>NW_027551603.1:300000-5744314 GCF_051989575.1 Stigmatopora nigra
GTTTCCTGTCCATTGTCAACGGTCGCCTTTTCTTTGCAAAACTCTGCTGATCCATAGTAATATTGTTTACCTGGTATGTCAATGTAGACCAATATGGGGGGGGGGGGAGCGGGCGGGTGGGGAAATGCAAAGTCCGCCCAGTGGTCATTGAAATATTTTATACACGAAAGAGATGCAAAAAGACAGTGCCATGGCCACCTGGCTTGGTCGCATCACGAAATTTTGATCGTATCTCGGGCAAATTATTCGATCGAAAATTCTGTCGTAAGACAAGAATGTTGTATGACGAGCGGTCGTATAACGAGGTACGACTGTATTAGTAAATTCTTCCACTTTCAATATAAGACTTTAGAGTCCCAGTCAACGTTCCCTCTAAGCTGCGCGCTTGCACAATTGCGTAGTGCTCTCATCTTCTCTGCGCAGCAGCAATCATATGGCGCGCAGTAAATAAAATCCAAACTTATAAAATATATATACCCATTTCCCCATGATGGCGCCATTTACGCAGCAGCCATTAGCAGTAGTTCTGTCCACTCCTATGTTTTTTGTGTTTTACAGCATGTTTTATATGAAAACATAGAGGGAACATTGACATGCACCTGCTTATGGCAGGTGTGATACCGGTCTGCCCATAGCGAGCAATGATGATGTCACTCACTGGTACTCAGTGCGCTCAGGGAGGTTGTCTTTCTGCGCAGACCAACGGAAAATTAGAAACAAAATTACAAAACAATTACATAAAGCAGTGCGTCACGATGTATGAAGACTATGCGAGTGTTGCTAGAAGTGGCAGATATCCCTATCTGTTGGTAGCCCGAGTCCTTGGCGACTACTTGCTGCAAACCCAGATAAACAGTCCTCTGTGAAATATATTTGTATTCTTATATTTAGTCTTGCACCCTTATCACTATGATGTATTAAAAGTTACTAGAATAGAATTTAATTTACACCTCTTGGTTAAAATGTGCACTACACCTTTTGCACTCCACCTCCTTCATTTGTATTAACGCCTCCCATTTTTATGACTTGTCTTATCTCTAATAAAACCACCGTTGAAGCATCTTTTTGGCGGGAGATAGCTTTGAGGAGCTTGGAGAGTAGTCACACTCTCGGGCCTCAGAATGGTCCACTCCCCCGCCTCTGCAGACACGGCCTTTAACTTTCATTCTATCTGCCTCAGTGTGTGTTCCTGTGTTCGAGTTTATTTAAGTGTTGGCCAGTAGACCCAACATTCTGGTGCCGAAATCCGGGAGGTTTGGCCTCCTGATTTTGGATTGCGAAAAATTAATCCAAAAATCCGACGTCAGCTGTCTCCCCATTGAGGAGAAGGGTGATCGATATTCCGCTATCCAGAAGAAGGAAGCAAATCCATCCCACCGGACGCAGAGCACATCTGAGCGGTAAGGCACTTTTAAAATTAATTTGTAGAATCCAATCCACAATTGAGACCCCGTCTTTCTAGAGAAGAAAAATGCTCCGGGTGTCGGAGAAAAATGTTTCGTATACCGTTCCCCGTAAGTCAGGGGAAGCGTTCTCGGGATTAGAGAAGTTAGGAAACGTATACAGGGGATCAAGTAAGGATCTCGAGATTTCTGGTTTGAGTTCTAACTGAGAGAATCACCAGACAGAGAGGAGGAGGTCGCAACCCTACGTCAGGGACTCCGAGGATTGCGTTAAAGATATAGAAAAAATATTATCATACTGTGCCAAGAGAATGTTTGAGAGCTCAAAATAAATAAAATATATATAGAATAATAAATATAAAACTTGCAAGTAATCTTCATAAGGAGAAATTTAAATCAGAGCACTTGTGACACGCTCGTAAATCAGGTTGTTTGCCGCGCAAAATAAGAGTATAAACGACTATCTAGGTGGGTAAATAGGATAGTAAAAACAAGCAGCAAAGAACTCTTAACCGACATGAAGTTTATGCTGAAGCTTTTTCCTGGATAATTGCACATATGAAAGAGTGGAGGAAGAATAAAGACAAAGAGTGGGATGGGAGAATGTTGGAGGAGCCATTACAGGCCATAAAGCGTAACTTGCAAGTTGAGAAGGCTATTGAAAGAAGAAAAAAGGAGAAGATATGTAGAGAACTTCAATATATTCAAGTTTAGATCGTTCAGGCCCAATTAAGCATAAAATATCTATTTAAGAGATGGCGGATTGGGACGGGCCATCCCGAGAGAGAACAAGATAAGGGTGGGGGGGGGGGGGGGGGGTAAAAAGGGCAAAGCACACGTGAAGAAAAAATGGCTGAGCCGAAGACAAAGGAAAAATGGCGGCCAAATGGAGTGAAAAAAAGCCTTTTTCCCTAGCCCATCTCCTACTAACCCATCCCAAAACTCACCAGCATAACAGCTTTGATTGATACCAGGCCTGCTAAGAGACAGTGCCCCCCTCCTATGCCCCCTCTTCGTCTTAGCCGTACCATGCACCTTTTACAAACTCCAAGGACACAAGGGGGGGGGGGGGTTGAAGGGGGCTCCTGGAATGCCCAGGCAAGAGACATCTCAAGTTACCTCGCACCAAGCAATGAAGCAAGGAGTAGAGAGAGATAAGGATTTAGAGGCAGAGGAAATCAACAATATTAATGATATCAAACTTAAAAACAATGCAGAAATGGCATTCATCCAAATTATTAATGATATCAAACATGAAGACAATGCATTGGAAAAATGCCATTTATGAAAAAAAATTCATTTTTTCATAAATGGCATTTTCCAAATTATTAGGTAAATTGTACCTGGCAAGTTTAGATAAAATAATTAATTTAGGATATGCATGATCTATATAGGATGGAATAAGATCAATATGTTTAGTGCACGAAACATGATTCATTGTTTTTCCATCACTGGATGAAATATGCTTTAGAGTGAGTCATATTAATGACTATTGAAAATATCACAGATTGCATTAGCATCAAATAATTGATGTCAACCAAATGCCGTTAACCTAGTTCTTTTGAGAATGATTAGTGCTGACAGGACAGCAAAAGGTGGTTAGCTGCCAAGAAGCCCCACACTGGGGATGGTGCTCTCCACTAGTTAAATTGCAGACCCCTGATGTCTGATTATAAATGAGTGTGAGCGTGAATGGTTGTTTGTCTTTTTGTGTTTTTGTGTTTTTGATTGGACATCCACCAAGATATAATCAATCCGTTAGATATGTAGGTGGAAAAGGATTTAGCAAATTGTAATCGATTTCTGAAACCGCCAATAAGCCCTTTTCAGGGATGGCAGCGAAGGATTGGAAATTTGAAATCAATTTCTGAAATCGCCAATAAGCCTTTTTGGATGGCGATGAAAAATTATGGAAAATTGTTTAGTCCAAAGAAATTTTTTGATGATAATGCATTGAATTGGAGGAACAAATCTGCAATGTGAAATTTTGGAGCACTGAAATGAAAAAAAAAAACAATGCATCATATGAAATTTCAAAGTACCATTGATTTATAGTGATAATAGCATCCAAATTGTGTTAACAGACTACTTGACGGGATTGACAAAAGGTTCCATATTTTGTTATGAAATCATTGCGCCCACATAAGGAGGTCAATCGGACAACAAAATATGGAAATCTTATTTGGTAGACTATAGACAAAACGCCATCATTCACTACACGATTGGAGCTGAATGATGAGTCTAATCTGGCTATCTGCATAAAATAAAAACTTTAAAGAAACACATTAAATTTTGAGTTAGCAGAAGAAGACTGTGCTTTTTAACAGGAAACATGGAGAAGACGCACGAGCAACCCAAAATGAGAACGTCCGTACAACTGTTGCTGACCAAACAGCAGACATGAAAATAGCTGAAAAGGAGGATGCAGATCCACCTTTAACTGTAAGAAGATTCTCTCAGTGGAAACGTTTACAGAAGACAAGAAAGATAAACTTTTTGACACGATCAGACGTAGTGGCAAGCACTCCAATATGGATTGGAAAGATGATTGCTCTGGGAGCAATGCCGTAAGCCATAAGGCAATACTTTTGGTATTGGTTTTATTGTCTCCATAAAAAGAGTTAAAGCGTTTCAATTGAGACCAAACCTTCTTACGGATAGTTAATGTGAACAATTAGAAAAAAAATGGATAGAAATGGAACTGGATTTTAATTTTATGCCTGACTATTGAAAAATATTGATTAAGAAAGTTTTATAGGAGAGGATTGGCAAACTTCAAAGACAATGGCATTTGATAAAAAGACTACTAGATTGGGATATTTTCAATTTCAAACGAATGAGTTTAATAAGCGATACACATCATTGAATGAATTAGGACTTGATTAGTATGCATTTTATAAGTAATGAATTTTAATTGCTCAATTCTGTTCAGAATTATAAATGTGTGCATTTGTGTCTGGATACTTATTAATTTGAATGTAACTGTTGCAAAGAACAGAAAAGCTGTTTTCCTGAGGAGAGAGCAGCCTGATTTGTTTTTTGTATTTTTCCTATTTTTGGTATGATTAGTTAATTTGTGAAATTGCTGGAAAGGAAAAAACAAATATACTTATTGATCTTAACAAGGAAGCAGTGATCAAAATAGAATACCAACTAGCATATTTAATTTTGACTAATAAGGATTTTAAATTTTCACAAACTACAGTTATAAAATAAGTAAGATTGTTGTGATTTTTGTTCATTGGGATTTTAAGACCAACCACATAGCGATAAGCAAATGTTAAGCACACGCTGAAGACAACAACAGAATACAGCAGCTAAAGCAGCAGCAGAAAATACTTACCAAACAGCATACACAACAACAAAACTGAGTCGATCTATAAAACAGTATTAATTGATTTGAAAACATTGCACCACAGAAAGAAAAGATGCATGGATACATGAAGAAGCAGAACAATCTACAGACGGCCTATTCACAGTTAAAGGCCTACCGTGCCTACCAAAGAATGTATTCCAAAATTGAGCCATGGAAGAAACCATGTCTGAACAGGGGGGAAGATGGACATGGCAGAGCATGTGTTCCATATCCCAGAGGTCTAAATACCTATTTTAAAAAAAATGTAGGAACTGTTTAATTTGTTACAGACAATGTGCAAGATAACCTCAGGCCCAAACAAGTGCAACGGGGAGACAAAGTTGGAACCTTCACGAGGTGTCTCCTGAGAGGCGGCCCGTCACCGCCTTCGAATTCGACTGCCCCACACCTCCGGCTACCCTCCGGATGGACTAATCCACATTCCAGTGCGGCTGAGGGTAACCCCTAGACGCCTGGTGGCCTAACAACAACAACAACAACAAGTGCAACAAGTGCAACGTCCAAAAGAGCGTGGGACTTGAGGAGCGAATAAATGGTACGATAAAACCAAGAAACCGATAAACTTGTCCAAAGAACATGTAAGCTGCCGTGATCTCTTTGTCTATCCTGCAGGAGGTGGTGAAGTCTGGTGACCAGATCCTGATTTGAGTCATAAAAAGGAAGTCCTGGTCCTCGCCACGTTGGGAAGGCCCCTTTGTGGTTCAACTCACCACCCCCACCGCAGTAAAGATTGCTGAGAGGTCGACGTGGATTCACCAATCCCAAGTCAAAGTAGTTCAAGACAATGTTGACTCTGAGTAGACTGGAAGTCGGGCGGTTCCAAAACCCTTGTCTGTGAAAAAATCATCTGACGTGTGCTCACCTGCCACGAGCACCTTTCACTTAACCTTGACCTCTCATAATTTTTAACACACCCACACACAAGCCAAAATGAAAGCCGCTGCCACCCTCATCACTGTGACTGTACTATCAGTGGCAGCCTGAGTGTGGCTGAATGCCCCGCCCCCAGAGATCCGAGTCGAAAAATATCTGCCTCAGTGTGTGTTCCTGTGTTCGAGTTTATTTCAGTGTTGGCCAGTAGACCCAACACCTCGAGTTTATGTAAGTGTTGGCCAGTAGACCCAACACCTTGGAGCCCAATACTGGGTGAGATGTTAGATAAACAGTCCTTGTGAGAGAACTAGATGACTGGTTACGACCCCGAGCACTCTTCGAACAATTGAAAGAATTATTTAACAAAGAAATGATTAAATACACACACATATATTATAGTATTACAGAATAAACCCAACAATTACCCTTCAAAGTTATGCATCTCATCTGCACAACTGCAGATTTAGGTGTGACGTCTAGACCCAGTGAATTCCGGATGTCAGGATACCACACATTTTCTTAATAATGGTTCTCTAGATTGTTCTTTTCATACCACTTCTCTCTCCTCTGTGATAGGAGTATGTCACCATCTTGTTTTACACCTCAAGTCTCTGTGGGCGGGGCATTCAGACACGCCCAGGGAGTGCATCCAGGGGGAAAGGGAGCTAACAGACAATTTGGAATTATTTAATAAATATTGGAAGACAAAACATAATATATGATTCAGATATTTCTTAGGCCAGCTGAGAAGTCCTTGAAGGCCCTGACGGCCCACCACTGTCGTACAAGTATAATGAGATTTAATGCTTTCACCATGTAGTGCATAAATAACAACAACAAACAGACAAATAAATGATCAATAAATAAGAACTAAGTAGCAGCCCAGTGATGCGAGTGGATAGCATGTCGACCTCACAGCTCTGGCGTCCTGGGTTCAAATCCAGGTCGGTCCAGCTGCGTGGAGTGTGCATGTTCTCCCCAGGCTTGCGTGGGTTTTTCTCAGGGAACCAATATTATTCCAATACTCTGAAAAGGACGCATTGGTTCCGATTTCCGTTAAATTTTGATACGATTTTTGATCGGTGGGCATCCTTAAGAAGAATGTGAAGTGAGGTATTAATTAACAGAATTAATAATTGTCAAGATCAGTTTTTCACAGCAACTGCAACAGGTATTTTGCTTCTGCATAAAAGGAAATGATTATTAGTAGCAGAGAATGGTTTTGATCCATTGACCTCTGGGTTATGGGCCCAGCACGCTTCCGCTGCGCCACTCTGCTTCATGTTATCCATGCTATGACAAGCTGACTCACAAATGAAATCAATCAGACTAATCCAAGCCGACATACAGAGGCACGTGATGATTCCCAACTGTTGCCGGAGCTCCTGAGAACCACCAGCACAAGCACCTCGGTCTGGACTGTCACATCCACGGCGAGTTCTGCAATTTACAGAGTCATCCATTTTGCAGTTAAAAACTTCCATTTCAATGAAAAACACAAATACAAGACGTTCGGCGGCGCAATTAACAAAATCAAGATACCATGTCGAATTTAAACTGGCACTTAGCTAGTGTTACTATATAATTCAAGCAGGAAGATTTTTTTGTTTTACCAGTATGAGATTTTGTGTTCTTGTGATTGAATGTTTGACCACGGACTGGGCAGAGAAATAGTTTTTTTTTCCTCTTTGTGGATTTGTTCTGTGAGGCTTTAAATTGGCCTTGCAAGTGAATTTGTAAATACAAACTGACAAAGAAAATATTTTTAACCTGTCTGGGTTCTTTTGTGTGATTTTAAAGTCTTTTGGCAACTGTATATCTGATGACAAACTGAGCAGGAAAAAGCTTTTTCACCTGTTTGGATTCATGTGGAAATTTGATATGATAAAAACATAGTTACCACACATCAGAAAGCTGTCATAAACGTACTACGTGTGTGCATCTTCTCAAATTAAAACTCTTTAAACGTTACAAACTTATTCCCTACAATGTTTGCAGTTGTTTAAATAAATATATATAATCTAACAATTCATTCATCTACAACAGTTCATCTACAACTATGGATCGGAGAGATTTGGGGTGTGACCGCGTGGTTCCACCTTGCGCCACACACCTGGAGCTGATCATCCTGTGGTGGGCCAACCTCTGCAGAGGGTGTCTTGTTATAAGTGGCCGAAACACCCAATGACGTGTGGGGCAAACAACTGATGATGTGGCGTGCAGGTGGCACCACGTGATCCTAGCCAAATCCCACCCCATGTAAGACGTTATCTCCAAAAACTGTCAATTGATGTGCTGAATATTAGGGATATTTAACACCTAGTCCTATAAAGAAATCTGATGTCTGGTGTCAAAACCAGTGACCGCTGCGAAAGGGCAGCTGACAACCTGGGAAAGACCTGGTGACGGCCTGAAGAGACTGCTGGCAGGAGGGAATAGACCCCAACGGGGCTGGCATGGGTTAGCTACCCTTGCTGGCAGGAGCCTTTCACTACACAGTGTCTTGGATCCACCCAATTATTGCTTCGAAAAGTTCTAAAGGAAAAACACCCCTGGAGTCTGCGAGAGCGGGGGCGGAAGATGACTCATCAGCGGACCACACGGTAACGAACCTTGCAACGGAAACGACAACGAATCAAATAATCAGCACAACAGTTGACGGAGTAACAGCACTGGCAGGACACAAGCTACAAAGCTGCATCTGTGGCTGGGAAAAGGTTACATCAGAGAAGGGTCTCAAGATCCACCAGGGCAGGAAAAAGTGCCTGAAAGAGCTTAGCGAGGGGCCTCGCATTGACCACTACTTCCTCAGAGGTAGGACAAATAAGTCGAGTGAAGCCCAGTGGCGGGACACTCACCACAGTTCACAGGGTATCAGAACCCCAGACGAAGCTCAACCAAGCGCGGATCCACCAACGGACATGAGTCCAGAGCCCATCCAGCCACAGATGGCAATAGAGAGGAAGATGAACGGACGGAAGCCTCAAATCTTGTGGCCTAAATCCTGCCAGAAAAAGGAGTGGGAAACCACCGACACAGACCTTGTCCATCTTCTTGAAGGCCTGAAAGGGAGCGTGGACAAGAAGCTGGACAAAATTGGAGAGTTCATCTACAACAGGGGTGGCCAACCCGCGGCTCGCGAGCCGCATGCGGCTCTTTGCCCGGTTTCATGTGGCTCTTACGTCCATATCAAAGTTTGTATTTGTGTTTTATTCTTATTTGCGTGTGCGCTTCGCTTGAGTTCAATACGGTATTTTCGTCCAATGCGCATGTGCTTGGGATGAAAATACCTCAAAGTTTCCCAGTAGGAGCAAGGTCATTTGAGTAAACGTTTTTAACAGAGTGGGAGAGCTCCCGTGAACCAGAAGCGACAATGAACAGCGTCGCGCACACAAAAAGTATCCCAAAGATCGAGCGTCGGCTGAAAAAGCCACACCCCCTGCGAGGCAGACCAAGGCGAGAGTGCTCAGCCGGGAGCAGCCAATAGGAGAGCGAGGTGGACACCCACGTGGTGGGCGCGCTAGTTAAAAGCCATTCATAATAAATGACAGCTCACAAGGAGCGAACGTTGCGCAAAAATAGGCTCTGATTTTATGACAGAAGTCCCACTAAGTAACATGCATAGAAAAAGAAAAACGCTATTGTAAATTATTATATTTTTGTTTGCGGACTTGGTTGAACTGAGAGTTTGTCTGTGTGAGACAGTGCACACAATGTTCATTGTTGATAATGACTGGCCTGTGCTGTTAGTACTGTAGGAGTCAATTTATGTCATTACTATGCTGGTGTGTGACATTTACAATAAATCTGTGTGATGTGGCTCTTTGCGGTAACACGGTAAAAAATGTGGCTCTTGGTCTCTGACTGGTTGGCCACCCCTGATCTACAACTATGGATCGGAGAGATTTGGGGTGTGACCGCGTGGTTCCACCTTGCGCCACACACCTGGGGCTGATCATCCTGTGGTGGGCCAACCTCTGCAGAGGGTGTCTTGTTATAAGTGGCCGAAACACCCAATGACGTGTGGGGCAAACAACTGATGATGTGGCGTGCAGGTGGCACCACGTGATCCTAGCCAAATCCCACCCCATGTAAGACGTTATCTCCAAAAACTGTCAATTGATGTGCTGAATATTAGGGATATTTAACACCTAGTCCTATAAAGAAATCTAACCTTTTTAGTTAGTCGGATAAGATTTATGTCAGAAACTCTATTGTAAATTAAGTTCAACATTAACATTTTTAAATTGAAAAGGGGCCTATATTTTTGCATGCTTGACATATGTGCAATTGTCTTTGTGATATGATCTATAATTTCTGCTGATAAATCTCTGATGCCAAAATTTTGGGGGTATGCTTCTAAGTAGTTTGTTACTAAATTGCTTTTCTTTGTGATTTGGAAAAAAAAACAATTTTTCAATGTGAAATTGCCTTTCACTGTCAAATTTAATATTGTCATTGATATTTTTATAGGTTAAAAATGTATTAACTTAATATTGATGTTACTATTGTTCAACACCCTCACCCATCACCTATCACCCCCATTTATGGTAGTGTAGCCAAGCAGTCTAAGGCGCTGTATTTAGGCTCCAGTTCCTCAGGACATTCTCGTATTGGGAAGGGAAATGTGACAAATTATTCTGGATGGTGAAGAATATGACATATTTTACTCATTCATTTTACTGTAGCTGTTTCATTTTGATATTACTACTGTAGGATTCAACACTCGTTCTTAACTAAATTATAATATGAACAAAAGGCTCTGTCTGAGATTCTTCTTTTGAGGTTGAACTCATGCTGATAAGGAGACAGATGGTCTGGATGATGTGGATTCGAGGATGGAGAGTGCGAAGACAAGCGGAGACAGAGGTCTGGATGATGTGGATTCGGGGATAGAGAGTGTGTAGTCCGGAGAAGACACCCCTCTCGCTAGTCGTGGACTAGTCCGCATCATTGTCAATCAGCAAATGAATATGCATTTTTGTAATACTGAAACTGGGCAAATGGGGGTATGGGCGATGTCTTTCTCATCCTCCGCTGGGGACAGCGACACTCAGCGGGCTTATTCTTTAGGAGGATGACCCAAAGCTCTGTATGGGTCAATTTGGCAGGAATAAATCATCTGTGGATTCACTCGCTCAACCCTGGTTTGTCTCCTCCGGTGCTGAATACGCTCCATTGTTAGAAGGGATAAGACAGAGTTAAGGAATTGGAGTCAGGTGCTAAAATTATTAGTCTAACAATGGCCATTTGAGATTTAATTATCTCTTTATGCTTACAGAACTATACATCCATTTGTAAAAAATACATTCAATTTTGAAAAAAATGTGTTGTCATCAGTTTATGCACTTTTTGTGTAGGATCTTGGACAAGTAATTGCTCTCTTAAGACGGGTTCTATGTCATTTGTGGTTAGCTTAGATTTTTGCGTAAAGTTAAAAAGATATCCATGATTTAGTGAAAAATGTGACCACAATCCTCAACTATGAATATTTTGTGATGTGTTGTTGTATTTTAATATTGATAGAACATAAACCAATTGTGTCTAATCTCGTGTTCGCGCATGCTAGCAATTAGCATGAAAAGCTAAGGTTAAGAACGTTAGCCCACTAGCATTAGCAAGGTAGCTCACTCAACTTACCAGAAAGATAACAACTCCGGTACAGCATTTTGTTGTTTCGAATTTAAGGATTTTTACATATTTATTTGGAGATGTTTGCACTTCTGACGACTATTAATATTATGATTTTCTACAGGCTTCCTCATTGGAGGCTAAGCAAAGTTGAGGAACACTTTTCTGACCGCTTGAATATGAAGACAAATTTAATATCACACCAATTTGGGAAAAACAGAAATGTGGTGGGAACGAACCTAGCTAATATTCCCTCACTGAGATGATTTACATCCTGGGTGGCATCTTCTGCCTTGTGGAGCAGAGAAATTACCGATCCTAGAAACTGAAGAAACATCAAGACAAGATATTATGTTATGTTAGAGCAAAATAAGTTCTATTAGGCAAGCACTACAAAGAGGTCATGGCCCGTGTGGGGGTTAAACCCATGACTTCGACATTATTAGCACCACACTCTGACCAACTGAGTTAACAGGCCATGTGCTGCATAGCCCAGGTATTTTCATAATGACGCAAATGCAACACGTCAGCTAGCTAAACACTTATGTTAAGGCAAAAGTAGTTGGACTAGATAATTTCAATTGACTTTGGAGATGTCATGGCCCATAAGGAAGTTAAACCCACCACCTTGGCATTATTAGCACTACTCTGACCAACTGAGCTAATCAGCCATGTGCAAAATGGCCATGATTTTTGTGTGATGACCGCAGTTGCAAATGTCAGCTCGCTAAACTGTTACGTTACGGCAAAATAAATCATTTTAGGCAATCTTTACTTACTAGGGCAAGGGCGTCAAACAGTACAAAATGATGCAGAAGGCCAGAGGTCGAGCGGAGAGCTTGAACAGATGAGGTCGAGTGGGGAGCGGGGAGTGGGAATTGAATGTCCTTTTAATAGTTGAACGAAACGTTTAAGTCTCCCGGGCTTCACTGGGATCTGAGCAAACCCACCACCAGGTTGTGATTGGTTGAGAGCTCCATCCCTCTCTATACCAGAGTATCCAAGACATGCGGGTGTTCTGGTGCAAAATGCACATATGGACACCCTTATGCTTGAACATGGTGTTCATTTTTGTCAATCCACTACGAGCACAGAAGTCCAACAATAGAACACCACTCGGGTGTTGATCAGGGGGGGGGGGGGGGACGTTCTTCCCAATCACCCCCTCCAGGTCTCACATCAAAATTGAAGTCCCCCAGCAGAACAAGGGAGTCCCCCTAAGGAGCACTCTCCAGCACCTCTCCAAGGACTCCAAAAGGGGTAGGTATTCTGAACTGCTGTTTTGTGCATGCACACAAACAACAATCACGTAGCTAAGATGGAGGGATGGAAAGATTTCGTCCAATAATGTTGCCCATCATAAAAGGTCCTCTGAGCCATTCTTCGTCTGATCCCTCACAACAGACCAGTTGGCCATGGGTAAGCCTACCAGGGCTACAAGGCCCTGGACAACATTGCTCCAAGGATGTCTGAGACTGATTAACCCCACCACCGGGACACACAAACCCCACCACCACGATAAGGTGACGATTCGTCGGTGGGGTATTATAAACTTAAATTCAACATGTATAATGTTTTGTTAATCCTGGCGCCAAATGTCTCGGAACAAGTTTTTCATTGGGATGGAAATGTTTAAATGCATAATGGTTGACTCTGTTAATAGCAGAACTAACTCATGACAGTCCCCGGCCGAGACCGAGGTTCTTGTGCTGGTGGTCTACAGGAGTACCGTCAGCAGGTGAGAATACCCACGATTCCTCAGTATATCTGCTTTGGTGGTCCTCAGGAGCTCCGGAAACAGTTGGGAATCATCACATGCCTCTGTATGTCGGCTTGGATTAGTCTGATTTATTTGATTTGTGAGTCAGCTTGTCATACCATGTATGACATGAAGCAGAGTGGCGCAGCGGAAGCGTGCTGGGCCCATCACCCAGAGGTCAATGGACCGAAAGCATTCTCTGTTACTAACACCAGTTCCTTTTTTGTAGAAGCAAACTACCCCACTTCCAAGTGTTACCATTGGTGTGGAAAAAATTTCTTGAAAATGATTAATTCTGCAAAAGTTACTTTTTCTCACTTCATATTCTTCTGATCAAAAATCCGATCGAATTTGGTCGGAAATCGGGCCTGATCGCATCATTTTCACAGGATCGGAATCTGATAAAAGACTAATCATTTTTCTGAAACAGGTCCCCAAAATGCCTTGACATTCTGATGAAGGCGGAAGTAATACGGTGAAACGTGGTCAGGCCTACATATCATTGTGAGAAAGGAACAGAAAATAGTCAAACAGGAAAATTCCTTTTTATTTCATTACATTGAGTCAATTTTTTTTTGTCATCTATTTCAAATATTAACAACAAGTGTTTAATTGCATTCTAGTTTCATACACATACTTGAGAGCATGTTCTCACCAAAAAGAAAATGCAGTATCAGTTAAAAAAAACAACTGAACAAATGAAAAGGTGAAAACAATCGAAAATTGCATCTTAATTTGAGAAAAGAAATTCTTATTGTTGGGTTTATTCTGTAATACTGTTATATATGTATGTATTTAATTTTTTTTTGTATTCAAATTGTCCGAAGAGAACTCGGGGTCGTAACCATTCACCTAGTCCTCTCACAAGGACTGTTTATATGACATCTCACCCAGTCCCGGAGCCCGAGGACTGTTGATCTGTGTTTTCAGCAAAGAGTCGTCAAGGACTCTTGCTACCAGCAGATGGATATCAATCACTTCCTACATTGTAACGCACTTCGTGCTTCTTTATGTAATTGTTATTTCAAATGGCGTGATTGTTTAAATTCAAATGAAGTTTGTTTTTAGTTTCCTCTTTTTATTATTGTTAAATACCTGAATTGTTATTATAATTGCAGATGTTGTTTTGCTTATGCATGTGGGATTAATCAATAACCTTGTAATTGTTTTGATTTTGGCTTTAAAGCTGTACGAGAAATTACTGTTTGAGAAGAGGCCGGTAGGAAGTCTTGATGTATATCAAGATGCCTTTTTAATTAAATGTCAATAAATAAATCAGATGTCTGCCAGCAGTGTTTTAATAATTATACCAAAGTATTATTATTAATGAACCTATCACTTATCCTAGTGTTGGACAGTATTCTGTAATCCTTTTATATATGTGTGTATTTAATCATTTTTGTATGAAAGCTTCTTCAATTTGTCTGAGGAAAACTCGCATTCGTAATAAGTTACCGAGTCCTCATTCCAAGGACTGGTTACTGGACCTTTACCCTAGGATGCAGACCTAGAAGGACGCTTAAGAAGATGCTGATGCAGCGGAATCGCTATGTGAACAACTTTCGTGATTACTCGCATATTGACGTAAATTTTCAACATTCTCTATCTGAGCCAATTTAGGTCATGGAGGTGATTAGAATCAAACTTGACTACAAAACTACTCATGGCTTATAAGGAACCTGATTTGAAACTGACGACCTGCTGAATTAGGTTTAGTTTGTAAAGTCCAATGTGTTGCCGAAACCGGAGGTTGAACCAGGGACCTTGAGATCTTCAGTCTAACGCTCTCCCAACTGAGCGACTTCGGCTGATTAATAAGGACAACAACCAACTTGGATGGCAAATTGACTCATGGTGTGACATGCTTAAGTGTTTAAGTTATTAATGATTGCATGTTGGTGATTACAGTAAAAGTTGGATTGAGGACAACAACTAATCACTGTGATTATTTCTCCCTGTGTTTCAAGCAATGTGAAAATGAAGGGTGCAACATTCGTAGGCACCACTGGGATTGCAGTTTAGATGACCAGTGTCCATGACCTGCTCACTAAATTCTGAGCCAGCTAAATCCAAACACTACAAACCAGGAAGAAGGCAGTGAGGAGAGGTGTTGCTGTTAAGAACTAGAAGTTGGCAGTTGAGTACTCATCTTCTGAGGTCAAGCTGAGATCATCAGAGAGACAGTAAAGACATGCCAGTTCAGAGTTCACTCCTGCACAGGCAACAGAACTCCTACAGTCTCGACAAAATGGAGCAGTTACACGAAGAGGTGGTAGGAACGTTGAATTACTTGACGGAAAATAACCTGCTAGAAATATGTCATCTTCTTAACATATTGAGAAGTGTTAAACGGAAATCGCGTCTATCATTGGTGGCTCACATTGTGAAGCACCTAAAAAGAGAAGAACTAGAACATGAAGAGGATGAAGGCATGTCTGAATTGTTGAAACTGAAAAATAAAATATCCGATATAAGGCATGAAGGAAAAAGAGATGAAAACGAAAAACCACGATCAAGACTAGAAGAGACTCCAACAACTTTGCCCCAGCTACCAGCAGCTGCGAACCCTCAAAGGGGTGCGTTCCACCAGCCCCAGCCAAGCTCAAACTGGCGCAAAGATTTCAAAATTCCCAGTCAAATAGGTGAACCAGGCCAGAAGGACGAGCTGACATTCTCCTGCCCGGTTCATCAAATTGAAAATGGACTGAATAGGGGTTACCAGGATATAGAAATCATTGACACAGTTATCAGAGCTATCATCTCCCCCAGTTTGCAGTTACGGAATTACTTGGAAGAAAAACCTAACCTCACTCTTCCCACACTCAAACGAAACATACGCACTCATCGTCAGGAATGAAGTGCTACCGACCTCTATATGCAGTTAGCTTCAGAAACGCAGCATATCAAAGGGACTCCTCAAAGTTTCTTAATGCGAGTCTTTATTCTACGGCAGAAAGTACTGTTTGCATCCCGAGAAGCAGAATCAGGACTCCAGTACGACCCAAATTTACTCCAGCGTATGTGCTTTCACACAATACTTACTGGGCTTCAGAGTGACAGTGTCCGGATAAATATGTAGCCTCTCTTGCTGGACTTTAAGACTTCAGATGAGCTTTTACTAGAGCGGTTAAATGTAGCCTGTGCTAATGAAATGGAAAAGAGAAATAAAAAGTTTATTGCCATGCAGGTAGCGGCATATGTTAGTAAGGTACAGTCAGAAGACCTACGACCTACCAATTGTCCTGGTAAAGAAAAAACAAGTGTCCCCTGAGGTGCTAGCAGAGTTGACTGAACTCAAGGTAAATGTTGCTCCTCTTAAAGATGTCAGTGCAGAAATAGCCCAGATCAAAGAGACACTAGGCTATGTTTCAGCCTCAGTCCTACCTCCCACCCTCAGTTAGGAGACCAGTTAAGGAGCCTCAGCCACCCTCTGCAAAACAAAATAACTAGAGCAAGCCCCCAACACCCAACTGGAACACTAGCCGCCCTGCTAATGTCCCAAGGAGGTGTTTAGCTTGTCAGTGAGAAGGGCGAGATGTGCAGTGCACACACTGTTATCGCTGTGGGAGTGGAGAACATTTCCAAGCTGGATTTTAAATCCGAAGAGTCAGACCAGCAAAGCTAACTCAGGATAGGAAAGGTGTGGTTTGTGTGCTATGTGGCACACCCAGTCCACTGTCCATCGCCAATCCTCCCATTATGCAACAGCAGCAGGTGGTAATTCAGCAAAACCGTATGGTGGAATTTGCCGATACAAAGACAACGATTAGACGACTAAGACAAGAGCTCGAAGAGAGGAATGAACAACTGCTGGACAACAGACACGAGAAGGAAAACATGGAGGAAGAAATAACGAGGCTTCGGCAGGAAAATTGAAAGCTACTTGTAGAAGCCCGTGCAGCCTGTGCCCACCGCGATGAACTGGAAGTGCTACGAGAGCGTGCAATCAAAGCTGACAAGCTGTAGAGTCAGGTGGCACGGTACAGGGAGCAAATGCACAAGATGGACTTTTACAAGTCCAAAGAGGATAAGCAAGAAACCAAAGAGGTGTTTGGGGATCAATTGGAAGGCTGGAGGGCACGCTCAGAACAAATCCACCAGCTAGAGAAGCACAGCCTGCTACTGAAAACTCGTATCTACGATATGGAACAAGGAAGGGATGCAGATCGTAAATGTATTGAGGAGCTGCAGGATAAAAACTTGACTTTGTGTTTAGCTCAGAGGAGGAGCATGGAGGCTTCTCAGCACCTAGAAGGCGAGGTAGAACAACTATCTCAGACTAATGACAACTTACAGGGGCGGCAGACTCGAATTGAGGGGGCGGAACCAAAGTCTTCTCCAGACTGTCAAAGAGCTCAGAGCGGTCCATGTTCACAATAGCATGCAGTCCCACAAACATACTCACTACAGTGAGAAGGATGATGCCCAACAGTTACTTTTGTGTTGTGGCTGGAAGTTATTGATAAAGGAAAACATGCCGTTTACACAGCCAGTGAAACAGCAGATATTTAATATCTTGCCGTCTGGAGTTTTCTTGAGCATCAGCTCACAGAAGAGGATGTGAAGCAACGAGTTTGCAAGACTGTTCAGAATAACCAACAAGTGGAGAGACACTTAGAATGTAATGATCTCATCTTTTGTGGGGGAAAGTGTGACATGCTGAAGTGTTTAAGTTATGTAGTTAAGTAGTTAAGCTATCGCTAGCTAGCCGAACGCTTTTTCGGAACCATCGTTCCAAAGAACTAACAGGAAAAAGCAAAGGCGGTGGACTATGCATGTACATACACAACGAATGGTGCTGTGACAGCAAGATCATTGACACTCACTCTTCGCCAGATTTGGAGCTATTGGCAATACGATGCAGACCATACTATCTACCGAGGGAGCTAACGGTCGTCACAGTAACGGCTATCTACATACCTCCAAATGCTAACGTCAACACGGCTCTCGACCTACTGTTAACGGCTGTAAATAAACAACAGCTCGACCACCCTGATGAAGTCTTTATTGTCGCTGGTGACTTCAACAAAGCATGTCTAATGTCTGTTCTACCCAAGTTTATCCAATATGTCAAATACAATACAAGACAAGACAACCTTGGACTTTCCTCTTCAATCTGCTGCTGGATAAAGAACTTCTTGACTGGCCGACCACAAACTGTCAGAATGGGTCCACACCTCTCTTCCTCCATTACACTGAACACTGGCTCACCACAAGGCTGTGTACTGAGTCCCCTCCTGTACTCCCTGTGCACATACGACTGCACACCAACCCACCAGTCAAACTCCATTAGCAAATTTGCCGATGACACCACTGCGATCGGACTCATCTCAGGCGGGGATGAGTCGGCTTACAGAGACGAGGTCGTCAAACTGTCTTTTTGGTGCTCGGCGAACAATCTTACACTAAATACCACAAAGACTAAAGAAATTATCCTGGACTTACGCAAGCGCAGCACAGACCTGGCCACACTCCTCATTAACGGAGTATGTGTAGACAGGGTCCAATCCTTCAAATTTCTGGGAGTCCATGTCACGGATAGGCTCTCCTGGTCTACAAACACCACAGTTTTCACCAGCTTTTCACCGATGGTTCGACACGTGAAGGCACGTCGGATGGCGGAGCCGGCCTCGTCGTCCTCAGGGGCGACCAAGTGGTGCATGAATGGCATGCCCCCACGGGTGTCCATAGCAGCTCCTTCCAATCAGAGGGAGTTGTCCTTGCCGGAGCTCTACGCTGGCTCACCACTGCAACCTGGGAGGTGGCCACGATCGTCTGTGACTGCAAGTCCCTGGTTGCAGCCGTCTCCAACCCCTTCCCAACCGAGGCGGTCATCATCGACCTACAAAAGACGGCAGCAGACCTGGCAGTCGATAAGCAATTGTCGATTATCTGGGTCCCCGGCCACTGCAACCTACGTGGAAACGATCTTGCAGACGCCCAGGCGAAACTCGGGTCAAACATGCCTCAACCCGAGGTTGCGCCAGATGCTGCCACCCGTCGAGCCATCATCCGTCGCGAGTGCCGACCTCCTCCAATCCAGCACACGCGACTCCAGGAAGTCTTCCAACGAAGACCCGATGAACGGCGAGAAGCGGAACTCTCTCGGGCTGAAGTCACGGACCTAGCCCGATTCCGATGCGGCCATCATACATCCCTACGACGGTGGCAACACCTCACGGGGAAGACAGAAGATCCCCACTGCAGATTATGCGGCGAGGAGAAGGAATCGTCAGAACATCTCTGGCTGCGGTGTCCGGCACTGCTCGCAGAACGACACCAACGTCACATCGGTCAAACAATGTCAGAACTCGTCTCCCTCCCCCAAGGCAGTCTACCGCATCTGAGGACCATCCTCAGGCGGCTGAGGTGATTTAACAACAACACCACAGTGGTAGTGAAGAAGGCCCAGAAATGACTCTACTTTCTCAGGGTACTGAGAAGGGACAAATTGGACACCAAGCTTCTGGCAACCTTCTACAGAGCCACTGTGGAGAGCATCCTGACTTACGGCCTTACAGTGTGCTATGCCGGAAGCACGGCAGCAGACAAAAAAGCCATGCAGAGGGTGATAAACACTGCCCAGAAGATCGTCGGCTGCTCTCTGCCATCACTAGAAGACATTGTCAACCCCCGGTACCTCAGAAGAGCTGGGTCCATTGTTGGGGACCCATACCATCCTGGACACGGCCTGATCCAGTTGCTTCCATCTGGCAGATGCTACAGGTCCTACAAAGCACGGACAAACAGGCTCAAGGACAGCTTTTTCCCAACAGCCACTCTGAACCTGCAGCAACACGTGACGACAACACAAATCCCTTCTATGAAATTAAGTCGCAAGGAAGTAACAAAAAGTTCGTTTGGCGTGGATCTGCCTTCCTTCCACAGGCTGACTGAGGGAGGGTAAGTATAAAGACTGTGAGAGGTAAGTGATCGATCTTATTCTTGTTGGCATCGGTGAGGCAACTTGCAGTCGCCGGATTGATGGCGCTCAAGACGGAGAGCTAACAAGTACGAATATGTCA
This sequence comes from Stigmatopora nigra, assembly GCF_051989575.1. NCBI lineage: Eukaryota > Metazoa > Chordata > Actinopteri > Syngnathiformes > Syngnathidae > Stigmatopora > Stigmatopora nigra. The sequence goes on from NW_027551603.1 coordinate 320,068, forward strand.
TAAATAAATGTCATAAATGTGTCTTGCCTGGGAAGACGAACTTGTGGAGAAACACTAAACAATTTCGTCATACGCTGCTGACGGTATGATGACTACTAGGCTTTTTGTCAAGTCAATGATGACGACAATGCCTATGTCTGATTTTCATTTTCATTTTTCATTAATGATAGAGTGTAACATGCTGAAGTGTTTAAGTTATTAATGATTGCATGTTGGGGATTGCAACTAGTTTTGGATTGGATGTTTATCAGTTTTCGATTATTGATTCCTTGATCCAAATAGCAAGAGTGACATGGTAAAGCCTGAATCGGTATTTGATTATTGATGTCTAGATGCATATAGCTTGGCAAACACAGGAGATGTTCCTCATTACAGTAAAAGTTGGATTGAGGACAACAACTAATCACTTTGTGATTATTTCTCCCTGTGTTTCAAGCAATAAGAAAATGCATGGGTGTAACAATTCCAATGATTACAAATCTGTAATTGCTTAATAATATTTCATTCCTTGAATTGTTGGTCATTTACTTCAAATATTGCCCATGAAAAGTGACAGCTGATTACATCAACATTAAGTAAAAAGTATATTCTAGAATTGTATCCCTACAGAGCAGATTTTTCCGCAGTATCAAAGTAATAAACAAAGACAAGTAGACTTTAGACTTGGCAAATAATGTGTCGACTGTGAGGGAAGCGCTCTGTTGCTTCCGTGAAGACATTACAATAATTGGCCTTGGGGGTCCTGAAGCAAAAATGATGTTTGCTATGATATGGTTGTGCTTGCAGTATATTTTTGATTATGAGGTCTTGAGAGGTAAGTGATCCATCTTATTCTTGTTGGCATCGGTGAGGCAACTTGCAGTCGCCGGATTGATGGCGCTCAAGGCGGAGAGCTAACAAGTATGCATATGTCATAAATAAATGTCATAAATGTGTCTTGCCTGGGAAGACGAACTTGTGGAGATTAACTATACAATTTCGTCATACGCTGCTGAGGGTATGATGACCCTGGTAGGCTTTTTGTCAAGTCAATGATGACGACAATGCCTATGTCTGATTTTCATTTGGCAAAATATTGTTATATAGTTGGATATCGGATGAGGAATTAATTTGAGATAGTCAAGTTTCCATTCAATCCACATTTTTCCATCTGAAAACTCACTTGCTACTTTGGCATCGCTGCATGTTTTGCAGAGGAGACCTTTCTCACCTGAAAAGGAAAAAATCTCACCCAATTTCACCGCTTTTTCTTCTATTTGCACATACTCCAACAACCATTCCATCTCAAAAGAACTGCACTTCTTTTTTTACTGTGGCTTGGTGAGTGGATGTGTCGCTGCCTGTTTGTTTCGCCATGATGCAAGGTTTGTATTAGCATCTATTAACCTGCTACCTAACCTGTACGGCGCATATAGCAGGGCCCAGAAGCAAGCACCGCCAATGCCATGATTGGCTTCGTACCGTAAGACAACCATATCGTATCATTGGCTGGACACCTGTCACTCACTGAGTGAGAAACAAAAAACAATATTATTGGGCGAATTAATTAGATTAAGTCTAATATTTAGATATTAATTAATATGTTGTGTTGATGTTGTTTATGCGCTGAATATCTTCTTGTGCTCTTTTTGCCTTTTCTCCTTTTCACAACTATCCAGGAAAGGCCCCAACAACCACACAACCCCCATGGGGATAAGCAATACCAAAGATGAACAAATGAATCTTTTACGCCCCCCTCACGTAATTAAAACGTTCCCCTTTTTAACAAGACATGCAACCAATCCATAAACGTGTAGGCAAATCCAATCAATATAATAACCAATTGTGTCTACTCGAATGTAAAATAATAAAAACTACCCTCATAAAATATTCCAAGGCAGAGGAACAAGACACAAAAGCCAAATTTTTAAACTGTCAGACTGAACCTGTATGGTCCCCTAAAATTATAAACGCGTTGTTAATTTGTTTCCTGTCTCTTATGTCTTACACTCTACTGAGACCATGAAAAAAGTGCTAAAACAGTGAATTTCGCTGGATTCAATTGTTGAAGGCATTTTTTCATTGATAATACGGTTCCAAACTTTGGGTTAAAAGTTCTCTTTAGATGTTTTGTCCGTGAAGTGAAGTGGGTTGTATTTGAAAGAGTTCTTCAATTCCACAGTCATCTCAGACATTAAAGTTAGTTGACCAAAATGTCAGCTATGTTTGGTGGACCTGTACCTGGGATGAAAATGTCACAACACCATGATTTCAGAGTGGGAGAATTTGCAATTTCGCTGGATGTTCAAATACTTATATTGAACTCACTGAATAAGGTTGTAAAGACACAAAAGGATGCTTTTTGTATTGAAAGAAACTTTCATCATGGCCAATGGTGGATGTATGGATACTGTGCTGTCTAAATTAAAAATGTGTCATTTCTCTTTGAAGAAAACTTTTGATAAATTAAAAAGCCATAGATGTCCCATCCAAAACATGGCCCAAACACAAAACTTTACCTCAATCAAAAAATCAGTTTTAAAATGTGGAATATAGTGCTTGAGTGCATTTATTATAATGACAGCACTTCTACGCGTAGTAAGTTATATTGATACATCTGAGCTACGAACATACGGGTGACTAACCTCTTAGACATTAGGACAATACAGCAGGAACAAGTAACACATAGTGAGATGAACATTATGATGATCACAAAGAAGGGGCCCAAAATTTTAAAGAGAACCTGGGACCAGGAGCCAGAGAATAACCAGTCTAACCAGCCAAGGGTAACCTGGTCATCACGTGTCATGGTATCCCTAAGGTTCTTCATTGTGTGTAGGACGTCTATTATGGTTTGGTTATTGTCAGGGATGTAAGTTAAGCAATGTTCTCCAATCATTGCACACACTCCTCCTTGGGGAGCTAAGGCCAAATACACTGCCATTCTAGTTTGAAGGGCCATAAGGCAAGTGGCAGAAAAAACTTCATTCTGGGCTTCTTCTAAAAGGACACACCTTGAAAGGATACAGAATATAAGTAAAACCGCAAGAAAGGGAGTTGCAAATTTAATCTGAATAGAGAACCATGATCCGGTTGTTAACCACAGTGATACCCAATTACGGCTGAGTGATCTTGGGCCATGGTGTTGGCTAAGGCTTTCATTTCAGCCATGGTACAAGTTATGTTACCTTTGTCACCGGTATCATCTGGGATGAAGGTGCAACATTGCTCTCCAAATATGGCACACACACCTCCATCCTTGGCTGTTATCAAATCTAGGACCATCCGGTCATAAACTCCATTTCTCTAAGGGCTTTTAATTCATTTGCTATACCTTGTAGGGCTTTGACAGTTTGGTTAATGAACATTCATGTAACAATTCAATGTACTAGTTGGGAAATTAGTGACAGAATGATTTTCTTTAGACCACAATTAATGGTCACCAGGCACTGCCCCAGATTGAATCACGTGGTTTGAATCGCACCGACTTTGATCTTATATATCTTATCACCATTTGCATCACTGCAGATTTAAATGTGATGCCTAGACACAGTCAATTCAGGATGTCAGGATACCTGTGGAAATGGGTATTGGCTACACACATAACAACTTTCATTCACACCAGTTAGTTTTTTCTGAAATACCATGAAATTATACCACATATTTTCTTCAAAGTGTTTTTTTGGATTGCTCTTTTCATACGACTTCACTTTCCTCTGTGACAGCCGAATGGCATCGTCTCATTTTTCGACTCGAATCTCTGGGGCCGGGGCATTCAGCCACACCCAGGCTGGCACTGATAGTAGTCACAATGATGAGGGTGACAGCGGCTTTCATTTTGGCTTCTGTGTGATGGTGTAAAAACTGAGAGGTCAAGGTTAGGTGAGGGGTGCTCGTGGCAGGTGAGCAGACGTCAGATGTTTTTTTCACGGACAAGGGTTTTGGAACCGTCCGACTTCCAGTCTACTCACAGTCACCGATGTCTCGAACTACTTTGACTTGGGATTGGTGAATCCACGTCGACCTCTCAGCAATCTATTACTGCGGTGGGGGTGGTGAGTTGAACCACGAAGGGGCCTTCTGTTGGGTTTATTCTGTATTACTATTATAAATATATTTGTATTAAGTCATTTCTTTGTTAAATCATTCTCTTATTATTTTCAAAGTGTTGCGAGGTCACCAATAACCGCCAAGTCAGCTTTAACCTGGACTGCCTGTTCCAGGATGTTTATACAAACAATTCACCCAATCTGAGTCTTCGAGATTGGTGGTCCCTTTTGTAACGAGGCCAGGGCTATTCGGCCAATAACAACAATGTTGTTTCTGTTATTTACAACATAGCGACTATACCTCGTGACGCACTTCGGGTTTTTCTTTATGTAATTGTTATATGATTCTTAGGTCAAGGGAAGGCATAATTGTTCTAATCCAAATGTTGTTTGGTCTAGTCTCCTGCCTTGTTATTGGTAAAATACTTTGATTGTTATTGTAGTTCCAGATGTTGTTTTTACTCATACGTGATGAAATGATCAACAACTCTGTAAATTGTTTTGATTCATGGCAATAAGAGTCGTACGAAAATGTCTATTCGGGGAGACGTTCTGAAGTTGTAGGAGAAACTCTGGCTTGTTGAATCTCCCCTCTGAGGTTTTATCCGTGATCCATTCTATTTAATTAAATGTCAATAATTGAATAAGATGTCTGCCTGCAGTTATTGATAATTACGAACGAGGGTAATTATTAATGAACCTAACATTTTGGTCCTTCGGAGCTTTGGAGGTCAATATACCGGAGCGAGAACCCAGGCGCTGCTGTTCGACATCTGGTAAGTGACCTTGCGCACGGCGTCTTCAAAACCTTTGGTGGGCCGGAGTTTTCGACGGGGGTGCCTGGATTCTCGGCGGTTGAAGACTTTTCCCGCTGGAGGGAGACATCTGACGGATCTCGGGTAAGTCCACATTAATGTCTGCATGTTGTGACGGTGTTTCCAAATGCGTTAAAGGGACATTGAATGTGAAGGTGTTGGGTTTATTCTGTATTACTATTATAAATATAGTTGTATTAAGTCATTTCTTTGTTAAATCATTCTCTTATTATTCTCAAAGTGTTGCAAGGTCATGAACTGCCGCCCAGTCCACTCTCACATGGACTTCTCCAAGGATTGTTGCTACATCCACATACCCAGTATCGGGCTGAGAGGGTTGTTGATCGGGCAAGGACTGGATATCTGCCATTTCCAGTAACGGAGCCCATAACAAAGATATTGTTTCTGCCACGTCCATAACACTCGTGATGCACTTCGGGTTTTTCTTTATGTAATTATTATATGATTCTTAGGTCAAGGAAGGCATAATTGTTCTAATCTAAATGTTGTTTAGGTCTAGTCTCCTGTTTTTGTTATTGGTAAAATACTTTGATTGTTATTGTAGTCCCAGATGTTGTTTTTACTCATACGTGATGGAATGATCAACAACTCTGTAAATTGTTTTGATTCATGGCAATAAGAGTGGTACGAGAACGTCTATTCGGGGAGACGTTCGGAAGTTGTAAGAGGAACTTGCTGAAACTCTCCCCTTCGGAGGTTTTTACCTGTTGTTATCCATTTCTATTTAATTAAATGTCAATAATTGAATAAGATGTCTGCCTGCAGTTATTGATAATTACGGACGAAGGTAATTATTAATGAACCTAACAGAAGGTCCATTCTGGGTAATGTGACTCGCGTCCTGGTTGACGGCGACAAAAACCCTGTGTTTATACTAGTCAATGGCAGGTACATTTTTGGGGCTGGAAAGTGTCCTGTGTCTCAAGGGTAGGCACGAATATATTGTACTGCAGGTACATTTTTAGATGGAAAGTGTCCTGTGTCTCAAGGGTAGGCACGAATATATTGTAAACGTTGTATGGTGTTTGTGTGGTTTCTGCAGTAAAATTAAGATAAGCCTAGGAAATACAGTCGAAGGGGTAATAATAATAAATATAAAAAAGGTAACTGTGTGAGGCACACAAACTCACTACAAAAAAGTAAAATATGGGAAACACGTGTTGTAAGGTCGATTTGGATGACGATCCAAAAATACGTCTAACTTGTAAGGATTGGAAAAATTGGAAAGACAAAGCGCTTTAAAAATATTATACAGCTATATTTATGGATAAATAAATATGGGTTTGCTGGCCAGCTTAAAATGCATAAAATGCAGGATAATATATGCACTAATGCATAGAGGTTATATACATATATAAATAATATGTGAATGGATAAAAGTGTAACAGCTTGTCCCACAGACACTAATGGCGAAATAAGGCCGGGGAGAAGTTAAAAATACTATTTTGGGAAAATAGTGGGGGCTCCCTCGGATAACGGGGATATATATTTAAGACCGAGGCGGCGGGAAAGGACTGTTTGGTAAGGAAAAATAGCGGGGCCTCCTCGGCTGACGGGGAAAATATTTACCGAGATAGGTGACGGGAGCGGAGGAAGTTTAACAAAAATAGAGGGAGAAGAGATGGTGTAAAGTTTGACAAAAATCAGAGATAAGTTGTAAAAAAAATGGGGGTATATATATTACATGATTACCCAGACTAGATGGTCTCTGAAAACAAGGAATGTCGGCTTAAATTGATTTGGAATGTGGATTTTGGATACGAGAATGTTGAGCTACAAAATTAATGGAGACACTGGTATTTGATTTGGTTAATCCAGGTATGACGTTTTGTGATTACAATTAAATTGGGTTTTTTTGTGATGCTGGGGCTTGGATAACAACAATTAGAATGGTTATTTCCAAGTGCTGGTGGTGCTTTGTTAATGTAACCTATATGTACTGTCAATTTACAGCAATGTGATGGCTTATTGCAGCTTGGGTTTTGATCCCGTCCGCTAGCGGGAAGATGGTGTTTAAAAAGACGAAAGAATATATACAAAATGATCATTTAAATGTTTAGCAGGGAATGTCACCTGTGTTTTTATTATGCTCTAGACTTGCCAAATAATGTGTCGACTGCGGGAGAAGCGCTCTGGTGCAGCGGCTGCTGATTAGATGGGAGTGAAACATGTGGGCCGTGGGGCAGACGATTTAACTGTGTTGGGCTTTCGGGAGCGTTCGGACCGTTTAAACGACTAAAATTTTGTGATCCCTTCCGTGAAGACATTGCAATAACAATAATTGGCCTTGGGGGTCCTGAAGCAAACTTGAGGGCAGAAAATGGGTTTTTGCCATATTGTTGTGCTTGCAGCATACATATTCTGAATATGGGGTCTTGGAAAAATATTGTGATGTAGTTGAATATCGGAAAAGGGGTTAATTTGTCTGTTTAATGGTTGTCTTCTCTAAAAAGCGTTAAATTTGGCCACAGAGGAAAAAAAAAAGAGGCGACGTTTCAAGTGTTGACTCTGGTTTGTAAACATAAGATAACAATGCTGCTTTCGCAGCAAGAGTGGAGGTCATAGTTAGCGGCTTATGGCGTTTTCTGGTTGGACTTTTATGAATAAGAACAATACATGGTCTGCAAGGAATGCAAGGTTATGCGAATGCTTTCGCATTCATTTTTTGGGTTTTAAACAGAAATGTATATTAAGGTGATAGAAAATCTGTTTAGTAAAAGGTTGATTTGGTAAAAAGCTTTGGATTTGGGAATAGACCAAAATAGTCATTTTTGAAAAATTGTGGATTTCAAAGGGCTCTTAGTTAAAGGAAACTACCTTTTGGAGGATAAAATAATATTAATACTATTTCTGAATAGTTTGATTGTTCAAAATACTTTAATCCAGGAGGTTGGCTGGTTAAAGAAAAGGCGAGGATGGAAAAAAATTACAATATTATGGTATATTGGTGACAATTTGAGGTTTTTTTAAAAAACATTAAAAATTGTAATTAGGAAATGCCTAACAAAAGGTTGATTTCTCTAATTTAATTGTTGTAGATTTTGTTTTGGTAACAGGGAGCTATGGGAAATGACTCTTGTCTTAAGTAAACATCATATGAGGTGATTCACAAAGTATATCGTATGTATTGAGAGTTATTTGGCTGTTAACGACATCAGATGGGAAATTTACAATGCAATAGTGGCATGAGAAAATTCATGGCATTCATGTAGATAAAATAATTGGTTCGGGATGAGCATATTTTCCCTAAGAATGGAGTAACATGGAATATTTTTCAAAGTGCACTTGAAAGAACATTGTTTGTTGTCCTGGCGGGAGGAAATATGCTTTGTCACAGGTCATATTGATGACTTTAAGGATATTACGGATTGGATAAGCATTGGTCAATTGATACAACCAAATAATGTTGCTTTTTACTGCTTTAAGGGCATGCAAATTGGTGAGAACTTTAGCTTGAAATTCATACCATTGCAATTATGGGGTTAATACGCCTGAATGTTACAGTGATAACGAGTGGCAATAACAAGCTTAGATAAGGGGGGGAAAGGAGAAATTCTCCAAAATCCAGAATCTGGCTTAGAAACAGGTTATGCTAGGCGCTTTGGGTTTTGACACGATGTGTTGGTGCATGAATTCTGGGAAATTTTGGGGAATTGGGGACCCCATATGTAAAACAAGTTCGAGACAAATGTGTAAGTAGGCTCTATTTGGCGCTGGATGCCAAAACTCTAGTGGGGCCTTTCATGTTTTGAAACAAGTGACGCTTTAGGTAAATGGGTTGTCCATTAACAAAATGGGATAGGAAAAATTTGACGGTGATCGAGGATTGCCAACTTTAATGTGGGGAGTGAGCAGTGCCGTGTTATTTTGGTTCATAGAATTTGGACTCAAGGCGACGTGATAAAGGCCATAGGCGTCATGTTGCATAAAATAGGCGTGGAGGAATTTGTCTTACAAATAGGGGAGATTATCTTATCACCTGGATGGAGTGGAAACAAATTTGGATGGCCGCGTTAAAAGGTGATTGGCATGCTATTTGAGGGAATTGGGATTTTCCAAAAAAAAAAAAAAAAACTGATAGGGGGCCATTAGGTCATGGCGTCTGGGAAAATAAAAACCTTAGATGTGAAACTATTGCCACCTCAATTCGGGGAACAAACAGCTAAACTGATAGCATTAAAAAGGATATAACTTTGTGTAAAACTTGAAGGTAATTTTTACAAACGGTTAAAATGCTAGAGTGGGGGTGGGTATATTAAAGGATCTACTATTGAATGCAGGGTGGATCCAGACCTTCCGGAATGTGGGGTATTCATGGCGTCCTCGAGAATTTGTGGATTTTCTCCGGGTACTCCAGTTTACTCCCACAAAATGAAATTATGGATGCTAGACTGGTTGAACACACTAAATTCTTCTGTTTATGAGTGTGAGCGTGAATGATAGTTTGTCTTTTTGTGTTTTTTGATTGGCAGGCCACCGAGACATATTCTATCAATAAAGAAAATAATTTGGGCTTGAGTCAAGGGAAGTCCTATGTCTCGACAAGAGGGAGGTGGCCTTGCTACAACGGCACTATAAGGCTTATGGTTTAAATCTATATGCATACCTACATATCCATTTCAAAAGATACATATAGATTTTATTTTATTTTTATTAGATCATATAGATATCATTCCACGATATGGAATTCCAGAAACTATCTATAGTGATAAGGGCTCCCATTTTGTTAATATAATAGTTGCCTACCATCCACAATTGGCAGACCTTATATGAAGTCCTGTTTGGTAGAACTTACAAATTGCTATTATTCACTACACAATGACAATTGGATGATGAGGCAAATCTATAATTGAAAAAAAAACACACACACCAAATTTAGACTATCAGAGGGAGATTTTGTTTCTCAAACAGGAAACGGACGAAGTGACGGTGATTCTTGAAGACTGGATGCTGATACGCAGCATAAAAGAAGTAACATCGGAGCAACGCAAAGTGGGAGGGTCCTTGTTACTGAAAGGGGACACGGATGCACCTTTCCCACAGTAAGAAGTTTTTCTAAATTGAAACGTTCAAGAGGAAAACTCCCTAAACAAAGACAAAAAGTCATGTTGAAAACAATTATTGCTTTTGGGGCAATGAGATTAATGATGATTGTGATTCTATTCCTCTCCACAGTAGGGTTGTTTTCTCCAGTTGGAGAGAAAGGCGGAGGCGTTTCAATTGAGGATACACCTTCTTACGGGAGGGTAAACATTCACATTTACATTTGATTAACATTACCGACTAAATCAAATTTCCAGACATGCATTCGAGATTGAAAATATATATTTGGACTCGGCGATGTCCCGGTTGCCATACAAGGGGTCAATCTATGGTGGGAAATATGTGTGGTACATTAACAGCAAAAAATTGAAGATTGGGAAAAGCCTTGTTGCAGAGATTGGTCAAGATTGGAAAGCTTGGACTGACATATTAACCTGTGAAATTTATTTCTGAAACAGGGATTTCCCAAACGGGGGATAATTGGGAGCTGTTAATGGAGTGTAAAGAAGGCAAGCACTATGTGGAGCTACTTTGGTAAAAGGGTGGTCTCAATTGAAACATTGAGGGGACGGGTAAGATAAACTTTCTGACTTAATAAAATACGGGAAACACCAATATTAATTGAAAAGATTATTGCTCAGCAAGCAATACCATAAAACTATAGGGAACTCTTATATTGGGTTTGACATCTCCATATAGTTTCAATTGAGACTAAACCATCTTACAAAGGATTAGAATAAACTACCAGACAAGGGAAAATACGATGGGATCTAACAACTCCCTCAATCACCATTCTTTTGGGGAAAAGTGTTTTTACAAATGAAAAAACGTGTCCTACTTGTTCAGAAAAAAATATTGAAACAGTGTTCATCCTGTTACGCAGTAAATAAGAAGTCAATTTTTCCACTGTTTAATCATTTTACCTGCTTAAACCTTACAGGGCATGAATTGAAGCTGGGGGCGATAAATGAGACGTGGTGTACCGGCGTTCTAAAACAAACTACACCCCTGATACCACGTTCTGGCCTATGGTGGCGGGGTGGTAGATAAATTATACGACTCCTGCCGAAACGCGGCAGGACTAGGTACTTTGGTCTCACTGCTCTTACCGGTGTCTGTTTTTCCATCCACAGTGGAGGAGATACAATTGGCGGCTCAGAATTTGGAGGTGCTGAAGGGTCGACCCTCCCGACATCGTCGAGAGGCATGGAGGGAAGGAGATCCAACATACATTGATGCGATTGGCATCCCCCGGGGCGTACCAGATGAGTATAAGCTGGCTAATCAGATCGCAGCAGGTTGGGAGTCTATCTTCCTTCTAATCACCCCAAACAAAAATGTGGATAGAATAAATTACTTACATTACAATGTCCAAAACTGCTGTGAGCATCATGTCCCAGATCTTTTTTCGACATTTCATGGGTGTCCATCTGCTGGAGCACTGTGTTCACGGCCATACCACCCTGAAAAGGCCCGATCTCGTCCGATCTCGGAAGTCAAGCATGGTTCGGGCCTGGTTAGTACCTGTTAGGGATCTACCAGGTACTGTGAGCATCATGTCCCAGATCTTTTTTCAACATTTCATGGGTGTGCATCTGCTGGTGCAGTACTGCTCACGGCCGTACCACCCTGAAAAGGCCCGATCTCATTTGATCTCGGAAGCCAAGCATGGTTTGGGCCTGGTTAGTACCTGTTTGGGAGACCGCTTGGGAATACCAGGTGCTGTGAGCATCATGCCCCGCATCTTTTTCGACATTTCAAGGGTGTCCATCTGCCGGTAACGTACCGCTCACGGCCATACCACCCTGAAAAGGCCCGTTCTCGTCTGATCCCGGAAGCCAAGCATGGTTTGGGCCTGGTTAGTACCTGTTTTGGAGACCGCTTGGGAATACCAGGTACTGTGAGCATCATGTGCCAGATCTTATTTTCGACATTTCATGGGTGTCCATCTGCTAGCAAAGTACTGCTCACGGCCATACCACCCTGAAAAGGCCCGATCTCGTCTGATCTCGGAAGCCAAGCATTGTTTGGGCCTGGTTGGTACCTATTTGGGAGACCGCTTGGGAATACCAGGTGCTGTGAGCATCAAGTCCCAGATCTTTTTTCGACATTTCATGGGTGTCCTTCTGCTAGTTCATTACAGCTCACGGCCATACCACCCTGAAAAGGCCCTGTCTCGTTTGATCTCGGAAGCCAAGCATGGTTCAGGCCTGGTTAGTACCTGTTTGGAAGATCGCTTGGGAATACCATGTGCTGTGAGCATCACGCCCCGCATCTTTTTCGACATTTCATGGGTGTCCATCTGCTAGTGCAGTACCGCTTACGGCCATACCACCCTGAAAAGGCCCGATCCCGTCCGATCTCGGAAGCCACGCATCGTTCGGGCCTGGTTAGTACCGGTTTGGGAGACCGCTTGGGAATACCAGGTGCTGTGAGCATCATGCCCCGCATCTTTTTCAACATTTCATGGGTGTCCACCTGCTGGTGTGGTATTGCTCACGTTCATACCACCCCGAAAAGGCCCGATCTCGCCCGATCTCGTTCGATCTCGGAAGCCAAGCATTGTTCGGCCTGGTTAGTATCTGATTGGGAGACCGCTTGGGAATACCAGGTGCTGTGAGCATCATGCCCCGCACCTTTTTTGACATTTCATGGGTGTCCACCTGCTGGTGTGGTATTGCTCACGGCCATACCACCCTGAAAAGGCCCGATCTCATCCGATCACGGAAGCCAAGCGTAGTTCGGGCCTGGTTAGTACCTATTTGGGAGACCGCTTGGGAATACCAGGTGCTGTGAGCATCTTGTCCCAGATCTTTTTTCGACATTTCATGGGTGTCCTTCTGCAAGCGCAGTTCCGCTCACGACCATACCACCCTGAAAAGGCCCTGTCTCGTCTGATCTCGGAAGCCAAGCATGGTTCGGGCCTGGTTAGTACCTGTTTGGGAGACCGCTTGGGAATACCAGGTTCTGTGAGCATCACGCCCCGCATCTTTTTCGACATTTCATCGGTGTCCATCTGCTGGCACAGTAGCGCTTACGGCCATACAACCCTGAAAAGGCCCGATCCCGTCCGATCTCGGAAGCCACGCATCGTTCGGGCCTGGTTAGTACCGGTTTGGGAGACCGCTTGGGAATACCAGGTGCTGTGAGCGTCATGCCCTGCATCTTTTTCGACATTTCATGGGTGTCCACCTGCTGGTGCACTATTGCTCACGGCCATACCACCCCGAAAAGGCCCGATCTCGTCCGATCACGGAAGCCAAGCATGGTTTTGCCTGGTTAGTACCTGTTTGGGATACAGCTTGGGAATACCAGATTCTGTGAGCATCATTCCCCGCATCTTTTTCGACATTTCATGGGTGTCCATCTGCTGGCGCAGTACCGCTCACGGCCATACCACCCTGAAAAGGCCCGATATCGTCCGATCTCGGAAGCCGAGCATAGTTCGGCCTGGTTAGTACCTGATTGGGAAACCGTTTGGGAATACCAGGTTCTGTGAGCATCATTCCCCGCATCTTTTTCGACATTTCATGGGTGTCCATCTGCTAGTGCAGTACCGCTCACGGCCATACCACCCTGAAAAGGCCCGATTTCGTCCGATCTCGGAAGCCAAACATGGTTCGGCCTGGTTAGTACCTGATTGGGAGACCGCTTGGGAATACCAGGTGCTGTGAGCATCATGCCCCGCATCTTTTTCGACGTTTCATGGGTGTCCATCTGCTAGTGCAGTACCGCTCACGGCCATACCACCCTGAAAAGGCCTAATCCCGCCCGATCTCGTCCGATCTCGGAAGCCAAGCATGGTTCGGCCTGGTTAGTACCTGATTGGGAGACCGCTTGGGAATACCAGGTGCTGTGAGCATCATGCCCCGCATCTTTTTCGACATTTCATGGGTGTCCATCTGCTAGTCCAGTACCGCTCACGGCCATACCACCCTGAAAAGGCCCGAACTAGTCCGATCTCAGAAGCCAAGCATGGTTCGACCTGGTTAGTACCTGATTGGGAGACCACTTGGGAATACCAGGTGCTGTGAGCATTATGCCCCGCATCTTTTTCGACATTTCATGGGTGTCCATCTGCTAGTGCAGTACCGCTCACGGCCATACCACCCTGAAAAGGCCCGATCTCGTCCAATCTCGTCCGATCTCGGAAGCCAAGCATGGTTCGGCCTGGTTAGTGCCTGATTGGGAGACCGCTTGGGAATACCAGGTGCTGTGAGCATCATGCCCTGTATCTTTTTCGACATTTCTTGGGTGTCCATCTGCTAGTGCAGTACCGCTCACGGCCATATCACCCTGATAAGGCCCGATCTCGCGCGATCTCGTCCGATCTCGGAAGCCAAGCATAGTTCGGCCTGGTTAGTACCTGATTGGGAGACCGCTTGGGAATACCAGGTGCTGTGGGCATCATGCCCTGCATCTTTTTCGACATTTCATGGGTGTCCATCTGCTAGTGCAGTACCGCTCACGGCCATACCACCCTGAAAAAGCCCGATCTCGTCTGATCTCGGAAGCCAAGCACGGTTCGGCCTGGTCAGTACCTGATTGGGAGACCACTTGGGAATACCAGGTGCTGTGAGCATCAAGCCCTGCATCTTTTTCGACATTTTATGGGTGTCCATCTGCTAGTGCAGTACCGCTCACAGCCGTACCACCCTGAAAAGGCCCGATCTTGCCCGATCTCGGGAGCCAAGTTGGTTTGGCCTGGTTAGTACCTGATTGGGAGACCGCTTGGGAATACCAGGTGCTGTGAGCATCATGCCCCGCATCTTTTTCCACATTTCATGGGTGTCCATCTGCTAGTGCAGTACAGCTCGCGATTATACCATCCTATAAAGGCCCGATCTCGCCCGATCTCGTCCAATCTTGGAAGCCAAGCATGGTTCGGCCTGGTTAGTAACTGATTGGGAGACCGCTTGGGAATACCAGGTGCTGTGAGCATCATGCCCCACATCTTGTTCGTCATTTCATGGGTGTCCATCTGCTAGTGCAGTACCGCTCACAGCAATACCACCCTGAAAAGGCCCGATCTCGCCCGATCTTGTCTGATCTCGGAAGCCATGCATGGTTTGGCCTGGTTAGTACCTGATTGGGAGACTGCTTGGGAATACCAGGTGCTGTGAGCATCATGCCCTGCATCTTTTTCGACATTTCATGGGTGTCCATCTGCTAGTGCAGTACCGCTCACGGCCATACCACCCTGAAAAGGCCCGATCTCCTCCGATCTCGGAAGCCATGCATGGTTTGGCCTGGTTAGTACCTGATTGGGAGACCGCCTGGGAATACCAGGTGCTGTGAGCATCATGCCCCGCATCTTTTTCGACATTTCATGGGTGTCCATCTGCTAGTGGATTGGATTGGATTGGATAACTTTATTCATCCCGTATTCGGGAAATTACATTGTGGCAGGTAGCAAGAGGGTGATTAGACAGAATAAACAGCATCAATCATTAAAATCATCAAATCATTAAAACATAAAAGCCGCAAAACACAAAACGAACAAGAGTGGACAAAGCTACCGTGGCCGCCGGCTGCCGCTTAAACAGCGCCATTTGGTTGCGGTAACTGAATCGGACTCAAAAAGACATTGTAGAGTTGGACAAAAACTGGAACCCCACAGAACAGCAAAGCAAAAAGCACAAAGTACAAAGCAAATCAAAGTAAATGGAATCATCAAATCATTAAAACATAAAAGCCGCAAAACACAAAACGAACAAGAGTGGACAAAGCTACCGTGGCCGCCGGCTGCTGCTTAAACAGCGCCAATTTGGTTGCGGTAGCTGAATCGGACTCAAAAACGACCTTGTAAATTGGGCAAAAACTGGAACCACACACAGGAAGTCTTCCACGAGATGGGGAACTGCTGCAGACTGTGACCAAGGTGGAGAATACGCTCTTGCAAGCTTATTTGCACAGTTACTCAGTAGTCTGAAGCTGAAGAAAACAGCAGCAGGGCAGAAAATCTCGACTCCGTCGCTGTTAGGGGCCTACAACTCTTCCATCCCATCCCACGATGGAATGGTTGGTCAGAAGCGTTGCCTCTTCTCCCAGCACTTATATCCAGCTCCAGACCTCCGGCGGTACCGAGGTATTGCTCCTTCTGCTGCGTATTGTGACAGATAGTTCCATGTGTGTGACAGCGTAGGCATGGCTGGCTGGTCCCCCGAACAAAAAAGAAGTGGCCGAAAAATGCCAGGCTAACAGAACAAGGAAAGTTGTAAAAACATTAAAGTAAAAAGTATAAAGTACAAAGTAAAGTAAAAAAGAATGCTTTAGGAAATATTAAAATGTCATTTAAAAAAAGATAGAAGAGCTGTAAAACATGAAAAACATAAGAGTCTGACACCCTTGGTGCAGAGCTACTGCCACAGGCTTCCGCTTGAACGGCGCCATCTTGGCAGTACCGATCACGGCCATACCACCCTGAAAAGGCCCGATCTCGCACGATCTCGTCCGATCTTGGAAGCCAAGCATAGTTCGGCCTGGTTAGTACCTGATTGGGAGACCGCTTGGGAGACCGCTTGGGAATACCAGGTGCTGTGAGCATCATGCCCCGCATCTTTTTCGTCATTTCATGGGTGTCCATCTGCTAGTGCAGTACCGCTCACGGCCATACCACCCTGAAAAGGTCCGATCTCGCCCGATCTCGTCCGATCTCGGAAGCCAAAGATGGTTCGGCCTGGTTAGTACCTGATTGGGAGACCGCTTGGGAATACCGGGTGCTGTGAGCATCATGCCCCGCATCTTTTTCGACATTTCATGGGTGTCCATCTGCTATTGCAGTACCGCTCACGGCCATACCACCCTGAAAATGCCCGATCTCGTCCGATCTCGGAAGCCGACCATGGTTCGGCCTGGTTAGTACCTGATTGGGAGACCGCTTGGGAATACCAGGTGCTGTGAGCATCATGCCCCGCAACTTTTTCGACATTTCATGGGTGTCCATCTGCTAGTGCAGTACCGCTCACCGTCATACCACCCTGAAAAGGCCCGATCGCGCCCGATCTCGTCCGATCTTGGGAAGCCAAGCATCGTTCGGCCCGGTTAGTACCTGATTGGGAGACTGCTTGGGAATACCAGATGCTGTGAGCATCATGCCCCACATCTTTTTCGACATTTAATGGGTGTCCATCTGCTAGTGCAGTACCGCTCACGGCCATACCACCCTGAAAAGGCCCGATCTAGTCCGATCACGGAAGCCAAGAATAGTTCGACCTGGTTAGTGTCTGATTGGGAGACTGCTTGGGAATACCAGATGCTGTGAGCATCATGCCCCACATCTTTTTCGACATTTAATGGGTGTCCATCTGCTATTGCAGTACCGCTCACGGCCATACCACCCTGAAAAGGCCCGATCTCGCACGATCTCGTCCGATCTTGGAAGCCAAGCATAGTTCGGCCTGGTTAGTACCTGATTGGGAGACCGCTTGGGAGACCGCTTGGGAATACCAGGTGCTGTGAGCATCATGCCCCGCATCTTTTTCGTCATTTCATGGGTGTCCATCTGCTAGTGCAGTACCGCTCACGGCCATACCACCCTGAAAAGGTCCGATCTCGCCCGATCTCGTCCGATCTCGGAAGCCAAAGATGGTTCGGCCTGGTTAGTACCTGATTGGGAGACCGCTTGGGAATACCGGGTGCTGTGAGCATCATGCCCCGCATCTTTTTCGACATTTCATGGGTGTCCATCTGCTATTGCAGTACCGCTCACGGCCATACCACCCTGAAAATGCCCGATCTCGTTCGATCTCGGAGCCAAGCATGGTTCTGCCTGGTTAGTACCTGATTGGGAGACCGCTTGGGAATACCAGGTGCTGTGAGCATCATGCCCCGCATCTTTTTCGACATTTCATAGGTGTCCATCTGCTGGTGCAGTACCGCTCACGGCCATACCGCCCTGAAAAGGCCCGATCTCGTCCGATCTCAGTAGCCAAGCATGGTTCGGCCTGGTTAGTACCTGATTGGGAGACCGCTTGGGAATACCAGGTGCTGTGAGCATCATGCCCCGCATCTTTTTCGACATTTCATGGGTGTCCATCTGCTGGTGCAGTATCGCTCACGGCCATACCGCCCTGAAAAGGCCCGATCTCGTCCGATCTCAGAAGCCAAGCATGGTTCGGCCTGGTTAGTACCTGATTGGGAGACCGCTTGGGAATACCAGGTGCTGTGAGCATCATGCCCCGCATCTTTTTCGACATTTCATGGGTGTCCATCTGCTAGTGCAGTATCGCTCACGGCCATACCACCCTGAAAAGGCCCGATCTCGTCCGATCTCGGAAGCCAAGCATGGTTCGGCCTGGTTAGTACCTGATTGGGAGACCGCTTGGGAATACCAGGTGCTGTGAGCATCATGCCCCGCATCTTTTTCGACATTTCATGGGTGTCCATCTGCTATTGCAGTACCGCTCACGGCCATACCACCCTGAAAATGCCCGATCTCGTCCGATCTCGGAAGCCGACCATGGTTCGGCCTGGTTAGTACCTGATTGGGAGACCGCTTGGGAATACCAGGTGCTGTGAGCATCATGCCCCGCATCTTTTTCGACATTTCATGGGTGTCCATCTGCTAGTGCAGTACCGCTCATGGCCATACCACCCCGAAAAGGCCCGATCTCGCCCGATCTCGTCCGATCTCGGAAGCCTAGCATGGTTCGGCCTGGTTAGTACCTGACTGGGAGACCGCTTGGGAATACCAGGTGCTGTGAGCATCATGCCCCTCATCTTTTTCGACATTTCATGGGTGTCCATCTGCTAGTGCAGTACCGCTCACGGCCATACCACCCTGAAAAGGCCCTATCTCGACTGATCTTGGAAGCCAAGCATGGTTCGGGCCTGGTTAGTACTTGTTTGGGAGACCGCTTGGGAATACCAGGTGCTGTTGAGCAGGCGAAAGAACATAGTGCTGCCTCTGTGTACAACTCAACCATGATCATGAAGGTGGTTCACCTAGGGTGAGGCTCAGCCATTGCACTCCCGGCCATGCTGACCCCTGCGAATTCCCCAAATGTGGGAATCTTGACTGCACAATTTCTGAGAGTGGGGGACTGCGTCCGCGCTCTCCCCTGATAATTTGTTAAATTGCCTATTAACTGGAGGGTACTTTCTATTTAACATGCACCCAAATCCAACAAAGTTGATATCATTCTCACACGCTGCATTCCATGTATTGATTGAACGTTGGCATTCCTTTGGGTTCTGTGATCCTTTAAAAATGGCCACACAACGATCTTTACAACAAGGCCAAGGTGATAGAGGCATAACTGAAAATTGTAGTATTTTCTTCTTCAAATCATTTTTGTGTTTGCATCAATCACTGGTTTTCAATTCTTGTGTATTTTGCCTGTGAGGTGATTGTTCAATCCAGTTATAATTTATATCATTTGAATTAAATATCTTTTAAGTGGACAATACTAGTTGAATTGTGAGTTGATCGATTTTGTGACATACTAGTGGAAAGTTGTCTTTGTTCATCACAAGTGCAGGGTACAGGAAGTAATACATTAAGCAGGGGCTGGTGATTTGTTTTCATTATTTGCAAATAATGTTCAATGTCAGGTTTAGAACCATATACATTCAATAACTTCGGATCAGAGGTAGCACACGCAGAGTCGGCTTGATGAGATTTTCAAAGACATCAGCCGAGGGAGGGGTCGGGAGGAGCCAGCGCTTGGAGATGAGTCCATCTCCTTGCCTGACCAGTTCCAATCCCCTACCTACCTCCAACAGAGTAGCCCCTTTTATTAACAAAGGGTCATGTGACCTAGGTACAAACTTAAGGCGGGACGAAGTGACACAAAGAAATGGGCGTGTCTTAGTAAATGACGTGCCCCTAACTCATAGGTGTTATGAAGGAAACTTACCACTAGGCTCTGCAAAATTCTATCCTAGTGACTATACAGCATAAAAGTATAAAGAATACATTCTATACTTCACATTTCCCCCCTATAGTTACTTTGAAAGAATTTTCATGAAATACATAAATTTATATCCCTCCTATCCAGATTCTAGAATACAAATATCATCAGCATTATTTATCAAGGGGTATGGAAAACAATAAAATCACTTGTCAAGGCAGAGGCAAAAACTTGAGGTAATTTTAGGGTTGTCCGAGAAAAATCCGTCTGCGTCCCTCTTTATGAGCGGACACAGTTTTTAAGTCAAAACAAGTACAATAACCCGAAGCACTCGACATACCGAGACTCGTCCCACTTTGAAAGAGTGGAAGAATCTCCATTATGATTTGCCACGCGGTTATACTGTATGTCATTGTAAGTTACCAGCATGTACTAGATAGTATTTCGAATCATAACTTTCATACATAGAAAATACAGAACCGTAAAAAAATCGCAAGTGAGGGAGTTGCAAATTTAAACAGAATCGAGAACCACGACCCGTGTTGGCCAAAGCTTCAGCTATAGCCCGAGTCATGTATTGGTTTCATCTGGGATGAAGGTGCAGCAGTGTTCTCCCATCATGGCACACGCATCTCCATCATTGGCTCCATCCTCCTGCAACTCCATTTCCCTTAGGGCTTTTAAATCATCGGCTATACCCTGTAGGGCCAGGATCAGTTTGGTTAATCCACACTCGTGTAACAGTTCAATGTCTTTACATAACTTTACCCACTCGGATTCGGCAAAGTTGCGACAGTATGATTTTCTGGGGGGGTGGACCACTTGTAGTCACGACGGAACACCACCACCCCAGATTGAATCATGTGGTTTGAATTGCACTGATTTTGGTCTCTTATCGCTTACTGTTATGTTCATTACCCTTAAAAGGAATGCATCTCATCTGCCTCACTGCAGATTTAAGCGCGACGTCTAGACCCAGTGAATTCAGGATGTCAGGATACCACACATCTTCTTCATAGTAGTTCTCCAGATTGTTCTTTTCATACCAATTCACTCTCCTCTGTAATAGGAGTATGTCACCATCTTGTTTTCCAACTAGAGTCTCAGTGGGCGGGGCGTTCAGACACGCCCAGGCAGTCACTGACAGTGCAGTCACTGTGATGTAGGTGGCAACAGCTTTCACTGTGGCCTATGTGTAGAGGTGCAAAGTCTATGGAAGCTCAAGGTTAAGTGAGGGGTGCTCGTGGCAGGTGAGTAGACTGATGAGTTTTTACGGACAAGGGTTTTGATACCGTCCAACTTCCAGTCTACTCAGAGTCACCTGTGTCTCGAACCACCTTGACCTGAGATTGGTGAATCTACGTATACCTCTCAGCAATCTTTGCAGCAGTGGAGGTTGGTGAGTTGGGCCACGAATGGGTCTTCCCATCGTGGAGAGAACCAGGACTTCCTATTTATGACTCGGATCAGCATCCAGTCACCTGGCTTCATCACCTCCTGCAAAGTAGACAAAAGGGAATCACGGCAGCTTGCCTGTTCTTTGGACAAGTTTCTCCATACATGTTACCATCCATTCTGTGATTAGGTCTGCCTTGCCCTTAGCCTTTTGTCAAGTTTCACCTTCCCATAGAGGGTGTTGAAATGGTCTTCCATGAACATTTGTTTGCTCTACCAGTCCCACACTCTTTGGACGTTGTCCTCGTTTGGGCCTGAGGTTACCTTGCACACCATGACTGCAACAAATCAAACAACAAAAAATTAAAAGTAGGTATTTAGACCTCTGGGACATGGAACACACACTGTACCATGTCCGTCATCCCCCCTGTTGAGACATGGTTCAATCCATGGCTCAATTTTGGAATAATTTTTGGGAGGCACGCTAGGCCTTTAGCTGTGTACAGGTCTTCTGCAGACTGTTCTGTGTTCTTTCTGTATAGATGCATTTCTACATTATGTGATGCAATGTTTTGCCTTTCAATTAGTACTGTTTTTTACTCAGTTTTTGTTGTTGTGAATACTGTGCAGTAAGTGTTTGCGCTGCTGCTTTAGCTGCTGTCGTCTTTAGCGCGTGCTCAACACCTGCATACGGCCACTTGGTTGGGCTTAATTCTCAACCGAAGAAAAATCACAACAATCTTACTTATTCAATCACTTTGTTTGCGAAAATCTAAATGTCTTATCACTCAAAATTAGATGTACTAGCTGTTATTCTATTTTGATCACTGCTTCCATGTTAACATCAAAAACTATATTTGATTTTTCCTTTCCTGCAATTACACAAATTAACTAATCATGCTAAAAATAGGAAAAATACAAAGAGCAAACCAGGCTGCTTTCTCCTCAGGAAAACAGCTTTCCCGCTCTCTGCAACAGTGACATTCACATCAATTAATATCCAGAAACAAATGTAAACATTTATAATTCTGAAAAGAATTGAACCTACTAAAATGTAACCACCCCTTGTTTATTAGGGTTAATATTTTCGAGCATAATTGTCCGTTAGGGACAAATTCATTACTTATAAATCGCATACTAATCAAGTCCCAATTCAATTAACAATGTGTATCGCGTTGCATATTAAACTCAATTGTTTGAAATTCAAAATATCCCAAACTAGTAGTCTTTTTTTATCAAATGTAATATTCCATTGTCTTTGGAGTTTGCCAATCATCTCCTTTAAAACTTTCTTAATCATCATTTTCCAATAATCTGGCATAAAATCAAAATTTAGTTACATATCTATCCATTGTAGTCTCTCTAATTGTTTACTTTAAAAATCTGTAAGAAGGTTTGTTCTCAATTGAAACGCTTTCACTTTTTATGGAGACAATAAAACCAATATAAAAGTTCCTTATGGTTTATGGCATTGCTCCTCGAGCAATAATCTTTCCAATCAATATTGGATGCTTTCCATTACGTCTGATCGCGTCAATAAGCTTATCTTACCTGTCTCCTCAAACGTTTCAACTGAGAGAACCTCCTTACAGTGCAAAGATGGATCTGCATCCTCCGCTATTTTCATGTCTGCTGTTTGGTCAGCAAGAGTTGTACGGACGTTCTCATTTTGGGTTGCTCGTGCGTCTTCTCCATGTTTCCTGTTGAGAAGCACAGTCTCCTTCTGCTAACCCAAATTCAATCCATTTCTTTAAAGTTTTTTCTTTTACGCATATAGCCAGATTAGTCCTTTTGTCAATTCAGTCAATTAATCTGTTAACACAATTTGGATGCCATTATCCCTATAAATCAATGGTACTTTGGAATTTCATATGATGCACTGTTTTTGTTTTTCTCAGTGCTTCAAAATTTCGCATTGCAGATTTGTTCCTCCAATCCAATGCATTATCATCAAAAAATTTCTTTGGACTAAACAATTTTCCTTGATTTTTCATCGCCATCCAAAAAGGCTTATTGGCGATTTCAGAAATTGATTTCAAATTTCCAATCCTTCGCTGCCATCCTTGAAAAGGGCTTATTGGCAGTTTCAGAAATTGATTCCAATTTGCTAAATCCTTTTCCACCTTGATATCTAAGGGATCAATTATATCTTGGTGGATGGCCAATCAAAAACACAAAAAGACAAACAACCATTCACGTTCACACTCATTCATAATCAGACATCAGTGGTCTGCAAATTTTTTTTTTTTTCACTAGTGGAGAGCGCCATCCCTGAAAAGGGCTTATTGGCAGCTAACCACCTTTTGCTGTCCTATCAGCACTAATCGATCTCAAAAGAACTAGGTTAATAGTCATTAATATGACTCACACTAAAGCATATTTCATCTAGTGATGGAAAAACAATGAATTATATTTCGTGCACTAAACATGATTCATCTTATTCCATCCTATAGAAATCATGCTTATCCTAAATTAATTATTTTATCTCAACTTTTATCTAAACTTTACCTAATAATTTGGATCAATGCCATTTCTGCATTGTAAACTTCTCGTTTGATATCATTAATAATTTGGATCAATGCCATTTCTGCTTTGTCTTCATTTAATAATTTGGATGATTCTTAATACTTAAATCTGAATCACAAATCACTCTCATATTGCTAAATTAGCTATGAGGATAGCTAAATTGCACTAGCGGAATCCCTATTGAATTCCTATCCGCTCCAAGAAGGCGGTTATATTTAAAATAAGAGCAATTTTCTGGGCTCACTATTACCATAATTAAAATTGAGGAAAAATAACCTTTCACTAAGAATTTCCTTATATAAATTTCAGTGTTTAATAAAGGACCCATAATTTGTGACTAATATATCATAACATTATCAACTATCTGTCTCTCTCTCTCTCTCTCTACATCTCTGTCTCTCTCTACATCTCTGTTTCTCTCTCTCTCTCTACATCTCTCTGTCTCTATCTTTCTCTCTGTTAACTTTCTCTCTCTACCTGTCTCTCTCAGTCCCCCACCCCTCGCTGTTTGTGCAGGGGGTGGGGGCCTGGGCTGGTGGGGGCTCTCTCCCTATGGCCCCACCGTGGGGTGCTTTGAGAGCATTGTGCAATCTATTGAGGAGGCCACCCCCCTTTCTTTGCGTCGGAGTTGGTTGAGTTGGCCCATCCTCCGTCTCGTTGCGTCGGGGGAGTGTGAACTGCTGGAGAATGACCATTTGCTACGCTCTTCTTTGTTTTAGCGGCTCTTTTTTGGTCGGCCATCTTCTCCCTGCCATGTGCTCATCCTTTGGTCGGCCATCTTCTCCCTGCCATGTGCTCATCCTTTCTTCTACCCCCGCTCGCATCTCTTCTTTTGTTCTAGGGACGCCCCGTCTCAATTTATTATCTCTTAAATACTTGTTTTCTAAGCTTATTTATTCGCCTAAGTAGCTTTTTTCCTTTGTTTACAGCTTTTTTTACTTCTAAATTCCTTTGAATAGTTTGCAAAGGTTCCACTAACAATTTCCCCAAACCATGTGCTTTGTTCTCTCTGTGACTCTGATTCTTTACTATTTTGCAAGGCCTGCGCGCGTCACGGCGTATTTCAGGTTCATATATATATATATATCCTTTCGGTTGATATATATATATATATATACTTCATATGAAGATTTCTTTTATCAAGCGCTTTTACTCATCAGGTGCTGTATTTTTGGAAGGTTTCCCTTATTTTTAACAATCTCCAAAAATCCTTTACGAGGGATTCTTTCACCCTCTAGTCTAAACCGCGTCACCAGTTTTCCTTACGAATGTCACCTATGGCCGAAGTGTACATTCGCCGCATATCTTGTGTATTCCCTTTATTATTTTTTTTTGACATACATACTCCCCAACGATATGCAAATATTTCCTATTTATGGAACGTTTTTCTTCGACTTTTTCACGAGAGGAAAAACGGGATTTTCACCAGCCTTGTTATATATAAATTTTAAACAGCCCTACCGTCTCTTGTACGTGCATCCTCTCTCCGGCCGGGTTCCTTCTTCAAACGGGCCGCGATCGACCGAAAAGCCCCCTCTTTCAAAGTAAGAGGGCTGACGTCAGTAATTCTTGGCCTTCAGTCCACCGCGGTCCGAGAAATTCAGAAATGAATCCCCGGGTTTTTCGGCACCAGAAAATGTCAGGTTTAGAACCATATACATTCAATAATTCGGATCAGAGGTAGCACACGCAGAGTCGGCTTGATGAGATTTTCAAAGACATCAGCTGAGGGAGGGGTCGGGAGGAGCCAGCGCTTAGAGACGAGTCCATCTCCTTGCCTGACCAGTTCCAATCCCCTCCCGACCTCCAACAGAGTAGCCCCTTTTATTAACAAAGGGTCATGTGACCTAGGTACAAACTTAAGGCGGGACGAAGTGACACAGAGAAATGGGCGTGTCTTAGTAAATGACATGCCCCTAACTCATAGGTGTTATGAAGGAAACTTACCACTAGGCTCCGCAAAATTCTATCCAAGTGACTATACAGCATAAAAGTATAAAGAATACATTCTATACTTCACAGCCCCGCTATTTTTTCCTTACCAAACAGTACTTTCCCGCAGCCACGGTCTTAAATATATCCCCGTTATCCGAGGGAGCCCCCACTATTTTCCCAAAATAGTATTTTTAACTTCTCCCCGGCCTTATTTTGCCATTAGTGTCTGTGGAACAAGCTGTTACACTTTTATCCACTCACATATTATTTATATATGTATATTACCTCTATGCATTAGTGCATATATTATCCTGCATTCTATGCATTTTAAGCTGGCCAGCAAACCCATATTTATTTATCCATAAATATAGCTGTGTAATATTTTTAAAGCGCTTTGTCTTTCCAATTTTTTCCAATCCTTACAAGTTAGACGTATTTTTTGGATCGTCATCCAAACCCGCCTTATAACACGTGTTTCCCATATTTTACTTTTATTTTTTGTAGTGAGTTTGTGTGCCTCACACAGTTAACTCTATTATTTATTATTATTATTAATATTATTATTATCTATTCGACTGTATCGACTGTATCTCCTAGGCCTTTCCTAATTTTACTGCAGAAACCACACAAACACCATACAACGTATATTCGTGCCTACCCTTTAGACACAGGACACTCCCCGGCCCCAATATTGTACCTCTAGTACAATATATTCGTGCCTACCCCTGAGACACAGGACACTTTCCAGCAAAGTGCCCCACCGTACCTGCCCTTGACTAGTATAAACACAGGGTTTTATCGCCGTCACCCAGGACGCGAAACCAGCCCAACAATGGACCTCACATACAATGTCCCTTTAACGCATTTGGAAACACCTTCACAACATGCAGACATTAATGTGGACTTACCCGAGATCCATCAGATGTCTCCCTCCAGCAGGAAAAGTCTTCAACCGCCGAGAATCCAGGCGCCCCCGTCGAAAAACTCCGGCCCACCAAGGGTTTTGAAGACGCCGTGCGCACGGTCACTTACCAGATGTCGAACAGCAGCGCCTGGGTTCTCGCTCCGGTATATTGACCTCCATGGCTCAGAAGGACCAAAATGTCAGGTTCATTAATAATTACCTTCGTCCGTAATTATCAATAACTGCAGGAAGACATCTTATTCAATTATTGACATTTAATTAAATAGAAATGGATACAACAGATAAAAGCCTCCGGAGGGGAGCGTTACAGCAAGTGTCACCTTACAACTTCCGAACGTCTTCCCGAATAGACGTTTTCGTCCCATTCTTATGGTCACAAGTTACAGAGTTGTTGATCATTCCATCACGTATGAGTAAAAACAACATCTGGGACTACAATAACAATCAAAGTATTTTACTAATAACAAAAACAGGGACTAGACCTAACAACATGTAGATTAGAGTAATTATACAACCTCCTTGACCTAAGAATCATATAATATAATCATAATCATATAATCGTTACATACAGAAAAACCCGAAGTGTACGGTTACATAACGATAACAATATTCTTGTTATTGTCCGAATAGCCCTGTCCTCGTCACCAAGGGCCCACCAAATCTCAAGGACCCAGATTGGGTGGATTATCTGTATAACCATCCTGGAACATGCTGTCCAGGTTAAAGATGACTTGGTGTGACCTCAACACTTTTGAAAAACAGAAAGAGAATGATTTAACAAAGTAATGAATTAATACAGAGAAAAGAAAGAGAATGATTTAATAAAGAAATGAATTAATATAACTATTATAATAGTAAAACAGAACAAACCCAACAGACACCCATGAAATGTCGAAGAAGATGCGGGGTATGATGCTCACAGCACCTGGTATTCCCAAGCGGTCTCCCAATCAGGTACTAACCAGGCCGAATCATGCTTGGCTTCCGGGATCGGACGAGATCGGGCCTTTTCAGGGTGGTATGGCCGTGAGCGGTACTGCTTTTGCAGATGGACACCCATGAAATGTCGAAAAAGATGCGGGGTATGAAGCTCACAGCACCTGGTATTCCCAAGCGGTCTCCCAATCAGGTACTAACCAGGCCGAACCATGCTTGGCTTCCGAGATCGGACGAGTTCGGGCCTTTTCAGGGTGGTATGGCCATGTGAGCGGTACTGCTCATGCAGATGGACACCCATGAAATGTCGAAAAAGATGCGGGGTATGATGCTCACAGCACCTGGTATTCCCAAGCGGTCTCCCAATCAGGTACTAAACAGGCCGAACCATGCTTGGCTTCCGAGATCGGGCGAGATCGGGCCTTTTCAGGGTGGTATGGCCGTGAGCGGTACTGCACTAGCAGATGGACACCCATGAAATGTCGAAAAAGATGCGGGGTATGATGCTCACAGCACCTGGTATTCCCAAGCGGTCTCCCAATCAGGTACTAACCAGGCCGAACCATGCTTGGCTGCCGAGATCGGACGAGATCGGGCGAGATCGGGCCTTATCAGGGTGGTATGGCTGTGAGCGGTACTGCTCTTGCAGATGGACATCCATGAAATGTCGAAAAAGATGCGGGGTATGATGCTCACAGCACCTGGTATTCCCAAGCGGTCTCCCAATCAGGTACTAAACAGGCCGAACCATGCTTGGCTTCCGAGATCGGACGAGATCGGGCCTTTTCAGGGTGGTATGGCCGTGAGCGGTACTGCACTAGCAGATGGACACCCATGAAATGTCGAAAAAGATGCGGGGTATGATGCTCACAGCACCTGGTATTCCCAAGCGGTCTCCCAATCAGGTACTAACCAGGCCGAACCATGCTTGGCTGCCGAGATCGGGCGAGATCGGGCCTTTTCAGGGTGGTATGGCCATGAGCGATACTGCACTTGCAGATGGACACCCATGAAATGTCGAAAAAGATGCGGGGTATGATGCTCACAGCACCTGGTATTCCCAAGCGGTCTCCCAATCAGGTACTAACCAGACCGAACCATGCTTGGCTTCCGAAATCGGACGAGATTGGGCCTTTTCAGGGTGGTATGGCCGTGAGCGGTACTGCTTTTGCAGATGGACACCCATGAAATGTCGAAAAAGATGCGGGGTATGATGCTCACAGCACCTGGTATTCCCAAGCGGTCTCCCAATCAGGTACTAACCAGGCCGAACCATGCTTGGCTTCCGAGATCGGACGAGATCGGGCCTTTTCAGGGTGGTATGGCCGTGAGCGGTACTGCTCTTGCAGATGGACACCCATGAAATGTCGAAAAAGATGCGGGGTATGATGCTCACAGCACCTGGTATTCCCAAGCGGTCTCCCAATCAGGTACTAAACAGGCCGAACAATGCTTGGCTTCCGAGATCGGACGAGATCGGGCCTTTTCAGGGTGGTATGGCCGTGAGCGGTACTGCACTAGCAGATGGACACCCATGAAATGTCGAAAAAGATGCGGGGTATGATGCTCACAGCACCTGGTATTCCGAGGCGGTCTCCCAATCAGGTACTAAACAGGCCGAACCATGCTTGGCTGCCGAGATCGGACGAGATCGGGCCTTTTCAGGGTGGTATGGCCGTGAGCGGTACTGCACTAGCAGATGGACACCCATGAAATGTCGAAAAAGATGCGGGGTATGATGCTCACAGCACCTGGTATTCCCAAGCGGTCTCCCAATCAGGTACTAAACAGGCCGAACCATGCTTGGCTTCCGAGATCGGACGAGATCGGGCCTTTTCAGGGTGGTATGGCCATGAGCGGTACTGTTCTTGCAGATGGACACCCATGAAATGTCTAAAAAGATGCGGGGTATGATGCTCACAGCACCTGGTATTCCCAAGCGGTCTCCCAATCAGGTACTAAACAGGCCGAACCATGCTTGGCTTCCAAGATCGGACGAGATCAGGCGTTTTCAGGGTGGTATGGCCGTGAGCGGTACTGCACTAGCAGATGGACACCCATGAAATGTCGAAAAAGATGCGGGGTATGATGCTCACAGCACCTGGTATTCCCAAGCGGTCTCCCAATCAGGTACTAAACAGGCCGAACCATGCTTGGCTGCCGAGATCGGACGAGATCGGACGAGATCGGGCCTTATCAGGGTTGTATGGCCGTGAGCGGTACTGCTCTTGCAGATGGACACCCATGAAATGTCGAAAAAGATGCGGGGTATGATGCTCACAGCACCTGGTATTCCCAAGCGGTCTCCCAATCAGGTACTAACCAGGCCGAACCATGCTTGGCTTCCGAGGTCGGACGAGATCGGGCCTTTTCAGGGTGGTATGGCCGTGAGCGGGACTGGTCTCGCAGATGGACACCCATGAAATGTCGAAAAAGATGCAGGGTATGATGTTCACAGTACCTGGTATTCCCAAGCGGTCTCCCAATCAGGTACTAACCAGGCCGAACCATGCTTGGCTTCCGAGATCAGACGAGATCAGGCCTTTTCAGGGTGGTATGGCCGTGAGCGGTACTGCACTAGCAGATGGACACCCATGAAATGTCGAAAAAGATGCGGGGTATGATGCTCACAGCACCTGGTATTCCCAAGCGGTCTCCCAATCAGGTACTAAACAGGCCGAACCATGCTTGGCTTCCGAGATCGGGCGAGATCGGGCGAGATCGGGCCTTTTCAGGGTGGTATGGCCGTGAGCAGTACTGGTTTTGCAGATGGACACCCATGAAATGTCGAAAAAGATGCGGGGTATGAAGCTCACAAAACCTGGTATTCCCAAGCGGTCTCCCAATCAGGTACTAACCAGGCCGAACCATGCTTGGCTTCCGAGATCGGGCGAGATCGGGCCTTTTCAGGGTGGTATGGCCGTGAGCGGTACTGCAATTGCAGATGGACACCCATGAAATGTCGAAAAAGATGCGGGGTATGATGCTCACAGCACCTGGTATTCCCAAGCGGTCTCCCAATCAGGTACTAACCAGGCCGAACCATGCTTGGCTGCCGAGATCGTACGAGATCGGACGAGATCGGGCCTTTTCAGGGTGGTATGGCCGTGAGCGTTACTGCTCTTGCAGATGGACACCCATGAAATGTCGAAAAAGATGCGGGGTATGATGCTCACAGCACCTGGTATTCCCAAGCGGTCTCCCAATCAGGTACTAACCAGGCCGAACCATGCTTGGCTTCTGAGATAGGACGAGATCGGGCCTTTTCAGGGTGTTATGGGCGTGAGCGGTACTGCTCTTGCAGATGGACACCCATGAAATGTCGAAAAAGATGCGGGGTATGATGCTCACAGCACCTGGTATTCCCAAGCGGTCTCCCAATCAGGTACTAACCAGGCCAAACCATGCTTGGCTTCCTAGGTCGGACGAGATCGGGCCTTTTCAGGGTGGTATGGCCGTGAGCAGTGCTGCTCCTGCAGATGGACACCCATGAAATGTCGAAAAAGATGCGGGGTATGATGCTCACAGCACCTGGTATTCCCAAGCGGTCTCCCAATCAGGTACTAACCAGGCCGAACAATGCTTGGCTGCCGAGATCGGACGAGATCGGACGAGATCGGGCCTTATCAGGGTGGTATGGCCGTGAGCAGTACTGCTCTTGCAGATGGACACCCATGAAATGTCGAAAAAGATGCGGGGTATGATGCTCACCGCACCTGGTATTCCCAAGCGGTCTCCCAATCAGGTACTAACCAGGCCGACACATGCTTGGCTGCCGAGATCGGACGAGATCGGGCGAGATCGGGCCTTATCAGGGTGGTACAGCCGTGAGCAGTACTGCTCTTGCAGATGGACACCCATGAAATGTCGAAAAAGATGCGGGGTATGATGCTCACAGCACCTGGTATTCCCAAGCGGTCTCCCAATCAGCTACTAACCAGGCCAAACCATGCTTGGCTTCCGAAATCGGACGAGATCGGGCCTTTTCAGGGTGGTATGGCCGTGAGCGGTACTGCACTTGCAGATGGACACCCATGAAATGTCGAAAAAGATGTGGGGTATGATGCACACAGCACCTGGTATTCCCAAGCGGTCTCCCAATCAGGTACTAACCAGGCCGAACCATGCTTGGCTTCCGAAATCGGACGAGATCGGGCCTTTTCAGGGTGGTATGGCCGTGAGCAGTACTGCACTAGCAGATGGACACCCATGAAATGTCGAAAAAGATGCGGGGTATGATGCTCACCGCACCTGGTATTCCCAAGCGGTCTCCCAATCAGGTACTAACCAGGCCGACCCATGCTTGGCTGCCGAGATCGGACGAGATCGGGCGAGATCGGGCCTTATCAGGGTGGTACGGCCGTGAGCAGTACTGCTCTTGCAGATGGACACCCATGAAATGTCGAAAAAGATGCGGGGCATGATGCTCACAGCACCTGGTATTCCCAAGCGGTCTCCCAATCAGGTACTAACCAGGCCGAACCATGCTTGGCTGCCGAGGTCGGACGAGGTCGGACGAGGTCGGACGAGATCGGACGAGATCGGGCGAGATCGGGCGAGATCGGGCGAGATCGGGCCTTATCAGGGTGGTATGGCTGTAAGCGGTACTGCTCTTGCAGATGGACACCCATGAAATGTCGAAAAAGATGCGGGGCAAGATGCTCACAGCACCTGGTATTCCCAAGCGGTCTCCCAATCAGGTACTAAACAGGCCGAACCATGCTTGGCTTCCGAGATCGGACGAGATCGGGCGAGATCGGGCCTTTTCAGGGTGGAATGTCCGTGAGCGTCACTGCTCTTGCAGATGGACACCCATGAAATGTCGAAAAAGACGCGGGGTATGATGCTCACAGCACCTGGTATTCCCAAGCGGTCTCCCAATCAGGTACTAACCAGGCCGAATCATGCTTGGCTTCCGAGATCGGACGAGATCGGGCGAGATCGGACGAGATCAGGCCTTACCAGGGTGGTATGGCCGTGAGCGTTACTACTCTTGCAGATGGACACCCATGAAATGTCGAATAAGATGCGGGGTATGATGCTCACAGGACCTTGTATTCCCAAGCGGTCTCCCAATCAGGTCCTAAACAGGCCGAACCATGCTTGGCTTCCGAGATCAGACGAGATCGGGCCTTTTCAGGGTGGTATGGCCGTGAGCGGTACTGCACTAGCAGATGGACACCCATGAAATGTCGAAAAAGATGCGGGGTATGTTGCTCACAGCACCTGGTATTCCCAAGCGGTCTCCCAATCAGGTACTAAACAGGCCGAACCATGCTTGGCTTCCGAGATCGGGCGAGATCAGGCCTTTTCAGGGTGGTATGGCCGTGAGCGGTACTGCACTAGCAGATGGACACCCATGAAATGTTGAAAAAGATGCGGGGTATGATGCTCAAAGTACCTGGTATTCCCCAGCGGTCTCCCAATCAGGTACTAAACAGGCCGAACCATGCTTGGCTTCTGAGATCGGACGAGATCGGGCCTTTTCAGGGTGGTATGGCCGTGAGCGGTACTGCACTAGCAGATGGACACCCATGAAATGTCGAAAAAGATGCGGGGTATGATGCTCACAGCACCTGGTATTCCCAAGCGGTCTCCCAATCAGGTACTAAACAGGCCGAACCATGCTTGGCTTCCGAGATCGGACGAGATCGGGCCTTATCAGGGTGGTATGGCCGTGAGCGGTACTGCGCTAGCAGATGGACACCCATGAAATGTCGAAAAAGATGCGGGGTATGATGCTCACAGCACCTGGTATTCCCAAGCGGTCTCCCAATCAGGTACTAAACAGGCCGAACCATGCTTGGCTTCCGAGATCGGACGAGATCGGGCCTTATCAGGGTGGTATGGCCGTGAGCGGTACTGCACTAGCAGATGGACACCCATGAAATGTCGAAAAAGATGCGGGGTATGATGCTCACAGCACCTGGTATTCCGAAGCGGTCTCCCAATCAGGTACTAAACAGGCCGAACCATGCTTGGCTGCCGAGATCGGACGAGATCGGGCCTTTTCAGGGTGGTATGGCCGTGAGCGGTACTGCACTAGCAGATGGACACCCATGAAATGTCGAAAAAGATGCGGGGTATGATGCTCACAGCACCTGGTATTCCCAAGCGGTCTCCCAACCAGGTACTAACCAGGCCGAACCATGCTTGGCTGCCGAGATCGGGCGAGATCGGGCCTTTTCGAGGTGGTATGGCCGTGAGCGGTAGTGCCCTTGCAGATGGACACCCATGAAATGTCGAAAAAGATGCGGGGCATGGTTCTCACAGCACCTGGTATTCCCAAGCGGTCTCCCAATCAGGTACTAAACAGGACCGAACAATGCTTGGCTTCCGAGATCGGACGAGATCGGGCCTTTTCAGGGTGGTATGGCCGTGAGCGGTACTGCTCTTGCAGATGGACACCCATGAAATGTCGAAAAAGATGCGGGGTATGATGCTCACAGCTCCTGGTATTCCCAAGCGGTCTCCCAATCAGGTACTAAACAGGACCGAACAATGCTTGGCTTCCGAGATCGGACGAGATCGGGCCTTTTCAGGGTGGTATGGCCGTGAGCGGTACTGCTCTTGCAGATGGACACCCATGAAATGTCGAAAAAGATGCGGGGTATGATGCTCACAGCACCTGGTATTCCCAAGCGGTTTCCCAATCAGGTACTAACCAGGCCGAACCATGCTTGGCTGCCGAGATCGGACGAGATCGGGCCTTTTCGAGGTGGTATGGCCGTGAGCGGTAGTGCCCTTGCAGATGGACACCCATGAAATGTCGAAAAAGATGCGGGGTATGATGCTCACAGCACCTGGTATTCCCAAGCGGTCTCCCAATCAGGTACTAAGCAGGCCGAACCATGCTTGGCTTCCGAGATCGGACGAGATCGGGCCTTTTCAGGGTGGTATGGCCGTGAGCGGGACTGTTCTTGCAGATGGACACCCATGAAATGTCGAAAAAGATGCGGGGTATGATGATCACAGCACCTGGTATTCCCAAGCGGTCTCCCAATCAGGTACTAAACAGGCCGAACCATGCTTGGCTGCCGAGATCGGGCCTTTTCAGGGTGGTATGGCCGTGAGCGGTACTGCACTAGCAGATGGTCACCCATGAAATGTCGAAAAAGATGCGGGGTTTGATGCTCACAGCACCTGGTATTCCCAAGCGGTCTCCCAATCAGGTACTAACCAGGCCGAACCATGCTTGGCTTCCGAGATCGGACGAGATCAGGCCTTTTCAGGGTGGTATGGCCGTGAGCGGTACTGCACTAGCAGATGGACACCCATGAAATGTCGAAAAAGATTCGGGGTATGATGCTCACAGCACCTGGTATTCCCAAGCTGTCTCCCAATCAGGTACTAACCAGGCCGAACCATGCTTAGCTTCCGAGATCGGACGAGATTGGGCCTTTTCAGGGTGGTATGGCCGTGAACGGTACTGCTCTTGCAGATGGACACCCATGAAATGTCGAAAAAGGCGCGGGGTATGATGCTCACAGCACCTGGTATTCCCAAGCGGTCTCCCAATCAGGTACTAACCAGGTCGAGCCATGCTTGGCTGCCGAGATCGGACGAGATCGGGCCTTTTCAGGGTGGTATGGCCGTGAGCGGTACTGCTCTTGCAGATGGACACCCATGAAATGTCGAAAAAGATGCGGGGTTTGATGCTCACAGCACCTGGTATTCCCAAGCGGTCTCCCAATCAGGTACTAACCAGGCCGAACCATGCTTGGCTTCCGAGATCGGACGAGATCAGGCCTTTTCAGGGTGGTATGGCCGTGAGCGGTACTGCACTAGCAGATGGACACCCATGAAATGTCGAAAAAGATTCGGGGTATGATGCTCACAGCACCTGGTATTCCCAAGCTGTCTCCCAATCAGGTACTAACCAGGCCGAACCATGCTTAGCTTCCGAGATCGGACGAGATTGGGCCTTTTCAGGGTGGTATGGCCGTGAACGGTACTGCTCTTGCAGATGGACACCCATGAAATGTCGAAAAAGGCGCGGGGTATGATGCTCACAGCACCTGGTATTCCCAAGCGGTCTCCCAATCAGGTACTAAACAGGCCGAATCATGCTTGGCTTCCGAGATCGGACGAGATCGGACGAGATCGGGCCTTATCAGGGTGGTATGGCCGTGAGCGGTACTGCTCTTGCAGATGGACACCCATGAAATGTCGAAAAAGATGCGGGGTATGATGCTCACAGCACCTGGTATTCCCAAGCGGTCTCCCAAACAGATACTAACCAGGCCGAACAATGCTTGGCTACCGAGTTCGGACGAGATCGGGCCTTTTCAGGGTGGTATGGCCTTGGGCGGTACTGCTCTTGCAGATGGACACCCATGAAATGTCGAAAAAGATGCGGGGTATGATGCTCACAGCACCTGGTATTCCCAAGCGGTCTCCCAAACAGGTACTAAACAGGCCGAACCATGCTTGGCTGCCGAGATCGGACGAGATCGGGCCTTTTCAGGGTGGTATGGCCGTGAGCGGTACTGCTCTTGCAGATGGACACCCATGAAATGTCGAAAAAGATGCAGGGTTTGATGCTCACAGCACCTGGTATTCCCAAGCGGTCTCCCAATCAGGTACTAACCAGGCCGAACCATGCTTGGCTGCCGAGATCGGACGAGATCGGACGAGATCGGGCCTTATCAGGGTGGTATGGCCGTGAGCGGTACTGCTCTTGCAGATGGACACCCATGAAATGTCGAAAAAGATGCGGGGTATGATGCTCACAGCACCTGGTATTCCCAAGCGGTCTCCCAATCAGGTACTAACCAGGCCGAACCATGCTTGGCTGCCGAGATCGGACGAGATCGGACGAGATCGGGCCTTATCAGGGTGGTATGGCCGTGAGCGGTACTGCTCTTGCAGATGGACACCCATGAAATGTCGAAAAAGATGCGGGGTATGATGCTCACAGCACCTGGTATTCCCAAGCGGTCTCCCAATCAGGTACTAACCAGGCCGAACAATGCTTGGCTGCCGAGATCGGACGAGATCGGACGAGATCGGGCCTTTTCAGGGTGGTATGGCCGTGAGCGGTACTGCTCTTGCAGATGGACACCCATGAAATGTCGAAAAAGATGCGGGGTATGATGCTCACAGCACCTGGTATTCCCAAGCGGTCTCCCAATCAGGTACTAACCAGGCCGAACCATGCTTGGCATCCGTGATCGGACGAGATCGGGCCTTTTCAGGGTGGTATGGCCGTGAGCGGTACTGCTCTTGCAGATGGACACCCATGAAATGTCGAAAAAGATGCGGGGTATGATGCTCACAGCACCTGGTATTCCCAAGCGGTCTCCCAATCAGGTACTAAACAGGCCGAACTATGCTTGGCTTCCGAGATCGGACGAGATCGGACGAGATCGGGCCTTTTCAGGGTGATATGGCCGTGAGCGGTACTGCTCTTGCAAATGGACACCCATGAAATGTCGAAAAAGATGCGGGGTGTGATGCTCACAGCACCTGGTATTCCCAAGCGGTCTCCCAATCAGGTACTAAACAGGCCGAACCATGCTTGGCATCCGAGATCGGACGAGATCGGACGAGATCGGGCCTTTTCAGGGTGGTATGGCCGTGAGCGGTACTGCTCTTGCAGATGGACACCCATGAAATGTCGAAAAAGATGCGGGGTATGATGCTCACAGCACCTGGTATTCCGAAGCGGTCTCCCAATCAGGTACTAAACAGGCCGAACAATGCTTGGCTGCCGAGATCGGACGAGATCGGGCGAGATCGGGCCTTATCAGGGTGGTATGGCCGTGAGCGGTACTGCTCTTGCAGATGGACACCCATGAAATGTCGAAAAAGATGCGGGGTATGATGCTCACAGCACCTGGAATTCCCAAGCGGTCTCCCAATCAGGTACTAACCAGGCCGAACCATACTTGGCTGCCGAGATCGGACGAGATCGGACGAGATCGGGCCTTTTCAGGGTGGTATGGCCGTGAGCGGTACTGCACTAGCAGATGGACACCCATGAAATGTCGAAAAAGATGCGGGGCAAGATGCTCACAGCCCCTGGTATTCCCAAGCGGTCTCCCAATCAGGTACTAACCAGGCCGAACCATGCTTGGCTTCCGAGATCGCACGAGATCGGGCCTTTTCAGGGTGGTATGGCCGTGAGCGGTACTGCACTAGCAGATGGACACTGTCAGGTTCATTAATAATTACCTTCGTCCGTAATTATCAATAACTGCAGGAAGACATCTTATTCAATTATTGACATTTAATTAAATAGAAATGGATACAACAGATAAAAGCCTCCGGAGGGGAGCGTTACAGCAAGTGTCACCTTACAACTTCCGAACGTCTTCCCGAATAGACGTTTTCGTCCCATTCTTATGGTCACAAGTTACAGAGTTGTTGATCATTCCATCACGTATGAGTAAAAACAACATCTGGGACTACAATAACAATCAAAGTATTTTACTAATAACAAAAACAGGGACTAGACCTAACAACATGTAGATTAGAGTAATTATACAACCTCCTTGACCTAAGAATCATATAATATAATCATAATCATATAATCGTTACATACAGAAAAACCCGAAGTGTACGGTTACATAACGATAACAATATTCTTGTTATTGTCCGAATAGCCCTGTCCTCGTCACCAAGGGCCCACCAAATCTCAAGGACCCAGATTGGGTGGATTGTCTGTATAACCATCCTGGAACAGGCTGTCCAGGTTAAAGATGACTTGGTGTGACCTCAACACTTTTGAAAAACAGAAAGAGAATGATTTAACAAAGTAATGAATTAATACAGAGAAAAGAAAGAGAATGATTTAATAAAGAAATGAATTAATATAACTATTATAATAGTAAAACAGAACAAACCCAACAGACACCCATGAAATGTCGAAGAAGATGCGGGGTATGATGCTCACTGCACCTGGTATTCCCAAGCGGTCTCCCAATCAGGTACTAACCAGGCCGAACCATGCTTGGCTTCCGAGATCGGACGAGATCGGGCCTTTTCAGGGTGGTATGGCCATGTGAGCGGTACTGCTCTTGCAGATGGACATCCATGAAATGTCGAAAAAGATGCGGGGTATGATGCTCACAGCACCTGGTATTCCCAAGCGGTCTCCCAATCAGGTACTAACCAGGCCGAACCATGCTTGGCTTCCGAGATCGGGCGAGATCGGGCCTTTTCAGGGTGGTATGGCCGTGAGCGGTACTGCACCAGCAGATGGACACCCATGAAATGTCAAAAAAGATGCGGGGTATGATGCTCACAGCACCTGGTATTCCCAAGCGGTCTCCCAATCAGGTACTAAACAGGCCGAACCATGCTTGGCTTCCGGGATCGGGCGAGATCAGGCCTTTTCAGGGTGGTATGGCCGTGAGCGGTACTGCTCTTGCAGATGGACACCCATGAAATGTCGAAAAAGATGCGGGGTATGATGCTCACAGCACCTGGTATTCCCAAGCGGTCTCCCAATCAGGTACTAAACAGGCCGAACCATGCTAGGCTTCCGAGATCGGACGAGATCGGGCCTTTTCAGGGTGGTATGGCCGTGAGCGGTACTGCACTAGCAGATGGACACCCATGAAATGTCGAAAAAGATGCGGGGTATGATGCTCACAGCACCTGGTATTCCCAAGCGGTCTCCCAATCAGGTACTAAACAGGCCGAACCATGCTTGGCTGCCGAGATCGGACGAGATCGGGCCTTTTCAGGGTGGTATGGCCGTGAGCGGTACTGCACTAGCAAATGGACACCCATGAAATGTCGAAAAAGATGCGGGGTATGATGCTCACAGCACCTGGTATTCCCAGAAGGTCTCCCAACTAGGTACTAACCAGGCCGAACCATGCTTAGCTTCCGAGATCGGACGAGATCGGGCCTTTTCAGGGTGGTATGGCCGTAAGCGGTACTGCTCTTGCAGATGGACACCCATGAAATGTCAAAAAAGATGCGGGGTATAATGCTCACAGCACCTGGTATTCCCAAGCGGTCTCCCAATCAGGTACTAAACAGGCCGAACCATGCTTGGCTTCCGGGATCGGGCGAGATCGGGCCTTTTCAGGGTGGTATGGCCGTGAGCGGTACTGCTCTTGCAGATGGACACCCATGAAATGTCGAAAAAGATGCGGGGTATGATGCTCACAGCACCTGGTATGCCCAAGCGGTCTCCCAATCAGGTACTAAACAGGCCGAACCATGCTAGGCTTCCGAGATCGGACGAGATCGGGCCTTTTCAGGGTGGTATGGCCGTGAGCGGTACTGCACTAGCAGATGG
The DNA here is from genome assembly GCF_051989575.1 of Stigmatopora nigra. Taxonomy (NCBI): domain Eukaryota; kingdom Metazoa; phylum Chordata; class Actinopteri; order Syngnathiformes; family Syngnathidae; genus Stigmatopora; species Stigmatopora nigra. The sequence goes on from NW_027551603.1 coordinate 359,802, forward strand.
ACACCCATGAAATGTCGAAAAAGATGCGGGGTATGATGCTCACAGCACCTGGTATTCCCAAGCGGTCTCCCAATCAGGTACTAAACAGGCCGATCCATGCTTGGCTGCCGGGATCGGACGAGATCGGGCCTTTTCAGGGTGGTATGGCCGTGAGCGGTACTGCATTAGCAAATGGACACCCATGAAATGTCGAAAAAGATGCGGGGTATGATGCTCACAGCACCTGGTATTCCCAGAAGGTCTCCCAACTAGGTACTAACCAGGCCGAACCATGCTTAGCTTCCGAGATCGGACGAGATCGAGCCTTTTCAGGGTGGTATGGCCGTGAGCAGTACTGCTCTTGCAGATGGACACCCATGAAATGTCGAAAAAGATGCGGGGTATGATGCTCACAGCACCTGGTATTCCCAAGCGGTCTCCCAATCAGGTACTAAACAGGCCGAACCATGCTTGGCTTCCAAGATCGGACGAGATCGGGCCTTTTCAGGGTGGTATGGCCGTGAGCGGTACTGCACTTGCAGATGGACACCCATGAAATGTCGAAAAAGATGCGGGGTATGATGCTCTCAGCACCTGGTATTCCTAAGCGGTCTCCCAATCAGGTACTAAACAGGCCGAACAATGCTTGGCTTCCGAGATCGGACGAGATCGGGCCTTTTCAGGGTGGTATGGCCGTGAGTGGTACTGCACTAGCAGATGGACACCCATGAAATGTCGAAAAAGATGCGGGGTATGATGCTCACAGCACCTGGTATTCCGAAGCGGTCTCCCAATCAGGTACTAAACAGGCCGAACCATGCTTGGCTGCCGAGATCGGACGAGATCGGGCCTTTTCAGGGTGGTATGGCCGTGAGCGGTACTGCACTAGCAGATGGACACCCATGAAATGTCGAAAAAGATGCGGGGTATGATGCTCACAGCACCTGGTATTTCCAAGCGGTCTCCCACTCAGGTACTAACCAGGCCGAACCATGCTTGGCTTCCAAGATCGGACGAGATCGGGCCTTTTCAGGGTGGTATGGCCGTGAGCAGTACTGCCCTAGCAGATGGACACCCATGAAATGTCGAAAAAGATGCAGGGTATGATGCTCACAGCACCTGGTATTCCCAAGCGGTCCCCCAACCAGGTACTAACCAGGCCGAACCATGCTTGGCTTCCGAGATCGGACGAGATCGGGCCTTTTCAGGGTGGTATGGCCGTGGGCGGTACTGCACTAGCAGATGGACACCCATGAAATGTCGAAAAAGATGCGGGGTATGATGCTCACAGCACCTGGTATTCCCAAGCGGTCTCCCAATCAGGTACTAAACAGGCCGAACCATGCTTGGCTGCCGAGATCGGACGAGATCGGGCCTTTTCAGGGTGGTATGGCCGTGAGCGGTACTGCACTAGCAGATGGACACCCATGAAATGTCGAAAAAGATGCAGGGTATGATGCTCACAGCACCTGGTATTCCCAAGCGGTCCCCCAACCAGGTACTAACCAGGCCGAACCATGCTTGGCTTCCGAGATCGGGCCTTTTCAGGGTGGTATGGCCGAGAGCGGTACTGCTCTTGCAGATGGACACCCATGAAATGTCGAAAAAGATGTGGGGTATGATGCTCACAGCACCTGGTATTCCCAAGCAGTCTCCCAATCAGGTACTAAACAGGCCATCCCATGCTTGGCTTCCGAGATCGGACGAGATCGGGCCTTTTCAGGGTGGTATGGCCGTGGGCGGTACTGCACTAGCAGATGGACACCCATGAAATGTCGAAAAAGATGCGGGGTATGATGCTCACAGCACCTGGTATTCCCAAGCGGTCTCCCAATCAGGTACTAACCAGGCCAAACCATGCTTGGCTTCCGAGATCGGACGAGATCGGGCTTTTTCAGGGTGGTATGGCCGTGAGCGGTACTACTCTTGCAGATGGACACCCATGAAATGTCGAAAAAGATGCGGGGTATGATGCTCACAGCACCTGGTATTCCCAAGCGGTCTCCCAATCAGGTACTAAACAGGCCAAACCATGCTTGGCTGCCGAGATCGGACGAGATCGGGCCTTTTCAGGGTGGTATGGCCGTGGGCGGTACTGCACTAGCAGATGGACACCCATGAAATGTCGAAAAAGATGCGAGGTATGATGCTCACAGCACCTGGTATTCCCAAGCGGTCTCCCAACCAGGTACTAACCAGGCCGAACCATGCTTGGCTTCCGAGATCGAACGAGATCGGGCCTTTTCAGGGTGGTATGGCCGTGAGCGGTACTGCTCTTGCAGATGGACACCCATGAAATGTCGAAAAAGATGCAGGGTATGATGCTCACAGCACCTGGTATTCCCAAGCGGTCTCCCAATCAGGTACTAACCAGGCCGAACCATGCTTGGCTTCTGAGATCGGGCGAGATCGGGCCTTTTCAGGGTGGTATGGCCGTGAGCGGTACTGCACTAGCAGATGGACACCCATGAAATGTCGAAAAAGATGCGGGGTATGATGCTCACAGCACCTGGTATTCCCAAGCGGTCTCCCAATCAGGTACTACCCAGGCCGAACCATGCTTGTCTTCCGAAATCGAACGAGATCGGGCCTTTTCAGGGTGGTATGGCCGTGAGCGGTACTGCTATTGCAGATGGACACCCATGAAATGTCGAAAAAGATGCGGGGTATGATGCTCACAGCACCTGGTATTCCCAAGCGGTCTCCCAATCAGCTACTAACCAGGCCGAACAATGCTTGGCTTCCGAAATCGGACGAGATCGGGCCTTTTCAGGGTGGTATGGCCGAGAGCGGTACTGCTCTTGCAGATGGACACCCATGAAATGTCGAAAAAGATGTGGGGTATGATGCTCACAGCACCTGGTATTCCCAAGCAGTCTCCCAATCAGGTACTCAACAGGCCATCCCATGCTTGGCTTCCGAGATCGGACGAGATCGGGCCTTTTCAGGGTGGTATGGCCGTGGGCGGTGCTGCACTAGCAGATGGACACCCATGAAATGTCGAAAAAGATGCGGGGTATGATGCTCACAGCACCTGGTATTCCCAAGCGGTCTCCCAATCAGGTACTAAACAGGCCGAACCATGCTTGGCTGCCGAGATCGGACGAGATCGGGCCTTTTCAGGGTGGTATGGCCGTGAGCGGTACTGCACTAGCAGATGGACACCCATGAAATGTCGAAAAAAAAGCGGGGTATGATGCTCACAGCACCTGGTATTTCCAAGCAGTCTCCCAATCAGGTACTAACCAGGCCGAACGATGCTTGGCTTCCGAGATCGGACGAGATCGGGCCTTTTCAGGGTGGTATGGCCGTGAGCGGTACTGCACTAGCAGATGGACACCCATGAAATGTCGAAAAAGATGCGGGGTATGATGCTCACAGCACCTGGTATTCCCAAGCGGTCTCCCATTCAGGTACTAACCAGGCCGAACCATGCTTGGCTGCCGAGATCGGGCGAGATCGGGCCTTTTCAGGGTGGTATGGCCGTGAGCAGTACTGCGCATGCAGATGGACACCCATGAAATGTCGAAAAAGATGCGGGGTATGATGCTCACAGCACCTGGTATTCCCAAGCGGTCTCCCATTCAGCTACTAACCAGGCTGAACCATGCTTGGCTTCCGAAATCGGACGAGATCGGGCCTTTTCAGGGTGGTATGGCCGTGAGCGGTACTGCTTGTGCAGATGGACACCCATGAAATGTCGAAAAAGATGCGGGGTATGATGCTCACAGCACCTGGTATTCCGAAGCGGTCTCCCAATCAGGTACTATACAGGCCGAACCATGCTTGGCCACCGAGATCGGACGAGATCGGGCCTTTTCAGGGTGGTATGGCCGTGAGCGGTACTGCACTAGCAGATGGACACCCATGAAATGTCGAAAAAGATGCGGGGTATGATGCTCACAGCACCTGGTATTTTCAAGCGGTCTCCCAATCAGGTACTAACCAGGCCGAACCATGCTTGGCTGCCGAGATCGGGCCTTTTCAGGGTGGTATGGCCGTGAGCGGTACTGCTCTTGCAGATGGACACCCATTAAATGTCGAAAAAGATGCGGGGTATGATGCTCACAGCACCTGGTATTTCCAAGCGGTCTCCCAATCAGGTACTAACCAGGCCGAACCATGCTTGGCTTCCGAGATCGGACGAGATCGGGCTTTTTCAGGGTGGTATGGCTGTGAGCGGTACTGCCCTTGCAGATGGACACCCATGAAATGTCGAAAAAGATGCGGGGTATGATGCTCACAGCACCTGGTATTCCCAAGCGGTCTCCCAATCAGGTACTAAACAGGCCGAACAATGCTTGGCTGCCGAGATCGGACGAGATCGGGCCTTTTCAGGGTGGTATGGCCGTGAGCGGTACTGCACTAGCAGATGGACACCCATGAAATGTCGAAATAGATGCGGGGTATGATGCTCACAGCACCTGGTATTCCCAAGCGGTCTCCCAACCAGGTAATAACCAGGCCAAACCATGCTTGGCTTCCGAGATCGAACGAGATCGGGCCTTTTCAGGGTGGTATGGCCGTGAGCGGTACTGCTTTTGCAGATGGACACCCATGAAATGTCGAAAAAGATGCAGGGTATGATGCTCACAGCACTTGGTATTCCCAAGCTGTCTCCCAATCAGGTACTAACCAGGCCGACCCATGCTTGGCTTCCGAGATCGGACGAGATCGGGCCTTTTCAGGGTGGTATGGCCGTGACCAGTACTGCTTTTGCAGATGGACACCCATGAAATGTCGAAAAAGATGCGGGGTATGATGCTCACAGCACCTGGTATTCCCAAGCGGTCTCCCAATCAGGTACTAAACAGGCCGAACCATGCTTGGCTTCCGAGATCGGACGAGATCGAGCCTTTTCAGGGTGGTATGGCCGTGAGCGGTACTGCACTAGCAGATGGACACCCATGAAATGTCGAAAAAGATGCGGGGTATGATGCTCACAGCACCTGGTATTCCCAAGCGGTCTCCCAATCAGGTACTAACCAGGCCGAACGATGCTTGGCTGCCGAGATCGGGCGAGATCGGGCCTTTTCAGGGTGGTATGGCCGTGAGCGGTACTGCTCTTGCAGATGGACACCCATGAAATGTCGAAAAAGATGCGGGGTATGATGCTCACAGCACCTGGTATTCCCAAGCGGTCTCCCAATCAGCTACTAACCAGGCCGAACCATGCTTGGCTTCCGAAATCGGACGAGATCGGGCCTTTTCAGGGTGGTATGGCCGTGAGCGGTGCTGCACTAGCAGATGGACACCCATGAAATGTCGAAAAAGATGCGGGGTATGATGCTCACAGCACCTGGTATTCCCAAGCGGTCTCCCAATCAGGTACTAACCAGGCCGAACCATGCTTGGCTTCCGAGATCGGACGAGATCGGGCTTTTTCAGGGTGGTACGGCCGTGTGCGGTACCGCTCTTGCAGATGGACACCCATGAAATGTCGAAAAAGATGCGGGGTATGATGCTCACAGCACCTGGTATTCCCAAGCGGTCTCCCAATCAGGTACTAACCAGGCCGAACCATGCTTGGCTGCCGAGATCGGACGAGATCGGGCAAGATCGGGCCTTTTCAGGGTGGTATGGTCGTGAGCGGTACTGCTCTTGCAGATGGACACCCATGAAATGTCGAAAAAGATGCGGGGTATGATGCTCACAGCACCTGGTATTCCCAAGCGGTCTCCCAATCAGGTACTAACCAGGCCGAACCATGCTTGGCTTCCAAGATCGGACGAGATCGGGCCTTTTCAGGGTGGTATGGCCGTGAGCAGTACTGCACTAGCAGATGGACACCCATGAAATGTCGAAAAAGATGCGGGGTATGATGCTCACAGCACCTGGTATTCCCAAGCGGTCTCCCAATCTGGTACTAAACAGGCCGAACCATGCTTGGCTTCCGAGATCGGACGAGATCGGGCCTTTTCAGGGTGGTATGGCCGTGAGCGGTACTGCATTAGCAGATGGACACCCATGAAATGTCGAAAAAGATGCGGGGTATGATGCTCACAGCACCTGGTATTCCCAAGCGGTCTCCCAATCAGGTACTAAACAGGCCGAACCATGCTTGGCTTCCAAGATCGGACGAGATCAGGCCTTTTCAGGGTGGTATGGCCGTGAGCGGTACTGCACTTGCAGATGGACACCCATGAAATGTCGAAAAAGATGCGGGGTATGATGCTCACAGCACCTGGTATTCCCAAGCGGTCTCCCAATCAGGTACTAAACAGGCCGAACCATGCTTGGCTTCCGAGATCGGACGAGATCGGGCCTTTTCAGGGTGGTATGGCCGTGAGCGGTACTGCACTAGCAGATGGACACCCATGAAATGTCGAAAAAGATGCGGGGTATGATGCTCACAGCACCTGGTATTCCCAAGCGGTCTCCCAATCAGGTACTAACCAGGCCGAACCATGCTTGGCTGCCGAGATCGGACGAGATCGGGCGAGATCGGGCCTTATCAGGGTGGTATGGCCGTGAGCGGTACTGCTCTTGCAGATGGACACCCATGAAATGTCGAAAAAGATGCGGGGTATGATGCTCACAGCACCTGGTATTCCCAAGCGGTCTCCCAACCAGGTACTAACTAGGCCGAACCATGCTTGGCTTCCGAGATCGGACGAGATCGGGCCTTTTCAGGGTGGTATGGCCGTGAGCGGTACTGCTCTTGCAGATGGACACCCATGAAATGTCGAAAAAGATGCGGGGTATGATGCTCACAGCACCTGGTATTCCCAAGCGGTCTCCCAATCAGGTACTAACCAGGCCGAACCATGCTTGGCTTCCGAGATCGGACGAGATCGGGCCTTTTCAGGGTGGTATGGCCGTGAGCGGTACTGCACTAGCAGATGGACACCCATGAAATCTCGAAAAAGATGCGGGGTATGATGCTCACAGCACCTGGTATTCCCAAGCGGTCTCCCAATCAGGTACTAACCAGGCCGAGCCATGCTTGGCTGCCGAGATCGGGCGAGATCGGGCCTTTTCAGGGTGGTATGGCCGTGAGCGGTACTGCACAAGCAGATGGACACCCATGAAATCTCGAAAAAGATGCGGGGTATGATGCTCACAGCACCTGGTATTCCCAAGCGGTCTCTCAATCAGGTACTAACCAGGCCGAACCATGCTTGGCTTCCGAGATCGGGCTTTTTCAGGGTGGTATGGCCGTGAGCGGTACTGCACTAGCAGATGGACACCCATGAAATGCCGAATCATGCTTGGCTTCCGAGATCGGGCGAGATCGGGCCTTTTCAGGGTGGTATGGCCGTGAGCGATACTGCTCTTGCAGATGGACACCCATGAAATGTCGAAAAAGTTGCAGGGTATGATGCTCACAGCACCTGGTATTCCCAAGCGGTCTCCCAATCAGGTACTAAACAGGCCGAACCATGCTTGGCTTTCGAGATCGGACGAGATCGGGCCTTTTCAGGGTGGTATGGCCGTGAGCAGTACTGCACTAGCAGATGGACACCCATGAAATGTCGAAAAAGATGCGGGGTATGATGCTCACAGCAAATGGTATTCCCAAGCGGTCTCCCAATCTGGTACTAAACAGGCCGAACCATGCTTGGCTTCCGAGATCGGACGAGATCGGGCCTTTTCAGGGTGGTATGGCCGTGAGCGGTACTGCATTAGCAGATGGACACCCATGAAATGTCGAAAAAGATGCGGGGTATGATGCTCACAGCACCTGGTATTCCCAAGCGGTCTCTCAATCAGGTACTAACCAGGCCGAACCATGCTTGGCTTCAGAGATCGGGCTTTTTCAGGGTGGTATGGCCGTGAGCGGTACTGCACTAGCAGATGGACACCCATGAAATGTCGAAAAAGATGCGGGGTATGATGCTCACAGCACCTGGTATTCCCAAGCGGTCTCCCAATCAGGTACTAACCAGACCGAAACATGCTTGGCTGCCGAGATCGGACGAGATCGGGCCTTTTCAGGGTGGTATGGCCGTGAGCGGTACTGCTCTTGCAGATGGACACCCATGAAATGTCGAAAAAGATGTGGGGTATGATGCTCACAGCACCTGGTATTCCCAAGCGGTCTCCCAATCAGGTACTAACCAGGCCGAACCATGCTTGGCTGCCGAGATCAGACGAGATCGGGCGAGACCGGGCCTTTTCAGGGTGGTATGGCCGTGAGCAGTACTGCTCATGCAGATGGACACCCATGAAATGTCGAAAAAGATGCGGGGTATGATGCTCACAGCACCTGGTATTCCCAAGCGGTCTCCCAATCAGGTACTAACCAGGCCGAACGATGCTTGGCTGCCGAGATCGGGCGAGATCGGGCCTTTTCAGGGTGGTATGGCCGTGAGCGGTACTGCTCTTGCAGATGGACACCCATGAAATGTCGAAAAAGATGCGGGGTATGATGCTCACAGCACCTGGTATTCCCAAGCGGTCTCCCAATCAGCTACTAACCAGGCCGAACCATGCTTGGCTTCCGAGATCGAACGAGATCGGGCCTTTTCAGGGTGGTATGGCCGTGAGCGGTACTGCTCTTGCAGATGGACACCCATGAAATGTCGAAAAAGATGCAGGGTATGATGCTCACAGCACCTGGTATTCCCAAGCTGTCTCCCAATCAGGTACTAACCAGGCCGAACCATGCTTAGCTTCCGAGATCGGACGAGATTGGGCCTTTTCAGGGTGGTATGGCCGTGAGCGGTACTGCTCTTGCAGATGGACACCCATGAAATGTCGAAAAAGATGCGGGGTATGATGCTCACAGCACCTGGTATTCCCAAGCGGTCTCCCAATCTGGTACTAAACAGGCCGAACCATGCTTGGCTTCCGAGATCGGACGAGATCGGGCCTTTTCAGGGTGGTATGGCCGTGAGCGGTACTGCACTAGCAGATGGACACCCATGAAATGTCGAAAAAGATGCGGGGTATGATGCTCACAGCACCTGGTATTCCCAAGCGGTCTCCCAATCAGGTACTAACCAGGCCGAAACATGCTTGGCTGCCGAGATCGGACGAGATCGGGCCTTTTCAGGGTGGTATGGCCGTGAGCGGTACTGCTCTTGCAGATGGACACCCATGAAATGTCGAAAAAGATGCGGGGTATGATGCTCACAGCACCTGGTATTCCCAAGCGGTCTCCCAATCAGGTACTAAACAGGCCGAACCATGCTTGGCTTCCGAGATCGGACGAGATCGGGCCTTTTCAGGGTGGTATGGCCGTGAGCGGTACTGCATTAGCAGATGGACACCCATGAAATGTCGAAAAAGATGCGGGGTATGATGCTCACAGCACCTGGTATTCCCAAGCGGTCTCCCAATCAGGTACTAACCAGGCCGAACCATGCTTGGCTGCCGAGATCGGACGAGATCGGGCGAGATCGGGCCTTATCAGGGTGGTATGGCCGTGAGCGGTACTGCTCTTGCAGATGGACACCCATGAAATGTCGAAAAAGATGCGGGGTCTGATGCTCACAGCACCTGGTATTCCCAAGCGGTCTCCCAATCAGGTACTAAACAGGCCGAACAATGCTTGGCTTCCGAGATCGGACGAGATCGGGCCTTTTCGGGGTGGTATGGCCGTGAGCGGTACTGCTTTTGCAGATGGACACCCATGAAATGTCGAAAAAGATGCGGGGTATGGTGCTCACAGCACCTGGTATTCCCAAGCGGTCTCCCAACCAGGTACTAACCAGGCCGAACCATGCTTGGCTTCCAAGATCGGACGAGATCGGGCCTTTTCAGGGTGGTATGGCCGTGAGCGGTACTGCACTAGCAGATGGACACCCATGAAATGTCGAAAAAGATGCGGGGTATGATCCTCACAGCACCTGGTATTCCCAAGCGGTCTCCCAATCAGGTACTAACCAGGCCGAACCATGCTTGGCTTCCGAGATCGGACGAGATCGGACGAGATCGGGCCTTTTCAGGGTGGTATGGCCGTGAACGGTACTGCACTAGCAGATGGACACCCATGAAATGTCGAAAAAGATGCGGGGCATGGTTCTCACAGCACCTGGTATTCCCAAGCGGTCTCCCAATCTGGTACTAAACAAGTCTAACCATGCTTGGCTTCCGAGATCGGGCGAGATCGGGCCTTTTCAGGGTGGTATGGCCGTGAGCGGTACTGCTTTTGCAGATGGACACCCATGAAATGTCGAAAAAGATGCGGGGTATGATGCTCACAGCACCTGGTATTCCCAAGCGGTCTCCCAACCAGCTACTAACCAGGCCCAACCATGCTTGGCTTCCGAGATCGGACGAGATCGGGCCTTTTCAGGGTGGTATGGCCGTGAGCGGTACTGCACTAGCAGATGGACACCCATGAAATGTCGAAAAAGATGCGGGGTATGATGCTCACAGCACCTGGTATTCCCAAGCGGTCTCCCAATCAGGTACTAACCAGGCCGAACCATGCTTGGCTTCCGAGATCGGACGAGATCAGGCCTTTTCAGGGTGGTATGGCCGTGAGCGGTACTGCTCTTGCAGATGGACACCCATGAGCTAAAGTATTAATTCGACCTTCTACACCTGCTACCCAAATCAATTGGGATTTGACATTATTCAAAGTCAGTTGGAATATTCAGGTTATAAAAGAGGGGGGAAAAGGCAGGAATATATACAGCTATGTTTTACTTTTGTGCATTTCAGGCCAAATTGGTATTTGTCTTTGAGTCAGCAATAATAACAAAGGAGTAAAGTCAGCTTGATTGCAGTAAGACTTTTTGCACTCTATACACTCAATTTTCACATGTTTTACTTCTGGACGCTGCAAATGGACTGCACATCTGTTGCATCGTGTGTGTATATATGTGTATTACCGTACTTTGAATTTTGATTTAAACCTTTACAACCCAACTACCTCAGATCAAGCAATTATAATGTAAAGTAGTAGATGTTTAAAAAAAGCACCAAATGCAAAAAGATAACAAAATAACAATACTAAATAGTCAAATAAGCAACTCCATTATTCTTTTAGAGAAAATATCTCAGCGGGGTCAAGTCATTCAATTCAAATCGACTGGTAATCAGATTCAATTAAAGACTAACTGATTGGGTGCAATGTTGTAGTGGCAGCACAACTAAATGAATTCACTGAATTTAAATGGGATTTATAAGTGTTTTCACATTTTATACTGTAAAACAAAAAATCACATAGGATTTATGGTTAAACACTGGAGCTACAGAATTTTACCAGAAATTACATTCAATTGGTATAGCACTTCAATAACCACCAATTTATTGGAACACTATTGTAGATTTTTCATTTCACTGAAACTAAAATTATATTGCTCCACCACCACATGCACACACCCCTTTTTTACTGTATAACTCTAGCAACCACAAGTATTTTATTTTTATTTTTTTAAGAAGAAAATGACTGACTATTCTTCTGTCTGTTCAGATATCACTACTTTTACATGATAAGAGAAGTAATTTTTAAAGAAGGCTCAGCAAAATACCCAGCATTCAATAGTACTGGCATGCTGGATCTTGCAAACTACACTCCTCAACTGCACGGAAAAAAAATAGAAAAAAACAGTCATACATTGTCTGCAGTACTTTCCACTCATTCGCTTACACTTTGTACTCCATCCTTTCTACACAAAAAGCATCATCCCGCTGTTACAGAGTAAAGAAGGTTGCACAGAGTCCTTTTCTTGCTGTTCTGTCTCTTTAGAACAGAAGGACACTTTGCGCTTCACAGAATGCAAGTCTACAAGTACTGCTGCTTAGATGTGGTTGAATGTTAGGCCCCTAAGAAATACATGTGAAGCAACAGCAATGCTTTACAAGGTGTCTATTGTTTATATAAATAAACATAAAACAGGTTACGAAAACATGCTGTAAAATCCAAATCATATTTTATCATAGTTTCACATGCTTAAACTAATCGTAATTGTTTAGTATAAATGATCGTCATGTGAAAGACATTGTTTAGTATTCTTTCATTCATTCATTCTCTCAACCGCTTATCCTCACAAGGGTCACGGGGGGTGCTAAGGCCTATCCCAGCTATCTACGGGCACCAGGCGGGGGACAACCCTGAATCTGTGGTCAGCCAATCACAGAGCAGAAGGAGACGGACAACAATTTATGCTCAAACACATACCTAGGGGAAATTTAGAGCATTCAACTAGCTTACCCTGCAGGTTTTTAGAATGAAGGAGAAAACCTTTGCAAGCCTGTTTCGAACATTCAAATTCAACACAGTGGTGAGTAACCTAGGTTCCAACCCTAAATCCTAGAACTGTGAGGCTGGGACAAAATGCCGTGGAACAGACCCCGTTTTCAATCTTGCTCTTCACTTTTCTTTGCCTCTAATATTGTATTTGCCATCTTTCCCCTTCTATGAGCCAACAACCAAACACCTTTGCCTACAGACATAGCCTTTTCCATTTCATTATCATTTTTCCAAGTAAAATCCTTCTATGAAATGATGACACAATATATGACCATGACATAACCACAAAGAATCAGACTAGGAGCAGCAGGGAGCCACACAAAATGAAAGTACATGGAAAGTTACAAGAACATGAATAGGGAAAAAAAATCATGATTATAAAGATCCAAACATGTGCCTTTTTTTTAATCCTGCTGTGAATTTTACCTAGTTCATCACATCCAATCAAATGCGAGGGCGGCAGCAAATGAATTATTTATCTGCTGCCATCTCTCCTACTCCGCTAAATTGGACGACTTGTTTTGTCAACGATAGCCAATGAGTTAATGAAAGTATCTTCCGACATTTAAATTATTTTCCAATAGATTAGGAATCTTAATTAAAGACCAGTGGCATTTTCGAGATTATTTTCAGCGGCGCTATTATTAGTGACCTGCCCTTTCAAACCTCGACCTAATCGGACTCTCTCCCAAGGAACAAATAATGACAGTAAGGAGGCTATGTGGAAAGGTAGGGACGAAAAGAATGAACATAATTTAAAGTAATTGCTTTACAGTTGTACTGCATACCGGAGGTCATTTAATTCATTCAGATCAAGAACCTCAAATAACATATCGGCTGGTATTGTTGGAGATGGAAATCCAACTCATTTTATCTCTGAGGGCTAGCTGCGAATGCACTTGCATTATGTCAGTAAAATTCTAGAAATCATAGCGAAAGGGTTATTTTTCAAGAAAATCTGTTCCCGAAAGACCGACAAATTGTCTTTATTTGATGCTCTTGTCAGGAGTGGTTGGATTGCCTTTCCTGGCATGACGTCACGATAACTATCAGCTGTCACTAATTACGTGATTAGATTATTTTTGGCGTCACTGGACAAGGTCCAAGTGGACATGGGGAAGCTGGAGCACCTCTGAGTCCAGGGCCAAAGAGACGCCATGGGCCAAGAAAGCGCCAGAGAGCAAAAAGTCCGAGATCCTGGTTCTGGACTCCAAGCGGAGCACCGCCATCAACATCGGGATGACGGTCCTGCCCGCCGTTCACGTCATCAAGAGCGCCATCCTCAACTTTGACGACTTTGCCATCAACAAGGAGGGTGTGGAGAAGATCCTGAGCATGACGCCCACAGAGGAGGAGAAGCAGAAGATCCGCGAGGCTCGCTCGGCCAATCCCGACGTTCCCCTGGGGACGGCCGAGGAATTCCTCTCGGGCCTGGCTTCCGTCAGCACCTTGACCCCCCGCCTGCAGCAGTGGTCTTTCAAACTCAACTATGAGGCACTCGAGCAGGAGATCGCCGAGCCCCTGTTTGACCTGAAGTTGGGCATGGAGCAGCTGGCCGGCAACCGGACCTTCAAGAAGATCCTGGCCACGCTGCTGGCCGTGGGGAACTTCCTCAACGGGTGTCCTCCTCACCAGAATCTTCAGGCTCCCTCCATGGTGAATCAATTCCTCTGGGCATAGGCATAAGATAACTTGGGCGCTCTCTGGTGGTTGTACGCACCTGGGCATCATGATGAAACGGTAAAGGCTTCCCAGGGCGACGTGCATAGCAGTGGTGGGGCGTATGAGTACGCTGCGGCTCTAACTCTTCTACCAGCTGTGGCTCATCTCTAGAAATGATGTGCCTGAGAGCCCCGCACCACGGTGTGTCCATTACAAAATTCCTAAACGATTCTGAGGGGTTTCTTATACATTCCAAGCAGTCCGGTGTCTTCGAGGTGGATGGTTTGCGTCGCCGAGTGCGTCGGCGCGAGCGTGGGTGGCGCTCCGCTGGGTCCATAATGGTTGGATCGTGCTGTTACGATTTCGCCGCGTAGTGCGACGCGATCGTAGGGTAAGTTGAACCCAGATGCAGAGTCGCCAAAGTAATTGGAAAGGTGAGGCAGATCTGTAGCTCTTGTTGGTTGATTTAATAAACGGGGTAACATAACTTAAACAACTTGGCTTGACCACTCATTACAAACGAACTGAACATGCGGCGTGGCGTCAATGGAAACAGCAATTACTACGAGGATTAACAGGAAACGAAACCAGAACTTAACCAGTCGATCCAACCGCGTCCACAGAAAATCATAATGCTTAAATACCAAAAATAATCTAATCACGTAATTAGTGACAGCTGATAGTTATCGTGACGTCATGCCAGGAAAGGCAATCCAACCACTCCTGACAGCTCTGAGTGATTTTGGATCCTTTGTTTCTCCCCCAAGTAATGAGGACATGTTCTTTTTAAGATAGCTCTCCATCTAAGTCCTACTATAGGTCCAGTCTTGGTAAAAGGTGCATGATGACAACTGATCTATCTGAAATCCAGAATTTGATCTGGATTTCAGATAGATCACCCATGAAATGTCGAAAAAGATGCGGGGTATGATGCTCACAGCACCTGGTATTCCCAAGCGGTCTCCCAATCAGGTACTAACCAGGCCGTATCATGCTTGGCTTCCGAGATCGGACGAGATCGGGCCTTTTCAGGGTGGTATGGCCGTGAGCAGTACTGCACTAGCAGATGGACACCCATGAAATGTCGAAAAAGATGCGGGGTATGATGCTCACAGCACCTGGTATTCCCAAGCAGTCTCCCAATCAGGTACTAACCAGGCCGAATCATGCTTGGCTTCCGAAATCGGACGAGATCGGGCTTTTTCAGGGTGGTATGGCCGTGAGCGGTACTGCTCTTGCAGATGGACACCCATGAAATGTCGAAAAAGATGCGGGGTATGATGCTCACAGCACCTGGTATTCCCAAGCGGTCTCCCAATCAGGTACTAAACAGGCCGAACCATGCTTGGCTTCCGAGATCGGACGAGATCGGGCCTTTTCAGGGTGGTATGGCCGTGAGCGGTACTGCACTAGCAGATGGACACCCATGAAATGTCGAAAAAGATGCGGGGAATGATGCTCACAGCACCTGGTATTCCCAAGCGGTCTCCCAATCAGGTACTAACCAGGCCGAACCTTGCTTGGCTTCCGAGATCGGACGAGATCAGGCTTTTTCAGGGTGGTATGGCCGCGAGCGGTACTGCTCTTGCAGATGGACACCCATGAAATGTCGAAAAAGATGCGGGGTATGATGCTCACAGCACCTGGTATTCCCAAGCGGTCTCCCAATCAGGTACTAAACAGGCCGAACCATGCTTGGCTGCCGAGATCGGACGAGATCGGGCCTTTTCAGGGTGGTATGGCCGTGAGCGGTACTGCACTAGCAAATGGACACCCATGAAATGTCGAAAAAGATGCGGGGTATGATGCTCACAGCACCTGGTATTCCCAGAAGGTCTCCCAACTAGGTACTAACCAGGCCGAACCATGCTTAGCTTCCGAGATCGGACGAGATCGGGCCTTTTCAGGGTGGTATGGCCGTAAGCGGTACTGCTCTTGCAGATGGACACCCATGAAATGTCAAAAAAGATGCGGGGTATGATGCTCACAGCACCTGGTATTCCCAAGCGGTCTCCCAATCAGGTACTAACCAGGCCGAACCATGCTTGGCTTCCGAGATCGGGCGAGATCGGGCCTTTTCAGGGTGGTATGGCCGTGAGCGGTATTGCTCTTGCAGATGGACACCCATGAAATGTCGAAAAAGATGCGGGGTATGATGCTCACAGCACCTGGTATGCCCAAGCGGTCTCCCAATCAGGTACTAAACAGGCCGAACCATGCTTGGCTTCCAAGATCGGACGAGATCGGGCCTTTTCAGGGTGGTATGGCCATGAGCGGTACCGCTCTTGCAGATGGACACCCATGAAATGTCGAAAAAGATGCGGGGTATGATGCTCACAGCACCTGGTATTCCCAAGCGGTCTCCCAATCAGGTACTAAACAGGCCGAACCATGCTTGGCTTCCAAGATCGGACGAGATCGGGCCTTTTCAGGGTGGTATGGCCGTGAGCGGTACTGCACTTGCAGATGGACACCCATGAAATGTCGAAAAAGATGCGGGGTATGATGCTCACAGCACCTGGTATTCCCAAGCGGTCTCCCAATCAGGTACTAAACAGGCCGAACCATGCTTGGCTGCCGAGATCGGACGAGATCGGGCCTTTTCAGGGTGGTATGGCCGTGAGCGGTACTGCGCTAGCAGATGGCACCCATGCAATGTCGAAAAAGATGCGGGGTATGATGCTCACAGCACCTGGTATTCCCAAGCGGTCTCCCAATCAGGTACTAACCAGGCCGAACCATGCTTGGCTGCCGAGATCGGGCGAGATCGGGCCTTTTCAGGGTGGTATGGCCGTGAGCGGTACTGCGCTTGCAGATGGACACCCATGAAATGTCGATAAAGATGCGGGGTATGATGCTCACAGCACCTGGTATTCCCAAGCGGTCTCCCATTCAGCTACTAACCAGGCTGAACCATGCTTGGCATCCGAAATCGGACGAGATCGGGCCTTTTCAGGGTGGTATGGCCGTGAGCGGTACTGCTTTTGCAGATGGACACCCATGAAATGTCGAAAAAGATGCGGGGTATGATGCTCACAGCACCTGGTATTCCGAAGCGGTCTCCCAATCAGGTACTAAACAGGCCGAACCATGCTTGGCCACCGAGATCGGACGAGATCGGGCCTTTTCAGGGTGGTATGGCCGTGAGCGGTACTGCACTAGCAGATGGACACCCATGAAATGTCGAAAAAGATGCGGGGTATGATGCTCACAGCACCTGGTATTTCCAAGCGGTCTCCCAATCAGGTACTAACCAGTCCGAACCATGCCTGGCTTCCGAGATCGGACGAGATCGGGCCTTTTCAGGGTGGTATGGCCGAGAGCGGTACTGCACTAGCAGATGGACACCCATGAAATGTCGAAAAAGAT
This sequence comes from Stigmatopora nigra, assembly GCF_051989575.1. Lineage (NCBI taxonomy): Eukaryota > Metazoa > Chordata > Actinopteri > Syngnathiformes > Syngnathidae > Stigmatopora > Stigmatopora nigra. Next base: position 376,960 of record NW_027551603.1, read on the forward strand.
GCGGGGTATGATGCTCACAGCACCTGGTATTCCCAAGCGGTCTCCCAATCAGGTACTAACCAGGCCGAACCATGCTTGGCTGCCGAGATCGGGCGAGATCGGGCCTTTTCAGGGTGGTATGGCCGTGAGCGGTACTGCTCTTGCAGATGGACACCCATTAAATGTCGAAAAAGATGCGGGGTATGATGCTCACAGCACCTGGTATTTCCAAGCGGTCTCCCAATCAGGTACTAACCAGGCCGAACAATGCTTGGCTTCCGAGATCGGACGAGATCGGGCTTTTTCAGGGTGGTATAGCCATGAGCGGTACTGCTCTTGCAGATGGACACCCATGAAATGTCGAAAAAGATGCGGGGTATGATGCTCACAGAACCTGGTATTCCCAAGCGGTCTCCCAATCAGGTACTAAACAGGCTGAACCATGCTTGGCTGCCGAGATCGGACGAGATCGGGCCAATCAGGGTGGTATGGCCGTGAGCAGTACTGCACTAGCAGATGGACACCCATGAAATGTCGAAATAGATGCGGGGTATGATGCTCACAGCACCTGGTATTCCCAAGCGGTCTCCCAACCAGGTACTAACCAGGCCGAACCATGCTTGGCTTCCGAGATCGGACGAGATCGGGCTTTTTCAGGGTGGTATGGCCGTGAGCGGTACTGCTCTTGCAGATGGACACCCATGAAATGTCGAAAAAGATGCGGGGTATGATGCTCACAGCACCTGGTATTCCCAAGCGGTCTCCCAATCAGGTACTAAACAGGCCGAACCATGCTTGGCTGCCGAGATCGGACGAGATCGGGCCTTTTCAGGGTGGTATGGCCGTGAGCGGTACTGCACTAGCAGATGGACACCCATGAAATGTCGAAAAAGATGCGGGGTATGATGCTCACAGCACCTGGTATTCCCAAGCGATCTCCCAACCAGGTACTAACCAGGCCGAACCATGCTTGGCTTCCGAGCTCGAATGAGATCGGGCCTTTTCAGGGTGGTATGGCCGTGAGCGGTACTGCTCTTGCAGATGGACACCCATGAAATGTCGAAAAAGATGCAGGGTATGATGCTCACAGCACCTGGTATTCCCAAGTGGTCTCCCAATCAGGTACTAACCAGGCCGAACCATGCTTGGCTTCCGAGAACGGACGAGATCGGGCCTTTTCAGGGTGGTATGGCCGTGAGCGGTACTGCTTTTGCAGATGGACACCCATGAAATGTCGAAAAAGATGCGGGGTATGATGCTCACAGCACCTGGTATTCCCAAGCGGTCTCCCAATCAGGTACTAAACAAGCCGAACCATGCTTGGCTTCCGAGATCGGACGAGATCGGGCCTTTTCAGGGTGGTATGGCCGTGAGCGGTACTGCACTAGCAGATGGACACCCATGAAATGTCGAAAAAGATGCGGGGTATGATGCTCACAGCACCTGGTATTCCCAAGCGGTCTCCCAATCAGGTACTAACCAGGCCGAACCATGCTTGGCTTCCAAAATCGGACGAGATCGGGCTTTTTCAGGGTGGTATGGCCGTGAGCGGTACTGCTTTTGCAGATGGACACCCATGAAATGTCGAAAAAGATGCGGGGTATGATGCTCACAGCACCTGGTATTCCCAAGCGGTCTCCCAATCAGGTACTAACCAGGCCGAACCATGCTTGGCTTCCGAGACCGGACGAGATCGGGCCTTTTCAGGGTGGTATGGCCGTGAGCGGTACTGTTCTTGCAGATGGACAGCCATGAAATGTCGAAAAAGATGCGGGGTATGATGCTCACAGCACCTGGTATTCCCAAGCGGTCTCCCAATCAGGTACTAACCAGGCCGAACCACGCTTGGCTTCCGAGATTGGACGAGATCGGGCTTTTTCAGGGTGGTATGGCCGTGAGCGGTACTGTTCTTGCAGATGGACACCCATGAAATGTCGAAAAAGATGCGGGGTATGATGCTCACAGCACCTGGTATTCCCAAGCGGTCTCCCAATCAGGTACTAAACAGGCCGAACCATGCTTGTGTGACAGGGTGAAGTAGTTGATGTTATACATGAGTGCAGGTGTTAAGTTAAAAAGGGACTCATGCCGCTAGCATGCGTTAAACACGGGGCGATGACGTAATGATTAACCAATGGTCATAGACCTTGGTAGAGTATAATAACGGGCTATTCAGACATTTCTTTAAGTTGGTTTGAAATACAACGAAGGACCTGTCTGATTATTTCACCCGTCTTTTAAAGGCGAAATACCGCTACCCCGTGGAAAATCACGGGTACAACATTTTTGGAGGCACCGCTGGGATTTCTGCTTGGATGACCAGTATTCACAACCTGAGTACTGAATGCTGAGCCAGCAAAACCTAAACCACAACCAGGATCAAGACAGTGAGAAGAGGCGTTGCTGTTAAAAGGAACGTGAAGTTGGCAGAGTACTCGTCATCTGAGGCCAGTAGAGATCATCAGAGAGACGGTAAAAACGTGCCAGTTCAGTGCTCACACTTTTGCATCATAAACCAAACTCCTACTGTGTTGAGAAAATGGAAATGGAACGAGAGCAGTTACGCCTGGAAGTAGAAGAAATGTTTTTCAAGCTAACAGTTAATGACCTGTTAGAAATATGTGATTTCCTTAACATAGGGAGTCCGGAATGCATATCACGAGTGCCATTGTTGTGTCACATCTATAACCACCTAAAAAGGAACGAACTCAGAGACGAGGACAAAGGTATGTCTGAGTGGTTAAAATGAAAAGAGGGGATAAGGATGTTGTATGAAGACAGAAGACTGGGGTGGCAGAGACTTTTTGGGGCAAAGCAGGCAATAAATAGTGAACACTTGGCCTCTCTTGAGCGCGAAAAAATTCTCAAGAGGGACCTTGAAGCCATGAAACAAGAACAAGCTAGGCATAATGAAGAGAGCGATAAGCAAAGAAGAGATTTGTTGGAGCAGCTCTCTGCGAGAAATGAAGCTATAGAAATTTACAAAGCTGAGAGAGAAAATCTGCGGTGCGAAAATGCAGAGTTGAAGAACCAGCTTGACAAAACAGTTGGCTGTTTAGCAAAGGCAGCAACAGATGTGGAGTCAAAAGAATTGAAACTTTTATCTTATGAAGAGGAAATAGCCCAACAGAAAAAACTCTTGGCGCTAGAAAACTTGCATACTGATGAAATCGTTCAATCTAAAGATCACATCATCAAAAAACTGGAAGAGGACATATTGCAACAGAGAGAAGCCTTTCAGAAAAAGATTGACCATCTTGAACTTCAGTTTGAACAAGCTGAGCAGCAGAAAACTGATGAGATTAGCGTACTGCAAGAAGAGAAAATGGCTCTGGAGAAACAGGTGGACATGTTTGTTGTGGAGAAGGAGAAACTTTTTCAGACACCCATGAAATGTCGAAAAAGATGCGGGGTATGATGCTCACAGCACCTGGTATTCCCAAGCGGTCTCCCAATCAGGTACTAACCAGGCCGAACAATGCTTGGCTTCCGAGACCGGGCGAGATCGGGCTCTTTCAGGGTGGTATGGCCGTGAGCGGTACTGTTCTTGCAGATGGACACCCATGAAATGTCGAAAAAGATGCGGGGTATAATGCTCACAGCACCTGGTATTCCCAAGCGGTCTCCCAATCAGGTACTAAACAGGCCGAACCATGCTTGGCTTCCAAGATCGGACGAGATCGGGCCTTTTCAGGGTGGTATGGCCGTGAGCGGTACTGCTGTTGCAGATGGACACCCATGAAATGTCGAAAAAGATGCGGGGTATGATGCTCACAGCACCTGGTATTCCCAAGCGGTCTCCCAATCAGGTACTAACCAGGCCTAACCATGCTTGGCTTCTGAGATCGGACGAGATCAGGCCTTTTCAGGGTGGTATGGCCGTGAGCGGTACTGCACTAGCAGATGGACACCCATGAAATGTCGAAAAAGATGCGGGGTATGATGCTCACAGCACCTGGTATTTCCGAGCGGTCTCCCAATAAGGTACTAACCAGGCCGAACCATGCCTGGCTTCCGAGATCGGACGAGATCGGGCCTTTTCAGGGTGGTATGGCCGTGAGCGGTACTGCACTAGCAGATGGACACCCATGAAATGTCGAAAAAGATGCGGGGTATGATGCTCACAGCACCTGGTATTCCCAAGCGGTCTCCCAATCAGGTACTAACCAGGCCGAACCATGCTTGTGTGACAGGGTGAAGTAGTTGATGTTATACATGAGTGCAGGTGTTAAGTTAAAAAGGGACTCATGCCGCTAGCATGCGTTAAACACGGGGCGATGACGTAATGATTAACCAATGGTCATAGACCTTGGTAGAGTATAATAACGGGCTATTCAGACATTTCTTTAAGTTGGTTTGAAATACAACGAAGGACCTGTCTGATTATTTCACCCGTCTTTTAAAGGCGAAATACCGCTACCCCGTGGAAAATCACGGGTACAACATTTTTGGAGGCACCGCTGGGATTTCTGCTTGGATGACCAGTATTCACAACCTGAGTACTGAATGCTGAGCCAGCAAAACCTAAACCACAACCAGGATCAAGACAGTGAGAAGAGGTGTTGCTGTTAAAAGGAACGTGGAGTTGGCAGAGTACTCGTCATCTGAGGCCAGTAGAGATCATCAGAGAGACGGTAAAAACGTGCCAGTTCAGTGCTCACACTTTTGCATCATAAACCAAACTCCTACTGTGTTGAGAAAATGGAAATGGAACGAGAGCAGTTACGCCTGGAAGTAGAAGAAATGTTTTTCAAGCTAACAGTTAATGACCTGTTAGAAATATGTGATTTCCTTAACATAGGGAGTCCGGAATGCATATCACGAGTGCCATTGTTGTGTCACATCTATAACCACCTAAAAAGGAACGAACTCAAAGACGAGGACAAAGGTATGTCTGAGTGGTTAAAATTAAAAGAGGGGATAAGGATGTTGTATGAAGACAGAAGACTGGGGTGGCAGAGACTTTTTGGGGCAAAGCAGGCAATAAATAGTGAACACTTGGCCTCTCTTGAGCGCGAAAAAATTCTCAAGAGGGACCTTGAAGCCATGAAACAAGAACAAGCTAGGCATAATGAAGAGAGCGATAAGCAAAGAAGAGATTTGTTGGAGCAGCTCTCTGCGAGAAATGAAGCTATAGAAATTTACAAAGCTGAGAGAGAAAATCTGCGGTGCGAAAATGCAGAGTTGAAGAACCAGCTTGACAAAACAGTTGGCTGTTTAGCAAAGGCAGCAACAGATGTGGAGTCAAAAGAATTGAAACTTTTATCTTATGAAGAGGAAATAGCCCAACAGAAAAAACTCTTGGCGCTAGAAAACTTGCATACTGATGAAATCGTTCAATCTAAAGATCACATCATCAAAAAACTGGAAGAGGACATATTGCAACAGAGAGAAGCCTTTCAGAAAAAGATTGACCATCTTGAACTTCAGTTTGAACAAGCTGAGCAGCAGAAAACTGATGAGATTAGCGTACTGCAAGAAGAGAAAATGGCTCTGGAGAAACAGGTGGACATGTTTGTTGTGGAGAAGGAGAAACTTTTTCAGACCAAGCAAGCAACAGAAAGAGAGATTATGGCATCTCTCCAGAGGGAGGAAGTACTGAAAGAGGAGCTTGAATTATTGAAGCTGCAAAAAGTTACATTCTTGAAAGAAAGGGAACAAGAACAGGCGAATGAGAGGTTAAAGATAGAATCAACTAGAGCTTTGACCCAATATGGTAGAGACACTGACAAGTCTCCCCTTGAATGTCAAAAATCTAGTGAATCAATTCCTACTCAACAGACAAAGACGAGTAGATTCCCAAAGGTCAAACCAAAACCAGACAACCTGACACCAAGAGGAGGACCTGGGAAACTCCGCGACTTCTGGGAAGATACAGTTCACACAGTGGTGAAGCAAATGGGATCTGGCCTACTAATTTATGAAGTTAGGCCAGGAAGAGGTAAAGATCGTTCCAGAATTCTGTACAGAAATCTACTAATGTCTTGTGAACATTTGCCCATTGAGATAACACCAGAAGAAGGGAAAATCGGCACGAGGACGCCGAGAAAGAAACAGCAGCCGGCATCTCATCAGGAGTCAGACGAAGAAAGCGATGACGAAGATGACTTCCACTATGAGCTACGCCAGCTAAATGAGAGAGGTACCCAAGAGATGGAGCCGGAGCACAGGCCACTGCCTGTGGACCAGACACACGAAGTGAGGGGCCCTGCTTCCGGACCAGTACAAGTAGAAGAGGACCATCAGCTGGAGGACCTGCCTGGTGAGGGAGCAAACCCTCCTCTTGAAGGTCCTAGTACTGAACAGTTCTCAGAGACTTCCCCGCCAACCGCCGTGACGGAACCTGAGGCGCTGACTGATGAACGGCCGAGAAGGGAGAGACACCCACCACGACGTACGACCTATGACCATCTTGGAATCCCCTCCTGTTATAGTACACAGTCACCGCAGGAGCGGCTAACTGTTTACCCTGCACCAGGAGTGGCCCCTTGGTTAGTACACCTGCATCCATATTACCTGCAGCCACCTTTTTTGTTTGGACTCCAACAAGCTTGAACCTACAAGGACGACGTGCATGATGCGGTCATGGACTGTCATGGACTGTCATGGACTGTCATGGACTGTCATGGACTGTTATGGACTGTTATGGACTGTTATGGACTGTGATTACTGTGCCATCCAGTAAAACGTGGACCGTACGAGTTGTGGATTATATTTGAACTGTGGCCCGGGCCGCCTGGACTGTAATGAGCATCGGCTCACCAAAGTGGAAATGCTTGGGAGCATATTAATGTCGGGACGACATTTGTTTTTGTGGGGGAGAGTGTGACAGGGTGAAGTAGTTGATGTTATACATGAGTGCAGGTGTTAAGTTAAAAAGGGACTCATGCCGCTAGCATGCGTTAAACACGGGGCGATGACGTAATGATTAACCAATGGTCATAGACCTTGGTAGAGTATAATAACGGGCTATTCAGACATTTCTCTAAGTTGGTTTGAAATACAACGAAGGACCTGTCTGATTATTTCACCCGTCTTTTACAGGTATGTTGCTTTGTTTTGAATAACGATTGAGTGTGAGATGTGCAAGAGGCAATAGTAGCATGTGAGAAAGAACGCAATGCTTAGTGATGCTTGTTAACTTTTTTTATGTGTGCGCGTAAATGTGCGAGTCTCGGGTATTGTTTACAGCAAGCTACCTTCGGCCGCTGGTTATTTACTTTTTCATGTGTGCGAGTCTCGGGTATTGTTTAAAGCGAGCTACCTTCGACCGCTGGTTGTTTACTTTTTTTATGTGTGTGCGTGAATGCGCGAGTCTCGGGTGCATTGTCTACAGCAGGCTACTTTCGGCCGCCGTTGTAAGGGTAGCATAATAGTTATGCAGTATATGACGGCCGGAACAAAAGGTAACAAGTTACAATACTCATAAGTTATAATCGTTTATGCAGCAAGTACATTGCTTTGGATTATAACGGGTTGTTAATATGTTACTATGTATATATTTGAGTGTTATTGTATATTATGTTTTGTGTGAATTGCTTAAATAACTAAAGTTGGTTTGAAATACAACGAAGGACCTGTCTGATTATTTCACCCGTCTTTTAAAGGCGAAATACTACCACCCCGTGGAAAATCACGGGTACAACACTTGGCTGCCGAGATCGGACGAGATCGGGCCTTTTCAGGGTGGTATGGCCGTGAGCGGTACTGCTCTTGCAGATGGACACCCATGAAATGTCGAAAAAGATGCGGGGTATGATGCTCACAGCACCTGGTATTCCCAAGCGGTCTCCCAATCAGGTACTAAACAGGCCGAACCATGCTCGGCTTCCAAGATCGGACGAGATCGGGCCTTTTCAGGGTGGTATGGCCGTGAGCGGTAATGTACTAGCAGATGGACACCCATGAAATGTCGAAAAAGATGCGGGGTATGATGCTCACAGCACCTGGTATTCCCAAGCGGTCTCCCAATCAGGTACTAAACAGGCCGAACCATGCTTGGCTTCCAAGATCGGACGAGATCGGGCCTTTTCAGGGTGGTATGGCCGTGAGCGGTACTGCACTTGCAGATGGACACCCATGAAATGTCGAAAAAGATGCGGGGTATGATGCTCACAGCACCTGGTATTCCCAAGCGGTCTCCCAATCAGGTACTAACCAGGCCGAACCATGCTTGGCTGCCGAGATCGGACGAGATCGGACGAGATCGGGCCTTTTCAGGGTGGTATGGCCGTGAGCGGTACTCTTACTGCAGATGGACACCCATGAAATGTCGAAAAAGATGCGGGGTATGATGCTCACAGCACCTGGTATTCCCAAGCGGTCTCCCAATCAGGTACTAACCAGGCCGAACGATGCTTGGCTTCCGAGATCGGACGAGATCGGGCCTTTTCAGGGTGGTATGGCCGTGAGCGGTACTCCTCTTGCAGATGGACACCCATGAAATGTCGAAAAAGATGCGGGGCATGGTTCTCACAACACCTGGTATTCCCAAGCGGTCTCCCAATCAGGTACTAACCAGGCCGAACCATGCTTGGCTTCCGAGATCGGACGAGATCAGACGAGATCGGGCCTTTTCAGGGTGGTATGGCCGTGAGCGGTACTGCTCTTGCAGATGGACACCCATGAAATGTCGAAAAAGACGCGGGGTATGATGCTCACAGCACCTAGTATTCCCAAGCGGTCTCCCAATCAGGTACTAACCAGGCCAAACCATGCTTGGCTTCCGTAATCGGACGAGATCGGGCCTTATCAGGGTGGTATAGCCGTGAGCGGTACTGCTTTTGCAGATGGACACCCATGAAATGTCGAAAAAGATGCGGGGTATGATGCTCACAGCACCTGGTATTCCCAAGCGGTCTCCCAATCAGGTACTAACCAGGCCGAACCATGCTTGGCTTCCGAGATCGGGCCTTATCAGGGTGGTATGGCCGTGAGTGGTACTGCTCTTGCAGATGGACACCCATGAAATGTCGAAAAAGATGCGGGGTATGATGCTCACAGCACCTGGTATTCCCAAGCGGTCTCCCAATCAGGTACTAACCAGGCCGAACCATGCTTGGCTTCCGAGATCGGGCGAGTTCGGGCCTTATCAGGGTGGTATGGCCGTAAGCGGTACTGCCCTTGCAGATGGACACCCATGAAATGTCGAAAAAGATGCGGGGCATGATGCTCACAGCACCTGGTATTCCCAAGCGGTCTCCCAATCAGGTACTAACCAGGCCGAACCATGCTTGGCTTCCGAGATCGGACGAGATCGGGCCTTTTCAGGGTGGTATGGCCGTGAGCGGTACTGCGCTTGCAGATGGACACCCATGAAATGTCGAAAAAGATGCGGGGTATGATGCTCACAGCACCTGGTATTCCCAAGCGGTCTCCCAATCAGGTACTAAACAGGGCGAACCATGCTTGGCTTCCGAGATCGGGCGAGATCGGGCCTTTTCAGGGTGGTATATCCGTGAGCGGTACCGCAATTGCAGATGGACACCCATGAAATGTCGAAAAAGATGCGGGGTATGATGCTCACAGCACCTGGTATTCCCAAGCGGTCTCCCAATCAGGTACTAACCAGGCCGAACCATGCTTGGCTGCCGAGATCGGACGAGATCGGACGAGATCGGGCCTTTTCAGGGTGGTATGGCCGTGAGCGGTACTGCTCTTGCAGATGGACACCCATGAAATGTCGAAAAAGATGCGGGGTATGATGCTCACAGCACCTGGTATTCCCAAGCTGTTTCCCAATCAGGTACTAAACAGGCCGGACCATGCTTGGCTTCCGAGATCGGACGAGATCGGGCCTTTTCAGGGTGGTATGGCCACAAGCGGTACTGCTCTTGCAGATGGACACCCATGAAATGTCAAAAAAGATGCGGGGTGTGATGCTCACAGCACCTGGTATTCCCAAGCGGTCTCCCAATCAGGTACTAACCAGGCCGAACCATGCTTGGCTTCCAAGATCGGACGAGATCGGACGAGATCGGGCCTTTTCAGGGTGGTATGGCCGTGAGCGGTACTGCACTAGCAGATGGACACCCATGAAATGTCGAAAAAGATGCGGGGTATGATGCTCACAGCACCTGGTATTCCCAAGCGGTCTCCCAATCAGGTACTAACCAGGCCGAACCATGCTTGGCTTTCAAGATCGGACGAGATCGGACGAGATCGGGCCTTTTCAGGGTGGTATGGCCGTGAGCGGTACTGCTCTTGCAGATGGACACCCATGAAATGTCGAAAAAGATGCGGGGTATGATGCTCACAGCACCTGGTATTCCCAAGCGGTTTCCCAATCAGGTACTAAACAGGCCGGACCATGCTTGGCTTCCGAGATCGGACGAGATCGGGCCTTTTCAGGGTGGTATGGCCACGAGCGGTACTGCTCTTGCAGATGGACACCCATGAAATGTCGAAAAAGATGCGGGGTATGATGCTCACAGCACCTGGTATTCCCAAGCGGTCTCCCAATCAGGTACTAACCAGGCCAAACCATGCTTGGCTTCTGAAATCAGACGAGATCCGGCCTTTTCAGGGTGGTATGGCCGTGAGCGGTACTGCTCTTGCAGATGGACACCCATGAAATGTCGAAAAAGATGCGGGGTATGATGCTCACAGCACCTGGTATTCCCAAGCGGTTTCCCAATCAGGTACTAAACAGGCCGGACCATGCTTGGCTTCCGAGATCGGACGAGATCGGGCGAGATCGGCCTTATCAAGGTGGTATGGCCGTGAGCGGTACTGCTCTTGCAGATGGACACCCATGAAATGTCGAAAAAGATGCGGGGTATGATGCTCACAGCACCTGGTATTCCCAAGCGGTCTCCCAATCAGGTACTAGACAGGCCGAACCATGCTTGGCTTCCGAGATCGGGCGAGATCGGGCCTTTTCAGGGTGGTATGGCCGTGAGCGGTACTGTTCTTGCAGATGGACACCCATGAAATGTCGAAAAAGATGCGGGGCATGGTTCTCACAGCACCTGGTATTCCCAAGTGGTCTCCCAATCAGGTACTAACCAGGCCAAACCATGCTTGGCTTCCGAGATCGGATGAGATCGGACGAGATCGGGCCTTTTCAGGGTGGTATGGCCGTGAGCGGTACTGCTCTTGCAGATGGACACCCATGAAATGTCGAAAAAGATGCGGGGTATGATGCTCACAGCACCTGGTATTCCCAAGCGGTCTCCCAATCAGGTACTAAACAGGCCGAACTATGCTTGGCTTCCGAGATCGGACGAGATCGGGCCTTCTCAGGGTGGTATGGCCGTGAGCGGTACTGCTCTTGCAGATGGACACCCATGAAATGTCGAAAAAGATGCGGGGCATGGTTCTCACAGAACCTGGTATTCCTAAGCGGTCTCCCAATCAGGTACTAACCAGGCCGAACCATGCTTGGCTTCTGAGGTTGGACGAGATCGGGCCTTATCAGGGTGGTATGGCCGTGAGCAGAATTGTTCTTGCAGATGGACACCCATGAAATGTCGAAAAAGATGCGGGGCATGGTTCTCACAGCACCTGGTATTACCAAGCGGTCTCCCAATCAGGTACTAACCAGGCCGAACCATGCTTGGCTTCCAAGATCGGACGAGATCGGACGAGATCGGGCCTTTTCAGGGTGGTATGGCCGGGAGCGGTACTGCTCTTGCAGATGGACACCCATGAAATGTCGAAAAAGATGCAGGGTATGATGCTCACAGCACCTGGTATTCCCAAGCGGTCTCCCAATCAGGTACTAACCAGGCCGAACAATGCTTGGCTGCCGAGATCGGACGAGATCAGACGAGATCGGGCCTTTTCAGGGTGGTATGGCCGTGAGCGGTACTGCTCTTGCAGATGGACACCCATGAAATGTCGAAAAAGACGCGGGGTATGATGCTCACAGCACCTAGTATTCCCAAGCGGTCTCCCAATCAGGTACTAACCAGGCCAAACCATGCTTGGCTTCCGTAATCGGACGAGATCGGGCCTTATCAGGGTGGTATAGCCGTGAGCGGTACTGCTTTTGCAGATGGACACCCATGAAATGTCGAAAAAGATGCGGGGTATGATGCTCACAGCACCTGGTATTCCCAAGCGGTCTCCCAATCAGGTACTAACCAGGCCGAACCATGCTTGGCTTCCGAGATCGGGCCTTATCAGGGTGGTATGGCCGTGAGTGGTACTGCTCTTGCAGATGGACACCCATGAAATGTCGAAAAAGATGCGGGGTATGATGCTCACAGCACCTGGTATTCCCAAGCGGTCTCCCAATCAGGTACTAACCAGGCCGAACCATGCTTGGCTTCCGAGATCGGGCGAGTTCGGGCCTTATCAGGGTGGTATGGCCGTAAGCGGTACTGCTCTTGCAGATGGACACCCATGAAATGTCGAAAAAGATGCGGGGTATGATGCTCACAGCACCTGGTATTCCCAAGCGGTCTCCCAATCAGGTACTAAACAGGGCGAACCATGCTTGGCTTCCGAGATCGGGCGAGATCAGGCCTTTTCAGGGTGGTATGGCCGTGAGCGGTACTGCTCTTGCAGATGGACACCCATGAAATGTCGAAAAAGATGCGGGGTATGATGCTCACAGCACCTGGTATTCCCAAGCGGTCTCCCAATCAGGTACTAAACAGGCCGAACAATGCTTGGCTTCCGAGATCGGACGAGATCGGGCCTTTTCAGGGTGGTATATCCGTGAGCGGTACCGCAATTGCAGATGGACACCCATGAAATGTCGAAAAAGATGCGGGGTATGATGCTCACAGCACCTGGTATTCCCAAGCGGTCTCCCAATCAGGTACTAACCAGGCCGAACCATGCTTGGCTGCCGAGATCGGACGAGATCGGACGAGATCGGGCCTTTTCAGGGTGGTATGGCCGTGAGCGGTACTGCTCTTGCAGATGGACACCCATGAAATGTCGAAAAAGATGCGGGGCATGGTGCTCACAGCACCTGGTATTCCCAAGCGGTCTCCCAATCAGGTACTAACCAGGCCGAACCATGCTTGGCTTCCGAGATCGGACGAGATCGGGCCTTTTCAGGGTGGTATGGCCGTGAGCGGTACTGTGCTTGCAGATGGACACCCATGAAATGTCGAAAAAGATGCGGGGTATGATGCTCACAGCACCTGGTATTCCCAAGCGGTCTCCCAATCAGGTACTAACCAGGCCGAACCATGCTTGGCTTCCGAGATCGGGCCTTATCAGGGTGGTATAGCCGTGAGCGGTACTGCTTTTGCAGATGGACACCCATGAAATGTCGAAAAAGATGCGGGGTATGATGCTCACAGCACCTGGTATTCCCAAGCGGTCTCCCAATCAGGTACTAACCAGGCCGAACCATGCTTGGCTTCCGAGATCGGGCCTTATCAGGGTGGTATGGCCGTGAGTGGTACTGCTCTTGCAGATGGACACCCATGAAATGTCGAAAAAGATGCGGGGTATGATGCTCACAGCACCTGGTATTCCCAAGCGGTCTCCCAATCAGGTACTAACCAGGCCGAACCATGCTTGGCTTCCGAGATCGGGCGAGTTCGGGCCTTATCAGGGTGGTATGGCCGTAAGCGGTACTGCTCTTGCAGATGGACACCCATGAAATGTCGAAAAAGATGCGGGGTATGATGCTCACAGCACCTGGTATTCCCAAGCGGTCTCCCAATCAGGTACTAAACAGGGCGAACCATGCTTGGCTTCCGAGATCGGGCGAGATCAGGCCTTTTCAGGGTGGTATGGCCGTGAGCGGTACTGCTCTTGCAGATGGACACCCATGAAATGTCGAAAAAGATGCGGGGTATGATGCTCACAGCACCTGGTATTCCCAAGCGGTCTCCCAATCAGGTACTAAACAGGCCGAACAATGCTTGGCTTCCGAGATCGGACGAGATCGGGCCTTTTCAGGGTGGTATATCCGTGAGCGGTACCGCAATTGCAGATGGACACCCATGAAATGTCGAAAAAGATGCGGGGTATGATGCTCACAGCACCTGGTATTCCCAAGCGGTCTCCCAATCAGGTACTAACCAGGCCGAACCATGCTTGGCTGCCGAGATCGGACGAGATCGGACGAGATCGGGCCTTTTCAGGGTGGTATGGCCGTGAGCGGTACTGCTCTTGCAGATGGACACCCATGAAATGTCGAAAAAGATGCGGGGCATGGTGCTCACAGCACCTGGTATTCCCAAGCGGTCTCCCAATCAGGTACTAACCAGGCCGAACCATGCTTGGCTTCCGAGATCGGACGAGATCGGGCCTTTTCAGGGTGGTATGGCCGTGAGCGGTACTGTGCTTGCAGATGGACACCCATGAAATGTCGAAAAAGATGCGGGGTATGATGCTCACAGCACCTGGTATTCCCAAGCGGTCTCCCAATCAGGTACTAACCAGGCCGAACCATGCTTGGCTTCCGAGATCGGGCCTTATCAGGGTGGTATGGCCGTGAGTGGTACTGCTCTTGCAGATGGACACCCATGAAATGTCGAAAAAGATGCGGGGTATGATGCTCACAGCACCTGGTATTCCCAAGCGGTCTCCCAATCAGGTACTAACCAGGCCGAACCATGCTTGGCTTCCGAGATCGGGCGAGTTCGGGCCTTATCAGGGTGGTATGGCCGTAAGCGGTACTGCCCTTGCAGATGGACACCCATGAAATGTCGAAAAAGATGCGGGGCATGATGCTCACAGCACCTGGTATTCCCAAGCGGTCTCCCAATCAGGTACTAACCAGGCCGAACCATGCTTGGCTTCCGAGATCGGACGAGATCGGGCCTTTTCAGGGTGGTATGGCCGTGGGCGGTACTGCGCTTGCAGATGGACACCCATGAAATGTCGAAAAAGATGCGGGGTATGATGCTCACAGCACCTGGTATTCCCAAGCGGTCTCCCAATCAGGTACTAAACAGGGCGAACCATGCTTGGCTTCCGAGATCATGCGAGATCAGGCCTTTTCAGGGTGGTATGGCCATGAGCGGTACTGCTCTTGCAGATGGACACCCATGAAATGTCGAAAAAGATGCGGGGTATGATGCTCACAGCACCTGGTATTCCCAAGCGGTCTCCCAATCAGGTACTAAACAGGCCGAACAATGCTTGGCTTCCGAGATCGGACGAGATCGGGCCTTTTCAGGGTGGTATATCCGTGAGCGGTACCGCAATTGCAGATGGACACCCATGAAATGTCGAAAAAGATGCGGGGTATGATGCTCACAGCACCTGGTATTCCCAAGCGGTCTCCCAATCAGGTACTAACCAGGCCGAACCATGCTTGGCTGCCGAGATCGGACGAGATCGGACGAGATCGGGCCTTTTCAGGGTGGTATGGCCGTGAGCGGTACTGCTCTTGCAGATGGACACCCATGAAATGTCGAAAAAGATGCGGGGTATGATGCTCACAGCACCTGGTATTCCCAAGCTGTTTCCCAATCAGGTACTAAACAGGCCGGACCATGCTTGGCTTCCGAGATCGGACGAGATCGGGCCTTTTCAGGGTGGTATGGCCACAAGCGGTACTGCTCTTGCAGATGGACACCCATGAAATGTCGAAAAAGATGCGGGGTATGATGCTCACAGCACCTGGTATTCCCAAGCGGTCTCCCAATCAGGTACTAACCAGGCCGAACCATGCTTGGCTTCCGAGGTCGGACGAGATCGGGCCTTTTCAGGGTGGTATGGCCGTGAGCGGTCCTGGTCTTGCAGATGGACACCCATGAAATGTCGAAAAAGATGCGGGGTATGACGCTCACAGCACCTGGTATTCCCAAGCGGTCTCCCAATCAGGTACTAACCAGGCCGAACAATGCTTGGCTGCAGAGATCGGACGAGATCGGGCCTTTTCAGGGTGGTATGGCCGTGAGCGGTACTGCCCTTGCAGATGGACACCCATGAAATGTCGAAAAAGATGCGGGGTATGATGCTCACAGCACCTGGTATTCCCAAGCGGTCTCCCAATCAGGTACTAACCAGGCCGAACCATGCTTGGCTTCCGAGATCGGACGAGATCGGGCCTTTTCAGGGTGGTATGGCCGTGAGCGGTACTGCCTTTGCAGATGGACACCCATGAAATGTCGAAAAAGATGCGGGGTATGATGCTCACAGCACCTGGTATTCCCAAGCGGTCTCCCAATCAGGTACTAACCAGGCCGAACCATGCTTGGCTTCCGAGATCGGACGAGGTCGGGCCTTTTCAGGGTGGTATGGCCATGGCAGGTACTGCTCTTGCAGATGGACACCCATGAAATGTCGAAAAAGATGCGGGGTATGATGCTCACAGCACCTGGTATTCCCAAGCGGTCTCCCAATCAGGTACTAACCAGGCCGAACCATGCTTGGCTGCCGAGATCGGACGAGATCGGACGAGATCGGGCCTTATCAGGGTGGTATGGCCGTGAGCGGTATTGCTCTTGCAGATGGACACCCATGAAATGTCGAAAAAGATGCGGGGTATGATGCTCACAGCACCTGGTATTCCCAAGCGGTCTCCCAATCAGGTACTAACCAGGCCGAACCATGCTTGGCTGCCGAGATCGGACGAGATCGGACGAGATCGGGCCTTTTCAGGGTGGTATGGCCGTGAACGGTACTGCACTAGCAGATGGACACCCATGAAATGTCGAAAAAGATGCGGGGTATGATGCTCACAGCACCTGGTATTCCCAAGCGGTCTCCCAATCAGGTACTAAACAGGCCGAACCATGCTAGGCTTCCGAGATCGGACGAGATCGGGCCTTTTCAGGGTGGTATGGCCGTGAGCGGTACTGCACTAGCAGATGGACACCCATGAAATGTCGAAAAAGATGCGGGGTATGATGCTCACAGCACCTGGTATTCCCAAGCGGTCTCCCAATCAGGTACTATACAGGCCGAACAATGCTTGGCTTCCGAGATCGGACGAGATCGGGCATTTTCAGGGTGGTATGGCCGTGAGCGGTGCTGCTCTTGCAGATGGACACCCATGAAATGTCGAAAAAGATGCGGGGTATGATGCTCACAGCACCTGGTATTCCCAAGCGGTCTCCCAATCAGGTACTAACCAGGCTGAACCATGCTGAACCATGCTTGGCTTCCGAGATCGGGCGAGATCGGGCCTTTTCAGGGTGGTATGGCCGTGAGCGGTACTGCTCTCGCAGATGGACACCCATGAAATGTCGAAAAAGATGCGGGGTAAGATGCTCACAGCACCTGGTATTCCCAAGCGGTCTCCCAATCAGGTACTAACCAGGCCGAACCATGCTTGGCTTCCGAGATCGGGCCTTATCAGGGTGGTATGGCCGTGAGTGGTACTGCTCTTGCAGATGGACACCCATGAAATGTCGAAAAAGATGCGGGGTATGATGCTCACAGCACCTGGTATTCCCAAGCGGTCTCCCAATCAGGTACTAACCAGGCCGAACCATGCTTGGCTTCCGAGATCGGGCGAGTTCGGGCCTTATCAGGGTGGTATGGCCGTAAGCGGTACTGCCCTTGCAGATGGACACCCATGAAATGTCGAAAAAGATGCGGGGCATGATGCTCACAGCACCTGGTATTCCCAAGCGGTCTCCCAATCAGGTACTAACCAGGCCGAACCATGCTTGGCTTCCGAGATCGGACGAGATCGGGCCTTTTCAGGGTGGTATGGCCGTGAGCGGTACTGCGCTTGCAGATGGACACCCATGAAATGTCGAAAAAGATGCGGGGTATGATGCTCACAGCACCTGGTATTCCCAAGCGGTCTCCCAATCAGGTACTAAACAGGGCGAACCATGCTTGGCTTCCGAGATCATGCGAGATCAGGCCTTTTCAGGGTGGTATGGCCATGAGCGGTACTGCTCTTGCAGATGGACACCCATGAAATGTCGAAAAAGATGCGGGGTATGATGCTCACAGCACCTGGTATTCCCAAGCGGTCTCCCAATCAGGTACTAAACAGGCCGAACAATGCTTGGCTTCCGAGATCGGACGAGATCGGGCCTTTTCAGGGTGGTATATCCGTGAGCGGTACCGCAATTGCAGATGGACACCCATGAAATGTCGAAAAAGATGCGGGGTATGATGCTCACAGCACCTGGTATTCCCAAGCGGTCTCCCAATCAGGTACTAACCAGGCCGAACCATGCTTGGCTTCCGAGGTCGGACGAGATCGGGCCTTTTCAGGGTGGTATGGCCGTGAGCGGTCCTGGTCTTGCAGATGGACACCCATGAAATGTCGAAAAAGATGCGGGGTATGACGCTCACAGCACCTGGTATTCCCAAGCGGTCTCCCAATCAGGTACTAACCAGGCCGAACAATGCTTGGCTGCAGAGATCGGACGAGATCGGGCCTTTTCAGGGTGGTATGGCCGTGAGCGGTACTGCCCTTGCAGATGGACACCCATGAAATGTCGAAAAAGATGCGGGGTATGATGCTCACAGCACCTGGTATTCCCAAGCGGTCTCCCAATCAGGTACTAACCAGGCCGAACCATGCTTGGCTTCCGAGATCGGACGAGATCGGGCCTTTTCAGGGTGGTATGGCCGTGAGCGGTACTGCCTTTGCAGATGGACACCCATGAAATGTCGAAAAAGATGCGGGGTATGATGCTCACAGCACCTGGTATTCCCAAGCGGTCTCCCAATCAGGTACTAACCAGGCCGAACCATGCTTGGCTTCCGAGATCGGACGAGGTCGGGCCTTTTCAGGGTGGTATGGCCATGGCAGGTACTGCTCTTGCAGATGGACACCCATGAAATGTCGAAAAAGATGCGGGGTATGATGCTCACAGCACCTGGTATTCCCAAGCGGTCTCCCAATCAGGTACTAACCAGGCCGAACCATGCTTGGCTGCCGAGATCGGACGAGATCGGACGAGATCGGGCCTTATCAGGGTGGTATGGCCGTGAGCGGTATTGCTCTTGCAGATGGACACCCATGAAATGTCGAAAAAGATGCGGGGTATGATGCTCACAGCACCTGGTATTCCCAAGCGGTCTCCCAATCAGGTACTAACCAGGCCGAACCATGCTTGGCTGCCGAGATCGGACGAGATCGGACAAGATCGGGCCTTTTCAGGGTGGTATGGCCGTGAACGGTACTGCACTAGCAGATGGACACCCATGAAATGTCGAAAAAGATGCGGGGTATGATGCTCACAGCACCTGGTATTCCCAAGCGGTCTCCCAATCAGGTACTAAACAGGCCGAACCATGCTAGGCTTCCGAGATCGGACGAGATCGGGCCTTTTCAGGGTGGTATGGCCGTGAGCGGTACTGCACTAGCAGATGGACACCCATGAAATGTCGAAAAAGATGCGGGGTATGATGCTCACAGCACCTGGTATTCCCAAGCGGTCTCCCAATCAGGTACTATACAGGCCGAACAATGCTTGGCTTCCGAGATCGGACGAGATCGGGCATTTTCAGGGTGGTATGGCCGTGAGCGGTGCTGCTCTTGCAGATGGACACCCATGAAATGTCGAAAAAGATGCGGGGTATGATGCTCACAGCACCTGGTATTCCCAAGCGGTCTCCCAATCAGGTACTAACCAGGCTGAACCATGCTGAACCATGCTTGGCTTCCGAGATCGGGCGAGATCGGGCCTTTTCAGGGTGGTATGGCCGTGAGCGGTACTGCTCTCGCAGATGGACACCCATGAAATGTCGAAAAAGATGCGGGGTAAGATGCTCACAGCACCTGGTATTCCCAAGCGGTCTCCCAATCAGGTACTAACCAGGCCGAACCATGCTTGGCTGCCGAGATCAGACGAGATCGGGCGAGATCGGGCAAGATCGGGCCTTAACAGGGTGGTATGGCCGTGAGCGATACTGCACTTGCAGATGGACACCCATGAAATGTCGAAAAAGATGCGGGGTATGATGCTCACAGCACCTGGTATTCCCAAGCGGTCTCCCAATCAGGTACTAAACAGGCTGAACCATGCTTGGCTTCCGATATCGGACGAGATCAGGCCTTTTCAGGGTGGTATGGCCGTGAGTAGTACTGCTCATGCAGATGGACACCCATGAAATGTCGAAAAAGTTCCGGGGTATGATGCTCACAGCACCTGGTATTCCCAAGCGGTCTCCCAATCAGGTACTAACCAGGCCGAACCATGCTTGGCTTCCAAGATCAGAAGAGATCGGGCCTTTACAGGGTGGTATGGCCGTAAGCGGTACTTCTCTTGCAGATGGACACCCATGAAATGTCGAAAAATATGCGGGGTATGATGCTCACAGCACCTGGTATTCCCAAGCGGTCACCCAATCAGGTACTAACCAGGCCGAACCATGATTGGCTTCCGAGATCAGACGAGATCGGGCCTTTTCAGGGTGGTATGGCCATGAGCGGTACTGCTCTTGCAGATGGACACCCATGAAATGTCGAAAAAGATGCGAGGTATGATGCTCACAGCACCTGGTATTCCCAAGCGGTCTCCCAATCAGGTACTAAACAGGCCGAACCATGCTTGGCTGCCGAGATCGGACGAAATCGGGCGAGATCGGGCCTTATCAGGGTGGTATGGCCGTGAGCGGTACTGCACTAGCAGATGGACACCCATGAAATGTCGAAAAAGATGCGGGGTATGATGCTCACAGCACCTGGTATTCCCAAGCGGTCTCCCAATCAGGTACTAACCAGGCCGAACCATGCTTGGCTGCCGAGATCGGACGAGATCGGGCGGGATCGGGCCTTATCAGGGTGGTATGGCCGTGAGCGGTACTGCTCTTGCAGATGGACATCCATGAAATGTCGAAAAAGATGCGGGGTATGATGCTCACAGCACCTGGTATTCCCAAGCAGTCTCCCAATCCGGTACTAAACAGGCCGAACCATGCTTGGCTTCCGAGATCGGACGAGATCGGGCCTTTTCAGGGTGGTATGGCCGTGAGCGGTACTGCACTAGCAGATGGACACCCATGAAATGTCGAAAAAGATGCGGGGTATGATGCTCACAGCACCTGGTATTCCGAAGCGGTCTCCCAATCAGGTACTAAACAGGCCGAACCATGCTTGGCTGCCGAGATCGGACGAGATCGGGCCTTTTCAGGGTGGTATGGCCGTGAGCGGTACTGCACTAGCAGATGGACACCCATGAAATGTCGAAAAAGATGCGGGGTTTGATGCTCACAGCACCTGGTATTCCCAAGCGGTCTCCCAATCAGGTACTAACCAGGCCGAATCATGCTTGGCTGCCGAGATCGGGCGAGATCGGGCCTTTTCAGGGTGGTATGGCCGTGAGCGATACTGCACTTGCAGATGGACACCCATGAAATGTCGAAAAAGATGCGGGGTATGATGCTCACAGCACGTGGTATTCCCAAGCGGTCTCCCAATCAGGTACTAACCAGGCCGAACCATGCTTGGCTTCCGAGATCGGACGAGATCGGGCCTTTTCAGGGTGGTATGGCCGTGAGCGGTACTGCTTTTGCAGATGGACACCCATGAAATGTCGAAAAAGATGCGGGGTATGATGCTCACAGCACCTGGTATTCCCAAGCGGTCTCCCAATCAGGTACTAACCAGGCCGAACCATGCTTGGCTTCCGAGATCGGACGAGGTCGGGCCTTTTCAGGGTGGTATGGCCATGGCAGGTACTGCTCTTGCAGATGGACACCCATGAAATGTCGAAAAAGATGCGGGGTATGATGCTCACAGCACCTGGTAGTCCCAAGCGGTCTCCCAATCAGGTACTAACCAGGCCGAACAATGCTTGGCTGCCGAGATCGGACGAGATCGGACGAGATCGGGCCTTATCAGGGTGGTATGGCCGTGAGCGGTATTGCTCTTGCAGATGGACACCCATGAAAAGTCGAAAAAGATGCGGGGTATGATGCTCACAGCACCTGGTATTCCCAAGCGGTCTCCCAATCAGGTACTAACCAGGCCGAACGATGCTTGGCTGCCGAGATCGGACGAGATCGGACGAGATCGGGCCTTTTCAGGGCGGTATGGCCGTGAGCGGTACTGCACTAACAGATGGACACCCATGAAATGTCGAAAAAGATGCGGGGTATGATGCTCACAGCACCTGGTATTCCCAAGCGGTCTCCCAATCAGGTACTAAACAGGCCGAACCATGCTAGGCTTCCGAGATCGGACGAGATCGGGCCTTTTCAGGGTGGTATGGCCGTGAGCGGTACTGCACTAGCAGATGGACACCCATGAAATGTCGAAAAAGATGCGGGGTATGATGCTCACAGCACCTGGTATTCCCTAGCGGTCTCCCAATCAGGTACTAACCAGGCCGAACCATGCTTGGCTGCCGAGATCGGACGAGATCGGGCCTTTTCAGGGTGGTATGGCCGTGAGCGGTACTGCACTAGCAGATGGACACCCATGAAATGTCGAAAAAGATGCGGGGTATGATGCTCACAGCACCTGGTATTCCCAAGCGGTCTCCCAATCACGTACTAAACAGGCCGAACCATGCTTGGCTTCCGAGATCGGACGAGATCGGGCCTTTTCAGGGTGGTATGGCCGTGAGCGGTACTGCTCTTGCAGATGGACACCCATGAAATGTCGAAAAAGATGCGGGGTATGATGCTCACAGCACCTGGTATTCCCAAGCGGTCTCCCAATCAGGTACTAACCAGGCCGAACCATGCTTGGCTGCCGAGATCGGACGAGATCGGACGAGTTCGGGCCTTATCAGGGTGGTATGGCCGTGAGCGGTATTGCTCTTGCAGATGGACACCCATGAAATGTCGAAAAAGATGCGGGGTATGATGCTCACAGCACCTGGTATTCCCAAGCGGTCTCCCAATCAGGTCCTAAACAGGCCAAACCATGCTTGGCTTCCGAGATCAGACGAGATCGGGCCTTTTTAGGGTGGTATGGCCGTGAGCGGTACTGCACTAGCAGATGGACACCCATGAAATGTTGAAAAAGATGCGGGGTATGATGCTCACAGCACCTGGTATTCCCAAGCGGTCTCCCAATCAGGTACTAAACAGGCCGAACCGTGCTTGGCTTCCGAGATCGGACGAGATCGGGCCTTTTCAGGGTGGTATGGCCGTGAGCGGTACTGCTCTTGCAGATGGACACCCATGAAATGTCGAAAAAGATGCGGGGTATGATGCTCACAGCACCTGGTATTCCCAAGCGGTCTCCCAATCAGGTACTGACCAGGCCGAACCATGCTTGGCTTCCGAGATCGGACGAGATCGGGCCTTTTCAGGGTGGTATGGCCGTGAGCGGTACTGTGCTAGCAGATGGACACCCATGAAATGTCGAAAAAGATGCGGGGTATGATGCTCACAGCACCTGGTATTCCCAAGCGGTCTCCCAATCAGGTACTAACCAGGCCGAACCATGCTTGGCTGCCGAGATCGGACGAGATCGGGCGAGATCGGGCCTTATCAGGGTGGTATGGCCGTGAGCGGTACTGCTCTTGCAGATGGACACCCATGAAATGTCGAATAAGATGCGGGGTATGATGCTCACAGGACCTTGTATTCCCAAGCGGTCTCCCAATCAGGTACTAAACAGGCCGAACCATGCTTGGCTGCCGAGATCGGGCGAGATCGGGCCTTTTCAGGGTGGTATGGCCGTGAGCGGTACTGCACTAGCAGATGGACACCCATGAAATGTCGAAAAAGATGCGGGGTATGATGCTCAAAGTACCTGATATTCCCAAGCGGTCTCCCAATCAGGTACTAAACAGGCCGAACCATGCTTGGCTTCCGAGATCGGACGAGATCGGGCCTTTTCAGGGTGGTATGGCCGTGAGCGGTACTGCACTAGCAGATGGACACCCATGAAATGTCGAAAAAGATGCGGGGTATGATGCTCACAGCACCTGGTATTCCCAAGCGGTCTCCCAATCAGGTACTAACCAGGCCGAACCATGCTTGGCTGCCGAGATCGGACGAGATCGGACGAGATCGGGCCTTTTCAGGGTGGTATGGCCGTGAGCGTTACTGCTCTTGCAGATGGACACCCATGAAATGTCGAAAAAGATGCGGGGTATGATGCTCACAGCACCTGGTATTCCCAAGCGGTCTCCCAATCAGGTACTAAACAGGCCGAACCATGCTTGGCTTCCGAGATCAGACGAGATCGGGCCTTATCAGGGTGGTATGGCCGTGAGCAGTACTGCACTAGCAGATGGACACCCATGAAATGTCGAAAAAGATGCGGGGTATGATGCTCACAGCACCTGGTATTCCCAAGCGGTCTCCCAATCAGGTACTAAACAGGCCGAACCATGCTTGGCTGCCGAGATCGGACGAGATCGGACGAGATCGGGCCTTATCAGGGTGGTATGGCCGTGAGCGGTACTGCACTAGCAGATGGACACCCATGAAATGTCGAAAAAGATGCGGGGTATGATGCTCACAGCACCTGGTATTCCCAAGCGGTCTCCCAATCAGGTACTAAACAGGCCGAACCATGCTTGGCTGCCGAGATCGGACGAGATCGGACGAGATCGGGCCTTATCAGGGTGGTATGGCCGTGAGCGGTACTGCACTAGCAGATGGACACCCATGAAATGTCGAAAAAGATGCGGGGTATGATGCTCACAGCACCTGGTATTCCCAAGCGGTCTCCCAATCAGGTACTAACCAGGCCGAACCATGCTTGGCTGCCGAGATCGGACGAGATCGGGCGAGATCGGGCCTTTTCAGGGTGGTATGGCCGTGAGCGTTACTGCTCTTGCAGATGGCCACCCATGAAATGTCGAAAAAGATGCGGGGTATGATGCTCACAGCACCTGGTATTCCCAAGCGGTCTCCCAATCAGGTATTAAACAGGCCGAACCATGCTTGGCTTCCGAGATCGGACGAGATCGGGCCTTTTCAGGGTGGTATGGCCGTGGGCAGTACTGCTCCTGCAGATGGACACCCATGAAATGTCGAAAAAGATGCGGGGTATGATGCTCACAGCACCTGGTATTCCCAAGCGGTCTCCCAATCAGGTACTAACCAGGCCGAACCATGCTTGGCTGCCGAGATCGGACGAGATCGGGCCTTTTCAGGGTGGTATGGCCGTGAGCGGTACTACACTAGCAGATGGACACCCATGAAATGTCGAAAAAGATGCGGGGTATGATGCTCACAGCACCTGGTATTCCCAAGCGGTCTCCCAATCAGGTACTAACCAGGCCGAACCATGCTTGGCTGCCGAGATCGGACGAGATCGGACGAGATCGGGCCTTATCAGGGTGGTATGGCCGTGAGCGGTACTGCACTAGCAGATGGACACCCATGAAATGTCGAAAAAGATGCGGGGTATGATGCTCACAGCACCTGGTATTCCCAAGCGGTCTCCCAATCAGGTACTAAACAGGCCGAACCATGCTTGGCTGCCGAGATCGGACGAGATCGGACGAGATCGGGCCTTATCAGGGTGGTATGGCCGTGAGCGGTACTGCACTAGCAGATGGACACCCATGAAATGTCGAAAAAGATGCGGGGTATGATGCTCACAGCACCTGGTATTCCCAAGCGGTCTCCCAATCAGGTACTAACCAGGCCGAACCATGCTTGGCTGCCGAGATCGGACGAGATCGGGCGAGATCGGGCCTTTTCAGGGTGGTATGGCCGTGAGCGTTACTGCTCTTGCAGATGGCCACCCATGAAATGTCGAAAAAGATGCGGGGTATGATGCTCACAGCACCTGGTATTCCCAAGCGGTCTCCCAATCAGGTATTAAACAGGCCGAACCATGCTTGGCTTCCGAGATCGGACGAGATCGGGCCTTTTCAGGGTGGTATGGCCGTGGGCAGTACTGCTCCTGCAGATGGACACCCATGAAATGTCGAAAAAGATGCGGGGTATGATGCTCACAGCACCTGGTATTCCCAAGCGGTCTCCCAATCAGGTACTAACCAGGCCGAACCATGCTTGGCTGCCGAGATCGGACGAGATCGGGCCTTTTCAGGGTGGTATGGCCGTGAGCGGTACTACACTAGCAGATGGACACCCATGAAATGTCGAAAAAGATGCGGGGTTTGATGCTCACAGCACCTGGTATTCCCAAGCGGTCTCCCAATCACGTACTAAACAGGCCGAACCATGCTTGGCTTCCGAGATCGGACGAGATCGGGCCTTTTCAGGGTGGTATGGCCATGAGCGGTACTGCACTAGCAGATGGACACCCATGAAATGTCGAAAAAGATGCGGGGTATGATGCTCACAGCACCTGGTATTCCCAAGCGGTCTCCCAATCAGGTACTAACCAGGCCGAACCATGCTTGGCTGCCGAGATCGGACGAGATCGGGCCTTTTCAGGGTGGTATGGCCGTGAGCGGTACTGCACTAGCAGATGGACACCCATGAAATGTCGAAAAAGATGCGGGGTATGATGCTCACAGCACCTGGTATTCCCAAGCGGTCTCCCAATCAGGTACTATACAGGCCGAACAATGCTTGGCTTCCGAGATCGGACGAGATCGGGCATTTTCAGGGTGGTATGGCCGTGAGCGGTGCTGCTCTTGCAGATGGACACCCATGAAATGTCGAAAAAGATGCGGGGTATGATGCTCACAGCACCTGGTATTCCCAAGCGGTCTCCCAATCAGGTACTAACCAGGCTGAACCATGCTGAACCATGCTTGGCTTCCGAGATCGGGCGAGATCGGGCCTTTTCAGGGTGGTATGGCCGTGAGCGGTACTGCTCTCGCAGATGGACACCCATGAAATGTCGAAAAAGATGCGGGGTAAGATGCTCACAGCACCTGGTATTCCCAAGCGGTCTCCCAATCAGGTACTAACCAGGCCGAACCATGCTTGGCTGCCGAGATCAGACGAGATCGGGCGAGATCGGGCAAGATCGGGCCTTATCAGGGTGGTATGGCCGTGAGCGATACTGCACTTGCAGATGGACACCCATGAAATGTCGAAAAAGATGCGGGGTATGATGCTCACAGCACCTGGTATTCCCAAGCGGTCTCCCAATCAGGTACTAAACAGGCTGAACCATGCTTGGCTTCCGATATCGGACGAGATCAGGCCTTTTCAGGGTGGTATGGCCGTGAGTAGTACTGCTCATGCAGATGGACACCCATGAAATGTCGAAAAAGTTCCGGGGTATGATGCTCACAGCACCTGGTATTCCCAAGCGGTCTCCCAATCAGGTACTAACCAGGCCGAACCATGCTTGGCTTCCAAGATCAGAAGAGATCGGGCCTTTACAGGGTGGTATGGCCGTAAGCGGTACTTCTCTTGCAGATGGACACCCATGAAATGTCGAAAAATATGCGGGGTATGATGCTCACAGCACCTGGTATTCCCAAGCGGTCACCCAATCAGGTACTAACCAGGCCGAACCATGATTGGCTTCCGAGATCAGACGAGATCGGGCCTTTTCAGGGTGGTATGGCCATGAGCGGTACTGCTCTTGCAGATGGACACCCATGAAATGTCGAAAAAGATGCGAGGTATGATGCTCACAGCACCTGGTATTCCCAAGTGGTCTCCCAATCAGGTACTAAACAGGCCGAACCATGCTTGGCTGCCGAGATCGGACGAAATCGGGCGAGATCGGGCCTTATCAGGGTGGTATGGCCGTGAGCGGTATTGCTCTTGCAGATGGACACCCATGAAAAGTCGAAAAAGATGCGGGGTATGATGCTCACAGCACCTGGTATTCCCAAGCGGTCTCCCAATCAGGTACTAACCAGGCCGAACCATGCTTGGCTGCCGAGATCGGACGAGATCGGGCCTTTTCAGGGTGGTATGGCCGTGAGCGGTACTGCACTAGCAGATGGACACCCATGAAATGTCGAAAAAGATGCGGGGTATGATGCTCACAGCACCTGGTATTCCCAAGCGGTCTCCCAATCACGTACTAAACAGGCCGAACCATGCTTGGCTTCCGAGATCGGACGAGATCGGGCCTTTTCAGGGTGGTATGGCCGTGAGCGGTACTGCTCTTGCAGATGGACACCCATGAAATGTCGAAAAAGATGCGGGGTATGATGCTCACAGCACCTGGTATTCCCAAGCGGTCTCCCAATCAGGTACTAAACAGGCCGAACCATGCTTGGCTTCCGAGATCGGACGAGATCGGGCCTTTTCAGGGTGGTATGGCCGTGAGCGGTACTGCTCCTGCAGATGGACACCCATGAAATGTCCAAAAAGATGCGGGGTATGATGCTCACAGCACCTGGTATTCCCAAGCGGTCTCCCAATCAGGTACTAACCAGGCCGAACCATGCTTGGCTGCCGAGATCGGACGAGATCGGACGAGATCGGGCCTTATCAGGGTGGTATGGCCGTGAGCGGTATTGCTCTTGCAGATGGACACCCATGAAATGTCGAAAAAGATGCGGGGTATGATGCTCACAGCACCTGGTATTCCCAAGCGGTCTCCCAATCAGGTCCTAAACAGGCCAAACCATGCTTGGCTTCCGAGATCAGACGAGATCAGGCCTTTTTAGGGTGGTATGGCCGTGAGCGGTACTGCACTAGCAGATGGACACCCATGAAATGTTGAAAAAGATGCGGGGTATGATGCTCACAGCACCTGGTATTCCCAAGCGGTCTCCCAATCAGGTACTAAACAGGCCGAACCGTGCTTGGCTTCCGAGATCGGACGAGATCGGGCCTTTTCAGGGTGGTATGGCCGTGAGCGGTACTGCTCTTGCAGATGGACACCCATGAAATGTCGAAAAAGATGCGGGGTATGATGCTCACAGCACCTGGTATTCCCAAGCGGTCTCCCAATCAGGTACTGACCAGGCCGAACCATGCTTGGCTTCCGAGATCGGACGAGATCGGGCCTTTTCAGGGTGGTATGGCCGTGAGCGGTACTGCTCTTGCAGATGGACACCGATGAAATGTCGAATAAGATGCGGGGTATGATGCTCACAGGACCTTGTATTCCCAAGCGGTCTCCCAATCAGGTACTAAACAGGCCGAACCATGCTTGGCTGCCGAGATCGGGCGAGATCGGGCCTTTTCAGGGTGGTATGGCCGTGAGCGGTACTGCACTAGCAGATGGACACCCATGAAATGTCGAAAAAGATGCGGGGTATGATGCTCAAAGTACCTGATATTCCCAAGCGGTCTCCCAATCAGGTACTAAACAGGCCGAACCATGCTTGGCTTCCGAGATCGGACGAGATCGGGCCTTTTCAGGGTGGTATGGCCGTGAGCGGTACTGCACTAGCAGATGGACACCCATGAAATGTCGAAAAAGATGCGGGGTATGATGCTCACAGCACCTGGTATTCCCAAGCGGTCTCCCAATCAGGTACTAACCAGGCCGAACCATGCTTGGCTGCCGAGATCGGACGAGATCGGACGAGATCGGGCCTTTTCAGGGTGGTATGGCCGTGAGCGTTACTGCTCTTGCAGATGGACACCCATGAAATGTCGAAAAAGATGCGGGGTATGATGCTCACAGCACCTGGTATTCCCAAGCGGTCTCCCAATCAGGTACTAAACAGGCCGAACCATGCTTGGCTTCCGAGATCAGACGAGATCGGGCCTTTTCAGGGTGGTATGGCCGTGAGCGGTACTGCACTAGCAGATGGACACCCATGAAATGTCGAAAAAGATGCGGGGCAAGATGCTCACAGCACCTGGTATTCCCAAGCGGTCTCCCAATCAGGTACTAACCAGGCCGAACCATGCTTGGCTTCCGAGATCGGACGAGATCGGGCCTTTTCAGGGTGGTATGGCCATGAGCGGTACTGCTCTTGCAGATGGACACCCATGAAATGTCGAAAAAGATGCGGGGTATGATGCTCACAGCACCTGGTATTCCCAAGCGGTCTCCCAATCAGGTACTAAACAGGCCGAATCATGCTTGGCTGCCGAGATCGGGCGAGATCGGACGAGATCGGGCCTTTTCAGGGTGGTATGGCCGTGAGCGGTACTGCACTAGCAGATGGACACCCATGAAATGTCGAAAAAGATGCGGGGTATGATGCTCACAGCACCTGGTATTCACAAGCGGTCTCCCAATTAGGTACTAAACAGGCCGATCCATGCTTGGCTTCCGAGATCGGACGAGATCGGACGAGATCGGGCCTTTTCAGGGTGGTATGGCCGTGAGCGGTACTGCACTAGCAGATGGACACCCATGAAATGTCGAAAAAGATGCGGGGTATGATGCTCACAGCACCTGGTATTCCCAAGCGGTCTCCCAATCAGGTACTAACCAGGCCGAACCATGCTTGGCTGCCGAGATCGGACGAGATCGGACGAGATCGGGCCTTTTCAGGGTGGTATAGCCGTGAGCGGTACTGCACTAGCAGATGGACACCCATGAAATGTCGAAAAAGATGCGGGGTATGATGCTCACTGCACCTGGTATTCCCAAGCGGTCTCCCAGACAGGTACTAACCAGGCCGAACAATGCTTGGCTGCCGAGATCGTACGAGATCGGGCGAGATCGGGCCTTATCAGGGTGGTATGACCGTGAGCGGTACTGCTCTTGCAGATGGACACCCATGAAATGTCGAAAAAGATGCGGGGTATGATGCTCACAGCACCTGGTATTCCCAAGCGGTCTCCCAATCAGGTACTAACCAGGCCGAACCATGCTTGGCTGCCGAGATCGGACGAGATCGGACGAGATCGGGCCTTTTCAGGGTGGTATGGCCGTGAGCGGTACTGCACTAGCAGATGGACACCCATGAAATGTCGAAAAAGATGCGGGGCAAGATGCTCACAGCACCTGGTATTCCCAAGCGGTCTCCCAATCAGGTACTAACCAGGCCGAACCATGCTTGGCTTCCGAGATCGGACGAGACCGGGCCTGTTCAGGGTGGTATGGCCGTGAGCGGTACTGCTCTTGCAGATGGACACCCATGAAATGTCGAAAAAGATGCGGGGTATGATGCTCACAGCACCTGGTATTCCCAAGCGGTCTCCCAATCAGGTACTAAACAGGCCGAATCATGCTTGGCTGCCGAGATCGGGCGAGATCGGACGAGATCGGGCCTTTTCAGGGTGGTATGGCCGTGAGCGGTACTGCACTAGCAGATGGACACCCATGAAATGTCGAAAAAGATGCGGGGTATGATGCTCACAGCACCTGGTATTCACAAGCGGTCTCCCAATTAGGTACTAAACAGGCCGATCCATGTTTGGCTTCCGAGATCGGACGAGATCGGGCCTTTTCAGGGTGGTATGGCCGTGAGCGATACTGCACTAGCAGATGGACACCCATGAAATGTCGAAAAAGATGCGGGGTATGATGCTCACAGCACCTGGTATTCCCAAGCGGTCTCCCAATCAGGTACTAACCAGGCCGAACCATGCTTGGCTTCCGAAATCGGAGGAGATTGGGCCTTTTCAGGGTGGTATGGCCGTGAGCGGTACTGCACTAGCAGATGGACACCCATGAAATGTCGAAAAAGATGCGGGGCAAGATGCTCACAGCACCTGGTATTCCCAAGCGGTCTCCCAATCAGGTACTAAACAGGCTGAACCCTGCTTGGCTGCCGAGATCGGACGAGATCGGGCGAGATTGGGCCTTTTCAGGGTGGTATGGCCGTGAGCGGTACTGCTCTTGCAGATGGACACCCATGAAATGTCGAAAAAGATGCGGGGTATGATGCTCAAAGCACCTGGTATTCCCAAGCGGTCTCCCAATCAGGTATTAACCAGGCCGAACCATGCTTGGCTGCCGAGATCGGACGAGATCGGGCGAGATCGGGCCTTATCAGGGTGGTATGGCCCAGAGCGGTACTGCTCTTGCAGATGGACACCCATGAAATGTCGAAAAAAATGCGGGGTATGATGCTCACAGCACCTGGTATTCCCAAGCGGTCTCCCAATCAGGTACTAACCAGGCCGAATCATGCTTGGCTGCCGAGATCGGACGAGATCGGACGAGATCGGGCCTTTTCAGGGTGGTATGGCCGTGAGCGGTACTGCACTAGCAGATGGACACCCATGAAATGTCGAAAAAGATGCGGGGTATGATGCTCACAGCACCTGGTATTCCCAAGCGGTCTCCCAACCAGGTACTAACCAGGCCGAACCATGCTTGGCTTCCGAGATCAGACGAGATCGGGCCTTTTCAGGGTGGTATGGCAGTGAGCGGTACTGCTCTTGCAGATGGACACTTATGAAATGTCGAAAAAGATGCAGGGTATGATGCTCACAGCACCTGGTATTCCCAAGCGGTCTCCCAATCAGGTACTAAACAGGCCGAACCATGCTTGGCTTCCGAGATCAGACGAGATCGGGCCTTTTCAGGGTGGTATGGCCGTGAGCGGTACTGCACTAGCAGATGGACACCCATGAAATGTCGAAAAAGATGCGGGGCAAGATGCTCACAGCACCTGGTATTCCCAAGCGGTCTCCCAATCAGGTACTAACCAGGCCGAACCATGCTTGGCTTCCGAGATCGGACGAGATCGGGCCTTTTCAGGGTGGTATGGCCGTGAGCGGTACTGCACTAGCAGATGGACACCCATGAAATGTCGAAAAAGATGCGGGGTATGATGCTCACAGCACCTGGTATTCCCAAGCGGTCTCCCAGACAGGTACTAACCAGGCCGAACAATGCTTGGCTGCCGAGATCGTACGAGATCGGGCGAGATCGGGCCTTATCAGGGTGGTATGACCGTGAGCGGTACTGCTCTTGCAGATGGACACGCATGAAATGTCGAAAAAGATGCGGGGTATGATGCTCACAGCACCTGGTATTCCCAAGCGGTCTCCCAATCAGGTACTAACCAGGCCGAACCATGCTTGGCTGCCGAGATCGGACGAGATCGGACGAGATCGGGCCTTTTCAGGGTGGTATGGCAGTGAGCGGTACTGCTCTTGCAGATGGACACTTATGAAATGTCGAAAAAGATGCAGGGTATGATGCTCACAGCACCTGGTATTCCCAAGCGGTCTCCCAATCAGGTACTAAACAGGCCGAACCATGCTTGGCTTCCGAGATCAGACGAGATCGGGCCTTTTCAGGGTGGTATGGCCGTGAGCGGTACTGCACTAGCAGATGGACACCCATGAAATGTCGAAAAAGATGCGGGGCAAGATGCTCACAGCACCTGGTATTCCCAAGCGGTCTCCCAATCAGGTACTAACCAGGCCGAACCATGCTTGGCTTCCGAGATCGGACGAGATCGGGCCTTTTCAGGGTGGTATGGCCGTGAGCGGTACTGCTCTTGCAGATGGACACCCATGAAATGTCGAAAAAGATGCGGGGTATGATGCTCACAGCACCTGGTATTCCCAAGCGGTCTCCCAATCAGGTACTAAACAGGCCGAACCATGCTTGGCTGCCGAGATCGGGCGAGATCGGACGAGATCGGGCCTTTTCAGGGTGGTATGGCCGTGAGCGGTACTGCACTAGCAGATGGACACCCATGAAATGTCGAAAAAGATGCGGGGTATGATGCTCACAGCACCTGGTATTCCCAAGCGGTCCCCCAATCAGGTACTAAACAGGCCGAACCATGCTCGACTTCCGAGATCGGACGAGATCGGGCGAGGTCGGGCCTTTTCAGGGTGGTATGGCCGTGAGCGGTACTGCTCTTGCAGATGGACACCCATGAAATGTCGAAAAAGATGCGGGGTATGATGCTCACAGCACCTGGTATTCCCAAGCGGTCTCCCAATCAGGTACTAACCAGGCCGAACCATGCTTGGCTTCCAAGATCGGACGAAATCGGGCCTTTTCAGGGTGGTATGGCCGTGAGCGGTACTGCACTAGCAGATGGACACCCATGAAATGTCGAAAAAGATGCGGGGTATGATGCTCACAGCACCTGGTATTCACAAGCGGTCTCCCAATCAGGTACTAACCAGGCCAACTATGCTTGGCTTCCGAGATCGGACGAGATCGGGCGAGATCGGGCCTTATCAGGGTGGTATGGCCGTGAGGGGTACTGCTCTTGCAGATGGACACCCATGAAATGTCGAAAAAGATGCGGGGCAAGATGCTCACAGCACCTGATATTCCCAAGCGGTCTCCCAATCAGGTACTAAACAGGCCGAACCATGCTTGGCTTCCGAGATCGGACGAGATCGGGCGAGATCGGGCCTTATCAGGGTGGTATGGCCGTGAGCGGTACTGCTCTTGCAGATGGACACCCATGAAATGTCGAATAAGATGCGGGGTATGATGCTCACAGGACCTTGTATTCCCAAGCGGTCTCCCAATCAGGTACTAAACAGGCCGAACCATGCTTGGCTGCCGAGATCGGGCGAGATCGGGCCTTTTCAGGGTGGTATGGCCGTGAGCGGTACCGCTCTTGCAGATGGACACCCATGAAATGTCGAAAAAGATGCGGGGTATGATGCTCACAGCACCTGGTATTCCCAAGCGGTCTCCCAATCAGGTACTAAACAGGCCGAACCATGCTTGGCTTCCAAGATCGGACGAGATCGGGCCTTTTCAGGGTGGTATGGCCGTGAGCGGTACTGCACTTGCAGATGGACACCCATGAAATGTCGAAAAAGATGCGGGGTATGATGCTCACAGCACCTGGAATTCCCAAGCGGTCTCCCAATCAGGTACTAACCAGGCCGAACCATGCTTGGCTGCCGAGATCGGACGAGATCGGGCCTTTTCAGGGTGGTATGGCCGTGAGCGGTACTGCACTAGCAGATGGACACCCATGAAATCTCGAAAAAGATGCGGGGTATGATGCTCACAGCACCTGGTATTCCCAAGCGGTCTCCCAATCAGGTACTAAACAGGCCGAACCATGCGTGGCTTCCGAGATCGGACGAGATCGGGCCTTTTCAGGGTGGTATGGCCGTGAGCGGTACTGCTCTTGCAGATGGACACCCATGAAATGTCGAAAAAGATGCTGGGTATGACGCTTACAGCACCTGGTATTCCCAAGCGGTCTCCCAATTAGGTACTAACCAGGCCGAACCATGCTTGGCTTCCGAGATCGGACGAGATCGGGCCTTTTCAGGGTGGTATGGCCGTGAGCGGTACTGCACTAGCAGATGGACACCCATGAAATCTCGAAAAAGATGCGGGGTATGATGCTCACAGCACCTGGTATTTCCAAGCGGTATCCCAATCAGGTACTAAACAGGCCGAACCATGCGTGGCTTCCGAGATCGGACGAGATCGGGCCTTTTCAGGGTGGTATGGCGGTGAGCGGTACTGCTCTTGCAGATGGACACCCATGAAATGTCGAAAAAGATGCTGAGTATGATGCTTACAGCACCTGGTACTCCCAAGCGGTCTCCCAATCAGGTACTAACCAGGCCGAACCATGCTTGGCTTCCGAGATCGGACGAGATCGGGCCCTTTCAGGGTGGTATGGCCGTGAGCGGTACTGCTCTTGCAGATGGACACCCATGAAATGTCGAAAAAGATGCTGGGTATGATGCTCACAGCACCTGGTATTCCCAAGCGGTCTCCCAATCAGGTACTAACCAGGCCGAACCATGCTTGGCTCCCGAGATCGGACGAGATCGGGCCTTTTCAGGGTGGTATGGCCGTGAGCGGTACTGCTCTTGCAGATGGACACCCATGAAATGTCGAAAAAGATGCGGGGTATGATGCTCACAGCACCTGGTATTCCCAAGCGGTCTCCCAATCAGGTACTAACCAGGCCGAACCATGCGTGGCTTCCGAGATCGGACGAGATCGGGCCTTTTCAGGGTGGTATGGCCGTGAGCGGTACTGCTCTTGCAGATGGACACCCATGAAATGTCGAAAAAGATGCTGGGTATGATGCTCACAGCACCTGGTATTCCCAAGCGGTCTCCCAATCAGGTACTAACCAGGCCGAACCATGCTTGGCTCCCGAGATCGGACGAGATCGGGCCTTTTCAGGGTGGTATGGCCGTGAGCGGTACTGCACTAGCAGATGGACACCCATGAAATGTCGAAAAAGATGCGGGGTATGATGCTCACAGCACCTGGTATTCCCAAGCGGTCTCCCAATCAGGTACTAACCAGGCCGAACCATGCTTGGCTTCCGAGACCGGGCGAGATCGGGCTCTTTCAGGGTGGTATGGCCGTGAGCGGTACTGTTCTTGCAGATGGACACCCATGAAATGTCGAAAAAGATGCGGGGTATAATGCTCACAGCACCTGGTATTCCCAAGCGGTCTCCCAATCAGGTACTAAACAGGCCGAACCATGCTTGGCTTCCAAGATCGGACGAGATCGGGCCTTTTCAGGGTGGTATGGCCGTGAGCGGTAATGCTCTTGCAGATGGACACCCATGAAATGTCGAAAAAGATGCGGGGTATGATGCTCACAGCACGTGGTATTCCCAAGCGGTCTCCCAATCAGGTACTAACCAGGCCGACCCATGCTTGGCTGCCGAGATCGGACGAGATCGGGCGAGATCGGGCCTTATCAGGGTGGTATGGCCGTGAGCGGTACTGCTCTTGCAGATGGACACCCATGAAATGTCGAAAAAGATGCGGGGTATGATGCTCACAGCACCTGGTATTCCCAAGCGGTCTCCCAATCAGGTACTAAACAGGCCGAACCATGCTTGGCTGCCGAGATCGGACGAGATCGGGCCTTTTCAGGGTGGTATGGCCGTGAGCGGTACTGCACTAGCAGATGGACACCCATGAAATGTCGAAAAAGATGCGGGGTATGATGCTCACAGCACCTGGTATTCCCAAGCGGTCTCCCAATCAGGTACTAACCAGGCCGAACCATGCTTGGCTGCCGAGATCTGGCGAGATCGGGCCTTTTCAGGGTGGTATGGCCGTGAGCGGCACTGCTCTTGCAGATGGACACCCATGAAATGTCGAAAAAGATGCGGGGTATGATGCTCACAGCACCTGGTATTCCCAAGCGGTCTCCCAATCAGCTACTAACCAGGCCGAACCATGCTTGGCTTCCGAAATCGGACGAGATCGGGCCTTTTCTGGGTGGTATGGCCGTGAGCGGTACTGCACTAGCAGATGGACACCCATGAAATGTCGAAAAAGATGCGGGGTATGATGCTCACAGCACCTGGTATTCCCAAGCGGTCTCCCAATCAGGTACTAACCAGGCCGAACCATGCTTGGCTTCCGAGATCGGACGAAATCGGGCTTTTTCAGGGTGGTATGGCCGTGAGCAGTACTGCTCTTGCAGATGGACACCCATGAAATGTCGAAAAAGATGCGGGGTATGATGCTCACAGCACCTGGTATTCCCAAGCGGTCTCCCAATCAGGTACTAAACAGGCCGAACAATGCTTGGCTTCCGAGATCGGACGAGATCGGGCCTTTTCAGGGTGGTATGGCCGTGAGCGGTACTGCTCTTGCAGATGGACACCCATGAAATGTCGAAAAAGATGCAGGGTATGATGCTCACAGCACCTGGTATTCCCAAGCGGTCTCCCAATCAGGTACTAACCAGGCCGAACAATGCTTGGCTTCCGAGATCGGACGAGATCGGGCCTTTTCAGGGTGGTATGGCCGTGGCCAGTACTGCTTTTGCAGATGGACACCCATGAAATGTCGAAAAAGATGCGGGGTATGATGCTCACAGCACCTGGTATTCCCAAGCGGTCTCCCAATCAGGTACTAACCAGGCCAATCCATGCTTGGCTTCCGAGATCGGGCGAGATCGGGCCTTTTCAGGGTGGTATGGCCGTGAGCGGTACTGCTCTTGCAGATGGACACCCATGAAATGTCGAAAAAGATGCGGGGTATGATGCTCACAGCACCTGGTATTCCCAAGCGGTCTCCTAATCAGGTACTAAACAGGCCGAACCATGCTTTGCTTCCAAGATCGGACGAGATCGGGCCTTTTCAGGGTGGTATGGCCGTAAGCGGTACCGCTCTTGCAGATGGACACCCATGAAATGTCGAAAAAGATGCGGGGTATGATGCTCACAGCACCTGGTATTCCCAAGCGGTCTCCCAATCAGGTACTAAACAGACCGAACCATGCTTGGCTTCCGTGATCGGACGAGATCGGGCCTTTTCAGGGTGGTATGGCCGTGAGCGGTATTGCATTAGCAGATGGACACCCATGAAATGTCGAAAAAGATGCGGGGTATGATGCTCACAGCACCTGGTATTCCCAAGCGGTCTCCCAATCAGGTACTAACCAGGCCGAACCATGCTTGGCTTCCGAGATCGGACGAGATCGGGCTTTTTCAGGGTGGTATGGCCGTGAGCGGTACTGCTCTTGCAGATGGACACCCATGAAATGTCGAAAAAGATGCGGGGTATGATGCTCACAGCACCTGGTATTCCCAAGCGGTCTCCCAATCAGGTACTAAACAGGCCGAACCATGCTTGGCTGCCGAGATCGGACGAGATCGGGCCTTTTCAGGGTGGTATGGCCGTGAGCGGTACTGCACTAGCAGATGGACACCCATGAAATGTCGAAAAAGATGCGGGGCATGATGCTCACAGCACCTGGTATTCCCAAGCGGTCTCCCAACCAGGTACTAACCAGGTCGAACCATGCTTGGCTTCCGTGATCGGACGAGATCGGGCCTTTTCAGGGTGGTATGGCCGTGAGCGGTACTGCTCTTGCAGATGGACACCCATGAAATGTCGAAAAAGATGCGGGGTAAGATGCTCACAGCACCTGGTATTCCCAAGCGGTCTCCCAATCAGGTACTAACCAGGCCGAACCATGCTTGGCTTCCGAGATCGGGCGAGATCGGGCCTTTTCAGGGTGGTATGGCCGTGAGCGGTACTGCTCGTGTAGATGGACACCCATGAAATGTCGAAAAAGATGCGGGGTATGATACTCACAGCACCTGGTATTCCCAAGCGGTCTCCCAATCAGGTACTAAACAGGCCGAAGCATGCTTGGCTTCCAAAATCAGACGAGATCGGGCCTTTTCAGGGTGGTATGGCCGTGAGCGGTACCGCTCTTGCAGATGGACACCCATGAAATGTCGAAAAAGATGCGGGGTATGATGCTCACAGCACCTGGTATTCCCAAGCGGTCTCCCAATCAGGTACTAAACAGGCCGAACCATGCTTGGCTTCCAAGATCGGACGAGATCGGGCCTTTTCAGGGTGGTATGGCCGTGAGCGGTACTGCACTTGCAGATGGACACCCATGAAATGTCGAAAAAGATGCGGGGTATGATGCTCACAGCACCTGGAATTCCCAAGCGGTCTCCCAATCAGGTACTAACCAGGCCGAACCATGCTTGGCTGCCGAGATCGGACGAGATCGGGCCTTTTCAGGGTGGTATGGCCGTGAGCGGTACTGCACTAGCAGATGGACACCCATGAAATCTCGAAAAAGATGCGGGGTATGATGCTCACAGCACCTGGTATTCCCAAGCGGTCTCCCAATCAGGTACTAAACAGGCCGAACCATGCGTGGCTTCCGAGATCGGACGAGATCGGGCCTTTTCAGGGTGGTATGGCCGTGAGCGGTACTGCTCTTGCAGATGGACACCCATGAAATGTCGAAAAAGATGCTGGGTATGACGCTTACAGCACCTGGTATTCCCAAGCGGTCTCCCAATTAGGTACTAACCAGGCCGAACCATGCTTGGCTTCCGAGATCGGACGAGATCGGGCCTTTTCAGGGTGGTATGGCCGTGAGCGGTACTGCACTAGCAGATGGACACCCATGAAATCTCGAAAAAGATGCGGGGTATGATGCTCACAGCACCTGGTATTCCCAAGCGGTATCCCAATCAGGTACTAAACAGGCCGAACCATGCGTGGCTTCCGAGATCGGACGAGATCGGGCCTTTTCAGGGTGGTATGGCGGTGAGCGGTACTGCTCTTGCAGATGGACACCCATGAAATGTCGAAAAAGATGCTGAGTATGATGCTTACAGCACCTGGTATTCCCAAGCGGTCTCCCAATCAGGTACTAACCAGGCCGAACCATGCTTGGCTTCCGAGATCGGACGAGATCGGGCCCTTTCAGGGTGGTATGGCCGTGAGCGGTACTGCTCTTGCAGATGGACACCCATGAAATGTCGAAAAAGATGCTGGGTATGATGCTCACAGCACCTGGTATTCCCAAGCGGTCTCCCAATCAGGTACTAACCAGGCCGAACCATGCTTGGCTCCCGAGATCGGACGAGATCGGGCCTTTTCAGGGTGGTATGGCCGTGAGCGGTACTGCTCTTGCAGATGGACACCCATGAAATGTCGAAAAAGATGCGGGGTATGATGCTCACAGCACCTGGTATTCCCAAGCGGTCTCCCAATCAGGTACTAACCAGGCCGAACCATGCGTGGCTTCCGAGATCGGACGAGATCGGGCCTTTTCAGGGTGGTATGGCCGTGAGCGGTACTGCTCTTGCAGATGGACACCCATGAAATGTCGAAAAAGATGCTGGGTATGATGCTCACAGCACCTGGTATTCCCAAGCGGTCTCCCAATCAGGTACTAACCAGGCCGAACCATGCTTGGCTCCCGAGATCGGACGAGATCGGGCCTTTTCAGGGTGGTATGGCCGTGAGCGGTACTGCACTAGCAGATGGACACCCATGAAATGTCGAAAAAGATGCGGGGTATGATGCTCACAGCACCTGGTATTCCCAAGCGGTCTCCCAATCAGGTACTAACCAGGCCGAACCATGCTTGGCTTCCGAGACCGGGCGAGATCGGGCTCTTTCAGGGTGGTATGGCCGTGAGCGGTACTGTTCTTGCAGATGGACACCCATGAAATGTCGAAAAAGATGCGGGGTATAATGCTCACAGCACCTGGTATTCCCAAGCGGTCTCCCAATCAGGTACTAAACAGGCCGAACTATGCTTGGCTTCCAAGATCGGACGAGATCGGGCCTTTTCAGGGTGGTATGGCCGTGAGCGGTAATGCTGTTGCAGATGGACACCCATGAAATGTCGAAAAAGATGCGGGGTATGATGCTCACAGCACCTGGTATTCCCAAGCGGTCTCCCAATCAGGTACTAAACAGGCCGAACCATGCTTGGCTTCCGAGATCGGACGAGATCGGGCCTTTTCAGGGTGGTATGGCCGTGAGCGGTACTGCACTAGCAGATGGACACCCATGAAATTTCGAAAAAGATGCGGGGTATGATGCTCACAGCACCTGGTATTCCGAAGCGGTCTCCCAATCAGGTACTAAACAGGCCGAACCATGCTTGGCTGCCGAGATCGGACGAGATCGGGCCTTTTCAGGGTGGTATGGCCGTGAGCGGTACTGCACTAGCAGATGGACACCCATGAAATGTCGAAAAAGATGCGGGGTATGATGCCCACAGCACCTGGTATTCCCAAGCGGTCTCCCAATCAGGTACTAACCAGGCCGAACGATGCTTGGCTTCCAAGATCGGGCGAGATCGGGCCTTTTCAGGGTGGTATGGCTGTGAGCGGTACTGCTCTTGCAGATGGACACCCATGAAATGTCGAAAAAGATGCAGGGTATGATGCTCACAGCACCTGGTATTCCCAAGCGGTCTCCCAATCAGGTACTAACCAGGCCGAACGATGCTTGGCTGCCGAGATCGGACGAGATCGGACGAGATCGGGCCTTTACAGGGTGGTATGGCCGTGAGCGGTACTGCTCTTGCAGATGGACACCCATGAAATGTCGAAAAAGATGCGGCGTATGATGCTCACAGCACCTGGTATTCCCAAGCGGTCTCCCAATCAGGTACTAAACAGGCCGAACCATGCTTGGCTGCCGAGATCGGACGAGAT
Source organism: Stigmatopora nigra (assembly GCF_051989575.1). Taxonomy (NCBI): domain Eukaryota; kingdom Metazoa; phylum Chordata; class Actinopteri; order Syngnathiformes; family Syngnathidae; genus Stigmatopora; species Stigmatopora nigra. Next base: position 418,359 of record NW_027551603.1, read on the forward strand.
CGGGCCTTTTCAGGGTGGTATGGCCGTGAGCGGTACTGCACTAGCAGATGGACACCCATGAAATGTCGAAAAAGATGCGGGGTATGATGCTCACAGCACCTGGTATTCCCAAGCGGTCTCCCAACCAGGTACTAACCAGGCCGAACTATGCTTGGCTTCCGAGATCGGACGAGATCGGGCCTTTTCAGGGTGGTATGGCCGTGAGCGGTACTGCTCTTGCAGATGGACACCCATGAAATGTCGAAAAAGATGCAGGGTATGATGCTCACAGCACCTGGTATTCCCAAGCGGTCTCCCAATCAGGTACTAACCAGGCCGAACAATGCTTGGCTTCCGAGATCGGACGAGATCGGGCCTTTTCAGGGTGTTATGGCCGTGGCCAGTACTGCTTTTGCAGATGGACACCCATGAAATGTCGAAAAAGATGCGGGGTATGATGCTCACAGCACCTGGTATTCCCAAGCGGTCTCCCAATCAGGTACTAACCAGGCCAATCCATGCTTGGCTTCCGAGATCGGGCGAGATCGGGCCTTTTCAGGGTGGTATGGCGGTGAGCGGTACTGCTCTTGCAGATGGACACCCATGAAATGTCGAAAAAGATGCGGGGTATGATGCTCACAGCACCTGGTATTCCCAAGCGGTCTCCTAATCAGGTACTAAACAGGCCGAACCATGCTTTGCTTCCAAGATCGGACGAGATCGGGCCTTTTCAGGGTGGTATGGCCGTAAGCGGTACCGCTCTTGCAGATGGACACCCATGAAATGTCGAAAAAGATGCGGGGTATGATGCTCACAGCACCTGGTATTCCCAAGCGGTCTCCCAATCAGGTACTAAACAGACCGAACCATGCTTGGCTTCCGTGATCGGACGAGATCGGGCCTTTTCAGGGTGGTATGGCCGTGAGCGGTATTGCATTAGCAGATGGACACCCATGAAATGTCGAAAAAGATGCGGGGTATGATGCTCACAGCACCTGGTATTCCCAAGCGGTCTCCCAATCAGGTACTAACCAGGCCGAACCATGCTTGGCTTCCGAGATCGGACGAGATCGGGCTTTTTCAGGGTGGTATGGCCGTGAGCGGTACTGCTCTTGCAGATGGACACCCATGAAATGTCGAAAAAGATGCGGGGTATGATGCTCACAGCACCTGGTATTCCCAAGCGGTCTCCCAATCAGGTACTAAACAGGCCGAACCATGCTTGGCTGCCGAGATCGGACGAGATCGGGCCTTTTCAGGGTGGTATGGCCGTGAGCGGTACTGCACTAGCAGATGGACACCCATGAAATGTCGAAAAAGATGCGGGGCATGATGCTCACAGCACCTGGTATTCCCAAGCGGTCTCCCAACCAGGTACTAACCAGGTCGAACCATGCTTGGCTTCCGAGATCGGACGAGATCGGGCCTTTTCAGGGTGGTATGGCCGTGAGCGGTACTGCTTTTGCAGATGGACACCCATGAAATGTCGAAAAAGATGCGGGGTAAGATGCTCACAGCACCTGGTATTCCCAAGCGGTCTCCCAATCAGGTACTAACCAGGCCGAACCATGCTTGGCTTCCGAGATCGGGCGAGATCGGGCCTTTTCAGGGTGGTATGGCCGTGAGCGGTACTGCTCGTGTAGATGGACACCCATGAAATGTCGAAAAAGATGCGGGGTATGATACTCACAGCACCTGGTATTCCCAAGCGGTCTCCCAATCAGGTACTAAACAGGCCGAAGCATGCTTGGCTTCCAAAATCAGACGAGATCGGGCCTTTTCAGGGTGGTATGGCCGTGAGCGGTACCGCTCTTGCAGATGGACACCCATGAAATGTCGAAAAAGATGCGGGGTATGATGCTCACAGCACCTGGTATTCCCAAGCGGTCTCCCAATCAGGTACTAAACAGGCCGAACCATGCTTGGCTTCCAAGATCGGACGAGATCGGGCCTTTTCAGGGTGGTATGGCCGTGAGCGGTACTGCACTGGCAGATGGACACCCATGAAATGTCGAAAAAGATGCGGGGTATGATGCTCACAGCACCTGGTATTCCCAAGCGGTCTCCCAATCAGGTACTAAACAGGCCGAACCATGCTTGGCTTCCGAGATCGGACGAGATCGGGCCTTTTCAGGGTGGAATGGCCGTGAGCGGTACTGCACTAGCAGATGGACACCCATGAAATGTCGAAAAAGATGCGGGGTATGATGCTCACAGCACCTGGTATTCCGAAGCGGTCTCCCAATCAGGTACTAAACAGGCCGAACCATGCTTGGCTACCGAGATCGGACGAGATCGGGCCTTTTCAGGGTGGTATGGCCGTGAGCGGTACTGCACTAGCAGATGGACACCCATGAAATGTCGAAAAAGATGCGGGGTATGATGCTCACAGCACCAGGTATTTCCAAGCGGTCTCCCAATCAGGTACTAACCAGGCTGAACCATGCTTGGCTTCCGAGATCGGACGAGATCGGGCCTTTCCAGGGTGGTATGGCCGTGAGCGGTACTGCACTAGCAGATGGACACCCATGAAATGTCGAAAAAGATGCGCGGTATGATGCTCACAGCACCTGGAATTCCCAAGCGGTCTCCCAATCAGGTACTAACCAGGCCGAACCATGCTTGGCTGCCGAGATCGGACGAGATCGGGCCTTTTCAGGGTGGTATGGCCGTGAGCGGTACTGCACTAGCAGATGGACACCCATGAAATGTCGAAAAAGATGCGGGGTATGATGCTCACAGCACCTGGTATTCCCAAGCGGTCTCCCAATCAGGTACTAAACAGGCCGAACCATGCTTGGCTTCCAAGATCGGACGAGATCGGGCCTTTTCAGGGTGGTATGGCCGTGAGCGGTACTGCACTGGCAGATGGACACCCATGAAATGTCGAAAAAGATGCGGGGTATGATGCTCACAGCACCTGGTATTCCCAAGCGGTCTCCCAATCAGGTACTAAACAGGCCGAACCATGCTTGGCTTCCGAGATCGGACGAGATCGGGCCTTTTCAGGGTGGAATGGCCGTGAGCGGTACTGCACTAGCAGATGGACACCCATGAAATGTCGAAAAAGATGCGGGGTATGATGCTCACAGCACCTGGTATTCCGAAGCGGTCTCCCAATCAGGTACTAAACAGGCCGAACCATGCTTGGCTTCCGAGACCGGGCGAGATCGGGCTCTTTCAGGGTGGTATGGCCGTGAGCGGTACTGTTCTTGCAGATGGACACCCATGAAATGTCGAAAAAGATGCGGGGTATAATGCTCACAGCACCTGGTATTCCCAAGCGGTCTCCCAATCAGGTACTAAACAGGCCGAACCATGCTTGGCTTCCAAGATCGGACGAGATCGGGCCTTTTCAGGGTGGTATGGCCGTGAGCGGTAATGCTCTTGCAGATGGACACCCATGAAATGTCGAAAAAGATGCGGGGTATGATGCTCACAGCACCTGGTATTCCCAAGCGGTCTCCCAATCAGGTACTAAACAGGCCGAACCATGCGTGGCTTCCGAGATCGGACGAGATCGGGCCTTTTCAGGGTGGTATGGCCGTGAGCGGTACTGCTCTTGCAGATGGACACCCATGAAATGTCGAAAAAGATGCTGGGTATGATGCTCACAGCACCTGGTATTCCCAAGCGGTCTCCCAATCAGGTACTAACCAGGCCGAACCATGCTTGGCTCCCGAGATCGGACGAGATCGGGCCTTTTCAGGGTGGTATGGCCGTGAGCGGTACTGCACTAGCAGATGGACACCCATGAAATGTCGAAAAAGATGCGGGGTATGATGCTCACAGCACCTGGTATTCCCAAGCGGCCTCCCAATCAGGTACTAACCAGGCCGAACCATGCTTGGCTTCCGAGACCGGGCGAGATCGGGCTCTTTCAGGGTGGTATGGCCGTGAGCGGTACTGTTCTTGCAGATGGACACCCATGAAATGTCGAAAAAGATGCGGGGTATAATGCTCACAGCACCTGGTATTCCCAAGCGGTCTCCCAATCAGGTACTAAACAGGCCGAACCATGCTTGGCTTCCAAGATCGGACGAGATCGGGCCTTTTCAGGGTGGTATGGCCGTGAGCGGTAATGCTCTTGCAGATGGACACCCATGAAATGTCGAAAAAGATGCGGGGTATGATGCTCACAGCACCTGGTATTCCCAAGCGGTCTCCCAATCAGGTACTAAACAGGCCGAACCATGCTTGGCTTCCGAGATCGGACGAGATCGGGCCTTTTCAGGGTGGTATGGCCGTGAGCGGTACTGCACTAGCAGATGGACACCCATGAAATGTCGAAAAAGATGCGGGGTATGATGCTCACAGCACCTGGTATTCCGAAGCGGTCTCCCAATCAGGTACTAAACAGGCCGAACCATGCTTGGCTGCCGAGATCGGACGAGATCGGGCCTTTTCAGGGTGGTATGGCCGTGAGCGGTACTGCACTAGCAGATGGACACCCATGAAATGTCGAAAAAGATGCGGGGTATGATGCCCACAGCACCTGGTATTCCCAAGCGGTCTCCCAATCAGGTACTAACCAGGCCGAACGATGCTTGGCTCCCGAGATCGGGCGAGATCGGGCCTTTTCAGGGTGGTATGGCTGTGAGCGGTACTGCTCTTGCAGTTGGACACCCATGAAATGTCGAAAAAGATGCGGGGTATGATGCTCACAGCACCTGGTATTCCCAAGCGGTCTCCCAATCAGGTACTAACCAGGCCGAACCATGCGTGGCTTCCGAGATCGGACGAGATCGGGCCTTTTCAGGGTGGTATGGCCGTGAGCGGTACTGCTCTTGCAGATGGACACCCATGAAATGTCGAAAAAGATGCTGGGTATGATGCTCACAGCACCTGGTATTCCCAAGCGGTCTCCCAATCAGGTACTAACCAGGCCGAACCATGCTTGGCTCCCGAGATCGGACGAGATCGGGCCTTTTCAGGGTGGTATGGCCGTGAGCGGTACTGCACTAGCAGATGGACACCCATGAAATGTCGAAAAAGATGCGGGGTATGATGCTCACAGCACCTGGTATTCCCAAGCGGCCTCCCAATCAGGTACTAACCAGGCCGAACCATGCTTGGTGTTACGACTCCCCCTGGGGTATGATATACCAGAGAGTCGCAACTATCACAGCAGACAGGTTCGGTCAAAGATGAGTTCGGACACACATTGCAAGTAGCCTTCAGTTATTTTTATTTACAATAAAGTCAACAAAACAGACTACGGGATAACATAGGGGAAGCACGAGATATTAAAGTGGCACCCTCAAATAAACACGGTAAAACCCCCTCCCAGACAGGTGTCCAAATGAACACCCACAAAAATACAGGAAATAAGACCGAAGGATGCCACTGTTAAACTGATGTAATATAATCTAGACAGGGGAATAACTGTGTCTAAATGCACAAACTATATGTATACCCATGGGTGTCTAAACTTATCTCAAGTCCCCCTATGCAACCCAAAATCATTAACAACACATACAAAATATAACGGAGTAACATACTCACAAGCCTGCAACTCAGAAAGGCAAGGGCCAGGGCAAGAAGGGAAGGTAAAAGGCAAGGGCTGAACTGACTACTGAAAAGGCTTTAAATAAGGGCAGGAGGGATGATTGGGGAATTAATTACAGCTGTGTTTGGCCTGGGCAGGGCTCGGTCACAGGGGTGGAGCCAGAGCTGGAGATAAAACACCTCCTACTGGTGTGTCCAGGCTGCCAGCCGTAACACCTCCCCCCTCAAGAATCAACCTGTTGACGAAACCGAACCACCAACCTGCCCCAATCAATCAATACACTCCTGTTAAAACTCTCCTAAACTTGAGATAGGGCATTGTCCGGTGGGCGTCCGCGCCAGCCGATGACAAGGCGTGGCCGGTCTGGCGGGCGTCCACGCCGGCCGGTGATGAGCCGTGGCCGATCTGGCGGGCGTCCATGCCAGCCAGAAACGAGACGAGGAAGAGGTCGGTCCGGCGGGCGTCCGCGCCAGCCGATGACAATGCCTGGCCGGTCTGGCGAGCGTCCGTGCCGGCCGGTGATGAGCCGTGGCCGATCTGGCGGGCGTCCATGCCAGCCAGAAACGAGACGAGGAAGAGGTCGGTCCGGCGGGCGTCCGCGCCAGCCGATGACAAGGCGTGGCCGGTCTGGCGGGCGTCCACGCCGGCCGGTGATGAGCCGTGGCCGATCTGGCGGGCGTCCATGCCAGCCAGAAACGAGACGAGGAAGTGGTCGGTCCGGAGGGCGTCCGCGCCGGCCGGTGATGAGCTGTGGCCGATCTGGCGGGCGTCCACGCCAGCCGAGGACAAGGCGTGGCTGGTCTGGTGGGCGTCCGCGCCGGTCCTTTAAGTCTTGACCAAGCCCCCTTCCTTTAGGAGACACTAGAATTTTAGAACGGTCAGGCACCTTACCCTGGTTGTTCGGAGGGTCGCCAACTCCCTCGTCCAGGGGTGCCAGAGCTTTGCCGCTCTTGCAGTCGCCGGCACCATCATCCAGGGGCGCCGGAGCATTGTTACCACTTCTGGGCGGGCAGTCGCTGGCCAGAACGGTGCTTGGCAGAACAGTGCTAGAAAGAACTGTGCCTGGAAGGCCGGCCGGCACCGGAAGCCTGGTTAGTGGCTTCGGCACGGGTGCGACTGGCGGCCCCAGTGGCGACAGGAGTACTTTGCGTGGCTTCGGCACCGAAACTTGGGGTGCTTTCTGCCCCCTTCCTTTAGGAATCTTTGAGGGTGCTTTCTGCAGGCTGATCCTCGCGGCGGGCATTTTCTTCATGCATTGTGCTATTTTATTTCTTTCTTCTTCGAATGCGTTTTCCTTTTCAAGCCACTCTTGCTCCAAATTTTCCCTTTCTAAATTTTCCTGCTCGAAAATATTTTCTCTTTCAATCAGTTCTTTTTCTTTTCGCTCTGCTTTCAAGGCCTTTTCTCTTTCTAGTCGATCTTGCTCTAAGGCCTTTTCTCTTTCTAGTAGATCTTGCTCCAAGGCTTTTTCTTTCTCTTGCCTCTTAAATTCCAAAACTTTTTCTTTCTCAAGCCGCTCTTGCTCAAGACGTGCTTTCTCTAGACGTGCAAACTCCAAAGCTTTTTCTCTCTCTTGCCTCTTAAATTCCAAAACTCTTTCTTTCTCAAGCCGCTCTTGCTCAAGACGTGCTTTCTCTAGACGTGCAAACTCCAAAGCTTTTTCTCTCTCTTGCCTCTTAAATTCCAAAACTCTTTCTTTCGCAAGCCGTTCTTGCTCAAGACGTGCTTTCTCTAGACGTGCAAACTCCAAAGCTTTTTCTCTCGCAAGCCATTCTTGCTCCACACGTGCTTTCTCTACACGCTCTAACTCCAAAGCTTTTTCTTTTGCAAGCCATTCTTGAGCTACACGTGCTTCCTCTACACGCTCAAGCTCCAAAGCTTTTTCTTTCGCAAGCCATTCTTGAGCTACACGTGCTTCCTCTACACGCTCAAGCTCCAAAGCTTTTTCTCTCGCAAGCCATTCTTGCTCCACACGTGCTTTCTCTACACGCTCTAACTCCAAAGCTTTTTCTTTTGCAAGCCATTCTTGAGCTACACGTGCTTTCTCTACACGCTCAAGCTCCAAAGCTTTTTTTTTCTCACGGCCAAACTCAGCCACGGCCTGTCCAGGCTTTAATTTGTGATTTCTGAACTTTTGGCGGTACGTCTCAGGCACCAGTTCGTAAACGCGCAACACTGCTCTAGCTACCTTATCATATACCAACCTGTCTTCTATCGACAGTGTACTTAAAGCTTCAAGGCCTTTCCCTGACAGTTTCCTCTGTAAGACTAGAGCCCAGCCCTCTTCTGGCCATTTATTGGACAGTGCTATCCGTTCAAACGCACCAAACCACGCCTCGACGTTCGTCTCACTGAAAGGCTGTACAAGCGGAAGGCTTTCACTAACTTTAAACCCCCTACTTTCTACCATTTTAGAACTCTTTGAGAGTTCAATGTCCAGCCTTTTTAGTTCAATCTCCATTTTCTTGAGGGCCAGCTGATGAGCATACTCCCTATCCCTAGCCTCATATTGCATACGTAATATCTTTAGAGCAATGGGGGCATTTTCCCCAATAGATACAGCACCATATCCCTCTGGTTTTCCTTTTAAACAAGCCCTGGGATTTATAACTAGAGCCTTTACATTCAAGGTGACACCATCCCTGCCTACCTCATCTTTCTCCATCCTGCCTGATTCCTCAGAATCGACCAGAGACTGAGAGGAAACACCCGCAGATGCTCCTCCTGTGGCTTCTAAGTACTGCGCTGCTATTAATATATGGATAACCTCCTGCTTCAATTCAGCTAGCCTGGTAGTCCTGGACAGAGTGAACCCTAGATGAGCGGCAAGACCTAACAGATCTCTCCTCTTACATTGGTCAACCTGATCTACAGTGCCAAGTTAAAAAAAAGGAACTCTTCCGCATCAAAGTCCATCCTGCTAGTTACAGCACTACACTAGACTGAATGATAGCTATTAAATGTGTCTACCTTAACACTGCTTGCCCAGCCTTCACCGGCCTACTGCACATGCAGTCCGTACCACCAATGACCAAACTGCTGCTGTGATAACCAATCTTAATGATATCCCGGACGAGCCCCCACTTGTTACGACTCCCCCTGGGGTATGATATACCAGAGAGTCGCAACTATCACAGCAGACAGGTTCGGTCAAAGATGAGTTCGGACACACATTGCAAGTAGCCTTCAGTTATTTTTATTTACAATAAAGTCAACAAAACAGACTACGGGATAACATAGGGGAAGCACGAGATATTAAAGTGGCACCCTCAAATAAACACGGTAAAACCCCCTCCCAGACAGGTGTCCAAATGAACACCCACAAAAATACAGGAAATAAGACCGAAGGATGCCACTGTTAAACTGATGTAATATAATCTAGACAGGGGAATAACTGTGTCTAAATGCACAAACTATATGTATACCCATGGGTGTCTAAACTTATCTCAAGTCCCCCTATGCAACCCAAAATCATTAACAACACATACAAAATATAACGGAGTAACATACTCACAAGCCTGCAACTCAGAAAGGCAAGGGCCAGGGCAAGAAGGGAAGGTAAAAGGCAAGGGCTGAACTGACTACTGAAAAGGCTTTAAATAAGGGCAGGAGGGATGATTGGGGAATTAATTACAGCTGTGTTTGGCCTGGGCAGGGCTCGGTCACAGGGGTGGAGCCAGAGCTGGAGATAAAACACCTCCTACTGGTGTGTCCAGGCTGCCAGCCGTAACACTTGGCTTCCGAGACCGGGCGAGATCGGGCTCTTTCAGGGTGGTATGGCCGTGAGCGGTACTGTTCTTGCAGATGGACACCCATGAAATGTCGAAAAAGATGCGGGGTATAATGCTCACAGCACCTGGTATTCCCAAGCGGTCTCCCAATCAGGTACTAAACAGGCCGAACCATGCTTGGCTTCCAAGATCGGACGAGATCGGGCCTTTTCAGGGTGGTATGGCCGTGAGCGGTAATGCTCTTGCAGATGGACACCCATGAAATGTCGAAAAAGATGCGGGGTATGATGCTCACAGCACCTGGTATTCCCAAGCGGTCTCCCAATCAGGTACTAAACAGGCCGAACCATGCTTGGCTTCCGAGATCGGACGAGATCGGGCCTTTTCAGGGTGGTATGGCCGTGAGCGGTACTGCACTAGCAGATGGACACCCATGAAATGTCGAAAAAGATGCGGGGTATGATGCTCACAGCACCTGGTATTCCGAAGCGGTCTCCCAATCAGGTACTAAACAGGCCGAACCATGCTTGGCTGCCGAGATCGGACGAGATCGGGCCTTTTCAGGGTGGTATGGCCGTGAGCGGTACTGCACTAGCAGATGGACACCCATGAAATGTCGAAAAAGATGCGGGGTATGATGCCCACAGCACCTGGTATTCCCAAGCGGTCTCCCAATCAGGTACTAACCAGGCCGAACGATGCTTGGCTTCCAAGATCGGGCGAGATCGGGCCTTTTCAGGGTGGTATGGCTGTGAGCGGTACTGCTCTTGCAGATGGACACCCATGAAATGTCGAAAAAGATGCAGGGTATGATGCTCACAGCACCTGGTATTCCCAAGCGGTCTCCCAATCAGGTACTAACCAGGCCGAACCATGCTTGGCTGCCGAGATCGGACGAGATCGAACGAGATCGGGCCTTTTCAGGGTGGTATGCCCGTGAGCGGTACTGCTCTTGCAGATGGACACCCATGAAATTTTGAAAAAGATGCGGGGTATGATGCTCACAGAACCTGGTATTCCCAAGCGGTCTCCCAATCAGGTACTAACCAGGCCGAACAATGCTTGGCTTCCGAGATCGGACGAGATTGGGCCTTTTCAGGGTGGTATGGCCGTGAGCGGTACTGCTCTCGCAGATGGACACCCATGAAATGTCGAAAAAGATGCGGGGTATGATGCTCACAGCACCTGGTATTCCCAAGCGGTCTCCCAATCAGGTATTAACCAGGCCGAACCATGCTTGGCTGCCGAGATCGGACGAGATCGGGCGAGATCGGGCCTTATCAGGGTGGTATGGCCGTGAGCGGTACTGCTCTTGCAGATGGACACCCATGAAATGTCGAAAAAGATGCGGGGTATCATGCTCACAGCACCTGGTATTCTCAAGCGGTCTCCCAATTAGGTACTAACCAGGCCGAACCATGCTTGGCTGCCGAGTTCGGACGAGATCGGGCGAGATCGGGCCTTTTCAGGGTGGTATGGCCGTGAGCGGTACTGCTCTTGCAGATGGACACCCATGAAATGTCGAAAAAAATGCAGGGTATGATGCTCACAGCACCTGGTATTCCCAAGCGGTCTCCCAATCAGGTACTAACCAGGCCGAACAATGCTTTGCTGCCGAGATCGGACGAGATCGGGCGAGATCGGGCCTTATCAGGGTTGTATGGCCGTGAGCGGTACTGCTCTTGCAGATGGACACCCATGAAATGTCGAAAAAGATGCGGGGTATGATGCTCACAGCACCTGGTATTCCCAAGTGGTCTCCCAATCAGGTACTAACCAGGCCGAACCATGCTTGGCTTCCGAGATCGGATGAGATCGGACGAGATCGGCCTTATCAAGGTGGTATGGCCGTGAGCGGTACTGCTCTTGCAGATGGACACCCATGAAATGTCGAAAAAGATGCGGGGTATGATGCTCACAGCACCTGGTATTCCCAAGCGGTCTCCCAATCAGGTACTAAACAGGCCGAACCATGCTTGGCTTCCGAGATCGGGCCTTTTCAGGGTGGTATGGCCATGAGCGGTACTGCACTAGCAGATGGACACCCATGAAATGTCGAAAAAGATGCGGGGTATGATGCTCACAGCACCTGGTATTCCCAAGCGGTCTCCCAATCAGGTACTAACCAGGCCGAACCATGCTTGGCTTCCGAGATCGGGCGAGATCGGGTCTTTTCAGGGTGGTATGGCCGTGAGCGGTACTGCACTTGCAGATGGACACCCATGAAATGTCGAAAAATATGCGGGGTATGATGCTCACAGCACCTGGTATTCCCAAGCGGTCTCCCAATCAGGTACTAAACAGGCCGAACGATGCTTGGCTTCCGAGATCGGACGAGATCGGGCCTTTTCAGGGTGGTATGGCCGTGAGCGGTACTGCACTAGCAGATGGACACCCATGAAATGTCGAAAAAGATGCGGGGTATGATGCTCACAGCACCTGGTATTCCGAAGCGGTCTCCCAATCAGGTACTAAACAGGCCGAACCATGCTTGGCTGCCGAGATCGGACGAGATCGGGCCTTTTCAGGGTGGTATGGCCGTGAGCGGTACTGCACTAGCAGATGGACACCCATGAAATGTCGAAAAAGATGCGGGGTATGATGCTCACAGCACCTGGTATTCCCAAGCGGTCTCCCAATCAGGTACTAACCAGGCCGAACCATGCTTGGCTGCCGAGATCGGACGAGATCGGGCCTTTTCAGGGTGGTATGGCCGTGAGCGGTACTGCTTTTGCAGATGGACACCCATGAAATGTCGAAAAAGATGCGGGGTATGATGCTCACAGCACCTGGTATTCCCAAGCGGTCTCCCAATCAGGTACTAAACAGGCCGAACCATGCGTGGCTTCCGAGATCGGACGAGATCGGGCCTTTTCAGGGTGGTATGGCCGTGAGGGGTACTGCTCTTGCAGATGGACACCCATGAAATGTCGAAAAAGATGCTGGGTATGATGCTCACAGCACCTGGTATTCCCAAGCGGTCTCCCAATCAGGTACTAACCAGGCCGAACCATGCTTGGCTGCCGAGATCGGACGAGATCGGGCCTTTTCAGGGTGGTATGGCCGTGAGCGGTACTGCACTAGCAGATGGACACCCATGAAATGTCGAAAAAGATGCGGGGTATGATGCTCACAGCATCTGGTATTCCCAAGCGGTCTCCCAATTAGGTACTAACCAGGCCGATCCATGTTTGGCTTCCGAGATCGGACGAGATCGGACGAGATCGGGCCTTTTCAGGGTGGTATGGCCGTGAGCGGTACTGCACTAACAGATGGACACCCATGAAATGTCGAAAAAGATGCGGGGTATGATGCTCACAGCACCTGGTATTCCCAAGCGGTCTCCCAATCAGGTACTAAACAGGCCGAACCATGCTTGGCTTCCGAGATCGGGCGAGATCGGGCCTTTTCAGGGTGGTATGGCCGTGAGCGGTACTGCACTAGCAGATGGACACCCATGAAATGTCGAAAAAGATGCGGGGTATGATGCTCACAGCACCTGGTATTCCCAAGCGGTCTCCCAATCAGGTACTAACCAGGCCGAACCATGCTTGGCTTCCTAGATCGGACGAGATCGAGCCTTTTCAGGGTGGTATGGCCATGAGCGGTACTGCTCTTGCAGATGGACACCCATGAAATGTCGAAAAACATGCAGGGTATGATGCTCACAGCAACTGGTATTCCCAAGCGGTCTCCCAATCAGGTACTAACCAGGCCGAACCATGCTTGGCTTCCGAGATCGGACGAGATCGGGCCTTTTCAGGGTGGTATGGCCGTGAGCAATACTGCTCATGCAGATGGACACCCATGAAATGTCGAAAAAGATGCGGGGTATGATGCTCACAGCACCTGGTATTCCCAAGCGGTCTCCCAATCAGGTACTAACCAGGCCGAACCATGCTTGGCTGCCGAGATCGGGCGAGGTCGGGCCTTTTCAGGGTGGTATGGCCGAGAGCGGTACTGCACTTGCAGATGGACACCCATGAAATGTCGAAAAAGATGCGGGGTATGATGCTCACAGCACCTGGTATTCCCAAGCGGTCTCCCAATCAGGTACTAAACAGGCCGAATCATGCTTGGCTGCCGAGATCGGACGAGATCGGGCCTTTTCAGGGTGGTATGGCCGTGAGCGGTACTGCACTAGCAGATGGACACCCATGAAATGTCGAAAAAGATGCGGGGTATGATGCTCACAGCACCTGGTATTCCCAAGCGGTCTCCCAATCAGGTACTAACCAGGCCGAACCATGCTTGGCTTCCGAGATCGGACGAGATCGGGCTTTTTCAGGGTGGTATGGCCGGTAGCGGTACTGCACTAGCAGATGGACACCCATGAAATGTCGAAAAAGATGCGGGGTATGATGCTCACAGCACCGGGTATCCACAAGCGGTCTCCCAATCAGGTACTAACCAGGCCGAACCATGCTTGGCTTCCGAGATCGGACGAGATCGGGCCTTTTCAGGGTGGTATGGCCGTGAGCGGTACTGCACTAGCAGATGGACACCCATGAAATGTCGAAAAAGATGCGGGGTATGATGCTCACAGCACCTGGTATTCCCAAGCGGTCTCCCAATCAGGTACTTACCAGGCCGAACCATGTTTAGCTTCCGAGATCGGAGGAGATTGGGCCTTTTCAGGGTGGTATGGCCGTGAGCGGTACTACTCTTGCAGATGGACACCCATGAAATGTCGAAAAAGATGCGGGGCAAGATGCTCACAGCACCTGGTAATCCCAAGCGGTCTCCCAATCAGGTACTAAACAGGCAGAACCCTGCTTGGCTGCCGAGATCGGACGAGATCGGGCGAGATCGGGCCTTATCAGGGTGGTATGGCCGTGAGCGGTACTGCTCTTGCAGATGGACACCCATGAAATGTCGAAAAAGGTGCGGGGTATGATGCTCACAGCACCTGGTATTCCCAAGCGGTCTCCCAATCAGGTACTAACCAGGCCGAACAATGCTTGGCTGCCGAGATCGGACGAGATCGGGCGAGATCGGGCCTTTTCAGGGTGGTATGGCTGTGAGCGGTACTGCTCTTGCAGATGGACACCCATGAAATGTCGAAAAAGATGCGGGGTATGATGCTCACAGCACCTGGTATTCCCAAGCGGTGTCCCAATCAGGTACTAAACAGGCCGAACCATGCTTGGCTGCCGAGATCGGACGAGATCGGGCCTTTTCAGGGTGGTATGGCCGTGAGCGGTACTGCACTAGCAGATGGACACCCATGAAATGTCGAAAAAGATGCGAGGTATGATGCTCACAGCACCTGGTATTCCCAAGCGGTCTCCCAATCAGGTACTAAACAGGCCGAACCATGCTTGGCTGCCGAGATCGGACGAGATCGGACGAGATCGGGCCTTATCAGGGTTGTATGGCCGTGAGCGGTACTGCACTAGCAGATGGACACCCATGAAATGTCGAAAAAGATGCGGGGTATGATGCTCACAGCACCTGGTATACCCAAGCGGTCTCCCAATCAGGTTCTAACCAGGCCGAACCATGCTTGGCTTCCAAGATCGGACGAGATCGGGCCTTTACAGGGTGGTATGGCCATGAGCGGTACTGCTCTTGCAGATGGACACCCATGAAATGTCGAAAAATATGCGGGGTATGATGCTCACAGCACCTGGTATTCCCAAGCGGTCTCCCAATCAGGTACTAACCAGGCCGAACCATGCTTGGCTGCCGAGATCGGACGAAATCGGGCGAGATCGGGCCTTATCAGGGTGGTATGGCCGTGAGCGGTACTGCACTAGCAGATGGACACCCATGAAATGTCGAAAAAGATGCGGGGTATGATGCTCACAGCACCTGGTATTCCCAAGCGGTCTCCCAATCAGGTACTAACCAGGCCGAACCATGCTTGGCTGCCGAGATCGGACGAGATCGGGCGAGATCGGGCCTTATCAGGGTGGTATGGCCGTGAGCGGTACTGCTCTTGCAGATGGACACCCATGAAATGTCGAAAAAGATGCGGGGTATGATGCTCACAGCACCTGGTATTCCCAAGCGGTCTCCCAATCAGGTACTAAACAGGCCGAACCATGCTTGGCTTCCGAGATCGGGCCTTTTCAGGGTGGTATGGCCATGAGCGGTACTGCACTAGCAGATGGACACCCATGAAATGTCGAAAAAGATGCGGGGTATGATGCTCACAGCACCTGGTATTCCCAAGCGGTCTCCCAATCAGGTACTAACCAGGCCGAACCATGCTTGGCTTCCGAGATCGGGCGAGATCGGGTCTTTTCAGGGTGGTATGGCCGTGAGCGGTACTGCACTTGCAGATGGACACCCATGAAATGTCGAAAAATATGCGGGGTATGATGCTCACAGCACCTGGTATTCCCAAGCGGTCTCCCAATCAGGTACTAAACAGGCCGAACAATGCTTGGCTTCCGAGATCGGACGAGATCGGGCCTTTTCAGGGTGGTATGGCCGTGAGCGGTACTGCACTAGCAGATGGACACCCATGAAATGGCGAAAAAGATGCGGGGTATGATGCTCACAGCACCTGGTATTCCGAAGCGGTCTCCCAATCAGGTACTAAACAGGCCGAACCATGCTTGGCTGCCGAAATCGGACGAGATCGGGCCTTTTATGGGGGGTATGGCCGTGAGCGGTACTGCTCTTGCAGATGGACACCCATGAAATGTCGAAAAAGATGCGGGGTATGATGCTCACAGCATCTGGTATTCCCAAGCGGTCTCCCAATTAGGTACTAACCAGGCCGATCCATGTTTGGCTTCCGAGATCGGACGAGATCGGACGAGATCGGGCCTTTTCAGGGTGGTATGGCCGTGAGCGGTACTGCACTAGCAGATGGACACCCATGAAATGTCGAAAAAGATGCGGGGTATGATGCTCACAGCACCCGGTATTCCCAAGCGGTCTCCCAATCAGGTACTTACCAGGCCGAACCATGTTTAGCTTCCGAGATCGGAGGAGATTGGGCCTTTTCAGGGTGGTATGGCCGTGAGCGGTACTACTCTTGCAGATGGACACCCATGAAATGTCGAAAAAGATGCGGGGCAAGATGCTCACAGCACCTGGTAATCCCAAGCGGTCTCCCAATCAGGTACTAAACAGGCAGAACCCTGCTTGGCTGCCGAGATCGGACGAGATCGGGCGAGATCGGGCCTTATCAGGGTGGTATGGCCGTGAGCGGTACTGCTCTTGCAGATGGACACCCATGAAATGTCGAAAAAGGTGCGGGGTATGATGCTCACAGCACCTGGTATTCCCAAGCGGTCTCCCAATCAGGTACTAACCAGGCCGAACAATGCTTGGCTGCCGAGATCGGACGAGATCGGGCGAGATCGGGCCTTTTCAGGGTGGTATGGCTGTGAGCGGTACTGCTCTTGCAGATGGACACCCATGAAATGTCGAAAAAGATGCGGGGTATGATGCTCACAGCACCTGGTATTCCCAAGCGGTCTCCCAATCAGGTACTAACCAGGCCGAACCATGCTTGGCTTCCGAGATCGGACGAGATCGGGCCTTTTCAGGGTGGTATGGCCGTGAGCGGTACTGCACTAGCAGATGGACACCCATGAAATGTCGAAAAAGATGCGGGGTATGATGCTCACAGCACCTGGTATTCCCAAGCGGTCTCCCAATCAGGTACTAACCAGGCCGAACCATGCTTGGATGCCGAGATCGGACGAGATCAGGCGAGATCGGGCCTTATCAGGGTGGTATGGCCGTGAGCGGTACTGCTCTTGCAGATGGACACCCATGAAATGTCGAAAAAGATGCGGGGTCTGATGCTCACAGCACCTGGTATTCCCAAGCGGTCTCCCAATCAGGTACTAAACAGGCCGAACAATGCTTGGCTTCCGAGATCGGACGAGATCGGGCCTTTTCAGGGTGGTATGGCCGTGAGCGGTACTGCTTTTGCAGATGGACACCCATGAAATGTCGAAAAAGATGCGGGGTATGATGCTCACAGCACCTGGTATTCCCAAGCGGTCTCCCAACCAGGTACTAACCAGGCCGAACCATGCTTGGCTTCCAAGATCTGACGAGATCGGGCCTTTTCAGGGTGGTATGGCCGTGAGCGGTACTGCACTAGCAGATGGACACCCATGAAATGTCGAAAAAGATGCGGGGTATGATGCTCACAGCACCTGGTATTCCCAAGCGGTCTCCCAATCAGGTACTAACCAGGCCGAACCATGCTTGGCTTCCGAGATCGGACGAGATCAGGCCTTTTCAGGGTGGTATGGCCGTGAGCGGTACTGCACTAGCAGATGGACACCCATGAAATGTCGAAAAAGATGCGGGGTATGATGCTCACAGCACCTGGTATTCCCAAGCGGTCTCCCAATCAGGTACTAACCAGGCCGAACCATGCTTGGCTTCCGAGATCGGACAAGATCGGGCCTTTTCAGGGTGGTATGGCCGTGAGCGGTACTGCTCTTGCAGATGGACACCCATGAAATGTCGAAAAAGATGCGAGGTATGATGCTCACAGCACCTGGTATTCCCAAGCGGTCTCCCAATCAGGTACTAAACAGGCCGAACCATGCTTGGCTGCCGAGATCGGACGAAATCGGGCGAGATCGGGCCTTATCAGGGTGGTATGGCCGTGAGCGGTACTGCACTAGCAGATGGACACCCATGAAATGTCGAAAAAGATGCGGGGTATGATGCTCACAGCACCTGGTATTCCCAAGCGGTCTCCCAATCAGGTACTAAACAGGCCGAACCATGCTTGGCTTCCGAGATCGGGCCTTTTCAGGGTGGTATGGCCATGAGCGGTACTGCACTAGCAGATGGACACCCATGAAATGTCGAAAAAGATGCGGGGTATGATGCTCACAGCACCTGGTATTCCCAAGCGGTCTCCCAATCAGGTACTAACCAGGCCGAACCATGCTTGACTTCCGAGATCGGGCGAGATCGGGTCTTTTCAGGGTGGTATGGCCGTGAGCGGTACTGCACTTGCAGATGGACACCCATGAAATGTCGAAAAATATGCGGGGTATGATGCTCACAGCACCTGGTATTCCCAAGCGGTCTCCCAATCAGGTACTAAACAGGCCGAACGATGCTTGGCTTCCGAGATCGGACGAGATCGGGCCTTTTCAGGGTGGTATGGCCGTGAGCGGTACTGCACTAGCAGATGGACACCCATGAAATGTCGAAAAAGATGCGGGGTATGATGCTCACAGCACCTGGTATTCCGAAGCGGTCTCCCAATCAGGTACTAAACAGGCCGAACCATGCTTGGCTGCCGAGATCGGACGAGATCGGGCCTTTTGAGGGTGGTATGGCCGTGAGCGGTACTGCACTAGCAGATGGACACCCATGAAATGTCGAAAAAGATGCGGGGTATGATGCTCACAGCACCTGGTATTTCCAAGCGGTCTCCCAATCAGGTACTAACCAGGCCGAACCATGCTTGGCTTCCGAGATCGGACGAGATCGGGCCTTTTCCGGGTGGTATGGCCGTGAGCGGTACTGCACTAGCAGATGGACACCCATGAAATGTCGAAAAAGATGCGGGGTATGATGCTCACAGCACCTGGTATTCCCAAGCGGTCTCCCAATCAGGTACTAACCAGGCCGAACCATGCTTGGCTGCCGAGATCGGGCGAGATCGGGCCTTTTCAGGGTGGTATGGCCGTGAGCGGTACTGCTTTTGCAGATGGACACCCATGAAATGTCGAAAAAAATGCGGGGTATGATGCTCACAGCACCTGGTATTCCCAAGCGGTCTCCCAATCAGGTACTAAACAGGCCGAACCATGCGTGGCTTCCGAGATCGGACGAGATCGGGCCTTTTCAGGGTGGTATGGCCGTGAGGGGTACTGCTCTTGCAGATGGACACCCATGAAATGTCGAAAAAGATGCTGGGTATGATGCTCACAGCACCTGGTATTCCCAAGCGGTCTCCCAATCAGGTACTAACCAGGCCGAACCATGCTTGGCTGCCGAGATCGGACGAGATCGGGCCTTTTCAGGGTGGTATGGCCGTGAGCGGTACTGCACTAGCAGATGGACACCCATGAAATGTCGAAAAAGATGCGGGGTATGATGCTCACAGCATCTGGTATTCCCAAGCGGTCTCCCAATTAGGTACTAACCAGGCCGATCCATGTTTGGCTTCCGAGATCGGACGAGATCGGACGAGATCGGGCCTTTTCAGGGTGGTATGGCCGTGAGCGGTACTGCACTAGCAGATGGACACCCATGAAATGTCGAAAAAGATGCGGGGTATGATGCTCACAGCACCTGGTATTCCCAAGCGGTCTCCCAATCAGGTACTAACCAGGCCGGACCATGCTTGGCTACCTAGATCGGGCGAAATCGGGCCTTTTCAGGGTGGTATGGCCGTGAGCGGTACTGCTTTTGCAGATGGACACCCATGAAATGTCGAAAAAGATGCGGGGTATGATGCTCACAGCACCTGGTATTCCCAAGCGGTCTCCCAATCAGGTACTTACCAGGCCGAACCATGTTTGGCTTCCGAGATCGGAGGAGAATGGGCCTTTTCAGGGTGGTATGGCCGTGAGCGGTACTACTCCTGCAGATGGACACCCATGAAATGTCGAAAAAGATGCGGGGCAAGATGCTCACAGCACCTGGTAATCCCAAGCGGTCTCCCAATCAGGTACTAAACAGGCAGAACCCTGCTTGGCTGCCGAGATCGGACGAGATCGGGCGAGATCGGGCCTTATCAGGGTAGTATGGCCGTGAGCGGTACTGCTCTTGCAGATGGACACCCATGAAATGTCGAAAAAGGTGCGGGGTATGATGCTCACAGCACCTGGTGTTCCCAAGCGGTCTCCCAATCAGGTACTAACCAGGCCGAACCATGCTTGGCTGCCGAGATCGGACGAGATCGGGCGAGATCGGGCCTTTTCAGGGTGGTATGGCCGTGAGCGGTACTGCTCTTGCAGATGGACACCCATGAAATGTCGAAAAAGATGCGGGGTATGATGCTCACAGCACCTAGTATTCCCAAGCGGTCTCCCAATCAGGTACTAACCAGGCCGGACCATGCTTGGCTTCCGAGACCGGACGAGATCGGGCCTTTTCAGGGTGGTATGGCCGTGAGCGGTACTGCATTAGCAGATGGACACCCATGAAATGTCGAAAAAGATGCGGGGTATGCTGCTCACAGCACCTGGTATTCCCAAGCGGTCTCCCAATCAGGTACTAAACAGGCCGAACCATGCTTGGCTGCCGAGATCGGACGAGATCGGGCCTTTTCAGGGTGGTATGGCCGTGAGCGGTACTGCACTAGCAGATGGACACCCATGAAATGTCGAAAAAGATGCGTGGTGTGATGCTCACAGCACCTGGTATTCCCAAGCGGTCTCCCAATCAGGTACTAACCAGACCGAACCATGCTTGGCTTCTGTGATCGGACAAGATCGGGCCTTTTCAGGGTGGTATGGCCGTGAGCGGTACTGCTCATGCAGATGGACACCCATGAAATGTCGAAAAAGATGCGAGGTATGATGCTCACAGCACCTGGTATTCCCAAGCGGTCTCCCAATCAGGTACTAAACAGGCTGAACCATGCTTGGCTGCCGAGATCGCACGAGATCGGACGAGATCGGGCCTTATCAGGGTTGTATGGCCGTGAGCGGTACTGCACTAGCAGATGGACACCCATGAAATGTCGAAAAAGATGCGGGGTATGATGCTCACAGCACCTGGTATTCCCAAGCGGTCTCCCAATCAGGTACTAACCAGGCCGAACCATGCTTGGCCTCCAAGATCGGACGAGATCGGGCCTTTACAGGGTGGTATGGCCGTGAGCGGTACTGCTCTTGCAGATGGACACCCATGAAATGTCGAAAAATATGCGGGGTATGATGCTCACAGCACCTGGTATTCCCAAGCGGTCTCCCAATCAGGTACTAACCAGGCCGAACCATGCTTGGCTGCCGAGATCGGACGAAATCGGGCGAGATCGGGCCTTATCAGGGTGGTATGGCCGTGAGCGGTACTGCACTAGCAGATGGACACCCATGAAATGTCGAAAAAGATGCGGGGTATGATGCTCACAGCACCTGGTATTCCCAAGCGGTCTCCCAATCAGGTACTAACCAGGCCGAACCATGCTTGGCTGCCGAGATCAGACGAGATCGGGCGAGGTCGGGCCTTATCAGGGTGGTATGGCCGTGAGCGGTACTGCTCTTGCAGATGTACACCCATGGAATGTCGAAAAAGATGCGGGGTATGATGCTCACAGCACCTGGTATTCCCAAGCGGTCTCCCAATCAGGTACTAAACAGGCCGAACCATGCTTGGCTTCCGAGATCGGACGAGATCGGGCCTTTTCAGGGTGGTATGGCCGTGAGCGGGACTGCACTAGCAGATGGACACCCATGAAATGTCGAAAAAGATGCGGGGTATGATGCTCACAGCACCTGGTATTCCCAAGCGGTCTCCCAATCAGGTACTAAACAGGCCGAACCATGCTTGGCTGCCGAGATCGGACGAGATCGGGCCTTTTCAGGGTGGTATGGCCGTGAGCGGTACTGCACTAGCAGATGGACACCCATGAAATGTCGAAAAAGATGCGGGGTATGATGCTCACAGCACCTGGTATTCCCAAGCGGTCTCCCAATCAGGTACTAAACAGGCCGAACCATGCGTGGCTTCCGAGATCGGACGAGATCGGGCCTTTTCAGGGTGGTATGGCCGTGAGGGGTACTGCTCTTGCAGATGGACACCCATGAAATGTCGAAAAAGATGCTGGGTATGATGCTCACAGCACCTGGTATTCCCAAGCGGTCTCCCAATCAGGTACTAACCAGGCCGAACCATGCTTGGCTGCCGAGATCGGACGAGATCGGGCCTTTTCAGGGTGGTATGGCCGTGAGCAGTACTGCACTAGCAGATGGACACCCATGAAATGTCGAAAAAGATGCGGGGTATGATGCTCACAGCACCTGGTATTCCCAAGCGGTCTCCCAATCAGGTACTAACCAGGCCGGACCATGCTTGGCTACCTAGATCGGGCGAAATCGGGCCTTTTCAGGGTGGTATGGCCGTGAGCGGTACTGCTTTTGCAGATGGACACCCATGAAATGTCGAAAAAGATGCGGGGTATGATGCTCACAGCACCTGGTATTCCCAAGCGGTCTCCCAATCAGGTACTTACCAGGCCGAACCATGTTTGGCTTCCGAGATCGGAGGAGATTGGGCCTTTTCAGGGTGGTATGGCCGTGAGCGGTACTACTCTTGCAGATGGACACCCATGAAATGTCGAAAAAGATGCGGGGCAAGATGCTCACAGCACCTGGTAATCCCAAACGGTCTCCCAATCAGGTACTAAACAGGCAGAACCCTGCTTGGCTGCCGAGATCGGACGAGATCGGGCGAGATCGGGCCTTATCAGGGTGGTATGGCCGTGAGCGGTACTGCTCTTGCAGATGGACACCCATGAAATGTCGAAAAAGGTGCGGGGTCTGATGCTCACAGCACCTGGTATTCCCAAGCGGTCTCCCAATCAGGTACTAACCAGGCCGAACCATGCTTGGCTGCCGAGATCGGACGAGATCGGGCGAGATCGGGCCTTTTCAGGGTGGTATGGCCGTGAGCGGTACTGCTCTTGCAGATGGACACCCATGAAATGTCGAAAAAGATGCGGGGTATGATGCTCACAGCACCTGGTATTCCCAAGCGGTCTCCCAATCAGGTACTAACCAGGCCGGACCATGCTTGGCTTCCGAGATCGGACGAGATCGGGCCTTTTCAGGGTGGTATGGCCGTGAGCGGTACTGCTCTTGCAGATGGACACCCATGAAATGTCGAAAAATATGCGGGGTATGATGCTCACAGCACCTGGTATTCCCAAGCGGTCTCCCAAACAGGTACTAACCAGGCCGAACCATGCTTGGCTGCTGAGATCGGACGAAATCGGGCGAGATCGGGCCTTATCAGGGTGGTATGGCCGTGAGCGGTACTGCACTAGCAGATGGACACCCATGAAATGTCGAAAAAGATGCGGGGTATGATGCTCACAGCACCTGGTATTCCCAAGCGGTCTCCCAATCAGATACTAACCAGGCCGAACCATGCTTGGCTGCCGAGATCAGACGAGATCGGGCGAGGTCGGGCCTTATCAGGGTGGTATGGCCGTGAGCGGTACTGCTCTTGCAGATGGACACCCATGGAATGTCGAAAAAGATGCGGGGTATGATGCTCACAGCACCTGGTATTCCCAAGCGGTCTCCCAATCAGGTACTAAACAGGCCGAACCATGCTTGGCTTCCGAGATCGGACGAGATCGGGCCTTTTCAGGGTGGTATGGCCGTGAGCGGGACTGCACTAGCAGATGGACACCCATGAAATGTCGAAAAAGATGCGGGGTATGATGCTCACAGCACCTGGTATTCCCAAGCGGTCTCCCAATCAGGTACTAACCAGGCCGAACCATGCTTGGCTTCCGAGATCGGGCGAGATCGGGCCTTTTCAGGGTGGTATGGCCGTGAGCGGTACTGCATTAGCAGATGGACACCCATGAAATGTCGAAAAAGATGCGGGGTATGATGCTCACAGCATCTGGTATTCCCAAGCGGTCTCCCAATTAGGTACTAACCAGGCCGATCCATGTTTGGCTTCCGAGATCGGACGAGATCGGACGAGATCGGGCCTTTTCAGGGTGGTATGGCCGTGAGCGGTACTGCACTAGCAGATGGACACCCATGAAATGTCGAAAAAGATGCGGGGTATGATGCTCACAGCACCTGGTATTCCCAAGCGGTCTCCCAATCAGGTACTAACCAGGCCGGACCATGCTTGGCTACCTAGATCGGGCGAAATCGGGCCTTTTCAGGGTGGTATGGCCGTGAGCGGTACTGCTTTTGCAGATGGACACCCATGAAATGTCGAAAAAGATGCGGGGTATGATGCTCACAGCACCTGGTATTCCCAAGCGGTCTCCCAATCAGGTACTTACCAGGCCGAACCATGTTTGGCTTCCGAGATCGGAGGAGAATGGGCCTTTTCAGGGTGGTATGGCCGTGAGCGGTACTACTCCTGCAGATGGACACCCATGAAATGTCGAAAAAGATGCGGGGCAAGATGCTCACAGCACCTGGTAATCCCAAGCGGTCTCCCAATCAGGTACTAAACAGGCAGAACCCTGCTTGGCTGCCGAGATCGGACGAGATCGGGCGAGATCGGGCCTTATCAGGGTAGTATGGCCGTGAGCGGTACTGCTCTTGCAGATGGACACCCATGAAATGTCGAAAAAGGTGCGGGGTATGATGCTCACAGCACCTGGTGTTCCCAAGCGGTCTCCCAATCAGGTACTAACCAGGCCGAACCATGCTTGGCTGCCGAGATCGGACGAGATCGGGCGAGATCGGGCCTTTTCAGGGTGGTATGGCCGTGAGCGGTACTGCTCTTGCAGATGGACACCCATGAAATGTCGAAAAAGATGCGGGGTATGATGCTCACAGCACCTAGTATTCCCAAGCGGTCTCCCAATCAGGTACTAACCAGGCCGGACCATGCTTGGCTTCCGAGATCGGACGAGATCGGGCCTTTTCAGGGTGGTATGGCCGTGAGCGGTACTGCATTAGCAGATGGACACCCATGAAATGTCGAAAAAGATGCGGGGTATGCTGCTCACAGCACCTGGTATTCCCAAGCGGTCTCCCAATCAGGTACTAAACAGGCCGAACCATGCTTGGCTGCCGAGATCGGACGAGATCGGGCCTTTTCAGGGTGGTATGGCCGTGAGCGGTACTGCACTAGCAGATGGACACCCATGAAATGTCGAAAAAGATGCGTGGTGTGATGCTCACAGCACCTGGTATTCCCAAGCGGTCTCCCAATCAGGTACTAACCAGACCGAACCATGCTTGGCTTCTGTGATCGGACAAGATCGGGCCTTTTCAGGGTGGTATGGCCGTGAGCGGTACTGCTCATGCAGATGGACACCCATGAAATGTCGAAAAAGATGCGAGGTATGATGCTCACAGCACCTGGTATTCCCAAGCGGTCTCCCAATCAGGTACTAAACAGGCTGAACCATGCTTGGCTGCCGAGATCGCACGAGATCGGACGAGATCGGGCCTTATCAGGGTTGTATGGCCGTGAGCGGTACTGCACTAGCAGATGGACACCCATGAAATGTCGAAAAAGATGCGGGGTATGATGCTCACAGCACCTGGTATTCCCAAGCGGTCTCCCAATCAGGTACTAACCAGGCCGAACCATGCTTGGCCTCCAAGATCGGACGAGATCGGGCCTTTACAGGGTGGTATGGCCGTGAGCGGTACTGCTCTTGCAGATGGACACCCATGAAATGTCGAAAAATATGCGGGGTATGATGCTCACAGCACCTGGTATTCCCAAGCGGTCTCCCAATCAGGTACTAACCAGGCCGAACCATGCTTGGCTGCCGAGATCGGACGAAATCGGGCGAGATCGGGCCTTATCAGGGTGGTATGGCCGTGAGCGGTACTGCACTAGCAGATGGACACCCATGAAATGTCGAAAAAGATGCGGGGTATGATGCTCACAGCACCTGGTATTCCCAAGCGGTCTCCCAATCAGGTACTAACCAGGCCGAACCATGCTTGGCTGCCGAGATCAGACGAGATCGGGCGAGGTCGGGCCTTATCAGGGTGGTATGGCCGTGAGCGGTACTGCTCTTGCAGATGTACACCCATGGAATGTCGAAAAAGATGCGGGGTATGATGCTCACAGCACCTGGTATTCCCAAGCGGTCTCCCAATCAGGTACTAAACAGGCCGAACCATGCTTGGCTTCCGAGATCGGACGAGATCGGGCCTTTTCAGGGTGGTATGGCCGTGAGCGGGACTGCACTAGCAGATGGACACCCATGAAATGTCGAAAAAGATGCGGGGTATGATGCTCACAGCACCTGGTATTCCCAAGCGGTCTCCCAATCAGGTACTAAACAGGCCGAACCATGCTTGGCTGCCGAGATCGGACGAGATCGGGCCTTTTCAGGGTGGTATGGCCGTGAGCGGTACTGCACTAGCAGATGGACACCCATGAAATGTCGAAAAAGATGCGGGGTATGATGCTCACAGCACCTGGTATTCCCAAGCGGTCTCCCAATCAGGTACTAAACAGGCCGAACCATGCGTGGCTTCCGAGATCGGACGAGATCGGGCCTTTTCAGGGTGGTATGGCCGTGAGGGGTACTGCTCTTGCAGATGGACACCCATGAAATGTCGAAAAAGATGCTGGGTATGATGCTCACAGCACCTGGTATTCCCAAGCGGTCTCCCAATCAGGTACTAACCAGGCCGAACCATGCTTGGCTGCCGAGATCGGACGAGATCGGGCCTTTTCAGGGTGGTATGGCCGTGAGCAGTACTGCACTAGCAGATGGACACCCATGAAATGTCGAAAAAGATGCGGGGTATGATGCTCACAGCACCTGGTATTCCCAAGCGGTCTCCCAATCAGGTACTAACCAGGCCGGACCATGCTTGGCTACCTAGATCGGGCGAAATCGGGCCTTTTCAGGGTGGTATGGCCGTGAGCGGTACTGCTTTTGCAGATGGACACCCATGAAATGTCGAAAAAGATGCGGGGTATGATGCTCACAGCACCTGGTATTCCCAAGCGGTCTCCCAATCAGGTACTTACCAGGCCGAACCATGTTTGGCTTCCGAGATCGGAGGAGATTGGGCCTTTTCAGGGTGGTATGGCCGTGAGCGGTACTACTCTTGCAGATGGACACCCATGAAATGTCGAAAAAGATGCGGGGCAAGATGCTCACAGCACCTGGTAATCCCAAACGGTCTCCCAATCAGGTACTAAACAGGCAGAACCCTGCTTGGCTGCCGAGATCGGACGAGATCGGGCGAGATCGGGCCTTATCAGGGTGGTATGGCCGTGAGCGGTACTGCTCTTGCAGATGGACACCCATGAAATGTCGAAAAAGGTGCGGGGTCTGATGCTCACAGCACCTGGTATTCCCAAGCGGTCTCCCAATCAGGTACTAACCAGGCCGAACCATGCTTGGCTGCCGAGATCGGACGAGATCGGGCGAGATCGGGCCTTTTCAGGGTGGTATGGCCGTGAGCGGTACTGCTCTTGCAGATGGACACCCATGAAATGTCGAAAAAGATGCGGGGTATGATGCTCACAGCACCTGGTATTCCCAAGCGGTCTCCCAATCAGGTACTAACCAGGCCGGACCATGCTTGGCTTCCGAGATCGGACGAGATCGGGCCTTTTCAGGGTGGTATGGCCGTGAGCGGTACTGCTCTTGCAGATGGACACCCATGAAATGTCGAAAAATATGCGGGGTATGATGCTCACAGCACCTGGTATTCCCAAGCGGTCTCCCAAACAGGTACTAACCAGGCCGAACCATGCTTGGCTGCTGAGATCGGACGAAATCGGGCGAGATCGGGCCTTATCAGGGTGGTATGGCCGTGAGCGGTACTGCACTAGCAGATGGACACCCATGAAATGTCGAAAAAGATGCGGGGTATGATGCTCACAGCACCTGGTATTCCCAAGCGGTCTCCCAATCAGATACTAACCAGGCCGAACCATGCTTGGCTGCCGAGATCAGACGAGATCGGGCGAGGTCGGGCCTTATCAGGGTGGTATGGCCGTGAGCGGTACTGCTCTTGCAGATGGACACCCATGGAATGTCGAAAAAGATGCGGGGTATGATGCTCACAGCACCTGGTATTCCCAAGCGGTCTCCCAATCAGGTACTAAACAGGCCGAACCATGCTTGGCTTCCGAGATCGGACGAGATCGGGCCTTTTCAGGGTGGTATGGCCGTGAGCGGGACTGCACTAGCAGATGGACACCCATGAAATGTCGAAAAAGATGCGGGGTATGATGCTCACAGCACCTGGTATTCCCAAGCGGTCTCCCAATCAGGTACTAACCAGGCCGAACCATGCTTGGCTTCCGAGATCGGGCGAGATCGGGCCTTTTCAGGGTGGTATGGCCGTGAGCGGTACTGCATTAGCAGATGGACACCCATGAAATGTCGAAAAAGATGCGGGGTATGATGCTCACAGCACCTGGTATTCCGAAGCGGTCTCCCAATCAGGTACTAAACAGGCCGAACCATGCTTGGCTGCCGAGATCGGACGAGATCGGGCCTTTTCAGGGTGGTATGGCCGTGAGCGGTACTGCACTAGCAGATGGACACCCATGAAATGTCGAAAAAGATGCGGGGTATGATGCTCACAGCACCTGGTATTTCCAAGCGGTCTCCCAATCAGGTACTAACCAGGCCGAACCATGCTTGGCTTCCGAGATCGGACGAGATCGGGCCTTTTCAGGGTGGTATGGCCGTGACCGGTACTGTACTAGCAGATGGACACCCATGAAATGTCGAAAAAGATGCGGGGTATGATGCTCACAGCACCTGGTATTCCCAAGCGGTCTCCCAATCAGGTACTAACCAGGCCGAACCATGCTTGGCTTCCAAGATCGGACGAGATTGGGCCTTTTCAGGGTGGTATGGCCGTGAGCAGTACTGCTCTTGCAGATGGACACCCATGAAATGTCGAAAAAGATGCTGGGTATGATGCTCACAGCACCTGGTATTCCCAAGCGGTCTCCCAATCAGGTACTAACCAGGCCGAACCATGCTTGGCTGCCGAGATCGGACGAGATCGGGCCTTTTCAGGGTGGTATGGCCGTGAGCGGTACTGCACTAGCAGATGGACACCCATGAAATGTCGAAAAAGATGCGGGGTATGATGCTCACAGCACCTGGTATTCCCAAGCGGTCTCCCAATTAGGTACTAACCAGGCCGATCCATGTTTGGCTTCCGAGATCGGACGAGATCGGACGAGATCGGG
Organism: Stigmatopora nigra; assembly: GCF_051989575.1. Lineage (NCBI taxonomy): Eukaryota > Metazoa > Chordata > Actinopteri > Syngnathiformes > Syngnathidae > Stigmatopora > Stigmatopora nigra. The sequence continues at coordinate 447,372 of NW_027551603.1, forward strand.
CCTTTTCAGGGTGGTATGGCCGTGAGCGGTACTGCACTAGCAGATGGACACCCATGAAATGTCGAAAAAGATGCGGGGTATGATGCTCACAGCACCTGGTATTCCCAAGCGGTCTCCCAATCAGGTACTAACCAGGCCGGACCATGCTTGGCTACCTAGATCGGGCGAAATCGGGCCTTTTCAGGGTGGTATGGCCGTGAGCGGTACTGCTTTTGCAGATGGACACCCATGAAATGTCGAAAAAGATGCGGGGTATGATGCTCACAGCACCTGGTATTCCCAAGCGGTCTCCCAATCAGGTACTTACCAGGCCGAACCATGTTTGGCTTCCGAGATCGGAGGAGATTGGGCCTTTTCAGGGTGGTATGGCCGTGAGCGGTACTACTCTTGCAGATGGACACCCATGAAATGTCGAAAAAGATGCGGGGCAAGATGCTCACAGCACCTGGTAATCCCAAGCGGTCTCCCAATCAGGTACTAAACAGGCAGAACCCTGCTTGGCTGCCGAGATCGGACGAGATTGGGCGAGATCGGGCCTTATCAGGGTGGTATGGCCGTGAGCGGTACTGCTCTTGCAGATGGACACCCATGAAATGTCGAAAAAGGTGCGGGGTATGATGCTCACAGCACCTGGTATTCCCAAGCGGTCTCCCAATCAGGTACTAACCAGGCCGAACCATGCTTGGCTGCCGAGATCGGACGAGATCGGGCGAGATCGGGCCTTTTCAGGGTGGTATGGCCGTGAGCGGTACTGCTCTTGCAGATGGACACCCATGAAATGTCGAAAAAGATGCGGGGTATGATGCTCACAGCACCTGGTATTCCCAAGCGGTCTCCCAATCAGGTACTAACCAGGCCGGACCATGCTTGGCTTCCGAGATCGGACGAGATCGGGCCTTTTCAGGGTGGTATGGCCGTGAGCGGTACTGCATTAGCAGATGGACACCCATGAAATGTCGAAAAAGATGCGGGGTATGATGCTCACAGCACCTGGTATTCCCAAGCGGTCTCCCAATCAGGTACTAAACAGGCCGAACCATGCTTGGCTGCCGAGATCGGACGAGATCGGGCCTTTTCAGGGTGGTATGGCCGTGAGCGGTACTGCACTAGCAGATGGACACCCATGAAATGTCGAAAAAGATGCGTGGTGTGATGCTCACAGCACCTGGTATTCCCAAGCGGTCTCCCAATCAGGTACTAACCAGACCGAACCATGCTTGGCTTCTGAGATCGGACAAGATCGGGCCTTTTCAGGGTGGTATGGCCGTGAGCGGTACTGCTCATGCAGATGGACACCCATGAAATGTCGAAAAAGATGCGAGGTATGATGCTCACAGCACCTGGTATTCCCAAGCGGTCTCCCAATCAGGTACTAAACAGGCCGAACCATGCTTGGCTGCCGAGATCGGACGAGATCGGACGAGATCGGGCCTTATCAGGGTTGTATGGCCGTGAGCGGTACTGCACTAGCAGATGGACACCCATGAAATGTCGAAAAAGATGCGGGGTATGATGCTCACAGCACCTGGTATTCCCAAGCGGTCTCCCAATCAGGTACTAACCAGGCCGAACCATGCTTGGCCTCCAAGATCGGACGAGATCGGGCCTTTACAGGGTGGTATGGCCGTGAGCGGTACTGCTCTTGCAGATGGACACCCATGAAATGTCGAAAAATATGCGGGGTATGATGCTCACAGCACCTGGTATTCCCAAGCGGTCTCCCAATCAGGTACTAACCAGGCCGAACCATGCTTGGCTGCCGAGATCGGAAAAAATCGGGCGAGATCGGGCCTTATCAGGGTGGTATGGCCGTGAGCGGTACTGCACTAGCAGATGGACACCCATGAAATGTCGAAAAAGATGCGGGGTATGATGCTCACAGCACCTGGTATTCCCAAGCGGTCTCCCAATCAGGTACTAACCAGGCCGAACCATGCTTGGCTGTCGAGATCAGACGAGATCGGGCGAGGTCGGGCCTTATCAGGGTGGTATGGCCGTGAGCGGTACTGCTCTTGCAGATGGACACCCATGGAATGTCGAAAAAGATGCGGGGTATGATGCTCACAGCACCTGGTATTCCCAAGCGGTCTCCCAATCAGGTACTAAACAGGCCGAACAATGCTTGGCTTCCGAGATCGGACGAGATCGGGCCTTTTCAGGGTGGTATGGCCGTGAGCGGGACTGCACTAGCAGATGGACACCCATGAAATGTCGAAAAAGATGCGGGGTATGATGCTCACAGCACCTGGTATTCCCAAGCGGTCTCCCAATCAGGTACTAACCAGGCCGAACCATGCTTGGCTTCCGAGATCGGGCGAGATCGGGCCTTTTCAGGGTGGTATGGCCGTGAGCGGTACTGCATTAGCAGATGGACACCCATGAAATGTCGAAAAAGATGCGGGGTATGATGCTCACAGCACCTGGTATTCCGAAGCGGTCTCCCAATCAGGTACTAAACAGGCCGAACCATGCTTGGCTGCCGAGATCGGACGAGATCGGGCCTTTTCAGGGTGGTATGGCCGTGAGCGGTACTGCACTAGCAGATGGACACCCATGAAATGTCGAAAAAGATGCGGGGTATGATGCTCACAGCACCTGGTATTTCCAAGCGGTCTCCTAATCAGGTACTAACCAGGCCGAACCATGCTTGGCTTCCGAGATCGGACGAGATCGGGCCTTTTCAGGGTGGTATGGCCGTGACCGGTACTGTACTAGCAGATGGACACCCATGAAATGTCGAAAAAGATGCGGGGTATGATGCTCACAGCACCTGGTATTCCCAAGCGGTCTCCCAATCAGGTACTAACCAGGCCGAACCATGCTTGGCTTCCGAGATCGGACGAGATTGGGCCTTTTCAGGGTGGTATGGCCGTGAGCAGTACTGCTCTTGCAGATGGACACCCATGAAATGTCGAAAAAGATGCTGGGTATGATGCTCACAGCACCTGGTATTCCCAAGCGGTCTCCCAATCAGGTACTAACCAGGCCGAACCATGCTTGGCTGCCGAGATCGGACGAGATCGGGCCTTTTCAGGGTGGTATGGCCGTGAGCGGTACTGCACTAGCAGATGGACACCCATGAAATGTCGAAAAAGATGCGGGGTATGATGCTCACAGCACCTGGTATTCCCAAGCGGTCTCCCAATTAGGTACTAACCAGGCCGATCCATGTTTGGCTTCCGAGATCGGACGAGATCGGACGAGATCGGGCCTTTTCAGGGTGGTATGGCCGTGAGCGGTACTGCACTAGCAGATGGACACCCATGAAATGTCGAAAAAGATGCGGGGTATGATGCTCACAGCACCTGGTATTCCCAAGCGGTCTCCCAATCAGGTACTTACCAGGCCGTACCATGCTTGGCTTCCGAGATCGGAGGAGATTGGGCCTTCTCAGGGTGGTATGGCCGTGAGCGGTACTACTTTCGCAGATGGACACCCATGAAATGTCGAAAAAGATGCGGGGCAAGATGCTCACAGCACCTGGTAATCCCAAGCGGTCTCCCAATCAGGTACTAAACAGGCAGAACCCTGCTTGGCTGCCGAGATCGGACGAGATCGGGCGAGATCGGGCCTTATCAGGGTGGTATGGCCGTGAGCGGTACTGCTCTTGCAGATGGACACCCATGAAATGTCGAAAAAGGTGCGGGGTATGATGCTCACAGCACCTGGTATTCCCAAGCGGTCTCCCAATCAGGTACTAACCAGGCCGAACCATGCTTGGCTGCCGAGATCGGACGAGATCGGGCCTTTTCAGGGTGGTATGGCCGTGGGCGGTACTGCACAAGCAGATGGACACCCATGAAATGTCGAAAAAGATGCGGGGTATGATGCACACAGCACCTGGTATTCCCAAGCGGTCTCCCAATCAGGTACTAAACAGGCCGAACCATGCTTGGCTTCCGAGATCGGACGAGATCGGACGAGATCGGGCCTTTTCAGGGTGGTATGGCCGTGAGCGGTACTGCACTAGCAGATGGACACCCATGAAATGTCGAAAAAGATGCGGGGTATGATGCTCACAGCACCTGGTATTCCCAAGCGGTCTCCCAATCAGGTACTAACCAGGCCGGACCATGCTTGGCTACCTAGATCGGGCGAAATCGGGCCTTTTCAGGGTGGTATGGCCGTGAGCGGTACTGCTTTTGCAGATGGACACCCATGAAATGTCGAAAAAGATGCGGGGTATGATGCTCACAGCACCTGGTATTCCCAAGCGGTCTCCCAATCAGGTACTTACCAGGCCGAACCATGTTTGGCTTCCGAGATCGGAGGAGAATGGGCCTTTTCAGGGTGGTATGGCCGTGAGCGGTACTACTCCTGCAGATGGACACCCATGAAATGTCGAAAAAGATGCGGGGCAAGATGCTCACAGCACCTGGTAATCCCAAGCGGTCTCCCAATCAGGTACTAAACAGGCAGAACCCTGCTTGGCTGCCAAGATCGGACGAGATCGGGCGAGATCGGGCCTTATCAGGGTAGTATGGCCGTGAGCGGTACTGCTCTTGCAGATGGACACCCATGAAATGTCGAAAAAGGTGCGGGGTATGATGCTCACAGCACCTGGTGTTCCCAAGCGGTCTCCCAATCAGGTACTAACCAGGCCGAACCATGCTTGGCTGCCGAGATCGGACGAGATCGGGCGAGATCGGGCCTTTTCAGGGTGGTATGGCCGTGAGCGGTACTGCTCTTGCAGATGGACACCCATGAAATGTCGAAAAAGATGCGGGGTATGATGCTCACAGCACCTAGTATTCCCAAGCGGTCTCCCAATCAGGTACTAACCAGGCCGGACCATGCTTGGCTTCCGAGATCGGACGAGATCGGGCCTTTTCAGGGTGGTATGGCCGTGAGCGGTACTGCATTAGCAGATGGACACCCATGAAATGTCGAAAAAGATGCGGGGTATGCTGCTCACAGCACCTGGTATTCCCAAGCGGTCTCCCAATCAGGTACTAAACAGGCCGAACCATGCTTGGCTGCCGAGATCGGACGAGATCGGGCCTTTTCAGGGTGGTATGGCCGTGAGCGGTACTGCACTAGCAGATGGACACCCATGAAATGTCGAAAAAGATGCGTGGTGTGATGCTCACAGCACCTGGTATTCCCAAGCGGTCTCCCAATCAGGTACTAACCAGACCGAACCATGCTTGGCTTCTGTGATCGGACAAGATCGGGCCTTTTCAGGGTGGTATGGCCGTGAGCGGTACTGCTCATGCAGATGGACACCCATGAAATGTCGAAAAAGATGCGAGGTATGATGCTCACAGCACCTGGTATTCCCAAGCGGTCTCCCAATTAGGTACTAACCAGGCCGATCCATGTTTGGCTGCCGAGATCGCACGAGATCGGACGAGATCGGGCCTTATCAGGGTTGTATGGCCGTGAGCGGTACTGCACTAGCAGATGGACACCCATGAAATGTCGAAAAAGATGCGGGGTATGATGCTCACAGCACCTGGTATTCCCAAGCGGTCTCCCAATCAGGTACTAACCAGGCCGAACCATGCTTGGCCTCCAAGATCGGACGAGATCGGGCCTTTACAGGGTGGTATGGCCGTGAGCGGTACTGCTCTTGCAGATGGACACCCATGAAATGTCGAAAAATATGCGGGGTATGATGCTCACAGCACCTGGTATTCCCAAGCGGTCTCCCAATCAGGTACTAACCAGGCCGAACCATGCTTGGCTGCCGAGATCGGACGAAATCGGGCGAGATCGGGCCTTATCAGGGTGGTATGGCCGTGAGCGGTACTGCACTAGCAGATGGACACCCATGAAATGTCGAAAAAGATGCGGGGTATGATGCTCACAGCACCTGGTATTCCCAAGCGGTCTCCCAATCAGGTACTAACCAGGCCGAACCATGCTTGGCTGCCGAGATCAGACGAGATCGGGCGAGGTCGGGCCTTATCAGGGTGGTATGGCCGTGAGCGGTACTGCTCTTGCAGATGGACACCCATGGAATGTCGAAAAAGATGCGGGGTATGATGCTCACAGCACCTGGTATTCCCAAGCGGTCTCCCAATCAGGTACTAAACAGGCCGAACCATGCTTGGCTTCCGAGATCGGACGAGATCGGGCCTTTTCAGGGTGGTATGGCCGTGAGCGGGACTGCACTAGCAGATGGACACCCATGAAATGTCGAAAAAGATGCGGGGTATGATGCTCACAGCACCTGGTATTCCCAAGCGGTCTCCCAATCAGGTACTAAACAGGCCGAACCATGCTTGGCTGCCGAGATCGGACGAGATCGGGCCTTTTCAGGGTGGTATGGCCGTGAGCGGTACTGCACTAGCAGATGGACACCCATGAAATGTCGAAAAAGATGCGGGGTATGATGCTCACAGCACCTGGTATTCCCAAGCGGTCTCCCAATCAGGTACTAAACAGGCCGAACCATGCGTGGCTTCCGAGATCGGACGAGATCGGGCCTTTTCAGGGTGGTATGGCCGTGAGGGGTACTGCTCTTGCAGATGGACACCCATGAAATGTCGAAAAAGATGCTGGGTATGATGCTCACAGCACCTGGTATTCCCAAGCGGTCTCCCAATCAGGTACTAACCAGGCCGAACCATGCTTGGCTGCCGAGATCGGACGAGATCGGGCCTTTTCAGGGTGGTATGGCCGTGAGCAGTACTGCACTAGCAGATGGACACCCATGAAATGTCGAAAAAGATGCGGGGTATGATGCTCACAGCACCTGGTATTCCCAAGCGGTCTCCCAATCAGGTACTAACCAGGCCGGACCATGCTTGGCTACCTAGATCGGGCGAAATCGGGCCTTTTCAGGGTGGTATGGCCGTGAGCGGTACTGCACTTGCAGATGGACACCCATGAAATGTCGAAAAAGATGCGAGGTATGATGCTCACAGCACCTGGTATTCCCAAGCGGTCTCCCAATCAGGTACTAAACAGGCCGAACCATGCTTGGCTGCCGAGATCGGACGAGATCGGACGAGATCGGGCCTTTTCAGGGTGGTATGGCCGTGAGCGGTACTGCACTAGCAGATGGACACCCATGAAATGTCGAAAAAGATGCGGGGTATGATGCTCACAGCACCTGGTATTCCCAAGCGGTCTCCCAATCAGGTACTAAACAGGCCGAACCATGCTTGGCTGCCGAGATCGGACGAGATCGGGCCTTTTCAGGGTGGTATGGCCGTGAGCGGTACTGCACTAGCAGATGGACACCCATGAAATGTCGAAAAAGATGCGGGGTATGATGCTCACAGCACCTGGTATTCCCAAGCGGTCTCCCAATCAGGTACTAAACAGGCCGAACCATGCTTGGCTGCCGAGATCGGACGAGATCGGGCCTTTTCAGGGTGGTATGGCCGTGAGCGGTACTGCACTAGCAGATGGACACCCATGAAATGTCGAAAAAGATGCGGGGTATGATGCTCACAGCACCTGGTATTCCCAAGCGGTCTCCCAATCAGGTACTAACCAGGCCGAACCATGCTTGGCTGCCGAGATCGGACGAGATCGGACGAGATCGGGCCTTTTCAGGGTGGTATGGCAGTGAGCGGTACTGCTCTTGCAGATGGACACTTATGAAATGTCGAAAAAGATGCAGGGTATGATGCTCACAGCACCTGGTATTCCCAAGCGGTCTCCCAATCAGGCACTAAACAGGCCGAACCATGCTTGGCTTCCGAGATCAGACGAGATCGGGCCTTTTCAGGGTGGTATGGCCGTGAGCGGTACTGCACTAGCAGATGGACACCCATGAAATGTCGAAAAAGATGCGGGGCAAGATGCTCACAGCACCTGGTATTCCCAAGCGGTCTCCCAATCAGGTACTAACCAGGCCGAACCATGCTTGGCTTCCGAGATCGGACGAGATCGGGCCTTTTCAGGGTGGTATGGCCGTGAGCGGTACTGCTCTCGCAGATGGACACCCATGAAATGTCGAAAAAGATGCGGGGTATGATGCTCACAGCACCTGGTATTCCCAAGCGGTCTCCCAATCAGGTACTAAACAGGCCGAATCATGCTTGGCTGCCGAGATCGGGCGAGATCGGACGAGATCGTGCCTTTTCAGGGTGGTATGGCCGTGAGCGGTACTGCACTAGCAGATGGACACCCATGAAATGTCGAAAAAGATGCGGGGTATGATGCTCACAGCACCTGGTATTCACAAGCGGTCTCCCAATTAGGTACTAAACAGGCCGATCCATGCTTGGCTTCCGAGATCGGACGAGATCGGACGAGATCGGGCCTTTTCAGGGTGGTATGGCCGTGAGCGGTACTGCACTAGCAGATGGACACCCATGAAATGTGTCAGGTTTAGAACCATATACATTCAATAATTCGGATCAGAGGTAGCACACGCAGAGTCGGCTTGATGAGATTTTCAAAGACATCAGCTGAGGGAGGGGTCGGGAGGTGCAAGCGCTTGGAGACGAGTCCATCTCCTTGCCTGACCAGTTCCAATCCCTGCCTCCCTCCAACAGTTGAGCTGGTTTTATTAACAAAGGGTCATGTGACCTAGGTACAAACATAAGGCGGGAAGAAGTAGACAAAGAAGTGGGTGTCGTGAAAGATGACACCCCCTTAACTAAAAGGTGTCATGATGGAAGTTTCCACTGGGTCATGCAAAATTCTATTCTAGTTACTACACTATATAAACCAAAAGACATAATAATAAGCATAAAATACATTCATACTTCACATTTCCCCCCTTTAGTAACTTTGAAAGAATTTTCATTAAACATCAATTTATATCCCTCCTATCTAGGTATTAGAATATAAACATCATCAGCAGGTACTTATCAAAAAGTATGGAAAACAATAAAGTCATTTGTGAAGGCAAAGGTGAAAAACGTGAGATAGTTTTAAGGTTATATAGGAAAACAATAAAATCATTTGTGAAGGCACAGGTGAAAAACGTGAGGTAGCTTTAAGGTTATATAAGAAAATCCCTCTGTGTCCCTCTTTATGAGCGAACACAGTTTTGAAGTTAAGACATGTACAATTACCCGGATGACTCGACATACTCGTCGCATTTCAAAATGGTGGGAGAATCTTCATTACGGCATGTCACGCGGTGATACTGTATGTCGCTGTAAGCTACCAGCGTATGCTGGATAGTATTTCAAACCATAGCTTTCATGCAAGGGATTATACACATTGAGAAAATACAGAAAATACAGAAGAGTAACATAATTGCAAGTAACGGTGTTAAAAATTTAACCAGGATCGCGAACCACGACCCGGGTATTCACCACGACCAATGTGATGCACCTATAGCTGAGGGATCCTGGGCCATGGCGTTGGCCAAGGCTTTCATTTCAGCTATTGCACGAATGTTACCTACGTCATCGATTTCATCTGGGATGAAAGTACAACCGTGTTCTCCGACCATGGCGCACACACCTCCATCCTTGGCTGCTATCAAATCCAAGACCATCTGGTCTTGGCGCTCCATTTCTCTAAGGGCTTGTAATTCATCTGCTATGCCCTGTAGAGCCTTGAAAGTTTGGTTAATGAACAGTCCCATACGATAATTCAATGTCTCCACTCGGAGCATAACTTTACCAATTCCAAGCTGAGGAAGTAGTGACAGTATGAATTTCTTTGGGGGGTGGACCATAGTTTATGGTCATCAGGAACATCAATGCCCCAAATTGAGTCATATGGTATGAATTGCACTGATCTCTTATCCCTTGCCTTTACTCCCCTTAGAAGGAAGGCATCCTGGACCATCTGCACCATTGCACACCGACCTGTCCATGCTGTGGGCAAACTCAAAAACACTGTATGGCCGCATAGCCAATACCCATCATCTTGAGGATTAGTGCCCAATACATCAGGGAGAGTGTAATAATCCCTGCAGGTGGCACCCGGGGGCGCTCCTGTGGCATTGAACTGGTCTTTGTTAGTGGTGTTTCGCGTGCACGGGGTAATTACCTGACTGCAGCACTTCATGGGGACTTCCCCCAACGGCATGGAGTGGCCAAAAAGGGACATGATACTGGCAAAACACACGGCTTTAAAACCACGTGGGTATGGGACGTCGTTCAACATAGCAAGATCTGTCCAATTGTATTTTAGGAGTCTTGTAAAAGCCAAATGTGGTACAGTCGGATTAATTTGGGGAACTTTAGCTCTAATTGCAGCTTCTAGGTACCATGGAGGTGTGTTGGTGTCATAGTCGTAGGGATTAATTGGCTTAAGATAAACTGGCGGGGTGCCTGTGGAAATAGGTATACGACTACACACAACAATTTTCATTCACACCGGACAATTTCTTCTGAAACATCACGAAATTATACCACACATTTTCTTCATAATAATTCTTTTGATCACTCTTTTCATACCACCTCAGTCTTTTTTTGCGACAGTAGCATGGGACCATCTCGATTTCCTGCTCGAGTCTCAGTGGGCAGGGCATCCAGCCACGCCCAGGTTGCGGCTGATAGTAGAGTCGCTGTGATGAGGGTGGAGGCAGCTTTCATTTTGGCTTCTGCGCGGGAATGCTAAGTCTACGAAATGTCAAAGTTAAGCGAGGGGCGCTCGGGGCAGGTGAGTAGACGTCTGATGATGTTCCACGGACAAGGGTTTTGGTACCGTCCGGCTTGCAGTCTACTCACAGTCCCCTATGTTTCGAACCACCTTGACCTGAGATTGGTGAATCTACGTATACCTCTCAAAAATCTTTGCAGCAGTGGAGGTTGGTGAGTTGGGCCACGAATGGGTCTTCCCATCGTGGAGAGAACCAGGACTTCCTTTTTATGACTCGGATCAGCATCCAGTCACCTGGCTTCACCACCTCCTGCAAAGTAGACAAAAGGGGATCACGGCAGCTAACATGTTCTTTGGACAAGTTTCTCCAAACATGTTACCATCCATTCTGTGATTAGGTCTGCCTTGCCCTTAGCCTTTTGTCATGTTTCACCTTCCCATAGAGGATGTTGAAATGGTCTTCCATGAACATTTGTTTGCTCTACCAGTCCCACACTCTTTGGACGTTGTCCTCGTTTGGGCCTGAGGTTACCTTGCACACCAGGTCTGCAACAAATCAAACGGTTCCTACAAAAAATTTAAAAGTAGGTATTTAGACCTCTGGGACATGGAACACACGCTGTACCATGTCCATCATCCCCCCTGTTGAGACATGGTTCAATCCATGGCTCAATTTTGGAATAATTTTTGGGAGGCACGCTAGGCCTTTAGCTGTGTACAGGTCTTCTGCAGACTGTTCTGTGTTCTTTTTGTATAGATGCATCTCTACCTTCTGTGATGCAATGTTTTGCATATTAATTAATACTGTTTTCGACTCAGTTTTTGTTGTTGTGAATACTGTGTAGTAAGTGTTTGCGCTGCTGCTTTAGCTGCTGTCGTCTTTAGCGCGTGCTCAACACCTGCATACGGCCACTTGGTTGGGCTTAATTCTCTAATGGACAAAAATCACAACAATCTTACTTATTCCATCACTTTGCTTGTGAAAATCTGAATGCTTTATCAGTCAAAAGTAGATATACTAGCTGTTATTCTATTGTGATTGCTGCTTCCTTGTTAAGATCAAAAACTATATTTGATTTTTCCTTTCCTGCAATTACACAAATTAACAAATCATGCTAAAAATATGAAAAATACAAAGAGCAAACCAGGCTGCCTTCTCCTCAGGAAAACAGCTTTCCCGCTCTCTGCAACAGTTACATTCACATCAATTAATATCCAGAAACAAATGTAAACATTTATAATTCTGAAAAGAATTGAACCCACTAAACTGTAACCACCCCTTGTTTATCAGGGTTAATATTTTCTAGCATAATTTTCCTTTAGGGCAATTAAAATTCATTACTTATAAAAAGCTTAGTAATCAAGTCCCAATTCAATTAACAATGTGTATCGCGTTGCATATTAGACTCAATTATTTGAAATTCAAAATATCCCAAACTAGTAGTCTTTTTTATCAAATGTAACATTCCATTGTCTTTGGAGTTTGCCAATCATCTATAAAACTTTCTTAATCAACATTTTCCAATAATTCGGCATAAAATTAAAATTTTGTTACATATCTATCCATTGGAAACTCTCTTTTCACTCTTAATCGTTTACTTTAAAAATCTGTAAGAAGGTTTGTTCTCAATTGAAACGCTTTCACTTTTTATGGAGACAATAAAACCAATATAAAAAGTTCCTTATGGTTTATGGCATTGCTCCTCGAGCAATAATCTTTCCAATCAATATTGGATGCTTTCCATTACGTCTGATCGCGTCAATAAGCTTATCTTACCTGTCTCCTCAAACGTTTCAACTGAGAGAACCTCCTTACAGTGCAAAGGTGGATCTGCATCCTCCGCTATTTTCATGTCTGCTGTTTGGTCAGCAAGAGTTGTACGGACGTTCTCATTTTGGGTTGCTCGTGCGTCTTCTCCATGTTTCCTGTTGAAAAACACAGTCTTCTTCTGCTAGCTCAAAATTAGTGCGTTTCTTTTCTTTAAAGTTTTTCTTTTATACAGATAGCCAGATTAGAGTCATCCTTCAGCTCCAATCGTGTAGTGAATAATGGCGTTTGGTATGGTAACGAAATATGGAACATTTTGTCAATTCAGTCAATTAATCTGTTAACACAATTTGGATGCCATTATCCCTATACATCAATGGTACTTTGGAATTTCATATGATCCACTGTTTTTGTTTTTCTCAGTGCTTCAAAATTTCGCATTGCAGATTTGTTCCTCCAATCCAATGCATTATCATCAAAAAATTTCTTTGGACTAAACTATTTTCCTTGATTTTTCATCGCCATCCAAAAAGGCTTATTGGCGATTTCAGAAATTGATTTCAAATTTCCAATCCTTCGCTGCCATCCCTGAAAAGGGCTTATTGGCAGTTTCAGAAATTGATTCCAATTTGCTAAATCCTTTTCCACCTTGATATCTAAGGGATCAATTATATCTTGGTGGATGGCCAATCAAGAACACAAAAAGACAAACAACCATTCACGCTCACACGCATTCATAATCAGACATCAGTGGTCTGCATTTTTTTCACTAGTGGAGAGCGCCATCCCTGAAAAGGGCTTATTGGCAGCTAACCACCTTTTGCTGTCCTATCAGCACTAATCGTTCTCAAAAGAACTAGGTTAATAGTCATTAATATGACTCACACTAAAGCATATTTCATCTAGTGATGGAAAAACAATGAATTATATTTCGTGCACTAAACATGATTCATCTTATTCCATCCTATAGAAATCATGCTTATCCTAAATTAATTATTTTATCTAAACTTTTATCTAAACTTTTCCTAATAATTTGGATCAATGCCATTTCTGCATTGTTTTCTTCTCATTTGATATCATTAACAATTTGGATGAATGCCATTTCTGTCTCCTCTGCCTCTAAATTCTTATCTCCCTCTGCTCTTTACTTGGTGCGGAGGTAATTTGAGACGTCTCTGGCCTGGCATTCCAGGAGCCCCCGCAAACCCCCTTGTGTGGTTTGTTTGTAAAAAAAAGGTGCCTGGAATGTTAGGTGAGGAGTGTCTGCATCTGTGAAGGGGGGCTGGTCGTAAAGTGGGCTTCTTGCTGTTGTTTCTTCAACGGGCCCAACAACCACGGCGGCCTTTGTTCAGCCCTTTTAACTTTCTTCTCAAATCTTTGTTCTTCTCGTTTAGTAGCTTGTTCTATCCAAACTTAAATATCGTCTAGCTGCTTACATATTTTTCCTTGCTTTTTTCCTTTGTTTACAGCTTTTTTTTCTCTAAATTCCTTTGAATAGTTTGCAAAGGTTCCACTAACAATTTCCCCCAAACCATGTGCTTTGTTTTTGAACTTTTTCCAAACAATGGTCAAATGTTACTCTATTTATATATTTCTTTAGGATTTTTTTTAGGGACGTCCCAACTAATTTATTATCTTATTTACCCGCCTAGATAGTCGTTTATACTCTTATTTTGCGCGGCAATCATCGAGATTTATGACTGCGTCACGGCATATTTCAGGTTCATATATATATATATCCTTTCGGTTGATATATATATATATACTTCATATGAAGATTACTTTTATCAAGCGCTTTTACTCATCAGGTGCTGTATTTTTGGAAGGTTTCCCTTATTTTTAACAATCTCCAAAAATCCTTTACGAGGGATTCTTTCACCCTCTAGTCTAAACCGCGTCACCAGTTTTCCTTACGAATGTCACCTATGGCCGAAGTGTACATTCGCCGCATATCTTGTGTATTCCCTTTATTTTTTTTTGACATACATACTCCCCAACGATATGCAAATATTTCCTATTTATGGAACGTTTTTCTTCGACTTTTTCACGAGAGGAAAAACGGGATTTTCACCAGCCTTGTTATATATAAATTTTAAACAGCCCTACCGTCTCTTGTGCGTGCATCCTCTCTCCGGCCGGGTTCCTTCTTCAAACGGGCCGCGATCGACCGAAATGCCCCCTCTTTCAAAGTAAGAGGGCTGACGTCAGTAATTCTTGGCCTTCAGTCCACCGCGGTCCGAGAAATTCAGAAATGAATTCCCGGGTTTCGGCACCAGAAAATGTCAGGTTTAGAACCATATACATTCAATAATTCGGATCAGAGGTAGCACACGCAGAGTCGGCTTGATGAGATTTTCAAAGACATCAGCTGAGGGAGGGGTCGGGAGGTGCAAGCGCTTGGAGACGAGTCCATCTCCTTGCCTGACCAGTTCCAATCCCTGCCTCCCTCCAACAGTTGAGCTGGTTTTATTAACAAAGGGTCATGTGACCTAGGTACAAACATAAGGCGGGAAGAAGTAGACAAAGAAGTGGGTGTCGTGAAAGATGACACCCCCTTAACTAAAAGGTGTCATGATGGAAGTTTCCACTGGGTCATGCAAAATTCTATTCTAGTTACTACACTATATAAACCAAAAGACATAATAATAAGCATAAAATACATTCATACTTCACAAAATGTCGAAAAAGATGCGGAGTATGATGCTCACAGCACCTGGTATTCCCAAGCGGTCTCCCAATCAGGTACTAACCAGGCCAAACCATGCTTGGCTTCCTAGATCGGGCGAGATCGGGCCTTTTCAGGGTGGTATGGCCGTGAGCGGTACTGCTCGTGCAGATGGACACCCATGAAATGTCGAAAAAGATGCGGGGCAAGATGCTCACAGCACCTGGTATTCCCAAGCGGTCTCCCAATCAGGTACTAAACAGGCTGAACCCTGCTTGGCTGCCGAGATCGGACGAGATCGGGCGAGATTGGGCCTTTTCAGGGTGGTATGGCCGTGAGCGGTACTGCTCTTGCAGATGGACACCCATGAAATGTCGAAAAAGATGCGGGGTATGATGCTCACAGCACCTGGTATTCCCAAGCGGTCTCCCAATCAGGTATTAACCAGGCCGAACCATGCTTGGCTGCCGAGATCGGACGAGATCGGGCGAGATCGGGCCTTATCAGGGCGGTATGGCCGTGAGCGGTACTGCTCTTGCAGATGGACACCCATGAAATGTCGAAAAAGATGCGGGGTATGATGCTCACAGCACCTGGTATTCTCAAGCGGTCTCCCAATCAGGTACTAACCAGGCCGAACCATGCTTGGCTGCCGAGTTCGGACGAGATCGGGCGAGATCGGGCCTTTTCAGGGTGGTATGGCAGTGAGCGGTACTGCTCTTGCAGATGGACACCCATGAAATGTCGAAAAAAATGCGGGGTATGATGCTCACAGCACCTGGTATTCCCAAGCGGTCTCCCAATCAGGTACTAACCAGGCCGAACCATGCTTGGCTGCCGAGGTCGGACGAGATCGGGCGAGATCGGGCCTTATCAGGGTGGCATGGCCGTGAGCGGTACTGCTCTTGCAGATGAACACTGTCAGGTTCTTTAATAATTACCTTCGTCCGTAATTATCAATAACTGCAGGAAGACATCTTATTCAATTATTGACATTTAATTAAATAGAAATGGATACAACAGATAAAAGCCTCCGGAGGGGAGCGTTACAGCAAGTGTCACCTTACAACTTCCGAACGTCTCCTCGAATAGATGTTTTCGTCCCATTCTTATGGTCACAAGTTACAGAGTTGTTGATCATTCCATCACGTATGAGTAAAAACAACATCTGGGACTACAATAACAATCAAAGTATTTTACTAATAACAAAAACAGGGACTAGACCTAACTACATGTAGATTAGAGTAATTATACAACCTCCTTGACCTAAGAATCATATAATATAATCATAATCATATAATCGTTACATACAGAAAAACCCGAAGTGTACGGTTACATAACGATCACAATATTCTTGTTATTGTCCGAATAGCCCTGTCCTCGTCACCAAGGGCCCACCAAATCTCAAGGACCCAGATTGGGTGGATTGTTTGTATAACCATCCTGGAACAGGCTGTCCAGGTTAAAGATGACTTGGTGTGACCTCAACACTTTTGAAAAACAGAAAGAGAATGATTTAACAAAGTAATGAATTAATACAGAGAAAAGAAAGAGAATGATTTAATAAAGAAATGAATTAATATAACTATTATAATAGTAAAACAGAACAAACCCAACATTCCCCCGTTTTTATAATATGTATGTTATTAGTCATTTCTTAGTAATCACTAAATGGTAATGTCGGGTGACTGTGATTTTTCCCGCCTACTCCTTACTCCCATGGCTGGTCTGAAAGAGAAAAAACATAATTATATTCGTCCAATTGGTCCTCGGATTTACCGTACTCCTGGACCTCACTGCTTTCCCCAAACCGTCCCATAAGATACAACTCATGTACTTTAGAATTTGTAGGGGCAATTGCAGTAGTTATAAGTCGGCTTAGTAAGGAGCGCAAACAGGGGATACTACATCACCCACACAATGTTAGGATAGCGGTAATTGTGCCTATAGTAACCACGAAGGATGTAGCCAAATCTTTAGATTTTCCAAAGGTCTTATCCCACCAATCTGACAATGCGGACGTATCTACTCCAGAGTGCTCTTGCATATTGCGGTTCAGTGTTTGCAGGCCAGTAATGGCCCTGGTGAGAGATCCACTGGGTGACGTGTTGTTCGGTATGAAGGTGCAACATTGTTTTACAAACATTGCACACACGCCCCGTTTCAAGGATCATATCCACCGCTATGCGACCCCGGAACGCCATCAGACTGGTAGCTGCCAGTTGTTCCTTTATGGCCACAAATCCCTGTTCAGTATAATTTCCAAGTTTTGTACATTGTAATGTAAGTAATTTATTCTATCCACATTTTTGTTTGGGGTGATTAGAAGGAAGATAGACTCCCAACCTGCTGCGATCTGATTAGCCAGCTTATACTCATCTGGTACGCCCCAGGGGATGCCAATCGCATCAATGTATGTTGGATCTCCTTCCCTCCATGCCTCTCGACGATGTCGGGAGGGTCGACCCTTCAGCCGAATTATGAGCCGCCAATTGTATCTCCTCCACTGTGGATGGAAAAACAGACATCGGTAAGAGCAGTGAGACCAAAGTACCTAGTCCTGCCGCGTTTCGGCAGGAGTCGTATAATTTATCTACCACCCCGCCACCATAGGCCAGAACGTGGTATCAGGGGTGTAGTTTGTTTTAGAACGCCGGTACACCACGTCTCATTTATCGCCCCTAGCTTCAGACCATGCCCTGTAAGGTTTAAGCAGGTAAAATGATTAAACAGTGGAAAAATTGACTTCCTATTTACTGCGTAACAGGATAAACACTGTTTCAATATATTTTTTTTTCTTTCTTGCCAAGTAGGACACGTTTTTTCATTTGTAAAAACACTTTTCCCCAAAAGAATGGTGATTGAGGGAGTTGTTAGACCCCATCGTTTTTTCCCTTGTCTGGTAGGTTATCCTAATCTTTTGTAAGATGGTTTAGTCTCAATTGAAACTATATGGAGACGTCAAACCCAATATAAAAGAGTTCCCTATAGTTTTATGGTATTGCTTGCTGAGCAATAATCTTTTCAATTAATATTGGTGTTTCCCGTATTTTATTAAGTCAGAAAGTTTATTTTACCCGTCCCCTCAATGTTTCAATTGAGACCACCCTTTTACCAAAGTAGCTCCACCTAGTGCTTGTCCTCTTTACACTCCATTAACAGCGCCCAATTATCCCCCGTTTGGGAAATCCCTGTTTCAGAAATAAATTTCACAGGTTAATATGTCAGTCCAAGCTTTCCAATCTTGACCAATTTCTGCAACAAGGCTTTTCCCAATCTTCAATTTTTTTGCTGTTAATGTACCACACATATTTCCCACCATAGATTGACACCTTGTACGGCACCCGGGACGTCGCCGAGTCCAAATATATATTTTCAATTTGGAAATTTGATTTAGTAGGTAATGTTAATTAAATGTAAATGTGTATGTTTCTCGGTTTACCCTCCCGTAAGAAGGTGTATCCTCAATTGAAACGCCTCCGCCTTTTTCTCCAACTGGAGAAAACAACCCTACTGTGGAAAGGAATAGAATCACAATCATCATTAATCTCATTGCCCCAAAAGCAATAATTGTTTTCAACATGACTTTTTGTCTTTGTTTAGGGAGTTTTCCTCTTGAAACGTTTCAATTTAGACAACCTTCTTACTGTGGGAAAGGTGCATCCGTGTCCCCTTTCAGTAACAAGGACCCTCCGACTTTGCGTTGCTCCGATGTTTCTTCTTTTATGCTGCTTATCAGCATCCAGTCTTCAAGAATCACCGTCGCTTCGTCCGTTTCCTGTTGACAAGCAAAATCTCCCTCTGATAGTCTAAATTTGGTGTGTGCGTTTTTTTTTTTTTTTCTGATAGATTCGCCTCATCATCCAATTGTCATTGTGTAGTGAATAATAACAATTTGTAAGGTCTACCAAACAGGACTTCATATAAGGTCCGCCAATTGTGGATGGTAGACAACTATTATATTAACAAAATGGGAGCCATTATCACTATAAATAGTTTCTGAAATTCCATATCGTGGAATGATATCCATATGATCTAATAAAATAAAATAAAATCTATATGTATTTTTTGAAATGGATATGTGGGTATGCATATAGATTTAAAACCTAAACCTTGTAGTGCCGTTGTAGCAAGGCCACCTCCCCCTTGTCGAGACATAGGTCTTCCCTTGACTCAAGCCCAAATTATTTTCTTTATTGATCTTTTATTGATAGATTATGTCTCGGTGGTCTGCCAATCAAAAAACACAAAAAGACAAACTATCATTCACGCTCACACTCATAAAAAGAAGAATTTAGTGTGTTCAACCAGTCTAGCATCCATAATTTCATTTTGTGGGAGTAAACTGGAGTACCCGGAGAAAATCCACAAATTCTTGAGGACGCCATGAATACCCCACATTCCGGAAGGTCTGGATCCACCCCGCATTCATGAGTAGATCCTTTAATATACACACCCCCACTCTAGCATTTTAACCGTTTGTAAAAAATTACCTTCAAGTTTCACACAAAGTTATATCCTTTTTAATGCTATCAGTTTACCTGTTTGTTCCCCGAATTGAGGTGGCAATAGTTTCACATCTAAGGTTTTTATTTTTCACAGCCGCCATGACCTAATGGCCCCCTATCAGGTTTTTTGGAAAATCCCAATTTCCTCTAATAGCATGCCAATCACCTTTTAATGCGGCCATCCAATTTTGTTTCTACTTGTTTCAGGTGATAAGATAATCTCCCCCATTTGTAAAACTAATTCATCCACGCCTATTTTATACAACATGACGCCTATGGCCTTTATTACGTCGCCTTGACTCCAAATTCTATGAACCAAGATAACACGCCGAATTTGTAAGCGAATTTCCCCCATCCCATTTTGTTCATAGACAACCCATCTACCTAAAGCGTCACTTGTTTCCAAACATGAAAGGCCCCTCTAGAATTTGTGCATCCAGCGCCAAATAGAGCCTATTTACACATTTGTCTCAAACTTGTTTTAGATATGGGGTCCCCAATTTCCCAAAATTTCCCAGAATTCATGTACCACCAGATCCTGTCAAAAACCCAAAACGACTAACATAACCTGTTTCTAAGCCAGATTCTGGAATTTGGAGAATTTCTCCTTTCCCTCCCTTATCTAAGCTTGTTATTGCCCCTCGTTATCACTGTAACATTCAGGCGTATTAACCCCATCGTTGCAATGATATGAATTTCTAAAGTTCTCACCAATTTGCATGCCCTTAAAGCAGTAAAAAGCAACGTTATTTGGTTGTATCAATTGACCAATGCTTATCCAATCTGTAATATCCTTAAAGTCATCAATATGACCTGTGACAAAGCATATTTCCTCCCGCCAGGACAACAGACAATGTTCTTTCAAGTGCACTTTGAAAAACATTCCATGTTACTCCATTCTTAGGGAAAATATGCTCATCCTAAACCAATTATTTTATTTACAATTCACCTAATTATTTGGATGAATGCCATGAATTTTATCATGCCACTATTTTATTGTAAATTTCCCATCTGATGTCGTTAACAGCCAAATAATTCAATACCTACTATATACTTTGTAAATCACCTCATATGATGTTTACTTAAGACAAAAGTCTTTTCCCATAGCCTGTTACCAAAACAAAAATCTTCAACAATTAAATTAGAGAAATCAACCTTTTGTTAGACAATTCCTAATTACAACTTTAATGTTTTAAAAACCTTATCGTCACCAATATACCATAATATTGTAAATTTTGTCATCCTGGCCAACCTCCTGGATTAAAGTATTTTGAACAATCAAAAAATTCTGAAATAGTATTAATATTATTTTATCCTCCAAAAGCTAGTTTCCTTTTACTAAGAGCCCTTTGAAATCCACAATTGCTCAAAAATGACTATTTTGGTCTATTTCCCAAATCCAAAGCTTTTTACCAAATCAACCTTTTACTGAACAGATTTTCTATCCTCTTAATACATTTCATTTTAAAACCCAAAATATCAATGCGAAAGCATTCGCATAACCTTGCATTTCTTGCAGCCCATGTATTGTTCTTATTCTGAAAAGTCCAAACAGAAAACGCAATTAGCCGTTAACTATGACCTCCACTCTTGCTGCGAAAACAGCATTGTTATCTTATGTTTACAAACCAGCTTTTTCCCTGTGCCCAAATACAACGCTTTTTAGAGAAGACAACCATTAAAACGTCAAATTAACCCCTCTTCCGATATTCAACTACATCACAATATTTTTCCAAGACCCCATATATCCAGAATATGTATGCTGCAAGCACAACAATATGGCAAAAACCCATTTTCTGCCCTCAAGTTTGCTTCAGCACCCCCAAGGCCAATTATTATTATTATAATGTCTTCACGGAAGGGATCACAAAATTTTAGTTGTTTACACGGTCCGAACGCTCCCGAAAGCCCAACACAGTTAAATCGTCTGCCCCGCGGCCCACATGTTTCACTCCCATCTAATCAGCAGCCGCTGCACCAGAAACGCTTCCCCCGCAGTTGACACATTTTTTGGCAAGTCTAGAGCATAATAAAAACACAGGTGACATTCCCTGCTAAAATTTAAATGATCATTTTGTATATATTCTTTTGTCTTTTTAAACACCATCTTCCCGTTAGCGGACGGGATCAAAAACCAAGCTGCAATAAGCCATCACATTGCTGTAAATTGACAGTACATATAGGTTATATTAACAAAGCACCACCAGCACTTGGAAATAACCATTCTAATTGTTGTTATACAAGCCCAAGCATCACAAAAAAACCCAATTTATTGTAATCACAAAACGTCATACCCGGATTAACCAAATCAAATACCAGTGTCCCCATTAATTTTCTAGCTCCCTTTATTTTTGTTAAACTTCCTACGCGCCCGTCACCTATCTCGGTAAATATTTTCCCCGTCAGCCGAGGAGGCCCCGCTATTTTTTCCTTACCAAACAGTACTTTCCCGCCGCCACGGTCTTAAATATATCCCCGTTATCCGAGGGAGCCCCCACTATTTTCCCAAAATAGTATTTTTTAACTTCTCCCCGGCCTTATTTCGCCATTAGTGTCTGTGGAACAAGCTGTTACACTTTTATCCACTCACATATTATTTATATACGTATATTACCTCCATTAGTGTCTGTGGAACAAGCTGTTACACTTTTATCCACTCACATATTATTTATATATGTATATTACCTCCATTAGTGTATATATTATCCTGCATTTTATGCATTTTAAGCTGGCCAGCAAACCCATATTTATTTATCCATAAATATAGCTGTGTAATATTTTTAAAGCGCTTTGTCTTACCAATTTTTTCCAATCCTTACAAGTTAGACGTATTTTTTGGATCGTCATCCAAACCCGCCTTACAACACGTGTTTCCCATATTTTACTTTTTTGTAGTGAGTTCGTGTGCCTCACACAGTTAACTTTATTATATCTATTTTTATTATTATCACTCTATTTTTATTATTATCACTCCTTCGACTGTATTTCCTAGGCTTATCTTAATTTTACTGCAGAAACCACACAAACACCATACAACATTTACAACATATTCGTGCCTACCCTTTAGACACAGGACACTTCCCAGCCCCACCATTGTACCTCCAGTACAATACATTCGTGCCTACCCCTGAGACACAGGACACTTTCCAGCAAAGTGCCCCACCGTACCTGCCATTGACTAGTATAAACACAGGGTTTTGTCGCCGTCACCCAGGACGCGAAACCAGCCCACAATGGACCTCACATACAATGTCCCTTTAACGCATTTGGAAACACCGTCACAACATGCAGACATTAATGTGGACTTACCCGAGATCCATCAGATGTCTCCCTCCAGCAGGAAAAGTCTTCAACCGCCGAGAATCCAGGCGCCCCCGTCGAAAAACTCCGGCCCACCAAGGGTTTTGAAGACGCCGTGCGCACGGTCACTTACCAGATGTCGAACAGCAGCGCCTGGGTTCTCGCTCCGGTATATTGACCTCCATGGCTCAGAAGGACCAAAATGTCAGGTTCATTAATAATTACCTTCGTCCGTAATTATCAATAACGGCAGGAAGACATCTTATTCAATTATTGACATTTAATTAAATAGAAATGGATACAACAGATAAAAGCCTCCGGAGGGGAGCGTTACAGCAAGTGTCACCTTACAACTTCCGAACGTCTCCTCGAATAGACGTTTTCGTCCCATTCTTATGGTCACAAGTTACAGAGTTGTTGATCATTCCATCACGTATGAGTAAAAACAACATCTGGGACTACAATAACAATCAAAGTATTTTACTAATAACAAAAACAGGGACTAGACCTAACAACATGTAGATTAGAGTAATTATACAACCTCCTTGACCTAAGAATCATATAATATAATCATAATCATATAATCGTTACATACAGAAAAACCCGAAGTGTACGGTTACATAACGATAACAATATTCTTGTTATTGTCCGAATAGCCCTGTCCTCGTCACCAAGGGCCCACCAAATCTCAAGGACCCAGATTGGGTGGATTGTTTGTATAACCATCCTGGAACAGGCTGTCCAGGTTAAAGATGACTTGGTGTGACCTCAACACTTTTGAAAAACAGAAAGAGAATGATTTAACAAAGTAATGAATTAATACAGAGAAAAGAAAGAGAATGATTTAATAAAGAAATGAATTAATATAACTATTATAATAGTAAAACAGAACAAACCCAACAGACACCCATGAAATGTCGAAAAAGATGCGGGGTATGATGCTCACAGCACCTGGTATTCCCAAGCGGTCTCCCAATCAGGTACTAAACAGGCCGAACCATGCTTGGCTTCCGAGATCGGACGAGATCGGGCCTTTTCAGGGTGGTATGGCCGTGAGCGGTACTGCACTAGCAGATGGACACCCATGAAATGTCGAAAAAGATGCGGGGTATGATGCACACAGCACCTGGTATTCCCAAGCGGTCTCCCAATCAGGTACTAAACAGGCCGAACCATGCTTGGCTTCCGAGATCGGGCGTGATCGGGCCTTTTCAGGGTGGTATGGCCGTGAGCGGTACTGCACTAGCAGATGGACACCCATGAAATGTCGAAAAAGATGCGGGGTATGATGCTCACAGCACCTGGTATTCCCAAGCGGTCTCCCAATCAGGTACTAACCAGGCCAAACCATGCTTGGCTTCCTAGATCGGACGAGATCGGGCCTTTTCAGGGTGGTATGGCCGTGAGCGGTACTGCTCTTGCAGATGGACACCCATGAAATGTCGAAAAAGATGCGGGGTATGATGCTCACAGCACCTGGTATTCCCAAGTGGTCTCCCAATCAGGTACTAACCAGGCCAAACCATGCTTGGCTTCCGAGATCGGACGAGATCGGGCCTTTTCAGGGTGGTATGGCCGTGAGCGGTACTTCTCTTGCAGATGGACACCCATGAAATGTCGAAAAAGATGCGGGGTATGATGCTCACAGCACCTGGTATTCCCAAGCGGTCTCCCAATCAGGTACTAACCAGGCCGAACCTTGCTTGGCTTCCGAGATCGGACGAGATCGGGCCTTTTCAGGGTGGTATGGCCGTGAGCGGTACTGCACTAGCAGATGGACACCCATGAAATGTCGAAAAAGATGCGGGGTATGATGCACACAGCCCCTGGTATTCCCAAGCGGTCTCCCAATCAGGTACTAAACAGGCCGAACAATGCTTGGCTTCCGAGATCGGGCGAGATCGGGCCTTTTCAGGGTGGTATGGCCGTGAGCGGTACTGCACTAGCAGATGGACACCCATGAAATGTCGAAAAAGATGCGGGGTATGATACTCACAGCACCTGGTATTCCCAAGCGGTCTCCCAATCAGGTACTAACCAGGCCGAACCATGCTTGGCTTCCTAGATCGGACGAGATCGGGCCTTTTCAGGGTGGTATGGCCGTGAGCGGTACTGCTCTTGCAGATGGACACCCATGAAATGTCGAAAAAGATGCGGGGTATGATGCTCACAGCACCTGGTATTCCCAAGCAGTCTCCCAATCAGGTACTAACCAGGCCAAACCATGCTTGGCTCCCGAGATCGGACGAGATCAGGCCTTTTCAGGGTGGTATGGCCGTGAGCGGTACTTCTCTTGCAGATGGACACCCATGAAATGTCGAAAAAGATGCGGGGTATGATGCTCACAGCACCTGGTATTCCCAAGCGGTCTCCCAATCAGGTACTAACCAGGCCGAACCTTGCTTGGCTTCCGAGATCGGACGAGATCGGTCCTTTTCAGGGTGGTATGGCCGTGAGCGGTACTGCACTAGCAGATGGACACCCATGAAATGTCGAAAAAGATGCGGGGTATGATGCTCACAGCACCTGGTATTCCCAAGCGGTCTCCCAATCAGGTACTAACCAGGCCGAACCATGCTTGGCTGCCGAGATCGGACGAGATCGGGCCTTATCAGGGTGGTATGGCCGTGAGCGGTACTCTTCTTGCAGATGGACACCCATGAAATGTCGAAAAAGATGCGGGGTATGATGCTCACAGCACCTGGTATTCCCAAGCGGTCTCCCAATCAGGTACTAACCAGGCCGAACCATGCTTGGCTGCCGAGATCGGACGAGATCGGGCGAGATCGGGCCTTATCAGGGTGGTATGACCGTGAGCGGTACTGCTCTTGCAGATGGACACCAATGAAATGTCGAAAAAGATGCGGGGTATGATGCTCACAGCACCTGGTATTCCCAAGCGGTCTCCCAATCAGGTACTAACCAGGCCGAACCATGCTTGGCTGCCGAGATCGGACGAGATCGGGCCTTTTCAGGGTGGTATGGCCGTGAGCGGTACTGCACTAGCAGATGGACACCCATGAAATGTCGAAAAAGATGCGGGGTATGATGCTCACAGCACCTGGTATTCCCAAGCGGTCTCCCAATCAGGTACTAACCAGGCCGAACCATGCTTGGCTGCCGAGATCGGACGAGATCGGGCCTTTTCAGGGTGGTATGGCCGTGAGCGGTACTGCACTAGCAGATGGACACCCATGAAATGTCGAAAAAGATGCGGGGTATGATGCTCACAGGACCTGGTATTCCCAAGCGGTCTCCCAATCAGGTACTAAACAGGCCGAACCATGCTTGGCTTCCGAGATCGGACGAGATCGGACCTTTTCAGGGTGGTATGGCCGTGAGCGGTACTGCACTAGCAGATGGACACCCATGAAATGTCGAAAAAGATGCGGGGTATGATGCTCACAGCACCTGGTATTCCCAAGCGGTCTCCCAATCAGGTACTAACCAGGCCGAACCATGCTTGGCTTCCGAGATCGGGCCTTTTCAGGGTGGTATGGCCGTGAGCGGTACTGCTATTGCAGATGGACACCCATGAAATGTCGAAAAAGATGCGGGGTATGATGCTCACAGCACCTGGTATTCCCAAGCGGTCTCCCAATCAGGTACTAAACAGGCCGAACCATGCTTGGCTGCCGAGATCGGACGAGATCGCGCCTTTTCAGGGTGGTATGGCCGTGAGCGGTACTGCTCTTGCAGATGGACACCCATGAAATGTCGAGAAAGATGCGGGGTATGATGCTCACAGCACCTGGTATTCCCAAGCGGTCTCCCAATCAGGTACCAAACAGGCCGAACCATGCTTGGCTTCCAAGATCGGACGAGATTGGGCCTTTTCAGGGTGGTATGGCCATGTGCGGTACTGCACTTGCAGATGGACACCCATGAAATGTCGAAAAAGATGCGGGGTATGATGCTCACAGCACCTGGTATTCCCAAGCGGTCTCCCAATCAGGTACTAAACAGGCCGAACCATGCTTGGCTTCCGAGATCGGACGAGATCGGGCCTTTTCAGGGTGGTATGGCCGTGAGCGGTACTGCACTAGCAGATGGACACCCATGAAATGTCGAAAAAGATGCGGGGTATGATGCTCACAGCACCTGGTATTCCGAAGCGGTCTCCCAATCAGGTACTAAACAGGCCGAACCATGCTTGGCTGCCGAGATCGGGCGAGATCGGGCCTTTTCAGGGTGGTATGGCCGTGAGCGGTACTGCACTTGCAGATGGACACCCATGAAATGTCGAAAAAGATGCGGGGTATGATGCTCACAGCACCTGGTATTCCCAAGCGGTCTCCCAATCAGGTACTAAACAGGCCGAACCATGCTTGGCTGCCGAGATCGGACGAGATCGGGCCTTTTCAGGGTGGTATGGCCGTGAGCGGTACTGCACTAGCAGATGGACACCCATGAAATGTCGATAAAGATGCGGGGTATGATGCTCACAGCACCTGGTATTCCCAAGCGGTCTCCCAATCAGGTACTAACCAGGCCGAACCATGCTTGGCTTCCGAGATCGGACGAGATCGGGCCTTTTCAGGGTGGTATGGCCGTGAGCGGTACTGCTCTTGCAGATGGACACCCATGAAATGTCGAAAAAGATGCGGGGTATGATGCTCACAGCACCTGGTATTCCCAAGCGGTCTCCCAATCAGGTACTAAACAGGCCGAACCATGCTTGGCTGCCGAGATCGGACGAGATCGGGCCTTTTCAGGGTGGTATGGCCGTGAGCGGTACTGCACTAGCAGATGGACACCCATGAAATGTCGGTAAAGATGCGGGGTATGATGCTCACAGCACCTGGTATTCCCAAGCGGTCTCCCAATCAGGTACTAACCAGGCCGAACCATGCTTGGCTACCGAGATCGGACGAGATCGGGCCTTTTCAGGGTGGTATGGCCGTGAGCGGTACTGCTCTTGCAGATGGACACCCATGAAATGTCGAAAAAGATGCGGGGTATGATGCTCACAGCAACTGGTATTCCCAAGCGGTCTCCCAATCAGGTACTAAACAGGCCGAACCAATGCTTAGCTTCCGAGATCGGACGAGATCGGGCCTTTTCAGGCTGGTATGGCCGTGAGCGGTACTGCACTAGCAGATGGACACCCATGAAATGTCGAAAAAGATGCGGGGTACGATGCTCACAGCACCTGGTATTCCCAAGCGGTCTCCCAATCAGGTACTAAACAGGCCGAACCATGCTTGGCTTCCGAGATCGGACGAGATCGGGCCTTTTCAGGGTGGTATGGCCGTGAGCGGTACTGCTCTAGCAGATGGACACCCATGAAATGTCGAAAAAGATGCGGGGTATGATGCTCACAGCACCTGGTATTCCCAAGCGGTCTCCCAATCAGGTACTAACCAGGCCGAACCATGCTTGGCTGCCGAGATCGGACGAAATCGGACGAGATCGGGCCTTATCAGGGTGGTATGGCCGTGAGCGGTACTGCACTAGCAGATGGACACCCATGAAATGTGGAAAAAGATGCGGGGTATGATGCTCACAGCACCTGGTATTCCCAAGTGGTCTCCCAATCAGGTACTAACCAGGCCAAACCATGCTTGGCTGCCGAGATCGGACGAGATCGGACGAGATCGGGCCTTATCAGGGTGGTATGGCCGTGAGCGGTACTGCTCTTGCAGATGGACACCCATGAAATGTCGAAAAAGATGCGGGGTATGATGCTCGCAGCACCTGGTATTCCCAAGCGGTCTCCCAATCAGGTACGAACCAGGCCGGACCATGTTTGGCTGCCAAAATCGGACAAGATCGGGCCTTTTCAGGGTGGTAAGGCCGTGAGCGGTACTGCTCTTGCAGATGGACACCCATGAAATGTCGAAAAAGATGCGGGGTATGATGCTCACAGCACCTGGTATTCCCAAGCGGTCTCCCAAACAGATACTAACCAGGCCGAACCATGCTTGACTTCCGAGTTCGGACGAGATCGGGCCTTTTCAGGGTGGTATGGCCTTGGGCGGTACTGCTCTTGCAGATGGACACCCATGAAATGTCGAAAAAGATGCGGGGTATGATGCTCACAGCACCTGGTATTCCCAAGCGGTCTCCCAAACAGGTACTAAACAGGCCGAACCATGCTTGGCTTCCGAGATCGGACGAGATCGGGCCTTTTCAGGGTGGTATGGCCGTGGGCGGTACTGCGCTTTCAGATAGACACCCATGAAATGTCGAAAAAGATGCGGGGTATGATGCTCACAGCACCTGGTATTCCCAAGCGGTCTCCCAATCAGGTACTAAACAGGCCGAACCATGCTTGGCTGCCGAGATCGGACGAGATCGGGCCTTTTCAGGGTGGTATGGCCGTGAGCGGTACTGCACTAGCAGATGGTCACCCATGAAATGTCGAAAAAGATGCGGGGTATGATGCTCACAGCACCTGGTATTCCCAAGCGGTCTCCCAATCAGGTACTAACCAGGCCGAACCATGCTTGGCTTCCGAGATCGGACGAGATCAGGCCTTTTCAGGGTGGTATGGCCGTGAGCGGTACTGCACTAGCAGATGGACACCCATGAAATGTCGAAAAAGATTCGGGGTATGATGCTCACAGCACCTGGTATTCCCAAGCGGTCTCCCAATCAGGTACTAACCAGGCCGAACCATGCTTGGCTTCCGAGATCGGACGAGATCGGGCCTTTTCAGGGTGGTATGGCCGTGAACGGTACTGCTCTTGCAGATGGACACCCATGAAATGTCGAAAAAGATGCGGGGTATGACGCTCACAGCACCTGGTATTCCCAAGCGGTCTCCCAATCAGGTACTAACCAGGCCGAACAATGCTTGGCTGCCGAGATCGGACGAGATCGGGCCTTTTCAGGGTGGTATGGCCGTGAGCGGTACTGCTCTTGCAGATGGACACCCATGAAATGTCGAAAAAGATGCGGGGTATGATGCTCACAGCACCTGGTATTCCCAAGCGGTCTCCCAATCAGGTACTAACCAGGCCGAACCATGCTTGGCTGCCGAGATCGGACGAGATCGGACGAGATCGGGCCTTTTCAGGGTGGTATGGCCGTGAGCGGTACTGCACTAGCAGATGGACACCCATGAAATGTCGAAAAAGATGCGGGGTATGATGCTCACAGCACCTGGCATTCCCAAGCGGTCTCCCAATCAGGTACTAAACAGGCCGAACCATGCTTGGCTTCCGAGATCGGGCGAGATCGGGCCTTTTCAGGGTGGTATGGCCGTGAGCGGTACTGCACCAGCAGATGGACACCCATGAAATGTCGAAAAAGATGCGGGGTATGATGCTCACAGCACCTGGTATTCCCAAGCGGTCTCCCAATCAGGTACTAACCAGGCCGAACCATGCTTGGCTTCCGAGATCGCACGAGATCGGGCCTTTTCAGGGTGGTATGGCCGTGAGCGGTACTGCACTAGCAGATGGACACTGTCAGGTTCATTAATAATTACCTTCGTCCGTAATTATCAATAACTGCAGGAAGACATCTTATTCAATTATTGACATTTAATTAAATAGAAATGGATACAACAGATAAAAGCCTCCGGAGGGGAGCGTTACAGCAAGTGTCACCTTACAACTTCCGAACGTCTTCCCGAATAGACGTTTTCGTCCCATTCTTATGGTCACAAGTTACAGAGTTGTTGATCATTCCATCACGTATGAGTAAAAACAACATCTGGGACTACAATAACAATCAAAGTATTTTACTAAGAACAAAAACAGGGACTAGACCTAACAACATGTAGATTAGAGTAATTATACAACCTCCTTGACCTAAGAATCATATAATATAATCATAATCATATAATCGTTACATACAGAAAAACCCGAAGTGTTACGGTTACATAACGATAACAATATTCTTGTTATTGTCCGAATAGCCCTGTCCTCGTCACCAAGGGCCCACCAAATCTCAAGGACCCAGATTGGGTGGATTGTTTGTATAACCATCCTGGAACAGGCTGTCCAGGTTAAAGATGACTTGGTGTGACCTCAACACTTTTGAAAAACAGAAAGAGAATGATTTAACAAAGTAATGAATTAATACAGAGAAAAGAAAGAGAATGATTTAATAAAGAAATGAATTAATATAACTATTATAATAGTAAAACAGAACAAACCCAACATTCCCCCGTTTTTATAATATGTATGTTATTAGTCATTTCTTAGTAATCACTAAATGGTAATGTCGGGTGACTGTGATTTTTCCCGCCTACTCCTTACTCCCATGGCTGGTCTGAAAGAGAAAAAACATAATTATATTCGTCCAATTGGTCCTCGGATTTACCGTACTCCTGGACCTCACTGCTTTCCCCAAACCGTCCCATAAGATACAACTCATGTACTTTAGAATTTGTAGGGGCAATTGCAGTAGTTATAAGTCGGCTTAGCAAGGAGCGCAAACAGGGGATACTACATCACCCACACAATGTTAGGATAGCGGTAATTGTGCCTATAGTAACCACGAAGGATGTAGCCAAATCTTTAGATTTTCCAAAGGTCTTATCCCACCAATCTGACAATGCGGACGTATCTACTCCAGAGTGCTCTTGCATATTGCGGTTCAGTGTTTGCAGGCCAGTAATGGCCCTGGTGAGAGATCCACTGGGTGACGCGTTGTTCGGTATGAAGGTGCAACATTGTTTTCCAAACATTGCACACACGCCCCCTGTTTCAAGGATCATATCCACCGCTATGCGATTCTGGAACGCCATCAGACTGGTAGCTGCCAGTTGTTCCTTCATGGCCACAAATCCCTGTTCAGTATAATTTCCAAGTTTTGAACATTGTAATGTAAGTAATTTATTCTATCCACATTTTTGTTTGGGGTGATTAGAAGGAAGATAGACTCCCAACCTGCTGCGATCTGATTAGCCAGCTTATACTCATCTGGTACGCCCCAGGGGATGCCAATCGCATCAATGTATGTTGGATCTCCTTCCCTCCATGCCTCTCGACGATGTCGGGAGGGTCGACCCTTCAGCCGAATTATGAGCCGCCAATTGTATCTCCTCCACTGTGGATGGAAAAACAGACATCGGTAAGAGCAGTGAGACCAAAGTACCTAGTCCTGCCGCGTTTCGGCAGGAGTCGTATAATTTATCTACCACCCCGCCACCATAGGCCAGAACGTGGTATCAGGGGTGTAGTTTGTTTTAGAACGCCGGTACACCACGTCATTTATCGCCCCCAGCTTCAGACCATGCCCTGTAAGGTTTAAGCAGGTAAAATGATTAAACAGTGGAAAAATTGACTTCCTATTTACTGCGTAACAGGATAAACACTGCTTCAATATTTTTTTTTTTTCTTGCCAAGTAGGACACGTTTTTTCATTTGTAAAAACACTTTTCCCCAAAAGAATGGTGATTGAGGGAGTTGTTAGACCCCATCGTTTTTTCCCTTGTCTGGTAGGTTATCCTAATCTTTTGTAAGATGGTTTAGTCTCAATTGAAACTATATGGAGACGTCAAACCCAATATAAAAGAGTTCCCTATAGTTTTATGGTATTGCTTGCTGAGCAATAATCTTTTCAATTAATATTGGTGTTTCCCGTATTTTATTAAGTCAGAAAGTTTATTTTACCCGTCCCCTCAATGTTTCAATTGAGACCACCCTTTTACCAAAGTAGCTCCACCTAGTGCTTGTCCTCTTTACACTCCATTAACAGCGCCCAATTATCCCCCGTTTGGGAAATCCCTGTTTCAGAAATACATTTTCACAGGTTAATATGTCAGTCCAAGCTTTCCAATCTTGACCAATTTCTGCAACAAGGCTTTTCCCAATCTTCAATTTTTTGCTGTTAATGTACCACACATATTTCCCACCATAGATTGCCCCTTTGTATGGCAACCGGGACGTCGCCGAGTCCAAATATATATTTTCATTTTGGAAATTTGATTTAGTAGGTAATGTTAATTAAATGTAAATGTGTATGTTTCTCGGTTTACCCTCCCGTAAGAAGGTGTATCCTCAATTGAAACGCCTCCGCCTTTTTCTCCAACTGGAGAAAACAACCCTACTGTGGAAAGGAATAGAATCACAATCATCATTAATCTCATTGCCCCAAAAGCAATAATTGTTTTCAACATGACTTTTTGTCTTTGTTTAGGGAGTTTTCCTCTTGAAACGTTTCAATTTAGACAACCTTCTTACTGTGGGAAAGGTGCATCCGTGTCCCCTTTCAGTAACAAGGACCCTCCCACTTTGCGTTGCTCCGATGTTTCTTCTTTTATGCTGCTTATCAGCATCCAGTCTTCAAGAATCACCGTCGCTTCGTCCGTTTCCTGTTAAGAAGCAAAATCTCCCTCTGATAGTCTAAATTTGGTGTGTGCGTTTTTTTTTCTCTGATAGATTCGCCTCATCATCCAATTGTCATTGTGTGGTGAATAATAACAATTTGTAAGGTCTACCAAACAGGACTTCATATAAGGTCCGCCAATTGTGGATGGTAGACAACTATTATATTAACAAAATGGGAGCCATTATCACTATAAATAGTTTCTGGAATTCCATATCGTGGAATGATATCCATATGATCTAATAAAATAAAATAAAATCTATATGTATTTTTTTGAAATGGATATGTGGGTATGCATATAGATTTAAACCCTAAGCCTTGTAGTGCCGTTGTAGCAAGGCCACCTCCCCCTTGTCGAGACATAGGTCTTCCCTTGACTCAAGCCCAAATTATTTTCTTTATTGATCTTTTATTGATAGATTATGTCTCGGTGGTCTGCCAATCAAAAAACACAAAAAGACAAACTATCATTCACGCTCACACTCATAAAAAAAAGAATTTAGTGTGTTCAACCAGTCTAGCATCCATAATTTCATTTTGTGGGAGTAAACTGGAGTACCCGGAGAAAATCCACAAATTCTCGAGGACGCCATGAATACCCCACATTCCGGAAAGTCTGGATCCACCCCGCATTCATTAGTAGATCCTTTAATATACACACCCCCACTCTAGCATTTTAACCGTTTGTAAAAAATTTCCTTCAAGTTTCACACAAAGTTATATCCTCTTTAATGCTATCAGTTTAGCTGTTTGTTCCCCGAATTGAGGTGGCAATAGTTTCACATCTAAGGTTTTTATTTTCACAGCCGCCATGACCTAATGGCCCCCTATCAGGTTTTTGGAAAATCCCAATTTCCTCTAATAGCATGCCAATCACCTTTTAATGCGGCCATCCAATTTTGTTTCTACTTGTTTCAGGTGATAAGATAATCTCCCCCATTTGTAAAACAAATTCATCCACGCCTAATTTATACAACATGACGCCTACTTGTTTTAGATATGGGGTCCCCAATTTCCCAAAATTTCCCAGAATTAATGTA
Source organism: Stigmatopora nigra (assembly GCF_051989575.1). NCBI lineage: Eukaryota > Metazoa > Chordata > Actinopteri > Syngnathiformes > Syngnathidae > Stigmatopora > Stigmatopora nigra. The sequence goes on from NW_027551603.1 coordinate 481,404, forward strand.
CTACCACATCCTGTCAAAAACCCAAAACGACTAACATAACCTGTTTCTAAGCCAGATTCTGGAATTTGGAGAATTTCTCCTTTCCCTCCCTTATCTAAGCTTGTTATTGCCACTCGTTATCACTGTAACATTCAGGCGTATTAACCCCATCGTTGCTAAAGTTCTCACCAATTTGCATGCCCTTAAAGCAGTAAAAAGCAACGTTATTTGGTTGTATCAATTGACCAATGCTTATCCAATCCGTAATATCCTTAAAGTCACCAATATGACCTGTGACAAAGCATATTTCCTCCCGCCAGGACAACAGACAATGTTCTTTCAAGTGCACTTTGAAAAACATTCCATGTTACTCCATTCTTAGGGAAAATATGCTCATCCTAAACCAATTATTTTATTTACAATTCACCTAATTATTTGGATGAATGCCATGAATTTTATCATGCCACTATTGCATTGTAAATTTCCCATCTGATGTCGTTAACAGCCAAATAATTCAATACCTACTATACTTTGTAAATCACCTCATATGATGTTTACTTAAGACAAGAGTCATTTCCCATAGCCTGTTACCAAAACAAAAATCTACAACAATTAAATTAGAGAAATCAACCTTTTGTTAGACAATTCCTAATTACAAACTTTAATGTTTTAAAAACCTTATCGTCACCAATATACCATAATTTTGTAAATTTTGTCATCCTGGCCTTTTTTTCTTTTAAACAGCCAACCTCCTGGATTAAAGTATTTTGAATAATCAAAAAATTCTGAAATAGTATTAATATTATTTTATCCTCCAAAAGCTAGTTTCCTTTAACTAAGAGCCCTTTGAAATCCACAATTGCTCAAAAATGACTATTTTGGTCTATTTCCCAAATCCAAAGCTTTTTACCAAATCAACCTTTTACTAAACAGATTTTCTATCCTCTTAATACATTTCATTTTAAAACCCAAAATATCAATGCGAAAGCATCCGCATAGCCTTGCATTTCTTGCAGACCATGTATTGTTCTTATTCTGAAAAGTCCAAACAGAAAACGCAATTAGCCGTTAACTATGACCTCCACTCTTGCTGCGAAAACAGCATTGTTATCTTATGTTTACAAACCAGCTTTTTCCCTGTGCCCAAATACAACGCTTTTTAGAGAAGACAACCATTAAAACGTCAAATTAACCCCTCTTCCGATATTCAACTACATCACAATATTTTTCCAAGACCCCATATATCCAGAATATGTATGCTGCAAGCACAACAATATGGCAAAAACCCATTTTCTGCCCTCAAGTTTGCTTCAGCACCCCCAAGGCCAATTATTATTATTATAATGTCTTCACGGAAGGGATCACAAAATTTTAGTTGTTTACACGGTCCGAACGCTCCCGAAAGCCCAACACAGTTAAATCGTCTGCCCCGCGGCCCACATGTTTCACTCCCATCTAATCAGCAGCCGCTGCACCAGAAACGCTTCCCCCGCAGTTGACACATTTTTTGGCAAGTCTAGAGCATAATAAAAACACAGGTGACATTCCCTGCTAAAATTTAAATGATCATTTTGTATATATTCTTTTGTCTTTTTAAACACCATCTTCCCGTTAGCGGACGGGATCAAAAACCAAGCTGCAATAAGCCATCACATTGCTGTAAATTGACAGTACATATAGGTTATATTAACAAAGCACCACCCGCACTTGGAAATAACCATTCTAATTGTTGTTATACAAGCCCAAGCATCACAAAAAAAACCCAATTTATTGTAATCACAAAACGTCATACCCGGATTAACCAAATCAAATACCAGTGTCCCCATTAATTTTCTAGCTCCCTTTATTTTTGTTAAACTTCCTCCGCGCCCGTCACCTATCTCGGTAAATATTTTCCCCGTCAGCCGAGGAGGCCCCGCTATTTTTTCCTTACCAAACAGTACTTTCCCGCAGCCACGGTCTTAAATATATCCCCGTTATCCGAGGGAGCCCCCACTATTTTCCCAAAATAGTATTTTTAACTTCTCCCCGGCCTTATTTTGCCATTAGTGTCTGTGGAACAAGCTGTTACACTTTTATCCACTCACATATTATTTATATATGTATATTACCTCTATGCATTAGTGCATATATTATCCTGCATTCTATGCATTTTAAGCTGGCCAGCAAACCCATATTTATTTATCCATAAATATAGCTGTGTAATATTTTTAAAGCGCTTTGTCTTTCCAATTTTTTCCAATCCTTACAAGTTAGACGTATTTTTTGGATCGTCATCCAAACCCGCCTTACAACACGTGTTTCCCATATTTTACTTTTATTTTTTGTAGTGAGTTCGTGTGCCTCACACAGTTAACTCTATTATTTATTATTATTATTAATATTATTATTATCTATTCGACTGTATCGACTGTATCTCCTAGGCCTTTCCTAATTTTACTGCAGAAACCACACAAACACCATACAACGTATATTCGTGCCTACCCTTTAGACACAGGACACTCCCCGGCCCCAATATTGTACCTCTAGTACAATATATTCGTGCCTACCCCTGAGACACAGGACACTTTCCAGCAAAGTGCCCCACCGTACCTGCCATTGACTAGTATAAACACAGGGTTTTATCGCCGTCACCCAGGACGCGAAACCAGCCCAACAATGGACCTCACATACAATGTCCCTTTAACGCATTTGGAAACACCTTCACAACATGCAGACATTAATGTGGACTTACCCGAGATCCATCAGATGTCTCCCTCCAGCAGGAAAAGTCTTCAACCGCCGAGAATCCAGGCGCCCCCGTCGAAAAACTCCGGCCCACCAAGGGTTTTGAAGACGCCGTGCGCACGGTCACTTACCAGATGTCGAACAGCAGCGCCTGGGTTCTCGCTCCGGTATATTGACCTCCATGGCTCAGAAGGACCAAAATGTCAGGTTCATTAATAATTACCTTCGTCCGTAATTATCAATAACTGCAGGAAGACATCTTATTCAATTATTGACATTTAATTAAATAGAAATGGATACAACAGATAAAAGCCTCCGGAGGGGAGCGTTACAGCAAGTGTCACCTTACAACTTCCGAACGTCTTCCCGAATAGACGTTTTCGTCCCATTCTTATGGTCACAAGTTACAGAGTTGTTGATCATTCCATCACGTATGAGTAAAAACAACATCTGGGACTACAATAACAATCAAAGTATTTTACTAATAACAAAAACAGGGACTAGACCTAACAACATGTAGATTAGAGTAATTATACAACCTCCTTGACCTAAGAATCATATAATATAATCATAATCATATAATCGTTAATCGTTACATACAGAAAAACCCGAAGTGTACGGTTACATAACGATAACAATATTCTTGTTATTGTCCGAATAGCCCTGTCCTCGTCACCAAGGGCCCACCAAATCTCAAGGACCCAGATTGGGTGGATTATCTGTATAACCATCCTGGAACAGGCTGTCCAGGTTAAAGATGACTTGGTGTGACCTCAACACTTTTGAAAAACAGAAAGAGAATGATTTAACATAGTAATGAATTAATACAGAGAAAAGAAAGAGAATGATTTAATAAAGAAATGAATTAATATAACTATTATAATAGTAAAACAGAACAAACCCAACAGACACCCATGAAATGTCGAAGAAGATGCGGGGTATGATGCTCACAGCACCTGGTATTCCCAAGCGGTCTCCCAAACAGGTTCTAACCAGGCCGAACCATGCTTGGCTTCCGAGATCGGACGAGATCGGGCCTTTTCAGGGTGGTATGGCCGTGAGCGGTGCTGCTCTTGCAGATGGACACCCATGAAATGTCGAAAAAGATGCGGGGTATGATGCTCACAGCACCTGGTATTCCCAAGCGGTCTCCCAATCAGGTACTAACCAGGCCGAACCATGCTTGGCTGCCGAGATCGGACGAGATCGGGCGAGATCGGGCCTTATCAGGGTGGTATGGCCGTGAGCGGTACTGCTCTTGCAGATGGACACCCATGAAATGTCGAAAAAGATGCGGGGTATGATGCTCACAGCACCTGGTATTCCCAAGCGGTCTCCCAATCAGGTACTAACCAGGCTGAACCATGCTTGGCTTCCGAGATCGGGCGAGATCGGGCCTTTTCAGGGTGGTATGGCCGTGAGCGGTACTGCTCTTGCAGATGGACACCCATGAAATGTCGAAAAAGATGCGGGGTATGATGCTCACAGCACCTGGTATTCCCAAGCGGTCTCCCAATCAGGTACTAACCAGGCCGAACCATGCTTGGCTGCCGAGATCGGACGAGATCGGGCGAGATCGGGCGAGATCGGGCCTTATCAGGGTGGTATGGCCGTGAGCGGTACTGCTCTTGCAGATGGACACCCATGAAATGTCGAAAAAGATGCGGGATATGATGCTCACAGCACCTGGTATTCGCGAGCGGTCTCCCAATCAGGTACTAACCAGGCCGAACCATGCTTGGCTTCCGAGATCGGACGAGATCAGGCCTTTTCAGGGTGGTATGGCCGTAAGCGGTACTCTACCAGCAGATGGACACCCATGAAATGTCGAAAAAGATGCGGGGTATGATGCTCACAGCACCTGGTATTCCCAAGCGGTCTCCCAATCAGGTACTAACCAGGCCGAACCATGCTTGGCTGCCGAGATCGGGCGAGATCGGGCCTTTTCAGGGTGGTATGGCCGTGAGCGGTACTGCACTAGCAGATGGACACCCATGAAATGTCGAAAAAGATGCAGGGTATGATGCTCACAGCACCTGGTATTCCCAAGCGGTCTCCCATTCAGGTACTAAACAGGCTGAACCATGCTTGGCTTCCGAGATCGGACGAGATCGGGCCTTTTCAGGGTGGTATGGCCATGAGCAGTACTGCACTAGCAGATGGACACCCATGAAATGTCGAAAAAGATGCGGGGTATGATGCTCACAGCACCTGGTATTCCCAAGCGGTCTCCCAATCAGGTACTAAACAGGCCGAACCATGCTTGGCTGCCGAGATCGGACGAGATCGGGCCTTTTCAGGGTGGTATGGCCGTGAGCGGTACTGCATTAGCAGATGGACACCCATGAAATGTCGAAAAAGATGCGGGGTATGATGCTCACAGCACCTGGTATTCCCAAGCGGTCTCCCAATCAGGTACTAACCAGGCCGAACCATGCTTGGCTGCCGAGATCGAGCGAGATCGGGCCTTTTCAGGGTGGTATGGCCGTGAGCGGTACCACTCCTGCAGATGGACACCCATGAAATGTCGAAAAAGATGCGGGGTACGATGCTCAGAGCACCTGGTATTCCCAAGCGGTCTCCCAATCAGGTACTAACCAGGTCGAACCATGCTTGGCTTCCGAGATCGGACGAGATCGGGCCTTTTCAGGGTGGTATGGCCGTGAGCGGTACTGCACTAGCAGATGGACACCCATGAAATGTCGAAAAAGATGCGGGGAATGATGCTCACAGCACCTGGTATTCCCAAGCGGTCTCCCAACCAGGTACTAACCAGGCCGAACCATGCTTGGCTGCCGAGATCGGGCGAGATCGGGCCTTTTCAGGGTGGTATGGCCATGAGCGGTACTGCGCCTGCAGATGGACACCCATGAAATGTCGAAAAAGATGCGGGGTATGATGCTCACAGCACCTGGTAGTCCCAAGCGGTCTCCCATTCAGGTACTAAACAGGCTGAACCATGCTTGGCTTCCGAGATCGGACGAGATCGGGCCTTTTCAGGGTGGTATGGCCGTGAGCAGTACTGCACTAGCAGATGGACACCCATGAAATGTCGAAAAAGATGCGGGGTATGATGCTCACAGCACCTGGTATTCCCAAGCGGTCTCCCAATCAGGTACTAAACAGGCCGAACCATGCTTGGCTGCCGAGATCGGACGAGATCGGGCCTTTTCAGGGTGGTATGGCCGTGAGCGGTACTGGATTAGCAGATGGACACCCATGAAATGTCGAAAAAGATGCGGGGTATGATGCTCACAGCACCTGGTATTCTCAAGCGGTCTCCCAATCAGGTACTAACCAGGCCGAACAATGCTTAGCTTCCGAGATTGGACGAGATCAGGCCTTTTCAGGGTGGTATGGCCGTGAGCGGTACTCTACCAGCAGATGGACACCCATGAAATGTCGAAAAAGATGCGGGGTATGATGCTCACAGCACCTGGTATTCCCAAGCGGTCTCCCATTCAGGTTCTAAACAGGCTGAACCATGCTTGGCTTCCGAGATCGGACGAGATCAGGCCTTTTTAGGGTGGTATGGCCGTGAGCAGTACTGCACTAGCAGATGGACACCCATGAAATGTCGAAAAAGATGCGGGGTATGATGCTCACAGCACCTGGTATTCCCAAGCAGTCTCACAATCAGGTACTAACCAGGCCGAACTATGCTTGGCTTCCGAGATCGGACGAGATCGGGCCTTTTCAGGGTGGTATGGCCGTGAGCGGTACTGCACTTGCAGATGGACACCCATGAAATGTCGAAAAAGATGCGGGGTATGATGCTCACAGCACCTGGTATTCCCAAGCGGTCTCCCAATCAGGTACTAAACAGGCCGAACCATGCTTGGCTGCCGAGATCGGACGAGATCGGGCGAGATCGGGCCTTATCAGGGTGGTATGGCCGTGAGCGGTACTGCTCTTGCAGATGGACACCCATGAGCTAAAGTATTAATTCGACCTTCTACACCTGCTACCCAAATCAATTGGGATTTGACATTATTCAAAGTCAGTTGAAATATTCAGGTTATAAAAGAGGGGGGAAAAGGCAGGAATATATACAGCTATGTTTTACTTTTGTGCATTTCAGGCCAAATTGGTATTTGTCTTTGAGTCAGCAATAATAACAAAGGAGTAAAGTCAGCTTGATTGCAGTAAGACTTTTTGCACTCTATACACTCAATTTTCACATGTTGTTTTACTTCTGGACGCTGCAAATGGACTACACATCTGTTGCATCGTGTGTATATATGTGTATTACCGTAGTTTGAATTTTGATTTAAACCTTTACAACCCAATTGCCTCAGATCAAGCAATTATAATGTAAAGTAGTAGATGTTTAAAAAAAGCACCAAATGCAAAAAGATAACAAAATAACAATACTAAATAGTCAAATAAGCAACTCCATTATTCTTTTAGAGAAAATATCTCAGCTGGGTCAAGTCATTCAATTCAAATCGACTGGTAATCAGATTCAATTAAAGACTAACCGATTGGGTGCAACGTTGTAGTGGCAGCACAACTAAATGAATTCACTGAATTTAAATGGGATTTATAAGTGTTTTCACATTTTATACTGTAAAACAAAAAATCACATAGGATTTATGGTTAAACACTGGAGCTACAGAATTTTACCAGAAATTACATTCAATTGGTATAGCACTTCAATAACCACCAATTTATTGGAACACTATTGTAGATTTTTCATTTCACTGAAACTAAAATTATATTGCTCCACCACCACATGCACACACCCCTTTCTTACTGTATAACTCTAGCAACCACAAGTATTTTATTTTTATTTTTTTAAGAAGAAAATGACTGACTATTCTTCTGTCTGTTCAGATATCACTACTTTTACATGATAAGAGAAGTAATTTTTAAAGAAGGCTCAGCAAAATACCCAGCATTCAATAGTACTGGCATGCTGGATCTTGCAAACTACACTCCTCAACTGCACGGAAAAAAAATAGAAAAAAGCAGTCATACATTGTCTGCAGTACTTTCCACTCACTCGCTTACACTTTGTACTCCATCCTTTCTACACAAAAAGCATCATCCCGCTGTTACAGAGTAAAGAAGGTTGCACAGAGTCCTTTTCTTGCTGTTCTGTCTCTTTAGAACAGAAGGACACTTTGCGCTTCACAGAATGCAAGTCTACAAGTACTGCTGCTTAGATGTGGTTGAATGTTAGGCCCCTAAGAAATACACGTGAAGCAACAGCAATGCTTTACAAGGTGTCTATTGTTTATATAAATAAACATAAAACAGGTTACGAAAACATGCTGTAAAATCCAAATCATATTTTATCATAGTTTCACATGCTTAAACTAATAGTAATTGTTTAGTATAAATGATCGTCATGTGAAAGACATTGTTTAGTATTCTTTCATTCATTCATTCTCTCAACCGCTTATCCTCACAAGGGTCACGGGGGGTGCTAAGGCCTATCCCAGCTATCTACGGGCACCAGGCGGGGGACAAAAGAATGAACATAATTTAAAGTAATTGCTCTACAGTTGTACTGCATACCGGAGGTCATTTAATTCATTCAGATCAAGAACCTCAAATAACATATCGGCTGGTATTGTTGGAGATGGAAATCCAACTCATTTTATCTCTGAGGGCTAGCTGCGAATGCACTTGCATTATGTCAGTAAAATTCTAGAAATCATAGCGAAAGGGTTATTTTTCAAGAACATCTGTTCCCGAAAGACCGACAAATTGTCTTTATTTGATGCTCTTGTCAGGAGTGGTTGGATTGCCTTTCCTGGCATGACGTCACGATAACTATCAGCTGTCACTAATTACGTGATTAGATTATTTTTGGCGTCACTGGACAAGGTCCAAGTGGACATGGGGAAGCTGGAGCACCTCTTTGAGTCCAGGGCCAAAGAGACGCCATGGGCCAAGAAAGCGCCAGAGAGCAAAAAGTCCGAGATCCTGGTTCTGGACTCCAAGCGGAGCACCGCCATCAACATCGGGATGACGGTCCTGCCCGCCGTTCACGTCATCAAGAGCGCCATCCTCAACTTTGACGACTTTGCCATCAACAAGGAGGGTGTGGAGAAGATCCTGAGCATGACGCCCACAGAGGAGGAGAAGCAGAAGATCCGCGAGGCTCGCTCGGCCAATCCCGACGTTCCCCTGGGGACGGCCGAGGAATTCCTCTCGGGCCTGGCTTCCGTCAGCGCCTTGACCCCCCGCCTGCAGCTGTGGTCTTTCAAACTCAACTATGAGGCACTCGAGCAGGAGATCGCCGAGCCCCTGTTTGACCTGAAGTTGGGCATGGAGCAGCTGGCCGGCAACCGGACCTTCAAGAAGATCCTGGCCACGCTGCTGGCCGTGGGGAACTTCCTCAACGGGTGTCCTCCTCACCAGAATCTTCAGGCTCCCTCCATGGTGAATCAATTCCTCTGGGCATAGGCATAAGATAACTTGGGCGCTCTCTGGTGGTTGTACGCACCTGGGCATCATGATGAAACGGTAAAGGCTTCCCAGGGCGACGTGCATAGCAGTGGTGGGGCGTATGAGTACGCTGCGGCTCTAACTCTTCTACCAGCTGTGGCTCATCTCTAGAAATGATGTGCCTGAGAGCCCCGCACCACGGTGTGTCCATTACAAAATTCCTAAACGATTCTGAGGGGTTTCTTATACATTCCAAGCAGTCCGGTGTCTTCGAGGTGGATGGTTTGCGTCGCCGAGTGCGTCGGCGCGAGCGTGGGTGGCGCTCCGCTGGGTCCATAATGGTTGGATCGTGCTGTTACGATTTCGCCGCGTAGTGCGACGCGATCGTAGGGTAAGTTGAACCCAGATGCAGAGTCGCCGAAGTAATTGGAAAGGTGAGGCAGATCTGTAGCTCTTGTTGGTTGATTTAATAAACGGGGTAACATAACTTAAACAACTTAGCTTGACCACTCATTACAAACGAACTGAACATGCGGCGTGGCGTCAATGGAAACAGCAATTACTACGAGGATTAACAGGAAACGAAACCAGAACTTAACCAGTCGATCCAACCGCGTCCACAGAAAATCATAATGCTTAAATACCAAAAATAATCTAATCACGTAATTAGTGACAGCTGATAGTTATCGTGACGTCATGCCAGGAAAGGCAATCCAACCACTCCTGACAGCTCTGGGAGACAAAGTTGGAAACCTTCACGTGGTGTCTCCTGAGAGGCCGCTCGCTGCGGCCTGCGAATTCCAACAAATACCACTCAGAGCTGCCAACAAGGACCGTGGCACCCTACGTTTTTCATCCAGCCGGAGACATTTGACTGCCCCTCACCTCCGACTACCCCCCGGATGAAATAATCCGCGTTCCAGTGGCAGCTCTAGCGCTATCTGAGGGCAATCCTCAGGCGCTTGTAGTGCAAAAACAAAACAAAACAAACAACTGACAGCTCTGAGTGATTTTGGATCCTTTGTTTCTCCCCCAAGTAATGAGGACATGTTCTTTTTAAGATAGCTCTCCATCTAAGTCCTACTATAGGTCCAGTCTTGGTAAAAGGTGCATGATGACAACTGATCTATCTGAAATCCAGAATTTGATCTGGATTTCAGATAGATCACCCATGAAATGTCGAAAAAGATGCGGGGTATGATGCTCACAGCACCTGGTATTCCCAAGCGGTCTCCCAATCAGGTACTAACCAGGCCGTACCATGCTTGGCTTTCGAGATCGAACGAGATCGGGCCTTTTCAGGGTGGTATGGCCGTGAGCGGTACTGCTCTTGCAGATGGACACCCATGAAATGTCGAAAAAGATGCGGGGCATGATGCTCACAGCACCTGGTATTCCCAAGCGGTCTCCCAATCAGGTACTAACCAGGCCGAACCATGCTTGGCTTACGAGATCGGACGAGATCGGGCCTTTTCAGGGTGGTATGGCCGTGAGCGGTACTGCTTTTGCAGATGGACACCCATGAAATGTCGAAAAAGATGCGGGGTATGATACTCACAGCACCTGGTATTCCCAAGCGGTCTCCCAATCAGGTACTAAACAGGCCGAACCATGCTTGGCTTCCGAGATCGGACGAGATCTGGCCTTTTCAGGGTGGTATGGCCGTGAGCAGTACTGCCCTTGCAGATGGACACCCATGAAATGTCGAAAAAGATGCGGGGTATGATGCTCACAGCACCTGGTATTCCCAAGCGGTCTCCCAATCAGGTACTAACCAGGCCGAACCATGCTTGGCTTCCGAGATCGGACGAGATCGGGCCTTTTCAGGGTGGTATGGCCGTGAGCGGTACTGCACTAGCAGATGGACACCCATGAAATGTCGAAAAAGATGCGGGGCATGGTTCTCACAGCACCCGGTATTCCCAAGCGGTCTCCCAATCTGGTACTAAACAAGTCTAACCATGCTTGGCTTCCGAGATCGGACGAGATCGGGCCTTTTCAGGGTGGTATGGCCGTGAGCGGTACTGCACTAGCAGATGGACACCCATGAAATGTCGAAAAAGATGCGGGGTATGATGTACACAGCACCTGGTATTCCCAAGCGGACTCCCAATCAGGTACTAACCAGGCCGAACCATGCTTGGCTTCCGAGATCGGACGAGATCGGGCCTTTTCAGGGAGGTATGGCCGTGAGCGGTACTGCACTAGCAGATGGACACCCATGAAATGTCGAAAAAGATGCGGGGTATGATGCTCACCGCACCTGGTATTCCCAAGCGGTCTCCCAATCAGGTACTAACCAGGCCGAACCATGCTTGGCTGCCGAGATCGGACGAGATCAGGCGAGATCGGGCCTTATCAGGGTGGTATGGCCGTGAGCGGTACTGCTCTTGCAGATGGACACCCATGAAATGTCAAAAAAGATGCGGGGTATGATGCTCACAGCACCTGGTATTCCCAAGCAGTCTCCCAATCAGGTACTAAACAGGCCGAACCATGCTTGGCTTCCGAGATCGGACGAGATCGGGCCTTTTCAGCGTGGTATGGCCGTGAGCGGTACTGCACTAGCAGATGGACACCCATGAAATGTCGAAAAAGATGCTGGGTATGATGCCCACAGCACCTGGTATTCCCAAGCGGTCTGCCAATCAGGTACTAACCAGGCTGAACCATGCTTGGCTGCCTAGATCGGACGAGATCGGGCCTTTTCAGGGTGGTATGGCCGTGAGCGGTACTGCCCTTGCAGATGGACACCCATGAAATGTCAAAAAAGATGCGGGGTATGATGCTCACAGCACCTGGTATTCCCAAGCGGTCTCCCAATCAGGTACTAAACAGGCCGAATCATGCTTGGCTTCCGAGATCGGACGAGATCGGGCCTTTTCAGGGTGGTATGGCCGTGAGCGGTACTGCACTAGCAGATGGACACCCATGAAATGTCGAAAAAGATGCGGGGTATGATGCTTAAAGCACCTGGTATTCCCAAGCGGTCTCCCAATCAGGTACTAAACAGGCCGAACCATGCTTGGCTTCCGAGATCGGACGAGATCGGGCCTTTTCAGGGTGGTATGGCCGTGAGCGGTACTGCACTAGCAGATGGACACCCATGAAATGTCGAAAAAGATGCGGGGTATGATGCTCACAGCACCTGGTATTCCCAAGCAGTTTCCCAATCAGGTACTAAACAGGCCGAACCATGCTTGGCTTCCGAGATCGGACGAGATCGGGCCTTTTTTAGGGTGGTATAGCCATGAGCGGTACTGCTCTTGCAGATGGACACCCATGAAATGTCGAAAAAGATGCGGGGTATGATGCTCACAGCACCTGGTATTCCCAAGCGGTCTCCCAATCAGGTACTAAACAGGCCGAACCATGCTTGGCTGCCGAGATCGGACGAGATCGGGCCTTTTCAGGGTGGTATGGCCGTGAGCGGTACTGCTCTTGCAGATGGACACCCATGAAATGTCGAAAAAGATGCCGGGTATGATGCTCACAGCACCTGGTATTCCCAAGCGGTCTCCCAATCAGGTACTCAACAGGCCGAACTATGCTTGGCTTCCGAGATCGGACGAGATCGGGCCTTTACAGGGTGATATGGCCTTGAGCGGTACTGCTCTTGCAGATGGACACCCATGAAATGTCGAAAAAGATGCGGGGCATGGTTCTCACAGCACCTGGTATTCCCAAGCGGTCTCCCAATCAGATACTAACTAGGCCGAACCATGCTTGGCTTCCGAGATCGGACGAGATCGGACGAGATCGGGCCTTTTCAGGGTGATATGGCCGTGAGCGGTACTGCTCTTGCAGATGGACACCCATGAAATGTCGAAAAAGATGCGGGGTATGATGCTCACAGCACCTGGTATTCCCAAGCAGTCTCCCAATCAGGTACTAACCAGGCCAAACCATGCTTGGCTGCCGAGATCTGACGAGGTCGGGCCTTTGCAGGGTGGTATGGCCGTGAGCGGTACTGCTCTTGCAGATGGACACCCATGAAATGTCGAAAAAGATGCGGGGTATGATGCTCACAGCACCTGGTATTCCCCAGCGGTCTCCCAATCAGATACTAACCAGGCCAAACCATGCTTGGCTTCCGAGATCGGACGAGATCGGGCCTTTTCAGGGTGGTATGGCCGTTAGCGGTACTGCCTTTGCAGATGGACACCCAGGAAATGTCGAAAAAGATGCAGGGTATGATGCTCACAGCACCTGGTATTCCCAAGCGGTCTCCCAAACAGGTACTAAACAGGCCGAACCATGCTTGGCTTCCGAGATCGGACGAGATCGGGCCTTTTCAGGGTGGTATGGCCGTGAGCGGTACTGCTCTTGCAGGTGGACACCCATGAAATGTCGAAAAAGATGCGGGGCAAGATGCTCACAGCACCTGGTATTCCCAAGCGGTCTCCCAATCAGGTACTAAACAGGCCGAACCACGCTTGGCTTCCGAGATCGGACGGGATCGGGCCTTTTCAGGGTGGTATGGCCGTGAGCGGTACTGCTCATGCAGATGGACACCCATGAAATGTCGAAAAAGATGCGGGGTATGATGCTCACAGCACCTGGTATTCCCAAGCGGTCTCCCAATCAGGTACTAACCAGGCCGAACCATGCTTGGCTGCCGAGATCGGACGAGATCGGGCCTTTTCAGGGTGGTATGTCCGTGAGCGGTACTGCTTTTGCAGATGGACACCCATGAAATGTCGAAAAAGATGCGGGGTATGATGCTCACAGCACCTGGTATTCCCAAGCGGTCTCCCAATCAGGTACTAACCAGGCCGAACCATGCTTGGCTGCCGAGATCGGACGAGATCGGGCGAGATCGGGCCTTATCAGGGTGGTATGGCCGTGAGCGGTACTGCTCTTGCAGATGGACACCCATGAAATGTCGAAAAAGATGCGGGGTCTGATGCTCACAGCACCTGGTATTCCCAAGCGGTCTCCCAATCAGGTACTAAACAGGCCGAACAATGCTTGGCTTCCGAGATCGGACGAGATCGGGCCTTTTCAGGGTGGTATGGCCGTGAGCGGTACTGCTTTTGCAGATGGACACCCATGAAATGTCGAAAAAGATGCGGGGTATGATGCTCACAGCACCTGGTATTCCCAAACGGTCTCCCAACCCGGTACTAACCAGGCCGAACCATGCTTGGCTTCCAAGATCGGACGAGATCGGGCCTTTTCAGGGTGGTATGGCCGTGAGCGGTACTGCACTAGCAGATGGACACCCATGAGCTAAAGTATTAATTCGACCTTCTACACCTGCTACCCAAATCAATTGGGATTTGACATTATTCAAAGTCAGTTGGAATATTCAGGTTATAAAAGAGGGGGGAAAAGGCAGGAATATATACAGCTATGTTTTACTTTTGTGCATTTCAGGCCAAATTGGTATTTGTCTTTGAGTCAGCAATAATAACAAAGGAGTAAAGTCAGCTTGATTGCAGTAAGACTTTTTGCACTCTATACACTCAATTTTCACATGTTGTTTTACTTCTGGACGCTGTAAATGGACTGCACATCTGTTGCATCGTGTGTATATATGTGTATTACCGTACTTTGAATTTTGATTTAAACCTTTACAACCCAACTGCCTCAGATCAAGCAATTATAATGTAAAGTAGTAGATGTTTAAAAAAAGCACCAAATGCAAAAAGATAACAAAATAACAATACTAAATAGTCAAATAAGCAACTCCATTATTCTTTTAGAGAAAATATCTCAGCGGGGTCAAGTCATTCAATTCAAATCGACTGGTAATCAGATTCAATTAAAGACTAACCGATTGGGTGCAATGGTGTAGTGGCAGCACAACTAAATGAATTCACTGAATTTAAATGGGATTTATAAGTGTTTTCACATTTTATACTGTAAAACAAAAATCACATAGGATTTATGGTTAAACACTGGAGCTACAGAATTTTACCAGAAATTACATTCAATTGGTATAGCACTTCAATAACCACCAATTTATTGGAACACTATTGTAGATTTTTCATTACACTGAAACTAAAATTATATTGCTCCACCACCACATGCACACACCCCTTTTTTACTGTATAACTCTAGCAACCACAAGTATTTTATTTTTATTTTTTTAAGAAGAAAATGACTGACTATTCTATTAATTTTTAAAGAAGGCTCAGCAAAATACCCAGCATTCAATAGTACTGGCATGCTGGAACTTGCAAACTACACTCCTCAACTACACGGAAAAAAAATAGAAAAAAACAGTCATACATTGTCTGCAGTACTTTCCACTCATTCGCTTACACTTTGTACTCCATCCTTTCTACACAAAAAGCATCATCCCGCTGTTACAGAGTAAAGAAGTTTGCACAGAGTCCTTTTCTTGCTGTTCTGTCTCTTTAGAACAGAAGGACACTTTGCGCTTCACAGAATGCAAGTCTACAAGTACTGCTGCTTAGATGTGGTTGAATGTTAGGCCCCTAAGAAATACATGTGAAGCAACAGCAATGCTTTACAAGGTGTCTATTGTTTATATAAATAAACATAAAACAGGTTACGAAAACATGCTGTAAAATCCAAATCATATTTTATCATAGTTTCACATGCTTAAACTAATAGTAATTGTTTAGTATAATTGATCGTCATGTGAAAGACATTGTTTAGTATTCTTTCATTCATTCATTCTCTCAACCACTTATCCTCACAAGGGTCACGGGGGGTGCTAAGGCCTATCCCAGCTATCTACGGGCACCAGGCGGGGGACAAAAGAATGAACATAATTTAAAGTAATTGCTCTACAGTTGTACTGCATACCGGAGGTCATTTAATTCATTCAGATCAAGAACCTCAAATAACATAACGGCTGGTATTGTTGGAGATGGAAATCCAACTCATTTTATCTCTGAGGGCTAGCTGCGAATGCACTTGCATTATGTCAGTAAAATTCTAGAAATCATAGCGAAAGGGTTATTTTTCAAGAACATCTGTTCCCGAAAGACCGACAAATTGTCTTTATTTGATGCTCTTGTCAGGAGTGGTTGGATTGCCTTTCCTGGCATGACGTCACGATAACTATCAGCTGTCACTAATTACGTGATTAGATTATTTTTGGCGTCACTGGACAAGGTCCAAGTGGACATGGGGAAGCTGGAGCACCTCTTTGAGTCCAGGGCCAAAGAGACGCCATGGGCCAAGAAAGCGCCAGAGAGCAAAAAGTCCGAGATCCTGGTTCTGGACTCCAAGCGGAGCACCGCCATCAACATCGGGATGACGGTCCTGCCCGCCGTTCACGTCATCAAGAGCGCCATCCTCAACTTTGACGACTTTGCCATCAACAAGGAGGGTGTGGAGAAGATCCTGAGCATGACGCCCACAGAGGAGGAGAAGCAGAAGATCCGCGAGGCTCGCTCGGCCAATCCCGACGTTCCCCTGGGGACGGCCGAGGAATTCCTCTCGGGCCTGGCTTCCGTCAGCGCCTTGACCCCCCGCCTGCAGCTGTGGTCTTTCAAACTCAACTATGAGGCACTCGAGCAGGAGATCGCCGAGCCCCTGTTTGACCTGAAGTTGGGCATGGAGCAGCTGGCCGGCAACCGGACCTTCAAGAAGATCCTGGCCACGCTGCTGGCCGTGGGGAACTTCCTCAACGGGTGTCCTCCTCACCAGAATCTTCAGGCTCCCTCCATGGTGAATCAATTCCTCTGGGCATAGGCATAAGATAACTTGGGCGCTCTCTGGTGGTTGTACGCACCTGGGCATCATGATGAAACGGTAAAGGCTTCCCAGGGCGACGTGCATAGCAGTGGTGGGGCGTATGAGTACGCTGCGGCTCTAACTCTTCTACCAGCTGTGGCTCATCTCTAGAAATGATGTGCCTGAGAGCCCCGCACCACGGTGTGTCCATTACAAAATTCCTAAACGATTCTGAGGGGTTTCTTATACATTCCAAGCAGTCCGGTGTCTTCGAGGTGGATGGTTTGCGTCGCCGAGTGCGTCGGCGCGAGCGTGGGTGGCGCTCCGCTGGGTCCATAATGGTTGGATCGTGCTGTTACGATTTCACCGCGTAGTGCGACGCGATCGTAGGGTAAGTTGAACCCAGATGCAGAGTCGCCGAAGTAATTGGAAAGGTGAGGCAGATCTGTAGCTCTTGTTGGTTGATTTAATAAACGGGGTAACATAACTTAAACAACTTGGCTTGACCACTCATTACAAACGAACTGAACATGCGGCGTGGCGTCAATGGAAACAGCAATTACTACGAGGATTAACAGGAAACGAAACCAGAACTTAACCAGTCGATCCAACCGCGTCCACAGAAAATCATAATGCTTAAATACCAAAAATAATCTAATCACGTAATTAGTGACAGCTGATAGTTATCGTGACGTCATGCCAGGAAAGGCAATCCAACCACTCCTGACAGCTCTGAGTGATTTTGGATCCTTTGTTTCTCCCCCAAGTAATGAGGACATGTTCTTTTTAAGATAGCTCTCCATCTAAGTCCTACTATAGGTCCAGTCTTGGTAAAAGGTGCATGATGACAACTGATCTATCTGAAATCCAGAATTTGATCTGGATTTCAGATAGATCACCCATGAAATGTCGAAAAAGATGCGGGGTATGATGCTCACAGCACCTGGTATTCCCAAGCGGTCTCCCAATCAGGTACTAACCAGGCCGTACCATGCTTGGCTTCCGAGATCGAACGAGATCGGGCCTTTTCAGGGTGGTATGGCCGTGAGCGGTACTGCTCTTGCAGATGGACACCCATGAAATGTCGAAAAAGATGCGGGGTATGATGCTCACAGCACCTGGTATTCCCAAGCGGTCTCCCAATCAGGTACTAACCAGGCCGAACCATGCTTGGCTTACGAGATCGGACGAGATCGGGCCTTTTCAGGGTGGTATGGCCGTGAGCGGTACTGCTTTTGCAGATGGACACCCATGAAATGTCGAAAAAGATGCGGGGTATGATACTCACAGCACCTGGTATTCCCAAGCGGTCTCCCAATCAGGTACTAAACAGGCCGAACCATGCTTGGCTTCCGAGATCGGACGAGATCTGGCCTTTTCAGGGTGGTATGGCCGTGAGCAGTACTGCCCTTGCAGATGGACACCCATGAAATGTCGAAAAAGATGCGGGGTATGATGCTCACAGCACCTGGTATTCCCAAGCGGTCTCCCAATCAGGTACTAACCAGGCCAAACCATGCTTGGCTTCCGAGATCGGGCGAGATCGGGCCTTTTCAGGGTGGTATGGCCGTGAGCGGTACTGCACTAGCAGATGGACACCCATGAAATGTCGAAAAAGATGCGGGGCATGGTTCTCACAGCACCCGGTATTCCCAAGCGGTCTCCCAATCTGGTACTAAACAAGTCTAACCATGCTTGGCTTCCGAGATCGGACGAGATCGGGCCTTTTCAGGGTGGTATGGCCGTGAGCGGTACTGCACTAGCAGATGGACACCCATGAAATGTCGAAAAAGATGCGGGGTATGATGTACACAGCACCTGGTATTCCCAAGCGGACTCCCAATCAGGTACTAACCAGGCCGAACCATGCTTGGCTTCCGAGATCGGACGAGATCGGGCCTTTTCAGGGAGGTATGGCCGTGAGCGGTACTGCACTAGCAGATGGACACCCATGAAATGTCGAAAAAGATGCGGGGTATGATGCTCACCGCACCTGGTATTCCCAAGCGGTCTCCCAATCAGGTACTAACCAGGCCGAACCATGCTTGGCTGCCGAGATCGGACGAGATCAGGCGAGATCGGGCCTTATCAGGGTGGTATGGCCGTGAGCGGTACTGCTCTTGCAGATGGACACCCATGAAATGTCAAAAAAGATGCGGGGTATGATGCTCACAGCACCTGGTATTCCCAAGCAGTCTCCCAATCAGGTACTAAACAGGCCGAACCATGCTTGGCTTCCGAGATCGGACGAGATCGGGCCTTTTCAGCGTGGTATGGCCGTGAGCGGTACTGCACTAGCAGATGGACACCCATGAAATGTCGAAAAAGATGCTGGGTATGATGCTCACAGCACCTGGTATTCCCAAGCGGTCTGCCAATCAGGTACTAACCAGGCTGAACCATGCTTGGCTGCCTAGATCGGACGAGATCGGGCCTTTTCAGGGTGGTATGGCCGTGAGCGGTACTGCTCTTGCAGATGGACACCCATGAAATGTCAAAAAAGATGCGGGGTATGATGCTCACAGCACCTGGTATTCCCAAGCGGTCTCCCAATCAGGTACTAAACAGGCCGAATCATGCTTGGCTTCCGAGATCGGACGAGATCGGGCCTTTTCAGGGTGGTATGGCCGTGAGCGGTACTCTACTAGCAGATGGACACCCATGAAATGTCGAAAAAGATGCGGGGTATGATGCTTAAAGCACCTGGTATTCCCAAGCGGTCTCCCAATCAGGTACTAAACAGGCCGAACCATGCTTGGCTTCCGAGATCGGACGAGATCGGGCCTTTTCAGGGTGGTATGGCCGTGAGCGGTACTGCACTAGCAGATGGACACCCATGAAATGTCGAAAAAGATGCGGGGTATGATGCTCACAGCACCTGGTATTCCCAAGCAGTTTCCCAATCAGGTACTAAACAGGCCGAACCATGCTTGGCTTCCGAGATCGGACGAGATCGGGCCTTTTTTAGGGTGGTATAGCCATGAGCGGTACTGCTCTTGCAGATGGACACCCATGAAATGTCGAAAAAGATGCGGGGTATGATGCTCACAGCACCTGGTATTCCCAAGCGGTCTCCCAATCAGGTACTAAACAGGCCGAACCATGCTTGGCTGCCGAGATCGGACGAGATCGGGCCTTTTCAGGGTGGTATGGCCGTGAGCGGTACTGTACTAGCAGATGGACACCCATGAAATGTCGAAAAAGATGCGGGGTATGATGCTCACAGCACCTGGTATTCCCAAGCGGTCTCCCAATCAGGTACTAACCAGCCGAACCATGCTTGGCTGCCGAGATCGAGCCTTTTCAGGGTGGTATGGCCGTGAGCGGTACTGCTCTTGCAGATGGACACCCATGAAATGTCGAAAAAGATGCGGGGTATAATGCTCACAGCCCCTGGTATTCCCAAGCGGTCTCCCAATCAGGTACTAAACAGGCCGAATTATGTTTGGCTTCCGAGATCGGACGAGATCGGGTCTTTTCAGGGTGGTATGGCCGTGAGCGGTACTGCTCTTGCAGATGGACACCCATGAAATGTCGAAAAATTTGTGGGGTATGATGCTCACAGCACCTGGTATTCCCAAGCGGTCTCCCAATCAGGTACTAAACAGGCCGAACCATGCTTGGCTGCTGAGATCGGACGAGATCGGGCCTTTTCAGGGTGGTATCGCCGTGAGCGGTACTGCTCTTGCAGATGGACACCCATGAAATGTCGAAAAAGATGCGGGGTATGATGCTCACAGCACCTGGTATTCCCAAGCGGTCTCCCAATCAGGTACTAAACAGGCCGAACCTTGCTTGGCTGCTGAGATCGGACGAGATCGGGCCTTTTCAGGGTGGTATGGCCGTGAGCGGTACTGCTCTTGCAGATGGACACCCATGAAATGTCGAAAAAGATGCGGGGTATGATGCTCACAGCACATGGTATTGCCAAGCGGTCTCGCAATCAGGTACTAACCAGGCCGAACCATGCTTGGCTTCCGAGATCGGACGAGATCGGACGAGATCGGGCCTTTTCAGGGTGGTATGGCCGTGAGCGGTACTGCACTAGCAGATGGACACCCATGAAATGTCGAAAAAGATGCGGGGTATGATGCTCACAGCACCTGGTATTCACAAGCAGTCTCCCAATCAGGTATTAACCAGGCTGAACCATGCTTGGCTGCCGAGATCGGACGAGATCGGGCGAGATCGGGCCTTATCAGGGTGGTATGGCCGTGAGCGGTACTGCTCTTGCAGATGGACACCCATGAAATGTCGAAAAAGATGCGGGGTATGATGCTCACAGCACCTGGTATTCTCAAGCGGTCTCCCAATCAGGTACTAACCAGGCCGAACCATGCTTGGCTGCCGAGTTCGGACGAGATCGGGCGAGATCGGGCCTTTTCAGGGTGGTATGGCCGTGAGCGGTACTGCTTTTGCAGATGGACACCCATGAAATGTCGAAAAAGATGCGGGGTATGATGCTCACAGCACGTGGTATTCCCAAGCGGTCTCCCAATCAGGTACTAACCAGGCCGAACCATGCTTGGCTGCCGAGATCGGACGAGATCGGACGAGATCGGGCCTTTTCAGGGTGGTATGGCCGTGAGCGGTACTGCACTAGCAGATGGACACCCATGAAATGTCGAAAAAGATGCGGGGTATGATGCTCACAGCACCTGGTATTCCCAAGCGGTCTCCCAATCAGGTACTAACCAGGCCGAACGATGCTTGGCTTCCTAGATCGGGCGAGATCGGGCCTTTTCAGGGTGGTATGGCCGTGAGCGGTACTGCTTTTGCAGATGGACACCCATGAAATGTCGAAAAAGATGCGGGGTATGATGCTCGCAGCACCTGGTATTCCCAAGCGGTCTCCCAATCAGGTACTTACCAGGCCGAACCATGCTTGGCTTCCGAGATCGGAGGAGATTGGGCCTTTTCAGGGTGGTATGGCCGTGAGCGGTACTACTCTTGCAGATGGACACCCATGAAATGTCGAAAAAGATGCGGGGCAAGATGCTCACAGCACCTGGTATTCCCAAGCGGTCTCCCAATCAGGTACTAAACAGGCGGAACCCTGCTTGGTTGCCGAGATCGGACGAGATCGGGCCTTATCAGGGTGGTATGGCCGTGAATGGTACTGCTCTTGCAGATGGACACCCATGAAATGTCGAAAAAGGTGCGGGGTATGATGCTCACAGCACCTGGTATTCCCAAGCAGTCTCCCAATCAGGTACTAACCAGGCCGAATCATGCTTGGCTGCCGAGATCGGACGAGATCGGGCGAGATCGGGCCTTTTCAGGGTGGTATGGCCGTGAGCGGTACTGCTCTTGCAGATGGACACCCATGAAATGTCGAAAAAGATGCGGGGCAAGATGCTCACAGCACCTGGTATTCCCAAGCGGTCTCCCAATCAGGTACTAAACAGGCGGAACCATGCTTGGCTTCCGAGATCGGAGGAGATTGGGCCTTTTCAGGGTGGTATGGCCGTGAGCGGTACTATTCTTGCAGATGGACACCCATGAAATGACGAAAAAGATGCGGGGCAAGATGCTCACAGCACCTGGTATTCCCAAGCTGTCTCCCAATCAGGTACTAAACAGGCGGAACCCTGCTTGGCTGCCGAGATCGGACGAGATCGGGCCTTATCAGGGTGGTATGGCCGTGAATGGTACTGCTCTTGCAGATGGACACCCATGAAATGTCGAAAAAGGTGCGGGGTATGATGCTCACAGCACCTGGTATTCCCAAGCGGTCTCCCAATCAGGTACTAACCAGGCCGAACCATGCTTGGCTGCCGAGATCGGACGAGATCGGGCGAGATCGGGCCTTTTCAGGGTGGTATGGCCGTAAACGGTACTGCTCTTGCAGATGGACACCCATGAAATGTCGAAAAAGATGCGGGGTATGATGCTCACAGCACCTGGTATTCCCAAGCGGTCTCCCAATCAGGTACTAACCAGGCCGAACCATGCTTGGCTGCCGAGATCGGACGAGATCGGGCGAGATCGGGCCTTATCAGGGTGGTATGGCTGTGAGCGGTACTGCTCTTGCAGATGGACACCCATGAAATGTCGAAAAAGTTGCAGGGTATGATGCTCACAGCACCTGGTATTCCCAAGCTGTCTCCCAATCAGGTACTAACCAGGCCGAACGATGCTTGGCTGCCGAGATCGGACGAGATCGGACGAGATCGGGCCTTTTCAGGGTGGTATGGCCGTGAGCGGTACTGCACTAGCAGATGGACACCCATGAAATGTCGAAAAAGATGCGGGGTATGATGCTCACAGCACCTGGTATTCCCAAGCGGTCTCACAATCAGGTACTAAACAGGCCAAACCATGCTTGGCTTCCGAGATCGGACGAGATCGGGCCTTATCAGGGTGGTATGGCCGTGAGCGGTACTGCTCTTGCAGATGGACAGCCATGAAATGTCGAAAAAGATGCGGGGTATGATGCTCACAGCACCTGGTATTCCCAAGCGGTCTCCCAATCAGGTACTGACCAGGCCGAACCATGCTTGGCTTCCGAGATCGGACGAGATCGGGCCTTTTCAGGGTGGTATGGCCGTGGGCGGTACTGTACTAGCAGATGGACACCCATGAAATGTCGAAAAAGATGCGGGGTATGATGCTCACAGCACCTGGTATTCCCAAGCGGTCTCCCAATCAGGTACTAACCAGGCCGAACCATGCTTAGCTGCCGAGATCGGACGAGAGCGGGCGAGATCGGGCCTTTTCAGGGTGGTATGGCCGTGAGCGGTACTGCACTAGCAGATGGACACCCATGAAATGTCGAAAAAGATGCGGGGTATGATGCTCAAAGTACCTGGTATTCCCAAGCGGTCTCCCAATCAGGTACTAACCAGGCCGAACCATACTTGGCTGCCGAGATCGGGCGAGATCGGGCCTTTTCAGGGTGGTATGGCCGTGAGCTGTACTGCTCCTGCAGATGGACACCCATGAAATGTCGAAAAAGATGCGGGGTATGATGCTCACAGCACCTGGTATTCCCAAGCGGTCTCCCAATCAGGTACTAAACAGGCCGAACCATGCTTGGCTGCCGAGATCGGACGAGATCGGACGAGATCGGGCCTTTTCAGGGTGGTATGGCCGTGAGCGGTACTGCACTAGCAGATGGACACCCATGAAATGTCGAAAAAGATGCGGGGTATGATGCTCACAGCACCTGGTATTCCCAAGCGGTCTCCCAATCAGGTACTAACCAGGCCGAACGATGCTTGGCTTCCTAGATCGGGCGAGATCGGGCCTTTTCAGGGTGGTATGGCCGTGAGCGGTACTGCTTTTGCAGATGGACACCCATGAAATGTCGAAAAAGATGCGGGGTATGATGCTCGCAGCACCTGGTATTCCCAAGCGGTCTCCCAATCAGGTACTTACCAGGCCGAACCATGCTTGGCTTCCGAGATCGGAGGAGATTGGGCCTTTTCAGGGTGGTATGGCCGTGAGCGGTACTACTCTTGCAGATGGACACCCATGAAATGTCGAAAAAGATGCGGGGCAAGATGCTCACAGCACCTGGTATTCCCAAGCGGTCTCCCAATCAGGTACTAAACAGGCGGAACCCTGCTTGGTTGCCGAGATCGGACGAGATCGGGCCTTATCAGGGTGGTATGGCCGTGAATGGTACTGCTCTTGCAGATGGACACCCATGAAATGTCGAAAAAGGTGCGGGGTATGATGCTCACAGCACCTGGTATTCCCAAGCAGTCTCCCAATCAGGTACTAACCAGGCCGAATCATGCTTGGCTGCCGAGATCGGACGAGATCGGGCGAGATCGGGCCTTTTCAGGGTGGTATGGCCGTGAGCGGTACTGCTCTTGCAGATGGACACCCATGAAATGTCGAAAAAGATGCGGGGCAAGATGCTCACAGCACCTGGTATTCCTAAGCGGTCTCCCAATCAGGTACTAAACAGGCGGAACCATGCTTGGCTTCCGAGATCGGAGGAGATTGGGCCTTTTCAGGGTGGTATGGCCGTGAGCGGTACTATTCTTGCAGATGGACACCCATGAAATGTCGAAAAAGATGCGGGGCAAGATGCTCACAGCACCTGGTATTCCCAAGCTGTCTCCCAATCAGGTACTAAACAGGCGGAACCCTGCTTGGCTGCCGAGATCGGACGAGATCGGGCCTTATCAGGGTGGTATGGCCGTGAATGGTACTGCTCTTGCAGATGGACACCCATGAAATGTCGAAAAAGGTGCGGGGTATGATGCTCACAGCACCTGGTATTCCCAAGCGGTCTCCCAATCAGGTACTAACCAGGCCGAACCATGCTTGGCTGCAGAGATCGGACGAGATCGGGCGAGATCGGGCCTTTTCAGGGTGGTATGGCCGTAAACGGTACTGCTCTTGCAGATGGACACCCATGAAATGTCGAAAAAGATGCGGGGTATGATGCTCACAGCACCTGGTATTCCCAAGCGGTCTCCCAATCAGGTACTAACCAGGCCGAACCATGCTTGGCTGCCGAGATCGGACGAGATCGGGCGAGATCGGGCCTTATCAGGGTGGTATGGCTGTGAGCGGTACTGCTCTTGCAGATGGACACCCATGAAATGTCGAAAAAGTTGCAGGGTATGATGCTCACAGCACCTGGTATTCCCAAGCTGTCTCCCAATCAGGTACTAACCAGGCCGAACGATGCTTGGCTGCCGAGATCGGACGAGATCGGACGAGATCGGGCCTTTTCAGGGTGGTATGGCCGTGAGCGGTACTGCACTAGCAGATGGACACCCATGAAATGTCGAAAAAGATGCGGGGTATGATGCTCACAGCACCTGGTATTCCCAAGCGGTCTCCCAATCAGGTACTAAACAGGCCAAACCATGCTTGGCTTCCGAGATCGGACGAGATCGGGCCTTATCAGGGTGGTATGGCCGTGAGCGGTACTGCTCTTGCAGATGGACAGCCATGAAATGTCGAAAAAGATGCGGGGTATGATGCTCACAGCACCTGGTATTCCCAAGCGGTCTCCCAATCAGGTACTGACCAGGCCGAACCATGCTTGGCTTCCGAGATCGGACGAGATCGGGCCTTTTCAGGGTGGTATGGCCGTGAGCGGTACTGCACTAGCAGATGGACACCCATGAAATGTCGAAAAAGATGCGGGGTATGATGCTCAAAGTACCTGGTATTCCCAAGCGGTCTCCCAATCAGGTACTAACCAGGCCGAACCATACTTGGCTGCCGAGATCGGGCGAGATCGGGCCTTTTCAGGGTGGTATGGCCGTGAGCTGTACTGCTCCTGCAGATGGACACCCATGAAATGTCGAAAAAGATGCGGGGTATGATGCTCACAGCACCTGGTATTCCCAAGCGGTCTCCCAATCAGGTACTAAACAGGCCGAACCATGCTTGGCTGCCGAGATCGGACGAGATCGGGCCTCTTCAGGGTGGTATGGCCGTGAGCGGTACTGCACTAGCAGATGGACACCCATGAAATGTCGAAAAAGATGCGGGGTATGATGCTCACAGCACCTGGTATTCCCAAGCGGTCTCCCAATCAGGTACTAAACAGGCCGAATCATGCTTGGCTTCCGAGATCGGACGAGATCGGGCCTTTTCAGGGTGGTATGGCCGTGAGCGGCACTGCAATAGCAGATGGACACCCATGAAATGTCGAAAAAGATGCGGGGTATGATGCTCACAGCACCTGGTATTCCCAAGCGGTCTTCCAATCAGGTACTAAACAGGCCGAACCATGCTTGGCTTCCGAGATCGGGCCTTTTCAGGGTGGTATGGCCGTGAGCGGTACTGCACTAGCAGATGGACACCCATGAAATGTCGAAAAAGATGCGGGGTATGATGCTCACAGCACCTGGTATTCCCAAACGGTCTCCCAATCAGGTACGAACCAGGCCGAAACATGCTTGGCTTCCGAGATCAGGCGAGATCGGGCCTTTTCAGGGTGGTATGGCCGTGAGCGGTACTGCTTTTGCAGATGGACACCCATGAAATGTCGAAAAAGATGCGGGGTATGATGCTCACAGCACGTGGTATTCCCAAGCGGTCTCCCAATCAGGTACTAACCAGGCCGAAACATGCTTGGCTGCCGAGATCGGACGAGATCGGACGAGATCGGGCCTTTTCAGGGTGGTATGGCTGTGAGCGGTACTGCACTAGCAGATGGACACCCATGAAATGTCGAAAAAGATGCGGGGTATGATGCTCACAGCACCTGGTATTCCCAAGCGGTCTCCCAATCAGGTACTAACCAGGCCGAACCATGCTTGGCTTCCTAGATCGGACGAGATCGGACGAGATCGGGCCTTTTCAGGGTGGTATGGCCGTGAGCGGTACTGCACTAGCAGATGGACACCCATGAAATGTCGAAAAAGATGCGGGGTATGATGCTCACAGCACCTGGTATTCCCAGAAGGTCTCCCAACTAGGTACTAACCAGGCCGAACCATGCTTGGCTTTCGAAATCGGACGAGATCGGGCTTTTTCAGGGTGGTATGGCCGTGAGCGGTACTGCTCTTGCAGATGGACACCCATGAAATGTTGAAAAAGATGCGGGGTATGATGCTCACAGCACCTGGTATTCCCAATCGGTCTCCCAATCAGGTACTAACCAGGCCGACCCATGCTTGGCTGCCGAGATAGGACGAGATCGGGCGAGATTGGGCCTTATCAGGGTGGTATGGCCGTGAACGGTACTGCTCTTGCAGATGGACACCCATGAAATGTCGAAAAAGATGCGGGGTATGATGCTCACAGCACCTGGTATTCCCAAGCGGTCTACCAATCAGCTACTAACCAGGCCGAACCATGCTTGGCTTCCGAAATCGGACGAGATCGGGCCTTTTCAGGGTGGTATGGCCGTGAGCGGTACTGCTCTTGCAGATGGACACCCATGAAATGTCGAAAAAGATGTGGGGTATGATGCTCACAGCACCTGGTATTCCCAAGCAGTCTCCCAATCAGGTACTAAACAGGCCGAACCATGCTTGGCATCCGAGATTGGACGAGATCGGGCCTTTTCAGGGTGGTATGGCCGTGAGCGGTACTGCTCTTGCAGATGGACACCCATGAAATGTCGCAAAAGATGCGGGGTATGATGCTCACAGCACCTGGTATTCCCAAGCGGTCTCCCAATCAGGTACTAACCAGGCCGACCCATGCTTGGCTGCCGAGATAGGACGAGATCGGGCGAGATCGGGCCTTATCAGGGTGGTATGGCCGTGAGCGGTACTGCTCTTGCAGATGGACACCCATGAAATGTCGAAAAAGATGCGGGGTATGATGCTCACAGCACCTGGTATTCCCAAGCGGTCTCCCAATCAGCTACTAACCAGGCCGAACCATGCTTGGCTTCCGAAATCGGACGAGATCGGGCCTTTTCAGGGTGGTATGGCCGTGAGCGGTACTGCTCTTGCAGATGGACACCCATGAAATGTCGAAAAAGATGTGGGGTATGATGCTCACAGCACCTGGTATTCCCAAGCGGTCTCCCAATCAGGTACTAACCAGGCCGAACTTTGCTTGGCTTCCGAGATCGGACGAGATCAGGCTTTTTCAGGGTGGTATGGCCGTGAGCGGTACTGCTTTTGCAGATGGACACCCATGAAATGTCGAAAAAGATGCGGGGTATGATGCTCACAGCACCTGGTATTCCCAAGCGGTCTCCCAATCAGGTACTAAACAGGCCGAACCATGCTTGGCTGCCGAGATCGGACGAGATCGGGCCTTTTCAGGGTGGTATGGCCGTGAGCGGTACTGCACTAGCAAATGGACACCCATGAAATGTCGAAAAAGATGCAGGGTATGATGCTCACAGCACCTGGTATTCCCAGAAGGTCTCCCAACTAGGTACTAACCAGGCCGAACCATGCTTAGCTTCCGAGATTAGATGAGATCGGGCCTTTTCAGGGTGGTATGGCCGTGAGCGATACTGCTTTTGCAGATGGACACCCATGAAATGTCGAAAAAGATGCGGGGTATGATGCTCACAGCACCTGGTATTCCCAAGCGGTCTCCCAATCAGGTACTAACCAGGCCGATCTATGCTTGGCTTCCGAGATCGGGCGAGATCGGGCCTTTTCAGGGTGGTATGGCCGTGAGCGGTACTGCTCTTGCAGATGGACACCCATGAAATGTCGAAAAAGATGCAGGGTATGATGCTCACAGCACCTGGTATTCCCAAGCGGTCTCCCAATCAGGCACTAAACAGGCCGAACCATGCTTGGCTTCCAAGATCGGACGAGATCGGGCCTTTTCAGGGTGGTATGGCCGTGAGCGGTACCGTCCTTGCAGATGGACACCCATGAAATGTCGAAAAAGATGCGGGGTATGATGCTCAGAGCACCTGGTATTCCCAAGCGGTCTCCCAATCAGGTACTAAACAGGCCGAACCATGCTTGGCTTCCACGATCGGACGAGATCGGGCGAGATCGGGCCTTATCAGGGTGGTATGGCCGTGAACGGTACTGCTCTTGCAGATGGACACCCATGAAATGTCGAAAAAGATGCGGGGTATGATGCTCACAGCACCTGGTATTCCCAAGCGGTCTACCAATCAGCTACTAACCAGGCCGAACCATGCTTGGCTTCCGAAATCGGACGAGATCGGGCCTTTTCAGGGTGGTATGGCCGTGAGCGGTACTGCTCTTGCAGATGGACACCCATGAAATGTCGAAAAAGATGTGGGGTATGATGCTCACAGCACCTGGTATTCCCAAGCAGTCTCCCAATCAGGTACTAAACAGGCCGAACCATGCTTGGCTTCCGAGATCGGACGAGATCGGGCCTTTTCAGGGTGGTATGGCCGTGAGCGGTACTGCTCTTGCAGATGGACACCCATGAAATGTCGAAAAAGATGCGGGGTATGATGCTCACAGCACCTGGTATTCCCAAGCGGTCTCCCAATCAGGTACTAACCAGGCCGACCCATGCTTGGCTGCCGAGATAGGACGAGATCGGGCGAGATCGGGCCTTATCAGGGTGGTATGGCCGTGAGCGGTACTGCTCTTGCAGATGGACACCCATGAAATGTCGAAAAAGATGCGGGGTATGATGCTCACAGCACCTGGTATTCCCAAGCGGTCTCCCAATCAGCTACTAACCAGGCCGAACCATGCTTGGCTTCCGAAATCGGACGAGATCGGGCCTTTTCAGGGTGGTATGGCCGTGAGCGGTACTGCTCTTGCAGATGGACACCCATGAAATGTCGAAAAAGATGTGGGGTATGATGCTCACAGCACCTGGTATTCCCAAGCGGTCTCCCAATCAGGTACTAACCAGGCCGAACTTTGCTTGGCTTCCGAGATCGGACGAGATCAGGCTTTTTCAGGGTGGTATGGCCGTGAGCGGTACTGCTCTTGCAGATGGACACCCATGAAATGTCGAAAAAGATGCGGGGTATGATGCTCACAGCACCTGGTATTCCCAAGCGGTCTCCCAATCAGGTACTAAACAGGCCGAACCATGCTTGGCTGCCGAGATCGGACGAGATCGGGCCTTTTCAGGGTGGTATGGCCGTGAGCGGTACTGCACTAGCAAATGGACACCCATGAAATGTCGAAAAAGATGCAGGGTATGATGCTCACAGCACCTGGTATTCCCAGAAGGTCTCCCAACTAGGTACTAACCAGGCCGAACCATGCTTAGCTTCCGAGATCAGATGAGATCGGGCCTTTTCAGGGTGGTATGGCCGTGAGCGATACTGCTTTTGCAGATGGACACCCATGAAATGTCGAAAAAGATGCGGGGTATGATGCTCACAGCACCTGGTATTCCCAAGCGGTCTCCCAATCAGGTACTAACCAGGCCGAACTATGCTTGGCTTCCGAGATCGGGCGAGATCGGGCCTTTTCAGGGTGGTATGGCCGTGAGCGGTACTGCTCTTGCAGATGGACACCCATGAAATGTCGAAAAAGATGCAGGGTATGATGCTCACAGCACCTGGTATTCCCAAGCGGTCTCCCAATCAGGCACTAAACAGGCCGAACCATGCTTGGCTTCCAAGATCGGACGAGATCGGGCCTTTTCAGGGTGGTATGGCCGTGAGCGGTACCGTCCTTGCAGATGGACACCCATGAAATGTCGAAAAAGATGCGGGGTATGATGCTCAGAGCACCTGGTATTCCCAAGCGGTCTCCCAATCAGGTACTAAACAGGCCGAACCATGCTTGGCTTCCACGATCGGACGAGATCGGGCCTTTTCAGGGTGGTATGGCCGTGAGCGGTACTGCACTTGCAGATGGACACCCATGAAATGTCGAAAAAGATGCGGGGTATGGTGCTCACAGCATCTGGTATTCCCAAGCGGTCTCCCAATCAGGTACTAAACAGGCCGAACCATGCTTGGCTTCCGAGATCGGACGAGATCGGGCCTTTTCAGGGTGGTATGGCCGTGAGCGGTACTGCACTAGCAGATGGACACCCATGAAATGTCGAAAAAGATGCGAGGTATGATGCTCACAGCACCTGGTATTCCGAAGCGGTCTCCCAATCAGGTACTAAACAGACCGAACCATGCTTGGCTGCCGAGATCGGACGAGATCGGGCCTTTTCAGGGTGGTATGGCCGTGAGCAGTACTGCACTAGCAGATGGACACCCATGAAATGTCGAAAAAGATGCGGGGTATGATGCTCACAGCACCTGGTATTTCCAAGCGGTCTACCAATCAGGTACTAACCAGGCCGAACCATGCTTGGCTTCCAAGAACGGACGAGATCGGGCCTTTTCAGGGTGGTATGGCCGTGAGCGGTACTGCACTAGCAGATGGACACCCATGAAATGTCGAAAAAGATGCGGGGTACGATGCTCACAGCACCTGGCATTCCCAAGCGGTCTTCCAACCAGGTACTAACCAGGCCGAACCATGCTTGGCTTCCGAGATCGGACGAGATCGGGCCTTTTCAGGGTGGTATGGCCGTGAGCGGTACTGCTGTTGCAGATGGACACCCAATAAATGTCGAAAAAGATGCGGGGCATGGTTCTCACAGCACCTGATATTCCCAAGCGGTCTCCCAATCTGGTACTAAACAAGTCTAACCATGCTTGGCTTCCGAGATCGGACGAGATCGGGCCTTTTCAGGGTGGTATGGCCGTGAGCGGTACTGCACTAGCAGATGGACACCCATGAAATGTCGAAAAAGATGCGGGGTATGATGTACACAGCACCTGGTATTCCCAAGCGGACTCCCAATCAGGTACTAACCAGGACGAACCATGCTTGGCTTCCAAGATCGGACGAGATCGGGCCTTTTCAGGGTGGTATGGCCGTGAGCGGTACTGCACTAGCAGATGGACACCCATGAAATGTCGAAAAAGATGCGGGGTATGATGCTCACAGCACCTGGTATTCCCAAGCGATCTCCCAATCAGGTACTAACCAGGCCGAACCATGCTTGGCTTCCGAGATCGGGCGAGATCGAGCCTTTTCAGGGTGGTATGGCCGTGAGCGGTACTGTTCTTGCAGATGGACACCCATGAAATGTCGAAAAAGATGCGGGGTATGATGCTCACAGCACCTGGTATTCCCAAGCGGTCTCCCAATCAGGTACTAACCAGGCCGAACCATGCTTGGCTTCCGAGTTCGGACGAGATTGGGCCTTTTCAGGGTGGTATGGCCGTGAGCGGTACTGCACTAGCAGATGGACACCCATGAAATGTCGAAAAAGATGCGGGGTATGATGCTCACAGCACCTGGTATTCCCAAGCGGTCTCCCAATCAGGTACTAAACAGGCCGAACCATGCTTGGCTGCCGAGATCGGACGAGATCGGGCCTTTTCAGGGTGGTATGGCCGTGAGCGGTACTGCACTAGCAGATGGACACCCATGAAATGTCGAAAAAGATGCGGGGTATGATGCTCACAGCACCTGGTATTCCCAAGCAGTCTCCCAACCAGGTACTAACCAGGCCAAACCATGCTTGGCTTCCGAGATCGGACGAGATCGGGCCTTTTCAGGGTGGTATGGCCGTGTGCGGTACTGCCCCTGCAGATGGACACCCATGAAATGTCGAAAAAGATGCAGGGTATGATGCTCACAGCACCTGGTATTCCCAAGCGGTCTCCCAATCAGGTACTAACCAGGCCGAACCATGCTTGGATTCCGAGATCGGGCGAGATCGGGCCTTTTCAGGGTGGTATGGCCGTGAGCGGTACTGCTCTTGCAGATGGACACCCATGAAATGTCGAAAAAGATGCGGCGTATGATGCTCACAGCACCTGGTATTCCCAAGCGGTCTCCCATTCAGGTACTAAACAGGCCGAACCATGCTTGGCTGCCGCGATCGGACGAGATCGGGCCTTTTCAGGGTGGTATGGCCGTGAGCGGTACTGCTCTTGCAGATGGACACCCATTAAATGTCGAAAAAGATGCGGGGTATGATGCTCACAGCACCTGGTATTCCCAAGCGGTCTCCCAATCAGGTACTAACCAGGCCGAACCATGCTTGGCTTCCGAGATCGGACGAGATCGGGCCTTTTCAGGGTGGTATGGCCGTGAGCGGTACTGCACTAGCAGATGGACACCCATGAAATGTCGAAAAAGATGCGGGGTATGATGCTCACAGCACCTGGTATTTCCAAGCGGTCTCCCAATCAGGTACTAACCAGTCCGAACCATGCCTGGCTTCCGAGATCGGACGAGATCGGGCCTTTTCAGGGTGGTATGGCCGTGAGCGGTACTGCACTAGCAGATGGACACCCATGAAATGTCGAAAAAGATGCGGAGTATGATACTCACAGCACCTGGTATTCCCAAGCGGTCTCCCAATCAGGTAGTAACCAGGCCGAATCATGCTTGGCTGCCGAGATCGGGCGAGATCGGGCCTTTTCAGGGTGGTATGGCCGTGAGCAGTACTGCTCTTGCAGATGGACACCCATTAAATGTCGAAAAAGATGCGGGGTATGATGCTCACAGCACCTGGTATTTCCAAGCGGTCTCCCAATCAGGTACTAACCAGGCCTAACCATGCTTGGCTTCCGAGATCGGACAATCGGGCCTTTTCAGGGTGGTATGGCCGTGAGCGGTACTGCACCACCAGATGGACACCCATGAAATGTCGAAAAAGATGCGGGGTATGATGCTCACAGCACCTGGTATTCCCAAGCGGTCTCCCAATCAGCTACGAACCAGGCCGAACCATGCTTGGCTTCCGAAATCGGACGAGATCGGGCCTTTTCAGGGTGGTATGGCCGAGAGCGGTACTGCTCTTGCAGATGGACACCCATGAAATGTCGAAAAAGATGCGGGGTATGATGCTCACAGCACCTGGTATTCCCAAGCAGTCTCCCAATCAGGTACTAAACAGGCCGAACCATGCTCGGCTTCCGAGATCGGACGAGATCGGGCGAGATCGGGCCTTATCAGGGTGGTATGGCCGTGAGCGGTACTGCTCTTGCAGATGGACACCCATGAAATGTCGAAAAAGATGCGGGGTATGATGCTCACAGCACCTGGTATTCCCAAGCGGTCTCCCAATCAGGTACTAACCAGGCCGAACCATGCTTGGCTTCCGAGATCGGACGAGATCGGGCGAGATCGGGCCTTATCAGGGTGGTATGACTGTGAGCGGTACTCTCCTTGCAGATGGACACCCATGAAATGTCGAAAAAGATGCGGGGTATGATGCTCACAGCACCTGGTATTCCCAAGCGGTCTCCCAATCAAGTACTAACCAGGCCGAACCATGCTTGGCTGCCGAAATCGGACGAGATCGGGCGAGATCGGGCCTTATCAGGGTGGTATGGCTGTGAGCGGTACTGCTCTTGCAGATGGACACCCATGAAATGTCGAAAAAGATGCAGGGTATGATGCTCACAGCACCTGGTATTCCCAAGCGGTCTCCCAATCAGGTACTAACCAGTCCGAACGATGCTTGGCTGCCGAGATCGGACGAGATCGGACGAGATCGGGCCTTTTCAGGGTGGTATGGCCGTGAGCGGTACTGCACTAGCAGATGGACACCCATGAAATGTCGAAAAAGATGCGGGGTATGATGCTCACAGAACCTGGTATTCCCAAGCGGTCTCCCAATCAGGTACTAAACAGGCCCAAACCATGCTTGGCTTCCGAGATCGGACGAGATCGGGCCTTATCAGGGTGGTATGGCCGTGAGCGGTACTGCACTAGCAGATGGACACCCATGAAATGTCGAAAAAGATGCGGGGTATGATGCTCACAGCACCTGGTATTCCGAAGCGGTCTCCCAATCAGGTACTAAACAGGCCGAACCATGCTTGGCTGCCGAGATCGGACAAGATCGGGCCTTTTCTGGGTGGTATGGCCGTGAGCGGTACTGCACTAGCAGATGGACACCCATGAAATGTCGAAAAAGATGCGGGGTATGATGCTCACAGCACCTGGTATTCCGAAGCGGTCTCCCAATCAGGTACTAAACAGGCCGAACGATGCTTGGCTGCCGAGATCGGACGAGATCGGGCCTTTTCAGGGTGGTATGGCCGTGAGCGGTACTGCACTAGCAGATGGACACCAATGAAATGTCGAAAAAGATGCAGGGTATGATGCTCACAGAACCTGGTATTCCCAAGCAGTCTCCCAATCAGGTACTAACCAGGCCGGACCATGCTTGGCTTCCGAGATCGGGCCTTTTCAGGGTGGTATGGCCTTGAGCGGTACTGCTTTTGCAGATGGACACCCATGAAATGTCGAAAAAGATGCGGGGTATGATGCTCACAGCACCTGGTATTCCCAAGCGGTCTTCCAACCAGGTACTAACCAGGCCGAACCATGCTTGGCTTCCGAGATCGGACGAGATCGGGCCTTTTCAGGGTGGTATGGCCGTGAGCGGTACTGCTCCTGCAGATGGACACCCATGAAATGTCGAAAAAGATGCGGGGTATGATGCTCACAGCACCTGGTATTCGCAAGCGGTCTCCCAATCAGGTACTGACCAGGCCGGACCATACTTGGCTTCCGAGATCGGACGAGATCGGGCCTTTTCAGGGTGGTATGGCCGTGAGCGGTACTGTACTAGCAGATGGACACCCATGAAATGTCGAAAAAGATGCGGGGTATGATGCTCACAGCACCTGGTATTCCCAAGCGGTCTCCCAATCAGGTACTAACCAGGCCGAACCATGCTTGGCTGCCGAGATCGGACGAGAGCGGGCGAGATCGGGCCTTATCAGGGTGGTATGGCCGTGAGCGGTACTGCTCTTGCAGATGGACACCCATGAAATGTCGAAAAAGATGCGGGGTATGATGCTCACAGCACCTGGTATTCCCAAGCGGTCTCCCAATCAGGTACTAACCAGGCCGGACCATGCTTGGCTTCCGAGATCGGACGAGATCGGGCCTTTTCAGGGTGGTATGGCCGTGAGCGGTACTGCTCCTGCAGATGGACACCCATGAAATGTCGAAAAAGATGCGGGGTATGATGCTCACAGCACCTGGTATTCCCAAGCGGTCTCCCAATCAGGTACTAACCAGGCCGAACCATGCTTGGCTTCCGAGATCGGACTAGATCGGGCCTTTTCAGGGTGGTATGGCCGTGAGCGGTACTGCGCTAGCAGATGGACACCCATGAAATGTCGAAAAAGATGCGGGGTATGATGCTCACAGCACCTGGTATTCCCAAGCGGTCTCCTAATCAGGTACTGACCAGGCCGAACCATGCTTGGCTTCCGAGATCGAACGAGATCGGGCCTTTTCAGGGTGGTATGGCCGTGAGCGGTACTGTACTAGCAGATGGACACCCATGAAATGTCGAAAAAGATGCGGGGTATGATGCTCACAGCACCTGGTATTCCCAAGCGGTCTCCCAATCAGGTACTAACCAGGCCGAACCATGCTTGGCTGCCGAGATCGGACGAGATCGGACGAGATCGGGCCTTTTCAGGGTGGTATGGCAGTGAGCGGTACTGCTCTTGCAGATGGACACCCATGAAATGTCGAAAAAGATGCAGGGTATGATGCTCACAGCACCTGGTATTCCCAAGCGGTCTCCCAATCAGGTACTAAACAGGCCGAACCATGCTTGGCTTCCGAGATCAGACGAGATCGGGCCTTTTCAGGGTGGTATGGCCGTGAGCGGTACTGCACTAGCAGATGGACACCCATGAAATGTCGAAAAAGATGCGGGGCAAGATGCTCACAGCACCTGGTATTCCCAAGCGGTCTCCCAATCAGGTACTAACCAGGCCGAAACATGCTTGGCTTCCGAGATCGGATGAGATTTTGCCTTTTCAGGGTGGTATGGCCATGAGCGGTACTGCTATTGCAGATGGACACCCATGAAATGTCGAAAAAGATGCGGGGTATGATGCTCACAGCACCTGGTATTCCCAAGCGGTCCCCCAATCAGGTACTAAACAGGCCGAACCATGCTCGGCTTCCGAGATCGGACGAGATCGGGCGAGATCGGGCCTTATCAGGGTGGTATGGCCGTGAGCGGTACTGCTCTTGCAGATGGACACCCATGAAATGTCGAAAAAGATGCGGGGTATGATGCTCACAGCACCTGGTATTCCCAAGCGGTCTCCCAATCAGGTACTAACCAGACCGAACCATGCTTGGCTTCCGAGATCGGACGAGATCGGGCCTTTTCAGGGTGGTATGGCCGTGAGCGGTACTGCTCTTGCAGATGGACACCCATGAAATGTCGAAAAAGATGCGGGGTATGATGCTCACAGCACCTGGTATTCCCAAGCGGTCTCCCAATCAGGTACTAACCAGGCCGAACCATGCTTGGCTTCCGAGATCGGACGAGATCGGGCCTTTTCAGGGTGGTATGGCCATGAGCGGTACTCTCCTTGCAGATGGACACCCATGAAATGTCGAAAAAGATGCGGGGTATGATGCTCACAGCACCTGGTATTCCCAAGCGGTTTCCCAATCAGGTACTAACCAGGCCGAACCATGCTTGGCTGCCGAGATCGGACGAGATCGGGCGAGATCGGGCCTTATCAGGGTGGTATGGCTGTGAGCGGTACTGCTCTTGCAGATGGACACCCATGAAATGTCGAAAAAGTTGCAGGGTATGATGCTCACAGCACCTGGTATTCCCAAGCGGTCTCCCAATCAGGTACTAACCAGGCCGAACGATGCTTGGCTGCCGAGATCGGACGAGATCGGACGAGATCGGGCCTTTTCAGGGTGGTATGGCCGTGAGCGGTACTGCACTTGCAGATGGACACCCATGAAATGTCGAAAAAGATGCGGGGTATGATGCTCACAGCACCTGGTATTCCCAAGCAGTCTCCCAATCAGGTACTAACCAGGCCGAATCATGCTTGGCTTCCGAGATCGGACGAGATCGGGCCTTTTCGGGGTGGTATGGCCGTGAGCGGTACTGCTTTTGCAGATGGACACCCATGAAATGTCGAAAAAGATGCGGGGTATGATACTCACAGCACCTGGTATTCCCAAGCGGTCTCCCAATCAGGTACTAAACAGGCCGAACCATGCTTGGCTTCCGAGATCGGAGGATATCGGGCCTTTTCAGGGTGGTATGGCCGTGAGCGGTACTGCTCTTGCAGATGGACACCCATGAAATGTCGAAAAAGATGCGGGGTATGATGCTCACAGCACCTGGTATTCCCAAGCGGTCTCCCAATCAGGTACTAACCAGGCCGAACTATGCTTGGCTTTCGAGATCGGACGAGATCGGGCCTTTTCAGGGTGGTATGGCCGTGAGCGGTACTGCTCCTGCAGATGGACACCCATGAAATGTCGAAAAAGATGCGGGGCATGACGCTCACAGCACCTGGTATTCCCAAGCGGTCTCCCAATCAGGTACTAACCAGGCCAAACCATGCTTGGCTGCCAAGATCGGACAAGATCGGGCCTTTTCAGGGTGGTATGGCCGTGAGCGGTACTGCTCTTGCAGATGGACACCCATGAAATGTCGAAAAAGATGCAGGGTATGATGCTCACAGCACCTGGTATTCCCAAACGGTCTCCCAATCAGGTACTAACCAGGCCGAACCATGCTTAGCTTCCGAGATTAGACAAGATCGGGCCTTTTCAGGGTGGTATGGCCGTGAGCAGTACTGCTCTTGCAGATGGACACCCATGAAATGTCGAAAAAGATGCGGGGTATGATGCTCACAGCACCTGGTATTCCCAAGCGGTCTCCCAATCAGGTACTAACCAGGCCGAACCATGCTTGGCTGCCGAGATCGGACGAGATCGGGCGAGATCGGGCCTTTTCAGGGTGGTATGGCCGTGAGTTGTACTGCTTTTGCAGATGGACACCCATGAAATGTCGAAAAAGATGCGGGGTATGATGCTCACAGCACCTGGTATTCCCAAGCGGTCTCCCAATCAGGTACTAAACAGGCCGAACCATGCTTGGCTGCCGAGATCGGACGAGATCGGGCCTTTTCAGGGTGGTATGGCCGTGAGCGGTACTGCTCTTGCAGATGGACACCCATGAAATGTCGAAAAAGATGCGGGGTATGATGCTCACAGCACCTGGTATTCCCAAGCGGTCTCCCAATCAGATACTAACCAGGCCGAACGATGCTTGGCTTCCGAGATCGGACGAGATCGGGCCTTTTCAGGGTGGTATGGCCGTGAGCGGTACTGCTATTGCAGATGGACACCCATGAAATGTCGAAAAAGATGCGGGGTATGATGCTCACTGCACCTGGTATTCCCAAGCGGTCTCCCATTCAGGTACTAACCTGGCCGAATCATGCTTGGCTGCCGAGATCGGACGATATCAGGCCTTATCAGGGTGGTATGGCCATGAGCGGTACTGCTCTTGCAGATGGACACCCATGAAATGTCGAAAAAGATGCGGGGTATGATGCTCACAGCACCTGGTATTCCCAAGCGGTCTCCCAATCAGGTACTAACCAGGCCGAACCATGCTTGGCTTCCGAGATCGGACGAGATCGGGCCTTTTCAGGGTGGTATGGCCGTGAGCGGTACTGCGCATGCAGATGGACACCCATGAAATGTCGAAAAAGATGCGGGGTATGACGCTCACAGCACCTGGTATTCCCAAGCGGTCTCCCATTCAGGTACTAAACAGGCCGAACCATGCTTGGCTTCCGAGATCGGACGAGATCGGACGAGATCGGGCCTTTTCAGGGTGGTATGGCCGTGAGCGGTACTGCTCTTGCAGATGGACACCCATGAAATGTCGAAAAAGATGCGGGGTATGATGCTCACAGGACCTGGTATTCCCAAGCGGTCTCCCAATCAGGTACTAACCAGGCCGAACCATGCTTGGCTTCCGAGATCGGACGAGATCGGGCCTTTTCAGGGTGGTATGGCCTTGAGCGGTACTGCTCTTGCAGATGGACACCCATGAAATGTCGAAAAAGATGCGGGGTATGATGCTCACAGCACCTGGTATTCCCAAGCGGTCTCCCAATCAGGTACTAAACAGGCCGAACCATGCTTGGCTTCCGAGATCGGACGAGATCGGGCCTTTTCAGGGTGGTATGGCCGTGAGCGGTACTGCTCTTGCAGATGGACACCCATGAAATGTCGAAAAAGATGCGGGGTATGATGCTCACAGCACCTGGTATTCCCAAGCGGTCTCCCAATCAGGTACTAACCAGGCCGTACCATGCTTGGCTGCCGAGATCGGACGAGATCGGGCGAGATCGGGCCTTTTCAGGGTGATATGGCCGTGAGCGGTACTGCTCTTGCAGATGGACACCCATGAAATGTCGAAAAAGATGCGGGGTATGATGCTCACAGCACCTGGTATTCCCAAGCGGTCTCCCAATCAGGTACTAAACAGGCCGAACCATGCTTGGCTTCCGAGATCGGACGAGATCGGGCCTTTTCAGGGTGGTATGGCCGTGAGCAGTACTCTCTTGCAGATGGACACCCATGAAATGTCGAAAAAGATGCGGGGTATGATGCTCACAGCACCTGGTACTCCCAAGCGGTCTCCCAATCAGATACTAACGAGGCCGAACCATGCTTGGCTTCCGAGATCGGACGAGACCGGACGAGATCGGGCCTTTTCAGGGTGGTATGGCCGTGAGTGGTACTGCTCTTGCAGATGGACACCCATGAAATGTCGAAAAAGATGCGGGGTATGATGCTCACAGCACCTGGTATTCCCAAGCGGTCTCCCAATCAGGTACTAAACAGGCCGAACCATGCTTGGCTTCCGAGATCGGACGAGATCGGGCCTTTTCAGGGTGGTATGGCCGTGAGCGGTACTGCTCTTGCAGATGGACACCCATGAAATGTCGAAAAAGATGCGGGGTATGATGCTCACAGCACCTGGTATTCCCAAGCGGTCTCCCAATCAGGTACTAACCAGGCCGTACCATGCTTGGCTGCCGAGATCGGACGAGATCGGGCGAGATCGGGCCTTTTCAGGGTGATATGGCCGTGAGCGGTACTGCTCTTGCAGATGGACACCCATGAAATGTCGAAAAAGATGCGGGGTATGATGCTCACA
Organism: Stigmatopora nigra; assembly: GCF_051989575.1. Lineage (NCBI taxonomy): Eukaryota > Metazoa > Chordata > Actinopteri > Syngnathiformes > Syngnathidae > Stigmatopora > Stigmatopora nigra. The sequence continues at coordinate 522,522 of NW_027551603.1, forward strand.
GCACCTGGTATTCCCAAGCGGTCTCCCAATCAGGTACTAAACAGGCCGAACCATGCTTGGCTTCCGAGATCGGACGAGATCGGGCCTTTTCAGGGTGGTATGGCCGTGAGCGGTACTGCTTTTACAGATGGACACCCATGAAATGTCGAAAAAGATGCGGGGTATGATGCTCACAGCACCTGGTATTCCCAAGCGGTCTCCCAATCAGGTACTAACCAGGCCGAACCATGCTTGGCTTCCGAGATCGGACGAGATCGGGCCTTTTCAGGGTGGTATGGCCGTGAGCGGTACTTCTCTTGCAGATGGACACCCATGAAATGTCGAAAAAGATGCGGGGTATGATGCTCACAGCACCTGGTATTCCCAAGCGGTCTCCCAATCAGGTACTAACCAGGCCGAATCTTGCTTGGCTTCCGAGATCGGACGAGATCGGGCCTTTTCAGGGTGGTATGGCCGTGAGCGGTACTGCTCTTGCAGATGGACACCCATGAAATGTCGAAAAAGATGCGGGGTATGATGCTCACAGCACCTGGTATTCCCAAGCGGTCTCCCAATCAGGTACTAACCAGGCCGAACCATGCTTGGCTGCCGAGATCGGACGAGATTGGGCCTTATCAGGGTGGTATGGCCGTGAGCGGTACTCTTCATGCAGATGGACACCCATGAAATGTCGAAAAAGATGCGGGGTATGATGCTCACAGCACCTGGTATTCCCAAGCGGTCTCCCAATCAGGTACTAACCAGGCCGAACCATGCTTGGCTGCCGAGATCGGACGAGATCGGGCGAGATCGGGCCTTATCAGGGTGGTATGGCCGTGAGCGGTACTGCTCTTGCAGATGGACACCCATTAAATGTCGAAAAAGATGCGGGGTATGATGCTCACAGCACCTGGTATTCCCAAGCGGTCTCCCAATCAGGTACTAACCAGGCCGAACCATGCTTGGCTGCAGAAATCGGACGAGATAGGGCCTTTTCAGGGTGGTATGGCCGTGAGCGGTACTGCACTAGCAGATGGACACCCATGAAATGTCGAAAAAGATGCGGGGTATGATGCTCACAGCACCTGGTATTCCCAAGCGGTCTCCCAATCAGGTACTAAACAGGCCGAACCATGCTTGGCTTCCGAGATCGGACGAGATCGGACCTTTTCAGGGTGGTATGGCCGTGAGCGGTACTGCTCATGCAGATGGACACCCATGAAATGTCGAAAAAGATGCGGGGTATGATGCTCACAGCACCTGGTATTCCCAAGCGGTCTCCCAATCAGGTACTAACCAGGCCGAACCATGCTTGGCTTCCGAGATCGGACGAGATCGGGCCTTTTCAGGGTGGTATGGCCGCGAGCGGTACCGCTATTGCAGATGGACACCCATGAAATGTCGAAAAAGATGCGGGGTATGATGCTCACAGCACCTGGTATTCCCAAGCGGTCTCCCAATCAGGTACTAACCAGGCCGAACTATGCTTGGCTTCCGAGATCGGACGAGATCGGGCCTTTTCAGGGTGGTATGGCCGTGAGCAATACTGCTCTTGCAGATGGACACCCATGAAATGTCGAAAAAGATGCGGGGCATGGTTCTCACAGAACCTGGTATTCCTAAGCGGTCTCCCAATCAGATACTAACCAGGCCAAATCATGCTTGGCTTCCAAGATCGGACGAGATCGGACGAGATCGGGCCTTTTCAGGGTGGTATGGCCGTGAGTGGTACTGCTCTTGCAGATGGACACCCATGAAATGTCGAAAAAGATGCGGGGCATGGTTCTCACAGCACCTGGTATTCCCAAGCGGTCTCCCAAACAGGTACTAAACAGGCCGAACCATGCTTGGCTTCCGAGATCGGGCGAGATCAGGCCTTTTCAGGGTGGTATGGCTGTGAGCAGTACTGTTCATGCAGATGGACACCCATGAAATGTCGAAAAAGATGCGGGGCATGGTTCTCACAGCACCTGGTATTCCCAAGCGGTCTCCCAATCAGGTGCTAACCAGGCCGAACCATGCTTGGATTCCGAGATCGCACGAGATCGGGCCTTTTCAGGGTGGTATGGCCGTGAGCGGTACTGCACTAGCAGATGGACACTGTCAGGTTCATTAATAATTACCTTTGTCCGTAATTATCAATAACTGCAGGAAGACATCTTATTCAATTATTGACATTTAATTAAATAGAAATGGATACAACAGATAAAAGCCTCCGGAGGGGAGCGTTACAGCAAGTGTCACCTTACAACTTCCGAACGTCTTCCCGAATAGACGTTTTCGTCCCATTCTTATGGTCACAAGTTACAGAGTTGTTGATCATTCCATCACGTATGAGTAAAAACAACATCTGGGACTACAATAACAATCAAAGTATTTTACTAATAACAAAAACAGGGACTAGACCTAACAACATGTAGATTAGAGTAATTATACAACCTCCTTGACCTAAGAATCATATAATATAATCATAATCATATAATCGTTACATACAGAAAAACCCGAAGTGTACGGTTACATAACGATAACAATATTCTTGTTATTGTCCGAATAGCCCTGTCCTCGTCACCAAGGGCCCACCAAATCTCAAGGACCCAGATTGGGTGGATTGTTTGTATAACCATCCTGGAACAGGCTGTCCCGGTTAAAGATGACTTGGTGTGACCTCAACACTTTTGAAAAACAGAAAGAGAATGATTTAACAAAGTAATGAATTCATACAGAGAAAAGAAAGAGAATGATTTAATAAAGAAATGAATTAATATAACTATTATAATAGTAAAACAGAACAAACCCAACATTCCCCCGTTTTTATAATATGTATGTTATTAGTCATTTCTTAGTAATCACTAAATGGTAATGTCGGGTGACTGTGATTTTTCCCGCCTACTCCTTACTCCCATGGCTGGTCTGAAAGAGAAAAAACATAATTATATTCGTCCAATTGGTCCTCGGATTTACCGTACTCCTGGACCTCACTGCTTTCCCCAAACCGTCCCATAAGATACAACTCATGTACTTTAGAATTTGTAGGGGCAATTGCAGTAGTTATAAGTCGGCTTAGCAAGGAGCGCAAACAGGGGATACTACATCACCCACACAATGTTAGGATAGCGGTAATTGTGCCTATAGTAACCACGAAGGATGTAGCCAAATCTTTAGATTTTCCAAAGGTCTTATCCCACCAATCTGACAATGCGGACGTATCTACTCCAGAGTGCTCTTGCATATTGCGGTTCAGTGTTTGCAGGCCAGTAATGGCCCTGGTGAGAGATCCACTGGGTGACGCGTTGTTCGGTATGAAGGTGCAACATTGTTTTCCAAACATTGCACACACGCCCCCTGTTTCAAGGATCATATCCACCGCTATGCGATTCTGGAACGCCATCAGACTGGTAGCTGCCAGTTGTTCCTTCATGGCCACAAATCCCTGTTCAGTATAATTTCCAAGTTTTGAACATTGTAATGTAAGTAATTTATTCTATCCACATTTTTGTTTGGGGTGATTAGAAGGAAGATAGACTCCCAACCTGCTGCGATCTGATTAGCCAGCTTATACTCATCTGGTACGCCCCAGGGGATGCCAATCGCATCAATGTATGTTGGATCTCCTTCCCTCCATGCCTCTCGACGATGTCGGGAGGGTCGACCCTTCAGCCGAATTATGAGCCGCCAATTGTATCTCCTCCACTGTGGATGGAAAAACAGACATCGGTAAGAGCAGTGAGACCAAAGTACCTAGTCCTGCCGCGTTTCGGCAGGAGTCGTATAATTTATCTACCACCCCGCCACCATAGGCCAGAACGTGGTATCAGGGGTGTAGTTTGTTTTAGAACGCCGGTACACCACGTCATTTATCGCCCCCAGCTTCAGACCATGCCCTGTAAGGTTTAAGCAGGTAAAATGATTAAACAGTGGAAAAATTGACTTCCTATTTACTGCGTAACAGGATAAACACTGCTTCAATATTTTTTTTTTTTCTTGCCAAGTAGGACACGTTTTTTCATTTGTAAAAACACTTTTCCCCAAAAGAATGGTGATTGAGGGAGTTGTTAGACCCCATCGTTTTTTCCCTTGTCTGGTAGGTTATCCTAATCTTTTGTAAGATGGTTTAGTCTCAATTGAAACTATATGGAGACGTCAAACCCAATATAAAAGAGTTCCCTATAGTTTTATGGTATTGCTTGCTGAGCAATAATCTTTTCAATTAATATTGGTGTTTCCCGTATTTTATTAAGTCAGAAAGTTTATTTTACCCGTCCCCTCAATGTTTCAATTGAGACCACCCTTTTACCAAAGTAGCTCCACCTAGTGCTTGTCCTCTTTACACTCCATTAACAGCGCCCAATTATCCCCCGTTTGGGAAATCCCTGTTTCAGAAATACATTTTCACAGGTTAATATGTCAGTCCAAGCTTTCCAATCTTGACCAATTTCTGCAACAAGGCTTTTCCCAATCTTCAATTTTTTGCTGTTAATGTACCACACATATTTCCCACCATAGATTGCCCCTTTGTATGGCAACCGGGACGTCGCCGAGTCCAAATATATATTTTCATTTTGGAAATTTGATTTAGTAGGTAATGTTAATTAAATGTAAATGTGTATGTTTCTCGGTTTACCCTCCCGTAAGAAGGTGTATCCTCAATTGAAACGCCTCCGCCTTTTTCTCCAACTGGAGAAAACAACCCTACTGTGGAAAGGAATAGAATCACAATCATCATTAATCTCATTGCCCCAAAAGCAATAATTGTTTTCAACATGACTTTTTGTCTTTGTTTAGGGAGTTTTCCTCTTGAAACGTTTCAATTTAGACAACCTTCTTACTGTGGGAAAGGTGCATCCGTGTCCCCTTTCAGTAACAAGGACCCTCCCACTTTGCGTTGCTCCGATGTTTCTTCTTTTATGCTGCTTATCAGCATCCAGTCTTCAAGAATCACCGTCGCTTCGTCCGTTTCCTGTTAAGAAGCAAAATCTCCCTCTGATAGTCTAAATTTGGTGTGTGCGTTTTTTTTTCTCTGATAGATTCGCCTCATCATCCAATTGTCATTGTGTGGTGAATAATAACAATTTGTAAGGTCTACCAAACAGGACTTCATATAAGGTCCGCCAATTGTGGATGGTAGACAACTATTATATTAACAAAATGGGAGCCATTATCACTATAAATAGTTTCTGGAATTCCATATCGTGGAATGATATCCATATGATCTAATAAAATAAAATAAAATCTATATGTATTTTTTTGAAATGGATATGTGGGCATGCATATAGATTTAAACCCTAAGCCTTGTAGTGCCGTTGTAGCAAGGCCACCTCCCCCTTGTCGAGACATAGGTCTTCCCTTGACTCAAGCCCAAATTATTTTCTTTATTGATCTTTTATTGATAGATTATGTCTCGGTGGTCTGCCAATCAAAAAACACAAAAAGACAAACTATCATTCACGCTCACACTCATAAAAAAAAGAATTTAGTGTGTTCAACCAGTCTAGCATCCATAATTTCATTTTGTGGGAGTAAACTGGAGTACCCGGAGAAAATCCACAAATTCTCGAGGACGCCATGAATACCCCACATTCCGGAAAGTCTGGATCCACCCCGCATTCATTAGTAGATCCTTTAATATACACACCCCCACTCTAGCATTTTAACCGTTTGTAAAAAATTTCCTTCAAGTTTCACACAAAGTTATATCCTCTTTAATGCTATCAGTTTAGCTGTTTGTTCCCCGAATTGAGGTGGCAATAGTTTCACATCTAAGGTTTTTATTTTCACAGCCGCCATGACCTAATGGCCCCCTGTCAGGTTTTTGGAAAATCCCAATTTCCTCTAATAGCATGCCAATCACCTTTTAATGCGGCCATCCAATTTTGTTTCTACTTGTTTCAGGTGATAAGATAATCTCCCCCATTTGTAAAACAAATTCATCCACGCCTAATTTATACAACATGACGCCTACTTGTTTTAGATATGGGGTCCCCAATTTCCCAAAATTTCCCAGAATTAATGTACTACCACATCCTGTCAAAAACCCAAAACGACTAACATAACCTGTTTCTAAGCCAGATTCTGGAATTTGGAGAATTTCTCCTTTCCCTCCCTTATCTAAGCTTGTTATTGCCACTCGTTATCACTGTAACATTCAGGCGTATTAACCCCATCGTTGCTAAAGTTCTCACCAATTTGCATGCCCTTAAAGCAGTAAAAAGCAACGTTATTTGGTTGTATCAATTGACCAATGCTTATCCAATCCGTAATATCCTTAAAGTCACCAATATGACCTGTGACAAAGCATATTTCCTCCCGCCAGGACAACAGACAATGTTCTTTCAAGTGCACTTTGAAAAACATTCCATGTTACTCCATTCTTAGGGAAAATATGCTCATCCTAAACCAATTATTTTATTTACAATTCACCTAATTATTTGGATGAATGCCATGAATTTTATCATGCCACTATTGCATTGTAAATTTCCCATCTGATGTCGTTAACAGCCAAATAATTCAATACCTACTATACTTTGTAAATCACCTCATATGATGTTTACTTAAGACAAGAGTCATTTCCCATAGCCTGTTACCAAAACAAAAATCTACAACAATTAAATTAGAGAAATCAACCTTTTGTTAGACAATTCCTAATTACAAACTTTAATGTTTTAAAAACCTTATCGTCACCAATATACCATAATTTTGTAAATTTTGTCATCCTGGCCTTTTTTTCTTTTAAACAGCCAACCTCCTGGATTAAAGTATTTTGAATAATCAAAAAATTCTGAAATAGTATTAATATTATTTTATCCTCCAAAAGCTAGTTTCCTTTAACTAAGAGCCCTTTGAAATCCACAATTGCTCAAAAATGACTATTTTGGTCTATTTCCCAAATCCAAAGCTTTTTACCAAATCAACCTTTTACTAAACAGATTTTCTATCCTCTTAATACATTTCATTTTAAAACCCAAAATATCAATGCGAAAGCATCCGCATAACCTTGCATTTCTTGCAGACCATGTATTGTTCTTATTCTGAAAAGTCCAAACAGAAAACGCAATTAGCCGTTAACTATGACCTCCACTCTTGCTGCGAAAACAGCATTGTTATCTTATGTTTACAAACCAGCTTTTTCCCTGTGCCCAAATACAACGCTTTTTAGAGAAGACAACCATTAAAACGTCAAATTAACCCCTCTTCCGATATTCAACTACATCACAATATTTTTCCAAGACCCCATATATCCAGAATATGTATGCTGCAAGCACAACAATATGGCAAAAACCCATTTTCTGCCCTCAAGTTTGCTTCAGCACCCCCAAGGCCAATTATTATTATTATAATGTCTTCACGGAAGGGATCACAAAATTTTAGTTGTTTACACGGTCCGAACGCTCCCGAAAGCCCAACACAGTTAAATCGTCTGCCCCGCGGCCCACATGTTTCACTCCCATCTAATCAGCAGCCGCTGCACCAGAAACGCTTCCCCCGCAGTTGACACATTTTTTGGCAAGTCTAGAGCATAATAAAAACACAGGTGACATTCCCTGCTAAAATTTAAATGATCATTTTGTATATATTCTTTTGTCTTTTTAAACACCATCTTCCCGTTAGCGGACGGGATCAAAAACCAAGCTGCAATAAGCCATCACATTGCTGTAAATTGACAGTACATATAGGTTATATTAACAAAGCACCACCCGCACTTGGAAATAACCATTCTAATTGTTGTTATACAAGCCCAAGCATCACAAAAAAAACCCAATTTATTGTAATCACAAAACGTCATACCCGGATTAACCAAATCAAATACCAGTGTCCCCATTAATTTTCTAGCTCCCTTTATTTTTGTTAAACTTCCTCCGCGCCCGTCACCTATCTCGGTAAATATTTTCCCCGTCAGCCGAGGAGGCCCCGCTATTTTTTCCTTACCAAACAGTACTTTCCCGCAGCCACGGTCTTAAATATATCCCCGTTATCCGAGGGAGCCCCCACTATTTTCCCAAAATAGTATTTTTAACTTCTCCCCGGCCTTATTTTGCCATTAGTGTCTGTGGAACAAGCTGTTACACTTTCATCCACTCACATATTATTTATATATGTATATTACCTCTATGCATTAGTGCATATATTATCCTGCATTCTATGCATTTTAAGCTGGCCAGCAAACCCATATTTATTTATCCATAAATATAGCTGTGTAATATTTTTAAAGCGCTTTGTCTTTCCAATTTTTTCCAATCCTTACAAGTTAGACGTATTTTTTGGATCGTCATCCAAACCCGCCTTACAACACGTGTTTCCCATATTTTACTTTTATTTTTTGTAGTGAGTTCGTGTGCCTCACACAGTTAACTCTATTATTTATTATTATTATTAATATTATTATTATCTATTCGACTGTATCGACTGTATCTCCTAGGCCTTTCCTAATTTTACTGCAGAAACCACACAAACACCATACAACGTATATTCGTGCCTACCCTTTAGACACAGGACACTCCCCGGCCCCAATATTGTATCTCTAGTACAATATATTCGTGCCTACCCCTGAGACACAGGACACTTTCCAGCAAAGTGCCCCACCGTACCTGCCATTGACTAGTATAAACACAGGGTTTTATCGCCGTCACCCAGGACGCGAAACCAGCCCAACAATGGACCTCACATACAATGTCCCTTTAACGCATTTGGAAACACCTTCACAACATGCAGACATTAATGTGGACTTACCCGAGATCCATCAGATGTCTCCCTCCAGCAGGAAAAGTCTTCAACCGCCGAGAATCCAGGCGCCCCCGTCGAAAAACTCCGGCCCACCAAGGGTTTTGAAGACGCCGTGCGCACGGTCACTTACCAGATGTCGAACAGCAGCGCCTGGGTTCTCGCTCCGGTATATTGACCTCCATGGCTCAGAAGGACCAAAATGTCAGGTTCATTAATAATTACCTTCGTCCATAATTATCAATAACTGCAGGAAGACATCTTATTCAATTATTGACATTTAATTAAATAGAAATGGATACAACAGATAAAAGCCTCCGGAGGGGAGCGTTACAGCAAGTGTCACCTTACAACTTCCGAACGTCTTCCCGAATAGACGTTTTCGTCCCATTCTTATGGTCACAAGTTACAGAGTTGTTGATCATTCCATCACGTATGAGTAAAAACAACATCTGGGACTACAATAACAATCAAAGTATTTTACTCATAACAAAAACAGGGACTAGACCTAACAACATGTAGATTAGAGTAATTATACAACCTCCTTGACCTAAGAATCATATAATATAATCATAATCATATAGTCGTTACATACAGAAAAACCCGAAGTGTACGGTTACATAACGATAACAATATTCTTGTTATTGTCCGAATAGCCCTGTCCTCGTCACCAAGGGCCCACCAAATCTCAAGGACCCAGATTGGGTGGATTATCTGTATAACCATCCTGGAACAGGCTGTCCAGGTTAAAGATGACTTGGTGTGACCTCAACACTTTTGAAAAACAGAAAGAGAATGATTTAACAAAGTAATGAATTAATACAGAGAAAAGAAAGAGAATGATTTAATAAAGAAATGAATTAATATAACTATTATAATAGTAAAACAGAACAAACCCAACAGACACCCATGAAATGTCGAAGAAGATGCGGGGTATGATGCTCACAGCACTTGGTATTCCCAAGCGGTCTCCCAATCAGGTACTAACCAGGCCGAACCATGCTTGGCTTCCGAACTCGGACGAGATCGGGCCTTTTCAGGGTGGTATGGCCGTGAGCGGTACTGCTTTTGCAGATGGACACCCATGAAATGTCGAAAAAGATGCGGGGTATGAAGCTCACAGCACTTGGTATTCCCAAGCGGTCTCCCAATCAGGTACTAACCAGGCCGAACCATGCTTGGCTTCCGAGATCGGACGAGATCGGGCCTTTTCAGGGTGGTATGGCCGTGAGCGGTACTGCTTTTGCAGATGGACACCCATGAAATGTCGAAAAAGATGCGGGGTATGAAGCTCACAGCACTTGGTATTCCCAAGCGGTCTCCCAATCAGGTACTAACCAGGCCGAACCATGCTTGGCTTCCGAGATCGGACAAGATCGGGCCTTTTCAGGGTGGTATGGCCATGTGAGCGGTACTGCTCTTGCAGATGGACACCCATGAAATGTCGAAAAAGATGCGGGTTATGATGCTCACAGCACCTGGTATTCCCAAGCGGTCTCCCAATCAGGTACTAACCAGGCCGAACCATGCTTGGCTTCCGAGATCGGGCGAGATCGGGCCTTTTCAGGGTGGTATGGCCGTGAGCGGTACTGCATTAGCAGATGGACACCCATGAAATGTCGAAAAAGATGCGGGGTATGATGCTCACAGCACCTGGTATTCCCAAGCGATCTCCCAATCAGGTACTAACCAGGCCGAACCATGCTTGGCTTCCGAGATCGGGCGAGATCGGGCCTTTTCAGGGTGGTATGGCCGTGAGCGGTACTGTTCTTGCAGATGGACACCCATGAAATGTCGAAAAAGATGCGGGGTATGATGCTCACAGCACCTGGTATTCCCAAGCGGTCTCCCAATCAGGTACTAACCAGGCCGAACCATGCTTGGCTTCCGAGATCGGACGAGATCGGGCCTTTTCAGGGTGGTATGGCCGTGAGCGGTACTGCATTAGCAGATGGACACCCATGAAATGTCGAAAAAGATGTGGGGTATGATGCTCACAGCACCTGGTATTCCCAAGCGGTCTCCCAATCAGGTACTAACCAGGCCGAACCATGCTTGGCTTCCGGGATCAGACGAGATCGGGCCTTTTCAGGGTGGTATGGCCGTGAGCGGTACTGCACTAGCAGATGGACACCCATGAAATGTCGAAAAAGATGCGGGGTATGATGCTCACAGCACCTGGTATTCCCAAACGGTCTCCCAATCAGGTACTAACCAGGCCGAACCATGCTTGGCTTCCGAGATCGGACGAGATCGGGCCTTTTCAGGGTGGTATGGCCGTGAGCGGTACTGCTTTTGCAGATGGACACCCATGAAATGTCGAAAAAGATGCGGGGTATGATGCTCACAGCACCTGGTATTCCCAAGCGGTCTCCCAATCAGGTACTAACCAGGCCGAACCATGCTTGGCTTCCGGGATCGGACGAGATCGGGCCTTTTCAGGGTGGTATGGCCGTGAGCGGTACTGCACTAGCAGATGGACACCCATGAAATGTCGAAAAAGATGCGGGGTATGATGCTCACAGCACCTGGTATTCCCAAACGGTCTCCCAATCAGGTACTAACCAGGCCGAAACATGCTTGGCTTCCGAGATCGGGCGAGATCGGGCCTTTTCAGGGTGGTATGGCCGTGAGCGGTACTGCTTTTGCAGATGGACACCCATGAAATGTCGAAAAAGATGCGGGGTATGATGCTCACAGCACGTGGTATTCCCAAGCGGTCTCCCAATCAGGTACTATCCAGGCCGAACCATGCTTGGCTGCCGAGATCGGACGAGATCGGACGAGATCGGGCCTTTTCAGGGTGGTATGGCTGTGAGCGGTACTGCACTAGCAGATGGACACCCATGAAATGTCAAAAAAGATGCGGGGTATGATGCTCACAGCACGTGGTATTCCCAAGCGGTCTCCCAATCAGGTACTAACCAGGCCGAATCATGCTTGTCTTCCGAGATCGGACGAGATCGGGCCTTTTCAGGGTGGTATGGCCGTGAGCGGTGCTGCACTAGCAGATGGACACCCATGAAATGTCGAAAAAGATGCGGGGTATGATACTCACAGCACCTGGTATTCCCAAGCGGTCTCCCAATCAGGTACTAACCAGGCCGAACCATGCTTGGCTTCCGAGATCGGACTAAATCGGGCTTTTTCAGGGTGGTATGGCCGTGAGCAGTACTGCTCCTGCAGATGGACACCCATGAAATGTCGAAAAAGATGCGGGGTATGATGCTCACAGCGCCTGGTATTCCCAAGCGGTCTCCCAATCAGGTACTAATCAGGCCGAACCATGCTTGGCTTCCGAGATCGGACGAGATCGGGCCTTTTCAGGGTGGTATGGCCGTGAGCGGTACTGCACTAGCAGATGGACACCCATGAAATGTCGAAAAAGATGCGGGGTATGATGCTCACAGCACCTGGTATTCCGAAGCGGTCTCCCAATCAGGTACTAAACAGGCCGAACCATGCTTGGCTGCCGAGATCGGACGAGATCGGGCCTTTTCAGGGTGGTATGGCCGTGAGCGGTGCTGCACTAGCAGATGGACACCCATGAAATGTCGAAAAAGATGCGGGGTATGATGCTCACAGCACCTGGTATTCCCAAGCGGTCTCCCAATCAGGTACTAAACAGGCCGAACAATGCTTGGCTTCCGAGATCGGGCGAGATCGGGCCTTTTCAGGGTGGTATGGCCGTGAGCGGTACTGCTCTTGCAGATGGACACCCATGAAATGTCGAAAAAGATGCGGGGTATGATACTCACAGCACCTGGTATTCCCAAGCGGTCTCCCAATCAGGTACTAAACAGGCCGAACCATGCTAGGCTTCCGAGATCGGACGAGATCGGGCCTTTTCAGGGTGGTATGGCCGTGAGCGGTACTGCACTAGCAGATGGACACCCATGAAATGTCGAAAAAGATGCGGGGTATGATGCTCACAGCACCTGGTATTCCCAAGCGGTCCCCCAATCAGGTACTATACAGGCCGAACAATGCTTGGCTTCCGAGATCGGACGAGATCGGGCATTTTCAGGGTGGTATGGCCGTGAGCGCTGCTGCTCTTGCAGATGGACACCCATGAAATGTCGAAAAAGATGCGGGGTATGATGCTCACAGCACCTGGTATTCCCAAGCGGTCTCCCAATCAGGTACTAACCAGGCCGAACCATGCTTGGCTGCCGAGATCGGACGAGATCGGGCGAGATCGGGCCTTATCAGGGTGGTATGGCCGTGAGCGGTACTGCTCTTGCAGATGGACACCCATGAAATGTCGAAAAAGATGCGGGGTATGATGCTCACAGCACCTGGTATTCCCAAGCGGTCTCCCAATCAGGTACTAACCAGGCTGAACCATGCTTGGCTTCCGAGATCGGGCGAGATCGGGCCTTTTCAGGGTGGTATGGCCGTGAGCGGTACTGCTCTTGCAGATGGACACCCATGAAATGTCGAAAAAGATGCGGGGTATGATACTCACAGCACCTGGTATTCCCAAGCGGTCTCCCAATCAGGTACTAAACAGGCCGAACCATGCTAGGCTTCCGAGATCGGACGAGGTCGGGCCTTTTCAGGGTGGTATGGCCGTGAGCGGTACTGCACTAGCAGATGGACACCCATGAAATGTCGAAAAAGATGCGGGGTATGATGCTCACAGCACCTGGTATTCCCAAGCGGTCTCCCAATCAGGTACTATACAGGCCGAACAATGCTTGGCTTCCGAGATCGGACGAGATCGGGCATTTTCAGGGTGGTATGGCCGTGAGCGGTGCTGCTCTGGCAGATGGACACCCATGAAATGTCGAAAAAGATGCGGGGTATGATGCTCACAGCACCTGGTATTCCCAAGCGGTCTCCCAATCAGGTACTAACCAGGCCGAACAATGCTTGGCTGCCGAGATCGGGCGAGATCGGGCCTTTTCAGGGTGGTATGGCCGTGAGCGGTACTGCTTTTGCAGATGGACACCCATGAAATGTCGAAAAAGATGCGAGGTATGATGCTCACAGCACCTGGTATTCCCAAGCGGTCTCCCAATCAGGTACTAAACAGGCCGAACCATGCTTGGCTGCCGAGATCGGACGAGATCGGGCGAGATCGGGCCTTTTCAGGGTGGTATGGCCGTGAGCGGTACTGCTCTTGCAGATGGACACCCATGAAATGTCGAAAAAGATGCGGGGTATGATGCTCACAGCACCTGGTATTCCCAAGCGGTCTCCCAATCAGGTACTAAACAGGCCGAACCATGCTTGGCTTCCGAGATCGGGCGAGATCGGGCCTTTTCAGGGTGGTATGGCCGTGAGCGGTACTGCACTAGCAGATGGACACCCATGAAATGTCGAAAAAGATGCGGGGTATGATGCTCACAGCACCTGGTATTCCCAAGCGGTCTCCCAATCAGGTACTAACCAGGCCGAACCATGCTTGGCTTCCTAGATCGGACGAGATCGGGCCTTTTCAGGGTGGTATGGCCGTGAGCGGTACTGCTCTTGCAGATGGACACCCATGAAATGTCGAAAAAGATGCGGGGTATGATGCTCACAGCAACTGGTATTCCCAAGCGGTCTCCCAATCAGGTACTAACCAGGCCGGACCATGCTTGGCTTCCGAGATCGGACGAGATCGGGCCTTTTCAGGGTGGTATGGCCGTGAGCGATACTGCCCATGCAGATGGACACCCATGAAATGTCGAAAAAGATGCGGGGTATGATGCTCACAGCACCTGGTATTCCCAAGCGGTCTCCCAATCAGGTACTATACAGGCCGAACAATGCTTGGCTTCCGAGATCGGACGAGATCGGGCATTTTCAGGGTGGTATGGCCGTGAGCGGTGCTGCTCTTGCAGATGGACACCCATGAAATGTCGAAAAAGATGCGGGGTATGATGCTCACAGCACCTGGTATTCCCAAACGGTCTCCCAATCAGGTACTAACCAGGCCGAACCATGCTTGGCTGCCGAGATCGGACGAGATCGGGCGAGATCGGGCCTTATCAGGGTGGTATGGCCGTGAGCGGTACTGCTCTTGCAGATGGACACCCATGAAATGTCGAAAAAGATGCGGGGTATGATGCTCACAGCACCTGGTATTCCCAAGCAGTCTCCCAATCAGGTACTAACCAGGCTGAACCATGCTTGGCTTCCGAGATCGGGCGAGATCGGGCCTTTTCAGGGTGGTATGGCCGTGAGCGGTACTGCTCTTGCAGATGGACACCCATGAAATGTCGAAAAAGATGCGGGGTATGATACTCACAGCACCTGGTATTCCCAAGCGGTCTCCCAATCAGGTACTAAACAGGCCGAACCATGCTAGGCTTCCGAGATCGGACGAGGTCGGGCCTTTTCAGGGTGGTATGGCCGTGAGCGGTACTGCACTAGCAGATGGACACCCATGAAATGTCGAAAAAGATGCGGGGTATGATGCTCACAGCACCTGGTATTCCCAAGCGGTCTCCCAATCAGGTACTATACAGGCCGAACAATGCTTGGCTTCCGAGATCGGACGAGATCGGGCCTTTTCAGGGTGGTATGGCCGTGAGCGGTACTGCAGTAGCAGATGGACACCCATGAAATGGCGAAAAAGATGCGGGGTATAATGCTCACAGCACCTGGTATTCCCAAGCGGTCTCCCAATCAGGTACTAACCAGGCCGAACCATGCTTGGCTTCTGAGATCGGACGAGATCAGGCCTTTTCAGGGTGGTATGGCCGTGAGCGGTACTGCTCTTGCAGATGGACACCCATGAGCTAAAGTATTAATTCGACCTTCTACACCTGCTACCCAAATCAATTAGGATTTGACATTATTCAAAGTCAGTTGGAATATTCAGGTTATAAAAGAGGGGGGAAAGGCAGGAATATATACAGCTATGTTTTACTTTTGTGCATTTCAGGCCAAATTGGTATTTGTCTTTGAGTCAGCAATAATAACAAAGGAGTAAAGTCAGCTTGATTGCAGTAAGACTTTTTGCACTCTATACACTCAATTTTCACATGTTGTTTTACTTCTGGACGCTGCAAATGGACTGCACATCTGTTGCATCGTGTGTATATATGTGTATTACCGTACTTTGAATTTTGATTTAAACCTTTACAACCCAACTGCCTCAGATCAAGCAATTATAATGTAAAGTAGTAGATGTTTAAAAAAAGCACCAAATGCAAAAAGGTAACAAAATAACAATACTAAATAGTCAAATAAGCAACTCCATTATTCTTTTAGAGAAAATATCTCAGCGGGGTCAAGTCATTCAATTCAAATCGACTGGTAATCAGATTCAATTAAAGACTAACCGATTGGGTGCAATGTTGTAGTGGCAGCACAACTAAATGAATTCACTGAATTTAAATGGGATTTATAAGTGTTTTCACATTTTATACTGTAAAACAAAAAATCACATAGGATTTATGGTTAAACACTGGAGCTACAGAATTTTACCAGAAATTACATTCAATTGGTATAGCACTTCAATAACCACCAATTTATTGGAACACTATTGTAGATTTTTCATTTCACTGAAACTAAAATTATATTGCTCCACCACCACATGCACACACCCCTTTTTTACTGTATAACTCTAGCAACCACAAGTATTTTATTTTTATTTTTTTAAGAAGAAAATGACTGACTATTCTTCTGTCTGTTCAGATATCACTACTTTTACATGATAAGAGAAGTAATTTTTAAAGAAGGCTCAGCAAAATACCCAGCATTCAATAGTACTGGCATGCTGGATCTTGCAAACTACACTCCTCAACTGCACGGAAAAAAAATAGAAAAAAACAGTCATACATTGTCTGCAGTACTTTCCACTCATTCGCTTACACTTTGTACTCCATCCTTTCTACACAAAAAGCATCATCCCGCTGTTACAGAGTAAAGAAGGTTGCACAGAGTCCTTTTCTTGCTGTTCTGTCTCTTTAGAACAGAAGGACACTTTGCGCTTCACAGAATGCAAGTCTACAAGTACTGCTGCTTAGATGTGGTTGAATGTTAGGCCCCTAAGAAATACATGTGAAGCAACAGCAATGCTTTACAAGGTGTCTATTGTTTATATAAATAAACATAAAACAGGTTACGAAAACATGCTGTAAAATCCAAATCATATTTTATCATAGTTTCACATGCTTAAACTAATAGTAATTGTTTAGTATAAATGATCGTCATGTGAAAGACATTGTTTAGTATTCTTTCATTCATTCATTCTCTCAACCGCTTATCCTCACAAGGGTCACGGGGGGTGCTAAGGCCTATCCCAGCTATCTACGGGCACCAGGCGGGGGACAACCCTGAATCTGTGGTCAGCCAATCACAGAGCAGAAGGAGACGGACAACAATTTATGCTCAAACACATACCTAGGGGAAATTTAGAGCATTCAACTAGCTTACCCTGCAGGTTTTTAGAATGAAGGAGAAAACCTTTGCAAGCCTGTTTCGAACATTCAAATTCAACACAGTGGTGAGTAACCTAGGTTCCAACCCTAAATCCTAGAACTGTGAGGCTGGGACAAAATGCCGTGGAACAGACCCCGTTTTCAATCTTGCTCTTCACTTTTCTTTGCCTCTAATATTGTATTTGCCATCTTTCCCCTTCTATGAGCCAACAACCAAACACCTTTGCCTACAGACATAGCCTTTTCCATTTCATTATCATTTTTCCAAGTAAAATCCTTCTATGAAATGATGACACAATATATGACCATGACATAACCACAAAGAATCAGACTAGGAGCAGCAGGGAGCCACACAAAATGAAAGTACATGGAAAGTTACAAGAACATGAATAGGGAAAAAAATCATGATTATAAAGATCCAAACATGTGCCTTTTTTTTAATCCTGCTGTGAATTTTACCTAGTTCATCACATCCAATCAAATGCGAGGGCGGCAGCAAATGAATTATTTATCTGCTGCCATCTCTCCTACTCCGCTAAATTGGACGACTTGTTTTGTCAACGATAGCCAATGAGTTAATGAAAGTATCTTCCGACATTTAAATTATTTTCCAATAGATTAGGAATCTTAATTAAAGACCAGTGGCATTTTCGAGATTATTTTCAGCGGCGCTATTATTAGTGACCTGCCCTTTCAAACCTCGACCTAATCGGACTCTCTCCCAAGGAACAAATAATGACAGTAAGGAGGCTATGTGGAAAGGTAGGGACGAAAAGAATGAACATAATTTAAAGTAATTGCTCTACAGTTGTACTGCATACCGGAGGTCATTTAATTCATTCAGATCAAGAACCTCAAATAACATATCGGCTGGTATTGTTGGAGATGGAAATACAACTCATTTTATCTCTGAGGGCTAGCTGCGAATGCACTTGCATTATGTCAGTAAAATTCTAGAAATCATAGCGAAAGGGTTATTTTTCAAGAAAATCTGTTCCCGAAAGACCGACAAATTGTCTTTATTTGATGCTCTTGTCAGGAGTGGTTGGATTGCCTTTCCTGGCATGACGTCACGATAACTATCAGCTGTCACTAATTACGTGATTAGATTATTTTTGGCGTCACTGGACAAGGTCCAAGTGGACATGGGGAAGCTGGAGCACCTCTTTGAGTCCAGGGCCAAAGAGACGCCATGGGCCAAGAAAGCGCCAGAGAGCAAAAAGTCCGAGATCCTGGTTCTGGACTCCAAGCGGAGCACCGCCATCAACATCGGGATGACGGTCCTGCCCGCCGTTCACGTCATCAAGAGCGCCATCCTCAACTTTGACGACTTTGCCATCAACAAGGAGGGTGTGGAGAAGATCCTGAGCATGACGCCCACAGAGGAGGAGAAGCAGAAGATCCGCGAGGCTCGCTCGGCCAATCCCGACGTTCCCCTGGGGACGGCCGAGGAATTCCTCTCGGGCCTGGCTTCCGTCAGCGCCTTGACCCCCCGCCTGCAGCTGTGGTCTTTCAAACTCAACTATGAGGCACTCGAGCAGGAGATCGCCGAGCCCCTGTTTGACCTGAAGTTGGGCATGGAGCAGCTGGCCGGCAACCGGACCTTCAAGAAGATCCTGGCCACGCTGCTGGCCGTGGGGAACTTCCTCAACGGGTGTCCTCCTCACCAGAATCTTCAGGCTCCCTCCATGGTGAATCAATTCCTCTGGGCATAGGCATAAGATAACTTGGGCGCTCTCTGGTGGTTGTACGCACCTGGGCATCATGATGAAACGGTAAAGGCTTCCCAGGGCGACGTGCATAGCAGTGGTGGGGCGTATGAGTACGCTGCGGCTCTAACTCTTCTACCAGCTGTGGCTCATCTCTAGAAATGATGTGCCTGAGAGCCCCGCACCACGGTGTGTCCATTACAAAATTCCTAAACGATTCTGAGGGGTTTCTTATACATTCCAAGCAGTCCGGTGTCTTCGAGGTGGATGGTTTGCGTCGCCGAGTGCGTCGGCGCGAGCGTGGGTGGCGCTCCGCTGGGTCCATAATGGTTGGATCGTGCTGTTACGATTTCGCCGCGTAGTGCGACGCGATCGTAGGGTAAGTTGAACCCAGATGCAGAGTCGCCGAAGTAATTGGAAAGGTGAGGCAGATCTGTAGCTCTTGTTGGTTGATTTAATAAACGGGGTAACATAACTTAAACAACTTGGCTTGACCACTCATTACAAACGAACTGAACATGCGGCGTGGCGTCAATGGAAACAGCAATTACTACGAGGATTAACAGGAAACGAAACCAGAACTTAACCAGTCGATCCAACCGCGTCCACAGAAAATCATAATGCTTAAATACCAAAAATAATCTAATCACGTAATTAGTGACAGCTGATAGTTATCGTGACGTCATGCCAGGAAAGGCAATCCAACCACTCCTCACAGCTCTGAGTGATTTTGGATCCTTTGTTTCTCCCCCAAGTAATGAGGACATGTTCTTTTTAAGATAGCTCTCCATCTAAGTCCTACTATAGGTCCAGTCTTGGTAAAAGGTGCATGATGACAACTGATCTATCTGAAATCCAGAATTTGATCTGGATTTCAGATAGATCACCCATGAAATGTCGAAAAAGATGCGGGGTATGATGCTCACAGCACCTGGTATTCCCAAGCGGTCTCCCAATCAGGTACTAACCAGGCCGTACCATGCTTGGCTTCCGAGATCGAACGAGATCGGGCCTTTTCAGGGTGGTATGGCCGTGAGCGGTACTGCTCCTGCAGATGGACACCCATGAAATGTCGAAAAAGATGCGGGGTATGATGCTCGCTGCACCTGGTATTCCCAAGCGGTCTCCCAATCAGGTACTAACCAGGCCGAACCATGCTTGGCTTCCGAGATCGGACGAGATCGGGCCTTTTCAGGGTGGTATGGCCGTGAGCGGTACTGCTTTTGCAGTTGGACACCCATGAAATGTCGAAGAAGATGCGGGGTATGCTGCTCACAGCACCTGGTATTCCCAAGCGGTCTCCCAATCAGGTACTAAACAGGCCGAACCATGCTTGGCTTCCGAGATCAGAGGAGATCGGGCCTTTTCAGGGTGGTATGGCCGTGAGCGGTACTGCTCTTGCAGATGGACACCCATGAAATGTCGAAAAAGATGCGGGGTATGATGCTCACAGCACCTGGTATTCCCAAGCGGTCTCCCAATCAGGTACTAACCAGGCCGAACCATGCTCGGCTTCCGAGATCGGACGAGATCGGGCCTTTTCAGGGTGGTATGGCCGTGAACGGTACTGCACTAGCAGATGGACACCCATGAAATGTCGAAAAAGATGCGGGGCATGGTTCTCACAGCACCTGGTATTCCCAAGCGGTCTCCCAATCTGGTACTAAACAAGTCTAACCATGCTTGGCTTCCGAGATCGGGCGAGATCGGGCCTTTTCAGGGTGGTATGGCCGTGAGCGGTACTGCACTAGCAGATGGACACCCATGAAATGTCGAAAAAGATGCGGGGTATGATGCTCACAGCACCTGGTATTCCCAAGCGGTCTCCCAATCAGGTACTAAACAGACCGAACCATGCTTGGCTTCCGAGATCGGACGAGATCAGGCCTTTTCAGGGTGGTATGGCCTTGAGCGGTACTGCTCTTGCAGATGGACACCCATGAGCTAAAGTATTAATTCGACCTTCTACACCTGCTACCCAAATCAATTGGGATTTGACATTATTCAAAGTCAGTTGGAATATTCAGGTTATAAAAGAGGGGGGAAAAGGCAGGAATATATACAGCTATGTTTTACTTTTGTGCATTTCAGGCCAAATTGGTATTTGTCTTTGAGTCAGCAATAATAACAAAGGAGTAAAGTCAGCTTGATTGCAGTAAGACTTTTTGCACTCTATACACTCAATTTTCACATGTTGTTTTACTTCTGGACGCTGCAAATGGACTGCACATCTGTTGCATCGTGTGTGTATATATGTGTATTACCGTACTTTGAATTTTGATTTAAACCTTTACAACCCAACTACCTCAGATCAAGCAATTATAATGTAAAGTAGTAGATGTTTAAAAAAAGCACCAAATGCAAAAAGATAACAAAATAACAATACTAAATAGTCAAATAAGCAACTCCATTATTCTTTTAGAGAAAATATCTCAGCGGGGTCAAGTCATTCAATTCAAATCGACTGGTAATCAGATTCAATTAAAGACTAACTGATTGGGTGCAATGTTGTAGTGGCAGCACAACTAAATGAATTCACTGAATTTAAATGGGATTCATAAGTGTTTTCACATTTTATACTGTAAAACAAAAAATCACATAGGATTTATGGTTAAACACTGGAGCTACAGAATTTTACCAGAAATTACATTCAATTGGTATAGCACTTCAATAACCACCAATTTATTGGAACACTATTGTAGATTTTTCATTTCACTGAAACTAAAATTATATTGCTCCACCACCACATGCACACACCCCTTTTTTACTGTATAACTCTAGCAACCACAAGTATTTTATTTTTATTTTTTTAAGAAGAAAATGACTGACTATTCTTCTGTCTGTTCAGATATCACTACTTTTACATGATAAGAGAAGTAATTTTTAAAGAAGGCTCAGCAAAATACCCAGCATTCAATAGTACTGGCATGCTGGATCTTGCAAACTACACTCCTCAACTGCACGGAAAAAAAATAGAAAAAAACAGTCATACATTGTCTGCAGTACTTTCCACTCCTTCGCTTACACTTTGTACTCCATCCTTTCTACACAAAAAGCATCATCCCGCTGTTACAGAGTAAAGAAGGTTGCACAGAGTCCTTTTCTTGCTGTTCTGTCTCTTTAGAACAGAAGGACACTTTGCGCTTCACAGAATGCAAGTCTACAAGTACTGCTGCTTAGATGTGGTTGAATGTTAGGCCCCTAAGAAATACATGTGAAGCAACAGCAATGCTTTACAAGGTGTCTATTGTTTATATAAATAAACATAAAACAGGTTACGAAAACATGCTGTAAAATCCAAATCATATTTTATCATAGTTTCACATGCTTAAACTAATAGTAATTGTTTAGTATAAATGATCGTCATGTGAAAGACATTGTTTAGTATTCTTTCATTCATTCATTCTCTCAACCGCTTATCCTCACAAGGGTCACGGGGGGTGCTAAGGCCTATCCCAGCTATCTACGGGCACCAGGCGGGGGACAAAAGAATGAACATAATTTAAAGTAATTGCTCTACAGTTGTACTGCATACCGGAGGTCATTTAATTCATTCAGATCAAGAACCTCAAATAACATATCGGCTGGTATTGTTGGAGATGGAAATCCAACTCATTTTATCTCTGAGGGCTAGCTGCGAATGCACTTGCATTATGTCAGTAAAATTCTAGAAATCATAGCGAAAGGGTTATTTTTCAAGAAAATCTGTTCCCGAAAGACCGACAAATTGTCTTTATTTGATGCTCTTGTCAGGAGAGGTTGGATTGCCTTTCCTGGCATGACGTCACGATAACTATCAGCTGTCACTAATTACGTGATTAGATTATTTTTGGCGTCACTGGACAAGGTCCAAGTGGACATGGGGAAGCTGGAGCACCTCTTTGAGTCCAGGGCCAAAGAGACGCCATGGGCCAAGAAAGCGCCAGAGAGCAAAAAGTCCGAGATCCTGGTTCTGGACTCCAAGCGGAGCACCGCCATCAACATCGGGATGACGGTCCTGCCCGCCGTTCACGTCATCAAGAGCGCCATCCTCAACTTTGACGACTTTGCCATCAACAAGGAGGGTGTGGAGAAGATCCTGAGCATGACGCCCACAGAGGAGGAGAAGCAGAAGATCCGCGAGGCTCGCTCGGCCAATCCCGACGTTCCCCTGGGGACGGCCGAGGAATTCCTCTCGGGCCTGGCTTCCGTCAGCGCCTTGACCCCCCGCCTGCAGCTGTGGTCTTTCAAACTCAACTATGAGGCACTCGAGCAGGAGATCGCCGAGCCCCTGTTTGACCTGAAGTTGGGCATGGAGCAGCTGGCCGGCAACCGGACCTTCAAGAAGATCCTGGCCACGCTGCTGGCCGTGGGGAACTTCCTCAACGGGTGTCCTCCTCACCAGAATCTTCAGGCTCCCTCCATGGTGAATCAATTCCTCTGGGCATAGGCATAAGATAACTTGGGCGCTCTCTGGTGGTTGTACGCACCTGGGCATCATGATGAAACGGTAAAGGCTTCCCAGGGCGACGTGCATAGCAGTGGTGGGGCGTATGAGTACGCTGCGGCTCTAACTCTTCTACCAGCTGTGGCTCATCTCTAGAAATGATGTGCCTGAGAGCCCCGCACCACGGTGTGTCCATTACAAAATTCCTAAACGATTCTGAGGGGTTTCTTATACATTCCAAGCAGTCCGGTGTCTTCGAGGTGGATGGTTTGCGTCGCCGAGTGCGTCGGCGCGAGCGTGGGTGGCGCTCCGCTGGGTCCATAATGGTTGGATCGTGCTGTTACGATTTCGCCGCGTAGTGCGACGCGATCGTAGGGTAAGTTGAACCCAGATGCAGAGTCGCCGAAGTAATTGGAAAGGTGAGGCAGATCTGTAGCTCTTGTTGGTTGATTTAATAAACGGGGTAACATAACTTAAACAACTTGGCTTGACCACTCATTACAAACGAACTGAACATGCGGCGTGGCGTCAATGGAAACAGCAATTACTACGAGGATTAACAGGAAACGAAACCAGAACTTAACCAGTCGATCCAACCGCGTCCACAGAAAATCATAATGCTTAAATACCAAAAATAATCTAATCACGTAATTAGTGACAGCTGATAGTTATCGTGACGTCATGCCAGGAAAGGCAATCCAACCACTCCTGACAGCTCTGAGTGATTTTGGATCCTTTGTTTCTCCCCCAAGTAATGAGGACATGTTCTTTTTAAGATAGCTCTCCATCTAAGTCCTACTATAGGTCCAGTCTTGGTAAAAGGTGCATGATGACAACTGATCTATCTGAAATCCAGAATTTGATCTGGATTTCAGATAGATCACCCATGAAATGTCGAAAAAGATGCGGGGTATGATGCTCACAGCACCTGGTATTCCCAAGCGGTCTCCCAATCAGGTACTAACCAGGCCGTACCATGCTTGGCTTCCGAGATCGAACGAGATCGGGCCTTTTCAGGGTGGTATGGCCGTGAGCGGTACTACTCCTGCAGATGGACACCCATGAAATGTCGAAAAAGATGCGGGGTATGATGCTCACTGCACCTGGTATTCCCAAGCGGTCTCCCAATCAGGTACTAACCAGGCCGAACCATGCTTGGCTTCCGAGATCGGACGAGATCGGGCCTTTTCAGGGTGGTATGGCCGTGAGCGGTACTGCTTTTGCAGATGGACACCCATGAAATGTCGAAAAAGATGCGGGGTATGCTGCTCACAGCACCTGGTATTCCCAAGCGGTCTCCCAATCAGGTACTAAACAGGCCGAACCATGCTTGGCTTCCGAGATCGGAGGAGATCGGGCCTTTTCAGGGTGGTATGGCCGTGAGCGGTACTGCTCTTGCAGATGGACACCCATGAAATGTCGAAAAAGATGCGGGGTATGATGCTCACAGCACCTGGTATTCCCAAGCGGTCTCCCAATCAGGTACTAACCAGGCCGAACCATGCTTGGCTTCCGAGATCGGACGAGATCGGGCCTTTTCAGGGTGGTATGGCCGTGAACGGTACTGCACTAGCAGATGGACACCCATGAAATGTCGAAAAAGATGCGGGGCATGGTTCTCACAGCACCTGGTATTCCCAAGCGGTCTCCCAATCTGGTACTAAACAAGTCTAACCATGCTTGGCTTCCGAGATCGGGCGAGATCGGGCCTTTTCAGGGTGGTATGGCCGTGAGCGGTACTGTTTTTGCAGATGGACACCCATGAAATGTCGAAAAAGATGCAGGGTATGATGCTCACAGCACCTGGTATTCCCAAGCGGTCTCCCAACCAGCTACTAACCAGGCCCAACCATGCTTGGCTTCCGAGATCGGACGAGATCGGGCCTTTTCAGGGTGGTATGGCCGTGAGCGGTACTGCACTAGCAGATGGACACCCATGAAATGTCGAAAAAGATGCGGGGTATGATGCTCACAGCACCTGGTATTCCCAAGCGGTCTCCCAATCAGGTACTAACCAGGCCGAACCATGCTTGGCTTCCGAGATCGGACGAGATCAGGCCTTTTCAGGGTGGTATGGCCGTGAGCGGTACTGCACTTGCAGATGGACACCCATGAGCTAAAGTATTAATTCGACCTTCTACACCTGCTACCCAAATCAATTGGGATTTGACATTATTCAAAGTCAGTTGGAATATTCAGGTTATAAAAGAGGGGGGAAAAGGCAGGAATATATACAGCTATGTTTTACTTTTGTGCATTTCAGGCCAAATTGGTATTTGTCTTTGAGTCAGCAATAATAACAAAGGAGTAAAGTCAGCTTGATTGCAGTAAGACTTTTTGCACTCTATACACTCAATTTTCACATGTTGTTTTACTTCTGGACGCTGCAAATGGACTGCACATCTGTTGCATCGTGTGTGTATATATGTGTATTACCGTACTTTGAATTTTGATTTAAACCTTTACAACCCAACTACCTCAGATCAAGCAATTATAATGTAAAGTAGTAGATGTTTAAAAAAAGCACCAAATGCAAAAAGATAACAAAATAACAATACTAAATAGTCAAATAAGCAACTCCATTATTCTTTTAGAGAAAATATCTCAGCGGGGTCAAGTCATTCAATTCAAATCGACTGGTAATCAGATTCAATTAAAGACTAACTGATTGGGTGCAATGTTGTAGTGGCAGCACAACTAAATGAATTCACTGAATTTAAATGGGATTTATAAGTGTTTTCACATTTTATACTGTAAAACAAAAAATCACATAGGATTTATGGTTAAACACTGGAGCTACAGAATTTTACCAGAAATTACATTCAATTGGTATAGCACTTCAATAACCACCAATTTATTGGAACACTATTGTAGATTTTTCATTTCACTGAAACTAAAATTATATTGCTCCACCACCACATGCACACACCCCTTTTTTACTGTATAACTCTAGCAACCACAAGTATTTTATTTTTATTTTTTTAAGAAGAAAATGACTGACTATTCTTCTGTCTGTTCAGATATCACTACTTTTACATGATAAGAGAAGTAATTTTTAAAGAAGGCTCAGCAAAATACCCAGCATTCAATAGTACTGGCATGCTGGATCTTGCAAACTACACTCCTCAACTGCACGGAAAAAAAATAGAAAAAAACAGTCATACATTGTCTGCAGTACTTTCCACTCCTTCGCTTACACTTTGTACTCCATCCTTTCTACACAAAAAGCATCATCCCGCTGTTACAGAGTAAAGAAGGTTGCACAGAGTCCTTTTCTTGCTGTTCTGTCTCTTTAGAACAGAAGGACACTTTGCGCTTCACAGAATGCAAGTCTACAAGTACTGCTGCTTAGATGTGGTTGAATGTTAGGCCCCTAAGAAATACATGTGAAGCAACAGCAATGCTTTACAAGGTGTCTATTGTTTATATAAATAAACATAAAACAGGTTACGAAAACATGCTGTAAAATCCAAATCATATTTTATCATAGTTTCACATGCTTAAACTAATAGTAATTGTTTAGTATAAATGATCGTCATGTGAAAGACATTGTTTAGTATTCTTTCATTCATTCATTCTCTCAACCGCTTATCCTCACAAGGGTCACGGGGGGTGCTAAGGCCTATCCCAGCTATCTACGGGCACCAGGCGGGGGACAAAAGAATGAACATAATTTAAAGTAATTGCTCTACAGTTGTACTGCATACCGGAGGTCATTTAATTCATTCAGATCAAGAACCTCAAATAACATATCGGCTGGTATTGTTGGAGATGGAAATCCAACTCATTTTATCTCTGAGGGCTAGCTGCGAATGCACTTGCATTATGTCAGTAAAATTCTAGAAATCATAGCGAAAGGGTTATTTTTCAAGAAAATCTGTTCCCGAAAGACCGACAAATTGTCTTTATTTGATGCTCTTGTCAGGAGAGGTTGGATTGCCTTTCCTGGCATGACGTCACGATAACTATCAGCTGTCACTAATTACGTGATTAGATTATTTTTGGCGTCACTGGACAAGGTCCAAGTGGACATGGGGAAGCTGGAGCACCTCTTTGAGTCCAGGGCCAAAGAGACGCCATGGGCCAAGAAAGCGCCAGAGAGCAAAAAGTCCGAGATCCTGGTTCTGGACTCCAAGCGGAGCACCGCCATCAACATCGGGATGACGGTCCTGCCCGCCGTTCACGTCATCAAGAGCGCCATCCTCAACTTTGACGACTTTGCCATCAACAAGGAGGGTGTGGAGAAGATCCTGAGCATGACGCCCACAGAGGAGGAGAAGCAGAAGATCCGCGAGGCTCGCTCGGCCAATCCCGACGTTCCCCTGGGGACGGCCGAGGAATTCCTCTCGGGCCTGGCTTCCGTCAGCGCCTTGACCCCCCGCCTGCAGCTGTGGTCTTTCAAACTCAACTATGAGGCACTCGAGCAGGAGATCGCCGAGCCCCTGTTTGACCTGAAGTTGGGCATGGAGCAGCTGGCCGGCAACCGGACCTTCAAGAAGATCCTGGCCACGCTGCTGGCCGTGGGGAACTTCCTCAACGGGTGTCCTCCTCACCAGAATCTTCAGGCTCCCTCCATGGTGAATCAATTCCTCTGGGCATAGGCATAAGATAACTTGGGCGCTCTCTGGTGGTTGTACGCACCTGGGCATCATGATGAAACGGTAAAGGCTTCCCAGGGCGACGTGCATAGCAGTGGTGGGGCGTATGAGTACGCTGCGGCTCTAACTCTTCTACCAGCTGTGGCTCATCTCTAGAAATGATGTGCCTGAGAGCCCCGCACCACGGTGTGTCCATTACAAAATTCCTAAACGATTCTGAGGGGTTTCTTATACATTCCAAGCAGTCCGGTGTCTTCGAGGTGGATGGTTTGCGTCGCCGAGTGCGTCGGCGCGAGCGTGGGTGGCGCTCCGCTGGGTCCATAATGGTTGGATCGTGCTGTTACGATTTCGCCGCGTAGTGCGACGCGATCGTAGGGTAAGTTGAACCCAGATGCAGAGTCGCCGAAGTAATTGGAAAGGTGAGGCAGATCTGTAGCTCTTGTTGGTTGATTTAATAAACGGGGTAACATAACTTAAACAACTTGGCTTGACCACTCATTACAAACGAACTGAACATGCGGCGTGGCGTCAATGGAAACAGCAATTACTACGAGGATTAACAGGAAACGAAACCAGAACTTAACCAGTCGATCCAACCGCGTCCACAGAAAATCATAATGCTTAAATACCAAAAATAATCTAATCACGTAATTAGTGACAGCTGATAGTTATCGTGACGTCATGCCAGGAAAGGCAATCCAACCACTCCTGACAGCTCTGAGTGATTTTGGATCCTTTGTTTCTCCCCCAAGTAATGAGGACATGTTCTTTTTAAGATAGCTCTCCATCTAAGTCCTACTATAGGTCCAGTCTTGGTAAAAGGTGCATGATGACAACTGATCTATCTGAAATCCAGAATTTGATCTGGATTTCAGATAGATCACCCATGAAATGTCGAAAAAGATGCGGGGTATGATGCTCACAGCACCTGGTATTCCCAAGCGGTCTCCCAATCAGGTACTAACCAGGCCGTACCATGCTTGGCTTCCGAGATCGAACGAGATCGGGCCTTTTCAGGGTGGTATGGCCGTGAGCGGTACTACTCCTGCAGATGGACACCCATGAAATGTCGAAAAAGATGCGGGGTATGATGCTCACTGCACCTGGTATTCCCAAGCGGTCTCCCAATCAGGTACTAACCAGGCCGAACCATGCTTGGCTTCCGAGATCGGACGAGATCGGGCCTTTTCAGGGTGGTATGGCCGTGAGCGGTACTGCTTTTGCAGATGGACACCCATGAAATGTCGAAAAAGATGCGGGGTATGCTGCTCACAGCACCTGGTATTCCCAAGCGGTCTCCCAATCAGGTACTAAACAGGCCGAACCATGCTTGGCTTCCGAGATCGGAGGAGATCGGGCCTTTTCAGGGTGGTATGGCCGTGAGCGGTACTGCTCTTGCAGATGGACACCCATGAAATGTCGAAAAAGATGCGGGGTATGATGCTCACAGCACCTGGTATTCCCAAGCGGTCTCCCAATCAGGTACTAACCAGGCCGAACCACGCTTGGCTTCCGAGATCGGACGAGATCGGGCCTTTTCAGGGTGGTATGGCCGTGAACGGTACTGCACTAGCAGATGGACACCCATGAAATGTCGAAAAAGATGCGGGGCATGGTTCTCACAGCACCTGGTATTCCCAAGCGGTCTCCCAATCTGGTACTAAACAAGTCTAACCATGCTTGGCTTCCGAGATCGGGCGAGATCGGGCCTTTTCAGGGTGGTATGGCCGTGAGCGGTACTGCTTTTGCAGATGGACACCCATGAAATGTCGAAAAAGATGCAGGGTATGATGCTCACAGCACCTGGTATTCCCAAGCGGTCTCCCAACCAGCTACTAACCAGGCCCAACCATGCTTGGCTTCCGAGATCGGACGAGATCGGGCCTTTTCAGGGTGGTATGGCCGTGAGCGGTACTGCACTAGCAGATGGACACCCATGAAATGTCGAAAAAGATGCGGGGTATGATGCTCACAGCACCTGGTATTCCCAAGCGGTCTCCCAATCAGGTACTAACCAGGCCGAACCATGCTTGGCTTCCGAGATCGGACGAGATCAGGCCTTTTCAGGGTGGTATGGCCGTGAGCGGTACTGCACTTGCAGATGGACACCCATGAGCTAAAGTATTAATTCGACCTTCTACACCTGCTACCCAAATCAATTGGGATTTGACATTATTCAAAGTCAGTTGGAATATTCAGGTTATAAAAGAGGGGGGAAAAGGCAGGAATATATACAGCTATGTTTTACTTTTGTGCATTTCAGGCCAAATTGGTATTTGTCTTTGAGTCAGCAATAATAACAAAGGAGTAAAGTCAGCTTGATTGCAGTAAGACTTTTTGCACTCTATACACTCAATTTTCACATGTTGTTTTACTTCTGGACGCTGCAAATGGACTGCACATCTGTTGCATCGTGTGTGTATATATGTGTATTACCGTACTTTGAATTTTGATTTAAACCTTTACAACCCAACTACCTCAGATCAAGCAATTATAATGTAAAGTAGTAGATGTTTAAAAAAAGCACCAAATGCAAAAAGATAACAAAATAACAATACTAAATAGTCAAATAAGCAACTCCATTATTCTTTTAGAGAAAATATCTCAGCGGGGTCAAGTCATTCAATTCAAATCGACTGGTAATCAGATTCAATTAAAGACTAACTGATTGGGTGCAATGTTGTAGTGGCAGCACAACTAAATGAATTCACTGAATTTAAATGGGATTTATAAGTGTTTTCACATTTTATACTGTAAAACAAAAAATCACATAGGATTTATGGTTAAACACTGGAGCTACAGAATTTTACCAGAAATTACATTCAATTGGTATAGCACTTCAATAACCACCAATTTATTGGAACACTATTGTAGATTTTTCATTTCACTGAAACTAAAATTATATTGCTCCACCACCACATGCACACACCCCTTTTTTACTGTATAACTCTAGCAACCACAAGTATTTTATTTTTATTTTTTTAAGAAGAAAATGACTGACTATTCTTCTGTCTGTTCAGATATCACTACTTTTACATGATAAGAGAAGTAATTTTTAAAGAAGGCTCAGCAAAATACCCAGCATTCAATAGTACTGGCATGCTGGATCTTGCAAACTACACTCCTCAACTGCACGGAAAAAAAATAGAAAAAAACAGTCATACATTGTCTGCAGTACTTTCCACTCCTTCGCTTACACTTTGTACTCCATCCTTTCTACACAAAAAGCATCATCCCGCTGTTACAGAGTAAAGAAGGTTGCACAGAGTCCTTTTCTTGCTGTTCTGTCTCTTTAGAACAGAAGGACACTTTGCGCTTCACAGAATGCAAGTCTACAAGTACTGCTGCTTAGATGTGGTTGAATGTTAGGCCCCTAAGAAATACATGTGAAGCAACAGCAATGCTTTACAAGGTGTCTATTGTTTATATAAATAAACATAAAACAGGTTACGAAAACATGCTGTAAAATCCAAATCATATTTTATCATAGTTTCACATGCTTAAACTAATAGTAATTGTTTAGTATAAATGATCGTCATGTGAAAGACATTGTTTAGTATTCTTTCATTCATTCATTCTCTCAACCGCTTATCCTCACAAGGGTCACGGGGGGTGCTAAGGCCTATCCCAGCTATCTACGGGCACCAGGCGGGGGACAAAAGAATGAACATAATTTAAAGTAATTGCTCTACAGTTGTACTGCATACCGGAGGTCATTTAATTCATTCAGATCAAGAACCTCAAATAACATATCGGCTGGTATTGTTGGAGATGGAAATCCAACTCATTTTATCTCTGAGGGCTAGCTGCGAATGCACTTGCATTATGTCAGTAAAATTCTAGAAATCATAGCGAAAGGGTTATTTTTCAAGAAAATCTGTTCCCGAAAGACCGACAAATTGTCTTTATTTGATGCTCTTGTCAGGAGAGGTTGGATTGCCTTTCCTGGCATGACGTCACGATAACTATCAGCTGTCACTAATTACGTGATTAGATTATTTTTGGCGTCACTGGACAAGGTCCAAGTGGACATGGGGAAGCTGGAGCACCTCTTTGAGTCCAGGGCCAAAGAGACGCCATGGGCCAAGAAAGCGCCAGAGAGCAAAAAGTCCGAGATCCTGGTTCTGGACTCCAAGCGGAGCACCGCCATCAACATCGGGATGACGGTCCTGCCCGCCGTTCACGTCATCAAGAGCGCCATCCTCAACTTTGACGACTTTGCCATCAACAAGGAGGGTGTGGAGAAGATCCTGAGCATGACGCCCACAGAGGAGGAGAAGCAGAAGATCCGCGAGGCTCGCTCGGCCAATCCCGACGTTCCCCTGGGGACGGCCGAGGAATTCCTCTCGGGCCTGGCTTCCGTCAGCGCCTTGACCCCCCGCCTGCAGCTGTGGTCTTTCAAACTCAACTATGAGGCACTCGAGCAGGAGATCGCCGAGCCCCTGTTTGACCTGAAGTTGGGCATGGAGCAGCTGGCCGGCAACCGGACCTTCAAGAAGATCCTGGCCACGCTGCTGGCCGTGGGGAACTTCCTCAACGGGTGTCCTCCTCACCAGAATCTTCAGGCTCCCTCCATGGTGAATCAATTCCTCTGGGCATAGGCATAAGATAACTTGGGCGCTCTCTGGTGGTTGTACGCACCTGGGCATCATGATGAAACGGTAAAGGCTTCCCAGGGCGACGTGCATAGCAGTGGTGGGGCGTATGAGTACGCTGCGGCTCTAACTCTTCTACCAGCTGTGGCTCATCTCTAGAAATGATGTGCCTGAGAGCCCCGCACCACGGTGTGTCCATTACAAAATTCCTAAACGATTCTGAGGGGTTTCTTATACATTCCAAGCAGTCCGGTGTCTTCGAGGTGGATGGTTTGCGTCGCCGAGTGCGTCGGCGCGAGCGTGGGTGGCGCTCCGCTGGGTCCATAATGGTTGGATCGTGCTGTTACGATTTCGCCGCGTAGTGCGACGCGATCGTAGGGTAAGTTGAACCCAGATGCAGAGTCGCCGAAGTAATTGGAAAGGTGAGGCAGATCTGTAGCTCTTGTTGGTTGATTTAATAAACGGGGTAACATAACTTAAACAACTTGGCTTGACCACTCATTACAAACGAACTGAACA
Organism: Stigmatopora nigra; assembly: GCF_051989575.1. Lineage (NCBI taxonomy): Eukaryota > Metazoa > Chordata > Actinopteri > Syngnathiformes > Syngnathidae > Stigmatopora > Stigmatopora nigra. The sequence goes on from NW_027551603.1 coordinate 555,441, forward strand.
TGCGGCGTGGCGTCAATGGAAACAGCAATTACTACGAGGATTAACAGGAAACGAAACCAGAACTTAACCAGTCTATCCAACCGCGTCCACAGAAAATCATAATGCTTAAATACCAAAAATAATCTAATCACGTAATTAGTGACAGCTGATAGTTATCGTGACGTCATGCCAGGAAAGGCAATCCAACAACTCCTGACAGCTCTGAGTGATTTTGGATCCTTTGTTTCTCCCCCAAGTAATGAGGACATGTTCTTTTTAAGATAGCTCTCCATCTAAGTCCTACTATAGGTCCAGTCTTGGTAAAAGGTGCATGATGACAACTGATCTATCTGAAATCCAGAATTTGATCTGGATTTCAGATAGATCACCCATGAAATGTCGAAATAGATGCGGGGTATGATGCTCACAGCACCTGGTATTCCCAAGCGGTCTCCCAATCAGGTACTAACCAGGCCGTACCATGCTTGGCTTCCGAGATCGAACGAGTTCGGGCCTTTTCAGGGTGGTATGGCCGTGAGCGGTACTGCTCCTGCAGATGGACACCCATGAAATGTCGAAAAAGATGCGGGGTATGATGCTCACTGCACCTGGTATTCCCAAGCGGTCTCCCAATCAGGTACTAACCAGGCCGAACCATGCTTGGCTTCCGAGATCGGACGAGATCGGGCCTTTTCAGGGTGGTATGGCCGTGAGCGGTGCTGCTTTTGCAGATGGACACCCATGAAATGTCGAAAAAGATGCGGGGTATGCTGCTCACAGCACCTGGTATTCCCAAGCGGTCTCCCAATCAGGTACTAAACAGGCCGAACCATGCTTGGCTTCCGAGATCGGAGGAGATCGGGCCTTTTCAGGGTGGTATGGCCGTGAGCGGTACTGCTCTTGCAGATGGACACCCATGAAATGTCGAAAAAGATGCGGGGTATGATGCTCACAGCACCTGGTATTCCCAAGCGGTCTCCCAATCAGGTACTAACCAGGCCGAACCATGCTTGGCTTCCGAGATCGGACGAGATCGGGCCTTTTCAGGGTGGTATGGCCGTGAACGGTACTGCACTAGCAGATGGACACCCATGAAATGTCGAAAAAGATGCGGGGCATGGTTCTCACAGCACCTGGTATTCCCAAGCGGTCTCCCAATCTGGTACTAAACAAGTCTAACCATGCTTGGCTTCCGAGATCGGGCGAGATCGGGCCTTTTCAGGGTGGTATGGCCGTGAGCGGTACTGCTTTTGCAGATGGACACCCATGAAATGTCGAAAAAGATGCGGGGTATGATGCTCACAGCACCTGGTATTCCCAAGCGGTCTCCCAACCAGCTACTAACCAGGCCCAACCATGCTTGGCTTCCGAGATCGGACGAGATCGGGCCTTTTCAGGGTGGTATGGCCGTGAGCGGTACTGCACTAGCAGATGGACACCCATGAAATGTCGAAAAAGATGCGGGGTATGATGCTCACAGCTCCAGGTATTCCCAAGCGGTCTCCCAATCAGGTACTAACCAGGCCGAACCATGCTTGGCTTCCGAGATCGGACGAGATCAGGCCTTTTCAGGGTGGTATGGCCGTGAGCGGTACTGCACTTGCAGATGGACACCCATGAGCTAAAGTATTAATTCGACCTTCTACACCTGCTACCCAAATCAATTGGGATTTGACATTATTCAAAGTCAGTTGGAATATTCAGGTTATAAAAGAGGGGGGAAAAGGCAGGAATATATACAGCTATGTTTTACTTTTGTGCATTTCAGGCCAAATTGGTATTTGTCTTTGAGTCAGCAATAATAACAAAGGAGTAAAGTCAGCTTGATTGCAGTAAGACTTTTTGCACTCTATACACTCAATTTTCACATGTTGTTTTACTTCTGGACGCTGCAAATGGACTGCACATCTGTTGCATCGTGTGTGTATATATGTGTATTACCGTACTTTGAATTTTGATTTAAACCTTTACAACCCAACTACCTCAGATCAAGCAATTATAATGTAAAGTAGTAGATGTTTAAAAAAAGCACCAAATGCAAAAAGATAACAAAATAACAATACTAAATAGTCAAATAAGCAACTCCATTATTCTTTTAGAGAAAATATCTCAGCGGGGTCAAGTCATTCAATTCAAATCGACTGGTAATCAGATTCAATTAAAGACTAACTGATTGGGTGCAATGTTGTAGTGGCAGCACAACTAAATGAATTCACTGAATTTAAATGGGATTTATAAGTGTTTTCACATTTTATACTGTAAAACAAAAAATCACATAGGATTTATGGTTAAACACTGGAGCTACAGAATTTTACCAGAAATTACATTCAATTGGTATAGCACTTCAATAACCACCAATTTATTGGAACACTATTGTAGATTTTTCATTTCACTGAAACTAAAATTATATTGCTCCACCACCACATGCACACACCCCTTTTTTACTGTATAACTCTAGCAACCACAAGTATTTTATTTTTATTTTTTTAAGAAGAAAATGACTGACTATTCTTCTGTCTGTTCAGATATCACTACTTTTACATGATAAGAGAAGTAATTTTTAAAGAAGGCTCAGCAAAATACCCAGCATTCAATAGTACTGGCATGCTGGATCTTGCAAACTACACTCCTCAACTGCACGGAAAAAAAATAGAAAAAAACAGTCATACATTGTCTGCAGTACTTTCCACTCATTCGCTTACACTTTGTACTCCATCCTTTCTACACAAAAAGCATCATCCCGCTGTTACAGAGTAAAGAAGGTTGCACAGAGTCCTTTTCTTGCTGTTCTGTCTCTTTAGAACAGAAGGACACTTTGCGCTTCACAGAATGCAAGTCTACAAGTACTGCTGCTTAGATGTGGTTGAATGTTAGGCCCCTAAGAAATACATGTGAAGCAACAGCAATGCTTTACAAGGTGTCTATTGTTTATATAAATAAACATAAAACAGGTTACGAAAACATGCTGTAAAATCCAAATCATATTTTATCATAGTTTCACATGCTTAAACTAATAGTAATTGTTTAGTATAAATGATCGTCATGTGAAAGACATTGTTTAGTATTCTTTCATTCATTCATTCTCTCAACCGCTTATCCTCACAAGGGTCACGGGGGGTGCTAAGGCCTATCCCAGCTATCTACAGGCACCAGGCGGGGGACAAAAGAATGAACATAATTTAAAGTAATTGCTCTACAGTTGTACTGCATACCGGAGGTCATTTAATTCATTCAGATCAAGAACCTCAAATAACATATCGGCTGGTATTGTTGGAGATGGAAATCCAACTCATTTTATCTCTGAGGGCTAGCTGCGAATGCACTTGCATTATGTCAGTAAAATTCTAGAAATCATAGCGAAAGGGTTATTTTTCAAGAAAATCTGTTCCCGAAAGACCGACAAATTGTCTTTATTTGATGCTCTTGTCAGGAGAGGTTGGATTGCCTTTCCTGGCATGACGTCACGATAACTATCAGCTGTCACTAATTACGTGATTAGATTATTTTTGGCGTCACTGGACAAGGTCCAAGTGGACATGGGGAAGCTGGAGCACCTCTTTGAGTCCAGAGCCAAAGAGACGCCATGGGCCAAGAAAGCGCCGGAGAGCAAAAAGTCCGAGATCCTGGTTCTGGACTCCGAGCGGAGCACCGCCATCAACATCGGGATGACGGTCCTGCCCGCCGTTCACGTCATCAAGAGCGCCATCCTCAACTTTGACGACTTTGCCATCAACAAGGAGGGTGTGGAGAAGATCCTGAGCATGACGCCCACAGAGGAGGAGAAGCAGAAGATCCGCGAGGCTCGCTCGGCCAATCCCGACGTTCCCCTGGGGACGGCCGAGGAATTCCTCTCGGGCCTGGCTTCCGTCAGCGCCTTGACCCCCCGCCTGCAGCTGTGGTCTTTCAAACTCAACTATGAGGCACTCGAGCAGGAGATCGCCGAGCCCCTGTTTGACCTGAAGTTGGGCATGGAGCAGCTGGCCGGCAACCGGACCTTCAAGAAGATCCTGGCCACGCTGCTGGCCGTGGGGAACTTCCTCAACGGGTGTCCTCCTCACCAGAATCTTCAGGCTCCCTCCATGGTGAATCAATTCCTCTGGGCATAGGCATAAGATAACTTGGGCGCTCTCTGGTGGTTGTACGCACCTGGGCATCATGATGAAACGGTAAAGGCTTCCCAGGGCGACGTGCATAGCAGTGGTGGGGCGTATGAGTACGCTGCGGCTCTAACTCTTCTACCAGCTGTGGCTCATCTCTAGAAATGATGTGCCTGAGAGCCCCGCACCACGGTGTGTCCATTACAAAATTCCTAAACGATTCTGAGGGGTTTCTTATACATTCCAAGCAGTCCGGTGTCTTCGAGGTGGATGGTTTGCGTCGCCGAGTGCGTCGGCGCGAGCGTGGGTGGCGCTCCGCTGGGTCCATAATGGTTGGATCGTGCTGTTACGATTTCGCCGCGTAGTGCGACGCGATCGTAGGGTAAGTTGAACCCAGATGCAGAGTCGCCGAAGTAATTGGAAAGGTGAGGCAGATCTGTAGCTCTTGTTGGTTGATTTAATAAACGGGGTAACATAACTTAAACAACTTGGCTTGACCACTCATTACAAACGAACTGAACATGCGGCGTGGCGTCAATGGAAACAGCAATTACTACGAGGATTAACAGGAAACGAAACCAGAACTTAACCAGTCGATCCAACCGCGTCCACAGAAAATCATAATGCCTAAATACCAAAAATAATCTAATCACGTAATTAGTGACAGCTGATAGTTATCGTGACGTCATGCCAGGAAAGGCAATCCAACCACTCCTGACAGCTCTGAGTGATTTTGGATCCTTTGTTTCTCCCCCAAGTAATGAGGACATGTTCTTTTTAAGATAGCTCTCCATCTAAGTCCTACTATAGGTCCAGTCTTGGTAAAAGGTGCATGATGACAACTGATCTATCTGAAATCCAGAATTTGATCTGGATTTCAGATAGATCACCCATGAAATGTCGAAAAAGATGCGGGGTATGATGCTCACAGCACCTGGTATTCCCAAGCGGTCTCCCAATCAGGTACTAACCAGGCCGTACCATGCTTGGCTTCCGAGATCGAACGAGATCGGGCCTTTTCAGGGTGGTATGGCCGTGAGCGGTACTGCTCCTGCAGATGGACACCCATGAAATGTCGAAAAAGATGCGGGGTATGATGCTCACTGCACCTGGTATTCCCAAGCGGTCTCCCAATCAGGTACTAAACAGGCCGAACCATGCTTGGCTTCCGAGATCGGAGGAGATCGGGCCTTTTCAGGGTGGTATGGCCGTGAGCGGTACTGCTCTTGCAGATGGACACCCATGAAATGTCGAAAAAGATGCGGGGTATGATGCTCACAGCACCTGGTATTCCCAAGCGGTCTCACAATCAGGTACTTACCAGGCCGAACCATGCTTGGCTTCCGAGATCGGACGAGATCGGGCCTTTTCAGGGTGGTATGGCCGTGAACGGTACTGCACTAGCAGATGGACACCCATGAAATGTCGAAAAAGATGCGGGGCATGGTTCTCACAGCACCTGGTATTCCCAAGCGGTCTCCCAATCTGGTACTAAACAAGTCTAACCATGCTTGGCTTCCGAGATCGGGCGAGATCGGGCCTTTTCAGGGTGGTATGGCCGTGAGCAGTACTGCTTTTGCAGATGGACACCCATGAAATGTCGAAAAAGATGCGGGGTATGATGCTCACAGCACCTGGTATTCCCAAGCGGTCTCCCAACCAGGTACTAACCAGGCCCAACCATGCTTGACTTCCAAGATCGGACGAGATCGGGCCTTTTCAGGGTGGTATGGCCGTGAGCGGTACTGCACTAGCAGATGGACACCCATGAAATGTCGAAAAAGATGCGGGGTATGATGCTCACAGCACCTGGTATTCCCAAGCGGTCTCCCAATCAGGTACTAACCAGGCCGAACAATGCTTGGCTTCCGAGATCGGACGAGATCAGGCCTTTTCAGGGTGGTATGGCCGTGAGCGGTACTGCTCTTGCAGATGGACACCCATGAGCTAAAGTATTAATTCGACCTTCTACACCTGCTACCCAAATCAATTGGGATTTGACATTATTCAAAGTCAGTTGGAATATTCAGGTTATAAAAGAGGGGGGAAAAGGCAGGAATATATACAGCTATGTTTTACTTTTGTGCATTTCAGGCCAAATTGGTATTTGTCTTTGAGTCAGCAATAATAACAAAGGAGTAAAGTCAGCTTGATTGCAGTAAGACTTTTTGCACTCTATACACTCAATTTTCACATGTTGTTTTACTTCTGGACGCTGCAAATGGACTGCACATCTGTTGCATCGTGTGTGTATATATGTGTATTACCGTACTTTGAATTTTGATTTAAACCTTTACAACCCAACTACCTCAGATCAAGCAATTATAATGTAAAGTAGTAGATGTTTAAAAAAAGCACCAAATGCAAAAAGATAACAAAATAACAATACTAAATAGTCAAATAAGCAACTCCATTATTCTTTTAGAGAAAATATCTCAGCGGGGTCAAGTCATTCAATTCAAATCGACTGGTATTCAGATTCAATTAAAGACTAACTGATTGGGTGCAATGTTGTAGTGGCAGCACAACTAAATGAATTCACTGAATTTAAATGGGATTTATAAGTGTTTTCACATTTTATACTGTAAAACAAAAAATCACATAGGATTTATGGTTAAACACTGGAGCTACAGAATTTTACCAGAAATTACATTCAATTGGTATAGCACTTCAATAACCACCAATTTATTGGAACACTATTGTAGATTTTTCATTTCACTGAAACTAAAATTATATTGCTCCACCACCACATGCACACACCCCTTTTTTACTGTATAACTCTAGCAACCACAAGTATTTTATTTTTATTTTTTTAAGAAGAAAATGACTGACTATTCTTCTGTCTGTTCAGATATCACTACTTTTACATGATAAGAGAAGTAATTTTTAAAGAAGGCTCAGCAAAATACCCAGCATTCAATAGTACTGGCATGCTGGATCTTGCAAACTATACTCCTCAACTGCACGGAAAAAAAAATAGAAAAAAACAGTCATACATTGTCTGCAGTACTTTCCACTCATTCGCTTACACTTTGTACTCCATCCTTTCTACACAAAAAGCATCATCCCGCTGTTACAGAGTAAAGAAGGTTGCACAGAGTCCTTTTCTTGCTGTTCTGTCTCTTTAGAACAGAAGGACACTTTGCGCTTCACAGAATGCAAGTCTACAAGTACTGCTGCTTAGATGTGGTTGAATGTTAGGCCCCTAAGAAATACATGTGAAGCAACAGCAATGCTTTACAAGGTGTCTATTGTTTATATAAATAAACATAAAACAGGTTACAAAAACATGCTGTAAAATCCAAATCATATTTTATCATAGTTTCACATGCTTAAACTAATAGTAATTGTTTAGTATAAATGATCGTCATGTGAAAGACATTGTTTAGTATTCTTTCATTCATTCATTCTCTCAACCGCTTATCCTCACAAGGGTCACGGGGGGTGCTAAGGCCTATCCCAGCTATCTACGGGCACCAGGCGGGGGACAAAAGAATGAACATAATTTAAAGTAATTGCTCTACAGTTGTACTGCATACCGGAGGTCATTTAATTCATTCAGATCAAGAACCTCAAATAACATATCGGCTGGTATTGTTGGAGATGGAAATCCAACTCATTTTATCTCTGAGGGCTAGCTGCGAATGCACTTGCATTATGTCAGTAAAATTCTAGAAATCATAGCGAAAGGGTTATTTTTCAAGAAAATCTGTTCCCGAAAGACCGACAAATTGTCTTTATTTGATGCTCTTGTCAGGAGAGGTTGGATTGCCTTTCCTGGCATGACGTCACGATAACTATCAGCTGTCACTAATTACGTGATTAGATTATTTTTGGCGTCACTGGACAAGGTCCAAGTGGACATGGGGAAGCTGGAGCACCTCTTTGAGTCCAGGGCCAAAGAGACGCCATGGGCCAAGAAAGCGCCAGAGAGCAAAAAGTCCGAGATCCTGGTTCTGGACTCCGAGCGGAGCACCGCCATCAACATCGGGATGACGGTCCTGCCCGCCGTTCACGTCATCAAGAGCGCCATCCTCAACTTTGACGACTTTGCCATCAACAAGGAGGGTGTGGAGAAGATCCTGAGCATGACGCCCACAGAGGAGGAGAAGCAGAAGATCCGCGAGGCTCGCTCGGCCAATCCCGACGTTCCCCTGGGGACGGCCGAGGAATTCCTCTCGGGCCTGGCTTCCGTCAGCGCCTTGACCCCCCGCCTGCAGCTGTGGTCTTTCAAACTCAACTATGAGGCACTCGAGCAGGAGATCGCCGAGCCCCTGTTTGACCTGAAGTTGGGCATGGAGCAGCTGGCCGGCAACCGGACCTTCAAGAAGATCCTGGCCACGCTGCTGGCCGTGGGGAACTTCCTCAACGGGTGTCCTCCTCACCAAAATCTTCAGGCTCCCTCCATGGTGAATCAATTCCTCTGGGCATAGGCATAAGATAACTTGGGCGCTCTCTGGTGGTTGTACGCACCTGGGCATCATGATGAAACGGTAAAGGCTTCCCAGGGCGACGTGCATAGCAGTGGTGGGGCGTATGAGTACGCTGCGGCTCTAACTCTTCTACCAGCTGTGGCTCATCTCTAGAAATGATGTGCCTGAGAGCCCCGCACCACGGTGTGTCCATTACAAAATTCCTAAACGATTCTGAGGGGTTTCTTATACATTCCAAGCAGTCCGGTGTCTTCGAGGTGGATGGTTTGCGTCGCCGAGTGCGTCGGCGCGAGCGTGGGTGGCGCTCCGCTGGGTCCATAATGGTTGGATCGTGCTGTTACGATTTCGCCGCGTAGTGCGACGCGATCGTAGGGTAAGTTGAACCCAGATGCAGAGTCGCCGAAGTAATTGGAAAGGTGAGGCAGATCTGTAGCTCTTGTTGGTTGATTTAATAAACGGGGTAACATAACTTAAACAACTTGGCTTGACCACTCATTACAAACGAACTGAACATGCGGCGTGGCGTCAATGGAAACAGCAATTACTACGAGGATTAACAGGAAACGAAACCAGAACTTAACCAGTCGATCCAACCGCGTCCACAGAAAATCATAATGCTTAAATACCAAAAATAATCTAATCACGTAATTAGTGACAGCTGATAGTTATCGTGACGTCATGCCAGGAAAGGCAATCCAACCACTCCTGACAGCTCTGAGTGATTTTGGATCCTTTGTTTCTCCCCCAAGTAATGAGGACATGTTCTTTTTAAGATAGCTCTCCATCTAAGTCCTACTATAGGTCCAGTCTTGGTAAAAGGTGCATGATGACAACTGATCTATCTGAAATCCAGAATTTGATCTGGATTTCAGATAGATCACCCATGAAATGTCGAAAAAGATGCGGGGTATGATGCTCACAGCACCTGGTATTTCCAAGCGGTCTCCCAATCAGGTACTAACCAGGCCGTACCATGCTTGGCTTCCGAGATCGAACGAGATCGGGCCTTTTCAGGGTGGTATGGCCGTGAGCGGTACTGCTTCTGCAGATGGACACCCATGAAATGTCGAAAAAGATGCAGGGTATGATGCTCACTGCACCTGGTATTCCCAAGCGGTCTCCCAATCAGGTACTAACCAGGCCGAACCATGCTTGGCTTCCGAGATCGGACGAGATCGGGCCTTTTCAGGGTGGTATGGCCGTGAGCGGTACTGCTTTTGCAGATGGACACCCATGAAATGTCGAAAAAGATGCGGGGTATGCTGCTCACAGCACCTGGTATTCCCAAGCGGTCTCCCAATCAGGTACTAAACAGGCCGAACCATGCTTGGCTTCCGAGATCGGAGGAGATCGGGCCTTTTCAGGGTGGTATGGCCGTGAGCGGTACTGCTCTTGCAGATGGACACCCATGAAATGTCGAAAAAGATGCGGGGTATGATGCTCACAGCACCTGGTATTCCCAAGCGGTCTCCCAATCAGGTACTAACCAGGCCGAACCACGCTTGGCTTCCGAGATCGGACGAGATCGGGCCTTTTCAGGGTGGTATGGCCGTGAGCGGTACTGCACTAGCAGATGGACACCCATGAAATGTCGAAAAAGATGCGGGGTATGATGCTCACAGCACCTGGTATTCCCAAGCGGTCTCCCAATCAGGTACTAACCAGGCCGAACCATGCTTGGCTTCCGAGATCGGACGAGATCAGGCCTTTTCAGGGTGGTATGGCCGTGAGCGGTACTGCTCTTGCAGATGGACACCCATGAGCTAAAGTATTAATTCGACCTTCTACACCTGCTACCCAAATCAATTGGGATTTGACATTATTCAAAGTCAGTTGGAATATTCAGGTTATAAAAGAGGGGGGAAAAGGCAGGAATATATACAGCTATGTTTTACTTTTGTGCATTTCAGGCCAAATTGGTATTTGTCTTTGAGTCAGCAATAATAACAAAGGAGTAAAGTCAGCTTGATTGCAGTAAGACTTTTTGCACTCTATACACTCAATTTTCACATGTTGTTTTACTTCTGGACGCTGCAAATGGACTGCACATCTGTTGCATCGTGTGTATATATGTGTATTACCGTACTTTGAATTTTGATTTAAACCTTTACAACCCAACTACCTCAGATCAAGCAATTATAATGTAAAGTAGTAGATGTTTAAAAAAAGCACCAAATGCAAAAAGATAACAAAATAACAATACTAAATAGTCAAATAAGCAACTCCATTATTCTTTTAGAGAAAATATCTCAGCGGGGTCAAGTCATTCAATTCAAATCGACTGGTAATCAGATTCAATTAAAGACTAACTGATTGGGTGCAATGTTGTAGTGGCAGCACAACTAAATGAATGCACTGAATTTAAATGGGATTTATAAGTGTTTTCACATTTTATACTGTAAAACAAAAAATCACATAGGATTTATGGTTAAACACTGGAGCTACAGAATTTTACCAGAAATTACATTCAATTGGTATAGCACTTCAATAACCACCAATTTATTGGAACACTATTGTAGATTTTTCATTTCACTGAAACTAAAATTATATTGCTCCACCACCACATGCACACACCCCTTTTTTACTGTATAACTCTAGCAACCACAAGTATTTTATTTTTATTTTTTTAAGAAGAAAATGACTGACTATTCTTCTGTCTGTTCAGATATCACTACTTTTACATGATAAGAGAAGTAATTTTTAAAGAAGGCTCAGCAAAATACCCAGCATTCAATAGTACTGGCATGCTGGAACTTGCAAACTACACTCCTCAACTGCACGGAAAAAAAATAGAAAAAAACAGTCATACATTGTCTGCAGTACTTTCCACTCATTCTCTTACACTTTGTACTCCATCCTTTCTACACAAAAAGCATCATCCCGCTGTTACAGAGTAAAGAAGGTTGCACAGAGTCCTTTTCTTGCTGTTCTGTCTCTTTAGAACAGAAGGACACTTTGCGCTTCACAGAATGCAAGTCTACAAGTACTGCTGCTTAGATGTGGTTGAATGTTAGGCCCCTAAGAAATACATGTGAAGCAACAGCAATGCTTTACAAGGTGTCTATTGTTTATATAAATAAACATAAAACAGGTTACGAAAACATGCTGTAAAATCCAAATCATATTTTATCATAGTTTCACATGCTTAAACTAATAGTAATTGTTTAGTATAAATGATCGTCATGTGAAAGACATTGTTTAGTATTCTTTCATTCATTCATTCTCTCAACCGCTTATCCTCACAAGGGTCACGGGGGGTGCTAAGGCCTATCCCAGCTATCTACGGGCACCAGGCGGGGGACAAAAGAATGAACATAATTTAAAGTAATTGCTCTACAGTTGTACTGCATACCGGAGGTCATTTAATTCATTCAGATCAAGAACCTCAAATAACATATCGGCTGGTATTGTTGGAGATGGAAATCCAACTCATTTTATCTCTGAGGGCTAGCTGCGAATGCACTTGCATTATGTCAGTAAAATTCTAGAAATCATAGCGAAAGGGTTATTTTTCAAGAAAATCTGTTCCCGAAAGACCGACAAATTGTCTTTATTTGATGCTCTTGTCAGGAGAGGTTGGATTGCCTTTCCTGGCATGACGTCACGATAACTATCAGCTGTCACTAATTACGTGATTAGATTATTTTTGGCGTCACTGGACAAGGTCCAAGTGGACATGGGGAAGCTGGAGCACCTCTTTGAGTCCAGGGCCAAAGAGACGCCATGGGCCAAGAAAGCGCCAGAGAGCAAAAAGTCCGAGATCCTGGTCCTGGACTCCAAGCGGAGCACCGCCATCAACATCGGGATGACGGTCCTGCCCGCCGTTCACGTCATCAAGAGCGCCATCCTCAACTTTGACGACTTTGCCATCAACAAGGAGGGTGTGGAGAAGATCCTGAGCATGACGCCCACAGAGGAGGAGAAGCAGAAGATCCGCGAGGCTCGCTCGGCCAATCCCGACGTTCCCCTGGGGACGGCCGAGGAATTCCTCTCGGGCCTGGCTTCCGTCAGCGCCTTGACCCCCCGCCTGCAGCTGTGGTCTTTCAAACTCAACTATGAGGCACTCGAGCAGGAGATCGCCGAGCCCCTGTTTGACCTGAAGTTGGGCATGGAGCAGCTGGCCGGCAACCGGACCTTCAAGAAGATCCTGGCCACGCTGCTGGCCGTGGGGAACTTCCTCAACGGGTGTCCTCCTCACCAGAATCTTCAGGCTCCCTCCATGGTGAATCAATTCCTCTGGGCATAGGCATAAGATAACTTGGGCGCTCTCTGGTGGTTGTACGCACCTGGGCATCATGATGAAACGGTAAAGGCTTCCCAGGGCGACGTGCATAGCAGTGGTGGGGCGTATGAGTACGCTGCGGCTCTAACTCTTCTACCAGCTGTGGCTCATCTCTAGAAATGATGTGCCTGAGAGCCCCGCACCACGGTGTGTCCATTACAAAATTCCTAAACGATTCTGAGGGGTTTCTTATACATTCCAAGCAGTCCGGTGTCTTCGAGGTGGATGGTTTGCGTCGCCGAGTGCGTCGGCGCGAGCGTGGGTGGCGCTCCGCTGGGTCCATAATGGTTGGATCGTGCTGTTACGATTTCGCCGCGTAGTGCGACGCGATCGTAGGGTAAGTTGAACCCAGATGCAGAGTCGCCGAAGTAATTGGAAAGGTGAGGCAGATCTGTAGCTCTTGTTGGTTGATTTAATAAACGGGGTAACATAACTTAAACAACTTGGCTTGACCACTCATTACAAACGAACTGAACATGCGGCGTGGCGTCAATGGAAACAGCAATTACTACGAGGATTAACAGGAAACGAAACCAGAACTTAACCAGTCGATCCAACCGCGTCCACAGAAAATCATAATGCTTAAATACCAAAAATAATCTAATCACGTAATTAGTGACAGCTGATAGTTATCGTGACGTCATGCCAGGAAAGGCAATCCAACCACTCCTGACAGCTCTGAGTGATTTTGGATCCTTTGTTTCTCCCCCAAGTAATGAGGACATGTTCTTTTTAAGATAGCTCTCCATCTAAGTCCTACTATAGGTCCAGTCTTGGTAAAAGGTGCATGATGACAACTGATCTATCTGAAATCCAGAATTTGATCTGGATTTCAGATAGATCACCCATGAAATGTCGAAAAAGATGCGGGGTATGATGCTCACAGCACCTGGTATTCCCAAGCGGTCTCCCAATCAGGTACTAACCAGGCCGTACCATGCTTGGCTTCCGAGATCGGACGAGATCGGGCCTTTTCAGGATGGTATAGCCGTGAGCGGTACTGCTTTTGTAGATGGACACCCATGAAATGTCGAAAAAGATGCGGGGTATGCTGCTCACAGCACCTGGTATTCCCAAGCGGTCTCCCAATCAGGTACTAAACAGGCCGAACCATGCTTGGCTTCCGAGATCGGAGGAGATCGGGCCTTTTCAGGGTGGTATGGCCGTGAGCGGTACTGCTCTTGCAGATGGACACCCATGAAATGTCGAAAAAGATGCGGGGTATGATGCTCACAGCACCTGGTATTCCCAAGCGGTCTCCCAATCAGGTACTAACCAGGCCGAACCATGCTTGGCTTCCGAGATCGGACGAGATCGGGCCTTTTCAGGGTGGTATGGCCGTAAACGGTACTGCACTAGCAGATGGACACCCATGAAATGTCGAAAAAGATGCGGGGCATGGTTCTCACAGCACCTGGTATTCCCAAGCGGTCTCCCAATCTGGTACTAAACAAGTCTAACCATGCTTGGCTTCCGAGATCGGGCGAGATCGGGCCTTTTCAGGGTGGTATGGCCGTGAGCAGTACTGCTTTTGCAGATGGACACCCATGAAATGTCGAAAAAGATGCGGGGTATGATGCTCACAGCACCTGGTATTCCCAAGCGGTCTCCCAACCAGGTACTAACCAGGCCCAACCATGCTTGGCTTCCAAGATCGGACGAGATCGGGCCTTTTCAGGGTGGTATGGCCGTGAGCGGTACTGCACTAGCAGATGGACACCCATGAAATGTCGAAAAAGATGCGGGGTATGATGCTCACAGCACCTGGTATTCCCAAGCGGTCTCCCAACCAGCTACTAACCAGGCCCAACCATGCTTGGCTTCCGAGATCGGACGAGATCAGGCCTTTTCAGGGTGGTATGGCCGTGAGCGGTACTGCTCTTGCAGATGGACACCCATGAGCTAAAGTATTAATTCGACCTTCTACACCTGCTACCCAAATCAATTGGGATTTGACATTATTCTAAGTCAGTTGGAATATTCAGGTTATAAAAGAGGGGGGAAAAGGCAGGAATATATACAGCTATGTTTTACTTTTGTGCATTTCAGGCCAAATTGGTATTTGTCTTTGAGTCAGCAATAATAACAAAGGAGTAAAGTCAGCTTGATTGCAGTAAGACTTTTTGCACTCTATACACTCAATTTTCACATGTTGTTTTACTTCTGGACGCTGCAAATGGACTGCACATCTGTTGCATCGTGTGTATATATGTGTATTACCGTACTTTGAATTTTGATTTAAACCTTTACAACCCAACTACCTCAGATCAAGCAATTATAATGTAAAGTAGTAGATGTTTAAAAAAAGCACCAAAAGCAAAAAGATAACAAAATAACAATACTAAATAGTCAAATAAGCAACTCCATTATTCTTTTAGAGAAAATATCTCAGCGGGGTCAAGTCATTCAATTCAAATCGACTGGTAATCAGATTCAATTAAAGACTAACTGATTGGGTGCAATGTTGTAGTGGCAGCACAACTAAATTAATTCACTGAATTTAAATGGGATTTATAAGTGTTTTCACATTTTATACTGTAAAACAAAAAATCACATAGGATTTATGGTTAAACACTGGAGCTACAGAATTTTACCAGAAATTACATTCAATTGGTATAGCACTTCAATAACCACCAATTTATTGGAACACTATTGTAGATTTTTCATTTCACTGAAACTAAAATTATATTGCTCCACCACCACATGCACACACCCCTTTTTTACTGTATAACTCTAGCAACCACAAGTATTTTATTTTTATTTTTTTAAGAAGAAAATGACTGACTATTCTTCTGTCTGTTCAGATATCACTACTTTTACATGATAAGAGAAGTAATTTTTAAAGAAGGCTCAGCAAAATACCCAGCATTCAATAGTACTGGCATGCTGGATCTTGCAAACTACACTCCTCAACTGCACGGAAAAAAAATAGAAAAAAACAGTCATACATTGTCTGCAGTACTTTCCACTCATTCGCTTACACTTTGTACTCCATCCTTTCTACACAAAAAGCATCATCCCGCTGTTACAGAGTAAAGAAGGTTGCACAGAGTCCTTTTCTTGCTGTTCTGTCTCTTTAGAACAGAAGGACACTTTGCGCTTCACAGAATGCAAGTCTACAAGTACTGCTGCTTAGATGTGGTTGAATGTTAGGCCCCTAAGAAATACATGTGAAGCAACAGCAATGCTTTACAAGGTGTCTATTGTTTATATAAATAAACATAAAACAGGTTACGAAAACATGCTGTAAAATCCAAATCATATTTTATCATAGTTTCACATGCTTAAACTAATAGTAATTGTTTAGTATAAATGATCGTCATGTGAAAGACATTGTTTAGTATTCTTTCATTCATTCATTCTCTCAACCGCTTATCCTCACAAGGGTCACGGGGGGTGCTAAGGCCTATCCCAGCTATCTACGGGCACCAGGCGGGGGACAAAAGAATGAACATAATTTAAAGTAATTGCTCTACAGTTGTACTGCATACCGGAGGTCATTTAATTCATTCAGATCAAGAACCTCAAATAACATATCGGCTGGTATTGTTGGAGATGGAAATCCAACTCATTTTATCTCTGAGGGCTAGCTGCGAATGCACTTGCATTATGTCAGTAAAATTCTAGAAATCATAGCGAAAGGGTTATTTTTCAAGAAAATCTGTTCCCGAAAGACCGACAAATTGTCTTTATTTGATGCTCTTGTCAGGAGAGGTTGGATTGCCTTTCCTGGCATGACGTCACGATAACTATCAGCTGTCACTAATTACGTGATTAGATTATTTTTGGCGTCACTGGACAAGGTCCAAGTGGACATGGGGAAGCTGGAGCACCTCTTTGAGTCCAGGGCCAAAGAGACGCCATGGGCCAAGAAAGCGCCAGAGAGCAAAAAGTCCGAGATCCTGGTCCTGGACTCCAAGCGGAGCACCGCCATCAACATCGGGATGACGGTCCTGCCCGCCGTTCACGTCATCAAGAGCGCCATCCTCAACTTTGACGACTTTGCCATCAACAAGGAGGGTGTGGAGAAGATCCTGAGCATGACGCCCACAGAGGAGGAGAAGCAGAAGATCCGCGAGGCTCGCTCGGCCAATCCCGACGTTCCCCTGGGGACGGCCGAGGAATTCCTCTCGGGCCTGGCTTCCGTCAGCGCCTTGACCCCCCGCCTGCAGCTGTGGTCTTTCAAACTCAACTATGAGGCACTCGAGCAGGAGATCGCCGAGCCCCTGTTTGACCTGAAGTTGGGCATGGAGCAGCTGGCCGGCAACCGGACCTTCAAGAAGATCCTGGCCACGCTGCTGGCCGTGGGGAACTTCCTCAACGGGTGTCCTCCTCACCAGAATCTTCAGGCTCCCTCCATGGTGAATCAATTCCTCTGGGCATAGGCATAAGATAACTTGGGCGCTCTCTGGTGGTTGTACGCACCTGGGCATCATGATGAAACGGTAAAGGCTTCCCAGGGCGACGTGCATAGCAGTGGTGGGGCGTATGAGTACGCTGCGGCTCTAACTCTTCTACCAGCTGTGGCTCATCTCTAGAAATGATGTGCCTGAGAGCCCCGCACCACGGTGTGTCCATTACAAAATTCCTAAACGATTCTGAGGGGTTTCTTATACATTCCAAGCAGTCCGGTGTCTTCGAGGTGGATGGTTTGCGTCGCCGAGTGCGTCGGCGCGAGCGTGGGTGGCGCTCCGCTGGGTCCATAATGGTTGGATCGTGCTGTTACGATTTCGCCGCGTAGTGCGACGCGATCGTAGGGTAAGTTGAACCCAGATGCAGAGTCGCCGAAGTAATTGGAAAGGTGAGGCAGATCTGTAGCTCTTGTTGGTTGATTTAATAAACGGGGTAACATAACTTAAACAACTTGGCTTGACCACTCATTACAAACGAACTGAACATGCGGCGTGGCGTCAATGGAAACAGCAATTACTACGAGGATTAACAGGAAACGAAACCAGAACTTAACCAGTCGATCCAACCGCGTCCACAGAAAATCATAATGCTTAAATACCAAAAATAATCTAATCACGTAATTAGTGACAGCTGATAGTTATCGTGACGTCATGCCAGGAAAGGCAATCCAACCACTCCTGACAGCTCTGAGTGATTTTGGATCCTTTGTTTCTCCCCCAAGTAATGAGGACATGTTCTTTTTAAGATAGCTCTCCATCTAAGTCCTACTATAGGTCCAGTCTTGGTAAAAGGTGCATGATGACAACTGATCTATCTGAAATCCAGAATTTGATCTGGATTTCAGATAGATCACCCATGAAATGTCGAAAAAGATGCGGGGTATGATGCTCACAGCACCTGGTATTCCCAAGCGGTCTCCCAATCAGGTACTAACCAGGCCGTACCATGCTTGGCTTCCGAGATCGGACGAGATCGGGCCTTTTCAGGATGGTATAGCCGTGAGCGGTACTGCTTTTGTAGATGGACACCCATGAAATGTCGAAAAAGATGCGGGGTATGCTGCTCACAGCACCTGGTATTCCCAAGCGGTCTCCCAATCAGGTACTAAACAGGCCGAACCATGCTTGGCTTCCGAGATCGGAGGAGATCGGGCCTTTTCAGGGTGGTATGGCCGTGAGCGGTACTGCTCTTGCAGATGGACACCCATGAAATGTCGAAAAAGATGCGGGGTATGATGCTCACAGCACCTGGTATTCCCAAGCGGTCTCCCAATCAGGTACTAACCAGGCCGAACCATGCTTGGCTTCCGAGATCGGACGAGATCGGGCCTTTTCAGGGTGGTATGGCCGTAAACGGTACTGCACTAGCAGATGGACACCCATGAAATGTCGAAAAAGATGCGGGGCATGGTTCTCACAGCACCTGGTATTCCCAAGCGGTCTCCCAATCTGGTACTAAACAAGTCTAACCATGCTTGGCTGCCGAGATCGGGCGAGATCGGGCCTTTTCAGGGTGGTATGGCCGTGAGCGGTACTGCTCTTGCAGATGGACACCCATGAAATGTCGAAAAAGATGCGGGGCATGATGCTCACAGCACCTGGTATTCCCAAGCGGTCTACCAATCAGGTACGAACCAGGCCGAACCATGCTTGGCTGCCGAGATCGGACGAGATCGGGCGAGATCGGGCCTTTTCAGGGTGGTATGGCCGTGAGCGGTACTGCTTTTGCAGATGGACACCCATGAAATGTCGAAAAAGATGCGGGGCAAGATGCTCACAGCATCTGGTATTCCCAAGCGGTCTCCCAATCAGGTACTAAACAGGCGGAACCCTGCTTGGCTGCCGAGATCGGACGAGATCGGGCGAGATCGGGCCTTATCAGGGTGGTATGGCCGTGAGCGGTACTGCTCTTGCAGATGGACACCCATGAAATGTCGAAAAAGGTGCGGGGTATGATGCTCACAGCACCTGGTATTCCCAACCAGTCTCCCAATCAGGTACCAACCAGGCCGAACCATGCTTGGCTGCCGAGATCGGACGAGATCGGGCGAGATCGGGCCTTTTCAGGGTGGTATGGCCGTGAGCGGTACTGCTCTTGCAGATGGACACCCATGAAATGTCGAAAAAGATGCGGGGTATGATGCTCACAGCACCTGGTATTCCCAAGCGGTCTCCCAATCAGGTTCTAACCAGGCCGAACCATGCTTGGCTGCCGAGATCGGACGAGATCGGGCGAGATCGGGCCTTTTCAGGGTGGTATGGCCGTGAGTGGTACTGTACTAGCAGATGGACACCCATGAAATGTCGAAAAATATGCGGGGTATGATGCTCACAGCACCTGGTATTCCCAAGCGGTCTCCCAATCAGGTACGAACCAGGCCGAACCTTGCTTGGCTTCTGAGATCGGACGAGATCGGGCCTTTTCAGGGTGGTATGGCCGCGAGTGGTACTGCGCCTGCAGATGGACACCCATGAAATGTCGAAAAAGATGCGGGGTATGATGCTCACAGCACCTGGTATTCCCAAGGGGCCTCCCAATCAGGTACTAACCAGGCCGAACCATGCTTGGCTTCCGAGATCGGACGAGATTGGGCCTTTTCAGGGTGGTATGGCCGGGGGCGGTACTGCACTAGCAGATGGACACCCATGAAATGTCGAAAAAGGTGCGGGGTATGATGCTCACAGCATCTGGTATTCCCAAGCGGTCTCCCAATCAGGTACTAACCAGGCCGAACCATGCTTGGCTTCCGAGATCAGACGAGATCGGGCCTTTTCAGGGTGGTATGGCCGTGAGCGGTACTGCACCAGCAGATGGACACCCATGAAATGTCGAAAAAGATGCTGGGTATGATGCTCACAGCACCTGGTATTCCCAAGCGGTCTCCCAATCAGGTACTAACCAGGCCGAACCATGCTTGGCTTCCGAGATCAGAGGAGATCGGGCCTTTTCAGGGTGGTATGGCCGTGAGCGGTACTGCTCTTGCAGATGGACACCCATGAAATGTCGAAAAAGATGCGGGGTATGATGCTCACAGCACCTGGTATTCCCAAGCGGTCTCCCAATCAGGTACTAACCAGGCCGAACCATGCTTGGCTTCCGAGATCGGACGAGATCGGGCCTTTTCGGGGTGGTATGGCCGTGAGCGGTACTGCACTAGCAGATGGACACCCATGAAATGTCGAAAAAGATGCGGGGTATGATGCTCACAGCACCTGGTATTCCCAAGTGGTCTCCCAATCAGGTACTAACCAGGCCGAACCATGCTTGGCTTCCGAGATCAGACGAGATCGGGCCTTTTCAGGGTGGTATGGCCGTAAGCGGTACTGCTTTTGCAGATGGACACCCATGAAATGTCGAAAAAGATGCGGGGTATGATGCTCACAGCACTTGGTATTCCCAAGCGGTCTCCCAATCAGGTACTAAACGGGCCGAACCATGCTTGGCTGCCGAGACAGGACGAGATCGGGCCTTTTCAGGGTGGTATGGCCGTGAGCGGTACTGCACTAGCAGATGGACACCCATGAAATGTCGAAAAAGATGCGGGGTATGATGCTCACAGCACTTGGTATTCCCAAGCCGTCTCCCAATCAGGTACTAACCAGGCCGAACCATGCTTGGCTTCCGAGATCGGACGAGATCGGGCCTTTTCAGGGTGGTATGGCCGTGAGCGGTACTGCTCTTGCAGATGGACACCCATGAAATGTCGAAAAAGATGCGGGGTATGATGCTCACGGTACCTGGTATTCCCAAGCGGTCTCCCAATCAGGTACTAACCAGGCCGAGCCATGCTTGGCTTCCGAGATCGGACGAGATCGGTCCTTTTCAGGGTGGTATGGCCGTAAGCAGTACTGCTCTTGCAGATGGACACCCATGAAATGTCGAAAAAGATGCGGGGTATGATGCTCACAGCACCTGGTATTCCCAAGCGGTCTCCCAATCAGGTACTAAACAGGCCGAACCATGCTTGGCTTCCGAGATCGGACGAGATCGGGCCTTTTCAGGGTGGTATGGCCGTGAGCGGTACTGCACTAGCAGATGGACACCCATGAAATGTCGAAAAAGATGCGGGGTATGATGCTCACAGGACCTGGTATTCCCAAGCGGTCTCCCAATCAGGTACTAACCAGGCCGAACCATGCTTGGCTTCCGAGATCGGGCGAGATCGAGCCTTTTCAGGGTGGTATGGCCGTGAGCGGTACTGCTCTTGCAGATGGACACCCATGAAATGTCGAAAAAGATGCGGGGTATGATGCTCACAGCACCTGGTATTCCCAAGCGGTCTCCCAATCAGGTACTAAACAGGCCGAACCATGCTTGGCTTCCAAGATCGGACGAGATAGGGCCTTTTCAGGGTGGTATGGCCGTGAGCGGTACTGTTCATGCAGATGGACACCCATGAAATGTCGAAAAAGATGCGGGGTATGATGCTCACAGCACCTGGTATTCCCAAGCGGTCTCCCAATCAGGTACTAAACAGGCCGAACCATGCTTGGCTTCAAAGATCGGACGAGATCGGGCCTTTTCAGGGTGGTATGGCCGTGAGCGGTACTGCACTAGCAGATGGACACCCATGAAATGTCGAAAAAGATGCGGGGTATGATGCTCACAGGACCTGGTATTCCCAAGCGGTCTCCCAATCAGGTACTAACCAGGCCGAACCATGCTTGGCTTCCGAGATCGGGCGAGATCGAGCCTTTTCAGGGTGGTATGGCCGTGAGCGGTACTGCTCTTGCAGATGGACACCCATGAAATGTCGAAAAAGATGCGGGGTATGATGCTCACAGCATCTGGTATTCCCAAGCGGTCTCCCAATCAGGTACTAACCAGGCCGAACCATGCTTGGCTTCCGAGATCAGACGAGATCGGGCCTTTTCAGGGTGGTATGGCCGTGAGCGGTACTGCACCAGCAGATGGACACCCATGAAATGTCGAAAAAGATGCTGGGTATGATGTTCACAGCACCTGGTATTCCCAAGCAGTCTCCCAATCAGGTACTAAACGGGCCGAACCATGCTTGGCTGCCGAGACAGGACGAGATCGGGCCTTTTCAGGGTGGTATGGCCGAGAGCGGTACTGGTCTTGCAGATGGACACCCATGAAATGTCGAAAAAGATGCGGGGTATGAAGCTCACAGCACCTGGTATTCCCAAGCGGTCTCCCAATCAGGTACTAAACGGGCCGAACCATGCTTGGCTGCCGAGACAGGACGAGATCGGGCCTTTTCAGGGTGGTATGGCCGTGAGCGGTACTGCTCTTGCAGATGGACACCCATGAAATGTCGAAAAAGATGCGGGGTATGATGCTCACAGCACCTGGTATTCCCAAGCGGTCTCCCATTCAGGTACTAAACAGGCTGAACCATGCTTGGCTTTCGAGATCGGACGAGATCGGGCCTTTTCAGGGTGGTATGGCCGTGAGCGGTACTGCTCTTGCAGATGGACACCCATGAAATGTCGAAAAAGATGCGGGGTATGATGCTCACAGCACCTGGTATTCCCAAGCGGTCTCCCAATCAGGTACTAACCAGGCCGAACCATGCTTGGCTTCCGAGATCGGACGAGATCGGGCCTTTTCGGGGTGGTATGGCCGTGAGCGGTACTGCACTAGCAGATGGACACCCATGAAATGTCGAAAAAGATGCGGGGTATGATGCTCACAGCACCTGGTATTCCCAAGTGGTCTCCCAATCAGGTACTAACCAGGCCGAACCATGCTTGGCTTCCGAGATCGGACGAGATCGGGCCTTTTCAGGGTGGTATGGCCGTAAGCGGTACTGCTCTTGCAGATGGACACCCATGAAATGTCGAAAAAGATGCGGGGTATGATGCTCACAGCACTTGGTATTCCCAAGCGGTCTCCCAATCAGGTACTAAACGGGCCGAACCATGCTTGGCTGCCGAGACAGGACGAGATCGGGCCTTTTCAGGGTGGTATGGCCGTGAGCGGTACTGCACTAGCAGATGGACACCCATGAAATGTCGAAAAAGATGCGGGGTATGATGCTCACAGCACTTGGTATTCCCAAGTGGTCTCCCAATCAGGTACTAACCAGGCCGAACCATGCTTGGCTTCCGAGATCAGACGAGATCGGGCCTTTTCAGGGTGGTATGGCCGTGAGCGGTACTGCACCAGCAGATGGACACCCATGAAATGTCGAAAAAGATGCTGGGTATGATGCTCACAGCACCTGGTATTCCCAAGCGGTCTCCCAATCAGGTACTAAACGGGCCGAACCATGCTTGGCTGCCGAGACAGGACGAGATCGGGCCTTTTCAGGGTGGTATGGCCGTGAGCGGTACTGCATTAGCAGATGGACACCCATGAAATGTCGAAAAAGATGCGGGGTATGATGCTCACAGCACCTGGTATTCCCAAGCGGTCTCCCAATCAGGTACTAAACAGGCCGAACAATGCTTGGCTTCCGAGATCGGGCGAGATCGGGCCTTTTCAGGGTGGTATGGCCGTGAGCGGTACTGCTCTTGCAGATGGACACCCATGAAATGTCGAAAAAGATGCGGGGTATGATACTCACAGCACCTGGTATTCCCAAGCGGTCTCCCAATCAGGTACTAAACAGGCCGAACCATGCTTGGCTTCCGAGATCAGACGTGATCGGGCCTTTTCAGGGTGGTATGGCCGTGAGCGGTACTGCTCTTGCAGATGGACACCCATGAAATGTCGAAAAAGATGCGGGGTATGATGCTCACAGGACCTGGTATTCCCAAGCGGTCTCCCAATCAGGTACTAACCAGGCCGAACCATGCTTGGCTTCCGAGATCAGACGAGATCGGGCCTTTTCAGGGTGGTATGGCCGTGAGCGGTACTGCACCAGCAGATGGACACCCATGAAATGTCGAAAAAGATGCTGGGTATGATGCTCACAGCACCTGGTATTCCCAAGCGGTCTCCCAATCAGGTACTAACCAGGCCGAACAATGCTTGGCTTCCGAGATCGGAGGAGATCGGGCCTTTTCAGGGTGGCATAGCCGTGAGCGGTACTGCCCTTGCAGATGGACACCCATGAAATGTCGAAAAAGATGCGGGGTATGATGCTCACAGCACCTGGTATTCCCAAGCGGTCTCCCAATCAGGTACTAACCATGCCGAATCATGCTTGGCTTCCGAGATCGGACGAGATCGGGCCTTTTCGGGGTGGTATGGCCGTGAGCGGTACTGCACTAGCAGATGGACACCCATGAAATGTCGAAAAAGATGCGGGGTATGATGCTCACAGCACCTGGTATTCCCAAGCGGTCTCCCAATCAGGTACTAACCAGGCCGAACAATGCTTGGCTTCCGAGATCGGACGAGATCGGGCCTTTTCAGGGTGGTATGGCCGTGAGCGGTACTGCTCTTGCAGATGGACACCCATGAAATGTCGAAAAAGATGCGGGGTATGATGCTCACAGCACTTGGTATTCCCAAGCGGTCTCCCAATCAGGTACTAAACGGGCCGAACCATGCTTGGCTGCCGAGACAGGACGAGATCGGGCCTTTTCAGGGTGGTATGGCCGTGAGCGGTACTGCTCTTGCAGATGGACACCCATGAAATGTCGAAAAAGATGCGGGGTATGATGCTCACAGCAGCTGGTATTCCCAAGCGGTCTCCCATTCAGGTACTAAACAGGCTGAACCATGCTTGGCTTCCGAGATTGGACGAGATCGGGCCTTTTCAGGGTGGTATGGCCGTGAGCAGTACTGCACTAGCAGATGGACACCCATGAAATGTCGAAAAAGATGCGGGGTATGATGCTCACAGCACTTGGTATTCCCAAGCGGTCTCCCAATCAGGTACTAAACAGGCCGAACCATGCTTGGCTTCCGAGATCGGACGAGATCGGGCCTTTTCAGGGTGGTATGGCCGTAAGCGGTACTGCACCAGCAGATGGACACCCATGAAATGTCGAAAAAGATGCGGGGTATGATGCTCACAGCACCTGGTATTCCCAAGCGGTCTCCCAATCAGGTACTAACCAGGCCGAACAATGCTTGGCTGCCGAGATCGGACGAGATCGGACGAGATCGGGCCTTATCAGGGTGGTATGGCCGTGAGCGGTACTGCTCTTGCAGATGGACACCCATGAAATGTCGAAAAAGATGCGGTGTATGATGCTCACAGCACCTGGATTTCCCAAGCGGTCTCCCAATCAGGTACTAACCAGGCCGAACCATGCTTGGCTGCCGAGATCAGACGAGATCGGACGAGATCGGGCCTTATCAGGGTGGTATGGCCGTGAGCGGTACTGCTCTTGCAGATGGACACCCATGAAATGTCGAAAAAGATGCAGGATATGATGCTCACAGCACCTGGTATTCCCAAGCGGTCTCCCAATCAGGTACTAACCAGGCCGAACCATGCTTGGCTGCCGAGATCGGACGAGATCGGGCCTTTTCAGGGTGGTATGGCCGTGAGCGGTACTGCTCCTGCAGATGGACACCCATGAAATGTCGAAAAAGATGCGGGGTATGGTGCTCACAGCACCTGGTATTCCCAAGCGGTCTCCCAATCAGGTACTAACCAGGCCGAACCATGCTTGGCTTCCGAGGTCGGACGAGATCGGGCCTTTTCAGGGTGGTATGGCCGTGAGCGGTACTGGGCTTGCAGATGGACACCCATGAAATGTCGAAAAAGATGCGGGGTATGACGCTCACAGCATCTGGTATTCCCAAGCGGTCTCCCAATCAGGTACTAACCAGGCCGAACAATGCTTGGCTGCAGAGATCGGACGAGATCGGGCCTTTTCAGGGTGGTATGGCCGTGAGCGGTATTGCCCTTGCAGATGGACACCCATGAAATGTCGAAAAAGATGCGGGGTATGATGCTCACAGCACCTGGTATTCCCAAGCGCTCTCCCAATCAGGTACTAACCAGGCCGAACCATGCTTGGCTTCCGAGATCGGACGAGATCGGGCCTTTTCAGGGTGGTATGGCCGTGAGCGGTACTGCTCTTGCAGATGGACACCCATGAAATGTCGAAAAAGATGCGGGGTATGACGCTCACAGCATCTGGTATTCCCAAGCGGTCTCCCAATCAGGTACTAACCAGGCCGAACAATGCTTGGCTGCAGAGATCGGACGAGATCGGGCCTTTTCAGGGTGGTATGGCCGTGAGCGGTATTGCCCTTGCAGATGGACACCCATGAAATGTCGAAAAAGATGCGGGGTATGATGCTCACAGCACCTGGTATTCCCAAGCGCTCTCCCAATCAGGTACTAACCAGGCCGAACCATGCTTGGCTTCCGAGATCGGACGAGATCGGGCCTTTTCAGGGTGGTATGGCCGTGAGCGGTACTGCTCTTGCAGATGGACACCCATGAAATGTCGAAAAAGATGCGGGGTATGATGCTCACAGCACCTGGTATTCCCAAGCGGTCTCCCAATCAGGTACTAACCAGGCCGAACTTTGCTTGGCTTCCGAGATCGGACGAGATCAGGCTTTTTCAGGGTGGTATGGCCGTGAGCGATACTGCTCTTGCAGATGGACACCCATGAAATGTCGAAAAAGATGCGGGGTATGATGCTCACAGCACCTGGTATTCCCAAGCGGTCTCCCAATCAGGTACTAACCAGGCCGAACTATGCTTGGCTTCCGAGATCGGGCGAGATCGGGCCTTTTCAGGGTGGTATGGCCGTGAGCGGTACTGCTCTTGCAGATGGACACCCATGAAATGTCGAAAAAGATGCGGGGTATGATGCTCACAGCACCTGGTATTCCCAAGCGGTCTCCCAATCAGGCACTAAACAGGCCGAACCATGCTTGGCTTCCAAGATCGGACGAGATCGGGCCTTTTCAGGGTGGTATGGCCGTGAGCGGTACTGCACTAGCAGATGGACACCCATGAAATGTCGAAAAAGATGCGGGGTATGATGCTCAGAGCACCTGGTATTCCCAAGCGGTCTCCCAATCAGGTACTAAACAGGCCGAACCATGCTTGGCTTCCACGATCGGACGAGATCGGGCCTTTTCAGGGTGGTATGGCCGTGAGCGGTACTGCACTTGCAGATGGACACCCATGAAATGTCGAAAAAGATGCGGGGTATGGTGCTCACAGCATCTGGTATTCCCAAGCGGTCTCCCAATCAGGTACTAAACAGGCCGAACCATGCTTGGCTTCCGAGATCGGACGAGATCGGGCCTTTTCAGGGTGGTATGGCCGTGAGCGGTACTGCACTAGCAGATGGACACCCATGAAATGTCGAAAAAGATGCGAGGTATGATGCTCACAGCACCTGGTATTCCGAAGCGGTCTCCCAATCAGGTACTAAACAGACCGAACCATGCTTGGCTGCCGAGATCGGACGAGATCGGGCCTTTTCAGGGTGGTATGGCCGTGAGCAGTACTGCACTAGCAGATGGACACCCATGAAATGTCGAAAAAGATGCGGGGTATGATGCTCACAGCACCTGGTATTTCCAAGCGGTCTACCAATCAGGTACTAACCAGGCCGAACCATGCTTGGCTTCCAAGAACGGACGAGATCGGGCCTTTTCAGGGTGGTATGGCCGTGCGCGGTACTGCACTAGCAGATGGACACCCATGAAATGTCGAAAAAGATGCGGGGTACGATGCTCACAGCACCTGGTATTCCCAAGCGGTCTTCCAACCAGGTACTAACCAGGCCGAACCATGCTTGGCTTCCGAGATCGGACGAGATCGGGCCTTTTCAGGGTGGTATGGCCGTGAGCGGTACTGCTGTTGCAGATGGACACCCATGAAATGTCGAAAAAGATGCGGGGCATGGTTCTCACAGCACCTGATATTCCCAAGCGGTCTCCCAATCTGGTACTAAACAAGTCTAACCATGCTTGGCTTCCGAGATCGGACGAGATCGGGCCTTTTCAGGGTGGTATGGCCGTGAGCGGTACTGCACTAGCAGATGGACACCCATGAAATGTCGAAAAAGATGCGGGGTATGATGTACACAGCACCTGGTATTCCCAAGCGGACTCCCAATCAGGTACTAACCAGGCCGAACCATGCTTGGCTTCCAAGATCGGACGAGATCGGGCCTTTTCAGGGTGGTATGGCCGTGAGCGGTACTGCACTAGCAGATGGACACCCATGAAATGTCGAAAAAGATGCGGGGTATGATGCTCACAGCACCTGGTATTCCCAAGCGATCTCCCAATCAGGTACTAACCAGGCCGAACCATGCTTGGCTTCCGAGATCGGACGAGATCGGGCCTTTTCAGGGTGGTATGGCCGTGTGCGGTACTGCTCCTGCAGATGGACACCCATGAAATGTCGAAAAAGATGCAGGGTATGATGCTCACAGCACCTGGTATTCCCAAGCGGTCTCCCAATCAGGTACTAACCAGGCCGAACCATGCTTGGATTCCGAGATCGGGCGAGATCGGGCCTTTTCAGGGTGGTATGGCCGTGAGCGGTACTGCTCTTGCAGATGGACACCCATGAAATGTCGAAAAAGATGCGGCGTATGATGCTCACAGCACCTGGTATTCCCAAGCGGTCTCCCATTCAGGTACTAAACAGGCCGAACCATGCTTGGCTGCCGCGATCGGACGAGATCGGGCCTTTTCAGGGTGGTATGGCCGTGAGCGGTACTGCTCTTGCAGATGGACACCCATGAAATGTCGAAAAAGATGCGGGGTATGATGCTCACAGCACCTGGTATTCCCAAGCGGTCTCCCAATCAGGTACTAACCAGGCCGAACCATGCTTGGCTTCCGAGATCGGACAATCGGGCCTTTTCAGGGTGGTATGGCCGTGAGCGGTACTGCACTAGCAGATGGACACCCATGAAATGTCGAAAAAGATGCGGGGTATGATGCTCACAGCACCTGGTATTTCCAAGCAGTCTCCCAATCAGGTACTAACCAGGCCGAACCATGCTTGGCTTTCCGAGATCGGACGAGATCGGGCCTTTTCAGGGTGGTATGGCCGTGAGCGGTACTGCACTAGCAGATGGACACCCAAGAAATGTCAAAAAAGATGCGGGGTATGATGCTCACAGCACCTGGTATTTCCAAGCGGTCTCCCAATCAGGTACTAACCAGTCCGAACCATGCCTGGCTTCCGAGATCGGACGAGATCGGGCCTTTTCAGGGTGGTATGGCCGTGAGCGGTACTGCTCTTGCAGATGGACACCCATGAAATGTCGAAAAAGATGCAGGGTATGATGCTCACAGCACCTGGTAATCCCAAGCGGTCTCCCAATCAGGTAGTAACCAGGCCGAATCATGCTTGGCTGCCGAGATCGGGCGAGATCGGGCCTTTTCAGGGTGGTATGGCCATGAGCAGTACTGCTCTTGCAGATGGACACCCATTAAATGTCGAAAAAGATGCGGGGTATGATGCTCACAGCACCTGGTATTTCCAAGCGGTCTCCCAATCAGGTACTAACCAGGCCTAACCATGCTTGGCTTCCGAGATCGGACAATCGGGCCTTTTCAGGGTGGTATGGCCGTGAGCGGTACTGCACCACCAGATGGACACCCATGAAATGTCGAAAAAGATGCGGGGTATGATGCTCACAGCACCTGGTATTCCCAAGCGGTCTCCCAATCAGCTACGAACCAGGCCGAACCATGCTTGGCTTCCGAAATCGGACGAGATCGGGCCTTTTCAGGGTGGTATGGCCGAGAGCGGTACTGCTCTTGCAGATGGACACCCATGAAATGTCGAAAAAGATGCGGGGTATGATGCTCACAGCACCTGGTATTCCCAAGCAGTCTCCCAATCAGGTACTAAACAGGCCGAACCATGCTCGGCTTCCGAGATCGGACGAGATCGGGCGAGATCGGGCCTTATCAGGGTGGTATGGCCGTGAGCGGTACTGCTCTTGCAGATGGACACCCATGAAATGTCGAAAAAGATGCGGGGTATGATGCTCACAGCACCTGGTATTCCCAAGCGGTCTCCCAATCAGGTACTAACCAGGCCGAACCATGCTTGGCTTCCGAGATCGGACGAGATCGGGCGAGATCGGGCCTTATCAGGGTGGTATGACCGTGAGCGGTACTCTCCTTGCAGATGGACACCCATGAAATGTCGAAAAAGATGCGGGGTATGATGCTCACAGCACCTGGTATTCCCAAGCGGTCTCCCAATCAAGTACTAACCAGGCCGAACCATGCTTGGCTGCCGAAATCGGACGAGATCGGGCGAGATCGGGCCTTATCAGGGTGGTATGGCTGTGAGCGGTACTGCTCTTGCAGATGGACACCCATGAAATGTCGAAAAAGATGCAGGGTATGATGCTCACAGCACCTGGTATTCCCAAGCGGTCTCCCAATCAGGTACTAACCAGTCCGAACGATGCTTGGCTGCCGAGATCGGACGAGATCGGACGAGATCGGGCCTTTTCAGGGTGGTATGGCCGTGAGCGGTACTGCACTAGCAGATGGACACCCATGAAATGTCGAAAAAGATGCGGGGTATGATGCTCACAGAACCTGGTATTCCCAAGCGGTCTCCCAATCAGGTACTAAACAGGCCCAAACCATGCTTGGCTTCCGATATCGGACGAGATCGGGCCTTATCAGGGTGGTATGGCCGTGAGCGGTACTGCACTAGCAGATGGACACCCATGAAATGTCGAAAAAGATGCGGGGTATGATGCTCACAGCACCTGGTATTCCGAAGCGGTCTCCCAATCAGGTACTAAACAGGCCGAACCATGCTTGGCTGCCGAGATCGGACAAGATCGGGCCTTTTCAGGGTGGTATGGCCGTGAGCGGTACTGCACTAGCAGATGGACACCCATGAAATGTCGAAAAAGATGCGGGGTATGATGCTCACAGCACCTGGTATTCCGAAGCGGTCTCCCAATCAGGTACTAAACAGGCCGAACGATGCTTGGCTGCCGAGATCGGACGAGATCGGGCCTTTTCAGGGTGGTATGGCCGTGAGCGGTACTGCACTAGCAGATGGACACCAATGAAATGTCGAAAAAGATGCAGGGTATGATGCTCACAGAACCTGGTATTCCCAAGCAGTCTCCCAATCAGGTACTAACCAGGCCGGACCATGCTTGGCTTCCGAGATCGGGCCTTTTCAGGGTGGTATGGCCTTGAGCGGTACTGCTTTTGCAGATGGACACCCATGAAATGTCGAAAAAGATGCGGGGTATGATGCTCACAGCACCTGGTATTCCCAAGCGGTGTCCCAATCAGGTACTAAACAGGCCAAACCATGCTTGGCTTCCGAGATCGGACGAGAACGGGCCTTTTCAGGGTGGTATGGCCGTGAGCGGTACTGCTCCTGCAGATGGACACCCATGAAATGTCGAAAAAGATGCGGGGTATGATGCTCACTGCACCTGGTATTCCCAAGCGGTCTCCCAATCAGGTACTAACCAGGCCGAACCATGCTTGGCTTCCGAGATCGGACGAGATCGGGCCTTTTCAGGGTGGTATGGCCGTGAGCGGTACTGCACTAGCAGATGGACACCCATGAAATGTCGAAAAAGATGCGGGGTATGATGCTCACAGCACCTGGTATTCCCAAGCGGTCTCCTAATCAGGTACTGACCAGGCCGAACCATGCTTGGCTTCCGAGATCGAACGAGATCGGGCCTTTTCAGGGTGGTATGGCCGTGAGCGGTACTGTACTAGCAGATGGACACCCATGAAATGTCGAAAAAGATGCGGGGTATGATGCTCACAGCACCTGGTATTCCCAAGCGGTCTCCCAATCAGGTACTAACCAGGCCGAACCATGCTTGGCTGCCGAGATCGGACGAGATCGGACGAGATCGGGCCTTTTCAGGGTGGTATGGCAGTAATCGGTACTGCTCTTGCAGATGGACACCCATGAAATGTCGAAAAAGATGCAGGGTATGATGCTCACAGCACCTGGTATTCCCAAGCGGTCTCCCAATCAGGTACTAACCAGGCCGAACCATGCTTGGCTTCCAAGAACGGACGAGATCGGGCCTTTTCAGGGTGGTATGGCCGTGCGCGGTACTGCACTAGCAGATGGACACCCATGAAATGTCGAAAAAGATGCGGGGTACGATGCTCACAGCACCTGGTATTCCCAAGCGGTCTTCCAACCAGGTACTAACCAGGCCGAACCATGCTTGGCTTCCGAGATCGGACGAGATCGGGCCTTTTCAGGGTGGTATGGCCGTGAGCGGTACTGCTGTTGCAGATGGACACCCATGAAATGTCGAAAAAGATGCGGGGCATGGTTCTCACAGCACCTGATATTCCCAAGCGGTCTCCCAATCAGGTACTAACCAGGCCGAACCATGCTTGGCTTCCGAGTTCGGACGAGATCGGGCCTTTTCAGGGTGGTATGGCCGTGAGCGGTACTGCACTAGCAGATGGACACCCATGAAATGTCGAAAAAGATGCGGGGTATGATGTACACAGCACCTGGTATTCCCAAGCGGACTCCCAATCAGGTACTAACCAGGCCGAACCATGCTTGGCTTCCAAGATCGGACGAGATCGGGCCTTTTCAGGGTGGTATGGCCGTGAGCGGTACTGCACTAGCAGATGGACACCCATGAAATGTCGAAAAAGATGCGGGGTATGATGCTCACAGCACCTGGTATTCCCAAGCGATCTCCCAATCAGGTACTAACCAGGCCGAACCATGCTTGGCTTCCGAGATCGGGCGAGATCGAGCCTTTTCAGGGTGGTATGGCCGTGAGCGGTACTGTTCTTGCAGATGGACACCCATGAAATGTCGAAAAAGATGCGGGGTATGATGCTCACAGCACCTGGTATTCCCAAGCGGTCTCCCAATCAGGTACTAACCAGGCCGAACCATGCTTGGCTTCCGAGTTCGGACGAGATTGGGCCTTTTCAGGGTGGTATGGCCGTGAGCGGTACTGCACTAGCAGATGGACACCCATGAAATGTCGAAAAAGATGCGGGGTATGAACTCACAGCACCTGGTATTCCCAAGCGGTCTCCCAATCAGGTACTAAACAGGCCGAACCATGCTTGGCTGCCGAGATCGGACGAGATCGGGCCTTTTCAGGGTGGTATGGCCGTGAGCGGTACTGCACTAGCAGATGGACACCCATGAAATGTCGAAAAAGACGCGGGGTATGATGCTCACAGCACCTGGTATTCCCAAGCAGTCTCCCAACCAGGTACTAACCAGGCCAAACCATGCTTGGCTTCCGAGATCGGACGAGATCGGGCCTTTTCAGGGTGGTATGGCCGTGTGCGGTACTGCTCCTGCAGATGGACACCCATGAAATGTCGAAAAAGATGCAGGGTATGATGCTCACAGCACCTGGTATTCCCAAGCGGTCTCCCAATCAGGTACTAACCAGGCCGAACCATGCTTGGATTCCGAGATCGGGCGAGATCGGGCCTTTTCAGGGTGGTATGGCCATGAGCGGTACTGCTCTTGCAGATGGACACCCATGAAATGTC
Source organism: Stigmatopora nigra (assembly GCF_051989575.1). Lineage (NCBI taxonomy): Eukaryota > Metazoa > Chordata > Actinopteri > Syngnathiformes > Syngnathidae > Stigmatopora > Stigmatopora nigra. The sequence goes on from NW_027551603.1 coordinate 589,007, forward strand.
GAAAAAGATGCGGCGTATGATGCTCACAGCACCTGGTATTCCCAAGCGGTCTCCCATTCAGGTACTAAACAGGCCGAACCATGCTTGGCTGCCGCGATCGGACGAGATCGGGCCTTTTCAGGGTGGTATGGCCGTGAGCGGTACTGCTCTTGCAGATGGACACCCATGAAATGTCGAAAAAGATGCGGGGTATGATGCTCACAGCACCTGGTATTCCCAAGCGGTCTCCCAATCAGGTACTAACCAGGCCGAACCATGCTTGGCTTCCGAGATCGGACAATCGGGCCTTTTCAGGGTGGTATGGCCGTGAGCGGTACTGCACTAGCAGATGGACACCCATGAAATGTCGAAAAAGATGCGGGGTATGATGCTCACAGCACCTGGTATTTCCAAGCAGTCTCCCAATCAGGTACTAACCAGGCCGAACCATGCTTGGCTTTCCGAGATCGGACGAGATCGGGCCTTTTCAGGGTGGTATGGCCGTGAGCGGTACTGCACTAGCAGATGGACACCCAAGAAATGTCGAAAAAGATGCGGGGTATGATGCTCACAGCACCTGGTATTTCCAAGCGGTCTCCCAATCAGGTACTAACCAGTCCGAACCATGCCTGGCTTCCGAGATCGGACGAGATCGGGCCTTTTCAGGGTGGTATGGCCGTGAGCGGTACTGCTCTTGCAGATGGACACCCATGAAATGTCGAAAAAGATGCAGGGTATGATGCTCACAGCACCTGGTATTCCCAAGCGGTCTCCCAATCAGGTAGTAACCAGGCCGAATCATGCTTGGCTGCCGAGATCGGGCGAGATCGGGCCTTTTCAGGGTGGTATGGCCGTGAGCAGTACTGCTCTTGCAGATGGACACCCATTAAATGTCGAAAAAGATGCGGGGTATGATGCTCACAGCACCTGGTATTTCCAAGCGGTCTCCCAATCAGGTACTAACCAGGCCTAACCATGCTTGGCTTCCGAGATCGGACAATCGGGCCTTTTCAGGGTGGTATGGCCGTGAGCGGTACTGCACCACCAGATGGACACCCATGAAATGTCGAAAAAGATGCGGGGTATGATGCTCACAGCACCTGGTATTCCCAAGCGGTCTCCCAATCAGCTACGAACCAGGCCGAACCATGCTTGGCTTCCGAAATCGGACGAGATCGGGCCTTTTCAGGGTGGTATGGCCGAGAGCGGTACTGCTCTTGCAGATGGACACCCATGAAATGTCGAAAAAGATGCGGGGTATGATGCTCACAGCACCTGGTATTCCCAAGCAGTCTCCCAATCAGGTACTAAACAGGCCGAACCATGCTCGGCTTCCGAGATCGGACGAGATCGGGCGAGATCGGGCCTTATCAGGGTGGTATGGCCGTGAGCGGTACTGCTCTTGCAGATGGACACCCATGAAATGTCGAAAAAGATGCGGGGTATGATGCTCACAGCACCTGGTATTCCCAAGCGGTCTCCCAATCAGGTACTAACCAGGCCGAACCATGCTTGGCTGCCGAAATCGGACGAGATCGGGCGAGATCGGGCCTTATCAGGGTGGTATGGCTGTCAGCGGTACTGCTCTTGCAGATGGACACCCATGAAATGTCGAAAAAGATGCGGGGTATGATGCTCACAGCACCTGGTATTCCCAAGCGGTCTCCCAATCAGGTACTAACCAGTCCGAACGATGCTTGGCTGCCGAGATCGGACGAGATCGGACGAGATCGGGCCTTTTCAGGGTGGTATGGCCGTGAGCGGTACTGCACTAGCAGATGGACACCCATGAAATGTCGAAAAAGATGCGGGGTATGATGCTCACAGAACCTGGTATTCCCAAGCGGTCTCCCAATCAGGTACTAAACAGGCCCAAACCATGCTTGGCTTCCGAGATCGGACGAGATCGGGCCTTATCAGGGTGGTATGGCCGTGAGCGGTACTGCACTAGCAGATGGACACCCATGAAATGTCGAAAAAGATGCGGGGTATGATGCTCACAGCACCTGGTATTCCGAAGCGGTCTCCCAATCAGGTACTAAACAGGCCGAACCATGCTTGGCTGCCGAGATCGGACAAGATCGGGCCTTTTCAGGGTGGTATGGCCGTGAGCGGTACTGCACTAGCAGATGGACACCCATGAAATGTCGAAAAAGATGCGGGGTATGATGCTCACAGCACCTGGTATTCCGAAGCGGTCTCCCAATCAGGTACTAAACAGGCCGAACGATGCTTGGCTGCCGAGATCGGACGAGATCGGGCCTTTTCAGGGTGGTATGGCCGTGAGCGGTACTGCACTAGCAGATGGACACCAATGAAATGTCGAAAAAGATGCAGGGTATGATGCTCACAGAACCTGGTATTCCCAAGCAGTCTCCCAATCAGGTACTAACCAGGCCGGACCATGCTTGGCTTCCGAGATCGGGCCTTTTCAGGGTGGTATGGCCTTGAGCGGTACTGCTTTTGCAGATGGACACCCATGAAATGTCGAAAAAGATGCGGGGTATGATGCTCACAGCACCTGGTATTCCCAAGCGGTGTCCCAATCAGGTACTAAACAGGCCAAACCATGCTTGGCTTCCGAGATCGGACGAGAACGGGCCTTTTCAGGGTGGTATGGCCGTGAGCGGTACTGCTCCTGCAGATGGACACCCATGAAATGTCGAAAAAGATGCGGGGTATGATGCTCACTGCACCTGGTATTCCCAAGCGGTCTCCCAATCAGGTACTAACCAGGCCGAACCATGCTTGGCTTCCGAGATCGGACGAGATCGGGCCTTTTCAGGGTGGTATGGCCGTGAGCGGTACTGCTCTTGCAGATGGACACCCATGAAATGTCGAAAAAGATGCGGGGTATGATGCTCACAGGACCTGGTATTCGCAAGCGGTCTCCCAATCAGGTACTGACCAGGCCGGACCATACTTGGCTTCCGAGACCGGACGAGATCGGGCCTTTTCAGGGTGGTATGGCCGTGAGCGGTACTGTACTAGCAGATGGACACCCATGAAATGTCGAAAAAGATGCGGGGTATGATGCTCACAGCACCTGGTATTCCCAAGCGGTCTCCCAATCAGGTACTAACCAGGCCGAACCATGCTTGGCTGCCGAGATCGGACGAGAGCGGGCGAGATCGGGCCTTATCAGGGTGGTATGGCCGTGAGCGGTACTGCTCTTGCAGATGGACACCCATGAAATGTCGAAAAAGATGCGGGGTATGATGCTCACAGCACCTGGTATTCCCAAGCGGTCTCCCAATCAGGTACTAACCAGGCCGGACCATGCTTGGCTTCCGAGATCGGACGAGATCGGGCCTTTTCAGGGTGGTATGGCCGTGAGCGGTACTGCTCCTGCAGATGGACACCCATGAAATGTCGAAAAAGATGCGGGGTATGATGCTCACAGCACCTGGTATTCCCAAGCGGTCTCCCAATCAGGTACTAACCAGGCCGAACCATGCTTGGCTTCCGAGATCGGACGAGATCGGGCCTTTTCAGGGTGGTATGGCCGTGAGCGGTACTGCGCTAGCAGATGGACACCCATGAAATGTCGAAAAAGATGCGGGGTATGATGCTCACAGCACCTGGTATTCCCAAGCGGTCTCCTAATCAGGTACTGACCAGGCCGAACCATGCTTGGCTTCCGAGATCGAACGAGATCGGGCCTTTTCAGGGTGGTATGGCCGTGAGCGGTACTGTACTAGCAGATGGACACCCATGAAATGTCGAAAAAGATGCGGGGTATGATGCTCACAGCACCTGGTATTCCCAAGCGGTCTCCCAATCAGGTACTAACCAGGCCGAACCATGCTTGGGTGCCGAGATCGGACGAGATCGGACGAGATCGGGCCTTTTCAGGGTGGTATGGCCGTGAGCGGTACTGCACTAGCAGATGGACACCCATGAAATGTCGAAAAAGATGCGGGGTATGATGCTCACAGCACCTGGTATTCCGAAGCGGTCTCCCAATCAGGTACTAAACAGGCCGAACGATGCTTGGCTGCCGAGATCGGACGAGATCGGGCCTTTTCAGGGTGGTATGGCCGTGAGCGGTACTGCACTAGCAGATGGACACCAATGAAATGTCGAAAAAGATGCAGGGTATGATGCTCACAGAACCTGGTATTCCCAAGCAGTCTCCCAATCAGGTACTAACCAGGCCGGACCATGCTTGGCTTCCGAGATCGGGCCTTTTCAGGGTGGTATGGCCTTGAGCGGTACTGCTTTTGCAGATGGACACCCATGAAATGTCGAAAAAGATGCGGGGTATGATGCTCACAGCACCTGGTATTCCCAAGCGGTGTCCCAATCAGGTACTAAACAGGCCAAACCATGCTTGGCTTCCGAGATCGGACGAGAACGGGCCTTTTCAGGGTGGTATGGCCGTGAGCGGTACTGCTCCTGCAGATGGACACCCATGAAATGTCGAAAAAGATGCGGGGTATGATGCTCACTGCACCTGGTATTCCCAAGCGGTCTCCCAATCAGGTACTAACCAGGCCGAACCATGCTTGGCTTCCGAGATCGGACGAGATCGGGCCTTTTCAGGGTGGTATGGCCTTGAGCGGTACTGCTCTTGCAGATGGACACCCATGAAATGTCGAAAAAGATGCGGGGTATGATGCTCACAGGACCTGGTATTCGCAAGCGGTCTCCCAATCAGGTACTGACCAGGCCGGACCATACTTGGCTTCCGAGATCGGACGAGATCGGGCCTTTTCAGGGTGGTATGGCCGTGAGCGGTACTGTACTAGCAGATGGACACCCATGAAATGTCGAAAAAGATGCGGGGTATGATGCTCACAGCACCTGGTATTCCCAAGCGGTCTCCCAATCAGGTACTAACCAGGCCGAACCATGCTTGGCTGCCGAGATCGGACGAGAGCGGGCGAGATCGGGCCTTATCAGGGTGGTATGGCCGTGAGCGGTACTGCTCTTGCAGATGGACACCCATGAAATGTCGAAAAAGATGCGGGGTATGATGCTCACAGCACCTGGTATTCCCAAGCGGTCTCCCAATCAGGTACTAACCAGGCCGGACCATGCTTGGCTTCCGAGATCGGACGAGATCGGGCCTTTTCAGGGTGGTATGGCCGTGAGCGGTACTGCTCCTGCAGATGGACACCCATGAAATGTCGAAAAAGATGCGGGGTATGATGCTCACAGCACCTGGTATTCCCAAGCGGTCTCCCAATCAGGTACTAACCAGGCCGAACCATGCTTGGCTTCCGAGATCGGACGAGATCGGGCCTTTTCAGGGTGGTATGGCCGTGAGCGGTACTGCGCTAGCAGATGGACACCCATGAAATGTCGAAAAAGATGCGGGGTATGATGCTCACAGCACCTGGTATTCCCAAGCGGTCTCCTAATCAGGTACTGACCAGGCCGAACCATGCTTGGCTTCCGAGATCGAACGAGATCGGGCCTTTTCAGGGTGGTATGGCCGTGAGCGGTACTGTACTAGCAGATGGACACCCATGAAATGTCGAAAAAGATGCGGGGTATGATGCTCACAGCACCTGGTATTCCCAAGCGGTCTCCCAATCAGGTACTAACCAGGCCGAACCATGCTTGGCTGCCGAGATCGGACGAGATCGGACGAGATCGGGCCTTTTCAGGGTGGTATGGCAGTGAGCGGTACTGCTCTTGCAGATGGACACCCATGAAATGTCGAAAAAGATGCAGGGTATGATGCTCACAGCACCTGGTATTCCCAAGCGGTCTCCCAATCAGGTACTAAACAGGCCGAACCATGCTTGGCTTCCGAGATCAGACGAGATCGGGCCTTTTCAGGGTGGTATGGCCGTGAGCGGTACTGCACTAGCAGATGGACACCCATGAAATGTCGAAAAAGATGCGGGGTATGATGCTCACAGCACCTGGTATTCCCAAGCGGTCTCCCAATCAGGTACTAAACAGGCCGAACCATGCTTGGCTTCCGAGATCGGACGAGATCGGACCTTTTCAGGGTGGTATGGCCGTGAGCGGTACTGCTCATGCAGATGGACACCCATGAAATGTCGAAAAAGATGCGGGGTATGATGCTCACAGCACCTGGTATTCCCAAGCGGTCTCCCAATCAGGTACTAACCAGGCCGAACCATGCTTGGCTTCCGAGATCGGACGAGATCGGGCCTTTTCAGGGTGGTATGGCCGCGAGCGGTACCGCTATTGCAGATGGACACCCATGAAATGTCGAAAAAGATGCGGGGTATGATGCTCACAGCACCTGGTATTCCCAAGCGGTCTCCCAATCAGGTACTAACCAGGCCGAACTATGCTTGGCTTCCGAGATCGGACGAGATCAGGCCTTTTCAGGGTGGTATGGCTGTGAGCGGTACTGTTCATGCAGATGGACACCCATGAAATGTCGAAAAAGATGCGGGGCATGGTTCTCACAGCACCTGGTATTCCCAAGCGGTCTCCCAATCAGGTGCTAACCAGGCCGAACCATGCTTGGCTTCCGAGATCGCACGAGATCGGGCCTTTTCAGGGTGGTATGGCCGTGAGCGGTACTGCACTAGCAGATGGACACCCATGAAATGTCGAAAAAGATGCGGGGTATGATGCTCACAGCACCTGGTATTCCCAAGCGGTCTCCCAATCAGGTACTAACCAGGCCGAACCATGCTTGGCTTCCGAGATCGGACGAGATCAGGCCTTTTCAGGGTGGTATGGCTGTGAGCGGTACTGTTCATGCAGATGGACACCCATGAAATGTCGAAAAAGATGCGGGGCATGGTTCTCACAGAACCTGGTATTCCTAAGCGGTCTCCCAATCAGATACTAACCAGGCCGAATCATGCTTGGCTTCCAAGATCGGACGAGATCGGACGAGATCGGGCCTTTTCAGGGTGGTATGGCCGTGAGTGGTACTGCTCTTGCAGATGGACACCCATGAAATGTCGAAAAAGATGCGGGGCATGGTTCTCACAGCACCTGGTATTCCCAAGCGGTCTCCCAAACAGGTACTAAACAGGCCGAACCATGCTTGGCTTCCGAGATCGGGCGAGATCAGGCCTTTTCAGGGTGGTATGGCTGTGAGCGGTACTGTTCATGCAGATGGACACCCATGAAATGTCGAAAAAGATGCGGGGCATGGTTCTCACAGCACCTGGTATTCCCAAGCGGTCTCCCAATCAGGTGCTAACCAGGCCGAACCATGCTTGGCTTCCGAGATCGCACGAGATCGGGCCTTTTCAGGGTGGTATGGCCGTGAGCGGTACTGCACTAGCAGATGGACACTGTCAGGTTCATTAATAATTACCTTCGTCCGTAATTATCAATAACTGCAGGAAGACATCTTATTCAATTATTGACATTTAATTAAATAGAAATGGATACAACAGATAAAAGCCTCCGGAGGGGAGCGTTACAGCAAGTGTCACCTTACAACTTCCGAACGTCTTCCCGAATAGACGTTTTCGTCCCATTCTTATGGTCACAAGTTACAGAGTTGTTGATCATTCCATCACGTATGAGTAAAAACAACATCTGGGACTACAATAACAATCAAAGTATTTTACTAATAACAAAAACAGGGACTAGACCTAACAACATGTAGATTAGAGTAATTATACAACCTCCTTGACCTAAGAATCATATAATATAATCATAATCATATAATCGTTACATACAGAAAAACCCGAAGTGTACGGTTACATAACGATAACAATATTCTTGTTATTGTCCGAATAGCCCTGTCCTCGTCACCAAGGGCCCACCAAATCTCAAGGACCCAGATTGGGTGGATTGTTTGTATAACCATCCTGGAACAGGCTGTCCAGGTTAAAGATGACTTGGTGTGACCTCAACACTTTTGAAAAACAGAAAGAGAATGATTTAACAAAGTAATGAATTCATACAGAGAAAAGAAAGAGAATGATTTAATAAAGAAATGAATTAATATAACTATTATAATAGTAAAACAGAACAAACCCAACATTCCCCCGTTTTTATAATATGTATGTTATTAGTCATTTCTTAGTAATCACTAAATGGTAATGTCGGGTGACTGTGATTTTTCCCGCCTACTCCTTACTCCCATGGCTGGTCTGAAAGAGAAAAAACATAATTATATTCGTCCAATTGGTCCTCGGATTTACCGTACTCCTGGACCTCACTGCTTTCCCCAAACCGTCCCATAAGATACAACTCATGTACTTTAGAATTTGTAGGGGCAATTGCAGTAGTTATAAGTCGGCTTAGCAAGGAGCGCAAACGGGATTCTACATCACCCACACAATGTTAGGATAGCGGTAATTGTGCCTATAGTAACCACGAAGGATGTAGCCAAATCTTTAGATTTTCCAAAGGTCTTATCCCACCAATCTGACAATGCGGACGTATCTACTCCAGAGTGCTCTTGCATATTGCGGTTCAGTGTTTGCAGGCCAGTAATGGCCCTGGTGAGAGATCCACTGGGTGACGCGTTGTTCGGTATGAAGGTGCAACATTGTTTTCCAAACATTGCACACACGCCCCCTGTTTCAAGGATCATATCCACCGCTATGCGATTCTGGAACGCCATCAGACTGGTAGCTGCCAGTTGTTCCTTCATGGCCACAAATCCCTGTTCAGTATAATTTCCAAGTTTTGAACATTGTAATGTAAGTAATTTATTCTATCCACATTTTTGTTTGGGGTGATTAGAAGGAAGATAGACTCCCAACCTGCTGCGATCTGATTAGCCAGCTTATACTCATCTGGTACGCCCCAGGGGATGCCAATCGCATCAATGTATGATGGATCTCCTTCCCTCCATGCCTCTCGACGATGTCGGGAGGGTCGACCCTTCAGCCGAATTATGAGCCGCCAATTGTATCTCCTCCACTGTGGATGGAAAAACAGACATCGGTAAGAGCAGTGAGACCAAAGTACCTAGTCCTGCCGCGTTTCGGCAGGAGTCGTATAATTTATCTACCACCCCGCCACCATAGGCCAGAACGTGGTATCAGGGGTGTAGTTTGTTTTAGAACGCCGGTACACCACGTCATTTATCGCCCCCAGCTTCAGACCATGCCCTGTAAGGTTTAAGCAGGTAAAATGATTAAACAGTGGAAAAATTGACTTCCTATTTACTGCGTAACAGGATAAACACTGTTTCAATATTTTTTTTTTTTTTTTCTTGCCAAGTAGGACACGTTTTTTCATTTGTAAAAACACTTTTCCCCAAAAGAATGGTGATTGAGGGAGTTGTTAGACCCCATCGTTTTTTCCCTTGTCTGGTAGGTTATCCTAATCTTTTGTAAGATGGTTTAGTCTCAATTGAAACTATATGGAGACGTCAAACCCAATATAAAAGAGTTCCCTATAGTTTTATGGTATTGCTTGCTGAGCAATAATCTTTTCAATTAATATTGGTGTTTCCCGTATTTTATTAAGTCAGAAAGTTTATTTTACCCGTCCCCTCAATGTTTCAATTGAGACCACCCTTTTACCAAAGTAGCTCCACCTAGTGCTTGTCCTCTTTACACTCCATTAACAGCGCCCAATTATCCCCCGTTTGGGAAATCCCTGTTTCAGAAATACATTTTCACAGGTTAATATGTCAGTCCAAGCTTTCCAATCTTGACCAATTTCTGCAACAAGGCTTTTCCCAATCTTCAATTTTTTGCTGTTAATGTACCACACATATTTCCCACCATAGATTGCCCCTTTGTATGGCAACCGGGACGTCGCCGAGTCCAAATATATATTTTCATTTTGGAAATTTGATTTAGTAGGTAATGTTAATTAAATGTAAATGTGTATGTTTCTCGGTTTACCCTCCCGTAAGAAGGTGTATCCTCAATTGAAACGCCTCCGCCTTTTTCTCCAACTGGAGAAAACAACCCTACTGTGGAAAGGAATAGAATCACAATCATCATTAATCTCATTGCCCCAAAAGCAATAATTGTTTTCAACATGACTTTTTGTCTTTGTTTAGGGAGTTTTCCTCTTGAAACGTTTCAATTTAGACAACCTTCTTACTGTGGGAAAGGTGCATCCGTGTCCCCTTTCAGTAACAAGGACCCTCCCACTTTGCGTTGCTCCGATGTTTCTTCTTTTATGCTGCTTATCAGCATCCAGTCTTCAAGAATCACCGTCGCTTCGTCCGTTTCCTGTTAAGAAGCAAAATCTCCCTCTGATAGTCTAAATTTGGTGTGTGCGTTTTTTTTTCTCTGATAGATTCGCCTCATCATCCAATTGTCATTGTGTGGTGAATAATAACAATTTGTAAGGTCTACCAAACAGGACTTCATATAAGGTCCGCCAATTGTGGATGGTAGACAACTATTATATTAACAAAATGGGAGCCATTATCACTATAAATAGTTTCTGGAATTCCATATCGTGGAATGATATCCATATGATCTAATAAAATAAAATAAAATCTATATGTATTTTTTTGAAATGGATATGTGGGCATGCATATAGATTTAAACCCTAAGCCTTGTAGTGCCGTTGTAGCAAGGCCACCTCCCCCTTGTCGAGACATAGGTCTTCCCTTGACTCAAGCCCAAATTATTTTCTTTATTGATCTTTTATTGATAGATTATGTCTCGGTGGTCTGCCAATCAAAAAACACAAAAAGACAAACTATCATTCACGCTCACACTCATAAAAAAAAGAATTTAGTGTGTTCAACCAGTCTAGCATCCATAATTTCATTTTGTGGGAGTAAACTGGAGTACCCGGAGAAAATCCACAAATTCTCGAGGACGCCATGAATACCCCACATTCCGGAAAGTCTGGATCCACCCCGCATTCATTAGTAGATCCTTTAATATACACACCCCCACTCTAGCATTTTAACCGTTTGTAAAAAATTTCCTTCAAGTTTCACACAAAGTTATATCCTCTTTAATGCTATCAGTTTAGCTGTTTGTTCCCCGAATTGAGGTGGCAATAGTTTCACATCTAAGGTTTTTATTTTCACAGCCGCCATGACCTAATGGCCCCCTGTCAGGTTTTTGGAAAATCCCAATTTCCTCTAATAGCATGCCAATCACCTTTTAATGCGGCCATCCAATTTTGTTTCTACTTGTTTCAGGTGATAAGATAATCTCCCCCATTTGTAAAACAAATTCATCCACGCCTAATTTATACAACATGACGCCTACTTGTTTTAGATATGGGGTCCCCAATTTCCCAAAATTTCCCAGAATTAATGTACTACCACATCCTGTCAAAAACCCAAAACGACTAACATAACCTGTTTCTAAGCCAGATTCTGGAATTTGGAGAATTTCTCCTTTCCCTCCCTTATCTAAGCTTGTTATTGCCACTCGTTATCACTGTAACATTCAGGCGTATTAACCCCATCGTTGCTAAAGTTCTCACCAATTTGCATGCCCTTAAAGCAGTAAAAAGCAACGTTATTTGGTTGTATCAATTGACCAATGCTTATCCAATCCGTAATATCCTTAAAGTCACCAATATGACCTGTGACAAAGCATATTTCCTCCCGCCAGGACAACAGACAATGTTCTTTCAAGTGCACTTTGAAAAACATTCCATGTTACTCCATTCTTAGGGAAAATATGCTCATCCTAAACCAATTATTTTATTTACAATTCACCTAATTATTTGGATGAATGCCATGAATTTTATCATGCCACTATTGCATTGTAAATTTCCCATCTGATGTCGTTAACAGCCAAATAATTCAATACCTACTATACTTTGTAAATCACCTCATATGATGTTTACTTAAGACAAGAGTCATTTCCCATAGCCTGTTACCAAAACAAAAATCTACAACAATTAAATTAGAGAAATCAACCTTTTGTTAGACAATTCCTAATTACAAACTTTAATGTTTTAAAAACCTTATCGTCACCAATATACCATAATTTTGTAAATTTTGTCATCCTGGCCTTTTTTTCTTTTAAACATCCAACCTCCTGGATTAAAGTATTTTGAATAATCAAAAAATTCTGAAATAGTATTCATATTATTTTATCCTCCAAAAGCTAGTTTCCTTTAACTAAGAGCCCTTTGAAATCCACAATTGCTCAAAAATGACTATTTTGGTCTATTTCCCAAATCCAAAGCTTTTTACCAAATCAACCTTTTACTAAACAGATTTTCTATCCTCTTAATACATTTCATTTTAAAACCCAAAATATCAATGCGAAAGCATCCGCATAACCTTGCATTTCTTGCAGACCATGTATTGTTCTTATTCTGAAAAGTCCAAACAGAAAACGCAATTAGCCGTTAACTATGACCTCCACTCTTGCTGCGAAAACAGCATTGTTATCTTATGTTTACAAACCAGCTTTTTCCCTGTGCCCAAATACAACGCTTTTTAGAGAAGACAACCATTAAAACGTCAAATTAACCCCTCTTCCGATATTCAACTACATCACAATATTTTTCCAAGACCCCATATATCCAGAATATGTATGCTGCAAGCACAACAATATGGCAAAAACCCATTTTCTGCCCTCAAGTTTGCTTCAGCACCCCCAAGGCCAATTATTATTATTATAATGTCTTCACGGAAGGGATCACAAAATTTTAGTTGTTTACACGGTCCGAACGCTCCCGAAAGCCCAACACAGTTAAATCGTCTGCCCCGCGGCCCACATGTTTCACTCCCATCTAATCAGCAGCCGCTGCACCAGAAACGCTTCCCCCGCAGTTGACACATTTTTTGGCAAGTCTAGAGCATAATAAAAACACAGGTGACATTCCCTGCTAAAATTTAAATGATCATTTTGTATATATTCTTTTGTCTTTTTAAACACCATCTTCCCGTTAGCGGACGGGATCAAAAACCAAGCTGCAATAAGCCATCACATTGCTGTAAATTGACAGTACATATAGGTTATATTAACAAAGCACCACCCGCACTTGGAAATAACCATTCTAATTGTTGTTATACAAGCCCAAGCATCACAAAAAAAACCCAATTTATTGTAATCACAAAACGTCATACCCGGATTAACCAAATCAAATACCAGTGTCCCCATTAATTTTCTAGCTCCCTTTATTTTTGTTAAACTTCCTCCGCGCCCGTCACCTATCTCGGTAAATATTTTCCCCGTCAGCCGAGGAGGCCCCGCTATTTTTTCCTTACCAAACAGTACTTTCCCGCAGCCACGGTCTTAAATATATCCCCGTTATCCGAGGGAGCCCCCACTATTTTCCCAAAATAGTATTTTTAACTTCTCCCCGGCCTTATTTTGCCATTAGTGTCTGTGGAACAAGCTGTTACACTTTCATCCACTCACATATTATTTATATATGTATATTACCTCTATGCATTAGTGCATATATTATCCTGCATTCTATGCATTTTAAGCTGGCCAGCAAACCCATATTTATTTATCCATAAATATAGCTGTGTAATATTTTTAAAGCGCTTTGTCTTTCCAATTTTTTCCAATCCTTACAAGTTAGACGTATTTTTTGGATCGTCATCCAAACCCGCCTTACAACACGTGTTTCCCATATTTTACTTTTATTTTTTGTAGTGAGTTCGTGTGCCTCACACAGTTAACTCTATTATTTATTATTATTATTAATATTATTATTATCTATTCGACTGTATCGACTGTATCTCCTAGGCCTTTCCTAATTTTACTGCAGAAACCACACAAACACCATACAACGTATATTCGTGCCTACCCTTTAGACACAGGACACTCCCCGGCCCCAATATTGTATCTCTAGTACAATATATTCGTGCCTACCCCTGAGACACAGGACACTTTCCAGCAAAGTGCCCCACCGTACCTGCCATTGACTAGTATAAACACAGGGTTTTATCGCCGTCACCCAGGACGCGAAACCAGCCCAACAATGGACCTCACATACAATGTCCCTTTAACGCATTTGGAAACACCTTCACAACATGCAGACATTAATGTGGACTTACCCGAGATCCATCAGATGTCTCCCTCCAGCAGGAAAAGTCTTCAACCGCCGAGAATCCAGGCGCCCCCGTCGAAAAACTCCGGCCCACCAAGGGTTTTGAAGACGCCGTGCGCACGGTCACTTACCAGATGTCGAACAGCAGCGCCTGGGTTCTCGCTCCGGTATATTGACCTCCATGGCTCAGAAGGACCAAAATGTCAGGTTCATTAATAATTACCTTCGTCCATAATTATCAATAACTGCAGGAAGACATCTTATTCAATTATTGACATTTAATTAAATAGAAATGGATACAACAGATAAAAGCCTCCGGAGGGGAGCGTTACAGCAAGTGTCACCTTACAACTTCCGAACGTCTTCCCGAATAGACGTTTTCGTCCCATTCTTATGGTCACAAGTTACAGAGTTGTTGATCATTCCATCACGTATGAGTAAAAACAACATCTGGGACTACAATAACAATCAAAGTATTTTACTCATAACAAAAACAGGGACTAGACCTAACAACATGTAGATTAGAGTAATTATACAACCTCCTTGACCTAAGAATCATATAATATAATCATAATCATATAGTCGTTACATACAGAAAAACCCGAAGTGTACGGTTACATAACGATAACAATATTCTTGTTATTGTCCGAATAGCCCTGTCCTCGTCACCAAGGGCCCACCAAATCTCAAGGACCCAGATTGGGTGGATTATCTGTATAACCATCCTGGAACAGGCTGTCCAGGTTAAAGATGACTTGGTGTGACCTCAACACTTTTGAAAAACAGAAAGAGAATGATTTAACAAAGTAATGAATTAATACAGAGAAAAGAAAGAGAATGATTTAATAAAGAAATGAATTAATATAACTATTATAATAGTAAAACAGAACAAACCCAACAGACACCCATGAAATGTCGAAGAAGATGCGGGGTATGATGCTCACAGCACCTGGTATTCCCAAGCGGTCTCCCAATCAGGTACTAAACAGGCCGAACCATGCTTGGCTGCCGAGACAGGACGAGATCGGGCCTTTTCAGGGTGGTTTTGCCGTGAGCGGTACTGCACTAGCAGATGGACACCCATGAAATGTCGAAAAAGATGCGGGGTATGATGCTCACAGCACCTGGTATTCCCAAGCGGTCTCCCAACCAGGTACTAACCAGGCCGAACCACGCTTGGCTTCCGAGATCGGACGAGATCGGGCCTTTTCAGGGTGGTATGGCCGTGAGCGGTACTGCTCTTGCAGATGGACACCCATGAAATGTCGAAAAAGATGCGGGGTATGATGCTCACAGCACCTGGTATTCCCAAGCGGTCTCCCAATCAGGTACTAACCAGGCCGAACCATGCTTGGCTGCTGAGATCGGACGAGATCGGGCGAGATCGGGCCTTATCAGGGTGGTATGGCCGTGAGCGGTACTGCTCTTGCAGATGGACACCCATGAAATGTCGAAAAAGATGCGGGGTATGATGCTCACAGCACCTGGTATTCCCAAGCGGTCTCCCAATCAGGTACTAACCAGGCTGAACCATGCTTGGCTGCCAAGATCGGACGAGATCGGGCCTTATCAGGGTGGTATGGCCGTGAGCAGTACTCTGCTTGCAGATGGACACCCATGAAATGTCGAAAAAGATGCGGGGTATGATGCTCACAGCACCTGGTATTCCCAAGCGGTCTCCCAATCAGGTACTAACCAGGCCGAATCATGCTTGGCTGCCGAGACCGGACGAGATCAGGCGAGATCGGGCCTTATCAGGGTGGTATGGCCGTGAGCGGTACTGCTCTTGCAGATGGACACCCATGAAATGTCGAAAAAGATGCGGGGTATGATGCTCACAGCACCTGGTATTCCCAAGCGGTCTCCCAATCAGGTACTAACCAGGCCGAACCATGCTTGGCTGCCGAGATCGGACGAGATCGGGCCTTTTCAGGGTGGTATGGCCGTGAGCGGTACTGCACTAGCAGATGGACACCCATGAAATGTCGAAAAAGATGCGGGGTATGATGCTCACAGCACCTGGTATTCCCAAGCGGTCTCCCAATCAGGTACTAAACAGGCCGAACCATGCTTGGCTTCCGAGATCGGACGAGATCGGACCTTTTCAGGGTGGTATGGCCGTGAGCGGTACTGCTCATGCAGATGGACACCCATGAAATGTCGAAAAAGATGCGGGGTATGATGCTCACAGCACCTGGTATTCCCAAGCGGTCTCCCAATCAGGTACTAAACAGGCCGAACCATGCTTGGCTTCCGAGATCGGGCCTTTTCAGGGTGGTATGGCCGTGAGCGGTACTGCACTAGCAGATGGTCACCCATGAAATGTCGAAAAAGATGCGGGGTATGATGCTCACAGCACCTGGTATTCCCAAGCGGTCTCCCAATCAGGTACTAACCAGGCCGAACGATGCTTGGCTTCCGAGATCGGACGAGATCGGGCCTTTTCAGGGTGGTATGGCCGTGAGCGGTACTGCACTAGCAGATGGACACCCATGAAATGTCGAAAAAGATTCGGGGTATGATGCTCACAGCACCTGGTATTCCCAAGCGGTCTCCCAATCAGGTACTAACCAGGCCGAACCATGCTTGGCTTCCGAGATCGGACGAGATCGGGCCTTTTCAGGGTGGTATGGCCGTGAACGGTACTGCTCTTGCAGATGGACACCCATGAAATGTCGAAAAAGATGCGGGGTATGACGCTCACAGCACCTGGTATTCCCAAGCGGTCTCCCAATCAGGTACTAACCAGGCCGAACAATGCTTGGCTGCCGAGATCGGACGAGATCGGGCCTTTTCAGGGTGGTATGGCCGTGAGCGGTACTGCTCTTGCAGATGGACACCCATGAAATGTCGAAAAAGATGCGGGGTATGATGCTCACAGCACCTGGTATTCCCAAGCGGTCTCCCAATCAGGTACTAACCAGGCCGAACCATGCTTGGCTTCCGAGATCGGACGAGATCGGGCCTTTTCAGGGTGGTATGGCCGTAAGCGGTACTGCTCCCGCAGATGGACACCCATGAAATGTCGAAAAAGATGCAGGGTATGATGCTCACAGCACCTGGTATTCCCAAGCGGTCTCCCAATCAGGTACTAACCAGGCCGATCCATGCTTGGCTTCCGAAATCGGGCGAGATCGGGCCTTTTCAGGGTGGTATGGCCGAGAGCGGTACTGCTCTTGCAGATGGACACCCATGAAATGTCGAAAAAGATGCGGGGCATGATGCTCACAGCACCTGGTATTCCCAAGCGGTCTCCCAATAAGGTACTAACCAGGCCGAACCATGCTTGGCTTACGAGATCGGACGAGATCGGGCCTTTTCAGGGTGGTATGGCCGTGAGCGGTACTGCTTTTGCAGATGGACACCCATGAAATGTCGAAAAAGATGCGGGGTATGATACTCACAGCACCTGGTATTCCCAAGCGGTCTCCCAATCAGGTACTAAACAGGCCGAACCATGCTTGGCTTCCGAGATCGGACGAGATCTGGCCTTTTCAGGGTGGTATGGCCGTGAGCAGTACTGCCCTTGCAGATGGACACCCATGAAATGTCGAAAAAGATGCGGGGTATGATGCTCACAGCACCTGGTATTCCCAAGCGGTCTCCCAATCAGGTACTAACCAGGCCGAACCATGCTTGGCTTCCGAGATCGGACGAGATCGGGCCTTTTCAGGGTGGTATGGCCGTGAGCGGTACTGCACTAGCAGATGGACACCCATGAAATGTCGAAAAAGATGCGGGGCATGGTTCTCACAGCACCCGGTATTCCCAAGCGGTCTCCCAATCTGGTACTAAACAAGTCTAACCATGCTTGGCTTCCGAGATCGGACGAGATCGGGCCTTTTCAGGGTGGTATGGCCGTGAGCGGTACTGCACTAGCAGATGGACACCCATGAAATGTCGAAAAAGATGCGGGGTATGATGTACACAGCACCTGGTATTCCCAAGCGGACTCCCAATCAGGTACTAACCAGGCCGAACCATGCTTGGCTTCCGAGATCGGACGAGATCGGGCCTTTTCAGGGAGGTATGGCCGTGAGCGGTACTGCACTAGCAGATGGACACCCATGAAATGTCGAAAAAGATGCGGGGTATGATGCTCACCGCACCTGGTATTCCCAAGCGGTCTCCCAATCAGGTACTAACCAGGCCGAACCATGCTTGGCTGCCGAGATCGGACGAGATCAGGCGAGATCGGGCCTTATCAGGGTGGTATGGCCGTGAGCGGTACTGCTCTTGCAGATGGACACCCATGAAATGTCAAAAAAGATGCGGGGTATGATGCTCACAGCACCTGGTATTCCCAAGCAGTCTCCCAATCAGGTACTAAACAGGCCGAACCATGCTTGGCTTCCGAGATCGGACGAGATCGGGCCTTTTCAGCGTGGTATGGCCGTGAGCGGTACTGCACTAGCAGATGGACACCCATGAAATGTCGAAAAAGATGCTGGGTATGATGCTCACAGCACCTGGTATTCCCAAGCGGTCTGCCAATCAGGTACTAACCAGGCTGAACCATGCTTGGCTGCCTAGATCGGACGAGATCGGGCCTTTTCAGGGTGGTATGGCCGTGAGCGGTACTGCCCTTGCAGATGGACACCCATGAAATGTCAAAAAAGATGCGGGGTATGATGCTCACAGCACCTGGTATTCCCAAGCGGTCTCCCAATCAGGTACTAAACAGGCCGAATCATGCTTGGCTTCCGAGATCGGACGAGATCGGGCCTTTTCAGGGTGGTATGGCCGTGAGCGGTACTGCACTAGCAGATGGACACCCATGAAATGTCGAAAAAGATGCGGGGTATGATGCTTAAAGCACCTGGTATTCCCAAGCGGTCTCCCAATCAGGTACTAAACAGGCCGAACCATGCTTGGCTTCCGAGATCGGACGAGATCGGGCCTTTTCAGGGTGGTATGGCCGTGAGCGGTACTGCACTAGCAGATGGACACCCATGAAATGTCGAAAAAGATGCGGGGTATGATGCTCACAGCACCTGGTATTCCCAAGCAGTTTCCCAATCAGGTACTAAACAGGCCGAACCATGCTTGGCTTCCGAGATCGGACGAGATCGGGCCTTTTTTAGGGTGGTATAGCCATGAGCGGTACTGCTCTTGCAGATGGACACCCATGAAATGTCGAAAAAGATGCGGGGTATGATGCTCACAGCACCTGGTATTCCCAAGCGGTCTCCCAATCAGGTACTAAACAGGCCGAACCATGCTTGGCTGCCGAGATCGGACGAGATCGGGCCTTTTCAGGGTGGTATGGCCGTGAGCGGTACTGCTCTTGCAGATGGACACCCATGAAATGTCGAAAAAGATGCCGGGTATGATGCTCACAGCACCTGGTATTCCCAAGCGGTCTCCCAATCAGGTACTCAACAGGCCGAACTATGCTTGGCTTCCGAGATCGGACGAGATCGGGCCTTTACAGGGTGATATGGCCTTGAGCGGTACTGCTCTTGCAGATGGACACCCATGAAATGTCGAAAAAGATGCGGGGTATGATGCTCACAGCACCTGGTATTCCCAAGCGGTCTCCCAATCAGGTACTAACCAGGCCGTACCATGCTTGGCTTCCGAGATCGAACGAGATCGGGCCTTTTCAGGGTGGTATGGCCGTGAGCGGTACTGCTCTTGCAGATGGACACCCATGAAATGTCGAAAAAGATGCGGGGTATGATGCTCACAGCACCTGGTATTCCCAAGCGGTCTCCCAATCAGGTACTAACCAGGCCGAACCATGCTTGGCTTACGAGATCGGACGAGATCGGGCCTTTTCAGGGTGGTATGGCCGTGAGCGGTACTGCTTTTGCAGATGGACACCCATGAAATGTCGAAAAAGATGCGGGGTATGATACTCACAGCACCTGGTATTCCCAAGCGGTCTCCCAATCAGGTACTAAACAGGCCGAACCATGCTTGGCTTCCGAGATCGGACGAGATCTGGCCTTTTCAGGGTGGTATGGCCATGAGCAGTACTGCCCTTGCAGATGGACACCCATGAAATGTCGAAAAAGATGCGGGGTATGATGCTCACAGCACCTGGTATTCCCAAGCGGTCTCCCAATCAGGTACTAACCAGGCCAAACCATGCTTGGCTTCCGAGATCGGGCGAGATCGGGCCTTTTCAGGGTGGTATGGCCGTGAGCGGTACTGCACTAGCAGATGGACACCCATGAAATGTCGAAAAAGATGCGGGGCATGGTTCTCACAGCACCCGGTATTCCCAAGCGGTCTCCCAATCTGGTACTAAACAAGTCTAACCATGCTTGGCTTCCGAGATCGGACGAGATCGGGCCTTTTCAGGGTGGTATGGCCGTGAGCGGTACTGCACTAGCAGATGGACACCCATGAAATGTCGAAAAAGATGCGGGGTATGATGTACACAGCACCTGGTATTCCCAAGCGGACTCCCAATCAGGTACTAACCAGGCCGAACCATGCTTGGCTTCCGAGATCGGACGAGATCGGGCCTTTTCAGGGAGGTATGGCCGTGAGCGGTACTGCACTAGCAGATGGACACCCATGAAATGTCGAAAAAGATGCGGGGTATGATGCTCACCGCACCTGGTATTCCCAAGCGGTCTCCCAATCAGGTACTAACCAGGCCGAACCATGCTTGGCTGCCGAGATCGGACGAGATCAGGCGAGATCGGGCCTTATCAGGGTGGTATGGCCGTGAGCGGTACTGCTCTTGCAGATGGACACCCATGAAATGTCAAAAAAGATGCGGGGTATGATGCTCACAGCACCTGGTATTCCCAAGCAGTCTCCCAATCAGGTACTAAACAGGCCGAACCATGCTTGGCTTCCGAGATCGGACGAGATCGGGCCTTTTCAGCGTGGTATGGCCGTGAGCGGTACTGCACTAGCAGATGGACACCCATGAAATGTCGAAAAAGATGCTGGGTATGATGCTCACAGCACCTGGTATTCCCAAGCGGTCTGCCAATCAGGTACTAACCAGGCTGAACCATGCTTGGCTGCCTAGATCGGACGAGATCGGGCCTTTTCAGGGTGGTATGGCCGTGAGCGGTACTGCTCTTGCAGATGGACACCCATGAAATGTCAAAAAAGATGCGGGGTATGATGCTCACAGCACCTGGTATTCCCAAGCGGTCTCCCAATCAGGTACTAAACAGGCCGAATCATGCTTGGCTTCCGAGATCGGACGAGATCGGGCCTTTTCAGGGTGGTATGGCCGTGAGCGGTACTGCACTAGCAGATGGACACCCATGAAATGTCGAAAAAGATGCGGGGTATGATGCTTAAAGCACCTGGTATTCCCAAGCGGTCTCCCAATCAGGTACTAAACAGGCCGAACCATGCTTGGCTTCCGAGATCGGACGAGATCGGGCCTTTTCAGGGTGGTATGGCCGTGAGCGGTACTGCACTAGCAGATGGACACCCATGAAATGTCGAAAAAGATGCGGGGTATGATGCTCACAGCACCTGGTATTCCCAAGCAGTTTCCCAATCAGGTACTAAACAGGCCGAACCATGCTTGGCTTCCGAGATCGGACGAGATCGGGCCTTTTTTAGGGTGGTATAGCCATGAGCGGTACTGCTCTTGCAGATGGACACCCATGAAATGTCGAAAAAGATGCGGGGTATGATGCTCACAGCACCTGGTATTCCCAAGCGGTCTCCCAATCAGGTACTAAACAGGCCGAACCATGCTTGGCTGCCGAGATCGGACGAGATCGGGCCTTTTCAGGGTGGTATGGCCGTGAGCGGTACTGTACTAGCAGATGGACACCCATGAAATGTCGAAAAAGATGCGGGGTATGATGCTCACAGCACCTGGTATTCCCAAGCGGTCTCCCAATCAGGTACTAACCAGCCGAACCATGCTTGGCTGCCGAGATCGAGCCTTTTCAGGGTGGTATGGCCGTGAGCGGTACTGCTCTTGCAGATGGACACCCATGAAATGTCGAAAAAGATGCGGGGTATAATGCTCACAGCCCCTGGTATTCCCAAGCGGTCTCCCAATCAGGTACTAAACAGGCCGAATTATGTTTGGCTTCCGAGATCGGACGAGATCGGGTCTTTTCAGGGTGGTATGGCCGTGAGCGGTACTGCTCTTGCAGATGGACACCCATGAAATGTCGAAAAATTTGTGGGGTATGATGCTCACAGCACCAGGTATTCCCAAGCGGTCTCCCAATCAGGTACTAAACAGGCCGAACCATGCTTGGCTGCTGAGATCGGACGAGATCGGGCCTTTTCAGGGTGGTATCGCCGTGAGCGGTACTGCTCTTGCAGATGGACACCCATGAAATGTCGAAAAAGATGCGGGGTATGATGCTCACAGCACCTGGTATTCCCAAGCGGTCTCCCAATCAGGTACTAAACAGGCCGAACCTTGCTTGGCTGCTGAGATCGGACGAGATCGGGCCTTTTCAGGGTGGTATGGCCGTGAGCGGTACTGCTCTTGCAGATGGACACCCATGAAATGTCGAAAAAGATGCGGGGTATGATGCTCACAGCACATGGTATTGCCAAGCGGTCTCGCAATCAGGTACTAACCAGGCCGAACCATGCTTGGCTTCTGAGATCGGACGAGATCGGACGAGATCGGGCCTTTTCAGGGTGGTATGGCCGTGAGCGGTACTGCACTAGCAGATGGACACCCATGAAATGTCGAAAAAGATGCGGGGTATGATGCTCACAGCACCTGGTATTCACAAGCAGTCTCCCAATCAGGTATTAACCAGGCTGAACCATGCTTGGCTGCCGAGATCGGACGAGATCGGGCGAGATCGGGCCTTATCAGGGTGGTATGGCCGTGAGCGGTACTGCTCTTGCAGATGGACACCCATGAAATGTCGAAAAAGATGCGGGGTATGATGCTCACAGCACCTGGTATTCTCAAGCGGTCTCCCAATCAGGTACTAACCAGGCCGAACCATGCTTGGCTGCCGAGTTCGGACGGGATCGGGCGAGATCGGGCCTTTTCAGGGTGGTATGGCCGTGAGCGGTACTGCTTTTGCAGATGGACACCCATGAAATGTCGAAAAAGATGCGGGGTATGATGCTCACAGCACGTGGTATTCCCAAGCGGTCTCCCAATCAGGTACTAACCAGGCCGAACCATGCTTGGCTGCCGAGATCGGACGAGATCGGACGAGATCGGGCCTTTTCAGGGTGGTATGGCCGTGAGCGGTACTGCACTAGCAGATGGACACCCATGAAATGTCGAAAAAGATGCGGGGTATGATGCTCACAGCACCTGGTATTCCCAAGCGGTCTCCCAATCAGGTACTAACCAGGCCGAACGATGCTTGGCTTCCTAGATCGGGCGAGATCGGGCCTTTTCAGGGTGGTATGGCCGTGAGCGGTACTGCTTTTGCAGATGGACACCCATGAAATGTCGAAAAAGATGCGGGGTATGATGCTCGCAGCACCTGGTATTCCCAAGCGGTCTCCCAATCAGGTACTTACCAGGCCGAACCATGCTTGGCTTCCGAGATCGGAGGAGATTGGGCCTTTTCAGGGTGGTATGGCCGTGAGCGGTACTACTCTTGCAGATGGACACCCATGAAATGTCGAAAAAGATGCGGGGCAAGATGCTCACAGCACCTGGTATTCCCAAGCGGTCTCCCAATCAGGTACTAAACAGGCGGAACCCTGCTTGGTTGCCGAGATCGGACGAGATCGGGCCTTATCAGGGTGGTATGGCCGTGAATGGTACTGCTCTTGCAGATGGACACCCATGAAATGTCGAAAAAGGTGCGGGGTATGATGCTCACAGCACCTGGTATTCCCAAGCAGTCTCCCAATCAGGTACTAACCAGGCCGAATCATGCTTGGCTGCCGAGATCGGACGAGATCGGGCGAGATCGGGCCTTTTCAGGGTGGTATGGCCGTGAGCGGTACTGCTCTTGCAGATGGACACCCATGAAATGTCGAAAAAGATGCGGGGCAAGATGCTCACAGCACCTGGTATTCCCAAGCTGTCTCCCAATCAGGTACTAAACAGGCGGAACCCTGCTTGGCTGCCGAGATCGGACGAGATCGGGCCTTATCAGGGTGGTATGGCCGTGAATGGTACTGCTCTTGCAGATGGACACCCATGAAATGTCAAAAAAGGTGCGGGGTATGATGCTCACAGCACCTGGTATTCCCAAGCGGTCTCCCAATCAGGTACTAACCAGGCCGAACCATGCTTGGCTGCCGAGATCGGACGAGATCGGGCGAGATCGGGCCTTTTCAGGGTGGTATGGCCGTAAACGGTACTGCTCTTGCAGATGGACACCCATGAAATGTCGAAAAAGATGCGGGGTATGATGCTCACAGCACCTGGTATTCCCAAGCGGTCTCCCAATCAGGTACTAACCAGGCCGAACCATGCTTGGCTGCCGAGATCGGACGAGATCGGGCGAGATCGGGCCTTATCAGGGTGGTATGGCTGTGAGCGGTACTGCTCTTGCAGATGGACACCCATGAAATGTCGAAAAAGTTGCAGGGTATGATGCTCACAGCACCTGGTATTCCCAAGCTGTCTCCCAATCAGGTACTAACCAGGCCGAACGATGCTTGGCTGCCGAGATCGGACGAGATCGGACGAGATCGGGCCTTTTCAGGGTGGTATGGCCGTGAGCGGTACTGCACTAGCAGATGGACACCCATGAAATGTCGAAAAAGATGCGGGGTATGATGCTCACAGCACCTGGTATTCCCAAGCGGTCTCACAATCAGGTACTAAACAGGCCAAACCATGCTTGGCTTCCGAGATCGGACGAGATCGGGCCTTATCAGGGTGGTATGGCCGTGAGCGGTACTGCTCTTGCAGATGGACAGCCATGAAATGTCGAAAAAGATGCGGGGTATGATGCTCACAGCACCTGGTATTCCCAAGCGGTCTCCCAATCAGGTACTGACCAGGCCGAACCATGCTTGGCTTCCGAGATCGGACGAGATCGGGCCTTTTCAGGGTGGTATGGCCGTGGGCGGTACTGTACTAGCAGATGGACACCCATGAAATGTCGAAAAAGATGCGGGGTATGATGCTCACAGCACCTGGTATTCCCAAGCGGTCTCCCAATCAGGTACTAACCAGGCCGAACCATGCTTAGCTGCCGAGATCGGACGAGAGCGGGCGAGATCGGGCCTTTTCAGGGTGGTATGGCCGTGAGCGGTACTGCACTAGCAGATGGACACCCATGAAATGTCGAAAAAGATGCGGGGGTATGATGCTCAAAGTACCTGGTATTCCCAAGCGGTCTCCCAATCAGGTACTAACCAGGCCGAACCATACTTGGCTGCCGAGATCGGGCGAGATCGGGCCTTTTCAGGGTGGTATGGCCGTGAGCTGTACTGCTCCTGCAGATGGACACCCATGAAATGTCGAAAAAGATGCGGGGTATGATGCTCACAGCACCTGGTATTCCCAAGCGGTCTCCCAATCAGGTACTAAACAGGCCGAACCATGCTTGGCTGCCGAGATCGGACGAGATCGGACGAGATCGGGCCTTTTCAGGGTGGTATGGCCGTGAGCGGTACTGCACTAGCAGATGGACACCCATGAAATGTCGAAAAAGATGCGGGGTATGATGCTCACAGCACCTGGTATTCCCAAGCGGTCTCCCAATCAGGTACTAACCAGGCCGAACGATGCTTGGCTTCCTAGATCGGGCGAGATCGGGCCTTTTCAGGGTGGTATGGCCGTGAGCGGTACTGCTTTTGCAGATGGACACCCATGAAATGTCGAAAAAGATGCGGGGTATGATGCTCGCAGCACCTGGTATTCCCAAGCGGTCTCCCAATCAGGTACTTACCAGGCCGAACCATGCTTGGCTTCCGAGATCGGAGGAGATTGGGCCTTTTCAGGGTGGTATGGCCGTGAGCGGTACTACTCTTGCAGATGGACACCCATGAAATGTCGAAAAAGATGCGGGGCAAGATGCTCACAGCACCTGGTATTCCCAAGCGGTCTCCCAATCAGGTACTAAACAGGCGGAACCCTGCTTGGTTGCCGAGATCGGACGAGATCGGGCCTTATCAGGGTGGTATGGCCGTGAATGGTACTGCTCTTGCAGATGGACACCCATGAAATGTCGAAAAAGGTGCGGGGTATGATGCTCACAGCACCTGGTATTCCCAAGCAGTCTCCCAATCAGGTACTAACCAGGCCGAATCATGCTTGGCTGCCGAGATCGGACGAGATCGGGCGAGATCGGGCCTTTTCAGGGTGGTATGGCCGTGAGCGGTACTGCTCTTGCAGATGGACACCCATGAAATGTCGAAAAAGATGCGGGGCAAGATGCTCACAGCACCTGGTATTCCCAAGCGGTCTCCCAATCAGGTACTAAACAGGCGGAACCATGCTTGGCTTCCGAGATCGGAGGAGATTGGGCCTTTTCAGGGTGGTATGGCCGTGAGCGGTACTATTCTTGCAGATGGACACCCATGAAATGTCGAAAAAGATGCGGGGCAAGATGCTCACAGCACCTGGTATTCCCAAGCTGTCTCCCAATCAGGTACTAAACAGGCGGAACCCTGCTTGGCTGCCGAGATCGGACGAGATCGGGCCTTATCAGGGTGGTATGGCCGTGAATGGTACTGCTCTTGCAGATGGACACCCATGAAATGTCGAAAAAGGTGCGGGGTATGATGCTCACAGCACCTGGTATTCCCAAGCGGTCTCCCAATCAGGTACTAACCATGCCGAACCATGCTTGGCTGCCGAGATCGGACGAGATCGGGCGAGATCGGGCCTTTTCAGGGTGGTATGGCCGTAAACGGTACTGCTCTTGCAGATGGACACCCATGAAATGTCGAAAAAGATGCGGGGTATGATGCTCACAGCACCTGGTATTCCCAAGCGGTCTCCCAATCAGGTACTAACCAGGCCGAACCATGCTTGGCTGCCGAGATCGGACGAGATCGGGCGAGATCGGGCCTTATCAGGGTGGTATGGCTGTGAGCGGTACTGCTCTTGCAGATGGACACCCATGAAATGTCGAAAAAGTTGCAGGGTATGATGCTCACAGCACCTGGTATTCCCAAGCTGTCTCCCAATCAGGTACTAACCAGGCCGAACGATGCTTGGCTGCCGAGATCGGACGAGATCGGACGAGATCGGGCCTTTTCAGGGTGGTATGGCCGTGAGCGGTACTGCACTAGCAGATGGACACCCATGAAATGTCGAAAAAGATGCGGGGTATGATGCTCACAGCACCTGGTATTCCCAAGCGGTCTCCCAATCAGGTACTAAACAGGCCAAACCATGCTTGGCTTCCGAGATCGGACGAGATCGGGCCTTATCAGGGTGGTATGGCCGTGAGCGGTACTGCTCTTGCAGATGGACAGCCATGAAATGTCGAAAAAGATGCGGGGTATGATGCTCACAGCACCTGGTATTCCCAAGCGGTCTCCCAATCAGGTACTGACCAGGCCGAACCATGCTTGGCTTCCGAGATCGGACGAGATCGGGCCTTTTCAGGGTGGTATGGCCGTGAGCGGTACTGCACTAGCAGATGGACACCCATGAAATGTCGAAAAAGATGCGGGGTATGATGCTCAAAGTACCTGGTATTCCCAAGCGGTCTCCCAATCAGGTACTAACCAGGCCGAACCATACTTGGCTGCCGAGATCGGGCGAGATCGGGCCTTTTCAGGGTGGTATGGCCGTGAGCTGTACTGCTCCTGCAGATGGACACCCATGAAATGTCGAAAAAGATGCGGGGTATGATGCTCACAGCACCTGGTATTCCCAAGCGGTCTCCCAATCAGGTACTAAACAGGCCGAACCATGCTTGGCTGCCGAGATCGGACGAGATCGGGCCTCTTCAGGGTGGTATGGCCGTGAGCGGTACTGCACTAGCAGATGGACACCCATGAAATGTCGAAAAAGATGCGGGGTATGATGCTCACAGCACCTGGTATTTCCAAGCGGTCTACCAATCAGGTACTAACCAGGCCGAACCATGCTTGGCTTCCAAGAACGGACGAGATCGGGCCTTTTCAGGGTGGTATGGCCGTGAGCGGTACTGCACTAGCAGATGGACACCCATGAAATGTCGAAAAAGATGCGGGGTACGATGCTCACAGCACCTGGCATTCCCAAGCGGTCTTCCAACCAGGTACTAACCAGGCCGAACCATGCTTGGCTTCCGAGATCGGACGAGATCGGGCCTTTTCAGGGTGGTATGGCCGTGAGCGGTACTGCTGTTGCAGATGGACACCCAATAAATGTCGAAAAAGATGCGGGGCATGGTTCTCACAGCACCTGATATTCCCAAGCGGTCTCCCAATCTGGTACTAAACAAGTCTAACCATGCTTGGCTTCCGAGATCGGACGAGATCGGGCCTTTTCAGGGTGGTATGGCCGTGAGCGGTACTGCACTAGCAGATGGACACCCATGAAATGTCGAAAAAGATGCGGGGTATGATGTACACAGCACCTGGTATTCCCAAGCGGACTCCCAATCAGGTACTAACCAGGACGAACCATGCTTGGCTTCCAAGATCGGACGAGATCGGGCCTTTTCAGGGTGGTATGGCCGTGAGCGGTACTGCACTAGCAGATGGACACCCATGAAATGTCGAAAAAGATGCGGGTTATGATGCTCACAGCACCTGGTATTCCCAAGCGATCTCCCAATCAGGTACTAACCAGGCCGAACCATGCTTGGCTTCCGAGATCGGGCGAGATCGAGCCTTTTCAGGGTGGTATGGCCGTGAGCGGTACTGTTCTTGCAGATGGACACCCATGAAATGTCGAAAAAGATGCGGGGTATGATGCTCACAGCACCTGGTATTCCCAAGCGGTCTCCCAATCAGGTACTAAACAGGCCGAACCATGCTTGGCTGCCGAGATCGGACGAGATCGGGCCTTTTCAGGGTGGTATGGCCGTGAGCGGTACTGCACTAGCAGATGGACACCCATGAAATGTCGAAAAAGACGCGGGGTATGATGCTCACAGCACCTGGTATTCCCAAGCAGTCTCCCAACCAGGTACTAACCAGGCCAAACCATGCTTGGCTTCCGAGATCGGACGAGATCGGGCCTTTTCAGGGTGGTATGGCCGTGAGCGGTACTGCTCTTGCAGATGGACACCCATGAAATGTCGAAAAAGATGCGGGGTATGATGCTCACAGCACCTGGTATTCCCAAGCGGTCTCCCAATCAGGTACTAAACAGGCCGAACCATGCTTGGCTGCCGAGATCGGACGAGATCGGGCCTTTTCAGGGTGGTATGGCCGTGAGCGGTACTGCACTAGCAAATGGACACCCATGAAATGTCGAAAAAGATGCAGGGTATGATGCTCACAGCACCTGGTATTCCCAGAAGGTCTCCCAACTAGGTACTAACCAGGCCGAACCATGCTTAGCTTCCGAGATCAGATGAGATCGGGCCTTTTCAGGGTGGTATGGCCGTGAGCGATACTGCTTTTGCAGATGGACACCCATGAAATGTCGAAAAAGATGCGGGGTATGATGCTCACAGCACCTGGTATTCCCAAGCGGTCTCCCAATCAGGTACTAACCAGGCCGAACTATGCTTGGCTTCCAAGATCGGGCGAGATCGGGCCTTTTCAGGGTGGTATGGCCGTGAGCGGTACTGCTCTTGCAGATGGACACCCATGAAATGTCGAAAAAGATGCAGGGTATGATGCTCACAGCACCTGGTATTCCCAAGCGGTCTCCCAATCAGGCACTAAACAGGCCGAACCATGCTTGGCTTCCAAGATCGGACGAGATCGGGCCTTTTCAGGGTGGTATGGCCGTGAGCGGTACCGTCCTTGCAGATGGACACCCATGAAATGTCGAAAAAGATGCGGGGTATGATGCTCAGAGCACCTGGTATTCCCAAGCGGTCTCCCAATCAGGTACTAAACAGGCCGAACCATGCTTGGCTTCCACGATCGGACGAGATCGGGCCTTTTCAGGGTGGTATGGCCGTGAGCGGTACTGCACTTGCAGATGGACACCCATGAAATGTCGAAAAAGATGCGGGGTATGGTGCTCACAGCATCTGGTATTCCCAAGCGGTCTCCCAATCAGGTACTAAACAGGCCGAACCATGCTTGGCTTCCGAGATCGGACGAGATCGGGCCTTTTCAGGGTGGTATGGCCGTGAGCGGTACTGCACTAGCAGATGGACACCCATGAAATGTCGAAAAAGATGCGAGGTATGATGCTCACAGCACCTGGTATTCCGAAGCGGTCTCCCAATCAGGTACTAAACAGACCGAACCATGCTTGGCTGCCGAGATCGGACGAGATCGGGCCTTTTCAGGGTGGTATGGCCGTGAGCAGTACTGCACTAGCAGATGGACACCCATGAAATGTCGAAAAAGATGCGGGGTATGATGCTCACAGCACCTGGTATTTCCAAGCGGTCTACCAATCAGGTACTAACCAGGCCGAACCATGCTTGGCTTCCAAGAACGGACGAGATCGGGCCTTTTCAGGGTGGTATGGCCGTGAGCGGTACTGCACTAGCAGATGGACACCCATGAAATGTCGAAAAAGATGCGGGGTACGATGCTCACAGCACCTGGCATTCCCAAGCGGTCTTCCAACCAGGTACTAACCAGGCCGAACCATGCTTGGCTTCCGAGATCGGACGAGATCGGGCCTTTTCAGGGTGGTATGGCCGTGAGCGGTACTGCTGTTGCAGATGGACACCCAATAAATGTCGAAAAAGATGCGGGGCATGGTTCTCACAGCACCTGATATTCCCAAGCGGTCTCCCAATCTGGTACTAAACAAGTCTAACCATGCTTGGCTTCCGAGATCGGACGAGATCGGGCCTTTTCAGGGTGGTATGGCCGTGAGCGGTACTGCACTAGCAGATGGACACCCATGAAATGTCGAAAAAGATGCGGGGTATGATGTACACAGCACCTGGTATTCCCAAGCGGACTCCCAATCAGGTACTAACCAGGACGAACCATGCTTGGCTTCCAAGATCGGACGAGATCGGGCCTTTTCAGGGTGGTATGGCCGTGAGCGGTACTGCACTAGCAGATGGACACCCATGAAATGTCGAAAAAGATGCGGGTTATGATGCTCACAGCACCTGGTATTCCCAAGCGATCTCCCAATCAGGTACTAACCAGGCCGAACCATGCTTGGCTTCCGAGATCGGGCGAGATCGAGCCTTTTCAGGGTGGTATGGCCGTGAGCGGTACTGTTCTTGCAGATGGACACCCATGAAATGTCGAAAAAGATGCGGGGTATGATGCTCACAGCACCTGGTATTCCCAAGCGGTCTCCCAATCAGGTACTAACCAGGCCGAACCATGCTTGGCTTCCGAGTTCGGACGAGATTGGGCCTTTTCAGGGTGGTATGGCCGTGAGCGGTACTGCACTAGCAGATGGACACCCATGAAATGTCGAAAAAGATGCGGGGTATGATGCTCACAGCACCTGGTATTCCCAAGCGGTCTCCCAATCAGGTACTAAACAGGCCGAACCATGCTTGGCTGCCGAGATCGGACGAGATCGGGCCTTTTCAGGGTGGTATGGCCGTGAGCGGTACTGCACTAGCAGATGGACACCCATGAAATGTCGAAAAAGACGCGGGGTATGATGCTCACAGCACCTGGTATTCCCAAGCAGTCTCCCAACCAGGTACTAACCAGGCCAAACCATGCTTGGCTTCCGAGATCGGACGAGATCGGGCCTTTTCAGGGTGGTATGGCCGTGTGCGGTACTGCTCCTGCAGATGGACACCCATGAAATGTCGAAAAAGATGCAGGGTATGATGCTCACAGCACCTGGTATTCCCAAGCGGTCTCCCAATCAGGTACTAACCAGGCCGAACCATGCTTGGATTCCGAGATCGGGCGAGATCGGGCCTTTTCAGGGTGGTATGGCCGTGAGCGGTACTGCTCTTGCAGATGGACACCCATGAAATGTCGAAAAAGATGCGGCGTATGATGCTCACAGCACCTGGTATTCCCAAGCGGTCTCCCATTCAGGTACTAAACAGGCCGAACCATGCTTGGCTGCCGCGATCGGACGAGATCGGGCCTTTTCAGGGTGGTATGGCCGTGAGCGGTACTGCTCTTGCAGATGGACACCCATTAAATGTCGAAAAAGATGCGGGGTATGATGCTCACAGCACCTGGTATTCCCAAGCGGTCTCCCAATCAGGTACTAACCAGGCCGAACCATGCTTGGCTTCCGAGATCGGACAATCGGGCCTTTTCAGGGTGGTATGGCCGTGAGCGGTACTGCACTAGCAGATGGACACCCATGAAATGTCGAAAAAGATGCGGGGTATGATGCTCACAGCACCTGGTATTTCCAAGCAGTCTCCCAATCAGGTACTAACCAGGCCGAACCATGCTTGGCTTTCCGAGATCGGACGAGATCGGGCCTTTTCAGGGTGGTATGGCCGTGAGCGGTACTGCACTAGCAGATGGACACCCATGAAATGTCGAAAAAGATGCGGGGTATGATGCTCACAGCACCTGGTATTTCCAAGCGGTCTCCCAATCAGGTACTAACCAGTCCGAACCATGCCTGGCTTCCGAGATCGGACGAGATCGGGCCTTTTCAGGGTGGTATGGCCGTGAGCGGTACTGCACTAGCAGATGGACACCCATGAAATGTCGAAAAAGATGCGGGGTATGATGCTCACAGCACCTGGTATTCCCAAGCGGTCTCCCAATCAGGTACTAACCAGGCCGAACCATGCTTGGCTTCCGAGATCGGACAATCGGGCCTTTTCAGGGTGGTATGGCCGTGAGCGGTACTGCACTAGCAGATGGACACCCATGAAATGTCGAAAAAGATGCGGGGTATGATGCTCACAGCACCTGGTATTTCCAAGCAGTCTCCCAATCAGGTACTAACCAGGCCGAACCATGCTTGGCTTTCCGAGATCGGACGAGATCGGGCCTTTTCAGGGTGGTATGGCCGTGAGCGGTACTGCACTAGCAGATGGACACCCATGAAATGTCGAAAAAGATGCGGGGTATGATGCTCACAGCACCTGGTATTCCCAAGCGGTCTCCCAATCAGGTAGTAACCAGGCCGAATCATGCTTGGCTGCCGAGATCGGGCGAGATCGGGCCTTTTCAGGGTGGTATGGCCGTGAGCAGTACTGCTCTTGCAGATGGACACCCATTAAATGTCGAAAAAGATGCGGGGTATGATGCTCACAGCACCTGGTATTTCCAAGCGGTCTCCCAATCAGGTACTAACCAGGCCTAACCATGCTTGGCTTCCGAGATCGGACAATCGGGCCTTTTCAGGGTGGTATGGCCGTGAGCGGTACTGCACCACCAGATGGACACCCATGAAATGTCGAAAAAGATGCGGGGTATGATGCTCACAGCACCTGGTATTCCCAAGCGGTCTCCCAATCAGCTACGAACCAGGCCGAACCATGCTTGGCTTCCGAAATCGGAAGAGATCGGGCCTTTTCAGGGTGGTATGGCCGAGAGCGGTACTGCTCTTGCAGATGGACACCCATGAAATGTCGAAAAAGATGCGGGGTATGATGCTCACAGCACCTGGTATTCCCAAGCAGTCTCCCAATCAGGTACTAAACAGGCCGAACCATGCTCGGCTTCCGAGATCGGACGAGATCGGGCGAGATCGGGCCTTATCAGGGTGGTATGGCCGTGAGCGGTACTGCTCTTGCAGATGGACACCCATGAAATGTCGAAAAAGATGCGGGGTATGATGCTCACAGCACCTGGTATTCCCAAGCGGTCTCCCAATCAGGTACTAACCAGGCCGAACCATGCTTGGCTTCTGAGATCGGACGAGATCGGGCGAGATCGGGCCTTATCAGGGTGGTATGACTGTGAGCGGTACTCTCCTTGCAGATGGACACCCATGAAATGTCGAAAAAGATGCGGGGTATGATGCTCACAGCACCTGGTATTCCCAAGCGGTCTCCCAATCAAGTACTAACCAGGCCGAACCATGCTTGGCTGCCGAAATCGGACGAGATCGGGCGAGATCGGGCCTTATCAGGGTGGTATGGCTGTGAGCGGTACTGCTCTTGCAGATGGACACCCATGAAATGTCGAAAAAGATGCAGGGTATGATGCTCACAGCACCTGGTATTCCCAAGCGGTCTCCCAATCAGGTACTAACCAGTCCGAACGATGCTTGGCTGCCGAGATCGGACGAGATCGGACGAGATCGGGCCTTTTCAGGGTGGTATGGCCGTGAGCGGTACTGCACTAGCAGATGGACACCCATGAAATGTCGAAAAAGATGCGGGGTATGATGCTCACAGAACCTGGTATTCCCAAGCGGTCTCCCAATCAGGTACTAAACAGGCCCAAACCATGCTTGGCTTCCGAGATCGGACGAGATCGGGCCTTATCAGGGTGGTATGGCCGTGAGCGGTACTGCACTAGCAGATGGACACCCATGAAATGTCGAAAAAGATGCGGGGTATGATGCTCACAGCACCTGGTATTCCGAAGCGGTCTCCCAATCAGGTACTAAACAGGCCGAACCATGCTTGGCTGCCGAGATCGGACAAGATCGGGCCTTTTCTGGGTGGTATGGCCGTGAGCGGTACTGCACTAGCAGATGGACACCCATGAAATGTCGAAAAAGATGCGGGGTATGATGCTCACAGCACCTGGTATTCCGAAGCGGTCTCCCAATCAGGTACTAAACAGGCCGAACGATGCTTGGCTGCCGAGATCGGACGAGATCGGGCCTTTTCAGGGTGGTATGGCCGTGAGCGGTACTGCACTAGCAGATGGACACCAATGAAATGTCGAAAAAGATGCAGGGTATGATGCTCACAGAACCTGGTATTCCCAAGCAGTCTCCCAATCAGGTACTAACCAGGCCGGACCATGCTTGGCTTCCGAGATCGGGCCTTTTCAGGGTGGTATGGCCTTGAGCGGTACTGCTTTTGCAGATGGACACCCATGAAATGTCGAAAAAGATGCGGGGTATGATGCTCACAGCACCTGGTATTCCCAAGCGGTCTTCCAACCAGGTACTAACCAGGCCGAACCATGCTTGGCTTCCGAGATCGGACGAGATCGGGCCTTTTCAGGGTGGTATGGCCGTGAGCGGTACTGCTCCTGCAGATGGACACCCATGAAATGTCGAAAAAGATGCGGGGTATGATGCTCACTGCACCTGGTATTCCCAAGCGGTCTCCCAATCAGGTACTAACCAGGCCGAACCATGCTTGGCTTCCGAGATCGGACGAGATCGGGCCTTTTCAGGGTGGTATGGCCGTGAGCGGTACTGCTCATGCAGATGGACACCCATGAAATGTCGAAAAAGATGCGGGGTATGATGCTCACAGCACCTGGTATTCGCAAGCGGTCTCCCAATCAGGTACTGACCAGGCCGGACCATACTTGGCTTCCGAGATCGGACGAGAACGGGCCTTTTCAGGGTGGTATGGCCGTGAGCGGTACTGTACTAGCAGATGGACACCCATGAAATGTCGAAAAAGATGCGGGGTATGATGCTCACAGCACCTGGTATTCCCAAGCGGTCTCCCAATCAGGTACTAACCAGGCCGAACCATGCTTGGCTGCCGAGATCGGACGAGAGCGGGCGAGATCGGGCCTTATCAGGGTGGTATGGCCGTGAGCGGTACTGCTCTTGCAGATGGACACCCATGAAATGTCGAAAAAGATGCGGGGTATGATGCTCACAGCACCTGGTATTCCCAAGCGGTCTCCCAATCAGGTACTAACCAGGCCGGACCATGCTTGGCTTCCGAGATCGGACGAGATCGGGCCTTTTCAGGGTGGTATGGCCGTGAGCGGTACTGCTCCTGCAGATGGACACCCATGAAATGTCGAAAAAGATGCGGGGTATGATGCTCACAGCACCTGGTATTCCCAAGCGGTCTCCCAATCAGGTACTAACCAGGCCGAACCATGCTTGGCCTCCGAGATCGGACTAGATCGGGCCTTTTCAGGGTGGTATGGCCGTGAGCGGTACTGCGCTAGCAGATGGACACCCATGAAATGTCGAAAAAGATGCGGGGTATGATGCTCACAGCACCTGGTATTCCCAAGCGGTCTCCTAATCAGGTACTGACCAGGCCGAACCATGCTTGGCTTCCGAGATCGAACGAGATCGGGCCTTTTCAGGGTGGTATGGCCGTGAGCGGTACTGTACTAGCAGATGGACACCCATGAAATGTCGAAAAAGATGCGGGGTATGATGCTCACAGCACCTGGTATTCCCAAGCGGTCTCCCAATCAGGTACTAACCAGGCCGAACCATGCTTGGCTGCCGAGATCGGACGAGATCGGACGAGATCGGGCCTTTTCAGGGTGGTATGGCAGTGAGCGGTACTGCTCTTGCAGATGGACACCCATGAAATGTCGAAAAAGATGCAGGGTATGATGCTCACAGCACCTGGTATTCCCAAGCGGTCTCCCAATCAGGTACTAAACAGGCCGAACCATGCTTGGCTTCCGAGATCAGACGAGATCGGGCCTTTTCAGGGTGGTATGGCCGTGAGCGGTACTGCACTAGCAGATGGACACCCATGAAATGTCGAAAAAGATGCGGGGCAAGATGCTCACAGCACCTGGTATTCCCAAGCGGTCTCCCAATCAGGTACTAACCAGGCCGAAACATGCTTGGCTTCCGAGATCGGATGAGATTTGGCCTTTTCAGGGTGGTATGGCCATGAGCGGTACTGCTATTGCAGATGGACACCCATGAAATGTCGAAAAAGATGCGGGGTATGATGCTCACAGCACCTGGTATTCCCAAGCGGTCCCCCAATCAGGTACTAAACAGGCCGAACCATGCTCGGCTTCCGAGATCGGACGAGATCGGGCGAGATCGGGCCTTATCAGGGTGGTATGGCCGTGAGCGGTACTGCTCTTGCAGATGGACACCCATGAAATGTCGAAAAAGATGCGGGGTATGATGCTCACAGCACCTGGTATTCCCAAGCGGTCTCCCAATCAGGTACTAACCAGACCGAACCATGCTTGGCTTCCGAGATCGGACGAGATCGGGCCTTTTCAGGGTGGTATGGCCGTGAGCGGTACTGCTCTTGCAGATGGACACCCATGAAATGTCGAAAAAGATGCGGGGTATGATGCTCACAGCACCTGGTATTCCCAAGCGGTCTCCCAATCAGGTACTAACCAGGCCGAACCATGCTTGGCTTCCGAGATCGGACGAGATCGGGCCTTTTCAGGGTGGTATGGCCATGAGCGGTACTCTCCTTGCAGATGGACACCCATGAAATGTCGAAAAAGATGCGGGGTATGATGCTCACAGCACCTGGTATTCCCAAGCGGTTTCCCAATCAGGTACTAACCAGGCCGAACCATGCTTGGCTGCCGAGATCGGACGAGATCGGGCGAGATCGGGCCTTATCAGGGTGGTATGGCTGTGAGCGGTACTGCTCTTGCAGATGGACACCCATGAAATGTCGAAAAAGTTGCAGGGTATGATGCTCACAGCACCTGGTATTCCCAAGCGGTCTCCCAATCAGGTACTAACCAGGCCGAACGATGCTTGGCTGCCGAGATCGGACGAGATCGGACGAGATCGGGCCTTTTCAGGGTGGTATGGCCGTGAGCGGTACTGCACTAGCAGATGGACACCCATGAAATGTCGAAAAAGATGCGGGGTATGATGCTCACAGCACCTGGTATTCCCAAGCGGTCTCCCAATCAGGTACTAAACAGGCCGAACCATGCTTGCTGCCGAGATCGGACGAGATCGGGCCTTTTCAGGGTGGTATGGCCGTGAGCGGTACTGCACTAGCAGATGGACACCCATGAAATGTCGAAAAAGATGCGGGGTATGATGCTCACAGCACCTGGTATTCCCAAGCGGTCTCCCAATCAGGTACTAACCAGGCCGGACCATGCTTGGCTTCTGAGATCGGATGAGATCGGGCCTTTTCAGGGTGGTATGGCCGTGAGCGGTACTGTTCTTGCAGATGGACACCCATGAAATGTCGAAAAAGATGCGGGGTATGATGCTCACGGCACCTGGTATTCCCAAGCGGTCTCCCAATCAGGTACTAACCAGGCCGTACCATGCTTGGCTTCCGAGATCGAACGAGATCGGGCCTTTTCAGGGTGGTATGGCCGTGAGCGGTACTGCACTTGCAGATGGACACCCATGAAATGTCGAAAAAGATGCGGGGTATGATGCTCACAGCACCTGGTATTCCCAAGCAGTCTCCCAATCAGGTACTAACCAGGCCAAACCATGCTTGGCTTCCGAGATCGGACGAGATCGGGCCTTTTCGGGGTGGTATGGCCGTGAGCGGTACTGCTTTTGCAGATGGACACCCATGAAATGTCGAAAAAGATGCGGGGTATGATACTCACAGCACCTGGTATTCCCAAGCGGTCTCCCAATCAGGTACTAAACAGGCCGAACCATGCTTGGCTTCCGAGATCGGAGGATATCGGGCCTTTTCAGGGTGGTATGGCCGTGAGCGGTACTGCTCTTGCAGATGGACACCCATGAAATGTCGAAAAAGATGCGGGGTATGATGCTCACAGCACCTGGTATTCCC
The DNA here is from genome assembly GCF_051989575.1 of Stigmatopora nigra. NCBI lineage: Eukaryota > Metazoa > Chordata > Actinopteri > Syngnathiformes > Syngnathidae > Stigmatopora > Stigmatopora nigra. Next base: position 627,319 of record NW_027551603.1, read on the forward strand.
AAGCGGTCTCCCAATCAGGTACTAACCAGGCCGAACTATGCTTGGCTTTCGAGATCGGACGAGATCGGGCCTTTTCAGGGTGGTATGGCCGTGAGCGGTACTGCTCCTGCAGATGGACACCCATGAAATGTCGAAAAAGATGCGGGGCATGACGCTCACAGCACCTGGTATTCCCAAGCGGTCTCCCAATCAGGTACTAACCAGGCCAAACCATGCTTGGCTGCCAAGATCGGACAAGATCGGGCCTTTTCAGGGTGGTATGGCCGTGAGCGGTACTGCTCTTGCAGATGGACACCCATGAAATGTCGAAAAAGATGCAGGGTATGATGCTCACAGCACCTGATATTCCCAAACGGTCTCCCAATCAGGTACTAACCAGGCCGAACCATGCTTGGCTTCCGAGATTAGACAAGATCGGGCCTTTTCAGGGTGGTATGGCCGTGAGCAGTACTGCTCTTGCAGATGGACACCCATGAAATGTCGAAAAAGATGCGGGGTATGATGCTCACAGCACCTGGTATTCCCAAGCGGTCTCCCAATCAGGTACTAACCAGGCCGAACCATGCTTGGCTGCCGAGATCGGACGAGATCGGGCGAGATCGGGCCTTTTCAGGGTGGTATGGCCGTGAGTTGTACTGCTTTTGCAGATGGACACCCATGAAATGTCGAAAAAGATGCGGGGTATGATGCTCACAGCACCTGGTATTCCCAAGCGGTCTCCCAATCAGGTACTAAACAGGCCGAACCATGCTTGGCTGCCGAGATCGGACGAGATCGGGCCTTTTCAGGGTGGTATGGCCGTGAGCGGTACTGCTCTTGCAGATGGACACCCATGAAATGTCGAAAAAGATGCGGGGTATGATGCTCACAGCACCTGGTATTCCCAAGCGGTCTCCCAATCAGATACTAACCAGGCCGAACGATGCTTGGCTTCCGAGATCGGACGAGATCGGGCCTTTTCAGGGTGGTATGGCCGTGAGCGGTACTGCTATTGCAGATGGACACCCATGAAATGTCGAAAAAGATGCGGGGTATGATGCTCACTGCACCTGGTATTCCCAAGCGGTCTCCCATTCAGGTACTAACCTGGCCGAATCATGCTTGGCTGCTGAGATCGGACGAGATCAGGCCTTATCAGGGTGGTATGGCCGTGAGAGGTACTGCTCTTGCAGATGGACACCCATGAAATGTCGAAAAAGATGCGGGGTATGATGCTCACAGCACCTGGTATTCCCAAGCGGTCTCCCAATCAGGTACTAACCAGGCCGAACCATGCTTGGCTTCCGAGATCGGACGAGATCGGGCCTTTTCAGGGTGGTATGGCCGTGAGCGGTACTGCGCATGCAGATGGACACCCATGAAATGTCGAAAAAGATGCGGGGTATGACGCTCACAGCACCTGGTATTCCCAAGCGGTCTCCCATTCAGGTACTAAACAGGCCGAACCATGCTTGGCTTCCGAGATCGGACGAGATCGGACGAGATCGGGCCTTTTCAGGGTGGTATGGCCGTGAGCGGTACTGCTCTTGCAGATGGACACCCATGAAATGTCGAAAAAGATGCGGGGTATGATGCTCACAGGACCTGGTATTCCCAAGCGGTCTCCCAATCAGGTACTAACCAGGCCGAACCATGCTTGGCTTCCGAGATCGGACGAGATCGGGCCTTTTCAGGGTGGTATGGCCTTGAGCGGTACTGCTCTTGCAGATGGACACCCATGAAATGTCGAAAAAGATGCGGGGTATGATGCTCACAGCACCTGGTATTCCCAAGCGGTCTCCCAATCAGGTACTAAACAGGCCGAACCATGCTTGGCTTCCGAGATCGGACGAGATCGGGCCTTTTCAGGGTGGTATGGCCGTGAGCGGTACTGCTCTTGCAGATGGACACCCATGAAATGTCGAAAAAGATGCGGGGTATGATGCTCACAGCACCTGGTATTCCCAAGCGGTCTCCCAATCAGGTACTAACCAGGCCGTACCATGCTTGGCTGCCGAGATCGGACGAGATCGGGCGAGATCGGGCCTTTTCAGGGTGATATGGCCGTGTGCGGTACTGCTCTTGCAGATGGACACCCATGAAATGTCGAAAAAGATGCGGGGTATGATGCTCACAGCACCTGGTATTCCCAAGCGGTCTCCCAATCAGGTACTAAACAGGCCGAACCATGCTTGGCTTCCGAGATCGGACGAGATCGGGCCTTTTCAGGGTGGTATGGCCGTGAGCGGTACTTCTCTTGCAGATGGACACCCATGAAATGTCGAAAAAGATGCGGGGTATGATGCTCACAGCACCTGGTACTCCCAAGCGGTCTCCCAATCAGATACTAACGAGGCCGAACCATGCTTGGCTTCCGAGATCGGACGAGACCGGACGAGATCGGGCCTTTTCAGGGTGGTATGGCCGTGAGTGGTACTGCTCTTGCAGATGGACACCCATGAAATGTCGAAAAAGATGCGGGGTATGATGCTCACAGCACCTGGTATTCCCAAGCGGTCTCCCAATCAGGTACTAAACAGGCCGAACCATGCTTGGCTTCCGAGATCGGACGAGATCGGGCCTTTTCAGGGTGGTATGGCCGTGAGCGGTACTGCTCTTGCAGATGGACACCCATGAAATGTCGAAAAAGATGCGGGGTATGATGCTCACAGCACCTGGTATTCCCAAGCGGTCTCCCAATCAGGTACTAACCAGGCCGTACCATGCTTGGCTGCCGAGATCGGACGAGATCGGGCGAGATCGGGCCTTTTCAGGGTGATATGGCCGTGAGCGGTACTGCTCTTGCAGATGGACACCCATGAAATGTCGAAAAAGATGCGGGGTATGATGCTCACAGCACCTGGTATTCCCAAGCGGTCTCCCAATCAGGTACTAAACAGGCCGAACCATGCTTGGCTTCCGAGATCGGACGAGATCGGGCCTTTTCAGGGTGGTATGGCCGTGAGCGGTACTGCTTTTACAGATGGACACCCATGAAATGTCGAAAAAGATGCGGGGTATGATGCTCACAGCACCTGGTATTCCCAAGCGGTCTCCCAATCAGGTACTAACCAGGCCGAACCATGCTTGGCTTCCGAGATCGGACGAGATCGGGCCTTTTCAGGGTGGTATGGCCGTGAGCGGTACTTCTCTTGCAGATGGACACCCATGAAATGTCGAAAAAGATGCGGGGTATGATGCTCACAGCACCTGGTATTCCCAAGCGGTCTCCCAATCAGGTACTAACCAGGCCGAATCTTGCTTGGCTTCCGAGATCGGACGAGATCGGGCCTTTTCAGGGTGGTATGGCCGTGAGCGGTACTGCTCTTGCAGATGGACACCCATGAAATGTCGAAAAAGATGCGGGGTATGATGCTCACAGCACCTGGTATTCCCAAGCGGTCTCCCAATCAGGTACTAACCAGGCCGAACCATGCTTGGCTGCCGAGATCGGACGAGATTGGGCCTTATCAGGGTGGTATGGCCGTGAGCGGTACTCTTCATGCAGATGGACACCCATGAAATGTCGAAAAAGATGCGGGGTATGATGCTCACAGCACCTGGTATTCCCAAGCGGTCTCCCAATCAGGTACTAACCAGGCCGAACCATGCTTGGCTGCCGAGATCGGACGAGATCGGGCGAGATCGGGCCTTATCAGGGTGGTATGGCCGTGAGCGGTACTGCTCTTGCAGATGGACACCCATTAAATGTCGAAAAAGATGCGGGGTATGATGCTCACAGCACCTGGTATTCCCAAGCGGTCTCCCAATCAGGTACTAACCAGGCCGAACCATGCTTGGCTGCAGAAATCGGACGAGATAGGGCCTTTTCAGGGTGGTATGGCCGTGAGCGGTACTGCACTAGCAGATGGACACCCATGAAATGTCGAAAAAGATGCGGGGTATGATGCTCACAGCACCTGGTATTCCCAAGCGGTCTCCCAATCAGGTACTAAACAGGCCGAACCATGCTTGGCTTCCGAGATCGGACGAGATCGGACCTTTTCAGGGTGGTATGGCCGTGAGCGGTACTGCTCATGCAGATGGACACCCATGAAATGTCGAAAAAGATGCGGGGTATGATGCTCACAGCACCTGGTATTCCCAAGCGGTCTCCCAATCAGGTACTAACCAGGCCGAACCATGCTTGGCTTCCGAGATCGGACGAGATCGGGCCTTTTCAGGGTGGTATGGCCGCGAGCGGTACCGCTATTGCAGATGGACACCCATGAAATGTCGAAAAAGATGCGGGGTATGATGCTCACAGCACCTGGTATTCCCAAGCGGTCTCCCAATCAGGTACTAACCAGGCCGAACTATGCTTGGCTTCCGAGATCGGACGAGATCGGGCCTTTTCAGGGTGGTATGGCCGTGAGCAATACTGCTCTTGCAGATGGACACCCATGAAATGTCGAAAAAGATGCGGGGCATGGTTCTCACAGAACCTGGTATTCCTAAGCGGTCTCCCAATCAGATACTAACCAGGCCGAATCATGCTTGGCTTCCAAGATCGGACGAGATCGGACGAGATCGGGCCTTTTCAGGGTGGTATGGCCGTGAGTGGTACTGCTCTTGCAGATGGACACCCATGAAATGTCGAAAAAGATGCGGGGCATGGTTCTCACAGCACCTGGTATTCCCAAGCGGTCTCCCAAACAGGTACTAAACAGGCCGAACCATGCTTGGCTTCCGAGATCGGGCGAGATCAGGCCTTTTCAGGGTGGTATGGCTGTGAGCGGTACTGTTCATGCAGATGGACACCCATGAAATGTCGAAAAAGATGCGGGGCATGGTTCTCACAGCACCTGGTATTCCCAAGCGGTCTCCCAATCAGGTGCTAACCAGGCCGAACCATGCTTGGATTCCGAGATCGCACGAGATCGGGCCTTTTCAGGGTGGTATGGCCGTGAGCGGTACTGCACTAGCAGATGGACACTGTCAGGTTCATTAATAATTACCTTCGTCCGTAATTATCAATAACTGCAGGAAGACATCTTATTCAATTATTGACATTTAATTAAATAGAAATGGATACAACAGATAAAAGCCTCCGGAGGGGAGCGTTACAGCAAGTGTCACCTTACAACTTCCGAACGTCTTCCCGAATAGACGTTTTCGTCCCATTCTTATGGTCACAAGTTACAGAGTTGTTGATCATTCCATCACGTATGAGTAAAAACAACATCTGGGACTACAATAACAATCAAAGTATTTTACTAATAACAAAAACAGGGACTAGACCTAACAACATGTAGATTAGAGTAATTATACAACCTCCTTGACCTAAGAATCATATAATATAATCATAATCATATAATCGTTACATACAGAAAAACCCGAAGTGTACGGTTACATAACGATAACAATATTCTTGTTATTGTCCGAATAGCCCTGTCCTCGTCACCAAGGGCCCACCAAATCTCAAGGACCCAGATTGGGTGGATTGTTTGTATAACCATCCTGGAACAGGCTGTCCCGGTTAAAGATGACTTGGTGTGACCTCAACACTTTTGAAAAACAGAAAGAGAATGATTTAACAAAGTAATGAATTCATACAGAGAAAAGAAAGAGAATGATTTAATAAAGAAATGAATTAATATAACTATTATAATAGTAAAACAGAACAAACCCAACATTCCCCCGTTTTTATAATATGTATGTTATTAGTCATTTCTTAGTAATCACTAAATGGTAATGTCGGGTGACTGTGATTTTTCCCGCCTACTCCTTACTCCCATGGCTGGTCTGAAAGAGAAAAAACATAATTATATTCGTCCAATTGGTCCTCGGATTTACCGTACTCCTGGACCTCACTGCTTTCCCCAAACCGTCCCATAAGATACAACTCATGTACTTTAGAATTTGTAGGGGCAATTGCAGTAGTTATAAGTCGGCTTAGCAAGGAGCGCAAACAGGGGATACTACATCACCCACACAATGTTAGGATAGCGGTAATTGTGCCTATAGTAACCACGAAGGATGTAGCCAAATCTTTAGATTTTCCAAAGGTCTTATCCCACCAATCTGACAATGCGGACGTATCTACTCCAGAGTGCTCTTGCATATTGCGGTTCAGTGTTTGCAGGCCAGTAATGGCCCTGGTGAGAGATCCACTGGGTGACGCGTTGTTCGGTATGAAGGTGCAACATTGTTTTCCAAACATTGCACACACGCCCCCTGTTTCAAGGATCATATCCACCGCTATGCGATTCTGGAACGCCATCAGACTGGTAGCTGCCAGTTGTTCCTTCATGGCCACAAATCCCTGTTCAGTATAATTTCCAAGTTTTGAACATTGTAATGTAAGTAATTTATTCTATCCACATTTTTGTTTGGGGTGATTAGAAGGAAGATAGACTCCCAACCTGCTGCGATCTGATTAGCCAGCTTATACTCATCTGGTACGCCCCAGGGGATGCCAATCGCATCAATGTATGTTGGATCTCCTTCCCTCCATGCCTCTCGACGATGTCGGGAGGGTCGACCCTTCAGCCGAATTATGAGCCGCCAATTGTATCTCCTCCACTGTGGATGGAAAAACAGACATCGGTAAGAGCAGTGAGACCAAAGTACCTAGTCCTGCCGCGTTTCGGCAGGAGTCGTATAATTTATCTACCACCCCGCCACCATAGGCCAGAACGTGGTATCAGGGGTGTAGTTTGTTTTAGAACGCCGGTACACCACGTCATTTATCGCCCCCAGCTTCAGACCATGCCCTGTAAGGTTTAAGCAGGTAAAATGATTAAACAGTGGAAAAATTGACTTCCTATTTACTGCGTAACAGGATAAACACTGCTTCAATATTTTTTTTTTTTCTTGCCAAGTAGGACACGTTTTTTCATTTGTAAAAACACTTTTCCCCAAAAGAATGGTGATTGAGGGAGTTGTTAGACCCCATCGTTTTTTCCCTTGTCTGGTAGGTTATCCTAATCTTTTGTAAGATGGTTTAGTCTCAATTGAAACTATATGGAGACGTCAAACCCAATATAAAAGAGTTCCCTATAGTTTTATGGTATTGCTTGCTGAGCAATAATCTTTTCAATTAATATTGGTGTTTCCCGTATTTTATTAAGTCAGAAAGTTTATTTTACCCGTCCCCTCAATGTTTCAATTGAGACCACCCTTTTACCAAAGTAGCTCCACCTAGTGCTTGTCCTCTTTACACTCCATTAACAGCGCCCAATTATCCCCCGTTTGGGAAATCCCTGTTTCAGAAATACATTTTCACAGGTTAATATGTCAGTCCAAGCTTTCCAATCTTGACCAATTTCTGCAACAAGGCTTTTCCCAATCTTCAATTTTTTGCTGTTAATGTACCACACATATTTCCCACCATAGATTGCCCCTTTGTATGGCAACCGGGACGTCGCCGAGTCCAAATATATATTTTCATTTTGGAAATTTGATTTAGTAGGTAATGTTAATTAAATGTAAATGTGTATGTTTCTCGGTTTACCCTCCCGTAAGAAGGTGTATCCTCAATTGAAACGCCTCCGCCTTTTTCTCCAACTGGAGAAAACAACCCTACTGTGGAAAGGAATAGAATCACAATCATCATTAATCTCATTGCCCCAAAAGCAATAATTGTTTTCAACATGACTTTTTGTCTTTGTTTAGGGAGTTTTCCTCTTGAAACGTTTCAATTTAGACAACCTTCTTACTGTGGGAAAGGTGCATCCGTGTCCCCTTTCAGTAACAAGGACCCTCCCACTTTGCGTTGCTCCGATGTTTCTTCTTTTATGCTGCTTATCAGCATCCAGTCTTCAAGAATCACCGTCGCTTCGTCCGTTTCCTGTTAAGAAGCAAAATCTCCCTCTGATAGTCTAAATTTGGTGTGTGCGTTTTTTTTTCTCTGATAGATTCGCCTCATCATCCAATTGTCATTGTGTGGTGAATAATAACAATTTGTAAGGTCTACCAAACAGGACTTCATATAAGGTCCGCCAATTGTGGATGGTAGACAACTATTATATTAACAAAATGGGAGCCATTATCACTATAAATAGTTTCTGGAATTCCATATCGTGGAATGATATCCATATGATCTAATAAAATAAAATAAAATCTATATGTATTTTTTTGAAATGGATATGTGGGCATGCATATAGATTTAAACCCTAAGCCTTGTAGTGCCGTTGTAGCAAGGCCACCTCCCCCTTGTCGAGACATAGGTCTTCCCTTGACTCAAGCCCAAATTATTTTCTTTATTGATCTTTTATTGATAGATTATGTCTCGGTGGTCTGCCAATCAAAAAACACAAAAAGACAAACTATCATTCACGCTCACACTCATAAAAAAAAGAATTTAGTGTGTTCAACCAGTCTAGCATCCATAATTTCATTTTGTGGGAGTAAACTGGAGTACCCGGAGAAAATCCACAAATTCTCGAGGACGCCATGAATACCCCACATTCCGGAAAGTCTGGATCCACCCCGCATTCATTAGTAGATCCTTTAATATACACACCCCCACTCTAGCATTTTAACCGTTTGTAAAAAATTTCCTTCAAGTTTCACACAAAGTTATATCCTCTTTAATGCTATCAGTTTAGCTGTTTGTTCCCCGAATTGAGGTGGCAATAGTTTCACATCTAAGGTTTTTATTTTCACAGCCGCCATGACCTAATGGCCCCCTGTCAGGTTTTTGGAAAATCCCAATTTCCTCTAATAGCATGCCAATCACCTTTTAATGCGGCCATCCAATTTTGTTTCTACTTGTTTCAGGTGATAAGATAATCTCCCCCATTTGTAAAACAAATTCATCCACGCCTAATTTATACAACATGACGCCTACTTGTTTTAGATATGGGGTCCCCAATTTCCCAAAATTTCCCAGAATTAATGTACTACCACATCCTGTCAAAAACCCAAAACGACTAACATAACCTGTTTCTAAGCCAGATTCTGGAATTTGGAGAATTTCTCCTTTCCCTCCCTTATCTAAGCTTGTTATTGCCACTCGTTATCACTGTAACATTCAGGCGTATTAACCCCATCGTTGCTAAAGTTCTCACCAATTTGCATGCCCTTAAAGCAGTAAAAAGCAACGTTATTTGGTTGTATCAATTGACCAATGCTTATCCAATCCGTAATATCCTTAAAGTCACCAATATGACCTGTGACAAAGCATATTTCCTCCCGCCAGGACAACAGACAATGTTCTTTCAAGTGCACTTTGAAAAACATTCCATGTTACTCCATTCTTAGGGAAAATATGCTCATCCTAAACCAATTATTTTATTTACAATTCACCTAATTATTTGGATGAATGCCATGAATTTTATCATGCCACTATTGCATTGTAAATTTCCCATCTGATGTCGTTAACAGCCAAATAATTCAATACCTACTATACTTTGTAAATCACCTCATATGATGTTTACTTAAGACAAGAGTCATTTCCCATAGCCTGTTACCAAAACAAAAATCTACAACAATTAAATTAGAGAAATCAACCTTTTGTTAGACAATTCCTAATTACAAACTTTAATGTTTTAAAAACCTTATCGTCACCAATATACCATAATTTTGTAAATTTTGTCATCCTGGCCTTTTTTTCTTTTAAACAGCCAACCTCCTGGATTAAAGTATTTTGAATAATCAAAAAATTCTGAAATAGTATTAATATTATTTTATCCTCCAAAAGCTAGTTTCCTTTAACTAAGAGCCCTTTGAAATCCACAATTGCTCAAAAATGACTATTTTGGTCTATTTCCCAAATCCAAAGCTTTTTACCAAATCAACCTTTTACTAAACAGATTTTCTATCCTCTTAATACATTTCATTTTAAAACCCAAAATATCAATGCGAAAGCATCCGCATAACCTTGCATTTCTTGCAGACCATGTATTGTTCTTATTCTGAAAAGTCCAAACAGAAAACGCAATTAGCCGTTAACTATGACCTCCACTCTTGCTGCGAAAACAGCATTGTTATCTTATGTTTACAAACCAGCTTTTTCCCTGTGCCCAAATACAACGCTTTTTAGAGAAGACAACCATTAAAACGTCAAATTAACCCCTCTTCCGATATTCAACTACATCACAATATTTTTCCAAGACCCCATATATCCAGAATATGTATGCTGCAAGCACAACAATATGGCAAAAACCCATTTTCTGCCCTCAAGTTTGCTTCAGCACCCCCAAGGCCAATTATTATTATTATAATGTCTTCACGGAAGGGATCACAAAATTTTAGTTGTTTACACGGTCCGAACGCTCCCGAAAGCCCAACACAGTTAAATCGTCTGCCCCGCGGCCCACATGTTTCACTCCCATCTAATCAGCAGCCGCTGCACCAGAAACGCTTCCCCCGCAGTTGACACATTTTTTGGCAAGTCTAGAGCATAATAAAAACACAGGTGACATTCCCTGCTAAAATTTAAATGATCATTTTGTATATATTCTTTTGTCTTTTTAAACACCATCTTCCCGTTAGCGGACGGGATCAAAAACCAAGCTGCAATAAGCCATCACATTGCTGTAAATTGACAGTACATATAGGTTATATTAACAAAGCACCACCCGCACTTGGAAATAACCATTCTAATTGTTGTTATACAAGCCCAAGCATCACAAAAAAAACCCAATTTATTGTAATCACAAAACGTCATACCCGGATTAACCAAATCAAATACCAGTGTCCCCATTAATTTTCTAGCTCCCTTTATTTTTGTTAAACTTCCTCCGCGCCCGTCACCTATCTCGGTAAATATTTTCCCCGTCAGCCGAGGAGGCCCCGCTATTTTTTCCTTACCAAACAGTACTTTCCCGCAGCCACGGTCTTAAATATATCCCCGTTATCCGAGGGAGCCCCCACTATTTTCCCAAAATAGTATTTTTAACTTCTCCCCGGCCTTATTTTGCCATTAGTGTCTGTGGAACAAGCTGTTACACTTTCATCCACTCACATATTATTTATATATGTATATTACCTCTATGCATTAGTGCATATATTATCCTGCATTCTATGCATTTTAAGCTGGCCAGCAAACCCATATTTATTTATCCATAAATATAGCTGTGTAATATTTTTAAAGCGCTTTGTCTTTCCAATTTTTTCCAATCCTTACAAGTTAGACGTATTTTTTGGATCGTCATCCAAACCCGCCTTACAACACGTGTTTCCCATATTTTACTTTTATTTTTTGTAGTGAGTTCGTGTGCCTCACACAGTTAACTCTATTATTTATTATTATTATTAATATTATTATTATCTATTCGACTGTATCGACTGTATCTCCTAGGCCTTTCCTAATTTTACTGCAGAAACCACACAAACACCATACAACGTATATTCGTGCCTACCCTTTAGACACAGGACACTCCCCGGCCCCAATATTGTATCTCTAGTACAATATATTCGTGCCTACCCCTGAGACACAGGACACTTTCCAGCAAAGTGCCCCACCGTACCTGCCATTGACTAGTATAAACACAGGGTTTTATCGCCGTCACCCAGGACGCGAAACCAGCCCAACAATGGACCTCACATACAATGTCCCTTTAACGCATTTGGAAACACCTTCACAACATGCAGACATTAATGTGGACTTACCCGAGATCCATCAGATGTCTCCCTCCAGCAGGAAAAGTCTTCAACCGCCGAGAATCCAGGCGCCCCCGTCGAAAAACTCCGGCCCACCAAGGGTTTTGAAGACGCCGTGCGCACGGTCACTTACCAGATGTCGAACAGCAGCGCCTGGGTTCTCGCTCCGGTATATTGACCTCCATGGCTCAGAAGGACCAAAATGTCAGGTTCATTAATAATTACCTTCGTCCATAATTATCAATAACTGCAGGAAGACATCTTATTCAATTATTGACATTTAATTAAATAGAAATGGATACAACAGATAAAAGCCTCCGGAGGGGAGCGTTACAGCAAGTGTCACCTTACAACTTCCGAACGTCTTCCCGAATAGACGTTTTCGTCCCATTCTTATGGTCACAAGTTACAGAGTTGTTGATCATTCCATCACGTATGAGTAAAAACAACATCTGGGACTACAATAACAATCAAAGTATTTTACTCATAACAAAAACAGGGACTAGACCTAACAACATGTAGATTAGAGTAATTATACAACCTCCTTGACCTAAGAATCATATAATATAATCATAATCATATAGTCGTTACATACAGAAAAACCCGAAGTGTACGGTTACATAACGATAACAATATTCTTGTTATTGTCTGAATAGCCCTGTCCTCGTCACCAAGGGCCCACCAAATCTCAAGGACCCAGATTGGGTGGATTATCTGTAAAACCATCCTGGAACAGGCTGTCCAGGTTAAAGATGACTTGGTGTGACCTCAACACTTTTGAAAAACAGAAAGAGAATGATTTAACAAAGTAATGAATTAATACAGAGAAAAGAAAGAGAATGATTTAATAAAGAAATGAATTAATATAACTATTATAATAGTAAAACAGAACAAACCCAACAGACACCCATGAAATGTCGAAGAAGATGCGGGGTATGATGCTCACAGCACTTGGTATTCCCAAGCGGTCTCCCAATCAGGTACTAACCAGGACGAACCATGCTTGGCTTCCGAACTCGGACGAGATCGGGCCTTTTCAGGGTGGTATGGCCGTGAGCGGTACTGCTTTTGCAGATGGACACCCATGAAATGTCGAAAAAGATGCGGGGTATGAAGCTCACAGCACTTGGTATTCCCAAGCGGTCTCCCAATCAGGTACTAACCAGGCCGAACTATGCTTGGCTTCCGAGATCGGACGAGATCGGGCCTTTTCAGGGTGGTATGGCCGTGAGCGGTACTGCTTTTGCAGATGGACACCCATGAAATGTCGAAAAAGATGCGGGGTATGAAGCTCACAGCACTTGGTATTCCCAAGCGGTCTCCCAATCAGGTACTAACCAGGCCGAACCATGCTTGGCTTCCGAGATCGGACGAGATCGGGCCTTTTCAGGGTGGTATGGCCATGTGAGCGGTACTGCTCTTGCAGATGGACACCCATGAAATGTCGAAAAAGATGCGGGTTATGATGCTCACAGCACCTGGTATTCCCAAGCGGTCTCCCAATCAGGTACTAACCAGGCCGAACCATGCTTGGCTTCCGAGATCGGGCGAGATCGGGCCTTTTCAGGGTGGTATGGCCGTGAGCGGTACTGCACTAGCAGATGGACACCCATGAAATGTCGAAAAAGATGCGGGGTATGATGCTCACAGCACCTGGTATTCCCAAGCGATCTCCCAATCAGGTACTAACCAGGCCGAACCATGCTTGGCTTCCGAGATCGGGCGAGATCGGGCCTTTTCAGGGTGGTATGGCCGTGAGCGGTACTGTACTTGCAGATGGACACCCATGAAATGTCGAAAAAGATGCGGGGTATGATGCTCACAGCACCTGGTATTCCCAAGCGGTCTCCCAATCAGGTACTAACCAGGCCGAACCATGCTTGGCTTCCGAGATCGGACGAGATCGGGCCTTTTCAGGGTGGTATGGCCGTGAGCGGTACTGCATTAGCAGATGGACACCCATGAAATGTCGAAAAAGATGCGGGGTATGATGCTCACAGCACCTGGTATTCCCAAGCGGTCTCCCAATCAGGTACTAACCAGGCCGAACCATGCTTGGCTTCCGGGATCGGACGAGATCGGGCCTTTTCAGGGTGGTATGGCCGTGAGCGGTACTGCACTAGCAGATGGACACCCATGAAATGTCGAAAAAGATGCGGGGTATGATGCTCACAGCACCTGGTATTCCCAAACGGTCTCCCAATCAGGTACTAACCAGGCCGAACCATGCTTGGCTTCCGAGATCGGACGAGATCGGGCCTTTTCAGGGTGGTATGGCCGTGAGCGGTACTGCTTTTGCAGATGGACACCCATGAAATGTCGAAAAAGATGCGGGGTATGATGCTCACAGCACCTGGTATTCCCAAGCGGTCTCCCAATCAGGTACTAACCAGGCCGAACCATGCTTGGCTTCCGGGATCGGACGAGATCGGGCCTTTTCAGGGTGGTATGGCCGTGAGCGGTACTGCACTAGCAGATGGACACCCATGAAATGTCGAAAAAGATGCGGGGTATGATGCTCACAGCACCTGGTATTCCCAAACGGTCTCCCAATCAGGTACTAACCAGGCCGAAACATGCTTGGCTTCCGAGATCGGGCGAGATCGGGCCTTTTCAGGGTGGTATGGCCGTGAGCGGTACTGCTTTTGCAGATGGACACCCATGAAATGTCGAAAAAGATGCGGGGTATGATGCTCACAGCACGTGGTATTCCCAAGCGGTCTCCCAATCAGGTACTATCCAGGCCAAACCATGCTTGGCTGCCGAGATCGGACGAGATCGGACGAGATCGGGCCTTTTCAGGGTGGTATGGCTGTGAGCGGTACTGCACTAGCAGATGGACACCCATGAAATGTCAAAAAAGATGCGGGGTATGATGCTCACAGCACGTGGTATTCCCAAGCGGTCTCCCAATCAGGTACTAACCAGGCCGAATCATGCTTGTCTTCCGAGATCGGGCGAGATCGGGCCTTTTCAGGGTGGTATGGCCGTGAGCGGTGCTGCACTAGCAGATGGACACCCATGAAATGTCGAAAAAGATGCGGGGTATGATACTCACAGCACCTGGTATTCCCAAGCGGTCTCCCAATCAGGTACTAACCAGGCCGAACCATGCTTGGCTTCCGAGATCGGACTAAATAGGGCTTTTTCAGGGTGGTATGGCCGTGAGCAGTACTGCTCCTGCAGATGGACACCCATGAAATGTCGAAAAAGATGCAGGGTATGATGCTCACAGCGCCTGGTATTCCGAAGCGGTCTCCCAATCAGGTACTAAACAGGCCGAACCATGCTTGGCTGCCGAGATCGGACGAGATCGGGCCTTTTCAGGGTGGTATGGCCGTGAGCGGTACTGCACTAGCAGATGGACACCCATGAAATGTCGAAAAAGATGCGGGGTATAATGCCCACAGCACCTGGTATTCCCAAGCGGTCTCCCAATCAGGTACTAACCAGGCCGAACCATGCTTGGCTGCCGAGATCGGACGAGATCGGGCCTTTTCAGGGTGGTATGGCCGTGAGCGGTACTGCTTTTGCAGATGGACACCCATGAAATGTCGAAAAAGATGCGGGGTATGCTGCTCACAGCACCTGGTATTCCCAAGCGGTCTCCCAATCAGGTACTAAACAGGCCGAACCATGCTTGGCTTCCGAGATCGGAGGAGATCGGGCCTTTTCAGGGTGGTATGGCCGTGAGCGGTACTGCTCTTGCAGATGGACACCCATGAAATGTCGAAAAAGATGCGGGGTATGATGCTCACAGCACCTGGTATTCCCAAGCGGTCTCCCAATCAGGTACTAACCAGGCCGAACCATGCTTGGCTTCCGAGATCGGACGAGATCGGGCCTTTTCAGGGTGGTATGGCCGTGAACGGTACTGCACTAGCAGATGGACACCCATGAAATGTCGAAAAAGATGCGGGGCATGGTTCTCACAGCACCTGGTATTCCCAAGCGGTCTCCCAATCTGGTACTAAACAAGTCTAACCATGCTTGGCTTCCGAGATCGGGCGAGATCGGGCCTTTTCAGGGTGGTATGGCCGTGAGCGGGACTGCTTTTGCAGATGGACACCCATGAAATGTCGAAAAAGATGCGGGGTATGATGCTCACAGCACCTGGTATTCCCAAGCGGTCTCCCAACCAGGTACTAACCAGGCCCAACCATGCTTGGCTTCCAAGATCGGACGAGATCGGGCCTTTTCAGGGTGGTATGGCCGTGAGCGGTACTGCACTGGCAGATGGACACCCATGAAATGTCGAAAAAGATGCGGGGTATGATGCTCACAGCACCTGGTATTCCCAAGCGGTCTCCCAATTAGGTACTAACCAGGCCGAACCATGCTTGGCTTCCGAGATCGGACGAGATCAGGCCTTTTCAGGGTGGTATGGCCGTGAGCGGTACTGCTCTTGCAGATGGACACCCATGAGCTAAAGTATTAATTCGACCTTCTACACCTGCTACCCAAATCAATTGGGATTTGACATTATTCAAAGTCAGTTGGAATATTCAGGTTATAAAAGAGGGGGGAAAAGGCAGGAATATATACAGCTATGTTTTACTTTTGTGCATTTCAGGCCAAATTGGTATTTGTCTTTGAGTCAGCAATAATAACAAAGGAGTAAAGTCAGCTTGATTGCAGTAAGACTTTTTGCACTCTATACACTCAATTTTCACATGTTGTTTTACTTCTGGACGCTGCAAATGGACTGCACATCTGTTGCATCGTGTGTATATATGTGTATTACCGTACTTTGAATTTTGATTTAAACCTTTACAACCCAACTACCTCAGATCAAGCAATTATAATGTAAAGTAGTGGATGTTTAAAAAAAGCACCAAATGCAAAAAGATAACAAAATAACAATACTAAATAGTCAAATAAGCAACTCCATTATTCTTTTAGAGAAAATATCTCAGCGGGGTCAAGTCATTCAATTCAAATCGACTGGTAATCAGATTCAATTAAAGACTAACTGATTGGGTGCAATGTTGTAGTGGCAGCACAACTAAATGAATTCACTGAATTTAAATGGGATTTATAAGTGTTTTCACATTTTATACTGTAAAACAAAAAATCACATAGGATTTATGGTTAAACACTGGAGCTACAGAATTTTACCAGAAATTACATTCAATTGGTATAGCACTTCAATAACCACCAATTTATTGGAACACTATTGTAGATTTTTCATTTCACTGAAACTAAAATTATATTGCTCCACCACCACATGCACACACCCCTTTTTTACTGTATAACTCTAGCAACCACAAGTATTTTATTTTTATTTTTTTAAGAAGAAAATGACTGACTATTCTTCTGTCTGTTCAGATATCACTACTTTTACATGATAAGAGAAGTAATTTTTAGAGAAGGCTCAGCAAAATACCCAGCATTCAATAGTACTGGCATGCTGGATCTTGCAAACTACACTCCTCAACTGCACGGAAAAAAAATAGAAAAAAACAGTCATACATTGTCTGCAGTACTTTCCACTCATTCGCTTACACTTTGTACTCCATCCTTTCTACACAAAAAGCATCATCCCGCTGTTACAGAGTAAAGAAGGTTGCACAGAGTCCTTTTCTTGCTGTTCTGTCTCTTTAGAACAGAAGGACACTTTGCGCTTCACAGAATGCAAGTCTACAAGTACTGCTGCTTAGATGTGGTTGAATGTTAGGCCCCTAAGAAATACATGTGAAGCAACAGCAATGCTTTACAAGGTGTCTATTGTTTATATAAATAAACATAAAACAGGTTACGAAAACATGCTGTAAAATCCAAATCATATTTTATCATAGTTTCACATGCTTAAACTAATAGTAATTGTTTAGTATAAATGATCGTCATGTGAAAGACATTGTTTAGTATTCTTTCATTCATTCATTCTCTCAACCGCTTATCCTCACAAGGGTCACGGGGGGTGCTAAGGCCTATCCCAGCTATCTACGGGCACCAGGCGGGGGACAAAAGAATGAACATAATTTAAAGTAATTGCTCTACAGTTGTACTGCATACCGGAGGTCATTTAATTCATTCAGATCAAGAACCTCAAATAACATATCGGCTGGTATTGTTGGAGATGGAAATCCAACTCATTTTATCTCTGAGGGCTAGCTGCGAATGCACTTGCATTATGTCAGTAAAATTCTAGAAATCATAGCGAAAGGGTTATTTTTCAAGAAAATCTGTTCCCGAAAGACCGACAAATTGTCTTTATTTGATGCTCTTGTCAGGAGAGGTTGGATTGCCTTTCCTGGCATGACGTCACGATAACTATCAGCTGTCACTAATTACGTGATTAGATTATTTTTGGCGTCACTGGACAATGTCCAAGTGGACATGGGGAAGCTGGAGCACCTCTTTGAGTCCAGGGCCAAAGAGACGCCATGGGCCAAGAAAGCGCCAGAGAGCAAAAAGTCCGAGATCCTGGTTCTGGACTCCAAGCGGAGCACCGCCATCAACATCGGGATGACGGTCCTGCCCGCCGTTCACGTCATCAAGAGCGCCATCCTCAACTTTGACGATTTTGCCATCAACAAGGAGGGTGTGGAGAAGATCCTGAGCATGACGCCCACAGAGGAGGAGAAGCAGAAGATCCGCGAGGCTCGCTCGGCCAATCCCGACGTTCCCCTGGGGACGGCCGAGGAATTCCTCTCGGGCCTGGCTTCCGTCAGCGCCTTGACCCCCCGCCTGCAGCTGTGGTCTTTCAAACTCAACTATGAGGCACTCGAGCAGGAGATCGCCGAGCCCCTGTTTGACCTGAAGTTGGGCATGGAGCAGCTGGCCGGCAACCGGACCTTCAAGAAGATCCTGGCCACGCTGCTGGCCGTGGGGAACTTCCTCAACGGGTGTCCTCCTCACCAGAATCTTCAGGCTCCCTCCATGGTGAATCAATTCCTCTGGGCATAGGCATAAGATAACTTGGGCGCTCTCTGGTGGTTGTACGCACCTGGGCATCATGATGAAACGGTAAAGGCTTCCCAGGGCGACGTGCATAGCAGTGGTGGGGCGTATGAGTACGCTGCGGCTCTAACTCTTCTACCAGCTGTGGCTCATCTCTAGAAATGATGTGCCTGAGAGCCCCGCACCACGGTGTGTCCATTACAAAATTCCTAAACGATTCTGAGGGGTTTCTTATACATTCCAAGCAGTCCGGTGTCTTCGAGGTGGATGGTTTGCGTCGCCGAGTGCGTCGGCGCGAGCGTGGGTGGCGCTCCGCTGGGTCCATAATGGTTGGATCGTGCTGTTACGATTTCGCCGCGTAGTGCGACGCGATCGTAGGGTAAGTTGAACCCAGATGCAGAGTCGCCGAAGTAATTGGAAAGGTGAGGCAGATCTGTAGCTCTTGTTGGTTGATTTAATAAACGGGGTAACATAACTTAAACAACTTGGCTTGACCACTCATTACAAACGAACTGAACATGCGGCGTGGCGTCAATGGAAACAGCAATTACTACGAGGATTAACAGGAAACGAAACCAGAACTTAACCAGTCGATCCAACCGCGCCCACAGAAAATCATAATGCTTAAATACCAAAAATAATCTAATCACGTAATTAGTGACAGCTGATAGTTATCGTGACGTCATGCCAGGAAAGGCAATCCAACCACTCCTGACAGCTCTGAGTGATTTTGGATCCTTTGTTTCTCCCCCAAGTAATGAGGACATGTTCTTTTTAAGATAGCTCTCCATCTAAGTCCTACTATAGGTCCAGTCTTGGTAAAAGGTGCATGATGACAACTGATCTATCTGAAATCCAGAATTTGATCTGGATTTCAGATAGATCACCCATGAAATGTCGAAAAAGATGCGGGGTATGATGCTCACAGCACCTGGTATTCCCAAGCGGTCTCCCAATCAGGTACTAACCAGGCCGAACCATGCTTGGCTTCCGAGATCGGACGAGATCGAGCCTTTTCAGGGTGGTATGGCCGTGAGCTGTACTGCTCTTGCAGATGGACACCCATGAAATGTCGAAAATGATGCGGGGTATGATGCTCACAGCACCTGGTATTCCCAAGCGGTCTCCCAATCAGGTACTAAACAGGCCGAACCATGCTTGGCTTCCGAGATCGGACGAGATCGGGTCTTTCAGGGTGGTATGGCCGTGAGCGGTACTGCTTTTGCAGATGGACACCCATGAAATGTCGAAAAAGATGCGGGGCATGGTTCTCACAGAACCTGGTATTCCCAAGCGGTCTCCCAATCAGATACTAACCAGGCCGAACCATGCTTGGCTTCCAAGATCGGACGAGAACGGACGAGATCGGGCCTTTTCAGGGTGGTATGGCCGTGAGCGGTACTGCTCTTGCAGATGGACACCCATGAAATGTCGAAAAAGATGCGGGGCATGGTTCTCACAGCACCTGGTATTCCCAAGCGGTCTCCCAATCAGGTACTAAACAGGCCGAACTATGCTTGGCTTCCGAGATCGGGCGAGATCAGGCCTTTTCAGGGTGGTATGGCTGTGAGCAGTACTGTTCATGCAGATGGACACCCATGAAATGTCGAAAAAGATGCGAGGTATGATGCTCACAGCACCTGGTATTCCCAAGCGGTCTCCCAATCAGGTACTAAACAGGCCGAACCATGCTTGGCTTCCGAGATCGGACGAGATCGGGCCTTTTCAGGGTGGTATGGCCGTAAGCGGTACTGCTCTTGCAGATGGACACCCATGAAATGTCGAAAAAGATGCGGGGCATGGTTCTCACAGCACCTGGTATTCCCAAGCGGTCTCCCAATCAGGTACTAACCAGGCCGAACCATGCTTGGCTGCCGAGATCGGACGAGATCGGGCGAGATCGGGCCTTTTCAGGGTGATATGGCCGTGAGCGGTACTGCTTTAGCAGATGGACACCCATGAAATGCCGAAAAAGATGCGGGGTATGATGCTCACAGCACCTGGTATTCCCAAGCGGTCTCCCAATCAGGTACTAACCAGGCCGAACCATGCTTGGCTGCCGAGATCGGACGAGATCGGACGAGAACGGGCCTTTTCAGGGTGGTATGGCTGTCAGCGGTACTGCTCTTGCAGATGGACACCCATGAAATGTCGAAAAAGATGCGGGGTATGATGCTCACAGCACCTGGTATTCCCAAGCGGTCTCCCAATCAGGTACTAACCAGGCCGAACCATGCTTGGCTTTCGAGGTCGGACGAGATCGGGCCTTTTCAGGGTGGTATGGCCGTGAGCGGTACTGCTCCTGCAGATGGACACCCATGAAATTTCGAAAAAGATGCGGGGTATGATAATCACAGCACCTGGTATTCCCAAGCGGTCTCCCAATCAGGTACTAACCAGGCTGAATCATGCTTGGCTTCCGAGATCGGGCGAGATCGGGCCTTTTCAGGGTGGTATAGCCGTGAGCGGTACTGCACTTGCAGATGGACACCCATGAAATGTCGAAAAAGATGCGGGGCGTGGTTCTCACAGCACCTGGTATTCCCAAGCGGTCTCCCAATCAGGTACTAAACAGGCCGAACCATGCTTGGCTTCCGAGATCGGACGAGATCGGGCCTTTTCAGGGTTGTATGGCCGTAAGCGGTATTGCTCTTGCAGAGGGACACCCATGAAATGTCGAAAAAGATGCGGGGTATGATGCTCACGGCACCTGGTATTCCGAAGCGGTCTCCCAATCAGGTACTAAACAGGCCGAACCATGCTTGGCTGCCGAGATCGGACGAGATCGGGCCTTTTCAGGGTGGTATGGCCGTGAGCGGTACTGCAATAGCAGATGGACACCCATGAAATGTCGAAAAAGATGCGGGGTTTGATGCTCACAGCACCTGGTATTCCCAAGCGGTCTCCCAATCAGGTACTAACCAGGCCGAACCATGCTTGGCTTCCGAGATCGGACGAGATCGGGCCTTTTCAGGGTGGTATGGCCGTGAGCGGTATTGCACTAGCAGATGGACACCCATGAAATGTCGAAAAAGATGCGGGGTATGATGCTCACAGCACCTGGTATTCCCAAGCGGTCTCCCAATCAGGTACTAAACAGGCCGAACCATGCTTGGCTTCCGAGATCGGACGAGATCGAGCCTTTTCAGGGTGGTATGGCCGTGAGCGGTACTGCACTAGCAGATAGACACCCATGAAATGTCGAAAAAGATGCGGGGTATGATGCTCACAGCACCTGGTATTCCCAAGCGGTCTCCCAATCAGGTACTAAACAGGCCGAACCATGCTTGGCTTCCGAGATCGGGCGAGATGGGGTCTTTTCAGGGTGGTATGGCCGTGAGCGGTACTGCACTTGCAGATGGACACCCATGAAATGTCGAAAAAGATGCGGGGTATGATGTTCACAGCACCTGGTATTCCCAAGCGGTCTCCCAATCAGGTACTAACCAGGCCGAACCATGCTTGGCTGCCGAGGTCGGACGAGATCGGGCGAGATCGGGCGAGATCGGGCCTTATCAGGGTGGTATGGCCGTGAGCGGTACTGCTCTTGCAGATGGACACCCATGAAATGTCGAAAAAGATGCGGGGTATGATGCTCACAGCACCTGGTATTCCCGAGCGGTCTCCCAATCAGGTACTAACCAGGCCGAACCATGCTTGGCTTCCGAGATCGGACGAGATCGGGCCTTTTCAGGGTGGTATGGCCGTGAGCGGTACTGCTTTCGCAGATGGACACCCATGAAATGTCGAAAAAGATGCGGGGTATGATGCTCACAGCACCTGGTATTCCCAAGCGGTCTCCCAATCAGGTACTAAACAGGCTGAACCATGCTTGGCTTCCGAGATCGGACGAGATCGGGCCTTTTCAGGGTGGTATGGCCGTGAGCGGTACTGCACTAGCAGATGGACACCCATGAAATGTCGAAAAAGATGCGGGGTATGATGCTCACAGCACCTGGTATTCCCAAGCGGTCTCCCAATCAGGTACTAACCAGGCCGATCCATGCTTGGCTTCCGAGATCGGACAAGATCGGGCCTTTTCAGGGTGGTATGGCCGTGAGCGGTACTGCCCTTGCAGATGGACACCCATGAAATGTCGAAAAAGATGCGAGGTATGATGCTCACAGCACCTGGTATTCCCAAGCGGTCTCCCAATCAGGTACTAAACAGGCCGAACCATGCTTGGCTGCCGAGATCGGACGAGATCGGACGAGATCGGGCCTTTTCAGGGTGGTATGGCCGTGAGCGGTACTGCACTAGCAGATGGACACCCATGAAATGTCGAAAAAGATGCGGGGTATGATGCTCACAGCACCAGGTATTTCCAAGCGGTCTCCCAATCAGGTACTAACCAGGCTGAACCATGCTTGGCTTCCGAGATCAGACGAGATCGGGCCTTTTCAGGGTGGTATGGCCGTGAGCGGTACTGCACTAGCAGATGGACACCCATGAAATGTCGAAAAAGATGCGGGGTATGATGCTCACAGCACCTGGTATTCCCAAGCGGTCTCCCAATCAGGTACTAAACAGGCCGAACCATGCTTGGCTGCCGAGATCGGACGAGATCGGGCCTTTTCAGGGTGGTATGGCCGTGAGCGGTACTGCACTAGCAGATGGACACCCATGAAATGTCGAAAAAGATGCGGGGTATGATGCTCACAGCACCTGGTATTCCCAAGCGGTCTCCCAATCAGGTACTAACCAGGCCGAACCATGCTTGGCTGCCGAGATCGGACGAGATCGGACGAGATCGGGCCTTTTCAGGGTGGTATGGCCGTGAGCGGTACTGCACTAGCAGATGGACACCCATGAAATGTCGAAAAAGATGCGGGGCATGATGCTCACAGCACCTGGTATTCCCAAGCGGTCTCCCAATCAGGTACTAACCAGGCCAAACCATGCTTGGCTTCCTAGATCGGGCGAGATCGGGCCTTTTCAGGGTGGTATGGCCGTGAGCGGTACTGCTTGTGCAGATGGACACCCATGAAATGTCGAAAAAGATGCGGGGCAAGATGCTCACAGCACCTGGTATTCCCAAGCGGTCTCCCAATCAGGTAATAAACAGGCTGAACCCTGCTTGGCTGCCGAGATCGGACGAGATCGGGCGAGATTGGGCCTTTTCAGGGTGGTATGGCCGTGAGCGGTACTGCTCTTGCAGATGGACACCCATGAAATGTCGAAAAAGATGCGGGGTATGATGCTCACAGCACCTGGTATTCCCAAGCGGTCTCCCAATCAGGTATTAACCAGGCCGAACCATGCTTGGCTGCCGAGATCGGACGAGATCGGGCGAGATCGGGCCTTATCAGGGCGGTATGGCCGTGAGCGGTACTGCTCTTGCAGATGGACACCCATGAAATGTCGAAAAAGATGCGGGGTATGATGCTCACAGCACCTGGTATTCTCAAGCGGTCTCCCAATCAGGTACTAACCAGGCCGAACCATGCTTGGCTGCCGAGTTCGGACGAGATCGGGCGAGATCGGGCCTTTTCAGGGTGGTATGGCAGTGAGCGGTACTGCTCTTGCAGATGGACACCCATGAAATGTCGAAAAAAATGCGGGGTATGATGCTCACAGCACCTGGTATTCCCAAGCGGTCTCCCAATCAGGTACTAACCAGGCCGAACCATGCTTGGCTGCCGAGGTCGGACGAGATCGGGCGAGATCGGGCCTTATCAGGGTGGTATGGCCGTGAGCGGTACTGCTCTTGCAGATGAACACTGTCAGGTTCTTTAATAATTACCTTCGTCCGTAATTATCAATAACTGCAGGAAGACATCTTATTCAATTATTGACATTTAATTAAATAGAAATGGATACAACAGATAAAAGCCTCCGGAGGGGAGCGTTACAGCAAGTGTCACCTTACAACTTCCGAACGTCTCCTCGAATAGACGTTTTCGTCCCATTCTTATGGTCACAAGTTACAGAGTTGTTGATCATTCCATCACGTATGAGTAAAAACAACATCTGGGACTACAATAACAATCAAAGTATTTTACTAATAACAAAAACAGGGACTAGACCTAACTACATGTAGATTAGAGTAATTATACAACCTCCTTGACCTAAGAATCATATAATATAATCATAATCATATAATCGTTACATACAGAAAAACCCGAAGTGTACGGTTACATAACGATCACAATATTCTTGTTATTGTCCGAATAGCCCTGTCCTCGTCACCAAGGGCCCACCAAATCTCAAGGACCCAGATTGGGTGGATTGTTTGTATAACCATCCTGGAACAGGCTGTCCAGGTTAAAGATGACTTGGTGTGACCTCAACACTTTTGAAAAACAGAAAGAGAATGATTTAACAAAGTAATGAATTAATACAGAGAAAAGAAAGAGAATGATTTAATAAAGAAATGAATTAATATAACTATTATAATAGTAAAACAGAACAAACCCAACATTCCCCCGTTTTTATAATATGTATGTTATTAGTCATTTCTTAGTAATCACTAAATGGTAATGTCGGGTGACTGTGATTTTTCCCGCCTACTCCTTACTCCCATGGCTGGTCTGAAAGAGAAAAAACATAATTATATTCGTCCAATTGGTCCTCGGATTTACCGTACTCCTGGACCTCACTGCTTTCCCCAAACCGTCCCATAAGATACAACTCATGTACTTTAGAATTTGTAGGGGCAATTGCAGTAGTTATAAGTCGGCTTAGTAAGGAGCGCAAACAGGGGATACTACATCACCCACACAATGTTAGGATAGCGGTAATTGTGCCTATAGTAACCACGAAGGATGTAGCCAAATCTTTAGATTTTCCAAAGGTCTTATCCCACCAATCTGACAATGCGGACGTATCTACTCCAGAGTGCTCTTGCATATTGCGGTTCAGTGTTTGCAGGCCAGTAATGGCCCTGGTGAGAGATCCACTGGGTGACGTGTTGTTCGGTATGAAGGTGCAACATTGTTTTACAAACATTGCACACACGCCCCGTTTCAAGGATCATATCCACCGCTATGCGACCCCGGAACGCCATCAGACTGGTAGCTGCCAGTTGTTCCTTTATGGCCACAAATCCCTGTTCAGTATAATTTCCAAGTTTTGTACATTGTAATGTAAGTAATTTATTCTATCCACATTTTTGTTTGGGGTGATTAGAAGGAAGATAGACTCCCAACCTGCTGCGATCTGATTAGCCAGCTTATACTCATCTGGTACGCCCCAGGGGATGCCAATCGCATCAATGTATGTTGGATCTCCTTCCCTCCATGCCTCTCGACGATGTCGGGAGGGTCGACCCTTCAGCCGAATTATGAGCCGCCAATTGTATCTCCTCCACTGTGGATGGAAAAACAGACATCGGTAAGAGCAGTGAGACCAAAGTACCTAGTCCTGCCGCGTTTCGGCAGGAGTCGTATAATTTATCTACCACCCCGCCACCATAGGCCAGAACGTGGTATCAGGGGTGTAGTTTGTTTTAGAACGCCGGTACACCACGTCTCATTTATCGCCCCTAGCTTCAGACCATGCCCTGTAAGGTTTAAGCAGGTAAAATGATTAAACAGTGGAAAAATTGACTTCCTATTTACTGCGTAACAGGATAAACACTGTTTCAATATATTTTTTTTTCTTTCTTGCCAAGTAGGACACGTTTTTTCATTTGTAAAAACACTTTTCCCCAAAAGAATGGTGATTGAGGGAGTTGTTAGACCCCATCGTTTTTTCCCTTGTCTGGTAGGTTATCCTAATCTTTTGTAAGATGGTTTAGTCTCAATTGAAACTATATGGAGACGTCAAACCCAATATAAAAGAGTTCCCTATAGTTTTATGGTATTGCTTGCTGAGCAATAATCTTTTCAATTAATATTGGTGTTTCCCGTATTTTATTAAGTCAGAAAGTTTATTTTACCCGTCCCCTCAATGTTTCAATTGAGACCACCCTTTTACCAAAGTAGCTCCACCTAGTGCTTGTCCTCTTTACACTCCATTAACAGCGCCCAATTATCCCCCGTTTGGGAAATCCCTGTTTCAGAAATAAATTTCACAGGTTAATATGTCAGTCCAAGCTTTCCAATCTTGACCAATTTCTGCAACAAGGCTTTTCCCAATCTTCAATTTTTTTGCTGTTAATGTACCACACATATTTCCCACCATAGATTGACACCTTGTACGGCACCCGGGACGTCGCCGAGTCCAAATATATATTTTCAATTTGGAAATTTGATTTAGTAGGTAATGTTAATTAAATGTAAATGTGTATGTTTCTCGGTTTACCCTCCCGTAAGAAGGTGTATCCTCAATTGAAACGCCTCCGCCTTTTTCTCCAACTGGAGAAAACAACCCTACTGTGGAAAGGAATAGAATCACAATCATCATTAATCTCATTGCCCCAAAAGCAATAATTGTTTTCAACATGACTTTTTGTCTTTGTTTAGGGAGTTTTCCTCTTGAAACGTTTCAATTTAGACAACCTTCTTACTGTGGGAAAGGTGCATCCGTGTCCCCTTTCAGTAACAAGGACCCTCCGACTTTGCGTTGCTCCGATGTTTCTTCTTTTATGCTGCTTATCAGCATCCAGTCTTCAAGAATCACCGTCGCTTCGTCCGTTTCCTGTTGACAAGCAAAATCTCCCTCTGATAGTCTAAATTTGGTGTGTGCGTTTTTTTTTTTTTTTCTGATAGATTCGCCTCATCATCCAATTGTCATTGTGTAGTGAATAATAACAATTTGTAAGGTCTACCAAACAGGACTTCATATAAGGTCCGCCAATTGTGGATGGTAGACAACTATTATATTAACAAAATGGGAGCCATTATCACTATAAATAGTTTCTGAAATTCCATATCGTGGAATGATATCCATATGATCTAATAAAATAAAATAAAATCTATATGTATTTTTTGAAATGGATATGTGGGTATGCATATAGATTTAAAACCTAAACCTTGTAGTGCCGTTGTAGCAAGGCCACCTCCCCCTTGTCGAGACATAGGTCTTCCCTTGACTCAAGCCCAAATTATTTTCTTTATTGATCTTTTATTGATAGATTATGTCTCGGTGGTCTGCCAATCAAAAAACACAAAAAGACAAACTATCATTCACGCTCACACTCATAAAAAGAAGAATTTAGTGTGTTCAACCAGTCTAGCATCCATAATTTCATTTTGTGGGAGTAAACTGGAGTACCCGGAGAAAATCCACAAATTCTTGAGGACGCCATGAATACCCCACATTCCGGAAGGTCTGGATCCACCCCGCATTCATGAGTAGATCCTTTAATATACACACCCCCACTCTAGCATTTTAACCGTTTGTAAAAAATTACCTTCAAGTTTCACACAAAGTTATATCCTTTTTAATGCTATCAGTTTACCTGTTTGTTCCCCGAATTGAGGTGGCAATAGTTTCACATCTAAGGTTTTTATTTTTCACAGCCGCCATGACCTAATGGCCCCCTATCAGGTTTTTTGGAAAATCCCAATTTCCTCTAATAGCATGCCAATCACCTTTTAATGCGGCCATCCAATTTTGTTTCTACTTGTTTCAGGTGATAAGATAATCTCCCCCATTTGTAAAACTAATTCATCCACGCCTATTTTATACAACATGACGCCTATGGCCTTTATTACGTCGCCTTGACTCCAAATTCTATGAACCTAGATAACACGCCGAATTTGTAAGCGAATTTCCCCCATCCCATTTTGTTCATAGACAACCCATCTACCTAAAGCATCACTTGTTTCCAAACATGAAAGGCCCCTCTAGAATTTGTGCATCCAGCGCCAAATAGAGCCTATTTACACATTTGTCTCAAACTTGTTTTAGATATGGGGTCCCCAATTTCCCAAAATTTCCCAGAATTCATGTACCACCAGATCCTGTCAAAAACCCAAAACGACTAACATAACCTGTTTCTAAGCCAGATTCTGGAATTTGGAGAATTTCTCCTTTCCCTCCCTTATCTAAGCTTGTTATTGCCCCTCGTTATCACTGTAACATTCAGGCGTATTAACCCCATCGTTGCAATGATATGAATTTCTAAAGTTCTCACCAATTTGCATGCCCTTAAAGCAGTAAAAAGCAACGTTATTTGGTTGTATCAATTGACCAATGCTTATCCAATCTGTAATATCCTTAAAGTCATCAATATGACCTGTGACAAAGCATATTTCCTCCCGCCAGGACAACAGACAATGTTCTTTCAAGTGCACTTTGAAAAACATTCCATGTTACTCCATTCTTAGGGAAAATATGCTCATCCTAAACCAATTATTTTATTTACAATTCACCTAATTATTTGGATGAATGCCATGAATTTTATCATGCCACTATTTTATTGTAAATTTCCCATCTGATGTCGTTAACAGCCAAATAATTCAATACCTACTATATACTTTGTAAATCACCTCATATGATGTTTACTTAAGACAAAAGTCTTTTCCCATAGCCTGTTACCAAAACAAAAATCTTCAACAATTAAATTAGAGAAATCAACCTTTTGTTAGACAATTCCTAATTACAACTTTAATGTTTTAAAAACCTTATCGTCACCAATATACCATAATATTGTAAATTTTGTCATCCTGGCCAACCTCCTGGATTAAAGTATTTTGAACAATCAAAAAATTCTGAAATAGTATTAATATTATTTTATCCTCCAAAAGCTAGTTTCCTTTTACTAAGAGCCCTTTGAAATCCACAATTGCTCAAAAATGACTATTTTGGTCTATTTCCCAAATCCAAAGCTTTTTACCAAATCAACCTTTTACTGAACAGATTTTCTATCCTCTTAATACATTTCATTTTAAAACCCAAAATATCAATGCGAAAGCATTCGCATAACCTTGCATTTCTTGCAGCCCATGTATTGTTCTTATTCTGAAAAGTCCAAACAGAAAACGCAATTAGCCGTTAACTATGACCTCCACTCTTGCTGCGAAAACAGCATTGTTATCTTATGTTTACAAACCAGCTTTTTCCCTGTGCCCAAATACAACGCTTTTTAGAGAAGACAACCATTAAAACGTCAAATTAACCCCTCTTCCGATATTCAACTACATCACAATATTTTTCCAAGACCCCATATATCCAGAATATGTATGCTGCAAGCACAACAATATGGCAAAAACCCATTTTCTGCCCTCAAGTTTGCTTCAGCACCCCCAAGGCCAATTATTATTATTATAATGTCTTCACGGAAAGGATCACAAAATTTTAGTCGTTTACACGGTCCGAACGCTCCCGAAAGCCCAACACAGTTAAATCGTCTGCCCCGCGGCCCACATGTTTCACTCCCATCTAATCAGCAGCCGCTGCACCAGAAACGCTTCCCCCGCAGTCGACACATTTTTTTGCAAGTCTAGAGCATAATAAAAACACAGGTGACATTCCCTGCTAAACATTTAAATGATCATTTTGTATATATTCTTTTGTCTTTTTAAACACCATCTTCCCGTTAGCGGACGGGATCAAAAACCAAGCTGCAATAAGCCATCACATTGCTGTAAATTGACAGTACATATAGGTTATATTAACAAAGCACCACCAGCACTTGGAAATAACCATTCTAATTGTTGTTATACAAGCCCAAGCATCACAAAAAAACCCAATTTATTGTAATCACAAAACGTCATACCCGGATTAACCAAATCAAATACCAGTGTCCCCATTAATTTTCTAGCTCCCTTTATTTTTGTTAAACTTCCTACGCGCCCGTCACCTATCTCGGTAAATATTTTCCCCGTCAGCCGAGGAGGCCCCGCTATTTTTTCCTTACCAAACAGTACTTTCCCGCCGCCACGGTCTTAAATATATCCCCGTTATCCGAGGGAGCCCCCACTATTTTCCCAAAATAGTATTTTTTAACTTCTCCCCGGCCTTATTTCGCCATTAGTGTCTGTGGAACAAGCTGTTACACTTTTATCCACTCACATATTATTTATATACGTATATTACCTCCATTAGTGTCTGTGGAACAAGCTGTTACACTTTTATCCACTCACATATTATTTATATATGTATATTACCTCCATTAGTGTATATATTATCCTGCATTTTATGCATTTTAAGCTGGCCAGCAAACCCATATTTATTTATCCATAAATATAGCTGTGTAATATTTTTAAAGCGCTTTGTCTTACCAATTTTTTCCAATCCTTACAAGTTAGACGTATTTTTTGGATCGTCATCCAAACCCGCCTTACAACACGTGTTTCCCATATTTTACTTTTTTGTAGTGAGTTCGTGTGCCTCACACAGTTAACTTTATTATATCTATTTTTATTATTATCACTCTATTTTTATTATTATCACTCCTTCGACTGTATTTCCTAGGCTTATCTTAATTTTACTGCAGAAACCACACAAACACCATACAACATTTACAACATATTCGTGCCTACCCTTTAGACACAGGACACTTCCCAGCCCCACCATTGTACCTCCAGTACAATACATTCGTGCCTACCCCTGAGACACAGGACACTTTCCAGCAAAGTGCCCCACCGTACCTGCCATTGACTAGTATAAACACAGGGTTTTGTCGCCGTCACCCAGGACGCGAAACCAGCCCACAATGGACCTCACATACAATGTCCCTTTAACGCATTTGGAAACACCGTCACAACATGCAGACATTAATGTGGACTTACCCGAGATCCATCAGATGTCTCCCTCCAGCAGGAAAAGTCTTCAACCGCCGAGAATCCAGGCGCCCCCGTCGAAAAACTCCGGCCCACCAAGGGTTTTGAAGACGCCGTGCGCACGGTCACTTACCAGATGTCGAACAGCAGCGCCTGGGTTCTCGCTCCGGTATATTGACCTCCATGGCTCAGAAGGACCAAAATGTCAGGTTCATTAATAATTACCTTCGTCCGTAATTATCAATAACTGCAGGAAGACATCTTATTCAATTATTGACATTTAATTAAATAGAAATGGATACAACAGATAAAAGCCTCCGGAGGGGAGCGTTACAGCAAGTGTCACCTTACAACTTCCGAACGTCTCCTCGAATAGACGTTTTCGTCCCATTCTTATGGTCACAAGTTACAGAGTTGTTGATCATTCCATCACGTATGAGTAAAAACAACATCTGGGACTACAATAACAATCAAAGTATTTTACTAATAACAAAAACAGGGACTAGACCTAACAACATGTAGATTAGAGTAATTATACAACCTCCTTGACCTAAGAATCATATAATATAATCATAATCATATAATCGTTACATACAGAAAAACCCGAAGTGTACGGTTACATAACGATAACAATATTCTTGTTATTGTCCGAATAGCCCTGTCCTCGTCACCAAGGGCCCACCAAATCTCAAGGACCCAGATTGGGTGGATTGTTTGTATAACCATCCTGGAACAGGCTGTCCAGGTTAAAGATGACTTGGTGTGACCTCAACACTTTTGAAAAACAGAAAGAGAATGATTTAACAAAGTAATGAATTAATACAGAGAAAAGAAAGAGAATGATTTAATAAAGAAATGAATTAATATAACTATTATAATAGTAAAACAGAACAAACCCAACAGACACCCATGAAATGTCGAAAAAGATGCGGGGTATGATGCTCACAGCACCTGGTATTCCCAAGCGGTCTCCCAATCAGGTACTAAACAGGCCGAACCATGCTTGGCTTCCGAGATCGGACGAGATCGGGCCTTTTCAGGGTGGTATGGCCGTGAGCGGTACTGCACTAGCAGATGGACACCCATGAAATGTCGAAAAAGATGCGGGGTATGATGCACACAGCACCTGGTATTCCCAAGCGGTCTCCCAATCAGGTACTAAACAGGCCGAACCATGCTTGGCTTCCGAGATCGGGCGTGATCGGGCCTTTTCAGGGTGGTAT
This sequence comes from Stigmatopora nigra, assembly GCF_051989575.1. Classification (NCBI taxonomy): domain Eukaryota; kingdom Metazoa; phylum Chordata; class Actinopteri; order Syngnathiformes; family Syngnathidae; genus Stigmatopora; species Stigmatopora nigra. The sequence goes on from NW_027551603.1 coordinate 659,585, forward strand.
GGCCGTGAGCGGTACTGCACTAGCAGATGGACACCCATGAAATGTCGAAAAAGATGCGGGGTATGATGCTCACAGCACCTGGTATTCCCAAGCGGTCTCCCAATCAGGTACTAACCAGGCCAAACCATGCTTGGCTTCCTAGATCGGACGAGATCGGGCCTTTTCAGGGTGGTATGGCCGTGAGCGGTACTGCTCTTGCAGATGGACACCCATGAAATGTCGAAAAAGATGCGGGGTATGATGCTCACAGCACCTGGTATTCCCAAGTGGTCTCCCAATCAGGTACTAACCAGGCCAAACCATGCTTGGCTTCCGAGATCGGACGAGATCGGGCCTTTTCAGGGTGGTATGGCCGTGAGCGGTACTTCTCTTGCAGATGGACACCCATGAAATGTCGAAAAAGATGCGGGGTATGATGCTCACAGCACCTGGTATTCCCAAGCGGTCTCCCAATCAGGTACTAACCAGGCCGAACCTTGCTTGGCTTCCGAGATCGGACGAGATCGGGCCTTTTCAGGGTGGTATGGCCGTGAGCGGTACTGCACTAGCAGATGGACACCCATGAAATGTCGAAAAAGATGCGGGGTATGATGCACACAGCCCCTGGTATTCCCAAGCGGTCTCCCAATCAGGTACTAAACAGGCCGAACCATGCTTGGCTTCCGAGATCGGGCGAGATCGGGCCTTTTCAGGGTGGTATGGCCGTGAGCGGTACTGCACTAGCAGATGGACACCCATGAAATGTCGAAAAAGATGCGGGGTATGATGCTCACAGCACCTGGTATTCCCAAGCGGTCTCCCAATCAGGTACTAACCAGGCCGAACCATGCTTGGCTTCCTAGATCGGACGAGATCGGGCCTTTTCAGGGTGGTATGGCCGTGAGCGGTACTGCTCTTGCAGATGGACACCCATGAAATGTCGAAAAAGATGCGGGGTATGATGCTCACAGCACCTGGTATTCCCAAGCAGTCTCCCAATCAGGTACTAACCAGGCCAAACCATGCTTGGCTTCCGAGATCGGACGAGATCAGGCCTTTTCAGGGTGGTATGGCCGTGAGCGGTACTTCTCTTGCAGATGGACACCCATGAAATGTCGAAAAAGATACGGGGTATGATGCTCACAGCACCTGGTATTCCCAAGCGGTCTCCCAATCAGGTACTAACCAGGCCGAACCTTGCTTGGCTTCCGAGATCGGACGAGATCGGTCCTTTTCAGGGTGGTATGGCCGTGAGCGGTACTGCACTAGCAGATGGACACCCATGAAATGTCGAAAAAGATGCGGGGTATGATGCTCACAGCACCTGGTATTCCCAAGCGGTCTCCCAACCAGGTACTAACCAGGCCGAACCATGCTTGGCTTCCAAGATCGGACGAAATCGGGCCTTTTCAGGGTGGTATGGCCGTGAGCGGTACTGCACTAGCAGATGGACACCCATGAAATGTCGAAAAAGATGCGGGGTATGATGCTCACAGCACCTGGTATTCCCAAGCGGTCTCCCAATCAGGTACTAACCAGGCCGAACCATGCTTGGCTGCCGAGATCAGACGAGATCGGGCCTTATCAGGGTGGTATGGCCGTGAGCGGTACTCTTCTTGCAGATGGACACCCATGAAATGTCGAAAAAGATGCGGGGTATGATGCTCACAGCACCTGGTATTCCCAAGCGGTCTCCCAATCAGGTACTAACCAGGCCGAGCCATGCTTGGCTGCCGAGATCGGACGAGATCGGGCGAGATCGGGCCTTATCAGGGTGGTATGGCCGTGAGCGCTACTGCTCTTGCAGATGGACACCAATGAAATGTCGAAAAAGATGCGGGGTATGATGCTCACAGCACCTGGTATTCCCAAGCGGTCTCCCAATCAGGTACTAACCAGGCCGAACCATGCTTGGCTGCCGAGATCGGACGAGATCGGGCCTTTTCAGGGTGGTATGGCCGTGAGCGGTACTGCACTAGCAGATGGACACCCATGAAATGTCGAAAAAGATGCGGGGTATGATGCTCACAGGACCTGGTATTCCCAAGCGGTCTCCCAATCAGGTACTAAACAGGCCGAACCATGCTTGGCTTCCGAGATCGGACGAGATCGGACCTTTTCAGGGTGGTATGGCCGTGAGCGGTACTGCTCATGCAGATGGACACCCATGAAATGTCGAAAAAGATGCGGGGTATGATGCTCACAGCACCTGGTATTCCCAAGCGGTCTCCCAATCAGGTACTAAACAGGCCGAACCATGCTTGGCTTCCGAGATCGGACGAGATCGGGCCTTTTCAGGGTGGTATGGCCGTGAGCGGTACTGCACTAGCAGATGGACACCCATGAAATGTCGAAAAAGATGCGGGGTATGATGCTCACAGCACCTGGTATTCCCAAGCGGTCTCCCAATCAGGTACTAACCAGGCCGAACCATGCTTGGCTTCCGAGATCGGGCCTTTTCAGGGTGGTATGGCCGTGAGCGGTACTGCTATTGCAGATGGACACCCATGAAATGTCGAAAAAGATGCGGGGTATGATGCTCACAGCACCTGGTATTCCCAAGCGGTCTCCCAATCAGGTACTAAACAGGCCGAACCATGCTTGGCTTCCGAGATCGGACGAGATCGCGCCTTTTCAGGGTGGTATGGCCGTGAGCGGTACTGCTCTTGCAGATGGACACCCATGAAATGTCGAGAAAGATGCGGGGTATGATGCTCACAGCACCTGGTATTCCCAAGCGGTCTCCCAATCAGGTACCAAACAGGCCGAACCATGCTTGGCTTCCAAGATCGGACGAGATTGGGCCTTTTCAGGGTGGTATGGCCATGTGCGGTACTGCACTTGCAGATGGACACCCATGAAATGTCGAAAAAGATGCGGGGTATGATGCTCACAGCACCTGGTATTCCCAAGCGGTCTCCCAATCAGGTACTAAACAGGCCGAACCATGCTTGGCTTCCGAGATCGGACGAGATCGGGCCTTTTCAGGGTGGTATGGCCGTGAGCGGTACTGCACTAGCAGATGGACACCCATGAAATGTCGAAAAAGATGCGGGGTATGATGCTCACAGCACCTGGTATTCCGAAGCGGTCTCCCAATCAGGTACTAAACAGGCCGAACCATGCTTGGCTGCCGAGATCGGGCGAGATCGGGCCTTTTCAGGGTGGTATGGCCGTGAGCGGTACTGCACTTGCAGATGGACACCCATGAAATGTCGAAAAAGATGCGGGGTATGATGCTCACAGCACCTGGTATTCCCAAGCGGTCTCCCAATCAGGTACTAAACAGGCCGAACCATGCTTGGCTGCCGAGATCGGACGAGATCGGGCCTTTTCAGGGTGGTATGGCCGTGAGCGGTACTGCACTAGCAGATGGACACCCATGAAATGTCGATAAAGATGCGGGGTATGATGCTCACAGCACCTGGTATTCCCAAGCGGTCTCCCAATCAGGTACTAACCAGGCCGAACCATGCTTGGCTTCCGAGATCGGACGAGATCGGGCCTTTTCAGGGTGGTATGGCCATGAGCGGTACTGCTCTTGCAGATGGACACCCATGAAATGTCGAAAAAGATGCGGGGTATGATGCTCACAGCACCTGGTATTCCCAAGCGGTCTCCCAATCAGGTACTAAACAGGCCGAACCATGCTTGGCTGCCGAGATCGGGCCTTTTCAGGGTGGTATGGCCGTGAGCGGTACTGCACTAGCAGATGGACACCCATGAAATGTCGGTAAAGATGCGGGGTATGATGCTCACAGCACCTGGTATTCCCAAGCGGTCTCCCAATCAGGTACTAACCAGGCCGAACCATGCTTGGCTTCCGAGATCGGACGAGATCGGGCCTTTTCAGGGTGGTATGGCCGTGAGCGGTACTGCTCTTGCAGATGGACACCCATGAAATGTCGAAAAAGATGCGGGGTATGATGCTCACAGCAACTGGTATTCCCAAGCGGTCTCCCAATCAGGTACTAAACAGGCCGAACCATGCTTAGCTTCCGAGATCGGACGAGATCGGGCCTTTTCAGGCTGGTATGGCCGTGAGCGGTACTGCACTAGCAGATGGACACCCATGAAATGTCGAAAAAGATGCGGGGTATGATGCTCACAGCACCTGGTATTCCCAAGCGGTCTCCCAATCAGGTACTAAACAGGCCGAACCATGCTTGGCTTCCGAGATCGGACGAGATCGGGCCTTTTCAGGGTGGTATGGCCGTGAGCGGTACTGCACTAGCAGATGGACACCCATGAAATGTCGAAAAAGATGCGGGGTATGATGCTCACAGCACCTGGTATTCCCAAGCGGTCTCCCAATCAGGTACTAACCAGGCCGAACCATGCTTGGCTGCCGAGATCGGACGAAATCGGACGAGATCGGGCCTTATCAGGGTGGTATGGCCGTGAGCGGTACTGCACTAGCAGATGGACACCCATGAAATGTGGAAAAAGATGCGGGGTATGATGCTCACAGCACCTGGTATTCCCAAGTGGTCTCCCAATCAGGTACTAACCAGGCCAAACCATGCTTGGCTGCCGAGATCGGACGAGATCGGACGAGATCGGGCCTTATCAGGGTGGTATGGCCGTGAGCGGTACTGCTCTTGCAGATGGACACCCATGAAATGTCGAAAAAGATGCGGGGTATGATGCTCGCAGCACCTGGTATTCCCAAGCGGTCTCCCAATCAGGTACGAACCAGGCCGGACCATGTTTGGCTGCCAAAATCGGACAAGATCGGGCCTTTTCAGGGTGGTAAGGCCGTGAGCGGTACTGCTCTTGCAGATGGACACCCATGAAATGTCGAAAAAGATGCGGGGTATGATGCTCACAGCACCTGGTATTCCCAAGCGGTCTCCCAAACAGATACTAACCAGGCCGAACCATGCTTGGCTTCCGAGTTCGGACGAGATCGGGCCTTTTCAGGGTGGTATGGCCTTGGGCGGTACTGCTCTTGCAGATGGACACCCATGAAATGTCGAAAAAGATGCGGGGTATGATGCTCACAGCACCTGGTATTCCCAAGCGGTCTCCCAAACAGGTACTAAACAGGCCGAACCATGCTTGGCTTCCGAGATCGGACGAGATCGGGCCTTTTCAGGGTGGTATGGCCGTGGGCGGTACTGCACTTTCAGATAGACACCCATGAAATGTCGAAAAAGATGCGGGGTATGATGCTCACAGCACCTGGTATTCCCAAGCGGTCTCCCAATCAGGTACTAAACAGGCCGAACCATGCTTGGCTGCCGAGATCGGACGAGATCGGGCCTTTTCAGGGTGGTATGGCCGTGAGCGGTATGGCACCAGCAGATGGACACCCATGAAATGTCGAAAAAGATGCGGGGTATGATGCTCACAGCACCTGGTATTCCCAAGCGGTCTTCAATCAGGTACTAAACAGGCCGAACCATGCTTGGCTTCCGAGATCGGACGAGATCGGGCCTTTTCAGGGTGGTATGGCCGTGGGCGGTACTGCACTTTCAGATAGACACCCATGAAATGTCGAAAAAAATGCGGGGTATGATGCTCACAGCACCTGGTATTCCCAAGCGGTCTCCCAATCAGGTACTAACCAGGCCAAACCATGCTTGGCTTCCTAGATCGGGCGAGATCGGGCCTTTTCAGGGTGGTATGGCCGTGAGCGGTACTGCTCGTGCAGATGGACACCCATGAAATGTCGAAAAAGATGCGGGGCAAGATGCTCACAGCACCTGGTATTCCCAAGCGGTCTCCCAATCAGGTACTAAACAGGCTGAACCCTGCTTGGCTGCCGAGATCGGACGAGATCGGGCGAGATTGGGCCTTTTCAGGGTGGTATGGCCGTGAGCGGTACTGCTCTTGCAGATGGACACCCATGAAATGTCGAAAAAGATGCGGGGTATGATGCTCACAGCACCTGGTATTCCCAAGCGGTCTCCCAATCAGGTATTAACCAGGCCGAACCATGCTTGGCTGCCGAGATCGGACGAGATCGGGCGAGATCGGGCCTTATCAGGGCGGTATGGCCATGAGCGGTACTGCTCTTGCAGATGGACACCCATGAAATGTCGAAAAAGATGCGGGGTATGATGCTCACAGCACCTGGTATTCTCAAGCGGTCTCCCAATCAGGTACTAACCAGGCCGAACCATGCTTGGCTGCCGAGTTCGGACGAGATCGGGCGAGATCGGGCCTTTTCAGGGTGGTATGGCAGTGAGCGGTACTGCTCTTGCAGATGGACACCCATGAAATGTCGAAAAAAATGCGGGGTATGATGCTCACAGCACCTGGTATTCCCAAGCGGTCTCCCAATCAGGTACTAACCAGGCCGAACCATGCTTGGCTGCCGAGGTCGGACGAGATCGGGCGAGATCGGGCCTTATCAGGGTGGTATGGCCGTGAGCGGTACTGCTCTTGCAGATGAACACTGTCAGGTTCTTTAATAATTACCTTCGTCCGTAATTATCAATAACTGCAGGAAGACATCTTATTCAATTATTGACATTTAATTAAATAGAAATGGATACAACAGATAAAAGCCTCCGGAGGGGAGCGTTACAGCAAGTGTCACCTTACAACTTCCGAACGTCTCCTCGAATAGACGTTTTCGTCCCATTCTTATGGTCACAAGTTACAGAGTTGTTGATCATTCCATCACGTATGAGTAAAAACAACATCTGGGACTACAATAACAATCAAAGTATTTTACTAATAACAAAAACAGGGACTAGACCTAACTACATGTAGATTAGAGTAATTATACAACCTCCTTGACCTAAGAATCATATAATATAATCATAATCATATAATCGTTACATACAGAAAAACCCGAAGTGTACGGTTACATAACGATCACAATATTCTTGTTATTGTCCGAATAGCCCTGTCCTCGTCACCAAGGGCCCACCAAATCTCAAGGACCCAGATTGGGTGGATTGTTTGTATAACCATCCTGGAACAGGCTGTCCAGGTTAAAGATGACTTGGTGTGACCTCAACACTTTTGAAAAACAGAAAGAGAATGATTTAACAAAGTAATGAATTAATACAGAGAAAAGAAAGAGAATGATTTAATAAAGAAATGAATTAATATAACTATTATAATAGTAAAACAGAACAAACCCAACATTCCCCCGTTTTTATAATATGTATGTTATTAGTCATTTCTTAGTAATCACTAAATGGTAATGTCGGGTGACTGTGATTTTTCCCGCCTACTCCTTACTCCCATGGCTGGTCTGAAAGAGAAAAAACATAATTATATTCGTCCAATTGGTCCTCGGATTTACCGTACTCCTGGACCTCACTGCTTTCCCCAAACCGTCCCATAAGATACAACTCATGTACTTTAGAATTTGTAGGGGCAATTGCAGTAGTTATAAGTCGGCTTAGTAAGGAGCGCAAACAGGGGATACTACATCACCCACACAATGTTAGGATAGCGGTAATTGTGCCTATAGTAACCACGAAGGATGTAGCCAAATCTTTAGATTTTCCAAAGGTCTTATCCCACCAATCTGACAATGCGGACGTATCTACTCCAGAGTGCTCTTGCATATTGCGGTTCAGTGTTTGCAGGCCAGTAATGGCCCTGGTGAGAGATCCACTGGGTGACGTGTTGTTCGGTATGAAGGTGCAACATTGTTTTACAAACATTGCACACACGCCCCGTTTCAAGGATCATATCCACCGCTATGCGACCCCGGAACGCCATCAGACTGGTAGCTGCCAGTTGTTCCTTTATGGCCACAAATCCCTGTTCAGTATAATTTCCAAGTTTTGTACATTGTAATGTAAGTAATTTATTCTATCCACATTTTTGTTTGGGGTGATTAGAAGGAAGATAGACTCCCAACCTGCTGCGATCTGATTAGCCAGCTTATACTCATCTGGTACGCCCCAGGGGATGCCAATCGCATCAATGTATGTTGGATCTCCTTCCCTCCATGCCTCTCGACGATGTCGGGAGGGTCGACCCTTCAGCCGAATTATGAGCCGCCAATTGTATCTCCTCCACTGTGGATGGAAAAACAGACATCGGTAAGAGCAGTGAGACCAAAGTACCTAGTCCTGCCGCGTTTCGGCAGGAGTCGTATAATTTATCTACCACCCCGCCACCATAGGCCAGAACGTGGTATCAGGGGTGTAGTTTGTTTTAGAACGCCGGTACACCACGTCTCATTTATCGCCCCTAGCTTCAGACCATGCCCTGTAAGGTTTAAGCAGGTAAAATGATTAAACAGTGGAAAAATTGACTTCCTATTTACTGCGTAACAGGATAAACACTGTTTCAATATATTTTTTTTCTTTCTTGCCAAGTAGGACACGTTTTTTCATTTGTAAAAACACTTTTCCCCAAAAGAATGGTGATTGAGGGAGTTGTTAGACCCCATCGTTTTTTCCCTTGTCTGGTAGGTTATCGTAATCTTTTGTAAGATGGTTTAGTCTCAATTGAAACTATATGGAGACGTCAAACCCAATATAAAAGAGTTCCCTATAGTTGTATGGTATTGCTTGCTGAGCAATAATCTTTTCAATTAATATTGGTGTTTCCCGTATTTTATTAAGTCAGAAAGTTTATTTTACCCGTCCCCTCAATGTTTCAATTGAGACCACCCTTTTACCAAAGTAGCTCCACCTAGTGCTTGTCCTCTTTACACTCCATTAACAGCGCCCAATTATCCCCCGTTTGGGAAATCCCTGTTTCAGAAATAAATTTCACAGGTTAATATGTCAGTCCAAGCTTTCCAATCTTGACCAATTTCTGCAACAAGGCTTTTCCCAATCTTCAATTTTTTTGCTGTTAATGTACCACACATATTTCCCACCATAGATTGACACCTTGTACGGCACCCGGGACGTCGCCGAGTCCAAATATATATTTTCAATTTGGAAATTTGATTTAGTAGGTAATGTTAATTAAATGTAAATGTGTATGTTTCTCGGTTTACCCTCCCGTAAGAAGGTGTATCCTCAATTGAAACACCTCCGCCTTTTTCTCCAACTGGAGAAAACAACCCTACTGTGGAAAGGAATAGAATCACAATCATCATTAATCTCATTGCCCCAAAAGCAATAATTGTTTTCAACATGACTTTTTGTCTTTGTTTAGGGAGTTTTCCTCTTGAAACGTTTCAATTTAGACAACCTTCTTACTGTGGGAAAGGTGCATCCGTGTCCCCTTTCAGTAACAAGGACCCTCCGACTTTGCGTTGCTCCGATGTTTCTTCTTTTATGCTGCTTATCAGCATCCAGTCTTCAAGAATCACCGTCGCTTCGTCCGTTTCCTGTTGACAAGCAAAATCTCCCTCTGATAGTATAAATTTGGTGTGTGCGTTTTTTTTTTTTTTCTGATAGATTCGCCTCATCATCCAATTGTCATTGTGTAGTGAATAATAACAATTTGTAAGGTCTACCAAACAGGACTTCATATAAGGTCCGCCAATTGTGGATGGTAGACAACTATTATATTAACAAAATGGGAGCCATTATCACTATAAATAGTTTCTGAAATTCCATATCGTGGAATGATATCCATATGATCTAATAAAATAAAATAAAATCTATATGTATTTTTTGAAATGGATATGTGGGTATGCATATAGATTTAAAACCTAAACCTTGTAGTGCCGTTGTAGCAAGGCCACCTCCCCCTTGTCGAGACATAGGTCTTCCCTTGACTCAAGCCCAAATTATTTTCTTTATTGATCTTTTATTGATAGATTATGTCTCGGTGGTCTGCCAATCAAAAAACACAAAAAGACAAACTATCATTCACGCTCACACTCATAAAAAGAAGAATTTAGTGTGTTCAACCAGTCTAGCATCCATAATTTCATTTTGTGGGAGTAAACTGGAGTACCCGGAGAAAATCCACAAATTCTTGAGGACGCCATGAATACCCCACATTCCGGAAGGTCTGGATCCACCCCGCATTCATGAGTAGATCCTTTAATATACACACCCCCACTCTAGCATTTTAACCGTTTGTAAAAAATTACCTTCAAGTTTCACACAAAGTTATATCCTTTTTAATGCTATCAGTTTACCTGTTTGTTCCCCGAATTGAGGTGGCAATAGTTTCACATCTAAGGTTTTTATTTTTCACAGCCGCCATGACCTAATGGCCCCCTATCAGGTTTTTTGGAAAATCCCAATTTCCTCTAATAGCATGCCAATCACCTTTTAATGCGGCCATCCAATTTTGTTTCTACTTGTTTCAGGTGATAAGATAATCTCCCCCATTTGTAAAACTAATTCATCCACGCCTATTTTATACAACATGACGCCTATGGCCTTTATTACGTCGCCTTGACTCCAAATTCTATGAACCTAGATAACACGCCGAATTTGTAAGCGAATTTCCCCCATCCCATTTTGTTCATAGACAACCCATCTACCTAAAGCATCACTTGTTTCCAAACATGAAAGGCCCCTCTAGAATTTGTGCATCCAGCGCCAAATAGAGCCTATTTACACATTTGTCTCAAACTTGTTTTAGATATGGGGTCCCCAATTTCCCAAAATTTCCCAGAATTCATGTACCACCAGATCCTGTCAAAAACCCAAAACGACTAACATAACCTGTTTCTAAGCCAGATTCTGGAATTTGGAGAATTTCTCCTTTCCCTCCCTTATCTAAGCTTGTTATTGCCCCTCGTTATCACTGTAACATTCAGGCGTATTAACCCCATCGTTGCAATGATATGAATTTCTAAAGTTCTCACCAATTTGCATGCCCTTAAAGCAGTAAAAAGCAACGTTATTTGGTTGTATCAATTGACCAATGCTTATCCAATCTGTAATATCCTTAAAGTCATCAATATGACCTGTGACAAAGCATATTTCCTCCCGCCAGGACAACAGACAATGTTCTTTCAAGTGCACTTTGAAAAACATTCCATGTTACTCCATTCTTAGGGAAAATATGCTCATCCTAAACCAATTATTTTATTTACAATTCACCTAATTATTTGGATGAATGCCATGAATTTTATCATGCCACTATTTTATTGTAAATTTCCCATCTGATGTCGTTAACAGCCAAATAATTCAATACCTACTATATACTTTGTAAATCACCTCATATGATGTTTACTTAAGACAAAAGTCTTTTCCCATAGCCTGTTACCAAAACAAAAATCTTCAACAATTAAATTAGAGAAATCAACCTTTTGTTAGACAATTCCTAATTACAACTTTAATGTTTTAAAAACCTTATCGTCACCAATATACCATAATATTGTAAATTTTGTCATCCTGGCCAACCTCCTGGATTAAAGTATTTTGAACAATCAAAAAATTCTGAAATAGTATTAATATTATTTTATCCTCCAAAAGCTAGTTTCCTTTTACTAAGAGCCCTTTGAAATCCACAATTGCTCAAAAATGACTATTTTGGTCTATTTCCCAAATCCAAAGCTTTTTACCAAATCAACCTTTTACTGAACAGATTTTCTATCCTCTTAATACATTTCATTTTAAAACCCAAAATATCAATGCGAAAGCATTCGCATAACCTTGCATTTCTTGCAGCCCATGTATTGTTCTTATTCTGAAAAGTCCAAACAGAAAACGCAATTAGCCGTTAACTATGACCTCCACTCTTGCTGCGAAAACAGCATTGTTATCTTATGTTTACAAACCAGCTTTTTCCCTGTGCCCAAATACAACGCTTTTTAGAGAAGACAACCATTAAAACGTCAAATTAACCCCTCTTCCGATATTCAACTACATCACAATATTTTTCCAAGACCCCATATATCCAGAATATGTATGCTGCAAGCACAACAATATGGCAAAAACCCATTTTCTGCCCTCAAGTTTGCTTCAGCACCCCCAAGGCCAATTATTATTATTATAATGTCTTCACGGAAAGGATCACAAAATTTTAGTCGTTTACACGGTCCGAACGCTCCCGAAAGCCCAACACAGTTAAATCGTCTGCCCCGCGGCCCACATGTTTCACTCCCATCTAATCAGCAGCCGCTGCACCAGAAACGCTTCCCCCGCAGTCGACACATTTTTTTGCAAGTCTAGAGCATAATAAAAACACAGGTGACATTCCCTGCTAAACATTTAAATGATCATTTTGTATATATTCTTTTGTCTTTTTAAACACCATCTTCCCGTTAGCGGACGGGATCAAAAACCAAGCTGCAATAAGCCATCACATTGCTGTAAATTGACAGTACATATAGGTTATATTAACAAAGCACCACCAGCACTTGGAAATAACCATTCTAATTGTTGTTATACAAGCCCAAGCATCACAAAAAAACCCAATTTATTGTAATCACAAAACGTCATACCCGGATTAACCAAATCAAATACCAGTGTCCCCATTAATTTTCTAGCTCCCTTTATTTTTGTTAAACTTCCTACGCGCCCGTCACCTATCTCGGTAAATATTTTCCCCGTCAGCCGAGGAGGCCCCGCTATTTTTTCCTTACCAAACAGTACTTTCCCGCCGCCACGGTCTTAAATATATCCCCGTTATCCGAGGGAGCCCCCACTATTTTCCCAAAATAGTATTTTTTAACTTCTCCCCGGCCTTATTTCGCCATTAGTGTCTGTGGAACAAGCTGTTACACTTTTATCCACTCACATATTATTTATATACGTATATTACCTCCATTAGTGTCTGTGGAACAAGCTGTTACACTTTTATCCACTCACATATTATTTATATATGTATATTACCTCCATTAGTGTATATATTATCCTGCATTTTATGCATTTTAAGCTGGCCAGCAAACCCATATTTATTTATCCATAAATATAGCTGTGTAATATTTTTAAAGCGCTTTGTCTTACCAATTTTTTCCAATCCTTACAAGTTAGACGTATTTTTTGGATCGTCATCCAAACCCGCCTTACAACACGTGTTTCCCATATTTTACTTTTTTGTAGTGAGTTCGTGTGCCTCACACAGTTAACTTTATTATATCTATTTTTATTATTATCACTCTATTTTTATTATTATCACTCCTTCGACTGTATTTCCTAGGCTTATCTTAATTTTACTGCAGAAACCACACAAACACCATACAACATTTACAACATATTCGTGCCTACCCTTTAGACACAGGACACTTCCCAGCCCCACCATTGTACCTCCAGTACAATACATTCGTGCCTACCCCTGAGACACAGGACACTTTCCAGCAAAGTGCCCCACCGTACCTGCCATTGACTAGTATAAACACAGGGTTTTGTCGCCGTCACCCAGGACGCGAAACCAGCCCACAATGGACCTCACATACAATGTCCCTTTAACGCATTTGGAAACACCGTCACAACATGCAGACATTAATGTGGACTTACCCGAGATCCATCAGATGTCTCCCTCCAGCAGGAAAAGTCTTCAACCGCCGAGAATCCAGGCGCCCCCGTCGAAAAACTCCGGCCCACCAAGGGTTTTGAAGACGCCGTGCGCACGGTCACTTACCAGATGTCGAACAGCAGCGCCTGGGTTCTCGCTCCGGTATATTGACCTCCATGGCTCAGAAGGACCAAAATGTCAGGTTCATTAATAATTACCTTCGTCCGTAATTATCAATAACTGCAGGAAGACATCTTATTCAATTATTGACATTTAATTAAATAGAAATGGATACAACAGATAAAAGCCTCCGGAGGGGAGCGTTACAGCAAGTGTCACCTTACAACTTCCGAACGTCTCCTCGAATAGACGTTTTCGTCCCATTCTTATGGTCACAAGTTACAGAGTTGTTGATCATTCCATCACGTATGAGTAAAAACAACATCTGGGACTACAATAACAATCAAAGTATTTTACTAATAACAAAAACAGGGACTAGACCTAACAACATGTAGATTAGAGTAATTATACAACCTCCTTGACCTAAGAATCATATAATATAATCATAATCATATAATCGTTACATACAGAAAAACCCGAAGTGTACGGTTACATAACGATAACAATATTCTTGTTATTGTCCGAATAGCCCTGTCCTCGTCACCAAGGGCCCACCAAATCTCAAGGACCCAGATTGGGTGGATTGTTTGTATAACCATCCTGGAACAGGCTGTCCAGGTTAAAGATGACTTGGTGTGACCTCAACACTTTTGAAAAACAGAAAGAGAATGATTTAACAAAGTAATGAATTAATACAGAGAAAAGAAAGAGAATGATTTAATAAAGAAATGAATTAATATAACTATTATAATAGTAAAACAGAACAAACCCAACAGACACCCATGAAATGTCGAAAAAGATGCGGGGTATGATGCTCACAGCACCTGGTATTCCCAAGCGGTCTCCCAATCAGGTACTAAACAGGCCGAACCATGCTTGGCTTCCGAGATCGGACGAGATCGGGCCTTTTCAGGGTGGTATGGCCGTGAGCGGTACTGCACTAGCAGATGGACACCCATGAAATGTCGAAAAAGATGCGGGGTATGATGCACACAGCACCTGGTATTCCCAAGCGGTCTCCCAATCAGGTACTAAACAGGCCGAACCATGCTTGGCTTCCGAGATCGGGCGTGATCGGGCCTTTTCAGGGTGGTATGGCCGTGAGCGGTACTGCACTAGCAGATGGACACCCATGAAATGTCGAAAAAGATGCAGGGTATGATGCTCACAGCACCTGGTATTCCCAAGCGGTCTCCCAATCAGGTACTAACCAGGCCAAACCATGCTTGGCTTCCTAGATCGGACGAGATCGGGCCTTTTCAGGGTGGTATGGCCGTGAGCGGTACTGCTCTTGCAGATGGACACCCATGAAATGTCGAAAAAGATGCGGGGTATGATGCTCACAGCACCTGGTATTCCCAAGTGGTCTCCCAATCAGGTACTAACCAGGCCAAACCATGCTTGGCTTCCGAGATCGGACGAGATCGGGCCTTTTCAGGGTGGTATGGCCGTGAGCGGTACTTCTCTTGCAGATGGACACCCATGAAATGTCGAAAAAGATGCGGGGTATGATGCTCACAGCACCTGGTATTCCCAAGCGGTCTCCCAATCAGGTACTAACCAGGCCGAACCTTGCTTGGCTTCCGAGATCGGACGAGATCGGGCCTTTTCAGGGTGGTATGGCCGTGAGCGGTACTGCACTAGCAGATGGACACCCATGAAATGTCGAAAAAGATGCGGGGTATGATGCACACAGCCCCTGGTATTCCCAAGCGGTCTCCCAATCAGGTACTAAACAGGCCGAACCATGCTTGGCTTCCGAGATCGGGCGAGATCGGGCCTTTTCAGGGTGGTATGGCCGTGAGCGGTACTGCACTAGCAGATGGACACCCATGAAATGTCGAAAAAGATGCGGGGTATGATGCTCACAGCACCTGGTATTCCCAAGCGGTCTCCCAATCAGGTACTAACCAGGCCGAACCATGCTTGGCTTCCTAGATCGGACGAGATCGGGCCTTTTCAGGGTGGTATGGCCGTGAGCGGTATTGCTCTTGCAGATGGACACCCATGAAATGTCGAAAAAGATGCGGGGTATGATGCTCACAGCACCTGGTATTCCCAAGCAGTCTCCCAATCAGGTACTAACCAGGCCAAACCATGCTTGGCTTCCGAGATCGGACGAGATCAGGCCTTTTCAGGGTGGTATGGCCGTGAGCAGTAGTTCTCTTGCAGATGGACACCCATGAAATGTCGAAAAAGATGCGGGGTATGATGCTCACAGCACCTGGTATTCCCAAGCGGTCTCCCAATCAGGTACTAACCAGGCCGAACCTTGCTTGGCTTCCGAGATCGGACGAGATCGGTCCTTTTCAGGGTGGTATGGCCGTGAGCGGTACTGCACTAGCAGATGGACACCCATGAAATGTCGAAAAAGATGCGGGGTATGATGCTCACAGCACCTGGTATTCCCAAGCGGTCTCCCAACCAGGTACTAACCAGACCGAACCATGCTTGGCTTCCAAGATCGGACGAGATCGGGCCTTTTCAGGGTGGTATGGCCGTGAGCGGTACTGCATTAGCAGATGGACTACCATGAAATGTCGAAAAAGATGCGGGGTATGATGCTCACAGCACCTGGTATTCCCAAGCGGTCTCCCAATCAGGTACTAACCAGGCCGAACCATGCTTGGCTGCCGAGATCGGACGAGATCGGGCGAGATCGGGCCTTATCAGGGTGGTATGGCCGTGAGCGGTACTGCTCTTGCAGATGGACACCCATGAGCTAAAGTATTAATTCGACCTTCTACACCTGCTACCCAAATCAATTGGGATTTGACATTATTCAAAGTCAGTTGAAATCTTCAGGTTATAAAAGAGGGGGGAAAAGGCAGGAATATATACAGCTATGTTTTACTTTTGTGCATTTCAGGCCAAATTGGTATTTGTCTTTGAGTCAGCAATAATAACAAAGGAGTAAAGTCAGCTTGATTGCAGTAAGACTTTTTGCACTCTATACACTCAATTTTCACATGTTGTTTTACTTCTGGACGCTGCAAATGGACTACACATCTGTTGCATCGTGTGTATATATGTGTATTACCGTAGTTTGAATTTTGATTTAAACCTTTACAACCCAACTACCTCAGATCAAGCAATTATAATGTAAAGTAGTAGATGTTTAAAAAAAGCACCAAATGCAAAAAGATAACAAAATAACAATACTAAATAGTCAAATAAGCAACTCCATTATTCTTTTAGAGAAAATATCTCAGCGGGGTCAAGTCATTCAATTCAAATCGACTGGTAATCAGATTCAATTAAAGACTAACTGATTGGGTGCAATGTTGTAGTGGCAGCACAACTAAATGAATTCACTGAATTTAAATGGGATTTATAAGTGTTTTCACATTTTATACTGTAAAACAAAAAATCACATAGGATTTATGGTTAAACACTGGAGCTACAGAATTTTACCAGAAATTACATTCAATTGGTATAGCACTTCAATAACCACCAATTTATTGGAACACTATTGTAGATTTTTCATTTCACTGAAACTAAAATTATATTGCTCCACCACCACATGCACACACCCCTTTTTTACTGTATAACTCTAGCAACCACAAGTATTTTATTTTTATTTTTTTAAGAAGAAAATGACTGACTATTCTTCTGTCTGTTCAGATATCACTACTTTTACATGATAAGAGAAGTAATTTTTAAAGAAGGCTCAGCAAAATACCCAGCATTCAATAGTACTGGCATGCTGGATCTTGCAAACTACACTCCTCAACTGCACGGAAAAAAAATAGAAAAAAACAGTCATACATTGTCTGCAGTACTTTCCACTCATTCGCTTACACTTTGTACTCCATCCTTTCTACACAAAAAGCATCATCCCGCTGTTACAGAGTAAAGAAGGTTGCACAGAGTCCTTTTCTTGCTGTTCTGTCTCTTTAGAACAGAAGGACACTTTGCGCTTCACAGAATGCAAGTCTACAAGTACTGCTGCTTAGATGTGGTTGAATGTTAGGCCCCTAAGAAATACATGTGAAGCAACAGCAATGCTTTACAAGGTGTCTATTGTTTATATAAATAAACATAAAACAGGTTACGAAAACATGCTGTAAAATCCAAATCATATTTTATCATAGTTTCACATGCTTAAACTAATAGTAATTGTTTAGTATAAATGATCGTCATGTGAAAGACATTGTTTAGTATTCTTTCATTCATTCATTCTCTCAACCGCTTATCCTCACAAGGGTCACGGGGGGTGCTAAGGCCTATCCCAGCTATCTACGGGCACCAGGCGGGGGACAAAAGAATGAACATAATTTAAAGTAATTGCTCTACAGTTGTACTGCATACCGGAGGTCATTTAATTCATTCAGATCAAGAACCTCAAATAACATATCGGCTGGTATTGTTGGAGATGGAAATCCAACTCATTTTATCTCTGAGGGCTAGCTGCGAATGCACTTGCATTATGTCAGTAAAATTCTAGAAATCATAGCGAAAGGGTTATTTTTCAAGAAAATCTGTTCCCGAAAGACCGACAAATTGTCTTTATTTGATGCTCTTGTCAGGAGAGGTTGGATTGCCTTTCCTGGCATGACGTCACGATAACTATCAGCTGTCACTAATTACGTGATTAGATTATTTTTGGCGTCACTGGACAAGGTCCAAGTGGACATGGGGAAGCTGGAGCACCTCTTTGAGTCCAGGGCCAAAGAGACGCCATGGGCCAAGAAAGCGCCAGAGAGCAAAAAGTCCGAGATCCTGGTTCTGGACTCCAAGCGGAGCACCGCCATCAACATCGGGATGACGGTCCTGCCCGCCGTTCACGTCATCAAGAGCGCCATCCTCAACTTTGACGACTTTGCCATCAACAAGGAGGGTGTGGAGAAGATCCTGAGCATGACGCCCACAGAGGAGGAGAAGCAGAAGATCCGCGAGGCTCGCTCGGCCAATCCCGACGTTCCCCTGGGGACGGCCGAGGAATTCCTCTCGGGCCTGGCTTCCGTCAGCGCCTTGACCCCCCGCCTGCAGCTGTGGTCTTTCAAACTCAACTATGAGGCACTCGAGCAGGAGATCGCCGAGCCCCTGTTTGACCTGAAGTTGGGCATGGAGCAGCTGGCCGGCAACCGGACCTTCAAGAAGATCCTGGCCACGCTGCTGGCCGTGGGGAACTTCCTCAACGGGTGTCCTCCTCACCAGAATCTTCAGGCTCCCTCCATGGTGAATCAATTCCTCTGGGCATAGGCATAAGATAACTTGGGCGCTCTCTGGTGGTTGTACGCACCTGGGCATCATGATGAAACGGTAAAGGCTTCCCAGGGCGACGTGCATAGCAGTGGTGGGGCGTATGAGTACGCTGCGGCTCTAACTCTTCTACCAGCTGTGGCTCATCTCTAGAAATGATGTGCCTGAGAGCCCCGCACCACGTTGTGTCCATTACAAAATTCCTAAACGATTCTGAGGGGTTTCTTATACATTCCAAGCAGTCCGGTGTCTTCGAGGTGGATGGTTTGCGTCGCCGAGTGCGTCGGCGCGAGCGTGGGTGGCGCTCCGCTGGGTCCATAATGGTTGGATCTTGCTGTTACGATTTCGCCGCGTAGTGCGACGCGATCGTAGGGTAAGTTGAACCCAGATGCAGAGTCGCCGAAGTAATTGGAAAGGTGAGGCAGATCTGTAGCTCTTGTTGGTTGATTTAATAAACGGGGTAACATAACTTAAACAACTTGGCTTGACCACTCATTACAAACGAACTGAACATGCGGCGTGGCGTCAATGGAAACAGCAATTGCTACGAGGATTAACAGGAAACGAAACCAGAACTTAACCAGTCGATCCAACCGCGTCCACAGAAAATCATAATGCTTAAATACCAAAAATAATCTAATCACGTAATTAGTGACAGCTGATAGTTATCGTGACGTCATGCCAGGAAAGGCAATCCAACCACTCCTGACAGCTCTGAGTGATTTTGGATCCTTTGTTTCTCCCCCAAGTAATGAGGACATGTTCTTTTTAAGATAGCTCTCCATCTAAGTCCTACTATAGGTCCAGTCTTGGTAAAAGGTGCATGATGACAACTGATCTATCTGAAATCCAGAATTTGATCTGGATTTCAGATAGATCACCCATGAAATGTCGAAAAAGATGCGGGGTATGATGCTCACAGCACCTGGTATTCCCAAGCGGTCTCCCAATCAGGTACTAACCAGGCCGTACCATGCTTGGCTTCCGAGATCGAACGAGATCGGGCCTTTTCAGGGTGGTATGGCCGTGAGCGGTACTGCTCCTGCAGATGGACACCCATGAAATGTCGAAAAAGATGCGGGGTATGATGCTCACTGCACCTGGTATTCCCAAGCGGTCTCCCAATCAAGTACTAACCAGGCCGAACCATGCTTGGCTTCCGAGATCGGACGAGATCGGGCCTTTTCAGGGTGGTATGGCCGTGAGCGGTACTGCTTTGGCAGATGGACACCCATGAAATGTCGAAAAAGATGCGGGGTATGCTGCTCACAGCACCTGGTATTCCCAAGCGGTCTCCCAATCAGGTACTAAACAGGCCGAACCATGCTTGGCTTCCGAGATCGGAGGAGATCGGGCCTTTTCAGGGTGGTATGGCCGTGAGCGGTACTGCTCTTGCAGATGGACACCCATGAAATGTCGAAAAAGATGCGGGGTATGATGCTCACAGCACCTGGTATTCCCAAGCGGTCTCCCAATCAGGTACTAACCAGGCCGAACCATGCTTGGCTTCCGAGATCGGACGGGATCGGGCCTTTTCAGGGTGGTATGGCCGTGAACGGTACTGCACTAGCAGATGGACACCCATGAAATGTCGAAAAAGATGCGGGGCATGGTTCTCACAGCACCTGGTATTCCCAAGCGGTCTCCCAATCTGGTACTAAACAAGTCTAACCATGCTTGGCTTCCGAGATCGGGCGAGATCGGGCCTTTTCAGGGTGGTATGGCCGTGAGCAGTACTGCTTTTGCAGATGGACACCCATGAAATGTCGAAAAAGATGCGGGGTATGATGCTCACAGCACCTGGTATTCCCAAGCGGTCTCCCAACCAGGTACTAACCAGGCCCAACCATGCTTGGCTTCCAAGATCGGACGAGATCGGGCCTTTTCAGGGTGGTATGGCCGTGAGCGGTACTGCACTAGCAGATGGACACCCATGAAATGTCGAAAAAGATGCGGGGTATGATGCTCACAGCACCTGGTATTCCCAAGCGGTCTCCCAATCAGGTACTAACCAGGCCGAACCATGCTTGGCTTCCGAGATCGGACGAGATCAGGCCTTTTCAGGGTGGTATGGCCGTGAGCGGTACTGCTCTTGCAGATGGACACCCATGAGCTAAAGTATTAATTCGACCTTCTACACCTGCTACCCAAATCAATTGGGATTTGACATTATTCAAAGTCAGTTGGAATATTCAGGTTATAAAAGAGGGGGGAAAAGGCAGGAATATATACAGCTATGTTTTACTTTTGTGCATTTCAGGCCAAATTGGTATTTGTCTTTGAGTCAGCAATAATAACAAAGGAGTAAAGTCAGCTTGATTGCAGTAAGACTTTTTGCACTCTATACACTCAATTTTCACATGTTGTTTTACTTCTGGACGCTGCAAATGGACTGCACATCTGTTGCATCGTGTGTATATATGTGTATTACCGTACTTTGAATTTTGATTTAAACCTTTACAACCCAACTACCTCAGATCAAGCAATTATAATGTAAAGTAGTAGATGTTTAAAAAAAGCACCAAAAGCAAAAAGATAAAATAACAATACTAAATAGTCAAATAAGCAACTCCATTATTCTTTTAGAGAAAATATCTCAGCGGGGTCAAGTCATTCAATTCAAATCGACTGGTAATCAGATTCAATTAAAGACTAACTGATTGGGTGCAATGTTGTAGTGGCAGCACAACTAAATGAATTCACTGAATTTAAATGGGATTTATAAGTGTTTTCACATTTTATACTGTAAAACAAAAAATCACATAGGATTTATGGTTAAACACTGGAGCTACAGAATTTTACCAGAAATTACATTCAATTGGTATAGCACTTCAATAACCACCAATTTATTGGAACACTATTGTAGATTTTTCATTTCACTGAAACTAAAATTATATTGCTCCACCACCACATGCACACACCCCTTTTTTACTGTATAACTCTAGCAACCACAAGTATTTTATTTTTATTTTTTTAAGAAGAAAATGACTGACTATTCTTCTGTCTGTTCAGATATCACTACTTTTACATGATAAGAGAAGTAATTTTTAAAGAAGGCTCAGCAAAATACCCAGCATTCAATAGTACTGGCATGCTGGATCTTGCAAACTACACTCCTCAACTGCACGGAAAAAAAATAGAAAAAAACAGTCATACATTGTCTGCAGTACTTTCCACTCATTCGCTTACACTTTGTACTCCATCCTTTCTACACAAAAAGCATCATCCCGCTGTTACAGAGTAAAGAAGGTTGCACAGAGTCCTTTTCTTGCTGTTCTGTCTCTTTAGAACAGAAGGACACTTTGCGCTTCACAGAATGCAAGTCTACAAGTACTGCTGCTTAGATGTGGTTGAATGTTAGGCCCCTAAGAAATACATGTGAAGCAACAGCAATGCTTTACAAGGTGTCTATTGTTTATATAAATAAACATAAAACAGGTTACGAAAACATGCTGTAAAATCCAAATCATATTTTATCATAGTTTCACATGCTTAAATTAATAGTAATTGTTTAGTATAAATGATCGTCATGTGAAAGACATTGTTTAGTATTCTTTCATTCATTCATTCTCTCAACCGCTTATCCTCACAAGGGTCACGGGGGGTGCTAAGGCCTATCCCAGCTATCTACGGGCACCAGGCGGGGGACAAAAGAATGAACATAATTTAAAGTAATTGCTCTACAGTTGTACTGCATACCGGAGGTCATTTAATTCATTCAGATCAAGAACCTCAAATAACATATCGGCTGGTATTGTTGGAGATGGAAATCCAACTCATTTTATCTCTGAGGGCTAGCTGCGAATGCACTTGCATTATGTCAGTAAAATTCTAGAAATCATAGCGAAAGGGTTATTTTTCAAGAAAATCTGTTCCCGAAAGACCGACAAATTGTCTTTATTTGATGCTCTTGTCAGGAGAGGTTGGATTGCCTTTCCTGGCATGACGTCACGATAACTATCAGCTGTCACTAATTACGTGATTAGATTATTTTTGGCGTCACTGGACAAGGTCCAAGTGGACATGGGGAAGCTGGAGCACCTCTTTGAGTCCAGGGCCAAAGAGACGCCATGGGCCAAGAAAGCGCCAGAGAGCAAAAAGTCCGAGATCCTGGTTCTGGACTCCAAGCGGAGCACCGCCATCAACATCGGGATGACGGTCCTGCCCGCCGTTCACGTCATCAAGAGCGCCATCCTCAACTTTGACGACTTTGCCATCAACAAGGAGGGTGTGGAGAAGATCCTGAGCATGACGCCCACAGAGGAGGAGAAGCAGAAGATCCGCGAGGCTCGCTCGGCCAATCCCGACGTTCCCCTGGGGACGGCCGAGGAATTCCTCTCGGGCCTGGCTTCCGTCAGCGCCTTGACCCCCCGCCTGCAGCTGTGGTCTTTCAAA
Source organism: Stigmatopora nigra (assembly GCF_051989575.1). Taxonomy (NCBI): domain Eukaryota; kingdom Metazoa; phylum Chordata; class Actinopteri; order Syngnathiformes; family Syngnathidae; genus Stigmatopora; species Stigmatopora nigra. The sequence goes on from NW_027551603.1 coordinate 682,583, forward strand.
CTCAACTATGAGGCACTCGAGCAGGAGATCGCCGAGCCCCTGTTTGACCTGAAGTTGGGCATGGAGCAGCTGGCCGGCAACCGGACCTTCAAGAAGATCCTGGCCACGCTGCTGGCCGTGGGGAACTTCCTCAACGGGTGTCCTCCTCACCAGAATCTTCAGGCTCCCTCCATGGTGAATCAATTCCTCTGGGCATAGGCATAAGATAACTTGGGCGCTCTCTGGTGGTTGTACGCACCTGGGCATCATGATGAAACGGTAAAGGCTTCCCAGGGCGACGTGCATAGCAGTGGTGGGGCGTATGAGTACGCTGCGGCTCTAACTCTTCTACCAGCTGTGGCTCATCTCTAGAAATGATGTGCCTGAGAGCCCCACACCACGGTGTGTCCATTACAAAATTCCTAAACGATTCTGAGGGGTTTCTTATACATTCCAAGCAGTCCGGTGTCTTCGAGGTGGATGGTTTGCGTCGCCGAGTGCGTCGGCGCGAGCGTGGGTGGCGCTCCGCTGGGTCCATAATGGTTGGATCGTGCTGTTACGATTTCGCCGCGTAGTGCGACGCGATCGTAGGGTAAGTTGAACCCAGATGCAGAGTCGCCGAAGTAATTGGAAAGGTGAGGCAGATCTGTAGCTCTTGTTGGTTGATTTAATAAACGGGGTAACATAACTTAAACAACTTGGCTTGACCACTCATTACAAACGAACTGAACATGCGGCGTGGCGTCAATGGAAACAGCAATTACTACGAGGATTAACAGGAAACGAAACCAGAACTTAACCAGTCGATCCAACCGCGTCCACAGAAAATCATAATGCTTAAATACCAAAAATAATCTAATCACGTAATTAGTGACAGCTGATAGTTATCGTGACGTCATGCCAGGAAAGGCAATCCAACCACTCCTGACAGCTCTGAGTGATTTTGGATCCTTTGTTTCTCCCCCAAGTAATGAGGACATGTTCTTTTTAAGATAGCTCTCCATCTAAGTCCTACTATAGGTCCAGTCTTGGTAAAAGGTGCATGATGACAACTGATCTATTTGAAATCCAGAATTTGATCTGGATTTCAGATAGATCACCCATGAAATGTCGAAAAAGATGCGGGGTATGATGCTCACAGCACCTGGTATTCCCAAGCGGTCTCCCAATCAGGTACTAACCAGGCCGTACCATGCTTGGCTTCCGAGATCGAACGAGATCGGGCCTTTTCAGGGTGGTATGGCCGTGAGCGGTACTGCTCCTGCAGATGGACACCCATGAAATGTCGAAAAAGATGCGGGGTATGATGCTCACTGCACCTGGTATTCCCAAGCGGTCTCCCAATCAGGTACTAACCAGGCCGAACCATGCTTGGCTTCCGAGATCGGACGAGATCGGGCCTTTTCAGGGTGGTATGGCCGTGAGCGGTGCTGCTTTTGCAGATGGACACCCATGAAATGTCGAAAAAGATGCGGGGTATGCTGCTCACAGCACCTGGTATTCCCAAGCGGTCTCCCAATCAGGTACTAAACAGGCCGAACCATGCTTGGCTTCCGAGATCGGAGGAGATCGGGCCTTTTCAGGGTGGTATGGCCGTGAGCGGTACTGCTCTTGCAGATGGACACCCATGAAATGTCGAAAAAGATGCGGGGTATGATGCTCACAGCACCTGGTATTCCCAAGCGGTCTCCCAATCAGGTACTAACCAGGCCGAACCATGCTTGGCTTCCGAGATCGGACGAGATCGGGCCTTTTCAGGGTGGTATGGCCGTGAGCGGTACTGCTCTTGCAGATGGACACCCATGAGCTAAAGTATTAATTCGACCTTCTACACCTGCTACCCAAATCAATTGGGATTTGACATTATTCAAAGTCAGTTGGAATATTCAGGTTATAAAAGAGGGGGGAAAAGGCAGGAATATATACAGCTATGTTTTACTTTTGTGCATTTCAGGCCAAATTGGTATTTGTCTTTGAGTCAGCAATAATAACAAAGGAGTAAAGTCAGCTTGATTGCAGTAAGACTTTTTGCACTCTATACACTCAATTTTCACATGTTGTTTTACTTCTGGACGCTGCAAATGGACTGCACATCTGTTGCATCGTGTGTATATATGTGTATTACCGTACTTTGAATTTTGATTTAAACCTTTACAACCCAACTACCTCAGATCAAGCAATTATAATGTAAAGTAGTAGATGTTTAAAAAAAGCACCAAATGCAAAAAGATAACAAAATAACAATACTAAATAGTCAAATAAGCAACTCCATTATTCTTTTAGAGAAAATATCTCAGCGGGGTCAAGTCATTCAATTCAAATCGACTGGTAATCAGATTCAATTAAAGACTAACTGATTGGGTGCAATGTTGTAGTGGCAGCACAACTAAATGAATTCACTGAATTTAAATGGGATTTATAAGTGTTTTCACATTTTATACTGTAAAACAAAAAATCACATAGGATTTATGGTTAAACACTGGAGCTACAGAATTTTACCAGAAATTACATTCAATTGGTATAGCACTTCAATAACCACCAATTTATTGGAACACTATTGTAGATTTTTCATTTCACTGAAACTAAAATTATATTGCTCCACCACCACATGCACACACCCCTTTTTTACTGTATAACTCTAGCAACCACAAGTATTTTATTTTTATTTTTTTAAGAAGAAAATGACTGACTATTCTTCTGTCTGTTCAGATATCACTACTTTTACATGATAAGAGAAGTAATTTTTAAAGAAGGCTCAGCAAAATACCCAGCATTCAATAGTACTGGCATGCTGGATCTTGCAAACTACACTCCTCAACTGCACGGAAAAAAAATAGAAAAAAACAGTCATACATTGTCTGCAGTACTTTCCACTCCTTCGCTTACACTTTGTACTCCATCCTTTCTACACAAAAAGCATCATCCCGCTGTTACAGAGTAAAGAAGGTTGCACAGAGTCCTTTTCTTGCTGTTCTGTCTCTTTAGAACAGAAGGACACTTTGCGCTTCACAGAATGCAAGTCTACAAGTACTGCTGCTTAGATGTGGTTGAATGTTAGGCCCCTAAGAAATACATGTGAAGCAACAGCAATGCTTTACAAGGTGTCTATTGTTTATATAAATAAACATAAAACAGGTTACGAAAACATGCTGTAAAATCCAAATCATATTTTATCATAGTTTCACATGCTTAAACTAATAGTAATTGTTTAGTATAAATGATCGTCATGTGAAAGACATTGTTTAGTATTCTTTCATTCATTCATTCTCTCAACCGCTTATCCTCACAAGGGTCACGGGGGGTGCTAAGGCCTATCCCAGCTATCTACGGGCACCAGGCGGGGGACAAAAGAATGAACATAATTTAAAGTAATTGCTCTACAGTTGTACTGCATACCGGAGGTCATTTAATTCATTCAGATCAAGAACCTCAAATAACATATCGGCTGGTATTGTTGGAGATGGAAATCCAACTCATTTTATCTCTGAGGGCTAGCTGCGAATGCACTTGCATTATGTCAGTAAAATTCTAGAAATCATAGCGAAAGGGTTATTTTTCAAGAAAATCTGTTCCCGAAAGACCGACAAATTGTCTTTATTTGATGCTCTTGTCAGGAGAGGTTGGATTGCCTTTCCTGGCATGACGTCACGATAACTATCAGCTGTCACTAATTACGTGATTAGATTATTTTTGGCGTCACTGGACAAGGTCCAAGTGGACATGGGGAAGCTGGAGCACCTCTTTGAGTCCAGGGCCAAAGAGACGCCATGGGCCAAGAAAGCGCCGGAGAGCAAAAAGTCCGAGATCCTGGTTCTGGACTCCAAGCGGAGCACCGCCATCAACATCGGGATGACGGTCCTGCCCGCCGTTCACGTCATCAAGAGCGCCATCCTCAACTTTGACGACTTTGCCATCAACAAGGAGGGTGTGGAGAAGATCCTGAGCATGACGCCCACAGAGGAGGAGAAGCAGAAGATCCGCGAGGCTCGCTCGGCCAATCCCGACGTTCCCCTGGGGACGGCCGAGGAATTCCTCTCGGGCCTGGCTTCCGTCAGCGCCTTGACCCCCCGCCTGCAGCTGTGGTCTTTCAAACTCAACTATGAGGCACTCGAGCAGGAGATCGCCGAGCCCCTGTTTGACCTGAAGTTGGGCATGGAGCAGCTGGCCGGCAACCGGACCTTCAAGAAGATCCTGGCCACGCTGCTGGCCGTGGGGAACTTCCTCAACGGGTGTCCTCCTCACCAGAATCTTCAGGCTCCCTCCATGGTGAATCAATTCCTCTGGGCATAGGCATAAGATAACTTGGGCGCTCTCTGGTGGTTGTACGCACCTGGGCATCATGATGAAACGGTAAAGGCTTCCCAGGGCGACGTGCATAGCAGTGGTGGGGCGTATGAGTACGCTGCGGCTCTAACTCTTCTACCAGCTGTGGCTCATCTCTAGAAATGATGTGCCTGAGAGCCCCGCACCACGGTGTGTCCATTACAAAATTCCTAAACGATTCTGAGGGGTTTCTTATACATTCCAAGCAGTCCGGTGTCTTCGAGGTGGATGGTTTGCGTCGCCGAGTGCGTCGGCGCGAGCGTGGGTGGCGCTCCGCTGGGTCCATAATGGTTGGATCGTGCTGTTACGATTTCGCCGCGTAGTGCGACGCGATCGTAGGGTAAGTTGAACCCAGATGCAGAGTCGCCGAAGTAATTGGAAAGGTGAGGCAGATCTGTAGCTCTTGTTGGTTGATTTAATAAACGGGGTAACATAACTTAAACAACTTGGCTTGACCACTCATTACAAACGAACTGAACATGCGGCGTGGCGTCAATGGAAACAGCAATTACTACGAGGATTAACAGGAAACGAAACCAGAACTTAACCAGTCGATCCAACCGCGTCCACAGAAAATCATAATGCTTAAATACCAAAAATAATCTAATCACGTAATTAGTGACAGCTGATAGTTATCGTGACGTCATGCCAGGAAAGGCAATCCAACCACTCCTGACAGCTCTGAGTGATTTTGGATCCTTTGTTTCTCCCCCAAGTAATGAGGACATGTTCTTTTTAAGATAGCTCTCCATCTAAGTCCTACTATAGGTCCAGTCTTGGTAAAAGGTGCATGATGACAACTGATCTATCTGAAATCCAGAATTTGATCTGGATTTCAGATAGATCACCCATGAAATGTCGAAAAAGATGCGGGGTATGATGCTCACAGCACCTGGTATTCCCAAGCGGTCTCCCAATCAGGTACTAACCAGGCCGTACCATGCTTGGCTTCCGAGATCGAACGAGATCGGGCCTTTTCAGGGTGGTATGGCCGTGAGCGGTACTGCTCCTGCAGATGGACACCCATGAAATGTCGAAAAAGATGCGGGGTATGATGCTCACTGCACCTGGTATTCCCAAGCGGTCTCCCAATCAGGTACTAACCAGGCCGAACCATGCTTGGCTTCCGAGATCGGACGAGATCGGGCCTTTTCAGGGTGGTATGGCCGTGAGCCGTACTGCTTTTGCAGATGGACACCCATGAAATGTCGAAAAAGATGCGGGGTATGCTGCTCACAGCACCTGGTATTCCCAAGCGGTCTCCCAATCAGGTACTAAACAGGCCGAACCATGCTTGGCTTCCGAGATCGGAGGAGATCGGGCCTTTTCAGGGTGGTATGGCCGTGAGCGGTACTGCTCTTGCAGATGGACACCCATGAAATGTCGAAAAAGATGCGGGGTATGATGCTCACAGCACCTGGTATTCCCAAGCGGTCTCCCAATTAGGTACTAACCAGGCCGAACCATGCTTGGCTTCCGAGATCGGACGAGATCGGGCCTTTTCAGGGTGGTATGGCCGTGAACGGTACTGCACTAGCAGATGGACACCCATGAAATGTCGAAAAAGATGCGGGGCATGGTTCTCACAGCACCTGGTATTCCCAAGCGGTCTCCCAATCTGGTACTAAACAAGTCTAACCATGCTTGGCTTCTGAGATCGGGCGAGATCGGGCCTTTTCAGGGTGGTATGGCCGTGAGCGGTACTGCTTTTGCAGATGGACACCCATGAAATGTCGAAAAAGATGCAGGGTATGATGCTCACAGCACCTGGTATTCCCAAGCGGTCTCCCAACCAGCTACTAACCAGGCCCAACCATGCTTGGCTTCCGAGATCGGACGAGATCGGGCCTTTTCAGGGTGGTATGGCCGTGAGCGGTACTGCACTAGCAGATGGACACCCATGAAATGTCGAAAAAGATGCGGGGTATGATGCTCACAGCACCTGGTATTCCCAAGCGGTCTCCCAATCAGGTACTAACCAGGCCGAACCATGCTTGGCTTCCGAGATCGGACGAGATCAGGCCTTTTCAGGGTGGTATGGCCGTGAGCGGTACTGCTCTTGCAGATGGACACCCATGAGCTAAAGTATTAATTCGACCTTCTACACCTGCTACCCAAATCAATTGGGATTTGACATTATTCAAAGTCAGTTGGAATATTCAGGTTATAAAAGAGGGGGGAAAAGGCAGGAATATATACAGCTATGTTTTACTTTTGTGCATTTCAGGCCAAATTGGTATTTGTCTTTGAGTCAGCAATAATAACAAAGGAGTAAAGTCAGCTTGATTGCAGTAAGACTTTTTGCACTCTATACACTCAATTTTCACATGTTTTACTTCTGGACGCTGCAAATGGACTGCACATCTGTTGCATCGTGTGTGTATATATGTGTATTACCGTACTTTGAATTTTGATTTAAACCTTTACAACCCAACTACCTCAGATCAAGCAATTATAATGTAAAGTAGTAGATGTTTAAAAAAAGCACCAAATGCAAAAAGATAACAAAATAACAATACTAAATAGTCAAATAAGCAACTCCATTATTCTTTTAGAGAAAATATCTCAGCGGGGTCAAGTCATTCAATTCAAATCGACTGGTAATCAGATTCAATTAAAGACTAACTGATTGGGTGCAATGTTGTAGTGGCAGCACAACTAAATGAATTCACTGAATTTAAATGGGATTTATAAGTGTTTTCACATTTTATACTGTAAAACAAAAAATCACATAGGATTTATGGTTAAACACTGGAGCTACAGAATTTTACCAGAAATTACATTCAATTGGTATAGCACTTCAATAACCACCAATTTATTGGAACACTATTGTAGATTTTTCATTTCACTGAAACTAAAATTATATTGCTCCACCACCACATGCACACACCCCTTTTTTACTGTATAACTCTAGCAACCACAAGTATTTTATTTTTATTTTTTTAAGAAGAAAATGACTGACTATTCTTCTGTCTGTTCAGATATCACTACTTTTACATGATAAGAGAAGTAATTTTTAAAGAAGGCTCAGCAAAATACCCAGCATTCAATAGTACTGGCATGCTGGATCTTGCAAACTACACTCCTCAACTGCACGGAAAAAAAATAGAAAAAAACAGTCATACATTGTCTGCAGTACTTTCCACTCATTCGCTTACACTTTGTACTCCATCCTTTCTACACAAAAAGCATCATCCCGCTGTTACAGAGTAAAGAAGGTTGCACAGAGTCCTTTTCTTGCTGTTCTGTCTCTTTAGAACAGAAGGACACTTTGCGCTTCACAGAATGCAAGTCTACAAGTACTGCTGCTTAGATGTGGTTGAATGTTAGGCCCCTAAGAAATACATGTGAAGCAACAGCAATGCTTTACAAGGTGTCTATTGTTTATATAAATAAACATAAAACAGGTTACGAAAACATGCTGTAAAATCCAAATCATATTTTATCATAGTTTCACATGCTTAAACTAATAGTAATTGTTTAGTATAAATGATCGTCATGTGAAAGACATTGTTTAGTATTCTTTCATTCATTCATTCTCTCAACCGCTTATCCTCACAAGGGTCACGGGGGGTGCTAAGGCCTATCCCAGCTATCTACGGGCACCAGGCGGGGGACAAAAGAATGAACATAATTTAAAGTAATTGCTCTACAGTTGTACTGCATACCGGAGGTCATTTAATTCATTCAGATCAAGAACCTCAAATAACATATCGGCTGGTATTGTTGGAGATGGAAATCCAACTCATTTTATCTCTGAGGGCTAGCTGCGAATGCACTTGCATTATGTCAGTAAAATTCTAGAAATCATAGCGAAAGGGTTATTTTTCAAGAAAATCTGTTCCCGAAAGACCGACAAATTGTCTTTATTTGATGCTCTTGTCAGGAGAGGTTGGATTGCCTTTCCTGGCATGACGTCACGATAACTATCAGCTGTCACTAATTACGTGATTAGATTATTTTTGGCGTCACTGGACAAGGTCCAAGTGGACATGGGGAAGCTGGAGCACCTCTTTGAGTCCAGGGCCAAAGAGACGCCATGGGCCAAGAAAGCGCCAGAGAGCAAAAAGTCCGAGATCCTGGTTCTGGACTCCAAGCGGAGCACCGCCATCAACATCGGGATGACGGTCCTGCCCGCCGTTCACGTCATCAAGAGCGCCATCCTCAACTTTGACGACTTTGCCATCAACAAGGAGGGTGTGGAGAAGATCCTGAGCATGACGCCCACAGAGGAGGAGAAGCAGAAGATCCGCGAGGCTCGCTCGGCCAATCCCGACGTTCCCCTGGGGACGGCCGAGGAATTCCTCTCGGGCCTGGCTTCCGTCAGCGCCTTGACCCCCCGCCTGCAGCTGTGGTCTTTCAAACTCAACTATGAGGCACTCGAGCAGGAGATCGCCGAGCCCCTGTTTGACCTGAAGTTGGGCATGGAGCAGCTGGCCGGCAACCGGACCTTCAAGAAGATCCTGGCCACGCTGCTGGCCGTGGGGAACTTCCTCAACGGGTGTCCTCCTCACCAGAATCTTCTGGCTCCCTCCATGGTGAATCAATTCCTCTGGGCATAGGCATAAGATAACTTGGGCGCTCTCTGGTGGTTGTACGCACCTGGGCATCATGATGAAACGGTAAAGGCTTCCCAGGGCGACGTGCATAGCAGTGGTGGGGCGTATGAGTACGCTGCGGCTCTAACTCTTCTACCAGCTGTGGCTCATCTCTAGAAATGATGTGCCTGAGAGCCCCGCACCACGGTGTGTCCATTACAAAATTCCTAAACGATTCTGAGGGGTTTCTTATACATTCCAAGCAGTCCGGTGTCTTCGAGGTGGATGGTTTGCGTCGCCGAGTGCGTCGGCGCGAGCGTGGGTGGCGCTCCGCTGGGTCCATAATGGTTGGATCGTGCTGTTACGATTTCGCCGCGTAGTGCGACGCGATCGTAGGGTAAGTTGAACCCAGATGCAGAGTCGCCGAAGTAATTGGAAAGGTGAGGCAGATCTGTAGCTCTTGTTGGTTGATTTAATAAACGGGGTAACATAACTTAAACAACTTGGCTTGACCACTCATTACAAACGAACTGAACATGCGGCGTGGCGTCAATGGAAACAGCAATTACTACGAGGATTAACAGGAAACGAAACCAGAACTTAACCAGTCGATCCAACCGCGTCCACAGAAAATCATAATGCTTAAATACCAAAAATAATCTAATCACGTAATTAGTGACAGCTGATAGTTATCGTGACGTCATGCCAGGAAAGGCAATCCAACCACTCCTGACAGCTCTGAGTGATTTTGGATCCTTTGTTTCTCCCCCAAGTAATGAGGACATGTTCTTTTTAAGATAGCTCTCCATCTAAGTCCTACTATAGGTCCAGTCTTGGTAAAAGGTGCATGATGACAACTGATCTATCTGAAATCCAGAATTTGATCTGGATTTCAGATAGATCACCCATGAAATGTCGAAAAAGATGCAGGGTATGATGCTCACAGCACCTGGTATTCCCAAGCGGTCTCCCAATCAGGTACTAACCAGGCCGTACCATGCTTGGCTTCCGAGATCGAACGAGATCGGGCCTTTTCAGGGTGGTATGGCCGTGAGCGGTACTGCTCCTGCAGATGGACACCCATGAAATGTCGAAAAAGATGCGGGGTATGATGCTCACTGCACCTGGTATTCCCAAGCGGTCTCCCAATCAGGTACTAACCAGGCCGAACCATGCTTGGCTTCCGAGATCGGACGAGATCGGGCCTTTTCAGGGTGGTATGGCCGTGAGCCGTACTGCTTTTGCAGATGGACACCCATGAAATGTCGAAAAAGATGCGGGGTATGCTGCTCACAGCACCTGGTATTCCCAAGCGGTCTCCCAATCAGGTACTAAACAGGCCGAACCATGCTTGGCTTCCGAGATCGGAGGAGATCGGGCCTTTTCAGGGTGGTATGGCCGTGAGCGGTACTGCTCTTGCAGATGGACACCCATGAAATGTCGAAAAAGATGCGGGGTATGATGCTCACAGCACCTGGTATTCCCAAGCGGTCTCCCAATTAGGTACTAACCAGGCCGAACCATGCTTGGCTTCCGAGATCGGACGAGATCGGGCCTTTTCAGGGTGGTATGGCCGTGAACGGTACTGCACTAGCAGATGGACACCCATGAAATGTCGAAAAAGATGCGGGGCATGGTTCTCACAGCACCTGGTATTCCCAAGCGGTCTCCCAATCTGGTACTAAACAAGTCTAACCATGCTTGGCTTCTGAGATCGGGCGAGATCGGGCCTTTTCAGGGTGGTATGGCCGTGAGCGGTACTGCTTTTGCAGATGGACACCCATGAAATGTCGAAAAAGATGCAGGGTATGATGCTCACAGCACCTGGTATTCCCAAGCGGTCTCCCAACCAGCTACTAACCAGGCCCAACCATGCTTGGCTTCCGAGATCGGACGAGATCGGGCCTTTTCAGGGTGGTATGGCCGTGAGCGGTACTGCACTAGCAGATGGACACCCATGAAATGTCGAAAAAGATGCGGGGTATGATGCTCACAGCACCTGGTATTCCCAAGCGGTCTCCCAATCAGGTACTAACCAGGCCGAACCATGCTTGGCTTCCGAGATCGGACGAGATCAGGCCTTTTCAGGGTGGTATGGCCGTGAGCGGTACTGCTCTTGCAGATGGACACCCATGAGCTAAAGTATTAATTCGACCTTCTACACCTGCTACCCAAATCAATTGGGATTTGACATTATTCAAAGTCAGTTGGAATATTCAGGTTATAAAAGAGGGGGGAAAAGGCAGGAATATATACAGCTATGTTTTACTTTTGTGCATTTCAGGCCAAATTGGTATTTGTCTTTGAGTCAGCAATAATAACAAAGGAGTAAAGTCAGCTTGATTGCAGTAAGACTTTTTGCACTCTATACACTCAATTTTCACATGTTTTACTTCTGGACGCTGCAAATGGACTGCACATCTGTTGCATCGTGTGTGTATATATGTGTATTACCGTACTTTGAATTTTGATTTAAACCTTTACAACCCAACTACCTCAGATCAAGCAATTATAATGTAAAGTAGTAGATGTTTAAAAAAAGCACCAAATGCAAAAAGATAACAAAATAACAATACTAAATAGTCAAATAAGCAACTCCATTATTCTTTTAGAGAAAATATCTCAGCGGGGTCAAGTCATTCAATTCAAATCGACTGGTAATCAGATTCAATTAAAGACTAACTGATTGGGTGCAATGTTGTAGTGGCAGCACAACTAAATGAATTCACTGAATTTAAATGGGATTTATAAGTGTTTTCACATTTTATACTGTAAAACAAAAAATCACATAGGATTTATGGTTAAACACTGGAGCTACAGAATTTTACCAGAAATTACATTCAATTGGTATAGCACTTCAATAACCACCAATTTATTGGAACACTATTGTAGATTTTTCATTTCACTGAAACTAAAATTATATTGCTCCACCACCACATGCACACACCCCTTTTTTACTGTATAACTCTAGCAACCACAAGTATTTTATTTTTATTTTTTTAAGAAGAAAATGACTGACTATTCTTCTGTCTGTTCAGATATCACTACTTTTACATGATAAGAGAAGTAATTTTTAAAGAAGGCTCAGCAAAATACCCAGCATTCAATAGTACTGGCATGCTGGATCTTGCAAACTACACTCCTCAACTGCACGGAAAAAAAATAGAAAAAAACAGTCATACATTGTCTGCAGTACTTTCCACTCATTCGCTTACACTTTGTACTCCATCCTTTCTACACAAAAAGCATCATCCCGCTGTTACAGAGTAAAGAAGGTTGCACAGAGTCCTTTTCTTGCTGTTCTGTCTCTTTAGAACAGAAGGACACTTTGCGCTTCACAGAATGCAAGTCTACAAGTACTGCTGCTTAGATGTGGTTGAATGTTAGGCCCCTAAGAAATACATGTGAAGCAACAGCAATGCTTTACAAGGTGTCTATTGTTTATATAAATAAACATAAAACAGGTTACGAAAACATGCTGTAAAATCCAAATCATATTTTATCATAGTTTCACATGCTTAAACTAATAGTAATTGTTTAGTATAAATGATCGTCATGTGAAAGACATTGTTTAGTATTCTTTCATTCATTCATTCTCTCAACCGCTTATCCTCACAAGGGTCACGGGGGGTGCTAAGGCCTATCCCAGCTATCTACGGGCACCAGGCGGGGGACAAAAGAATGAACATAATTTAAAGTAATTGCTCTACAGTTGTACTGCATACCGGAGGTCATTTAATTCATTCAGATCAAGAACCTCAAATAACATATCGGCTGGTATTGTTGGAGATGGAAATCCAACTCATTTTATCTCTGAGGGCTAGCTGCGAATGCACTTGCATTATGTCAGTAAAATTCTAGAAATCATAGCGAAAGGGTTATTTTTCAAGAAAATCTGTTCCCGAAAGACCGACAAATTGTCTTTATTTGATGCTCTTGTCAGGAGAGGTTGGATTGCCTTTCCTGGCATGACGTCACGATAACTATCAGCTGTCACTAATTACGTGATTAGATTATTTTTGGCGTCACTGGACAAGGTCCAAGTGGACATGGGGAAGCTGGAGCACCTCTTTGAGTCCAGGGCCAAAGAGACGCCATGGGCCAAGAAAGCGCCAGAGAGCAAAAAGTCCGAGATCCTGGTTCTGGACTCCAAGCGGAGCACCGCCATCAACATCGGGATGACGGTCCTGCCCGCCGTTCACGTCATCAAGAGCGCCATCCTCAACTTTGACGACTTTGCCATCAACAAGGAGGGTGTGGAGAAGATCCTGAGCATGACGCCCACAGAGGAGGAGAAGCAGAAGATCCGCGAGGCTCGCTCGGCCAATCCCGACGTTCCCCTGGGGACGGCCGAGGAATTCCTCTCGGGCCTGGCTTCCGTCAGCGCCTTGACCCCCCGCCTGCAGCTGTGGTCTTTCAAACTCAACTATGAGGCACTCGAGCAGGAGATCGCCGAGCCCCTGTTTGACCTGAAGTTGGGCATGGAGCAGCTGGCCGGCAACCGGACCTTCAAGAAGATCCTGGCCACGCTGCTGGCCGTGGGGAACTTCCTCAACGGGTGTCCTCCTCACCAGAATCTTCTGGCTCCCTCCATGGTGAATCAATTCCTCTGGGCATAGGCATAAGATAACTTGGGCGCTCTCTGGTGGTTGTACGCACCTGGGCATCATGATGAAACGGTAAAGGCTTCCCAGGGCGACGTGCATAGCAGTGGTGGGGCGTATGAGTACGCTGCGGCTCTAACTCTTCTACCAGCTGTGGCTCATCTCTAGAAATGATGTGCCTGAGAGCCCCGCACCACGGTGTGTCCATTACAAAATTCCTAAACGATTCTGAGGGGTTTCTTATACATTCCAAGCAGTCCGGTGTCTTCGAGGTGGATGGTTTGCGTCGCCGAGTGCGTCGGCGCGAGCGTGGGTGGCGCTCCGCTGGGTCCATAATGGTTGGATCGTGCTGTTACGATTTCGCCGCGTAGTGCGACGCGATCGTAGGGTAAGTTGAACCCAGATGCAGAGTCGCCGAAGTAATTGGAAAGGTGAGGCAGATCTGTAGCTCTTGTTGGTTGATTTAATAAACGGGGTAACATAACTTAAACAACTTGGCTTGACCACTCATTACAAACGAACTGAACATGCGGCGTGGCGTCAATGGAAACAGCAATTACTACGAGGATTAACAGGAAACGAAACCAGAACTTAACCAGTCGATCCAACCGCGTCCACAGAAAATCATAATGCTTAAATACCAAAAATAATCTAATCACGTAATTAGTGACAGCTGATAGTTATCGTGACGTCATGCCAGGAAAGGCAATCCAACCACTCCTGACAGCTCTGAGTGATTTTGGATCCTTTGTTTCTCCCCCAAGTAATGAGGACATGTTCTTTTTAAGATAGCTCTCCATCTAAGTCCTACTATAGGTCCAGTCTTGGTAAAAGGTGCATGATGACAACTGATCTATCTGAAATCCAGAATTTGATCTGGATTTCAGATAGATCACCCATGAAATGTCGAAAAAGATGCGGGGTATGATGCTCACAGCACCTGGTATTCCCAAGCGGTCTCCCAATCAGGTACTAACCAGGCCGTACCATGCTTGGCTTCCGAGATCGAACGAGATCGGGCCTTTTCAGGGTGGTATGGCCGTGAGCGGTACTGCTCCTGCAGATGGACACCCATGAAATGTCGAAAAAGATGCGGGGTATGATGCTCACTGCACCTGGTATTCCCAAGCGGTCTCCCAATCAGGTACTAACCAGGCCGAACCATGCTTGGCTTCCGAGATCGGACGAGATCGGGCCTTTTCAGGGTGGTATGGCCGTGAGCGGTACTGCTTTTGCAGATGGACACCCATGAAATGTCGAAAAAGATGCGGGGTATGCTGCTCACAGCACCTGGTATTCCCAAGCGGTCTCCCAATCAGGTACTAAACAGGCCGAACCATGCTTGGCTTCCGAGATCGGAGGAGATCGGGCCTTTTCAGGGTGGTATGGCCGTGAGCGGTACTGCTCTTGCAGATGGACACCCATGAAATGTCGAAAAAGATGCGGGGTATGATGCTCACAGCACCTGGTATTCCCAAGCGGTCTCCCAATCAGGTACTAACCAGGCCGAACCATGCTTGGCTTCCGAGATCGGACGAGATCGGGCCTTTTCAGGGTGGTATGGCCGTGAACGGTACTGCACTAGCAGATGGACACCCATGAAATGTCGAAAAAGATGCGGGGCATGGTTCTCACAGCACCTGGTATTCCCAAGCGGTCTCCCAATCTGGTACTAAACAAGTCTAACCATGCTTGGCTTCCGAGATCGGGCGAGATCGGGCCTTTTCAGGGTGGTATGGCCGTGAGCGGTACTGCTTTTGCAGATGGACACCCATGAAATGTCGAAAAAGATGCGGGGTATGATGCTCACAGCACCTGGTATTCCCAAGCGGTCTCCCAACCAGCTACTAACCAGGCCCAACCATGCTTGGCTTCCGAGATCGGACGAGATCGGGCCTTTTCAGGGTGGTATGGCCGTGAGCGGTACTGCACTAGCAGATGGACACCCATGAAATGTCGAAAAAGATGCGGGGTATGATGCTCACAGCACCTGGTATTCCCAAGCGGTCTCCCAATCAGGTACTAACCAGGCCGAACCATGCTTGGCTTCCGAGATCGGACGAGATCAGGCCTTTTCAGGGTGGTATGGCCGTGAGCGGTACTGCTCTTGCAGATGGACACCCATGAGCTAAAGTATTAATTCGACCTTCTACACCTGCTACCCAAATCAATTGGGATTTGACATTATTCAAAGTCAGTTGGAATATTCAGGTTATAAAAGAGGGGGGAAAAGGCAGGAATATATACAGCTATGTTTTACTTTTGTGCATTTCAGGCCAAATTGGTATTTGTCTTTGAGTCAGCAATAATAACAAAGGAGTAAAGTCAGCTTGATTGCAGTAAGACTTTTTGCACTCTATACACTCAATTTTCACATGTTTTACTTCTGGACGCTGCAAATGGACTGCACATCTGTTGCATCGTGTGTGTATATATGTGTATTACCGTACTTTGAATTTTGATTTAAACCTTTACAACCCAACTACCTCAGATCAAGCAATTATAATGTAAAGTAGTAGATGTTTAAAAAAAGCACCAAATGCAAAAAGATAACAAAATAACAATACTAAATAGTCAAATAAGCAACTCCATTATTCTTTTAGAGAAAATATCTCAGCGGGGTCAAGTCATTCAATTCAAATCGACTGGTAATCAGATTCAATTAAAGACTAACTGATTGGGTGCAATGTTGTAGTGGCAGCACAACTAAATGAATTCACTGAATTTAAATGGGATTTATAAGTGTTTTCACATTTTATACTGTAAAACAAAAAATCACATAGGATTTATGGTTAAACACTGGAGCTACAGAATTTTACCAGAAATTACATTCAATTGGTATAGCACTTCAATAACCACCAATTTATTGGAACACTATTGTAGATTTTTCATTTCACTGAAACTAAAATTATATTGCTCCACCACCACATGCACACACCCCTTTTTTACTGTATAACTCTAGCAACCACAAGTATTTTATTTTTATTTTTTTAAGAAGAAAATGACTGACTATTCTTCTGTCTGTTCAGATATCACTACTTTTACATGATAAGAGAAGTAATTTTTAAAGAAGGCTCAGCAAAATACCCAGCATTCAATAGTACTGGCATGCTGGATCTTGCAAACTACACTCCTCAACTGCACGGAAAAAAAATAGAAAAAAACAGTCATACATTGTCTGCAGTACTTTCCACTCATTCGCTTACACTTTGTACTCCATCCTTTCTACACAAAAAGCATCATCCCGCTGTTACAGAGTAAAGAAGGTTGCACAGAGTCCTTTTCTTGCTGTTCTGTCTCTTTAGAACAGAAGGACACTTTGCGCTTCACAGAATGCAAGTCTACAAGTACTGCTGCTTAGATGTGGTTGAATGTTAGGCCCCTAAGAAATACATGTGAAGCAACAGCAATGCTTTACAAGGTGTCTATTGTTTATATAAATAAACATAAAACAGGTTACGAAAACATGCTGTAAAATCCAAATCATATTTTATCATAGTTTCACATGCTTAAACTAATAGTAATTGTTTAGTATAAATGATCGTCATGTGAAAGACATTGTTTAGTATTCTTTCATTCATTCATTCTCTCAACCGCTTATCCTCACAAGGGTCACGGGGGGTGCTAAGGCCTATCCCAGCTATCTACGGGCACCAGGCGGGGGACAAAAGAATGAACATAATTTAAAGTAATTGCTCTACAGTTGTACTGCATACCGGAGGTCATTTAATTCATTCAGATCAAGAACCTCAAATAACATATCGGCTGGTATTGTTGGAGATGGAAATCCAACTCATTTTATCTCTGAGGGCTAGCTGCGAATGCACTTGCATTATGTCAGTAAAATTCTAGAAATCATAGCGAAAGGGTTATTTTTCAAGAAAATCTGTTCCCGAAAGACCGACAGATTGTCTTTATTTGATGCTCTTGTCAGGAGAGGTTGGATTGCCTTTCCTGGCATGACGTCACGATAACTATCAGCTGTCACTAATTACGTGATTAGATTATTTTTGGCGTCACTGGACAAGGTCCAAGTGGACATGGGGAAGCTGGAGCACCTCTTTGAGTCCAGGGCCAAAGAGACGCCATGGGCCAAGAAAGCGCCAGAGAGCAAAAAGTCCGAGATCCTGGTTCTGGACTCCAAGCGGAGCACCGCCATCAACATCGGGATGACGGTCCTGCCCGCCGTTCACGTCATCAAGAGCGCCATCCTCAACTTTGACGACTTTGCCATCAACAAGGAGGGTGTGGAGAAGATCCTGAGCATGACGCCCACAGAGGAGGAGAAGCAGAAGATCCGCGAGGCTCGCTCGGCCAATCCCGACGTTCCCCTGGGGACGGCCGAGGAATTCCTCTCGGGCCTGGCTTCCGTCAGCGCCTTGACCCCCCGCCTGCAGCTGTGGTCTTTCAAACTCAACTATGAGGCACTCGAGCAGGAGATCGCCGAGCCCCTGTTTGACCTGAAGTTGGGCATGGAGCAGCTGGCCGGCAACCGGACCTTCAAGAAGATCCTGGCCACGCTGCTGGCCGTGGGGAACTTCCTCAACGGGTGTCCTCCTCACCAGAATCTTCTGGCTCCCTCCATGGTGAATCAATTCCTCTGGGCATAGGCATAAGATAACTTGGGCGCTCTCTGGTGGTTGTACGCACCTGGGCATCATGATGAAACGGTAAAGGCTTCCCAGGGCGACGTGCATAGCAGTGGTGGGGCGTATGAGTACGCTGCGGCTCTAACTCTTCTACCAGCTGTGGCTCATCTCTAGAAATGATGTGCCTGAGAGCCCCGCACCACGGTGTGTCCATTACAAAATTCCTAAACGATTCTGAGGGGTTTCTTATACATTCCAAGCAGTCCGGTGTCTTCGAGGTGGATGGTTTGCGTCGCCGAGTGCGTCGGCGCGAGCGTGGGTGGCGCTCCGCTGGGTCCATAATGGTTGGATCGTGCTGTTACGATTTCGCCGCGTAGTGCGACGCGATCGTAGGGTAAGTTGAACCCAGATGCAGAGTCGCCGAAGTAATTGGAAAGGTGAGGCAGATCTGTAGCTCTTGTTGGTTGATTTAATAAACGGGGTAACATAACTTAAACAACTTGGCTTGACCACTCATTACAAACGAACTGAACATGCGGCGTGGCGTCAATGGAAACAGCAATTACTACGAGGATTAACAGGAAACGAAACCAGAACTTAACCAGTCGATCCAACCGCGTCCACAGAAAATCATAATGCTTAAATACCAAAAATAATCTAATCACGTAATTAGTGACAGCTGATAGTTATCGTGACGTCATGCCAGGAAAGGCAATCCAACCACTCCTGACAGCTCTGAGTGATTTTGGATCCTTTGTTTCTCCCCCAAGTAATGAGGACATGTTCTTTTTAAGATAGCTCTCCATCTAAGTCCTACTATAGGTCCAGTCTTGGTAAAAGGTGCATGATGACAACTGATCTATCTGAAATCCAGAATTTGATCTGGATTTCAGATAGATCACCCATGAAATGTCGAAAAAGATGCGGGGTATGATGCTCACAGCACCTGCTATTCCCAAGCGGTCTCCCAATCAGGTACTAACCAGGCCGTACCATGCTTGGCTTCCGAGATCGGACGAGATCGGGCCTTTTCAGGGTGGTATAGCCGTGAGCGGTACTGCTTTTGTAGATGGACACCCATGAAATGTCGAAAAAGATGCGGGGTATGCTGCTCACAGCACCTGGTATTCCCAAGCGGTCTCCCAATCAGGTACTAAACAGGCCGAACCATGCTTGGCTTCCGAGATCGGAGGAGATCGGGCCTTTTCAGGGTGGTATGGCCGTGACCGGTACTGCTCTTGCAGATGGACACCCATGAAATGTCGAAAAAGATGCGGGGTATGATGCTCACAGCACCTGGTATTCCCAAGCGGTCTCCCAATCAGGTACTAACCAGGCCGAACCATGCTTGGCTTCCGAGATCGGACGAGATCGGGCCTTTTCAGGGTGGTATGGCCGTAAATGGTACTGCACTAGCAGATGGACACCCATGAAATGTCGAAAAAGATGCGGGGCATGGTTCTCACAGCACCTGGTATTCCCAAGCGGTCTCCCAATCTGGTACTAAACAAGTCTAACCATGCTTGGCTTCCGAGATCGGGCGAGATCGGGCCTTTTCAGGGTGGTATGGCCGTGAGCAGTACTGCTTTTGCAGATGGACACCCATGAAATGTCGAAAAAGATGCGGGGTATGATGCTCACAGCACCTGGTATTCCCAAGCGGTCTCCCAACCAGGTACTAACCAGGCCCAACCATGCTTGGCTTCCAAGATCGGACGAGATCGGGCCTTTTCAGGGTGGTATGGCCGTGAGCGGTACTGCACTAGCAGATGGACACCCATGAAATGTCGAAAAAGATGCGGGGTATGATGCTCACAGCACCTGGTATTCCCAAGCGGTCTCCCAACCAGCTACTAACCAGGCCCAACCATGCTTGGCTTCCGAGATCGGACGAGATCAGGCCTTTTCAGGGTGGTATGGCCGTGAGCGGTACTGCTCTTGCAGATGGACACCCATGAGCTAAAGTATTAATTCGACCTTCTACACCTGCTACCCAAATCAATTGGGATTTGACATTATTCTAAGTCAGTTGGAATATTCAGGTTATAAAAGAGGGGGGAAAAGGCAGGAATATATACAGCTATGTTTTACTTTTGTGCATTTCAGGCCAAATTGGTATTTGTCTTTGAGTCAGCAATAATAACAAAGGAGTAAAGTCAGCTTGATTGCAGTAAGACTTTTTGCACTCTATACACTCAATTTTCACATGTTGTTTTACTTCTGGACGCTGCAAATGGACTGCACATCTGTTGCATCGTGTGTATATATGTGTATTACCGTACTTTGAATTTTGATTTAAACCTTTACAACCCAACTACCTCAGATCAAGCAATTATAATGTAAAGTAGTAGATGTTTAAAAAAAGCACCAAAAGCAAAAAGATAACAAAATAACAATACTAAATAGTCAAATAAGCAACTCCATTATTCTTTTAGAGAAAACATCTCAGCGGGGTCAAGTCATTCAATTCAAATCGACTGGTAATCAGATTCAATTAAAGACTAACTGATTGGGTGCAATGTTGTAGTGGCAGCACAACTAAATTAATTCACTGAATTTAAATGGGATTTATAAGTGTTTTCACATTTTATACTGTAAAACAAAAAATCACATAGGATTTATGGTTAAACACTGGAGCTACAGAATTTTACCAGAAATTACATTCAATTGGTATAGCACTTCAATAACCACCAATTTATTGGAACACTATTGTAGATTTTTCATTTCACTGAAACTAAAATTATATTGCTCCACCACCACATGCACACACCCCTTTTTTACTGTATAACTCTAGCAACCACAAGTATTTTATTTTTATTTTTTTAAGAAGAAAATGACTGACTATTCTTCTGTCTGTTCAGATATCACTACTTTTACATGATAAGAGAAGTAATTTTTAAAGAAGGCTCAGCAAAATACCCAGCATTCAATAGTACTGGCATGCTGGATCTTGCAAACTACACTCCTCAACTGCACGGAAAAAAAATAGAAAAAAACAGTCATACATTGTCTGCAGTACTTTCCACTCATTCGCTTACACTTTGTACTCCATCCTTTCTACACAAAAAGCATCATCCCGCTGTTACAGAGTAAAGAAGGTTGCACAGAGTCCTTTTCTTGCTGTTCTGTCTCTTTAGAACAGAAGGACACTTTGCGCTTCACAGAATGCAAGTCTACAAGTACTGCTGCTTAGATGTGGTTGAATGTTAGGCCCCTAAGAAATACATGTGAAGCAACAGCAATGCTTTACAAGGTGTCTATTGTTTATATAAATAAACATAAAACAGGTTACGAAAACATGCTGTAAAATCCAAATCATATTTTATCATAGTTTCACATGCTTAAACTAATAGTAATTGTTTAGTATAAATGATCGTCATGTGAAAGACATTGTTTAGTATTCTTTCATTCATTCATTCTCTCAACCGCTTATCCTCACAAGGGTCACGGGGGGTGCTAAGGCCTATCCCAGCTATCTACGGGCACCAGGCGGGGGACAAAAGAATGAACATAATTTAAAGTAATTGCTCTACAGTTGTACTGCATACCGGAGGTCATTTAATTCATTCAGATCAAGAACCTCAAATAACATATCGGCTGGTATTGTTGGAGATGGAAATCCAACTCATTTTATCTCTGAGGGCTAGCTGCGAATGCACTTGCATTATGTCAGTAAAATTCTAGAAATCATAGCGAAAGGGTTATTTTTCAAGAAAATCTGTTCCCGAAAGACCGACAAATTGTCTTTATTTGATGCTCTTGTCAGGAGAGGTTGGATTGCCTTTCCTGGCATGACGTCACGATAACTATCAGCTGTCACTAATTACGTGATTAGATTATTTTTGGCGTCACTGGACAAGGTCCAAGTGGACATGGGGAAGCTGGAGCACCTCTTTGAGTCCAGGGCCAAAGAGACGCCATGGGCCAAGAAAGCGCCAGAGAGCAAAAAGTCCGAGATCCTGGTTCTGGACTCCAAGCGGAGCACCGCCATCAACATCGGGATGACGGTCCTGCCCGCCGTTCACGTCATCAAGAGCGCCATCCTCAACTTTGACGACTTTGCCATCAACAAGGAGGGTGTGGAGAAGATCCTGAGCATGACGCCCACAGAGGAGGAGAAGCAGAAGATCCGCGAGGCTCGCTCGGCCAATCCCGACGTTCCCCTGGGGACGGCCGAGGAATTCCTCTCGGGCCTGGCTTCCGTCAGCGCCTTGACCCCCCGCCTGCAGCTGTGGTCTTTCAAACTCAACTATGAGGCACTCGAGCAGGAGATCGCCGAGCCCCTGTTTGACCTGAAGTTGGGCATGGAGCAGCTGGCCGGCAACCGGACCTTCAAGAAGATCCTGGCCACGCTGCTGGCCGTGGGGAACTTCCTCAACGGGTGTCCTCCTCACCAGAATCTTCAGGCTCCCTCCATGGTGAATCAATTCCTCTGGGCATAGGCATAAGATAACTTGGGCGCTCTCTGGTGGTTGTACGCACCTGGGCATCATGATGAAACGGTAAAGGCTTCCCAGGGCGACGTGCATAGCAGTGGTGGGGCGTATGAGTACGCTGCGGCTCTAACTCTTCTACCAGCTGTGGCTCATCTCTAGAAATGATGTGCCTGAGAGCCCCGCACCACGGTGTGTCCATTACAAAATTCCTAAACGATTCTGAGGGGTTTCTTATACATTCCAAGCAGTCCGGTGTCTTCGAGGTGGATGGTTTGCGTCGCCGAGTGCGTCGGCGCGAGCGTGGGTGGCGCTCCGCTGGGTCCATAATGGTTGGATCGTGCTGTTACGATTTCGCCGCGTAGTGCGACGCGATCGTAGGGTAAGTTGAACCCAGATGCAGAGTCGCCGAAGTAATTGGAAAGGTGAGGCAGATCTGTAGCTCTTGTTGGTTGATTTAATAAACGGGGTAACATAACTTAAACAACTTGGCTTGACCACTCATTACAAACGAACTGAACATGCGGCGTGGCGTCAATGGAAACAGCAATTACTACGAGGATTAACAGGAAACAAAACCAGAACTTAACCAGTCGATCCAACCGCGTCCACAGAAAATCATAATGCTTAAATACCAAAAATAATCTAATCACGTAATTAGTGACAGCTGATAGTTATCGTGACGTCATGCCAGGAAAGGCAATCCAACCACTCCTGACAGCTCTGAGTGATTTTGGATCCTTTGTTTCTCCCCCAAGTAATGAGGACATGTTCTTTTTAAGATAGCTCTCCATCTAAGTCCTACTATAGGTCCAGTCTTGGTAAAAGGTGCATGATGACAACTGATCTATCTGAAATCCAGAATTTGATCTGGATTTCAGATAGATCACCCATGAAATGTCGAAAAAGATGCGGGGTATGATGCTCACAGCACCTGGTATTCCCAAGCGGTCTCCCAATCAGGTACTAACCAGGCCGTACCATGCTTGGCTTCCGAGATCGAACGAGATCGGGCCTTTTCAGGGTGGTATGGCCGTGAGCGGTACTGCTCCTGCAGATGGACACCCATGAAATGTCGAAAAAGATGCGGGGTATGATGCTCACTGCACCTGGTATTCCCAAGCGGTCTCCCAATCAGGTACTAACCAGGCCGAACCATGCTTGGCTTCCGAGATCGGACGAGATCGGGCCTTTTCAGGGTGGTATGGCCGTGAGCGGTACTGCTTTTGCAGATGGACACCCATGAAATGTCGAAAAAGATGCGGGGTATGCTGCTCACAGCACCTGGTATTCCCAAGCGGTCTCCCAATCAGGTACTAAACAGGCCGAACCATGCTTGGCTTCCGAGATCGGAGGAGATCGGGCCTTTTCAGGGTGGTATGGCCGTGAGCGGTACTGCTTTTGCAGATGGACACCCATGAAATGTCGAAAAAGATGCGGGGTATGATGCTCACAGCACCTGGTATTCCCAAGCGGTCTACCAATCAGGTACGAACCAGGCCGAACCATGCTTGGCTGCCGAGATCGGACGAGATCGGGCGAGATCGGGCCTTTTCAGGGTGGTATGACCGTGAGCGGTACTGCTTTTGCAGATGGACACCCATGAAATGTCGAAAAAGATGCGGGGCAAGATGCTCACAGCATCTGGTATTCCCAAGCGGTCTCCCAATCAGGTACTAAACAGGCGGAACCCTGCTTGGCTGCCGAGATCGGACGAGATCGGGCGAGATCGGGCCTTATCAGGGTGGTATGGCCGTGAGTGGTACTGCTCTTGCAGATGGACACCCATGAAATGTCGAAAAAGGTGCGGGGTATGATGCTCACAGCACCTGGTATTCCCAACCAGTCTCCCAATCAGGTACCAACCAGGCCGAACCATGCTTGGCTGCCGAGATCGGACGAGATCGGGCGAGATCGGGCCTTTTCAGGGTGGTATGGCCGTGAGCGGTACTGCTCTTGCAGATGGACACCCATGAAATGTCGAAAAAGATGCGGGGTATGATGCTCACAGCACCTGGTATTCCCAAGCGGTCTCCCAATCAGGTACTAACCAGGCCGAACCATGCTTGGCTGCCGAGATCGGACGAGATCGGGCGAGATAGGGCCTTTTCAGGGTGGTATGGCCGTGAGTGGTACTGTACTAGCAGATGGACACCCATGAAATGTCGAAAAATATGCGGGGTATGATGCTCACAGCACCTGGTATTCCCAAGCGGTCTCCCAATCAGGTACGAACCAGGCCGAACCTTGCTTGGCTTCTGAGATCGGACGAGATCGGGCCTTTTCAGGGTGGTATGGCCGCGAGTGGTACTGCGCCTGCAGATGGACACCCATGAAATGTCGAAAAAGATGCGGGGTATGATGCTCACAGCACCTGGTATTCCCAAGGGGCCTCCCAATCAGGTACTAACCAGGCCGAACCATGCTTGGCTTCCGAGATCGGACGAGATTGGGCCTTTTCAGGGTGGTATGGCCGGGGGCGGTACTGCACTAGCAGATGGACACCCATGAAATGTCGAAAAAGGTGCGGGGTATGATGCTCACAGCATCTGGTATTCCCAAGCGGTCTCCCAATCAGGTACTAACCAGGCCGAACCATGCTTGGCTTCCGAGATCAGAGGAGATCGGGCCTTTTCAGGGTGGTATGGCCATGAGCAGTACTGCTCTTGCAGATGGACACCCATGAAATGTCGAAAAAGATGCGGGGTATGATGCTCACAGCACCTGGTATTCCCAAGCGGTCTCCCAATCAGGTACTAACCAGGCCGAACCATGCTTGGCTTCCGAGATCGGACGAGATCGGGCCTTTTCGGGGTGGTATGGCCGTGAGCGGTACTGCACTAGCAGATGGACACCCATGAAATGTCGAAAAAGATGCGGGGTATGATGCTCACAGCACCTGGTATTCCCAAGTGGTCTCCCAATCAGGTACTAACCAGGCCGAACCATGCTTGGCTTCCGAGATCGGACGAGATCAGGCCTTTTCAGGGTGGTATGGCCGTAAGCGGTACTGCTTTTGCAGATGGACACCCATGAAATGTCGAAAAAGATGCGGGGTATGATGCTCACAGCACTTGGTATTCCCAAGCGGTCTCCCAATCAGGTACTAAACGGGCCGAACCATGCTTGGCTGCCGAGACAGGACGAGATCGGGCCTTTTCAGGGTGGTATGGCCGTGAGCGGTACTGCACTAGCAGATGGACACCCATGAAATGTCGAAAAAGATGCGGGGTATGATGCTCACAGCACTTGGTATTCCCAAGCCGTCTCCCAATCAGGTACTAACCAGGCCGAACCATGCTTGGCTTCCGAGATCGGACGAGATCGGGCCTTTTCAGGGTGGTATGGCCGTGAGCGGTACTGCTTTTGCAGATGGACACCCATGAAATGTCGAAAAAGATGCGGGGTATGATGCTCACGGTACCTGGTATTCCCAAGCGGTCTCCCAATCAGGTACTAACCAGGCCGAGCCATGCTTGGCTTCCGAGAACGGACGAGATCGGTCCTTTTCAGGGTGGTATGGCCGTAAGCAGAACTGCTCTTGCAGATGGACACCCATGAAATGTCGAAAAAGATGCGGGGTATGATGCTCACAGCACCTGGTATTCCCAAGCGGTCTCCCAATCAGGTACTAAACAGGCCGAACCATGCTTGGCTTCCGAGATCAGACGAGATCGGGCCTTTTCAGGGTGGTATGGCCGTGTGCGGTACTGCACTAGCAGATGGATACCCATGAAATGTCGAAAAAGATGCGGGGTATGATGCTCACAGGACCTGGTATTCCCAAGCGGTCTCCCAATCAGGTACTAACCAGGCCGAACCATGCTTGGCTTCCGAGATCGGGCGAGATCGAGCCTTTTCAGGGTGGTATGGCCGTGAGCGGTACTGCTCTTGCAGATGGACACCCATGAAATGTCGAAAAAGATGCGGGGTATGATGCTCACAGCACCTGGTATTCCCAAGCGGTCTCCCAATCAGGTACTAAACAGGCCGAACCATGCTTGGCTTCCAAGATCGGACGAGATAGGGCCTTTTCAGGGTGGTATGGCCGTGAGCGGTACTGTTCATGCAGATGGACACCCATGAAATGTCGAAAAAGATGCGGGGTATGATGCTCACAGCACCTGGTATTCCCAAGCGGTCTCCCAATCAGGTACTAAACAGGCCGAACCATGCTTGGCTTCAAAGATCGGACGAGATCGGGCCTTTTCAGGGTGGTATGGCCGTGAGCGGTACTGCACTAGCAGATGGACACCCATGAAATGTCGAAAAAGATGCGGGGTATGATGCTCACAGCACCTGGTATTCCCAAGCGGTCTCCCAATCAGGTACGAACCAGGCCGAACCTTGCTTGGCTTCTGAGATCGGACGAGATCGGGCCTTTTCAGGGTGGTATGGCCGCGAGTGGTACTGCGCCTGCAGATGGACACCCATGAAATGTCGAAAAAGATGCGGGGTATGATGCTCACAGCACCTGGTATTCCCAAGGGGTCTCCCAATCAGGTACTAACCAGGCCGAACCATGCTTGGCTTCCGAGATCGGACGAGATTGGGCCGTTTCAGGGTGGTATGGCCGGGAGCGGTACTGCACTAGCAGATGGACACCCATGAAATGTCGAAAAAGGTGCGGGGTATGATGCTCACAGCATCTGGTATTCCCAAGCGGTCTCCCAATCAGGTACTAACCAGGCCGAACCATGCTTGGCTTCCGAGATCAGACGAGATTGGGCCTTTTCAGGGTGGTATGGCCGTGAGCGGTACTGCACCAGCAGATGGACACCCATGAAATGTCGAAAAAGATGCTGGGTATGATGCTCACAGCACCTGGTATTCCCAAGCGGTCTCCCAATCAGGTACTAAACGGGCCGAAACCATGCTTGGCTGCCGAGACAGGACGAGATCGGGCCTTTTCAGGGTGGTATGGCCGAGAGCGGTACTGGTCTTGCAGATGGACACCCATGAAATGTCGAAAAAGATGCGGGGTATGAAGCTCACAGCACCTGGTATTCCCAAGCGGTCTCCCAATCAGGTACTAAACGGGCCGAACAATGCTTGGCTGCCGAGACAGGACGAGATCGGGCCTTTTCAGGGTGGTATGGCCGTGAGCGGTACTGCTCTTGCAGATGGACACCCATGAAATGTCGAAAAAGATGCGGGGTATGATGCTCACAGCACCTGGTATTCCCAAGCGGTCTCCCATTCAGGTACTAAACAGGCTGAACCATGCTTGGCTTCCGAGATCGGACGAGATCGGGCCTTTTCAGGGTGGTATGGCCGTGAGCGGTACTGCTCTTGCAGATGGACACCCATGAAATGTCGAAAAAGATGCGGGGTATGATGCTCACAGCACCTGGTATTCCCAAGCGGTCTCCCAATCAGGTACTAACCAGGCCGAACCATGCTTGGCTTCCGAGATCGGACGAGATCGGGCCTTTTCGGGGTGGTATGGCCGTGAGCGGTACTGCACTAGCAGATGGACACCCATGAAATGTCGAAAAAGATGCGGGGTATGATGCTCACAGCACCTGGTATTCCCAAGTGGTCTCCCAATCAGGTACTAACCAGGCCGAACCATGCTTGGCTTCCGAGATCGGACGAGATCGGGCCTTTTCAGGGTGGTATGGCCGTAAGCGGTACTGCATTAGCAGATGGACACCCATGAAATGTCGAAAAAGATGCGGGGTATGATGCTCACAGCACCTGGTATTCCCAAGCGGTCTCCCAATCAGGTACTAACCAGGCCGAACCATGCTTGGCTTCCGAGATCAGACGAGATCGGGCCTTTTCAGGGTGGTATGGCCGTGAGCGGTACTGCACCAGCAGATGGACACCCATGAAATGTCGAAAAAGATGCTGGGTATGATGCTCACAGCACCTGGTATTCCCAAGCGGTCTCCCAATCAGGTACTAAACGGGCCGAACCATGCTTGGCTGCCGAGACAGGACGAGATCGGGCCTTTTCAGGGTGGTATGGCCGTGAGCGGTACTGCATTAGCAGATGGACACCCATGAAATGTCGAAAAAGATGCGGGGTATGATGCTCACAGCACCTGGTATTCCCAAGCGGTCTCCCAATCAGGTACTAAACAGGCCGAACAATGCTTGGCTTCCGAGATCGGGCGAGATCGGGCCTTTTCAGGGTGGTATGGCCGTGAGCGGTACTGCTCTTGCAGATGGACACCCATGAAATGTCGAAAAAGATGCGGGGTATGATACTCACAGCACCTGGTATTCCCAAGCGGTCTCCCAATCAGGTACTAAACAGGCCGAACCATGCTTGGCTTCCGAGATCGGACGAGATCGGGCCTTTTCAGGGTGGTATGGCCGTGAGCGGTACTGCTCTTGCAGATGGACACCCATGAAATGTCGAAAAAGATGCGGGGTATGATGCTCACAGCACCTGGTATTCCCAAGCGGTCTCCCAATCAGGTACTAACCAGGCCGAACAATGCTTGGCTTCCGAGATCGGAGGAGATCGGGCCTTTTCAGGGTGGTATAGCCGTGAGCGGTACTGCTCTTGCAGATGGACACCCATGAAATGTCGAAAAAGATGCGGGGAATGATGCTCACAGCACCTGGTATTCCCAAGCGGTCTCCCAATCAGGTACTAACCATGCCGAACCATGCTTGGCTGCCGAGACAGGACGAGATCGGGCCTTTTCAGGGTGGTATGGCCGTGAGCGGTACTGCTCTTGCAGATGGACACCCATGAAATGTCGAAAAAGATGCGGGGTATGATGCTCACAGCAGCTGGTATTCCCAAGCAGTCTCCCATTCAGGTACTAAACAGGCTGAACCATGCTTGGCTTCCGAGATCGGACGAGATCGGGCCTTTTCAGGGTGGTATGGCCGTGAGCAGTACTGCACTAGCAGATGGACACCCATGAAATGTCGAAAAAGATGCGGGGTATGATGCTCACAGCACTTGGTATTCCCAAGCGGTCTCCCAATCAGGTACTAAACAGGCCGAACCATGCTTGGCTTCCGAGATCGGACGAGATCGGGCCTTTTCAGGGTGGTATGGCCGTGAGCGGTACTGCACCAGCAGATGGACACCCATGAAATGTCGAAAAAGATGCGGGGTATGATGCTCACAGCACCTGGTATTCCCAAGCGGTCTCCCAATCAGGTACTAACCAGGCCGAACAATGCTTGGCTGCCGAGATCGGACGAGATCGGACGAGATCGGGCCTTATCAGGGTGGTATGGCCGTGAGCGGTACTGCTCTTGCAGATGGACACCCATGAAATGTCGAAAAAGATGCGGTGTATGATGCTCACAGCACCTGGATTTCCCAAGCGGTCTCCCAATCAGGTACTAACCAGGCCGAACCATGCTTGGCTGCCGAGATCAGACGAGATCGGACGAGATCGGGCCTTATCAGGGTGGTATGGCCGTGAGCGGTACTGCTCTTGCAGATGGACACCCATGAAATGTCGAAAAAGATGCAGGATATGATGCTCACAGCACCTGGTATTCCCAAGCGGTCTCCCAATCAGGTACTAACCAGGCCGAACCATGCTTGGCTGCCGAGATCGGACGAGATCGGGCCTTTTCAGGGTGGTATGGCCGTGAGCGGTACTGCTCTTGCAGATGGACACCCATGAAATGTCGAAAAAGATGCGGGGTATGGTGCTCACAGCACCTGGTATTCCCAAGCGGTCTCCCAATCAGGTACTAACCAGGCCGAACCATGCTTGGCTTCCGAGGTCGGACGAGATCGGGCCTTTTCAGGGTGGTATGGCCGTGAGCGGTACTGGGCTTGCAGATGGACACCCATGAAATGTCGAAAAAGATGCGGGGTATGACGCTCACAGCATCTGGTATTCCCAAGCGGTCTCCCAATCAGGTACTAACCAGGCCGAACAATGCTTGGCTGCAGAGATCGGACGAGATCGGGCCTTTTCAGGGTGGTATGGCCGTGAGCGGTATTGCCCTTGCAGATGGACACCCATGAAATGTCGAAAAAGATGCGGGGTATGATGCTCACAGCACCTGGTATTCCCAAGCGCTCTCCCAATCAGGTACTAACCAGGCCGAACCATGCTTGGCTTCCGAGATCGGACGAGATCGGGCCTTTTCAGGGTGGTATGGCCGTGAGCGGTACTGCTCTTGCAGATGGACACCCATGAAATGTCGAAAAAGATGCGGGGTATGATGCTCACAGCACCTGGTATTCCCAAGCGGTCTCCCAATCAGGTACTAACCAGGCCGAACCATGCTTGGCTTCCGAGATCGGACGAGGTCGGGCCTTTTCAGGGTGGTATGGCCATGGCAGGTACTGCTCTTGCAGATGGACACCCATGAAATGTCGAAAAAGATGCGGGGTATGATGCTCACAGCACCTGGTATTCCCAAGCGGTCTCCCAATCAGGTACTAACCAGGCCGAACCATGCTTGGCTGCCGAGATCGGACGAGATCGGGCCTTATCAGGGTGGTATGGCCGTGAGCGGTACTGCTCTTGCAGATGAACACCCATGAAATGTCGAAAAAGATGCGGGGTATGATGCTCACAGCACCTGGTATTCCCAAACGGTCTCCCAATCAGGTACTAACCAGGCCGAACCATGCTTGGCTGCCGAGATCGGACGAGATCGGACGAGATCGGGCCTTTTCAGGGTGGTATGGCCGTGAGCGGTACTGCACTAGCAGATGGACACCCATGAAATGTCGAAAAAGATGCGGGGTATGATGCTCACAGCACCTGGCATTCCCAAGCGGTCTCCCAATCAGGTACTAAACAGGCCGAACCATGCTTGGCTTCCGAGATCGGGCGAGATCGGGCCTTTTCAGGGTGGTATGGCCGTGAGCGGTACTGCACCAGCAGATGGACACCCATGAAATGTCGAAAAAGATGCGGGGTATGATGCTCACAGCACCTGGTATTCCCAAGCGGTCTCCCAATCAGGTACTGACCAGGCCGAGCCATGCTTGGCTGCCGAGATCGGACGAGAGCGGGCGAGATCGGGCCTTTTCAGGGTGGTATGGCCGTGAGCGGTACTGCACTAGCAGATGGACACCCATGAAATGTCGAAAAAGATGCGGGGTATGATGCTCAAAGTACCTGGTATTCCCAAGCGGTCTCCCAATCAGGTACTAAACAGGCCGAACCATGCTTGGCTTCCGAGATCGGACGAGATCGGGCCTTTTCAGGGTGGTATGGCCGTGAGCGATACTGCACTAGCAGATGGACACCCATGAAATGTCGAAAAAGATGCGGGGTATGATGCTCACAGCACCTGGTATTCCCAAGCGGTCTCCCAATCAGGTACTAAACAGGCCGAACCATGCTTGGCTTCCGAGATCGGACGAGATCGGGCCTTATCAGGGTGGTATGGCCGTGAGCGGTACTGCACTAGCAGATGGACACCCATGAAATGTCGAAAAAAATGCGGGGTATGATGCTCACAGCACCTGGTATTCCGAAGCGGTCTCCCAATCAGGTACTAAACAGGCCGAACCATGCTTGGCTGCCGAGATCGGACGAGATCGGGCCTTTTCAGGGTGGTATGGCCGTGAGCGGTACTGCACTAGCAGATGGACACCCATGAAATGTCGAAAAAGATGCGGGGTATGATGCTCACAGCACCTGGTATTCCCAAGCGGTCTCCCAATCAGGTACTAAACAGGCCGAACCATGCTTGGCTTCCGAGATCGGACGAGATCGGGCCTTTTCAGGGTGGTATGGCCATGAGCGGTACTGCTCTTGCAGATGGACACCCATGAAATGTCGAAAAAGATGCGGGGTATGATGCTCACAGCACCTGGTATTCCCAAGCGGTCCCCCAATCAGGTACTAAACAGGCCGAACCATGCTCGGCTTCCGAGATCGGACGAGATCGGGCGAGATCGGGCCTTATCAGGGTGGTATGGCCGTGAGCGGTACTGCTCTTGCAGATGGACACCCATGAAATGTCGAAAAAGATGCGGGGTATGATGCTCACAGCACCTGGTATTCCCAAGCGGTTTCCCATTCAGGTACTAACCAGGCCGAACCATGCTTGGCTTCCGAGATCGGACGAGATCGGGCCTTTTCAGGGTGGTATGGCCGTGAGCGGTACTGCTCTTGCAGATGGACACCCATGAAATGTCGAAAAAGATGCGGGGTATGATGCTCACAGCACCTGGTATTCCCAAGCGGTCTCCCAATCAGGTACTAACCAGGCTGAACCATGCTTGGCTGCCGAGATCGGACGAGATCGGGCGAGATCGGGCCTTATCAGGGTGGTATGGCTGTGAGCGGTACTGCTCTTGCAGATGGACACCCATGAAATGTCGAAAAAGTTGCAGGGTATGATGCTCACAGCACCTGGTATTCCCAAGCTGTCTCCCAATCAGGTACTAACCAGGCCGAACGATGCTTGGCTGCCGAGATCGGACGAGATCGGACGAGATCGGGCCTTTTCAGGGTGGTATGGCCGTGAGCGGTACTGCACTAGCAGATGGACACCCATGAAATGTCGAAAAAGATGCGGGGTATGATGCTCACAGCACCTGGTATTCCCAAGCGGTCTCCCAATCAGGTACTAAACAGGCCAAACCATGCTTGGCTTCCGAGATCGGACGAGATCGGGCCTTATCAGGGTGGTATGGCCGTGAGCGGTACTGCTCTTGCAGATGGACAGCCATGAAATGTCGAAAAAGATGCGGGGTATGATGCTCACAGCACCTGGTATTCCCAAGCGGTCTCCCAATCAGGTACTGATCAGGCCGAACCATGCTTGGCTTCCGAGATCGGACGAGATCGGGCCTTTTCAGGGTGGTATGGCCGTGGGCGGTACTGTACTAGCAGATGGACACCCATGAAATGTCGAAAAAGATGCGGGGTATGATGCTCACAGCACCTGGTATTCCCAAGCGGTCTCCCAATCAGGTACTAACCAGGCCGAACCATGCTTGGCTGCCGAGATCGGACGAGAGCGGGCGAGATCGGGCCTTTTCAGGGTGGTATGGCCGTGAGCGGTACTGCACTAGCAGATGGACACCCATGAAATGTCGAAAAAGATGCGGGGTATGATGCTCAAAGAACCTGGTATTCCCAAGCGGTCTCCCAATCAGGTACTAACCAGGCCGAACCATACTTGGCTGCCGAGATCGGGCGAGATCGGGCCTTTTCAGGGTGGTATGGCCGTGAGCTGTACTGCTCCTGCAGATGGACACCCATGAAATGTCGAAAAAGATGCGGGGTATGATGCTCACAGCACCTGGTATTCCCAAGCGGTCTCCCAATCAGGTACTAAACAGGCCGAACCATGCTTGGCTGCCGAGATCGGACGAGATCGGGCCTTTTCAGGGTGGTATGGCCGTGAGCAGTACTGCACTAGCAGATGGACACCCATGAAATGTCGAAAAAGATGCGGGGTATGATGCTCACAGCACCTGGTATTCCCAAGCGGTCTCCCAATCAGGTACTAAACAGGCCGAATCATGCTTGGCTTCCGAGATCGGACGAGATCGGGCCTTTTCAGGGTGGTATGGCCGTGAGCGGCACTGCAATAGCAGATGGACACCCATGAAATGTCGAAAAAGATGCGGGGTATGATGCTCACAGCACCTGGTATTCCCAAGCGGTCTTCCAATCAGGTACTAAACAGGCCGAACCATGCTTGGCTTCCGAGATCGGGCCTTTTCAGGGTGGTATGGCCGTGAGCGGTACTGCACTAGCAGATGGACACCCATGAAATGTCGAAAAAGATGCGGGGTATGATGCTCACAGCACCTGGTATTCCCAAACGGTCTCCCAATCAGGTACGAACCAGGCCGAAACATGCTTGGCTTCCGAGATCAGGCGAGATCGGGCCTTTTCAGGGTGGTATGGCCGTGAGCGGTACTGCTTTTGCAGATGGACACCCATGAAATGTCGAAAAAGATGCGGGGTATGATGCTCACAGCACGTGGTATTCCCAAGCGGTCTCCCAATCAGGTACTAACCAGGCCGAAACATGCTTGGCTGCCGAGATCGGACGAGATCGGACGAGATCGGGCCTTTTCAGGGTGGTATGGCTGTGAGCGGTACTGCACTAGCAGATGGACACCCATGAAATGTCGAAAAAGATGCGGGGTATGATGCTCACAGCACCTGGTATTCCCAAGCGGTCTCCCAATCAGGTACTAACCAGGCCGAACCATGCTTGGCTTCCTAGATCGGACGAGATCGGACGAGATCGGGCCTTTTCAGGGTGGTATGGCCGTGAGCGGTACTGCACTAGCAGATGGACACCCATGAAATGTCGAAAAAGATGCGGGGTATGATGCTCACAGCACCTGGTATTCCCAGAAGGTCTCCCAACTAGGTACTAACCAGGCCGAACCATGCTTGGCTTTCGAAATCGGACGAGATCGGGCTTTTTCAGGGTGGTATGGCCGTGAGCGGTACTGCTCTTGCAGATGGACACCCATGAAATGTCGAAAAAGATGCGGGGTATGATGCTCACAGCACCTGGTATTCCCAATCGGTCTCCCAATCAGGTACTAACCAGGCCGACCCATGCTTGGCTGCCGAGATAGGACGAGATCGGGCGAGATCGGGCCTTATCAGGGTGGTATGGCCGTGAGCGGTACTGCTCTTGCAGATGGACACCCATGAAATGTCGAAAAAGATGCAGGGTATGATGCTCACAGCACCTGGTATTCCCAAGCGGTCTACCAATCAGCTACTAACCAGGCCGAACCATGCTTGGCTTCCGAAATCGGACGAGATCAGGCCTTTTCAGGGTGGCATGGCCGTGAGCGGTACTGCTCTTGCAGATGGACACCCATGAAATGTCGAAAAAGATGTGGGGTATGATGCTCACAGCACCTGGTATTCCCAAGCAGTCTCCCAATCAGGTACTAAACAGGCCGAACCATGCTTGGCTTCCGAGATCGGACGAGATCGGGCCTTTTCAGGGTGGTATGGCCGTGAGCGGTACTGCTCTTGCAGATGGACACCCATGAAATGTCGAAAAAGATGCGGGGTATGATGCTCACAGCACCTGGTATTCCCAAGCGGTCTCCCAATCAGGTACTAACCAGGCCGACCCATGCTTGGCTGCCGAGATAGGACGAGATCGGGCGAGATCGGGCCTTATCAGGGTGGTATGGCCGTGAGCGGTACTGCTCTTGCAGATGGACACCCATGAAATGTCGAAAAAGATGCGGGGTATGATGCTCACAGCACCTGGTATTCCCAAGCGGTCTCCCAATCAGCTACTAACCAGGCCGAACCATGCTTGCCTTCCGAAATCGGACGAGATCGGGCCTTTTCAGGGTGGTATGGCCGTGAGCGGTACTGCTCTTGCAGATGGACACCCATGAAATGTCGAAAAAGATGTGGGATATGATGCTCACAGCACCTGGTATTCCCAAGCGGTCTCCCAATCAGGTACTAACCAGGCCGAACTTTGCTTGGCTTCCGAGATCGGACGAGATCAGGCTTTTTCAGGGTGGTATGGCCGTGAGCGGTACTGCTCTTGCAGATGGACACCCATGAAATGTCGAAAAAGATGCGGGGTATGATGCTCACAGCACCTGGTATTCCCAAGCGGTCTCCCAATCAGGTACTAAACAGGCCGAACCATGCTTGGCTGCCGAGATCGGACGAGATCGGGCCTTTTCAGGGTGGTATGGCCGTGAGCGGTACTGCACTAGCAAATGGACACCCATGAAATGTCGAAAAAGATGCGGGGTATGATGCTCACAGCACCTGGTATTCCCAAGCGGTCTCCCAATCAGGTACTAAACAGGCCGAACCATGCTTGGCTGCCGAGATCGGACGAGATCGGGCCTTTTCAGGGTGGTATGGCCGTGAGCGGTACTGCACTAGCAAATGGACACCCATGAAATGTCGAAAAAGATGCAGGGTATGATGCTCACAGCACCTGGTATTCCCAGAAGGTCTCCCAACTAGGTACTAACCAGGCCGAACCATGCTTAGCTTCCGAGATCGGATGAGATCGGGCCTTTTCAGGGTGGTATGGCCGTGAGCGATACTGCTCTTGCAGATGGACACCCATGAAATGTCGAAAAAGATGCGGGGTATGATGCTCACAGCACCTGGTATTCCCAAGCGGTCTCCCAATCAGGTACTAACCAGGCCGAACTATGCTTGGCTTCCGAGATCGGGCGAGATCGGGCCTTTTCAGGGTGGTATGGCCGTGAGCGGTACTGCTCTTGCAGATGGACACCCATGAAATGTCGAAAAAGATGCGGGGTATGATGCTCACAGCACCTGGTATTCCCAAGCGGTCTCCCAATCAGGCACTAAACAGGCCGAACCATGCTTGGCTTCCAAGATCGGACGAGATCGGGCCTTTTCAGGGTGGTATGGCCGTGAGCGGTACCGTCCTTGCAGATGGACACCCATGAAATGTCGAAAAAGATGCGGGGTATGATGCTCAGAGCACCTGGTATTCCCAAGCGGTCTCCCAATCAGGTACTAAACAGGCCGAACCATGCTTGGCTTCCACGATCGGACGAGATCGGGCCTTTTCAGGGTGGTATGGCCGTGAGCGGTACTGCGCTTGCAGATGGACACCCATGAAATGTCGAAAAAGATGCGGGGTATGGTGCTCACAGCATCTGGTATTCCCAAGCGGTCTCCCAATCAGGTACTAAACAGGCCGAACCATGCTTGGCTTCCGAGATCGGACGAGATCGGGCCTTTTCAGGGTGGTATGGCCGTGAGCGGTACTGCACTAGCAGATGGACACCCATGAAATGTCGAAAAAGATGCGAGGTATGATGCTCACAGCACCTGGTATTCCGAAGCGGTCTCCCAATCAGGTACTAAACAGACCGAACCATGCTTGGCTGCCGAGATCGGACGAGATCGGGCCTTTTCAGGGTGGTATGGCCGTGAGCAGTACTGCACTAGCAGATGGACACCCATGAAATGTCGAAAAAGATGCGGGGTATGATGCTCACAGCACCTGGTATTTCGAAGCGGTCTACCAATCAGGTACTAACCAGGCCGAACCATGCTTGGCTTCCAAGAACGGACGAGATCGGGCCTTTTCAGGGTGGTATGGCTGTGAGCGGTACTGCACTAGCAGATGGACACCCATGAAATGTCGAAAAAGATGCGGGGTACGATGCTCACAGCACCTGGTATTCCCAAGCGGTCTTCCAACCAGGTACTAACCAGGCCGAACCATGCTTGGCTTCCGAGATCGGACGAGATCGGGCCTTTTCAGGGTGGTATGGCCGTGGGCGGTACTGCTGTTGCAGATGGACACCCATGAAATGTCGAAAAAGATGCGGGGCATGGTTCTCACAGCACCTGATATTCCCAAGCGGTCTCCCAATCTGGTACTAAACAAGTCTAACCATGCTTGGCTTCCGAGATCGGACGAGATCGGGCCTTTTCAGGGTGGTATGGCCGTGAGCGGTACTGCACTAGCAGATGGACACCCATGAAATGTCGAAAAAGATGCGGGGTATGATGTACACAGCACCTGGTATTCCCAAGCGGACTCCCAATCAGGTACTAACCAGGCCGAACCATGCTTGGCTTCCAAGATCGGACGAGATCGGGCCTTTTCAGGGTGGTATGGCCGTGAGCGGTACTGCACTAGCAGATGGACACCCATGAAATGTCGAAAAAGATGCGGGGTATGATGCTCACAGCACCTGGTATTCCCAAGCGATCTCCCAATCAGGTACTAACCAGGCCGAACCATGCTTGGCTTCCGAGATCGGGCGAGATCGAGCCTTTTCAGGGTGGTATGGCCGTGAGCGGTACTGTTCTTGCAGATGGACACCCATGAAATGTCGAAAAAGATGCGGGGTATGATGCTCACAGCACCTGGTATTCCCAAGCGGTCTCCCAATCAGGTACTAACCAGGCCGAACCATGCTTGGCTTCCGAGTTCGGACGAGATTGGGCCTTTTCAGGGTGGTATGGCCGTGAGCGGTACTGCACTAGCAGATGGACACCCATGAAATGTCGAAAAAGATGCGGGGTATGATGCTCACAGCACCTGGTATTCCCAAGCGGTCTCCCAATCAGGTACTAAACAGGCCGAACCATGCTTGGCTGCCGAGATCGGACGAGATCGGGCCTTTTCAGGGTGGTATGGCCGTGAGCGGTACTGCACTAGCAGATGGACACCCATGAAATGTCGAAAAAGACGCGGGGTATGATGCTCACAGCACCTGGTATTCCCAAGCAGTCTCCCAACCAGGTACTAACCAGGCCAAACCATGCTTGGCTTCCGAGATCGGACGAGATTGGGCCTTTTCAGGGTGGTATGGCCGTGTGCGGTATTGCTCCTGCAGATGGACACCCATGAAATGTCGAAAAAGATGCAGGGTATGATGCTCACAGCACCTGGTATTCCCAAGCGGTCTCCCAATCAGGTACTAACCAGGCCGAACCATGCGTGGCTTCCGAGATCGGACGAGATCGGGCCTTTTCAGGGTGGTATGGCCGTGAGCGGTACTGCTCTTGCAGATGGACACCCATGAAATGTCGAAAAAGATGCTGGGTATGATGCTCACAGCACCTGGTATTCCCAAGCGGTCTCCCAATCAGGTACTTACCAGGCCGAACCATGCTTGGCTCCCGAGATCGGACGAGATCGGGCCTTTTCAGGGTGGTATGGCCGTGAGCGGTACTGCACTAGCAGATGGACACCCATGAAATGTCGAAAAAGATGCGGGGTATGATGCTCTCAGCACCTGGTATTCCCAAGCGGCCTCCCAATCAGGTACTAACCAGGCCGAACCATGCTTGGCTTCCGAGATCGGACAATCGGGCCTTTTCAGGGTGGTATGGCCGTGAGCGGTCCTGCACTAGCAGATGGACACCCATGAAATGTCGAAAAAGATGCGGGGTATGATGCTCACAGCACCTGGTATTTCCAAGCAGTCTCCCAATCAGGTACTAACCAGGCCGAACCATGCTTGGCTTTCCGAGATCGGACGAGATCGGGCCTTTTCAGGGTGGTATGGCCGTGAGCGGTACTGCACTAGCAGATGGACACCCATGAAATGTCGAAAAAGATGCGGGGTATGATGCTCACAGCACCTGGTATTTCCAAGCGGTCTCCCAATCAGGTACTAACCAGTCCGAACCATGCCTGGCTTCCGAGATCGGACGAGATCGGGCCTTTTCAGGGTGGTATGGCCGTGAGCGGTACTGCACTAGCAGATGGACACCCATGAAATGTCGAAAAAGATGCGGGGTATGATACTCACAGCACCTGGTATTCCCAAGCGGTCTCCCAATCAGGTAGTAACCAGGCCGAATCATGCTTGGCTGCCGAGATCGGGCGAGATCGGGCCTTTTCAGGGTGGTATGGCCGTGAGCAGTACTGCTCTTGCAGATGGACACCCATTAAATGTCGAAAAAGATGCGGGGTATGATGCTCACAGCACCTGGTATTTCCAAGCGGTCTCCCAATCAGGTACTAACCAGGCCTAACCATGCTTGGCTTCCGAGATCGGACAATCGGGCCTTTTCAGGGTGGTATGGCCGTGAGCGGTACTGCACCACCAGATGGACACCCATGAAATGTCGAAAAAGATGCGGGGTATGATGCACACAGCACCTGGTATTCCCAAGCGGTCTCCTAATCAGGTACTGACCAGGCCGAACCATGCTTGGCTTCCGAGATCGAACGAGATCGGGCCTTTTCAGGGTGGTATGGCCGTGAGCGGTACTGTACTAGCAGATGGACACCCATGAAATGTCGAAAAAGATGCGGGGTATGATGCTCACAGCACCTGGTATTCCCAAGCGGTCTCCCAATCAGGTACTAACCAGGCCGAACCATGCTTGGCTGCCGAGATCGGACGAGATCGGACGAGATCGGGCCTTTTCAGGGTGGTATGGCAGTGAGCGGTACTGCTCTTGCAGATGGACACCCATGAAATGTCGAAAAAGATGCAGGGTATGATGCTCACAGCACCTGGTATTCCCAAGCGGTCTCCCAATCAGGTACTAAACAGGCCGAACCATGCTTGGCTTCCGAGATCAGACGAGATCGGGCCTTTTCAGGGTGGTATGGCCGTGAGCGGTACTGCACTAGCAGATGGACACCCATGAAATGTCGAAAAAGATGCGGGGCAAGATGCTCACAGCACCTGGTATTCCCAAGCGGTCTCCCAATCAGGTACTAACCAGGCCGAAACATGCTTGGCTTCCGAGATCGGATGAGATTTGGCCTTTTCAGGGTGGTATGGCCATGAGCGGTACTGCTCTTGCAGATGGACACCCATGAAATGTCGAAAAAGATGCGGGGTATGATGCTCACAGCACCTGGTATTCCCAAGCGGTCCCCCAATCAGGTACTAAACAGGCCGAACCATGCTCGGCTTCCGAGATCGGACGAGATCGGGCGAGATCGGGCCTTATCAGGGTGGTATGGCCGTGAGCGGTACTGCTCTTGCAGATGGACACCCATGAAATGTCGAAAAAGATGCGGGGTATGATGCTCACAGCACCTGGTATTCCCAAGCGGTCTCCCAATCAGGTACTAACCAGGCCGAACCATGCTTGGCTTCCGAGATCGGACGAGATCGGGCCTTTTCAGGGTGGTATGGCCGTGAGCGGTACTGCTCTTGCAGATGGACACCCATGAAATGTCGAAAAAGATGCGGGGTATGATGCTCACAGCACCTGGTATTCCCAAGCGGTCTCCCAATCAGGTACTAACCAGGCCGAACCATGCTTGGCTTCCGAGATCGGACGAGATCGGGCCTTTTCAGGGTGGTATGGCCATGAGCGGTACTCTCCTTGCAGATGGACACCCATGAAATGTCGAAAAAGATGCGGGGTATGATGCTCACAGCACCTGGTATTCCCAAGCGGTTTCCCAATCAGGTACTAACCAGGCCGAACCATGCTTGGCTGCCGAGATCGGACGAGATCGGGCGAGATCGGGCCTTATCAGGGTGGTATGGCTGTGAGCGGTACTGCTCTTGCAGATGGACACCCATGAAATGTCGAAAAAGTTGCAGGGTATGATGCTCACAGCACCTGGTATTCCCAAGCGGTCTCCCAATCAGGTACTAACCAGGCCGAACGATGCTTGGCTGCCGAGATCGGACGAGATCGGACGAGATCGGGCCTTTTCAGGGTGGTATGGCCGTGAGCGGTACTGCACTAGCAGATGGACACCCATGAAATGTCGAAAAAGATGCGGGGTATGATGCTCACAGCACCTGGTATTCCCAAGCGGTCTCCCAATCAGGTACTAAACAGGCCGAACCATGCTTGGCTGCCGAGATCGGACGAGATCGGGCCTTTTCAGGGTGGTATGGCCGTGAGCGGTACTGCACTAGCAGATGGACACCCATGAAATGTCGAAAAAGATGCGGGGTATGATGCTCACAGCACCTGGTATTCTCAAGCGGTCTCCCAATCAGGTACTAACCAGGCCGGACCATGCTTGGCTTCTGAGATCGGACGAGATCGGGCCTTTTCAGGGTGGTATGGCCGTGAGCGGTACTGTTCTTGCAGATGGACACCCATGAAATGTCGAAAAAGATGCGGGGTATGATGCTCACGGCACCTGGTATTCCCAAGCGGTCTCCCAATCAGGTACTAACCAGGCCGTACCATGCTTGGCTTCCGAGATCGAACGAGATCGGGCCTTTTCAGGGTGGTATGGCCGTGAGCGGTACTGCACTTGCAGATGGACACCCATGAAATGTCGAAAAAGATGCGGGGTATGATGCTCACAGCACCTGGTATTCCCAAGCGGTCTCCCAATCAGGTACTAACCAGGCCGAACCATGCTTGGCGTCCGAGATCGGACGAGATCGGGCCTTTTCGGGGTGGTATGGCCGTGAGCGGTACTGCTTTTGCAGATGGACACCCATGAAATGTCGAAAAAGATGCGGGGTATGATACTCACAGCACCTGGTATTCCCAAGCGGTCTCCCAATCAGGTACTAAACAGGCCGAACAATGCTT
This sequence comes from Stigmatopora nigra, assembly GCF_051989575.1. NCBI lineage: Eukaryota > Metazoa > Chordata > Actinopteri > Syngnathiformes > Syngnathidae > Stigmatopora > Stigmatopora nigra. The sequence continues at coordinate 724,950 of NW_027551603.1, forward strand.
GGCTTCCGAGATCGGAGGATATCGGGCCTTTTCAGGGTGGTATGGCCGTGAGCGGTACTGCTCTTGCAGATGGACACCCATGAAATGTCGAAAAAGATGCGGGGTATGATGCTCACAGCACCTGGTATTCCCAAGCGGTCTCCCAATCAGGTACTAACCAGGCCGAACTATGCTTGGCTTTCGAGATCGGACGAGATCGGGCCTTTTCAGGGTGGTATGGCCGTGAGCGGTACTGCTCCTGCAGATGGACACCCATGAAATGTCGAAAAAGATGCGGGGCATGACGCTCACAGCACCTGGTATTCCCAAGCGGTCTCCCAATCAGGTACTAACCAGGCCAAACCATGCTTGGCTGCCAAGATCGGACAAGATCGGGCCTTTTCAGGGTGGTATGGCCGTGAGCGGTACTGCTCTTGCAGATGGACACCCATGAAATGTCGAAAAAGATGCGGGGTATGATGCTCACAGCACCTGGTATTCCCAAACGGTCTCCCAATCAGGTACTAACCAGGCCGAACCATGCTTGGCTTCCGAGATTAGACAAGATCGGGCCTTTTCAGGGTGGTATGGCCGTGAGCAGTACTGCTCCTGCAGATGGACACCCATGAAATGTCGAAAAAGATGCGGGGTATGATGCTCACAGCACCTGGTATTCCCAAGCGGTCTCCCAATCAGGTACTAACCAGGCCGAACCATGCTTGGCTGCCGAGATCGGACGAGATCGGGCGAGATCGGGCCTTTTCAGGGTGATATGGCCGTGAGCTGTACTGCTTTTGCAGATGGACACCCATGAAATGTCGAAAAAGATGCGGGGTATGATGCTCACAGCACCTGGTATTCCCAAGCGGTCTCCCAATCAGGTACTAAACAGGCCGAACCATGCTTGGCTGCCGAGATCGGACGAGATCGGGCCTTTTCAGGGTGGTATGGCCGTGAGCGGTACTGCTCTTGCAGATGGACACCCATGAAATGTCGAAAAAGATGCGGGGTATGATGCTCACAGCACCTGGTATTCCCAAGCGGTCTCCCAATCAGATACTAACCAGGCCGAACGATGCTTGGCTTCCGAGATCGGACGAGATCGGGCCTTTTCAGGGTGGTATGGCCGTGAGCGGTACTGCTCTTGCAGATGGACACCCATGAAATGTCGAAAAAGATGCGGGGTATGATGCTCACTGCACCTGGTATTCCCAAGCGGTCTCCCATTCAGGTACTAACCTGGCCGAATCATGCTTGGCTGCCGAGATCGGACGAGATCAGGCCTTATCAGGGTGGTATGGCCGTGAGCAGTACTGCTCTTGCAGATGGACACCCATGAAATGTCGAAAAAGATGCGGGGTATGATGCTCACAGCACCTGGTATTCCCAAGCGGTCTCCCAATCAGGTACTAACCAGGCCGAACCATGCTTGGCTTCCGAGATCGGACGAGATCGGGCCTTTTCAGGGTGGTATGGCCGTGAGCGGTACTGCGCATGCAGATGGACACCCATGAAATGTCGAAAAAGATGCGGGGTATGACGCTCACAGCACCTGGTATTCCCAAGCGGTCTCCCATTCAGGTACTAAACAGGCCGAACCATGCTTGGCTTCCGAGATCGGACGAGATCGGACGAGATCGGGCCTTTTCAGGATGGTATGGCCGTGAGCGGTACTGCTCTTGCAGATGGACACCCATGAAATGTCGAAAAAGATGCGGGGTATGATGCTCACAGGACCTGGTATTCCCAAGCGGTCTCCCAATCAGGTACTAACCAGGCCGAACCATGCTTGGCTTCCGAGATCGGACGAGATCGGGCCTTTTCAGGGTGGTATGGCCTTGAGCGGTACTGCTCTTGCAGATGGACACCCATGAAATGTCGAAAAAGATGCGGGGTATGATGCTCACAGCACCTGGTATTCCCAAGCGGTCTCCCAATCAGGTACTAAACAGGCCGAACCATGCTTGGCTTCCGAGATCGGACGAGATCGGGCCTTTTCAGGGTGGTATGGCCGTGAGCGGTACTGCTCTTGCAGATGGACACCCATGAAATGTCGAAAAAGATGCGGGGTATGATGCTCACAGCACCTGGTATTCCCAAGCGGTCTCCCAATCAGGTACTAACCAGGCCGTACCATGCTTGGCTGCCGAGATCGGACGAGATCGGGCGAGATCGGGCCTTTTCAGGGTGATATGGCCGTGAGCGGTACTGCTCTTGCAGATGGACACCCATGAAATGTCGAAAAAGATGCGGGGTATGATGCTCACAGCACCTGGTATTCCCAAGCGGTCTCCCAATCAGGTACTAAACAGGCCGAACCATGCTTGGCTTCCGAGATCGGACGAGATCGGGCCTTTTCAGGGTGGTATGGCCGTGAGCGGTACTTCTCTTGCAGATGGACACCCATGAAATGTCGAAAAAGATGCGGGGTATGATGCTCACAGCACCTGGTACTCCCAAGCGGTCTCCCAATCAGATACTAACGAGGCCGAACCATGCTTGGCTTCCGAGATCGGACGAGACCGGACGAGATCGGGCCTTTTCAGGGTGGTATGGCCGTGAGTGGTACTGCTCTTGCAGATGGACACCCATGAAATGTCGAAAAAGATGCGGGGTATGATGCTCACAGCACCTGGTATTCCCAAGCGGTCTCCCAATCAGGTACTAAACAGGCCGAACCATGCTTGGCTTCCGAGATCGGACGAGATCGGGCCTTTTCAGGGTGGTATGGCCGTGAGCGGTACTGCTCTTGCAGATGGACACCCATGAAATGTCGAAAAAGATGCGGGGTATGATGCTCACAGCACCTGGTATTCCCAAGCGGTCTCCCAATCAGGTACTAACCAGGCCGTACCATGCTTGGCTGCCGAGATCGGACGAGATCGGGCGAGATCGGGCCTTTTCAGGGTGATATGGCCGTGAGCGGTACTGCTCTTGCAGATGGACACCCATGAAATGTCGAAAAAGATGCGGGGTATGATGCTCACAGCACCTGGTATTCCCAAGCGGTCTCCCAATCAGGTACTAAACAGGCCGAACCATGCTTGGCTTCCGAGATCGGACGAGATCGGGCCTTTTCAGGGTGGTATGGCCGTGAGCGGTACTGCTTTTACAGATGGACACCCATGAAATGTCGAAAAAGATGCGGGGTATGATGCTCACAGCACCTGGTATTCCCAAGCGGTCTCCCAATCAGGTACTAAACAGGCCGAACCATGCTTGGCTTCCGAGATCGGACGAGATCGGGCCTTTTCAGGGTGGTATGGCCGTGAGCGGTACTGCTCTTGCAGATGGACACCCATGAAATGTCGAAAAAGATGCGGGGTATGATGCTCACAGCACCTGGTATTCCCAAGCGGTCTCCCAATCAGGTACTAACCAGGCCGTACCATGCTTGGCTGCCGAGATCGGACGAGATCGGGCGAGATCGGGCCTTTTCAGGGTGATATGGCCGTGAGCGGTACTGCTCTTGCAGATGGACACCCATGAAATGTCGAAAAAGATGCGGGGTATGATGCTCACAGCACCTGGTATTCCCAAGCGGTCTCCCAATCAGGTACTAAACAGGCCGAACCATGCTTGGCTTCCGAGATCGGACGAGATCGGGCCTTTTCAGGGTGGTATGGCCGTGAGCGGTACTGCTTTTACAGATGGACACCCATGAAATGTCGAAAAAGATGCGGGGTATGATGCTCACAGCACCTGGTATTCCCAAGCGGTCTCCCAATCAGGTACTAAACAGGCCGAACCATGCTTGGCTTCCGAGATCGGACGAGATCGGGCCTTTTCAGGGTGGTATGGCCGTGAGCGGTACTGCTCTTGCAGATGGACACCCATGAAATGTCGAAAAAGATGCGGGGTATGATGCTCACAGCACCTGGTATTCCCAAGCGGTCTCCCAATCAGGTACTAACCAGGCCGTACCATGCTTGGCTGCCGAGATCGGACGAGATTGGGCGAGATCGGGCCTTTTCAGGGTGATATGGCCGTGAGCGGTACTGCTCTTGCAGATGGACACCCATGAAATGTCGAAAAAGATGCGGGGTATGATGCTCACAGCACCTGGTATTCCCAAGCGGTCTCCCAATCAGGTACTAAACAGGCCGAACCATGCTTGGCTTCCGAGATCGGACGAGATCGGGCCTTTTCAGGGTGGTATGGCCGTGAGCGGTACTGCTTTTACAGATGGACACCCATGAAATGTCGAAAAAGATGCGGGGTATGATGCTCACAGCACCTGGTATTCCCAAGCGGTCTCCCAATCAGGTACTAACCAGGCCGAACCATGCTTGGCTTCCGAGATCGGACGAGATCGGGCCTTTTCAGGGTGGTATGGCCGTGAGCGGTACTTCTCTTGCAGATGGACACCCATGAAATGTCGAAAAAGATGCGGGGTATGATGCTCACAGCACCTGGTATTCCCAAGCGGTCTCCCAATCAGGTACTAACCAGGCCGAATCTTGCTTGGCTTCCGAGATCGGACGAGATCGGGCCTTTTCAGGGTGGTATGGCCGTGAGCGGTACTGCTCTTGCAGATGGACACCCATGAAATGTCGAAAAAGATGCGGGGTATGATGCTCACAGCACCTGGTATTCCCAAGCGGTCTCCCAATCAGGTACTAACCAGGCCGAACCATGCTTGGCTGCCGAGATCGGACGAGATCGGGCCTTATCAGGGCGGTATGGCCGTGAGCGGTACTCTTCATGCAGATGGACACCCATGAAATGTCGAAAAAGATGCGGGGTATGATGCTCACAGCACCTGGTATTCCCAAGCGGTCTCCCAATCAGGTACTAACCAGGCCGAACCATGCTTGGCTGCCGAGATCGGACGAGATCGGGCGAGATCGGGCCTTATCAGGGTGGTATGGCCGTGAGCGGTACTGCTCTTGCAGATGGACACCCATTAAATGTCGAAAAAGATGCGGGGTATGATGCTCACAGCACCTGGTATTCCCAAGCGGTCTCCCAATCAGGTACTAACCAGGCCGAACCATGTTTGGCTGCCGAAATCGGACGAGATCGGGCCTTTTCAGGGTGGTATGGCCGTGAGCGGTACTGCACTAGCAGATGGACACCCATGAAATGTCGAAAAAGATGCGGGGTATGATGCTCACAGCACCTGGTATTCCCAAGCGGTCTCCCAATCAGGTACTAAACAGGCCAAACCATGCTTGGCTTCCGAGATCGGACGAGATCGGACCTTTTCAGGGTGGTATGGCTGTGAGCGGTACTGCTCATGCAGATGGACACCCATGAAATGTCGAAAAAGATGCGGGGTATGATGCTCACAGCACCTGGTATTCCCAAGCGGTCTCCCAATCAGGTACTAACCAGGCCGAACCATGCTTGGCTTCCGAGATCGGACGAGATCGGGCCTTTTCAGGGTGGTATGGCCGCGAGCGGTACCGCTATTGCAGATGGACACCCATGAAATGTCGAAAAAGATGCGGGGTATGATGCTCACAGCACCTGGTATTCCCAAGCGGTCTCCCAATCAGGTACTAACCAGGCCGAACTATGCTTGGCTTCCGAGATCGGACGAGATCGGGCCTTTTCAGGGTGGTATGGCCGTGAGCAATACTGCACTTGCAGATGGACACCCATGAAATGTCGAAAAAGATGCGGGGCATGGTTCTCACAGAACCTGGTATTCCTAAGCGGTCTCCCAATCAGATACTAACCAGGCCGAATCATGCTTGGCTTCCAAGATCGGACGAGATCGGACGAGATCGGGCCTTTTCAGGGTGGTATGGCCGTGAGTGGTACTGCTCTTGCAGATGGACACCCATGAAATGTCGAAAAAGATGCGGGGCATGGTTCTCACAGCACCTGGTATTCCCAAGCGGTCTCCCAAACAGGTACTAAACAGGCCGAACCATGCTTGGCTTCCGAGATCGGGCGAGATCAGGCCTTTTCAGGGTGGTATGGCTGTGAGCGGTACTGTTCATGCAGATGGACACCCATGAAATGTCGAAAAAGATGCGGGGCATGGTTCTCACAGCACCTGGTATTCCCAAGCGGTCTCCCAATCAGGTGCTAACCAGGCCGAACCATGCTTGGCTTCCGAGATCGCACGAGATCGGGCCTTTTCAGGGTGGTATGGCCGTGAGCGGTACTGCACTAGCAGATGGACACCCATGAAATGTCGAAAAAGATGCGGGGTATGATGCTCACAGCACCTGGTATTCCCAAGCGGTCTCCCAATCAGGTACTAACCAGGCCGAACTTTGCTTGGCTTCCGAGATCGGACGAGATCAGGCTTTTTCAGGGTGGTATGGCCGTGAGCGATACTGCTCTTGCAGATGGACACCCATGAAATGTCGAAAAAGATGCGGGGTATGATGCTCACAGCACCTGGTATTCCCAAGCGGTCTCCCAATCAGGTACTAACCAGGCCGAACTATGCTTGGCTTCCGAGATCGGGCGAGATCGGGCCTTTTCAGGGTGGTATGGCCGTGAGCGGTACTGCTCTTGCAGATGGACACCCATGAAATGTCGAAAAAGATGCGGGGTATGATGCTCACAGCACCTGGTATTCCCAAGCGGTCTCCCAATCAGGCACTAAACAGGCCGAACCATGCTTGGCTTCCAAGATCGGACGAGATCGGGCCTTTTCAGGGTGGTATGGCCGTGAGCGGTACTGCACTAGCAGATGGACACCCATGAAATGTCGAAAAAGATGCGGGGTATGATGCTCAGAGCACCTGGTATTCCCAAGCGGTCTCCCAATCAGGTACTAAACAGGCCGAACCATGCTTGGCTTCCACGATCGGACGAGATCGGGCCTTTTCAGGGTGGTATGGCCGTGAGCGGTACTGCACTTGCAGATGGACACCCATGAAATGTCGAAAAAGATGCGGGGTATGGTGCTCACAGCATCTGGTATTCCCAAGCGGTCTCCCAATCAGGTACTAAACAGGCCGAACCATGCTTGGCTTCCGAGATCGGACGAGATCGGGCCTTTTCAGGGTGGTATGGCCGTGAGCGGTACTGCACTAGCAGATGGACACCCATGAAATGTCGAAAAAGATGCGAGGTATGATGCTCACAGCACCTGGTATTCCGAAGCGGTCTCCCAATCAGGTACTAAACAGACCGAACCATGCTTGGCTGCCGAGATCGGACGAGATCGGGCCTTTTCAGGGTGGTATGGCCGTGAGCAGTACTGCACTAGCAGATGGACACCCATGAAATGTCGAAAAAGATGCGGGGTATGATGCTCACAGCACCTGGTATTTCCAAGCGGTCTACCAATCAGGTACTAACCAGGCCGAACCATGCTTGGCTTCCAAGAACGGACGAGATCGGGCCTTTTCAGGGTGGTATGGCCGTGCGCGGTACTGCACTAGCAGATGGACACCCATGAAATGTCGAAAAAGATGCGGGGTACGATGCTCACAGCACCTGGTATTCCCAAGCGGTCTTCCAACCAGGTACTAACCAGGCCGAACCATGCTTGGCTTCCGAGATCGGACGAGATCGGGCCTTTTCAGGGTGGTATGGCCGTGAGCGGTACTGCTGTTGCAGATGGACACCCATGAAATGTCGAAAAAGATGCGGGGCATGGTTCTCACAGCACCTGATATTCCCAAGCGGTCTCCCAATCTGGTACTAAACAAGTCTAACCATGCTTGGCTTCCGAGATCGGACGAGATCGGGCCTTTTCAGGGTGGTATGGCCGTGAGCGGTACTGCACTAGCAGATGGACACCCATGAAATGTCGAAAAAGATGCGGGGTATGATGTACACAGCACCTGGTATTCCCAAGCGGACTCCCAATCAGGTACTAACCAGGCCGAACCATGCTTGGCTTCCAAGATCGGACGAGATCGGGCCTTTTCAGGGTGGTATGGCCGTGAGCGGTACTGCACTAGCAGATGGACACCCATGAAATGTCGAAAAAGATGCGGGGTATGATGCTCACAGCACCTGGTATTCCCAAGCGATCTCCCAATCAGGTACTAACCAGGCCGAACCATGCTTGGCTTCCGAGATCGGACGAGATCGGGCCTTTTCAGGGTGGTATGGCCGTGTGCGGTACTGCTCCTGCAGATGGACACCCATGAAATGTCGAAAAAGATGCAGGGTATGATGCTCACAGCACCTGGTATTCCCAAGCGGTCTCCCAATCAGGTACTAACCAGGCCGAACCATGCTTGGATTCCGAGATCGGGCGAGATCGGGCCTTTTCAGGGTGGTATGGCCGTGAGCGGTACTGCTCTTGCAGATGGACACCCATGAAATGTCGAAAAAGATGCGGCGTATGATGCTCACAGCACCTGGTATTCCCAAGCGGTCTCCCATTCAGGTACTAAACAGGCCGAACCATGCTTGGCTGCCGCGATCGGACGAGATCGGGCCTTTTCAGGGTGGTATGGCCGTGAGCGGTACTGCTCTTGCAGATGGACACCCATGAAATGTCGAAAAAGATGCGGGGTATGATGCTCACAGCACCTGGTATTCCCAAGCGGTCTCCCAATCAGGTACTAACCAGGCCGAACCATGCTTGGCTTCCGAGATCGGACAATCGGGCCTTTTCAGGGTGGTATGGCCGTGAGCGGTACTGCACTAGCAGATGGACACCCATGAAATGTCGAAAAAGATGCGGGGTATGATGCTCACAGCACCTGGTATTTCCAAGCAGTCTCCCAATCAGGTACTAACCAGGCCGAACCATGCTTGGCTTTCCGAGATCGGACGAGATCGGGCCTTTTCAGGGTGGTATGGCCGTGAGCGGTACTGCACTAGCAGATGGACACCCAAGAAATGTCAAAAAAGATGCGGGGTATGATGCTCACAGCACCTGGTATTTCCAAGCGGTCTCCCAATCAGGTACTAACCAGTCCGAACCATGCCTGGCTTCCGAGATCGGACGAGATCGGGCCTTTTCAGGGTGGTATGGCCGTGAGCGGTACTGCTCTTGCAGATGGACACCCATGAAATGTCGAAAAAGATGCAGGGTATGATGCTCACAGCACCTGGTAATCCCAAGCGGTCTCCCAATCAGGTAGTAACCAGGCCGAATCATGCTTGGCTGCCGAGATCGGGCGAGATCGGGCCTTTTCAGGGTGGTATGGCCATGAGCAGTACTGCTCTTGCAGATGGACACCCATTAAATGTCGAAAAAGATGCGGGGTATGATGCTCACAGCACCTGGTATTTCCAAGCGGTCTCCCAATCAGGTACTAACCAGGCCTAACCATGCTTGGCTTCCGAGATCGGACAATCGGGCCTTTTCAGGGTGGTATGGCCGTGAGCGGTACTGCACCACCAGATGGACACCCATGAAATGTCGAAAAAGATGCGGGGTATGATGCTCACAGCACCTGGTATTCCCAAGCGGTCTCCCAATCAGCTACGAACCAGGCCGAACCATGCTTGGCTTCCGAAATCGGACGAGATCGGGCCTTTTCAGGGTGGTATGGCCGAGAGCGGTACTGCTCTTGCAGATGGACACCCATGAAATGTCGAAAAAGATGCGGGGTATGATGCTCACAGCACCTGGTATTCCCAAGCAGTCTCCCAATCAGGTACTAAACAGGCCGAACCATGCTCGGCTTCCGAGATCGGACGAGATCGGGCGAGATCGGGCCTTATCAGGGTGGTATGGCCGTGAGCGGTACTGCTCTTGCAGATGGACACCCATGAAATGTCGAAAAAGATGCGGGGTATGATGCTCACAGCACCTGGTATTCCCAAGCGGTCTCCCAATCAGGTACTAACCAGGCCGAACCATGCTTGGCTTCCGAGATCGGACGAGATCGGGCGAGATCGGGCCTTATCAGGGTGGTATGACCGTGAGCGGTACTCTCCTTGCAGATGGACACCCATGAAATGTCGAAAAAGATGCGGGGTATGATGCTCACAGCACCTGGTATTCCCAAGCGGTCTCCCAATCAAGTACTAACCAGGCCGAACCATGCTTGGCTGCCGAAATCGGACGAGATCGGGCGAGATCGGGCCTTATCAGGGTGGTATGGCTGTGAGCGGTACTGCTCTTGCAGATGGACACCCATGAAATGTCGAAAAAGATGCAGGGTATGATGCTCACAGCACCTGGTATTCCCAAGCGGTCTCCCAATCAGGTACTAACCAGTCCGAACGATGCTTGGCTGCCGAGATCGGACGAGATCGGACGAGATCGGGCCTTTTCAGGGTGGTATGGCCGTGAGCGGTACTGCACTAGCAGATGGACACCCATGAAATGTCGAAAAAGATGCGGGGTATGATGCTCACAGAACCTGGTATTCCCAAGCGGTCTCCCAATCAGGTACTAAACAGGCCCAAACCATGCTTGGCTTCCGATATCGGACGAGATCGGGCCTTATCAGGGTGGTATGGCCGTGAGCGGTACTGCACTAGCAGATGGACACCCATGAAATGTCGAAAAAGATGCGGGGTATGATGCTCACAGCACCTGGTATTCCGAAGCGGTCTCCCAATCAGGTACTAAACAGGCCGAACCATGCTTGGCTGCCGAGATCGGACAAGATCGGGCCTTTTCAGGGTGGTATGGCCGTGAGCGGTACTGCACTAGCAGATGGACACCCATGAAATGTCGAAAAAGATGCGGGGTATGATGCTCACAGCACCTGGTATTCCGAAGCGGTCTCCCAATCAGGTACTAAACAGGCCGAACGATGCTTGGCTGCCGAGATCGGACGAGATCGGGCCTTTTCAGGGTGGTATGGCCGTGAGCGGTACTGCACTAGCAGATGGACACCAATGAAATGTCGAAAAAGATGCAGGGTATGATGCTCACAGAACCTGGTATTCCCAAGCAGTCTCCCAATCAGGTACTAACCAGGCCGGACCATGCTTGGCTTCCGAGATCGGGCCTTTTCAGGGTGGTATGGCCTTGAGCGGTACTGCTTTTGCAGATGGACACCCATGAAATGTCGAAAAAGATGCGGGGTATGATGCTCACAGCACCTGGTATTCCCAAGCGGTGTCCCAATCAGGTACTAAACAGGCCAAACCATGCTTGGCTTCCGAGATCGGACGAGAACGGGCCTTTTCAGGGTGGTATGGCCGTGAGCGGTACTGCTCCTGCAGATGGACACCCATGAAATGTCGAAAAAGATGCGGGGTATGATGCTCACTGCACCTGGTATTCCCAAGCGGTCTCCCAATCAGGTACTAACCAGGCCGAACCATGCTTGGCTTCCGAGATCGGACGAGATCGGGCCTTTTCAGGGTGGTATGGCCGTGAGCGGTACTGCACTAGCAGATGGACACCCATGAAATGTCGAAAAAGATGCGGGGTATGATGCTCACAGCACCTGGTATTCCCAAGCGGTCTCCTAATCAGGTACTGACCAGGCCGAACCATGCTTGGCTTCCGAGATCGAACGAGATCGGGCCTTTTCAGGGTGGTATGGCCGTGAGCGGTACTGTACTAGCAGATGGACACCCATGAAATGTCGAAAAAGATGCGGGGTATGATGCTCACAGCACCTGGTATTCCCAAGCGGTCTCCCAATCAGGTACTAACCAGGCCGAACCATGCTTGGCTGCCGAGAACGGACGAGATCGGACGAGATCGGGCCTTTTCAGGGTGGTATGGCAGTAATCGGTACTGCTCTTGCAGATGGACACCCATGAAATGTCGAAAAAGATGCAGGGTATGATGCTCACAGCACCTGGTATTCCCAAGCGGTCTCCCAATCAGGTACTAACCAGGCCGAACCATGCTTGGCTTCCAAGAACGGACGAGATCGGGCCTTTTCAGGGTGGTATGGCCGTGCGCGGTACTGCACTAGCAGATGGACACCCATGAAATGTCGAAAAAGATGCGGGGTACGATGCTCACAGCACCTGGTATTCCCAAGCGGTCTTCCAACCAGGTACTAACCAGGCCGAACCATGCTTGGCATCCGAGATCGGACGAGATCGGGCCTTTTCAGGGTGGTATGGCCGTGAGCGGTACTGCTGTTGCAGATGGACACCCATGAAATGTCGAAAAAGATGCGGGGCATGGTTCTCACAGCACCTGATATTCCCAAGCGGTCTCCCAATCAGGTACTAACCAGGCCGAACCATGCTTGGCTTCCGAGTTCGGACGAGATCGGGCCTTTTCAGGGTGGTATGGCCGTGAGCGGTACTGCACTAGTAGATGGACACCCATGAAATGTCGAAAAAGATGCGGGGTATGATGTACACAGCACCTGGTATTCCCAAGCGGACTCCCAATCAGGTACTAACCAGGCCGAACCATGCTTGGCTTCCAAGATCGGACGAGATCGGGCCTTTTCAGGGTGGTATGGCCGTGAGCGGTACTGCACTAGCAGATGGACACCCATGAAATGTCGAAAAAGATGCGGGGTATGATGCTCACAGCACCTGGTATTCCCAAGCGATCTCCCAATCAGGTACTAACCAGGCCGAACCATGCTTGGCTTCCGAGATCGGGCGAGATCGAGCCTTTTCAGGGTGGTATGGCCGTGAGCGGTACTGTTCTTGCAGATGGACACCCATGAAATGTCGAAAAAGATGCGGGGTATGATGCTCACAGCACCTGGTATTCCCAAGCGGTCTCCCAATCAGGTACTAACCAGGCCGAACCATGCTTGGCTTCCGAGTTCGGACGAGATTGGGCCTTTTCAGGGTGGTATGGCCGTGAGCGGTACTGCACTAGCAGATGGACACCCATGAAATGTCGAAAAAGATGCGGGGTATGAACTCACAGCACCTGGTATTCCCAAGCGGTCTCCCAATCAGGTACTAAACAGGCCGAACCATGCTTGGCTGCCGAGATCGGACGAGATCGGGCCTTTTCAGGGTGGTATGGCCGTGAGCGGTACTGCACTAGCAGATGGACACCCATGAAATGTCGAAAAAGACGCGGGGTATGATGCTCACAGCACCTGGTATTCCCAAGCAGTCTCCCAACCAGGTACTAACCAGGCCAAACCATGCTTGGCTTCCGAGATCGGACGAGATCGGGCCTTTTCAGGGTGGTATGGCCGTGTGCGGTACTGCTCCTGCAGATGGACACCCATGAAATGTCGAAAAAGATGCAGGGTATGATGCTCACAGCACCTGGTATTCCCAAGCGGTCTCCCAATCAGGTACTAACCAGGCCGAACCATGCTTGGATTCCGAGATCGGGCGAGATCGGGCCTTTTCAGGGTGGTATGGCCATGAGCGGTACTGCTCTTGCAGATGGACACCCATGAAATGTCGAAAAAGATGCGGCGTATGATGCTCACAGCACCTGGTATTCCCAAGCGGTCTCCCATTCAGGTACTAAACAGGCCGAACCATGCTTGGCTGCCGCGATCGGACGAGATCGGGCCTTTTCAGGGTGGTATGGCCGTGAGCGGTACTGCTCTTGCAGATGGACACCCATGAAATGTCGAAAAAGATGCGGGGTATGATGCTCACAGCACCTGGTATTCCCAAGCGGTCTCCCAATCAGGTACTAACCAGGCCGAACCATGCTTGGCTTCCGAGATCGGACAATCGGGCCTTTTCAGGGTGGTATGGCCGTGAGCGGTACTGCACTAGCAGATGGACACCCATGAAATGTCGAAAAAGATGCGGGGTATGATGCTCACAGCACCTGGTATTTCCAAGCAGTCTCCCAATCAGGTACTAACCAGGCCGAACCATGCTTGGCTTTCCGAGATCGGACGAGATCGGGCCTTTTCAGGGTGGTATGGCCGTGAGCGGTACTGCACTAGCAGATGGACACCCAAGAAATGTCGAAAAAGATGCGGGGTATGATGCTCACAGCACCTGGTATTTCCAAGCGGTCTCCCAATCAGGTACTAACCAGTCCGAACCATGCCTGGCTTCCGAGATCGGACGAGATCGGGCCTTTTCAGGGTGGTATGGCCGTGAGCGGTACTGCTCTTGCAGATGGACACCCATGAAATGTCGAAAAAGATGCAGGGTATGATGCTCACAGCACCTGGTATTCCCAAGCGGTCTCCCAATCAGGTAGTAACCAGGCCGAATCATGCTTGGCTGCCGAGATCGGGCGAGATCGGGCCTTTTCAGGGTGGTATGGCCGTGAGCAGTACTGCTCTTGCAGATGGACACCCATTAAATGTCGAAAAAGATGCGGGGTATGATGCTCACAGCACCTGGTATTTCCAAGCGGTCTCCCAATCAGGTACTAACCAGGCCTAACCATGCTTGGCTTCCGAGATCGGACAATCGGGCCTTTTCAGGGTGGTATGGCCGTGAGCGGTACTGCACCACCAGATGGACACCCATGAAATGTCGAAAAAGATGCGGGGTATGATGCTCACAGCACCTGGTATTCCCAAGCGGTCTCCCAATCAGCTACGAACCAGGCCGAACCATGCTTGGCTTCCGAAATCGGACGAGATCGGGCCTTTTCAGGGTGGTATGGCCGAGAGCGGTACTGCTCTTGCAGATGGACACCCATGAAATGTCGAAAAAGATGCGGGGTATGATGCTCACAGCACCTGGTATTCCCAAGCAGTCTCCCAATCAGGTACTAAACAGGCCGAACCATGCTCGGCTTCCGAGATCGGACGAGATCGGGCGAGATCGGGCCTTATCAGGGTGGTATGGCCGTGAGCGGTACTGCTCTTGCAGATGGACACCCATGAAATGTCGAAAAAGATGCGGGGTATGATGCTCACAGCACCTGGTATTCCCAAGCGGTCTCCCAATCAGGTACTAACCAGGCCGAACCATGCTTGGCTGCCGAAATCGGACGAGATCGGGCGAGATCGGGCCTTATCAGGGTGGTATGGCTGTGAGCGGTACTGCTCTTGCAGATGGACACCCATGAAATGTCGAAAAAGATGCAGGGTATGATGCTCACAGCACCTGGTATTCCCAAGCGGTCTCCCAATCAGGTACTAACCAGTCCGAACGATGCTTGGCTGCCGAGATCGGACGAGATCGGACGAGATCGGGCCTTTTCAGGGTGGTATGGCCGTGAGCGGTACTGCACTAGCAGATGGACACCCATGAAATGTCGAAAAAGATGCGGGGTATGATGCTCACAGAACCTGGTATTCCCAAGCGGTCTCCCAATCAGGTACTAAACAGGCCCAAACCATGCTTGGCTTCCGAGATCGGACGAGATCGGGCCTTATCAGGGTGGTATGGCCGTGAGCGGTACTGCACTAGCAGATGGACACCCATGAAATGTCGAAAAAGATGCGGGGTATGATGCTCACAGCACCTGGTATTCCGAAGCGGTCTCCCAATCAGGTACTAAACAGGCCGAACCATGCTTGGCTGCCGAGATCGGACAAGATCGGGCCTTTTCAGGGTGGTATGGCCGTGAGCGGTACTGCACTAGCAGATGGACACCCATGAAATGTCGAAAAAGATGCGGGGTATGATGCTCACAGCACCTGGTATTCCGAAGCGGTCTCCCAATCAGGTACTAAACAGGCCGAACGATGCTTGGCTGCCGAGATCGGACGAGATCGGGCCTTTTCAGGGTGGTATGGCCGTGAGCGGTACTGCACTAGCAGATGGACACCAATGAAATGTCGAAAAAGATGCAGGGTATGATGCTCACAGAACCTGGTATTCCCAAGCAGTCTCCCAATCAGGTACTAACCAGGCCGGACCATGCTTGGCTTCCGAGATCGGGCCTTTTCAGGGTGGTATGGCCTTGAGCGGTACTGCTTTTGCAGATGGACACCCATGAAATGTCGAAAAAGATGCGGGGTATGATGCTCACAGCACCTGGTATTCCCAAGCGGTGTCCCAATCAGGTACTAAACAGGCCAAACCATGCTTGGCTTCCGAGATCGGACGAGAACGGGCCTTTTCAGGGTGGTATGGCCGTGAGCGGTACTGCTCCTGCAGATGGACACCCATGAAATGTCGAAAAAGATGCGGGGTATGATGCTCACTGCACCTGGTATTCCCAAGCGGTCTCCCAATCAGGTACTAACCAGGCCGAACCATGCTTGGCTTCCGAGATCGGACGAGATCGGGCCTTTTCAGGGTGGTATGGCCGTGAGCGGTACTGCTCTTGCAGATGGACACCCATGAAATGTCGAAAAAGATGCGGGGTATGATGCTCACAGGACCTGGTATTCGCAAGCGGTGTCCCAATCAGGTACTGACCAGGCCGGACCATACTTGGCTTCCGAGATCGGACGAGATCGGGCCTTTTCAGGGTGGTATGGCCGTGAGCGGTACTGTACTAGCAGATGGACACCCATGAAATGTCGAAAAAGATGCGGGGTATGATGCTCACAGCACCTGGTATTCCCAAGCGGTCTCCCAATCAGGTACTAACCAGGCCGAACCATGCTTGGCTGCCGAGATCGGACGAGAGCGGGCGAGATCGGGCCTTATCAGGGTGGTATGGCCGTGAGCGGTACTGCTCTTGCAGATGGACACCCATGAAATGTCGAAAAAGATGCGGGGTATGATGCTCACAGCACCTGGTATTCCCAAGCGGTCTCCCAATCAGGTACTAACCAGGCCGGACCATGCTTGGCTTCCGAGATCGGACGAGATCGGGCCTTTTCAGGGTGGTATGGCCGTGAGCGGTACTGCTCCTGCAGATGGACACCCATGAAATGTCGAAAAAGATGCGGGGTATGATGCTCACAGCACCTGGTATTCCCAAGCGGTCTCCCAATCAGGTACTAACCAGGCCGAACCATGCTTGGCTTCCGAGATCGGACGAGATCGGGCCTTTTCAGGGTGGTATGGCCGTGAGCGGTACTGCGCTAGCAGATGGACACCCATGAAATGTCGAAAAAGATGCGGGGTATGATGCTCACAGCACCTGGTATTCCCAAGCGGTCTCCTAATCAGGTACTGACCAGGCCGAACCATGCTTGGCTTCCGAGATCGAACGAGATCGGGCCTTTTCAGGGTGGTATGGCCGTGAGCGGTACTGTACTAGCAGATGGACACCCATGAAATGTCGAAAAAGATGCGGGGTATGATGCTCACAGCACCTGGTATTCCCAAGCGGTCTCCCAATCAGGTACTAACCAGGCCGAACCATGCTTGGCTGCCGAGATCGGACGAGATCGGACGAGATCGGGCCTTTTCAGGGTGGTATGGCAGTGAGCGGTACTGCTCTTGCAGATGGACACCCATGAAATGTCGAAAAAGATGCAGGGTATGATGCTCACAGCACCTGGTATTCCCAAGCGGTCTCCCAATCAGGTACTAAACAGGCCGAACCATGCTTGGCTTCCGAGATCAGACGAGATCGGGCCTTTTCAGGGTGGTATGGCCGTGAGCGGTACTGCACTAGCAGATGGACACCCATGAAATGTCGAAAAAGATGCGGGGTATGATGCTCACAGCACCTGGTATTCCCAAGCGGTCTCCCAATCAGGTACTAAACAGGCCGAACCATGCTTGGCTTCCGAGATCGGACGAGATCGGACCTTTTCAGGGTGGTATGGCCGTGAGCGGTACTGCTCATGCAGATGGACACCCATGAAATGTCGAAAAAGATGCGGGGTATGATGCTCACAGCACCTGGTATTCCCAAGCGGTCTCCCAATCAGGTACTAACCAGGCCGAACCATGCTTGGCTTCCGAGATCGGACGAGATCGGGCCTTTTCAGGGTGGTATGGCCGCGAGCGGTACCGCTATTGCAGATGGACACCCATGAAATGTCGAAAAAGATGCGGGGTATGATGCTCACAGCACCTGGTATTCCCAAGCGGTCTCCCAATCAGGTACTAACCAGGCCGAACTATGCTTGGCTTCCGAGATCGGACGAGATCAGGCCTTTTCAGGGTGGTATGGCTGTGAGCGGTACTGTTCATGCAGATGGACACCCATGAAATGTCGAAAAAGATGCGGGGCATGGTTCTCACAGCACCTGGTATTCCCAAGCGGTCTCCCAATCAGGTGCTAACCAGGCCGAACCATGCTTGGCTTCCGAGATCGCACGAGATCGGGCCTTTTCAGGGTGGTATGGCCGTGAGCGGTACTGCACTAGCAGATGGACACCCATGAAATGTCGAAAAAGATGCGGGGTATGATGCTCACAGCACCTGGTATTCCCAAGCGGTCTCCCAATCAGGTACTAACCAGGCCGAACCATGCTTGGCTTCCGAGATCGGACGAGATCAGGCCTTTTCAGGGTGGTATGGCTGTGAGCGGTACTGTTCATGCAGATGGACACCCATGAAATGTCGAAAAAGATGCGGGGCATGGTTCTCACAGAACCTGGTATTCCTAAGCGGTCTCCCAATCAGATACTAACCAGGCCGAATCATGCTTGGCTTCCAAGATCGGACGAGATCGGACGAGATCGGGCCTTTTCAGGGTGGTATGGCCGTGAGTGGTACTGCTCTTGCAGATGGACACCCATGAAATGTCGAAAAAGATGCGGGGCATGGTTCTCACAGCACCTGGTATTCCCAAGCGGTCTCCCAAACAGGTACTAAACAGGCCGAACCATGCTTGGCTTCCGAGATCGGGCGAGATCAGGCCTTTTCAGGGTGGTATGGCTGTGAGCGGTACTGTTCATGCAGATGGACACCCATGAAATGTCGAAAAAGATGCGGGGCATGGTTCTCACAGCACCTGGTATTCCCAAGCGGTCTCCCAATCAGGTGCTAACCAGGCCGAACCATGCTTGGCTTCCGAGATCGCACGAGATCGGGCCTTTTCAGGGTGGTATGGCCGTGAGCGGTACTGCACTAGCAGATGGACACTGTCAGGTTCATTAATAATTACCTTCGTCCGTAATTATCAATAACTGCAGGAAGACATCTTATTCAATTATTGACATTTAATTAAATAGAAATGGATACAACAGATAAAAGCCTCCGGAGGGGAGCGTTACAGCAAGTGTCACCTTACAACTTCCGAACGTCTTCCCGAATAGACGTTTTCGTCCCATTCTTATGGTCACAAGTTACAGAGTTGTTGATCATTCCATCACGTATGAGTAAAAACAACATCTGGGACTACAATAACAATCAAAGTATTTTACTAATAACAAAAACAGGGACTAGACCTAACAACATGTAGATTAGAGTAATTATACAACCTCCTTGACCTAAGAATCATATAATATAATCATAATCATATAATCGTTACATACAGAAAAACCCGAAGTGTACGGTTACATAACGATAACAATATTCTTGTTATTGTCCGAATAGCCCTGTCCTCGTCACCAAGGGCCCACCAAATCTCAAGGACCCAGATTGGGTGGATTGTTTGTATAACCATCCTGGAACAGGCTGTCCAGGTTAAAGATGACTTGGTGTGACCTCAACACTTTTGAAAAACAGAAAGAGAATGATTTAACAAAGTAATGAATTCATACAGAGAAAAGAAAGAGAATGATTTAATAAAGAAATGAATTAATATAACTATTATAATAGTAAAACAGAACAAACCCAACATTCCCCCGTTTTTATAATATGTATGTTATTAGTCATTTCTTAGTAATCACTAAATGGTAATGTCGGGTGACTGTGATTTTTCCCGCCTACTCCTTACTCCCATGGCTGGTCTGAAAGAGAAAAAACATAATTATATTCGTCCAATTGGTCCTCGGATTTACCGTACTCCTGGACCTCACTGCTTTCCCCAAACCGTCCCATAAGATACAACTCATGTACTTTAGAATTTGTAGGGGCAATTGCAGTAGTTATAAGTCGGCTTAGCAAGGAGCGCAAACGGGATTCTACATCACCCACACAATGTTAGGATAGCGGTAATTGTGCCTATAGTAACCACGAAGGATGTAGCCAAATCTTTAGATTTTCCAAAGGTCTTATCCCACCAATCTGACAATGCGGACGTATCTACTCCAGAGTGCTCTTGCATATTGCGGTTCAGTGTTTGCAGGCCAGTAATGGCCCTGGTGAGAGATCCACTGGGTGACGCGTTGTTCGGTATGAAGGTGCAACATTGTTTTCCAAACATTGCACACACGCCCCCTGTTTCAAGGATCATATCCACCGCTATGCGATTCTGGAACGCCATCAGACTGGTAGCTGCCAGTTGTTCCTTCATGGCCACAAATCCCTGTTCAGTATAATTTCCAAGTTTTGAACATTGTAATGTAAGTAATTTATTCTATCCACATTTTTGTTTGGGGTGATTAGAAGGAAGATAGACTCCCAACCTGCTGCGATCTGATTAGCCAGCTTATACTCATCTGGTACGCCCCAGGGGATGCCAATCGCATCAATGTATGTTGGATCTCCTTCCCTCCATGCCTCTCGACGATGTCGGGAGGGTCGACCCTTCAGCCGAATTATGAGCCGCCAATTGTATCTCCTCCACTGTGGATGGAAAAACAGACATCGGTAAGAGCAGTGAGACCAAAGTACCTAGTCCTGCCGCGTTTCGGCAGGAGTCGTATAATTTATCTACCACCCCGCCACCATAGGCCAGAACGTGGTATCAGGGGTGTAGTTTGTTTTAGAACGCCGGTACACCACGTCATTTATCGCCCCCAGCTTCAGACCATGCCCTGTAAGGTTTAAGCAGGTAAAATGATTAAACAGTGGAAAAATTGACTTCCTATTTACTGCGTAACAGGATAAACACTGTTTCAATATTTTTTTTTTTTTTTTCTTGCCAAGTAGGACACGTTTTTTCATTTGTAAAAACACTTTTCCCCAAAAGAATGGTGATTGAGGGAGTTGTTAGACCCCATCGTTTTTTCCCTTGTCTGGTAGGTTATCCTAATCTTTTGTAAGATGGTTTAGTCTCAATTGAAACTATATGGAGACGTCAAACCCAATATAAAAGAGTTCCCTATAGTTTTATGGTATTGCTTGCTGAGCAATAATCTTTTCAATTAATATTGGTGTTTCCCGTATTTTATTAAGTCAGAAAGTTTATTTTACCCGTCCCCTCAATGTTTCAATTGAGACCACCCTTTTACCAAAGTAGCTCCACCTAGTGCTTGTCCTCTTTACACTCCATTAACAGCGCCCAATTATCCCCCGTTTGGGAAATCCCTGTTTCAGAAATACATTTTCACAGGTTAATATGTCAGTCCAAGCTTTCCAATCTTGACCAATTTCTGCAACAAGGCTTTTCCCAATCTTCAATTTTTTGCTGTTAATGTACCACACATATTTCCCACCATAGATTGCCCCTTTGTATGGCAACCGGGACGTCGCCGAGTCCAAATATATATTTTCATTTTGGAAATTTGATTTAGTAGGTAATGTTAATTAAATGTAAATGTGTATGTTTCTCGGTTTACCCTCCCGTAAGAAGGTGTATCCTCAATTGAAACGCCTCCGCCTTTTTCTCCAACTGGAGAAAACAACCCTACTGTGGAAAGGAATAGAATCACAATCATCATTAATCTCATTGCCCCAAAAGCAATAATTGTTTTCAACATGACTTTTTGTCTTTGTTTAGGGAGTTTTCCTCTTGAAACGTTTCAATTTAGACAACCTTCTTACTGTGGGAAAGGTGCATCCGTGTCCCCTTTCAGTAACAAGGACCCTCCCACTTTGCGTTGCTCCGATGTTTCTTCTTTTATGCTGCTTATCAGCATCCAGTCTTCAAGAATCACCGTCGCTTCGTCCGTTTCCTGTTAAGAAGCAAAATCTCCCTCTGATAGTCTAAATTTGGTGTGTGCGTTTTTTTTTCTCTGATAGATTCGCCTCATCATCCAATTGTCATTGTGTGGTGAATAATAACAATTTGTAAGGTCTACCAAACAGGACTTCATATAAGGTCCGCCAATTGTGGATGGTAGACAACTATTATATTAACAAAATGGGAGCCATTATCACTATAAATAGTTTCTGGAATTCCATATCGTGGAATGATATCCATATGATCTAATAAAATAAAATAAAATCTATATGTATTTTTTTGAAATGGATATGTGGGCATGCATATAGATTTAAACCCTAAGCCTTGTAGTGCCGTTGTAGCAAGGCCACCTCCCCCTTGTCGAGACATAGGTCTTCCCTTGACTCAAGCCCAAATTATTTTCTTTATTGATCTTTTATTGATAGATTATGTCTCGGTGGTCTGCCAATCAAAAAACACAAAAAGACAAACTATCATTCACGCTCACACTCATAAAAAAAAGAATTTAGTGTGTTCAACCAGTCTAGCATCCATAATTTCATTTTGTGGGAGTAAACTGGAGTACCCGGAGAAAATCCACAAATTCTCGAGGACGCCATGAATACCCCACATTCCGGAAAGTCTGGATCCACCCCGCATTCATTAGTAGATCCTTTAATATACACACCCCCACTCTAGCATTTTAACCGTTTGTAAAAAATTTCCTTCAAGTTTCACACAAAGTTATATCCTCTTTAATGCTATCAGTTTAGCTGTTTGTTCCCCGAATTGAGGTGGCAATAGTTTCACATCTAAGGTTTTTATTTTCACAGCCGCCATGACCTAATGGCCCCCTGTCAGGTTTTTGGAAAATCCCAATTTCCTCTAATAGCATGCCAATCACCTTTTAATGCGGCCATCCAATTTTGTTTCTACTTGTTTCAGGTGATAAGATAATCTCCCCCATTTGTAAAACAAATTCATCCACGCCTAATTTATACAACATGACGCCTACTTGTTTTAGATATGGGGTCCCCAATTTCCCAAAATTTCCCAGAATTAATGTACTACCACATCCTGTCAAAAACCCAAAACGACTAACATAACCTGTTTCTAAGCCAGATTCTGGAATTTGGAGAATTTCTCCTTTCCCTCCCTTATCTAAGCTTGTTATTGCCACTCGTTATCACTGTAACATTCAGGCGTATTAACCCCATCGTTGCTAAAGTTCTCACCAATTTGCATGCCCTTAAAGCAGTAAAAAGCAACGTTATTTGGTTGTATCAATTGACCAATGCTTATCCAATCCGTAATATCCTTAAAGTCACCAATATGACCTGTGACAAAGCATATTTCCTCCCGCCAGGACAACAGACAATGTTCTTTCAAGTGCACTTTGAAAAACATTCCATGTTACTCCATTCTTAGGGAAAATATGCTCATCCTAAACCAATTATTTTATTTACAATTCACCTAATTATTTGGATGAATGCCATGAATTTTATCATGCCACTATTGCATTGTAAATTTCCCATCTGATGTCGTTAACAGCCAAATAATTCAATACCTACTATACTTTGTAAATCACCTCATATGATGTTTACTTAAGACAAGAGTCATTTCCCATAGCCTGTTACCAAAACAAAAATCTACAACAATTAAATTAGAGAAATCAACCTTTTGTTAGACAATTCCTAATTACAAACTTTAATGTTTTAAAAACCTTATCGTCACCAATATACCATAATTTTGTAAATTTTGTCATCCTGGCCTTTTTTTCTTTTAAACATCCAACCTCCTGGATTAAAGTATTTTGAATAATCAAAAAATTCTGAAATAGTATTCATATTATTTTATCCTCCAAAAGCTAGTTTCCTTTAACTAAGAGCCCTTTGAAATCCACAATTGCTCAAAAATGACTATTTTGGTCTATTTCCCAAATCCAAAGCTTTTTACCAAATCAACCTTTTACTAAACAGATTTTCTATCCTCTTAATACATTTCATTTTAAAACCCAAAATATCAATGCGAAAGCATCCGCATAACCTTGCATTTCTTGCAGACCATGTATTGTTCTTATTCTGAAAAGTCCAAACAGAAAACGCAATTAGCCGTTAACTATGACCTCCACTCTTGCTGCGAAAACAGCATTGTTATCTTATGTTTACAAACCAGCTTTTTCCCTGTGCCCAAATACAACGCTTTTTAGAGAAGACAACCATTAAAACGTCAAATTAACCCCTCTTCCGATATTCAACTACATCACAATATTTTTCCAAGACCCCATATATCCAGAATATGTATGCTGCAAGCACAACAATATGGCAAAAACCC
This sequence comes from Stigmatopora nigra, assembly GCF_051989575.1. Classification (NCBI taxonomy): domain Eukaryota; kingdom Metazoa; phylum Chordata; class Actinopteri; order Syngnathiformes; family Syngnathidae; genus Stigmatopora; species Stigmatopora nigra. The sequence continues at coordinate 748,756 of NW_027551603.1, forward strand.
ATTTTCTGCCCTCAAGTTTGCTTCAGCACCCCCAAGGCCAATTATTATTATTATAATGTCTTCACGGAAGGGATCACAAAATTTTAGTTGTTTACACGGTCCGAACGCTCCCGAAAGCCCAACACAGTTAAATCGTCTGCCCCGCGGCCCACATGTTTCACTCCCATCTAATCAGCAGCCGCTGCACCAGAAACGCTTCCCCCGCAGTTGACACATTTTTTGGCAAGTCTAGAGCATAATAAAAACACAGGTGACATTCCCTGCTAAAATTTAAATGATCATTTTGTATATATTCTTTTGTCTTTTTAAACACCATCTTCCCGTTAGCGGACGGGATCAAAAACCAAGCTGCAATAAGCCATCACATTGCTGTAAATTGACAGTACATATAGGTTATATTAACAAAGCACCACCCGCACTTGGAAATAACCATTCTAATTGTTGTTATACAAGCCCAAGCATCACAAAAAAAACCCAATTTATTGTAATCACAAAACGTCATACCCGGATTAACCAAATCAAATACCAGTGTCCCCATTAATTTTCTAGCTCCCTTTATTTTTGTTAAACTTCCTCCGCGCCCGTCACCTATCTCGGTAAATATTTTCCCCGTCAGCCGAGGAGGCCCCGCTATTTTTTCCTTACCAAACAGTACTTTCCCGCAGCCACGGTCTTAAATATATCCCCGTTATCCGAGGGAGCCCCCACTATTTTCCCAAAATAGTATTTTTAACTTCTCCCCGGCCTTATTTTGCCATTAGTGTCTGTGGAACAAGCTGTTACACTTTCATCCACTCACATATTATTTATATATGTATATTACCTCTATGCATTAGTGCATATATTATCCTGCATTCTATGCATTTTAAGCTGGCCAGCAAACCCATATTTATTTATCCATAAATATAGCTGTGTAATATTTTTAAAGCGCTTTGTCTTTCCAATTTTTTCCAATCCTTACAAGTTAGACGTATTTTTTGGATCGTCATCCAAACCCGCCTTACAACACGTGTTTCCCATATTTTACTTTTATTTTTTGTAGTGAGTTCGTGTGCCTCACACAGTTAACTCTATTATTTATTATTATTATTAATATTATTATTATCTATTCGACTGTATCGACTGTATCTCCTAGGCCTTTCCTAATTTTACTGCAGAAACCACACAAACACCATACAACGTATATTCGTGCCTACCCTTTAGACACAGGACACTCCCCGGCCCCAATATTGTATCTCTAGTACAATATATTCGTGCCTACCCCTGAGACACAGGACACTTTCCAGCAAAGTGCCCCACCGTACCTGCCATTGACTAGTATAAACACAGGGTTTTATCGCCGTCACCCAGGACGCGAAACCAGCCCAACAATGGACCTCACATACAATGTCCCTTTAACGCATTTGGAAACACCTTCACAACATGCAGACATTAATGTGGACTTACCCGAGATCCATCAGATGTCTCCCTCCAGCAGGAAAAGTCTTCAACCGCCGAGAATCCAGGCGCCCCCGTCGAAAAACTCCGGCCCACCAAGGGTTTTGAAGACGCCGTGCGCACGGTCACTTACCAGATGTCGAACAGCAGCGCCTGGGTTCTCGCTCCGGTATATTGACCTCCATGGCTCAGAAGGACCAAAATGTCAGGTTCATTAATAATTACCTTCGTCCATAATTATCAATAACTGCAGGAAGACATCTTATTCAATTATTGACATTTAATTAAATAGAAATGGATACAACAGATAAAAGCCTCCGGAGGGGAGCGTTACAGCAAGTGTCACCTTACAACTTCCGAACGTCTTCCCGAATAGACGTTTTCGTCCCATTCTTATGGTCACAAGTTACAGAGTTGTTGATCATTCCATCACGTATGAGTAAAAACAACATCTGGGACTACAATAACAATCAAAGTATTTTACTCATAACAAAAACAGGGACTAGACCTAACAACATGTAGATTAGAGTAATTATACAACCTCCTTGACCTAAGAATCATATAATATAATCATAATCATATAGTCGTTACATACAGAAAAACCCGAAGTGTACGGTTACATAACGATAACAATATTCTTGTTATTGTCCGAATAGCCCTGTCCTCGTCACCAAGGGCCCACCAAATCTCAAGGACCCAGATTGGGTGGATTATCTGTATAACCATCCTGGAACAGGCTGTCCAGGTTAAAGATGACTTGGTGTGACCTCAACACTTTTGAAAAACAGAAAGAGAATGATTTAACAAAGTAATGAATTAATACAGAGAAAAGAAAGAGAATGATTTAATAAAGAAATGAATTAATATAACTATTATAATAGTAAAACAGAACAAACCCAACAGACACCCATGAAATGTCGAAGAAGATGCGGGGTATGATGCTCACAGCACCTGGTATTCCCAAGCGGTCTCCCAATCAGGTACTAAACAGGCCGAACCATGCTTGGCTGCCGAGACAGGACGAGATCGGGCCTTTTCAGGGTGGTTTTGCCGTGAGCGGTACTGCACTAGCAGATGGACACCCATGAAATGTCGAAAAAGATGCGGGGTATGATGCTCACAGCACCTGGTATTCCCAAGCGGTCTCCCAACCAGGTACTAACCAGGCCGAACCACGCTTGGCTTCCGAGATCGGACGAGATCGGGCCTTTTCAGGGTGGTATGGCCGTGAGCGGTACTGCTCTTGCAGATGGACACCCATGAAATGTCGAAAAAGATGCGGGGTATGATGCTCACAGCACCTGGTATTCCCAAGCGGTCTCCCAATCAGGTACTAACCAGGCCGAACCATGCTTGGCTGCTGAGATCGGACGAGATCGGGCGAGATCGGGCCTTATCAGGGTGGTATGGCCGTGAGCGGTACTGCTCTTGCAGATGGACACCCATGAAATGTCGAAAAAGATGCGGGGTATGATGCTCACAGCACCTGGTATTCCCAAGCGGTCTCCCAATCAGGTACTAACCAGGCTGAACCATGCTTGGCTGCCAAGATCGGACGAGATCGGGCCTTATCAGGGTGGTATGGCCGTGAGCAGTACTCTGCTTGCAGATGGACACCCATGAAATGTCGAAAAAGATGCGGGGTATGATGCTCACAGCACCTGGTATTCCCAAGCGGTCTCCCAATCAGGTACTAACCAGGCCGAATCATGCTTGGCTGCCGAGACCGGACGAGATCAGGCGAGATCGGGCCTTATCAGGGTGGTATGGCCGTGAGCGGTACTGCTCTTGCAGATGGACACCCATGAAATGTCGAAAAAGATGCGGGGTATGATGCTCACAGCACCTGGTATTCCCAAGCGGTCTCCCAATCAGGTACTAACCAGGCCGAACCATGCTTGGCTGCCGAGATCGGACGAGATCGGGCCTTTTCAGGGTGGTATGGCCGTGAGCGGTACTGCACTAGCAGATGGACACCCATGAAATGTCGAAAAAGATGCGGGGTATGATGCTCACAGCACCTGGTATTCCCAAGCGGTCTCCCAATCAGGTACTAAACAGGCCGAACCATGCTTGGCTTCCGAGATCGGACGAGATCGGACCTTTTCAGGGTGGTATGGCCGTGAGCGGTACTGCTCATGCAGATGGACACCCATGAAATGTCGAAAAAGATGCGGGGTATGATGCTCACAGCACCTGGTATTCCCAAGCGGTCTCCCAATCAGGTACTAAACAGGCCGAACCATGCTTGGCTTCCGAGATCGGGCCTTTTCAGGGTGGTATGGCCGTGAGCGGTACTGCACTAGCAGATGGTCACCCATGAAATGTCGAAAAAGATGCGGGGTATGATGCTCACAGCACCTGGTATTCCCAAGCGGTCTCCCAATCAGGTACTAACCAGGCCGAACGATGCTTGGCTTCCGAGATCGGACGAGATCGGGCCTTTTCAGGGTGGTATGGCCGTGAGCGGTACTGCACTAGCAGATGGACACCCATGAAATGTCGAAAAAGATTCGGGGTATGATGCTCACAGCACCTGGTATTCCCAAGCGGTCTCCCAATCAGGTACTAACCAGGCCGAACCATGCTTGGCTTCCGAGATCGGACGAGATCGGGCCTTTTCAGGGTGGTATGGCCGTGAACGGTACTGCTCTTGCAGATGGACACCCATGAAATGTCGAAAAAGATGCGGGGTATGACGCTCACAGCACCTGGTATTCCCAAGCGGTCTCCCAATCAGGTACTAACCAGGCCGAACAATGCTTGGCTGCCGAGATCGGACGAGATCGGGCCTTTTCAGGGTGGTATGGCCGTGAGCGGTACTGCTCTTGCAGATGGACACCCATGAAATGTCGAAAAAGATGCGGGGTATGATGCTCACAGCACCTGGTATTCCCAAGCGGTCTCCCAATCAGGTACTAACCAGGCCGAACCATGCTTGGCTTCCGAGATCGGACGAGATCGGGCCTTTTCAGGGTGGTATGGCCGTAAGCGGTACTGCTCCCGCAGATGGACACCCATGAAATGTCGAAAAAGATGCAGGGTATGATGCTCACAGCACCTGGTATTCCCAAGCGGTCTCCCAATCAGGTACTAACCAGGCCGATCCATGCTTGGCTTCCGAAATCGGGCGAGATCGGGCCTTTTCAGGGTGGTATGGCCGAGAGCGGTACTGCTCTTGCAGATGGACACCCATGAAATGTCGAAAAAGATGCGGGGCATGATGCTCACAGCACCTGGTATTCCCAAGCGGTCTCCCAATAAGGTACTAACCAGGCCGAACCATGCTTGGCTTACGAGATCGGACGAGATCGGGCCTTTTCAGGGTGGTATGGCCGTGAGCGGTACTGCTTTTGCAGATGGACACCCATGAAATGTCGAAAAAGATGCGGGGTATGATACTCACAGCACCTGGTATTCCCAAGCGGTCTCCCAATCAGGTACTAAACAGGCCGAACCATGCTTGGCTTCCGAGATCGGACGAGATCTGGCCTTTTCAGGGTGGTATGGCCGTGAGCAGTACTGCCCTTGCAGATGGACACCCATGAAATGTCGAAAAAGATGCGGGGTATGATGCTCACAGCACCTGGTATTCCCAAGCGGTCTCCCAATCAGGTACTAACCAGGCCGAACCATGCTTGGCTTCCGAGATCGGACGAGATCGGGCCTTTTCAGGGTGGTATGGCCGTGAGCGGTACTGCACTAGCAGATGGACACCCATGAAATGTCGAAAAAGATGCGGGGCATGGTTCTCACAGCACCCGGTATTCCCAAGCGGTCTCCCAATCTGGTACTAAACAAGTCTAACCATGCTTGGCTTCCGAGATCGGACGAGATCGGGCCTTTTCAGGGTGGTATGGCCGTGAGCGGTACTGCACTAGCAGATGGACACCCATGAAATGTCGAAAAAGATGCGGGGTATGATGTACACAGCACCTGGTATTCCCAAGCGGACTCCCAATCAGGTACTAACCAGGCCGAACCATGCTTGGCTTCCGAGATCGGACGAGATCGGGCCTTTTCAGGGAGGTATGGCCGTGAGCGGTACTGCACTAGCAGATGGACACCCATGAAATGTCGAAAAAGATGCGGGGTATGATGCTCACCGCACCTGGTATTCCCAAGCGGTCTCCCAATCAGGTACTAACCAGGCCGAACCATGCTTGGCTGCCGAGATCGGACGAGATCAGGCGAGATCGGGCCTTATCAGGGTGGTATGGCCGTGAGCGGTACTGCTCTTGCAGATGGACACCCATGAAATGTCAAAAAAGATGCGGGGTATGATGCTCACAGCACCTGGTATTCCCAAGCAGTCTCCCAATCAGGTACTAAACAGGCCGAACCATGCTTGGCTTCCGAGATCGGACGAGATCGGGCCTTTTCAGCGTGGTATGGCCGTGAGCGGTACTGCACTAGCAGATGGACACCCATGAAATGTCGAAAAAGATGCTGGGTATGATGCTCACAGCACCTGGTATTCCCAAGCGGTCTGCCAATCAGGTACTAACCAGGCTGAACCATGCTTGGCTGCCTAGATCGGACGAGATCGGGCCTTTTCAGGGTGGTATGGCCGTGAGCGGTACTGCCCTTGCAGATGGACACCCATGAAATGTCAAAAAAGATGCGGGGTATGATGCTCACAGCACCTGGTATTCCCAAGCGGTCTCCCAATCAGGTACTAAACAGGCCGAATCATGCTTGGCTTCCGAGATCGGACGAGATCGGGCCTTTTCAGGGTGGTATGGCCGTGAGCGGTACTGCACTAGCAGATGGACACCCATGAAATGTCGAAAAAGATGCGGGGTATGATGCTTAAAGCACCTGGTATTCCCAAGCGGTCTCCCAATCAGGTACTAAACAGGCCGAACCATGCTTGGCTTCCGAGATCGGACGAGATCGGGCCTTTTCAGGGTGGTATGGCCGTGAGCGGTACTGCACTAGCAGATGGACACCCATGAAATGTCGAAAAAGATGCGGGGTATGATGCTCACAGCACCTGGTATTCCCAAGCAGTTTCCCAATCAGGTACTAAACAGGCCGAACCATGCTTGGCTTCCGAGATCGGACGAGATCGGGCCTTTTTTAGGGTGGTATAGCCATGAGCGGTACTGCTCTTGCAGATGGACACCCATGAAATGTCGAAAAAGATGCGGGGTATGATGCTCACAGCACCTGGTATTCCCAAGCGGTCTCCCAATCAGGTACTAAACAGGCCGAACCATGCTTGGCTGCCGAGATCGGACGAGATCGGGCCTTTTCAGGGTGGTATGGCCGTGAGCGGTACTGCTCTTGCAGATGGACACCCATGAAATGTCGAAAAAGATGCCGGGTATGATGCTCACAGCACCTGGTATTCCCAAGCGGTCTCCCAATCAGGTACTCAACAGGCCGAACTATGCTTGGCTTCCGAGATCGGACGAGATCGGGCCTTTACAGGGTGATATGGCCTTGAGCGGTACTGCTCTTGCAGATGGACACCCATGAAATGTCGAAAAAGATGCGGGGTATGATGCTCACAGCACCTGGTATTCCCAAGCGGTCTCCCAATCAGGTACTAACCAGGCCGTACCATGCTTGGCTTCCGAGATCGAACGAGATCGGGCCTTTTCAGGGTGGTATGGCCGTGAGCGGTACTGCTCTTGCAGATGGACACCCATGAAATGTCGAAAAAGATGCGGGGTATGATGCTCACAGCACCTGGTATTCCCAAGCGGTCTCCCAATCAGGTACTAACCAGGCCGAACCATGCTTGGCTTACGAGATCGGACGAGATCGGGCCTTTTCAGGGTGGTATGGCCGTGAGCGGTACTGCTTTTGCAGATGGACACCCATGAAATGTCGAAAAAGATGCGGGGTATGATACTCACAGCACCTGGTATTCCCAAGCGGTCTCCCAATCAGGTACTAAACAGGCCGAACCATGCTTGGCTTCCGAGATCGGACGAGATCTGGCCTTTTCAGGGTGGTATGGCCATGAGCAGTACTGCCCTTGCAGATGGACACCCATGAAATGTCGAAAAAGATGCGGGGTATGATGCTCACAGCACCTGGTATTCCCAAGCGGTCTCCCAATCAGGTACTAACCAGGCCAAACCATGCTTGGCTTCCGAGATCGGGCGAGATCGGGCCTTTTCAGGGTGGTATGGCCGTGAGCGGTACTGCACTAGCAGATGGACACCCATGAAATGTCGAAAAAGATGCGGGGCATGGTTCTCACAGCACCCGGTATTCCCAAGCGGTCTCCCAATCTGGTACTAAACAAGTCTAACCATGCTTGGCTTCCGAGATCGGACGAGATCGGGCCTTTTCAGGGTGGTATGGCCGTGAGCGGTACTGCACTAGCAGATGGACACCCATGAAATGTCGAAAAAGATGCGGGGTATGATGTACACAGCACCTGGTATTCCCAAGCGGACTCCCAATCAGGTACTAACCAGGCCGAACCATGCTTGGCTTCCGAGATCGGACGAGATCGGGCCTTTTCAGGGAGGTATGGCCGTGAGCGGTACTGCACTAGCAGATGGACACCCATGAAATGTCGAAAAAGATGCGGGGTATGATGCTCACCGCACCTGGTATTCCCAAGCGGTCTCCCAATCAGGTACTAACCAGGCCGAACCATGCTTGGCTGCCGAGATCGGACGAGATCAGGCGAGATCGGGCCTTATCAGGGTGGTATGGCCGTGAGCGGTACTGCTCTTGCAGATGGACACCCATGAAATGTCAAAAAAGATGCGGGGTATGATGCTCACAGCACCTGGTATTCCCAAGCAGTCTCCCAATCAGGTACTAAACAGGCCGAACCATGCTTGGCTTCCGAGATCGGACGAGATCGGGCCTTTTCAGCGTGGTATGGCCGTGAGCGGTACTGCACTAGCAGATGGACACCCATGAAATGTCGAAAAAGATGCTGGGTATGATGCTCACAGCACCTGGTATTCCCAAGCGGTCTGCCAATCAGGTACTAACCAGGCTGAACCATGCTTGGCTGCCTAGATCGGACGAGATCGGGCCTTTTCAGGGTGGTATGGCCGTGAGCGGTACTGCTCTTGCAGATGGACACCCATGAAATGTCAAAAAAGATGCGGGGTATGATGCTCACAGCACCTGGTATTCCCAAGCGGTCTCCCAATCAGGTACTAAACAGGCCGAATCATGCTTGGCTTCCGAGATCGGACGAGATCGGGCCTTTTCAGGGTGGTATGGCCGTGAGCGGTACTGCACTAGCAGATGGACACCCATGAAATGTCGAAAAAGATGCGGGGTATGATGCTTAAAGCACCTGGTATTCCCAAGCGGTCTCCCAATCAGGTACTAAACAGGCCGAACCATGCTTGGCTTCCGAGATCGGACGAGATCGGGCCTTTTCAGGGTGGTATGGCCGTGAGCGGTACTGCACTAGCAGATGGACACCCATGAAATGTCGAAAAAGATGCGGGGTATGATGCTCACAGCACCTGGTATTCCCAAGCAGTTTCCCAATCAGGTACTAAACAGGCCGAACCATGCTTGGCTTCCGAGATCGGACGAGATCGGGCCTTTTTTAGGGTGGTATAGCCATGAGCGGTACTGCTCTTGCAGATGGACACCCATGAAATGTCGAAAAAGATGCGGGGTATGATGCTCACAGCACCTGGTATTCCCAAGCGGTCTCCCAATCAGGTACTAAACAGGCCGAACCATGCTTGGCTGCCGAGATCGGACGAGATCGGGCCTTTTCAGGGTGGTATGGCCGTGAGCGGTACTGTACTAGCAGATGGACACCCATGAAATGTCGAAAAAGATGCGGGGTATGATGCTCACAGCACCTGGTATTCCCAAGCGGTCTCCCAATCAGGTACTAACCAGCCGAACCATGCTTGGCTGCCGAGATCGAGCCTTTTCAGGGTGGTATGGCCGTGAGCGGTACTGCTCTTGCAGATGGACACCCATGAAATGTCGAAAAAGATGCGGGGTATAATGCTCACAGCCCCTGGTATTCCCAAGCGGTCTCCCAATCAGGTACTAAACAGGCCGAATTATGTTTGGCTTCCGAGATCGGACGAGATCGGGTCTTTTCAGGGTGGTATGGCCGTGAGCGGTACTGCTCTTGCAGATGGACACCCATGAAATGTCGAAAAATTTGTGGGGTATGATGCTCACAGCACCAGGTATTCCCAAGCGGTCTCCCAATCAGGTACTAAACAGGCCGAACCATGCTTGGCTGCTGAGATCGGACGAGATCGGGCCTTTTCAGGGTGGTATCGCCGTGAGCGGTACTGCTCTTGCAGATGGACACCCATGAAATGTCGAAAAAGATGCGGGGTATGATGCTCACAGCACCTGGTATTCCCAAGCGGTCTCCCAATCAGGTACTAAACAGGCCGAACCTTGCTTGGCTGCTGAGATCGGACGAGATCGGGCCTTTTCAGGGTGGTATGGCCGTGAGCGGTACTGCTCTTGCAGATGGACACCCATGAAATGTCGAAAAAGATGCGGGGTATGATGCTCACAGCACATGGTATTGCCAAGCGGTCTCGCAATCAGGTACTAACCAGGCCGAACCATGCTTGGCTTCCGAGATCGGACGAGATCGGACGAGATCGGGCCTTTTCAGGGTGGTATGGCCGTGAGCGGTACTGCACTAGCAGATGGACACCCATGAAATGTCGAAAAAGATGCGGGGTATGATGCTCACAGCACCTGGTATTCACAAGCAGTCTCCCAATCAGGTATTAACCAGGCTGAACCATGCTTGGCTGCCGAGATCGGACGAGATCGGGCGAGATCGGGCCTTATCAGGGTGGTATGGCCGTGAGCGGTACTGCTCTTGCAGATGGACACCCATGAAATGTCGAAAAAGATGCGGGGTATGATGCTCACAGCACCTGGTATTCTCAAGCGGTCTCCCAATCAGGTACTAACCAGGCCGAACCATGCTTGGCTGCCGAGTTCGGACGGGATCGGGCGAGATCGGGCCTTTTCAGGGTGGTATGGCCGTGAGCGGTACTGCTTTTGCAGATGGACACCCATGAAATGTCGAAAAAGATGCGGGGTATGATGCTCACAGCACGTGGTATTCCCAAGCGGTCTCCCAATCAGGTACTAACCAGGCCGAACCATGCTTGGCTGCCGAGATCGGACGAGATCGGACGAGATCGGGCCTTTTCAGGGTGGTATGGCCGTGAGCGGTACTGCACTAGCAGATGGACACCCATGAAATGTCGAAAAAGATGCGGGGTATGATGCTCACAGCACCTGGTATTCCCAAGCGGTCTCCCAATCAGGTACTAACCAGGCCGAACGATGCTTGGCTTCCTAGATCGGGCGAGATCGGGCCTTTTCAGGGTGGTATGGCCGTGAGCGGTACTGCTTTTGCAGATGGACACCCATGAAATGTCGAAAAAGATGCGGGGTATGATGCTCGCAGCACCTGGTATTCCCAAGCGGTCTCCCAATCAGGTACTTACCAGGCCGCCCATGCTTGGCTTCCGAGATCGGAGGAGATTGGGCCTTTTCAGGGTGGTATGGCCGTGAGCGGTACTACTCTTGCAGATGGACACCCATGAAATGTCGAAAAAGATGCGGGGCAAGATGCTCACAGCACCTGGTATTCCCAAGCGGTCTCCCAATCAGGTACTAAACAGGCGGAACCCTGCTTGGTTGCCGAGATCGGACGAGATCGGGCCTTATCAGGGTGGTATGGCCGTGAATGGTACTGCTCTTGCAGATGGACACCCATGAAATGTCGAAAAAGGTGCGGGGTATGATGCTCACAGCACCTGGTATTCCCAAGCAGTCTCCCAATCAGGTACTAACCAGGCCGAATCATGCTTGGCTGCCGAGATCGGACGAGATCGGGCGAGATCGGGCCTTTTCAGGGTGGTATGGCCGTGAGCGGTACTGCTCTTGCAGATGGACACCCATGAAATGTCGAAAAAGATGCGGGGCAAGATGCTCACAGCACCTGGTATTCCCAAGCGGTCTCCCAATCAGGTACTAAACAGGCGGAACCATGCTTGGCTTCCGAGATCGGAGGAGATTGGGCCTTTTCAGGGTGGTATGGCCGTGAGCGGTATTATTCTTGCAGATGGACACCCATGAAATGTCGAAAAAGATGCGGGGCAAGATGCTCACAGCACCTGGTATTCCCAAGCTGTCTCCCAATCAGGTACTAAACAGGCGGAACCCTGCTTGGCTGCCGAGATCGGACGAGATCGGGCCTTATCAGGGTGGTATGGCCGTGAATGGTACTGCTCTTGCAGATGGACACCCATGAAATGTCAAAAAAGGTGCGGGGTATGATGCTCACAGCACCTGGTATTCCCAAGCGGTCTCCCAATCAGGTACTAACCAGGCCGAACCATGCTTGGCTGCCGAGATCGGACGAGATCGGGCGAGATCGGGCCTTTTCAGGGTGGTATGGCCGTAAACGGTACTGCTCTTGCAGATGGACACCCATGAAATGTCGAAAAAGATGCGGGGTATGATGCTCACAGCACCTGGTATTCCCAAGCGGTCTCCCAATCAGGTACTAACCAGGCCGAACCATGCTTGGCTGCCGAGATCGGACGAGATCGGGCGAGATCGGGCCTTATCAGGGTGGTATGGCTGTGAGCGGTACTGCTCTTGCAGATGGACACCCATGAAATGTCGAAAAAGTTGCAGGGTATGATGCTCACAGCACCTGGTATTCCCAAGCTGTCTCCCAATCAGGTACTAACCAGGCCGAACGATGCTTGGCTGCCGAGATCGGACGAGATCGGACGAGATCGGGCCTTTTCAGGGTGGTATGGCCGTGAGCGGTACTGCACTAGCAGATGGACACCCATGAAATGTCGAAAAAGATGCGGGGTATGATGCTCACAGCACCTGGTATTCCCAAGCGGTCTCACAATCAGGTACTAAACAGGCCAAACCATGCTTGGCTTCCGAGATCGGACGAGATCGGGCCTTATCAGGGTGGTATGGCCGTGAGCGGTACTGCTCTTGCAGATGGACAGCCATGAAATGTCGAAAAAGATGCGGGGTATGATGCTCACAGCACCTGGTATTCCCAAGCGGTCTCCCAATCAGGTACTGACCAGGCCGAACCATGCTTGGCTTCCGAGATCGGACGAGATCGGGCCTTTTCAGGGTGGTATGGCCGTGGGCGGTACTGTACTAGCAGATGGACACCCATGAAATGTCGAAAAAGATGCGGGGTATGATGCTCACAGCACCTGGTATTCCCAAGCGGTCTCCCAATCAGGTACTAACCAGGCCGAACCATGCTTAGCTGCCGAGATCGGACGAGAGCGGGCGAGATCGGGCCTTTTCAGGGTGGTATGGCCGTGAGCGGTACTGCACTAGCAGATGGACACCCATGAAATGTCGAAAAAGATGCGGGGTATGATGCTCAAAGTACCTGGTATTCCCAAGCGGTCTCCCAATCAGGTACTAACCAGGCCGAACCATACTTGGCTGCCGAGATCGGGCGAGATCGGGCCTTTTCAGGGTGGTATGGCCGTGAGCTGTACTGCTCCTGCAGATGGACACCCATGAAATGTCGAAAAAGATGCGGGGTATGATGCTCACAGCACCTGGTATTCCCAAGCGGTCTCCCAATCAGGTACTAAACAGGCCGAACCATGCTTGGCTGCCGAGATCGGACGAGATCGGACGAGATCGGGCCTTTTCAGGGTGGTATGGCCGTGAGCGGTACTGCACTAGCAAATGGACACCCATGAAATGTCGAAAAAGATGCGGGGTATGATGCTCACAGCACCTGGTATTCCCAAGCGGTCTCCCAATCAGGTACTAACCAGGCCGAACGATGCTTGGCTTCCTAGATCGGGCGAGATCGGGCCTTTTCAGGGTGGTATGGCCGTGAGCGGTACTGCTTTTGCAGATGGACACCCATGAAATGTCGAAAAAGATGCGGGGTATGATGCTCGCAGCACCTGGTATTCCCAAGCGGTCTCCCAATCAGGTACTTACCAGGCCGAACCATGCTTGGCTTCCGAGATCGGAGGAGATTGGGCCTTTTCAGGGTGGTATGGCCGTGAGCGGTACTACTCTTGCAGATGGACACCCATGAAATGTCGAAAAAGATGCGGGGCAAGATGCTCACAGCACCTGGTATTCCCAAGCGGTCTCCCAATCAGGTACTAAACAGGCGGAACCCTGCTTGGTTGCCGAGATCGGACGAGATCGGGCCTTATCAGGGTGGTATGGCCGTGAATGGTACTGCTCTTGCAGATGGACACCCATGAAATGTCGAAAAAGGTGCGGGGTATGATGCTCACAGCACCTGGTATTCCCAAGCAGTCTCCCAATCAGGTACTAACCAGGCCGAATCATGCTTGGCTGCCGAGATCGGACGAGATCGGGCGAGATCGGGCCTTTTCAGGGTGGTATGGCCGTGAGCGGTACTGCTCTTGCAGATGGACACCCATGAAATGTCGAAAAAGATGCGGGGCAAGATGCTCACAGCACCTGGTATTCCCAAGCGGTCTCCCAATCAGGTACTAAACAGGCGGAACCATGCTTGGCTTCCGAGATCGGAGGAGATTGGGCCTTTTCAGGGTGGTATGGCCGTGAGCGGTACTATTCTTGCAGATGGACACCCATGAAATGTCGAAAAAGATGCGGGGCAAGATGCTCACAGCACCTGGTATTCCCAAGCTGTCTCCCAATCAGGTACTAAACAGGCGGAACCCTGCTTGGCTGCCGAGATCGGACGAGATCGGGCCTTATCAGGGTGGTATGGCCGTGAATGGTACTGCTCTTGCAGATGGACACCCATGAAATGTCGAAAAAGGTGCGGGGTATGATGCTCACAGCACCTGGTATTCCCAAGCGGTCTCCCAATCAGGTACTAACCATGCCGAACCATGCTTGGCTGCCGAGATCGGACGAGATCGGGCGAGATCGGGCCTTTTCAGGGTGGTATGGCCGTAAACGGTACTGCTCTTGCAGATGGACACCCATGAAATGTCGAAAAAGATGCGGGGTATGATGCTCACAGCACCTGGTATTCCCAAGCGGTCTCCCAATCAGGTACTAACCAGGCCGAACCATGCTTGGCTGCCGAGATCGGACGAGATCGGGCGAGATCGGGCCTTATCAGGGTGGTATGGCTGTGAGCGGTACTGCTCTTGCAGATGGACACCCATGAAATGTCGAAAAAGTTGCAGGGTATGATGCTCACAGCACCTGGTATTCCCAAGCTGTCTCCCAATCAGGTACTAACCAGGCCGAACGATGCTTGGCTGCCGAGATCGGACGAGATCGGACGAGATCGGGCCTTTTCAGGGTGGTATGGCCGTGAGCGGTACTGCACTAGCAGATGGACACCCATGAAATGTCGAAAAAGATGCGGGGTATGATGCTCACAGCACCTGGTATTCCCAAGCGGTCTCCCAATCAGGTACTAAACAGGCCAAACCATGCTTGGCTTCCGAGATCGGACGAGATCGGGCCTTATCAGGGTGGTATGGCCGTGAGCGGTACTGCTCTTGCAGATGGACAGCCATGAAATGTCGAAAAAGATGCGGGGTATGATGCTCACAGCACCTGGTATTCCCAAGCGGTCTCCCAATCAGGTACTGACCAGGCCGAACCATGCTTGGCTTCCGAGATCGGACGAGATCGGGCCTTTTCAGGGTGGTATGGCCGTGAGCGGTACTGCACTA
This sequence comes from Stigmatopora nigra, assembly GCF_051989575.1. Lineage (NCBI taxonomy): Eukaryota > Metazoa > Chordata > Actinopteri > Syngnathiformes > Syngnathidae > Stigmatopora > Stigmatopora nigra. The sequence goes on from NW_027551603.1 coordinate 763,848, forward strand.
GCAGATGGACACCCATGAAATGTCGAAAAAGATGCGGGGTATGATGCTCAAAGTACCTGGTATTCCCAAGCGGTCTCCCAATCAGGTACTAACCAGGCCGAACCATACTTGGCTGCCGAGATCGGGCGAGATCGGGCCTTTTCAGGGTGGTATGGCCGTGAGCTGTACTGCTCCTGCAGATGGACACCCATGAAATGTCGAAAAAGATGCGGGGTATGATGCTCACAGCACCTGGTATTCCCAAGCGGTCTCCCAATCAGGTACTAAACAGGCCGAACCATGCTTGGCTGCCGAGATCGGACGAGATCGGGCCTCTTCAGGGTGGTATGGCCGTGAGCGGTACTGCACTAGCAGATGGACACCCATGAAATGTCGAAAAAGATGCGGGGTATGATGCTCACAGCACCTGGTATTTCCAAGCGGTCTACCAATCAGGTACTAACCAGGCCGAACCATGCTTGGCTTCCAAGAACGGACGAGATCGGGCCTTTTCAGGGTGGTATGGCCGTGAGCGGTACTGCACTAGCAGATGGACACCCATGAAATGTCGAAAAAGATGCGGGGTACGATGCTCACAGCACCTGGCATTCCCAAGCGGTCTTCCAACCAGGTACTAACCAGGCCGAACCATGCTTGGCTTCCGGGATCGGACGAGATCGGGCCTTTTCAGGGTGGTATGGCCGTGAGCGGTACTGCTGTTGCAGATGGACACCCAATAAATGTCGAAAAAGATGCGGGGCATGGTTCTCACAGCACCTGATATTCCCAAGCGGTCTCCCAATCTGGTACTAAACAAGTCTAACCATGCTTGGCTTCCGAGATCGGACGAGATCGGGCCTTTTCAGGGTGGTATGGCCGTGAGCGGTACTGCACTAGCAGATGGACACCCATGAAATGTCGAAAAAGATGCGGGGTATGATGTACACAGCACCTGGTATTCCCAAGCGGACTCCCAATCAGGTACTAACCAGGACGAACCATGCTTGGCTTCCAAGATCGGACGAGATCGGGCCTTTTCAGGGTGGTATGGCCGTGAGCGGTACTGCACTAGCAGATGGACACCCATGAAATGTCGAAAAAGATGCGGGTTATGATGCTCACAGCACCTGGTATTCCCAAGCGATCTCCCAATCAGGTACTAACCAGGCCGAACCATGCTTGGCTTCCGAGATCGGGCGAGATCGAGCCTTTTCAGGGTGGTATGGCCGTGAGCGGTACTGTTCTTGCAGATGGACACCCATGAAATGTCGAAAAAGATGCGGGGTATGATGCTCACAGCACCTGGTATTCCCAAGCGGTCTCCCAATCAGGTACTAACCAGGCCGAACCATGCTTGGCTTCCGAGTTCGGACGAGATTGGGCCTTTTCAGGGTGGTATGGCCGTGAGCGGTACTGCACTAGCAGATGGACACCCATGAAATGTCGAAAAAGATGCGGGGTATGATGCTCACAGCACCTGGTATTCCCAAGCGGTCTCCCAATCAGGTACTAAACAGGCCGAACCATGCTTGGCTGCCGAGATCGGACGAGATCGGGCCTTTTCAGGGTGGTATGGCCGTGAGCGGTACTGCACTAGCAGATGGACACCCATGAAATGTCGAAAAAGACGCGGGGTATGATGCTCACAGCACCTGGTATTCCCAAGCAGTCTCCCAACCAGGTACTAACCAGGCCAAACCATGCTTGGCTTCCGAGATCGGACGAGATCGGGCCTTTTCAGGGTGGTATGGCCGTGAGCGGTACTGCTCTTGCAGATGGACACCCATGAAATGTCGAAAAAGATGCGGGGTATGATGCTCACAGCACCTGGTATTCCCAAGCGGTCTCCCAATCAGGTACTAAACAGGCCGAACCATGCTTGGCTGCCGAGATCGGACGAGATCGGGCCTTTTCAGGGTGGTATGGCCGTGAGCGGTACTGCACTAGCAAATGGACACCCATGAAATGTCGAAAAAGATGCAGGGTATGATGCTCACAGCACCTGGTATTCCCAGAAGGTCTCCCAACTAGGTACTAACCAGGCCGAACCATGCTTAGCTTCCGAGATCAGATGAGATCGGGCCTTTTCAGGGTGGTATGGCCGTGAGCGATACTGCTTTTGCAGATGGACACCCATGAAATGTCGAAAAAGATGCGGGGTATGATGCTCACAGCACCTGGTATTCCCAAGCGGTCTCCCAATCAGGTACTAACCAGGCCGAACTATGCTTGGCTTCCAAGATCGGGCGAGATCGGGCCTTTTCAGGGTGGTATGGCCGTGAGCGGTACTGCTCTTGCAGATGGACACCCATGAAATGTCGAAAAAGATGCAGGGTATGATGCTCACAGCACCTGGTATTCCCAAGCGGTCTCCCAATCAGGCACTAAACAGGCCGAACCATGCTTGGCTTCCAAGATCGGACGAGATCGGGCCTTTTCAGGGTGGTATGGCCGTGAGCGGTACCGTCCTTGCAGATGGACACCCATGAAATGTCGAAAAAGATGCGGGGTATGATGCTCAGAGCACCTGGTATTCCCAAGCGGTCTCCCAATCAGGTACTAAACAGGCCGAACCATGCTTGGCTTCCACGATCGGACGAGATCGGGCCTTTTCAGGGTGGTATGGCCGTGAGCGGTACTGCACTTGCAGATGGACACCCATGAAATGTCGAAAAAGATGCGGGGTATGGTGCTCACAGCATCTGGTATTCCCAAGCGGTCTCCCAATCAGGTACTAAACAGGCCGAACCATGCTTGGCTTCCGAGATCGGACGAGATCGGGCCTTTTCAGGGTGGTATGGCCGTGAGCGGTACTGCACTAGCAGATGGACACCCATGAAATGTCGAAAAAGATGCGAGGTATGATGCTCACAGCACCTGGTATTCCGAAGCGGTCTCCCAATCAGGTACTAAACAGACCGAACCATGCTTGGCTGCCGAGATCGGACGAGATCGGGCCTTTTCAGGGTGGTATGGCCGTGAGCAGTACTGCACTAGCAGATGGACACCCATGAAATGTCGAAAAAGATGCGGGGTATGATGCTCACAGCACCTGGTATTTCCAAGCGGTCTACCAATCAGGTACTAACCAGGCCGAACCATGCTTGGCTTCCAAGAACGGACGAGATCGGGCCTTTTCAGGGTGGTATGGCCGTGAGCGGTACTGCACTAGCAGATGGACACCCATGAAATGTCGAAAAAGATGCGGGGTACGATGCTCACAGCACCTGGCATTCCCAAGCGGTCTTCCAACCAGGTACTAACCAGGCCGAACCATGCTTGGCTTCCGAGATCGGACGAGATCGGGCCTTTTCAGGGTGGTATGGCCGTGAGCGGTACTGCTGTTGCAGATGGACACCCAATAAATGTCGAAAAAGATGCGGGGCATGGTTCTCACAGCACCTGATATTCCCAAGCGGTCTCCCAATCTGGTACTAAACAAGTCTAACCATGCTTGGCTTCCGAGATCGGACGAGATCGGGCCTTTTCAGGGTGGTATGGCCGTGAGCGGTACTGCACTAGCAGATGGACACCCATGAAATGTCGAAAAAGATGCGGGGTATGATGTACACAGCACCTGGTATTCCCAAGCGGACTCCCAATCAGGTACTAACCAGGACGAACCATGCTTGGCTTCCAAGATCGGACGAGATCGGGCCTTTTCAGGGTGGTATGGCCGTGAGCGGTACTGCACTAGCAGATGGACACCCATGAAATGTCGAAAAAGATGCGGGTTATGATGCTCACAGCACCTGGTATTCCCAAGCGATCTCCCAATCAGGTACTAACCAGGCCGAACCATGCTTGGCTTCCGAGATCGGGCGAGATCGAGCCTTTTCAGGGTGGTATGGCCGTGAGCGGTACTGTTCTTGCAGATGGACACCCATGAAATGTCGAAAAAGATGCGGGGTATGATGCTCACAGCACCTGGTATTCCCAAGCGGTCTCCCAATCAGGTACTAACCAGGCCGAACCATGCTTGGCTTCCGAGTTCGGACGAGATTGGGCCTTTTCAGGGTGGTATGGCCGTGAGCGGTACTGCACTAGCAGATGGACACCCATGAAATGTCGAAAAAGATGCGGGGTATGATGCTCACAGCACCTGGTATTCCCAAGCGGTCTCCCAATCAGGTACTAAACAGGCCGAACCATGCTTGGCTGCCGAGATCGGACGAGATCGGGCCTTTTCAGGGTGGTATGGCCGTGAGCGGTACTGCACTAGCAGATGGACACCCATGAAATGTCGAAAAAGACGCGGGGTATGATGCTCACAGCACCTGGTATTCCCAAGCAGTCTCCCAACCAGGTACTAACCAGGCCAAACCATGCTTGGCTTCCGAGATCGGACGAGATCGGGCCTTTTCAGGGTGGTATGGCCGTGTGCGGTACTGCTCCTGCAGATGGACACCCATGAAATGTCGAAAAAGATGCAGGGTATGATGCTCACAGCACCTGGTATTCCCAAGCGGTCTCCCAATCAGGTACTAACCAGGCCGAACCATGCTTGGATTCCGAGATCGGGCGAGATCGGGCCTTTTCAGGGTGGTATGGCCGTGAGCGGTACTGCTCTTGCAGATGGACACCCATGAAATGTCGAAAAAGATGCGGCGTATGATGCTCACAGCACCTGGTATTCCCAAGCGGTCTCCCATTCAGGTACTAAACAGGCCGAACCATGCTTGGCTGCCGCGATCGGACGAGATCGGGCCTTTTCAGGGTGGTATGGCCGTGAGCGGTACTGCTCTTGCAGATGGACACCCATTAAATGTCGAAAAAGATGCGGGGTATGATGCTCACAGCACCTGGTATTCCCAAGCGGTCTCCCAATCAGGTACTAACCAGGCCGAACCATGCTTGGCTTCCGAGATCGGACAATCGGGCCTTTTCAGGGTGGTATGGCCGTGAGCGGTACTGCACTAGCAGATGGACACCCATGAAATGTCGAAAAAGATGCGGGGTATGATGCTCACAGCACCTGGTATTTCCAAGCAGTCTCCCAATCAGGTACTAACCAGGCCGAACCATGCTTGGCTTTCCGAGATCGGACGAGATCGGGCCTTTTCAGGGTGGTATGGCCGTGAGCGGTACTGCACTAGCAGATGGACACCCATGAAATGTCGAAAAAGATGCGGGGTATGATGCTCACAGCACCTGGTATTTCCAAGCGGTCTCCCAATCAGGTACTAACCAGTCCGAACCATGCCTGGCTTCCGAGATCGGACGAGATCGGGCCTTTTCAGGGTGGTATGGCCGTGAGCGGTACTGCACTAGCAGATGGACACCCATGAAATGTCGAAAAAGATGCGGGGTATGATGCTCACAGCACCTGGTATTCCCAAGCGGTCTCCCAATCAGGTACTAACCAGGCCGAACCATGCTTGGCTTCCGAGATCGGACAATCGGGCCTTTTCAGGGTGGTATGGCCGTGAGCGGTACTGCACTAGCAGATGGACACCCATGAAATGTCGAAAAAGATGCGGGGTATGATGCTCACAGCACCTGGTATTTCCAAGCAGTCTCCCAATCAGGTACTAACCAGGCCGAACCATGCTTGGCTTTCCGAGATCGGACGAGATCGGGCCTTTTCAGGGTGGTATGGCCGTGAGCGGTACTGCACTAGCAGATGGACACCCATGAAATGTCGAAAAAGATGCGGGGTATGATGCTCACAGCACCTGGTATTCCCAAGCGGTCTCCCAATCAGGTAGTAACCAGGCCGAATCATGCTTGGCTGCCGAGATCGGGCGAGATCGGGCCTTTTCAGGGTGGTATGGCCGTGAGCAGTACTGCTCTTGCAGATGGACACCCATTAAATGTCGAAAAAGATGCGGGGTATGATGCTCACAGCACCTGGTATTTCCAAGCGGTCTCCCAATCAGGTACTAACCAGGCCTAACCATGCTTGGCTTCCGAGATCGGACAATCGGGCCTTTTCAGGGTGGTATGGCCGTGAGCGGTACTGCACCACCAGATGGACACCCATGAAATGTCGAAAAAGATGCGGGGTATGATGCTCACAGCACCTGGTATTCCCAAGCGGTCTCCCAATCAGCTACGAACCAGGCCGAACCATGCTTGGCTTCCGAAATCGGAAGAGATCGGGCCTTTTCAGGGTGGTATGGCCGAGAGCGGTACTGCTCTTGCAGATGGACACCCATGAAATGTCGAAAAAGATGCGGGGTATGATGCTCACAGCACCTGGTATTCCCAAGCAGTCTCCCAATCAGGTACTAAACAGGCCGAACCATGCTCGGCTTCCGAGATCGGACGAGATCGGGCGAGATCGGGCCTTATCAGGGTGGTATGGCCGTGAGCGGTACTGCTCTTGCAGATGGACACCCATGAAATGTCGAAAAAGATGCGGGGTATGATGCTCACAGCACCTGGTATTCCCAAGCGGTCTCCCAATCAGGTACTAACCAGGCCGAACCATGCTTGGCTTCTGAGATCGGACGAGATCGGGCGAGATCGGGCCTTATCAGGGTGGTATGACTGTGAGCGGTACTCTCCTTGCAGATGGACACCCATGAAATGTCGAAAAAGATGCGGGGTATGATGCTCACAGCACCTGGTATTCCCAAGCGGTCTCCCAATCAAGTACTAACCAGGCCGAACCATGCTTGGCTGCCGAAATCGGACGAGATCGGGCGAGATCGGGCCTTATCAGGGTGGTATGGCTGTGAGCGGTACTGCTCTTGCAGATGGACACCCATGAAATGTCGAAAAAGATGCAGGGTATGATGCTCACAGCACCTGGTATTCCCAAGCGGTCTCCCAATCAGGTACTAACCAGTCCGAACGATGCTTGGCTGCCGAGATCGGACGAGATCGGACGAGATCGGGCCTTTTCAGGGTGGTATGGCCGTGAGCGGTACTGCACTAGCAGATGGACACCCATGAAATGTCGAAAAAGATGCGGGGTATGATGCTCACAGAACCTGGTATTCCCAAGCGGTCTCCCAATCAGGTACTAAACAGGCCCAAACCATGCTTGGCTTCCGAGATCGGACGAGATCGGGCCTTATCAGGGTGGTATGGCCGTGAGCGGTACTGCACTAGCAGATGGACACCCATGAAATGTCGAAAAAGATGCGGGGTATGATGCTCACAGCACCTGGTATTCCGAAGCGGTCTCCCAATCAGGTACTAAACAGGCCGAACCATGCTTGGCTGCCGAGATCGGACAAGATCGGGCCTTTTCTGGGTGGTATGGCCGTGAGCGGTACTGCACTAGCAGATGGACACCCATGAAATGTCGAAAAAGATGCGGGGTATGATGCTCACAGCACCTGGTATTCCGAAGCGGTCTCCCAATCAGGTACTAAACAGGCCGAACGATGCTTGGCTGCCGAGATCGGACGAGATCGGGCCTTTTCAGGGTGGTATGGCCGTGAGCGGTACTGCACTAGCAGATGGACACCAATGAAATGTCGAAAAAGATGCAGGGTATGATGCTCACAGAACCTGGTATTCCCAAGCAGTCTCCCAATCAGGTACTAACCAGGCCGGACCATGCTTGGCTTCCGAGATCGGGCCTTTTCAGGGTGGTATGGCCTTGAGCGGTACTGCTTTTGCAGATGGACACCCATGAAATGTCGAAAAAGATGCGGGGTATGATGCTCACAGCACCTGGTATTCCCAAGCGGTCTTCCAACCAGGTACTAACCAGGCCGAACCATGCTTGGCTTCCGAGATCGGACGAGATCGGGCCTTTTCAGGGTGGTATGGCCGTGAGCGGTACTGCTCCTGCAGATGGACACCCATGAAATGTCGAAAAAGATGCGGGGTATGATGCTCACTGCACCTGGTATTCCCAAGCGGTCTCCCAATCAGGTACTAACCAGGCCGAACCATGCTTGGCTTCCGAGATCGGACGAGATCGGGCCTTTTCAGGGTGGTATGGCCGTGAGCGGTACTGCTCATGCAGATGGACACCCATGAAATGTCGAAAAAGATGCGGGGTATGATGCTCACAGCACCTGGTATTCGCAAGCGGTCTCCCAATCAGGTACTGACCAGGCCGGACCATACTTGGCTTCCGAGATCGGACGAGAACGGGCCTTTTCAGGGTGGTATGGCCGTGAGCGGTACTGTACTAGCAGATGGACACCCATGAAATGTCGAAAAAGATGCGGGGTATGATGCTCACAGCACCTGGTATTCCCAAGCGGTCTCCCAATCAGGTACTAACCAGGCCGAACCATGCTTGGCTGCCGAGATCGGACGAGAGCGGGCGAGATCGGGCCTTATCAGGGTGGTATGGCCGTGAGCGGTACTGCTCTTGCAGATGGACACCCATGAAATGTCGAAAAAGATGCGGGGTATGATGCTCACAGCACCTGGTATTCCCAAGCGGTCTCCCAATCAGGTACTAACCAGGCCGGACCATGCTTGGCTTCCGAGATCGGACGAGATCGGGCCTTTTCAGGGTGGTATGGCCGTGAGCGGTACTGCTCCTGCAGATGGACACCCATGAAATGTCGAAAAAGATGCGGGGTATGATGCTCACAGCACCTGGTATTCCCAAGCGGTCTCCCAATCAGGTACTAACCAGGCCGAACCATGCTTGGCCTCCGAGATCGGACTAGATCGGGCCTTTTCAGGGTGGTATGGCCGTGAGCGGTACTGCGCTAGCAGATGGACACCCATGAAATGTCGAAAAAGATGCGGGGTATGATGCTCACAGCACCTGGTATTCCCAAGCGGTCTCCTAATCAGGTACTGACCAGGCCGAACCATGCTTGGCTTCCGAGATCGAACGAGATCGGGCCTTTTCAGGGTGGTATGGCCGTGAGCGGTACTGTACTAGCAGATGGACACCCATGAAATGTCGAAAAAGATGCGGGGTATGATGCTCACAGCACCTGGTATTCCCAAGCGGTCTCCCAATCAGGTACTAACCAGGCCGAACCATGCTTGGCTGCCGAGATCGGACGAGATCGGACGAGATCGGGCCTTTTCAGGGTGGTATGGCAGTGAGCGGTACTGCTCTTGCAGATGGACACCCATGAAATGTCGAAAAAGATGCAGGGTATGATGCTCACAGCACCTGGTATTCCCAAGCGGTCTCCCAATCAGGTACTAAACAGGCCGAACCATGCTTGGCTTCCGAGATCAGACGAGATCGGGCCTTTTCAGGGTGGTATGGCCGTGAGCGGTACTGCACTAGCAGATGGACACCCATGAAATGTCGAAAAAGATGCGGGGCAAGATGCTCACAGCACCTGGTATTCCCAAGCGGTCTCCCAATCAGGTACTAACCAGGCCGAAACATGCTTGGCTTCCGAGATCGGATGAGATTTGGCCTTTTCAGGGTGGTATGGCCATGAGCGGTACTGCTATTGCAGATGGACACCCATGAAATGTCGAAAAAGATGCGGGGTATGATGCTCACAGCACCTGGTATTCCCAAGCGGTCCCCCAATCAGGTACTAAACAGGCCGAACCATGCTCGGCTTCCGAGATCGGACGAGATCGGGCGAGATCGGGCCTTATCAGGGTGGTATGGCCGTGAGCGGTACTGCTCTTGCAGATGGACACCCATGAAATGTCGAAAAAGATGCGGGGTATGATGCTCACAGCACCTGGTATTCCCAAGCGGTCTCCCAATCAGGTACTAACCAGACCGAACCATGCTTGGCTTCCGAGATCGGACGAGATCGGGCCTTTTCAGGGTGGTATGGCCGTGAGCGGTACTGCTCTTGCAGATGGACACCCATGAAATGTCGAAAAAGATGCGGGGTATGATGCTCACAGCACCTGGTATTCCCAAGCGGTCTCCCAATCAGGTACTAACCAGGCCGAACCATGCTTGGCTTCCGAGATCGGACGAGATCGGGCCTTTTCAGGGTGGTATGGCCATGAGCGGTACTCTCCTTGCAGATGGACACCCATGAAATGTCGAAAAAGATGCGGGGTATGATGCTCACAGCACCTGGTATTCCCAAGCGGTTTCCCAATCAGGTACTAACCAGGCCGAACCATGCTTGGCTGCCGAGATCGGACGAGATCGGGCGAGATCGGGCCTTATCAGGGTGGTATGGCTGTGAGCGGTACTGCTCTTGCAGATGGACACCCATGAAATGTCGAAAAAGTTGCAGGGTATGATGCTCACAGCACCTGGTATTCCCAAGCGGTCTCCCAATCAGGTACTAACCAGGCCGAACGATGCTTGGCTGCCGAGATCGGACGAGATCGGACGAGATCGGGCCTTTTCAGGGTGGTATGGCCGTGAGCGGTACTGCACTAGCAGATGGACACCCATGAAATGTCGAAAAAGATGCGGGGTATGATGCTCACAGCACCTGGTATTCCCAAGCGGTCTCCCAATCAGGTACTAAACAGGCCGAACCATGCTTGCTGCCGAGATCGGACGAGATCGGGCCTTTTCAGGGTGGTATGGCCGTGAGCGGTACTGCACTAGCAGATGGACACCCATGAAATGTCGAAAAAGATGCGGGGTATGATGCTCACAGCACCTGGTATTCCCAAGCGGTCTCCCAATCAGGTACTAACCAGGCCGGACCATGCTTGGCTTCTGAGATCGGATGAGATCGGGCCTTTTCAGGGTGGTATGGCCGTGAGCGGTACTGTTCTTGCAGATGGACACCCATGAAATGTCGAAAAAGATGCGGGGTATGATGCTCACGGCACCTGGTATTCCCAAGCGGTCTCCCAATCAGGTACTAACCAGGCCGTACCATGCTTGGCTTCCGAGATCGAACGAGATCGGGCCTTTTCAGGGTGGTATGGCCGTGAGCGGTACTGCACTTGCAGATGGACACCCATGAAATGTCGAAAAAGATGCGGGGTATGATGCTCACAGCACCTGGTATTCCCAAGCAGTCTCCCAATCAGGTACTAACCAGGCCAAACCATGCTTGGCTTCCGAGATCGGACGAGATCGGGCCTTTTCGGGGTGGTATGGCCGTGAGCGGTACTGCTTTTGCAGATGGACACCCATGAAATGTCGAAAAAGATGCGGGGTATGATACTCACAGCACCTGGTATTCCCAAGCGGTCTCCCAATCAGGTACTAAACAGGCCGAACCATGCTTGGCTTCCGAGATCGGAGGATATCGGGCCTTTTCAGGGTGGTATGGCCGTGAGCGGTACTGCTCTTGCAGATGGACACCCATGAAATGTCGAAAAAGATGCGGGGTATGATGCTCACAGCACCTGGTATTCCCAAGCGGTCTCCCAATCAGGTACTAACCAGGCCGAACTATGCTTGGCTTTCGAGATCGGACGAGATCGGGCCTTTTCAGGGTGGTATGGCCGTGAGCGGTACTGCTCCTGCAGATGGACACCCATGAAATGTCGAAAAAGATGCGGGGCATGACGCTCACAGCACCTGGTATTCCCAAGCGGTCTCCCAATCAGGTACTAACCAGGCCAAACCATGCTTGGCTGCCAAGATCGGACAAGATCGGGCCTTTTCAGGGTGGTATGGCCGTGAGCGGTACTGCTCTTGCAGATGGACACCCATGAAATGTCGAAAAAGATGCAGGGTATGATGCTCACAGCACCTGGTATTCCCAAGCGGTCTCCCAATCAGGTACTAACCAGGCCGAACCATGCTTGGCCTCCGAGATCGGACTAGATCGGGCCTTTTCAGGGTGGTATGGCCGTGAGCGGTACTGCGCTAGCAGATGGACACCCATGAAATGTCGAAAAAGATGCGGGGTATGATGCTCACAGCACCTGGTATTCCCAAGCGGTCTCCTAATCAGGTACTGACCAGGCCGAACCATGCTTGGCTTCCGAGATCGAACGAGATCGGGCCTTTTCAGGGTGGTATGGCCGTGAGCGGTACTGTACTAGCAGATGGACACCCATGAAATGTCGAAAAAGATGCGGGGTATGATGCTCACAGCACCTGGTATTCCCAAGCGGTCTCCCAATCAGGTACTAACCAGGCCGAACCATGCTTGGCTGCCGAGATCGGACGAGATCGGACGAGATCGGGCCTTTTCAGGGTGGTATGGCAGTGAGCGGTACTGCTCTTGCAGATGGACACCCATGAAATGTCGAAAAAGATGCAGGGTATGATGCTCACAGCACCTGGTATTCCCAAGCGGTCTCCCAATCAGGTACTAAACAGGCCGAACCATGCTTGGCTTCCGAGATCAGACGAGATCGGGCCTTTTCAGGGTGGTATGGCCGTGAGCGGTACTGCACTAGCAGATGGACACCCATGAAATGTCGAAAAAGATGCGGGGCAAGATGCTCACAGCACCTGGTATTCCCAAGCGGTCTCCCAATCAGGTACTAACCAGGCCGAAACATGCTTGGCTTCCGAGATCGGATGAGATTTGGCCTTTTCAGGGTGGTATGGCCATGAGCGGTACTGCTATTGCAGATGGACACCCATGAAATGTCGAAAAAGATGCGGGGTATGATGCTCACAGCACCTGGTATTCCCAAGCGGTCCCCCAATCAGGTACTAAACAGGCCGAACCATGCTCGGCTTCCGAGATCGGACGAGATCGGGCGAGATCGGGCCTTATCAGGGTGGTATGGCCGTGAGCGGTACTGCTCTTGCAGATGGACACCCATGAAATGTCGAAAAAGATGCGGGGTATGATGCTCACAGCACCTGGTATTCCCAAGCGGTCTCCCAATCAGGTACTAACCAGACCGAACCATGCTTGGCTTCCGAGATCGGACGAGATCGGGCCTTTTCAGGGTGGTATGGCCGTGAGCGGTACTGCTCTTGCAGATGGACACCCATGAAATGTCGAAAAAGATGCGGGGTATGATGCTCACAGCACCTGGTATTCCCAAGCGGTCTCCCAATCAGGTACTAACCAGGCCGAACCATGCTTGGCTTCCGAGATCGGACGAGATCGGGCCTTTTCAGGGTGGTATGGCCATGAGCGGTACTCTCCTTGCAGATGGACACCCATGAAATGTCGAAAAAGATGCGGGGTATGATGCTCACAGCACCTGGTATTCCCAAGCGGTTTCCCAATCAGGTACTAACCAGGCCGAACCATGCTTGGCTGCCGAGATCGGACGAGATCGGGCGAGATCGGGCCTTATCAGGGTGGTATGGCTGTGAGCGGTACTGCTCTTGCAGATGGACACCCATGAAATGTCGAAAAAGTTGCAGGGTATGATGCTCACAGCACCTGGTATTCCCAAGCGGTCTCCCAATCAGGTACTAACCAGGCCGAACGATGCTTGGCTGCCGAGATCGGACGAGATCGGACGAGATCGGGCCTTTTCAGGGTGGTATGGCCGTGAGCGGTACTGCACTAGCAGATGGACACCCATGAAATGTCGAAAAAGATGCGGGGTATGATGCTCACAGCACCTGGTATTCCCAAGCGGTCTCCCAATCAGGTACTAAACAGGCCGAACCATGCTTGCTGCCGAGATCGGACGAGATCGGGCCTTTTCAGGGTGGTATGGCCGTGAGCGGTACTGCACTAGCAGATGGACACCCATGAAATGTCGAAAAAGATGCGGGGTATGATGCTCACAGCACCTGGTATTCCCAAGCGGTCTCCCAATCAGGTACTAACCAGGCCGGACCATGCTTGGCTTCTGAGATCGGATGAGATCGGGCCTTTTCAGGGTGGTATGGCCGTGAGCGGTACTGTTCTTGCAGATGGACACCCATGAAATGTCGAAAAAGATGCGGGGTATGATGCTCACGGCACCTGGTATTCCCAAGCGGTCTCCCAATCAGGTACTAACCAGGCCGTACCATGCTTGGCTTCCGAGATCGAACGAGATCGGGCCTTTTCAGGGTGGTATGGCCGTGAGCGGTACTGCACTTGCAGATGGACACCCATGAAATGTCGAAAAAGATGCGGGGTATGATGCTCACAGCACCTGGTATTCCCAAGCAGTCTCCCAATCAGGTACTAACCAGGCCAAACCATGCTTGGCTTCCGAGATCGGACGAGATCGGGCCTTTTCGGGGTGGTATGGCCGTGAGCGGTACTGCTTTTGCAGATGGACACCCATGAAATGTCGAAAAAGATGCGGGGTATGATACTCACAGCACCTGGTATTCCCAAGCGGTCTCCCAATCAGGTACTAAACAGGCCGAACCATGCTTGGCTTCCGAGATCGGAGGATATCGGGCCTTTTCAGGGTGGTATGGCCGTGAGCGGTACTGCTCTTGCAGATGGACACCCATGAAATGTCGAAAAAGATGCGGGGTATGATGCTCACAGCACCTGGTATTCCCAAGCGGTCTCCCAATCAGGTACTAACCAGGCCGAACTATGCTTGGCTTTCGAGATCGGACGAGATCGGGCCTTTTCAGGGTGGTATGGCCGTGAGCGGTACTGCTCCTGCAGATGGACACCCATGAAATGTCGAAAAAGATGCGGGGCATGACGCTCACAGCACCTGGTATTCCCAAGCGGTCTCCCAATCAGGTACTAACCAGGCCAAACCATGCTTGGCTGCCAAGATCGGACAAGATCGGGCCTTTTCAGGGTGGTATGGCCGTGAGCGGTACTGCTCTTGCAGATGGACACCCATGAAATGTCGAAAAAGATGCAGGGTATGATGCTCACAGCACCTGATATTCCCAAACGGTCTCCCAATCAGGTACTAACCAGGCCGAACCATGCTTGGCTTCCGAGATTAGACAAGATCGGGCCTTTTCAGGGTGGTATGGCCGTGAGCAGTACTGCTCTTGCAGATGGACACCCATGAAATGTCGAAAAAGATGCGGGGTATGATGCTCACAGCACCTGGTATTCCCAAGCGGTCTCCCAATCAGGTACTAACCAGGCCGAACCATGCTTGGCTGCCGAGATCGGACGAGATCGGGCGAGATCGGGCCTTTTCAGGGTGGTATGGCCGTGAGTTGTACTGCTTTTGCAGATGGACACCCATGAAATGTCGAAAAAGATGCGGGGTATGATGCTCACAGCACCTGGTATTCCCAAGCGGTCTCCCAATCAGGTACTAAACAGGCCGAACCATGCTTGGCTGCCGAGATCGGACGAGATCGGGCCTTTTCAGGGTGGTATGGCCGTGAGCGGTACTGCTCTTGCAGATGGACACCCATGAAATGTCGAAAAAGATGCGGGGTATGATGCTCACAGCACCTGGTATTCCCAAGCGGTCTCCCAATCAGATACTAACCAGGCCGAACGATGCTTGGCTTCCGAGATCGGACGAGATCGGGCCTTTTCAGGGTGGTATGGCCGTGAGCGGTACTGCTATTGCAGATGGACACCCATGAAATGTCGAAAAAGATGCGGGGTATGATGCTCACTGCACCTGGTATTCCCAAGCGGTCTCCCATTCAGGTACTAACCTGGCCGAATCATGCTTGGCTGCTGAGATCGGACGAGATCAGGCCTTATCAGGGTGGTATGGCCGTGAGAGGTACTGCTCTTGCAGATGGACACCCATGAAATGTCGAAAAAGATGCGGGGTATGATGCTCACAGCACCTGGTATTCCCAAGCGGTCTCCCAATCAGGTACTAACCAGGCCGAACCATGCTTGGCTTCCGAGATCGGACGAGATCGGGCCTTTTCAGGGTGGTATGGCCGTGAGCGGTACTGCGCATGCAGATGGACACCCATGAAATGTCGAAAAAGATGCGGGGTATGACGCTCACAGCACCTGGTATTCCCAAGCGGTCTCCCATTCAGGTACTAAACAGGCCGAACCATGCTTGGCTTCCGAGATCGGACGAGATCGGACGAGATCGGGCCTTTTCAGGGTGGTATGGCCGTGAGCGGTACTGCTCTTGCAGATGGACACCCATGAAATGTCGAAAAAGATGCGGGGTATGATGCTCACTGCACCTGGTATTCCCAAGCGGTCTCCCAATCAGGTACTAACCAGGCCGAACCATGCTTGGCTTCCGAGATCGGACGAGATCGGGCCTTTTCAGGGTGGTATGGCCGTGAGCGGTACTGCTCATGCAGATGGACACCCATGAAATGTCGAAAAAGATGCGGGGTATGATGCTCACAGCACCTGGTATTCGCAAGCGGTCTCCCAATCAGGTACTGACCAGGCCGGACCATACTTGGCTTCCGAGATCGGACGAGAACGGGCCTTTTCAGGGTGGTATGGCCGTGAGCGGTACTGTACTAGCAGATGGACACCCATGAAATGTCGAAAAAGATGCGGGGTATGATGCTCACAGCACCTGGTATTCCCAAGCGGTCTCCCAATCAGGTACTAACCAGGCCGAACCATGCTTGGCTGCCGAGATCGGACGAGAGCGGGCGAGATCGGGCCTTATCAGGGTGGTATGGCCGTGAGCGGTACTGCTCTTGCAGATGGACACCCATGAAATGTCGAAAAAGATGCGGGGTATGATGCTCACAGCACCTGGTATTCCCAAGCGGTCTCCCAATCAGGTACTAACCAGGCCGGACCATGCTTGGCTTCCGAGATCGGACGAGATCGGGCCTTTTCAGGGTGGTATGGCCGTGAGCGGTACTGCTCCTGCAGATGGACACCCATGAAATGTCGAAAAAGATGCGGGGTATGATGCTCACAGCACCTGGTATTCCCAAGCGGTCTCCCAATCAGGTACTAACCAGGCCGAACCATGCTTGGCCTCCGAGATCGGACTAGATCGGGCCTTTTCAGGGTGGTATGGCCGTGAGCGGTACTGCGCTAGCAGATGGACACCCATGAAATGTCGAAAAAGATGCGGGGTATGATGCTCACAGCACCTGGTATTCCCAAGCGGTCTCCTAATCAGGTACTGACCAGGCCGAACCATGCTTGGCTTCCGAGATCGAACGAGATCGGGCCTTTTCAGGGTGGTATGGCCGTGAGCGGTACTGTACTAGCAGATGGACACCCATGAAATGTCGAAAAAGATGCGGGGTATGATGCTCACAGCACCTGGTATTCCCAAGCGGTCTCCCAATCAGGTACTAACCAGGCCGAACCATGCTTGGCTGCCGAGATCGGACGAGATCGGACGAGATCGGGCCTTTTCAGGGTGGTATGGCAGTGAGCGGTACTGCTCTTGCAGATGGACACCCATGAAATGTCGAAAAAGATGCAGGGTATGATGCTCACAGCACCTGGTATTCCCAAGCGGTCTCCCAATCAGGTACTAAACAGGCCGAACCATGCTTGGCTTCCGAGATCAGACGAGATCGGGCCTTTTCAGGGTGGTATGGCCGTGAGCGGTACTGCACTAGCAGATGGACACCCATGAAATGTCGAAAAAGATGCGGGGCAAGATGCTCACAGCACCTGGTATTCCCAAGCGGTCTCCCAATCAGGTACTAACCAGGCCGAAACATGCTTGGCTTCCGAGATCGGATGAGATTTGGCCTTTTCAGGGTGGTATGGCCATGAGCGGTACTGCTATTGCAGATGGACACCCATGAAATGTCGAAAAAGATGCGGGGTATGATGCTCACAGCACCTGGTATTCCCAAGCGGTCCCCCAATCAGGTACTAAACAGGCCGAACCATGCTCGGCTTCCGAGATCGGACGAGATCGGGCGAGATCGGGCCTTATCAGGGTGGTATGGCCGTGAGCGGTACTGCTCTTGCAGATGGACACCCATGAAATGTCGAAAAAGATGCGGGGTATGATGCTCACAGCACCTGGTATTCCCAAGCGGTCTCCCAATCAGGTACTAACCAGACCGAACCATGCTTGGCTTCCGAGATCGGACGAGATCGGGCCTTTTCAGGGTGGTATGGCCGTGAGCGGTACTGCTCTTGCAGATGGACACCCATGAAATGTCGAAAAAGATGCGGGGTATGATGCTCACAGCACCTGGTATTCCCAAGCGGTCTCCCAATCAGGTACTAACCAGGCCGAACCATGCTTGGCTTCCGAGATCGGACGAGATCGGGCCTTTTCAGGGTGGTATGGCCATGAGCGGTACTCTCCTTGCAGATGGACACCCATGAAATGTCGAAAAAGATGCGGGGTATGATGCTCACAGCACCTGGTATTCCCAAGCGGTTTCCCAATCAGGTACTAACCAGGCCGAACCATGCTTGGCTGCCGAGATCGGACGAGATCGGGCGAGATCGGGCCTTATCAGGGTGGTATGGCTGTGAGCGGTACTGCTCTTGCAGATGGACACCCATGAAATGTCGAAAAAGTTGCAGGGTATGATGCTCACAGCACCTGGTATTCCCAAGCGGTCTCCCAATCAGGTACTAACCAGGCCGAACGATGCTTGGCTGCCGAGATCGGACGAGATCGGACGAGATCGGGCCTTTTCAGGGTGGTATGGCCGTGAGCGGTACTGCACTAGCAGATGGACACCCATGAAATGTCGAAAAAGATGCGGGGTATGATGCTCACAGCACCTGGTATTCCCAAGCGGTCTCCCAATCAGGTACTAAACAGGCCGAACCATGCTTGCTGCCGAGATCGGACGAGATCGGGCCTTTTCAGGGTGGTATGGCCGTGAGCGGTACTGCACTAGCAGATGGACACCCATGAAATGTCGAAAAAGATGCGGGGTATGATGCTCACAGCACCTGGTATTCCCAAGCGGTCTCCCAATCAGGTACTAACCAGGCCGGACCATGCTTGGCTTCTGAGATCGGATGAGATCGGGCCTTTTCAGGGTGGTATGGCCGTGAGCGGTACTGTTCTTGCAGATGGACACCCATGAAATGTCGAAAAAGATGCGGGGTATGATGCTCACGGCACCTGGTATTCCCAAGCGGTCTCCCAATCAGGTACTAACCAGGCCGTACCATGCTTGGCTTCCGAGATCGAACGAGATCGGGCCTTTTCAGGGTGGTATGGCCGTGAGCGGTACTGCACTTGCAGATGGACACCCATGAAATGTCGAAAAAGATGCGGGGTATGATGCTCACAGCACCTGGTATTCCCAAGCAGTCTCCCAATCAGGTACTAACCAGGCCAAACCATGCTTGGCTTCCGAGATCGGACGAGATCGGGCCTTTTCGGGGTGGTATGGCCGTGAGCGGTACTGCTTTTGCAGATGGACACCCATGAAATGTCGAAAAAGATGCGGGGTATGATACTCACAGCACCTGGTATTCCCAAGCGGTCTCCCAATCAGGTACTAAACAGGCCGAACCATGCTTGGCTTCCGAGATCGGAGGATATCGGGCCTTTTCAGGGTGGTATGGCCGTGAGCGGTACTGCTCTTGCAGATGGACACCCATGAAATGTCGAAAAAGATGCGGGGTAAGATGCTCACAGCACCTGGTATTCCCAAGCGGTCTCCCAATCAGGTACTAACCAGGCCGAACTATGCTTGGCTTTCGAGATCGGACGAGATCGGGCCTTTTCAGGGTGGTATGGCCGTGAGCGGTACTGCTCCTGCAGATGGACACCCATGAAATGTCGAAAAAGATGCGGGGCATGACGCTCACAGCACCTGGTATTCCCAAGCGGTCTCCCAATCAGGTACTAACCAGGCCAAACCATGCTTGGCTGCCAAGATCGGACAAGATCGGGCCTTTTCAGGGTGGTATGGCCGTGAGCGGTACTGCTCTTGCAGATGGACACCCATGAAATGTCGAAAAAGATGCAGGGTATGATGCTCACAGCACCTGATATTCCCAAACGGTCTCCCAATCAGGTACTAACCAGGCCGAACCATGCTTGGCTTCCGAGATTAGACAAGATCGGGCCTTTTCAGGGTGGTATGGCCGTGAGCAGTACTGCTCTTGCAGATGGACACCCATGAAATGTCGAAAAAGATGCGGGGTATGATGCTCACAGCACCTGGTATTCCCAAGCGGTCTCCCAATCAGGTACTAACCAGGCCGAACCATGCTTGGCTGCCGAGATCGGACGAGATCGGGCGAGATCGGGCCTTTTCAGGGTGGTATGGCCGTGAGTTGTACTGCTTTTGCAGATGGACACCCATGAAATGTCGAAAAAGATGCGGGGTATGATGCTCACAGCACCTGGTATTCCCAAGCGGTCTCCCAATCAGGTACTAAACAGGCCGAACCATGCTTGGCTGCCGAGATCGGACGAGATCGGGCCTTTTCAGGGTGGTATGGCCGTGAGCGGTACTGCTCTTGCAGATGGACACCCATGAAATGTCGAAAAAGATGCGGGGTATGATGCTCACAGCACCTGGTATTCCCAAGCGGTCTCCCAATCAGATACTAACCAGGCCGAACGATGCTTGGCTTCCGAGATCGGACGAGATCGGGCCTTTTCAGGGTGGTATGGCCGTGAGCGGTACTGCTATTGCAGATGGACACCCATGAAATGTCGAAAAAGATGCGGGGTATGATGCTCACTGCACCTGGTATTCCCAAGCGGTCTCCCATTCAGGTACTAACCTGGCCGAATCATGCTTGGCTGCTGAGATCGGACGAGATCAGGCCTTATCAGGGTGGTATGGCCGTGAGAGGTACTGCTCTTGCAGATGGACACCCATGAAATGTCGAAAAAGATGCGGGGTATGATGCTCACAGCACCTGGTATTCCCAAGCGGTCTCCCAATCAGGTACTAACCAGGCCGAACCATGCTTGGCTTCCGAGATCGGACGAGATCGGGCCTTTTCAGGGTGGTATGGCCGTGAGCGGTACTGCGCATGCAGATGGACACCCATGAAATGTCGAAAAAGATGCGGGGTATGACGCTCACAGCACCTGGTATTCCCAAGCGGTCTCCCATTCAGGTACTAAACAGGCCGAACCATGCTTGGCTTCCGAGATCGGACGAGATCGGACGAGATCGGGCCTTTTCAGGGTGGTATGGCCGTGAGCGGTACTGCTCTTGCAGATGGACACCCATGAAATGTCGAAAAAGATGCGGGGTATGATGCTCACAGGACCTGGTATTCCCAAGCGGTCTCCCAATCAGGTACTAACCAGGCCGAACCATGCTTGGCTTCCGAGATCGGACGAGATCGGGCCTTTTCAGGGTGGTATGGCCTTGAGCGGTACTGCTCTTGCAGATGGACACCCATGAAATGTCGAAAAAGATGCGGGGTATGATGCTCACAGCACCTGGTATTCCCAAGCGGTCTCCCAATCAGGTACTAAACAGGCCGAACCATGCTTGGCTTCCGAGATCGGACGAGATCGGGCCTTTTCAGGGTGGTATGGCCGTGAGCGGTACTGCTCTTGCAGATGGACACCCATGAAATGTCGAAAAAGATGCGGGGTATGATGCTCACAGCACCTGGTATTCCCAAGCGGTCTCCCAATCAGGTACTAACCAGGCCGTACCATGCTTGGCTGCCGAGATCGGACGAGATCGGGCGAGATCGGGCCTTTTCAGGGTGATATGGCCGTGTGCGGTACTGCTCTTGCAGATGGACACCCATGAAATGTCGAAAAAGATGCGGGGTATGATGCTCACAGCACCTGGTATTCCCAAGCGGTCTCCCAATCAGGTACTAAACAGGCCGAACCATGCTTGGCTTCCGAGATCGGACGAGATCGGGCCTTTTCAGGGTGGTATGGCCGTGAGCGGTACTTCTCTTGCAGATGGACACCCATGAAATGTCGAAAAAGATGCGGGGTATGATGCTCACAGCACCTGGTACTCCCAAGCGGTCTCCCAATCAGATACTAACGAGGCCGAACCATGCTTGGCTTCCGAGATCGGACGAGACCGGACGAGATCGGGCCTTTTCAGGGTGGTATGGCCGTGAGTGGTACTGCTCTTGCAGATGGACACCCATGAAATGTCGAAAAAGATGCGGGGTATGATGCTCACAGCACCTGGTATTCCCAAGCGGTCTCCCAATCAGGTACTAAACAGGCCGAACCATGCTTGGCTTCCGAGATCGGACGAGATCGGGCCTTTTCAGGGTGGTATGGCCGTGAGCGGTACTGCTCTTGCAGATGGACACCCATGAAATGTCGAAAAAGATGCGGGGTATGATGCTCACAGCACCTGGTATTCCCAAGCGGTCTCCCAATCAGGTACTAACCAGGCCGTACCATGCTTGGCTGCCGAGATCGGACGAGATCGGGCGAGATCGGGCCTTTTCAGGGTGATATGGCCGTGAGCGGTACTGCTCTTGCAGATGGACACCCATGAAATGTCGAAAAAGATGCGGGGTATGATGCTCACAGCACCTGGTATTCCCAAGCGGTCTCCCAATCAGGTACTAAACAGGCCGAACCATGCTTGGCTTCCGAGATCGGACGAGATCGGGCCTTTTCAGGGTGGTATGGCCGTGAGCGGTACTGCTTTTACAGATGGACACCCATGAAATGTCGAAAAAGATGCGGGGTATGATGCTCACAGCACCTGGTATTCCCAAGCGGTCTCCCAATCAGGTACTAACCAGGCCGAACCATGCTTGGCTTCCGAGATCGGACGAGATCGGGCCTTTTCAGGGTGGTATGGCCGTGAGCGGTACTTCTCTTGCAGATGGACACCCATGAAATGTCGAAAAAGATGCGGGGTATGATGCTCACAGCACCTGGTATTCCCAAGCGGTCTCCCAATCAGGTACTAACCAGGCCGAATCTTGCTTGGCTTCCGAGATCGGACGAGATCGGGCCTTTTCAGGGTGGTATGGCCGTGAGCGGTACTGCTCTTGCAGATGGACACCCATGAAATGTCGAAAAAGATGCGGGGTATGATGCTCACAGCACCTGGTATTCCCAAGCGGTCTCCCAATCAGGTACTAACCAGGCCGAACCATGCTTGGCTGCCGAGATCGGACGAGATTGGGCCTTATCAGGGTGGTATGGCCGTGAGCGGTACTCTTCATGCAGATGGACACCCATGAAATGTCGAAAAAGATGCGGGGTATGATGCTCACAGCACCTGGTATTCCCAAGCGGTCTCCCAATCAGGTACTAACCAGGCCGAACCATGCTTGGCTGCCGAGATCGGACGAGATCGGGCGAGATCGGGCCTTATCAGGGTGGTATGGCCGTGAGCGGTACTGCTCTTGCAGATGGACACCCATTAAATGTCGAAAAAGATGCGGGGTATGATGCTCACAGCACCTGGTATTCCCAAGCGGTCTCCCAATCAGGTACTAACCAGGCCGAACCATGCTTGGCTGCAGAAATCGGACGAGATAGGGCCTTTTCAGGGTGGTATGGCCGTGAGCGGTACTGCACTAGCAGATGGACACCCATGAAATGTCGAAAAAGATGCGGGGTATGATGCTCACAGCACCTGGTATTCCCAAGCGGTCTCCCAATCAGGTACTAAACAGGCCGAACCATGCTTGGCTTCCGAGATCGGACGAGATCGGACCTTTTCAGGGTGGTATGGCCGTGAGCGGTACTGCTCATGCAGATGGACACCCATGAAATGTCGAAAAAGATGCGGGGTATGATGCTCACAGCACCTGGTATTCCCAAGCGGTCTCCCAATCAGGTACTAACCAGGCCGAACCATGCTTGGCTTCCGAGATCGGACGAGATCGGGCCTTTTCAGGGTGGTATGGCCGCGAGCGGTACCGCTATTGCAGATGGACACCCATGAAATGTCGAAAAAGATGCGGGGTATGATGCTCACAGCACCTGGTATTCCCAAGCGGTCTCCCAATCAGGTACTAACCAGGCCGAACTATGCTTGGCTTCCGAGATCGGACGAGATCGGGCCTTTTCAGGGTGGTATGGCCGTGAGCAATACTGCTCTTGCAGATGGACACCCATGAAATGTCGAAAAAGATGCGGGGCATGGTTCTCACAGAACCTGGTATTCCTAAGCGGTCTCCCAATCAGATACTAACCAGGCCGAATCATGCTTGGCTTCCAAGATCGGACGAGATCGGACGAGATCGGGCCTTTTCAGGGTGGTATGGCCGTGAGTGGTACTGCTCTTGCAGATGGACACCCATGAAATGTCGAAAAAGATGCGGGGCATGGTTCTCACAGCACCTGGTATTCCCAAGCGGTCTCCCAAACAGGTACTAAACAGGCCGAACCATGCTTGGCTTCCGAGATCGGGCGAGATCAGGCCTTTTCAGGGTGGTATGGCTGTGAGCGGTACTGTTCATGCAGATGGACACCCATGAAATGTCGAAAAAGATGCGGGGCATGGTTCTCACAGCACCTGGTATTCCCAAGCGGTCTCCCAATCAGGTGCTAACCAGGCCGAACCATGCTTGGATTCCGAGATCGCACGAGATCGGGCCTTTTCAGGGTGGTATGGCCGTGAGCGGTACTGCACTAGCAGATGGACACTGTCAGGTTCATTAATAATTACCTTCGTCCGTAATTATCAATAACTGCAGGAAGACATCTTATTCAATTATTGACATTTAATTAAATAGAAATGGATACAACAGATAAAAGCCTCCGGAGGGGAGCGTTACAGCAAGTGTCACCTTACAACTTCCGAACGTCTTCCCGAATAGACGTTTTCGTCCCATTCTTATGGTCACAAGTTACAGAGTTGTTGATCATTCCATCACGTATGAGTAAAAACAACATCTGGGACTACAATAACAATCAAAGTATTTTACTAATAACAAAAACAGGGACTAGACCTAACAACATGTAGATTAGAGTAATTATACAACCTCCTTGACCTAAGAATCATATAATATAATCATAATCATATAATCGTTACATACAGAAAAACCCGAAGTGTACGGTTACATAACGATAACAATATTCTTGTTATTGTCCGAATAGCCCTGTCCTCGTCACCAAGGGCCCACCAAATCTCAAGGACCCAGATTGGGTGGATTGTTTGTATAACCATCCTGGAACAGGCTGTCCCGGTTAAAGATGACTTGGTGTGACCTCAACACTTTTGAAAAACAGAAAGAGAATGATTTAACAAAGTAATGAATTCATACAGAGAAAAGAAAGAGAATGATTTAATAAAGAAATGAATTAATATAACTATTATAATAGTAAAACAGAACAAACCCAACATTCCCCCGTTTTTATAATATGTATGTTATTAGTCATTTCTTAGTAATCACTAAATGGTAATGTCGGGTGACTGTGATTTTTCCCGCCTACTCCTTACTCCCATGGCTGGTCTGAAAGAGAAAAAACATAATTATATTCGTCCAATTGGTCCTCGGATTTACCGTACTCCTGGACCTCACTGCTTTCCCCAAACCGTCCCATAAGATACAACTCATGTACTTTAGAATTTGTAGGGGCAATTGCAGTAGTTATAAGTCGGCTTAGCAAGGAGCGCAAACAGGGGATACTACATCACCCACACAATGTTAGGATAGCGGTAATTGTGCCTATAGTAACCACGAAGGATGTAGCCAAATCTTTAGATTTTCCAAAGGTCTTATCCCACCAATCTGACAATGCGGACGTATCTACTCCAGAGTGCTCTTGCATATTGCAGTTCAGTGTTTGCAGGCCAGTAATGGCCCTGGTGAGAGATCCACTGGGTGACGCGTTGTTCGGTATGAAGGTGCAACATTGTTTTCCAAACATTGCACACACGCCCCCTGTTTCAAGGATCATATCCACCGCTATGCGATTCTGGAACGCCATCAGACTGGTAGCTGCCAGTTGTTCCTTCATGGCCACAAATCCCTGTTCAGTATAATTTCCAAGTTTTGAACATTGTAATGTAAGTAATTTATTCTATCCACATTTTTGTTTGGGGTGATTAGAAGGAAGATAGACTCCCAACCTGCTGCGATCTGATTAGCCAGCTTATACTCATCTGGTACGCCCCAGGGGATGCCAATCGCATCAATGTATGTTGGATCTCCTTCCCTCCATGCCTCTCGACGATGTCGGGAGGGTCGACCCTTCAGCCGAATTATGAGCCGCCAATTGTATCTCCTCCACTGTGGATGGAAAAACAGACATCGGTAAGAGCAGTGAGACCAAAGTACCTAGTCCTGCCGCGTTTCGGCAGGAGTCGTATAATTTATCTACCACCCCGCCACCATAGGCCAGAACGTGGTATCAGGGGTGTAGTTTGTTTTAGAACGCCGGTACACCACGTCATTTATCGCCCCCAGCTTCAGACCATGCCCTGTAAGGTTTAAGCAGGTAAAATGATTAAACAGTGGAAAAATTGACTTCCTATTTACTGCGTAACAGGATAAACACTGTTTCAATATATTTTTTTTTTTTCTTGCCAAGTAGGACACGTTTTTTCATTTGTAAAAACACTTTTCCCCAAAAGAATGGTGATTGAGGGAGTTGTTAGACCCCATCGTTTTTTCCCTTGTCTGGTAGGTTATCCTAATCTTTTGTAAGATGGTTTAGTCTCAATTGAAACTATATGGAGACGTCAAACCCAATATAAAAGAGTTCCCTATAGTTTTATGGTATTGCTTGCTGAGCAATAATCTTTTCAATTAATATTGGTGTTTCCCGTATTTTATTAAGTCAGAAAGTTTATTTTACCCGTCCCCTCAATGTTTCAATTGAGACCACCCTTTTACCAAAGTAGCTCCACCTAGTGCTTGTCCTCTTTACACTCCATTAACAGCGCCCAATTATCCCCCGTTTGGGAAATCCCTGTTTCAGAAATACATTTTCACAGGTTAATATGTCAGTCCAAGCTTTCCAATCTTGACCAATTTCTGCAACAAGGCTTTTCCCAATCTTCAATTTTTTGCTGTTAATGTACCACACATATTTCCCACCATAGATTGCCCCTTTGTATGGCAACCGGGACGTCGCCGAGTCCAAATATATATTTTCATTTTGGAAATTTGATTTAGTAGGTAATGTTAATTAAATGTAAATGTGTATGTTTCTCGGTTTACCCTCCCGTAAGAAGGTGTATCCTCAATTGAAACGCCTCCGCCTTTTTCTCCAACTGGAGAAAACAACCCTACTGTGGAAAGGAATAGAATCACAATCATCATTAATCTCATTGCCCCAAAAGCAATAATTGTTTTCAACATGACTTTTTGTCTTTGTTTAGGGAGTTTTCCTCTTGAAACGTTTCAATTTAGACAACCTTCTTACTGTGGGAAAGGTGCATCCGTGTCCCCTTTCAGTAACAAGGACCCTCCCACTTTGCGTTGCTCCGATGTTTCTTCTTTTATGCTGCTTATCAGCATCCAGTCTTCAAGAATCACCGTCGCTTCGTCCGTTTCCTGTTAAGAAGCAAAATCTCCCTCTGATAGTCTAAATTTGGTGTGTGCGTTTTTTTTTCTCTGATAGATTCGCCTCATCATCCAATTGTCATTGTGTGGTGAATAATAACAATTTGTAAGGTCTACCAAACAGGACTTCATATAAGGTCCGCCAATTGTGGATGGTAGACAACTATTATATTAACAAAATGGGAGCCATTATCACTATAAATAGTTTCTGGAATTCCATATCGTGGAATGATATCCATATGATCTAATAAAATAAAATAAAATCTATATGTATTTTTTTGAAATGGATATGTGGGCATGCATATAGATTTAAACCCTAAGCCTTGTAGTGCCGTTGTAGCAAGGCCACCTCCCCCTTGTCGAGACATAGGTCTTCCCTTGACTCAAGCCCAAATTATTTTCTTTATTGATCTTTTATTGATAGATTATGTCTCGGTGGTCTGCCAATCAAAAAACACAAAAAGACAAACTATCATTCACGCTCACACTCATAAAAAAAAGAATTTAGTGTGTTCAACCAGTCTAGCATCCATAATTTCATTTTGTGGGAGTAAACTGGAGTACCCGGAGAAAATCCACAAATTCTCGAGGACGCCATGAATACCCCACATTCCGGAAAGTCTGGATCCACCCCGCATTCATTAGTAGATCCTTTAATATACACACCCCCACTCTAGCATTTTAACCGTTTGTAAAAAATTTCCTTCAAGTTTCACACAAAGTTATATCCTCTTTAATGCTATCAGTTTAGCTGTTTGTTCCCCGAATTGAGGTGGCAATAGTTTCACATCTAAGGTTTTTATTTTCACAGCCGCCATGACCTAATGGCCCCCTGTCAGGTTTTTGGAAAATCCCAATTTCCTCTAATAGCATGCCAATCACCTTTTAATGCGGCCATCCAATTTTGTTTCTACTTGTTTCAGGTGATAAGATAATCTCCCCCATTTGTAAAACAAATTCATCCACGCCTAATTTATACAACATGACGCCTACTTGTTTTAGATATGGGGTCCCCAATTTCCCAAAATTTCCCAGAATTAATGTACTACCACATCCTGTCAAAAACCCAAAACGACTAACATAACCTGTTTCTAAGCCAGATTCTGGAATTTGGAGAATTTCTCCTTTCCCTCCCTTATCTAAGCTTGTTATTGCCACTCGTTATCACTGTAACATTCAGGCGTATTAACCCCATCGTTGCTAAAGTTCTCACCAATTTGCATGCCCTTAAAGCAGTAAAAAGCAACGTTATTTGGTTGTATCAATTGACCAATGCTTATCCAATCCGTAATATCCTTAAAGTCACCAATATGACCTGTGACAAAGCATATTTCCTCCCGCCAGGACAACAGACAATGTTCTTTCAAGTGCACTTTGAAAAACATTCCATGTTACTCCATTCTTAGGGAAAATATGCTCATCCTAAACCAATTATTTTATTTACAATTCACCTAATTATTTGGATGAATGCCATGAATTTTATCATGCCACTATTGCATTGTAAATTTCCCATCTGATGTCGTTAACAGCCAAATAATTCAATACCTACTATACTTTGTAAATCACCTCATATGATGTTTACTTAAGACAAGAGTCATTTCCCATAGCCTGTTACCAAAACAAAAATCTACAACAATTAAATTAGAGAAATCAACCTTTTGTTAGACAATTCCTAATTACAAACTTTAATGTTTTAAAAACCTTATCGTCACCAATATACCATAATTTTGTAAATTTTGTCATCCTGGCCTTTTTTTCTTTTAAACAGCCAACCTCCTGGATTAAAGTATTTTGAATAATCAAAAAATTCTGAAATAGTATTAATATTATTTTATCCTCCAAAAGCTAGTTTCCTTTAACTAAGAGCCCTTTGAAATCCACAATTGCTCAAAAATGACTATTTTGGTCTATTTCCCAAATCCAAAGCTTTTTACCAAATCAACCTTTTACTAAACAGATTTTCTATCCTCTTAATACATTTCATTTTAAAACCCAAAATATCAATGCGAAAGCATCCGCATAACCTTGCATTTCTTGCAGACCATGTATTGTTCTTATTCTGAAAAGTCCAAACAGAAAACGCAATTAGCCGTTAACTATGACCTCCACTCTTGCTGCGAAAACAGCATTGTTATCTTATGTTTACAAACCAGCTTTTTCCCTGTGCCCAAATACAACGCTTTTTAGAGAAGACAACCATTAAAACGTCAAATTAACCCCTCTTCCGATATTCAACTACATCACAATATTTTTCCAAGACCCCATATATCCAGAATATGTATGCTGCAAGCACAACAATATGGCAAAAACCCATTTTCTGCCCTCAAGTTTGCTTCAGCACCCCCAAGGCCAATTATTATTATTATAATGTCTTCACGGAAGGGATCACAAAATTTTAGTTGTTTACACGGTCCGAACGCTCCCGAAAGCCCAACACAGTTAAATCGTCTGCCCCGCGGCCCACATGTTTCACTCCCATCTAATCAGCAGCCGCTGCACCAGAAACGCTTCCCCCGCAGTTGACACATTTTTTGGCAAGTCTAGAGCATAATAAAAACACAGGTGACATTCCCTGCTAAAATTTAAATGATCATTTTGTATATATTCTTTTGTCTTTTTAAACACCATCTTCCCGTTAGCGGACGGGATCAAAAACCAAGCTGCAATAAGCCATCACATTGCTGTAAATTGACAGTACATATAGGTTATATTAACAAAGCACCACCCGCACTTGGAAATAACCATTCTAATTGTTGTTATACAAGCCCAAGCATCACAAAAAAAACCCAATTTATTGTAATCACAAAACGTCATACCCGGATTAACCAAATCAAATACCAGTGTCCCCATTAATTTTCTAGCTCCCTTTATTTTTGTTAAACTTCCTCCGCGCCCGTCACCTATCTCGGTAAATATTTTCCCCGTCAGCCGAGGAGGCCCCGCTATTTTTTCCTTACCAAACAGTACTTTCCCGCAGCCACGGTCTTAAATATATCCCCGTTATCCGAGGGAGCCCCCACTATTTTCCCAAAATAGTATTTTTAACTTCTCCCCGGCCTTATTTTGCCATTAGTGTCTGTGGAACAAGCTGTTACACTTTCATCCACTCACATATTATTTATATATGTATATTACCTCTATGCATTAGTGCATATATTATCCTGCATTCTATGCATTTTAAGCTGGCCAGCAAACCCATATTTATTTATCCATAAATATAGCTGTGTAATATTTTTAAAGCGCTTTGTCTTTCCAATTTTTTCCAATCCTTACAAGTTAGACGTATTTTTTGGATCGTCATCCAAACCCGCCTTACAACACGTGTTTCCCATATTTTACTTTTATTTTTTGTAGTGAGTTCGTGTGCCTCACACAGTTAACTCTATTATTTATTATTATTATTAATATTATTATTATCTATTCGACTGTATCGACTGTATCTCCTAGGCCTTTCCTAATTTTACTGCAGAAACCACACAAACACCATACAACGTATATTCGTGCCTACCCTTTAGACACAGGACACTCCCCGGCCCCAATATTGTATCTCTAGTACAATATATTCGTGCCTACCCCTGAGACACAGGACACTTTCCAGCAAAGTGCCCCACCGTACCTGCCATTGACTAGTATAAACACAGGGTTTTATCGCCGTCACCCAGGACGCGAAACCAGCCCAACAATGGACCTCACATACAATGTCCCTTTAACGCATTTGGAAACACCTTCACAACATGCAGACATTAATGTGGACTTACCCGAGATCCATCAGATGTCTCCCTCCAGCAGGAAAAGTCTTCAACCGCCGAGAATCCAGGCGCCCCCGTCGAAAAACTCCGGCCCACCAAGGGTTTTGAAGACGCCGTGCGCACGGTCACTTACCAGATGTCGAACAGCAGCGCCTGGGTTCTCGCTCCGGTATATTGACCTCCATGGCTCAGAAGGACCAAAATGTCAGGTTCATTAATAATTACCTTCGTCCATAATTATCAATAACTGCAGGAAGACATCTTATTCAATTATTGACATTTAATTAAATAGAAATGGATACAACAGATAAAAGCCTCCGGAGGGGAGCGTTACAGCAAGTGTCACCTTACAACTTCCGAACGTCTTCCCGAATAGACGTTTTCGTCCCATTCTTATGGTCACAAGTTACAGAGTTGTTGATCATTCCATCACGTATGAGTAAAAACAACATCTGGGACTACAATAACAATCAAAGTATTTTACTCATAACAAAAACAGGGACTAGACCTAACAACATGTAGATTAGAGTAATTATACAACCTCCTTGACCTAAGAATCATATAATATAATCATAATCATATAGTCGTTACATACAGAAAAACCCGAAGTGTACGGTTACATAACGATAACAATATTCTTGTTATTGTCTGAATAGCCCTGTCCTCGTCACCAAGGGCCCACCAAATCTCAAGGACCCAGATTGGGTGGATTATCTGTAAAACCATCCTGGAACAGGCTGTCCAGGTTAAAGATGACTTGGTGTGACCTCAACACTTTTGAAAAACAGAAAGAGAATGATTTAACAAAGTAATGAATTAATACAGAGAAAAGAAAGAGAATGATTTAATAAAGAAATGAATTAATATAACTATTATAATAGTAAAACAGAACAAACCCAACAGACACCCATGAAATGTCGAAGAAGATGCGGGGTATGATGCTCACAGCACTTGGTATTCCCAAGCGGTCTCCCAATCAGGTACTAACCAGGCCGAACCATGCTTGGCTTCCGAACTCGGACGAGATCGGGCCTTTTCAGGGTGGTATGGCCGTGAGCGGTACTGCTTTTGCAGATGGACACCCATGGAATGTCGAAAAAGATGCGGGGTATGAAGCTCACAGCACTTGGTATTCCCAAGCGGTCTCCCAATCAGGTACTAACCAGGCCGAACTATGCTTGGCTTCCGAGATCGGACGAGATCGGGCCTTTTCAGGGTGGTATGGCCGAGAGCGGTACTGCTTTTGCAGATGGACACCCATGAAATGTCGAAAAAGATGCGGGGTATGAAGCTCACAGCACTTGGTATTCCCAAGCGGTCTCCCAATCAGGTACTAACCAGGCCGAACCATGCTTGGCTTCCGAGATCGGACGAGATCGGGCCTTTTCAGGGTGGTATGGCCATGTGAGCGGTACTGCTCTTGCAGATGGACACCCATGAAATGTCGAAAAAGATGCGGGTTATGATGCTCACAGCACCTGGTATTCCCAAGCGGTCTCCCAATCAGGTACTAACCAGGCCGAACCATGCTTGGCTTCCGAGATCGGGCGAGATCGGGCCTTTTCAGGGTGGTATGGCCGTGAGCGGTACTGCACTAGCAGATGGACACCCATGAAATGTCGAAAAAGATGCGGGGTATGATGCTCACAGCACCTGGTATTCCCAAGCGATCTCCCAATCAGGTACTAACCAGGCCGAACCATGCTTGGCTTCCGAGATCGGGCGAGATCGGGCCTTTTCAGGGTGGTATGGCCGTGAGCGGTACTGTTCTTGCAGATGGACACCCATGAAATGTCGAAAAAGATGCGGGGTATGATGCTCACAGCACCTGGTATTCCCAAGCGGTCTCCCAATCAGGTACTAACCAGGCCGAACCATGCTTGGCTTCCGAGATCGGACGAGATCGGGCCTTTTCAGGGTGGTATGGCCGTGAGCGGTACTGCATTAGCAGATGGACACCCATGAAATGTCGAAAAAGATGCGGGGTATGATGCTCACAGCACCTGGTATTCCCAAGCGGTCTCCCAATCAGGTACTAACCAGGCCGAACCATGCTTGGCTTCCGGGATCGGACGAGATCGGGCCTTTTCAGGGTGGTATGGCCGTGAGCGGTACTGCACTAGCAGATGGACACCCATGAAATGTCGAAAAAGATGCGGGGTATGATGCTCACAGCACCTGGTATTCCCAAACGGTCTCCCAATCAGGTACTAACCAGGCCGAACCATGCTTGGCTTCCGAGATCGGACGAGATCGGGCCTTTTCAGGGTGGTATGGCCGTGAGCGGTACTGCTTTTGCAGATGGACACCCATGAAATGTCGAAAAAGATGCGGGGTATGATGCTCACAGCACCTGGTATTCCCAAGCGGTCTCCCAATCAGGTACTAACCAGGCCGAACCATGCTTGGCTTCCGGGATCGGACGAGATCGGGCCTTTTCAGGGTGGTATGGCCGTGAGCGGTACTGCACTAGCAGATGGACACCCATGAAATGTCGAAAAAGATGCGGGGTATGATGCTCACAGCACCTGGTATTCCCAAACGGTCTCCCAATCAGGTACTAACCAGGCCGAAACATGCTTGGCTTCCGAGATCGGGCGAGATCGGGCCTTTTCAGGGTGGTATGGCCGTGAGCGGTACTGCTTTTGCAGATGGACACCCATGAAATGTCGAAAAAGATGCGGGGTATGATGCTCACAGCACGTGGTATTCCCAAGCGGTCTCCCAATCAGGTACTATCCAGGCCAAACCATGCTTGGCTGCCGAGATCGGACGAGATCGGACGAGATCGGGCCTTTTCAGGGTGGTATGGCTGTGAGCGGTACTGCACTAGCAGATGGACACCCATGAAATGTCAAAAAAGATGCGGGGTATGATGCTCACAGCACGTGGTATTCCCAAGCGGTCTCCCAATCAGGTACTAACCAGGCCGAATCATGCTTGTCTTCCGAGATCGGGCGAGATCGGGCCTTTTCAGGGTGGTATGGCCGTGAGCGGTGCTGCACTAGCAGATGGACACCCATGAAATGTCGAAAAAGATGCGGGGTATGATACTCACAGCACCTGGTATTCCCAAGCGGTCTCCCAATCAGGTACTAACCAGGCCGAACCATGCTTGGCTTCCGAGATCGGACTAAATAGGGCTTTTTCAGGGTGGTATGGCCGTGAGCAGTACTGCTCCTGCAGATGGACACCCATGAAATGTCGAAAAAGATGCAGGGTATGATGCTCACAGCGCCTGGTATTCCGAAGCGGTCTCCCAATCAGGTACTAAACAGGCCGAACCATGCTTGGCTGCCGAGATCGGACGAGATCGGGCCTTTTCAGGGTGGTATGGCCGTGAGCGGTACTGCACTAGCAGATGGACACCCATGAAATGTCGAAAAAGATGCGGGGTATAATGCCCACAGCACCTGGTATTCCCAAGCGGTCTCCCAATCAGGTACTAACCAGGCCGAACCATGCTTGGCTGCCGAGATCGGACGAGATCGGGCCTTTTCAGGGTGGTATGGCCGTGAGCGGTACTGCTTTTGCAGATGGACACCCATGAAATGTCGAAAAAGATGCGGGGTATGCTGCTCACAGCACCTGGTATTCCCAAGCGGTCTCCCAATCAGGTACTAAACAGGCCGAACCATGCTTGGCTTCCGAGATCGGAGGAGATCGGGCCTTTTCAGGGTGGTATGGCCGTGAGCGGTACTGCTCTTGCAGATGGACACCCATGAAATGTCGAAAAAGATGCGGGGTATGATGCTCACAGCACCTGGTATTCCCAAGCGGTCTCCCAATCAGGTACTAACCAGGCCGAACCATGCTTGGCTTCCGAGATCGGACGAGATCGGGCCTTTTCAGGGTGGTATGGCCGTGAACGGTACTGCACTAGCAGATGGACACCCATGAAATGTCGAAAAAGATGCGGGGCATGGTTCTCACAGCACCTGGTATTCCCAAGCGGTCTCCCAATCTGGTACTAAACAAGTCTAACCATGCTTGGCTTCCGAGATCGGGCGAGATCGGGCCTTTTCAGGGTGGTATGGCCGTGAGCGGGACTGCTTTTGCAGATGGACACCCATGAAATGTCGAAAAAGATGCGGGGTATGATGCTCACAGCACCTGGTATTCCCAAGCGGTCTCCCAACCAGGTACTAACCAGGCCCAACCATGCTTGGCTTCCAAGATCGGACGAGATCGGGCCTTTTCAGGGTGGTATGGCCGTGAGCGGTACTGCACTGGCAGATGGACACCCATGAAATGTCGAAAAAGATGCGGGGTATGATGCTCACAGCACCTGGTATTCCCAAGCGGTCTCCCAATTAGGTACTAACCAGGCCGAACCATGCTTGGCTTCCGAGATCGGACGAGATCAGGCCTTTTCAGGGTGGTATGGCCGTGAGCGGTACTGCTCTTGCAGATGGACACCCATGAGCTAAAGTATTAATTCGACCTTCTACACCTGCTACCCAAATCAATTGGGATTTGACATTATTCAAAGTCAGTTGGAATATTCAGGTTATAAAAGAGGGGGGAAAAGGCAGGAATATATACAGCTATGTTTTACTTTTGTGCATTTCAGGCCAAATTGGTATTTGTCTTTGAGTCAGCAATAATAACAAAGGAGTAAAGTCAGCTTGATTGCAGTAAGACTTTTTGCACTCTATACACTCAATTTTCACATGTTGTTTTACTTCTGGACGCTGCAAATGGACTGCACATCTGTTGCATCGTGTGTATATATGTGTATTACCGTACTTTGAATTTTGATTTAAACCTTTACAACCCAACTACCTCAGATCAAGCAATTATAATGTAAAGTAGTGGATGTTTAAAAAAAGCACCAAATGCAAAAAGATAACAAAATAACAATACTAAATAGTCAAATAAGCAACTCCATTATTCTTTTAGAGAAAATATCTCAGCGGGGTCAAGTCATTCAATTCAAATCGACTGGTAATCAGATTCAATTAAAGACTAACTGATTGGGTGCAATGTTGTAGTGGCAGCACAACTAAATGAATTCACTGAATTTAAATGGGATTTATAAGTGTTTTCACATTTTATACTGTAAAACAAAAAATCACATAGGATTTATGGTTAAACACTGGAGCTACAGAATTTTACCAGAAATTACATTCAATTGGTATAGCACTTCAATAACCACCAATTTATTGGAACACTATTGTAGATTTTTCATTTCACTGAAACTAAAATTATATTGCTCCACCACCACATGCACACACCCCTTTTTTACTGTATAACTCTAGCAACCACAAGTATTTTATTTTTATTTTTTTAAGAAGAAAATGACTGACTATTCTTCTGTCTGTTCAGATATCACTACTTTTACATGATAAGAGAAGTAATTTTTAGAGAAGGCTCAGCAAAATACCCAGCATTCAATAGTACTGGCATGCTGGATCTTGCAAACTACACTCCTCAACTGCACGGAAAAAAAATAGAAAAAAACAGTCATACATTGTCTGCAGTACTTTCCACTCATTCGCTTACACTTTGTACTCCATCCTTTCTACACAAAAAGCATCATCCCGCTGTTACAGAGTAAAGAAGGTTGCACAGAGTCCTTTTCTTGCTGTTCTGTCTCTTTAGAACAGAAGGACACTTTGCGCTTCACAGAATGCAAGTCTACAAGTACTGCTGCTTAGATGTGGTTGAATGTTAGGCCCCTAAGAAATACATGTGAAGCAACAGCAATGCTTTACAAGGTGTCTATTGTTTATATAAATAAACATAAAACAGGTTACGAAAACATGCTGTAAAATCCAAATCATATTTTATCATAGTTTCACATGCTTAAACTAATAGTAATTGTTTAGTATAAATGATCGTCATGTGAAAGACATTGTTTAGTATTCTTTCATTCATTCATTCTCTCAACCGCTTATCCTCACAAGGGTCACGGGGGGTGCTAAGGCCTATCCCAGCTATCTACGGGCACCAGGCGGGGGACAAAAGAATGAACATAATTTAAAGTAATTGCTCTACAGTTGTACTGCATACCGGAGGTCATTTAATTCATTCAGATCAAGAACCTCAAATAACATATCGGCTGGTATTGTTGGAGATGGAAATCCAACTCATTTTATCTCTGAGGGCTAGCTGCGAATGCACTTGCATTATGTCAGTAAAATTCTAGAAATCATAGCGAAAGGGTTATTTTTCAAGAAAATCTGTTCCCGAAAGACCGACAAATTGTCTTTATTTGATGCTCTTGTCAGGAGAGGTTGGATTGCCTTTCCTGGCATGACGTCACGATAACTATCAGCTGTCACTAATTACGTGATTAGATTATTTTTGGCGTCACTGGACAATGTCCAAGTGGACATGGGGAAGCTGGAGCACCTCTTTGAGTCCAGGGCCAAAGAGACGCCATGGGCCAAGAAAGCGCCAGAGAGCAAAAAGTCCGAGATCCTGGTTCTGGACTCCAAGCGGAGCACCGCCATCAACATCGGGATGACGGTCCTGCCCGCCGTTCACGTCATCAAGAGCGCCATCCTCAACTTTGACGATTTTGCCATCAACAAGGAGGGTGTGGAGAAGATCCTGAGCATGACGCCCACAGAGGAGGAGAAGCAGAAGATCCGCGAGGCTCGCTCGGCCAATCCCGACGTTCCCCTGGGGACGGCCGAGGAATTCCTCTCGGGCCTGGCTTCCGTCAGCGCCTTGACCCCCCGCCTGCAGCTGTGGTCTTTCAAACTCAACTATGAGGCACTCGAGCAGGAGATCGCCGAGCCCCTGTTTGACCTGAAGTTGGGCATGGAGCAGCTGGCCGGCAACCGGACCTTCAAGAAGATCCTGGCCACGCTGCTGGCCGTGGGGAACTTCCTCAACGGGTGTCCTCCTCACCAGAATCTTCAGGCTCCCTCCATGGTGAATCAATTCCTCTGGGCATAGGCATAAGATAACTTGGGCGCTCTCTGGTGGTTGTACGCACCTGGGCATCATGATGAAACGGTAAAGGCTTCCCAGGGCGACGTGCATAGCAGTGGTGGGGCGTATGAGTACGCTGCGGCTCTAACTCTTCTACCAGCTGTGGCTCATCTCTAGAAATGATGTGCCTGAGAGCCCCGCACCACGGTGTGTCCATTACAAAATTCCTAAACGATTCTGAGGGGTTTCTTATACATTCCAAGCAGTCCGGTGTCTTCGAGGTGGATGGTTTGCGTCGCCGAGTGCGTCGGCGCGAGCGTGGGTGGCGCTCCGCTGGGTCCATAATGGTTGGATCGTGCTGTTACGATTTCGCCGCGTAGTGCGACGCGATCGTAGGGTAAGTTGAACCCAGATGCAGAGTCGCCGAAGTAATTGGAAAGGTGAGGCAGATCTGTAGCTCTTGTTGGTTGATTTAATAAACGGGGTAACATAACTTAAACAACTTGGCTTGACCACTCATTACAAACGAACTGAACATGCGGCGTGGCGTCAATGGAAACAGCAATTACTACGAGGATTAACAGGAAACGAAACCAGAACTTAACCAGTCGATCCAACCGCGCCCACAGAAAATCATAATGCTTAAATACCAAAAATAATCTAATCACGTAATTAGTGACAGCTGATAGTTATCGTGACGTCATGCCAGGAAAGGCAATCCAACCACTCCTGACAGCTCTGAGTGATTTTGGATCCTTTGTTTCTCCCCCAAGTAATGAGGACATGTTCTTTTTAAGATAGCTCTCCATCTAAGTCCTACTATAGGTCCAGTCTTGGTAAAAGGTGCATGATGACAACTGATCTATCTGAAATCCAGAATTTGATCTGGATTTCAGATAGATCACCCATGAAATGTCGAAAAAGATGCGGGGTATGATGCTCACAGCACCTGGTATTCCCAAGCGGTCTCCCAATCAGGTACTAACCAGGCCGAACCATGCTTGGCTTCCGAGATCGGACGAGATCGAGCCTTTTCAGGGTGGTATGGCCGTGAGCTGTACTGCTCTTGCAGATGGACACCCATGAAATGTCGAAAATGATGCGGGGTATGATGCTCACAGCACCTGGTATTCCCAAGCGGTCTCCCAATCAGGTACTAAACAGGCCGAACCATGCTTGGCTTCCGAGATCGGACGAGATCGGGTCTTTCAGGGTGGTATGGCCGTGAGCGGTACTGCTTTTGCAGATGGACACCCATGAAATGTCGAAAAAGATGCGGGGCATGGTTCTCACAGAACCTGGTATTCCCAAGCGGTCTCCCAATCAGATACTAACCAGGCCGAACCATGCTTGGCTTCCAAGATCGGACGAGAACGGACGAGATCGGGCCTTTTCAGGGTGGTATGGCCGTGAGCGGTACTGCTCTTGCAGATGGACACCCATGAAATGTCGAAAAAGATGCGGGGCATGGTTCTCACAGCACCTGGTATTCCCAAGCGGTCTCCCAATCAGGTACTAAACAGGCCGAACTATGCTTGGCTTCCGAGATCGGGCGAGATCAGGCCTTTTCAGGGTGGTATGGCTGTGAGCAGTACTGTTCATGCAGATGGACACCCATGAAATGTCGAAAAAGATGCGAGGTATGATGCTCACAGCACCTGGTATTCCCAAGCGGTCTCCCAATCAGGTACTAAACAGGCCGAACCATGCTTGGCTTCCGAGATCGGACGAGATCGGGCCTTTTCAGGGTGGTATGGCCGTAAGCGGTACTGCTCTTGCAGATGGACACCCATGAAATGTCGAAAAAGATGCGGGGCATGGTTCTCACAGCACCTGGTATTCCCAAGCGGTCTCCCAATCAGGTACTAACCAGGCCGAACCATGCTTGGCTGCCGAGATCGGACGAGATCGGGCGAGATCGGGCCTTTTCAGGGTGATATGGCCGTGAGCGGTACTGCTTTAGCAGATGGACACCCATGAAATGCCGAAAAAGATGCGGGGTATGATGCTCACAGCACCTGGTATTCCCAAGCGGTCTCCCAATCAGGTACTAACCAGGCCGAACCATGCTTGGCTGCCGAGATCGGAC
This sequence comes from Stigmatopora nigra, assembly GCF_051989575.1. NCBI lineage: Eukaryota > Metazoa > Chordata > Actinopteri > Syngnathiformes > Syngnathidae > Stigmatopora > Stigmatopora nigra. The sequence continues at coordinate 803,504 of NW_027551603.1, forward strand.
GAGATCGGACGAGAACGGGCCTTTTCAGGGTGGTATGGCTGTCAGCGGTACTGCTCTTGCAGATGGACACCCATGAAATGTCGAAAAAGATGCGGGGTATGATGCTCACAGCACCTGGTATTCCCAAGCGGTCTCCCAATCAGGTACTAACCAGGCCGAACCATGCTTGGCTTTCGAGGTCGGACGAGATCGGGCCTTTTCAGGGTGGTATGGCCGTGAGCGGTACTGCTCCTGCAGATGGACACCCATGAAATTTCGAAAAAGATGCGGGGTATGATAATCACAGCACCTGGTATTCCCAAGCGGTCTCCCAATCAGGTACTAACCAGGCTGAATCATGCTTGGCTTCCGAGATCGGGCGAGATCGGGCCTTTTCAGGGTGGTATAGCCGTGAGCGGTACTGCACTTGCAGATGGACACCCATGAAATGTCGAAAAAGATGCGGGGCGTGGTTCTCACAGCACCTGGTATTCCCAAGCGGTCTCCCAATCAGGTACTAAACAGGCCGAACCATGCTTGGCTTCCGAGATCGGACGAGATCGGGCCTTTTCAGGGTTGTATGGCCGTAAGCGGTATTGCTCTTGCAGAGGGACACCCATGAAATGTCGAAAAAGATGCGGGGTATGATGCTCACGGCACCTGGTATTCCGAAGCGGTCTCCCAATCAGGTACTAAACAGGCCGAACCATGCTTGGCTGCCGAGATCGGACGAGATCGGGCCTTTTCAGGGTGGTATGGCCGTGAGCGGTACTGCAATAGCAGATGGACACCCATGAAATGTCGAAAAAGATGCGGGGTTTGATGCTCACAGCACCTGGTATTCCCAAGCGGTCTCCCAATCAGGTACTAACCAGGCCGAACCATGCTTGGCTTCCGAGATCGGACGAGATCGGGCCTTTTCAGGGTGGTATGGCCGTGAGCGGTATTGCACTAGCAGATGGACACCCATGAAATGTCGAAAAAGATGCGGGGTATGATGCTCACAGCACCTGGTATTCCCAAGCGGTCTCCCAATCAGGTACTAAACAGGCCGAACCATGCTTGGCTTCCGAGATCGGACGAGATCGAGCCTTTTCAGGGTGGTATGGCCGTGAGCGGTACTGCACTAGCAGATAGACACCCATGAAATGTCGAAAAAGATGCGGGGTATGATGCTCACAGCACCTGGTATTCCCAAGCGGTCTCCCAATCAGGTACTAAACAGGCCGAACCATGCTTGGCTTCCGAGATCGGGCGAGATGGGGTCTTTTCAGGGTGGTATGGCCGTGAGCGGTACTGCACTTGCAGATGGACACCCATGAAATGTCGAAAAAGATGCGGGGTATGATGTTCACAGCACCTGGTATTCCCAAGCGGTCTCCCAATCAGGTACTAACCAGGCCGAACCATGCTTGGCTGCCGAGGTCGGACGAGATCGGGCGAGATCGGGCGAGATCGGGCCTTATCAGGGTGGTATGGCCGTGAGCGGTACTGCTCTTGCAGATGGACACCCATGAAATGTCGAAAAAGATGCGGGGTATGATGCTCACAGCACCTGGTATTCCCGAGCGGTCTCCCAATCAGGTACTAACCAGGCCGAACCATGCTTGGCTTCCGAGATCGGACGAGATCGGGCCTTTTCAGGGTGGTATGGCCGTGAGCGGTACTGCTTTCGCAGATGGACACCCATGAAATGTCGAAAAAGATGCGGGGTATGATGCTCACAGCACCTGGTATTCCCAAGCGGTCTCCCAATCAGGTACTAAACAGGCTGAACCATGCTTGGCTTCCGAGATCGGACGAGATCGGGCCTTTTCAGGGTGGTATGGCCGTGAGCGGTACTGCACTAGCAGATGGACACCCATGAAATGTCGAAAAAGATGCGGGGTATGATGCTCACAGCACCTGGTATTCCCAAGCGGTCTCCCAATCAGGTACTAACCAGGCCGATCCATGCTTGGCTTCCGAGATCGGACAAGATCGGGCCTTTTCAGGGTGGTATGGCCGTGAGCGGTACTGCCCTTGCAGATGGACACCCATGAAATGTCGAAAAAGATGCGAGGTATGATGCTCACAGCACCTGGTATTCCCAAGCGGTCTCCCAATCAGGTACTAAACAGGCCGAACCATGCTTGGCTGCCGAGATCGGACGAGATCGGACGAGATCGGGCCTTTTCAGGGTGGTATGGCCGTGAGCGGTACTGCACTAGCAGATGGACACCCATGAAATGTCGAAAAAGATGCGGGGTATGATGCTCACAGCACCAGGTATTTCCAAGCGGTCTCCCAATCAGGTACTAACCAGGCTGAACCATGCTTGGCTTCCGAGATCAGACGAGATCGGGCCTTTTCAGGGTGGTATGGCCGTGAGCGGTACTGCACTAGCAGATGGACACCCATGAAATGTCGAAAAAGATGCGGGGTATGATGCTCACAGCACCTGGTATTCCCAAGCGGTCTCCCAATCAGGTACTAAACAGGCCGAACCATGCTTGGCTGCCGAGATCGGACGAGATCGGGCCTTTTCAGGGTGGTATGGCCGTGAGCGGTACTGCACTAGCAGATGGACACCCATGAAATGTCGAAAAAGATGCGGGGTATGATGCTCACAGCACCTGGTATTCCCAAGCGGTCTCCCAATCAGGTACTAACCAGGCCGAACCATGCTTGGCTGCCGAGATCGGACGAGATCGGACGAGATCGGGCCTTTTCAGGGTGGTATGGCCGTGAGCGGTACTGCACTAGCAGATGGACACCCATGAAATGTCGAAAAAGATGCGGGGCATGATGCTCACAGCACCTGGTATTCCCAAGCGGTCTCCCAATCAGGTACTAACCAGGCCAAACCATGCTTGGCTTCCTAGATCGGGCGAGATCGGGCCTTTTCAGGGTGGTATGGCCGTGAGCGGTACTGCTTGTGCAGATGGACACCCATGAAATGTCGAAAAAGATGCGGGGCAAGATGCTCACAGCACCTGGTATTCCCAAGCGGTCTCCCAATCAGGTAATAAACAGGCTGAACCCTGCTTGGCTGCCGAGATCGGACGAGATCGGGCGAGATTGGGCCTTTTCAGGGTGGTATGGCCGTGAGCGGTACTGCTCTTGCAGATGGACACCCATGAAATGTCGAAAAAGATGCGGGGTATGATGCTCACAGCACCTGGTATTCCCAAGCGGTCTCCCAATCAGGTATTAACCAGGCCGAACCATGCTTGGCTGCCGAGATCGGACGAGATCGGGCGAGATCGGGCCTTATCAGGGCGGTATGGCCGTGAGCGGTACTGCTCTTGCAGATGGACACCCATGAAATGTCGAAAAAGATGCGGGGTATGATGCTCACAGCACCTGGTATTCTCAAGCGGTCTCCCAATCAGGTACTAACCAGGCCGAACCATGCTTGGCTGCCGAGTTCGGACGAGATCGGGCGAGATCGGGCCTTTTCAGGGTGGTATGGCAGTGAGCGGTACTGCTCTTGCAGATGGACACCCATGAAATGTCGAAAAAAATGCGGGGTATGATGCTCACAGCACCTGGTATTCCCAAGCGGTCTCCCAATCAGGTACTAACCAGGCCGAACCATGCTTGGCTGCCGAGGTCGGACGAGATCGGGCGAGATCGGGCCTTATCAGGGTGGTATGGCCGTGAGCGGTACTGCTCTTGCAGATGAACACTGTCAGGTTCTTTAATAATTACCTTCGTCCGTAATTATCAATAACTGCAGGAAGACATCTTATTCAATTATTGACATTTAATTAAATAGAAATGGATACAACAGATAAAAGCCTCCGGAGGGGAGCGTTACAGCAAGTGTCACCTTACAACTTCCGAACGTCTCCTCGAATAGACGTTTTCGTCCCATTCTTATGGTCACAAGTTACAGAGTTGTTGATCATTCCATCACGTATGAGTAAAAACAACATCTGGGACTACAATAACAATCAAAGTATTTTACTAATAACAAAAACAGGGACTAGACCTAACTACATGTAGATTAGAGTAATTATACAACCTCCTTGACCTAAGAATCATATAATATAATCATAATCATATAATCGTTACATACAGAAAAACCCGAAGTGTACGGTTACATAACGATCACAATATTCTTGTTATTGTCCGAATAGCCCTGTCCTCGTCACCAAGGGCCCACCAAATCTCAAGGACCCAGATTGGGTGGATTGTTTGTATAACCATCCTGGAACAGGCTGTCCAGGTTAAAGATGACTTGGTGTGACCTCAACACTTTTGAAAAACAGAAAGAGAATGATTTAACAAAGTAATGAATTAATACAGAGAAAAGAAAGAGAATGATTTAATAAAGAAATGAATTAATATAACTATTATAATAGTAAAACAGAACAAACCCAACATTCCCCCGTTTTTATAATATGTATGTTATTAGTCATTTCTTAGTAATCACTAAATGGTAATGTCGGGTGACTGTGATTTTTCCCGCCTACTCCTTACTCCCATGGCTGGTCTGAAAGAGAAAAAACATAATTATATTCGTCCAATTGGTCCTCGGATTTACCGTACTCCTGGACCTCACTGCTTTCCCCAAACCGTCCCATAAGATACAACTCATGTACTTTAGAATTTGTAGGGGCAATTGCAGTAGTTATAAGTCGGCTTAGTAAGGAGCGCAAACAGGGGATACTACATCACCCACACAATGTTAGGATAGCGGTAATTGTGCCTATAGTAACCACGAAGGATGTAGCCAAATCTTTAGATTTTCCAAAGGTCTTATCCCACCAATCTGACAATGCGGACGTATCTACTCCAGAGTGCTCTTGCATATTGCGGTTCAGTGTTTGCAGGCCAGTAATGGCCCTGGTGAGAGATCCACTGGGTGACGTGTTGTTCGGTATGAAGGTGCAACATTGTTTTACAAACATTGCACACACGCCCCGTTTCAAGGATCATATCCACCGCTATGCGACCCCGGAACGCCATCAGACTGGTAGCTGCCAGTTGTTCCTTTATGGCCACAAATCCCTGTTCAGTATAATTTCCAAGTTTTGTACATTGTAATGTAAGTAATTTATTCTATCCACATTTTTGTTTGGGGTGATTAGAAGGAAGATAGACTCCCAACCTGCTGCGATCTGATTAGCCAGCTTATACTCATCTGGTACGCCCCAGGGGATGCCAATCGCATCAATGTATGTTGGATCTCCTTCCCTCCATGCCTCTCGACGATGTCGGGAGGGTCGACCCTTCAGCCGAATTATGAGCCGCCAATTGTATCTCCTCCACTGTGGATGGAAAAACAGACATCGGTAAGAGCAGTGAGACCAAAGTACCTAGTCCTGCCGCGTTTCGGCAGGAGTCGTATAATTTATCTACCACCCCGCCACCATAGGCCAGAACGTGGTATCAGGGGTGTAGTTTGTTTTAGAACGCCGGTACACCACGTCTCATTTATCGCCCCTAGCTTCAGACCATGCCCTGTAAGGTTTAAGCAGGTAAAATGATTAAACAGTGGAAAAATTGACTTCCTATTTACTGCGTAACAGGATAAACACTGTTTCAATATATTTTTTTTTCTTTCTTGCCAAGTAGGACACGTTTTTTCATTTGTAAAAACACTTTTCCCCAAAAGAATGGTGATTGAGGGAGTTGTTAGACCCCATCGTTTTTTCCCTTGTCTGGTAGGTTATCCTAATCTTTTGTAAGATGGTTTAGTCTCAATTGAAACTATATGGAGACGTCAAACCCAATATAAAAGAGTTCCCTATAGTTTTATGGTATTGCTTGCTGAGCAATAATCTTTTCAATTAATATTGGTGTTTCCCGTATTTTATTAAGTCAGAAAGTTTATTTTACCCGTCCCCTCAATGTTTCAATTGAGACCACCCTTTTACCAAAGTAGCTCCACCTAGTGCTTGTCCTCTTTACACTCCATTAACAGCGCCCAATTATCCCCCGTTTGGGAAATCCCTGTTTCAGAAATAAATTTCACAGGTTAATATGTCAGTCCAAGCTTTCCAATCTTGACCAATTTCTGCAACAAGGCTTTTCCCAATCTTCAATTTTTTTGCTGTTAATGTACCACACATATTTCCCACCATAGATTGACACCTTGTACGGCACCCGGGACGTCGCCGAGTCCAAATATATATTTTCAATTTGGAAATTTGATTTAGTAGGTAATGTTAATTAAATGTAAATGTGTATGTTTCTCGGTTTACCCTCCCGTAAGAAGGTGTATCCTCAATTGAAACGCCTCCGCCTTTTTCTCCAACTGGAGAAAACAACCCTACTGTGGAAAGGAATAGAATCACAATCATCATTAATCTCATTGCCCCAAAAGCAATAATTGTTTTCAACATGACTTTTTGTCTTTGTTTAGGGAGTTTTCCTCTTGAAACGTTTCAATTTAGACAACCTTCTTACTGTGGGAAAGGTGCATCCGTGTCCCCTTTCAGTAACAAGGACCCTCCGACTTTGCGTTGCTCCGATGTTTCTTCTTTTATGCTGCTTATCAGCATCCAGTCTTCAAGAATCACCGTCGCTTCGTCCGTTTCCTGTTGACAAGCAAAATCTCCCTCTGATAGTCTAAATTTGGTGTGTGCGTTTTTTTTTTTTTTTCTGATAGATTCGCCTCATCATCCAATTGTCATTGTGTAGTGAATAATAACAATTTGTAAGGTCTACCAAACAGGACTTCATATAAGGTCCGCCAATTGTGGATGGTAGACAACTATTATATTAACAAAATGGGAGCCATTATCACTATAAATAGTTTCTGAAATTCCATATCGTGGAATGATATCCATATGATCTAATAAAATAAAATAAAATCTATATGTATTTTTTGAAATGGATATGTGGGTATGCATATAGATTTAAAACCTAAACCTTGTAGTGCCGTTGTAGCAAGGCCACCTCCCCCTTGTCGAGACATAGGTCTTCCCTTGACTCAAGCCCAAATTATTTTCTTTATTGATCTTTTATTGATAGATTATGTCTCGGTGGTCTGCCAATCAAAAAACACAAAAAGACAAACTATCATTCACGCTCACACTCATAAAAAGAAGAATTTAGTGTGTTCAACCAGTCTAGCATCCATAATTTCATTTTGTGGGAGTAAACTGGAGTACCCGGAGAAAATCCACAAATTCTTGAGGACGCCATGAATACCCCACATTCCGGAAGGTCTGGATCCACCCCGCATTCATGAGTAGATCCTTTAATATACACACCCCCACTCTAGCATTTTAACCGTTTGTAAAAAATTACCTTCAAGTTTCACACAAAGTTATATCCTTTTTAATGCTATCAGTTTACCTGTTTGTTCCCCGAATTGAGGTGGCAATAGTTTCACATCTAAGGTTTTTATTTTTCACAGCCGCCATGACCTAATGGCCCCCTATCAGGTTTTTTGGAAAATCCCAATTTCCTCTAATAGCATGCCAATCACCTTTTAATGCGGCCATCCAATTTTGTTTCTACTTGTTTCAGGTGATAAGATAATCTCCCCCATTTGTAAAACTAATTCATCCACGCCTATTTTATACAACATGACGCCTATGGCCTTTATTACGTCGCCTTGACTCCAAATTCTATGAACCAAGATAACACGCCGAATTTGTAAGCGAATTTCCCCCATCCCATTTTGTTCATAGACAACCCATCTACCTAAAGCGTCACTTGTTTCCAAACATGAAAGGCCCCTCTAGAATTTGTGCATCCAGCGCCAAATAGAGCCTATTTACACATTTGTCTCAAACTTGTTTTAGATATGGGGTCCCCAATTTCCCAAAATTTCCCAGAATTCATGTACCACCAGATCCTGTCAAAAACCCAAAACGACTAACATAACCTGTTTCTAAGCCAGATTCTGGAATTTGGAGAATTTCTCCTTTCCCTCCCTTATCTAAGCTTGTTATTGCCCCTCGTTATCACTGTAACATTCAGGCGTATTAACCCCATCGTTGCAATGATATGAATTTCTAAAGTTCTCACCAATTTGCATGCCCTTAAAGCAGTAAAAAGCAACGTTATTTGGTTGTATCAATTGACCAATGCTTATCCAATCTGTAATATCCTTAAAGTCATCAATATGACCTGTGACAAAGCATATTTCCTCCCGCCAGGACAACAGACAATGTTCTTTCAAGTGCACTTTGAAAAACATTCCATGTTACTCCATTCTTAGGGAAAATATGCTCATCCTAAACCAATTATTTTATTTACAATTCACCTAATTATTTGGATGAATGCCATGAATTTTATCATGCCACTATTTTATTGTAAATTTCCCATCTGATGTCGTTAACAGCCAAATAATTCAATACCTACTATATACTTTGTAAATCACCTCATATGATGTTTACTTAAGACAAAAGTCTTTTCCCATAGCCTGTTACCAAAACAAAAATCTTCAACAATTAAATTAGAGAAATCAACCTTTTGTTAGACAATTCCTAATTACAACTTTAATGTTTTAAAAACCTTATCGTCACCAATATACCATAATATTGTAAATTTTGTCATCCTGGCCAACCTCCTGGATTAAAGTATTTTGAACAATCAAAAAATTCTGAAATAGTATTAATATTATTTTATCCTCCAAAAGCTAGTTTCCTTTTACTAAGAGCCCTTTGAAATCCACAATTGCTCAAAAATGACTATTTTGGTCTATTTCCCAAATCCAAAGCTTTTTACCAAATCAACCTTTTACTGAACAGATTTTCTATCCTCTTAATACATTTCATTTTAAAACCCAAAATATCAATGCGAAAGCATTCGCATAACCTTGCATTTCTTGCAGCCCATGTATTGTTCTTATTCTGAAAAGTCCAAACAGAAAACGCAATTAGCCGTTAACTATGACCTCCACTCTTGCTGCGAAAACAGCATTGTTATCTTATGTTTACAAACCAGCTTTTTCCCTGTGCCCAAATACAACGCTTTTTAGAGAAGACAACCATTAAAACGTCAAATTAACCCCTCTTCCGATATTCAACTACATCACAATATTTTTCCAAGACCCCATATATCCAGAATATGTATGCTGCAAGCACAACAATATGGCAAAAACCCATTTTCTGCCCTCAAGTTTGCTTCAGCACCCCCAAGGCCAATTATTATTATTATAATGTCTTCACGGAAAGGATCACAAAATTTTAGTCGTTTACACGGTCCGAACGCTCCCGAAAGCCCAACACAGTTAAATCGTCTGCCCCGCGGCCCACATGTTTCACTCCCATCTAATCAGCAGCCGCTGCACCAGAAACGCTTCCCCCGCAGTCGACACATTTTTTTGCAAGTCTAGAGCATAATAAAAACACAGGTGACATTCCCTGCTAAACATTTAAATGATCATTTTGTATATATTCTTTTGTCTTTTTAAACACCATCTTCCCGTTAGCGGACGGGATCAAAAACCAAGCTGCAATAAGCCATCACATTGCTGTAAATTGACAGTACATATAGGTTATATTAACAAAGCACCACCAGCACTTGGAAATAACCATTCTAATTGTTGTTATACAAGCCCAAGCATCACAAAAAAACCCAATTTATTGTAATCACAAAACGTCATACCCGGATTAACCAAATCAAATACCAGTGTCCCCATTAATTTTCTAGCTCCCTTTATTTTTGTTAAACTTCCTACGCGCCCGTCACCTATCTCGGTAAATATTTTCCCCGTCAGCCGAGGAGGCCCCGCTATTTTTTCCTTACCAAACAGTACTTTCCCGCCGCCACGGTCTTAAATATATCCCCGTTATCCGAGGGAGCCCCCACTATTTTCCCAAAATAGTATTTTTTAACTTCTCCCCGGCCTTATTTCGCCATTAGTGTCTGTGGAACAAGCTGTTACACTTTTATCCACTCACATATTATTTATATACGTATATTACCTCCATTAGTGTCTGTGGAACAAGCTGTTACACTTTTATCCACTCACATATTATTTATATATGTATATTACCTCCATTAGTGTATATATTATCCTGCATTTTATGCATTTTAAGCTGGCCAGCAAACCCATATTTATTTATCCATAAATATAGCTGTGTAATATTTTTAAAGCGCTTTGTCTTACCAATTTTTTCCAATCCTTACAAGTTAGACGTATTTTTTGGATCGTCATCCAAACCCGCCTTACAACACGTGTTTCCCATATTTTACTTTTTTGTAGTGAGTTCGTGTGCCTCACACAGTTAACTTTATTATATCTATTTTTATTATTATCACTCTATTTTTATTATTATCACTCCTTCGACTGTATTTCCTAGGCTTATCTTAATTTTACTGCAGAAACCACACAAACACCATACAACATTTACAACATATTCGTGCCTACCCTTTAGACACAGGACACTTCCCAGCCCCACCATTGTACCTCCAGTACAATACATTCGTGCCTACCCCTGAGACACAGGACACTTTCCAGCAAAGTGCCCCACCGTACCTGCCATTGACTAGTATAAACACAGGGTTTTGTCGCCGTCACCCAGGACGCGAAACCAGCCCACAATGGACCTCACATACAATGTCCCTTTAACGCATTTGGAAACACCGTCACAACATGCAGACATTAATGTGGACTTACCCGAGATCCATCAGATGTCTCCCTCCAGCAGGAAAAGTCTTCAACCGCCGAGAATCCAGGCGCCCCCGTCGAAAAACTCCGGCCCACCAAGGGTTTTGAAGACGCCGTGCGCACGGTCACTTACCAGATGTCGAACAGCAGCGCCTGGGTTCTCGCTCCGGTATATTGACCTCCATGGCTCAGAAGGACCAAAATGTCAGGTTCATTAATAATTACCTTCGTCCGTAATTATCAATAACTGCAGGAAGACATCTTATTCAATTATTGACATTTAATTAAATAGAAATGGATACAACAGATAAAAGCCTCCGGAGGGGAGCGTTACAGCAAGTGTCACCTTACAACTTCCGAACGTCTCCTCGAATAGACGTTTTCGTCCCATTCTTATGGTCACAAGTTACAGAGTTGTTGATCATTCCATCACGTATGAGTAAAAACAACATCTGGGACTACAATAACAATCAAAGTATTTTACTAATAACAAAAACAGGGACTAGACCTAACAACATGTAGATTAGAGTAATTATACAACCTCCTTGACCTAAGAATCATATAATATAATCATAATCATATAATCGTTACATACAGAAAAACCCGAAGTGTACGGTTACATAACGATAACAATATTCTTGTTATTGTCCGAATAGCCCTGTCCTCGTCACCAAGGGCCCACCAAATCTCAAGGACCCAGATTGGGTGGATTGTTTGTATAACCATCCTGGAACAGGCTGTCCAGGTTAAAGATGACTTGGTGTGACCTCAACACTTTTGAAAAACAGAAAGAGAATGATTTAACAAAGTAATGAATTAATACAGAGAAAAGAAAGAGAATGATTTAATAAAGAAATGAATTAATATAACTATTATAATAGTAAAACAGAACAAACCCAACAGACACCCATGAAATGTCGAAAAAGATGCGGGGTATGATGCTCACAGCACCTGGTATTCCCAAGCGGTCTCCCAATCAGGTACTAAACAGGCCGAACCATGCTTGGCTTCCGAGATCGGACGAGATCGGGCCTTTTCAGGGTGGTATGGCCGTGAGCGGTACTGCACTAGCAGATGGACACCCATGAAATGTCGAAAAAGATGCGGGGTATGATGCACACAGCACCTGGTATTCCCAAGCGGTCTCCCAATCAGGTACTAAACAGGCCGAACCATGCTTGGCTTCCGAGATCGGGCGTGATCGGGCCTTTTCAGGGTGGTATGGCCGTGAGCGGTACTGCACTAGCAGATGGACACCCATGAAATGTCGAAAAAGATGCGGGGTATGATGCTCACAGCACCTGGTATTCCCAAGCGGTCTCCCAATCAGGTACTAACCAGGCCAAACCATGCTTGGCTTCCTAGATCGGACGAGATCGGGCCTTTTCAGGGTGGTATGGCCGTGAGCGGTACTGCTCTTGCAGATGGACACCCATGAAATGTCGAAAAAGATGCGGGGTATGATGCTCACAGCACCTGGTATTCCCAAGTGGTCTCCCAATCAGGTACTAACCAGGCCAAACCATGCTTGGCTTCCGAGATCGGACGAGATCGGGCCTTTTCAGGGTGGTATGGCCGTGAGCGGTACTTCTCTTGCAGATGGACACCCATGAAATGTCGAAAAAGATGCGGGGTATGATGCTCACAGCACCTGGTATTCCCAAGCGGTCTCCCAATCAGGTACTAACCAGGCCGAACCTTGCTTGGCTTCCGAGATCGGACGAGATCGGGCCTTTTCAGGGTGGTATGGCCGTGAGCGGTACTGCACTAGCAGATGGACACCCATGAAATGTCGAAAAAGATGCGGGGTATGATGCACACAGCCCCTGGTATTCCCAAGCGGTCTCCCAATCAGGTACTAAACAGGCCGAACCATGCTTGGCTTCCGAGATCGGGCGAGATCGGGCCTTTTCAGGGTGGTATGGCCGTGAGCGGTACTGCACTAGCAGATGGACACCCATGAAATGTCGAAAAAGATGCGGGGTATGATGCTCACAGCACCTGGTATTCCCAAGCGGTCTCCCAATCAGGTACTAACCAGGCCGAACCATGCTTGGCTTCCTAGATCGGACGAGATCGGGCCTTTTCAGGGTGGTATGGCCGTGAGCGGTACTGCTCTTGCAGATGGACACCCATGAAATGTCGAAAAAGATGCGGGGTATGATGCTCACAGCACCTGGTATTCCCAAGCAGTCTCCCAATCAGGTACTAACCAGGCCAAACCATGCTTGGCTTCCGAGATCGGACGAGATCAGGCCTTTTCAGGGTGGTATGGCCGTGAGCGGTACTTCTCTTGCAGATGGACACCCATGAAATGTCGAAAAAGATACGGGGTATGATGCTCACAGCACCTGGTATTCCCAAGCGGTCTCCCAATCAGGTACTAACCAGGCCGAACCTTGCTTGGCTTCCGAGATCGGACGAGATCGGTCCTTTTCAGGGTGGTATGGCCGTGAGCGGTACTGCACTAGCAGATGGACACCCATGAAATGTCGAAAAAGATGCGGGGTATGATGCTCACAGCACCTGGTATTCCCAAGCGGTCTCCCAACCAGGTACTAACCAGGCCGAACCATGCTTGGCTTCCAAGATCGGACGAAATCGGGCCTTTTCAGGGTGGTATGGCCGTGAGCGGTACTGCACTAGCAGATGGACACCCATGAAATGTCGAAAAAGATGCGGGGTATGATGCTCACAGCACCTGGTATTCCCAAGCGGTCTCCCAATCAGGTACTAACCAGGCCGAACCATGCTTGGCTGCCGAGATCAGACGAGATCGGGCCTTATCAGGGTGGTATGGCCGTGAGCGGTACTCTTCTTGCAGATGGACACCCATGAAATGTCGAAAAAGATGCGGGGTATGATGCTCACAGCACCTGGTATTCCCAAGCGGTCTCCCAATCAGGTACTAACCAGGCCGAGCCATGCTTGGCTGCCGAGATCGGACGAGATCGGGCGAGATCGGGCCTTATCAGGGTGGTATGGCCGTGAGCGCTACTGCTCTTGCAGATGGACACCAATGAAATGTCGAAAAAGATGCGGGGTATGATGCTCACAGCACCTGGTATTCCCAAGCGGTCTCCCAATCAGGTACTAACCAGGCCGAACCATGCTTGGCTGCCGAGATCGGACGAGATCGGGCCTTTTCAGGGTGGTATGGCCGTGAGCGGTACTGCACTAGCAGATGGACACCCATGAAATGTCGAAAAAGATGCGGGGTATGATGCTCACAGGACCTGGTATTCCCAAGCGGTCTCCCAATCAGGTACTAAACAGGCCGAACCATGCTTGGCTTCCGAGATCGGACGAGATCGGACCTTTTCAGGGTGGTATGGCCGTGAGCGGTACTGCTCATGCAGATGGACACCCATGAAATGTCGAAAAAGATGCGGGGTATGATGCTCACAGCACCTGGTATTCCCAAGCGGTCTCCCAATCAGGTACTAAACAGGCCGAACCATGCTTGGCTTCCGAGATCGGACGAGATCGGGCCTTTTCAGGGTGGTATGGCCGTGAGCGGTACTGCACTAGCAGATGGACACCCATGAAATGTCGAAAAAGATGCGGGGTATGATGCTCACAGCACCTGGTATTCCCAAGCGGTCTCCCAATCAGGTACTAACCAGGCCGAACCATGCTTGGCTTCCGAGATCGGGCCTTTTCAGGGTGGTATGGCCGTGAGCGGTACTGCTATTGCAGATGGACACCCATGAAATGTCGAAAAAGATGCGGGGTATGATGCTCACAGCACCTGGTATTCCCAAGCGGTCTCCCAATCAGGTACTAAACAGGCCGAACCATGCTTGGCTTCCGAGATCGGACGAGATCGCGCCTTTTCAGGGTGGTATGGCCGTGAGCGGTACTGCTCTTGCAGATGGACACCCATGAAATGTCGAGAAAGATGCGGGGTATGATGCTCACAGCACCTGGTATTCCCAAGCGGTCTCCCAATCAGGTACCAAACAGGCCGAACCATGCTTGGCTTCCAAGATCGGACGAGATTGGGCCTTTTCAGGGTGGTATGGCCATGTGCGGTACTGCACTTGCAGATGGACACCCATGAAATGTCGAAAAAGATGCGGGGTATGATGCTCACAGCACCTGGTATTCCCAAGCGGTCTCCCAATCAGGTACTAAACAGGCCGAACCATGCTTGGCTTCCGAGATCGGACGAGATCGGGCCTTTTCAGGGTGGTATGGCCGTGAGCGGTACTGCACTAGCAGATGGACACCCATGAAATGTCGAAAAAGATGCGGGGTATGATGCTCACAGCACCTGGTATTCCGAAGCGGTCTCCCAATCAGGTACTAAACAGGCCGAACCATGCTTGGCTGCCGAGATCGGGCGAGATCGGGCCTTTTCAGGGTGGTATGGCCGTGAGCGGTACTGCACTTGCAGATGGACACCCATGAAATGTCGAAAAAGATGCGGGGTATGATGCTCACAGCACCTGGTATTCCCAAGCGGTCTCCCAATCAGGTACTAAACAGGCCGAACCATGCTTGGCTGCCGAGATCGGACGAGATCGGGCCTTTTCAGGGTGGTATGGCCGTGAGCGGTACTGCACTAGCAGATGGACACCCATGAAATGTCGATAAAGATGCGGGGTATGATGCTCACAGCACCTGGTATTCCCAAGCGGTCTCCCAATCAGGTACTAACCAGGCCGAACCATGCTTGGCTTCCGAGATCGGACGAGATCGGGCCTTTTCAGGGTGGTATGGCCATGAGCGGTACTGCTCTTGCAGATGGACACCCATGAAATGTCGAAAAAGATGCGGGGTATGATGCTCACAGCACCTGGTATTCCCAAGCGGTCTCCCAATCAGGTACTAAACAGGCCGAACCATGCTTGGCTGCCGAGATCGGGCCTTTTCAGGGTGGTATGGCCGTGAGCGGTACTGCACTAGCAGATGGACACCCATGAAATGTCGGTAAAGATGCGGGGTATGATGCTCACAGCACCTGGTATTCCCAAGCGGTCTCCCAATCAGGTACTAACCAGGCCGAACCATGCTTGGCTTCCGAGATCGGACGAGATCGGGCCTTTTCAGGGTGGTATGGCCGTGAGCGGTACTGCTCTTGCAGATGGACACCCATGAAATGTCGAAAAAGATGCGGGGTATGATGCTCACAGCAACTGGTATTCCCAAGCGGTCTCCCAATCAGGTACTAAACAGGCCGAACCATGCTTAGCTTCCGAGATCGGACGAGATCGGGCCTTTTCAGGCTGGTATGGCCGTGAGCGGTACTGCACTAGCAGATGGACACCCATGAAATGTCGAAAAAGATGCGGGGTATGATGCTCACAGCACCTGGTATTCCCAAGCGGTCTCCCAATCAGGTACTAAACAGGCCGAACCATGCTTGGCTTCCGAGATCGGACGAGATCGGGCCTTTTCAGGGTGGTATGGCCGTGAGCGGTACTGCACTAGCAGATGGACACCCATGAAATGTCGAAAAAGATGCGGGGTATGATGCTCACAGCACCTGGTATTCCCAAGCGGTCTCCCAATCAGGTACTAACCAGGCCGAACCATGCTTGGCTGCCGAGATCGGACGAAATCGGACGAGATCGGGCCTTATCAGGGTGGTATGGCCGTGAGCGGTACTGCACTAGCAGATGGACACCCATGAAATGTGGAAAAAGATGCGGGGTATGATGCTCACAGCACCTGGTATTCCCAAGTGGTCTCCCAATCAGGTACTAACCAGGCCAAACCATGCTTGGCTGCCGAGATCGGACGAGATCGGACGAGATCGGGCCTTATCAGGGTGGTATGGCCGTGAGCGGTACTGCTCTTGCAGATGGACACCCATGAAATGTCGAAAAAGATGCGGGGTATGATGCTCGCAGCACCTGGTATTCCCAAGCGGTCTCCCAATCAGGTACGAACCAGGCCGGACCATGTTTGGCTGCCAAAATCGGACAAGATCGGGCCTTTTCAGGGTGGTAAGGCCGTGAGCGGTACTGCTCTTGCAGATGGACACCCATGAAATGTCGAAAAAGATGCGGGGTATGATGCTCACAGCACCTGGTATTCCCAAGCGGTCTCCCAAACAGATACTAACCAGGCCGAACCATGCTTGGCTTCCGAGTTCGGACGAGATCGGGCCTTTTCAGGGTGGTATGGCCTTGGGCGGTACTGCTCTTGCAGATGGACACCCATGAAATGTCGAAAAAGATGCGGGGTATGATGCTCACAGCACCTGGTATTCCCAAGCGGTCTCCCAAACAGGTACTAAACAGGCCGAACCATGCTTGGCTTCCGAGATCGGACGAGATCGGGCCTTTTCAGGGTGGTATGGCCGTGGGCGGTACTGCACTTTCAGATAGACACCCATGAAATGTCGAAAAAGATGCGGGGTATGATGCTCACAGCACCTGGTATTCCCAAGCGGTCTCCCAATCAGGTACTAAACAGGCCGAACCATGCTTGGCTGCCGAGATCGGACGAGATCGGGCCTTTTCAGGGTGGTATGGCCGTGAGCGGTATGGCACCAGCAGATGGACACCCATGAAATGTCGAAAAAGATGCGGGGTATGATGCTCACAGCACCTGGTATTCCCAAGCGGTCTTCAATCAGGTACTAAACAGGCCGAACCATGCTTGGCTTCCGAGATCGGACGAGATCGGGCCTTTTCAGGGTGGTATGGCCGTGGGCGGTACTGCACTTTCAGATAGACACCCATGAAATGTCGAAAAAAATGCGGGGTATGATGCTCACAGCACCTGGTATTCCCAAGCGGTCTCCCAATCAGGTACTAACCAGGCCAAACCATGCTTGGCTTCCTAGATCGGGCGAGATCGGGCCTTTTCAGGGTGGTATGGCCGTGAGCGGTACTGCTCGTGCAGATGGACACCCATGAAATGTCGAAAAAGATGCGGGGCAAGATGCTCACAGCACCTGGTATTCCCAAGCGGTCTCCCAATCAGGTACTAAACAGGCTGAACCCTGCTTGGCTGCCGAGATCGGACGAGATCGGGCGAGATTGGGCCTTTTCAGGGTGGTATGGCCGTGAGCGGTACTGCTCTTGCAGATGGACACCCATGAAATGTCGAAAAAGATGCGGGGTATGATGCTCACAGCACCTGGTATTCCCAAGCGGTCTCCCAATCAGGTATTAACCAGGCCGAACCATGCTTGGCTGCCGAGATCGGACGAGATCGGGCGAGATCGGGCCTTATCAGGGCGGTATGGCCATGAGCGGTACTGCTCTTGCAGATGGACACCCATGAAATGTCGAAAAAGATGCGGGGTATGATGCTCACAGCACCTGGTATTCTCAAGCGGTCTCCCAATCAGGTACTAACCAGGCCGAACCATGCTTGGCTGCCGAGTTCGGACGAGATCGGGCGAGATCGGGCCTTTTCAGGGTGGTATGGCAGTGAGCGGTACTGCTCTTGCAGATGGACACCCATGAAATGTCGAAAAAAATGCGGGGTATGATGCTCACAGCACCTGGTATTCCCAAGCGGTCTCCCAATCAGGTACTAACCAGGCCGAACCATGCTTGGCTGCCGAGGTCGGACGAGATCGGGCGAGATCGGGCCTTATCAGGGTGGTATGGCCGTGAGCGGTACTGCTCTTGCAGATGAACACTGTCAGGTTCTTTAATAATTACCTTCGTCCGTAATTATCAATAACTGCAGGAAGACATCTTATTCAATTATTGACATTTAATTAAATAGAAATGGATACAACAGATAAAAGCCTCCGGAGGGGAGCGTTACAGCAAGTGTCACCTTACAACTTCCGAACGTCTCCTCGAATAGACGTTTTCGTCCCATTCTTATGGTCACAAGTTACAGAGTTGTTGATCATTCCATCACGTATGAGTAAAAACAACATCTGGGACTACAATAACAATCAAAGTATTTTACTAATAACAAAAACAGGGACTAGACCTAACTACATGTAGATTAGAGTAATTATACAACCTCCTTGACCTAAGAATCATATAATATAATCATAATCATATAATCGTTACATACAGAAAAACCCGAAGTGTACGGTTACATAACGATCACAATATTCTTGTTATTGTCCGAATAGCCCTGTCCTCGTCACCAAGGGCCCACCAAATCTCAAGGACCCAGATTGGGTGGATTGTTTGTATAACCATCCTGGAACAGGCTGTCCAGGTTAAAGATGACTTGGTGTGACCTCAACACTTTTGAAAAACAGAAAGAGAATGATTTAACAAAGTAATGAATTAATACAGAGAAAAGAAAGAGAATGATTTAATAAAGAAATGAATTAATATAACTATTATAATAGTAAAACAGAACAAACCCAACATTCCCCCGTTTTTATAATATGTATGTTATTAGTCATTTCTTAGTAATCACTAAATGGTAATGTCGGGTGACTGTGATTTTTCCCGCCTACTCCTTACTCCCATGGCTGGTCTGAAAGAGAAAAAACATAATTATATTCGTCCAATTGGTCCTCGGATTTACCGTACTCCTGGACCTCACTGCTTTCCCCAAACCGTCCCATAAGATACAACTCATGTACTTTAGAATTTGTAGGGGCAATTGCAGTAGTTATAAGTCGGCTTAGTAAGGAGCGCAAACAGGGGATACTACATCACCCACACAATGTTAGGATAGCGGTAATTGTGCCTATAGTAACCACGAAGGATGTAGCCAAATCTTTAGATTTTCCAAAGGTCTTATCCCACCAATCTGACAATGCGGACGTATCTACTCCAGAGTGCTCTTGCATATTGCGGTTCAGTGTTTGCAGGCCAGTAATGGCCCTGGTGAGAGATCCACTGGGTGACGTGTTGTTCGGTATGAAGGTGCAACATTGTTTTACAAACATTGCACACACGCCCCGTTTCAAGGATCATATCCACCGCTATGCGACCCCGGAACGCCATCAGACTGGTAGCTGCCAGTTGTTCCTTTATGGCCACAAATCCCTGTTCAGTATAATTTCCAAGTTTTGTACATTGTAATGTAAGTAATTTATTCTATCCACATTTTTGTTTGGGGTGATTAGAAGGAAGATAGACTCCCAACCTGCTGCGATCTGATTAGCCAGCTTATACTCATCTGGTACGCCCCAGGGGATGCCAATCGCATCAATGTATGTTGGATCTCCTTCCCTCCATGCCTCTCGACGATGTCGGGAGGGTCGACCCTTCAGCCGAATTATGAGCCGCCAATTGTATCTCCTCCACTGTGGATGGAAAAACAGACACCGGTAAGAGCAGTGAGACCAAAGTACCTAGTCCTGCCGCGTTTCGGCAGGAGTCGTATAATTTATCTACCACCCCGCCACCATAGGCCAGAACGTGGTATCAGGGGTGTAGTTTGTTTTAGAACGCCGGTACACCACGTCTCATTTATCGCCCCTAGCTTCAGACCATGCCCTGTAAGGTTTAAGCAGGTAAAATGATTAAACAGTGGAAAAATTGACTTCCTATTTACTGCGTAACAGGATAAACACTGTTTCAATATATTTTTTTTTCTTTCTTGCCAAGTAGGACACGTTTTTTCATTTGTAAAAACACTTTTCCCCAAAAGAATGGTGATTGAGGGAGTTGTTAGACCCCATCGTTTTTTCCCTTGTCTGGTAGGTTATCCTAATCTTTTGTAAGATGGTTTAGTCTCAATTGAAACTATATGGAGACGTCAAACCCAATATAAAAGAGTTCCCTATAGTTTTATGGTATTGCTTGCTGAGCAATAATCTTTTCAATTAATATTGGTGTTTCCCGTATTTTATTAAGTCAGAAAGTTTATTTTACCCGTCCCCTCAATGTTTCAATTGAGACCACCCTTTTACCAAAGTAGCTCCACCTAGTGCTTGTCCTCTTTACACTCCATTAACAGCGCCCAATTATCCCCCGTTTGGGAAATCCCTGTTTCAGAAATAAATTTCACAGGTTAATATGTCAGTCCAAGCTTTCCAATCTTGACCAATTTCTGCAACAAGGCTTTTCCCAATCTTCAATTTTTTTGCTGTTAATGTACCACACATATTTCCCACCATAGATTGACACCTTGTACGGCACCCGGGACGTCGCCGAGTCCAAATATATATTTTCAATTTGGAAATTTGATTTAGTAGGTAATGTTAATTAAATGTAAATGTGTATGTTTCTCGGTTTACCCTCCCGTAAGAAGGTGTATCCTCAATTGAAACGCCTCCGCCTTTTTCTCCAACTGGAGAAAACAACCCTACTGTGGAAAGGAATAGAATCACAATCATCATTAATCTCATTGCCCCAAAAGCAATAATTGTTTTCAACATGACTTTTTGTCTTTGTTTAGGGAGTTTTCCTCTTGAAACGTTTCAATTTAGACAACCTTCTTACTGTGGGAAAGGTGCATCCGTGTCCCCTTTCAGTAACAAGGACCCTCCGACTTTGCGTTGCTCCGATGTTTCTTCTTTTATGCTGCTTATCAGCATCCAGTCTTCAAGAATCACCGTCGCTTCGTCCGTTTCCTGTTGACAAGCAAAATCTCCCTCTGATAGTCTAAATTTGGTGTGTGCGTTTTTTTTTTTTTTTCTGATAGATTCGCCTCATCATCCAATTGTCATTGTGTAGTGAATAATAACAATTTGTAAGGTCTACCAAACAGGACTTCATATAAGGTCCGCCAATTGTGGATGGTAGACAACTATTATATTAACAAAATGGGAGCCATTATCACTATAAATAGTTTCTGAAATTCCATATCGTGGAATGATATCCATATGATCTAATAAAATAAAATAAAATCTATATGTATTTTTTGAAATGGATATGTGGGTATGCATATAGATTTAAAACCTAAACCTTGTAGTGCCGTTGTAGCAAGGCCACCTCCCCCTTGTCGAGACATAGGTCTTCCCTTGACTCAAGCCCAAATTATTTTCTTTATTGATCTTTTATTGATAGATTATGTCTCGGTGGTCTGCCAATCAAAAAACACAAAAAGACAAACTATCATTCACGCTCACACTCATAAAAAGAAGAATTTAGTGTGTTCAACCAGTCTAGCATCCATAATTTCATTTTGTGGGAGTAAACTGGAGTACCCGGAGAAAATCCACAAATTCTTGAGGACGCCATGAATACCCCACATTCCGGAAGGTCTGGATCCACCCCGCATTCATGAGTAGATCCTTTAATATACACACCCCCACTCTAGCATTTTAACCGTTTGTAAAAAATTACCTTCAAGTTTCACACAAAGTTATATCCTTTTTAATGCTATCAGTTTACCTGTTTGTTCCCCGAATTGAGGTGGCAATAGTTTCACATCTAAGGTTTTTATTTTTCACAGCCGCCATGACCTAATGGCCCCCTATCAGGTTTTTTGGAAAATCCCAATTTCCTCTAATAGCATGCCAATCACCTTTTAATGCGGCCATCCAATTTTGTTTCTACTTGTTTCAGGTGATAAGATAATCTCCCCCATTTGTAAAACTAATTCATCCACGCCTATTTTATACAACATGACGCCTATGGCCTTTATTACGTCGCCTTGACTCCAAATTCTATGAACCAAGATAACACGCCGAATTTGTAAGCGAATTTCCCCCATCCCATTTTGTTCATAGACAACCCATCTACCTAAAGCGTCACTTGTTTCCAAACATGAAAGGCCCCTCTAGAATTTGTGCATCCAGCGCCAAATAGAGCCTATTTACACATTTGTCTCAAACTTGTTTTAGATATGGGGTCCCCAATTTCCCAAAATTTCCCAGAATTCATGTACCACCAGATCCTGTCAAAAACCCAAAACGACTAACATAACCTGTTTCTAAGCCAGATTCTGGAATTTGGAGAATTTCTCCTTTCCCTCCCTTATCTAAGCTTGTTATTGCCCCTCGTTATCACTGTAACATTCAGGCGTATTAACCCCATCGTTGCAATGATATGAATTTCTAAAGTTCTCACCAATTTGCATGCCCTTAAAGCAGTAAAAAGCAACGTTATTTGGTTGTATCAATTGACCAATGCTTATCCAATCTGTAATATCCTTAAAGTCATCAATATGACCTGTGACAAAGCATATTTCCTCCCGCCAGGACAACAGACAATGTTCTTTCAAGTGC
The DNA here is from genome assembly GCF_051989575.1 of Stigmatopora nigra. Lineage (NCBI taxonomy): Eukaryota > Metazoa > Chordata > Actinopteri > Syngnathiformes > Syngnathidae > Stigmatopora > Stigmatopora nigra. Next base: position 826,108 of record NW_027551603.1, read on the forward strand.
ACTTTGAAAAACATTCCATGTTACTCCATTCTTAGGGAAAATATGCTCATCCTAAACCAATTATTTTATTTACAATTCACCTAATTATTTGGATGAATGCCATGAATTTTATCATGCCACTATTTTATTGTAAATTTCCCATCTGATGTCGTTAACAGCCAAATAATTCAATACCTACTATATACTTTGTAAATCACCTCATATGATGTTTACTTAAGACAAAAGTCTTTTCCCATAGCCTGTTACCAAAACAAAAATCTTCAACAATTAAATTAGAGAAATCAACCTTTTGTTAGACAATTCCTAATTACAACTTTAATGTTTTAAAAACCTTATCGTCACCAATATACCATAATATTGTAAATTTTGTCATCCTGGCCAACCTCCTGGATTAAAGTATTTTGAACAATCAAAAAATTCTGAAATAGTATTAATATTATTTTATCCTCCAAAAGCTAGTTTCCTTTTACTAAGAGCCCTTTGAAATCCACAATTGCTCAAAAATGACTATTTTGGTCTATTTCCCAAATCCAAAGCTTTTTACCAAATCAACCTTTTACTGAACAGATTTTCTATCCTCTTAATACATTTCATTTTAAAACCCAAAATATCAATGCGAAAGCATTCGCATAACCTTGCATTTCTTGCAGCCCATGTATTGTTCTTATTCTGAAAAGTCCAAACAGAAAACGCAATTAGCCGTTAACTATGACCTCCACTCTTGCTGCGAAAACAGCATTGTTATCTTATGTTTACAAACCAGCTTTTTCCCTGTGCCCAAATACAACGCTTTTTAGAGAAGACAACCATTAAAACGTCAAATTAACCCCTCTTCCGATATTCAACTACATCACAATATTTTTCCAAGACCCCATATATCCAGAATATGTATGCTGCAAGCACAACAATATGGCAAAAACCCATTTTCTGCCCTCAAGTTTGCTTCAGCACCCCCAAGGCCAATTATTATTATTATAATGTCTTCACGGAAAGGATCACAAAATTTTAGTCGTTTACACGGTCCGAACGCTCCCGAAAGCCCAACACAGTTAAATCGTCTGCCCCGCGGCCCACATGTTTCACTCCCATCTAATCAGCAGCCGCTGCACCAGAAACGCTTCCCCCGCAGTCGACACATTTTTTTGCAAGTCTAGAGCATAATAAAAACACAGGTGACATTCCCTGCTAAACATTTAAATGATCATTTTGTATATATTCTTTTGTCTTTTTAAACACCATCTTCCCGTTAGCGGACGGGATCAAAAACCAAGCTGCAATAAGCCATCACATTGCTGTAAATTGACAGTACATATAGGTTATATTAACAAAGCACCACCAGCACTTGGAAATAACCATTCTAATTGTTGTTATACAAGCCCAAGCATCACAAAAAAACCCAATTTATTGTAATCACAAAACGTCATACCCGGATTAACCAAATCAAATACCAGTGTCCCCATTAATTTTCTAGCTCCCTTTATTTTTGTTAAACTTCCTACGCGCCCGTCACCTATCTCGGTAAATATTTTCCCCGTCAGCCGAGGAGGCCCCGCTATTTTTTCCTTACCAAACAGTACTTTCCCGCCGCCACGGTCTTAAATATATCCCCGTTATCCGAGGGAGCCCCCACTATTTTCCCAAAATAGTATTTTTTAACTTCTCCCCGGCCTTATTTCGCCATTAGTGTCTGTGGAACAAGCTGTTACACTTTTATCCACTCACATATTATTTATATACGTATATTACCTCCATTAGTGTCTGTGGAACAAGCTGTTACACTTTTATCCACTCACATATTATTTATATATGTATATTACCTCCATTAGTGTATATATTATCCTGCATTTTATGCATTTTAAGCTGGCCAGCAAACCCATATTTATTTATCCATAAATATAGCTGTGTAATATTTTTAAAGCGCTTTGTCTTACCAATTTTTTCCAATCCTTACAAGTTAGACGTATTTTTTGGATCGTCATCCAAACCCGCCTTACAACACGTGTTTCCCATATTTTACTTTTTTGTAGTGAGTTCGTGTGCCTCACACAGTTAACTTTATTATATCTATTTTTATTATTATCACTCTATTTTTATTATTATCACTCCTTCGACTGTATTTCCTAGGCTTATCTTAATTTTACTGCAGAAACCACACAAACACCATACAACATTTACAACATATTCGTGCCTACCCTTTAGACACAGGACACTTCCCAGCCCCACCATTGTACCTCCAGTACAATACATTCGTGCCTACCCCTGAGACACAGGACACTTTCCAGCAAAGTGCCCCACCGTACCTGCCATTGACTAGTATAAACACAGGGTTTTGTCGCCGTCACCCAGGACGCGAAACCAGCCCACAATGGACCTCACATACAATGTCCCTTTAACGCATTTGGAAACACCGTCACAACATGCAGACATTAATGTGGACTTACCCGAGATCCATCAGATGTCTCCCTCCAGCAGGAAAAGTCTTCAACCGCCGAGAATCCAGGCGCCCCCGTCGAAAAACTCCGGCCCACCAAGGGTTTTGAAGACGCCGTGCGCACGGTCACTTACCAGATGTCGAACAGCAGCGCCTGGGTTCTCGCTCCGGTATATTGACCTCCATGGCTCAGAAGGACCAAAATGTCAGGTTCATTAATAATTACCTTCGTCCGTAATTATCAATAACTGCAGGAAGACATCTTATTCAATTATTGACATTTAATTAAATAGAAATGGATACAACAGATAAAAGCCTCCGGAGGGGAGCGTTACAGCAAGTGTCACCTTACAACTTCCGAACGTCTCCTCGAATAGACGTTTTCGTCCCATTCTTATGGTCACAAGTTACAGAGTTGTTGATCATTCCATCACGTATGAGTAAAAACAACATCTGGGACTACAATAACAATCAAAGTATTTTACTAATAACAAAAACAGGGACTAGACCTAACAACATGTAGATTAGAGTAATTATACAACCTCCTTGACCTAAGAATCATATAATATAATCATAATCATATAATCGTTACATACAGAAAAACCCGAAGTGTACGGTTACATAACGATAACAATATTCTTGTTATTGTCCGAATAGCCCTGTCCTCGTCACCAAGGGCCCACCAAATCTCAAGGACCCAGATTGGGTGGATTGTTTGTATAACCATCCTGGAACAGGCTGTCCAGGTTAAAGATGACTTGGTGTGACCTCAACACTTTTGAAAAACAGAAAGAGAATGATTTAACAAAGTAATGAATTAATACAGAGAAAAGAAAGAGAATGATTTAATAAAGAAATGAATTAATATAACTATTATAATAGTAAAACAGAACAAACCCAACAGACACCCATGAAATGTCGAAAAAGATGCGGGGTATGATGCTCACAGCACCTGGTATTCCCAAGCGGTCTCCCAATCAGGTACTAAACAGGCCGAACCATGCTTGGCTTCCGAGATCGGACGAGATCGGGCCTTTTCAGGGTGGTATGGCCGTGAGCGGTACTGCACTAGCAGATGGACACCCATGAAATGTCGAAAAAGATGCGGGGTATGATGCACACAGCACCTGGTATTCCCAAGCGGTCTCCCAATCAGGTACTAAACAGGCCGAACCATGCTTGGCTTCCGAGATCGGGCGTGATCGGGCCTTTTCAGGGTGGTATGGCCGTGAGCGGTACTGCACTAGCAGATGGACACCCATGAAATGTCGAAAAAGATGCAGGGTATGATGCTCACAGCACCTGGTATTCCCAAGCGGTCTCCCAATCAGGTACTAACCAGGCCAAACCATGCTTGGCTTCCTAGATCGGACGAGATCGGGCCTTTTCAGGGTGGTATGGCCGTGAGCGGTACTGCTCTTGCAGATGGACACCCATGAAATGTCGAAAAAGATGCGGGGTATGATGCTCACAGCACCTGGTATTCCCAAGTGGTCTCCCAATCAGGTACTAACCAGGCCAAACCATGCTTGGCTTCCGAGATCGGACGAGATCGGGCCTTTTCAGGGTGGTATGGCCGTGAGCGGTACTTCTCTTGCAGATGGACACCCATGAAATGTCGAAAAAGATGCGGGGTATGATGCTCACAGCACCTGGTATTCCCAAGCGGTCTCCCAATCAGGTACTAACCAGGCCGAACCTTGCTTGGCTTCCGAGATCGGACGAGATCGGGCCTTTTCAGGGTGGTATGGCCGTGAGCGGTACTGCACTAGCAGATGGACACCCATGAAATGTCGAAAAAGATGCGGGGTATGATGCACACAGCCCCTGGTATTCCCAAGCGGTCTCCCAATCAGGTACTAAACAGGCCGAACCATGCTTGGCTTCCGAGATCGGGCGAGATCGGGCCTTTTCAGGGTGGTATGGCCGTGAGCGGTACTGCACTAGCAGATGGACACCCATGAAATGTCGAAAAAGATGCGGGGTATGATGCTCACAGCACCTGGTATTCCCAAGCGGTCTCCCAATCAGGTACTAACCAGGCCGAACCATGCTTGGCTTCCTAGATCGGACGAGATCGGGCCTTTTCAGGGTGGTATGGCCGTGAGCGGTATTGCTCTTGCAGATGGACACCCATGAAATGTCGAAAAAGATGCGGGGTATGATGCTCACAGCACCTGGTATTCCCAAGCAGTCTCCCAATCAGGTACTAACCAGGCCAAACCATGCTTGGCTTCCGAGATCGGACGAGATCAGGCCTTTTCAGGGTGGTATGGCCGTGAGCAGTAGTTCTCTTGCAGATGGACACCCATGAAATGTCGAAAAAGATGCGGGGTATGATGCTCACAGCACCTGGTATTCCCAAGCGGTCTCCCAATCAGGTACTAACCAGGCCGAACCTTGCTTGGCTTCCGAGATCGGACGAGATCGGTCCTTTTCAGGGTGGTATGGCCGTGAGCGGTACTGCACTAGCAGATGGACACCCATGAAATGTCGAAAAAGATGCGGGGTATGATGCTCACAGCACCTGGTATTCCCAAGCGGTCTCCCAACCAGGTACTAACCAGACCGAACCATGCTTGGCTTCCAAGATCGGACGAGATCGGGCCTTTTCAGGGTGGTATGGCCGTGAGCGGTACTGCATTAGCAGATGGACTACCATGAAATGTCGAAAAAGATGCGGGGTATGATGCTCACAGCACCTGGTATTCCCAAGCGGTCTCCCAATCAGGTACTAACCAGGCCGAACCATGCTTGGCTGCCGAGATCGGACGAGATCGGGCGAGATCGGGCCTTATCAGGGTGGTATGGCCGTGAGCGGTACTGCTCTTGCAGATGGACACCCATGAGCTAAAGTATTAATTCGACCTTCTACACCTGCTACCCAAATCAATTGGGATTTGACATTATTCAAAGTCAGTTGAAATCTTCAGGTTATAAAAGAGGGGGGAAAAGGCAGGAATATATACAGCTATGTTTTACTTTTGTGCATTTCAGGCCAAATTGGTATTTGTCTTTGAGTCAGCAATAATAACAAAGGAGTAAAGTCAGCTTGATTGCAGTAAGACTTTTTGCACTCTATACACTCAATTTTCACATGTTGTTTTACTTCTGGACGCTGCAAATGGACTACACATCTGTTGCATCGTGTGTATATATGTGTATTACCGTAGTTTGAATTTTGATTTAAACCTTTACAACCCAACTACCTCAGATCAAGCAATTATAATGTAAAGTAGTAGATGTTTAAAAAAAGCACCAAATGCAAAAAGATAACAAAATAACAATACTAAATAGTCAAATAAGCAACTCCATTATTCTTTTAGAGAAAATATCTCAGCGGGGTCAAGTCATTCAATTCTAATCGACTGGTAATCAGATTCAATTAAAGACTAACTGATTGGGTGCAATGTTGTAGTGGCAGCACAACTAAATGAATTCACTGAATTTAAATGGGATTTATAAGTGTTTTCACATTTTATACTGTAAAACAAAAAATCACATAGGATTTATGGTTAAACACTGGAGCTACAGAATTTTACCAGAAATTACATTCAATTGGTATAGCACTTCAATAACCACCAATTTATTGGAACACTATTGTAGATTTTTCATTTCACTGAAACTAAAACTATATTGCTCCACCACCACATGCACACACCCCTTTTTTACTGTATAACTCTAGCAACCACAAGTATTTTATTTTTATTTTTTTAAGAAGAAAATGACTGACTATTCTTCTGTCTGTTCAGATATCACTACTTTTACATGATAAGAGAAGTAATTTTTAAAGAAGGCTCAGCAAAATACCCAGCATTCAATAGTACTGGCATGCTGGATCTTGCAAACTACACTCCTCAACTGCACGGAAAAAAAATAGAAAAAAACAGTCATACATTGTCTGCAGTACTTTCCACTCATTCGCTTACACTTTGTACTCCATCCTTTCTACACAAAAAGCATCATCCCGCTGTTACAGAGTAAAGAAGGTTGCACAGAGTCCTTTTCTTGCTGTTCTGTCTCTTTAGAACAGAAGGACACTTTGCGCTTCACAGAATGCAAGTCTACAAGTACTGCTGCTTAGATGTGGTTGAATGTTAGGCCCCTAAGAAATACATGTGAAGCAACAGCAATGCTTTACAAGGTGTCTATTGTTTATATAAATAAACATAAAACAGGTTACGAAAACATGCTGTAAAATCCAAATCATATTTTATCATAGTTTCACATGCTTAAACTAATAGTAATTGTTTAGTATAAATGATCGTCATGTGAAAGACATTGTTTAGTATTCTTTCATTCATTCATTCTCTCAACCGCTTATCCTCACAAGGGTCACGGGGGGTGCTAAGGCCTATCCCAGCTATCTACGGGCACCAGGCGGGGGACAAAAGAATGAACATAATTTAAAGTAATTGCTCTACAGTTGTACTGCATACCGGAGGTCATTTAATTCATTCAGATCAAGAACCTCAAATAACATATCGGCTGGTATTGTTGGAGATGGAAATCCAACTCATTTTATCTCTGAGGGCTAGCTGCGAATGCACTTGCATTATGTCAGTAAAATTCTAGAAATCATAGCGAAAGGGTTATTTTTCAAGAAAATCTGTTCCCGAAAGACCGACAAATTGTCTTTATTTGATGCTCTTGTCAGGAGAGGTTGGATTGCCTTTCCTGGCATGACGTCACGATAACTATCAGCTGTCACTAATTACGTGATTAGATTATTTTTGGCGTCACTGGACAAGGTCCAAGTGGACATGGGGAAGCTGGAGCACCTCTTTGAGTCCAGGGCCAAAGAGACGCCATGGGCCAAGAAAGCGCCAGAGAGCAAAAAGTCCGAGATCCTGGTTCTGGACTCCAAGCGGAGCACCGCCATCAACATCGGGATGACGGTCCTGCCCGCCGTTCACGTCATCAAGAGCGCCATCCTCAACTTTGACGACTTTGCCATCAACAAGGAGGGTGTGGAGAAGATCCTGAGCATGACGCCCACAGAGGAGGAGAAGCAGAAGATCCGCGAGGCTCGCTCGGCCAATCCCGACGTTCCCCTGGGGACGGCCGAGGAATTCCTCTCGGGCCTGGCTTCCGTCAGCGCCTTGACCCCCCGCCTGCAGCTGTGGTCTTTCAAACTCAACTATGAGGCACTCGAGCAGGAGATCGCCGAGCCCCTGTTTGACCTGAAGTTGGGCATGGAGCAGCTGGCCGGCAACCGGACCTTCAAGAAGATCCTGGCCACGCTGCTGGCCGTGGGGAACTTCCTCAACGGGTGTCCTCCTCACCAGAATCTTCAGGCTCCCTCCATGGTGAATCAATTCCTCTGGGCATAGGCATAAGATAACTTGGGCGCTCTCTGGTGGTTGTACGCACCTGGGCATCATGATGAAACGGTAAAGGCTTCCCAGGGCGACGTGCATAGCAGTGGTGGGGCGTATGAGTACGCTGCGGCTCTAACTCTTCTACCAGCTGTGGCTCATCTCTAGAAATGATGTGCCTGAGAGCCCCGCACCACGTTGTGTCCATTACAAAATTCCTAAACGATTCTGAGGGGTTTCTTATACATTCCAAGCAGTCCGGTGTCTTCGAGGTGGATGGTTTGCGTCGCCGAGTGCGTCGGCGCGAGCGTGGGTGGCGCTCCGCTGGGTCCATAATGGTTGGATCTTGCTGTTACGATTTCGCCGCGTAGTGCGACGCGATCGTAGGGTAAGTTGAACCCAGATGCAGAGTCGCCGAAGTAATTGGAAAGGTGAGGCAGATCTGTAGCTCTTGTTGGTTGATTTAATAAACGGGGTAACATAACTTAAACAACTTGGCTTGACCACTCATTACAAACGAACTGAACATGCGGCGTGGCGTCAATGGAAACAGCAATTGCTACGAGGATTAACAGGAAACGAAACCAGAACTTAACCAGTCGATCCAACCGCGTCCACAGAAAATCATAATGCTTAAATACCAAAAATAATCTAATCACGTAATTAGTGACAGCTGATAGTTATCGTGACGTCATGCCAGGAAAGGCAATCCAACCACTCCTGACAGCTCTGAGTGATTTTGGATCCTTTGTTTCTCCCCCAAGTAATGAGGACATGTTCTTTTTAAGATAGCTCTCCATCTAAGTCCTACTATAGGTCCAGTCTTGGTAAAAGGTGCATGATGACAACTGATCTATCTGAAATCCAGAATTTGATCTGGATTTCAGATAGATCACCCATGAAATGTCGAAAAAGATGCGGGGTATGATGCTCACAGCACCTGGTATTCCCAAGCGGTCTCCCAATCAGGTACTAACCAGGCCGTACCATGCTTGGCTTCCGAGATCGAACGAGATCGGGCCTTTTCAGGGTGGTATGGCCGTGAGCGGTACTGCTCCTGCAGATGGACACCCATGAAATGTCGAAAAAGATGCGGGGTATGATGCTCACTGCACCTGGTATTCCCAAGCGGTCTCCCAATCAGGTACTAACCAGGCCGAACCATGCTTGGCTTCCGAGATCGGACGAGATCGGGCCTTTTCAGGGTGGTATAGCCGTGAGCGGTACTGCTTTTGCAGATGGACACCCATGAAATGTCGAAAAAGATGCGGGGTATGCTGCTCACAGCACCTGGTATTCCCAAGCGGTCTCCCAATCAGGTACTAAACAGGCCGAACCATGCTTGGCTTCCGAGATCGGAGGAGATCGGGCCTTTTCAGGGTGGTATGGCCGTGAGCGGTACTGCTCTTGCAGATGGACACCCATGAAATGTCGAAAAAGATGCGGGGTATGATGCTCACAGCACCTGGTATTCCCAAGCGGTCTCCCAATCAGGTACTAACCAGGCCGAACCATGCTTGGCTTCCGAGATCGGACGAGATCGGGCCTTTTCAGGGTGGTATGGCCATGAACGGTACTGCACTAGCAGATGGACACCCATGAAATGTCGAAAAAGATGCGGGGCATGGTTCTCACAGCACCTGGTATTCCCAAGCGGTCTCCCAATCTGGTACTAAACAAGTCTAACCATGCTTGGCTTCCGAGATCGGGCGAGATCGGGCCTTTTCAGGGTGGTATGGCCGTGAGCGGTACTGCTTTTGCAGATGGACACCCATGAAATGTCGAAAAAGATGCGGGGTATGATGCTCACAGCACCTGGTATTCCCAAGCGGTCTCCCAACCAGGTACTAACCAGGCCCAACCATGCTTGGCTTCCAAGATCGGACGAGATCGGGCCTTTTCAGGGTGGTATGGCCGTGAGCGGTACTGCACTAGCAGATGGACACCCATGAAATGTCGAAAAAGATGCGGGGTATGATGCTCACAGCACCTGGTATTCCCAAGCGGTCTCCCAATCAGGTACTAACCAGGCCGAACCATGCTTGGCTTCCGAGATCGGACGAGATCAGGCCTTTTCAGGGTGGTATGGCCGTGAGCGGTACTGCTCTTGCAGATGGACACCCATGAGCTAAAGTATTAATTCGACCTTCTACACCTGCTACCCAAATCAATTGGGATTTGACATTATTCTAAGTCAGTTGGAATATTCAGGTTATAAAAGAGGGGGGAAAAGGCAGGAATATATACAGCTATGTTTTACTTTTGTGCATTTCAGGCCAAATTGGTATTTGTCTTTGAGTCAGCAATAATAACAAAGGAGTAAAGTCAGCTTGATTGCAGTAAGACTTTTTGCACTCTATACACTCAATTTTCACATGTTTTACTTCTGGACGCTGCAAATGGACTGCACATCTGTTGCATCGTGTGTATATATGTGTATTACCGTACTTTGAATTTTGATTTAAACCTTTACAACCCAACTACCTCAGATCAAGCAATTATAATGTAAAGTAGTAGATGTTTAAAAAAAGCACCAAAAGCAAAAAGATAACAAAATAACAATACTAAATAGTCAAATAAGCAACTCCATTATTCTTTTAGAGAAAATATCTCAGCGGGTCAAGTCATTCAATTCAAATCGACTGGTAATCAGATTCAATTAAAGACTAACTGATTGGGTGCAATGTTGTAGTGGCAGCACAACTAAATGAATTCACTGAATTTAAATGGGATTTATAAGTGTTTTCACATTTTATACTGTAAAACAAAAAAATCACATAGGATTTATGGTTAAACACTGGAGCTACAGAATTTTACCAGAAATTACATTCAATTGGTATAGCACTTCAATAACCACCAATTTATTGGAACACTATTGTAGATTTTTCATTTCACTGAAACTAAAATTATATTGCTCCACCACCACATGCACACACCCCTTTTTTACTGTATAACTCTAGCAACCACAAGTATTTTATTTTTATTTTTTTAAGAAGAAAATGACTGACTATTCTTCTGTCTGTTCAGATATCACTACTTTTACATGATAAGAGAAGTAATTTTTAAAGAAGGCTCAGCAAAATACCCAGCATTCAATAGTACTGGCATGCTGGATCTTGCAAACTACACTCCTCAACTGCACGGAAAAAAAATAGAAAAAAACAGTCATACATTGTCTGCAGTACTTTCCACTCATTCGCTTACACTTTGTACTCCATCCTTTCTACACAAAAAGCATCATCCCGCTGTTACAGAGTAAAGAAGGTTGCACAGAGTCCTTTTCTTGCTGTTCTGTCTCTTTAGAACAGAAGGACACTTTGCGCTTCACAGAATGCAAGTCTACAAGTACTGCTGCTTAGATGTGGTTGAATGTTAGGCCCCTAAGAAATACATGTGAAGCAACAGCAATGCTTTACAAGGTGTCTATTGTTTATATAAATAAACATAAAACAGGTTACGAAAACATGCTGTAAAATCCAAATCATATTTTATCATAGTTTCACATGCTTAAACTAATAGTAATTGTTTAGTATAAATGATCGTCATGTGAAAGACATTGTTTAGTATTCTTTCATTCATTCATTCTCTCAACCGCTTATCCTCACAAGGGTCACGGGGGGTGCTAAGGCCTATCCCAGCTATCTACGGGCACCAGGCGGGGGACAAAAGAATGAACATAATTTAAAGTAATTGCTCTACAGTTGTACTGCATACCGGAGGTCATTTAATTCATTCAGATCAAGAACCTCAAATAACATATCGGCTGGTATTGTTGGAGATGGAAATCCAACTCATTTTATCTCTGAGGGCTAGCTGCGAATGCACTTGCATTATGTCAGTAAAATTCTAGAAATCATAGCGAAAGGGTTATTTTTCAAGAAAATCTGTTCCCGAAAGACCGACAAATTGTCTTTATTTGATGCTCTTGTCAGGAGAGGTTGGATTGCCTTTCCTGGCATGACGTCACGATAACTATCAGCTGTCACTAATTACGTGATTAGATTATTTTTGGCGTCACTGGACAAGGTCCAAGTGGACATGGGGAAGCTGGAGCACCTCTTTGAGTCCAGGGCCAAAGAGACGCCATGGGCCAAGAAAGCGCCAGAGAGCAAAAAGTCCGAGATCCTGGTTCTGGACTCCAAGCGGAGCACCGCCATCAACATCGGGATGACGGTCCTGCCCGCCGTTCACGTCATCAAGAGCGCCATCCTCAACTTTGACGACTTTGCCATCAACAAGGAGGGTGTGGAGAAGATCCTGAGCATGACGCCCACAGAGGAGGAGAAGCAGAAGATCCGCGAGGCTCGCTCGGCCAATCCCGACGTTCCCCTGGGGACGGCCGAGGAATTCCTCTCGGGCCTGGCTTCCGTCAGCGCCTTGACCCCCCGCCTGCAGCTGTGGTCTTTCAAACTCAACTATGAGGCACTCGAGCAGGAGATCGCCGAGCCCCTGTTTGACCTGAAGTTGGGCATGGAGCAGCTGGCCGGCAACCGGACCTTCAAGAAGATCCTGGCCACGCTGCTGGCCGTGGGGAACTTCCTCAACGGGTGTCCTCCTCACCAGAATCTTCAGGCTCCCTCCATGGTGAATCAATTCCTCTGGGCATAGGCATAAGATAACTTGGGCGCTCTCTGGTGGTTGTACGCACCTGGGCATCATGATGAAACGGTAAAGGCTTCCCAGGGCGACGTGCATAGCAGTGGTGGGGCGTATGAGTACGCTGCGGCTCTAACTCTTCTACCAGCTGTGGCTCATCTCTAGAAATGATGTGCCTGAGAGCCCCACACCACGGTGTGTCCATTACAAAATTCCTAAACGATTCTGAGGGGTTTCTTATACATTCCAAGCAGTCCGGTGTCTTCGAGGTGGATGGTTTGCGTCGCCGAGTGCGTCGGCGCGAGCGTGGGTGGCGCTCCGCTGGGTCCATAATGGTTGGATCGTGCTGTTACGATTTCGCCGCGTAGTGCGACGCGATCGTAGGGTAAGTTGAACCCAGATGCAGAGTCGCCGAAGTAATTGGAAAGGTGAGGCAGATCTGTAGCTCTTGTTGGTTGATTTAATAAACGGGGTAACATAACTTAAACAACTTGGCTTGACCACTCATTACAAACGAACTGAACATGCGGCGTGGCGTCAATGGAAACAGCAATTACTACGAGGATTAACAGGAAACGAAACCAGAACTTAACCAGTCGATCCAACCGCGTCCACAGAAAATCATAATGCTTAAATACCAAAAATAATCTAATCACGTAATTAGTGACAGCTGATAGTTATCGTGACGTCATGCCAGGAAAGGCAATCCAACCACTCCTGACAGCTCTGAGTGATTTTGGATCCTTTGTTTCTCCCCCAAGTAATGAGGACATGTTCTTTTTAAGATAGCTCTCCATCTAAGTCCTACTATAGGTCCAGTCTTGGTAAAAGGTGCATGATGACAACTGATCTATCTGAAATCCAGAATTTGATCTGGATTTCAGATAGATCACCCATGAAATGTCGAAAAAGATGCGGGGTATGATGCTCACAGCACCTGGTATTCCCAAGCGGTCTCCCAATCAGGTACTAACCAGGCCGTACCATGCTTGGCTTCCGAGATCGAACGAGATCGGGCCTTTTCAGGGTGGTATGGCCGTGAGCGGTACTGCTCCTGCAGATGGACACCCATGAAATGTCGAAAAAGATGCGGGGTATGATGCTCACTGCACCTGGTATTCCCAAGCGGTCTCCCAATCAGGTACTAACCAGGCCGAACCATGCTTGGCTTCCGAGATCGGACGAGATCGGGCCTTTTCAGGGTGGTATGGCCGTGAGCGGTGCTGCTTTTGCAGATGGACACCCATGAAATGTCGAAAAAGATGCGGGGTATGCTGCTCACAGCACCTGGTATTCCCAAGCGGTCTCCCAATCAGGTACTAAACAGGCCGAACCATGCTTGGCTTCCGAGATCGGAGGAGATCGGGCCTTTTCAGGGTGGTATGGCCGTGAGCGGTACTGCTCTTGCAGATGGACACCCATGAAATGTCGAAAAAGATGCGGGGTATGATGCTCACAGCACCTGGTATTCCCAAGCGGTCTCCCAATCAGGGACTAACCAGGCCGAACCATGCTTGGCTTCCGAGATCGGACGAGATCGGGCCTTTTCAGGGTGGTATGGCCGTGAACGGTACTGCACTAGCAGATGGACACCCATGAAATGTCGAAAAAGATGCGGGGCATGGTTCTCACAGCACCTGGTATTCCCAAGCGGTCTCCCAATCTGGTACTAAACAAGTCTAACCATGCTTGGCTTCCGAGATCGGGCGAGATCGGGCCTTTTCAGGGTGGTATGGCCGTGAGCGGTACTGCTTTTGCAGATGGACACCCATGAAATGTCGAAAAAGATGCGGGGTATGATGCTCACAGCACCTGGTGTTCCCAAGCGGTCTCCCAACCAGGTACTAACCAGGCCCAACCATGCTTGGCTTCCGAGATCGGACGAGATCGGGCCTTTTCAGGGTGGTATGGCCGTGAGCGGTACAGCACTAGCAGATGGACACCCATGAAATGTCGAAAAAGATGCGGGGCATGATGCTCACAGCACCTGGTATTCCCAAGCGGTCTCCCAATCAGGTACTAACCAGGCCGAACCATGCTTGGCTTCCGAGATCGGACGAGATCAGGCCTTTTCAGGGTGGTATGGCCGTGAGCGGTACTGCTTTTGCAGATGGACACCCATGAGCTAAAGTATTAATTCGACCTTCTACACCTGCTACCCAAATCAATTGGGATTTGACATTATTCAAAGTCAGTTGGAATATTCAGGTTATAAAAGAGGGGGGAAAAGGCAGGAATATATACAGCTATGTTTTACTTTTGTGCATTTCAGGCCAAATTGGTATTTGTCTTTGAGTCAGCAATAATAACAAAGGAGTAAAGTCAGCTTGATTGCAGTAAGACTTTTTGCACTCTATACACTCAATTTTCACATGTTGTTTTACTTCTGGACGCTGCAAATGGACTGCACATCTGTTGCATCGTGTGTATATATGTGTATTACCGTACTTTGAATTTTGATTTAAACCTTTACAACCCAACTACCTCAGATCAAGCAATTATAATGTAAAGTAGTAGATGTTTAAAAAAAGCACCAAATGCAAAAAGATAACAAAATAACAATACTAAATAGTCAAATAAGCAACTCCATTATTCTTTTAGAGAAAATATCTCAGCGGGGTCAAGTCATTCAATTCAAATCGACTGGTAATCAGATTCAATTAAAGACTAACTGATTGGGTGCAATGTTGTAGTGGCAGCACAACTAAATGAATTCACTGAATTTAAATGGGATTTATAAGTGTTTTCACATTTTATACTGTAAAACAAAAAATCACATAGGATTTATGGTTAAACACTGGAGCTACAGAATTTTACCAGAAATTACATTCAATTGGTATAGCACTTCAATAACCACCAATTTATTGGAACACTATTGTAGATTTTTCATTTCACTGAAACTAAAATTATATTGCTCCACCACCACATGCACACACCCCTTTTTTACTGTATAACTCTAGCAACCACAAGTATTTTATTTTTATTTTTTTAAGAAGAAAATGACTGACTATTCTTCTGTCTGTTCAGATATCACTACTTTTACATGATAAGAGAAGTAATTTTTAAAGAAGGCTCAGCAAAATACCCAGCATTCAATAGTACTGGCATGCTGGATCTTGCAAACTACACTCCTCAACTGCACGGAAAAAAAATAGAAAAAAACAGTCATACATTGTCTGCAGTACTTTCCACTCATTCGCTTACACTTTGTACTCCATCCTTTCTACACAAAAAGCATCATCCCGCTGTTACAGAGTAAAGAAGGTTGCACAGAGTCCTTTTCTTGCTGTTCTGTCTCTTTAGAACAGAAGGACACTTTGCGCTTCACAGAATGCAAGTCTACAAGTACTGCTGCTTAGATGTGGTTGAATGTTAGGCCCCTAAGAAATACATGTGAAGCAACAGCAATGCTTTACAAGGTGTCTATTGTTTATATAAATAAACATAAAACAGGTTACGAAAACATGCTGTAAAATCCAAATCATATTTTATCATAGTTTCACATGCTTAAACTAATAGTAATTGTTTAGTATAAATGATCGTCATGTGAAAGACATTGTTTAGTATTCTTTCATTCATTCATTCTCTCAACCGCTTATCCTCACAAGGGTCACGGGGGGTGCTAAGGCCTATCCCAGCTATCTACGGGCACCAGGCGGGGGACAAAAGAATGAACATAATTTAAAGTAATTGCTCTACAGTTGTACTGCATACCGGAGGTCATTTAATTCATTCAGATCAAGAACCTCAAATAACATATCGGCTGGTATTGTTGGAGATGGAAATCCAACTCATTTTATCTCTGAGGGCTAGCTGCGAATGCACTTGCATTATGTCAGTAAAATTCTAGAAATCATAGCGAAAGGGTTATTTTTCAAGAAAATCTGTTCCCGAAAGACCGACAAATTGTCTTTATTTGATGCTCTTGTCAGGAGAGGTTGGATTGCCTTTCCTGGCATGACGTCACGATAACTATCAGCTGTCACTAATTACGTGATTAGATTATTTTTGGCGTCACTGGACAAGGTCCAAGTGGACATGGGGAAGCTGGAGCACCTCTTTGAGTCCAGGGCCAAAGAGACGCCATGGGCCAAGAAAGCGCCAGAGAGCAAAAAGTCCGAGATCCTGGTTCTGGACTCCAAGCGGAGCACCGCCATCAACATCGGGATGACGGTCCTGCCCGCCGTTCACGTCATCAAGAGCGCCATCCTCAACTTTGACGACTTTGCCATCAACAAGGAGGGTGTGGAGAAGATCCTGAGCATGACGCCCACAGAGGAGGAGAAGCAGAAGATCCGCGAGGCTCGCTCGGCCAATCCCGACGTTCCCCTGGGGACGGCCGAGGAATTCCTCTCGGGCCTGGCTTCCGTCAGCGCCTTGACCCCCCGCCTGCAGCTGTGGTCTTTCAAACTCAACTATGAGGCACTCGAGCAGGAGATCGCCGAGCCCCTGTTTGACCTGAAGTTGGGCATGGAGCAGCTGGCCGGCAACCGGACCTTCAAGAAGATCCTGGCCACGCTGCTGGCCGTGGGGAACTTCCTCAACGGGTGTCCTCCTCACCAGAATCTTCAGGCTCCCTCCATGGTGAATCAATTCCTCTGGGCATAGGCATAAGATAACTTGGGCGCTCTCTGGTGGTTGTACGCACCTGGGCATCATGATGAAACGGTAAAGGCTTCCCAGGGCGACGTGCATAGCAGTGGTGGGGCGTATGAGTACGCTGCGGCTCTAACTCTTCTACCAGCTGTGGCTCATCTCTAGAAATGATGTGCCTGAGAGCCCCACACCACGGTGTGTCCATTACAAAATTCCTAAACGATTCTGAGGGGTTTCTTATACATTCCAAGCAGTCCGGTGTCTTCGAGGTGGATGGTTTGCGTCGCCGAGTGCGTCGGCGCGAGCGTGGGTGGCGCTCCGCTGGGTCCATAATGGTTGGATCGTGCTGTTACGATTTCGCCGCGTAGTGCGACGCGATCGTAGGGTAAGTTGAACCCAGATGCAGAGTCGCCGAAGTAATTGGAAAGGTGAGGCAGATCTGTAGCTCTTGTTGGTTGATTTAATAAACGGGGTAACATAACTTAAACAACTTGGCTTGACCACTCATTACAAACGAACTGAACATGCGGCGTGGCGTCAATGGAAACAGCAATTACTACGAGGATTAACAGGAAACGAAACCAGAACTTAACCAGTCGATCCAACCGCGTCCACAGAAAATCATAATGCTTAAATACCAAAAATAATCTAATCACGTAATTAGTGACAGCTGATAGTTATCGTGACGTCATGCCAGGAAAGGCAATCCAACCACTCCTGACAGCTCTGAGTGATTTTGGATCCTTTGTTTCTCCCCCAAGTAATGAGGACATGTTCTTTTTAAGATAGCTCTCCATCTAAGTCCTACTATAGGTCCAGTCTTGGTAAAAGGTGCATGATGACAACTGATCTATCTGAAATCCAGAATTTGATCTGGATTTCAGATAGATCACCCATGAAATGTCGAAAAAGATGCGGGGTATGATGCTCACAGCACCTGGTATTCCCAAGCGGTCTCCCAATCAGGTACTAACCAGGCCGTACCATGCTTGGCTTCCGAGATCGAACGAGATCGGGCCTTTTCAGGGTGGTATGGCCGTGAGCGGTACTGCTCCTGCAGATGGACACCCATGAAATGTCGAAAAAGATGCGGGGTATGATGCTCACTGCACCTGGTATTCCCAAGCGGTCTCCCAATCAGGTACTAACCAGGCCGAACCATGCTTGGCTTCCGAGATCGGACGAGATCGGGCCTTTTCAGGGTGGTATGGCCGTGAGCGGTGCTGCTTTTGCAGATGGACACCCATGAAATGTCGAAAAAGATGCGGGGTATGCTGCTCACAGCACCTGGTATTCCCAAGCGGTCTCCCAATCAGGTACTAAACAGGCCGAACCATGCTTGGCTTCCGAGATCGGAGGAGATCGGGCCTTTTCAGGGTGGTATGGCCGTGAGCGGTACTGCTCTTGCAGATGGACACCCATGAAATGTCGAAAAAGATGCGGGGTATGATGCTCACAGCACCTGGTATTCCCAAGCGGTCTCCCAATCAGGGACTAACCAGGCCGAACCATGCTTGGCTTCCGAGATCGGACGAGATCGGGCCTTTTCAGGGTGGTATGGCCGTGAACGGTACTGCACTAGCAGATGGACACCCATGAAATGTCGAAAAAGATGCGGGGCATGGTTCTCACAGCACCTGGTATTCCCAAGCGGTCTCCCAATCTGGTACTAAACAAGTCTAACCATGCTTGGCTTCCGAGATCGGGCGAGATCGGGCCTTTTCAGGGTGGTATGGCCGTGAGCGGTACTGCTTTTGCAGATGGACACCCATGAAATGTCGAAAAAGATGCGGGGTATGATGCTCACAGCACCTGGTGTTCCCAAGCGGTCTCCCAACCAGGTACTAACCAGGCCCAACCATGCTTGGCTTCCGAGATCGGACGAGATCGGGCCTTTTCAGGGTGGTATGGCCGTGAGCGGTACAGCACTAGCAGATGGACACCCATGAAATGTCGAAAAAGATGCGGGGCATGATGCTCACAGCACCTGGTATTCCCAAGCGGTCTCCCAATCAGGTACTAACCAGGCCGAACCATGCTTGGCTTCCGAGATCGGACGAGATCAGGCCTTTTCAGGGTGGTATGGCCGTGAGCGGTACTGCTCTTGCAGATGGACACCCATGAGCTAAAGTATTAATTCGACCTTCTACACCTGCTACCCAAATCAATTGGGATTTGACATTATTCAAAGTCAGTTGGAATATTCAGGTTATAAAAGAGGGGGGAAAAGGCAGGAATATATACAGCTATGTTTTACTTTTGTGCATTTCAGGCCAAATTGGTATTTGTCTTTGAGTCAGCAATAATAACAAAGGAGTAAAGTCAGCTTGATTGCAGTAAGACTTTTTGCACTCTATACACTCAATTTTCACATGTTGTTTTACTTCTGGACGCTGCAAATGGACTGCACATCTGTTGCATCGTGTGTATATATGTGTATTACCGTACTTTGAATTTTGATTTAAACCTTTACAACCCAACTACCTCAGATCAAGCAATTATAATGTAAAGTAGTAGATGTTTAAAAAAAGCACCAAATGCAAAAAGATAACAAAATAACAATACTAAATAGTCAAATAAGCAACTCCATTATTCTTTTAGAGAAAATATCTCAGCGGGGTCAAGTCATTCAATTCAAATCGACTGGTAATCAGATTCAATTAAAGACTAACTGATTGGGTGCAATGTTGTAGTGGCAGCACAACTAAATGAATTCACTGAATTTAAATGGGATTTATAAGTGTTTTCACATTTTATACTGTAAAACAAAAAATCACATAGGATTTATGGTTAAACACTGGAGCTACAGAATTTTACCAGAAATTACATTCAATTGGTATAGCACTTCAATAACCACCAATTTATTGGAACACTATTGTAGATTTTTCATTTCACTGAAACTAAAATTATATTGCTCCACCACCACATGCACACACCCCTTTTTTACTGTATAACTCTAGCAACCATAAGTATTTTATTTTTATTTTTTTAAGAAGAAAATGACTGACTATTCTTCTGTCTGTTCAGATATCACTACTTTTACATGATAAGAGAAGTAATTTTTAAAGAAGGCTCAGCAAAATACCCAGCATTCAATAGTACTGGCATGCTGGATCTTGCAAACTACACTCCTCAACTGCACGGAAAAAAAATAGAAAAAAACAGTCATACATTGTCTGCAGTACTTTCCACTCATTCGCTTACACTTTGTACTCCATCCTTTCTACACAAAAAGCATCATCCCGCTGTTACAGAGTAAAGAAGGTTGCACAGAGTCCTTTTCTTGCTGTTCTGTCTCTTTAGAACAGAAGGACACTTTGCGCTTCACAGAATGCAAGTCTACAAGTACTGCTGCTTAGATGTGGTTGAATGTTAGGCCCCTAAGAAATACATGTGAAGCAACAGCAATGCTTTACAAGGTGTCTATTGTTTATATAAATAAACATAAAACAGGTTACGAAAACATGCTGTAAAATCCAAATCATATTTTATCATAGTTTCACATGCTTAAACTAATAGTAATTGTTTAGTATAAATGATCGTCATGTGAAAGACATTGTTTAGTATTCTTTCATTCATTCATTCTCTCAACCGCTTATCCTCACAAGGGTCACGGGGGGTGCTAAGGCCTATCCCAGCTATCTACGGGCACCAGGCGGGGGACAAAAGAATGAACATAATTTAAAGTAATTGCTCTACAGTTGTACTGCATACCGGAGGTCATTTAATTCATTCAGATCAAGAACCTCAAATAACATATCGGCTGGTATTGTTGGAGATGGAAATCCAACTCATTTTATCTCTGAGGGCTAGCTGCGAATGCACTTGCATTATGTCAGTAAAATTCTAGAAATCATAGCGAAAGGGTTATTTTTCAAGAAAATCTGTTCCCGAAAGACCGACAAATTGTCTTTATTTGATGCTCTTGTCAGGAGAGGTTGGATTGCCTTTCCTGGCATGACGTCACAATAACTATCAGCTGTCACTAATTACGTGATTAGATTATTTTTGGCGTCACTGGACAAGGTCCAAGTGGACATGGGGAAGCTGGAGCACCTCTTTGAGTCCAGGGCCAAAGAGACGCCATGGGCCAAGAAAGCGCCAGAGAGCAAAAAGTCCGAGATCCTGGTTCTGGACTCCAAGCGGAGCACCGCCATCAACATCGGGATGACGGTCCTGCCCGCCGTTCACGTCATCAAGAGCGCCATCCTCAACTTTGACGACTTTGCCATCAACAAGGAGGGTGTGGAGAAGATCCTGAGCATGACGCCCACAGAGGAGGAGAAGCAGAAGATCCGCGAGGCTCGCTCGGCCAATCCCGACGTTCCCCTGGGGACGGCCGAGGAATTCCTCTCGGGCCTGGCTTCCGTCAGCGCCTTGACCCCCCGCCTGCAGCTGTGGTCTTTCAAACTCAACTATGAGGCACTCGAGCAGGAGATCGCCGAGCCCCTGTTTGACCTGAAGTTGGGCATGGAGCAGCTGGCCGGCAACCGGACCTTCAAGAAGATCCTGGCCACGCTGCTGGCCGTGGGGAACTTCCTCAACGGGTGTCCTCCTCACCAGAATCTTCTGGCTCCCTCCATGGTGAATCAATTCCTCTGGGCATAGGCATAAGATAACTTGGGCGCTCTCTGGTGGTTGTACGCACCTGGGCATCATGATGAAACGGTAAAGGCTTCCCAGGGCGACGTGCATAGCAGTGGTGGGGCGTATGAGTACGCTGCGGCTCTAACTCTTCTACCAGCTGTGGCTCATCTCTAGAAATGATGTGCCTGAGAGCCCCGCACCACGGTGTGTCCATTACAAAATTCCTAAACGATTCTGAGGGGTTTCTTATACATTCCAAGCAGTCCGGTGTCTTCGAGGTGGATGGTTTGCGTCGCCGAGTGCGTCGGCGCGAGCGTGGGTGGCGCTCCGCTGGGTCCATAATGGTTGGATCGTGCTGTTACGATTTCGCCGCGTAGTGCGACGCGATCGTAGGGTAAGTTGAACCCAGATGCAGAGTCGCCGAAGTAATTGGAAAGGTGAGGCAGATCTGTAGCTCTTGTTGGTTGATTTAATAAACGGGGTAACATAACTTAAACAACTTGGCTTGACCACTCATTACAAACGAACTGAACATGCGGCGTGGCGTCAATGGAAACAGCAATTACTACGAGGATTAACAGGAAACGAAACCAGAACTTAACCAGTCGATCCAACCGCGTCCACAGAAAATCATAATGCTTAAATACCAAAAATAATCTAATCACGTAATTAGTGACAGCTGATAGTTATCGTGACGTCATGCCAGGAAAGGCAATCCAACCACTCCTGACAGCTCTGAGTGATTTTGGATCCTTTGTTTCTCCCCCAAGTAATGAGGACATGTTCTTTTTAAGATAGCTCTCCATCTAAGTCCTACTATAGGTCCAGTCTTGGTAAAAGGTGCATGATGACAATTGATCTATCTGAAATCCAGAATTTGATCTGGATTTCAGATAGATCACCCATGAAATGTCGAAAAAGATGCGGGGTATGATGCTCACAGCACCTGGTATTCCCAAGCGGTCTCCCAATCAGGTACTAACCAGGCCGTACCATGCTTGGCTTCCGAGATCGAACGAGATCGGGCCTTTTCAGGGTGGTATGGCCGTGAGCGGTACTGCTCCTGCAGATGGACACCCATGAAATGTCGAAAAAGATGCGGGGTATGATGCTCACTGCACCTGGTATTCCCAAGCGGTCTCCCAATCAGGTACTAACCAGGCCGAACCATGCTTGGCTTCCGAGATCGGACGAGATCGGGCCTTTTCAGGGTGGTATGGCCGTGAGCGGTACTGCTTTTGCAGATGGACACCCATGAAATGTCGAAAAAGATGCGGGGTATGCTGCTCACAGCACCTGGTATTCCCAAGCGGTCTCCCAATCAGGTACTAAACAGGCCGAACCATGCTTGGCTTCCGAGATCGGAGGAGATCGGGCCTTTTCAGGGTGGTATGGCCGTGAGCGGTACTGCTCTTGCAGATGGACACCCATGAAATGTCGAAAAAGATGCGGGGTATGATGCTCACAGCACCTGGTATTCCCAAGCGGTCTCCCAATCAGGTACTAACCAGGCCGAACCATGCTTGGCTTCCGAGATCGGACGAGATCGGGCCTTTTCAGGGTGGTATGGCCGTGAACGGTACTGCACTAGCAGATGGACACCCATGAAATGTCGAAAAAGATGCGGGGCATGGTTCTCACAGCACCTGGTATTCCCAAGCGGTCTCCCAATCTGGTACTAAACAAGTCTAACCATGCTTGGCTTCCGAGATCGGGCGAGATCGGGCCTTTTCAGGGTGGTATGGCCGTGAGCGGTACTGCTTTTGCAGATGGACACCCATGAAATGTCGAAAAAGATGCGGGGTATGATGCTCACAGCACCTGGTATTCCCAAGCGGTCTCCCAACCAGCTACTAACCAGGCCCAACCATGCTTGGCTTCCGAGATCGGACGAGATCGGGCCTTTTCAGGGTGGTATGGCCGTGAGCGGTACTGCACTAGCAGATGGACACCCATGAAATGTCGAAAAAGATGCGGGGTATGATGCTCACAGCACCTGGTATTCCCAAGCGGTCTCCCAATCAGGTACTAACCAGGCCGAACCATGCTTGGCTTCCGAGATCGGACGAGATCAGGCCTTTTCAGGGTGGTATGGCCGTGAGCGGTACTGCTCTTGCAGATGGACACCCATGAGCTAAAGTATTAATTCGACCTTCTACACCTGCTACCCAAATCAATTGGGATTTGACATTATTCAAAGTCAGTTGGAATATTCAGGTTATAAAAGAGGGGGGAAAAGGCAGGAATATATACAGCTATGTTTTACTTTTGTGCATTTCAGGCCAAATTGGTATTTGTCTTTGAGTCAGCAATAATAACAAAGGAGTAAAGTCAGCTTGATTGCAGTAAGACTTTTTGCACTCTATACACTCAATTTTCACATGTTTTACTTCTGGACGCTGCAAATGGACTGCACATCTGTTGCATCGTGTGTGTATATATGTGTATTACCGTACTTTGAATTTTGATTTAAACCTTTACAACCCAACTACCTCAGATCAAGCAATTATAATGTAAAGTAGTAGATGTTTAAAAAAAGCACCAAATGCAAAAAGATAACAAAATAACAATACTAAATAGTCAAATAAGCAACTCCATTATTCTTTTAGAGAAAATATCTCAGCGGGGTCAAGTCATTCAATTCAAATCGACTGGTAATCAGATTCAATTAAAGACTAACTGATTGGGTGCAATGTTGTAGTGGCAGCACAACTAAATGAATTCACTGAATTTAAATGGGATTTATAAGTGTTTTCACATTTTATACTGTAAAACAAAAAATCACATAGGATTTATGGTTAAACACTGGAGCTACAGAATTTTACCAGAAATTACATTCAATTGGTATAGCACTTCAATAACCACCAATTTATTGGAACACTATTGTAGATTTTTCATTTCACTGAAACTAAAATTATATTGCTCCACCACCACATGCACACACCCCTTTTTTACTGTATAACTCTAGCAACCACAAGTATTTTATTTTTATTTTTTTAAGAAGAAAATGACTGACTATTCTTCTGTCTGTTCAGATATCACTACTTTTACATGATAAGAGAAGTAATTTTTAAAGAAGGCTCAGCAAAATACCCAGCATTCAATAGTACTGGCATGCTGGATCTTGCAAACTACACTCCTCAACTGCACGGAAAAAAAATAGAAAAAAACAGTCATACATTGTCTGCAGTACTTTCCACTCATTCGCTTACACTTTGTACTCCATCCTTTCTACACAAAAAGCATCATCCCGCTGTTACAGAGTAAAGAAGGTTGCACAGAGTCCTTTTCTTGCTGTTCTGTCTCTTTAGAACAGAAGGACACTTTGCGCTTCACAGAATGCAAGTCTACAAGTACTGCTGCTTAGATGTGGTTGAATGTTAGGCCCCTAAGAAATACATGTGAAGCAACAGCAATGCTTTACAAGGTGTCTATTGTTTATATAAATAAACATAAAACAGGTTACGAAAACATGCTGTAAAATCCAAATCATATTTTATCATAGTTTCACATGCTTAAACTAATAGTAATTGTTTAGTATAAATGATCGTCATGTGAAAGACATTGTTTAGTATTCTTTCATTCATTCATTCTCTCAACCGCTTATCCTCACAAGGGTCACGGGGGGTGCTAAGGCCTATCCCAGCTATCTACGGGCACCAGGCGGGGGACAAAAGAATGAACATAATTTAAAGTAATTGCTCTACAGTTGTACTGCATACCGGAGGTCATTTAATTCATTCAGATCAAGAACCTCAAATAACATATCGGCTGGTATTGTTGGAGATGGAAATCCAACTCATTTTATCTCTGAGGGCTAGCTGCGAATGCACTTGCATTATGTCAGTAAAATTCTAGAAATCATAGCGAAAGGGTTATTTTTCAAGAAAATCTGTTCCCGAAAGACCGACAAATTGTCTTTATTTGATGCTCTTGTCAGGAGAGGTTGGATTGCCTTTCCTGGCATGACGTCACGATAACTATCAGCTGTCACTAATTACGTGATTAGATTATTTTTGGCGTCACTGGACAAGGTCCAAGTGGACATGGGGAAGCTGGAGCACCTCTTTGAGTCCAGGGCCAAAGAGACGCCATGGGCCAAGAAAGCGCCAGAGAGCAAAAAGTCCGAGATCCTGGTTCTGGACTCCAAGCGGAGCACCGCCATCAACATCGGGATGACGGTCCTGCCCGCCGTTCACGTCATCAAGAGCGCCATCCTCAACTTTGACGACTTTGCCATCAACAAGGAGGGTGTGGAGAAGATCCTGAGCATGACGCCCACAGAGGAGGAGAAGCAGAAGATCCGCGAGGCTCGCTCGGCCAATCCCGACGTTCCCCTGGGGACGGCCGAGGAATTCCTCTCGGGCCTGGCTTCCGTCAGCGCCTTGACCCCCCGCCTGCAGCTGTGGTCTTTCAAACTCAACTATGAGGCACTCGAGCAGGAGATCGCCGAGCCCCTGTTTGACCTGAAGTTGGGCATGGAGCAGCTGGCCGGCAACCGGACCTTCAAGAAGATCCTGGCCACGCTGCTGGCCGTGGGGAACTTCCTCAACGGGTGTCCTCCTCACCAGAATCTTCAGGCTCCCTCCATGGTGAATCAATTCCTCTGGGCATAGGCATAAGATAACTTGGGCGCTCTCTGGTGGTTGTACGCACCTGGGCATCATGATGAAACGGTAAAGGCTTCCCAGGGCGACGTGCATAGCAGTGGTGGGGCGTATGAGTACGCTGCGGCTCTAACTCTTCTACCAGCTGTGGCTCATCTCTAGAAATGATGTGCCTGAGAGCCCCGCACCACGGTGTGTCCATTACAAAATTCCTAAACGATTCTGAGGGGTTTCTTATACATTCCAAGCAGTCCGGTGTCTTCGAGGTGGATGGTTTGCGTCGCCGAGTGCGTCGGCGCGAGCGTGGGTGGCGCTCCGCTGGGTCCATAATGGTTGGATCGTGCTGTTACGATTTCGCCGCGTAGTGCGACGCGATCGTAGGGTAAGTTGAACCCAGATGCAGAGTCGCCGAAGTAATTGGAAAGGTGAGGCAGATCTGTAGCTCTTGTTGGTTGATTTAATAAACGGGGTAACATAACTTAAACAACTTGGCTTGACCACTCATTACAAACGAACTGAACATGCGGCGTGGCGTCAATGGAAACAGCAATTACTACGAGGATTAACAGGAAACGAAACCAGAACTTAACCAGTCGATCCAACCGCGTCCACAGAAAATCATAATGCTTAAATACCAAAAATAATCTAATCACGTAATTAGTGACAGCTGATAGTTATCGTGACGTCATGCCAGGAAAGGCAATCCAACCACTCCTGACAGCTCTGAGTGATTTTGGATCCTTTGTTTCTCCCCCAAGTAATGAGGACATGTTCTTTTTAAGATAGCTCTCCATCTAAGTCCTACTATAGGTCCAGTCTTGGTAAAAGGTGCATGATGACAACTGATCTATCTGAAATCCAGAATTTGATCTGGATTTCAGATAGATCACCCTTGAAATGTCGAAAAAGATGCGGGGTATGATGCTCACAGCACCTGGTATTCCCAAGCGGTCTCCCAATCAGGTACTAACCAGGCCGTACCATGCTTGGCTTCCGAGATCGAACGAGATCGGGCCTTTTCAGGGTGGTATGGCCGTGAGCGGTACTGCTCCTGCAGATGGACACCCATGAAATGTCGAAAAAGATGCGGGGTATGATGCTCACTGCACCTGGTATTCCCAAGCGGTCTCCCAATCAAGTACTAACCAGGCCGAACCATGCTTGGCTTCCGAGATCGGACGAGATCGGGCCTTTTCAGGGTGGTATGGCCGTGAGCGGTACTGCTTTGGCAGATGGACACCCATGAAATGTCGAAAAAGATGCGGGGTATGCTGCTCACAGCACCTGGTATTCCCAAGCGGTCTCCCAATCAGGTACTAAACAGGCCGAACCATGCTTGGCTTCCGAGATCGGAGGAGATCGGGCCTTTTCAGGGTGGTATGGCCGTGAGCGGTACTGCTCTTGCAGATGGACACCCATGAAATGTCGAAAAAGATGCGGGGTATGATGCTCACAGCACCTGGTATTCCCAAGCGGTCTCCCAATCAGGTACTAACCAGGCCGAACCATGCTTGGCTTCCGAGATCGGACGGGATCGGGCCTTTTCAGGGTGGTATGGCCGTGAACGGTACTGCACTAGCAGATGGACACCCATGAAATGTCGAAAAAGATGCGGGGCATGGTTCTCACAGCACCTGGTATTCCCAAGCGGTCTCCCAATCTGGTACTAAACAAGTCTAACCATGCTTGGCTTCCGAGATCGGGCGAGATCGGGCCTTTTCAGGGTGGTATGGCCGTGAGCGGTACTGCTTTTGCAGATGGACACCCATGAAATGTCGAAAAAGATGCGGGGTATGATGCTCACAGCACCTGGTATTCCCAAGCGGTCTCCCAACCAGGTACTAACCAGGCCCAACCATGCTTGGCTTCCAAGATCGGACGAGATCGGGCCTTTTCAGGGTGGTATGGCCGTGAGCGGTACTGCACTAGCAGATGGACACCCATGAAATGTCGAAAAAGATGCGGGGTATGATGCTCACAGCACCTGGTATTCCCAAGCGGTCTCCCAATCAGGTACTAACCAGGCCGAACCATGCTTGGCTTCCGAGATCGGACGAGATCAGGCCTTTTCAGGGTGGTATGGCCGTGAGCGGTACTGCTCTTGCAGATGGACACCCATGAGCTAAAGTATTAATTCGACCTTCTACACCTGCTACCCAAATCAATTGGGATTTGACATTATTCAAAGTCAGTTGGAATATTCAGGTTATAAAAGAGGGGGGAAAAGGCAGGAATATATACAGCTATGTTTTACTTTTGTGCATTTCAGGCCAAATTGGTATTTGTCTTTGAGTCAGCAATAATAACAAAGGAGTAAAGTCAGCTTGATTGCAGTAAGACTTTTTGCACTCTATACACTCAATTTTCACATGTTGTTTTACTTCTGGACGCTGCAAATGGACTGCACATCTGTTGCATCGTGTGTATATATGTGTATTACCGTACTTTGAATTTTGATTTAAACCTTTACAACCCAACTACCTCAGATCAAGCAATTATAATGTAAAGTAGTAGATGTTTAAAAAAAGCACCAAAAGCAAAAAGATAAAATAACAATACTAAATAGTCAAATAAGCAACTCCATTATTCTTTTAGAGAAAATATCTCAGCGGGGTCAAGTCATTCAATTCAAATCGACTGGTAATCAGATTCAATTAAAGACTAACTGATTGGGTGCAATGTTGTAGTGGCAGCACAACTAAATGAATTCACTGAATTTAAATGGGATTTATAAGTGTTTTCACATTTTATACTGTAAAACAAAAAATCACATAGGATTTATGGTTAAACACTGGAGCTACAGAATTTTACCAGAAATTACATTCAATTGGTATAGCACTTCAATAACCACCAATTTATTGGAACACTATTGTAGATTTTTCATTTCACTGAAACTAAAATTATATTGCTCCACCACCACATGCACACACCCCTTTTTTACTGTATAACTCTAGCAACCACAAGTATTTTATTTTTATTTTTTTAAGAAGAAAATGACTGACTATTCTTCTGTCTGTTCAGATATCACTACTTTTACATGATAAGAGAAGTAATTTTTAAAGAAGGCTCAGCAAAATACCCAGCATTCAATAGTACTGGCATGCTGGATCTTGCAAACTACACTCCTCAACTGCACGGAAAAAAAATAGAAAAAAACAGTCATACATTGTCTGCAGTACTTTCCACTCATTCGCTTACACTTTGTACTCCATCCTTTCTACACAAAAAGCATCATCCCGCTGTTACAGAGTAAAGAAGGTTGCACAGAGTCCTTTTCTTGCTGTTCTGTCTCTTTAGAACAGAAGGACACTTTGCGCTTCACAGAATGCAAGTCTACAAGTACTGCTGCTTAGATGTGGTTGAATGTTAGGCCCCTAAGAAATACATGTGAAGCAACAGCAATGCTTTACAAGGTGTCTATTGTTTATATAAATAAACATAAAACAGGTTACGAAAACATGCTGTAAAATCCAAATCATATTTTATCATAGTTTCACATGCTTAAATTAATAGTAATTGTTTAGTATAAATGATCGTCATGTGAAAGACATTGTTTAGTATTCTTTCATTCATTCATTCTCTCAACCGCTTATCCTCACAAGGGTCACGGGGGGTGCTAAGGCCTATCCCAGCTATCTACGGGCACCAGGCGGGGGACAAAAGAATGAACATAATTTAAAGTAATTGCTCTACAGTTGTACTGCATACCGGAGGTCATTTAATTCATTCAGATCAAGAACCTCAAATAACATATCGGCTGGTATTGTTGGAGATGGAAATCCAACTCATTTTATCTCTGAGGGCTAGCTGCGAATGCACTTGCATTATGTCAGTAAAATTCTAGAAATCATAGCGAAAGGGTTATTTTTCAAGAAAATCTGTTCCCGAAAGACCGACAAATTGTCTTTATTTGATGCTCTTGTCAGGAGAGGTTGGATTGCCTTTCCTGGCATGACGTCACGATAACTATCAGCTGTCACTAATTACGTGATTAGATTATTTTTGGCGTCACTGGACAAGGTCCAAGTGGACATGGGGAAGCTGGAGCACCTCTTTGAGTCCAGGGCCAAAGAGACGCCATGGGCCAAGAAAGCGCCAGAGAGCAAAAAGTCCGAGATCCTGGTTCTGGACTCCAAGCGGAGCACCGCCATCAACATCGGGATGACGGTCCTGCCCGCCGTTCACGTCATCAAGAGCGCCATCCTCAACTTTGACGACTTTGCCATCAACAAGGAGGGTGTGGAGAAGATCCTGAGCATGACGCCCACAGAGGAGGAGAAGCAGAAGATCCGCGAGGCTCGCTCGGCCAATCCCGACGTTCCCCTGGGGACGGCCGAGGAATTCCTCTCGGGCCTGGCTTCCGTCAGCGCCTTGACCCCCCGCCTGCAGCTGTGGTCTTTCAAACTCAACTATGAGGCACTCGAGCAGGAGATCGCCGAGCCCCTGTTTGACCTGAAGTTGGGCATGGAGCAGCTGGCCGGCAACCGGACCTTCAAGAAGATCCTGGCCACGCTGCTGGCCGTGGGGAACTTCCTCAACGGGTGTCCTCCTCACCAGAATCTTCAGGCTCCCTCCATGGTGAATCAATTCCTCTGGGCATAGGCATAAGATAACTTGGGCGCTCTCTGGTGGTTGTACGCACCTGGGCATCATGATGAAACGGTAAAGGCTTCCCAGGGCGACGTGCATAGCAGTGGTGGGGCGTATGAGTACGCTGCGGCTCTAACTCTTCTACCAGCTGTGGCTCATCTCTAGAAATGATGTGCCTGAGAGCCCCACACCACGGTGTGTCCATTACAAAATTCCTAAACGATTCTGAGGGGTTTCTTATACATTCCAAGCAGTCCGGTGTCTTCGAGGTGGATGGTTTGCGTCGCCGAGTGCGTCGGCGCGAGCGTGGGTGGCGCTCCGCTGGGTCCATAATGGTTGGATCGTGCTGTTACGATTTCGCCGCGTAGTGCGACGCGATCGTAGGGTAAGTTGAACCCAGATGCAGAGTCGCCGAAGTAATTGGAAAGGTGAGGCAGATCTGTAGCTCTTGTTGGTTGATTTAATAAACGGGGTAACATAACTTAAACAACTTGGCTTGACCACTCATTACAAACGAACTGAACATGCGGCGTGGCGTCAATGGAAACAGCAATTACTACGAGGATTAACAGGAAACGAAACCAGAACTTAACCAGTCGATCCAACCGCGTCCACAGAAAATCATAATGCTTAAATACCAAAAATAATCTAATCACGTAATTAGTGACAGCTGATAGTTATCGTGACGTCATGCCAGGAAAGGCAATCCAACCACTCCTGACAGCTCTGAGTGATTTTGGATCCTTTGTTTCTCCCCCAAGTAATGAGGACATGTTCTTTTTAAGATAGCTCTCCATCTAAGTCCTACTATAGGTCCAGTCTTGGTAAAAGGTGCATGATGACAACTGATCTATTTGAAATCCAGAATTTGATCTGGATTTCAGATAGATCACCCATGAAATGTCGAAAAAGATGCGGGGTATGATGCTCACAGCACCTGGTATTCCCAAGCGGTCTCCCAATCAGGTACTAACCAGGCCGTACCATGCTTGGCTTCCGAGATCGAACGAGATCGGGCCTTTTCAGGGTGGTATGGCCGTGAGCGGTACTGCTCCTGCAGATGGACACCCATGAAATGTCGAAAAAGATGCGGGGTATGATGCTCACTGCACCTGGTATTCCCAAGCGGTCTCCCAATCAGGTACTAACCAGGCCGAACCATGCTTGGCTTCCGAGATCGGACGAGATCGGGCCTTTTCAGGGTGGTATGGCCGTGAGCGGTGCTGCTTTTGCAGATGGACACCCATGAAATGTCGAAAAAGATGCGGGGTATGCTGCTCACAGCACCTGGTATTCCCAAGCGGTCTCCCAATCAGGTACTAAACAGGCCGAACCATGCTTGGCTTCCGAGATCGGAGGAGATCGGGCCTTTTCAGGGTGGTATGGCCGTGAGCGGTACTGCTCTTGCAGATGGACACCCATGAAATGTCGAAAAAGATGCGGGGTATGATGCTCACAGCACCTGGTATTCCCAAGCGGTCTCCCAATCAGGTACTATTCAGGCCGAACCATGCTTGGCTTCCGAGATCGGACGAGATCGGGCCTTTTCAGGGTGGTATGGCCGTGAGCGGTACTGCTTTTGCAGATGGACACCCATGAAATGTCGAAAAAGATGCGGGGTATGATGCTCACAGCACCTGGTGTTCCCAAGCGGTCTCCCAACCAGGTACTAACCAGGCCCAACCATGCTTGGCTTCCAAGATCGGACGAGATCGGGCCTTTTCAGGGTGGTATGGCCGTGAGCGGTACAGCACTAGCAGATGGACACCCATGAAATGTCGAAAAAGATGCGGGGCATGATGCTCACAGCACCTGGTATTCCCAAGCGGTCTCCCAATCAGGTACTAACCAGGCCGAACCATGCTTGGCTTCCGAGATCGGACGAGATCAGGCCTTTTCAGGGTGGTATGGCCGTGAGCGGTACTGCTCTTGCAGATGGACACCCATGAGCTAAAGTATTAATTCGACCTTCTACACCTGCTACCCAAATCAATTGGGATTTGACATTATTCAAAGTCAGTTGGAATATTCAGGTTATAAAAGAGGGGGGAAAAGGCAGGAATATATACAGCTATGTTTTACTTTTGTGCATTTCAGGCCAAATTGGTATTTGTCTTTGAGTCAGCAATAATAACAAAGGAGTAAAGTCAGCTTGATTGCAGTAAGACTTTTTGCACTCTATACACTCAATTTTCACATGTTGTTTTACTTCTGGACGCTGCAAATGGACTGCACATCTGTTGCATCGTGTGTATATATGTGTATTACCGTACTTTGAATTTTGATTTAAACCTTTACAACCCAACTACCTCAGATCAAGCAATTATAATGTAAAGTAGTAGATGTTTAAAAAAAGCACCAAATGCAAAAAGATAACAAAATAACAATACTAAATAGTCAAATAAGCAACTCCATTATTCTTTTAGAGAAAATATCTCAGCGGGGTCAAGTCATTCAATTCAAATCGACTGGTAATCAGATTCAATTAAAGACTAACTGATTGGGTGCAATGTTGTAGTGGCAGCACAACTAAATGAATTCACTGAATTTAAATGGGATTTATAAGTGTTTTCACATTTTATACTGTAAAACAAAAAATCACATAGGATTTATGGTTAAACACTGGAGCTACAGAATTTTACCAGAAATTACATTCAATTGGTATAGCACTTCAATAACCACCAATTTATTGGAACACTATTGTAGATTTTTCATTTCACTGAAACTAAAATTATATTGCTCCACCACCACATGCACACACCCCTTTTTTACTGTATAACTCTAGCAACCACAAGTATTTTATTTTTATTTTTTTAAGAAGAAAATGACTGACTATTCTTCTGTCTGTTCAGATATCACTACTTTTACATGATAAGAGAAGTAATTTTTAAAGAAGGCTCAGCAAAATACCCAGCATTCAATAGTACTGGCATGCTGGATCTTGCAAACTACACTCCTCAACTGCACGGAAAAAAAATAGAAAAAAACAGTCATACATTGTCTGCAGTACTTTCCACTCCTTCGCTTACACTTTGTACTCCATCCTTTCTACACAAAAAGCATCATCCCGCTGTTACAGAGTAAAGAAGGTTGCACAGAGTCCTTTTCTTGCTGTTCTGTCTCTTTAGAACAGAAGGACACTTTGCGCTTCACAGAATGCAAGTCTACAAGTACTGCTGCTTAGATGTGGTTGAATGTTAGGCCCCTAAGAAATACATGTGAAGCAACAGCAATGCTTTACAAGGTGTCTATTGTTTATATAAATAAACATAAAACAGGTTACGAAAACATGCTGTAAAATCCAAATCATATTTTATCATAGTTTCACATGCTTAAACTAATAGTAATTGTTTAGTATAAATGATCGTCATGTGAAAGACATTGTTTAGTATTCTTTCATTCATTCATTCTCTCAACCGCTTATCCTCACAAGGGTCACGGGGGGTGCTAAGGCCTATCCCAGCTATCTACGGGCACCAGGCGGGGGACAAAAGAATGAACATAATTTAAAGTAATTGCTCTACAGTTGTACTGCATACCGGAGGTCATTTAATTCATTCAGATCAAGAACCTCAAATAACATATCGGCTGGTATTGTTGGAGATGGAAATCCAACTCATTTTATCTCTGAGGGCTAGCTGCGAATGCACTTGCATTATGTCAGTAAAATTCTAGAAATCATAGCGAAAGGGTTATTTTTCAAGAAAATCTGTTCCCGAAAGACCGACAAATTGTCTTTATTTGATGCTCTTGTCAGGAGAGGTTGGATTGCCTTTCCTGGCATGACGTCACGATAACTATCAGCTGTCACTAATTACGTGATTAGATTATTTTTGGCGTCACTGGACAAGGTCCAAGTGGACATGGGGAAGCTGGAGCACCTCTTTGAGTCCAGGGCCAAAGAGACGCCATGGGCCAAGAAAGCGCCGGAGAGCAAAAAGTCCGAGATCCTGGTTCTGGACTCCAAGCGGAGCACCGCCATCAACATCGGGATGACGGTCCTGCCCGCCGTTCACGTCATCAAGAGCGCCATCCTCAACTTTGACGACTTTGCCATCAACAAGGAGGGTGTGGAGAAGATCCTGAGCATGACGCCCACAGAGGAGGAGAAGCAGAAGATCCGCGAGGCTCGCTCGGCCAATCCCGACGTTCCCCTGGGGACGGCCGAGGAATTCCTCTCGGGCCTGGCTTCCGTCAGCGCCTTGACCCCCCGCCTGCAGCTGTGGTCTTTCAAACTCAACTATGAGGCACTCGAGCAGGAGATCGCCGAGCCCCTGTTTGACCTGAAGTTGGGCATGGAGCAGCTGGCCGGCAACCGGACCTTCAAGAAGATCCTGGCCACGCTGCTGGCCGTGGGGAACTTCCTCAACGGGTGTCCTCCTCACCAGAATCTTCAGGCTCCCTCCATGGTGAATCAATTCCTCTGGGCATAGGCATAAGATAACTTGGGCGCTCTCTGGTGGTTGTACGCACCTGGGCATCATGATGAAACGGTAAAGGCTTCCCAGGGCGACGTGCATAGCAGTGGTGGGGCGTATGAGTACGCTGCGGCTCTAACTCTTCTACCA
This sequence comes from Stigmatopora nigra, assembly GCF_051989575.1. NCBI lineage: Eukaryota > Metazoa > Chordata > Actinopteri > Syngnathiformes > Syngnathidae > Stigmatopora > Stigmatopora nigra. The sequence goes on from NW_027551603.1 coordinate 861,401, forward strand.
GCTGTGGCTCATCTCTAGAAATGATGTGCCTGAGAGCCCCGCACCACGGTGTGTCCATTACAAAATTCCTAAACGATTCTGAGGGGTTTCTTATACATTCCAAGCAGTCCGGTGTCTTCGAGGTGGATGGTTTGCGTCGCCGAGTGCGTCGGCGCGAGCGTGGGTGGCGCTCCGCTGGGTCCATAATGGTTGGATCGTGCTGTTACGATTTCGCCGCGTAGTGCGACGCGATCGTAGGGTAAGTTGAACCCAGATGCAGAGTCGCCGAAGTAATTGGAAAGGTGAGGCAGATCTGTAGCTCTTGTTGGTTGATTTAATAAACGGGGTAACATAACTTAAACAACTTGGCTTGACCACTCATTACAAACGAACTGAACATGCGGCGTGGCGTCAATGGAAACAGCAATTACTACGAGGATTAACAGGAAACGAAACCAGAACTTAACCAGTCGATCCAACCGCGTCCACAGAAAATCATAATGCTTAAATACCAAAAATAATCTAATCACGTAATTAGTGACAGCTGATAGTTATCGTGACGTCATGCCAGGAAAGGCAATCCAACCACTCCTGACAGCTCTGAGTGATTTTGGATCCTTTGTTTCTCCCCCAAGTAATGAGGACATGTTCTTTTTAAGATAGCTCTCCATCTAAGTCCTACTATAGGTCCAGTCTTGGTAAAAGGTGCATGATGACAACTGATCTATCTGAAATCCAGAATTTGATCTGGATTTCAGATAGATCACCCATGAAATGTCGAAAAAGATGCGGGGTATGATGCTCACAGCACCTGGTATTCCCAAGCGGTCTCCCAATCAGGTACTAACCAGGCCGTACCATGCTTGGCTTCCGAGATCGAACGAGATCGGGCCTTTTCAGGGTGGTATGGCCGTGAGCGGTACTGCTCCTGCAGATGGACACCCATGAAATGTCGAAAAAGATGCGGGGTATGATGCTCACTGCACCTGGTATTCCCAAGCGGTCTCCCAATCAGGTACTAACCAGGCCGAACCATGCTTGGCTTCCGAGATCGGACGAGATCGGGCCTTTTCAGGGTGGTATGGCCGTGAGCCGTACTGCTTTTGCAGATGGACACCCATGAAATGTCGAAAAAGATGCGGGGTATGCTGCTCACAGCACCTGGTATTCCCAAGCGGTCTCCCAATCAGGTACTAAACAGGCCGAACCATGCTTGGCTTCCGAGATCGGAGGAGATCGGGCCTTTTCAGGGTGGTATGGCCGTGAGCGGTACTGCTCTTGCAGATGGACACCCATGAAATGTCGAAAAAGATGCGGGGTATGATGCTCACAGCACCTGGTATTCCCAAGCGGTCTCCCAATTAGGTACTAACCAGGCCGAACCATGCTTGGCTTCCGAGATCGGACGAGATCGGGCCTTTTCAGGGTGGTATGGCCGTGAACGGTACTGCACTAGCAGATGGACACCCATGAAATGTCGAAAAAGATGCGGGGCATGGTTCTCACAGCACCTGGTATTCCCAAGCGGTCTCCCAATCTGGTACTAAACAAGTCTAACCATGCTTGGCTTCTGAGATCGGGCGAGATCGGGCCTTTTCAGGGTGGTATGGCCGTGAGCGGTACTGCTTTTGCAGATGGACACCCATGAAATGTCGAAAAAGATGCAGGGTATGATGCTCACAGCACCTGGTATTCCCAAGCGGTCTCCCAACCAGCTACTAACCAGGCCCAACCATGCTTGGCTTCCGAGATCGGACGAGATCGGGCCTTTTCAGGGTGGTATGGCCGTGAGCGGTACTGCACTAGCAGATGGACACCCATGAAATGTCGAAAAAGATGCGGGGTATGATGCTCACAGCACCTGGTATTCCCAAGCGGTCTCCCAATCAGGTACTAACCAGGCCGAACCATGCTTGGCTTCCGAGATCGGACGAGATCAGGCCTTTTCAGGGTGGTATGGCCGTGAGCGGTACTGCTCTTGCAGATGGACACCCATGAGCTAAAGTATTAATTCGACCTTCTACACCTGCTACCCAAATCAATTGGGATTTGACATTATTCAAAGTCAGTTGGAATATTCAGGTTATAAAAGAGGGGGGAAAAGGCAGGAATATATACAGCTATGTTTTACTTTTGTGCATTTCAGGCCAAATTGGTATTTGTCTTTGAGTCAGCAATAATAACAAAGGAGTAAAGTCAGCTTGATTGCAGTAAGACTTTTTGCACTCTATACACTCAATTTTCACATGTTTTACTTCTGGACGCTGCAAATGGACTGCACATCTGTTGCATCGTGTGTGTATATATGTGTATTACCGTACTTTGAATTTTGATTTAAACCTTTACAACCCAACTACCTCAGATCAAGCAATTATAATGTAAAGTAGTAGATGTTTAAAAAAAGCACCAAATGCAAAAAGATAACAAAATAACAATACTAAATAGTCAAATAAGCAACTCCATTATTCTTTTAGAGAAAATATCTCAGCGGGGTCAAGTCATTCAATTCAAATCGACTGGTAATCAGATTCAATTAAAGACTAACTGATTGGGTGCAATGTTGTAGTGGCAGCACAACTAAATGAATTCACTGAATTTAAATGGGATTTATAAGTGTTTTCACATTTTATACTGTAAAACAAAAAATCACATAGGATTTATGGTTAAACACTGGAGCTACAGAATTTTACCAGAAATTACATTCAATTGGTATAGCACTTCAATAACCACCAATTTATTGGAACACTATTGTAGATTTTTCATTTCACTGAAACTAAAATTATATTGCTCCACCACCACATGCACACACCCCTTTTTTACTGTATAACTCTAGCAACCACAAGTATTTTATTTTTATTTTTTTAAGAAGAAAATGACTGACTATTCTTCTGTCTGTTCAGATATCACTACTTTTACATGATAAGAGAAGTAATTTTTAAAGAAGGCTCAGCAAAATACCCAGCATTCAATAGTACTGGCATGCTGGATCTTGCAAACTACACTCCTCAACTGCACGGAAAAAAAATAGAAAAAAACAGTCATACATTGTCTGCAGTACTTTCCACTCATTCGCTTACACTTTGTACTCCATCCTTTCTACACAAAAAGCATCATCCCGCTGTTACAGAGTAAAGAAGGTTGCACAGAGTCCTTTTCTTGCTGTTCTGTCTCTTTAGAACAGAAGGACACTTTGCGCTTCACAGAATGCAAGTCTACAAGTACTGCTGCTTAGATGTGGTTGAATGTTAGGCCCCTAAGAAATACATGTGAAGCAACAGCAATGCTTTACAAGGTGTCTATTGTTTATATAAATAAACATAAAACAGGTTACGAAAACATGCTGTAAAATCCAAATCATATTTTATCATAGTTTCACATGCTTAAACTAATAGTAATTGTTTAGTATAAATGATCGTCATGTGAAAGACATTGTTTAGTATTCTTTCATTCATTCATTCTCTCAACCGCTTATCCTCACAAGGGTCACGGGGGGTGCTAAGGCCTATCCCAGCTATCTACGGGCACCAGGCGGGGGACAAAAGAATGAACATAATTTAAAGTAATTGCTCTACAGTTGTACTGCATACCGGAGGTCATTTAATTCATTCAGATCAAGAACCTCAAATAACATATCGGCTGGTATTGTTGGAGATGGAAATCCAACTCATTTTATCTCTGAGGGCTAGCTGCGAATGCACTTGCATTATGTCAGTAAAATTCTAGAAATCATAGCGAAAGGGTTATTTTTCAAGAAAATCTGTTCCCGAAAGACCGACAAATTGTCTTTATTTGATGCTCTTGTCAGGAGAGGTTGGATTGCCTTTCCTGGCATGACGTCACGATAACTATCAGCTGTCACTAATTACGTGATTAGATTATTTTTGGCGTCACTGGACAAGGTCCAAGTGGACATGGGGAAGCTGGAGCACCTCTTTGAGTCCAGGGCCAAAGAGACGCCATGGGCCAAGAAAGCGCCAGAGAGCAAAAAGTCCGAGATCCTGGTTCTGGACTCCAAGCGGAGCACCGCCATCAACATCGGGATGACGGTCCTGCCCGCCGTTCACGTCATCAAGAGCGCCATCCTCAACTTTGACGACTTTGCCATCAACAAGGAGGGTGTGGAGAAGATCCTGAGCATGACGCCCACAGAGGAGGAGAAGCAGAAGATCCGCGAGGCTCGCTCGGCCAATCCCGACGTTCCCCTGGGGACGGCCGAGGAATTCCTCTCGGGCCTGGCTTCCGTCAGCGCCTTGACCCCCCGCCTGCAGCTGTGGTCTTTCAAACTCAACTATGAGGCACTCGAGCAGGAGATCGCCGAGCCCCTGTTTGACCTGAAGTTGGGCATGGAGCAGCTGGCCGGCAACCGGACCTTCAAGAAGATCCTGGCCACGCTGCTGGCCGTGGGGAACTTCCTCAACGGGTGTCCTCCTCACCAGAATCTTCTGGCTCCCTCCATGGTGAATCAATTCCTCTGGGCATAGGCATAAGATAACTTGGGCGCTCTCTGGTGGTTGTACGCACCTGGGCATCATGATGAAACGGTAAAGGCTTCCCAGGGCGACGTGCATAGCAGTGGTGGGGCGTATGAGTACGCTGCGGCTCTAACTCTTCTACCAGCTGTGGCTCATCTCTAGAAATGATGTGCCTGAGAGCCCCGCACCACGGTGTGTCCATTACAAAATTCCTAAACGATTCTGAGGGGTTTCTTATACATTCCAAGCAGTCCGGTGTCTTCGAGGTGGATGGTTTGCGTCGCCGAGTGCGTCGGCGCGAGCGTGGGTGGCGCTCCGCTGGGTCCATAATGGTTGGATCGTGCTGTTACGATTTCGCCGCGTAGTGCGACGCGATCGTAGGGTAAGTTGAACCCAGATGCAGAGTCGCCGAAGTAATTGGAAAGGTGAGGCAGATCTGTAGCTCTTGTTGGTTGATTTAATAAACGGGGTAACATAACTTAAACAACTTGGCTTGACCACTCATTACAAACGAACTGAACATGCGGCGTGGCGTCAATGGAAACAGCAATTACTACGAGGATTAACAGGAAACGAAACCAGAACTTAACCAGTCGATCCAACCGCGTCCACAGAAAATCATAATGCTTAAATACCAAAAATAATCTAATCACGTAATTAGTGACAGCTGATAGTTATCGTGACGTCATGCCAGGAAAGGCAATCCAACCACTCCTGACAGCTCTGAGTGATTTTGGATCCTTTGTTTCTCCCCCAAGTAATGAGGACATGTTCTTTTTAAGATAGCTCTCCATCTAAGTCCTACTATAGGTCCAGTCTTGGTAAAAGGTGCATGATGACAACTGATCTATCTGAAATCCAGAATTTGATCTGGATTTCAGATAGATCACCCATGAAATGTCGAAAAAGATGCGGGGTATGATGCTCACAGCACCTGGTATTCCCAAGCGGTCTCCCAATCAGGTACTAACCAGGCCGTACCATGCTTGGCTTCCGAGATCGAACGAGATCGGGCCTTTTCAGGGTGGTATGGCCGTGAGCGGTACTGCTCCTGCAGATGGACACCCATGAAATGTCGAAAAAGATGCGGGGTATGATGCTCACTGCACCTGGTATTCCCAAGCGGTCTCCCAATCAGGTACTAACCAGGCCGAACCATGCTTGGCTTCCGAGATCGGACGAGATCGGGCCTTTTCAGGGTGGTATGGCCGTGAGCGGTACTGCTTTTGCAGATGGACACCCATGAAATGTCGAAAAAGATGCGGGGTATGCTGCTCACAGCACCTGGTATTCCCAAGCGGTCTCCCAATCAGGTACTAAACAGGCCGAACCATGCTTGGCTTCCGAGATCGGAGGAGATCGGGCCTTTTCAGGGTGGTATGGCCGTGAGCGGTACTGCTCTTGCAGATGGACACCCATGAAATGTCGAAAAAGATGCGGGGTATGATGCTCACAGCACCTGGTATTCCCAAGCGGTCTCCCAATCAGGTACTAACCAGGCCGAACCATGCTTGGCTTCCGAGATCGGACGAGATCGGGCCTTTTCAGGGTGGTATGGCCGTGAACGGTACTGCACTAGCAGATGGACACCCATGAAATGTCGAAAAAGATGCGGGGCATGGTTCTCACAGCACCTGGTATTCCCAAGCGGTCTCCCAATCTGGTACTAAACAAGTCTAACCATGCTTGGCTTCCGAGATCGGGCGAGATCGGGCCTTTTCAGGGTGGTATGGCCGTGAGCGGTACTGCTTTTGCAGATGGACACCCATGAAATGTCGAAAAAGATGCGGGGTATGATGCTCACAGCACCTGGTATTCCCAAGCGGTCTCCCAACCAGCTACTAACCAGGCCCAACCATGCTTGGCTTCCGAGATCGGACGAGATCGGGCCTTTTCAGGGTGGTATGGCCGTGAGCGGTACTGCACTAGCAGATGGACACCCATGAAATGTCGAAAAAGATGCGGGGTATGATGCTCACAGCACCTGGTATTCCCAAGCGGTCTCCCAATCAGGTACTAACCAGGCCGAACCATGCTTGGCTTCCGAGATCGGACGAGATCAGGCCTTTTCAGGGTGGTATGGCCGTGAGCGGTACTGCTCTTGCAGATGGACACCCATGAGCTAAAGTATTAATTCGACCTTCTACACCTGCTACCCAAATCAATTGGGATTTGACATTATTCAAAGTCAGTTGGAATATTCAGGTTATAAAAGAGGGGGGAAAAGGCAGGAATATATACAGCTATGTTTTACTTTTGTGCATTTCAGGCCAAATTGGTATTTGTCTTTGAGTCAGCAATAATAACAAAGGAGTAAAGTCAGCTTGATTGCAGTAAGACTTTTTGCACTCTATACACTCAATTTTCACATGTTTTACTTCTGGACGCTGCAAATGGACTGCACATCTGTTGCATCGTGTGTGTATATATGTGTATTACCGTACTTTGAATTTTGATTTAAACCTTTACAACCCAACTACCTCAGATCAAGCAATTATAATGTAAAGTAGTAGATGTTTAAAAAAAGCACCAAATGCAAAAAGATAACAAAATAACAATACTAAATAGTCAAATAAGCAACTCCATTATTCTTTTAGAGAAAATATCTCAGCGGGGTCAAGTCATTCAATTCAAATCGACTGGTAATCAGATTCAATTAAAGACTAACTGATTGGGTGCAATGTTGTAGTGGCAGCACAACTAAATGAATTCACTGAATTTAAATGGGATTTATAAGTGTTTTCACATTTTATACTGTAAAACAAAAAATCACATAGGATTTATGGTTAAACACTGGAGCTACAGAATTTTACCAGAAATTACATTCAATTGGTATAGCACTTCAATAACCACCAATTTATTGGAACACTATTGTAGATTTTTCATTTCACTGAAACTAAAATTATATTGCTCCACCACCACATGCACACACCCCTTTTTTACTGTATAACTCTAGCAACCACAAGTATTTTATTTTTATTTTTTTAAGAAGAAAATGACTGACTATTCTTCTGTCTGTTCAGATATCACTACTTTTACATGATAAGAGAAGTAATTTTTAAAGAAGGCTCAGCAAAATACCCAGCATTCAATAGTACTGGCATGCTGGATCTTGCAAACTACACTCCTCAACTGCACGGAAAAAAAATAGAAAAAAACAGTCATACATTGTCTGCAGTACTTTCCACTCATTCGCTTACACTTTGTACTCCATCCTTTCTACACAAAAAGCATCATCCCGCTGTTACAGAGTAAAGAAGGTTGCACAGAGTCCTTTTCTTGCTGTTCTGTCTCTTTAGAACAGAAGGACACTTTGCGCTTCACAGAATGCAAGTCTACAAGTACTGCTGCTTAGATGTGGTTGAATGTTAGGCCCCTAAGAAATACATGTGAAGCAACAGCAATGCTTTACAAGGTGTCTATTGTTTATATAAATAAACATAAAACAGGTTACGAAAACATGCTGTAAAATCCAAATCATATTTTATCATAGTTTCACATGCTTAAACTAATAGTAATTGTTTAGTATAAATGATCGTCATGTGAAAGACATTGTTTAGTATTCTTTCATTCATTCATTCTCTCAACCGCTTATCCTCACAAGGGTCACGGGGGGTGCTAAGGCCTATCCCAGCTATCTACGGGCACCAGGCGGGGGACAAAAGAATGAACATAATTTAAAGTAATTGCTCTACAGTTGTACTGCATACCGGAGGTCATTTAATTCATTCAGATCAAGAACCTCAAATAACATATCGGCTGGTATTGTTGGAGATGGAAATCCAACTCATTTTATCTCTGAGGGCTAGCTGCGAATGCACTTGCATTATGTCAGTAAAATTCTAGAAATCATAGCGAAAGGGTTATTTTTCAAGAAAATCTGTTCCCGAAAGACCGACAAATTGTCTTTATTTGATGCTCTTGTCAGGAGAGGTTGGATTGCCTTTCCTGGCATGACGTCACGATAACTATCAGCTGTCACTAATTACGTGATTAGATTATTTTTGGCGTCACTGGACAAGGTCCAAGTGGACATGGGGAAGCTGGAGCACCTCTTTGAGTCCAGGGCCAAAGAGACGCCATGGGCCAAGAAAGCGCCAGAGAGCAAAAAGTCCGAGATCCTGGTTCTGGACTCCAAGCGGAGCACCGCCATCAACATCGGGATGACGGTCCTGCCCGCCGTTCACGTCATCAAGAGCGCCATCCTCAACTTTGACGACTTTGCCATCAACAAGGAGGGTGTGGAGAAGATCCTGAGCATGACGCCCACAGAGGAGGAGAAGCAGAAGATCCGCGAGGCTCGCTCGGCCAATCCCGACGTTCCCCTGGGGACGGCCGAGGAATTCCTCTCGGGCCTGGCTTCCGTCAGCGCCTTGACCCCCCGCCTGCAGCTGTGGTCTTTCAAACTCAACTATGAGGCACTCGAGCAGGAGATCGCCGAGCCCCTGTTTGACCTGAAGTTGGGCATGGAGCAGCTGGCCGGCAACCGGACCTTCAAGAAGATCCTGGCCACGCTGCTGGCCGTGGGGAACTTCCTCAACGGGTGTCCTCCTCACCAGAATCTTCAGGCTCCCTCCATGGTGAATCAATTCCTCTGGGCATAGGCATAAGATAACTTGGGCGCTCTCTGGTGGTTGTACGCACCTGGGCATCATGATGAAACGGTAAAGGCTTCCCAGGGCGACGTGCATAGCAGTGGTGGGGCGTATGAGTACGCTGCGGCTCTAACTCTTCTACCAGCTGTGGCTCATCTCTAGAAATGATGTGCCTGAGAGCCCCGCACCACGGTGTGTCCATTACAAAATTCCTAAACGATTCTGAGGGGTTTCTTATACATTCCAAGCAGTCCGGTGTCTTCGAGGTGGATGGTTTGCGTCGCCGAGTGCGTCGGCGCGAGCGTGGGTGGCGCTCCGCTGGGTCCATAATGGTTGGATCGTGCTGTTACGATTTCGCCGCGTAGTGCGACGCGATCGTAGGGTAAGTTGAACCCAGATGCAGAGTCGCCGAAGTAATTGGAAAGGTGAGGCAGATCTGTAGCTCTTGTTGGTTGATTTAATAAACGGGGTAACATAACTTAAACAACTTGGCTTGACCACTCATTACAAACGAACTGAACATGCGGCGTGGCGTCAATGGAAACAGCAATTACTACGAGGATTAACAGGAAACGAAACCAGAACTTAACCAGTCGATCCAACCGCGTCCACAGAAAATCATAATGCTTAAATACCAAAAATAATCTAATCACGTAATTAGTGACAGCTGATAGTTATCGTGACGTCATGCCAGGAAAGGCAATCCAACCACTCCTGACAGCTCTGAGTGATTTTGGATCCTTTGTTTCTCCCCCAAGTAATGAGGACATGTTCTTTTTAAGATAGCTCTCCATCTAAGTCCTACTATAGGTCCAGTCTTGGTAAAAGGTGCATGATGACAACTGATCTATCTGAAATCCAGAATTTGATCTGGATTTCAGATAGATCACCCATGAAATGTCGAAAAAGATGCGGGGTATGATGCTCACAGCACCTGCTATTCCCAAGCGGTCTCCCAATCAGGTACTAACCAGGCCGTACCATGCTTGGCTTCCGAGATCGGACGAGATCGGGCCTTTTCAGGGTGGTATAGCCGTGAGCGGTACTGCTTTTGTAGATGGACACCCATGAAATGTCGAAAAAGATGCGGGGTATGCTGCTCACAGCACCTGGTATTCCCAAGCGGTCTCCCAATCAGGTACTAAACAGGCCGAACCATGCTTGGCTTCCGAGATCGGAGGAGATCGGGCCTTTTCAGGGTGGTATGGCCGTGACCGGTACTGCTCTTGCAGATGGACACCCATGAAATGTCGAAAAAGATGCGGGGTATGATGCTCACAGCACCTGGTATTCCCAAGCGGTCTCCCAATCAGGTACTAACCAGGCCGAACCATGCTTGGCTTCCGAGATCGGACGAGATCGGGCCTTTTCAGGGTGGTATGGCCGTAAATGGTACTGCACTAGCAGATGGACACCCATGAAATGTCGAAAAAGATGCGGGGCATGGTTCTCACAGCACCTGGTATTCCCAAGCGGTCTCCCAATCTGGTACTAAACAAGTCTAACCATGCTTGGCTTCCGAGATCGGGCGAGATCGGGCCTTTTCAGGGTGGTATGGCCGTGAGCAGTACTGCTTTTGCAGATGGACACCCATGAAATGTCGAAAAAGATGCGGGGTATGATGCTCACAGCACCTGGTATTCCCAAGCGGTCTCCCAACCAGGTACTAACCAGGCCCAACCATGCTTGGCTTCCAAGCTCGGACGAGATCGGGCCTTTTCAGGGTGGTATGGCCGTGAGCGGTACTGCACTAGCAGATGGACACCCATGAAATGTCGAAAAAGATGCGGGGTATGATGCTCACAGCACCTGGTATTCCCAAGCGGTCTCCCAACCAGCTACTAACCAGGCCCAACCATGCTTGGCTTCCGAGATCGGACGAGATCAGGCCTTTTCAGGGTGGTATGGCCGTGAGCGGTACTGCTCTTGCAGATGGACACCCATGAGCTAAAGTATTAATTCGACCTTCTACACCTGCTACCCAAATCAATTGGGATTTGACATTATTCTAAGTCAGTTGGAATATTCAGGTTATAAAAGAGGGGGGAAAAGGCAGGAATATATACAGCTATGTTTTACTTTTGTGCATTTCAGGCCAAATTGGTATTTGTCTTTGAGTCAGCAATAATAACAAAGGAGTAAAGTCAGCTTGATTGCAGTAAGACTTTTTGCACTCTATACACTCAATTTTCACATGTTGTTTTACTTCTGGACGCTGCAAATGGACTGCACATCTGTTGCATCGTGTGTATATATGTGTATTACCGTACTTTGAATTTTGATTTAAACCTTTACAACCCAACTACCTCAGATCAAGCAATTATAATGTAAAGTAGTAGATGTTTAAAAAAAGCACCAAAAGCAAAAAGATAACAAAATAACAATACTAAATAGTCAAATAAGCAACTCCATTATTCTTTTAGAGAAAACATCTCAGCGGGGTCAAGTCATTCAATTCAAATCGACTGGTAATCAGATTCAATTAAAGACTAACTGATTGGGTGCAATGTTGTAGTGGCAGCACAACTAAATTAATTCACTGAATTTAAATGGGATTTATAAGTGTTTTCACATTTTATACTGTAAAACAAAAAATCACATAGGATTTATGGTTAAACACTGGAGCTACAGAATTTTACCAGAAATTACATTCAATTGGTATAGCACTTCAATAACCACCAATTTATTGGAACACTATTGTAGATTTTTCATTTCACTGAAACTAAAATTATATTGCTCCACCACCACATGCACACACCCCTTTTTTACTGTATAACTCTAGCAACCACAAGTATTTTATTTTTATTTTTTTAAGAAGAAAATGACTGACTATTCTTCTGTCTGTTCAGATATCACTACTTTTACATGATAAGAGAAGTAATTTTTAAAGAAGGCTCAGCAAAATACCCAGCATTCAATAGTACTGGCATGCTGGATCTTGCAAACTACACTCCTCAACTGCACGGAAAAAAAATAGAAAAAAACAGTCATACATTGTCTGCAGTACTTTCCACTCATTCGCTTACACTTTGTACTCCATCCTTTCTACACAAAAAGCATCATCCCGCTGTTACAGAGTAAAGAAGGTTGCACAGAGTCCTTTTCTTGCTGTTCTGTCTCTTTAGAACAGAAGGACACTTTGCGCTTCACAGAATGCAAGTCTACAAGTACTGCTGCTTAGATGTGGTTGAATGTTAGGCCCCTAAGAAATACATGTGAAGCAACAGCAATGCTTTACAAGGTGTCTATTGTTTATATAAATAAACATAAAACAGGTTACGAAAACATGCTGTAAAATCCAAATCATATTTTATCATAGTTTCACATGCTTAAACTAATAGTAATTGTTTAGTATAAATGATCGTCATGTGAAAGACATTGTTTAGTATTCTTTCATTCATTCATTCTCTCAACCGCTTATCCTCACAAGGGTCACGGGGGGTGCTAAGGCCTATCCCAGCTATCTACGGGCACCAGGCGGGGGACAAAAGAATGAACATAATTTAAAGTAATTGCTCTACAGTTGTACTGCATACCGGAGGTCATTTAATTCATTCAGATCAAGAACCTCAAATAACATATCGGCTGGTATTGTTGGAGATGGAAATCCAACTCATTTTATCTCTGAGGGCTAGCTGCGAATGCACTTGCATTATGTCAGTAAAATTCTAGAAATCATAGCGAAAGGGTTATTTTTCAAGAAAATCTGTTCCCGAAAGACCGACAAATTGTCTTTATTTGATGCTCTTGTCAGGAGAGGTTGGATTGCCTTTCCTGGCATGACGTCACGATAACTATCAGCTGTCACTAATTACGTGATTAGATTATTTTTGGCGTCACTGGACAAGGTCCAAGTGGACATGGGGAAGCTGGAGCACCTCTTTGAGTCCAGGGCCAAAGAGACGCCATGGGCCAAGAAAGCGCCAGAGAGCAAAAAGTCCGAGATCCTGGTTCTGGACTCCAAGCGGAGCACCGCCATCAACATCGGGATGACGGTCCTGCCCGCCGTTCACGTCATCAAGAGCGCCATCCTCAACTTTGACGACTTTGCCATCAACAAGGAGGGTGTGGAGAAGATCCTGAGCATGACGCCCACAGAGGAGGAGAAGCAGAAGATCCGCGAGGCTCGCTCGGCCAATCCCGACGTTCCCCTGGGGACGGCCGAGGAATTCCTCTCGGGCCTGGCTTCCGTCAGCGCCTTGACCCCCCGCCTGCAGCTGTGGTCTTTCAAACTCAACTATGAGGCACTCGAGCAGGAGATCGCCGAGCCCCTGTTTGACCTGAAGTTGGGCATGGAGCAGCTGGCCGGCAACCGGACCTTCAAGAAGATCCTGGCCACGCTGCTGGCCGTGGGGAACTTCCTCAACGGGTGTCCTCCTCACCAGAATCTTCAGGCTCCCTCCATGGTGAATCAATTCCTCTGGGCATAGGCATAAGATAACTTGGGCGCTCTCTGGTGGTTGTACGCACCTGGGCATCATGATGAAACGGTAAAGGCTTCCCAGGGCGACGTGCATAGCAGTGGTGGGGCGTATGAGTACGCTGCGGCTCTAACTCTTCTACCAGCTGTGGCTCATCTCTAGAAATGATGTGCCTGAGAGCCCCGCACCACGGTGTGTCCATTACAAAATTCCTAAACGATTCTGAGGGGTTTCTTATACATTCCAAGCAGTCCGGTGTCTTCGAGGTGGATGGTTTGCGTCGCCGAGTGCGTCGGCGCGAGCGTGGGTGGCGCTCCGCTGGGTCCATAATGGTTGGATCGTGCTGTTACGATTTCGCCGCGTAGTGCGACGCGATCGTAGGGTAAGTTGAACCCAGATGCAGAGTCGCCGAAGTAATTGGAAAGGTGAGGCAGATCTGTAGCTCTTGTTGGTTGATTTAATAAACGGGGTAACATAACTTAAACAACTTGGCTTGACCACTCATTACAAACGAACTGAACATGCGGCGTGGCGTCAATGGAAACAGCAATTACTACGAGGATTAACAGGAAACAAAACCAGAACTTAACCAGTCGATCCAACCGCGTCCACAGAAAATCATAATGCTTAAATACCAAAAATAATCTAATCACGTAATTAGTGACAGCTGATAGTTATCGTGACGTCATGCCAGGAAAGGCAATCCAACCACTCCTGACAGCTCTGAGTGATTTTGGATCCTTTGTTTCTCCCCCAAGTAATGAGGACATGTTCTTTTTAAGATAGCTCTCCATCTAAGTCCTACTATAGGTCCAGTCTTGGTAAAAGGTGCATGATGACAACTGATCTATCTGAAATCCAGAATTTGATCTGGATTTCAGATAGATCACCCATGAAATGTCGAAAAAGATGCGGGGTATGATGCTCACAGCACCTGGTATTCCCAAGCGGTCTCCCAATCAGGTACTAACCAGGCCGTACCATGCTTGGCTTCCGAGATCGAACGAGATCGGGCCTTTTCAGGGTGGTATGGCCGTGAGCGGTACTGCTCCTGCAGATGGACACCCATGAAATGTCGAAAAAGATGCGGGGTATGATGCTCACTGCACCTGGTATTCCCAAGCGGTCTCCCAATCAGGTACTAACCAGGCCGAACCATGCTTGGCTTCCGAGATCGGACGAGATCGGGCCTTTTCAGGGTGGTATGGCCGTGAGCGGTACTGCTTTTGCAGATGGACACCCATGAAATGTCGAAAAAGATGCGGGGTATGCTGCTCACAGCACCTGGTATTCCCAAGCGGTCTCCCAATCAGGTACTAAACAGGCCGAACCATGCTTGGCTTCCGAGATCGGAGGAGATCGGGCCTTTTCAGGGTGGTATGGCCGTGAGCGGTACTGCTTTTGCAGATGGACACCCATGAAATGTCGAAAAAGATGCGGGGTATGATGCTCACAGCACCTGGTATTCCCAAGCGGTCTACCAATCAGGTACGAACCAGGCCGAACCATGCTTGGCTGCCGAGATCGGACGAGATCGGGCGAGATCGGGCCTTTTCAGGGTGGTATGGCCGTGAGCGGTACTGCTTTTGCAGATGGACACCCATGAAATGTCGAAAAAGATGCGGGGCAAGATGCTCACAGCATCTGGTATTCCCAAGCGGTCTCCCAATCAGGTACTAAACAGGCGGAACCCTGCTTGGCTGCCGAGATCGGACGAGATCGGGCGAGATCGGGCCTTATCAGGGTGGTATGGCCGTGAGTGGTACTGCTCTTGCAGATGGACACCCATGAAATGTCGAAAAAGGTGCGGGGTATGATGCTCACAGCACCTGGTATTCCCAACCAGTCTCCCAATCAGGTACCAACCAGGCCGAACCATGCTTGGCTGCCGAGATCGGACGAGATCGGGCGAGATCGGGCCTTTTCAGGGTGGTATGGCCGTGAGCGGTACTGCTCTTGCAGATGGACACCCATGAAATGTCGAAAAAGATGCGGGGTATGATGCTCACAGCACCTGGTATTCCCAAGCGGTCTCCCAATCAGGTACTAACCAGGCCGAACCATGCTTGGCTGCCGAGATCGGACGAGATCGGGCGAGATAGGGCCTTTTCAGGGTGGTATGGCCGTGAGTGGTACTGTACTAGCAGATGGACACCCATGAAATGTCGAAAAATATGCGGGGTATGATGCTCACAGCACCTGGTATTCCCAAGCGGTCTCCCAATCAGGTACGAACCAGGCCGAACCTTGCTTGGCTTCTGAGATCGGACGAGATCGGGCCTTTTCAGGGTGGTATGGCCGCGAGTGGTACTGCGCCTGCAGATGGACACCCATGAAATGTCGAAAAAGATGCGGGGTATGATGCTCACAGCACCTGGTATTCCCAAGGGGCCTCCCAATCAGGTACTAACCAGGCCGAACCATGCTTGGCTTCCGAGATCGGACGAGATTGGGCCTTTTCAGGGTGGTATGGCCGGGGGCGGTACTGCACTAGCAGATGGACACCCATGAAATGTCGAAAAAGGTGCGGGGTATGATGCTCACAGCATCTGGTATTCCCAAGCGGTCTCCCAATCAGGTACTAACCAGGCCGAACCATGCTTGGCTTCCGAGATCAGAGGAGATCGGGCCTTTTCAGGGTGGTATGGCCATGAGCGGTACTGCTCTTGCAGATGGACACCCATGAAATGTCGAAAAAGATGCGGGGTATGATGCTCACAGCACCTGGTATTCCCAAGCGGTCTCCCAATCAGGTACTAACCAGGCCGAACCATGCTTGGCTTCCGAGATCGGACGAGATCGGGCCTTTTCGGGGTGGTATGGCCGTGAGCGGTACTGCACTAGCAGATGGACACCCATGAAATGTCGAAAAAGATGCGGGGTATGATGCTCACAGCACCTGGTATTCCCAAGTGGTCTCCCAATCAGGTACTAACCAGGCCGAACCATGCTTGGCTTCCGAGATCGGACGAGATCAGGCCTTTTCAGGGTGGTATGGCCGTAAGCGGTACTGCTTTTGCAGATGGACACCCATGAAATGTCGAAAAAGATGCGGGGTATGATGCTCACAGCACTTGGTATTCCCAAGCGGTCTCCCAATCAGGTACTAAACGGGCCGAACCATGCTTGGCTGCCGAGACAGGACGAGATCGGGCCTTTTCAGGGTGGTATGGCCGTGAGCGGTACTGCACTAGCAGATGGACACCCATGAAATGTCGAAAAAGATGCGGGGTATGATGCTCACAGCACTTGGTATTCCCAAGCCGTCTCCCAATCAGGTACTAACCAGGCCGAACCATGCTTGGCTTCCGAGATCGGACGAGATCGGGCCTTTTCAGGGTGGTATGGCCGTGAGCGGTACTGCTTTTGCAGATGGACACCCATGAAATGTCGAAAAAGATGCGGGGTATGATGCTCACGGTACCTGGTATTCCCAAGCGGTCTCCCAATCAGGTACTAACCAGGCCGAGCCATGCTTGGCTTCCGAGAACGGACGAGATCGGTCCTTTTCAGGGTGGTATGGCCGTAAGCAGAACTGCTCTTGCAGATGGACACCCATGAAATGTCGAAAAAGATGCGGGGTATGATGCTCACAGCACCTGGTATTCCCAAGCGGTCTCCCAATCAGGTACTAAACAGGCCGAACCATGCTTGGCTTCCGAGATCAGACGAGATCGGGCCTTTTCAGGGTGGTATGGCCGTGTGCGGTACTGCACTAGCAGATGGATACCCATGAAATGTCGAAAAAGATGCGGGGTATGATGCTCACAGGACCTGGTATTCCCAAGCGGTCTCCCAATCAGGTACTAACCAGGCCGAACCATGCTTGGCTTCCGAGATCGGGCGAGATCGAGCCTTTTCAGGGTGGTATGGCCGTGAGCGGTACTGCTCTTGCAGATGGACACCCATGAAATGTCGAAAAAGATGCGGGGTATGATGCTCACAGCACCTGGTATTCCCAAGCGGTCTCCCAATCAGGTACTAAACAGGCCGAACCATGCTTGGCTTCCAAGATCGGACGAGATAGGGCCTTTTCAGGGTGGTATGGCCGTGAGCGGTACTGTTCATGCAGATGGACACCCATGAAATGTCGAAAAAGATGCGGGGTATGATGCTCACAGCACCTGGTATTCCCAAGCGGTCTCCCAATCAGGTACTAACCAGGCCGAACCATGCTTGGCTTCCGAGATCAGACGAGATTGGGCCTTTTCAGGGTGGTATGGCCGTGAGCGGTACTGCACCAGCAGATGGACACCCATGAAATGTCGAAAAAGATGCTGGGTATGATGCTCACAGCACCTGGTATTCCCAAGCGGTCTCCCAATCAGGTACTAAACGGGCCGAAACCATGCTTGGCTGCCGAGACAGGACGAGATCGGGCCTTTTCAGGGTGGTATGGCCGAGAGCGGTACTGGTCTTGCAGATGGACACCCATGAAATGTCGAAAAAGATGCGGGGTATGAAGCTCACAGCACCTGGTATTCCCAAGCGGTCTCCCAATCAGGTACTAAACGGGCCGAACAATGCTTGGCTGCCGAGACAGGACGAGATCGGGCCTTTTCAGGGTGGTATGGCCGTGAGCGGTACTGCTCTTGCAGATGGACACCCATGAAATGTCGAAAAAGATGCGGGGTATGATGCTCACAGCACCTGGTATTCCCAAGCGGTCTCCCATTCAGGTACTAAACAGGCTGAACCATGCTTGGCTTCCGAGATCGGACGAGATCGGGCCTTTTCAGGGTGGTATGGCCGTGAGCGGTACTGCTCTTGCAGATGGACACCCATGAAATGTCGAAAAAGATGCGGGGTATGATGCTCACAGCACCTGGTATTCCCAAGCGGTCTCCCAATCAGGTACTAACCAGGCCGAACCATGCTTGGCTTCCGAGATCGGACGAGATCGGGCCTTTTCGGGGTGGTATGGCCGTGAGCGGTACTGCACTAGCAGATGGACACCCATGAAATGTCGAAAAAGATGCGGGGTATGATGCTCACAGCACCTGGTATTCCCAAGTGGTCTCCCAATCAGGTACTAACCAGGCCGAACCATGCTTGGCTTCCGAGATCGGACGAGATCGGGCCTTTTCAGGGTGGTATGGCCGTAAGCGGTACTGCATTAGCAGATGGACACCCATGAAATGTCGAAAAAGATGCGGGGTATGATGCTCACAGCACCTGGTATTCCCAAGCGGTCTCCCAATCAGGTACTAACCAGGCCGAACCATGCTTGGCTTCCGAGATCAGACGAGATCGGGCCTTTTCAGGGTGGTATGGCCGTGAGCGGTACTGCACCAGCAGATGGACACCCATGAAATGTCGAAAAAGATGCTGGGTATGATGCTCACAGCACCTGGTATTCCCAAGCGGTCTCCCAATCAGGTACTAAACGGGCCGAACCATGCTTGGCTGCCGAGACAGGACGAGATCGGGCCTTTTCAGGGTGGTATGGCCGTGAGCGGTACTGCATTAGCAGATGGACACCCATGAAATGTCGAAAAAGATGCGGGGTATGATGCTCACAGCACCTGGTATTCCCAAGCGGTCTCCCAATCAGGTACTAAACAGGCCGAACAATGCTTGGCTTCCGAGATCGGGCGAGATCGGGCCTTTTCAGGGTGGTATGGCCGTGAGCGGTACTGCTCTTGCAGATGGACACCCATGAAATGTCGAAAAAGATGCGGGGTATGATACTCACAGCACCTGGTATTCCCAAGCGGTCTCCCAATCAGGTACTAAACAGGCCGAACCATGCTTGGCTTCCGAGATCGGACGAGATCGGGCCTTTTCAGGGTGGTATGGCCGTGAGCGGTACTGCTCTTGCAGATGGACACCCATGAAATGTCGAAAAAGATGCGGGGTATGATGCTCACAGCACCTGGTATTCCCAAGCGGTCTCCCAATCAGGTACTAACCAGGCCGAACAATGCTTGGCTTCCGAGATCGGAGGAGATCGGGCCTTTTCAGGGTGGTATAGCCGTGAGCGGTACTGCTCTTGCAGATGGACACCCATGAAATGTCGAAAAAGATGCGGGGAATGATGCTCACAGCACCTGGTATTCCCAAGCGGTCTCCCAATCAGGTACTAACCATGCCGAACCATGCTTGGCTGCCGAGACAGGACGAGATCGGGCCTTTTCAGGGTGGTATGGCCGTGAGCGGTACTGCTCTTGCAGATGGACACCCATGAAATGTCGAAAAAGATGCGGGGTATGATGCTCACAGCAGCTGGTATTCCCAAGCGGTCTCCCATTCAGGTACTAAACAGGCTGAACCATGCTTGGCTTCCGAGATCGGACGAGATCGGGCCTTTTCAGGGTGGTATGGCCGTGAGCAGTACTGCACTAGCAGATGGACACCCATGAAATGTCGAAAAAGATGCGGGGTATGATGCTCACAGCACTTGGTATTCCCAAGCGGTCTCCCAATCAGGTACTAAACAGGCCGAACCATGCTTGGCTTCCGAGATCGGACGAGATCGGGCCTTTTCAGGGTGGTATGGCCGTGAGCAGTACTGCACCAGCAGATGGACACCCATGAAATGTCGAAAAAGATGCGGGGTATGATGCTCACAGCACCTGGTATTCCCAAGCGGTCTCCCAATCAGGTACTAACCAGGCCGAACAATGCTTGGCTGCCGAGATCGGACGAGATCGGACGAGATCGGGCCTTATCAGGGTGGTATGGCCGTGAGCGGTACTGCTCTTGCAGATGGACACCCATGAAATGTCGAAAAAGATGCGGTGTATGATGCTCACAGCACCTGGATTTCCCAAGCGGTCTCCCAATCAGGTACTAACCAGGCCGAACCATGCTTGGCTGCCGAGATCAGACGAGATCGGACGAGATCGGGCCTTATCAGGGTGGTATGGCCGTGAGCGGTACTGCTCTTGCAGATGGACACCCATGAAATGTCGAAAAAGATGCAGGATATGATGCTCACAGCACCTGGTATTCCCAAGCGGTCTCCCAATCAGGTACTAACCAGGCCGAACCATGCTTGGCTGCCGAGATCGGACGAGATCGGGCCTTTTCAGGGTGGTATGGCCGTGAGCGGTACTGCTCTTGCAGATGGACACCCATGAAATGTCGAAAAAGATGCGGGGTATGGTGCTCACAGCACCTGGTATTCCCAAGCGGTCTCCCAATCAGGTACTAACCAGGCCGAACCATGCTTGGCTTCCGAGGTCGGACGAGATCGGGCCTTTTCAGGGTGGTATGGCCGTGAGCGGTACTGGGCTTGCAGATGGACACCCATGAAATGTCGAAAAAGATGCGGGGTATGACGCTCACAGCATCTGGTATTCCCAAGCGGTCTCCCAATCAGGTACTAACCAGGCCGAACAATGCTTGGCTGCAGAGATCGGACGAGATCGGGCCTTTTCAGGGTGGTATGGCCGTGAGCGGTATTGCCCTTGCAGATGGACACCCATGAAATGTCGAAAAAGATGCGGGGTATGATGCTCACAGCACCTGGTATTCCCAAGCGCTCTCCCAATCAGGTACTAACCAGGCCGAACCATGCTTGGCTTCCGAGATCGGACGAGATCGGGCCTTTTCAGGGTGGTATGGCCGTGAGCGGTACTGCTCTTGCAGATGGACACCCATGAAATGTCGAAAAAGATGCGGGGTATGATGCTCACAGCACCTGGTATTCCCAAGCGGTCTCCCAATCAGGTACTAACCAGGCCGAACCATGCTTGGCTTCCGAGATCGGACGAGGTCGGGCCTTTTCAGGGTGGTATGGCCATGGCAGGTACTGCTCTTGCAGATGGACACCCATGAAATGTCGAAAAAGATGCGGGGTATGATGCTCACAGCACCTGGTATTCCCAAGCGGTCTCCCAATCAGGTACTAACCAGGCCGAACCATGCTTGGCTGCCGAGATCGGACGAGATCGGGCCTTATCAGGGTGGTATGGCCGTGAGCGGTACTGCTCTTGCAGATGAACACCCATGAAATGTCGAAAAAGATGCGGGGTATGATGCTCACAGCACCTGGTATTCCCAAACGGTCTCCCAATCAGGTACTAACCAGGCCGAACCATGCTTGGCTGCCGAGATCGGACGAGATCGGACGAGATCGGGCCTTTTCAGGGTGGTATGGCCGTGAGCGGTACTGCACTAGCAGATGGACACCCATGAAATGTCGAAAAAGATGCGGGGTATGATGCTCACAGCACCTGGCATTCCCAAGCGGTCTCCCAATCAGGTACTAAACAGGCCGAACCATGCTTGGCTTCCGAGATCGGGCGAGATCGGGCCTTTTCAGGGTGGTATGGCCGTGAGCGGTACTGCACCAGCAGATGGACACCCATGAAATGTCGAAAAAGATGCGGGGTATGATGCTCACAGCACCTGGTATTCCCAAGCGGTCTCCCAATCAGGTACTGACCAGGCCGAGCCATGCTTGGCTGCCGAGATCGGACGAGAGCGGGCGAGATCGGGCCTTTTCAGGGTGGTATGGCCGTGAGCGGTACTGCACTAGCAGATGGACACCCATGAAATGTCGAAAAAGATGCGGGGTATGATGCTCAAAGTACCTGGTATTCCCAAGCGGTCTCCCAATCAGGTACTAAACAGGCCGAACCATGCTTGGCTTCCGAGATCGGACGAGATCGGGCCTTTTCAGGGTGGTATGGCCGTGAGCGATACTGCACTAGCAGATGGACACCCATGAAATGTCGAAAAAGATGCGGGGTATGATGCTCACAGCACCTGGTATTCCCAAGCGGTCTCCCAATCAGGTACTAAACAGGCCGAACCATGCTTGGCTTCCGAGATCGGACGAGATCGGGCCTTATCAGGGTGGTATGGCCGTGAGCGGTACTGCACTAGCAGATGGACACCCATGAAATGTCGAAAAAAATGCGGGGTATGATGCTCACAGCACCTGGTATTCCGAAGCGGTCTCCCAATCAGGTACTAAACAGGCCGAACCATGCTTGGCTGCCGAGATCGGACGAGATCGGGCCTTTTCAGGGTGGTATGGCCGTGAGCGGTACTGCACTAGCAGATGGACACCCATGAAATGTCGAAAAAGATGCGGGGTATGATGCTCACAGCACCTGGTATTCCCAAGCGGTCTCCCAATCAGGTACTAAACAGGCCGAACCATGCTTGGCTTCCGAGATCGGACGAGATCGGGCCTTTTCAGGGTGGTATGGCCATGAGCGGTACTGCTCTTGCAGTTGGACACCCATGAAATGTCGAAAAAGATGCGGGGTATGATGCTCACAGCACCTGGTATTCCCAAGCGGTCCCCCAATCAGGTACTAAACAGGCCGAACCATGCTCGGCTTCCGAGATCGGACGAGATCGGGCGAGATCGGGCCTTATCAGGGTGGTATGGCCGTGAGCGGTACTGCTCTTGCAGATGGACACCCATGAAATGTCGAAAAAGATGCGGGGTATGATGCTCACAGCACCTGGTATTCCCAAGCGGTTTCCCATTCAGGTACTAACCAGGCCGAACCATGCTTGGCTTCCGAGATCGGACGAGATCGGGCCTTTTCAGGGTGGTATGGCCGTGAGCGGTACTGCTCTTGCAGATGGACACCCATGAAATGTCGAAAAAGATGCGGGGTATGATGCTCACAGCACCTGGTATTCCCAAGCGGTCTCCCAATCAGGTACTAACCAGGCTGAACCATGCTTGGCTGCCGAGATCGGACGAGATCGGGCGAGATCGGGCCTTATCAGGGTGGTATGGCTGTGAGCGGTACTGCTCTTGCAGATGGACACCCATGAAATGTCGAAAAAGTTGCAGGGTATGATGCTCACAGCACCTGGTATTCCCAAGCTGTCTCCCAATCAGGTACTAACCAGGCCGAACGATGCTTGGCTGCCGAGATCGGACGAGATCGGACGAGATCGGGCCTTTTCAGGGTGGTATGGCCGTGAGCGGTACTGCACTAGCAGATGGACACCCATGAAATGTCGAAAAAGATGCGGGGTATGATGCTCACAGCACCTGGTATTCCCAAGCGGTCTCCCAATCAGGTACTAAACAGGCCAAACCATGCTTGGCTTCCGAGATCGGACGAGATCGGGCCTTATCAGGGTGGTATGGCCGTGAGCGGTACTGCTCTTGCAGATGGACAGCCATGAAATGTCGAAAAAGATGCGGGGTATGATGCTCACAGCACCTGGTATTCCCAAGCGGTCTCCCAATCAGGTACTGACCAGGCCGAATCATGCTTGGCTTCCGAGATCGGACGAGATCGGGCCTTTTCAGGGTGGTATGGCCGTGGGCGGTACTGTACTAGCAGATGGACACCCATGAAATGTCGAAAAAGATGCGGGGTATGATGCTCACAGCACCTGGTATTCCCAAGCGGTCTCCCAATCAGGTACTAACCAGGCCGAACCATGCTTGGCTGCCGAGATCGGACGAGAGCGGGCGAGATCGGGCCTTTTCAGGGTGGTATGGCCGTGAGCGGTACTGCACTAGCAGATGGACACCCATGAAATGTCGAAAAAGATGCGGGGTATGATGCTCAAAGAACCTGGTATTCCCAAGCGGTCTCCCAATCAGGTACTAACCAGGCCGAACCATACTTGGCTGCCGAGATCGGGCGAGATCGGGCCTTTTCAGGGTGGTATGGCCGTGAGCTGTACTGCTCCTGCAGATGGACACCCATGAAATGTCGAAAAAGATGCGGGGTATGATGCTCACAGCACCTGGTATTCCCAAGCGGTCTCCCAATCAGGTACTAAACAGGCCGAACCATGCTTGGCTGCCGAGATCGGACGAGATCGGGCCTTTTCAGGGTGGTATGGCCGTGAGCAGTACTGCACTAGCAGATGGACACCCATGAAATGTCGAAAAAGATGCGGGGTATGATGCTCACAGCACCTGGTATTCCCAAGCGGTCTCCCAATCAGGTACTAAACAGGCCGAATCATGCTTGGCTTCCGAGATCGGACGAG
The DNA here is from genome assembly GCF_051989575.1 of Stigmatopora nigra. Lineage (NCBI taxonomy): Eukaryota > Metazoa > Chordata > Actinopteri > Syngnathiformes > Syngnathidae > Stigmatopora > Stigmatopora nigra. The sequence continues at coordinate 885,797 of NW_027551603.1, forward strand.
ATCGGGCCTTTTCAGGGTGGTATGGCCGTGAGCGGCACTGCAATAGCAGATGGACACCCATGAAATGTCGAAAAAGATGCGGGGTATGATGCTCACAGCACCTGGTATTCCCAAGCGGTCTTCCAATCAGGTACTAAACAGGCCGAACCATGCTTGGCTTCCGAGATCGGGCCTTTTCAGGGTGGTATGGCCGTGAGCGGTACTGCACTAGCAGATGGACACCCATGAAATGTCGAAAAAGATGCGGGGTATGATGCTCACAGCACCTGGTATTCCCAAACGGTCTCCCAATCAGGTACGAACCAGGCCGAAACATGCTTGGCTTCCGAGATCAGGCGAGATCGGGCCTTTTCAGGGTGGTATGGCCGTGAGCGGTACTGCTTTTGCAGATGGACACCCATGAAATGTCGAAAAAGATGCGGGGTATGATGCTCACAGCACGTGGTATTCCCAAGCGGTCTCCCAATCAGGTACTAACCAGGCCGAAACATGCTTGGCTGCCGAGATCGGACGAGATCGGACGAGATCGGGCCTTTTCAGGGTGGTATGGCTGTGAGCGGTACTGCACTAGCAGATGGACACCCATGAAATGTCGAAAAAGATGCGGGGTATGATGCTCACAGCACCTGGTATTCCCAAGCGGTCTCCCAATCAGGTACTAACCAGGCCGAACCATGCTTGGCTTCCTAGATCGGACGAGATCGGACGAGATCGGGCCTTTTCAGGGTGGTATGGCCGTGAGCGGTACTGCACTAGCAGATGGACACCCATGAAATGTCGAAAAAGATGCGGGGTATGATGCTCACAGCACCTGGTATTCCCAGAAGGTCTCCCAACTAGGTACTAACCAGGCCGAACCATGCTTGGCTTTCGAAATCGGACGAGATCGGGCTTTTTCAGGGTGGTATGGCCGTGAGCGGTACTGCTCTTGCAGATGGACACCCATGAAATGTCGAAAAAGATGCGGGGTATGATGCTCACAGCACCTGGTATTCCCAATCGGTCTCCCAATCAGGTACTAACCAGGCCGACCCATGCTTGGCTGCCGAGATAGGACGAGATCGGGCGAGATCGGGCCTTATCAGGGTGGTATGGCCGTGAGCGGTACTGCTCTTGCAGATGGACACCCATGAAATGTCGAAAAAGATGCAGGGTATGATGCTCACAGCACCTGGTATTCCCAAGCGGTCTACCAATCAGCTACTAACCAGGCCGAACCATGCTTGGCTTCCGAAATCGGACGAGATCGGGCCTTTTCAGGGTGGCATGGCCGTGAGCGGTACTGCTCTTGCAGATGGACACCCATGAAATGTCGAAAAAGATGTGGGGTATGATGCTCACAGCACCTGGTATTCCCAAGCAGTCTCCCAATCAGGTACTAAACAGGCCGAACCATGCTTGGCTTCCGAGATCGGACGAGATCGGGCCTTTTCAGGGTGGTATGGCCGTGAGCGGTACTGCTCTTGCAGATGGACACCCATGAAATGTCGAAAAAGATGCGGGGTATGATGCTCACAGCACCTGGTATTCCCAAGCGGTCTCCCAATCAGGTACTAACCAGGCCGACCCATGCTTGGCTGCCGAGATAGGACGAGATCGGGCGAGATCGGGCCTTATCAGGGTGGTATGGCCGTGAGCGGTACTGCTCTTGCAGATGGACACCCATGAAATGTCGAAAAAGATGCGGGGTATGATGCTCACAGCACCTGGTATTCCCAAGCGGTCTCCCAATCAGCTACTAACCAGGCCGAACCATGCTTGGCTTCCGAAATCGGACGAGATCGGGCCTTTTCAGGGTGGTATGGCCGTGAGCGGTACTGCTCTTGCAGATGGACACCCATGAAATGTCGAAAAAGATGTGGGATATGATGCTCACAGCACCTGGTATTCCCAAGCGGTCTCCCAATCAGGTACTAACCAGGCCGAACTTTGCTTGGCTTCCGAGATCGGACGAGATCAGGCTTTTTCAGGGTGGTATGGCCGTGAGCGGTACTGCTCTTGCAGATGGACACCCATGAAATGTCGAAAAAGATGCGGGGTATGATGCTCACAGCACCTGGTATTCCCAAGCGGTCTCCCAATCAGGTACTAAACAGGCCGAACCATGCTTGGCTGCCGAGATCGGACGAGATCGGGCCTTTTCAGGGTGGTATGGCCGTGAGCGGTACTGCACTAGCAAATGGACACCCATGAAATGTCGAAAAAGATGCGGGGTATGATGCTCACAGCACCTGGTATTCCCAAGCGGTCTCCCAATCAGGTACTAAACAGGCCGAACCATGCTTGGCTGCCGAGATCGGACGAGATCGGGCCTTTTCAGGGTGGTATGGCCGTGAGCGGTACTGCACTAGCAAATGGACACCCATGAAATGTCGAAAAAGATGCAGGGTATGATGCTCACAGCACCTGGTATTCCCAGAAGGTCTCCCAACTAGGTACTAACCAGGCCGAACCATGCTTAGCTTCCGAGATCGGATGAGATCGGGCCTTTTCAGGGTGGTATGGCCGTGAGCGATACTGCTCTTGCAGATGGACACCCATGAAATGTCGAAAAAGATGCGGGGTATGATGCTCACAGCACCTGGTATTCCCAAGCGGTCTCCCAATCAGGTACTAACCAGGCCGAACTATGCTTGGCTTCCGAGATCGGGCGAGATCGGGCCTTTTCAGGGTGGTATGGCCGTGAGCGGTACTGCTCTTGCAGATGGACACCCATGAAATGTCGAAAAAGATGCGGGGTATGATGCTCACAGCACCTGGTATTCCCAAGCGGTCTCCCAATCAGGCACTAAACAGGCCGAACCATGCTTGGCTTCCAAGATCGGACGAGATCGGGCCTTTTCAGGGTGGTATGGCCGTGAGCGGTACCGTCCTTGCAGATGGACACCCATGAAATGTCGAAAAAGATGCGGGGTATGATGCTCAGAGCACCTGGTATTCCCAAGCGGTCTCCCAATCAGGTACTAAACAGGCCGAACCATGCTTGGCTTCCACGATCGGACGAGATCGGGCCTTTTCAGGGTGGTATGGCCGTGAGCGGTACTGCGCTTGCAGATGGACACCCATGAAATGTCGAAAAAGATGCGGGGTATGGTGCTCACAGCATCTGGTATTCCCAAGCGGTCTCCCAATCAGGTACTAAACAGGCCGAACCATGCTTGGCTTCCGAGATCGGACGAGATCGGGCCTTTTCAGGGTGGTATGGCCGTGAGCGGTACTGCACTAGCAGATGGACACCCATGAAATGTCGAAAAAGATGCGAGGTATGATGCTCACAGCACCTGGTATTCCGAAGCGGTCTCCCAATCAGGTACTAAACAGACCGAACCATGCTTGGCTGCCGAGATCGGACGAGATCGGGCCTTTTCAGGGTGGTATGGCCGTGAGCAGTACTGCACTAGCAGATGGACACCCATGAAATGTCGAAAAAGATGCGGGGTATGATGCTCACAGCACCTGGTATTTCGAAGCGGTCTACCAATCAGGTACTAACCAGGCCGAACCATGCTTGGCTTCCAAGAACGGACGAGATCGGGCCTTTTCAGGGTGGTATGGCTGTGAGCGGTACTGCACTAGCAGATGGACACCCATGAAATGTCGAAAAAGATGCGGGGTACGATGCTCACAGCACCTGGTATTCCCAAGCGGTCTTCCAACCAGGTACTAACCAGGCCGAACCATGCTTGGCTTCCGAGATCGGACGAGATCGGGCCTTTTCAGGGTGGTATGGCCGTGGGCGGTACTGCTGTTGCAGATGGACACCCATGAAATGTCGAAAAAGATGCGGGGCATGGTTCTCACAGCACCTGATATTCCCAAGCGGTCTCCCAATCTGGTACTAAACAAGTCTAACCATGCTTGGCTTCCGAGATCGGACGAGATCGGGCCTTTTCAGGGTGGTATGGCCGTGAGCGGTACTGCACTAGCAGATGGACACCCATGAAATGTCGAAAAAGATGCGGGGTATGATGTACACAGCACCTGGTATTCCCAAGCGGACTCCCAATCAGGTACTAACCAGGCCGAACCATGCTTGGCTTCCAAGATCGGACGAGATCGGGCCTTTTCAGGGTGGTATGGCCGTGAGCGGTACTGCACTAGCAGATGGACACCCATGAAATGTCGAAAAAGATGCGGGGTATGATGCTCACAGCACCTGGTATTCCCAAGCGATCTCCCAATCAGGTACTAACCAGGCCGAACCATGCTTGGCTTCCGAGATCGGGCGAGATCGAGCCTTTTCAGGGTGGTATGGCCGTGAGCGGTACTGTTCTTGCAGATGGACACCCATGAAATGTCGAAAAAGATGCGGGGTATGATGCTCACAGCACCTGGTATTCCCAAGCGGTCTCCCAATCAGGTACTAACCAGGCCGAACCATGCTTGGCTTCCGAGTTCGGACGAGATTGGGCCTTTTCAGGGTGGTATGGCCGTGAGCGGTACTGCACTAGCAGATGGACACCCATGAAATGTCGAAAAAGATGCGGGGTATGATGCTCACAGCACCTGGTATTCCCAAGCGGTCTCCCAATCAGGTACTAAACAGGCCGAACCATGCTTGGCTGCCGAGATCGGACGAGATCGGGCCTTTTCAGGGTGGTATGGCCGTGAGCGGTACTGCACTAGCAGATGGACACCCATGAAATGTCGAAAAAGACGCGGGGTATGATGCTCACAGCACCTGGTATTCCCAAGCAGTCTCCCAACCAGGTACTAACCAGGCCAAACCATGCTTGGCTTCCGAGATCGGACGAGATTGGGCCTTTTCAGGGTGGTATGGCCGTGTGCGGTATTGCTCCTGCAGATGGACACCCATGAAATGTCGAAAAAGATGCAGGGTATGATGCTCACAGCACCTGGTATTCCCAAGCGGTCTCCCAATCAGGTACTAACCAGGCCGAACCATGCGTGGCTTCCGAGATCGGACGAGATCGGGCCTTTTCAGGGTGGTATGGCCGTGAGCGGTACTGCTCTTGCAGATGGACACCCATGAAATGTCGAAAAAGATGCTGGGTATGATGCTCACAGCACCTGGTATTCCCAAGCGGTCTCCCAATCAGGTACTTACCAGGCCGAACCATGCTTGGCTCCCGAGATCGGACGAGATCGGGCCTTTTCAGGGTGGTATGGCCGTGAGCGGTACTGCACTAGCAGATGGACACCCATGAAATGTCGAAAAAGATGCGGGGTATGATGCTCTCAGCACCTGGTATTCCCAAGCGGCCTCCCAATCAGGTACTAACCAGGCCGAACCATGCTTGGCTTCCGAGATCGGACAATCGGGCCTTTTCAGGGTGGTATGGCCGTGAGCGGTCCTGCACTAGCAGATGGACACCCATGAAATGTCGAAAAAGATGCGGGGTATGATGCTCACAGCACCTGGTATTTCCAAGCAGTCTCCCAATCAGGTACTAACCAGGCCGAACCATGCTTGGCTTTCCGAGATGGGACGAGATCGGGCCTTTTCAGGGTGGTATGGCCGTGAGCGGTACTGCACTAGCAGATGGACACCCATGAAATGTCGAAAAAGATGCGGGGTATGATGCTCACAGCACCTGGTATTTCCAAGCGGTCTCCCAATCAGGTACTAACCAGTCCGAACCATGCCTGGCTTCCGAGATCGGACGAGATCGGGCCTTTTCAGGGTGGTATGGCCGTGAGCGGTACTGCACTAGCAGATGGACACCCATGAAATGTCGAAAAAGATGCGGGGTATGATACTCACAGCACCTGGTATTCCCAAGCGGTCTCCCAATCAGGTAGTAACCAGGCCGAATCATGCTTGGCTGCCGAGATCGGGCAAGATCGGGCCTTTTCAGGGTGGTATGGCCGTGAGCAGTACTGCTCTTGCAGATGGACACCCATTAAATGTCGAAAAAGATGCGGGGTATGATGCTCACAGCACCTGGTATTTCCAAGCGGTCTCCCAATCAGGTACTAACCAGGCCTAACCATGCTTGGCTTCCGAGATCGGACAATCGGGCCTTTTCAGGGTGGTATGGCCGTGAGCGGTACTGCACCACCAGATGGACACCCATGAAATGTCGAAAAAGATGCGGGGTATGATGCACACAGCACCTGGTATTCCCAAGCGGTCTCCTAATCAGGTACTGACCAGGCCGAACCATGCTTGGCTTCCGAGATCGAACGAGATCGGGCCTTTTCAGGGTGGTATGGCCGTGAGCGGTACTGTACTAGCAGATGGACACCCATGAAATGTCGAAAAAGATGCGGGGTATGATGCTCACAGCACCTGGTATTCCCAAGCGGTCTCCCAATCAGGTACTAACCAGGCCGAACCATGCTTGGCTGCCGAGATCGGACGAGATCGGACGAGATCGGGCCTTTTCAGGGTGGTATGGCAGTGAGCGGTACTGCTCTTGCAGATGGACACCCATGAAATGTCGAAAAAGATGCAGGGTATGATGCTCACAGCACCTGGTATTCCCAAGCGGTCTCCCAATCAGGTACTAAACAGGCCGAACCATGCTTGGCTTCCGAGATCAGACGAGATCGGGCCTTTTCAGGGTGGTATGGCCGTGAGCGGTACTGCACTAGCAGATGGACACCCATGAAATGTCGAAAAAGATGCGGGGCAAGATGCTCACAGCACCTGGTATTCCCAAGCGGTCTCCCAATCAGGTACTAACCAGGCCGAAACATGCTTGGCTTCCGAGATCGGATGAGATTTGGCCTTTTCAGGGTGGTATGGCCATGAGCGGTACTGCTCTTGCAGATGGACACCCATGAAATGTCGAAAAAGATGCGGGGTATGATGCTCACAGCACCTGGTATTCCCAAGCGGTCCCCCAATCAGGTACTAAACAGGCCGAACCATGCTCGGCTTCCGAGATCGGACGAGATCGGGCGAGATCGGGCCTTATCAGGGTGGTATGGCCGTGAGCGGTACTGCTCTTGCAGATGGACACCCATGAAATGTCGAAAAAGATGCGGGGTATGATGCTCACAGCACCTGGTATTCCCAAGCGGTCTCCCAATCAGGTACTAACCAGGCCGAACCATGCTTGGCTTCCGAGATCGGACGAGATCGGGCCTTTTCAGGGTGGTATGGCCGTGAGCGGTACTGCTCTTGCAGATGGACACCCATGAAATGTCGAAAAAGATGCGGGGTATGATGCTCACAGCACCTGGTATTCCCAAGCGGTCTCCCAATCAGGTACTAACCAGGCCGAACCATGCTTGGCTTCCGAGATCGGACGAGATCGGGCCTTTTCAGGGTGGTATGGCCATGAGCGGTACTCTCCTTGCAGATGGACACCCATGAAATGTCGAAAAAGATGCGGGGTATGATGCTCACAGCACCTGGTATTCCCAAGCGGTTTCCCAATCAGGTACTAACCAGGCCGAACCATGCTTGGCTGCCGAGATCGGACGAGATCGGGCGAGATCGGGCCTTATCAGGGTGGTATGGCTGTGAGCGGTACTGCTCTTGCAGATGGACACCCATGAAATGTCGAAAAAGTTGCAGGGTATGATGCTCACAGCACCTGGTATTCCCAAGCGGTCTCCCAATCAGGTACTAACCAGGCCGAACGATGCTTGGCTGCCGAGATCGGACGAGATCGGACGAGATCGGGCCTTTTCAGGGTGGTATGGCCGTGAGCGGTACTGCACTAGCAGATGGACACCCATGAAATGTCGAAAAAGATGCGGGGTATGATGCTCACAGCACCTGGTATTCCCAAGCGGTCTCCCAATCAGGTACTAAACAGGCCGAACCATGCTTGGCTGCCGAGATCGGACGAGATCGGGCCTTTTCAGGGTGGTATGGCCGTGAGCGGTACTGCACTAGCAGATGGACACCCATGAAATGTCGAAAAAGATGCGGGGTATGATGCTCACAGCACCTGGTATTCTCAAGCGGTCTCCCAATCAGGTACTAACCAGGCCGGACCATGCTTGGCTTCTGAGAACGGACGAGATCGGGCCTTTTCAGGGTGGTATGGCCGTGAGCGGTACTGTTCTTGCAGATGGACACCCATGAAATGTCGAAAAAGATGCGGGGTATGATGCTCACGGCACCTGGTATTCCCAAGCGGTCTCCCAATCAGGTACTAACCAGGCCGTACCATGCTTGGCTTCCGAGATCGAACGAGATCGGGCCTTTTCAGGGTGGTATGGCCGTGAGCGGTACTGCACTTGCAGATGGACACCCATGAAATGTCGAAAAAGATGCGGGGTATGATGCTCACAGCACCTGGTATTCCCAAGCGGTCTCCCAATCAGGTACTAACCAGGCCGAACCATGCTTGGCGTCCGAGATCGGACGAGATCGGGCCTTTTCGGGGTGGTATGGCCGTGAGCGGTACTGCTTTTGCAGATGGACACCCATGAAATGTCGAAAAAGATGCGGGGTATGATACTCACAGCACCTGGTATTCCCAAGCGGTCTCCCAATCAGGTACTAAACAGGCCGAACAATGCTTGGCTTCCGAGATCGGAGGATATCGGGCCTTTTCAGGGTGGTATGGCCGTGAGCGGTACTGCTCTTGCAGATGGACACCCATGAAATGTCGAAAAAGATGCGGGGTATGATGCTCACAGCACCTGGTATTCCCAAGCGGTCTCCCAATCAGGTACTAACCAGGCCGAACTATGCTTGGCTTTCGAGATCGGACGAGATCGGGCCTTTTCAGGGTGGTATGGCCGTGAGCGGTACTGCTCCTGCAGATGGACACCCATGAAATGTCGAAAAAGATGCGGGGCATGACGCTCACAGCACCTGGTATTCCCAAGCGGTCTCCCAATCAGGTACTAACCAGGCCAAACCATGCTTGGCTGCCAAGATCGGACAAGATCGGGCCTTTTCAGGGTGGTATGGCCGTGAGCGGTACTGCTCTTGCAGATGGACACCCATGAAATGTCGAAAAAGATGCGGGGTATGATGCTCACAGCACCTGGTATTCCCAAACGGTCTCCCAATCAGGTACTAACCAGGCCGAACCATGCTTGGCTTCCGAGATTAGACAAGATCGGGCCTTTTCAGGGTGGTATGGCCGTGAGCAGTACTGCTCCTGCAGATGGACACCCATGAAATGTCGAAAAAGATGCGGGGTATGATGCTCACAGCACCTGGTATTCCCAAGCGGTCTCCCAATCAGGTACTAACCAGGCCGAACCATGCTTGGCTGCCGAGATCGGACGAGATCGGGCGAGATCGGGCCTTTTCAGGGTGATATGGCCGTGAGCTGTACTGCTTTTGCAGATGGACACCCATGAAATGTCGAAAAAGATGCGGGGTATGATGCTCACAGCACCTGGTATTCCCAAGCGGTCTCCCAATCAGGTACTAAACAGGCCGAACCATGCTTGGCTGCCGAGATCGGACGAGATCGGGCCTTTTCAGGGTGGTATGGCCGTGAGCGGTACTGCTCTTGCAGATGGACACCCATGAAATGTCGAAAAAGATGCGGGGTATGATGCTCACAGCACCTGGTATTCCCAAGCGGTCTCCCAATCAGATACTAACCAGGCCGAACGATGCTTGGCTTCCGAGATCGGACGAGATCGGGCCTTTTCAGGGTGGTATGGCCGTGAGCGGTACTGCTCTTGCAGATGGACACCCATGAAATGTCGAAAAAGATGCGGGGTATGATGCTCACTGCACCTGGTATTCCCAAGCGGTCTCCCATTCAGGTACTAACCTGGCCGAATCATGCTTGGCTGCCGAGATCGGACGAGATCAGGCCTTATCAGGGTGGTATGGCCGTGAGCGGTACTGCTCTTGCAGATGGACACCCATGAAATGTCGAAAAAGATGCGGGGTATGATGCTCACAGCACCTGGTATTCCCAAGCGGTCTCCCAATCAGGTACTAACCAGGCCGAACCATGCTTGGCTTCCGAGATCGGACGAGATCGGGCCTTTTCAGGGTGGTATGGCCGTGAGCGGTACTGCGCATGCAGATGGACACCCATGAAATGTCGAAAAAGATGCGGGGTATGACGCTCACAGCACCTGGTATTCCCAAGCGGTCTCCCATTCAGGTACTAAACAGGCCGAACCATGCTTGGCTTCCGAGATCGGACGAGATCGGACGAGATCGGGCCTTTTCAGGATGGTATGGCCGTGAGCGGTACTGCTCTTGCAGATGGACACCCATGAAATGTCGAAAAAGATGCGGGGTATGATGCTCACAGGACCTGGTATTCCCAAGCGGTCTCCCAATCAGGTACTAACCAGGCCGAACCATGCTTGGCTTCCGAGATCGGACGAGATCGGGCCTTTTCAGGGTGGTATGGCCTTGAGCGGTACTGCTCTTGCAGATGGACACCCATGAAATGTCGAAAAAGATGCGGGGTATGATGCTCACAGCACCTGGTATTCCCAAGCGGTCTCCCAATCAGGTACTAAACAGGCCGAACCATGCTTGGCTTCCGAGATCGGACGAGATCGGGCCTTTTCAGGGTGGTATGGCCGTGAGCGGTACTGCTCTTGCAGATGGACACCCATGAAATGTCGAAAAAGATGCGGGGTATGATGCTCACAGCACCTGGTATTCCCAAGCGGTCTCCCAATCAGGTACTAACCAGGCCGTACCATGCTTGGCTGCCGAGATCGGACGAGATCGGGCGAGATCGGGCCTTTTCAGGGTGATATGGCCGTGAGCGGTACTGCTCTTGCAGATGGACACCCATGAAATGTCGAAAAAGATGCGGGGTATGATGCTCACAGCACCTGGTATTCCCAAGCGGTCTCCCAATCAGGTACTAAACAGGCCGAACCATGCTTGGCTTCCGAGATCGGACGAGATCGGGCCTTTTCAGGGTGGTATGGCCGTGAGCGGTACTTCTCTTGCAGATGGACACCCATGAAATGTCGAAAAAGATGCGGGGTATGATGCTCACAGCACCTGGTACTCCCAAGCGGTCTCCCAATCAGATACTAACGAGGCCGAACCATGCTTGGCTTCCGAGATCGGACGAGACCGGACGAGATCGGGCCTTTTCAGGGTGGTATGGCCGTGAGTGGTACTGCTCTTGCAGATGGACACCCATGAAATGTCGAAAAAGATGCGGGGTATGATGCTCACAGCACCTGGTATTCCCAAGCGGTCTCCCAATCAGGTACTAAACAGGCCGAACCATGCTTGGCTTCCGAGATCGGACGAGATCGGGCCTTTTCAGGGTGGTATGGCCGTGAGCGGTACTGCTCTTGCAGATGGACACCCATGAAATGTCGAAAAAGATGCGGGGTATGATGCTCACAGCACCTGGTATTCCCAAGCGGTCTCCCAATCAGGTACTAACCAGGCCGTACCATGCTTGGCTGCCGAGATCGGACGAGATCGGGCGAGATCGGGCCTTTTCAGGGTGATATGGCCGTGAGCGGTACTGCTCTTGCAGATGGACACCCATGAAATGTCGAAAAAGATGCGGGGTATGATGCTCACAGCACCTGGTATTCCCAAGCGGTCTCCCAATCAGGTACTAAACAGGCCGAACCATGCTTGGCTTCCGAGATCGGACGAGATCGGGCCTTTTCAGGGTGGTATGGCCGTGAGCGGTACTGCTTTTACAGATGGACACCCATGAAATGTCGAAAAAGATGCGGGGTATGATGCTCACAGCACCTGGTATTCCCAAGCGGTCTCCCAATCAGGTACTAAACAGGCCGAACCATGCTTGGCTTCCGAGATCGGACGAGATCGGGCCTTTTCAGGGTGGTATGGCCGTGAGCGGTACTGCTCTTGCAGATGGACACCCATGAAATGTCGAAAAAGATGCGGGGTATGATGCTCACAGCACCTGGTATTCCCAAGCGGTCTCCCAATCAGGTACTAACCAGGCCGTACCATGCTTGGCTGCCGAGATCGGACGAGATCGGGCGAGATCGGGCCTTTTCAGGGTGATATGGCCGTGAGCGGTACTGCTCTTGCAGATGGACACCCATGAAATGTCGAAAAAGATGCGGGGTATGATGCTCACAGCACCTGGTATTCCCAAGCGGTCTCCCAATCAGGTACTAAACAGGCCGAACCATGCTTGGCTTCCGAGATCGGACGAGATCGGGCCTTTTCAGGGTGGTATGGCCGTGAGCGGTACTGCTTTTACAGATGGACACCCATGAAATGTCGAAAAAGATGCGGGGTATGATGCTCACAGCACCTGGTATTCCCAAGCGGTCTCCCAATCAGGTACTAAACAGGCCGAACCATGCTTGGCTTCCGAGATCGGACGAGATCGGGCCTTTTCAGGGTGGTATGGCCGTGAGCGGTACTGCTCTTGCAGATGGACACCCATGAAATGTCGAAAAAGATGCGGGGTATGATGCTCACAGCACCTGGTATTCTCAAGCGGTCTCCCAATCAGGTACTAACCAGGCCGTACCATGCTTGGCTGCCGAGATCGGACGAGATTGGGCGAGATCGGGCCTTTTCAGGGTGATATGGCCGTGAGCGGTACTGCTCTTGCAGATGGACACCCATGAAATGTCGAAAAAGATGCGGGGTATGATGCTCACAGCACCTGGTATTCCCAAGCGGTCTCCCAATCAGGTACTAAACAGGCCGAACCATGCTTGGCTTCCGAGATCGGACGAGATCGGGCCTTTTCAGGGTGGTATGGCCGTGAGCGGTACTGCTTTTACAGATGGACACCCATGAAATGTCGAAAAAGATGCGGGGTATGATGCTCACAGCACCTGGTATTCCCAAGCGGTCTCCCAATCAGGTACTAACCAGGCCGAACCATGCTTGGCTTCCGAGATCGGACGAGATCGGGCCTTTTCAGGGTGGTATGGCCGTGAGCGGTACTTCTCTTGCAGATGGACACCCATGAAATGTCGAAAAAGATGCGGGGTATGATGCTCACAGCACCTGGTATTCCCAAGCGGTCTCCCAATCAGGTACTAACCAGGCCGAATCTTGCTTGGCTTCCGAGATCGGACGAGATCGGGCCTTTTCAGGGTGGTATGGCCGTGAGCGGTACTGCTCTTGCAGATGGACACCCATGAAATGTCGAAAAAGATGCGGGGTATGATGCTCACAGCACCTGGTATTCCCAAGCGGTCTCCCAATCAGGTACTAACCAGGCCGAACCATGCTTGGCTGCCGAGATCGGACGAGATCGGGCGAGATCGGGCCTTATCAGGGTGGTATGGCCGTGAGCGGTACTGCTCTTGCAGATGGACACCCATTAAATGTCGAAAAAGATGCGGGGTATGATGCTCACAGCACCTGGTATTCCCAAGCGGTCTCCCAATCAGGTACTAACCAGGCCGAACCATGTTTGGCTGCCGAAATCGGACGAGATCGGGCCTTTTCAGGGTGGTATGGCCGTGAGCGGTACTGCACTAGCAGATGGACACCCATGAAATGTCGAAAAAGATGCGGGGTATGATGCTCACAGCACCTGGTATTCCCAAGCGGTCTCCCAATCAGGTACTAAACAGGCCAAACCATGCTTGGCTTCCGAGATCGGACGAGATCGGACCTTTTCAGGGTGGTATGGCTGTGAGCGGTACTGCTCATGCAGATGGACACCCATGAAATGTCGAAAAAGATGCGGGGTATGATGCTCACAGCACCTGGTATTCCCAAGCGGTCTCCCAATCAGGTACTAACCAGGCCGAACCATGCTTGGCTTCCGAGATCGGACGAGATCGGGCCTTTTCAGGGTGGTATGGCCGCGAGCGGTACCGCTATTGCAGATGGACACCCATGAAATGTCGAAAAAGATGCGGGGTATGATGCTCACAGCACCTGGTATTCCCAAGCGGTCTCCCAATCAGGTACTAACCAGGCCGAACTATGCTTGGCTTCCGAGATCGGACGAGATCGGGCCTTTTCAGGGTGGTATGGCCGTGAGCAATACTGCACTTGCAGATGGACACCCATGAAATGTCGAAAAAGATGCGGGGCATGGTTCTCACAGAACCTGGTATTCCTAAGCGGTCTCCCAATCAGATACTAACCAGGCCGAATCATGCTTGGCTTCCAAGATCGGACGAGATCGGACGAGATCGGGCCTTTTCAGGGTGGTATGGCCGTGAGTGGTACTGCTCTTGCAGATGGACACCCATGAAATGTCGAAAAAGATGCGGGGCATGGTTCTCACAGCACCTGGTATTCCCAAGCGGTCTCCCAAACAGGTACTAAACAGGCCGAACCATGCTTGGCTTCCGAGATCGGGCGAGATCAGGCCTTTTCAGGGTGGTATGGCTGTGAGCGGTACTGTTCATGCAGATGGACACCCATGAAATGTCGAAAAAGATGCGGGGCATGGTTCTCACAGCACCTGGTATTCCCAAGCGGTCTCCCAATCAGGTGCTAACCAGGCCGAACCATGCTTGGCTTCCGAGATCGCACGAGATCGGGCCTTTTCAGGGTGGTATGGCCGTGAGCGGTACTGCACTAGCAGATGGACACTGTCAGGTTCATTAATAATTACCTTCGTCCGTAATTATCAATAACTGCAGGAAGACATCTTATTCAATTATTGACATTTAATTAAATAGAAATGGATACAACAGATAAAAGCCTCCGGAGGGGAGCGTTACAGCAAGTGTCACCTTACAACTTCTGAACGTCTTCCCGAATAGACGTTTTCGTCCCATTCTTATGGTCACAAGTTACAGAGTTGTTGATCATTCCATCACGTATGAGTAAAAACAACATCTGGGACTACAATAACAATCAAAGTATTTTACTAATAACAAAAACAGGGACTAGACCTAACAACATGTAGATTAGAGTAATTATACAACCTCCTTGACCTAAGAATCATATAATATAATCATAATCATATAATCGTTACATACAGAAAAACCCGAAGTGTACGGTTACATAACGATAACAATATTCTTGTTATTGTCCGAATAGCCCTGTCCTCGTCACCAAGGGCCCACCAAATCTCAAGGACCCAGATTGGGTGGATTGTTTGTATAACCATCCTGGAACAGGCTGTCCAGGTTAAAGATGACTTGGTGTGACCTCAACACTTTTGAAAAACAGAAAGAGAATGATTTAACAAAGTAATGAATTCATACAGAGAAAAGAAAGAGAATGATTTAATAAAGAAATGAATTAATATAACTATTATAATAGTAAAACAGAACAAACCCAACATTCCCCCGTTTTTATAATATGTATGTTATTAGTCATTTCTTAGTAATCACTAAATGGTAATGTCGGGTGACTGTGATTTTTCCCGCCTACTCCTTACTCCCATGGCTGGTCTGAAAGAGAAAAAACATAATTATATTCGTCCAATTGGTCCTCGGATTTACCGTACTCCTGGACCTCACTGCTTTCCCCAAACCGTCCCATAAGATACAACTCATGTACTTTAGAATTTGTAGGGGCAAATGCAGTAGTTATAAGTCGGCTTAGCAAGGAGCGCAAACAGGGGATACTACATCACCCACACAATGTTAGGATAGCGGTAATTGTGCCTATAGTAACCACGAAGGATGTAGCCAAATCTTTAGATTTTCCAAAGGTCTTATCCCACCAATCTGACAATGCGGACGTATCTACTCCAGAGTGCTCTTGCATATTGCGGTTCAGTGTTTGCAGGCCAGTAATGGCCCTGGTGAGAGATCCACTGGGTGACGCGTTGTTCGGTATGAAGGTGCAACATTGTTTTCCAAACATTGCACACACGCCCCCTGTTTCAAGGATCATATCCACCGCTATGCGATTCTGGAACGCCATCAGACTGGTAGCTGCCAGTTGTTCCTTCATGGCCACAAATCCCTGTTCAGTATAATTTCCAAGTTTTGAACATTGTAATGTAAGTAATTTATTCTATCCACATTTTTGTTTGGGGTGATTAGAAGGAAGATAGACTCCCAACCTGCTGCGATCTGATTAGCCAGCTTATACTCATCTGGTACGCCCCAGGGGATGCCAATCGCATCAATGTATGTTGGATCTCCTTCCCTCCATGCCTCTCGACGATGTCGGGAGGGTCGACCCTTCAGCCGAATTATGAGCCGCCAATTGTATCTCCTCCACTGTGGATGGAAAAACAGACATCGGTAAGAGCAGTGAGACCAAAGTACCTAGTCCTGCCGCGTTTCGGCAGGAGTCGTATAATTTATCTACCACCCCGCCACCATAGGCCAGAACGTGGTATCAGGGGTGTAGTTTGTTTTAGAACGCCGGTACACCACGTCATTTATCGCCCCCAGCTTCAGACCATGCCCTGTAAGGTTTAAGCAGGTAAAATGATTAAACAGTGGAAAAATTGACTTCCTATTTACTGCGTAACAGGATAAACACTGTTTCAATATTTTTTTTTTTTTTCTTGCCAAGTAGGACACGTTTTTTCATTTGTAAAAACACTTTTCCCCAAAAGAATGGTGATTGAGGGAGTTGTTAGACCCCATCGTTTTTTCCCTTGTCTGGTAGGTTATCCTAATCTTTTGTAAGATGGTTTAGTCTCAATTGAAACTATATGGAGACGTCAAACCCAATATAAAAGAGTTCCCTATAGTTTTATGGTATTGCTTGCTGAGCAATAATCTTTTCAATTAATATTGGTGTTTCCCGTATTTTATTAAGTCAGAAAGTTTATTTTACCCGTCCCCTCAATGTTTCAATTGAGACCACCCTTTTACCAAAGTAGCTCCACCTAGTGCTTGTCCTCTTTTAACTCCATTAACAGCGCCCAATTATCCCCCGTTTGGGAAATCCCTGTTTCAGAAATACATTTTCACAGGTTAATATGTCAGTCCAAGCTTTCCAATCTTGACCAATTTCTGCAACAAGGCTTTTCCCAATCTTCAATTTTTTGCTGTTAATGTACCACACATATTTCCCACCATAGATTGCCCCTTTGTATGGCAACCGGGACGTCGCCGAGTCCAAATATATATTTTCATTTTGGAAATTTGATTTAGTAGGTAATGTTAATTAAATGTAAATGTGTATGTTTCTCGGTTTACCCTCCCGTAAGAAGGTGTATCCTCAATTGAAACGCCTCCGCCTTTTTCTCCAACTGGAGAAAACAACCCTACTGTGGAAAGGAATAGAATCACAATCATCATTAATCTCATTGCCCCAAAAGCAATAATTGTTTTCAACATGACTTTTTGTCTTTGTTTAGGGAGTTTTCCTCTTGAAACGTTTCAATTTAGACAACCTTCTTACTGTGGGAAAGGTGCATCCGTGTCCCCTTTCAGTAACAAGGACCCTCCCACTTTGCGTTGCTCCGATGTTTCTTCTTTTATGCTGCTTATCAGCATCCAGTCTTCAAGAATCACCGTCGCTTCGTCCGTTTCCTGTTAAGAAGCAAAATCTCCCCCTGATAGTCTAAATTTGGTGTGTGCGGTTTTTTTTCTCTGATAGATTCGCCTCATCATCCAATTGTCATTGTGTGGTGAATAATAACAATTTGTAAGGTCTACCAAACAGGACTTCATATAAGGTCCGCCAATTGTGGATGGTAGACAACTATTATATTAACAAAATGGGAGCCATTATCACTATAAATAGTTTCTGGAATTCCATATCGTGGAATGATATCCATATGATCTAATAAAATAAAATAAAATCTATATGTATTTTTTTGAAATGGATATGTGGGCATGCATATAGATTTAAACCCTAAGCCTTGTAGTGCCGTTGTAGCAAGGCCACCTCCCCCTTGTCGAGACATAGGTCTTCCCTTGACTCAAGCCCAAATTATTTTCTTTATTGATCTTTTATTGATAGATTATGTCTCGGTGGTCTGCCAATCAAAAAACACAAAAAGACAAACTATCATTCACGCTCACACTCATAAAAAAAAGAATTTAGTGTGTTCAACCAGTCTAGCATCCATAATTTCATTTTGTGGGAGTAAACTGGAGTACCCGGAGAAAATCCACAAATTCTCGAGGACGCCATGAATACCCCACATTCCGGAAAGTCTGGATCCACCCCGCATTCATTAGTAGATCCTTTAATATACACACCCCCACTCTAGCATTTTAACCGTTTGTAAAAAAATTCCTTCAAGTTTCACACAAAGTTATATCCTCTTTAATGCTATCAGTTTAGCTGTTTGTTCCCCGAATTGAGGTGGCAATAGTTTCACATCTAAGGTTTTTATTTTCACAGCCGCCATGACCTAATGGCCCCCTATCAGGTTTTTGGAAAATCCCAATTTCCTCTAATAGCATGCCAATCACCTTTTAATGCGGCCATCCAATTTTGTTTCTACTTGTTTCAGGTGATAAGATAATCTCCCCCATTTGTAAAACAAATTCATCCACGCCTAATTTATACAACATGACGCCTACTTGTTTTAGATATGGGGTCCCCAATTTCCCAAAATTTCCCAGAATTAATGTACTACCACATCCTGTCAAAAACCCAAAACGACTAACATAACCTGTTTCTAAGCCAGATTCTGGAATTTGGAGAATTTCTCCTTTCCCTCCCTTATCTAAGCTTGATATTGCCACTCGTTATCACTGTAACATTCAGGCGTATTAACCCCATCGTTGCTAAAGTTCTCACCAATTTGCATGCCCTTAAAGCAGTAAAAAGCAACGTTATTTGGTTGTATCAATTGACCAATGCTTATCCAATCCGTAATATCCTTAAAGTCACCAATATGACCTGTGACAAAGCATATTTCCTCCCGCCAGGACAACAGACAATGTTCTTTCAAGTGCACTTTGAAAAACATTCCATGTTACTCCATTCTTAGGGAAAATATGCTCATCCTAAACCAATTATTTTATTTACAATTCACCTAATTATTTGGATGAATGCCATGAATTTTATCATGCCACTATTGCATTGTAAATTTCCCATCTGATGTCGTTAACAGCCAAATAATTCAATACCTACTATACTTTGTAAATCACCTCATATGATGTTTACTTAAGACAAGAGTCATTTCCCATAGCCTGTTACCAAAACAAAAATCTACAACAATTAAATTAGAGAAATCAACCTTTTGTTAGACAATTCCTAATTACAAACTTTAATGTTTTAAAAACCTTATCGTCACCAATATACCATAATTTTGTAAATTTTGTCATCCTGGCCTTTTTTTCTTTTAAACAGCCAACCTCCTGGATTAAAGTATTTTGAATAATCAAAAAATTCTGAAATAGTATTAATATTATTTTATCCTCCAAAAGCTAGTTTCCTTTAACTAAGAGCCCTTTGAAATCCACAATTGCTCAAAAATGACTATTTTGGTCTATTTCCCAAATCCAAAGCTTTTTACCAAATCAACCTTTTACTAAACAGATTTTCTATCCTCTTAATACATTTCATTTTAAAACCCAAAATATCAATGCGAAAGCATCCGCATAACCTTGCATTTCTTGCAGACCATGTATTGTTCTTATTCTGAAAAGTCCAAACAGTAAACGCAATTAGCCGTTAACTATGACCTCCACTCTTGCTGCGAAAACAGCATTGTTATCTTATGTTTACAAACCAGCTTTTTCCCTGTGCCCAAATACTACGCTTTTTAGAGAAGACAACCATTAAAACGTCAAATTAACCCCTCTTCCGATATTCAACTACATCACAATATTTTTCCAAGACCCCATATATCCAGAATATGTATGCTGCAAGCACAACAATATGGCAAAAACCCATTTTCTGCCCTCAAGTTTGCTTCAGCACCCCCAAGGCCAATTATTATTATTATAATGTCTTCACGGAAGGGATCACAAAATTTTAGTTGTTTACACGGTCCGAACGCTCCCGAAAGCCCAACACAGTTAAATCGTCAGCCCCGCGGCCCACATGTTTCACTCCCATCTAATCAGCAGCCGCTGCACCAGAAACGCTTCCCCCGCAGTTGACACATTTTTTGGCAAGTCTAGAGCATAATAAAAACACAGGTGACATTCCCTGCTAAAATTTAAATGATCATTTTGTATATATTCTTTTGTCTTTTTAAACACCATCTTCCCGTTAGCGGACGGGATCAAAAACCAAGCTGCAATAAGCCATCACATTGCTGTAAATTGACAGTACATATAGGTTATATTAACAAAGCACCACCCGCACTTGGAAATAACCATTCTAATTGTTGTTATACAAGCCCAAGCATCACAAAAAAAACCCAATTTATTGTAATCACAAAACGTCATACCCGGATTAACCAAATCAAATACCAGTGTCCCCATTAATTTTCTAGCTCCCTTTATTTTTGTTAAACTTCCTCCGCGCCCGTCACCTATCTCGGTAAATATTTTCCCCGTCAGCCGAGGAGGCCCCGCTATTTTTTCCTTACCAAACAGTACTTTCCCGCAGCCACGGTCTTAAATATATCCCCGTTATCCGAGGGAGCCCCCACTATTTTCCCAAAATAGTATTTTTAACTTCTCCCCGGCCTTATTTTGCCATTAGTGTCTGTGGAACAAGCTGTTACACTTTTATCCACTCACATATTATTTATATATGTATATTACCTCTATGCATTAGTGCATATATTATCCTGCATTCTATGCATTTTAAGCTGGCCAGCAAACCCATATTTATTTATCCATAAATATAGCTGTGTAATATTTTTAAAGCGCTCTGTCTTTCCAATTTTTTCCAATCCTTACAAGTTAGACGTATTTTTTGGATCGTCATCCAAACCCGCCTTACAACACGTGTTTCCCATATTTTACTTTTATTTTTTGTAGTGAGTTCGTGTGCCTCACACAGTTAACTCTATTATTTATTATTATTATTAATATTATTATTATCTATTCGACTGTATCGACTGTATCTCCTAGGCCTTTCCTAATTTTACTGCAGAAACCACACAAACACCATACAACGTATATTCGTGCCTACCCTTTAGACACAGGACACTCCCCGGCCCCAATATTGTACCTCTAGTACAATATATTCGTGCCTACCCCTGAGACACAGGACACTTTCCAGCAAAGTGCCCCACCGTACCTGCCATTGACTAGTATAAACACAGGGTTTTATCGCCGTCACCCAGGACGCGAAACCAGCCCAACAATGGACCTCACATACAATGTCCCTTTAACGCATTTGGAAACACCTTCACAACATGCAGACATTAATGTGGACTTACCCGAGATCCATCAGATGTCTCCCTCCAGCAGGAAAAGTCTTCAACCGCCGAGAATCCAGGCGCCCCCGTCGAAAAACTCCGGCCCACCAAGGGTTTTGAAGACGCCGTGCGCACGGTCACTTACCAGATGTCGAACAGCAGCGCCGGGGTTCTCGCTCCGGTATATTGACCTCCATGGCTCAGAAGGACCAAAATGTCAGGTTCATTAATAAGTACCTTCGTCCGTAATTATCAATAACTGCAGGAAGACATCTTATTCAATTATTGACATTTAATTAAATAGAAATGGATACAACAGATAAAAGCCTCCGGAGGGGAGCGTTGCAGTAAGTGTCACCTTACAACTTCCGAACGTCTTCCCGAATAGACGTTTTCGTCCCATTCTTATGGTCACAAGTTACAGAGTTGTTGATCATTCCATCACGTATGAGTAAAAACAACATCTGGGACTACAATAACAATCAAAGTATTTTACTAATAACAAAAACAGGGACTAGACCTAACAACATGTAGATTAGAGTAATTATACAACCTCCTTGACCTAAGAATCATATAATATAATCATAATCATATAATCGTTAATCGTTACATACAGAAAAACCCGAAGTGTACGGTTACATAACGATAACAATATTCTTGTTATTGTCCGAATAGCCCTGTCCTCGTCGCCAAGGGCCCACCAAATCTCAAGGACCCAGATTGGGTGGATTATCTGTATAACCATCCTGGAACAGGCTGTCCAGGTTAAAGATGACTTGGTGTGACCTCAACACTTTTGAAAAACAGAAAGAGAATGATTTAACAAAGTAATGAATTAATACAGAGGAAAGAAAGAGAATGATTTAATAAAGAAATGAATTAATATAACTATTATAATAGTAAAACAGAACAAACCCAACAGACACCCATGAAATGTCGAAGAAGATGCGGGGTATGATGCTCACAGCACCTGGTATTCCCAAGCGGTCTCCCAATCAGGTACTAACCAGGCCGAACCATGCTTGGCTACCGAGATCGGACGAGATCGGACGAGATCGGGCCTTTTCAGGGTGGTATGGCCGAGAGCGGTACTGGTCTTGCAGATGGACACCCATGAAATGTCGAAAAAGATGCGGGGTATGCAGCTCACAGCACCTGGTATTCCCAAGCGGTCTCCCAATCAAGTACTAACCAGGCCAAACCATGCTTGGCTTCCGAGATCGGACGAGATCGGGCCTTTTCAGGGTGGTATGGCCATGTGAGCGGTACTGCACTTGCAGATAGACACCCATGAAATGTCGAAAAAGATGCGGGGTATGATGCTCACAGCACCTGGTATTCCCAAGCGGTCTCCCAATCAGGTACTAACCAGGCCGAACCATGCTTGGCTTCCGAGATCGGGCGAGATCGGGCCTTTTCAGGGTGGTATGGCCGTGAGCGGTACTGCACTAGCAGATGGACACCCATGAAATGTCGAAAAAGATGCGGGGTATGATGCTCACAGCACCTGGTATTCCCAAGCGGTCTCCCAATCAGGTACTAAACAGGCCGAACAATGCTTGGCTTCCGAGATCGGGCAAGATCGGGCCTTTTCAGGGTGGTATGGCCGTGAGCAGTACTGCTCTTGCAGATGGACACCCATGAAATGTCGAAAAAGATGCGGGGTATGATACTCACAGCACCTGGTATTCCCAAGCGGTCTCCCAATCAGGCACTAAACAGGCCGAACCATGCTAGGCTTCCGAGATCGGACGAGATCGGGCCTTTTCAGGGTGGTATGGCCGTGAGCGGTACTGCACTAGCAGATGGACACCCATGAAATGTCGAAAAAGATGCGGGATATGATGCTCACAGCACCTGGTATTCCCAAGCGGTCTCCCAATCAGGTCCTATACAGGCCGAACAATGCTTGGCTTCCGAGATCGGACGAGATCGGGCATTTTCAGGGTGGTATGGCCGTGAGCGGTGCTGCTCTTGCAGATGGACACCCATGAAATGTCGAAAAAGATGCGGGGTATGATGCTCACAGCACCTGGTATTCCCAAGCGGTCTCCCAATCAGGTACTAACCAGGCCGAACCATGCTTGGCTGCCGAGATCGGGCGAGATCGGGCCTTATCAGGGTGGTATGGCCGTGAGCGGTACTGCTTTTGCAGATGGACACCCATGAAATGTCGAAAAAGATGCGGGGTATGATGCTCACAGCACCTGGTATTCCCAAGCGGTCTCCCAATCAGGTACTAACCAGGCTGAACCATGCTTGGCTTCCGAGATCGGGCGAGATTGGGCCTTTTCAGGGTGGTATGGCCGAAAGCGGTACTGTTCTTGCAGATGGACACCCATGAAATGTCGAAAAAGATGCGGGGTATGATGCTCACAGCACCTGGTATTCCCAAGCGGTCTCCCAATCAGGTACTAACCAGGCCGAACCATGCTTGGCTGCCGAGATCGGACGAGATCGGGCGAGATCGGGCGAGATCGGGCCTTATCAGGGTGGTATGGCCGTGAGCAGTACTGCACTAGCAGATGGACACCCATGAAATGTCGAAAAAGATGCGGGGTATGATGCTCACAGCACCTGGTATTCCCAAGCGGTCTCACAATCAGGTACTAACCAGGCCGAACTATGTTTGGCTTCCGAGATCGGACGAGATCGGGCCTTTTCAGGGTGGTATGGCCGTGAGCAGTACTGCACTAGCAGATGGACACCCATGAAATGTCGAAAAAGATGCGGGGTATGATGCTCACAGCACCTGGTATTCCCAAGCGGTCTCCCAATCAGGTACTAAACAGGCCGAACCATGCTTGGCTTCCGAGATCGGACGAGATCGGACCTTTTCAGGGTGGTATGGCCGTGAGCGGTACTGCTCATGCAGATGGACACCCATGAAATGTCGAAAAAGATGCGGGGTATGATGCTCACAGCACCTGGTATTCCCAAGCGGTCTCCCAATCAGGTACTAACCAGGCCGAACCATGCTTGGCTTCCTAGATCGGACGAGATCGGGCCTTTTCAGGGTGGTATGGCCGTAAGCGGTACTGCTCTTGCAGATGGACACCCATGAAATGTCGAAAAAGATGCGGGGTATGATGCTCACAGCACCTGGTATTCCCAAGTGGTCTCCCAATCAGGTACTAACCAGGCCAAACCATGCTTGGCTTCCGAGATCGGACGAGATCGGGCCTTTTCAGGGTGGTATGGCCGTGAGCGGTACTTCTCTTGCAGATGGACACCCATGAAATGTCGAAAAAGATGCGGGGTATGATGCTCACAGCACCTGGTATTCCCAAGCGGTCTCCCAATCAGGTACTAACCAGGCCGAACTTTGCTTGGCTTCCGAGATCGGACGAGATCGGGCCTTTTCAGGGTGGTATGGCCGTGAGCGGTACTGCACTAGCAGATGGACACCCATGAAATGTCGAAAAAGATGCGGGGTATGATGCACACAGCACCTGGTATTCCCAAGCGGTCTCCAAATCAGGTACTAAACAGGCCGAACCATGCTTGGCTTCTGAGATCGGGCGAGATCGGGCCTTTTCAGGGTGGTATGGCCGTGAGCGGTACTGCACTAGCAGATGGACACCCATGAAATGTCGAAAAAGATGCGGGGTATGATGCTCACAGCACCTGGTATTCCCAAGCAGTCTCCCAATCAGGTACTAACCAGGCCAAACCATGCTTGGCTTCCGAGATCGGACGAGATCGGGCCTTTTCAGGGTGGTATGGCCGTGAGCGGTATTTCTCTTGCAGATGGACACCCATGAAATGTCGAAAAAGATGCGGGGTATGATGCTCACAGCACCTGGTATTCCCAAGCGGTCTCCCAATCAGGTACTAACCAGGCCGAACCTTGCTTGGCTTCCGAGATCGGACGAGATCGGTCCTTTTCAGGGTGGTATGGCCGTGAGCGGTACTGCACTAGCAGATGGACACCCATGAAATGTCGAAAAAGATGCGGGGTATGATGCTCACAGCACCTGGTATTCCCAAGCGGTCTCCCAACCAGGTACTAACCAGGCCGAACCATGCTTGGCTTCCAAGATCGGACGAGATCGGGCCTTTTCAGGGTGGTATGGCCGTGAGCGGTACTCCACTAGCAGATGGACACCCATGAAATGTCGAAAAAGATGCGGGGTATGATGCTCACAGCACCTGGTATTCCCAAGCGGTCTCCCAATCAGGTACTAACCAGGCCGAACCATGCTTGGCTGCCGAGATCAGACGAGATCGGGCCTTATCAGGGTGGTATGGCCGTGAGCGGTACTCTTCTTGCAGATGGACACCCATGAAATGTCGAAAAAGATGCGGGGTATGATGCTCACAGCACCTGGTATTCCCAAGCGGTCTCCCAATCAGGTATTAACCAGGCCGAACCATGCTTGGCTGCCGAGATCGGACGAGATCGGGCGAGATCGGGCCTTATCAGGGTGGTATGGCCGTGAGCGGTACTGCTCTTGCAGATGGACACCCATGAAATTTCGAAAAAGATGCGGGGTATGATAATCACAGCACCTGGTATTCCCAAGCGGTCTCCCAATCAGGTACTAAACAGGCCGCCCATGCTTGGCTTCCGGGATCGGACGAGATCGGACGAGATCAGGCCTTTTCAGGGTGGTATGGCCGTGAGCGGTACTGCTCTTGCAGATGGACACCCATGAAATGTCGAAAAAGATGCGTGGCATGATGCTCACAGCACCTGGTATTCCCAAGCGGTCTCCCAATCAGGTGCTAACCAGGCCGACACATGCTGGGCTGCCGAGATCGGACGAGATCGGGCCTTTTCAGGGTGGTATGGCCGTGAGCGGTACTGCTCTTGCAGATGGACACCCATGAAATGTCGAAAATGATGCGGGGTATGATGCTCACAGCACCTGGTATTCCCAAGCGGTCTCCCAATCAGGTACTAAACAGGCCGAACCATGCTTGGCTTCCGAGATCGGACGAGATCGGGTCTTTCAGGGTGGTATGGCCGTGAGCGGTACTGCTTTTGCAGATGGACACCCATGAAATGTCGAAAAACATGCGGGGTATGATGCTCACAGCAACTGGTATTCTCAAGCGGTCTCCCAATCAGGTACTAACCAGGCCGAACAATGCTTGGCTTCCGAGATCGGGCGAGATCGGGCCTTTTCAGGGTGGTATGGCCGTGAGCGAAACTGCTCTTGCAGATGGACACCCATGAAATGTCGAAAAAGATGCGGGGTATGATGCTCACAGCACCTGGTATTCCCAAGCGGTCTCCCAATCAGGTACTAACCAGGCCGAACCATGCTTGGCTTCCGAGATCGGACGAGATCGGGCCTTTTCAGGGTGGTATGGCCGTGAGCGGTACTGCACTAGCAGATGGACACCCATGAAATGTCGAAAAAGATGCGGGGTATGATGCTCACAGCACCTGGTATTCCCAAGCGGTCTCCCAATCAGGTACTAACCAGGCCAAACCATGCTTGGCTGCCGAGATCGGAGGAGATCGGGCGAGATCGGGCCTTATCAGGGTGGTATGGCCGTGAGCGGTACTGCTCTTGCAGATGGACACCCATGAAATGTCGAAAAAGATGCGGGGTCTGATGCTCACAGCACCTGGTATTCCCAAGCGGTCTCCCAATCAGGTACTAAACAGGCCGAACAATGCTTGGCTTCCGAGATCGGACGAGATCGGGCCTTTTCAGGGTGGTATGGCCGTGAGCGGTACTGCTTTTGCAGATGGACACCCATGAAATGTCGAAAAAGATGCGGGGTATGATGCTCACAGCACCTGGTATTCCCAAGCGGTCTCCCAATCAGGTACTAAACAGGCCGGACCATGCTTGGCTTCCGAGATCGGACGAGATCGGGCGAGATCGGGCCTTATCAGGGGGATATGGCCGTGAGCGGTACTGCTCTTGCAGATGGACACCCATGAAATGTCGAAAAAGATGCGGGGTATGATGCTCACAGCACCTGGTATTCCCAAGCGGTCTCCCAATCAGGTACTAAACAGGCCGGACCATGCTTGGCTTCCGAGATCGGACGAGATCGGGCGAGATCGGGCGAGATCAAGCCTTATCAGGGTGGTATGGCCGTGAGCGGTACTGCTCTTGCAGATGGACACCCATGAAATGTCGAAAAAGATGCGGGGTATGATGCTCACAGCACCTGGTATTCCCAAGCGGTCTCCCAATCAGGTACTAACCAGGCCGAACCATGCTTGGCTTCCGAGATCGGGCGAGATCGGGCCTTTTCAGGGTGGTATGGCCGTGAGCGGTACTGCACTAGCAGATGGACAACCATGAAATGTCGAAAAAGATGCGGGGTATGATGCTCACAGCACCTGGTATTCCCAAGCGGTCTCCCAATCAGGTACTAACCAGGCCGAACCATGCTTGGCTTCCTAGATCGGACGAGATCGGGCCTTTTCAGGGTGGTATGGCCGTGAGCGGTACTGCTCTTGCAGATGGACACCCATGAAATGTCGAAAAACATGCGGGGTATGATGCTCACAGCAACTGGTATTCCCAAGCGGTCTCCCAATCAGGTACTAACCAGGCCGAACCATGCTTGGCTTCCGAGATCGGATGAGATCGGGCCTTTTCAGGGTGGTATGGCCGTGAGCGATACTGCTCTTGCAGATGGACACCCATGAAATGTCGAAAAAGATGCGGGGTATGATGCTCACAGCACCTGGTATTCCCAAGCGGTCTCCCAATCAGGTACTAACCAGGCCGAACCATGCTTGGCTTCCGAGATCGGACGAGATCGGGCCTTTTCAGGGTGGTATGGCCGTGAGCGGTACTGCTTTTGCAGATGGACACCCATGAAATGTCGAAAAAGATGCGGGGTATGATGCTCACAGCACCTGGTATTCCCAAGCGGTCTCCCAACCAGGTACTAACCAGGCCGAACCATGCTTGGCTTCCAAGATTGGACGAGATCGGGCCTTTTCAGGGTGGTATGGCCGTGAGCGGTACCGGTCTTGCAGATGGACACCCATGAAATGTCGAAAAAGATGCGGGGTATGATGCTCACAGCACCTGGTATTCCCAAGCGGTCTCCCAATCAGGTACTAAACAGGCTGAACCATGCTTGGCTTCCGATATCGGACGAGATCAGGCCTTTTCAGGGTGGTATGGCCGTGAGTAGTACTGCTCATGCAGATGGACACCCATGAAATGTCGAAAAAAATGCGGGGTATGATGCTCACAGCACCTGGTATTCCCAAGCGGTCTCCCAATCAGGTACTAACCAGGCCAAACCATGCTTGGCTGCCGAGATCGGAGGAGATCGGGCGAGATCGGGCCTTATCAGGGTGGTATGGCCGTGAGCGGTACTGCTCTTGCAGATGGACACCCATGAAATGTCGAAAAAGATGCGGGGTCTGATGCTCACAGCACCTGGTATTCCCAAGCGGTCTCCCAATCAGGTACTAAACAGGCCGAACAATGCTTGGCTTCCGAGATCGGACGAGATCGGGCCTTTTCAGGGTGGTATGGCCGTGAGCGGTACTGCTTTTGCAGATGGACACCCATGAAATGTCGAAAAAGATGCGGGGTATGATGCTCACAGCACCTGGTATTCCCAAGCGGTCTCCCAATCAGGTACTAAACAGGCCGGACCATGCTTGGCTTCCGAGATCGGACGAGATCGGGCGAGATCGGGCCTTATCAGGGGGATATGGCCGTGAGCGGTACTGCTCTTGCAGATGGACACCCATGAAATGTCGAAAAAGATGCGGGGTATGATGCTCACAGCACCTGGTATTCCCAAGCGGTCTCCCAATCAGGTACTAAACAGGCCGGACCATGCTTGGCTTCCGAGATCGGACGAGATCGGGCGAGATCGGGCGAGATCAAGCCTTATCAGGGTGGTATGGCCGTGAGCGGTACTGCTCTTGCAGATGGACACCCATGAAATGTCGAAAAAGATGCGGGGTATGATGCTCACAGCACCTGGTATTCCCAAGCGGTCTCCCAATCAGGTACTAACCAGGCCGAACCATGCTTGGCTTCCGAGATCGGGCGAGATCGGGCCTTTTCAGGGTGGTATGGCCGTGAGCGGTACTGCACTAGCAGATGGACAACCATGAAATGTCGAAAAAGATGCGGGGTATGATGCTCACAGCACCTGGTATTCCCAAGCGGTCTCCCAATCAGGTACTAACCAGGCCGAACCATGCTTGGCTTCCTAGATCGGACGAGATCGGGCCTTTTCAGGGTGGTATGGCCGTGAGCGGTACTGCTCTTGCAGATGGACACCCATGAAATGTCGAAAAACATGCGGGGTATGATGCTCACAGCAACTGGTATTCCCAAGCGGTCTCCCAATCAGGTACTAACCAGGCCGAACCATGCTTGGCTTCCGAGATCGGATGAGATCGGGCCTTTTCAGGGTGGTATGGCCGTGAGCGATACTGCTCTTGCAGATGGACACCCATGAAATGTCGAAAAAGATGCGGGGTATGATGCTCACAGCACCTGGTATTCCCAAGCGGTCTCCCAATCAGGTACTAACCAGGCCGAACCATGCTTGGCTTCCGAGATCGGACGAGATCGGGCCTTTTCAGGGTGGTATGGCCGTGAGCGGTACTGCTTTTGCAGATGGACACCCATGAAATGTCGAAAAAGATGCGGGGTATGATGCTCACAGCACCTGGTATTCCCAAGCGGTCTCCCAACCAGGTACTAACCAGGCCGAACCATGCTTGGCTTCCAAGATTGGACGAGATCGGGCCTTTTCAGGGTGGTATGGCCGTGAGCGGTACCGGTCTTGCAGATGGACACCCATGAAATGTCGAAAAAGATGCGGGGTATGATGCTCACAGCACCTGGTATTCCCAAGCGGTCTCCCAATCAGGTACTAAACAGGCTGAACCATGCTTGGCTTCCGATATCGGACGAGATCAGGCCTTTTCAGGGTGGTATGGCCGTGAGTAGTACTGCTCATGCAGATGGACACCCATGAAATGTCGAAAAAAATGCGGGGTATGATGCTCACAGCACCTGGTATTCCCAAGAGGTCTCCCAATCAGGTACTAACCAGGCCGAACCATGCTTGGCTTCCAAGATCGGACGAGATCGGGCCTTTACAGGGTGGTATGGCCGTGAGCGGTACTTCTCTTGCAGATGGACACCCATGAAATATCGAAAAATATGCGGGGTATGATGCTCACAGCACCTGGTATTCCCAAGCTGTCTCCCAATCAGGTACTAACCAGGCCGAACCATGCTTGGCTGCCGAGATCGGACGAGATCGGGCGAGACCGGACCTTTTCAGGGTGGTATGGCCGTGAGCGGTACTGCTCTTGCAGATGGACACCCATGAAATGTCGAAAAAGATGCGGG
Organism: Stigmatopora nigra; assembly: GCF_051989575.1. Classification (NCBI taxonomy): domain Eukaryota; kingdom Metazoa; phylum Chordata; class Actinopteri; order Syngnathiformes; family Syngnathidae; genus Stigmatopora; species Stigmatopora nigra. Next base: position 916,107 of record NW_027551603.1, read on the forward strand.
GTATGATGCTCACAGCACCTGGTATTCCCAAGCGGTCTCCCAATCAGGTACTAACCAGGCCGAACCATGCTTGGCTGCCGAGATCGGGCGAGATCGGGCGAGATCGGGCCTTTTCAGGGTGGTATGGCCGTGAGCGGTACTGCTCTTGCAGATGGACACCCATGAAATGTCGAAAAAGATGCGGGGTATGATGCTCACAGCACCTGGTATTCCCAAGCGGTCTCCCAATCAGGTACTAAACAGGCCGAACCATGCTTGGCTGCCGAGATCGGACGAGATCGGACGAGATCGGGCCTTATCAGGGTGGTATGGCCGTGAGCGGTACTGCACTAGCAGATGGACACCCATGAAATGTCGAAAAAGATGCGGGGTATGATGCTCACAGCACCTGGTATTCCCAAGCGGTCTCCCAATCAGGTACTAACCAGGCCGAACCATGATTGGCTTCCGAGATCAGACGAGATCGGGCCTTTTCAGGGTGGTATGGCCGTGAGCGGTACTGCTATTGCAGATGGACACCCATGAAATGTCGAAAAAGATGCGAGGTATGATGCTCACAGCACCTGGTATTCCCAAGCGGTCTCCCAATCAGGTACTAAACAGGCCGAACCATGCTTGGCTGCCGAGATCGGACGAAATCGGGCGAGATCGGGCCTTATCAGGGTGGTATGGCCGTGAGCGGTACTGCACTAGCAGATGGACACCCATGAAATGTCGAAAAAGATGCGGGGTATGATGCTCACAGCACCTGGTATTCCCAAGCGGTCTCCCAATCGGGTACTAACCAGGCCGAACCATGCTTGGCTGCTGAGATCGGACAAGATCGGGCGAGATCGGGCCTTATCAGGGTGGTATGGCCGTGAGCGGTACTGCTCTTGCAGATGGACATCCATGAAATGTCGAAAAAGATGCGGGGTATGATGCTCACAGCACCTGGTATTCCCAAGCGGTCTCCCAATCAGGTACTAAACAGGCCGAACCATGCTTGGCTTCCGAGATCGGACGAGATCGGGCCTTTTCAGGGTGGTATGGCCGTGAGCGGTACTGCAATAGCAGATGGACACCCATGAAATGTCGAAAAAGATGCGGGGTATGATGCTCACAGCACCTGGTATTCCCAAGCGGTCTCCCAATCAGGTACTAACCAGGCCGAACCATGCTTGGCTTCCGAGATCGGGCGAGATCGGGCCTTTTCAGGGTGGTATGGCCGTGAGCGGTACTGCACTTGCAGATGGACACCCATGAAATGTCGAAAAAGATGCGGGGTATGATGCTCACAGCACCTGGTATTCCCAAGCGGTCTCCCAATCAGGTACTAAACAGGCCGAACGATGCTTGGCTTCCGAGATCGGACGAGATCGGGCCTTTTCAGGGTGGTATGGCCGTGAGCGGTACTGCACTAGCAGATGGACACCCATGAAATGTCGAAAAAGATGCGGGGTATGATGCTCACAGCACCTGGTATTCCGAAGCGGTCTCCCAATCAGGTACTAAACAGGCCGAACCATGCTTGGCTGCCGAGATCGGACAAGACCGGGCCTTTTCAGGGTGGTATGGCCGTGAGCGGTACTGCACTAGCAGATGGACACCCATGAAATGTCGAAAAAGATGCAGGGTATGATGTTCACATCACCTGGTATTTCCAAGCGGTCTCCCAATCAGGTACTAACCAGGCCGAACCATGCTTGGCTTCCGAGATCGGACGAGATCGGGCCTTTTCAGGGTGGTATGGCCGTGAGCGGTACTGCACTAGCAGATGGACACCCATGAAATGTCGAAAAAGATGTGGGGTATGATACTCACAGCACCTGGTATTCCCAAGCGGTCTCCCAATCAGGTACTAACCAGGCCGAACCATGCTTGGCTGCCGAGATCGGACGAGATCGGGCGAGATCGGGCCTTATCAGGGTGGTATGGCCGTGAGCGGTACTGCTCTAGCAGATGGACACCCATGAAATGTCGAAAAAGATGCGGGGTATGATGCTCACAGCACCTGGTATTCCCGAGCGGTCTCCCAATCAGGTACTAACCAGGCCGAACCATGCTTGGCTTCCGAGATCGGACGAGATTCGGGCCTTTTCAGGGTGGTATGGCCGTGAGCGGTACTGCTCTCGCAGATGGACACCCATGAAATGTCGAAAAAGATGCGGGGTATGATGCTCACAGCACCTGGTATTCCCAAGCGGTCTCCCAATCAGGTACTAAACAGGCTAAACCATGCTTGGCTTCCGAGATCGGACGAGATCGGGCCTTTTCAGGGTGGTATGGCCGTGAGCGGTACTGCACTAGCAGATGGACACCCATGAAATGTCGAAAAAGATGCGGGGTATGATGCTCACAGCACCTGGTATTCCCAAGCGGTCTCCCAATCAGGTACTAACCAGGCCGATCCATGCTTGGCTTCCGAGATCGGACAAGATCGGGCCTTTTCAGGGTGGTATGGCCGTGAGCGGTACTGCCCCTGCAGATGGACACCCATGAAATGTCGAAAAAGATGCGAGGTATGATGCTCACAGCACCTGGTATTCCCAAGCGGTCTCCCAATCAGGTACTAAACAGGCCGAACCATGCTTGGCTGCCGAGATCGGACGAGATCGGACGAGATCGGGCCTTATCAGGGTTGTATGGCCGTGAGCGGTACTGCACTAGCAGATGGACACCCATGAAATGTCGAAAAAGATGCGGGGTATGATGCTCACAGCACCTGGTATTCCCAAGCGGTCTCCCAATCAGGTACTAACCAGGCCGAACCACGCTTGGCTTCCAAGATTGGACGGGATCGGGCCTTTACAGGGTGGTATGGCCATGGGCGGTACTGCTCTTGCAGATGGACACCCATGAAATGTCGAAAAATATGCGGGGTATGATGCTCACAGCACCTGGTATTCCCAAGCGGTCTCCCAATCAGGTACTAACCAGGCCGAACCATGCTTGGCTGCCGAGATCGGACGAAATCGGGCGAGATCGGGCCTTATCAGGGTGGTATGGCCGTGAGCGGTACTGCACTAGCAGATGGACACCCATGAAATGTCGAAAAAGATGCGGGGTATGATGCTCACAGCACCTGGTATTCCCAAGCGGTCTCCCAATCAGGTACTAACCAGGCCGAACCATGCTTGGCTTCCGAGATCGGACGAGATCGGGCCTTTACAGGGTGGTATGGCCGTGAGCGGTACTGCTCTTGCAGATGGACACCCATGAAATGTCGAAAAATATGCGGGGTATGATGCTCACAGCACCTGGTATTCCCAAGCGGTCTCCCAATCAGGTACTAACCAGGCCGAACCATGCTTGGCTGCCGAGATCGGACGAGATCGGGCGAGATCGGGCCTTATCAGGGTGGTATGGCCGTGAGCGGTACTGCTCTTGCAGATGGACACCCATGAGATGTCGAAAAAGATGCGGGGTATGATGCTCACAGCACCTGGTATTCCCAAGCGGTCTCCCAATCAGGTACTAACCAGGCCGAACCATGCTTGGCTTCCGAGTTCGGACGAGATCGGGCCTTTTCAGGGTGGTATGGCCGTGAGCGGTATTGACTTTGCAGATGGACACCCATGAAATGTCGAAAAAGATGCGGGGTATGATGCTCACAGCACCTGGTATTCCCAAGCGGTCTCCCAATCAGGTACTAACCAGGCCGAAACATGCTTGGCTTCCGAGATCGGGCGAGATCGGGCCTTTTCAGGGTGGTATGGCCGTGAGCGGTACTGCTTTTGCAGATGGACACCCATGAAATGTCGAAAAAGATGCGGGGTATGATGCTCACAGCACGTGGTATTCCCAAGCGGTCTCCCAATCAGGTACTAACCAGGCCGAACAATGCTTGGCTGCCGAGATCGGATGAGATCGGACGAGATCGGGCCTTTTCAGGGTGGTATGGCTGTGAGCAGTACTGCACTAGCAGATGGACACCCATGAAATGTCGAAAAAGATGCGGGGTATGATGCTCACAGCACCTGGTATTCCCAAGCGGTCTCCCAATCAGGTACTAACCAGGTCGAACAATGCTTGGCTTCCTAGATCGGACGAGATCGGACGAGATCAGGCCTTTTCAGGGTGGTATGGCCGTGAGCGGTACTGCACTAGCAGATGGACACCCATGAAATGTCGAAAAAGATGCGGGGTATGATGCTCACAGCACCTGGTATTCCCAAGCGGTCTCCCAATTAGGTACTAACCAGGCCGATCCATGTTTGGCTTCCGAGATCGGACGAGATCGGACGAGATCGGGCCTTTTCAGGGTGGTATGGCCGTGAGCGGTACTGCACTAGCAGATGGACACCCATGAAATGTCGAAAAAGATGCGGGGTATGATGCTCACAGCACCTGGTATTCCCAAGCGGTCTCCCAATCAGGTACTAACCAGGCCGAACCATGCTTGGCTTCCTAGATCGGGCGAGATCGGGCCTTTTCAGGGTGGTATGGCCATGAGCAGTACTGCTTTTGCAGATGGACACCCATGAAATGTCGAAAAAGATGCGGGGAATGATGCTCACAGCACCTGGTATTCCCAAGTGGTCTCCCAATCAGGTACTTACCAGGCCGAACCATGCTTGCCTTCCGAAATCGGAGGAGATTGGGCCTTTTCAGGGTGGTATGGCCGTGAGCGGTACTACTCTTGCAGATGGACACCCATGAAATGTCGAAAAAGATGCGGGGCAAGATGCTCACAGCACCTGGTATTCCCAAGCGGTCTCCCAATCAGGTACTAAACAGGCGGAACCCTGCTTGGCTTCCGAGATCGGACGAGATCGGGCCTTTTCAGGGTGGTATGGCCGTGAGCGGTACTGCACTAGCAGATGGACACCCATGAAATGTCGAAAAAGATGCGGGGTATGATGTTCACAGCACCTGGTATTCCCAAGCGGTCTCCCAATCAGGTACTAACCAGGCCAAACCATGCTTGGCTGCCGAGATCGGACGAGATCGGGCGAGATCGGGCCTTATCAGGGTGGTATGGCCGTGAGCGGTACTGCTTTGCAGATGGACACCCATGAAATGTCGAAAAAGATGCGGGGTATGATGCTCACAGCACCTGGTATTCCCAAGCGGTCTCCCAATCAGGTACTAAACAGGCCGAACCATGCTTGGCTTCCGAGATCGGGCGAGATCGGGCCTTTTCAGGGTGGTATGGCCGTGAGCGATACTGCTCTTGCAGATGGACACCCATGAAATGTCGAAAAAGATGCGGGGTATGATGCTCACAGCACCTGGTATTCCCAAGCGGTCTCCCAATCAGGTACTAAACAGGCCGAACCATGCTTGGCTTCCAAGTTCGGACGAGATCGGGCCTTTTCAGGGTGGTATGGCCGTGAGCGGTACCGCTCTTGCAGATGGACACCCATGAAATGTCGAAAAAGATGCGGGGTATGATGCTCACAGCACCTGGTATTCCCAAGCTGTCTCCCAATCAGGTACTAAACAGGCCGAACCATGCTTGGCTGCCGAGACAGGACGAGATCGGGCCTTTTCAGGGTGGTATGGCCGTGAGCGGTACTGCACTAGCAGATGGACACCCATGAAATGTCGAAAAAGATGCGGGGTATGATGCTCACAGCACCTGGTATTCCCAAGCGGTCTCCCAACCAGGTACTAACCAGGCCGAACCATGCTTGGCGTCCCAGATCGAACGAGATCAGGCCTTTTCAGGGTGGTATGGCCGTGAGCAGTACTGCTCTTGCAGATGGACACCCATGAAATGTCGAAAAAGATGCAGGGTATGATGCTCACAGCACCTGGTATTCCCAAGCGGTCTCCCAATCAGGTACTAAACAGGCCGAACCATGCTTGGCTGCCGAGATCGGACGAGATCGGGCCTTTTCAGGGTGGTATGGCCGTGAGCGGTACTGCACTAGCAGATGGACACCCATGAAATGTCGAAAAAGATGCGGGGTATGATGCACACAGCACCTGGTATTCCCAAGCGGTCTCCCAACCAGGTACTAACCAGGCCGAACCATGCTTGACTTCCGAGATCGGACGAGATCGGGCCTTTTCAGGGTGGTACGGCCGTGAGCGGTACTGCTCTTGCAGATGGACACCCATGAAATGTCGAAAAAGATGCGGGGTATGATGCTCACAGCACCTGGTATTCCCAAGCGGTCTCCCAATCAGGTACTAACCAGGCCGAACCATGCTTGGCTTCCGAGATCGGGCGAGATCGGGCCTTTTCAGGGTGGTATGGCCGTGAGCGATACTGCTCTTGCAGATGGACACCCATGAAATGTCGAAAAAGATGCGGGGTATGATGCTCACAGCACCTGGTATTCCCAAACGGTCTCCCAATCAGGTACTAAACAGGCCGAACCATGCTTGGCTTCCAAGATCGGACGAGATCGGGCCTTTTCAGGGTGGTATGGCCATTAGCGGTCCCGCTCTTGCAGATGGACACCCATGAAATGTCGAAAAAGATGCGGGGTATGATGCTCACAGCACCTGGTATTCCCAAGCGGTCTCCCAATCAGGTACTAAACAGGCCGAACCATGCTTGGCTGCCGAGACAGGACGAGATCGGGCCTTTTCAGGGTGGTATGGCCGTGAGCGGTACTGCACTAGCAGATGGACACCCATGAAATGTCGAAAAAGATGCGGGGTATGATGCTCACAGCACCTGGTATTCCCAAGCGGTCTCCCAACCAGGTACTAACCAGGCCGAATCATGCTTGGCTTCCCAGATCGAACGAGATCGGGCCTTTTCAGGGTGGTATGGCCGTGAGCGGTACTGCTTTTGCAGATGGACACCCATGAAATGTCGAAAAAGATGCGGGGTATGATGCTCACAGCACCTGGTATTCCCAAGCGGTCTCCCAATCAGGTACTAACCAGGCCGATCAATGCTTGGCTTCCGAGATCGGGCGAGATCGGGCCTTTTCAGGGTGGTATGGCCGTGAGCGGTACTGCTCTTGCAGATGGACACCCATGAAATGTCGAAAAAGATGCGGGGTATGATGCTCACAGCACCTGGTATTCCCAAGCGGTCTCCCAATCAGGTACTAAACAGGCCGAACCATGCTTGGCTTCCAAGATCGGACGAGATCGGGCCTTTTCAGGGTGGTATGGCCGTAAGCGGTACCACTTTTGCAGATGGACACCCATGAAATGTCGAAAAAGATGCGGGGTATGATGCTCACAGCACCTGGTATTCCCAAGCGGTCTCCCAATCAGGTACTAACCAGGCCGAACCATGCTTGACTGCCGAGATCGGACGAGATCAGGCGAGATCGGGCCTTATCAGGGTGGTATGGCCGTGAGCGGTACTGCTCTTGCAGATGGACACCCATGAAATGTCGAAAAAGATGCGGGGTATGATGCTCACAGCACCTGGTATTCCCAAGCGGTCTCCCAATCAGGTCCTAACCAGGCCGAACGATGCTTGGCTTCCGAGATCGGACGAGATCGGGCCTTTTCAGGGTGGTATGGCCGTGAGCGGTACTGCACTAGCAGATGGACACCCATGAAATGTCGAAAAAGATTCGGGGTATGATGCTCACAGCACCTGGTATTCCCAAGCGGTCTCCCAATCAGGTACTAACCAGGCCGAACCATGCTTGGCTTCCGAGATCGGACGAGATCGGGCCTTTTCAGGGTGGTATGGCCGTGAACGGTACTGCCCTTGCAGATGGACACCCATGAAATGTCGAAAAAGATGCGGGGTATGACGCTCACAGCACCTGGTATTCCCAAGCGGTCTCCCAATCAGGTACTAACCAGGCCGAACAATGCTTGGCTGCCGAGATCGGACGAGATCGGGCCTTTTCAGGGTGGTATGGCCGTGAGCGGTACTGCTCTTGCAGATGGACACCCATGAAATGTCGAAAAAGATGCGGGGTATGATGCTCACAGCACCTGGTATTCCCAAGAGGTCTCCCAATCAGGTACTAACCAGGCCGAACCATACTTGGCTTCCGAGTTCGGACGAGAATCGGGCTTTTTCAGGGTGGTATGGCCGTGAACGATACTGCTCTCGCAGATGGACACCCATGAAATGTCGAAAAAGATGCGGGGTATGATGCTCACAGCACCTGGTATTCCCAAGCGGTCTCCCAATCAGGTACTAAACAGGCCGAACCATGCTTGGCTGCCGAGACAGGACGTGATCGGGCCTTTTCAGGGTGGTATGGCCGTGAGCGGTACTGCACTAGCAGATGGACACCCATGAAATGTCGAAAAAGATGCGGGGTATGATGCTCACAGCACCTGGTATTCCCAAGCGGTCTCCCAACCAGGTACTAACCAGGCCGAATCATGCTTGGCTTCCCAGATCGAACGAGATCGGGCCTTTTCAGGGTGGTATGGCCGTGAGCGGTACTGCTTTTGCAGATGGACACCCATGAAATGTCGAAAAAGATGCGGGGTATGATGCTCACAGCACCTGGTATTCCCAAGCGGTCTCCCAATCAGGTACTAACCAGGCCGATCAATGCTTGGCTTCCGAGATCGGGCGAGATCGGGCCTTTTCAGGGTGGTATGGCCGTGAGCGGTACTGCTCTTGCAGATGGACACCCATGAAATGTCGAAAAAGATGCGGGGTATGATGCTCACAGCACCTGGTATTCCCAAGCGGTCTCCCAATCAGGTACTAAACAGGCCGAACCATGCTTGGCTTCCAAGATCGGACGAGATCGGGCCTTTTCAGGGTGGTATGGCCGTAAGCGGTACCACTTTTGCAGATGGACACCCATGAAATGTCGAAAAAGATGCGGGGTATGATGCTCACAGCACCTGGTATTCCCAAGCGGTCTCCCAATCAGGTACTAACCAGGCCGAACCATGCTTGACTGCCGAGATCGGACGAGATCAGGCGAGATCGGGCCTTATCAGGGTGGTATGGCCGTGAGCGGTACTGCTCTTGCAGATGGACACCCATGAAATGTCGAAAAAGATGCGGGGTATGATGCTCACAGCACCTGGTATTCCCAAGCGGTCTCCCAATCAGGTCCTAACCAGGCCGAACGATGCTTGGCTTCCGAGATCGGACGAGATCGGGCCTTTTCAGGGTGGTATGGCCGTGAGCGGTACTGCACTAGCAGATGGACACCCATGAAATGTCGAAAAAGATTCGGGGTATGATGCTCACAGCACCTGGTATTCCCAAGCGGTCTCCCAATCAGGTACTAACCAGGCCGAACCATGCTTGGCTTCCGAGATCGGACGAGATCGGGCCTTTTCAGGGTGGTATGGCCGTGAACGGTACTGCTCTTGCAGATGGACACCCATGAAATGTCGAAAAAGATGCGGGGTATGACGCTCACAGCACCTGGTATTCCCAAGCGGTCTCCCAATCAGGTACTAACCAGGCCGAACAATGCTTGGCTGCCGAGATCGGACGAGATCGGGCCTTTTCAGGGTGGTATGGCCGTGAGCGGTACTGCTCTTGCAGATGGACACCCATGAAATGTCGAAAAAGATGCGGGGTATGATGCTCACAGCACCTGGTATTCCCAAGCGGTCTCCCAATCAGGTACTAACCAGGCCGAACCCTACTTGGCTTCCGAGTTCGGACGAGAATCGGGCTTTTTCAGGGTGGTATGGCCGTGAACGATACTGCTCTCGCAGATGGACACCCATGAAATGTCGAAAAAGATGCGGGGTATGACGCACACAGCACCTGGTATTCCCAAGCGGTCTCCCAATCAGGTACTAACCAGGCTGAACCATGCTTGGCTTCCGAGATCGGACGAGATCGGGCCTTTTCAGGGTGGTATGGCCGTGAGCGGTACTGCTCTCGCAGATGGACACCCATGAAATGTCGAAAAAGATGCGGGGTATGATGCTCACAGCACCTGGTATTCCCAAGCGGTCTCCCAACCAGGTACTAACCAGGCCGAACCATGCTTGGCTTCCGAGATCGGACGAGATCGGGCCTTTTCAGGGTGGTATGGCCGTGAGCGGTACTGCTCTTGCAGATGGACACCCATGAAATGTCGAAAAAGATGCAGGGTATGATGCTCACAGCATCTGGTATTCCCAAGCGGTCTCCCAATCAGGTACTAACCAGGCCGAACCATGCTTGGCTTCCGAGATCGGGCCTTTTCAGGGTGGTATGGCCGAGAGCGGTACTGCTTTGCAGATGGACACCCATGAAATGTCGAAAAAGATGCGGGGTATGATGCTCACAGCACCTGGTATTCCCAAGCGGTCTCCCAATCAGGTACTAAACAGGCCGAACCATGCTTGGCTTCCAAGATCGGACGAGATCGGGCCTTTTCAGGGTGGTATGGCCATGAGCGGTACCGCTCTTGCAGATGGACACCCATGAAATGTCGAAAAAGATGCGGGGTATGATGCTCACAGCACCTGGTATTCCCAAGCGGTCTCCCAATCAGCTACTAAACAGGCCGAACCATGCTTGGCTGCCGAGACAGGACGAGATCGGGCCTTTTCAGGGTGGTATGGCCGTGAGCGGTACTGCACTAGCAGATGGACACCCATGAAATGTCGAAAAAGATTCGGGGTATGATGCTCACAGCACCTGGTATTCCCAAGCGGTCTCCCAATCAGGTACTAACCAGGCCGAACCATGCTTGGCTGCCGAGATCGGACGAGATCGGACGAGATCGGGCCTTATCAGGGTGGTATGGCCGTGAGCGGTACTGCTCTTGCAGATGGACACCCATGAAATGTCGAAAAAGATGCGGGGTATGATGCTCACAGGACCTGGCATTCCCAAGCGGTCTCCCAATCAGGTACTAACCAGGCCGAACCATGCTTGGCTGCTGAGATCGGACGAGATCGGGCGAGATCGGGCCTTATCAGGGTGGTATGGCCGTGAGCGGTACTGCTCTTGCAGATGGACACCCATGAAATGTCGAAAAAGATGCGGGGTATGATGCTCACAGCACCTGGTATTCCCAAGCGGTCTCCCAATCAGGTACTAACCAGGCTGAACCATGCTTGGCTGCCGAGATCTGACGAGATCGGGCCTTATCAGGGTGGTATGGCCGTGAGCGGTACACTGCTTGCAGATGGACACCCATGAAATGTCGAAAAAGATGCGGGGTATGATGCTCACAGCACCTGGTATTCCCAAGCGGTCTCCCAATCAGGTACTAACCAGGCCGAACCATGCTTGGCTGCCGAGACCGGACGAGATCGGGCGAGATCGGGCCTTATCACGGTGGTATGGCTGTGAGCGGTACTGCTCTTGCAGATGGACACCCATGAAATGTCGAAAAAGATGCGGGGTATGATGCTCACAGCACCTGGTATTCCCAAGCGGTCTCCCAATCAGGTACTAACCAGGCCGAACCATGCTTGGCTGCCGAGATCGGACGAGATCGGGCCTTTTCAGGGTGGTATGGCCGTGAGCGGTACTGCACTAGCAGATGGACACCCATGAAATGTCGAAAAAGATGCGGGGTATGATGCTCACAGCACCTGGTATTCCCAAGCGGTCTCCCAATCAGGTACTAAACAGGCCGAACCATGCTTGGCTTCCGAGATCGGACCTTTTCAGGGTGGTATGGCCGTGAGCGGTACTGCTCATGCAGATGGACACCCATGAAATGTCGAAAAAGATGCGGGGTATGATGCTCACAGCACCTGGTATTCCCAAGCGGTCTCCCAATCAGGTACTAACCAGGCCGAACCATGCTTGGCTGCTGAGATCGGACGAGATCGGGCGAGATCGGGCCTTATCAGGGTGGTATGGCCGTGAGCGGTACTGCTCTTGCAGATGGACACCCATGAAATGTCGAAAAAGATGCGGGGTATGATGCTCACAGCACCTGGTATTCCCAAGCGGTCTCCCAATCAGGTACTAACCAGGCTGAACCATGCTTGGCTGCCAAGATCGGACGAGATCGGGCCTTATCAGGGTGGTATGGCCGTGAGCAGTACTCTGCTTGCAGATGGACACCCATGAAATGTCGAAAAAGATGCGGGGTATGATGCTCACAGCACCTGGTATTCCCAAGCGGTCTCCCAATCAGGTACTAACCAGGCCGAATCATGCTTGGCTGCCGAGACCGGACGAGATCAGGCGAGATCGGGCCTTATCAGGGTGGTATGGCCGTGAGCGGTACTGCTCTTGCAGATGGACACCCATGAAATGTCGAAAAAGATGCGGGGTATGATGCTCACAGCACCTGGTATTCCCAAGCGGTCTCCCAATCAGGTACTAACCAGGCCGAACCATGCTTGGCTGCCGAGATCGGACGAGATCGGGCCTTTTCAGGGTGGTATGGCCGTGAGCGGTACTGCACTAGCAGATGGACACCCATGAAATGTCGAAAAAGATGCGGGGTATGATGCTCACAGCACCTGGTATTCCCAAGCGGTCTCCCAATCAGGTACTAAACAGGCCGAACCATGCTTGGCTTCCGAGATCGGACGAGATCGGACCTTTTCAGGGTGGTATGGCCGTGAGCGGTACTGCTCATGCAGATGGACACCCATGAAATGTCGAAAAAGATGCGGGGTATGATGCTCACAGCACCTGGTATTCCCAAGCGGTCTCCCAATCAGGTACTAAACAGGCCGAACCATGCTTGGCTTCCGAGATCGGACGAGATCGGGCCTTTTCAGGGTGGTATGGCCGTAAGCGGTACTGCTCCCGCAGATGGACACCCATGAAATGTCGAAAAAGATGCAGGGTATGATGCTCACAGCACCTGGTATTCCCAAGCGGTCTCCCAATCAGGTACTAACCAGGCCGATCCATGCTTGGCTTCCGAAATCGGGCGAGATCGGGCCTTTTCAGGGTGGTATGGCCGAGAGCGGTACTGCTCTTGCAGATGGACACCCATGAAATGTCGAAAAAGATGCGGGGTATGATGCTCACAGCACCTGGTATTTCCAAGCGGTCTCCCAATCAGGTACTAAACAGGCCGAACCATGCTTGGCTTCCAAGATCGGACGAGATCGGGCCTTTTCAGGGTGGTATGGCCGTAAGCGGTACCGCTCTTGCAGATGGACACCCATGAAATGTCGAAAATGATGCGGGGTATGATGCTCACAGCACCTGGTATTCCCAAGCGGTCTCCCAGTCAGGTACTAAACAGGCCGAACCATGCTTGGCTTCCGAGATCGGACGAGATCGGGCCTTTTCAGGGTGGTATGGCCGTGAGCGGTACTGCACTAGCAGATGGACACCCATGAAATGTCGAAAAAGATGCGGGGTATGATGCTCACAGCACCTGGTATTCCCAAGCGGTCTCCCAATCAGGTACTAACCAGGCCGAACCATGCTTGGCTTCCGAGACTGGACGAGATCGGGCTTTTTCAGGGTGGTATGGCCGTGAGCGGTACTGCTCTTGCAGATGGACACCCATGAAATGTCGAAAAAGATGCGGGGTATGATGCTCACAGCACCTGGTATTCCCAAGCGGTCTCCCAATCAGGTACTAAACAGGCCGAACCATGCTTGGCTGCCGAGATCGGACGAGATCGGGCCTTTTCAGGGTGGTATGGCCGTGAGCGGTACTGCACTAGCAGATGGACACCCATGAAATGTCGAAAAAGATGCGGGGTATGATGCACACAGCACCTGGTATTCCCAAGCGGTCTCCCAACCAGGTACTAACCAGGCCGAACCATGCTTGACTTCCGAGATCGGACGAGACCGGGCGAGATCGGGCCTTATCAGGGTGGTATGGCTGTGAGCGGTACTGCTCTTGCAGATGGACACCCATGAAATGTCGAAAAAGATGCGGGGTATAATGCTCACAGCCCCTGGTATTCCCAAGCGGTCTCCCAATCAGGTACTAAACAGGCCGAATTATGTTTGGCTTCCGAGATCGGACGAGATCGGGCCTTTTCAGGGTGGTATGGCCGTGAGCGGTACTGCTCTTGCAGATGGACACCCATGAAATGTCGAAAAATTTGTGGGGTATGATGCTCACAGCACCTGGTATTCCCAAGCGGTCTCCCAATCAGGTACTAAACAGGCCGAACCATGCTTGGCTGCTGAGATCGGACGAGATCGGGCCTTTTCAGGGTGGTATGGCCGTGAGCGGTACTGCTCTTGCAGATGGACACCCATGAAATGTCGAAAAAGATGTGGGGTATGATGCTCACAGCACCTGGTATTCCCAAGCGGTCTCCCAATCAGGTACTAAACAGGCCGAACCTTGCTTGGCTGCTGAGATCGGACGAGATCGGGCCTTTTCAGGGTGGTATGGCCGTGAGCGGTACTGCTCTTGCAGATGGACACCCATGAAATGTCGAAAAAGATGCGGGGTATGATGCTCACAGCACATGGTATTGCCAAGCGGTCTCGCAATCAGGTACTAACCAGGCCGAACCATGCTTGGCTTCCGAGATCGGACGAGATCGGACGAGATCGGGCCTTTTCAGGGTGGTATGGCCGTGAGCGGTACTGCACTAGCAGATGGACACCCATGAAATGTCGAAAAAGATGCGGGGTATGATGCTCACAGCACCTGGTATTCACAAGCAGTCTCCCAATCAGGTATTAACCAGGCTGAACCATGCTTGGCTGCCGAGATCGGACGAGATCGGGCGAGATCGGGCCTTATCAGGGTGGTATGGCCGTGAGCGGTACTGCTCTTGCAGATGGACACCCATGAAATGTCGAAAAAGATGCGGGGTATGATGCTCACAGCACGTGGTATTCCCAAGCGGTCTCCCAATCAGGTACTAACCAGGCCGAACCATGCTTGGCTGCCGAGATCGGACGAGATCGGACGAGATCGGGCCTTTTCAGGGTGGTATGGCCGTGAGCGGTACTGCACTAGCAGATGGACACCCATGAAATGTCGAAAAAGATGCGGGGTATGATGCTCACAGCACCTGGTATTCCCAAGCGGTCTCCCAATCAGGTACTAACCAGGCCGAACGATGCTTGGCTTCCTAGATCGGGCGAGATCGGGCCTTTTCAGGGTGGTATGGCCGTGAGCGGTACTGCTTTTGCAGATGGACACCCATGAAATGTCGAAAAAGATGCGGGGTATGATGCTCGCAGCACCTGGTATTCCCAAGCGGTCTCCCAATCAGGTACTTACCAGGCCGAACCATGCTTGGCTTCCGAGATCGGAGGAGATTGGGCCTTTTCAGGGTGGTATGGCCGTGAGCAGTACTACTCTTGCAGATGGACACCCATGAAATGTCGAAAAAGATGCGGGGCAAGATGCTCACAGCACCTGGTATTCCCAAGCGGTCTCCCAATCAGGTACTAAACAGGCGGAACTCTGCTTGGTTGCCGAGATCGGACGAGATCGGGCCTTATCAGGGTGGTATGGCCGTGAATGGTACTGCTCTTGCAGATGGACACCCATGAAATGTCGAAAAAGGTGCGGGGTATGATGCTCACAGCACCTGGTATTCCCAAGCGGTCTCCCAATCAGGTACTAACCAGGCCGAATCATGCTTGGCTGCCGAGATCGGACGAGATCGGGCGAGATCGGGCCTTTTCAGGGTGGTATGGCCGTGAGCGGTACTGCTCTTGCAGATGGACACCCATGAAATGTCGAAAAAGATGCGGGGCAAGATGCTCACAGCACCTGGTATTCCCAAGCGGTCTCCCAATCAGGTACTAAACAGGCGGAACCATGCTTGGCTTCCGAGATCGGAGGAGATTGGGCCTTTTCAGGGTGGTATGGCCGTGAGCGGTACTATTCTTGCAGATGGACACCCATGAAATGTCGAAAAAGATGCGGGGCAAGATGCTCACAGCACCTGGTATTCCCAAGCTGTCTCCCAATCAGGTACTAAACAGGCGGAACCCTGCTTGGCTGCCGAGATCGGACGAGATCGGGCCTTATCAGGGTGGTATGGCCGTGAATGGTACTGCTCTTGCAGATGGACACCCATGAAATGTCGAAAAAGGTGTGGGGTATGATGCTCACAGCACCTGGTATTCCCAAGCGGTCTCCCAATCAGGTACTAACCAGGCCGAACCATGCTTGGCTGCCGAGATCGGACGAGATCGGGCGAGATCGGGCCTTTTCAGGGTGGTATGGCCGTAAACGGTACTGCTCTTGCAGATGGACACCCATGAAATGTCGAAAAAGATGCGGGGTATGATGCTCACAGCACCTGGTATTCCCAAGCGGTCTCCCAATCAGGTACTAAACAGGCCGAACCATGCTTGGCTTCCGAGATCGGACGAGATCGGGCCTTTTCAGGGTGGTATGGCCGTGAGCGGTACTGCTCCAGCAGATGGACACCCATGAAATGTCGAAAAAGATGCGGGGTATGATGCACACAGCACCTGGTATTCCCAAGCGGTCTCCCAATCAGGTACTAAACAGGCCGAACCATGCTTGGCTTCCGAGATCGGGCGAGATCGGGCCTTTTTCAGGGTGGTATGGCCGTGAGCGGTACTGCACTAGCAGATGGACACCCATGAAATGTCGAAAAAGATGCGGGGTATGATGCTCACAGCACCTGGTATTCCCAAGCGGTCTCCCAATCAGGTACTAACCAGGCCGAACCATGCTTGGCTTCCTAGATCGGACGAGATCGGGCCTTTTCAGGGTGGTATGGCCGTGAGCGGTACTGCTCTTGCAGATGGACACCCATGAAATGTCGAAAAAGATGCGGGGTATGATGCTCACAGCACCTAGTATTCCCAAGCGGTCTCCCAATCAGGTACTAACCAGGCCGAACCATGCTTGACTTCCGAGATCGGACGAGATCGGGCCTTTTCAGGGTGGTATGGCCGTGAGCAATACTGCTCTTGCAGATGGACACCCATGAAATGTCGAAAAAGATGCGGGGTATGATGCTCACAGCACCTGGTATTCCCAAGCGGTCTCCCAATCAGGTACTAACCAGGCCGAACCAAGCTTGGCTTCCGAGATAGGACGAGATCGGGCCTTTTCAGGGTGGTATGGCCGTGAGCGGTACTGCACTAGCAGATGGACACCCATGAAATGTTGAAAAAGATGCAGGGTATGATGCTCACAGCACCTTGTATTCCCAAGCGGTCTCCCAATCAGGTACTAACCAGGCCGAACCATGCTTGGCTGCCGAGATCGGACGAGATCAGGCCTTTTCAGGGTGGTATGGCCGTGAGCGGTACTGCTTTTGCAGATGGACACCCATGACATGTCGAAAAAGATGCGGGGTATGATGCTCACAGCACCTGGTATTCCCAAGCGGTCTCCCAACCAGGTACTAACCAGGCCGAACTATGCTTGGCTTCCAAGATCGGACGAGATCGGGCCTTTTCAGGGTGGTATGGCCGTGAGCGGTACTGCACTAGCAGATGGACACCCATGAGCTAAAGTATTAATTCGACCTTCTACACCTGCTACCCAAATCAATTGGGATTTGACATTATTCAAAGTCAGTTGGAATATTCAGGTTATAAAAGAGGGGGGAAAAGGCAGGAATATATACAGCTATGTTTTACTTTTGTGCATTTCAGGCCAAATTGGTATTTGTCTTTGAGTCAGCAATAATAACAAAGGAGTAAAGTCAGCTTGATTGCAGTAAGACTTTTTGCACTCTATACACTCAATTTTCACATGTTGTTTTACTTCTGGACGCTGCAAATGGACTGCACATCTGTTGCATCGTGTGTATATATGTGTATTACCATACTTTGAATTTTGATTTAAACCTTTACAACCCAACTGCCTCAGATCAAGCAATTATAATGTAAAGTAGTAGATGTTTAAAAAAAGCACCAAATGCAAAAAGATAACAAAATAACAATACTAAATAGTCAAATAAGCAACTCCATTATTCTTTTAGAGAAAATATCTCAGCGGGGTCAAGTCATTCAATTCAAATCGACTGGTAATCAGATTCAATTAAAGACTAACTGATTGGGTGCAATGTTGTAGTGGCAGCACAACTAAATGAATTCACTGAATTTAAATGGGATTTATAAGTGTTTTCACATTTTATACTGTAAAACAAAAAATCACATAGGATTTATGGTTAAACACTGGAGCTACAGAATTTTACCAGAAATTACATTCAATTGGTATAGCACTTCAATAACTACCAATTTATTGGAACACTATTGTAGATTTTTCATTACACTGAAACTAAAATTATATTGCTCCACCACCACATGCACACACCCCTTTTTTACTGTATAACTCTAGCAACCACAAGTATTTTATTTTTATTTTTTTAAGAAGAAAATGACTGACTATTCTTCTGTCTGTTCAGATATCACTACTTTTACATGATAAGAGAAGTAATTTTTAAAGAAGGCTCAGCAAAATACCCAGCATTCAATAGTACTGGCATGCTGGATTTTGCAAACTACACTCCTCAACTGCACGGAAAAAAAATAGAAAAAAACAGTCATACATTGTCTGCAGTACTTTCCACTCACTCGCTTACACTTTGTACTCCATCCTTTCTACACAAAAAGCATCATCCCGCTGTTACAGAGTAAAGAAGGTTGCACAGAGTCCTTTTCTTGCTGTTCTGTCTCTTTAGAACAGAAGGACACTTTGCGCTTCACAGAATGCAAGTCTACAAGTACTGCTGCTTAGATGTGGTTGAATGTTAGGCCCCTAAGAAATACATGTGAAGCAACAGCAATGCTTTACAAGGTGTCTATTGTTTATATAAATAAACATAAAACAGGTTACGAAAACATGCTGTAAAATCCAAATCATATTTTATCATAGTTTCACATGCTTAAACTAATAGTAATTGTTTAGTTTAATTGATCGTCATGTGAAAGACATTGTTTAGTATTCTTTCATTCATTCATTCTCTCAACCGCTTATCCTCACAAGGGTCACGGGGGGTGCTAAGGCCTATCCCAGCTATCTACGGGCACCAGGCGGGGGACAAAAGAATGAACATAATTTAAAGTAATTGCTCTACAGTTGTACTGCATACCGGAGGTCATTTAATTCATTCAGATCAAGAACCTCAAATAACATAACGGCTGGTATTGTTGGAGATGGAAATCCAACTCATTTTATCTCTGAGGGCTAGCTGCGAATGCACTTGCATTATGTCAGTAAAATTCTAGAAATCATAGCGAAAGGGTTATTTTTCAAGAACATCTGTTCCCGAAAGACCGACAAATTGTCTTTATTTGATGCTCTTGTCAGGAGTGGTTGGATTGCCTTTCCTGGCATGACGTCACGATAACTATCAGCTGTCACTAATTACGTGATTAGATTATTTTTGGCGTCACTGGACAAGGTCCAAGTGGACATGGGGAAGCTGGAGCACCTCTTTGAGTCCAGGGCCAAAGAGACGCCATGGGCCAAGAAAGCGCCAGAGAGCAAAAAGTCCGAGATCCTGGTTCTGGACTCCAAGCGGAGCACCGCCATCAACATCGGGATGACGGTCCTGCCCGCCGTTCACGTCATCAAGAGCGCCATCCTCAACTTTGACGACTTTGCCATCAACAAGGAGGGTGTGGAGAAGATCCTGAGCATGACGCCCACAGAGGAGGAGAAGCAGAAGATCCGCGAGGCTCGCTCGGCCAATCCCGACGTTCCCCTGGGGACGGCCGAGGAATTCCTCTCGGGCCTGGCTTCCGTCAGCGCCTTGACCCCCCGCCTGCAGCTGTGGTCTTTCAAACTCAACTATGAGGCACTCGAGCAGGAGATCGCCGAGCCCCTGTTTGACCTGAAGTTGGGCATGGAGCAGCTGGCCGGCAACCGGACCTTCAAGAAGATCCTGGCCACGCTGCTGGCCGTGGGGAACTTCCTCAACGGGTGTCCTCCTCACCAGAATCTTCAGGCTCCCTCCATGGTGAATCAATTCCTCTGGGCATAGGCATAAGATAACTTGGGCGCTCTCTGGTGGTTGTACGCACCTGGGCATCATGATGAAACGGTAAAGGCTTCCCAGGGCGACGTGCATAGCAGTGGTGGGGCGTATGAGTACGCTGCGGCTCTAACTCTTCTACCAGCTGTGGCTCATCTCTAGAAATGATGTGCCTGAGAGCCCCGCACCACGGTGTGTCCATTACAAAATTCCTAAACGATTCTGAGGGGTTTCTTATACATTCCAAGCAGTCCGGTGTCTTCGAGGTGGATGGTTTGCGTCGCCGAGTGCGTCGGCGCGAGCGTGGGTGGCGCTCCGCTGGGTCCATAATGGTTGGATCGTGCTGTTACGATTTCACCGCGTAGTGCGACGCGATCGTAGGGTAAGTTGAACCCAGATGCAGAGTCGCCGAAGTAATTGGAAAGGTGAGGCAGATCTGTAGCTCTTGTTGGTTGATTTAATAAACGGGGTAACATAACTTAAACAACTTGGCTTGACCACTCATTACAAACGAACTGAACATGCGGCGTGGCGTCAATGGAAACAGCAATTACTACGAGGATTAACAGGAAACGAAACCAGAACTTAACCAGTCGATTCCAACCGCGTCCACAGAAAATCATAATGCTTAAATACCAAAAATAATCTAATCACGTAATTAGTGACAGCTGATAGTTATCGTGACGTCATGCCAGGAAAGGCAATCCAACCACTCCTGACAGCTCTGAGTGATTTTGGATCCTTTGTTTCTCCCCCAAGTAATGAGGACATGTTCTTTTTAAGATAGCTCTCCATCTAAGTCCTACTATAGGTCCAGTCTTGGTAAAAGGTGCATGATGACAACTGATCTATCTGAAATCCAGAATTTGATCTGGATTTCAGATAGATCACCCATGAAATGTCGAAAAAGATGCGGGGTATGATGCTCACAGCACCTGGTATTCCCAAGCGGTCTCCCAATCAGGTACTAACCAGGCCGTACCATGCTTGGCTTCCGAGATCGAACGAGATCGGGCCTTTTCAGGGTGGTATGGCCGTGAGCGGTACTGCTCTTGCAGATGGACACCCATGAAATGTCGAAAAAGATGCGGGGTATGATGCTCACAGCACCTGGTATTCCCAAGCGGTCTCCCAATCAGGTACTAACCAGGCCGAACCATGCTTGGCTGCCGAGATCGGACGAGATCGGGCGAGATCGGGCCTTTTCAGGGTGGTATGGCCGTGAGCGGTACTGTTCTTGCAGATGGACACCCATGAAAT
This sequence comes from Stigmatopora nigra, assembly GCF_051989575.1. Classification (NCBI taxonomy): domain Eukaryota; kingdom Metazoa; phylum Chordata; class Actinopteri; order Syngnathiformes; family Syngnathidae; genus Stigmatopora; species Stigmatopora nigra. The sequence goes on from NW_027551603.1 coordinate 937,029, forward strand.
GTCGAAAAAGATGCGGGGTATGATGCTCACAGCACCTGGTATTCCCAAGCGGTCTCCCAATCAGGTACTAACCAGGCCGAACCATGCTTGGCTTCCGAGATCGGACGAGATCGGGCCTTTTCAGGGTGGTATGGCCGTGAGCGGTACTGCACTAGCAGATGGACACCCATGAAATGTTGAAAAAGGTGCGGGGTATGATGCTCACAGCATCTGGTATTCCCAAGCGGTCTCCCAATCAGGTACGAACCAGGCCGAACCTTGCTTGGCTTCCGAGATCAGACGAGATCGGGCCTTTTCAGGGTGGTATGGCCGTGAGCGGTACTGCACCAGCAGATGGACACCCATGAAATGTCGAAAAAGATGCTGGGTATGATGCTCACAGCACCTGGTATTCCCAAGCGGTCTCCCAATCAGGTACTAACCAGGCCGAACAATGCTTGGCTTCCGAGATCGGAGGAGATCGGGCCTTTTCAGGGTGGTATGGCCATGAGCGGTACCGCTCTTGCAGATGGACACCCATGAAATGTCGAAAAAGATGCGGGGTATGATGCTCACAGCACCTGGTATTCCCAAGCGGTCTCCCAATCAGGTACTAAACTGGCCGAACCATGCTTGGCTTCCGAGATCGGACGAGATCGGGCCTTTTCAGGGTGGTATGGCCGTGAGCGGTACTGCACTAGCAGATGGACACCCATGATATGTCGAAAAAGATGCGGGGTATGATGCTCACAGCACCTGGTATTCCCAAGCGGTCTCTCAATCAGGTACTAACCAGGCCGAACCATGCTTGGCTTCCGAGATCGGACGAGATCGGGCTTTTTCAGGGTGGTATGGCCGTGAGCGGTACTGCACTAGCAGATGGACACCCATGAAATGTCGAAAAAGATGCGGGGTATGATGCTCACAGCACCTGGTATTCCCAAGCGGTCTCCCAATCAGGTACTAACCAGGCCGAACCATGCTTGGCTTTCGAGATCAGACGAGATCGGGCCTTTTCAGGGTGGTATGGCCTTGAGCGGTACTGCTCCTGCAGATGGACACCCATGAAATGTCGAAAAAGATCCGGGGTATGATGCTCACAGCACCTGGTATTCCCAAGCGGTCTCCCAATCAGGTACTAACCAGGCCGAACCATGCTTGGCTACTGAGATCGGACGAGATCGGGCCTTTTCAGGGTGGTATGGCCGTGAGCGGTACTGCACTAGCAGATGGACACCCATGAAATGTCGAAAAAGATGCGGGGTATGATGCTCACAGTACCTGGTATTCCCAAGCGGTCTCCCAATCAGGTACTAACCAGGCCAAATCATGCTTGGCTTCCGAGATCAGACGAGATCAGGCCTTTTCAGGGTGGTATGGCCATGAGCGGTACTGTACTAGCAGATGGACACCCATGAAATGTCGAAAAAGATGCGGGGTATGATGCTCACAGCACCTGGTATTCCCAAGCGGTCTCCCAATCAGGTACTAACCAGGCCGAACCATGCTTGGCTTCCGAGATCGGACGAGATCGGTCCTTTTCAGGGTGGTATGGCCGTGAGCGGTACTGCACTAGCAGATGGACACCGATGAAATGTCGAAAAAGATGCGGGGTATGATGCTCACAGCACCAGGTATTTCCAAGCGGTCTCCCAATCAGGTACTAAACAGGCCGAACCATGCTTGGCTTCCAAGATCGGACGAGATCGGGCCTTTTCAGGGTGGTATGGCCATTAGCGGTATTGCTCTTGCAGATGGACACCCATGAAATGTCGAAAAAGATGCGGGGTATGATGCTCACACCACCTGGTATTCCCAAGCGGTCTACCAATCAGGTACTAAACAGGCCGAACCATGCTTGGCTTCCAAGATCGGATGAGATCGGGCCTTTTCAGGGTGGTATGGCCGTGAGCGGTACTGTTCTTGCAGATGGACACCCATGAAATGTCGAAAAAGATGCGTGGTATGATGCTCACAGCACCTGGTATTCCCAAGCGGTCTCCCAATCAGGTACTAAACAGGCCGAACTATGCTTGGCTTCCGAGATCGGACGAGATCGGGCCTTCTCAGGGTGGTATGGCCGTGAGCGGTACTGCTCTTGCAGATGGACACCCATGAAATGTCGAAAAAGATGCGGGGCATGGTTCTCACAGAACCTGGTATTCCTAAGCGGTCTCCCAATCAGGTACTAACCAGGCCGAACCATGCTTGGCTTCTGAGGTTGGACGAGATCGGGCCTTATCAGGGTGGTATGGCCGTGAGCAGAACTGTTCTTGCAGATGGACACCCATGAAATGTCGAAAAAGATGCGGGGCATGGTTCTCACAGCACCTGGTATTCCCAAGCGGTCTCCCAATCAGGTACTAACCAGGCCGAACCATGCTTGGCTTCCAAGATCGGACGAGATCGGACGAGATCGGGCCTTTTCAGGGTGGTATGGCCGGAAGCGGTACTGCTCTTGCAGATGGACACCCATGAAATGTCGAAAAAGATGCAGGGTATGATGCTCACAGCACCTGGTATTCCCAAGCGGTCTCCCAATCAGGTACTAACCAGGCCGAACAATGCTTGGCTGCCGAGATCGGACGAGATCGGGCCTTTTCAGGGTGGTATGGCCGTGAGCGGTACTGCTCTTGCAGATGGACACCCATGAAATGTCGAAAAAGATGCGGGGTATGATGCTCACAGCACCTGGCATTCCCAAGCAGTCTCCCAATCAGGCACTAACCAGGCCGAACCATGCTTGGCTTCCAAGATCGGACGAGATCGGACGAGATCGGGCCTTTTCAGGGTGGTATGGCCGTGAGCGGTACTGCTCTTGCAGATGGACACCCATGAAATGTCGAAAAAGATGCGGGGTATGATGCTCACAGCACCTGGTATTCCCAAGCGGTCTCCCAATCAGGTACTAACCAGGCCGAACAATGCTTGGCTGCCGAGATCGGACGAGATCGGGCCTTTTCAGGGTGGTATGGCCGTGAGTGGTACTGCTCTTGCAGATGGACACCCATGAAATGTCGAAAAAGATGCGGGGTATGATGCTCACAGCACCTGGTATTCCCAAGCGGTCTCCCAATCAGGCACTAACCAGGCCATACCATGCTTGGCTTCCGAGATCGGACGGAGCGGGCCTTTTCAGGGTGGTATGGCCGTGAGCAGTACTGCTCTTGCAGATGGACACCCATGAAATGTCGAAAAAGATGCGGGGTATGATGCTCACAGCACCTGGTATTCCCAAGCGGTCTCCCAATCAGGTACTAACCAGGCCGAACAATGCTTGGCTGCCGAGATCGGACGAGATCGGACGAGATCGGGCCTTATCAGGGTGGTATGGCCGTGAGCGGTACTGCTCTTGCAGATGGACACCCATGAAATGTCGAAAAAGATGCGGGGTATGATGCTCACAGCACCTGGAATTCCCAAGCGGTCTCCCAATCAGGTACTAACCAGGCCGAACCATGCTTGGCTGCCGAGATCAGACGAGATCGGACGAGATCGGGCCTTATCAGGGTGGTATGGCCGTGAGCGGTACTGCTCTTGCAGATGGACACCCATGAAATGTCGAAAAAGATGCGGGGTATGATGCTCACAGCACCTGGTATTCCCAAGCGGTCTCCCAATCAGGTACTAACCAGGCCGAACCATGCTTGGCTTCCGAGGTCGGACGAGATCGGGCCTTTTCAGGGTGGTATGGCCATGAGCGGTACTGCTCTTGCAGATGGACACCCATGAAATGTCGAAAAAGATGCGGGGTATGATGCTCACAGCACCTGGTATTCCCAAGCGGTCTCCCAATCAGGTACTAAACAGGCCGAACTATGCTTGGCTTCCGAGATCGGACGAGATCGGGCCTTCTCAGGGTGGTATGGCCGTGAGCGGTACTGCTCTTGCAGATGGACACCCATGAAATGTCGAAAAAGATGCGGGGCATGGTTCTCACAGAACCTGGTATTCCTAAGCGGTCTCCCAATCAGGTACTAACCAGGCCGAACCATGCTGTGCTTCTGAGGTTGGACGAGATCGGGCCTTATCAGGGTGGTATGGCCGTGAGCAGAACTGTTCTTGCAGATGGACACCCATGAAATGTCGAAAAAGATGCGGGGCATGGTTCTCACAGCACCTGGTATTCCCAAGCGGTCTCCCAATCAGGTACTAACCAGGCCGAACCATGCTTGGCTTCCAAGATCGGACGAGATCGGACGAGATCGGGCCTTTTCAGGGTGGTATGGCCGGAAGCGGTACTGCTCTTGCAGATGGACACCCATGAAATGTCGAAAAAGATGCAGGGTATGATGCTCACAGCACCTGGTATTCCCAAGCGGTCTCCCAATCAGGTACTAACCAGGCCGAACAATGCTTGGCTGCCGAGATCGGACGAGATCGGGCCTTTTCAGGGTGGTATGGCCGTGAGCGGTACTGCTCTCGCAGATGGACACCCATGAAATGTCGAAAAAGATGCGGGGTATGATGCTCACAGCACCTGGTATTCCCAAGCAGTCTCCCAATCAGGCACTAACCAGGCCGAACCATGCTTGGCTTCCAAGATCGGACGAGATCGGACGAGATCGGGCCTTTTCAGGGTGGTATGGCCGTGAGCGGTACTGCTCTTGCAGATGGACACCCATGAAATGTCGAAAAAGATGCGGGGTATGATGCTCACAGCACCTGGTATTCCCAAGCGGTCTCCCAATCAGGTACTAACCAGGCCGAACAATGCTTGGCTGCCGAGATCGGACGAGATCGGGCCTTTTCAGGGTGGTATGGCCGTGAGTGGTACTGCTCTTGCAGATGGACACCCATGAAATGTCGAAAAAGATGCGGGGTATGATGCTCACAGCACCTGGTATTCCCAAGCGGTCTCCCAATCAGGCACTAACCAGGCCATACCATGCTTGGCTTCCGAGATCGGACGGAGCGGGCCTTTTCAGGGTGGTATGGCCGTGAGCAGTACTGCTCTTGCAGATGGACACCCATGAAATGTCGAAAAAGATGCGGGGTATGATGCTCACAGCACCTGGTATTCCCAAGCGGTCTCCCAATCAGGTACTAACCAGGCCGAACAATGCTTGGCTGCCGAGATCGGACGAGATCGGACGAGATCGGGCCTTATCAGGGTGGTATGGCCGTGAGCGGTACTGCTCTTGCAGATGGACACCCATGAAATGTCGAAAAAGATGCGGGGTATGATGCTCACAGCACCTGGAATTCCCAAGCGGTCTCCCAATCAGGTACTAACCAGGCCGAACCATGCTTGGCTGCCGAGATCAGACGAGATCGGACGAGATCGGGCCTTATCAGGGTGGTATGGCCGTGAGCGGTACTGCTCTTGCAGATGGACACCCATGAAATGTCGAAAAAGATGCGGGGTATGATGCTCACAGCACCTGGTATTCCCAAGCGGTCTCCCAATCAGGTACTAACCAGGCCGAACCATGCTTGGCTTCCGAGGTCGGACGAGATCGGGCCTTTTCAGGGTGGTATGGCCGTGAGCGGTCCTGGTCTTGCAGATGGACACCCATGAAATGTCGAAAAAGATGCGGGGTATGACGCTCACAGCACCTGGTATTCCCAAGCGGTGTCCCAATCAGGTACTAACCAGGCCGAACAATGCTTGGCTGCAGAGATCGGACGAGATCGGGCCTTTTCAGGGTGGTATGGCCGTGAGCGGTACTGCCCTTGCAGATGGACACCCATGAAATGTCGAAAAAGATGCGGGGTATGATGCTCACAGCACCTGGTATTCCCAAGCGGTCTCCCAATCAGGTACTAACCAGGCCGAACCATGCTTGGCTTCCGAGATCGGACGAGATCGGGCCTTTTCAGGGTGGTATGGCCGTGAGCAGTACTGCTTTTGCAGATGGACACCCATGAAATGTCGAAAAAGATGCGGGGTATGATGCTCACAGCACCTGGTATTCCCAAGCAGTCTCCCAATCAGGTACTAACCAGGCCGAACCATGCTTGGCTTCCGAGATCGGACGAGGTCGGGCCTTTTCAGGGTGGTATGGCCATGGCAGGTACTGCTCTTGCAGATGGACACCCATGAAATGTCGAAAAAGATGCGGGGTATGATGCTCACAGCACCTGGTATTCCCAAGCGGTCTCCCAATCAGGTACTAACCAGGCCGAACCATGCTTGGCTGCCGAGATCGGACGAGATAGGACGAGATCGGGCCTTATCAGGGTGGTATGGCCGTGAGCGGTATTGCTCTTGCAGATGGACACCCATGAAATGTCAAAAAAGTTGCGGGGTATGATGCTCACAGCACCTGGTATTCCCAAGCGGTCTCCCAATCAGGTACTAACCAGGCCGAACCATGCTTGGCTGCCGAGATCGGACGAGATCGGACGAGATCGGGCCTTTTCAGGGTGGTATGGCCGTGAGCGGTACTGCACTAGCAGATGGACACCCATGAAATGTCGAAAAAGATGCGGGGTATGATGCTCACAGCACCTGGTATTCCCAAGCGGTCTCCCAATCAGGTACTAAACAGGCCGAACCATGCTAGGCTTCCGAGATCGGACGAGATCGGGCCTTTTCAGGGTGGTATGGCCGTGAGCGGTACTGCACTAGCAGATGGACACCCATGAAATGTCGAAAAAGATGCGGGGTAAGATGCTCACAGCACCTGGTATTCCCAAGCGGTCTCCCAATCAGGTACTATACAGGCCGAACAATGCTTGGCTTCCGAGATCGGACGAGATCGGGCATTTTCAGGGTGGTATGGCCGTGAGCGGTGCTGCTCTTGCAGATGGACACCCATGAAATGTCGAAAAAGATGCGGGGTATGATGCTCACAGCACCTGGTATTCCCAAGCGGTCTCCCAATCAGGTACTAACCAGGCTGAACCATGCTTGGCTTCCGAGATCGGGCGAGATCGGGCCTTTTCAGGGTGGTATGGCCGTGAGCGGTACTGCTCTCGCAGATGGACACCCATGAAATGTCGAAAAAGATGCGGGGTAAGATGCTCACAGCACCTGGTATTCCCAAGCGGTCTCCCAATCAGGTACTAACCTGGCCGAACCATGCTTGGCTGCCGAGATCGGACGAGATCGGGCAAGATCGGGCCTTATCAGGGTGGTATGGCCGTGAGCGATACTGCACTTGCAGATGGACACCCATGAAATGTCGAAAAAGATGCGGGGTATGATGCTCACAGCACCTGGTATTCCCAAGCGGTCTCCCAATCAGGTACTAAACAGGCTGAACCATGCTTGGCTTCCGATATCGGACGAGATCAGGCCTTTTCAGGGTGGTATGGCCGTGAGTAGTACTGCTCATGCAGATGGACACCCATGAAATGTCGAAAAAGTTCCGGGGTATGATGCTCACAGCACCTGGTATTCCCAAGCGGTCTCCCAATCAGGTACTAACCAGGCCGAACCATGCTTGGCTTCCAAGATCAGAAGAGATCGGGCCTTTACAGGGTGGTATGGCCAGAAGCGGTACTTCTCTTGCAGATGGACACCCATGAAATGTCGAAAAATATGCGGGGTATGATGCTCACAGCACCTGGTATTCCCAAGCGGTCACCCAATCAGGTACTAACCAGGCCGAACCATGATTGGCTTCCGAGATCAGACGAGATCGGGCCTTTTCAGGGTGGTATGGCCATGAGCGGTACTGCTCTTGCAGATGGACACCCATGAAATGTCGAAAAAGATGCGAGGTATGATGCTCACAGCACCTGGTATTCCCAAGCGGTCTCCCAATCAGGTACTAAACAGGCCGAACCATGCTTGGCTGCCGAGATCGGACGAAATCGGGCGAGATCGGGCCTTATCAGGGTGGTATGGCCGTGAGCGGTACTGCACTAGCAGATGGACACCCATGAAATGTCGAAAAAGATGCGGGGTATGATGCTCACTGCACCTGGTATTCCCAAGCGGTCTCCCAATCAGGTACTAACCAGGCCGAACCATGCTTGGCTGCCGAGTTCGGACGAGATCGGGCGGGATCGGGCCTTATCAGGGTGGTATGGCCGTGAGCGGTACTGCTCTTGCAGATGGACATCCATGAAATGTCGAAAAAGATGCGGGGTATGATGCTCACAGCACCTGGTATTCCCAAGCAGTCTCCCAATCCGGTACTAAACAGGCCGAACCATGCTTGGCTTCCGAGATCGGACGAGATCGGGCCTTTTCAGGGTGGTATGGCCGTGAGCGGTACTGCACTAGCAGATGGACACCCATGAAATGTCGAAAAAGATGCGGGGTATGATGCTCACAGCACCTGGTATTCCGAAGCGGTCTCCCAATCAGGTACTAAACAGGCCGAACCATGCTTGGCTGCCGAGATCGGACGAGATCGGGCCTTTTCAGGGTGGTATGGCCGTGAGCGGTACTGCACTAGCAGATGGACACCCATGAAATGTCGAAAAAGATGCGGGTTATGATGCTCACATCACCTGGTATTTCCAAGCGGTCTCCCAATCAGGTACTAACCAGGCCGAACCATGCTTGGCTTCCGAGATCGGACGAGATCGGGCCTTTTCAGGGTGGTATGGCCGTGAGCGGTACTGCACTAGCAGATGGACACCCATGAAATGTCGAAAAAGATGCGGGGTTTGATGCTCACAGCACCTGGTATTCCCAAGCGGTCTCCCAATCAGGTACTAACCAGGCCGAATCATGCTTGGCTGCCGAGATCGGGCGAGATCGGGCCTTTTCAGGGTGGTATGGCCGTGAGCGATACTGCACTTGCAGATGGACACCCATGAAATGTCGAAAAAGATGCGGGGTATGATGCTCACAGCACCTGGTATTCCCAAGCGGTCTCCCAATCAGGTACTAACCAGGCCGAACCATGCTTGGCTTCCGAGATCGGACGAGATCGGGCCTTTTCAGGGTGGTATGGCCGTGAGCGGTACTGCTTTTGCAGATGGACACCCATGAAATGTCGAAAAAGATGCGGGGTATGTTGCTCACAGCACCTGGTATTCCCAAGCGGTCTCCCAATCAGGTACTAACCAGGCCGAACCATGCTTGGCTTCCGAGATCGGACGAGGTCGGGCCTTTTCAGGGTGGTATGGCCATGGCAGGTACTGCTCTTGCAGATGGACACCCATGAAATGTCGAAAAAGATGCGGGGTATGACGCTCACAGCACCTGGTAGTCCCAAGCGGTCTCCCAATCAGGTACTAACCAGGCCGAACAATGCTTGGCTGCCGAGATCGGACGAGATCGGACGAGATCGGGCCTTATCAGGGTGGTATGGCCGTGAGCGGTATTGCTCTTGCAGATGGACACCCATGAAAAGTCGAAAAAGATGCGGGGTATGATGCTCACAGCACCTGGTATTCCCAAGCGGTCTCCCAATCAGGTACTAACCAGGCCGAACCATGCTTGGCTGCCGAGATCGGACGAGATCGGACGAGATCGGGCCTTTTCAGGGCGGTATGGCCGTGAGCGGTACTGCACTAACAGATGGACACCCATGAAATGTCGAAAAAGATGCGGGGTATGATGCTCACAGCACCTGGTATTCCCAAGCGGTCTCCCAATCAGGTACTAAACAGGCCGAACCATGCTAGGCTTCCGAGATCGGACGAGATCGGGCCTTTTCAGGGTGGTATGGCCGTGAGCGGTACTGCACTAGCAGATGGACACCCATGAAATGTCGAAAAAGATGCGGGGTATGATGCTCACAGCACCTGGTATTCCCAAGCGGTCTCCCAATCAGGTACTAACCAGGCCGAAACATGCTTGGCTTCCGAGATCTGGCGAGATCGGGCCTTTTCAGGGTGGTATGGCTGTGAGCGGTACTGCACTAGCAGATGGACACCCATGAAATGTCGAAAAAGATGCGGGGTATGATGCTCACAGCACCTGGTATTCCCAAGCGGTCTCCCAATCAGGTACTAAACAGGCCGAACCATGCTTGGCTTCCTAGATCGGACGAGATCGGACGAGATCGGGCCTTTTCAGGGTGGTATGGCCGTGAGCGGTACTGCACTAGCAGATGGACACCCATGAAATGTCGAAAAAGATGCGGGGTATGATGCTCACAGCACCTGGTATTCCCAAGTGGTCTCCCAATCAGGTACTAACCAGGCCGAACCATGCTTGGCTTCCGAGATCGGACGAGATCAGGCCTTTTCAGGGTGGTATGGCCGTGAGCGGTACTGCACTAGCAGATGGACACCCATGAAATGTCGAAAAGATGCGGGGTATGATGCTCACAGCACCTGGTATTCCCAAGCGGTCTCCCAATCAGGTACTAACCAGGCTGAACCATGCTTGGCTTCCGAGATCGGACGAGATCGGGCTTTTTCAGGGTGGTATGGCCGTGAGCGGTACTGCTCTTGCAGATGGACACCCATGAAATGTCGAAAAAGATGCGGGGTATGATGCTCACCGCACCTGGTATTCCCAAGCGGTCTCCCAATCAGGTACTAACCAGGCCGACCCATGCTTGGCTGCCGAGATCGGACGAGATCGGGCGAGATCGGGCCTTATCAGGGTGGTATGGCCGTGAGCGGTACTGCTCTTGCAGATGGACACCCATGAAATGTCGAAAAAGATGCGGGGTATGATGCTCACAGCACCTGGTATTCCCAAGCGGTCTCCCAATCAGGTACTAAACAGGCCGAACCATGCTTGGCTGCCGAGATCGGACGAGATCGGGCCTTTTCAGGGTGGTATGGCCGTGAGCGGTAGTGCACTAGCAGATGGACACCCATGAAATGTCGCAAAAGATGCGGGGTATGATGCTCACAGCACCTGGTATTCCCAAGCGGTCTCCCAACCAGGTACTAACCAGGCCGAACAATGCTTGACTTCCGAGATTGGACGAGATCGGGCCTTTTCAGGGTGGTACGGCCGTAAGCGGTACTGCTCTTGCAGATGGACACCCATGAAATGTCGAAAAAGATGCGGGGTATGATGCTCACAGCACCTGGTATTCCCAAGCGGTCTCCCAATCAGGTACTAAACAGGCCGAACCATGCTTGGCTGCAGAGATCGGACGAGATAGGGCCTTTTCAGGGTGGTATGGCCGTAAGCGGTACTGCACTAGCAGATGGACACCCATGAAATGTCGAAAAAGATGCGGGGTATGATGCTCACAGCACCTGGTATTCCCAAGCGGTCTCCCAATCAGGTACTAAACAGGCCGAACCATGCTTGGCTTCCAAGATCGGACGAGATCGGGCCTTTTCAGGGTGGTATGGCCATGAGCGGTACCGCTCCTGCAGATGGACACCCATGAAATGTCGAAAAAGATGCGGGGTATGATGCTCACAGCACCTGGTATTCCCAAGCGGTCTCCCAATCAGGTACTAAACAGGCCGAACCATGCTTGGCTTCGAAGATCGGACGAGATCGGGCCTTTTCAGGGTGGTATGGCCGTGAGCGATACTGCACTTGCAGATGGACACCCATGAAATGTCGAAAAGATGCGGGGTATGATGCTCACAGCACCTGGTATTCCCAAGCGGTCTCCCAATCAGGTACTAAACAGGCCGAACCATGCTTGGCTTCCGAGATCGGACGAGATCGGGCCTTTTCAGGGTGGTATGGCCGTGAGCGGTACTGCACCAGCAGATGGACACCCATGAAATCTCGAAAAAGATGCGGGGTATGATGCTCACAGCACCTGGTATTCCCAAGCGGTCTCCCAATCAGGTACTAAACAGGCCGAACCATGCGTGGCTTCCGAGATCGGACGAGATCGGGCCTTTTCAGGGTGGTATGGCCGTGAGCGGTACTGCACTAGCAGATGGACACCCATGAAATGTCGAAAAAGATGCGGGGTATGATGCTCACAGCACCTGGTATTCCCAAGCGGTCTCCCAATCAGGTACTAACCAGGCCGAACCATGCTTGGCTTCCGAGATCGGACGAGATCGGGCCTTTTCAGGGTGGTATGGCCGTGAGCGGTACTGCACTAGCAGATGGACACCCATGAAATCTCGAAAAAGATGCGGGGTATGATGCTCACAGCACCTGGTATTCCCAAGCGGTCTCCCAATCAGGTACTAAACAGGCCGAACCATGCGTGGCTTCCGAGATCGGACGAGATCGGGCCTTTTCAGGGTGGTATGGCCGTGAGCGGTACTGCTCTTGCAGATGGACACCCATGAAATGTCGAAAAAGATGCTGGGTATGATGCTTACAGCACCTGGTATTCCCAAGCGGTCTCCCAATCAGGTACTAACCAGGCCGAACCATGCTTGGCTTCCGAGATCGGACGAGATCGGGCCTTTTCAGGGTGGTATGGCCGTGAGCGGTGCTGCATTAGCAGATGGACACCCATGAAATGTCGAAAAAGATGCGGGGTATGATGCTCACAGCACCTGGGATTCCCAAGCGGTCTCCCAATCAGGTACTAACCAGGCCGAACCATGCTTGGCTTCCGAGATCGGACGAGATCGAGCCTTTTCAGGGTGGTATGGCCGTGAGCGGTACCGCCCTTGCAGATGGACACCCATGAAATGTCGTAAAAGATGCGGGGTATGATGCTCACAGCACCTGGTATTCCCAAGCGGTCTCCCAATCAGGTACTAAACAGGCCGAACCATGCTTGGCTGCCGAGATCGGACGAGATCGGGCCTTATCAGGGTTGTATGGCCATGAGCGGTACTGCACTAGCAGATGGACACCCATGAAATGTCGAAAAAGATGCGGGGTATGATGCTCACAGCACCTGGTATTCCCAAGCGGTCTCCCAATCAGGTACTAACCAGGCCGAACCATGCTTGACTGCCGAGATCGGACGAGATCAGGCGAGATCGGGCCTTATCAGGGTGGTATGGCCGTGAGCGGTACTGCTCTTGCAGATGGACACCCATGAAATGTCGAAAAAGATGCGGGGTATGATGCTCACAGCACCTGGTATTCCCAAGCGGTCTCCCTATCAGGTACTAACCAGGCCGAAACACGCTTGGCTGCCGAGATCGGACGAGATCGGACGAGATCGGGCCTTATCAGGGTGGTATGGCCGTGAGCGGTACTGCTCTTGCAGATGGACACCCATGAAATGTCGAAAAAGATGCGGGGTATGATGCTCACAGCACCTGGTATTCCCAAGCGGTCTCCCAATCAGGTACTAAACAGGCCGAACCATGCTTGGCTTCCGAGATCGGACGAGATCGGGCCTTTTCAGGGTGGTATGGCCGTGAGCGGTACTGCACCAGCAGATGGACACCCATGAAATCTCGAAAAAGATGCGGGGTATGAAGCTCACAGCACTTGGTATTCCCAAGCGGTCTCCCAATCAGGTACTAACCAGGCCGAACCATGCTTGGCTTCCGAGATCGGACGAGATCGGGCCTTTTCAGGGTGGTATGGCCATGTGAGCGGTACTGCTCTTGCAGATGGACACCCATGAAATGTCGAAAAAGATGCGGGTTATGATGCTCACAGCACCTGGTATTCCCAAGCGGTCTCCCAATCAGGTACTAACCAGGCCGAACCATGCTTGGCTTCCGAGATCGGGCGAGATCGGGCCTTTTCAGGGTGGTATGGCCGTGAGCGGTACTGCACTAGCAGATGGACACCCATGAAATGTCGAAAAAGATGCGGGGTATGATGCTCACAGCACCTGGTATTCCCAAGCGATCTCCCAATCAGGTACTAACCAGGCCGAACCATGCTTGGCTTCCGAGATCGGGCGAGATCGGGCCTTTTCAGGGTGGTATGGCCGTGAGCGGTACTGTTCTTGCAGATGGACACCCATGAAATGTCGAAAAAGATGCGGGGTATGATGCTCACAGCACCTGGTATTCCCAAGCGGTTTCCCAATCAGGTACTAACCAGGCCGAACCATGCTTGGCTTCCGAGATCGGACGAGATCGGGCCTTTTCAGGGTGGTATGGCCGTGAGCGGTACTGCATTAGCAGATGGACACCCATGAAATGTCGAAAAAGATGCGGGGTATGATGCTCACAGCACCTGGTATTCCCAAGCGGTCTCCCAATCAGGTACTAAACAGGCCGAACCATGCTTGGCTTCGAAGATCGGACGAGATCGGGCCTTTTCAGGGTGGTATGGCCGTGAGCGATACTGCACTTGCAGATGGACACCCATGAAATGTCGAAAAGATGCGGGGTATGATGCTCACAGCACCTGGTATTCCCAAGCGGTCTCCCAATCAGGTACTAAACAGGCCGAACCATGCTTGGCTTCCGAGATCGGACGAGATCGGGCCTTTTCAGGGTGGTATGGCCGTGAGCGGTACTGCACCAGCAGATGGACACCCATGAAATCTCGAAAAAGATGCGGGGTATGATGCTCACAGCACCTGGTATTCCCAAGCGGTCTCCCAATCAGGTACTAAACAGGCCGAACCATGCGTGGCTTCCGAGATCGGACGAGATCGGGCCTTTTCAGGGTGGTATGGCCGTGAGCGGTACTGCACTAGCAGATGGACACCCATGAAATGTCGAAAAAGATGCGGGGTATGATGCTCACAGCACCTGGTATTCCCAAGCGGTCTCCCAATCAGGTACTAACCAGGCCGAACCATGCTTGGCTTCCGAGATCGGACGAGATCGGGCCTTTTCAGGGTGGTATGGCCGTGAGCGGTGCTGCATTAGCAGATGGACACCCATGAAATGTCGAAAAAGATGCGGGGTATGATGCTCACAGCACCTGGTATTCCCAAGCGGTCTCCCAATCAGGTACTAAACAGGCCGAACCATGCTTGGCTGCCGAGATCGGACGAGATCGGGCCTTATCAGGGTTGTATGGCCATGAGCGGTACTGCACTAGCAGATGGACACCCATGAAATGTCGAAAAAGATGCGGGGTATGATGCTCACAGCACCTGGTATTCCCAAGCGGTCTCCCAATCAGGTACTAACCAGGCCGAACCATGCTTGACTGCCGAGATCGGACGAGATCAGGCGAGATCGGGCCTTATCAGGGTGGTATGGCCGTGAGCGGTACTGCTCTTGCAGATGGACACCCATGAAATGTCGAAAAAGATGCGGGGTATGATGCTCACAGCACCTGGTATTCCCAAGCGGTCTCCCAATCAGGTACTAACCAGGCCGAACCACGCTTGGCTGCCGAGATCGGACGAGATCGGACGAGATCGGGCCTTATCAGGGTGGTATGGCCGTGAGCGGTACTGCTCTTGCAGATGGACACCCATGAAATGTCGAAAAAGATGCGGGGTATGATGCTCACAGCACCTGGTATTCCCAAGCGGTCTCCCAATCAGGTACTAAACAGGCCGAACCATGCTTGGCTTCCGAGATCGGACGAGATCGGGCCTTTTCAGGGTGGTATGGCCGTGAGCGGTACTGCACCAGCAGATGGACACCCATGAAATCTCGAAAAAGATGCGGGGTATGAAGCTCACAGCACTTGGTATTCCCAAGCGGTCTCCCAATCAGGTACTAACCAGGCCGAACCATGCTTGGCTTCCGAGATCGGACGAGATCGGGCCTTTTCAGGGTGGTATGGCCATGTGAGCGGTACTGCTCTTGCAGATGGACACCCATGAAATGTCGAAAAAGATGCGGGTTATGATGCTCACAGCACCTGGTATTCCCAAGCGGTCTCCCAATCAGGTACTAACCAGGCCGAACCATGCTTGGCTTCCGAGATCGGGCGAGATCGGGCCTTTTCAGGGTGGTATGGCCGTGAGCGGTACTGCACTAGCAGATGGACACCCATGAAATGTCGAAAAAGATGCGGGGTATGATGCTCACAGCACCTGGTATTCCCAAGCGATCTCCCAATCAGGTACTAACCAGGCCGAACCATGCTTGGCTTCCGAGATCGGGCGAGATCGGGCCTTTTCAGGGTGGTATGGCCGTGAGCGGTACTGTTCTTGCAGATGGACACCCATGAAATGTCGAAAAAGATGCGGGGTATGATGCTCACAGCACCTGGTATTCCCAAGCGGTTTCCCAATCAGGTACTAACCAGGCCGAACCATGCTTGGCTTCCGAGATCGGACGAGATCGGGCCTTTTCAGGGTGGTATGGCCGTGAGCGGTACTGCATTAGCAGATGGACACCCATGAAATGTCGAAAAAGATGCGGGGTATGATGCTCACAGCACCTGGTATTCCCAAGCGGTCTCCCAATCAGGTACTAACCAGGCCGAACCATGCTTGGCTTCCGGGATCGGACGAGATCGGGCCTTTTCAGGGTGGTATGGCCGTGAGCGGTACTGCACTAGCAGATGGACACCCATGAAATGTCGAAAAAGATGCGGGGTATGATGCTCACAGCACCTGGTATTCCCAAACGGTCTCCCAATCAGGTACTAACCAGGCCGAAACATGCTTGGCTTCCGAGATCGGGCGAGATCGGGCCTTTTCAGGGTGGTATGGCCGTGAGCGGTACTGCTTTTGCAGATGGACACCCATGAAATGTCGAAAAAGATGCGGGGTATGATGCTCACAGCACGTGGTATTCCCAAGCGGTCTCCCAATCAGGTACTATCCAGGCCGAACCATGCTTGGCTGCCGAGATCGGACGAGATCGGACGAGATCGGGCCTTTTCAGGGTGGTATGGCTGTGAGCGGTACTGCACTAGCAGATGGACACCCATGAAATGTCAAAAAAGATGCAGGGTATGATGCTCACAGCACGTGGTATTCCCAAGCGGTCTCCCAATCAGGTACTAACCAGGCCGAATCATGCTTGTCTTCCGAGATCGGACGAGATCGGGCCTTTTCAGGGTGGTATGGCCGTGAGCGGTGCTGCACTAGCAGATGGACACCCATGAAATGTCGAAAAAGATGCGGGGTATGATACTCACAGCACCTGGTATTCCCAAGCGGTCTCCCAATCAGGTACTAACCAGGCCAAACCATGCTTGGCTTCTGAGATCGGACTAAATCGGGCTTTTTCAGGGTGGTATGGCCGTGAGCAGTACTGCTCCTGCAGATGGACACCCATGAAATGTCAAAAAAGATGCGGGGTATGATGCTCACAGCGCCTGGTATTCCCAAGCGGTCTCCCAATCAGGTACTAATCAGGCCGAACCATGCTTGGCTTCCGAGATCGGACGAGATCGGGCCTTTTCAGGGTGGTATGGCCATGAGCGGTACTGCACTAGCAGATGGACACCCATGAAATGTCGAAAAAGATGCGGGGTATGATGCTCACAGCACCTGGTATTCCGAAGCGGTCTCCCAATCAGGTACTAAACAGGCCAAACCATGCTTGGCTGCCGAGATCGGACGAGATCGGGCCTTTTCAGGGTGGTATGGCCGTGAGCGGTACTGCACTAGCAGATGGACACCCATGAAATGTCGAAAAAGATGCGGGGTATAATGCCCACAGCACCTGGTATTCCCAAGCGGTCTCCCAATCAGGTACAAACCAGGCCGAACTATGCTTGGCTTCCGAGATCGGACAAGATCGGGCCTTTTCAGGGTGGTATGGCCGTGAGCGGTGCTGCACTAGCAGATGGACACCCATGAAATGTCGAAAAAGATGCGGGTATGCTGCTCACAGCACCTGGTATTCCCAAGCGGTCTCCCAATCAGGTACTAAACAGGCCGAACCATGCTTGGCTTCCGAGATCGGAGGAGATCGGGCCTTTTCAGGGTGGTATGGCCGTGAGCGGTACTGCTCTTGCAGATGGACACCCATGAAATGTCGAAAAAGATGCGGGGTATGATGCTCACAGTACCTGGTATTCCCAAGCGGTCTCCCAATCAGGTACTAACCAGGCCGAACCATGCTTGGCTTCCGAGATCGGACGAGATCGGGCCTTTTCAGGGTGGTATGGCCGTGAACGGTACTGCACTAGCAGATGGACACCCATGAAATGTCGAAAAAGATGCGGGGTATGATACTCACAGCACCTGGTATTCCCAAGCGGTCTCCCAATCAGGTACTAACCAGGCCAAACCATGCTTGGCTTCCGAGATCGGACTAAATCGGGCTTTTTCAGGGTGGTATGGCCGTGAGCAGTACTGCTCCTGCAGATGGACACCCATGAAATGTCGAAAAAGATGCGGGGTATGATGCTCACAGCGCCTGGTATTCCCAAGCGGTCTCCCAATCAGGTACTAATCAGGCCGAACCATGCTTGGCTTCCGAGATCGGACGAGATCGGGCCTTTTCAGGGTGGTATGGCCGTGAGCGGTACTGCACTAGCAGATGGACACCCATGAAATGTCGAAAAAGATGCGGGGTATGATGCTCACAGCACCCGGTATTCCGAAGCGGTCTCCCAATCAGGTACTAAACAGGCCAAACCATGCTTGGCTGCCGAGATCGGACGAGATCGGGCCTTTTCAGGGTGGTATGGCCGTGAGCGGTACTGCACTAGCAGATGGACACCCATGAAATGTCGAAAAAGATGCGGGGTATAATGCCCACAGCACCTGGTATTCCCAAGCGGTCTCCCAATCAGGTACAAACCAGGCCGAACTATGCTTGGCTTCCGAGATCGGACAAGATCGGGCCTTTTCAGGGTGGTATGGCCGTGAGCGGTGCTGCACTAGCAGATGGACACCCATGAAATGTCGAAAAAGATGCGGGGTATGATGCTCACTGCACCTGGTATTCCCAAGCGGTCTCCCAATCAGGTACTAACCAGGCCGAACCATGCTTGGCTGCCGAGATCGGACGAGATCGGGCCTTTTCAGGGTGGTATGGCCGTGAGCGGTACTGCTCTTGCAGATGGACACCCATGAAATGTCGAAAAAGATGCGGGTATGCTGCTCACAGCACCTGGTATTCCCAAGCGGTCTCCCAATCAGGTACTAAACAGGCCGAACCATGCTTGGCTTCCGAGATCGGAGGAGATCGGGCCTTTTCAGGGTGGTATGGCCGTGAGCGGTACTGCTCTTGCAGATGGACACCCATGAAATGTCGAAAAAGATGCGGGGTATGATGCTCACAGCACCTGGTATTCCCAAGCGGTCTCCCAATCAGGTACTAACCAGGCCGAACCATGCTTGGCTTCCGAGATCGGACGAGATCGGGCCTTTTCAGGGTGGTATGGCCGTGAACGGTACTGCACTAGCAGATGGACACCCATGAAATGTCGAAAAAGATGCGGGGCATGGTTCTCACAGCACCTGGTATTCCCAAGCGGTCTCCCAATCTGGTACTAAACAAGTCTAACCATGCTTGGCTTCCGAGATCGGGCGAGATCGGGCCTTTTCAGGGTGGTATGGCCGTGAGCGGGACTGCTTTTGCAGATGGACACCCATGAAATGTCGAAAAAGATGCGGGGTATGATGCTCACAGCACCTGGTATTCCCAAGCGGTCTCCCAACCAGGTACTAACCAGGCCCAACCATGCTTGGCTTCCAAGATCGGACGAGATCGGGCCTTTTCAGGGTGGTATGGCCGTGAGCGGTACTGCACTGGCAGATGGACACCCATGAAATGTCGAAAAAGATGCGGGGTATGATGCTCACAGCACCTGGTATTCCCAAGCGGTCTCCCAATTAGGTACTAACCAGGCCGAACCATGCTTGGCTTCCGAGATCGGACGAGATCAGGCCTTTTCAGGGTGGTATGGCCGTGAGCGGTACTGCTCTTGCAGATGGACACCCATGAGCTAAAGTATTAATTCGACCTTCTACACCTGCTACCCAAATCAATTGGGATTTGACATTATTCAAAGTCAGTTGGAATATTCAGGTTATAAAAGAGGGGGGAAAAGGCAGGAATATATACAGCTATGTTTTACTTTTGTGCATTTCAGGCCAAATTGGTATTTGTCTTTGAGTCAGCAATAATAACAAAGGAGTAAAGTCAGCTTGATTGCAGTAAGACTTTTTGCACTCTATACACTCAATTTTCACATGTTGTTTTACTTCTGGACGCTGCAAATGGACTGCACATCTGTTGCATCGTGTGTATATATGTGTATTACCGTACTTTGAATTTTGATTTAAACCTTTACAACCCAACTACCTCAGATCAAGCAATTATAATGTAAAGTAGTGGATGTTTAAAAAAAGCACCAAATGCAAAAAGATAACAAAATAACAATACTAAATAGTCAAATAAGCAACTCCATTATTCTTTTAGAGAAAATATCTCAGCGGGGTCAAGTCATTCAATTCAAATCGACTGGTAATCAGATTCAATTAAAGACTAACTGATTGGGTGCAATGTTGTAGTGGCAGCACAACTAAATGAATTCACTGAATTTAAATGGGATTTATAAGTGTTTTCACATTTTATACTGTAAAACAAAAAATCACATAGGATTTATGGTTAAACACTGGAGCTACAGAATTTTACCAGAAATTACATTCAATTGGTATAGCACTTCAATAACCACCAATTTATTGGAACACTATTGTAGATTTTTCATTTCACTGAAACTAAAATTATATTGCTCCACCACCACATGCACACACCCCTTTTTTTACTGTATAACTCTAGCAACCACAAGTATTTTATTTTTATTTTTTTAAGAAGAAAATGACTGACTATTCTTCTGTCTGTTCAGATATCACTACTTTTACATGATAAGAGAAGTAATTTTTAGAGAAGGCTCAGCAAAATACCCAGCATTCAATAGTACTGGCATGCTGGATCTTGCAAACTACACTCCTCAACTGCACGGAAAAAAAATAGAAAAAAACAGTCATACATTGTCTGCAGTACTTTCCACTCATTCGCTTACACTTTGTACTCCATCCTTTCTACACAAAAAGCATCATCCCGCTGTTACAGAGTAAAGAAGGTTGCACAGAGTCCTTTTCTTGCTGTTCTGTCTCTTTAGAACAGAAGGACACTTTGCGCTTCACAGAATGCAAGTCTACAAGTACTGCTGCTTAGATGTGGTTGAATGTTAGGCCCCTAAGAAATACATGTGAAGCAACAGCAATGCTTTACAAGGTGTCTATTGTTTATATAAATAAACATAAAACAGGTTACGAAAACATGCTGTAAAATCCAAATCATATTTTATCATAGTTTCACATGCTTAAACTAATAGTAATTGTTTAGTATAAATGATCGTCATGTGAAAGACATTGTTTAGTATTCTTTCATTCATTCATTCTCTCAACCGCTTATCCTCACAAGGGTCACGGGGGGTGCTAAGGCCTATCCCAGCTATCTACGGGCACCAGGCGGGGGACAAAAGAATGAACATAATTTAAAGTAATTGCTCTACAGTTGTACTGCATACCGGAGGTCATTTAATTCATTCAGATCAAGAACCTCATAACATATCGGCTGGTATTGTTGGAGATGGAAATCCAACTCATTTTATCTCTGAGGGCTAGCTGCGAATGCACTTGCATTATGTCAGTAAAATTCTAGAAATCATAGCGAAAGGGTTATTTTTCAAGAAAATCTGTTCCCGAAAGACCGACAAATTGTCTTTATTTGATGCTCTTGTCAGGAGAGGTTGGATTGCCTTTCCTGGCATGACGTCACGATAACTATCAGCTGTCACTAATTACGTGATTAGATTATTTTTGGCGTCACTGGACAAGGTCCAAGTGGACATGGGGAAGCTGGAGCACCTCTTTGAGTCCAGGGCCAAAGAGACGCCATGGGCCAAGAAAGCGCCAGAGAGCAAAAAGTCCGAGATCCTGGTTCTGGACTCCAAGCGGAGCACCGCCATCAACATCGGGATGACGGTCCTGCCCGCCGTTCACGTCATCAAGAGCGCCATCCTCAACTTTGACGACTTTGCCATCAACAAGGAGGGTGTGGAGAAGATCCTGAGCATGACGCCCACAGAGGAGGAGAAGCAGAAGATCCGCGAGGCTCGCTCGGCCAATCCCGACGTTCCCCTGGGGACGGCCGAGGAATTCCTCTCGGGCCTGGCTTCCGTCAGCGCCTTGACCCCCCGCCTGCAGCTGTGGTCTTTCAAACTCAACTATGAGGCACTCGAGCAGGAGATCGCCGAGCCCCTGTTTGACCTGAAGTTGGGCATGGAGCAGCTGGCCGGCAACCGGACCTTCAAGAAGATCCTGGCCACGCTGCT
Source organism: Stigmatopora nigra (assembly GCF_051989575.1). Lineage (NCBI taxonomy): Eukaryota > Metazoa > Chordata > Actinopteri > Syngnathiformes > Syngnathidae > Stigmatopora > Stigmatopora nigra. The sequence goes on from NW_027551603.1 coordinate 958,891, forward strand.
GGCCGTGGGGAACTTCCTCAACGGGTGTCCTCCTCACCAGAATCTTCAGGCTCCCTCCACGGTGAATCAATTCCTCTGGGCATAGGCATAAGATAACTTGGGCGCTCTCTGGTGGTTGTACGCACCTGGGCATCATGATGAAACGGTAAAGGCTTCCCAGGGCGACGTGCATAGCAGTGGTGGGGCGTATGAGTACGCTGCGGCTCTAACTCTTCTACCAGCTGTGGCTCATCTCTAGAAATGATGTGCCTGAGAGCCCCGCACCACGGTGTGTCCATTACAAAATTCCTAAACGATTCTGAGGGGTTTCTTATACATTCCAAGCAGTCCGGTGTCTTCGAGGTGGATGGTTTGCGTCGCCGAGTGCGTCGGCGCGAGCGTGGGTGGCGCTCCGCTGGGTCCATAATGGTTGGATCGTGCTGTTACGATTTCGCCGCGTAGTGCGACGCGATCGTAGGGTAAGTTGAACCCAGATGCAGAGTCGCCGAAGTAATTGGAAAGGTGAGGCAGATCTGTAGCTCTTGTTGGTTGATTTAATAAACGGGGTAACATAACTTAAACAACTTGGCTAGACCACTCATTACAAACGAACTGAACATGCGGCGTGGCGTCAATGGAAACAGCAATTACTACGAGGATTAACAGGAAACAAAACCAGAACTTAACCAGTCGATCCAACCGCGCCCACAGAAAATCATAATGCTTAAATACCAAAAATAATCTAATCACGTAATTAGTGACAGCTGATAGTTATCGTGACGTCATGCCAGGAAAGGCAATCCAACCACTCCTGACAGCTCTGAGTGATTTTGGATCCTTTGTTTCTCCCCCAAGTAATGAGGACATGTTCTTTTTAAGATAGCTCTCCATCTAAGTCCTACTATAGGTCCAGTCTTGGTAAAAGGTGCATGATGACAACTGAACTATCTGAAATCCAGAATTTGATCTGGATTTCAGATAGATCACCCATGAAATGTCGAAAAAGATGCGGGGTATGATGCTCACAGCACCTGGTATTCCCAAGCGGTCTCCCAATCAGGTACTAACCAGGCCAAACCATGCTTGGCTTCCGAGATAGGACGAGATCGGGCCTTTTCAGGGTGGTATGGCCGTAAGCAGTACTGCTCTTGCAGATGGACACCCATGAAATGTCGAAAAAGATGCGGGGTATGATGCTCACCGCACCTGGTATTCCCAAGCGGTCTCCCAATCAGGTACTAACCAGGCCGACCCATGCTTGGCTGCCGAGATCGGACGAGATCGGGCGAGATCGGGCCTTATCAGGGTGGTATGGCCGTGAGCGGTACTGCTCTTGCAGATGGACACCCATGAAATGTCGAAAAAGATGCGGGGTATGATGCTCACAGCACCTGGTATTCCCAAGCGGTCTCCCAATCAGGTACTAAACAGGCCGAACCATGCTTGGCTGCCGAGATCGGACGAGATCGGGCCTTTTCAGGGTGGTATGGCCGTGAGCGGTACTGCACTAGCAGATGGACACCCATGAAATGTCGCAAAAGATGCGGGGTATGATGCTCACAGCACCTGGTATTCCCAAGCGGTCTCCCAACCAGGTACTAACCAGGCCGAACAATGCTTGACTTCCGAGATTGGACGAGATCGGGCCTTTTCAGGGTGGTACGGCCGTAAGCGGTACTGCTCTTGCAGATGGACACCCATGAAATGTCGAAAAAGATGCGGGGTATGATGCTCACAGCACCTGGTATTCCCAAGCGGTCTCCCAATCAGGTACTAAACAGGCCGAACCATGCTTGGCTGCAGAGATCGGACGAGATAGGGCCTTTTCAGGGTGGTATGGCCGTAAGCGGTACTGCACTAGCAGATGGACACCCATGAAATGTCGAAAAAGATGCGGGGTATGATGCTCACAGCACCTGGTATTCCCAAGCGGTCTCCCAATCAGGTACTAAACAGGCCGAACCATGCTTGGCTTCCAAGATCGGACGAGATCGGGCCTTTTCAGGGTGGTATGGCCGTGAGCGGTACCGCTCCTGCAGATGGACACCCATGAAATGTCGAAAAAGATGCGGGGTATGATGCTCACAGCACCTGGTATTCCCAAGCGGTCTCCCAATCAGGTACTAAACAGGCCGAACCATGCTTGGCTTCGAAGATCGGACGAGATCGGGCCTTTTCAGGGTGGTATGGCCGTGAGCGATACTGCACTTGCAGATGGACACCCATGAAATGTCGAAAAGATGCGGGGTATGATGCTCACAGCACCTGGTATTCCCAAGCGGTCTCCCAATCAGGTACTAAACAGGCCGAACCATGCTTGGCTTCCGAGATCGGACGAGATCGGGCCTTTTCAGGGTGGTATGGCCGTGAGCGGTACTGCACCAGCAGATGGACACCCATGAAATCTCGAAAAAGATGCGGGGTATGATGCTCACAGCACCTGGTATTCCCAAGCGGTCTCCCAATCAGGTACTAAACAGGCCGAACCATGCGTGGCTTCCGAGATCGGACGAGATCGGGCCTTTTCAGGGTGGTATGGCCGTGAGCGGTACTGCACTAGCAGATGGACACCCATGAAATGTCGAAAAAGATGCGGGGTATGATGCTCACAGCACCTGGTATTCCCAAGCGGTCTCCCAATCAGGTACTAACCAGGCCGAACCATGCTTGGCTTCCGAGATCTGACGAGATCGGGCCTTTTCAGGGTGGTATGGCCGTGAGCGGTACTGCACTAGCAGATGGACACCCATGAAATCTCGAAAAAGATGCGGGGTATGATGCTCACAGCACCTGGTATTCCCAAGCGGTCTCCCAATCAGGTACTAAACAGGCCGAACCATGCGTGGCTTCCGAGATCGGACGAGATCGGGCCTTTTCAGGGTGGTATGGCCGTGAGCGGTACTGCTCTTGCAGATGGACACCCATGAAATGTCGAAAAAGATGCTGGGTATGATGCTTACAGCACCTGGTATTCCCAAGCGGTCTCCCAATCAGGTACTAACCAGGCCGAACCATGCTTGGCTTCCGAGATCGGACGAGATCGGGCCTTTTCAGGGTGGTATGGCCGTGAGCGGTGCTGCACTAGCAGATGGACACCCATGAAATGTCGAAAAAGATGCGGGGTATGATGCTCACAGCACCAGGTATTCCCAAGCGGTCTCCCAATCAGGTACTAACCAGGCCGAACCATGCTTGGCTTCCGATATCGGACGAGATCGGGCCTTTTCAGGATGGTATGGCCGTGTGCGGTAATGCACTAGCAGATGGACACCCATGAAATGTCGAAAAAGATGCGGGGTATCATGCTCACAGCACCTGGTATTCCCAAGCGGTCTCCCAATCAGGTACTAACCAGGCCGAACCATGCTTGGCTTCCGAAATCGGACGAGATCGGGCCTTTTCAGGGTGGTATGGCCGTGGGCGGTACTGCACTAGCAGATGGACACCCATGAAATGTCGAAAAAGATGCGGGGTATGATGCTCACAGCACCTGGGATTCCCAAGCGGTCTCCCAATCAGGTACTAACCAGGCCGAACCATGCTTGGCTTCCGAGATCGGACGAGATCGAGCCTTTTCAGGGTGGTATGGCCGTGAGCGGTACCGCCCTTGCAGATGGACACCCATGAAATGTCGTAAAAGATGCGGGGTATGATGCTCACAGCACCTGGTATTCCCAAGCGGTCTCCCAATCAGGTACTAAACAGGCCGAACCATGCTTGGCTGCCGAGATCGGACGAGATCGGGCCTTATCAGGGTTGTATGGCCATGAGCGGTACTGCACTAGCAGATGGACACCCATGAAATGTCGAAAAAGATGCGGGGTATGATGCTCACAGCAACTGGTATTCCCAAGCGGTCTCCCAATCAGGTACTAACCAGGCCGAACCATGCTTGACTGCCGAGATCGGACGAGATCAGGCGAGATCGGGCCTTATCAGGGTGGTATGGCCGTGAGCGGTACTGCTCTTGCAGATGGACACCCATGAAATGTCGAAAAAGATGCGGGGTATGATGCTCACAGCACCTGGTATTCCCAAGCGGTCTCCCAATCAGGTACTAACCAGGCCGAACCATGCTTGGCTGCCGAGATCGGACGAGATCGGACGAGATCGGGCCTTATCAGGGTGGTATGGCCGTGAGCGGTACTGCTCTTGCAGATGGACACCCATGAAATGTCGAAAAAGATGCGGGGTATAATGCTCACAGGACCTGGCATTCCCAAGCGGTCTCCCAATCAGGTACTAACCAGGCCGAACCCTGCTTGGCTTCCGAGATCGGACGAGATCGGGCCTTTTCAGGGTGGTATGGCCGTGAGCGGTACTGCTCTTGCAGATGGACACCCTATGAAATGTCGAAAAAGATGCGGGGTATGATGCTCACAGCACCTGGTATTCCCAAGCGGTCTCCCATTCAGGTACTAACCAGGCCGAACCATGCTTGGCTGCCGAGATCGGACGAGATCGGGCGAGATCGGGCCTTATCAGGGTGATATGGCCGTGAGCGGTACTGCTCTTGCAGATGGACACCCATGAAATGTCGAAAAAGATGCGGGGTATGATGCTCACAGCACCTGGTATTCCCAAGCGGTCTCCCAATCAGGTACTAACCAGGCCGAACCATGCTTGGCTTCCGAGATCGGACGAGATCGAGCCTTTTCAGGGTGGTATGGCCGTGAGCGGTGCTGCTCTTGCAGATGGACACCCATGAAATGTCGAAAAAGATGCGGGGTATGATGCTCACAGCACCTGGTATTCCCAAGCGGTCTCCCAATCAGGTACTAACCAGGCCGAACCATGCTTGGCTGCCGAGATCGGGCGAGATCGGGCCTTATCAGGGTGGTATGGCCGTGAGCGGTACTGCTTTTGCAGATGGACACCCATGAAATGTCGAAAAAGATGCGGGGTATGATGCTCACAGCACCTGGTATTCCCAAGCGGTCTCCCAATCAGGTACTAACCAGGCTGAACCATGCTTGGCTTCCGAGATCGGGCGAGATTGGGCCTTTTCAGGGTGGTATGGCCGTGAGCAGTACTGTTCTTGCAGATGGACACCCATGAAATGTCGAAAAAGATGCGGGGTATGATGCTCACAGCACCTGGTATTCCCAAGCGGTCTCCCAATCAGGTACTAACCAGGCCGAACCATGCTTGGCTGCCGAGATCGGACGAGATCGGGCGAGATCGGGCGAGATCGGGCCTTATCAGGGTGGTATGGCCGTGAGCAGTACTGCACTAGCAGATGGACACCCATGAAATGTCGAAAAAGATGCGGGGTATGATGCTCACAGCACCTGGTATTCCCAAGCGGTCTCACAATCAGGTACTAACCAGGCCGAACTATGTTTGGCTTCCGAGATCGGACGAGATCGGGCCTTTTCAGGGTGGTATGGCCGTGAGCAGTACTGCACTAGCAGATGGACACCCATGAAATGTCGAAAAAGATGCGGGGTATGATGCTCACAGCACCTGGTATTCCCAAGCGGTCTCCTAATCAGGTACTAACCAGGCCGGACCATGCTTGGCCTCCGAGATCGGTCGAGATCGGGCCTTTTCAGGGTGGTATGGCCGTGAGCAGTACTGCACTAGCAGATGGACACCCATGAAATGTCGAAAAAGATGCGGGGTATGATGCTCACAGCACCTGGTATTCCCAAGCGGTCTCCTAATCAGGTACTAACCAGGCCGAACCATGCTTGGCTTCCGAGAACGGACGAGATCAGGCCTTTTCAGGGTGGTATGGCCGTGAGCGGTACTGCTCTTGCAGATGGACACCCATGAGCTAAAGTATTAATTCGACCTTCTACACCTGCTACCCAAATCATTTGGGATTTGACATTATTCAAAGTCAGTTGGAATATTCAGGTTATAAAAGAGGGGGGAAAAGGCAGGAATATATACAGCTATGTTTTACTTTTGTGCATTTCAGGCCAAATTGGTATTTGTCTTTGAGTCAGCAATAATAACAAAGGAGTAAAGTCAGCTTGATTGCAGTAAGACTTTTTGCACTCTATACACTCAATTTTCACATGTTGTTTTACTTCTGGACGCTGCAAATGGACTGCACATCTGTTGCATCGTGTGTATATATGTGTATTACCGTACTTTGAATTTTGATTTAAACCTTTACAACCCAACTACCTCAGATCAAGCAATTATAATGTAAAGTAGTAGATGTTTAAAAAAAGCACCAAATGCAAAAAGATAACAAAATAACAATACTAAATAGTCAAATAGGCAACTCCATTATTCTTTTAGAGAAAATATCTCAGCGGGGTCAAGTCATTCAATTCAAATCGACTGGTAATCAGATTCAATTAAAGACTAACCGATTGGGTGCAATGTTGTAGTGGCAGCACAACTAAATGAATTCACTGAATTTAAATGGGATTTATAAGTGTTTTCACATTTTATACTGTAAAACAAAAAATCACATAGGATTTATGGTTAAACACTGGAGCTACAGAATTTTACCAGAAATTACATTCAATTGGTATAGCACTTCAATAACCACCAATTTATTGGAACACTATTGTAGATTTTTCATTTCACTGAAACTAAAATTATATTGCTCCACCACCACATGCACACACCCCTTTTTTACTGTATAACTCTAGCAACCACAAGTATTTTATTTTTATTTTTTTAAGAAGAAAATGACTGACTATTCTTCTGTCTGTTCAGATATCACTACTTTTACATGATAAGAGAAGTAATTTTTAAAGAAGGCTCAGCAAAATACCCAGCATTCAATAGTACTGGCATGCTGGATCTTGCAAACTACACTCCTCAACTGCACGGAAAAAAAATAGAAAAAAACAGTCATACATTGTCTGCAGTACTTTCCACTCATTCGCTTACACTTTGTACTCCATCCTTTCTACACAAAAAGCATCATCCCGCCGTTACAGAGTAAAGAAGGTTGCACAGAGTCCTTTTCTTGCTGTTCTGTCTCTTTAGAACAGAAGGACACTTTGCGCTTCACAGAATGCAAGTCTACAAGTACTGCTGCTTAGATGTGGTTGAATGTTAGGCCCCTAAGAAATACATGTGAAGCAACAGCAATGCTTTACAAGGTGTCTATTGTTTATATAAATAAACATAAAACAGGTTACGAAAACATGCTGTAAAATCCAAATCATATTTTATCATAGTTTCACATGCTTAAACTAATAGTAATTGTTTAGTATAAATGATCGTCATGTGAAAGACATTGTTTAGTATTCTTTCATTCATTCATTCTCTCAACCGCTTATCCTCACAAGGGTCACGGGGGGTGCTAAGGCCTATCCCAGCTATCTACGGGCACCAGGCGGGGGACAAAAGAATGAACATAATTTAAAGTAATTGCTCTACAGTTGTACTGCATACCGGAGGTCATTTAATTCATTCAGATCAAGAACCTCAAATAACATATCGGCTGGTATTGTTGGAGATGGAAATCCAACTCATTTTATCTCTGAGGGCTAGCTGCGAATGCACTTGCATTATGTCAGTAAAATTCTAGAAATCATAGCGAAAGGGTTATTTTTCAAGAAAATCTGTTCGCGAAAGACCGACAAATTGTCTTTATTTGATGCTCTTGTCAGGAGAGGTTGGATTGCCTTTCCTGGCATGACGTCACGATAACTATCAGCTGTCACTAATTACGTGATTAGATTATTTTTGGCGTCACTGGACAAGGTCCAAGTGGACATGGGGAAGCTGGAGCACCTCTTTGAGTCCAGGGCCAAAGAGACGCCATGGGCCAAGAAAGCGCCAGAGAGCAAAAAGTCCGAGATCCTGGTTCTGGACTCCAAGCGGAGCACCGCCATCAACATCGGGATGACGGTCCTGCCCGCCGTTCACGTCATCAAGAGCGCCATCCTCAACTTTGACGACTTTGCCATCAACAAGGAGGGTGTGGAGAAGATCCTGAGCATGACGCCCACAGAGGAGGAGAAGCAGAAGATCCGCGAGGCTCGCTCGGCCAATCCCGACGTTCCCCTGGGGACGGCCGAGGAATTCCTCTCGGGCCTGGCTTCCGTCAGCGCCTTGACCCCCCGCCTGCAGCTGTGGTCTTTCAAACTCAACTATGAGGCACTCGAGCAGGAGATCGCCGAGCCCCTGTTTGACCTGAAGTTGGGCATGGAGCAGCTGGCCGGCAACCGGACCTTCAAGAAGATCCTGGCCACGCTGCTGGCCGTGGGGAACTTCCTCAACGGGTGTCCTCCTCACCAGAATCTTCAGGCTCCCTCCACGGTGAATCAATTCCTCTGGGCATAGGCATAAGATAACTTGGGCGCTCTCTGGTGGTTGTACGCACCTGGGCATCATGATGAAACGGTAAAGGCTTCCCAGGGCGACGTGCATAGCAGTGGTGGGGCGTATGAGTACGCTGCGGCTCTAACTCTTCTACCAGCTGTGGCTCATCTCTAGAAATGATGTGCCTGAGAGCCCCGCACCACGGTGTGTCCATTACAAAATTCCTAAACGATTCTGAGGGGTTTCTTATACATTCCAAGCAGTCCGGTGTCTTCGAGGTGGATGGTTTGCGTCGCCGAGTGCGTCGGCGCGAGCGTGGGTGGCGCTCCGCTGGGTCCATAATGGTTGGATCGTGCTGTTACGATTTCGCCGCGTAGTGCGACGCGATCGTAGGGTAAGTTGAACCCAGATGCAGAGTCGCCGAAGTAATTGGAAAGGTGAGGCAGATCTGTAGCTCTTGTTGGTTGATTTAATAAACGGGGTAACATAACTTAAACAACTTGGCTTGACCACTCATTACAAACGAACTGAACATGCGGCGTGGCGTCAATGGAAACAGCAATTACTACGAGGATTAACAGGAAACGAAACCAGAACTTAACCAGTCGATCCAACCGCGTCCACAGAAAATCATAATGCTTAAATACCAAAAATAATCTAATCACGTAATTAGTGACAGCTGATAGTTATCGTGACGTCATGCCAGGAAAGGCAATCCAACCACTCCTGACAGCTCTGAGTGATTTTGGATCCTTTGTTTCTCCCCCAAGTAATGAGGACATGTTCTTTTTAAGATAGCTCTCCATCTAAGTCCTACTATAGGTCCAGTCTTGGTAAAAGGTGCATGATGACAACTGATCTATCTGAAATCCAGAATTTGATCTGGATTTCAGATAGATCACCCATGAAATGTCGAAAAAGATGCGGGGTATGATGCTCACAGCACCTGGTATTCCCAAGCGGTCTCCCAATCAGGTACTAACCAGGCCGTACCATGCTTGGCTTCCGAGATCGAACGAGATCGGGCCTTTTCAGGGTGGTATGGCCGTGAGCGGTACTGCTCCTGCAGATGGACACCCATGAAATGTCGAAAAAGATGCGGGGTATGATGCTCACTGCACCTGGTATTCCCAAGCGGTCTCCCAATCAGGTACTAACCAGGCCGAACCATGCTTGGCTTCCGAGATCGGACGAGATCGGGCCTTTTCAGGGTGGTATGGCCGTGAGCGGTACTGCTTTTGCAGATGGACACCCATGAAATGTCGAAAAAGATGCGGGGTATGCTGCTCACAGCACCTGGTATTCCCAAGCGGTCTCCCAATCAGGTACTAAACAGGCCGAACCATGCTTGGCTTCCGAGATCGGAGGAGATCGGGCCTTTTCAGGGTGGTATGGCCGTGAGCGGTACTGCTCTTGCAGATGGACACCCATGAAATGTCGAAAAAGATGCGGGGTATGATGCTCACAGCACCTGGTATTCCCAAGCGGTCTCCCAATCAGGTACTAACCAGGCCGAACCATGCTTGGCTTCCGAGATCGGACGAGATCGGGCCTTTTCAGGGTGGTATGGCCGTGAACGGTACTGCACTAGCAGATGGACACCCATGAAATGTCGAAAAAGATGCGGGGCATGGTTCTCACAGCACCTGGAGGGAGACAAAGTTGGAAACCTTCACGTGGTGTCTCCTGAGAGGCCGCTCGCTGCGGCCTGCGAATTCCAACAAATACCACTCAGAGCTGCCAACAAGGACCGTGGCACCCTACGTTTTTCATCCAGCCGGAGACATTTGACTGCCCCTCACCTCCGACTACCCCCCGGATGAAATAATCCGCGTTCCAGTGGCAGCTCTAGCGCTATCTGAGGGCAATCCTCAGGCGCTTGTAGTGCAAAAACAAAACAAAACAAACAAACAGCACCTGGTATTCCCAAACGGTCTCCCAATCTGGTACTAAACAAGTCTAACCATGCTTGGCTTCCGAGATCGGGCGAGATCGGGCCTTTTCAGGGTGGTATGGCCGTGAGCGGTACTGCTTTTGCAGATGGACACCCATGAAATGTCGAAAAAGATGCGGGGTATGATGCTCACAGCACCTGGTATTCCCAAGCGGTCTCCCAACCAGTTACTAACCAGGCCCAACCATGCTTGGCTTCCAAGATCGGACGAGATCGGGCCTTTTCAGGGTGGTATGGCCGTGAGCGGTACTGCACTAGCAGATGGACACCCATGAAATGTCGAAAAAGATGCGGGGTATGATGCTCACAGCACCTGGTATTCCCAAGCGGTCTCCCAATCAGGTACTAACCAGGCCGAACCATGCTTGGCTTCCGAGATCGGACGAGATCAGGCCTTTTCAGGGTGGTATGGCCGTGAGCGGTACTGCTCTTGCAGATGGACACCCATGAGCTAAAGTATTAATTCGACCTTCTACACCTGCTACCCAAATCAATTGGGATTTGACATTATTCAAAGTCAGTTGGAATATTCAGGTTATAAAAGAGGGGGGAAAAGGCAGGAATATATACAGCTATGTTTTACTTTTGTGCATTTCAGGCCAAATTGGTATTTGTCTTTGAGTCAGCAATAATAACAAAGGAGTAAAGTCAGCTTGATTGCAGTAAGACTTTTTGCACTCTATACACTCAATTTTCACATGTTGTTTTACTTCTGGACGCTGCAAATGGACTGCACATCTGTTGCATCGTGTGTATATATGTGTATTACCGTACTTTGAATTTTGATTTAAACCTTTACAACCCAACTACCTCAGATCAAGCAATTATAATGTAAAGTAGTAGATGTTTAAAAAAAGCACCAAATGCAAAAAGATAACAAAATAACAATACTAAATAGTCAAATAAGCAACTCCATTATTCTTTTAGAGAAAATATCTCAGCGGGGTCAAGTCATTCAATTCAAATCGACTGGTAATCAGATTCAATTAAAGACTAACCGATTGGGTGCAATGTTGTAGTGGCAGCACAACTAAATGAATTCACTGAATTTAAATGGGATTTATAAGTGTTTTCACATTTTATACTGTAAAACAAAAAATCACATAGGATTTATGGTTAAACACTGGAGCTACAGAATTTGACCAGAAATTACATTCAATTGGTATAGCACTTCAATAACCACCAATTTATTGGAACACTATTGTAGATTTTTCATTTCACTGAAACTAAAATTATATTGCTCCACCACCACATGCACACACCCCTTTTTTACTGTATAACTCTAGCAACCACAAGTATTTTATTTTTATTTTTTTAAGAAGAAAATGACTGACTATTCTTCTGTCTGTTCAGATATCACTACTTTTACATGATAAGAGAAGTAATTTTTAAAGAAGGCTCAGCAAAATACCCAGCATTCAATAGTACTGGCATGCTGGATCTTGCAAACTACACTCCTCAACTGCACGGAAAAAAAATAGAAAAAAACAGTCATACATTGTCTGCAGTACTTTCCACTCATTCGCTTACACTTTGTACTCCATCCTTTCTACACAAAAAGCATCATCCCGCTGTTACAGAGTAAAGAAGGTTGCACAGAGTCCTTTTCTTGCTGTTCTGTCTCTTTAGAACAGAAGGACACTTTGCGCTTCACAGAATGCAAGTCTACAAGTACTGCTGCTTAGATGTGGTTGAATGTTAGGCCCCTAAGAAATACATGTGAAGCAACAGCAATGCTTTACAAGGTGTCTATTGTTTATATAAATAAACATAAAACAGGTTACGAAAACATGCTGTAAAATCCAAATCATATTTTATCATAGTTTCACATGCTTAAACTAATAGTAATTGTTTAGTATAAATGATCGTCATGTGAAAGACATTGTTTAGTATTCTTTCATTCATTCATTCTCTCAACCGCTTATCCTCACAAGGGTCACGGGGGGTGCTAAGGCCTATCCCAGCTATCTACGGGCACCAGGCGGGGGACAAAAGAATGAACATAATTTAAAGTAATTGCTCTACAGTTGTACTGCATACCGGAGGTCATTTAATTCATTCAGATCAAGAACCTCAAATAACATATCGGCTGGTATTGTTGGAGATGGAAATCCAACTCATTTTATCTCTGAGGGCTAGCTGCGAATGCACTTGCATTATGTCAGTAAAATTCTAGAAATCATAGCGAAAGGGTTATTTTTCAAGAAAATCTGTTCGCGAAAGACCGACAAATTGTCTTTATTTGATGCTCTTGTCAGGAGAGGTTGGATTGCCTTTCCTGGCATGACGTCACGATAACTATCAGCTGTCACTAATTACGTGATTAGATTATTTTTGGCGTCACTGGACAAGGTCCAAGTGGACATGGGGAAGCTGGAGCACCTCTTTGAGTCCAGGGCCAAAGAGACGCCATGGGCCAAGAAAGCGCCAGAGAGCAAAAAGTCCGAGATCCTGGTTCTGGACTCCAAGCGGAGCACCGCCATCAACATCGGGATGACGGTCCTGCCCGCCGTTCACGTCATCAAGAGCGCCATCCTCAACTTTGACGACTTTGCCATCAACAAGGAGGGTGTGGAGAAGATCCTGAGCATGACGCCCACAGAGGAGGAGAAGCAGAAGATCCGCGAGGCTCGCTCGGCCAATCCCGACGTTCCCCTGGGGACGGCCGAGGAATTCCTCTCGGGCCTGGCTTCCGTCAGCGCCTTGACCCCCCGCCTGCAGCTGTGGTCTTTCAAACTCAACTATGAGGCACTCGAGCAGGAGATCGCCGAGCCCCTGTTTGACCTGAAGTTGGGCATGGAGCAGCTGGCCGGCAACCGGACCTTCAAGAAGATCCTGGCCACGCTGCTGGCCGTGGGGAACTTCCTCAACGGGTGTCCTCCTCACCAGAATCTTCAGGCTCCCTCCACGGTGAATCAATTCCTCTGGGCATAGGCATAAGATAACTTGGGCGCTCTCTGGTGGTTGTACGCACCTGGGCATCATGATGAAACGGTAAAGGCTTCCCAGGGCGACGTGCATAGCAGTGGTGGGGCGTATGAGTACGCTGCGGCTCTAACTCTTCTACCAGCTGTGGCTCATCTCTAGAAATGATGTGCCTGAGAGCCCCGCACCACGGTGTGTCCATTACAAAATTCCTAAACGATTCTGAGGGGTTTCTTATACATTCCAAGCAGTCCGGTGTCTTCGAGGTGGATGGTTTGCGTCGCCGAGTGCGTCGGCGCGAGCGTGGGTGGCGCTCCGCTGGGTCCATAATGGTTGGATCGTGCTGTTACGATTTCGCCGCGTAGTGCGACGCGATCGTAGGGTAAGTTGAACCCAGATGCAGAGTCGCCGAAGTAATTGGAAAGGTGAGGCAGATCTGTAGCTCTTGTTGGTTGATTTAATAAACGGGGTAACATAACTTAAACAACTTGGCTTGACCACTCATTACAAACGAACTGAACATGCGGCGTGGCGTCAATGGAAACAGCAATTACTACGAGGATTAACAGGAAACGAAACCAGAACTTAACCAGTCGATCCAACCGCGTCCACAGAAAATCATAATGCTTAAATACCAAAAATAATCTAATCACGTAATTAGTGACAGCTGATAGTTATCGTGACGTCATGCCAGGAAAGGCAATCCAACCACTCCTGACAGCTCTGAGTGATTTTGGATCCTTTGTTTCTCCCCCAAGTAATGAGGACATGTTCTTTTTAAGATAGCTCTCCATCTAAGTCCTACTATAGGTCCAGTCTTGGTAAAAGGTGCATGATGACAACTGATCTATCTGAAATCCAGAATTTGATCTGGATTTCAGATAGATCACCCATGAAATGTCGAAAAAGATGCGGGGTATGATGCTCACAGCACCTGGTATTCCCAAGCGGTCTCCCAATCAGGTACTAACCAGGCCGTACCATGCTTGGCTTCCGAGATCGAACGAGATCGGGCCTTTTCAGGGTGGTATGGCCGTGAGCGGTACTGCTCTTGCAGATGGACACCCATGAAATGTCGAAAAAGATGCGGGGTATGATGCTCACAGCACCTGGTATTCCCAAGCGGTCTCCCAATCAGGTACTAACCAGGCCGAACCATGCTTGGCTTACGAGATCGGACGAGATCGGGCCTTTTCAGGGTGGTATGGCCGTGAGCGGTACTGCTTTTGCAGATGGACACCCATGAAATGTCGAAAAAGATGCGGGGTATGATACTCACAGCACCTGGTATTCCCAAGCGGTCTCCCAATCAGGTACTAAACAGGCCGAACCATGCTTGGCTTCCGAGATCGGACGAGATCTGGCCTTTTCAGGGTGGTATGGCCGTGAGCAGTACTGCCCTTGCAGATGGACACCCATGAAATGTCGAAAAAGATGCGGGGTATGATGCTCACAGCACCTGGTATTCCCAAGCGGTCTCCCAATCAGGTACTAACCAGGCCAAACCATGCTTGGCTTCCGAGATCGGACGAGATCGGGCCTTTTCAGGGTGGTATGGCCGTGAGCGGTACTGCACTAGCAGATGGACACCCATGAAATGTCGAAAAAGATGCGGGGCATGGTTCTCACAGCACCCGGTATTCCCAAGCGGTCTCCCAATCTGGTACTAAACAAGTCTAACCATGCTTGGCTTCCGAGATCGGACGAGATCGGGCCTTTTCAGGGTGGTATGGCCGTGAGCGGTACTGCTCTAGCAGATGGACACCCATGAAATGTCGAAAAAGATGCGGGGTATGATGTACACAGCACCTGGTATTCCCAAGCGGACTCCCAATCAGGTACTAACCAGGCCGAACCATGCTTGGCTTCCGAGATCGGACGAGATCGGGCCTTTTCAGGGAGGTATGGCCGAGAGCGGTACTGCACTAGCAGATGGACACCCATGAAATGTCGAAAAAGATGCGGGGTATGATGCTCACCGCACCTGGTATTCCCAAGCGGTCTCCCAATCAGGTACTAACCAGGCCGAACCATGCTTGGCTGCCGAGATCGGACGAGATCAGGCGAGATCGGGCCTTATCAGGGTGGTATGGCCGTGAGCGGTACTGCTCTTGCAGATGGACACCCATGAAATGTCAAAAAAGATGCGGGGTATGATGCTCACAGCACCTGGTATTCCCAAGCAGTCTCCCAATCAGGTACTAAACAGGCCGAACCATGCTTGGCTTCCGAGATCGGACGAGATCGGGCCTTTTCAGCGTGGTATGGCCGTGAGCGGTACTGCACTAGCAGATGGACACCCATGAAATGTCGAAAAAGATGCTGGGTATGATGCTCACAGCACCTGGTATTCCCAAGCGGTCTGCCAATCAGGTACTAACCAGGCTGAACCATGCTTGGCTGCCTAGATCGGACGAGATCGGGCCTTTTCAGGGTGGTATGGCCGTCAGCGGTACTGCTCTTGCAGATGGACACCCATGAAATGTCAAAAAAGATGCGGGGTATGATGCTCACAGCACCTGGTATTCCCAAGCAGTCTCCCAATCAGGTACTAAACAGGCCGAATCATGCTTGGCTTCCGAGATCGGACGAGATCGGGCCTTTTCAGGGTGGTATGGCCGTGAGCGGTACTGCACTAGCAGATGGACACCCATGAAATGTCGAAAAAGATGCGGGGTATGATGCTTAAAGCACCTGGTATTCCCAAGCGGTCTCCCAATCAGGTACTAAACAGGCCGAACCATGCTTGGCTTCCGAGATCGGACGAGATCGGGCCTTTTCAGGGTGGTATGGCCGTGAGCGGTACTGCACTAGCAGATGGACACCCATGAAATGTCGAAAAAGATGCGGGGTATGATGCTCACAGCACCTGGTATTCCCAAGCGGTCTCCCAATCAGGTACTAACCAGGCCGAACCATGCTTGGCTTCCGAGATCGGGCGAGATCGGGCCTTTTCAGGGTGGTATGGCCGTGAGCGGTACTGCTCGTGTAGATGGACACCCATGAAATGTCGAAAAAGATGCGGGGTATGATACTCACAGCACCTGGTATTCCCAAGCGGTCTCCCAATCAGGTACTAAACAGGCCGAAGCATGCTTGGCTTCCAAAATCAGACGAGATCGGGCCTTTTCAGGGTGGTATGGCCGTGAGCGGTACCGCTCTTGCAGATGGACACCCATGAAATGTCGAAAAAGATGTGGGGTATGATGCTCACAGCACCTGGTATTCCCAAGCGGTCTCCCAATCAGGTACTAAACAGGCCGAACCATGCTTGGCTTACAAGATCGGACGAGATCGGGCCTTTTCAGGGTGGTATGGCCGTGAGCGGTACTGCACTGGCAGATGGACACCCATGAAATGTCGAAAAAGATGCGGGGTATGATGCTCACAGCACCTGGTATTCCCAAGCGGTCTCCCAATCAGGTACTAAACAGGCCGAACCATGCTTGGCTTCCGAGATCGGACGAGATCGGGCCTTTTCAGGGTGGAATGGCCGTGAGCGGTACTGCACTAGCAGATGGACACCCATGAAATGTCGAAAAAGATGCGGGGTATGATGCTCACAGCACCTGGTATTCCGAAGCGGTCTCCCAATCAGGTACTAAACAGGCCGAACCATGCTTGGCTACCGAGATCGGACGAGATCGGGCCTTTTCAGGGTGGTATGGCCGTGAGCGGTACTGCACTAGCAGATGGACACCCATGAAATGTCGAAAAAGATGCAGGGTATGATGCTCACAGCACCAGGTATTTCCAAGCGGTCTCCCAATCAGGTACTAACCAGGCTGAACCATACTTGGCTTCCGAGATCGGACGAGATCGGGCCTTTCCAGGGTGGTATGGCCGTGAGCGGTACTGTACTAGCAGATGGACACCCATGAAATGTCGAAAAAGATGCGCGGTATGATGCTCACAGCACCTGGAATTCCCAAGCGGTCTCCCAATCAGGTACTAACCAGGCCGAACCATGCTTGGCTGCCGAGATCGGACGAGATCGGGCCTTTTCAGGGTGGTATGGCCGTGAGCGGTCCTGCCTTAGCAGATGGACACCCATGAAATCTCGAAAAAGATGCGGGGTATGATGCTCACAGCACCTGGTATTCCCAAGCGGTCTCCCAATCAGGTACTAAACAGGCCGAACCATGCGTGGCTTCCGAGATCGGACGAGATCGGGCCTTTTCAGGGTGGTATGGCCGTGAGCGGTACTGCTCTTGCAGATGGACACCCATGAAATGTCGAAAAAGATGCTGGGTATGACGCTTACAGCACCTGGTATTCCCAAGCGGTCTCCCAATTAGGTACTAACCAGGCCGAACCATGCTTGGCTTCCGAGATCGGACGAGATCGGGCCTTTTCAGGGTGGTATGGCCGTGAGCGGTACTGCACTAGCAGATGGACACCCATGAAATCTCGAAAAAGATGCGGGGTATGATGCTCACAGCACCTGGTATTCCCAAGCGGTATCCCAATCAGGTACTAAACAGGCCGAACCATGCGTGGCTTCCGAGATCGGACGAGATCGGGCCTTTTCAGGGTGGTATGGCGGTGAGCGGTACTGCTCTTGCAGATGGACACCCATGAAATGTCGAAAAAGATGCTGAGTATGATGCTTACAGCACCTGGTATTCCCAAGCGGTCTCCCAATCAGGTACTAACCAGGCCGAACCATGCTTGGCTTCCGAGATCGGACGAGATCGGGCCCTTTCAGGGTGGTATGGCCGTGAGCGGTACTGCTCTTGCAGATGGACACCCATGAAATGTCGAAAAAGATGCTGGGTATGATGCTCACAGCACCTGGTATTCCCAAGCGGTCTCCCAATCAGGTACTAACCAGGCCGAACCATGCTTGGCTCCCGAGATCGGACGAGATCGGGCCTTTTCAGGGTGGTATGGCCGTGAGCGGTACTGCTCCTGCAGATGGACACCCATGAAATGTCGAAAAAGATGCGGGGTATGATGCTCACAGCACCTGGTATTCCCAAGCGGTCTCCCAATCAGGTACTAACCAGGCCGAACCATGCGTGGCTTCCGAGATCGGACGAGATCGGGCCTTTTCAGGGTGGTATGGCCGTGAGCGGTACTGCTCTTGCAGATGGACACCCATGAAATGTCGAAAAAGATGCTGGGTATGATGCTCACAGCACCTGGTATTCCCAAGCGGTCTCCCAATCAGGTACTTACCAGGCCGAACCATGCTTGGCTCCCGAGATCGGACGAGATCGGGCCTTTTCAGGGTGGTATGGCCGTGAGCGGTACTGCACTAGCAGATGGACACCCATGAAATGTCGAAAAAGATGCGGGGTATGATGCTCACAGCACCTGGTATTCCCAAGCGGCCTCCCAATCAGGTACTAACCAGGCCGAACCATGCTTGGCTTCCGAGACCGGGCGAGATCGGGCTCTTTCAGGGTGGTATGGCCGTGAGCGGTACTGTTCTTGCAGATGGACACCCATGAAATGTCGAAAAAGATGCGGGGTATAATGCTCACAGCACCTGGTATTCCCAAGCGGTCTCCCAATCAGGTACTAAACAGGCCGAACCATGCTTGGCTTCCAAGATCGGACGAGATCGGGCCTTTTCAGGGTGGTATGGCCGTGAGCGGTAATGCTCTCGCAGATGGACACCCATGAAATGTCGAAAAAGATGCGGGGTATGATGCTCACAGCACCTGGTATTCCCAAGCGGTCTCCCAATCAGGTACTAAACAGGCCGAACCATGCTTGGCTTCCGAGATCGGACGAGATCGGGCCTTTTCAGGGTGGTATGGCCGTGAGCGGTACTGCACTAGCAGATGGACACCCATGAAATGTCGAAAAAGATGCGGGGTATGATGCTCACAGCACCTGGTATTCCGAAGCGGTCTCCCAATCAGGTACTAAACAGGCCGAACCATGCTTGGCTGCCGAGATCGGACGAGATCGGGCCTTTTCAGGGTGGTATGGCCGTGAGCGGTACTGCACTAGCAGATGGACACCCATGAAATGTCGAAAAAGATGCGGGGTATGATGCCCACAGCACCTGGTATTCCCAAGCGGTCTCCCAATCAGGTACTAACCAGGCCGAACGATGCTTGGCTCCCGAGATCGGGCGAGATCGGGCCTTTTCAGGGTGGTATGGCTGTGAGCGGTACTGCTCTTGCAGATGGACACCCATGAAATGTCGAAAAAGATGCGGGGTATGATGCTCACAGCACCTGGTATTCCCAAGCGGTCTCCCAATCAGGTACTAACCAGGCCGAACCATGCGTGGCTTCCGAGATCGGACGAGATCGGGCCTTTTCAGGGTGGTATGGCCGTGAGCGGTACTGCTCTTGCAGATGGACACCCATGAAATGTCGAAAAAGATGCTGGGTATGATGCTCACAGCACCTGGTATTCCCAAGCGGTCTCCCAATCAGGTACTAACCAGGCCGAACCATGCTTGGCTCCCGAGATCGGACGAGATCGGGCCTTTTCAGGGTGGTATGGCCGTGAGCGGTACTGCACTAGCAGATGGACACCCATGAAATGTCGAAAAAGATGCGGGGTATGATGCTCACAGCACCTGGTATTCCCAAGCGGCCTCCCAATCAGGTACTAACCAGGCCGAACCATGCTTGGCTTCCGAGACCGGGCGAGATCGGGCTCTTTCAGGGTGGTATGGCCGTGAGCGGTACTGTTCTTGCAGATGGACACCCATGAAATGTCGAAAAAGATGCGGGGTATAATGCTCACAGCACCTGGTATTCCCAAGCGGTCTCCCAATCAGGTACTAAACAGGCCGAACAATGCTTGGCTTCCAAGATCGGACGAGATCGGGCCTTTTCAGGGTGGTATGGCCGTGAGCGGTAATGCTCTTGCAGATGGACACCCATGAAATGTCGAAAAAGATGCGGGGTATGATGCTCACAGCACCTGGTATTCCCAAGCGGTCTCCCAATCAGGTACTAAACAGGCCGAACCATGCTTGGCTTCCGAGATCGGACGAGATCGGGCCTTTTCAGGGTGGTATGGCCGTGAGCGGTACTGCATTAGCAGATGGACACCCATGAAATGTCGAAAAAGATGCGGGGTATGATGCTCACAGCACCTGGTATTCCGAAGCGGTCTCCCAATCAGGTACTAAACAGGCCGAACCATGCTTGGCTGCCGAGATCGGACGAGATCGGGCCTTTTCAGGGTGGTATGGCCGTGAGCGGTACTGCACTAGCAGATGGACACCCATGAAATGTCGAAAAAGATGCGGGGTATGATGCCCACAGCACCTGGTATTCCCAAGCGGTCTCCCAATCAGGTACTAACCAGGCCGAACGATGCTTGGCTTCCAAGATCGGGCGAGATCGGGCCTTTTCAGGGTGGTATGGCTGTGAGCGGTACTGCTCTTGCAGATGGACACCCATGAAATGTCGAAAAAGATGCAGGGTATGATGCTCACAGCACCTGGTATTCCCAAGCGGTCTCCCAATCAGGTACTAACCAGGCCGAACCATGCTTGGCTGCCGAGATCGGACGAGATCGAACGAGATCGGGCCTTTTCAGGGTGGTATGCCCGTGAGCGGTACTGCTCTTGCAGATGGACACCCATGAAATTTTGAAAAAGATGCGGGGTATGATGCTCACAGAACCTGGTATTCCCAAGCGGTCTCCCAATCAGGTACTAACCAGGCCGAACAATGCTTGGCTTCCGAGATCGGACGAGATCGGGTCTTTTCAGGGTGGTATGGCCGTGAGCGGTACTGCTCTTGCAGATGGACACCCATGAAATGTCGAAAAAGATGCGGGGTATGATGCTCACAGCACCTGGTATTCCCAAGCGGTCTCCCAATCAGGTACCAACCAGGCCGAACCATGCTTGGCTTCCGAGATCGGACGAGATCGGGCCTTTTCAGGGTGGTATGGCCGTGAGCGGTACTTCACTAGCAGATGGACACCCATGAAATGTCGAAAAAGATGCGGGGTATGATGCTCACAGCACCTGGTATTCCCAAGCGGTCTCCCAATCAGGTACTAACCAGGTCGAACCATGCTTGGCTGCCGAGATCGGACGAGATCGGACGAGATCGGGCCTTTTCAGGGTGGTATGGCCGTGAGCGTTACTGCTCTTGCAGATAGACACCCATGAAATGTCGAAAAAGATGCGGGGTATGATGCTCACAGCACCTGGTATTCCCAAGCGGTCTCCCAATCAGGTACTAAACAGGCCGAACCATGCTTGGCTTCCGAGATCGGACGAGATCGGGCCTTTTCAGGGTGGTATGGCCGTGGGCAGTACTGCTCTTGCAGATGGACACCCATGAAATGTCGAAAAAGATGCGGGGTATGATGCTCACAGCACCTGGTATTCCCAAGCGGTCTCCCAATCAGGTACTAACCAGGCCGAACCATGCTTGGCTGGAGAGATCGGACGAGATCGGGCCTTTTCAGGGTGGTATGGCCGTGAGCGGTACTGCACTAGCAGATGGACACCCATGAAATGTCGAAAAAGATGCGGGGTATGATGCTCACAGCACCTGGTATTCCCAAGCGGTCTCCCAATCAGGTACTAAACAGGCCGAACTATGCTTGGCTTCCGAGATCGGACGAGATCGGGCCTTTTCAGGGTGGTATGGCCGTGAGCGGTACTGCACTAGCAGATGGACACCCATGAAATGTCGAAAAAGATGCGGGGTATGATGCTCACAGCACCTGGTATTCCCAAGCGGTCTCCCAATCAGGTACTAACCAGGCCGAACAATGCTTGGCTGCCGAGATCGTACGAGATCGGGCGAGATCGGGCCTTATCAGGGTGGTATGACCGTGAGCGGTACTGCTCTTGCAGATGGACACTTATGAAATGTCGAAAAAGATGCGGGGTATGATGCTCACAGCACCTGGTATTCCCAAGCGGTCTCCCAATCAGGTACTAAACAGGCCGAACCATGCTTGGCTTCCGAGATCAGACGAGATCGGGCCTTTTCAGGGTGGTATGGCCGTGAGCGGTACTGCACTAGCAGATGGACACCCATGAAATGTCGAAAAAGATGCGGGGTATGATGCTCACAGCACCTGGTATTCCCAAGCGGTCTCCCAATCAGGTACTAACCAGGCCGAACCATGCTTAGCTTCCGAGATCGGAGGAGATTGGGCCTTTTCAGGGTGGTATGGCCGTGAGCGGTACTGCTCTTGCAGATGGACACCCATGAAATGTCGAAAAAGATGCGGGGCAAGATGCTCACAGCACCTGGTATTCCCAAGAGGTCTCCCAATCAGGTACTAAACAGGCTGAACCCTGCTTGGCTGCCGAGATCGGACGAGATCGGGCGAGATTGGGCCTTTTCAGGGTGGTATGGCCGTGAGCGATACTGCTCTTGCAGATGGACACCCATGAAATGTCGAAAAAGATGCGGGGTATGATGCTCACAGCACCTGGTATTCCCAAGCGGTCTCCCAATCAGGTATTAACCAGGCCGAACCATGCTTGGCTGCCGAGATCGGACGAGATCGGGCGAGATCGGGCCTTATCAGGGTGGTATGGCCGTGAGCGGTACTGCTCTTGCAGATGGACACCCATGAAATGTCGAAAAAGATGCGGGGTATGATGCTCACAGCACCTGGTATTCTCAAGCGGTCTCCCAATTAGGTACTAACCAGGCCGAACCATGCTTGGCTGCCGAGTTCGGACGAGATCGGGCGAGATCGGGCCTTTTCAGGGTGGTATGGCCGTGAGCGGTACTGCTCTTGCAGATGGACACCCATGAAATGTCGAAAAAAATGCAGGGTATGATGCTCACAGCACCTGATATTCCCAAGCGGTCTCCCAATCAGGTACTAACCAGGCCGAACAATGCTTTGCTGCCGAGATCGGACGAGATCGGGCGAGATCGGGCCTTATCAGGGTTGTATGGCCGTGAGCGGTACTGCTCTTGCAGATGGACACCCATGAAATGTCGAAAAAGATGCGGGGTATGATGCTCACAGCACCTGGTATTCCCAAGCGGTCTCCCAATCAGGTACTAACCAGGCCGAACCATGCTTGGCTGCCGAGATCGGACGAGATCGGGCGAGATCGGGCCTTTTCAGGGTGGTATGGCCGTGAGCGGTACTGCTCTTGCAGATGGACACCCATGAAATGTCGAAAAAGATGCGGGGTATGATGCTCACAGCACCTGGTATTCCCAAGCGGTCTCCCAATCAGGTACTAACCAGGCCGAACCATGCTTGGCTGCCGAGGTCGGACGAGATCGGGCGAGATCGGGCCTTTTCAGGGTGGTATGGCGGTGAACGGTACTGCTCTTGCAGATGGACACCCATGAAATGTCGAAAAAGATGCGGGGTATGATGCTCACAGCACCTGGTATTCCCAAGCGGTCTCCCAATCAGGTACTAACCAGGCCGAACCATGCTTGGCTGCCGAGGTCGGACGAGATCGGGCGAGATCGGGCCTTATCAGGGTGGTATGGCCGTGAGCGGTACTGCTCTTGCAGATGAACACTGTCAGGTTCATTAATAATTACCTTCGTCCGTAATTATCAATAACTGCAGGAAGACATCTTATTCAATTATTGACATTTAATTAAATAGAAATGGATACAACAGATAAAAGCCTCCGGAGGGGAGCGTTACAGCAAGTGTCACCTTACAACTTCCGAACGTCTCCTCGAATAGACGTTTTCGTCCCATTCTTATGGTCACAAGTTACAGAGTTGTTGATCATTCCATCACGTATGAGTAAAAACAACATCTGGGACTACAATAACAATCAAAGTATTTTACTAATAACAAAAACAGGGACTAGACCTAACAACATGTAGATTAGAGTAATTATACAACCTCCTTGACCTAAGAATCATATAATATAATCATAATCATATAATCGTTACATACAGAAAAACCCGAAGTGTACGGTTACATAACGATAACAATATTCTTGTTATTGTCCGAATAGCCCTGTCCTCGTCACCAAGGGCCCACCAAATCTCAAGGACCCAGATTGGGTGGATTGTTTGTATAACCATCCTGGAACAGGCTGTCCAGGTTAAAGATGACTTGGTGTGACCTCAACACTTTTGAAAAACAGAAAGAGAATGATTTAACAAAGTAATGAATTAATACAGAGAAAAGAAAGAGAATGATTTAATAAAGAAATGAATTAATATAACTATTATAATAGTAAAACAGAACAAACCCAACAGACACCCACGAAATGTCGAAAAAGATGCGGGGTATGATGCTCACAGCACCTGGTATTCCCAAGCGGTCTCCCAATCAGGTACTAACCAGGCCGAACCATGCTTGGCTTCCGAGATCGGACGAGATCGGGCGAGATCGGGCCTTTTCAGGGTGGTATGGCCGTGAACGGTACTGCTCTTGCAGATGGACACCCATGAAATGTCGAAAAAGATGCGGGGTATGATGCTCACAGCACCTGGTATTCCCAAGCGGTCTCCCAATCAGGTACTAACCAGGCCGAACTATGCTTGGCTTCCTAGATCGGACGAGATCGGGCCTTTTCAGGGTGGTATGGCCGTGAGCGGTACTGCTCTTGCAGATGGACACCCATGAAATGTCGAAAAAGATGCTGGGTATGATGCTCACAGCACCTGGTATTCCCAAGCGGTCTCCCAATCAGGTACTTACCAGGCCGAACCATGCTTGGCTCCCGAGATCGGACGAGATCGGGCCTTTTCAGGGTGGTATGGCCGTGAGCGGTACTGCACTAGCAGATGGACACCCATGAAATGTCGAAAAAGATGCGGGGTATGATGCTCACAGCACCTGGTATTCCCAAGCGGCCTCCCAATCAGGTACTAACCAGGCCGAACCATGCTTGGCTTCCGAGACCGGGCGAGATCGGGCTCTTTCAGGGTGGTATGGCCGTGAGCGGTACTGTTCTTGCAGATGGACACCCATGAAATGTCGAAAAAGATGCGGGGTATAATGCTCACAGCACCTGGTATTCCCAAGCGGTCTCCCAATCAGGTACTAAACAGGCCGAACCATGCTTGGCTTCCAAGATCGGACGAGATCGGGCCTTTTCAGGGTGGTATGGCCGTGAGCGGTAATGCTCTCGCAGATGGACACCCATGAAATGTCGAAAAAGATGCGGGGTATGATGCTCACAGCACCTGGTATTCCCAAGCGGTCTCCCAATCAGGTACTAAACAGGCCGAACCATGCTTGGCTTCCGAGATCGGACGAGATCGGGCCTTTTCAGGGTGGTATGGCCGTGAGCGGTACTGCACTAGCAGATGGACACCCATGAAATGTCGAAAAAGATGCGGGGTATGATGCTCACAGCACCTGGTATTCCGAAGCGGTCTCCCAATCAGGTACTAAACAGGCCGAACCATGCTTGGCTGCCGAGATCGGACGAGATCGGGCCTTTTCAGGGTGGTATGGCCGTGAGCGGTACTGCACTAGCAGATGGACACCCATGAAATGTCGAAAAAGATGCGGGGTATGATGCCCACAGCACCTGGTATTCCCAAGCGGTCTCCCAATCAGGTACTAACCAGGCCGAACGATGCTTGGCTCCCGAGATCGGGCGAGATCGGGCCTTTTCAGGGTGGTATGGCTGTGAGCGGTACTGCTCTTGCAGATGGACACCCATGAAATGTCGAAAAAGATGCGGGGTATGATGCTCACAGCACCTGGTATTCCCAAGCGGTCTCCCAATCAGGTACTAACCAGGCCGAACCATGCGTGGCTTCCGAGATCGGACGAGATCGGGCCTTTTCAGGGTGGTATGGCCGTGAGCGGTACTGCTCTTGCAGATGGACACCCATGAAATGTCGAAAAAGATGCTGGGTATGATGCTCACAGCACCTGGTATTCCCAAGCGGTCTCCCAATCAGGTACTAACCAGGCCGAACCATGCTTGGCTCCCGAGATCGGACGAGATCGGGCCTTTTCAGGGTGGTATGGCCGTGAGCGGTACTGCACTAGCAGATGGACACCCATGAAATGTCGAAAAAGATGCGGGGTATGATGCTCACAGCACCTGGTATTCCCAAGCGGCCTCCCAATCAGGTACTAACCAGGCCGAACCATGCTTGGCTTCCGAGACCGGGCGAGATCGGGCTCTTTCAGGGTGGTATGGCCGTGAGCGGTACTGTTCTTGCAGATGGACACCCATGAAATGTCGAAAAAGATGCGGGGTATAATGCTCACAGCACCTGGTATTCCCAAGCGGTCTCCCAATCAGGTACTAAACAGGCCGAACAATGCTTGGCTTCCAAGATCGGACGAGATCGGGCCTTTTCAGGGTGGTATGGCCGTGAGCGGTAATGCTCTTGCAGATGGACACCCATGAAATGTCGAAAAAGATGCGGGGTATGATGCTCACAGCACCTGGTATTCCCAAGCGGTCTCCCAATCAGGTACTAAACAGGCCGAACCATGCTTGGCTTCCGAGATCGGACGAGATCGGGCCTTTTCAGGGTGGTATGGCCGTGAGCGGTACTGCATTAGCAGATGGACACCCATGAAATGTCGAAAAAGATGCGGGGTATGATGCTCACAGCACCTGGTATTCCGAAGCGGTCTCCCAATCAGGTACTAAACAGGCCGAACCATGCTTGGCTGCCGAGATCGGACGAGATCGGGCCTTTTCAGGGTGGTATGGCCGTGAGCGGTACTGCACTAGCAGATGGACACCCATGAAATGTCGAAAAAGATGCGGGGTATGATGCCCACAGCACCTGGTATTCCCAAGCGGTCTCCCAATCAGGTACTAACCAGGCCGAACGATGCTTGGCTTCCAAGATCGGGCGAGATCGGGCCTTTTCAGGGTGGTATGGCTGTGAGCGGTACTGCTCTTGCAGATGGACACCCATGAAATGTCGAAAAAGATGCAGGGTATGATGCTCACAGCACCTGGTATTCCCAAGCGGTCTCCCAATCAGGTACTAACCAGGCCGAACCATGCTTGGCTGCCGAGATCGGACGAGATCGAACGAGATCGGGCCTTTTCAGGGTGGTATGCCCGTGAGCGGTACTGCTCTTGCAGATGGACACCCATGAAATTTTGAAAAAGATGCGGGGTATGATGCTCACAGAACCTGGTATTCCCAAGCGGTCTCCCAATCAGGTACTAACCAGGCCGAACAATGCTTGGCTTCCGAGATCGGACGAGATCGGGTCTTTTCAGGGTGGTATGGCCGTGAGCGGTACTGCTCTTGCAGATGGACACCCATGAAATGTCGAAAAAGATGCGGGGTATGATGCTCACAGCACCTGGTATTCCCAAGCGGTCTCCCAATCAGGTACCAACCAGGCCGAACCATGCTTGGCTTCCGAGATCGGACGAGATCGGGCCTTTTCAGGGTGGTATGGCCGTGAGCGGTACTTCACTAGCAGATGGACACCCATGAAATGTCGAAAAAGATGCGGGGTATGATGCTCACAGCACCTGGTATTCCCAAGCGGTCTCCCAATCAGGTACTAACCAGGTCGAACCATGCTTGGCTGCCGAGATCGGACGAGATCGGACGAGATCGGGCCTTTTCAGGGTGGTATGGCCGTGAGCGTTACTGCTCTTGCAGATAGACACCCATGAAATGTCGAAAAAGATGCGGGGTATGATGCTCACAGCACCTGGTATTCCCAAGCGGTCTCCCAATCAGGTACTAAACAGGCCGAACCATGCTTGGCTTCCGAGATCGGACGAGATCGGGCCTTTTCAGGGTGGTATGGCCGTGGGCAGTACTGCTCTTGCAGATGGACACCCATGAAATGTCGAAAAAGATGCGGGGTATGATGCTCACAGCACCTGGTATTCCCAAGCGGTCTCCCAATCAGGTACTAACCAGGCCGAACCATGCTTGGCTGGAGAGATCGGACGAGATCGGGCCTTTTCAGGGTGGTATGGCCGTGAGCGGTACTGCACTAGCAGATGGACACCCATGAAATGTCGAAAAAGATGCGGGGTATGATGCTCACAGCACCTGGTATTCCCAAGCGGTCTCCCAATCAGGTACTAAACAGGCCGAACTATGCTTGGCTTCCGAGATCGGACGAGATCGGGCCTTTTCAGGGTGGTATGGCCGTGAGCGGTACTGCACTAGCAGATGGACACCCATGAAATGTCGAAAAAGATGCGGGGTATGATGCTCACAGCACCTGGTATTCCCAAGCGGTCTCCCAATCAGGTACTAACCAGGCCGAACAATGCTTGGCTGCCGAGATCGTACGAGATCGGGCGAGATCGGGCCTTATCAGGGTGGTATGACCGTGAGCGGTACTGCTCTTGCAGATGGACACTTATGAAATGTCGAAAAAGATGCGGGGTATGATGCTCACAGCACCTGGTATTCCCAAGCGGTCTCCCAATCAGGTACTAAACAGGCCGAACCATGCTTGGCTTCCGAGATCAGACGAGATCGGGCCTTTTCAGGGTGGTATGGCCGTGAGCGGTACTGCACTAGCAGATGGACACCCATGAAATGTCGAAAAAGATGCGGGGTATGATGCTCACAGCACCTGGTATTCCCAAGCGGTCTCCCAATCAGGTACTAACCAGGCCGAACCATGCTTAGCTTCCGAGATCGGAGGAGATTGGGCCTTTTCAGGGTGGTATGGCCGTGAGCGGTACTGCTCTTGCAGATGGACACCCATGAAATGTCGAAAAAGATGCGGGGCAAGATGCTCACAGCACCTGGTATTCCCAAGAGGTCTCCCAATCAGGTACTAAACAGGCTGAACCCTGCTTGGCTGCCGAGATCGGACGAGATCGGGCGAGATTGGGCCTTTTCAGGGTGGTATGGCCGTGAGCGATACTGCTCTTGCAGATGGACACCCATGAAATGTCGAAAAAGATGCGGGGTATGATGCTCACAGCACCTGGTATTCCCAAGCGGTCTCCCAATCAGGTATTAACCAGGCCGAACCATGCTTGGCTGCCGAGATCGGACGAGATCGGGCGAGATCGGGCCTTATCAGGGTGGTATGGCCGTGAGCGGTACTGCTCTTGCAGATGGACACCCATGAAATGTCGAAAAAGATGCGGGGTATGATGCTCACAGCACCTGGTATTCTCAAGCGGTCTCCCAATTAGGTACTAACCAGGCCGAACCATGCTTGGCTGCCGAGTTCGGACGAGATCGGGCGAGATCGGGCCTTTTCAGGGTGGTATGGCCGTGAGCGGTACTGCTCTTGCAGATGGACACCCATGAAATGTCGAAAAAAATGCAGGGTATGATGCTCACAGCACCTGATATTCCCAAGCGGTCTCCCAATCAGGTACTAACCAGGCCGAACAATGCTTTGCTGCCGAGATCGGACGAGATCGGGCGAGATCGGGCCTTATCAGGGTTGTATGGCCGTGAGCGGTACTGCTCTTGCAGATGGACACCCATGAAATGTCGAAAAAGATGCGGGGTATGATGCTCACAGCACCTGGTATTCCCAAGCGGTCTCCCAATCAGGTACTAACCAGGCCGAACCATGCTTGGCTGCCGAGATCGGACGAGATCGGGCGAGATCGGGCCTTTTCAGGGTGGTATGGCCGTGAGCGGTACTGCTCTTGCAGATGGACACCCATGAAATGTCGAAAAAGATGCGGGGTATGATGCTCACAGCACCTGGTATTCCCAAGCGGTCTCCCAATCAGGTACTAACCAGGCCGAACCATGCTTGGCTGCCGAGGTCGGACGAGATCGGGCGAGATCGGGCCTTTTCAGGGTGGTATGGCGGTGAACGGTACTGCTCTTGCAGATGGACACCCATGAAATGTCGAAAAAGATGCGGGGTATGATGCTCACAGCACCTGGTATTCCCAAGCGGTCTCCCAATCAGGTACTAACCAGGCCGAACCATGCTTGGCTGCCGAGGTCGGACGAGATCGGGCGAGATCGGGCCTTATCAGGGTGGTATGGCCGTGAGCGGTACTGCTCTTGCAGATGAACACTGTCAGGTTCATTAATAATTACCTTCGTCCGTAATTATCAATAACTGCAGGAAGACATCTTATTCAATTATTGACATTTAATTAAATAGAAATGGATACAACAGATAAAAGCCTCCGGAGGGGAGCGTTACAGCAAGTGTCACCTTACAACTTCCGAACGTCTCCTCGAATAGACGTTTTCGTCCCATTCTTATGGTCACAAGTTACAGAGTTGTTGATCATTCCATCACGTATGAGTAAAAACAACATCTGGGACTACAATAACAATCAAAGTATTTTACTAATAACAAAAACAGGGACTAGACCTAACAACATGTAGATTAGAGTAATTATACAACCTCCTTGACCTAAGAATCATATAATATAATCATAATCATATAATCGTTACATACAGAAAAACCCGAAGTGTACGGTTACATAACGATAACAATATTCTTGTTATTGTCCGAATAGCCCTGTCCTCGTCACCAAGGGCCCACCAAATCTCAAGGACCCAGATTGGGTGGATTGTTTGTATAACCATCCTGGAACAGGCTGTCCAGGTTAAAGATGACTTGGTGTGACCTCAACACTTTTGAAAAACAGAAAGAGAATGATTTAACAAAGTAATGAATTAATACAGAGAAAAGAAAGAGAATGATTTAATAAAGAAATGAATTAATATAACTATTATAATAGTAAAACAGAACAAACCCAACAGACACCCACGAAATGTCGAAAAAGATGCGGGGTATGATGCTCACAGCACCTGGTATTCCCAAGCGGTCTCCCAATCAGGTACTAACCAGGCCGAACCATGCTTGGCTTCCGAGATCGGACGAGATCGGGCGAGATCGGGCCTTTTCAGGGTGGTATGGCCGTGAACGGTACTGCTCTTGCAGATGGACACCCATGAAATGTCGAAAAAGATGCGGGGTATGATGCTCACAGCACCTGGTATTCCCAAGCGGTCTCCCAATCAGGTACTAACCAGGCCGAACTATGCTTGGCTTCCTAGATCGGACGAGATCGGGCCTTTTCAGGGTGGTATGGCCGTGAGCGGTACTGCTCTTGCAGATGGACACCCATGAAATGTCGAAAAAGATGCGGGGTATGATGCTCACAGCACCTGGTATTCCCAAGCGGTCTCCCAATCAGGTACTAACCAGGCCGAACCATGCTTGGCTTTCGAGATCGGACGAGATCGGGCCTTTTCAGGGTGGTATGGCCGTGAGCGATACTGCTCTTGCAGATGGACACCCATGAAATGTCGAAAAAGATGCGGGGTATGATGCTCACAGCACCTGGTATTCCCAAGCGGTCTCCCAATCAGGTACTAACCAGGCCGAACCATGCTTGGCTTCCGAGATCGGACGAGATCGGGCCTTTTCAGGGTGGTATGGCCGTGAGCGGTACTGTTCTTGCAGATGGACACCCATGAAATGTCGAAAAAGATGCGGGGTATGATGCTCACAGCACCTGGTATTCCCAAGGGGTCTCCCAATCAGGTACTAACCAGGCCGAACCATGCTTGGCTGCCGAGATCGGACGAGATCGGGCGAGATCGGGCCTTATCAGGGTGGTATGGCCGTGAGCGGTACGGCTCTTGCAGATGGACACCCATGAAATGTCGAAAAAGATGCGGGGTCTGATGCTCACAGCACCTGGTATTCCCAAGTGGTCTCCCAATCAGGTACTAAACAGGCCGAACAATGCTTGGCTTCCGAGATCGGACGAGATCGGGCCTTTTCAGGGTGGTATGGCCGTGAGCGGTACTGCTTTTGCAGATGGACACCCATGAAATGTCGAAAAAGATGCGGGGTATGATGCTCACAGCACCTGGTATTCCCAAGCGGTCTCCCAACCAGGTACTAACCAGGCCCAACCATGCTTGGCTTCCAAGATCGGACGAGATCGGGCCTTTTCAGGGTGGTATGGCCGTGAGCGGTACTGCACTAGCAGATGGACACCCATGAAATGTCGAAAAAGATGCGGGGTATGATGCTCACAGCACCTGGTATTCCCAAGCGGTCTCCCAATCAGATACTAACCAGGCCGAACTATGCTTGGCTTCCGAGATCGGACGAGATCAGGCCTTTTCAGGGTGGTATGGCCGTGAGCGGTACTGCTCTTGCAGATGGACACCCATGAGCTAAAGTATTTATTCGACCTTCTACACCTGCTACCCAAATCAATTGGGATTTGACATTATTCAAAGTCAGTTGGAATATTCAGGTTATAAAAGAGGGGGGAAAAGGCAGGAATATATACAGCTATGTTTTACTTTTGTGCATTTCAGGCCAAATTGGTATTTGTCTTTGAGTCAGCAATAATAACAAAGGAGTAAAGTCAGCTTGATTGCAGTAAGACTTTTTGCACTCTATACACTCAATTTTCACATGTTGTTTTACTTCTGGACGCTGCAAATGGACTGCACATCTGTTGCATCGTGTGTATATATGTGTATTACCGTACTTTGAATTTTGATTTAAACCTTTACAACCCAACTGCCTCAGATCAAGCAATTATAATGTAAAGTAGTAGATGTTTAAAAAAAGCACCAAATGCAAAAAGATAACAAAATAACAATACTAAATAGTCAAATAAGCAACTCCATTATTCTTTTAGAGAAAATATCTCAGCGGGGTCAAGTCATTCAATTCAAATCGACTGGTAATCAGATTCAATTAAAGACTAACCGATTGGGTGCAATGTTGTAGTGGCAGCACAACTAAATGAATTCACTGAATTTAAATGGGATTTATAAGTGTTTTCACATTTTATACTGTAAAACAAAAAATCACATAGGATTTATGGTTAAACACTGGAGCTACAGAATTTTACCAGAAATTACATTCAATTGGTATAGCACTTCAATAACCACCAATTTATTGGATCACTATTGTAGATTTTTCATTTCACTGAAACTAAAATTATATTGCTCCACCACCACATGCACACACCCCTTTTTTACTGTATAACTCTAGCAACCACAAGTATTTTATTTTTATTTTTTTAAGAAGAAAATGACTGACTATTCTTCTGTCTGTTCAGATATCACTACTTTTACATGATAAGAGAAGTAATTTTTAAAGAAGGCTCAGCAAAATACCCAGCATTCAATAGTACTGGCATGCTGGATCTTGCAAACTACACTCCTCAACTGCACGGAAAAAAAATAGAAAAAAACAGTCATACATTGTCTGCAGTACTTTCCACTCATTCGCTTACACTTTGTACTCCATCCTTTCTACACAAAAAGCATCATCCCGCTGTTACAGAGTAAAGAAGGTTGCACAGAGTCCTTTTCTTGCTGTTCTGTCTCTTTAGAACAGAAGGACACTTTGCGCTTCACAGAATGCAAGTCTACAAGTACTGCTGCTTAGATGTGGTTGAATGTTAGGCCCCTAAGAAATACATGTGAAGCAACAGCAATGCTTTACAAGGTGTCTATTGTTTATATAAATAAACATAAAACAGGTTACGAAAACATGCTGTAAAATCCAAATCATATTTTATCATAGTTTCACATGCTTAAACTAATAGTAATTGTTTAGTATAAATGATCGTCATGTGAAAGACATTGTTTAGTATTCTTTCATTCATTCATTCTCTCAACCGCTTATCCTCACAAGGGTCACGGGGGGTGCTAAGGCCTATCCCAGCTATCTACGGGCACCAGGCGGGGGACAAAAGAATGAACATAATTTAAAGTAATTGCTCTACAGTTGTACTGCATACCGGAGGTCATTTAATTCATTCAGATCAAGAACCTCAAATAACATATCGGCTGGTATTGTTGGAGATGGAAATCCAACTCATTTTATCTCTGAGGGCTAGCTGCGAATGCACTTGCATTATGTCAGTAAAATTCTAGAAATCATAGCGAAAGGGTTATTTTTCAAGAACATCTGTTCCCGAAAGACCGACAAATTGTCTTTATTTGATGCTCTTGTCAGGAGTGGTTGGATTGCCTTTCCTGGCATGACGTCACGATAACTATCAGCTGTCACTAATTACGTGATTAGATTATTTTTGGCGTCACTGGACAAGGTCCAAGTGGACATGGGGAAGCTGGAGCACCTCTTTGAGTCCAGGGCCAAAGAGACGCCATGGGCCAAGAAAGCGCCAGAGAGCAAAAAGTCCGAGATCCTGGTTCTGGACTCCAAGCGGAGCACCGCCATCAACATCGGGATGACGGTCCTGCCCGCCGTTCACGTCATCAAGAGCGCCATCCTCAACTTTGACGACTTTGCCATCAACAAGGAGGGTGTGGAGAAGATCCTGAGCATGACGCCCACAGAGGAGGAGAAGCAGAAGATCCGCGAGGCTCGCTCGGCCAATCCCGACGTTCCCCTGGGGACGGCCGAGGAATTCCTCTCGGGCCTGGCTTCCGTCAGCGCCTTGACCCCCCGCCTGCAGCTGTGGTCTTTCAAACTCAACTATGAGGCACTCGAGCAGGAGATCGCCGAGCCCCCGTTTGACCTGAAGTTGGGCATGGAGCAGCTGGCCGGCAACCGGACCTTCAAGAAGATCCTGGCCACGCTGCTGGCCGTGGGGAACTTCCTCAACGGGTGTCCTCCTCACCAGAATCTTCAGGCTCCCTCCATGGTGAATCAATTCCTCTGGGCATAGGCATAAGATAACTTGGGCGCTCTCTGGTGGTTGTACGCACCTGGGCATCATGATGAAACGGTAAAGGCTTCCCAGGGCGACGTGCATAGCAGTGGTGGGGCGTATGAGTACGCTGCGGCTCTAACTCTTCTACCAGCTGTGGCTCATCTCTAGAAATGATGTGCCTGAGAGCCCCGCACCACGGTGTGTCCATTACAAAATTCCTAAACGATTCTGAGGGGTTTCTTATACATTCCAAGCAGTCCGGTGTCTTCGAGGTGGATGGTTTGCGTCGCCGAGTGCGTCGGCGCGAGCGTGGGTGGCGCTCCGCTGGGTCCATAATGGTTGGATCGTGCTGTTACGATTTCGCCGCGTAGTGCGACGCGATCGTAGGGTAAGTTGAACCCAGATGCAGAGTCGCCGAAGTAATTGGAAAGGTGAGGCAGATCTGTAGCTCTTGTTGGTTGATTTAATAAACGGGGTAACATAACTTAAACAACTTGGCTTGACCACTCATTACAAACGAACTGAACATGCGGCGTGGCGTCAATGGAAACAGCAATTACTACGAGGATTAACAGGAAACGAAACCAGAACTTAACCAGTCGATCCAACCGCGTCCACAGAAAATCATAATGCTTAAATACCAAAAATAATCTAATCACGTAATTAGTGACAGCTGATAGTTATCGTGACGTCATGCCAGGAAAGGCAATCCAACCACTCCTGACAGCTCTGAGTGATTTTGGATCCTTTGTTTCTCCCCCAAGTAATGAGGACATGTTCTTTTTAAGATAGCTCTCCATCTAAGTCCTACTATAGGTCCAGTCTTGGTAAAAGGTGCATGATGACAACTGATCTATCTGAAATCCAGAATTTGATCTGGATTTCAGATAGATCACCCATGAAATGTCGAAAAAGATGCGGGGTATGATGCTCACAGCACCTGGTATTCCCAAGCGGTCTCCCAATCAGGTATTAACCAGGCCGCACCATGCTTGGCTTCCGAGATCGAACGAGATCGGGCCTTTTCAGGGTGGTATGGCCGTGAGCGGTACTGCACTAGCAGATGGACACCCATGAAATGTCGAAAAAGATGCGGGGTATGATGCTCACAGCACCTGGTATTCCCAAGCGGTCTCCCAATCAGGTACTAACCAGGCCGAACCATGCTTGGCTTCCGAAATCGGGCGAGGTCGGGCCTTTTCAGGGTGGTATGGCCGTGAGCGGTACTGCTCTTGCAGATGGACACCCATGAAATGTCGAAAAAGATGCGGGGTATGATGCTCACAGCACTTGGTATTCCCAAGCGGTCTCCCAATCAGGTACTAAACGGGCCGAACCATGCTTGGCTGCCGAGACAGGACGAGATCGGGCCTTTTCAGGGTGGTATGGCCGTGAGCGGTACTGCACTAGCAGATGGACACCCATGAAATGTCAAAAAAGATGCGGGGTATGATGCTCACAGCACCTGGTATTCCCAAGCGGTCTCCCAATCAGGTACTAACCAGGCCGAACCATGCTTGGCTTCCGAGATCGGGCGAGATCGGGCCTTTTCGGGGTGGTATGGCCGTGAGCGGTACTGCTCTTGCAGATGGACACCCATGAAATGTCAAAAAAGATGCGGGGTATGATGCTCACAGCACCTGGTATTCCCAAGCGGTCTCCCAATCAGGTACTAACCAGGCCGAACCATGCTTGGCTTCCGAGATCGGACGAGATCGGGCCTTTTCGGGGTGGTATGGCCGTGAGCGGTACTGCACTAGCAGATGGACACTGTCAGGTTCATTAATAATTACCTTCGTCCGTAATTTTCAATAACTGCAGGAAGACATCTTATTCAATTATTGACATTTAATTAAATAGAAATGGATACAACAGATAAAAGCCTCCGGAGGGGAGCGTTACAGCAAGTGTCACCTTACAACTTCCGAACGTCTTCCCGAATAGACGTTTTCGTCCCATTCTTATGGTCACAAGTTACAGAGTTGTTGATCATTCCATCACGTATGAGTAAAAACAACATCT
Source organism: Stigmatopora nigra (assembly GCF_051989575.1). Taxonomy (NCBI): domain Eukaryota; kingdom Metazoa; phylum Chordata; class Actinopteri; order Syngnathiformes; family Syngnathidae; genus Stigmatopora; species Stigmatopora nigra. The sequence goes on from NW_027551603.1 coordinate 995,475, forward strand.
GGGACTACAATAACAATCAAAGTATTTTACTAATAACAAAAACAGGGACTAGACCTAACAACATGTAGATTAGAGTAATTATACAACCTCCTTGACCTAAGAATCATATAATATAATCATAATCATATAATCGTTACATACAGAAAAACCCGAAGTGTACGGTTACATAACGATAACAATATTCTTGTTATTGTCCGAATAGCCCTGTCCTCGTCACCAAGGGCCCACCAAATCTCAAGGACCCAGATTGGGTGGATTGTTTGTATAACCATCTTGGAACAGGCTGTCTAGGTTAAAGATGACTTGGTGTGACCTCAACACTTTTGAAAAACAGAAAGAGAATGATTTAACAAAGTAATGAATTAATACAGAGAAAAGAAAGAGAATGATTTAATAAAGAAATGAATTTAATATAACTATTATAATAGTAAAACAGAACAAACCCAACATTCCCCCGTTTTTATAATATGTATGTTATTAGTCATTTCTTAGTAATCACTAAATGGAAATGTCGGTGACTGCGATTTTATCCGCCTACTCCTTACTCCCATGGCTGGTCTGAAAGAGAAAAAACATAATTATATTCGTCCAATTGGTCCTCGGATTTACCGTACTCCTGGACCTCACTGCTTTCCCCAAACCGTCCCATAAGATACAACTCATGTACTTTAGAATTTGTAGGGGCAATTGCAGTAGTTATAAGTCGGCTTAGCAAGGAGCGCAAACAGGGGATACTACATCACCCACACAATGTTAGGATAGCGGTAATTGTGCCTATAGTAACCACGAAGGATGTAGCCAAATCTTTAGATTTTCCAAAGGTCTTATCCCACCAATCTGACAATGCGGACGTATCTACTCCAGAGTGCTCTTGCATATTGCGGTTCAGTGTTTGCAGGCCAGTAATGGCCCTGGTGAGAGATCCACTGGGTGACGCGTTGTTCGGTATGAAGGTGCAACATTGTTTTCCAAACATTGCACACACGCCCCCTGTTTCAAGGATCATATCCACCGCTATGCGATTCTGGAACGCCATCAGACTGGTAGCTGCCAGTTGTTCCTTCATGGCCACAAATCCCTGTTCAGTATATTTTCCAAGTTTTGAACATTGTAATGTAAGTAATTTATTCTATCCACATTTTTGTTTGGGGTGATTAGAAGGAAGATAGACTCCCAACCTGCTGCGATCTGATTAGCCAGCTTATACTCATCTGGTACGCCCCGGGGGATGCCAATCGCATCAATGTATGTTGGATCTCCTTCCCTCCATGCCTCTCGACGATGTCGGGAGGGTCGACCCTTCACCTCCGAATTATGAGCCGCCAATTGTATCTCCTCCACTGTGGATGGAAAAACAGACACCGGTAAGAGCAGTGAGACCAAAGTACCTAGTCCTGCCGCGTTTCGGCAGGAGTCGTATAATTTATCTACCACCCCGCCACCATAGGCCAGAACGTGGTATCAGGGGTGTAGTTTGTTTTAGAACGCCGGTACACCACGTCTCATTTATCGCCCCCAGCTTCAGACCATGCCCTGTAAGGTTTAAGCAGGTAAAATGATTAAACAGTGGAAAAATTGACTTCCTATTTACCGCGTAACAGGATAAACACTGCTTCAATATTTTTCCTTGCCAAGTAGGACACGTTTTTTCATTTGTAAAAACACTTTTCCCCAAATGAATGGTGATTGAGGGAGTTGTTAGATCCCATCGTATTTTCCCTTGTCTGGTAGTTTATCCTAATCTTTTGTAAGATGGTTTAGTCTCAATTGAAACCATATGGAGACGTCAAACCCAATATAAAAGAGTTCCCTATAGTTTTATGGTATTGCTTGCTGAGCAATAATCTTTTCAATTAATATTGGTGTTTCCCGTATCTTATTAAGTCAGAAAGTTTATCTTACCCGTCCCCTCAATGTTTCAATTGAGACCACCCTTTTACCAAAGTAGCTCCACATAGTGCTTGCCTTCTTTACACTCCATTAACAGCGCCCAATTATCCCCCGTTTGGGAAATCCCTGTTTCAGAAATAAATTTCACAGGTTAATATGTCAGTCCAAGCTTTCCAATCTTGACCAATTTCTGCAACAAGGCTTTTCCCAATCTTCAATTTTTTTGCTGTTAATGTACCACACATATTTCTCACCATAGATTGCCCCTTTGTATGGCAACCGGGACGTCGCCGAGTCCAAATATATATTTTCATTTTGGAAATTTGATTTAGTAGGTAATGTTAATTAAATGTAAATGTGTATGTTTCTCGGTTTACCCTCCCGTAAGAAGGTGTATCCTCAATTGAAACGCCTCCGCCTTTTTCTCCAACTGGAGAAAACAACCCTACTGTGGAAAGGAATAGAATCACAATCATCATTAATCTCATTGCCCCAAAAGCAATAATTGTTTTCAACATGACTTTTTGTCTTTGTTTAGGGAGTTATCCTCTTGAAACGTTTCAATTTAGACAACCTTCTTACTGTGGGAAAGGTGCATCCGTGTCCCCTTTCAGTAACAAGGACCCTCCCACTTTGCGTTGCTCCGATGTTTCTTCTTTTATGCTGCTTATCAGCATCCAGTCTTCAAGAATCACCGTCGCTTCGTCCGTTTCCTGTTGACAAGCAAAATCTCCCTCTGATAGTCTAAATTTGGTGTGTGCGTTTTTTTTTTTTTTTCTGATAGATTCGCCTCATCATCCAATTGTCATTGTGTAGTGAATAATAACAATTTGTAAGGTCTACCAAACAGGACTTCATATAAGGTCCGCCAATTGTGGATGGTAGACAACTATTATATTAACAAAATGGGAGCCATTATCACTATAAATAGTTTCTGGAATTCCATATCGTGGAATGATATCCATATGATCTAATAAAAATAAAATAAAATCTATATGTATTTTTTGAAATGGATATGTGGGTATGCATATAGATTTAAACCCTAAGCCTTGTAGTGCCGTTGTAGCAAGGCCACCTCCCCCTTGTCGAGACATAGGTCTTCCCTTGACTCAAGCCCAAATTATTTTCTTTATTGATCTTTTATTGATAGATTATGTCTCGGTGGTCTGCCAATCAAAAAACACAAAAAGACAAACTATCATTCACGCTCACACTCATAAAAAGAAGAATTTAGTGTGTTCAACCAGTCTAGCATCCATAATTTCATTTTGTGGGAGTAAACTGGAGTACCCGGAGAAAATCCACAAATTCTCGAGGACGCCATGAATACCCCACATTCCGGAAAGTCTGGATCCACCCCGCATTCATTAGTAGATCCTTTAATATACACACCCCCACTCTAGCATTTTAACCGTTTGTAAAAAAATTACCTTCAAGTTTCACACAAAGTTATATCCTTTTAAATGCTATCAATTTAGCTGTTTGTTCCCCGAATTGAGGTGGCAATAGTTTCACATCTAAGGTTTTTATTTTCACAGCCGCCATGACCTAATGGCCCCCTATCATGTTTTTGGAAAATCCCAATTCCCTTTAATAGCATGCCAATCACCTTTTAATGCGGCCATCCAATTTTGTTTCCACTTTTTTTTTTTTTTTTCCCCCAGGTGATAAAATAATCTCCCCCATTTGTAAAACAAATTCATCCACGCCTATTTTATACAACATGACGCCTATGGCCTTTATTACGTCGCCTTGACTCCAAATTCTATGAACCAAGATAACACGCCGAATTTGTAAGCGAATTTCCCCCATCCCATTTTGTTCATAGACAACCCATCTACCTAAAGCGTCACTTGTTTCAAAACATGAAAGGCCCCACTAGAATTCGTGCATCCAGCGCCAAATAGAGCCTATTTACACATTTGTCTCAAACTTGTTTTAGATATGGGGTCCCCAATTTCCCAAAATTTCCCAGAATTAATGTACTACCACATCCTGTCAAAAACCCAAAACGACTAACATAACCTGTTTCTAAGCCAGATTCTGGAATTTGGAGAATTTCTCCTTTCCCTCCCTTATCTAAGCTTGTTATTGTCACTCGTTATCACTGTAACATTCAGGCATATTAACCCCATCGTTGCTAAAGTTCTCACCAATTTGCATGCCCTTAATGCCGTAAAAGCAACGTTATTTGGTTGTATCAATTGACCAATGCTTATCCAATCCGTAATATCCTTAAAGTCATCAATATGACCTGTGACAAAGCATATTTCCTCCTGCCAGGACAACAGACAATGTTCTTTCAAGTGCACTTTGAAAAACATTCCATGTTACTCCATTCTTAGGGAAAATATGCTCATCCTAAACCAATTATTTTATTTACAATTCACCTAATTATTTGGATGAATGCCATGAATTTTATCATGCCACTATTGCATTGTAAATTTCCCATCTGATGTCGTTAATCAGCCAAATAATTCAATACCTACTATACTTTGTAAATCACCTCATATGATGTTTACTTAAGACAAGAGTCATTTCCCATAGCCTGTTACCAAAACAAAAATCTACAACAATTAAATGAGAGAAATCAACCTTTTGTTAGACAATTCCTAATTACAAACTTTAATGTTTTAAAAACCTTATCGTCACCAATATACCATAATATTGTAAATTTTGTCATCCTGGCCTTTTTTTCTTTTAAACAGCCAACCTCCTGGATTAAAGTATTTTGAATAATCAAAAAATTCTGAAATAGTATTAATATTATTTTATCCTCCAAAAGCTAGTTTCCTTTAACTAAGAGCCCTTTGAAATCCACAATTGCTCAAAAATGACTATTTTGGTCTATTTCCCAAATCCAAAGCTTTTTACCAAATCAACCTTTTACTGAACAGATTTTTTCTATCCTCTTAATACATTTCATTTTAAAACCCAAAATATCAATGCGAAAGCATTCGCATAACCTTGCATTTCTTGCAGCCCATGTATTGTTCTTATTCTGAAAAGTCCAAACAGAAAACGCAATTAGCCGTTAACTATGACCTCCACTCTTGCTGCGAAAACAGCATTGTTATCTTATGTTTACAAACCAGCTTTTTCCCTGTGCCCAAATACAACGCTTTTTAGAGAAGACAACCATTAAAACGTCAAATTAACCCCTCTTCCGATATTCAACTACATCACAATATTTTTCCAAGACCCCATATATCCAGAATATGTATGCTGCAAGCACAACAATATGGCAAAAACCCATTTTCTGCCCTCAAGTTTGCTTCAGCACCCCCAAGGCCAATTATTATTATTATAATGTCTTCACGGAAGGGATCACAAAATTTTAGTCGTTTACACGGTCCGAACGCTCCCGAAAGCCCAACACAGTTAAATCGTCTGCCCCGCGGCCCACATGTTTCACTCCCATCTAATCAGCAGCCGCTGCACCAGAAACGCTTCCCCCGCAGTCGACACATTTTTTGGCAAGTCTAGAGCATAATAAAAACACAGGTGACATTCCCTGCTAAAATTTAAATGATCATTTTGTATATATTCTTTTGTCTTTTTAAACACCATCTTCCCGTTAGCGGACGGGATCAAAAACCAAGCTGCAATAAGCCATCACATTGCTGTAAATTGACAGTACATATAGGTTATATTAACAAAGCACCACCAGCACTTGGAAATAACCATTCTAATTGTTGTTATACAAGCCCAAGCATCACAAAAAAACCCAATTTATTGTAATCACAAAACGTCATACCCGGATTAACCAAATCAAATACCAGTGTCCCCATTAATTTTCTAGCTCCCTTTATTTTTGTTAAACTTCCTCCGCGCCCGTCACCTATCTCGGTAAATATTTTCCCCGTCAGCCGAGGAGGCCCCGCTATTTTTTCCTTACCAAACAGTACTTTCCCGCCGCCACGGTCTTAAATATATCCCCGTTATCCGAGGGAGCCCCCACTATTTTCCCAAAATAGTATTTTTTAACTTCTCCCCGGCCTTATTTCGCCATTAGTGTCTGTGGAACAAGCTGTTACACTTTTATCCACTCACATATTATTTATATATGTATATTACCTCCATTAGTGTCTGTGGAACAAGCTGTTACACTTTTATCCACTCGCATATTATTTATATATGTATATTACCTCTATGCATTAGTGCATATATTATCCTGCATTTTATGCATTTTAAGCTGGCCAGCAAACCCATATTTATTTATCCATAAATATAGCTGTGTAATATTTTTAAAGCGCTTTGTCTTTCCAATTTTTTCCAATCCTTACAAGTTAGACGTATTTTTTGGATCGTCATCCAAACCCGCCTTACAACACGTGTTTCCCATATTTTACTTTTATTTTTTTTTTTGTAGTGAGTTCGTGTGCCTCACACAGTTAACTCTATTATTTATTATTATTATTAATATTATTATTATCTATTCGACTGTATCGACTGTATCTCCTAGGCCTTTCCTAATTTTACTGCAGAAACCACACAAACACCATACAACGTATATTCGTGCCTACCCTTTAGACACAGGACACTCCCCGGCCCCAATATTGTACCTCTAGTACAATATATTCGTGCCTACCCCTGAGACACAGGACACTTTCCAGCAAAGTGCCCCACCGTACCTGCCATTGACTAGTATAAACACAGGGTTTTATCGCCGTCACCCAGGACGCGAAACCAGCCCAACAATGGACCTCACATACAATGTCCCTTTAACGCATTTGGAAACACCTTCACAACATGCAGACATTAATGTGGACTTACCCGAGATCCATCAGATGTCTCCCTCCAGCAGGAAAAGTCTTCAACCGCCGAGAATCCAGGCGCCCCCGTCGAAAACTCCGGCCCACCAAGGGTTTTGAAGACGCCGTGCGCACGGTCACTTACCAGATGTCGAACAGCAGTGCCTGGGTTCTCGCTCCGGTATATTGACCTCCATGGCTCAGAAGGACCAAAATGTCAGGTTCATTAATAATTACCTTCGTCCGTAATTATCAATAACTGCAGGAAGACATCTTATTCAATTATTGACATTTAATTAAATAGAAATGGATACAACAGATAAAAAGCCTCCGGAGGGGAGCATTACAGCAAGCGTCACCTTACGACTTCCGAACGTCTCCTCGAATAGACGTTTTCGTCCCATTCTTATGGTCACAAGTTACAGAGTTGTTGATCATTCCATCACGTATGAGTAAAAACAACATCTGGGACTACAATAACAATCAAAGTATTTTACTAATAACAAAAACAGGGACTAGACCTAACAACATGTAGATTAGAGTAATTATACAACCTCCTTGACCTAAGAATCATATAATATAATCATAATCATATAATCGTTACATACAGAAAAACCCGAAGTGTACGGTTTCATAACGATAACAATATTCTTGTTATTGTCCGAATAGCCCTGTCCTCGTCACCAAGGGCCCACCAAATCTCAAGGACCCAGATTGGGTGGATTGTTTGTATAACCATCTTGGAACAGGCTGTCTAGGTTAAAGATGACTTGGTGTGACCTCAACACTTTTGAAAAACAGAAAGAGAATGATTTAACAAAGTAATGAATTAATACAGAGAAAAGAAAGAGAATGATTTAATAAAGAAATGAATTTAATATAACTATTATAATAGTAAAACAGAACAAACCCAACACCATGAAATGTCGAAAAAGATGCGGGTTATGATGCTCACAGCACCTGGTATTCCCAAGCGGTCTCCCAATCAGGTACTAACCAGGCCGAACTATGCTTGGCTTCCGAGATCGGATGAGATCGGGCCTTTTCAGGGTGGTATGGCCATGAGCGGTATTGCATTAGCAGATGGACACCCATGAAATGTCGAAAAAGATGCGGGGTATGATGCTCACAGCACCTGGTATTCCCAAGCGGTCTCCCAATCAGGTACTAACCAGGCCGAACCATGCTCTGCTTCCGAGATCGGACGAGATCGGGCTTTTTCAGGGTGGTATGGCCGTGAGCGGTACTGCTCTTGCAGATGGACACCCATGAAATGTCGAAAAAGATGCGGGGCATGATGCTCACAGCACCTGGTATTCCCAAGCGGTCTCCCAATCAGGTACTAACCAGGCCGAAACATGCTTGGCTTCCGAGATCGGGCGAGATCGGGCCTTTTCAGGGTGGTATGGCTGTGAGCGGTACTGCACTAGCAGATGGACACCCATGAAATGTCGAAAAAGATGCGGGGTATGATGCTCACAGCACCTGGTATTCCCAAGCGGTCTCCCAATCAGGTACTAAACAGGCCGAACCATGCTTGGCTTCCTAGATCGGACGAGATCGGACGAGATCGGGCCTTTTCAGGGTGGTATGGCCGTGAGCGGTACTGCACTAGCAGATGGACACCCATGAAATGTCGAAAAAGATGCGGGGTATGATGCTCACAGCACCTGGTATTCCCAAGTGGTCTCCCAATCAGGTACTAACCAGGCCGAACCATGCTTGGCTTCCGAGATCGGACGAGATCAGGCCTTTTCAGGGTGGTATGGCCGTGAGCGGTACTGCACTAGCAGATGGACACCCATGAAATGTCGAAAAAGATGCGGGGTATGATGCTCACAGCACCTGGTATTCCAAAGCGGTCTCCCAATCAGGTACTAAACAGGCCGAACCATGCTTGGCTGCCGAGTTCGGACGAGATCGGGCCTTTTCAGGGTGGTATGGCCATGAGCGGTACTGCACTAGCAGATGGACACCCATGAAATGTCGAAAAAGATGCGGGGTATGATGCTCACAGAACCTGGTATTCCGAAGCGGTCTCCCAATCAGGTACTAAACAGGCCGAACCATGCTTGGCTGCCGAGATCGGACGAGATCGGGCCTTTTCAGGGTGGTATGGCCATGAGCGGTACTGCACTAGCAGATGGACACCCATGAAATGTCGAAAAAGATGCGGAGCAAGATGCTCACAGCACCTGGTATTCCCAAGCGGTCTCCCAATCAGGTACTAAACAGGCCGAACGATGCTTGGCTTCCGAGATCGGACGAGATCGGGCCTTTTCAGGGTGGTATGGCCGTGAGCGGTTCTGCTCTTGCAGATGGACACCCATGAAATGTCGAAAAAGATGCGGGTTATGATGCTCACAGCACCTGGTATTCCCAAGCGGTCTCCCAATCAGGTACTAACCAGGCCGAACTATGCTTGGCTGCCGAGATCAGATGAGATCGGGCCTTTTCAGGGTGGTATAGCCGTGAGCGGTACTGCTCTTGCAGATGGACACCCATGAAATGTCGAAAAAGATGCGGGGCATGGTTCTCACAGCACCTGGTATTCCCAAGCGGTCTCCCAATCAGGTACTAAACAGGCCGAACCATGCTTGGCTTCCGAGATCGGACGAGATCGGACGAGATCAGGCCTTTTCAGGGTGGTATGGCCGTGAGCGGTACTGCTCTTGCAGATGGACACCCATGAAATGTCGAAAAAGATGCGGGGCATGATGCTCACAGCACCTGGTATTCCCAAGCGGTCTCCCAATCAGGTGCTAACCAGGCCGACACATGCTGGGCTGCCGAGATCGGACGAGATCGGGCCTTTTCAGGGTGGTATGGCCGTGAGCGGTACTGCTCTTGCAGATGGACACCCATGAAATGTCGAAAAAGATGCGGGGTATGATGCTCACAGCACCTGGTATTCCCAAGCGGTCTCCCAATCAGGTACTAACCAGGCCAAACCATGCTTGGCTTCCGGGATCGAAAGAGATCGGGCCTTTTCAGGGTGGTATGGCCGTGAGCGGTACTGCTCTTGCAGATGGACACCCATGAAATGTCGAAAAAGATGCGGGGTATGATGCTCACAGCACCTGGTATTCCCAAGCAGTCTCCCAATCAGGTACTAAACAGGCCGAACCTTGCTTGGCTTCCGAGATCGGACGAGATCGGGCCTTTTCAGGGTGGTATGGCCGTGAGCGGTACTGCTCTTGCAGATGGACACCCATGAAATGTCGAAAAAGATGCGGGGCAAGATGCTCACAGCGGCTGGTATTCCCAAGCGGTCTCCCAATCAGGTACTAACCAGGCCGAACCATGCTTGGCTTCCGAGATCGGACGAGATCGGGCCTTTTCAGGGTGGTATGGCCGTGAGCGGTACTCTTACTGCAGATGGACACCCATGAAATGTCGAAAAAGATGCGGGGTATGATGCTCACAGCACCTGGTATTCCCAAGCGGTCTCCCAATCAGGTACTAATCAGGCCGAACGATGCTTGGCTTCCGAGATCGGACGAGATCGGGCCTTTTCAGGGTGGTATGGCCGTGAGCGGTACTCCTCTTGCAGATGGACACCCATGAAATGTCGAAAAAGATGCGGGGCATGGTTCTCACAGCACCTGGTATTCCCAAGCGGTCTCCCAATCAGGTACTAACCAGGCCGAACCATGCTTGGCTTCCGAGATCGGACGAGATCAGACGAGATCGGGCCTTTTCAGGGTGGTATGGCCGTGAGCGGTACTGCTCTTGCAGATGGACACCCATGAAATGTCGAAAAAGACGCGGGGTATGATGCTCACAGCACCTAGTATTCCCAAGCGGTCTCCCAATCAGGTACTAACCAGGCCAAACCATGCTTGGCTTCCGTGATCGGACGAGATCGGGCCTTATCAGGGTGGTATAGCCGTGAGCGGTACTGCTTTTGCAGATGGACACCCATGAAATGTCGAAAAAGATGCGGGGTATGATGCTCACAGCACCTGGTATTCCCAAGCGCTCTCCCAATCAGGTACTAACCAGGCCGAACCATGCTTGGCTTCCGAGATCGGGCCTTATCAGGGTGGTATGGCCGTGAGCGGTACTGCTCTTGCAGATGGACACCCATGAAATGTCGAAAAAGATGCGGGGTATGATGCTCACCGCACCTGGTATTCCCAAGCGGTCTCCCAATCAGGTACTAACCAGGCCGACCCATGCTTGGCTACCGAGATCGGACGAGATCGGGCGAGATCGGGCCTTATCAGGGTGGTATGGCCGTGAGCGGTACTGCTCTTGCAGATGGACACCCATGAAATGTCGAAAAAGATGCGGGGTATGATGCTCACAGCACCTGGTATTCCCAAGCGGTCTCCCAATCAGGTACTAAACAGGCCGAACCATGCTTGGCTGCCGAGATCGGACGAGATCGGGCCTTTTCAGGGTGGTATGGCCGTGAGCGGTACTGCACTTACAGATGGACACCCATGAAATGTCGCAAAAGATGCGGGGTATGATGCTCACAGCACCTGGTATTCCCAAGCGGTCTCCCAACCAGGTACTAACCAGGCCGAACCATGCTTGACTTCCGAGATCGGACGAGATCGGGCCTTTTCAGGGTGGTACGGCCGTAAGCGGTACTGCTCTTGCAGATGGACACCCATGAAATGTCGAAAAAGATGCGGGGTATGATGCTCACAGCACCTGGTATTCCCAAGCGGTCTCCCAATCAGGTACTAACCAGGCCGAACTATGCTTGGCTTCCGAGATCGAACGAGATCGGGCCTTTTCAGGGTGGTATGGCTGTGAGCGGTACTGCACTTGCAGATGGACACCCATGAAATGTCGAAAAAGATGCGGGGTATGATGCTCACAGCACCTGGTATTCCCAAGCGGTCTCCCAATCAGGTACTAACCAGGCCGAACCATGCTTGGCTTCCGAGATCGGACGAGATCGGGCCTTTTCAGGGTGGTATGGCCGTGAACGGTACTGCACTAGCAGATGGACACCCATGAAATGTCGAAAAAGATGCGGGGCATGGTTCTCACAGCACCTGGTATTCCCAAGCGGTCTCCCAATCTGGTACTAAACAAGTCTAACCATGCTTGGCTTCCGAGATCGGGCGAGATCGGGCCTTTTCAGGGTGGTATGGCCGTGAGCGGTACTGCTTTTGCAGATGGACACCCATGAAATGTCGACAAAGATGCGGGGTATGATGCTCACAGCACCTGGTATTCCCAAGCGGTCTCCCAACCAGGTACTAACCAGGCCCAACCATGCTTGGCTTCCAAGATCGGACGAGATCGGGCCTTTTCAGGGTGGTATGGCCGTGAGCGGTACTGCACTAGCAGATGGACACCCATGAAATGTCGAAAAAGATGCGGGGCATGATGCTCACAGCACCTGGTATTCCCAAGCGGTCTCCCAATCAGGTACTAACCAGGCCGAACCATGCTTGGCTTCCGAGATCGGACGAGATCAGGCCTTTTCAGGGTGGTATGGCCGTGAGCAGTACTGCTCTTGCAGATGGACACCCATGAGCTAAAGTATTAATTCGACCTTCTACACCTGCTACCCAAATCAATTGGGATTTGACATTATTCAAAGTCAGTTGGATTATTCAGGTTATAAAAGAGGGGGGAAAAGGCAGGAATATATACAGCTATGTTTTACTTTTGTGCATTTCAGGCCAAATTGGTATTTGTCTTTGAGTCAGCAATAATAACAAAGGAGTAAAGTCAGCTTGATTGCAGTAAGACTTTTTGCACTCTATACACTCAATTTTCACATGTTGTTTTACTTCTGGACGCTGCAAATGGACTGCACATCTGTTGCATCGTGTGTATATATGTGTATTACCGTACTTTGAATTTTGATTTAAACCTTTACAACCCAACTACCTCAGATCAAGCAATTATAATGTAAAGTAGTAGATGTTTAAAAAAAGCACCAAATGCAAAAAGATAACAAAATAACAATACTAAATAGTCAAATAAGCAACTCCATTATTCTTTTAGAGAAAATATCTCAGCGGGGTCAAGTCATTCAATTCAAATCGACTGGTAATCAGATTCAATTAAAGACTAACCGATTGGGTGCAATGTTGTAGTGGCAGCACAACTAAATGAATTCACTGAATTTAAATGGGATTTATAAGTGTTTTCACATTTTATACTGTAAAACAAAAAATCACATAGGATTTATGGTTAAACACTGGAGCTACAGAATTTTACCAGAAATTACATTCAATTGGTATAGCACTTCAATAACCACCAATTTATTGGAACACTATTGTAGATTTTTCATTTCACTGAAACTAAAATTATATTGCTCCACCACCACATGCACACACCCCTTTTTTACTGTATAACTCTAGCAACCACAAGTATTTTATTTTTATTTTTTTAAGAAGAAAATGACTGACTATTCTTCTGTCTGTTCAGATATCACTACTTTTACATGATAAGAGAAGTAATTTTTAAAGAAGGCTCAGCAAAATACCCAGCATTCAATAGTACTGGCATGCTGGATCTTGCAAACTACACTCCTCAACTGCACGGAAAAAAAAATAGAAAAAAACAGTCATACATTGTCTGCAGTACTTTCCACTCATTCGCTTACACTTTGTACTCCATCCTTTCTACACAAAAAGCATCATCCCGCTGTTACAGAGTAAAGAAGGTTGCACAGAGTCCTTTTCTTGCTGTTCTGTCTCTTTAGAACAGAAGGACACTTTGCGCTTCACAGAATGCAAGTCTACAAGTACTGCTGCTTAGATGTGGTTGAATGTTAGGCCCCTAAGAAATACATGTGAAGCAACAGCAATGCTTTACAAGGTGTCTATTGTTTATATAAATAAACATAAAACAGGTTACGAAAACATGCTGTAAAATCCAAATCATATTTTATCATAGTTTCACATGCTTAAACTAATAGTAATTGTTTAGTATAAATGATCGTCATGTGAAAGACATTGTTTAGTATTCTTTCATTCATTCATTCTCTCAACCGCTTATCCTCACAAGGGTCACGGGGGGTGCTAAGGCCTATCCCAGCTATCTACGGGCACCAGGCGGGGGACAAAAGAATGAACATAATTTAAAGTAATTGCTCTACAGTTGTACTGCATACCGGAGGCCATTTAATTCATTCAGATCAAGAACCTCAAATAACATATCGGCTGGTATTGTTGGAGATGGAAATCCAACTCATTTTATCTCTGAGGGCTAGCTGCGAATGCACTTGCATTATGTCAGTAAAATTCTAGAAATCATAGCGAAAGGGTTATTTTTCAAGAAAATCTGTTCCCGAAAGACCGACAAATTGTCTTTATTTGATGCTCTTGTCAGGAGAGGTTGGATTGCCTTTCCTGGCATGACGTCACGATAACTATCAGCTGTCACTAATTACGTGATTAGATTATTTTTGGCGTCACTGGACAAGGTCCAAGTGGACATGGGGAAGCTGGAGCACCTCTTTGAGTCCAGGGCCAAAGAGACGCCATGGGCCAAGAAAGCGCCAGAGAGCAAAAAGTCCGAGATCCTGGTTCTGGACTCCAAGCGGAGCACCGCCATCAACATCGGGATGACGGTCCTGCCCGCCGTTCACGTCATCAAGAGCGCCATCCTCAACTTTGACGACTTTGCCATCAACAAGGAGGGTGTGGAGAAGATCCTGAGCATGACGCCCACAGAGGAGGAGAAGCAGAAGATCCGCGAGGCTCGCTCGGCCAATCCCGACGTTCCCCTGGGGACGGCCGAGGAATTCCTCTCGGGCCTGGCTTCCGTCAGCGCCTTGACCCCCCGCCTGCAGCTGTGGTCTTTCAAACTCAACTATGAGGCACTCGAGCAGGAGATCGCCGAGCCCCTGTTTGACCTGAAGTTGGGCATGGAGCAGCTGGCCGGCAACCGGACCTTCAAGAAGATCCTGGCCACGCTGCTGGCCGTGGGGAACTTCCTCAACGGGTGTCCTCCTCACCAGAATCTTCAGGCTCCCTCCATGGTGAATCAATTCCTCTGGGCATAGGCATAAGATAACTTGGGCGCTCTCTGGTGGTTGTACGCACCTGGGCATCATGATGAAACGGTAAAGGCTTCCCAGGGCGACGTGCATAGCAGTGGTGGGGCGTATGAGTACGCTGCGGCTCTAACTCTTCTACCAGCTGTGGCTCATCTCTAGAAATGATGTGCCTGAGAGCCCCGCACCACGGTGTGTCCATTACAAAATTCCTAAACGATTCTGAGGGGTTTCTTATACATTCCAAGCAGTCCGGTGTCTTCGAGGTGGATGGTTTGCGTCGCCGAGTGCGTCGGCGCGAGCGTGGGTGGCGCTCCGCTGGGTCCATAATGGTTGGATCGTGCTGTTACGATTTCGCCGCGTAGTGCGACGCGATCGTAGGGTAAGTTGAACCCAGATGCAGAGTCGCCGAAGTAATTGGAAAGGTGAGGCAGATCTGTAGCTCTTGTTGGTTGATTTAATAAACGGGGTAACATAACTTAAACAACTTGGCTTGACCACTCATTACAAACGAACTGAACATGCGGCGTGGCGTCAATGGAAACAGCAATTACTACGAGGATTAACAGGAAACGAAACCAGAACTTAACCAGTCGATCCAACCGCGTCCACAGAAAATCATAATGCTTAAATACCAAAAATAATCTAATCACGTAATTAGTGACAGCTGATAGTTATCGTGACGTCATGCCAGGAAAGGCAATCCAACCACTCCTGACAGCTCTGAGTGATTTTGGATCCTTTGTTTCTCCCCCAAGTAATGAGGACATGTTCTTTTTAAGATAGCTCTCCATCTAAGTCCTACTATAGGTCCAGTCTTGGTAAAAGGTGCATGATGACAACTGATCTATCTGAAATCCAGAATTTGATCTGGATTTCAGATAGATCAACCATGAAATGTCGAAAAAGATGCGGGGTATGATGCTCACAGCACCTGGTATTCCCAAGCGGTCTCCCAATCAGGTACTAACCAGGCCGTACCATGCTTGGCTTCCGAGATCGAACGAGATCGGGCCTTTTCAGGGTGGTATGGCCGTGAGCGGTACAGCTCCTGCAGATGGACACCCATGAAATGTCGAAAAAGATGCGGGGTATGATGCTCACTGCACCTGGTATTCCCAAGCGGTCTCCCAATCAGGTACTAACCAGGCCGAACCATGCTTGGCTTCCGAGATCGGACGAGATCGGGCCTTTTCAGGGTGGTATGGCCGTGGGCGGTACTGCTTTTGCAGATGGACACCCATGAAATGTCGAAAAAGATGCGGGGTATGCTGCTCACAGCACCTGGTATTCCCAAGCGGTCTCCCAATCAGGTACTAAACAGGCCGAACCATGCTTGGCTTCCGAGATCGGAGGAGATCGGGCCTTTTCAGGGTGGTATGGCCGTGAACGGTACTGCACTAGCAGATGGAGACCCATGAAATGTCGAAAAAGATGCGGGGCATGGTTCTCACAGCACCTGGTATTCCCAAGCGGTCTCCCAATCTGGTATTAAACAAGTCTAACCATGCTTGGCTTCCGAGATCGGGCGAGATCGGGCCTTTTCAGGGTGGTATGGCCGTGAGCGGTACTGCTCCTGCAGATGGACACCCATGAAATGTCGAAAAAGATGCGGGGCATGGTTCTCACAGCACCTGGTGGGAGACAAAGTTGGAAACCTTCACGTGGTGTCTCCTGAGAGGCCGCTCGCTGCGGCCTGCGAATTCCAACAAATACCACTCAGAGCTGCCAACAAGGACCGTGGCACCCTACGTTTTTCATCCAGCCGGAGACATTTGACTGCCCCTCACCTCCGACTACCCCCCGGATGAAATAATCCGCGTTCCAGTGGCAGCTCTAGCGCTATCTGAGGGCAATCCTCAGGCGCTTGTAGTGCAAAAACAAAACAAACAAACAAACAGCACCTGGTATTCCCAAGCGGTCTCCCAATCTGGTACTAAACAAGTCTAACCATGCTTGGCTTCCGAGATCGGGCGAGATCGGGCCTTTTCAGGGTGGTATGGCCGTGAGCGGTACTGCTTTTGCAGATGGACACCCATGAAATGTCGAAAAAGATGCGGGGTACGATGCTCACAGCACCTGGTATTCCCAAGCGGTCTCCCAATCAGGTACTAACCAGGCCGAACCATGCTTGGCTTCCGAGATCGGACGAGATCGGGCCTTTTCAGGGTGGTATGGCCGTGAGCGGTACTGCTTTTGCAGATGGACACCCATGAAATGTCGAAAAAGATACGGGGTATGATGCTCACAGCACTTGGTATTCCCAAGCGGTCTCCCAATCAGGTACTAACCAGGCCGAACCATGCTTGGCTTCCGAGATCGGGCGAGATCGGGCCTTTTCAGGGTGGTATGGCCGTGAGCGGTACTGCTCATGCAGATGGACACCCATGAAATGTCGAAAAAGATGCGGGGTATGATGCTCACAGCACCTGGTATTCCCAAGCAGTCTCCCAATCAGGTACTAACCAGGCCGAACCATGCTTGGCTTCCGAGATCGGACGAGATCGGGCCTTTTTGGGGTGGTATGGCCGTGGGCGGTACTGCACTAGCAGATGGACACCCATGAAATGTCGAAAAAGATGCGGGGTATGATGCTCACTGCACCTGGTATTCCCAAGCGGTCTCCCAATCAGGTACTAACCAGGCCAAACCATGCTTGGCTTCCGAGATCGGACGAGATCGGGCCTTTTCAGGGTGGTATGGCCGTGAGCGGTACTGCTTTTGCAGATGGACACCCATGAAATGTCGAAAAAGATGCGGGGTATGATGCTCACAGCACTTGGTATTCCCAAGCGGTCTCCCAATCAGGTACTAACCAGGCCGAACCATGCTTGGCTTCCGAAATCGGACGAGATCGGGCCTTTTCAGGGTGGTATGGCCGTGAGCGGTACTGCGCCAGCAGATGGACACCCATGAAATGTCGAAAAAGATGCGGGGTATGATGCTCACAGCACCTGGTATTCCCAAGCGGTCTCCCAATCAGGTACTAACCAGGCCGAACCATGCTTGGCTGCCGAGATCGGGCGAGATCGGGCCTTTTCAGGGTGGTATGGCCGTGAGCGGTACTGCACTAGTAGATGGACACCCATGAAATGTCGAAAAAGATGCGGGGTATGATGCTCACAGCACCTGGTATTCCCAAGCGGTCTCCCAATCAGGTACTAACCAGGCCGAACCATGCTTGGCTTCCGAGATCGGACGAGACCGGGCCTTTTCAGGGTGGTATGGCCGTGAGCGGCACTGCACTAGCAGATGGACACCCATGAAATGTCGAAAAAGATGCGGGGTATGATGCTCACAGCACCTGGTATTCCCAAGCGGTCTCCCAATCAGGTACTAAACAGGCCGAACCATGCTTGGCTTCCAAGATCGGACGAGATCGGGCCTTTTCAGGGTGGTATGGCCGTAAGCGGTACCGCTCTTGCAGATGGACACCCATGAAATGTCGAAAAAGATGCGGGGTATGATGCTCACAGCACCTGGTATTCCCAAGCGGTCTCCCAATCAGGTACTAAACAGGCCGAACCATGCTTGGCTGCCGAGATCGGGCGAGATCGGGCCTTTTCAGGGTGGTATGGCCGTGAGCGGTACTGCACTTGCAGATGGACACCCATGAAATGTCGAAAAAGATGCGGGGTATGATGCTCACAGCACCTGGTATTCCCAAGCGGTCTCCCAATCAGGTCCTAAACAGGCCGAACTATGCTTGGCTGCCGAGATCGGACGAGATCGGGCCTTTTCAGGGTGGTATGGCCGTGAGCGGTACTGCACTAGCAGATGGACACCCATGAAATGTCGATAAAGATGCGGGGTATGATGCTCACAGCACCTGGTATTCCCAAGCGGTCTCCCAATCAGGTACTAAACAGGCCGAACCATGCTTGGCTGCCGAGATCGGACGAGATCGGGCCTTTTCAGGGTGGTATGGCCGTGAACGGTACTGCTCTTGCAGATGGACACCCATGAAATGTCGAAAAAGATGCGGGGTATGACGCTCACAGCACCTGGTATTCCCAAGCGGTCTCCCAATCAGGTACTAACCAGGCCGAACAATGCTTGGCTGCCGAGATCGGACGAGATCGGGCCTTTTCAGGGTGGTATGGCCGTGAACGATACTGCTCTTGCAGATGGACACCCATGAAATGTCGAAAAAGATGCGGGGTATGACGCACACAGCACCTGGTATTCCCAAGCGGTCTCCCAATCAGGTACTAAACAGGCCGAACCATGCTTGGCTTCCGAAATCGGACGAGATCGGGCCTTTTCAGGGTGGTATGGCCGTGAGCGGTACTGCTCTTGCAGATGGACACCCATGAAATGTCGAAAAAGATGCGGGGTATGATGCTCACAGCACCTGGTATTCCCAAGCGGTGTCCCAATCAGGTACTAACCAGGCCGAACCATGCTTGGCTGCCAAGATCGGACGAGATTGGGCCTTTTCAGGGTGGTATGGCCATGGGCGGAACTGCTCTTGCAGATGGACACCCATGAAATGTCGAAAAAGATGCGGGGCATGATGCTCACAGCACCTGGTATTCCCAAGCGGTCTCCCAATCAGGTACTAACCAGGCCGAACCATGCTTGGCTTTCGAGATCAGACGAGATCGGGCCTTTTCAGGGTGGTATGGACATGAGCGGTACTGCTCCTGCAGATGGACACCCATGAAATGTCGAAAAAGATGCGGGGTATGATG
Source organism: Stigmatopora nigra (assembly GCF_051989575.1). NCBI lineage: Eukaryota > Metazoa > Chordata > Actinopteri > Syngnathiformes > Syngnathidae > Stigmatopora > Stigmatopora nigra. The sequence goes on from NW_027551603.1 coordinate 1,014,791, forward strand.
CTCACAGCACCTAGTATTCCCAAGCAGTCTCCCAATCAGGTACTAAACAGGCCGAACCATGCTTGGCTGCCGAGATCGGACGAGATCGGGCCTTTTCAGGGTGGTATGGCCGTGAGCGGTACTGCTCTTGCAGATGGACACCCATGAAATGTCGAAAAAGATGCGGGGTATGATGCTCACAGCACCTGGTATTCCCAAGCGGTCTCCCAATCAGGTACTAACCAGGCCGAACTATGCTTGGCTTTCGAGATTGGACGAGATCGGGCCTTTTCAGGGTGGTATGGCCGTGAGCGGTACTGCTCTTGCAGATGGACACCCATGAAATGTCGAAAAAGATGCGGGGTATGATGCTCACAGCACCTGGTATTCCCAAGCGGACTCCCATTCAGGTACTAACCTGGCCGAACCATGCTTGGCTGCCGAGATCGGACGAGATCGGGCGAGATCGGGCCTTATCAGGGTGGTATGGCTGTGAGCGGTACTGCTCTTGCAGATGGACACCCATGAAATGTCGAAAAAGATGCGGGGTATGATGCTCACAGCACCTGGTATTCCTAAGCGGTCTCCCAATCAGGTACTAACCAGGCCGAACCATGCTTGGCTGCCGAGATTCGGACGAGATCGGGCCTTTTCAGGGTGGTATGGCCGTGAGCGGTACTGCTCTTGCAGATGGACACCCATGAAATGTCGAAAAAGATGCAGGGTATGATGCTCACAGCACCTGGTATTCCCAAGCGGTCTCCCAATCAGGTACTAAACAGGCCGAACCATGCTTGGCTTCCGAGATCGGACGAGATCGGGCCTTTTCAGGGTGGTATGGCCTTGAGCGGTACTGCTCTTACAGATGGACACCCATGAAAGGTCGAAAAAGATGCGGGGCATGGTTCTCACAGCACCTGGTACTCCCAAGCGGTCTCCCAATCAGATACTAACGAGGCCGAACCATGCTTGGCTTCCGAGATCGGACGAGACCGGACGAGATCGGGCCTTTTCAGGGTGGTATGGCCGTGAGCGGTACTGCACTAGCAGATGGACACCCATGAAATGTCGAAAAAGATGCGGGGTATGATGCTCACAGCACCAGGTATTTCCAAGCGGTCTCCCAATCAGGTACTAACCAGGCTGAACCATGCTTGGCTTCCGAGATCGGACGAGATCGGGCCTTTTCAGGGTGGTATGGCCGTGAGCGGTACTGCACTAGCAGATGGACACCCATGAAATGTCGAAAAAGATGCGGGGTATGATGCTCACAGCACCTGGTATTCCCAAGCGGTCTCCCAATCAGGTACTAAACAGGCCGAACCATGCTTGGCTGCAGAGATCGGACGAGATCGGGCCTTTTCAGGGTGGTATGGCCGTGAGCGGTACTGCACTAGCAGATGGACACCCATGAAATGTCGAAAAAGATGCGGGGTATGATGCTCACAGCAACTGGTATTCCCAAGCGGTCTCCCAACCAGGTACTAACCAGGCCGAACCATGCTTGACTTCCGAGATCGGACGAGATCGGGCCTTTTCAGGGTGGTACGGCCGTGAGCGGTACTGCTCTTGCAGATGGACACCCATGAAATGTCGAAAAAGATGCGGGGTTTGATGCTCACAGCACCTGGTATTCCCAAGCGGTCTCCCAATCAGGCACTAACCAGGCCGAACCATGCTTGGCTTCCGAGATTGGGCGAGATCGGGCCTTTTCAGGGTGGTATGGCCGTGAGCGGTACTGCTCATGCAGATGGACACCCATGAAATGTCGAAAAAGATGCGGGGTATGATGCTCACAGCACCTGGTATTCCCAAGCGGTCTCCCAATCAGGTACTAACCAGGCCGAACCATGCTTGGCTTCCGAGATCGGACGATATCGGGCCTTTTCAGGGTGGTATGGCCGTGATCGATACTGCTTTTGCAGATGGACACCCATGAAATGTCGAAAAAGATGCGGGGTATGATGCTCACAGCACTTGGTATTCCCAAGCGGTCTCCCAATCAGGTACTAACCAGGCCGAACCATGCTTGGCTTCCGAAATCGGACGAGATCGGGCCTTTTCAGGGTGGTATGGCTGTGAGCGGTACTGCACTAGCAGATGGACACCCATGAAATGTCGAAAAAGATGCGGGGTATGATGCTCACAGCACCTGGTATTCCCAAGCGGTCTCCCAATCAGGTACTAACCAGGCCGTACCATGCTTGGCTTCCGAGATCGAACGAGATCGGGCCTTTTCAGGGTGGTATGGCTGTGAGCGGTACTGCTCTTGCAGATGGACACCCATGAAATGTCGAAAAAGATGCGGGGTATGATGCTCACAGCACCTGGTATTCCCAAGCGGTCTCCCAATCAGGTACTAACCAGGCCGAACCATGCTTGGCTTCCGAGATCGGACGAGATCGGGCCTTTTCAGGGTGGTATGGCCGTGAGCGGTACTGCACTAGCAGATGGACACCCATGAAATGTCGAAAAAGATGCGGGGTATGATGCTCACAGTACCTGGTATTCCCAAGCGGTTTCCCAATCAGGTACTAATCAGGCCGAACCATGCTTGGCTTCCGAGATCGGACGAGATCGGTCCTTTTCAGGGTAGTATGGCCGTGAGCGGTACTGCTCTCGCAGATGGACACCCATGAAATGTCGAAAAAGATGCGGGGTATGATGCTCACAGCACCTGGTATTCCCAAGCGGTCTCCCAATCAGGTACTAAACAGGCCGAACCATGCTTGGCTTCAAAGATCGGACGAGATCGGGCCTTTTCAGGGTGGTATGGCCGTGAGCGGTACTGCACTAGCAGATGGACACCCATGAAATGTCGAAAAAGATGCGGGGTATGATGCTCACAGCACCTGGTATTCCCAAGCGGTCTCCCAATCAGGTACGAACCAGGCCGAACCTTGCTTGGCTTCTGAGATCGGACGAGATCGGGCCTTTTCAGGGTGGTATGGCCGCGAGTGGTACTGCGCTTGCAGATGGACACCCATGAAATGTCGAAAAAGATGCGGGGTATGATGCTCACAGCAACTGGTATTCCCAAGGGGTCTCCCAATCAGGTACTAACCAGGCCGAACCATGCTTGGCTTCCGAGATTGGACGAGATTGGGCCTTTTCAGGGTGGTATGGCCGGGAGCGGTACTGCACTAGCAGATGGACACCCATGAAATGTCGAAAAAGGTGCGGGGTATGATGCTCACAGCATCTGGTATTCCCAAGCGGTCTCCCAATCAGGTACTAACCAGGCCGAACCATGCTTGGCTTCCGAGATCGGACGAGATCGGGCCTTTTCAGGGTGGTATGGCCGTGAGCGGTACTGCAGTAGCAGATGGACACCCATGAAATGTCGAAAAAGATGCGGGGTACGATGCTCACAGCACCTGGTATTCCCAAGCGGTCTCCCAATCAGGTACTAACCAGGCCGAACCATGCTTGGCTTCCGAGATCGGACGAGATCAGGCCTTTTCAGGGTGGTATGGCCGTGAGCGGTACTGCTCTTGCAGATGGACACCCATGAAATGTCGAAAAAAATGCGGGGTATGATGCTCACAGCACCTGGTATTCCCAAGCGGTCTCCCAATCAGGTACTAATCAGGCCGAACTTGCTTGGCTTCCGGGATCGGACGAGATCGGGCCTTTTCGGGGTGGTATGGCCGTGAGCGGTACTGCATTAGCAGATGGACACCCATGAAATGTCGAAAAAGATGCGGGGCATGATGCTCACAGCACCTGGTATTCCCAAGCGGTCTCCCAATCAGGTACTAACCAGGCCGAACCATGCTTGGCTTCCGAGATCGGACGAGATCGGGCCTTTTCAGGGTGGTATGGCCGTGAGCGGTACTGCTCTTGCAGATGGACACCCATGAAATGTCGAAAAAGATGCGGGGTATGATGCTCACAGCACTTGGTATTCCCAAGCGGTCTCCCAATCAGGTACTAAACAGGCCGAACGATGCTTGGCTTCCGAGATCGGACGAGATCGGGCCTTTTCAGGGTGGTATGGCAGTGAGCGGTACTGCACTAGCAGATGGACACCCATGAAATGTCGAAAAAGATGCGGGGTATGATGCTCACAGCACCTGGTATTCCCAAGCGGTCTCCCAATATGGTACTAACCAGGCCGAACCATGCTTGGCTTCCGAGATCGGACGAGATCGGGCCTTTTCAGGGTGGTATGGCCGTGAGCAGTACTGCACTAGCAGATGGACACCCATGAAATGTTGAAAAAGATGCGGGGTATGATGCTCACAGTACCTGGTATTCCCAAGCGGTCTCCCAATCAGGTACTAACCAGGCCGAGCCATGCTTGGCTTCCGTGATCGGATGAGATCAGTCCTTTTCATGGTGGTATGGCCGTAAGCAGTACTGCTCATGCAGATGGACACCCATGAAATGTCGAAAAAGATGCGGGGTATGATGCTCACAGCACCTGGTATTCCCAAGCGGTCTCCCAATCAGGTACTAAACAGGCCGAACCATGCTTGGCTTCCGAGATCGGACGAAATCGGGCCTTTTCAGGGTGGTATGGCCGTGAGCGGTACTGCACTAGCAGATGGACACCCATGAAATGTCGAAAAAGATGCGGGGTATGATGCTCACAGCACCTGGTATTCCCAAGCGGTCTCCCAATCAGGTACTAACCAGGCCGAACCATGCTTGGCTTCCGAGATCGGGCGAGATCGGGCCTTTTCAGGGTGGTATGGCCGTGAGCGGTACTGCTCTTGCAGATGGACACCCATGAAATGTCGAAAAAGATGCGGGGTATGATGCTCACAGAACCTGGTATTCCCAAGCGGTCTCCCAATCAGGTACTAAACAGGCCGAACCATGCTTGGCTTCCAAGATCGGACGAGATAGGGCCTTTTCAGGGTGGTATGGCCGTGAGCGGTACTGCTCTTGCAGATGGACACCCATGAAATGTCGAAAAAGATGCGGGGTATGATGCTCACAGCACCTGGTATTCCCAAGCGGTCTCCCAATCAGGTACTAACCAGGCCGAACCATGCTTGGCTTCCAAGATCGGAGGAGATCGGGCCTTTTCAGGGTGGTATGGCCGTGAGCGGTACTGCTCTTGCAGATGGACACCCATGAAATGTCGAAAAAGATGCGGGGTATGATGCTCACAGCACCTGGTATTCCCAAGCGGTCTCCCAATCAGGTACTAACCAGGCCGAACCATGCTTGGCTACCGAGATCGGACGAGATCGGGCGAGATCGGGCGAGATCGGGCCTTTTCAGGGTGGCATGGCCGTGAGCGGTACTGCTCTTGCAGATGGACACCCATGAAATGTCGAAAAAGATGCAGGGTATGATGCTCACAGCACCTGGTATTCCCAAGCGGTCTCCCAATCAGGTACTAACCAGGCCGAACCATGCTTGGCTGCCGAGTTCGGACGAGATCGGGCGAGATCGGGCCTTTTCAGGGTGGTATGGCCGTGAGCGGTACTGCTCTTGCAGATGGACACCCATGAAATGTCGAAAATGATGCGGGGTATGATGCTCACAGCACCTGGTATTCCCAAGCGGTCTCCCAATCAGGTACTAACCAGGCCTAACCATGCTTGGCTGCCGAGATCGGACGAGATCGGACGAGATCGGGCCTTTTCAGGGTGGTATGGCCGTGAGCGGTACTGCTCTTGCAGATGGACACCCATGAAATGTCGAAAAAGATGCGGGGTATGATGCTCACAGCATCTGGTATTCCCAAGCGGTCTCCCAATCAGGTACTTACCAGGCCGAACCATGCTTGGCTTCCGAGATCGGAGGAGATTGGGCCTTTTCAGGGTGGTATGGCCGTGAGCGGTACTACTTTTGCAGATGGACACCCATGAAATGTCAAAAAAGATGCGGGGCAAGATGCTCACAGCACCTGGTATTCCCAAGCGGTCTCCCAATCAGGTACTAAACAGGCTGAACCCTGCTTGGCTGCCGAGATCGGACGAGATCGGGCGAGATCGGGCCTTATCAGGGTGGTATGGCCGTGAGCGGTACTGCTCTTGCAGATGGACACCCATAAAATGTCGAAAAAGGTGCGGGGTATGATGCTCACAGCACCTGGTATTCCCAACCGGTCTCCCAATCAGGTACTAACCAGGCCGAACCATGCTTGGCTGCCGAGATCGGACGAGATCGGGCGAGATCGGGCCTTTTCAGGGTGGTATGGCCGTGAGCGGTACTGCTCTTGCAGATGGACACCCATGAAATGTCGAAAAAGATGCGGGGTATGATGCTCACAGCACCTGGTATTCCCAAGCGGTCTCCCAATCAGGTACTAACCAGGCCGAACCATGCTTGGCTGCCGAGATCGGACGAGATCGGGCGAGATCGGGCCTTTTCAGGGTGGTATGGCCGTGAGCGGTACTGCTCTTGCAGATGGACACCCATGAAATGTCGAAAAAGATGCAGGGTATGATGCTCACAGCACCTGGTATTCCCAAGTGGTCTCCCAATCAGGTACTAACCAGGCCGAAGCATGCTTGGCTGCCGAGATCGGACGAGATCGGGCGAGATCGGGCCTTATCAGGGTGGTATGGCCGTGAGCGGTACTGCTCTTGCAGATGGACACCCATGAAATGTCGAAAAAGATGCGGGGTATGATGCTCACAGCACCTGGTATTCTCAAGCGGTCTCCCAATCAGGTACTAACCAGGCCGAACCATGCTTGGCTGCCGAGTTCGGACGAGACCGGGCGAGATCGGGCCTTTTCAGGGTGGTATGGCCGTGAGCGGTACTGCTCTTGCAGATGGACACCCATGAAATGTCGAAAAAGATGCGGGGTATGATGCTCACAGCACCTGGTATTGCCAAGCGGTCTCCCAATCAGGTACTAACCAGGCCGAATCATGCTTGGCTTCCGAGATCGGACGAGATCGGGCCTTTTCAGGGTGGTATGGCCGTGAGCGGTACTGCACTAGCAGATGGACACCCATGAAATGTCGAAAAAGATGCGGGGTATGATGCACACAGCACCTGGTATTCCCAAGCGGTCTCCCAATCAGGTACTAACCAGGCCGAACCATGCTTGGCTTCCGAGATCGGACGAGATCGGGCCTTTTCAGGGTGGTATGGCCGTGAGCGGTACTGCTCCTGCAGATGGACACCCATGAAATGTCGAAAAAGATGCGGGGTATGATGCTCACAGCAACTGGTATTCCCAAGCGGTCTCCCAATCAGGTACTAACCAGGCCGAATAATGCTTGGCTTCCGAGATCGGACGAGATAGGGCCTTTTCAGGGTGGTATGGCCGTGAGCGGTACTGCTCTTGCAGATGGACACCCATGAAATGTCGAAAAAGATGCGGGGTATGATGCTCACAGCACCTGGTATTCCCAAGCGGTCTCCCAATCAGGTACTAACCAGGCCGAACCATGCTTGGCTTCCGAGATCGGACGAGATCGGGCCTTTTCAGGGTGGTATGGCCGTGGGCGGTACTGCACTAGCAGATGGACACCCATGAAATGTCGAAAAAGATGCGGGGTATGATGCTCACAGCACCTGGTATTCCCAAGCGGTCTCCCAATCAGGTACTAACCAGGCCGAACCATGCTTGGCTGCCGAGATCGGACGAGAACGGGCGAGATCGGGCCTTTTCAGGGTGGTATGGCCGTGAGCGGTACTGCTCTTGCAGATGGACACCCATGAAATGTCGAAAAAGATGCGGGGTATGATGCTCACAGCACCTGGTATTCCCAAGCGGTCTCCCAATCAGGTACTAACCAGGCCGAACCATGCTTGGCTGCCGAGATCGGACGAGATCGGGCGAGATCGGGCCTTTTCAGGGTGGTATGGCCGTGAGCGGTACTGCTCTTGCAGATGGACACCCATGAAATGTCGAAAAAGATGCAGGGTATGATGCTCACAGCACCTGGTATTCCCAAGTGGTCTCCCAATCAGGTACTAACCAGGCCGAAGCATGCTTGGCTGCCGAGATCGGACGAGATCGGGCGAGATCGGGCCTTATCAGGGTGGTATGGCCGTGAGCGGTACTGCTCTTGCAGATGGACACCCATGAAATGTCGAAAAAGATGCGGGGTATGATGCTCACAGCACCTGGTATTCTCAAGCGGTCTCCCAATCAGGTACTAACCAGGCCGAACCATGCTTGGCTGCCGAGTTCGGACGAGACCGGGCGAGATCGGGCCTTTTCAGGGTGGTATGGCCGTGAGCGGTACTGCTCTTGCAGATGGACACCCATGAAATGTCGAAAAAGATGCGGGGTATGATGCCCACAGCACCTGGTATTCCCAAGCGGTCTCCCAATCAGGTGCTAACCAGGCTGAACCATGCTTGGCTGCCGAGATCGGACGAGATCGGGCGAGATCGGGCCTTTTCAGGGTGGTATGGCCGTGAACGGTACTGCTCTTGCAGATGGACACCCATGAAATGTCGAAAAAGATGCGGGGTATTATGCTCACAGCACCTGGTATTACCAAGCGGTCTCCCAATCAGGTACTAACCAGGCCGAACCATGCTTGGCTGCCGAGGTCGGACGAGATCGGGCGAGATCGGGCCTTTTCAGGGTGGTATGGCCGTGAGCGGTACTGCTCTTGCAGATGGACACCCATGAAATGTCGAAAAAGATGCGGGGTATGATGCTCACAGCACCTGGTATTGCCAAGCGGTCTCCCAATCAGGTACTAACCAGGCCGAATCATGCTTGGCTTCCGAGATCGGACGAGATCGGGCCTTTTCAGGGTGGTATGGCCGTGAGCGGTACTGCACTAGCAGATGGACACCCATGAAATGTCGAAAAAGATGCGGGGTATGATGCACACAGCACCTGGTATTCCCAAGCGGTCTCCCAATCAGGTACTAACCAGGCCGAACCATGCTTGGCTTCCGAGATCGGACGAGATCGGGCCTTTTCAGGGTGGTATGGCCGTGAGCGGTACTGCTCCTGCAGATGGACACCCATGAAATGTCGAAAAAGATGCGGGGTATGATGCTCACAGCAACTGGTATTCCCAAGCGGTCTCCCAATCAGGTACTAACCAGGCCGAATAATGCTTGGCTTCCGAGATCGGACGAGATAGGGCCTTTTCAGGGTGGTATGGCCGTGAGCGGTACTGCTCTTGCAGATGGACACCCATGAAATGTCGAAAAAGATGCGGGGTATGATGCTCACAGCACCTGGTATTCCCAAGCGGTCTCCCAATCAGGTACTAACCAGGCCGAACCATGCTTGGCTTCCGAGATCGGACGAGATCGGGCCTTTTCAGGGTGGTATGGCCGTGGGCGGTACTGCACTAGCAGATGGACACCCATGAAATGTCGAAAAAGATGCGGGGTATGATGCTCACAGCACCTGGTATTCCCAAGCGGTCTCCCAATCAGGTACTAACCAGGCCGAACCATGCTTGGCTGCCGAGATCGGACGAGAACGGGCGAGATCGGGCCTTTTCAGGGTGGTATGGCCGTGAGCGGTACTGCTCTTGCAGATGGACACCCATGAAATGTCGAAAAAGATGCGGGGTCTGATGCTCACAGCACCTGGTATTCCCAAGCGGTCTCCCAATCAGGTACTAAACAGGCCGAACAATGCTTGGCTTCCGAGATCGGACGAGATCGGGCCTTTTCAGGGTGGTATGGCCGTGAGCGGTACTGCTTTTGCAGATGGACACCCATGAAATGTCGAAAAAGATGCGGGGTATGATGCTCACAGCACCTGGTATTCCCAAGCGGTCTCCCAACCAGGTACTAACCAGGCTGAACCATGCTTGGCTTCCAAGATCGGACGAGATCGGGCCTTTTCAGGGTGGTATGCCCGTGAGCGGTACTCCACTGGCAGATGGACACCCATGAAATGTCGAAAAAGATGCGGGGTATGATGCTCACAGCACCTGGTATTCCCAAGCGGTCTCCCAATCAGGCACTAACCAGGCCGAACCATGCTTGGCTGCCGAGTTCGGACGAGATCGGGCAAGATCGGGCCTTTTCAGGGTGGTATAGCCGTGAGCGGTACTGCTCTTGCAGATGGACACCCATGAAATGTCGAAAATGATGCGGGGTATGATGCTCACAGCACCTGGTATTCCCAAGCGGTCTCCCAATCAGGTACTAACCAGGCCGAACCATGCTTGGCTGCCGAGATCGGACGAGATCGGACGAGATCGGGCCTTTTCAGGGTGGTATGGCCGCGAACGGTACTGGTCTTGCAGATGGACACCCATGAAATGTCGAAAAAGATACGGGGTATGATGCCCACAGCACCTGGTATTCCCAAGCGGTCTCCCAATCAGGTGCTAACCAGGCTGAACCATGCTTGGCTGCCGAGGTCGGAAGAGATCGGGCGAGATCGGGCCTTTTCAGGGTGGTATGGCCGTGAGCGGTACTGCTCTTGCAGATGGACACCCATGAAATGTCGAAAAAGATGCGGGGTATGATGCTCACAGCACCTGGTATTCCCAAGCGGTCTCCCAATCAGGTACTAACCAGGCCGAACCATGCTTGGCTTCCGAGATCGGACGAGATCGGGCCTTTTCAGGGTGGTATGGCCGTGAGCGGTACTGCACTAGCAGATGGACACCCATGAAATGTCGAAAAAGATGCGGGGTATGATGCTCACAGCACCTGGTATTCCCAAGCGGTCTCCCAATCAGGTACTAACCAGGCTGATCCATGCTTGGCTTCCTAGATCGGGCGAGATCGGGCCTTTTCAGGGTGGTATGGCCGTGAGCAGTACTGCTCTTGCAGATGGACACCCATGAAATGTCGAAAAAGGTGCGGGGTATGATGCTCACAGCACCTGGTATTCCCAACCGGTCTCCCAATCAGGTACTAACCAGGCCGAACCATGCTTGGCTGCCGAGATCGGACGAGATCGGGCGAGATCGGGCCTTTTCAGGGTGGTATGGCCGTGAGCGGTACTGCTCTTGCAGATGGACACCCATGAAATGTCGAAAAAGATGCGGGGTATGATGCTCACAGCACCTGGTATTCCCAAGCGGTCTCCCAATCAGGTACTAACCAGGCCGAACCATGCTTGGCTACCGAGATCGGACGAGATCGGGCGAGATCGGGCGAGATCGGGCCTTTTCAGGGTGGTATGGCCGTGAGCGGTACTGCTCTTGCAGATGGACACCCATGAAATGTCGAAAAAGATGCAGGGTATGATGCTCACAGCACCTGGTATTCCCAAGCAGTCTCCCAATCAGGTACTAACCAGGCCGAACCATGCTTGGCTGCCGAGTTCGGACGAGATCGGGCGAGATCGGGCCTTTTCAGGGTGGTATGGCCGTGAGCGGTACTGCTCTTGCAGATGGACACCCATGAAATGTCGAAAATGATGCGGGGTATGATGCTCACAGCACCTGGTATTCCCAAGCGGTCTCCCAATCAGGTACTAACCAGGCCGAACCATGCTTGGCTGCCGAGATCGGACGAGATCGGACGAGATCGGGCCTTTTCAGGGTGGTATGGCCGTGAACGGTACTGGTCTTGCAGATGGACACCTATGAAATGTCGAAAAAGATACGGGGTATGATGCCCACAGCACCTGGTATTCCCAAACGGTCTCCCAATCAGGTGCTAACCAGGCTGAACCATGCTTGGCTGCCGAGATCGGACGAGATCGGGCGAGATCGGGCCTTTTCAGGGTGGTATGGCCGTGAGCGGTACTGCTTTTGCAGATGGACACCCATGAAATGTCGAAAAAGATGCGGGGTATGATGCTCACAGCACCTGGTATTCCCAAGCGGTCTCCCAATCAGGTACTTACCAGGCCGAACCATGCTTGGCTTCCGAGTTCGGAGGAGATTGGGCCTTTTCAGGGTGGTATGGCCGTGAGCGGTACTACTCTTGCAGATGGACACCCATGAAATGTCGAAAAAGATGCGGGGTATGATGCTCACAGCACCTGGTATTCCCAACCGGTCTCCCAATCAGATACTAACGAGGCCGAACCATGCTTGGCTTCCGAGATCGGACGAGACCGGACGAGATCGGGCCTTTTCAGGGTGGTATGGCCGTGAGCGGTACTGCACTAGCAGATGGACACCCATGAAATGTCGAAAAAGATGCGGGGTATGATGCTCACAGCACCAGGTATTTCCAAGCGGTCTCCCAATCAGGTACTTACCAGGCCGAACCATGCTTGGCTTCCGAGATCGGAGGAGATCGGGCCTTTTCAGGGTGGTATGGCCGTGAGCGGTACTGTACTAGCAGATGGACACCCATGAAATGTCGAAAAAGATGCGGGGTATGATGCTCACAGCACCTGGTATTCCCAAGCGGTCTCCCAATCAGGTACTAACCAGGCCGAACCATGCTTGGCTGCCGAGATCGGACGAGAGCGGGCGAGATCGGGCCTTTTCAGGGTGGTATGGCCGTGAGCGGTACTGCACTAGCAGATGGACACCCATGAAATGTCGAAAAAGATGCGGGGTATGATGCTCACAGCACCTGGTATTCCCAAGGGGTCTCCCAATCAGGTACTAACCAGGCCGAACCATGCTTGGCTTCCGAGATCGGACGAGATTGGGCCTTTTCAGGGTGGTATGGCCGGGAGGGGTACTGCACTAGCAGATGGACACCCATGAAATGTCGAAAAAGGTGCGGGGTATGATGCTCACAGCATCTGGTATTCCCAAGCGGTCTCCCAATCAGGTACTAACCAGGCCGAACCATGCTTGGCTTCCGAGATCAGACGAGATCGGGCCTTTTCAGGGTGGTATGGCCGTGAGCGGTACTGCACCAGCAGATGGACACCCATGAAATGTCGAAAAAGATGCTGGGTATGATGCTCACAGCACCTGGTATTCCCAAGCGGTCTCCCAATCAGGTACTAACCAGGCCGAACCATGCTTGGCTTCCAAGATCGGAGGAGATCGGGCCTTTTCAGGGTGGTATGGCCGTGAGCGGTACTGCTCTTGCAGATGGACACCCATGAAATGTCGAAAAAGATGCGGGGTATGATGCTCACAGCATCTGGTATTCCCATGCGGTCTCCCAATCGGGTACTAACCAGGCCGAACCATGCTTGGCTTCCGAGATCGGACGAGATCGGGCCTTTTCGGGGTGGTATGGCCGTGAGCGGTACTGCACTAGCAGATGGACACCCATGAAATGTCGAAAAAGATGCGGGGTGTGATGCTTACAGTACCTGGTATTCCCAAGCGGTCTCCCAATCAGGTACTAACCAGGCCGAACCATGCTTGGCTTCTGGGATCGAACGAGATCGGGCCTTTTCAGGGTGGTATGGCCGTGAGCGGTACTACTCTTGCAGATGGACACCCATGAAATGTCGAAAAAGATGCGGGGCAAGATGCTCACAGCACCTGGTATTCCCAAGCGGTCTCCCAATCAGGTACTAAACAGGCTGAACCCTGCTTGGCTGCCGAGATCGGACGAGATCGGGCGAGATCGGGCCTTATCAGGGTGGTATGGCCGTGAGCGGTACTGCTCTTGCAGATGGACACCCATGAAATGTCGAAAAAGGTGCGGGGTATGATGCTTACAGCACCTGGTATTCCCAACCGGTCTCCCAATCAGGTACTAACCAGGCCGAACCATGCTTGGCTGCCGAGATCGGACGAGATCGGGCGAGATCGGGCCTTTTCAGGGTGGTATGGCCGTGAGCGGTACTGCTCTTGCAGATGGACACCCATGAAATGTCGAAAAAGATGCAGGGTATGATGCTCACAGCACCTGGTATTCCCAAGCGGTCTCCCAATCAGGTACTAACCAGGCCGAACCATGCTTGGCTGCCGAGTTCGGACGAGATCGGGCGAGATCGGGCCTTTTCAGGGTGGTATGGCCGTGAGCGGTACTGCTCTTGCAGATGGACACCCATGAAATGTCGAAAATGATGCGGGGTATGATGCTCACAGCACCTGGTATTCCCAAGCGGTCTCCCAATCAGGTACTAACCAGGCCGAACCATGCTTGGCTGCCGAGATCGGACAAGATCGGACGAGATCGGGCCTTTTCAGGGTGGTATGGCCGTGAACGGTACTGGTCTTGCAGATGGACACCCATGAAATGTCGAAAAAGATACGGGGTATGATGCCCACAGCACCTGGTATTCCCAAGCGGTCTCCCAATCAGGTGCTAACCAGGCTGAACCATGCTTGGCTGCCGAGGTCGGAAGAGATCGGGAGAGATCGGGCCTTTTCAGGGTGGTATGGCCGTGAGCGGTACTGCTCTTGCAGATGGACACCCATGAAATGTCGAAAAAGATGCGGGGTATGATGCTCACAGCACCTGGTATTCCCAAGCGGTCTCCCAATCAGGTACTAACCAGGCCGAACCATGCTTGGCTTCCGAGATCGGACGAGATCGGGCCTTTTCAGGGTGGTATGGCCGTGAGCGGTACTGCACTAGCAGATGGACACCCATGAAATGTCGAAAAAGATGCGGGGTATGATGCTCACAGCACCTGGTATTCCGAAGCGGTCTCCCAATCAGGTACTAAACAGGCCGAACCATGCTTGGCTGCCGAGATCCGACGAGATCGGGCCTTTTCAGGGTGGTATGGCCGTGAGCGATACTGCACTAGCAGATGGACACCCATGAAATGTCGAAAAAGATGCGGGGTATGATGCTCACAGCACCAGGTATTTCCAAGCGGTCTCCCAATCAGGTACTAACCAGGCTGAACCATGCTTGGCTTCTGAGATCGGACGAGATCGGGCCTTTTCAGGGTGGTATGGCCGTGAGCGGTACTGCACTAGCAGATGGACACCCATGAAATGTCGAAAAAGATGCGGGGTATGATGCTCACAGCACCTGGTATTCCCAAGCGGTCTCCCAATCAGGTACTAAACAGGCCGAACCATGCTTGGCTGCCGAGATCGGACGAGATCGGGCCTTTTCAGGGTGGTATGGCCGTGAGCGGTACTGCACTAGCAGATGGACACCCATGAAATGTCGAAAAAGATGCGGGGTATGATGCTCACAGCACCTGGTATTCCCAAGCGGTCTCCCAACCAGGTACTAACCAGGCCGAACCATGCTTGACTTCCGAGATCGGACGAGATCGGGCCTTTTCAGGGTGGTATGGCCGTGAGCGGTACTGCACCAGCAGATGGACACCCATGAAATGTCGAAAAAGATGCGGGGTATGATGCTCACAGCACCTGGTATTCCCAAGCGGTCTCCCAATCAGGTACTAACCAGGCCGAACCATGCTTGGCTTCCGAGATCGGACGAGATCGGGCCTTTTCAGGGTGGTATGGCCGTGAGCGGTACTGCTCATGCAGATGGACACCCATGAAATGTCGAAAAAGATGCGGGGTATGATGCTCACAGCACCTGGTATTCCCAAGCAGTCTCCCAATCAGGTACTAACCAGGCCGAACCATGCTTGGCTTCCGAGATCGGACGAGATCGGGCCTTTTCGGGGTGGTATGGCCGTGGGCGGTACTGCACTAGCAGATGGACACCCATGAAATGTCGAAAAAGATGCGGGGTATGATGCTCACAGCACCTGGTATTCCCAAGCGGTCTCCCAATCAGGTACTAACCAGGCCGAACCATGCTTGGCTTCCGAGATCGGACGAGATCGGGCCTTTTCAGGGTGGTATGGCCGTGAGCGGTACTGCTTTTGCAGATGGACACCCATGAAATGTCGAAAAAGATACGGGGTATGATGCTCACAGCACTTGGTATTCCCAAGCGGTCTCCCAATCAGGTACTAACCAGGCCGAACCATGCTTGGCTTCCGAGATCGGGCGAGATCGGGCCTTTTCAGGGTGGTATGGCCGTGAGCGGTACTGCTCATGCAGATGGACACCCATGAAATGTCGAAAAAGATGCGGGGTATGATGCTCACAGCACCTGGTATTCCCAAGCAGTCTCCCAATCAGGTACTAACCAGGCCGAACCATGCTTGGCTTCCGAGATCGGACGAGATCGGGCCTTTTCGGGGTGGTATGGCCGTGGGCGGTACTGCACTAGCAGATGGACACCCATGAAATGTCGAAAAAGATGCGGGGTATGATGCTCACAGCACCTGGTATTCCCAAGCGGTCTCCCAATCAGGTACTAACCAGGCCGAACCATGCTTGGCTTCCGAGATCGGACGAGATCGGGCCTTTTCAGGGTGGTATGGCCGTGAGCGGTACTGCTTTTGCAGATGGACACCCATGAAATGTCGAAAAAGATGCGGGGTATGATGCTCACAGCACTTGGTATTCCCAAGCGGTCTCCCAATCAGGTACTAAACAGGCCGAACCATGCTTGGCTTCCGAGATCAGACGAGATCGGGCCTTTTCAGGGTGGTATGGACATGAGCGGTACTGCTCCTGCAGATGGACACCCATGAAATGTCGAAAAAGATGCGGGGTATGATGCTCACAGCACCTAGTATTCCCAAGCAGTCTCCCAATCAGGTACTAAACAGGCCGAACCATGCTTGGCTGCCGAGATCGGACGAGATCGGGCCTTTTCAGGGTGGTATGGCCGTGAGCGGTACTGTCTTGCAGATGGACACCCATGAAATGTCGAAAAAGATGCGGGGTATGATGCTCACAGCACCTGGTATTCCCAAGCGGTCTCCCAATCAGGTACTAACCAGGCCGAACTATGCTTGGCTTTCGAGATTGGACGAGATCGGGCCTTTTCAGGGTGGTATGGCCGAGAGCGGTACTGCTCTTGCAGATGGACACCCATGAAATGTCGAAAAAGATGCGGGGTATGATGCTCACAGCACTTGGTATTCCCAAGCGGTCTCCCAATCAGGTACTAACCAGGCCGAACCATGCTTGGCTTCCGAGATCGGGCGAGATCGGGCCTTTTCAGGGTGGTATGGCCGTGAGCGGTACTGCTCATGCAGATGGACACCCATGAAATGTCGAAAAAGACATTTTCACACACAGCACCTGGTGCTCACAGCACTTGGTATTCCCAAGCGGTCTCCCAATCAGGTACTAAACAGGCCGAACCATGCTTGGCTTCCGAGATCGGACGAGATCGGGCCTTTTCAGGGTGGTATGGCCTTGAGCGGTACTGCTCTTACAGATGGACACCCATGAAAGGTCGAAAAAGATGCGGGGCATGGTTCTCACAGCACCTGGTACTCCCAAGCGGTCTCCCAATCAGATACTAACGAGGCCGAACCATGCTTGGCTTCCGAGATCGGACGAGACCGGACGAGATCGGGCCTTTTCAGGGTGGTATGGCCGTGAGCGGTACTGCACTAGCAGATGGACACCCATGAAATGTCGAAAAAGATGCGGGGTATGATGCTCACAGCACCAGGTATTTCCAAGCGGTCTCCCAATCAGGTACTAACCAGGCTGAACCATGCTTGGCTTCCGAGATCGGACGAGATCGGGCGAGATCGGGCCTTTTCAGGGTGGTATGGCCGTGAGCGGTACTGCTCTTGCAGATGGACACCCATGAAATGTCGAAAAAGATGCGGGGTATGATGCTCACAGCACCTGGTATTCCCAAGCGGTCTCCCAATCAGGTACTAACCAGGCCGAACCATGCTTGGCTTCCGAGATCGGACGAGATTGGGCCTTTTCAGGGTGGTATGGCCGGGAGGGGTACTGCACTAGCAGATGGACACCCATGAAATGTCGAAAAAGGTGCGGGGTATGATGCTCACAGCATCTGGTATTCCCAAGCGGTCTCCCAATCAGGTACTAACCAGGCCGAACCCTGCTTGGCTTCCGAGATCAGACGAGATCGGGCCTTTTCAGGGTGGTATGGCCGTGAGCGGTACTGCACCAGCAGATGGACACCCATGAAATGTCGAAAAAGATGCTGGGTATGATGCTCACAGCACCTGGTATTCCCAAGCGGTCTCCCAATCAGGTACTAACCAGGCCGAACCATGCTTGGCTTCCAAGATCGGTGGAGATCGGGCCTTTTCAGGGTGGTATGGCCGTGAGCGGTACTGCTCTTGCAGATGGACACCCATGAAATGTCGAAAAAGATGCGGGGTATGATGCTCACAGCATCTGGTATTCCCATGCGGTCTCCCAATCGGGTACTAACCAGGCCGAACCATGCTTGGCTTCCGAGATCGGACGAGATCGGGCCTTTTCGGGGTGGTATGGCCGTGAGCGGTACTGCACTAGCAGATGGACACCCATGAAATGTCGAAAAAGATGCGGGGTGTGATGCTTACAGTACCTGGTATTCCCAAGCGGTCTCCCAATCAGGTACTAACCAGGCCGAACCATGCTTGGCTTCTGGGATCGAACGAGATCGGGCCTTTTCAGGGTGGTATGGCCGTGAGCGGTACTACTCTTGCAGATGGACACCCATGAAATGTCGAAAAAGATGCGGGGCAAGATGCTCACAGCACCTGGTATTCCCAAGCGGTCTCCCAATCAGGTACTAAACAGGCTGAACCCTGCTTGGCTGCCGAGATCGGACGAGATCGGGCGAGATCGGGCCTTATCAGGGTGGTATGGCCGTGAGCGGTACTGCTCTTGCAGATGGACACCCATGAAATGTCGAAAAAGGTGCGGGGTATGATGCTTACAGCACCTGGTATTCCCAACCGGTCTCCCAATCAGGTACTAACCAGGCCGAACCATGCTTGGCTGCCGAGATCGGACGAGATCGGGCGAGATCGGGCCTTTTCAGGGTGGTATGGCCGTGAGCGGTACTGCTCTTGCAGATGGACACCCATGAAATGTCGAAAAAGATGCAGGGTATGATGCTCACAGCACCTGGTATTCCCAAGCGGTCTCCCAATCAGGTACTAACCAGGCCGAACCATGCTTGGCTGCCGAGTTCGGACGAGATCGGGCGAGATCGGGCCTTTTCAGGGTGGTATGGCCGTGAGCGGTACTGCTCTTGCAGATGGACACCCATGAAATGTCGAAAATGATGCGGGGTATGATGCTCACAGCACCTGGTATTCCCAAGCGGTCTCCCAATCAGGTACTAACCAGGCCGAACCATGCTTGGCTGCCGAGATCGGACAAGATCGGACGAGATCGGGCCTTTTCAGGGTGGTATGGCCGTGAACGGTACTGGTCTTGCAGATGGACACCCATGAAATGTCGAAAAAGATACGGGGTATGATGCCCACAGCACCTGGTATTCCCAAGCGGTCTCCCAATCAGGTGCTAACCAGGCTGAACCATGCTTGGCTGCCGAGGTCGGAAGAGATCGGGAGAGATCGGGCCTTTTCAGGGTGGTATGGCCGTGAGCGGTACTGCTCTTGCAGATGGACACCCATGAAATGTCGAAAAAGATGCGGGGTATGATGCTCACAGCACCTGGTATTCCCAAGCGGTCTCCCAATCAGGTACTAACCAGGCCGAACCATGCTTGGCTTCCGAGATCGGACGAGATCGGGCCTTTTCAGGGTGGTATGGCCGTGAGCGGTACTGCACTAGCAGATGGACACCCATGAAATGTCGAAAAAGATGCGGGGTATGATGCTCACAGCACCTGGTATTCCGAAGCGGTCTCCCAATCAGGTACTAAACAGGCCGAACCATGCTTGGCTGCCGAGATCCGACGAGATCGGGCCTTTTCAGGGTGGTATGGCCGTGAGCGATACTGCACTAGCAGATGGACACCCATGAAATGTCGAAAAAGATGCGGGGTATGATGCTCACAGCACCAGGTATTTCCAAGCGGTCTCCCAATCAGGTACTAACCAGGCTGAACCATGCTTGGCTTCTGAGATCGGACGAGATCGGGCCTTTTCAGGGTGGTATGGCCGTGAGCGGTACTGCACTAGCAGATGGACACCCATGAAATGTCGAAAAAGATGCGGGGTATGATGCTCACAGCACCTGGTATTCCCAAGCGGTCTCCCAATCAGGTACTAAACAGGCCGAACCATGCTTGGCTGCCGAGATCGGACGAGATCGGGCCTTTTCAGGGTGGTATGGCCGTGAGCGGTACTGCACTAGCAGATGGACACCCATGAAATGTCGAAAAAGATGCGGGGTATGATGCTCACAGCACCTGGTATTCCCAAGCGGTCTCCCAACCAGGTACTAACCAGGCCGAACCATGCTTGACTTCCGAGATCGGACGAGATCGGGCCTTTTCAGGGTGGTATGGCCGTGAGCGGTACTGCACCAGCAGATGGACACCCATGAAATGTCGAAAAAGATGCGGGGTATGATGCTCATAGCACCTGGTATTCCCAAGCGGTCTCCCAATCAGGTACTAACCAGGCCGAACCATGCTTGGCTTCCGAGATCGGGCGAGATCGGGCCTTTTCAGGGTGGTATGGCCGTGAGCGGTACTGCTCATGCAGATGGACACCCATGAAATGTCGAAAAAGATGCGGGGTATGATGCTCACAGCACCTGGTATTCCCAAGCAGTCTCCCAATCAGGTACTAACCAGGCCGAACCATGCTTGGCTTCCGAGATCGGACGAGATCGGGCCTTTTCGGGGTGGTATGGCCGTGGGCGGTACTGCACTAGCAGATGGACACCCATGAAATGTCGAAAAAGATGCGGGGTATGATGCTCACAGCACCTGGTATTCCCAAGCGGTCTCCCAATCAGGTACTAACCAGGCCGAACCATGCTTGGCTTCCGAGATCGGACGAGATCGGGCCTTTTCAGGGTGGTATGGCCGTGAGCGGTACTGCTTTTGCAGATGGACACCCATGAAATGTCGAAAAAGATACGGGGTATGATGCTCACAGCACCTGGTATTCCCAAGCGGTCTCCCAATCAGGTACTAACCAGGCCGAACCATGCTTTGCTTCCGAGATCGGACGAGATCGGGCCTTTTCAGGGTGGTATGGCCGTGAGCGGTACTGCTCATGCAGATGGACACCCATGAAATGTCGAAAAAGATGCGGGGTATGATGCTCACAGCACCTGGTATTCCCAAGCAGTCTCCCAATCAGGTACTAACCAGGCCGAACCATGCTTGGCTTCCGAGATCGGACGAGATCGGGCCTTTTCGGGGTGGTATGGCCGTGGGCGGTACTGCACTAGCAGATGGACACCCATGAAATGTCAAAAAAGATGCGGGGTATGATGCTCACAGCACCTGGTATTCCTAAGCGGTCTCCCAATCAGGTACTAACCAGGCCGAACCATGCTTGGCTTCCGAGATCGGACGAGATCGGGCCTTTTCAGGGTGGTATGGCCGTGAGCGGTACTGCTTTTGCAGATGGACACCCATGAAATGTCGAAAAAGATGCGGGGTATGATGCTCACAGCACTTGGTATTCCCAAGCGGTCTCCCAATCAGGTACTAAACAGGCCGAACCATGCTTGGCTTCCGAGATCGGACGAGATCGGGCCTTTTCAGGGTGGTATGGCCGTGAGCGGTACTGCTCTTGCAGATGGACACCCATGAAATGTCGAAAAAGATGCGGGGTATGATGCTCACAGCACCTGGTATTCCCAAGCGGTCTCCCAATCAGGTACTAAACAGGCCGAACCATGCTTGGCTTCCGAGATCGGACGAGATCGGGCCTTTTCAGGGTGGTATGGCCGTGAGCGGTACTGCTCTTGCAGATGGACACCCATGAAATGTCGAAAAAGATGCGGGGTATGATGCTCACAGCACCTGGTATTCCCAAGCGGTGTCCCAATCAGGTACTAACCAGGCCGAACCATGCTTGGCTGCCGAGATCGGACGAGATTGGGCCTTTTCAGGGTGGTATGGCCATGGGCGGAACTGCTCTTGCAGATGGACACCCATGAAATGTCGAAAAAGATGCGGGGCATGATGCTCACAGCACCTGGTATTCCCAAGCGGTCTCCCAATCAGGTACTAACCAGGCCGAACCATGCTTGGCTTTCGAGATCAGACGAGATCGGGCCTTTTCAGGGTGGTATGGACATGAGCGGTACTGCTCCTGCAGATGGACACCCATGAAATGTCGAAAAAGATGCGGGGTATGATGCTCACAGCACCTAGTATTCCCAAGCAGTCTCCCAATCAGGTACTAAACAGGCCGAACCATGCTTGGCTGCCGAGATCGGACGAGATCGGGCCTTTTCAGGGTGGTATGGCCGTGAGCGGTACTGCTCTTGCAGATGGACACCCATGAAATGTCGAAAAAGATGCGGGGTATGATGCTCACAGCACCTGGTATTCCCAAGCGGTCTCCCAATCAGGTACTAACCAGGCCGAACTATGCTTGGCTTTCGAGATTGGACGAGATCGGGCCTTTTCAGGGTGGTATGGCCGAGAGCGGTACTGCTCTTGCAGATGGACACCCATGAAATGTCGAAAAAGATGCGGGGTATGATGCTCACAGCACTTGGTATTCCCAAGCGGTCTCCCAATCAGGTACTAACCAGGCCGAACCATGCTTGGCTTCCGAGATCGGGCGAGATCGGGCCTTTTCAGGGTGGTATGGCCGTGAGCGGTACTGCTCATGCAGATGGACACCCATGAAATGTCGAAAAAGACATTTTCACACACAGCACCTGGTGCTCACAGCACTTGGTATTCCCAAGCGGTCTCCCAATCAGGTACTAAACAGGCCGAACCATGCTTGGCTTCCGAGATCAGACGAGATCGGGCCTTTTCAGGGTGGTATGGCCTTGAGCGGTACTGCTCTTACAGATGGACACCCATGAAAGGTCGAAAAAGATGCGGGGCATGGTTCTCACAGCACCTGGTACTCCCAAGCGGTCTCCCAATCAGATACTAACGAGGCCGAACCATGCTTGGCTTCCGAGATCGGACGAGACCGGACGAGATCGGGCCTTTTCAGGGTGGTATGGCCGTGAGCGGTACTGCACTAGCAGATGGACACCCATGAAATGTCGAAAAAGATGCGGGGTATGATGCTCACAGCACCAGGTATTTCCAAGCGGTCTCCCAATCAGGTACTAACCAGGCTGAACCATGCTTGGCTTCCGAGATCGGACGAGATCGGGCCTTTTCAGGGTGGTATGGCCGTGAGCGGTACTGCACTGGCAGATGGACACCCATGAAATGTCGAAAAAGATGCGGGGTATGATGCTCACAGCACCTGGTATTCCCAAGCGGTCTCCCAATCAGGTACTAAACAGGCCGAACCATGCTTGGCTGCCGAGATCGGACGAGATCGGGCCTTTTCAGGGTGGTATGGCCGTGAGCGGTACTGCACTAGCAGATGGACACCCATGAAATGTCGAAAAAGATGCGGGGTATGATGCTCACAGCACCTGGTATTCCCAAGCGGTCTCCCAATCAGGTACTAACCAGGCCGAACCATGCTTGGCTTCCGAGATCGGACGAGATCGGGCCTTTTCAGGGTGGTATGGCCGTGAGCGGTACTGCTTTTGCAGATGGACACCCATGAAATGTCGAAAAAGATACGGGGTATGATGCTCACAGCACTTGGTATTCCCAAGCGGTCTCCCAATCAGGTACTAACCAGGCCGAACCATGCTTGGCTTCCGAGATCGGGCGAGATCGGGCCTTTTCAGGGTGGTATGGCCGTGAGCGGTACTGCTCATGCAGATGGACACCCATGAAATGTCGAAAAAGATGCGGGGTATGATGCTCACAGCACCTGGTATTCCCAAGCGGTCTCCCAATCAGGTACTAACCAGGCCGAACCATGCTTGGCTTCCGAGATCGGACGAGATCGGGCCTTTTCAGGGTGGTATGGCCGTGAGCGGTACTGCTTTTGCAGATGGACACCCATGAAATGTCGAAAAAGATGCGGGGTATGATGCTCACAGCACTTGGTATTCCCAAGCGGTCTCCCAATCAGGTACTAAACAGGCCGAACCATGCTTGGCTTCCGAGATCGGACGAGATCGGGCCTTTTCAGGGTGGTATGGCCGTGAGCGGTACTGCTCTTGCAGATGGACACCCATGAAATGTCGAAAAAGATGCGGGGTATGATGCTCACAGCACCTGGTATTCCCAAGCGGTCTCCCAATCAGGTACTAAACAGGCCGAACCATGCTTGGCTTCCGAGATCGGACGAGATCGGGCCTTTTCAGGGTGGTATGGCCGTGAGCGGTACTGCTCTTGCAGATGGACACCCATGAAATGTCGAAAAAGATGCGGGGTATGATGCTCACAGCACCTGGTATTCCCAAGCGGTGTCCCAATCAGGTACTAACCAGGCCGAACCATGCTTGGCTGCCGAGATCGGACGAGATTGGGCCTTTTCAGGGTGGTATGGCCATGGGCGGAACTGCTCTTGCAGATGGACACCCATGAAATGTCGAAAAAGATGCGGGGCATGATGCTCACAGCACCTGGTATTCCCAAGCGGTCTCCCAATCAGGTACTAACCAGGCCGAACCATGCTTGGCTTTCGAGATCAGACGAGATCGGGCCTTTTCAGGGTGGTATGGACATGAGCGGTACTGCTCTTGCAGATGGACACCCATGAAATGTCGAAAAAGATGCGGGGTATGACGCTCACAGCACCTGGTATTCCCAAGCGGTCTCCCAATCAGGTACTAACCAGGCCGAACAATGCTTGGCTGCCGAAATCGGACGAGATCGGGCCTTTTCAGGGTGGTATGGCCGTGAACGATACTGCTCTTGCAGATGGACACCCATGAAATGTCGAAAAAGATGCGGGGTATGACGCACACAGCACCTGGTATTCCCAAGCGGTCTCCCAATCAGGTACTAAACAGGCCGAACCATGCTTGGCTTCCGAGATCGGACGAGATCGGGCCTTTTCAGGGTGGTATGGCCGTGAGCGGTACTGCTCTTGCAGATGGACACCCATGAAATGTCGAAAAAGATGCGGGGTATGATGCTCACAGCACCTGGTATTCCCAAGCGGTGTCCCAATCAGGTACTAACCAGGCCGAACCATGCTTGGCTGCCGAGATCGGACGAGATTGGGCCTTTTCAGGGTGGTATGGCCATGGGCGGAACTGCTCTTGCAGATGGACACCCATGAAATGTCGAAAAAAATGCGGGGCATGATGCTCACAGCACCTGGTATTCCCAAGCGGTCTCCCAATCAGGTACTAACCAGGCCGAACCATGCTTGGCTTTCGAGATCAGACGAGATCGGGCCTTTTCAGGGTGGTATGGACATGAGCGGTACTGCTCCTGCAGATGGACACCCATGAAATGTCGAAAAAGATGCGGGGTATGATGCTCACAGCACCTAGTATTCCCAAGCAGTCTCCCAATCAGGTACTAAACAGGCCGAACCATGCTTGGCTGCCGAGATCGGACGAGATCGGGCCTTTTCAGGGTGGTATGGCCGTGAGCGGTACTGCTCTTGCAGATGGACACCCATGAAATGTCGAAAAAGATGCGGGGTATGATGCTCACAGCACCTGGTATTCCCAAGCAGTCTCCCAATCAGGTACTAACCAGGCCGAACTATGCTTGGCTTTCGAGATTGGACGAGATCGGGCCTTTTCAGGGTGGTATGGCCGAGAGCGGTACTGCTCTTGCAGATGGACACCCATGAAATGTCGAAAAAGATGCGGGGTATGATGCTCACAGCACCTGGTATTCCCAAGCGGACTCCCATTCAGGTACTAACCTAGCCGAACCATGCTTGGCTGCCGAGATCGGACGAGATCGGGCGAGATCGGGCCTTATCAGGGTGGTATGGCTGTGAGCGGTACTGCTCTTGCAGATGGACACCCATGAAATGTCGAAAAAGATGCGGAGTATAATGCTCACAGCACCTGGTATTCCCAAGCGGTCTCCCAACCAGGTACTAACCAGGCCGAACCATGCTTGGCTTCCGAGATCGGACGAGATCGGGCGAGATCGGGCGAGATCGGGCGAGATCGGGCCTTTTCAGGGTGGTATGGCCGTGAGCGGTACTGCTCTTGCAGATGGACACCCATGAAATGTCGAAAAAGATGCAGGGTATGATGCTCACAGCACCTGGTATTCCCAAGCGGTCTCCCAATCAGGTACTAACCAGGCCGAACCATGCTTGGCTGCCGAGTTCGGACGACATCGGGCGAGATCGGGCCTTTTCAGGGTGGTATGGCCGTGAGCGGTACTGCTCTTGCAGATGGACACCCATGAAATGTCGAAAATGATGCGGGGTATGATGCTCACAGCACCTGGTATTCCCAAGCGGTCTCCCAATCAGGTACTAACCAGGCCAAACCATGCTTGGCTGCCGAGATCGGACGAGATCGGACGAGATCGGGCCTTTTCAGGGTGGTATGGCCGTGAACGGTACTGGTCTTGCAGATGGACACCTATGAAATGTCGAAAAAGATACGGGGTATGATGCCCACAGCACCTGGTATTCCCAAGCGGTCTCCCAATCAGGTGCTAACCAGGCTGAACCACGCTTGGCTGCCGAGATCGGACGAGATCGGGCGAGATCGGGCCTTTTCAGGGTGGTATGGCCGTGAGCGGTACTGCTTTTGCAGATGGACACCCATGAAATGTCGAAAAAGATGCGGGGTATGATGCTCACAGCACCTGGTATTCCCAAGCGGTCTCCCAATCAGGTACTTACCAGGCCGAACCATGCTTGGCTTCCGAGATCGGAGGAGATTGGGCCTTTTCAGGGTGGTATGGCCGTGAGCGGTACTACTCTTGCAGATGGACACCCATGAAATGTCGAAAAAGATGCGGGGTATGATGCTCACAGCACCTGGTATTCCCAAGCGGTCTCCCAATCAGGTACTAACCAGGCCGAACCATGCTTTGCTTCCGAGATCGGACGAGATCGGGCCTTTTCAGGGTGGTATGGCCGTGAGCGGTACTGCTTTTGCAGATGGACACCCATGAAATGTCAAAAAAGATGCGGGGTATGAAGCTCACAGCACCTGGTATTCCCAAGCGGTCTCCCAATCAGGTACTAACCAGGCCGAACCATGCCTGGCTTCCGAGATCGGACGAGATCGGGCCTTTTCAGGGTGGTATGGCCATGTGAGCGGTACTGCTCTTGCAGATGGACACCCATGAAATGTCGAAAAAGATGCGGGGTATGATGCTCACAGCACCTGGTATTCCCAAGCGGTCTCCCAATCCGGTACTAACCAGGCCGAACCATGCTTGGCTTCCGAGACCGGACGGGATCGGGCCTTTTCAGGGTGGTACGGCCGTGAGCAGTACTGCTCCTGCAGATGGACACCCATGAAATGTCGAAAAAGATGCGGGGTATGATGCTCACAGCACCTGGTATTCCCAAGCGGTCTCCCAATCAGGTACTAACCAGGCCGAACCATGCTTGGCTGCCGAGATCGGGCGAGATCGGGCCTTTTCAGGGTGGTATGGCCGTGAGCGGTACTGCACTAGCAGATGGACACCCATGAAATGTCGAAAAAGATGCAGGGTATGATGCTCACAGCACCTGGTATTCCCAAGCGGTCTCCCAATCAGGTACTAAACAGGCCGAACCATGCTTGGCTTCCAAGATCGGACGAGATCGGGCCTTTTCAGGGTGGTATGGCCGTGAGCGGTACTGCACTAGCAGATGGACACCCATGAAATGTCGAAAAAGATGCGACGTCTGATGCTCACAGCACCTGGTATTCCCAAGCGGTCTCCCAATCAGGTACTAACCAGGCCGAACCATGCTTGGCTGCCGAGATCGGGCAAGATCAGGCCTTTTCAGGGTGGTATGGCCGTGAGCAGTACTGCACTAGCAGATGGACACCCATGAAATGTCGAAAAAGATGCGGGGTATGATGCTCACAGCACCTGGTATTCCCAAGCGGTCTCACAATCAGGTACTAACCAGGCCGAACTATGCTTGGCTTCCGAGATCGGACGAGATCGGGCCTTTTCAGGGTGGTATGGCCGTGAGCGGTACTGCACTTGCAGATGGACACCCATGAAATGTCGAAAAAGATGCGGGGTATGATGCTCACAGCACCTGGTATTCCCAAGCGGTCTCCCAATCAGGTACTAAACAGGCCGAACCATGCTTGGCTGCCGAGATCGGACGAGATCGGGCCTTTTCAGGGTGGTATGGCCGTGAGCAGTACTGCACTAGCAGATGGACAACCATGAAATGTCGAAAAAGATGCGGGGTATGATGCTCACAGCACCTGGTATTCCCAAGCGGTCTCCCAATCAGGTACTAAACAGGCTGAACCATGCTTGGCTTCCGAGATCGGACGAGATCGGGCCTTTTCAGGGTGGTATGGCCGTGAGCGGTACTGCACTAGCAGATGGACACCCATGAAATGTCGAAAAAGATGCGGGGTATGATACTCACAGCACCTGGTATTCCGAAGCGGTCTCCCAATCAGGTACTAAACAGGCCGAACAATGCTTGGCTGCCGAGATCGGACGAGACCGGACGAGATCGGGCCTTATCAGGGTGGTATGGCCGTGAGTGGTACTGCTCTTGCAGATGGACACCCATGAAATGTCGAAAAAGATGAGGGGTATGATGCTCACAGCACCTGGTATTCCCAAGCGGTCTCCCAATCAGGTACTAACCAGGCCGAACCATGCTTGGCTGCCGAGATCGGACGAGATCGGGCCTTTTCAGGGTGGTATGGCCGTGAGCGGTACTGCTCTTGCAGATGGACACCCATGAAATGTCGAAAAAGATGCGGGGTATGATGCTCACAGCACCTGGTACTCCCAAGCGGTCTCCCAATCAGATACTAACGAGGCCGAACCATGCTTGGCTTCCGAGATCGGACGAGACCGGACGAGATCGGGCCTTTTCAGGGTGGTATGGCCGTGAGTGGTACTGCTCTTGCAGATGGACACCCATGAAATGTCGAAAAAGATGCGGGGTATGATGCTCACAGCACCTGGTATTCCCAAGCGGTCTCCCAATCAGGTACTAAACAGGCCGAACCATGCTTGGCTTCCGAGATCGGACGAGATCGGGCCTTTTCAGGGTGGTATGGCCGTGAGCGGTACTGCTCTTGCAGATGGACACCCATGAAATGTCGAAAAAGATGCGGGGTATGATGCTCACAGCACCTGGTATTCCCAAGCGGTCTCCCAATCAGGTACTAACCAGGCCGTACCATGCTTGGCTGCCGAGATTGGACGAGATCGGGCGAGATCGGGCCTTTTCAGGGTGGTATGGACGTGAGCGGTAATGCTCTTGCAGATGGACACACATGAAATGTCGAAAAAAATGCGGGGCAAGATGCTCACAGCACCTGGTATCCCCAAGCGGTCTCCCAATCAGGTACTAACCAGGCCGAACCATGCTTGGCTGCCGAGATCGGACAAGATCGGGCCTTTTCAGGGTGGTATGGCCGTGAGCGGTACTGCTCCTGCAGATGGACACCCATGAAATGTCGAAAAAGATGCGGGGTATGATGCTCACAGCACCTGGTATTCCCAAGCGGTCTCCCAAACAGATACTAACCAGGCCGAACCATGCTTGGCTACCGAGTTCGGACGAGATCGGGCCTTTTCAGGGTGGTATGGCCTTGGGCGGTACTGCTTTTGCAGATGGACACCCATGAAATGTCGAAAAAGATGCGGGGTATGATGCTCACAGCACCTGGTATTCCCAAGCGGTCTCCCAAACAGGTACTAAACAGGCCGAACCATGCTTGGCTTCCGAGATCGGACGAGATCGGGCGAGATCGGGCGAGATCGGGCGAGATCGGGCCTTTTCAGGGTGGTATGGCCGTGAGCGGTACTGCTCTTGCAGATGGACACCCATGAAATGTCGAAAAAGATGCAGGGTATGATGCTCACAGCACCTGGTATTCCCAAGCGGTCTCCCAATCAGGTACTAACCAGGCCGAACCATGCTTGGCTGCCGAGTTCGGACGACATCGGGCGAGATCGGGCCTTTTCAGGGTGGTATGGCCGTGAGCGGTACTGCTCTTGCAGATGGACACCCATGAAATGTCGAAAATGATGCGGGGTATGATGCTCACAGCACCTGGTATTCCCAAGCGGTCTCCCAATCAGGTACTAACCAGGCCAAACCATGCTTGGCTGCCGAGATCGGACGAGATCGGACGAGATCGGGCCTTTTCAGGGTGGTATGGCCGTGAACGGTACTGGTCTTGCAGATGGACACCTATGAAATGTCGAAAAAGATACGGGGTATGATGCCCACAGCACCTGGTATTCCCAAGCGGTCTCCCAATCAGGTGCTAACCAGGCTGAACCATGCTTGGCTGCCGAGATCGGACGAGATCGGGCGAGATCGGGCCTTTTCAGGGTGGTATGGCCGTGAGCGGTACTGCTTTTGCAGATGGACACCCATGAAATGTCGAAAAAGATGCGGGGTATGATGCTCACAGCACCTGGTATTCCCAAGCGGTCTCCCAATCAGGTACTTACCAGGCCGAACCATGCTTGGCTTCCGAGATCGGAGGAGATTGGGCCTTTTCAGGGTGGTATGGCCGTGAGCGGTACTACTCTTGCAGATGGACACCCATGAAATGTCGAAAAAGATGCGGGGTATGATCCTCACAGCACCTGGTATTCCCAAGCGGTCTCCCAATCAGGTACTAACCAGGCCGAACCATGCTTTGCTTCCGAGATCGGACGAGATCGGGCCTTTTCAGGGTGGTATGGCCGTGAGCGGTACTGCTTTTGCAGATGGACACCCATGAAATGTCAAAAAAGATGCGGGGTATGAAGCTCACAGCACCTGGTATTCCCAAGCGGTCTCCCAATCAGGTACTAACCAGGCCGAACCATGCTTGGCTTCCGAGATCGGACGAGATCGGGCCTTTTCAGGGTGGTATGGCCATGTGAGCGGTACTGCTCTTGCAGATGGACACCCATGAAATGTCGAAAAAGATGCGGGGTATGATGCTCACAGCACCTGGTATTCCCAAGCGGTCTCCCAATCAGGTACTAACCAGGCCGAACCATGCTTGGCTGCCGAGATCGGGCGAGATCGGGCCTTTTCAGGGTGGTATGGCCGTGAGCGGTACTGCACTAGCAGATGGACACCCATGAAATGTCGAAAAAGATGCAGGGTATGATGCTCACAGCACCTGGTATTCCCAAGCGGTCTCCCAATCAGGTACTAAACAGGCCGAACCATGCTTGGCTTCCAAGATCGGACGAGATCGGGCCTTTTCAGGGTGGTATGGCCGTGAGCGGTACTGCACTAGCAGATGGACACCCATGAAATGTCGAAAAAGATGCGACGTCTGATGCTCACAGCACCTGGTATTCCCAAGCGGTCTCCCAATCAGGTACTAACCAGGCCGAACCATGCTTGGCTGCCGAGATCGGGCGAGATCAGGCCTTTTCAGGGTGGTATGGCCGTGAGCAGTACTGCACTAGCAGATGGACACCCATGAAATGTCGAAAAAGATGCGGGGTATGATGCTCACAGCACCTGGTATTCCCAAGCGGTCTCACAATCAGGTACTAACCAGGCCGAACTATGCTTGGCTTCCGAGATCGGACGAGATCGGGCCTTTTCAGGGTGGTATGGCCGTGAGCGGTACTGCACTTGCAGATGGACACCCATGAAATGTCGAAAAAGATGCGGGGTATGATGCTCACAGCACCTGGTATTCCCAAGCGGTCTCCCAATCAGGTACTAAACAGGCCGAACCATGCTTGGCTGCCGAGATCGGACGAGATCGGGCCTTTTCAGGGTGGTATGGCCGTGAGCAGTACTGCACTAGCAGATGGACAACCATGAAATGTCGAAAAAGATGCGGGGTATGATGCTCACAGCACCTGGTATTCCCAAGCGGTCTCCCAATCAGGTACTAAACAGGCTGAACCATGCTTGGCTTCCGAGATCGGACGAGATCGGGCCTTTTCAGGGTGGTATGGCCGTGAGCGGTACTGCACTAGCAGATGGACACCCATGAAATGTCGAAAAAGATGCGGGGTATGATACTCACAGCACCTGGTATTCCGAAGCGGTCTCCCAATCAGGTACTAAACAGGCCGAACAATGCTTGGCTGCCGAGATCGGACGAGACCGGACGAGATCGGGCCTTATCAGGGTGGTATGGCCGTGAGTGGTACTGCTCTTGCAGATGGACACCCATGAAATGTCGAAAAAGATGAGGGGTATGATGCTCACAGCACCTGGTATTCCCAAGCGGTCTCCCAATCAGGTACTAACCAGGCCGAACCATGCTTGGCTGCCGAGATCGGACGAGATCGGGCCTTTTCAGGGTGGTATGGCCGTGAGCGGTACTGCTCTTGCAGATGGACACCCATGAAATGTCGAAAAAGATGCGGGGTATGATGCTCACAGCACCTGGTACTCCCAAGCGGTCTCCCAATCAGATACTAACGAGGCCGAACCATGCTTGGCTTCCGAGATCGGACGAGACCGGACGAGATCGGGCCTTTTCAGGGTGGTATGGCCGTGAGTGGTACTGCTCTTGCAGATGGACACCCATGAAATGTCGAAAAAGATGCGGGGTATGATGCTCACAGCACCTGGTATTCCCAAGCGGTCTCCCAATCAGGTACTAAACAGGCCGAACCATGCTTGGCTTCCGAGATCGGACGAGATCGGGCCTTTTCAGGGTGGTATGGCCGTGAGCGGTACTGCTCTTGCAGATGGACACCCATGAAATGTCGAAAAAGATGCGGGGTATGATGCTCACAGCACCTGGTATTCCCAAGCGGTCTCCCAATCAGGTACTAACCAGGCCGTACCATGCTTGGCTGCCGAGATTGGACGAGATCGGGCGAGATCGGGCCTTTTCAGGGTGGTATGGACGTGAGCGGTAATGCTCTTGCAGATGGACACACATGAAATGTCGAAAAAAATGCGGGGCAAGATGCTCACAGCACCTGGTATCCCCAAGCGGTCTCCCAATCAGGTACTAACCAGGCCGAACCATGCTTGGCTGCCGAGATCGGACAAGATCGGGCCTTTTCAGGGTGGTATGGCCGTGAGCGGTACTGCTCCTGCAGATGGACACCCATGAAATGTCGAAAAAGATGCGGGGTATGATGCTCACAGCACCTGGTATTCCCAAGCGGTCTCCCAAACAGATACTAACCAGGCCGAACCATGCTTGGCTACCGAGTTCGGACGAGATCGGGCCTTTTCAGGGTGGTATGGCCTTGGGCGGTACTGCTTTTGCAGATGGACACCCATGAAATGTCGAAAAAGATGCGGGGTATGATGCTCACAGCACCTGGTATTCCCAAGCGGTCTCCCAAACAGGTACTAAACAGGCCGAACCATGCTTGGCTGCCGAGATCGGACGAGATCGGGCCTTTTCAGGGTGGTATGGCCGTAAGCGGTACTGCTCTTGCAGATGGACACCCATGAAATGTCGAAAAAGATGCGGGGTTTGATGCTCACAGCACCTGGTATTCCCAAGCGGTCTCCCAATCAGGTACTAACCAGGCCGAACCATGCTTGGCTGCCGAGATCGGGCCTTTTCAGGGTGGTATGGCCGTGAGCGGTACTGCTCTTGCAGATGGACACCCATGAAATGTCGAAAAAGATGCGGGGTATGATGCTCACAGCACCTGGTATTCCCAAGCGGTCTCCCAATCAGGTACTAACCAGGCCGAACCATGCTTGGCTTCCGAGATCGGACGAGATCGGGCCTTTTCAGTGTGGTATGGCCGTGAGCGGTACTGCTCCTGCAGATGGACACCCATGAAATGTCGAAAAAGATGCGGGGTATGATGCTCACAGCACCTGGTATTCCCAAGCCGTCTCCCAATCAGGTACTAAACAGGCCGAACCATGCTTGGCTTCCGAGATCGGACGAGATCGGACGAGATCGGGCCTTTTCAGGGTGATATGGCCGTGAGCGGTACTGCTCTTGCAGATGGACACCCATGAAATGTCGAAAAAGATGCGGGGTGTGATGCTCACAGCACCCGGTATTCCCAAGCGGTCTCCCAATCAGGTACTAAACAGGCCGAACCATGCTTGGCTTCCGAGATCGGACGAGATCGGGCCTTTTCAGGGTGATATGGCCTTGAACGGTACTGCTCTTGCAGATGGACACCCATGAAATGTCGAAAAAGATGCGGGGCATGGTTCTCACAGCACCTGGTATTCCCAAGCGGTCTCCCAATCAGATACTAAACAGGCCGAACCATGCTTGGCTTCCGAGATCGGACGAGATCGGACGAGATCGGGCCTTTTCAGGGTGGTATGACCGTGAGCGGTACTGCTCTTGCAGATGGACACCCATGAAATGTCGAAAAAGATGCGGGGTATGATGCTCACAGCACCTGGTATTCCGAAGCGGTCTCCCAATCAGGTACTAAACAGGCCGAACAATGCTTGGCTGCCGAGATCGGACAAGATCGGGCCTTTTCAGGGTGGTATGGCCGTGAGCGGTACTGCTCTTGCAGATGAACACCCATGAAATGTCGAAAAAGATGCGGGGTATGATGCTTACAGCACCTGGTATTCCCAAGCGGTCTCCCAATCAGGTACTAATCAGGCCGAACGATGCTTGGCTTCCGAGATCGGACGAGATCGGGCCTTTTCAGGGTGGTATGGCCGTGAGCGGTACTGCTCTTGCAGATGGACACCCATGAAATGTCGAAAAAGATGCGGGGTATGATGCTCACAGCACCTGGTATTCCCAAGCGGTCTCCCAATCAGGTACTAACCAGGCCGAACCATGCTTGGCTGCCGAGATCGGACGAGATCGGGCCTTTTCAGGGTGGTATGGCCGTGAACGGTACTGCTCTCGCAGATGGACACCCATGAAATGTCGAAAAAGATGCGGGGCATGGTTCTCACAGCACCTGGTATTCCCAAGCGGTCTCCCAATCAGGTACTAAACAGGCCGAACCATGCTTGGCTTCCGAGATCGGACGAGATCGGACGAGATCAGGCCTTTTCAGGGTGGTATGGCCGTGAGCGGTACTGCTCTTGCAGATGGACACCCATGAAATGTCGAAAAAGATGCGGGGCAAGATGCTCACAGCACCTGGTATTCCCAAGCGGTCTCCCAATCAGGTACTAAACAGGCCGAACCATGCTTGGCTTCCGAGATCGGACGAGATCGGACGAGATCGGGCCTTTTCAGGGTGGTATGGCTGTGAGTGTTACTGCTCTTGCAGATGGACACCCATGAAATGTCGAAAAAGATGCAGGGTATGATGCTCACAGCACCTGGTATTCCCAAGCGGTCTCCCAATCAGGTACTAAACAGGCCGAACCATGCTTGGCTTCCGAGATCGGACGAGATCGGGCCTTTTCAGTGTGGTATGGCCTTGAGCGGTACTGCTCTTGCAGATGGACACCCATGAAATGTCGAAAAAGATGCGGGGCATGGTTCTCACAGCACCTGGTACTCCCAAGCGGTCTCCCAATCAGATACTAACGAGGCCGAACCATGCTTGGCTTCCGAGATCGGACGAGACCGGACGAGATCGGGCCTTTTCAGGGTGGTATGGCCGTGAGTGGTACTGCTCTTGCAGATGGACACCCATGAAATGTCGAAAAAGATGCGGGGTATGATGCTCACAGCACCTGGTATTCCCAAGCGGTCTCCCAATCAGGTACTAAACAGGCCGAACCATGCTTGGCTTCCGAGATCGGACGAGATCGGGCCTTTTCAGGGTGGTATGGCCGTGAGCGGTACTGCTCTTGCAGATGGACACCCATGAAATGTCGAAAAAGATGCGGGGTATGATGCTCACAGCACCTGGTATTCCCAAGCGGTCTCCCAATCAGGTACTAACCAGGCCGTACCATGCTTGGCTGCCGAGATTGGACGAGATCGGGCGAGATCGGGCCTTTTCAGGGTGGTATGGACGTGAGCGGTACTGCTCTTGCAGATGGACACACATGAAATGTCGAAAAAAATGCGGGGCAAGATGCTCACAGCACCTGGTATCCCCAAGCGGTCTCCCAATCAGGTACTAACCAGGCCGAACCATGCTTGGCTGCCGAGATCGGACAAGATCGGGCCTTTTCAGGGTGGTATGGCCGTGAGCGGTACTGCTCCTGCAGATGGACACCCATGAAATGTCGAAAAAGATGCGGGGTATGATGCTCACAGCACCTGGTATTCCCAAGCGGTCTCCCAAACAGATACTAACCAGGCCGAACTATGCTTGGCTACCGAGTTCGGACGAGATCGGGCCTTTTCAGGGTGGTATGGCCTTGGGCGGTACTGCTCTTGCAGATGGACACCCATGAAATGTCGAAAAAGATGCGGGGTATGATGCTCACAGCACCTGGTATTCCCAAGCGGTCTCCCAATCAGGTACTATACAGGCCGAACAATGCTTGGCTTCCGAGATCGGACGAGATCGGGCCTTTTCAGGGTGGTATGGCCGTGAGCGGTACTGCAGTAGCAGATGGACACCCATGAAATGGCGAAAAAGATGCGGGGTATAATGCTCACAGCACCTGGTATTCCCAAGCGGTCTCCCAATCAGGTACTAACCAGGCCGAACCATGCTTGGCTTCCGAGATCGGACGAGATCAGGCCTTTTCAGGGTGGTATGGCCGTGAGCGGTACTGCTCTTGCAGATGGACACCCATGAGCTAAAGTATTAATTCGACCTTCTACACCTGCTACCCAAATCAATTAGGATTTGACATTATTCAAAGTCAGTTGGAATATTCAGGTTATAAAAGAGGGGGGAAAAGGCAGGAATATATACAGCTATGTTTTACTTTTGTGCATTTCAGGCCAAATTGGTATTTGTCTTTGAGTCAGCAATAATAACAAAGGAGTAAAGTCAGCTTGATTGCAGTAAGACTTTTTGCACTCTATACACTCAATTTTCACATGTTGTTTTACTTCTGGACGCTGCAAATGGACTGCACATCTGTTGCATCGTGTGTGTATATATGTGTATAACCGTACTTTGAATTATGATTTAAACCTTTACAACCCAACTACCTCAGATCAAGCAATTATAATGTAAAGTAGTAGATGTTTAAAAAAAAGCACCAAATGCAAAAAGATAACAAAATAACAATACTAAATAGTCAAATAAGCAACTCCATTATTCTTTTAGAGAAAATATCTCAGCGGGGTCAAGTCATTCAATTCAAATCGACTGGTAATCAGATTCAATTAAAGACTAACTGATTGGGTGCAATGTTGTAGTGGCAGCACAACTAAATGAATTCACTGAATTTAAATGGGATTTATAAGTGTTTTCACATTTTATACTGTAAAACAAAAAATCACATAGGATTTATGGTTAAACACTGGAGCTACAGAATTTTACCAGAAATTACATTCAATTGGTATAGCACTTCAATAACCACCAATTTATTGGAACACTATTGTAGATTTTTCATTTCACTGAAACTAAAATTATATTGCTCCACCACCACATGCACACACCCCTTTTTTACTGTATAACTCTAGCAACCACAAGTATTTTATTTTTATTTTTTTAAGAAGAAAATGACTGACTATTCTTCTGTCTGTTCAGATATCACTACTTTTACATGATAAGAGAAGTAATTTTTAAAGAAGGCTCAGCAAAATACCCAGCATTCAATAGTACTGGCATGCTGGATCTTGCAAACTACACTCCTCAACTGCACGGAAAAAAAATAGAAAAAAACAGTCATACATTGTCTGCAGTACTTTCCACTCATTCGCTTACACTTTGTACTCCATCCTTTCTACACAAAAAGCATCATCCCGCTGTTACAGAGTAAAGAAGGTTGCACAGAGTCCTTTTCTTGCTGTTCTGTCTCTTTAGAACAGAAGGACACTTTGCGCTTCACAGAATGCAAGTCTACAAGTACTGCTGCTTAGATGTGGTTGAATGTTAGGCCCCTAAGAAATACATGTGAAGCAACAGCAATGCTTTACAAGGTGTCTATTGTTTATATAAATAAACATAAAACAGGTTACGAAAACATGCTGTAAAATCCAAATCATATTTTATCATAGTTTCACATGCTTAAACTAATAGTAATTGTTTAGTATAAATGATCGTCATGTGAAAGACATTGTTTAGTATTCTTTCATTCATTCATTCTCTCAACCGCTTATCCTCACAAGGGTCACGGGGGGTGCTAAGGCCTATCCCAGCTATCTACGGGCACCAGGCGGGGGACAAAAGAATGAACATAATTTAAAGTAATTGCTCTACAGTTGTACTGCATACCGGAGGTCATTTAATTCATTCAGATCAAGAACCTCAAATAACATATCGGCTGGTATTGTTGGAGATGGAAATCCAACTCATTTTATCTCTGAGGGCTAGCTGCGAATGCACTTGCATTATGTCAGTAAAATTCTAGAAATCATAGCGAAAGGGTTATTTTTCAAGAAAATCTGTTCCCGAAAGACCGACAAATTGTCTTTATTTGATGCTCTTGTCAGGAGAGGTTGGATTGCCTTTCCTGGCATGACGTCACGATAACTATCAGCTGTCACTAATTACGTGATTAGATTATTTTTGGCGTCACTGGACAAGGTCCAAGTGGACATGGGGAAGCTGGAGCACCTCTTTGAGTCCAGGGCCAAAGAGACGCCATGGGCCGAGAAAGCGCCAGAGAGCAAAAAGTCCGAGATCCTGGTTCTGGACTCCAAGCGGAGCACCGCCATCAACATCGGGATGACGGTCCTGCCCGCCGTTCACGTCATCAAGAGCGCCATCCTCAACTTTGACGACTTTGCCATCAACAAGGAGGGTGTGGAGAAGATCCTGAGCATGACGCCCACAGAGGAGGAGAAGCAGAAGATCCGCGAGGCTCGCTCGGCCAATCCCGACGTTCCCCTGGGGACGGCCGAGGAATTCCTCTCGGGCCTGGCTTCCGTCAGCGCCTTGACCCCCCGCCTGCAGCTGTGGTCTTTCAAACTCAACTATGAGGCACTCGAGCAGGAGATCGCCGAGCCCCTGTTTGACCTGAAGTTGGGCATGGAGCAGCTGGCCGGCAACCGGACCTTCAAGAAGATCCTGGCCACGCTGCTGGCCGTGGGGAACTTCCTCAACGGGTGTCCTCCTCACCAGAATCTTCAGGCTCCCTCCATGGTGAATCAATTCCTCTGGGCATAGGCATAAGATAACTTGGGCGCTCTCTGGTGGTTGTACGCACCTGGGCATCATGATGAAACGGTAAAGGCTTCCCAGGGCGACGTGCATAGCAGTGGTGGGGCGTATGAGTACGCTGCGGCTCTAACTCTTCTACCAGCTGTGGCTCATCTCTAGAAATGATGTGCCTGAGAGCCCCGCACCACGGTGTGTCCATTACAAAATTCCTAAACGATTCTGAGGGGTTTCTTATACATTCCAAGCAGTCCGGTGTCTTCGAGGTGGATGGTTTGCGTCGCCGAGTGCGTCGGCGCGAGCGTGGGTGGCGCTCCGCTGGGTCCATAATGGTTGGATCGTGCTGTTACGATTTCGCCGCGTAGTGCGACGCGATCGTAGGGTAAGTTGAACCCAGATGCAGAGTCGCCGAAGTAATTGGAAAGGTGAGGCAGATCTGTAGCTCTTGTTGGTTGATTTAATAAACGGGGTAACATAACTTAAACAACTTGGCTTGACCACTCATTACAAACGAACTGAACATGCGGCGTGGCGTCAATGGAAACAGCAATTACTACGAGGATTAACAGGAAACGAAACCAGAACTTAACCAGTCGATCCAACCGCGTCCACAGAAAATCATAATGCTTAAATACCAAAAATAATCTAATCACGTAATTAGTGACAGCTGATAGTTATCGTGACGTCATGCCAGGAAAGGCAATCCAACCACTCCTGACAGCTCTGAGTGATTTTGGATCCTTTGTTTCTCCCCCAAGTAATGAGGACATGTTCTTTTTAAGATAGCTCTCCATCTAAGTCCTACTATAGGTCCAGTCTTGGTAAAAGGTGCATGATGACAACTGATCTATCTGAAATCCAGAATTTGATCTGGATTTCAGATAGATCACCCATGAAATGTCGAAAAAGATGCGGGGTATGATGCTCACAGCACCTGGTATTCCCAAGCGGTCTCCCAATCAGGTACTAACCAGGCCGTACCATGCTTGGCTTCCGAGATCGAACGAGATCGGGCCTTTTCAGGGTGGTATGGCCGTGAACGGTACTGCTCCTGCAGATGGACACCCATGAAATGTCGAAAAAGATGCGGGGTATGATGCTCACTGCACCTGGTATTCCCAAGCGGTCTCCCAATCAGGTACTAACCAGGCCGAACCATGCTTGGCTTCCGAGATCGGACGAGATCGGGCCTTTTCAGGGTGGTATGGACGTGTGCGGTACTGCTTTGGCAGATGGACACCCATGAAATGTCGAAAAAGATGCGGGGTATGCTGCTCACAGCACCTGGTATTCCCAAGCGGTCTCCCAATCAGGTACTAAACAGGCCGAACCATGCTTGGCTTCCGAGATCGGAGGAGATCGGGCCTTTTCAGGGTGGTATGGCCGTGAGCGGTACTGCTCTTGCAGATGGACACCCATGAAATGTCGAAAAAGATGCGGGGTATGATGCTCACAGCACCTGGTATTCCCAAGCGGTCTCCCAATCAGGTACTAACCAGGCCGAACCATGCTTGGCTTCCGAGATCGGACGAGATCGGGCCTTTTCAGGGTGGTATGGCCGTGAACGGTACTGCACTAGCAGATGGACACCCATGAAATGTCGAAAAAGATGCGGGGCATGGTTCTCACAGCACCTGGTATTCCCAAGCGGTCTCCCAATCTGGTACTAAACAAGTCTAACCATGCTTGGCTTCCGAGATCGGGCGAGATCGGGCCTTTTCAGGGTGGTATGGCCGTGAGCGGTACTGCTTTTGCAGATGGACACCCATGAAATGTCGAAAAAGATGCGGGGTATGATGCTCACAGCACCTGGTATTCCCAAGCGGTCTCCCAACCAGGTACTAACCAGGCCCAACCATGCTTGGCTTCCAAGATCGGACGAGATCGGGCCTTTTCAGGGTGGTATGGCCGTGAGCGGTACTGCACTAGCAGATGGACACCCATGAAATGTCGAAAAAGATGCGGGGTATGATGCTCACAGCACCTGGTATTCCCAAGCGGTCTCCCAATCAGGTGCTAACCAGGCCGAACCATGCTTGGCTTCCGAGATCGGACGAGATCGGGCCTTTTCAGGGTGGTATGGCCATGAGCGGTACTGCTCTTGCAGATGGACACCCATGAGCTAAAGTATTAATTCGACCTTCTACACCTGCTACCCAAATCAATTGGGATTTGACATTATTCAAAGTCAGTTGGAATATTCAGGTTATAAAAGAGGGGGGAAAAGGCAGGAATATATACAGCTATGTTTTACTTTTGTGCATTTCAGGCCAAATTGGTATTTGTCTTTGAGTCAGCAATAATAACAAAGGAGTAAAGTCAGCTTGATTGCAGTAAGACTTTTTGCACTCTATACACTCAATTTTCACATGTTGTTTTACTTCTGGACGCTGCAAATGGACTGCACATCTGTTGCATCGTGTGTATATATGTGTATTACCGTACTTTGAATTTTGATTTAAACCTTTACAACCCAACTACCTCAGATCAAGCAATTATAATGTAAAGTAGTAGATGTTTAAAAAAAGCACCAAATGCAAAAAGATAACAAAATAACAATACTAAATAGTCAAATAAGCAACTCCATTATTCTTTTAGAGAAAATATCTCAGCGGGGTCAAGTCATTCAATTCAAATCGACTGGTAATCAGATTCAATTAAAGACTAACCGATTGGGTGCAATGTTGTAGTGGCAGCACAACTAAATGAATTCACTGAATTTAAATGGGATTTATAAGTGTTTTCACATTTTATACTGTAAAACAAAAAATCACATAGGATTTATGGTTAAACACTGGAGCTACAGAATTTTACCAGAAATTACATTCAATTGGTATAGCACTTCAATAACCACCAATTTATTGGAACACTATTGTAGATTTTTCATTTCACTGAAACTAAAATTATATTGCTCCACCACCACATGCACACACCCCTTTTTTACTGTATAACTCTAGCAACCACAAGTATTTTATTTTTATTTTTTTAAGAAGAAAATGACTGACTATTCTTCTGTCTGTTCAGATATCACTACTTTTACATGATAAGAGAAGTAATTTTTAAAGAAGGCTCAGCAAAATACCCAGCATTCAATAGTACTGGCATGCTGGATCTTGCAAACTACACTTCTCAACTGCACGGAAAAAAAATAGAAAAAAACAGTCATACATTGTCTGCAGTACTTTCCACTCATTCGCTTACACTTTGTACTCCATCCTTTCTACACAAAAAGCATCATCCCGCTGTTACAGAGTAAAGAAGGTTGCACAGAGTCCTTTTCTTGCTGTTCTGTCTCTTTAGAACAGAAGGACACTTTGCGCTTCACAGAATGCAAGTCTACAAGTACTGCTGCTTAGATGTGGTTGAATGTTAGGCCCCTAAGAAATACATGTGAAGCAACAGCAATGCTTTACAAGGTGTCTATTGTTTATATAAATAAACATAAAACAGGTTACGAAAACATGCTGTAAAATCCAAATCATATTTTATCATAGTTTCACATGCTTAAACTAATAGTAATTGTTTAGTATAAATGATCGTCATGTGAAAGACATTGTTTAGTATTCTTTCATTCATTCATTCTCTCAACCGCTTATCCTCACAAGGGTCACGGGGGGTGCTAAAGCCTATCCCAGCTATCTACGGGCACCAGGCGGGGGACAAAAGAATGAACATAATTTAAAGTAATTGCTCTACAGTTGTACTGCATACCGGAGGTCATTTAATTCATTCAGATCAAGAACCTCAAATAACATATCGGCTGGTA
The DNA here is from genome assembly GCF_051989575.1 of Stigmatopora nigra. NCBI lineage: Eukaryota > Metazoa > Chordata > Actinopteri > Syngnathiformes > Syngnathidae > Stigmatopora > Stigmatopora nigra. The sequence continues at coordinate 1,057,215 of NW_027551603.1, forward strand.
TTGTTGGAGATGGAAATCCAACTCATTTTATCTCTGAGGGCTAGCTGCGAATGCACTTGCATTATGTCAGTAAAATTCTAGAAATCATAGCGAAAGGGTTATTTTTCAAGAAAATCAGTTCCCGAAAGACCGACAAATTGTCTTTATTTGATGCTCTTGTCAGGAGAGGTTGGATTGCCTTTCCTGGCATGACGTCACGATAACTATCAGCTGTCACTAATTACGTGATTAGATTATTTTTGGCGTCACTGGACAAGGTCCAAGTGGACATGGGGAAGCTGGAGCACCTCTTTGAGTCCAGGGCCAAAGAGACGCCATGGGCCAAGAAAGCGCCAGAGAGCAAAAAGTCCGAGATCCTGGTTCTGGACTCCAAGCGGAGCACCGCCATCAACATCGGGATGACGGTCCTGCCCGCCGTTCACGTCATCAAGAGCGCCATCCTCAACTTTGACGACTTTGCCATCAACAAGGAGGGTGTGGAGAAGATCCTGAGCATGACGCCCACAGAGGAGGAGAAGCAGAAGATCCGCGAGGCTCGCTCGGCCAATCCCGACGTTCCCCTGGGGACGGCCGAGGAATTCCTCTCGGGCCTGGCTTCCGTCAGCGCCTTGACCCCCCGCCTGCAGCTGTGGTCTTTCAAACTCAACTATGAGGCACTCGAGCAGGAGATCGCCGAGCCCCTGTTTGACCTGAAGTTGGGCATGGAGCAGCTGGCCGGCAACCGGACCTTCAAGAAGATCCTGGCCACGCTGCTGGCCGTGGGGAACTTCCTCAACGGGTGTCCTCCTCACCAGAATCTTCAGGCTCCCTCCATGGTGAATCAATTCCTCTGGGCATAGGCATAAGATAACTTGGGCGCTCTCTGGTGGTTGTACGCACCTGGGCATCATGATGAAACGGTAAAGGCTTCCCAGGGCGACGTGCATAGCAGTGGTGGGGCGTATGAGTACGCTGCGGCTCTAACTCTTCTACCAGCTGTGGCTCATCTCTAGAAATGATGTGCCTGAGAGCCCCGCACCACGGTGTGTCCATTACAAAATTCCTAAACGATTCTGAGGGGTTTCTTATACATTCCAAGCAGTCCGGTGTCTTCGAGGTGGATGGTTTGCGTCGCCGAGTGCGTCGGCGCGAGCGTGGGTGGCGCTCCGCTGGGTCCATAATGGTTGGATCGTGCTGTTACGATTTCGCCGCGTAGTGCGACGCGATCGTAGGGTAAGTTGAACCCAGATGCAGAGTCGCCGAAGTAATTGGAAAGGTGAGGCAGATCTGTAGCTCTTGTTGGTTGATTTAATAAACGGGGTAACATAACTTAAACAACTTGGCTTGACCACTCATTACAAACGAACTGAACATGCGGCGTGGCGTCAATGGAAACAGCAATTACTACGAGGATTAACAGGAAACGAAACCAGAACTTAACCAGTCGATCCAACCGCGGTCACAGAAAATCATAATGCTTAAATACCAAAAATAATCTAATCACGTAATTAGTGACAGCTGATAGTTATCGTGACGTCATGCCAGGAAAGGCAATCCAACCACTCCTGACAGCTCTGAGTGATTTTGGATCCTTTGTTTCTCCCCCAAGTAATGAGGACATGTTCTTTTTAAGATAGCTCTCCATCTAAGTCCTACTATAGGTCCAGTCTTGGTAAAAGGTGCATGATGACAACTGCCAACACAAAGGAGGCATACAGCTCAGCCCCCCTTCCCCCACTGGGCCGCTCAGACCACAACCTGGTCCATCTGATCCCCACCTACATCCCTATGGTGAGGAAAATAAAACCTACCACGAGGATCATACAAAGATGGACCGAGGAGACCAGCATGGTACTGAGGGACTGTTTTGAGACAACCGACTGGGAGGTGCTGTGCAAACCACATGGGGAAGACATCGACAGCTTGACCCACTGCATCACAGATTACATCAACTTCTGTGTGGAGAACATCGTACCCTCCAAGAAGGTCCGTTGTTACTCCAACAATAAGCCGTGGGTCACCAGGGATCTAAGGGCCCTCCTGAACAAGAAGAAGAGGGCTTTTAGGTCTGGGGAGAAGGAGAGTCTCAAAACGGTCCAGAAGGAGCTGAAGAGAGAGATAAGGAGGGGAAAGACCAGCTACAGGAGGAGGCTAGAGAAGCAACTCCAAAGAGGCAACACCAAAGAGGTCTGGAGGAGCTTGAGGACCATCTCGGGCCATGGAGGCAACAGTGGGAGAGGCCCGGAGTCCGGAGACGGGGAGTGGGCCAACGAACTGAATCAGTTCTTTAACAGATTCAGCCCTGCCCCTGCTCCCCTGACCCCCCAGACCAGAAGCAACTCTACCCCCTCGTTCTCCTCTTCCTCCCCCTCTTCCTCCCCCTCTTCCACCGGTCTCTGCATCACTGTCGATCAGGTGACAAAACAACTAAAGAAGATCGAGGCAAGGAAGGCTACCGGTCCGGACGGCCTCAGCTCCAGACTACTGAGAGAGTGTGCGGATCAGCTTGGCACAGTGATTCTGCATATTTTCAACCTCAGCCTCAGTCTGCAGAAGGTCCCCACCTTGTGGAAAACTTCCTGCGTGGTCCCAGTCCCAAAGACTGCGAACCCCAGGGAGCCAAACCACTTCAGGCCGGTAGCACTAACCTCTCACCTGATCAAGACACTGGAGAGGATCATCCTCAACCACCTGAGCCCCCTGATGAATGCAGAGCTGGACCCTCTGCAGTTCGCCTATCGTCCAGGCATTGGTGTGGAAGATGCTACCACCTACCTGATGCACAGGTCTCTTTCACACCTGGAGAACTCGGGAAGCACGGTGAGAATGATGTTTTTTGACCTCTCCAGCGCATTCAACACCATTCAGCCGGTCCTTCTGAGAGGGAAACTGGAGGTGGCTGGAGTAAGGAACCACCTAGCTGCATGGATCATCGACTTCCTCACCAACAGACCACAATATGTGAGACTCCAGGACTGTACGTCTGATGTGGTAACTTGCAGCACGGGGGCCCCACAAGGCACAGTGCTTTCCCCACTCCTCTTCTCCCTCTACACGTCAGACTTTAAACATAATACAGACACCTGCCACCTCCAGAAATTCTCCGATGACACCGCCATTGTTGGACGAGTGACTGACGGGAACGACCTGGAGTACAGGGGAGTCATCACAGCCTTTGTCGACTGGTGTAGGCAAAACCACCTGCACATCAACACCAGTAAGACAAAGGAAATGGTCGTTGACTTTCGGAGGACACCTCAACAGACCACTCAGGTGAACATCCAGGGTAAAGACATTGAAATCGTGGAGGACTTGAAGTATCTGGGTGTTCACCTCAACAGTAGACTAGACTGGTCCACAAACATAGATGCCCTGTACAGAAGGGGCCAGAGCCGCCTCTACCTGTTGAGGAGCCTACGGTCCTTTGGTGTGTGCAGGTCACTGTTGAGGACCTTCTATGACACTGTGGTGGCATCTACTGTGTTTTATGCAGTGGTCTGTTGGGGAAGTGGGAGCACGGAGAGGGACAGGAACAGGCTGAACAAGCTGATCAGGAGGGCCAGCTCTGTTCTGGGCTGTCCTTTGGACTCTGTGGAGGAAGTGGGAGAGCGGAGGATGCTGACCAGGATGAGGTCCATCATGGACAGCACCTCCCACCCCCTGCATGAGTCTGTGGAGTCCCTCCAAAGCTCTTTCAGCAATAGACTGCTACACCCTCATTGCAGGAAGGAGCGCTTCCGCAGATCCTTCCTCCCATCAGCCGTCAGGCTCTTTAACTCAAAAAAGGCTGTGGGTTAGGACCTCCCGAATTTCGGATACAGTGTAGATGTGCTTGTATATATATGTATGTGTATGTATATATATATCTCACCAACACAGTTACCTATTTATATATTTATTCATGTATTTATTTATTAACTTACTATTAAGTACCCATTTGTGTATAATGCCTTTTCTATTCCTGCATCCTCACCCTCTTCCTATTGCAACAAAGAAATTTCCCGATTACGGGATGAATAAAGTTATCCAATCCAATCCAATCCAATCTATCTGAAATCCAGAATTTGATCTGGATTTCAGATAGATCACCCATGAAATGTCGAAAAAGATGCGGGGTATGATGCTCACAGCACCTGGTATTCCCAAGCGGTCTCCCAATCAGGTACTAACCAGGCCGAACCATGCTTGGCTTCCGAGATCGGACGAGATCGGGCCTTTTCAGGGTGGTATGGCCGTGAGCGGTACTGCATTAGCAGATGGACACCCATGAAATGTCGAAAAAGATGCGGGGTATGATGCTCACAGCACCTGGTATTCCCAAGCGGTCTCCCAATCAGGTACTAACCAGGCCGAACCATGCTTGGCTTCCGGGATCGGACGAGATCGGGCCTTTTCAGGGTGGTATGGCCGTGAGCGGTACTGCACTAGCAGATGGACACCCATGAAATGTCGAAAAAGATGCGGGGTATGATGCTCACAGCACCTGGTATTCCATAGAGGTCTCCCAATCAGGTACTAAACAGGCCGAACTATGCTTGGCTTCCAAGATCGGACGAGATCGGGCCTTTTCAGGGTGGTATGGCCGTGAGCGGTACTGTTCTTGCAGATGGACACCCATGAAATGTCGAAAAAGATGCGGGGTATGATGCTCACAGCACCTGGAATCCCAAGATCGGACGAGATCGGACGAGATCGGGCCTTTTCAGGGTGGTATGGCCGTGAGCGGTACTGCTCTTGCAGATGGACACCCATGAAATGTCGAAAAAGATGCGGGGCATGGTTCTCACAGCACCTGGTATTCCCAAGCGGTCTCCCAATCTGGTACTAAACAAGTCTAACCATGCTTGGCTTCCGAGATCGGGCGAGATCGGGCCTTTTCAGGGTGGTATGGCCGTGCGCGGTACTGCTTTTGCAGATGGACACCCATGAAATGTCGAAAAAGATGCGGGGTATGATGCTCACAGCACCTGGTATTCCCAAGCGGTCTCCCAACCAGGTACTAACCAGGCCCAACCATGCTTGGCTTCCAAGATCGGACGAGATCGGGCCTTTTCAGGGTGGTATGGCCGTGAGCGGTACTGCACTAGCAGATGGACACCCATGAAATGTCGAAAAAGATGCGGGGTATGATGCTCACAGCACCTGGTATTCCCAAGCGGTCTCCCAATGAGGTACTAACCAGGCCGAACCATGCTTGGCTTCCGAGATCGGACGAGATCAGGCCTTTTCAGGGTGGTATGGCCGTGAGCGGTACTGCTCTTGCAGATGGACACCCATGAGCTAAAGTATTATTTCGACCTTCTACACCTGCTACCCAAATCAATTGGGATTTGACATTATTCAAAGTCAGTTGGAATATTCAGGTTATAAAAGAGGGGGGAAAAGGCAGGAATATATACAGCTATGTTTTACTTTTGTGCATTTCAGGCCAAATTGGTATTTGTCTTTGAGTCAGCAATAATAACAAAGGAGTAAAGTCAGCTTGATTGCAGTAAGACTTTTTGCACTCTATACACTCAATTTTCACATGTTGTTTTACTTCTGGACGCTGCAAATGGACTGCACATCTGTTGCATCGTGTGTGTATATATGTGTATTACCGTACTTTGAATTTTGATTTAAACCTTTACAACCCAACTACCTCAGATCAAGCAATTATAATGTAAAGTAGTAGATGTTTAAAAAAAGCACCAAATGCAAAAAGATAACAAAATAACAATACTAAATAGTCAAATAAGCAACTCCATTATTCTTTTAGAGAAAATATCTCAGCGGGGTCAAGTCATTCAATTCAAATCGACTGGTAATCAGATTCAATTAAAGACTAACCGATTGGGTGCAATGTTGTAGTGGCAGCACAACTAAATGAATTCACTGAATTTAAATGGGATTTATAAGTGTTTTCACATTTTATACTGTAAAACAAAAAATCACATAGGATTTATGGTTAAACACTGGAGCTACAGAATTTTACCAGAAATTACATTCAATTGGTATAGCACTTCAATAACCACCAATTTATTGGAACACTATTGTAGATTTTTCATTTCACTGAAACTAAAATTATATTGCTCCACCACCACATGCACACACCCCTTTTTTACTGTATAACTCTAGCAACCACAAGTATTTTATTTTTATTTTTTTAAGAAGAAAATGACTGACTATTCTTCTGTCTGTTCAGATATCACTACTTTTACATGATAAGAGAAGTAATTTTTAAAGAAGGCTCAGCAAAATACCCAGCATTCAATAGTACTGGCATGCTGGATCTTGCAAACTACACTCCTCAACTGCACGGAAAAAAAATAGAAAAAAACAGTCATACATTGTCTGCAGTACTTTCCACTCATTCGCTTACACTTTGTACTCCATCCTTTCTACACAAAAAGCATCATCCCGCTGTTACAGAGTAAAGAAGGTTGCACAGAGTCCTTTTCTTGCTGTTCTGTCTCTTTAGAACAGAAGGACACTTTGCGCTTCACAGAATGCAAGTCTACAAGTACTGCTGCTTAGATGTGGTTGAATGTTAGGCCCCTAAGAAATACATGTGAAGCAACAGCAATGCTTTACAAGGTGTCTATTGTTTATATAAATAAACATAAAACAGGTTACGAAAACATGCTGTAAAATCCAAATCATATTTTATCATAGTTTCACATGCTTAAACTAATAGTAATTGTTTAGTATAAATGATCGTCATGTGAAAGACATTGTTTAGTATTCTTTCATTCATTCATTCTCTCAACCGCTTATCCTCACAAGGGTCACGGGGGGTGCTAAGGCCTATCCCAGCTATCTACGGGCACCAGGCGGGGGACAAAAGAATGAACATAATTTAAAGTAATTGCTCTACAGTTGTACTGCATACCGGAGGTCATTTAATTCATTCAGATCAAGAACCTCAAATAACATATCGGCTGGTATTGTTGGAGATGGAAATCCAACTCATTTTATCTCTGAGGGCTAGCTGCGAATGCACTTGCATTATGTCAGTAAAATTCTAGAAATCATAGCGAAAGGGTTATTTTTCAAGAAAATCTGTTCCCGAAAGACCGACAAATTGTCTTTATTTGATGCTCTTGTCAGGAGAGGTTGGATTGCCTTTCCTGGCATGACGTCACGATAACTATCAGCTGTCACTAATTACGTGATTAGATTATTTTTGGCGTCACTGGACAAGGTCCAAGTGGACATGGGGAAGCTGGAGCACCTCTTTGAGTCCAGGGCCAAAGAGACGCCATGGGCCAAGAAAGCGCCAGAGAGCAAAAAGTCCGAGATCCTGGTTCTGGACTCCAAGCGGAGCACCACCATCAACATCGGGATGACGGTCCTGCCCGCCGTTCACGTCATCAAGAGCGCCATCCTCAACTTTGACGACTTTGCCATCAACAAGGAGGGTGTGGAGAAGATCCTGAGCATGACGCCCACAGAGGAGGAGAAGCAGAAGATCCGCGAGGCTCGCTCGGCCAATCCCGACGTTCCCCTGGGGACGGCCGAGGAATTCCTCTCGGGCCTGGCTTCCGTCAGCGCCTTGACCCCCCGCCTGCAGCTGTGGTCTTTCAAACTCAACTATGAGGCACTCGAGCAGGAGATCGCCGAGCCCCTGTTTGACCTGAAGTTGGGCATGGAGCAGCTGGCCGGCAACCGGACCTTCAAGAAGATCCTGGCCACGCTGCTGGCCGTGGGGAACTTCCTCAACGGGTGTCCTCCTCACCAGAATCTTCAGGCTCCCTCCATGGTGAATCAATTCCTCTGGGCATAGGCATAAGATAACTTGGGCGCTCTCTGGTGGTTGTACGCACCTGGGCATCATGATGAAACGGTAAAGGCTTCCCAGGGCGACGTGCATAGCAGTGGTGGGGCGTATGAGTACGCTGCGGCTCTAACTCTTCTACCAGCTGTGGCTCATCTCTAGAAATGATGTGCCTGAGAGCCCCACACCACGGTGTGTCCATTACAAAATTCCTAAACGATTCTGAGGGGTTTCTTATACATTCCAAGCAGTCCGGTGTCTTCGAGGTGGATGGTTTGCGTCGCCGAGTGCGTCGGCGCGAGCGTGGGTGGCGCTCCGCTGGGTCCATAATGGTTGGATCGTGCTGTTACGATTTCGCCGCGTAGTGCGACGCGATCGTAGGGTAAGTTGAACCCAGATGCAGAGTCGCCGAAGTAATTGGAAAGGTGAGGCAGATCTGTAGCTCTTGTTGGTTGATTTAATAAACGGGGTAACATAACTTAAACAACTTGGCTTGACCACTCATTACAAACGAACTGAACATGCGGCGTGGCGTCAATGGAAACAGCAATTACTACGAGGATTAACAGGAAACGAAACCAGAACTTAACCAGTCGATCCAACCGCGGTCACAGAAAATCATAATGCTTAAATACCAAAAATAATCTAATCACGTAATTAGTGACAGCTGATAGTTATCGTGACGTCATGCCAGGAAAGGCAATCCAACCACTCCTGACAGCTCTGAGTGATTTTGGATCCTTTGTTTCTCCCCCAAGTAATGAGGACATGTTCTTTTTAAGATAGCTCTCCATCTAAGTCCTACTATAGGTCCAGTCTTGGTAAAAGGTGCATGATGACAACTGATCTATCTGAAATCCAGAATTTGATCTGGATTTCAGATAGATCACCCATGAAATGTCGAAAAAGATGCGGGGTATGATGCTCACAGCACCTGGTATTCCCAAGCGGTCTCCCAATCAGGTACTAACCAGGCCGAACCATGCTTGGCTTCTGAGATCGGACGAGATCGGGCCTTTTCAGGGTGGTATGGCCGTGAGCGGTACTGCTTTTGCAGATGGACACCCATGAAATGTCGAAAAAGATGCGGGGTATGCTGCTCACAGCACCTGGTATTCCCAAGCGGTCTCCCAATCAGGTACTAAACAGGCCGAACCATGCTTGGCTTCCGAGATCGGAGGAGATCGGGCCTTTTCAGGGTGGTATGGCCGTGAGCGGTACTGCTCTTGCAGATGGACACCCATGAAATGTCGAAAAAGATGCGGGGTATGATGCTCACAGCACCTGGTATTCCCAAGCGGTCTCCCAATCAGGTACTAACCAGGCCGAACCATGCTTGGCTTCCGAGATCGGACGAGATCGGGCCTTTTCAGGGTGGTATGGCCGTGAACGGTACTGCACTAGCAGATGGACACCCATGAAATGTCGAAAAAGATGCGGGGCATGGTTCTCACAGCACCTGGTATTCCCAAGCGGTCTCCCAATCTGGTACTAAACAAGTCTAACCATGCTTGGCTCCCGAGATCGGGTGAGATCGGGCCTTTTCAGGGTGGTATGGCCGTGCGCGGTACTGCTTTTGCAGATGGACACCCATGAAATGTCGAAAAAGATGCGGGGTATGATGCTCACAGCACCTGGTATTCCCAAGCGGTCTCCCAACCAGGTACTAACCAGGCCCAACCATGCTTGGCTTCCAAGATCGGACGAGATCGGGCCTTTTCAGGGTGGTATGGCCGTGAGCGGTACTGCACTAGCAGATGGACACCCATGAAATGTCGAAAAAGATGCGGGGTATGATGCTCACAGCACCTGGTATTCCCAAGCGGTCTCCCAATGAGGTACTAACCAGGCCGAACCATGCTTGGCTTCCGAGATCGGACGAGATCAGGCCTTTTCAGGGTGGTATGGCCGTGAGCGGTACTGCTCTGGCAGATGGACACCCATGAGCTAAAGTATTATTTCGACCTTCTACACCTGCTACCCAAATCAATTGGGATTTGACATTATTCAAAGTCAGTTGGAATATTCAGGTTATAAAAGAGGGGGGAAAAGGCAGGAATATATACAGCTATGTTTTACTTTTGTGCATTTCAGGCCAAATTGGTATTTGTCTTTGAGTCAGCAATAATAACAAAGGAGTAAAGTCAGCTTGATTGCAGTAAGACTTTTTGCACTCTATACACTCAATTTTCACATGTTGTTTTACTTCTGGACGCTGCAAATGGACTGCACATCTGTTGCATCGTGTGTATATATGTGTATTACCGTACTTTGAATTTTGATTTAAACCTTTACAACCCAACTACCTCAGATCAAGCAATTATAATGTAAAGTAGTAGATGTTTAAAAAAAGCACCAAATGCAAAAAGATAACAAAATAACAATACTAAATAGTCAAATAAGCAACTCCATTATTCTTTTAGAGAAAATATCTCAGCGGGGTCAAGTCATTCAATTCAAATCGACTGGTAATCAGATTCAATTAAAGACTAACCGATTGGGTGCAATGTTGTAGTGGCAGCACAACTAAATGAATTCACTGAATTTAAATGGGATTTATAAGTGTTTTCACATTTTATACTGTAAAACAAAAAATCACATAGGATTTATGGTTAAACACTGGAGCTACAGAATTTTACCAGAAATTACATTCAATTGGTATAGCACTTCAATAACCACCAATTTATTGGAACACTATTGTAGATTTTTCATTTCACTGAAACTAAAATTATATTGCTCCACCACCACATGCACACACCCCTTTTTTACTGTATAACTCTAGCAACCACAAGTATTTTATTTTTATTTTTTTAAGAAGAAAATGACTGACTATTCTTCTGTCTGTTCAGATATCACTACTTTTACATGATAAGAGAAGTAATTTTTAAAGAAGGCTCAGCAAAATACCCAGCATTCAATAGTACTGGCATGCTGGATCTTGCAAACTACACTCCTCAACTGCACGGAAAAAAAATAGAAAAAAACAGTCATACATTGTCTGCAGTACTTTCCACTCATTCGCTTACACTTTGTACTCCATCCTTTCTACACAAAAAGCATCATCCCGCTGTTACAGAGTAAAGAAGGTTGCACAGAGTCCTTTTCTTGCTGTTCTGTCTCTTTAGAACAGAAGGACACTTTGCGCTTCACAGAATGCAAGTCTACAAGTACTGCTGCTTAGATGTGGTTGAATGTTAGGCCCCTAAGAAATACATGTGAAGCAACAGCAATGCTTTACAAGGTGTCTATTGTTTATATAAATAAACATAAAACAGGTTACGAAAACATGCTGTAAAATCCAAATCATATTTTATCATAGTTTCACATGCTTAAACTAATAGTAATTGTTTAGTATAAATGATCGTCATGTGAAAGACATTGTTTAGTATTCTTTCATTCATTCATTCTCTCAACCGCTTATCCTCACAAGGGTCACGGGGGGTGCTAAGGCCTATCCCAGCTATCTACGGGCACCAGGCGGGGGACAAAAGAATGAACATAATTTAAAGTAATTGCTCTACAGTTGTACTGCATACCGGAGGTCATTTAATTCATTCAGATCAAGAACCTCAAATAACATATCGGCTGGTATTGTTGGAGATGGAAATCCAACTCATTTTATCTCTGAGGGCTAGCTGCGAATGCACTTGCATTATGTCAGTAAAATTCTAGAAATCATAGCGAAAGGGTTAATTTTCAAGAAAATCTGTTCCCGAAAGACCGACAAATTGTCTTTATTTGATGCTCTTGTCAGGAGAGGTTGGATTGCCTTTCCTGGCATGACGTCACGATAACTATCAGCTGTCACTAATTACGTGATTAGATTATTTTTGGCGTCACTGGACAAGGTCCAAGTGGACATGGGGAAGCTGGAGCACCTCTTTGAGTCCAGGGCCAAAGAGACGCCATGGGCCAAGAAAGCGCCAGAGAGCAAAAAGTCCGAGATCCTGGTTCTGGACTCCAAGCGGAGCACCACCATCAACATCGGGATGACGGTCCTGCCCGCCGTTCACGTCATCAAGAGCGCCATCCTCAACTTTGACGACTTTGCCATCAACAAGGAGGGTGTGGAGAAGATCCTGAGCATGACGCCCACAGAGGAGGAGAAGCAGAAGATCCGCGAGGCTCGCTCGGCCAATCCCGACGTTCCCCTGGGGACGGCCGAGGAATTCCTCTCGGGCCTGGCTTCCGTCAGCGCCTTGACCCCCCGCCTGCAGCTGTGGTCTTTCAAACTCAACTATGAGGCACTCGAGCAGGAGATCGCCGAGCCCCTGTTTGACCTGAAGTTGGGCATGGAGCAGCTGGCCGGCAACCGGACCTTCAAGAAGATCCTGGCCACGCTGCTGGCCGTGGGGAACTTCCTCAACGGGTGTCCTCCTCACCAGAATCTTCAGGCTCCCTCCATGGTGAATCAATTCCTCTGGGCATAGGCATAAGATAACTTGGGCGCTCTCTGGTGGTTGTACGCACCTGGGCATCATGATGAAACGGTAAAGGCTTCCCAGGGCGACGTGCATAGCAGTGGTGGGGCGTATGAGTACGCTGCGGCTCTAACTCTTCTACCAGCTGTGGCTCATCTCTAGAAATGATGTGCCTGAGAGCCCCGCACCACGGTGTGTCCATTACAAAATTCCTAAACGATTCTGAGGGGTTTCTTATACATTCCAAGCAGTCCGGTGTCTTCGAGGTGGATGGTTTGCGTCGCCGAGTGCGTCGGCGCGAGCGTGGGTGGCGCTCCGCTGGGTCCATAATGGTTGGATCGTGCTGTTACGATTTCGCCGCGTAGTGCGACGCGATCGTAGGGTAAGTTGAACCCAGATGCAGAGTCGCCGAAGTAATTGGAAAGGTGAGGCAGATCTGTAGCTCTTGTTGGTTGATTTAATAAACGGGGTAACATAACTTAAACAACTTGGCTTGACCACTCATTACAAACGAACTGAACATGCGGCGTGGCGTCAATGGAAACAGCAATTACTACGAGGATTAACAGGAAACGAAACCAGAACTTAACCAGTCGATCCAACCGCGCCCACAGAAAATCATAATGCTTAAATACCAAAAATAATCTAATCACGTAATTAGTGACAGCTGATAGTTATCGTGACGTCATGCCAGGAAAGGCAATCCAACCACTCCTGACAGCTCTGAGTGATTTTGGATCCTTTGTTTCTCCCCCAAGTAATGAGGACATGTTCTTTTTAAGATAGCTCTCCATCTAAGTCCTACTATAGGTCCAGTCTTGGTAAAAGGTGCATGATGACAACTGATCTATCTGAAATCCAGAATTTGATCTGGATTTCAGATAGATCACCCATGAAATGTCGAAAAAGATGCGGGGTATGATGCTCACAGCACCTGGTATTCCCAAGCGGTCTCCCAATCAGGTACTAACCAGGCCGAACCATGCTTGGCTTCCGAGATCGGACGAGATCGGGCCTTTTCAGGGTGGTATGGCCGTGAGCGGTACTGCTTTTGCAGATGGACACCCATGAAATGTCGAAAAAGATGCGGGGTATGCTGCTCACAGCACCTGGTATTCCCAAGCGGTCTCCCAATCAGGTACTAAACAGGCCGAACCATGCTTGGCTTCCGAGATCGGAGGAGATCGGGCCTTTTCAGGGTGGTATGGCCGTGAGCGGTACTGCTCTTGCAGATGGACACCCATGAAATGTCGAAAAAGATGCGGGGTATGATGCTCACAGCACCTGGTATTCCCAAGCGGTCTCCCAATCAGGTACTAACCAGGCCGAACCATGCTTGGCTTCCGAGATCGGACGAGATCGGGCCTTTTCAGGGTGGTATGGCCGTGAACGGTACTGCACTAGCAGAATGACACCCATGAAATGTCGAAAAAGATGCGGGGCATGGTTCTCACAGCACCTGGTATTCCCAAGCGGTCTCCCAATCAGGTACTAAACAGGCCGAACGATGCTTGGCTTCCGAGATCGGACGAGATCGGGCCTTTTCAGGGTGGTATGGCCGTGAGCGGTACTGCTCTTGCAGATGGACACCCATGAAATGTCGAAAAAGATGCGGGGTATGATGCTCACAGCACCTGGTATTCCCAAGCGGTCTCCCAATCAGGTACTAACCAGGCCGAACCATGCTTGGCTGCCGAGATCGGACGAGATCGGGCCTTTTCAGGGTGGTATGGCCGTGAGCTGTACTGCTCTTGCAGATGGACACCCATGAAATGTCGAAAAAGATGCGGGGCATGGTTCTCACAGCACCTGGTATTCCCAAGCGGTCTCCCAATCAGGTACTAAACAGGCCGAACTATGCTTGGCTTCCGAGATCGGACGAGATCGGACGAGATCAGGCCTTTTCAGGGTGGTATGGCCGTGAGCGGTACTGCTCTTGCAGATGGACACCCATGAAATGTCGAAAAAGATGCGGGGCATGATGCTCACAGCACCTGGTATTCCCAAGCGGTCTCCCAATCAGGTGCTAACCAGGCCGACACATGCTGGGCTGCCGAGATCGGACGAGATTGGGCCTTTTCAGGGTGGTATGGCCGTGAGCGGTACTGCTCTTGCAGATGGACACCCATGAAATGTCGAAAAAGATGCGGGGTATGATGCTCACAGCACCTGGTATTCCCAAGCGGTCTCCCAATCAGGTACTAACCAGGCCAAACCATGCTTGGCTTCCGGGATCGAAAGAGATCGGGCCTTTTCAGGGTGGTATGGCCGTGAGCAGTACTGCTCTTGCAGATGGACACCCATGAAATGTCGAAAAAGATGCGGGGTATGATGCTCACAGCACCTGGTATTCCCAAGCGGTCTCCCAATCAGGTACTAAACAGGCCGAACCATGCTTGGCTTCCGAGATCGGACGAGATCGGGCCTTTTCAGGGTGGTATGGCCGTGAGCGGTACTGCTCTTGCAGATGGACACCCATGAAATGTCGAAAAAGATGCGGGGTATGATGCTCACAGCACCTGGTATTCCCAAGCGGTCTCCCAATCAGGTACTAACCAGGCCGAACCATGCTTGGCTGCCGAGATCGGACGAGATCGGGCCTTTTCAGGGTGGTATGGCCGTGAGCGGTACTGCTCTTGCAGATGGACACCCATGAAATGTCGAAAAAGATGCGGGGTAGGATGCTCAGAGCACCTGGTATTCCCAAGCGGTCTCCCAATCAGGTACTAACCAGGCCGAACAATGCTTGGCTGCCGAGATCGGACGAGATCGGACGAGATCGGGCCTTTTCAGGGTGGTATGGCCGTGAGCGGTACTGCTCTTGCAGATGGACACCCATGAAATGTCGAAAAAGATGCGGGGTATGATGCTCACAGCACCTGGTATTCCCAAGCGGTCTCCCAATCAGGTACTAACCAGGCCGAACAATGCTTGGCTGCCAAGATCGGACGAGATCGGGCGAGGTCGGGCCTCATCAGGGTGGTATGGCCGTGAGCGGTACTGCTCTTGCAGATGGACACCAATGAAATGTCGAAAAAGATGCGGGGTATGATGCTCACAGCACCTGGTATTCCCAAGCGGTCTCCCAATCAGGTACTAACCAGGCCGAACCATGCTTGGCTGCCGAGAACGGACGAGATCGGGCCTTTTCAGGGTGGTATGGCCGTGAGCGGTACTACTTTTGCTGATGGACACCCATGAAATGTCGAAAAAGATGCGGGGTATCATGGTCACAGCACCTGGTATTCCCAAGCGGTCTCCCAATCAGGTACTAACCAGGCCGAACCATGCTTGGCTTCCGAAATCGGACGAGATCGGGCCTTTTCAGGGTGGTATGGCCGTGGGCGGTACTGCACTAGCAGATGGACACACATGAAATGTCGAAAAAGATGCGGGGTATGATGCTCACAGCACCTGGGATTCCCAAGCGGTCTCCCAATCAGGTACTAACCAGGCCGAACCATGCTTGGCTTCCGAGATCGGACGAGATCGAGCCTTTTCAGGGTGGTATGGCCGTGGGCGGTACCGCTCTTGCAGATGGACACCCATGAAATGTCGTAAAAGATGCGGGGTATGATGCTCACAGCACCTGGTATTCCCAAGCGGTCTCCCAATCAGGTACTAAACAGGCCGAACCATGCTTGGCTGCCGAGATCGGACGAGATCGGGCCTTATCAGGGTTGTATGGCCATGAGCGGTACTGCACTAGCAGATGGACACCCATGAAATGTCGAAAAAGATGCGGGGTATGATGCTCACAGCACCTGGTATTCCCAAGCGGTCTCCCAATCAGGTACTAACCAGGCCGAACCATGCTTGACTGCCGAGATCGGACGAGATCAGGCGAGATCGGGCCTTATCAGGGTGGTATGGCCGTGAGCGGTACTGCTCTTGCAGATGGACACCCATGAAATGTCGAAAAAGATGCGGGGTATGATGCTCACAGCACCTGGTATTCCCAAGCGGTCTCCCAATCAGGTACTAACCAGGCCGAACCATGCTTGACTGCCGAGATCGGACGAGATCAGGCGAGATCGGGCCTTATCAGGGTGGTATGGCCGTGAGCGGTACTGCTCTTGCAGATGGACACCCATGAAATGTCGAAAAAGATGCGGGGTATGATGCTCACAGCACCTGGTATTCCCAAGCGGTCTCCCAATCAGGTACTAACCAGGCCGAACCATGCTTGGCTGCCGAGATCGGACGAGATCGGACGAGATCGGGCCTTTTCAGGGTGGTATGGCCGTGAGCGGTACTACTTTTGCTGATGGACACCCATGAAATGTCGAAAAAGATGCGGGGTATCATGGTCACAGCACCTGGTATTCCCAAGCGGTCTCCCAATCAGGTACTAACCAGGCCGAACCATGCTTGGCTTCCGAAATCGGACGAGATCGGGCCTTTTCAGGGTGGTATGGCCGTGGGCGGTACTGCACTAGCAGATGGACACACATGAAATGTCGAAAAAGATGCGGGGTATGATGCTCACAGCACCTGGGATTCCCAAGCGGTCTCCCAATCAGGTACTAACCAGGCCGAACCATGCTTGGCTTCCGAGATCGGACGAGATCGAGCCTTTTCAGGGTGGTATGGCCGTGGGCGGTACCGCTCTTGCAGATGGACACCCATGAAATGTCGTAAAAGATGCGGGGTATGATGCTCACAGCACCTGGTATTCCCAAGCGGTCTCCCAATCAGGTACTAAACAGGCCGAACCATGCTTGGCTGCCGAGATCGGACGAGATCGGGCCTTATCAGGGTTGTATGGCCATGAGCGGTACTGCACTAGCAGATGGACACCCATGAAATGTCGAAAAAGATGCGGGGTATGATGCTCACAGCACCTGGTATTCCCAAGCGGTCTCCCAATCAGGTACTAACCAGGCCGAACCATGCTTGACTGCCGAGATCGGACGAGATCAGGCGAGATCGGGCCTTATCAGGGTGGTATGGCCGTGAGCGGTACTGCTCTTGCAGATGGACACCCATGAAATGTCGAAAAAGATGCGGGGGTATGATGCTCACAGCACCTGGTATTCCCAAGCGGTCTCCCAATCAGGTACTAACCAGGCCAAACCATGCTTGGCTTCCGAGATCAGACGAGATCGGGCCTTTTCAGGGTGGTATGGCCGAGAGCGGTACTGGTTTTGCAGATGGACACCCATGAAATGTCGAAAAAGATGCGGGGTATGAAGCTCACAGCACCTGGTTTTCCCAAGCGGTCTCCCAATCAGGTACTAACCAGGCCGAACCATGCTTGGCTTCCGAGATCGGGCGAGATCGGGTCTTTTCAGGGTGGTATGGCCATGTGAGCGGTACTGCTCTTGCAGATGGACACCCATGAAATGTCGAAAAAGATGCGGGGTATGATGCTCACAGCACCTGGTATTCCCAAGCGGTCTCCCAATCAGGTACTAACCAGGCCGAACCATGCTTGGCTTCCGAGATCGGACGAGATCAGGCCTTTTCAGGGTGGTATGGCCGTGAGCTGTACTGCTCTTGCAGATGGACACCCATGAAATGTCGAAAAAGATGCGGGGTATGATGCTCGCAGCACCTGGTATTCCCAAGCGGTCTCCCAATCAGGTACTAACCAGGCCGAACCATGCTTGGCTGCCGAGATCGGACAAGATCGGGCCTTTTCAGGGTGGTAAGGCCGTGAGCGGTACTGCTCTTGCAGATGGACACCCATGAAATGTCGAAAAAGATGCGGGGTATGATGCTCACAGCACCTGGTATTCCCAAGCGGTCTCCCAAACAGATACTAACCAGGCCGAACCATGCTTGGCTTCCGAGTTCGGACGAGATCGGGCCTTTTCAGGGTGGTATGGCCTTGGGCGGTACTGCTCTTGCAGATGGACACCCATGAAATGTCGAAAAAGATGCGGGGTATGATGCTCACAGCACCTGGTATTCCCAAGCGGTCTCCCAAACAGGTACTAAACAGGCCGAACGATGCTTGGCTGCCGAGATCGGACGAGATCGGGCGAGATCGGGCCTTATCAGGGTGGTATGGCCGTGAGCGGTAATGCTCTTGCAGATGGACACCCATGAAATGTCGAAAAAGATGCGGGGTATGATGCTCACAGCACCTGGTATTCCCAAGCGGTCTCCCAATCAGGTACTAAACAGGCCGAACCATGCTTGGCTTCCGAGATCGGACGAGATCGGGCCTTTTCAGGGTGGTATGGCCGTGGGCGGTACTGCTCCTTCAGATAGACACCCATGAAATGTCGAAAAAGATGCGGGGTATGATGCTCACAGCACCTGGTATTCCCAAGCGGTCTCCCAATCAGGTACTAAACAGGCCGAACCATGCTTGGCTGCCGAGATCGGACGAGATCGGGCCTTTTCAGGGTGGTATGGCCGTGAGCGGCACTGCACTAGCAGATGGACACCCATGAAATGTCGAAAAAGATGCGGGGTATGATGCTCACAGCAGCTGGTATTCCCAAGCGGTCTCCCAATCAGGTACTAACCAGGCCGAACCATGCTTGGCTGCCGAGATCGGACGAGATCGGACGAGATCGGGCCTTTTCAGGGTGGTATGGCCATGAGCGGTACTGCACTAGCAGATGGACACCCATGAAATGTCGAAAAAGATGCGGGGTATGATGCTCACATTACCTGGTATTCCCAAGCGGTCTCACAACCAGGTACTAACCAGGCCGACACATGCTGGGCTGCCGAGATCGGACGAGATCGGGCCTTTTCAGGGTGGTATGGCCGTGAGCGGTACTGCTCTTGCAGATGGACACCCATGAAATGTCGAAAAAGATGAGGGGTATGATGCTCACAGCACCTGGTATTCCCAAGCGGTCTCCCAATCAGGTACTAACCAGGCCAAACCATGCTTGGCTTCCGGGATCAAAAGAGATCGGGCCTTTTCAGGGTGGTATGGCCGTGAGCAGTACTGCTCTTGCAGATGGACACCCATGAAATGTCGAAAAAGATGCGGGGTATGATGCTCACAGCACCTGGTATTCCCAAGCGGTCTCACAATCAGGTACTAAACAGGCCGAACCATGCTTGGCTTCCGAGATCGGACGAGATCGGGCCTTTTCAGGGTGGTATGGCCGTGAGCGGTACTGTTCTTGCAGATGGACACCCATGAAATGTCGAAAAAGATGCGGGGCAAGATGCTCACAGCACCTGGTATTCCCAAGCGGTCTCCCAATCAGGTACTAAACAGGCCGAACGATGCTTGGCTTCCGAGATCGGACGAGATCGGGCCTTTTCAGGGTGGTATGGCCGTGAGCGGTACTGCTCTTGCAGATGGACACCCATGAAATGTCGAAAAAGATGCGGGGTATGATGCT
Source organism: Stigmatopora nigra (assembly GCF_051989575.1). Lineage (NCBI taxonomy): Eukaryota > Metazoa > Chordata > Actinopteri > Syngnathiformes > Syngnathidae > Stigmatopora > Stigmatopora nigra. The sequence goes on from NW_027551603.1 coordinate 1,076,690, forward strand.
CACAGCACCTGGTATTCCCAAGCGGTCTCCCAATCAGGTACTAACCAGGCCGAACCATGCTTGGCTGCCGAGATCGGACGAGATCGGGCCTTTTCAGGGTGGTATGGCCGTGAGCTGTACTGCTCTTGCAGATGGACACCCATGAAATGTCGAAAAAGATGCGGGGCATGGTTCTCACAGCACCTGGTATTCCCAAGCGGTCTCCCAATCAGGTACTAAACAGGCCGAACTATGCTTGGCTTCCGAGATCGGACGAGATCGGACGAGATCAGGCCTTTTCAGGGTGGTATGGCCGTGAGCGGTACTGCTCTTGCAGATGGACACCCATGAAATGTCGAAAAAGATGCGGGGTATGATGCTCACAGCACCTGGTATTCCCAAGCGGTCTCCCAATCAGGTACTAAACAGGCCGAACTATGCTTGGCTTCCGAGATCGGACGAGATCGGACGAGATCAGGCCTTTTCAGGGTGGTATGGCCGTGAGCGGTACTGCTCTTGCAGATGGACACCCATGAAATGTCGAAAAAGATGCGGGGCATGATGCTCACAGCACCTGGTATTCCCAAGCGGTCTCCCAATCAGGTGCTAACCAGGCCGACACATGCTGGGCTGCCGAGATCGGACGAGATTGGGCCTTTTCAGGGTGGTATGGCCGTGAGCAGTACTGCTCTTGCAGATGGACACCCATGAAATGTCGAAAAAGATGCGGGGTATGATGCTCACAGCACCTGGTATTCCCAAGCGGTCTCCCAATCAGGTACTAACCAGGCCAAACCATGCTTGGCTTCCGGGATCGAAAGAGATCGGGCCTTTTCAGGGTGGTATGGCCGTGAGCAGTACTGCTCTTGCAGATGGACACCCATGAAATGTCGAAAAAGATGCGGGGTATGATGCTCACAGCACCTGGTATTCCCAAGCGGTCTCCCAATCAGGTACTAAACAGGCCGAACCATGCTTGGCTTCCGAGATCGGACGAGATCGGGCCTTTTCAGGGTGGTATGGCCGTGAGCGGTACTGCTCTTGCAGATGGACACCCATGAAATGTCGAAAAAGATGCGGGGTATGATGCTCACAGCACCTGGTATTCCCAAGCGGTCTCCCAATCAGGTACTAACCAGGCCGAACCATGCTTGGCTGCCGAGATCGGACGAGATCGGGCCTTTTCAGGGTGGTATGGCCGTGAGCGGTACTGCTCTTGCAGATGGACACCCATGAAATGTCGAAAAAGATGCGGGGTAGGATGCTCAGAGCACCTGGTATTCCCAAGCGGTCTCCCAATCAGGTACTAACCAGGCCGAACAATGCTTGGCTGCCGAGATCGGACGAGATCGGACGAGATCGGGCCTTTTCAGGGTGGTATGGCCGTGAGCGGTACTGCTCTTGCAGATGGACACCCATGAAATGTCGAAAAAGATGCGGGGTATGATGCTCACAGCACCTGGTATTCCCAAGCGGTCTCCCAATCAGGTACTAACCAGGCCGAACAATGCTTGGCTGCCGAGATCGGACGAGATCGGGCGAGGTCGGGCCTCATCAGGGTGGTATGGCCGTGAGCGGTACTGCTCTTGCAGATGGACACCAATGAAATGTCGAAAAAGATGCGGGGTATGATGCTCACAGCACCTGGTATTCCCAAGCGGTCTCCCAATCAGGTACTAACCAGGCCGAACCATGCTTGGCTGCCGAGAACGGACGAGATCGGGCCTTTTCAGGGTGGTATGGCCGTGAGCGGTACTACTTTTGCTGATGGACACCCATGAAATGTCGAAAAAGATGCAAGGTATGATGCTCACAGCACCTGGTATTCCCAAGCGGTCTCCCAATCAGGTACTAACCAGGCCGAACCATGCTTGGCTTCCGAGATCGGACGAGATCGGGCCTTTTCAGGGTGGTATGGCCGTGAGCAATACTGCTCTTGCAGATGGACACCCATGAAATGTCGAAAAAGATGCGGGGTATGATGCTCACAGCACCTGGTATTCCCAAGCGGTCTCCCAATCAGGTACTAAACAGGCCGAACCATGCTTGGCTTCCGAGATCGGACGAGATCGAGCCTTTTCAGGGTGGTATGGCCGTGAGCTGTACTGCTCTTGCAGATGGACACCCATGAAATGTCGAAAATGATGCGGGGTATGATGCTCACAGCACCTGGTATTCCCAAGCGGTCTCCCAATCAGGTACTAAACAGGCCGAACCATGCTTGGCTTCCGAGATCGGACGAGATCGGGTCTTTCAGGGTGGTATGGCCGTGAGCGGTACTGCTTTTGCAGATGGACACCCATGAAATGTCGAAAAAGATGCGGGGCATGGTTCTCACAGAACCTGGTATTCCCAAGCGGTCTCCCAATCAGATACTAACCAGGCCGAACCATGCTTGGCTTCCAAGATCGGACGAGATCGGACGAGATCGGGCCTTTTCAGGGTGGTATGGCCGTGAGCGGTACTGCTCTTGCAGATGGACACCCATGAAATGTCGAAAAAGATGCGGGGCATGGTTCTCACAGCACCTGGTATTCCCAAGCGGTCTCCCAATCAGGTACTAAACAGGCCGAACTATGCTTGGCTTCCGAGATCGGGCGAGATCAGGCCTTTTCAGGGTGGTATGGCTGTGAGCAGTACTGTTCATGCAGATGGACACCCATGAAATGTCGAAAAAGATGCGGGGTATGATGCTCACAGCACCTGGTATTCCCAAGCGGTCTCCCAAACAGGTACTAAACAGGCCGAACCATGCTTGGCTTCCGAGATCGGATGAGATCGGGCCTTTTCAGGGTGGTATGGCCGTAAGCGGTACTGCTCTTGCAGATGGACACCCATGAAATGTCGAAAAAGATGCGGGGCATGGTTCTCACAGCACCTGGTATTCCCAAGCGGTCTCCCAATCAGGTACTAACCAGGCCGAACCATGCTTGGCTGCCGAGATCGGACGAGATCGGGCGAGATCGGGCCTTTTCAGGGTGATATGGCCGTGAGCGGTACTGCTTTAGCAGATGGACACCCATGAAATGCCGAAAAAGATGCGGGGTATGATGCTCACAGCACCTGGTATTCCCAAGCGGTCTCCCAATCAGGTACTAACCAGGCCGAACCATGCTTGGCTGCCGAGATCGGACGAGATCGGACGAGAACGGGCCTTTTCAGGGTGGTATGGCTGTCAGCGGTACTGCTCTTGCAGATGGACACCCATGAAATGTCGAAAAAGATGCGGGGTATGATGCTCACAGCACCTGGTATTCCCAAGCGGTCTCCCAATCAGGTACTAACCAGGCCGAACCATGCTTGGCTTTCGAGGTCGGACGAGATCGGGCCTTTTCAGGGTGGTATGGCCGTGAGCGGTATTGCTCTTGCAGATGGACACCCATGAAATTTCGAAAAAGATGCGGGGTATGATATTCACAGCACCTGGTATTCCCAAGCGGTCTCCCAATCAGGTACTAACCAGGCTGAATCATACTTGGCTTCCGAGATCGGGCGAGATCGGGCCTTTTCAGGGTGGTATGGCCGTGAGCGGTACTGCACTTGCAGATGGACACCCATGAAATGTCGAAAAAGATGCGGGGCGTGGTTCTCACAGCACCTGGTATTCCCAAGCGGTCTCCCAATCAGGTACTAAACAGGCCGAACCATGCTTGGCTTCCGAGATCGGACGAGATCGGGCCTTTTCAGGGTTGTATGGCCGTAAGCGGTATTGCTCTTGCAGAGGGACACCCATTAAATGTCGAAAAAGATGCGGGGTATGATGCTCACAGCACCTGGTATTCCGAAGCGGTCTCCCAATCAGGTACTAAACAGGCCGAACCATGCTTGGCTGCCGAGATCGGACGAGATCGGGCCTTTTCAGGGTGGTATGGCCGTGAGCGGTACTGCAATAGCAGATGGACACCCATGAAATGTCGAAAAAGATGCGGGGTTTGATGCTCACAGCACCTGGTATTCCCAAGCGGTCTCCCAATCAGGTACTAACCAGGCCGAACCATGCTTGGCTTCCGAGATCGGACGAGATCGGGCCTTTTCAGGGTGGTATGGCCGTGAGCGGTATTGCACTAGCAGATGGACACCCATGAAATGTCGAAAAAGATGCGGGGTATGATGCTCACAGCACCTGGTATTCCCAAGCGGTCTCCCAATCAGGTACTAAACAGGCCGAACCATGCTTGGCTTCCGAGATCGGACGAGATCGAGCCTTTTCAGGGTGGTATGGCCGTGAGCGGTACTGCACTAGCAGATAGACACCCATGAAATGTCGAAAAAGATGCGGGGTATGATGCTCACAGCACCTGGTATTCCCAAGCAGTCTCCCAATCAGGTACTAAACAGGCCGAACCATGCTTGGCTTCCGAGATCGGGCGAGATGGGGTCTTTTCAGGGTGGTATGGCCGTGAGCGGTACTGCACTTGCAGATGGACACCCATGAAATGTCGAAAAAGATGCCGGGTATGATGTTCACAGCACCTGGTATTCCCAAGCGGTCTCCCAATCAGGTACTAACCAGGCCGAACCATGCTTGGCTGCCGAGATCGGACGAGATCGGGCGAGATCGGGCGAGATCGGGCCTTATCAGGGTGGTATGGCCGTGAGCGGTACTGCTCTTGCAGATGGACACCCATGAAATGTCGAAAAAGATGCGGGGTATGATGCTCACAGCACCTGGTATTCCCGAGCGGTCTCCCAATCAGGTACTAACCAGGCCGAACCATGCTTGGCTTCCGAGATCGGACGAGATCGGGCCTTTTCAGGGTGGTATGGCCGTGAGCGGTACTGCTTTCGCAGATGGACACCCATGAAATGTCGAAAAAGATGCGGGGTATGATGCGCACAGCACCTGGTATTCCCAAGCGGTCTCCCAATCAGGTACTAAACAGGCTGAACCATGCTTGGCTTCCGAGATCGGACGAGATCGGGCCTTTTCAGGGTGGTATGGCCGTGTGCGGTACTGCACCAGCAGATGGACACCCATGAAATGTCGAAAAAGATGCGGGGTATGATGCTCACAGCACCTGGTATTCCCAAGCGGTCTCCCAATCAGGTACTAACCAGGCCGATCCATGCTTGGCTTCCGAGATCGGACAAGATCGGGCCTTTTCAGGGTGGTATGGCCGTGAGCGGTACTGCACTTGCAGATGGACACCCATGAAATGTCGAAAAAGATGCGAGGTATGATGCTCACAGCACCTGGTATTCCCAAGCGGTCTCCCAATCAGGTACTAAACAGGCCGAACCATGCTTGGCTGCCGAGATCGGACGAGATCGGACGAGATCGGGCCTTTTCAGGGTGGTATGGCCGTGAGCGGTACTGCACTAGCAGATGGACACCCATGAAATGTCGAAAAAGATGCGGGGTATGATGCTCACAGCACCAGGTATTTCCAAGCGGTCTCCCAATCAGGTACTAACCAGGCTGAACCATGCTTGGCTTCCGAGATCGGACGAGATCGGGCCTTTTCAGGGTGGTATGGCCGTGAGCGGTACTGCACTAGCAGATGGACACCCATGAAATGTCGAAAAAGATGCGGGGTATGATGCTCACAGCACCTGGTATTCCCAAGCGGTCTCCCAATCAGGTACTAAACAGGCCGAACCATGCTTGGCTGCCGAGATCGGACGAGATCGGGCCTTTTCAGGGTGGTATGGCCGTGAGCGGTACTGCACTAGCAGATGGACACCCATGAAATGTCGAAAAAGATGCGGGGTATGATGCTCACAGCACCTGGTATTCCCAAGCGGTCTCCCAATCAGGTACTAACCAGGCCGAACCATGCTTGGCTGCCGAGATCGGACGAGATCGGACGAGATCGGGCCTTTTCAGGGTGGTATGGCAGTGAGCGGTACTGCTCTTGCAGATGGACACTTATGAAATGTCGAAAAAGATGCAGGGTATGATGCTCACAGCACCTGGTATTCCCAAGCGGTCTCCCAATCAGGCACTAAACAGGCCGAACCATGCTTGGCTTCCGAGATCAGACGAGATCGGGCCTTTTCAGGGTGGTATGGCCTTGAGCGGTACTGCACTAGCAGATGGACACCCATGAAATGTCGAAAAAGATGCGGGGCAAGATGCTCACAGCAACTGGTATTCCCAAGCGGTCTCCCAATCAGGTACTAACCAGGCCGAACCATGCTTGGCTTCCGAGATCGGACGAGATCGGGCCTTTTCAGGGTGGTATGGCCGTGAGCGGTACTGCTCTTGCAGATGGACACCCATGAAATGTCGAAAAAGATGCGGGGTATGATGCTCACAGCACCTGGTATTCCCAAGCGGTCTCCCAATCAGGTACTAAACAGGCCGAATCATGCTTGGCTGCCGAGATCGGGCGAGATCGGACGAGATCGTGCCTTTTCAGGGTGGTATGGCCGTGAGCGGTACTGCACTAGCAGATGGACACCCATGAAATGTCGAAAAAGATGCGGGGTATGATGCTCACAGCACCTGGTATTCACAAGCGGTCTCCCAATTAGGTACTAAACAGGCCGATCCATGCTTGGCTTCCGAGATCGGACGAGATCGGACGAGATCGGGCCTTTTCAGGGTGGTATGGCCGTGAGCGGTACTGCACTAGCAGATGGACACCCATGAAATGTCGAAAAAGATGCGGGGTATGATGCTCACAGCACCTGGTATTCCCAAGCGGTCTCCCAATTAGGTACTAACCAGGCCAAACCATGCTTGGCTTCCTAGATCGGGCGAGATCGGGCCTTTTCAGGGTGGTATGGCCGTGAGCGGTACTGCTCGTGCAGATGGACACCCATGAAATGTCGAAAAAGATGCGGGGCAAGATGCTCACAGCACCTGGTATTCCCAAGCGGTCTCCCAATCAGGTACTAAACAGGCTGAACCCTGCTTGGCTGCCGAGATCGGACGAGATCGGGCGAGATTGGGCCTTTTCAGGGTGGTATGGCCGTGAGCGGTACTGCTCTTGCAGATGGACACCCATGAAATGTCGAAAAAGATGCGGGGTATGATGCTCACAGCACCTGGTATTCCCAAGCGGTCTCCCAATCAGGTATTAACCAGGCCGAACCATGCTTGGCTGCCGAGATCGGACGAGATCGGGCGAGATCGGGCCTTATCAGGGCGGTATGGCCGTGAGCGGTACTGCTCTTGCAGATGGACACCCATGAAATGTCGAAAAAGATGCGGGGTATGATGCTCACAGCACCTGGTATTCTCAAGCGGTCTCCCAATCAGGTACTAACCAGGCCGAACCATGCTTGGCTGCCGAGTTCGGACGAGATCGGGCGAGATCGGGCCTTTTCAGGGTGGTATGGCAGTGAGCGGTACTGCTCTTGCAGATGGACACCCATGAAATGTCGAAAAAAATGCGGGGTATGATGCTCACAGCACCTGGTATTCCCAAGCGGTCTCCCAATCAGGTACTAACCAGGCCGAACCATGCTTGGCTGCCGAGGTCGGACGAGATCGGGCGAGATCGGGCCTTATCAGGGTGGCATGGCCGTGAGCGGTACTGCTCTTGCAGATGAACACTGTCAGGTTCTTTAATAATTACCTTCGTCCGTAATTATCAATAACTGCAGGAAGACATCTTATTCAATTATTGACATTTAATTAAATAGAAATGGATACAACAGATAAAAGCCTCCGGAGGGGAGCGTTACAGCAAGTGTCACCTTACAACTTCCGAACGTCTCCTCGAATAGACGTTTTCGTCCCATTCTTATGGTCACAAGTTACAGAGTTGTTGATCATTCCATCACGTATGAGTAAAAACAACATCTGGGACTACAATAACAATCAAAGTATTTTACTAATAACAAAAACAGGGACTAGACCTAACTACATGTAGATTAGAGTAATTATACAACCTCCTTGACCTAAGAATCATATAATATAATCATAATCATATAATCGTTACATACAGAAAAACCCGAAGTGTACGGTTACATAACGATCACAATATTCTTGTTATTGTCCGAATAGCCCTGTCCTCGTCACCAAGGGCCCACCAAATCTCAAGGACCCAGATTGGGTGGATTGTTTGTATAACCATCCTGGAACAGGCTGTCCAGGTTAAAGATGACTTGGTGTGACCTCAACACTTTTGAAAAACAGAAAGAGAATGATTTAACAAAGTAATGAATTAATACAGAGAAAAGAAAGAGAATGATTTAATAAAGAAATGAATTAATATAACTATTATAATAGTAAAACAGAACAAACCCAACATTCCCCCGTTTTTATAATATGTATGTTATTAGTCATTTCTTAGTAATCACTAAATGGTAATGTCGGGTGACTGTGATTTTTCCCGCCTACTCCTTACTCCCATGGCTGGTCTGAAAGAGAAAAAACATAATTATATTCGTCCAATTGGTCCTCGGATTTACCGTACTCCTGGACCTCACTGCTTTCCCCAAACCGTCCCATAAGATACAACTCATGTACTTTAGAATTTGTAGGGGCAATTGCAGTAGTTATAAGTCGGCTTAGTAAGGAGCGCAAACAGGGGATACTACATCACCCACACAATGTTAGGATAGCGGTAATTGTGCCTATAGTAACCACGAAGGATGTAGCCAAATCTTTAGATTTTCCAAAGGTCTTATCCCACCAATCTGACAATGCGGACGTATCTACTCCAGAGTGCTCTTGCATATTGCGGTTCAGTGTTTGCAGGCCAGTAATGGCCCTGGTGAGAGATCCACTGGGTGACGTGTTGTTCGGTATGAAGGTGCAACATTGTTTTACAAACATTGCACACACGCCCCGTTTCAAGGATCATATCCACCGCTATGCGACCCCGGAACGCCATCAGACTGGTAGCTGCCAGTTGTTCCTTAATGGCCACAAATCCCTGTTCAGTATAATTTCCAAGTTTTGTACATTGTAATGTAAGTAATTTATTCTATCCACATTTTTGTTTGGGGTGATTAGAAGGAAGATAGACTCCCAACCTGCTGCGATCTGATTAGCCAGCTTATACTCATCTGGTACGCCCCAGGGGATGCCAATCGCATCAATGTATGTTGGATCTCCTTCCCTCCATGCCTCTCGACGATGTCGGGAGGGTCGACCCTTCAGCCGAATTATGAGCCGCCAATTGTATCTCCTCCACTGTGGATGGAAAAACAGACATCGGTAAGAGCAGTGAGACCAAAGTACCTAGTCCTGCCGCGTTTCGGCAGGAGTCGTATAATTTATCTACCACCCCGCCACCATAGGCCAGAACGTGGTATCAGGGGTGTAGTTTGTTTTAGAACGCCGGTACACCACGTCTCATTTATCGCCCCTAGCTTCAGACCATGCCCTGTAAGGTTTAAGCAGGTAAAATGATTAAACAGTGGAAAAATTGACTTCCTATTTACTGCGTAACAGGATAAACACTGTTTCAATATATTTTTTTTTCTTTCTTGCCAAGTAGGACACGTTTTTTCATTTGTAAAAACACTTTTCCCCAAAAGAATGGTGATTGAGGGAGTTGTTAGACCCCATCGTTTTTTCCCTTGTCTGGTAGGTTATCCTAATCTTTTGTAAGATGGTTTAGTCTCAATTGAAACTATATGGAGACGTCAAACCCAATATAAAAGAGTTCCCTATAGTTTTATGGTATTGCTTGCTGAGCAATAATCTTTTCAATTAATATTGGTGTTTCCCGTATTTTATTAAGTCAGAAAGTTTATTTTACCCGTCCCCTCAATGTTTCAATTGAGACCACCCTTTTACCAAAGTAGCTCCACCTAGTGCTTGTCCTCTTTACACTCCATTAACAGCGCCCAATTATCCCCCGTTTGGGAAATCCCTGTTTCAGAAATAAATTTCACAGGTTAATATGTCAGTCCAAGCTTTCCAATCTTGACCAATTTCTGCAACAAGGCTTTTCCCAATCTTCAATTTTTTTGCTGTTAATGTACCACACATATTTCCCACCATAGATTGACACCTTGTACGGCACCCGGGACGTCGCCGAGTCCAAATATATATTTTCAATTTGGAAATTTGATTTAGTAGGTAATGTTAATTAAATGTAAATGTGTATGTTTCTCGGTTTACCCTCCCGTAAGAAGGTGTATCCTCAATTGAAACGCCTCCGCCTTTTTCTCCAACTGGAGAAAACAACCCTACTGTGGAAAGGAATAGAATCACAATCATCATTAATCTCATTGCCCCAAAAGCAATAATTGTTTTCAACATGACTTTTTGTCTTTGTTTAGGGAGTTTTCCTCTTGAAACGTTTCAATTTAGACAACCTTCTTACTGTGGGAAAGGTGCATCCGTGTCCCCTTTCAGTAACAAGGACCCTCCGACTTTGCGTTGCTCCGATGTTTCTTCTTTTATGCTGCTTATCAGCATCCAGTCTTCAAGAATCACCGTCGCTTCGTCCGTTTCCTGTTGACAAGCAAAATCTCCCTCTGATAGTCTAAATTTGGTGTGTGCGTTTTTTTTTTTTTTTCTGATAGATTCGCCTCATCATCCAATTGTCATTGTGTAGTGAATAATAACAATTTGTAAGGTCTACCAAACAGGACTTCATATAAGGTCCGCCAATTGTGGATGGTAGACAACTATTATATTAACAAAATGGGAGCCATTATCACTATAAATAGTTTCTGAAATTCCATATCGTGGAATGATATCCATATGATCTAATAAAATAAAATAAAATCTATATGTATTTTTTGAAATGGATATGTGGGTATGCATATAGATTTAAAACCTAAACCTTGTAGTGCCGTTGTAGCAAGGCCACCTCCCCCTTGTCGAGACATAGGTCTTCCCTTGACTCAAGCCCAAATTATTTTCTTTATTGATCTTTTATTGATAGATTATGTCTCGGTGGTCTGCCAATCAAAAAACACAAAAAGACAAACTATCATTCACGCTCACACTCATAAAAAGAAGAATTTAGTGTGTTCAACCAGTCTAGCATCCATAATTTCATTTTGTGGGAGTAAACTGGAGTACCCGGAGAAAATCCACAAATTCTTGAGGACGCCATGAATACCCCACATTCCGGAAGGTCTGGATCCACCCCGCATTCATGAGTAGATCCTTTAATATACACACCCCCACTCTAGCATTTTAACCGTTTGTAAAAAATTACCTTCAAGTTTCACACAAAGTTATATCCTTTTTAATGCTATCAGTTTACCTGTTTGTTCCCCGAATTGAGGTGGCAATAGTTTCACATCTAAGGTTTTTATTTTTCACAGCCGCCATGACCTAATGGCCCCCTATCAGGTTTTTTGGAAAATCCCAATTTCCTCTAATAGCATGCCAATCACCTTTTAATGCGGCCATCCAATTTTGTTTCTACTTGTTTCAGGTGATAAGATAATCTCCCCCATTTGTAAAACTAATTCATCCACGCCTATTTTATACAACATGACGCCTATGGCCTTTATTACGTCGCCTTGACTCCAAATTCTATGAACCAAGATAACACGCCGAATTTGTAAGCGAATTTCCCCCATCCCATTTTGTTCATAGACAACCCATCTACCTAAAGCGTCACTTGTTTCCAAACATGAAAGGCCCCTCTAGAATTTGTGCATCCAGCGCCAAATAGAGCCTATTTACACATTTGTCTAGAACTTGTTTTAGATATGGGGTCCCCAATTTCCCAAAATTTCCCAGAATTCATGTACCACCAGATCCTGTCAAAAACCCAAAACGACTAACATAACCTGTTTCTAAGCCAGATTCTGGAATTTGGAGAATTTCTCCTTTCCCTCCCTTATCTAAGCTTGTTATTGCCCCTCGTTATCACTGTAACATTCAGGCGTATTAACCCCATCGTTGCAATGATATGAATTTCTAAAGTTCTCACCAATTTGCATGCCCTTAAAGCAGTAAAAAGCAACGTTATTTGGTTGTATCAATTGACCAATGCTTATCCAATCTGTAATATCCTTAAAGTCATCAATATGACCTGTGACAAAGCATATTTCCTCCCGCCAGGACAACAGACAATGTTCTTTCAAGTGCACTTTGAAAAACATTCCATGTTACTCCATTCTTAGGGAAAATATGCTCATCCTAAACCAATTATTTTATTTACAATTCACCTAATTATTTGGATGAATGCCATGAATTTTATCATGCCACTATTTTATTGTAAATTTCCCATCTGATGTCGTTAACAGCCAAATAATTCAATACCTACTATATACTTAGTAAATCACCTCATATGATGTTTACTTAAGACAAAAGTCTTTTCCCATAGCCTGTTACCAAAACAAAAATCTTCAACAATTAAATTAGAGAAATCAACCTTTTGTTAGACAATTCCTAATTACAACTTTAATGTTTTAAAAACCTTATCGTCACCAATATACCATAATATTGTAAATTTTGTCATCCTGGCCAACCTCCTGGATTAAAGTATTTTGAACAATCAAAAAATTCTGAAATAGTATTAATATTATTTTATCCTCCAAAAGCTAGTTTCCTTTTACTAAGAGCCCTTTGAAATCCACAATTGCTCAAAAATGACTATTTTGGTCTATTTCCCAAATCCAAAGCTTTTTACCAAATCAACCTTTTACTGAACAGATTTTCTATCCTCTTAATACATTTCATTTTAAAACCCAAAATATCAATGCGAAAGCATTCGCATAACCTTGCATTTCTTGCAGCCCATGTATTGTTCTTATTCTGAAAAGTCCAAACAGAAAACGCAATTAGCCGTTAACTATGACCTCCACTCTTGCTGCGAAAACAGCATTGTTATCTTATGTTTACAAACCAGCTTTTTCCCTGTGCCCAAATACAACGCTTTTTAGAGAAGACAACCATTAAAACGTCAAATTAACCCCTCTTCCGATATTCAACTACATCACAATATTTTTCCAAGACCCCATATATCCAGAATATGTATGCTGCAAGCACAACAATATGGCAAAAACCCATTTTCTGCCCTCAAGTTTGCTTCAGCACCCCCAAGGCCAATTATTATTATTATAATGTCTTCACGGAAAGGATCACAAAATTTTAGTCGTTTACACGGTCCGAACGCTCCCGAAAGCCCAACACAGTTAAATCGTCTGCCCCGCGGCCCACATGTTTCACTCCCATCTAATCAGCAGCCGCTGCACCAGAAACGCTTCCCCCGCAGTCGACACATTTTTTTGCAAGTCTAGAGCATAATAAAAACACAGGTGACATTCCCTGCTAAACATTTAAATGATCATTTTGTATATATTCTTTTGTCTTTTTAAACACCATCTTCCCGTTAGCGGACGGGATCAAAAACCAAGCTGCAATAAGCCATCACATTGCTGTAAATTGACAGTACATATAGGTTATATTAACAAAGCACCACCAGCACTTGGAAATAACCATTCTAATTGTTGTTATACAAGCCCAAGCATCACAAAAAAACCCAATTTATTGTAATCACAAAACGTCATACCCGGATTAACCAAATCAAATACCAGTGTCCCCATTAATTTTCTAGCTCCCTTTATTTTTGTTAAACTTCCTACGCGCCCGTCACCTATCTCGGTAAATATTTTCCCCGTCAGCCGAGGAGGCCCCGCTATTTTTTCCTTACCAAACAGTACTTTCCCGCCGCCACGGTCTTAAATATATCCCCGTTATCCGAGGGAGCCCCCACTATTTTCCCAAAATAGTATTTTTTAACTTCTCCCCGGCCTTATTTCGCCATTAGTGTCTGTGGAACAAGCTGTTACACTTTTATCCACTCACATATTATTTATATACGTATATTACCTCCATTAGTGTCTGTGGAACAAGCTGTTACACTTTTATCCACTCACATATTATTTATATATGTATATTACCTCCATTAGTGTATATATTATCCTGCATTTTATGCATTTTAAGCTGGCCAGCAAACCCATATTTATTTATCCATAAATATAGCTGTGTAATATTTTTAAAGCGCTTTGTCTTACCAATTTTTTCCAATCCTTACAAGTTAGACGTATTTTTTGGATCGTCATCCAAACCCGCCTTACAACACGTGTTTCCCATATTTTACTTTTTTGTAGTGAGTTCGTGTGCCTCACACAGTTAACTTTATTATATCTATTTTTATTATTATCACTCTATTTTTATTATTATCACTCCTTCGACTGTATTTCCTAGGCTTATCTTAATTTTACTGCAGAAACCACACAAACACCATACAACATTTACAACATATTCGTGCCTACCCTTTAGACACAGGACACTTCCCAGCCCCACCATTGTACCTCCAGTACAATACATTCGTGCCTACCCCTGAGACACAGGACACTTTCCAGCAAAGTGCCCCACCGTACCTGCCATTGACTAGTATAAACACAGGGTTTTGTCGCCGTCACCCAGGACGCGAAACCAGCCCACAATGGACCTCACATACAATGTCCCTTTAACGCATTTGGAAACACCGTCACAACATGCAGACATTAATGTGGACTTACCCGAGATCCATCAGATGTCTCCCTCCAGCAGGAAAAGTCTTCAACCGCCGAGAATCCAGGCGCCCCCGTCGAAAAACTCCGGCCCACCAAGGGTTTTGAAGACGCCGTGCGCACGGTCACTTACCAGATGTCGAACAGCAGCGCCTGGGTTCTCGCTCCGGTATATTGACCTCCATGGCTCAGAAGGACCAAAATGTCAGGTTCATTAATAATTACCTTCGTCCGTAATTATCAATAACTGCAGGAAGACATCTTATTCAATTATTGACATTTAATTAAATAGAAATGGATACAACAGATAAAAGCCTCCGGAGGGGAGCGTTACAGCAAGTGTCACCTTACAACTTCCGAACGTCTCCTCGAATAGACGTTTTCGTCCCATTCTTATGGTCACAAGTTACAGAGTTGTTGATCATTCCATCACGTATGAGTAAAAACAACATCTGGGACTACAATAACAATCAAAGTATTTTACTAATAACAAAAACAGGGACTAGACCTAACAACATGTAGATTAGAGTAATTATACAACCTCCTTGACCTAAGAATCATATAATATAATCATAATCATATAATCGTTACATACAGAAAAACCCGAAGTGTACGGTTACATAACGATAACAATATTCTTGTTATTGTCCGAATAGCCCTGTCCTCGTCACCAAGGGCCCACCAAATCTCAAGGACCCAGATTGGGTGGATTGTTTGTATAACCATCCTGGAACAGGCTGTCCAGGTTAAAGATGACTTGGTGTGACCTCAACACTTTTGAAAAACAGAAAGAGAATGATTTAACAAAGTAATGAATTAATACAGAGAAAAGAAAGAGAATGATTTAATAAAGAAATGAATTAATATAACTATTATAATAGTAAAACAGAACAAACCCAACAGACACCCATGAAATGTCGAAAAAGATGCGGGGTATGATGCTCACAGCACCTGGTATTCCCAAGCGGTCTCCCAATCAGGTACTAAACAGGCCGAACCATGCTTGGCTTCCGAGATCGGACGAGATCGGGCCTTTTCAGGGTGGTATGGCCGTGAGCGGTACTGCACTAGCAGATGGACACCCATGAAATGTCGAAAAAGATGCGGGGTATGATGCACACAGCACCTGGTATTCCCAAGCGGTCTCCCAATCAGGTACTAAACAGGCCGAACCATGCTTGGCTTCCGAGATCGGGCGTGATCGGGCCTTTTCAGGGTGGTATGGCCGTGAGCGGTACTGCACTAGCAGATGGACACCCATGAAATGTCGAAAAAGATGCGGGGTATGATGCTCACAGCACCTGGTATTCCCAAGCGGTCTCCCAATCAGGTACTAACCAGGCCAAACCATGCTTGGCTTCCTAGATCGGACGAGATCGGGCCTTTTCAGGGTGGTATGGCCGTGAGCGGTACTGCTCTTGCAGATGGACACCCATGAAATGTCGAAAAAGATGCGGGGTATGATGCTCACAGCACCTGGTATTCCCAAGTGGTCTCCCAATCAGGTACTAACCAGGCCAAACCATGCTTGGCTTCCGAGATCGGACGAGATCGGGCCTTTTCAGGGTGGTATGGCCGTGAGCGGTACTTCTCTTGCAGATGGACACCCATGAAATGTCGAAAAAGATGCGGGGTATGATGCTCACAGCACCTGGTATTCCCAAGCGGTCTCCCAATCAGGTACTAACCAGGCCGAACCTTGCTTGGCTTCCGAGATCGGACGAGATCGGGCCTTTTCAGGGTGGTATGGCCGTGAGCGGTACTGCACTAGCAGATGGACACCCATGAAATGTCGAAAAAGATGCGGGGTATGATGCACACAGCCCCTGGTATTCCCAAGCGGTCTCCCAATCAGGTACTAAACAGGCCGAACAATGCTTGGCTTCCGAGATCGGGCGAGATCGGGCCTTTTCAGGGTGGTATGGCCGTGAGCGGTACTGCACTAGCAGATGGACACCCATGAAATGTCGAAAAAGATGCGGGGTATGATACTCACAGCACCTGGTATTCCCAAGCGGTCTCCCAATCAGGTACTAACCAGGCTGAACCATGCTTGGCTTCCTAGATCGGACGAGATCGGGCCTTTTCAGGGTGGTATGGCCGTGAGCGGTACTGCTATTGCAGATGGACACCCATGAAATGTCGAAAAAGATGCGGGGTATGATGCTCACAGCACCTGGTATTCCCAAGCAGTCTCCCAATCAGGTACTAACCAGGCCAAACCATGCTTGGCTTCCGAGATCGGACGAGATCAGGCCTTTTCAGGGTGGTATGGCCGTGAGCGGTACTTCTCTTGCAGATGGACACCCATGAAATGTCGAAAAAGATGCGGGGTATGATGCTCACAGCACCTGGTATTCCCAAGCGGTCTCCCAATCAGGTACTAACCAGGCCGAACCTTGCTTGGCTTCCGAGATCGGACGAGATCGGTCCTTTTCAGGGTGGTATGGCCGTGAGCGGTACTGCACTAGCAGATGGACACCCATGAAATGTCGAAAAAGATGCGGGGTATGATGCTCACAGCACCTGGTATTCCCAAGCGGTCTCCCAACCAGGTACTAACCAGGCCGAACCATGCTTGGCTTCCAAGATCGGACGAGATCGGGCCTTTTCAGGGTGGTATGGCCGTGAGCGGTACTGCACTAGCAGATGGACACCCATGAAATGTCGAAAAAGATGCGGGGTATGATGCTCACAGCACCTGGTATTCCCAAGCGGTCTCCCATTCAGGTACTAACCAGGCCGAACCATGCTTGGCTGCCGAGATCAGACGAGATCGGGCCTTATCAGGGTGGTATGGCCGTGAGCGGTACTCTTCTTGCAGATGGACACCCATGAAATGTCGAAAAAGATGCGGGGTATGATGCTCACAGCACCTGGTATTCCCAAGCGGTCTCCCAATCAGGTACTAACCAGGCCGAACCATGCTTGGCTGCCGAGATCGGACGAGATCGGGCGAGATCGGGCCTTATCAGGGTGGTATGACCGTGAGCGGTACTGCTCTTGCAGATGGACACCAATGAAATGTCGAAAAAGATGCGGGGTATGATGCTCACAGCACCTGGTATTCCCAAGCGGTCTCCCAATCAGGTACTAACCAGGCCGAACCATGCTTGGCTGCCGAGATCGGACGAGATCGGGCCTTTTCAGGGTGGTATGGCCGTGAGCGGTACTGCACTAGCAGATGGACACCCATGAAATGTCGAAAAAGATGCGGGGTATGATGCTCACAGCACCTGGTATTCCCAAGCGGTCTCCCAATCAGGTACTAACCAGGCCGAACCATGCTTGGCTGCCGAGATCGGACGAGATCGGGCCTTTTCAGGGTGGTATGGCCGTGAGCGGTACTGCACTAGCAGATGGACACCCATGAAATGTCGAAAAAGATGCGGGGTATGATGCTCACAGGACCTGGTATTCCCAAGCGGTCTCCCAATCAGGTACTAAACAGGCCGAACCATGCTTGGCTTCCGAGATCGGACGAGATCGGACCTTTTCAGGGTGGTATGGCCGTGAGCGGTACTGCACTAGCAGATGGACACCCATGAAATGTCGAAAAAGATGCGGGGTATGATGCTCACAGCACCTGGTATTCCCAAGCGGTCTCCCAATCAGGTACTAACCAGGCCGAACCATGCTTGGCTTCCGAGATCGGGCCTTTTCAGGGTGGTATGGCCGTGAGCGGTACTGCTATTGCAGATGGACACCCATGAAATGTCGAAAAAGATGCGGGGTATGATGCTCACAGCACCTGGTATTCCCAAGCGGTCTCCCAATCAGGTACTAAACAGGCCGAACCATGCTTGGCTTCCGAGATCGGACGAGATCGCGCCTTTTCAGGGTGGTATGGCCGTGAGCGGTACTGCTCTTGCAGATGGACACCCATGAAATGTCGAGAAAGATGCGGGGTATGATGCTCACAGCACCTGGTATTCCCAAGCGGTCTCCCAATCAGGTACCAAACAGGCCGAACCATGCTTGGCTTCCAAGATCGGACGAGATTGGGCCTTTTCAGGGTGGTATGGCCATGTGCGGTACTGCACTTGCAGATGGACACCCATGAAATGTCGAAAAAGATGCGGGGTATGATGCTCACAGCACCTGGTATTCCCAAGCGGTCTCCCAATCAGGTACTAAACAGGCCGAACCATGCTTGGCTTCCGAGATCGGACGAGATCGGGCCTTTTCAGGGTGGTATGGCCGTGAGCGGTACTGCACTAGCAGATGGACACCCATGAAATGTCGAAAAAGATGCGGGGTATGATGCTCACAGCACCTGGTATTCCGAAGCGGTCTCCCAATCAGGTACTAAACAGGCCGAACCATGCTTGGCTGCCGAGATCGGGCGAGATCGGGCCTTTTCAGGGTGGTATGGCCGTGAGCGGTACTGCACTTGCAGATGGACACCCATGAAATGTCGAAAAAGATGCGGGGTATGATGCTCACAGCACCTGGTATTCCCAAGCGGTCTCCCAATCAGGTACTAAACAGGCCGAACCATGCTTGGCTGCCGAGATCGGACGAGATCGGGCCTTTTCAGGGTGGTATGGCCGTGAGCGGTACTGCACTAGCAGATGGACACCCATGAAATGTCGATAAAGATGCGGGGTATGATGCTCACAGCACCTGGTATTCCCAAGCGGTCTCCCAATCAGGTACTAACCAGGCCGAACCATGCTTGGCTTCCGAGATCGGACGAGATCGGGCCTTTTCAGGGTGGTATGGCCGTGAGCGGTACTGCTCTTGCAGATGGACACCCATGAAATGTCGAAAAAGATGCGGGGTATGATGCTCACAGCACCTGGTATTCCCAAGCGGTCTCCCAATCAGGTACTAAACAGGCCGAACCATGCTTGGCTGCCGAGATCGGACGAGATCGGGCCTTTTCAGGGTGGTATGGCCGTGAGAGGTACTGCACTAGCAGATGGACACCCATGAAATGTCGGTAAAGATGCGGGGTATGATGCTCACAGCACCTGGTATTCCCAAGCGGTCTCCCAATCAGGTACTAACCAGGCCGAACCATGCTTGGCTTCCGAGATCGGACGAGATCGGGCCTTTTCAGGGTGGTATGGCCGTGAGCGGTACTGCTCTTGCAGATGGACACCCATGAAATGTCGAAAAAGATGCGGGGTATGATGCTCACAGCAACTGGTATTCCCAAGCGGTCTCCCAATCAGGTACTAAACAGGCCGAACCAATGCTTAGCTTCCGAGATCGGACGAGATCGGGCCTTTTCAGGCTGGTATGGCCGTGAGCGGTACTGCACTAGCAGATGGACACCCATGAAATGTCGAAAAAGATGCGGGGTACGATGCTCACAGCACCTGGTATTCCCAAGCGGTCTCCCAATCAGGTACTAAACAGGCCGAACCATGCTTGGCTTCCGAGATCGGACGAGATCGGGCCTTTTCAGGGTGGTATGGCCGTGAGCGGTACTGCTCTAGCAGATGGACACCCATGAAATGTCGAAAAAGATGCGGGGTATGATGCTCACAGCACCTGGTATTCCCAAGCGGTCTCCCAATCAGGTACTAACCAGGCCGAACCATGCTTGGCTGCCGAGATCGGACGAAATCGGACGAGATCGGGCCTTATCAGGGTGGTATGGCCGTGAGCGGTACTGCACTAGCAGATGGACACCCATGAAATGTGGAAAAAGATGCGGGGTATGATGCTCACAGCACCTGGTATTCCCAAGTGGTCTCCCAATCAGGTACTAACCAGGCCAAACCATGCTTGGCTGCCGAGATCGGACGAGATCGGACGAGATCGGGCCTTATCAGGGTGGTATGGCCGTGAGCGGTACTGCTCTTGCAGATGGACACCCATGAAATGTCGAAAAAGATGCGGGGTATGATGCTCGCAGCACCTGGTATTCCCAAGCGGTCTCCCAATCAGGTACGAACCAGGCCGGACCATGTTTGGCTGCCAAAATCGGACAAGATCGGGCCTTTTCAGGGTGGTAAGGCCGTGAGCGGTACTGCTCTTGCAGATGGACACCCATGAAATGTCGAAAAAGATGCGGGGTATGATGCTCACAGCACCTGGTATTCCCAAGCGGTCTCCCAAACAGATACTAACCAGGCCGAACCATGCTTGACTTCCGAGTTCGGACGAGATCGGGCCTTTTCAGGGTGGTATGGCCTTGGGCGGTACTGCTCTTGCAGATGGACACCCATGAAATGTCGAAAAAGATGCGGGGTATGATGCTCACAGCACCTGGTATTCCCAAGCGGTCTCCCAAACAGGTACTAAACAGGCCGAACCATGCTTGGCTTCCGAGATCGGACGAGATCGGGCCTTTTCAGGGTGGTATGGCCGTGGGCGGTACTGCGCTTTCAGATAGACACCCATGAAATGTCGAAAAAGATGCGGGGTATGATGCTCACAGCACCTGGTATTCCCAAGCGGTCTCCCAATCAGGTACTAAACAGGCCGAACCATGCTTGGCTGCCGAGATCGGACGAGATCGGGCCTTTTCAGGGTGGTATGGCCGTGAGCGGTACTGCACTAGCAGATGGTCACCCATGAAATGTCGAAAAAGATGCGGGGTATGATGCTCACAGCACCTGGTATTCCCAAGCGGTCTCCCAATCAGGTACTAACCAGGCCGAACCATGCTTGGCTTCCGAGATCGGACGAGATCAGGCCTTTTCAGGGTGGTATGGCCGTGAGCGGTACTGCACTAGCAGATGGACACCCATGAAATGTCGAAAAAGATTCGGGGTATGATGCTCACAGCACCTGGTATTCCCAAGCGGTCTCCCAATCAGGTACTAACCAGGCCGAACCATGCTTGGCTTCCGAGATCGGACGAGATCGGGCCTTTTCAGGGTGGTATGGCCGTGAACGGTACTGCTCTTGCAGATGGACACCCATGAAATGTCGAAAAAGATGCGGGGTATGACGCTCACAGCACCTGGTATTCCCAAGCGGTCTCCCAATCAGGTACTAACCAGGCCGAACAATGCTTGGCTGCCGAGATCGGACGAGATCGGGCCTTTTCAGGGTGGTATGGCCGTGAGCGGTACTGCTCTTGCAGATGGACACCCATGAAATGTCGAAAAAGATGCGGGGTATGATGCTCACAGCACCTGGTATTCCCAAGCGGTCTCCCAATCAGGTACTAACCAGGCCGAACCATGCTTGGCTGCCGAGATCGGACGAGATCGGACGAGATCGGGCCTTTTCAGGGTGGTATGGCCGTGAGCGGTACTGCACTAGCAGATGGACACCCATGAAATGTCGAAAAAGATGCGGGGTATGATGCTCACAGCACCTGGCATTCCCAAGCGGTCTCCCAATCAGGTACTAAACAGGCCGAACCATGCTTGGCTTCCGAGATCGGGCGAGATCGGGCCTTTTCAGGGTGGTATGGCCGTGAGCGGTACTGCACCAGTAGATGGACACCCATGAAATGTCGAAAAAGATGCGGGGTATGATGCTCACAGCACCTGGTATTCCCAAGCGGTCTCCCAATCAGGTACTAACCAGGCCGAACCATGCTTGGCTTCCGAGATCGCACGAGATCGGGCCTTTTCAGGGTGGTATGGCCGTGAGCGGTACTGCACTAGCAGATGGACACTGTCAGGTTCATTAATAATTACCTTCGTCCGTAATTATCAATAACTGCAGGAAGACATCTTATTCAATTATTGACATTTAATTAAATAGAAATGGATACAACAGATAAAAGCCTCCGGAGGGGAGCGTTACAGCAAGTGTCACCTTACAACTTCCGAACGTCTTCCCGAATAGACGTTTTCGTCCCATTCTTATGGTCACAAGTTACAGAGTTGTTGATCATTCCATCACGTATGAGTAAAAACAACATCTGGGACTACAATAACAATCAAAGTATTTTACTAAGAACAAAAACAGGGACTAGACCTAACAACATGTAGATTAGAGTAATTATACAACCTCCTTGACCTAAGAATCATATAATATAATCATAATCATATAATCGTTACATACAGAAAAACCCGAAGTGTTACGGTTACATAACGATAACAATATTCTTGTTATTGTCCGAATAGCCCTGTCCTCGTCACCAAGGGCCCACCAAATCTCAAGGACCCAGATTGGGTGGATTGTTTGTATAACCATCCTGGAACAGGCTGTCCAGGTTAAAGATGACTTGGTGTGACCTCAACACTTTTGAAAAACAGAAAGAGAATGATTTAACAAAGTAATGAATTAATACAGAGAAAAGAAAGAGAATGATTTAATAAAGAAATGAATTAATATAACTATTATAATAGTAAAACAGAACAAACCCAACATTCCCCCGTTTTTATAATATGTATGTTATTAGTCATTTCTTAGTAATCACTAAATGGTAATGTCGGGTGACTGTGATTTTTCCCGCCTACTCCTTACTCCCATGGCTGGTCTGAAAGAGAAAAAACATAATTATATTCGTCCAATTGGTCCTCGGATTTACCGTACTCCTGGACCTCACTGCTTTCCCCAAACCGTCCCATAAGATACAACTCATGTACTTTAGAATTTGTAGGGGCAATTGCAGTAGTTATAAGTCGGCTTAGCAAGGAGCGCAAACAGGGGATACTACATCACCCACACAATGTTAGGATAGCGGTAATTGTGCCTATAGTAACCACGAAGGATGTAGCCAAATCTTTAGATTTTCCAAAGGTCTTATCCCACCAATCTGACAATGCGGACGTATCTACTCCAGAGTGCTCTTGCATATTGCGGTTCAGTGTTTGCAGGCCAGTAATGGCCCTGGTGAGAGATCCACTGGGTGACGCGTTGTTCGGTATGAAGGTGCAACATTGTTTTCCAAACATTGCACACACGCCCCCTGTTTCAAGGATCATATCCACCGCTATGCGATTCTGGAACGCCATCAGACTGGTAGCTGCCAGTTGTTCCTTCATGGCCACAAATCCCTGTTCAGTATAATTTCCAAGTTTTGAACATTGTAATGTAAGTAATTTATTCTATCCACATTTTTGTTTGGGGTGATTAGAAGGAAGATAGACTCCCAACCTGCTGCGATCTGATTAGCCAGCTTATACTCATCTGGTACGCCCCAGGGGATGCCAATCGCATCAATGTATGTTGGATCTCCTTCCCTCCATGCCTCTCGACGATGTCGGGAGGGTCGACCCTTCAGCCGAATTATGAGCCGCCAATTGTATCTCCTCCACTGTGGATGGAAAAACAGACATCGGTAAGAGCAGTGAGACCAAAGTACCTAGTCCTGCCGCGTTTCGGCAGGAGTCGTATAATTTATCTACCACCCCGCCACCATAGGCCAGAACGTGGTATCAGGGGTGTAGTTTGTTTTAGAACGCCGGTACACCACGTCATTTATCGCCCCCAGCTTCAGACCATGCCCTGTAAGGTTTAAGCAGGTAAAATGATTAAACAGTGGAAAAATTGACTTCCTATTTACTGCGTAACAGGATAAACACTGCTTCAATATTTTTTTTTTTTCTTGCCAAGTAGGACACGTTTTTTCATTTGTAAAAACACTTTTCCCCAAAAGAATGGTGATTGAGGGAGTTGTTAGACCCCATCGTTTTTTCCCTTGTCTGGTAGGTTATCCTAATCTTTTGTAAGATGGTTTAGTCTCAATTGAAACTATATGGAGACGTCAAACCCAATATAAAAGAGTTCCCTATAGTTTTATGGTATTGCTTGCTGAGCAATAATCTTTTCAATTAATATTGGTGTTTCCCGTATTTTATTAAGTCAGAAAGTTTATTTTACCCGTCCCCTCAATGTTTCAATTGAGACCACCCTTTTACCAAAGTAGCTCCACCTAGTGCTTGTCCTCTTTACACTCCATTAACAGCGCCCAATTATCCCCCGTTTGGGAAATCCCTGTTTCAGAAATACATTTTCACAGGTTAATATGTCAGTCCAAGCTTTCCAATCTTGACCAATTTCTGCAACAAGGCTTTTCCCAATCTTCAATTTTTTGCTGTTAATGTACCACACATATTTCCCACCATAGATTGCCCCTTTGTATGGCAACCGGGACGTCGCCGAGTCCAAATATATATTTTCATTTTGGAAATTTGATTTAGTAGGTAATGTTAATTAAATGTAAATCTGTATGTTTCTCGGTTTACCCTCCCGTAAGAAGGTGTATCCTCAATTGAAACGCCTCCGCCTTTTTCTCCAACTGGAGAAAACAACCCTACTGTGGAAAGGAATAGAATCACAATCATCATTAATCTCATTGCCCCAAAAGCAATAATTGTTTTCAACATGACTTTTTGTCTTTGTTTAGGGAGTTTTCCTCTTGAAACGTTTCAATTTAGACAACCTTCTTACTGTGGGAAAGGTGCATCCGTGTCCCCTTTCAGTAACAAGGACCCTCCCACTTTGTGTTGCTCCGATGTTTCTTCTTTTATGCTGCTTATCAGCATCCAGTCTTCAAGAATCACCGTCGCTTCGTCCGTTTCCTGTTAAGAAGCAAAATCTCCCTCTGATAGTCTAAATTTGGTGTGTGCGTTTTTTTTTCTCTGATAGATTCGCCTCATCATCCAATTGTCATTGTGTGGTGAATAATAACAATTTGTAAGGTCTACCAAACAGGACTTCATATAAGGTCCGCCAATTGTGGATGGTAGACAACTATTATATTAACAAAATGGGAGCCATTATCACTATAAATAGTTTCTGGAATTCCATATCGTGGAATGATATCCATATGATCTAATAAAATAAAATAAAATCTATATGTATTTTTTTGAAATGGATATGTGGGTATGCATATAGATTTAAACCCTAAGCCTTGTAGTGCCGTTGTAGCAAGGCCACCTCCCCCTTGTCGAGACATAGGTCTTCCCTTGACTCAAGCCCAAATTATTTTCTTTATTGATCTTTTATTGATAGATTATGTCTCGGTGGTCTGCCAATCAAAAAACACAAAAAGACAAACTATCATTCACGCTCACACTCATAAAAAAAAGAATTTAGTGTGTTCAACCAGTCTAGCATCCATAATTTCATTTTGTGGGAGTAAACTGGAGTACCCGGAGAAAATCCACAAATTCTCGAGGACGCCATGAATACCCCACATTCCGGAAAGTCTGGATCCACCCCGCATTCATTAGTAGATCCTTTAATATACACACCCCCACTCTAGCATTTTAACCGTTTGTAAAAAATTTCCTTCAAGTTTCACACAAAGTTATATCCTCTTTAATGCTATCAGTTTAGCTGTTTGTTCCCCGAATTGAGGTGGCAATAGTTTCACATCTAAGGTTTTTATTTTCACAGCCGCCATGACCTAATGGCCCCCTGTCAGGTTTTTGGAAAATCCCAATTTCCTCTAATAGCATGCCAATCACCTTTTAATGCGGCCATCCAATTTTGTTTCTACTTGTTTCAGGTGATAAGATAATCTCCCCCATTTGTAAAACAAATTCATCCACGCCTAATTTATACAACATGACGCCTACTTGTTTTAGATATGGGGTCCCCAATTTCCCAAAATTTCCCAGAATTAATGTACTACCACATCCTGTCAAAAACCCAAAACGACTAACATAACCTGTTTCTAAGCCAGATTCTGGAATTTGGAGAATTTCTCCTTTCCCTCCCTTATCTAAGCTTGTTATTGCCACTCGTTATCACTGTAACATTCAGGCGTATTAACCCCATCGTTGCTAAAGTTCTCACCAATTTGCATGCCCTTAAAGCAGTAAAAAGCAACGTTATTTGGTTGTATCAATTGACCAATGCTTATCCAATCCGTAATATCCTTAAAGTCACCAATATGACCTGTGACAAAGCATATTTCCTCCCGCCAGGACAACAGACAATGTTCTTTCAAGTGCACTTTGAAAAACATTCCATGTTACTCCATTCTTAGGGAAAATATGCTCATCCTAAACCAATTATTTTATTTACAATTCACCTAATTATTTGGATGAATGCCATGAATTTTATCATGCCACTATTGCATTGTAAATTTCCCATCTGATGTCGTTAACAGCCAAATAATTCAATACCTACTATACTTTGTAAATCACCTCATATGATGTTTACTTAAGACAAGAGTCATTTCCCATAGCCTGTTACCAAAACAAAAATCTACAACAATTAAATTAGAGAAATCAACCTTTTGTTAGACAATTCCTAATTACAAACTTTAATGTTTTAAAAACCTTATCGTCACCAATATACCATAATTTTGTAAATTTTGTCATCCTGGCCTTTTTTTCTTTTAAACAGCCAACCTCCTGGATTAAAGTATTTTGAATAATCAAAAAATTCTGAAATAGTATTAATATTATTTTATCCTCCAAAAGCTAGTTTCCTTTAACTAAGAGCCCTTTGAAATCCACAATTGCTCAAAAATGACTATTTTGGTCTATTTCCCAAATCCAAAGCTTTTTACCAAATCAACCTTTTACTAAACAGATTTTCTATCCTCTTAATACATTTCATTTTAAAACCCAAAATATCAATGCGAAAGCATCCGCATAGCCTTGCATTTCTTGCAGACCATGTATTGTTCTTATTCTGAAAAGTCCAAACAGAAAACGCAATTAGCCGTTAACTATGACCTCCACTCTTGCTGCGAAAACAGCATTGTTATCTTATGTTTACAAACCAGCTTTTTCCCTGTGCCCAAATACAACGCTTTTTAGAGAAGACAACCATTAAAACGTCAAATTAACCCCTCTTCCGATATTCAACTACATCACAATATTTTTCCAAGACCCCATATATCCAGAATATGTATGCTGCAAGCACAACAATATGGCAAAAACCCATTTTCTGCCCTCAAGTTTGCTTCAGCACCCCCAAGGCCAATTATTATTATTATAATGTCTTCACGGAAGGGATCACAAAATTTTAGTTGTTTACACGGTCCGAACGCTCCCGAAAGCCCAACACAGTTAAATCGTCTGCCCCGCGGCCCACATGTTTCACTCCCATCTAATCAGCAGCCGCTGCACCAGAAACGCTTCCCCCGCAGTTGACACATTTTTTGGCAAGTCTAGAGCATAATAAAAACACAGGTGACATTCCCTGCTAAAATTTAAATGATCATTTTGTATATATTCTTTTGTCTTTTTAAACACCATCTTCCCGTTAGCGGACGGGATCAAAAACCAAGCTGCAATAAGCCATCACATTGCTGTAAATTGACAGTACATATAGGTTATATTAACAAAGCACCACCCGCACTTGGAAATAACCATTCTAATTGTTGTTATACAAGCCCAAGCATCACAAAAAAAACCCAATTTATTGTAATCACAAAACGTCATACCCGGATTAACCAAATCAAATACCAGTGTCCCCATTAATTTTCTAGCTCCCTTTATTTTTGTTAAACTTCCTCCGCGCCCGTCACCTATCTCGGTAAATATTTTCCCCGTCAGCCGAGGAGGCCCCGCTATTTTTTCCTTACCAAACAGTACTTTCCCGCAGCCACGGTCTTAAATATATCCCCGTTATCCGAGGGAGCCCCCACTATTTTCCCAAAATAGTATTTTTAACTTCTCCCCGGCCTTATTTTGCCATTAGTGTCTGTGGAACAAGCTGTTACACTTTTATCCACTCACATATTATTTATATATGTATATTACCTCTATGCATTAGTGCATATATTATCCTGCATTCTATGCATTTTAAGCTGGCCAGCAAACCCATATTTATTTATCCATAAATATAGCTGTGTAATATTTTTAAAGCGCTTTGTCTTTCCAATTTTTTCCAATCCTTACAAGTTAGACGTATTTTTTGGATCGTCATCCAAACCCGCCTTACAACACGTGTTTCCCATATTTTACTTTTATTTTTTGTAGTGAGTTCGTGTGCCTCACACAGTTAACTCTATTATTTATTATTATTATTAATATTATTATTATCTATTCGACTGTATCGACTGTATCTCCTAGGCCTTTCCTAATTTTACTGCAGAAACCACACAAACACCATACAACGTATATTCGTGCCTACCCTTTAGACACAGGACACTCCCCGGCCCCAATATTGTACCTCTAGTACAATATATTCGTGCCTACCCCTGAGACACAGGACACTTTCCAGCAAAGTGCCCCACCGTACCTGCCATTGACTAGTATAAACACAGGGTTTTATCGCCGTCACCCAGGACGCGAAACCAGCCCAACAATGGACCTCACATACAATGTCCCTTTAACGCATTTGGAAACACCTTCACAACATGCAGACATTAATGTGGACTTACCCGAGATCCATCAGATGTCTCCCTCCAGCAGGAAAAGTCTTCAACCGCCGAGAATCCAGGCGCCCCCGTCGAAAAACTCCGGCCCACCAAGGGTTTTGAAGACGCCGTGCGCACGGTCACTTACCAGATGTCGAACAGCAGCGCCTGGGTTCTCGCTCCGGTATATTGACCTCCATGGCTCAGAAGGACCAAAATGTCAGGTTCATTAATAATTACCTTCGTCCGTAATTATCAATAACTGCAGGAAGACATCTTATTCAATTATTGACATTTAATTAAATAGAAATGGATACAACAGATAAAAGCCTCCGGAGGGGAGCGTTACAGCAAGTGTCACCTTACAACTTCCGAACGTCTTCCCGAATAGACGTTTTCGTCCCATTCTTATGGTCACAAGTTACAGAGTTGTTGATCATTCCATCACGTATGAGTAAAAACAACATCTGGGACTACAATAACAATCAAAGTATTTTACTAATAACAAAAACAGGGACTAGACCTAACAACATGTAGATTAGAGTAATTATACAACCTCCTTGACCTAAGAATCATATAATATAATCATAATCATATAATCGTTAATCGTTACATACAGAAAAACCCGAAGTGTACGGTTACATAACGATAACAATATTCTTGTTATTGTCCGAATAGCCCTGTCCTCGTCACCAAGGGCCCACCAAATCTCAAGGACCCAGATTGGGTGGATTATCTGTATAACCATCCTGGAACAGGCTGTCCAGGTTAAAGATGACTTGGTGTGACCTCAACACTTTTGAAAAACAGAAAGAGAATGATTTAACAAAGTAATGAATTAATACAGAGAAAAGAAAGAGAATGATTTAATAAAGAAATGAATTAATATAACTATTATAATAGTAAAACAGAACAAACCCAACAGACACCCATGAAATGTCGAAGAAGATGCGGGGTATGATGCTCACAGCACCTGGTATTCCCAAGCGGTCTCCCAAACAGGTTCTAACCAGGCCGAACCATGCTTGGCTTCCGAGATCGGACGAGATCGGGCCTTTTCAGGGTGGTATGGCCGTGAGCGGTGCTACTCTTGCAGATGGACACCCATGAAATGTCGAAAAAGATGCGGGGTATGATGCTCACAGCACCTGGTATTCCCAAGCGGTCTCCCAATCAGGTACTAACCAGGCCGAACCATGCTTGGCTGCCGAGATCGGACGAGATCGGGCGAGATCGGGCCTTATCAGGGTGGTATGGCCGTGAGCGGTACTGCTCTTGCAGATGGACACCCATGAAATGTCGAAAAAGATGCGGGGTATGATGCTCACAGCACCTGGTATTCCCAAGCGGTCTCCCAATCAGGTACTAACCAGGCTGAACCATGCTTGGCTTCCGAGATCGGGCGAGATCGGGCCTTTTCAGGGTGGTATGGCCGTGAGCGGTACTGCTCTTGCAGATGGACACCCATGAAATGTCGAAAAAGATGCGGGGTATGATGCTCACAGCACCTGGTATTCCCAAGCGGTCTCCCAATCAGGTACTAACCAGGCCGAACCATGCTTGGCTGCCGAGATCGGACGAGATCGGGCGAGATCGGGCGAGATCGGGCCTTATCAGGGTGGTATGGCCGTGAGCGGTACTGCTCTTGCAGATGGACACCCATGAAATGTCGAAAAAGATGCGGGATATGATGCTCACAGCACCTGGTATTCGCGAGCGGTCTCCCAATCAGGTACTAACCAGGCCGAACCATGCTTGGCTTCCGAGATCGGACGAGATCAGGCCTTTTCAGGGTGGTATGGCCGTAAGCGGTACTCTACCAGCAGATGGACACCCATGAAATGTCGAAAAAGATGCGGGGTATGATGCTCACAGCACCTGGTATTCCCAAGCGGTCTCCCAATCAGGTACTAACCAGGCCGAACCATGCTTGGCTGCCGAGATCGGGCGAGATCGGGCCTTTTCAGGGTGGTATGGCCGTGAGCGGTACTGCACTAGCAGATGGACACCCATGAAATGTCGAAAAAGATGCAGGGTATGATGCTCACAGCACCTGGTATTCCCAAGCGGTCTCCCAATCAGGT
Source organism: Stigmatopora nigra (assembly GCF_051989575.1). Classification (NCBI taxonomy): domain Eukaryota; kingdom Metazoa; phylum Chordata; class Actinopteri; order Syngnathiformes; family Syngnathidae; genus Stigmatopora; species Stigmatopora nigra. The sequence continues at coordinate 1,107,335 of NW_027551603.1, forward strand.
ACTAAACAGGCCGAACCATGCTTGGCTTACGAGATCGGGCCTTTTCAGGGTGGTATGGCCGTGAGCGGTACTGGATTAGCAGATGGACACCCATGAAATGTCGAAAAAGATGCGGGGTATGATGCTCACAGCACCTGGTATTCTCAAGCGGTCTCCCAATCAGGTACTAACCAGGCCGAACAATGCTTAGCTTCCGAGATTGGACGAGATCAGGCCTTTTCAGGGTGGTATGGCCGTGAGCGGTACTCTACCAGCAGATGGACACCCATGAAATGTCGAAAAAGATGCGGGGTATGATGCTCACAGCACCTGGTATTCCCAAGCGGTCTCCCATTCAGGTTCTAAACAGGCTGAACCATGCTTGGCTTCCGAGATCGGACGAGATCAGGCCTTTTCAGGGTGGTATGGCCGTGAGCAGTACTGCACTAGCAGATGGACACCCATGAAATGTCGAAAAAGATGCGGGGTATGATGCTCACAGCACCTGGTATTCCCAAGCAGTCTCACAATCAGGTACTAACCAGGCCGAACTATGCTTGGCTTCCGAGATCGGACGAGATCGGGCCTTTTCAGGGTGGTATGGCCGTGAGCGGTACTGCACTTGCAGATGGACACCCATGAAATGTCGAAAAAGATGCGGGGTATGATGCTCACAGCACCTGGTATTCCCAAGCGGTCTCCCAATCAGGTACTAAACAGGCCGAACGATGCTTGGCTGCCGAGATCGGACGAGATCGGGCGAGATCGGGCCTTATCAGGGTGGTATGGCCGTGAGCGGTACTGCTCTTGCAGATGGACACCCATGAGCTAAAGTATTAATTCGACCTTCTACACCTGCTACCCAAATCAATTGGGATTTGACATTATTCAAAGTCAGTTGAAATATTCAGGTTATAAAAGAGGGGGGAAAAGGCAGGAATATATACAGCTATGTTTTACTTTTGTGCATTTCAGGCCAAATTGGTATTTGTCTTTGAGTCAGCAATAATAACAAAGGAGTAAAGTCAGCTTGATTGCAGTAAGACTTTTTGCACTCTATACACTCAATTTTCACATGTTGTTTTACTTCTGGACGCTGCAAATGGACTACACATCTGTTGCATCGTGTGTATATATGTGTATTACCGTAGTTTGAATTTTGATTTAAACCTTTACAACCCAATTGCCTCAGATCAAGCAATTATAATGTAAAGTAGTAGATGTTTAAAAAAAGCACCAAATGCAAAAAGATAACAAAATAACAATACTAAATAGTCAAATAAGCAACTCCATTATTCTTTTAGAGAAAATATCTCAGCTGGGTCAAGTCATTCAATTCAAATCGACTGGTAATCAGATTCAATTAAAGACTAACCGATTGGGTGCAACGTTGTAGTGGCAGCACAACTAAATGAATTCACTGAATTTAAATGGGATTTATAAGTGTTTTCACATTTTATACTGTAAAACAAAAAATCACATAGGATTTATGGTTAAACACTGGAGCTACAGAATTTTACCAGAAATTACATTCAATTGGTATAGCACTTCAATAACCACCAATTTATTGGAACACTATTGTAGATTTTTCATTTCACTGAAACTAAAATTATATTGCTCCACCACCACATGCACACACCCCTTTCTTACTGTATAACTCTAGCAACCACAAGTATTTTATTTTTATTTTTTTAAGAAGAAAATGACTGACTATTCTTCTGTCTGTTCAGATATCACTACTTTTACATGATAAGAGAAGTAATTTTTAAAGAAGGCTCAGCAAAATACCCAGCATTCAATAGTACTGGCATGCTGGATTTTGCAAACTACACTCCTCAACTGCACGGAAAAAAAATAGAAAAAAGCAGTCATACATTGTCTGCAGTACTTTCCACTCACTCGCTTACACTTTGTACTCCATCCTTTCTACACAAAAAGCATCATCCCGCTGTTACAGAGTAAAGAAGGTTGCACAGAGTCCTTTTCTTGCTGTTCTGTCTCTTTAGAACAGAAGGACACTTTGCGCTTCACAGAATGCAAGTCTACAAGTACTGCTGCTTAGATGTGGTTGAATGTTAGGCCCCTAAGAAATACATGTGAAGCAACAGCAATGCTTTACAAGGTGTCTATTGTTTATATAAATAAACATAAAACAGGTTACGAAAACATGCTGTAAAATCCAAATCATATTTTATCATAGTTTCACATGCTTAAACTAATAGTAATTGTTTAGTATAAATGATCGTCATGTGAAAGACATTGTTTAGTATTCTTTCATTCATTCATTCTCTCAACCGCTTATCCTCACAAGGGTCACGGGGGGTGCTAAGGCCTATCCCAGCTATCTACGGGCACCAGGCGGGGGACAAAAGAATGAACATAATTTAAAGTAATTGCTCTACAGTTGTACTGCATACCGGAGGTCATTTAATTCATTCAGATCAAGAACCTCAAATAACATATCGGCTGGTATTGTTGGAGATGGAAATCCAACTCATTTTATCTCTGAGGGCTAGCTGCGAATGCACTTGCATTATGTCAGTAAAATTCTAGAAATCATAGCGAAAGGGTTATTTTTCAAGAACATCTGTTCCCGAAAGACCGACAAATTGTCTTTATTTGATGCTCTTGTCAGGAGTGGTTGGATTGCCTTTCCTGGCATGACGTCACGATAACTATCAGCTGTCACTAATTACGTGATTAGATTATTTTTGGCGTCACTGGACAAGGTCCAAGTGGACATGGGGAAGCTGGAGCACCTCTTTGAGTCCAGGGCCAAAGAGACGCCATGGGCCAAGAAAGCGCCAGAGAGCAAAAAGTCCGAGATCCTGGTTCTGGACTCCAAGCGGAGCACCGCCATCAACATCGGGATGACGGTCCTGCCCGCCGTTCACGTCATCAAGAGCGCCATCCTCAACTTTGACGACTTTGCCATCAACAAGGAGGGTGTGGAGAAGATCCTGAGCATGACGCCCACAGAGGAGGAGAAGCAGAAGATCCGCGAGGCTCGCTCGGCCAATCCCGACGTTCCCCTGGGGACGGCCGAGGAATTCCTCTCGGGCCTGGCTTCCGTCAGCGCCTTGACCCCCCGCCTGCAGCTGTGGTCTTTCAAACTCAACTATGAGGCACTCGAGCAGGAGATCGCCGAGCCCCTGTTTGACCTGAAGTTGGGCATGGAGCAGCTGGCCGGCAACCGGACCTTCAAGAAGATCCTGGCCACGCTGCTGGCCGTGGGGAACTTCCTCAACGGGTGTCCTCCTCACCAGAATCTTCAGGCTCCCTCCATGGTGAATCAATTCCTCTGGGCATAGGCATAAGATAACTTGGGCGCTCTCTGGTGGTTGTACGCACCTGGGCATCATGATGAAACGGTAAAGGCTTCCCAGGGCGACGTGCATAGCAGTGGTGGGGCGTATGAGTACGCTGCGGCTCTAACTCTTCTACCAGCTGTGGCTCATCTCTAGAAATGATGTGCCTGAGAGCCCCGCACCACGGTGTGTCCATTACAAAATTCCTAAACGATTCTGAGGGGTTTCTTATACATTCCAAGCAGTCCGGTGTCTTCGAGGTGGATGGTTTGCGTCGCCGAGTGCGTCGGCGCGAGCGTGGGTGGCGCTCCGCTGGGTCCATAATGGTTGGATCGTGCTGTTACGATTTCGCCGCGTAGTGCGACGCGATCGTAGGGTAAGTTGAACCCAGATGCAGAGTCGCCGAAGTAATTGGAAAGGTGAGGCAGATCTGTAGCTCTTGTTGGTTGATTTAATAAACGGGGTAACATAACTTAAACAACTTGGCTTGACCACTCATTACAAACGAACTGAACATCCGGCGTGGCGTCAATGGAAACAGCAATTACTACGAGGATTAACAGGAAACGAAACCAGAACTTAACCAGTCGATCCAACCGCGTCCACAGAAAATCATAATGCTTAAATACCAAAAATAATCTAATCACGTAATTAGTGACAGCTGATAGTTATCGTGACGTCATGCCAGGAAAGGCAATCCAACCACTCCTGACAGCTCTGAGTGATTTTGGATCCTTTGTTTCTCCCCCAAGTAATGAGGACATGTTCTTTTTAAGATAGCTCTCCATCTAAGTCCTACTATAGGTCCAGTCTTGGTAAAAGGTGCATGATGACAACTGATCTATCTGAAATCCAGAATTTGATCTGGATTTCAGATAGATCACCCATGAAATGTCGAAAAAGATGCGGGGTATGATGCTCACAGCACCTGGTATTCCCAAGCGGTCTCCCAATCAGGTACTAACCAGGCCGTACCATGCTTGGCTTCCGAGATCGAACGAGATCGGGCCTTTTCAGGGTGGTATGGCCGTGAGCGGTACTGTTCTTGCAGATGGACACCCATGAAATGTCGAAAAAGATGCGGGGTATGATGCTCACAGCACCTGGTATTCCCAAGCGGTCTCCCAATCAGGTACTAACCAGGCCGAACCATGCTTGGCTTCCGAGATCGGACGAGATCGGGCCTTTTCAGGGTGGTATGGCCGTGAGCGGTACTGCTTTTGCAGATGGACACCCATGAAATGTCGAAAAAGATGCGGGGTATGATACTCACAGCACCTGGTATTCCCAAGCGGTCTCCCAATCAGGTACTAAACAGGCCGAACCATGCTTGGCTTCCGAGATCGGAGGAGATCGGGCCTTTTCAGGGTGGTATGGCCGTGAGCGGTACTGCTCTTGCAGATGGACACCCATGAAATGTCGAAAAAGATGCGGGGTATGATGCTCACAGCACCTGGTATTCCCAAGCGGTCTCCCAATCAGGTACTAACCAGGCCGAACCATGCTTGGCTTCCGAGATCGGACGAGATCGGGCCTTTTCAGGGTGGTATGGCCGTGAGCGGTACTGCACTAGCAGATGGACACCCATGAAATGTCGAAAAAGATGCGGGGCATGGTTCTCACAGCACCCGGTATTCCCAAGCGGTCTCCCAATCTGGTACTAAACAAGTCTAACCATGCTTGGCTTCCGAGATCGGACGAGATCGGGCCTTTTCAGGGTGGTATGGCCGTGAGCGGTACTGCACTAGCAGATGGACACCCATGAAATGTCGAAAAAGATGCGGGGTATGATGTACACAGCACCTGGTATTCCCAAGCGGACTCCCAATCAGGTACTAACCAGGCCGAACCATGCTTGGCTTCCGAGATCGGACGAGATCGGGCCTTTTCAGGGTGGTATGGCCGTGAGCGGTACTGCAGTAGCAGATGGACACCCATGAAATGTCGAAAAAGATGCGGGGTATGATGCTCACCGCACCTGGTATTCCCAAGCGGTCTCCCAATCAGGTACTAAACAGGCCGAACCATGCTTGGCTTCCGAGATCGGGCCTTTTTCAGGGTGGTATGGCCGTGAGCGGTACTGCTCTTGCAGATGGACACCCATGAAATGTCGAAAAAGATGCGGGGTATGATGCTCACAGCACGTGGTATTCCCAAGCGGTCTCCCAATCAGGTACTAACCAGGCCGAACCATGCTTGGCTTTCGAGATCGGACGAGATCGGGCCTTTTCAGGGTGGTATGGCCGTGGGCGGTACTGCACTAGCAGATGGACACCCATGAAATGTCGAAAAAGATGCGGGGTATGATGCTCACAGCACCTGGTATTCCCAAGCGGTCTCCCAATCAGGTACTAACCAGGCCGAAACATGCTTGGCTTCCGAGGTCGGACAAGATCGGGCTTTTTCAGGGTGGTATGGCCGTGAGCGGAACTGCTCTTGCAGATGGACACCCATGAAATGTCGAAAAAGATGCGGGGTATGATGCTCACCGCACCTGGTATTCCCAAGCGGTCACCCAATCAGGTACTAACCAGGCCGACCCATGCTTGGCTGCCGAGATCGGACGAGATCGGGCGAGATCGGGCCTTATCAGGGTGGTATGACCGTGAGCGGTACTGCTCTTGCAGATGGACACCCATGAAATGTCGAAAAAGATGCGGGGTATGATGGTCACAGCACCTGGTATTCCCAAGCGGTCTCCCAATCAGGTACTAAACAGGCCGAACCATGCTTGGCTTCCAAGATCAGACGAGATCGGGCCTTTTCAGGGTGGTATGGCCGTGAGCGGTACTGCACTTGCAGATGGACACCCATGAAATGTCGAAAAAGATGCGGGGTATGATGCTCACAGCACCTGGTATTCCCAAGCGGTCTCCCAATCAGGTACTAAACAGGCCGAATCATGCTTGGCTTCCGAGATCGGACGAGATCGGGCCTTTTCAGGGTGGTATGGCCGTGAGCGGTACTGCACTAGCAGATGGACACCCATGAAATGTCGAAAAAAATGCGGGGTATGATGCTCACAGCACCTGGTATTCCGAAGCGGTCTGCCAATCAGGTACTAAACAGGCCGAACCATGCTTGGCTGCCGAGATCGGACGAGATCGGGCCTTTTCAGGGTGGTATGGCCGTGAGCGGTACTGCTCTTGCAGATGGACACCCATGAAATATCGAAAAAGATGCGGGGTATGATGCTCACAGCACCTGGTATTCCCAAGCGGTCTCCCAATCAGGTACTAAACAGGCCGAACCATGCTTGGCTTACGAGATCGGGCCTTTTCAGGGTGGTATGGCCGTGAGCGGTACTGCTCTTGCAGATGGACACCCATGAAATGTCGAAAAAGATGCGGGGTATGATGCTCACAGCACCTGGTATTCCCAAGCGGTCTCCCAATCAGGTACTAAACAGGCCGAACCATGCTTGGCTTCCGAGATCGGACGAGATCGGGCCTTTTCAGGGTGGTATGGCCGTGAGCGGTACTGCACCAGCAGATGGACACCCATGAAATGTCGAAAAAGATGCGGGGTATGATGCTCACAGCACCTGGTATTCCCAAGCGGTCTTCAATCAGGTACTAAACAGGCCGAACCATGCTTGGCTTCCGAGATCGGACGAGATCGGGCCTTTTCAGGGTGGTATGGCCGTGAGCGGTACTGCTCTTGCAGATGGACACCCATGAAATGTCGAAAAAGATGCGGGGTATGATGCTCACAGCACCTGGTATTCCCAAGCGGTCTCCCAATCAGGTACTAACCAGGCCGAACCATGCTTGGCTTCCGAGATCGGATGAGATCGGACGAGATCGGGCCTTTTCAGGGTGGTTTGGCCGTGAGCGGTACTGCTCTTGCAGATGGACACCCATGAAATGTCGAAAAAGATGCGGGGTATGATGCTCACAGCACCTGGTATTCCCAAGCGGTCTCCCAATCAGGTACTAAACAGGCTGAATCATGCTTGGCTTCCGAGATCGGACGAGATCGGGCCTTATCAGGGTGGTATGGCCATGAGCGGTACTGCTCTTGCAGATGGACACCCATGAAATGTCGAAAAAGATGCGGGGCATGGATCTCACAGCACCTGGTATTCCCAAGCGGTCTCCCATTCAGGTACTAACCAGGCCGAACCATGCTTGGCTTCCAAGATCGGACGAGATCGGACGAGATCGGGCCTTTTCAGGGTGGTATGACCGTGGGCGGTACTGCACTAGCAGATGGACACCCATGAAATGTCGAAAAAGATGCGGGGTATGATGCTCACAGCACCTGGTACTCCCAAGCGGTCTCCCAATCAGGTACTAAACAGGCCGAATCATGCTTGGCTGCCGAGATCGGACGAGATCGGGCCTTTTCAGGGTGGTATGGCCGTGAGCGGTACTGCTCTTGCAGATGGACACCCATGAAATGTCGAAAAAGATGCGGGGTATGATGCTCACAGCACCTGGTATTCCCAAGCGGTCTCCCAATCAGGTACTAAACAGGCCGAACCATGCTTGGCTTACGAGATCGGGCCTTTTCAGGGTGGTATGGCCGTGAGCGGTACTGCTCTTGCAGATGGACACCCATGAAATGTCGAAAAAGATGCAGGGTATGATGCTCACAGCACCTGGTATTCCCAAGCGGTCTCCCAATCAGGTACTAAACAGGCCGAACCATGCTTGGCTTCCGAGATCGGACGAGATCGGGCCTTTTCAGGGTGGTATGGCCGTGAGCGGTATTGCACCAGCAGATGGACACCCATGAAATGTCGAAAAAGATGCGGGGTATGATGCTCACAGCACCTGGTATTCCCAAGCGGTCTTCAATCAGGTACTAAACAGGCCGAACCATGCTTGGCTTCCGAGATCGGACGAGACCGGGCCTTTTCAGGGTGGTATGGCCGTGAGCGGTACTGCACTAGCAGATGGACACCCATGAAATGTTGAAAAAGGTGCGGGGTATGATGCTCACAGCACGTGGTATTCCCGAGCGGTCTCCCAATCAGGTACTAACCAGGCCGAACCATGCTTGGCTGCCGAGATCGGGCGAGATCGGGCCTTTTCAGGGTGGTATGGCCGTGAGCGGTACTGCTCTTGCAGATGGACACCCATGAAATGTCGAAAAAGATGCGGGGTATGATGCTCACAGCACCTGGGATTCCCAAGCGGTCTCCCAATCAGGTACTAAACAGACCGAACCATGCTTGGCTTCCGAGATCGGACGAGATCGGGCCTTTTCAGGGTGGTATGGCCGTGAGCGGTACTGCTCTCGCAGATGGACACCCATGAAATGTCGAAAAAGATGCGGGGTATGATGCTAACAGCACCTGGTATTCCCAAGCGGTCTCCCAATCAGGTACTAAACAGGTCGAACCATGCTTGGCTGCCAAGATCGGACGAGATCGGGCCTTTTCAGGGTGGTATGGCCGTGAGCGGTACTGCACTAGCAGATGGACACCCATGAAATGTCGAAAAAGATGCGGGGTATGATGCTCACAGCACCTGGTATTCCCAAGCGGTCTCCCAATCAGGTACTAACCAGGCCGAACCATGATTGGCTACTGAGATCGGACGAGATCGGGCCTTTTCAGGGTGGTATGGCCGTGAGCGGTACTGCACTAGCAGATGGACACCCATGAAATGTCGAAAAAGATGCGGGGTATGATGCTCAAAGTACCTGGTATTCCCAAGCGGTCTCCCAATCAGGTACTAAACAAGCCGAACCATGCTTGGCTTCCGATATCAGACGAGATCAGGCCTTTTCAGGGTGGTATGGCCGTGAGCGGTACTGCACTAGCAGATGGACACTGTCAGGTTCATTAATAATTACCTTCGTCCGTAATTATCAATAACTGCAGGAAGACATCTTATTCAATTATTGACATTTAATTAAATAGAAATGGATACAACAGATAAAAGCCTCCGGAGGGGAGCGTTACAGCAAGTGTCACCTTACAACTTCCGAACGTCTTCCCGAATAGACGTTTTCGTCCCATTCTTATGGTCACAAGTTACAGAGTTGTTGATCATTCCATCACGTATGAGTAAAAACAACATCTGGGACTACAATAACAATCAAAGTATTTTACTAATAACAAAAACAGGGACTAGACCTAACAACATGTAGATTAGAGTAATTATACAACCTCCTTGACCTAAGAATCATATAATATAATCATAATCATATAATCGTTACATACAGAAAAACCCGAAGTGTACGGTTACATAACGATAACAATATTCTTGTTATTGTCCGAATAGCCCTGTCCTCGTCACCAAGGGCCCACCAAATCTCAAGGACCCAGATTGGGTGGATTGTTTGTATAACCATCCTGGAACAGGCTGTCCAGGTTAAAGATGACTTGGTGTGACCTCAACACTTTTGAAAAACAGAAAGAGAATGATTTAACAAAGTAATGAATTAATACAGAGAAAAGAAAGAGAATGATTTAATAAAGAAATGAATTAATATAACTATTATAATAGTAAAACAGAACAAACCCAACATTCCCCCGTTTTTATAATATGTATGTTATTAGTCATTTCTTAGTAATCACTAAATGGTAATGTCGGGTGACTGTGATTTTTCCCGCCTACTCCTTACTCCCATGGCTGGTCTGAAAGAGAAAAAACATAATTATATTCGTCCAATTGGTCCTCGGATTTACCGTACTCCTGGACCTCACTGCTTTCCCCAAACCGTCCCATAAGATACAACTCATGTACTTTAGAATTTGTAGGGGCAATTGCAGTAGTTATAAGTCGGCTTAGCAAGGAGCGCAAACAGGGGATACTACATCACCCACACAATGTTAGGATAGCGGTAATTGTGCCTATAGTAACCACGAAGGATGTAGCCAAATCTTTAGATTTTCCAAAGGTCTTATCCCACCAATCTGACAATGCGGACGTATCTACTCCAGAGTGCTCTTGCATATTGCGGTTCAGTGTTTGCAGGCCAGTAATGGCCCTGGTGAGAGATCCACTGGGTGACGCGTTGTTCGGTATGAAGGTGCAACATTGTTTTCCAAACATTGCACACACGCCCCCTGTTTCAAGGATCATATCCACCGCTATGCGATTCTGGAACGCCATCAGACTGGTAGCTGCCAGTTGTTCCTTCATGGCCACAAATCCCTGTTCAGTATAATTTCCAAGTTTTGAACATTGTAATGTAAGTAATTTATTCTATCCACATTTTTGTTTGGGGTGATTAGAAGGAAGATAGACTCCCAACCTGCTGCGATCTGATTAGCCAGCTTATACTCATCTGGTACGCCCCAGGGGATGCCAATCGCATCAATGTATGTTGGATCTCCTTCCCTCCATGCCTCTCGACGATGTCGGGAGGGTCGACCCTTCAGCCGAATTATGAGCCGCCAATTGTATCTCCTCCACTGTGGATGGAAAAACAGACATCGGTAAGAGCAGTGAGACCAAAGTACCTAGTCCTGCCGCGTTTCGGCAGGAGTCGTATAATTTATCTACCACCCCGCCACCATAGGCCAGAACGTGGTATCAGGGGTGTAGTTTGTTTTAGAACGCCGGTACACCACGTCATTTATCGCCCCCAGCTTCAGACCATGCCCTGTAAGGTTTAAGCAGGTAAAATGATTAAACAGTGGAAAAATTGACTTCCTATTTACTGCGTAACAGGATAAACACTGTTTCAATATTTTTTTTTTTTTTCTTGCCAAGTAGGACACGTTTTTTCATTTGTAAAAACACTTTTCCCCAAAAGAATGGTGATTGAGGGAGTTGTTAGACCCCATCGTTTTTTCCCTTGTCTGGTAGGTTATCCTAATCTTTTGTAAGATGGTTTAGTCTCAATTGAAACTATATGGAGACGTCAAACCCAATATAAAAGAGTTCCCTATAGTTTTATGGTATTGCTTGCTGAGCAATAATCTTTTCAATTAATATTGGTGTTTCCCGTATTTTATTAAGTCAGAAAGTTTATTTTACCCGTCCCCTCAATGTTTCAATTGAGACCACCCTTTTACCAAAGTAGCTCCACCTAGTGCTTGTCCTCTTTACACTCCATTAACAGCGCCCAATTATCCCCCGTTTGGGAAATCCCTGTTTCAGAAATACATTTTCACAGGTTAATATGTCAGTCCAAGCTTTCCAATCTTGACCAATTTCTGCAACAAGGCTTTTCCCAATCTTCAATTTTTTGCTGTTAATGTACCACACATATTTCCCACCATAGATTGCCCCTTTGTATGGCAACCGGGACGTCGCCGAGTCCAAATATATATTTTCATTTTGGAAATTTGATTTAGTAGGTAATGTTAATTAAATGTAAATGTGTATGTTTCTCGGTTTACCCTCCCGTAAGAAGGTGTATCCTCAATTGAAACGCCTCCGCCTTTTTCTCCAACTGGAGAAAACAACCCTACTGTGGAAAGGAATAGAATCACAATCATCATTAATCTCATTGCCCCAAAAGCAATAATTGTTTTCAACATGACTTTTTGTCTTTGTTTAGGGAGTTTTCCTCTTGAAACGTTTCAATTTAGACAACCTTCTTACTGTGGGAAAGGTGCATCCGTGTCCCCTTTCAGTAACAAGGACCCTCCCACTTTGCGTTGCTCCGATGTTTCTTCTTTTATGCTGCTTATCAGCATCCAGTCTTCAAGAATCACCGTCGCTTCGTCCGTTTCCTGTTAAGAAGCAAAATCTCCCTCTGATAGTCTAAATTTGGTGTGTGCGTTTTTTTTTCTCTGATAGATTCGCCTCATCATCCAATTGTCATTGTGTGGTGAATAATAACAATTTGTAAGGTCTACCAAACAGGACTTCATATAAGGTCCGCCAATTGTGGATGGTAGACAACTATTATATTAACAAAATGGGAGCCATTATCACTATAAATAGTTTCTGGAATTCCATATCGTGGAATGATATCCATATGATCTAATAAAATAAAATAAAATCTATATGTATTTTTTTGAAATGGATATGTGGGTATGCATATAGATTTAAACCCTAAGCCTTGTAGTGCCGTTGTAGCAAGGCCACCTCCCCCTTGTCGAGACATAGGTCTTCCCTTGACTCAAGCCCAAATTATTTTCTTTATTGATCTTTTATTGATAGATTATGTCTCGGTGGTCTGCCAATCAAAAAACACAAAAAGACAAACTATCATTCACGCTCACACTCATAAAAAAAAGAATTTAGTGTGTTCAACCAGTCTAGCATCTATAATTTCATTTTGTGGGAGTAAACTGGAGTACCCGGAGAAAATCCACAAATTCTCGAGGACGCCATGAATACCCCACATTCCGGAAAGTCTGGATCCACCCCGCATTCATTAGTAGATCCTTTAATATACACACCCCCACTCTAGCATTTTAACCGTTTGTAAAAAATTTCCTTCAAGTTTCACACAAAGTTATATCCTCTTTAATGCTATCAGTTTAGCTGTTTGTTCCCCGAATTGAGGTGGCAATAGTTTCACATCTAAGGTTTTTATTTTCACAGCCGCCATGACCTAATGGCCCCCTATCAGGTTTTTGGAAAATCCCAATTTCCTCTAATAGCATGCCAATCACCTTTTAATGCGGCCATCCAATTTTGTTTCTACTTGTTTCAGGTGATAAGATAATCTCCCCCATTTGTAAAACAAATTCATCCACGCCTAATTTATACAACATGACGCCTACTTGTTTTAGATATGGGGTCCCCAATTTCCCAAAATTTCCCAGAATTAATGTACTACCACATCCTGTCAAAAACCCAAAACGACTAACATAACCTGTTTCTAAGCCAGATTCTGGAATTTGGAGAATTTCTCCTTTCCCTCCCTTATCTAAGCTTGTTATTGCCACTTGTTATCACTGTAACATTCAGGCGTATTAACCCCATCGTTGCTAAAGTTCTCACCAATTTGCATGCCCTTAAAGCAGTAAAAAGCAACGTTATTTGGTTGTATCAATTGACCAATGCTTATCCAATCCGTAATATCCTTAAAGTCACCAATATGACCTGTGACAAAGCATATTTCCTCCCGCCAGGACAACAGACAATGTTCTTTCAAGTGCACTTTGAAAAACATTCCATGTTACTCCATTCTTAGGGAAAATATGCTCATTCTAAACCAATTATTTTATTTACAATTCACCTAATTATTTGGATGAATGCCATGAATTTTATCATGCCACTATTGCATTGTAAATTTCCCATCTGATGTCGTTAACAGCCAAATAATTCAATACCTACTATACTTTGTAAATCACCTCATATGATGTTTACTTAAGACAAGAGTCATTTCCCATAGCCTGTTACCAAAACAAAAATCTACAACAATTAAATTAGAGAAATCAACCTTTTGTTAGACAATTCCTAATTACAAACTTTAATGTTTTAAAAACCTTATCGTCACCAATATACCATAATTTTGTAAATTTTGTCATCCTGGCCTTTTTTTCTTTTAAACAGCCAACCTCCTGGATTAAAGTATTTTAAATAATCAAAAAATTCTGAAATAGTATTAATATTATTTTATCCTCCAAAAGCTAGTTTCCTTTAACTAAGAGCCCTTTGAAATCCACAATTGCTCAAAAATGACTATTTTGGTCTATTTCCCAAATCCAAAGCTTTTTACCAAATCAACCTTTTACTAAACAGATTTTCTATCCTCTTAATACATTTCATTTTAAAACCCAAAATATCAATGCGAAAGCATCCGCATAACCTTGCATTTCTTGCAGACCATGTATTGTTCTTATTCTGAAAAGTCCAAACAGAAAACGCAATTAGCCGTTAACTATGACCTCCACTCTTGCTGCGAAAACAGCATTGTTATCTTATGTTTACAAACCAGCTTTTTCCCTGTGCCCAAATACAACGCTTTTTAGAGAAGACAACCATTAAAACGTCAAATTAACCCCTCTTCCGATATTCAACTACATCACAATATTTTTCCAAGACCCCATATATCCAGAATATGTATGCTGCAAGCACAACAATATGGCAAAAACCCATTTTCTGCCCTCAAGTTTGCTTCAGCACCCCCAAGGCCAATTATTATTATTATAATGTCTTCACGGAAGGGATCACAAAATTTTAGTTGTTTACACGGTCCGAACGCTCCCGAAAGCCCAACACAGTTAAATCGTCTGCCCCGCGGCCCACATGTTTCACTCCCATCTAATCAGCAGCCGCTGCACCAGAAACGCTTCCCCCGCAGTTGACACATTTTTTGGCAAGTCTAGAGCATAATAAAAACACAGGTGACATTCCCTGCTAAAATTTAAATGATCATTTTGTATATATTCTTTTGTCTTTTTAAACACCATCTTCCCGTTAGCGGACGGGATCAAAAACCAAGCTGCAATAAGCCATCACATTGCTGTAAATTGACAGTACATATAGGTTATATTAACAAAGCACCACCCGCACTTGGAAATAACCATTCTAATTGTTGTTATACAAGCCCAAGCATCACAAAAAAAACCCAATTTATTGTAATCACAAAACGTCATACCCGGATTAACCAAATCAAATACCAGTGTCCCCATTAATTTTCTAGCTCCCTTTATTTTTGTTAAACTTCCTCCGCGCCCGTCACCTATCTCGGTAAATATTTTCCCCGTCAGCCGAGGAGGCCCCGCTATTTTTTCCTTACCAAACAGTACTTTCCCGCAGCCACGGTCTTAAATATATCCCCGTTATCCGAGGGAGCCCCCACTATTTTCCCAAAATAGTATTTTTAACTTCTCCCCGGCCTTATTTTGCCATTAGTGTCTGTGGAACAAGCTGTTACACTTTTATCCACTCACATATTATTTATATATGTATATTACCTCTATGCATTAGTGCATATATTATCCTGCATTCTATGCATTTTAAGCTGGCCAGCAAACCCATATTTATTTATCCATAAATATAGCTGTGTAATATTTTTAAAGCGCTTTGTCTTTCCAATTTTTTCCAATCCTTACAAGTTAGACGTATTTTTTGGATCGTCATCCAAACCCGTATTACAACACGTGTTTCCCATATTTTACTTTTATTTTTTGTAGTGAGTTTGTGTGCCTCACACAGTTAACTCTATTATTTATTATTATTATTAATATTATTATTATCTATTCGACTGTATCGACTGTATCTCCTAGGCCTTTCCTAATTTTACTGCAGAAACCACACAAACACCATACAACGTATATTCGTGCCTACCCTTTAGACACAGGACACTCCCCGGCCCCAATATTGTACCTCTAGTACAATATATTCGTGCCTACCCCTGAGACACAGGACACTTTCCAGCAAAGTGCCCCACCGTACCTGCCATTGACTAGTATAAACACAGGGTTTTATCGCCGTCACCCAGGACGCGAAACCAGCCCAACAATGGACCTCACATACAATGTCCCTTTAACGCATTTGGAAACACCTTCACAACATGCAGACATTAATGTGGACTTACCCGAGATCCATCAGATGTCTCCCTCCAGCAGGAAAAGTCTTCAACCGCCGAGAATCCAGGCGCCCCCGTCGAAAAACTCCGGCCCACCAAGGGTTTTGAAGACGCCGTGCGCACGGTCACTTACCAGATGTCGAACAGCAGCGCCTGGGTTCTCGCTCCGGTATATTGACCTCCATGGCTCAGAAGGACCAAAATGTCAGGTTCATTAATAATTACCTTCGTCCGTAATTATCAATAACTGCAGGAAGACATCTTATTCAATTATTGACATTTAATTAAATAGAAATGGATACAACAGATAAAAGCCTCCGGAGGGGAGCGTTACAGCAAGTGTCACCTTACAACTTCCGAACGTCTTCCCGAATAGACGTTTTCGTCCCATTCTTATGGTCACAAGTTACAGAGTTGTTGATCATTCCATCACGTATGAGTAAAAACAACATCTGGGACTACAATAACAATCAAAGTATTTTACTCATAACAAAAACAGGGACTAGACCTAACAACATGTAGATTAGAGTAATTATACAACCTCCTTGACCTAAGAATCATATAATATAATCATAATCATATAATCGTTACATACAGAAAAACCCGAAGTGTACGGTTACATAACGATAACAATATTCTTGTTATTGTCCGAATAGCCCTGTCCTCGTCACCAAGGGCCCACCAAATCTCAAGGACCCAGATTGGGTGGATTATCTGTATAACCATCCTGGAACAGGCTGTCCAGGTTAAAGATGACTTGGTGTGACCTCAACACTTTTGAAAAACAGAAAGAGAATGATTTAACAAAGTAATGAATTAATACAGAGAAAAGAAAGAGAATGATTTAATAAAGAAATGAATTAATATAACTATTATAATAGTAAAACAGAACAAACCCAACAGACACCCATGAAATGTCGAAGAAGATGCGGGGTATGATGCTCACAGCATCTGGTATTCCCAAGCGGTCTCCCAATCAGGTACTAACCAGGCCGAACCATGCTTGGCTTCTGAGATCGGACGAGATCGGGCCTTTTCAGGGTGGTATGGCCGAGAGCGGTACTGGTATTGCAGATGGACACCCATGAAATGTCGAAAAAGATGCGGGGTATGAAGCTCACAGCACCTGGTATTCCCAAGCGGTCTCCCAATCAGGTACTAACCAGGCCGAACCAAGCTTGGCTTCCGAGATCGGACGAGATCGGGCCTTTTCAGGGTGGTATGGCCGTGAGCAGTACTGATTTTGCAGATGGACACCCATGAAATGTCGAAAAAGATGCGGGGTATGAAGCTCACAGCACCTGGTATTCCCAAGCGGTCTCCCAATCAGGTACTAACCAGGCCGAACCATGCTTGGCTTCCGAGATCGGACGAGATCGGGCCTTTTCAGGGTGGTATGGCCATGTGAGCAGTACTGCTCTTGCAGATGGACACCCATGAAATGTCGAAAAAGATGCGGGTTATGATGCTCACAGCACCTGGTATTCCCAAGCGGTCTCCCAATCAGGTACTAACCAGGCCGAACCATGCTTGGCTTCCGAGATCGGGCGAGATCGGGCCTTTTCAGGGTGGTATGGCCGTGAGCGGTACTGCACTAGCAGATGGACACCCATGAAATGTCGAAAAAGATGCGGGGTATGATGCTCACAGCACCTGGTATTCCCAAGCGGTGTCCCAATCAGGTACTAACCAGGCCGAACCATGCTTGGCTTCCGAGATCGGACAAGATCAGGCCTTTTCAGGGTGGTATGGCCGTGAGCGGTACTGCTCTTGCAGATGGACACCCATGAAATGTCGAAAAAGATGCGGGGTATGATGCTCACAGCACCTGGTATTCCCAAGCGGTCTCCCAATCAGGTACTAACCAGGCCGAACCATGCTTGGCTGCCGAGATCGGACGAGATCGGGCGAGATCGGGCGAGATCGGGCCTTATCAGGGTGGTATGGCCGTGAGCGGTACTGCTCTTGCAGATGGACACCCATGAAATGTCGAAAAAGATGCGGGATATGATGCTCACAGCACCTGGTATTCGCGAGCGGTCTCCCAATCAGGTACTAACCAGGCCAAACCATGCTTGGCTTCCGAGATCGGACGAGATCAGGCCTTTTCAGGGTGGTATGGCCGTAAGCGGTACTCTACCAGCAGATGGACAACCATGAAATGTCGAAAAAGATGCGGGGTATGATGCTCACAGCACCTGGTATTCCCAAGCGGTCTCCCAATCAGGTACTAACCAGGCCGAACCATGCTTGGCTGCCGAGATCGGGCGAGATCGGGCCTTTTCAGGGTGGTATGGCCGTGAGCGGTACTGCACTAGCAGATGGACACCCATGAAATGTCGAAAAAGATGCAGGGTATGATGCTCACAGCACCTGGTATTCCCAAGCGGTCTCCCATTCAGGTACTAAACAGGCTGAACCATGCTTGGCTTCCGAGATCGGACGAGATCGGGCCTTTTCAGGGTGGTATGGCCGTGAGCAGTACTGCACTAGCAGATGGACACCCATGAAATGTCGAAAAAGATGCGGGGTATGATGCTCACAGCACCTGGTATTCCCAAGCGGTCTCCCAATCAGGTACTAAACAGGCCGAACCATGCTTGGCTGCCGAGACCGGACGAGATCGGGCCTTTTCAGGGTGGTATGGCCGTGAGCGGTACTGCATTAGCAGATGGACACCCATGAAATGTCGAAAAAGATGCGGGGTATGATGCTCACAGCACCTGGTATTCCCAAGCGGTCTCCCAATCAGGTACTAACCAGGCCGAACCATGCTTGGCTGCCGAGATCGAGCGAGATCGGGCCTTTTCAGGGTGGTATGGCCGTGAGCGGTACCACTCCTGCAGATGGACACCCATGAAATGTCGAAAAAGATGCGGGGTACGATGCTCAGAGCACCTGGTATTCCCAAGCGGTCTCCCAATCAGGTACTAACCAGGTCGAACCATGCTTGGCTTCCGAGATCGGACGAGATCCGGCCTTTTCAGGGTGGTATGGCCGTGAGCGGTACTGCACTAGCAGATGGACACCCATGAAATGTCGAAAAAGATGCGGGGAATGATGCTCACAGCACCTGGTATTCCCAAGCGGTCTCCCAACCAGGTACTAACCAGGCCGAACCATGCTTGGCTGCCGAGATCGGGCGAGATCGGGCCTTTTCAGGGTGGTATGGCCATGAGCGGTACTGCGCCTGCAGATGGACACCCATGAAATGTCGAAAAAGATGCGGGGTATGATGCTCACAGCACCTGGTAGTCCCAAGCGGTCTCCCATTCAGGTACTAAACAGGCTGAACCATGCTTGGCTTCCGAGATCGGACGAGATCGGGCCTTTTCAGGGTGGTATGGCCGTGAGCAGTACTGCACTAGCAGATGGACACCCATGAAATGTCGAAAAAGATGCGGGGTATGATGCTCACAGCACCTGGTATTCCCAAGCGGTCTCCCAATCAGGTACTAAACAGGCCGAACCATGCTTGGCTGCCGAGATCGGACGAGATCGGGCCTTTTCAGGGTGGTATGGCCGTGAGCGGTACTGGATTAGCAGATGGACACCCATGAAATGTCGAAAAAGATGCGGGGTATGATGCTCACAGCACCTGGTATTCTCAAGCGGTCTCACAATCAGGTACTAACCAGGCCGAACTATGCTTGGCTTCCGAGATCGGACGAGATCGGGCCTTTTCAGGGTGGTATGGCCGTGAGCGGTACTGCACTTGCAGATGGACACCCATGAAATGTCGAAAAAGATGCGGGGTATGATGCTCACAGCACCTGGTATTCCCAAGCGGTCTCCCAATCAGGTACTAAACAGGCCGAACCATGCTTGGCTGCCGAGATCGGACGAGATCGGGCGAGATCGGGCCTTATCAGGGTGGTATGGCCGTGAGCGGTACTGCTCTTGCAGATGGACACCCATGAGCTAAAGTATTAATTCGACCTTCTACACCTGCTACCCAAATCAATTGGGATTTGACATTATTCAAAGTCAGTTGAAATATTCAGGTTATAAAAGAGGGGGGAAAAGGCAGGAATATATACAGCTATGTTTTACTTTTGTGCATTTCAGGCCAAATTGGTATTTGTCTTTGAGTCAGCAATAATAACAAAGGAGTAAAGTCAGCTTGATTGCAGTAAGACTTTTTGCACTCTATACACTCAATTTTCACATGTTGTTTTACTTCTGGACGCTGCAAATGGACTACACATCTGTTGCATCGTGTGTATATATGTGTATTACCGTAGTTTGAATTTTGATTTAAACCTTTACAACCCAATTGCCTCAGATCAAGCAATTATAATGTAAAGTAGTAGATGTTTAAAAAAAGCACCAAATGCAAAAAGATAACAAAATAACAATACTAAATAGTCAAATAAGCAACTCCATTATTCTTTTAGAGAAATTATCTCAGCTGGGTCAAGTCATTCAATTCAAATCGACTGGTAATCAGATTCAATTAAAGACTAACCGATTGGGTGCAACGTTGTAGTGGCAGCACAACTAAATGAATTCACTGAATTTAAATGGGATTTATAAGTGTTTTCACATTTTATACTGTAAAACAAAAAATCACATAGGATTTATGGTTAAACACTGGAGCTACAGAATTTTACCAGAAATTACATTCAATTGGTATAGCACTTCAATAACCACCAATTTATTGGAACACTATTGTAGATTTTTCATTTCACTGAAACTAAAATTATATTGCTCCACCACCACATGCACACACCCCTTTCTTACTGTATAACTCTAGCAACCACAAGTATTTTATTTTTATTTTTTTAAGAAGAAAATGACTGACTATTCTTCTGTCTGTTCAGATATCACTACTTTTACATGATAAGAGAAGTAATTTTTAAAGAAGGCTCAGCAAAATACCCAGCATTCAATAGTACTGGCATGCTGGATCTTGCAAACTACACTCCTCAACTGCACGGAAAAAAAATAGAAAAAAACAGTCATACATTGTCTGCAGTACTTTCCACTCATTCGCTTACACTTTGTACTCCATCCTTTCTACACAAAAAGCATCATCCCGCTGTTACAGAGTAAAGAAGGTTGCACAGAGTCCTTTTCTTGCTGTTCTGTCTCTTTAGAACAGAAGGACACTTTGCGCTTCACAGAATGCAAGTCTACAAGTACTGCTGCTTAGATGTGGTTGAATGTTAGGCCCCTAAGAAATACATGTGAAGCAACAGCAATGCTTTACAAGGTGTCTATTGTTTATATAAATAAACATAAAACAGGTTACGAAAACATGCTGTAAAATCCAAATCATATTTTATCATAGTTTCACATGCTTAAACTAATAGTAATTGTTTAGTATAAATGATCGTCATGTGAAAGACATTGTTTAGTATTCTTTCATTCATTCATTCTCTCAACCGCTTATCCTCACAAGGGTCACGGGGGGTGCTAAGGCCTATCCCAGCTATCTACGGGCACCAGGCGGGGGACAAAAGAATGAACATAATTTAAAGTAATTGCTCTACAGTTGTACTGCATACCGGAGGTCATTTAATTCATTCAGATCAAGAACCTCAAATAACATATCGGCTGGTATTGTTGGAGATGGAAATCCAACTCATTTTATCTCTGAGGGCTAGCTGCGAATGCACTTGCATTATGTCAGTAAAATTCTAGAAATCATAGCGAAAGGGTTATTTTTCAAGAAAATCTGTTCGCGAAAGACCGACAAATTGTCTTTATTTGATGCTCTTGTCAGGAGAGGTTGGATTGCCTTTCCTGGCATGACGTCACGATAACTATCAGCTGTCACTAATTACGTGATTAGATTATTTTTGGCGTCACTGGACAAGGTCCAAGTGGACATGGGGAAGCTGGAGCACCTCTTTGAGTCCAGGGCCAAAGAGACGCCATGGGCCAAGAAAGCGCCAGAGAGCAAAAAGTCCGAGATCCTGGTTCTGGACTCCAAGCGGAGCACCGCCATCAACATCGGGATGACGGTCCTGCCCGCCGTTCACGTCATCAAGAGCGCCATCCTCAACTTTGACGACTTTGCCATCAACAAGGAGGGTGTGGAGAAGATCCTGAGCATGACGCCCACAGAGGAGGAGAAGCAGAAGATCCGCGAGGCTCGCTCGGCCAATCCCGACGTTCCCCTGGGGACGGCCGAGGAATTCCTCTCGGGCCTGGCTTCCGTCAGCGCCTTGACCCCCCGCCTGCAGCTGTGGTCTTTCAAACTCAACTATGAGGCACTCGAGCAGGAGATCGCCGAGCCCCTGTTTGACCTGAAGTTGGGCATGGAGCAGCTGGCCGGCAACCGGACCTTCAAGAAGATCCTGGCCACGCTGCTGGCCGTGGGGAACTTCCTCAACGGGTGTCCTCCTCACCAGAATCTTCAGGCTCCCTCCACGGTGAATCAATTCCTCTGGGCATAGGCATAAGATAACTTGGGCGCTCTCTGGTGGTTGTACGCACCTGGGCATCATGATGAAACGGTAAAGGCTTCCCAGGGCGACGTGCATAGCAGTGGTGGGGCGTATGAGTACGCTGCGGCTCTAACTCTTCTACCAGCTGTGGCTCATCTCTAGAAATGATGTGCCTGAGAGCCCCGCACCACGGTGTGTCCATTACAAAATTCCTAAACGATTCTGAGGGGTTTCTTATACATTCCAAGCAGTCCGGTGTCTTCGAGGTGGATGGTTTGCGTCGCCGAGTGCGTCGGCGCGAGCGTGGGTGGCGCTCCGCTGGGTCCATAATGGTTGGATCGTGCTGTTACGATTTCGCCGCGTAGTGTGACGCGATCGTAGGGTAAGTTGAACCCAGATGCAGAGTCGCCGAAGTAATTGGAAAGGTGAGGCAGATCTGTAGCTCTTGTTGGTTGATTTAATAAACGGGGTAACATAACTTAAACAACTTGGCTTGACCACTCATTACAAACGAACTGAACATGCGGCGTGGCGTCAATGGAAACAGCAATTACTACGAGGATTAACAGGAAACGAAACCAGAACTTAACCAGTCGATCCAACCGCGTCCACAGAAAATCATAATGCTTAAATACCAAAAATAATCTAATCACGTAATTAGTGACAGCTGATAGTTATCGTGACGTCATGCCAGGAAAGGCAATCCAACCACTCCTGACAGCTCTGAGTGATTTTGGATCCTTTGTTTCTCCCCCAAGTAATGAGGACATGTTCTTTTTAAGATAGCTCTCCATCTAAGTCCTACTATAGGTCCAGTCTTGGTAAAAGGTGCATGATGACAACTGATCTATCTGAAATCCAGAATTTGATCTGGATTTCAGATAGATCACCCATGAAATGTCGAAAAAGATGCGGGGTATGATGCTCACAGCACCTGGTATTCCCAAGCGGTCTCCCAATCAGGTACTAACCAGGCCGTACCATGCTTGGCTTCCGAGATCGAACGAGATCGGGCCTTTTCAGGGTGGTATGGCCGTGAGCGGTACTGCTCCTGCAGATGGACACCCATGAAATGTCGAAAAAGATGCGGGGTATGATGCTCACTGCACCTGGTATTCCCAAGCGGTCTCCCAATCAGGTACTAACCAGGCCGAACCATGCTTGGCTTCCGAGATCGGACGAGATCGGGCCTTTTCAGGGTGGTATGGCCGTGAGCGGTACTGCTTTTGCAGATGGACACCCATGAAATGTCGAAAAAGATGCGGGGTATGCTGCTCACAGCACCTGGTATTCCCAAGCGGTCTCCCAATCAGGTACTAAACAGGCCGAACCATGCTTGGCTTCCGAGATCGGAGGAGATCGGGCCTTTTCAGGGTGGTATGGCCGTGAGCGGTACTGCTCTTGCAGATGGACACCCATGAAATGTCGAAAAAGATGCGGGGTATGGTGCTCACAGCACCTGGTATTCCCAAGCGGTCTCCCAATCAGGTACTAACCAGGCCGAACCATGCTTGGCTTCCGAGATCGGACGAGATCGGGCCATTTCAGGGTGGTATGGCCGTGAACGGTACTGCACTAGCAGATGGACACCCATGAAATGTCGAAAAAGATGCGGGGCATGGTTCTCACAGCACCTGGTATTCCCAAGCGGTCGCCCAATCTGGTACTAAACAAGTCTAACCATGCTTGGCTTCCGAGATCGGGCGAGATCGGGCCTTTTCAGGGTGGTATGGCCGTGAGCGGTACTGCTTTTGCAGATGGACACCCATGAAATGTCGAAAAAGATGCGGGGTATGATGCTCACAGCACCTGGTATTCCCAAGCGGTCTCCCAACCAGGTACTAACCAGGCCCAACCATGCTTGGCTTCCAAGATCGGACGAGATCGGGCCTTTTCAGGGTGGTATGGCCGTGAGCGGTACTGCACTAGCAGATGGACACCCATGAAATGTCGAAAAAGATGCGGGGTATGATGCTCACAGCACCTGGTATTCCCAAGCGGTCTCCCAATCAGGTACTAACCAGGCCGAACCATGCTTGGCTTCCGAGATCGGACGAGATCAGGCCTTTTCAGGGTGGTATGGCCGTGAGCGGTACTGCTCTTGCAGATGGACACCCATGAGCTAAAGTATTAATTCGACCTTCTACACCTGCTACCCAAATCAATTGGGATTTGACATTATTCAAAGTCAGTTGGAATATTCAGGTTATAAAAGAGGGGGGAAAAGGCAGGAATATATACAGCTATGTTTTACTTTTGTGCATTTCAGGCCAAATTGGTATTTGTCTTTGAGTCAGCAATAATAACAAAGGAGTAAAGTCAGCTTGATTGCAGTAAGACTTTTTGCACTCTATACACTCAATTTTCACATGTTGTTTTACTTCTGGACGCTGCAAATGGACTGCACATCTGTTGCATCGTGTGTATATATGTGTATTACCGTACTTTGAATTTTGATTTAAACCTTTACAACCCAACTACCTCAGATCAAGCAATTATAATGTAAAGTAGTAGATGTTTAAAAAAAGCACCAAATGCAAAAAGATAACAAAATAACAATACTAAATAGTCAAATAAGCAACTCCATTATTCTTTTAGAGAAAATATCTCAGCGGGGTCAAGTCATTCAATTCAAATCGACTGGTAATCAGATTCAATTAAAGACTAACCGATTGGGTGCAATGTTGTAGTGGCAGCACAACTAAATGAATTCACTGAATTTAAATGGGATTTATAAGTGTTTTCACATTTTATACTGTAAAACAAAAAATCACATAGGATTTATGGTTAAACACTGGAGCTACAGAATTTTACCAGAAATTACATTCAATTGGTATAGCACTTCAATAACCACCAGTTTATTGGAACACTATTGTAGATTTTTCATTTCACTGAAACTAAAATTATATTGCTCCACCACCACATGCACACACCCCTTTTTTACTGTATAACTCTAGCAACCACAAGTATTTTATTTTTATTTTTTTAAGAAGAAAATGACTGAGTATTCTTCTGTCTGTTCAGATATCACTACTTTTACATGATAAGAGAAGTAATTTTTAAAGAAGGCTCAGCAAAATACCCAGCATTCAATAGTACTGGCATGCTGGATCTTGCAAACTACACTCCTCAACTGCACGGAAAAAAAATAGAAAAAAACAGTCATACATTGTCTGCAGTACTTTCCACTCATTCGCTTACACTTTGTACTCCATCCTTTCTACACAAAAAGCATCATCCCGCTGTTACAGAGTAAAGAAGGTTGCACAGAGTCCTTTTCTTGCTGTTCTGTCTCTTTAGAACAGAAGGACACTTTGCGCTTCACAGAATGCAAGTCTACAAGTACTGCTGCTTAGATGTGGTTGAATGTTAGGCCCCTAAGAAATACATGTGAAGCAACAGCAATGCTTTACAAGGTGCCTATTGTTTATATAAATAAACATAAAACAGGTTACGAAAACATGCTGTAAAATCCAAATCATATTTTATCATAGTTTCACATGCTTAAACTAATAGTAATTGTTTAGTATAAATGATCGTCATGTGAAAGACATTGTTTAGTATTCTTTCATTCATTCATTCTCTCAACCGCTTATCCTCACAAGGGTCACGGGGGGTGCTAAGGCCTATCCCAGCTATCTACGGGCACCAGGCGGGGGACAAAAGAATGAACATAATTTAAAGTAATTGCTCTACAGTTGTACTGCATACCGGAGGTCATTTAATTCATTCAGATCAAGAACCTCAAATAACATATCGGCTGGTATTGTTGGAGATGGAAATCCAACTCATTTTATCTCTGAGGGCTAGCTGCGAATGCACTTGCATTATGTCAGTAAAATTCTAGAAATCATAGCGAAAGGGTTATTTTTCAAGAAAATCTGTTCCCGAAAGACCGACAAATTGTCTTTATTTGATGCTCTTGTCAGGAGAGGTTGGATTGCCTTTCCTGGCATGACGTCACGATAACTATCAGCTGTCACTAATTACGTGATTAGATTATTTTTGGCGTCACTGGACAAGGTCCAAGTGGACATGGGGAAGCTGGAGCACCTCTTTGAGTCCAGGGCCAAAGAGACGCCATGGGCCAAGAAAGCGCCAGAGAGCAAAAAGTCCGAGATCCTGGTTCTGGACTCCAAGCGGAGCACCGCCATCAACATCGGGATGACGGTCCTGCCCGCCGTTCACGTCATCAAGAGCGCCATCCTCAACTTTGACGACTTTGCCATCAACAAGGAGGGTGTGGAGAAGATCCTGAGCATGACGCCCACAGAGGAGGAGAAGCAGAAGATCCGCGAGGCTCGCTCGGCCAATCCCGACGTTCCCCTGGGGACGGCCGAGGAATTCCTCTCGGGCCTGGCTTCCGTCAGCGCCTTGACCCCCCGCCTGCAGCTGTGGTCTTTCAAACTCAACTATGAGGCACTCGAGCAGGAGATCGCCGAGCCCCTGTTTGACCTGAAGTTGGGCATGGAGCAGCTGGCCGGCAACCGGACCTTCAAGAAGATCCTGGCCACGCTGCTGGCCGTGGGGAACTTCCTCAACGGGTGTCCTCCTCACCAGAATCTTCAGGCTCCCTCCATGGTGAATCAATTCCTCTGGGCATAGGCATAAGATAACTTGGGCACTCTCTGGTGGTTGTACGCACCTGGGCATCATGATGAAACGGTAAAGGCTTCCCAGGGCGACGTGCATAGCAGTGGTGGGGCGTATGAGTACGCTGCGGCTCTAACTCTTCTACCAGCTGTGGCTCATCTCTAGAAATGATGTGCCTGAGAGCCCCGCACCACGGTGTGTCCATTACAAAATTCCTAAACGATTCTGAGGGGTTTCTTATACATTCCAAGCAGTCCGGTGTCTTCGAGGTGGATGGTTTGCGTCGCCGAGTGCGTCGGCGCGAGCGTGGGTGGCGCTCCGCTGGGTCCATAATGGTTGGATCGTGCTGTTACGATTTCGCCGCGTAGTGCGACGCGATCGTAGGGTAAGTTGAACCCAGATGCAGAGTCGCCGAAGTAATTGGAAAGGTGAGGCAGATCTGTAGCTCTTGTTGGTTGATTTAATAAACGGGGTAACATAACTTAAACAACTTGGCTTGACCACTCATTACAAACGAACTGAACATGCGGCGTGGCGTCAATGGAAACAGCAATTACTACGAGGATTAACAGGAAACGAAACCAGAACTTAACCAGTCGATCCAACCGCGTCCACAGAAAATCATAATGCTTAAATACCAAAAATAATCTAATCACGTAATTAGTGACAGCTGATAGTTATCGTGACGTCATGCCAGGAAAGGCAATCCAACCACTCCTGACAGCTCTGAGTGATTTTGGATCCTTTGTTTCTCCCCCAAGTAATGAGGACATGTTCTTTTTAAGATAGCTCTCCATCTAAGTCCTACTATAGGTCCAGTCTTGGTAAAAGGTGCATGATGACAACTGATCTATCTGAAATCCAGAATTTGATCTGGATTTCAGATAGATCACCCATGAAATGTCGAAAAAGATGCGGGGTATGATGCTCACAGCACCTGGTATTCCCAAGCGGTCTCCCAATCAGGTACTAACCAGGCCGAACCATGCTTGGCTTCCGAGATCGAATGAGATCGGGCCTTTTCAGGGTGGTATGGCCGTGAGCGGTACTGCTCCTGCAGATGGACACCCATGAAATGTCGAAAAAGATGCGGGGTATGATGCTCACTGCACCTGGTATTCCCAAGCGGTCTCCCAATCAGGTACTAACCAGGCCGAACCATGCTTGGCTTCCGAGATTGGACGAGATCGGGCCTTTTCAGGGTGGTATGGCCGTGAGCGGTACTGCTTTTGCAGATGGACACCCATGAAATGTCGAAAAAGATGCGGGGTATGCTGCTCACAGCACCTGGTATTCCCAAGCGGTCTCCCAATCAGGTACTAAACAGGCCGAACCATGCTTGGCTTCCGAGATCGGAGGAGATCGGGCCTTTTCAGGGTGGTATGGCCGTGAGCGGTACTGCTCTTGCAGATGGACACCCATGAAATGTCGAAAAAGATGCGGGGTATTATGCTCACAGCACCTGGTATTCCCAAGCGGTCTCCCAATCAGGTACTAACCAGGCCGAACCATGCTTGGCTTCCGAGATCGGACGAGATCGGGCCTTTTCAGGGTGGTATGGCCGTGAGCGGTACTGCACTAGCAGATGGACACCCATGAAATGTCGAAAAAGATGCGGGGCATGGTTCTCACAGCACCCGGTATTCCCAAGCGGTCTCCCAATCTGGTACTAAACAAGTCTAACCATGCTTGGCTTCCGAGATCGGACGAGATCGGGCCTTTTCAGGGTGGTATGGCCGTGAGCGGTACTGCACTAGCAGATGGACACCCATGAAATGTCGAAAAAGATGCGGGGTATGATGTACACAGCACCTGGTATTCCCAAGCGGACTCCCAATCAGGTACTAACCAGGCCGAGCCATGCTTGGCTTCCGAGATCGGACGAGATCGGGCCTTTTCAGGGAGGTATGGCCGTGAGCGGTACTGCACTAGCAGATGGACACCCATGAAATGTCGAAAAAGATGCGGGGTATGATGCTCACCGCACCTGGTATTCCCAAGCGGTCTCCCAATCAGGTACTAACCAGGCCGAACCATGCTTGGCTGCCGAGATCGGACGAGATCAGGCGAGATCGGGCCTTATCAGGGTGGTATGGCCGTGAGCGGTACTGCTCTTGCAGATGGACACCCATGAAATGTCAAAAAAGATGCGGGGTATGATGCTCACAGCACCTGGTATTCCCAAGCAGTCTCCCAATCAAGTACTAAACAGGCCGAACCATGCTTGGCTTCCGAGATCGGACGAGATCGGGCCTTTTCAGCGTGGTATGGCCGTGAGCGGTACTGCACTAGCAGATGGACACCCATGAAATGTCGAAAAAGATGCTGGGTATGATGCTCACAGCACCTGGTATTCCCAAGCGGTCTGCCAATCAGGTACTAACCAGGCTGAACCATGCTTGGCTGCCTAGATCGGACGAGATCGGGCCTTTTCAGGGTGGTATGGCCGTGAGCGGTACTGCCCTTGCAGATGGACACCCATGAAATGTCAAAAAAGATGCGGGGTATGATGCTCACAGCACCTGGTATTCCCAAGCGGTCTCCCAATCAGGTACTAAACAGGCCGAATCATGCTTGGCTTCCGAGATCGGACGAGATCGGGCCTTTTCAGGGTGGTATGGCCGTGAGCGGTACTGCACTAGCAGATGGACACCCATGAAATGTCGAAAAAGATGCGGGGTATGATGCTTAAAGCACCTGGTATTCCCAAGCGGTCTCCCAATCAGGTACTAAACAGGCCGAACCATGCTTGGCTTCCGAGATCGGACGAGATCGGGCCTTTTCAGGGTGGTATGGCCGTGAGCGGTACTGCACTAGCAGATGGACACCCATGAAATGTCGAAAAAGATGCGGGGTATGATGCTCACAGCACCTGGTATTCCCAAGCAGTTTCCCAATCAGGTACTAAACAGGCCGAACCATGCTTGGCTTCCGAGATTGGACGAGATCGGGCCTTTTTTAGGGTGGTATAGCCATGAGCGGTACTGCTCTTGCAGATGGACACCCATGAAATGTCGAAAAAGATGCGGGGTATGATGCTCACAGCACCTGGTATTCCCAAGCGGTCTCCCAATCAGGTACTAAACAGGCCGAACCATGCTTGGCTGCCGAGATCGGACGAGATCGGGCCTTTTCAGGGTGGTATGGCCGTGAGCGGTACTGCTCTTGCAGATGGACACCCATGAAATGTCGAAAAAGATGCCGGGTATGATGCTCACAGCACCTGGTATTCCCAAGCGGTCTCCCAATCAGGTACTAAACAGGCCGAACAATGCTTGGCTTCCGAGATCGGACGAGATCGGGCCTTTACAGGGTGATATGGCCTTGAGCGGTACTGCTCTTGCAGATGGACACCCATGAAATGTCGAAAAAGATGCGGGGCATGGTTCTCACAGCACCTGGTATTCCCAAGCGGTCTCCCAATCAGATACTAACTAGGCCGAACCATGCTTGGCTTCCGAGATCGGACGAGATCGGACGAGATCGGGCCTTTTCAGGGTGATATGGCCGTGAGCGGTACTGCTCTTGCAGATGGACACCCATGAAATGTCGAAAAAGATGCGGGGTATGATGCTCACAGCACCTGGTATTCCCAAGCAGTCTCCCAATCAGGTACTAACCAGGCCAAACCATGCTTGGCTGCCGAGATCTGACGAGGTCGGGCCTTTGCAGGGTGGTATGGCCGTGAGCAGTACTGCTCTTGCAGATGGACACCCATGAAATGTCGAAAAAGATGCGGGGTATGATGCTCACAGCACCTGGTATTCCCCAGCGGTCTCCCAATCAGATACTAACCAGGCCAAACCATGCTTGGCTTCCGAGATCGGACGAGATCGGGCCTTTTCAGGGTGGTATGGCCGTTAGCGGTACTGCCTTTGCAGATGGACACCCAGGAAATGTCGAAAAAGATGCAGGGTATGATGCTCACAGCACCTGGTATTCCCAAGCGGTCTCCCAAACAGGTACTAAACAGGCCGAACCATGCTTGGCTTCCGAGATCGGACGAGATCGGGCCTTTTCAGGGTGGTATGGCCGTGAGCGGTACTGCTCTTGCAGGTGGACACCCATGAAATGTCGAAAAAGATGCGGGGCAAGATGCTCACAGCACCTGGTATTCCCAAGCGGTCTCCCAATCAGGTACTAAACAGGCCGAACCATGCTTGGCTTCCGAGATCGGACGGGATCGGGCCTTTTCAGGGTGGTATGGCCGTGAGCGGTACTGCTCTTGCAGATGGACACCCATGAAATGTCGAAAAAGATGCGGGGTATGATGCTCACAGCACCTGGTATTCCCAAGCGGTCTCCCAATCAGGTACTAACCAGGCCGAACCATGCTTGGCTGCCGAGATCGGACGAGATCGGGCCTTTTCAGGGTGGTATGTCCGTAAGCGGTACTGCTTTTGCAGATGGACACCCATGAAATGTCGAAAAAGATGCGGGGTATGATGCTCACAGCACCTGGTATTCCCAAGCGGTCTCCCAATCAGGTACTAACCAGGCCGAACCATGCTTGGCTGCCGAGATCGGACGAGATCGGGCGAGATCGGGCCTTATCAGGGTGGTATGGCCGTGAGCGGTACTGCTCTTGCAGATGGACACCCATGAAATGTCGAAAAAGATGCGGGGTCTGATGCTCACAGCACCTGGTATTCCCAAGCGGTCTCCCAATCAGGTACTAAACAGGCCGAACAATGCTTGGCTTCCGAGATCGGACGAGATCGGGCCTTTTCAGGGTGGTATGGCCGTGAGCGGTACTGCTTTTGCAGATGGACACCCATGAAATGTCGAAAAAGATGCGGGGTATGATGCTCACAGCACCTGGTATTCCCAAACGGTCTCCCAACCAGGTACTAACCAGGCCGAACCATGCTTGGCTTCCAAGATCGGACGAGATCGGGCCTTTTCAGGGTGGTATGGCCGTGAGCGGTACTGCACTAGCAGATGGACACCCATGAGCTAAAGTATTAATTCGACCTTCTACACCTGCTACCCAAATCAATTGGGATTTGACATTATTCAAAGTCAGTTGGAATATTGAGGTTATAAAAGAGGGGGGAAAAGGCAGGAATATATACAGCTATGTTTTACTTTTGTGCATTTCAGGCCAAATTGGTATTTGTCTTTGAGTCAGCAATAATAACAAAGGAGTAAAGTCAGCTTGATTGCAGTAAGACTTTTTGCACTCTATACACTCAATTTTCACATGTTGTTTTACTTCTGGACGCTGTAAATGGACTGCACATCTGTTGCATCGTGTGTATATATGTGTATTACCGTACTTTGAATTTTGATTTAAACCTTTACAACCCAACTGCCTCAGATCAAGCAATTATAATGTAAAGTAGTAGATGTTTAAAAAAAGCACCAAATGCAAAAAGATAACAAAATAACAATACTAAATAGTCAAATAAGCAACTCCATTATTCTTTTAGAGAAAATATCTCAGCGGGGTCAAGTCATTCAATTCAAATCGACTGGTAATCAGATTCAATTAAAGACTAACCGATTGGGTGCAATGTTGTAGTGGCAGCACAACTAAATGAATTCACTGAATTTAAATGGGATTTATAAGTGTTTTCACATGTTATACTGTAAAACAAAAATCACATAGGATTTATGGTTAAACACTGGAGCTACAGTATTTTACCAGAAATTACATTCAATTGGTATAGCACTTCAATAACCACCAATTTATTGGAACACTATTGTAGATTTTTCATTACACTGAAACTAAAATTATATTGCTCCACCACCACATGCACACACCCCTTTTTTACTGTATAACTCTAGCAACCACAAGTATTTTATTTTTATTTTTTTAAGAAGAAAATGACTGACTATTCTATTAATTTTTAAAGAAGGCTCAGCAAAATACCCAGCATTCAATAGTACTGGCATGCTGGAACTTGCAAACTACACTCCTCAACTACACGGAAAAAAAATAGAAAAAAACAGTCATACATTGTCTGCAGTACTTTCCACTCATTCGCTTACACTTTGTACTCCATCCTTTCTACACAAAAAGCATCATCCCGCTGTTACAGAGTAAAGAAGGTTGCACAGAGTCCTTTTCTTGCTGTTCTGTCTCTTTAGAACAGAAGGACACTTTGCGCTTCACAGAATGCAAGTCTACAAGTACTGCTGCTTAGATGTGGTTGAATGTTAGGCCCCTAAGAAATACATGTGAAGCAACAGCAATGCTTTACAAGGTGTCTATTGTTTATATAAATAAACATAAAACAGGTTACGAAAACATGCTGTAAAATCCAAATCATATTTTATCATAGTTTCACATGCTTAAACTAATAGTAATTGTTTAGTATAATTGATCGTCATGTGAAAGACATTGTTTAGTATTCTTTCATTCATTCATTCTCTCAACCGCTTATCCTCACAAGGGTCACGGGGGGTGCTAAGGCCTATCCCAGCTATCTACGGGCACCAGGCGGGGGACAAAAGAATGAACATAATTTAAAGTAATTGCTCTACAGTTGTACTGCATACCGGAGGTCATTTAATTCATTCAGATCAAGAACCTCAAATAACATAACGGCTGGTATTGTTGGAGATGGAAATCCAACTCATTTTATCTCTGAGGGCTAGCTGCGAATGCACTTGCATTATGTCAGTAAAATTCTAGAAATCATAGCGAAAGGGTTATTTTTCAAGAACATCTGTTCCCGAAAGACCGACAAATTGTCTTTATTTGATGCTCTTGTCAGGAGTGGTTGGATTGCCTTTCCTGGCATGACGTCACGATAACTATCAGCTGTCACTAATTACGTGATTAGATTATTTTTGGCGTCACTGGACAAGGTCCAAGTGGACATGGGGAAGCTGGAGCACCTCTTTGAGTCCAGGGCCAAAGAGACGCCATGGGCCAAGAAAGCGCCAGAGAGCAAAAAGTCGAGATCCTGGTTCTGGACTCCAAGCGGAGCACCGCCATCAACATCGGGATGACGGTCCTGCCCGCCGTTCACGTCATCAAGAGCGCCATCCTCAACTTTGACGACTTTGCCATCAACAAGGAGGGTGTGGAGAAGATCCTGAGCATGACGCCCACAGAGGAGGAGAAGCAGAAGATCCGCGAGGCTCGCTCGGCCAATCCCGACGTTCCCCTGGGGACGGCCGAGGAATTCCTCTCGGGCCTGGCTTCCGTCAGCGCCTTGACCCCCCGCCTGCAGCTGTGGTCTTTCAAACTCAACTATGAGGCACTCGAGCAGGAGATCGCCGAGCCCCTGTTTGACCTGAAGTTGGGCATGGAGCAGCTGGCCGGCAACCGGACCTTCAAGAAGATCCTGGCCACGCTGCTGGCCGTGGGGAACTTCCTCAACGGGTGTCCTCCTCACCAGAATCTTCAGGCTCCCTCCATGGTGAATCAATTCCTCTGGGCATAGGCATAAGATAACTTGGGCGCTCTCTGGTGGTTGTACGCACCTGGGCATCATGATGAAACGGTAAAGGCTTCCCAGGGCGACGTGCATAGCAGTGGTGGGGCGTATGAGTACGCTGCGGCTCTAACTCTTCTACCAGCTGTGGCTCATCTCTAGAAATGATGTGCCTGAGAGCCCCGCACCACGGTGTGTCCATTACAAAATTCCTAAACGATTCTGAGGGGTTTCTTATACATTCCAAGCAGTCCGGTGTCTTCGAGGTGGATGGTTTGCGTCGCCGAGTGCGTCGGCGCGAGCGTGGGTGGCGCTCCGCTGGGTCCATAATGGTTGGATCGTGCTGTTACGATTTCACCGCGTAGTGCGACGCGATCGTAGGGTAAGTTGAACCCAGATGCAGAGTCGCCGAAGTAATTGGAAAGGTGAGGCAGATCTGTAGCTCTTGTTGGTTGATTTAATAAACGGGGTAACATAACTTAAACAACTTGGCTTGACCACTCATTACAAACGAACTGAACATGCGGCGTGGCGTCAATGGAAACAGCAATTACTACGAGGATTAACAGGAAACGAAACCAGAACTTAACCAGTCGATCCAACCGCGTCCACAGAAAATCATAATGCTTAAATACCAAAAATAATCTAATCACGTAATTAGTGACAGCTGATAGTTATCGTGACGTCATGCCAGGAAAGGCAATCCAACCACTCCTGACAGCTCTGAGTGATTTTGGATCCTTTGTTTCTCCCCCAAGTAATGAGGACATGTTCTTTTTAAGATAGCTCTCCATCTAAGTCCTACTATAGGTCCAGTCTTGGTAAAAGGTGCATGATGACAACTGATCTATCTGAAATCCAGAATTTGATCTGGATTTCAGATAGATCACCCATGAAATGTCGAAAAAGGTGCGGGGTATGATGCTCACAGCACCTGGTATTCCCAAGCGGTCTCCCAATCAGGTACTAACCAGGCCGTACCATGCTTGGCTTCCGAGATCGAACGAGATCGGGCCTTTTCAGGGTGGTATGGCCGTGAGCGGTACTGCTCTTGCAGATGGACACCCATGAAATGTCGAAAAAGATGCGGGGTATGATGCTCACAGGACCTGGTATTCCCAAGCGGTCTCCCAATCAGGTACTAACCAGGCCGAACCATGCTTGGCTTACGAGATCGGACGAGATCGGGCCTTTTCAGGGTGGTATGGCCGTGAGCGGTACTGCTTTTGCAGATGGACACCCATGAAATGTCGAAAAAGATGCGGGGTATGATGCTCACAGCACCTGGTATTCCCAAGCGGTCTCCCAATCAGGTACTAACCAGGCTGAACCATGCTTGGCTTCCGAGATCGGGCGAGATCGGGCCTTTTCAGGGTGGTATGGCCGTGAGCGGTACTGCTCTCGCAGATGGACACCCATGAAATGTCGAAAAAGATGCGGGGTAAGATGCTCACAGCACCTGGTATTCCCAAGCGGTCTCCCAATCAGGTACTAACCAGGCCGAACCATGCTTGGCTGCCGAGATCGGACGAGATCGGGCGAGATCGGGCAAGATCGGGCCTTATCAGGGTGGTGTGGCCGTGAGCGATACTGCACTTGCAGATGGACACCCATGAAATGTCGAAAAAGATGCGGGGTATGATGCTCACAGCACCTGGTATTCCCAAGCGGTCTCCCAATCAGGTACTAAACAGGCTGAACCATGCTTGGCTTCCGATATCGGACGAGATCAGGCCTTTTCAGGGTGGTATGGCCGTGAGTAGTACTGCTCATGCAGATGGACACCCATGAAATGTCGAAAAAGTTCCGGGGTATGATGCTCACAGCACCTGGTATTCCCAAGCGGTCTCCCAATCAGGTACTAACCAGGCCGAACCACGCTTGGCTTCCAAGATCAGAAGAGATCGGGCCTTTACAGGGTGGTATGGCCGTAAGCGGTACTTCTCTTGCAGATGGACACCCATGAAATGTCGAAAAATATGCGGGGTATGATGCTCACAGCACCTGGTATTCCCAAGCGGTCACCCAATCAGGTACTAACCAGGCCGAACCATGATTGGCTTCCGAGATCAGACGAGATCGGGCCTTTTCAGGGTGGTATGGCCATGAGCGGTACTGCTCTTGCAGATGGACACCCATGAAATGTCGAAAAAGATGCGAGGTATGATGCTCACAGCACCTGGTATTCCCAAGCGGTCTCCCAATCAGGTACTAAACAGGCCGAACCATGCTTGGCTGCCGAGATCGGACGAAATCGGGCGAGATCGGGCCTTATCAGGGTGGTATGGCCGTGAGCGGTACTGCACTAGCAGATGGACACCCATGAAATGTCGAAAAAGATGCGGGGTATGATGCTCACAGCACCTGGTATTCCCAAGCGGTCTCCCAATCAGGTACTAACCAGGCCGAACCATGCTTGGCTGCCGAGATCGGACGAGATCGGGCGGGATCGGGCCTTATCAGGGTGGTATGGCCGTGAGCGGTACTGCTCTTGCAGATGGACATCCATGAAATGTCGAAAAAGATGCGGGGTATGATGCTCACAGTACCTGGTATTCCCAAGCAGTCTCCCAATCCGGTACTAAACAGGCCGAACCATGCTTGGCTTCCGAGATCGGACGAGATCGGGCCTTTTCAGGGTGGTATGGCCGTGAGCGGTACTGCACTAGCAGATGGACACCCATGAAATGTCGAAAAAGATGCGGGGTATGATGCTCACAGCACCTGGTATTCCGAAGCGGTCTCCCAATCAGGTACTAAACAGGCCGAACCATGCTTGGCTGCCGAGATCGGACGAGATCGGGCCTTTTCAGGGTGGTATGGCCGTGAGCGGTACTGCACTAGCAGATGGACACCCATGAAATGTCGAAAAAGATGCGGGGTATGATGCTCACATCACCTGGTATTTCCAAGCGGTCTCCCAATCAGGTACTAACCAGGCCGAATCATGCTTGGCTGCCGAGATCGGGCGAGATCGGGCCTTTTCAGGGTGGTATGGCCGTGAGCGGTACTGCACTAGCAGATGGACACCCATGAAATGTCGAAAAAGATGCGGGGTATGATGCTCACAGCACCTGGTATTCCCAAGCGGTCTCCCAATCAGGTACTAACCAGGCCGAACCATGCTTGGCTTCCGAGATCGGACGAGATCGGGCCTTTTCAGGGTGGTATGGCCGTGAGCGGTACTGCTATTGCAGATGGACACCCATGAAATGTCGAAAAAGATGCGGGGTATGATGCTCACAGCACCTGGTATTCCCAAGCGGTCTCCCAATCAGGTACTAACCAGGCCGAACCATGCTTGGCTTCCGAGATCGGACGAGGTCGGGCCTTTTCAGGGTGGTATGGCCATGGCAGGTACTGCTCTTGCAGATGGACACCCATGAAATGTCGAAAAAGATGCGGGGTATGACGCTCACAGCACCTGGTAGTCCCAAGCGGTCTCCCAATCAGGTACTAACCAGGCCGAACAATGCTTGGCTGCCGAGATCGGACGAGATCGGACGAGATCGGGCCTTATCAGGGTGGTATGGCCGTGAGCGGTATTGCTCTTGCAGATGGACACCCATGAAAAGTCGAAAAAGATGCGGGGTATGATGCTCACAGCACCTGGTATTCCCAAGCGGTCTCCCAATCAGGTACTAACCAGGCCGAACCATGCTTGGCTGCCGAGATCGGACGAGATCGGACGAGATCGGGCCTTTTCAGGGCGGTATGGCCGTGAGCGGTACTGCACTAACAGATGGACACCCATGAAATGTCGAAAAAGATGCGGGGTATGATGCTCACAGCACCTGGTATTCCCAAGCGGTCTCCCAATCAGGTACCAAACAGGCCGAACCATGCTAGGCTTCCGAGATCGGACGAGATCGGGCCTTTTCAGGGTGGTATGGCCGTGAGCGGTACTGCACTAGCAGATGGACACCCATGAAATGTCGAAAAAGATGCGGGGTATGATGCTCACAGCACCTGGTATTCCCAAGCGGTCTCCCAATCAGGTACTAACCAGGCCGAAACATGCTTGGCTTCCGAGATCTGGCGAGATCGGGCCTTTTCAGGGTGGTATGGCTGTGAGCGGTACTGCACTAGCAGATGGACACCCATGAAATGTCGAAAAAGATGCGGGGTATGATGCTCACAGCACCTGGTATTCCCAAGCGGTCTCCCAATCAGGTACTAAACAGGCCGAACCATGCTTGGCTTCCTAGATCGGACGAGATCGGACGAGATCGGGCCTTTTCAGGGTGGTATGGCCGTGAGCGGTACTGCACTAGCAGATGGACACCCATGAAATGTCGAAAAAGATGCGGGGTATGATGCTCACAGCACCTGGTATTCCCAAGTGGTCTCCCAATCAGGTACTAACCAGGCCGAACCATGCTTGGCTTCCGAGATCGGACGAGATCAGGCCTTTTCAGGGTGGTATGGCCGTGAGCGATACTGCACTAGCAGATGGACACCCATGAAATGTCGAAAAAGATGCGGGGTATGATGCTCACAGCACCTGGTATTCCAAAGCGGTCTCCCAATCAGGTACTAAACAGGCCGAACCATGCTTGGCTGCCGAGTTCGGACGAGATCGGGCCTTTTCAGGGTGGTATGGCCATGAGCGGTACTGCACTAGCAGATGGACACCCATGAAATGTCGAAAAAGATGCGGGGTATGATGCTCACAGCACCTGGTATTCCGAAGCGGTCTCCCAATCAGGTACTAAACAGGCCGAACCATGCTTGGCTGCCGAGATCGGACGAGATCGGGCCTTTTCAGGGTGGTATGGCCATGAGCGGTACTGCACTAGCAGATGGACACCCATGAAATGTCGAAAAAGATGCGGGGTATGATGCTCACATTACCTGGTATTCCCAAGCGGTCTCACAACCAGGTACTAACCAGGCCGACACATGCTGGGCTGCCGAGATCGGACGAGATCGGGCCTTTTCAGGGTGGTATGGCCGTGAGCGGTACTGCTCTTGCGGATGGACACCCATGAAATGTCGAAAAAGATGCGGGGTATGATGCTCACAGCACCTGGTATTCCCAAGCGGTCTCCCAATCAGGTACTAACCAGGCCAAACCATGCTTGGCTTCCGGGATCAAAAGAGATCGGGCCTTTTCAGGGTGGTATGGCCGTGAGCAGTACTGCTCTTGCAGATGGACACCCATGAAATGTCGAAAAAGATGCGGGGCAAGATGCTCACAGCACCTGGTATTCCCAAGCGGTCTCCCAATCAGGTACTAAACAGGCCGAACGATGCTTGGCTTCCGAGATCGGACGAGATCGGGCCTTTTCAGGGTGGTATGGCCGTGAGCGGTTCTGCTCTTGCAGATGGACACCCATGAAATGTCGAAAAAGATGCGGGTTATGATGCTCACAGCACCTGGTATTCCCAAGCGGTCTCCCAATCAGGTACTAACCAGGCCGAACAATGCTTGGCTGCCGAGATCAGATGAGATCGGGCCTTTTCAGGGTGGTATGGCCGTGAGCGGTACTGCTCTTGCAGATGGACACCCA
Organism: Stigmatopora nigra; assembly: GCF_051989575.1. Taxonomy (NCBI): domain Eukaryota; kingdom Metazoa; phylum Chordata; class Actinopteri; order Syngnathiformes; family Syngnathidae; genus Stigmatopora; species Stigmatopora nigra. Next base: position 1,146,910 of record NW_027551603.1, read on the forward strand.
TGAAATGTCGAAAAAGATGCGGGGCATGGTTCTCACAGCACCTGGTATTCCCAAGCGGTCTCCCAATCAGGTACTAAACAGGCCGAACCATGCTTGGCTTCCGAGATCGGACGAGATCAGGCCTTTTCAGGGTGGTATGGCCGTGAGCAGTACTGCTCTTGCAGATGGACACCCATGAAATGTCGAAAAAGATGCGGGGCATGATGCTCACAGCACCTGGTATTCCCAAGCGGTCTCCCAATCAGGTGCTAACCAGGCCGACACATGCTGGGCTGCCGAGATCGGACGAGATCGGGCCTTTTCAGGGTGGTATGGCCGTGAGCGGTACTGCTCTTGCAGATGGACACCCATGAAATGTCGAAAAAGATGCGGGGTATGATGCTCACAGCACCTGGTATTCCCAAGCGGTCTCCCAATCAGGTACTAACCAGGCCAAACCATGCTTGGCTTCCGGGATCGAAAGAGATCGGGCCTTTTCAGGGTGGTATGGCCGTGAGCGGTACTGCTCTTGCAGATGGACACCCATGAAATGTCGAAAAAGATGCGGGGTATGATGCTCACAGCACCTGGTATTCCCAAGCAGTCTCCCAATCAGGTACTAAACAGGCCGAACCTTGCTTGGCTTCCGAGATCGGACGAGATCGGGCCTTTTCAGGGTGGTATGGCCGTGAGCGGTACTGCTCTTGCAGATGGACACCCATGAAATGTCGAAAAAGATGCGGGGCAAGATGCTCACAGCGGCTGGTATTCCCAAGCGGTCTCCCAATCAGGTACTAACCAGGCCGAACCATGCTTGGCTTCCGAGATCGGACGAGATAGGGCCTTTTCAGGGTGGTATGGCCGTGAGCGGTACTCTTACTGCAGATGGACACCCATGAAATGTCGAAAAAGATGCGGGGTATGATGCTCACAGCACCTGGTATTCCCAAGCGGTCTCCCAATCAGGTACTAATCAGGCCGAACGATGCTTGGCTTCCGAGATCGGACGAGATCGGGCCTTTTCAGGGTGGTATGGCCGTGAGCGGTACTCCTCTTGCAGATGGACACCCATGAAATGTCGAAAAAGATGCGGGGCATGGTTCTCACAGCACCTGGTATTCCCAAGCGGTCTCCCAATCAGGTACTAACCAGGCCGAACCATGCTTGGCTTCCGAGATCGGACGAGATCAGACGAGATCGGGCCTTTTCAGGGTGGTATGGCCGTGAGCGGTACTGCTCTTGCAGATGGACACCCATGAAATGTCGAAAAAGACGCGGGGTATGATGCTCACAGCACCTAGTATTCCCAAGCGGTCTCCCAATCAGGTACTACCCAGGCCAAACCATGCTTGGCTTCCGTGATCGGACGAGATCGGGCCTTATCAGGGTGGTATAGCCGTGAGCGGTACTGCTTTTGCAGATGGACACCCATGAAATGTCGAAAAAGATGCGGGGTATGATGCTCACAGCACCTGGTATTCCCAAGCGGTCTCCCAATCAGGTACTAACCAGGCCGAACCATGCTTGGCTTCCGAGATCGGGCCTTATCAGGGTGGTATGGCCGTGAGCGGTACTGCTCTTGCAGATGGACACCCATGAAATGTCGAAAAAGATGCGGGGTATGATGCTCACAGCACCTGGTATTCCCAAGCGGTCTCCCAATCAGGTACTAACCAGGCCGAACCATGCTTGGCTTCCGAGATCGGGCGAGTTCGGGCCTTATCAGGGTGGTATGGCCGTGAGCGGTACTGCCCTTCCAGATGGACACCCATGAAATGTCGAAAAAGATGCGGGGCATGATGCTCACAGCACCTGGTATTCCCAAGCGGTCTCCCAATCAGGTACTAACCAGGCCGAACCATGCTTGGCTTCCGAGATCGGACGAGATCGGGCCTTTTCAGGGTGGTATGGCCGTGAGCGGTACTGCACTTGCAGATGGACACCCATGAAATGTCGAAAAAGATGCGGGGTATGATGCTCACAGCACCTGGTATTCCCAAGCGGTCTCCCAATCAGGTACTAAACAGGGCGAACTATGCTTGGCTTCCGAGATCGGGCGAGATCAGGCCTTTTCAGGGTGGTATGGCCGTGAGCGGTACTGCTCTTGCAGATGGACACCCATGAAATGTCGAAAAAGATGCGGGGTATGATGCTCACAGCACCTGGTATTCCCAAGCGGTCTCCCAATCAGGTACTAAACAGGCCGAACAATGCTTGGCTTCCGAGATCGGACGAGATCGGGCCTTTTCAGGGTGGTATATCCGTGAGCGGTACCGCAATTGCAGATGGACACCCATGAAATGTCGAAAAAGATGCGGGGTATGATGCTCACAGCACCTGGTATTCCCAAGCGGTCTCCCAATCAGGTACTAACCAGGCCGAACCATGCTTGGCTGCCGAGATCGGACGAGATCGGACGAGATCGGGCCTTTTCAGGGTGGTATGGCCACGAGCGGTACTGCTCTTGCAGATGGACACCCATGAAATGTCGAAAAAGATGCAGGGTATGATGCTCACAGCACCTGGTATTCCCAAGCGGTCTCCCAATCAGGTACTAACCAGGCCGAACCATGCTTGGCTTCTGAAATCGGACGAGATCCGGCCTTTTCAGGGTGGTATGGCCGTGAGCGCTACTGCTCTTGCAGATGGACACCCATGAAATGTCGAAAAAGATGCGGGGTGTGATGCTCACAGCACCTGGTATTCCCAAGCGGTCTCCCAATCAGGTACTAACCAGGCCGAACCATGCTTGGCTTCCAAGATCGGACGAGATCGGACGAGATCGGGCCTTTTCAGGGTGGTATGGCCGTGAGCGGTACTGCACTAGCAGATGGACACCCATGAAATGTCGAAAAAGATGCGGGGTATGATGCTCACAGCACCTGGTATTCCCAAGCGGTCTCCCAATCAGGTACTAACCAGGCCGAACCATGCTTGGCTTCCAAGATCGGACGAGATCGGACGAGATCGGGCCTTTTCAGGGTGGTATGGCCGTGAGCGGTACTGCTCTTGCAGATGGACACCCATGAAATGTCGAAAAAGATGCGGGGTATGATGCTCACAGCACCTGGTATTCCCAAGCGGTTTCCCAATCAGGTACTAAACAGGCCGGACCATGCTTGGCTTCCGAGATCGGACGAGATCGGGCCTTTTCAGGGTGGTATGGCCACGAGCGGTACTGCTCTTGCAGATGGACACCCATGAAATGTCGAAAAAGATGCGGGGTATGATGCTCACAGCACCTGGTATTCCCAAGCGGTCTCCCAATCAGGTACTAACCAGGCCGAACCATGCTTGGCTTCTGAAATCGGACGAGATCCGGCCTTTTCAGGGTGGTATAGACGTGAGCGGTACTGCTCTTGCAGATGGACACCCATGAAATGTCGAAAAAGATGCGGGGTATGATGCTCACAGCACCTGGTATTCCCAAGCGGTTTCCCAATCAGGTACTAAACAGGCCGGACCATGCTTGGCTTCCGAGATCGGACGAGATCGGGCGAGATCGGCCTTATCAAGGTGGTATGGCCGTGAGCGGTACTGCTCTTGCAGATGGACACCCATGAAATGTCGAAAAAGATGCGGGGTATGATGCTCACAGCACCTGGTATTCCCAAGCGGTCTCCCAATCAGGTACTAGACAGGCCGAACCATGCTTGGCTTCCGAGATCGGGCGAGATCGGGCCTTTTCAGGGTGGTATGGCCGTGAGCGGTACTGTTCTTGCAGATGGACACCCATGAAATGTCGAAAAAGATGCGGGGCATGGTTCTCACAGCACCTGGTATTCCCAAGTGGTCTCCCAATCAGGTACTAACCAGGCCGAACCATGCTTGGCTTCCGAGATCGGATGAGATCGGACGAGATCGGGCCTTTTCAGGGTGGTATGGCCGTGAGCGGTACTGCTCTTGCAGATGGACACCCATGAAATGTCGAAAAAGATGCGGGGTATGATGCTCACAGCACCTGGTATTCCCAAGCGGTCTCCCAATCAGGTACTAAACAGGCCGAACTATGCTTGGCTTCCGAGATCGGACGAGATCGGGCCTTCTCAGGGTGGTATGGCCGTGAGCGGTACTGCTCTTGCAGATGGACACCCATGAAATGTCGAAAAAGATGCGGGGCATGGTTCTCACAGACCCTGGTATTCCTAAGCGGTCTCCCAATCAGGTACTAACCAGGCCGAACCATGCTTGGCTTCTGAGGTTGGACGAGATCGGGCCTTATCAGGGTGGTATGGCTGTGAGCAGAACTGTTCTTGCAGATGGACACCCATGAAATGTCGAAAAAGATGCGGGGCATGGTTCTCACAGCACCTGGTATTCCCAAGCGGTCTCCCAATCAGGTACTAACCAGGCCGAACCATGCTTGGCTTCCAAGATCGGACGAGATCGGACGAGATCGGGCCTTTTCAGGGTGGTATGGCCGGGAGCGGTACTGCTCTTGCAGATGGACACCCATGAAATGTCGAAAAAGATGCAGGGTATGATGCTCACAGCACCTGGTATTCCCAAGCGGTCTCCCAATCAGGTACTAACCAGGCCGAACAATGCTTGGCTGCCGAGATCGGACGAGATCGGGCCTTTTCAGGGTGGTATGGCCGTGAGCGGTACTGCTCTTGCAGATGGACACCCATGAAATGTCGAAAAAGATGCGGGGTATGATGCTCACAGCACCTGGTATTCCCAAGCAGTCTCCCAATCAGGCACTAACCAGGCCGAACCATGCTTGGCTTCCAAGATCGGACGAGATCGGACGAGATCGGGCCTTTTCAGGGTGGTATGGCCGTGAGCGGTACTGCTCTTGCAGATGGACACCCATGAAATGTCGAAAAAGATGCAGGGTATGATGCTCACAGCACCTGGTATTCCCAAGCGGTCTCCCAATCAGGTACTAACCAGGCCGAACAATGCTTGGCTGCCGAGATCGGACGAGATCGGGCCTTTTCAGGGTGGTATGGCCGTGAGTGGTACTGCTCTTGCAGATGGACACCCATGAAATGTCGAAAAAGATGCGGGGTATGATGCTCACAGCACCTGGTATTCCCAAGCGGTCTCCCAATCAGGTACTAACCAGGCCGAACCATGCTTGGCTGCCGAGATCGGACGAGATCGGACGAGATCGGGCCTTTTCAGGGTGGTATGGCCACGAGCGGTACTGCTCTTGCAGATGGACACCCATGAAATGTCGAAAAAGATGCAGGGTATGATGCTCACAGCACCTGGTATTCCCAAGCGGTCTCCCAATCAGGTACTAACCAGGCCGAACCATGCTTGGCTTCTGAAATCGGACGAGATCCGGCCTTTTCAGGGTGGTATGGCCGTGAGCGCTACTGCTCTTGCAGATGGACACCCATGAAATGTCGAAAAAGATGCGGGGTGTGATGCTCACAGCACCTGGTATTCCCAAGCGGTCTCCCAATCAGGTACTAACCAGGCCGAACCATGCTTGGCTTCCAAGATCGGACGAGATCGGACGAGATCGGGCCTTTTCAGGGTGGTATGGCCGTGAGCGGTACTGCACTAGCAGATGGACACCCATGAAATGTCGAAAAAGATGCGGGGTATGATGCTCACAGCACCTGGTATTCCCAAGCGGTCTCCCAATCAGGTACTAACCAGGCCGAACCATGCTTGGCTTCCAAGATCGGACGAGATCGGACGAGATCGGGCCTTTTCAGGGTGGTATGGCCGTGAGCGGTACTGCTCTTGCAGATGGACACCCATGAAATGTCGAAAAAGATGCGGGGTATGATGCTCACAGCACCTGGTATTCCCAAGCGGTTTCCCAATCAGGTACTAAACAGGCCGGACCATGCTTGGCTTCCGAGATCGGACGAGATCGGGCCTTTTCAGGGTGGTATGGCCACGAGCGGTACTGCTCTTGCAGATGGACACCCATGAAATGTCGAAAAAGATGCGGGGTATGATGCTCACAGCACCTGGTATTCCCAAGCGGTCTCCCAATCAGGTACTAACCAGGCCGAACCATGCTTGGCTTCTGAAATCGGACGAGATCCGGCCTTTTCAGGGTGGTATAGACGTGAGCGGTACTGCTCTTGCAGATGGACACCCATGAAATGTCGAAAAAGATGCGGGGTATGATGCTCACAGCACCTGGTATTCCCAAGCGGTTTCCCAATCAGGTACTAAACAGGCCGGACCATGCTTGGCTTCCGAGATCGGACGAGATCGGGCGAGATCGGCCTTATCAAGGTGGTATGGCCGTGAGCGGTACTGCTCTTGCAGATGGACACCCATGAAATGTCGAAAAAGATGCGGGGTATGATGCTCACAGCACCTGGTATTCCCAAGCGGTCTCCCAATCAGGTACTAGACAGGCCGAACCATGCTTGGCTTCCGAGATCGGGCGAGATCGGGCCTTTTCAGGGTGGTATGGCCGTGAGCGGTACTGTTCTTGCAGATGGACACCCATGAAATGTCGAAAAAGATGCGGGGCATGGTTCTCACAGCACCTGGTATTCCCAAGTGGTCTCCCAATCAGGTACTAACCAGGCCGAACCATGCTTGGCTTCCGAGATCGGATGAGATCGGACGAGATCGGGCCTTTTCAGGGTGGTATGGCCGTGAGCGGTACTGCTCTTGCAGATGGACACCCATGAAATGTCGAAAAAGATGCGGGGTATGATGCTCACAGCACCTGGTATTCCCAAGCGGTCTCCCAATCAGGTACTAAACAGGCCGGACTATGCTTGGCTTCCGAGATCGGACGAGATCGGGCCTTCTCAGGGTGGTATGGCCGTGAGCGGTACTGCTCTTGCAGATGGACACCCATGAAATGTCGAAAAAGATGCGGGGCATGGTTCTCACAGACCCTGGTATTCCCAAGCGGTCTCCCAATCAGGTACTAACCAGGCCGAACCATGCTTGGCTTCCAAGATCGGACGAGATCGGACGAGATCGGGCCTTTTCAGGGTGGTATGGCCGGGAGCGGTACTGCTCTTGCAGATGGACACCCATGAAATGTCGAAAAAGATGCAGGGTATGATGCTCACAGCACCTGGTATTCCCAAGCGGTCTCCCAATCAGGTACTAACCAGGCCGAACAATGCTTGGCTGCCGAGATCGGACGAGATCGGGCCTTTTCAGGGTGGTATGGCCGTGAGCGGTACTGCTCTTGCAGATGGACACCCATGAAATGTCGAAAAAGATGCGGGGTATGATGCTCACAGCACCTGGTATTCCCAAGCAGTCTCCCAATCAGGCACTAACCAGGCCGAACCATGCTTGGCTTCCAAGATCGGACGAGATCGGACGAGATCGGGCCTTTTCAGGGTGGTATGGCCGTGAGCGGTACTGCTCTTGCAGATGGACACCCATGAAATGTCGAAAAAGATGCAGGGTATGATGCTCACAGCACCTGGTATTCCCAAGCGGTCTCCCAATCAGGTACTAACCAGGCCGAACAATGCTTGGCTGCCGAGATCGGACGAGATCGGGCCTTTTCAGGGTGGTATGGCCGTGAGTGGTACTGCTCTTGCAGATGGACACCCATGAAATGTCGAAAAAGATGCGGGGTATGATGCTCACAGCACCTGGTATTCCAAAGCGGTCTCCCAATCAGGCACTAACCAGGCCATACCATGCTTGGCTTCCGTGATCGGACGGAGCGGGCCTTTTCAGGGTGGCATGGCCGTGAGCAGTACTGCTCTTGCAGATGGACACCCATGAAATGTCGAAAAAGATGCGGGGTATGATGCTCACAGCACCTGGTATTCCCAAGCGGTCTCCCAATCAGGTACTAACCAGGCCGAACAATGCTTGGCTGCCGAGATCGGACGAGATCGGACGAGATCGGGCCTTATCAGGGTGGTATGGCCGTGAGCGGTACTGCTCTTGCAGATGGACACCCATGAAATGTCGAAAAAGATGCGGGGTATGATGCTCACAGCACCTGGAATTCCCAAGCGGTCTCCCAATCAGGTACTAACCAGGCCGAACCATGCTTGGCTGCCGAGATCAGACGAGATCGGACGAGATCGGGCCTTATCAGGGTGGTATGGCCGTGAGCGGTACTGCTCTTGCAGATGGACACCCATGAAATGTCGAAAAAGATGCGGGGTATGATGCTCACAGCACCTGGTATTCCAAAGCGGTCTCCCAATCAGGTACTAACCAGGCCGAACCATGCTTGGCTTCCGAGGTCGGACGAGATCGGGCCTTTTCAGGGTGGTATGGCCGTGAGCGGTCCTGGTCTTGCAGATGGACACCCATGAAATGTCGAAAAAGATGCGGGGTATGACGCTCACAGCACCTGGTATTCCCAAGCGGTCTCCCAATCAGGTACTAACCAGGCCGAACCATGCTTGGCTTCCGAGATCGGACGAGATCGGGCCTTTTCAGGGTGGTATGGCCGTGAGCGGTACTGCTTTTGCAGATGGACACCCATGAAATGTCGAAAAAGATGCGGGGTATGATGCTCACAGCACCTGGTATTCCCAAGCGGTCTCCCAATCAGGTACTAACCAGGCCGAACCATGCTTGGCTTCCGAGATCGGACGAGGTCGGGCCTTTTCAGGGTGGTATGGCCATGGCAGGTACTGCTCTTGCAGATGGACACCCATGAAATGTCGAAAAAGATGCGGGGTATGATGCTCACAGCACCTGGTATTCCCAAGCGGTCTCCCAATCAGGTACTAACCAGGCCGAACCATGCTTGGCTGCCGAGATCGGACGAGATCGGACGAGGTCGGGCCTTTTCAGGGTGGTATGGCCATGGCAGGTACTGCTCTTGCAGATGGACACCCATGAAATGTCGAAAAAGATGCGGGGTATGATGCTCACAGCACCTGGTATTCCCAAGCGGTCTCCCAATCAGGTACTAACCAGGCCGAACCATGCTTGGCTGACGAGATCGGACGAGATCGGACGAGATCGGGCCTTATCAGGGTGGTATGGCCGTGAGCGGTATTGCTCTTGCAGATGGACACCCATGAAATGTCGAAAAAGATGCGGGGTATGATGCTCACAGCACCTGGTATTCCCAAGCGGTCTCCCAATCAGGTAATAACCAGGCCGAACCATGCTTGGCTGCCGAGATCGGACGAGATCGGACGAGATCGGGCCTTTTCAGGGTGGTATGGCCGTGAGCGGTACTGCACTAGCAGATGGACACCCATGAAATGTCGAAAAAGATGCGGGGTATGATGCTCACAGCACCTGGTATTCCCAAGCGGTCTCCCAATCAGGTACTAAACAGGCCGAACCATGCTAGGCTTCCGAGATCGGACGAGATCGGGCCTTTTCAGGGTGGTATGGCCGTGAGCGGTACTGCACTAGCAGATGGACACCCATGAAATGTCGAAAAAGATGCGGGGTATGATGCTCACAGCACCTGGTATTCCCAAGCGGTCTCCCAATCAGGTACTATACAGGCCGAACAATGCTTGGCTTCCGAGATCGGACGAGATCGGGCATTTTCAGGGTGGTATGGCCGTGAGCGGTGCTGCTCTTGCAGATGGACACCCATGAAATGTCGAAAAAGATGCGGGGTATGATGCTCACAGCACCTGGTATTCCCAAGCGGTCTCCCAATCAGGTACTAACCAGGCTGAACCATGCTTGGCTTCCGAGATCGGGCGAGATCGGGCCTTTTCAGGGTGGTATGGCCGTGAGCGGTACTGCTCTCGCAGATGGACACCCATGAAATGTCGAAAAAGATGCGGGGTAAGATGCTCACAGCACCTGGTATTCCCAAGCGGTCTCCCAATCAGGTACTAACCAGGCCGAACCATGCTTGGCTGCTGAGATCAGACGAGATCGGGCGAGATCGGGCAAGATCGGGCCTTATCAGGGTGGTATGGCCGTGAGCGATACTGCACTTGCAGATGGACACCCATGAAATGTCGAAAAAGATGCGGGGTATGATGCTCACAGCACCTGGTATTCCCAAGCGGTCTCCCAATCAGGTACTAAACAGGCTGAACCATGCTTGGCTTCCGATATCGGACGAGATCAGGCCTTTTCAGGGTGGTATGGCCGTGAGTAGTACTGCTCATGCAGATGGACACCCATGAAATGTCGAAAAAGTTCCGGGGTATGATGCTCACAGCACCTGGTATTCCCAAGCGGTCTCCCAATCAGGTACTAACCAGGGCGAACCATGCTTGGCTTCCAAGATCAGAAGAGATCGGGCCTTTACAGGGTGGTATGGCCGTAAGCGGTACTTCTCTTGCAGATGGACACCCATGAAATGTCGAAAAATATGCGGGGTATGATGCTCACAGCACCTGGTATTCCCAAGCGGTCACCCAATCAGGTACTAACCAGGCCGAACCATGATTGGCTTCCGAGATCAGACGAGATCGGGCCTTTTCAGGGTGGTATGGCCATGAGCGGTACTGCCCTTGCAGATGGACACCCATGAAATGTCGAAAAAGATGCGAGGTATGATGCTCACAGCACCTGGTATTCCCAAGCGGTCTCCCAATCAGGTACTAAACAGGCCGAACCATGCTTGGCTGCCGAGATCGGACGAAATCGGGCGAGATCGGGCCTTATCAGGGTGGTATGGCCGTGAGCGGTACTGCACTAGCAGATGGACACCCATGAAATGTCGAAAAAGATGCGGGGTATGATGCTCACAGCACCTGGTATTCCCAAGCGGTCTCCCAATCAGGTACTAACCAGGCCGAACCATGCTTGGCTGCCGAGATCGGACGAGATCGGGCGGGATCGGGCCTTATCAGGGTGGTATGGCCGTGAGCGGTACTGCTCTTGCAGATGGACATCCATGAAATGTCGAAAAAGATGCGGGGTATGATGCTCACAGCACCTGGTATTCCCAAGCAGTCTCCCAATCCGGTACTAAACAGGCCGAACCATGCTTGGCTTCCGAGATCGGACGAGATCGGGCCTTTTCAGGGTGGTATGGCCGTGAGCGGTACTGCACTAGCAGATGGACACCCATGAAATGTCGAAAAAGATGCGGGGTATGATGCTCACAGCACCTGGTATTCCGAAGCGGTCTCCCAATCAGGTACTAAACAGGCCGAACCATGCTTGGCTGCCGAGATCGGACGAGATCGGGCCTTTTCAGGGTGGTATGGCCGTGAGCGGTACTGCACTAGCAGATGGACACCCATGAAATGTCGAAAAAGATGCGGGGTATGATGCTCACATCACCTGGTATTTCCAAGCGGTCTCCCAATCAGGTACTAACCAGGCCGAACCATGCTTGGCTTCCGAGATCGGACGAGATCGGGCCTTTTCAGGGTGGTATGGCCGTGAGCGGTACTGCACTAGCAGATGGACACCCATGAAATGTCGAAAAAGATGCGGGGTTTGATGCTCACAGCACCTGGTATTCCCAAGCGGTCTCCCAATCAGGTACTAACCAGGCCGAATCATGCTTGGCTGCCGAGATCGGGCGAGATCGGGCCTTTTCAGGGTGGTATGGCCGTGAGCGATACTGCACTTGCAGATGGACACCCATGAAATGTCGAAAAAGATGCGGGGTATGATGCTCACAGCACCTGGTATTCCCAAGCGGTCTCCCAATCAGGTACTAACCAGGCCGAACCATGCTTGGCTTCCGAGATCGGACGAGATCGGGCCTATTCAGGGTGGTATGGCCGTGAGCGGTACTGCTTTTGCAGATGGACACCCATGAAATGTCGAAAAAGATGCGGGGTATGATGCTCACAGCACCTGGTATTCCCAAGCGGTCTCCCAATCAGGTACTAACCAGGCCGAACCATGCTTGGCTGCCGAGATCGGACGAGATCGGACGAGATCGGGCCTTATCAGGGTGGTATGGCCGTGAGCGGTATTGCTCTTGCAGATGGACACCCATGAAATGTCGAAAAAGATGCGGGGTATGATGCTCACAGCACCTGGTATTCCCAAGCGGTCTCCCAATCAGGTACTAACCAGGCCGAACCATGCTTGGCTGCCGAGATCGGACGAGATCGGACGAGATCGGGCCTTTTCAGGGTGGTATGGCCGTGAGCGGTACTGCACTAGCAGATGGACACCCATGAAATGTCGAAAAAGATGCGGGGTATGATGCTCACAGCACCTGGTATTCCCAAGCGGTCTCCCAATCAGGTACTAAACAGGCCGAACCATGCTAGGCTTCCGAGATCGGACGAGATCGGGCCTTTTCAGGGTGGTATGGCCGTGAGCGGTACTGCACTAGCAGATGGACACCCATGAAATGTCGAAAAAGATGCGGGGTATGATGCTCACAGCACCTGGTATTCCCAAGCGGTCTCCCAATCAGGTACTATACAGGCCGAACAATGCTTGGCTTCCGAGATCGGACGAGATCGGGCATTTTCAGGGTGGTATGGCCGTGAGCGGTGCTGCTCTTGCAGATGGACACCCATGAAATGTCGAAAAAGATGCGGGGTATGATGCTCACAGCACCTGGTATTCCCAAGCGGTCTCCCAATCAGGTACTAACCAGGCTGAACCATGCTTGGCTTCCGAGATCGGGCGAGATCGGGCCTTTTCAGGGTGGTATGGCCGTGAACGGTACTGCTCTCGCAGATGGACACCCATGAAATGTCGAAAAAGATGCGGGGTAAGATGCTCACAGCACCTGGTATTCCCAAGCGGTCTCCCAATCAGGTACTAACCAGGCCGAACCATGCTTGGCTGCTGAGATCAGACGAGATCGGGCGAGATCGGGCAAGATCGGGCCTTATCAGGGTGGTATGGCCGTGAGCGATACTGCACTTGCAGATGGACACCCATGAAATGTCGAAAAAGATGCGGGGTATGATGCTCACAGCACCTGGTATTCCCAAGCGGTCTCCCAATCAGGTACTAAACAGGCTGAACCATGCTTGGCTTCCGATATCGGACGAGATCAGGCCTTTTCAGGGTGGTATGGCCGTGAGTAGTACTGCTCATGCAGATGGACACCCATGAAATGTCGAAAAAGTTCCGGGGTATGATGCTCACAGCACCTGGTATTCCCAAGCGGTCTCCCAATCAGGTACTAACCAGGCCGAACCATGCTTGGCTTCCAAGATCAGAAGAGATCGGGCCTTTACAGGGTGGTATGGCCGTAAGCGGTACTTCTCTTGCAGATGGACACCCATGAAATGTCGAAAAATATGCGGGGTATGATGCTCACAGCACCTGGTATTCCCAAGCGGTCACCCAATCAGGTACTAACCAGGCCGAACCATGATTGGCTTCCGAGATCAGACGAGATCGGGCCTTTTCAGGGTGGTATGGCCATGAGCGGTACTGCTCTTGCAGATGGACACCCATGAAATGTCGAAAAAGATGCGAGGTATGATGCTCACAGCACCTGGTATTCCCAAGCGGTCTCCCAATCAGGTACTAAACAGGCCGAACCATGCTTGGCTGCCGAGATCGGACGAAATCGGGCGAGATCGGGCCTTATCAGGGTGGTATGGCCGTGAGCGGTACTGCACTAGCAGATGGACACCCATGAAATGTCGAAAAAGATGCGGGGTATGATGCTCACAGCACCTGGTATTCCCAAGCGGTCTCCCAATCAGGTACTAACCAGGCCGAACCATGCTTGCCTGCCGAGATCGGACGAGATCGGGCGGGATCGGGCCTTATCAGGGTGGTATGGCCGTGAGCGGTACTGCTCTTGCAGATGGACATCCATGAAATGTCGAAAAAGATGCGGGGTATGATGCTCACAGCACCTGGTATTCCCAAGCAGTCTCCCAATCCGGTACTAAACAGGCCGAACCATGCTTGGCTTCCGAGATCGGACGAGATCGGGCCTTTTCAGGGTGGTATGGCCGTGAGCGGTACTGCACTAGCAGATGGACACCCATGAAATGTCGAAAAAGATGCGGGGTATGATGCTCACAGCACCTGGTATTCCGAAGCGGTCTCCCAATCAGGTACTAAACAGGCCGAACCATGCTTGGCTGCCGAGATCGGACGAGATCGGGCCTTTTCAGGGTGGTATGGCCGTGAGCGGTACTGCACTAGCAGATGGACACCCATGAAATGTCGAAAAAGATGCGGGGTATGATGCTCACATCACCTGGTATTTCCAAGCGGTCTCCCAATCAGGTACTAACCAGGCCGAACCATGCTTGGCTTCCGAGATCGGACGAGATCGGGCCTTTTCAGGGTGGTATGGCCGTGAGCGGTACTGCACTAGCAGATGGACACCCATGAAATGTCGAAAAAGATGCGGGGTTTGATGCTCACAGCACCTGGTATTCCCAAGCGGTCTCCCAATCAGGTACTAACCAGGCCGAATCATGCTTGGCTGCCGAGATCGGGCGAGATCGGGCCTTTTCAGGGTGGTATGGCCGTGAGCGATACTGCACTTGCAGATGGACACCCATGAAATGTCGAAAAAGATGCGGGGTATGATGCTCACAGCACCTGGTATTCCCAAGCGGTCTCCCAATCAGGTACTAACCAGGCCGAACCATGCTTGGCTTCCGAGATCGGACGAGATCGGGCCTATTCAGGGTGGTATGGCCGTGAGCGGTACTGCTTTTGCAGATGGACACCCATGAAATGTCGAAAAAGATGCGGGGTATGATGCTCACAGCACCTGGTATTCCCAAGCGGTCTCCCAATCAGGTACAAACCAGGCCGAACCATGCTTGGCTTCCGAGATCGGACGAGGTCGGGCCTTTTCAGGGTGGTATGGCCATGGCAGGTACTGCTCTTGCAGATGGACACCCATGAAATGTCGAAAAAGATGCGGGGTATGACGCTCACAGCACCTGGTAGTCCCAAGCGGTCTCCCAATCAGGTACTAACCAGGCCGAACAATGCTTGGCTGCCGAGATCGGACGAGATCGGACGAGATCGGGCCTTATCAGGGTGGTATGGCCGTGAGCGGTATTGCTCTTGCAGATGGACACCCATGAAAAGTCGAAAAAGATGCGGGGTATGATGCTCACAGCACCTGGTATTCCCAAGCGGTCTCCCAATCAGGTACTAACCAGGCCGAACCATGCTTGGCTGCCGAGATCGGACGAGATCGGACGAGATCGGGCCTTTTCAGGGCGGTATGGCCGTGAGCGGTACTGCACTAACAGATGGACACCCATGAAATGTCGAAAAAGATGCGGGGTATGATGCTCACAGCACCTGGTATTCCCAAGCGGTCTCCCAATCAGGTACTAAACAGGCCGAACCATGCTAGGCTTCCGAGATCGGACGAGATCGGGCCTTTTCAGGGTGGTATGGCCGTGAGCGGTACTGCACTAGCAGATGGACACCCATGAAATGTCGAAAAAGATGCGGGGTATGATGCTCACAGCACCTGGTATTCCCAAGCGGTCTCCCAATCAGGTACTAACCAGGCCGAACCATGCTTGGCTGCCGAGATCGGACGAGATCAGGCCTTTTCAGGGTGGTATGGCCGTGAGCGGTACTGCACTAGCAGATGGACACCCATGAAATGTCGAAAAAGATGCGGGGTATGATGCTCACAGCACCTGGTATTCCCAAGCGGTCTCCCAATCACGTACTAAACAGGCCGAACCATGCTTGGCTTCCGAGATCGGACGAGATCGGGCCTTTTCAGGGTGGTATGGCCGTGAGCGGTACTGCTCTTGCAGATGGACACCCATGAAATGTCGAAAAAGATGCGGGGTATGATGCTCACAGCACCTGGTATTCCCAAGCGGTCTCCCAATCAGGTACTAAACAGGCCGAACAATGCTTGGCTTCCGAGATCGGACGAGATCGGGCCTTTTCAGGGTGGTATGGCCGTGAGCGGTACTGCTCCTGCAGATGGACACCCATGAAATGTCCAAAAAGATGCGGGGTATGATGCTCACAGCACCTGGTATTCCCAAGCGGTCTCCCAATCAGGTACTAACCAGGCCGAACCATGCTTGGCTGCCGAGATCGGACGAGATCGGACGAGATCGGGCCTTATCAGGGTGGTATGGCCGTGAGCGGTATTGCTCTTGCAGATGGACACCCATGAAATGTCGAAAAAGATGCGGGGTATGATGCTCACAGCACCTGGTATTCCCAAGCGGTCTCCCAATCAGGTCCTAAACAGGCCAAACCATGCTTGGCTTCCGAGATCAGACGAGATCGGGCCTTTTTAGGGTGGTATGGCCGTGAACGGTACTGCACTAGCAGATGGACACCCATGAAATGTTGAAAAAGATGCGGGGTATGATGCTCACAGCACCTGGTATTCCCAAGCGGTCTCCCAATCAGGTACTAAACAGGCCGAACCGTGCTTGGCTTCCGAGATCGGACGAGATCGGGCCTTTTCAGGGTGGTATGGCCGTGAGCGGTACTGCTCTTGCAGATGGACACCCATGAAATGTCGAAAAAGATGCGGGGTATGATGCTCACAGCACCTGGTATTCCCAAGCGGTCTCCCAATCAGGTACTGACCAGGCCGAACCATGCTTGGCTTCCGAGATCGGACGAGATCGGGCCTTTTCAGGGTGGTATGGCCGTGAGCGGTACTGCACTAGCAGATGGACACCCATGAAATGTCGAAAAAGATGCGGGGTATGATGCTCACAGCACCTGGTATTCCCAAGCGGTCTCCCAATCAGGTACTAACCAGGCCGAACCATGCTTGGCTGCCGAGATCGGACGAGATCGGGCGAGATCGGGCCTTATCAGGGTGGTATGGCCGTGAGCGGTACTGCCCTTGCAGATGGACACCCATGAAATGTCGAATAAGATGCGGGGTATGATGCTCACAGGACCTTGTATTCCCAAGCGGTCTCCCAATCAGGTACTAAACAGGCCGAACCATGCTTGGCTGCCGAGATCGGGCGAGATCGGGCCTTTTCAGGGTGGTATGGCCGTGAGCGGTACTGCACTAGCAGATGGACACCCATGAAATGTCGAAAAAGATGCGGGGTATGATGCTCAAAGTACCTGATATTCCCAAGCGGTCTCCCAATCAGGTACTAAACAGGCCGAACCATGCTTGGCTTCCGAGATCGGACGAGATCGGGCCTTTTCAGGGTGGTATGGCCGTGAGCGGTACTGCACTAGCAGATGGACACCCATGAAATGTCGAAAAAGATGCGGGGTATGATGCTCACAGCACCTGGTATTCCCAAGCGGTCTCCCAATCAGGTACTAACCAGGCCGAACCATGCTTGGCTGCCGAGATCGGACGAGATCGGACGAGATCGGGCCTTTTCAGGGTGGTATGGCCGTGAGCGTTACTGCTCTTGCAGATGGACACCCATGAAATGTCGAAAAAGATGCGGGGTATGATGCTCACAGCACCTGGTATTCCCAAGCGGTCTCCCAATCAGGTACTAAACAGGCCGAACCATGCTTGGCTTCCGAGATCAGACGAGATCGGGCCTTATCAGGGTGGTATGGCCGTGAGCAGTACTGCACTAGCAGATGGACACCCATGAAATGTCGAAAAAGATGCGGGGTATGATGCTCACAGCACCTGGTATTCCCAAGCGGTCTCCCAATCAGGTACTAAACAGGCCGAACCATGCTTGGCTGCCGAGATCGGACGAGATCGGACGAGATCGGGCCTTATCAGGGTGGTATGGCCGTGAGCGGTACTGCACTAGCAGATGGACACCCATGAAATGTCGAAAAAGATGCGGGGTATGATGCTCACAGCACCTGGTATTCCCAAGCGGTCTCCCAATCAGGTACTAAACAGGCCGAACCATGCTTGGCTGCCGAGATCGGACGAGATCGGACGAGATCGGGCCTTATCAGGGTGGTATGGCCGTGAGCGGTACTGCACTAGCAGATGGACACCCATGAAATGTCGAAAAAGATGCGGGGTATGATGCTCACAGCACCTGGTATTCCCAAGCGGTCTCCCAATCAGGTACTAACCAGGCCGAACCATGCTTGGCTGCCGAGATCGGACGAGATCGGACGAGATCGGGCCTTTTCAGGGTGGTATGTCCATGAGCGTTACTGCTCTTGCAGATGGCCACCCATGAAATGTCGAAAAAGATGCGGGGTATGATGCTCACAGCACCTGGTATTCCCAAGCGGTCTCCCAATCAGGTATTAAACAGGCCGAACCATGCTTGGCTTCCGAGATCGGACGAGATCGGGCCTTTTCAGGGTGGTATGGCCGTGGGCAGTACTGCTCCTGCAGATGGACACCCATGAAATGTCGAAAAAGATGCGGGGTATGATGCTCACAGCACCTGGTATTCCCAAGCGGTCTCCCAATCAGGTACTAACCAGGCCGAACCATGCTTGGCTGCCGAGATCGGACGAGATCGGGCCTTTTCAGGGTGGTATGGCCGTGAGCGGTACTACACTAGCAGATGGACACCCATGAAATGTCGAAAAAGATGCGGGGTTTGATGCTCACAGCACCTGGTATTCCCAAGCGGTCTCCCAATCACGTACTAAACAGGCCGAACCATGCTTGGCTTCCGAGATCGGACGAGATCGGGCCTTTTCAGGGTGGTATGGCCGTGAGCGGTACTGCACTAGCAGATGGACACCCATGAAATGTCGAAAAAGATGCGGGGTATGATGCTCACAGCACCTGGTATTCCCAAGCGGTCTCCCAATCAGGTACTAACCAGGCCGAACCATGCTTGGCTGCCGAGATCGGACGAGATCGGACGAGATCGGGCCTTTTCAGGGTGGTATGGCCGTGAGCGGTACTGCACTAGCAGATGGACACCCATGAAATGTCGAAAAAGATGCGGGGTATGATGCTCACTGCACCTGGTATTCCCAAGCGGTCTCCCAGACAGGTACTAACCAGGCCGAACAATGCTTGGCTGCCGAGATCGTACGAGATCGGGCGAGATCGGGCCTTATCAGGGTGGTATGACCGTGAGCGGTACTGCTCTTGCAGATGGACACCCATGAAATGTCGAAAAAGATGCGGGGTATGATGCTCACAGCACCTGGTATTCCCAAGCGGTCTCCCAATCAGGTACTAACCAGGCCGAACCATGCTTGGCTGCCGAGATCGGACGAGATCGGACGAGATCGGGCCTTTTCAGGGTGGTATGGCAGTGAGCGGTACTGCTCTTGCAGATGGACACTTATGAAATGTCGAAAAAGATGCAGGGTATGATGCTCACAGCACCTGGTATTCCCAAGCGGTCTCCCAATCAGGTACTAAACAGGCCGAACCATGCTTGGCTTCCGAGATCAGACGAGATCGGGCCTTTTCAGGGTGGTATGGCCGTGAGCGGTACTGCACTAGCAGATGGACACCCATGAAATGTCGAAAAAGATGCGGGGCAAGATGCTCACAGCACCTGGTATTCCCAAGCGGTCTCCCAATCAGGTACTAACCAGGCCGAACCATGCTTGGCTTCCGAGATCGGACGAGATCGGGCCTTTTCAGGGTGGTATGGCCGTGAGCGGTACTGCTCTTGCAGATGGACACCCATGAAATGTCGAAAAAGATGCGGGGTATGATGCTCACAGCACCTGGTATTCCCAAGCGGTCTCCCAATCAGGTACTAAACAGGCCGAATCATGCTTGGCTGCCGAGATCGGGCGAGATCGGACGAGATCGGGCCTTTTCAGGGTGGTATGGCCGTGAGCGGTACTGCACTAGCAGATGGACACCCATGAAATGTCGAAAAAGATGCGGGGTATGATGCTCACAGCACCTGGTATTCACAAGCGGTCTCCCAATTAGGTACTAAACAGGCCGATCCATGCTTGGCTTCCGAGATCGGACGAGATCGGGCCTTTTCAGGGTGGTATGGCCGTGAGCGATACTGCACTAGCAGATGGACACCCATGAAATGTCGAAAAAGATGCGGGGTATGATGCTCACAGCACCTGGTATTCCCAAGCGGTCTCCCAATCAGGTACTAACCAGGCCGAACCATGCTTGGCTTCCGAGATCGGAGGAGATTGGGCCTTTTCAGGGTGGTATGGCCGTGAGCGGTACTGCACTAGCAGATGGACACCCATGAAATGTCGAAAAAGATGCGGGGCAAGATGCTCACAGCACCTGGTATTCCCAAGCGGTCTCCCAATCAGGTACTAAACAGGCTGAACCCTGCTTGGCTGCCGAGATCGGACGAGATCGGGCGAGATTGGGCCTTTTCAGGGTGGTATGGCCGTGAGCGGTACTGCTCTTGCAGATGGACACCCATGAAATGTCGAAAAAGATGCGGGGTATGGTGCTCAAAGCACCTGGTATTCCCAAGCGGTCTCCCAATCAGGTATTAACCAGGCCGAACCATGCTTGGCTGCCGAGATCGGACGAGATCGGGCGAGATCGGGCCTTATCAGGGTGGTATGGCCCAGAGCGGTACTGCTCTTGCAGATGGACACCCATGAAATGTCGAAAAAAATGCGGGGTATGATGCTCACAGCACCTGGTATTCCCAAGCGGTCTCCCAATCAGGTACTAACCAGGCCGAACCATGCTTTGCTGCCGAGATCGGACGAGATCGGGCGAGATCGGGCCTTATCAGGGTTGTATGGCCGTGAGCGGTACTGCTCTTGCAGATGGACACCCATGAAATGTCGAAAAAGATGCGGGGTATGATGCTCACAGCACCTGGTATTCCCAAGCGGTCTCCCAATCAGGTACTAACCAGGCCGAATCATGCTTGGCTGCCGAGATCGGACGAGATCGGACGAGATCGGGCCTTTTCAGGGTGGTATGGCCGTGAGCGGTACTGCACTAGCAGATGGACACCCATGAAATGTCGAAAAAGATGCGGGGTACGATGCTCACAGCACCTGGTATTCCCAAGCGGTCTCCCAACCAGGTACTAACCAGGCCGAACCATGCTTGGCTTCCGAGATCAGACGAGATCGGGCCTTTTCAGGGTGGTATGGCCGTGAGCGGTACTGCTCTTGCAGATGGACACCCATGAAATGTCGAAAAAGATGCAGGGTATGATGCTCACAGCACCTGGTATTCCCAAGCGGTCTCCCAATCAGGTACTAACCAGGCCGAACCATGCTTGGCTTCCGAGATCGGACGAGATCGGGCCTTTTCAGGGTGGTATGGCCGTGAGCGGTACTGCTCCTGCAGATGGACACCCATGAAATGTCCAAAAAGATGCGGGGTATGATGCTCACAGCACCTGGTATTCCCAAGCGGTCTCCCAATCAGGTACTAAACAGGCCGATCCATGCTTGGCTTCCGAAATCGGACGAGATCGGGCCTTTTCAGGGTGGTATGGCCGTGAGCAGTACTGCACTAGCAGATGGACACCCATGAAATGTCGAAAAAGATGCGGGGTATGATGCTCACAGCACCTGGTATTCCCAAGCGGTCTCCCAATCAGGTACTAACCAGGCCGAACCATGCTTGGCTGCCGAGATCGGACGAGATCGGACGAGATCGGGCCTTTTCAGGGTGGTATGGCCGTGAGCGGTACTGCACTAGCAGATGGACACCCATGAAATGTCGAAAAAGATGCGGGGTATGATGCTCACAGCACCTGGTATTCCCAAGCGGTCCCCCAATCAGGTACTAAACAGGCCGAACCATGCTCGACTTCCGAGATCGGACGAGATCGGGCGAGGTCGGGCCTTTTCAGGGTGGTATGGCCGTGAGCGGTACTGCTCTTGCAGATGGACACCCATGAAATGTCGAAAAAGATGCGGGGTATGATGCTCACAGCACCTGGTATGCCCAAGCGGTCTCCCAATCAGGTACTAAACAGGCCGAACCATGCTTGGCTTCCGAGATCGGACGAGATCGGGCCTTTTCAGGGTGGTATGGCCGTGGGCAGTACTGCTCTTGCAGATGGACACCCATGAAATGTCGAAAAAGATGCGGGGTATGATGCTCACAGCACCTGGTATTCCCAAGCGGTCTCCCAATCAGGTACTAACCAGGCCGAACCATGCTTGGCTTCCGAGATCGGACGAGATCGGGCCTTTTCAGGGTGGTATGGCCGTGAGCGGTACTGCACTAGCAGATGGACACCCATGAAATGTCGAAAAAGATGCGGGGTATGATGCTCACAGCACCTGGTATTCCCAAGCGGTCTCCCAATCAGGTACTAACCAGGCCGAACCATGCTTGGCTGCCGAGATCGGACGAGATCGGACGAGATCGGGCCTTTTCAGGGTGGTATGGCCGTGAGCGTTACTGCTCTTGCAGATGGACACCCATGAAATGTCGAAAAAGATGCGGGGTATGATGCTCACAGCACCTGGTATTCCCAAGCGGTCTCCCAATCAGGTACTAAACAGGCCGAACCATGCTTGGCTTCCGAGATCAGACGAGATCGGGCCTTATCAGGGTGGTATGGCCGTGAGCAGTACTGCACTAGCAGATGGACACCCATGAAATGTCGAAAAAGATGCGGGGTATGATGCTCACAGCACCTGGTATTCCCAAGCGGTCTCCCAATCAGGTACTAAACAGGCCGAACCATGCTTGGCTGCCGAGATCGGACGAGATCGGACGAGATCGGGCCTTATCAGGGTGGTATGGCCGTGAGCGGTACTGCACTAGCAGATGGACACCCATGAAATGTCGAAAAAGATGCGGGGTATGATGCTCACAGCACCTGGTATTCCCAAGCGGTCTCCCAATCAGGTACTAAACAGGCCGAACCATGCTTGGCTGCCGAGATCGGACGAGATCGGACGAGATCGGGCCTTATCAGGGTGGTATGGCCGTGAGCGGTACTGCACTAGCAGATGGACACCCATGAAATGTCGAAAAAGATGCGGGGTATGATGCTCACAGCACCTGGTATTCCCAAGCGGTCTCCCAATCAGGTACTAACCAGGCCGAACCATGCTTGGCTGCCGAGATCGGACGAGATCGGACGAGATCGGGCCTTTTCAGGGTGGTATGTCCATGAGCGTTACTGCTCTTGCAGATGGCCACCCATGAAATGTCGAAAAAGATGCGGGGTATGATGCTCACAGCACCTGGTATTCCCAAGCGGTCTCCCAATCAGGTATTAAACAGGCCGAACCATGCTTGGCTTCCGAGATCGGACGAGATCGGGCCTTTTCAGGGTGGTATGGCCGTGGGCAGTACTGCTCCTGCAGATGGACACCCATGAAATGTCGAAAAAGATGCGGGGTATGATGCTCACAGCACCTGGTATTCCCAAGCGGTCTCCCAATCAGGTACTAACCAGGCCGAACCATGCTTGGCTGCCGAGATCGGACGAGATCGGGCCTTTTCAGGGTGGTATGGCCGTGAGCGGTACTACACTAGCAGATGGACACCCATGAAATGTCGAAAAAGATGCGGGGTTTGATGCTCACAGCACCTGGTATTCCCAAGCGGTCTCCCAATCACGTACTAAACAGGCCGAACCATGCTTGGCTTCCGAGATCGGACGAGATCGGGCCTTTTCAGGGTGGTATGGCCGTGAGCGGTACTGCACTAGCAGATGGACACCCATGAAATGTCGAAAAAGATGCGGGGTATGATGCTCACAGCACCTGGTATTCCCAAGCGGTCTCCCAATCAGGTACTAACCAGGCCGAACCATGCTTGGCTGCCGAGATCGGACGAGATCGGACGAGATCGGGCCTTTTCAGGGTGGTATGGCCGTGAGCGGTACTGCACTAGCAGATGGACACCCATGAAATGTCGAAAAAGATGCGGGGTATGATGCTCACTGCACCTGGTATTCCCAAGCGGTCTCCCAGACAGGTACTAACCAGGCCGAACAATGCTTGGCTGCCGAGATCGTACGAGATCGGGCGAGATCGGGCCTTATCAGGGTGGTATGACCGTGAGCGGTACTGCTCTTGCAGATGGACACCCATGAAATGTCGAAAAAGATGCGGGGTATGATGCTCACAGCACCTGGTATTCCCAAGCGGTCTCCCAATCAGGTACTAACCAGGCCGAACCATGCTTGGCTGCCGAGATCGGACGAGATCGGACGAGATCGGGCCTTTTCAGGGTGGTATGGCAGTGAGCGGTACTGCTCTTGCAGATGGACACTTATGAAATGTCGAAAAAGATGCAGGGTATGATGCTCACAGCACCTGGTATTCCCAAGCGGTCTCCCAATCAGGTACTAAACAGGCCGAACCATGCTTGGCTTCCGAGATCAGACGAGATCGGGCCTTTTCAGGGTGGTATGGCCGTGAGCGGTACTGCACTAGCAGATGGACACCCATGAAATGTCGAAAAAGATGCGGGGCAAGATGCTCACAGCACCTGGTATTCCCAAGCGGTCTCCCAATCAGGTACTAACCAGGCCGAACCATGCTTGGCTTCCGAGATCGGACGAGATCGGGCCTTTTCAGGGTGGTATGGCCGTGAGCGGTACTGCTCTTGCAGATGGACACCCATGAAATGTCGAAAAAGATGCGGGGTATGATGCTCACAGCACCTGGTATTCCCAAGCGGTCTCCCAATCAGGTACTAAACAGGCCGAATCATGCTTGGCTGCCGAGATCGGGCGAGATCGGACGAGATCGGGCCTTTTCAGGGTGGTATGGCCGTGAGCGGTACTGCACTAGCAGATGGACACCCATGAAATGTCGAAAAAGATGCGGGGTATGATGCTCACAGCACCTGGTATTCACAAGCGGTCTCCCAATTAGGTACTAAACAGGCCGATCCATGCTTGGCTTCCGAGATCGGACGAGATCGGGCCTTTTCAGGGTGGTATGGCCGTGAGCGATACTGCACTAGCAGATGGACACCCATGAAATGTCGAAAAAGATGCGGGGTATGATGCTCACAGCACCTGGTATTCCCAAGCGGTCTCCCAATCAGGTACTAACCAGGCCGAACCATGCTTGGCTTCCGAGATCGGAGGAGATTGGGCCTTTTCAGGGTGGTATGGCCGTGAGCGGTACTGCACTAGCAGATGGACACCCATGAAATGTCGAAAAAGATGCGGGGCAAGATGCTCACAGCACCTGGTATTCCCAAGCGGTCTCCCAATCAGGTACTAAACAGGCTGAACCCTGCTTGGCTGCCGAGATCGGACGAGATCGGGCGAGATTGGGCCTTTTCAGGGTGGTATGGCCGTGAGCGGTACTGCTCTTGCAGATGGACACCCATGAAATGTCGAAAAAGATGCGGGGTATGATGCTCAAAGCACCTGGTATTCCCAAGCGGTCTCCCAATCAGGTATTAACCAGGCCGAACCATGCTTGGCTGCCGAGATCGGACGAGATCGGGCGAGATCGGGCCTTATCAGGGTGGTATGGCCCAGAGCGGTACTGCTCTTGCAGATGGACACCCATGAAATGTCGAAAAAAATGCGGGGTATGATGCTCACAGCACCTGGTATTCCCAAGCGGTCTCCCAATCAGGTACTAACCAGGCCGAACCATGCTTTGCTGCCGAGATCGGACGAGATCGGGCGAGATCGGGCCTTATCAGGGTTGTATGGCCGTGAGCGGTACTGCTCTTGCAGATGGACACCCATGAAATGTCGAAAAAGATGCGGGGTATGATGCTCACAGCACCTGGTATTCCCAAGCGGTCTCCCAATCAGGTACTAACCAGGCCGAATCATGCTTGGCTGCCGAGATCGGACGAGATCGGACGAGATCGGGCCTTTTCAGGGTGGTATGGCCGTGAGCGGTACTGCACTAGCAGATGGACACCCATGAAATGTCGAAAAAGATGCGGGGTACGATGCTCACAGCACCTGGTATTCCCAAGCGGTCTCCCAACCAGGTACTAACCAGGCCGAACCATGCTTGGCTTCCGAGATCAGACGAGATCGGGCCTTTTCAGGGTGGTATGGCCGTGAGCGGTACTGCTCTTGCAGATGGACACCCATGAAATGTCGAAAAAGATGCAGGGTATGATGCTCACAGCACCTGGTATTCCCAAGCGGTCTCCCAATCAGGTACTAACCAGGCCGAACCATGCTTGGCTTCCGAGATCGGACGAGATCGGGCCTTTTCAGGGTGGTATGGCCGTGAGCGGTACTGCTCCTGCAGATGGACACCCATGAAATGTCCAAAAAGATGCGGGGTATGATGCTCACAGCACCTGGTATTCCCAAGCGGTCTCCCAATCAGGTACTAAACAGGCCGATCCATGCTTGGCTTCCGAAATCGGACGAGATCGGGCCTTTTCAGGGTGGTATGGCCGTGAGCAGTACTGCACTAGCAGATGGACACCCATGAAATGTCGAAAAAGATGCGGGGTATGATGCTCACAGCACCTGGTATTCCCAAGCGGTCTCCCAATCAGGTACTAACCAGGCCGAACCATGCTTGGCTGCCGAGATCGGACGAGATCGGACGAGATCGGGCCTTTTCAGGGTGGTATGGCCGTGAGCGGTACTGCACTAGCAGATGGACACCCATGAAATGTCGAAAAAGATGCGGGGTATGATGCTCACAGCACCTGGTATTCCCAAGCGGTCCCCCAATCAGGTACTAAACAGGCCGAACCATGCTCGACTTCCGAGATCGGACGAGATCGGGCGAGGTCGGGCCTTTTCAGGGTGGTATGGCCGTGAGCGGTACTGCTCTTGCAGATGGACACCCATGAAATGTCGAAAAAGATGCGGGGTATGATGCTCACAGCACCTGGTATTCCCAAGCGGTCTCCCAATCAGGTACTAACCAGGCCGAACCATGCTTGGCTTCCGAGATCGGACGAGATCGGGCCTTTTCAGGGTGGTATGGCCGTGAGCGGTACTGCACTAGCAGATGGACACCCATGAAATGTCGAAAAAGATGCGGGGCATGGTTCTCACAGCACCTGGTATTCCCAAGCGGTCTCCCAATCAGGTACTAACCAGGCCGAATAATGCTTGGCTTCCGAGATCGGACGAGATCGGGCCTTTTCAGGGTGGTATGGCTGTGAGCGGTACTGCTCTTGCAGATGGACACCCATGAAATGTCGAAAAAGATGCGGGGTATGATGCTCACAGCACCTGATATTCACAAGCGGTCTCCCAATCAGGTACTAACCAGGCCAACTATGCTTGGCTTCCGAGATCGGACGAGATCGGGCGAGATTGGGCCTTATCAGGGTGGTATGGCCGTGAGGGGTACTGCTCTTGCAGATGGACACCCATGAAATGTCGAAAAAGATGCGGGGCAAGATGCTCACAGCACCTGATATTCCCAAGCGGTCTCCCAATCAGGTACTAAACAGGCCGAACCATGCTTGGCTTCCGAGATCGGACGAGATCGGGCGAGATCGGGCCTTATCAGGGTGGTATGGCCGTGAGCGGTAATGCTCTTGCAGATGGACACCCATGAAATGTCGAATAAGATGCGGGGTATGATGCTCACAGGACCTTGTATTCCCAAGCGGTCTCCCAATCAGGTACTAAACAGGCCGAACCATGCTTGGCTGCCGAGATCGGGCGAGATCGGGCCTTTTCAGGGTGGTATGGCCGTGAGCGGTACTGCACTTGCAGATGGACACCCATGAAATGTCGAAAAAGATGCGGGGTATGATGCTCACAGCACCTGGTATTCCCAAGCGGTCTCCCAATCAGGTACTAAACAGGCCGAACCATGCTTGGCTGCCGAGATCGGGCGAGATCGGGCCTTTTCAGGGTGGTATGGCCGTGAGCGGTACTGCACTTGCAGATGGACACCCATGAAATGTCGAAAAAGATGCGGGGTATGATGCTCACAGCACCTGGTATTCCCAAGCGGTCTCCCATTCAGGTACTAAACAGGCCGAACCATCCTTGGCTTCCGAGATCGGACGAGATCGGGCCTTTTCAGGGTGGTATGGCCGTGAGCGGTACTGCTCTTGCAGATGGACATCCATGAAATGTCGAAAAAGATGCGGGGCAAGATGCTCACAGCACCTGGTATTCCCAAGCGGTCTCCCAATCAGGTACTAAACAGGCCGAACAATGCTTGGCTTCCGAGATCGGACGAGATCGGGCCTTTTCAGGGTGGTATGGCCATGAGCGGTACTGCTCTTGCAGATGGACACCCATGAAATGTCGAAAAAGATGCGGGGCAAGATGCTCACAGCACCTGGTATTCCCAAGCAGTCTCCCAATCAGGTTCTAACCAGGCCGAACCATGCCTGGCTGCCGAGATCGGACGAGATCGGGCGAGATCGGGCCTTTTCAGGGTGGTATGGCTGTGAGCGGTACTGCTCTTGCAGATGGACACCCATGAAATGTCGAAAAAGATGCGGGGTATGATGCTCACAGCACCTGGTATTCCCAAGCGGTCTCCCAATCAGGTACTAAACAGGCCGAACCATGCTTGGCTTCCGAGATCGGACCTTTTCAGGGTGGTATGGCCGTGAGCGGTACTGCTCTTGCAGATGGACACCCATGAAATGTCGAAAAAGATACGGGGTATGATGCTCACAGCACCTGGTATTCCCAAGCGGTCTCCCAATCAGGTACTAACCAGCCCGAACTTGCTTGGCTGCCGAGATCGGACAAAATCGGGCGAGATCGGGCCTTATCAGGGTGGTATGGCCATGAGCGGTACTGCTCTTGCAGATGGACACCCATGAAATGTCGAAAAAGATGCGGGGTATGATGCTCACAGCACCTGGTATTCCCAAGCGGTCTCCCAATCAGGTACTGACCAGGCCGAACAATGCTTGGCCTCCGATATCGGACGAGATCGGGCCTTTTCAGGGTGGTATGGCCGTGAGCGGTACTGTACTAGCAGATGGACACCCATGAAATGTCGAAAAAGATGCGGGGTATGATGCTCACAGCACCTGGTATTCCCAAGCGGTCTCCCAATCAGGTACTAACCAGGCCAAACCATGCTTGGCTGCCGAGATCGGACGAGAGCGGGCGAGATCGGGCCTTTTCAGGGTGGTATGGCCGTGAGCGGTACTGCACTAGCAGATGGACACCCATGAAATGTCGAAAAAGATGCGGGGTATGATGCTCACAGCACCTGGTATTCCCAAGCGGTCTCCCAATCAGGTACTAACCAGGCCGAACCATGCTTGGCTGCCGAGATCGGACGAGATCGGGCCTTTTCAGGGTGGTATGGCCGTGAGCGGTACTGTACTAGCAGATGGACACCCATGAAATGTCGAAAAAGATGCGGGGTATGATGCTCACAGCACCTGGTATTCCCAAGCGGTCTCCCAATCAGGTACTAACCAGGCCGAACCATGCTTGGCTGCCGAGATCGGACGAGATCGGGCGAGATCGGGCCTTTTCAGGGTGGTATGGCCGTGAGCGGTACTGCACTAGCAGATGGACACCCATGAAATGTCGAAAAAGATGCGGGGTATGATGCTCAAAGTACCTTATATTCCCAAGCGGTCTCCCAATCAGGTACTAAACAGGCCGAACCATGCTTGGCTTCCGAGATCGGACGAGATCGGGCCTTTTCAGGGTGGTATGGCCGTGAGCGGTACTGCACTAGCAGATGGACACCCATGAAATGTCGAAAAAGATGCGGGGTATGATGCTCACAGCACCTGGTATTCCCAAGCGGTCTCCCAATCAGGTACTAACCAGGCCGAACAATGCTTGGCTGCCGAGATCGGACGAGATCGGACGAGATCGGGCCTTTTCAGGGTGGTATGGCCGTGAGCGTTACTGCTCTTGCAGATGGACACCCATGAAATGTCGAAAAAGATGCGGGGTAAGATGCTCACAGCACCTGGTATTCCCAAGCGGTCTCCCAATCAGGTACTAAACAGGCCGATCCATGCTTGGCTTCCGAGATCAGACGAGATCGGGCCTTATCAGGGTGGTATGGCCGTGAGCAGTACTGCACTAGCAGATGGACACCCATGAAATGTCGAAAAAGATGCGGGGTATGATGCTCACAGCACCTGGTATTCCCAAGCGGTCTCCCAATCAGGTACTAAACAGGCCGAACCATGCTTGGCTGCCGAGATCGGACGAGATCGGATGAGATCGGGCCTTATCAGGGTGGTATGGCCGTGAGCGGTACTGCACTAGCAGATGGACACCCATGAAATGTCGAAAAAGATGCGGGGTATGATGCTCACAGCACCTGGTATTCCCAAGCGGTCTCCCAATCAGGTACTAAACAGGCCGAACCATGCTTGGCTGCCGAGATCGGACGAGATCGGACGAGATCGGGCCTTATCAGGGTGGTATGGCCGTGAGCGGTACTGCACTAGCAGATGGACACCCATGAAATGTCGAAAAAGATGCGGGGTATGATGCTCACAGCACCTGGTATTCCCAAGCGGTCTCCCAATCAGGTACTAACCAGGCCGAATCATGCTTGGCTGCCGAGATCGGACGAGATCGGACGAGATCGGGCCTTTTCAGGGTGGTATGGCCGTGAGCGTTACTGCTCTTGCAGATGGACACCCATGAAATGTCGAAAAAGATGCGGGGTATGATGCTCACAGCACCTGGTATTCCCAAGCGGTCTCCCAATCAGGTACTAAACAGGCCGAACCATGCTTGGCTTCCGAGATCGGACGAGATCGGGCCTTTTCAGGGTGGTATGGCCGTGGGCAGTACTGCTCTTGCAGATGGACACCCATGAAATGTCGAAAAAGATGCGGGGTATGATGCTCACAGCACCTGGTATTCCCAAGCGGTCTCCCAATCAGGTACTAACCAGGCCGAACCATGCTTGGCTGCCGAGATCGGACGAGATCGGGCCTTTTCAGGGTGGTATGGCCGTGAGCGGTACTGCACTAGCAGATGGACACCCATGAAATGTCGAAAAAGATGCGGGGTATGATGCTCACAGCACCTGGTATTCCCAAGCGGTCTCCCAATCACGTACTAAACAGGCCGAACCATGCTTGGCTTCCGAGATCGGACAAGATCGGGCCTTTTCAGGGTGGTATGGCCGTGAGCGGTACTGCTCTTGCAGATGGACACTTATGAAATGTCGAAAAAGATGCAGGGTATGATGCTCACAGCACCTGGTATTCCCAAGCGGTCTCCCAATCAGGTACTAAACAGGCCGAACCATGCTTGGCTTCCGAGATCAGACGAGATCGGGCCTTTTCAGGGTGGTATGGCCGTGAGCGGTACTGCACTAGCAGATGGACACCCATGAAATGTCGAAAAAGATGCGGGGCAAGATGCTCACAGCACCTGGTATTCCCAAGCGGTCTCCCAATCAGGTACTAACCAGGCCGAACCATGCTTGGCTTCCGAGATCGGTTGAGATCGGGCCTTTTCAGGGTGGTATGGCCGTGAGCGGTACTGCTTTTGCAGATGGCCACCCATGAAATGTCGAAAAAGATGCGGGGTATGATGCTCACAGCACCTGGTATTCCCAAGCGGTCTCCCAATCAGGTACTAACCAGGCCGAACAATGCTTGGCTTCCGAGATCGGACGAGATCGGGCCTTTTCAGGGTGGTATGGCCGTGGCCAGTACTGCTTTTGCAGATGGACACTCATGAAATGTCGAAAAAGATGCGGGGTATGATGCTCACAGCACCTGGTATTCCCAAGCGGTCTCCCAATCAGGTACTAACCAGGCCAATCCATGCTTGGCTTCCAAGATCGGGCGAGATCGGGCCTTTTCAGGGTGGTATGGCCGTGAGCGGTACTGCTCTTGCAGATGGACACCCATGAAATGTCGAAAAAGATGCGGGGTATGATGCTCACAGCACCTGGTATTCCCAAGCGGTCTCCTAATCAGGTACTAAACAGGCCGAACCATGCTTTGCTTCCAAGATCGGACGAGATCGGGCCTTTTCAGGGTGGTATGGCCGTAAGCGGTACCGCTCTTGCAGATGGACACCCATGAAATGTCGAAAAAGATGCGGGGTATGATGCTCACAGCACCTGGTATTCCCAAGCGGTCTCCCAATCAGGTACTAAACAGACCGAACCATGCTTGGCTTCCGTGATCGGACGAGATCGGGCCTTTTCAGGGTGGTATGGCCGTGAGCGGTATTGCATTAGCAGATGGACACCCATGAAATGTCGAAAAAGATGCGGGGTATGATGCTCACAGCACCTGGTATTCCCAAGCGGTCTCCCAATCAGGTACTAACCAGGCCGAACCATGCTTGGCTTCCGAGATCGGACGAGATCGGGCTTTTTCAGGGTGGTATGGCCGTGAGCGGTACTGCTCTTGCAGATGGACACCCATGAAATGTCGAAAAAGATGCGGGGTATGATGCTCACAGCACCTGGTATTCCCAAGCGGTCTCCCAATCAGGTACTAAACAGGCCGAACCATGCTTGGCTGCCGAGATCGGACGAGATCGGGCCTTTTCAGGGTGGTATGGCCGTGAGCGGTACTGCACTAGCAGATGGACACCCATGAAATGTCGAAAAAGATGCGGGGCATGATGCTCACAGCACCTGGTATTCCCAAGCGGTCTCCCAACCAGGTACTAACCAGGTCGAACCATGCTTGGCTTCCGAGATCGGACGAGATCGGGCCTTTTCAGGGTGGTATGGCCGTGAGCGGTACTGCTCTTGCAGATGGACACCCATGAAATGTCGAAAAAGATGCGGGGTAAGATGCTCACAGCACCTGGTATTCCCAAGCGGTCACCCAATCAGGTACTAACCAGGCCGAACCATGCTTGGCTTCCGAGATCGGGCGAGATCGGGCCTTTTCAGGGTGGTATGGCCGTGAGCGGTACTGCTCGTGTAGATGGACACCCATGAAATGTCGAAAAAGATGCGGGGTATGATACTCACAGCACCTGGTATTCCCAAGCGGTCTCCCAATCAGGTACTAAACAGGCCGAAGCATGCTTGGCTTCCAAAATCAGACGAGATCGGGCCTTTTCAGGGTGGTATGGCCGTGAGCGGTACCGCTCTTGCAGATGGACACCCATGAAATGTCGAAAAAGATGCGGGGTATGATGCTCACAGCACCTGGTATTCCCAAGCGGTCTCCCAATCAGGTACTAAACAGGCCGAACCATGCTTGACTTCCAAGATCGGACGAGATCGGGCCTTTTCAGGGTGGTATGGCCGTGAGCGGTACTGCACTGGCAGATGGACACCCATGAAATGTCGAAAAAGATGCGGGGTATGATGCTCACAGCACCTGGTATTCCCAAGCGGTCTCCCAATCAGGTACTAAACAGGCCGAACCATGCTTGGCTTCCGAGATCGGACGAGATCGGGCCTTTTCAGGGTGGAATGGCCGTGAGCGGTACTGCACTAGCAGATGGACACCCATGAAATGTCGAAAAAGATGCGGGGTATGATGCTCACAGCACCTGGTATTCCGAAGCGGTCTCCCAATCAGGTACTAAACAGGCCGAACCATGCTTGGCTACCGAGATCGGACGAGATCGGGCCTTTTCAGGGTGGTATGGCCGTGAGCGGTACTGCACTAGCAGATGGACACCCATGAAATGTCGAAAAAGATGCGGGGTATGATGCTCACAGCACCAGGTATTTCCAAGCGGTCTCCCAATCAGGTACTAACCAGGCTGAACCATGCTTGGCTTCCGAGATCGGACGAGATCGGGCCTTTCCAGGGTGGTATGGCCGTGAGCGGTACGGTACTAGCAGATGGACACCCATGAAATGTCGAAAAAGATGCGCGGTATGATGCTCACAGCACCTGGAATTCCCAAGCGGTCTCCCAATCAGGTACTAACCAGGCCGAACCATGCTTGGCTGCCGAGATCGGACGAGATCGGGCCTTTTCAGGGTGGTATGGCCGTGAGCGGTCCTGCTTTAGCAGATGGACACCCATGAAATCTCGAAAAAGATGCGGGGTATGATGCTCACAGCACCTGGTATTCCCAAGCGGTCTCCCAATCAGGTACTAAACAGGCCGAACCATGCGTGGCTTCCGAGATCGGACGAGATCGGGCCTTTTCAGGGTGGTATGGCCGTGAGCGGTACTGCTCTTGCAGATGGACACCCATGAAATGTCGAAAAAGATGCTGGGTATGACGCTTACAGCACCTGGTATTCCCAAGCGGTCTCCCAATTAGGTACTAACCAGGCCGAACCATGCTTGGCTTCCGAGATCGGACGAGATCGGGCCTTTTCAGGGTGGTATGGCCGTGAGCGGTACTGCACTAGCAGATGGACACCCATGAAATCTCGAAAAAGATGCGGGGTATGATGCTCACAGCACCTGGTATTCCCAAGCGGTATCCCAATCAGGTACTAAACAGGCCGAACCATGCGTGGCTTCCGAGATCGGACGAGATCGGGCCTTTTCAGGGTGGTATGGCGGTGAGCGGTACTGCTCTTGCAGATGGACACCCATGAAATGTCGAAAAAGATGCTGAGTATGATGCTTACAGCACCTGGTATTCCCAAGCGGTCTCCCAATCAGGTACTAACCAGGCCGAACCATGCTTGGCTTCCGAGATCGGACGAGATCGGGCCCTTTCAGGGTGGTATGGCCGTGAGCGGTACTGCTCTTGCAGATGGACACCCATGAAATGTCGAAAAAGATGCTGGGTATGATGCTCACAGCACCTGGTATTCCCAAGCGGTCTCCCAATCAGGTACTAACCAGGCCGAACGATGCTTGGCTCCCGAGATCGGGCGAGATCGGGCCTTTTCAGGGTGGTATGGCTGTGAGCGGTACTGCTCTTGCAGATGGACACCCATGAAATGTCGAAAAAGATGCGGGGTATGATGCTCACAGCACCTGGTATTCCCAAGCGGTCTCCCAATCAGGTACTAACCAGGCCGAACCATGCGTGGCTTCCGAGATCGGACGAGATCGGGCCTTTTCAGGGTGGTATGGCCGTGAGCGGTACTGCTCTTGCAGATGGACACCCATGAAATGTCGAAAAAGATGCTGGGTATGATGCTCACAGCACCTGGTATTCCCAAGCGGTCTCCCAATCAGGTACTAACCAGGCCGAACCATGCTTGGCTCCCGAGATCGGACGAGATCGGGCCTTTTCAGGGTGGTATGGCCGTGAGCGGTACTGCACTAGCAGATGGACACCCATGAAATGTCGAAAAAGATGCGGGGTATGATGCTCACAGCACCTGGTATTCCCAAGCGGCCTCCCAATCAGGTACTAACCAGGCCGAACCATGCTTGGCTTCCGAGACCGGGCGAGATCGGGCTCTTTCAGGGTGGTATGGCCGTGAGCGGTACTGTTCTTGCAGATGGACACCCATGAAATGTCGAAAAAGATGCGGGGTATAATGCTCACAGCACCTGGTATTCCCAAGCGGTCTCCCAATCAGGTACTAAACAGGCCGAACAATGCTTGGCTTCCAAGATCGGACGAGATCGGGCCTTTTCAGGGTGGTATGGCCGTGAGCGGTAATGCTCTTGCAGATGGACACCCATGAAATGTCGAAAAAGATGCGGGGTATGATGCTCACAGCACCTGGTATTCCCAAGCGGTCTCCCAATCAGGTACTAAACAGGCCGAACCATGCTTGGCTTCCGAGATCGGACGAGATCGGGCCTTTTCAGGGTGGTATGGCCGTGAGCGGTACTGCATTAGCAGATGGACACCCATGAAATGTCGAAAAAGATGCGGGGTATGATGCTCACAGCACCTGGTATTCCGAAGCGGTCTCCCAATCAGGTACTAAACAGGCCGAACCATGCTTGGCTGCCGAGATCGGACGAGATCGGGCCTTTTCAGGGTGGTATGGCCGTGAGCGGTACTGCACTAGCAGATGGACACCCATGAAATGTCGAAAAAGATGCGGGGTATGATGCCCACAGCACCTGGTATTCCCAAGCGGTCTCCCAATCAGGTACTAACCAGGCCGAACGATGCTTGGCTTCCAAGATCGGGCGAGATCGGGCCTTTTCAGGGTGGTATGGCTGTGAGCGGTACTGCTCTTGCAGATGGACACCCATGAAATGTCGAAAAAGATGCAGGGTATGATGCTCACAGCACCTGGTATTCCCAAGCGGTCTCCCAATCAGGTACTAACCAGGCCGAACCATGCTTGGCTGCCGAGATCGGACGAGATCGAACGAGATCGGGCCTTTTCAGGGTGGTATGCCCGTGAGCGGTACTGCTCTTGCAGATGGACACCCATGAAATTTTGAAAAAGATGCGGGGTATGATGCTCACAGAACCTGGTATTCCCAAACGGTCTCCCAATCAGGTACTAACCAGGCCGAACAATGCTTGGCTTCCGAGATCGGACGAGATCAGGTCTTTTCAGGGTGGTATGGCCGTGAGCGGTACTGCTCTTGCAGATGGACACCCATGAAATGTCGAAAAAGATGCGGGGTATGATGCTCACAGCACCTGGTATTCCCAAGCGGTCTCCCAATCAGGTACCAACCAGGCCGAACCATGCTTGGCTTCCGAGATCGGACGAGATCGGGCCTTTTCAGGGTGGTATGGCCGTGAGCGGTACTTCACTAGCAGATGGACACCCATGAAATGTCGAAAAAGATGCGGGGTATGATGCTCACAGCACCTGGTATTCCCAAGCGGTCCCCCAATCAGGTACTAAACAGGCCGAACCATGCTCGGCTTCCGAGATCGGACGAGATCGGGCGAGGTCGGGCCTTTTCAGGGTGGTATGGCCGTGAGCGGTACTGCTCTTGCAGATGGACACCCATGAAATGTCGAAAAAGATGCGGGGTATGATGCTCACAGCACCTGGTATTCCCAAGCGGTCTCCCAACCAGGTACTAACCAGGCCAAACCATGCTTGGCTTCCGAGATCGGACGAGATCGGGCCTTTTCAGGGTGGTATGGCCGTGAGCGGTACTTTACTAGCAGATGGACACCCATGAAATGTCGAAAAAAATGCGGGGCATGGTTCTCACAGCACCTGGTATTCCCAGCACCTGGTATTCCCAAGCGGTCTCCCAATCAGGTACTAACCAGGCCGAATAATGCTTGGCTTCCGAGATCGGACGAGATCGGGCCTTTTCAGGGTGGTATGGCCGTGAGCGGTACTGCTCTTGCAGATGGACACCCATGAAATGTCGAAAAAGAGGCGGGGCAAGATGCTCACAGCACCTGGTATTCACAAGCGGTCTCCCAATCAGGTACTAAACAGGCCGAACCATGCTTGGCTTCCAAGATCGGACGAGATCGGGCCTTTTCAGGGTGGTATGGCCGTGAGCGGTAGTGCACTTGCAGATGGACACCCATGAAATGTCGAAAAAGATGCGGGGCAAGATGCTCACAGAACGTGGTATTCCCAAGCGGTCTCCCAATCAGGTACTAAACAGGCCGAACCATGCTTGGCTTCCGAGATCGGACGAGATCGGGCGAGATCGGGCCTTATCAGGGTGGTATGGCCGTGAGCGGTACTGCTCTTGCAGATGGACACCCATGAAATGTCGAAAAAGATGCGGGGTATGATGCTCACAGCACCTGGTATTCACAAGCGGTCTCCCAATCAGGTAATAACCAGGCCGAACTATGCTTGGCTTCCGAGATCGGACGAGATCGGGCGAGATCGGGCCTTATCAGGGTGGTATGGCCATGAGGGGTACTGCTCTTGCAGATGGACACCCATGAAATGTCGAAAAAGATACGGGGCAAGATGCTCACAGCACCTGGTATTCCCAAGCGGTCTCCCAATCAGGTACTAAACAGGCCGAACCATGCTTGGCTTCCGAGATCGGACGAGATCGGGCGAGATCGGGCCTTATCAGGGTGGTATGGCCGTGAGCGGTACTGCTCTTGCAGATGGACACCCATGAAATGTCGAAAAAGATGCGGGGTATGATGCTCACGGGACCTTGTATTCCCAAGCGGTCTCCCAATCAGGTACTAACCAGGCCGAACCATCCTTGGCTCCCGAGATCAGACGAGATCGGGCCTTTTCAGGGTGGTATGGCCGTGAGCGGTACTGCCCTTGCAGATGGACATCCATGAAATGTCGAAAAAGATGCGGGGCAAGATGCTCACAGCACCTGGTATTCCCAAGCGGTCTCCCAATCAGGTACTAAACAGGCCGAACAATGCTTGGCTTCCGAGATCGGACGAGATCGGGCCTTTTCAGGGTGGTATGGCCGTGAGCGGTACTGCTCTTGCAGATGGACACCCATGAAATGTCGAAAAAGATGCGGGGTATGATGCTCACAGCACCTGGTATTCCCAAGCGGTCTCCCAATCAGGTACTAACCAGGTCGAACCATGCTTGGCTGCCGAGATCGGACGAGATCGGACGAGATCGGGCCTTTTCAGGGTGGTATGGCCGTGAGCGTTACTGCTCTTGCAGATGGACACCCATGAAATGTCGAAAAAGATGCGGGGTATGATGCTCACAGCACCTGGTATTCCCAAGCGGTCTCCCAATCAGGTACTAAACAGGCCGAACCATGCTTGGCTTCCGAGATCGGGCGAGATCGGGCCTTTTCAGGGTGGTATGGCCGTGAGCGGTACTGCTCTTGCAGATGGACACCCATGAAATGTCGAAAAAGATGCGGGGTATGATGCTCACAGCACCTGGTATTCCCAAGCGGTCTCCCAATCAGGTACTAACCAGGCCGAACCATGCTTGGCTGCCGAGGTCGGACGAGATCGGGCGAGATCGGGCCTTTTCAGGGTGGTATGGCGGTGAACGGTACTGCTCTTGCAGATGGACACCCATGAAATGTCGAAAAAGATGCGGGGTATGATGCTCACAGCACCTGGTATTCCCAAGCGGTCTCCCAATCAGGTACTAACCAGGCCGAACCATGCTTGGCTGCCGAGGTCGGACGAGATCGGGCGAGATCGGGCCTTATCAGGGTGGTATGGCCGTGAGCGGTACTGCTCTTGCAGATGAACACTGTCAGGTTCATTAATAATTACCTTCGTCCGTAATTATCAATAACTGCAGGAAGACATCTTATTCAATTATTGACATTTAATTAAATAGAAATGGATACAACAGATAAAAGCCTCCGGAGGGGAGCGTTACAGCAAGTGTCACCTTACAACTTCCGAACGTCTCCTCGAATAGACGTTTTCGTCCCATTCTTATGGTCACAAGTTACAGAGTTGTTGATCATTCCATCACGTATGAGTAAAAACAACATCTGGGACTACAATAACAATCAAAGTATTTTACTAATAACAAAAACAGGGACTAGACCTAACAACATGTAGATTAGAGTAATTATACAACCTCCTTGACCTAAGAATCATATAATATAATCATAATCATATAATCGTTACATACAGAAAAACCCGAAGTGTACGGTTACATAACGATAACAATATTCTTGTTATTGTCCGAATAGCCCTGTCCTCGTCACCAAGGGCCCACCAAATCTCAAGGACCCAGATTGGGTGGATTGTTTGTATAACCATCCTGGAACAGGCTGTCCAGGTTAAAGATGACTTGGTGTGACCTCAACACTTTTGAAAAACAGAAAGAGAATGATTTAACA
Organism: Stigmatopora nigra; assembly: GCF_051989575.1. Taxonomy (NCBI): domain Eukaryota; kingdom Metazoa; phylum Chordata; class Actinopteri; order Syngnathiformes; family Syngnathidae; genus Stigmatopora; species Stigmatopora nigra. The sequence goes on from NW_027551603.1 coordinate 1,185,926, forward strand.
AAGTAATGAATTAATACAGAGAAAAGAAAGAGAATGATTTAATAAAGAAATGAATTAATATAACTATTATAATAGTAAAACAGAACAAACCCAACAGACACCCACGAAATGTCGAAAAAGATGCGGGGTATGATGCTCACAGCACCTGGTATTCCCAAGCGGTCTCCCAATCAGGTACTAACCAGGCCGAACCATGCTTGGCTTCCGAGATCGGACGAGATCGGGCGAGATCGGGCCTTTTCAGGGTGGTATGGCCGTGAACGGTACTGCTCTTGCAGATGGACACCCATGAAATGTCGAAAAAGATGCGGGGTATGATGCTCACAGCACCTGGTATTCCCAAGCGGTCTCCCAATCAGGTACTAACCAGGCCGAACTATGCTTGGCTTCCTAGATCGGACGAGATCGGGCCTTTTCAGGGTGGTATGGCCGTGAGCGGTACTGCTCTTGCAGATGGACACCCATGAAATGTCGAAAAAGATGCGGGGTATGATGCTCACAGCACCTGGTATTCCCAAGCGGTCTCCCAATCAGGTACTAACCAGGCCGAACCATGCTTGGCTTTCGAGATCGGACGAGATCGGGCCTTTTCAGGGTGGTATGGCCGTGAGCGATACTGCTCTTGCAGATGGACACCCATGAAATGTCGAAAAAGATGCGGGGTATGATGCTCACAGCACCTGGTATTCCCAAGCGGTCTCCCAATCAGGTACTAACCAGGCCGAACCATGCTTGGCTTCCGAGATCGGACAAGATCGGGCCTTTTCAGGGTGGTATGGCCGTGAGCGGTACTGTTCTTGCAGATGGACACCCATGAAATGTCGAAAAAGATGCGGGGTATGATGCTCACAGCACCTGGTATTCCCAAGGGGTCTCCCAATCAGGTACTAACCAGGCCGAACCATGCTTGGCTGCCGAGATCGGACGAGATCGGGCGAGATCGGGCCTTATCAGGGTGGTATGGCCGTGAGCGGTACGGCTCTTGCAGATGGACACCCATGAAATGTCGAAAAAGATGCGGGGTCTGATGCTCACAGCACCTGGTATTCCCAAGTGGTCTCCCAATCAGGTACTAAACAGGCCGAACAATGCTTGGCTTCCGAGATCGGACGAGATCGGGCCTTTTCAGGGTGGTATGGCCGTGAGCGGTACTGCTTTTGCAGATGGACACCCATGAAATGTCGAAAAAGATGCGGGGTATGATGCTCACAGCACCTGGTATTCCCAAGCGGTCTCCCAACCAGGTACTAACCAGGCCCAACCATGCTTGGCTTCCAAGATCGGACGAGATCGGGCCTTTTCAGGGTGGTATGGCCGTGAGCGGTACTGAACTAGCAGATGGACACCCATGAAATGTCAAAAAAGATGCGGGGTATGATGCTCACAGCACCTGGTATTCCCAAGCGGTCTCCCAATCAGGTACTAACCAGGCCGAACTATGCTTGGCTTCCGAGATCGGACGAGATCAGGCCTTTTCAGGGTGGTATGGCCGTGAGCGGTACTGCTCTTGCAGATGGACACCCATGAGCTAAAGTATTTATTCGACCTTCTACACCTGCTACCCAAATCAATTGGGATTTGACATTATTCAAAGTCAGTTGGAATATTCAGGTTATAAAAGAGGGGGGAAAAGGCAGGAATATATACAGCTATGTTTTACTTTTGTGCATTTCAGGCCAAATTGGTATTTGTCTTTGAGTCAGCAATAATAACAAAGGAGTAAAGTCAGCTTGATTGCAGTAAGACTTTTTGCACTCTATACACTCAATTTTCACATGTTGTTTTACTTCTGGACGCTGCAAATGGACTGCACATCTGTTGCATCGTGTGTATATATGTGTATTACCGTACTTTGAATTTTGATTTAAACCTTTACAACCCAACTGCCTCAGATCAAGCAATTATAATGTAAAGTAGTAGATGTTTAAAAAAAGCACCAAATGCAAAAAGATAACAAAATAACAATACTAAATAGTCAAATAAGCAACTCCATTATTCTTTTAGAGAAAATATCTCAGCGGGGTCAAGTCATTCAATTCAAATCGACTGGTAATCAGATTCAATTAAAGACTAACCGATTGGGTGCAATGTTGTAGTGGCAGCACAACTAAATGAATTCACTGAATTTAAATGGGATTTATAAGTGTTTTCACATTTTATACTGTAAAACAAAAAATCACATAGGATTTATGGTTAAACACTGGAGCTACAGAATTTTACCAGAAATTACATTCAATTGGTATAGCACTTCAATAACCACCAATTTATTGGATCACTATTGTAGATTTTTCATTTCACTGAAACTAAAATTATATTGCTCCACCACCACATGCACACACCCCTTTTTTACTGTATAACTCTAGCAACCACAAGTATTTTATTTTTATTTTTTTAAGAAGAAAATGACTGACTATTCTTCTGTCTGTTCAGATATCACTACTTTTACATGATAAGAGAAGTAATTTTTAAAGAAGGCTCAGCAAAATACCCAGCATTCAATAGTACTGGCATGCTGGATCTTGCAAACTACACTCCTCAACTGCACGGAAAAAAAATAGAAAAAAACAGTCATACATTGTCTGCAGTACTTTCCACTCATTCGCTTACACTTTGTACTCCATCCTTTCTACACAAAAAGCATCATCCCGCTGTTACAGAGTAAAGAAGGTTGCACAGAGTCCTTTTCTTGCTGTTCTGTCTCTTTAGAACAGAAGGACACTTTGCGCTTCACAGAATGCAAGTCTACAAGTACTGCTGCTTAGATGTGGTTGAATGTTAGGCCCCTAAGAAATACATGTGAAGCAACAGCTATGCTTTACAAGGTGTCTATTGTTTATATAAATAAACATAAAACAGGTTACGAAAACATGCTGTAAAATCCAAATCATATTTTATCATAGTTTCACATGCTTAAACTAATAGTAATTGTTTAGTATAAATGATCGTCATGTGAAAGACATTGTTTAGTATTCTTTCATTCATTCATTCTCTCAACCGCTTATCCTCACAAGGGTCACGGGGGGTGCTAAGGCCTATCCCAGCTATCTACGGGCACCAGGCGGGGGACAAAAGAATGAACATAATTTAAAGTAATTGCTCTACAGTTGTACTGCATACCGGAGGTCATTTAATTCATTCAGATCAAGAACCTCAAATAACATATCGGCTGGTATTGTTGGAGATGGAAATCCAACTCATTTTATCTCTGAGGGCTAGCTGCGAATGCACTTGCATTATGTCAGTAAAATTCTAGAAATCATAGCGAAAGGGTTATTTTTCAAGAACATCTGTTCCCGAAAGACCGACAAATTGTCTTTATTTGATGCTCTTGTCAGGAGTGGTTGGATTGCCTTTCCTGGCATGACGTCACGATAACTATCAGCTGTCACTAATTACGTGATTAGATTATTTTTGGCGTCACTGGACAAGGTCCAAGTGGACATGGGGAAGCTGGAGCACCTCTTTGAGTCCAGGGCCAAAGAGACGCCATGGGCCAAGAAAGCGCCAGAGAGCAAAAAGTCCGAGATCCTGGTTCTGGACTCCAAGCGGAGCACCGCCATCAACATCGGGATGACGGTCCTGCCCGCCGTTCACGTCATCAAGAGCGCCATCCTCAACTTTGACGACTTTGCCATCAACAAGGAGGGTGTGGAGAAGATCCTGAGCATGACGCCCACAGAGGAGGAGAAGCAGAAGATCCGCGAGGCTCGCTCGGCCAATCCCGACGTTCCCCTGGGGACGGCCGAGGAATTCCTCTCGGGCCTGGCTTCCGTCAGCGCCTTGACCCCCCGCCTGCAGCTGTGGTCTTTCAAACTCAACTATGAGGCACTCGAGCAGGAGATCGCCGAGCCCCCGTTTGACCTGAAGTTGGGCATGGAGCAGCTGGCCGGCAACCGGACCTTCAAGAAGATCCTGGCCACGCTGCTGGCCGTGGGGAACTTCCTCAACGGGTGTCCTCCTCACCAGAATCTTCAGGCTCCCTCCATGGTGAATCAATTCCTCTGGGCATAGGCATAAGATAACTTGGGCGCTCTCTGGTGGTTGTACGCACCTGGGCATCATGATGAAACGGTAAAGGCTTCCCAGGGCGACGTGCATAGCAGTGGTGGGGCGTATGAGTACGCTGCGGCTCTAACTCTTCTACCAGCTGTGGCTCATCTCTAGAAATGATGTGCCTGAGAGCCCCGCACCACGGTGTGTCCATTACAAAATTCCTAAACGATTCTGAGGGGTTTCTTATACATTCCAAGCAGTCCGGTGTCTTCGAGGTGGATGGTTTGCGTCGCCGAGTGCGTCGGCGCGAGCGTGGGTGGCGCTCCGCTGGGTCCATAATGGTTGGATCGTGCTGTTACGATTTCGCCGCGTAGTGCGACGCGATCGTAGGGTAAGTTGAACCCAGATGCAGAGTCGCCGAAGTAATTGGAAAGGTGAGGCAGATCTGTAGCTCTTGTTGGTTGATTTAATAAACGGGGTAACATAACTTAAACAACTTGGCTTGACCACTCATTACAAACGAACTGAACATGCGGCGTGGCGTCAATGGAAACAGCAATTACTACGAGGATTAACAGGAAACGAAACCAGAACTTAACCAGTCGATCCAACCGCGTCCACAGAAAATCATAATGCTTAAATACCAAAAATAATCTAATCACGTAATTAGTGACAGCTGATAGTTATCGTGACGTCATGCCAGGAAAGGCAATCCAACCACTCCTGACAGCTCTGAGTGATTTTGGATCCTTTGTTTCTCCCCCAAGTAATGAGGACATGTTCTTTTTAAGATAGCTCTCCATCTAAGTCCTACTATAGGTCCAGTCTTGGTAAAAGGTGCATGATGACAACTGATCTATCTGAAATCCAGAATTTGATCTGGATTTCAGATAGATCACCCATGAAATGTCGAAAAAGATGCGGGGTATGATGCTCACAGCACCTGGTATTCCCAAGCGGTCTCCCAATCAGGTATTAACCAGGCCGCACCATGCTTGGCTTCCAAGATCGAACGAGATCGGGCCTTTTCAGGGTGGTATGGCCGTGAGCGGTACTGCACTAGCAGATGGACACCCATGAAATGTCGAAAAAGATGCGGGGTATGATGCTCACAGCACCTGGTATTCCCAAGCGGTCTCCCAATCAGGTACTAACCAGGCCGAACCATGCTTGGCTTCCGAAATCGGGCGAGGTCGGGCCTTTTCAGGGTGGTATGGCCGTGAGCGGTACTGCTCTTGCAGATGGACACCCATGAAATGTCGAAAAAGATGCGGGGTATGATGCTCACAGCACTTGGTATTCCCAAGCGGTCTCCCAATCAGGTACTAAACGGGCCGAACCATGCTTGGCTGCCGAGACAGGACGAGATTGGGCCTTTTCAGGGTGGTATGGCCGTGAGCGGTACTGCACTAGCAGATGGACACCCATGAAATGTCAAAAAAGATGCGGGGTATAATGCTCACAGCACCTGGTATTCCCAAGCGGTCTCCCAATCAGGTACTAACCAGGCCGAACCATGCTTGGCTTCCGAGATCGGGCGAGATCGGGCCTTTTCGGGGTGGTATGGCCGTGAGCGGTACTGCTCTTGCAGATGGACACCCATGAAATGTCAAAAAAGATGCGGGGTATGATGCTCACAGCACCTGGTATTCCCAAGCGGTCTCCCAATCAGGTACTAACCAGGCCGAACCATGCTTGGCTTCCGAGATCGGACGAGATCGGGCCTTTTCGGGGTGGTATGGCCGTGAGCGGTACTGCACTAGCAGATGGACACTGTCAGGTTCATTAATAATTACCTTCGTCCGTAATTTTCAATAACTGCAGGAAGACATCTTATTCAATTATTGACATTTAATTAAATAGAAATGGATACAACAGATAAAAGCCTCCGGAGGGGAGCGTTACAGCAAGTGTCACCTTACAACTTCCGAACGTCTTCCCGAATAGACGTTTTCGTCCCATTCTTATGGTCACAAGTTACAGAGTTGTTGATCATTCCATCACGTATGAGTAAAAACAACATCTGGGACTACAATAACAATCAAAGTATTTTACTAATAACAAAAACAGGGACTAGACCTAACAACATGTAGATTAGAGTAATTATACAACCTCCTTGACCTAAGAATCATATAATATAATCATAATCATATAATCGTTACATACAGAAAAACCCGAAGTGTACGGTTACATAACGATAACAATATTCTTGTTATTGTCCGAATAGCCCTGTCCTCGTCACCAAGGGCCCACCAAATCTCAAGGACCCAGATTGGGTGGATTGTTTGTATAACCATCTTGGAACAGGCTGTCTAGGTTAAAGATGACTTGGTGTGACCTCAACACTTTTGAAAAACAGAAAGAGAATGATTTAACAAAGTAATGAATTAATACAGAGAAAAGAAAGAGAATGATTTAATAAAGAAATGAATTTAATATAACTATTATAATAGTAAAACAGAACAAACCCAACATTCCCCCGTTTTTATAATATGTATGTTATTAGTCATTTCTTAGTAATCACTAAATGGAAATGTCGGTGACTGCGATTTTATCCGCCTACTCCTTACTCCCATGGCTGGTCTGAAAGAGAAAAAACATAATTATATTCGTCCAATTGGTCCTCGGATTTACCGTACTCCTGGACCTCACTGCTTTCCCCAAACCGTCCCATAAGATACAACTCATGTACTTTAGAATTTGTAGGGGCAATTGCAGTAGTTATAAGTCGGCTTAGCAAGGAGCGCAAACAGGGGATACTACATCACCCACACAATGTTAGGATAGCGGTAATTGTGCCTATAGTAACCACGAAGGATGTAGCCAAATCTTTAGATTTTCCAAAGGTCTTATCCCACCAATCTGACAATGCGGACGTATCTACTCCAGAGTGCTCTTGCATATTGCGGTTCAGTGTTTGCAGGCCAGTAATGGCCCTGGTGAGAGATCCACTGGGTGACGCGTTGTTCGGTATGAAGGTGCAACATTGTTTTCCAAACATTGCACACACGCCCCCTGTTTCAAGGATCATATCCACCGCTATGCGATTCTGGAACGCCATCAGACTGGTAGCTGCCAGTTGTTCCTTCATGGCCACAAATCCCTGTTCAGTATAATTTCCAAGTTTTGAACATTGTAATGTAAGTAATTTATTCTATCCACATTTTTGTTTGGGGTGATTAGAAGGAAGATAGACTCCCAACCTGCTGCGATCTGATTAGCCAGCTTATACTCATCTGGTACGCCCCGGGGGATGCCAATCGCATCAATGTATGTTGGATCTCCTTCCCTCCATGCCTCTCGACGATGTCGGGAGGGTCGACCCTTCACCTCCGAATTATGAGCCGCCAATTGTATCTCCTCCACTGTGGATGGAAAAACAGACACCGGTAAGAGCAGTGAGACCAAAGTACCTAGTCCTGCCGCGTTTCGGCAGGAGTCGTATAATTTATCTACCACCCCGCCACCATAGGCCAGAACGTGGTATCAGGGGTGTAGTTTGTTTTAGAACGCCGGTACACCACGTCTCATTTATCGCCCCCAGCTTCAGACCATGCCCTGTAAGGTTTAAGCAGGTAAAATGATTAAACAGTGGAAAAATTGACTTCCTATTTACCGCGTAACAGGATAAACACTGCTTCAATATTTTTTCTTGCCAAGTAGGACACGTTTTTTCATTTGTAAAAACACTTTTCCCCAAATGAATGGTGATTGAGGGAGTTGTTAGATCCCATCGTATTTTCCCTTGTCTGGTAGTTTATCCTAATCTTTTGTAAGATGGTTTAGTCTCAATTGAAACCATATGGAGACGTCAAACCCAATATAAAAGAGTTCCCTATAGTTTTATGGTATTGCTTGCTGAGCAATAATCTTTTCAATTAATATTGGTGTTTCCCGTATCTTATTAAGTCAGAAAGTTTATCTTACCCGTCCCCTCAATGTTTCAATTGAGACCACCCTTTTACCAAAGTAGCTCCACATAGTGCTTGCCTTCTTTACACTCCATTAACAGCGCCCAATTATCCCCCGTTTGGGAAATCCCTGTTTCAGAAATAAATTTCACAGGTTAATATGTCAGTCCAAGCTTTCCAATCTTGACCAATTTCTGCAACAAGGCTTTTCCCAATCTTCAATTTTTTTGCTGTTAATGTACCACACATATTTCTCACCATAGATTGCCCCTTTGTATGGCAACCGGGACGTCGCCGAGTCCAAATATATATTTTCATTTTGGAAATTTGATTTAGTAGGTAATGTTAATTAAATGTAAATGTGTATGTTTCTCGGTTTACCCTCCCGTAAGAAGGTGTATCCTCAATTGAAACGCCTCCGCCTTTTTCTCCAACTGGAGAAAACAACCCTACTGTGGAAAGGAATAGAATCACAATCATCATTAATCTCATTGCCCCAAAAGCAATAATTGTTTTCAACATGACTTTTTGTCTTTGTTTAGGGAGTTATCCTCTTGAAACGTTTCAATTTAGACAACCTTCTTACTGTGGGAAAGGTGCATCCGTGTCCCCTTTCAGTAACAAGGACCCTCCCACTTTGCGTTGCTCCGATGTTTCTTCTTTTATGCTGCTTATCAGCATCCAGTCTTCAAGAATCACCGTCGCTTCGTCCGTTTCCTGTTGACAAGCAAAATCTCCCTCTGATAGTCTAAATTTGGTGTGTGCGTTTTTTTTTTTTTTCTGATAGATTCGCCTCATCATCCAATTGTCATTGTGTAGTGAATAATAACAATTTGTAAGGTCTACCAAACAGGACTTCATATAAGGTCCGCCAATTGTGGATGGTAGACAACTATTATATTAACAAAATGGGAGCCATTATCACTATAAATAGTTTCTGGAATTCCATATCGTGGAATGATATCCATATGATCTAATAAAAATAAAATAAAATCTATATGTATTTTTTGAAATGGATATGTGGGTATGCATATAGATTTAAACCCTAAGCCTTGTAGTGCCGTTGTAGCAAGGCCACCTCCCCCTTGTCGAGACATAGGTCTTCCCTTGACTCAAGCCCAAATTATTTTCTTTATTGATCTTTTATTGATAGATTATGTCTCGGTGGTCTGCCAATCAAAAAACACAAAAAGACAAACTATCATTCACGCTCACACTCATAAAAAGAAGAATTTAGTGTGTTCAACCAGTCTAGCATCCATAATTTCATTTTGTGGGAGTAAACTGGAGTACCCGGAGAAAATCCACAAATTCTCGAGGACGCCATGAATACCCCACATTCCGGAAAGTCTGGATCCACCCCGCATTCATTAGTAGATCCTTTAATATACACACCCCCACTCTAGCATTTTAACCGTTTGTAAAAAAATTACCTTCAAGTTTCACACAAAGTTATATCCTTTTAAATGCTATCAATTTAGCTGTTTGTTCCCCGAATTGAGGTGGCAATAGTTTCACATCTAAGGTTTTTATTTTCACAGCCGCCATGACCTAATGGCCCCCTATCATGTTTTTGGAAAATCCCAATTCCCTTTAATAGCATGCCAATCACCTTTTAATGCGGCCATCCAATTTGGTTTCCACTTTTTTTTTTTTTTTTCCCCCAGGTGATAAAATAATCTCCCCCATTTGTAAAACAAATTCATCCACGCCTATTTTATACAACATGACGCCTATGGCCTTTATTACGTCGCCTTGACTCCAAATTCTATGAACCAAGATAACACGCCGAATTTGTAAGCGAATTTCCCCCATCCCATTTTGTTCATAGACAACCCATCTACCTAAAGCGTCACTTGTTTCAAAACATGAAAGGCCCCACTAGAATTCGTGCATCCAGCGCCAAATAGAGCCTATTTACACATTTGTCTCAAACTTGTTTTAGATATGGGGTCCCCAATTTCCCAAAATTTCCCAGAATTAATGTACTACCACATCCTGTCAAAAACCCAAAACGACTAACATAACCTGTTTCTAAGCCAGATTCTGGAATTTGGAGAATTTCTCCTTTCCCTCCCTTATCTAAGCTTGTTATTGTCACTCGTTATCACTGTAACATTCAGGCGTATTAACCCCATCGTTGCTAAAGTTCTCACCAATTTGCATGCCCTTAATGCCGTAAAAGCAACGTTATTTGGTTGTATCAATTGACCAATGCTTATCCAATCCGTAATATCCTTAAAGTCATCAATATGACCTGTGACAAAGCATATTTCCTCCTGCCAGGACAACAGACAATGTTCTTTCAAGTGCACTTTGAAAAACATTCCATGTTACTCCATTCTTAGGGAAAATATGCTCATCCTAAACCAATTATTTTATTTACAATTCACCTAATTATTTGGATGAATGCCATGAATTTTATCATGCCACTATTGCATTGTAAATTTCCCATCTGATGTCGTTAATCAGCCAAATAATTCAATACCTACTATACTTTGTAAATCACCTCATATGATGTTTACTTAAGACAAGAGTCATTTCCCATAGCCTGTTACCAAAACAAAAATCTACAACAATTAAATGAGAGAAATCAACCTTTTGTTAGACAATTCCTAATTACAAACTTTAATGTTTTAAAAACCTTATCGTCACCAATATACCATAATATTGTAAATTTTGTCATCCTGGCCTTTTTTTCTTTTAAACAGCCAACCTCCTGGATTAAAGTATTTTGAATAATCAAAAAATTCTGAAATAGTATTAATATTATTTTATCCTCCAAAAGCTAGTTTCCTTTAACTAAGAGCCCTTTGAAATCCACAATTGCTCAAAAATGACTATTTTGGTCTATTTCCCAAATCCAAAGCTTTTTACCAAATCAACCTTTTACTGAACAGATTTTTTCTATCCTCTTAATACATTTCATTTTAAAACCCAAAATATCAATGCGAAAGCATTCGCATAACCTTGCATTTCTTGCAGCCCATGTATTGTTCTTATTCTGAAAAGTCCAAACAGAAAACGCAATTAGCCGTTAACTATGACCTCCACTCTTGCTGCGAAAACAGCATTGTTATCTTATGTTTACAAACCAGCTTTTTCCCTGTGCCCAAATACAACGCTTTTTAGAGAAGACAACCATTAAAACGTCAAATTAACCCCTCTTCCGATATTCAACTACATCACAATATTTTTCCAAGACCCCATATATCCAGAATATGTATGCTGCAAGCACAACAATATGGCAAAAACCCATTTTCTGCCCTCAAGTTTGCTTCAGCACCCCCAAGGCCAATTATTATTATTATAATGTCTTCACGGAAGGGATCACAAAATTTTAGTCGTTTACACGGTCCGAACGCTCCCGAAAGCCCAACACAGTTAAATCGTCTGCCCCGCGGCCCACATGTTTCACTCCCATCTAATCAGCAGCCGCTGCACCAGAAACGCTTCCCCCGCAGTCGACACATTTTTTGGCAAGTCTAGAGCATAATAAAAACACAGGTGACATTCCCTGCTAAAATTTAAATGATCATTTTGTATATATTCTTTTGTCTTTTTAAACACCATCTTCCCGTTAGCGGACGGGATCAAAAACCAAGCTGCAATAAGCCATCACATTGCTGTAAATTGACAGTACATATAGGTTATATTAACAAAGCACCACCAGCACTTGGAAATAACCATTCTAATTGTTGTTATACAAGCCCAAGCATCACAAAAAAACCCAATTTATTGTAATCACAAAACGTCATACCCGGATTAACCAAATCAAATACCAGTGTCCCCATTAATTTTCTAGCTCCCTTTATTTTTGTTAAACTTCCTCCGCGCCCGTCACCTATCTCGGTAAATATTTTCCCCGTCAGCCGAGGAGGCCCCGCTATTTTTTCCTTACCAAACAGTACTTTCCCGCCGCCACGGTCTTAAATATATCCCCGTTATCCGAGGGAGCCCCCACTATTTTCCCAAAATAGTATTTTTTAACTTCTCCCCGGCCTTATTTCGCCATTAGTGTCTGTGGAACAAGCTGTTACACTTTTATCCACTCACATATTATTTATATATGTATATTACCTCCATTAGTGTCTGTGGAACAAGCTGTTACACTTTTATCCACTCGCATATTATTTATATATGTATATTACCTCTATGCATTAGTGCATATATTATCCTGCATTTTATGCATTTTAAGCTGGCCAGCAAACCCATATTTATTTATCCATAAATATAGCTGTGTAATATTTTTAAAGCGCTTTGTCTTTCCAATTTTTTCCAATCCTTACAAGTTAGACGTATTTTTTGGATCGTCATCCAAACCCGCCTTACAACACGTGTTTCCCATATTTTACTTTTATTTTTTTTTTTGTAGTGAGTTCGTGTGCCTCACACAGTTAACTCTATTATTTATTATTATTATTAATATTATTATTATCTATTCGACTGTATCGACTGTATCTCCTAGGCCTTTCCTAATTTTACTGCAGAAACCACACAAACACCATACAACGTATATTCGTGCCTACCCTTTAGACACAGGACACTCCCCGGCCCCAATATTGTACCTCTAGTACAATATATTCGTGCCTACCCCTGAGACACAGGACACTTTCCAGCAAAGTGCCCCACCGTACCTGCCATTGACTAGTATAAACACAGGGTTTTATCGCCGTCACCCAGGACGCGAAACCAGCCCAACAATGGACCTCACATACAATGTCCCTTTAACGCATTTGGAAACACCTTCACAACATGCAGACATTAATGTGGACTTACCCGAGATCCATCAGATGTCTCCCTCCAGCAGGAAAAGTCTTCAACCGCCGAGAATCCAGGCGCCCCCGTCGAAAACTCCGGCCCACCAAGGGTTTTGAAGACGCCGTGCGCACGGTCACTTACCAGATGTCGAACAGCAGTGCCTGGGTTCTCGCTCCGGTATATTGACCTCCATGGCTCAGAAGGACCAAAATGTCAGGTTCATTAATAATTACCTTCGTCCGTAATTATCAATAACTGCAGGAAGACATCTTATTCAATTATTGACATTTAATTAAATAGAAATGGATACAACAGATAAAAAGCCTCCGGAGGGGAGCATTACAGCAAGCGTCACCTTACGACTTCCGAACGTCTCCTCGAATAGACGTTTTCGTCGCATTCTTATGGTCACAAGTTACAGAGTTGTTGATCATTCCATCACGTATGAGTAAAAACAACATCTGGGACTACAATAACAATCAAAGTATTTTACTAATAACAAAAACAGGGACTAGACCTAACAACATGTAGATTAGAGTAATTATACAACCTCCTTGACCTAAGAATCATATAATATAATCATAATCATATAATCGTTACATACAGAAAAACCCGAAGTGTACGGTTTCATAACGATAACAATATTCTTGTTATTGTCCGAATAGCCCTGTCCTCGTCACCAAGGGCCCACCAAATCTCAAGGACCCAGATTGGGTGGATTGTTTGTATAACCATCTTGGAACAGGCTGTCTAGGTTAAAGATGACTTGGTGTGACCTCAACACTTTTGAAAAACAGAAAGAGAATGATTTAACAAAGTAATGAATTAATACAGAGAAAAGAAAGAGAATGATTTAATAAAGAAATGAATTTAATATAACTATTATAATAGTAAAACAGAACAAACCCAACACCATGAAATGTCGAAAAAGATGCGGGGTATGATGCTCACAGCACCTGGTATTCCCAAGCGGTCTCCCAATCAGGTACTAAACAGGCCGAACCATGCTTGGCTTCCGAGATCGGACGAGATCGGGCCTTTTCAGGGTGGTATGGCCGTGAGCAGTACTGTCCTTGCAGATGGACACCCATGAAATGTCGAAAAAGATGCGGGGCAAGATGCTCACAGCACCTGGTATTCCCAAGCGGTCTCCCAATCAGGTACTAAACAGGCCGAACGATGCTTGGCTTCCGAGATCGGACGAGATCGGGCCTTTTCAGGGTGGTATGGCCGTGAGCGGTACTGCTCTTGCAGATGGACACCCATGAAATGTCGAAAAAGATGCGGGTTATGATGCTCACAGCACCTGGTATTCCCAAGCGGTCTCCCAATCAGGTACTAACCAGGCCGAACTATGCTTGGCTGCCGAGATCGGATGAGATCGGGCCTTTTCAGGGTGGTATGGCCATGAGCGGTACTGCTCTTGCAGATGGACACCCATGAAATGTCGAAAAAGATGCGGGGTATGATGCTCACAGCACCTGGTATTCCCAAGCGCTCTCCCAATCAGGTACTAACCAGGCCGAAACATGCTTGGCTTCTGAGATCGGGCGAGATCGGGCCTTTTCAGGGTGGTATGGCTGTGAGCGGTACTGCACTAGCAGATGGACACCCATGAAATGTCGAAAAAGATGCGGGGTATGATGCTCACAGCACCTGGTATTCCCAAGCGGTCTCCCAATCAGGTACTAAACAGGCCGAACCATGCTTGGCTTCCTAGATCGGACGAGATCGGACGAGATCGGGCCTTTTCAGGGTGGTATGGTCGTGAGCGGTACTGCACTAGCAGATGGACACCCATGAAATGTCGAAAAAGATGCGGGGTATGATGCTCACAGCACCTGGTATTCCCAAGCGGTCTCCCAATCAGGTACTAACCAGGCCGAACCATGCTTGGCTCCCGAGATCGGACGAGATCAGGCCTTTTCAGGGTGGTATGGCCGTGAGCGGTACTGCACTAGCAGATGGACACCCATGAAATGTCGAAAAAGATGCGGGGTATGATGCTCACAGCACCTGGTATTCCAAAGCGGTCTCCCAATCAGGTACCAAACAGGCCGAACCATGCTTGGCTGCCGAGTTCGGACGAGATCGGGCCTTTTCAGGGTGGTATGGCCATGAGCGGTACTGCACTAGCAGATGGACACCCATGAAATGTCGAAAAAGATGCGGGGTATGATGCTCACAGCACCTGGTATTCCGAAGCGGTCTCCCAATCAGGTACTAAACAGGCCGAACCATGCTTGGCTGCCGAGATCGGACGAGATCGGGCCTTTTCAGGGTGGTATGGCCATGAGCGGTACTGCACTAGCAGATGGACACCCATGAAATGTCGAAAAAGATGCGGGGTATGATGCTCACATTACCTGGTATTCCCAAGCGGTCTCACAACCAGGTACTAACCAGGCCGACACATGCTGGGCTGCCGAGATCGGACGAGATCGGGCCTTTTCAGGGTGGTATGGCCGTGAGCGGTACTGCTCTTGCGGATGGACACCCATGAAATGTCGAAAAAGATGCGGGGTATGATGCTCACAGCACCTGGTATTCCCAAGCGGTCTCCCAATCAGGTACTAACCAGGCCAAACCATGCTTGGCTTCCGGGATCAAAAGAGATCGGGCCTTTTCAGGGTGGTATGGCCGTGAGCAGTACCGCTCTTGCAGATGGACACCCATGAAATGTCGAAAAAGATGCGGGGCAAGATGCTCACAGCACCTGGTATTCCCAAGCGGTCTCCCAATCAGGTACTAAACAGGCCGAACGATGCTTGGCTTCCGAGATCGGACGAGATCGGGCCTTTTCAGGGTGGTATGGCCGTGAGCGGTTCTGCTCTTGCAGATGGACACCCATGAAATGTCGAAAAAGATGCGGGTTATGATGCTCACAGCACCTGGTATTCCCAAGCGGTCTCCCAATCAGGTACTAACCAGGCCGAACTATGCTTGGCTGCTGAGATCAGATGAGATCGGGCCTTTTCAGGGTGGTATGGCCGTGAGCGGTACTGCTCTTGCAGATGGACACCCATGAAATGTCGAAAAAGATGCGGGGCATGGTTCTCACAGCACCTGGTATTCCCAAGCGGTCTCCCAATCAGGTACTAAACAGGCCGAACCATGCTTGACTTCCGAGATCGGACGAGATCGGACGAGATCAGGCCTTTTCAGGGTGGTATGGCCGTGAGCGGTACTGCTCTTGCAGATGGACACCCATGAAATGTCGAAAAAGATGCGGGGCATGATGCTCACAGCACCTGGTATTCCCAAGCGGTCTCCCAATCAGGTGCTAACCAGGCCGACACATGCTGGGCTGCCGAGATCGGACGAGATCGGGCCTTTTCAGGGTGGTATGGCCGTGAGCGGTACTGCTCTTGCAGATGGACACCCATGAAATGTCGAAAAAGATGCGGGGTATGATGCTCACAGCACCTGGTATTCCCAAGCGGTCTCCCAATCAGGTACTAACCAGGCCAAACCATGCTTGGCTTCCGGGATCGAAAGAGATCGGGCCTTTTCAGGGTGGTATGGCCGTGAGCGGTACTGCTCTTGCAGATGGACACCCATGAAATGTCGAAAAAGATGCGGGGTATGATGCTCACAGCACCTGGTATTCCCAAGCGGTCTCCCAATCAGGTACTAATCAGGCCGAACGATGCTTGGCTTCCGAGATCGGACGAGATCGGGCCTTTTCAGGGTGGTATGGCCGTGAGCGGTACTCCTCTTGCAGATGGACACCCATGAAATGTCGAAAAAGATGCGGGGCATGGTTCTCACAGCACCTGGTATTCCCAAGCGGTCTCCCAATCAGGTACTAACCAGGCCGAACCATGCTTGGCTTCCGAGATCGGACGAGATCAGACGAGATCGGGCCTTTTCAGGGTGGTATGGCCGTGAGCGGTACTGCTCTTGCAGATGGACACCCATGAAATGTCGAAAAAGACGCGGGGTATGATGCTCACAGCACCTAGTATTCCCAAGCGGTCTCCCAATCAGGTACTAACCAGGCCAAACCATGCTTGGCTTCCGTGATCGGACGAGATCGGGCCTTATCAGGGTGGTATGGCCGTGAGCGGTACTGCTTTTGCAGATGGACACCCATGAAATGTCGAAAAAGATGCGGGGTATGATGCTCACAGCACCTGGTATTCCCAAGCGGTCTCCCAATCAGGTACTAACCAGGCCGAACCATGCTTGGCTTCCGAGATCGGGCCTTATCAGGGTGGTATGGCCGTGAGCGGTACTGCTCTTGCAGATGGACACCCATGAAATGTCGAAAAAGATGCGGGGTATGATGCTCACAGCACCTGGTATTCCCAAGCGGTCTCCCAATCAGGTACTAACCAGGCCGAACCATGCTTGGCTTCCGAGATCGAGCGAGTTCGGGCCTTATCAGGGTGGTATGGCCGTGAGCGGTACTGCCCTTGCAGATGGACACCCATGAAATGTCGAAAAAGATGCGGGGCATGATGCTCACAGCACCTGGTATTCCCAAGCGGTCTCCCAATCAGGTACTAACCAGGCCGAACCATGCTTGGCTTCCGAGATCCGACGAGATCGGGCCTTTTCAGGGTGGTATGGCCGTGAGCGGTACTGCACTTGCAGATGGACACCCATGAAATGTCGAAAAAGATGCGGGGTATGATGCTCACAGCACCTGGTATTCCCAAGCGGTCTCCCAATCAGGTACTAAACAGGGCGAACCATGCTTGGCTTCCGAGATCGGGCGAGATCGGGCCTTTTCAGGGTGGTATGGCCGTGAGCGGTACTGCTCTTGCAGATGGACACCCATGAAATGTCGAAAAAGATGCGGGGTATGATGCTCACAGGACCTGGTATTCCCAAGCGGTCTCCCAATCAGGTACTAAACAGGCCGAACAATGCTTGGCTTCCGAGATCGGACGAGATCGGGCCTTTTCAGGGTGGTATATCCGTGAGCGGTACCGCAATTGCAGATGGACACCCATGAAATGTCGAAAAAGATGCGGGGTATGATGCTCACAGCACCTGGTATTCCCAAGCGGTCTCCCAATCAGGTACTAACCAGGCCGAACCATGCTTGGCTTCCGAGATCGGATGAGATCGGGCCTTTTCAGGGTGGTATGGCCGTGAGCGGTACTGCTTTTGCAGATGGACACCCATGAAATGTCGAAAAAGATGCGGGGTATGATGCTCACAGCACCTGGTATTCCCAAGCGGTCTCCCAATCAGGTACTAACCAGGCCGAACCATGCTTGGCTTCCGAGATCGGACGAGGTCGGGCCTTTTCAGGGTGGTATGGCCATGGCAGGTACTGCTCTTGCAGATGGACACCCATGAAATGTCGAAAAAGATGCGGGGTATGATGCTCACAGCACCTGGTATTCCCAAGCGGTCTCCCAATCAGGTACTAACCAGGCCGAACCATGCTTGGCTGCCGAGATCGGACGAGATCGGACGAGATCGGGCCTTATCAGGGTGGTATGGCCGTGAGCGGTATTGCTCTTGCAGATGGACACCAATGAAATGTCGAAAAAGATGCGGGGTATGATGCTCACAGCACCTGGTATTCCCAAGCGGTCTCCCAATCAGGTACTAACCAGGCCGAACCATGCTTGGCTGCCGAGATCGGACGAGATCGGACGAGATCGGGCCTTTTCAGGGTGGTATGGCCGTGAGCGGTACTGCACTAGTAGATGGACACCCATGAAATGTCGAAAAAGATGCGGGGTATGATGCTCACAGCACCTGGTATTCCCAAGCGGTCTCCCAATCAGGTACTAAACAGGCCGAACCATGCTAGGCTTCCGAGATCGGACGAGATCGGGCCTTTTCAGGGTGGTATGGCCGTGAGCGGTACTGCACTAGCAGATGGACACCCATGAAATGTCGAAAAAGATGCGGGGTATGATGCTCACAGCACCTGGTATTCCCAAGCGGTCTCCCAATCAGGTACTATACAGGCCGAACAATGCTTGGCTTCCGAGATCGGACGAGATCGGGCGAGATCGGGCAAGATCGGGCCTTATCAGGGTGGTATGGCCGTGAGCGATACTGCACTTGCAGATGGACACCCATGAAATGTCGAAAAAGATGCGGGGTATGATGCTCACAGCACCTGGTATTCCCAAGCGGTCTCCCAATCAGGTACTAAACAGGCTGAACCATGCTTGGCTTCCGATATCGGACGAGATCAGGCCTTTTCAGGGTGGTATGGCCGTGAGTAGTACTGCTCATGCAGATGGACACCCATGAAATGTCGAAAAAGTTCCGGGGTATGATGCTCACAGCACCTGGTATTCCCAAGCGGTCTCCCAATCAGGTACTAACCAGGCCGAACCATGCTTGGCTTCCAAGATCAGAAGAGATCGGGCCTTTACAGGGTGGTATGGCCGTAAGCGGTACTTCTCTTGCAGATGGACACCCATGAAATGTCGAAAAATATGCGGGGTATGATGCTCACAGCACCTGGTATTCCCAAGCGGTCACCCAATCAGGTACTAACCAGGCCGAACCATGATTGGCTTCCGAGATCGGACGAGATCGGGCCTTTTCAGGGTGGTATGGCCGTGAGCGGTACTGCACTAGCAGATGGACACCCATGAAATGTCGAAAAAGATGCGGGGTATGATGCTCACAGCACCTGGTATTCCCAAGCGGTCTCCCAATCAGGTACTAACCAGGCCGAACCATGCTTGGCTGCCGAGATCGGACGAGATTGGGCCTTTTCAGGGTGGTATGGCCGTGAGCGGTACTGCACTAGCAGATGGACACCCATGAAATGTCGAAAAAGATGCGGGGTATGATGCTCACAGCACCTGGTATTCCCAAGCGGTCTCCCAATCACGTACTAAACAGGCCGAACCATGCTTGGCTTCCGAGATCGGACGAGATCGGGCCTTTTCAGGGTGGTATGGCCGTGAGCGGTACTGCTCTTGCAGATGGACACCCATGAAATGTCGAAAAAGATGCGGGGTATGATGCTCACAGCACCTGGTATTCCCAAGCGGTCTCCCAATCAGGTACTAAACAGGCCGAACCATGCTTGGCTTCCGAGATCGGACGAGATCGGGCCTTTTCAGGGTGGTATGGCCGTGAGCGGTACTGCTCCTGCAGATGGACACCCATGAAATGTCCAAAAAGATGCGGGGTATGATGCTCACAGCACCTGGTATTCCCAAGCGGTCTCCCAATCAGGTACTAACCAGGCCGAACCAGGCCGAACCATGCTTGGCTGCCGAGATCGGACGAGATCGGACGAGATCGGGCCTTATCAGGGTGGTATGGCCGTGAGCGGTATTGCTCTTGCAGATGGACACCCATGAAATGTCGAAAAAGATGCGGGGTATGATGCTCACAGCACCTGGTATTCCCAAGCGGTCTCCCAATCAGGTCCTAAACAGGCCGAACCATGCTTGGCTTCCGAGATCAGACGAGATCGGGCCTTTTTAGGGTGGTATGGCCGTGAGCGGTACTGCACTAGCAGATGGACACCCATGAAATGTTGAAAAAGATGCGGGGTATGATGCTCACAGCACCTGGTATTCCCAAGCGGTCTCCCAATCAGGTACTAAACAGGCCGAACCGTGCTTGGCTTCCGAGATCGGACGAGATCGGGCCTTTTCAGGGTGGTATGGCCGTGAGCGGTACTGCTCTTGCAGATGGACACCCATGAAATGTCGAAAAAGATGCGGGGTATGATGCTCACAGCACCTGGTATTCCCAAGCGGTCTCCCAATCAGGTACTGACCAGGCCGAACTATGCTTGGCTTCCGAGATCGGACGAGATCGGGCCTTCTCAGGGTGGTATGGCCGTGAGCGGTACTGCTCTTGCAGATGGACACCCATGAAATGTCGAAAAAGATGCGGGGCATGGTTCTCACAGCACCTGGTATTCCCAAGCGGTCTCCCAATCAGGTACTAACCAGGCCGAACCATGCTTGGCTTCCAAGATCGGACGAGATCGGACGAGATCGGGCCTTTTCAGGGTGGTATGGCCGTGAGTGGTACTGCTCTTGCAGATGGACACCCATGAAATGTCGAAAAAGATGCGGGGTATGATGCTCACAGCACCTGGTATTCCCAAGCGGTCTCCCAATCAGGTACTAAACAGGCCGAACCATGCTTGGCTTCCGAGATCGGACGAGGTCGGGCCTTTTCAGGGTGGTATGGCCATGGCAGGTACTGCTCTTGCAGATGGACACCCATGAAATGTCGAAAAAGATGCGGGGTATGATGCTCACAGCACCTGGTATTCCCAAGCGGTCTCCCAATCAGGTACTAACCAGGCCGAACCATGCTTGGCTGCCGAGATCGGACGAGATCGGACGAGATCGGGCCTTATCAGGGTGGTATGGCCGTGAGCGGTATTGCTCTTGCAGATGGACACCAATGAAATGTCGAAAAAGATGCGGGGTATGATGCTCACAGCACCTGGTATTCCCAAGCGGTCTCCCAATCAGGTACTAACCAGGCCGAACCATGCTTGGCTGCCGAGATCGGACGAGATCGGACGAGATCGGGCCTTTTCAGGGTGGTATGGCCGTGAGCGGTACTGCACTAGCAGATGGACACCCATGAAATGTCGAAAAAGATGCGGGGTATGATGCTCACAGCACCTGGTATTCCCAAGCGGTCTCCCAATCATGTACTAAACAGGCCGAACCATGCTAGGCTTCCGAGATCGGACGAGATCGGGCCTTTTCAGGGTGGTATGGCCGTGAGCGGTACTGCACTAGCAGATGGACACCCATGAAATGTCGAAAAAGTTGCGGGGTATGATGCTCACAGCACCTGGTATTCCCAAGCGGTCTCCCAATCAGGTACTATACAGGCCGAACAATGCTTGGCTTCCGAGATCGGACGAGATCGGGCGAGATCGGGCAAGATCGGGCCTTATCAGGGTGGTATGGCCGTGAGCGATACTGCACTTGCAGATGGACACCCATGAAATGTCGAAAAAGATGCGGGGAATGATGCTCACAGCACCTGGTATTCCCAAGCGGTCTCCCAATCAGGTACTAAACAGGCTGAACCATGCTTGGCTTCCGATATCGGACGAGATCAGGCCTTTTCAGGGTGGTATGGCCGTGAGTAGTACTGCTCATGCAGATGGACACCCATGAAATGTCGAAAAAGTTCCGGGGTATGATGCTCACAGCACCTGGTATTCCCAAGCGGTCTCCCAATCAGGTACTAACCAGGCCGAACCATGCTTGGCTTCCAAGATCAGAAGAGATCGGGCCTTTACAGGGTGGTATGGCCGTAAGCGGTACTTCTCTTGCAGATGGACACCCATGAAATGTCGAAAAATATGCGGGGTATGATGCTCACAGCACCTGGTATTCCCAAGCGGTCACCCAATCAGGTACTAACCAGGCCGAACCATGATTGGCTTCCGAGATCAGACGAGATCGGGCCTTTTCAGGGTGGTATGGCCATGAGCGGTACTGCTCTTGCAGATGGACACCCATGAAATGTCGAAAAAGATGCGAGGTATGATGCTCACAGCACCTGGTATTCCCAAGCGGTCTCCCAATCAGGTACTAAACAGGCCGAACCATGCTTGGCTGCCGAGATCGGACGAAATCGGGCGAGATCGGGCCTTATCAGGGTGGTATGGCCGTGAGCGGTACTGCACTAGCAGATGGACACCCATGAAATGTCGAAAAAGATGCGGGGTATGATGCTCACAGCACCTGGTATTCCCAAGCGGTCTCCCAATCAGGTACTAACCAGGCCGAACCATGCTTGGCTGCCGAGATCGGACGAGATCGGGCGGGATCGGGCCTTATCAGGGTGGTATGGCCGTGAGCGGTACTGCTCTTGCAGATGGACATCCATGAAATGTCGAAAAAGATGCGGGGTATGATGCTCACAGCACCTGGTATTCCCAAGCAGTCTCCCAATCCGGTACTAAACAGGCCGAACCATGCTTGGCTTCCGAGATCGGACGAGATCGGGCCTTTTCAGGGTGGTATGGCCGTGAGCGGCACTGCACTAGCAGATGGACACCCATGAAATGTCGAAAAAGATGCGGGGTACGATGCTCACAGCACCTGGTATTCCGAAGCGGTCTCCCAATCAGGTACTAAACAGGCCGAACCATGCTTGGCTGCCGAGATCGGACGAGATCGGGCCTTTTCAGGGTGGTATGGCCGTGAGCGGTACTGCACTAGCAGATGGACACCCATGAAATGTCGAAAAAGATGCGGGGTATGATGCTCACATCACCTGGTATTTCCAAGCGGTCTCCCAATCAGGTACTAACCAGGCCGAACCATGCTTGGCTTCCGAGATCGGACGAGATCGGGCCTTTTCAGGGTGGTATGGCCGTGAGCGGTACTGCACTAGCAGATGGACACCCATGAAATGTCGAAAAAGATGCGGGGTTTGATGCTCACAGCACCTGGTATTCCCAAGCGGTCTCCCAATCAGGTACTAACCAGGCCGAATCATGCTTGGCTGCCGAGATCGGGCGAGATCGGGCCTTTTCAGGGTGGTATGGCCGTGAGCGATACTGCACTTGCAGATGGACACCCATGAAATGTCGAAAAAGATGCGGGGTATGATGCTCACAGCACCTGGTATTCCCAAGCGGTCTCCCAATCAGGTACTAACCAGGCCGAACCATGCTTGGCTTCCGAGATCGGACGAGATCGGGCCTTTTCAGGGTGGTATGGCCGTGAGCGGTACTGCTTTTGCAGATGGACACCCATGAAATGTCGAAAAAGATGCGGGGTATGATGCTCACAGCACCTGGTATTCCCAAGCGGTCTCCCAATCAGGTACTAACCAGGCCGAACCATGCTTGGCTTCCGAGATTGGACGAGGTCGGGCCTTTTCAGGGTGGTATGGCCATGGCAGGTACTGCTCTTGCAGATGGACACCCATGAAATGTCGAAAAAGATGCGGGGTATGACGCTCACAGCACCTGGTAGTCCCAAGCGGTCTCCCAATCAGGTACTAACCAGGCCGAACCATGCTTGGCTTCCAAGATCGGACGAGATCGGGCCTTTTCAGGGTGGTATGGCCGTAAGCGGTACCACTTTTGCAGATGGACACCCATGAAATGTCGAAAAAGATGCGGGGTATGATGCTCACAGCACCTGGTATTCCCAAGCGGTCTCCCAATCAGGTACTAACCAGGCCGAACCATGCTTGGCTGCCGAGATCGGACGAGATCGGACGAGATCGGGCCTTTTCAGGGCGGTATGGCCGTGAGCGGTACTGCACTAACAGATGGACACCCATGAAATGTCGAAAAAGATGCGGGGTATGATGCTCACAGCACCTGGTATTCCCAAGCGGTCTCCCAATCAGGTACTAAACAGGCCGAACCATGCTAGGCTTCCGAGATCGGACGAGATCGGGCCTTTTCAGGGTGGTATGGCCGTGAGCGGTACTGCACTAGCAGATGGACACCCATGAAATGTCGAAAAAGATGCGGGGTATGATGCTCACAGCACCTGGTATTCCCAAGCGGTCTCCCAATCAGGTACTAACCAGGCCGAACCATGCTTGGCTGCCGAGATCGGACGAGATTGGGCCTTTTCAGGGTGGTATGGCCGTGAGCGGTACTGCACTAGCAGATGGACACCCATGAAATGTCGAAAAAGATGCGGGGTATGATGCTCACAGCACCTGGTATTCCCAAGCGGTCTCCCAATCACGTACTAAACAGGCCGATCCATGCTTGGCTTCCGAGATCGGACGAGATCGGGCCTTTTCAGGGTGGTATGGCCGTGAGCGGTACTGCTCTTGCAGATGGACACCCATGAAATGTCGAAAAAGATGCGGGGTATGATGCTCACAGCACCTGGTATTCCCAAGCGGTCTCCCAATCAGGTACTAAACAGGCCGAACCATGCTTGGCTTCCGAGATCGGACGAGATCGGGCCTTTTCAGGGTGGTATGGCCGTGAGCGGTACTGCTCCTGCAGATGGACACCCATGAAATGTCCAAAAAGATGCGGGGTATGATGCTCACAGCACCTGGTATTCCCAAGCGGTCTCCCAATCAGGTACTAACCAGGCCGAACCATGCTTGGCTGCCGAGATCGGACGAGATCGGACGAGATCGGGCCTTATCAGGGTGGTATGGCCGTGAGCGGTATTGCTCTTGCAGATGGACACCCATGAAATGTCGAAAAAGATGCGGGGTATGATGCTCACAGCACCTGGTATTCCCAAGCGGTCTCCCAATCAGGTCCTAAACAGGCCGAACCATGCTTGGCTTCCGAGATCAGACGAGATCGGGCCTTTTTAGGGTGGTATGGCCGTGAGCGGTACTGCACTAGCAGATGGACACCCATGAAATGTTGAAAAAGATGCGGGGTATGATGCTCACAGCACCTGGTATTCCCAAGCGGTCTCCCAATCAGGTACTAAACAGGCCGAACCGTGCTTGGCTTCCGAGATCGGACGAGATCGGGCCTTTTCAGGGTGGTATGGCCGTGAGCGGTACTGCTCTTGCAGATGGACACCCATGAAATGTCGAAAAAGATGCGGGGTATGATGCTCACAGCACCTGGTATTCCCAAGCGGTCTTCCAATCAGGTACTGACCAGGCCGAACAATGCTTGGCTTCCGAGATCGGACGAGATCGGGCCTTTTCAGGGTGGTATGGCCGTGAGCGGTACTGTACTAGCAGATGGACACCCATGAAATGTCGAAAAAGATGCGGGGTATGATGCTCACAGCACCTGGTATTCCCAAGCGGTCTCCCAATCAGGTACTAACCAGGCCGAACCATGCTTGGCTGCCGAGATCGGACGAGATCGGGCGAGATCGGGCCTTATCAGGGTGGTATGGCCGTGAGCGGTACTGCTCTTGCAGATGGACACCCATGAAATGTCGAATAAGATGCGGGGTATGATGCTCACAGGACCTTGTATTCCCAAGCGGTCTCCCAATCAGGTACTAAACAGGCCGAACCATGCTTGGCTGCCGAGATCGGGCGAGATCGGGCCTTTTCAGGGTGGTATGGCCGTGAGCGGTACTGCACTAGCAGATGGACACCCATGAAATGTCGAAAAAGATGCGGGGTATGATGCTCAAAGTACCTGACATTCCCAAGCGGTCTCCCAATCAGGTACTAAACAGGCCGAACCATGCTTGGCTTCCGAGATCGGACGAGATCGGGCCTTTTCAGGGTGGTATGGCCGTGAGCGGTACTGCACTAGCAGATGGACACCCATGAAATGTCGAAAAAGATGCGGGGTATGATGCTCACAGCACCTGGTATTCCCAAGCGGTCTCCCAATCAGGTACTAACCAGGCCGAACCATGCTTGGCTGCCGAGATCGGACGAGATCGGACGAGATCGGGCCTTTTCAGGGTGGTATGGCCGTGAGCGTTACTGCTCTTGCAGATGGACACCCATGAAATGTCGAAAAAGATGCGGGGTATGATGCTCACAGCACCTGGTATTCCCAAGCGGTCTCCCAATCAGGTACTAAACAGGCCGAACCATGCTTGGCTTCCGAGATCAGACGAGATCGGGCCTTATCAGGGTGGTATGGCCGTGAGCAGTACTGCACTAGCAGATGGACACCCATGAAATGTCGAAAAAGATGCGGGGTATGATGCACACAGCACCTGGTATTCCCAAGCGGTCTCCCAATCAGGTACTAAACAGGCCGAACCATGCTTGGCTGCCGAGATCGGACGAGATCGGACGAGATCGGGCCTTATCAGGGTGGTATGGCCGTGAGCGGTACTGCACTAGCAGATGGACACCCATGAAATGTCGAAAAAGATGCGGGGTATGATGCTCACAGCACCTGGTATTCCCAAGCGGTCTCCCAATCAGGTACTAAACAGGCCGAACCATGCTTGGCTGCCGAGATCGGACGAGATCGGACGAGATCGGGCCTTATCAGGGTGGTATGGCCGTGAGCGGTACTGCACTAGCAGATGGACACCCATGAAATGTCGAAAAAGATGCGGGGTATGATGCTCACAGCACCTGGTATTCCCAAGCGGTCTCCCAATCAGGTACTAACCAGGCCGAACCATGCTTGGCTGCCGAGATCGGACGAGATCGGACGAGATCGGGCCTTTTCAGGGTGGTATGGCCGTGAGCGTTACTGCTCTTGCAGATGGACACCCATGAAATGTCGAAAAAGATGCGGGGTATGATGCTCACAGCACCTGGTATTCCCAAGCGGTCTCCCAATCAGGTATTAAACAGGCCGAACCATGCTTGGCTTCCGAGATCGG
This sequence comes from Stigmatopora nigra, assembly GCF_051989575.1. Lineage (NCBI taxonomy): Eukaryota > Metazoa > Chordata > Actinopteri > Syngnathiformes > Syngnathidae > Stigmatopora > Stigmatopora nigra. The sequence continues at coordinate 1,212,786 of NW_027551603.1, forward strand.
ACGAGATCGGGCCTTTTCAGGGTGGTATGGCCGTGGGCAGTACTGCTCCTGCAGATGGACACCCATGAAATGTCGAAAAAGATGCGGGGTATGATGCTCACAGCACCTGGTATTCCCAAGCGGTCTCCCAATCAGGTACTAACCAGGCCGAACCATGCTTGGCTGCCGAGATCGGACGAGATCGGGCCTTTTCAGGGTGGTATGGCCGTGAGCGGTACTACACTAGCAGATGGACACCCATGAAATGTCGAAAAAGATGCGGGGTTTGATGCTCACAGCACCTGGTATTCCCAAGCGGTCTCCCAATCACGTACTAAACATGCCGAACCATGCTTGGCTTCCGAGATCGGACGAGATCGGGCCTTTTCAGGGTGGTATGGCCGTGAGCGGTACTGCACTAGCAGATGGACACCCATGAAATGTCGAAAAAGATGCGGGGTATGATGCTCACAGCACCTGGTATTCCCAAGCGGTCTCCCAATCAGGTACTAACCAGGCCGAACAATGCTTGGCTGCCGAGATCGGACGAGATCGGACGAGATCGGGCCTTTTCAGGGTGGTATGGCCGTGAGCGGTACTGCACTAGCAGATGGACACCCATGAAATGTCGAAAAAGATGCGGGGTATGATGCTCACTGCACCTGGTATTCCCAAGCGGTCTCCCAGACAGGTACTAACCAGGCCGAACAATGCTTGGCTGCCGAGATCGTACGAGATCGGGCGAGATCGGGCCTTATCAGGGTGGTATGACCGTGAGCGGTACTGCTCTTGCAGATGGACACCCATGAAATGTCGAAAAAGATGCGGGGTATGATGCTCACAGCACCTGGTATTCCCAAGCGGTCTCCCAATCAGGTACTAACCAGGCCGAACCATGCTTGGCTGCCGAGATCGGACGAGATCGGACGAGATCGGGCCTTTTCAGGGTGGTATGGCAGTGAGCGGTACTGCTCTTGCAGATGGACACTTATGAAATGTCGAAAAAGATGCAGGGTATGATGCTCACAGCACCTGGTATTCCCAAGCGGTCTCCCAATCAGGTACTAAACAGGCCGAACCATGCTTGGCTTCCGAGATCAGACGAGATCGGGCCTTTTCAGGGTGGTATGGCCGTGAGCGGTACTGCACTAGCAGATGGACACCCATGAAATGTCGAAAAAGATGCGGGGCAAGATGCTCACAGCACCTGGTATTCCCAAGCGGTCTCCCAATCAGGTACTAACCAGGCCGAACCATGCTTGGCTTCCGAGATCGGACGAGATCGGGCCTTTTCAGGGTGGTATGGCCGTGAGCGGTACTGCTCTTGCAGATGGACACCCATGAAATGTCGAAAAAGATGCGGGGTATGATGCTCACAGCACCTGGTATTCCCAAGCGGTCTCCCAATCAGGTACTAAACAGGCCGAATCATGCTTGGCTGCCGAGATCGGGCGAGATCGGACGAGATCGGGCCTTTTCAGGGTGGTATGGCCGTGAGCGGTACTGCACTAGCAGATGGACACCCATGAAATGTCGAAAAAGATGCGGGGTATGATGCTCACAGCACCTGGTATTCACAAGCGGTCTCCCAATTAGGTACTAAACAGGCCGATCCATGCTTGGCTTCCGAGATCGGACGAGATCGGGCCTTTTCAGGGTGGTATGGCCGTGAGCGGTACTGCACTAGCAGATGGACACCCATGAAATGTCGAAAAAGATGCGGGGTATGATGCTCACAGCACCTGGTATTCCCAAGCGGTCTCCCAATCAGGTACTAACCAGGCCAAACCATGCTTGGCTTCCTAGATCGGGCGAGATCGGGCCTTTTCAGGGTGGTATGGCCGTGAGCGGTAGTGCTTTTGCAGATGGACACCCATGAAATGTCGAAAAAGATGCGGGGTATGATGCTCACAGCACCTGGTATTCCCAAGCGGTCTCCCAATCAGGTACTAACCAGGCCGAACCATGCTTGGCTTTCGAGATCGGAGGAGATTGGGCCTTTTCAGGGTGGTATGGCCGTGAGCGGTACTGCACTAGCAGATGGACACCCATGAAATGTCGAAAAAGATGCGGGGCAAGATGCTCACAGCACCTGGTATTCCCAAGCGGTCTCCCAATCAGGTACTAAACAGGCTGAACCCTGCTTGGCTGCCGAGATCGGACGAGATCGGGCGAGATTGGGCCTTTTCAGGGTGGTATGGCCGTGAGCGGTACTGCTCTTGCAGATGGACACCCATGAAATGTCGAAAAAGATGCGGGGTATGATGCTCAAAGCACCTGGTATTCCCAAGCGGTCTCCCAATCAGGTATTAACCAGGCCGAACCATGCTTGGCTGCCGAGATCGGACGAGATCGGGCGAGATCGGGCCTTATCAGGGTGGTATGGCCCAGAGCGGTACTGCTCTTGCAGATGGACACCCATGAAATGTCGAAAAAAATGCGGGGTATGATGCTCACAGCACCTGGTATTCCCAAGCGGTCTCCCAATCAGGTACTAACCAGGCCGAACCATGCTTTGCTGCCGAGATCGGACGAGATCGGGCGAGATCGGGCCTTATCAGGGTTGTATGGCCGTGAGCGGTACTGCTCTTGCAGATGGACACCCATGAAATGTCGAAAAAGATGCGGGGTAGGATGCTCACAGCACCTGGTATTCCCAAGCGGTCTCCCAATCAGGTACTAACCAGGCCGAATCATGCTTGGCTGCCGAGATCGGACGAGATCGGACGAGATCGGGCCTTTTCAGGGTGGTATGGCCGTGAGCGGTACTGCACTAGCAGATGGACACCCATGAAATGTCGAAAAAGATGCGGGGTATGATGCTCACAGCACGTGGTATTCCCAAGCGGTCTCCCAATCAGGTACTAACCAGGCCGACCCATGCTTGGCTGCCGAGATCGGACGAGTTCGGGCGAGATCGGGCCTTATCAGGGTGGTATGGCCGTGAGCGGTACTGCTCTTGCAGATGGACACCCATGAAATGTCGAAAAAGATGCGGGGTATGATGCTCACAGCACCTGGTATTCCCAAGCGGTCTCCCAATCAGGTACTAAACAGGCCGAACCATGCTTGGCTTCCGAGATCGGACGAGATCGGGCCTTTTCAGGGTGGTATGGCCGTGAGCGGTACTGCACTAGCAGATGGACACCCATGAAATGTCGAAAAAGATGCGGGGTATGATGCTCACAGCACCTGGTATTCCCAAGCGGTCTCCCAATCAGGTACTAAACAGGCCGAACCATGCTTGGCTGCCGAGATCGGACGAGATCGGGCCTTTTCAGGGTGGTATGGCCGTGAGCGGTACTGCACTAGCAGATGGACACCCATGAAATGTCGAAAAAGATGCGGGGTATGATGCTCACAGCACCTGGTATTCCCAAGCGGTCTCCCAATCAGGTACTAACCAGGCCGAACAATGCTTGGCTGCCGAGATCGAGCGAGATCGGGCCTTTTCAGGGTGGTATGGCCGTGAGCGGTACCGCTCCTGCAGATGGACACCCATGAAATGTCGAAAAAGATGCGGGGTATGATGCTCAGAGCACCTGGTATTCCCAAGCGGTCTCCCAATCAGGTACTAACCAGGCCGAACCATGCTTGGCTGCCGAGATCGGACGAGAGTGGGCGAGATCGGGCCTTATCAGGGTGGTATGGCCGTGAGCGGTACTGCTCTTGCAGATGGACACCCATGAAATGTCGTAAAAGATCCGGGGTATGATGCTCACAGCACCTGGTATTCCCAAGCGGTCTCCCAATCAGGTCCTAAACAGGCCGAACCATGTTTGGCTTCCGAGATCGGACCTTTTCAGGGTGGTATGGCCGTGAGCGGTACTGCTCTTGCAGATGGACACCCATGAAATGTCGAAAAAGATGCGGGGTATGATGCTCACAGCACCTGGTATTCCCAAGCAGTCTCCCAATCAGGTACTAACCAGGCCGAACCATGCTTGGCTGCCGAGATCGGACGAAATCGGGCGAGATCGGGCCTTATCAGGGTGGTATGGCCATGAGCGGTACTGCTCTTGCAGATGGACACCCATGAAATGTCGAAAAAGATGCGGGGTATGATGCTCACAGCACCTGGTATTCCCAAGCGGTCTCCCAATCAGGTCCTAAACAGGCCGAGCCATGCTTGGCTTCCGAGATCAGACGAGATCGGGCCTTTTCAGGGTGATATGGCCGTGAGCGGTACTGCACTAGCAGATGGACACCCATGAAATGTTGAAAAAGATGCGGGGTATGATGCTCAAAGTACCTGGTATTCCCAAGCGGTCTCCCAATCAGGTACTAAACAGGCCGAACCATGCTTGGCTTCCGAGATCGGACGAGATCGGGCCTTATCAGGGTGGTATGGCCGTGAGCGGTACTGCACTAGCAGATGGACACCCATGAAATGTCGAAAAAGATGCGGGGTATGATGCTCACAGCACCTGGTATTCCGAAGCGGTCTCCCAATCAGGTACTAAACAGGCCGAACCATGCTTGGCTGCCGAGATCGGACGAGATCGGGCCTTTTCAGGGTGGTATGGCCGTGAGCGGTACTGCACTAGCAGATGGACACCCATGAAATGTCGAAAAAGATGCGGGGTATGATGCTCACAGCACCTGGTATTCCCAAGCGGTCTCCCAATCAGGTACTAAACAGGCCGAACCATGCTTGGCTTCCGAGATCGGACGAGATCGGGCCTTTTCAGGGTGGTATGGCCGTGAGCGGTACTGCACTAGCAGATGGACACCCATGAAATGTCGAAAAAGATGCGGGGTATGATGCTCACAGCACCTGGTATTCCCAAGCGGTCTCCCAATCAGGTACTAACCAGGCCGAACCATGCTTGGCTTCCTAGATCGGACGAGATCGGGCCTTTTCAGGGTGGTATGGCCGTGAGCGGTACTGCGCTTGCAGATGGACACCCATGAAATGTCGAAAAAGATGCGGGGTATGATGCTCACAGCACCTGGTATTCCCAAGCGGTCTCCCAATCAGGTACTAACCAGGCCAAACCATGCTTGGCTTCCGAGATCGGACGAGATCGGGCGAGATCGGGCCTTTTCAGGGTGGTATGGCCGTGAACGGTACTGCTCTTGCAGATGGACACCCATGAAATGTCGAAAAAGATGCGGGGTATGATGCTCACAGCACCTGGTATTCCCAAGCGGTCTCTCAATCAGGTACTAACCAGGCCGAACAATGCTTGGCTGCCGAGGTCGGACGAGATCGGGCGAGATCGGGCCTTTTCAGGGTGGTATGGCCGTGAGCGGTACTGCTCTTGCAGATGGACACCCATGAAATGTCGAAAAAGATGCGGGGTATGATGCTCACAGCACCTGGTATTCCCAAGCGGTCTCCCAATCAGGTACTAACCAGGCCGAACCATGCTTGGCTTCTGAGATCGGACGAGATCGGGCCTTTTCAGGGTGGTATGGCCGTGAGCGGTACTGCACTAGCAGATGGACACCCATGAAATGTCGAAAAAGATGCGGGGTATGATGCACACAGCACCTGGTATTCCCAAGCGGTCTCCCAATCAGGTACTAAACAGGCCGAACCATGCTTGGCTTCCGAGATCGGGCGAGATCGGGCCTTTTCAGGGTGGTATGGCCGTGAGCGGTACTGCACTAGCAGATGGACACCCATGAAATGTCGAAAAAGATGCGGGGTATGATGCTCACAGCACCTGGTATTCCCAAGCGGTCTCCCAATCAGGTACTAACCAGGCCGAATCATGCTTGGCCTCCTAGATCGGACGAGATCGGGCCTTTTCAGGGTGGTACGGCCGTGAGCGGTACTGCTCTTGCAGATGGACACCCATGAAATGTCGAAAAAGATGCGGGGTATGATGCTCACAGCACCTGGTATTCCCAAGCGGTCTCCCAATAAGGTACTAACCAGGCCGAACCATGCTTAGCTTCCGAGATCGGACGAGATCGGGCCTTTTCAGGGTGGTATGGCCGTGAGCGATACTGCCTTTGCAGATGGACACCCATGAAATGTCGAAAAAGATGCGGGGTATGATGCTCACAGCACCTGGTATTCCCAAGCGGTCTCCCAATCAGGTACTAACCAGGCCGAACCATGCTTGGCTTCCGAGATCGGACGAGATCGGGCCTTTTCAGGGTGGTATGGCCGTGAGCGGTACTGCACTAGCAGATGGACACCCATGAAATGTCGAAAAAGATGCGGGGTATGATGCTCACAGCACCTGGTATTCCCAAGCGGTCTCCCAATCAGGTACTAACCAGGCCGAACTATGCTTGGCTGCCGAGATCGGACGAGATCGGGCGAGATCGGGCCTTTTCAGGGTGGTATGGCCGTGAGCGGTACTGCTCATGCAGATGGACACCCATGAAATGTCGAAAAAGATGCGGGGTATGATGCTCACAGCACCTGGTATTCCCAAGCGGTCTCCCAATCAGGTACTAAACAGGCCGAACCATGCTTGGCTTCCGAGATCGGGCGAGATCGGGCCTTTTCAGGGTGGTATGGCCGTGAGCGGTACTGCACTAGCAGATGGACACCCATGAAATGTCGAAAAAGATGCGGGGTATGATGCTCACAGCACCTGGTATTCCCAAGCGGTCTCCCAATCAGGTACTAACCAGGCCGAATCATGCTTGGCCTCCTAGATCGGACGAGATCGGGCCTTTTCAGGGTGGTACGGCCGTGAGCGGTACTGCTCTTGCAGATGGACACCCATGAAATGTCGAAAAAGATGCGGGGTATGATGCTCACAGCACCTGGTATTCCCAAGCGGTCTCCCAATAAGGTACTAACCAGGCCGAACCATGCTTAGCTTCCGAGATCGGACGAGATCGGGCCTTTTCAGGGTGGTATGGCCGTGAGCGATACTGCCTTTGCAGATGGACACCCATGAAATGTCGAAAAAGATGCGGGGTATGATGCTCACAGCACCTGGTATTCCCAAGCGGTCTCCCAATCAGGTACTAACCAGGCCGAACCATGCTTGGCTTCCGAGATCGGACGAGATCGGGCCTTTTCAGGGTGGTATGGCCGTGAGCGGTACTGCACTAGCAGATGGACACCCATGAAATGTCGAAAAAGATGCGGGGTATGATGCTCACAGCACCTGGTATTCCCAAGCGGTCTCCCAATCAGGTACTAACCAGGCCGAACTATGCTTGGCTGCCGAGATCGGACGAGATCGGGCGAGATCGGGCCTTTTCAGGGTGGTATGGCCGTGAGCGGTACTGCTCATGCAGATGGACACCCATGAAATGTCGAAAAAGATGCGGGGTATGATGCTCACAGCACCTGGTATTCCCAAGCGGTCTCCCAATCAGGTACTAACCAGGCTGAACCATGCTTGGCTTCCGAGATCGGACGAGATCGGGCCTTTTCAGGGTGGTATGGCCGCGAGCAGTACTGCTCATGCAGATGGACACCCATGAAATGTTGAAAAAGATGCGGGGTATGAAGCTCACAGCACCTGGTATTCCCAAGCGGTCTCCCAATCAGGTACTAACCAGGCCGAACCATGCTTGGCTTCCGAGTTTGGACGAGATCGGGCCTTTTCAGGGTGGTATGGCCGTTAGCAGTACTGCTCTTGCAGATGGACACCCATGAAATGTCGAAAAAGATGCGGGGTATGATGCTCACAGCACCTGGTATTCCCAAGCGGTCTCCCAATCAGGTACTAAACAGGCCGAACCATGCTTGGCTTCCGAGATCGGACGAGATCGGGCCTTTTCAGGGTGGTATGGCCGTGAGCGGTACTGCACTAGCAGATGGACACCCATGAAATGTCGAAAAAGATGCGGGGTATGATGCTCACAGCACCTGGTATTCCCAAGCGGTCTCCCAATCAGGTACTAAACAGGCCGAACCATGCTTGGCTTCCGAGATCGGACGAGATCGGGCCTTTTCAGGGTGGTATGGCCGTGAGCGCTACTGCACTAGCAGATGGACACCCATGAAATGTCGAAAAAGATGCGGGGTATGATGCTCACAGCACCTGGTATTCCCAAGCGGTCTCCCAATCAGGTACTAACCAGGCCGAACCATGCTTGGCTTCCGTGATCGGACGAGATCGGGCCTTTTCAGGGTGGTATGGCCGTGAGCGGTACTCTACTAGCAGATGGTCACCCATGAAATGTCGAAAAAGATGCGGGGTATGATGCTCACAGCACCTGGTATTCCCAAGCTGTCTCCCAATCAGGTACTAACCAGGCCGAACCATGCTTGGCTGCCGAGAGCGAGCGAGATCGGGCCTTTTCAGGGTGGTATGGCCGTGAGCGGTACTGCTCCTGCAGATGGACACCCATGAAATGTCGAAAAAGATGCGGGGTATGATACTCAGAGCACCTGGTATTCCCAAGCGGTCTCCCAATCAGGTACTAACCAGGCCAAACCATGCTTGGCTTCCGAGATTGGACGAGATCGGGCCTTTTCAGGGTGGTATGGCCATGAGCGGTACTCTACCAGCAGATGGACACCCATGAAATGTCGAAAAAGATGCGGGGTATGATGCTCACAGCACCTGGTATTCCCAAGCGGTCTCCCAATCAGGTACTAAACAGGCCGAACCATGCTTGGCTGCCGAGATCGGACGAGATCGGGCCTTTTCAGGGTGGTATGGCCGTGAGCAGTACTGCACTTGCAGATGGACACCCATGAAATGTCGAAAAAGATGCGGGGTATGATGCTCACAGCACCTGGTATTCCCAAGCTGTCTCCCAATCAGGTACTAAACAGGCCGAACCATGCTTGGCTGCCGAGATCGGACGAGATCGGGCCTTTTCAGGGTGGTATGGCCGTGAGCAGTACTGCACTAGCAGATGGACACCCATGAAATGTCGAAAAAGATGCGGGGTATGATGCTCACAGCACCTGGTATTCCCAAGCGGTCTCCCAATCAGGTACTGACCAGGCCGAACCATGCTTGGCTTCCGAGATCGGACGAGATCGGGCCTTTTCAGGGTGGTATGGCCGTGAGCGGTACTGCACTAGCAGATGGACACCCATGAAATGTCGAAAAAGATGCGGGGTATGATGCTCACAGCACCTGGTATTCCCAAGCGGTCTCCCAATCAGGTACTAACCAGGCCGAACCATGCTTGGCTGCCGAGATCGGACGAGATCGGGCGAGATCGGGCCTTTTCAGGGTGGTATGGCCGTGAGCGGTACTGCTCCTGCAGATGGACACCCATGAAATGTCGAAAAAGATGCGGGGTATGATACTCAGAGCACCTGGTATTCCCAAGCGGTCTCCCAATCAGGTACTAACCAGGCCAAACCATGCTTGGCTTCCGAGATTGGACGAGATCGGGCCTTTTCAGGGTGGTATGGCCATGAGCGGTACTCTACCAGCAGATGGACACCCATGAAATGTCGAAAAAGATGCGGGGTATGATGCTCACAGCACCTGGTATTCCCAAGCGGTCTCCCAATCAGGTACTAAACAGGCCGAACCATGCTTGGCTGCCGAGATCGGACGAGATCGGGCCTTTTCAGGGTGGTATGGCCGTGAGCGGTACTGCACCAGCAGATGGACACCCATGAAATGTCGAAAAAGATGCTGGGTATGATGCTCACAGCACCTGGTATTCCCAAGCGGTCTCCCAATCAGGTACTAACCAGGCCGGACCATGCTTGGCTTCCGAGATCAGACGAGATCGGGCCTTTTCAGGGTGGTATGGCCGTGGGCGGTACTGCTCTTGCAGATGGACACCCATGAAATGTCGAAAAAGATGCGGGGTATGATGCTCACAGCACTTGGTATTCCCAAGCGGTCTCCCAATCAGGTACTAAACGGGCCAAACCATGCTTGGCTTCCGAGATCGGACGAGATTGGGCCTTTTCAGGGTGGTATGGCCGTGAGCAGTACTGGTCTTGCAGATGGACACCCATGAAATGTCGAAAAAGATGCAGGAAATGATGCTCACAGCACCTGGTATTCCCAAGCGGTCTCCCAATCAGGTACTAACCAGGCCGAACCATGCTTGGCTTCCGAGATCGGACGAAATCGGGCCTTATCAGGGTGGTATGGCCGTGAGCGGTACTGCATTAGCAGATGGACACCCATGAAATGTCGAAAAAGATGCGGGGTATGATGCTCACAGCACCTGGTATTCCCAAGCGGTCTCCCAATCAGGTACTAACCAGGCCGAACCATGCTTGGCTTCCGAGATCGGAGGAGATCGGGCCTTTTCAGGGTGGTATGGCCATGAGCGGTACTGCTCTTGCAGATGGACACCCATGAAATGTCGAAAAAGATGCGGGGTATGATGCTCACAGCACCTGGTATTCCCAAGCGGTCTCCCAATCAGGTACTAACCAGGCCGAACAATGCTTGGCTTCCGAGATCGGACGAGATCGGGCCTTTTCGGGGTGGTATGGCCGTGAGCGGTACTGCACTAGCAGATGGACACCCATGAAATGTCGAAAAAGATGCGGGGTATGATGCTCACAGCACTTGGTATTCCCAAGCGGTCTCCCAATCAGGTACTAACCAGGCCGAACCATGCTTGGCTTCCGAGATCGGACGAGATCGGGCCTTTTCAGGGTGGTATGGCCGTGAGCGGTATTGTTCTTGCAGATGGACACCCATGAAATGTCGAAAAAGATGCGGGGTATGATGCTCACAGCACCTGGTATCCCCAAGCGGTCTCCCAATCAGGTACTAAACAGGCCGAACCATGCTTGGCTTCCGAGATCGGACGAGATCGGGCCTTTTCAGGGTGGTATGTCCGTGAGCGGTACTGCTTTTACAGATGGACACCCATGAAATGTCGGAAAAGATGCGGGGCATGGTTCTCACAGCACCTGGTGTTCCCAAGCGGTCTCCCAATCAGGTACTAAACAGGCCGAACCATGCTTGGCTTCCGAGATCGGACGAGATCGGGCCTTTTCAGGGTGGTATGGCCGTGAGCGGTACTGCTTTTACAGATGGACACCCATGAAATGTCGAAAAAGATGCGGGGTATGATGCTCACAGCACCTGGTATTCCCAAGCGGTCTCCCAATCAGGTACTAACCAGGCCGAACCATGCTTGGCTTCCGAGATCGAACGAGATCGGGCCTTTTCAGGGTGGTATGGCCGTGAGCGGTACTTCTCTTGCAGATGGACACCCATGAAATGTCGAAAAAGATGCGGGGTATGATGCTCACAGCACCTGGTATTCCCAAGCGGTCTCCCAATCAGGTACTAACCAGGCCGAATCTTGCTTGGCTTCCGAGATCGGACGAGATCGGGCCTTTTCAGGGTGGTATGGCTGTGAGCGGTACTGTTCATGCAGATGGACACCCATGAAATGTCGAAAAAGATGCGGGGCATGGTTCTCACAGCACCTGGTATTCCCAAGCGGTCTCCCAATCAGGTGCTAACCAGGCCGAACCATGCTTGGCTTCCGAGATCGCACGAGATCGGGCCTTTTCAGGGTGGTATGGCCGTGAGCGGTACTGCACTAGCAGATGGACACTGTCAGGTTCATTAATAATTACCTTCGTCCGTAATTATCAATAACTGCAGGAAGACATCTTATTCAATTATTGACATTTAATTAAATAGAAATGGATACAACAGATAAAAGCCTCCGGAGGGGAGCGTTACAGCAAGTGTCACCTTACAACTTCCGAACGTCTTCCCGAATAGACGTTTTCGTCCCATTCTTATGGTCACAAGTTACAGAGTTGTTGATCATTCCATCACGTATGAGTAAAAACAACATCTGGGACTACAATAACAATCAAAGTATTTTACTAATAACAAAAACAGGGACTAGACCTAACAACATGTAGATTAGAGTAATTATACAACCTCCTTGACCTAAGAATCATATAATATAATCATAATCATATAATCGTTAATCGTTACATACAGAAAAACCCGAAGTGTACGGTTACATAACGATAACAATATTCTTGTTATTGTCCGAATAGCCCTGTCCTCGTCACCAAGGGCCCACCAAATCTCAAGGACCCAGATTGGGTGGATTATCTGTATAACCATCCTAGAACAGGCTGTCCAGGTTAAAGATGACTTGGTGTGACCTCAACACTTTTGAAAAACAGAAAGAGAATGATTTAACAAAGTAATGAATTAATACAGAGATAAGAAAGAGAATGATTTAATAAAGAAATGAATTAATATAACTATTATAATAGTAAAACAGAACAAACCCAACAGACACCCATGAAATGTCGAAGAAGATGCGGGGTATGATGCTCACAGCACCTGGTATTCCCAAGCGGTCTCCCAATCAGGTACTAAACAGGCCGAACCATGCTTGGCTTCCGAAATCGGACGAGATCGGGCCTTTTCAGGGTGGTATGGCCGTGAGCGGTACTGCTCTTGCAGATGGACACCCATGAAATGTCGAAAAAGATGCTGGGTATGATGCTCACAGCACCTGGTATTCCCAAGCGGTCTCCCAATCAGGTACTAACCAGGCCGAACCATGCTTGGCTTCCGAGATCGGACGAGATCGGGCATTTTCAGGGTGGTATGGCCGTGAGCGGTGCTGCTCTTGCAGATGGACACCCATGAAATGTCGAAAAAGATGCGGGGTATGATGCTCACAGCACCTGGTATTCCCAAGCGGTCTCCCAATCAGGTACTAACCAGGCCGAACCATGCTTGGCTGCCGAGATCGGAAGAGATCGGGCGAGATCGGGCCTTGTCAGGGTGGTATGGCCGTGAGCGGTACTGCTCTTGCAGATGGACACCCATGAAATGTCGAAAAAGATGCGGGGTATGATGCTCACAGCACCTGTTATTCCCAAGCGGTCTCCCAATCAGGTACTAACCAGGCCGAACCATGCTTAGCTTCCGAGATCGGGCGAGATCGGGCCTTTTCGGGGTGGTATGGCCGTGAGCGGTACTGCTCCTGCAGATGGACACCCATGAAATGTCGAAAAAGATGCGGGGTATGATGCTCACAGCACCTGATATTCCCAAGCGGTCTCCCAATCAGGTACTAACCAGGCCGAACCATGCTTGGCTTCCGAGATCGGACGAGATCGGGCCTTTTCAGGGTGGTATGGCCGTGAGCGGTACTGCACTAGCAGATGGACACCCATGAAATGTCGAAAAAGATGCGGGGTATGATGCTCACAGCACCTGGTATTCCCAAGCGGTCTCCCAATCAGGTACTAACAAGGCCGAACCATGCTTGGCTGCCGAGATCGAGCGAGATCGGGCCTTTTCAGGGTGGTATGGCCGTGAGCGGTACCGCTCCTGCAGATGGACACCCATGAAATGTCGAAAAAGATGCGGGGTATGATGCTCACAGCACCTGATATTCCCAAGCGGTCTCCCAATCAGGATCTAACCAGGCCGAACCATGCTTGGCTTCCGAGATCGGACGAGATCGGGCCTTTTCAGGGTGGTATGGCCGTGAGCGGTACTGCACTAGCAGATGGACACCCATGAAATGTCGAAAAAGATGCGGGGTATGATGCTCACAGCACCTGGTATTCCCAAGCGGTCTCCCAATCAGGTACTAACCAGGCCGAACAATGCTTGGCTGCCGAGATCGAGCGAGATCGGGCCTTTTCAGGGTGGTATGGCCGTGAGCGGTACCGCTCCTGCAGATGGACACCCATGAAATGTCGAAAAAGATGCGGGGTATGATGCTCAGAGCACCTGGTATTCCCAAGCGGTCTCCCAATCAGGTACTAACCAGGCCGAACCATGCTTGGCTGCCGAGATCGGACGAGAGTGGGCGAGATCGGGCCTTATCAGGGTGGTATGGCCGTGAGCGGTACTGCTCTTGCAGATGGACACCCATGAAATGTCGTAAAAGATCCGGGGTATGATGCTCACAGCACCTGGTATTCCCAAGCGGTCTCCCAATCAGGTCCTAAACAGGCCGAACCATGTTTGGCTTCCGAGATCGGACCTTTTCAGGGTGGTATGGCCGTGAGCGGTACTGCTCTTGCAGATGGACACCCATGAAATGTCGAAAAAGATGCGGGGTATGATGCTCACAGCACCTGGTATTCCCAAGCAGTCTCCCAATCAGGTACTAACCAGGCCGAACCATGCTTGGCTGCCGAGATCGGACGAAATCGGGCGAGATCGGGCCTTATCAGGGTGGTATGGCCATGAGCGGTACTGCTCTTGCAGATGGACACCCATGAAATGTCGAAAAAGATGCGGGGTATGATGCTCACAGCACCTGGTATTCCCAAGCGGTCTCCCAATCAGGTCCTAAACAGGCCGAGCCATGCTTGGCTTCCGAGATCAGACGAGATCGGGCCTTTTCAGGGTGATATGGCCGTGAGCGGTACTGCACTAGCAGATGGACACCCATGAAATGTTGAAAAAGATGCGGGGTATGATGCTCAAAGTACCTGGTATTCCCAAGCGGTCTCCCAATCAGGTACTAAACAGGCCGAACCATGCTTGGCTTCCGAGATCGGACGAGATCGGGCCTTATCAGGGTGGTATGGCCGTGAGCGGTACTGCACTAGCAGATGGACACCCATGAAATGTCGAAAAAGATGCGGGGTATGATGCTCACAGCACCTGGTATTCCGAAGCGGTCTCCCAATCAGGTACTAAACAGGCCGAACCATGCTTGGCTGCCGAGATCGGACGAGATCGGGCCTTTTCAGGGTGGTATGGCCGTGAGCGGTACTGCACTAGCAGATGGACACCCATGAAATGTCGAAAAAGATGCGGGGTATGATGCTCACAGCACCTGGTATTCCCAAGCGGTCTCCCAATCAGGTACTAAACAGGCCGAACCATGCTTGGCTTCCGAGATCGGACGAGATCGGGCCTTTTCAGGGTGGTATGGCCGTGAGCGGTACTGCACTAGCAGATGGACACCCATGAAATGTCGAAAAAGATGCGGGGTATGATGCTCACAGCACCTGGTATTCCCAAGCGGTCTCCCAATCAGGTACTAACCAGGCCGAACCATGCTTGGCTTCCTAGATCGGACGAGATCGGGCCTTTTCAGGGTGGTATGGCCGTGAGCGGTACTGCGCTTGCAGATGGACACCCATGAAATGTCGAAAAAGATGCGGGGTATGATGCTCACAGCACCTGGTATTCCCAAGCGGTCTCCCAATCAGGTACTAACCAGGCCAAACCATGCTTGGCTTCCGAGATCGGACGAGATCGGGCGAGATCGGGCCTTTTCAGGGTGGTATGGCCGTGAACGGTACTGCTCTTGCAGATGGACACCCATGAAATGTCGAAAAAGATGCGGGGTATGATGCTCACAGCACCTGGTATTCCCAAGCGGTCTCTCAATCAGGTACTAACCAGGCCGAACAATGCTTGGCTGCCGAGGTCGGACGAGATCGGGCGAGATCGGGCCTTTTCAGGGTGGTATGGCCGTGAGCGGTACTGCTCTTGCAGATGGACACCCATGAAATGTCGAAAAAGATGCGGGGTATGATGCTCACAGCACCTGGTATTCCCAAGCGGTCTCCCAATCAGGTACTAACCAGGCCGAACCATGCTTGGCTTCTGAGATCGGACGAGATCGGGCCTTTTCAGGGTGGTATGGCCGTGAGCGGTACTGCACTAGCAGATGGACACCCATGAAATGTCGAAAAAGATGCGGGGTATGATGCACACAGCACCTGGTATTCCCAAGCGGTCTCCCAATCAGGTACTAAACAGGCCGAACCATGCTTGGCTTCCGAGATCGGGCGAGATCGGGCCTTTTCAGGGTGGTATGGCCGTGAGCGGTACTGCACTAGCAGATGGACACCCATGAAATGTCGAAAAAGATGCGGGGTATGATGCTCACAGCACCTGGTATTCCCAAGCGGTCTCCCAATCAGGTACTAACCAGGCCGAATCATGCTTGGCCTCCTAGATCGGACGAGATCGGGCCTTTTCAGGGTGGTACGGCCGTGAGCGGTACTGCTCTTGCAGATGGACACCCATGAAATGTCGAAAAAGATGCGGGGTATGATGCTCACAGCACCTGGTATTCCCAAGCGGTCTCCCAATAAGGTACTAACCAGGCCGAACCATGCTTAGCTTCCGAGATCGGACGAGATCGGGCCTTTTCAGGGTGGTATGGCCGTGAGCGATACTGCCTTTGCAGATGGACACCCATGAAATGTCGAAAAAGATGCGGGGTATGATGCTCACAGCACCTGGTATTCCCAAGCGGTCTCCCAATCAGGTACTAACCAGGCCGAACCATGCTTGGCTTCCGAGATCGGACGAGATCGGGCCTTTTCAGGGTGGTATGGCCGTGAGCGGTACTGCACTAGCAGATGGACACCCATGAAATGTCGAAAAAGATGCGGGGTATGATGCTCACAGCACCTGGTATTCCCAAGCGGTCTCCCAATCAGGTACTAACCAGGCCGAACTATGCTTGGCTGCCGAGATCGGACGAGATCGGGCGAGATCGGGCCTTTTCAGGGTGGTATGGCCGTGAGCGGTACTGCTCATGCAGATGGACACCCATGAAATGTCGAAAAAGATGCGGGGTATGATGCTCACAGCACCTGGTATTCCCAAGCGGTCTCCCAATCAGGTACTAACCAGGCTGAACCATGCTTGGCTTCCGAGATCGGACGAGATCGGGCCTTTTCAGGGTGGTATGGCCGCGAGCAGTACTGCTCATGCAGATGGACACCCATGAAATGTTGAAAAAGATGCGGGGTATGAAGCTCACAGCACCTGGTATTCCCAAGCGGTCTCCCAATCAGGTACTAACCAGGCCGAACCATGCTTGGCTTCCGAGTTTGGACGAGATCGGGCCTTTTCAGGGTGGTATGGCCGTTAGCAGTACTGCTCTTGCAGATGGACACCCATGAAATGTCGAAAAAGATGCGGGGTATGATGCTCACAGCACCTGGTATTCCCAAGCGGTCTCCCAATCAGGTACTAAACAGGCCGAACCATGCTTGGCTTCCGAGATCGGACGAGATCGGGCCTTTTCAGGGTGGTATGGCCGTGAGCGGTACTGCACTAGCAGATGGACACCCATGAAATGTCGAAAAAGATGCGGGGTATGATGCTCACAGCACCTGGTATTCCCAAGCGGTCTCCCAATCAGGTACTAAACAGGCCGAACCATGCTTGGCTTCCGAGATCGGACGAGATCGGGCCTTTTCAGGGTGGTATGGCCGTGAGCGCTACTGCACTAGCAGATGGACACCCATGAAATGTCGAAAAAGATGCGGGGTATGATGCTCACAGCACCTGGTATTCCCAAGCGGTCTCCCAATCAGGTACTAACCAGGCCGAACCATGCTTGGCTTCCGTGATCGGACGAGATCGGGCCTTTTCAGGGTGGTATGGCCGTGAGCGGTACTCTACTAGCAGATGGTCACCCATGAAATGTCGAAAAAGATGCGGGGTATGATGCTCACAGCACCTGGTATTCCCAAGCTGTCTCCCAATCAGGTACTAACCAGGCCGAACCATGCTTGGCTGCCGAGAGCGAGCGAGATCGGGCCTTTTCAGGGTGGTATGGCCGTGAGCGGTACTGCTCCTGCAGATGGACACCCATGAAATGTCGAAAAAGATGCGGGGTATGATACTCAGAGCACCTGGTATTCCCAAGCGGTCTCCCAATCAGGTACTAACCAGGCCAAACCATGCTTGGCTTCCGAAATTGGACGAGATCGGGCCTTTTCAGGGTGGTATGGCCATGAGCGGTACTCTACCAGCAGATGGACACCCATGAAATGTCGAAAAAGATGCGGGGTATGATGCTCACAGCACCTGGTATTCCCAAGCGGTCTCCCAATCAGGTACTAAACAGGCCGAACCATGCTTGGCTGCCGAGATCGGACGAGATCGGGCCTTTTCAGGGTGGTATGGCCGTGAGCAGTACTGCACTTGCAGATGGACACCCATGAAATGTCGAAAAAGATGCGGGGTATGATGCTCACAGCACCTGGTATTCCCAAGCTGTCTCCCAATCAGGTACTAAACAGGCCGAACCATGCTTGGCTGCCGAGATCGGACGAGATCGGGCCTTTTCAGGGTGGTATGGCCGTGAGCAGTACTGCACTAGCAGATGGACACCCATGAAATGTCGAAAAAGATGCGGGGTATGATGCTCACAGCACCTGGTATTCCCAAGCGGTCTCCCAATCAGGTACTGACCAGGCCGAACCATGCTTGGCTTCCGAGATCGGACGAGATCGGGCCTTTTCAGGGTGGTATGGCCGTGAGCGGTACTGCACTAGCAGATGGACACCCATGAAATGTCGAAAAAGATGCGGGGTATGATGCTCACAGCACCTGGTATTCCCAAGCGGTCTCCCAATCAGGTACTAACCAGGCCGAACCATGCTTGGCTGCCGAGATCGGACGAGATCGGGCGAGATCGGGCCTTTTCAGGGTGGTATGGCCGTGAGCGGTACTGCTCCTGCAGATGGACACCCATGAAATGTCGAAAAAGATGCGGGGTATGATACTCAGAGCACCTGGTATTCCCAAGCGGTCTCCCAATCAGGTACTAACCAGGCCAAACCATGCTTGGCTTCCGAGATTGGACGAGATCGGGCCTTTTCAGGGTGGTATGGCCATGAGCGGTACTCTACCAGCAGATGGACACCCATGAAATGTCGAAAAAGATGCGGGGTATGATGCTCACAGCACCTGGTATTCCCAAGCGGTCTCCCAATCAGGTACTAAACAGGCCGAACCATGCTTGGCTGCCGAGATCGGACGAGATCGGGCCTTTTCAGGGTGGTATGGCCGTGAGCAGTACTGCACTTGCAGATGGACACCCATGAAATGTCGAAAAAGATGCGGGGTATGATGCTCACAGCACCTGGTATTCCCAAGCTGTCTCCCAATCAGGTACTAAACAGGCCGAACCATGCTTGGCTGCCGAGATCGGACGAGATCGGGCCTTTTCAGGGTGGTATGGCCGTGAGCAGTACTGCACTAGCAGATGGACACCCATGAAATGTCGAAAAAGATGCGGGGTATGATGCTCACAGCACCTGGTATTCCCAAGCGGTCTCCCAATCAGGTACTGACCAGGCTGAACCATGCTTGGCTTCCGATATCGGACGAGATCGGGCCTTTTCAGGGTGGTATGGCCTTGAGCAGTACTGCTCTTGCAGATGGACACCCATGAAATGTCGAAAAAGATGCGGGGTATGATGCTCACAGCACCTGGTATTCCCAAGCGGTCTCCTAATCAGGTACTAAACAGGCCGAACTATGCTTGGCTTCCGAGATCAGACGAGATCGGGCCTTTTCAGGGTGGTATGGCCGTGAGCGGTACTGCACTAGCAGATGGACACCCATGAAATGTCGAAAAAGATGCGGGGTATGATGCTCACAGCACCTGGTATTCCGAAGCGGTCTCCCAATCAGGTACTAAACAGGCCGAACCATGGTTGGCTGCCGAGATCGGACGAGATCGGGCCTTTTCAGGGTGGTATGGCCATGAGCGGTACTGCACTAGCAGATGGACACCCATGAAATGTCGAAAAAGATGCGGGGTATGATGCTCACATTACCTGGTATTCCCAAGCGGTCTCACAACCAGGTACTAACCAGGCCGACACATGCTGGGCTGCCGAGATCGGACGAGATCGGGCCTTTTCAGGGTGGTATGGCCGTGAGCGGTACTGCTCTTGCAGATGGACACCCATGAAATGTCGAAAAAGATGCGGGGTATGATGCTCACAGCACCTGGTATTCCCAAGCGGTCTCCCAATCAGGTACTAACCAGGCCAAACCATGCTTGGCTTCCGGGATCAAAAGAGATCGGGCCTTTTCAGGGTGGTATGGCCGTGAGCAGCACTGCTCTTGCAGATGGACACCCATGAAATGTCGAAAAAGATGCGGGGTATGATGCTCACAGCACCTGGTATTCCCAAGCGGTCTCCCAATCAGGTACTAAACAGGCCGAACCATGCTTGACTTCCGAGATCGGACGAGATCGGGCCTTTTCAGGGTGGTATGGCCGTAAGCGGTACTGCTCTTGCAGATGGACACCCATGAAATGTCGAAAAAGATGCGGGGCAAGATGCTCACAGCACCTGGTATTCCCAAGCGGTCTCCCAATCAGGTACTAAACAGGCAGAACGATGCTTGGCTTCCGAGATCGGACGAGATCGGGCCTTTTCAGGTTGGTATGGCCGTGAGCGGTACTGCTCTTGCAGATGGACACCCATGAAATGTCGAAAAAGATATGCGGGGTATGATGCTCACAGCACCTGGTATTCCCAAGCAGTCTCCCAATCAGGTACTAACCAGGCCCAACCATGCTTGGCTGCCGAGATCGGACAAGATCGGGCCTTTTCAGGGTGGTATGGCCGCGAACAGTACTGCTCTTGCAGATGGACACCCATGAAATGTCGAAAAAGATGCGGGGCATGGTTCTCACAGCACCTGGTATTCCCAAGCGGTCTCCCAATCAGGTACTAAACAGGCCGAACCATGCTTGGCTTCCGAGATCGGACGAGATCGGACGAGATCAGGCCTTTTCAGGGTGGTATGGCCGTGAGCGGTACTGCTCTTGCAGATGGACACCCATGAAATGTCGAAAAAGATGCGGGGCAAGATGCTCACAGCACCTGGTATTCCCAAGCGGTCACCCCATTCAGGTACAAAACAGGCGGAACCCTGCTTGGCTCCCGAGATCGGACGAGATCGGGCGAGATCGGGCCTTTTCAGGGTGGTATGGCCGTGAGCGGTACTGCACTAGCAGATGGACACCCATGAAATGTCGAAAAAGATGCGGGGTATGATGCTCACAGCACCTGGTATTCCCAAGCGGTCTCCCAATCAGGTACTAACCAGGCCGTACCATGCTTGGCTTCCGAGATCGAACGAGATCGGGCCTTTTCAGGGTGGTATGGCCGTGAGCGGTACTGCTCTTGCAGATGGACACCCATGAAATGTCGAAAAAGATGCGGGGTATGATGCTCACAGCACCTGGCATTCCCAAGCGGTCTCCCAATCAGGTACTAACCAGGCCGAACCATGCTTGGCTTCCGAGATCGGACGAGATCGGGCCTTTTCAGGGTGGTATGGCCGTGAACGGTACTGCTTTTGCAGATGGACACCCATGAAATGTCGAAAAAGATGCGGGGTATGATACTCACAGCACCTGGTATTCCCAAGCGGTCTCCCAATCAGGTACTAAACAGGCCAAACCATGCTTGGCTTCCGAGATCGGAGGAGATCGGGCCTTTTCAGGGTGGTATGGCCGTGAGCGGTACTGCTCCTGCAGATGGACACCCATGAAATGTCGAAAAAGATGCGGGGTATGATGCTCACAGCACCTGGTATTCCCAAGCGGTCTCCCAATCAGGTACTAACCAGGCCGAACCATGCTTGGCTTCCGAGATCGGACGAGATCGGGCCTTTTCAGGGTGGTATGGCCGTGAGCGGTACTGCACTAGCAGATGGACACCCATGAAATGTCGAAAAAGATGCGGGGTACGATGCTCACAGCACCTGGTATTCCCAAGCGGTCTCCCAATCAGGTACTAACCAGGCCGAAACATGCTTGGTTTCAGAGAACGGGCGAGATCGGGCCTTTTCAGGGTGGTATGGCCGTGAGCGGTACTGCTTTTGCAGATGGACACCCATGAAATGTCGAAAAAGATGCGGGGTATGATGCTCACAGCACGTGGTATTCCCAAGCGGTCTCCCAATCAGGTACTAACCAGGCCGAACCATGCTTGGCTGCCAAGATCGGACGAGATCGGACGAGATCGGGCCTTTTCAGGGTGGTATGGCTGTGAGCGGTACTGCACTAGCAGATGGACACCCATGAAATGTCGAAAAAGATGCGGGGTATGATGCTCACAGCACGTGGTATTCCCAAGCGGTCTCCCAATCAGGTACTAACCAGGCCGACCCATGCTTGGCTGCCGAGATCGGACGAGATCGGGCGAGATCGGGCCTTATCAGGGTGGTATGGCCGTGAGCGGTACTGCTCTTGCAGATGGACACCCATGAAATGTCGAAAAAGATGCGGGGTATGATGCTCACAGCACCTGGTATTCCCAAGCGGTCTCCCAATCAGCTACTAACCAGGCCGAACCATGCTTGGCTTCCGAGATCGGGCGAGATCGGGCCTTTTCAGGGTGGTATGGCCGTGAGCAGTACTGTTCTTGCAGATGGACACCCATGAAATGTCGAAAAAGATGCGGGGTATGATGCTCACAGCACCTGGTATTCCCAAGCGGTCTCCCAATCAGGTACTAACCAGGCCGAACCATGCTTGGCTTCCGAGATCGGACGAGATCGGGCCTTTTCAGGGTGGAATGGCCGTGAGCGGTACTGCACTAGCAGATGGACACCCATGAAATGTCGAAAAAGATGCGGGGTATGATGCTCACAGCACCTGGTATTCCGAAGCGGTCTCCCAATCAGGTACTAAACAGGCCGAACCATGCTTGGCTGCCGGGGTCGGACGAGATCGGGCCTTTTCAGGGTGGTATGGCCGTGAGCGGTACTGCACTAGCAGATGGACACCCATGAAATGTCGAAAAAGATGCGGGGTATGATGCTCACAGCACCTGGTATTCCCAAGCGGTCTCCCAATCAGGTACTAACCAGGCCGAACCATGCTTGGCTTCCGAGATCGGACGAGATCGGGCCTTTCCTTTTCAGGGTGGTATGGCCGTGAGCGGTACTGCTCTTTCAGATGGACACCCATGAAATGTCGAAAAAGATGCGGGGTATGATGCTCACAGCACCTGGTATTCCCAAGCGGTGTCCCAATCAGGTACTAAACAGGCCGAACCATGCTTGGCTGCCGAGATCGGACGAGATCGGGCCTTTTCAGGGTGGTATGGCCGTGAGCGGTACTGCACTAGCAGATGGACACCCATGAAATGTCGAAAAAGATGCGGGGTATGATGCTCACAGCACCTGGTATTCCCAAGCGGTCTCCCAATCAGGTACTAACCAGGCCGAACAATGCTTGGCTGCCGAAATCGAGCGAGATCGGGCCTTTTCAGGGTGGTATGGCCGTGAGCGGTACCGCTCCTGCAGATGGACACCCATGAAATGTCGAAAAAGATGCGGGGTATGATGCTCAGAGCACCTGGTATTCCCAAGCGGTCTCCCAATCAGGTACTAACCAGGCCGAACCATGCTTGGCTGCCGAGATCGGACGAGAGCGGGCGAGATCGGGCCTTATCAGGGTGGTATGGCCGTGAGCGGTACTGCTCTTGCAGATGGACACCCATGAAATGTCGTAAAAGATCCGGGGTATGATGCTCACAGCACCTGGTATTCCCAAGCGGTCTCCCAATCAGGTCCTAAACAGGCCGAACCATGTTTGGCTTCCGAGATCGGACCTTTTCAGGGTGGTATGGCCGTGAGCGGTACTGCTCTTGCAGATGGACACCCATGAAATGTCGAAAAAGATGCGGGGTATGATGCTCACAGCACCTGGTATTCCCAAGCAGTCTCCCAATCAGGTACTAACCAGGCCGAACCATGCTTGGCTGCCGAGATCGGACGAAATCGGGCGAGATCGGGCCTTATCAGGGTGGTATGGCCATGAGCGGTACTGCTCTTGCAGATGGACACCCATGAAATGTCGAAAAAGATGCGGGGTATGATGCTCACAGCACCTGGTATTCCCAAGCGGTCTCCCAATCAGGTCCTAAACAGGCCGAGCCATGCTTGGCTTCCGAGATCAGACGAGATCGGGCCTTTTCAGGGTGATATGGCCGTGAGCGGTACTGCACTAGCAGATGGACACCCATGAAATGTTGAAAAAGATGCGGGGTATGATGCTCAAAGTACCTGGTATTCCCAAGCGGTCTCCCAATCAGGTACTAAACAGGCCGAACCATGCTTGGCTTCCGAGATCGGACGAGATCGGGCCTTATCAGGGTGGTATGGCCGTGAGCGGTACTGCACTAGCAGATGGACACCCATGAAATGTCGAAAAAGATGCGGGGTATGATGCTCACAGCACCTGGTATTCCGAAGCGGTCTCCCAATCAGGTACTAAACAGGCCGAACCATGCTTGGCTGCCGAGATCGGACGAGATCGGGCCTTTTCAGGGTGGTATGGCCGTGAGCGGTACTGCACTAGCAGATGGACACCCATGAAATGTCGAAAAAGATGCGGGGTATGATGCTCACAGCACCTGGTATTCCCAAGCGGTCTCCCAATCAGGTACTAAACAGGCCGAACCATGCTTGGCTTCCGAGATCGGACGAGATCGGGCCTTTTCAGGGTGGTATGGCCGTGAGCGGTACTGCACTAGCAGATGGACACCCATGAAATGTCGAAAAAGATGTGGGGTATGATGCTCACAGCACCTGGTATTCCCAAGCGGTCTCCCAATCAGGTACTAACCAGGCCGAACCATGCTTGGCCTCCTAGATCGGACGAGATCGGGCCTTTTCAGGGTGGTATGGCCGTGAGCGGTACTGCTCTTGCAGATGGACACCCATGAAATGTCGAAAAAGATGCGGGGTATGATGCTCACAGCACCTGGTATTCCCAAGCGGTCTCCCAATAAGGTACTAACCAGGCCGAACCATGCTTAGCTTCCGAGATCGGACGAGATCGGGCCTTTTCAGGGTGGTATGGCCGTGAGCGATACTGCCCTTGCAGATGGACACCCATGAAATGTCGAAAAAGATGCGGGGTATGATGCTCACAGCACCTGGTATTCCCAAGCGGTCTCCCAATCAGGTACTAACCAGGCC
Source organism: Stigmatopora nigra (assembly GCF_051989575.1). Lineage (NCBI taxonomy): Eukaryota > Metazoa > Chordata > Actinopteri > Syngnathiformes > Syngnathidae > Stigmatopora > Stigmatopora nigra. The sequence continues at coordinate 1,237,364 of NW_027551603.1, forward strand.
GAACCATGCTTGGCTTCCGAGATCGGACGAGATCGGGCCTTTTCAGGGTGGTATGGCCGTGAGCGGTACTGCACTAGCAGATGGACACCCATGAAATGTCGAAAAAGATGCGGGGTATGATGCTCACAGCACCTGGTATTCCCAAGCGGTCTCCCAATCAGGTACTAACCAGGCCGAACCATGCTTGGCTGCCGAGATCGGACGAGATCGGGCGAGATCGGGCCTTTTCAGGGTGGTATGGCCGTGAGCGGTACTGCTCATGCAGATGGACACCCATGAAATGTCGAAAAAGATGCGGGGTATGATGCTCACAGCACCTGGTATTCCCAAGCGGTCTCCCAATCAGGTACTAACCAGGCTGAACCATGCTTGGCTTCCGAGATCGGACGAGATCGGGCCTTTTCAGGGTGGTATGGCCGCGAGCAGTACTGCTCATGCAGATGGACACCCATGAAATGTCGAAAAAGATGCGGGGTATGAAGCTCACAGCACCTGGTATTCCCAAGCGGTCTCCCAATCAGGTACTAACCAGGCCGAACCATGCTTGGCTTCCGAGTTTGGACGAGATCGGGCCTTTTCAGGGTGGTATGGCCGTTAGCAGTACTGCTCTTGCAGATGGACACCCATGAAATGTCGAAAAAGATGCGGGGTATGATGCTCACAGCACCTGGTATTCCCAAGCGGTCTCCCAATCAGGTACTAAACAGGCCGAACCATGCTTGGCTTCCGAGATCGGACGAGATCGGGCCTTTTCAGGGTGGTATGGCCGTGAGCGGTACTGCACTAGCAGATGGACACCCATGAAATGTCGAAAAAGATGCGGGGTATGATGCTCACAGCACCTGGTATTCCCAAGCGGTCCCCCAATCAGGTACTAAACAGGCCGAACCATGCTTGGCTTCCGAGATCGGACGAGATCGGGCCTTTTCAGGGTGGTATGGCCGTGAGCGCTACTGCACTAGCAGATGGACACCCATGAAATGTCGAAAAAGATGCGGGGTATGATGCTCACAGCACCTGGTATTCCCAAGCGGTCTCCCAATCAGGTACTAACCAGGCCGAACCATGTTTGGCTTCCGTGATCGGACGAGATCGGGCCTTTTCAGGGTGGTATGGCCGTGAGCGGTACTCTACTAGCAGATGGTCACCCATGAAATGTCGAAAAAGATGCGGGGTATGATGCTCACAGCACCTGGTATTCCCAAGCTGTCTCCCAATCAGGTACTAACCAGGCCGAACCATGCTTGGCTGCCGAGAGCGAGCGAGATCGGGCCTTTTCAGGGTGGTATGGCCGTGAGCGGTACTGCTCCTGCAGATGGACACCCATGAAATGTCGAAAAAGATGCGGGGTATGATACTCAGAGCACCTGGTATTCCCAAGCGGTCTCCCAATCAGGTACTAACCAGGCCAAACCATGCTTGGCTTCCGAGATTGGACGAGATCGGGCCTTTTCAGGGTGGTATGGCCATGAGCGGTACTCTACCAGCAGATGGACACCCATGAAATGTCGAAAAAGATGCGGGGTATGATGCTCACAGCACCTGGTATTCCCAAGCGGTCTCCCAATCAGGTACTAAACAGGCCGAACCATGCTTGGCTGCCGAGATCGGACGAGATCGGGCCTTTTCAGGGTGGTATGGCCGTGAGCAGTACTGCACTTGCAGATGGACACCCATGAAATGTCGAAAAAGATGCGGGGTATGATGCTCACAGCACCTGGTATTCCCAAGCTGTCTCCCAATCAGGTACTAAACAGGCCGAACCATGCTTGGCTGCCGAGATCGGACGAGATCGGGCCTTTTCAGGGTGGTATGGCCGTGAGCAGTACTGCACTAGCAGATGGACACCCATGAAATGTCGAAAAAGATGCGGGGTATGATGCTCACAGCACCTGGTATTCCCAAGCGGTCTCCCAATCAGGTACTGACCAGGCCGAACCATGCTTGGCTTCCGAGATCGGACGAGATCGGGCCTTTTCAGGGTGGTATGGCCGTGAGCGGTACTGCACTAGCAGATGGACACCCATGAAATGTCGAAAAAGATGCGGGGTATGATGCTCACAGCACCTGGTATTCCCAAGCGGTCTCCCAATCAGGTACTAACCAGGCCGAACCATGCTTGGCTGCCGAGATCGGACGAGATCGGGCGAGATCGGGCCTTTTCAGGGTGGTATGGCCGTGAGCGGTACTGCTCCTGCAGATGGACACCCATGAAATGTCGAAAAAGATGCGGGGTATGATACTCAGAGCACCTGGTATTCCCAAGCGGTCTCCCAATCAGGTACTAACCAGGCCAAACCATGCTTGGCTTCCGAGATTGGACGAGATCGGGCCTTTTCAGGGTGGTATGGCCATGAGCGGTACTCTACCAGCAGATGGACACCCATGAAATGTCGAAAAAGATGCGGGGTATGATGCTCACAGCACCTGGTATTCCCAAGCTGTCTCCCAATCAGGTACTAAACAGGCCGAACCATGCTTGGCTGCCGAGATCGGACGAGATCGGGCCTTTTCAGGGTGGTATGGCCGTGAGCAGTACTGCACTAGCAGATGGACACCCATGAAATGTCGAAAAAGATGCGGGGTATGATGCTCACAGCACCTGGTATTCCCAAGCGGTCTCCCAATCAGGTACTGACCAGGCTGAACCATGCTTGGCTTCCGATATCGGACGAGATCGGGCCTTTTCAGGGTGGTATGGCCTTGAGCAGTACTGCTCTTGCAGATGGACACCCATGAAATGTCGAAAAAGATGCGGGGTATGATGCTCACAGCACCTGGTATTCCCAAGCGGTCTCCTAATCAGGTACTAAACAGGCCGAACTATGCTTGGCTTCCGAGATCAGACGAGATCGGGCCTTTTCAGGGTGGTATGGCCGTGAGCGGTACTGCACTAGCAGATGGACACCCATGAAATGTCGAAAAAGATGCGGGGTATGATGCTCACAGCACCTGGTATTCCGAAGCGGTCTCCCAATCAGGTACTAAACAGGCCGAACCATGGTTGGCTGCCGAGATCGGACGAGATCGGGCCTTTTCAGGGTGGTATGGCCATGAGCGGTACTGCACTAGCAGATGGACACCCATGAAATGTCGAAAAAGATGCGGGGTATGATGCTCACATTACCTGGTATTCCCAAGCGGTCTCACAACCAGGTACTAACCAGGCCGACACATGCTGGGCTGCCGAGATCGGACGAGATCGGGCCTTTTCAGGGTGGTATGGCCGTGAGCGGTACTGCTCTTGCAGATGGACACCCATGAAATGTCGAAAAAGATGCGGGGTATGATGCTCACAGCACCTGGTATTCCCAAGCGGTCTCCCAATCAGGTACTAACCAGGCCAAACCATGCTTGGCTTCCGGGATCAAAAGAGATCGGGCCTTTTCAGGGTGGTATGGCCGTGAGCAGCACTGCTCTTGCAGATGGACACCCATGAAATGTCGAAAAAGATGCGGGGTATGATGCTCACAGCACCTGGTATTCCCAAGCGGTCTCCCAATCAGGTACTAAACAGGCCGAACCATGCTTGACTTCCGAGATCGGACGAGATCGGGCCTTTTCAGGGTGGTATGGCCGTAAGCGGTACTGCTCTTGCAGATGGACACCCATGAAATGTCGAAAAAGATGCGGGGCAAGATGCTCACAGCACCTGGTATTCCCAAGCGGTCTCCCAATCAGGTACTAAACAGGCAGAACGATGCTTGGCTTCCGAGATCGGACGAGATCGGGCCTTTTCAGGTTGGTATGGCCGTGAGCGGTACTGCTCTTGCAGATGGACACCCATGAAATGTCGAAAAAGATATGCGGGGTATGATGCTCACAGCACCTGGTATTCCCAAGCAGTCTCCCAATCAGGTACTAACCAGGCCCAACCATGCTTGGCTGCCGAGATCGGACAAGATCGGGCCTTTTCAGGGTGGTATGGCCGTGAACAGTACTGCTCTTGCAGATGGACACCCATGAAATGTCGAAAAAGATGCGGGGCATGGTTCTCACAGCACCTGGTATTCCCAAGCGGTCTCCCAATCAGGTACTAAACAGGCCGAACCATGCTTGGCTTCCGAGATCGGACGAGATCGGACGAGATCAGGCCTTTTCAGGGTGGTATGGCCGTGAGCGGTACTGCTCTTGCAGATGGACACCCATGAAATGTCGAAAAAGATGCGGGGCAAGATGCTCACAGCACCTGGTATTCCCAAGCGGTCACCCCATTCAGGTACAAAACAGGCGGAACCCTGCTTGGCTCCCGAGATCGGACGAGATCGGGCGAGATCGGGCCTTTTCAGGGTGGTATGGCCGTGAGCGGTACTGCACTAGCAGATGGACACCCATGAAATGTCGAAAAAGATGTGGGGTATGATGCTCACAGCACCTGGTATTCCCAAGCGGTCTCCCAATCAGGTACTAACCAGGCCGTACCATGCTTGGCTTCCGAGATCGAACGAGATCGGGCCTTTTCAGGGTGGTATGGCCGTGAGCGGTACTGCTCTTGCAGATGGACACCCATGAAATGTCGAAAAAGATGCGGGGTATGATGCTCACAGCACCTGGCATTCCCAAGCGGTCTCCCAATCAGGTACTAACCAGGCCGAACCATGCTTGGCTTCCGAGATCGGACGAGATCGGGCCTTTTCAGGGTGGTATGGCCGTGAGCGGTACTGCTTTTGCAGATGGACACCCATGAAATGTCGAAAAAGATGCGGGGTATGATACTCACAGCACCTGGTATTCCCAAGCGGTCTCCCAATCAGGTACTAAACAGGCCAAACCATGCTTGGCTTCCGAGATCGGAGGAGATCGGGCCTTTTCAGGGTGGTATGGCCGTGAGCGGTACTGCTCTTGCAGATGGACACCCATGAAATGTCGAAAAAGATGCGGGGTATGATGCTCACAGCACCTGGTATTCCCAAGCGGTCTCCCAATCAGGTACTAACCAGGCCGAACCATGCTTGGCTTCCGAGATCGGACGAGATCGGGCCTTTTCAGGGTGGTATGGCCGTGAGCGGTACTGCACTAGCAGATGGACACCCATGAAATGTCGAAAAAGATGCGGGGTATGATGCTCACAGCACCTGGTATTCCCAAGCGGTCTCCCAATCAGGTACTAACCAGGCCGAAACATGCTTGGTTTCAGAGAACGGGCGAGATCGGGCCTTTTCAGGGTGGTATGGCCGTGAGCGGTACTGCTTTTGCAGATGGACACCCATGAAATGTCGAAAAAGATGCGGGGTATGATGCTCACAGCACGTGGTATTCCCAAGCGGTCTCCCAATCAGGTACTAACCAGGCCGAACCATGCTTGGCTGCCGAGATCGGACGAGATCGGACGAGATCGGGCCTTTTCAGGGTGGTATGGCTGTGAGCGGTACTGCACTAGCAGATGGACACCCATGAAATGTCGAAAAAGATGCGGGGTATGATGCTCACAGCACGTGGTATTCCCAAGCGGTCTCCCAATCAGGTACTAACCAGGCCGACCCATGCTTGGCTGCCGAGATCGGACGAGATCGGGCGAGATCGGGCCTTATCAGGGTGGTATGGCCGTGAGCGGTACTGCTCTTGCAGATGGACACCCATGAAATGTCGAAAAAGATGCGGGGTATGATGCTCACAGCACCTGGTATTCCCAAGCGGTCTCCCAATCAGCTACTAACCAGGCCGAACCATGCTTGGCTTCCGAGATCGGGCGAGATCGGGCCTTTTCAGGGTGGTATGGCCGTGAGCAGTACTGTTCTTGCAGATGGACACCCATGAAATGTCGAAAAAGATGCGGGGTATGATGCTCACAGCATCTGGTATTCCCAAGCGGTCTCCCAATCAGGTACTAACCAGGCCGAACCATGCTTGGCTTCCGAGATCGGACGAGATCGGGCCTTTTCAGGGTGGAATGGCCGTGAGCGGTACTGCAGTAGCAGATGGACACCCATGAAATGTCGAAAAAGATGCGGGGTATGATGCTCACAGCACCTGGTATTCCGAAGCGGTCTCCCAATCAGGTACTAAACAGGCCGAACCATGCTTGGCTGCCGGGGTCGGACGAGATCGGGCCTTTTCAGGGTGGTATGGCCGTGAGCGGTACTGCACTAGCAGATGGACACCCATGAAATGTCGAAAAAGATGCGGGGTATGATGCTCACAGCACCTGGTATTCCCAAGCGGTCTCCCAATCAGGTACTAACCAGGCCGAACCATGCTTGGCTTCCGAGATCGGACGAGATCGGGCCTTTCCTTTTCAGGGTGGTATGGCCGTGAGCGGTACTGCTCTTTCAGATGGACACCCATGAAATGTCGAAAAAGATGCGGGGTATGATGCTCACAGCACCTGGTATTCCCAAGCGGTCTCCCAATCAGGTACTAAACAGGCCGAATCATGCTTGGCTGCCGAGATCGGACGAGATCGGGCCTTTTCAGGGTGGTATGGCCGTGAGCGGTACTGCACTAGCAGATGGACACCCATGAAATGTCGAAAAAGATGCGGGGTATGATGCTCACAGCACCTGGTATTCCCAAGCGGTCTCCCAATCAGGTACTAACCAGGCCGAACCATGCTTGGCTTCCGAGATCGGACGAGATCGGGCTTTTTCAGGGTGGTATGGCCGGTAGCGGTACTGCACTAGCAGATGGACACCCATGAAATGTCGAAAAAGATGCGGGGTATGATGCTCACAGCACCGGGTATCCACAAGCGGTCTCCCAATCAGGTACTAACCAGGCCGAACCATGCTTGGCTTCCGAGATCGGACGAGATCGGGCCTTTTCAGGGTGGTATGGCCGTGAGCGGTACTGCACTAGCAGATGGACACCCATGAAATGTCGAAAAAGATGCGGGGTATGATGCTCACAGCACCTGGTATTCCCAAGCGGTCTCCCAATCAGGTACTTACCAGGCCGAACCATGTTTAGCTTCCGAGATCGGAGGAGATTGGGCCTTTTCAGGGTGGTATGGCCGTGAGCGGTACTACTTTTGCAGATGGACACCCATGAAATGTCGAAAAAGATGCGGGGCAAGATGCTCACAGCACCTGGTAATCCCAAGCGGTCTCCCAATCAGGTACTAAACAGGCAGAACCCTGCTTGGCTGCCGAGATCGGACGAGATCGGGCGAGATCGGGCCTTATCAGGGTGGTATGGCCGTGAGCGGTACTGCTCTTGCAGATGGACACCCATGAAATGTCGAAAAAGGTGCGGGGTATGATGCTCACAGCACCTGGTATTCCCAAGCGGTCTCCCAATCAGGTACTAACCAGGCCGAACAATGCTTGGCTGCCGAGATCGGACGAGATCGGGCGAGATCGGGCCTTTTCAGGGTGGTATGGCTGTGAGCGGTACTGCTCTTGCAGATGGACACCCATGAAATGTCGAAAAAGATGCGGGGTATGATGCTCACAGCACCTGGTATTCCCAAGCGGTGTCCCAATCAGGTACTAAACAGGCCGAACCATGCTTGGCTGCCGAGATCGGACGAGATCGGGCCTTTTCAGGGTGGTATGGCCGTGAGCGGTACTGCACTAGCAGATGGACACCCATGAAATGTCGAAAAAGATGCGGGGTATGATGCTCACAGCACCTGGTATTCCGAAGCGGTCTCCCAATCAGGTACTAAACAGGCCGAACCATGCTTGGCTTCCGAGATCGGACGAGATCGGACCTTTTCAGGGTGGTATGGCCGTGAGCGGTACTGCTCTTGCAGATGGACACCCATGAAATGTCGAAAAAGATGCGGGGTATGATGCTCACAGCACCTGGTATTCCCAAGCGGTCTCCCAATCAGGTACTAAACAGGCCGAACCATGCTTGGCTTCCAAGATCGGACAAGATCGGGCCTTTTCAGGGTGGTATGGCCGTGAGCGGTACTGCTCTTGCAGATGGACACCCATGAAATGTCGAAAAAGATGCGAGGTATGATGCTCACAGCACCTGGTATTCCCAAGCGGTCTCCCAATCAGGTACTAAACAGGCCGAACCATGCTTGGCTGCCGAGATCGGACGAGATCGGACGAGATCGGGCCTTATCAGGGTTGTATGGCCGTGAGCGGTACTGCACTAGCAGATGGACACCCATGAAATGTCGAAAAAGATGCGGGGTATGATGCTCACAGCACCTGGTATACCCAAGCGGTCTCCCAATCAGGTTCTAACCAGGCCGAACCATGCTTGGCTTTCAAGATCGGACGGGATCGGGCCTTTACAGGGTGGTATGGCCATGAGCGGTACTGCTCTTGCAGATGGACACCCATGAAATGTCGAAAAATATGCGGGGTATGATGCTCACAGCACCTGGTATTCCCAAGCGGTCTCCCAATCAGGTACTAACCAGGCCGAACCATGCTTGGCTGCCGAGATCGGACGAAATCGGGCGAGATCGGGCCTTATCAGGGTGGTATGGCCGTGAGCGGTACTGCACTAGCAGATGGACACCCATGAAATGTCGAAAAAGATGCGGGGTATGATGCTCACAGCACCTGGTATTCCCAAGCGGTCTCCCAATCAGGTACTAACCAGGCCGAACCATGCTTGGCTGCCGAGATCGGACGAGATCGGGCGAGATCGGGCCTTATCAGGGTGGTATGGCTGTGAGCGGTACTGCTCTTGCAGATGGACACCCATGAAATGTCGAAAAAGATGCGGGGTATGATGCTCACAGCACCTGGTATTCCCAAGCGGTCTCCCAATCAGGTACTAAACAGGCCGAACCATGCTTGGCTTCCGAGATCGGGCCTTTTCAGGGTGGTATGGCCATGAGCGGTACTGCACTAGCAGATGGACACCCATGAAATGTCGAAAAAGATGCGGGGTATGATGCTCACAGCACCTGGTATTCCCAAGCGGTCTCCCAATCAGGTACTAACCAGGCCGAACCATGCTTGGCTTCCGAGATCGGGCGAGATCGGGTCTTTTCAGGGTGGTATGGCCGTGAGCAGTACTGCACTTGCAGATGGACACCCATGAAATGTCGAAAAATATGCGGGGTATGATGCTCACAGCACCTGGTATTCCCAAGCGGTCTCCCAATCAGGTACTAAACAGGCCGAACAATGCTTGGCTTCCGAGATCGGACGAGATCGGGCCTTTTCAGGGTGGTATGGCCGTGAGCGGTACTGCACTAGCAGATGGACACCCATGAAATGGCGAAAAAGATGCGGGGTATGATGCTCACAGCACCTGGTATTCCGAAGCGGTCTCCCAATCAGGTACTAAACAGGCCGAACCATGCTTGGCTGCCGAAATCGGACGAGATCGGGCCTTTTATGGGGGGTATGGCCGTGAGCGGTACTGCTCTTGCAGATGGACACCCATGAAATGTCGAAAAAGATGCGGGGTATGATGCTCACAGCATCTGGTATTCCCAAGCGGTCTCCCAATTAGGTACTAACCAGGCCGATCCATGTTTGGCTTCCGAGATCGGACGAGATCGGACGAGATCGGGCCTTTTCAGGGTGGTATGGCCGTGAGCGGTACTGCACTAGCAGATGGACACCCATGAAATGTCGAAAAAGATGCGGGGTATGATGCTCACAGCACCCGGTATTCCCAAGCGGTCTCCCAATCAGGTACTTACCAGGCCGAACCATGTTTAGCTTCCGAGATCGGAGGAGATTGGGCCTTTTCAGGGTGGTATGGCCGTGAGCGGTACTACTCTTGCAGATGGACACCCATGAAATGTCGAAAAAGATGCGGGGCAAGATGCTCACAGCACCTGGTAATCCCAAGCGGTCTCCCAATCAGGTACTAAACAGGCAGAACCCTGCTTGGCTGCCGAGATCGGACGAGATCGGGCGAGATCGGGCCTTATCAGGGTGGTATGGCCGTGAGCGGTACTGCTCTTGCAGATGGACACCCATGAAATGTCGAAAAAGGTGCGGGGTATGATGCTCACAGCACCTGGTATTCCCAAGCGGTCTCCCAATCAGGTACTAACCAGGCCGAACAATGCTTGGCTGCCGAGATCGGACGAGATCGGGCGAGATCGGGCCTTTTCAGGGTGGTATGGCTGTGAGCGGTACTGCTCTTGCAGATGGACACCCATGAAATGTCGAAAAAGATGCGGGGTATGATGCTCACAGCACCTGGTATTCCCAAGCGGTCTCCCAATCAGGTACTAACCAGGCCGAACCATGCTTGGCTTCCGAGATCGGACGAGATCGGGCCTTTTCAGGGTGGTATGGCCGTGAGCGGTACTGCACTAGCAGATGGACACCCATGAAATGTCGAAAAAGATGCGGGGTATGATGCTCACAGCACCTGGTATTCCCAAGCGGTCTCCCAATCAGGTACTAACCAGGCCGAACCATGCTTGGATGCCGAGATCGGACGAGATCAGGCGAGATCGGGCCTTATCAGGGTGGTATGGCCGTGAGCGGTACTGCTCTTGCAGATGGACACCCATGAAATGTCGAAAAAGATGCGGGGTCTGATGCTCACAGCACCTGGTATTCCCAAGCGGTCTCCCAATCAGGTACTAAACAGGCCGAACAATGCTTGGCTTCCGAGATCGGACGAGATCGGGCCTTTTCAGGGTGGTATGGCCGTGAGCGGTACTGCTTTTGCAGATGGACACCCATGAAATGTCGAAAAAGATGCGGGGTATGATGCTCACAGCACCTGGTATTCCCAAGCGGTCTCCCAACCAGGTACTAACCAGGCCGAACCATGCTTGGCTTCCAAGATCTGACGAGATCGGGCCTTTTCAGGGTGGTATGGCCGTGAGCGGTACTGCACTAGCAGATGGACACCCATGAAATGTCGAAAAAGATGCGGGGTATGATGCTCACAGCACCTGGTATTCCCAAGCGGTCTCCCAATCAGGTACTAACCAGGCCGAACCATGCTTGGCTTCCGAGATCGGACGAGATCGGGCCTTTTCAGGGTGGTATGGCCGTGAGCGGTACTGTTCTTGCAGATGGACACCCATGAAATGTCGAAAAAGATGCGGGGTATGATGCTCACAGCACCTGGTATTCCCAAGGGGTCTCCCAATCAGGTACTAACCAGGCCGAACCATGCTTGGCTGCCGAGATCGGACGAGATCGGGCGAGATCGGGCCTTATCAGGGTGGTATGGCCGTGAGCGGTACGGCTCTTGCAGATGGACACCCATGAAATGTCGAAAAAGATGCGGGGTCTGATGCTCACAGCACCTGGTATTCCCAAGTGGTCTCCCAATCAGGTACTAAACAGGCCGAACAATGCTTGGCTTCCGAGATCGGACGAGATCGGGCCTTTTCAGGGTGGTATGGCCGTGAGCGGTACTGCTTTTGCAGATGGACACCCATGAAATGTCGAAAAAGATGCGGGGTATGATGCTCACAGCACCTGGTATTCCCAAGCGGTCTCCCAACCAGGTACTAACCAGGCCCAACCATGCTTGGCTTCCAAGATCGGACGAGATCGGGCCTTTTCAGGGTGGTATGGCCGTGAGCGGTACTGAACTAGCAGATGGACACCCATGAAATGTCGAAAAAGATGCGGGGTATGATGCTCACAGCACCTGGTATTCCCAAGCGGTCTCCCAATCAGGTACTAACCAGGCCGAACTATGCTTGGCTTCCGAGATCGGACGAGATCAGGCCTTTTCAGGGTGGTATGGCCGTGAGCGGTACTGCTCTTGCAGATGGACACCCATGAGCTAAAGTATTTATTCGACCTTCTACACCTGCTACCCAAATCAATTGGGATTTGACATTATTCAAAGTCAGTTGGAATATTCAGGTTATAAAAGAGGGGGGAAAAGGCAGGAATATATACAGCTATGTTTTACTTTTGTGCATTTCAGGCCAAATTGGTATTTGTCTTTGAGTCAGCAATAATAACAAAGGAGTAAAGTCAGCTTGATTGCAGTAAGACTTTTTGCACTCTATACACTCAATTTTCACATGTTGTTTTACTTCTGGACGCTGCAAATGGACTGCACATCTGTTGCATCGTGTGTATATATGTGTATTACCGTACTTTGAATTTTGATTTAAACCTTTACAACCCAACTGCCTCAGATCAAGCAATTATAATGTAAAGTAGTAGATGTTTAAAAAAAGCACCAAATGCAAAAAGATAACAAAATAACAATACTAAATAGTCAAATAAGCAACTCCATTATTCTTTTAGAGAAAATATCTCAGCGGGGTCAAGTCATTCAATTCAAATCGACTGGTAATCAGATTCAATTAAAGACTAACCGATTGGGTGCAATGTTGTAGTGGCAGCACAACTAAATGAAATCACTGAATTTAAATGGGATTTATAAGTGTTTTCACATTTTATACTGTAAAACAAAAAATCACATAGGATTTATGGTTAAACACTGGTGCTACAGAATTTTACCAGAAATTACATTCAATTGGTATAGCACTTCAATAACCACCAATTTATTGGAACACTATTGTAGATTTTTCATTTCACTGAAACTAAAATTATATTGCTCCACCACCACATGCACACACCCCTTTTTTACTGTATAACTCTAGCAACCACAAGTATTTTATTTTTATTTTTTTAAGAAGAAAATGACTGACTATTCTTCTGTCTGTTCAGATATCACTACTTTTACATGATAAGAGAAGTAATTTTTAAAGAAGGCTCAGCAAAATACTCAGCATTCAATAGTACTGGCATGCTGGATCTTGCAAACTACACTCCTCAACTGCACGGAAAAAAAATAGAAAAAAACAGTCATACATTGTCTGCAGTACTTTCCACTCATTCGCTTACACTTTGTACTCCATCCTTTCTACACAAAAAGCATCATCCCGCTGTTACAGAGTAAAGAAGGTTGCACAGAGTCCTTTTCTTGCTGTTCTGTCTCTTTAGAACAGAAGGACACTTTGCGCTTCACAGAATGCAAGTCTACAAGTACTGCTGCTTAGATGTGGTTGAATGTTAGGCCCCTAAGAAATACATGTGAAGCAACAGCAATGCTTTACAAGGTGTCTATTGTTTATATAAATAAACATAAAACAGGTTACGAAAACATGCTGTAAAATCCAAATCATATTTTATCATAGTTTCACATGCTTAAACTAATAGTAATTGTTTAGTATAAATGATCGTCATGTGAAAGACATTGTTTAGTATTCTTTCATTCATTCATTCTCTCAACCGCTTATCCTCACAAGGGTCACGGGGGGTGCTAAGGCCTATCCCAGCTATCTACGGGCACCAGGCGGGGGACAAAAGAATGAACATAATTTAAAGTAATTGCTCTACAGTTGTACTGCATACCGGAGGTCATTTAATTCATTCAGATCAAGAACCTCAAATAACATATCGGCTGGTATTGTTGGAGATGGAAATCCAACTCATTTTATCTCTGAGGGCTAGCTGCGAATGCACTTGCATTATGTCAGTAAAATTCTAGAAATCATAGCGAAAGGGTTATTTTTCAAGAAAATCTGTTCCCGAAAGACCGACAAATTGTCTTTATTTGATGCTCTTGTCAGGAGTGGTTGGATTGCCTTTCCTGGCATGACGTCACGATAACTATCAGCTGTCACTAATTACGTGATTAGATTATTTTTGGCGTCACTGGACAAGGTCCAAGTGGACATGGGGAAGCTGGAGCACCTCTTTGAGTCCAGGGCCAAAGAGACGCCATGGGCCAAGAAAGCGCCAGAGAGCAAAAAGTCCGAGATCCTGGTTCTGGACTCCAAGCGGAGCACCGCCATCAACATCGGGATGACGGTCCTGCCCGCCGTTCACGTCATCAAGAGCGCCATCCTCAACTTTGACGACTTTGCCATCAACAAGGAGGGTGTGGAGAAGATCCTGAGCATGACGCCCACAGAGGAGGAGAAGCAGAAGATCCGCGAGGCTCGCTCGGCCAATCCCGACGTTCCCCTGGGGACGGCCGAGGAATTCCTCTCGGGCCTGGCTTCCGTCAGCGCCTTGACCCCCCGCCTGCAGCTGTGGTCTTTCAAACTCAACTATGAGGCACTCGAGCAGGAGATCGCCGAGCCCCTGTTTGACCTGAAGTTGGGCATGGAGCAGCTGGCCGGCAACCGGACCTTCAAGAAGATCCTGGCCACGCTGCTGGCCGTGGGGAACTTCCTCAACGGGTGTCCTCCTCACCAGAATCTTCAGGCTCCCTCCATGGTGAATCAATTCCTCTGGGCATAGGCATAAGATAACTTGGGCGCTCTCTGGTGGTTGTACGCACCTGGGCATCATGATGAAACGGTAAAGGCTTCCCAGGGCGACGTGCATAGCAGTGGTGGGGCGTAAGAGTACGCTGCGGCTCTAACTCTTCTACCAGCTGTGGCTCATCTCTAGAAATGATGTGCCTGAGAGCCCCGCACCACGGTGTGTCCATTACAAAATTCCTAAACGATTCTGAGGGGTTTCTTATACATTCCAAGCAGTCCGGTGTCTTCGAGGTGGATGGTTTGCGTCGCCGAGTGCGTCGGCGCGAGCGTGGGTGGCGCTCCGCTGGGTCCATAATGGTTGGATCGTGCTGTTACGATTTCGCCGCGTAGTGCGACGCGATCGTAGGGTAAGTTGAACCCAGATGCAGAGTCGCCGAAGTAATTGGAAAGGTGAGGCAGATCTGTAGCTCTTGTTGGTTGATTTAATAAACGGGGTAACATAACTTAAACAACTTGGCTTGACCACTCAGTACAAACGAACTGAACATGCGGCGTGGCGTCAATGGAAACAGCAATTACTACGAGGATTAACAGGAAACGAAACCAGAACTTAACCAGTCGATCCAACCGCGTCCACAGAAAATCATAATGCTTAAATACCAAAAATAATCTAATCACGTAATTAGTGACAGCTGATAGTTATCGTGACGTCATGCCAGGAAAGGCAATCCAACCACTCCTGACAGCTCTGAGTGATTTTGGATCCTTTGTTTCTCCCCCAAGTAATGAGGACATGTTCTTTTTAAGATAGCTCTCCATCTAAGTCCTACTATAGGTCCAGTCTTGGTAAAAGGTGCATGATGACAACTGATCTATCTGAAATCCAGAATTTGATCTGGATTTCAGATAGATCACCCATGAAATGTCGAAAAAGATGCGGGGTATGATGCTCACAGCACCTGGTATTCCCAAGCGGTCTCCCAATCAGGTACTAACCAGGCCGAACCATGCTTGGCTTCCGGGATAGGACGAGATTGGGCCTTTTCAGGGTGGTATGGCCGTGAGCGGTACTGCACTAGCAGATGGACACCCATGAAATGTCGAAAAAGATGCGGGGTATGATGCTCACAGCACCTGGTATTCCCAAGCGGTCTCCCAATCAGGTACTAACGAGGCCGAACCATGCTTGGCTTCCGAGATCGGACGAGATCGGGCCTTTTCAGGGTGGTATGGCCGTGAGCGGTACTGCATTAGCAGATGGACACCCATGAAATGTCGAAAAAGATGCGGGGTATGATGCTCACAGCACCTGGTATTCCCAAGCGGTCTCTCAATCAGGTACTAACCAGGCCGAACCATGCTTGGCTTCCGAGATCGGACGAGATCGGGCTTTTTCAGGGTGGTATGGCCGTGAGCGGTACTGCATTAGCAGATGGACACCCATGAAATGTCGAAAAAGATGCGGGGTATGATGCTCACAGCACCGGGTATCCACAAGCGGTCTCCCAATCAGGTACTAACCAGGCCGAACCATGATTGGCTGCCGAGATCGGGCGAGATCGGGCCTTTTCAGGGTGGTATGGCCGTGAGCGGTACTGCTCTTTCAGATGGACACCCATGAAATGTCGAAAAAGATGCGGGGTATGATGCTCACAGCACCTGGTATTCCCAAGCGGTGTCCCAATCAGGTACTAAACAGGCCGAACCATGCTTGGCTGCCGAGATCGGACGAGATCGGGCCTTTTCAGGGTGGTATGGCCGTGAGCGGTACTGCACTAGCAGATGGACACCCATGAAATGTCGAAAAAGATGCGGGGTATGATGCTCACAGCACCTGGTATTCCCAAGCGGTCTCCCAATCAGGTACTAAACAGGCCGAACCATATTTGGCTGCCGAGATCGGACGAGATCGGGCCTTTTCAGGGTGGTATGGCCGTGAGCGGTACTGCACTAGCAGATGGACACCCATGAAATGTCGAAAAAGATGCGGGGTATGATGCTCACAGCACCTGGTATTCCCAAGCGGTCTCCCAATCAGGTACTAACCAGGCCGAACCATGCTTGGCTTCCGAGATCGGACAAGATCGGGCCTTTTCAGGGTGGTATGGCCGTGAGCGGTACTGCTCTTGCAGATGGACACCCATGAAATGTCGAAAAAGATGCGAGGTATGATGCTCACAGCATCTGGTATTCCCAAGCGGTCTCCCAATTAGGTACTAACCAGGCCGATCCATGTTTGGCTTCCGAGATCGGACGAGATCGGGCCTTTACAGGGTGGTATGGCCGTGAGCGGTACTGCACTAGCAGATGGACACCCATGAAATGTCGAAAAAGATGCGGGGTATGATGCTCACAGCATCTGGTATTCCCAAGCGGTCTCCCAATTAGGTACTAACCAGGCCGATCCATGTTTGGCTTCCGAGATCGGACGAGATCGGACGAGATCGGGCCTTTTCAGGGTGGTATGGCCGTGAGCGGTACTGCACTAGCAGATGGACACCCATGAAATGTCGAAAAAGATGCGGGGTATGATGCTCACAGCACCTGGTATTCCCAAGCGGTCTCCCAATCAGGTACTAACCAGGCCGGACCATGCTTGGCTACCTAGATCGGGCGAAATCGGGCCTTTTCAGGGTGGTATGGCCGTGAGCGGTACTGCTTTTGCAGATGGACACCCATGAAATGTCGAAAAAGATGCGGGGTATGATGCTCACAGCACCTGGTATTCCCAAGCGGTCTCCCAATCAGGTACTTACCAGGCCGAACCATGTTTGGCTTCCGAGATCGGAGGAGAATGGGCCTTTTCAGGGTGGTATGGCCGTGAGCGGTACTACTCCTGCAGATGGACACCCATGAAATGTCGAAAAAGATGCGGGGCAAGATGCTCACAGCACCTGGTAATCCCAAGCGGTCTCCCAATCAGGTACTAAACAGGCAGAACCCTGCTTGGCTGCCGAGATCGGACGAGATCGGGCGAGATCGGGCCTTATCAGGGTAGTATGGCCGTGAGCGGTACTGCTCTTGCAGATGGACACCCATGAAATGTCGAAAAAGGTGCGGGGTATGATGCTCACAGCACCTGGTGTTCCCAAGCGGTCTCCCAATCAGGTACTAACCAGGCCGAACCATGCTTGGCTGCCGAGATCGGACGAGATCGGGCGAGATCGGGCCTTTTCAGGGTGGTATGGCCGTGAGCGGTACTGCTCTTGCAGATGGACACCCATGAAATGTCGAAAAAGATGCGGGGTATGATGCTCACAGCACCTAGTATTCCCAAGCGGTCTCCCAATCAGGTACTAACCAGGCCGGACCATGCTTGGCTTCCGAGATCGGACGAGATCGGGCCTTTTCAGGGTGGTATGGCCGTGAGCGGTACTGCATTAGCAGATGGACACCCATGAAATGTCGAAAAAGATGCGGGGTATGCTGCTCACAGCACCTGGTATTCCCAAGCGGTCTCCCAATCAGGTACTAAACAGGCCGAACCATGCTTGGCTGCCGAGATCGGACGAGATCGGGCCTTTTCAGGGTGGTATGGCCGTGAGCGGTACTGCACTAGCAGATGGACACCCATGAAATGTCGAAAAAGATGCGTGGTGTGATGCTCACAGCACCTGGTATTCCCAAGCGGTCTCCCAATCAGGTACTAACCAGACCGAACCATGCTTGGCTTCTGTGATCGGACAAGATCGGGCCTTTTCAGGGTGGTATGGCCGTGAGCGGTACTGCTCATGCAGATGGACACCCATGAAATGTCGAAAAAGATGCGAGGTATGATGCTCACAGCACCTGGTATTCCCAAGCGGTCTCCCAATCAGGTACTAAACAGGCCGAACCATGCTTGGCTGCCGAGATCGCACGAGATCGGACGAGATCGGGCCTTATCAGGGTTGTATGGCCGTGAGCGGTACTGCACTAGCAGATGGACACCCATGAAATGTCGAAAATGATGCGGGGTATGATGCTCACAGCACCTGGTATTCCCAAGCGGTCTCCCAATCAGGTACTAACCAGGCCGAACCATGCTTGGCCTCCAAGATCGGACGAGATCGGGCCTTTACAGGGTGGTATGGCCGTGAGCGGTACTGCTCTTGCAGATGGACACCCATGAAATGTCGAAAAATATGCGGGGTATGATGCTCACAGCACCTGGTATTCCCAAGCGGTCTCCCAATCAGGTACTAACCAGGCCGAACCATGCTTGGCTGCCGAGATCGGACGAAATCGGGCGAGATCGGGCCTTATCAGGGTGGTATGGCCGTGAGCGGTACTGCACTAGCAGATGGACACCCATGAAATGTCGAAAAAGATGCGGGGTATGATGCTCACAGCACCTGGTATTCCCAAGCGGTCTCCCAATCAGGTACTAACCAGGCCGAACCATGCTTGGCTGCCGAGATCAGACGAGATCGGGCGAGGTCGGGCCTTATCAGGGTGGTATGGCCGTGAGCGGTACTGCTCTTGCAGATGGACACCCATGGAATGTCGAAAAAGATGCGGGGTATGATGCTCACAGCACCTGGTATTCCCAAGCGGTCTCCCAATCAGGTACTAAACAGGCCGAACCATGCTTGGCTTCCGAGATCGGACGAGATCGGGCCTTTTCAGGGTGGTATGGCCGTGAGCGGGACTGCACTAGCAGATGGACACCCATGAAATGTCGAAAAAGATGCGGGGTATGATGCTCACAGCACCTGGTATTCCCAAGCGGTCTCCCAATCAGGTACTAAACAGGCCGAACCATGCTTGGCTGCCGAGATCGGACGAGATCGGGCCTTTTCAGGGTGGTATGGCCGTGAGCGGTACTGCACTAGCAGATGGACACCCATGAAATGTCGAAAAAGATGCGGGGTATGATGCTCACAGCACCTGGTATTCCCAAGCGGTCTCCCAATCAGGTACTAAACAGGCCGAACCATGCGTGGCTTCCGAGATCGGACGAGATCGGGCCTTTTCAGGGTGGTATGGCCGTGAGGGGTACTGCTCTTGCAGATGGACACCCATGAAATGTCGAAAAAGATGCTGGGTATGATGCTCACAGCACCTGGTATTCCCAAGCGGTCTCCCAATCAGGTACTAACCAGGCCGAACCATGCTTGGCTGCCGAGATCGGACGAGATCGGGCCTTTTCAGGGTGGTATGGCCGTGAGCAGTACTGCACTAGCAGATGGACACCCATGAAATGTCGAAAAAGATGCGGGGTATGATGCTCACAGCACCTGGTATTCCCAAGCGGTCTCCCAATCAGGTACTAACCAGGCCGGACCATGCTTGGCTACCTAGATCGGGCGAAATCGGGCCTTTTCAGGGTGGTATGGCCGTGAGCGGTACTGCTTTTGCAGATGGACACCCATGAAATGTCGAAAAAGATGCGGGGTATGATGCTCACAGCACCTGGTATTCCCAAGCGGTCTCCCAATCAGGTACTTACCAGGCCGAACCATGTTTGGCTTCCGAGATCGGAGGAGATTGGGCCTTTTCAGGGTGGTATGGCCGTGAGCGGTACTACTCTTGCAGATGGACACCCATGAAATGTCGAAAAAGATGCGGGGCAAGATGCTCACAGCACCTGGTAATCCCAAGCGGTCTCCCAATCAGGTACTAAACAGGCAGAACCCTGCTTGGCTGCCGAGATCGGACGAGATCGGGCGAGATCGGGCCTTATCAGGGTGGTATGGCCGTGAGCGGTACTGCTCTTGCAGATGGACACCCATGAAATGTCGAAAAAGGTGCGGGGTCTGATGCTCACAGCACCTGGTATTCCCAAGCGGTCTCCCAATCAGGTACTAACCAGGCCGAACCATGCTTGGCTGCCGAGATCGGACGAGATCGGGCGAGATCGGGCCTTTTCAGGGTGGTATGGCCGTGAGCGGTACTGCTCTTGCAGATGGACACCCATGAAATGTCGAAAAAGATGCGGGGTATGATGCTCACAGCACCTGGTATTCCCAAGCGGTCTCCCAATCAGGTACTAACCAGGCCGGACCATGCTTGGCTTCCGAGATCGGACGAGATCGGGCCTTTTCAGGGTGGTATGGCCGTGAGCGGTACTGCATTAGCAGATGGACACCCATGAAATGTCGAAAAATATGCGGGGTATGATGCTCACAGCACCTGGTATTCCCAAGCGGTCTCCCAAACAGGTACTAACCAGGCCGAACCATGCTTGGCTGCTGAGATCGGACGAAATCGGGCGAGATCGGGCCTTATCAGGGTGGTATGGCCGTGAGCGGTACTGCACTAGCAGATGGACACCCATGAAATGTCGAAAAAGATGCGGGGTATGATGCTCACAGCACCTGGTATTCCCAAGCGGTCTCCCAATCAGGTACTAACCAGGCCGAATCATGTTTGGCTGCCGAGATCAGACGAGATCGGGCGAGGTCGGGCCTTATCAGGGTGGTATGGCCGTGAGCGGTACTGCTCTTGCAGATGGACACCCATGGAATGTCGAAAAAGATGCGGGGTATGATGCTCACAGCACCTGGTATTCCCAAGCGGTCTCCCAATCAGGTACTAAACAGGCCGAACCATGCTTGGCTTTCGAGATCGGACGAGATCGGGCCTTTTCAGGGTGGTATGGCCGTGAGCGGGACTGCACTAGCAGATGGACACCCATGAAATGTCGAAAAAGATGCGGGGTATGATGCTCACAGCACCTGGTATTCCCAAGCGGTCTCCCAATCAGGTACTAACCAGGCCGAACCATGCTTGGCTTCCGAGATCGGGCGAGATCGGGCCTTTTCAGGGTGGTATGGCCGTGAGCGGTACTGCATTAGCAGATGGACACCCATGAAATGTCGAAAAAGATGCGGGGTATGATGCTCACAGCACCTGGTATTCCGAAGCGGTCTCCCAATCAGGTACTAAACAGGCCGAACCATGCTTGGCTGCCGAGATCGGACGAGATCGGGCCTTTTCAGGGTGGTATGGCCGTGAGCGGTACTGCACTAGCAGATGGACACCCATGAAATGTCGAAAAAGATGCGGGGTATGATGCTCACAGCACCTGGTATTTCCAAGCGGTCTCCCAATCAGGTACTAACCAGGCCGAACCATGCTTGGCTTCCGAGATCAGACGAGATCGGGCCTTTTCAGGGTGGTATGGCCGTGACCGGTACTGTACTAGCAGATGGACACCCATGAAATGTCGAAAAAGATGCGGGGTATGATGCTCACAGCACCTGGTATTCCCAAGCGGTCTCCCAATCAGGTACTAACCAGGCCGAACCATGCTTGGCTTCCGAGATCGGACGAGATTGGGCCTTTTCAGGGTGGTATGGCCGTGAGCAGTACTGCTCTTGCAGATGGACACCCATGAAATGTCGAAAAAGATGCTGGGTATGATGCTCACAGCACCTGGTATTCCCAAGCGGTCTCCCAATCAGGTACTAACCAGGCCGAACCATGCTTGGCTGCCGTGATCGGACGAGATCGGGCCTTTTCAGGGTGGTATGGCCGTGAGCGGTACTGCACTAGCAGATGGACACCCATGAAATGTCGAAAAAGATGCGGGGTATGATGCTCACAGCACCTGGTATTCCCAAGCGGTCTCCCAATTAGGTACTAACCAGGCCGATCCATGTTTGGCTTCCGAGATCGGACGAGATCGGACGAGATCGGGCCTTTTCAGGGTGGTATGGCCGTGAGCGGTACTGCACTAGCAGATGGACACCCATGAAATGTCGAAAAAGATGCGGGGTATGATGCTCACAGCACCTGGTATTCCCAAGCGGTCTCCCAATCAGGTACTAACCAGGCCGGACCATGCTTGGCTACCTAGATCGGGCGAAATCGGGCCTTTTCAGGGTGGTATGGCCGTGAGCGGTACTGCTTTTGCAGATGGACACCCATGAAATGTCGAAAAAGATGCGGGGTATGATGCTCACAGCACCTGGTATTCCCAAGCGGTCTCCCAATCAGGTACTTACCAGGCCGAACCATGTTTGGCTTCCGAGATCGGAGGAGATTGGGCCTTTTCAGGGTGGTATGGCCGTGAGCGGTACTACTCTTGCAGATGGACACCCATGAAATGTCGAAAAAGATGCGGGGCAAGATGCTCACAGCACCTGGTAATCCCAAGCGGTCTCCCAATCAGGTACTAAACAGGCAGAACCCTGCTTGGCTGCCGAGATCGGACGAGATCGGGCGAGATCGGGCCTTATCAGGGTGGTATGGCCGTGAGCGGTACTGCTCTTGCAGATGGACACCCATGAAATGTCGAAAAAGGTGCGGGGTATGATGCTCACAGCACCTGGTATTCCCAAGCGGTCTCCCAATCAGGTACTAACCAGGCCGAACCATGCTTGGCTGCCGAGATCGGACGAGATCGGGCGAGATCGGGCCTTTTCAGGGTGGTATGGCCGTGAGCGGTACTGCTCTTGCAGATGGACACCCATGAAATGTCGAAAAAGATGCGGGGTATGATGCTCACAGCACCTGGTATTCCCAAGCGGTCTCCCAATCAGGTACTAACCAGGCCGGACCATGCTTGGCTTCCGAGATCGGACGAGATCGGGCCTTTTCAGGGTGGTATGGCCGTGAGCGGTACTGCATTAGCAGATGGACACCCATGAAATGTCGAAAAAGATGCGGGGTATGATGCTCACAGCACCTGGTATTCCCAAGCGGTCTCCCAATCAGGTACTAAACAGGCCGAACCATGCTTGGCTGCCGAGATCGGACGAGATCGGGCCTTTTCAGGGTGGTATGGCCGTGAGCGGTACTGCACTAGCAGATGGACACCCATGAAATGTCGAAAAAGATGCGTGGTGTGATGCTCACAGCACCTGGTATTCCCAAGCGGTCTCCCAATCAGGTACTAACCAGACCGAACCATGCTTGGCTTCTGAGATCGGACAAGATCGGGCCTTTTCAGGGTGGTATGGCCGTGAGCGGTACTGCTCATGCAGATGGACACCCATGAAATGTCGAAAAAGATGCGAGGTATGATGCTCACAGCACCTGGTATTCCCAAGCGGTCTCCCAATCAGGTACTAAACAGGCCGAACCATGCTTGGCTGCCGAGATCGGACGAGATCGGACGAGATCGGGCCTTATCAGGGTTGTATGGCCGTGAGCGGTACTGCACTAGCAGATGGACACCCATGAAATGTCGAAAAAGATGCGGGGTATGATGCTCACAGCACCTGGTATTCCCAAGCGGTCTCCCAATCAGGTACTAACCAGGCCGAACCATGCTTGGCCTCCAAGATCGGACGAGATCGGGCCTTTACAGGGTGGTATGGCCGTGAGCGGTACTGCTCTTGCAGATGGACACCCATGAAATGTCGAAAAATATGCGGGGTATGATGCTCACAGCACCTGGTATTCCCAAGCGGTCTCCCAATCAGGTACTAACCAGGCCGAACCATGCTTGGCTGCCGAGATCGGAAAAAATCGGGCGAGATCGGGCCTTATCAGGGTGGTATGGCCGTGAGCGGTACTGCACTAGCAGATGGACACCCATGAAATGTCGAAAAAGATGCGGGGTATGATGCTCACAGCACCTGGTATTCCCAAGCGGTCTCCCAATCAGGTACTAACCAGGCCGAACCATGCTTGGCTGTCGAGATCAGACGAGATCGGGCGAGGTCGGGCCTTATCAGGGTGGTATGGCCGTGAGCGGTACTGCTCTTGCAGATGGACACCCATGGAATGTCGAAAAAGATGCGGGGTATGATGCTCACAGCACCTGGTATTCCCAAGCGGTCTCCCAATCAGGTACTAAACAGGCCGAACAATGCTTGGCTTCCGAGATCGGACGAGATCGGGCCTTTTCAGGGTGGTATGGCCGTGAGCGGGACTGCACTAGCAGATGGACACCCATGAAATGTCGAAAAAGATGCGGGGTATGATGCTCACAGCACCTGGTATTCCCAAGCGGTCTCCCAATCAGGTACTAACCAGGCCGAACCATGCTTGGCTTCCGAGATCGGGCGAGATCGGGCCTTTTCAGGGTGGTATGGCCGTGAGCGGTACTGCATTAGCAGATGGACACCCATGAAATGTCGAAAAAGATGCGGGGTATGATGCTCACAGCACCTGGTATTCCGAAGCGGTCTCCCAATCAGGTACTAAACAGGCCGAACCATGCTTGGCTGCCGAGATCGGACGAGATCGGGCCTTTTCAGGGTGGTATGGCCGTGAGCGGTACTGCACTAGCAGATGGACACCCATGAAATGTCGAAAAAGATGCGGGGTATGATGCTCACAGCACCTGGTATTCCCAAGCGGTCTCCCAATCAGGTACTTACCAGGCCGAACCATGTTTGGCTTCCGAGATCGGAGGAGATTGGGCCTTTTCAGGGTGGTATGGCCGTGAGCAGTACTGCTCTTGCAGATGGACACCCATGAAATGTCGAAAAAGATGCTGGGTATGATGCTCACAGCACCTGGTATTCCCAAGCGGTCTCCCAATCAGGTACTAACCAGGCCGAACCATGCTTGGCTGCCGAGATCGGACGAGATCGGGCCTTTTCAGGGTGGTATGGCCGTGAGCGGTACTGCACTAGCAGATGGACACCCATGAAATGTCGAAAAAGATGCGGGGTATGATGCTCACAGCACCTGGTATTCCCAAGCGGTCTCCCAATTAGGTACTAACCAGGCCGATCCATGTTTGGCTTCCGAGATCGGACGAGATCGGACGAGATCGGGCCTTTTCAGGGTGGTATGGCCGTGAGCGGTACTGCACTAGCAGATGGACACCCATGAAATGTCGAAAAAGATGCGGGGTATGATGCTCACAGCACCTGGTATTCCCAAGCGGTCTCCCAATCAGGTACTTACCAGGCCGTACCATGCTTGGCTTCCGAGATCGGAGGAGATTGGGCCTTCTCAGGGTGGTATGGCCGTGAGCGGTACTACTCTCGCAGATGGACACCCATGAAATGTCGAAAAAGATGCGGGGCAAGATGCTCACAGCACCTGGTAATCCCAAGCGGTCTCCCAATCAGGTACTAAACAGGCAGAACCCTGCTTGGCTGCCGAGATCGGACGAGATCGGGCGAGATCGGGCCTTATCAGGGTGGTATGGCCGTGAGCGGTACTGCTCTTGCAGATGGACACCCATGAAATGTCGAAAAAGGTGCGGGGTATGATGCTCACAGCACCTGGTATTCCCAAGCGGTCTCCCAATCAGGTACTAACCAGGCCGAACCATGCTTGGCTGCCGAGATCGGACGAGATCGGGCCTTTTCAGGGTGGTATGGCCGTGGGCGGTACTGCACTAGCAGATGGACACCCATGAAATGTCGAAAAAGATGCGGGGTATGATGCACACAGCACCTGGTATTCCCAAGCGGTCTCCCAATCAGGTACTAAACAGGCCGAACCATGCTTGGCTTCCGAGATCGGGCGAGATCGGGCCTTTTCAGGGTGGTATGGCCGTGAGCGGTACTGCACTAGCAGATGGACACCCATGAAATGTCGAAAAAGATGCGGGGTATGATGCTCACAGCACCTGGTATTCCCAAGCGGTCTCCCAATCAGGTACTAACCAGGCCGAACCATGCTTGGCTTCCTAGATCGGACGAGATCGGGCCTTTTCAGGGTGGTATGGCCGTGAGCGGTACTGCTCTTGCAGATGGACACCCATGAAATGTCGAAAAAGATGCGGGGTATGATGCTCACAGCAACTGGTATTCCCAAGCGGTCTCCCAATCAGGTACTAACCAGGCCGAACCATGCTTGGCTTCCGAGATCGGACGAGATCGGGCCTTTTCAGGGTGGTATGGCCGTGGGCGATACTGATCTTGCAGATGGACACCCATGAAATGTCGAAAAAGATGCGGGGTATGATGCTCACAGCACCTGGTATTCCCAAGCGGTCTCCCAATCAGGTACTAACCAGGCCGAACCATGCTTGGCTTCCGAGATCGGACGAGATCGGGCCTTTTCAGGGTGGTATGGCCGTGAGCGGTCCTGCGCCAGCAGATGGACACCCATGAAATGTCGAAAAAGATGCGGGGTATGATGCTCACAGCACCTGGTATTCCCAAGCGGTCTCCCAATCAGGTACTAACCAGGCCGAACCATGCTTGGCTGCCGAGATCGGACGAGATCGGGCGAGATCGGGCCTTATCAGGGTGGTATGGCCGTGAACGGTACTGCTCTTGCAGATGGACACCCATGAAATGTCGAAAAAGATGCGGGGTCTGATGCTCACAGCACCTGGTATTCCCAAGCGGTCTCCCAATCAGGTACTAAACAGGCGGAACAATGTTTGGCTTCCGAGATCGGACGAGATCGGGCCTTTTCAGGGTGGTATGGCCGTGAGCGGTACTGCACTAGCAGATGGACACCCATGAAATGTCGAAAAAGATGCGGGGTATGATGCTCACAGCATCTGGTATTCCCAAGCGGTCTCCCAATTAGGTACTAACCAGGCCGATCCATGTTTGGCTTCCGAGATCGGACGAGATCGGACGAGATCGGGCCTTTTCAGGGTGGTATGGCCGTGAGCGGAACTGCACTAGCAGATGGACACCCATGAAATGTCGAAAAAGATGCGGGGTATGATGCTCACAGCACCTGGTATTCCCAAGCGGTCTCCCAATCAGGTACTTACCAGGCCGTACCATGCTTGGCTTCCGAGATCGGAGGAGATTGGGCCTTTTCAGGGTGGTATGGCCGTGAGCGGTACTACTCTCGCAGATGGACACCCATGAAATGTCGAAAAAGATGCGGGGCAAGATGCTCACAGCACCTGGTAATCCCAAGCGGTCTCCCAATCAGGTACTAAACAGGCAGAACCCTGCTTGGCTGCCGAGATCGGACGAGATCGGGCGAGATCGGGCCTTATCAGGGTGGTATGGCCGTGAGCGGTACTGCTCTTGCAGATGGACACCCATGAAATGTCGAAAAAGGTGCGGGGTATGATGCTCACAGCACCTGGTATTCCCAAGCGGTCTCCCAATCAGGTACTAACCAGGCCGAACCATGCTTGGCTGCCGAGATCGGACGAGATCGGGCCTTTTCAGGGTGGTATGGCCGTGGGCGGTACTGCACAAGCAGATGGACACCCATGAAATGTCGAAAAAGATGCGGGGTATGATGCACACAGCACCTGGTATTCCCAAGCGGTCTCCCAATCAGGTACTAAACAGGCCGAACCATGCTTGGCTTCCGAGATCGGGCGAGATCGGGCCTTTTCAGGGTGGTATGGCCGTGAGCGGTACTGCACTAGCAGATGGACACCCATGAAATGTCGAAAAAGATGCTGGGTATGATGCTCACAGCACCTGGTATTCCCAAGCGGTCTCCCAATCAGGTACTAACCAGGCCGAACCATGCTTGGCTGCCGAGATCGGACGAGATCGGGCCTTTTCAGGGTGGTATGGCCGTGAGCGGTACTGCACTAGCAGATGGACACCCATGAAATGTCGAAAAAGATGCGGGGTATGATGCTCACAGCACCTGGTATTCCCAAGCGGTCTCCCAATTAGGTACTAACCAGGCCGATCCATGTTTGGCTTCCGAGATCGGACGAGATCGGACGAGATCGGGCCTTTTCAGGGTGGTATGGCCGTGAGCGGTACTGCACTAGCAGATGGACACCCATGAAATGTCGAAAAAGATGCGGGGTATGATGCTCACAGCACCTGGTATTCCCAAGCGGTCTCCCAATCAGGTACTAACCAGGCCGGACCATGCTTGGCTACCAAGATCGGGCGAAATCGGGCCTTTTCAGGGTGGTATGGCCGTGAGCGGTACTGCTTTTGCAGATGGACACCCATGAAATGTCGAAAAAGATGCGGGGTATGATGCTCACAGCACCTGGTATTCCCAAGCGGTCTCCCAATCAGGTACTTACCAGGCCGAACCATGTTTGGCTTCCGAGATCGGAGGAGATTGGGCCTTTTCAGGGTGGTATGGCCGTGAGCGGTACTACTCTTGCAGATGGACACCCATGAAATGTCGAAAAAGATGCGGGGCAAGATGCTCACAGCACCTGGTAATCCCAAGCGGTCTCCCAATCAGGTACTAAACAGGCAGAACCCTGCTTGGCTGCCGAGATCGGACGAGATCGGGCGAGATCGGGCCTTATCAGGGTGGTATGGCCGTGAGCGGTACTGCTCTTGCAGATGGACACCCATGAAATGTCGAAAAAGGTGCGGGGTATGATGCTCACAGCACCTGGTATTCCCAAGCGGTCTCCCAATCAGGTACTAACCAGGCCGAACCATGCTTGGCTGCCGAGATCGGACGAGATCGGGCGAGATCGGGCCTTTTCAGGGTGGTATGGCGGTGAGCGGTACTGCTCTTGCAGATGGACACCCATGAAATGTCGAAAAAGATGCGGGGTATGATGCTCACAGCACCTGGTATTCCCAAGCGGTCTCCCAATCAGGTCCTAAACAGGCCGAACCATGTTTGGCTTCCGAGATCGGACCTTTTCAGGGTGGTATGGCCGTGAGCGGTACTGCTCTTGCAGATGGACACCCATGAAATGTCGAAAAAGATGCGGGGTATGATGCTCACAGCACCTGGTATTCCCAAGCAGTCTCCCAATCAGGTACTAACCAGGCCGGACCATGCTTGGCTTCCGAGATCGGACGAGATCGGGCCTTTTCAGGGTGGTATGGCCGTGAGCGGTACTGCATTAGCAGATGGACACCCATGAAATGTCGAAAAAGATGCGGGGTATGATGCTCACAGCACCTGGTATTCCCAAGCGGTCTCCCAATCAGGTACTAAACAGGCCGAACCATGCTTGGCTGCCGAGATCGGACGAGATCGGGCCTTTTCAGGGTGGTATGGCCGTGAGCGGTACTGCACTAGCAGATGGACACCCATGAAATGTCGAAAAAGATGCGTGGTGTGATGCTCACAGCACCTGGTATTCCCAAGCGGTCTCCCAATCAGGTACTAACCAGACCGAACCATGCTTGGCTTCTGAGATCGGACAAGATCGGGCCTTTTCAGGGTGGTATGGCCGTGAGCGGTACTGCTCATGCAGATGGACACCCATGAAATGTCGAAAAAGATGCGAGGTATGATGCTCACAGCACCTGGTATTCCCAAGCGGTCTCCCAATCAGGTACTAAACAGGCCGAACCATGCTTGGCTGCCGAGATCGGACGAGATCGGACGAGATCGGGCCTTATCAGGGTTGTATGGCCGTGAGCGGTACTGCACTAGCAGATGGACACCCATGAAATGTCGAAAAAGATGCGGGGTATGATGCTCACAGCACCTGGTATTCCCAAGCGGTCTCCCAATCAGGTACTAACCAGGCCGAACCATGCTTGGCCTCCAAGATCGGACGAGATCGGGCCTTTACAGGGTGGTATGGCCGTGAGCGGTACTGCTCTTGCAGATGGACACCCATGAAATGTCGAAAAAGATGCGGGGTATGATGCTCACAGCACCTGGTATTCCCAAGCGGTCTCCCAATCAGGTACTAACCAGGCCGAACCATGCTTGGCTGCCGAGATCAGACGAGATCGGGCGAGGTCGGGCCTTATCAGGGTGGTATGACCGTGAGCGGTACTGCTCTTGCAGATGGACACCCATGGAATGTCGAAAAAGATGCGGGGTATGATGCTCACAGCACCTGGTATTCCCAAGCGGTCTCCCAATCAGGTACTAAACAGGCCGAACCATGCTTGGCTTCCGAGATCGGACGAGATCGGGCCTTTTCAGGGTGGTATGGCCGTGAGCGGGACTGCACTAGCAGATGGACACCCATGAAATGTCGAAAAAGATGCGGGGTATGATGCTCACAGCACCTGGTATTCCCAAGCGGTCTCCCAATCAGGTACTAACCAGGCCGAACCATGCTTGGCTTCCGAGATCGGGCGAGATCGGGCCTTTTCAGGGTGGTATGGCCGTGAGCGGTACTGCATTAGCAGATGGACACCCATGAAATGTCGAAAAAGATGCGGGGTATGATGCTCACAGCACCTGGTATTCCGAAGCGGTCTCCCAATCAGGTACTAAACAGGCCGAACCATGCTTGGCTGCCGAGATCGGACGAGATCGGGCCTTTTCAGGGTGGTATGGCCGTGAGCGGTACTGCACTAGCAGATGGACACCCATGAAATGTCGAAAAAGATGCGGGGTATGATGCTCACAGCACCTGGTATTTCCAAGCGGTCTCCTAATCAGGTACTAACCAGGCCGAACCATGCTTGGCTTCCGAGATCGGACGAGATCGGGCCTTTTCAGGGTGGTATGGCCGTGACCGGTACTGTACTAGCAGATGGACACCCATGAAATGTCGAAAAAGATGCGGGGTATGATGCTCACAGCACCTGGTATTCCCAAGCGGTCTCCCAATCAGGTACTAACCAGGCCGAACCATGCTTGGCTTCCGAGATCGGACGAGATTGGGCCTTTTCAGGGTGGTATGGCCGTGAGCAGTACTGCTCTTGCAGATGGACACCCATGAAATGTCGAAAAAGATGCTGGGTATGATGCTCACAGCACCTGGTATTCCCAAGCGGTCTCCCAATCAGGTACTAACCAGGCCGAACCATGCTTGGCTGCCGAGATCGGACGAGATCGGGCCTTTTCAGGGTGGTATGGCCGTGAGCGGTACTGCACTAGCAGATGGACACCCATGAAATGTCGAAAAAGATGCGGGGTATGATGCTCACAGCACCTGGTATTCCCAAGCGGTCTCCCAATTAGGTACTAACCAGGCCGATCCATGTTTGGCTTCCGAGATCGGACGAGATCGGACGAGATCGGGCCTTTTCAGGGTGGTATGGCCGTGAGCGGTACTGCACTAGCAGATGGACACCCATGAAATGTCGAAAAAGATGCGGGGTATGATGCTCACAGCACCTGGTATTCCCAAGCGGTCTCCCAATCAGGTACTTACCAGGCCGTACCATGCTTGGCTTCCGAGATCGGACGAGATCGGACGAGATCGGGCCTTTTCAGGGTGGTATGGCCGTGAGCGGTACTGCACTAGCAGATGGACACCCATGAAATGTCGAAAAAGATGCGGGGTATGATGCTCACAGCACCTGGTATTCCCAAGCGGTCTCCCAATCAGGTACTAACCAGGCCGGACCATGCTTGGCTACCTAGATCGGGCGAAATCGGGCCTTTTCAGGGTGGTATGGCCGTGAGCGGTACTGCTTTTGCAGATGGACACCCATGAAATGTCGAAAAAGATGCGGGGTATGATGCTCACAGCACCTGGTATTCCCAAGCGGTCTCCCAATCAGGTACTTACCAGGCCGAACCATGTTTGGCTTCCGAGATCGGAGGAGATTGGGCCTTTTCAGGGTGGTATGGCCGTGAGCGGTACTACTCTTGCAGATGGACACCCATGAAATGTCGAAAAAGATGCGGGGCAAGATGCTCACAGCACCTGGTAATCCCAAGCGGTCTCCCAATCAGGTACTAAACAGGCAGAACCCTGCTTGGCTGCCGAGATCGGACGAGATCGGGCGAGATCGGGCCTTATCAGGGTGGTATGGCCGTGAGCGGTACTGCTCTTGCAGATGGACACCCATGAAATGTCGAAAAAGGTGCGGGGTATGATGCTCACAGCACCTGGTATTCCCAAGCGGTCTCCCAATCAGGTACTAACCAGGCCGAACCATGCTTGGCTGCCGAGATCGGACGAGATCGGGCGAGATCGGGCCTTTTCAGGGTGGTATGGCCGTGAGCGGTACTGCTCTTGCAGATGGACACCCATGAAATGTCGAAAAAGATGCGGGGTATGATGCTCACAGCACCTGGTATTCCCAAGCGGTCTCCCAATCAGGTACTAACCAGGCCGGACCATGCTTGGCTTCCGAGATCGGACGAGATCGGGCCTTTTCAGGGTGGTATGGCCGTGAGCGGTACTGCATTAGCAGATGGACACCCATGAAATGTCGAAAAAGATGCGGGGTATGATGCTCACAGCACCTGGTATTCCCAAGCGGTCTCCCAATCAGGTACTAAACAGGCCGAACCATGCTTGGCTGCCGAGATCGGACGAGATCGGGCCTTTTCAGGGTGGTATGGCCGTGAGCGGTACTGCACTAGCAGATGGACACCCATGAAATGTCGAAAAAGATGCGTGGTGTGATGCTCACAGCACCTGGTATTCCCAAGCGGTCTCCCAATCAGGTACTAACCAGACCGAACCATGCTTGGCTTCTGAGATCGGACAAGATCGGGCCTTTTCAGGGTGGTATGGCCGTGAGCGGTACTGCTCATGCAGATGGACACCCATGAAATGTCGAAAAAGATGCGAGGTATGATGCTCACAGCACCTGGTATTCCCAAGCGGTCTCCCAATCAGGTACTAAACAGGCCGAACCATGCTTGGCTGCCGAGATCGGACGAGATCGGACGAGATCGGGCCTTATCAGGGTTGTATGGCCGTGAGCGGTACTGCACTAGCAGATGGACACCCATGAAATGTCGAAAAAGATGCGGGGTATGATGCTCACAGCACCTGGTATTCCCAAGCGGTCTCCCAATCAGGTACTAACCAGGCCGAACCATGCTTGGCTGTCGAGATCAGACGAGATCGGGCGAGGTCGGGCCTTATCAGGGTGGTATGGCCGTGAGCGGTACTGCTCTTGCAGATGGACACCCATGGAATGTCGAAAAAGATGCGGGGTATGATGCTCACAGCACCTGGTATTCCCAAGCGGTCTCCCAATCAGGTACTAAACAGGCCGAACAATGCTTGGCTTCCGAGATCGGACGAGATCGGGCCTTTTCAGGGTGGTATGGCCGTGAGCGGGACTGCACTAGCAGATGGACACCCATGAAATGTCGAAAAAGATGCGGGGTATGATGCTCACAGCACCTGGTATTCCCAAGCGGTCTCCCAATCAGGTACTAACCAGGCCGAACCATGCTTGGCTTCCGAGATCGGGCGAGATCGGGCCTTTTCAGGGTGGTATGGCCGTGAGCGGTACTGCATTAGCAGATGGACACCCATGAAATGTCGAAAAAGATGCGGGGTATGATGCTCACAGCACCTGGTATTCCGAAGCGGTCTCCCAATCAGGTACTAAACAGGCCGAACCATGCTTGGCTGCCGAGATCGGACGAGATCGGGCCTTTTCAGGGTGGTATGGCCGTGAGCGGTACTGCACTAGCAGATG
This sequence comes from Stigmatopora nigra, assembly GCF_051989575.1. Taxonomy (NCBI): domain Eukaryota; kingdom Metazoa; phylum Chordata; class Actinopteri; order Syngnathiformes; family Syngnathidae; genus Stigmatopora; species Stigmatopora nigra. Next base: position 1,270,511 of record NW_027551603.1, read on the forward strand.
GACACCCATGAAATGTCGAAAAAGATGCGGGGTATGATGCTCACAGCACCTGGTATTTCCAAGCGGTCTCCTAATCAGGTACTAACCAGGCCGAACCATGCTTGGCTTCCGAGATCGGACGAGATCGGGCCTTTTCAGGGTGGTATGGCCGTGACCGGTACTGTACTAGCAGATGGACACCCATGAAATGTCGAAAAAGATGCGGGGTATGATGCTCACAGCACCTGGTATTCCCAAGCGGTCTCCCAATCAGGTACTAACCAGGCCGAACCATGCTTGGCTTCCGAGATCGGACGAGATTGGGCCTTTTCAGGGTGGTATGGCCGTGAGCAGTACTGCTCTTGCAGATGGACACCCATGAAATGTCGAAAAAGATGCTGGGTATGATGCTCACAGCACCTGGTATTCCCAAGCGGTCTCCCAATCAGGTACTAACCAGGCCGAACCATGCTTGGCTGCCGAGATCGGACGAGATCGGGCCTTTTCAGGGTGGTATGGCCGTGAGCGGTACTGCACTAGCAGATGGACACCCATGAAATGTCGAAAAAGATGCGGGGTATGATGCTCACAGCACCTGGTATTCCCAAGCGGTCTCCCAATTAGGTACTAACCAGGCCGATCCATGTTTGGCTTCCGAGATCGGACGAGATCGGACGAGATCGGGCCTTTTCAGGGTGGTTTGGCCGTGAGCGGTACTGCACTAGCAGATGGACACCCATGAAATGTCGAAAAAGATGCGGGGTATGATGCTCACAGCACCTGGTATTCCCAAGCGGTCTCCCAATCAGGTACTTACCAGGCCGTACCATGCTTGGCTTCCGAGATCGGAGGAGATTGGGCCTTCTCAGGGTGGTATGGCCGTGAGCGGTACTACTCTCGCAGATGGACACCCATGAAATGTCGAAAAAGATGCGGGGCAAGATGCTCACAGCACCTGGTAATCCCAAGCGGTCTCCCAATCAGGTACTAAACAGGCAGAACCCTGCTTGGCTGCCGAGATCGGACGAGATCGGGCGAGATCGGGCCTTATCAGGGTGGTATGGCCGTGAGCGGTACTGCTCTTGCAGATGGACACCCATGAAATGTCGAAAAAGGTGCGGGGTATGATGCTCACAGCACCTGGTATTCCCAAGCGGTCTCCCAATCAGGTACTAACCAGGCCGAACCATGCTTGGCTGCCGAGATCGGACGAGATCGGGCCTTTTCAGGGTGGTATGGCCGTGGGCGGTACTGCACTAGCAGATGGACACCCATGAAATGTCGAAAAAGATGCGGGGTATGATGCACACAGCACCTGGTATTCCCAAGCGGTCTCCCAATCAGGTACTAAACAGGCCGAACCATGCTTGGCTTCCGAGATCGGGCGAGATCGGGCCTTTTCAGGGTGGTATGGCCGTGAGCGGTACTGCAATAGCAGATGGACACCCATGAAATGTCGAAAAAGATGCGGGGTATGATGCTCACAGCACCTGGTATTCCCAAGCGGTCTCCCAATCAGGTACTAACCAGGCCGAACCATGCTTGGCTTCCGAGATCGGATGAGATCGGGCCTTTTCAGGGTGGTATGGCCGTGGGCGATACTGATCTTGCAGATGGACACCCATGAAATGTCGAAAAAGATGCGGGGTATGATGCTCACAGCACCTGGTATTCCCAAGCGGTCTCCCAATCAGGTACTAACCAGGCCGAACCATGCTTGGCTTCCGAGATCGGACGAGATCGGGCCTTTTCAGGGTGGTATGGCCGTGAGCGGTCCTGCGCCAGCAGATGGACACCCATGAAATGTCGAAAAAGATGCGGGGTATGATGCTCACAGCACCTGGTATTCCCAAGCGGTCTCCCAATCAGGTACTAACCAGGCCGAACCATGCTTGGCTGCCGAGATCGGACGAGATCGGGCGAGATCGGGCCTTATCAGGGTGGTATGGCCGTGAACGGTACTGCTCTTGCAGATGGACACCCATGAAATGTCGAAAAAGATGCGGGGTCTGATGCTCACAGCACCTGGTATTCCCAAGCGGTCTCCCAATCAGGTACTAAACAGGCGGAACAATGTTTGGCTTCCGAGATCGGACGAGATCGGGCCTTTTCAGGGTGGTATGGCCGTGAGCGGTACTGCACTAGCAGATGGACACCCATGAAATGTCGAAAAAGATGCGGGGTATGATGCTCACAGCATCTGGTATTCCCAAGCGGTCTCCCAATTAGGTACTAACCAGGCCGATCCATGTTTGGCTTCCGAGATCGGACGAGATCGGACGAGATCGGGCCTTTTCAGGGTGGTATGGCCGTGAGCGGAACTGCACTAGCAGATGGACACCCATGAAATGTCGAAAAAGATGCGGGGTATGATGCTCACAGCACCTGGTATTCCCAAGCGGTCTCCCAATCAGGTACTTACCAGGCCGTACCATGCTTGGCTTCCGAGATCGGAGGAGATTGGGCCTTTTCAGGGTGGTATGGCCGTGAGCGGTACTACTCTCGCAGATGGACACCCATGAAATGTCGAAAAAGATGCGGGGCAAGATGCTCACAGCACCTGGTAATCCCAAGCGGTCTCCCAATCAGGTACTAAACAGGCAGAACCCTGCTTGGCTGCCGAGATCGGACGAGATCGGGCGAGATCGGGCCTTATCAGGGTGGTATGGCCGTGAGCGGTACTGCTCTTGCAGATGGACACCCATGAAATGTCGAAAAAGGTGCGGGGTATGATGCTCACAGCACCTGGTATTCCCAAGCGGTCTCCCAATCAGGTACTAACCAGGCCGAACCATGCTTGGCTGCCGAGATCGGACGAGATCGGGCCTTTTCAGGGTGGTATGGCCGTGGGCGGTACTGCACAAGCAGATGGACACCCATGAAATGTCGAAAAAGATGCGGGGTATGATGCACACAGCACCTGGTATTCCCAAGCGGTCTCCCAATCAGGTACTAAACAGGCCGAACCATGCTTGGCTTCCGAGATCGGGCGAGATCGGGCCTTTTCAGGGTGGTATGGCCGTGAGCGGTACTGCACTAGCAGATGGACACCCATGAAATGTCGAAAAAGATGCTGGGTATGATGCTCACAGCACCTGGTATTCCCAAGCGGTCTCCCAATCAGGTACTAACCAGGCCGAACCATGCTTGGCTGCCGAGATCGGACGAGATCGGGCCTTTTCAGGGTGGTATGGCCGTGAGCGGTACTGCACTAGCAGATGGACACCCATGAAATGTCGAAAAAGATGCGGGGTATGATGCTCACAGCACCTGGTATTCCCAAGCGGTCTCCCAATTAGGTACTAACCAGGCCGATCCATGTTTGGCTTCCGAGATCGGACGAGATCGGACGAGATCGGGCCTTTTCAGGGTGGTATGGCCGTGAGCGGTACTGCACTAGCAGATGGACACCCATGAAATGTCGAAAAAGATGCGGGGTATGATGCTCACAGCACCTGGTATTCCCAAGCGGTCTCCCAATCAGGTACTAACCAGGCCGGACCATGCTTGGCTACCAAGATCGGGCGAAATCGGGCCTTTTCAGGGTGGTATGGCCGTGAGCGGTACTGCTTTTGCAGATGGACACCCATGAAATGTCGAAAAAGATGCGGGGTATGATGCTCACAGCACCTGGTATTCCCAAGCGGTCTCCCAATCAGGTACTTACCAGGCCGAACCATGTTTGGCTTCCGAGATCGGAGGAGATTGGGCCTTTTCAGGGTGGTATGGCCGTGAGCGGTACTACTCTTGCAGATGGACACCCATGAAATGTCGAAAAAGATGCGGGGCAAGATGCTCACAGCACCTGGTAATCCCAAGCGGTCTCCCAATCAGGTACTAAACAGGCAGAACCCTGCTTGGCTGCCGAGATCGGACGAGATCGGGCGAGATCGGGCCTTATCAGGGTGGTATGGCCGTGAGCGGTACTGCTCTTGCAGATGGACACCCATGAAATGTCGAAAAAGGTGCGGGGTATGATGCTCACAGCACCTGGTATTCCCAAGCGGTCTCCCAATCAGGTACTAACCAGGCCGAACCATGCTTGGCTGCCGAGATCGGACGAGATCGGGCGAGATCGGGCCTTTTCAGGGTGGTATGGCGGTGAGCGGTACTGCTCTTGCAGATGGACACCCATGAAATGTCGAAAAAGATGCGGGGTATGATGCTCACAGCACCTGGTATTCCCAAGCGGTCTCCCAATCAGGTACTAACCAGGCCGGACCATGCTTGGCTTCCGAGATCGGACGAGATCAGGCCTTTTCAGGGTGGTATGGCCGTGAGCGGTACTGCATTAGCAGATGGACACCCATGAAATGTCGAAAAAGATGCGGGGTATGATGCTCACAGCACCTGGTATTCCCAAGCGGTCTCCCAATCAGGTACTAAACAGGCCGAACCATGCTTGGCTGCCGAGATCGGACGAGATCGGGCCTTTTCAGGGTGGTATGGCCGTGAGCGGTACTGCACTAGCAGATGGACACCCATGAAATGTCGAAAAAGATGCGTGGTGTGATGCTCACAGCACCTGGTATTCCCAAGCGGTCTCCCAATCAGGTACTAACCAGACCGAACCATGCTTGGCTTCTGAGATCGGACAAGATCGGGCCTTTTCAGGGTGGTATGGCCGTGAGCGGTACTGCTCATGCAGATGGACACCCATGAAATGTCGAAAAAGATGCGAGGTATGATGCTCACAGCACCTGGTATTCCCAAGCGGTCTCCCAATCAGGTACTAAACAGGCCGAACCATGCTTGGCTGCCGAGATCGGACGAGATCGGACGAGATCGGGCCTTATCAGGGTTGTATGGCCGTGAGCGGTACTGCACTAGCAGATGGACACCCATGAAATGTCGAAAAAGATGCGGGGTATGATGCTCACAGCACCTGGTATTCCCAAGCAGTCTCCCAATCAGGTACTAACCAGGCCGAACCATGCTTGGCCTCCAAGATCGGACGAGATCGGGCCTTTACAGGGTGGTATGGCCGTGAGCGGTACTGCTCTTGCAGATGGACACCCATGAAATGTCGAAAAAGATGCGGGGTATGATGCTCACAGCACCTGGTATTCCCAAGCGGTCTCCCAATCAGGTACTAACCAGGCCGAACCATGCTTGGCTGCCGAGATCAGACGAGATCGGGCGAGGTTGGGCCTTATCAGGGTGGTATGACCGTGAGCGGTACTGCTCTTGCAGATGGACACCCATGGAATGTCGAAAAAGATGCGGGGTATGATGCTCACAGCACCTGGTATTCCCAAGCGGTCTCCCAATCAGGTACTAAACAGGCCGAACCATGCTTGGCTTCCGAGATCGGACGAGATCGGGCCTTTTCAGGGTGGTATGGCCGTGAGCGGGACTGCACTAGCAGATGGACACCCATGAAATGTCGAAAAAGATGCGGGGTATGATGCTCACAGCACCTGGTATTCCCAAGCGGTCTCCCAATCAGGTACTAACCAGGCCGAACCATGCTTGGCTTCCGAGATCGGGCGAGATCGGGCCTTTTCAGGGTGGTATGGCCGTGAGCGGTACTGCATTAGCAGATGGACACCCATGAAATGTCGAAAAAGATGCGGGGTATGATGCTCACAGCACCTGGTATTCCGAAGCGGTCTCCCAATCAGGTACTAAACAGGCCGAACCATGCTTGGCTGCCGAGATCGGACGAGATCGGGCCTTTTCAGGGTGGTATGGCCGTGAGCGGTACTGCACTAGCAGATGGACACCCATGAAATGTCGAAAAAGATGCGGGGTATGATGCTCACAGCACCTGGTATTTCCAAGCGGTCTCCTAATCAGGTACTAACCAGGCCGAACCATGCTTGGCTTCCGAGATCGGACGAGATCGGGCCTTTTCAGGGTGGTATGGCCGTGACCGGTACTGTACTAGCAGATGGACACCCATGAAATGTCGAAAAAGATGCGGGGTATGATGCTCACAGCACCTGGTATTCCCAAGCGGTCTCCCAATCAGGTACTAACCAGGCCGAACCATGCTTGGCTTCCGAGATCGGACGAGATTGGGCCTTTTCAGGGTGGTATGGCCGTGAGCAGTACTGCTCTTGCAGATGGACACCCATGAAATGTCGAAAAAGATGCTGGGTATGATGCTCACAGCACCTGGTATTCCCAAGCGGTCTCCCAATCAGGTACTAACCAGGCCGAACCATGCTTGGCTGCCGAGATCGGACGAGATCGGGCCTTTTCAGGGTGGTATGGCCGTGAGCGGTACTGCACTAGCAGATGGACACCCATGAAATGTCGAAAAAGATGCGGGGTATGATGCTCACAGCACCTGGTATTCCCAAGCGGTCTCCCAATTAGGTACTAACCAGGCCGATCCATGTTTGGCTTCCGAGATCGGACGAGATCGGACGAGATCGGGCCTTTTCAGGGTGGTATGGCCGTGAGCGGTACTGCACTAGCAGATGGACACCCATGAAATGTCGAAAAAGATGCGGGGTATGATGCTCACAGCACCTGGTATTCCCAAGCGGTCTCCCAATCAGGTACTTACCAGGCCGTACCATGCTTGGCTTCCGAGATCGGAGGAGATTGGGCCTTCTCAGGGTGGTATGGCCGTGAGCGGTACTACTCTCGCAGATGGACACCCATGAAATGTCGAAAAAGATGCGGGGCAAGATGCTCACAGCACCTGGTAATCCCAAGCGGTCTCCCAATCAGGTACTAAACAGGCAGAACCCTGCTTGGCTGCCGAGATCGGACGAGATCGGGCGAGATCGGGCCTTATCAGGGTGGTATGGCCGTGAGCGGTACTGCTCTTGCAGATGGACACCCATGAAATGTCGAAAAAGGTGCGGGGTATGATGCTCACAGCACCTGGTATTCCCAAGCGGTCTCCCAATCAGGTACTAACCAGGCCGAACCATGCTTGGCTGCCGAGATCGGACGAGATCGGGCCTTTTCAGGGTGGTATGGCCGTGGGCGGTACTGCACTAGCAGATGGACACCCATGAAATGTCGAAAAAGATGCGGGGTATGATGCACACAGCACATGGTATTCCCAAGCGGTCTCCCAATCAGGTACTAAACAGGCCGAACCATGCTTGGCTTCCGAGATCGGGCGAGATCGGGCCTTTTCAGGGTGGTATGGCCGTGAGCGGTACTGCACTAGCAGATGGACACCCATGAAATGTCGAAAAAGATGCGGGGTATGATGCTCACAGCACCTGGTATTCCCAAGCGGTCTCCCAATCAGGTACTAACCAGGCCGAACCATGCTTGGCTTCCTAGATCGGACGAGATCGGGCCTTTTCAGGGTGGTATGGCCGTGAGCGGTACTGCTCTTGCAGATGGACACCCATGAAATGTCGAAAAAGATGCGGGGTATGATGCTCACAGCAACTGGTATTCCCAAGCGGTCTCCCAATCAGGTACTAACCAGGCCGAACCATGCTTGGCTTCCGAGATCGGACGAGATCGGGCCTTTTCAGGGTGGTATGGCCGTGGGCGATACTGATCTTGCAGATGGACACCCATGAAATGTCGAAAAAGATGCGGGGTATGATGCTCACAGCACCTGGTATTCCCAAGCGGTCTCCCAATCAGGTACTAACCAGGCCGAACCATGCTTGGCTTCCGAGATCGGACGAGATCGGGCCTTTTCAGGGTGGTATGGCCGTGAGCGGTCCTGCGCCAGCAGATGGACACCCATGAAATGTCGAAAAAGATGCGGGGTATGATGCTCACAGCACCTGGTATTCCCAAGCGGTCTCCCAATCAGGTACTAACCAGGCCGAACCATGCTTGGCTGCCGAGATCGGACGAGATCGGGCGAGATCGGGCCTTATCAGGGTGGTATGGCCGTGAACGGTACTGCTCTTGCAGATGGACACCCATGAAATGTCGAAAAAGATGCGGGGTCTGATGCTCACAGCACCTGGTATTCCCAAGCGGTCTCCCAATCAGGTACTAAACAGGCCGAACAATGTTTGGCTTCCGAGATCGGACGAGATCGGGCCTTTTCAGGGTGGTATGGCCGTGAGCGGTACTGCACTAGCAGATGGACACCCATGAAATGTCGAAAAAGATGCGGGGTATGATGCTCACAGCATCTGGTATTCCCAAGCGGTCTCCCAATTAGGTACTAACCAGGCCGATCCATGTTTGGCTTCCGAGATCGGACGAGATCGGACGAGATCGGGCCTTTTCAGGGTGGTATGGCCGTGAGCGGAACTGCACTAGCAGATGGACACCCATGAAATGTCGAAAAAGATGCGGGGTATGATGCTCACAGCACCTGGTATTCCCAAGCGGTCTCCCAATCAGGTACTTACCAGGCCGTACCATGCTTGGCTTCCGAGATCGGAGGAGATTGGGCCTTTTCAGGGTGGTATGGCCGTGAGCGGTACTACTCTCGCAGATGGACACCCATGAAATGTCGAAAAAGATGCGGGGCAAGATGCTCACAGCACCTGGTAATCCCAAGCGGTCTCCCAATCAGGTACTAAACAGGCAGAACCCTGCTTGGCTGCCGAGATCGGACGAGATCGGGCGAGATCGGGCCTTATCAGGGTGGTATGGCCGTGAGCGGTACTGCTCTTGCAGATGGACACCCATGAAATGTCGAAAAAGGTGCGGGGTATGATGCTCACAGCACCTGGTATTCCCAAGCGGTCTCCCAATCAGGTACTAACCAGGCCGAACCATGCTTGGCTGCCGAGATCGGACGAGATCGGGCCTTTTCAGGGTGGTATGGCCGTGGGCGGTACTGCACAAGCAGATGGACACCCATGAAATGTCGAAAAAGATGCGGGGTATGATGCACACAGCACCTGGTATTCCCAAGCGGTCTCCCAATCAGGTACTAAACAGGCCGAACCATGCTTGGCTTCCGAGATCGGGCGAGATCGGGCCTTTTCAGGGTGGTATGGCCGTGAGCGGTACTGCACTAGCAGATGGACACCCATGAAATGTCGAAAAAGATGCTGGGTATGATGCTCACAGCACCTGGTATTCCCAAGCGGTCTCCCAATCAGGTACTAACCAGGCCGAACCATGCTTGGCTGCCGAGATCGGACGAGATCGGGCCTTTTCAGGGTGGTATGGCCGTGAGCGGTACTGCACTAGCAGATGGACACCCATGAAATGTCGAAAAAGATGCGGGGTATGATGCTCACAGCACCTGGTATTCCCAAGCGGTCTCCCAATTAGGTACTAACCAGGCCGATCCATGTTTGGCTTCCGAGATCGGACGAGATCGGACGAGATCGGGCCTTTTCAGGGTGGTATGGCCGTGAGCGGTACTGCACTAGCAGATGGACACCCATGAAATGTCGAAAAAGATGCGGGGTATGATGCTCACAGCACCTGGTATTCCCAAGCGGTCTCCCAATCAGGTACTAACCAGGCCGGACCATGCTTGGCTACCTAGATCGGGCGAAATCGGGCCTTTTCAGGGTGGTATGGCCGTGAGCGGTACTGCTTTTGCAGATGGACACCCATGAAATGTCGAAAAAGATGCGGGGTATGATGCTCACAGCACCTGGTATTCCCAAGCGGTCTCCCAATCAGGTACTTACCAGGCCGAACCATGTTTGGCTTCCGAGATCGGAGGAGATTGGGCCTTTTCAGGGTGGTATGGCCGTGAGCGGTACTACTCTTGCAGATGGACACCCATGAAATGTCGAAAAAGATGCGGGGCAAGATGCTCACAGCACCTGGTAATCCCAAGCGGTCTCCCAATCAGGTACTAAACAGGCAGAACCCTGCTTGGCTGCCGAGATCGGACGAGATCGGGCGAGATCGGGCCTTATCAGGGTGGTATGGCCGTGAGCGGTACTGCTCTTGCAGATGGACACCCATGAAATGTCGAAAAAGGTGCGGGGTATGATGCTCACAGCACCTGGTATTCCCAAGCGGTCTCCCAATCAGGTACTAACCAGGCCGAACCATGCTTGGCTGCCGAGATCGGACGAGATCGGGCGAGATCGGGCCTTTTCAGGGTGGTATGGCCGTGAGCGGTACTGCTCTTGCAGATGGACACCCATGAAATGTCGAAAAAGATGCGGGGTATGATGCTCACAGCACCTGGTATTCCCAAGCGGTCTCCCAATCAGGTACTAACCAGGCCGGACCATGCTTGGCTTCCGAGATCGGACGAGATCGGGCCTTTTCAGGGTGGTATGGCCGTGAGCGGTACTGCATTAGCAGATGGACACCCATGAAATGTCGAAAAAGATGCGGGGTATGATGCTCACAGCACCTGGTATTCCCAAGCGGTCTCCCAATCAGGTACTAAACAGGCCGAACCATGCTTGGCTGCCGAGATCGGACGAGATCGGGCCTTTTCAGGGTGGTATGGCCGTGAGCGGTACTGCACTAGCAGATGGACACCCATGAAATGTCGAAAAAGATGCGTGGTGTGATGCTCACAGCACCTGGTATTCCCAAGCGGTCTCCCAATCAGGTACTAACCAGACCGAACCATGCTTGGCTTCTGAGATCGGACAAGATCGGGCCTTTTCAGGGTGGTATGGCCGTGAGCGGTACTGCTCATGCAGATGGACACCCATGAAATGTCGAAAAAGATGCGAGGTATGATGCTCACAGCACCTGGTATTCCCAAGCGGTCTCCCAATCAGGTACTAAACAGGCCGAACCATGCTTGGCTGCCGAGATCGGACGAGATCGGACGAGATCGGGCCTTATCAGGGTTGTATGGCCGTGAGCGGTACTGCACTAGCAGATGGACACCCATGAAATGTCGAAAAAGATGCGGGGTATGATGCTCACAGCACCTGGTATTCCCAAGCGGTCTCCCAATCAGGTACTAACCAGGCCGAACCATGCTTGGCCTCCAAGATCGGACGAGATCGGGCCTTTACAGGGTGGTATGGCCGTGAGCGGTACTGCTCTTGCAGATGGACACCCATGAAATGTCGAAAAATATGCGGGGTATGATGCTCACAGCACCTGGTATTCCCAAGCGGTCTCCCAATCAGGTACTAACCAGGCCGAACCATGCTTGGCTGCCGAGATCGGACGAAATCGGGCGAGATCGGGCCTTATCAGGGTGGTATGGCCGTGAGCGGTACTGCACTAGCAGATGGACACCCATGAAATGTCGAAAAAGATGCGGGGTATGATGCTCACAGCACCTGGTATTCCCAAGCGGTCTCCCAATCAGGTACTAACCAGGCCGAACCATGCTTGGCTGCCGAGATCAGACGAGATCGGGCGAGGTCGGGCCTTATCAGGGCGGTATGGCTGTGAGCGGTACTGCTCTTGCAGATGGACACCCATGGAATGTCGAAAAAGATGCGGGGTATGATGCTCACAGCACCTGGTATTCCCAAGCGGTCTCCCAATCAGGTACTAAACAGGCCGAACCATGCTTGGCTTCCGAGATCGGACGAGATCGGGCCTTTTCAGGGTGGTATGGCCGTGAGCGGGACTGCACTAGCAGATGGACACCCATGAAATGTCGAAAAAGATGCGGGGTATGATGCTCACAGCACCTGGTATTCCCAAGCGGTCTCCCAATCAGGTACTAACCAGGCCGAACCATGCTTGGCTTCCGAGATCGGGCGAGATCGGGCCTTTTCAGGGTGGTATGGCCGTGAGCGGTACTGCATTAGCAGATGGACACCCATGAAATGTCGAAAAAGATGCGGGGTATGATGCTCACAGCACCTGGTATTCCGAAGCGGTCTCCCAATCAGGTACTAAACAGGCCGAACCATGCTTGGCTGCCGAGATCGGACGAGATCGGGCCTTTTCAGGGTGGTATGGCCGTGAGCGGTACTGCACTAGCAGATGGACACCCATGAAATGTCGAAAAAGATGCGGGGTATGATGCTCACAGCACCTGGTATTTCCAAGCGGTCTCCCAATCAGGTACTAACCAGGCCGAACCATGCTTGGCTTCCGAGATCGGACGAGATCGGGCCTTTTCAGGGTGGTATGGCCGTGACCGGTACTGTTCTAGCAGATGGACACCCATGAAATGTTGAAAAAGATGCGGGGTATGATGCTCACAGCACCTGGTATTCCCAAGCGGTCTCCCAATCAGGTACTAACCAGGCCGAACCATGCTTGGCTTCCGAGATTGGACGAGATTGGGCCTTTTCAGGGTGGTATGGCCGTGAGCAGTACTGCTCTTGCAGATGGACACCCATGAAATGTCGAAAAAGATGCTGGGTATGATGCTCACAGCACCTGGTATTCCCAAGCGGTCTCCCAATCAGGTACTAACCAGGCCGAACCATGCTTGGCTGCCGAGATCGGACGAGATCGGGCCTTTTCAGGGTGGTATGGCCGTGAGCGGTACTGCACTAGCAGATGGACACCCATGAAATGTCGAAAAAGATGCGGGGTATGATGCTCACAGCACCTGGTATTCCCAAGCGGTCTCCCAATTAGGTACTAACCAGGCCGATCCATGTTTGGCTTCCGAGATCGGACGAGATCGGACGAGATCGGGCCTTTTCAGGGTGGTATGGCCGTGAGCGGTACTGCACTAGCAGATGGACACCCATGAAATGTCGAAAAAGATGCGGGGTATGATGCTCACAGCACCTGGTATTCCCAAGCGGTCTCCCAATCAGGTACTTACCAGGCCGTACCATGCTTGGCTTCCGAGATCGGAGGAGATTGGGCCTTCTCAGGGTGGTATGGCCGTGAGCGGTACTACTCTCGCAGATGGACACCCATGAAATGTCGAAAAAGATGCGGGGCAAGATGCTCACAGCACCTGGTAATCCCAAGCGGTCTCCCAATCAGGTACTAAACAGGCAGAACCCTGCTTGGCTGCCGAGATCGGACGAGATCGGGCGAGATCGGGCCTTATCAGGGTGGTATGGCCGTGAGCGGTACTGCTCTTGCAGATGGACACCCATGAAATGTCGAAAAAGGTGCGGGGTATGATGCTCACAGCACCTGGTATTCCCAAGCGGTCTCCCAATCAGGTACTAAACAGGCCGAACCATGCTTGGCTTCCGAGATCGGGCGAGATCGGGCCTTTTCAGGGTGGTATGGCCGTGAGCGGTACTGCACTAGCAGATGGACACCCATGAAATGTCGAAAAAGATGCGGGGTATGATGCTCACAGCACCTGGTATTCCCAAGCGGTCTCCCAATCAGGTACTAACCAGGCCGAACCATGCTTGGCTGCCTAGATCGGACGAGATCGGGCCTTTTCAGGGTGGTATGGCCGTGAGCGGTCCTGCGCCAGCAGATGGACACCCATGAAATGTCGAAAAAGATGCGGGGTATGATGCTCACAGCACCTGGTATTCCCAAGCGGTCTCCCAATCAGGTACTAACCAGGCCGAACCATGCTTGGCTGCCGAGATCGGACGAGATCGGGCGAGATCGGGCCTTATCAGGGTGGTATGGCCGTGAACGGTACTGCTCTTGCAGATGGACACCCATGAAATGTCGAAAAAGATGCGGGGTCTGATGCTCACAGCACCTGGTATTCCCAAGCGGTCTCCCAATCAGGTACTAACCAGGCCGAACCATGCTTGGCTGCCGAGATCGGACGAGATCGGGCCTTTTCAGGGTGGTATGGCCGTGAGCGGTACTGCACTAGCAGATGGACACCCATGAAATGTCGAAAAAGATGCGGGGTATGATGCTCACAGCACCTGGTATTCCCAAGCGGTCTCCCAATTAGGTACTAACCAGGCCGATCCATGTTTGGCTTCCGAGATCGGACGAGATCGGACGAGATCGGGCCTTTTCAGGGTGGTATGGCCGTGAGCGGTACTGCACTAGCAGATGGACACCCATGAAATGTCGAAAAAGATGCGGGGTATGATGCTCACAGCACCTGGTATTCCCAAGCGGTCTCCCAATCAGGTACTAACCAGGCCGGACCATGCTTGGCTACCTAGATCGGGCGAAATCGGGCCTTTTCAGGGTGGTATGGCCGTGAGCGGTACTGCTTTTGCAGATGGACACCCATGAAATGTCGAAAAAGATGCGGGGTATGATGCTCACAGCACCTGGTATTCCCAAGCGGTCTCCCAATCAGGTACTTACCAGGCCGAACCATGTTTGGCTTCCGAGATCGGAGGAGATTGGGCCTTTTCAGGGTGGTATGGCCGTGAGCGGTACTACTCTTGCAGATGGACACCCATGAAATGTCGAAAAAGATGCGGGGCAAGATGCTCACAGCACCTGGTAATCCCAAGCGGTCTCCCAATCAGGTACTAAACAGGCAGAACCCTGCTTGGCTGCCGAGATCGGACGAGATCGGGCGAGATCGGGCCTTATCAGGGTGGTATGGCCGTGAGCGGTACTGCTCTTGCAGATGGACACCCATGAAATGTCGAAAAAGGTGCGGGGTATGATGCTCACAGCACCTGGTATTCCCAAGCGGTCTCCCAATCAGGTACTAACCAGGCCGAACCATGCTTGGCTGCCGAGATCGGACGAGATCGGGCGAGATCGGGCCTTTTCAGGGTGGTATGGCCGTGAGCGGTACTGCTCTTGCAGATGGACACCCATGAAATGTCGAAAAAGATGCGGGGTATGATGCTCACAGCACCTGGTATTCCCAAGCGGTCTCCCAATCAGGTACTAACCAGGCCGGACCATGCTTGGCTTCCGAGATCGGACGAGATCGGGCCTTTTCAGGGTGGTATGGCCGTGAGCGGTACTGCATTAGCAGATGGACACCCATGAAATGTCGAAAAAGATGCGGGGTATGATGCTCACAGCACCTGGTATTCCCAAGCGGTCTCCCAATCAGGTACTAAACAGGCCGAACCATGCTTGGCTGCCGAGATCGGACGAGATCGGGCCTTTTCAGGGTGGTATGGCCGTGAGCGGTACTGCACTAGCAGATGGACACCCATGAAATGTCGAAAAAGATGCGTGGTGTGATGCTCACAGCACCTGGTATTCCCAAGCGGTCTCCCAATCAGGTACTAACCAGACCGAACCATGCTTGGCTTCTGAGATCGGACAAGATCGGGCCTTTTCAGGGTGGTATGGCCGTGAGCGGTACTGCTCATGCAGATGGACACCCATGAAATGTCGAAAAAGATGCGAGGTATGATGCTCACAGCACCTGGTATTCCCAAGCGGTCTCCCAATCAGGTACTAAACAGGCCGAACCATGCTTGGCTGCCGAGATCGGACGAGATCGGACGAGATCGGGCCTTATCAGGGTTGTATGGCCGTGAGCGGTACTGCACTAGCAGATGGACACCCATGAAATGTCGAAAAAGATGCGGGGTATGATGCTCACAGCACCTGGTATTCCCAAGCAGTCTCCCAATCAGGTACTAACCAGGCCGAACCATGCTTGGCCTCCAAGATCGGACGAGATCGGGCCTTTACAGGGTGGTATGGCCGTGAGCGGTACTGCTCTTGCAGATGGACACCCATGAAATGTCGAAAAATATGCGGGGTATGATGCTCACAGCACCTGGTATTCCCAAGCGGTCTCCCAATCAGGTACTAACCAGGCCGAACCATGCTTGGCTGCCGAGATCGGACGAAATCGGGCGAGATCGGGCCTTATCAGGGTGGTATGGCCGTGAGCGGTACTGCACTAGCAGATGGACACCCATGAAATGTCGAAAAAGATGCGGGGTATGATGCTCACAGCACCTGGTATTCCCAAGCGGTCTCCCAATCAGGTACTAACCAGGCCGAACCATGCTTGGCTGCCGAGATCAGACGAGATCGGGCGAGGTCGGGCCTTATCAGGGCGGTATGGCCGTGAGCGGTACTGCTCTTGCAGATGGACACCCATGGAATGTCGAAAAAGATGCGGGGTATGATGCTCACAGCACCTGGTATTCCCAAGCGGTCTCCCAATCAGGTACTAAACAGGCCGAACCATGCTTGGCTTCCGAGATCGGACGAGATCGGGCCTTTTCAGGGTGGTATGGCCGTGAGCGGGACTGCACTAGCAGATGGACACCCATGAAATGTCGAAAAAGATGCGGGGTATGATGCTCACAGCACCTGGTATTCCCAAGCGGTCTCCCAATCAGGTACTAACCAGGCCGAACCATGCTTGGCTTCCGAGATCGGGCGAGATCGGGCCTTTTCAGGGTGGTATGGCCGTGAGCGGTACTGCATTAGCAGATGGACACCCATGAAATGTCGAAAAAGATGCGGGGTATGATGCTCACAGCACCTGGTATTCCGAAGCGGTCTCCCAATCAGGTACTAAACAGGCCGAACCATGCTTGGCTGCCGAGATCGGACGAGATCGGGCCTTTTCAGGGTGGTATGGCCGTGAGCGGTACTGCACTAGCAGATGGACACCCATGAAATGTCGAAAAAGATGCGGGGTATGATGCTCACAGCACCTGGTATTTCCAGGCGGTCTCCCAATCAGGTACTAACCAGGCCGAACCATGCTTGGCTTCCGAGATCGGACGAGATCGGGCCTTTTCAGGGTGGTATGGCCGTGACCAGTACTGCTCTTGCAGATGGACACCCATGAAATGTCGAAAAAGATGCTGGGTATGATGCTCACAGCACCTGGTATTCCCAAGCGGTCTCCCAATCAGGTACTAACCAGGCCGAACCATGCTTGGCTGCCGAGATCGGACGAGATCGGGCCTTTTCAGGGTGGTATGGCCGTGAGCGGTACTGCACTAGCAGATGGACACCCATGAAATGTCGAAAAAGATGCGGGGTATGATGCTCACAGCACCTGGTATTCCCAAGCGGTCTCCCAATTAGGTACTAACCAGGCCGATCCATGTTTGGCTTCCGAGATCGGACGAGATCGGACGAGATCGGGCCTTTTCAGGGTGGTATGGCCGTGAGCGGTACTGCACTAGCAGATGGACACCCATGAAATGTCGAAAAAGATGCGGGGTATGATGCTCACAGCACCTGGTATTCCCAAGCGGTCTCCCAATCAGGTACTTACCAGGCCGTACCATGCTTGGCTTCCGAGATCGGAGGAGATTGGGCCTTCTCAGGGTGGTATGGCCGTGAGCGGTACTACTCTCGCAGATGGACACCCATGAAATGTCGAAAAAGATGCGGGGCAAGATGCTCACAGCACCTGGTAATCCCAAGCGGTCTCCCAATCAGGTACTAAACAGGCAGAACCCTGCTTGGCTGCCGAGATCGGACGAGATCGGGCGAGATCGGGCCTTATCAGGGTGGTATGGCCGTGAGCGGTACTGCTCTTGCAGATGGACACCCATGAAATGTCGAAAAAGGTGCGGGGTATGATGCTCACAGCACCTGGTATTCCCAAGCGGTCTCCCAATCAGGTACTAACCAGGCCGAACCATGCTTGGCTGCCGAGATCGGACGAGATCGGGCCTTTTCAGGGTGGTATGGACGTGGGCGGTACTGCACTAGCAGATGGACACCCATGAAATGTCGAAAAAGATGCGGGGTATGATGCACACAGCACCTGGTATTCCCAAGCGGTCTCCCAATCAGGTACTAAACAGGCCGAACCATGCTTGGCTTCCGAGATCGGGCGAGATCGGGCCTTTTCAGGGTGGTATGGCCGTGAGCGGTACTGCACTAGCAGATGGACACCCATGAAATGTCGAAAAAGATGCGGGGTATGATGCTCACAGCACCTGGTATTCCCAAGCGGTCTCCCAATCAGGTACTAACCAGGCCGAACCATGCTTGGCTGCCTAGATCGGACGAGATCGGGCCTTTTCAGGTTGGTATGGCCGTGAGCGGTACTGCTTTTGCAGATGGACACCCATGAAATGTCGAAAAAGATGCGGGGTATGATGCTCACAGCAACTGGTATTCCCAAGCGGTCTCCCAATCAGGTACTAACCAGGCCGAACCATGCTTGGCTTCCGAGATCGGACGAGATCGGGCCTTTTCAGGGTGGTATGGCCGTGGGCGATACTGATCTTGCAGATGGACACCCATGAAATGTCGAAAAAGATGCGGGGTATGATGCTCACAGCACCTGGTATTCCCAAGCGGTCTCCCAATCAGGTACTAACCAGGCCGAACCATGCTTGGCTTCCAAGATCGGACGAGATCGGGCCTTTTCAGGGTGGTATGGCCGTGAGCGGTCCTGCGCTAGCAGATGGACACCCATGAAATGTCGAAAAAGATGCGGGGTATGATGCTCACAGCACCTGGTATTCCCAAGCGGTCTCCCAATCAGGTACTAACCAGGCCGAACCATGCTTGGCTGCCGAGATCGGACGAGATCGGGCGAGATCGGGCCTTATCAGGGTGGTATGGCCGTGAACGGTACTGCTCTTGCAGATGGACACCCATGAAATGTCGAAAAAGATGCGGGGTCTGATGCTCACAGCACCTGGTATTCCCAAGCGGTCTCCCAATCAGGTACTAAACAGGCCGAACAATGTTTGGCTTCCGAGATCGGACGAGATCGGGCCTTTTCAGGGTGGTATGGCCGTGAGCGGTACTGCACTAGCAGATGGACACCCATGAAATGTCGAAAAAGATGCGGGGTATGATGCTCAC
Source organism: Stigmatopora nigra (assembly GCF_051989575.1). Lineage (NCBI taxonomy): Eukaryota > Metazoa > Chordata > Actinopteri > Syngnathiformes > Syngnathidae > Stigmatopora > Stigmatopora nigra. The sequence goes on from NW_027551603.1 coordinate 1,288,910, forward strand.
AGCATCTGGTATTCCCAAGCGGTCTCCCAATTAGGTACTAACCAGGCCGATCCATGTTTGGCTTCCGAGATCGGACGAGATCGGACGAGATCGGGCCTTATCAGGGTGGTATGGCCGTGAGCGGTACTGCACTAGCAGATGGACACCCATGAAATGTCGAAAAAGATGCGGGGTATGATGCTCACAGCACTTGGTATTCCCAAGCGGTCTCCCAATCAGGTACTAAACGGGCCAAACCATGCTTGGCTGCCGAGACAGGACGAGATCGGGCCTTTTCAGGGTGGTATGGCCGTGAGCGGTACTGCACTAGCAGATGGACACCCATGAAATGTCGAAAAAGATGCGGGGTATGATGCTCACAGCACTTGGTATTCCCAAGCGGTCTCCCAATCAGGTACTAACCAGGCCGAACCATGCTTGGCTTCCGAGATCGGACGAGATCGGGCCTTTTCAGGGTGGTATAGCCGTGAGCGGTACTGCACTAGCAGATGGACACCCATGAAATGTCGAAAAAGATGCGGGGTATGATGCTCACAGCACCTGGTATTCCCAAGCGGTCTCCCAATCAGGTACTAACCAGATCGAACCATGCTTGGCTGCCGAGATCGGACGAGATCGGGCGAGATCGGGCCTTATCAGGGTGGTATGGCCGTGAGCGGTACTGCTCTTGCAGATGGACACCCATGAAATGTCGAAAAAGATGCGGGGTATGATGCTCACAGCACCTGGTATTCCCAAGCGGTCTCCCAATCAGGTACTAACCAGGCTGAACCATGCTTGGCTTCCGAGATCGGGCGAGATCGGGCCTTTTCAGGGTGGTATGGCCGTGAGCGATACTGCTCTTGCAGATGGACACCCATGAAATGTCGAAAAAGATGCGGGGTTTGATGCTCACAGCACCTGGTATTCCCAAGCGGTCTCCCAATCAGGTACTAACCAGGCCGAATCATGCTTGGCTGCCGAGATCGGGCGAGATCAGGCCTTTTCAGGGTGGTATGGCCGTGAGCGATACTGCACTTGCAGATGGACACCCATGAAATGTCGAAAAAGATGCGGGGTATGATGCTCACAGCACCTGGTATTCCCAAGCGGTCTCCCAATCAGGTACTAACCAGGCCGAACCATGCTTGGCTTCCGAGATCGGACGAGATCGGGCCTTTTCAGGGTGGTATGGCCGTGGGCGGTACTGCTCTTTCAGATGGACACCCATGAAATGTCGAAAAAGATGCGGGGTATGATGCTCACAGCACCTGGTATTCCCAAGCGGTCTCCCAATCAGGTACTAAACAGGCCGAACCATGCTTGGCTTCCGAGATCGGACGAGATCGGGCCTTTTCAGGGTGGTATGGCCGTGAGCGGTACTGCACTAGCAGATGGAAACCCATGAAATGTCGAAAAAGATGCGGGGTATGATGCTCACAGCACCTGGTATTCCCAAGCGGTCTCCCAATCAGGTACTAACCAGGCCGAACCATGCTTGGCTGCCGAGATCGAGCGAGATCGGGCCTTTTCAGGGTGGTATGGCCATGAGCGGTACCGCTCCTGCAGATGGACACCCATGAAATGTCGAAAAAGATGCGGGGTATGATGCTCAGAGCACCTGGTATTCCCAAGCGGTCTCCCAATCAGGTACTAACCAGGCCGAACCATGCTTGGCTTCCGAGATTGGACGAGATCAGGCCTTTTCAGGGTGGTATGGCCGTGAGCGGTACTCTACCAGCAGATGGACACCCATGAAATGTCGAAAAAGGTGCGGGGTATGATGCTCACAGCACCTGGTATTCCCAAGCGGTCTCCCAATCAGGTACTAACCAGATCGAACCATGCTTGGCTGCCGAGATCGGACGAGATCGGGCGAGATCGGGCCTTATCAGGGTGGTATGGCCGTGAGCGGTACTGCTCTTGCAGATGGACACCCATGAAATGTCGAAAAAGATGCGGGGTATGATGCTCACAGCACCTGGTATTCCCAAGCGGTCTCCCAATCAGGTACTAACCAGGCTGACCATGCTTGGCTTCCGAGATCGGGCGAGATCGGGCCTTTTCAGGGTGGTATGGCCGTGAGCGATACTGCTCTTGCAGATGGACACCCATGAAATGTCGAAAAAGATGCGGGGTTTGATGCTCACAGCACCTGGTATTCCGAAGCGGTCTCCCAATCAGGTACTAACCAGGCCGAACCATGCTTGGCTTCCGAGATCGGACGAGATCGGGCCTTTTCGGGGTGGTATGGCCGTGAGCGGTACTGCACTAGCAGATAGACACCCATGAAATGTCGAAAAAGACGCGGGGTATGATGCTCACAGCACCTGGTATTCCCAAGTGGTCTCCCAATCAGGTACTAACCAGGCCGAACGATGCTTGGCTTCCGAGATCGGACGAGATCGGGCCTTTTCAGGGTGGTATGGCCGTAAGCGGTACTGCTCTTGCAGATGGACACCCATGAAATGTCGAAAAAGATGCGGGGTATGATGCTCACAGCACCTGGTATTCCGAAGCGGTCTCCCAATCAGGTACTAAACAGGCCGAACCATGCTTGGCTGCCGAGATCGGACGAGATCGGGCCTTTTCAGGGTGGTATGGCCGTGAGCGGTACTGCAATAGCAGATGGACACCCATGAAATGTCGAAAAAGATGCGGGGTTTGATGCTCACAGCACCTGGTATTCCCAAGCGGTCTCCCAATCAGGTACTAACCAGGCCGAACCATGCTTGGCTGCCGAGATCGGACGAGATCGGGCGAGATCGGGCCTTTTCAGGGTGGTATGGCCGTGAGCGGTACTGCTCTTGCAGATGGACACCCATGAAATGTCGAAAAAGATGCGGGGTATGATGCTCACAGCACCTGGTATTCCCAAGCGGTCTCCCAATCAGGTACTAACCAGGAAACCATGCTTGGCTGCCGAGATCGGGCGAGATCGGGCCTTTTCAGGGTGGTATGGCCGAGAGCGGTACTGCACTTGCAGATGGACACCCATGCAATGTCGAAAAAGATGCGGGGTATGATGCTCACAGCACCTGGTATTCCCAAGAGGTCTCCCAATCAGGTACTAAACAGGCCGAACCATGCTTGGCTGCCGAGATCGGACGAGATCGGGCCTTTTCAGGGTGGTATGGCCGTGAGCGGTACTGCACTAGCAGATGGACACCCATGAAATGTCGAAAAAGATGCGGGGTATGATGCTCACAGCACCTGGTATTCCCAAGCGGTCTCCCAATCAGGTACTAACCAGGCCGAACCATGCTTGGCTGCCGAGATCGGACGAGATCGGACGAGATCGGGCCTTTTCAGGGTGGTATGGCAGTGAGCGGTACTGCTCTTGCAGATGGACACTTATGAAATGTCGAAAAAGATGCAGGGTATGATGCTCACAGCACCTGGTATTCCCAAGCGGTCTCCCAATCAGGTACTAAACAGGCCGAACCATGCTTGGCTTCCGAGATCAGACGAGATCGGGCCTTTTCAGGGTGCTATGGCCGTGAGCGGTACTGCACTAGCAGATGGACACCCATGAAATGTCGAAAAAGATGCGGGGCAAGATGCTCACAGCACCTGGTATTCCCAAGCGGTCTCCCAATCAGGTACTAACCAGGCCGAACCATGCTTGGCTTCCGAGATCGGACGTGATCGGGCCTTTTCAGGGTGGTATGGCCGTGAGCGGTACTGCAATAGCAGATGGACACCCATGAAATGTCGAAAAAGATGCGGGGTTTGATGCTCACAGCACCTGGTATTCCCAAGCGGTCTCCCAATCAGGTACTAACCAGGCCGAACCATGCTTGGCTTCCGAGATCGGACGAGATCAGGCCTTTTCAGGGTGGTATGGCCGTGAGCGGTACTGCACTAGCAGATGGACACCCATGAAATGTCGAAAAAGATGCGGGGTATGATGCTCACAGCACCTGGTATTCCCAAGCGGTCTCCCAATCAGGTACTAACCAGGCCGAACCATGCTTGGCTGCTGAGATCGGGCGAGATCGGGCCTTTTCAGGGTGGTATGGCCGAGAGCGGTACTGGACTTGCAGATGGACACCCATGCAATGTCGAAAAAGATGCGGGGTATGATGCTCACAGCACCTGGTATTCCCAAGAGGTCTCCCAATCAGGTACTAAACAGGCCGAACCATGCTTGGCTGCCGAGATCGGACGAGATCGGGCCTTTTCAGGGTGGTATGGCCGTGAGCGATACTGCACTAGCAGATGGACACCCATGAAATGTCGAAAAAGATGCGGGGTATGATGCTCACAGCACCTGGTATTCCCAAGCGGTCTCCCAATCAGGTACTAACCAGGCCGAACCATGCTTGGCTGCCGAGATCGGACGAGATCGGACGAGATCGGGCCTTTTCAGGGTGGTATGGCATTGAGCGGTACTGCTCTTGCAGATGGACACTTATGAAATGTCGAAAAAGATGCAGGGTATGATGCTCACAGCACCTGGTATTCCCAAGCGGTCTCCCAATCAGGCACTAAACAGGCCGAACCATGCTTGGCTTCCGAGATCAGACGAGATCGGGCCTTTTCAGGGTGGTATGGCCGTGAGCGGTACTGCACTAGCAGATGGACACCCATGAAATGTCGAAAAAGATGCGGGGCAAGATGCTCACAGCACCTGGTATTCCCAAGCGGTCTCCCAATCAGGTACTAAGCAGGCCGAACCATGCTTGGCTTCCGAGATCGGACGAGATCGGGCCTTTTCAGGGTGGTATGGCCGTGAGCGGTACTGCTCTTGCAGATGGACACCCATGAAATGTCGAAAAAGATGCGGGGTATGATGCTCACAGCACCTGGTATTCCCAAGCGGTCTCCCAATCAGGTACTAAACAGGCCGAATCATGCTTGGCTGCCGAGATCGGGCGAGATCGGACGAGATCGGGCCTTTTCAGGGTGGTATGGCCGTGAGCGGTACTGCACTAGCAGATGGACACCCATGAAATGTCGAAAAAGATGCGGGGTATGATGCTCACAGCACCTGGTATTCACAAGCGGTCTCCCAATTAGGTACTAAACAGGCCGATCCATGCTTGGCTTCCGAGATCGGACGAGATCGGACGAGATCGGGCCTTTTCAGGGTGGTATGGCCGTGAGCGGTACTGCACTAGCAGATGGACACCCATGAAATGTCGAAAAAGATGCGGGGTATGATGCTCACAGCACCTGGTATTCCCAAGCGGTCTCCCAATCAGGTACTAACCAGGCCAAACCATGCTTGGCTGCCGAGATCGGACGAGATCGGGCGAGATCGGGCCTTATCAGGGTGGTATGGCCGTGAGCGGTACTGCTCTTGCAGATGGACACCCATGAAATGTCGAAAAAGATGCGGGGTATGATGCTCACAGCACCTGGTATTCCCAAGCGGTCTCCCAATAAGGTACTAAACAGGACGAACCATGCTTGGCTGCCGAGATCGGACGAGATCGGACGAGATCGGGCCTTTTCAGGGTGGTATGGCTGTGAGCGGTACTGCACTAGCAGATGGACACCCATGAAATGTCGAAAAAGATGCGGGGTATGATGCTCACAGCACCTGGTATTCCCAAGCGGTCTCCCAATCAGGTACTAACCAGGCCGAACCATGCTTGGCTTCCTAGATCGGACGAGATCGGACGAGATCGGGCCTTTTCAGGGTGGCATGGCCGTGAGCGGTACTGCACTAGCAGATGGACACCCATGAAATGTCGAAAAAGATGCGGGGTATGATGCTCACAGCACCTGGTATTCCCAAGCGGTCTCCCAATTAGGTACTAACCAGGCCGATCCATGTTTGGCTTCCGAGATCGGACGAGATCGGACGAGATCGGGCCTTTTCAGGGTGGTATGGCCGTGAGCGGTACTGCACTAGCAGATGGACACCCATGAAATGTCGAAAAAGATACGGGGTATGATGCTCACAGCACCTGGTATTCCCAAGCGGTCTCCCAATCAGGTACTAACCAGGCCGAACCATGCTTGGCTTCCTAGATCGGGCGAGATCGGGGCTTTTCAGGGTGGTATGGCCGTGAGCGGTACTGCTTTTGCAGATGGACACCCATGAAATGTCGAAAAAGATGCGGGGCAAGATGCTCACAGCATCTGGTATTCCCAAGCGGTCTCCCAATCAGGTACTAAACAGGCGGAACCCTGCTTGGCTGCCGAGATCGGACGAAATCGGGCGAGATCGGGCCTTATCAGGGTGGTATGGCCGTGAGCGGTACTGCTCTTGCAGATGGACACCCATGAAATGTCCAAAAAGGTGCGGGGTATGATGCTCACAGCACCTGGTATTCCCAAGCGGTCTCCCAATCAGGTACTAACCAGGCCGAACCATGCTTGGCTGCCGAGATCGGACGAGATCGGGCGAGTTCGGGCCTTTTCAGGGTGGTATGGCCGTGAGCGGTACTGCTCTTGCAGATGGACACCCATGAAATGTCGAAAAAGATGCGGGGCATGATGCTCACAGCACCTGGTATTCCCAAGCGGTCTACCAATCAGGTACGAACCAGGCCGAACCATGCTTGGCTGCCGAGATCGGACGAGATCGGGCGAGATCGGGCCTTTTCAGGGTGGTATGGCCGTGAGCGGTACTGCTTTTGCAGATGGACACCCATGAAATGTCGAAAAAGATGCGGGGCAAGATGCTCACAGCATCTGGTATTCCCAAGCGGTCTCCCAATCAGGTACTAAACAGGCGGAACCCTGCTTGGCTGCCGAGATCGGACGAGATCGGGCGAGATCGGGCCTTATCAGGGTGGTATGGCCGTGAGCGGTACTGCTCTTGCAGATGGACACCCATGAAATGTCGAAAAAGGTGCGGGGTATGATGCTCACAGCACCTGGTATTCCCAACCGGTCTCCCAATCAGGTACCAACCAGGCCGAACCATGCTTGGCTGCCGAGATCGGACGAGATCGGGCGAGATCGGGCCTTTTCAGGGTGGTATGGCCGTGAGCGGTACTGCTCTAGCAGATGGACACCCATGAAATGTCGAAAAATATGCGGGGTATGATGCTCACAGCACCTGGTATTCCCAAGCGGTCTCCCAATCAGGTACGAACCAGGCCGAACCTTGCTTGGCTTCTGAGATCGGACGAGATCGGGCCTTTTCAGGGTGGTATGGCCGCGAGTGGTACTGCGCCTGCAGATGGACACCCATGAAATGTCGAAAAAGATGCGGGGTATGATGCTCACAGCATCTGGTATTCCCAAGCGGTCTCCCAATCAGGTACTAACCAGGCCGAATCATGCTTGGCTTCCGAGATCAGACGAGATCGGGCCTTTTCAGGGTGGTATGGCCGTGAGCGGTACTGCACCAGCAGATGGACACCCATGAAATGTCGAAAAAGATGCTGGGTATGATGCTCACAGCACCTGGTATTCCCAAGCGGTCTCCCAATCAGGTACTAACCAGGCCGAACCAAGCTTGGCTTCCGAGATCAGAGGAGATCGGGCCTTTTCAGGGTGGTATGGCCGTGAGCGGTACTGCTCTTGCAGATGGACACCCATGAAATGTCGAAAAAGATGCGGGGTATGATGCTCACAGCACCTGGTATTCCCAAGCGGTCTCCCAATCAGGTACTAACCAGGCCGAACCATGCTTGGCTTCCGAGATCGGACGAGATCGGGCCTTTTCGGGGTGGTATGGCCGTGAGCGGTACTGCACTAGCAGATGGACACCCATGAAATGTCGAAAAAGATGCGGGGTATGATGCTCACAGCACTTGGTATTCCCAAGCGGTCTCCCAATCAGGTACTAAACGGGCCGAACCATGCTTGGCTGCCGAGACAGGACGAGATCGGGCCTTTTCAGGGTGGTATGGCCGTGAGCGGTACTGCACTAGCAGATGGACACCCATGAAATGTCGAAAAAGATGCGGGGTATGATGCTCACAGCACTTGGTATTCCCAAGCGGTCTCCCAATCAGGTACTAACCAGGCCGAACCATACTTGGCTTCCGAGATCGGACGAGATCGGGCCTTTTCAGGGTGGTATGGCCGTGAGCGGTACTGCTCTTGCAGATGGACACCCATGAAATGTCGAAAAAGATGCGGGGTATGATGCTCACGGTACCTGGTATTCCCAAGCGGTCTCCCAATCAGGTACTAACCAGGCCGAGCCATGCTTGGCTTCCGAGATCGGACGAGATCGGTCCTTTTCAGGGTGGTATGGCCGTAAGCAGTACTGCTCTTGCAGATGGACACCCATGAAATGTCGAAAAAGATGCGGTTTATGATGCTCACAGCACCTGGTATTCCCAAGCGGTCTCCCAATCAGGTACTAAACAGGCCGAACTATGCTTGGCTTCCGAGATCGGATGAGATCGGGCCTTTTCAGGGTGGTATGGCCGTGAGCGGTACTGCACTAGCAGATGGACACCCATGAAATGTCGAAAAAGATGCGGGGTATGATGCTCACAGCACCTGGTATTCCCAAGCGGTCTCCCAATCAGGTACTAACCAGGCCGAACCATGCTTGGCTTCCGAGATCGGGCGAGATCGGGCCTTTTCAGGGTGGTATGGCCGTGAGCGGTACTGTTCTTGCAGATGGACACCCATGAAATGTCGAAAAAGATGCGGGGTATGATGCTCACAGCAACTGGTATTCCCAAGCGGTCTCCCAATCAGGTACTAAACAGGGCGAACCATGCTTGGCTTCCAAGATCGGACGAGATAGGGCCTTTTCAGGGTGGTATGGCCGTGAGCGGTACTGTTCCTGCAGATGGACACCCATGAAATGTCGAAAAAGATGCGGGGTATGATGCTCACAGCACCTGGTATTCCCAAGCGGTCTCCCAATCAGGTACGAACCAGGCCGAACCTTGCTTGGCTTCTGAGATCGGACGAGATCGGGCCTTTTCAGGGTGGTATGGCCGCGAGTGGTACTGCGCCTGCAGATGGACACCCATGAAATGTCGAAAAAGATGCGGGGTATGATGCTCACAGCACCTGGTATTCCCAAGGGGCCTCCCAATCAGGTACTAACCAGGCCGAACCATGCTTGGCTTCCGAGATCGGACGAGATTGGGCCTTTTCAGGGTGGTATGGCCGGGGGCGGTACTGCACTAGCAGATGGACACCCATGAAATGTCGAAAAAGGTGCGGGGTATGATGCTCACAGCATCTGGTATTCCCAAGCGGTCTCCCAATCAGGTACTACCCAGGCCGAACCATGCTTGGCTTCCGAGATCAGACGAGATCGGGCCTTTTCAGGGTGGTATGGCCGTGAGCGGTACTGCACCAGCAGATGGACACCCATGAAATGTCGAAAAAGATGCTGGGTATGATGCTCACAGCACCTGGTATTCCCAAGCGGTCTCCCAATCAGGTACTAACCAGGCCGAACAATGCTTGGCTTCCGAGATCAGAGGAGATCGGGCCTTTTCAGGGTGGTATGGCCGTGAGCGGTACTGCTCTTGCAGATGGACACCCATGAAATGTCGAAAAAGATGCGGGGTATGATGCTCACAGCACCTGGTATTCCCAAGCGGTCTCCCAATCAGGTACTAACCAGGCCGAACCATGCTTGGCTTCCGAGATCGGACGAGATCGGGCCTTTTCGGGGTGGTATGGCCGTGAGCGGTACTGCACTAGCAGATGGACACCCATGAAATGTCGAAAAAGATGCGGGGTATGATGCTCACAGCACCTGGTATTCCCAAGCGGTCTCCCAATCAGGTACTAACCAGGCCGAACCATGCTTGGCTTCCGAAATCGGACGAGATCGGGCCTTTTCAGGGTGGTATGGCCGTAAGCAGTACTGCTCTTGCAGATGGACACCCATGAAATGTCGAAAAAGATGCGGGGTATGATGCTCACAGCACTTGGTATTCCCAAGCGGTCTCCCAATCAGGTACTAAACGGGCCGAACCATGCTTGGCTGCCGAGACAGGACGAGATCGGGCCTTTTCAGGGTGGTATGGCCGTGAGCGGTACTGCACTAGCAGATGGACACCCATGAAATGTCGAAAAAGATGCGGGGTATGATGCTCACAGCACTTGGTATTCCCAAGCGGTCTCCCAATCAGGTACTAACCAGGCCGAACCATGCTTGGCTTCCGAGATCGGACGAGATCGGGCCTTTTCAGGGTGGTATGGCCGTGAGCGGTACTGCACCAGCAGATGGACACCCATGAAATGTCGAAAAAGATGCGGGGTATGATGCTCACAGCACCTGGTATTCCCAAGCGGTCTCCCAATCAGGTACTAACCAGGCCGAACCATGCTTGGCTTCCGAGATCGGACGAGATCGGGCCTTTTCAGGGTGGTATGGCCGTGAGCGGTACTGCTCTTGCAGATGGACACCCATGAAATGTCGAAAAAGATGCGGGGTATGATGCTCACGGTACCTGGTATTCCCAAGCGGTCTCCCAATCAGGTACTAACCAGGCCGAGCCATGCTTGGCTTCCGAGATCGGACGAGATCGGTCCTTTTCAGGGTGGTATGGCCGTAAGCAGTACTGCTCTTGCAGATGGACACCCATGAAATGTCGAAAAAGATGCGGTTTATGATGCTCACAGCACCTGGTATTCCCAAGCGGTCTCCCAATCAGGTACTAAACAGGCCGAACTATGCTTGGCTTCCGAGATCGGACGAGATCGGGCCTTTTCAGGGTGGTATGGCCGTGAGCGGTACTGCACTAGCAGATGGACACCCATGAAATGTCGAAAAAGATGCGGGGTATGATGCTCACAGCACATGGTATTCCCAAGCGGTCTCCCAATCAGGTACTAACCAGGCCGAACCATGCTTGGCTTCCGAGATCGGGCGAGATCGGGCCTTTTCAGGGTGGTATGGCCGTGAGCGGTACTGCTCTTGCAGATGGACACCCATGAAATGTCGAAAAAGATGCGGGGTATGATGCTCACAGCACCTGGTATTCCCAAGCGGTCTCCCAATCAGGTACTAACCAGGCCGAACCATGCTTGGCTGCCGAGATCGGACGAGATCAGGCCTTTTCAGGGTGGTATGGCCGTCAGCGGTACTGCTCTTGCAGATGGACACCCATGAAATGTCGAAAAAGATGCGGGGTATGATGCTCACAGCACCTGGCATTCCCAAGCGGTCTCCCAATCAGGTGCTAACCAGGCCGAACCATGCTTGGCTTCCGAGGTCGGACGAGATCGGGCCTTTTCAGGGTGGTATGGCCGTGAGCGGTACTGCTCCTGCAGATGGACACCCATGAAATTTCGAAAAAGATGCGGGGTATGATAATCACAGCACCTGGTATTCCCAAGCGGTCTCCCAATCAGGTACTAAACAGGCCGCCCATGCTTGGCTTCCGAGATCGGACGAGATCGGACGAGATCAGGCCTTTTCAGGGTGGTATGGCCGTGAGCGGTACTGCTCTTGCAGATGGACACCCATGAAATGTCGAAAAAGATGCGTGGCATGATGCTCACAGCACCTGGTATTCCCAAGCGGTCTCCCAATCAGGTGCTAACCAGGCCGACACATGCTGGGCTGCCGAGATCGGACGAGATCGGGCCTTTTCAGGGTGGTATGGCCGTGAGCGGTACTGCTATTGCAGATGGACACCCATGAAATGTCGAAAATGATGCGGGGTATGATGCTCACAGCACCTGGTATTCCCAAGCGGTCTCCCAATCAGGTACTAAACAGGCCAAACCATGCTTGGCTTCCGAGATTGGACGAGATCGGGTCTTTCAGGGTGGTATGGCCGTGAGCGGTACTGTTCTTGCAGATGGACACCCATGAAATGTCGAAAAAGATGCGGGGCAAGATGCTCACAGCACCTGGTATTCCCAAGCGGTCTCCCAATCAGGTACTAAACAGGCCGAACAATGCTTGGCTTCCGAGATCGGACGAGATCGGGCATTTTCAGGGTGGTATGGCCGTGAGCGGTGCTGCTCTTGCAGATGGACACCCATGAAATGTCGAAAAAGATGCGGGGTATGATGCTCACAGCACCTGGTATTCCCAAGCGGTCTCCCAATCAGGTACTAACCAGGCTGAACCATGCTTGGCTTCCGAGATCGGGCGAGATCGGGCCTTTTCAGGGTGGTATGGCCGTGAGCGGTACTGCTCTCGCAGATGGACACCCATGAAATGTCGAAAAAGATGCGGGGTAAGATGCTCACAGCACCTGGTATTCCCAAGCGGTCTCCCAATCAGGTACTAACCAGGCCGAACCATGCTTGGCTGCTGAGATCAGACGAGATCGGGCGAGATCGGGCAAGATCGGGCCTTATCAGGGTGGTATGGCCGTGAGCGATACTGCACTTGCAGATGGACACCCATGAAATGTCGAAAAAGATGCGGGGTATGATGCTCACAGCACCTGGTATTCCCAAGCGGTCTCCCAATCAGGTACTAAACAGGCTGAACCATGCTTGGCTTCCGATATCGGACGAGATCAGGCCTTTTCAGGGTGGTATGGCCGTGAGTAGTACTGCTCATGCAGATGGACACCCATGAAATGTCGAAAAAGTTCCGGGGTATGATGCTCACAGCACCTGGTATTCCCAAGCGGTCTCCCAATCAGGTACTAACCAGGCCGAACCATGCTTGGCTTCCAAGATCAGAAGAGATCGGGCCTTTACAGGGTGGTATGGCCGTAAGCGGTACTTCTCTTGCAGATGGACACCCATGAAATGTCGAAAAATATGCGGGGTATGATGCTCACAGCACCTGGTATTCCCAAGCGGTCACCCAATCAGGTACTAACCAGGCCGAACCATGATTGGCTTCCGAGATCAGACGAGATCGGGCCTTTTCAGGGTGGTATGGCCATGAGCGGTACTGCTCTTGCAGATGGACACCCATGAAATGTCGAAAAAGATGCGAGGTATGATGCTCACAGCACCTGGTATTCCCAAGCGGTCTCCCAATCAGGTACTAAACAGGCCGAACCATGCTTGGCTTCCGAGATCGGTTGAGATCGGGCCTTTTCAGGGTGGTATGGCCATGAGCGGTACTGCACTAGCAGATGGACACCCATGAAATGTCGAAAAAGATGCGGGGTATGATGCTCACAGCACCTGGTATTCCCAAGCGGTCTCCCAATCAGGTACTAACCAGGCCGAACCATGCTTGGCTGCCGAGATCGGACGAGATCGGGCGAGATCGGGCCTTTTCAGGGTGGTATGGCCGTGAGCGGTACTGCTCTTGCAGATGGACACCCATGAAATGTCGAAAAAGATGCAGGGTATGATGCTCACAGCACCTGGTATTCCCAAGTGGTCTCCCAATCAGGTACTAACCAGGCCGAACCATGCTTGGCTGCCGAGATCGGACGAGATCGGGCGAGATCGGGCCTTATCAGGGTGGTATGGCCGTGAGCGGTACTGCTCTTGCAGATGGACACCCATGAAATGTCGAAAAAGATGCGGGGTATGATGCTCACAGCACCTGATATTCTCAAGCGGTCTCCCAATCAGGTACTAACCAGGCCGAACCATGCTTGGCTGCCGAGTTCGGACGAGACCGGGCGAGATCGGGCCTTTTCAGGGTGGTATGGCCGTGAGCGGTACTGCTCTTGCAGATGGACACCCATGAAATGTCGAAAAAGATGCGGGGTATGATGCCCACAGCACCTGGTATTCCCAAGCGGTCTCCCAATCAGGTGCTAACCAGGCTGAACCATGCTTGGCTGCCGAGATCGGACGAGATCGGGCGAGATGGGACCTTTTCAGGGTGGTATGGCCGTGAACGGTACTGCTCTTGCAGATGGACACCCATGAAATGTCGAAAAAGATGCGGGGTATGATGCTCACAGCACCTGGTATTCCCAAGCGGTCTCCCAATCAGGTACTAACCAGGCCGAACCATGCTTGGCTTCCAAGATCGGAGGAGATCGGGCCTTTTCAGGGTGGTATGGCCGTGAGCGGTACTGCTCTTGCAGATGGACACCCATGAAATGTCGAAAAAGATGCGGGGTATGATGCTCACAGCACCTGGTATTCCCAAGCGGTCTCCCAATCAGGTACTAACCAGGCCGAACCATGCTTGGCTACCGAGATCAGACGAGATCGGGCGAGATCGGGCGAGATCGGGCCTTTTCAGGGTGGCATGGCCGTGAGCGGTACTGCTCTTGCAGATGGACACCCATGAAATGTCGAAAAAGATGCAGGGTATGATGCTCACAGCACCTGGTATTCCCAAGCGGTCTCCCAATCAGGTACTAACCAGGCCGAACCATGCTTGGCTGCCGAGTTCGGACGAGATCGGGCGAGATCGGGCCTTTTCAGGGTGGTATGGCCGTGAGCGGTACTGCTCTTGCAGATGGACACCCATGAAATGTCGAAAATGATGCGGGGTATGATGCTCACAGCACCTGGTATTCCCAAGCGGTCTCCCAATCAGGTACTAACCAGGCCTAACCATGCTTGGCTGCCGAGATCGGACGAGATCGGACGAGATCGGGCCTTTTCAGGGTGGTATGGCCGTGAGCGGTACTGCTCTTGCAGATGGACACCCATGAAATGTCGAAAAAGATGCGGGGTATGATGCTCACAGCATCTGGTATTCCCAAGCGGTCTCCCAATCAGGTACTTACCAGGCCGAACCATGCTTGGCTTCCGAGATCGGAGGAGATTGGGCCTTTTCAGGGTGGTATGGCCGTGAGCGGTACTACTTTTGCAGATGGACACCCATGAAATGTCAAAAAAGATGCGGGGCAAGATGCTCACAGCACCTGGTATTCCCAAGCGGTCTCCCAATCAGGTACTAACCAGGCCGAACCATGCTTGGCTTCCAAGATCGGAGGAGATCGGGCCTTTTCAGGGTGGTATGGCCGTGAGCGGTACTGCTCTTGCAGATGGACACCCATGAAATGTCGAAAAAGATGCGGGGTATGATGCTCACAGCACCTGGTATTCCCAAGCGGTCTCCCAATCAGGTACTAACCAGGCCGAACCATGCTTGGCTACCGAGATCAGACGAGATCGGGCGAGATCGGGCGAGATCGGGCCTTTTCAGGGTGGCATGGCCGTGAGCGGTACTGCTCTTGCAGATGGACACCCATGAAATGTCGAAAAAGATGCAGGGTATGATGCTCACAGCACCTGGTATTCCCAAGCGGTCTCCCAATCAGGTACTAACCAGGCCGAACCATGCTTGGCTGCCGAGTTCGGACGAGATCGGGCGAGATCGGGCCTTTTCAGGGTGGTATGGCCGTGAGCGGTACTGCTCTTGCAGATGGACACCCATGAAATGTCGAAAATGATGCAGGGTATGATGCTCACAGCACCTGGTATTCCCAAGCGGTCTCCCAATCAGGTACTAACCAGGCCTAACCATGCTTGGCTGCCGAGATCGGACGAGATCGGACGAGATCGGGCCTTTTCAGGGTGGTATGGCCGTGAGCGGTACTGCTCTTGCAGATGGACACCCATGAAATGTCGAAAAAGATGCGGGGTATGATGCTCACAGCATCTGGTATTCCCAAGCGGTCTCCCAATCAGGTACTTACCAGGCCGAACCATGCTTGGCTTCCGAGATCGGAGGAGATTGGGCCTTTTCAGGGTGGTATGGCCGTGAGCGGTACTACTTTTGCAGATGGACACCCATGAAATGTCAAAAAAGATGCGGGGCAAGATGCTCACAGCACCTGGTATTCCCAAGCGGTCTCCCAATCAGGTACTAAACAGGCTGAACCCTGCTTGGCTGCCGAGATCGGACGAGATCGGGCGAGATCGGGCCTTATCAGGGTGGTATGGCCGTGAGCGGTACTGCTCTTGCAGATGGACACCCATAAAATGTCGAAAAAGGTGCGGGGTATGATGCTCACAGCACCTGGTATTCCCAACCGGTCTCCCAATCAGGTACTAACCAGGCCGAACCATGCTTGGCTGCCGAGATCGGACGAGATCGGGCGAGATCGGGCCTTTTCAGGGTGGTATGGCCGTGAGCGGTACTGCTCTTGCAGATGGACACCCATGAAATGTCGAAAAAGATGCGGGGTATGATGCTCACAGCACCTGGTATTCCCAAGCGGTCTCCCAATCAGGTACTAACCAGGCCGAACCATGCTTGGCTGCCGAGATCGGACGAGATCGGGCGAGATCGGGCCTTTTCAGGGTGGTATGGCCGTGAG
Organism: Stigmatopora nigra; assembly: GCF_051989575.1. Lineage (NCBI taxonomy): Eukaryota > Metazoa > Chordata > Actinopteri > Syngnathiformes > Syngnathidae > Stigmatopora > Stigmatopora nigra. The sequence goes on from NW_027551603.1 coordinate 1,304,941, forward strand.
CGGTACTGCTCTTGCAGATGGACACCCATGAAATGTCGAAAAAGATGCAGGGTATGATGCTCACAGCACCTGGTATTCCCAAGTGGTCTCCCAATCAGGTACTAACCAGGCCGAAGCATGCTTGGCTGCCGAGATCGGACGAGACCGGGCGAGATCGGGCCTTTTCAGGGTGGTATGGCCGTGAGCGGTACTGCTCTTGCAGATGGACACCCATGAAATGTCGAAAAAGATGCGGGGTATGATGCCCACAGCACCTGGTATTCCCAAGCGGTCTCCCAATCAGGTGCTAACCAGGCTGAACCATGCTTGGCTGCCGAGATCGGACGAGATCGGGCGAGATCGGGCCTTTTCAGGGTGGTATGGCCGTGAACGGTACTGCTCTTGCAGATGGACACCCATGAAATGTCGAAAAAGATGCGGGGTATTATGCTCACAGCACCTGGTATTACCAAGCGGTCTCCCAATCAGGTACTAACCAGGCCGAACCATGCTTGGCTGCCGAGGTCGGACGAGATCGGGCGAGATCGGGCCTTTTCAGGGTGGTATGGCCGTGAGCGGTACTGCTCTTGCAGATGGACACCCATGAAATGTCGAAAAAGATGCGGGGTATGATGCTCACAGCACCTGGTATTGCCAAGCGGTCTCCCAATCAGGTACTAACCAGGCCGAATCATGCTTGGCTTCCGAAATCGGACGAGATCGGGCCTTTTCAGGGTGGTATGGCCGTGAGCGGTACTGCACTAGCAGATGGACACCCATGAAATGTCGAAAAAGATGCGGGGTATGATGCACACAGCACCTGGTATTCCCAAGCGGTCTCCCAATCAAGTACTAACCAGGCCGAACCATGCTTGGCTTCCGAGATCGGACGAGATCGGGCCTTTTCAGGGTGGTATGGCCGTGAGCGGTACTGCTCCTGCAGATGGACACCCATGAAATGTCGAAAAAGATGCGGGGTATGATGCTCACAGCAACTGGTATTCCCAAGCGGTCTCCCAATCAGGTACTAACCAGGCCGAATAATGCTTGGCTTCCGAGATCGGACGAGATAGGGCCTTTTCAGGGTGGTATGGCCGTGAGCGGTACTGCTCTTGCAGATGGACACCCATGAAATGTCGAAAAAGATGCGGGGTATGATGCTCACAGCACCTGGTATTCCCAAGCGGTCTCCCAATCAGGTACTAACCAGGCCGAACCATGCTTGGCTTCCGAGATCGGACGAGATCGGGCCTTTTCAGGGTGGTATGGCCGTGGGCGGTACTGCGCTAGCAGATGGACACCCATGAAATGTCGAAAAAGATGCGGGGTATGATGCTCACAGCACCTGGTATTCCCAAGCGGTCTCCCAATCAGGTACTAACCAGGCCGAACCATGCTTGGCTGCCGAGATCGGACGAGAACGGGCGAGATCGGGCCTTTTCAGGGTGGTATGGCCGTGAGCGGTACTGCTCTTGCAGATGGACACCCATGAAATGTCGAAAAAGATGCGGGGTCTGATGCTCACAGCACCTGGTATTCCCAAGCGGTCTCCCAATCAGGTACTAAACAGGCCGAACAATGCTTGGCTTCCGAGATCGGACGAGATCGGGCCTTTTCAGGGTGGTATGGCCGTGAGCGGTACTGCTTTTGCAGATGGACACCCATGAAATGTCGAAAAAGATGCGGGGTATGATGCTCACAGCACCTGGTATTCCCAAGCGGTCTCCCAACCAGGTACTAACCAGGCTGAACCATGCTTGGCTTCCAAGATCGGACGAGATCGGGCCTTTTCAGGGTGGTATGCCCGTGAGCGGTACTCCACTGGCAGATGGACACCCATGAAATGTCGAAAAAGATGCGGGGTATGATGCTCACAGCACCTGGTATTCCCAAGCGGTCTCCCAATCAGGTACTAACCAGGCCGAACCATGCTTGGCTGCCGAGTTCGGACGAGATCGGGCGAGATCGGGCCTTTTCAGGGTGGTATAGCCGTGAGCGGTACTGCTCTTGCAGATGGACACCCATGAAATGTCGAAAATGATGCGGGGTATGATGCTCACAGCACCTGGTATTCCCAAGCGGTCTCCCAATCAGGTACTAACCAGGCCGAACCATGCTTGGCTGCCGAGATCGGACGAGATCGGACGAGATCGGGCCTTTTCAGGGTGGTATGGCCGCGAACGGTACTGGTCTTGCAGATGGACACCCATGAAATGTCGAAAAAGATACGGGGTATGATGCCCACAGCACCTGGTATTCCCAAGCGGTCTCCCAATCAGGTGCTAACCAGGCTGAACCATGCTTGGCTGCCGAGGTCGGAAGAGATCGGGCGAGATCGGGCCTTTTCAGGGTGGTATGGCCGTGAGCGGTACTGCTCTTGCAGATGGACACCCATGAAATGTCGAAAAAGATGCGGGGTATGATGCTCACAGCACCTGGTATTCCCAAGCGGTCTCCCAATCAGGTACTAACCAGGCCGAACCATGCTTGGCTTCCGAGATCGGACGAGATCGGGCCTTTTCAGGGTGGTATGGCCGTGAGCGGTACTGCACTAGCAGATGGACACCCATGAAATGTCGAAAAAGATGCGGGGTATGACGCTCACAGCACCTGGTATTCCCAAGCGGTCTCCCAATCAGGTACTAACCAGGCTGATCCATGCTTGGCTTCCTAGATCGGGCGAGATCGGGCCTTTTCAGGGTGGTATGGCCGTGAGCAGTACTGCTCTTGCAGATGGACACCCATGAAATGTCGAAAAAGGTGCGGGGTATGATGCTCACAGCACCTGGTATTCCCAACCGGTCTCCCAATCAGGTACTAACCAGGCCGAACCATGCTTGGCTGCCGAGATCGGACGAGATCGGGCGAGATCGGGCCTTTTCAGGGTGGTATGGCCGTGAGCGGTACTGCTCTTGCAGATGGACACCCATGAAATGTCGAAAAAGATGCGGGGTATGATGCTCACAGCACCTGGTATTCCCAAGCGGTCTCCCAATCAGGTACTAACCAGGCCGAACCATGCTTGGCTACCGAGATCGGACGAGATCGGGCGAGATCGGGCGAGATCGGGCCTTTTCAGGGTGGTATGGCCGTGAGCGGTACTGCTCTTGCAGATGGACACCCATGAAATGTCGAAAAAGATGCAGGGTATGATGCTCACAGCACCTGGTATTCCCAAGCAGTCTCCCAATCAGGTACTAACCAGGCCGAACCATGCTTGGCTGCCGAGTTCGGACGAGATCGGGCGAGATCGGGCCTTTTCAGGGTGGTATGGCCGTGAGCGGTACTGCTCTTGCAGATGGACACCCATGAAATGTCGAAAATGATGCGGGGTATGATGCTCACAGCACCTGGTATTCCCAAGCGGTCTTCCAATCAGGTACTAACCAGGCCGAACCATGCTTGGCTGCCGAGATCGGACGAGATCGGACGAGATCGGGCCTTTTCAGGGTGGTATGGCCGTGAACGGTACTGGTCTTGCAGATGGACACCTATGAAATGTCGAAAAAGATACGGGGTATGATGCCCACAGCACCTGGTATTCCCAAACGGTCTCCCAATCAGGTGCTAACCAGGCTGAACCATGCTTGGCTGCCGAGATCGGACGAGATCGGGCGAGATCGGGCCTTTTCAGGGTGGTATGGCCGTGAGCGGTACTGCTTTTGCAGATGGACACCCATGAAATGTCGAAAAAGATGCGGGGTATGATGCTCACAGCACCTGGTATTCCCAAGCGGTCTCCCAATCAGGTACTTACCAGGCCGAACCATGCTTGGCTTCCGAGATCGGAGGAGATTGGGCCTTTTCAGGGTGGTATGGCCGTGAGCGGTACTACTCTTGCAGATGGACACCCATGAAATGTCGAAAAAGATGCGGGGTATGATGCTCACAGCACCTGGTATTCCCAACCGGTCTCCCAATCAGGTACTAACCAGGCCGAACCATGCTTGGCTGCCGAGATCGGACGAGATCGGGCGAGATCGGGCCTTTTCAGGGTGGTATGGCCGTGAGCGGTACTGCTCTTGCAGATGGACACCCATGAAATGTCGAAAAAGATGCGGGGTATGATGCTCACAGCACCTGGTATTCCCAAGCGGTCTCCCAATCAGGTACTAACCAGGCCGAACCCTGCTTGGCTGCCGAGATCGGACGAGATCGGGCGAGATCGGGCCTTTTCAGGGTGGTATGGCCGTGAGCGGTACTGCTCTTGCAGATGGACACCCATGAAATGTCGAAAAAGATGCAGGGTATGATGCTCACAGCACCTGGTATTCCCAAGTGGTCTCCCAATCAGGTACTAACCAGGCCGAACCATGCTTGGCTGCCGAGATCGGACGAGATCGGGCGAGATCGGGCCTTATCAGGGTGGTATGGCCGTGAGCGGTACTGCTCTTGCAGATGGACACCCATGAAATGTCGAAAAAGATGCGGGGTATGATGCTCACAGCACCTGATATTCTCAAGCGGTCTCCCAATCAGGTACTAACCAGGCCGAACCATGCTTGGCTGCCGAGTTCGGACGAGACCGGGCGAGATCGGGCCTTTTCAGGGTGGTATGGCCGTGAGCGGTACTGCTCTTGCAGATGGACACCCATGAAATGTCGAAAAAGATGCGGGGTATGATGCCCACAGCACCTGGTATTCCCAAGCGGTCTCCCAATCAGGTGCTAACCAGGCTGAACCATGCTTGGCTGCCGAGATCGGACGAGATCGGGCGAGATGGGGCCTTTTCAGGGTGGTATGGCCGTGAACGGTACTGCTCTTGCAGATGGACACCCATGAAATGTCGAAAAAGATGCGGGGTATTATGCTCACAGCACCTGGTATTACCAAGCGGTCTCCCAATCAGGTACTAACCAGGCCGAACCATGCTTGGCTGCCGAGGTCGGACGAGATCGGGCGAGATCGGGCCTTTTCAGGGTGGTATGGCCGTGAGCGGTACTGCTCTTGCAGATGGACACCCATGAAATGTCGAAAAAGATGCGGGGTATGATGCTCACAGCACCTGGTATTCCCAAGCGGTCTCCCAATCAGGTACTAACCAGGCCAATCCATGCTTGGCTGCCGAGATCGGGCGAGATCGGGCCTTTTCAGGGTGGTATGGCCATGAGCGGTACTGCCCTTGCAGATGGACACCCATGAAATGTCGAAAAAGATGCGGGGTATGATACTCACAGCACCTGGTATTCCCAAGCGGTCTCCCAATCAGCTACTAACCAGGCCGAACCATGCTTGGCTTCCGAAATCGGACGAGATCGGGCCTTTTCAGGGTGGTATGGCCGTGAGCGGTACTGCGTTAGCAGATGGACACCCATGAAATGTCGAAAAAGATGCGGGGTATGATGCTCACAGCACCTGGTATTCCCAAGCGGTCTCCCAATCAGGTACTAACCAGGCCGAACCATGCTTGGCTTCCGAGATCGGACGAGATCGGGCCTTTTCAGGGTGGTATGGCCGTGAGCGGTACTGCACTAGCAGATGGACACCCATGAAATGTCGAAAAAGATGCGGGGTATGATGCTCACAGCACCTGGTATTCCCAAGCGGTCTCCCAATCAGGTACTAACCAGGCCGAACCATGCTTGGCTGCCGAGATCGGACGAGATCGGGCGAGATCGGGCCTTTTCAGGGTGGTATGGCCGTGAGCGGTACTGCTCTTGCAGATGGACACCCATGAAATGTCGAAAAAGATGCGGGGTATGATGCTCACAGCACCTGGTATTCCCAAGCGGTCTCCCAATCAGGTACTAACCAGGCCGAACCATGCTTGGCTACCGAGATCGGACGAGATCGGGCGAGATCGGGCGAGATCGGGCCTTTTCAGGGTGGTATGGCCGTGAGCGGTACTGCTCTTGCAGATGGACACCCATGAAATGTCGAAAAAGATGCAGGGTATGATGCTCACAGCACCTGGTATTCCCAAGCAGTCTCCCAATCAGGTACTAACCAGGGCGAACCATGCTTGGCTGCCGAGTTCGGACGAGATCGGGCGAGATCGGGCCTTTTCAGGGTGGTATGGCCGTGAGCGGTACTGCTCTTGCAGATGGACACCCATGAAATGTCGAAAATGATGCGGGGTATGATGCTCACAGCACCTGGTATTCCCAAGCGGTCTCCCAATCAGGTACTAACCAGGCCGAACCATGCTTGGCTGCCGAGATCGGACGAGATCGGACGAGATCGGGCCTTTTCAGGGTGGTATGGCCGTGAACGGTACTGGTCTTGCAGATGGACACCTATGAAATGTCGAAAAAGATACGGGGTATGATGCCCACAGCACCTGGTATTCCCAAACGGTCTCCCAATCAGGTGCTAACCAGGCTGAACCATGCTTGGCTGCCGAGATCGGACGAGATCGGGCGAGATCGGGCCTTTTCAGGGTGGTATGGCCGTGAGCGGTACTGCTTTTGCAGATGGACACCCATGAAATGTCGAAAAAGATGCGGGGTATGATGCTCACAGCACCTGGTATTCCCAAGCGGTTTCCCAATCAGGTACTTACCAGGCCGAACCATGCTTGGCTTCCGAGATCGGAGGTGATTGGGCCTTTTCAGGGTGGTATGGCCGTGAGCGGTACTACTCTTGCAGATGGACACCCATGAAATGTCGAAAAAGATGCGGGGTATGATGCTCACAGCACCTGGTATTCCCAACCGGTCTCCCAATCAGGTACTAACCAGGCCGAACCATGCTTGGCTGCCGAGATCGGGCCTTTTCAGGGTGGTATGGCCGTGAGCGGTACTGCTCTTGCAGATGGACACCCATGAAATGTCGAAAAAGATGCGGGGTATGATGCTCACAGCACCTGGTATTCCCAAGCGGTCTCCCAATCAGGTACTAACCAGGCCGAACCATGCTTGGCTGCCGAGATCGGACGAGATCGGGCGAGATCGGGCCTTTTCAGGGTGGTATGGCCGTGAGCGGTACTGCTCTTGCAGATGGACACCCATGAAATGTCGAAAAAGATGCAGGGTATGATGCTCACAGCACCTGGTATTCCCAAGTGGTCTCCCAATCAGGTACTAACCAGGCCGAACCATGCTTGGCTGCCGAGATCGGACGAGATCGGGCGAGATCGGGCCTTATCAGGGTGGTATGGCCGTGAGCGGTACTGCTCTTGCAGATGGACACCCATGAAATGTCGAAAAAGATGCGGGGTATGATGCTCACAGCACCTGATATTCTCAAGCGGTCTCCCAATCAGGTACTAACCAGGCCGAACCATGCTTGGCTGCCGAGTTCGGACGAGACCGGGCGAGATCGGGCCTTTTCAGGGTGGTATGGCCGTGAGCGGTACTGCTCTTGCAGATGGACACCCATGAAATGTCGAAAAAGATGCGGGGTATGATGCCCACAGCACCTGGTATTCCCAAGCGGTCTCCCAATCAGGTGCTAACCAGGCTGAACCATGCTTGGCTGCCGAGATCGGACGAGATCGGGCGAGATGGGGCCTTTTCAGGGTGGTATGGCCGTGAACGGTACTGCTCTTGCAGATGGACACCCATGAAATGTCGAAAAAGATGCGGGGTATTATGCTCACAGCACCTGGTATTACCAAGCGGTCTCCCAATCAGGTACTAACCAGGCCGAACCATGCTTGGCTGCCGAGGTCGGACGAGATCGGGCGAGATCGGGCCTTTTCAGGGTGGTATGGCCGTGAGCGGTACTGCTCTTGCAGATGGACACCCATGAAATGTCGAAAAAGATGCGGGGTATGATGCTCACAGCACCTGGTATTCCCAAGCGGTCTCCCAATCAGGTACTAACCAGGCCAATCCATGCTTGGCTGCCGAGATCGGGCGAGATCGGGCCTTTTCAGGGTGGTATGGCCATGAGCGGTACTGCCCTTGCAGATGGACACCCATGAAATGTCGAAAAAGATGCGGGGTATGATACTCACAGCACCTGGTATTCCCAAGCGGTCTCCCAATCAGCTACTAACCAGGCCGAACCATGCTTGGCTTCCGAAATCGGACGAGATCGGGCCTTTTCAGGGTGGTATGGCCGTGAGCGGTACTGCATTAGCAGATGGACACCCATGAAATGTCGAAAAAGATGCGGGGTATGATGCTCACAGCACCTGGTATTCCCAAGCGGTCTCCCAATCAGGTACTAACCAGGCCGAACCATGCTTGGCTTCCGAGATTGGACGAGATCGGGCTTTTTCAGGGTGGTATGGCCGTGAGCGGTACTGCTCTTGCAGATGGACACCCATGAAATGTCGAAAAAGATGCGGGGTATGATGCTCACAGCACCTGGTATTCCCAAGCGGTCTCCCAATCAGGTACTAAACAGGCCGAACCATGCTTGGCTGCCGAGATCGGACGAGATCGGGCCTTTTCAGGGTGGTATGGCCGTGAGCGGTACTGCACTAGCAGATGGACACCCATGAAATGTCGAAAAAGATGCGGGGTATGATGCTCACAGCACCTGGTATTCCCAAGCGGTCTCCCAACCAGGTACTAACCAGGCTGAACCATGCTTGGCTTCCGAGATCGAACGAGAACGGGCCTTTTCAGGGTGGTATGGCCAAGAGCGGTACTGCTCTTGCAGATGGAAACCCATGAAATGTCGAAAAAGATGCAGGGTATGACGCTCACAGCACCTGGTATTCCCAAGCAGTCTCCCAATCAGGTACTAACCAGGCCGAATCATGCTTGGCTTCCGAGATCGGACGAGATCGGGCCTTTTCAGGGTGGTATGGCCGTGGGCAGTACTGCTCTTGCAGATGGACACCCATGAAATGTCGAAAAAGATGCGGGGTATGATGCTCAAAGCACCTGGTAATCCCAAGCGGTCTCCCAATCAGGTACTAAACAGGCCGAACCATGCTTGGCTGCCGAGATCGGACGAGATCGGGCCTTTTCAGGGTGGTATGGCCGTGAGCGGTACTGCACTAGCAGATGGACACCCATGAAATGTCGAAAAAGATGCGGGGTATGATGCTCACAGCACCTGGTATTCCCAAGCGGTCTCCCAATCAGGTACTAACCAGGCCGGACCATACTTGGCTTCCGAGATCGGACGAGATCGGGCCTTTTCAGGGTGGTATGGCCGTGAGCGGTACTGCTTTTGCAGATTGACACCCATGAAATGTCGAAAAAGATGCGGGGTATGATGCTCACAGCACCTGGTATTCCCAAGCGGTCTCCCAATTAGGTACTAAACAGGCCGAACCATGCTTGGCTTCCGAGATCGGACGAGATCGGGCCTTTTCAGGGTGGTATGGCCGTGAGCGGTACTGCTCTTGCAGATGGACACCCATGAAATGTCGAAAAAGATGCGGGGTATGATGCTCACAGCACCTGGTATTCCCAAGCGGTCTCCCAATCAGGTACTGACCAGGCTGAACCATGCTTGGCTTCCGAGATCGGACGAGATCGGGCCTTTTCAGGGTGGTATGGCCGTGAGCGGTACTGTACTAGCAGATGGACACCCATGAAATGTCGAAAAAGATGCGGGGTATGATGCTCACAGCACCTGGTATTCCCAAGCGGTCTCCCAATCAGGTACTAACCAGGCCGAACCATGCTTGGCTGCCGAGATCGGACGAGAGCGGGCGAGATCGGGCCTTTTCAGGGTGGTATGGCCGTGAGCGGTACTGCACTAGCAGATGGACACCCATGAAATGTCGAAAAAGATGCGGGGTATGATGCTCACAGCACCTGGTATTCCCAAGGGGTCTCCCAATCAGGTACTAACCAGGCCGAACCATGCTTGGCTTCCGAGATCGGACGAGATTGGGCCTTTTCAGGGTGGTATGGCCGGGAGGGGTACTGCACTAGCAGATGGACACCCATGAAATGTCGAAAAAGGTGCGGGGTATGATGCTCACAGCATCTGGTATTCCCAAGCGGTCTCCCAATCAGGTACTAACCAGGCCGAACCATGCTTGGCTTCCGAGATCAGACGAGATCGGGCCTTTTCAGGGTGGTATGGCCGTGAGCGGTACTGCACCAGCAGATGGACACCCATGAAATGTCGAAAAAGAAGCTGGGTATGATGCTCACAGCACCTGGTATTCCCAAGCGGTCTCCCAATCAGGTACTAACCAGGCCGAACCATGCTTGGCTTCCAAGATCGGAGGAGATCGGGCCTTTTCAGGGTGGTATGGCCGTGAGCGGTACTGCTCTTGCAGATGGACACCCATGAAATGTCGAAAAAGATGCGGGGTATGATGCTCACAGCATCTGGTATTCCCATGCGGTCTCCCAATCGGGTACTAACCAGGCCGAACCATGCTTGGCTTCCGAGATCGGACGAGATCGGGCCTTTTCGGGGTGGTATGGCCGTGAGCGGTACTGCACTAGCAGATGGACACCCATGAAATGTCGAAAAAGATGCGGGGTGTGATGCTTACAGTACCTGGTATTCCCAAGCGGTCTCCCAATCAGGTACTAACCAGGCCGAACCATGCTTGGCTTCTGGGATCGAACGAGATCGGGCCTTTTCAGGGTGGTATGGCCGTGAGCGGTACTACTCTTGCAGATGGACACCCATGAAATGTCGAAAAAGATGCGGGGCAAGATGCTCACAGCACCTGGTATTCCCAAGCGGTCTCCCAATCAGGTACTAAACAGGCTGAACCCTGCTTGGCTGCCGAGATCGGACGAGATCGGGCGAGATCGGGCCTTATCAGGGTGGTATGGCCGTGAGCGGTACTGCTCTTGCAGATGGACACCCATGAAATGTCGAAAAAGGTGCGGGGTATGATGCTTACAGCACCTGGTATTCCCAACCGGTCTCCCAATCAGGTACTAACCAGGCCGAACCATGCTTGGCTGCCGAGATCGGACGAGATCGGGCGAGATCGGGCCTTTTCAGGGTGGTATGGCCGTGAGCGGTACTGCTCTTGCAGATGGACACCCATGAAATGTCGAAAAAGATGCAGGGTATGATGCTCACAGCACCTGGTATTCCCAAGCGGTCTCCCAATCAGGTACTAACCAGGCCGAACCATGCTTGGCTGCCGAGTTCGGACGAGATCGGGCGAGATCGGGCCTTTTCAGGGTGGTATGGCCGTGAGCGGTACTGCTCTTGCAGATGGACACCCATGAAATGTCGAAAATGATGCGGGGTATGATGCTCACAGCACCTGGTATTCCCAAGCGGTCTCCCAATCAGGTACTAACCAGGCCGAACCATGCTTGGCTGCCGAGATCGGACAAGATCGGACGAGATCGGGCCTTTTCAGGGTGGTATGGCCGTGAACGGTACTGGTCTTGCAGATGGACACCCATGAAATGTCGAAAAAGATACGGGGTATGATGCCCACAGCACCTGGTATTCCCAAGCGGTCTCCCAATCAGGTGCTAACCAGGCTGAACCATGCTTGGCTGCCGAGGTCGGAAGAGATCGGGAGAGATCGGGCCTTTTCAGGGTGGTATGGCCGTGAGCGGTACTGCTCTTGCAGATGGACACCCATGAAATGTCGAAAAAGATGCGGGGTATGATGCTCACAGCACCTGGTATTCCCAAGCGGTCTCCCAATCAGGTACTAACCAGGCCGAACCATGCTTGGCTTCCGAGATCGGACGAGATCGGGCCTTTTCAGGGTGGTATGGCCGTGAGCGGTACTGCACTAGCAGATGGACACCCATGAAATGTCGAAAAAGATGCGGGGTATGATGCTCACAGCACCTGGTATTCCGAAGCGGTCTCCCAATCAGGTACTAAACAGGCCGAACCATGCTTGGCTGCCGAGATCCGACGAGATCGGGCCTTTTCAGGGTGGTATGGCCGTGAGCGATACTGCACTAGCAGATGGACACCCATGAAATGTCGAAAAAGATGCGGGGTATGATGCTCACAGCACCAGGTATTTCCAAGCGGTCTCCCAATCAGGTACTAACCAGGCTGAACCATGCTTGGCTTCTGAGATCGGACGAGATCGGGCCTTTTCAGGGTGGTATGGCCGTGAGCGGTACTGCACTAGCAGATGGACACCCATGAAATGTCGAAAAAGATGCGGGGTATGATGCTCACAGCACCTGGTATTCCCAAGCGGTCTCCCAATCAGGTACTAAACAGGCCGAACCATGCTTGGCTGCCGAGATCGGACGAGATCGGGCCTTTTCAGGGTGGTATGGCCGTGAGCGGTACTGCACTAGCAGATGGACACCCATGAAATGTCGAAAAAGATGCGGGGTATGATGCTCACAGCACCTGGTATTCCCAAGCGGTCTCCCAACCAGGTACTAACCAGGCCGAACCATGCTTGACTTCCGAGATCGGACGAGATCGGGCCTTTTCAGGGTGGTATGGCCGTGAGCGGTACTGCACCAGCAGATGGACACCCATGAAATGTCGAAAAAGATGCGGGGTATGATGCTCACAGCACCTGGTATTCCCAAGCGGTCTCCCAATCAGGTACTAACCAGGCCGAACCATGCTTGGCTTCCGAGATCGGGCGAGATCGGGCCTTTTCAGGGTGGTATGGCCGTGAGCGGTACTGCTCATGCAGATGGACACCCATGAAATGTCGAAAAAGATGCGGGGTATGATGCTCACAGCACCTGGTATTCCCAAGCAGTCTCCCAATCAGGTACTAACCAGGCCGAACCATGCTTGGCTTCCGAGATCGGACGAGATCGGGCCTTTTCGGGGTGGTATGGCCGTGGGCGGTACTGCACTAGCAGATGGACACCCATGAAATGTCGAAAAAGATGCGGGGTATGATGCTCACAGCACCTGGTATTCCCAAGCGGTCTCCCAATCAGGTACTAACCAGGCCGAACCATGCTTGGCTTCCGAGATCGGACGAGATCGGGCCTTTTCAGGGTGGTATGGCCGTGAGCGGTACTGCTTTTGCAGATGGACACCCATGAAATGTCGAAAAAGATACGGGGTATGATGCTCACAGCACTTGGTATTCCCAAGCGGTCTCCCAATCAGGTACTAACCAGGCCGAACCATGCTTGGCTTCCGAGATCGGGCGAGATCGGGCCTTTTCAGGGTGGTATGGCCGTGAGCGGTACTGCTCATGCAGATGGACACCCATGAAATGTCGAAAAAGATGCGGGGTATGATGCTCACAGCACCTGGTATTCCCAAGCAGTCTCCCAATCAGGTACTAACCAGGCCGAACCATGCTTGGCTTCCGAGATCGGGCCTTTTCGGGGTGGTATGGCCGTGGGCGGTACTGCACTAGCAGATGGACACCCATGAAATGTCGAAAAAGATGCGGGGTATGATGCTCACAGCACCTGGTATTCCCAAGCGGTCTCCCAATCAGGTACTAACCAGGCCGAACCATGCTTGGCTTCCGAGATCGGACGAGATCGGGCCTTTTCAGGGTGGTATGGCCGTGAGCGGTACTGCTTTTGCAGATGGACACCCATGAAATGTCGAAAAAGATGCGGGGTATGATGCTCACAGCACTTGGTATTCCCAAGCGGTCTCCCAATCAGGTACTAAACAGGCCGAATCATGCTTGGCTTCCGAGATCGGACGAGATCGGGCCTTTTCAGGGTGGTATGGCCGTGAGCGGTACTGCTCTTGCAAATGGACACCCATGAAATGTCGAAAAAGATGCGGGGTATGATGCTCACAGCACCTGGTATTCCCAAGCGGTCTCCCAATCAGGTACTAAACAGGCCGAACCATGCTTCGCTTCCGAGATCGGACGAGATCGGGCCTTTTCAGGGTGGTATGGCCGTGAGCGGTACTGCTCTTGCAGATGGACACCCATGAAATGTCGAAAAAGATGCGGGGTATGATGCTCACAGCACCTGGTATTCCCAAGCGGTGTCCCAATCAGGTACTAATCAGGCCGAACCATGCTTGGCTGCCGAGATCGGACGAGATTGGGCCTTTTCAGGGTGGTATGGCCATGGGCGGAACTGCTCTTGCAGATGGACACCCATGAAATGTCGAAAAAGATGCGGGGCATGATGCTCACAGCACCTGGTATTCCCAAGCGGTCTCCCAATCAGGTACTAACCAGGCCGAACCATGCTTGGCTTTCGAGATCAGACGAGATCGGGCCTTTTCAGGGTGGTATGGACATGAGCGGTACTGCTCCTGCAGATGGACACCCATGAAATGTCGAAAAAGATGCGGGGTATGATGCTCACAGCACCTAGTATTCCCAAGCAGTCTCCCAATCAGGTACTAAACAGGCCGAACCATGCTTGGCTGCCGAGATCGGACGAGATCGGGCCTTTTCAGGGTGGTATGGCCGTGAGCGGTACTGCTCTTGCAGATGGACACCCATGAAATGTCGAAAAAGATGCGGGGTATGATGCTCACAGCACCTGGTATTCCCAAGCGGTCTCCCAATCAGGTACTAACCAGGCCGAACTATGCTTGGCTTTCGAGATTGGACGAGATCGGGCCTTTTCAGGGTGGTATGGCCGAGAGCGGTACTGCTCTTGCAGATGGACACCCATGAAATGTCGAAAAAGATGCGGGGTATGATGCTCACAGCACTTGGTATTCCCAAGCGGTCTCCCAATCAGGTACTAACCAGGCCGAACCATGCTTGGCTTCCGAGATCGGGCGAAATCGGGCCTTTTCAGGGTGGTATGGCCGTGAGCGGTACTGCTCATGCAGATGGACACCCATGAAATGTCGAAAAAGACATTTTCACACACAGCACCTGGTGCTCACAGCACTTGGTATTCCCAAGCGGTCTCCCAATCAGGTACTAAACAGGCCGAACCATGCTTGGCTTCCGAGATCGGACGAGATCGGGCCTTTTCAGGGTGGTATGGCCTTGAGCGGTACTGCTCTTACAGATGGACACCCATGAAAGGTCGAAAAAGATGCGGGGCATGGTTCTCACAGCACCTGGTACTCCCAAGCGGTCTCCCAATCAGATACTAACGAGGCCGAACCATGCTTGGCTTCCGAGATCGGACGAGACCGGACGAGATCGGGCCTTTTCAGGGTGGTATGGCCGTGAGCGGTACTGCACTAGCAGATGGACACCCATGAAATGTCGAAAAAGATGCGGGGTATGATGCTCACAGCACCAGGTATTTCCAAGCGGTCTCCCAATCAGGTACTAACCAGGCTGAACCATGCTTGGCTTCCGAGATCGGACGAGATCGGGCCTTTTCAGGGTGGTATGGCCGTGAGCGGTACTGCATTAGCAGATGGACACCCATGAAATGTCGAAAAAGATGCGGGGTATGATGCTCACAGCACCTGGTATTCCCAAGCGGTCTCCCAATCAGGTACTAAACAGGCCGAACCATGCTTGGCTGCCGAGATCGGACGAGATCGGGCCTTTTCAGGGTGGTATGGCCGTGAGCGGTACTGCACTAGCAGATGGACACCCATGAAATGTCGAAAAAGATGCGGGGTATAATGCTCACAGCACCTGGTATTCCCAAGCGGTCTCCCAACCAGGTACTAACCAGGCCGAACCATGCTTGACTTCCGAGATCGGACGAGATCGGGCCTTTTCAGGGTGGTACGGCCGTGAGCGGTACTGCTCTTGCAGATGGACACCCATGAAATGTCGAAAAAGATGCGGGGTATGATGCTCACAGCACCTGGTATTCCCAAGCGGTCTCCCAATCAGGCACTAACCAGGCCGAACCATGCTTGGCTTCCGAGATTGGGCGAGATCGGGCCTTTTCAGGGTGGTATGGCCGTGAGCGGTACTGCTCATGCAGATGGACACCCATGAAATGTCGAAAAAGATGCGGGGTATGATGCTCACAGCACCTGGTATTCCCAAGCAGTCTCCCAATCAGGTACTAACCAGGCCGAACCATGCTTGGCTTCCGAGATCGGACGAGATCGGGCCTTTTCGGGGTGGTATGGCCGTGGGCGGTACTGCACTAGCAGATGGACACCCATGAAATGTCGAAAAAGATGCGGGGTATGATGCTCACAGCACCTGGTATTCCCAAGCGGTCTCCCAATCAGGTACTAACCAGGCCGAACCATGCTTGGCTTCCGAGATCGGACGATATCGGGCCTTTTCAGGGTGGTATGGCCGTGATCGGTACTGCTTTTGCAGATGGACACCCATGAAATGTCGAAAAAGATGCGGGGTATGATGCTCACAGCACCTGGTATTCCGAAGCGGTCTCCCAATCAGGTACTAAACAGGCCGAACCATGCTTGGCTGCCGAGATCCGACGAGATCGGGCCTTTTCAGGGTGGTATGGCCGTGAGCGATACTGCACTAGCAGATGGACACCCATGAAATGTCGAAAAAGATGCGGGGTATGATGCTCACAGCACCAGGTATTTCCAAGCGGTCTCCCAATCAGGTACTAACCAGGCTGAACCATGCTTGGCTTCTGAGATCGGACGAGATCGGGCCTTTTCAGGGTGGTATGGCCGTGAGCGGTACTGCACTAGCAGATGGACACCCATGAAATGTCGAAAAAGATGCGGGGTATGATGCTCACAGCACCTGGTATTCCCAAGCGGTCTCCCAATCAGGTACTAAACAGGCCGAACCATGCTTGGCTGCCGAGATCGGACGAGATCGGGCCTTTTCAGGGTGGTATGGCCGTGAGCGGTACTGCACTAGCAGATGGACACCCATGAAATGTCGAAAAAGATGCGGGGTATGATGCTCACAGCACCTGGTATTCCCAAGCGGTCTCCCAACCAGGTACTAACCAGGCCGAACCATGCTTGACTTCCGAGATCGGACGAGATCGGGCCTTTTCAGGGTGGTATGGCCGTGAGCGGTACTGCACCAGCAGATGGACACCCATGAAATGTCGAAAAAGATGCGGGGTATGATGCTCACAGCACCTGGTATTCCCAAGCGGTCTTCCAATCAGGTACTAACCAGGCCGAACCATGCTTGGCTTCCGAGATCGGGCGAGATCGGGCCTTTTCAGGGTGGTATGGCCGTGAGCGGTACTGCTCATGCAGATGGACACCCATGAAATGTCGAAAAAGATGCGGGGTATGATGCTCACAGCACCTGGTATTCCCAAGCAGTCTCCCAATCAGGTACTAACCAGGCCGAACCATGCTTGGCTTCCGAGATCGGACGAGATCGGGCCTTTTCGGGGTGGTATGGCCGTGGGCGGTACTGCACTAGCAGATGGACACCCATGAAATGTCGAAAAAGATGCGGGGTATGATGCTCACAGCACCTGGTATTCCCAAGCGGTCTCCCAATCAGGTACTAACCAGGCCGAACCATGCTTGGCTTCCGAGATCGGACGAGATCGGGCCTTTTCAGGGTGGTATGGCCGTGAGCGGTACTGCTTTTGCAGATGGACACCCATGAAATGTCGAAAAAGATACGGGGTATGATGCTCACAGCACTTGGTATTCCCAAGCGGTCTCCCAATCAGGTACTAACCAGGCCGAACCATGCTTGGCTTCCGAGATCGGGCGAGATCGGGCCTTTTCAGGGTGGTATGGCCGTGAGCGGTACTGCTCATGCAGATGGACACCCATGAAATGTCGAAAAAGATGCGGGGTATGATGCTCACAGCACCTGGTATTCCCAAGCAGTCTCCCAATCAGGTACTAACCAGGCCGAACCATGCTTGGCTTCCGAGATCGGACGAGATCGGGCCTTTTCGGGGTGGTATGGCCGTGGGCGGTACTGCACTAGCAGATGGACACCCATGAAATGTCGAAAAAGATGCGGGGTATGATGCTCACAGCACCTGGTATTCCCAAGCGGTCTCCCAATCAGGTACTAACCAGGCCGAACCATGCTTGGCTTCCGAGATCGGACGAGATCGGGCCTTTTCAGGGTGGTATGGCCGTGAGCGGTACTGCTTTTGCAGATGGACACCCATGAAATGTCGAAAAAGATGCGGGGTATGATGCTCACAGCACTTGGTATTCCCAAGCGGTCTCCCAATCAGGTACTAACCAGGCCGAACCATGCTTGGCTTCCGAAATCGGACGAGATCGGGCCTTTTCAGGGTGGTATGGCCGTGAGCGGTACTGCGCCAGCAGATGGACACCCATGAAATGTCGAAAAAGATGCGGGGTATGATGCTCACAGCACCTGGTATTCCCAAGCGGTCTCCCAATCAGGTACTAACCAGGCCGAACCATGCTTGGCTGCCGAGATCGGGCGAGATCGGGCCTTTTCAGGGTGGTATGGCCGTGAGCGGTACTGCACTAGTAGATGGACACCCATGAAATGTCGAAAAAGATGCGGGGTATGATGCTCACAGCACCTGGTATTCCCAAGCGGTCTCCCAATCAGGTACTAACCAGGCCGAACCATGCTTGGCTTCCAAGATCGGACGAGACCGGGCCTTTTCAGGGTGGTATGGCCGTGAGCGGCACTGCACTAGCAGATGGACACCCATGAAATGTCGAAAAAGATGCGAGGTATGACGCTCACAGCACCTGGTATTCCCAAGCGGTCTCCCAATCAGGTACTAAACAGGCCGAACCACGCTTGGCTTCCAAGATCGGACGAGATCGGGCCTTTTCAGGGTGGTATGGCCGTAAGCGGTACCGCTCTTGCAGATGGACACCCATGAAATGTCGAAAAAGATGCGGGGTATGATGCTCACAGCACCTGGTATTCCCAAGCGGTCTCCCAATCAGGTACTAAACAGGCCGAACCATGCTTGGCTGCCGAGATCGGGCGAGATCGGGCCTTTTCAGGGTGGTATGGCCGTGAGCGGTACTGCACTTGCAGATGGACACCCATGAAATGTCGAAAAAGATGCGGGGTATGATGCTCACAGCACCTGGTATTCCCAAGCGGTCTCCCAATCAGGTCCTAAACAGGCCGAACTATGCTTGGCTGCCGAGATCGGACGAGATCGGGCCTTTTCAGGGTGGTATGGCCGTGAGCGGTACTGCACTAGCAGATGGACACCCATGAAATGTCGATAAAGATGCGGGGTATGATGCTCACAGC
Organism: Stigmatopora nigra; assembly: GCF_051989575.1. Classification (NCBI taxonomy): domain Eukaryota; kingdom Metazoa; phylum Chordata; class Actinopteri; order Syngnathiformes; family Syngnathidae; genus Stigmatopora; species Stigmatopora nigra. The sequence continues at coordinate 1,323,743 of NW_027551603.1, forward strand.
ACCTGGTATTCCCAAGCGGTCTCCCAATCAGGTACTAAACAGGCCGAACCATGCTTGGCTGCCGAGATCGGACGAGATCGGGCCTTTTCAGGGTGGTATGGCCGTGAACGGTACTGCTCTTGCAGATGGACACCCATGAAATGTCGAAAAAGATGCGGGGTATGACGCTCACAGCACCTGGTATTCCCAAGCGGTCTCCCAATCAGGTACTAACCAGGCCGAACAATGCTTGGCTGCCGAGATCGGACGAGATCGGGCCTTTTCAGGGTGGTATGGCCGTGAACGATACTGCTCTTGCAGATGGACACCCATGAAATGTCGAAAAAGATGCGGGGTATGACGCACACAGCACCTGGTATTCCCAAGCGGTCTCCCAATCAGGTACTAAACAGGCCGAACCATGCTTGGCTTCCGAGATCGGACGAGATCGGGCCTTTTCAGGGTGGTATGGCCGTGAGCGGTACTGCTCTTGCAGATGGACACCCATGAAATGTCGAAAAAGATGCGGGGTATGATGCTCACAGCACCTGGTATTCCCAAGCGGTGTCCCAATCAGGTACTAACCAGGCCGAACCATGCTTGGCTGCCGAGATCGGACGAGATTGGGCCTTTTCAGGGTGGTATGGCCATGGGCGGAACTGCTCTTGCAGATGGACACCCATGAAATGTCGAAAAAGATGCGGGGCATGATGCTCACAGCACCTGGTATTCCCAAGCGGTCTCCCAATCAGGTACTAACCAGGCCGAACCATGCTTGGCTTTCGAGATCAGACGAGATCGGGCCTTTTCAGGGTGGTATGGACATGAGCGGTACTGCTCCTGCAGATGGACACCCATGAAATGTCGAAAAAGATGCGGGGTATGATGCTCACAGCACCTAGTATTCCCAAGCAGTCTCCCAATCAGGTACTAAACAGGCCGAACCATGCTTGGCTGCCGAGATCGGACGAGATCGGGCCTTTTCAGGGTGGTATGGCCGTGAGCGGTACTGCTCTTGCAGATGGACACCCATGAAATGTCGAAAAAGATGCGGGGTATGATGCTCACAGCACCTGGTATTCCCAAGCGGTCTCCCAATCAGGTACTAACCAGGCCGAACTATGCTTGGCTTTCGAGATTGGACGAGATCGGGCCTTTTCAGGGTGGTATGGCCGAGAGCGGTACTGCTCTTGCAGATGGACACCCATGAAATGTCGAAAAAGATGCGGGGTATGATGCTCACAGCACCTGGTATTCCCAAGCGGACTCCCATTCAGGTACTAACCTAGCCGAACCATGCTTGGCTGCCGAGATCGGACGAGATCGGGCGAGATCGGGCCTTATCAGGGTGGTATGGCTGTGAGCGGTACTGCTCTTGCAGATGGACACCCATGAAATGTCGAAAAAGATGCGGGGTATGATGCTCACAGCACCTGGTATTCCCAAGCGGTCTCCCAATCAGGTACTAACCAGGCCGAACCATGCTTGGCTGCCGAGATCGGACGAGATCGGGCCTTTTCAGGGTGGTATGGCCGTGAGCGGTACTGCTCTTGCAGATGGACACCCATGAAAGGTCGAAAAAGATGCGGGGCATGGTTCTCACAGCACCTGGTACTCCCAAGCGGTCTCCCAATCAGATACTAACGAGGCCGAACCATGCTTGGCTTCCGAGATCGGACGAGACCGGACGAGATCGGGCCTTTTCAGGGTGGTATGGCCGTGAGCGGTACTGCACTAGCAGATGGACACCCATGAAATGTCGAAAAAGATGCGGGGTATGATGCTCACAGCACCAGGTATTTCCAAGCGGTCTCCCAATCAGGTACTAACCAGGCTGAACCATGCTTGGCTTCCGAGATCGGACGAGATCGGGCCTTTTCAGGGTGGTATGGCCGTGAGCGGTACTGCACTAGCAGATGGACACCCATGAAATGTCGAAAAAGATGCGGGGTATGATGCTCACAGCACCTGGTATTCCCAAGCGGTCTCCCAATCAGGTACTAAACAGGCCGAACCATGCTTGGCTGCCGAGATCGGACGAGATCGGGCCTTTTCAGGGTGGTATGGCCGTGAGCGGTACTGCACTAGCAGATGGACACCCATGAAATGTCGAAAAAGATGCGGGGTATAATGCTCACAGCACCTGGTATTCCCAAGCGGTCTCCCAACCAGGTACTAACCAGGCCGAACCATGCTTGACTTCCGAGATCGGACGAGATCGGGCCTTTTCAGGGTGGTACGGCCGTGAGCGGTACTGCTCTTGCAGATGGACACCCATGAAATGTCGAAAAAGATGCGGGGTATGATGCTCACAGCACCTGGTATTCCCAAGCGGTCTCTCAATCAGGCACTAACCAGGCCGAACCATGCTTGGCTTCCGAGATTGGGCGAGATCGGGCCTTTTCAGGGTGGTATGGCCGTGAGCGGTACTGCTCATGCAGATGGACACCCATGAAATGTCGAAAAAGATGCGGGGTATGATGCTCACAGCACCTGGTATTCCCAAGCAGTCTCCCAATCAGGTACTAACCAGGCCGAACCATGCTTGGCTTCCGAGATCGGACGAGATCGGGCCTTTTCGGGGTGGTATGGCCGTGGGCGGTACTGCACTAGCAGATGGACACCCATGAAATGTCGAAAAAGATGCGGGGTATGATGCTCACAGCACCTGGTATTCCCAAGCGGTCTCCCAATCAGGTACTAACCAGGCCGAACCATGCTTGGCTTCCGAGATCGGACGATATCGGGCCTTTTCAGGGTGGTATGGCCGTGATCGGTACTGCTTTTGCAGATGGACACCCATGAAATGTCGAAAAAGATGCGGGGTATGATGCTCACAGCACTTGGTATTCCCAAGCGGTCTCCCAATCAGGTACTAACCAGGCCGAACCATGCTTGGCTTCCGAAATCGGACGAGATCGGGCCTTTTCAGGGTGGTATGGCCGTGAGCGGTACTGCACAAGCAGATGGACACCCATGAAATGTCGAAAAAGATGCGGGGTATGATGCTCACAGCACCTGGTATTCCCAAGCGGTCTCCCAATCAGGTACTAACCAGGCCGTACCATGCTTGGCTTCCGAGATCGAACGAGATCGGGCCTTTTCAGGGTGGTATGGCTGTGAGCGGTACTGCTCTTGCAGATGGACACCCATGAAATGTCGAAAAAGATGCGGGGTATGATGCTCACAGCACCTGGTATTCCCAAGCGGTCTCCCAATCAGGTACTAACCAGGCCGAACCATGCTTGGCTTCCGAGATCGGACGAGATCGGGCCTTTTCAGGGTGGTATGGCCGTGAGCGGTACTGCACTAGCAGATGGACACCCATGAAATGTCGAAAAAGATGCGGGGTATGATGCTCACAGTACCTGGTATTCCCAAGCGGTTTCCCAATCAGGTACTAATCAGGCCGAACCATGCTTGGCTTCCGAGATCGGACGAGATCGGTCCTTTTCAGGGTAGTATGGCCGTGAGCGGTACTGCTCTCGCAGATGGACACCCATGAAATGTCGAAAAAGATGCGGGGTATGATGCTCACAGCACCTGGTATTCCCAAGCGGTCTCCCAATCAGGTACTAAACAGGCCGAACCATGCTTGGCTTCAAAGTTCGGACGAGATCGGGCCTTTTCAGGGTGGTATGGCCGTGAGCGGTACTGCACTAGCAGATGGACACCCATGAAATGTCGAAAAAGATGCGGGGTATGATGCTCACAGCACCTGGTATTCCCAAGCGGTCTCCCAATCAGGTACGAACCAGGCCGAACCTTGCTTGGCTTCTGAGATCGGACGAGATCGGGCCTTTTCAGGGTGGTATGGCCGCGAGTGGTACTGCGCTTGCAGATGGACACCCATGAAATGTCGAAAAAGATGCGGGGTATGATGCTCACAGCAACTGGTATTCCCAAGGGGTCTCCCAATCAGGTACTAACCAGGCCGAACCATGCTTGGCTTCCGAGATTGGACGAGATTGGGCCTTTTCAGGGTGGTATGGCCGGGAGCAGTACTGCACTAGCAGATGGACACCCATGAAATGTCGAAAAAGGTGCGGGGTATGATGCTCACAGCATCTGGTATTCCCAAGCGGTCTCCCAATCAGGTACTAAACAGGCCGAACCATGCTTGGCTTCCAAGATCGGACGAGATCGGGCCTTTTCAGGGTGGTATGGCCGTGAGCGGTACTGCACTAGCAGATGGACACCCATGAAATGTCGAAAAAGACCATGCTTGGCTGCCGAGATTGGACGAGATCGGGCGAGATCGGGCCTTTTCAGGGTGGTACGGACGTGAGCGGTAATGCTCTTGCAGATGGACACACATGAAATATCGAAAAAAATGCGGGGCAAGATGCTCACAGCACCTGGTATCCCCAAGCGGTCTCCCAATCAGGTACTAACCAGGCCGAACCATGCTTGGCTGCCGAGATCGGACAAGATCGGGCCTTTTCAGGGTGGTATGGCCGTGAGCGGTACTGCTCCTGCAGATGGACACCCATGAAATGTCGAAAAAGATGCGGGGTATGATGCTCACAGCACCTGGTATTCCCAAGCGGTCTCCCAAACAGATACTAACCAGGCCGAACCATGCTTGGCTACCGAGTTCGGACGAGATCGGGCCTTTTCAGGGTGGTATGGCCTTGGGCGGTACTGCTTTTGCAGATGGACACCCATGAAATGTCGAAAAAGATGCGGGGTATGATGCTCACAGCACCTGGTATTCCCAAGCGGTCTCCCAAACAGGTACTAAACAGGCCGAACCATGCTTGGCTGCCGAGATCGGACGAGATCGGGCCTTTTCAGGGTGGTATGGCCGTAAGCGGTACTGCCCTTGCAGATGGACACCCATGAAATGTCGAAAAAGATGCGGGGTTTGATGCTCACAGCACCTGGTATTCCCAAGCGGTCTCCCAATCAGGTACTAACCAGGCCGAACCATGCTTGGCTGCCGAGATCGGACGAGATCGGACGAGATCGGGCCTTATCAGGGTGGTATGGCCGTGAGCGGTACTGCTCTTGCAGATGGACACCCATGAAATGTCGAAAAAGATGCGGGGTATGATGCTCACCGCACCTGGTATTCCCAAACGGTCTCCCAATCAGGTACTAACCAGGCCGAACAATGCTTGGCTGCCGAGATCGGACGAGATCGGGCGAGATCGGGCCTTATCAGGGTGGTATGGCCGTGAGCGGTACTGCTCTTGCAGATGGACACCCATGAAATGTCGAAAAAGATGAGGGGTATGATGCTCACAGCACCTGGTATTCCCAAGCGGTCTCCCAATCAGGTACTAACCAGGCCGAACCATGCTTGGCTGCCGAGATCGGGCCTTTTCAGGGTGGTATGGCCGTGAGCGGTACTGCTCTTGCAGATGGACACCCATGAAATGTCGAAAAAGATGCGGGGTATGATGCTCACAGCACCTGGTATTCCCAAGCGGTCTCCCAATCAGGTACTAACCAGGCCGAACCATGCTTGGCTTCCGAGATCGGACGAGATCGGGCCTTTTCAGGGTGGTATGGCCGTGAGCGGTACTGCTCTTGCAGATGGACACCCATGAAATGTCGAAAAAGATGCGGGGTATGATGCTCACAGCACCTGGTATTCCCAAGCGGTCTCCCAATCAGGTACTAAACAGGCCGAACCATGCTTGGCTTCCGAGATCGGACGAGATCGGACGAGATCGGGCCTTTTCAGGGTGATATGGCCGTGAGCGGTACTGCTCTTGCAGATGGACACCCATGAAATGTCGAAAAAGATGCGGGGTGTGATGCTCACAGCACCCGGTATTCCCAAGCGGTCTCCCAATCAGGTACTAAACAGGCCGAACCATGCTTGGCTTCCGAGATCGGACGAGATCGGGCCTTTTCAGGGTGATATGGCCTTGAACGGTACTGCTCTTGCAGATGGACACCCATGAAATGTCGAAAAAGATGCGGGGCATGGTTCTCACAGCACTTGGTATTCCCAAGCGGTCTCCCAATCAGATACTAAACAGGCCGAACCATGCTTGGCTTCCGAGATCGGACGAGATCGGACGAGATCGGGCCTTTTCAGGGTGGTATGACCGTGAGCGGTACTGCTCTTGCAGATGGACACCCATGAAATGTCGAAAAAGATGCGGGGTATGATGCTCACAGCACCTGGTATTCCGAAGCGGTCTCCCAATCAGGTACTAAACAGGCCGAACAATGCTTGGCTGCCGAGATCGGACAAGATCGGGCCTTTTCAGGGTGGTATGGCCGTGAGCGGTACTGCTCTTGCAGATGAACACCCATGAAATGTCGAAAAAGATGCGGGGTATGATGCTTACAGCACCTGGTATTCCCAAGCGGTCTCCCAATCAGGTACTAATCAGGCCGAACGATGCTTGGCTTCCGAGATCGGACGAGATCGGGCCTTTTCAGGGTGGTATGGCCGTGAGCGGTACTGCTCTTGCAGATGGACACCCATGAAATGTCGAAAAAGATGCGGGGTATGATGCTCACAGCACCTGGTATTCCCAAGCGGTCTCCCAATCAGGTACTAACCAGGCCGAACCATGCTTGGCTGCCGAGATCGGACGAGATCGGGCCTTTTCTGGGTGGTATGGCCGTGAACGGTACTGCTCTCGCAGATGGACACGCATGAAATGTCGAAAAAGATGCGGGGCATGGTTCTCACAGCACCTGGTATTCCCAAGCGGTCTCCCAATCAGGTACTAAACAGGCCGAACCATGCTTGGCTTCCGAGATCGGACGAGATCGGACGAGATCAGGCCTTTTCAGGGTGGTATGGCCGTGAGCGGTACTGCTCTTGCAGATGGACACCCATGAAATGTCGAAAAAGATGCGGGGCAAGATGCTCACAGCACCTGGTATTCCCAAGCGGTCTCCCAATCAGGTACTAAACAGGCCGAACCATGCTTGGCTTCCGAGATCGGACGAGATCGGACGAGATCGGGCCTTTTCAGGGTGGTATGGCCGTGAGTGTTACTGCTCTTGCAGATGGACACCCATGAAATGTCGAAAAAGATGCAGGGTATGATGCTCACAGCACCTGGTATTCCCAAGCGGTCTCCCAATCAGGTACTAAACAGGCCGAACCATGCTTGGCTTCCGAGATCGGACGAGATCGGGCCTTTTCAGTGTGGTATGGCCTTGAGCGGTACTGCTCTTGCAGATGGACACCCATGAAATGTCGAAAAAGATGCGGGGCATGGTTCTCACAGCACCTGGTACTCCCAAGCGGTCTCCCAATCAGATACTAACGAGGCCGAACCATGCTTGGCTTCCGAGATCGGACGAGACCGGACGAGATCGGGCCTTTTCAGGGTGGTATGGCCGTGAGTGGTACTGCTCTTGCAGATGGACACCCATGAAATGTCGAAAAAGATGCGGGGTATGATGCTCACAGCACCTGGTATTCCCAAGCGGTCTCCCAATCAGGTACTAAACAGGCCGAACCATGCTTGGCTTCCGAGATCGGACGAGATCGGGCCTTTTCAGGGTGGTATGGCCGTGAGCGGTACTGCTCTTGCAGATGGACACCCATGAAATGTCGAAAAAGATGCGGGGTATGATGCTCACAGCACCTGGTATTCCCAAGCGGTCTCCCAATCAGGTACTAACCAGGCCGTACCATGCTTGGCTGCCGAGATTGGACGAGATCGGGCGAGATCGGGCCTTTTCAGGGTGGTATGGACGTGAGCGGTACTGCTCTTGCAGATGGACACACATGAAATGTCGAAAAAAATGCGGGGCAAGATGCTCACAGCACCTGGTATCCCCAAGCGGTCTCCCAATCAGGTACTAACCAGGCCGAACCATGCTTGGCTGCCGAGATCGGACAAGATCGGGCCTTTTCAGGGTGGTATGGCCGTGAGCGGTACTGCTCCTGCAGATGGACACCCATGAAATGTCGAAAAAGATGCGGGGTATGATGCTCACAGCACCTGGTATTCCCAAGCGGTCTCCCAAACAGATACTAACCAGGCCGAACTATGCTTGGCTACCGAGTTCGGACGAGATCGGGCCTTTTCAGGGTGGTATGGCCTTGGGCGGTACTGCTCTTGCAGATGGACACCCATGAAATGTCGAAAAAGATGCGGGGTATGATGCTCACAGCACCTGGTATTCCCAAGCGGTCTCCCAATCAGGTACTATACAGGCCGAACAATGCTTGGCTTCCGAGATCGGACGAGATCGGGCCTTTTCAGGGTGGTATGGCCGTGAGCGGTACTGCAGTAGCAGATGGACACCCATGAAATGGCGAAAAAGATGCGGGGTATAATGCTCACAGCACCTGGTATTCCCAAGCGGTCTCCCAATCAGGTACTAACCAGGCCGAACCATGCTTGGCTTCCGAGATCGGACGAGATCAGGCCTTTTCAGGGTGGTATGGCCGTGAGCGGTACTGCTCTTGCAGATGGACACCCATGAGCTAAAGTATTAATTCGACCTTCTACACCTGCTACCCAAATCAATTAGGATTTGACATTATTCAAAGTCAGTTGGAATATTCAGGTTATAAAAGAGGGGGGAAAAGGCAGGAATATATACAGCTATGTTTTACTTTTGTGCATTTCAGGCCAAATTGGTATTTGTCTTTGAGTCAGCAATAATAACAAAGGAGTAAAGTCAGCTTGATTGCAGTAAGACTTTTTGCACTCTATACACTCAATTTTCACATGTTGTTTTACTTCTGGACGCTGCAAATGGACTGCACATCTGTTGCATCGTGTGTGTATATATGTGTATAACCGTACTTTGAATTATGATTTAAACCTTTACAACCCAACTACCTCAGATCAAGCAATTATAATGTAAAGTAGTAGATGTTTAAAAAAAGCACCAAATGCAAAAAGATAACAAAATAACAATACTAAATAGTCAAATAAGCAACTCCATTATTCTTTTAGAGAAAATATCTCAGCGGGGTCAAGTCATTCAATTCAAATCGACTGGTAATCAGATTCAATTAAAGACTAACTGATTGGGTGCAATGTTGTAGTGGCAGCACAACTAAATGAATTCACTGAATTTAAATGGGATTTATAAGTGTTTTCACATTTTATACTGTAAAACAAAAAATCACATAGGATTTATGGTTAAACACTGGAGCTACAGAATTTTACCAGAAATTACATTCAATTGGTATAGCACTTCAATAACCACCAATTTATTGGAACACTATTGTAGATTTTTCATTTCACTGAAACTAAAATTATATTGCTCCACCACCACATGCACACACCCCTTTTTTACTGTATAACTCTAGCAACCACAAGTATTTTATTTTTATTTTTTTAAGAAGAAAATGACTGACTATTCTTCTGTCTGTTCAGATATCACTACTTTTACATGATAAGAGAAGTAATTTTTAAAGAAGGCTCAGCAAAATACCCAGCATTCAATAGTACTGGCATGCTGGATCTTGCAAACTACACTTCTCAACTGCACGGAAAAAAAATAGAAAAAAACAGTCATACATTGTCTGCAGTACTTTCCACTCATTCGCTTACACTTTGTACTCCATCCTTTCTACACAAAAAGCATCATCCCGCTGTTACAGAGTAAAGAAGGTTGCACAGAGTCCTTTTCTTGCTGTTCTGTCTCTTTAGAACAGAAGGACACTTTGCGCTTCACAGAATGCAAGTCTACAAGTACTGCTGCTTAGATGTGGTTGAATGTTAGGCCCCTAAGAAATACATGTGAAGCAACAGCAATGCTTTACAAGGTGTCTATTGTTTATATAAATAAACATAAAACAGGTTACGAAAACATGCTGTAAAATCCAAATCATATTTTATCATAGTTTCACATGCTTAAACTAATAGTAATTGTTTAGTATAAATGATCGTCATGTGAAAGACATTGTTTAGTATTCTTTCATTCATTCATTCTCTCAACCGCTTATCCTCACAAGGGTCACGGGGGGTGCTAAAGCCTATCCCAGCTATCTACGGGCACCAGGCGGGGGACAAAAGAATGAACATAATTTAAAGTAATTGCTCTACAGTTGTACTGCATACCGGAGGTCATTTAATTCATTCAGATCAAGAACCTCAAATAACATATCGGCTGGTATTGTTGGAGATGGAAATCCAACTCATTTTATCTCTGAGGGCTAGCTGCGAATGCACTTGCATTATGTCAGTAAAATTCTAGAAATCATAGCGAAAGGGTTATTTTTCAAGAAAATCAGTTCCCGAAAGACCGACAAATTGTCTTTATTTGATGCTCTTGTCAGGAGAGGTTGGATTGCCTTTCCTGGCATGACGTCACGATAACTATCAGCTGTCACTAATTACGTGATTAGATTATTTTTGGCGTCACTGGACAAGGTCCAAGTGGACATGGGGAAGCTGGAGCACCTCTTTGAGTCCAGGGCCAAAGAGACGCCATGGGCCAAGAAAGCGCCAGAGAGCAAAAAGTCCGAGATCCTGGTTCTGGACTCCAAGCGGAGCACCGCCATCAACATCGGGATGACGGTCCTGCCCGCCGTTCACGTCATCAAGAGCGCCATCCTCAACTTTGACGACTTTGCCATCAACAAGGAGGGTGTGGAGAAGATCCTGAGCATGACGCCCACAGAGGAGGAGAAGCAGAAGATCCGCGAGGCTCGCTCGGCCAATCCCGACGTTCCCCTGGGGACGGCCGAGGAATTCCTCTCGGGCCTGGCTTCCGTCAGCGCCTTGACCCCCCGCCTGCAGCTGTGGTCTTTCAAACTCAACTATGAGGCACTCGAGCAGGAGATCGCCGAGCCCCTGTTTGACCTGAAGTTGGGCATGGAGCAGCTGGCCGGCAACCGGACCTTCAAGAAGATCCTGGCCACGCTGCTGGCCGTGGGGAACTTCCTCAACGGGTGTCCTCCTCACCAGAATCTTCAGGCTCCCTCCATGGTGAATCAATTCCTCTGGGCATAGGCATAAGATAACTTGGGCGCTCTCTGGTGGTTGTACGCACCTGGGCATCATGATGAAACGGTAAAGGCTTCCCAGGGCGACGTGCATAGCAGTGGTGGGGCGTATGAGTACGCTGCGGCTCTAACTCTTCTACCAGCTGTGGCTCATCTCTAGAAATGATGTGCCTGAGAGCCCCGCACCACGGTGTGTCCATTACAAAATTCCTAAACGATTCTGAGGGGTTTCTTATACATTCCAAGCAGTCCGGTGTCTTCGAGGTGGATGGTTTGCGTCGCCGAGTGCGTCGGCGCGAGCGTGGGTGGCGCTCCGCTGGGTCCATAATGGTTGGATCGTGCTGTTACGATTTCGCCGCGTAGTGCGACGCGATCGTAGGGTAAGTTGAACCCAGATGCAGAGTCGCCGAAGTAATTGGAAAGGTGAGGCAGATCTGTAGCTCTTGTTGGTTGATTTAATAAACGGGGTAACATAACTTAAACAACTTGGCTTGACCACTCATTACAAACGAACTGAACATGCGGCGTGGCGTCAATGGAAACAGCAATTACTACGAGGATTAACAGGAAACGAAACCAGAACTTAACCAGTCGATCCAACCGCGGTCACAGAAAATCATAATGCTTAAATACCAAAAATAATCTAATCACGTAATTAGTGACAGCTGATAGTTATCGTGACGTCATGCCAGGAAAGGCAATCCAACCACTCCTGACAGCTCTGAGTGATTTTGGATCCTTTGTTTCTCCCCCAAGTAATGAGGACATGTTCTTTTTAAGATAGCTCTCCATCTAAGTCCTACTATAGGTCCAGTCTTGGTAAAAGGTGCATGATGACAACTGATCTATCTGAAATCCAGAATTTGATCTGGATTTCAGATAGATCACCCATGAAATGTCGAAAAAGATGCGGGGTATGATGCTCACAGCACCTGGTATTCCCAAGCGGTCTCCCAATCAGGTACTAACCAGGCCGAACCATGCTTGGCTTCTGAGATCGGACGAGATCGGGCCTTTTCAGGGTGGTATGGCCGTGAGCGGTACTGCACTAGCAGATGGACACCCATGAAATGTCGAAAAAGATGCGGGGTATGCTGCTCACAGCACCTGGTATTCCCAAGCGGTCTCCCAATCAGGTACTAAACAGGCCGAACCATGCTTGGCTTCCGAGATCGGAGGAGATCGGGCCTTTTCAGGGTGGTATGGCCGTGAGCGGTACTGCTCTTGCAGATGGACACCCATGAAATGTCGAAAAAGATGCGGGGTATGATGCTCACAGCACCTGGTATTCCCAAGCGGTCTCCCAATCAGGTACTAACCAGGCCGAACCATGCTTGGCTTCCGAGATCGGACGAGATCGGGCCTTTTCAGGGTGGTATGGCCGTGAACGGTACTGCACTAGCAGAATGACACCCATGAAATGTCGAAAAAGATGCGGGGCATGGTTCTCACAGCACCTGGTATTCCCAAGCGGTCTCCCAATCAGGTACTAAACAGGCCGAACGATGCTTGGCTTCCGAGATCGGACGAGATCGGGCCTTTTCAGGGTGGTATGGCCGTGAGCGGTACTGCTCTTGCAGATGGACACCCATGAAATGTCGAAAAAGATGCGGGGTATGATGCTCACAGCACCTGGTATTCCCAAGCGGTCTCCCAATCAGGTACTAACCAGGCCGAACCATGCTTGGCTGCCGAGATCGGACGAGATCGGGCCTTTTCAGGGTGGTATGGCCGTGAGCTGTACTGCTCTTGCAGATGGACACCCATGAAATGTCGAAAAAGATGCGGGGCATGGTTCTCACAGCACCTGGTATTCCCAAGCGGTCTCCCAATCAGGTACTAACCAGGCCGAACCATGCTTGGCTTCCGAGATCGGACGAGATCAGGCCTTTTCAGGGTGGTATGGCCGTGAGCGGTACTGCTCTTGCAGATGGACACCCATGAGCTAAAGTATTATTTCGACCTTCTACACCTGCTACCCAAATCAATTGGGATTTGACATTATTCAAAGTCAGTTGGAATATTCAGGTTATAAAAGAGGGGGGAAAAGGCAGGAATATATACAGCTATGTTTTACTTTTGTGCATTTCAGGCCAAATTGGTATTTGTCTTTGAGTCAGCAATAATAACAAAGGAGTAAAGTCAGCTTGATTGCAGTAAGACTTTTTGCACTCTATACACTCAATTTTCACATGTTGTTTTACTTCTGGACGCTGCAAATGGACTGCACATCTGTTGCATCGTGTGTGTATATATGTGTATTACCGTACTTTGAATTTTGATTTAAACCTTTACAACCCAACTACCTCAGATCAAGCAATTATAATGTAAAGTAGTAGATGTTTAAAAAAAGCACCAAATGCAAAAAGATAACAAAATAACAATACTAAATAGTCAAATAAGCAACTCCATTATTCTTTTAGAGAAAATATCTCAGCGGGGTCAAGTCATTCAATTCAAATCGACTGGTAATCAGATTCAATTAAAGACTAACCGATTGGGTGCAATGTTGTAGTGGCAGCACAACTAAATGAATTCACTGAATTTAAATGGGATTTATAAGTGTTTTCACATTTTATACTGTAAAACAAAAAATCACATAGGATTTATGGTTAAACACTGGAGCTACAGAATTTTACCAGAAATTACATTCAATTGGTATAGCACTTCAATAACCACCAATTTATTGGAACACTATTGTAGATTTTTCATTTCACTGAAACTAAAATTATATTGCTCCACCACCACATGCACACACCCCTTTTTTACTGTATAACTCTAGCAACCACAAGTATTTTATTTTTATTTTTTTAAGAAGAAAATGACTGACTATTCTTCTGTCTGTTCAGATATCACTACTTTTACATGATAAGAGAAGTAATTTTTAAAGAAGGCTCAGCAAAATACCCAGCATTCAATAGTACTGGCATGCTGGATCTTGCAAACTACACTCCTCAACTGCATGGAAAAAAAATAGAAAAAAACAGTCATACATTGTCTGCAGTACTTTCCACTCATTCGCTTACACTTTGTACTCCATCCTTTCTACACAAAAAGCATCATCCCGCTGTTACAGAGTAAAGAAGGTTGCACAGAGTCCTTTTCTTGCTGTTCTGTCTCTTTAGAACAGAAGGACACTTTGCGCTTCACAGAATGCAAGTCTACAAGTACTGCTGCTTAGATGTGGTTGAATGTTAGGCCCCTTAGAAATACATGTGAAGCAACAGCAATGCTTTACAAGGTGTCTATTGTTTATATAAATAAACATAAAACAGGTTACGAAAACATGCTGTAAAATCCAAATCATATTTTATCATAGTTTCACATGCTTAAACTAATAGTAATTGTTTAGTATAAATGATCGTCATGTGAAAGACATTGTTTAGTATTCTTTCATTCATTCATTCTCTCAACCGCTTATCCTCACAAGGGTCACGGGGGGTGCTAAGGCCTATCCCAGCTATCTACGGGCACCAGGCGGGGGACAAAAGAATGAACATAATTTAAAGTAATTGCTCTACAGTTGTACTGCATACCGGAGGTCATTTAATTCATTCAGATCAAGAACCTCAAATAACATATCGGCTGGTATTGTTGGAGATGGAAATCCAACTCATTTTATCTCTGAGGGCTAGCTGCGAATGCACTTGCATTATGTCAGTAAAATTCTAGAAATCATAGCGAAAGGGTTATTTTTCAAGAAAATCTGTTCCCGAAAGACCGACAAATTGTCTTTATTTGATGCTCTTGTCAGGAGAGGTTGGATTGCCTTTCCTGGCATGACGTCACGATAACTATCAGCTGTCACTAATTACGTGATTAGATTATTTTTGGCGTCACTGGACAAGGTCCAAGTGGACATGGGGAAGCTGGAGCACCTCTTTGAGTCCAGGGCCAAAGAGACGCCATGGGCCAAGAAAGCGCCAGAGAGCAAAAAGTCCGAGATCCTGGTTCTGGACTCCAAGCGGAGCACCACCATCAACATCGGGATGACGGTCCTGCTCGCCGTTCACGTCATCAAGAGCGCCATCCTCAACTTTGACGACTTTGCCATCAACAAGGAGGGTGTGGAGAAGATCCTGAGCATGACGCCCACAGAGGAGGAGAAGCAGAAGATCCGCGAGGCTCGCTCGGCCAATCCCGACGTTCCCCTGGGGACGGCCGAGGAATTCCTCTCGGGCCTGGCTTCCGTCAGCGCCTTGACCCCCCGCCTGCAGCTGTGGTCTTTCAAACTCAACTATGAGGCACTCGAGCAGGAGATCGCCGAGCCCCTGTTTGACCTGAAGTTGGGCATGGAGCAGCTGGCCGGCAACCGGACCTTCAAGAAGATCCTGGCCACGCTGCTGGCCGTGGGGAACTTCCTCAACGGGTGTCCTCCTCACCAGAATCTTCAGGCTCCCTCCATGGTGAATCAATTCCTCTGGGCATAGGCATAAGATAACTTGGGCGCTCTCTGGTGGTTGTACGCACCTGGGCATCATGATGAAACGGTAAAGGCTTCCCAGGGCGACGTGCATAGCAGTGGTGGGGCGTATGAGTACGCTGCGGCTCTAACTCTTCTACCAGCTGTGGCTCATCTCTAGAAATGATGTGCCTGAGAGCCCCGCACCACGGTGTGTCCATTACAAAATTCCTAAACGATTCTGAGGGGTTTCTTATACATTCCAAGCAGTCCGGTGTCTTCGAGGTGGATGGTTTGCGTCGCCGAGTGCGTCGGCGCGAGCGTGGGTGGCGCTCCGCTGGGTCCATAATGGTTGGATCGTGCTGTTACGATTTCGCCGCGTAGTGCGACGCGATCGTAGGGTAAGTTGAACCCAGATGCAGAGTCGCCGAAGTAATTGGAAAGGTGAGGCAGATCTGTAGCTCTTGTTGGTTGATTTAATAAACGGGGTAACATAACTTAAACAACTTGGCTTGACCACTCATTACAAACGAACTGAACATGCGGCGTGGCGTCAATGGAAACAGCAATTACTACGAGGATTAACAGGAAACGAAACCAGAACTTAACCAGTCGATCCAACCGCGCCCACAGAAAATCATAATGCTTAAATACCAAAAATAATCTAATCACGTAATTAGTGACAGCTGATAGTTATCGTGACGTCATGCCAGGAAAGGCAATCCAACCACTCCTGACAGCTCTGAGTGATTTTGGATCCTTTGTTTCTCCCCCAAGTAATGAGGACATGTTCTTTTTAAGATAGCTCTCCATCTAAGTCCTACTATAGGTCCAGTCTTGGTAAAAGGTGCATGATGACAACTGATCTATCTGAAATCCAGAATTTGATCTGGATTTCAGATAGATCACCCATGAAATGTCGAAAAAGATGCGGGGTATGATGCTCACAGCACCTGGTATTCCCAAGCGGTCTCCCAATCAGGTACTAAACAGGCCGAACCATGCTTGGCTGCCGAGATCGGACGAGATCGGGCCTTTTCAGAGTGGTATGGCCGTGAGCGGTACTGCTTTAGCAGATGGACACCCATGAAATGTCGCAAAAGATGCGGGGTATGATGCTCACAGCACCTGGTATTCCCAAGCAGTCTCCCAACCAGGTACTAACCAGGCCGAACCATGCTTGACTTCCGAGATCGGACGAGATCGGGCCTTTTCAGGGTGGTACGGCCGTGAGCGGTACTGCTCTTGCAGATGGACACCCATGAAATGTCGAAAAAGATGCGGGGTATGATGCTCACAGCACCTGGTATTCCCAAGCGGTCTCCCAATCAGGTACTAAACAGGCCGAACCATGCTTGGCTGCCGAGATCGGACGAGATCGGGCCTTTTCAGGGTGGTATGGCCGTAAGCGGTACTGCAGTAGCAGATGGACACCCATGAAATGTCGAAAAAGATGCGGGGTATGATGCTCACAGCACCTGGTATTCCCAAGCGGTCTCCCAATCAGGTACTAAACAGGCCGAACCATGCTTGGCTTCCAAGATCGGACGAGACCGGGCCTTTTCAGGGTGGTATGGCCGTGAGCGGTACCGCTCCTGCAGATGGACACCCATGAAATGTCGAAAAAGATGCGGGGTATGATGCTCACAGCACCTGGTATTCCCAAGCGGTCTCCCAATCAGGTACTAAACAGGCCGAACCATGCTTGGCTTCGAAGATCGGACGAGATCGGGCCTTTTCAGGGTGGTATGGCCGTGAGCGATACTGCACTTGCAGATGGACACCCATGAAATGTCGAAAAGATGCGGGGTATGATGCTCACAGCACCTGGTATTCCCAAGCGGTCTCCCAATCAGGTACTAAACAGGCCGAACCATGCTTGGCTTCCGAGATCGGACGAGATGGGGCCTTTTCAGGGTGGTATGGCCGTGAGCGGTACTGCACCAGCAGATGGACACCCATGAAATCTCGAAAAAGATGCGGGGTATGATGCTCACAGCACCTGGTATTCCCAAGCGGTCTCCCAATCAGGTACTAAACAGGCCGAACCATGCGTGGCTTCCGAGATCGGACGAGATCGGGCCTTTTCAGGGTGGTATGGCCGTGAGCGGTACTGCTCTTGCAGATGGACACCCATGAAATGTCGAAAAAGATGCTGGGTATGATGCTTACAGCACCTGGTATTCCCAAGCGGTCTCCCAATCAGGTACTAACCAGGCCGAACCATGCTTGGCTTCCGAGATCGGACGAGATCGGGCCTTTTCAGGGTGGTATGGCCGTGAGCGGTACTGCACTAGCAGATGGACACCCATGAAATGTCGAAAAAGATGCGGGGTATGATGCTCACAGCACCAGGTATTCCCAAGCGGTCTCCCAATCAGGTACTAACCAGGCCGAACCATGCTTGGCTTCCGAAATCGGACGAGATCGGGCCTTTTCAGGGTGGTATGGCCGTGGGCGGTACTGCACTAGCAGATGGACACACATGAAATGTCGAAAAAGATGCGGGGTATGATGCTCACAGCACCTGGGATTCCCAAGCGGTCTCCCAATCAGGTACTAACCAGGCCGAACGATGCTTGGCTTCCGAGATCGGACGAGATCGAGCCTTTTCAGGGTGGTATGGCCGTGAGCGGTACCGCTCTTGCAGATGGACACCCATGAAATGTCGTAAAAGATGCGGGGTATGATGCTCACAGCACCTGGTATTCCCAAGCGGTCTCCCAATCAGGTACTAAACAGGCCGAACCATGCTTGGCTGCCGAGATCGGACGAGATCGAGCCTTATCAGGGTTGTATGGCCATGAGCGGTACTGCACTAGCAGATGGACACCCATGAAATGTCGAAAAAGATGCGGGGTATGATGCTCACAGCACCTGGTATTCCCAAGCGGTCTCCCAATCAGGTACTAACCAGGCCGAACCATGCTTGACTGCCGAGATCGGACGAGATCAGGCGAGATCGGGCCTTATCAGGGTGGTATGGCCGTGAGCGGTACTGCTCTTGCAGATGGACACCCATGAAATGTCGAAAAAGATGCGGGGTATGATGCTCACAGCACCTGGTATTCCCAAGCGGTCTCCCAATCAGGTACTAACCAGGCCGAACCATGCTTGGCTGCCGAGATCGGACGAGAACGGACGAGATCGGGCCTTTTCAGGGTGATATGGCCGTGAGCGGTACTACTTTTGCTGATGGACACCCATGAAATGTCGAAAAAGATGCGGGGTATGATGCTCACAGCACCTGGTATTCCCAAGCGGTCTCCCAATCAGGTACTAACCAGGCCAAACCATGCTTGGCTGCCGAGAACGGACGAGATCGGGCCTTTTCAGGGTGGTATGGCAGTGAGCGGTACTACTTTTGCTGATGGACACCCATGAAATGTCGAAAAAGATGCGGGGTATGATGCTCACAGCACCTGGTATTCCCAAGCGGTCTCCCAATCAGGTACTAACCAGGCCGAACAATGCTTGGCTGCCGAGATCGGACGAGATCGGGCGAGGTCGGGCCTCATCAGGGTGGTATGGCCGTGAGCGGTACTGCTCTTGCAGATGGACACCAATGAAATGTCGAAAAAGATGCGGGGTATGATGCTCACAGCACCTGGTATTCCCAAGCGGTCTCCCAATCAGGTACTAACCAGGCCGAACCATGCTTGGCTGCCGAGAACGGACGAGATCGGGCCTTTTCAGGGTGGTATGGCCGTGAGCGGTACTACTTTTGCTGATGGACACCCATGAAATGTCGAAAAAGATGCGGGGTATCATGGTCACAGCACCTGGTATTCCCAAGCGGTCTCCCAATCAGGTACTAACCAGGCCGAACCATGCTTGGCTTCCGAAATCGGACGAGATCGGGCCTTTTCAGGGTGGTATGGCCGTGGGCGGTACTGCACTAGCAGATGGACACACATGAAATGTCGAAAAAGATGCGGGGTATGATGCTCACAGCACCTGGGATTCCCAAGCGGTCTCCCAATCAGGTACTAACCAGGCCGAACCATGCTTGGCTTCCGAGATCGGACGAGATCGAGCCTTTTCAGGGTGGTATGGCCGTGGGCGGTACCGCTCTTGCAGATGGACACCCATGAAATGTCGTAAAAGATGCGGGGTATGATGCTCACAGCACCTGGTATTCCCAAGCGGTCTCCCAATCAGGTACTAAACAGGCCGAACCATGCTTGGCTGCCGAGATCGGACGAGATCGGGCCTTATCAGGGTTGTATGGCCATGAGCGGTACTGCACTAGCAGATGGACACCCATGAAATGTCGAAAAAGATGCGGGGTATGATGCTCACAGCACCTGGTATTCCCAAGCGGTCTCCCAATCAGGTACTAACCAGGCCGAACCATGCTTGACTGCCGAGATCGGACGAGATCAGGCGAGATCGGGCCTTATCAGGGTGGTATGGCCGTGAGCGGTACTGCTCTTGCAGATGGACACCCATGAAATGTCGAAAAAGATGCGGGGTATGATGCTCACAGCACCTGGTATTCCCAAGCGGTCTCCCAATCAGGTACTAACCAGGCCGAACCATGCTTGGCTGCCGAGATCGGACGAGATCGGACGAGATCGGGCCTTATCAGGGTGGTATGGCCGTGAGCGGTACTGCTCTTTCAGATGGACACCCATGAAATGTCGAAAAAGATGCGGGGTATGATGCTCACAGCACCTGGTATTCCCAAGCGGTCTCCCAATCAGGTACTAACCAGGCCGAACCATGCTTGGCTGCCGAGATCGGACGAGATCGGACGAGATCGGGCCTTTTCAGGGTGGTATGGCCGTGAGCGGTACTGCACTAGCAGATGGACACCCATGAAATGTCGAAAAAGATGCGGGGTATGATGCTCACAGCACCTGGTATTCCCAAGCGGTCTCCCAATCAGGTACTAACCAGGCCAAACCATGCTTGGCTTCCGAGATCAGACGAGATCGGGCCTTTTCAGGGTGGTATGGCCGAGAGCGGTACTGGTTTTGCAGATGGACACCCATGAAATGTCGAAAAAGATGCGGGGTATGATGCTCACAGCACCTGGTATTCCCAAGCGGTCTCCCAAACAGATACTAACCAGGCCGAACCATGCTTGGCTTCCGAGTTCGGACGAGATCGGGCCTTTTCAGGGTGGTATGGCCTTGGGCGGTACTGCTCTTGCAGATGGACACCCATGAAATGTCGAAAAAGATGCGGGGTATGATGCTCACAGCACCTGGTATTCCCAAGCGGTCTCCCAAACAGGTACTAAACAGGCCGAACGATGCTTGGCTGCCGAGATCGGACGAGATCGGGCGAGATCGGGCCTTATCAGGGTGGTATGGCCGTGAGCGGTAATGCTCTTGCAGATGGACACCCATGAAATGTCGAAAAAGATGCGGGGTATGATGCTCACAGCACCTGGTATTCCCAAGCGGTCTCCCAATCAGGTACTAAACAGGCCGAACCATGCTTGGCTTCCGAGATCGGACGAGATCGGGCCTTTTCAGGGTGGTATGGCCGTGGGCGGTACTGCTCCTTCAGATAGACACCCATGAAATGTCGAAAAAGATGCGGGGTATGATGCTCACAGCACCTGGTATTCCCAAGCGGTCTCCCAATCAGGTACTAAACAGGCCGAACCATGCTTGGCTGCCGAGATCGGACGAGATCGGGCCTTTTCAGGGTGGTATGGCCGTGAGCGGCACTGCACTAGCAGATGGACACCCATGAAATGTCGAAAAAGATGCGGGGTATGATGCTCACAGCACCTGGTATTCCCAAGCGGTCTCCCAATCAGGTACTAACCAGGCAGAACCATGCTTGGCTTCCGAGATCGGACGAGATCAGGCCTTTTCAGGGTGGTATGGCCATGAGCGGTACTGCACTAGCAGATGGACACCCATGAAATGTCGAAAAAGATGCGGGGTATGATGCTCATAGCACGTGGTATTCCCAAGCGGTCTCCCAATCAGGTACTAACCAGGCCGAACCATGCTTGGCTGCCGAGATCGGACGAGATCGGACGAGATCGGGCCTTTTCAGGGTGGTATGGCCATGAGCGGTACTGCACTAGCAGATGGACACCCATGAAATGTCGAAAAAGATGCGGGGTATGATGCTCACATTACCTGGTATTCCCAAGCGGTCTCACAACCAGGTACTAACCAGGCCGACACATGCTGGGCTGCCGAGATCGGACGAGATCGGGCCTTTTCAGGGTGGTATGGCCGTGAGCGGTACTGCTCTTGCAGATGGACACCCATGAAATGTCGAAAAAGATGAGGGGTATGATGCTCACAGCACCTGGTATTCCCAAGCGGTCTCACAATCAGGTACTAAACAGGCCGAACCATGCTTGGCTTCCGAGATCGGACGAGATCGGGCCTTTTCAGGGTGGTATGGCCATGAGCGGTACTGCACTAGCAGATGGACACCCATGAAATGTCGAAAAAGATGCGGGGTATGATGCTCACATTACCTGGTATTCCCAAGCGGTCTCCCAATCAGGTACTAACCAGGCCAAACCATGCTTGGCTTCCGGGATCAAAAGAGATCGGGCCTTTTCAGGGTGGTATGGCCGTGAGCAGTACTGCTCTTGCAGATGGACACCCATGAAATGTCGAAAAAGATGCGGGGTATGATGCTCACAGCACCTGGTATTCCCAAGCGGTCTCACAATCAGGTACTAAACAGGCCGAACCATGCTTGGCTTCCGAGATCGGACGAGATCGGGCCTTTTCAGGGTGGTATGGCCATGAGCGGTACTGCACTAGCAGATGGACACCCATGAAATGTCGAAAAAGATGCGGGGTATGATGCTCACATTACCTGGTATTCCCAAGCGGTCTCACAACCAGGTACTAACCAGGCCGACACATGCTGGGCTGCCGAGATCGGACGAGATCGGGCCTTTTCAGGGTGGTATGGCCGTGAGCGGTACTGCTCTTGCAGATGGACACCCATGAAATGTCGAAAAAGATGAGGGGTATGATGCTCACAGCACCTGGTATTCCCAAGCAGTCTCCCAATCAGGTACTAACCAGGCCAAACCATGCTTGGCTTCCGGGATCAAAAGAGATCGGGCCTTTTCAGGGTGGTATGGCCGTGAGCAGTACTGCTCTTGCAGATGGACACCCATGAAATGTCGAAAAAGATGCGGGGTATGATGCTCACAGCACCTGGTATTCCCAAGCGGTCTCCCAATCAGGTACTAACCAGGCCGAACAATGCTTGGCTGCCGAGATCGGACGAGATCGGGCGAGGTCGGGCCTCATCAGAGTGGTATGGCCGTGAGCGGTACTGCTCTTGCAGATGGACACCAATGAAATGTCGAAAAAGATGCGGGGTATGATGCTCACAGCACCTGGTATTCCCAAGCGGTCTCCCAATCAGGTACTAACCAGGCCGAACCATGCTTGGCTGCCGAGAACGGACGAGATCGGGCCTTTTCAGGGTGGTATGGCCGTGAGCGGTACTACTTTTGCTGATGGACACCCATGAAATGTCGAAAAAGATGCGGGGTATCATGGTCACAGCACCTGGTATTCCCAAGCGGTCTCCCAATCAGGTACTAACCAGGCCGAACCATGCTTGGCTTCCGAAATCGGACGAGATCGGGCCTTTTCAGGGTGGTATGGCCGTGGGCGGTACTGCACTAGCAGATGGACACACATGAAATGTCGAAAAAGATGCGGGGTATGATGCTCACAGCACCTGGGATTCCCAAGCGGTCTCCCAATCAGGTACTAACCAGGCCGAACCATGCTTGGCTTCCGAGATCGGACGAGATCGAGCCTTTTCAGGGTGGTATGGCCGTGGGCGGTACCGCTCATGCAGATGGACACCCATGAAATGTCGTAAAAGATGCGGGGTATGATGCTCACAGCACCTGGTATTCCCAAGCGGTCTCCCAATCAGGTACTAAACAGGCCGAACCATGCTTGGCTGCCGAGATCGGACGAGATCGGGCCTTATCAGGGTTGTATGGCCATGAGCGGTACTGCACTAGCAGATGGACACCCATGAAATGTCGAAAAAGATGCGGGGTATGATGCTCACAGCACCTGGTATTCCCAAGCGGTCTCCCAATCAGGTACTAACCAGGCCGAACCATGCTTGACTGCCGAGATCGGACGAGATCAGGCGAGATCGGGCCTTATCAGGGTGGTATGGCCGTGAGCGGTACTGCTCTTGCAGATGGACACCCATGAAATGTCGAAAAAGATGCGGGGTATGATGCTCACAGCACCTGGTATTCCCAAGCGGTCTCCCAATCAGGTACTAACCAGGCCGAACCATGCTTGGCTGCCGAGATCGGACGAGATCGGACGAGATCGGGCCTTATCAGGGTGGTATGGCCGTGAGCGGTACTGCTCTTTCAGATGGACACCCATGAAATGTCGAAAAAGATGCGGGGTATGATGCTCACAGCACCTGGTATTCCCAAGCGGTCTCCCAATCAGGTACTAACCAGGCCGAACCATGCTTGGCTGCCGAGATCGGACGAGATCGGACGAGATCGGGCCTTTTCAGGGTGGTATGGCCGTGAGCGGTACTGCACTAGCAGATGGACACCCATGAAATGTCGAAAAAGATGCGGGGTATGATGCTCACAGCACCTGGTATTCCCAAGCGGTCTCCCAATCAGGTACTAACCAGGCCAAACCATGCTTGGCTTCCGAGATCAGACGAGATCGGGCCTTTTCAGGGTGGTATGGCCGAGAGCGGTACTGGTTTTGCAGATGGACACCCATGAAATGTCGAAAAAGATGCGGGGTATGAAGCTCACAGCACCTGGTTTTCCCAAGCGGTCTCCCAATCAGGTACTAACCAGGCCGAACCATGCTTGGCTTCCGAGATCGGGCGAGATCGGGTCTTTTCAGGGTGGTATGGCCATGTGAGCGGTACTGCTCTTGCAGATGGACACCCATGAAATGTCGAAAAAGATGCGGGGTATGATGCTCACAGCACCTGGTATTCCCAAGCGGTCTCCCAATCAGGTACTAACCAGGCCGAACCATGCTTGGCTTCCGAGATCGGACGAGATCAGGCCTTTTCAGGGTGGTATGGCCGTGAGCTGTACTGCTCTTGCAGATGGACACCCATGAAATGTCGAAAAAGATGCGGGGTATGATGCTCGCAGCACCTGGTATTCCCAAGCGGTCTCCCAATCAGGTACTAACCAGGCCGAACCATGCTTGGCTGCCGAGATCGGACAAGATCGGGCCTTTTCAGGGTGGTAAGGCCGTGAGCGGTACTGCTCTTGCAGATGGACACCCATGAAATGTCGAAAAAGATGCGGGGTATGATGCTCACAGCACCTGGTATTCCCAAGCGGTCTCCCAAACAGATACTAACCAGGCCGAACCATGCTTGGCTTCCGAGTTCGGACGAGATCGGGCCTTTTCAGGGTGGTATGGCCTTGGGCGGTACTGCTCTTGCAGATGGACACCCATGAAATGTCGAAAAAGATGCGGGGTATGATGCTCACAGCACCTGGTATTCCCAAGCGGTCTCCCAAACAGGTACTAAACAGGCCGAACGATGCTTGGCTGCCGAGATCGGACGAGATCGGGCGAGATCGGGCCTTATCAGGGTGGTATGGCCGTGAGCGGTAATGCTCTTGCAGATGGACACCCATGAAATGTCGAAAAAGATGCGGGGTATGATGCTCACAGCACCTGGTATTCCCAAGCGGTCTCCCAATCAGGTACTAAACAGGCCGAACCATGCTTGGCTTCCGAGATCGGACGAGATCGGGCCTTTTCAGGGTGGTATGGCCGTGGGCGGTACTGCTCCTTCAGATAGACACCCATGAAATGTCGAAAAAGATGCGGGGTATGATGCTCACAGCACCTGGTATTCCCAAGCGGTCTCCCAATCAGGTACTAAACAGGCCGAACCATGCTTGGCTGCCGAGATCGGACGAGATCGGGCCTTTTCAGGGTGGTATGGCCGTGAGCGGCACTGCACTAGCAGATGGACACCCATGAAATGTCGAAAAAGATGCGGGGTATGATGCTCACAGCACCTGGTATTCCCAAGCGGTCTCCCAATCAGGTACTAACCAGGCAGAACCATGCTTGGCTTTCGAGATCGGACGAGATCAGGCCTTTTCAGGGTGGTATGGCCATGAGCGCTACTGCACTAGCAGATGGACACCCATGAAATGTCGAAAAAGATGCGGGGTATGATGCTCACAGCACGTGGTATTCCCAAGCGGTCTCCCAATCAGGTACTAACCAGGCCGAACCATGCTTGGCTGCCGAGATCGGACGAGATCGGACGAGATCGGGCCTTTTCAGGGTGGTATGGCCATGAGCGGTACTGCACTAGCAGATGGACACCCATGAAATGTCGAAAAAGATGCGGGGTATGATGCTCACATTACCTGGTATTCCCAAGCGGTCTCACAACCAGGTACTAACCAGGCCGACACATGCTGGGCTGCCGAGATCGGACGAGATCGGGCCTTTTCAGGGTGGTATGGCCGTGAGCGGTACTGCTCTTGCAGATGGACACCCATGAAATGTCGAAAAAGATGAGGGGTATGATGCTCACAGCACCTGGTATTCCCAAGCGGTCTCCCAATCAGGTACTAACCAGGCCAAACCATGCTTGGCTTCCGGGATCAAAAGAGATCGGGCCTTTTCAGGGTGGTATGGCCGTGAGCAGTACTGCTCTTGCAGATGGACACCCATGAAATGTCGAAAAAGATGCGGGGTATGATGCTCACAGCACCTGGTATTCCCAAGCGGTCTCACAATCAGGTACTAAACAGGCCGAACCATGCTTGGCTTCCGAGATCGGACGAGATCGGGCCTTTTCAGGGTGGTATGGCCGTGAGCGGTACTGTTCTTGCAGATGGACACCCATGAAATGTCGAAAAAGATGCGGGGCAAGATGCTCACAGCACCTGGTATTCCCAAGCGGTCTCCCAATCAGGTACTAAACAGGCCGAACGATGCTTGGCTTCCGAGATCGGACGAGATCGGGCCTTTTCAGGGTGGTATGGCCGTGAGCGGTACTGCTCTTGCAGATGGACACCCATGAAATGTCGAAAAAGATGCGGGGTATGATGCTCACAGCACCTGGTATTCCCAAGCGGTCTCCCAATCAGGTACTAACCAGGCCGAACCATGCTTGGCTGCCGAGATCGGACGAGATCGGGCCTTTTCAGGGTGGTATGGCCGTGAGCTGTACTGCTCTTGCAGATGGACACCCATGAAATGTCGAAAAAGATGCGGGGCATGGTTCTCACAGCACCTGGTATTCCCAAGCGGTCTCCCAATCAGGTACTAAACAGGCCGAACTATGCTTGGCTTCCGAGATCGGACGAGATCGGACGAGATCAGGCCTTTTCAGGGTGGTATGGCCGTGAGCGGTACTGCTCTTGCAGATGGACACCCATGAAATGTCGAAAAAGATGCGGGGCATGATGCTCACAGCACCTGGTATTCCCAAGCGGTCTCCCAATCAGGTGCTAACCAGGCCGACACATGCTGGGCTGCCGAGATCGGACGAGATTGGGCCTTTTCAGGGTGGTATGGCCGTGAGCGGTACTGCTCTTGCAGATGGACACCCATGAAATGTCGAAAAAGATGCGGGGTATGATGCTCACAGCACCTGGTATTCCCAAGCGGTCTCCCAATCAGGTACTAACCAGGCCAAACCATGCTTGGCTTCCGGGATCGAAAGAGATCGGGCCTTTTCAGGGTGGTATGGCCGTGAGCAGTACTGCTCTTGCAGATGGACACCCATGAAATGTCGAAAAAGATGCGGGGTATGATGCTCACAGCACCTGGTATTCCCAAGCGGTCTCCCAATCAGGTACTAAACAGGCCGAACCATGCTTGGCTTCCGAGATCGGACGAGATCGGGCCTTTTCAGGGTGGTATGGCCGTGAGCGGTACTGCTCTTGCAGATGGACACCCATGAAATGTCGAAAAAGATGCGGGGTATGATGCTCACAGCACCTGGTATTCCCAAGCGGTCTCCCAATCAGGTACTAACCAGGCCGAACCATGCTTGGCTGCCGAGATCGGACGAGATCGGGCCTTTTCAGGGTGGTATGGCCGTGAGCGGTACTGCTCTTGCAGATGGACACCCATGAAATGTCGAAAAAGATGCGGGGTAGGATGCTCAGAGCACCTGGTATTCCCAAGCGGTCTCCCAATCAGGTACTAACCAGGCCGAACAATGCTTGGCTGCCGAGATCGGACGAGATCGGACGAGATCGGGCCTTTTCAGGGTGGTATGGCCGTGAGCGGTACTGCTCTTGCAGATGGACACCCATGAAATGTCGAAAAAGATGCGGGGTATGATGCTCACAGCACCTGGTATTCCCAAGCGGTCTCCCAATCAGGTACTAACCAGGCCGAACAATGCTTGGCTGCCGAGATCGGACGAGATCGGGCGAGGTCGGGCCTCATCAGGGTGGTATGGCCGTGAGCGGTACTGCTCTTGCAGATGGACACCAATGAAATGTCGAAAAAGATGCGGGGTATGATGCTCACAGCACCTGGTATTCCCAAGCGGTCTCCCAATCAGGTACTAACCAGGCCGAACCATGCTTGGCTGCCGAGAACGGACGAGATCGGGCCTTTTCAGGGTGGTATGGCCGTGAGCGGTACTACTTTTGCTGATGGACACCCATGAAATGTCGAAAAAGATGCAAGGTATGATGCTCACAGCACCTGGTATTCCCAAGCGGTCTCCCAATCAGGTACTAACCAGGCCGAACCATGCTTGGCTTCCGAGATCGGACGAGATCGGGCCTTTTCAGGGTGGTATGGCCGTGGGCAATACTGCTCTTGCAGATGGACACCCATGAAATGTCGAAAAAGATGCGGGGTATGATGCTCACAGCACCTGGTATTCCCAAGCGGTCTCCCAATCAGGTACTAAACAGGCCGAACCATGCTTGGCTTCCGAGATCGGACGAGATCGAGCCTTTTCAGGGTGGTATGGCCGTGAGATGTACTGCTCTTGCAGATGGACACCCATGAAATGTCGAAAATGATGCGGGGTATGATGCTCACAGCACCTGGTATTCCCAAGCGGTCTCCCAATCAGGTACTAAACAGGCCGAACCATGCTTGGCTTCCGAGATCGGACGAGATCGGGTCTTTCAGGGTGGTATGGCCGTGAGCGGTACTGCTTTTGCAGATGGACACCCATGAAATGTCGAAAAAGATGCGGGGCATGGTTCTCACAGAACCTGGTATTCCCAAGCGGTCTCCCAATCAGATACTAACCAGGCCGAACCATGCTTGGCTTCCAAGATCGGACGAGATCGGACGAGATCGGGCCTTTTCAGGGTGGTATGGCCGTGAGCGGTACTGCTCTTGCAGATGGACACCCATGAAATGTCGAAAAAGATGCGGGGCATGGTTCTCACAGCACCTGGTATTCCCAAGCGGTCTCCCAATCAGGTACTAAACAGGCCGAACTATGCTTGGCTTCCGAGATCGGGCGAGATCAGGCCTTTTCAGGGTGGTATGGCTGTGAGCAGTACTGTTCATGCAGATGGACACCCATGAAATGTCGAAAAAGATGCGGGGTATGATGCTCACAGCACCTGGTATTCCCAAGCGGTCTCCCAATCAGGTACTAAACAGGCCGAACCATGCTTGGCTTCCGAGATCGGATGAGATCGGGCCTTTTCAGGGTGGTATGGCCGTAAGCGGTACTGCTCTTGCAGATGGACACCCATGAAATGTCGAAAAAGATGCGGGGCATGGTTCTCACAGCACCTGGTATTCCCAAGCGGTCTCCCAATCAGGTACTAACCAGGCCGAACCATGCTTGGCTGCCGAGATCGGACGAGATCGGGCGAGATCGGGCCTTTTCAGGGTGATATGGCCGTGAGCGGTACTGCTTTAGCAGATGGACACCCATGAAATGCCGAAAAAGATGCGGGGTATGATGCTCACAGCACCTGGTATTCCCAAGCGGTCTCCCAATCAGGTACTAACCAGGCCGAACCATGCTTGGCTGCCGAGATCGGACGAGATCGGACGAGAACGGGCCTTTTCAGGGTGGTATGGCTGTCAGCGGTACTGCTCTTGCAGATGGACACCCATGAAATGTCGAAAAAGATGCGGGGCGTGGTTCTCACAGCACCTGGTATTCCCAAGCGGTCTCCCAATCAGGTACTAAACAGGCCGAACCATGCTTGGCTTCCGAGATCGGACGAGATCGGGCCTTTTCAGGGTGGTATGGCCGTGAGCGGTATTGCTCTTGCAGATGGACACCCATGAAATTTCGAAAAAGATGCGGGGTATGATATTCACAGCACCTGGTATTCCCAAGCGGTCTCCCAATCAGGTACTAACCAGGCTGAATCATACTTGGCTTCCGAGATCGGGCGAGATCGGGCCTTTTCAGGGTGGTATGGCCGTGAGCGGTATTGCACTAGCAGATGGACACCCATGAAATGTCGAAAAAGATGCGGGGTTTGATGCTCACAGCACCTGGTATTCCCATGCGGTCTCCCAATCAGGTACTAACCAGGCCGAACCATGCTTGGCTTCCGAGATCGGACGAGATCGGGCCTTTTCAGGGTGGTATGGCCGTGAGCGGTATTGCACTAGCAGATGGACACCCATGAAATGTCGAAAAAGATGCGGGGTATGATGCTCACAGCACCTGGTATTCCCAAGCGGTCTCCCAATCAGGTACTAAACAGGCCGAACCATGCTTGGCTTCCGAGATCGGACGAGATCGAGCCTTTTCAGGGTGGTATGGCCGTGAGCGGTACTGCACTAGCAGATAGACACCCATGAAATGTCGAAAAAGATGCGGGGTATGATGCTCACAGCACCTGGTATTCCCAAGCAGTCTCCCAATCAGGTACTAAACAGGCCGAACCATGCTTGGCTTCCGAGATCGGGCGAGATGGGGTCTTTTCAGGGTGGTATGGCCGTGAGCGGTACTGCACTTGCAGATGGACACCCATGAAATGTCGAAAAAGATGCCGGGTATGATGTTCACAGCACCTGGTATTCCCAAGCGGTCTCCCAATCAGGTACTAACCAGGCCGAACCATGCTTGGCTGCCGAGATCGGACGAGATCGGGCGAGATCGGGCGAGATCGGGCCTTATCAGGGTGGTATGGCCGTGAGCGGTACTGCTCTTGCAGATGGACACCCATGAAATGTCGAAAAAGATGCGGGGTATGATGCTCACAGCACCTGGTATTCCCGAGCGGTCTCCCAATCAGGTACTAACCAGGCCGAACCATGCTTGGCTTCCGAGATCGGACGAGATCGGGCCTTTTCAGGGTGGTATGGCCGTGAGCGGTACTGCTTTCGCAGATGGACACCCATGAAATGTCGAAAAAGATGCGGGGTATGATGCGCACAGCACCTGGTATTCCCAAGCGGTCTCCCAATCAGGTACTAAACAGGCTGAACCATGCTTGGCTTCCGAGATCGGACGAGATCGGGCCTTTTCAGGGTGGTATGGCC
This sequence comes from Stigmatopora nigra, assembly GCF_051989575.1. NCBI lineage: Eukaryota > Metazoa > Chordata > Actinopteri > Syngnathiformes > Syngnathidae > Stigmatopora > Stigmatopora nigra. The sequence continues at coordinate 1,354,467 of NW_027551603.1, forward strand.
GTGTGCGGTACTGCACTAGCAGATGGACACCCATGAAATGTCGAAAAAGATGCGGGGTATGATGCTCACAGCACCTGGTATTCCCAAGCGGTCTCCCAATCAGGTACTAACCAGGCCGATCCATGCTTGGCTTCCGAGATCGGACAAGATCGGGCCTTTTCAGGGTGGTATGGCCGTGAGCGGTACTGCACTTGCAGATGGACACCCATGAAATGTCGAAAAAGATGCGAGGTATGATGCTCACAGCACCTGGTATTCCCAAGCGGTCTCCCAATCAGGTACTAAACAGGCCGAACCATGCTTGGCTGCCGAGATCGGACGAGATCGGACGAGATCGGGCCTTTTCAGGGTGGTATGGCCGTGAGCGGTACTGCACTAGCAGATGGACACCCATGAAATGTCGAAAAAGATGCGGGGTATGATGCTCACAGCACCAGGTATTTCCAAGCGGTCTCCCAATCAGGTACTAACCAGGCTGAACCATGCTTGGCTTCCGAGATCGGACGAGATCGGGCCTTTTCAGGGTGGTATGGCCGTGAGCGGTACTGCACTAGCAGATGGACACCCATGAAATGTCGAAAAAGATGCGGGGTATGATGCTCACAGCACCTGGTATTCCCAAGCGGTCTCCCAATCAGGTACTAAACAGGCCGAACCATGCTTGGCTGCCGAGATCGGACGAGATCGGGCCTTTTCAGGGTGGTATGGCCGTGAGCGGTACTGCACTAGCAGATGGACACCCATGAAATGTCGAAAAAGATGCGGGGTATGATGCTCACAGCACCTGGTATTCCCAAGCGGTCTCCCAATCAGGTACTAACCAGGCCGAACCATGCTTGGCTGCCGAGATCGGACGAGATCGGACGAGATCGGGCCTTTTCAGGGTGGTATGGCAGTGAGCGGTACTGCTCTTGCAGATGGACACTTATGAAATGTCGAAAAAGATGCAGGGTATGATGCTCACAGCACCTGGTATTCCCAAGCGGTCTCCCAATCAGGCACTAAACAGGCCGAACCATGCTTGGCTTCCGAGATCAGACGAGATCGGGCCTTTTCAGGGTGGTATGGCCGTGAGCGGTACTGCACTAGCAGATGGACACCCATGAAATGTCGAAAAAGATGCGGGGCAAGATGCTCACAGCACCTGGTATTCCCAAGCGGTCTCCCAATCAGGTACTAACCAGGCCGAACCATGCTTGGCTTCCGAGATCGGACGAGATCGGGCCTTTTCAGGGTGGTATGGCCGTGAGCGGTACTGCTCTTGCAGATGGACACCCATGAAATGTCGAAAAAGATGCGGGGTATGATGCTCACAGCACCTGGTATTCCCAAGCGGTCTCCCAATCAGGTACTAAACAGGCCGAATCATGCTTGGCTGCCGAGATCGGGCGAGATCGGACGAGATCGTGCCTTTTCAGGGTGGTATGGCCGTGAGCGGTACTGCACTAGCAGATGGACACCCATGAAATGTCGAAAAAGATGCGGGGTATGATGCTCACAGCACCTGGTATTCACAAGCGGTCTCCCAATTAGGTACTAAACAGGCCGATCCATGCTTGGCTTCCGAGATCGGACGAGATCGGACGAGACCGGGCCTTTTCAGGGTGGTATGGCCGTGAGCGGTACTGCACTAGCAGATGGACACCCATGAAATGTCGAAAAAGATGCGGAGTATGATGCTCACAGCACCTGGTATTCCCAAGCGGTCTCCCAATCAGGTACTAACCAGGCCAAACCATGCTTGGCTTCCTAGATCGGGCGAGATCGGGCCTTTTCAGGGTGGTATGGCCGTGAGCGGTACTGCTCGTGCAGATGGACACCCATGAAATGTCGAAAAAGATGCGGGGCAAGATGCTCACAGCACCTGGTATTCCCAAGCGGTCTCCCAATCAGGTACTAAACAGGCTGAACCCTGCTTGGCTGCCGAGATCGGACGAGATCGGGCGAGATTGGGCCTTTTCAGGGTGGTATGGCCGTGAGCGGTACTGCTCTTGCAGATGGACACCCATGAAATGTCGAAAAAGATGCGGGGTATGATGCTCACAGCACCTGGTATTCCCAAGCGGTCTCCCAATCAGGTATTAACCAGGCCGAACCATGCTTGGCTGCCGAGATCGGACGAGATCGGGCGAGATCGGGCCTTATCAGGGCGGTATGGCCGTGAGCGGTACTGCTCTTGCAGATGGACACCCATGAAATGTCGAAAAAGATGCGGGGTATGATGCTCACAGCACCTGGTATTCTCAAGCGGTCTCCCAATCAGGTACTAACCAGGCCGAACCATGCTTGGCTGCCGAGTTCGGACGAGATCGGGCGAGATCGGGCCTTTTCAGGGTGGTATGGCAGTGAGCGGTACTGCTCTTGCAGATGGACACCCATGAAATGTCGAAAAAAATGCGGGGTATGATGCTCACAGCACCTGGTATTCCCAAGCGGTCTCCCAATCAGGTACTAACCAGGCCGAACCATGCTTGGCTGCCGAGGTCGGACGAGATCGGGCGAGATCGGGCCTTATCAGGGTGGCATGGCCGTGAGCGGTACTGCTCTTGCAGATGAACACTGTCAGGTTCTTTAATAATTACCTTCGTCCGTAATTATCAATAACTGCAGGAAGACATCTTATTCAATTATTGACATTTAATTAAATAGAAATGGATACAACAGATAAAAGCCTCCGGAGGGGAGCGTTACAGCAAGTGTCACCTTACAACTTCCGAACGTCTCCTCGAATAGACGTTTTCGTCCCATTCTTATGGTCACAAGTTACAGAGTTGTTGATCATTCCATCACGTATGAGTAAAAACAACATCTGGGACTACAATAACAATCAAAGTATTTTACTAATAACAAAAACAGGGACTAGACCTAACTACATGTAGATTAGAGTAATTATACAACCTCCTTGACCTAAGAATCATATAATATAATCATAATCATATAATCGTTACATACAGAAAAACCCGAAGTGTACGGTTACATAACGATCACAATATTCTTGTTATTGTCCGAATAGCCCTGTCCTCGTCACCAAGGGCCCACCAAATCTCAAGGACCCAGATTGGGTGGATTGTTTGTATAACCATCCTGGAACAGGCTGTCCAGGTTAAAGATGACTTGGTGTGACCTCAACACTTTTGAAAAACAGAAAGAGAATGATTTAACAAAGTAATGAATTAATACAGAGAAAAGAAAGAGAATGATTTAATAAAGAAATGAATTAATATAACTATTATAATAGTAAAACAGAACAAACCCAACATTCCCCCGTTTTTATAATATGTATGTTATTAGTCATTTCTTAGTAATCACTAAATGGTAATGTCGGGTGACTGTGATTTTTCCCGCCTACTCCTTACTCCCATGGCTGGTCTGAAAGAGAAAAAACATAATTATATTCGTCCAATTGGTCCTCGGATTTACCGTACTCCTGGACCTCACTGCTTTCCCCAAACCGTCCCATAAGATACAACTCATGTACTTTAGAATTTGTAGGGGCAATTGCAGTAGTTATAAGTCGGCTTAGTAAGGAGCGCAAACAGGGGATACTACATCACCCACACAATGTTAGGATAGCGGTAATTGTGCCTATAGTAACCACGAAGGATGTAGCCAAATCTTTAGATTTTCCAAAGGTCTTATCCCACCAATCTGACAATGCGGACGTATCTACTCCAGAGTGCTCTTGCATATTGCGGTTCAGTGTTTGCAGGCCAGTAATGGCCCTGGTGAGAGATCCACTGGGTGACGTGTTGTTCGGTATGAAGGTGCAACATTGTTTTACAAACATTGCACACACGCCCCGTTTCAAGGATCATATCCACCGCTATGCGACCCCGGAACGCCATCAGACTGGTAGCTGCCAGTTGTTCCTTTATGGCCACAAATCCCTGTTCAGTATAATTTCCAAGTTTTGTACATTGTAATGTAAGTAATTTATTCTATCCACATTTTTGTTTGGGGTGATTAGAAGGAAGATAGACTCCCAACCTGCTGCGATCTGATTAGCCAGCTTATACTCATCTGGTACGCCCCAGGGGATGCCAATCGCATCAATGTATGTTGGATCTCCTTCCCTCCATGCCTCTCGACGATGTCGGGAGGGTCGACCCTTCAGCCGAATTATGAGCCGCCAATTGTATCTCCTCCACTGTGGATGGAAAAACAGACATCGGTAAGAGCAGTGAGACCAAAGTACCTAGTCCTGCCGCGTTTCGGCAGGAGTCGTATAATTTATCTACCACCCCGCCACCATAGGCCAGAACGTGGTATCAGGGGTGTAGTTTGTTTTAGAACGCCGGTACACCACGTCTCATTTATCGCCCCTAGCTTCAGACCATGCCCTGTAAGGTTTAAGCAGGTAAAATGATTAAACAGTGGAAAAATTGACTTCCTATTTACTGCGTAACAGGATAAACACTGTTTCAATATATTTTTTTTTCTTTCTTGCCAAGTAGGACACGTTTTTTCATTTGTAAAAACACTTTTCCCCAAAAGAATGGTGATTGAGGGAGTTGTTAGACCCCATCGTTTTTTCCCTTGTCTGGTAGGTTATCCTAATCTTTTGTAAGATGGTTTAGTCTCAATTGAAACTATATGGAGACGTCAAACCCAATATAAAAGAGTTCCCTATAGTTTTATGGTATTGCTTGCTGAGCAATAATCTTTTCAATTAATATTGGTGTTTCCCGTATTTTATTAAGTCAGAAAGTTTATTTTACCCGTCCCCTCAATGTTTCAATTGAGACCACCCTTTTACCAAAGTAGCTCCACCTAGTGCTTGTCCTCTTTACACTCCATTAACAGCGCCCAATTATCCCCCGTTTGGGAAATCCCTGTTTCAGAAATAAATTTCACAGGTTAATATGTCAGTCCAAGCTTTCCAATCTTGACCAATTTCTGCAACAAGGCTTTTCCCAATCTTCAATTTTTTTGCTGTTAATGTACCACACATATTTCCCACCATAGATTGACACCTTGTACGGCACCCGGGACGTCGCCGAGTCCAAATATATATTTTCAATTTGGAAATTTGATTTAGTAGGTAATGTTAATTAAATGTAAATGTGTATGTTTCTCGGTTTACCCTCCCGTAAGAAGGTGTATCCTCAATTGAAACGCCTCCGCCTTTTTCTCCAACTGGAGAAAACAACCCTACTGTGGAAAGGAATAGAATCACAATCATCATTAATCTCATTGCCCCAAAAGCAATAATTGTTTTCAACATGACTTTTTGTCTTTGTTTAGGGAGTTTTCCTCTTGAAACGTTTCAATTTAGACAACCTTCTTACTGTGGGAAAGGTGCATCCGTGTCCCCTTTCAGTAACAAGGACCCTCCGACTTTGCGTTGCTCCGATGTTTCTTCTTTTATGCTGCTTATCAGCATCCAGTCTTCAAGAATCACCGTCGCTTCGTCCGTTTCCTGTTGACAAGCAAAATCTCCCTCTGATAGTCTAAATTTGGTGTGTGCGTTTTTTTTTTTTTTTCTGATAGATTCGCCTCATCATCCAATTGTCATTGTGTAGTGAATAATAACAATTTGTAAGGTCTACCAAACAGGACTTCATATAAGGTCCGCCAATTGTGGATGGTAGACAACTATTATATTAACAAAATGGGAGCCATTATCACTATAAATAGTTTCTGAAATTCCATATCGTGGAATGATATCCATATGATCTAATAAAATAAAATAAAATCTATATGTATTTTTTGAAATGGATATGTGGGTATGCATATAGATTTAAAACCTAAACCTTGTAGTGCCGTTGTAGCAAGGCCACCTCCCCCTTGTCGAGACATAGGTCTTCCCTTGACTCAAGCCCAAATTATTTTCTTTATTGATCTTTTATTGATAGATTATGTCTCGGTGGTCTGCCAATCAAAAAACACAAAAAGACAAACTATCATTCACGCTCACACTCATAAAAAGAAGAATTTAGTGTGTTCAACCAGTCTAGCATCCATAATTTCATTTTGTGGGAGTAAACTGGAGTACCCGGAGAAAATCCACAAATTCTTGAGGACGCCATGAATACCCCACATTCCGGAAGGTCTGGATCCACCCCGCATTCATGAGTAGATCCTTTAATATACACACCCCCACTCTAGCATTTTAACCGTTTGTAAAAAATTACCTTCAAGTTTCACACAAAGTTATATCCTTTTTAATGCTATCAGTTTACCTGTTTGTTCCCCGAATTGAGGTGGCAATAGTTTCACATCTAAGGTTTTTATTTTTCACAGCCGCCATGACCTAATGGCCCCCTATCAGGTTTTTTGGAAAATCCCAATTTCCTCTAATAGCATGCCAATCACCTTTTAATGCGGCCATCCAATTTTGTTTCTACTTGTTTCAGGTGATAAGATAATCTCCCCCATTTGTAAAACTAATTCATCCACGCCTATTTTATACAACATGACGCCTATGGCCTTTATTACGTCGCCTTGACTCCAAATTCTATGAACCAAGATAACACGCCGAATTTGTAAGCGAATTTCCCCCATCCCATTTTGTTCATAGACAACCCATCTACCTAAAGCGTCACTTGTTTCCAAACATGAAAGGCCCCTCTAGAATTTGTGCATCCAGCGCCAAATAGAGCCTATTTACACATTTGTCTCAAACTTGTTTTAGATATGGGGTCCCCAATTTCCCAAAATTTCCCAGAATTCATGTACCACCAGATCCTGTCAAAAACCCAAAACGACTAACATAACCTGTTTCTAAGCCAGATTCTGGAATTTGGAGAATTTCTCCTTTCCCTCCCTTATCTAAGCTTGTTATTGCCCCTCGTTATCACTGTAACATTCAGGCGTATTAACCCCATCGTTGCAATGATATGAATTTCTAAAGTTCTCACCAATTTGCATGCCCTTAAAGCAGTAAAAAGCAACGTTATTTGGTTGTATCAATTGACCAATGCTTATCCAATCTGTAATATCCTTAAAGTCATCAATATGACCTGTGACAAAGCATATTTCCTCCCGCCAGGACAACAGACAATGTTCTTTCAAGTGCACTTTGAAAAACATTCCATGTTACTCCATTCTTAGGGAAAATATGCTCATCCTAAACCAATTATTTTATTTACAATTCACCTAATTATTTGGATGAATGCCATGAATTTTATCATGCCACTATTTTATTGTAAATTTCCCATCTGATGTCGTTAACAGCCAAATAATTCAATACCTACTATATACTTTGTAAATCACCTCATATGATGTTTACTTAAGACAAAAGTCTTTTCCCATAGCCTGTTACCAAAACAAAAATCTTCAACAATTAAATTAGAGAAATCAACCTTTTGTTAGACAATTCCTAATTACAACTTTAATGTTTTAAAAACCTTATCGTCACCAATATACCATAATATTGCATACCTGTCAACCTCGAACCATTTGTGATCTTACCAAATTTTGTTTTCGCCCTTACATATATGTATAAATACATGGAAAATCTTACCACTTTACTTTTTTGTAAAAAATCACGAACAACAAGTAGAAAATGTATGTTTATGTGTTCAGCCAATTTCAAAGTCCTTTTCATTGAAGCCATTGTCAGATAAATCAACTTGTACCACGTGTAAGAGTGTATTCTTGACTTGTAAACAGACCAGAAACAGCTGATCAAATGAAAGTAAACATAAACAAGGGAACAGGAAACGGAAATCACATGGTGAAAGTGTTACAAAACGAAATGTTTATCATGATCTTTTTTTTTTAGCCAATCAGAGGCGCCGGTACATATATCACTTGGCAGACATGCGTTTCCGGGAAGAAACAATGGCGGATGGTGAAAAATGGCTAGAAAGTGCCTTAATTTATTTTTTTTTCTCAAAATCACCGTTTAGCGTACCATTTTCATGTGTACAGCGTACCAATATAAAAATGGGCTTTCAGTTGTACCAATTACGGCGAGAACGTACCAGTTGACAGGTATGATATTGTAAATTTTGTCATCCTGGCCAACCTCCTGGATTAAAGTATTTTGAACAATCAAAAAATTCTGAAATAGTATTAATATTATTTTATCCTCCAAAAGCTAGTTTCCTTTTACTAAGAGCCCTTTGAAATCCACAATTGCTCAAAAATGACTATTTTGGTCTATTTCCCAAATCCAAAGCTTTTTACCAAATCAACCTTTTACTGAACAGATTTTCTATCCTCTTAATACATTTCATTTTAAAACCCAAAATATCAATGCGAAAGCATTCGCATAACCTTGCATTTCTTGCAGCCCATGTATTGTTCTTATTCTGAAAAGTCCAAACAGAAAACGCAATTAGCCGTTAACTATGACCTCCACTCTTGCTGCGAAAACAGCATTGTTATCTTATGTTTACAAACCAGCTTTTTCCCTGTGCCCAAATACAACGCTTTTTAGAGAAGACAACCATTAAAACGTCAAATTAACCCCTCTTCCGATATTCAACTACATCACAATATTTTTCCAAGACCCCATATATCCAGAATATGTATGCTGCAAGCACAACAATATGGCAAAAACCCATTTTCTGCCCTCAAGTTTGCTTCAGCACCCCAAAGGCCAATTATTATTATTATAATGTCTTCACGGAAAGGATCACAAAATTTTAGTCGTTTACACGGTCCGAACGCTCCCGAAAGCCCAACACAGTTAAATCGTCTGCCCCGCGGCCCACATGTTTCACTCCCATCTAATCAGCAGCCGCTGCACCAGAAACGCTTCCCCCGCAGTCGACACATTTTTTTGCAAGTCTAGAGCATAATAAAAACACAGGTGACATTCCCTGCTAAACATTTAAATGATCATTTTGTATATATTCTTTTGTCTTTTTAAACACCATCTTCCCGTTAGCGGACGGGATCAAAAACCAAGCTGCAATAAGCCATCACATTGCTGTAAATTGACAGTACATATAGGTTATATTAACAAAGCACCACCAGCACTTGGAAATAACCATTCTAATTGTTGTTATACAAGCCCAAGCATCACAAAAAAACCCAATTTATTGTAATCACAAAACGTCATACCCGGATTAACCAAATCAAATACCAGTGTCCCCATTAATTTTCTAGCTCCCTTTATTTTTGTTAAACTTCCTACGCGCCCGTCACCTATCTCGGTAAATATTTTCCCCGTCAGCCGAGGAGGCCCCGCTATTTTTTCCTTACCAAACAGTACTTTCCCGCCGCCACGGTCTTAAATATATCCCCGTTATCCGAGGGAGCCCCCACTATTTTCCCAAAATAGTATTTTTTAACTTCTCCCCGGCCTTATTTCGCCATTAGTGTCTGTGGAACAAGCTGTTACACTTTTATCCACTCACATATTATTTATATACGTATATTACCTCCATTAGTGTCTGTGGAACAAGCTGTTACACTTTTATCCACTCACATATTATTTATATATGTATATTACCTCCATTAGTGTATATATTATCCTGCATTTTATGCATTTTAAGCTGGCCAGCAAACCCATATTTATTTATCCATAAATATAGCTGTGTAATATTTTTAAAGCGCTTTGTCTTACCAATTTTTTCCAATCCTTACAAGTTAGACGTATTTTTTGGATCGTCATCCAAACCCGCCTTACAACACGTGTTTCCCATATTTTACTTTTTTGTAGTGAGTTCGTGTGCCTCACACAGTTAACTTTATTATATCTATTTTTATTATTATCACTCTATTTTTATTATTATCACTCCTTCGACTGTATTTCCTAGGCTTATCTTAATTTTACTGCAGAAACCACACAAACACCATACAACATTTACAACATATTCGTGCCTACCCTTTAGACACAGGACACTTCCCAGCCCCACCATTGTACCTCCAGTACAATACATTCGTGCCTACCCCTGAGACACAGGACACTTTCCAGCAAAGTGCCCCACCGTACCTGCCATTGACTAGTATAAACACAGGGTTTTGTCGCCGTCACCCAGGACGCGAAACCAGCCCACAATGGACCTCACATACAATGTCCCTTTAACGCATTTGGAAACACCGTCACAACATGCAGACATTAATGTGGACTTACCCGAGATCCATCAGATGTCTCCCTCCAGCAGGAAAAGTCTTCAACCGCCGAGAATCCAGGCGCCCCCGTCGAAAAACTCCGGCCCACCAAGGGTTTTGAAGACGCCGTGCGCACGGTCACTTACCAGATGTCGAACAGCAGCGCCTGGGTTCTCGCTCCGGTATATTGACCTCCATGGCTCAGAAGGACCAAAATGTCAGGTTCATTAATAATTACCTTCGTCCGTAATTATCAATAACTGCAGGAAGACATCTTATTCAATTATTGACATTTAATTAAATAGAAATGGATACAACAGATAAAAGCCTCCGGAGGGGAGCGTTACAGCAAGTGTCACCTTACAACTTCCGAACGTCTCCTCGAATAGACGTTTTCGTCCCATTCTTATGGTCACAAGTTACAGAGTTGTTGATCATTCCATCACGTATGAGTAAAAACAACATCTGGGACTACAATAACAATCAAAGTATTTTACTAATAACAAAAACAGGGACTAGACCTAACAACATGTAGATTAGAGTAATTATACAACCTCCTTGACCTAAGAATCATATAATATAATCATAATCATATAATCGTTACATACAGAAAAACCCGAAGTGTACGGTTACATAACGATAACAATATTCTTGTTATTGTCCGAATAGCCCTGTCCTCGTCACCAAGGGCCCACCAAATCTCAAGGACCCAGATTGGGTGGATTGTTTGTATAACCATCCTGGAACAGGCTGTCCAGGTTAAAGATGACTTGGTGTGACCTCAACACTTTTGAAAAACAGAAAGAGAATGATTTAACAAAGTAATGAATTAATACAGAGAAAAGAAAGAGAATGATTTAATAAAGAAATGAATTAATATAACTATTATAATAGTAAAACAGAACAAACCCAACAGACACCCATGAAATGTCGAAAAAGATGCGGGGTATGATGCTCACAGCACCTGGTATTCCCAAGCGGTCTCCCAATCAGGTACTAAACAGGCCGAACCATGCTTGGCTTCCGAGATCGGACGAGATCGGGCCTTTTCAGGGTGGTATGGCCGTGAGCGGTACTGCACTAGCAGATGGACACCCATGAAATGTCGAAAAAGATGCGGGGTATGATGCACACAGCACCTGGTATTCCCAAGCGGTCTCCCAATCAGGTACTAAACAGGCCGAACCATGCTTGGCTTCCGAGATCGGGCGTGATCGGGCCTTTTCAGGGTGGTATGGCCGTGAGCGGTACTGCACTAGCAGATGGACACCCATGAAATGTCGAAAAAGATGCGGGGTATGATGCTCACAGCACCTGGTATTCCCAAGCGGTCTCCCAATCAGGTACTAACCAGGCCAAACCATGCTTGGCTTCCTAGATCGGACGAGATCGGGCCTTTTCAGGGTGGTATGGCCGTGAGCGGTACTGCTCTTGCAGATGGACACCCATGAAATGTCGAAAAAGATGCGGGGTATGATGCTCACAGCACCTGGTATTCCCAAGTGGTCTCCCAATCAGGTACTAACCAGGCCAAACCATGCTTGGCTTCCGAGATCGGACGAGATCGGGCCTTTTCAGGGTGGTATGGCCGTGAGCGGTACTTCTCTTGCAGATGGACACCCATGAAATGTCGAAAAAGATGCGGGGTATGATGCTCACAGCACCTGGTATTCCCAAGCGGTCTCCCAATCAGGTACTAACCAGGCCGAACCTTGCTTGGCTTCCGAGATCGGACGAGATCGGGCCTTTTCAGGGTGGTATGGCCGTGAGCGGTACTGCACTAGCAGATGGACACCCATGAAATGTCGAAAAAGATGCGGGGTATGATGCACACAGCCCCTGGTATTCCCAAGCGGTCTCCCAATCAGGTACTAAACAGGCCGAACAATGCTTGGCTTCCGAGATCGGGCGAGATCGGGCCTTTTCAGGGTGGTATGGCCGTGAGCGGTACTGCACTAGCAGATGGACACCCATGAAATGTCGAAAAAGATGCGGGGTATGATACTCACAGCACCTGGTATTCCCAAGCGGTCTCCCAATCAGGTACTAACCAGGCCGAACCATGCTTGGCTTCCTAGATCGGACGAGATCGGGCCTTTTCAGGGTGGTATGGCCGTGAGCGGTACTGCTCTTGCAGATGGACACCCATGAAATGTCGAAAAAGATGCGGGGTATGATGCTCACAGCACCTGGTATTCCCAAGCAGTCTCCCAATCAGGTACTAACCAGGCCAAACCATGCTTGGCTTCCGAGATCGGACGAGATCAGGCCTTTTCAGGGTGGTATGGCCGTGAGCGGTACTTCTCTTGCAGATGGACACCCATGAAATGTCGAAAAAGATGCGGGGTATGATGCTCACAGCACCTGGTATTCCCAAGCGGTCTCCCAATCAGGTACTAACCAGGCCGAACCTTGCTTGGCTTCCGAGATCGGACGAGATCGGTCCTTTTCAGGGTGGTATGGCCGTGAGCGGTACTGCACTAGCAGATGGACACCCATGAAATGTCGAAAAAGATGCGGGGTATGATGCTCACAGCACCTGGTATTCCCAAGCGGTCTCCCAACCAGGTACTAACCAGGCCGAACCATGCTTGGCTTCCAAGATCGGACGAGATCGGGCCTTTTCAGGGTGGTATGGCCGTGAGCGGTACTGCACTAGCAGATGGACACCCATGAAATGTCGAAAAAGATGCGGGGTATGATGCTCACAGCACCTGGTATTCCCAAGCGGTCTCCCATTCAGGTACTAACCAGGCCGAACCATGCTTGGCTGCCGAGATCAGACGAGATCGGGCCTTATCAGGGTGGTATGGCCGTGAGCGGTACTCTTCTTGCAGATGGACACCCATGAAATGTCGAAAAAGATGCGGGGTATGATGCTCACAGCACCTGGTATTCCCAAGCGGTCTCCCAATCAGGTACTAACCAGGCCGAACCATGCTTGGCTGCCGAGATCGGACGAGATCGGGCGAGATCGGGCCTTATCAGGGTGGTATGACCGTGAGCGGTACTGCTCTTGCAGATGGACACCAATGAAATGTCGAAAAAGATGCGGGGTATGATGCTCACAGCACCTGGTATTCCCAAGCGGTCTCCCAATCAGGTACTAACCAGGCCGAACCATGCTTGGCTGCCGAGATCGGACGAGATCGGGCCTTTTCAGGGTGGTATGGCCGTGAGCGGTACTGCACTAGCAGATGGACACCCATGAAATGTCGAAAAAGATGCGGGGTATGATGCTCACAGCACCTGGTATTCCCAAGCGGTCTCCCAATCAGGTACTAACCAGGCCGAACCATGCTTGGCTGCCGAGATCGGACGAGATCGGGCCTTTTCAGGGTGGTATGGCCGTGAGCGGTACTGCACTAGCAGATGGACACCCATGAAATGTCGAAAAAGATGCGGGGTATGATGCTCACAGGACCTGGTATTCCCAAGCGGTCTCCCAATCAGGTACTAAACAGGCCGAACCATGCTTGGCTTCCGAGATCGGACGAGATCGGACCTTTTCAGGGTGGTATGGCCGTGAGCGGTACTGCACTAGCAGATGGACACCCATGAAATGTCGAAAAAGATGCGGGGTATGATGCTCACAGCACCTGGTATTCCCAAGCGGTCTCCCAATCAGGTACTAACCAGGCCGAACCATGCTTGGCTTCCGAGATCGGGCCTTTTCAGGGTGGTATGGCCGTGAGCGGTACTGCTATTGCAGATGGACACCCATGAAATGTCTAAAAAGATGTGGGGTATGATGCTCACAGCACCTGGTATTCCCAAGCGGTCTCCCAATCAGGTACTAAACAGGCCGAACCATGCTTGGCTTCCGAGATCGGACGAGATCGCGCCTTTTCAGGGTGGTATGGCCGTGAGCGGTACTGCTCTTGCAGATGGACACCCATGAAATGTCGAGAAAGATGCGGGGTATGATGCTCACAGCACCTGGTATTCCCAAGCGGTCTCCCAATCAGGTACCAAACAGGCCGAACCATGCTTGGCTTCCAAGATCGGACGAGATTGGGCCTTTTCAGGGTGGTATGGCCATGTGCGGTACTGCACTTGCAGATGGACACCCATGAAATGTCGAAAAAGATGCGGGGTATGATGCTCACAGCACCTGGTATTCCCAAGCGGTCTCCCAATCAGGTACTAAACAGGCCGAACCATGCTTGGCTTCCGAGATCGGACGAGATCGGGCCTTTTCAGGGTGGTATGGCCGTGAGCGGTACTGCACTAGCAGATGGACACCCATGAAATGTCGAAAAAGATGCGGGGTATGATGCTCACAGCACCTGGTATTCCGAAGCGGTCTCCCAATCAGGTACTAAACAGGCCGAACCATGCTTGGCTGCCGAGATCGGGCGAGATCGGGCCTTTTCAGGGTGGTATGGCCGTGAGCGGTACTGCACTTGCAGATGGACACCCATGAAATGTCGAAAAAGATGCGGGGTATGATGCTCACAGCACCTGGTATTCCCAAGCGGTCTCCCAATCAGGTACTAAACAGGCCGAACCATGCTTGGCTGCCGAGATCGGACGAGATCGGGCCTTTTCAGGGTGGTATGGCCGTGAGCGGTACTGCACTAGCAGATGGACACCCATGAAATGTCGATAAAGATGCGGGGTATGATGCTCACAGCACCTGGTATTCCCAAGCGGTCTCCCAATCAGGTACTAACCAGGCCGAACCATGCTTGGCTTCCGAGATCGGACGAGATCGGGCCTTTTCAGGGTGGTATGGCCGTGAGCGGTACTGCTCTTGCAGATGGACACCCATGAAATGTCGAAAAAGATGCGGGGTATGATGCTCACAGCACCTGGTATTCCCAAGCGGTCTCCCAATCAGGTACTAAACAGGCCGAACCATGCTTGGCTGCCGAGATCGGACGAGATCGGGCCTTTTCAGGGTGGTATGGCCGTGAGCGGTACTGCACTAGCAGATGGACACCCATGAAATGTCGGTAAAGATGCGGGGTATGATGCTCACAGCACCTGGTATTCCCAAGCGGTCTCCCAATCAGGTACTAACCAGGCCGAACCATGCTTGGCTTCCGAGATCGGACGAGATCGGGCCTTTTCAGGGTGGTATGGCCGTGAGCGGTACTGCTCTTGCAGATGGACACCCATGAAATGTCGAAAAAGATGCGGGGTATGATGCTCACAGCAACTGGTATTCCCAAGCGGTCTCCCAATCAGGTACTAAACAGGCCGAACCAATGCTTAGCTTCCGAGATCGGACGAGATCGGGCCTTTTCAGGCTGGTATGGCCGTGAGCGGTACTGCACTAGCAGATGGACACCCATGAAATGTCGAAAAAGATGCGGGGTACGATGCTCACAGCACCTGGTATTCCCAAGCGGTCTCCCAATCAGGTACTAAACAGGCCGAACCATGCTTGGCTTCCGAGATCGGACGAGATCGGGCCTTTTCAGGGTGGTATGGCCGTGAGCGGTACTGCTCTAGCAGATGGACACCCATGAAATGTCGAAAAAGATGCGGGGTATGATGCTCACAGCACCTGGTATTCCCAAGCGGTCTCCCAATCAGGTACTAACCAGGCCGAACCATGCTTGGCTGCCGAGATCGGACGAAATCGGACGAGATCGGGCCTTATCAGGGTGGTATGGCCGTGAGCGGTACTGCACTAGCAGATGGACACCCATGAAATGTGGAAAAAGATGCGGGGTATGATGCTCACAGCACCTGGTATTCCCAAGTGGTCTCCCAATCAGGTACTAACCAGGCCAAACCATGCTTGGCTGCCGAGATCGGACGAGATCGGACGAGATCGGGCCTTATCAGGGTGGTATGGCCGTGAGCGGTACTGCTCTTGCAGATGGACACCCATGAAATGTCGAAAAAGATGCGGGGTATGATGCTCGCAGCACCTGGTATTCCCAAGCGGTCTCCCAATCAGGTACGAACCAGGCCGGACCATGTTTGGCTGCCAAAATCGGACAAGATCGGGCCTTTTCAGGGTGGTAAGGCCGTGAGCGGTACTGCTCTTGCAGATGGACACCCATGAAATGTCGAAAAAGATGCGGGGTATGATGCTCACAGCACCTGGTATTCCCAAGCGGTCTCCCAAAACGATACTAACCAGGCCGAACCATGCTTGACTTCCGAGTTCGGACGAGATCGGGCCTTTTCAGGGTGGTATGGCCTTGGGCGGTACTGCTCTTGCAGATGGACACCCATGAAATGTCGAAAAAGATGCGGGGTATGATGCTCACAGCACCTGGTATTCCCAAGCGGTCTCCCAAACAGATACTAAACAGGCCGAACCATGCTTGGCTTCCGAGATCGGACGAGATCGGGCCTTTTCAGGGTGGTATGGCCGTGGGCGGTACTGCGCTTTCAGATAGACACCCATGAAATGTCGAAAAAGATGCGGGGTATGATGCTCACAGCACCTGGTATTCCCAAGCGGTCTCCCAATCAGGTACTAAACAGGCCGAAAAATGCTTGGCTGCCGAGATCGGACGAGATCGGGCCTTTTCAGGGTGGTATGGCCGTGAGCGGTACTGCACTAGCAGATGGTCACCCATGAAATGTCGAAAAAGATGCGGGGTATGATGCTCACAGCACCTGGTATTCCCAAGCGGTCTCCCAATCAGGTACTAACCAGGCCGAACCATGCTTGGCTTCCGAGATCGGACGAGATCAGGCCTTTTCAGGGTGGTATGGCCGTGAGCGGTACTGCACTAGCAGATGGACACCCATGAAATGTCGAAAAAGATTCGGGGTATGATGCTCACAGCACCTGGTATTCCCAAGCGGTCTCCCAATCAGGTACTAACCAGGCCGAACCATGCTTGGCTTCCGAGATCGGACGAGATCGGGCCTTTTCAGGGTGGTATGGCCGTGAACGGTACTGCTCTTGCAGATGGACACCCATGAAATGTCGAAAAAGATGCGGGGTATGACGCTCACAGCACCTGGTATTCCCAAGCGGTCTCCCAATCAGGTACTAACCAGGCCGAACAATGCTTGGCTGCCGAGATCGGACGAGATCGGGCCTTTTCAGGGTGGTATGGCCGTGAGCGGTACTGCTCTTGCAGATGGACACCCATGAAATGTCGAAAAAGATGCGGGGTATGATGCTCACAGCACCTGGTATTCCCAAGCGGTCTCCCAATCAGGTACTAACCAGGCCGAACCATGCTTGGCTGCCGAGATCGGACGAGATCGGACGAGATCGGGCCTTTTCAGGGTGGTATGGCCGTGAGCGGTACTGCACTAGCAGATGGACACCCATGAAATGTCGAAAAAGATGCGGGGTATGATGCTCACAGCACCTGGCATTCCCAAGCGGTCTCCCAATCAGGTACTAAACAGGCCGAACCATGCTTGGCTTCCGAGATCGGGCGAGATCGGGCCTTTTCAGGGTGGTATGGCCGTGAGCGGTACTGCACCAGCAGATGGACACCCATGAAATGTCGAAAAAGATGCGGGGTATGATGCTCACAGCACCTGGTATTCCCAAGCGGTCTCCCAATCAGGTACTAACCAGGCCGAACCATGCTTGGCTTCCGAGATCGCACGAGATCGGGCCTTTTCAGGGTGGTATGGCCGTGAGCGGTACTGCACTAGCAGATGGACACTGTCAGGTTCATTAATAATTACCTTCGTCCGTAATTATCAATAACTGCAGGAAGACATCTTATTCAATTATTGACATTTAATTAAATAGAAATGGATACAACAGATAAAAGCCTCCGGAGGGGAGCGTTACAGCAAGTGTCACCTTACAACTTCCGAACGTCTTCCCGAATAGACGTTTTCGTCCCATTCTTATGGTCACAAGTTACAGAGTTGTTGATCATTCCATCACGTATGAGTAAAAACAACATCTGGGACTACAATAACAATCAAAGTATTTTACTAAGAACAAAAACAGGGACTAGACCTAACAACATGTAGATTAGAGTAATTATACAACCTCCTTGACCTAAGAATCATATAATATAATCATAATCATATAATCGTTACATACAGAAAAACCCGAAGTGTTACGGTTACATAACGATAACAATATTCTTGTTATTGTCCGAATAGCCCTGTCCTCGTCACCAAGGGCCCACCAAATCTCAAGGACCCAGATTGGGTGGATTGTTTGTATAACCATCCTGGAACAGGCTGTCCAGGTTAAAGATGACTTGGTGTGACCTCAACACTTTTGAAAAACAGAAAGAGAATGATTTAACAAAGTAATGAATTAATACAGAGAAAAGAAAGAGAATGATTTAATAAAGAAATGAATTAATATAACTATTATAATAGTAAAACAGAACAAACCCAACATTCCCCCGTTTTTATAATATGTATGTTATTAGTCATTTCTTAGTAATCACTAAATGGTAATGTCGGGTGACTGTGATTTTTCCCGCCTACTCCTTACTCCCATGGCTGGTCTGAAAGAGAAAAAACATAATTATATTCGTCCAATTGGTCCTCGGATTTACCGTACTCCTGGACCTCACTGCTTTCCCCAAACCGTCCCATAAGATACAACTCATGTACTTTAGAATTTGTAGGGGCAATTGCAGTAGTTATAAGTCGGCTTAGCAAGGAGCGCAAACAGGGGATACTACATCACCCACACAATGTTAGGATAGCGGTAATTGTGCCTATAGTAACCACGAAGGATGTAGCCAAATCTTTAGATTTTCCAAAGGTCTTATCCCACCAATCTGACAATGCGGACGTATCTACTCCAGAGTGCTCTTGCATATTGCGGTTCAGTGTTTGCAGGCCAGTAATGGCCCTGGTGAGAGATCCACTGGGTGACGCGTTGTTCGGTATGAAGGTGCAACATTGTTTTCCAAACATTGCACACACGCCCCCTGTTTCAAGGATCATATCCACCGCTATGCGATTCTGGAACGCCATCAGACTGGTAGCTGCCAGTTGTTCCTTCATGGCCACAAATCCCTGTTCAGTATAATTTCCAAGTTTTGAACATTGTAATGTAAGTAATTTATTCTATCCACATTTTTGTTTGGGGTGATTAGAAGGAAGATAGACTCCCAACCTGCTGCGATCTGATTAGCCAGCTTATACTCATCTGGTACGCCCCAGGGGATGCCAATCGCATCAATGTATGTTGGATCTCCTTCCCTCCATGCCTCTCGACGATGTCGGGAGGGTCGACCCTTCAGCCGAATTATGAGCCGCCAATTGTATCTCCTCCACTGTGGATGGAAAAACAGACATCGGTAAGAGCAGTGAGACCAAAGTACCTAGTCCTGCCGCGTTTCGGCAGGAGTCGTATAATTTATCTACCACCCCGCCACCATAGGCCAGAACGTGGTATCAGGGGTGTAGTTTGTTTTAGAACGCCGGTACACCACGTCATTTATCGCCCCCAGCTTCAGACCATGCCCTGTAAGGTTTAAGCAGGTAAAATGATTAAACAGTGGAAAAATTGACTTCCTATTTACTGCGTAACAGGATAAACACTGCTTCAATATTTTTTTTTTTTCTTGCCAAGTAGGACACGTTTTTTCATTTGTAAAAACACTTTTCCCCAAAAGAATGGTGATTGAGGGAGTTGTTAGACCCCATCGTTTTTTCCCTTGTCTGGTAGGTTATCCTAATCTTTTGTAAGATGGTTTAGTCTCAATTGAAACTATATGGAGACGTCAAACCCAATATAAAAGAGTTCCCTATAGTTTTATGGTATTGCTTGCTGAGCAATAATCTTTTCAATTAATATTGGTGTTTCCCGTATTTTATTAAGTCAGAAAGTTTATTTTACCCGTCCCCTCAATGTTTCAATTGAGACCACCCTTTTACCAAAGTAGCTCCACCTAGTGCTTGTCCTCTTTACACTCCATTAACAGCGCCCAATTATCCCCCGTTTGGGAAATCCCTGTTTCAGAAATACATTTTCACAGGTTAATATGTCAGTCCAAGCTTTCCAATCTTGACCAATTTCTGCAACAAGGCTTTTCCCAATCTTCAATTTTTTGCTGTTAATGTACCACACATATTTCCCACCATAGATTGCCCCTTTGTATGGCAACCGGGACGTCGCCGAGTCCAAATATATATTTTCATTTTGGAAATTTGATTTAGTAGGTAATGTTAATTAAATGTAAATGTGTATGTTTCTCGGTTTACCCTCCCGTAAGAAGGTGTATCCTCAATTGAAACGCCTCCGCCTTTTTCTCCAACTGGAGAAAACAACCCTACTGTGGAAAGGAATAGAATCACAATCATCATTAATCTCATTGCCCCAAAAGCAATAATTGTTTTCAACATGACTTTTTGTCTTTGTTTAGGGAGTTTTCCTCTTGAAACGTTTCAATTTAGACAACCTTCTTACTGTGGGAAAGGTGCATCCGTGTCCCCTTTCAGTAACAAGGACCCTCCCACTTTGCGTTGCTCCGATGTTTCTTCTTTTATGCTGCTTATCAGCATCCAGTCTTCAAGAATCACCGTCGCTTCGTCCGTTTCCTGTTAAGAAGCAAAATCTCCCTCTGATAGTCTAAATTTGGTGTGTGCGTTTTTTTTTCTCTGATAGATTCGCCTCATCATCCAATTGTCATTGTGTGGTGAATAATAACAATTTGTAAGGTCTACCAAACAGGACTTCATATAAGGTCCGCCAATTGTGGATGGTAGACAACTATTATATTAACAAAATGGGAGCCATTATCACTATAAATAGTTTCTGGAATTCCATATCGTGGAATGATATCCATATGATCTAATAAAATAAAATAAAATCTATATGTATTTTTTTGAAATGGATATGTGGGTATGCATATAGATTTAAACCCTAAGCCTTGTAGTGCCGTTGTAGCAAGGCCACCTCCCCCTTGTCGAGACATAGGTCTTCCCTTGACTCAAGCCCAAATTATTTTCTTTATTGATCTTTTATTGATAGATTATGTCTCGGTGGTCTGCCAATCAAAAAACACAAAAAGACAAACTATCATTCACGCTCACACTCATAAAAAAAAGAATTTAGTGTGTTCAACCAGTCTAGCATCCATAATTTCATTTTGTGGGAGTAAACTGGAGTACCCGGAGAAAATCCACAAATTCTCGAGGACGCCATGAATACCCCACATTCCGGAAAGTCTGGATCCACCCCGCATTCATTAGTAGATCCTTTAATATACACACCCCCACTCTAGCATTTTAACCGTTTGTAAAAAATTTCCTTCAAGTTTCACACAAAGTTATATCCTCTTTAATGCTATCAGTTTAGCTGTTTGTTCCCCGAATTGAGGTGGCAATAGTTTCACATCTAAGGTTTTTATTTTCACAGCCGCCATGACCTAATGGCCCCCTATCAGGTTTTTGGAAAATCCCAATTTCCTCTAATAGCATGCCAATCACCTTTTAATGCGGCCATCCAATTTTGTTTCTACTTGTTTCAGGTGATAAGATAATCTCCCCCATTTGTAAAACAAATTCATCCACGCCTAATTTATACAACATGACGCCTACTTGTTTTAGATATGGGGTCCCCAATTTCCCAAAATTTCCCAGAATTAATGTACTACCACATCCTGTCAAAAACCCAAAACGACTAACATAACCTGTTTCTAAGCCAGATTCTGGAATTTGGAGAATTTCTCCTTTCCCTCCCTTATCTAAGCTTGTTATTGCCACTCGTTATCACTGTAACATTCAGGCGTATTAACCCCATCGTTGCTAAAGTTCTCACCAATTTGCATGCCCTTAAAGCAGTAAAAAGCAACGTTATTTGGTTGTATCAATTGACCAATGCTTATCCAATCCGTAATATCCTTAAAGTCACCAATATGACCTGTGACAAAGCATATTTCCTCCCGCCAGGACAACAGACAATGTTCTTTCAAGTGCACTTTGAAAAACATTCCATGTTACTCCATTCTTAGGGAAAATATGCTCATCCTAAACCAATTATTTTATTTACAATTCACCTAATTATTTGGATGAATGCCATGAATTTTATCATGCCACTATTGCATTGTAAATTTCCCATCTGATGTCGTTAACAGCCAAATAATTCAATACCTACTATACTTTGTAAATCACCTCATATGATGTTTACTTAAGACAAGAGTCATTTCCCATAGCCTGTTACCAAAACAAAAATCTACAACAATTAAATTAGAGAAATCAACCTTTTGTTAGACAATTCCTAATTACAAACTTTAATGTTTTAAAAACCTTATCGTCACCAATATACCATAATTTTGTAAATTTTGTCATCCTGGCCTTTTTTTCTTTTAAACAGCCAACCTCCTGGATTAAAGTATTTTGAATAATCAAAAAATTCTGAAATAGTATTAATATTATTTTATCCTCCAAAAGCTAGTTTCCTTTAACTAAGAGCCCTTTGAAATCCACAATTGCTCAAAAATGACTATTTTGGTCTATTTCCCAAATCCAAAGCTTTTTACCAAATCAACCTTTTACTAAACAGATTTTCTATCCTCTTAATACATTTCATTTTAAAACCCAAAATATCAATGCGAAAGCATCCGCATAGCCTTGCATTTCTTGCAGACCATGTATTGTTCTTATTCTGAAAAGTCCAAACAGAAAACGCAATTAGCCGTTAACTATGACCTCCACTCTTGCTGCGAAAACAGCATTGTTATCTTATGTTTACAAACCAGCTTTTTCCCTGTGCCCAAATACAACGCTTTTTAGAGAAGACAACCATTAAAACGTCAAATTAACCCCTCTTCCGATATTCAACTACATCACAATATTTTTCCAAGACCCCATATATCCAGAATATGTATGCTGCAAGCACAACAATATGGCAAAAACCCATTTTCTGCCCTCAAGTTTGCTTCAGCACCCCCAAGGCCAATTATTATTATTATAATGTCTTCACGGAAGGGATCACAAAATTTTAGTTGTTTACACGGTCCGAACGCTCCCGAAAGCCCAACACAGTTAAATCGTCTGCCCCGCGGCCCACATGTTTCACTCCCATCTAATCAGCAGCCGCTGCACCAGAAACGCTTCCCCCGCAGTTGACACATTTTTTGGCAAGTCTAGAGCATAATAAAAACACAGGTGACATTCCCTGCTAAAATTTAAATGATCATTTTGTATATATTCTTTTGTCTTTTTAAACACCATCTTCCCGTTAGCGGACGGGATCAAAAACCAAGCTGCAATAAGCCATCACATTGCTGTAAATTGACAGTACATATAGGTTATATTAACAAAGCACCACCCGCACTTGGAAATAACCATTCTAATTGTTGTTATACAAGCCCAAGCATCACAAAAAAAACCCAATTTATTGTAATCACAAAACGTCATACCCGGATTAACCAAATCAAATACCAGTGTCCCCATTAATTTTCTAGCTCCCTTTATTTTTGTTAAACTTCCTCCGCGCCCGTCACCTATCTCGGTAAATATTTTCCCCGTCAGCCGAGGAGGCCCCGCTATTTTTTCCTTACCAAACAGTACTTTCCCGCAGCCACGGTCTTAAATATATCCCCGTTATCCGAGGGAGCCCCCACTATTTTCCCAAAATAGTATTTTTAACTTCTCCCCGGCCTTATTTTGCCATTAGTGTCTGTGGAACAAGCTGTTACACTTTTATCCACTCACATATTATTTATATATGTATATTACCTCTATGCATTAGTGCATATATTATCCTGCATTCTATGCATTTTAAGCTGGCCAGCAAACCCATATTTATTTATCCATAAATATAGCTGTGTAATATTTTTAAAGCGCTTTGTCTTTCCAATTTTTTCCAATCCTTACAAGTTAGACGTATTTTTTGGATCGTCATCCAAACCCGCCTTACAACACGTGTTTCCCATATTTTACTTTTATTTTTTGTAGTGAGTTCGTGTGCCTCACACAGTTAACTCTATTATTTATTATTATTATTAATATTATTATTATCTATTCGACTGTATCGACTGTATCTCCTAGGCCTTTCCTAATTTTACTGCAGAAACCACACAAACACCATACAACGTATATTCGTGCCTACCCTTTAGACACAGGACACTCCCCGGCCCCAATATTGTACCTCTAGTACAATATATTCGTGCCTACCCCTGAGACACAGGACACTTTCCAGCAAAGTGCCCCACCGTACCTGCCATTGACTAGTATAAACACAGGGTTTTATCGCCGTCACCCAGGACGCGAAACCAGCCCAACAATGGACCTCACATACAATGTCCCTTTAACGCATTTGGAAACACCTTCACAACATGCAGACATTAATGTGGACTTACCCGAGATCCATCAGATGTCTCCCTCCAGCAGGAAAAGTCTTCAACCGCCGAGAATCCAGGCGCCCCCGTCGAAAAACTCCGGCCCACCAAGGGTTTTGAAGACGCCGTGCGCACGGTCACTTACCAGATGTCGAACAGCAGCGCCTGGGTTCTCGCTCCGGTATATTGACCTCCATGGCTCAGAAGGACCAAAATGTCAGGTTCATTAATAATTACCTTCGTCCGTAATTATCAATAACTGCAGGAAGACATCTTATTCAATTATTGACATTTAATTAAATAGAAATGGATACAACAGATAAAAGCCTCCGGAGGGGAGCGTTACAGCAAGTGTCACCTTACAACTTCCGAACGTCTTCCCGAATAGACGTTTTCGTCCCATTCTTATGGTCACAAGTTACAGAGTTGTTGATCATTCCATCACGTATGAGTAAAAACAACATCTGGGACTACAATAACAATCAAAGTATTTTACTAATAACAAAAACAGGGACTAGACCTAACAACATGTAGATTAGAGTAATTATACAACCTCCTTGACCTAAGAATCATATAATATAATCATAATCATATAATCGTTAATCGTTACATACAGAAAAACCCGAAGTGTACGGTTACATAACGATAACAATATTCTTGTTATTGTCCGAATAGCCCTGTCCTCGTCACCAAGGGCCCACCAAATCTCAAGGACCCAGATTGGGTGGATTATCTGTATAACCATCCTGGAACAGGCTGTCCAGGTTAAAGATGACTTGGTGTGACCTCAACACTTTTGAAAAACAGAAAGAGAATGATTTAACAAAGTAATGAATTAATACAGAGAAAAGAAAGAGAATGATTTAATAAAGAAATGAATTAATATAACTATTATAATAGTAAAACAGAACAAACCCAACAGACACCCATGAAATGTCGAAGAAGATGCGGGGTATGATGCTCACAGCACCTGGTATTCCCAAGCGGTCTCCCAAACAGGTTCTAACCAGGCCGAACCATGCTTGGCTTCCGAGATCGGACGAGATCGGGCCTTTTCAGGGTGGTATGGCCGTGAGCGGTGCTGCTCTTGCAGATGGACACCCATGAAATGTCGAAAAAGATGCGGGGTATGATGCTCACAGCACCTGGTATTCCCAAGCGGTCTCCCAATCAGGTACTAACCAGGCCGAACCATGCTTGGCTGCCGAGATCGGACGAGATCGGGCGAGATCGGGCCTTATCAGGGTGGTATGGCCGTGAGCGGTACTGCTCTTGCAGATGGACACCCATGAAATGTCGAAAAAGATGCGGGGTATGATGCTCACAGCACCTGGTATTCCCAAGCGGTCTCCCAATCAGGTACTAACCAGGCTGAACCATGCTTGGCTTCCGAGATCGGGCGAGATCGGGCCTTTTCAGGGTGGTATGGCCGTGAGCGGTACTGCTCTTGCAGATGGACACCCATGAAATGTCGAAAAAGATGCGGGGTATGATGCTCACAGCACCTGGTATTCCCAAGCGGTCTCCCAATCAGGTACTAACCAGGCCGAACCATGCTTGGCTGCCGAGATCGGACGAGATCGGGCGAGATCGGGCGAGATCGGGCCTTATCAGGGTGGTATGGCCGTGAGCGGTACTGCTCTTGCAGATGGACACCCATGAAATGTCGAAAAAGATGCGGGATATGATGCTCACAGCACCTGGTATTCGCGAGCGGTCTCCCAATCAGGTACTAACCAGGCCGAACCATGCTTGGCTTCCGAGATCGGACGAGATCAGGCCTTTTCAGGGTGGTATGGCCGTAAGCGGTACTCTACCAGCAGATGGACACCCATGAAATGTCGAAAAAGATGCGGGGTATGATGCTCACAGCACCTGGTATTCCCAAGCGGTCTCCCAATCAGGTACTAACCAGGCCGAACCATGCTTGGCTGCCGAGATCGGGCGAGATCGGGCCTTTTCAGGGTGGTATGGCCGTGAGCGGTACTGCACTAGCAGATGGACACCCATGAAATGTCGAAAAAGATGCAGGGTATGATGCTCACAGCACCTGGTATTCCCAAGCGGTCTCCCATTCAGGTACTAAACAGGCTGAACCATGCTTGGCTTCCGAGATCGGACGAGATCGGGCCTTTTCAGGGTGGTATGGCCATGAGCAGTACTGCACTAGCAGATGGACACCCATGAAATGTCGAAAAAGATGCGGGGTATGATGCTCACAGCACCTGGTATTCCCAAGCGGTCTCCCAATCAGGTACTAAACAGGCCGAACCATGCTTGGCTGCCGAGATCGGACGAGATCGGGCCTTTTCAGGGTGGTATGGCCGTGAGCGGTACTGCATTAGCAGATGGACACCCATGAAATGTCGAAAAAGATGCGGGGTATGATGCTCACAGCACCTGGTATTCCCAAGCGGTCTCCCAATCAGGTACTAACCAGGCCGAACCATGCTTGGCTGCCGAGATCGAGCGAGATCGGGCCTTTTCAGGGTGGTATGGCCGTGAGCGGTACCACTCCTGCAGATGGACACCCATGAAATGTCGAAAAAGATGCGGGGTACGATGCTCAGAGCACCTGGTATTCCCAAGCGGCCTCCCAATCAGGTACTAACCAGGTCGAACCATGCTTGGCTTCCGAGATCGGACGAGATCGGGCCTTTTCAGGGTGGTATGGCCGTGAGCGGTACTGCACTAGCAGATGGACACCCATGAAATGTCGAAAAAGATGCGGGGAATGATGCTCACAGCACCTGGTATTCCCAAGCGGTCTCCCAACCAGGTACTAACCAGGCCGAACCATGCTTGGCTGCCGAGATCGGGCGAGATCGGGCCTTTTCAGGGTGGTATGGCCATGAGCGGTACTGCGCCTGCAGATGGACACCCATGAAATGTCGAAAAAGATGCGGGGTATGATGCTCACAGCACCTGGTAGTCCCAAGCGGTCTCCCATTCAGGTACTAAACAGGCTGAACCATGCTTGGCTTCCGAGATCGGACGAGATCGGGCCTTTTCAGGGTGGTATGGCCGTGAGCAGTACTGCACTAGCAGATGGACACCCATGAAATGTCGAAAAAGATGCGGGGTATGATGCTCACAGCACCTGGTATTCCCAAGCGGTCTCCCAATCAGGTACTAAACAGGCCGAACCATGCTTGGCTGCCGAGATCGGATGAGATCGGGCCTTTTCAGGGTGGTATGGCCGTGAGCGGTACTGGATTAGCAGATGGACACCCATGAAATGTCGAAAAAGATGCGGGGTATGATGCTCACAGCACCTGGTATTCTCAAGCGGTCTCCCAATCAGGTACTAACCAGGCCGAACAATGCTTAGCTTCCGAGATTGGACGAGATCAGGCCTTTTCAGGGTGGTATGGCCGTGAGCGGTACTCTACCAGCAGATGGACACCCATGAAATGTCGAAAAAGATGCGGGGTATGATGCTCACAGCACCTGGTATTCCCAAGCGGTCTCCCATTCAGGTTCTAAACAGGCTGAACCATGCTTGGCTTCCGAGATCGGACGAGATCAGGCCTTTTCAGGGTGGTATGGCCGTGAGCAGTACTGCACTAGCAGATGGACACCCATGAAATGTCGAAAAAGATGCGGGGTATGATGCTCACAGCACCTGGTATTCCCAAGCAGTCTCACAATCAGGTACTAACCAGGCCGAACTATGCTTGGCTTCCGAGATCGGACGAGATCGGGCCTTTTCAGGGTGGTATGGCCGTGAGCGGTACTGCACTTGCAGATGGACACCCATGAAATGTCGAAAAAGATGCGGGGTATGATGCTCACAGCACCTGGTATTCCCAAGCGGTCTCCCAATCAGGTACTAAACAGGCCGAACCATGCTTGGCTGCCGAGATCGGACGAGATCGGGCGAGATCGGGCCTTATCAGGGTGGTATGGCCGTGAGCGGTACTGCTCTTGCAGATGGACACCCATGAGCTAAAGTATTAATTCGACCTTCTACACCTGCTACCCAAATCAATTGGGATTTGACATTATTCAAAGTCAGTTGAAATATTCAGGTTATAAAAGAGGGGGGAAAAGGCAGGAATATATACAGCTATGTTTTACTTTTGTGCATTTCAGGCCAAATTGGTATTTGTCTTTGAGTCAGCAATAATAACAAAGGAGTAAAGTCAGCTTGATTGCAGTAAGACTTTTTGCACTCTATACACTCAATTTTCACATGTTGTTTTACTTCTGGACGCTGCAAATGGACTACACATCTGTTGCATCGTGTGTATATATGTGTATTACCGTAGTTTGAATTTTGATTTAAACCTTTACAACCCAATTGCCTCAGATCAAGCAATTATAATGTAAAGTAGTAGATGTTTAAAAAAAGCACCAAATGCAAAAAGATAACAAAATAACAATACTAAATAGTCAAATAAGCAACTCCATTATTCTTTTAGAGAAAATATCTCAGCTGGGTCAAGTCATTCAATTCAAATCGACTGGTAATCAGATTCAATTAAAGACTAACCGATTGGGTGCAACGTTGTAGTGGCAGCACAACTAAATGAATTCACTGAATTTAAATGGGATTTATAAGTGTTTTCACATTTTATACTGTAAAACAAAAAATCACATAGGATTTATGGTTAAACACTGGAGCTACAGAATTTTACCAGAAATTACATTCAATTGGTATAGCACTTCAATAACCACCAATTTATTGGAACACTATTGTAGATTTTTCATTTCACTGAAACTAAAATTATATTGCTCCACCACCACATGCACACACCCCTTTCTTACTGTATAACTCTAGCAACCACAAGTATTTTATTTTTATTTTTTTAAGAAGAAAATGACTGACTATTCTTCTGTCTGTTCAGATATCACTACTTTTACATGATAAGAGAAGTAATTTTTAAAGAAGGCTCAGCAAAATACCCAGCATTCAATAGTACTGGCATGCTGGATTTTGCAAACTACACTCCTCAACTGCACGGAAAAAAAATAGAAAAAAGCAGTCATACATTGTCTGCAGTACTTTCCACTCACTCGCTTACACTTTGTACTCCATCCTTTCTACACAAAAAGCATCATCCCGCTGTTACAGAGTAAAGAAGGTTGCACAGAGTCCTTTTCTTGCTGTTCTGTCTCTTTAGAACAGAAGGACACTTTGCGCTTCACAGAATGCAAGTCTACAAGTACTGCTGCTTAGATGTGGTTGAATGTTAGGCCCCTAAGAAATACATGTGAAGCAACAGCAATGCTTTACAAGGTGTCTATTGTTTATATAAATAAACATAAAACAGGTTACGAAAACATGCTGTAAAATCCAAATCATATTTTATCATAGTTTCACATGCTTAAACTAATAGTAATTGTTTAGTATAAATGATCGTCATGTGAAAGACATTGTTTAGTATTCTTTCATTCATTCATTCTCTCAACCGCTTATCCTCACAAGGGTCACGGGGGGTGCTAAGGCCTATCCCAGCTATCTACGGGCACCAGGCGGGGGACAAAAGAATGAACATAATTTAAAGTAATTGCTCTACAGTTGTACTGCATACCGGAGGTCATTTAATTCATTCAGATCAAGAACCTCAAATAACATATCGGCTGGTATTGTTGGAGATGGAAATCCAACTCATTTTATCTCTGAGGGCTAGCTGCGAATGCACTTGCATTATGTCAGTAAAATTCTAGAAATCATAGCGAAAGGGTTATTTTTCAAGAACATCTGTTCCCGAAAGACCGACAAATTGTCTTTATTTGATGCTCTTGTCAGGAGTGGTTGGATTGCCTTTCCTGGCATGACGTCACGATAACTATCAGCTGTCACTAATTACGTGATTAGATTATTTTTGGCGTCACTGGACAAGGTCCAAGTGGACATGGGGAAGCTGGAGCACCTCTTTGAGTCCAGGGCCAAAGAGACGCCATGGGCCAAGAAAGCGCCAGAGAGCAAAAAGTCCGAGATCCTGGTTCTGGACTCCAAGCGGAGCACCGCCATCAACATCGGGATGACGGTCCTGCCCGCCGTTCACGTCATCAAGAGCGCCATCCTCAACTTTGACGACTTTGCCATCAACAAGGAGGGTGTGGAGAAGATCCTGAGCATGACGCCCACAGAGGAGGAGAAGCAGAAGATCCGCGAGGCTCGCTCGGCCAATCCCGACGTTCCCCTGGGGACGGCCGAGGAATTCCTCTCGGGCCTGGCTTCCGTCAGCGCCTTGACCCCCCGCCTGCAGCTGTGGTCTTTCAAACTCAACTATGAGGCACTCGAGCAGGAGATCGCCGAGCCCCTGTTTGACCTGAAGTTGGGCATGGAGCAGCTGGCCGGCAACCGGACCTTCAAGAAGATCCTGGCCACGCTGCTGGCCGTGGGGAACTTCCTCAACGGGTGTCCTCCTCACCAGAATCTTCAGGCTCCCTCCATGGTGAATCAATTCCTCTGGGCATAGGCATAAGATAACTTGGGCGCTCTCTGGTGGTTGTACGCACCTGGGCATCATGATGAAACGGTAAAGGCTTCCCAGGGCGACGTGCATAGCAGTGGTGGGGCGTATGAGTACGCTGCGGCTCTAACTCTTCTACCAGCTGTGGCTCATCTCTAGAAATGATGTGCCTGAGAGCCCCGCACCACGGTGTGTCCATTACAAAATTCCTAAACGATTCTGAGGGGTTTCTTATACATTCCAAGCAGTCCGGTGTCTTCGAGGTGGATGGTTTGCGTCGCCGAGTGCGTCGGCGCGAGCGTGGGTGGCGCTCCGCTGGGTCCATAATGGTTGGATCGTGCTGTTACGATTTCGCCGCGTAGTGCGACGCGATCGTAGGGTAAGTTGAACCCAGATGCAGAGTCGCCGAAGTAATTGGAAAGGTGAGGCAGATCTGTAGCTCTTGTTGGTTGATTTAATAAACGGGGTAACATAACTTAAACAACTTGGCTTGACCACTCATTACAAACGAACTGAACATCCGGCGTGGCGTCAATGGAAACAGCAATTACTACGAGGATTAACAGGAAACGAAACCAGAACTTAACCAGTCGATCCAACCGCGTCCACAGAAAATCATAATGCTTAAATACCAAAAATAATCTAATCACGTAATTAGTGACAGCTGATAGTTATCGTGACGTCATGCCAGGAAAGGCAATCCAACCACTCCTGACAGCTCTGAGTGATTTTGGATCCTTTGTTTCTCCCCCAAGTAATGAGGACATGTTCTTTTTAAGATAGCTCTCCATCTAAGTCCTACTATAGGTCCAGTCTTGGTAAAAGGTGCATGATGACAACTGATCTATCTGAAATCCAGAATTTGATCTGGATTTCAGATAGATCACCCATGAAATGTCGAAAAAGATGCGGGGTATGATGCTCACAGCACCTGGTATTCCCAAGCGGTCTCCCAATCAGGTACTAACCAGGCCGTACCATGCTTGGCTTCCGAGATCGAACGAGATTGGGCCTTTTCAGGGTGGTATGGCCGTGAGCGGTACTGTTCTTGCAGATGGACACCCATGAAATGTCGAAAAAGATGCGGGGTATGATGCTCACAGCACCTGGTATTCCCAAGCGGTCTCCCAATCAGGTACTAACCAGGCCGAACCATGCTCGGCTTCCGAGATCGGACGAGATCGGGCCTTTTCAGGGTGGTATGGCCGTGAGCGGTACTGCTTTTGCAGATGGACACCCATGAAATGTCGAAAAAGATGCGGGGTATGATACTCACAGCACCTGGTATTCCCAAGCGGTCTCCCAATCAGGTACTAAACAGGCCGAACCATGCTTGGCTTCCGAGATCGGAGGAGATCGGGCCTTTTCAGGGTGGTATGGCCGTGAGCGGTACTGCTCTTGCAGATGGACACCCATGAAATGTCGAAAAAGATGCGGGGTATGATGCTCACAGCACCTGGTATTCCCAAGCGGTCTCCCAATCAGGTACTAACCAGGCCGAACCATGCTTGGCTTCCGAGATCGGACGAGATCGGGCCTTTTCAGGGTGGTATGGCCGTGAGCGGTACTGCACTAGCAGATGGACACCCATGAAATGTCGAAAAAGATGCGGGGCATGGTTCTCACAGCACCCGGTATTCCCAAGCGGTCTCCCAATCTGGTACTAAACAAGTCTAACCATGCTTGGCTTCCGAGATCGGACGAGATCGGGCCTTTTCAGGGTGGTATGGCCGTGAGCGGTACTGCACTAGCAGATGGACACCCATGAAATGTCGAAAAAGATGCGGGGTATGATGTACACAGCACCTGGTATTCCCAAGCGGACTCCCAATCAGGTACTAACCAGGCCGAACCATGCTTGGCTTCCGAGATCGGACGAGATCGGGCCTTTTCAGGGTGGTATGGCCGTGAGCGGTACTGCAGTAGCAGATGGACACCCATGAAATGTCGAAAAAGATGCGGGGTATGATGCTCACCGCACCTGGTATTCCCAAGCGGTCTCCCAATCAGGTACTAAACAGGCCGAACCATGCTTGGCTTCCGAGATCGGGCCTTTTTCAGGGTGGTATGGCCGTGAGCGGTACTGCTCTTGCAGATGGACACCCATGAAATGTCGAAAAAGATGCGGGGTATGATGCTCACAGCACGTGGTATTCCCAAGCGGTCTCCCAATCAGGTACTAACCAGGCCGAACCATGCTTGGCTTTCGAGATCGGACGAGATCGGGCCTTTTCAGGGTGGTATGGCCGTGGGCGGTACTGCACTAGCAGATGGACACCCATGAAATGTCGAAAAAGATGCGGGGTATGATGCTCACAGCACCTGGTATTCCCAAGCGGTCTCCCAATCAGGTACTAACCAGGCCGAAACATGCTTGGCTTCCGAGGTCGGACAAGATCGGGCTTTTTCAGGGTGGTATGGCCGTGAGCGGAACTGCTCTTGCAGATGGACACCCATGAAATGTCGAAAAAGATGCGGGGTATGATGCTCACCGCACCTGGTATTCCCAAGCGGTCACCCAATCAGGTACTAACCAGGCCGACCCATGCTTGGCTGCCGAGATCGGACGAGATCGGGCGAGATCGGGCCTTATCAGGGTGGTATGACCGTGAGCGGTACTGCTCTTGCAGATGGACACCCATGAAATGTCGAAAAAGATGCGGGGTATGATGGTCACAGCACCTGGTATTCCCAAGCGGTCTCCCAATCAGGTACTAAACAGGCCGAACCATGCTTGGCTTCCAAGAT
Source organism: Stigmatopora nigra (assembly GCF_051989575.1). Classification (NCBI taxonomy): domain Eukaryota; kingdom Metazoa; phylum Chordata; class Actinopteri; order Syngnathiformes; family Syngnathidae; genus Stigmatopora; species Stigmatopora nigra. Next base: position 1,387,852 of record NW_027551603.1, read on the forward strand.
CAGACGAGATCGGGCCTTTTCAGGGTGGTATGGCCGTGAGCGGTACTGCACTTGCAGATGGACACCCATGAAATGTCGAAAAAGATGCGGGGTATGATGCTCACAGCACCTGGTATTCCCAAGCGGTCTCCCAATCAGGTACTAAACAGGCCGAATCATGCTTGGCTTCCGAGATCGGACGAGATCGGGCCTTTTCAGGGTGGTATGGCCGTGAGCGGTACTGCACTAGCAGATGGACACCCATGAAATGTCGAAAAAAATGCGGGGTATGATGCTCACAGCACCTGGTATTCCGAAGCGGTCTGCCAATCAGGTACTAAACAGGCCGAACCATGCTTGGCTGCCGAGATCGGACGAGATCGGGCCTTTTCAGGGTGGTATGGCCGTGAGCGGTACTGCTCTTGCAGATGGACACCCATGAAATATCGAAAAAGATGCGGGGTATGATGCTCACAGCACCTGGTATTCCCAAGCGGTCTCCCAATCAGGTACTAAACAGGCCGAACCATGCTTGGCTTACGAGATCGGGCCTTTTCAGGGTGGTATGGCCGTGAGCGGTACTGCTCTTGCAGATGGACACCCATGAAATGTCGAAAAAGATGCGGGGTATGATGCTCACAGCACCTGGTATTCCCAAGCGGTCTCCCAATCAGGTACTAAACAGGCCGAACCATGCTTGGCTTCCGAGATCGGACGAGATCGGGCCTTTTCAGGGTGGTATGGCCGTGAGCGGTACTGCACCAGCAGATGGACACCCATGAAATGTCGAAAAAGATGCGGGGTATGATGCTCACAGCACCTGGTATTCCCAAGCGGTCTTCAATCAGGTACTAAACAGGCCGAACCATGCTTGGCTTCCGAGAACGGACGAGATCGGGCCTTTTCAGGGTGGTATGGCCGTGAGCGGTACTGCTCTTGCAGATGGACACCCATGAAATGTCGAAAAAGATGCGGGGTATGATGCTCACAGCACCTGGTATTCCCAAGCGGTCTCCCAATCAGGTACTAACCAGGCCGAAACATGCTTGGCTTCCGAGATCAGACAAGATCGGGCTTTTTCAGGGTGGTATGGCCGTGAGCGGTACTGCTCTCGCAGATGGACACCCATGAAATGTCGAAAAAGATGCGGGGTATGATGCTCACCGCACCTGGTATTCCCAAGCGGTCACCCAATCAGGTACTAACCAGGCCGACCCATGCTTGGCTGCCGAGATCGGACGAGATCGGGCGAGATCGGGCCTTATCAGGGTGGTATGATCCGTGAGCGGTACTGCTCTTGCAGATGGACACCCATGAAATGTCGAAAAAGATGCGGGGTATGATGGTCACAGCACCTGGTATTCCCAAGCGGTCTCCCAATCAGGTACTAAACAGGCCGAACCATGCTTGGCTTCCAAGATCGGACGAGATCGGGCCTTTTCAGGGTGGTATGGCCGTGAGCGGTACTGCACTTGCAGATGGACACCCATGAAATGTCGAAAAAGATGCGGGGTATGATGCTCACAGCACCTGGTACTCCCAAGCGGTCTCCCAATCAGGTACTAAACAGGCCGAATCATGCTTGGCTTCCGAGATCGGACGAGATCGGGCCTTTTCAGGGTGGTATGGCCGTGAGCGGTACTGCACTAGCAGATGGACACCCATGAAATGTCGAAAAAAATGCGGGGTATTATGCTCACAGCACCTGGTATTCCGAAGCGGTCTGCCAATCAGGTACTAAACAGGCCGAACCATGCTTGGCTGCCGAGATCGGACGAGATCGGGCCTTTTCAGGGTGGTATGGCCGTGAGCGGTACTGCTCTTGCAGATGGACACCCATGAAATGTCGAAAAAGATGCGGGGTATGATGCTCACAGCACCTCGTATTCCCAAGCGGTCTCCCAATCAGGTACTAAACAGGCCGAACCATGCTTGGCTTACGAGATCGGGCCTTTTCAGGGTGGTATGGCCGTGAGCGGTACTGCTCTTGCAGATGGACACCCATGAAATGTCGAAAAAGATGCAGGGTATGATGCTCACAGCACCTGGTATTCCCAAGCGGTCTCCCAATCAGGTACTAAACAGGCCGAACCATGCTTGGCTTCCGAGATCGGACGAGATCGGGCCTTTTCAGGGTGGTATGGCCGTGAGCGGTATTGCACCAGCAGATGGACACCCATGAAATGTCGAAAAAGATGCGGGGTATGATGCTCACAGCACCTGGTATTCCCAAGCGGTCTTCAATCAGGTACTAAACAGGCCGAACCATGCTTGGCTTCCGAGATCGGACGAGATCGGGCCTTTTCAGGGTGGTATGGCCTTGAGCGGTACTGCTCTTGCAGATGGACACCCATGAAATGTCGAAAAAGATGCGGGGTATGATGCTCACAGCACCTGGTATTCCCAAGCGGTCTCCCAATCAGGTACTAACCAGGCCGAACCATGCTTGGCTTCCGAGATCGGATGAGATCGGACGAGATCGGGCCTTTTCAGGGTGGTTTGGCCGTGAGCGGTACTGCTCTTGCAGATGGACACCCATGAAATGTCAAAAAAGATGCGGGGTATGATGCTCACAGCACCTGGTATTCCCAAGCGGTCTCCCAATCAGGTACTAAACAGGCTGAATCATGCTTGGCTTCCGAGATCGGACGAGATCCGGCCTTATCAGGGTGGTATGGCCGTGAGCGGTACTGCTCTTGCAGATGGACACCCATGAAATGTCGAAAAAGATGCGGGGCATGGATCTCACAGCACCTGGTATTCCCAAGCGGTCTCCCATTCAGGTACTAACCAGGCCGAACCATGCTTGGCTTCCAAGATCGGACGAGATCGGACGAGATCGGGCCTTATCAGGGTGGTATGGCCGTGAGCGGTACTGCTCTTGCAGATGGACACCCATGAAATGTCGAAAAAGATGCGGGGCATGGATCTCACAGCACCTGGTATTCCCAAGCGGTCTCCCATTCAGGTACTAACCAGGCCGAACCATGCTTGGCTTCCGAGATCGGACGAGATCGGGCCTTTTCAGGGTGGTATGGCCGTGAGCGGTACTCCTCTTGCAGATGGACACCCATGAAATGTCGAAAAAGATGCGGGGTATGATGCTCACAGCACCTGGTATTCCCAAGCGGTCTCCCAATCAGGTACTAACCAGGCCGAACCATGCTTGGCTGCCGAGATCGGACGAGATCGGACGAGACCGGGCCTTACCATGGTGGTATGGCCGTGAGCGGTACTGCTCTTGCAGATGGACACCCATGAAATGTCGAAAAAGATGCGGGGTATGATGCTCACAGCACCTGGTATTCCCAAGCGGTCTCCCAATCAGGTACTAACCAGGCCGAACCATGCTTGGCTGCTGAGATCGGACGAGATCGGACGAGATCGGGCCTTATCAGGGTGGTATGGCCGTGAGCGGTACTGCTCTTGCAGATGGACACCCATGAAATGTCGAAAAAGATGCGGGGTATGATGCTCACAGCACCTGGTATTCCCAAGCAGTCTCCCAATCAGGTACTAACCAGGCCGAACCATGCTTGGCTTCCGAGTTCGGACGAGATCGGGCCTTATCAGGGTGGTATGGCCGTGAGCGGTACTGCTTTTGCAGATGGACACCCATGAAATGTCGAAAAAGATGCGGGGCATGGATCTCACAGCACCTGGTATTCCCAAGCGGTCTCCCATTCAGGTACTAACCAGGCCGAACCATGCTTGGCTTCCAAGATCGGACGAGATCGGACGAGATCGGGCCTTTTCAGGGTGGTATGGCCGTGAGCGGTACTGCTCTTGCAGATGGACACCCATGAAATGTCGAAAAAGATGCGGGGTATGATGCTCACAGCACCTGGTATTCCCAAGCGGTCTCCCAATCAGGTACTAACCAGGCCGAACCATGCTTGGCTGCCGAGATCGGACGAGATCGGGCCTTTTCAGGGTGGTATGGCCATGAGCGATACTGCTCTTGCAGATGGACACCCATGAAATGTCAAAAAAGATGCGGGGTATGATGCTCAAAGCACCTGGTATTCCCAAGCGGTCTCCCAATCAGGCACTTACCAGGCCGAAACATGCTCGGCTTCCGAGATCGGACGAGATCGGGCCTTTTCAGGGTGGTATGGCCATGAGCGGTACTGCTCTTGCAGATGGACACCCATGAAATGTCGAAAAAGATGCGGGGTATGATGCTCACAGCACCTGGTATTCCCAAGCGGTCTCCCAATCAGGTACTAACCAGGCCGAACCATGCTTGGCTGCCGAGATCGGACGAGATCGGACGAGACCGGGCCTTATCATGGTGGTATGGCCGTGAGCGGTACTGCTCTTGCAGATGGACACCCATGAAATGTCGAAAAAGATGCGGGGTATGATGCTCACAGCACCTGGTATTCCCAAGCGGTCTCCCAATCAGGTACTAACCAGGCCGAACCATGCTTGGCTGCTGAGATCGGACGAGATCGGACGAGATCGGGCCTTATCAGGGTGGTATGGCCGTGAGCGGTACTGCTCTTGCAGATGGACACCCATGAAATGTCGAAAAAGATGCGGGGTATGATGCTCACAGCACCTGGTATTCCCAAGCGGTCTCCCAATCAGGTCCTAAACAGGCCGAACCATGCTTGGCTTCCGAGATCAGACGAGACCGGGCCTTTTCAGGGTGGTATGGCCGTGAGCGGTACTGCACTAGCAGATGGACACCCATGAAATGTTGAAAAAGGTGCGGGGTATGATGCTCACAGCACGTGGTATTCCCGAGCGGTCTCCCAATCAGGTACTAACCAGGCCGAACCATGCTTGGCTGCCGAGATCGGACGAGATCGGACGAGACCGGGCCTTACCATGGTGGTATGGCCGTGAGCGGTACTGCTCTTGCAGATGGACACCCATGAAATGTCGAAAAAGATGCGGGGTATGATGCTCACAGCACCTGGTATTCCCAAGCGGTCTCCCAATCAGGTACTAACCAGGCCGAACCATGCTTGGCTGCTGAGATCGGACGAGATCGGACGAGATCGGGCCTTATCAGGGTGGTATGGCCGTGAGCGGTACTGCTCTTGCAGATGGACACCCATGAAATGTCGAAAAAGATGCGGGGTATGATGCTCACAGCACCTGGTATTCCCAAGCAGTCTCCCAATCAGGTACTAACCAGGCCGAACCATGCTTGGCTTCCGAGTTCGGACGAGATCGGGCCTTATCAGGGTGGTATGGCCGTGAGCGGTACTGCTTTTGCAGATGGACACCCATGAAATGTCGAAAAAGATGCGGGGCATGGATCTCACAGCACCTGGTATTCCCAAGCGGTCTCCCATTCAGGTACTAACCAGGCCGAACCATGCTTGGCTTCCAAGATCGGACGAGATCGGACGAGATCGGGCCTTTTCAGGGTGGTATGGCCGTGAGCGGTACTGCTCTTGCAGATGGACACCCATGAAATGTCGAAAAAGATGCGGGGTATGATGCTCACAGCACCTGGTATTCCCAAGCGGTCTCCCAATCAGGTACTAACCAGGCCGAACCATGCTTGGCTGCCGAGATCGGACGAGATCGGGCCTTTTCAGGGTGGTATGGCCATGAGCGATACTGCTCTTGCAGATGGACACCCATGAAATGTCGAAAAAGATGCGGGGTATGATGCTCAAAGCACCTGGTATTCCCAAGCGGTCTCCCAATCAGGCACTTACCAGGCCGAACCATGCTTGGCTTCCGAGATCGGACGAGATCGGGCCTTTTCAGGGTGGTATGGCCATGAGCGGTACTGCTCTTGCAGATGGACACCCATGAAATGTCGAAAAAGATGCGGGGTATGATGCTCACAGCACCTGGTATTCCCAAGCGGTCTCCCAATCAGGTACTAACCAGGCCGAACCATGCTTGGCTGCCGAGATCGGACGAGATCGGACGAGACCGGGCCTTATCATGGTGGTATGGCCGTGAGCGGTACTGCTCTTGCAGATGGACACCCATGAAATGTCGAAAAAGATGCGGGGTATGATGCTCACAGCACCTGGTATTCCCAAGCGGTCTCCCAATCAGGTACTAACCAGGCCGAACCATGCTTGGCTGCTGAGATCGGACGAGATCGGACGAGATCGGGCCTTATCAGGGTGGTATGGCCGTGAGCGGTACTGCTCTTGCAGATGGACACCCATGAAATGTCGAAAAAGATGCGGGGTATGATGCTCACAGCACCTGGTATTCCCAAGCGGTCTCCCAATCAGGTCCTAAACAGGCCGAACCATGCTTGGCTTCCGAGATCAGACGAGACCGGGCCTTTTCAGGGTGGTATGGCCGTGAGCGGTACTGCACTAGCAGATGGACACCCATGAAATGTTGAAAAAGGTGCGGGGTATGATGCTCACAGCACGTGGTATTCCCGAGCGGTCTCCCAATCAGGTACTAACCAGGCCGAACCATGCTTGGCTGCCGAGATCGGGCGAGATCAGGCCTTTTCAGGGTGGTATGGCCGTGAGCGGTACTGCTCTTGCAGATGGACACCCATGAAATGTCGAAAAAGATGCGGGGTATGATGCTCACAGCACCTGGGATTCCCAAGCGGTCTCCCAATCAGGTACTAAACAGACCGAACCATGCTTGGCTTCCGAGATCGGACGAGATCGGGCCTTTTCAGGGTGGTATGGCCGTGAGCGGTACTGCTCTCGCAGATGGACACCCATGAAATGTCGAAAAAGATGCGGGGTATGATGCTAACAGCACCTGGTATTCCCAAGCGGTCTCCCAATCAGGTACTAAACAGGTCGAACCATGCTTGGCTGCCAAGATCGGACGAGATCGGGCCTTTTCAGGGTGGTATGGCCGTGAGCGGTACTGCACTAGCAGATGGACACCCATGAAATGTCGAAAAAGATGCGGGGTATGATGCTCACAGCACCTGGTATTCCCAAGCGGTCTCCCAATCAGGTACTAACCAGGCCGAACCATGATTGGCTACTGAGATCGGACGAGATCGGGCCTTTTCAGGGTGGTATGGCCGTGAGCGGTACTGCACTAGCAGATGGACACCCATGAAATGTCGAAAAAGATGCGGGGTATGATGCTCAAAGTACCTGGTATTCCCAAGCGGTCTCCCAATCAGGTACTAAACAAGCCGAACCATGCTTGGCTTCCGATATCAGACGAGATCAGGCCTTTTCAGGGTGGTATGGCCGTGAGCGGTACTGCACTAGCAGATGGACACTGTCAGGTTCATTAATAATTACCTTCGTCCGTAATTATCAATAACTGCAGGAAGACATCTTATTCAATTATTGACATTTAATTAAATAGAAATGGATACAACAGATAAAAGCCTCCGGAGGGGAGCGTTACAGCAAGTGTCACCTTACAACTTCCGAACGTCTTCCCGAATAGACGTTTTCGTCCCATTCTTATGGTCACAAGTTACAGAGTTGTTGATCATTCCATCACGTATGAGTAAAAACAACATCTGGGACTACAATAACAATCAAAGTATTTTACTAATAACAAAAACAGGGACTAGACCTAACAACATGTAGATTAGAGTAATTATACAACCTCCTTGACCTAAGAATCATATAATATAATCATAATCATATAATCGTTACATACAGAAAAACCCGAAGTGTACGGTTACATAACGATAACAATATTCTTGTTATTGTCCGAATAGCCCTGTCCTCGTCACCAAGGGCCCACCAAATCTCAAGGACCCAGATTGGGTGGATTGTTTGTATAACCATCCTGGAACAGGCTGTCCAGGTTAAAGATGACTTGGTGTGACCTCAACACTTTTGAAAAACAGAAAGAGAATGATTTAACAAAGTAATGAATTAATACAGAGAAAAGAAAGAGAATGATTTAATAAAGAAATGAATTAATATAACTATTATAATAGTAAAACAGAACAAACCCAACATTCCCCCGTTTTTATAATATGTATGTTATTAGTCATTTCTTAGTAATCACTAAATGGTAATGTCGGGTGACTGTGATTTTTCCCGCCTACTCCTTACTCCCATGGCTGGTCTGAAAGAGAAAAAACATAATTATATTCGTCCAATTGGTCCTCGGATTTACCGTACTCCTGGACCTCACTGCTTTCCCCAAACCGTCCCATAAGATACAACTCATGTACTTTAGAATTTGTAGGGGCAATTGCAGTAGTTATAAGTCGGCTTAGCAAGGAGCGCAAACAGGGGATACTACATCACCCACACAATGTTAGGATAGCGGTAATTGTGCCTATAGTAACCACGAAGGATGTAGCCAAATCTTTAGATTTTCCAAAGGTCTTATCCCACCAATCTGACAATGCGGACGTATCTACTCCAGAGTGCTCTTGCATATTGCGGTTCAGTGTTTGCAGGCCAGTAATGGCCCTGGTGAGAGATCCACTGGGTGACGCGTTGTTCGGTATGAAGGTGCAACATTGTTTTCCAAACATTGCACACACGCCCCCTGTTTCAAGGATCATATCCACCGCTATGCGATTCTGGAACGCCATCAGACTGGTAGCTGCCAGTTGTTCCTTCATGGCCACAAATCCCTGTTCAGTATAATTTCCAAGTTTTGAACATTGTAATGTAAGTAATTTATTCTATCCACATTTTTGTTTGGGGTGATTAGAAGGAAGATAGACTCCCAACCTGCTGCGATCTGATTAGCCAGCTTATACTCATCTGGTACGCCCCAGGGGATGCCAATCGCATCAATGTATGTTGGATCTCCTTCCCTCCATGCCTCTCGACGATGTCGGGAGGGTCGACCCTTCAGCCGAATTATGAGCCGCCAATTGTATCTCCTCCACTGTGGATGGAAAAACAGACATCGGTAAGAGCAGTGAGACCACAGTACCTAGTCCTGCCGCGTTTCGGCAGGAGTCGTATAATTTATCTACCACCCCGCCACCATAGGCCAGAACGTGGTATCAGGGGTGTAGTTTGTTTTAGAACGCCGGTACACCACGTCATTTATCGCCCCCAGCTTCAGACCATGCCCTGTAAGGTTTAAGCAGGTAAAATGATTAAACAGTGGAAAAATTGACTTCCTATTTACTGCGTAACAGGATAAACACTGTTTCAATATTTTTTTTTTTCTTGCCAAGTAGGACACGTTTTTTCATTTGTAAAAACACTTTTCCCCAAAAGAATGGTGATTGAGGGAGTTGTTAGACCCCATCGTTTTTTCCCTTGTCTGGTAGGTTATCCTAATCTTTTGTAAGATGGTTTAGTCTCAATTGAAACTATATGGAGACGTCAAACCCAATATAAAAGAGTTCCCTATAGTTTTATGGTATTGCTTGCTGAGCAATAATCTTTTCAATTAATATTGGTGTTTCCCGTATTTTATTAAGTCAGAAAGTTTATTTTACCCGTCCCCTCAATGTTTCAATTGAGACCACCCTTTTACCAAAGTAGCTCCACCTAGTGCTTGTCCTCTTTACACTCCATTAACAGCGCCCAATTATCCCCCGTTTGGGAAATCCCTGTTTCAGAAATACATTTTCACAGGTTAATATGTCAGTCCAAGCTTTCCAATCTTGACCAATTTCTGCAACAAGGCTTTTCCCAATCTTCAATTTTTTGCTGTTAATGTACCACACATATTTCCCACCATAGATTGCCCCTTTGTATGGCAACCGGGACGTCGCCGAGTCCAAATATATATTTTCATTTTGGAAATTTGATTTAGTAGGTAATGTTAATTAAATGTAAATGTGTATGTTTCTCGGTTTACCCTCCCGTAAGAAGGTGTATCCTCAATTGAAACGCCTCCGCCTTTTTCTCCAACTGGAGAAAACAACCCTACTGTGGAAAGGAATAGAATCACAATCATCATTAATCTCATTGCCCCAAAAGCAATAATTGTTTTCAACATGACTTTTTGTCTTTGTTTAGGGAGTTTTCCTCTTGAAACGTTTCAATTTAGACAACCTTCTTACTGTGGGAAAGGTGCATCCGTGTCCCCTTTCAGTAACAAGGACCCTCCCACTTTGCGTTGCTCCGATGTTTCTTCTTTTATGCTGCTTATCAGCATCCAGTCTTCAAGAATCACCGTCGCTTCGTCCGTTTCCTGTTAAGAAGCAAAATCTCCCTCTGATAGTCTAAATTTGGTGTGTGCGTTTTTTTTTCTCTGATAGATTCGCCTCATCATCCAATTGTCATTGTGTGGTGAATAATAACAATTTGTAAGGTCTACCAAACAGGACTTCATATAAGGTCCGCCAATTGTGGATGGTAGACAACTATTATATTAACAAAATGGGAGCCATTATCACTATAAATAGTTTCTGGAATTCCATATCGTGGAATGATATCCATATGATCTAATAAAATAAAATAAAATCTATATGTATTTTTTTGAAATGGATATGTGGGTATGCATATAGATTTAAACCCTAAGCCTTGTAGTGCCGTTGTAGCAAGGCCACCTCCCCCTTGTCGAGACATAGGTCTTCCCTTGACTCAAGCCCAAATTATTTTCTTTATTGATCTTTTATTGATAGATTATGTCTCGGTGGTCTGCCAATCAAAAAACACAAAAAGACAAACTATCATTCACGCTCACACTCATAAAAAAAAGAATTTAGTGTGTTCAACCAGTCTAGCATCTATAATTTCATTTTGTGGGAGTAAACTGGAGTACCCGGAGAAAATCCACAAATTCTCGAGGACGCCATGAATACCCCACATTCCGGAAAGTCTGGATCCACCCCGCATTCATTAGTAGATCCTTTAATATACACACCCCCACTCTAGCATTTTAACCGTTTGTAAAAAATTTCCTTCAAGTTTCACACAAAGTTATATCCTCTTTAATGCTATCAGTTTAGCTGTTTGTTCCCCGAATTGAGGTGGCAATAGTTTCACATCTAAGGTTTTTATTTTCACAGCCGCCATGACCTAATGGCCCCCTATCAGGTTTTTGGAAAATCCCAATTTCCTCTAATAGCATGCCAATCACCTTTTAATGCGGCCATCCAATTTTGTTTCTACTTGTTTCAGGTGATAAGATAATCTCCCCCATTTGTAAAACAAATTCATCCACGCCTAATTTATACAACATGACGCCTACTTGTTTTAGATATGGGGTCCCCAATTTCCCAAAATTTCCCAGAATTAATGTACTACCACATCCTGTCAAAAACCCAAAACGACTAACATAACCTGTTTCTAAGCCAGATTCTGGAATTTGGAGAATTTCTCCTTTCCCTCCCTTATCTAAGCTTGTTATTGCCACTTGTTATCACTGTAACATTCAGGCGTATTAACCCCATCGTTGCTAAAGTTCTCACCAATTTGCATGCCCTTAAAGCAGTAAAAAGCAACGTTATTTGGTTGTATCAATTGACCAATGCTTATCCAATCCGTAATATCCTTAAAGTCACCAATATGACCTGTGACAAAGCATATTTCCTCCCGCCAGGACAACAGACAATGTTCTTTCAAGTGCACTTTGAAAAACATTCCATGTTACTCCATTCTTAGGGAAAATATGCTCATTCTAAACCAATTATTTTATTTACAATTCACCTAATTATTTGGATGAATGCCATGAATTTTATCATGCCACTATTGCATTGTAAATTTCCCATCTGATGTCGTTAACAGCCAAATAATTCAATACCTACTATACTTTGTAAATCACCTCATATGATGTTTACTTAAGACAAGAGTCATTTCCCATAGCCTGTTACCAAAACAAAAATCTACAACAATTAAATTAGAGAAATCAACCTTTTGTTAGACAATTCCTAATTACAAACTTTAATGTTTTAAAAACCTTATCGTCACCAATATACCATAATTTTGTAAATTTTGTCATCCTGGCCTTTTTTTCTTTTAAACAGCCAACCTCCTGGATTAAAGTATTTTAAATAATCAAAAAATTCTGAAATAGTATTAATATTATTTTATCCTCCAAAAGCTAGTTTCCTTTAACTAAGAGCCCTTTGAAATCCACAATTGCTCAAAAATGACTATTTTGGTCTATTTCCCAAATCCAAAGCTTTTTACCAAATCAACCTTTTACTAAACAGATTTTCTATCCTCTTAATACATTTCATTTTAAAACCCAAAATATCAATGCGAAAGCATCCGCATAACCTTGCATTTCTTGCAGACCATGTATTGTTCTTATTCTGAAAAGTCCAAACAGAAAACGCAATTAGCCGTTAACTATGACCTCCACTCTTGCTGCGAAAACAGCATTGTTATCTTATGTTTACAAACCAGCTTTTTCCCTGTGCCCAAATACAACGCTTTTTAGAGAAGACAACCATTAAAACGTCAAATTAACCCCTCTTCCGATATTCAACTACATCACAATATTTTTCCAAGACCCCATATATCCAGAATATGTATGCTGCAAGCACAACAATATGGCAAAAACCCATTTTCTGCCCTCAAGTTTGCTTCAGCACCCCCAAGGCCAATTATTATTATTATAATGTCTTCACGGAAGGGATCACAAAATTTTAGTTGTTTACACGGTCCGAACGCTCCCGAAAGCCCAACACAGTTAAATCGTCTGCCCCGCGGCCCACATGTTTCACTCCCATCTAATCAGCAGCCGCTGCACCAGAAACGCTTCCCCCGCAGTTGACACATTTTTTGGCAAGTCTAGAGCATAATAAAAACACAGGTGACATTCCCTGCTAAAATTTAAATGATCATTTTGTATATATTCTTTTGTCTTTTTAAACACCATCTTCCCGTTAGCGGACGGGATCAAAAACCAAGCTGCAATAAGCCATCACATTGCTGTAAATTGACAGTACATATAGGTTATATTAACAAAGCACCACCCGCACTTGGAAATAACCATTCTAATTGTTGTTATACAAGCCCAAGCATCACAAAAAAAACCCAATTTATTGTAATCACAAAACGTCATACCCGGATTAACCAAATCAAATACCAGTGTCCCCATTAATTTTCTAGCTCCCTTTATTTTTGTTAAACTTCCTCCGCGCCCGTCACCTATCTCGGTAAATATTTTCCCCGTCAGCCGAGGAGGCCCCGCTATTTTTTCCTTACCAAACAGTACTTTCCCGCAGCCACGGTCTTAAATATATCCCCGTTATCCGAGGGAGCCCCCACTATTTTCCCAAAATAGTATTTTTAACTTCTCCCCGGCCTTATTTTGCCATTAGTGTCTGTGGAACAAGCTGTTACACTTTTATCCACTCACATATTATTTATATATGTATATTACCTCTATGCATTAGTGCATATATTATCCTGCATTCTATGCATTTTAAGCTGGCCAGCAAACCCATATTTATTTATCCATAAATATAGCTGTGTAATATTTTTAAAGCGCTTTGTCTTTCCAATTTTTTCCAATCCTTACAAGTTAGACGTATTTTTTGGATCGTCATCCAAACCCGTATTACAACACGTGTTTCCCATATTTTACTTTTATTTTTTGTAGTGAGTTTGTGTGCCTCACACAGTTAACTCTATTATTTATTATTATTATTAATATTATTATTATCTATTCGACTGTATCGACTGTATCTCCTAGGCCTTTCCTAATTTTACTGCAGAAACCACACAAACACCATACAACGTATATTCGTGCCTACCCTTTAGACACAGGACACTCCCCGGCCCCAATATTGTACCTCTAGTACAATATATTCGTGCCTACCCCTGAGACACAGGACACTTTCCAGCAAAGTGCCCCACCGTACCTGCCATTGACTAGTATAAACACAGGGTTTTATCGCCGTCACCCAGGACGCGAAACCAGCCCAACAATGGACCTCACATACAATGTCCCTTTAACGCATTTGGAAACACCTTCACAACATGCAGACATTAATGTGGACTTACCCGAGATCCATCAGATGTCTCCCTCCAGCAGGAAAAGTCTTCAACCGCCGAGAATCCAGGCGCCCCCGTCGAAAAACTCCGGCCCACCAAGGGTTTTGAAGACGCCGTGCGCACGGTCACTTACCAGATGTCGAACAGCAGCGCCTGGGTTCTCGCTCCGGTATATTGACCTCCATGGCTCAGAAGGACCAAAATGTCAGGTTCATTAATAATTACCTTCGTCCGTAATTATCAATAACTGCAGGAAGACATCTTATTCAATTATTGACATTTAATTAAATAGAAATGGATACAACAGATAAAAGCCTCCGGAGGGGAGCGTTACAGCAAGTGTCACCTTACAACTTCCGAACGTCTTCCCGAATAGACGTTTTCGTCCCATTCTTATGGTCACAAGTTACAGAGTTGTTGATCATTCCATCACGTATGAGTAAAAACAACATCTGGGACTACAATAACAATCAAAGTATTTTACTCATAACAAAAACAGGGACTAGACCTAACAACATGTAGATTAGAGTAATTATACAACCTCCTTGACCTAAGAATCATATAATATAATCATAATCATATAATCGTTACATACAGAAAAACCCGAAGTGTACGGTTACATAACGATAACAATATTCTTGTTATTGTCCGAATAGCCCTGTCCTCGTCACCAAGGGCCCACCAAATCTCAAGGACCCAGATTGGGTGGATTATCTGTATAACCATCCTGGAACAGGCTGTCCAGGTTAAAGATGACTTGGTGTGACCTCAACACTTTTGAAAAACAGAAAGAGAATGATTTAACAAAGTAATGAATTAATACAGAGAAAAGAAAGAGAATGATTTAATAAAGAAATGAATTAATATAACTATTATAATAGTAAAACAGAACAAACCCAACAGACACCCATGAAATGTCGAAGAAGATGCGGGGTATGATGCTCACAGCATCTGGTATTCCCAGGCGGTCTCCCAATCAGGTACTAACCAGGCCAAACCATGCTTGGCTTCCGAGATCGGACGAGATCAGGCCTTTTCAGGGTGGTATGGCCGTAAGCGGTACTCTACCAGCAGATGGACACCCATGAAATGTCGAAAAAGATGCGGGGTATGATGCTCACAGCACCTGGTATTCCCAAGCGGTCTCCCAATCAGGTACTAACCAGGCCGAACCATGCTTGGCTGCCGAGATCGGGCGAGATCGGGCCTTTTCAGGGTGGTATGGCCGTGAGCGGTACTGCACTAGCAGATGGACACCCATGAAATGTCGAAAAAGATGCAGGGTATGATGCTCACAGCACCTGGTATTCCCAAGCGGTCTCCCATTCAGGTACTAAACAGGCTGAACCATGCTTGGCTTCCGAGATCGGACGAGATCGGGCCTTTTCAGGGTGGTATGGCCGTGAGCAGTACTGCACTAGCAGATGGACACCCATGAAATGTCGAAAAAGATGCGGGGTATGATGCTCACAGCACCTGGTATTCCCAAGCGGTCTCCCAATCAGGTACTAAACAGGCCGAACCATGCTTGGCTGCCGAGACCGGACGAGATCGGGCCTTTTCAGGGTGGTATGGCCGTGAGCGGTACTGCATTAGCAGATGGACACCCATGAAATGTCGAAAAAGATGCGGGGTATGATGCTCACAGCACCTGGTATTCCCAAGCGGTCTCCCAATCAGGTACTAACCAGGCCGAACCATGCTTGGCTGCCGAGATCGAGCGAGATCGGGCCTTTTCAGGGTGGTATGGCCGTGAGCGGTACCACTCCTGCAGATGGACACCCATGAAATGTCGAAAAAGATGCGGGGTACGATGCTCAGAGCACCTGGTATTCCCAAGCGGTCTCCCAATCAGGTACTAACCAGGTCGAACCATGCTTGGCTTCCGAGATCGGACGAGATCCGGCCTTTTCAGGGTGGTATGGCCGTGAGCGGTACTGCACTAGCAGATGGACACCCATGAAATGTCGAAAAAGATGCGGGGAATGATGCTCACAGCACCTGGTATTCCCAAGCGGTCTCCCAACCAGGTACTAACCAGGCCGAACCATGCTTGGCTGCCGAGATCGGGCGAGATCGGGCCTTTTCAGGGTGGTATGGCCATGAGCGGTACTGCGCCTGCAGATGGACACCCATGAAATGTCGAAAAAGATGCGGGGTATGATGCTCACAGCACCTGGTAGTCCCAAGCGGTCTCCCATTCAGGTACTAAACAGGCTGAACCATGCTTGGCTTCCGAGATCGGACGAGATCGGGCCTTTTCAGGGTGGTATGGCCGTGAGCAGTACTGCACTAGCAGATGGACACCCATGAAATGTCGAAAAAGATGCGGGGTATGATGCTCACAGCACCTGGTATTCCCAAGCGGTCTCCCAATCAGGTACTAAACAGGCCGAACCATGCTTGGCTGCCGAGATCGGACGAGATCGGGCCTTTTCAGGGTGGTATGGCCGTGAGCGGTACTGGATTAGCAGATGGACACCCATGAAATGTCGAAAAAGATGCGGGGTATGATGCTCACAGCACCTGGTATTCTCAAGCGGTCTCCCAATCAGGTACTAACCAGGCCGAACCATGCTTAGCTTCCGAGATTGGACGAGATCAGGCCTTTTCAGGGTGGTATGGCCGTGAGCGGTACTCTACCAGCAGATGGACACCCATGAAATGTCGAAAAAGATGCGGGGTATGATGCTCACAGCACCTGGTATTCCCAAGCGGTCTCCCATTCAGGTTCTAAACAGGCTGAACCATGCTTGGCTTCCGAGATCGGACGAGATCAGGCCTTTTCAGGGTGGTATGGCCGTGAGCAGTACTGCACTAGCAGATGGACACCCATGAAATGTCGAAAAAGATGCGGGGTATGATGCTCACAGCACCTGGTATTCCCAAGCGGTCTCACAATCAGGTACTAACCAGGCCGAACTATGCTTGGCTTCCGAGATCGGACGAGATCGGGCCTTTTCAGGGTGGTATGGCCGTGAGCGGTACTGCACTTGCAGATGGACACCCATGAAATGTCGAAAAAGATGCGGGGTATGATGCTCACAGCACCTGGTATTCCCAAGCGGTCTCCCAATCAGGTACTAAACAGGCCGAACCATGCTTGGCTGCCGAGATCGGACGAGATCGGGCGAGATCGGGCCTTATCAGGGTGGTATGGCCGTGAGCGGTACTGCTCTTGCAGATGGACACCCATGAGCTAAAGTATTAATTCGACCTTCTACACCTGCTACCCAAATCAATTGGGATTTGACATTATTCAAAGTCAGTTGAAATATTCAGGTTATAAAAGAGGGGGGAAAAGGCAGGAATATATACAGCTATGTTTTACTTTTGTGCATTTCAGGCCAAATTGGTATTTGTCTTTGAGTCAGCAATAATAACAAAGGAGTAAAGTCAGCTTGATTGCAGTAAGACTTTTTGCACTCTATACACTCAATTTTCACATGTTGTTTTACTTCTGGACGCTGCAAATGGACTACACATCTGTTGCATCGTGTGTATATATGTGTATTACCGTAGTTTGAATTTTGATTTAAACCTTTACAACCCAATTGCCTCAGATCAAGCAATTATAATGTAAAGTAGTAGATGTTTAAAAAAAGCACCAAATGCAAAAAGATAACAAAATAACAATACTAAATAGTCAAATAAGCAACTCCATTATTCTTTTAGAGAAAATATCTCAGCTGGGTCAAGTCATTCAATTCAAATCGACTGGTAATCAGATTCAATTAAAGACTAACCGATTGGGTGCAACGTTGTAGTGGCAGCACAACTAAATGAATTCACTGAATTTAAATGGGATTTATAAGTGTTTTCACATTTTATACTGTAAAACAAAAAATCACATAGGATTTATGGTTAAACACTGGAGCTACAGAATTTTACCAGAAATTACATTCAATTGGTATAGCACTTCAATAACCACCAATTTATTGGAACACTATTGTAGATTTTTCATTTCACTGAAACTAAAATTATATTGCTCCACCACCACATGCACACACCCCTTTCTTACTGTATAACTCTAGCAACCACAAGTATTTTATTTTTATTTTTTTAAGAAGAAAATGACTGACTATTCTTCTGTCTGTTCAGATATCACTACTTTTACATGATAAGAGAAGTAATTTTTAAAGAAGGCTCAGCAAAATACCCAGCATTCAATAGTACTGGCATGCTGGATCTTGCAAACTACACTCCTCAACTGCACGGAAAAAAAATAGAAAAAAACAGTCATACATTGTCTGCAGTACTTTCCACTCATTCGCTTACACTTTGTACTCCATCCTTTCTACACAAAAAGCATCATCCCGCTGTTACAGAGTAAAGAAGGTTGCACAGAGTCCTTTTCTTGCTGTTCTGTCTCTTTAGAACAGAAGGACACTTTGCGCTTCACAGAATGCAAGTCTACAAGTACTGCTGCTTAGATGTGGTTGAATGTTAGGCCCCTAAGAAATACATGTGAAGCAACAGCAATGCTTTACAAGGTGTCTATTGTTTATATAAATAAACATAAAACAGGTTACGAAAACATGCTGTAAAATCCAAATCATATTTTATCATAGTTTCACATGCTTAAACTAATAGTAATTGTTTAGTATAAATGATCGTCATGTGAAAGACATTGTTTAGTATTCTTTCATTCATTCATTCTCTCAACCGCTTATCCTCACAAGGGTCACGGGGGGTGCTAAGGCCTATCCCAGCTATCTACGGGCACCAGGCGGGGGACAAAAGAATGAACATAATTTAAAGTAATTGCTCTACAGTTGTACTGCATACCGGAGGTCATTTAATTCATTCAGATCAAGAACCTCAAATAACATATCGGCTGGTATTGTTGGAGATGGAAATCCAACTCATTTTATCTCTGAGGGCTAGCTGCGAATGCACTTGCATTATGTCAGTAAAATTCTAGAAATCATAGCGAAAGGGTTATTTTTCAAGAAAATCTGTTCCCGAAAGACCGACAAATTGTCTTTATTTGATGCTCTTGTCAGGAGAGGTTGGATTGCCTTTCCTGGCATGACGTCACGATAACTATCAGCTGTCACTAATTACGTGATTAGATTATTTTTGGCGTCACTGGACAAGGTCCAAGTGGACATGGGGAAGCTGGAGCACCTCTTTGAGTCCAGGGCCAAAGAGACGCCATGGGCCAAGAAAGCGCCAGAGAGCAAAAAGTCCGAGATCCTGGTTCTGGACTCCAAGCGGAGCACCGCCATCAACATCGGGATGACGGTCCTGCCCGCCGTTCACGTCATCAAGAGCGCCATCCTCAACTTTGACGACTTTGCCATCAACAAGGAGGGTGTGGAGAAGATCCTGAGCATGACGCCCACAGAGGAGGAGAAGCAGAAGATCCGCGAGGCTCGCTCGGCCAATCCCGACGTTCCCCTGGGGACGGCCGAGGAATTCCTCTCGGGCCTGGCTTCCGTCAGCGCCTTGACCCCCCGCCTGCAGCTGTGGTCTTTCAAACTCAACTATGAGGCACTCGAGCAGGAGATCGCCGAGCCCCTGTTTGACCTGAAGTTGGGCATGGAGCAGCTGGCCGGCAACCGGACCTTCAAGAAGATCCTGGCCACGCTGCTGGCCGTGGGGAACTTCCTCAACGGGTGTCCTCCTCACCAGAATCTTCAGGCTCCCTCCATGGTGAATCAATTCCTCTGGGCATAGGCATAAGATAACTTGGGCGCTCTCTGGTGGTTGTACGCACCTGGGCATCATGATGAAACGGTAAAGGCTTCCCAGGGCGACGTGCATAGCAGTGGTGGGGCGTATGAGTACGCTGCGGCTCTAACTCTTCTACCAGCTGTGGCTCATCTCTAGAAATGATGTGCCTGAGAGCCCCGCACCACGGTGTGTCCATTACAAAATTCCTAAACGATTCTGAGGGGTTTCTTATACATTCCAAGCAGTCCGGTGTCTTCGAGGTGGATGGTTTGCGTCGCCGAGTGCGTCGGCGCGAGCGTGGGTGGCGCTCCGCTGGGTCCATAATGGTTGGATCGTGCTGTTACGATTTCGCCGCGTAGTGCGACGCGATCGTAGGGTAAGTTGAACCCAGATGCAGAGTCGCCGAAGTAATTGGAAAGGTGAGGCAGATCTGTAGCTCTTGTTGGTTGATTTAATAAACGGGGTAACATAACTTAAACAACTTGGCTTGACCACTCATTACAAACGAACTGAACATGCGGCGTGGCGTCAATGGAAACAGCAATTACTACGAGGATTAACAGGAAACGAAACCAGAACTTAACCAGTCGATCCAACCGCGTCCACAGAAAATCATAATGCTTAAATACCAAAAATAATCTAATCACGTAATTAGTGACAGCTGATAGTTATCGTGACGTCATGCCAGGAAAGGCAATCCAACCACTCCTGACAGCTCTGAGTGATTTTGGATCCTTTGTTTCTCCCCCAAGTAATGAGGACATGTTCTTTTTAAGATAGCTCTCCATCTAAGTCCTACTATAGGTCCAGTCTTGGTAAAAGGTGCATGATGACAACTGATCTATCTGAAATCCAGAATTTGATCTGGATTTCAGATAGATCACCCATGAAATGTCGAAAAAGATGCGGGGTATGATGCTCACAGCACCTGGTATTCCCAAGCGGTCTCCCAATCAGGTACTAACCAGGCCGTACCATGCTTGGCTTCCGAGATCGAACGAGATCGGGCCTTTTCAGGGTGGTATGGCCGTGAGCGGTACTGCTCCTGCAGATGGACACCCATGAAATGTCGAAAAAGATGCGGGGTATGATGCTCACTGCACCTGGTATTCCCAAGCGGTCTCCCAATCAGGTACTAACCAGGCCGAACCATGCTTGGCTTCCGAGATCGGACGAGATCGGGCCTTTTCAGGGTGGTATGGCCGTGAGCGGTGCTGCTTTTGCAGATGGACACCCATGAAATGTCGAAAAAGATGCGGGGTATGCTGCTCACAGCACCTGGTATTCCCAAGCGGTCTCCCAATCAGGTACTAAACAGGCCGAACCATGCTTGGCTTCCGAGATCGGAGGAGATCGGGCCTTTTCAGGGTGGTATGGCCGTGAGCGGTACTGCTCTTGCAGATGGACACCCATGAAATGTCGAAAAAGATGCGGGGTATGATGCTCACAGCACCTGGTATTCCCAAGCGGTCTCCCAATCAGGTACTAACCAGACCGAACCATGCTTGGCTTCCGAGATCGGACGAGATCGGGCCTTTTCAGGGTGGTATGGCCGTGAACGGTACTGCACTAGCAGATGGACACCCATGAAATGTCGAAAAAGATGCGGGGCATGGTTCTCACAGCACCTGGTATTCCCAAGCGGTCTCCCAATCTGGTACTAAACAAGTCTAACCATGCTTGGCTTCCGAGATCGGGCGAGATCGGGCCTTTTCAGGGTGGTATGGCCGTGAGCGGTACTGCTTTTGCAGATGGACACCCATGAAATGTCGAAAAAGATGCGGGGTATGATGCTCACAGCACCTGGTGTTCCCAAGCGGTCTCCCAACCAGGTACTAACCAGGCCCAACCATGCTTGGCTTCCAAGATCGGACGAGATCGGGCCTTTTCAGGGTGGTATGGCCGTGAGCGGTACAGCACTAGCAGATGGACACCCATGAAATGTCGAAAAAGATGCGGGGCATGATGCTCACAGCACCTGGTATTCCCAAGCGGTCTCCCAATCAGGTACTAACCAGGCCGAACCATGCTTGGCTTCCGAGATCGGACGAGATCAGGCCTTTTCAGGGTGGTATGGCCGTGAGCGGTACTGCTCTTGCAGATGGACACCCATGAGCTAAAGTATTAATTCGACCTTCTACACCTGCTACCCAAATCAATTGGGATTTGACATTATTCAAAGTCAGTTGGAATATTCAGGTTATAAAAGAGGGGGGAAAAGGCAGGAATATATACAGCTATGTTTTACTTTTGTGCATTTCAGGCCAAATTGGTATTTGTCTTTGAGTCAGCAATAATAACAAAGGAGTAAAGTCAGCTTGATTGCAGTAAGACTTTTTGCACTCTATACACTCAATTTTCACATGTTGTTTTACTTCTGGACGCTGCAAATGGACTGCACATCTGTTGCATCGTGTGTATATATGTGTATTACCGTACTTTGAATTATGATTTAAACCTTTACAACCCAACTACCTCAGATCAAGCAATTATAATGTAAAGTAGTAGATGTTTAAAAAAAGCACCAAATGCAAAAAGATAACAAAATAACAATACTAAATAGTCAAATAAGCAACTCCATTATTCTTTTAGAGAAAATATCTCAGCGGGGTCAAGTCATTCAATTCAAATCGACTGGTAATCAGATTCAATTAAAGACTAACTGATTGGGTGCAATGTTGTAGTGGCAGCACAACTAAATGAATTCACTGAATTTAAATGGGATTTATAAGTGTTTTCACATTTTATACTGTAAAACAAAAAATCACATAGGATTTATGGTTAAACACTGGAGCTACAGAATTTTACCAGAAATTACATTCAATTGGTATAGCACTTCAATAACCACCAATTTATTGGAACACTATTGTAGATTTTTCATTTCACTGAAACTAAAATTATATTGCTCCACCACCACATGCACACACCCCTTTTTTACTGTATAACTCTAGCAACCACAAGTATTTTATTTTTATTTTTTTAAGAAGAAAATGACTGACTATTCTTCTGTCTGTTCAGATATCACTACTTTTACATGATAAGAGAAGTAATTTTTAAAGAAGGCTCAGCAAAATACCCAGCATTCAATAGTACTGGCATGCTGGATCTTGCAAACTACACTCCTCAACTGCACGGAAAAAAAATAGAAAAAAACAGTCATACATTGTCTGCAGTACTTTCCACTCATTCGCTTACACTTTGTACTCCATCCTTTCTACACAAAAAGCATCATCCCGCTGTTACAGAGTAAAGAAGGTTGCACAGAGTCCTTTTCTTGCTGTTCTGTCTCTTTAGAACAGAAGGACACTTTGCGCTTCACAGAATGCATACCTGTCAACTGGTACGTTCTCGCCGTAATTGGTACAACTGAAAGCCCATTTTTATATTGGTACGCTGTACACATGAAAATGGTACGCTAAACGGTGATTTTGAGAAAAAAAAATAAATTAAGGCACTTTCTAGCCATTTTTCACCATCCGCCATTGTTTCTTCCCGGAAACGCATGTCTGCCAAGTGATATATGTACCGGCGCCTCTGATTGGCTAAAAAAAAAAGATCATGATAAACATTTCGTTTTGTAACACTTTCACCATGTGATTTCCGTTTCCTGTTCCCTTGTTTATGTTTACTTTCATTTTCTACTTGTTGTTCGTGATTTTTTACAAAAAAGTAAAGTGGTAAGATTTTCCATGTATTTATACATATATGTAAGGGCGAAAACAAAATTTGGTAAGATCACAAATGGTTCGAGGTTGACAGGTATGAGAATGCAAGTCTACAAGTACTGCTGCTTAGATGTGGTTGAATGTTAGGCCCCTAAGAAATACATGTGAAGCAACAGCAATGCTTTACAAGGTGTCTATTGTTTATATAAATAAACATAAAACAGGTTACGAAAACATGCTGTAAAATCCAAATCATATTTTATCATAGTTTCACATGCTTAAACTAATAGTAATTGTTTAGTATAAATGATCGTCATGTGAAAGACATTGTTTAGTATTCTTTCATTCATTCATTCTCTCAACCGCTTATCCTCACAAGGGTCACGGGGGGTGCTAAGGCCTATCCCAGCTATCTACGGGCACCAGGCGGGGGACAAAAGAATGAACATAATTTAAAGTAATTGCTCTACAGTTGTACTGCATACCGGAGGTCATTTAATTCATTCAGATCAAGAACCTCAAATAACATATCGGCTGGTATTGTTGGAGATGGAAATCCAACTCATTTTATCTCTGAGGGCTAGCTGCGAATGCACTTGCATTATGTCAGTAAAATTCTAGAAATCATAGCGAAAGGGTTATTTTTCAAGAACATCTGTTCCCGAAAGACCGACAAATTGTCTTTATTTGATGCTCTTGTCAGGAGTGGTTGGATTGCCTTTCCTGGCATGACGTCACGATAACTATCAGCTGTCACTAATTACGTGATTAGATTATTTTTGGCGTCACTGGACAAGGTCCAAGTGGACATGGGGAAGCTGGAGCACCTCTTTGAGTCCAGGGCCAAAGAGACGCCATGGGCCAAGAAAGCGCCGGAGAGCAAAAAGTCCGAGATCCTGGTTCTGGACTCCAAGCGGAGCACCGCCATCAACATCGGGATGACGGTCCTGCCCGCCGTTCACGTCATCAAGAGCGCCATCCTCAACTTTGACGACTTTGCCATCAACAAGGAGGGTGTGGAGAAGATCCTGAGCATGACGCCCACAGAGGAGGAGAAGCAGAAGATCCGCGAGGCTCGCTCGGCCAATCCCGACGTTCCCCTGGGGACGGCCGAGGAATTCCTCTCGGGCCTGGCTTCCGTCAGCGCCTTGACCCCCCGCCTGCAGCTGTGGTCTTTCAAACTCAACTATGAGGCACTCGAGCAGGAGATCGCCGAGCCCCTGTTTGACCTGAAGTTGGGCATGGAGCAGCTGGCCGGCAACCGGACCTTCAAGAAGATCCTGGCCACGCTGCTGGCCGTGGGGAACTTCCTCAACGGGTGTCCTCCTCACCAGAATCTTCAGGCTCCCTCCATGGTGAATCAATTCCTCTGGGCATAGGCATAAGATAACTTGGGCGCTCTCTGGTGGTTGTACGCACCTGGGCATCATGATGAAACGGTAAAGGCTTCCCAGGGCGACGTGCATAGCAGTGGTGGGGCGTATGAGTACGCTGCGGCTCTAACTCTTCTACCAGCTGTGGCTCATCTCTAGAAATGATGTGCCTGAGAGCCCCGCACCACGGTGTGTCCATTACAAAATTCCTAAACGATTCTGAGGGGTTTCTTATACATTCCAAGCAGTCCGGTGTCTTCGAGGTGGATGGTTTGCGTCGCCGAGTGCGTCGGCGCGAGCGTGGGTGGCGCTCCGCTGGGTCCATAATGGTTGGATCGTGCTGTTACGATTTCGCCGCGTAGTGCGACGCGATCGTAGGGTAAGTTGAACCCAGATGCAGAGTCGCCGAAGTAATTGGAAAGGTGAGGCAGATCTGTAGCTCTTGTTGGTTGATTTAATAAACGGGGTAACATAACTTAAACAACTTGGCTTGACCACTCATTACAAACGAACTGAACATGCGGCGTGGCGTCAATGGAAACAGCAATTACTACGAGGATTAACAGGAAACGAAACCAGAACTTAACCAGTCGATCCAACCGCGTCCACAGAAGATCATAATGCTTAAATACCAAAAATAATCTAATCACGTAATTAGTGACAGCTGATAGTTATCGTGACGTCATGCCAGGAAAGGCAATCCAACCACTCCTGACAGCTCTGAGTGATTTTGGATCCTTTGTTTCTCCCCCAAGTAATGAGGACATGTTCTTTTTAAGATAGCTCTCCATCTAAGTCCTACTATAGGTCCAGTCTTGGTAAAAGGTGCATGATGACAACTGATCTATCTGAAATCCAGAATTTGATCTGGATTTCAGATAGATCACCCATGAAATGTCGAAAAAGATGCGGGGTATGATGCTCACAGCACCTGGTATTCCCAAGCGGTCTCCCAATCAGGTACTAACCAGGCCGTACCATGCTTGGCTTCCGAGATCGAACGAGATCGGGCCTTTTCAGGGTGGTATGGCCGTGAGCGGTACTGCACTAGCAGATGGACACCCATGAAATGTCGAAAAAGATGCGGGGTATGATGCTCACAGCACCTGGTATTCCCAAGCGGTCTCCCAATCAGGTACTAACCAGGCCGAACCATGCTTGGCTTCCGAGATCGGACGAGATCGGGCCTTTTCGGGGTGGTATGGCCGTGAGCAGTACTGCTTTTGCAGATGGACACCCATGAAATGTCGAAAAAGATGCGGGGTATGATACTCACAGCACCTGGTATTCCCAAGCGGTCTCCCAATCAGGTACTAAACAGGCCGAACCATGCTTGGCTTCCGAGATCGGAGGATATCGGGCCTTTTCAGGGTGGTATGGCCGTGAGCGGTACTGCTCTTGCAGATGGACACCCATGAAATGTCGAAAAAGATGCGGGGTATGATGCTCACAGCACCTGGTATTCCCAAGCGGTCTCCCAATCAGGTACTAACCAGGCCGAACTATGCTTGGCTTTCGAGATCGGACGAGATCGGGCCTTTTCAGGGTGGTATGGCCGTGAGCGGTACTGCTCCTGCAGATGGACACCCATGAAATGTCGAAAAAGATGCGGGGCATGACGCTCACAGCACCTGGTATTCCCAAGCGGTCTCCCAATCAGGTACTAACCAGGCCAAACCATGCTTGGCTGCCAAGATCGGACAAGATCGGGCCTTTTCAGGGTGGTATGGCCGTGAGCGGTACTGCTCCTGCAGATGGACACCCATGAAATGTCGAAAAAGATGCGGGGTATGATGCTCACAGCACCTGGTATTCCCAAACGGTCTCCCAATCAGGTACTAACCAGGCCGAACCATGCTTGGCTTCCGAGATTAGACAAGATCGGGCCTTTTCAGGGTGGTATGGCCGTGAGCAGTACTGCTCCTGCAGATGGACACCCATGAAATGTCGAAAAAGATGCGGGGTATGATGCTCACAGCACCTGGTATTCCCAAGCGGTCTCCCAATCAGGTACTAACCAGGCCGAACCATGCTTGGCTGCCGAGATCGGACGAGATCGGGCGAGATCGGGCCCTTTCAGGGTGGTATGGCCGTGAGCTGTACTGCTTTTGCAGATGGACACCCATGAAATGTCGAAAAAGATGCGGGGTATGATGCTCACAGCACCTGGTATTCCCAAGCGGTCTCCCAATCAGGTACTAAACAGGCCGAACCATGCTTGGCTGCCGAGATCGGACGAGATCGGGCCTTTTCAGGGTGGTATGGCCGTGAGCGGTACTGCTCTTGCAGATGGACACCCATGAAATGTCGAAAAAGATGCGGGGTATGATGCTCACAGCACCTGGTATTCCCAAGCGGTCTCCCAATCAGATACTAACCAGGCCGAACGATGCTTGGCTTCCGAGATCGGACGAGATCGGGCCTTTTCAGGGTGGTATGGCCGTGAGCGGTACTGCTCTTGCAGATGGACACCCATGAAATGTCGAAAAAGATGCGGGGTATGATGCTCACTGCACCTGGTATTCCCAAGCGGTCTCCCATTCAGGTACTAACCTGGCCGAATCATGCTTGGCTGCCGAGATCGGACGAGATCAGGCCTTATCAGGGTGGTATGGCCGTGAGCGGTACTGCTCTTGCAGATGGACACCCATGAAATGTCGAAAAAGATGCGGGGTATGATGCTCACAGCACCTGGTATTCCCAAGCGGTCTCCCAATCAGGTACTAACCAGGCCGAACCATGCTTGGCTTCCGAGATCGGACGAGATCGGGCCTTTTCAGGGTGGTATGGCCGTGAGCGGTACTGCGCATGCAGATGGACACCCATGAAATGTCGAAAAAGATGCGGGGTATGACGCTCACAGCACCTGGTATTCCCAAGCGGTCTCCCATTCAGGTACTAAACAGGCCGAACCATGCTTGGCTTCCGAGATCGGACGAGATCGGACGAGATCGGGCCTTTTCAGGGTGGTATGGCCGTGAGCGGTACTGCTCTTGCAGATGGACACCCATGAAATGTCGAAAAAGATGCGGGGTATGATGCTCACAGGACCTGGTATTCCCAAGCGGTCTCCCAATCAGGTACTAACCAGGCCGAACCATGCTTGGCTTCCGAGATCGGACGAGATCGGGCCTTTTCAGGGTGGTATGGCCTTGAGCGGTACTGCTCTTGCAGATGGACACCCATGAAATGTCGAAAAAGATGCGGGGCATGGTTCTCACAGCACCTGGTACTCCCAAGCGGTCTCCCAATCAGATACTAACGAGGCCGAACCATGCTTGGCTTCCGAGATCGGACGAGACCGGACGAGATCGGGCCTTTTCAGGGTGGTATGGCCGTGAGTGGTACTGCTCTTGCAGATGGACACCCATGAAATGTCGAAAAAGATGCGGGGTATGATGCTCACAGCACCTGGTATTCCCAAGCGGTCTCCCAATCAGGTACTAAACAGGCCGAACCATGCTTGGCTTCCGAGATCGGACGAGATCGGGCCTTTTCAGGGTGGTATGGCCGTGAGCGGTACTGCTCTTGCAGATGGACACCCATGAAATGTCGAAAAAGATGCGGGGTATGATGCTCACAGCACCTGGTATTCCCAAGCGGTCTCCCAATCAGGTACTAACCAGGCCGTACCATGCTTGGCTGCCGAGATCGGACGAGATCGGGCGAGATCGGGCCTTTTCAGGGTGATATGGCCGTGAGCGGTACTGCTCTTGCAGATGGACACCCATGAAATGTCGAAAAAGATGCGGGGTATGATGCTCACAGCACCTGGTATTCCCAAGCGGTCTCCCAATCAGGTACTAAACAGGCCGAACCATGCTTGGCTTCCGAGATCGGACGAGATCGGGCCTTTTCAGGGTGGTATGGCCGTGAGCGGTACTGCTTTTACAGATGGACACCCATGAAATGTCGAAAAAGATGCGGGGTATGATGCTCACAGCACCTGGTATTCCCAAGCGGTCTCCCAATCAGGTACTAACCAGGCCGAACCATGCTTGGCTTCCGAGATCGAACGAGATCGGGCCTTTTCAGGGTGGTATGGCCGTGAGCGGTACTTCTCTTGCAGATGGACACCCATGAAATGTCGAAAAAGATGCGGGGTATGATGCTCACAGCACCTGGTATTCCCAAGCGGTCTCCCAATCAGGTACTAACCAGGCCGAATCTTGCTTGGCTTCCGAGATCGGACGAGATCGGGCCTTTTCAGGGTGGTATGGCTGTGAGCGGTACTGTTCATGCAGATGGACACCCATGAAATGTCGAAAAAGATGCGGGGCATGGTTCTCACAGCACCTGGTATTCCCAAGCGGTCTCCCAATCAGGTGCTAACCAGGCCGAACCATGCTTGGCTTCCGAGATCGCACGAGATCGGG
Source organism: Stigmatopora nigra (assembly GCF_051989575.1). Taxonomy (NCBI): domain Eukaryota; kingdom Metazoa; phylum Chordata; class Actinopteri; order Syngnathiformes; family Syngnathidae; genus Stigmatopora; species Stigmatopora nigra. The sequence goes on from NW_027551603.1 coordinate 1,416,732, forward strand.
CCTTTTCAGGGTGGTATGGCCGTGAGCGGTACTGCACTAGCAGATGGACACTGTCAGGTTCATTAATAATTACCTTCGTCCGTAATTATCAATAACTGCAGGAAGACATCTTATTCAATTATTGACATTTAATTAAATAGAAATGGATACAACAGATAAAAGCCTCCGGAGGGGAGCGTTACAGCAAGTGTCACCTTACAACTTCCGAACGTCTTCCCGAATAGACGTTTTCGTCCCATTCTTATGGTCACAAGTTACAGAGTTGTTGATCATTCCATCACGTATGAGTAAAAACAACATCTGGGACTACAATAACAATCAAAGTATTTTACTAATAACAAAAACAGGGACTAGACCTAACAACATGTAGATTAGAGTAATTATACAACCTCCTTGACCTAAGAATCATATAATATAATCATAATCATATAATCGTTACATACAGAAAAACCCGAAGTGTACGGTTACATAACGATAACAATATTCTTGTTATTGTCCGAATAGCCCTGTCCTCGTCACCAAGGGCCCACCAAATCTCAAGGACCCAGATTGGGTGGATTGTTTGTATAACCATCCTGGAACAGGCTGTCCAGGTTAAAGATGACTTGGTGTGACCTCAACACTTTTGAAAAACAGAAAGAGAATGATTTAACAAAGTAATGAATTCATACAGAGAAAAGAAAGAGAATGATTTAATAAAGAAATGAATTAATATAACTATTATAATAGTAAAACAGAACAAACCCAACATTCCCCCGTTTTTATAATATGTATGTTATTAGTCATTTCTTAGTAATCACTAAATGGTAATGTCGGGTGACTGTGATTTTTCCCGCCTACTCCTTACTCCCATGGCTGGTCTGAAAGAGAAAAAACATAATTATATTCGTCCAATTGGTCCTCGGATTTACCGTACTCCTGGACCTCACTGCTTTCCCCAAACCGTCCCATAAGATACAACTCATGTACTTTAGAATTTGTAGGGGCAATTGCAGTAGTTATAAGTCGGCTTAGCAAGGAGCGCAAACAGGGGATACTACATCACCCACACAATGTTAGGATAGCGGTAATTGTGCCTATAGTAACCACGAAGGATGTAGCCAAATCTTTAGATTTTCCAAAGGTCTTATCCCACCAATCTGACAATGCGGACGTATCTACTCCAGAGTGCTCTTGCATATTGCGGTTCAGTGTTTGCAGGCCAGTAATGGCCCTGGTGAGAGATCCACTGGGTGACGCGTTGTTCGGTATGAAGGTGCAACATTGTTTTCCAAACATTGCACACACGCCCCCTGTTTCAAGGATCATATCCACCGCTATGCGATTCTGGAACGCCATCAGACTGGTAGCTGCCAGTTGTTCCTTCATGGCCACAAATCCCTGTTCAGTATAATTTCCAAGTTTTGAACATTGTAATGTAAGTAATTTATTCTATCCACATTTTTGTTTGGGGTGATTAGAAGGAAGATAGACTCCCAACCTGCTGCGATCTGATTAGCCAGCTTATACTCATCTGGTACGCCCCAGGGGATGCCAATCGCATCAATGTATGTTGGATCTCCTTCCCTCCATGCCTCTCGACGATGTCGGGAGGGTCGACCCTTCAGCCGAATTATGAGCCGCCAATTGTATCTCCTCCACTGTGGATGGAAAAACAGACATCGGTAAGAGCAGTGAGACCAAAGTACCTAGTCCTGCCGCGTTTCGGCAGGAGTCGTATAATTTATCTACCACCCCGCCACCATAGGCCAGAACGTGGTATCAGGGGTGTAGTTTGTTTTAGAACGCCGGTACACCACGTCATTTATCGCCCCCAGCTTCAGACCATGCCCTGTAAGGTTTAAGCAGGTAAAATGATTAAACAGTGGAAAAATTGACTTCCTATTTACTGCGTAACAGGATAAACACTGTTTCAATATTTTTTTTTTTTTTTCTTGCCAAGTAGGACACGTTTTTTCATTTGTAAAAACACTTTTCCCCAAAAGAATGGTGATTGAGGGAGTTGTTAGACCCCATCGTTTTTTCCCTTGTCTGGTAGGTTATCCTAATCTTTTGTAAGATGGTTTAGTCTCAATTGAAACTATATGGAGACGTCAAACCCAATATAAAAGAGTTCCCTATAGTTTTATGGTATTGCTTGCTGAGCAATAATCTTTTCAATTAATATTGGTGTTTCCCGTATTTTATTAAGTCAGAAAGTTTATTTTACCCGTCCCCTCAATGTTTCAATTGAGACCACCCTTTTACCAAAGTAGCTCCACCTAGTGCTTGTCCTCTTTACACTCCATTAACAGCGCCCAATTATCCCCCGTTTGGGAAATCCCTGTTTCAGAAATACATTTTCACAGGTTAATATGTCAGTCCAAGCTTTCCAATCTTGACCAATTTCTGCAACAAGGCTTTTCCCAATCTTCAATTTTTTGCTGTTAATGTACCACACATATTTCCCACCATAGATTGCCCCTTTGTATGGCAACCGGGACGTCGCCGAGTCCAAATATATATTTTCATTTTGGAAATTTGATTTAGTAGGTAATGTTAATTAAATGTAAATGTGTATGTTTCTCGGTTTACCCTCCCGTAAGAAGGTGTATCCTCAATTGAAACGCCTCCGCCTTTTTCTCCAACTGGAGAAAACAACCCTACTGTGGAAAGGAATAGAATCACAATCATCATTAATCTCATTGCCCCAAAAGCAATAATTGTTTTCAACATGACTTTTTGTCTTTGTTTAGGGAGTTTTCCTCTTGAAACGTTTCAATTTAGACAACCTTCTTACTGTGGGAAAGGTGCATCCGTGTCCCCTTTCAGTAACAAGGACCCTCCCACTTTGCGTTGCTCCGATGTTTCTTCTTTTATGCTGCTTATCAGCATCCAGTCTTCAAGAATCACCGTCGCTTCGTCCGTTTCCTGTTAAAAAGCAAAATCTCCCTCTGATAGTCTAAATTTGGTGTGTGCGTTTTTTTTTCTCTGATAGATTCGCCTCATCATCCAATTGTCATTGTGTGGTGAATAATAACAATTTGTAAGGTCTACCAAACAGGACTTCATATAAGGTCCGCCAATTGTGGATGGTAGACAACTATTATATTAACAAAATGGGAGCCATTATCACTATAAATAGTTTCTGGAATTCCATATCGTGGAATGATATCCATATGATCTAATAAAATAAAATAAAATCTATATGTATTTTTTTGAAATGGATATGTGGGCATGCATATAGATTTAAACCCTAAGCCTTGTAGTGCCGTTGTAGCAAGGCCACCTCCCCCTTGTCGAGACATAGGTCTTCCCTTGACTCAAGCCCAAATTATTTTCTTTATTGATCTTTTATTGATAGATTATGTCTCGGTGGTCTGCCAATCAAAAAACACAAAAAGACAAACTATCATTCACGCTCACACTCATAAAAAAAAGAATTTAGTGTGTTCAACCAGTCTAGCATCCATAATTTCATTTTGTGGGAGTAAACTGGAGTACCCGGAGAAAATCCACAAATTCTCGAGGACGCCATGAATACCCCACATTCCGGAAAGTCTGGATCCACCCCGCATTCATTAGTAGATCCTTTAATATACACACCCCCACTCTAGCATTTTAACCGTTTGTAAAAAATTTCCTTCAAGTTTCACACAAAGTTATATCCTCTTTAATGCTATCAGTTTAGCTGTTTGTTCCCCGAATTGAGGTGGCAATAGTTTCACATCTAAGGTTTTTATTTTCACAGCCGCCATGACCTAATGGCCCCCTGTCAGGTTTTTGGAAAATCCCAATTTCCTCTAATAGCATGCCAATCACCTTTTAATGCGGCCATCCAATTTTGTTTCTACTTGTTTCAGGTGATAAGATAATCTCCCCCATTTGTAAAACAAATTCATCCACGCCTAATTTATACAACATGACGCCTACTTGTTTTAGATATGGGGTCCCCAATTTCCCAAAATTTCCCAGAATTAATGTACTACCACATCCTGTCAAAAACCCAAAACGACTAACATAACCTGTTTCTAAGCCAGATTCTGGAATTTGGAGAATTTCTCCTTTCCCTCCCTTATCTAAGCTTGTTATTGCCACTCGTTATCACTGTAACATTCAGGCGTATTAACCCCATCGTTGCTAAAGTTCTCACCAATTTGCATGCCCTTAAAGCAGTAAAAAGCAACGTTATTTGGTTGTATCAATTGACCAATGCTTATCCAATCCGTAATATCCTTAAAGTCACCAATATGACCTGTGACAAAGCATATTTCCTCCCGCCAGGACAACAGACAATGTTCTTTCAAGTGCACTTTGAAAAACATTCCATGTTACTCCATTCTTAGGGAAAATATGCTCATCCTAAACCAATTATTTTATTTACAATTCACCTAATTATTTGGATGAATGCCATGAATTTTATCATGCCACTATTGCATTGTAAATTTCCCATCTGATGTCGTTAACAGCCAAATAATTCAATACCTACTATACTTTGTAAATCACCTCATATGATGTTTACTTAAGACAAGAGTCATTTCCCATAGCCTGTTACCAAAACAAAAATCTACAACAATTAAATTAGAGAAATCAACCTTTTGTTAGACAATTCCTAATTACAAACTTTAATGTTTTAAAAACCTTATCGTCACCAATATACCATAATTTTGTAAATTTTGTCATCCTGGCCTTTTTTTCTTTTAAACAGCCAACCTCCTGGATTAAAGTATTTTGAATAATCAAAAAATTCTGAAATAGTATTAATATTATTTTATCCTCCAAAAGCTAGTTTCCTTTAACTAAGAGCCCTTTGAAATCCACAATTGCTCAAAAATGACTATTTTGGTCTATTTCCCAAATCCAAAGCTTTTTACCAAATCAACCTTTTACTAAACAGATTTTCTATCCTCTTAATACATTTCATTTTAAAACCCAAAATATCAATGCGAAAGCATCCGCATAACCTTGCATTTCTTGCAGACCATGTATTGTTCTTATTCTGAAAAGTCCAAACAGAAAACGCAATTAGCCGTTAACTATGACCTCCACTCTTGCTGCGAAAACAGCATTGTTATCTTATGTTTACAAACCAGCTTTTTCCCTGTGCCCAAATACAACGCTTTTTAGAGAAGACAACCATTAAAACGTCAAATTAACCCCTCTTCCGATATTCAACTACATCACAATATTTTTCCAAGACCCCATATATCCAGAATATGTATGCTGCAAGCACAACAATATGGCAAAAACCCATTTTCTGCCCTCAAGTTTGCTTCAGCACCCCCAAGGCCAATTATTATTATTATAATGTCTTCACGGAAGGGATCACAAAATTTTAGTTGTTTACACGGTCCGAACGCTCCCGAAAGCCCAACACAGTTAAATCGTCTGCCCCGCGGCCCACATGTTTCACTCCCATCTAATCAGCAGCCGCTGCACCAGAAACGCTTCCCCCGCAGTTGACACATTTTTTGGCAAGTCTAGAGCATAATAAAAACACAGGTGACATTCCCTGCTAAAATTTAAATGATCATTTTGTATATATTCTTTTGTCTTTTTAAACACCATCTTCCCGTTAGCGGACGGGATCAAAAACCAAGCTGCAATAAGCCATCACATTGCTGTAAATTGACAGTACATATAGGTTATATTAACAAAGCACCACCCGCACTTGGAAATAACCATTCTAATTGTTGTTATACAAGCCCAAGCATCACAAAAAAAACCCAATTTATTGTAATCACAAAACGTCATACCCGGATTAACCAAATCAAATACCAGTGTCCCCATTAATTTTCTAGCTCCCTTTATTTTTGTTAAACTTCCTCCGCGCCCGTCACCTATCTCGGTAAATATTTTCCCCGTCAGCCGAGGAGGCCCCGCTATTTTTTCCTTACCAAACAGTACTTTCCCGCAGCCACGGTCTTAAATATATCCCCGTTATCCGAGGGAGCCCCCACTATTTTCCCAAAATAGTATTTTTAACTTCTCCCCGGCCTTATTTTGCCATTAGTGTCTGTGGAACAAGCTGTTACACTTTCATCCACTCACATATTATTTATATATGTATATTACCTCTATGCATTAGTGCATATATTATCCTGCATTCTATGCATTTTAAGCTGGCCAGCAAACCCATATTTATTTATCCATAAATATAGCTGTGTAATATTTTTAAAGCGCTTTGTCTTTCCAATTTTTTCCAATCCTTACAAGTTAGACGTATTTTTTGGATCGTCATCCAAACCCGCCTTACAACACGTGTTTCCCATATTTTACTTTTATTTTTTGTAGTGAGTTCGTGTGCCTCACACAGTTAACTCTATTATTTATTATTATTATTAATATTATTATTATCTATTCGACTGTATCGACTGTATCTCCTAGGCCTTTCCTAATTTTACTGCAGAAACCACACAAACACCATACAACGTATATTCGTGCCTACCCTTTAGACACAGGACACTCCCCGGCCCCAATATTGTATCTCTAGTACAATATATTCGTGCCTACCCCTGAGACACAGGACACTTTCCAGCAAAGTGCCCCACCGTACCTGCCATTGACTAGTATAAACACAGGGTTTTATCGCCGTCACCCAGGACGCGAAACCAGCCCAACAATGGACCTCACATACAATGTCCCTTTAACGCATTTGGAAACACCTTCACAACATGCAGACATTAATGTGGACTTACCCGAGATCCATCAGATGTCTCCCTCCAGCAGGAAAAGTCTTCAACCGCCGAGAATCCAGGCGCCCCCGTCGAAAAACTCCGGCCCACCAAGGGTTTTGAAGACGCCGTGCGCACGGTCACTTACCAGATGTCGAACAGCAGCGCCTGGTTTCTCGCTCCGGTATATTGACCTCCATGGCTCAGAAGGACCAAAATGTCAGGTTCATTAATAATTACCTTCGTCCATAATTATCAATAACTGCAGGAAGACATCTTATTCAATTATTGACATTTAATTAAATAGAAATGGATACAACAGATAAAAGCCTCCGGAGGGGAGCGTTACAGCAAGTGTCACCTTACAACTTCCGAACGTCTTCCCGAATAGACGTTTTCGTCCCATTCTTATGGTCACAAGTTACAGAGTTGTTGATCATTCCATCACGTATGAGTAAAAACAACATCTGGGACTACAATAACAATCAAAGTATTTTACTCATAACAAAAACAGGGACTAGACCTAACAACATGTAGATTAGAGTAATTATACAACCTCCTTGACCTAAGAATCATATAATATAATCATAATCATATAGTCGTTACATACAGAAAAACCCGAAGTGTACGGTTACATAACGATAACAATATTCTTGTTATTGTCCGAATAGCCCTGTCCTCGTCACCAAGGGCCCACCAAATCTCAAGGACCCAGATTGGGTGGATTATCTGTATAACCATCCTGGAACAGGCTGTCCAGGTTAAAGATGACTTGGTGTGACCTCAACACTTTTGAAAAACAGAAAGAGAATGATTTAACAAAGTAATGAATTAATACAGAGAAAAGAAAGAGAATGATTTAATAAAGAAATGAATTAATATAACTATTATAATAGTAAAACAGAACAAACCCAACAGACACCCATGAAATGTCGAAGAAGATGCGGGGTATGATGCTCACAGCACTTGGTATTCCCAAGCGGTCTCCCAATCAGGTACTAACCAGGCCGAACCATGCTTGGCTTCCGAAATCGGACGAGATCGGGCCTTTTCAGGGTGGTATGGCCGTGAGCGGTACTGCTTTTGCAGATGGACACCCATGAAATGTCGAAAAAGATGCGGGGTATGAAGCTCACAGCACTTGGTATTCCCAAGCGGTCTCCCAATCAGGTACTAACCAGGCCGAACCATGCTTGGCTTCCGAGATCGGACGAGATCGGGCCTTTTCAGGGTGGTATGGCCATGTGAGCGGTACTGCTCTTGCAGATGGACACCCATGAAATGTCGAAAAAGATGCGGGTTATGATGCTCACAGCACCTGGTATTCCCAAGCGGTCTCCCAATCAGGTACTAACCAGGCCGAACCATGCTTGGCTTCCGAGATCGGGCGAGATCGGGCCTTTTCAGGGTGGTATGGCCGTGAGCGGTACTGCACTAGCAGATGGACACCCATGAAATGTCGAAAAAGATGCGGGGTATGATGCTCACAGCACCTGGTATTCCCAAGCGATCTCCCAATCAGGTACTAACCAGGCCGAACCATGCTTGGCTTCCGAGATCGGGCGAGATCGGGCCTTTTCAGGGTGGTATGGCCGTGAGCGGTACTGTTCTTGCAGATGGACACCCATGAAATGTCGAAAAAGATGCGGGGTATGATGCTCACAGCACCTGGTATTCCCAAGCGGTCTCCCAATCAGGTACTAACCAGGCCGAACCATGCTTGGCTTCCGAGATCGGACGAGATCGGGCCTTTTCAGGGTGGTATGGCCGTGAGCGGTACTGCATTAGCAGATGGACACCCATGAAATGTCGAAAAAGATGCGGGGTATGATGCTCACAGCACCTGGTATTCCCAAGCGGTCTCCCAATCAGGTACTAACCAGGCCGAACCATGCTTGGCTTCCGGGATCGGACGAGATCGGGCCTTTTCAGGGTGGTATGGCCGTGAGCGGTACTGCACTAGCAGATGGACACCCATGAAATGTCGAAAAAGATGCGGGGTATGATGCTCACAGCACCTGGTATTCCCAAACGGTCTCCCAATCAGGTACTAACCAGGCCGAAACATGCTTGGCTTCCGAGATCGGGCGAGATCGGGCCTTTTCAGGGTGGTATGGCCGTGAGCGGTACTGCTTTTGCAGATGGACACCCATGAAATGTCGAAAAAGATGCGGGGTATGATGCTCACAGCACGTGGTATTCCCAAGCGGTCTCCCAATCAGGTACTATCCAGGCCGAACCATGCTTGGCTGCCGAGATCGGACGAGATCGGACGAGATCGGGCCTTTTCAGGGTGGTATGGCTGTGAGCGGTACTGCACTAGCAGATGGACACCCATGAAATGTCAAAAAAGATGCAGGGTATGATGCTCACAGCACGTGGTATTCCCAAGCGGTCTCCCAATCAGGTACTAACCAGGCCGAATCATGCTTGTCTTCCGAGATCGGACGAGATCGGGCCTTTTCAGGGTGGTATGGCCGTGAGCGGTGCTGCACTAGCAGATGGACACCCATGAAATGTCGAAAAAGATGCGGGGTATGATACTCACAGCACCTGGTATTCCCAAGCGGTCTCCCAATCAGGTACTAACCAGGCCGAACCATGCTTGGCTTCCGAGATCGGACTAAATCGGGCTTTTTCAGGGTGGTATGGCCGTGAGCAGTACTGCTCCTGCAGATGGACACCCATGAAATGTCGAAAAAGATGCGGGGTATGATGCTCACAGCGCCTGGTATTCCCAAGCGGTCTCCCAATCAGGTACTAATCAGGCCGAACCATGCTTGGCTTCCGAGATCGGACGAGATCGGGCCTTTTCAGGGTGGTATGGCCGTGAGCGGTACTGCACTAGCAGATGGACACCCATGAAATGTCGAAAAAGATGCGGGGTATGATGCTCACAGCACCTGGTATTCCGAAGCGGTCTCCCAATCAGGTACTAAACAGGCCAAACCATGCTTGGCTGCCGAGATCGGACGAGATCGGGCCTTTTCAGGGTGGTATGGCCGTGAGCGGTACTGCACTAGCAGATGGACACCCATGAAATGTCGAAAAAGATGCGGGGTATAATGCCCACAGCACCTGGTATTCCCAAGCGGTCTCCCAATCAGGTACAAACCAGGCCGAACTATGCTTGGCTTCCGAGATCGGACAAGATCGGGCCTTTTCAGGGTGGTATGGCCGTGAGCGGTGCTGCACTAGCAGATGGACACCCATGAAATGTCGAAAAAGATGCGGGGTATGATGCTCACTGCACCTGGTATTCCCAAGCGGTCTCCCAATCAGGTACTAACCAGGCCGAACAATGCTTGGCTGCCGAGATCGGACGAGATCGGGCCTTTTCAGGGTGGTATGGCCGTGAGCGGTACTGCTTTTGCAGATGGACACCCATGAAATGTCGAAAAAGATGCGGGTATGCTGCTCACAGCACCTGGTATTCCCAAGCGGTCTCCCAATCAGGTACTAAACAGGCCGAACCATGCTTGGCTTCCGAGATCGGAGGAGATCGGGCCTTTTCAGGGTGGTATGGCCGTGAGCGGTACTGCTCTTGCAGATGGACACCCATGAGCTAAAGTATTAATTCGACCTTCTACACCTGCTACCCAAATCAATTGGGATTTGACATTATTCAAAGTCAGTTGGAATATTCAGGTTATAAAAGAGGGGGGAAAAGGCAGGAATATATACAGCTATGTTTTACTTTTGTGCATTTCAGGCCAAATTGGTATTTGTCTTTGAGTCAGCAATAATAACAAAGGAGTAAAGTCAGCTTGATTGCAGTAAGACTTTTTGCACTCTATACACTCAATTTTCACATGTTGTTTTACTTCTGGACGCTGCAAATGGACTGCACATCTGTTGCATCGTGTGTATATATGTGTATTACCGTACTTTGAATTTTGATTTAAACCTTTACAACCCAACTACCTCAGATCAAGCAATTATAATGTAAAGTAGTAGATGTTTAAAAAAAGCACCAAATGCAAAAAGATAACAAAATAACAATACTAAATAGTCAAATAAGCAACTCCATTATTCTTTTAGAGAAAATATCTCAGCGGGGTCAAGTCATTCAATTCAAATCGACTGGTAATCAGATTCAATTAAAGACTAACCGATTGGGTGCAATGTTGTAGTGGCAGCACAACTAAATGAATTCACTGAATTTAAATGGGATTTATAAGTGTTTTCACATTTTATACTGTAAAACAAAAAATCACATAGGATTTATGGTTAAACACTGGAGCTACAGAATTTTACCAGAAATTACATTCAATTGGTATAGCACTTCAATAACCACCAGTTTATTGGAACACTATTGTAGATTTTTCATTTCACTGAAACTAAAATTATATTGCTCCACCACCACATGCACACACCCCTTTTTTACTGTATAACTCTAGCAACCACAAGTATTTTATTTTTATTTTTTTAAGAAGAAAATGACTGAGTATTCTTCTGTCTGTTCAGATATCACTACTTTTACATGATAAGAGAAGTAATTTTTAAAGAAGGCTCAGCAAAATACCCAGCATTCAATAGTACTGGCATGCTGGATCTTGCAAACTACACTCCTCAACTGCACGGAAAAAAAATAGAAAAAAACAGTCATACATTGTCTGCAGTACTTTCCACTCATTCGCTTACACTTTGTACTCCATCCTTTCTACACAAAAAGCATCATCCCGCTGTTACAGAGTAAAGAAGGTTGCACAGAGTCCTTTTCTTGCTGTTCTGTCTCTTTAGAACAGAAGGACACTTTGCGCTTCACAGAATGCAAGTCTACAAGTACTGCTGCTTAGATGTGGTTGAATGTTAGGCCCCTAAGAAATACATGTGAAGCAACAGCAATGCTTTACAAGGTGTCTATTGTTTATATAAATAAACATAAAACAGGTTACGAAAACATGCTGTAAAATCCAAATCATATTTTATCATAGTTTCACATGCTTAAACTAATAGTAATTGTTTAGTATAATTGATCGTCATGTGAAAGACATTGTTTAGTATTCTTTCATTCATTCATTCTCTCAACCGCTTATCCTCACAAGGGTCACGGGGGGTGCTAAGGCCTATCCCAGCTATCTACGGGCACCAGGCGGGGGACAAAAGAATGAACATAATTTAAAGTAATTGCTCTACAGTTGTACTGCATACCGGAGGTCATTTAATTCATTCAGATCAAGAACCTCAAATAACATAACGGCTGGTATTGTTGGAGATGGAAATCCAACTCATTTTATCTCTGAGGGCTAGCTGCGAATGCACTTGCATTATGTCAGTAAAATTCTAGAAATCATAGCGAAAGGGTTATTTTTCAAGAACATCTGTTCCCGAAAGACCGACAAATTGTCTTTATTTGATGCTCTTGTCAGGAGTGGTTGGATTGCCTTTCCTGGCATGACGTCACGATAACTATCAGCTGTCACTAATTACGTGATTAGATTATTTTTGGCGTCACTGGACAAGGTCCAAGTGGACATGGGGAAGCTGGAGCACCTCTTTGAGTCCAGGGCCAAAGAGACGCCATGGGCCAAGAAAGCGCCAGAGAGCAAAAAGTCCGAGATCCTGGTTCTGGACTCCAAGCGGAGCACCGCCATCAACATCGGGATGACGGTCCTGCCCGCCGTTCACGTCATCAAGAGCGCCATCCTCAACTTTGACGACTTTGCCATCAACAAGGAGGGTGTGGAGAAGATCCTGAGCATGACGCCCACAGAGGAGGAGAAGCAGAAGATCCGCGAGGCTCGCTCGGCCAATCCCGACGTTCCCCTGGGGACGGCCGAGGAATTCCTCTCGGGCCTGGCTTCCGTCAGCGCCTTGACCCCCCGCCTGCAGCTGTGGTCTTTCAAACTCAACTATGAGGCACTCGAGCAGGAGATCGCCGAGCCCCTGTTTGACCTGAAGTTGGGCATGGAGCAGCTGGCCGGCAACCGGACCTTCAAGAAGATCCTGGCCACGCTGCTGGCCGTGGGGAACTTCCTCAACGGGTGTCCTCCTCACCAGAATCTTCAGGCTCCCTCCATGGTGAATCAATTCCTCTGGGCATAGGCATAAGATAACTTGGGCGCTCTCTGGTGGTTGTACGCACCTGGGCATCATGATGAAACGGTAAAGGCTTCCCAGGGCGACGTGCATAGCAGTGGTGGGGCGTATGAGTACGCTGCGGCTCTAACTCTTCTACCAGCTGTGGCTCATCTCTAGAAATGATGTGCCTGAGAGCCCCGCACCACGGTGTGTCCATTACAAAATTCCTAAACGATTCTGAGGGGTTTCTTATACATTCCAAGCAGTCCGGTGTCTTCGAGGTGGATGGTTTGCGTCGCCGAGTGCGTCGGCGCGAGCGTGGGTGGCGCTCCGCTGGGTCCATAATGGTTGGATCGTGCTGTTACGATTTCACCGCGTAGTGCGACGCGATCGTAGGGTAAGTTGAACCCAGATGCAGAGTCGCCGAAGTAATTGGAAAGGTGAGGCAGATCTGTAGCTCTTGTTGGTTGATTTAATAAACGGGGTAACATAACTTAAACAACTTGGCTTGACCACTCATTACAAACGAACTGAACATGCGGCGTGGCGTCAATGGAAACAGCAATTACTACGAGGATTAACAGGAAACGAAACCAGAACTTAACCAGTCGATCCAACCGCGTCTACAGAAAATCATAATGCTTAAATACCAAAAATAATTTAATCACGTAATTAGTGACAGCTGATAGTTATCGTGACGTCATGCCAGGAAAGGCAATCCAACCACTCCTGACAGCTCTGAGTGATTTTGGATCCTTTGTTTCTCCCCCAAGTAATGAGGACATGTTCTTTTTAAGATAGCTCTCCATCTAAGTCCTACTATAGGTCCAGTCTTGGTAAAAGGTGCATGATGACAACTGATCTATCTGAAATCCAGAATTTGATCTGGATTTCAGATAGATCACCCATGAAATGTCGAAAAAGGTGCGGGGTATGATGCTCACAGCACCTGGTATTCACAAGCAGTCTCCCAATCAGGTACTAACCAGGCCGTACCATGCTTGGCTTCCGAGATCGAACGAGATCGGGCCTTTTCAGGGTGGTATGGCCGTGAGCGGTACTGCTCTTGCAGATGGACACCCATGAAATGTCGAAAAAGATGCGGGGTATGATGCTCACAGCACCTGGTATTCCCAAGCGGTCTCCCAATCAGGTACTAACCAGGCCGAACCATGCTTGGCTTACGAGATCGGACGAGATCGGGCCTTTTCAGGGTGGTATGGCCGTGAGCGGTACTGCTTTTGCAGATGGACACCCATGAAATGTCGAAAAAGATGCGGGGTATGATACTCACAGCACCTGGTATTCCCAAGCGGTCTCCCAATCAGGTACTAAACAGGCCGAACCATGCTTGGCTTCCGAGATCGGACGAGATCTGGCCTTTTCAGGGTGGTATGGCCGTGAGCGGTACTGCACTAGCAGATGGACACCCATGAAATGTCGAAAAAGATGCGGGGCATGGTTCTCACAGCACCCGGTATTCCCAAGCGGTCTCCCAATCTGGTACTAAACAAGTCTAACCATGCTTGGCTTCCGAGATCGGACGAGATCGGGCCTTTTCAGGGTGGTATGGCCGTGAGCGGTACTGCTCTAGCAGATGGACACCCATGAAATGTCGAAAAAGATGCGGGGTATGATGTACACAGCACCTGGTATTCCCAAGCGGACTCCCAATCAGGTACTAACCAGGCCGAACCATGCTTGGCTTCCGAGATCGGACGAGATCGGGCCTTTTCAGGGAGGTATGGCCGTGAGCGGTACTGCACTAGCAGATGGACACCCATGAAATGTCGAAAAAGATGCGGGGTATGATGCTCACCGCACCTGGTATTCCCAAGCGGTCTCCCAATCAGGTACTAACCAGGCCGAACCATGCTTGGCTGCCGAGATCGGACGAGATCAGGCGAGATCGGGCCTTATCAGGGTGGTATGGCCGTGAGCGGTACTGCTTTTGCAGATGGACACCCATGAAATGTCAAAAAAGATGCGGGGTATGATGCTCACAGCACCTGGTATTCCCAAGCAGTCTCCCAATCAGGTACTAAACAGGCCGAACCATGCTTGGCTTCCGAGATCGGACGAGATCGGGCCTTTTCAGCGTGGTATGGCCGTGAGCGGTACTCTACTAGCAGATGGACACCCATGAAATGTCGAAAAAGATGCTGGGTATGATGCTCACAGCACCTGGTATTCCCAAGCGGTCTGCCAATCAGGTACTAACCAGGCTGAACCATGCTTGGCTGCCTAGATCGGACGAGATCGGGCCTTTTCAGGGTGGTATGGCCGTGAGCGGTACTGCTCTTGCAGATGGACACCCATGAAATGTCAAAAAAGATGCGGGGTATGATGCTCACAGCACCTGGTATTCCCAAGCGGTCTCCCAATCAGGTACTAAACAGGCCGAATCATGCTTGGCTTCCGAGATCGGACGAGATCGGGCCTTTTCAGGGTGGTATGGCCGTGAGCGGTACTGCACTAGCAGATGGACACCCATGAAATGTCGAAAAAGATGCGGGGTATGATGCTTAAAGCACCTGGTATTCCCAAGCGGTCTCCCAATCAGGTACTAAACAGGCCGAACCATGCTTGGCTTCCGAGATCGGACGAGATCGGGCCTTTTCAGGGTGGTATGGCCGTGAGCGGTACTGCACTAGCAGATGGACACCCATGAAATGTCGAAAAAGATGCGGGGTATGATGCTCACAGCACCTGGTATTCCCAAGCGGTCTCCCAATCAGGTACTAACCAGGCCGAACCATGCTTGGCTTCCGAGATCGGGCGAGATCGGGCCTTTTCAGGGTGGTATGGCCGTGAGCGGTACTGCTCGTGTAGATGGACACCCATGAAATGTCGAAAAAGATGCGGGGTATGATACTCACAGCACCTGGTATTCCCAAGCGGTCTCCCAATCAGGTACTAAACAGGCCGAAGCATGCTTGGCTTCCAAAATCAGACGAGATCGGGCCTTTTCAGGGTGGTATGGCCGTGAGCGGTACCGCTCTTGCAGATGGACACCCATGAAATGTCGAAAAAGATGCGGGGTATGATGCTCACAGCACCTGGTATTCCCAAGCGGTCTCCCAATCAGGTACTAAACAGGCCGAACCATGCTTGGCTTCCAAGATCGGACGAGATCGGGCCTTTTCAGGGTGGTATGGCCGTGAGCGGTACTGCACTGGCAGATGGACACCCATGAAATGTCGAAAAAGATGCGGGGTATGATGCTCACAGCACCTGGTATTCCCAAGCGGTCTCCCAATCAGGTACTAAACAGGCCGAACCATGCTTGGCTTCCGAGATCGGACGAGATCGGGCCTTTTCAGGGTGGAATGGCCGTGAGCGGTACTGCACTAGCAGATGGACACCCATGAAATGTCGAAAAAGATGCGGGGTATGATGCTCACAGCACCTGGTATTCCGAAGCGGTCTCCCAATCAGGTACTAAACAGGCCGAACCATGCTTGGCTACCGAGATCGGACGAGATCGGGCCTTTTCAGGGTGGTATGGCCGTGAGCGGTACTGCACTAGCAGATGGACACCCATGAAATGTCGAAAAAGATGCGGGGTATGATGCTCACAGCACCAGGTATTTCCAAGCGGTCTCCCAATCAGGTACTAACCAGGCTGAACCATGCTTGGCTTCCGAGATCGGACGAGATCGGGCCTTTCCAGGGTGGTATGGCCGTGAGCGGTACTGTACTAGCAGATGGACACCCATGAAATGTCGAAAAAGATGCGCGGTATGATGCTCACAGCACCTGGAATTCCCAAGCGGTCTCCCAATCAGGTACTAACCAGGCCGAACCATGCTGGCTGCCGAGATCGGACGAGATCGGGCCTTTTCAGGGTGGTATGGCCGTGAGCGGTCCTGCTTTAGCAGATGGACACCCATGAAATCTCGAAAAAGATGCGGGGTATGATGCTCACAGCACCTGGTATTCCCAAGCGGTCTCCCAATCAGGTACTAAACAGGCCGAACCATGCGTGGCTTCCGAGATCGGACGAGATCGGGCCTTTTCAGGGTGGTATGGCCGTGAGCGGTACTGCTCTTGCAGATGGACACCCATGAAATGTCGAAAAAGATGCGGGGTATGCTGCTCACAGCACCTGGTATTCCCAAGCGGTCTCCCAATCAGGTACTAAACAGGCCGAACCATGCTTGGCTTCCGAGATCGGAGGAGATCGGGCCTTTTCAGGGTGGTATGGCCGTGAGCGGTACTGCTCTTGCAGATGGACACCCATGAAATGTCGAAAAAGATGCGGGGTATGGTGCTCACAGCACCTGGTATTCCCAAGCGGTCTCCCAATCAGGTACTAACCAGGCCGAACCATGCTTGGCTTCCGAGATCGGACGAGATCGGGCCATTTCAGGGTGGTATGGCCGTGAACGGTACTGCACAAGCAGATGGACACCCATGAAATGTCGAAAAAGATGCGGGGCATGGTTCTCACAGCACCTGGTATTCCCAAGCGGTCGCCCAATCTGGTACTAAACAAGTCTAACCATGCTTGGCTTCCGAGATCGGGCGAGATCGGGCCTTTTCAGGGTGGTATGGCCGTGAGCGGTACTGCTTTTGCAGATGGACACCCATGAAATGTCGAAAAAGATGCGGGGTATGATGCTCACAGCACCTGGTATTCCCAAGC
Organism: Stigmatopora nigra; assembly: GCF_051989575.1. NCBI lineage: Eukaryota > Metazoa > Chordata > Actinopteri > Syngnathiformes > Syngnathidae > Stigmatopora > Stigmatopora nigra. The sequence goes on from NW_027551603.1 coordinate 1,434,057, forward strand.
GGTCTCCCAACCAGGTACTAACCAGGCCCAACCATGCTTGGCTTCCAAGATCGGACGAGATCGGGCCTTTTCAGGGTGGTATGGCCGTGAGCGGTACTGCACTAGCAGATGGACACCCATGAAATGTCGAAAAAGATGCGGGGTATGATGCTCACAGCACCTGGTATTCCCAAGCGGTCTCCCAATCAGGTACTAACCAGGCCGAACCATGCTTGGCTTCCGAGATCGGACGAGATCAGGCCTTTTCAGGGTGGTATGGCCGTGAGCGGTACTGCTCTTGCAGATGGACACCCATGAGCTAAAGTATTAATTCGACCTTCTACACCTGCTACCCAAATCAATTGGGATTTGACATTATTCAAAGTCAGTTGGAATATTCAGGTTATAAAAGAGGGGGGAAAAGGCAGGAATATATACAGCTATGTTTTACTTTTGTGCATTTCAGGCCAAATTGGTATTTGTCTTTGAGTCAGCAATAATAACAAAGGAGTAAAGTCAGCTTGATTGCAGTAAGACTTTTTGCACTCTATACACTCAATTTTCACATGTTGTTTTACTTCTGGACGCTGCAAATGGACTGCACATCTGTTGCATCGTGTGTATATATGTGTATTACCGTACTTTGAATTTTGATTTAAACCTTTACAACCCAACTACCTCAGATCAAGCAATTATAATGTAAAGTAGTAGATGTTTAAAAAAAGCACCAAATGCAAAAAGATAACAAAATAACAATACTAAATAGTCAAATAAGCAACTCCATTATTCTTTTAGAGAAAATATCTCAGCGGGGTCAAGTCATTCAATTCAAATCGACTGGTAATCAGATTCAATTAAAGACTAACCGATTGGGTGCAATGTTGTAGTGGCAGCACAACTAAATGAATTCACTGAATTTAAATGGGATTTATAAGTGTTTTCACATTTTATACTGTAAAACAAAAAATCACATAGGATTTATGGTTAAACACTGGAGCTACAGAATTTTACCAGAAATTACATTCAATTGGTATAGCACTTCAATAACCACCAGTTTATTGGAACACTATTGTAGATTTTTCATTTCACTGAAACTAAAATTATATTGCTCCACCACCACATGCACACACCCCTTTTTTACTGTATAACTCTAGCAACCACAAGTATTTTATTTTTATTTTTTTAAGAAGAAAATGACTGAGTATTCTTCTGTCTGTTCAGATATCACTACTTTTACATGATAAGAGAAGTAATTTTTAAAGAAGGCTCAGCAAAATACCCAGCATTCAATAGTACTGGCATGCTGGATCTTGCAAACTACACTCCTCAACTGCACGGAAAAAAAATAGAAAAAAACAGTCATACATTGTCTGCAGTACTTTCCACTCATTCGCTTACACTTTGTACTCCATCCTTTCTACACAAAAAGCATCATCCCGCTGTTACAGAGTAAAGAAGGTTGCACAGAGTCCTTTTCTTGCTGTTCTGTCTCTTTAGAACAGAAGGACACTTTGCGCTTCACAGAATGCAAGTCTACAAGTACTGCTGCTTAGATGTGGTTGAATGTTAGGCCCCTAAGAAATACATGTGAAGCAACAGCAATGCTTTACAAGGTGTCTATTGTTTATATAAATAAACATAAAACAGGTTACGAAAACATGCTGTAAAATCCAAATCATATTTTATCATAGTTTCACATGCTTAAACTAATAGTAATTGTTTAGTATAATTGATCGTCATGTGAAAGACATTGTTTAGTATTCTTTCATTCATTCATTCTCTCAACCGCTTATCCTCACAAGGGTCACGGGGGGTGCTAAGGCCTATCCCAGCTATCTACGGGCACCAGGCGGGGGACAAAAGAATGAACATAATTTAAAGTAATTGCTCTACAGTTGTACTGCATACCGGAGGTCATTTAATTCATTCAGATCAAGAACCTCAAATAACATAACGGCTGGTATTGTTGGAGATGGAAATCCAACTCATTTTATCTCTGAGGGCTAGCTGCGAATGCACTTGCATTATGTCAGTAAAATTCTAGAAATCATAGCGAAAGGGTTATTTTTCAAGAACATCTGTTCCCGAAAGACCGACAAATTGTCTTTATTTGATGCTCTTGTCAGGAGTGGTTGGATTGCCTTTCCTGGCATGACGTCACGATAACTATCAGCTGTCACTAATTACGTGATTAGATTATTTTTGGCGTCACTGGACAAGGTCCAAGTGGACATGGGGAAGCTGGAGCACCTCTTTGAGTCCAGGGCCAAAGAGACGCCATGGGCCAAGAAAGCGCCAGAGAGCAAAAAGTCCGAGATCCTGGTTCTGGACTCCAAGCGGAGCACCGCCATCAACATCGGGATGACGGTCCTGCCCGCCGTTCACGTCATCAAGAGCGCCATCCTCAACTTTGACGACTTTGCCATCAACAAGGAGGGTGTGGAGAAGATCCTGAGCATGACGCCCACAGAGGAGGAGAAGCAGAAGATCCGCGAGGCTCGCTCGGCCAATCCCGACGTTCCCCTGGGGACGGCCGAGGAATTCCTCTCGGGCCTGGCTTCCGTCACCGCCTTGACCCCCCGCCTGCAGCTGTGGTCTTTCAAACTCAACTATGAGGCACTCGAGCAGGAGATCGCCGAGCCCCTGTTTGACCTGAAGTTGGGCATGGAGCAGCTGGCCGGCAACCGGACCTTCAAGAAGATCCTGGCCACGCTGCTGGCCGTGGGGAACTTCCTCAACGGGTGTCCTCCTCACCAGAATCTTCAGGCTCCCTCCATGGTGAATCAATTCCTCTGGGCATAGGCATAAGATAACTTGGGCGCTCTCTGGTGGTTGTACGCACCTGGGCATCATGATGAAACGGTAAAGGCTTCCCAGGGCGACGTGCATAGCAGTGGTGGGGCGTATGAGTACGCTGCGGCTCTAACTCTTCTACCAGCTGTGGCTCATCTCTAGAAATGATGTGCCTGAGAGCCCCGCACCACGGTGTGTCCATTACAAAATTCCTAAACGATTCTGAGGGGTTTCTTATACATTCCAAGCAGTCCGGTGTCTTCGAGGTGGATGGTTTGCGTCGCCGAGTGCGTCGGCGCGAGCGTGGGTGGCGCTCCGCTGGGTCCATAATGGTTGGATCGTGCTGTTACGATTTCACCGCGTAGTGCGACGCGATCGTAGGGTAAGTTGAACCCAGATGCAGAGTCGCCGAAGTAATTGGAAAGGTGAGGCAGATCTGTAGCTCTTGTTGGTTGATTTAATAAACGGGGTAACATAACTTAAACAACTTGGCTTGACCACTCATTACAAACGAACTGAACATGCGGCGTGGCGTCAATGGAAACAGCAATTACTACGAGGATTAACAGGAAACGAAACCAGAACTTAACCAGTCGATCCAACCGCGTCCACAGAAAATCATAATGCTTAAATACCAAAAATAATTTAATCACGTAATTAGTGACAGCTGATAGTTATCGTGACGTCATGCCAGGAAAGGCAATCCAACCACTCCTGACAGCTCTGAGTGATTTTGGATCCTTTGTTTCTCCCCCAAGTAATGAGGACATGTTCTTTTTAAGATAGCTCTCCATCTAAGTCCTACTATAGGTCCAGTCTTGGTAAAAGGTGCATGATGACAACTGATCTATCTGAAATCCAGAATTTGATCTGGATTTCAGATAGATCACCCATGAAATGTCGAAAAAGGTGCGGGGTATGATGCTCACAGCACCTGGTATTCCCAAGCGGTCTCCCAATCAGGTACTAACCAGGCCGTACCATGCTTGGCTTCCGAGATCGAACGAGATCGGGCCTTTTCAGGGTGGTATGGCCGTGAGCGGTACTGCTCTTGCAGATGGACACCCATGAAATGTCGAAAAAGATGCGGGGTATGATGCTCACAGCACCTGGTATTCCCAAGCGGTCTCCCAATCAGGTACTAACCAGGCCGAACCATGCTTGGCTTACGAGATCGGACGAGATCGGGCCTTTTCAGGGTGGTATGGCCGTGAGCGGTACTGCTTTTGCAGATGGACACCCATGAAATGTCAAAAAAGATGCGGGGTATGATGCTCACAGCACCTGGTATTCCCAAGCGGTCTCCCAATCAGGTACTAAACAGGCCGAACCATGCTTGGCTTCCGAGATCGGACGAGATCTGGCCTTTTCAGGGTGGTATGGCCGTGAGCAGTACTGCCCTTGCAGATGGACACCCATGAAATGTCGAAAAAGATGCGGGGTATGATGCTCACAGCACCTGGTATTCCCAAGCGGTCTCCCAATCAGGTACTAACCAGGCCAAACCATGCTTGGCTTCCGAGATCGGACGAGATCGGGCCTTTTCAGGGTGGTATGGCCGTGAGCGGTACTGCACTAGCAGATGGACACCCATGAAATGTCGAAAAAGATGCGGGGCATGGTTCTCACAGCACCCGGTATTCCCAAGCGGTCTCCCAATCTGGTACTAAACAAGTCTAACCATGCTTGGCTTCCGAGATCGGACGAGATCGGGCCTTTTCAGGGTGGTATGGCCGTGAGCGGTACTGCTCTAGCAGATGGACACCCATGAAATGTCGAAAAAGATGCGGGGTATGATGTACACAGCACCTGGTATTCCCAAGCGGACTCCCAATCAGGTACTAACCAGGCCGAACCATGCTTGGCTTCCGAGATCGGACGAGATCGGGCCTTTTCAGGGAGGTATGGCCGTGAGCGGTACTGCACTAGCAGATGGACACCCATGAAATGTCGAAAAAGATGCGGGGTATGATGCTCACCGCACCTGGTATTCCCAAGCGGTCTCCCAATCAGGTACTAACCAGGCCGAACCATGCTTGGCTGCCGAGATCGGACGAGATCAGGCGAGATCGGGCCTTATCAGGGTGGTATGGCCGTGAGCGGTACTGCTTTTGCAGATGGACACCCATGAAATGTCAAAAAAGATGCGGGGTATGATGCTCACAGCACCTGGTATTCCCAAGCAGTCTCCCAATCAGGTACTAAACAGGCCGAACCATGCTTGGCTTCCGAGATCGGACGAGATCGGGCCTTTTCAGCGTGGTATGGCCGTGAGCGGTACTGCACTAGCAGATGGACACCCATGAAATGTCGAAAAAGATGCTGGGTATGATGCTCACAGCACCTGGTATTCCCAAGCGGTCTGCCAATCAGGTACTAACCAGGCTGAACCATGCTTGGCTGCCTAGATCGGACGAGATCGGGCCTTTTCAGGGTGGTATGGCCGTGAGCGGTACTGCTCTTGCAGATGGACACCCATGAAATGTCAAAAAAGATGCGGGGTATGATGCTCACAGCACCTGGTATTCCCAAGCGGTCTCCCAATCAGGTACTAAACAGGCCGAATCATGCTTGGCTTCCGAGATCGGACGAGATCGGGCCTTTTCAGGGTGGTATGGCCGTGAGCGGTACTGCACTAGCAGATGGACACCCATGAAATGTCGAAAAAGATGCGGGGTATGATGCTTAAAGCACCTGGTATTCCCAAGCGGTCTCCCAATCAGGTACTAAACAGGCCGAACCATGCTTGGCTTCCGAGATCGGACGAGATCGGGCCTTTTCAGGGTGGTATGGCCGTGAGCGGTACTGCACTAGCAGATGGACACCCATGAAATGTCGAAAAAGATGCGGGGTATGATGCTCACAGCACCTGGTATTCCCAAGCGGTCTCCCAATCAGGTACTAACCAGGCCGAACCATGCTTGGCTTCCGAGATCGGGCGAGATCGGGCCTTTTCAGGGTGGTATGGCCGTGAGCGGTACTGCTCGTGTAGATGGACACCCATGAAATGTCGAAAAAGATGCGGGGTATGATACTCACAGCACCTGGTATTCCCAAGCGGTCTCCCAATCAGGTACTAAACAGGCCGAAGCATGCTTGGCTTCCAAAATCAGACGAGATCGGGCCTTTTCAGGGTGGTATGGCCGTGAGCGGTACCGCTCTTGCAGATGGACACCCATGAAATGTCGAAAAAGATGCGGGGTATGATGCTCACAGCACCTGGTATTCCCAAGCGGTCTCCCAATCAGGTACTAAACAGGCCGAACCATGCTTGGCTTCCAAGATCGGACGAGATCGGGCCTTTTCAGGGTGGTATGGCCGTGAGCGGTACTGCACTGGCAGATGGACACCCATGAAATGTCGAAAAAGATGCGGGGTATGATGCTCACAGCACCTGGTATTCCCAAGCGGTCTCCCAATCAGGTACTAAACAGGCCGAACCATGCTTGGCTTCCGAGATCGGACGAGATCGGGCCTTTTCAGGGTGGAATGGCCGTGAGCGGTACTGCACTAGCAGATGGACACCCATGAAATGTCGAAAAAGATGCGGGGTATGATGCTCACAGCACCTGGTATTCCGAAGCGGTCTCCCAATCAGGTACTAAACAGGCCGAACCATGCTTGGCTACCGAGATCGGACGAGATCGGGCCTTTTCAGGGTGGTATGGCCGTGAGCGGTACTGCACTAGCAGATGGACACCCATGAAATGTCGAAAAAGATGCGGGGTATGATGCTCACAGCACCAGGTATTTCCAAGCGGTCTCCCAATCAGGTACTAACCAGGCTGAACCATGCTTGGCTTCCGAGATCGGACGAGATCGGGCCTTTCCAGGGTGGTATGGCCGTGAGCGGTACTGTACTAGCAGATGGACACCCATGAAATGTCGAAAAAGATGCGCGGTATGATGCTCACAGCACCTGGAATTCCCAAGCGGTCTCCCAATCAGGTACTAACCAGGCCGAACCATGCTGGCTGCCGAGATCGGACGAGATCGGGCCTTTTCAGGGTGGTATGGCCGTGAGCGGTCCTGCTTTAGCAGATGGACACCCATGAAATCTCGAAAAAGATGCGGGGTATGATGCTCACAGCACCTGGTATTCCCAAGCGGTCTCCCAATCAGGTACTAAACAGGCCGAACCATGCGTGGCTTCCGAGATCGGACGAGATCGGGCCTTTTCAGGGTGGTATGGCCGTGAGCGGTACTGCTCTTGCAGATGGACACCCATGAAATGTCGAAAAAGACGCTGGGTATGACGCTTACAGCACCTGGTATTCCCAAGCGGTATCCCAATCAGGTACTAAACAGGCCGAACCATGCGTGGCTTCCGAGATCGGACGAGATCGGGCCTTTTCAGGGTGGTATGGCGGTGAGCGGTACTGCTCTTGCAGATGGACACCCATGAAATGTCGAAAAAGATGCTGAGTATGATGCTTACAGCACCTGGTATTCCCAAGCGGTCTCCCAATCAGGTACTAACCAGGCCGAACCATGCTTGGCTTCCGAGATCGGACGAGATCGGGCCCTTTCAGGGTGGTATGGCCGTGAGCGGTACTGCTCTTGCAGATGGACACCCATGAAATGTCGAAAAAGATGCTGGGTATGATGCTCACAGCACCTGGTATTCCCAAGCGGTCTCCCAATCAGGTACTAACCAGGCCGAACCATGCTTGGCTCCCGAGATCGGACGAGATCGGGCCTTTTCAGGGTGGTATGGCCGTGAGCGGTACTGCTCTTGCAGATGGACACCCATGAAATGTCGAAAAAGATGCGGGGTATGATGCTCACAGCACCTGGTATTCCCAAGCGGTCTCCCAATCAGGTACTAACCAGGCCGAACCATGCGTGGCTTCCGAGATCGGACGAGATCGGGCCTTTTCAGGGTGGTATGGCCGTGAGCGGTACTGCTCTTGCAGATGGACACCCATGAAATGTCGAAAAAGATGCTGGGTATGATGCTCACAGCACCTGGTATTCCCAAGCGGTCTCCCAATCAGGTACTTACCAGGCCGAACCATGCTTGGCTCCCGAGATCGGACGAGATCGGGCCTTTTCAGGGTGGTATGGCCGTGAGCGGTACTGCACTAGCAGATGGACACCCATGAAATGTCGAAAAAGATGCGGGGTATGATGCTCACAGCACCTGGTATTCCCAAGCGGCCTCCCAATCAGGTACTAACCAGGCCGAACCATGCTTGGCTTCCGAGACCGGGCGAGATCGGGCTCTTTCAGGGTGGTATGGCCGTGAGCGGTACTGTTCTTGCAGATGGACACCCATGAAATGTCGAAAAAGATGCGGGGTATGATGCTCACAGCACCTGGTATTCCCAAGCGGTCTCCCAATCAGGTACTAAACAGGCCGAACCATGCTTGGCTTCCAAGATCGGACGAGATCGGGCCTTTTCAGGGTGGTATGGCCGTGAGCGGTAATGCTCTCGCAGATGGACACCCATGAAATGTCGAAAAAGATGCGGGGTATGATGCTCACAGCACCTGGTATTCCCAAGCGGTCTCCCAATCAGGTACTAAACAGGCCGAACCATGCTTGGCTTCCGAGATCGGACGAGATCGGGCCTTTTCAGGGTGGTATGGCCGTGAGCGGTACTGCACTAGCAGATGGACACCCATGAAATGTCGAAAAAGATGCGGGGTATGATGCTCACAGCACCTGGTATTCCGAAGCGGTCTCCCAATCAGGTACTAAACAGGCCGAACCATGCTTGGCTGCCGAGATCGGACGAGATCGGGCCTTTTCAGGGTGGTATGGCCGTGAGCGGTACTGCACTAGCAGATGGACACCCATGAAATGTCGAAAAAGATGCGGGGTATGATGCCCACAGCACCTGGTATTCCCAAGCGGTCTCCCAATCAGGTACTAACCAGGCCGAACGATGCTTGGCTCCCGAGATCGGGCGAGATCGGGCCTTTTCAGGGTGGTATGGCTGTGAGCGGTACTGCTCTTGCAGATGGACACCCATGAAATGTCGAAAAAGATGCGGGGTATGATGCTCACAGCACCTGGTATTCCCAAGCGGTCTCCCAATCAGGTACTAACCAGGCCGAACCATGCGTGGCTTCCGAGATCGGACGAGATCGGGCCTTTTCAGGGTGGTATGGCCGTGAGCGGTACTGCTCTTGCAGATGGACACCCATGAAATGTCGAAAAAGATGCTGGGTATGATGCTCACAGCACCTGGTATTCCCAAGCGGTCTCCCAATCAGGTACTAACCAGGCCGAACCATGCTTGGCTCCCGAGATCGGACGAGATCGGGCCTTTTCAGGGTGGTATGGCCGTGAGCGGTACTGCACTAGCAGATGGACACCCATGAAATGTCGAAAAAGATGCGGGGTATGATGCTCACAGCACCTGGTATTCCCAAGCGGCCTCCCAATCAGGTACTAACCAGGCCGAACCATGCTTGGCTTCCGAGACCGGGCGAGATCGGGCTCTTTCAGGGTGGTATGGCCGTGAGCTGTACTGTTCTTGCAGATGGACACCCATGAAATGTCGAAAAAGATGCGGGGTATAATGCTCACAGCACCTGGTATTCCCAAGCGGTCTCCCAATCAGGTACTAAACAGGCCGAACAATGCTTGGCTTCCAAGATCGGACGAGATCGGGCCTTTTCAGGGTGGTATGGCCGTGAGCGGTAATGCTCTTGCAGATGGACACCCATGAAATGTCGAAAAAGATGCGGGGTATGATGCTCACAGCACCTGGTATTCCCAAGCGGTCTCCCAATCAGGTACTAAACAGGCCGAACCATGCTTGGCTTCCGAGATCGGACGAGATCGGGCCTTTTCAGGGTGGTATGGCCGTGAGCGGCACTGCATTAGCAGATGGACACCCATGAAATGTCGAAAAAGATGCGGGGTATGATGCTCACAGCACCTGGTATTCCCAAGCGGTCTCCCAATCAGGTACTAACCAGGCCAAACCATGCTTGGCTTCCGAGATCGGACGAGATCGGGCCTTTTCAGGGTGGTATGGCCGTGAGCGGTACTGCACTAGCAGATGGACACCCATGAAATGTCGAAAAAGATGCGGGGCATGGTTCTCACAGCACCCGGTATTCCCAAGCGGTCTCCCAATCTGGTACTAAACAAGTCTAACCATGCTTGGCTTCCGAGATCGGACGAGATCGGGCCTTTTCAGGGTGGTATGGCCGTGAGCGGTACTGCTCTAGCAGATGGACACCCATGAAATGTCGAAAAAGATGCGGGGTATGATGTACACAGCACCTGGTATTCCCAAGCGGACTCCCAATCAGGTACTAACCAGGCCGAACCATGCTTGGCTTCCGAGATCGGACGAGATCGGGCCTTTTCAGGGAGGTATGGCCGTGAGCGGTACTGCACTAGCAGATGGACACCCATGAAATGTCGAAAAAGATGCGGGGTATGATGCTCACCGCACCTGGTATTCCCAAGCGGTCTCCCAATCAGGTACTAACCAGGCCGAACCATGCTTGGCTGCCGAGATCGGACGAGATCAGGCGAGATCGGGCCTTATCAGGGTGGTATGGCCGTGAGCGGTACTGCTTTTGCAGATGGACACCCATGAAATGTCAAAAAAGATGCGGGGTATGATGCTCACAGCACCTGGTATTCCCAAGCAGTCTCCCAATCAGGTACTAAACAGGCCGAACCATGCTTGGCTTCCGAGATCGGACGAGATCGGGCCTTTTCAGCGTGGTATGGCCGTGAGCGGTACTGCACTAGCAGATGGACACCCATGAAATGTCGAAAAAGATGCTGGGTATGATGCTCACAGCACCTGGTATTCCCAAGCGGTCTGCCAATCAGGTACTAACCAGGCTGAACCATGCTTGGCTGCCTAGATCGGACGAGATCGGGCCTTTTCAGGGTGGTATGGCCGTGAGCGGTACTGCTCTTGCAGATGGACACCCATGAAATGTCAAAAAAGATGCGGGGTATGATGCTCACAGCACCTGGTATTCCCAAGCGGTCTCCCAATCAGGTACTAAACAGGCCGAATCATGCTTGGCTTCCGAGATCGGACGAGATCGGGCCTTTTCAGGGTGGTATGGCCGTGAGCGGTACTGCACTAGCAGATGGACACCCATGAAATGTCGAAAAAGATGCGGGGTATGATGCTTAAAGCACCTGGTATTCCCAAGCGGTCTCCCAATCAGGTACTAAACAGGCCGAACCATGCTTGGCTTCCGAGATCGGACGAGATCGGGCCTTTTCAGGGTGGTATGGCCGTGAGCGGTACTGCACTAGCAGATGGACACCCATGAAATGTCGAAAAAGATGCGGGGTATGATGCTCACAGCACCTGGTATTCCCAAGCGGTCTCCCAATCAGGTACTAACCAGGCCGAACCATGCTTGGCTTCCGAGATCGGGCGAGATCGGGCCTTTTCAGGGTGGTATGGCCGTGAGCGGTACTGCTCGTGTAGATGGACACCCATGAAATGTCGAAAAAGATGCGGGGTATGATACTCACAGCACCTGGTATTCCCAAGCGGTCTCCCAATCAGGTACTAAACAGGCCGAAGCATGCTTGGCTTCCAAAATCAGACGAGATCGGGCCTTTTCAGGGTGGTATGGCCGTGAGCGGTACCGCTCTTGCAGATGGACACCCATGAAATGTCGAAAAAGATGCGGGGTATGATGCTCACAGCACCTGGTATTCCCAAGCGGTCTCCCAATCAGGTACTAAACAGGCCGAACCATGCTTGGCTTCCAAGATCGGACGAGATCGGGCCTTTTCAGGGTGGTATGGCCGTGAGCGGTACTGCACTGGCAGATGGACACCCATGAAATGTCGAAAAAGATGCGGGGTATGATGCTCACAGCACCTGGTATTCCCAAGCGGTCTCCCAATCAGGTACTAAACAGGCCGAACCATGCTTGGCTTCCGAGATCGGACGAGATCGGGCCTTTTCAGGGTGGAATGGCCGTGAGCGGTACTGCACTAGCAGATGGACACCCATGAAATGTCGAAAAAGATGCGGGGTATGATGCTCACAGCACCTGGTATTCCGAAGCGGTCTCCCAATCAGGTACTAAACAGGCCGAACCATGCTTGGCTACCGAGATCGGACGAGATCGGGCCTTTTCAGGGTGGTATGGCCGTGAGCGGTACTGCACTAGCAGATGGACACCCATGAAATGTCGAAAAAGATGCGGGGTATGATGCTCACAGCACCAGGTATTTCCAAGCGGTCTCCCAATCAGGTACTAACCAGGCTGAACCATGCTTGGCTTCCGAGATCGGACGAGATCGGGCCTTTCCAGGGTGGTATGGCCGTGAGCGGTACTGTACTAGCAGATGGACACCCATGAAATGTCGAAAAAGATGCGCGGTATGATGCTCACAGCACCTGGAATTCCCAAGCGGTCTCCCAATCAGGTACTAACCAGGCCGAACCATGCTGGCTGCCGAGATCGGACGAGATCGGGCCTTTTCAGGGTGGTATGGCCGTGAGCGGTCCTGCTTTAGCAGATGGACACCCATGAAATCTCGAAAAAGATGCGGGGTATGATGCTCACAGCACCTGGTATTCCCAAGCGGTCTCCCAATCAGGTACTAAACAGGCCGAACCATGCGTGGCTTCCGAGATCGGACGAGATCGGGCCTTTTCAGGGTGGTATGGCCGTGAGCGGTACTGCTCTTGCAGATGGACACCCATGAAATGTCGAAAAAGACGCTGGGTATGACGCTTACAGCACCTGGTATTCCCAAGCGGTATCCCAATCAGGTACTAAACAGGCCGAACCATGCGTGGCTTCCGAGATCGGACGAGATCGGGCCTTTTCAGGGTGGTATGGCGGTGAGCGGTACTGCTCTTGCAGATGGACACCCATGAAATGTCGAAAAAGATGCTGAGTATGATGCTTACAGCACCTGGTATTCCCAAGCGGTCTCCCAATCAGGTACTAACCAGGCCGAACCATGCTTGGCTTCCGAGATCGGACGAGATCGGGCCCTTTCAGGGTGGTATGGCCGTGAGCGGTACTGCTCTTGCAGATGGACACCCATGAAATGTCGAAAAAGATGCTGGGTATGATGCTCACAGCACCTGGTATTCCCAAGCGGTCTCCCAATCAGGTACTAACCAGGCCGAACCATGCTTGGCTCCCGAGATCGGACGAGATCGGGCCTTTTCAGGGTGGTATGGCCGTGAGCGGTACTGCTCTTGCAGATGGACACCCATGAAATGTCGAAAAAGATGCGGGGTATGATGCTCACAGCACCTGGTATTCCCAAGCGGTCTCCCAATCAGGTACTAACCAGGCCGAACCATGCGTGGCTTCCGAGATCGGACGAGATCGGGCCTTTTCAGGGTGGTATGGCCGTGAGCGGTACTGCTCTTGCAGATGGACACCCATGAAATGTCGAAAAAGATGCTGGGTATGATGCTCACAGCACCTGGTATTCCCAAGCGGTCTCCCAATCAGGTACTTACCAGGCCGAACCATGCTTGGCTCCCGAGATCGGACGAGATCGGGCCTTTTCAGGGTGGTATGGCCGTGAGCGGTACTGCACTAGCAGATGGACACCCATGAAATGTCGAAAAAGATGCGGGGTATGATGCTCACAGCACCTGGTATTCCCAAGCGGCCTCCCAATCAGGTACTAACCAGGCCGAACCATGCTTGGCTTCCGAGACCGGGCGAGATCGGGCTCTTTCAGGGTGGTATGGCCGTGAGCGGTACTGTTCTTGCAGATGGACACCCATGAAATGTCGAAAAAGATGCGGGGTATGATGCTCACAGCACCTGGTATTCCCAAGCGGTCTCCCAATCAGGTACTAAACAGGCCGAACCATGCTTGGCTTCCAAGATCGGACGAGATCGGGCCTTTTCAGGGTGGTATGGCCGTGAGCGGTAATGCTCTCGCAGATGGACACCCATGAAATGTCGAAAAAGATGCGGGGTATGATGCTCACAGCACCTGGTATTCCCAAGCGGTCTCCCAATCAGGTACTAAACAGGCCGAACCATGCTTGGCTTCCGAGATCGGACGAGATCGGGCCTTTTCAGGGTGGTATGGCCGTGAGCGGTACTGCACTAGCAGATGGACACCCATGAAATGTCGAAAAAGATGCGGGGTATGATGCTCACAGCACCTGGTATTCCGAAGCGGTCTCCCAATCAGGTACTAAACAGGCCGAACCATGCTTGGCTGCCGAGATCGGACGAGATCGGGCCTTTTCAGGGTGGTATGGCCGTGAGCGGTACTGCACTAGCAGATGGACACCCATGAAATGTCGAAAAAGATGCGGGGTATGATGCCCACAGCACCTGGTATTCCCAAGCGGTCTCCCAATCAGGTACTAACCAGGCCGAACGATGCTTGGCTCCCGAGATCGGGCGAGATCGGGCCTTTTCAGGGTGGTATGGCTGTGAGCGGTACTGCTCTTGCAGATGGACACCCATGAAATGTCGAAAAAGATGCGGGGTATGATGCTCACAGCACCTGGTATTCCCAAGCGGTCTCCCAATCAGGTACTAACCAGGCCGAACCATGCGTGGCTTCCGAGATCGGACGAGATCGGGCCTTTTCAGGGTGGTATGGCCGTGAGCGGTACTGCTCTTGCAGATGGACACCCATGAAATGTCGAAAAAGATGCTGGGTATGATGCTCACAGCACCTGGTATTCCCAAGCGGTCTCCCAATCAGGTACTAACCAGGCCGAACCATGCTTGGCTCCCGAGATCGGACGAGATCGGGCCTTTTCAGGGTGGTATGGCCGTGAGCGGTACTGCACTAGCAGATGGACACCCATGAAATGTCGAAAAAGATGCGGGGTATGATGCTCACAGCACCTGGTATTCCCAAGCGGCCTCCCAATCAGGTACTAACCAGGCCGAACCATGCTTGGCTTCCGAGACCGGGCGAGATCGGGCTCTTTCAGGGTGGTATGGCCGTGAGCTGTACTGTTCTTGCAGATGGACACCCATGAAATGTCGAAAAAGATGCGGGGTATAATGCTCACAGCACCTGGTATTCCCAAGCGGTCTCCCAATCAGGTACTAAACAGGCCGAACAATGCTTGGCTTCCAAGATCGGACGAGATCGGGCCTTTTCAGGGTGGTATGGCCGTGAGCGGTAATGCTCTTGCAGATGGACACCCATGAAATGTCGAAAAAGATGCGGGGTATGATGCTCACAGCACCTGGTATTCCCAAGCGGTCTCCCAATCAGGTACTAAACAGGCCGAACCATGCTTGGCTTCCGAGATCGGACGAGATCGGGCCTTTTCAGGGTGGTATGGCCGTGAGCGGCACTGCATTAGCAGATGGACACCCATGAAATGTCGAAAAAGATGCGGGGTATGATGCTCACAGCACCTGGTATTCCGAAGCGGTCTCCCAATCAGGTACTAAACAGGCCGAACCATGCTTGGCTGCCGAGATCGGACGAGATCGGGCCTTTTCAGGGTGGTATGGCCGTGAGCGGTACTGCACTAGCAGATGGACACCCATGAAATGTCGAAAAAGATGCGGGGTATGATGCCCACAGCACCTGGTATTCCCAAGCGGTCTCCCAATCAGGTACTAACCAGGCCGAACCATGCTTGGCTGCCGAGATCGGACGAGATCGAACGAGATCGGGCCTTTTCAGGGTGGTATGCCCGTGAGCGGTACTGCTCTTGCAGATGGACACCCATGAAATTTTGAAAAAGATGCGGGGTATGATGCTCACAGAACCTGGTATTCCCAAGCGGTCTCCCAATCAGGTACTAACCAGGCCGAACAATGCTTGGCTTCCGAGATCGGACGAGATCGGGTCTTTTCAGGGTGGTATGGCCGTGAGCGGTACTGCTCTTGCAGATGGACACCCATGAAATGTCGAAAAAGATGCGGGGTATGATGCTCACAGCACCTGGTATTCCCAAGCGGTCTCCCAATCAGGTACCAACCAGGCCGAACCATGCTTGGCTTCCGAGATCGGACGAGATCGGGCCTTTTCAGGGTGGTATGGAAGTGAGCGGTACTTCACTAGCAAATGGACACCCATGAAATGTCGAAAAAGATGCGGGGTATGATGCTCACAGCACCTGGTATTCCCAAGCGGTCCCCCAATCAGGTACTAAACAGGCCGAACCATGCTCGGCTTCCGAGATCGGACGAGATCGGGCGAGGTCGGGCCTTTTCAGGGTGGTATGGCCGTGAGCGGTACTGCTCTTGCAGATGGACACCCATGAAATGTCGAAAAAGATGCGGGGTATGATGCTCACAGCACCTGGTATTCCCAAGCGGTCTCCCAACCAGGTACTAACCAGGCCAAACCATGCTTGGCTTCCGAGATCGGACGAGATCGGGCCTTTTCAGGGTGGTATGGCCGTGAGCGGTACTTTACTAGCAGATGGACACCCATGAAATGTCGAAAAAAATGCGGGGCATGGTTCTCACAGCACCTGGTATTCCCAGCACCTGGTATTCCCAAGCGGTCTCCCAATCAGGTACTAACCAGGCCGAATAATGCTTGGCTTCCGAGATCGGACGAGATCGGGCCTTTTCAGGGTGGTATGGCCGTGAGCGGTACTGCTCTTGCAGATGGACACCCATGAAATGTCGAAAAAGAGGCGGGGCAAGATGCTCACAGCACCTGGTATTCACAAGCGGTCTCCCAATCAGGTACTAAACAGGCCGAACCATGCTTGGCTTCCGAGATCGGACGAGATCGGGCCTTTTCAGGGTGGTATGGCCGTGAGCGGTACTGCACTTGCAGATGGACACCCATGAAATGTCGAAAAAGATGCGGGGCAAGATGCTCACAGCACCTGGTATTCCCAAGCGGTCTCCCAATCAGGTACTAAACAGGCCGAACCATGCTTGGCTTCCGAGATCGGACGAGATCGGGCGAGATCGGGCCTTATCAGGGTGGTATGGCCGTGAGCGGTACTGCTCTTGCAGATGGACACCCATGAAATGTCGAAAAAGATGCGGGGTATGATGCTCACAGCACCTGGTATTCACAAGCGGTCTCCCAATCAGGTAATAACCAGGCCGAACTATGCTTGGCTTCCGAGATCGGACGAGATCGGGCGAGATCGGGCCTTATCAGGGTGGTATGGCCATGAGGGGTACTGCTCTTGCAGATGGACACCCATGAAATGTCGAAAAAGATGCGGGGCAAGATGCTCACAGCACCTGGTATTCCCAAGCGGTCTCCCAATCAGGTACTAAACAGGCCGAACCATGCTTGGCTTCCGAGATCGGACGAGATCGGGCGAGATCGGGCCTTTTCAGGGTGGTATGGCCATGAGGGGTACTGCTCTTGCAGATGGACACCCATGAAATGTCGAAAAAGATGCGGGGTATGATGCTCACAGCACCTGGTATTCCCAAGCGGTCTCCCAATCAGGTACTAAACAGGCCGAACCATGCTTGGCTTCCGAGATCGGACGAGATCGGACGAGATCGGGCCTTCTCAGGGTGGTATGGCCGTGAGCGGTACTGCTCTTGCAGATGGACACCCATGAAATGTCGAAAAAGATGCGGGGCATGGTTCTCACAGAACCTGGTATTCCTAAGCGGTCTCCCAATCAGGTACTAACCAGGCCGAACCATGCTTGGCTTCTGAGGTTGGACGAGATCGGGCCTTATCAGGGTGGTATGGCCGTGAGCAGAACTGTTCTTGCAGATGGACACCCATGAAATGTCGAAAAAGATGCGGGGCATGGTTCTCACAGCACCTGGTATTCCCAAGCGGTCTCCCAATCAGGTACTAACCAGGCCGAACCATGCTTGGCTTCCAAGATCGGACGAGATCGGACGAGATCGGGCCTTTTCAGGGTGGTATGGCCGGGAGCGGTACTGCTCTTGCAGATGGACACCCATGAAATGTCGAAAAAGATGCAGGGTATGATGCTCACAGCACCTGGTATTCCCAAGCGGTCTCCCAATCAGGTACTAACCAGGCCGAACAATGCTTGGCTGCCGAGATCGGACGAGATCGGGCCTTTTCAGGGTGGTATGGCCGTGAGCGGTACTGCTCTTGCAGATGGACACCCATGAAATGTCGAAAAAGATGCGGGGTATGATGCTCACAGCACCTGGTATTCCCAAGCAGTCTCCCAATCAGGCACTAACCAGGCCGAACCATGCTTGGCTTCCAAGATCGGACGAGATCGGACGAGATCGGGCCTTTTCAGGGTGGTATGGCCGTGAGTGGTACTGCTCTTGCAGAT
Source organism: Stigmatopora nigra (assembly GCF_051989575.1). NCBI lineage: Eukaryota > Metazoa > Chordata > Actinopteri > Syngnathiformes > Syngnathidae > Stigmatopora > Stigmatopora nigra. The sequence goes on from NW_027551603.1 coordinate 1,452,002, forward strand.
GGACACCCATGAAATGTCGAAAAAGATGCGGGGTATGATGCTCACAGCACCTGGTATTCCCAAGCGGTCTCCCAATCAGGCACTAACCAGGCCATACCATGCTTGGCTTCCGAGATCGGACGGAGCGGGCCTTTTCAGGGTGGTATGGCCGTGAGCAGTACTGCTCTTGCAGATGGACACCCATGAAATGTCGAAAAAGATGCGGGGTATGATGCTCACAGCACCTGGTATTCCCAAGCGGTCTCCCAATCAGGTACTAACCAGGCCGAACAATGCTTGGCTGCCGAGATCGGACGAGATCGGACGAGATCGGGCCTTATCAGGGTGGTATGGCCGTGAGCGGTACTGCTCTTGCAGATGGACACCCATGAAATGTCGAAAAAGATGCGGGGTATGATGCTCACAGCACCTGGAATTCCCAAGCGGTCTCCCAATCAGGTACTAACCAGGCCGAACCATGCTTGGCTGCCGAGATCAGACGAGATCGGACGAGATCGGGCCTTATCAGGGTGGTATGGCCGTGAGCGGTACTGCTCTTGCAGATGGACACCCATGAAATGTCGAAAAAGAAGCGGGGTATGATGCTCACAGCACCTGGTATTCCCAAGCGGTCTCCCAATCAGGTACTAACCAGGCCGAACCATGCTTGGCTTACGAGGTCGGACGAGATCGGGCCTTTTCAGGGTGGTATGGCCGTGAGCGGTCCTGGTCTTGCAGATGGACACCCATGAAATGTCGAAAAAGATGCGGGGTATGACGCTCACAGCACCTGGTATTCCCAAGCGGTCTCCCAATCAGGTACTAACCAGGCCGAACAATGCTTGGCTGCAGAGATCGGACGAGATCGGGCCTTTTCAGGGTGGTATGGCCGTGAGCGGTACTGCCCTTGCAGATGGACACCCATGAAATGTCGAAAAAGATGCGGGGTATGATGCTCACAGCACCTGGTATTCCCAAGCGGTCTCCCAATCAGGTACTAACCAGGCCGAACCATGCTTGGCTTCCGAGATCGGACGAGATCGGGCCTTTTCAGGGTGGTATGGCCGTGAGCGGTACTGCTTTTGCAGATGGACACCCATGAAATGTCGAAAAAGATGCGGGGTGTGTGCTCACAGCACCTGGTATTCCCAAGCAGTCTCCCAATCAGGTACTAACCAGGCCGAACCATGCTTGGCTTCCGAGATCGGACGAGGTCGGGCCTTTTCAGGGTGGTATGGCCATGGCAGGTACTGCTCTTGCAGATGGACACCCATGAAATGTCGAAAAAGATGCGGGGTATGATGCTCACAGCACCTGGTATTCCCAAGCGGTCTCCCAATCAGGTACTAACCAGGCTGAACCATGCTTGGCTTCCGAGATCGGGCGAGATCGGGCCTTTTCAGGGTGGTATGGCCGTGAGCGGTACTGCTCTCGCAGATGGACACCCATGAAATGTCGAAAAAGATGCGGGGTAAGATGCTCACAGCACCTGGTATTCCCAAGCGGTCTCCCAATCAGGTACTAACCAGGCCGAACCATGCTTGGCTGCCGAGATCGGACGAGATCGGGCGAGATCGGGCAAGATCGGGCCTTATCAGGGTGGTGTGGCCGTGAGCGATACTGCACTTGCAGATGGACACCCATGAAATGTCGAAAAAGATGCGGGGTATGATGCTCACAGCACCTGGTATTCCCAAGCGGCCTCCCAATCAGGTACTAAACAGGCTGAACCATGCTTGGCTTCCGATATCGGACGAGATCAGGCCTTTTCAGGGTGGTATGGCCGTGAGTAGTACTGCTCATGCAGATGGACACCCATGAAATGTCGAAAAAGTTCCGGGGTATGATGCTCACAGCACCTGGTATTCCCAAGCGGTCTCCCAATCAGGTACTAACCAGGCCGAACCACGCTTGGCTTCCAAGATCAGAAGAGATCGGGCCTTTACAGGGTGGTATGGCCGTAAGCGGTACTTCTCTTGCAGATGGACACCCATGAAATGTCGAAAAATATGCGGGGTATGATGCTCACAGCACCTGGTATTCCCAAGCGGTCACCCAATCAGGTACTAACCAGGCCGAACCATGATTGGCTTCCGAGATCAGACGAGATCGGGCCTTTTCAGGGTGGTATGGCCATGAGCGGTACTGCTCTTGCAGATGGACACCCATGAAATGTCGAAAAAGATGCGAGGTATGATGCTCACAGCACCTGGTATTCCCAAGCGGTCTCCCAATCAGGTACTAAACAGGCCGAACCATGCTTGGCTGCCGAGATCGGACGAAATCGGGCGAGATCGGGCCTTATCAGGGTGGTATGGCCGTGAGCGGTACTGCACTAGCAGATGGACACCCATGAAATGTCGAAAAAGATGCGGGGTATGATGCTCACAGCACCTGGTATTCCCAAGCGGTCTCCCAATCAGGTACTAACCAGGCCGAACCATGCTTGGCTGCCGAGATCGGACGAGATCGGGCGGGATCGGGCCTTATCAGGGTGGTATGGCCGTGAGCGGTACTGCTCTTGCAGATGGACATCCATGAAATGTCGAAAAAGATGCGGGGTATGATGCTCACAGCACCTGGTATTCCGAAGCGGTCTCCCAATCAGGTACTAAACAGGCCGAACCATGCTTGGCTGCCGAGATCGGACGAGATCGGGCCTTTTCAGGGTGGTATGGCCGTGAGCGGTACTGCACTAGCAGATGGACACCCATGAAATGTCGAAAAAGATGCGGGGTATGATGCTCACATCACCTGGTATTTCCAAGCGGTCTCCCAATCAGGTACTAACCAGGCCGAACCATGCTTGGCTTCCGAGATCGGACGAGATCGGGCCTTTTCAGGGTGGTATGGCCGTGAGCGGTACTGCACTAGCAGATGGACACCCATGAAATGTCGAAAAAGATGCGGGGTTTGATGCTCACAGCACCTGGTATTCCCAAGCGGTCTCCCAATCAGGTACTAACCAGGCCGAATCATGCTTGGCTGCCGAGATCGGGCGAGATCGGGCCTTTTCAGGGTGGTATGGCCGTGAGCGATACTGCACTTGCAGATGGACACCCATGAAATGTCGAAAAAGATGCGGGGTATGATGCTCACAGCACCTGGTATTCCCAAGCGGTCTCCCAATCAGGTACTAACCAGGCCGAACCATGCTTGGCTTCCGAGATCGGACGAGATCGGGCCTTTTCAGGGTGGTATGGCCGTGAGCGGTACTGCTTTTGCAGATGGACACCCATGAAATGTCGAAAAAGATGCGGGGTATGATGCTCACAGCACCTGGTATTCCCAAGCGGTCTCCCAATCAGGTACTAACCAGGCCGAACCATGCTTGGCTTCCGAGATCGGACGAGGTCGGGCCTTTTCAGGGTGGTATGGCCATGGCAGGTACTGCTCTTGCAGATGGACACCCATGAAATGTCGAAAAAGATGCGGGGTATGACGCTCACAGCACCTGGTAGTCCCAAGCGGTCTCCCAATCAGGTACTAACCAGGCCGAACAATGCTTGGCTGCCGAGATCGGACGAGATCGGACGAGATCGGGCCTTATCAGGGTGGTATGGCCGTGAGCGGTATTGCTCTTGCAGATGGACACCCATGAAAAGTCGAAAAAGATGCGGGGTATGATGCTCACAGCACCTGGTATTCCCAAGCGGTCTCCCAATCAGGTACTAACCAGGCCGAACCATGCTTGGCTGCCGAGATCGGACGAGATCGGACGAGATCGGGCCTTTTCAGGGCGGTATGGCCGTGAGCGGTACTGCACTAACAGATGGACACCCATGAAATGTCGAAAAAGATGCGGGGTATGATGCTCACAGCACCTGGTATTCCCAAGCGGTCTCCCAATCAGGTACTAAACAGGCCGAACCATGCTAGGCTTCCGAGATCGGACGAGATCGGGCCTTTTCAGGGTGGTATGGCCGTGAGCGGTACTGCACTAGCAGATGGACACCCATGAAATGTCGAAAAAGATGCGGGGTATGATGCTCACAGCACCTGGTATTCCCAAGCGGTCTCCCAATCAGGTACTAACCAGGCCGAAACATGCTTGGCTTCCGAGATCTGGCGAGATCGGGCCTTTTCAGGGTGGTATGGCTGTGAGCGGTACTGCACTAGCAGATGGACACCCATGAAATGTCAAAAAAGATGCGGGGTATGATGCTCACAGCACCTGGTATTCCCAAGCGGTCTCCCAATCAGGTACTAAACAGGCCGAACCATGCTTGGCTTCCTAGATCGGACGAGATCGGACGAGATCGGGCCTTTTCAGGGTGGTATGGCCGTGAGCGGTACTGCACTAGCAGATGGACACCCATGAAATGTCGAAAAAGATGCGGGGTATGATGCTCACAGCACCTGGTATTCCCAAGTGGTCTCCCAATCAGGTACTAACCAGGCCGAACCATGCTTGGCTTCCGAGATCGGACGAGATCAGGCCTTTTCAGGGTGGTATGGCCGTGAGCGGTACTGCGCTAGCAGATGGACACCCATGAAATGTCGAAAAAGATGCGGGGTATGATGCTCACAGCACCTGGTATTCCAAAGCGGTCTCCCAATCAGGTACTAAACAGGCCGAACCATGCTTGGCTGCCGAGTTCGGACGAGATCGGGCCTTTTCAGGGTGGTATGGCCATGAGCGGTACTGCACTAGCAGATGGACACCCATGAAATGTCGAAAAAGATGCGGGGTATGATGCTCACAGCACCTGGTATTCCGAAGCGGTCTCCCAATCAGGTACTAAACAGGCCGAACCATGCTTGGCTGCCGAGATCGGACGAGATCGGGCCTTTTCAGGGTGGTATGGCCATGAGCGGTACTGCACTAGCAGATGGACACCCATGAAATGTCGAAAAAGATGCGGGGTATGATGCTCACATTACCTGGTATTCCCAAGCGGTCTCACAACCAGGTACTAACCAGGCCGACACATGCTGGGCTGCCGAGATCGGACGAGATCGGGCCTTTTCAGGGTGGTATGGCCGTGAGCGGTACTGCTCTTGCGGATGGACACCCATGAAATGTCGAAAAAGATGCGGGGTATGATGCTCACAGCACCTGGTATTCCCAAGCGGTCTCCCAATCAGGTACTAACCAGGCCAAACCATGCTTGGCTTCTGGGATCAAAAGAGATCGGGCCTTTTCAGGGTGGTATGGCCGTGAGCAGTACTGCTCTTGCAGATGGACACCCATGAAATGTCGAAAAAGATGCGGGGCAAGATGCTCACAGCACCTGGTATTCCCAAGCGGTCTCCCAATCAGGTACTAAACAGGCCGAACGATGCTTGGCTTCCGAGATCGGACGAGATCGGGCCTTTTCAGGGTGGTATGGCCGTGAGCGGTTCTGCTCTTGCAGATGGACACCCATGAAATGTCGAAAAAGATGCGGGTTATGATGCTCACAGCACCTGGTATTCCCAAGCGGTCTCCCAATCAGGTACTAACCAGGCCGAACAATGCTTGGCTGCCGAGATCAGATGAGATCGGGCCTTTTCAGGGTGGTATGGCCGTGAGCGGTACTGCTCTTGCAGATGGACACCCATGAAATGTCGAAAAAGATGCGGGGCATGGTTCTCACAGCACCTGGTATTCCCAAGCGGTCTCCCAATCAGGTACTAAACAGGCCGAACCATGCTTGGCTTCCGAGATCGGACGAGATCAGGCCTTTTCAGGGTGGTATGGCCGTGAGCAGTACTGCTCTTGCAGATGGACACCCATGAAATGTCGAAAAAGATGCGGGGCATGATGCTCACAGCACCTGGTATTCCCAAGCGGTCTCCCAATCAGGTGCTAACCAGGCCGACACATGCTGGGCTGCCGAGATCGGACGAGATCGGGCCTTTTCAGGGTGGTATGGCCGTGAGCGGTACTGCTCTTGCAGATGGACACCCATGAAATGTCGAAAAAGATGCGGGGTATGATGCTCACAGCACCTGGTATTCCCAAGCGGTCTCCCAATCAGGTACTAACCAGGCCAAACCATGCTTGGCTTCCGGGATCGAAAGAGATCGGGCCTTTTCAGGGTGGTATGGCCGTGAGCGGTACTGCTCTTGCAGATGGACACCCATGAAATGTCGAAAAAGATGCGGGGTATGATGCTCACAGCACCTGGTATTCCCAAGCAGTCTCCCAATCAGGTACTAAACAGGCCGAACCTTGCTTGGCTTCCGAGATCGGACGAGATCGGGCCTTTTCAGGGTGGTATGGCCGTGAGCGGTACTGCTCTTGCAGATGGACACCCATGAAATGTCGAAAAAGATGCGGGGCAAGATGCTCACAGCGGCTGGTATTCCCAAGCGGTCTCCCAATCAGGTACTAACCAGGCCGAACCATGCTTGGCTTCCGAGATCGGACGAGATAGGGCCTTTTCAGGGTGGTATGGCCGTGAGCGGTACTCTTACTGCAGATGGACACCCATGAAATGTCGAAAAAGATGCGGGGTATGATGCTCACAGCACCTGGTATTCCCAAGCGGTCTCCCAATCAGGTACTAATCAGGCCGAACGATGCTTGGCTTCCGAGATCGGACGAGATCGGGCCTTATCAGGGTGGTATGGCCGTGAGCGGTACTCCTCTTGCAGATGGACACCCATGAAATGTCGAAAAAGATGCGGGGCATGGTTCTCACAGCACCTGGTATTCCCAAGCGGTCTCCCAATCAGGTACTAACCAGGCCGAACCATGCTTGGCTTCCGAGATCGGACGAGATCAGACGAGATCGGGCCTTTTCAGGGTGGTATGGCCGTGAGCGGTACTGCTCTTGCAGATGGACACCCATGAAATGTCGAAAAAGACGCGGAGTATGATGCTCACAGCACCTAGTATTCCCAAGCGGTCTCCCAATCAGGTACTAACCAGGCCAAACCATGCTTGGCTTCCGTGATCGGACGAGATCGGGCCTTATCAGGGTGGTATAGCCGTGAGCGGTACTGCTTTTGCAGATGGACACCCATGAAATGTCGAAAAAGATGCGGGGTATGATGCTCACAGCACCTGGTATTCCCAAGCGGTCTCCCAATCAGGTACTAACCAGGCCGAACCATGCTTGGCTTCCGAGATCGGGCCTTATCAGGGTGGTATGGCCGTGAGCGGTACTGCTCTTGCAGATGGACACCCATGAAATGTCGAAAAAGATGCGGGGTATGATGCTCACAGCACCTGGTATTCCCAAGCGGTCTCCCAATCAGGTACTAACCAGGCCGAACCATGCTTGGCTTCCGAGATCGGGCGAGTTCGGGCCTTATCAGGGTGGTATGGCCGTGAGCGGTACTGCCCTTCCAGATGGACACCCATGAAATGTCGAAAAAGATGCGGGGCATGATGCTCACAGCACCTGGTATTCCCAAGCGGTCTCCCAATCAGGTACTAACCAGGCCGAACCATGCTTGGCTTCCGAGATCGGACGAGATCGGGCCTTTTCAGGGTGGTATGGCCGTGAGCGGTACTGCACTTGCAGATGGACACCCATGAAATGTCGAAAAAGATGCGGGGTATGATGCTCACAGCACCTGGTATTCCCAAGCGGTCTCCCAATCAGGTACTAAACAGGGCGAACCATGCTTGGCTTCCGAGATCGGGCGAGATCAGGCCTTTTCAGGGTGGTATGGCCGTGAGCGGTACTGCTCTTGCAGATGGACACCCATGAAATGTCGAAAAAGATGCGGGGTATGATGCTCACAGCACCTGGTATTCCCAAGCGGTCTCCCAATCAGGTACTAAACAGGCCGAACAATGCTTGGCTTCCGAGATCGGACGAGATCGGGCCTTTTCAGGGTGGTATATCCGTGAGCGGTACCGCAATTGCAGATGGACACCCATGAAATGTCGAAAAAGATGCGGGGTATGATGCTCACAGCACCTGGTATTCCCAAGCGGTCTCCCAATCAGGTACTAACCAGGCCGAACCATGCTTGGCTGCCGAGATCGGACGAGATCGGACGAGATCGGGCCTTTTCAGGGTGGTATGGCCACGAGCGGTACTGCACTAGCAGATGGACACCCATGAAATGTCGAAAAAGATGCGGGGTATGATGCTCACATCACCTGGTATTTCCAAGCGGTCTCCCAATCAGGTACTAACCAGGCCGAACCATGCTTGGCTTCCGAGATCGGACGAGATCGGGCCTTTTCAGGGTGGTATGGCCGTGAGCGGTACTGCACTAGCAGATGGACACCCATGAAATGTCGAAAAAGATGCGGGGTTTGATGCTCACAGCACCTGGTATTCCCAAGCGGTCTCCCAATCAGGTACTAACCAGGCCGAATCATGCTTGGCTGCCGAGATCGGGCGAGATCGGGCCTTTTCAGGGTGGTATGGCCGTGAGCGATACTGCACTTGCAGATGGACACCCATGAAATGTCGAAAAAGATGCGGGGTATGATGCTCACAGCACCTGGTATTCCCAAGCGGTCTCCCAATCAGGTACTAACCAGGCCGAACCATGCTTGGCTTCCGCGATCGGACGAGATCGGGCCTATTCAGGGTGGTATGGCCGTGAGCGGTACTGCTTTTGCAGATGGACACCCATGAAATGTCGAAAAAGATGCGGGGTATGATGCTCACAGCACCTGGTATTCCCAAGCGGTCTCCCAATCAGGTACAAACCAGGCCGAACCATGCTTGGCTTCCGAGATCGGACGAGGTCGGGCCTTTTCAGGGTGGTATGGCCATGGCAGGTACTGCTCTTGCAGATGGACACCCATGAAATGTCGAAAAAGATGCGGGGTATGACGCTCACAGCACCTGGTAGTCCCAAGCGGTCTCCCAATCAGGTACTAACCAGGCCGAACAATGCTTGGCTGCCGAGATCGGACGAGATCGGACGAGATCGGGCCTTATCAGGGTGGTATGGCCGTGAGCGGTATTGCTCTTGCAGATGGACACCCATGAAAAGTCGAAAAAGATGCGGGGTATGATGCTCACAGCACCTGGTATTCCCAAGCGGTCTCCCAATCAGGTACTAACCAGGCCGAACAATGCTTGGCTGCCGAGATCGGACGAGATCGGACGAGATCGGGCCTTTTCAGGGCGGTATGGCCGTGAGCGGTACTGCACTAACAGATGGACACCCATGAAATGTCGAAAAAGATGCGGGGTATGATGCTCACAGCACCTGGTATTCCCAAGCGGTCTCCCAATCAGGTACTAAACAGGCCGAACCATGCTAGGCTTCCGAGATCGGACGAGATCGGGCCTTTTCAGGGTGGTATGGCCGTGAGCGGTACTGCACTAGCAGATGGACACCCATGAAATGTCGAAAAAGATGCGGGGTATGATGCTCACAGCACCTGGTATTCCCAAGCGGTCTCCCAATCAGGTACTAACCAGGCCGAACCATGCTTGGCTGCCGAGATCGGACGAGATCAGGCCTTTTCAGGGTGGTATGGCCGTGAGCGGTACTGCACTAGCAGATGGACACCCATGAAATGTCGAAAAAGATGCGGGGTATGATGCTCACAGCACCTGGTATTCCCAAGCGGTCTCCCAATCACGTACTAAACAGGCCGAACCATGCTTGGCTTCCGAGATCGGACGAGATCGGGCCTTTTCAGGGTGGTATGGCCGTGAGCGGTACTGCTCTTGCAGATGGACACCCATGAAATGTCGAAAAAGATGCGGGGTATGATGCTCACAGCACCTGGTATTCCCAAGCGGTCTCCCAATCAGGTACTAAACAGGCCGAACAATGCTTGGCTTCCGAGATCGGACGAGATCGGGCCTTTTCAGGGTGGTATGGCCGTGAGCGGTACTGCTCCTGCAGATGGACACCCATGAAATGTCCAAAAAGATGCGGGGTATGATGCTCACAGCACCTGGTATTCCCAAGCGGTCTCCCAATCAGGTACTAACCAGGCCGAACCATGCTTGGCTGCCGAGATCGGACGAGATCGGGCGAGATCGGGCCTTATCAGGGTGGTATGGCCGTGAGCGGTACTGCTCTTGCAGATGGACACCCATGAAATGTCGAATAAGATGCGGGGTATGATGCTCACAGGACCTTGTATTCCCAAGCGGTCTCCCAATCAGGTACTAAACAGGCCGAACCATGCTTGGCTGCCGAGATCGGGCGAGATCGGGCCTTTTCAGGGTGGTATGGCCGTGAGCGGTACTGCACTAGCAGATGGACACCCATGAAATGTCGAAAAAGATGCGGGGTATGATGCTCAAAGTACCTGATATTCCCAAGCGGTCTCCCAATCAGGTACTAAACAGGCCGAACCATGCTTGGCTTCCGAGATCGGACGAGATCGGGCCTTTTCAGGGTGGTATGGCCGTGAGCGGTACTGCACTAGCAGATGGACACCCATGAAATGTCGAAAAAGATGCGGGGTATGATGCTCACAGCACCTGGTATTCCCAAGCGGTCTCCCAATCAGGTACTAACCAGGCCGAACCATGCTTGGCTGCCGAGATCGGACGAGATCGGACGAGATCGGGCCTTTTCAGGGTGGTATGGCCGTGAGCGTTACTGCTCTTGCAGATGGACACCCATGAAATGTCGAAAAAGATGCGGGGTATGATGCTCACAGCACCTGGTATTCCCAAGCGGTCTCCCAATCAGGTACTAAACAGGCCGAACCATGCTTGGCTTCCGAGATCAGACGAGATCGGGCCTTATCAGGGTGGTATGGCCGTGAGCAGTACTGCACTAGCAGATGGACACCCATGAAATGTCGAAAAAGATGCGGGGTATGATGCTCACAGCACCTGGTATTCCCAAGCGGTCTCCCAATCAGGTACTAAACAGGCCGAACCATGCTTGGCTGCCGAGATCGGACGAGATCGGACGAGATCGGGCCTTATCAGGGTGGTATGGCCGTGAGCGGTACTGCACTAGCAGATGGACACCCATGAAATGTCGAAAAAGATGCGGGGTATGATGCTCACAGCACCTGGTATTCCCAAGCGGTCTCCCAATCAGGTACTAAACAGGCCGAACCATGCTTGGCTGCCGAGATCGGACGAGATCGGACGAGATCGGGCCTTATCAGGGTGGTATGGCCGTGAGCGGTACTGCACTAGCAGATGGACACCCATGAAATGTCGAAAAAGATGCGGGGTATGATGCTCACAGCACCTGGTATTCCCAAGCGGTCTCCCAATCAGGTACTAACCAGGCCGAACCATGCTTGGCTGCCGAGATCGGACGAGATCGGACGAGATCGGGCCTTTTCAGGGTGGTATGTCCATGAGCGTTACTGCTCTTGCAGATGGCCACCCATGAAATGTCGAAAAAGATGCGGGGTATGATGCTCACAGCACCTGGTATTCCCAAGCGGTCTCCCAATCAGGTATTAAACAGGCCGAACCATGCTTGGCTTCCAAAATCGGACGAGATCGGGCCTTTTCAGGGTGGTATGGCCGTGGGCAGTACTGCTCCTGCAGATGGACACCCATGAAATGTCGAAAAAGATGCGGGGTATGATGCTCACAGCACCTGGTATTCCCAAGCGGTCTCCCAATCAGGTACTAACCAGGCCGAACCATGCTTGGCTGCCGAGATCGGACGATATCGGGCCTTTTCAGGGTGGTATGGCCGTGAGCGGTACTACACTAGCAGATGGACACCCATGAAATGTCGAAAAAGATGCGGGGTTTGATGCTCACAGCACCTGGTATTCCCAAGCGGTCTCCCAATCACGTACTAAACAGGCCGAACCATGCTTGGCTTCCGAGATCGGACGAGATCGGGCCTTTTCAGGGTGGTATGGCCGTGAGCGGTACTGCACTAGCAGATGGACACCCATGAAATGTCGAAAAAGATGCGGGGTATGATGCTCACAGCACCTGGTATTCCCAAGCGGTCTCCCAATCAGGTACTAACCAGGCCGAACCATGCTTGGCTGCCGAGATCGGACGAGATCGGACGAGATCGGGCCTTTTCAGGGTGGTATGGCCGTGAGCGGTACTGCACTAGCAGATGGACACCCATGAAATGTCGAAAAAGATGCGGGGTATGATGCTCACTGCACCTGGTATTCCCAAGCGGTCTCCCAGACAGGTACTAACCAGGCCGAACAATGCTTGGCTGCCGAGATCGTACGAGATCGGGCGAGATCGGGCCTTATCAGGGTGGTATGACCGTGAGCGGTACTGCTCTTGCAGATGGACACCCATGAAATGTCGAAAAAGATGCGGGGTATGATGCTCACAGCACCTGGTATTCCCAAGCGGTCTCCCAATCAGGTACTAACCAGGCCGAACCATGCTTGGCTGCCGAGATCGGACGAGATCGGACGAGATCGGGCCTTTTCAGGGTGGTATGGCAGTGAGCGGTACTGCTCTTGCAGATGGACACTTATGAAATGTCGAAAAAGATGCAGGGTATGATGCTCACAGCACCTGGTATTCCCAAGCGGTCTCCCAATCAGGTACTAAACAGGCCGAACCATGCTTGGCTTCCGAGATCAGACGAGATCGGGCCTTTTCAGGGTGGTATGGCCGTGAGCGGTACTGCACTAGCAGATGGACACCCATGAAATGTCGAAAAAGATGAGGGGCAAGATGCTCACAGCACCTGGTATTCCCAAGCGGTCTCCCAATCAGGTACTAACCAGGCCGAACCATGCTTGGCTTCCGAGATCGGACGAGATCGGGCCTTTTCAGGGTGGTATGGCCGTGAGCGGTACTGCTCTTGCAGATGGACACCCATGAAATGTCGAAAAAGATGCGGGGTATGATGCTCACAGCACCTGGTATTCCCAAGCGGTCTCCCAATCAGGTACTAAACAGGCCGAATCATGCTTGGCTGCCGAGATCGGGCGAGATCGGACGAGATCGGGCCTTTTCAGGGTGGTATGGCCGTGAGCGGTACTGCACTAGCAGATGGACACCCATGAAATGTCGAAAAAGATGCGGGGTATGATGCTCACAGCACCTGGTATTCACAAGCGGTCTCCCAATTAGGTACTAAACAGGCCGATCCATGCTTGGCTTCCGAGATCGGACGAGATCGGGCCTTTTCAGGGTGGTATGGCCGTGAGCGATACTGCACTAGCAGATGGACACCCATGAAATGTCGAAAAAGATGCGGGGTATGATGCTCACAGCACCTGGTATTCCCAAGCGGTCTCCCAATCAGGTACTAACCAGGCCGAACCATGCTTGGCTTCCGAGATCGGAGGAGATTGGGCCTTTTCAGGGTGGTATGGCCGTGAGCGGTACTGCACTAGCAGATGGACACCCATGAAATGTCGAAAAAGATGCGGGGCAAGATGCTCACAGCACCTGGTATTCCCAAGCGGTCTCCCAATCAGGTACTAAACAGGCTGAACCCTGCTTGGCTGCCGAGATCGGACGAGATCGGGCGAGATTGGGCCTTTTCAGGGTGGTATGGCCGTGAGCGGTACTGCTCTTGCAGATGGACACCCATGAAATGTCGAAAAAGATGCGGGGTATGATGCTCAAAGCACCTGGTATTCCCAAGCGGTCTCCCAATCAGGTATTAACCAGGCCGAACCATGCTTGGCTGCCGAGATCGGACGAGATCGGGCGAGATCGGGCCTTATCAGGGTGGTATGGCCCAGAGCGGTACTGCTCTTGCAGATGGACACCCATGAAATGTCGAAAAAAATGCGGGGTATGATGCTCACAGCACCTGGTATTCCCAAGCGGTCTCCCAATCAGGTACTAACCAGGCCGAACCATGCTTTGCTGCCGAGATCGGACGAGATCGGGCGAGATCGGGCCTTATCAGGGTTGTATGGCCGTGAGCGGTACTGCTCTTGCAGATGGACACCCATGAAATGTCGAAAAAGATGCGGGGTATGATGCTCACAGCACCTGGTATTCCCAAGCGGTCTCCCAATCAGGTACTAACCAGGCCGAATCATGCTTGGCTGCCGAGATCGGACGAGATCGGACGAGATCGGGCCTTTTCAGGGTGGTATGGCCGTGAGCGGTACTGCACTAGCAGATGGACACCCATGAAATGTCGAAAAAGATGCGGGGTACGATGCTCACAGCACCTGGTATTCCCAAGCGGTCTCCCAACCAGGTACTAACCAGGCCGAACCATGCTTGGCTTCCGAGATCAGACGAGATCGGGCCTTTTCAGGGTGGTATGGCCGTGAGCGGTACTGCTCTTGCAGATGGACACCCATGAAATGTCGAAAAAGATGCAGGGTATGATGCTCACAGCACCTGGTATTCCCAAGCGGTCTCCCAATCAGGTACTAACCAGGCCGAACCATGCTTGGCTTCCGAGATCGGACGAGATCGGGCCTTTTCAGGGTGGTATGGCCGTGAGCGGTACTGCTCCTGCAGATGGACACCCATGAAATGTCCAAAAAGATGCGGGGTATGATGCTCACAGCACCTGGTATTCCCAAGCGGTCTCCCAATCAGGTACTAAACAGGCCGATCCATGCTTGGCTTCCGAAATCGGACGAGATCGGGCCTTTTCAGGGTGGTATGGCCGTGAGCAGTACTGCACTAGCAGATGGACACCCATGAAATGTCGAAAAAGATGCGGGGTATGATGCTCACAGCACCTGGTATTCCCAAGCGGTCTCCCAATCAGGTACTAACCAGGCCGAACCATGCTTGGCTGCTGAGATCGGACGAGATCGGACGAGATCGGGCCTTTTCAGGGTGGTATGGCCGTGAGCGGTACTGCACTAGCAGATGGACACCCATGAAATGTCGAAAAAGATGCGGGGTATGATGCTCACAGCACCTGGTATTCCCAAGCGGTCCCCCAATCAGGTACTAAACAGGCCGAACCATGCTCGACTTCCGAGATCGGACGAGATCGGGCGAGGTCGGGCCTTTTCAGGGTGGTATGGCCGTGAGCGGTACTGCTCTTGCAGATGGACACCCATGAAATGTCGAAAAAGATGCGGGGTATGATGCTCACAGCACCTGGTATTCCCAAGCGGTCTCCCAATCAGGTACTAACCAGGCCGAACCATGCTTGGCTTCCGAGATCGGACGAGATCGGGCCTTTTCAGGGTGGTATGGCCGTGAGCGGTACTGCACTAGCAGATGGACACCCATGAAATGTCGAAAAAGATGCGGGGCATGGTTCTCACAGCACCTGGTATTCCCAAGCGGTCTCCCAATCAGGTACTAACCAGGCCGAATAATGCTTGGCTTCCGAGATCGGACGAGATCGGGCCTTTTCAGGGTGGTATGGCTGTGAGCGGTACTGCTCTTGCAGATGGACACCCATGAAATGTCGAAAAAGATGCGGGGTATGATGCTCACAGCACCTGGTATTCACAAGCGGTCTCCCAATCAGGTACTAACCAGGCCAACTATGCTTGGCTTCCGAGATCGGACGAGATCGGGCGAGATTGGGCCTTATCAGGGTGGTATGGCCGTGAGGGGTACTGCTCTTGCAGATGGACACCCATGAAATGTCGAAAAAGATGCGGGGCAAGATGCTCACAGCACTTGATATTCCCAAGCGGTCTCCCAATCAGGTACTAAACAGGCCGAACCATGCTTGGCTTCCGAGATCGGACGAGATCGGGCGAGATCGGGCCTTATCAGGGTGGTATGGCCGTGAGCGGTAATGCTCTTGCAGATGGACACCCATGAAATGTCGAATAAGATGCGGGGTATGATGCTCACAGGACCTTGTATTCCCAAGCGGTCTCCCAATCAGGTACTAAACAGGCCGAACCATGCTTGGCTGCCGAGATCGGGCGAGATCGGGCCTTTTCAGGGTGGTATGGCCGTGAGCGGTACTGCACTTGCAGATGGACACCCATGAAATGTCGAAAAAGATGCGGGGTATGATGCTCACAGCACCTGGTATTCCCAAGCGGTCTCCCAATCAGGTACTAAACAGGCCGAACCATGCTTGGCTGCCGAGATCGGGCGAGATCGGGCCTTTTCAGGGTGGTATGGCCGTGAGCGGTACTGCACTTGCAGATGGACACCCATGAAATGTCGAAAAAGATGCGGGGTATGATGCTCACAGCACCTGGTATTCCCAAGCGGTCTCCCATTCAGGTACTAAACAGGCCGAACCATCCTTGGCTTCCGAGATCGGACGAGATCGGGCCTTTTCAGGGTGGTATGGCCGTGAGCGGTACTGCTCTTGCAGATGGACATCCATGAAATGTCGAAAAAGATGCGGGGCAAGATGCTCACAGCACCTGGTATTCCCAAGCGGTCTCCCAATCAGGTACTAAACAGGCCGAACAATGCTTGGCTTCCGAGATCGGACGAGATCGGGCCTTTTCAGGGTGGTATGGCCATGAGCGGTACTGCTCTTGCAGATGGACACCCATGAAATGTCGAAAAAGATGCGGGGCAAGATGCTCACAGCACCTGGTATTCCCAAGCAGTCTCCCAATCAGGTTCTAACCAGGCCGAACCATGCCTGGCTGCCGAGATCGGACGAGATCGGGCGAGATCGGGCCTTTTCAGGGTGGTATGGCTGTGAGCGGTACTGCTCTTGCAGATGGACACCCATGAAATGTCGAAAAAGATGCGGGGTATGATGCTCACAGCACCTGGTATTCCCAAGCGGTCTCCCAATCAGGTACTAAACAGGCCGAACCATGCTTGGCTTCCGAGATCGGACCTTTTCAGGGTGGTATGGCCGTGAGCGGTACTGCTCTTGCAGATGGACACCCATGAAATGTCGAAAAAGATACGGGGTATGATGCTCACAGCACCTGGTATTCCCAAGCGGTCTCCCAATCAGGTACTAACCAGCCCGAACTTGCTTGGCTGCCGAGATCGGACAAAATCGGGCGAGATCGGGCCTTATCAGGGTGGTATGGCCATGAGCGGTACTGCTCTTGCAGATGGACACCCATGAAATGTCGAAAAAGATGCGGGGTATGATGCTCACAGCACCTGGTATTCCCAAGCGGTCTCCCAATCAGGTACTGACCAGGCCGAACAATGCTTGGCCTCCGATATCGGACGAGATCGGGCCTTTTCAGGGTGGTATGGCCGTGAGCGGTACTGTACTAGCAGATGGACACCCATGAAATGTCGAAAAAGATGCGGGGTATGATGCTCACAGCACCTGGTATTCCCAAGCGGTCTCCCAATCAGGTACTAACCAGGCCAAACCATGCTTGGCTGCCGAGATCGGACGAGAGCGGGCGAGATCGGGCCTTTTCAGGGTGGTATGGCCGTGAGCGGTACTGCACTAGCAGATGGACACCCATGAAATGTCGAAAAAGATGCGGGGTATGATGCTCACAGCACCTGGTATTCCCAAGCGGTCTCCCAATCAGGTACTAACCAGGCCGAACCATGCTTGGCTGCCGAGATCGGACGAGATCGGGCCTTTTCAGGGTGGTATGGCCGTGAGCGGTACTGTACTAGCAGATGGACACCCATGAAATGTCGAAAAAGATGCGGGGTATGATGCTCACAGCACCTGGTATTCCCAAGCGGTCTCCCAATCAGGTACTAACCAGGCCGAACCATGCTTGGCTGCCGAGATCGGACGAGATCGGGCGAGATCGGGCCTTTTCAGGGTGGTATGGCCGTGAGCGGTACTGCACTAGCAGATGGACACCCATGAAATGTCGAAAAAGATGCGGGGTATGATGCTCAAAGTACCTGATATTCCCAAGCGGTCTCCCAATCAGGTACTAAACAGGCCGAACCATGCTTGGCTTCCGAGATCGGACGAGATCGGGCCTTTTCAGGGTGGTATGGCCGTGAGCGGTACTGCACTAGCAGATGGACACCCATGAAATGTCGAAAAAGATGCGGGGTATGATGCTCACAGCACCTGGTATTCCCAAGCGGTCTCCCAATCAGGTACTAACCAGGCCGAACAATGCTTGGCTGCCGAGATCGGACGAGAGCGGGCGAGATCGGGCCTTTTCAGGGTGGTATGGCCGTGAGCGGTACTGCACTAGCAGATGGACACCCATGAAATGTCGAAAAAGATGCGGGGTATGATGCTCACAGCACCTGGTATTCCCAAGCGGTCTCCCAATCAGGTACTAACCAGGCCGAACCATGCTTGGCTTCCGAGATCGGACGAGATCGGGCCTTTTCAGGGTGGTATGGCCGTGAGCGGTACTGCACTAGCAGATGGACACCCATGAAATGTCGAAAAAGATGCGGGGTATGATGCTCACAGCACCTGGTATTCCCAAGCGGTCTCCCAATCAGGTACTAACCAGGCCGAACAATGCTTGGCTGCCGAGATCGGACGAGATCGGACGAGATCGGGCCTTTTCAGGGTGGTATGGCCGTGAGCGTTACTGCTCTTGCAGATGGACACCCATGAAATGTCGAAAAAGATGCGGGGTAAGATGCTCACAGCACCTGGTATTCCCAAGCGGTCTCCCAATCAGGTACTAAACAGGCCGAACCATGCTTGGCTTCCGAGATCAGACGAGATCGGGCCTTATCAGGGTGGTATGGCCGTGAGCAGTACTGCACTAGCAGATGGACACCCATGAAATGTCGAAAAAGATGCGGGGTATGATGCTCACAGCACCTGGTATTCCCAAGCGGTCTCCCAATCAGGTACTAAACAGGCCGAACCATGCTTGGCTGCCGAGATCGGACGAGATCGGACGAGATCGGGCCTTATCAGGGTGGTATGGCCGTGAGCGGTACTGCACTAGCAGATGGACACCCATGAAATGTCGAAAAAGATGCGGGGTATGATGCTCACAGCACCTGGTATTCCCAAGCGGTCTCCCAATCAGGTACTAAACAGGCCGAACCATGCTTGGCTGCCGAGATCGGACGAGATCGGACGAGATCGGGCCTTATCAGGGTGGTATGGCCGTGAGCGGTACTGCACTAGCAGATGGACACCCATGAAATGTCGAAAAAGATGCGGGGTATGATGCTCACAGCACCTGGTATTCCCAAGCGGTCTCCCAATCAGGTACTAACCAGGCCGAATCATGCTTGGCTGCCGAGATCGGACGAGATCGGACGAGATCGGGCCTTTTCAGGGTGGTATGGCCGTGAGCGTTACTGCTCTTGCAGATGGACACCCATGAAATGTCGAAAAAGATGCAGGGTATGATGCTCACAGCACCTGGTATTCCCAAGCGGTCTCCCAATCAGGTACTAAACAGGCCGAACCATGCTTGGCTTCCGAGATCAGACGAGATCGGGCCTTTTCAGGGTGGTATGGCCGTGAGCGGTACTGCACTAGCAGATGGACACCCATGAAATGTCGAAAAAGATGCGGGGCAAGATGCTCACAGCACCTGGTATTCCCAAGCGGTCTCCCAATCAGGTACTAACCAGGCCGAACCATGCTTGGCTTCCGAGATCGGTTGAGATCGGGCCTTTTCAGGGTGGTATGGCCGTGAGCGGTACTGCTTTTGCAGATGGCCACCCATGAAATGTCGAAAAAGATGCGGGGTATGATGCTCACAGCACCTGGTATTCCCAAGCGGTCTCCCAATCAGGTACTAACCAGGCCGAACAATGCTTGGCTTCCGAGATCGGACGAGATCGGGCCTTTTCAGGGTGGTATGGCCGTGGCCAGTACTGCTTTTGCAGATGGACACTCATGAAATGTCGAAAAAGATGCGGGGTATGATGCTCACAGCACCTGGTATTCCCAAGCGGTCTCCCAATCAGGTACTAACCAGGCCAATCCATGCTTGGCTTCCAAGATCGGGCGAGATCGGGCCTTTTCAGGGTGGTATGGCCGTGAGCGGTACTGCTCTTGCAGATGGACACCCATGAAATGTCGAAAAAGATGCGGGGTATGATGCTCACAGCACCTGGTATTCCCAAGCGGTCTCCTAATCAGGTACTAAACAGGCCGAACCATGCTTTGCTTCCAAGATCGGACGAGATCGGGCCTTTTCAGGGTGGTATGGCCGTAAGCGGTACCGCTCTTGCAGATGGACACCCATGAAATGTCGAAAAAGATGCGGGGTATGATGCTCACAGCACCTGGTATTCCCAAGCGGTCTCCCAATCAGGTACTAAACAGACCGAACCATGCTTGGCTTCCGTGATCGGACGAGATCGGGCCTTTTCAGGGTGGTATGGCCGTGAGCGGTATTGCATTAGCAGATGGACACCCATGAAATGTCGAAAAAGATGCGGGGTATGATGCTCACAGCACCTGGTATTCCCAAGCGGTCTCCCAATCAGGTACTAACCAGGCCGAACCATGCTTGGCTTCCGAGATCGGACGAGATCGGGCTTTTTCAGGGTGGTATGGCCGTGAGCGGTACTGCTCTTGCAGATGGACACCCATGAAATGTCGAAAAAGATGCGGGGTATGATGCTCACAGCACCTGGTATTCCCAAGCGGTCTCCCAATCAGGTACTAAACAGGCCGAACCATGCTTGGCTGCCGAGATCGGACGAGATCGGGCCTTTTCAGGGTGGTATGGCCGTGAGCGGTACTGCACTAGCAGATGGACACCCATGAAATGTCGAAAAAGATGCGGGGCATGATGCTCACAGCACCTGGTATTCCCAAGCGGTCTCCCAACCAGGTACTAACCAGGTCGAACCATGCTTGGCTTCCGAGATCGGACGAGATCGGGCCTTTTCAGGGTGGTATGGCCGTGAGCGGTACTGCTCTTGCAGATGGACACCCATGAAATGTCGAAAAAGATGCGGGGTATGATGCTCACAGCACCTGGAATTCCCAAGCGGTCTCCCAATCAGGTACTAACCAGGCCGAACCATGCTTGGCTGCCGAGATCGGACGAGATCGGGCCTTTTCAGGGTGGTATGGCCGTGAGCGGTCCTGCTTTAGCAGATGGACACCCATGAAATCTCGAAAAAGATGCGGGGTATGATGCTCACAGCACCTGGTATTCCCAAGCGGTCTCCCAATCAGGTACTAAACAGGCCGAACCATGCGTGGCTTCCGAGATCGGACGAGATCGGGCCTTTTCAGGGTGGTATGGCCGTGAGCGGTACTGCTCTTGCAGATGGACACCCATGAAATGTCGAAAAAGATGCTGGGTATGACGCTTACAGCACCTGGTATTCCCAAGCGGTCTCCCAATTAGGTACTAACCAGGCCGAACCATGCTTGGCTTCCGAGATCGGACGAGATCGGGCCTTTTCAGGGTGGTATGGCCGTGAGCGGTACTGCACTAGCAGATGGACACCCATGAAATCTCGAAAAAGATGCGGGGTATGATGCTCACAGCACCTGGTATTCCCAAGCGGTATCCCAATCAGGTACTAAACAGGCCGAACCATGCGTGGCTTCCGAGATCGGACGAGATCGGGCCTTTTCAGGGTGGTATGGCGGTGAGCGGTACTGCTCTTGCAGATGGACACCCATGAAATGTCGAAAAAGATGCTGAGTATGATGCTTACAGCACCTGGTATTCCCAAGCGGTCTCCCAATCAGGTACTAACCAGGCCGAACCATGCTTGGCTTCCGAGATCGGACGAGATCGGGCCCTTTCAGGGTGGTATGGCCGTGAGCGGTACTGCTCTTGCAGATGGACACCCATGAAATGTCGAAAAAGATGCTGGGTATGATGCTCACAGCACCTGGTATTCCCAAGCGGTCTCCCAATCAGGTACTAACCAGGCCGAACAATGCTTGGCTCCCGAGATCGGACGAGATCGGGCCTTTTCAGGGTGGTATGGCCGTGAGCGGTACTGCTCTTGCAGATGGACACCCATGAAATGTCGAAAAAGATGCGGGGTATGATGCTCACAGCACCTGGTATTCCCAAGCGGTCTCCCAATCAGGTACTAACCAGGCCGAACCATGCGTGGCTTCCGAGATCGGACGAGATCGGGCCTTTTCAGGGTGGTATGGCCGTGAGCGGTACTGCTCTTGCAGATGGACACCCATGAAATGTCGAAAAAGATGCTGGGTATGATGCTCACAGCACCTGGTATTCCCAAGCGGTCTCCCAATCAGGTACTTACCAGGCCGAACCATGCTTGGCTCCCGAGATCGGACGAGATCGGGCCTTTTCAGGGTGGTATGGCCGTGAGCGGTACTGCACTAGCAGATGGACACCCATGAAATGTCGAAAAAGATGCGGGGTATGATGCTCACAGCACCTGGTATTCCCAAGCGGCCTCCCAATCAGGTACTAACCAGGCCGAACCATGCTTGGCTTCCGAGACCGGGCGAGATCGGGCTCTTTCAGGGTGGTATGGCCGTGAGCGGTACTGTTCTTGCAGATGGACACCCATGAAATGTCGAAAAAGATGCGGGGTATAATGCTCACAGCACCTGGTATTCCCAAGCGGTCTCCCAATCAGGTACTAAACAGGCCGAACCATGCTTGGCTTCCAAGATCGGACGAGATCGGGCCTTTTCAGGGTGGTATGGCCGTGAGCGGTAATGCTCTCGCAGATGGACACCCATGAAATGTCGAAAAAGATGCGGGGTATGATGCTCACAGCACCTGGTATTCCCAAGCGGTCTCCCAATCAGGTACTAAACAGGCCGAACCATGCTTGGCTTCCGAGATCGGACGAGATCGGGCCTTTTCAGGGTGGTATGGCCGTGAGCGGTACTGCACTAGCAGATGGACACCCATGAAATGTCGAAAAAGATGCGGGGTATGATGCTCACAGCACCTGGTATTCCGAAGCGGTCTCCCAATCAGGTACTAAACAGGCCGAACCATGCTTGGCTGCCGAGATCGGACGAGATCGGGCCTTTTCAGGGTGGTATGGCCGTGAGCGGTACTGCACTAGCAGATGGACACCCATGAAATGTCGAAAAAGATGCGGGGTATGATGCCCACAGCACCTGGTATTCCCAAGCGGTCTCCCAATCAGGTACTAACCAGGCCGAACGATGCTTGGCTCCCGAGATCGGGCGAGATCGGGCCTTTTCAGGGTGGTATGGCTGTGAGCGGTACTGCTCTTGCAGATGGACACCCATGAAATGTCGAAAAAGATGCGGGGTATGATGCTCACAGCACCTGGTATTCCCAAGCGGTCTCCCAATCAGGTACTAACCAGGCCGAACCATGCGTGGCTTCCGAGATCGGACGAGATCGGGCCTTTTCAGGGTGGTATGGCCGTGAGCGGTACTGCTCTTGCAGATGGACACCCATGAAATGTCGAAAAAGATGCTGGGTATGATGCTCACAGCACCTGGTATTCCCAAGCGGTCTCCCAATCAGGTACTAACCAGGCCGAACCATGCTTGGCTCCCAAGATCGGACGAGATCGGGCCTTTTCAGGGTGGTATGGCCGTGAGCGGTACTGCACTAGCAGATGGACACCCATGAAATGTCGAAAAAGATGCGGGGTATGATGCTCACAGCACCTGGTATTCCCAAGCGGCCTCCCAATCAGGTACTAACCAGGCCGAACCATGCTTGGCTTCCGAGACCGGGCGAGATCGGGCTCTTTCAGGGTGGTATGGCCGTGAGCGGTACTGTTCTTGCAGATGGACACCCATGAAATGTCGAAAAAGATGCGGGGTATAATGCTCACAGCACCTGGTATTCCCAAGCGGTCTCCCAATCAGGTACTAAACAGGCCGAACAATGCTTGGCTTCCAAGATCGGACGAGATCGGGCCTTTTCAGGGTGGTATGGCCGTGAGCGGTAATGCTCTTGCAGATGGACACCCATGAAATGTCGAAAAAGATGCGGGGTATGATGCTCACAGCACCTGGTATTCCCAAGCGGTCTCCCAATCAGGTACTAAACAGGCCGAACCATGCTTGGCTTCCGAGATCGGACGAGATCGGGCCTTTTCAGGGTGGTATGGCCGTGAGCGGTACTGCATTAGCAGATGGACACCCATGAAATGTCGAAAAAGATGCGGGGTATGATGCTCACAGCACCTGGTATTCCGAAGCGGTCTCCCAATCAGGTACTAAACAGGCCGAACCATGCTTGGCTGCCGAGATCGGACGAGATCGGGCCTTTTCAGGGTGGTATGGCCGTGAGCGGTACTGCACTAGCAGATGGACACCCATGAAATGTCGAAAAAGATGCGGGGTATGATGCCCACAGCACCTGGTATTCCCAAGCGGTCTCCCAATCAGGTACTAACCAGGCCGAACGATGCTTGGCTTCCAAGATCGGGCGAGATCGGGCCTTTTCAGGGTGGTATGGCTGTGAGCGGTACTGCTCTTGCAGATGGACACCCATGAAATGTCGAAAAAGATGCAGGGTATGATGCTCACAGCACCTGGTATTCCCAAGCGGTCTCCCAATCAGGTACTAACCAGGCCGAACCATGCTTGGCTGCCGAGATCGGACGAGATCGAACGAGATCGGGCCTTTTCAGGGTGGTATGCCCGTGAGCGGTACTGCTCTTGCAGATGGACACCCATGAAATTTTGAAAAAGATGCGGGGTATGATGCTCACAGAACCTGGTATTCCCAAGCGGTCTCCCAATCAGGTACTAACCAGGCCGAACAATGCTTGGCTTCCGAGATCGGACGAGATCAGGTCTTTTCAGGGTGGTATGGCCGTGAGCGGTACTGCTCTTGCAGATGGACACCCATGAAATGTCGAAAAAGATGCGGGGTATGATGCTCACAGCACCTGGTATTCCCAAGCGGTCTCCCAATCAGGTACCAACCAGGCCGAACCATGCTTGGCTTCCGAGATCGGACGAGATCGGGCCTTTTCAGGGTGGTATGGCCGTGAGCGGTACTTCACTAGCAGATGGACACCCATGAAATGTCGAAAAAGATGCGGGGTATGATGCTCACAGCACCTGGTATTCCCAAGCGGTCCCCCAATCAGGTACTAAACAGGCCGAACCATGCTCGGCTTCCGAGATCGGACGAGATCGGGCGAGGTCGGGCCTTTTCAGGGTGGTATGGCCGTGAGCGGTACTGCTCTTGCAGATGGACACCCATGAAATGTCGAAAAAGATGCGGGGTATGATGCTCACAGCACCTGGTATTCCCAAGCGGTCTCCCAACCAGGTACTAACCAGGCCAAACCATGCTTGGCTTCCGAGATCGGACGAGATCGGGCCTTTTCAGGGTGGTATGGCCGTGAGCGGTACTTTACTAGCAGATGGACACCCATGAAATGTCGAAAAAAATGCGGGGCATGGTTCTCACAGCACCTGGTATTCCCAGCACCTGGTATTCCCAAGCGGTCTCCCAATCAGGTACTAACCAGGCCGAATAATGCTTGGCTTCCGAGATCGGACGAGATCGGGCCTTTTCAGGGTGGTATGGCCGTGAGCGGTACTGCTCTTGCAGATGGACACCCATGAAATGTCGAAAAAGAGGCGGGGCAAGATGCTCACAGCACCTGGTATTCACAAGCGGTCTCCCAATCAGGTACTAAACAGGCCGAACCATGCTTGGCTTCCAAGATCGGACGAGATCGGGCCTTTTCAGGGTGGTATGGCCGTGAGCGGTAGTGCATTTGCAGATGGACACCCATGAAATGTTGAAAAAGATGCGGGGCAAGATGCTCACAGAACGTGGTATTCCCAAGCGGTCTCCCAATCAGGTACTAAACAGGCCGAACCATGCTTGGCTTCCGAGATCGGACGAGATCGGGCGAGATCGGGCCTTATCAGGGTGGTATGGCCGTGAGCGGTACTGCTCTTGCAGATGGACACCCATGAAATGTCGAAAAAGATGCGGGGTATGATGCTCACAGCACCTGGTATTCACAAGCGGTCTCCCAATCAGGTAATAACCAGGCCGAACTATGCTTGGCTTCCGAGATCGGACGAGATCGGGCGAGATCGGGCCTTATCAGGGTGGTATGGCCATGAGGGGTACTGCTCTTGCAGATGGACACCCATGAAATGTCGAAAAAGATACGGGGCAAGATGCTCACAGCACCTGGTATTCCCAAGCGGTCTCCCAATCAGGTACTAAACAGGCCGAACCATGCTTGGCTTCCGAGATCGGACGAGATCGGGCGAGATCGGGCCTTATCAGGGTGGTATGGCCGTGAGCGGTACTGCTCTTGCAGATGGACACCCATGAAATGTCGAAAAAGATGCGGGGTATGATGCTCACGGGACCTTGTATTCCCAAGCGGTCTCCCAATCAGGTACTAACCAGGCCGAACCATCCTTGGCTCCCGAGATCGGACGAGATCGGGCCTTTTCAGGGTGGTATGGCCGTGAGCGGTACTGCCCTTGCAGATGGACATCCATGAAATGACGAAAAAGATGCGGGGCAAGATGCTCACAGCACCTGGTATTCCCAAGCGGTCTCCCAATCAGGTACTAAACAGGCCGAACAATGCTTGGCTTCCGAGATCGGACGAGATCGGGCCTTTTCAGGGTGGTATGGCCGTGAGCGGTACTGCTCTTGCAGATGGACACCCATGAAATGTCGAAAAAGATGCGGGGTATGATGCTCACAGCACCTGGTATTCCCAAGCGGTCTCCCAATCAGGTACTAACCAGGTCGAACCATGCTTGGCTGCCGAGATCGGACGAGATCGGACGAGATCGGGCCTTTTCAGGGTGGTATGGCCGTGAGCGTTACTGCTCTTGCAGATGGACACCCATGAAATGTCGAAAAAGATGCGGGGTATGATGCTCACAGCACTTGGTATTCCCAAGCGGTCTCCCAATCAGGTACTAAACAGGCCGAACCATGCTTGGCTTCCGAGATCGGGCGAGATCGGGCCTTTTCAGGGTGGTATGGCCGTGAGCGGTACTGCTCTTGCAGATGGACACCCATGAAATGTCGAAAAAGATGCGGGGTATGATGCTCACAGCACCTGGTATTCCCAAGCGGTCTCCCAATCAGGTACTAACCAGGCCGAACCATGCTTGGCTGCCGAGGTCGGACGAGATCGGGCGAGATCGGGCCTTTTCAGGGTGGTATGGCGGTGAACGGTACTGCTCTTGCAGATGGACACCCATGAAATGTCGAAAAAGATGCGGGGTATGATGCTCACAGCACCTGGTATTCCCAAGCGGTCTCCCAATCAGGTACTAACCAGGCCGAACCATGCTTGGCTGCCGAGGTCGGACGAGATCGGGCGAGATCGGGCCTTATCAGGGTGGTATGGCCGTGAGCGGTACTGCTCTTGCAGATGAACACTGTCAGGTTCATTAATAATTACCTTCGTCCGTAATTATCAATAACTGCAGGAAGACATCTTATTCAATTATTGACATTTAATTAAATAGAAATGGATACAACAGATAAAAGCCTCCGGAGGGGAGCGTTACAGCAAGTGTCACCTTACAACTTCCGAACGTCTCCTCGAATAGACGTTTTCGTCCCATTCTTATGGTCACAAGTTACAGAGTTGTTGATCATTCCATCACGTATGAGTAAAAACAACATCTGGGACTACAATAACAATCAAAGTATTTTACTAATAACAAAAACAGGGACTAGACCTAACAACATGTAGATTAGAGTAATTATACAACCTCCTTGACCTAAGAATCATATAATATAATCATAATCATATAATCGTTACATACAGAAAAACCCGAAGTGTACGGTTACATAACGATAACAATATTCTTGTTATTGTCCGAATAGCCCTGTCCTCGTCACCAAGGGCCCACCAAATCTCAAGGACCCAGATTGGGTGGATTGTTTGTATAACCATCCTGGAACAGGCTGTCCAGGTTAAAGATGACTTGGTGTGACCTCAACACTTTTGAAAAACAGAAAGAGAATGATTTAACAAAGTAATGAATTAATACAGAGAAAAGAAAGAGAATGATTTAATAAAGAAATGAATTAATATAACTATTATAATAGTAAAACAGAACAAACCCAACAGACACCCACGAAATGTCGAAAAAGATGCAGGGTATGATGCTCACAGCACCTGGTATTCCCAAGCGGTCTCCCAATCAGGTACTAACCAGGCCGAACCATGCTTGGCTTCCGAGATCGGACGAGATCGGGCGAGATCGGGCCTTTTCAGGGTGGTATGGCCGTGAACGGTACTGCTCTTGCAGATGGACACCCATGAAATGTCGAAAAAGATGCGGGGTATGATGCTCACAGCACCTGGTATTCCCAAGCGGTCTCCCAATCAGGTACTAACCAGGCCGAACTATGCTTGGCTTCCTAGATCGGACGAGATCGGGCCTTTTCAGGGTGGTATGGCCGTGAGCGGTACTGCTCTTGCAGATGGACACCCATGAAATGTCGAAAAAGATGCGGGGTATGATGCTCACAGCACCTGGTATTCCCAAGCGGTCTCCCAATCAGGTACTAACCAGGCCGAACCATGCTTGGCTTTCGAGATCGGACGAGATCGGGCCTTTTCAGGGTGGTATGGCCGTGAGCGATACTGCTCTTGCAGATGGACACCCATGAAATGTCGAAAAAGATGCGGGGTATGATGCTCACAGCACCTGGTATTCCCAAGCGGTCTCCCAATCAGGTACTAACCAGGCCGAACCATGCTTGGCTTCCGAGATCGGACGAGATCGGGCCTTTTCAGGGTGGTATGGCCGTGAGCGGTACTGTTCTTGCAGATGGACACCCATGAAATGTCGAAAAAGATGCGGGGTATGATGCTCACAGCACCTGGTATTCCCAAGGGGTCTCCCAATCAGGTACTAACCAGGCCGAACCATGCTTGGCTGCCGAGATCGGACGAGATCGGGCGAGATCGGGCCTTATCAGGGTGGTATGGCCGTGAGCGGTACGGCTCTTGCAGATGGACACCCATGAAATGTCGAAAAAGATGCGGGGTCTGATGCTCACAGCACCTGGTATTCCCAAGTGGTCTCCCAATCAGGTACTAAACAGGCCGAACAATGCTTGGCTTCCGAGATCGGACGAGATCGGGCCTTTTCAGGGTGGTATGGCCGTGAGCGGTACTGCTTTTGCAGATGGACACCCATGAAATGTCGAAAAAGATGCGGGGTATGATGCTCACAGCACCTGGTATTCCCAAGCGGTCTCCCAACCAGGTACTAACCAGGCCCAACCATGCTTGGCTTCCAAGATCGGACGAGATCGGGCCTTTTCAGGGTGGTATGGCCGTGAGCGGTACTGAACTAGCAGATGGACACCCATGAAATGTCGAAAAAGATGCGGGGTATGATGCTCACAGCACCTGGTATTCCCAAGCGGTCTCCCAATCAGGTACTAACCAGGCCGAACTATGCTTGGCTTCCGAGATCGGACGAGATCAGGCCTTTTCAGGGTGGTATGGCCGTGAGCGGTACTGCTCTTGCAGATGGACACCCATGAGCTAAAGTATTTATTCGACCTTCTACACCTGCTACCCAAATCAATTGGGATTTGACATTATTCAAAGTCAGTTGGAATATTCAGGTTATAAAAGAGGGGGGAAAAGGCAGGAATATATACAGCTATGTTTTACTTTTGTGCATTTCAGGCCAAATTGGTATTTGTCTTTGAGTCAGCAATAATAACAAAGGAGTAAAGTCAGCTTGATTGCAGTAAGACTTTTTGCACTCTATACACTCAATTTTCACATGTTGTTTTACTTCTGGACGCTGCAAATGGACTGCACATCTGTTGCATCGTGTGTATATATGTGTATTACCGTACTTTGAATTTTGATTTAAACCTTTACAACCCAACTGCCTCAGATCAAGCAATTATAATGTAAAGTAGTAGATGTTTAAAAAAAGCACCAAATGCAAAAAGATAACAAAATAACAATACTAAATAGTCAAATAAGCAACTCCATTATTCTTTTAGAGAAAATATCTCAGCGGGGTCAAGTCATTCAATTCAAATCGACTGGTAATCAGATTCAATTAAAGACTAACCGATTGGGTGCAATGTTGTAGTGGCAGCACAACTAAATGAATTCACTGAATTTAAATGGGATTTATAAGTGTTTTCACATTTTATACTGTAAAACAAAAAATCACATAGGATTTATGGTTAAACACTGGAGCTACAGAATTTTACCAGAAATTACATTCAATTGGTATAGCACTTCAATAACCACCAATTTATTGGATCACTATTGTAGATTTTTCATTTCACTGAAACTAAAATTATATTGCTCCACCACCACATGCACACACCCCTTTTTTACTGTATAACTCTAGCAACCACAAGTATTTTATTTTTATTTTTTTAAGAAGAAAATGACTGACTATTCTTCTGTCTGTTCAGATATCACTACTTTTACATGATAAGAGAAGTAATTTTTAAAGAAGGCTCAGCAAAATACCCAGCATTCAATAGTACTGGCATGCTGGATCTTGCAAACTACACTCCTCAACTGCACGGAAAAAAAATAGAAAAAAACAGTCATACATTGTCTGCAGTACTTTCCACTCATTCGCTTACACTTTGTACTCCATCCTTTCTACACAAAAAGCATCATCCCGCTGTTACAGAGTAAAGAAGGTTGCACAGAGTCCTTTTCTTGCTGTTCTGTCTCTTTAGAACAGAAGGACACTTTGCGCTTCACAGAATGCAAGTCTACAAGTACTGCTGCTTAGATGTGGTTGAATGTTAGGCCCCTAAGAAATACATGTGAAGCAACAGCAATGCTTTACAAGGTGTCTATTGTTTATATAAATAAACATAAAACAGGTTACGAAAACATGCTGTAAAATCCAAATCATATTTTATCATAGTTTCACATGCTTAAACTAATAGTAATTGTTTAGTATAAATGATCGTCATGTGAAAGACATTGTTTAGTATTCTTTCATTCATTCATTCTCTCAACCGCTTATCCTCACAAGGGTCACGGGGGGTGCTAAGGCCTATCCCAGCTATCTACGGGCACCAGGCGGGGGACAAAAGAATGAACATAATTTAAAGTAATTGCTCTACAGTTGTACTGCATACCGGAGGTCATTTAATTCATTCAGATCAAGAACCTCAAATAACATATCGGCTGGTATTGTTGGAGATGGAAATCCAACTCATTTTATCTCTGAGGGCTAGCTGCGAATGCACTTGCATTATGTCAGTAAAATTCTAGAAATCATAGCGAAAGGGTTATTTTTCAAGAACATCTGTTCCCGAAAGACCGACAAATTGTCTTTATTTGATGCTCTTGTCAGGAGTGGTTGGATTGCCTTTCCTGGCATGACGTCACGATAACTATCAGCTGTCACTAATTACGTGATTAGATTATTTTTGGCGTCACTGGACAAGGTCCAAGTGGACATGGGGAAGCTGGAGCACCTCTTTGAGTCCAGGGCCAAAGAGACGCCATGGGCCAAGAAAGCGCCAGAGAGCAAAAAGTCCGAGATCCTGGTTCTGGACTCCAAGCGGAGCACCGCCATCAACATCGGGATGACGGTCCTGCCCGCCGTTCACGTCATCAAGAGCGCCATCCTCAACTTTGACGACTTTGCCATCAACAAGGAGGGTGTGGAGAAGATCCTGAGCATGACGCCCACAGAGGAGGAGAAGCAGAAGATCCGCGAGGCTCGCTCGGCCAATCCCGACGTTCCCCTGGGGACGGCCGAGGAATTCCTCTCGGGCCTGGCTTCCGTCAGCGCCTTGACCCCCCGCCTGCAGCTGTGGTCTTTCAAACTCAACTATGAGGCACTCGAGCAGGAGATCGCCGAGCCCCCGTTTGACCTGAAGTTGGGCATGGAGCAGCTGGCCGGCAACCGGACCTTCAAGAAGATCCTGGCCACGCTGCTGGCCGTGGGGAACTTCCTCAACGGGTGTCCTCCTCACCAGAATCTTCAGGCTCCCTCCATGGTGAATCAATTCCTCTGGGCATAGGCATAAGATAACTTGGGCGCTCTCTGGTGGTTGTACGCACCTGGGCATCATGATGAAACGGTAAAGGCTTC
This sequence comes from Stigmatopora nigra, assembly GCF_051989575.1. Lineage (NCBI taxonomy): Eukaryota > Metazoa > Chordata > Actinopteri > Syngnathiformes > Syngnathidae > Stigmatopora > Stigmatopora nigra. Next base: position 1,483,580 of record NW_027551603.1, read on the forward strand.
CCAGGGCGACGTGCATAGCAGTGGTGGGGCGTATGAGTACGCTGCGGCTCTAACTCTTCTACCAGCTGTGGCTCATCTCTAGAAATGATGTGCCTGAGAGCCCCGCACCACGGTGTGTCCATTACAAAATTCCTAAACGATTCTGAGGGGTTTCTTATACATTCCAAGCAGTCCGGTGTCTTCGAGGTGGATGGTTTGCGTCGCCGAGTGCGTCGGCGCGAGCGTGGGTGGCGCTCCGCTGGGTCCATAATGGTTGGATCGTGCTGTTACGATTTCGCCGCGTAGTGCGACGCGATCGTAGGGTAAGTTGAACCCAGATGCAGAGTCGCCGAAGTAATTGGAAAGGTGAGGCAGATCTGTAGCTCTTGTTGGTTGATTTAATAAACGGGGTAACATAACTTAAACAACTTGGCTTGACCACTCATTACAAACGAACTGAACATGCGGCGTGGCGTCAATGGAAACAGCAATTACTACGAGGATTAACAGGAAACGAAACCAGAACTTAACCAGTCGATCCAACCGCGTCCACAGAAAATCATAATGCTTAAATACCAAAAATAATCTAATCACGTAATTAGTGACAGCTGATAGTTATCGTGACGTCATGCCAGGAAAGGCAATCCAACCACTCCTGACAGCTCTGAGTGATTTTGGATCCTTTGTTTCTCCCCCAAGTAATGAGGACATGTTCTTTTTAAGATAGCTCTCCATCTAAGTCCTACTATAGGTCCAGTCTTGGTAAAAGGTGCATGATGACAACTGATCTATCTGAAATCCAGAATTTGATCTGGATTTCAGATAGATCACCCATGAAATGTCGAAAAAGATGCGGGGTATGATGCTCACAGCACCTGGTATTCCCAAGCGGTCTCCCAATCAGGTATTAACCAGGCCGCACCATGCTTGGCTTCCGAGATCGAACGAGATCGGGCCTTTTCAGGGTGGTATGGCCGTGAGCGGTACTGCACTAGCAGATGGACACCCATGAAATGTCGAAAAAGATGCGGGGTATGATGCTCACAGCACCTGGTATTCCCAAGCGGTCTCCCAATCAGGTACTAACCAGGCCGAACCATGCTTGGCTTCCGAAATCGGGCGAGGTCGGGCCTTTTCAGGGTGGTATGGCCGTGAGCGGTACTGCTCTTGCAGATGGACACCCATGAAATGTCGAAAAAGATGCGGGGTATGATGCTCACAGCACTTGGTATTCCCAAGCGGTCTCCCAATCAGGTACTAAACGGGCCGAACCATGCTTGGCTGCCGAGACAGGACGAGATCGGGCCTTTTCAGGGTGGTATGGCCGTGAGCGGTACTGCACTAGCAGATGGACACCCATGAAATGTCAAAAAAGATGCGGGGTATAATGCTCACAGCACCTGGTATTCCCAAGCGGTCTCCCAATCAGGTACTAACCAGGCCGAACCATGCTTGGCTTCCGAGATCGGGCGAGATCGGGCCTTTTCGGGGTGGTATGGCCGTGAGCGGTACTGCTCTTGCAGATGGACACCCATGAAATGTCAAAAAAGATGCGGGGTATGATGCTCACAGCACCTGGTATTCCCAAGCGGTCTCCCAATCAGGTACTAACCAGGCCGAACCATGCTTGGCTTCCGAGATCGGACGAGATCGGGCCTTTTCGGGGTGGTATGGCCGTGAGCGGTACTGCACTAGCAGATGGACACTGTCAGGTTCATTAATAATTACCTTCGTCCGTAATTTTCAATAACTGCAGGAAGACATCTTATTCAATTATTGACATTTAATTAAATAGAAATGGATACAACAGATAAAAGCCTCCGGAGGGGAGCGTTACAGCAAGTGTCACCTTACAACTTCCGAACGTCTTCCCGAATAGACGTTTTCGTCCCATTCTTATGGTCACAAGTTACAGAGTTGTTGATCATTCCATCACGTATGAGTAAAAACAACATCTGGGACTACAATAACAATCAAAGTATTTTACTAATAACAAAAACAGGGACTAGACCTAACAACATGTAGATTAGAGTAATTATACAACCTCCTTGACCTAAGAATCATATAATATAATCATAATCATATAATCGTTACATACAGAAAAACCCGAAGTGTACGGTTACATAACGATAACAATATTCTTGTTATTGTCCGAATAGCCCTGTCCTCGTCACCAAGGGCCCACCAAATCTCAAGGACCCAGATTGGGTGGATTGTTTGTATAACCATCTTGGAACAGGCTGTCTAGGTTAAAGATGACTTGGTGTGACCTCAACACTTTTGAAAAACAGAAAGAGAATGATTTAACAAAGTAATGAATTAATACAGAGAAAAGAAAGAGAATGATTTAATAAAGAAATGAATTTAATATAACTATTATAATAGTAAAACAGAACAAACCCAACATTCCCCCGTTTTTATAATATGTATGTTATTAGTCATTTCTTAGTAATCACTAAATGGAAATGTCGGTGACTGCGATTTTATCCGCCTACTCCTTACTCCCATGGCTGGTCTGAAAGAGAAAAAACATAATTATATTCGTCCAATTGGTCCTCGGATTTACCGTACTCCTGGACCTCACTGCTTTCCCCAAACCGTCCCATAAGATACAACTCATGTACTTTAGAATTTGTAGGGGCAATTGCAGTAGTTATAAGTCGGCTTAGCAAGGAGCGCAAACAGGGGATACTACATCACCCACACAATGTTAGGATAGCGGTAATTGTGCCTATAGTAACCACGAAGGATGTAGCCAAATCTTTAGATTTTCCAAAGGTCTTATCCCACCAATCTGACAATGCGGACGTATCTACTCCAGAGTGCTCTTGCATATTGCGGTTCAGTGTTTGCAGGCCAGTAATGGCCCTGGTGAGAGATCCACTGGGTGACGCGTTGTTCGGTATGAAGGTGCAACATTGTTTTCCAAACATTGCACACACGCCCCCTGTTTCAAGGATCATATCCACCGCTATGCGATTCTGGAACGCCATCAGACTGGTAGCTGCCAGTTGTTCCTTCATGGCCACAAATCCCTGTTCAGTATAATTTCCAAGTTTTGAACATTGTAATGTAAGTAATTTATTCTATCCACATTTTTGTTTGGGGTGATTAGAAGGAAGATAGACTCCCAACCTGCTGCGATCTGATTAGCCAGCTTATACTCATCTGGTACGCCCCGGGGGATGCCAATCGCATCAATGTATGTTGGATCTCCTTCCCTCCATGCCTCTCGACGATGTCGGGAGGGTCGACCCTTCACCTCCGAATTATGAGCCGCCAATTGTATCTCCTCCACTGTGGATGGAAAAACAGACACCGGTAAGAGCAGTGAGACCAAAGTACCTAGTCCTGCCGCGTTTCGGCAGGAGTCGTATAATTTATCTACCACCCCGCCACCATAGGCCAGAACGTGGTATCAGGGGTGTAGTTTGTTTTAGAACGCCGGTACACCACGTCTCATTTATCGCCCCCAGCTTCAGACCATGCCCTGTAAGGTTTAAGCAGGTAAAATGATTAAACAGTGGAAAAATTGACTTCCTATTTACCGCGTAACAGGATAAACACTGCTTCAATATTTTTTCTTGCCAAGTAGGACACGTTTTTTCATTTGTAAAAACACTTTTCCCCAAATGAATGGTGATTGAGGGAGTTGTTAGATCCCATCGTATTTTCCCTTGTCTGGTAGTTTATCCTAATCTTTTGTAAGATGGTTTAGTCTCAATTGAAACCATATGGAGACGTCAAACCCAATATAAAAGAGTTCCCTATAGTTTTATGGTATTGCTTGCTGAGCAATAATCTTTTCAATTAATATTGGTGTTTCCCGTATCTTATTAAGTCAGAAAGTTTATCTTACCCGTCCCCTCAATGTTTCAATTGAGACCACCCTTTTACCAAAGTAGCTCCACATAGTGCTTGCCTTCTTTACACTCCATTAACAGCGCCCAATTATCCCCCGTTTGGGAAATCCCTGTTTCAGAAATAAATTTCACAGGTTAATATGTCAGTCCAAGCTTTCCAATCTTGACCAATTTCTGCAACAAGGCTTTTCCCAATCTTCAATTTTTTTGCTGTTAATGTACCACACATATTTCTCACCATAGATTGCCCCTTTGTATGGCAACCGGGACGTCGCCGAGTCCAAATATATATTTTCATTTTGGAAATTTGATTTAGTAGGTAATGTTAATTAAATGTAAATGTGTATGTTTCTCGGTTTACCCTCCCGTAAGAAGGTGTATCCTCAATTGAAACGCCTCCGCCTTTTTCTCCAACTGGAGAAAACAACCCTACTGTGGAAAGGAATAGAATCACAATCATCATTAATCTCATTGCCCCAAAAGCAATAATTGTTTTCAACATGACTTTTTGTCTTTGTTTAGGGAGTTATCCTCTTGAAACGTTTCAATTTAGACAACCTTCTTACTGTGGGAAAGGTGCATCCGTGTCCCCTTTCAGTAACAAGGACCCTCCCACTTTGCGTTGCTCCGATGTTTCTTCTTTTATGCTGCTTATCAGCATCCAGTCTTCAAGAATCACCGTCGCTTCGTCCGTTTCCTGTTGACAAGCAAAATCTCCCTCTGATAGTCTAAATTTGGTGTGTGCGTTTTTTTTTTTTTTCTGATAGATTCGCCTCATCATCCAATTGTCATTGTGTAGTGAATAATAACAATTTGTAAGGTCTACCAAACAGGACTTCATATAAGGTCCGCCAATTGTGGATGGTAGACAACTATTATATTAACAAAATGGGAGCCATTATCACTATAAATAGTTTCTGGAATTCCATATCGTGGAATGATATCCATATGATCTAATAAAAATAAAATAAAATCTATATGTATTTTTTGAAATGGATATGTGGGTATGCATATAGATTTAAACCCTAAGCCTTGTAGTGCCGTTGTAGCAAGGCCACCTCCCCCTTGTCGAGACATAGGTCTTCCCTTGACTCAAGCCCAAATTATTTTCTTTATTGATCTTTTATTGATAGATTATGTCTCGGTGGTCTGCCAATCAAAAAACACAAAAAGACAAACTATCATTCACGCTCACACTCATAAAAAGAAGAATTTAGTGTGTTCAACCAGTCTAGCATCCATAATTTCATTTTGTGGGAGTAAACTGGAGTACCCGGAGAAAATCCACAAATTCTCGAGGACGCCATGAATACCCCACATTCCGGAAAGTCTGGATCCACCCCGCATTCATTAGTAGATCCTTTAATATACACACCCCCACTCTAGCATTTTAACCGTTTGTAAAAAAATTACCTTCAAGTTTCACACAAAGTTATATCCTTTTAAATGCTATCAATTTAGCTGTTTGTTCCCCGAATTGAGGTGGCAATAGTTTCACATCTAAGGTTTTTATTTTCACAGCCGCCATGACCTAATGGCCCCCTATCATGTTTTTGGAAAATCCCAATTCCCTTTAATAGCATGCCAATCACCTTTTAATGCGGCCATCTAATTTTGTTTCCACTTTTATTTTTTTTTTTCCCCCAGGTGATAAAATAATCTCCCCCATTTGTAAAACAAATTCATCCACGCCTATTTTATACAACATGACGCCTATGGCCTTTATTACGTCGCCTTGACTCCAAATTCTATGAACCAAGATAACACGCCGAATTTGTAAGCGAATTTCCCCCATCCCATTTTGTTCATAGACAACCCATCTACCTAAAGCGTCACTTGTTTCAAAACATGAAAGGCCCCACTAGAATTCGTGCATCCAGCGCCAAATAGAGCCTATTTACACATTTGTCTCAAACTTGTTTTAGATATGGGGTCCCCAATTTCCCAAAATTTCCCAGAATTAATGTACTACCACATCCTGTCAAAAACCCAAAACGACTAACATAACCTGTTTCTAAGCCAGATTCTGGAATTTGGAGAATTTCTCCTTTCCCTCCCTTATCTAAGCTTGTTATTGTCACTCGTTATCACTGTAACATTCAGGCGTATTAACCCCATCGTTGCTAAAGTTCTCACCAATTTGCATGCCCTTAATGCCGTAAAAGCAACGTTATTTGGTTGTATCAATTGACCAATGCTTATCCAATCGGTAATATCCTTAAAGTCATCAATATGACCTGTGACAAAGCATATTTCCTCCTGCCAGGACAACAGACAATGTTCTTTCAAGTGCACTTTGAAAAACATTCCATGTTACTCCATTCTTAGGGAAAATATGCTCATCCTAAACCAATTATTTTATTTACAATTCACCTAATTATTTGGATGAATGCCATGAATTTTATCATGCCACTATTGCATTGTAAATTTCCCATCTGATGTCGTTAATCAGCCAAATAATTCAATACCTACTATACTTTGTAAATCACCTCATATGATGTTTACTTAAGACAAGAGTCATTTCCCATAGCCTGTTACCAAAACAAAAATCTACAACAATTAAATGAGAGAAATCAACCTTTTGTTAGACAATTCCTAATTACAAACTTTAATGTTTTAAAAACCTTATCGTCACCAATATACCATAATATTGTAAATTTTGTCATCCTGGCCTTTTTTTCTTTTAAACAGCCAACCTCCTGGATTAAAGTATTTTGAATAATCAAAAAATTCTGAAATAGTATTAATATTATTTTATCCTCCAAAAGCTAGTTTCCTTTAACTAAGAGCCCTTTGAAATCCACAATTGCTCAAAAATGACTATTTTGGTCTATTTCCCAAATCCAAAGCTTTTTACCAAATCAACCTTTTACTGAACAGATTTTTTCTATCCTCTTAATACATTTCATTTTAAAACCCAAAATATCAATGCGAAAGCATTCGCATAACCTTGCATTTCTTGCAGCCCATGTATTGTTCTTATTCTGAAAAGTCCAAACAGAAAACGCAATTAGCCGTTAACTATGACCTCCACTCTTGCTGCGAAAACAGCATTGTTATCTTATGTTTACAAACCAGCTTTTTCCCTGTGCCCAAATACAACGCTTTTTAGAGAAGACAACCATTAAAACGTCAAATTAACCCCTCTTCCGATATTCAACTACATCACAATATTTTTCCAAGACCCCATATATCCAGAATATGTATGCTGCAAGCACAACAATATGGCAAAAACCCATTTTCTGCCCTCAAGTTTGCTTCAGCACCCCCAAGGCCAATTATTATTATTATAATGTCTTCACGGAAGGGATCACAAAATTTTAGTCGTTTACACGGTCCGAACGCTCCCGAAAGCCCAACACAGTTAAATCGTCTGCCCCGCGGCCCACATGTTTCACTCCCATCTAATCAGCAGCCGCTGCACCAGAAACGCTTCCCCCGCAGTCGACACATTTTTTGGCAAGTCTAGAGCATAATAAAAACACAGGTGACATTCCCTGCTAAAATTTAAATGATCATTTTGTATATATTCTTTTGTCTTTTTAAACACCATCTTCCCGTTAGCGGACGGGATCAAAAACCAAGCTGCAATAAGCCATCACATTGCTGTAAATTGACAGTACATATAGGTTATATTAACAAAGCACCACCAGCACTTGGAAATAACCATTCTAATTGTTGTTATACAAGCCCAAGCATCACAAAAAAACCCAATTTATTGTAATCACAAAACGTCATACCCGGATTAACCAAATCAAATACCAGTGTCCCCATTAATTTTCTAGCTCCCTTTATTTTTGTTAAACTTCCTCCGCGCCCGTCACCTATCTCGGTAAATATTTTCCCCGTCAGCCGAGGAGGCCCCGCTATTTTTTCCTTACCAAACAGTACTTTCCCGCCGCCACGGTCTTAAATATATCCCCGTTATCCGAGGGAGCCCCCACTATTTTCCCAAAATAGTATTTTTTAACTTCTCCCCGGCCTTATTTCGCCATTAGTGTCTGTGGAACAAGCTGTTACACTTTTATCCACTCACATATTATTTATATATGTATATTACCTCCATTAGTGTCTGTGGAACAAGCTGTTACACTTTTATCCACTCGCATATTATTTATATATGTATATTACCTCTATGCATTAGTGCATATATTATCCTGCATTTTATGCATTTTAAGCTGGCCAGCAAACCCATATTTATTTATCCATAAATATAGCTGTGTAATATTTTTAAAGCGCTTTGTCTTTCCAATTTTTTCCAATCCTTACAAGTTAGACGTATTTTTTGGATCGTCATCCAAACCCGCCTTACAACACGTGTTTCCCATATTTTACTTTTATTTTTTTTTTTGTAGTGAGTTCGTGTGCCTCACACAGTTAACTCTATTATTTATTATTATTATTAATATTATTATTATCTATTCGACTGTATCGACTGTATCTCCTAGGCCTTTCCTAATTTTACTGCAGAAACCACACAAACACCATACAACGTATATTCGTGCCTACCCTTTAGACACAGGACACTCCCCGGCCCCAATATTGTACCTCTAGTACAATATATTCGTGCCTACCCCTGAGACACAGGACACTTTCCAGCAAAGTGCCCCACCGTACCTGCCATTGACTAGTATAAACACAGGGTTTTATCGCCGTCACCCAGGACGCGAAACCAGCCCAACAATGGACCTCACATACAATGTCCCTTTAACGCATTTGGAAACACCTTCACAACATGCAGACATTAATGTGGACTTACCCGAGATCCATCAGATGTCTCCCTCCAGCAGGAAAAGTCTTCAACCGCCGAGAATCCAGGCGCCCCCGTCGAAAACTCCGGCCCACCAAGGGTTTTGAAGACGCCGTGCGCACGGTCACTTACCAGATGTCGAACAGCAGTGCCTGGGTTCTCGCTCCGGTATATTGACCTCCATGGCTCAGAAGGACCAAAATGTCAGGTTCATTAATAATTACCTTCGTCCGTAATTATCAATAACTGCAGGAAGACATCTTATTCAATTATTGACATTTAATTAAATAGAAATGGATACAACAGATAAAAAGCCTCCGGAGGGGAGCATTACAGCAAGCGTCACCTTACGACTTCCGAACGTCTCCTCGAATAGACGTTTTCGTCCCATTCTTATGGTCACAAGTTACAGAGTTGTTGATCATTCCATCACGTATGAGTAAAAACAACATCTGGGACTACAATAACAATCAAAGTATTTTACTAATAACAAAAACAGGGACTAGACCTAACAACATGTAGATTAGAGTAATTATACAACCTCCTTGACCTAAGAATCATATAATATAATCATAATCATATAATCGTTACATACAGAAAAACCCGAAGTGTACGGTTTCATAACGATAACAATATTCTTGTTATTGTCCGAATAGCCCTGTCCTCGTCACCAAGGGCCCACCAAATCTCAAGGACCCAGATTGGGTGGATTGTTTGTATAACCATCTTGGAACAGGCTGTCTAGGTTAAAGATGACTTGGTGTGACCTCAACACTTTTGAAAAACAGAAAGAGAATGATTTAACAAAGTAATGAATTAATACAGAGAAAAGAAAGAGAATGATTTAATAAAGAAATGAATTTAATATAACTATTATAATAGTAAAACAGAACAAACCCAACACCATGAAATGTCGAAAAAGATGCGGGGTATGATGCTCACAGCACCTGGTATTCCCAAGCGGTCTCCCAATCAGGTACTAAACAGGCCGAACCATGCTTGGCTTCCGAGATCGGACGAGATCGGGCCTTTTCAGGGTGGTATGGCCGTGAGCAGTACTGTCCTTGCAGATGGACACCCATGAAATGTCGAAAAAGATGCGGGGCAAGATGCTCACAGCACCTGGTATTCCCAAGCGGTCTCCCAATCAGGTACTAAACAGGCCGAACGATGCTTGGCTTCCGAGATCGGACGAGATCGGGCCTTTTCAGGGTGGTATGGCCGTGAGCGGTACTGCTCTTGCAGATGGACACCCATGAAATGTCGAAAAAGATGCGGGTTATGATGCTCACAGCACCTGGTATTCCCAAGCGGTCTCCCAATCAGGTACTAACCAGGCCGAACTATGCTTGGCTGCCGAGATCGGATGAGATCGGGCCTTTTCAGGGTGGTATGGCCATGAGCGGTACTGCTCTTGCAGATGGACACCCATGAAATGTCGAAAAAGATGCGGGGTATGATGCTCACAGCACCTGGTATTCCCAAGCGCTCTCCCAATCAGGTACTAACCAGGCCGAAACATGCTTGGCTTCTGAGATCGGGCGAGATCGGGCCTTTTCAGGGTGGTATGGCTGTGAGCGGTACTGCACTAGCAGATGGACACCCATGAAATGTCGAAAAAGATGCGGGGTATGATGCTCACAGCACCTGGTATTCCCAAGCGGTCTCCCAATCAGGTACTAAACAGGCCGAACCATGCTTGGCTTCCTAGATCGGACGAGATCGGACGAGATCGGGCCTTTTCAGGGTGGTATGGCCGTGAGCGGTACTGCACTAGCAGATGGACACCCATGAAATGTCGAAAAAGATGCGGGGTATGATGCTCACAGCACCTGGTATTCCCAAGCGGTCGCCCAATCAGGTACTAACCAGGCCGAACCATGCTTGGCTCCCGAGATCGGACGAGATCAGGCCTTTTCAGGGTGGTATGGCCGTGAGCGGTACTGCACTAGCAGATGGACACCCATGAAATGTCGAAAAAGATGCGGGGTATGATGCTCACAGCACCTGGTATTCCAAAGCGGTCTCCCAATCAGGTACCAAACAGGCCGAACCATGCTTGGCTGCCGAGTTCGGACGAGATCGGGCCTTTTCAGGGTGGTATGGCCATGAGCGGTACTGCACTAGCAGATGGACACCCATGAAATGTCGAAAAAGATGCGGGGTATGATGCTCACAGCACCTGGTATTCCGAAGCGGTCTCCCAATCAGGTACTAAACAGGCCGAACCATGCTTGGCTGCCGAGATCGGACGAGATCGGGCCTTTTCAGGGTGGTATGGCCATGAGCGGTACTGCACTAGCAGATGGACACCCATGAAATGTCGAAAAAGATGCGGGGTATGATGCTCACATTACCTGGTATTCCCAAGCGGTCTCACAACCAGGTACTAACCAGGCCGACACATGCTGGGCTGCCGAGATCGGACGAGATCGGGCCTTTTCAGGGTGGTATGGCCGTGAGCGGTACTGCTCTTGCGGATGGACACCCATGAAATGTCGAAAAAGATGCGGGGTATGATGCTCACAGCACCTGGTATTCCCAAGCGGTCTCCCAATCAGGTACTAACCAGGCCAAACCATGCTTGGCTTCCGGGATCAAAAGAGATCGGGCCTTTTCAGGGTGGTATGGCCGTGAGCAGTACTGCTCTTGCAGATGGACACCCATGAAATGTCGAAAAAGATGCGGGGCAAGATGCTCACAGCACCTGGTATTCCCAAGCGGTCTCCCAATCAGGTACTAAACAGGCCGAACGATGCTTGGCTTCCGAGATCGGACGAGATCGGGCCTTTTCAGGGTGGTATGGCCGTGAGCGGTACTGCTCTTGCAGATGGACACCCATGAAATGTCGAAAAAGATGCGGGGCATGGTTCTCACAGCACCTGGTATTCCCAAGCGGTCTCCCAATCAGGTACTAAACAGGCCGAACCATGCTTGACTTCCGAGATCGGACGAGATCGGACGAGATCAGGCCTTTTCAGGGTGGTATGGCCGTGAGCGGTACTGCTCTTGCAGATGGACACCCATGAAATGTCGAAAAAGATGCGGGGCATGATGCTCACAGCACCTGGTATTCCCAAGCGGTCTCCCAGTCAGGTGCTAACCAGGCCGACACATGCTGGGCTGCCGAGATCGGACGAGATCGGGCCTTTTCAGGGTGGTATGGCCGTGAGCGGTACTGCTCTTGCAGATGGACACCCATGAAATGTCGAAAAAGATGCGGGGTATGATGCTCACAGCACCTGGTATTCCCAAGCGGTCTCCCAATCAGGTACTAACCAGGCCAAACCATGCTTGGCTTCCGGGATCGAAAGAGATCGGGCCTTTTCAGGGTGGTATGGCCGTGAGCGGTACTGCTCTTGCAGATGGACACCCATGAAATGTCGAAAAAGATGCGGGGTATGATGCTCACAGCACCTGGTATTCCCAAGCGGTCTCCCAATCAGGTACTAATCAGGCCGAACGATGCTTGGCTTCCGAGATCGGACGAGATCGGGCCTTTTCAGGGTGGTATGGCCGTGAGCGGTACTCCTCTTGCAGATGGACACCCATGAAATGTCGAAAAAGATGCGGGGCATGGTTCTCACAGCACCTGGTATTCCCAAGCGGTCTCCCAATCAGGTACTAACCAGGCCGAACCATGCTTGGCTTCCGAGATCGGACGAGATCAGACGAGATCGGGCCTTTTCAGGGTGGTATGGCCGTGAGCGGTACTGCTCTTGCAGATGGACACCCATGAAATGTCGAAAAAGACGCGGGGTATGATGCTCACAGCACCTAGTATTCCCAAGCGGTCTCCCAATCAGGTACTAACCAGGCCAAACCATGCTTGGCTTCCGTGATCGGACGAGATCGGGCCTTATCAGGGTGGTATGGCCGTGAGCGGTACTGCTTTTGCAGATGGACACCCATGAAATGTCGAAAAAGATGCGGGGTATGATGCTCACAGCACCTGGTATTCCCAAGCGGTCTCCCAATCAGGTACTAACCAGGCCGAACCATGCTTGGCTTCCGAGATCGGGCCTTATCAGGGTGGTATGGCCGTGAGCGGTACTGCTCTTGCAGATGGACACCCATGAAATGTCGAAAAAGATGCGGGGTATGATGCTCACAGCACCTGGTATTCCCAAGCGGTCTCCCAATCAGGTACTAACCAGGCCGAACCATGCTTGGCTTCCGAGATCGGGCGAGTTCGGGCCTTATCAGGGTGGTATGGCCGTGAGCGGTACTGCCCTTGCAGATGGACACCCATGAAATGTCGAAAAAGATGCGGGGCATGATGCTCACAGCACCTGGTATTCCCAAGCGGTCTCCCAATCAGGTACTAACCAGGCCGAACCATGCTTGGCTTCCGAGATCCGACGAGATCGGGCCTTTTCAGGGTGGTATGGCCGTGAGCGGTACTGCACTTGCAGATGGACACCCATGAAATGTCGAAAAAGATGCGGGGTATGATGCTCACAGCACCTGGTATTCCCAAGCGGTCTCCCAATCAGGTACTAAACAGGGCGAACCATGCTTGGCTTCCGAGATCGGGCGAGATCGGGCCTTTTCAGGGTGGTATGGCCGTGAGCGGTACTGCTCTTGCAGATGGACACCCATGAAATGTCGAAAAAGATGCGGGGTATGATGCTCACAGCACCTGGTATTCCCAAGCGGTCTCCCAATCAGGTACTAAACAGGCCGAACAATGCTTGGCTTCCGAGATCGGACGAGATCGGGCCTTTTCAGGGTGGTATATCCGTGAGCGGTACCGCAATTGCAGATGGACACCCATGAAATGTCGAAAAAGATGCGGGGTATGATGCTCACAGCACCTGGTATTCCCAAGCGGTCTCCCAATCAGGTACTAACCAGGCCGAACCATGCTTGGCTTCCGAGATCGGATGAGATCGGGCCTTTTCAGGGTGGTATGGCCGTGAGCGGTACTGCTTTTGCAGATGGACACCCATGAAATGTCGAAAAAGATGCGGGGTATGATGCTCACAGCACCTGGTATTCCCAAGCGGTCTCCCAATCAGGTACTAACCAGGCCGAACCATGCTTGGCTTCCGAGATCGGACGAGGTCGGGCCTTTTCAGGGTGGTATGGCCATGGCAGGTACTGCTCTTGCAGATGGACACCCATGAAATGTCGAAAAAGATGCGGGGTATGATGCTCACAGCACCTGGTATTCCCAAGCGGTCTCCCAATCAGGTACTAACCAGGCCGAACCATGCTTGGCTGCCGAGATCGGACGAGATCGGACGAGATCGGGCCTTATCAGGGTGGTATGGCCGTGAGCGGTATTGCTCTTGCAGATGGACACCAATGAAATGTCGAAAAAGATGCGGGGTATGATGCTCACAGCACCTGGTATTCCCAAGCGGTCTCCCAATCAGGTACTAACCAGGCCGAACCATGCTTGGCTGCCGAGATCGGACGAGATCGGACGAGATCGGGCCTTTTCAGGGTGGTATGGCCGTGAGCGGTACTGCACTAGTAGATGGACACCCATGAAATGTCGAAAAAGATGCGGGGTATGATGCTCACAGCACCTGGTATTCCCAAGCGGTCTCCCAATCAGGTACTAAACAGGCCGAACCATGCTAGGCTTCCGAGATCGGACGAGATCGGGCCTTTTCAGGGTGGTATGGCCGTGAGCGGTACTGCACTAGCAGATGGACACCCATGAAATGTCGAAAAAGATGCGGGGTATGATGCTCACAGCACCTGGTATTCCCAAGCGGTCTCCCAATCAGGTACTATACAGGCCGAACAATGCTTGGCTTCCGAGATCGGACGAGATCGGGCGAGATCGGGCAAGATCGGGCCTTATCAGGGTGGTATGGCCGTGAGCGATACTGCACTTGCAGATGGACACCCATGAAATGTCGAAAAAGATGCGGGGTATGATGCTCACAGCACCTGGTATTCCCAAGCGGTCTCCCAATCAGGTACTAAACAGGCTGAACCATGCTTGGCTTCCGATATCGGACGAGATCAGGCCTTTTCAGGGTGGTATGGCCGTGAGTAGTACTGCTCATGCAGATGGACACCCATGAAATGTCGAAAAAGTTCCGGGGTATGATGCTCACAGCACCTGGTATTCCCAAGCGGTCTCCCAATCAGGTACTAACCAGGCCGAACCATGCTTGGCTTCCAAGATCAGAAGAGATCGGGCCTTTACAGGGTGGTATGGCCGTAAGCGGTACTTCTCTTGCAGATGGACACCCATGAAATGTCGAAAAATATGCGGGGTATGATGCTCACAGCACCTGGTATTCCCAAGCGGTCACCCAATCAGGTACTAACCAGGCCGAACCATGATTGGCTTCCGAGATCAGACGAGATCGGGCCTTTTCAGGGTGGTATGGCCATGAGCGGTACTGCTCTTGCAGATGGACACCCATGAAATGTCGAAAAAGATGCGAGGTATGATGCTCACAGCACCTGGTATTCCCAAGCGGTCTCCCAATCAGGTACTAAACAGGCCGAACCATGCTTGGCTGCCGAGATCGGGCGAGATCGGGCCTTTTCAGGGTGGTATGGCCGTGAGCGATACTGCACTTGCAGATGGACACCCATGAAATGTCGAAAAAGATGCGGGGTATGATGCTCACAGCACCTGGTATTCCCAAGCGGTCTCCCAATCAGGTACTAACCAGGCCGAACCATGCTTGGCTTCCGAGATCGGACGAGATCGGGCCTTTTCAGGGTGGTATGGCCGTGAGCGGTACTGCTTTTGCAGATGGACACCCATGAAATGTCGAAAAAGATGCGGGGTATGATGCTCACAGCACCTGGTATTCCCAAGCGGTCTCCCAATCAGGTACTAACCAGGCCGAACCATGCTTGGCTTCCGAGATTGGACGAGGTCGGGCCTTTTCAGGGTGGTATGGCCATGGCAGGTACTGCTCTTGCAGATGGACACCCATGAAATGTCGAAAAAGATGCGGGGTATGACGCTCACAGCACCTGGTAGTCCCAAGCGGTCTCCCAATCAGGTACTAACCAGGCCGAACCATGCTTGGCTGCCGAGATCGGACGAGATCGGACGAGATCGGGCCTTATCAGGGTGGTATGGCCGTGAGCGGTATTGCTCTTGCAGATGGACACCCATGAAAAGTCGAAAAAGATGCGGGGTATGATGCTCACAGCACCTGGTATTCCCAAGCGGTCTCCCAATCAGGTACTAACCAGGCCGAACCATGCTTGGCTGCCGAGATCGGACGAGATCGGACGAGATCGGGCCTTTTCAGGGCGGTATGGCCGTGAGCGGTACTGCACTAACAGATGGACACCCATGAAATGTCGAAAAAGATGCGGGGTATGATGCTCACAGCACCTGGTATTCCCAAGCGGTCTCCCAATCAGGTACTAAACAGGCCGAACCATGCTAGGCTTCCGAGATCGGACGAGATCGGGCCTTTTCAGGGTGGTATGGCCGTGAGCGGTACTGCACTAGCAGATGGACACCCATGAAATGTCGAAAAAGATGCGGGGTATGATGCTCACAGCACCTGGTATTCCCAAGCGGTCTCCCAATCAGGTACTAACCAGGCCGAACCATGCTTGGCTGCCGAGATCGGACGAGATTGGGCCTTTTCAGGGTGGTATGGCCGTGAGCGGTACTGCACTAGCAGATGGACACCCATGAAATGTCGAAAAAGATGCGGGGTATGATGCTCACAGCACCTGGTATTCCCAAGCGGTCTCCCAATCACGTACTAAACAGGCCGAACCATGCTTGGCTTCCGAGATCGGACGAGATCGGGCCTTTTCAGGGTGGTATGGCCGTGAGCGGTACTGCTCTTGCAGATGGACACCCATGAAATGTCGAAAAAGATGCGGGGTATGATGCTCACAGCACCTGGTATTCCCAAGCGGTCTCCCAATCAGGTACTAAACAGGCCGAACCACGCTTGGCTTCCGAGATCGGACGAGATCGGGCCTTTTCAGGGTGGTATGGCCGTGAGCGGTACTGCTCTTGCAGATGGACACCCATGAAATGTCCAAAAAGATGCGGGGTATGATGCTCACAGCACCTGGTATTCCCAAGCGGTCTCCCAATCAGGTACTAACCAGGCCGAACAATGCTTGGCTGCCGAGATCGGACGAGATCGGACGAGATCGGGCCTTATCAGGGTGGTATGGCCGTGAGCGGTATTGCTCTTGCAGATGGACACCCATGAAATGTCGAAAAAGATGCGGGGTATGATGCTCACAGCACCTGGTATTCCCAAGCGGTCTCCCAATCAGGTCCTAAACAGGCCGAACCATGCTTGGCTTCCGAGATCAGACGAGATCGGGCCTTTTTAGGGTGGTATGGCCGTGAGCGGTACTGCACTAGCAGATGGACACCCATGAAATGTTGAAAAAGATGCGGGGTATGATGCTCACAGCACCTGGTATTCCCAAGCGGTCTCCCAATCAGGTACTAAACAGGCCGAACCGTGCTTGGCTTCCGAGATCGGACGAGATCGGGCCTTTTCAGGGTGGTATGGCCGTGAGCGGTACTGCTCTTGCAGATGGACACCCATGAAATGTCGAAAAAGATGCGGGGTATGATGCTCACAGCACCTGGTATTCCCAAGCGGTCTCCCAATCAGGTACTGACCAGGCCGAACTATGCTTGGCTTCCGAGATCGGACGAGATCGGGCCTTCTCAGGGTGGTATGGCCGTGAGCGGTACTGCTCTTGCAGATGGACACCCATGAAATGTCGAAAAAGATGCGGGGCATGGTTCTCACAGCACCTGGTATTCCCAAGCGGTCTCCCAATCAGGTACTAACCAGGCCGAACCATGCTTGGCTTCCAAGATCGGACGAGATCGGACGAGATCGGGCCTTTTCAGGGTGGTATGGCCGTGAGTGGTACTGCTCTTGCAGATGGACACCCATGAAATGTCGAAAAAGATGCGGGGTATGATGCTCACAGCACCTGGAATTCCCAAGCGGTCTCCCAATCAGGTACTAACCAGGCCGAACCATGCTTGGCTGCCGAGATCAGACGAGATCGGACGAGATCGGGCCTTTTCAGGGTGGTATGGCCGTGAGCGGTCCTGGTCTTGCAGATGGACACCCATGAAATGTCGAAAAAGATGCGGGGTATGACGCTCACAGCACCTGGTATTCCCAAGCGGTCTCCCAATCAGGTACTAACCAGGCCGAACAATGCTTGGCTGCAGAGATCGGACGAGATCGGGCCTTTTCAGGGTGGTATGGCCGTGAGCGGTACTGCCCTTGCAGATGGACACCCATGAAATGTCGAAAAAGATGCGGGGTATGATGCTCACAGCACCTGGTATTCCCAAGCGGTCTCCCAATCAGGTACTAACCAGGCCGAACCATGCTTGGCTTCCGAGATCGGACGAGATCGGGCCTTTTCAGGGTGGTATGGCCGTGAGCGGTACTGCTTTTGCAGATGGACACCCATGAAATGTCGAAAAAGATGCGGGGTATGATGCTCACAGCACCTGGTATTCCCAAGCGGTCTCCCAATCAGGTACTAACCAGGCCGAACCATGCTTGGCTTCCGAGATCGGACGAGGTCGGGCCTTTTCAGGGTGGTATGGCCATGGCAGGTACTGCTCTTGCAGATGGACACCCATGAAATGTCGAAAAAGATGCGGGGTATGATGCTCACAGCACCTGGTATTCCCAAGCGGTCTCCCAATCAGGTACTAACCAGGCCGAACCATGCTTGGCTGCCGAGATCGGACGAGATCGGACGAGATCGGGCCTTATCAGGGTGGTATGGCCGTGAGCGGTATTGCTCTTGCAGATGGACACCAATGAAATGTCGAAAAAGATGCGGGGTATGATGCTCACAGCACCTGGTATTCCCAAGCGGTCTCCCAATCAGGTACTAACCAGGCCGAACCATGCTTGGCTGCCGAGATCGGACGAGATCGGACGAGATCGGGCCTTTTCAGGGTGGTATGGCCGTGAGCGGTACTGCACTAGCAGATGGACACCCATGAAATGTCGAAAAAGATGCGGGGTATGATGCTCACAGCACCTGGTATTCCCAAGCGGTCTCCCAATCATGTACTAAACAGGCCGAACCATGCTAGGCTTCCGAGATCGGACGAGATCGGGCCTTTTCAGGGTGGTATGGCCGTGAGCGGTACTGCACTAGCAGATGGACACCCATGAAATGTCGAAAAAGTTGCGGGGTATGATGCTCACAGCACCTGGTATTCCCAAAAGGTCTCCCAATCAGGTACTATACAGGCCGAACAATGCTTGGCTTCCGAGATCGGACGAGATCGGGCGAGATCGGGCAAGATCGGGCCTTATCAGGGTGGTATGGCCGTGAGCGATACTGCACTTGCAGATGGACACCCATGAAATGTCGAAAAAGATGCGGGGAATGATGCTCACAGCACCTGGTATTCCCAAGCGGTCTCCCAATCAGGTACTAAACAGGCTGAACCATGCTTGGCTTCCGATATCGGACGAGATCAGGCCTTTTCAGGGTGGTATGGCCGTGAGTAGTACTGCTCATGCAGATGGACACCCATGAAATGTCGAAAAAGTTCCGGGGTATGATGCTCACAGCACCTGGTATTCCCAAGCGGTCTCCCAATCAGGTACTAACCAGGCCGAACCATGCTTGGCTTCCAAGATCAGAAGAGATCGGGCCTTTACAGGGTGGTATGGCCGTAAGCGGTACTTCTCTTGCAGATGGACACCCATGAAATGTCGAAAAATATGCGGGGTATGATGCTCACAGCACCTGGTATTCCCAAGCGGTCACCCAATCAGGTACTAACCAGGCCGAACCATGATTGGCTTCCGAGATCAGACGAGATCGGGCCTTTTCAGGGTGGTATGGCCATGAGCGGTACTGCTCTTGCAGATGGACACCCATGAAATGTCGAAAAAGATGCGAGGTATGATGCTCACAGCACCTGGTATTCCCAAGCGGTCTCCCAATCAGGTACTAAACAGGCCGAACCATGCTTGGCTGCCGAGATCGGACGAAATCGGGCGAGATCGGGCCTTATCAGGGTGGTATGGCCGTGAGCGGTACTGCACTAGCAGATGGACACCCATGAAATGTCGAAAAAGATGCGGGGTATGATGCTCACAGCACCTGGTATTCCCAAGCGGTCTCCCAATCAGGTACTAACCAGGCCGAACCATGCTTGGCTGCCGAGATCGGACGAGATCGGGCGGGATCGGGCCTTATCAGGGTGGTATGGCCGTGAGCGGTACTGCTCTTGCAGATGGACATCCATGAAATGTCGAAAAAGATGCGGGGTATGATGCTCACAGCACCTGGTATTCCCAAGCAGTCTCCCAATCCGGTACTAAACAGGCCGAACCATGCTTGGCTTCCGAGATCGGACGAGATCGGGCCTTTTCAGGGTGGTATGGCCGTGAGCGGTACTGCACTAGCAGATGGACACCCATGAAATGTCGAAAAAGATGCGGGGTACGATGCTCACAGCACCTGGTATTCCGAAGCGGTCTCCCAATCAGGTACTAAACAGGCCGAACCATGCTTGGCTGCCGAGATCGGACGAGATCGGGCCTTTTCAGGGTGGTATGGCCGTGAGCGGTACTGCACTAGCAGATGGACACCCATGAAATGTCGAAAAAGATGCGGGGTATGATGCTCACATCACCTGGTATTTCCAAGCGGTCTCCCAATCAGGTACTAACCAGGCCGAACCATGCTTGGCTTCCGAGATCGGACGAGATCGGGCCTTTTCAGGGTGGTATGGCCGTGAGCGGTACTGCACTAGCAGATGGACACCCATGAAATGTCGAAAAAGATGCGGGGTTTGATGCTCACAGCACCTGGTATTCCCAAGCGGTCTCCCAATCAGGTACTAACCAGGCCGAATCATGCTTGGCTGCCGAGATCGGGCGAGATCGGGCCTTTTCAGGGTGGTATGGCCGTGAGCGATACTGCACTTGCAGATGGACACCCATGAAATGTCGAAAAAGATGCGGGGTATGATGCTCACAGCACCTGGTATTCCCAAGCGGTCTCCCAATCAGGTACTAACCAGGCCGAACCATGCTTGGCTTCCGAGATCGGACGAGATCGGGCCTTTTCAGGGTGGTATGGCCGTGAGCGGTACTGCTTTTGCAGATGGACACCCATGAAATGTCGAAAAAGATGCGGGGTATGATGCTCACAGCACCTGGTATTCCCAAGCGGTCTCCCAATCAGGTACTAACCAGGCCGAACCATGCTTGGCTTCCGAGATTGGACGAGGTCGGGCCTTTTCAGGGTGGTATGGCCATGGCAGGTACTGCTCTTGCAGATGGACACCCATGAAATGTCGAAAAAGATGCGGGGTATGACGCTCACAGCACCTGGTAGTCCCAAGCGGTCTCCCAATCAGGTACTAACCAGGCCGAACCATGCTTGGCTGCCGAGATCGGACGAGATCGGACGAGATCGGGCCTTATCAGGGTGGTATGGCCGTGAGCGGTATTGCTCTTGCAGATGGACACCCATGAAAAGTCGAAAAAGATGCGGGGTATGATGCTCACAGCACCTGGTATTCCCAAGCGGTCTCCCAATCAGGTACTAACCAGGCCGAACCATGCTTGGCTGCCGAGATCGGACGAGATCGGACGAGATCGGGCCTTTTCAGGGCGGTATGGCCGTGAGCGGTACTGCACTAACAGATGGACACCCATGAAATGTCGAAAAAGATGCGGGGTATGATGCTCACAGCACCTGGTATTCCCAAGCGGTCTCCCAATCAGGTACTAAACAGGCCGAACCATGCTAGGCTTCCGAGATCGGACGAGATCGGGCCTTTTCAGGGTGGTATGGCCGTGAGCGGTACTGCACTAGCAGATGGACACCCATGAAATGTCGAAAAAGATGCGGGGTATGATGCTCACAGCACCTGGTATTCCCAAGCGGTCTCCCAATCAGGTACTAACCAGGCCGAACCATGCTTGGCTGCCGAGATCGGACGAGATTGGGCCTTTTCAGGGTGGTATGGCCGTGAGCGGTACTGCACTAGCAGATGGACACCCATGAAATGTCGAAAAAGATGCGGGGTATGATGCTCACAGCACCTGGTATTCCCAAGCGGTCTCCCAATCACGTACTAAACAGGCCGAACCATGCTTGGCTTCCGAGATCGGACGAGATCGGGCCTTTTCAGGGTGGTATGGCCGTGAGCGGTACTGCTCTTGCAGATGGACACCCATGAAATGTCGAAAAAGATGCGGGGTATGATGCTCACAGCACCTGGTATTCCCAAGCGGTCTCCCAATCAGGTACTAAACAGGCCGAACCATGCTTGGCTTCCGAGATCGGACGAGATCGGGCCTTTTCAGGGTGGTATGGCCGTGAGCGGTACTGCTCCTGCAGATGGACACCCATGAAATGTCCAAAAAGATGCGGGGTATGATGCTCACAGCACCTGGTATTCCCAAGCGGTCTCCCAATCAGGTACTAACCAGGCCGAACCATGCTTGGCTGCCGAGATCGGACGAGATCGGACGAGATCGGGCCTTATCAGGGTGGTATGGCCGTGAGCGGTATTGCTCTTGCAGATGGACACCCATGAAATGTCGAAAAAGATGCGGGGTATGATGCTCACAGCACCTGGTATTCCCAAGCGGTCTCCCAATCAGGTCCTAAACAGGCCGAACCATGCTTGGCTTCCGAGATCAGACGAGATCGGGCCTTTTTAGGGTGGTATGGCCGTGAGCGGTACTGCACTAGCAGATGGACACCCATGAAATGTTGAAAAAGATGCGGGGTATGATGCTCACAGCACCTGGTATTCCCAAGCGGTCTCCCAATCAGGTACTAAACAGGCCGAACCGTGCTTGGCTTCCGAGATCGGACGAGATCGGGCCTTTTCAGGGTGGTATGGCCGTGAGCGGTACTGCTCTTGCAGATGGACACCCATGAAATGTCGAAAAAGATGCGGGGTATGATGCTCACAGCACCTGGTATTCCCAAGCGGTCTCCCAATCAGGTACTGACCAGGCCGAACAATGCTTGGCTTCCGAGATCGGACGAGATCGGGCCTTTTCAGGGTGGTATGTCCGTGAGCGGTACTGTACTAGCAGATGGACACCCATGAAATGTCGAAAAAGATGCGGGGTATGATGCTCACAGCACCTGGTATTCCCAAGCGGTCTCCCAATCAGGTACTAACCAGGCCGAACCATGCTTGGCTGCCGAGATCGGACGAGATCGGGCGAGATCGGGCCTTATCAGGGTGGTATGGCCGTGAGCGGTACTGCTCTTGCAGATGGACACCCATGAAATGTCGAATAAGATGCGGGGTATGATGCTCACAGGACCTTGTATTCCCAAGCGGTCTCCCAATCAGGTACTAAACAGGCCGAACCATGCTTGGCTGCCGAGATCGGGCGAGATCGGGCCTTTTCAGGGTGGTATGGCCGTGAGCGGTACTGCACTAGCAGATGGACACCCATGAAATGTCGAAAAAGATGCGGGGTATGATGCTCAAAGTACCTGATATTCCCAAGCGGTCTCCCAATCAGGTACTAAACAGGCCGAACCATGCTTGGCTTCCGAGATCGGACGAGATCGGGCCTTTTCAGGGTGGTATGGCCGTGAGCGGTACTGCACTAGCAGATGGACACCCATGAAATGTCAAAAAAGATGCGGGGTATGATGCTCACAGCACCTGGTATTCCCAAGCGGTCTCCCAATCAGGTACTAACCAGGCCGAACCATGCTTGGCTGCCGAGATCGGACGAGATCGGACGAGATCGGGCCTTTTCAGGGTGGTATGGCCGTGAGCGTTACTGCTCTTGCAGATGGACACCCATGAAATGTCGAAAAAGATGCGGGGTATGATGCTCACAGCACCTGGTATTCCCAAGCGGTCTCCCAATCAGGTACTAAACAGGCCGAACCATGCTTGGCTTCCGAGATCAGACGAGATCGGGCCTTATCAGGGTGGTATGGCCGTGAGCAGTACTGCACTAGCAGATGGACACCCATGAAATGTCGAAAAAGATGCGGGGTATGATGCTCACAGCACCTGGTATTCCCAAGCGGTCTCCCAATCAGGTACTAAACAGGCCGAACCATGCTTGGCTGCCGAGATCGGACGAGATCGGACGAGATCGGGCCTTATCAGGGTGGTATGGCCGTGAGCGGTACTGCACTAGCAGATGGACACCCATGAAATGTCGAAAAAGATGCGGGGTATGATGCTCACAGCACCTGGTATTCCCAAGCGGTCTCCCAATCAGGTACTAAACAGGCCGAACCATGCTTGGCTGCCGAGATCGGACGAGATCGGACGAGATCGGGCCTTATCAGGGTGGTATGGCCGTGAGCGGTACTGCACTAGCAGATGGACACCCATGAAATGTCGAAAAAGATGCGGGGTATGATGCTCACAGCACCTGGTATTCCCAAGCGGTCTCCCAATCAGGTACTAACCAGGCCGAACCATGCTTGGCTGCCGAGATCGGACGAGATCGGACGAGATCGGGCCTTTTCAGGGTGGTATGGCCGTGAGCGTTACTGCTCTTGCAGATGGACACCCATGAAATGTCGAAAAAGATGCGGGGTATGATGCTCACAGCACCTGGTATTCCCAAGCGGTCTCCCAATCAGGTATTAAACAGGCCGAACCATGCTTGGCTTCCGAGATCGGACGAGATCGGGCCTTTTCAGGGTGGTATGGCCGTGGGCAGTACTGCTCCTGCAGATGGACACCCATGAAATGTCGAAAAAGATGCGGGGTATGATGCTCACAGCACCTGGTATTCCCAAGCGGTCTCCCAATCAGGTACTAACCAGGCCGAACCATGCTTGGCTGCCGAGATCGGACGAGATTGGGCCTTTTCAGGGTGGTATGGCCGTGAGCGGTACTGCACTAGCAGATGGACACCCATGAAATGTCGAAAAAGATGCGGGGTATGATGCTCACAGCACCTGGTATTCCCAAGCGGTCTCCCAATCACGTACTAAACAGGCCGAACCATGCTTGGCTTCCGAGATCGGACGAGATCGGGCCTTTTCAGGGTGGTATGGCCGTGAGCGGTACTGCTCTTGCAGATGGACACCCATGAAATGTCGAAAAAGATGCGGGGTATGATGCTCACAGCACCTGGTATTCCCAAGCGGTCTCCCAATCAGGTACTAAACAGGCCGAACCATGCTTGGCTTCCGAAATCGGACGAGATCGGGCCTTTTCAGGGTGGTATGGCCGTGAGCGGTACTGCTCCTGCAGATGGACACCCATGAAATGTCCAAAAAGATGCGGGGTATGATGCTCACAGCACCTGGTATTCCCAAGCGGTCTCCCAATCAGGTACTAACCAGGCCGAACCATGCTTGGCTGCCGAGATCGGACGAGATCGGACGAGATCGGGCCTTATCAGGGTGGTATGGCCGTGAGCGGTATTGCTCTTGCAGATGGACACCCATGAAATGTCGAAAAAGATGCGGGGTATGATGCTCACAGCACCTGGTATTCCCAAGCGGTCTCCCAATCAGGTCCTAAACAGGCCGAACCATGCTTGGCTTCCGAGATCAGACGAGATCGGGCCTTTTTAGGGTGGTATGGCCGTGAGCGGTACTGCACTAGCAGATGGACACCCATGAAATGTTGAAAAAGATGCGGGGTATGATGCTCACAGCACCTGGTATTCCCAAGCGGTCTCCCAATCAGGTACTAAACAGGCCGAACCGTGCTTGGCTTCCGAGATCGGACGAGATCGGGCCTTTTCAGGGTGGTATGGCCGTGAGCGGTACTGCTCTTGCAGATGGACACCCATGAAATGTCGAAAAAGATGCGGGGTATGATGCTCACAGCACCTGGTATTCCCAAGCGGTCTCCCAATCAGGTACTGACCAGGCCGAACAATGCTTGGCTTCCGAGATCGGACGAGATCGGGCCTTTTCAGGGTGGTATGGCCGTGAGCGGTACTGTACTAGCAGATGGACACCCATGAAATGTCGAAAAAGATGCGGGGTATGATGCTCACAGCACCTGGTATTCCCAAGCGGTCTCCCAATCAGGTACTAACCAGGCCGAACCATGCTTGGCTGCCGAGATCGGACGAGATCGGGCGAGATCGGGCCTTATCAGGGTGGTATGGCCGGGAGCGGTACTGCTCTTGCAGATGGACACCCATGAAATGTCGAATAAGATGCGGGGTATGATGCTCACAGGACCTTGTATTCCCAAGCGGTCTCCCAATCAGGTACTAAACAGGCCGAACCATGCTTGGATGCCGAGATCGGGCGAGATCGGGCCTTTTCAGGGTGGTATGGCCGTGAGCGGTACTGCACTAGCAGATGGACACCCATGAAATGTCGAAAAAGATGCGGGGTATGATGCTCAAAGTACCTGATATTCCCAAGCGGTCTCCCAATCAGGTACTAAACAGGCCGAACCATGCTTGGCTTCCGAGATCGGACGAGATCGGGCCTTTTCAGGGTGGTATGGCCGTGAGCGGTACTGCACTAGCAGATGGACACCCATGAAATGTCGAAAAAGATGCGGGGTATGATGCTCACAGCACCTGGTATTCCCAAGCGGTCTCCCAATCAGGTACTAACCAGGCCGAACCATGCTTGGCTGCCGAGATCGGACGAGATCGGACGAGATCGGGCCTTTTCAGGGTGGTATGGCCGTGAGCGTTACTGCTCTTGCAGATGGACACCCATGAAATGTCGAAAAAGATGCGGGGTATGATGCTCACAGCACCTGGTATTCCCAAGCGGTCTCCCAATCAGGTACTAAACAGGCCGAACCATGCTTGGCTTCCGAGATCAGACGAGATCGGGCCTTATCAGGGTGGTATGGCCGTGAGCAGTACTGCACTAGCAGATGGACACCCATGAAATGTCGAAAAAGATGCGGGGTATGATGCTCACAGCACCTGGTATTCCCAAGCGGTCTCCCAATCAGGTACTAAACAGGCCGAACCATGCTTGGCTGCCGAGATCGGACGAGATCGGACGAGATCGGGCCTTATCAGGGTGGTATGGCCGTGAGCGGTACTGCACTAGCAGATGGACACCCATGAAATGTCGAAAAAGATGCGGGGTATGATGCTCACAGCACCTGGTATTCCCAAGCGGTCTCCCAATCAGGTACTAAACAGGCCGAACCATGCTTGGCTGCCGAGATCGGACGAGATCGGACGAGATCGGGCCTTATCAGGGTGGTATGGCCGTGAGCGGTACTGCACTAGCAGATGGACACCCATGAAATGTCGAAAAAGATGCGGGGTATGATGCTCACAGCACCTGGTATTCCCAAGCGGTCTCCCAATCAGGTATTAAACAGGCCGAACCATGCTTGGCTTCCGAGATCGGACGAGATCGGGCCTTTTCAGGGTGGTATGGCCGTGGGCAGTACTGCTCCTGCAGATGGACACCCATGAAATGTCGAAAAAGATGCGGGGTATGATGCTCACAGCACCTGGTATTCCCAAGCGGTCTCCCAATCAGGTACTAACCAGGCCGAACCATGCTTGGCTGCCGAGATCGGACGAGATCGGGCCTTTTCAGGGTGGTATGGCCGTGAGCGGTACTACACTAGCAGATGGACACCCATGAAATGTCGAAAAAGATGCGGGGTTTGATGCTCACAGCACCTGGTATTCCCAAGCGGTCTCCCAATCACGTACTAAACATGCCGAACCATGCTTGGCTTCCGAGATCTTACGAGATCGGGCCTTTTCAGGGTGGTATGGCCGTGAGCGGTACTGCACTAGCAGATGGACACCCATGAAATGTCGAAAAAGATGCGGGGTATGATGCTCACAGCACCTGGTATTCCCAAGCGGTCTCCCAATCAGGTACTAACCAGGCCGAACAATGCTTGGCTGCCGAGATCGGACGAGATCGGACGAGATCGGGCCTTTTCAGGGTGGTATGGCCGTGAGCGGTACTGCACTAGCAGATGGACACCCATGAAATGTCGAAAAAGATGCGGGGTATGATGCTCACTGCACCTGGTATTCCCAAGCGGTCTCCCAGACAGGTACTAACCAGGCCGAACAATGCTTGGCTGCCGAGATCGTACGAGATCGGGCGAGATCGGGCCTTATCAGGGTGGTATGACCGTGAGCGGTACTGCTCTTGCAGATGGACACCCATGAAATGTCGAAAAAGATGCGGGGTATGATGCTCACAGCACCTGGTATTCCCAAGCGGTCTCCCAATCAGGTACTAACCAGGCCGAACCATGCTTGGCTGCCGAGATCGGACGAGATCGGACGAGATCGGGCCTTTTCAGGGTGGTATGGCAGTGAGCGGTACTGCTCTTGCAGATGGACACTTATGAAATGTCGAAAAAGATGCAGGGTATGATGCTCACAGCACCTGGTATTCCCAAGCGGTCTCCCAATCAGGTACTAAACAGGCCGAACCATGCTTGGCTTCCGAGATCAGACGAGATCGGGCCTTTTCAGGGTGGTATGGCCGTGAGCGGTACTGCACTAGCAGATGGACACCCATGAAATGTCGAAAAAGATGCGGGGCAAGATGCTCACAGCACCTGGTATTCCCAAGCGGTCTCCCAATCAGGTACTAACCAGGCCGAACCATGCTTGGCTTCCGAGATCAGACGAGATCGGGCCTTTTCAGGGTGGTATGGCCGTGAGCGGTACTGCTCTTGCAGATGGACACCCATGAAATGTCGAAAAAGATGCGGGGTATGATGCTCACAGCACCTGGTATTCCCAAGCGGTCTCCCAATCAGGTACTAAACAGGCCGAATCATGCTTGGCTGCCGAGATCGGGCGAGATCGGACGAGATCGGGCCTTTTCAGGGTGGTATGGCCGTGAGCGGTACTGCACTAGCAGATGGACACCCATGAAATGTCGAAAAAGATGCGGGGTATGATGCTCACAGCACCTGGTATTCACAAGCGGTCTCCCAATTAGGTACTAAACAGGCCGATCCATGCTTGGCTTCCGAGATCGGACGAGATCGGGCCTTTTCAGGGTGGTATGGCCGTGAGCGGTACTGCACTAGCAGATGGACACCCATGAAATGTCGAAAAAGATGCGGGGTATGATGCTCACAGCACCTGGTATTCCCAAGCGGTCTCCCAATCAGGTACTAACCAGGCCAAACCATGCTTGGCTTCCTAGATCGGGCGAGATCGGGCCTTTTCAGGGTGGTATGGCCGAGAGCGGTAGTGCTTTTGCAGATGGACACCCATGAAATGTCGAAAAAGATGCGGGGTATGATGCTCACAGCACCTGGTATTCCCAAGCGGTCTCCCAATCAGGTACTAACCAGGCCGAACCATGCTTGGCTTTCGAGATCGGAGGAGATTGGGCCTTTTCAGGGTGGTATGGCCGTGAGCGGTACTGCACTAGCAGATGGACACCCATGAAATGTCGAAAAAGATGCGGGGCAAGATGCTCACAGCACCTGGTATTCCCAAGCGGTCTCCCAATCAGGTACTAAACAGGCTGAACCCTGCTTGGCTGCCGAGATCGGACGAGATCGGGCGAGATTGGGCCTTTTCAGGGTGGTATGGCCGTGAGCGGTACTGCTCTTGCAGATGGACACCCATGAAATGTCGAAAAAGATGCGGGGTATGATGCTCAAAGCACCTGGTATTCCCAAGCGGTCTCCCAATCAGGTATTAACCAGGCCGAACCATGCTTGGCTGCCGAGATCGGACGAGATCGGGCGAGATCGGGCCTTATCAGGGTGGTATGGCCCAGAGCGGTACTGCTCTTGCAGATGGACACCCATGAAATGTCGAAAAAAATGCGGGGTATGATGCTCACAGCACCTGGTATTCCCAAGCGGTCTCCCAATCAGGTACTAACCAGGCCGAACCATGCTTTGCTGCCGAGATCGGACGAGATCGGGCGAGATCGGGCCTTATCAGGGTTGTATGGCCGTGAGCGGTACTGCTCTTGCAGATGGACACCCATGAAATGTCGAAAAAGATGCGGGGTAGGATGCTCACAGCACCTGGTATTCCCAAGCGGTCTCCCAATCAGGTACTAACCAGGCCGAATCATGCTTGGCTGCCGAGATCGGACGAGATCGGACGAGATCGGGCCTTTTCAGGATGGTATGGCCGTGAGCGGTACTGCACTAGCAGATGGACACCCATGAAATGTCGAAAAAGATGCGGGGTATGATGCTCACAGCACGTGGTATTCCCAAGCGGTCTCCCAATCAGGTACTAACCAGGCCGACCCATGCTTGGCTGCCGAGATCGGACGAGTTCGGGCGAGATCGGGCCTTATCAGGGTGGTATGGCCGTGAGCGGTACTGCTCTTGCAGATGGACACCCATGAAATGTCGAAAAAGATGCGGGGTATGATGCTCACAGCACCTGGTATTCCCAAGCGGTCTCCCAATCAGGTACTAAACAGGCCGAACCATGCTTGGCTTCCGAGATCGGACGAGATCGGGCCTTTTCAGGGTGGTATGGCCGTGAGCGGTACTGCACTAGCAGATGGACACCCATGAAATGTCGAAAAAGATGCGGGGTATGATGCTCACAGCACCTGGTATTCCCAAGCGGTCTCCCAATCAGGTACTAAACAGGCCGAACCATGCTTGGCTGCCGAGATCGGACGAGATCGGGCCTTTTCAGGGTGGTATGGCCGTGAGCGGTACTGCACTAGCAGATGGACACCCATGAAATGTCGAAAAAGATGCGGGGTATGATGCTCACAGCACCTGGTATTCCCAAGCGGTCTCCCAATCAGGTACTAACCAGGCCGAACCATGCTTGGCTGCCGAGATCGGGCGAGATCGGGCCTTTTCAGGGTGGTATGGCCGTGAGCGGTACTGCTCTTGCAGATGGACACCCATGAAATGTCGAAAAAGATGCGGGGTATGATGCTCACAGCACCTGGTATTCCCAAGCGGTCTCCCAATCAGCTACTAACCAGGCCGAACCATGCTTGGCTTCCGAAATCGGACGAGATCGGGCCTTTTCAGGGTGGTATGGCCGTGAGCGGTACTGCACTAGCAGATGGACACCCATGAAATGTCGAAAAAGATGCGGGGTATGATGCTCACAGCACCTGGTATTCCCAAGCGGTCTCCCAATCAGGTACTAACCAGGCCGAACCATGCTTGGCTTCCGAGATCGGACGAAATCGGGCTTTTTCAGGGTGGTATGGCCGTGAGCGGTACTGCTCTTGCAGATGGACACCCATGAAATGTCGAAAAAGATGCGGGGTATGATGCTCACAGCACCTGGTATTCCCAAGCGGTCTCCCAATCAGGTACTAAACAGGCCGAACCATGCTTGGCTGCCGAGATCGGACGAGATCGGGCCTTTTCAGGGTGGTATGGCCGTGAGCGGTACTGCACTAGCAGATGGACACCCATGAAATGTCGAAAAAGATGCGGGGTATGATGCTCACAGCACCTGGTATTCCCAAGCGGTCTCCCAACCAGGTACTAACCAGGCCGAACCATGCTTGGCTTCCGAGATCAGACGAGATCGGGCCTTTTCAGGGTGGTATGGCCGTGAGCGGTACTGCTCTTGCAGATGGACACCCATGAAATGTCGAAAAAGATGCAGGGTATGATGCTCACAGCACCTGGTATTCCCAAGCGGTCTCCCAATCAGGTACTAACCAGGCCGAACCATGCTTGGTTTCCGAGAACGGACGAGATCGGGCCTTTTCAGGGTGGTATGGCCGTGAGCGGTACTGCTCCTGCAGATGGACACCCATGAAATGTCCAAAAAGATGCGGGGTATGATGCTCACAGCACCTGGTATTCCCAAGCGGTCTCCCGATCAGGTACTAAACAGGCCGATCCATGCTTGGCTTCCGAAATCGGACGAGATCGGGCCTTTTCAGGGTGGTATGGCCGTGAGCAGTACTGCACTAGCAGATGGACACCCATGAAATGTCGAAAAAGATGCGGGGTATGATGCTCACAGCACCTGGTATTCCCAAGCGGTCTCCCAATCAGGTACTAACTAGGCCGAACCATGCTTGGCTGCCGAGATCGGACGAGATCGGACGAGATCGGGCCTTTTCAGGGTGGTATGGCTGTGAGCGGTACTGCACTAGCAGATGGACACCCATGAAATGTCGAAAAAGATGCAGGGTATGATGCTCACAGCACCTGGTATTCCCAAGCGGTCCCCCAATCAGGTACTAAACAGGCCGAACCATGCTCGGCTTCCGAGATCGGACGAGATCGGGCGAGGTCGGGCCTTTTCAGGGTGGTATGGCCGTGAGCGGTACTGCTCTTGCAGATGGACACCCATGAAATGTCGAAAAAGATGCGGGGTATGATGCTCACAGCACCTGGTATTCCCAAGCGGTCTCCCAATCAGGTACTAACCAGGCTGAACCATGCTTGGCTTCCGAGATCGGACGAGATCGGGCCTTTTCAGGGTGGTATGGCCGTGAGCGGTACTGCACTAGCAGATAGACACCCATGAAATGTCGAAAAAGATGCGGGGTATGATGCTCACAGCACCTGGTATTCCCAAGCGGTCTCCCAATCAGGTACTAACCAGGCTGAACCATGCTTGGCTTCTGAGATCGGACGAGATCGGGCCTTTTCAGGGTGGTATGGCCGTGAGCGGTACTGCACTAGCAGATGGACACCCATGAAATGTCGAAAAAGATGCGGGGCATGGTTCTCACAGCACCTGGTATTCCCAAGCGGTCTCCCAATCAGGTACTAACCAGGCCGAATAATGCTTGGCTTCCGAGATCGGACGAGATCGGGCCTTTTCAGGGTGGTATGGCTGTGAGCGGTACTGCTCTTGCAGATGGACACCCATGAAATGTCGAAAAAGATGCGGGGTATGATGCTCACAGCACCTGGTATTCACAAGCGGTCTCCCAATCAGGTACTAACCAGGCCAACTATGCTTGGCTTCCGAGATCGGACGAGATCGGGCGAGATCGGGCCTTATCAGGGTGGTATGGCCGTGAGGGGTACTGCTCTTGCAGATGGACACCCATGAAATGTCGAAAAAGATGCGGGGCAAGATGCTCACAGCACCTGATATTCCCAAGCGGTCTCCCAATCAGGTACTAAACAGGCCGAACCATGCTTGGCTTCCGAGATCGGACGAGATCGGGCGAGATCGGGCCTTATCAGGGTGGTATGGCCGTGAGCGGTACTGCTCTTGCAGATGGACACCCATGAAATGTCGAATAAGATGCGGGGTATGATGCTCACAGGACCTTGTATTCCCAAGCGGTCTCCCAATCAGGTACTAACCAGGCCGACCCATGCTTGGCTGCCGAGATAGGACGAGATCGGGCGAGATCGGGCCTTATCAGGGTGGTATGGCCGTGAGCGGTACTGCTCTTGCAGATGGACACCCATGAAATGTCGAAAAAGATGCGGGGTATGATGCTCACAGCACCTGGTATTCCCAAGCGGTCTCCCAATCAGCTACTAACCAGGCCGAACCATGCTTGGCTTCCGAAATCGGACGAGATCGGGCCTTTTCAGGGTGGTATGGCCGTGAGCGGTACTGCTCTTGCAGATGGACACCCATGAAATGTCGAAAAAGATGTGGGGTATGATGCTCACAGCACCTGGTATTCCCAAGCGGTCTCCCAATCAGGTACTAACCAGGCCGAACTTTGCTTGGCTTCCGAGATCGGACGAGATCAGGCTTTTTCAGGGTGGTATGGCCGTGAGCGGTACTGCTTTTGCAGATGGACACCCATGAAATGTCGAAAAAGATGCGGGGTATGATGCTCACAGCACCTGGTATTCCCAAGCGGTCTCCCAATCAGGTACTAAACAGGCCGAACCATGCTTGGCTGCCGAGATCGGACGAGATCGGGCCTTTTCAGGGTGGTATGGCCGTGAGCGGTACTGCACTAGCAAATGGACACCCATGAAATGTCGAAAAAGATGCAGGGTATGATGCTCACAGCACCTGGTATTCCCAGAAGGTCTCCCAACTAGGTACTAACCAGGCCGAATCATGCTTAGCTTCCGAGATTAGATGAGATCGGGCCTTTTCAGGGTGGTATGGCCGTGAGCGATACTGCTTTTGCAGATGGACACCCATGAAATGTCGAAAAAGATGCGGGGTATGATGCTCACAGCACCTGGTATTCCCAAGCGGTCTCCCAATCAGGTACTAACCAGGCCGATCTATGCTTGGCTTCCGAGATCGGGCGAGATCGGGCCTTTTCAGGGTGGTATGGCCGTGAGCGGTACTGCTCTTGCAGATGGACACCCATGAAATGTCGAAAAAGATGCAGGGTATGATGCTCACAGCACCTGGTATTCCCAAGCGGTCTCCCAATCAGGCACTAAACAGGCCGAACCATGCTTGGCTTCCAAGATCGGACGAGATCGGGCCTTTTCAGGGTGGTATGGCCGTGAGCGGTACCGTCCTTGCAGATGGACACCCATGAAATGTCGAAAAAGATGCGGGGTATGATGCTCAGAGCACCTGGTATTCCCAAGCGGTCTCCCAATCAGGTACTAAACAGGCCGAACCATGCTTGGCTTCCACGATCGGACGAGATCGGGCGAGATCGGGCCTTATCAGGGTGGTATGGCCGTGAACGGTACTGCTCTTGCAGATGGACACCCATGAAATGTCGAAAAAGATGCGGGGTATGATGCTCACAGCACCTGGTATTCCCAAGCGGTCTACCAATCAGCTACTAACCAGGCCGAACCATGCTTGGCTTCCGAAATCGGACGAGATCGGGCCTTTTCAGGGTGGTATGGCCGTGAGCGGTACTGCTCTTGCAGATGGACACCCATGAAATGTCGAAAAAGATGTGGGGTATGATGCTCACAGCACCTGGTATTCCCAAGCAGTCTCCCAATCAGGTACTAAACAGGCCGAACCATGCTTGGCTTCCGAGATCGGACGAGATCGGGCCTTTTCAGGGTGGTATGGCCGTGAGCGGTACTGCTCTTGCAGATGGACACCCATGAAATGTCGAAAAAGATGCGGGGTATGATGCTCACAGCACCTGGTATTCCCAAGCGGTCTCCCAATCAGGTACTAACCAGGCCGACCCATGCTTGGCTGCCGAGATAGGACGAGATCGGGCGAGATCGGGCCTTATCAGGGTGGTATGGCCGTGAGCGGTACTGCTCTTGCAGATGGACACCCATGAAATGTCGAAAAAGATGCGGGGTATGATGCTCACAGCACCTGGTATTCCCAAGCGGTCTCCCAATCAGCTACTAACCAGGCCGAACCATGCTTGGCTTCCGAAATCGGACGAGATCGGGCCTTTTCAGGGTGGTATGGCCGTGAGCGGTACTGCTCTTGCAGATGGACACCCATGAAATGTCGAAAAAGATGTGGGGTATGATGCTCACAGCACCTGGTATTCCCAAGCGGTCTCCCAATCAGGTACTAACCAGGCCGAACTTTGCTTGGCTTCCGAGATCGGACGAGATCAGGCTTTTTCAGGGTGGTATGGCCGTGAGCGGTACTGC
This sequence comes from Stigmatopora nigra, assembly GCF_051989575.1. Classification (NCBI taxonomy): domain Eukaryota; kingdom Metazoa; phylum Chordata; class Actinopteri; order Syngnathiformes; family Syngnathidae; genus Stigmatopora; species Stigmatopora nigra. The sequence continues at coordinate 1,518,543 of NW_027551603.1, forward strand.
TCTTGCAGATGGACACCCATGAAATGTCGAAAAAGATGCGGGGTATGATGCTCACAGCACCTGGTATTCCCAAGCGGTCTCCCAATCAGGTACTAAACAGGCCGAACCATGCTTGGCTGCCGAGATCGGACGAGATCGGGCCTTTTCAGGGTGGTATGGCCGTGAGCGGTACTGCACTAGCAAATGGACACCCATGAAATGTCGAAAAAGATGCAGGGTATGATGCTCACAGCACCTGGTATTCCCAGAAGGTCTCCCAACTAGGTACTAACCAGGCCGAACCATGCTTAGCTTCCGAGATCAGATGAGATCGGGCCTTTTCAGGGTGGTATGGCCGTGAGCGATACTGCTTTTGCAGATGGACACCCATGAAATGTCGAAAAAGATGCGGGGTATGATGCTCACAGCACCTGGTATTCCCAAGCGGTCTCCCAATCAGGTACTAACCAGGCCGAACTATGCTTGGCTTCCGAGATCGGGCGAGATCGGGCCTTTTCAGGGTGGTATGGCCGTGAGCGGTACTGCTCTTGCAGATGGACACCCATGAAATGTCAAAAAAGATGCAGGGTATGATGCTCACAGCACCTGGTATTCCCAAGCGGTCTCCCAATCAGGCACTAAACAGGCCGAACCATGCTTGGCTTCCAAGATCGGACGAGATCGGGCCTTTTCAGGGTGGTATGGCCGTGAGCGGTACCGTCCTTGCAGATGGACACCCATGAAATGTCGAAAAAGATGCGGGGTATGATGCTCAGAGCACCTGGTATTCCCAAGCGGTCTCCCAATCAGGTACTAAACAGGCCGAACCATGCTTGGCTTCCACGATCGGACGAGATCGGGCCTTTTCAGGGTGGTATGGCCGTGAGCGGTACTGCACTTGCAGATGGACACCCATGAAATGTCGAAAAAGATGCGGGGTATGGTGCTCACAGCATCTGGTATTCCCAAGCGGTCTCCCAATCAGGTACTAAACAGGCCGAACCATGCTTGGCTTCCGAGATCGGACGAGATCGGGCCTTTTCAGGGTGGTATGGCCGTGAGCGGTACTGCACTAGCAGATGGACACCCATGAAATGTCGAAAAAGATGCGAGGTATGATGCTCACAGCACCTGGTATTCCGAAGCGGTCTCCCAATCAGGTACTAAACAGACCGAACCATGCTTGGCTGCCGAGATCGGACGAGATCGGGCCTTTTCAGGGTGGTATGGCCGTGAGCAGTACTGCACTAGCAGATGGACACCCATGAAATGTCGAAAAAGATGCGGGGTATGATGCTCACAGCACCTGGTATTTCCAAGCGGTCTACCAATCAGGTACTAACCAGGCCGAACCATGCTTGGCTTCCAAGAACGGACGAGATCGGGCCTTTTCAGGGTGGTATGGCCGTGAGCGGTACTGCACTAGCAGATGGACACCCATGAAATGTCGAAAAAGATGCGGGGTACGATGCTCACAGCACCTGGCATTCCCAAGCGGTCTTCCAACCAGGTACTAACCAGGCCGAACCATGCTTGGCTTCCGAGATCGGACGAGATCGGGCCTTTTCAGGGTGGTATGGCCGTGAGCGGTACTGCTGTTGCAGATGGACACCCAATAAATGTCGAAAAAGATGCGGGGCATGGTTCTCACAGCACCTGATATTCCCAAGCGGTCTCCCAATCTGGTACTAAACAAGTCTAACCATGCTTGGCTTCCGAGATCGGACGAGATCGGGCCTTTTCAGGGTGGTATGGCCGTGAGCGGTACTGCACTAGCAGATGGACACCCATGAAATGTCGAAAAAGATGCGGGGTATGATGTACACAGCACCTGGTATTCCCAAGCGGACTCCCAATCAGGTACTAACCAGGACGAACCATGCTTGGCTTCCAAGATCGGACGAGATCGGGCCTTTTCAGGGTGGTATGGCCGTGAGCGGTACTGCACTAGCAGATGGACACCCATGAAATGTCGAAAAAGATGCGGGGTATGATGCTCACAGCACCTGGTATTCCCAAGCGATCTCCCAATCAGGTACTAACCAGGCCGAACCATGCTTGGCTTCCGAGATCGGGCGAGATCGAGCCTTTTCAGGGTGGTATGGCCGTGAGCGGTACTGTTCTTGCAGATGGACACCCATGAAATGTCGAAAAAGATGCGGGGTATGATGCTCACAGCACCTGGTATTCCCAAGCGGTCTCCCAATCAGGTACTAACCAGGCCGAACCATGCTTGGCTTCCGAGTTCGGACGAGATTGGGCCTTTTCAGGGTGGTATGGCCGTGAGCGGTACTGCACTAGCAGATGGACACCCATGAAATGTCGAAAAAGATGCGGGGTATGATGCTCACAGCACCTGGTATTCCCAAGCGGTCTCCCAATCAGGTACTAAACAGGCCGAACCATGCTTGGCTGCCGAGATCGGACGAGATCGGGCCTTTTCAGGGTGGTATGGCCGTGAGCGGTACTGCACTAGCAGATGGACACCCATGAAATGTCGAAAAAGATGCGGGGTATGATGCTCACAGCACCTGGTATTCCCAAGCAGTCTCCCAACCAGGTACTAACCAGGCCAAACCATGCTTGGCTTCCGAGATCGGACGAGATCGGGCCTTTTCAGGGTGGTATGGCCGTGTGCGGTACTGCCCCTGCAGATGGACACCCATGAAATGTCGAAAAAGATGCAGGGTATGATGCTCACAGCACCTGGTATTCCCAAGCGGTCTCCCAATCAGGTACTAACCAGGCCGAACCATGCTTGGATTCCGAGATCGGGCGAGATCGGGCCTTTTCAGGGTGGTATGGCCGTGAGCGGTACTGCTCTTGCAGATGGACACCCATGAAATGTCGAAAAAGATGCGGCGTATGATGCTCACAGCACCTGGTATTCCCAAGCGGTCTCCCATTCAGGTACTAAACAGGCCGAACCATGCTTGGCTGCCGCGATCGGACGAGATCGGGCCTTTTCAGGGTGGTATGGCCGTGAGCGGTACTGCTCTTGCAGATGGACACCCATTAAATGTCGAAAAAGATGCGGGGTATGATGCTCACAGCACCTGGTATTCCCAAGCGGTCTCCCAATCAGGTACTAACCAGGCCGAACCATGCCTGGCTTCCGAGATCGGACGAGATCGGGCCTTTTCAGGGTGGTATGGCCGTGAGCGGTACTGCACTAGCAGATGGACACCCATGAAATGTCGAAAAAGATGCGGAGTATGATACTCACAGCACCTGGTATTCCCAAGCGGTCTCCCAATCAGGTAGTAACCAGGCCGAATCATGCTTGGCTGCCGAGATCGGGCGAGATCGGGCCTTTTCAGGGTGGTATGGCCGTGAGCAGTACTGCTCTTGCAGATGGACACCCATTAAATGTCGAAAAAGATGCGGGGTATGATGCTCACAGCACCTGGTATTTCCAAGCGGTCTCCCAATCAGGTACTAACCAGGCCTAACCATGCTTGGCTTCCGAGATCGGACAATCGGGCCTTTTCAGGGTGGTATGGCCGTGAGCGGTACTGCACCACCAGATGGACACCCATGAAATGTCGAAAAAGATGCGGGGTATGATGCTCACAGCACCTGGTATTCCCAAGCGGTCTCCCAATCAGCTACGAACCAGGCCGAACCATGCTTGGCTTCCGAAATCGGACGAGATCGGGCCTTTTCAGGGTGGTATGGCCGAGAGCGGTACTGCTCTTGCAGATGGACACCCATGAAATGTCGAAAAAGATGCGGGGTATGATGCTCACAGCACCTGGTATTCCCAAGCAGTCTCCCAATCAGGTACTAAACAGGCCGAACCATGCTCGGCTTCCGAGATCGGACGAGATCGGGCGAGATCGGGCCTTATCAGGGTGGTATGGCCGTGAGCGGTACTGCTCTTGCAGATGGACACCCATGAAATGTCGAAAAAGATGCGGGGTATGATGCTCACAGCACCTGGTATTCCCAAGCGGTCTCCCAATCAGGTACTAACCAGGCCGAACCATGCTTGGCTTCCGAGATCGGACGAGATCGGGCGAGATCGGGCCTTATCAGGGTGGTATGACTGTGAGCGGTACTCTCCTTGCAGATGGACACCCATGAAATGTCGAAAAAGATGCGGGGTATGATGCTCACAGCACCTGGTATTCCCAAGCGGTCTCCCAATCAAGTACTAACCAGGCCGAACCATGCTTGGCTGCCTAGATCGGACGAGATCGGGCCTTTTCAGGGTGGTATGGCCGTGAGCGGTACTGCACTAGCAGATGGACACCAATGAAATGTCGAAAAAGATGCAGGGTATGATGCTCACAGAACCTGGTATTCCCAAGCAGTCTCCCAATCAGGTACTAACCAGGCCGGACCATGCTTGGCTTCCGAGATCGGGCCTTTTCAGGGTGGTATGGCCTTGAGCGGTACTGCTTTTGCAGATGGACACCCATGAAATGTCGAAAAAGATGCGGGGTATGATGCTCACAGCACCTGGTATTCCCAAGCGGTCTTCCAACCAGGTACTAACCAGGCCGAACCATGCTTGGCTTCCGAGATCGGACGAGATCGGGCCTTTTCAGGGTGGTATGGCCGTGAGCGGTACTGCTCCTGCAGATGGACACCCATGAAATGTCGAAAAAGATGCGGGGTATGATGCTCACAGCACCTGGTATTCGCAAGCGGTCTCCCAATCAGGTACTGACCAGGCCGGACCATACTTGGCTTCCGAGATCGGACGAGATCGGGCCTTTTCAGGGTGGTATGGCCGTGAGCGGTACTGTATTAGCAGATGGACACCCATGAAATGTCGAAAAAGATGCGGGGTATGATGCTCACAGCACCTGGTATTCCCAAGCGGTCTCCCAATCAGGTACTAACCAGGCCGAACCATGCTTGGCTGCCGAGATCGGACGAGAGCGGGCGAGATCGGGCCTTATCAGGGTGGTATGGCCGTGAGCGGTACTGCTCTTGCAGATGGACACCCATGAAATGTCGAAAAAGATGCGGGGTATGATGCTCACAGCACCTGGTATTCCCAAGCGGTCTCCCAATCAGGTACTAACCAGGCCGGACCATGCTTGGCTTCCGAGATCGGACGAGATCGGGCCTTTTCAGGGTGGTATGGCCGTGAGCGGTACTGCTCCTGCAGATGGACACCCATGAAATGTCGAAAAAGATGCGGGGTATGATGCTCACAGCACCTGGTATTCCCAAGCGGTCTCCCAATCAGGTACTAACCAGGCCGAACCATGCTTGGCTTCCGAGATCGGACTAGATCGGGCCTTTTCAGGGTGGTATGGCCGTGAGCGGTACTGCGCTAGCAGATGGACACCCATGAAATGTCGAAAAAGATGCGGGGTATGATGCTCACAGCACCTGGTATTCCCAAGCGGTCTCCTAATCAGGTACTGACCAGGCCGAACCATGCTTGGCTTCCGAGATCGAACGAGATCGGGCCTTTTCAGGGTGGTATGGCCGTGAGCGGTACTGTACTAGCAGATGGACACCCATGAAATGTCGAAAAAGATGCGGGGTATGATGCTCACAGCACCTGGTATTCCCAAGCGGTCTCCCAATCAGGTACTAACCAGGCCGAACCATGCTTGGCTGCCGAGATCGGACGAGATCGGACGAGATCGGGCCTTTTCAGGGTGGTATGGCAGTGAGCGGTACTGCTCTTGCAGATGGACACCCATGAAATGTCGAAAAAGATGCAGGGTATGATGCTCACAGCACCTGGTATTCCCAAGCGGTCTCCCAATCAGGTACTAAACAGGCCGAACCATGCTTGGCTTCCGAGATCAGACGAGATCGGGCCTTTTCAGGGTGGTATGGCCGTGAGCGGTACTGCACTAGCAGATGGACACCCATGAAATGTCGAAAAAGATGCGGGGCAAGATGCTCACAGCACCTGGTATTCCCAAGCGGTCTCCCAATCAGGTACTAACCAGGCCGAAACATGCTTGGCTTCCGAGATCGGATGAGATTTTGCCTTTTCAGGGTGGTATGGCCATGAGCGGTACTGCTATTGCAGATGGACACCCATGAAATGTCGAAAAAGATGCGGGGTATGATGCTCACAGCACCTGGTATTCCCAAGCGGTCCCCCAATCAGGTACTAAACAGGCCGAACCATGCTCGGCTTCCGAGATCGGACGAGATCGGGCGAGATCGGGCCTTATCAGGGTGGTATGGCCGTGAGCGGTACTGCTCTTGCAGATGGACACCCATGAAATGTCGAAAAAGATGCGGGGTATGATGCTCACAGCACCTGGTATTCCCAAGCGGTCTCCCAATCAGGTACTAACCAGGCCGAACGATGCTTGGCTGCCGAGATCGGACGAGATCGGACGAGATCGGGCCTTTTCAGGGTGGTATGGCCGTGAGCGGTACTGCACTTGCAGATGGACACCCATGAAATGTCGAAAAAGATGCGGGGTATGATGCTCACAGCACCTGGTATTCCCAAGCAGTCTCCCAATCAGGTACTAACCAGGCCGAACCATGCTTGGCTTCCGAGATCGGACGAGATCGGGCCTTTTCGGGGTGGTATGGCCGTGAGCGGTACTGCTTTTGCAGATGGACACCCATGAAATGTCGAAAAAGATGCGGGGTATGATACTCACAGCACCTGGTATTCCCAAGCGGTCTCCCAATCAGGTACTAAACAGGCCGAACCATGCTTGGCTTCCGAGATCGGAGGATATCGGGCCTTTTCAGGGTGGTATGGCCGTGAGCGGTACTGCTCTTGCAGATGGACACCCATGAAATGTCGAAAAAGATGCGGGGTATGATGCTCACAGCACCTGGTATTCCCAAGCGGTCTCCCAATCAGGTACTAACCAGGCCGAACTATGCTTGGCTTTCGAGATCGGACGAGATCGGGCCTTTTCAGGGTGGTATGGCCGTGAGCGGTACTGCTCCTGCAGATGGACACCCATGAAATGTCGAAAAAGATGCGGGGCATGACGCTCACAGCACCTGGTATTCCCAAGCGGTCTCCCAATCAGGTACTAACCAGGCCAAACCATGCTTGGCTGCCAAGATCGGACAAGATCGGGCCTTTTCAGGGTGGTATGGCCGTGAGCGGTACTGCTCTTGCAGATGGACACCCATGAAATGTCGAAAAAGATGCAGGGTATGATGCTCACAGCACCTGGTATTCCCAAACGGTCTCCCAATCAGGTACTAACCAGGCCGAACCATGCTTGGCTTCCGAGATTAGACAAGATCGGGCCTTTTCAGGGTGGTATGGCCGTGAGCAGTACTGCTCTTGCAGATGGACACCCATGAAATGTCGAAAAAGATGCGGGGTATGATGCTCACAGCACCTGGTATTCCCAAGCGGTCTCCCAATCAGGTACTAACCAGGCCGAACCATGCTTGGCTGCCGAGATCGGACGAGATCGGGCGAGATCGGGCCTTTTCAGGGTGGTATGGCCGTGAGTTGTACTGCTTTTGCAGATGGACACCCATGAAATGTCGAAAAAGATGCGGGGTATGATGCTCACAGCACCTGGTATTCCCAAGCGGTCTCCCAATCAGGTACTAAACAGGCCGAACCATGCTTGGCTGCCGAGATCGGACGAGATCGGGCCTTTTCAGGGTGGTATGGCCGTGAGCGGTACTGCTCTTGCAGATGGACACCCATGAAATGTCGAAAAAGATGCGGGGTATGATGCTCACAGCACCTGGTATTCCCAAGCGGTCTCCCAATCAGATACTAACCAGGCCGAACGATGCTTGGCTTCCGAGATCGGACGAGATCGGGCCTTTTCAGGGTGGTATGGCCGTGAGCGGTACTGCTATTGCAGATGGACACCCATGAAATGTCGAAAAAGATGCGGGGTATGATGCTCACTGCACCTGGTATTCCCAAGCGGTCTCCCATTCAGGTACTAACCTGGCCGAATCATGCTTGGCTGCCGAGATCGGACGATATCAGGCCTTATCAGGGTGGTATGGCCGTGAGCGGTACTGCTCTTGCAGATGGACACCCATGAAATGTCGAAAAAGATGCGGGGTATGATGCTCACAGCACCTGGTATTCCCAAGCGGTCTCCCAATCAGGTACTAACCAGGCCGAACCATGCTTGGCTTCCGAGATCGGACGAGATCGGGCCTTTTCAGGGTGGTATGGCCGTGAGCGGTACTGCGCATGCAGATGGACACCCATGAAATGTCGAAAAAGATGCGGGGTATGACGCTCACAGCACCTGGTATTCCCAAGCGGTCTCCCATTCAGGTACTAAACAGGCCGAACCATGCTTGGCTTCCGAGATCGGACGAGATCGGACGAGATCGGGCCTTTTCAGGGTGGTATGGCCGTGAGCGGTACTGCTCTTGCAGATGGACACCCATGAAATGTCGAAAAAGATGCGGGGTATGATGCTCACAGGACCTGGTATTCCCAAGCGGTCTCCCAATCAGGTACTAACCAGGCCGAACCATGCTTGGCTTCCGAGATCGGACGAGATCGGGCCTTTTCAGGGTGGTATGGCCTTGAGCGGTACTGCTCTTGCAGATGGACACCCATGAAATGTCGAAAAAGATGCGGGGTATGATGCTCACAGCACCTGGTATTCCCAAGCGGTCTCCCAATCAGGTACTAAACAGGCCGAACCATGCTTGGCTTCCGAGATCGGACGAGATCGGGCCTTTTCAGGGTGGTATGGCCGTGAGCGGTACTGCTCTTGCAGATGGACACCCATGAAATGTCGAAAAAGATGCGGGGTATGATGCTCACAGCACCTGGTATTCCCAAGCGGTCTCCCAATCAGGTACTAACCAGGCCGTACCATGCTTGGCTGCCGAGATCGGACGAGATCGGGCGAGATCGGGCCTTTTCAGGGTGATATGGCCGTGAGCGGTACTGCTCTTGCAGATGGACACCCATGAAATGTCGAAAAAGATGCGGGGTATGATGCTCACAGCACCTGGTATTCCCAAGCGGTCTCCCAATCAGGTACTAAACAGGCCGAACCATGCTTGGCTTCCGAGATCGGACGAGATCGGGCCTTTTCAGGGTGGTATGGCCGTGAGCGGTACTTCTCTTGCAGATGGACACCCATGAAATGTCGAAAAAGATGCGGGGTATGATGCTCACAGCACCTGGTACTCCCAAGCGGTCTCCCAATCAGATACTAACGAGGCCGAACCATGCTTGGCTTCCGAGATCGGACGAGACCGGACGAGATCGGGCCTTTTCAGGGTGGTATGGCCGTGAGTGGTACTGCTCTTGCAGATGGACACCCATGAAATGTCGAAAAAGATGCGGGGTATGATGCTCACAGCACCTGGTATTCCCAAGCGGTCTCCCAATCAGGTACTAAACAGGCCGAACCATGCTTGGCTTCCGAGATCGGACGAGATCGGGCCTTTTCAGGGTGGTATGGCCGTGAGCGGTACTGCTCTTGCAGATGGACACCCATGAAATGTCGAAAAAGATGCGGGGTATGATGCTCACAGCACCTGGTATTCCCAAGCGGTCTCCCAATCAGGTACTAACCAGGCCGTACCATGCTTGGCTGCCGAGATCGGACGAGATCGGGCGAGATCGGGCCTTTTCAGGGTGATATGGCCGTGAGCGGTACTGCTCTTGCAGATGGACACCCATGAAATGTCGAAAAAGATGCGGGGTATGATGCTCACAGCACCTGGTATTCCCAAGCGGTCTCCCAATCAGGTACTAAACAGGCCGAACCATGCTTGGCTTCCGAGATCGGACGAGATCGGGCCTTTTCAGGGTGGTATGGCCGTGAGCGGTACTGCTTTTACAGATGGACACCCATGAAATGTCGAAAAAGATGCGGGGTATGATGCTCACAGCACCTGGTATTCCCAAGCGGTCTCCCAATCAGGTACTAACCAGGCCGAACCATGCTTGGCTTCCGAGATCGGACGAGATCGGGCCTTTTCAGGGTGGTATGGCCGTGAGCGGTACTTCTCTTGCAGATGGACACCCATGAAATGTCGAAAAAGATGCGGGGTATGATGCTCACAGCACCTGGTATTCCCAAGCGGTCTCCCAATCAGGTACTAACCAGGCCGAATCTTGCTTGGCTTCCGAGATCGGACGAGATCGGGCCTTTTCAGGGTGGTATGGCCGTGAGCGGTACTGCTCTTGCAGATGGACACCCATGAAATGTCGAAAAAGATGCGGGGTATGATGCTCACAGCACCTGGTATTCCCAAGCGGTCTCCCAATCAGGTACTAACCAGGCCGAACCATGCTTGGCTGCCGAGATCGGACGAGATTGGGCCTTATCAGGGTGGTATGGCCGTGAGCGGTACTCTTCATGCAGATGGACACCCATGAAATGTCGAAAAAGATGCGGGGTATGATGCTCACAGCACCTGGTATTCCCAAGCGGTCTCCCAATCAGGTACTAACCAGGCCGAACCATGCTTGGCTGCCGAGATCGGACGAGATCGGGCGAGATCGGGCCTTATCAGGGTGGTATGGCCGTGAGCGGTACTGCTCTTGCAGATGGACACCCATTAAATGTCGAAAAAGATGCGGGGTATGATGCTCACAGCACCTGGTATTCCCAAGCGGTCTCCCAATCAGGTACTAACCAGGCCGAACCATGCTTGGCTGCAGAAATCGGACGAGATAGGGCCTTTTCAGGGTGGTATGGCCGTGAGCGGTACTGCACTAGCAGATGGACACCCATGAAATGTCGAAAAAGATGCGGGGTATGATGCTCACAGCACCTGGTATTCCCAAGCGGTCTCCCAATCAGGTACTAAACAGGCCGAACCATGCTTGGCTTCCGAGATCGGACGAGATCGGACCTTTTCAGGGTGGTATGGCCGTGAGCGGTACTGCTCATGCAGATGGACACCCATGAAATGTCGAAAAAGATGCGGGGTATGATGCTCACAGCACCTGGTATTCCCAAGCGGTCTCCCAATCAGGTACTAACCAGGCCGAACCATGCTTGGCTTCCGAGATCGGACGAGATCGGGCCTTTTCAGGGTGGTATGGCCGCGAGCGGTACCGCTATTGCAGATGGACACCCATGAAATGTCGAAAAAGATGCGGGGTATGATGCTCACAGCACCTGGTATTCCCAAGCGGTCTCCCAATCAGGTACTAACCAGGCCGAACTATGCTTGGCTTCCGAGATCGGACGAGATCGGGCCTTTTCAGGGTGGTATGGCCGTGAGCAATACTGCTCTTGCAGATGGACACCCATGAAATGTCGAAAAAGATGCGGGGCATGGTTCTCACAGAACCTGGTATTCCTAAGCGGTCTCCCAATCAGATACTAACCAGGCCGAATCATGCTTGGCTTCCAAGATCGGACGAGATCGGACGAGATCGGGCCTTTTCAGGGTGGTATGGCCGTGAGTGGTACTGCTCTTGCAGATGGACACCCATGAAATGTCGAAAAAGATGCGGGGCATGGTTCTCACAGCACCTGGTATTCCCAAGCGGTCTCCCAAACAGGTACTAAACAGGCCGAACCATGCTTGGCTTCCGAGATCGGGCGAGATCAGGCCTTTTCAGGGTGGTATGGCTGTGAGCGGTACTGTTCATGCAGATGGACACCCATGAAATGTCGAAAAAGATGCGGGGCATGGTTCTCACAGCACCTGGTATTCCCAAGCGGTCTCCCAATCAGGTGCTAACCAGGCCGAACCATGCTTGGATTCCGAGATCGCACGAGATCGGGCCTTTTCAGGGTGGTATGGCCGTGAGCGGTACTGCACTAGCAGATGGACACTGTCAGGTTCATTAATAATTACCTTTGTCCGTAATTATCAATAACTGCAGGAAGACATCTTATTCAATTATTGACATTTAATTAAATAGAAATGGATACAACAGATAAAAGCCTCCGGAGGGGAGCGTTACAGCAAGTGTCACCTTACAACTTCCGAACGTCTTCCCGAATAGACGTTTTCGTCCCATTCTTATGGTCACAAGTTACAGAGTTGTTGATCATTCCATCACGTATGAGTAAAAACAACATCTGGGACTACAATAACAATCAAAGTATTTTACTAATAACAAAAACAGGGACTAGACCTAACAACATGTAGATTAGAGTAATTATACAACCTCCTTGACCTAAGAATCATATAATATAATCATAATCATATAATCGTTACATACAGAAAAACCCGAAGTGTACGGTTACATAACGATAACAATATTCTTGTTATTGTCCGAATAGCCCTGTCCTCGTCACCAAGGGCCCACCAAATCTCAAGGACCCAGATTGGGTGGATTGTTTGTATAACCATCCTGGAACAGGCTGTCCCGGTTAAAGATGACTTGGTGTGACCTCAACACTTTTGAAAAACAGAAAGAGAATGATTTAACAAAGTAATGAATTCATACAGAGAAAAGAAAGAGAATGATTTAATAAAGAAATGAATTAATATAACTATTATAATAGTAAAACAGAACAAACCCAACATTCCCCCGTTTTTATAATATGTATGTTATTAGTCATTTCTTAGTAATCACTAAATGGTAATGTCGGGTGACTGTGATTTTTCCCGCCTACTCCTTACTCCCATGGCTGGTCTGAAAGAGAAAAAACATAATTATATTCGTCCAATTGGTCCTCGGATTTACCGTACTCCTGGACCTCACTGCTTTCCCCAAACCGTCCCATAAGATACAACTCATGTACTTTAGAATTTGTAGGGGCAATTGCAGTAGTTATAAGTCGGCTTAGCAAGGAGCGCAAACAGGGGATACTACATCACCCACACAATGTTAGGATAGCGGTAATTGTGCCTATAGTAACCACGAAGGATGTAGCCAAATCTTTAGATTTTCCAAAGGTCTTATCCCACCAATCTGACAATGCGGACGTATCTACTCCAGAGTGCTCTTGCATATTGCGGTTCAGTGTTTGCAGGCCAGTAATGGCCCTGGTGAGAGATCCACTGGGTGACGCGTTGTTCGGTATGAAGGTGCAACATTGTTTTCCAAACATTGCACACACGCCCCCTGTTTCAAGGATCATATCCACCGCTATGCGATTCTGGAACGCCATCAGACTGGTAGCTGCCAGTTGTTCCTTCATGGCCACAAATCCCTGTTCAGTATAATTTCCAAGTTTTGAACATTGTAATGTAAGTAATTTATTCTATCCACATTTTTGTTTGGGGTGATTAGAAGGAAGATAGACTCCCAACCTGCTGCGATCTGATTAGCCAGCTTATACTCATCTGGTACGCCCCAGGGGATGCCAATCGCATCAATGTATGTTGGATCTCCTTCCCTCCATGCCTCTCGACGATGTCGGGAGGGTCGACCCTTCAGCCGAATTATGAGCCGCCAATTGTATCTCCTCCACTGTGGATGGAAAAACAGACATCGGTAAGAGCAGTGAGACCAAAGTACCTAGTCCTGCCGCGTTTCGGCAGGAGTCGTATAATTTATCTACCACCCCGCCACCATAGGCCAGAACGTGGTATCAGGGGTGTAGTTTGTTTTAGAACGCCGGTACACCACGTCATTTATCGCCCCCAGCTTCAGACCATGCCCTGTAAGGTTTAAGCAGGTAAAATGATTAAACAGTGGAAAAATTGACTTCCTATTTACTGCGTAACAGGATAAACACTGTTTCAATATTTTTTTTTTTTTTTTCTTGCCAAGTAGGACACGTTTTTTCATTTGTAAAAACACTTTTCCCCAAAAGAATGGTGATTGAGGGAGTTGTTAGACCCCATCGTTTTTTCCCTTGTCTGGTAGGTTATCCTAATCTTTTGTAAGATGGTTTAGTCTCAATTGAAACTATATGGAGACGTCAAACCCAATATAAAAGAGTTCCCTATAGTTTTATGGTATTGCTTGCTGAGCAATAATCTTTTCAATTAATATTGGTGTTTCCCGTATTTTATTAAGTCAGAAAGTTTATTTTACCCGTCCCCTCAATGTTTCAATTGAGACCACCCTTTTACCAAAGTAGCTCCACCTAGTGCTTGTCCTCTTTACACTCCATTAACAGCGCCCAATTATCCCCCGTTTGGGAAATCCCTGTTTCAGAAATACATTTTCACAGGTTAATATGTCAGTCCAAGCTTTCCAATCTTGACCAATTTCTGCAACAAGGCTTTTCCCAATCTTCAATTTTTTGCTGTTAATGTACCACACATATTTCCCACCATAGATTGCCCCTTTGTATGGCAACCGGGACGTCGCCGAGTCCAAATATATATTTTCATTTTGGAAATTTGATTTAGTAGGTAATGTTAATTAAATGTAAATGTGTATGTTTCTCGGTTTACCCTCCCGTAAGAAGGTGTATCCTCAATTGAAACGCCTCCGCCTTTTTCTCCAACTGGAGAAAACAACCCTACTGTGGAAAGGAATAGAATCACAATCATCATTAATCTCATTGCCCCAAAAGCAATAATTGTTTTCAACATGACTTTTTGTCTTTGTTTAGGGAGTTTTCCTCTTGAAACGTTTCAATTTAGACAACCTTCTTACTGTGGGAAAGGTGCATCCGTGTCCCCTTTCAGTAACAAGGACCCTCCCACTTTGCGTTGCTCCGATGTTTCTTCTTTTATGCTGCTTATCAGCATCCAGTCTTCAAGAATCACCGTCGCTTCGTCCGTTTCCTGTTAAGAAGCAAAATCTCCCTCTGATAGTCTAAATTTGGTGTGTGCGTTTTTTTTTCTCTGATAGATTCGCCTCATCATCCAATTGTCATTGTGTGGTGAATAATAACAATTTGTAAGGTCTACCAAACAGGACTTCATATAAGGTCCGCCAATTGTGGATGGTAGACAACTATTATATTAACAAAATGGGAGCCATTATCACTATAAATAGTTTCTGGAATTCCATATCGTGGAATGATATCCATATGATCTAATAAAATAAAATAAAATCTATATGTATTTTTTTGAAATGGATATGTGGGCATGCATATAGATTTAAACCCTAAGCCTTGTAGTGCCGTTGTAGCAAGGCCACCTCCCCCTTGTCGAGACATAGGTCTTCCCTTGACTCAAGCCCAAATTATTTTCTTTATTGATCTTTTATTGATAGATTATGTCTCGGTGGTCTGCCAATCAAAAAACACAAAAAGACAAACTATCATTCACGCTCACACTCATAAAAAAAAGAATTTAGTGTGTTCAACCAGTCTAGCATCCATAATTTCATTTTGTGGGAGTAAACTGGAGTACCCGGAGAAAATCCACAAATTCTCGAGGACGCCATGAATACCCCACATTCCGGAAAGTCTGGATCCACCCCGCATTCATTAGTAGATCCTTTAATATACACACCCCCACTCTAGCATTTTAACCGTTTGTAAAAAATTTCCTTCAAGTTTCACACAAAGTTATATCCTCTTTAATGCTATCAGTTTAGCTGTTTGTTCCCCGAATTGAGGTGGCAATAGTTTCACATCTAAGGTTTTTATTTTCACAGCCGCCATGACCTAATGGCCCCCTGTCAGGTTTTTGGAAAATCCCAATTTCCTCTAATAGCATGCCAATCACCTTTTAATGCGGCCATCCAATTTTGTTTCTACTTGTTTCAGGTGATAAGATAATCTCCCCCATTTGTAAAACAAATTCATCCACGCCTAATTTATACAACATGACGCCTACTTGTTTTAGATATGGGGTCCCCAATTTCCCAAAATTTCCCAGAATTAATGTACTACCACATCCTGTCAAAAACCCAAAACGACTAACATAACCTGTTTCTAAGCCAGATTCTGGAATTTGGAGAATTTCTCCTTTCCCTCCCTTATCTAAGCTTGTTATTGCCACTCGTTATCACTGTAACATTCAGGCGTATTAACCCCATCGTTGCTAAAGTTCTCACCAATTTGCATGCCCTTAAAGCAGTAAAAAGCAACGTTATTTGGTTGTATCAATTGACCAATGCTTATCCAATCCGTAATATCCTTAAAGTCACCAATATGACCTGTGACAAAGCATATTTCCTCCCGCCAGGACAACAGACAATGTTCTTTCAAGTGCACTTTGAAAAACATTCCATGTTACTCCATTCTTAGGGAAAATATGCTCATCCTAAACCAATTATTTTATTTACAATTCACCTAATTATTTGGATGAATGCCATGAATTTTATCATGCCACTATTGCATTGTAAATTTCCCATCTGATGTCGTTAACAGCCAAATAATTCAATACCTACTATACTTTGTAAATCACCTCATATGATGTTTACTTAAGACAAGAGTCATTTCCCATAGCCTGTTACCAAAACAAAAATCTACAACAATTAAATTAGAGAAATCAACCTTTTGTTAGACAATTCCTAATTACAAACTTTAATGTTTTAAAAACCTTATCGTCACCAATATACCATAATTTTGTAAATTTTGTCATCCTGGCCTTTTTTTCTTTTAAACAGCCAACCTCCTGGATTAAAGTATTTTGAATAATCAAAAAATTCTGAAATAGTATTAATATTATTTTATCCTCCAAAAGCTAGTTTCCTTTAACTAAGAGCCCTTTGAAATCCACAATTGCTCAAAAATGACTATTTTGGTCTATTTCCCAAATCCAAAGCTTTTTACCAAATCAACCTTTTACTAAACAGATTTTCTATCCTCTTAATACATTTCATTTTAAAACCCAAAATATCAATGCGAAAGCATCCGCATAACCTTGCATTTCTTGCAGACCATGTATTGTTCTTATTCTGAAAAGTCCAAACAGAAAACGCAATTAGCCGTTAACTATGACCTCCACTCTTGCTGCGAAAACAGCATTGTTATCTTATGTTTACAAACCAGCTTTTTCCCTGTGCCCAAATACAACGCTTTTTAGAGAAGACAACCATTAAAACGTCAAATTAACCCCTCTTCCGATATTCAACTACATCACAATATTTTTCCAAGACCCCATATATCCAGAATATGTATGCTGCAAGCACAACAATATGGCAAAAACCCATTTTCTGCCCTCAAGTTTGCTTCAGCACCCCCAAGGCCAATTATTATTATTATAATGTCTTCACGGAAGGGATCACAAAATTTTAGTTGTTTACACGGTCCGAACGCTCCCGAAAGCCCAACACAGTTAAATCGTCTGCCCCGCGGCCCACATGTTTCACTCCCATCTAATCAGCAGCCGCTGCACCAGAAACGCTTCCCCCGCAGTTGACACATTTTTTGGCAAGTCTAGAGCATAATAAAAACACAGGTGACATTCCCTGCTAAAATTTAAATGATCATTTTGTATATATTCTTTTGTCTTTTTAAACACCATCTTCCCGTTAGCGGACGGGATCAAAAACCAAGCTGCAATAAGCCATCACATTGCTGTAAATTGACAGTACATATAGGTTATATTAACAAAGCACCACCCGCACTTGGAAATAACCATTCTAATTGTTGTTATACAAGCCCAAGCATCACAAAAAAAACCCAATTTATTGTAATCACAAAACGTCATACCCGGATTAACCAAATCAAATACCAGTGTCCCCATTAATTTTCTAGCTCCCTTTATTTTTGTTAAACTTCCTCCGCGCCCGTCACCTATCTCGGTAAATATTTTCCCCGTCAGCCGAGGAGGCCCCGCTATTTTTTCCTTACCAAACAGTACTTTCCCGCAGCCACGGTCTTAAATATATCCCCGTTATCCGAGGGAGCCCCCACTATTTTCCCAAAATAGTATTTTTAACTTCTCCCCGGCCTTATTTTGCCATTAGTGTCTGTGGAACAAGCTGTTACACTTTCATCCACTCACATATTATTTATATATGTATATTACCTCTATGCATTAGTGCATATATTATCCTGCATTCTATGCATTTTAAGCTGGCCAGCAAACCCATATTTATTTATCCATAAATATAGCTGTGTAATATTTTTAAAGCGCTTTGTCTTTCCAATTTTTTCCAATCCTTACAAGTTAGACGTATTTTTTGGATCGTCATCCAAACCCGCCTTACAACACGTGTTTCCCATATTTTACTTTTATTTTTTGTAGTGAGTTCGTGTGCCTCACACAGTTAACTCTATTATTTATTATTATTATTAATATTATTATTATCTATTCGACTGTATCGACTGTATCTCCTAGGCCTTTCCTAATTTTACTGCAGAAACCACACAAACACCATACAACGTATATTCGTGCCTACCCTTTAGACACAGGACACTCCCCGGCCCCAATATTGTATCTCTAGTACAATATATTCGTGCCTACCCCTGAGACACAGGACACTTTCCAGCAAAGTGCCCCACCGTACCTGCCATTGACTAGTATAAACACAGGGTTTTATCGCCGTCACCCAGGACGCGAAACCAGCCCAACAATGGACCTCACATACAATGTCCCTTTAACGCATTTGGAAACACCTTCACAACATGCAGACATTAATGTGGACTTACCCGAGATCCATCAGATGTCTCCCTCCAGCAGGAAAAGTCTTCAACCGCCGAGAATCCAGGCGCCCCCGTCGAAAAACTCCGGCCCACCAAGGGTTTTGAAGACGCCGTGCGCACGGTCACTTACCAGATGTCGAACAGCAGCGCCTGGGTTCTCGCTCCGGTATATTGACCTCCATGGCTCAGAAGGACCAAAATGTCAGGTTCATTAATAATTACCTTCGTCCATAATTATCAATAACTGCAGGAAGACATCTTATTCAATTATTGACATTTAATTAAATAGAAATGGATACAACAGATAAAAGCCTCCGGAGGGGAGCGTTACAGCAAGTGTCACCTTACAACTTCCGAACGTCTTCCCGAATAGACGTTTTCGTCCCATTCTTATGGTCACAAGTTACAGAGTTGTTGATCATTCCATCACGTATGAGTAAAAACAACATCTGGGACTACAATAACAATCAAAGTATTTTACTCATAACAAAAACAGGGACTAGACCTAACAACATGTAGATTAGAGTAATTATACAACCTCCTTGACCTAAGAATCATATAATATAATCATAATCATATAGTCGTTACATACAGAAAAACCCGAAGTGTACGGTTACATAACGATAACAATATTCTTGTTATTGTCCGAATAGCCCTGTCCTCGTCACCAAGGGCCCACCAAATCTCAAGGACCCAGATTGGGTGGATTATCTGTATAACCATCCTGGAACAGGCTGTCCAGGTTAAAGATGACTTGGTGTGACCTCAACACTTTTGAAAAACAGAAAGAGAATGATTTAACAAAGTAATGAATTAATACAGAGAAAAGAAAGAGAATGATTTAATAAAGAAATGAATTAATATAACTATTATAATAGTAAAACAGAACAAACCCAACAGACACCCATGAAATGTCGAAGAAGATGCGGGGTATGATGCTCACAGCACTTGGTATTCCCAAGCGGTCTCCCAATCAGGTACTAACCAGGCCGAACCATGCTTGGCTTCCGAACTCGGACGAGATCGGGCCTTTTCAGGGTGGTATGGCCGTGAGCGGTACTGCTTTTGCAGATGGACACCCATGAAATGTCGAAAAAGATGCGGGGTATGAAGCTCACAGCACTTGGTATTCCCAAGCGGTCTCCCAATCAGGTACTAACCAGGCCGAACCATGCTTGGCTTCCGAGATCGGACGAGATCGGGCCTTTTCAGGGTGGTATGGCCGTGAGCGGTACTGCTTTTGCAGATGGACACCCATGAAATGTCGAAAAAGATGCGGGGTATGAAGCTCACAGCACTTGGTATTCCCAAGCGGTCTCCCAATCAGGTACTAACCAGGCCGAACCATGCTTGGCTTCCGAGATCGGACAAGATCGGGCCTTTTCAGGGTGGTATGGCCATGTGAGCGGTACTGCTCTTGCAGATGGACACCCATGAAATGTCGAAAAAGATGCGGGTTATGATGCTCACAGCACCTGGTATTCCCAAGCGGTCTCCCAATCAGGTACTAACCAGGCCGAACCATGCTTGGCTTCCGAGATCGGGCGAGATCGGGCCTTTTCAGGGTGGTATGGCCGTGAGCGGTACTGCATTAGCAGATGGACACCCATGAAATGTCGAAAAAGATGCGGGGTATGATGCTCACAGCACCTGGTATTCCCAAGCGATCTCCCAATCAGGTACTAACCAGGCCGAACCATGCTTGGCTTCCGAGATCGGGCGAGATCGGGCCTTTTCAGGGTGGTATGGCCGTGAGCGGTACTGTTCTTGCAGATGGACACCCATGAAATGTCGAAAAAGATGCGGGGTATGATGCTCACAGCACCTGGTATTCCCAAGCGGTCTCCCAATCAGGTACTAACCAGGCCGAACCATGCTTGGCTTCCGAGATCGGACGAGATCGGGCCTTTTCAGGGTGGTATGGCCGTGAGCGGTACTGCATTAGCAGATGGACACCCATGAAATGTCGAAAAAGATGTGGGGTATGATGCTCACAGCACCTGGTATTCCCAAGCGGTCTCCCAATCAGGTACTAACCAGGCCGAACCATGCTTGGCTTCCGGGATCAGACGAGATCGGGCCTTTTCAGGGTGGTATGGCCGTGAGCGGTACTGCACTAGCAGATGGACACCCATGAAATGTCGAAAAAGATGCGGGGTATGATGCTCACAGCACCTGGTATTCCCAAACGGTCTCCCAATCAGGTACTAACCAGGCCGAACCATGCTTGGCTTCCGAGATCGGACGAGATCGGGCCTTTTCAGGGTGGTATGGCCGTGAGCGGTACTGCTTTTGCAGATGGACACCCATGAAATGTCGAAAAAGATGCGGGGTATGATGCTCACAGCACCTGGTATTCCCAAGCGGTCTCCCAATCAGGTACTAACCAGGCCGAACCATGCTTGGCTTCCGGGATCGGACGA
Organism: Stigmatopora nigra; assembly: GCF_051989575.1. Taxonomy (NCBI): domain Eukaryota; kingdom Metazoa; phylum Chordata; class Actinopteri; order Syngnathiformes; family Syngnathidae; genus Stigmatopora; species Stigmatopora nigra. Next base: position 1,539,271 of record NW_027551603.1, read on the forward strand.
GATCGGGCCTTTTCAGGGTGGTATGGCCGTGAGCGGTACTGCACTAGCAGATGGACACCCATGAAATGTCGAAAAAGATGCGGGGTATGATGCTCACAGCACCTGGTATTCCCAAACGGTCTCCCAATCAGGTACTAACCAGGCCGAAACATGCTTGGCTTCCGAGATCGGGCGAGATCGGGCCTTTTCAGGGTGGTATGGCCGTGAGCGGTACTGCTTTTGCAGATGGACACCCATGAAATGTCGAAAAAGATGCGGGGTATGATGCTCACAGCACGTGGTATTCCCAAGCGGTCTCCCAATCAGGTACTATCCAGGCCGAACCATGCTTGGCTGCCGAGATCGGACGAGATCGGACGAGATCGGGCCTTTTCAGGGTGGTATGGCTGTGAGCGGTACTGCACTAGCAGATGGACACCCATGAAATGTCAAAAAAGATGCGGGGTATGATGCTCACAGCACGTGGTATTCCCAAGCGGTCTCCCAATCAGGTACTAACCAGGCCGAATCATGCTTGTCTTCCGAGATCGGACGAGATCGGGCCTTTTCAGGGTGGTATGGCCGTGAGCGGTGCTGCACTAGCAGATGGACACCCATGAAATGTCGAAAAAGATGCGGGGTATGATACTCACAGCACCTGGTATTCCCAAGCGGTCTCCCAGTCAGGTACTAACCAGGCCGAACCATGCTTGGCTTCCGAGATCGGACTAAATCGGGCTTTTTCAGGGTGGTATGGCCGTGAGCAGTACTGCTCCTGCAGATGGACACCCATGAAATGTCGAAAAAGATGCGGGGTATGATGCTCACAGCGCCTGGTATTCCCAAGCGGTCTCCCAATCAGGTACTAATCAGGCCGAACCATGCTTGGCTTCCGAGATCGGACGAGATCGGGCCTTTTCAGGGTGGTATGGCCGTGAGCGGTACTGCACTAGCAGATGGACACCCATGAAATGTCGAAAAAGATGCGGGGTATGATGCTCACAGCACCTGGTATTCCGAAGCGGTCTCCCAATCAGGTACTAAACAGGCCGAACCATGCTTGGCTGCCGAGATCGGACGAGATCGGGCCTTTTCAGGGTGGTATGGCCGTGAGCGGTGCTGCACTAGCAGATGGACACCCATGAAATGTCGAAAAAGATGCGGGGTATGATGCTCACAGCACCTGGTATTCCCAAGCGGTCTCCCAATCAGGTACTAAACAGGCCGAACAATGCTTGGCTTCCGAGATCGGGCGAGATCGGGCCTTTTCAGGGTGGTATGGCCGTGAGCGGTACTGCTCTTGCAGATGGACACCCATGAAATGTCGAAAAAGATGCGGGGTATGATACTCACAGCACCTGGTATTCCCAAGCGGTCTCCCAATCAGGTACTAAACAGGCCGAACCATGCTAGGCTTCCGAGATCGGACGAGATCGGGCCTTTTCAGGGTGGTATGGCCGTGAGCGGTACTGCACTAGCAGATGGACACCCATGAAATGTCGAAAAAGATGCGGGGTATGATGCTCACAGCACCTGGTATTCCCAAGCGGTCCCCCAATCAGGTACTATACAGGCCGAACAATGCTTGGCTTCCGAGATCGGACGAGATCGGGCATTTTCAGGGTGGTATGGCCGTGAGCGCTGCTGCTCTTGCAGATGGACACCCATGAAATGTCGAAAAAGATGCGGGGTATGATGCTCACAGCACCTGGTATTCCCAAGCGGTCTCCCAATCAGGTACTAACCAGGCCGAACCATGCTTGGCTGCCGAGATCGGACGAGATCGGGCGAGATCGGGCCTTATCAGGGTGGTATGGCCGTGAGCGGTACTGCTCTTGCAGATGGACACCCATGAAATGTCGAAAAAGATGCGGGGTATGATGCTCACAGCACCTGGTATTCCCAAGCGGTCTCCCAATCAGGTACTAACCAGGCTGAACCATGCTTGGCTTCCGAGATCGGGCGAGATCGGGCCTTTTCAGGGTGGTATGGCCGTGAGCGGTACTGCTCTTGCAGATGGACACCCATGAAATGTCGAAAAAGATGCGGGGTATGATACTCACAGCACCTGGTATTCCCAAGCGGTCTCCCAATCAGGTACTAAACAGGCCGAACCATGCTAGGCTTCCGAGATCGGACGAGGTCGGGCCTTTTCAGGGTGGTATGGCCGTGAGCGGTACTGCACTAGCAGATGGACACCCATGAAATGTCGAAAAAGATGCGGGGTATGATGCTCACAGCACCTGGTATTCCCAAGCGGTCTCCCAATCAGGTACTATACAGGCCGAACAATGCTTGGCTTCCGAGATCGGACGAGATCGGGCATTTTCAGGGTGGTATGGCCGTGAGCGGTGCTGCTCTGGCAGATGGACACCCATGAAATGTCGAAAAAGATGCGGGGTATGATGCTCACAGCACCTGGTATTCCCAAGCGGTCTCCCAATCAGGTACTATACAGGCCGAACAATGCTTGGCTTCCGAGATCGGACGAGATCGGGCATTTTCAGGGTGGTATGGCCGTGAGCGGTACTGCTCTTGCAGATGGACACCCATGAGCTAAAGTATTAATTCGACCTTCTACACCTGCTACCCAAATCAATTGGGATTTGACATTATTCAAAGTCAGTTGGAATATTCAGGTTATAAAAGAGGGGGGAAAAGGCAGGAATATATACAGCTATGTTTTACTTTTGTGCATTTCAGGCCAAATTGGTATTTGTCTTTGAGTCAGCAATAATAACAAAGGAGTAAAGTCAGCTTGATTGCAGTAAGACTTTTTGCACTCTATACACTCAATTTTCACATGTTGTTTTACTTCTGGACGCTGCAAATGGACTGCACATCTGTTGCATCGTGTGTGTATATATGTGTATTACCGTACTTTGAATTTTGATTTAAACCTTTACAACCCAACTACCTCAGATCAAGCAATTATAATGTAAAGTAGTAGATGTTTAAAAAAAGCACCAAATGCAAAAAGATAACAAAATAACAATACTAAATAGTCAAATAAGCAACTCCATTATTCTTTTAGAGAAAATATCTCAGCGGGGTCAAGTCATTCAATTCAAATCGACTGGTAATCAGATTCAATTAAAGACTAACTGATTGGGTGCAATGTTGTAGTGGCAGCACAACTAAATGAATTCACTGAATTTAAATGGGATTCATAAGTGTTTTCACATTTTATACTGTAAAACAAAAAATCACATAGGATTTATGGTTAAACACTGGAGCTACAGAATTTTACCAGAAATTACATTCAATTGGTATAGCACTTCAATAACCACCAATTTATTGGAACACTATTGTAGATTTTTCATTTCACTGAAACTAAAATTATATTGCTCCACCACCACATGCACACACCCCTTTTTTACTGTATAACTCTAGCAACCACAAGTATTTTATTTTTATTTTTTTAAGAAGAAAATGACTGACTATTCTTCTGTCTGTTCAGATATCACTACTTTTACATGATAAGAGAAGTAATTTTTAAAGAAGGCTCAGCAAAATACCCAGCATTCAATAGTACTGGCATGCTGGATCTTGCAAACTACACTCCTCAACTGCACGGAAAAAAAATAGAAAAAAACAGTCATACATTGTCTGCAGTACTTTCCACTCCTTCGCTTACACTTTGTACTCCATCCTTTCTACACAAAAAGCATCATCCCGCTGTTACAGAGTAAAGAAGGTTGCACAGAGTCCTTTTCTTGCTGTTCTGTCTCTTTAGAACAGAAGGACACTTTGCGCTTCACAGAATGCAAGTCTACAAGTACTGCTGCTTAGATGTGGTTGAATGTTAGGCCCCTAAGAAATACATGTGAAGCAACAGCAATGCTTTACAAGGTGTCTATTGTTTATATAAATAAACATAAAACAGGTTACGAAAACATGCTGTAAAATCCAAATCATATTTTATCATAGTTTCACATGCTTAAACTAATAGTAATTGTTTAGTATAAATGATCGTCATGTGAAAGACATTGTTTAGTATTCTTTCATTCATTCATTCTCTCAACCGCTTATCCTCACAAGGGTCACGGGGGGTGCTAAGGCCTATCCCAGCTATCTACGGGCACCAGGCGGGGGACAAAAGAATGAACATAATTTAAAGTAATTGCTCTACAGTTGTACTGCATACCGGAGGTCATTTAATTCATTCAGATCAAGAACCTCAAATAACATATCGGCTGGTATTGTTGGAGATGGAAATCCAACTCATTTTATCTCTGAGGGCTAGCTGCGAATGCACTTGCATTATGTCAGTAAAATTCTAGAAATCATAGCGAAAGGGTTATTTTTCAAGAAAATCTGTTCCCGAAAGACCGACAAATTGTCTTTATTTGATGCTCTTGTCAGGAGAGGTTGGATTGCCTTTCCTGGCATGACGTCACGATAACTATCAGCTGTCACTAATTACGTGATTAGATTATTTTTGGCGTCACTGGACAAGGTCCAAGTGGACATGGGGAAGCTGGAGCACCTCTTTGAGTCCAGGGCCAAAGAGACGCCATGGGCCAAGAAAGCGCCAGAGAGCAAAAAGTCCGAGATCCTGGTTCTGGACTCCAAGCGGAGCACCGCCATCAACATCGGGATGACGGTCCTGCCCGCCGTTCACGTCATCAAGAGCGCCATCCTCAACTTTGACGACTTTGCCATCAACAAGGAGGGTGTGGAGAAGATCCTGAGCATGACGCCCACAGAGGAGGAGAAGCAGAAGATCCGCGAGGCTCGCTCGGCCAATCCCGACGTTCCCCTGGGGACGGCCGAGGAATTCCTCTCGGGCCTGGCTTCCGTCAGCGCCTTGACCCCCCGCCTGCAGCTGTGGTCTTTCAAACTCAACTATGAGGCACTCGAGCAGGAGATCGCCGAGCCCCTGTTTGACCTGAAGTTGGGCATGGAGCAGCTGGCCGGCAACCGGACCTTCAAGAAGATCCTGGCCACGCTGCTGGCCGTGGGGAACTTCCTCAACGGGTGTCCTCCTCACCAGAATCTTCAGGCTCCCTCCATGGTGAATCAATTCCTCTGGGCATAGGCATAAGATAACTTGGGCGCTCTCTGGTGGTTGTACGCACCTGGGCATCATGATGAAACGGTAAAGGCTTCCCAGGGCGACGTGCATAGCAGTGGTGGGGCGTATGAGTACGCTGCGGCTCTAACTCTTCTACCAGCTGTGGCTCATCTCTAGAAATGATGTGCCTGAGAGCCCCGCACCACGGTGTGTCCATTACAAAATTCCTAAACGATTCTGAGGGGTTTCTTATACATTCCAAGCAGTCCGGTGTCTTCGAGGTGGATGGTTTGCGTCGCCGAGTGCGTCGGCGCGAGCGTGGGTGGCGCTCCGCTGGGTCCATAATGGTTGGATCGTGCTGTTACGATTTCGCCGCGTAGTGCGACGCGATCGTAGGGTAAGTTGAACCCAGATGCAGAGTCGCCGAAGTAATTGGAAAGGTGAGGCAGATCTGTAGCTCTTGTTGGTTGATTTAATAAACGGGGTAACATAACTTAAACAACTTGGCTTGACCACTCATTACAAACGAACTGAACATGCGGCGTGGCGTCAATGGAAACAGCAATTACTACGAGGATTAACAGGAAACGAAACCAGAACTTAACCAGTCGATCCAACCGCGTCCACAGAAAATCATAATGCTTAAATACCAAAAATAATCTAATCACGTAATTAGTGACAGCTGATAGTTATCGTGACGTCATGCCAGGAAAGGCAATCCAACCACTCCTGACAGCTCTGAGTGATTTTGGATCCTTTGTTTCTCCCCCAAGTAATGAGGACATGTTCTTTTTAAGATAGCTCTCCATCTAAGTCCTACTATAGGTCCAGTCTTGGTAAAAGGTGCATGATGACAACTGATCTATCTGAAATCCAGAATTTGATCTGGATTTCAGATAGATCACCCATGAAATGTCGAAAAAGATGCGGGGTATGATGCTCACAGCACCTGGTATTCCCAAGCGGTCTCCCAATCAGGTACTAACCAGGCCGTACCATGCTTGGCTTCCGAGATCGAACGAGATCGGGCCTTTTCAGGGTGGTATGGCCGTGAGCGGTACTGCTCCTGCAGATGGACACCCATGAAATGTCGAAAAAGATGCGGGGTATGATGCTCACTGCACCTGGTATTCCCAAGCGGTCTCCCAATCAGGTACTAACCAGGCCGAACCATGCTTGGCTTCCGAGATCGGACGAGATCGGGCCTTTTCAGGGTGGTATGGCCGTGAGCGGTACTGCTTTTGCAGATGGACACCCATGAAATGTCGAAAAAGATGCGGGGTATGCTGCTCACAGCACCTGGTATTCCCAAGCGGTCTCCCAATCAGGTACTAAACAGGCCGAACCATGCTTGGCTTCCGAGATCGGAGGAGATCGGGCCTTTTCAGGGTGGTATGGCCGTGAGCGGTACTGCTCTTGCAGATGGACACCCATGAAATGTCGAAAAAGATGCGGGGTATGATGCTCACAGCACCTGGTATTCCCAAGCGGTCTCCCAATCAGGTACTAACCAGGCCGAACCATGCTTGGCTTCCGAGATCGGACGAGATCGGGCCTTTTCAGGGTGGTATGGCCGTGAACGGTACTGCACTAGCAGATGGACACCCATGAAATGTCGAAAAAGATGCGGGGCATGGTTCTCACAGCACCTGGTATTCCCAAGCGGTCTCCCAATCTGGTACTAAACAAGTCTAACCATGCTTGGCTTCCGAGATCGGGCGAGATCGGGCCTTTTCAGGGTGGTATGGCCGTGAGCGGTACTGCTTTTGCAGATGGACACCCATGAAATGTCGAAAAAGATGCAGGGTATGATGCTCACAGCACCTGGTATTCCCAAGCGGTCTCCCAACCAGCTACTAACCAGGCCCAACCATGCTTGGCTTCCGAGATCGGACGAGATCGGGCCTTTTCAGGGTGGTATGGCCGTGAGCGGTACTGCACTAGCAGATGGACACCCATGAAATGTCGAAAAAGATGCGGGGTATGATGCTCACAGCACCTGGTATTCCCAAGCGGTCTCCCAATCAGGTACTAACCAGGCCGAACCATGCTTGGCTTCCGAGATCGGACGAGATCAGGCCTTTTCAGGGTGGTATGGCCGTGAGCGGTACTGCACTTGCAGATGGACACCCATGAGCTAAAGTATTAATTCGACCTTCTACACCTGCTACCCAAATCAATTGGGATTTGACATTATTCAAAGTCAGTTGGAATATTCAGGTTATAAAAGAGGGGGGAAAAGGCAGGAATATATACAGCTATGTTTTACTTTTGTGCATTTCAGGCCAAATTGGTATTTGTCTTTGAGTCAGCAATAATAACAAAGGAGTAAAGTCAGCTTGATTGCAGTAAGACTTTTTGCACTCTATACACTCAATTTTCACATGTTGTTTTACTTCTGGACGCTGCAAATGGACTGCACATCTGTTGCATCGTGTGTGTATATATGTGTATTACCGTACTTTGAATTTTGATTTAAACCTTTACAACCCAACTACCTCAGATCAAGCAATTATAATGTAAAGTAGTAGATGTTTAAAAAAAGCACCAAATGCAAAAAGATAACAAAATAACAATACTAAATAGTCAAATAAGCAACTCCATTATTCTTTTAGAGAAAATATCTCAGCGGGGTCAAGTCATTCAATTCAAATCGACTGGTAATCAGATTCAATTAAAGACTAACTGATTGGGTGCAATGTTGTAGTGGCAGCACAACTAAATGAATTCACTGAATTTAAATGGGATTTATAAGTGTTTTCACATTTTATACTGTAAAACAAAAAATCACATAGGATTTATGGTTAAACACTGGAGCTACAGAATTTTACCAGAAATTACATTCAATTGGTATAGCACTTCAATAACCACCAATTTATTGGAACACTATTGTAGATTTTTCATTTCACTGAAACTAAAATTATATTGCTCCACCACCACATGCACACACCCCTTTTTTACTGTATAACTCTAGCAACCACAAGTATTTTATTTTTATTTTTTTAAGAAGAAAATGACTGACTATTCTTCTGTCTGTTCAGATATCACTACTTTTACATGATAAGAGAAGTAATTTTTAAAGAAGGCTCAGCAAAATACCCAGCATTCAATAGTACTGGCATGCTGGATCTTGCAAACTACACTCCTCAACTGCACGGAAAAAAAATAGAAAAAAACAGTCATACATTGTCTGCAGTACTTTCCACTCCTTCGCTTACACTTTGTACTCCATCCTTTCTACACAAAAAGCATCATCCCGCTGTTACAGAGTAAAGAAGGTTGCACAGAGTCCTTTTCTTGCTGTTCTGTCTCTTTAGAACAGAAGGACACTTTGCGCTTCACAGAATGCAAGTCTACAAGTACTGCTGCTTAGATGTGGTTGAATGTTAGGCCCCTAAGAAATACATGTGAAGCAACAGCAATGCTTTACAAGGTGTCTATTGTTTATATAAATAAACATAAAACAGGTTACGAAAACATGCTGTAAAATCCAAATCATATTTTATCATAGTTTCACATGCTTAAACTAATAGTAATTGTTTAGTATAAATGATCGTCATGTGAAAGACATTGTTTAGTATTCTTTCATTCATTCATTCTCTCAACCGCTTATCCTCACAAGGGTCACGGGGGGTGCTAAGGCCTATCCCAGCTATCTACGGGCACCAGGCGGGGGACAAAAGAATGAACATAATTTAAAGTAATTGCTCTACAGTTGTACTGCATACCGGAGGTCATTTAATTCATTCAGATCAAGAACCTCAAATAACATATCGGCTGGTATTGTTGGAGATGGAAATCCAACTCATTTTATCTCTGAGGGCTAGCTGCGAATGCACTTGCATTATGTCAGTAAAATTCTAGAAATCATAGCGAAAGGGTTATTTTTCAAGAAAATCTGTTCCCGAAAGACCGACAAATTGTCTTTATTTGATGCTCTTGTCAGGAGAGGTTGGATTGCCTTTCCTGGCATGACGTCACGATAACTATCAGCTGTCACTAATTACGTGATTAGATTATTTTTGGCGTCACTGGACAAGGTCCAAGTGGACATGGGGAAGCTGGAGCACCTCTTTGAGTCCAGGGCCAAAGAGACGCCATGGGCCAAGAAAGCGCCAGAGAGCAAAAAGTCCGAGATCCTGGTTCTGGACTCCAAGCGGAGCACCGCCATCAACATCGGGATGACGGTCCTGCCCGCCGTTCACGTCATCAAGAGCGCCATCCTCAACTTTGACGACTTTGCCATCAACAAGGAGGGTGTGGAGAAGATCCTGAGCATGACGCCCACAGAGGAGGAGAAGCAGAAGATCCGCGAGGCTCGCTCGGCCAATCCCGACGTTCCCCTGGGGACGGCCGAGGAATTCCTCTCGGGCCTGGCTTCCGTCAGCGCCTTGACCCCCCGCCTGCAGCTGTGGTCTTTCAAACTCAACTATGAGGCACTCGAGCAGGAGATCGCCGAGCCCCTGTTTGACCTGAAGTTGGGCATGGAGCAGCTGGCCGGCAACCGGACCTTCAAGAAGATCCTGGCCACGCTGCTGGCCGTGGGGAACTTCCTCAACGGGTGTCCTCCTCACCAGAATCTTCAGGCTCCCTCCATGGTGAATCAATTCCTCTGGGCATAGGCATAAGATAACTTGGGCGCTCTCTGGTGGTTGTACGCACCTGGGCATCATGATGAAACGGTAAAGGCTTCCCAGGGCGACGTGCATAGCAGTGGTGGGGCGTATGAGTACGCTGCGGCTCTAACTCTTCTACCAGCTGTGGCTCATCTCTAGAAATGATGTGCCTGAGAGCCCCGCACCACGGTGTGTCCATTACAAAATTCCTAAACGATTCTGAGGGGTTTCTTATACATTCCAAGCAGTCCGGTGTCTTCGAGGTGGATGGTTTGCGTCGCCGAGTGCGTCGGCGCGAGCGTGGGTGGCGCTCCGCTGGGTCCATAATGGTTGGATCGTGCTGTTACGATTTCGCCGCGTAGTGCGACGCGATCGTAGGGTAAGTTGAACCCAGATGCAGAGTCGCCGAAGTAATTGGAAAGGTGAGGCAGATCTGTAGCTCTTGTTGGTTGATTTAATAAACGGGGTAACATAACTTAAACAACTTGGCTTGACCACTCATTACAAACGAACTGAACATGCGGCGTGGCGTCAATGGAAACAGCAATTACTACGAGGATTAACAGGAAACGAAACCAGAACTTAACCAGTCTATCCAACCGCGTCCACAGAAAATCATAATGCTTAAATACCAAAAATAATCTAATCACGTAATTAGTGACAGCTGATAGTTATCGTGACGTCATGCCAGGAAAGGCAATCCAACCACTCCTGACAGCTCTGAGTGATTTTGGATCCTTTGTTTCTCCCCCAAGTAATGAGGACATGTTCTTTTTAAGATAGCTCTCCATCTAAGTCCTACTATAGGTCCAGTCTTGGTAAAAGGTGCATGATGACAACTGATCTATCTGAAATCCAGAATTTGATCTGGATTTCAGATAGATCACCCATGAAATGTCGAAATAGATGCGGGGTATGATGCTCACAGCACCTGGTATTCCCAAGCGGTCTCCCAATCAGGTACTAACCAGGCCGTACCATGCTTGGCTTCCGAGATCGAACGAGTTCGGGCCTTTTCAGGGTGGTATGGCCGTGAGCGGTACTGCTCCTGCAGATGGACACCCATGAAATGTCGAAAAAGATGCGGGGTATGATGCTCACTGCACCTGGTATTCCCAAGCGGTCTCCCAATCAGGTACTAACCAGGCCGAACCATGCTTGGCTTCCGAGATCGGACGAGATCGGGCCTTTTCAGGGTGGTATGGCCGTGAGCGGTGCTGCTTTTGCAGATGGACACCCATGAAATGTCGAAAAAGATGCGGGGTATGCTGCTCACAGCACCTGGTATTCCCAAGCGGTCTCCCAATCAGGTACTAAACAGGCCGAACCATGCTTGGCTTCCGAGATCGGAGGAGATCGGGCCTTTTCAGGGTGGTATGGCCGTGAGCGGTACTGCTCTTGCAGATGGACACCCATGAAATGTCGAAAAAGATGCGGGGTATGATGCTCACAGCACCTGGTATTCCCAAGCGGTCTCCCAATCAGGTACTAACCAGGCCGAACCATGCTTGGCTTCCGAGATCGGACGAGATCGGGCCTTTTCAGGGTGGTATGGCCGTGAACGGTACTGCACTAGCAGATGGACACCCATGAAATGTCGAAAAAGATGCGGGGCATGGTTCTCACAGCACCTGGTATTCCCAAGCGGTCTCCCAATCTGGTACTAAACAAGTCTAACCATGCTTGGCTTCCGAGATCGGGCGAGATCGGGCCTTTTCAGGGTGGTATGGCCGTGAGCGGTACTGCTTTTGCAGATGGACACCCATGAAATGTCGAAAAAGATGCGGGGTATGATGCTCACAGCACCTGGTATTCCCAAGCGGTCTCCCAACCAGCTACTAACCAGGCCCAACCATGCTTGGCTTCCGAGATCGGACGAGATCGGGCCTTTTCAGGGTGGTATGGCCGTGAGCGGTACTGCACTAGCAGATGGACACCCATGAAATGTCGAAAAAGATGCGGGGTATGATGCTCACAGCACCAGGTATTCCCAAGCGGTCTCCCAATCAGGTACTAACCAGGCCGAACCATGCTTGGCTTCCGAGATCGGACGAGATCAGGCCTTTTCAGGGTGGTATGGCCGTGAGCGGTACTGCACTTGCAGATGGACACCCATGAGCTAAAGTATTAATTCGACCTTCTACACCTGCTACCCAAATCAATTGGGATTTGACATTATTCAAAGTCAGTTGGAATATTCAGGTTATAAAAGAGGGGGGAAAAGGCAGGAATATATACAGCTATGTTTTACTTTTGTGCATTTCAGGCCAAATTGGTATTTGTCTTTGAGTCAGCAATAATAACAAAGGAGTAAAGTCAGCTTGATTGCAGTAAGACTTTTTGCACTCTATACACTCAATTTTCACATGTTGTTTTACTTCTGGACGCTGCAAATGGACTGCACATCTGTTGCATCGTGTGTGTATATATGTGTATTACCGTACTTTGAATTTTGATTTAAACCTTTACAACCCAACTACCTCAGATCAAGCAATTATAATGTAAAGTAGTAGATGTTTAAAAAAAGCACCAAATGCAAAAAGATAACAAAATAACAATACTAAATAGTCAAATAAGCAACTCCATTATTCTTTTAGAGAAAATATCTCAGCGGGGTCAAGTCATTCAATTCAAATCGACTGGTAATCAGATTCAATTAAAGACTAACTGATTGGGTGCAATGTTGTAGTGGCAGCACAACTAAATGAATTCACTGAATTTAAATGGGATTTATAAGTGTTTTCACATTTTATACTGTAAAACAAAAAATCACATAGGATTTATGGTTAAACACTGGAGCTACAGAATTTTACCAGAAATTACATTCAATTGGTATAGCACTTCAATAACCACCAATTTATTGGAACACTATTGTAGATTTTTCATTTCACTGAAACTAAAATTATATTGCTCCACCACCACATGCACACACCCCTTTTTTACTGTATAACTCTAGCAACCACAAGTATTTTATTTTTATTTTTTTAAGAAGAAAATGACTGACTATTCTTCTGTCTGTTCAGATATCACTACTTTTACATGATAAGAGAAGTAATTTTTAAAGAAGGCTCAGCAAAATACCCAGCATTCAATAGTACTGGCATGCTGGATCTTGCAAACTACACTCCTCAACTGCACGGAAAAAAAATAGAAAAAAACAGTCATACATTGTCTGCAGTACTTTCCACTCATTCGCTTACACTTTGTACTCCATCCTTTCTACACAAAAAGCATCATCCCGCTGTTACAGAGTAAAGAAGGTTGCACAGAGTCCTTTTCTTGCTGTTCTGTCTCTTTAGAACAGAAGGACACTTTGCGCTTCACAGAATGCAAGTCTACAAGTACTGCTGCTTAGATGTGGTTGAATGTTAGGCCCCTAAGAAATACATGTGAAGCAACAGCAATGCTTTACAAGGTGTCTATTGTTTATATAAATAAACATAAAACAGGTTACGAAAACATGCTGTAAAATCCAAATCATATTTTATCATAGTTTCACATGCTTAAACTAATAGTAATTGTTTAGTATAAATGATCGTCATGTGAAAGACATTGTTTAGTATTCTTTCATTCATTCATTCTCTCAACCGCTTATCCTCACAAGGGTCACGGGGGGTGCTAAGGCCTATCCCAGCTATCTACAGGCACCAGGCGGGGGACAAAAGAATGAACATAATTTAAAGTAATTGCTCTACAGTTGTACTGCATACCGGAGGTCATTTAATTCATTCAGATCAAGAACCTCAAATAACATATCGGCTGGTATTGTTGGAGATGGAAATCCAACTCATTTTATCTCTGAGGGCTAGCTGCGAATGCACTTGCATTATGTCAGTAAAATTCTAGAAATCATAGCGAAAGGGTTATTTTTCAAGAAAATCTGTTCCCGAAAGACCGACAAATTGTCTTTATTTGATGCTCTTGTCAGGAGAGGTTGGATTGCCTTTCCTGGCATGACGTCACGATAACTATCAGCTGTCACTAATTACGTGATTAGATTATTTTTGGCGTCACTGGACAAGGTCCAAGTGGACATGGGGAAGCTGGAGCACCTCTTTGAGTCCAGGGCCAAAGAGACGCCATGGGCCAAGAAAGCGCCGGAGAGCAAAAAGTCCGAGATCCTGGTTCTGGACTCCGAGCGGAGCACCGCCATCAACATCGGGATGACGGTCCTGCCCGCCGTTCACGTCATCAAGAGCGCCATCCTCAACTTTGACGACTTTGCCATCAACAAGGAGGGTGTGGAGAAGATCCTGAGCATGACGCCCACAGAGGAGGAGAAGCAGAAGATCCGCGAGGCTCGCTCGGCCAATCCCGACGTTCCCCTGGGGACGGCCGAGGAATTCCTCTCGGGCCTGGCTTCCGTCAGCGCCTTGACCCCCCGCCTGCAGCTGTGGTCTTTCAAACTCAACTATGAGGCACTCGAGCAGGAGATCGCCGAGCCCCTGTTTGACCTGAAGTTGGGCATGGAGCAGCTGGCCGGCAACCGGACCTTCAAGAAGATCCTGGCCACGCTGCTGGCCGTGGGGAACTTCCTCAACGGGTGTCCTCCTCACCAGAATCTTCAGGCTCCCTCCATGGTGAATCAATTCCTCTGGGCATAGGCATAAGATAACTTGGGCGCTCTCTGGTGGTTGTACGCACCTGGGCATCATGATGAAACGGTAAAGGCTTCCCAGGGCGACGTGCATAGCAGTGGTGGGGCGTATGAGTACGCTGCGGCTCTAACTCTTCTACCAGCTGTGGCTCATCTCTAGAAATGATGTGCCTGAGAGCCCCGCACCACGGTGTGTCCATTACAAAATTCCTAAACGATTCTGAGGGGTTTCTTATACATTCCAAGCAGTCCGGTGTCTTCGAGGTGGATGGTTTGCGTCGCCGAGTGCGTCGGCGCGAGCGTGGGTGGCGCTCCGCTGGGTCCATAATGGTTGGATCGTGCTGTTACGATTTCGCCGCGTAGTGCGACGCGATCGTAGGGTAAGTTGAACCCAGATGCAGAGTCGCCGAAGTAATTGGAAAGGTGAGGCAGATCTGTAGCTCTTGTTGGTTGATTTAATAAACGGGGTAACATAACTTAAACAACTTGGCTTGACCACTCATTACAAACGAACTGAACATGCGGCGTGGCGTCAATGGAAACAGCAATTACTACGAGGATTAACAGGAAACGAAACCAGAACTTAACCAGTCGATCCAACCGCGTCCACAGAAAATCATAATGCCTAAATACCAAAAATAATCTAATCACGTAATTAGTGACAGCTGATAGTTATCGTGACGTCATGCCAGGAAAGGCAATCCAACCACTCCTGACAGCTCTGAGTGATTTTGGATCCTTTGTTTCTCCCCCAAGTAATGAGGACATGTTCTTTTTAAGATAGCTCTCCATCTAAGTCCTACTATAGGTCCAGTCTTGGTAAAAGGTGCATGATGACAACTGATCTATCTGAAATCCAGAATTTGATCTGGATTTCAGATAGATCACCCATGAAATGTCGAAAAAGATGCGGGGTATGATGCTCACAGCACCTGGTATTCCCAAGCGGTCTCCCAATCAGGTACTAACCAGGCCGTACCATGCTTGGCTTCCGAGATCGAACGAGATCGGGCCTTTTCAGGGTGGTATGGCCGTGAGCGGTACTGCTCCTGCAGATGGACACCCATGAAATGTCGAAAAAGATGCGGGGTATGATGCTCACTGCACCTGGTATTCCCAAGCGGTCTCCCAATCAGGTACTAACCAGGCCGAACCATGCTTGGCTTCCGAGATCGGACGAGATCGGGCCTTTTCAGGGTGGTATGGCCGTGAGCGGTACTGCTTTTGCAGATGGACACCCATGAAATGTCGAAAAAGATGCGGGGTATGCTGCTCACAGCACCTGGTATTCCCAAGCGGTCTCCCAATCAGGTACTAAACAGGCCGAACCATGCTTGGCTTCCGAGATCGGAGGAGATCGGGCCTTTTCAGGGTGGTATGGCCGTGAGCGGTACTGCTCTTGCAGATGGACACCCATGAAATGTCGAAAAAGATGCGGGGTATGATGCTCACAGCACCTGGTATTCCCAAGCGGTCTCACAATCAGGTACTAACCAGGCCGAACCATGCTTGGCTTCCGAGATCGGACGAGATCGGGCCTTTTCAGGGTGGTATGGCCGTGAACGGTACTGCACTAGCAGATGGACACCCATGAAATGTCGAAAAAGATGCGGGGCATGGTTCTCACAGCACCTGGTATTCCCAAGCGGTCTCCCAATCTGGTACTAAACAAGTCTAACCATGCTTGGCTTCCGAGATCGGGCGAGATCGGGCCTTTTCAGGGTGGTATGGCCGTGAGCGGTACTGCTTTTGCAGATGGACACCCATGAAATGTCGAAAAAGATGCGGGGTATGATGCTCACAGCACCTGGTATTCCCAAGCGGTCTCCCAACCAGGTACTAACCAGGCCCAACCATGCTTGACTTCCAAGATCGGACGAGATCGGGCCTTTTCAGGGTGGTATGGCCGTGAGCGGTACTGCACTAGCAGATGGACACCCATGAAATGTCGAAAAAGATGCGGGGTATGATGCTCACAGCACCTGGTATTCCCAAGCGGTCTCCCAATCAGGTACTAACCAGGCCGAACAATGCTTGGCTTCCGAGATCGGACGAGATCAGGCCTTTTCAGGGTGGTATGGCCGTGAGCGGTACTGCTCTTGCAGATGGACACCCATGAGCTAAAGTATTAATTCGACCTTCTACACCTGCTACCCAAATCAATTGGGATTTGACATTATTCAAAGTCAGTTGGAATATTCAGGTTATAAAAGAGGGGGGAAAAGGCAGGAATATATACAGCTATGTTTTACTTTTGTGCATTTCAGGCCAAATTGGTATTTGTCTTTGAGTCAGCAATAATAACAAAGGAGTAAAGTCAGCTTGATTGCAGTAAGACTTTTTGCACTCTATACACTCAATTTTCACATGTTGTTTTACTTCTGGACGCTGCAAATGGACTGCACATCTGTTGCATCGTGTGTGTATATATGTGTATTACCGTACTTTGAATTTTGATTTAAACCTTTACAACCCAACTACCTCAGATCAAGCAATTATAATGTAAAGTAGTAGATGTTTAAAAAAAGCACCAAATGCAAAAAGATAACAAAATAACAATACTAAATAGTCAAATAAGCAACTCCATTATTCTTTTAGAGAAAATATCTCAGCGGGGTCAAGTCATTCAATTCAAATCGACTGGTATTCAGATTCAATTAAAGACTAACTGATTGGGTGCAATGTTGTAGTGGCAGCACAACTAAATGAATTCACTGAATTTAAATGGGATTTATAAGTGTTTTCACATTTTATACTGTAAAACAAAAAATCACATAGGATTTATGGTTAAACACTGGAGCTACAGAATTTTACCAGAAATTACATTCAATTGGTATAGCACTTCAATAACCACCAATTTATTGGAACACTATTGTAGATTTTTCATTTCACTGAAACTAAAATTATATTGCTCCACCACCACATGCACACACCCCTTTTTTACTGTATAACTCTAGCAACCACAAGTATTTTATTTTTATTTTTTTAAGAAGAAAATGACTGACTATTCTTCTGTCTGTTCAGATATCACTACTTTTACATGATAAGAGAAGTAATTTTTAAAGAAGGCTCAGCAAAATACCCAGCATTCAATAGTACTGGCATGCTGGATCTTGCAAACTATACTCCTCAACTGCACGGAAAAAAAAATAGAAAAAAACAGTCATACATTGTCTGCAGTACTTTCCACTCATTCGCTTACACTTTGTACTCCATCCTTTCTACACAAAAAGCATCATCCCGCTGTTACAGAGTAAAGAAGGTTGCACAGAGTCCTTTTCTTGCTGTTCTGTCTCTTTAGAACAGAAGGACACTTTGCGCTTCACAGAATGCAAGTCTACAAGTACTGCTGCTTAGATGTGGTTGAATGTTAGGCCCCTAAGAAATACATGTGAAGCAACAGCAATGCTTTACAAGGTGTCTATTGTTTATATAAATAAACATAAAACAGGTTACAAAAACATGCTGTAAAATCCAAATCATATTTTATCATAGTTTCACATGCTTAAACTAATAGTAATTGTTTAGTATAAATGATCGTCATGTGAAAGACATTGTTTAGTATTCTTTCATTCATTCATTCTCTCAACCGCTTATCCTCACAAGGGTCACGGGGGGTGCTAAGGCCTATCCCAGCTATCTACGGGCACCAGGCGGGGGACAAAAGAATGAACATAATTTAAAGTAATTGCTCTACAGTTGTACTGCATACCGGAGGTCATTTAATTCATTCAGATCAAGAACCTCAAATAACATATCGGCTGGTATTGTTGGAGATGGAAATCCAACTCATTTTATCTCTGAGGGCTAGCTGCGAATGCACTTGCATTATGTCAGTAAAATTCTAGAAATCATAGCGAAAGGGTTATTTTTCAAGAAAATCTGTTCCCGAAAGACCGACAAATTGTCTTTATTTGATGCTCTTGTCAGGAGAGGTTGGATTGCCTTTCCTGGCATGACGTCACGATAACTATCAGCTGTCACTAATTACGTGATTAGATTATTTTTGGCGTCACTGGACAAGGTCCAAGTGGACATGGGGAAGCTGGAGCACCTCTTTGAGTCCAGGGCCAAAGAGACGCCATGGGCCAAGAAAGCGCCAGAGAGCAAAAAGTCCGAGATCCTGGTTCTGGACTCCGAGCGGAGCACCGCCATCAACATCGGGATGACGGTCCTGCCCGCCGTTCACGTCATCAAGAGCGCCATCCTCAACTTTGACGACTTTGCCATCAACAAGGAGGGTGTGGAGAAGATCCTGAGCATGACGCCCACAGAGGAGGAGAAGCAGAAGATCCGCGAGGCTCGCTCGGCCAATCCCGACGTTCCCCTGGGGACGGCCGAGGAATTCCTCTCGGGCCTGGCTTCCGTCAGCGCCTTGACCCCCCGCCTGCAGCTGTGGTCTTTCAAACTCAACTATGAGGCACTCGAGCAGGAGATCGCCGAGCCCCTGTTTGACCTGAAGTTGGGCATGGAGCAGCTGGCCGGCAACCGGACCTTCAAGAAGATCCTGGCCACGCTGCTGGCCGTGGGGAACTTCCTCAACGGGTGTCCTCCTCACCAGAATCTTCAGGCTCCCTCCATGGTGAATCAATTCCTCTGGGCATAGGCATAAGATAACTTGGGCGCTCTCTGGTGGTTGTACGCACCTGGGCATCATGATGAAACGGTAAAGGCTTCCCAGGGCGACGTGCATAGCAGTGGTGGGGCGTATGAGTACGCTGCGGCTCTAACTCTTCTACCAGCTGTGGCTCATCTCTAGAAATGATGTGCCTGAGAGCCCCGCACCACGGTGTGTCCATTACAAAATTCCTAAACGATTCTGAGGGGTTTCTTATACATTCCAAGCAGTCCGGTGTCTTCGAGGTGGATGGTTTGCGTCGCCGAGTGCGTCGGCGCGAGCGTGGGTGGCGCTCCGCTGGGTCCATAATGGTTGGATCGTGCTGTTACGATTTCGCCGCGTAGTGCGACGCGATCGTAGGGTAAGTTGAACCCAGATGCAGAGTCGCCGAAGTAATTGGAAAGGTGAGGCAGATCTGTAGCTCTTGTTGGTTGATTTAATAAACGGGGTAACATAACTTAAACAACTTGGCTTGACCACTCATTACAAACGAACTGAACATGCGGCGTGGCGTCAATGGAAACAGCAATTACTACGAGGATTAACAGGAAACGAAACCAGAACTTAACCAGTCGATCCAACCGCGTCCACAGAAAATCATAATGCTTAAATACCAAAAATAATCTAATCACGTAATTAGTGACAGCTGATAGTTATCGTGACGTCATGCCAGGAAAGGCAATCCAACCACTCCTGACAGCTCTGAGTGATTTTGGATCCTTTGTTTCTCCCCCAAGTAATGAGGACATGTTCTTTTTAAGATAGCTCTCCATCTAAGTCCTACTATAGGTCCAGTCTTGGTAAAAGGTGCATGATGACAACTGATCTATCTGAAATCCAGAATTTGATCTGGATTTCAGATAGATCACCCATGAAATGTCGAAAAAGATGCGGGGTATGATGCTCACAGCACCTGGTATTTCCAAGCGGTCTCCCAATCAGGTACTAACCAGGCCGTACCATGCTTGGCTTCCGAGATCGAACGAGATCGGGCCTTTTCAGGGTGGTATGGCCGTGAGCGGTACTGCTTCTGCAGATGGACACCCATGAA
Organism: Stigmatopora nigra; assembly: GCF_051989575.1. Taxonomy (NCBI): domain Eukaryota; kingdom Metazoa; phylum Chordata; class Actinopteri; order Syngnathiformes; family Syngnathidae; genus Stigmatopora; species Stigmatopora nigra. The sequence continues at coordinate 1,559,149 of NW_027551603.1, forward strand.
ATGTCGAAAAAGATGCAGGGTATGATGCTCACTGCACCTGGTATTCCCAAGCGGTCTCCCAATCAGGTACTAACCAGGCCGAACCATGCTTGGCTTCCGAGATCGGACGAGATCGGGCCTTTTCAGGGTGGTATGGCCGTGAGCGGTACTGCTTTTGCAGATGGACACCCATGAAATGTCGAAAAAGATGCGGGGTATGCTGCTCACAGCACCTGGTATTCCCAAGCGGTCTCCCAATCAGGTACTAAACAGGCCGAACCATGCTTGGCTTCCGAGATCGGAGGAGATCGGGCCTTTTCAGGGTGGTTTGGCCGTGAGCGGTACTGCTCTTGCAGATGGACACCCATGAAATGTCGAAAAAGATGCGGGGTATGATGCTCACAGCACCTGGTATTCCCAAGCGGTCTCCCAATCAGGTACTAACCAGGCCGAACCACGCTTGGCTTCCGAGATCGGACGAGATCGGGCCTTTTCAGGGTGGTATGGCCGTGAACGGTACTGCACTAGCAGATGGACACCCATGAAATGTCGAAAAAGATGCGGGGCATGGTTCTCACAGCACCTGGTATTCCCAAGCGGTCTCCCAATCTGGTACTAAACAAGTCTAACCATGCTTGGCTTCCGAGATCGGGCGAGATCGGGCCTTTTCAGGGTGGTATGGCCGTGAGCGGTACTGCTTTTGCAGATGGACACCCATGAAATGTCGAAAAAGATGCGGGGTATGATGCTCACAGCACCTGGTATTCCCAAGCGGTCTCCCAACCAGGTACTAACCAGGCCCAACCATGCTTGGCTTCCAAGATCGGACGAGATCGGGCCTTTTCAGGGTGGTATGGCCGTGAGCGGTACTGCACTAGCAGATGGACACCCATGAAATGTCGAAAAAGATGCGGGGTATGATGCTCACAGCACCTGGTATTCCCAAGCGGTCTCCCAATCAGGTACTAACCAGGCCGAACCATGCTTGGCTTCCGAGATCGGACGAGATCAGGCCTTTTCAGGGTGGTATGGCCGTGAGCGGTACTGCTCTTGCAGATGGACACCCATGAGCTAAAGTATTAATTCGACCTTCTACACCTGCTACCCAAATCAATTGGGATTTGACATTATTCAAAGTCAGTTGGAATATTCAGGTTATAAAAGAGGGGGGAAAAGGCAGGAATATATACAGCTATGTTTTACTTTTGTGCATTTCAGGCCAAATTGGTATTTGTCTTTGAGTCAGCAATAATAACAAAGGAGTAAAGTCAGCTTGATTGCAGTAAGACTTTTTGCACTCTATACACTCAATTTTCACATGTTGTTTTACTTCTGGACGCTGCAAATGGACTGCACATCTGTTGCATCGTGTGTATATATGTGTATTACCGTACTTTGAATTTTGATTTAAACCTTTACAACCCAACTACCTCAGATCAAGCAATTATAATGTAAAGTAGTAGATGTTTAAAAAAAGCACCAAATGCAAAAAGATAACAAAATAACAATACTAAATAGTCAAATAAGCAACTCCATTATTCTTTTAGAGAAAATATCTCAGCGGGGTCAAGTCATTCAATTCAAATCGACTGGTAATCAGATTCAATTAAAGACTAACTGATTGGGTGCAATGTTGTAGTGGCAGCACAACTAAATGAATGCACTGAATTTAAATGGGATTTATAAGTGTTTTCACATTTTATACTGTAAAACAAAAAATCACATAGGATTTATGGTTAAACACTGGAGCTACAGAATTTTACCAGAAATTACATTCAATTGGTATAGCACTTCAATAACCACCAATTTATTGGAACACTATTGTAGATTTTTCATTTCACTGAAACTAAAATTATATTGCTCCACCACCACATGCACACACCCCTTTTTTACTGTATAACTCTAGCAACCACAAGTATTTTATTTTTATTTTTTTAAGAAGAAAATGACTGACTATTCTTCTGTCTGTTCAGATATCACTACTTTTACATGATAAGAGAAGTAATTTTTAAAGAAGGCTCAGCAAAATACCCAGCATTCAATAGTACTGGCATGCTGGAACTTGCAAACTACACTCCTCAACTGCACGGAAAAAAAATAGAAAAAAACAGTCATACATTGTCCGCAGTACTTTCCACTCATTCGCTTACACTTTGTACTCCATCCTTTCTACACAAAAAGCATCATCCCGCTGTTACAGAGTAAAGAAGGTTGCACAGAGTCCTTTTCTTGCTGTTCTGTCTCTTTAGAACAGAAGGACACTTTGCGCTTCACAGAATGCAAGTCTACAAGTACTGCTGCTTAGATGTGGTTGAATGTTAGGCCCCTAAGAAATACATGTGAAGCAACAGCAATGCTTTACAAGGTGTCTATTGTTTATATAAATAAACATAAAACAGGTTACGAAAACATGCTGTAAAATCCAAATCATATTTTATCATAGTTTCACATGCTTAAACTAATAGTAATTGTTTAGTATAAATGATCGTCATGTGAAAGACATTGTTTAGTATTCTTTCATTCATTCATTCTCTCAACCGCTTATCCTCACAAGGGTCACGGGGGGTGCTAAGGCCTATCCCAGCTATCTACGGGCACCAGGCGGGGGACAAAAGAATGAACATAATTTAAAGTAATTGCTCTACAGTTGTACTGCATACCGGAGGTCATTTAATTCATTCAGATCAAGAACCTCAAATAACATATCGGCTGGTATTGTTGGAGATGGAAATCCAACTCATTTTATCTCTGAGGGCTAGCTGCGAATGCACTTGCATTATGTCAGTAAAATTCTAGAAATCATAGCGAAAGGGTTATTTTTCAAGAAAATCTGTTCCCGAAAGACCGACAAATTGTCTTTATTTGATGCTCTTGTCAGGAGAGGTTGGATTGCCTTTCCTGGCATGACGTCACGATAACTATCAGCTGTCACTAATTACGTGATTAGATTATTTTTGGCGTCACTGGACAAGGTCCAAGTGGACATGGGGAAGCTGGAGCACCTCTTTGAGTCCAGGGCCAAAGAGACGCCATGGGCCAAGAAAGCGCCAGAGAGCAAAAAGTCCGAGATCCTGGTCCTGGACTCCAAGCGGAGCACCGCCATCAACATCGGGATGACGGTCCTGCCCGCCGTTCACGTCATCAAGAGCGCCATCCTCAACTTTGACGACTTTGCCATCAACAAGGAGGGTGTGGAGAAGATCCTGAGCATGACGCCCACAGAGGAGGAGAAGCAGAAGATCCGCGAGGCTCGCTCGGCCAATCCCGACGTTCCCCTGGGGACGGCCGAGGAATTCCTCTCGGGCCTGGCTTCCGTCAGCGCCTTGACCCCCCGCCTGCAGCTGTGGTCTTTCAAACTCAACTATGAGGCACTCGAGCAGGAGATCGCCGAGCCCCTGTTTGACCTGAAGTTGGGCATGGAGCAGCTGGCCGGCAACCGGACCTTCAAGAAGATCCTGGCCACGCTGCTGGCCGTGGGGAACTTCCTCAACGGGTGTCCTCCTCACCAGAATCTTCAGGCTCCCTCCATGGTGAATCAATTCCTCTGGGCATAGGCATAAGATAACTTGGGCGCTCTCTGGTGGTTGTACGCACCTGGGCATCATGATGAAACGGTAAAGGCTTCCCAGGGCGACGTGCATAGCAGTGGTGGGGCGTATGAGTACGCTGCGGCTCTAACTCTTCTACCAGCTGTGGCTCATCTCTAGAAATGATGTGCCTGAGAGCCCCGCACCACGGTGTGTCCATTACAAAATTCCTAAACGATTCTGAGGGGTTTCTTATACATTCCAAGCAGTCCGGTGTCTTCGAGGTGGATGGTTTGCGTCGCCGAGTGCGTCGGCGCGAGCGTGGGTGGCGCTCCGCTGGGTCCATAATGGTTGGATCGTGCTGTTACGATTTCGCCGCGTAGTGCGACGCGATCGTAGGGTAAGTTGAACCCAGATGCAGAGTCGCCGAAGTAATTGGAAAGGTGAGGCAGATCTGTAGCTCTTGTTGGTTGATTTAATAAACGGGGTAACATAACTTAAACAACTTGGCTTGACCACTCATTACAAACGAACTGAACATGCGGCGTGGCGTCAATGGAAACAGCAATTACTACGAGGATTAACAGGAAACGAAACCAGAACTTAACCAGTCGATCCAACCGCGTCCACAGAAAATCATAATGCTTAAATACCAAAAATAATCTAATCACGTAATTAGTGACAGCTGATAGTTATCGTGACGTCATGCCAGGAAAGGCAATCCAACCACTCCTGACAGCTCTGAGTGATTTTGGATCCTTTGTTTCTCCCCCAAGTAATGAGGACATGTTCTTTTTAAGATAGCTCTCCATCTAAGTCCTACTATAGGTCCAGTCTTGGTAAAAGGTGCATGATGACAACTGATCTATCTGAAATCCAGAATTTGATCTGGATTTCAGATAGATCACCCATGAAATGTCGAAAAAGATGCGGGGTATGATGCTCACAGCACCTGGTATTCCCAAGCGGTCTCCCAATCAGGTACTAACCAGGCCGTACCATGCTTGGCTTCCGAGATCGGACGAGATCGGGCCTTTTCAGGATGGTATAGCCGTGAGCGGTACTGCTTTTGTAGATGGACACCCATGAAATGTCGAAAAAGATGCGGGGTATGCTGCTCACAGCACCTGGTATTCCCAAGCGGTCTCCCAATCAGGTACTAAACAGGCCGAACCATGCTTGGCTTCCGAGATCGGAGGAGATCGGGCCTTTTCAGGGTGGTATGGCCGTGAGCGGTACTGCTCTTGCAGATGGACACCCATGAAATGTCGAAAAAGATGCGGGGTATGATGCTCACAGCACCTGGTATTCCCAAGCGGTCTCCCAATCAGGTACTAACCAGGCCGAACCATGCTTGGCTTCCGAGATCGGACGAGATCGGGCCTTTTCAGGGTGGTATGGCCGTAAACGGTACTGCACTAGCAGATGGACACCCATGAAATGTCGAAAAAGATGCGGGGCATGGTTCTCACAGCACCTGGTATTCCCAAGCGGTCTCCCAATCTGGTACTAAACAAGTCTAACCATGCTTGGCTTCCGAGATCGGGCGAGATCGGGCCTTTTCAGGGTGGTATGGCCGTGAGCAGTACTGCTTTTGCAGATGGACACCCATGAAATGTCGAAAAAGATGCGGGGTATGATGCTCACAGCACCTGGTATTCCCAAGCGGTCTCCCAACCAGGTACTAACCAGGCCCAACCATGCTTGGCTTCCAAGATCGGACGAGATCGGGCCTTTTCAGGGTGGTATGGCCGTGAGCGGTACTGCACTAGCAGATGGACACCCATGAAATGTCGAAAAAGATGCGGGGTATGATGCTCACAGCACCTGGTATTCCCAAGCGGTCTCCCAACCAGCTACTAACCAGGCCCAACCATGCTTGGCTTCCGATATCGGACGAGATCAGGCCTTTTCAGGGTGGTATGGCCGTGAGCGGTACTGCTCTTGCAGATGGACACCCATGAGCTAAAGTATTAATTCGACCTTCTACACCTGCTACCCAAATCAATTGGGATTTGACATTATTCTAAGTCAGTTGGAATATTCAGGTTATAAAAGAGGGGGGAAAAGGCAGGAATATATACAGCTATGTTTTACTTTTGTGCATTTCAGGCCAAATTGGTATTTGTCTTTGAGTCAGCAATAATAACAAAGGAGTAAAGTCAGCTTGATTGCAGTAAGACTTTTTGCACTCTATACACTCAATTTTCACATGTTGTTTTACTTCTGGACGCTGCAAATGGACTGCACATCTGTTGCATCGTGTGTATATATGTGTATTACCGTACTTTGAATTTTGATTTAAACCTTTACAACCCAACTACCTCAGATCAAGCAATTATAATGTAAAGTAGTAGATGTTTAAAAAAAGCACCAAAAGCAAAAAGATAACAAAATAACAATACTAAATAGTCAAATAAGCAACTCCATTATTCTTTTAGAGAAAATATCTCAGCGGGGTCAAGTCATTCAATTCAAATCGACTGGTAATCAGATTCAATTAAAGACTAACTGATTGGGTGCAATGTTGTAGTGGCAGCACAACTAAATTAATTCACTGAATTTAAATGGGATTTATAAGTGTTTTCACATTTTATACTGTAAAACAAAAAATCACATAGGATTTATGGTTAAACACTGGAGCTACAGAATTTTACCAGAAATTACATTCAATTGGTATAGCACTTCAATAACCACCAATTTATTGGAACACTATTGTAGATTTTTCATTTCACTGAAACTAAAATTATATTGCTCCACCACCACATGCACACACCCCTTTTTTACTGTATAACTCTAGCAACCACAAGTATTTTATTTTTATTTTTTTAAGAAGAAAATGACTGACTATTCTTCTGTCTGTTCAGATATCACTACTTTTACATGATAAGAGAAGTAATTTTTAAAGAAGGCTCAGCAAAATACCCAGCATTCAATAGTACTGGCATGCTGGATCTTGCAAACTACACTCCTCAACTGCACGGAAAAAAAATAGAAAAAAACAGTCATACATTGTCTGCAGTACTTTCCACTCATTCGCTTACACTTTGTACTCCATCCTTTCTACACAAAAAGCATCATCCCGCTGTTACAGAGTAAAGAAGGTTGCACAGAGTCCTTTTCTTGCTGTTCTGTCTCTTTAGAACAGAAGGACACTTTGCGCTTCACAGAATGCAAGTCTACAAGTACTGCTGCTTAGATGTGGTTGAATGTTAGGCCCCTAAGAAATACATGTGAAGCAACAGCAATGCTTTACAAGGTGTCTATTGTTTATATAAATAAACATAAAACAGGTTACGAAAACATGCTGTAAAATCCAAATCATATTTTATCATAGTTTCACATGCTTAAACTAATAGTAATTGTTTAGTATAAATGATCGTCATGTGAAAGACATTGTTTAGTATTCTTTCATTCATTCATTCTCTCAACCGCTTATCCTCACAAGGGTCACGGGGGGTGCTAAGGCCTATCCCAGCTATCTACGGGCACCAGGCGGGGGACAAAAGAATGAACATAATTTAAAGTAATTGCTCTACAGTTGTACTGCATACCGGAGGTCATTTAATTCATTCAGATCAAGAACCTCAAATAACATATCGGCTGGTATTGTTGGAGATGGAAATCCAACTCATTTTATCTCTGAGGGCTAGCTGCGAATGCACTTGCATTATGTCAGTAAAATTCTAGAAATCATAGCGAAAGGGTTATTTTTCAAGAAAATCTGTTCCCGAAAGACCGACAAATTGTCTTTATTTGATGCTCTTGTCAGGAGAGGTTGGATTGCCTTTCCTGGCATGACGTCACGATAACTATCAGCTGTCACTAATTACGTGATTAGATTATTTTTGGCGTCACTGGACAAGGTCCAAGTGGACATGGGGAAGCTGGAGCACCTCTTTGAGTCCAGGGCCAAAGAGACGCCATGGGCCAAGAAAGCGCCAGAGAGCAAAAAGTCCGAGATCCTGGTTCTGGACTCCGAGCGGAGCACCGCCATCAACATCGGGATGACGGTCCTGCCCGCCGTTCACGTCATCAAGAGCGCCATCCTCAACTTTGACGACTTTGCCATCAACAAGGAGGGTGTGGAGAAGATCCTGAGCATGACGCCCACAGAGGAGGAGAAGCAGAAGATCCGCGAGGCTCGCTCGGCCAATCCCGACGTTCCCCTGGGGACGGCCGAGGAATTCCTCTCGGGCCTGGCTTCCGTCAGCGCCTTGACCCCCCGCCTGCAGCTGTGGTCTTTCAAACTCAACTATGAGGCACTCGAGCAGGAGATCGCCGAGCCCCTGTTTGACCTGAAGTTGGGCATGGAGCAGCTGGCCGGCAACCGGACCTTCAAGAAGATCCTGGCCACGCTGCTGGCCGTGGGGAACTTCCTCAACGGGTGTCCTCCTCACCAGAATCTTCAGGCTCCCTCCATGGTGAATCAATTCCTCTGGGCATAGGCATAAGATAACTTGGGCGCTCTCTGGTGGTTGTACGCACCTGGGCATCATGATGAAACGGTAAAGGCTTCCCAGGGCGACGTGCATAGCAGTGGTGGGGCGTATGAGTACGCTGCGGCTCTAACTCTTCTACCAGCTGTGGCTCATCTCTAGAAATGATGTGCCTGAGAGCCCCGCACCACGGTGTGTCCATTACAAAATTCCTAAACGATTCTGAGGGGTTTCTTATACATTCCAAGCAGTCCGGTGTCTTCGAGGTGGATGGTTTGCGTCGCCGAGTGCGTCGGCGCGAGCGTGGGTGGCGCTCCGCTGGGTCCATAATGGTTGGATCGTGCTGTTACGATTTCGCCGCGTAGTGCGACGCGATCGTAGGGTAAGTTGAACCCAGATGCAGAGTCGCCGAAGTAATTGGAAAGGTGAGGCAGATCTGTAGCTCTTGTTGGTTGATTTAATAAACGGGGTAACATAACTTAAACAACTTGGCTTGACCACTCATTACAAACGAACTGAACATGCGGCGTGGCGTCAATGGAAACAGCAATTACTACGAGGATTAACAGGAAACGAAACCAGAACTTAACCAGTCGATCCAACCGCGTCCACAGAAAATCATAATGCTTAAATACCAAAAATAATCTAATCACGTAATTAGTGACAGCTGATAGTTATCGTGACGTCATGCCAGGAAAGGCAATCCAACCACTCCTGACAGCTCTGAGTGATTTTGGATCCTTTGTTTCTCCCCCAAGTAATGAGGACATGTTCTTTTTAAGATAGCTCTCCATCTAAGTCCTACTATAGGTCCAGTCTTGGTAAAAGGTGCATGATGACAACTGATCTATCTGAAATCCAGAATTTGATCTGGATTTCAGATAGATCACCCATGAAATGTCGAAAAAGATGCGGGGTATGATGCTCACAGCACCTGGTATTCCCAAGCGGTCTCCCAATCAGGTACTAAACAGGCCGAACCATGCTTGGCTGCCGAGATCGGACGAGATCGGGCCTTTTCAGGGTGGTATGGCCGTGAGCGGTACTGCTCTTGCAGATGGACACCCATGAAATGTCGAAAAAGATGCGGGGCATGATGCTCACAGCACCTGGTATTCCCAAGCGGTCTACCAATCAGGTACGAACCAGGCCGAACCATGCTTGGCTGCCGAGATCGGACGAGATCGGGCGAGATCGGGCCTTTTCAGGGTGGTATGGCCGTGAGCGGTACTGCTTTTGCAGATGGACACCCATGAAATGTCGAAAAAGATGCGGGGCAAGATGCTCACAGCATCTGGTATTCCCAAGCGGTCTCCCAATCAGGTACTAAACAGGCGGAACCCTGCTTGGCTGCCGAGATCGGACGAGATCGGGCGAGATCGGGCCTTATCAGGGTGGTATGGCCGTGAGCGGTACTGCTCTTGCAGATGGACACCCATGAAATGTCGAAAAAGGTGCGGGGTATGATGCTCACAGCACCTGGTATTCCCAACCAGTCTCCCAATCAGGTACCAACCAGGCCGAACCATGCTTGGCTGCCGAGATCGGACGAGATCGGGCGAGATCGGGCCTTTTCAGGGTGGTATGGCCGTGAGCGGTACTGCTCTTGCAGATGGACACCCATGAAATGTCGAAAAAGATGCGGGGTATGATGCTCACAGCACCTGGTATTCCCAAGCGGTCTCCCAATCAGGTTCTAACCAGGCCGAACCATGCTTGGCTGCCGAGATCGGACGAGATCGGGCGAGATCGGGCCTTTTCAGGGTGGTATGGCCGTGAGTGGTACTGTACTAGCAGATGGACACCCATGAAATGTCGAAAAATATGCGGGGTATGATGCTCACAGCACCTGGTATTCCCAAGCGGTCTCCCAATCAGGTACGAACCAGGCCGAACCTTGCTTGGCTTCTGAGATCGGACGAGATCGGGCCTTTTCAGGGTGGTATGGCCGCGAGTGGTACTGCGCCTGCAGATGGACACCCATGAAATGTCGAAAAAGATGCGGGGTATGATGCTCACAGCACCTGGTATTCCCAAGGGGCCTCCCAATCAGGTACTAACCAGGCCGAACCATGCTTGGCTTCCGAGATCGGACGAGATTGGGCCTTTTCAGGGTGGTATGGCCGGGGGCGGTACTGCACTAGCAGATGGACACCCATGAAATGTCGAAAAAGGTGCGGGGTATGATGCTCACAGCATCTGGTATTCCCAAGCGGTCTCCCAATCAGGTACTAACCAGGCCGAACCATGCTTGGCTTCCGAGATCAGACGAGATCGGGCCTTTTCAGGGTGGTATGGCCGTGAGCGGTACTGCACCAGCAGATGGACACCCATGAAATGTCGAAAAAGATGCTGGGTATGATGCTCACAGCACCTGGTATTCCCAAGCGGTCTCCCAATCAGGTACTAACCAGGCCGAACCATGCTTGGCTTCCGAGATCAGAGGAGATCGGGCCTTTTCAGGGTGGTATGGCCGTGAGCGGTACTGCTCTTGCAGATGGACACCCATGAAATGTCGAAAAAGATGCGGGGTATGATGCTCACAGCACCTGGTATTCCCAAGCGGTCTCCCAATCAGGTACTAACCAGGCCGAACCATGCTTGGCTTCCGAGATCGGACGAGATCGGGCCTTTTCGGGGTGGTATGGCCGTGAGCGGTACTGCACTAGCAGATGGACACCCATGAAATGTCGAAAAAGATGCGGGGTATGATGCTCACAGCACCTGGTATTCCCAAGTGGTCTCCCAATCAGGTACTAACCAGGCCGAACCATGCTTGGCTTCCGAGATCAGACGAGATCGGGCCTTTTCAGGGTGGTATGGCCGTAAGCGGTACTGCTTTTGCAGATGGACACCCATGAAATGTCGAAAAAGATGCGGGGTATGATGCTCACAGCACTTGGTATTCCCAAGCGGTCTCCCAATCAGGTACTAAACGGGCCGAACCATGCTTGGCTGCCGAGACAGGACGAGATCGGGCCTTTTCAGGGTGGTATGGCCGTGAGCGGTACTGCACTAGCAGATGGACACCCATGAAATGTCGAAAAAGATGCGGGGTATGATGCTCACAGCACTTGGTATTCCCAAGCCGTCTCCCAATCAGGTACTAACCAGGCCGAACCATGCTTGGCTTCCGAGATCGGACGAGATCGGGCCTTTTCAGGGTGGTATGGCCGTGAGCGGTACTGCTCTTGCAGATGGACACCCATGAAATGTCGAAAAAGATGCGGGGTATGATGCTCACGGTACCTGGTATTCCCAAGCGGTCTCCCAATCAGGTACTAACCAGGCCGAGCCATGCTTGGCTTCCGAGATCGGACGAGATCGGTCCTTTTCAGGGTGGTATGGCCGTAAGCAGTACTGCTCTTGCAGATGGACACCCATGAAATGTCGAAAAAGATGCGGGGTATGATGCTCACAGCACCTGGTATTCCCAAGCGGTCTCCCAATCAGGTACTAAACAGGCCGAACCATGCTTGGCTTCCGAGATCGGACGAGATCGGGCCTTTTCAGGGTGGTATGGCCGTGAGCGGTACTGCACTAGCAGATGGACACCCATGAAATGTCGAAAAAGATGCGGGGTATGATGCTCACAGGACCTGGTATTCCCAAGCGGTCTCCCAATCAGGTACTAACCAGGCCGAACCATGCTTGGCTTCCGAGATCGGGCGAGATCGAGCCTTTTCAGGGTGGTATGGCCGTGAGCGGTACTGCTCTTGCAGATGGACACCCATGAAATGTCGAAAAAGATGCGGGGTATGATGCTCACAGCACCTGGTATTCCCAAGCGGTCTCCCAATCAGGTACTAAACAGGCCGAACCATGCTTGGCTTCCAAGATCGGACGAGATAGGGCCTTTTCAGGGTGGTATGGCCGTGAGCGGTACTGTTCATGCAGATGGACACCCATGAAATGTCGAAAAAGATGCGGGGTATGATGCTCACAGCACCTGGTATTCCCAAGCGGTCTCCCAATCAGGTACTAAACAGGCCGAACCATGCTTGGCTTCAAAGATCGGACGAGATCGGGCCTTTTCAGGGTGGTATGGCCGTGAGCGGTACTGCACTAGCAGATGGACACCCATGAAATGTCGAAAAAGATGCGGGGTATGATGCTCACAGGACCTGGTATTCCCAAGCGGTCTCCCAATCAGGTACTAACCAGGCCGAACCATGCTTGGCTTCCGAGATCGGGCGAGATCGAGCCTTTTCAGGGTGGTATGGCCGTGAGCGGTACTGCTCTTGCAGATGGACACCCATGAAATGTCGAAAAAGATGCGGGGTATGATGCTCACAGCATCTGGTATTCCCAAGCGGTCTCCCAATCAGGTACTAACCAGGCCGAACCATGCTTGGCTTCCGAGATCAGACGAGATCGGGCCTTTTCAGGGTGGTATGGCCGTGAGCGGTACTGCACCAGCAGATGGACACCCATGAAATGTCGAAAAAGATGCTGGGTATGATGCTCACAGCACCTGGTATTCCCAAGCGGTCTCCCAATCAGGTACTAAACGGGCCGAACCATGCTTGGCTGCCGAGACAGGACGAGATCGGGCCTTTTCAGGGTGGTATGGCCGAGAGCGGTACTGGTCTTGCAGATGGACACCCATGAAATGTCGAAAAAGATGCGGGGTATGAAGCTCACAGCACCTGGTATTCCCAAGCGGTCTCCCAATCAGGTACTAAACGGGCCGAACCATGCTTGGCTGCCGAGACAGGACGAGATCGGGCCTTTTCAGGGTGGTATGGCCGTGAGCGGTACTGCTCTTGCAGATGGACACCCATGAAATGTCGAAAAAGATGCGGGGTATGATGCTCACAGCACCTGGTATTCCCAAGCGGTCTCCCATTCAGGTACTAAACAGGCTGAACCATGCTTGGCTTTCGAGATCGGACGAGATCGGGCCTTTTCAGGGTGGTATGGCCGTGAGCGGTACTGCTCTTGCAGATGGACACCCATGAAATGTCGAAAAAGATGCGGGGTATGATGCTCACAGCACCTGGTATTCCCAAGCGGTCTCCCAATCAGGTACTAACCAGGCCGAACCATGCTTGGCTTCCGAGATCGGACGAGATCGGGCCTTTTCGGGGTGGTATGGCCGTGAGCGGTACTGCACTAGCAGATGGACACCCATGAAATGTCGAAAAAGATGCGGGGTATGATGCTCACAGCACCTGGTATTCCCAAGTGGTCTCCCAATCAGGTACTAACCAGGCCGAACCATGCTTGGCTTCCGAGATCGGACGAGATCGGGCCTTTTCAGGGTGGTATGGCCGTAAGCGGTACTGCTCTTGCAGATGGACACCCATGAAATGTCGAAAAAGATGCGGGGTATGATGCTCACAGCACTTGGTATTCCCAAGCGGTCTCCCAATCAGGTACTAAACGGGCCGAACCATGCTTGGCTGCCGAGACAGGACGAGATCGGGCCTTTTCAGGGTGGTATGGCCGTGAGCGGTACTGCACTAGCAGATGGACACCCATGAAATGTCGAAAAAGATGCGGGGTATGATGCTCACAGCACTTGGTATTCCCAAGTGGTCTCCCAATCAGGTACTAACCAGGCCGAACCATGCTTGGCTTCCGAGATCAGACGAGATCGGGCCTTTTCAGGGTGGTATGGCCGTGAGCGGTACTGCACCAGCAGATGGACACCCATGAAATGTCGAAAAAGATGCTGGGTATGATGCTCACAGCACCTGGTATTCCCAAGCGGTCTCCCAATCAGGTACTAAACGGGCCGAACCATGCTTGGCTGCCGAGACAGGACGAGATCGGGCCTTTTCAGGGTGGTATGGCCGTGAGCGGTACTGCATTAGCAGATGGACACCCATGAAATGTCGAAAAAGATGCGGGGTATGATGCTCACAGCACCTGGTATTCCCAAGCGGTCTCCCAATCAGGTACTAAACAGGCCGAACAATGCTTGGCTTCCGAGATCGGGCGAGATCGGGCCTTTTCAGGGTGGTATGGCCGTGAGCGGTACTGCTCTTGCAGATGGACACCCATGAAATGTCGAAAAAGATGCGGGGTATGATACTCACAGCACCTGGTATTCCCAAGCGGTCTCCCAATCAGGTACTAAACAGGCCGAACCATGCTTGGCTTCCGAGATCAGACGTGATCGGGCCTTTTCAGGGTGGTATGGCCGTGAGCGGTACTGCTCTTGCAGATGGACACCCATGAAATGTCGAAAAAGATGCGGGGTATGATGCTCACAGGACCTGGTATTCCCAAGCGGTCTCCCAATCAGGTACTAACCAGGCCGAACCATGCTTGGCTTCCGAGATCAGACGAGATCGGGCCTTTTCAGGGTGGTATGGCCGTGAGCGGTACTGCACCAGCAGATGGACACCCATGAAATGTCGAAAAAGATGCTGGGTATGATGCTCACAGCACCTGGTATTCCCAAGCGGTCTCCCAATCAGGTACTAACCAGGCCGAACAATGCTTGGCTTCCGAGATCGGAGGAGATCGGGCCTTTTCAGGGTGGCATAGCCGTGAGCGGTACTGCTCTTGCAGATGGACACCCATGAAATGTCGAAAAAGATGCGGGGTATGATGCTCACAGCACCTGGTATTCCCAAGCGGTCTCCCAATCAGGTACTAACCATGCCGAATCATGCTTGGCTTCCGAGATCGGACGAGATCGGGCCTTTTCGGGGTGGTATGGCCGTGAGCGGTACTGCACTAGCAGATGGACACCCATGAAATGTCGAAAAAGATGCGGGGTATGATGCTCACAGCACCTGGTATTCCCAAGCGGTCTCCCAATCAGGTACTAACCAGGCCGAACAATGCTTGGCTTCCGAGATCGGACGAGATCGGGCCTTTTCAGGGTGGTATGGCCGTGAGCGGTACTGCTCTTGCAGATGGACACCCATGAAATGTCGAAAAAGATGCGGGGTATGATGCTCACAGCACTTGGTATTCCCAAGCGGTCTCCCAATCAGGTACTAAACGGGCCGAACCATGCTTGGCTGCCGAGACAGGACGAGATCGGGCCTTTTCAGGGTGGTATGGCCGTGAGCGGTACTGCTCTTGCAGATGGACACCCATGAAATGTCGAAAAAGATGCGGGGTATGATGCTCACAGCAGCTGGTATTCCCAAGCGGTCTCCCATTCAGGTACTAAACAGGCTGAACCATGCTTGGCTTCCGAGATTGGACGAGATCGGGGCTTTTCAGGGTGGTATGGCCGTGAGCAGTACTGCACTAGCAGATGGACACCCATGAAATGTCGAAAAAGATGCGGGGTATGATGCTCACAGCACTTGGTATTCCCAAGCGGTCTCCCAATCAGGTACTAAACAGGCCGAACCATGCTTGGCTTCCGAGATCGGACGAGATCGGGCCTTTTCAGGGTGGTATGGCCGTAAGCGGTACTGCACCAGCAGATGGACACCCATGAAATGTCGAAAAAGATGCGGGGTATGATGCTCACAGCACCTGGTATTCCCAAGCGGTCTCCCAATCAGGTACTAACCAGGCCGAACAATGCTTGGCTGCCGAGATCGGACGAGATCGGACGAGATCGGGCCTTATCAGGGTGGTATGGCCGTGAGCGGTACTGCTCTTGCAGATGGACACCCATGAAATGTCGAAAAAGATGCGGTGTATGATGCTCACAGCACCTGGATTTCCCAAGCGGTCTCCCAATCAGGTACTAACCAGGCCGAACCATGCTTGGCTGCCGAGATCAGACGAGATCGGACGAGATCGGGCCTTATCAGGGTGGTATGGCCGTGAGCGGTACTGCTCTTGCAGATGGACACCCATGAAATGTCGAAAAAGATGCAGGATATGATGCTCACAGCACCTGGTATTCCCAAGCGGTCTCCCAATCAGGTACTAACCAGGCCGAAGCATGCTTGGCTGCCGAGATCGGACGAGATCGGGCCTTTTCAGGGTGGTATGGCCGTGAGCGGTACTGCTCCTGCAGATGGACACCCATGAAATGTCGAAAAAGATGCGGGGTATGGTGCTCACAGCACCTGGTATTCCCAAGCGGTCTCCCAATCAGGTACTAACCAGGCCGAACCATGCTTGGCTTCCGAGGTCGGACGAGATCGGGCCTTTTCAGGGTGGTATGGCCGTGAGCGGTACTGGGCTTGCAGATGGACACCCATGAAATGTCGAAAAAGATGCGGGGTATGACGCTCACAGCATCTGGTATTCCCAAGCGGTCTCCCAATCAGGTACTAACCAGGCCGAACAATGCTTGGCTGCAGAGATCGGACGAGATCGGGCCTTTTCAGGGTGGTATGGCCGTGAGCGGTATTGCCCTTGCAGATGGACACCCATGAAATGTCGAAAAAGATGCGGGGTATGATGCTCACAGCACCTGGTATTCCCAAGCGCTCTCCCAATCAGGTACTAACCAGGCCGAACCATGCTTGGCTTCCGAGATCGGACGAGATCGGGCCTTTTCAGGGTGGTATGGCCGTGAGCGGTACTGCTCTTGCAGATGGACACCCATGAAATGTCGAAAAAGATGCGGGGTATGACGCTCACAGCATCTGGTATTCCCAAGCGGTCTCCCAATCAGGTACTAACCAGGCCGAACAATGCTTGGCTGCAGAGATCGGACGAGATCGGGCCTTTTCAGGGTGGTATGGCCGTGAGCGGTATTGCCCTTGCAGATGGACACCCATGAAATGTCGAAAAAGATGCGGGGTATGATGCTCACAGCACCTGGTATTCCCAAGCGCTCTCCCAATCAGGTACTAACCAGGCCGAACCATGCTTGGCTTCCGAGATCGGACGAGATCGGGCCTTTTCAGGGTGGTATGGCCGTGAGCGGTACTGCTCTTGCAGATGGACACCCATGAAATGTCGAAAAAGATGCGGGGTATGATGCTCACAGCACCTGGTATTCCCAAGCGGTCTCCCAATCAGGTACTAACCAGGCCGAACTTTGCTTGGCTTCCGAGATCGGACGAGATCAGGCTTTTTCAGGGTGGTATGGCCGTGAGCGATACTGCTCTTGCAGATGGACACCCATGAAATGTCGAAAAAGATGCGGGGTATGATGCTCACAGCACCTGGTATTCCCAAGCGGTCTCCCAATCAGGTACTAACCAGGCCGAACTATGCTTGGCTTCCGAGATCGGGCGAGATCGGGCCTTTTCAGGGTGGTATGGCCGTGAGCGGTACTGCTCTTGCAGATGGACACCCATGAAATGTCGAAAAAGATGCGGGGTATGATGCTCACAGCACCTGGTATTCCCAAGCGGTCTCCCAATCAGGCACTAAACAGGCCGAACCATGCTTGGCTTCCAAGATCGGACGAGATCGGGCCTTTTCAGGGTGGTATGGCCGTGAGCGGTACTGCACTAGCAGATGGACACCCATGAAATGTCGAAAAAGATGCGGGGTATGATGCTCAGAGCACCTGGTATTCCCAAGCGGTCTCCCAATCAGGTACTAAACAGGCCGAACCATGCTTGGCTTCCACGATCGGACGAGATCGGGCCTTTTCAGGGTGGTATGGCCGTGAGCGGTACTGCACTTGCAGATGGACACCCATGAAATGTCGAAAAAGATGCGGGGTATGGTGCTCACAGCATCTGGTATTCCCAAGCGGTCTCCCAATCAGGTACTAAACAGGCCGAACCATGCTTGGCTTCCGAGATCGGACGAGATCGGGCCTTTTCAGGGTGGTATGGCCGTGAGCGGTACTGCACTAGCAGATGGACACCCATGAAATGTCGAAAAAGATGCGAGGTATGATGCTCACAGCACCTGGTATTCCGAAGCGGTCTCCCAATCAGGTACTAAACAGACCGAACCATGCTTGGCTGCCGAGATCGGACGAGATCGGGCCTTTTCAGGGTGGTATGGCCGTGAGCAGTACTGCACTAGCAGATGGACACCCATGAAATGTCGAAAAAGATGCGGGGTATGATGCTCACAGCACCTGGTATTTCCAAGCGGTCTACCAATCAGGTACTAACCAGGCCGAACCATGCTTGGCTTCCAAGAACGGACGAGATCGGGCCTTTTCAGGGTGGTATGGCCGTGCGCGGTACTGCACTAGCAGATGGACACCCATGAAATGTCGAAAAAGATGCGGGGTACGATGCTCACAGCACCTGGTATTCCCAAGCGGTCTTCCAACCAGGTACTAACCAGGCCGAACCATGCTTGGCTTCCGAGATCGGACGAGATCGGGCCTTTTCAGGGTGGTATGGCCGTGAGCGGTACTGCTGTTGCAGATGGACACCCATGAAATGTCGAAAAAGATGCGGGGCATGGTTCTCACAGCACCTGATATTCCCAAGCGGTCTCCCAATCTGGTACTAAACAAGTCTAACCATGCTTGGCTTCCGAGATCGGACGAGATCGGGCCTTTTCAGGGTGGTATGGCCGTGAGCGGTACTGCACTAGCAGATGGACACCCATGAAATGTCGAAAAAGATGCGGGGTATGATGTACACAGCACCTGGTATTCCCAAGCGGACTCCCAATCAGGTACTAACCAGGCCGAACCATGCTTGGCTTCCAAGATCGGACGAGATCGGGCCTTTTCAGGGTGGTATGGCCGTGAGCGGTACTGCACTAGCAGATGGACACCCATGAAATGTCGAAAAAGATGCGGGGTATGATGCTCACAGCACCTGGTATTCCCAAGCGATCTCCCAATCAGGTACTAACCAGGCCGAACCATGCTTGGCTTCCGAGATCGGGCGAGATCGAGCCTTTTCAGGGTGGTATGGCCGTGAGCGGTACTGTTCTTGCAGATGGACACCCATGAAATGTCGAAAAAGATGCGGGGTATGATGCTCACAGCACCTGGTATTCCCAAGCGGTCTCCCAATCAGGTACTAACCAGGCCGAACCATGCTTGGCTTCCGAGTTCGGACGAGATTGGGCCTTTTCAGGGTGGTATGGCCGTGAGCGGTACTGCACTAGCAGATGGACACCCATGAAATGTCGAAAAAGATGCGGGGTATGAACTCACAGCACCTGGTATTCCCAAGCGGTCTCCCAATCAGGTACTAAACAGGCCGAACCATGCTTGGCTGCCGAGACCGGACGAGATCGGGCCTTTTCAGGGTGGTATGGCCGTGAGCGGTACTGCACTAGCAGATGGACACCCATGAAATGTCGAAAAAGACGCGGGGTATGATGCTCACAGCACCTGGTATTCCCAAGCAGTCTCCCAACCAGGTACTAACCAGGCCAAACCATGCTTGGCTTCCGAGATCGGACGAGATCGGGCCTTTTCAGGGTGGTATGGCCGTGTGCGGTACTGCTCCTGCAGATGGACACCCATGAAATGTCGAAAAAGATGCAGGGTATGATGCTCACAGCACCTGGTATTCCCAAGCGGTCTCCCAATCAGGTACTAACCAGGCCGAACCATGCTTGGATTCCGAGATCGGGCGAGATCGGGCCTTTTCAGGGTGGTATGGCCGTGAGCGGTACTGCTCTTGCAGATGGACACCCATGAAATGTCGAAAAAGATGCGGCGTATGATGCTCACAGCACCTGGTATTCCCAAGCGGTCTCCCATTCAGGTACTAAACAGGCCGAACCATGCTTGGCTGCCGCGATCGGACGAGATCGGGCCTTTTCAGGGTGGTATGGCCGTGAGCGGTACTGCTCTTGCAGATGGACACCCATGAAATGTCGAAAAAGATGCGGGGTATGATGCTCACAGCACCTGGTATTCCCAAGCGGTCTCCCAATCAGGTACTAACCAGGCCGAACCATGCTTGGCTTCCGAGATCGGACAATCGGGCCTTTTCAGGGTGGTATGGCCGTGAGCGGTACTGCACTAGCAGATGGACACCCATGAAATGTCGAAAAAGATGCGGGGTATGATGCTCACAGCACCTGGTATTTCCAAGCAGTCTCCCAATCAGGTACTAACCAGGCCGAACCATGCTTGGCTTTCCGAGATCGGACGAGATCGGGCCTTTTCAGGGTGGTATGGCCGTGAGCGGTACTGCACTAGCAGATGGACACCCAAGAAATGTCAAAAAAGATGCGGGGTATGATGCTCACAGCACCTGGTATTTCCAAGCGGTCTCCCAATCAGGTACTAACCAGTCCGAACCATGCCTGGCTTCCGAGATCGGACGAGATCGGGCCTTTTCAGGGTGGTATGGCCGTGAGCGGTACTGCTCTTGCAGATGGACACCCATGAAATGTCGAAAAAGATGCAGGGTATGATGCTCACAGCACCTGGTAATCCCAAGCGGTCTCCCAATCAGGTAGTAACCAGGCCGAATCATGCTTGGCTGCCGAGATCGGGCGAGATCGGGCCTTTTCAGGGTGGTATGGCCATGAGCAGTACTGCTCTTGCAGATGGACACCCATTAAATGTCGAAAAAGATGCGGGGTATGATGCTCACAGCACCTGGTATTTCCAAGCGGTCTCCCAATCAGGTACTAACCAGGCCTAACCATGCTTGGCTTCCGAGATCGGACAATCGGGCCTTTTCAGGGTGGTATGGCCGTGAGCGGTACTGCACCACCAGATGGACACCCATGAAATGTCGAAAAAGATGCGGGGTATGATGCTCACAGCACCTGGTATTCCCAAGCGGTCTCCCAATCAGCTACGAACCAGGCCGAACCATGCTTGGCTTCCGAAATCGGACGAGATCGGGCCTTTTCAGGGTGGTATGGCCGAGAGCGGTACTGCTCTTGCAGATGGACACCCATGAAATGTCGAAAAAGATGCGGGGTATGATGCTCACAGCACCTGGTATTCCCAAGCAGTCTCCCAATCAGGTACTAAACAGGCCGAACCATGCTCGGCTTCCGAGATCGGACGAGATCGGGCGAGATCGGGCCTTATCAGGGTGGTATGGCCGTGAGCGGTACTGCTCTTGCAGATGGACACCCATGAAATGTCGAAAAAGATGCGGGGTATGATGCTCACAGCACCTGGTATTCCCAAGCGGTCTCCCAATCAGGTACTAACCAGGCCGAACCATGCTTGGCTTCCGAGATCGGACGAGATCGGGCGAGATCGGGCCTTATCAGGGTGGTATGACCGTGAGCGGTACTCTCCTTGCAGATGGACACCCATGAAATGTCGAAAAAGATGCGGGGTATGATGCTCACAGCACCTGGTATTCCCAAGCGGTCTCCCAATCAAGTACTAACCAGGCCGAACCATGCTTGGCTGCCGAAATCGGACGAGATCGGGCGAGATCGGGCCTTATCAGGGTGGTATGGCTGTGAGCGGTACTGCTCTTGCAGATGGACACCCATGAAATGTCGAAAAAGATGCAGGGTATGATGCTCACAGCACCTGGTATTCCCAAGCGGTCTCCCAATCAGGTACTAACCAGTCCGAACGATGCTTGGCTGCCGAGATCGGACGAGATCGGACGAGATCGGGCCTTTTCAGGGTGGTATGGCCGTGAGCGGTACTGCACTAGCAGATGGACACCCATGAAATGTCGAAAAAGATGCGGGGTATGATGCTCACAGAACCTGGTATTCCCAAGCGGTCTCCCAATCAGGTACTAAACAGGCCCAAACCATGCTTGGCTTCCGATATCGGACGAGATCGGGCCTTATCAGGGTGGTATGGCCGTGAGCGGTACTGCACTAGCAGATGGACACCCATGAAATGTCGAAAAAGATGCGGGGTATGATGCTCACAGCACCTGGTATTCCGAAGCGGTCTCCCAATCAGGTACTAAACAGGCCGAACCATGCTTGGCTGCCGAGATCGGACAAGATCGGGCCTTTTCAGGGTGGTATGGCCGTGAGCGGTACTGCACTAGCAGATGGACACCCATGAAATGTCGAAAAAGATGCGGGGTATGATGCTCACAGCACCTGGTATTCCGAAGCGGTCTCCCAATCAGGTACTAAACAGGCCGAACGATGCTTGGCTGCCGAGATCGGACGAGATCGGGCCTTTTCAGGGTGGTATGGCCGTGAGCGGTACTGCACTAGCAGATGGACACCAATGAAATGTCGAAAAAGATGCAGGGTATGATGCTCACAGAACCTGGTATTCCCAAGCAGTCTCCCAATCAGGTACTAACCAGGCCGGACCATGCTTGGCTTCCGAGATCGGGCCTTTTCAGGGTGGTATGGCCTTGAGCGGTACTGCTTTTGCAGATGGACACCCATGAAATGTCGAAAAAGATGCGGGGTATGATGCTCACAGCACCTGGTATTCCCAAGCGGTGTCCCAATCAGGTACTAAACAGGCCAAACCATGCTTGGCTTCCGAGATCGGACGAGAACGGGCCTTTTCAGGGTGGTATGGCCGTGAGCGGTACTGCTCCTGCAGATGGACACCCATGAAATGTCGAAAAAGATGCGGGGTATGATGCTCACTGCACCTGGTATTCCCAAGCGGTCTCCCAATCAGGTACTAACCAGGCCGAACCATGCTTGGCTTCCGAGATCGGACGAGATCGGGCCTTTTCAGGGTGGTATGGCCGTGAGCGGTACTGCACTAGCAGATGGACACCCATGAAATGTCGAAAAAGATGCGGGGTATGATGCTCACAGCACCTGGTATTCCCAAGCGGTCTCCTAATCAGGTACTGACCAGGCCGAACCATGCTTGGCTTCCGAGATCGAACGAGATCGGGCCTTTTCAGGGTGGTATGGCCGTGAGCGGTACTGTACTAGCAGATGGACACCCATGAAATGTCGAAAAAGATGCGGGGTATGATGCTCACAGCACCTGGTATTCCCAAGCGGTCTCCCAATCAGGTACTAACCAGGCCGAACCATGCTTGGCTGCCGAGATCGGACGAGATCGGACGAGATCGGGCCTTTTCAGGGTGGTATGGCAGTAATCGGTACTGCTCTTGCAGATGGACACCCATGAAATGTCGAAAAAGATGCAGGGTATGATGCTCACAGCACCTGGTATTCCCAAGCGGTCTCCCAATCAGGTACTAACCAGGCCGAACCATGCTTGGCTTCCAAGAACGGACGAGATCGGGCCTTTTCAGGGTGGTATGGCCGTGCGCGGTACTGCACTAGCAGATGGACACCCATGAAATGTCGAAAAAGATGCGGGGTACGATGCTCACAGCACCTGGTATTCCCAAGCGGTCTTCCAACCAGGTACTAACCAGGCCGAACCATGCTTGGCTTCCGAGATCGGACGAGATCGGGCCTTTTCAGGGTGGTATGGCCGTGAGCGGTACTGCTGTTGCAGATGGACACCCATGAAATGTCGAAAAAGATGCGGGGCATGGTTCTCACAGCACCTGATATTCCCAAGCGGTCTCCCAATCAGGTACTAACCAGGCCGAACCATGCTTGGCTTCCGAGTTCGGACGAGATCGGGCCTTTTCAGGGTGGTATGGCCGTGAGCGGTACTGCACTAGCAGATGGACACCCATGAAATGTCGAAAAAGATGCGGGGTATGATGTACACAGCACCTGGTATTCCCAAGCGGACTCCCAATCAGGTACTAACCAGGCCGAACCATGCTTGGCTTCCAAGATCGGACGAGATCGGGCCTTTTCAGGGTGGTATGGCCGTGAGCGGTACTGCACTAGCAGATGGACACCCATGAAATGTCGAAAAAGATGCGGGGTATGATGCTCACAGCACCTGGTATTCCCAAGCGATCTCCCAATCAGGTACTAACCAGGCCGAACCATGCTTGGCTTCCGAGATCGGGCGAGATCGAGCCTTTTCAGGGTGGTATGGCCGTGAGCGGTACTGTTCTTGCAGATGGACACCCATGAAATGTCGAAGAAGATGCGGGGTATGATGCTCACAGCACCTGGTATTCCCAAGCGGTCTCCCAATCAGGTACTAACCAGGCCGAACCATGCTTGGCTTCCGAGTTCGGACGAGATTGGGCCTTTTCAGGGTGGTATGGCCGTGAGCGGTACTGCACTAGCAGATGGACACCCATGAAATGTCGAAAAAGATGCGGGGTATGAACTCACAGCACCTGGTATTCCCAAGCGGTCTCCCAATCAGGTACTAAACAGGCCGAACCATGCTTGGCTGCCGAGATCGGACGAGATCGGGCCTTTTCAGGGTGGTATGGCCGTGAGCGGTACTGCACTAGCAGATGGACACCCATGAAATGTCGAAAAAGACGCGGGGTATGATGCTCACAGCACCTGGTATTCCCAAGCAGTCTCCCAACCAGGTACTAACCAGGCCAAACCATGCTTGGCTTCCGAGATCGGACGAGATCGGGCCTTTTCAGGGTGGTATGGCCGTGTGCGGTACTGCTCCTGCAGATGGACACCCATGAAATGTCGAAAAAGATGCAGGGTATGATGCTCACAGCACCTGGTATTCCCAAGCGGTCTCCCAATCAGGTACTAACCAGGCCGAACCATGCTTGGATTCCGAGATCGGGCGAGATCGGGCCTTTTCAGGGTGGTATGGCCATGAGCGGTACTGCTCTTGCAGATGGACACCCATGAAATGTCGAAA
Organism: Stigmatopora nigra; assembly: GCF_051989575.1. NCBI lineage: Eukaryota > Metazoa > Chordata > Actinopteri > Syngnathiformes > Syngnathidae > Stigmatopora > Stigmatopora nigra. The sequence continues at coordinate 1,583,496 of NW_027551603.1, forward strand.
AAGATGCGGCGTATGATGCTCACAGCACCTGGTATTCCCAAGCGGTCTCCCATTCAGGTACTAAACAGGCCGAACCATGCTTGGCTGCCGCGATCGGACGAGATCGGGCCTTTTCAGGGTGGTATGGCCGTGAGCGGTACTGCTCTTGCAGATGGACACCCATGAAATGTCGAAAAAGATGCGGGGTATGATGCTCACAGCACCTGGTATTCCCAAGCGGTCTCCCAATCAGGTACTAACCAGGCCGAACCATGCTTGGCTTCCGAGATCGGACAATCGGGCCTTTTCAGGGTGGTATGGCCGTGAGCGGTACTGCACTAGCAGATGGACACCCATGAAATGTCGAAAAAGATGCGGGGTATGATGCTCACAGCACCTGGTATTTCCAAGCAGTCTCCCAATCAGGTACTAACCAGGCCGAACCATGCTTGGCTTTCCGAGATCGGACGAGATCGGGCCTTTTCAGGGTGGTATGGCCGTGAGCGGTACTGCACTAGCAGATGGACACCCAAGAAATGTCGAAAAAGATGCGGGGTATGATGCTCACAGCACCTGGTATTTCCAAGCGGTCTCCCAATCAGGTACTAACCAGTCCGAACCATGCCTGGCTTCCGAGATCGGACGAGATCGGGCCTTTTCAGGGTGGTATGGCCGTGAGCGGTACTGCTCTTGCAGATGGACACCCATGAAATGTCGAAAAAGATGCAGGGTATGATGCTCACAGCACCTGGTATTCCCAAGCGGTCTCCCAATCAGGTAGTAACCAGGCCGAATCATGCTTGGCTGCCGAGATCGGGCGAGATCGGGCCTTTTCAGGGTGGTATGGCCGTGAGCAGTACTGCTCTTGCAGATGGACACCCATTAAATGTCGAAAAAGATGCGGGGTATGATGCTCACAGCACCTGGTATTTCCAAGCGGTCTCCCAATCAGGTACTAACCAGGCCTAACCATGCTTGGCTTCCGAGATCGGACAATCGGGCCTTTTCAGGGTGGTATGGCCGTGAGCGGTACTGCACCACCAGATGGACACCCATGAAATGTCGAAAAAGATGCGGGGTATGATGCTCACAGCACCTGGTATTCCCAAGCGGTCTCCCAATCAGCTACGAACCAGGCCGAACCATGCTTGGCTTCCGAAATCGGACGAGATCGGGCCTTTTCAGGGTGGTATGGCCGAGAGCGGTACTGCTCTTGCAGATGGACACCCATGAAATGTCGAAAAAGATGCGGGGTATGATGCTCACAGCACCTGGTATTCCCAAGCAGTCTCCCAATCAGGTACTAAACAGGCCGAACCATGCTCGGCTTCCGAGATCGGACGAGATCGGGCGAGATCGGGCCTTATCAGGGTGGTATGGCCGTGAGCGGTACTGCTCTTGCAGATGGACACCCATGAAATGTCGAAAAAGATGCGGGGTATGATGCTCACAGCACCTGGTATTCCCAAGCGGTCTCCCAATCAGGTACTAACCAGGCCGAACCATGCTTGGCTGCCGAAATCGGACGAGATCGGGCGAGATCGGGCCTTATCAGGGTGGTATGGCTGTGAGCGGTACTGCTCTTGCAGATGGACACCCATGAAATGTCGAAAAAGATGCAGGGTATGATGCTCACAGCACCTGGTATTCCCAAGCGGTCTCCCAATCAGGTACTAACCAGTCCGAACGATGCTTGGCTGCCGAGATCGGACGAGATCGGACGAGATCGGGCCTTTTCAGGGTGGTATGGCCGTGAGCGGTACTGCACTAGCAGATGGACACCCATGAAATGTCGAAAAAGATGCGGGGTATGATGCTCACAGAACCTGGTATTCCCAAGCGGTCTCCCAATCAGGTACTAAACAGGCCCAAACCATGCTTGGCTTCCGAGATCGGACGAGATCGGGCCTTATCAGGGTGGTATGGCCGTGAGCGGTACTGCACTAGCAGATGGACACCCATGAAATGTCGAAAAAGATGCGGGGTATGATGCTCACAGCACCTGGTATTCCGAAGCGGTCTCCCAATCAGGTACTAAACAGGCCGAACCATGCTTGGCTGCCGAGATCGGACAAGATCGGGCCTTTTCAGGGTGGTATGGCCGTGAGCGGTACTGCACTAGCAGATGGACACCCATGAAATGTCGAAAAAGATGCGGGGTATGATGCTCACAGCACCTGGTATTCCGAAGCGGTCTCCCAATCAGGTACTAAACAGGCCGAACGATGCTTGGCTGCCGAGATCGGACGAGATCGGGCCTTTTCAGGGTGGTATGGCCGTGAGCGGTACTGCACTAGCAGATGGACACCAATGAAATGTCGAAAAAGATGCAGGGTATGATGCTCACAGAACCTGGTATTCCCAAGCAGTCTCCCAATCAGGTACTAACCAGGCCGGACCATGCTTGGCTTCCGAGATCGGGCCTTTTCAGGGTGGTATGGCCTTGAGCGGTACTGCTTTTGCAGATGGACACCCATGAAATGTCGAAAAAGATGCGGGGTATGATGCTCACAGCACCTGGTATTCCCAAGCGGTGTCCCAATCAGGTACTAAACAGGCCAAACCATGCTTGGCTTCCGAGATCGGACGAGAACGGGCCTTTTCAGGGTGGTATGGCCGTGAGCGGTACTGCTCCTGCAGATGGACACCCATGAAATGTCGAAAAAGATGCGGGGTATGATGCTCACTGCACCTGGTATTCCCAAGCGGTCTCCCAATCAGGTACTAACCAGGCCGAACCATGCTTGGCTTCCGAGATCGGACGAGATCGGGCCTTTTCAGGGTGGTATGGCCGTGAGCGGTACTGCTCTTGCAGATGGACACCCATGAAATGTCGAAAAAGATGCGGGGTATGATGCTCACAGGACCTGGTATTCGCAAGCGGTCTCCCAATCAGGTACTGACCAGGCCGGACCATACTTGGCTTCCGAGATCGGACGAGATCGGGCCTTTTCAGGGTGGTATGGCCGTGAGCGGTACTGTACTAGCAGATGGACACCCATGAAATGTCGAAAAAGATGCGGGGTATGATGCTCACAGCACCTGGTATTCCCAAGCGGTCTCCCAATCAGGTACTAACCAGGCCGAACCATGCTTGGCTGCCGAGATCGGACGAGAGCGGGCGAGATCGGGCCTTATCAGGGTGGTATGGCCGTGAGCGGTACTGCTCTTGCAGATGGACACCCATGAAATGTCGAAAAAGATGCGGGGTATGATGCTCACAGCACCTGGTATTCCCAAGCGGTCTCCCAATCAGGTACTAACCAGGCCGGACCATGCTTGGCTTCCGAGATCGGACGAGATCGGGCCTTTTCAGGGTGGTATGGCCGTGAGCGGTACTGCTCCTGCAGATGGACACCCATGAAATGTCGAAAAAGATGCGGGGTATGATGCTCACAGCACCTGGTATTCCCAAGCGGTCTCCCAATCAGGTACTAACCAGGCCGAACCATGCTTGGCTTCCGAGATCGGACGAGATCGGGCCTTTTCAGGGTGGTATGGCCGTGAGCGGTACTGCGCTAGCAGATGGACACCCATGAAATGTCGAAAAAGATGCGGGGTATGATGCTCACAGCACCTGGTATTCCCAAGCGGTCTCCTAATCAGGTACTGACCAGGCCGAACCATGCTTGGCTTCCGAGATCGAACGAGATCGGGCCTTTTCAGGGTGGTATGGCCGTGAGCGGTACTGTACTAGCAGATGGACACCCATGAAATGTCGAAAAAGATGCGGGGTATGATGCTCACAGCACCTGGTATTCCCAAGCGGTCTCCCAATCAGGTACTAACCAGGCCGAACCATGCTTGGCTGCCGAGATCGGACGAGATCGGACGAGATCGGGCCTTTTCAGGGTGGTATGGCCGTGAGCGGTACTGCACTAGCAGATGGACACCCATGAAATGTCGAAAAAGATGCGGGGTATGATGCTCACAGCACCTGGTATTCTGAAGCGGTCTCCCAATCAGGTACTAAACAGGCCGAACGATGCTTGGCTGCCGAGATCGGACGAGATCGGGCCTTTTCAGGGTGGTATGGCCGTGAGCGGTACTGCACTAGCAGATGGACACCAATGAAATGTCGAAAAAGATGCAGGGTATGATGCTCACAGAACCTGGTATTCCCAAGCAGTCTCCCAATCAGGTACTAACCAGGCCGGACCATGCTTGGCTTCCGAGATCGGGCCTTTTCAGGGTGGTATGGCCTTGAGCGGTACTGCTTTTGCAGATGGACACCCATGAAATGTCGAAAAAGATGCGGGGTATGATGCTCACAGCACCTGGTATTCCCAAGCGGTGTCCCAATCAGGTACTAAACAGGCCAAACCATGCTTGGCTTCCGAGATCGGACGAGAACGGGCCTTTTCAGGGTGGTATGGCCGTGAGCGGTACTGCTCCTGCAGATGGACACCCATGAAATGTCGAAAAAGATGCGGGGTATGATGCTCACTGCACCTGGTATTCCCAAGCGGTCTCCCAATCAGGTACTAACCAGGCCGAACCATGCTTGGCTTCCGAGATCGGACGAGATCGGGCCTTTTCAGGGTGGTATGGCCTTGAGCGGTACTGCTCTTGCAGATGGACACCCATGAAATGTCGAAAAAGATGCGGGGTATGATGCTCACAGGACCTGGTATTCGCAAGCGGTCTCCCAATCAGGTACTGACCAGGCCGGACCATACTTGGCTTCCGAGATCGGACGAGATCGGGCCTTTTCAGGGTGGTATGGCCGTGAGCGGTACTGTACTAGCAGATGGACACCCATGAAATGTCGAAAAAGATGCGGGGTATGATGCTCACAGCACCTGGTATTCCCAAGCGGTCTCCCAATCAGGTACTAACCAGGCCGAACCATGCTTGGCTGCCGAGATCGGACGAGAGCGGGCGAGATCGGGCCTTATCAGGGTGGTATGGCCGTGAGCGGTACTGCTCTTGCAGATGGACACCCATGAAATGTCGAAAAAGATGCGGGGTATGATGCTCACAGCACCTGGTATTCCCAAGCGGTCTCCCAATCAGGTACTAACCAGGCCGGACCATGCTTGGCTTCCGAGATCGGACGAGATCGGGCCTTTTCAGGGTGGTATGGCCGTGAGCGGTACTGCTCCTGCAGATGGACACCCATGAAATGTCGAAAAAGATGCGGGGTATGATGCTCACAGCACCTGGTATTCCCAAGCGGTCTCCCAATCAGGTACTAACCAGGCCGAACCATGCTTGGCTTCCGAGATCGGACGAGATCGGGCCTTTTCAGGGTGGTATGGCCGTGAGCGGTACTGCGCTAGCAGATGGACACCCATGAAATGTCGAAAAAGATGCGGGGTATGATGCTCACAGCACCTGGTATTACAAGCGGTCTCCTAATCAGGTACTGACCAGGCCGAACCATGCTTGGCTTCCGAGATCGAACGAGATCGGGCCTTTTCAGGGTGGTATGGCCGTGAGCGGTACTGTACTAGCAGATGGACACCCATGAAATGTCGAAAAAGATGCGGGGTATGATGCTCACAGCACCTGGTATTCCCAAGCGGTCTCCCAATCAGGTACTAACCAGGCCGAACCATGCTTGGCTGCCGAGATCGGACGAGATCGGACGAGATCGGGCCTTTTCAGGGTGGTATGGCAGTGAGCGGTACTGCTCTTGCAGATGGACACCCATGAAATGTCGAAAAAGATGCAGGGTATGATGCTCACAGCACCTGGTATTCCCAAGCGGTCTCCCAATCAGGTACTAAACAGGCCGAACCATGCTTGGCTTCCGAGATCAGACGAGATCGGGCCTTTTCAGGGTGGTATGGCCGTGAGCGGTACTGCACTAGCAGATGGACACCCATGAAATGTCGAAAAAGATGCGGGGTATGATGCTCACAGCACCTGGTATTCCCAAGCGGTCTCCCAATCAGGTACTAAACAGGCCGAACCATGCTTGGCTTCCGAGATCGGACGAGATCGGACCTTTTCAGGGTGGTATGGCCGTGAGCGGTACTGCTCATGCAGATGGACACCCATGAAATGTCGAAAAAGATGCGGGGTATGATGCTCACAGCACCTGGTATTCCCAAGCGGTCTCCCAATCAGGTACTAACCAGGCCGAACCATGCTTGGCTTCCGAGATCGGACGAGATCGGGCCTTTTCAGGGTGGTATGGCCGCGAGCGGTACCGCTATTGCAGATGGACACCCATGAAATGTCGAAAAAGATGCGGGGTATGATGCTCACAGCACCTGGTATTCCCAAGCGGTCTCCCAATCAGGTACTAACCAGGCCGAACTATGCTTGGCTTCCGAGATCGGACGAGATCGGGCCTTTTCAGGGTGGTATGGCCGTGAGCAATACTGCTCTTGCAGATGGACACCCATGAAATGTCGAAAAAGATGCGGGGCATGGTTCTCACAGAACCTGGTATTCCTAAGCGGTCTCCCAATCAGATACTAACCAGGCCGAATCATGCTTGGCTTCCAAGATCGGACGAGATCGGACGAGATCGGGCCTTTTCAGGGTGGTATGGCCGTGAGTGGTACTGCTCTTGCAGATGGACACCCATGAAATGTCGAAAAAGATGCGGGGCATGGTTCTCACAGCACCTGGTATTCCCAAGCGGTCTCCCAAACAGGTACTAAACAGGCCGAACCATGCTTGGCTTCCGAGATCGGGCGAGATCAGGCCTTTTCAGGGTGGTATGGCTGTGAGCGGTACTGTTCATGCAGATGGACACCCATGAAATGTCGAAAAAGATGCGGGGCATGGTTCTCACAGCACCTGGTATTCCCAAGCGGTCTCCCAATCAGGTGCTAACCAGGCCGAACCATGCTTGGCTTCCGAGATCGCACGAGATCGGGCCTTTTCAGGGTGGTATGGCCGTGAGCGGTACTGCACTAGCAGATGGACACTGTCAGGTTCATTAATAATTACCTTCGTCCGTAATTATCAATAACTGCAGGAAGACATCTTATTCAATTATTGACATTTAATTAAATAGAAATGGATACAACAGATAAAAGCCTCCGGAGGGGAGCGTTACAGCAAGTGTCACCTTACAACTTCCGAACGTCTTCCCGAATAGACGTTTTCGTCCCATTCTTATGGTCACAAGTTACAGAGTTGTTGATCATTCCATCACGTATGAGTAAAAACAACATCTGGGACTACAATAACAATCAAAGTATTTTACTAATAACAAAAACAGGGACTAGACCTAACAACATGTAGATTAGAGTAATTATACAACCTCCTTGACCTAAGAATCATATAATATAATCATAATCATATAATCGTTACATACAGAAAAACCCGAAGTGTACGGTTACATAACGATAACAATATTCTTGTTATTGTCCGAATAGCCCTGTCCTCGTCACCAAGGGCCCACCAAATCTCAAGGACCCAGATTGGGTGGATTGTTTGTATAACCATCCTGGAACAGGCTGTCCAGGTTAAAGATGACTTGGTGTGACCTCAACACTTTTGAAAAACAGAAAGAGAATGATTTAACAAAGTAATGAATTCATACAGAGAAAAGAAAGAGAATGATTTAATAAAGAAATGAATTAATATAACTATTATAATAGTAAAACAGAACAAACCCAACATTCCCCCGTTTTTATAATATGTATGTTATTAGTCATTTCTTAGTAATCACTAAATGGTAATGTCGGGTGACTGTGATTTTTCCCGCCTACTCCTTACTCCCATGGCTGGTCTGAAAGAGAAAAAACATAATTATATTCGTCCAATTGGTCCTCGGATTTACCGTACTCCTGGACCTCACTGCTTTCCCCAAACCGTCCCATAAGATACAACTCATGTACTTTAGAATTTGTAGGGGCAATTGCAGTAGTTATAAGTCGGCTTAGCAAGGAGCGCAAACGGGATTCTACATCACCCACACAATGTTAGGATAGCGGTAATTGTGCCTATAGTAACCACGAAGGATGTAGCCAAATCTTTAGATTTTCCAAAGGTCTTATCCCACCAATCTGACAATGCGGACGTATCTACTCCAGAGTGCTCTTGCATATTGCGGTTCAGTGTTTGCAGGCCAGTAATGGCCCTGGTGAGAGATCCACTGGGTGACGCGTTGTTCGGTATGAAGGTGCAACATTGTTTTCCAAACATTGCACACACGCCCCCTGTTTCAAGGATCATATCCACCGCTATGCGATTCTGGAACGCCATCAGACTGGTAGCTGCCAGTTGTTCCTTCATGGCCACAAATCCCTGTTCAGTATAATTTCCAAGTTTTGAACATTGTAATGTAAGTAATTTATTCTATCCACATTTTTGTTTGGGGTGATTAGAAGGAAGATAGACTCCCAACCTGCTGCGATCTGATTAGCCAGCTTATACTCATCTGGTACGCCCCAGGGGATGCCAATCGCATCAATGTATGTTGGATCTCCTTCCCTCCATGCCTCTCGACGATGTCGGGAGGGTCGACCCTTCAGCCGAATTATGAGCCGCCAATTGTATCTCCTCCACTGTGGATGGAAAAACAGACATCGGTAAGAGCAGTGAGACCAAAGTACCTAGTCCTGCCGCGTTTCGGCAGGAGTCGTATAATTTATCTACCACCCCGCCACCATAGGCCAGAACGTGGTATCAGGGGTGTAGTTTGTTTTAGAACGCCGGTACACCACGTCATTTATCGCCCCCAGCTTCAGACCATGCCCTGTAAGGTTTAAGCAGGTAAAATGATTAAACAGTGGAAAAATTGACTTCCTATTTACTGCGTAACAGGATAAACACTGTTTCAATATTTTTTTTTTTTTTTCTTGCCAAGTAGGACACGTTTTTTCATTTGTAAAAACACTTTTCCCCAAAAGAATGGTGATTGAGGGAGTTGTTAGACCCCATCGTTTTTTCCCTTGTCTGGTAGGTTATCCTAATCTTTTGTAAGATGGTTTAGTCTCAATTGAAACTATATGGAGACGTCAAACCCAATATAAAAGAGTTCCCTATAGTTTTATGGTATTGCTTGCTGAGCAATAATCTTTTCAATTAATATTGGTGTTTCCCGTATTTTATTAAGTCAGAAAGTTTATTTTACCCGTCCCCTCAATGTTTCAATTGAGACCACCCTTTTACCAAAGTAGCTCCACCTAGTGCTTGTCCTCTTTACACTCCATTAACAGCGCCCAATTATCCCCCGTTTGGGAAATCCCTGTTTCAGAAATACATTTTCACAGGTTAATATGTCAGTCCAAGCTTTCCAATCTTGACCAATTTCTGCAACAAGGCTTTTCCCAATCTTCAATTTTTTGCTGTTAATGTACCACACATATTTCCCACCATAGATTGCCCCTTTGTATGGCAACCGGGACGTCGCCGAGTCCAAATATATATTTTCATTTTGGAAATTTGATTTAGTAGGTAATGTTAATTAAATGTAAATGTGTATGTTTCTCGGTTTACCCTCCCGTAAGAAGGTGTATCCTCAATTGAAACGCCTCCGCCTTTTTCTCCAACTGGAGAAAACAACCCTACTGTGGAAAGGAATAGAATCACAATCATCATTAATCTCATTGCCCCAAAAGCAATAATTGTTTTCAACATGACTTTTTGTCTTTGTTTAGGGAGTTTTCCTCTTGAAACGTTTCAATTTAGACAACCTTCTTACTGTGGGAAAGGTGCATCCGTGTCCCCTTTCAGTAACAAGGACCCTCCCACTTTGCGTTGCTCCGATGTTTCTTCTTTTATGCTGCTTATCAGCATCCAGTCTTCAAGAATCACCGTCGCTTCGTCCGTTTCCTGTTAAGAAGCAAAATCTCCCTCTGATAGTCTAAATTTGGTGTGTGCGTTTTTTTTTCTCTGATAGATTCGCCTCATCATCCAATTGTCATTGTGTGGTGAATAATAACAATTTGTAAGGTCTACCAAACAGGACTTCATATAAGGTCCGCCAATTGTGGATGGTAGACAACTATTATATTAACAAAATGGGAGCCATTATCACTATAAATAGTTTCTGGAATTCCATATCGTGGAATGATATCCATATGATCTAATAAAATAAAATAAAATCTATATGTATTTTTTTGAAATGGATATGTGGGCATGCATATAGATTTAAACCCTAAGCCTTGTAGTGCCGTTGTAGCAAGGCCACCTCCCCCTTGTCGAGACATAGGTCTTCCCTTGACTCAAGCCCAAATTATTTTCTTTATTGATCTTTTATTGATAGATTATGTCTCGGTGGTCTGCCAATCAAAAAACACAAAAAGACAAACTATCATTCACGCTCACACTCATAAAAAAAAGAATTTAGTGTGTTCAACCAGTCTAGCATCCATAATTTCATTTTGTGGGAGTAAACTGGAGTACCCGGAGAAAATCCACAAATTCTCGAGGACGCCATGAATACCCCACATTCCGGAAAGTCTGGATCCACCCCGCATTCATTAGTAGATCCTTTAATATACACACCCCCACTCTAGCATTTTAACCGTTTGTAAAAAATTTCCTTCAAGTTTCACACAAAGTTATATCCTCTTTAATGCTATCAGTTTAGCTGTTTGTTCCCCGAATTGAGGTGGCAATAGTTTCACATCTAAGGTTTTTATTTTCACAGCCGCCATGACCTAATGGCCCCCTGTCAGGTTTTTGGAAAATCCCAATTTCCTCTAATAGCATGCCAATCACCTTTTAATGCGGCCATCCAATTTTGTTTCTACTTGTTTCAGGTGATAAGATAATCTCCCCCATTTGTAAAACAAATTCATCCACGCCTAATTTATACAACATGACGCCTACTTGTTTTAGATATGGGGTCCCCAATTTCCCAAAATTTCCCAGAATTAATGTACTACCACATCCTGTCAAAAACCCAAAACGACTAACATAACCTGTTTCTAAGCCAGATTCTGGAATTTGGAGAATTTCTCCTTTCCCTCCCTTATCTAAGCTTGTTATTGCCACTCGTTATCACTGTAACATTCAGGCGTATTAACCCCATCGTTGCTAAAGTTCTCACCAATTTGCATGCCCTTAAAGCAGTAAAAAGCAACGTTATTTGGTTGTATCAATTGACCAATGCTTATCCAATCCGTAATATCCTTAAAGTCACCAATATGACCTGTGACAAAGCATATTTCCTCCCGCCAGGACAACAGACAATGTTCTTTCAAGTGCACTTTGAAAAACATTCCATGTTACTCCATTCTTAGGGAAAATATGCTCATCCTAAACCAATTATTTTATTTACAATTCACCTAATTATTTGGATGAATGCCATGAATTTTATCATGCCACTATTGCATTGTAAATTTCCCATCTGATGTCGTTAACAGCCAAATAATTCAATACCTACTATACTTTGTAAATCACCTCATATGATGTTTACTTAAGACAAGAGTCATTTCCCATAGCCTGTTACCAAAACAAAAATCTACAACAATTAAATTAGAGAAATCAACCTTTTGTTAGACAATTCCTAATTACAAACTTTAATGTTTTAAAAACCTTATCGTCACCAATATACCATAATTTTGTAAATTTTGTCATCCTGGCCTTTTTTTCTTTTAAACATCCAACCTCCTGGATTAAAGTATTTTGAATAATCAAAAAATTCTGAAATAGTATTCATATTATTTTATCCTCCAAAAGCTAGTTTCCTTTAACTAAGAGCCCTTTGAAATCCACAATTGCTCAAAAATGACTATTTTGGTCTATTTCCCAAATCCAAAGCTTTTTACCAAATCAACCTTTTACTAAACAGATTTTCTATCCTCTTAATACATTTCATTTTAAAACCCAAAATATCAATGCGAAAGCATCCGCATAACCTTGCATTTCTTGCAGACCATGTATTGTTCTTATTCTGAAAAGTCCAAACAGAAAACGCAATTAGCCGTTAACTATGACCTCCACTCTTGCTGCGAAAACAGCATTGTTATCTTATGTTTACAAACCAGCTTTTTCCCTGTGCCCAAATACAACGCTTTTTAGAGAAGACAACCATTAAAACGTCAAATTAACCCCTCTTCCGATATTCAACTACATCACAATATTTTTCCAAGACCCCATATATCCAGAATATGTATGCTGCAAGCACAACAATATGGCAAAAACCCATTTTCTGCCCTCAAGTTTGCTTCAGCACCCCCAAGGCCAATTATTATTATTATAATGTCTTCACGGAAGGGATCACAAAATTTTAGTTGTTTACACGGTCCGAACGCTCCCGAAAGCCCAACACAGTTAAATCGTCTGCCCCGCGGCCCACATGTTTCACTCCCATCTAATCAGCAGCCGCTGCACCAGAAACGCTTCCCCCGCAGTTGACACATTTTTTGGCAAGTCTAGAGCATAATAAAAACACAGGTGACATTCCCTGCTAAAATTTAAATGATCATTTTGTATATATTCTTTTGTCTTTTTAAACACCATCTTCCCGTTAGCGGACGGGATCAAAAACCAAGCTGCAATAAGCCATCACATTGCTGTAAATTGACAGTACATATAGGTTATATTAACAAAGCACCACCCGCACTTGGAAATAACCATTCTAATTGTTGTTATACAAGCCCAAGCATCACAAAAAAAACCCAATTTATTGTAATCACAAAACGTCATACCCGGATTAACCAAATCAAATACCAGTGTCCCCATTAATTTTCTAGCTCCCTTTATTTTTGTTAAACTTCCTCCGCGCCCGTCACCTATCTCGGTAAATATTTTCCCCGTCAGCCGAGGAGGCCCCGCTATTTTTTCCTTACCAAACAGTACTTTCCCGCAGCCACGGTCTTAAATATATCCCCGTTATCCGAGGGAGCCCCCACTATTTTCCCAAAATAGTATTTTTAACTTCTCCCCGGCCTTATTTTGCCATTAGTGTCTGTGGAACAAGCTGTTACACTTTCATCCACTCACATATTATTTATATATGTATATTACCTCTATGCATTAGTGCATATATTATCCTGCATTCTATGCATTTTAAGCTGGCCAGCAAACCCATATTTATTTATCCATAAATATAGCTGTGTAATATTTTTAAAGCGCTTTGTCTTTCCAATTTTTTCCAATCCTTACAAGTTAGACGTATTTTTTGGATCGTCATCCAAACCCGCCTTACAACACGTGTTTCCCATATTTTACTTTTATTTTTTGTAGTGAGTTCGTGTGCCTCACACAGTTAACTCTATTATTTATTATTATTATTAATATTATTATTATCTATTCGACTGTATCGACTGTATCTCCTAGGCCTTTCCTAATTTTACTGCAGAAACCACACAAACACCATACAACGTATATTCGTGCCTACCCTTTAGACACAGGACACTCCCCGGCCCCAATATTGTATCTCTAGTACAATATATTCGTGCCTACCCCTGAGACACAGGACACTTTCCAGCAAAGTGCCCCACCGTACCTGCCATTGACTAGTATAAACACAGGGTTTTATCGCCGTCACCCAGGACGCGAAACCAGCCCAACAATGGACCTCACATACAATGTCCCTTTAACGCATTTGGAAACACCTTCACAACATGCAGACATTAATGTGGACTTACCCGAGATCCATCAGATGTCTCCCTCCAGCAGGAAAAGTCTTCAACCGCCGAGAATCCAGGCGCCCCCGTCGAAAAACTCCGGCCCACCAAGGGTTTTGAAGACGCCGTGCGCACGGTCACTTACCAGATGTCGAACAGCAGCGCCTGGGTTCTCGCTCCGGTATATTGACCTCCATGGCTCAGAAGGACCAAAATGTCAGGTTCATTAATAATTACCTTCGTCCATAATTATCAATAACTGCAGGAAGACATCTTATTCAATTATTGACATTTAATTAAATAGAAATGGATACAACAGATAAAAGCCTCCGGAGGGGAGCGTTACAGCAAGTGTCACCTTACAACTTCCGAACGTCTTCCCGAATAGACGTTTTCGTCCCATTCTTATGGTCACAAGTTACAGAGTTGTTGATCATTCCATCACGTATGAGTAAAAACAACATCTGGGACTACAATAACAATCAAAGTATTTTACTCATAACAAAAACAGGGACTAGACCTAACAACATGTAGATTAGAGTAATTATACAACCTCCTTGACCTAAGAATCATATAATATAATCATAATCATATAGTCGTTACATACAGAAAAACCCGAAGTGTACGGTTACATAACGATAACAATATTCTTGTTATTGTCCGAATAGCCCTGTCCTCGTCACCAAGGGCCCACCAAATCTCAAGGACCCAGATTGGGTGGATTATCTGTATAACCATCCTGGAACAGGCTGTCCAGGTTAAAGATGACTTGGTGTGACCTCAACACTTTTGAAAAACAGAAAGAGAATGATTTAACAAAGTAATGAATTAATACAGAGAAAAGAAAGAGAATGATTTAATAAAGAAATGAATTAATATAACTATTATAATAGTAAAACAGAACAAACCCAACAGACACCCATGAAATGTCGAAGAAGATGCGGGGTATGATGCTCACAGCACCTGGTATTCCCAAGCGGTCTCCCAATCAGGTACTAAACAGGCCGAACCATGCTTGGCTGCCGAGACAGGACGAGATCGGGCCTTTTCAGGGTGGTTTTGCCGTGAGCGGTACTGCACTAGCAGATGGACACCCATGAAATGTCGAAAAAGATGCGGGGTATGATGCTCACAGCACCTGGTATTCCCAAGCGGTCTCCCAACCAGGTACTAACCAGGCCGAACCACGCTTGGCTTCCGAGATCGGACGAGATCGGGCCTTTTCAGGGTGGTATGGCCGTGAGCGGTACTGCTCTTGCAGATGGACACCCATGAAATGTCGAAAAAGATGCGGGGTATGATGCTCACAGCACCTGGTATTCCCAAGCGGTCTCCCAATCAGGTACTAACCAGGCCGAACCATGCTTGGCTGCTGAGATCGGACGAGATCAGGCGAGATCGGGCCTTATCAGGGTGGTATGGCCGTGAGCGGTACTGCTCTTGCAGATGGACACCCATGAAATGTCGAAAAAGATGCGGGGTATGATGCTCACAGCACCTGGTATTCCCAAGCGGTCTCCCAATCAGGTACTAACCAGGCTGAACCATGCTTGGCTGCCAAGATCGGACGAGATCGGGCCTTATCAGGGTGGTATGGCCGTGAGCAGTACTCTGCTTGCAGATGGACACCCATGAAATGTCGAAAAAGATGCGGGGTATGATGCTCACAGCACCTGGTATTCCCAAGCGGTCTCCCAATCAGGTACTAACCAGGCCGAATCATGCTTGGCTGCCGAGACCGGACGAGATCAGGCGAGATCGGGCCTTATCAGGGTGGTATGGCCGTGAGCGGTACTGCTCTTGCAGATGGACACCCATGAAATGTCGAAAAAGATGCGGGGTATGATGCTCACAGCACCTGGTATTCCCAAGCGGTCTCCCAATCAGGTACTAACCAGGCCGAACCATGCTTGGCTGCCGAGATCGGACGAGATCGGGCCTTTTCAGGGTGGTATGGCCGTGAGCGGTACTGCACTAGCAGATGGACACCCATGAAATGTCGAAAAAGATGCGGGGTATGATGCTCACAGCACCTGGTATTCCCAAGCGGTCTCCCAATCAGGTACTAAACAGGCCGAACCATGCTTGGCTTCCGAGATCGGACGAGATCGGACCTTTTCAGGGTGGTATGGCCGTGAGCGGTACTGCTCATGCAGATGGACACCCATGAAATGTCGAAAAAGATGCGGGGTATGATGCTCACAGCACCTGGTATTCCCAAGCGGTCTCCCAATCAGGTACTAAACAGGCCGAACCATGCTTGGCTTCCGAGATCGGGCCTTTTCAGGGTGGTATGGCCGTGAGCGGTACTGCACTAGCAGATGGTCACCCATGAAATGTCGAAAAAGATGCGGGGTATGATGCTCACAGCACCTGGTATTCCCAAGCGGTCTCCCAATCAGGTACTAACCAGGCCGAACGATGCTTGGCTTCCGAGATCGGACGAGATCGGGCCTTTTCAGGGTGGTATGGCCGTGAGCGGTACTGCACTAGCAGATGGACACCCATGAAATGTCGAAAAAGATTCGGGGTATGATGCTCACAGCACCTGGTATTCCCAAGCGGTCTCCCAATCAGGTACTAACCAGGCCGAACCATGCTTGGCTTCCGAGATCGGACGAGATCGGGCCTTTTCAGGGTGGTATGGCCGTGAACGGTACTGCTCTTGCAGATGGACACCCATGAAATGTCGAAAAAGATGCGGGGTATGACGCTCACAGCACCTGGTATTCCCAAGCGGTCTCCCAATCAGGTACTAACCAGGCCGAACAATGCTTGGCTGCCGAGATCGGACGAGATCGGGCCTTTTCAGGGTGGTATGGCCGTGAGCGGTACTGCTCTTGCAGATGGACACCCATGAAATGTCGAAAAAGATGCGGGGTATGATGCTCACAGCACCTGGTATTCCCAAGCGGTCTCCCAATCAGGTACTAACCAGGCCGAACCATGCTTGGCTTCCGAGATCGGACGAGATCGGGCCTTTTCAGGGTGGTATGGCCGTAAGCGGTACTGCTCCCGCAGATGGACACCCATGAAATGTCGAAAAAGATGCAGGGTATGATGCTCACAGCACCTGGTATTCCCAAGCGGTCTCCCAATCAGGTACTAACCAGGCCGATCCATGCTTGGCTTCCGAAATCGGGCGAGATCGGGCCTTTTCAGGGTGGTATGGCCGAGAGCGGTACTGCTCTTGCAGATGGACACCCATGAAATGTCGAAAAAGATGCGGGGCATGATGCTCACAGCACCTGGTATTCCCAAGCGGTCTCCCAATAAGGTACTAACCAGGCCGAACCATGCTTGGCTTACGAGATCGGACGAGATCGGGCCTTTTCAGGGTGGTATGGCCGTGAGCGGTACTGCTTTTGCAGATGGACACCCATGAAATGTCGAAAAAGATGCGGGGTATGATACTCACAGCACCTGGTATTCCCAAGCGGTCTCCCAATCAGGTACTAAACAGGCCGAACCATGCTTGGCTTCCGAGATCGGACGAGATCTGGCCTTTTCAGGGTGGTATGGCCGTGAGCAGTACTGCCCTTGCAGATGGACACCCATGAAATGTCGAAAAAGATGCGGGGTATGATGCTCACAGCACCTGGTATTCCCAAGCGGTCTCCCAATCAGGTACTAACCAGGCCGAACCATGCTTGGCTTCCGAGATCGGACGAGATCGGGCCTTTTCAGGGTGGTATGGCCGTGAGCGGTACTGCACTAGCAGATGGACACCCATGAAATGTCGAAAAAGATGCGGGGCATGGTTCTCACAGCACCCGGTATTCCCAAGCGGTCTCCCAATCTGGTACTAAACAAGTCTAACCATGCTTGGCTTCCGAGATCGGACGAGATCGGGCCTTTTCAGGGTGGTATGGCCGTGAGCGGTACTGCACTAGCAGATGGACACCCATGAAATGTCGAAAAAGATGCGGGGTATGATGTACACAGCACCTGGTATTCCCAAGCGGACTCCCAATCAGGTACTAACCAGGCCGAACCATGCTTGGCTTCCGAGATCGGACGAGATCGGGCCTTTTCAGGGAGGTATGGCCGTGAGCGGTACTGCACTAGCAGATGGACACCCATGAAATGTCGAAAAAGATGCGGGGTATGATGCTCACCGCACCTGGTATTCCCAAGCGGTCTCCCAATCAGGTACTAACCAGGCCGAACCATGCTTGGCTGCCGAGATCGGACGAGATCAGGCGAGATCGGGCCTTATCAGGGTGGTATGGCCGTGAGCGGTACTGCTCTTGCAGATGGACACCCATGAAATGTCAAAAAAGATGCGGGGTATGATGCTCACAGCACCTGGTATTCCCAAGCAGTCTCCCAATCAGGTACTAAACAGGCCGAACCATGCTTGGCTTCCGAGATCGGACGAGATCGGGCCTTTTCAGCGTGGTATGGCCGTGAGCGGTACTGCACTAGCAGATGGACACCCATGAAATGTCGAAAAAGATGCTGGGTATGATGCTCACAGCACCTGGTATTCCCAAGCGGTCTGCCAATCAGGTACTAACCAGGCTGAACCATGCTTGGCTGCCTAGATCGGACGAGATCGGGCCTTTTCAGGGTGGTATGGCCGTGAGCGGTACTGCCCTTGCAGATGGACACCCATGAAATGTCAAAAAAGATGCGGGGTATGATGCTCACAGCACCTGGTATTCCCAAGCGGTCTCCCAATCAGGTACTAAACAGGCCGAATCATGCTTGGCTTCCGAGATCGGACGAGATCGGGCCTTTTCAGGGTGGTATGGCCGTGAGCGGTACTGCACTAGCAGATGGACACCCATGAAATGTCGAAAAAGATGCGGGGTATGATGCTTAAAGCACCTGGTATTCCCAAGCGGTCTCCCAATCAGGTACTAAACAGGCCGAACCATGCTTGGCTTCCGAGATCGGACGAGATCGGGCCTTTTCAGGGTGGTATGGCCGTGAGCGGTACTGCACTAGCAGATGGACACCCATGAAATGTCGAAAAAGATGCGGGGTATGATGCTCACAGCACCTGGTATTCCCAAGCAGTTTCCCAATCAGGTACTAAACAGGCCGAACCATGCTTGGCTTCCGAGATCGGACGAGATCGGGCCTTTTTTAGGGTGGTATAGCCATGAGCGGTACTGCTCTTGCAGATGGACACCCATGAAATGTCGAAAAAGATGCGGGGTATGATGCTCACAGCACCTGGTATTCCCAAGCGGTCTCCCAATCAGGTACTAAACAGGCCGAACCATGCTTGGCTGCCGAGATCGGACGAGATCGGGCCTTTTCAGGGTGGTATGGCCGTGAGCGGTACTGCTCTTGCAGATGGACACCCATGAAATGTCGAAAAAGATGCCGGGTATGATGCTCACAGCACCTGGTATTCCCAAGCGGTCTCCCAATCAGGTACTCAACAGGCCGAACTATGCTTGGCTTCCGAGATCGGACGAGATCGGGCCTTTACAGGGTGATATGGCCTTGAGCGGTACTGCTCTTGCAGATGGACACCCATGAAATGTCGAAAAAGATGCGGGGTATGATGCTCACAGCACCTGGTATTCCCAAGCGGTCTCCCAATCAGGTACTAACCAGGCCGTACCATGCTTGGCTTCCGAGATCGAACGAGATCGGGCCTTTTCAGGGTGGTATGGCCGTGAGCGGTACTGCTCTTGCAGATGGACACCCATGAAATGTCGAAAAAGATGCGGGGTATGATGCTCACAGCACCTGGTATTCCCAAGCGGTCTCCCAATCAGGTACTAACCAGGCCGAACCATGCTTGGCTTACGAGATCGGACGAGATCGGGCCTTTTCAGGGTGGTATGGCCGTGAGCGGTACTGCTTTTGCAGATGGACACCCATGAAATGTCGAAAAAGATGCGGGGTATGATACTCACAGCACCTGGTATTCCCAAGCGGTCTCCCAATCAGGTACTAAACAGGCCGAACCATGCTTGGCTTCCGAGATCGGACGAGATCTGGCCTTTTCAGGGTGGTATGGCCGTGAGCAGTACTGCCCTTGCAGATGGACACCCATGAAATGTCGAAAAAGATGCGGGGTATGATGCTCACAGCACCTGGTATTCCCAAGCGGTCTCCCAATCAGGTACTAACCAGGCCAAACCATGCTTGGCTTCCGAGATCGGGCGAGATCGGGCCTTTTCAGGGTGGTATGGCCGTGAGCGGTACTGCACTAGCAGATGGACACCCATGAAATGTCGAAAAAGATGCGGGGCATGGTTCTCACAGCACCCGGTATTCCCAAGCGGTCTCCCAATCTGGTACTAAACAAGTCTAACCATGCTTGGCTTCCGAGATCGGACGAGATCGGGCCTTTTCAGGGTGGTATGGCCGTGAGCGGTACTGCACTAGCAGATGGACACCCATGAAATGTCGAAAAAGATGCGGGGTATGATGTACACAGCACCTGGTATTCCCAAGCGGACTCCCAATCAGGTACTAACCAGGCCGAACCATGCTTGGCTTCCGAGATCGGACGAGATCGGGCCTTTTCAGGGAGGTATGGCCGTGAGCGGTACTGCACTAGCAGATGGACACCCATGAAATGTCGAAAAAGATGCGGGGTATGATGCTCACCGCACCTGGTATTCCCAAGCGGTCTCCCAATCAGGTACTAACCAGGCCGAACCATGCTTGGCTGCCGAGATCGGACGAGATCAGGCGAGATCGGGCCTTATCAGGGTGGTATGGCCGTGAGCGGTACTGCTCTTGCAGATGGACACCCATGAAATGTCAAAAAAGATGCGGGGTATGATGCTCACAGCACCTGGTATTCCCAAGCAGTCTCCCAATCAGGTACTAAACAGGCCGAACCATGCTTGGCTTCCGAGATCGGACGAGATCGGGCCTTTTCAGCGTGGTATGGCCGTGAGCGGTACTGCACTAGCAGATGGACACCCATGAAATGTCGAAAAAGATGCTGGGTATGATGCTCACAGCACCTGGTATTCCCAAGCGGTCTGCCAATCAGGTACTAACCAGGCTGAACCATGCTTGGCTG
Source organism: Stigmatopora nigra (assembly GCF_051989575.1). Lineage (NCBI taxonomy): Eukaryota > Metazoa > Chordata > Actinopteri > Syngnathiformes > Syngnathidae > Stigmatopora > Stigmatopora nigra. The sequence goes on from NW_027551603.1 coordinate 1,603,968, forward strand.
CCTAGATCGGACGAGATCGGGCCTTTTCAGGGTGGTATGGCCGTGAGCGGTACTGCTCTTGCAGATGGACACCCATGAAATGTCAAAAAAGATGCGGGGTATGATGCTCACAGCACCTGGTATTCCCAAGCGGTCTCCCAATCAGGTACTAAACAGGCCGAATCATGCTTGGCTTCCGAGATCGGACGAGATCGGGCCTTTTCAGGGTGGTATGGCCGTGAGCGGTACTGCACTAGCAGATGGACACCCATGAAATGTCGAAAAAGATGCGGGGTATGATGCTTAAAGCACCTGGTATTCCCAAGCGGTCTCCCAATCAGGTACTAAACAGGCCGAACCATGCTTGGCTTCCGAGATCGGACGAGATCGGGCCTTTTCAGGGTGGTATGGCCGTGAGCGGTACTGCACTAGCAGATGGACACCCATGAAATGTCGAAAAAGATGCGGGGTATGATGCTCACAGCACCTGGTATTCCCAAGCAGTTTCCCAATCAGGTACTAAACAGGCCGAACCATGCTTGGCTTCCGAGATCGGACGAGATCGGGCCTTTTTTAGGGTGGTATAGCCATGAGCGGTACTGCTCTTGCAGATGGACACCCATGAAATGTCGAAAAAGATGCGGGGTATGATGCTCACAGCACCTGGTATTCCCAAGCGGTCTCCCAATCAGGTACTAAACAGGCCGAACCATGCTTGGCTGCCGAGATCGGACGAGATCGGGCCTTTTCAGGGTGGTATGGCCGTGAGCGGTACTGTACTAGCAGATGGACACCCATGAAATGTCGAAAAAGATGCGGGGTATGATGCTCACAGCACCTGGTATTCCCAAGCGGTCTCCCAATCAGGTACTAACCAGCCGAACCATGCTTGGCTGCCGAGATCGAGCCTTTTCAGGGTGGTATGGCCGTGAGCGGTACTGCTCTTGCAGATGGACACCCATGAAATGTCGAAAAAGATGCGGGGTATAATGCTCACAGCCCCTGGTATTCCCAAGCGGTCTCCCAATCAGGTACTAAACAGGCCGAATTATGTTTGGCTTCCGAGATCGGACGAGATCGGGTCTTTTCAGGGTGGTATGGCCGTGAGCGGTACTGCTCTTGCAGATGGACACCCATGAAATGTCGAAAAATTTGTGGGGTATGATGCTCACAGCACCAGGTATTCCCAAGCGGTCTCCCAATCAGGTACTAAACAGGCCGAACCATGCTTGGCTGCTGAGATCGGACGAGATCGGGCCTTTTCAGGGTGGTATCGCCGTGAGCGGTACTGCTCTTGCAGATGGACACCCATGAAATGTCGAAAAAGATGCGGGGTATGATGCTCACAGCACCTGGTATTCCCAAGCGGTCTCCCAATCAGGTACTAAACAGGCCGAACCTTGCTTGGCTGCTGAGATCGGACGAGATCGGGCCTTTTCAGGGTGGTATGGCCGTGAGCGGTACTGCTCTTGCAGATGGACACCCATGAAATGTCGAAAAAGATGCGGGGTATGATGCTCACAGCACATGGTATTGCCAAGCGGTCTCGCAATCAGGTACTAACCAGGCCGAACCATGCTTGGCTTCCGAGATCGGACGAGATCGGACGAGATCGGGCCTTTTCAGGGTGGTATGGCCGTGAGCGGTACTGCACTAGCAGATGGACACCCATGAAATGTCGAAAAAGATGCGGGGTATGATGCTCACAGCACCTGGTATTCACAAGCAGTCTCCCAATCAGGTATTAACCAGGCTGAACCATGCTTGGCTGCCGAGATCGGACGAGATCGGGCGAGATCGGGCCTTATCAGGGTGGTATGGCCGTGAGCGGTACTGCTCTTGCAGATGGACACCCATGAAATGTCGAAAAAGATGCGGGGTATGATGCTCACAGCACCTGGTATTCTCAAGCGGTCTCCCAATCAGGTACTAACCAGGCCGAACCATGCTTGGCTGCCGAGTTCGGACGGGATCGGGCGAGATCGGGCCTTTTCAGGGTGGTATGGCCGTGAGCGGTACTGCTTTTGCAGATGGACACCCATGAAATGTCGAAAAAGATGCGGGGTATGATGCTCACAGCACGTGGTATTCCCAAGCGGTCTCCCAATCAGGTACTAACCAGGCCGAACCATGCTTGGCTGCCGAGATCGGACGAGATCGGACGAGATCGGGCCTTTTCAGGGTGGTATGGCCGTGAGCGGTACTGCACTAGCAGATGGACACCCATGAAATGTCGAAAAAGATGCGGGGTATGATGCTCACAGCACCTGGTATTCCCAAGCGGTCTCCCAATCAGGTACTAACCAGGCCGAACGATGCTTGGCTTCCTAGATCGGGCGAGATCGGGCCTTTTCAGGGTGGTATGGCCGTGAGCGGTACTGCTTTTGCAGATGGACACCCATGAAATGTCGAAAAAGATGCGGGGTATGATGCTCGCAGCACCTGGTATTCCCAAGCGGTCTCCCAATCAGGTACTTACCAGGCCGAACCATGCTTGGCTTCCGAGATCGGAGGAGATTGGGCCTTTTCAGGGTGGTATGGCCGTGAGCGGTACTACTCTTGCAGATGGACACCCATGAAATGTCGAAAAAGATGCGGGGCAAGATGCTCACAGCACCTGGTATTCCCAAGCGGTCTCCCAATCAGGTACTAAACAGGCGGAACCCTGCTTGGTTGCCGAGATCGGACGAGATCGGGCCTTATCAGGGTGGTATGGCCGTGAATGGTACTGCTCTTGCAGATGGACACCCATGAAATGTCGAAAAAGGTGCGGGGTATGATGCTCACAGCACCTGGTATTCCCAAGCAGTCTCCCAATCAGGTACTAACCAGGCCGAATCATGCTTGGCTGCCGAGATCGGACGAGATCGGGCGAGATCGGGCCTTTTCAGGGTGGTATGGCCGTGAGCGGTACTGCTCTTGCAGATGGACACCCATGAAATGTCGAAAAAGATGCGGGGCAAGATGCTCACAGCACCTGGTATTCCCAAGCGGTCTCCCAATCAGGTACTAAACAGGCGGAACCATGCTTGGCTTCCGAGATCGGAGGAGATTGGGCCTTTTCAGGGTGGTATGGCCGTGAGCGGTACTATTCTTGCAGATGGACACCCATGAAATGTCGAAAAAGATGCGGGGCAAGATGCTCACAGCACCTGGTATTCCCAAGCTGTCTCCCAATCAGGTACTAAACAGGCGGAACCCTGCTTGGCTGCCGAGATCGGACGAGATCGGGCCTTATCAGGGTGGTATGGCCGTGAATGGTACTGCTCTTGCAGATGGACACCCATGAAATGTCGAAAAAGGTGCGGGGTATGATGCTCACAGCACCTGGTATTCCCAAGCGGTCTCCCAATCAGGTACTAACCAGGCCGAACCATGCTTGGCTGCCGAGATCGGACGAGATCGGGCGAGATCGGGCCTTTTCAGGGTGGTATGGCCGTAAACGGTACTGCTCTTGCAGATGGACACCCATGAAATGTCGAAAAAGATGCGGGGTATGATGCTCACAGCACCTGGTATTCCCAAGCGGTCTCCCAATCAGGTACTAACCAGGCCGAACCATGCTTGGCTGCCGAGATCGGACGAGATCGGGCGAGATCGGGCCTTATCAGGGTGGTATGGCTGTGAGCGGTACTGCTCTTGCAGATGGACACCCATGAAATGTCGAAAAAGTTGCAGGGTATGATGCTCACAGCACCTGGTATTCCCAAGCTGTCTCCCAATCAGGTACTAACCAGGCCGAACGATGCTTGGCTGCCGAGATCGGACGAGATCGGACGAGATCGGGCCTTTTCAGGGTGGTATGGCCGTGAGCGGTACTGCACTAGCAGATGGACACCCATGAAATGTCGAAAAAGATGCGGGGTATGATGCTCACAGCACCTGGTATTCCCAAGCGGTCTCACAATCAGGTACTAAACAGGCCAAACCATGCTTGGCTTCCGAGATCGGACGAGATCGGGCCTTATCAGGGTGGTATGGCCGTGAGCGGTACTGCTCTTGCAGATGGACAGCCATGAAATGTCGAAAAAGATGCGGGGTATGATGCTCACAGCACCTGGTATTCCCAAGCGGTCTCCCAATCAGGTACTGACCAGGCCGAACCATGCTTGGCTTCCGAGATCGGACGAGATCGGGCCTTTTCAGGGTGGTATGGCCGTGGGCGGTACTGTACTAGCAGATGGACACCCATGAAATGTCGAAAAAGATGCGGGGTATGATGCTCACAGCACCTGGTATTCCCAAGCGGTCTCCCAATCAGGTACTAACCAGGCCGAACCATGCTTAGCTGCCGAGATCGGACGAGAGCGGGCGAGATCGGGCCTTTTCAGGGTGGTATGGCCGTGAGCGGTACTGCACTAGCAGATGGACACCCATGAAATGTCGAAAATGATGCGGGGTATGATGCTCACAGCACCTGGTATTCCCAAGCGGACTCCCATTCAGGTACTAACCTGGCCGAACCATGCTTGGCTGCCGAGATCGGACGAGATCGGGCGAGATCGGGCCTTATCAGGGTGGTATGGCTGTGAGCGGTACTGCTCTTGCAGATGGACACCCATGAAATGTCGAAAAAGATGCGGGGTATGATGCTCACAGCACCTGGTATTCCTAAGCGGTCTCCCAATCAGGTACTAACCAGGCCGAACCATGCTTGGCTGCCGAGATCGGACGAGATCGGGCCTTTTCAGGGTGGTATGGCCGTGAGCGGTACTGCTCTTGCAGATGGACACCCATGAAATGTCGAAAAAGATGCAGGGTATGATGCTCACAGCACCTGGTATTCCCAAGCGGTCTCCCAATCAGGTACTAAACAGGCCGAACCATGCTTGGCTTCCGAGATCGGACGAGATCGGGCCTTTTCAGGGTGGTATGGCCTTGAGCGGTACTGCTCTTACAGATGGACACCCATGAAAGGTCGAAAAAGATGCGGGGCATGGTTCTCACAGCACCTGGTACTCCCAAGCGGTCTCCCAATCAGATACTAACGAGGCCGAACCATGCTTGGCTTCCGAGATCGGACGAGACCGGACGAGATCGGGCCTTTTCAGGGTGGTATGGCCGTGAGCGGTACTGCACTAGCAGATGGACACCCATGAAATGTCGAAAAAGATGCGGGGTATGATGCTCACAGCACCAGGTATTTCCAAGCGGTCTCCCAATCAGGTACTAACCAGGCTGAACCATGCTTGGCTTCCGAGATCGGACGAGATCGGGCCTTTTCAGGGTGGTATGGCCGTGAGCGGTACTGCACTAGCAGATGGACACCCATGAAATGTCGAAAAAGATGCGGGGTATGATGCTCACAGCACCTGGTATTCCCAAGCGGTCTCCCAATCAGGTACTAAACAGGCCGAACCATGCTTGGCTGCAGAGATCGGACGAGATCGGGCCTTTTCAGGGTGGTATGGCCGTGAGCGGTACTGCACTAGCAGATGGACACCCATGAAATGTCGAAAAAGATGCGGGGTATGATGCTCACAGCAACTGGTATTCCCAAGCGGTCTCCCAACCAGGTACTAACCAGGCCGAACCATGCTTGACTTCCGAGATCGGACGAGATCGGGCCTTTTCAGGGTGGTACGGCCGTGAGCGGTACTGCTCTTGCAGATGGACACCCATGAAATGTCGAAAAAGATGCGGGGTATGATGCTCACAGCACCTGGTATTCCCAAGCGGTCTCCCAATCAGGCACTAACCAGGCCGAACCATGCTTGGCTTCCGAGATTGGGCGAGATCGGGCCTTTTCAGGGTGGTATGGCCGTGAGCGGTACTGCTCATGCAGATGGACACCCATGAAATGTCGAAAAAGATGCGGGGTATGATGCTCACAGCACCTGGTATTCCCAAGCGGTCTCCCAATCAGGTACTAACCAGGCCGAACCATGCTTGGCTTCCGAGATCGGACGATATCGGGCCTTTTCAGGGTGGTATGGCCGTGATCGATACTGCTTTTGCAGATGGACACCCATGAAATGTCGAAAAAGATGCGGGGTATGATGCTCACAGCACTTGGTATTCCCAAGCGGTCTCCCAATCAGGTACTAACCAGGCCGAACCATGCTTGGCTTCCGAAATCGGACGAGATCGGGCCTTTTCAGGGTGGTATGGCTGTGAGCGGTACTGCACTAGCAGATGGACACCCATGAAATGTCGAAAAAGATGCGGGGTATGATGCTCACAGCACCTGGTATTCCCAAGCGGTCTCCCAATCAGGTACTAACCAGGCCGTACCATGCTTGGCTTCCGAGATCGAACGAGATCGGGCCTTTTCAGGGTGGTATGGCTGTGAGCGGTACTGCTCTTGCAGATGGACACCCATGAAATGTCGAAAAAGATGCGGGGTATGATGCTCACAGCACCTGGTATTCCCAAGCGGTCTCCCAATCAGGTACTAACCAGGCCGAACCATGCTTGGCTTCCGAGATCGGACGAGATCGGGCCTTTTCAGGGTGGTATGGCCGTGAGCGGTACTGCACTAGCAGATGGACACCCATGAAATGTCGAAAAAGATGCGGGGTATGATGCTCACAGTACCTGGTATTCCCAAGCGGTTTCCCAATCAGGTACTAATCAGGCCGAACCATGCTTGGCTTCCGAGATCGGACGAGATCGGTCCTTTTCAGGGTAGTATGGCCGTGAGCGGTACTGCTCTCGCAGATGGACACCCATGAAATGTCGAAAAAGATGCGGGGTATGATGCTCACAGCACCTGGTATTCCCAAGCGGTCTCCCAATCAGGTACTAAACAGGCCGAACCATGCTTGGCTTCAAAGATCGGACGAGATCGGGCCTTTTCAGGGTGGTATGGCCGTGAGCGGTACTGCACTAGCAGATGGACACCCATGAAATGTCGAAAAAGATGCGGGGTATGATGCTCACAGCACCTGGTATTCCCAAGCGGTCTCCCAATCAGGTACGAACCAGGCCGAACCTTGCTTGGCTTCTGAGATCGGACGAGATCGGGCCTTTTCAGGGTGGTATGGCCGCGAGTGGTACTGCGCTTGCAGATGGACACCCATGAAATGTCGAAAAAGATGCGGGGTATGATGCTCACAGCAACTGGTATTCCCAAGGGGTCTCCCAATCAGGTACTAACCAGGCCGAACCATGCTTGGCTTCCGAGATTGGACGAGATTGGGCCTTTTCAGGGTGGTATGGCCGGGAGCGGTACTGCACTAGCAGATGGACACCCATGAAATGTCGAAAAAGGTGCGGGGTATGATGCTCACAGCATCTGGTATTCCCAAGCGGTCTCCCAATCAGGTACTAACCAGGCCGAACCATGCTTGGCTTCCGAGATCGGACGAGATCGGGCCTTTTCAGGGTGGTATGGCCGTGAGCGGTACTGCAGTAGCAGATGGACACCCATGAAATGTCGAAAAAGATGCGGGGTACGATGCTCACAGCACCTGGTATTCCCAAGCGGTCTCCCAATCAGGTACTAACCAGGCCGAACCATGCTTGGCTTCCGAGATCGGACGAGATCAGGCCTTTTCAGGGTGGTATGGCCGTGAGCGGTACTGCTCTTGCAGATGGACACCCATGAAATGTCGAAAAAAATGCGGGGTATGATGCTCACAGCACCTGGTATTCCCAAGCGGTCTCCCAATCAGGTACTAATCAGGCCGAACTTGCTTGGCTTCCGGGATCGGACGAGATCGGGCCTTTTCGGGGTGGTATGGCCGTGAGCGGTACTGCATTAGCAGATGGACACCCATGAAATGTCGAAAAAGATGCGGGGCATGATGCTCACAGCACCTGGTATTCCCAAGCGGTCTCCCAATCAGGTACTAACCAGGCCGAACCATGCTTGGCTTCCGAGATCGGACGAGATCGGGCCTTTTCAGGGTGGTATGGCCGTGAGCGGTACTGCTCTTGCAGATGGACACCCATGAAATGTCGAAAAAGATGCGGGGTATGATGCTCACAGCACTTGGTATTCCCAAGCGGTCTCCCAATCAGGTACTAAACAGGCCGAACGATGCTTGGCTTCCGAGATCGGACGAGATCGGGCCTTTTCAGGGTGGTATGGCAGTGAGCGGTACTGCACTAGCAGATGGACACCCATGAAATGTCGAAAAAGATGCGGGGTATGATGCTCACAGCACCTGGTATTCCCAAGCGGTCTCCCAATATGGTACTAACCAGGCCGAACCATGCTTGGCTTCCGAGATCGGACGAGATCGGGCCTTTTCAGGGTGGTATGGCCGTGAGCAGTACTGCACTAGCAGATGGACACCCATGAAATGTTGAAAAAGATGCGGGGTATGATGCTCACAGTACCTGGTATTCCCAAGCGGTCTCCCAATCAGGTACTAACCAGGCCGAGCCATGCTTGGCTTCCGTGATCGGATGAGATCGGTCCTTTTCATGGTGGTATGGCCGTAAGCAGTACTGCTCATGCAGATGGACACCCATGAAATGTCGAAAAAGATGCGGGGTATGATGCTCACAGCACCTGGTATTCCCAAGCGGTCTCCCAATCAGGTACTAAACAGGCCGAACCATGCTTGGCTTCCGAGATCGGACGAAATCGGGCCTTTTCAGGGTGGTATGGCCGTGAGCGGTACTGCACTAGCAGATGGACACACATGAAATGTCGAAAAAGATGCGGGGTATGATGCTCACAGCACCTGGTATTCCCAAGCGGTCTCCCAATCAGGTACTAACCAGGCCGAACCATGCTTGGCTTCCGAGATCGGGCGAGATCGGGCCTTTTCAGGGTGGTATGGCCGTGAGCGGTACTGCTCTTGCAGATGGACACCCATGAAATGTCGAAAAAGATGCGGGGTATGATGCTCACAGAACCTGGTATTCCCAAGCGGTCTCCCAATCAGGTACTAAACAGGCCGAACCATGCTTGGCTTCCAAGATCGGACGAGATAGGGCCTTTTCAGGGTGGTATGGCCGTGAGCGGTACTGCTCTTGCAGATGGACACCCATGAAATGTCGAAAAAGATGCGGGGTATGATGCTCACAGCACCTGGTATTCCCAAGCGGTCTCCCAATCAGGTACTAACCAGGCCGAACCATGCTTGGCTTCCAAGATCGGAGGAGATCGGGCCTTTTCAGGGTGGTATGGCCGTGAGCGGTACTGCTCTTGCAGATGGACACCCATGAAATGTCGAAAAAGATGCGGGGTATGATGCTCACAGCACCTGGTATTCCCAAGCGGTCTCCCAATCAGGTACTAACCAGGCCGAACCATGCTTGGCTACCGAGATCGGACGAGATCGGGCGAGATCGGGCGAGATCGGGCCTTTTCAGGGTGGCATGGCCGTGAGCGGTACTGCTCTTGCAGATGGACACCCATGAAATGTCGAAAAAGATGCAGGGTATGATGCTCACAGCACCTGGTATTCCCAAGCGGTCTCCCAATCAGGTACTAACCAGGCCGAACCATGCTTGGCTGCCGAGTTCGGACGAGATCGGGCGAGATCGGGCCTTTTCAGGGTGGTATGGCCGTGAGCGGTACTGCTCTTGCAGATGGACACCCATGAAATGTCGAAAATGATGCGGGGTATGATGCTCACAGCACCTGGTATTCCCAAGCGGTCTCCCAATCAGGTACTAACCAGGCCTAACCATGCTTGGCTGCCGAGATCGGACGAGATCGGACGAGATCGGGCCTTTTCAGGGTGGTATGGCCGTGAGCGGTACTGCTCTTGCAGATGGACACCCATGAAATGTCGAAAAAGATGCGGGGTATGATGCTCACAGCATCTGGTATTCCCAAGCGGTCTCCCAATCAGGTACTTACCAGGCCGAACCATGCTTGGCTTCCGAGATCGGAGGAGATTGGGCCTTTTCAGGGTGGTATGGCCGTGAGCGGTACTACTTTTGCAGATGGACACCCATGAAATGTCAAAAAAGATGCGGGGCAAGATGCTCACAGCACCTGGTATTCCCAAGCGGTCTCCCAATCAGGTACTAAACAGGCTGAACCCTGCTTGGCTGCCGAGATCGGACGAGATCGGGCGAGATCGGGCCTTATCAGGGTGGTATGGCCGTGAGCGGTACTGCTCTTGCAGATGGACACCCATAAAATGTCGAAAAAGGTGCGGGGTATGATGCTCACAGCACCTGGTATTCCCAACCGGTCTCCCAATCAGGTACTAACCAGGCCGAACCATGCTTGGCTGCCGAGATCGGACGAGATCGGGCGAGATCGGGCCTTTTCAGGGTGGTATGGCCGTGAGCGGTACTGCTCTTGCAGATGGACACCCATGAAATGTCGAAAAAGATGCGGGGTATGATGCTCACAGCACCTGGTATTCCCAAGCGGTCTCCCAATCAGGTACTAACCAGGCCGAACCATGCTTGGCTGCCGAGATCGGACGAGATCGGGCGAGATCGGGCCTTTTCAGGGTGGTATGGCCGTGAGCGGTACTGCTCTTGCAGATGGACACCCATGAAATGTCGAAAAAGATGCAGGGTATGATGCTCACAGCACCTGGTATTCCCAAGTGGTCTCCCAATCAGGTACTAACCAGGCCGAAGCATGCTTGGCTGCCGAGATCGGACGAGATCGGGCGAGATCGGGCCTTATTAGGGTGGTATGGCCGTGAGCGGTACTGCTCTTGCAGATGGACACCCATGAAATGTCGAAAAAGATGCGGGGTATGATGCTCACAGCACCTGGTATTCTCAAGCGGTCTCCCAATCAGGTACTAACCAGGCCGAACCATGCTTGGCTGCCGAGTTCGGACGAGACCGGGCGAGATCGGGCCTTTTCAGGGTGGTATGGCCGTGAGCGGTACTGCTCTTGCAGATGGACACCCATGAAATGTCGAAAAAGATGCGGGGTATGATGCCCACAGCACCTGGTATTCCCAAGCGGTCTCCCAATCAGGTGCTAACCAGGCTGAACCATGCTTGGCTGCCGAGATCGGACGAGATCGGGCGAGATCGGGCCTTTTCAGGGTGGTATGGCCGTGAACGGTACTGCTCTTGCAGATGGACACCCATGAAATGTCGAAAAAGATGCGGGGTATTATGCTCACAGCACCTGGTATTACCAAGCGGTCTCCCAATCAGGTACTAACCAGGCCGAACCATGCTTGGCTGCCGAGGTCGGACGAGATCGGGCGAGATCGGGCCTTTTCAGGGTGGTATGGCCGTGAGCGGTACTGCTCTTGCAGATGGACACCCATGAAATGTCGAAAAAGATGCGGGGTATGATGCTCACAGCACCTGGTATTGCCAAGCGGTCTCCCAATCAGGTACTAACCAGGCCGAATCATGCTTGGCTTCCGAGATCGGACGAGATCGGGCCTTTTCAGGGTGGTATGGCCGTGAGCGGTACTGCACTAGCAGATGGACACCCATGAAATGTCGAAAAAGATGCGGGGTATGATGCACACAGCACCTGGTATTCCCAAGCGGTCTCCCAATCAGGTACTAACCAGGCCGAACCATGCTTGGCTTCCGAGATCGGACGAGATCGGGCCTTTTCAGGGTGGTATGGCCGTGAGCGGTACTGCTCCTGCAGATGGACACCCATGAAATGTCGAAAAAGATGCGGGGTATGATGCTCACAGCAACTGGTATTCCCAAGCGGTCTCCCAATCAGGTACTAACCAGGCCGAATAATGCTTGGCTTCCGAGATCGGACGAGATAGGGCCTTTTCAGGGTGGTATGGCCGTGAGCGGTACTGCTCTTGCAGATGGACACCCATGAAATGTCGAAAAAGATGCGGGGTATGATGCTCACAGCACCTGGTATTCCCAAGCGGTCTCCCAATCAGGTACTAACCAGGCCGAACCATGCTTGGCTTCCGAGATCGGACGAGATCGGGCCTTTTCAGGGTGGTATGGCCGTGGGCGGTACTGCACTAGCAGATGGACACCCATGAAATGTCGAAAAAGATGCGGGGTATGATGCTCACAGCACCTGGTATTCCCAAGCGGTCTCCCAATCAGGTACTAACCAGGCCGAACCATGCTTGGCTGCCGAGATCGGACGAGAACGGGCGAGATCGGGCCTTTTCAGGGTGGTATGGCCGTGAGCGGTACTGCTCTTGCAGATGGACACCCATGAAATGTCGAAAAAGATGCGGGGTATGATGCTCACAGCACCTGGTATTCCCAAGCGGTCTCCCAATCAGGTACTAACCAGGCCGAACCATGCTTGGCTGCCGAGATCGGACGAGATCGGGCGAGATCGGGCCTTTTCAGGGTGGTATGGCCGTGAGCGGTACTGCTCTTGCAGATGGACACCCATGAAATGTCGAAAAAGATGCAGGGTATGATGCTCACAGCACCTGGTATTCCCAAGTGGTCTCCCAATCAGGTACTAACCAGGCCGAAGCATGCTTGGCTGCCGAGATCGGACGAGATCGGGCGAGATCGGGCCTTATCAGGGTGGTATGGCCGTGAGCGGTACTGCTCTTGCAGATGGACACCCATGAAATGTCGAAAAAGATGCGGGGTATGATGCTCACAGCACCTGGTATTCTCAAGCGGTCTCCCAATCAGGTACTAACCAGGCCGAACCATGCTTGGCTGCCGAGTTCGGACGAGACCGGGCGAGATCGGGCCTTTTCAGGGTGGTATGGCCGTGAGCGGTACTGCTCTTGCAGATGGACACCCATGAAATGTCGAAAAAGATGCGGGGTATGATGCCCACAGCACCTGGTATTCCCAAGCGGTCTCCCAATCAGGTGCTAACCAGGCTGAACCATGCTTGGCTGCCGAGATCGGACGAGATCGGGCGAGATCGGGCCTTTTCAGGGTGGTATGGCCGTGAACGGTACTGCTCTTGCAGATGGACACCCATGAAATGTCGAAAAAGATGCGGGGTATTATGCTCACAGCACCTGGTATTACCAAGCGGTCTCCCAATCAGGTACTAACCAGGCCGAACCATGCTTGGCTGCCGAGGTCGGACGAGATCGGGCGAGATCGGGCCTTTTCAGGGTGGTATGGCCGTGAGCGGTACTGCTCTTGCAGATGGACACCCATGAAATGTCGAAAAAGATGCGGGGTATGATGCTCACAGCACCTGGTATTGCCAAGCGGTCTCCCAATCAGGTACTAACCAGGCCGAATCATGCTTGGCTTCCGAGATCGGACGAGATCGGGCCTTTTCAGGGTGGTATGGCCGTGAGCGGTACTGCACTAGCAGATGGACACCCATGAAATGTCGAAAAAGATGCGGGGTATGATGCACACAGCACCTGGTATTCCCAAGCGGTCTCCCAATCAGGTACTAACCAGGCCGAACCATGCTTGGCTTCCGAGATCGGACGAGATCGGGCCTTTTCAGGGTGGTATGGCCGTGAGCGGTACTGCTCCTGCAGATGGACACCCATGAAATGTCGAAAAAGATGCGGGGTATGATGCTCACAGCAACTGGTATTCCCAAGCGGTCTCCCAATCAGGTACTAACCAGGCCGAATAATGCTTGGCTTCCGAGATCGGACGAGATAGGGCCTTTTCAGGGTGGTATGGCCGTGAGCGGTACTGCTCTTGCAGATGGACACCCATGAAATGTCGAAAAAGATGCGGGGTATGATGCTCACAGCACCTGGTATTCCCAAGCGGTCTCCCAATCAGGTACTAACCAGGCCGAACCATGCTTGGCTTCCGAGATCGGACGAGATCGGGCCTTTTCAGGGTGGTATGGCCGTGGGCGGTACTGCACTAGCAGATGGACACCCATGAAATGTCGAAAAAGATGCGGGGTATGATGCTCACAGCACCTGGTATTCCCAAGCGGTCTCCCAATCAGGTACTAACCAGGCCGAACCATGCTTGGCTGCCGAGATCGGACGAGAACGGGCGAGATCGGGCCTTTTCAGGGTGGTATGGCCGTGAGCGGTACTGCTCTTGCAGATGGACACCCATGAAATGTCGAAAAAGATGCGGGGTCTGATGCTCACAGCACCTGGTATTCCCAAGCGGTCTCCCAATCAGGTACTAAACAGGCCGAACAATGCTTGGCTTCCGAGATCGGACGAGATCGGGCCTTTTCAGGGTGGTATGGCCGTGAGCGGTACTGCTTTTGCAGATGGACACCCATGAAATGTCGAAAAAGATGCGGGGTATGATGCTCACAGCACCTGGTATTCCCAAGCGGTCTCCCAACCAGGTACTAACCAGGCTGAACCATGCTTGGCTTCCAAGATCGGACGAGATCGGGCCTTTTCAGGGTGGTATGCCCGTGAGCGGTACTCCACTGGCAGATGGACACCCATGAAATGTCGAAAAAGATGCGGGGTATGATGCTCACAGCACCTGGTATTCCCAAGCGGTCTCCCAATCAGGCACTAACCAGGCCGAACCATGCTTGGCTGCCGAGTTCGGACGAGATCGGGCAAGATCGGGCCTTTTCAGGGTGGTATAGCCGTGAGCGGTACTGCTCTTGCAGATGGACACCCATGAAATGTCGAAAATGATGCGGGGTATGATGCTCACAGCACCTGGTATTCCCAAGCGGTCTCCCAATCAGGTACTAACCAGGCCGAACCATGCTTGGCTGCCGAGATCGGACGAGATCGGACGAGATCGGGCCTTTTCAGGGTGGTATGGCCGCGAACGGTACTGGTCTTGCAGATGGACACCCATGAAATGTCGAAAAAGATACGGGGTATGATGCCCACAGCACCTGGTATTCCCAAGCGGTCTCCCAATCAGGTGCTAACCAGGCTGAACCATGCTTGGCTGCCGAGGTCGGAAGAGATCGGGCGAGATCGGGCCTTTTCAGGGTGGTATGGCCGTGAGCGGTACTGCTCTTGCAGATGGACACCCATGAAATGTCGAAAAAGATGCGGGGTATGATGCTCACAGCACCTGGTATTCCCAAGCGGTCTCCCAATCAGGTACTAACCAGGCCGAACCATGCTTGGCTTCCGAGATCGGACGAGATCGGGCCTTTTCAGGGTGGTATGGCCGTGAGCGGTACTGCACTAGCAGATGGACACCCATGAAATGTCGAAAAAGATGCGGGGTATGATGCTCACAGCACCTGGTATTCCCAAGCGGTCTCCCAATCAGGTACTAACCAGGCTGATCCATGCTTGGCTTCCTAGATCGGGCGAGATCGGGCCTTTTCAGGGTGGTATGGCCGTGAGCAGTACTGCTCTTGCAGATGGACACCCATGAAATGTCGAAAAAGGTGCGGGGTATGATGCTCACAGCACCTGGTATTCCCAACCGGTCTCCCAATCAGGTACTAACCAGGCCGAACCATGCTTGGCTGCCGAGATCGGACGAGATCGGGCGAGATCGGGCCTTTTCAGGGTGGTATGGCCGTGAGCGGTACTGCTCTTGCAGATGGACACCCATGAAATGTCGAAAAAGATGCGGGGTATGATGCTCACAGCACCTGGTATTCCCAAGCGGTCTCCCAATCAGGTACTAACCAGGCCGAACCATGCTTGGCTACCGAGATCGGACGAGATCGGGCGAGATCGGGCGAGATCGGGCCTTTTCAGGGTGGTATGGCCGTGAGCGGTACTGCTCTTGCAGATGGACACCCATGAAATGTCGAAAAAGATGCAGGGTATGATGCTCACAGCACCTGGTATTCCCAAGCAGTCTCCCAATCAGGTACTAACCAGGCCGAACCATGCTTGGCTGCCGAGTTCGGACGAGATCGGGCGAGATCGGGCCTTTTCAGGGTGGTATGGCCGTGAGCGGTACTGCTCTTGCAGATGGACACCCATGAAATGTCGAAAATGATGCGGGGTATGATGCTCACAGCACCTGGTATTCCCAAGCGGTCTCCCAATCAGGTACTAACCAGGCCGAACCATGCTTGGCTGCCGAGATCGGACGAGATCGGACGAGATCGGGCCTTTTCAGGGTGGTATGGCCGTGAACGGTACTGGTCTTGCAGATGGACACCTATGAAATGTCGAAAAAGATACGGGGTATGATGCCCACAGCACCTGGTATTCCCAAACGGTCTCCCAATCAGGTGCTAACCAGGCTGAACCATGCTTGGCTGCCGAGATCGGACGAGATCGGGCGAGATCGGGCCTTTTCAGGGTGGTATGGCCGTGAGCGGTACTGCTTTTGCAGATGGACACCCATGAAATGTCGAAAAAGATGCGGGGTATGATGCTCACAGCACCTGGTATTCCCAAGCGGTCTCCCAATCAGGTACTTACCAGGCCGAACCATGCTTGGCTTCCGAGTTCGGAGGAGATTGGGCCTTTTCAGGGTGGTATGGCCGTGAGCGGTACTACTCTTGCAGATGGACACCCATGAAATGTCGAAAAAGATGCGGGGTATGATGCTCACAGCACCTGGTATTCCCAACCGGTCTCCCAATCAGATACTAACGAGGCCGAACCATGCTTGGCTTCCGAGATCGGACGAGACCGGACGAGATCGGGCCTTTTCAGGGTGGTATGGCCGTGAGCGGTACTGCACTAGCAGATGGACACCCATGAAATGTCGAAAAAGATGCGGGGTATGATGCTCACAGCACCAGGTATTTCCAAGCGGTCTCCCAATCAGGTACTTACCAGGCCGAACCATGCTTGGCTTCCGAGATCGGAGGAGATCGGGCCTTTTCAGGGTGGTATGGCCGTGAGCGGTACTGTACTAGCAGATGGACACCCATGAAATGTCGAAAAAGATGCGGGGTATGATGCTCACAGCACCTGGTATTCCCAAGCGGTCTCCCAATCAGGTACTAACCAGGCCGAACCATGCTTGGCTGCCGAGATCGGACGAGAGCGGGCGAGATCGGGCCTTTTCAGGGTGGTATGGCCGTGAGCGGTACTGCACTAGCAGATGGACACCCATGAAATGTCGAAAAAGATGCGGGGTATGATGCTCACAGCACCTGGTATTCCCAAGGGGTCTCCCAATCAGGTACTAACCAGGCCGAACCATGCTTGGCTTCCGAGATCGGACGAGATTGGGCCTTTTCAGGGTGGTATGGCCGGGAGGGGTACTGCACTAGCAGATGGACACCCATGAAATGTCGAAAAAGGTGCGGGGTATGATGCTCACAGCATCTGGTATTCCCAAGCGGTCTCCCAATCAGGTACTAACCAGGCCGAACCATGCTTGGCTTCCGAGATCAGACGAGATCGGGCCTTTTCAGGGTGGTATGGCCGTGAGCGGTACTGCACCAGCAGATGGACACCCATGAAATGTCGAAAAAGATGCTGGGTATGATGCTCACAGCACCTGGTATTCCCAAGCGGTCTCCCAATCAGGTACTAACCAGGCCGAACCATGCTTGGCTTCCAAGATCGGAGGAGATCGGGCCTTTTCAGGGTGGTATGGCCGTGAGCGGTACTGCTCTTGCAGATGGACACCCATGAAATGTCGAAAAAGATGCGGGGTATGATGCTCACAGCATCTGGTATTCCCATGCGGTCTCCCAATCGGGTACTAACCAGGCCGAACCATGCTTGGCTTCCGAGATCGGACGAGATCGGGCCTTTTCGGGGTGGTATGGCCGTGAGCGGTACTGCACTAGCAGATGGACACCCATGAAATGTCGAAAAAGATGCGGGGTGTGATGCTTACAGTACCTGGTATTCCCAAGCGGTCTCCCAATCAGGTACTAACCAGGCCGAACCATGCTTGGCTTCTGGGATCGAACGAGATCGGGCCTTTTCAGGGTGGTATGGCCGTGAGCGGTACTACTCTTGCAGATGGACACCCATGAAATGTCGAAAAAGATGCGGGGCAAGATGCTCACAGCACCTGGTATTCCCAAGCGGTCTCCCAATCAGGTACTAAACAGGCTGAACCCTGCTTGGCTGCCGAGATCGGACGAGATCGGGCGAGATCGGGCCTTATCAGGGTGGTATGGCCGTGAGCGGTACTGCTCTTGCAGATGGACACCCATGAAATGTCGAAAAAGGTGCGGGGTATGATGCTTACAGCACCTGGTATTCCCAACCGGTCTCCCAATCAGGTACTAACCAGGCCGAACCATGCTTGGCTGCCGAGATCGGACGAGATCGGGCGAGATCGGGCCTTTTCAGGGTGGTATGGCCGTGAGCGGTACTGCTCTTGCAGATGGACACCCATGAAATGTCGAAAAAGATGCAGGGTATGATGCTCACAGCACCTGGTATTCCCAAGCGGTCTCCCAATCAGGTACTAACCAGGCCGAACCATGCTTGGCTGCCGAGTTCGGACGAGATCGGGCGAGATCGGGCCTTTTCAGGGTGGTATGGCCGTGAGCGGTACTGCTCTTGCAGATGGACACCCATGAAATGTCGAAAATGATGCGGGGTATGATGCTCACAGCACCTGGTATTCCCAAGCGGTCTCCCAATCAGGTACTAACCAGGCCGAACCATGCTTGGCTTCCGAGATCGGGCCTTTTCAGGGTGGTATGGCCGTGAGCGGTACTGCTCATGCAGATGGACACCCATGAAATGTCGAAAAAGATGCGGGGTATGATGCTCACAGCACCTGGTATTCCCAAGCGGTCTCCCAATCAGGTACTAACCAGGCCGAACCATGCTTGGCTGCCGAGATCGGACGAGAACGGGCGAGATCGGGCCTTTTCAGGGTGGTATGGCCGTGAGCGGTACTGCTCTTGCAGATGGACACCCATGAAATGTCGAAAAAGATGCGGGGTATGATGCTCACAGCACCTGGTATTCCCAAGCGGTCTCCCAATCAGGTACTAACCAGGCCGAACCATGCTTGGCTGCCGAGATCGGACGAGATCGGGCGAGATCGGGCCTTTTCAGGGTGGTATGGCCGTGAGCGGTACTGCTCTTGCAGATGGACACCCATGAAATGTCGAAAAAGATGCAGGGTATGATGCTCACAGCACCTGGTATTCCCAAGTGGTCTCCCAATCAGGTACTAACCAGGCCGAAGCATGCTTGGCTGCCGAGATCGGACGAGATCGGGCGAGATCGGGCCTTATCAGGGTGGTATGGCCGTGAGCGGTACTGCTCTTGCAGATGGACACCCATGAAATGTCGAAAAAGATGCGGGGTATGATGCTCACAGCACCTGGTATTCTCAAGCGGTCTCCCAATCAGGTACTAACCAGGCCGAACCATGCTTGGCTGCCGAGTTCGGACGAGACCGGGCGAGATCGGGCCTTTTCAGGGTGGTATGGCCGTGAGCGGTACTGCTCTTGCAGATGGACACCCATGAAATGTCGAAAAAGATGCGGGGTATGATGCCCACAGCACCTGGTATTCCCAAGCGGTCTCCCAATCAGGTGCTAACCAGGCTGAACCATGCTTGGCTGCCGAGATCGGACGAGATCGGGCGAGATCGGGCCTTTTCAGGGTGGTATGGCCGTGAACGGTACTGCTCTTGCAGATGGACACCCATGAAATGTCGAAAAAGATGCGGGGTATTATGCTCACAGCACCTGGTATTACCAAGCGGTCTCCCAATCAGGTACTAACCAGGCCGAACCATGCTTGGCTGCCGAGGTCGGACGAGATCGGGCGAGATCGGGCCTTTTCAGGGTGGTATGGCCGTGAGCGGTACTGCTCTTGCAGATGGACACCCATGAAATGTCGAAAAAGATGCGGGGTATGATGCTCACAGCACCTGGTATTGCCAAGCGGTCTCCCAATCAGGTACTAACCAGGCCGAATCATGCTTGGCTTCCGAGATCGGACGAGATCGGGCCTTTTCAGGGTGGTATGGCCGTGAGCGGTACTGCACTAGCAGATGGACACCCATGAAATGTCGAAAAAGATGCGGGGTATGATGCACACAGCACCTGGTATTCCCAAGCGGTCTCCCAATCAGGTACTAACCAGGCCGAACCATGCTTGGCTTCCGAGATCGGACGAGATCGGGCCTTTTCAGGGTGGTATGGCCGTGAGCGGTACTGCTCCTGCAGATGGACACCCATGAAATGTCGAAAAAGATGCGGGGTATGATGCTCACAGCAACTGGTATTCCCAAGCGGTCTCCCAATCAGGTACTAACCAGGCCGAATAATGCTTGGCTTCCGAGATCGGACGAGATAGGGCCTTTTCAGGGTGGTATGGCCGTGAGCGGTACTGCTCTTGCAGATGGACACCCATGAAATGTCGAAAAAGATGCGGGGTATGATGCTCACAGCACCTGGTATTCCCAAGCGGTCTCCCAATCAGGTACTAACCAGGCCGAACCATGCTTGGCTTCCGAGATCGGACGAGATCGGGCCTTTTCAGGGTGGTATGGCCGTGGGCGGTACTGCACTAGCAGATGGACACCCATGAAATGTCGAAAAAGATGCGGGGTATGATGCTCACAGCACCTGGTATTCCCAAGCGGTCTCCCAATCAGGTACTAACCAGGCCGAACCATGCTTGGCTGCCGAGATCGGACGAGAACGGGCGAGATCGGGCCTTTTCAGGGTGGTATGGCCGTGAGCGGTACTGCTCTTGCAGATGGACACCCATGAAATGTCGAAAAAGATGCGGGGTCTGATGCTCACAGCACCTGGTATTCCCAAGCGGTCTCCCAATCAGGTACTAAACAGGCCGAACAATGCTTGGCTTCCGAGATCGGACGAGATCGGGCCTTTTCAGGGTGGTATGGCCGTGAGCGGTACTGCTTTTGCAGATGGACACCCATGAAATGTCGAAAAAGATGCGGGGTATGATGCTCACAGCACCTGGTATTCCCAAGCGGTCTCCCAACCAGGTACTAACCAGGCTGAACCATGCTTGGCTTCCAAGATCGGACGAGATCGGGCCTTTTCAGGGTGGTATGCCCGTGAGCGGTACTCCACTGGCAGATGGACACCCATGAAATGTCGAAAAAGATGCGGGGTATGATGCTCACAGCACCTGGTATTCCCAAGCGGTCTCCCAATCAGGCACTAACCAGGCCGAACCATGCTTGGCTGCCGAGTTCGGACGAGATCGGGCAAGATCGGGCCTTTTCAGGGTGGTATAGCCGTGAGCGGTACTGCTCTTGCAGATGGACACCCATGAAATGTCGAAAATGATGCGGGGTATGATGCTCACAGCACCTGGTATTCCCAAGCGGTCTCCCAATCAGGTACTAACCAGGCCGAACCATGCTTGGCTGCCGAGATCGGACGAGATCGGACGAGATCGGGCCTTTTCAGGGTGGTATGGCCGCGAACGGTACTGGTCTTGCAGATGGACACCCATGAAATGTCGAAAAAGATACGGGGTATGATGCCCACAGCACCTGGTATTCCCAAGCGGTCTCCCAATCAGGTGCTAACCAGGCTGAACCATGCTTGGCTGCCGAGGTCGGAAGAGATCGGGCGAGATCGGGCCTTTTCAGGGTGGTATGGCCGTGAGCGGTACTGCTCTTGCAGATGGACACCCATGAAATGTCGAAAAAGATGCGGGGTATGATGCTCACAGCACCTGGTATTCCCAAGCGGTCTCCCAATCAGGTACTAACCAGGCCGAACCATGCTTGGCTTCCGAGATCGGACGAGATCGGGCCTTTTCAGGGTGGTATGGCCGTGAGCGGTACTGCACTAGCAGATGGACACCCATGAAATGTCGAAAAAGATGCGGGGTATGATGCTCACAGCACCTGGTATTCCCAAGCGGTCTCCCAATCAGGTACTAACCAGGCTGATCCATGCTTGGCTTCCTAGATCGGGCGAGATCGGGCCTTTTCAGGGTGGTATGGCCGTGAGCAGTACTGCTCTTGCAGATGGACACCCATGAAATGTCGAAAAAGGTGCGGGGTATGATGCTCACAGCACCTGGTATTCCCAACCGGTCTCCCAATCAGGTACTAACCAGGCCGAACCATGCTTGGCTGCCGAGATCGGACGAGATCGGGCGAGATCGGGCCTTTTCAGGGTGGTATGGCCGTGAGCGGTACTGCTCTTGCAGATGGACACCCATGAAATGTCGAAAAAGATGCGGGGTATGATGCTCACAGCACCTGGTATTCCCAAGCGGTCTCCCAATCAGGTACTAACCAGGCCGAACCATGCTTGGCTACCGAGATCGGACGAGATCGGGCGAGATCGGGCGAGATCGGGCCTTTTCAGGGTGGTATGGCCGTGAGCGGTACTGCTCTTGCAGATGGACACCCATGAAATGTCGAAAAAGATGCAGGGTATGATGCTCACAGCACCTGGTATTCCCAAGCAGTCTCCCAATCAGGTACTAACCAGGCCGAACCATGCTTGGCTGCCGAGTTCGGACGAGATCGGGCGAGATCGGGCCTTTTCAGGGTGGTATGGCCGTGAGCGGTACTGCTCTTGCAGATGGACACCCATGAAATGTCGAAAATGATGCGGGGTATGATGCTCACAGCACCTGGTATTCCCAAGCGGTCTCCCAATCAGGTACTAACCAGGCCGAACCATGCTTGGCTGCCGAGATCGGACGAGATCGGACGAGATCGGGCCTTTTCAGGGTGGTATGGCCGTGAACGGTACTGGTCTTGCAGATGGACACCTATGAAATGTCGAAAAAGATACGGGGTATGATGCCCACAGCACCTGGTATTCCCAAACGGTCTCCCAATCAGGTGCTAACCAGGCTGAACCATGCTTGGCTGCCGAGATCGGACGAGATCGGGCGAGATCGGGCCTTTTCAGGGTGGTATGGCCGTGAGCGGTACTGCTTTTGCAGATGGACACCCATGAAATGTCGAAAAAGATGCGGGGTATGATGCTCACAGCACCTGGTATTCCCAAGCGGTCTCCCAATCAGGTACTTACCAGGCCGAACCATGCTTGGCTTCCGAGTTCGGAGGAGATTGGGCCTTTTCAGGGTGGTATGGCCGTGAGCGGTACTACTCTTGCAGATGGACACCCATGAAATGTCGAAAAAGATGCGGGGTATGATGCTCACAGCACCTGGTATTCCCAACCGGTCTCCCAATCAGATACTAACGAGGCCGAACCATGCTTGGCTTCCGAGATCGGACGAGACCGGACGAGATCGGGCCTTTTCAGGGTGGTATGGCCGTGAGCGGTACTGCACTAGCAGATGGACACCCATGAAATGTCGAAAAAGATGCGGGGTATGATGCTCACAGCACCAGGTATTTCCAAGCGGTCTCCCAATCAGGTACTTACCAGGCCGAACCATGCTTGGCTTCCGAGATCGGAGGAGATCGGGCCTTTTCAGGGTGGTATGGCCGTGAGCGGTACTGTACTAGCAGATGGACACCCATGAAATGTCGAAAAAGATGCGGGGTATGATGCTCACAGCACCTGGTATTCCCAAGCGGTCTCCCAATCAGGTACTAACCAGGCCGAACCATGCTTGGCTGCCGAGATCGGACGAGAGCGGGCGAGATCGGGCCTTTTCAGGGTGGTATGGCCGTGAGCGGTACTGCACTAGCAGATGGACACCCATGAAATGTCGAAAAAGATGCGGGGTATGATGCTCACAGCACCTGGTATTCCCAAGGGGTCTCCCAATCAGGTACTAACCAGGCCGAACCATGCTTGGCTTCCGAGATCGGACGAGATTGGGCCTTTTCAGGGTGGTATGGCCGGGAGGGGTACTGCACTAGCAGATGGACACCCATGAAATGTCGAAAAAGGTGCGGGGTATGATGCTCACAGCATCTGGTATTCCCAAGCGGTCTCCCAATCAGGTACTAACCAGGCCGAACCATGCTTGGCTTCCGAGATCAGACGAGATCGGGCCTTTTCAGGGTGGTATGGCCGTGAGCGGTACTGCACCAGCAGATGGACACCCATGAAATGTCGAAAAAGATGCTGGGTATGATGCTCACAGCACCTGGTATTCCCAAGCGGTCTCCCAATCAGGTACTAACCAGGCCGAACCATGCTTGGCTTCCAAGATCGGAGGAGATCGGGCCTTTTCAGGGTGGTATGGCCGTGAGCGGTACTGCTCTTGCAGATGGACACCCATGAAATGTCGAAAAAGATGCGGGGTATGATGCTCACAGCATCTGGTATTCCCATGCGGTCTCCCAATCGGGTACTAACCAGGCCGAACCATGCTTGGCTTCCGAGATCGGACGAGATCGGGCCTTTTCGGGGTGGTATGGCCGTGAGCGGTACTGCACTAGCAGATGGACACCCATGAAATGTCGAAAAAGATGCGGGGTGTGATGCTTACAGTACCTGGTATTCCCAAGCGGTCTCCCAATCAGGTACTAACCAGGCCGAACCATGCTTGGCTTCTGGGATCGAACGAGATCGGGCCTTTTCAGGGTGGTATGGCCGTGAGCGGTACTACTCTTGCAGATGGACACCCATGAAATGTCGAAAAAGATGCGGGGCAAGATGCTCACAGCACCTGGTATTCCCAAGCGGTCTCCCAATCAGGTACTAAACAGGCTGAACCCTGCTTGGCTGCCGAGATCGGACGAGATCGGGCGAGATCGGGCCTTATCAGGGTGGTATGGCCGTGAGCGGTACTGCTCTTGCAGATGGACACCCATGAAATGTCGAAAAAGGTGCGGGGTATGATGCTTACAGCACCTGGTATTCCCAACCGGTCTCCCAATCAGGTACTAACCAGGCCGAACCATGCTTGGCTGCCGAGATCGGACGAGATCGGGCGAGATCGGGCCTTTTCAGGGTGGTATGGCCGTGAGCGGTACTGCTCTTGCAGATGGACACCCATGAAATGTCGAAAAAGATGCAGGGTATGATGCTCACAGCACCTGGTATTCCCAAGCGGTCTCCCAATCAGGTACTAACCAGGCCGAACCATGCTTGGCTGCCGAGTTCGGACGAGATCGGGCGAGATCGGGCCTTTTCAGGGTGGTATGGCCGTGAGCGGTACTGCTCTTGCAGATGGACACCCATGAAATGTCGAAAATGATGCGGGGTATGATGCTCACAGCACCTGGTATTCCCAAGCGGTCTCCCAATCAGGTACTAACCAGGCCGAACCATGCTTGGCTTCCGAGATCGGGCCTTTTCAGGGTGGTATGGCCGTGAGCGGTACTGCTCATGCAGATGGACACCCATGAAATGTCGAAAAAGATGCGGGGTATGATGCTCACAGCACCTGGTATTCCGAAGCGGTCTCCCAATCAGGTACTAAACAGGCCGAACCATGCTTGGCTGCCGAGATCCGACGAGATCGGGCCTTTTCAGGGTGGTATGGCCGTGAGCGATACTGCACTAGCAGATGGACACCCATGAAATGTCGAAAAAGATGCGGGGTATGATGCTCACAGCACCAGGTATTTCCAAGCGGTCTCCCAATCAGGTACTAACCAGGCTGAACCATGCTTGGCTTCTGAGATCGGACGAGATCGGGCCTTTTCAGGGTGGTATGGCCGTGAGCGGTACTGCACTAGCAGATGGACACCCATGAAATGTCGAAAAAGATGCGGGGTATGATGCTCACAGCACCTGGTATTCCCAAGCGGTCTCCCAATCAGGTACTAAACAGGCCGAACCATGCTTGGCTGCCGAGATCGGACGAGATCGGGCCTTTTCAGGGTGGTATGGCCGTGAGCGGTACTGCACTAGCAGATGGACACCCATGAAATGTCGAAAAAGATGCGGGGTATGATGCTCACAGCACCTGGTATTCCCAAGCGGTCTCCCAACCAGGTACTAACCAGGCCGAACCATGCTTGACTTCCGAGATCGGACGAGATCGGGCCTTTTCAGGGTGGTATGGCCGTGAGCGGTACTGCACCAGCAGATGGACACCCATGAAATGTCGAAAAAGATGCGGGGTATGATGCTCACAGCACCTGGTATTCCCAAGCGGTCTCCCAATCAGGTACTAACCAGGCCGAACCATGCTTGGCTTCCGAGATCGGGCGAGATCGGGCCTTTTCAGGGTGGTATGGCCGTGAGCGGTACTGCTCATGCAGATGGACACCCATGAAATGTCGAAAAAGATGCGGGGTATGATGCTCACAGCACCTGGTATTCCCAAGCAGTCTCCCAATCAGGTACTAACCAGGCCGAACCATGCTTGGCTTCCGAGATCGGACGAGATCGGGCCTTTTCGGGGTGGTATGGCCGTGGGCGGTACTGCACTAGCAGATGGACACCCATGAAATGTCGAAAAAGATGCGGGGTATGATGCTCACAGCACCTGGTATTCCCAAGCGGTCTCCCAATCAGGTACTAACCAGGCCGAACCATGCTTGGCTTCCGAGATCGGACGAGATCGGGCCTTTTCAGGGTGGTATGGCCGTGAGCGGTATTGCTTTTGCAGATGGACACCCATGAAATGTCGAAAAAGATACGGGGTATGATGCTCACAGCACTTGGTATTCCCAAGCGGTCTCCCAATCAGGTACTAACCAGGCCGAACCATGCTTGGCTTCCGAGATCGGGCGAGATCGGGCCTTTTCAGGGTGGTATGGCCGTGAGCGGTACTGCTCATGCAGATGGACACCCATGAAATGTCGAAAAAGATGCGGGGTATGATGCTCACAGCACCTGGTATTCCCAAGCAGTCTCCCAATCAGGTACTAACCAGGCCGAACCATGCTTGGCTTCCGAGATCGGACGAGATCGGGCCTTTTCGGGGTGGTATGGCCGTGGGCGGTACTGCACTAGCAGATGGACACCCATGAAATGTCGAAAAAGATGCGGGGTATGATGCTCACAGCACCTGGTATTCCCAAGCGGTCTCCCAATCAGGTACTAACCAGGCCGAACCATGCTTGGCTTCCGAGATCGGACGAGATCGGGCCTTTTCAGGGTGGTATGGCCGTGAGCGGTACTGCTTTTGCAGATGGACACCCATGAAATGTCGAAAAAGATGCGGGGTATGATGCTCACAGCACTTGGTATTCCCAAGCGGTCTCCCAATCAGGTACTAAACAGGCCGAACCATGCTTGGCTTCCGAGATCGGACGAGATCGGGCCTTTTCAGGGTGGTATGGCCGTGAGCGGTACTGCTCTTGCAGATGGACACCCATGAAATGTCGAAAAAGATGCGGGGTATGATGCTCACAGCACCTGGTATTCCCAAGCGGTCTCCCAATCAGGTACTAAACAGGCCGAACCATGCTTGGCTTCCGAGATCGGACGAGATCGGGCCTTTTCAGGGTGGTATGGCCGTGAGCGGTACTGCTCTTGCAGATGGACACCCATGAAATGTCGAAAAAGATGCGGGGTATGATGCTCACAGCACCTGGTATTCCCAAGCGGTGTCCCAATCAGGTACTAACCAGGCCGAACCATGCTTGGCTGCCGAGATCGGACGAGATTGGGCCTTTTCAGGGTGGTATGGCCATGGGCGGAACTGCTCTTGCAGATGGACACCCATGAAATGTCGAAAAAGATGCGGGGCATGATGCTCACAGCACCTGGTATTCCCAAGCGGTCTCCCAATCAGGTACTAACCAGGCCGAACCATGCTTGGCTTTCGAGATCAGACGAGATCGGGCCTTTTCAGGGTGGTATGGACATGAGCGGTACTGCTCCTGCAGATGGACACCCATGAAATGTCGAAAAAGATGCGGGGTATGATGCTCACAGCACCTAGTATTCCCAAGCAGTCTCCCAATCAGGTACTAAACAGGCCGAACCATGCTTGGCTGCCGAGATCGGACGAGATCGGGCCTTTTCAGGGTGGTATGGCCGTGAGCGGTACTGCTCTTGCAGATGGACACCCATGAAATGTCGAAAAAGATGCGGGGTATGATGCTCACAGCACCTGGTATTCCCAAGCGGTCTCCCAATCAGGTACTAACCAGGCCGAACTATGCTTGGCTTTCGAGATTGGACGAGATCGGGCCTTTTCAGGGTGGTATGGCCGAGAGCGGTACTGCTCTTGCAGATGGACACCCATGAAATGTCGAAAAAGATGCGGGGTATGATGCTCACAGCACTTGGTATTCCCAAGCGGTCTCCCAATCAGGTACTAACCAGGCCGAACCATGCTTGGCTTCCGAGATCGGGCGAGATCGGGCCTTTTCAGGGTGGTATGGCCGTGAGCGGTACTGCTCATGCAGATGGACACCCATGAAATGTCGAAAAAGACATTTTCACACACAGCACCTGGTGCTCACAGCACTTGGTATTCCCAAGCGGTCTCCCAATCAGGTACTAAACAGGCCGAACCATGCTTGGCTTCCGAGATCGGACGAGATCGGGCCTTTTCAGGGTGGTATGGCCTTGAGCGGTACTGCTCTTACAGATGGACACCCATGAAAGGTCGAAAAAGATGCGGGGCATGGTTCTCACAGCACCTGGTACTCCCAAGCGGTCTCCCAATCAGATACTAACGAGGCCGAACCATGCTTGGCTTCCGAGATCGGACGAGACCGGACGAGATCGGGCCTTTTCAGGGTGGTATGGCCATGAGCGGTACTGCACTAGCAGATGGACACCCATGAAATGTCGAAAAAGATGCGGGGTATGATGCTCACAGCACCAGGTATTTCCAAGCGGTCTCCCAATCAGGTACTAACCAGGCTGAACCATGCTTGGCTTCCGAGATCGGACGAGATCGGGCGAGATCGGGCCTTTTCAGGGTGGTATGGCCGTGAGCGGTACTGCTCTTGCAGATGGACACCCATGAAATGTCGAAAAAGATGCGGGGTATGATGCTCACAGCACCTGGTATTCCCAAGCGGTCTCCCAATCAGGTACTAACCAGGCCGAACCATGCTTGGCTTCCGAGATCGGACGAGATTGGGCCTTTTCAGGGTGGTATGGCCGGGAGGGGTACTGCACTAGCAGATGGACACCCATGAAATGTCGAAAAAGGTGCGGGGTATGATGCTCACAGCATCTGGTATTCCCAAGCGGTCTCCCAATCAGGTACTAACCAGGCCGAACCCTGCTTGGCTTCCGAGATCAGACGAGATCGGGCCTTTTCAGGGTGGTATGGCCGTGAGCGGTACTGCACCAGCAGATGGACACCCATGAAATGTCGAAAAAGATGCTGGGTATGATGCTCACAGCACCTGGTATTCCCAAGCGGTCTCCCAATCAGGTACTAACCAGGCCGAACCATGCTTGGCTTCCAAGATCGGTGGAGATCGGGCCTTTTCAGGGTGGTATGGCCGTGAGCGGTACTGCTCTTGCAGATGGACACCCATGAAATGTCGAAAAAGATGCGGGGTATGATGCTCACAGCATCTGGTATTCCCATGCGGTCTCCCAATCGGGTACTAACCAGGCCGAACCATGCTTGGCTTCCGAGATCGGACGAGATCGGGCCTTTTCGGGGTGGTATGGCCGTGAGCGGTACTGCACTAGCAGATGGACACCCATGAAATGTCGAAAAAGATGCGGGGTGTGATGCTTACAGTACCTGGTATTCCCAAGCGGTCTCCCAATCAGGTACTAACCAGGCCGAACCATGCTTGGCTTCTGGGATCGAACGAGATCGGGCCTTTTCAGGGTGGTATGGCCGTGAGCGGTACTACTCTTGCAGATGGACACCCATGAAATGTCGAAAAAGATGCGGGGCAAGATGCTCACAGCACCTGGTATTCCCAAGCGGTCTCCCAATCAGGTACTAAACAGGCTGAACCCTGCTTGGCTGCCGAGATCGGACGAGATCGGGCGAGATCGGGCCTTATCAGGGTGGTATGGCCGTGAGCGGTACTGCTCTTGCAGATGGACACCCATGAAATGTCGAAAAAGGTGCGGGGTATGATGCTTACAGCACCTGGTATTCCCAACCGGTCTCCCAATCAGGTACTAACCAGGCCGAACCATGCTTGGCTGCCGAGATCGGACGAGATCGGGCGAGATCGGGCCTTTTCAGGGTGGTATGGCCGTGAGCGGTACTGCTCTTGCAGATGGACACCCATGAAATGTCGAAAAAGATGCAGGGTATGATGCTCACAGCACCTGGTATTCCCAAGCGGTCTCCCAATCAGGTACTAACCAGGCCGAACCATGCTTGGCTGCCGAGTTCGGACGAGATCGGGCGAGATCGGGCCTTTTCAGGGTGGTATGGCCGTGAGCGGTACTGCTCTTGCAGATGGACACCCATGAAATGTCGAAAATGATGCGGGGTATGATGCTCACAGCACCTGGTATTCCCAAGCGGTCTCCCAATCAGGTACTAACCAGGCCGAACCATGCTTGGCTGCCGAGATCGGACAAGATCGGACGAGATCGGGCCTTTTCAGGGTGGTATGGCCGTGAACGGTACTGGTCTTGCAGATGGACACCCATGAAATGTCGAAAAAGATACGGGGTATGATGCCCACAGCACCTGGTATTCCCAAGCGGTCTCCCAATCAGGTGCTAACCAGGCTGAACCATGCTTGGCTGCCGAGGTCGGAAGAGATCGGGAGAGATCGGGCCTTTTCAGGGTGGTATGGCCGTGAGCGGTACTGCTCTTGCAGATGGACACCCATGAAATGTCGAAAAAGATGCGGGGTATGATGCTCACAGCACCTGGTATTCCCAAGCGGTCTCCCAATCAGGTACTAACCAGGCCGAACCATGCTTGGCTTCCGAGATCGGACGAGATCGGGCCTTTTCAGGGTGGTATGGCCGTGAGCGGTACTGCACTAGCAGATGGACACCCATGAAATGTCGAAAAAGATGCGGGGTATGATGCTCACAGCACCTGGTATTCCGAAGCGGTCTCCCAATCAGGTACTAAACAGGCCGAACCATGCTTGGCTGCCGAGATCCGACGAGATCGGGCCTTTTCAGGGTGGTATGGCCGTGAGCGATACTGCACTAGCAGATGGACACCCATGAAATGTCGAAAAAGATGCGGGGTATGATGCTCACAGCACCAGGTATTTCCAAGCGGTCTCCCAATCAGGTACTAACCAGGCTGAACCATGCTTGGCTTCTGAGATCGGACGAGATCGGGCCTTTTCAGGGTGGTATGGCCGTGAGCGGTACTGCACTAGCAGATGGACACCCATGAAATGTCGAAAAAGATGCGGGGTATGATGCTCACAGCACCTGGTATTCCCAAGCGGTCTCCCAATCAGGTACTAAACAGGCCGAACCATGCTTGGCTGCCGAGATCGGACGAGATCGGGCCTTTTCAGGGTGGTATGGCCGTGAGCGGTACTGCACTAGCAGATGGACACCCATGAAATGTCGAAAAAGATGCGGGGTATGATGCTCACAGCACCTGGTATTCCCAAGCGGTCTCCCAACCAGGTACTAACCAGGCCGAACCATGCTTGACTTCCGAGATCGG
The DNA here is from genome assembly GCF_051989575.1 of Stigmatopora nigra. Lineage (NCBI taxonomy): Eukaryota > Metazoa > Chordata > Actinopteri > Syngnathiformes > Syngnathidae > Stigmatopora > Stigmatopora nigra. The sequence goes on from NW_027551603.1 coordinate 1,634,942, forward strand.
ACGAGATCGGGCCTTTTCAGGGTGGTATGGCCGTGAGCGGTACTGCACCAGCAGATGGACACCCATGAAATGTCGAAAAAGATGCGGGGTATGATGCTCATAGCACCTGGTATTCCCAAGCGGTCTCCCAATCAGGTACTAACCAGGCCGAACCATGCTTGGCTTCCGAGATCGGGCGAGATCGGGCCTTTTCAGGGTGGTATGGCCGTGAGCGGTACTGCTCATGCAGATGGACACCCATGAAATGTCGAAAAAGATGCGGGGTATGATGCTCACAGCACCTGGTATTCCCAAGCAGTCTCCCAATCAGGTACTAACCAGGCCGAACCATGCTTGGCTTCCGAGATCGGACGAGATCGGGCCTTTTCGGGGTGGTATGGCCGTGGGCGGTACTGCACTAGCAGATGGACACCCATGAAATGTCGAAAAAGATGCGGGGTATGATGCTCACAGCACCTGGTATTCCCAAGCGGTCTCCCAATCAGGTACTAACCAGGCCGAACCATGCTTGGCTTCTGAGATCGGACGAGATCGGGCCTTTTCAGGGTGGTATGGCCGTGAGCGGTACTGCTTTTGCAGATGGACACCCATGAAATGTCGAAAAAGATACGGGGTATGATGCTCACAGCACTTGGTATTCCCAAGCGGTCTCCCAATCAGGTACTAACCAGGCCGAACCATGCTTGGCTTCCGAGATCGGGCGAGATCGGGCCTTTTCAGGGTGGTATGGCCCTGAGCGGTACTGCTCATGCAGATGGACACCCATGAAATGTCGAAAAAGATGCGGGGTATGATGCTCACAGCACCTGGTATTCCCAAGCAGTCTCCCAATCAGGTACTAACCAGGCCGAACCATGCTTGGCTTCCGAGATCGGACGAGATCGGGCCTTTTCGGGGTGGTATGGCCGTGGGCGGTACTGCACTAGCAGATGGACACCCATGAAATGTCGAAAAAGATGCGGGGTATGATGCTCACAGCACCTGGTATTCCCAAGCGGTCTCCCAATCAGGTACTAACCAGGCCGAACCATGCTTGGCTTCCGAGATCGGACGAGATCGGGCCTTTTCAGGGTGGTATGGCCGTGAGCGGTACTGCTTTTGCAGATGGACACCCATGAAATGTCGAAAAAGATGCGGGGTATGATGCTCACAGCACTTGGTATTCCCAAGCGGTCTCCCAATCAGGTACTAAACAGGCCGAACCATGCTTGGCTTCCGAGATCGGACGAGATCGGGCCTTTTCAGGGTGGTATGGCCGTGAGCGGTACTGCTCTTGCAGATGGACACCCATGAAATGTCGAAAAAGATGCGGGGTATGATGCTCACAGCACCTGGTATTCCCAAGCGGTCTCCCAATCAGGTACTAAACAGGCCGAACCATGCTTGGCTTCCGAGATCGGACGAGATCGGGCCTTTTCAGGGTGGTATGGCCGTGAGCGGTACTGCTCTTGCAGATGGACACCCATGAAATGTCGAAAAAGATGCGGGGTATGATGCTCACAGCACCTGGTATTCCCAAGCGGTGTCCCAATCAGGTACTAACCAGGCCGAACCATGCTTGGCTGCCGAGATCGGACGAGATTGGGCCTTTTCAGGGTGGTATGGCCATGGGCGGAACTGCTCTTGCAGATGGACACCCATGAAATGTCGAAAAAGATGCGGGGCATGATGCTCACAGCACCTGGTATTCCCAAGCGGTCTCCCAATCAGGTACTAACCAGGCCAAACCATGCTTGGCTTTCGAGATCAGACGAGATCGGGCCTTTTCAGGGTGGTATGGACATGAGCGGTACTGCTCCTGCAGATGGACACCCATGAAATGTCGAAAAAGATGCGGGGTATGATGCTCACAGCACCTAGTATTCCCAAGCAGTCTCCCAATCAGGTACTAAACAGGCCAAACCATGCTTGGCTGCCGAGATCGGACGAGATCGGGCCTTTTCAGGGTGGTATGGCCGTGAGCGGTACTGCTCTTGCAGATGGACACCCATGAAATGTCGAAAAAGATGCGGGGTATGATGCTCACAGCACCTGGTATTCCCAAGCGGTCTCCCAATCAGGTACTAACCAGGCCGAACTATGCTTGGCTTTCGAGATTGGACGAGATCGGGCCTTTTCAGGGTGGTATGGCCGAGAGCGGTACTGCTCTTGCAGATGGACACCCATGAAATGTCGAAAAAGATGCGGGGTATGATGCTCACAGCACTTGGTATTCCCAAGCGGTCTCCCAATCAGGTACTAACCAGGCCGAACCATGCTTGGCTTCCGAGATCGGGCGAGATCGGGCCTTTTCAGGGTGGTATGGCCGTGAGCGGTACTGCTCATGCAGATGGACACCCATGAAATGTCGAAAAAGACATTTTCACACACAGCACCTGGTGCTCACAGCACTTGGTATTCCCAAGCGGTCTCCCAATCAGGTACTAAACAGGCCGAACCATGCTTGGCTTCCGAGATCAGACGAGATCGGGCCTTTTCAGGGTGGTATGGCCTTGAGCGGTACTGCTCTTACAGATGGACACCCATGAAAGGTCGAAAAAGATGCGGGGCATGGTTCTCACAGCACCTGGTACTCCCAAGCGGTCTCCCAATCAGATACTAACGAGGCCGAACCATGCTTGGCTTCCGAGATCGGACGAGACCGGACGAGATCGGGCCTTTTCAGGGTGGTATGGCCGTGAGCGGTACTGCACTAGCAGATGGACACCCATGAAATGTCGAAAAAGATGCGGGGTATGATGCTCACAGCACCAGGTATTTCCAAGCGGTCTCCCAATCAGGTACTAACCAGGCTGAACCATGCTTGGCTTCCGAGATCGGACGAGATCGGGCCTTTTCAGGGTGGTATGGCCGTGAGCGGTACTGCACTAGCAGATGGACACCCATGAAATGTCGAAAAAGATGCGGGGTATGATGCTCACAGCACCTGGTATTCCCAAGCGGTCTCCCAATCAGGTACTAAACAGGCCGAACCATGCTTGGCTGCCGAGATCGGACGAGATCGGGCCTTTTCAGGGTGGTATGGCCGTGAGCGGTACTGCACTAGCAGATGGACACCCATGAAATGTCGAAAAAGATGCGGGGTATGATGCTCACAGCACCTGGTATTCCCAAGCGGTCTCCCAATCAGGTACTAACCAGGCCGAACCATGCTTGGCTTCCGAGATCGGACGAGATCGGGCCTTTTCAGGGTGGTATGGCCGTGAGCGGTACTGCTTTTGCAGATGGACACCCATGAAATGTCGAAAAAGATACGGGGTATGATGCTCACAGCACTTGGTATTCCCAAGCGGTCTCCCAATCAGGTACTAACCAGGCCGAACCATGCTTGGCTTCCGAGATCGGGCGAGATCGGGCCTTTTCAGGGTGGTATGGCCGTGAGCGGTACTGCTCATGCAGATGGACACCCATGAAATGTCGAAAAAGATGCGGGGTATGATGCTCACAGCACCTGGTATTCCCAAGCAGTCTCCCAATCAGGTACTAACCAGGCCGAACCATGCTTGGCTTCCGAGATCGGACGAGATCGGGCCTTTTCGGGGTGGTATGGCCGTGGGCGGTACTGCACTAGCAGATGGACACCCATGAAATGTCGAAAAAGATGCGGGGTATGATGCTCACAGCACCTGGTATTCCCAAGCGGTCTCCCAATCAGGTACTAACCAGGCCGAACCATGCTTGGCTTCCGAGATCGGACGAGATCGGGCCTTTTCAGGGTGGTATGGCCGTGAGCGGTACTGCTTTTGCAGATGGACACCCATGAAATGTCGAAAAAGATGCGGGGTATGATGCTCACAGCACTTGGTATTCCCAAGCGGTCTCCCAATCAGGTACTAAACAGGCCGAACCATGCTTGGCTTCCGAGATCGGACGAGATCGGGCCTTTTCAGGGTGGTATGGCCGTGAGCGGTACTGCTCTTGCAGATGGACACCCATGAAATGTCGAAAAAGATGCGGGGTATGATGCTCACAGCACCTGGTATTCCCAAGCGGTCTCCCAATCAGGTACTAAACAGGCCGAACCATGCTTGGCTTCCGAGATCGGACGAGATCGGGCCTTTTCAGGGTGGTATGGCCGTGAGCGGTACTGCTTTTGCAGATGGACACCCATGAAATGTCGAAAAAGATGCGGGGTATGATGCTCACAGCACCTGGTATTCCCAAGCGGTGTCCCAATCAGGTACTAACCAGGCCGAACCATGCTTGGCTGCCGAGATCGGACGAGATTGGGCCTTTTCAGGGTGGTATGGCCATGGGCGGAACTGCTCTTGCAGATGGACACCCATGAAATGTCGAAAAAGATGCGGGGCATGATGCTCACAGCACCTGGTATTCCCAAGCGGTCTCCCAATCAGGTACTAACCAGGCCGAACCATGCTTGGCTTTCGAGATCAGACGAGATCGGGCCTTTTCAGGGTGGTATGGACATGACCGGTACTGCTCTTGCAGATGGACACCCATGAAATGTCGAAAAAGATGCGGGGTATGACGCTCACAGCACCTGGTATTCCCAAGCGGTCTCCCAATCAGGTACTAACCAGGCCGAACAATGCTTGGCTGCCGAAATCGGACGAGATCGGGCCTTTTCAGGGTGGTATGGCCGTGAACGATACTGCTCTTGCAGATGGACACCCATGAAATGTCGAAAAAGATGCGGGGTATGACGCACACAGCACCTGGTATTCCCAAGCGGTCTCCCAATCAGGTACTAAACAGGCCGAACCATGCTTGGCTTCCGAGATCGGACGAGATCGGGCCTTTTCAGGGTGGTATGGCCGTGAGCGGTACTGCTCTTGCAGATGGACACCCATGAAATGTCGAAAAAGATGCGGGGTATGATGCTCACAGCACCTGGTATTCCCAAGCGGTGTCCCAATCAGGTACTAACCAGGCCGAACCATGCTTGGCTGCCGAGATCGGACGAGATTGGGCCTTTTCAGGGTGGTATGGCCATGGGCGGAACTGCTCTTGCAGATGGACACCCATGAAATGTCGAAAAAGATGCGGGGCATGATGCTCACAGCACCTGGTATTCCCAAGCGGTCTCCCAATCAGGTACTAACCAGGCCGAACCATGCTTGGCTTTCGAGATCAGACGAGATCGGGCCTTTTCAGGGTGGTATGGACATGAGCGGTACTGCTCCTGCAGATGGACACCCATGAAATGTCGAAAAAGATGCGGGGTATGATGCTCACAGCACCTAGTATTCCCAAGCAGTCTCCCAATCAGGTACTAAACAGGCCGAACCATGCTTGGCTGCCGAGATCGGACGAGATCGGGCCTTTTCAGGGTGGTATGGCCGTGAGCGGTACTGCTCTTGCAGATGGACACCCATGAAATGTCGAAAAAGATGCGGGGTATGATGCTCACAGCACCTGGTATTCCCAAGCGGTCTCCCAATCAGGTACTAACCAGGCCGAACTATGCTTGGCTTTCGAGATTGGACGAGATCGGGCCTTTTCAGGGTGGTATGGCCGAGAGCGGTACTGCTCTTGCAGATGGACACCCATGAAATGTCGAAAAAGATGCGGGGTATGATGCTCACAGCACCTGGTATTCCCAAGCGGACTCCCATTCAGGTACTAACCTAGCCGAACCATGCTTGGCTGCCGAGATCGGACGAGATCGGGCGAGATCGGGCCTTATCAGGGTGGTATGGCTGTGAGCGGTACTGCTCTTGCAGATGGACACCCATGAAATGTCGAAAAAGATGCGGAGTATAATGCTCACAGCACCTGGTATTCCCAAGCGGTCTCCCAACCAGGTACTAACCAGGCCGAACCATGCTTGGCTTCCGAGATCGGACGAGATCGGGCGAGATCGGGCGAGATCGGGCGAGATCGGGCCTTTTCAGGGTGGTATGGCCGTGAGCGGTACTGCTCTTGCAGATGGACACCCATGAAATGTCGAAAAAGATGCAGGGTATGATGCTCACAGCACCTGGTATTCCCAAGCGGTCTCCCAATCAGGTACTAACCAGGCCGAACCATGCTTGGCTGCCGAGTTCGGACGACATCGGGCGAGATCGGGCCTTTTCAGGGTGGTATGGCCGTGAGCGGTACTGCTCTTGCAGATGGACACCCATGAAATGTCGAAAAAGATGCAGGGTATGATGCTCACAGCACCTGGTATTCCCAAGCGGTCTCCCAATCAGGTACTAACCAGGCCGAACCATGCTTGGCTGCCGAGTTCGGACGACATCGGGCGAGATCGGGCCTTTTCAGGGTGGTATGGCCGTGAGCGGTACTGCTCTTGCAGATGGACACCCATGAAATGTCGAAAATGATGCGGGGTATGATGCTCACAGCACCTGGTATTCCCAAGCGGTCTCCCAATCAGGTACTAACCAGGCCAAACCATGCTTGGCTGCCGAGATCGGACGAGATCGGACGAGATCGGGCCTTTTCAGGGTGGTATGGCCGTGAACGGTACTGGTCTTGCAGATGGACACCTATGAAATGTCGAAAAAGATACGGGGTATGATGCCCACAGCACCTGGTATTCCCAAGCGGTCTCCCAATCAGGTGCTAACCAGGCTGAACCACGCTTGGCTGCCGAGATCGGACGAGATCGGGCGAGATCGGGCCTTTTCAGGGTGGTATGGCCGTGAGCGGTACTGCTTTTGCAGATGGACACCCATGAAATGTCGAAAAAGATGCGGGGTATGATGCTCACAGCACCTGGTATTCCCAAGCGGTCTCCCAATCAGGTACTTACCAGGCCGAACCATGCTTGGCTTCCGAGATCGGAGGAGATTGGGCCTTTTCAGGGTGGTATGGCCGTGAGCGGTACTACTCTTGCAGATGGACACCCATGAAATGTCGAAAAAGATGCGGGGTATGATGCTCACAGCACCTGGTATTCCCAAGCGGTCTCCCAATCAGGTACTAACCAGGCCGAACCATGCTTTGCTTCCGAGATCGGACGAGATCGGGCCTTTTCAGGGTGGTATGGCCGTGAGCGGTACTGCTTTTGCAGATGGACACCCATGAAATGTCAAAAAAGATGCGGGGTATGAAGCTCACAGCACCTGGTATTCCCAAGCGGTCTCCCAATCCGGTACTAACCAGGCCGAACCATGCTTGGCTTCCGAGACCGGACGGGATCGGGCCTTTTCAGGGTGGTACGGCCGTGAGCAGTACTGCTCTTGCAGATGGACACCCATGAAATGTCGAAAAAGATGCGGGGTATGATGCTCACAGCACCTGGTATTCCCAAGCGGTCTCCCAATCAGGTACTAACCAGGCCGAACCATGCTTGGCTGCCGAGATCGGGCGAGATCGGGCCTTTTCAGGGTGGTATGGCCGTGAGCGGTACTGCACTAGCAGATGGACACCCATGAAATGTCGAAAAAGATGCAGGGTATGATGCTCACAGCACCTGGTATTCCCAAGCGGTCTCCCAATCAGGTACTAAACAGGCCGAACCATGCTTGGCTTCCAAGATCGGACGAAATCGGGCCTTTTCAGGGTGGTATGGCCGTGAGCGGTACTGCACTAGCAGATGGACACCCATGAAATGTCGAAAAAGATGCGACGTCTGATGCTCACAGCACCTGGTATTCCCAAGCGGTCTCCCAATCAGGTACTAACCAGGCCGAACCATGCTTGGCTGCCGAGATCGGGCGAGATCAGGCCTTTTCAGGGTGGTATGGCCGTGAGCAGTACTGCACTAGCAGATGGACACCCATGAAATGTCGAAAAAGATGCGGGGTATGATGCTCACAGCACCTGGTATTCCCAAGCGGTCTCACAATCAGGTACTAACCAGGCCGAACTATGCTTGGCTTCCGAGATCGGACGAGATCGGGCCTTTTCAGGGTGGTATGGCCGTGAGCGGTACTGCACTTGCAGATGGACACCCATGAAATGTCGAAAAAGATGCGGGGTATGATGCTCACAGCACCTGGTATTCCCAAGCGGTCTCCCAATCAGGTACTAAACAGGCCGAACCATGCTTGGCTGCCGAGATCGGACGAGATCGGGCCTTTTCAGGGTGGTATGGCCGTGAGCAGTACTGCACTAGCAGATGGACAACCATGAAATGTCGAAAAAGATGCGGGGTATGATGCTCACAGCACCTGGTATTCCCAAGCGGTCTCCCAATCAGGTACTAAACAGGCTGAACCATGCTTGGCTTCCGAGATCGGACGAGATCGGGCCTTTTCAGGGTGGTATGGCCGTGAGCGGTACTGCACTAGCAGATGGACACCCATGAAATGTCGAAAAAGATGCGGGGTATGATACTCACAGCACCTGGTATTCCGAAGCGGTCTCCCAATCAGGTACTAAACAGGCCGAACAATGCTTGGCTGCCGAGATCGGACGAGACCGGACGAGATCGGGCCTTATCAGGGTGGTATGGCCGTGAGTGGTACTGCTCTTGCAGATGGACACCCATGAAATGTCGAAAAAGATGAGGGGTATGATGCTCACAGCACCTGGTATTCCCAAGCGGTCTCCCAATCAGGTACTAACCAGGCCGAACCATGCTTGGCTGCCGAGATCGGACGAGATCGGGCCTTTTCAGGGTGGTATGGCCGTGAGCGGTACTGCTCTTGCAGATGGACACCCATGAAATGTCGAAAAAGATGCGGGGTATGATGCTCACAGCACCTGGTACTCCCAAGCGGTCTCCCAATCAGATACTAACGAGGCCGAACCATGCTTGGCTTCCGAGATCGGACGAGACCGGACGAGATCGGGCCTTTTCAGGGTGGTATGGCCGTGAGTGGTACTGCTCTTGCAGATGGACACCCATGAAATGTCGAAAAAGATGCGGGGTATGATGCTCACAGCACCTGGTATTCCCAAGCGGTCTCCCAATCAGGTACTAAACAGGCCGAACCATGCTTGGCTTCCGAGATCGGACGAGATCGGGCCTTTTCAGGGTGGTATGGCCGTGAGCGGTACTGCTCTTGCAGATGGACACCCATGAAATGTCGAAAAAGATGCGGGGTATGATGCTCACAGCACCTGGTATTCCCAAGCGGTCTCCCAATCAGGTACTAACCAGGCCGTACCATGCTTGGCTGCCGAGATTGGACGAGATCGGGCGAGATCGGGCCTTTTCAGGGTGGTATGGACGTGAGCGGTAATGCTCTTGCAGATGGACACACATGAAATGTCGAAAAAAATGCGGGGCAAGATGCTCACAGCACCTGGTATCCCCAAGCGGTCTCCCAATCAGGTACTAACCAGGCCGAACCATGCTTGGCTGCCGAGATCGGACAAGATCGGGCCTTTTCAGGGTGGTATGGCCGTGAGCGGTACTGCTCCTGCAGATGGACACCCATGAAATGTCGAAAAAGATGCGGGGTATGATGCTCACAGCACCTGGTATTCCCAAGCGGTCTCCCAAACAGATACTAACCAGGCCGAACCATGCTTGGCTACCGAGTTCGGACGAGATCGGGCCTTTTCAGGGTGGTATGGCCTTGGGCGGTACTGCTTTTGCAGATGGACACCCATGAAATGTCGAAAAAGATGCGGGGTATGATGCTCACAGCACCTGGTATTCCCAAGCGGTCTCCCAAACAGGTACTAAACAGGCCGAACCATGCTTGGCTTCCGAGATCGGACGAGATCGGGCGAGATCGGGCGAGATCGGGCGAGATCGGGCCTTTTCAGGGTGGTATGGCCGTGAGCGGTACTGCTCTTGCAGATGGACACCCATGAAATGTCGAAAAAGATGCAGGGTATGATGCTCACAGCACCTGGTATTCCCAAGCGGTCTCCCAATCAGGTACTAACCAGGCCGAACCATGCTTGGCTGCCGAGTTCGGACGACATCGGGCGAGATCGGGCCTTTTCAGGGTGGTATGGCCGTGAGCGGTACTGCTCTTGCAGATGGACACCCATGAAATGTCGAAAATGATGCGGGGTATGATGCTCACAGCACCTGGTATTCCCAAGCGGTCTCCCAATCAGGTACTAACCAGGCCAAACCATGCTTGGCTGCCGAGATCGGACGAGATCGGACGAGATCGGGCCTTTTCAGGGTGGTATGGCCGTGAACGGTACTGGTCTTGCAGATGGACACCTATGAAATGTCGAAAAAGATACGGGGTATGATGCCCACAGCACCTGGTATTCCCAAGCGGTCTCCCAATCAGGTGCTAACCAGGCTGAACCATGCTTGGCTGCCGAGATCGGACGAGATCGGGCGAGATCGGGCCTTTTCAGGGTGGTATGGCCGTGAGCGGTACTGCTTTTGCAGATGGACACCCATGAAATGTCGAAAAAGATGCGGGGTATGATGCTCACAGCACCTGGTATTCCCAAGCGGTCTCCCAATCAGGTACTTACCAGGCCGAACCATGCTTGGCTTCCGAGATCGGAGGAGATTGGGCCTTTTCAGGGTGGTATGGCCGTGAGCGGTACTACTCTTGCAGATGGACACCCATGAAATGTCGAAAAAGATGCGGGGTATGATCCTCACAGCACCTGGTATTCCCAAGCGGTCTCCCAATCAGGTACTAACCAGGCCGAACCATGCTTTGCTTCCGAGATCGGACGAGATCGGGCCTTTTCAGGGTGGTATGGCCGTGAGCGGTACTGCTTTTGCAGATGGACACCCATGAAATGTCAAAAAAGATGCGGGGTATGAAGCTCACAGCACCTGGTATTCCCAAGCGGTCTCCCAATCAGGTACTAACCAGGCCGAACCATGCTTGGCTTCCGAGATCGGACGAGATCGGGCCTTTTCAGGGTGGTATGGCCATGTGAGCGGTACTGCTCTTGCAGATGGACACCCATGAAATGTCGAAAAAGATGCGGGGTATGATGCTCACAGCACCTGGTATTCCCAAGCGGTCTCCCAATCAGGTACTAACCAGGCCGAACCATGCTTGGCTGCCGAGATCGGGCGAGATCGGGCCTTTTCAGGGTGGTATGGCCGTGAGCGGTACTGCACTAGCAGATGGACACCCATGAAATGTCGAAAAAGATGCAGGGTATGATGCTCACAGCACCTGGTATTCCCAAGCGGTCTCCCAATCAGGTACTAAACAGGCCGAACCATGCTTGGCTTCCAAGATCGGACGAGATCGGGCCTTTTCAGGGTGGTATGGCCGTGAGCGGTACTGCACTAGCAGATGGACACCCATGAAATGTCGAAAAAGATGCGACGTCTGATGCTCACAGCACCTGGTATTCCCAAGCGGTCTCCCAATCAGGTACTAACCAGGCCGAACCATGCTTGGCTGCCGAGATCGGGCGAGATCAGGCCTTTTCAGGGTGGTATGGCCGTGAGCAGTACTGCACTAGCAGATGGACACCCATGAAATGTCGAAAAAGATGCGGGGTATGATGCTCACAGCACCTGGTATTCCCAAGCGGTCTCACAATCAGGTACTAACCAGGCCGAACTATGCTTGGCTTCCGAGATCGGACGAGATCGGGCCTTTTCAGGGTGGTATGGCCGTGAGCGGTACTGCACTTGCAGATGGACACCCATGAAATGTCGAAAAAGATGCGGGGTATGATGCTCACAGCACCTGGTATTCCCAAGCGGTCTCCCAATCAGGTACTAAACAGGCCGAACCATGCTTGGCTGCCGAGATCGGACGAGATCGGGCCTTTTCAGGGTGGTATGGCCGTGAGCAGTACTGCACTAGCAGATGGACAACCATGAAATGTCGAAAAAGATGCGGGGTATGATGCTCACAGCACCTGGTATTCCCAAGCGGTCTCCCAATCAGGTACTAAACAGGCTGAACCATGCTTGGCTTCCGAGATCGGACGAGATCGGGCCTTTTCAGGGTGGTATGGCCGTGAGCGGTACTGCACTAGCAGATGGACACCCATGAAATGTCGAAAAAGATGCGGGGTATGATACTCACAGCACCTGGTATTCCGAAGCGGTCTCCCAATCAGGTACTAAACAGGCCGAACAATGCTTGGCTGCCGAGATCGGACGAGACCGGACGAGATCGGGCCTTATCAGGGTGGTATGGCCGTGAGTGGTACTGCTCTTGCAGATGGACACCCATGAAATGTCGAAAAAGATGAGGGGTATGATGCTCACAGCACCTGGTATTCCCAAGCGGTCTCCCAATCAGGTACTAACCAGGCCGAACCATGCTTGGCTGCCGAGATCGGACGAGATCGGGCCTTTTCAGGGTGGTATGGCCGTGAGCGGTACTGCTCTTGCAGATGGACACCCATGAAATGTCGAAAAAGATGCGGGGTATGATGCTCACAGCACCTGGTACTCCCAAGCGGTCTCCCAATCAGATACTAACGAGGCCGAACCATGCTTGGCTTCCGAGATCGGACGAGACCGGACGAGATCGGGCCTTTTCAGGGTGGTATGGCCGTGAGTGGTACTGCTCTTGCAGATGGACACCCATGAAATGTCGAAAAAGATGCGGGGTATGATGCTCACAGCACCTGGTATTCCCAAGCGGTCTCCCAATCAGGTACTAAACAGGCCGAACCATGCTTGGCTTCCGAGATCGGACGAGATCGGGCCTTTTCAGGGTGGTATGGCCGTGAGCGGTACTGCTCTTGCAGATGGACACCCATGAAATGTCGAAAAAGATGCGGGGTATGATGCTCACAGCACCTGGTATTCCCAAGCGGTCTCCCAATCAGGTACTAACCAGGCCGTACCATGCTTGGCTGCCGAGATTGGACGAGATCGGGCGAGATCGGGCCTTTTCAGGGTGGTATGGACGTGAGCGGTAATGCTCTTGCAGATGGACACACATGAAATGTCGAAAAAAATGCGGGGCAAGATGCTCACAGCACCTGGTATCCCCAAGCGGTCTCCCAATCAGGTACTAACCAGGCCGAACCATGCTTGGCTGCCGAGATCGGACAAGATCGGGCCTTTTCAGGGTGGTATGGCCGTGAGCGGTACTGCTCCTGCAGATGGACACCCATGAAATGTCGAAAAAGATGCGGGGTATGATGCTCACAGCACCTGGTATTCCCAAGCGGTCTCCCAATCAGGTACGAACCAGGCCGAACCTTGCTTGGCTTCTGAGATCGGACGAGATCGGGCCTTTTCAGGGTGGTATGGCCGCGAGTGGTACTGCGCCTGCAGATGGACACCCATGAAATGTCGAAAAAGATGCGGGGTATGATGCTCACAGCACCTGGTATTCCCAAGGGGCCTCCCAATCAGGTACTAACCAGGCCGAACCATGCTTGGCTTCCGAGATCGGACGAGATTGGGCCTTTTCAGGGTGGTATGGCCGGGGGCGGTACTGCACTAGCAGATGGACACCCATGAAATGTCGAAAAAGGTGCGGGGTATGATGCTCACAGCATCTGGTATTCCCAAGCGGTCTCCCAATCAGGTACTAACCAGGCCGAACCATGCTTGGCTTCCGAGATCAGACGAGATCGGGCCTTTTCAGGGTGGTATGGCCGTGAGCGGTACTGCACCAGCAGATGGACACCCATGAAATGTCGAAAAAGATGCTGGGTATGATGCTCACAGCACCTGGTATTCCCAAGCGGTCTCCCAATCAGGTACTAACCAGGCCGAACAATGCTTGGCTTCCGAGATCAGAGGAGATCGGGCCTTTTCAGGGTGGTATGGCCGTGAGCGGTACTGCTCTTGCAGATGGACACCCATGAAATGTCGAAAAAGATGCGGGGTATGATGCTCACAGCACCTGGTATTCCCAAGTGGTCTCCCAATCAGGTACTAACCAGGCCGAACCATGCTTGGCTTCCGAGATCGGACGAGATCGGGCCTTTTCGGGGTGGTATGGCCGTGAGCGGTACTGCACTAGCAGATGGACACCCATGAAATGTCGAAAAAGATGCGGGGTATGATGCTCACAGCACCTGGTATTCCCAAGCGGTCTCCCAATCAGGTACTAACCAGGCCGAACCATGCTTGGCTTCCGAGATCGGATGAGATCGGGCCTTTTCAGGGTGGTATGGCCGTAAGCAGTACTGCTCTTGCAGATGGACACCCATGAAATGTCGAAAAAGATGCGGGGTATGATGCTCACAGCACTTGGTATTCCCAAGCGGTCTCCCAATCAGGTACTAAACGGGCCGAACCATGCTTGGCTGCCGAGACAGGACGAGATCGGGCCTTTTCAGGGTGGTATGGCCGTGAGCGGTACTGCACTAGCAGATGGACACCCATGAAATGTCGAAAAAGATGCGGGGTATGATGCTCACAGCACTTGGTATTCCCAAGCGGTCTCCCAATCAGGTACTAACCAGGCCGAACCATGCTTGGCTTCCGAGATCGGACGAGATCGGGCCTTTTCAGGGTGGTATGGCCGTGAGCGGTACTGCACCAGCAGATGGACACCCATGAAATGTCGAAAAAGATGCGGGGTATGATGCTCACAGCACCTGGTATTCCCAAGCGGTCTCCCAATCAGGTACTAACCAGGCCGAACCATGCTTGGCTTTCGAGATCGGACGAGATCGGGCCTTTTCAGGGTGGTATGGCCGTGAGCGGTACTGCTTTTGCAGATGGACACCCATGAAATGTCGAAAAAGATGCGGGGTATGATGCTCACAGTACCTGGTATTCCCAAGCGGTCTCCCAATCAGGTACTAACCAGGCCGAGCCATGCTTGGCTTCCGAGATCGGACGAGATCGGTCCTTTTCAGGGTGGTATGGCCGTAAGCAGTACTGCTCTTGCAGATGGACACCCATGAAATGTCGAAAAAGATGCGGTTTATGATGCTCACAGCACCTGGTATTCCCAAGCGGTCTCCCAATCAGGTACTAAACAGGCCGAACTATGCTTGGCTTCCGAGATCGGACGAGATCGGGCCTTTTCAGGGTGGTATGGCCGTGAGCGGTACTGCACTAGCAGATGGACACCCATGAAATGTCGAAAAAGATGCGGGGTATGATGCTCACAGCACCTGGTATTCCCAAGCGGTCTCCCAATCAGGTACTAACCAGGCCGAACCATGCTTGGCTTCCGAGATCGGGCGAGATCGGGCCTTTTCAGGGTGGTATGGCCGTGAGCGGTACTGCTCTTGCAGATGGACACCCATGAAATGTCGAAAAAGATGCGGGGTATGATGCTCACAGCACCTGGTATTCCCAAGCGGTCTCCCAATCAGGTACTAACCAGGCCGAACCATGCTTGGCTGCCGAGATCGGACGAGATCGGGCCTTTTCAGGGTGGTATGGCCGTCAGCGGTACTGCTCTTGCAGATGGACACCCATGAAATGTCGAAAAAGATGCGGGGTATGATGCTCACAGCACCTGGCATCCCCAAGCGGTCTCCCAATCAGGTGCTAACCAGGCCGAACCATGCTTGGCTTCCGAGGTCGGACGAGATCGGGCCTTTTCAGGGTGGTATGGCCGTGAGCGGTACTGCTTCTGCAGATGGACACCCATGAAATTTCGAAAAAGATGCGGGGTATGATAATCACAGCACCTGGTATTCCCAAGCGGTCTCCCAATCAGGTACTAAACAGGCCGCCCATGCTTGGCTTCCGGGATCAAGAGGGATCGGGCCTTTTCAGGGTGGTATGGCCGTAAGCAGTACTGCTCTTGCAGATGGACACCCATGAAATGTCGAAAAAGATGCGGTTTATGATGCTCACAGCACCTGGTATTCCCAAGCGGTCTCCCAATCAGGTACTAAACAGGCCGAACTATGCTTGGCTTCCGAGATCGGACGAGATCGGGCCTTTTCAGGGTGGTATGGCCGTGAGCGGTACTGCTCTTGCAGATGGACACCCATGAAATGTCGAAAAAGATGCGGGGTATGATGCTCACAGCACCTGGTATTCCCAAGCGGTCTCCCAATCAGGTACTAACCAGGCCGAACCATGCTTGGCTTCCGAGATCGGACGAGATCGGGCCTTTTCAGGGTGGTATGGCCGTAAGCAGTACTGCTCTTGCAGATGGACACCCATGAAATGTCGAAAAAGATGCGGGGTATGATGCTCACAGCACCTGGTGTTCCCAAGCGGTCTCCCAATCAGGTACTAAACAGGCCGAACCATGCTTGGCTTCCGAGATTGGACGAGATCGGGTCTTTCAGGGTGGTATGGCCGTGAGCGGTACTGCTCTTGCAGATAGACACCCATGAAATGTCGAAAAAGATGCGGGGTATGATGCTCACAGCACCTGGTATTCCCAAGCGGTCTCCCAATCAGGTACTAACCAGGCCAAACCATGCTTGGCTTCCGGGATCAAAAGGGATCGGGCCTTTTCAGGGTGGTATGGCCGTAAGCAGTACTGCTCTTGCAGATGGACACCCATGAAATGTCGAAAAAGATGCGGGGCATGGTTCTCACAGAACCTGGTATTCCCAAGCGGTCTCCCAATCAGATACTAAACAGGCCGAACGATGCTTGGCTTCCGAGATCGGGCGAGATCAGGCCTTTTCAGGGTGGTATGGCTGTGAGCGGTACTGTTCATGCAGATGGACACCCATGAAATGTCGAAAAAGATGCGGGGTATGATGCTCACAGCACCTTGAATCCCAAGATCGGACGAGATCGGACGAGATCGGGCCTTTTCAGGGTGGTATGGCCGTGAGCGGTACTGCTCTTGCAGATGGACACCCATGAAATGTCGAAAAAGATGCGGGGCATGGTTCTCACAGCACCTGGTATTCCCAAGCGGTCTCCCAATCAGGTACTAAACAGGCCGAACCATGCTTGGCTTCCGAGATCGGGCGAGATCAGGCCTTTTCAGGGTGGTATGGCTGTGAGCAGTACTGTTCATGCAGATGGACACCCATGAAATGTCGAAAAAGATGCGGGGTATGATGCTCACAGCACCTGGTATTCCCAAGCGGTCTCCCAATCAGGTACTAAACAGGCCGGACCATGCTTGGCTTCCGAGATCGGACGAGATCGGGCCTTTTCAGGGTGGTATGGCCGTAAGCGGTACTGCTCTTGCAGATGGACACCCATGAAATGTCGAAAAAGATGCGGGGTATGATGCTCACAGCACCTGGTATTCCCAAGCGGTCTCCCAATCAGGTACTAACCAGGCCAAGCCATGCTTGGCTTCCGGGATCAAGAGGGATCGGGCCTTTTCAGGGTGGTATGGCCGTGAGCAGTACTGCTCTTGCAGATGGACACCCATGAAATGTCGAAAAAGATGCGGGGTATGATGCTCACAGCGCCTGGTATTCCCAAGCGGTCTCCCAATCAGGTACTAAACAGGCCGAACCATGCTTGGCTTCCGAGATCGGGCGAGATCGGGCCTTTTCAGGGTGGTATGGCCGTGAGCGGTACTGCTCTTGCAGATGGACACCCATGAAATGTCGAAAAAGATGCGGGGCAAGATGCTCACAGCACCTGGTATTCCCAAGCGGTCTCCCAATCAGGTACTAAACAGGCCGAACGATGCTTGGCTTCCGAGATCAGACGAGATCGGGCCTTTTCAGGGTGGTATGGCCGTGAGCGGTACTGCTCTTGCAGATGGACACCCATGAAATGTCGAAAAAGATGCGGGGTATGATGCTCACAGCACCTGGTGTTCCCAAGCGGTCTCCCAATCAGGTACTAACCAGGCCGAAGCATGCTTGGCTGCCAAGATCGGACGAGATCGGGCCTTATCAGAGTGGTATGGACGTGAGCGGTATTGCTCTTGCAGATGGACACCCATGAAATGTCGAAAAAGATGCGGGGTATGATGCTCACAGCACCTGGTATTCCCAAGCAGTCTCCCAACCAGGTACTAACCAGGCCGAACCATGCTTGGCTTCCAAGATTGGACGAGATCGGGCCTTTTCAGGGTGGTATGGCCGTGAGCGGTACTGCACTAGCAGATGGACACCCATGAAATGTCGAAAAAGATGCGGGGTATGATGCTCACAGCACCTGGTATTCCCAAGCGGTCTCCCAATCAGGTACTAACCAGGCCGAACCATGCTTGGCTTCCGAGATTGGACGAGATCGGGCCTTTTCAGGGTGGTATGGCCGTGAGCAATACCGCTCTTGCAGATGGACACCCATGAAATGTCGAAAAAGATGCGGGGTATGATGCTCACAGCACCTGGTATTCCCAAGCGGTCTCCCAATCTGGTACTAAACAGGCCGAGCCATGCTTGGCTTCCGAGATCGGACGAGATCGGGCCATTTCAGGGTGGTATGGCCGTGAGCGGTACTGATCTTGCAGATGGACACCCATGAAATGTCGAAAATGATGCGGGGTATGATGCTCACAGCACCTGGTATTCCCAAGCGGTCTCCCAATCAGGTACTAAACAGGCCGAACCATGCTTGGCTTCCGAGATCGGACGAGATCGGGTCTTTCAGGGTGGTATGGCCGTGAGCGGTACTGCTCTTGCAGATAGACAGCCATGAAATGTCGAAAAAGATGCGGGGCATGGTTCTCACAGAACCTGGTATTCCCAAGCGGTCTCCCAATCAGATACTAACCAGGCCGGACCATGCTTGGCTTCCAAGATCGGACGAGATCGGACGAGATCGGGCCTTTTCAGGGTGGTATGGCCGTGAGCGGTACTGCTCTTGCAGATGGACACCCATGAAATGTCGAAAAAGATGCGGGGTATGATGCTCACAGCACCTGGTATTCCCAAGCAGTCTCCCAATCAGGTACTAAACAGGCTGATCCTTGCTTGGCTTCCGAGATCGGACGAGATCGGGCCTTTTCAGGGTGGTATGGCCGTGAGCGGTACTCTAATTGCAGATGGACACCCATGAAATGTCGAAAAAGATGCGGGGTATGATGCTCACAGCACCTGGCATTCCCAAGCGGTCTCCCAATCAGGTACTAAACAGGCCGAACCATGCTTGGCTTCCGAGATCGGGCGAGATCGGGCCTTTTCAGGGTGGTATGGCCGTGAGCGGTACTGCACCAGCAGATGGACACCCATGAAATGTCGAAAAAGATGCGGGGTATGATGCTCACAGCACCTGGTATTCCCAAGCGGTCTCCCAATCAGGTACTAAACAGGCCGAACCATGCTTGGCTTCCGAGATCGGACGAGATCGGGCCTTTTCAGGGTGGTATGGCCGTAAGCGGCACTGCTTTTGCAGATGGACACCCATTTAATGTCGAAAAAGATGCGGGGTATGATGCTCACAGCACCTGGTATTCCCAAGCGGTCTCCCAATCAGGTACTAAACAGGCCGAACCATGCTTGGCTTCCGAGATCAGACGAGATCGGGCGAGATCGGGCCTTATCAGGGTGATATGGCCGTGAGCGGTACTGCTCTTGCAGATGGACACCCATGAAATGTCGAAAAAGATGCGGGGTATGATGCTCACAGCACCTGGTATTCCCAAGCGGTCTCCCAATCAGGTACTAAACAGGCCGGACCATGCTTGGCTTCCGAGATCGGACGAGATCGGGCGAGATCGGGCGAGATCAAGCCTTATCAGGGTGGTATGGCCGTGAGCGTTACTGCTCTTGCAGATGGACACCCATGAAATGTCGAAAAAGATGCGGGGTATGATGCTCACAGCACCTGGTATTCCCAAGCGGTCTCCCAATCAGGTACTAAACAGGCCGAACCATGCTTGGCTGCCGAGATCGGACGAGATCGGACGAGATCGGCGGGCCTTATCAGGGTGGTATGGCCGTGAGCGGTACTGCACTAGCAGATGGACACCCATGAAATGTCGAAAAAGATGCGGGGTATGATGCTCACAGCACCTGGTATTCCCAAGCGGTTTCCCAATCAGGTACTAACCAGGCCGAACCATGATTGGCTTCCGAGATCAGACGAGATCGGGCCTTTTCAGGGTGGTATGGCCGTGAGCGGTACTGCTATTGCAGATGGACACCCATGAAATGTCGAAAAAGATGCGAGGTATGATGCTCACAGCACCTGGTATTCCCAAGCGGTCTCCCAATCAGGTACTAAACAGGCCGAACCATGCTTGGCTGCCGAGATCGGACGAAATCGGGCGAGATCGGGCCTTATCAGGGTGGTATGGCCGTGAGCGGTACTGCACTAGCAGATGGACACCCATGAAATGTCGAAAAAGATGCGGGGTATGATGCTCACAGCACCTGGTATTCCCAAGCGGTCTCCCAATCGGGTACTAACCAGGCCGAACAATGCTTGGCTGCCGAGATCGGACAAGATCGGGCGAGATCGGGCCTTTTCAGGGTGGTATGGCCGTGAGCGATACTGCACTTGCAGATGGACACCCATGAAATGTCGAAAAAGATGCGGGGTATGATGCTCACAGCACCTGGTATTCCGAAGCGGTCTCCCAATCAGGTACTAACCAGGCCGAACAATGCTTGGCTGCCGAGATCGGACGAGATCGGACGAGATCGGGCCTTATCAGGGTGGTATGGCCGTGAGCGGTACTGCTCTTGCAGATGGACACCCATGAAATGTCGAAAAAGATGCGGGGTATGATGCTCACAGCACCTGGTATTCCCAAGCGGTCTCCCAATCAGGTACTAACCAGGCCGAACCATGCTTGGCTGCCGAGATCGGACGAGATCGGGCGAGATCAGGCCTCATCAGGGTGGTATGGCCGTGAGCGGTACTGCTCTTGCAGATGGACACCAATGAAATGTCGAAAAAGATGCGGGGCGTGATGCTCACAGCACCTGGTATTCCCAAGCGGTCTCCCAATCAGGTACTAACCAGGCCGAACCATGCTTGGCTGCCGAGAACGGACGAGATCGGGCCTTTTCAGGTTGGTATGGCCGTGAGCGGTACTACTCTTGCAGATGGACACCCATGAAATGTCGAAAAAGATGCGGGGTATGATGCTCACAGCACCTGGTATTCCCAAGCGGTCTCCCAATCAGGTACTAAACAGGTCGAACCATGCTTGGCTTCCGAGATCGGACGAGATCGGGCCTTTTCAGGGTGGTATGGCCGTGAGCTGTACTGCTCTTGCAGATGGACACCCATGAAATGTCGAAAATGATGCGGGGTATGATGCTCACAGCACCTGGTATTCCCAAGCGGTCTCCCAATCAGGTACTAAACAGGCCGAACCATGCTTGGCTTCCGAGATCGGACGAGATCGGGTCTTTCAGGGTGGTATGGCCGTGAGCGGTATTGCTTTTGCAGATGGACACCCATGAAATGTCGAAAAAGATGCGGGGCATGGTTCTCACAGAACCTGGTATTCCCAAGCGGTCTCCCAATCAGATACTAACCAGGCCGAACCATGCTTGGCTTCCAAGATCGGACGAGATCGGACGAGATCGGGCCTTTTCAGGGTGGTATGGCCGTGAGCGGTACTGCTCTTGCAGATGGAAACCCATGAAATGTCGAAAAAGATGCGGGGCATGGTTCTCACAGCACCTGGTATTCCCAAGCGGTCTCCCAATCAGGTACTAAACAGGCCGAACAATGCTTGGCTTCCGAGATCGGGCGAGATCAGGCCTTTTCAGGGTGGTATGGCTGTGAGCGGTACTGTTCATGCAGATGGACACCCATGAAATGTCGAAAAAGATGCGGGGTATGATGCTCACAGCACCTGGTATTCCCAAGCGGTCTCCCAATCAGGTCCTAAACAGGCCGAACAATGCTTGGCTTCCGAGATTGGACGAGATCGGGCCTTTTCAGGGTGGTATGGCCGTAAGCGGTACTGCTCTCGCAGATGGACACCCATGAAATGTCGAAAAAGATGCGGGGCATGGTTCTCACAGCACCTGGTATTCCCAAGCGGTCTCCCAATCAGGTACTAACCATGCCGAACCATGCTTGGCTGCCGAGATCGGACGAGGTCGGGTGAGATCGGGCCTTTTCAGGGTGGTATGGCCGTGAGTGGTACTGCTCTTGCAGATGGACACCCATGAAATGTCGAAAAAGATGCGGGGTATGATGCTCACAGCACCTGGTATTCCCAAGCGGTCTCCCAATCAGGTACTAAACAGGCCGAACCATGCTTGGCTGCCGAGATCGGACGAGATCGGGCCTTTTCAGGGTGGTATGGCCGTGAGCGGTACTGCTTTAGCAGATGGACACCCATGAAATGTCGAAAAAGATGCAGGGTATGATGCTCACAGCACCTGGTATTCCCAAGCGGTCTCCCAATCAGGTACTAACCAGGCCGAACCATGCTTGGCTGCCGAGATCGGACGAGATCGGACGAGAACGGGCCTTTTCAGGGTGGTATGGCCGTCAGCGGTACTGCTCTTGCAGATGGACACCCATGAAATGTCGAAAAAGATGCGGGGTATGATGCTCACAGCACCTGGTATTCCCAAGCGGTCTCCCAATCAGGTACTAAACAGGCCGAACCATGCTTGGCTGCCGAGATCGGACGAGATCGGACGAGATCGGCGGGCCTTATCAGGGTGGTATGGCCGTGAGCGGTACTGCACTAGCAGATGGACACCCATGAAATGTCGAAAAAGATGCGGGGTATGATGCTCACAGCACCTGGTATTCCCAAGCGGTTTCCCAATCAGGTACTAACCAGGCCGAACCATGATTGGCTTCCGAGATCAGACGAGATCGGGCCTTTTCAGGGTGGTATGGCCGTGAGCGGTACTGCTATTGCAGATGGACACCCATGAAATGTCGAAAAAGATGCGAGGTATGATGCTCACAGCACCTGGTATTCCCAAGCGGTCTCCCAATCAGGTACTAAACAGGCCGAACCATGCTTGGCTGCCGAGATCGGACGAAATCGGGCGAGATCGGGCCTTATCAGGGTGGTATGGCCGTGAGCGGTACTGCACTAGCAGATGGACACCCATGAAATGTCGAAAAAGATGCGGGGTATGATGCTCACAGCACCTGGTATTCCCAAGCGGTCTCCCAATCGGGTACTAACCAGGCCGAACAATGCTTGGCTGCCGAGATCGGACAAGATCGGGCGAGATCGGGCCTTATCAGGGTGGTATGGCCGTGAGCGGTACTGCTCTTGCAGATGGACATCCATGAAATGTCGAAAAAGATGCGGGGTATGATGCTCACAGCACCTGGTATTCTCAAGCGGTCTCCCAATCAGGTACTAACCAGGCCGAACCATGCTTGGCTGCCGAGATCGGACGAGATCGGGCGAGATCAGGCCTCATCAGGGTGGTATGGCCGTGAGCGGTACTGCTCTTGCAGATGGACACCAATGAAATGTCGAAAAAGATGCGGGGCGTGATGCTCACTGCACCTGGTATTCCCAAGCGGTCTCCCAATCAGGTACTAACCAGGCCGAACCATGCTTGGCTTCCAAGATCGGGCGAGATCGGGCCTTTTCAGGGTGGTATGGCCGTGAGCGATACTGCACTTGCAGATGGACACCCATGAAATGTCGAAAAAGATGCGGGGTATGATGCTCACAGCACCTGGTATTCCGAAGCGGTCTCCCAATCAGGTACTAACCAGGCCGAACAATGCTTGGCTGCCGAGATCGGACGAGATCGGACGAGATCGGGCCTTATCAGGGTGGTATGGCCGTGAGCGGTACTGCTCTTGCAGATGGACACCCATGAAATGTCGAAAAAGATGCGGGGTATGATGCTCACAGCACCTGGTATTCCCAAGCGGTCTCCCAATCAGGTACTAACCAGGCCGAACCATGCTTGGCTGCCGAGATCGGACGAGATCGGGCGAGATCAGGCCTCATCAGGGTGGTATGGCCGTGAGCGGTACTGCTCTTGCAGATGGACACCAATGAAATGTCGAAAAAGATGCGGGGCGTGATGCTCACAGCACCTGGTATTCCCAAGCGGTCTCCCAATCAGGTACTAACCAGGCCGAACCATGCTTGGCTGCCGAAAACGGACGAGATCGGGCCTTTTCAGGTTGGTATGGCCGTGAGCGGTACTACTCTCGCAGATGGACACCCATGAAATGTCGAAAAAGATGCGGGGTATGATGCTCACAGCACCTGGTATTCCCAAGCGGTCTCCCAATCAGGTACTAAACAGGTCGAACCATGCTTGGCTTCCGAGATCGGACGAGATCGGGCCTTTTCAGGGTGGTATGGCCGTGAGCTGTACTGCTCTTGCAGATGGACACCCATGAAATGTCGAAAATGATGCGGGGTATGATGGTCACAGCACCTGGTATTCCCAAGCGGTCTCCCAATCAGGTACTAAACAGGCCGAACCATGCTTGGCTTCCGAGATCGGACGAGATCGGGTCTTTCAGGGTGGTATGGCCGTGAGCGGTATTGCTTTTGCAGATGGACACCCATGAAATGTCGAAAAAGATGCGGGGCATGGTTCTCACAGAACCTGGTATTCCCAAGCGGTCTCCCAATCAGATACTAACCAGGCCGAACCATGCTTGGCTTCCAAGATCGGACGAGATCGGACGAGATCGGGCCTTTTCAGGGTGGTATGGCCGTGAGCGGTACTGCTCTTGCAGATGGACACCCATGAAATGTCGAAAAAGATGCGGGGCATGGTTCTCACAGCACCTGGTATTCCCAAGCGGTCTCCCAATCAGGTACTAAACAGGCCGAACAATGCTTGGCTTCCGAGATCGGGCGAGATCAGGCCTTTTCAGGGTGGTATGGCTGTGAGCGGTACTGTTCATGCAGATGGACACCCATGAAATGTCGAAAAAGATGCGGGGTATGATGCTCACAGCACCTGGTATTCCCAAGCGGTCTCCCAATCAGGTCCTAAACAGGCCGAACAATGCTTGGCTTCCGAGATTGGACGAGATCGGGCCTTTTCAGGGTGGTATGGCCGTAAGCGGTACTGCTCTCGCAGATGGACACCCATGAAATGTCGAAAAAGATGCGGGGCATGGTTCTCACAGCACCTGGTATTCCCAAGCGGTCTCCCAATCAGGTACTAACCATGCCGAACCATGCTTGGCTGCCGAGATCGGACGAGGTCGGGTGAGATCGGGCCTTTTCAGGGTGGTATGGCCGTGAGTGGTACTGCTCTTGCAGATGGACACCCATGAAATGTCGAAAAAGATGCGGGGTATGATGCTCACAGCACCTGGTATTCCCAAGCGGTCTCCCAATCAGGTACTAAACAGGCCGAACCATGCTTGGCTGCCGAGATCGGACGAGATCGGGCCTTTTCAGGGTGGTATGGCCGTGAGCGGTACTGCTTTAGCAGATGGACACCCATGAAATGTCGAAAAAGATGCAGGGTATGATGCTCACAGCACCTGGTATTCCCAAGCGGTCTCCCAATCAGGTACTAACCAGGCCGAACCATGCTTGGCTGCCGAGATCGGACGAGATCGGACGAGAACGGGCCTTTTCAGGGTGGTATGGCCGTCAGCGGTACTGCTCTTGCAGATGGACACCCATGAAATGTCGAAAAAGATGCGGGGTATGATGCTCACAGCACCTGGTATTCCCAAGCGGTCTCCCAATCAGGTACTAACCAGGCCGAACCATGCTTGGCTGCCGAGATCGGACGAGATCGGACGAGATCGTGCCTTTTCAGGGTGGTATGGCCGTCAGCGGTACTGCTCTTGCAGATGGACACCCATGAAATGTCGAAAAAGATGCGGGGTATGATGCTCACAGCACCTGGTATTCCCAAGCGGTCTCCCAATCAGGTACTAACCAGGCCGAACCATGCTTGGCTTCCGAGGTCGGGCGAGATCGGGCCTTTTCAGGGTGGTATGGCCGTGAGCGGTACTGCTCTTGCAGATGGACACCCATGAAATTTCGAAAAAGATGCGGGGTATGATAATCACAGCACCTGGTATTCCCAAGCGGTCTCCCAATCAGGTACTAACCAGGCCGAATCATGCTTGGCTTCCGAGATCGGGCGAGATCGGGCCTTTTCAGGGTGGTATGGCCGTGAGCGGTACTGCACTAGCAGATGGACACCCATGAAATGTCGAAAAAGATGCGGGGTATGATGCTCACAGAACCTGGTATTCCCAAACGGTCTCCCAATCAGGTACTAAACAGGCCGAACCATGCTTGGCTTCCGAGATTGGACGAGATCGGGCCTTTTCAGGGTGGTATGGCCGTGAGCGGTACTGCACTAGCAGATGGACACCCATGAAATGTCGAAAAAGATGCGGGGTATGATGCTCACAGCACCTGGTATTCCCAAGCGGTCTCCCAATCAGGTACTAAACAGGCCGAACCATGCTTGGCTTCCGAGATCGGACGAGATCGGGCCTTTTCAGGGTGGTATGGCCGTGAGCGGTACTGCATTAGCAGATGGACACCCATGAAATGTCGAAAAAGATGCGGGGTATGATGCTCACAGCACCTGGTATTCCCAAGCGGTCTCCCAATCAGGTACTAACCAGGCCGAACCATGCTTGGCTGCCGAGATCGAGCGAGATCGGGCCTTTTCAGGGTGGTATGGCCGTGAGCGGTACTGCTCCTGCAGATGGACTTCCATGAAATGTCGAAAAAGATGCGGGGTATGATGCTCAGAGCACCTGGTATTCCCAAGCGGTCTCCCAATCAGGTACTAACCAGGCCGAACCATGCTTGGCTTCCGAGATTGGACGAGATCAGGCCTTTTCAGGGTGGTATGGCCGTGAGCGGTACTGCTCTAGCAGATGGACACCCATGAAATGTCGAAAAACATGCGGGGTATGATGCTCACAGCACCTGGTATTCCCAAGCGGTCTCCCATTCAGGTACTAAACAGGCTGAACCATGCTTGGCTTCCGAGATCGGACGAGATCGGGCCTTTTCAGGGTGGTATGGCCGTGAGCAGTACTGCACTAGCAGATGGACACCCATGAAATGTCGAAAAACATGCGGGGTATGATGCTCACAGCACCTGGTATTCCCAAGCGGTCTCCCATTCAGGTACTAAACAGGCTGAACCATGCTTGGCTTCCGAGATCGGGCGAGATCAGGCCTTTTCAGGGTGGTATGGCTGTGAGCGGTACTGTTCATGCAGATGGACACCCATGAAATGTCGAAAAAGATGCGGGGTATGATGCTCACAGCACCTGGTATTCCCAAGCGGTCTCCCAATCAGGTACTAAACAGGCCGAACAATGCTTGGCTTCCGAGATTGGACGAGATCGGGCCTTTTCAGGGTGGTATGGCCGTAAGCGGTACTGCTCTCGCAGATGGACACCCATGAAATGTCGAAAAAGATGCGGGGCATGGTTCTCACAGCACCTGGTATTCCCAAGCGGTCTCCCAATCAGGTACTAACCAGGCCGAACCATGCTTGGCTGCCGAGATCGGACGAGGTCGGGCGAGATCGGGCCTTTTCAGGGTGGTATGGCCGTGAGTGGTACTGCTCTTGCAGATGGACACCCATGAAATGTCGAAAAAGATGCGGGGTATGATGCTCACAGCACCTGGTATTCCCAAGCGGTCTCCCAATCAGGTACTAAACAGGCCGAACCATGCTTGGCTGCCGAGATCGGACGAGATCGGGCCTTTTCAGGGTGGTATGGCCGTGAGCGGTACTGCTTTAGCAGATGGACACCCATGAAATGTCGAAAAAGATGCAGGGTATGATGCTCACAGCACCTGGTATTCCCAAGCGGTCTCCCAATCAGGTACTAACCAGGCCAAACCATGCTTGGCTGCCGAGATCGGACGAGATCGGACGAGAACGGGCCTTTTCAGGGTGGTATGGCCGTCAGCGGTACTGCTCTTGCAGATGGACACCCATGAAATGTCGAAAAAGATGCGGGGTATGATGCTCACAGCACCTGGTATTCCCAAGCGGTCTCCCAATCAGGTACTAACCAGGCCGAACCATGCTTGGCTGCCGAGATCGGACGAGATCGGACGAGATCGTGCCTTTTCAGGGTGGTATGGCCGTCAGCGGTACTGCTCTTGCAGATGGACACCCATGAAATGTCGAAAAAGATGCGGGGTATGATGCTCACAGCACCTGGTATTCCCAAGCGGTCTCCCAATCAGGTACTAACCAGGCCGAACCATGCTTGGCTTCCGAGGTCGGGCGAGATCGGGCCTTTTCAGGGTGGTATGGCCGTGAGCGGTACTGCTCTTGCAGATGGACACCCATGAAATTTCGAAAAAGATGCGGGGTATGATAATCACAGCACCTGGTATTCCCAAGCGGTCTCCCAATCAGGTACTAACCAGGCCGAATCATGCTTGGCTTCCGAGATCGGGCGAGATCGGGCCTTTTCAGGGTGGTATGGCCGTGAGCGGTACTGCACTAGCAGATGGACACCCATGAAATGTCGAAAAAGATGCGGGGTATGATGCTCACAGAACCTGGTATTCCCAAACGGTCTCCCAATCAGGTACTAAACAGGCCGAACCATGCTTGGCTTCCGAGATTGGACGAGATCGGGCCTTTTCAGGGTGGTATGGCCGTGAGCGGTACTGCACTAGCAGATGGACACCCATGAAATGTCGAAAAAGATGTGGGGTATGATGCTCACAGCACCTGGTATTCCCAAGCGGTCTCCCAATCAGGTACTAAACAGGCCGAACCATGCTTGGCTTCCGAGATCGGACGAGATCGGGCCTTTTCAGGGTGGTATGGCCGTGAGCGGTACTGCATTAGCAGATGGACACCCATGAAATGTCGAAAAAGATGCGGGGTATGATGCTCACAGCACCTGGTATTCCCAAGCGGTCTCCCAATCAGGTACTAACCAGGCCGAACCATGCTTGGCTGCCGAGATCGAGCGAGATCGGGCCTTTTCAGGGTGGTATGGCCATGAGCGGTACTGCTCCTGCAGATGGACTTCCATGAAATGTCGAAAAAGATGCGGGGTATGATGCTCAGAGCACCTGGTATTCCCAAGCGGTCTCCCAATCAGGTACTAACCAGGCCGAACCATGCTTGGCTTCCGAGATTGGACGAGATCAGGCCTTTTCAGGGTGGTATGGCCGTGAGCGGTACTGCCCTAGCAGATGGACACCCATGAAATGTCGAAAAACATGCGGGGTATGATGCTCACAGCACCTGGTATTCCCAAGCGGTCTCCCATTCAGGTACTAAACAGGCTGAACCATGCTTGGCTTCCGAGATCGGACGAGATCGGGCCTTTTCAGGGTGGTATGGCCGTGAGCAGTACTGCACTAGCAGATGGACACCCATGAAATGTCGAAAACGATGCTGGGTATGATGCTCACAGCACCTGGTATTCCCAAGCGGTCTCCCAATCAGGTACTAACCAGGCCGAACCATGCTTGGCTGCCGAGATCGGGCGAGATCGGGCCTTTTCAGGGTGGTATGGCCGTGAGCGGTACTGCACTAGCAGATGGACACCCATGAAATGTCGAAAAAGATGCAGGGTATGATGCTCACAGCACCTGGTATTCCCAAGCGGTCTCCCAATCAGGTACTAACCAGGCCGAACCGTGCTTGGCTTCCGAGATCGGACGAGACCGGGCCTTTTCAGGGTGGTATGGCCATGAGCGGTACTGCTCTTGCAGATGGACACCCATGAAATGTCGAAAAAGATGCGGGGTATGATGCTCACAGCACCTGGTATTCCCAAGCGGTCTCCCAATCAGGTACTAACCAGGCCGAACCATGCTTGGCTTCCTAGATCGGACGAGATCGGACGAGATCGGGCCTTTTGAAAATGAAAATCAGACATAGGCATTGTCGTCATCATTGACTTGACAAAAAGCCTAGTAGTCATCATACCCTCAGCAGCGTATGACGAAATTGTATAGTGCTTCTCCACAAGTTCGTCTTCCCAGGCCAGACACATTTATGACATTTATTTATGACATATTCATACTTGTTAGCTCTCCGCCTTGAGCGCCATTTTCCGGCGACTACAAGTTGCCTCACCGATGCCAACAAGAATAAGATGGATCACTTACCTCTGTCTTTATACTTACCCTCCCTCAGTCATCCTGTGGAAGGTAGATCTGCACCAAACAACCTTCCTGTTTCTTCAATTCGACTTGACTTAATTTCATAGTAGGGATATGTGTAGTCGTCACGTCACGTGTTGCTGCAGGTTCAGAGACCTGATGGCAGTTGGGAAGAAGCTGTCCTTGAGCCTGTTTGTCCGTGCTTTGTAGGACCTGTAGCGTCTGCCAGATGGAAGCAACTGGAACAGGTCGTGTCCAGGGTGGTATGGGTCTCCAACAATGGACCCGGCTCTTCTGAGGTATCGGGGGTTGGCAATGTCTTCTAGCGATGGCAGAGAGCAGCCGACGATCTTCTGGGCAGTGTTTATCACTCTCTGTATGGCTTTTTTGTCTGCTGTCGTGCTTCCGGTATACCACACTGTGATGCCGTAAGTCAGGATGCTCTCCACAGTGGCTCTGTAGAAGGTTGCCAGAAGCTTGGTGACCAACTTGTCCCTTCTCAGTACCCTGAGGAAGTGGAGTCGTTTCTGGGCCTTCTTCACTAACACTGTGGTGTTTGTGGACCAGGAGAGCCTATCCGTGACGTGGACTCCCAGGAATTTGAACGATTGGACCCTGTCTACACATACTCCGTTAATGAGGAGTGGGGCCAGGTCTGTGCTGCGCTTGCGAAAGTCCAAGATTATTTCTTTAGTCTTTGCGGTATTCGGTACTGCACTAGAAGATGGACACCCATGAAATGTCGAAAAAGATGCGGGGTATGATGCTCACAGCACCTGGTATTCCCAAGCGGTCTCCCAATTAGGTACTAACCAGGCCGATCCATGTTTGGCTTCCGAGATCGGACGAGATCGGACGTGATCGGGCCTTTTCAGGGTGGTATGCCCGTGAGCGGTACTGCACTAGCAGATGGACACCCATGAAATGTCGAATAAGATGCGGGGTATGATGCTCACAGCATCTGGTATTCCCAAGCGGTCTCCCAATCAGGTACTAACCAGGCCAAACCATGCTTGGCTTCCTAGATCGGTCAAGATCGGGCCTTTTCAGGGTGGTATGGCCGTGAGCGGTACTACTTTTGCAGATGGACACCCATGAAATGTCGAAAAAGATGCGGGGTATGATGCTCACAGCACCTGGTATTCCCAAGCGGTCTCCCAATCAGGTACTTACCAGGCCGAACCATGCTTGGCTTCTGAGATCAGAGGAGATTGGGCCTTTTCAGGGTGGTATGGCCGTGAGCGGTATTACTCTTGCAGATGGACACCCATGAAATGTCGAAAAAGATGCGGGGCAAGATGCTCACAGCACCTGGTAATCCCAAGCGGTCTCCCAATCAGGTACTAAACAGGTGGAACCCTGCTTGGCTGCCGAGATCGGACGAGATCGGGCGAGATCGGGCCTTATCAGGGTGGTATTGCAGTGAGCGGTACTGCTCTTGCAGATGGACACCCATGAAATGTCGAAAAAGGTGCGGGGTATGATGCTCACAGCACCTGGTATTCCCAAGCGGTCTCCCAATCAGGTACTAACCAGGCCGAACCATGCTTGGCTGCCGAGAACGGACGAGATCGGGCGAGATCGGGCCTTTTCAGGGTGGTATGGCCGTGAGCGGTACTGCACTAGCAGATGGACACCCATGAAATGTCGAAAAAGATGCGGGGTATGATGCTCACAGCACCTGGTATTCCCAAGCGGTCTCCCAATCAGGTACTAACCAGGCCGAACCATGCTTGGCTTCCTGGATCGGACGAGATCGGGCCTTTTCAGGGTGGTATGGCCGTGAGCGGTACTGCTTTTGCAGATGGACACCCATGAAATGTCGAAAAAGATGCGGGGTATGATGCTCACAGCACCTGGTATTCCCAAGCGGTCTCCCAATCAGGTACTAACCAGGCCGAACCATGCTTGGCTGCCGAGATCGGACGAGATCGGGCGAGATCGGGCCTTATCAGGGTGGTATGGCCGAGAGCGGTACTGCTCTTGCAGATGGACACCCATGAAATGTCGAAAAAGATGCGGGGTCTGATGCTCACAGCACCTGGTAATCCCAAGCGGTCTCCCAATCAGGTACTAAACAGGCCGAACAATGCTTGGCTTCCGAGATCGGGCGAGATCGGGCCTTTTCAGGGTGGTATGGCCGTGAGCGGTACTGCTTTTGCAGATGGACACCCATGAAATGTCGAAAAAGATGCGGGGTATGATGCTCACAGCACCTGGTATTCCCAAGCGGTCTCCCAACCAGGTACTAACCAGGCCCAACCATGCTTGGCTTCCAAGATCGGACGAGATCGGGCCTTTTCAGGGTGGTATGGCCGTGAGCGGTACTGCACTAGCAGATGGACACCCATGAAATGTCGAAAAAGATGCGGGGTATGATGCTCACAGCACCTGGTATTCCCAAGCGGTTTCCCAATCAGGTACTAACCAGGCCGAACCATGCTTGGCTTCCGAGATCGGACGAGATCAGGCCTTTTCAGGGTGGTATGGCCGTGAGCGGTACTGCTCTTGCAGATGGACACCCATGAGCTAAAGTATTAATTCGACCTTCTACACCTGCTACCCAAATCAATTGGGATTTGACATTATTCAAAGTCAGTTGGAATATTCAGGTTATAAAAGAGGGGGGAAAAGGCAGGAATATATACAGCTATGTTTTACTTTTGTGCATTTCAGGCCAAATTGGTATTTGTCTTTGAGTCAGCAATAATAACAAAGGAGTAAAGTCAGCTTGATTGCAGTAAGACTTTTTGCACTCTATACACTCAATTTTCACATGTTGTTTTACTTCTGGACGCTGCAAATGGACTGCACATCTGTTGCATCGTGTGTGTATGTGTATTACCGTACTTTGAATTTTGATTTAAACCTTTACAACCCAACTACCTCAGATCAAGCAATTATAATGTAAAGTAGTAGATGTTTAAAAAAAGCACCAAATGCAAAAAGATAACAAAATAACAATACTAAATAGTCAAATAAGCAACTCCATTATTCTTTTAGAGAAAATATCTCAGCGGGGTCAAGTCATTCAATTCAAATCGACTGGTAATCAGATTCAATTAAAGACTAACTGATTGGGTGCAATGTTGTAGTGGCAGCACAACTAAATGAATTCACTGAATTTAAATGGGATTTATAAGTGTTTTCACATTTTATACTGTAAAACAAAAAATCCCATAGGATTTATGGTTAAACACTGGAGCTACAGAATTTTACCAGAAATTACATTCAATTGGTATAGCACTTCAATAACCACCAATTTATTGGAACACTATTGTAGATTTTTCATTTCACTGAAACTAAAATTATATTGCTCCACCACCACATGCACACACCCCTTTTTTACTGTATAACTCTAGCAACCACAAGTATTTTATTTTTATTTTTTTAAGAAGAAAATGACTGACTATTCTTCTGTCTGTTCAGATATCACTACTTTTACATGATAAGAGAAGTAATTTTTAAAGAAGGCTCAGCAAAATACCCAGCATTCAATAGTACTGGCATGCTGGATCTTGCAAACTACACTCCTCAACTGCACGGAAAAAAAATAGAAAAAAACAGTCATACATTGTCTGCAGTACTTTCCACTCATTCGCTTACACTTTGTACTCCATCCTTTCTACACAAAAAGCATCATCCCGCTGTTACAGAGTAAAGAAGGTTGCACAGAGTCCTTTTCTTGCTGTTCTGTCTCTTTAGAACAGAAGGACACTTTGCGCTTCACAGAATGCAAGTCTACAAGTACTGCTGCTTAGATGTGGTTGAATGTTAGGCCCCTAAGAAATACATGTGAAGCAACAGCAATGCTTTACAAGGTGTCTATTGTTTATATAAATAAACATAAAACAGGTTACGAAAACATGCTGTAAAATCCAAATCATATTTTATCATAGTTTCACATGCTTAAACTAATAGTAATTGTTTAGTATAAATCAGTGATTTTCAACCACTGTGCCGCGGCACACTAGTGTGCCGTGAGAGATCCTCAGGTGTGCCGTGAGAAATTATCCAATATCCTTTTTTTTAAATTAACATTTATTAATAGATTTCTGCAAATATGATGTCATTGTCCAATGTCCGTGCTGCAAAGGCTGGCAGCGTAATGTAATATTTGTCCGTGTGGCAACACGTAGTTGATTGACACGTTCCGCCAAGAAAATTAGTGATGCACCGTGGTGACAGTCATGGAGAAGTTTTTAAAAAGGACAACTGCAAACTCCGAACTGCGCCCTGGACAAGATTCTGACCCGGATAAAGGCCCTAGTATGAGTGGTGGAGAAAACAAAGCAAAGACGGTGAGCTCAAGGCAATATAGTAAAAGCTATCTTTCGTTTGGATTTACTTTCACCGGGGATGAGACGACACCTATTCCGTTATGCCTGGTGTGTGGCGAGAAGCTATCCAACAGCGCCATGGTGCCAAGCAAGCTTAAACGCCATCTCCAAACGAAACACCCGTCGCTTCAAAACAAGCCGATAGACTATTTTGTTCGCCTGCATGTAAACACAGAGAAACAGGCAACGTTTATGAGAAAAACCACAAAGGTAAATGAGAAAGCGCTCAAAGCTAGTTACCTAGTCGCAGAACTTGTTGCTAAATCAAAAAAGCCGCACACTGTGGCAGAGACATTAATACTACCTGCCTGTAAAGCCATTGTCAACGAGATGCTCGGCCCTGGTGCGGCTAAAGACATAGATAAAGTCCCGCTCTCTGATAACACAATTGCCAGGCGTATTGATGACATGTCTACAGACATCGAAAGCCATGTTTTGGAAAAGATACGCATCAGTAGGAAATTTGCGTTGCAAGTTGACGAGTCTACGGATATTAGTGGACATTCTCAGCTCTTGGCCAATGTGCGTTTTGTGGATGGTGATGCCATTAGAGAAAACTTCCTATTTTGCAAGACACTGCCAGAAAAAACAACTGGAGAGGAAATTTTTCGGGTCACATCGGAATATCTTGACCAGGGAGGACTTACGTGGGAAAACTGCACAAGTGTGTGCACTGATGGAGCTGCAGCCATGGTCGGGCGCACCAAAGGCTTCGTGAGTAGAGTGAAGGAAAGAAACCCAGATCTGATTATTACGCACTGTTTTTTGCACCGTGAGGCCCTCGTTGCGAAGACTTTACCAGTAGAACTGGTTCCTGTGTTGGACGATGTGGTGCGCATGGTGAACTTTGTGAAGACACGACCTCTGAAAAGCCGTATATTCGCATCTCTGTGTGAGGAAATGGGAGCGGAGCATAAAGCCTTATTGCTCCATACGGAGGTCCGATGGTTGTCGCGCGGTAAGGTGCTGACCCGTGTGTATGAGCTGCGAGAGGAACTTAAAATGTTTCTGACAAATGAGAGGTCTGATTACTCAAATCAGTTTGCAAGTGATGAGTGGTGCGCAAAGTTGGCATACCTGGCTGATATATTTCATCATCTTAATGAACTGAACACAAGGATGCAGGGCCGAAATGAAAACCTGCTTACAAGCACAGATAAAATAAATGGATTCCGTTTAAAGGTGCACCTCTGGCAACAACATGTGCAACGTGCCAACCTGGAGATGTTCCCACTCACAGACAAACAGCAAAGCAACACTGCTGCACTGTCTGAAGTAATAGGTAAACATTTGAAAAGTCTTGAGGAGAAGTTGTCATTTTATTTCTCTTCAGCCTCCACTGAATGCTTTGACTGGGTTAGGGACCCATACAGCTCGGCATCAGTTGTTCGAAAGGACATGACTTTACAAGAGCAGGAGGAACTAACTGAACTGAGACAGGATCGTGGTTTAAAACTAAGATTTGCTGATCTTCCTTTGGACAGTTTTTGGTTGACTGCTGCCAAGGAGTTCCCCATTCTGGCCAACAAAGCTGTTCTGACATTGCTCCCATTTTCCACAACATATCTGTGTGAGCTGAGCTTTTCAAGCCTAACTGCTATAAAAACTAAAAACAGAGAGAGACTGAGAGCTGTTGAAGAAGAGCTTCGTGTGTGTCTTTCTACTATTCCTGCCAGGATATCGGCTTTGTGTTCATCTAAACAGGCCCAGGTTTCACACTGACTGAGTATAAATAAATTGAGAAATTATATTGTAATTAAATATACTATACAGAGTGTCATTTTGTAAAATCTTTGGTTAGTGGTGTGCCACAAATTTTTCCAATGTAAAAAAATGTGCCGTGGCTCAAAAAAGGTTGAAAAACACTGGTATAAATGATCGTCATGTGAAAGACATTGTTTAGTATTCTTTCATTCATTCATTCTCTCAACCGCTTATCCTCACAAGGGTCACGGGGGGTGCTAAGGCCTATGCCAGCTATCTACGGGCACCAGGCGGGGGACAAAAGAATGAACATAATTTAAAGTAATTGCTCTACAGTTGTACTGCATACCGGAGGTCATTTAATTCATTCAGATCAAGAACCTCAAATAACATATCGGCTGGTATTGTTGGAGATGGAAATCCAACTCATTTTATCTCTGAGGGCTAGCTGCGAATGCACTTGCATTATGTCAGTAAAATTCTAGAAATCATAGCGAAAGGGTTATTTTTCAAGAAAATCTGTTCCCGAAAGACCGACAAATTGTCTTTATTTGAAGCTCTTGTCAGGAGAGGTTGGATTGCCTTTCCTGGCATGACGTCACGATAACTATCAGCTGTCACTAATTACGTGATTAGATTATTTTTGGCGTCACTGGACAAGGTCCAAGTGGACATGGGGAAGCTGGAGCACCTCTTTGAGTCCAGGGCCAAAGAGACGCCATGGGCCAAGAAAGCGCCAGAGAGCAAAAAGTCCGAGATCCTGGTTCTGGACTCCAAGCGGAGCACCGCCATCAACATCGGGATGACGGTCCTGCCCGCCGTTCACGTCATCAAGAGCGCCATCCTCAACTTTGACGACTTTGCCATCAACAAGGAGGGTGTGGAGAAGATCCTGAGCATGACGCCCACAGAGGAGGAGAAGCAGAAGATCCGCGAGGCTCGCTCGGCCAATCCCGACGTTCCCCTGGGGACGGCCGAGGAATTCCTCTCGGGCCTGGCTTCCGTCAGCGCCTTGACCCCCCGCCTGCAGCTGTGGTCTTTCAAACTCAACTATGAGGCACTCGAGCAGGAGATCGCCGAGCCCCTGTTTGACCTGAAGTTGGGCATGGAGCAGCTGGCCGGCAACCGGACCTTCAAGAAGATCCTGGCCACGCTGCTGGCCGTGGGGAACTTCCTCAACGGGTGTCCTCCTCACCAGAATCTTCAGGCTCCCTCCATGGTGAATCAATTCCTCTGGGCATAGGCATAAGATAACTTGGGCGCTCTCTGGTGGTTGTACGCACCTGGGCATCATGATGAAACGGTAAAGGCTTCCCAGGGCGACGTGCATAGCAGTGGTGGGGCGTATGAGTACGCTGCGGCTCTAACTCTTCTACCAGCTGTGGCTCATCTCTAGAAATGATGTGCCTGAGAGCCCCGCACCACGGTGTGTCCATTACAAAATTCCTAAACGATTCTGAGGGGTTTCTTATACATTCCAAGCAGTCCGGTGTCTTCGAGGTGGATGGTTTGCGTCGCCGAGTGCGTCGGCGCGAGCGTGGGTGGCGCTCCGCTGGGTCCATAATGGTTGGATCGTGCTGTTACGATTTCGCCGCGTAGTGCGACGCGATCGTAGGGTAAGTTGAACCCAGAT
The DNA here is from genome assembly GCF_051989575.1 of Stigmatopora nigra. Classification (NCBI taxonomy): domain Eukaryota; kingdom Metazoa; phylum Chordata; class Actinopteri; order Syngnathiformes; family Syngnathidae; genus Stigmatopora; species Stigmatopora nigra. The sequence goes on from NW_027551603.1 coordinate 1,672,198, forward strand.
GCAGAGTCGCCGAAGTAATTGGAAAGGTGAGGCAGATCTGTAGCTCTTGTTGGTTGATTTAATAAACGGGGTAACATAACTTAAACAACTTGGCTTGACCACTCATTACAAACGAACTGAACATGCGGCGTGGCGTCAATGGAAACAGCAATTACTACGAGGATTAACAGGAAACGAAACCAGAACTTAACCAGTCGATCCAACCGCGTCCACAGAAAATCATAATGCTTAAATACCAAAAATAATCTAATCACGTAATTAGTGACAGCTGATAGTTATCGTGACGTCATGCCAGGAAAGGCAATCCAACCACTCCTGACAGCTCTGAGTGATTTTGGATCCTTTGTTTCTCCCCCAAGTAATGAGGACATGTTCTTTTTAAGATAGCTCTCCATCTAAGTCCTACTATAGGTCCAGTCTTGGTAAAAGGTGCATGATGACAACTGATCTATCTGAAATCCAGAATTTGATCTGGATTTCAGATAGATCACCCATGAAATGTCGAAAAAGATGCGGGGTATGATGCTCACAGCACCTGGTATTCCCAAGCGGTCTCCCAATCAGGTACTAACCAGGCCGTACCATGCTTGGCTTCCGAGATCGAACGAGATCGGGCCTTTTCAGGGTGGTATGGCCGTGAGCAGTACTGCTCCTGCAGATGGACACCCATGAAATGTCGAAAAAGATGCGGGGTATGATGCTCACTGCACCTGGTATTCCCAAGCGGTCTCCCAATCAGGTACTAACCAGGCCGAACCATGCTTGGCTTCCGAGATCGGACGAGATCGGGCCTTTTCAGGGTGGTATGGCCGTGAGCGGTACTGCATTTGCAGATGGACACCCATGAAATGTCGAAAAAGATGCGGGGTATGCTGCTCACAGCACCTGGTATTCCCAAGCGGTCTCCCAATCAGGTACTAAACAGGCCGAACCATGCTTGGCTTCCGAGATCGGAGGAGATCGGGCCTTTTCAGGGTGGTATGGCCGTGAGCGGTGCTGCTCTTGCAGATGGACACCCATGAAATGTCGAAAAAGATGCGGGGTATGATGCTCACAGTACCTGGTATTCCCAAGCGGTCTCCCAATCAGGTACTAACCAGGCCGAACCATGCTTGGCTTCCGAGATCGGACGAGATCGGGCCTTTTCAGGGTGGTATGGCCATGAGCGGTACTGCTCTTGCAGATGGACACCCATGAGCTAAAGTATTAATTCGACCTTCTACACCTGCTACCCAAATCAATTGGGATTTGACATTATTCAAAGTCAGTTGGAATATTCAGGTTATAAAAGAGGGGGGAAAAGGCAGGAATATATACAGCTATGTTTTACTTTTGTGCATTTCAGGCCAAATTGGTATTTGTCTTTGAGTCAGCAATAATAACAAAGGAGTAAAGTCAGCTTGATTGCAGTAAGACTTTTTGCACTCTATACACTCAATTTTCACATGTTGTTTTACTTCTGGACGCTGCAAATGGACTGCACATCTGTTGCATCGTGTGTATATATGTGTATTACCGTACTTTGAATTTTGATTTAAACCTTTACAACCCAACTACCTCAGATCAAGCAATTATAATGTAAAGTAGTAGATGTTTAAAAAAAGCACCAAATGCAAAAAGATAACAAAATAACAATACTAAATAGTCAAATAAGCAACTCCATTATTCTTTTAGAGAAAATATCTCAGCGGGGTCAAGTCATTCAATTCAAATCGACTGGTAATCAGATTCAATTAAAGACTAACTGATTGGGTGCAATGTTGTAGTGGCAGCACAACTAAGTGAATTCACTGAATTTAAATGGGATTTATAAGTGTTTTCACATTTTATACTGTAAAACAAAAAATCACATAGGATTTATGGTTAAACACTGGAGCTACAGAATTTTACCAGAAATTACATTCAATTGGTATAGCACTTCAATAACCACCAATTTATTGGAACACTATTGTAGATTTTTCATTTCACTGAAACTAAAATTATATTGCTCCACCACCACATGCACACACCCCTTTTTTACTGTATAACTCTAGCAACCACAAGTATTTTATTTTTATTTTTTTAAGAAGAAAATGACTGACTATTCTTCTGTCTGTTCAGATATCACTACTTTTACATGATAAGAGAAGTAATTTTTAAAGAAGGCTCAGCAAAATACCCAGCATTCAATAGTACTGGCATGCTGGATCTTGCAAACTACACTCCTCAACTGCACGGAAAAAAAATAGAAAAAAACAGTCATACATTGTCTGCAGTACTTTCCACTCATTCGCTTACACTTTGTACTCCATCCTTTCTACACAAAAAGCATCATCCCGCTGTTACAGAGTAAAGAAGGTTGCACAGAGTCCTTTTCTTGCTGTTCTGTCTCTTTAGAACAGAAGGACACTTTGCGCTTCACAGAATGCAAGTCTACAAGTACTGCTGCTTAGATGTGGTTGAATGTTAGGCCCCTAAGAAATACATGTGAAGCAACAGCAATGCTTTACAAGGTGTCTATTGTTTATATAAATAAACATAAAACAGGTTACGAAAACATGCTGTAAAATCCAAATCATATTTTATCATAGTTTCACATGCTTAAACTAATAGTAATTGTTTAGTATAAATGATCGTCATGTGAAAGACATTGTTTAGTATTCTTTCATTCATTCATTCTCTCAACCGCTTATCCTCACAAGGGTCACGGGGGGTGCTAAGGCCTATCCCAGCTATCTACGGGCACCAGGCGGGGGACAAAAGAATGAACATAATTTAAAGTAATTGCTCTACAGTTGTACTGCATACCGGAGGTCATTTAATTCATTCAGATCAAGAACCTCAAATAACATATCGGCTGGTATTGTTGGAGATGGAAATCCAACTCATTTTATCTCTGAGGGCTAGCTGCGAATGCACTTGCATTATGTCAGTAAAATTCTAGAAATCATAGCGAAAGGGTTATTTTTCAAGAAAATCTGTTCCCGAAAGACCGACAAATTGTCTTTATTTGATGCTCTTGTCAGGAGAGGTTGGATTGCCTTTCCTGGCATGACGTCACGATAACTATCAGCTGTCACTAATTACGTGATTAGATTATTTTTGGCGTCACTGGACAAGGTCCAAGTGGACATGGGGAAGCTGGAGCACCTCTTTGAGTCCAGGGCCAAAGAGACGCCATGGGCCAAGAAAGCGCCAGAGAGCAAAAAGTCCGAGATCCTGGTTCTGGACTCCAAGCGGAGCACCGCCATCAACATCGGGATGACGGTCCTGCCCGCCGTTCACGTCATCAAGAGCGCCATCCTCAACTTTGACGACTTTGCCATCAACAAGGAGGGTGTGGAGAAGATCCTGAGCATGACGCCCACAGAGGAGGAGAAGCAGAAGATCCGCGAGGCTCGCTCGGCCAATCCCGACGTTCCCCTGGGGACGGCCGAGGAATTCCTCTCGGGCCTGGCTTCCGTCAGCGCCTTGACCCCCCGCCTGCAGCTGTGGTCTTTCAAACTCAACTATGAGGCACTCGAGCAGGAGATCGCCGAGCCCCTGTTTGACCTGAAGTTGGGCATGGAGCAGCTGGCCGGCAACCGGACCTTCAAGAAGATCCTGGCCACGCTGCTGGCCGTGGGGAACTTCCTCAACGGGTGTCCTCCTCACCAGAATCTTCAGGCTCCCTCCATGGTGAATCAATTCCTCTGGGCATAGGCATAAGATAACTTGGGCGCTCTCTGGTGGTTGTACGCACCTGGGCATCATGATGAAACGGTAAAGGCTTCCCAGGGCGACGTGCATAGCAGTGGTGGGGCGTATGAGTACGCTGCGGCTCTAACTCTTCTACCAGCTGTGGCTCATCTCTAGAAATGATGTGCCTGAGAGCCCCGCACCACGGTGTGTCCATTACAAAATTCCTAAACGATTCTGAGGGGTTTCTTATACATTCCAAGCAGTCCGGTGTCTTCGAGGTGGATGGTTTGCGTCGCCGAGTGCGTCGGCGCGAGCGTGGGTGGCGCTCCGCTGGGTCCATAATGGTTGGATCGTGCTGTTACGATTTCGCCGCGTAGTGCGACGCGATCGTAGGGTAAGTTGAACCCAGATGCAGAGTCGCCGAAGTAATTGGAAAGGTGAGGCATTTCTGTAGCTCTTGTTGGTTGATTTAATAAACGGGGTAACATAACTTAAACAACTTGGCTTGACCACTCATTACAAACGAACTGAACATGCGGCGTGGCGTCAATGGAAACAGCAATTACTACGAGGATTAACAGGAAACGAAACCAGAACTTAACCAGTCGATCCAACCGCGTCCACAGAAAATCATAATGCTTAAATACCAAAAATAATCTAATCACGTAATTAGTGACAGCTGATAGTTATCGTGACGTCATGCCAGGAAAGGCAATCCAACCACTCCTGACAGCTCTGAGTGATTTTGGATCCTTTGTTTCTCCCCCAAGTAATGAGGACATGTTCTTTTTAAGATAGCTCTCCATCTAAGTCCTACTATAGGTCCAGTCTTGGTAAAAGGTGCATGATGACAACTGATCTATCTGAAATCCAGAATTTGATCTGGATTTCAGATAGATCACCCATGAAATGTCGAAAAAGATGCGGGGTATGATGCTCACAGCACCTGGTATTCCCAAGCGGTCTCCCAATCAGGTACTAACCAGGCCGTACCATGCTTGGCTTCCGAGATCGAATGAGATCGGGCCTTTTCAGGGTGGTATGGCCGTGAGCGGTACTGCTTTTGCAGATGGACACCCATGAAATGTCGAAAAAGATGCGGGGTATGATGCTCACAGCACCTGGTATTCCCAAGCGGTCTCCCAATCAGGTACTAACCAGGCCGAACCATGCTTGGCTTCCGAGATCGGACGAGATCAGGCCTTTTCAGGGTGGTATGGCCGTGAACGGGACTGCACTAGCAGATGGACACCCATGAAATGTCGAAAAAGATGCGGGGTATGGTTCTCACAGCACCTGGTATTCCCAAGCGGTCTCCCAATCTGGTACTAAACAAGTCTAACCATGCTTGGCTTCCGAGATCGGGCGAGATCGGGCCTTTTCAGGGTGGTATGGCCGTGAGCGGTACTGCTCTTGCAGATGGACACCCATGAGCTAAAGTATTAATTCGACCTTCAACACCTGCTACCCAAATCAATTGGGATTTGACATTATTCAAAGTCAGTTGGAATATTCAGGTTATAAAAGAGGGGGGAAAAGGCAGGAATATATACAGCTATGTTTTACTTTTGTGCATTTCAGGCCAAATTGGTATTTGTCTTTGAGTCAGCAATAATAACAAAGGAGTAAAGTCAGCTTGATTGCAGTAAGACTTTTTGCACTCTATACACTCAATTTTCACATGTTTTACTTCTGGACGCTGCAAATGGACTGCACATCTGTTGCATCGTGTGTATATATGTGTATTACCGTACTTCGAATTTTGATTTAAACCTTTACAACCCAACTACCTCAGATCAAGCAATTATAATGTAAAGTAGTAGATGTTTAAAAAAAGCACCAAATGCAAAAAGATAACAAAATAACAATACTAAATAGTCAAATAAGCAACTCCATTATTCTTTTAGAGAAAATATCTCAGCGGGGTCAAGTCATTCAATTCAAATCGACTGGTAATCAGATTCAATTAAAGACTAACTGATTGGGTGCAATGTTGTAGTGGCAGCACAACTAAATGAATTCACTGAATTTAAATGGGATTTATAAGTGTTTTCACATTTTATACTGTAAAACAAAAAATCACATAGGATTTATGGTTAAACACTGGAGCTACAGAATTTTACCAGAAATTACATTCAATTGGTATAGCACTTCAATAACCACCAATTTATTGGAACACTATTGTAGATTTTTCATTTCACTGAAACTAAAATTATATTGCTCCACCACCACATGCACACACCCCTTTTTTACTGTATAACTCTAGCAACCACAAGTATTTTATTTTTATTTTTTTAAGAAGAAAATGACTGACTATTCTTCTGTCTGTTCAGATATCACTACTTTTACATGATAAGAGAAGTAATTTTTAAAGAAGGCTCAGCAAAATACCCAGCATTCAATAGTACTGGCATGCTGGATCTTGCAAACTACACTCCTCAACTGCACGGAAAAAAAATAGAAAAAAACAGTCATACATTGTCTGCAGTACTTTCCACTCATTCGCTTACACTTTGTACTCCATCCTTTCTACACAAAAAGCATCATCCCGCTGTTACAGAGTAAAGAAGGTTGCACAGAGTCCTTTTCTTGCTGTTCTGTCTCTTTAGAACAGAAGGACACTTTGCGCTTCACAGAATGCAAGTCTACAAGTACTGCTGCTTAGATGTGGTTGAATGTTAGGCCCCTAAGAAATACATGTGAAGCAACAGCAATGCTTTACAAGGTGTCTATTGTTTATATAAATAAACATAAAACAGGTTACGAAAACATGCTGTAAAATCCAAATCATATTTTATCATAGTTTCACATGCTTAAACTAATAGTAATTGTTTAGTATAAATGATCGTCATGTGAAAGACATTGTTTAGTATTCTTTCATTCATTCATTCTCTCAACCGCTTATCCTCACAAGGGTCACGGGGGGTGCTAAGGCCTATCCCAGCTATCTACGGGCACCAGGCGGGGGACAAAAGAATGAACATAATTTAAAGTAATTGCTCTACAGTTGTACTGCATACCGGAGGTCATTTAATTCATTCAGATCAAGAACCTCAAATAACATATCGGCTGGTATTGTTGGAGATGGAAATCCAACTCATTTTATCTCTGAGGGCTAGCTGCGAATGCACTTGCATTATGTCAGTAAAATTCTAGAAATCATAGCGAAAGGGTTATTTTTCAAGAAAATCTGTTCCCGAAAGACCGACAAATTGTCTTTATTTGATGCTCTTGTCAGGAGAGGTTGGATTGCCTTTCCTGGCATGACGTCACGATAACTATCAGCTGTCACTAATTACGTGATTAGATTATTTTTGGCGTCACTGGACAAGGTCCAAGTGGACATGGGGAAGCTGGAGCACCTCTTTGAGTCCAGGGCCAAAGAGACGCCATGGGCCAAGAAAGCGCCAGAGAGCAAAAAGTCCGAGATCCTGGTTCTGGACTCCAAGCGGAGCACCGCCATCAACATCGGGATGACGGTCCTGCCCGCCGTTCACGTCATCAAGAGCGCCATCCTCAACTTTGACGACTTTGCCATCAACAAGGAGGGTGTGGAGAAGATCCTGAGCATGACGCCCACAGAGGAGGAGAAGCAGAAGATCCGCGAGGCTCGCTCGGCCAATCCCGACGTTCCCCTGGGGACGGCCGAGGAATTCCTCTCGGGCCTGGCTTCCGTCAGCGCCTTGACCCCCCGCCTGCAGCTGTGGTCTTTCAAACTCAACTATGAGGCACTCGAGCAGGAGATCGCCGAGCCCCTGTTTGACCTGAAGTTGGGCATGGAGCAGCTGGCCGGCAACCGGACCTTCAAGAAGATCCTGGCCACGCTGCTGGCCGTGGGGAACTTCCTCAACGGGTGTCCTCCTCACCAGAATCTTCAGGCTCCCTCCATGGTGAATCAATTCCTCTGGGCATAGGCATAAGATAACTTGGGCGCTCTCTGGTGGTTGTACGCACCTGGGCATCATGATGAAACGGTAAAGGCTTCCCAGGGCGACGTGCATAGCAGTGGTGGGGCGTATGAGTACGCTGCGGCTCTAACTCTTCTACCAGCTGTGGCTCATCTCTAGAAATGATGTGCCTGAGAGCCCCGCACCACGGTGTGTCCATTACAAAATTCCTAAACGATTCTGAGGGGTTTCTTATACATTCCAAGCAGTCCGGTGTCTTCGAGGTGGATGGTTTGCGTCGCCGAGTGCGTCGGCGCGAGCGTGGGTGGCGCTCCGCTGGGTCCATAATGGTTGGATCGTGCTGTTACGATTTCGCCGCGTAGTGCGACGCGATCGTAGGGTAAGTTGAACCCAGATGCAGAGTCGCCGAAGTAATTGGAAAGGTGAGGCAGATCTGTAGCTCTTGTTGGTTGATTTAATAAACGGGGTAACATAACTTAAACAACTTGGCTTGACCACTCATTACAAACGAACTGAACATGCGGCGTGGCGTCAATGGAAACAGCAATTACTACGAGGATTAACAGGAAACGAAACCAGAACTTAACCAGTCGATCCAACCGCGTCCACAGAAAATCATAATGCTTAAATACCAAAAATAATCTAATCACGTAATTAGTGACAGCTGATAGTTATCGTGACGTCATGCCAGGAAAGGCAATCCAACCACTCCTGACAGCTCTGAGTGATTTTGGATCCTTTGTTTCTCCCCCAAGTAATGAGGACATGTTCTTTTTAAGATAGCTCTCCATCTAAGTCCTACTATAGGTCCAGTCTTGGTAAAAGGTGCATGATGACAACTGATCTATCTGAAATCCAGAATTTGATCTGGATTTCAGATAGATCACCCATGAAATGTCGAAAAAGATGCGGGGTATGATGCTCACAGCACCTGGTATTCCCAAGCGGTCTCCCAATCAGGTACTAACCAGGCCATACCATGCTTGGCTTCCGAGATCGAACGAGATCGGGCCTTTTCAGGGTGGTATGGCCGTGAGCGGTACTGCTCCAGCAGATGGACACCCATGAAATGTCGAAAAAGATGCGGGGTATGATGCTCACTGCACCTGGTATTCCCAAGCGGTCTCCCAATCAGGTACTAACCAGGCCGAACCATGCTTGGCTTCCGAGATCGGACGAGATCGGGCCTTTTCAGGGTGGTATGGCCGTGAGCGATATTGCTTTTGCAGATGGACACCCATGAAATGTCGAAAAAGATGCGGGGTATGCTGCTCACAGCACCTGGTATTCCCAAGCGGTCTCCCAATCAGGTACTAAACAGGCCGAACCATGCTTGGCTTCCGAGATCGGAGGAGATCGGGCCTTTTCAGGGTGGTATGGCCGTGAGCGGTGCTGCTCTTGCAGATGGACACCCATGAAATGTCGAAAAAGATGCGGGGTATGATGCTCACAGCACCTGGTATTCCCAAGCGGTCTCCCAATCAGGTACTAACCAGGCCGAACCATGCTTGGCTTCCGAGATCGGACGAGATCGGGCCTTTTCAGGGTGGTATGGCCGTGAACGGTACTGCACTAGCAGATGGACACCCATGAAATGTCGAAAAAGATGCGGGGCATGGTTCTCACAGCACCTGGTATTCCCAAGCGGTCTCCCAATCTGGTACTAAACAAGTCTAACCATGCTTGGCTTCCGAGATCGGGCGAGATCGGGCCTTTTCAGGGTGGTATGGCCGTGAGCGGTACTGCTTTTGCAGATGGACACCCATGAAATGTCGAAAAAGATGCGGGGTATGATGCTCACAGCACCTGGTATTCCCAAGCGGTCTCCCAACCAGGTACTAACCAGGCCCAACCATGCTTGGCTTCCAAGATCGGACGAGATCGGGCCTTTTCAGGGTGGTATGGCCGTGAGCGGTACTGCTCTTGCAGATGGACACCCATGAGCTAAAGTATTAATTCGACCTTCTACACCTGCTACCCAAATCAATTGGGATTTGACATTATTCAAAGTCAGTTGGAATATTCAGGTTATAAAAGAGGGGGGAAAAGGCAGGAATATATACAGCTATGTTTTACTTTTGTGCATTTCAGGCCAAATTGGTATTTGTCTTTGAGTCAGCAATAATAACAAAGGAGTAAAGTCAGCTTGATTGCAGTAAGACTTTTTGCACTCTATACACTCAATTTTCACATGTTGTTTTACTTCTGGACGCTGCAAATGGACTGCACATCTGTTGCATCGTGTGTGTATGTGTATTACCGTACTTTGAATTTTGATTTAAACCTTTACAACCCAACTACCTCAGATCAAGCAATTATAATGTAAAGTAGTAGATGTTTAAAAAAAGCACCAAATGCAAAAAGATAACAAAATAACAATACTAAATAGTCAAATAAGCAACTCCATTATTCTTTTAGAGAAAATATCTCAGCGGGGTCAAGTCATTCAATTCAAATCGACTGGTAATCAGATTCAATTAAAGACTAACTGATTGGGTGCAATGTTGTAGTGGCAGCACAACTAAATGAATTCACTGAATTTAAATGGGATTTATAAGTGTTTTCAGATTTTATACTGTAAAACAAAAAATCACATAGGATTTATGGTTAAACACTGGAGCTACAGAATTTTACCAGAAATTACATTCAATTGGTATAGCACTTCAATAACCACCAATTTATTGGAACACTATTGTAGATTTTTCATTTCACTGAAACTAAAATTATATTGCTCCACCACCACATGCACACACCCCTTTTTTACTGTATAACTCTAGCAACCACAAGTATTTTATTTTTATTTTTTTAAGAAGAAAATGACTGACTATTCTTCTGTCTGTTCAGATATCACTACTTTTACATGATAAGAGAAGTAATTTTTAAAGAAGGCTCAGCAAAATACCCAGCATTCAATAGTACTGGCATGCTGGATCTTGCAAACTACACTCCTCAACTGCACGGAAAAAAAATAGAAAAAAACAGTCATACATTGTCTGCAGTACTTTCCACTCATTCGCTTACACTTTGTACTCCATCCTTTCTACACAAAAAGCATCATCCCGCTGTTACAGAGTAAAGAAGGTTGCACAGAGTCCTTTTCTTGCTGTTCTGTCTCTTTAGAACAGAAGGACACTTTGCGCTTCACAGAATGCAAGTCTACAAGTACTGCTGCTTAGATGTGGTTGAATGTTAGGCCCCTAAGAAATACATGTGAAGCAACAGCAATGCTTTACAAGGTGTCTATTGTTTATATAAATAAACATAAAACAGGTTACGAAAACATGCTGTAAAATCCAAATCATATTTTATCATAGTTTCACATGCTTAAACTAATAGTAATTGTTTAGTATAAATGATCGTCATGTGAAAGACATTGTTTAGTATTCTTTCATTCATTCATTCTCTCAACCGCTTATCCTCACAAGGGTCACGGGGGGTGCTAAGGCCTATCCCAGCTATCTACGGGCACCAGGCGGGGGACAAAAGAATGAACATAATTTAAAGTAATTGCTCTACAGTTGTACTGCATACCGGAGGTCATTTAATTCATTCAGATCAAGAACCTCAAATAACATATCGGCTGGTATTGTTGGAGATGGAAATCCAACTCATTTTATCTCTGAGGGCTAGCTGCGAATGCACTTGCATTATGTCAGTAAAATTCTAGAAATCATAGCGAAAGGGTTATTTTTCAAGAAAATCTGTTCCCGAAAGACCGACAAATTGTCTTTATTTGATGCTCTTGTCAGGAGAGGTTGGATTGCCTTTCCTGGCATGACGTCACGATAACTATCAGCTGTCACTAATTACGTGATTAGATTATTTTTGGCGTCACTGGACAAGGTCCAAGTGGACATGGGGAAGCTGGAGCACCTCTTTGAGTCCAGGGCCAAAGAGACGCCATGGGCCAAGAAAGCGCCAGAGAGCAAAAAGTCCGAGATCCTGGTTCTGGACTCCAAGCGGAGCACCGCCATCAACATCGGGATGACGGTCCTGCCCGCCGTTCACGTCATCAAGAGCGCCATCCTCAACTTTGACGACTTTGCCATCAACAAGGAGGGTGTGGAGAAGATCCTGAGCATGACGCCCACAGAGGAGGAGAAGCAGAAGATCCGCGAGGCTCGCTCGGCCAATCCCGACGTTCCCCTGGGGACGGCCGAGGAATTCCTCTCGGGCCTGGCTTCCGTCAGCGCCTTGACCCCCCGCCTGCAGCTGTGGTCTTTCAAACTCAACTATGAGGCACTCGAGCAGGAGATCGCCGAGCCCCTGTTTGACCTGAAGTTGGGCATGGAGCAGCTGGCCGGCAACCGGACCTTCAAGAAGATCCTGGCCACGCTGCTGGCCGTGGGGAACTTCCTCAACGGGTGTCCTCCTCACCAGAATCTTCAGGCTCCCTCCATGGTGAATCAATTCCTCTGGGCATAGGCATAAGATAACTTGGGCGCTCTCTGGTGGTTGTACGCACCTGGGCATCATGATGAAACGGTAAAGGCTTCCCAGGGCGACGTGCATAGCAGTGGTGGGGCGTATGAGTACGCTGCGGCTCTAACTCTTCTACCAGCTGTGGCTCATCTCTAGAAATGATGTGCCTGAGAGCCCCGCACCACGGTGTGTCCATTACAAAATTCCTAAACGATTCTGAGGGGTTTCTTATACATTCCAAGCAGTCCGGTGTCTTCGAGGTGGATGGTTTGCGTCGCCGAGTGCGTCGGCGCGAGCGTGGGTGGCGCTCCGCTGGGTCCATAATGGTTGGATCGTGCTGTTACGATTTCGCCGCGTAGTGCGACGCGATCGTAGGGTAAGTTGAACCCAGATGCAGAGTCGCCGAAGTAATTGGAAAGGTGAGGCAGATCTGTAGCTCTTGTTGGTTGATTTAATAAACGGGGTAACATAACTTAAACAACTTGGCTTGACCACTCATTACAAACGAACTGAACATGCGGCGTGGCGTCAATGGAAACAGCAATTACTACGAGGATTAACAGGAAACGAAACCAGAACTTAACCAGTCGATCCAACCGCGTCCACAGAAAATCATAATGCTTAAATACCAAAAATAATCTAATCACGTAATTAGTGACAGCTGATAGTTATCGTGACGTCATGCCAGGAAAGGCAATCCAACCACTCCTGACAGCTCTGAGTGATTTTGGATCCTTTGTTTCTCCCCCAAGTAATGAGGACATGTTCTTTTTAAGATAGCTCTCCATCTAAGTCCTACTATAGGTCCAGTCTTGGTAAAAGGTGCATGATGACAACTGATCTATCTGAAATCCAGAATTTGATCTGGATTTCAGATAGATCACCCATGAAATGTCGAAAAAGATGCGGGGTATGATGCTCACAGCACCTGGTATTCCCAAGCGGTCTCCCAATCAGGTACTAACCAGGCCGTACCATGCTTGGCTTCCGAGATCGAACGAGATCGGGCCTTTTCAGGGTGGTATGGCCGTGAGCGGTACTGCTCCTGCAGATGGACACCCATGAAATGTCGAAAAAGATGCGGGGTATGATGCTCACTGCACCTGGTATTCCCAAGCGGTCTCCCAATCAGGTACTAACCAGGCCGAACCATGCTTGGCTTCCGAGATCGGACGAGATCGGGCCTTTTCAGGGTGGTATGGCCGTGAACGGTACTGCACTAGCAGATGGACACCCATGAAATGTCGAAAAAGATGCGGGGTATGATGCTCACAGCACCTGGTATTCCCAAGCGGTCTCCCAATCAGGTACTAACCAGGCCGAACCATGCTTGGCTTCCGAGATCGGGCGAGATCGGGCCTTTTCAGGGTGGTATGGCCGTGAGCGGTACTGCTCTTGCAGATGGACACCCATGAAATGTCGAAAAAGATGCGGGGTATGATGCTCACAGCACCTGGTATTCCCAAGCGGTCCCCCAATCAGGTACTAAACAGGCCGAACCATGCTTGGCTTCCGAGATCGGACGAGATCGGGCCTTTTCAGGGTGGTATGGCCGTGAGCGGTACTGCACTAGCAGATGGACACCCATGAAATGTTGAAAAAGATGCGGGGTATGATGCACACAGCACCTGGTATTCCCAAGCGGTTTCCCAATCAGGTACTAACCAGGCCGAACCATGCTTGGCTTCCGAGATCGGACGAGATCAGGCCTTTTCAGGGTGGTATGGCCGTAAGCGGTACTGCTCTTGCAGATGGACACCCATGAGCTAAAGTATTAATTCGACCTTCTACACCTGCTACCCAAATCAATTGGGATTTGACATTATTCAAAGTCAGTTGGAATATTCAGGTTATAAAAGAGGGGGGAAAAGGCAGGAATATATACAGCTATGTTTTACTTTTGTGCATTTCAGGCCAAATTGGTATTTGTCTTTGAGTCAGCAATAATAACAAAGGAGTAAAGTCAGCTTGATTGCAGTAAGACTTTTTGCACTCTATACACTCAATTTTCACATGTTGTTTTACTTCTGGACGCTGCAAATGGACTGCACATCTGTTGCATCGTGTGTATATATGTGTATTACCGTACTTTGAATTTTGATTTAAACCTTTACAACCCAACTACCTCAGATCAAGCAATTATAATGTAAAGTAGTAGATGTTTAAAAAAAGCACCAAATGCAAAAAGATAACAAAATAACAATACTAAATAGTCAAATAAGCAACTCCATTATTCTTTTAGAGAAAATATCTCAGCGGGGTCAAGTCATTCAATTCAAATCGACTGGTAATCAGATTCAATTAAAGACTAACTGATTGGGTGCAATGTTGTAGTGGCAGCACAACTAAATGAATTCACTGAATTTAAATGGGATTTATAAGTGTTTTCACATTTTATACTGTAAAACAAAAAATCACATAGGATTTATGGTTAAACACTGGAGCTACAGAATTTTACCAGAAATTACATTCAATTGGTATAGCACTTCAATAACCACCAATTTATTGGAACACTATTGTAGATTTTTCATTTCACTGAAACTAAAATTATATTGCTCCACCACCACATGCACACACCCCTTTTTTACTGTATAACTCTAGCAACCACAAGTATTTTATTTTTATTTTTTTAAGAAGAAAATGACTGACTATTCTTCTGTCTGTTCAGATATCACTACTTTTACATGATAAGAGAAGTAATTTTTAAAGAAGGCTCAGCAAAATACCCAGCATTCAATAGTACTGGCATGCTGGATCTTGCAAACTACACTCCTCAACTGCACGGAAAAAAAATAGAAAAAAACAGTCATACATTGTCTGCAGTACTTTCCACTCATTCGCTTACACTTTGTACTCCATCCTTTCTACACAAAAAGCATCATCCCGCTGTTACAGAGTAAAGAAGGTTGCACAGAGTCCTTTTCTTGCTGTTCTGTCTCTTTAGAACAGAAGGACACTTTGCGCTTCACAGAATGCAAGTCTACAAGTACTGCTGCTTAGATGTGGTTGAATGTTAGGCCCCTAAGAAATACATGTGAAGCAACAGCAATGCTTTACAAGGTGTCTATTGTTTATATAAATAAACATAAAACAGGTTACGAAAACATGCTGTAAAATCCAAATCATATTTTATCATAGTTTCACATGCTTAAACTAATAGTAATTGTTTAGTATAAATGATCGTCATGTGAAAGACATTGTTTAGTATTCTTTCATTCATTCATTCTCTCAACCGCTTATCCTCACAAGGGTCACGGGGGGTGCTAAGGCCTATCCCAGCTATCTACGGGCACCAGGCGGGGGACTAAAGAATGAACATAATTTAAAGTAATTGCTCTACAGTTGTACTGCATACCGGAGGTCATTTAATTCATTCAGATCAAGAACCTCAAATAACATATCGGCTGGTATTGTTGGAGATGGAAATCCAACTCATTTTATCTCTGAGGGCTAGCTGCGAATGCACTTGCATTATGTCAGTAAAATTCTAGAAATCATAGCGAAAGGGTTATTTTTCAAGAAAATCTGTTCCCGAAAGACCGACAAATTGTCTTTATTTGATGCTCTTGTCAGGAGAGGTTGGATTGCCTTTCCTGGCATGACGTCACGATAACTATCAGCTGTCACTAATTACGTGATTAGATTATTTTTGGCGTCACTGGACAAGGTCCAAGTGGACATGGGGAAGCTGGAGCACCTCTTTGAGTCCAGGGCCAAAGAGACGCCATGGGCCAAGAAAGCGCCAGAG
Source organism: Stigmatopora nigra (assembly GCF_051989575.1). Lineage (NCBI taxonomy): Eukaryota > Metazoa > Chordata > Actinopteri > Syngnathiformes > Syngnathidae > Stigmatopora > Stigmatopora nigra. Next base: position 1,687,936 of record NW_027551603.1, read on the forward strand.
AGCAAAAAGTCCGAGATCCTGGTTCTGGACTCCAAGCGGAGCACCGCCATCAACATCGGGATGACGGTCCTGCCCGCCGTTCACGTCATCAAGAGCGCCATCCTCAACTTTGACGACTTTGCCATCAACAAGGAGGGTGTGGAGAAGATCCTGAGCATGACGCCCACAGAGGAGGAGAAGCAGAAGATCCGCGAGGCTCGCTCGGCCAATCCCGACGTTCCCCTGGGGACGGCCGAGGAATTCCTCTCGGGCCTGGCTTCCGTCAGCGCCTTGACCCCCCGCCTGCAGCTGTGGTCTTTCAAACTCAACTATGAGGCACTCGAGCAGGAGATCGCCGAGCCCCTGTTTGACCTGAAGTTGGGCATGGAGCAGCTGGCCGGCAACCGGACCTTCAAGAAGATCCTGGCCACGCTGCTGGCCGTGGGGAACTTCCTCAACGGGTGTCCTCCTCACCAGAATCTTCAGGCTCCCTCCATGGTGAATCAATTCCTCTGGGCATAGGCATAAGATAACTTGGGCGCTCTCTGGTGGTTGTACGCACCTGGGCATCATGATGAAACGGTAAAGGCTTCCCAGGGCGACGTGCATAGCAGTGGTGGGGCGTATGAGTACGCTGCGGCTCTAACTCTTCTACCAGCTGTGGCTCATCTCTAGAAATGATGTGCCTGAGAGCCCCGCACCACGGTGTGTCCATTACAAAATTCCTAAACGATTCTGAGGGGTTTCTTATACATTCCAAGCAGTCCGGTGTCTTCGAGGTGGATGGTTTGCGTCGCCGAGTGCGTCGGCGCGAGCGTGGGTGGCGCTCCGCTGGGTCCATAATGGTTGGATCGTGCTGTTACGATTTCGCCGCGTAGTGCGACGCGATCGTAGGGTAAGTTGAACCCAGATGCAGAGTCGCCGAAGTAATTGGAAAGGTGAGGCAGATCTGTAGCTCTTGTTGGTTGATTTAATAAACGGGGTAACATAACTTAAACAACTTGGCTTGACCACTCATTACAAACGAACTGAACATGCGGCGTGGCGTCAATGGAAACAGCAATTACTACGAGGATTAACAGGAAACGAAACCAGAACTTAACCAGTCGATCCAACCGCGTCCACAGAAAATCATAATGCTTAAATACCAAAAATAATCTAATCACGTAATTAGTGACAGCTGATAGTTATCGTGACGTCATGCCAGGAAAGGCAATCCAACCACTCCTGACAGCTCTGAGTGATTTTGGATCCTTTGTTTCTCCCCCAAGTAATGAGGACATGTTCTTTTTAAGATAGCTCTCCATCTAAGTCCTACTATAGGTCCAGTCTTGGTAAAAGGTGCATGATGACAACTGATCTATCTGAAATCCAGAATTTGATCTGGATTTCAGATAGATCACCCATGAAATGTCGAAAAAGATGCGGGGTATGATGCTCACAGCACCTGGTATTCCTAAGCGGTCTCCCAATCAGGTACTAACCAGGCCGTACCATGCTTGGCTTCCGAGATCGAACGAGATCGGGCCTTTTCAGGGTGGTATGGCCGTGAGCGGTACTGCTCCTGCAGATGGACACCCATGAAATGTCGAAAAAGATGCGGGGTATGATGCTCACTGCACCTGGTATTCCCAAGCGGTCTCCCAATCAGGTACTAACCAGGCCGAACCATGCTTGGCTTCCGAGATCGGACGAGATCGGGCCTTTTCAGGGTGGTATGGCCGTGAGCGGTACTGCTTTTGCAGATGGACACCCATGAAATGTCGAAAAAGATGCGGGGTATGCTGCTCACAGCACCTGGTATTCCCAAGCGGTCTCCCAATCAGGTACTAAACAGGCCGAACCATACTTGGCTTCCGAGATCGGAGGAGATCGGGCCTTTTCAGGGTGGTATGGCCGTGAGCGGTACTGCTCTTGCAGATGGACACCCATGAAATGTCGAAAAAGATGCGGGGTATGATGCTCACAGCACCTGGTATTCCCAAGCGGTCTCCCAATCAGGTACTAACCAGGCCGAACCATGCTTGGCTTCCGAGATCGGACGAGATCGGGCCTTTTCAGGGTGGTATGGCCGTGAACGGTACTGCACTAGCAGATGGACACCCATGAAATGTCGAAAAAGATGCGGGGCATGGTTCTCACAGCACCTGGTATTCCCAAGCGGTCTCCCAATCTGGTACTAAACAAGTCTAACCATGCTTGGCTTCCGAAATCGGGCGAGATCGGGCCTTTTCAGGGTGGTATGGCCGTGAGCGGTACTGCTTTTGCAGATGGACACCCATGAAATGTCGAAAAAGATGCGGGGTATGATGCTCACAGCACCTGGTATTCCCAAGCGGTCTCCCAACCAGGTACTAACCAGGCCCAACCATGCTTGGCTTCCAAGATCGGACGAGATCGGGCCTTTTCAGGGTGGTATGGCCGTGAGCGGTACTGCACTAGCAGATGGACACCCATGAAATGTCGAAAAAGATGCGGGGCATGATGCTCACAGCACCTGGTATTCCCAAGCGGTCTCCCAATCAGGTACTAACCAGGCCGAACCATGCTTGGCTTCCGAGATCGGACGAGATCAGGCCTTTTCAGGGTGGTATGGCCGTGAGCGGTACTGCTCTTGCAGATGGACACCCATGAGCTAAAGTATTAATTCGACCTTCTACACCTGCTACCCAAATCAATTGGGATTTGACATTATTCAAAGTCAGTTGGAATATTCAGGTTATAAAAGAGGGGGGAAAAGGCAGGAATATATACAGCTATGTTTTACTTTTGTGCATTTCAGGCCAAATTGGTATTTGTCTTTGAGTCAGCAATAATAACAAAGGAGTAAAGTCAGCTTGATTGCAGTAAGACTTTTTGCACTCTATACACTCAATTTTCACATGTTGTTTTACTTCTGGACGCTGCAAATGGACTGCACATCTGTTGCATCGTGTGTATATATGTGTATTACCGTACTTTGAATTTTGATTTAAACCTTTACAACCCAACTACCTCAGATCAAGCAATTATAATGTAAAGTAGTAGATGTTTAAAAAAAGCACCAAATGCAAAAAGATAACAAAATAACAATACTAAATAGTCAAATAAGCAACTCCATTATTCTTTTAGAGAAAATATCTCAGCGGGGTCAAGTCATTCAATTCAAATCGACTGGTAATCAGATTCATATAAAGACTAACTGATTGGGTGCAATGTTGTAGTGGCAGCACAACTAAATGAAATCACTGAATTTAAATGGGATTTATAAGTGTTTTCACATTTTATACTGTAAAACAAAAAATCACATAGGATTTATGGTTAAACACTGGAGCTACAGAATTTTACCAGAAATTACATTCAATTGGTATAGCACTTCAATAACCACCAATTTATTGGAACACTATTGTAGATTTTTCATTTCACTGAAACTAAAATTATATTGCTCCACCACCACATGCACACACCCCTTTTTTACTGTATAACTCTAGCAACCACAAGTATTTTATTTTTATTTTTTTAAGAAGAAAATGACTGACTATTCTTCTGTCTGTTCAGATATCACTACTTTTACATGATAAGAGAAGTAATTTTTAAAGAAGGCTCAGCAAAATACCCAGCATTCAATAGTACTGGCATGCTGGATCTTGCAAACTACACTCCTCAACTGCACGGAAAAAAAATAGAAAAAAACAGTCATACATTGTCTGCAGTACTTTCCACTCATTCGCTTACACTTTGTACTCCATCCTTTCTACACAAAAAGCATCATCCCGCTGTTACAGAGTAAAGAAGGTTGCACAGAGTCCTTTTCTTGCTGTTCTGTCTCTTTAGAACAGAAGGACACTTTGCGCTTCACAGAATGCAAGTCTACAAGTACTGCTGCTTAGATGTGGTTGAATGTTAGGCCCCTAAGAAATACATGTGAAGCAACAGCAATGCTTTACAAGGTGTCTATTGTTTATATAAATAAACATAAAACAGGTTACGAAAACATGCTGTAAAATCCAAATCATATTTTATCATAGTTTCACATGCTTAAACTAATAGTAATTGTTTAGTATAAATGATCGTCATGTGAAAGACATTGTTTAGTATTCTTTCATTCATTCATTCTCTCAACCGCTTATCCTCACAAGGGTCACGGGGGGTGCTAAGGCCTATCCCAGCTATCTACGGGCACCAGGCGGGGGACAAAAGAATGAACATAATTTAAAGTAATTGCTCTACAGTTGTACTGCATACCGGAGGTCATTTAATTCATTCAGATCAAGAACCTCAAATAACATATCGGCTGGTATTGTTGGAGATGGAAATCCAACTCATTTTATCTCTGAGGGCTAGCTGCGAATGCACTTGCATTATGTCAGTAAAATTCTAGAAATCATAGCGAAAGGGTTATTTTTCAAGAAAATCTGTTCCCGAAAGACCGACAAATTGTCTTTATTTGATGCTCTTGTCAGGAGAGGTTGGATTGCCTTTCCTGGCATGACGTCACGATAACTATCAGCTGTCACTAATTACGTGATTAGATTATTTTTGGCGTCACTGGACAAGGTCCAAGTGGACATGGGGAAGCTGGAGCACCTCTTTGAGTCCAGGGCCAAAGAGACGCCATGGGCCAAGAAAGCGCCAGAGAGCAAAAAGTCCAAGATCCTGGTTCTGGACTCCAAGCGGAGCACCGCCATCAACATCGGGATGACGGTCCTGCCCGCCGTTCACGTCATCAAGAGCGCCATCCTCAACTTTGACGACTTTGCCATCAACAAGGAGGGTGTGGAGAAGATCCTGAGCATGACGCCCACAGAGGAGGAGAAGCAGAAGATCCGCGAGGCTCGCTCGGCCAATCCCGACGTTCCCCTGGGGACGGCCGAGGAATTCCTCTCGGGCCTGGCTTCCGTCAGCGCCTTGACCCCCCGCCTGCAGCTGTGGTCTTTCAAACTCAACTATGAGGCACTCGAGCAGGAGATCGCCGAGCCCCTGTTTGACCTGAAGTTGGGCATGGAGCAGCTGGCCGGCAACCGGACCTTCAAGAAGATCCTGGCCACGCTGCTGGCCGTGGGGAACTTCCTCAACGGGTGTCCTCCTCACCAGAATCTTCAGGCTCCCTCCATGGTGAATCAATTCCTCTGGGCATAGGCATAAGATAACTTGGGCGCTCTCTGGTGGTTGTACGCACCTGGGCATCATGATGAAACGGTAAAGGCTTCCCAGGGCGACGTGCATAGCAGTGGTGGGGCGTATGAGTACGCTGCGGCTCTAACTCTTCTACCAGCTGTGGCTCATCTCTAGAAATGATGTGCCTGAGAGCCCCGCACCACGGTGTGTCCATTACAAAATTCCTAAACGATTCTGAGGGGTTTCTTATACATTCCAAGCAGTCCGGTGTCTTCGAGGTGGATGGTTTGCGTCGCCGAGTGCGTCGGCGCGAGCGTGGGTGGCGCTCCGCTGGGTCCATAATGGTTGGATCGTGCTGTTACGATTTCGCCGCGTAGTGCGACGCGATCGTAGGGTAAGTTGAACCCAGATGCAGAGTCGCCGAAGTAATTGGAAAGGTGAGGCAGATCTGTAGCTCTTGTTGGTTGATTTAATAAACGGGGTAACATAACTTAAACAACTTGGCTTGACCACTCATTACAAACGAACTGAACATGCGGCGTGGCGTCAATGGAAACAGCAATTACTACGAGGATTAACAGGAAACGAAACCAGAACTTAACCAGTCGATCCAACCGCGTCCACAGAAAATCATAATGCTTAAATACCAAAAATAATCTAATCACGTAATTAGTGACAGCTGATAGTTATCGTGACGTCATGCCAGGAAAGGCAATCCAACCACTCCTGACAGCTCTGAGTGATTTTGGATCCTTTGTTTCTCCCCCAAGTAATGAGGACATGTTCTTTTTAAGATAGCTCTCCATCTAAGTCCTACTATAGGTCCAGTCTTGGTAAAAGGTGCATGATGACAACTGATCTATCTGAAATCCAGAATTTGATCTGGATTTCAGATAGATCACCCATGAAATGTCGAAAAAGATGCGGGGTATGATGCTCACAGCACCTGGTATTCCCAAGCGGTCTCCCAATCAGGTACTAACCAGGCCGAACCATGCTTGGCTTCCGAGATCGGACGAGATCGGGCCTTTTCAGGGTGGTATGGCCGTGAGCGGTACTGCTTTTGCAGATGGACACCCATGAAATGTCGAAAAAGATGCGGGGTATGCTGCTCACAGCACCTGGTATTCCCAAGCGGTCTCCCAATCAGGTACTAAACAGGCCGAACCATGCTTGGCTTCCGAGATCGGAGGAGATCGGGCCTTTTCAGGGTGGTATGGCCGTGAGCGGTACTGCTCTTGCAGATGGACACCCATGAAATGTCGAAAAAGATGCGGGGTATGATGCTCACAGCACCTGGTATTCCCAAGCGGTCTCCCAATCAGGTACTAACCAGGCCGAACCATGCTTGGCTTCCGAGATCGGACGAGATCGGGCCTTTTCAGGGTGGTATGGCCGTGAACGGTACTGCACTAGCAGATGGACACCCATGAAATGTCGAAAAAGATGCGGGGCATGGTTCTCACAGCACCTGGTATTCCCAAGCGGTCTCCCAATCTGGTACTAAACAAGTCTAACCATGCTTGGCTTCCGAGATCGGGCGAGATCGGGCCTTTTCAGGGTGGTATGGCCGTGAGCGGTACTGCTTTTGCAGATGGACACCCATGAAATGTCGAAAAAGATGCGGGGTATGATGCTCACAGCACCTGGTATTCCCAAGCGGTCTCCCAACCAGGTACTAACCAGGCCCAACCATGCTTGGCTTCCAAGATCGGACGAGATCGGGCCTTTTCAGGGTGGTATGGCCGTGAGCGGTACTGCTTTTGCAGATGGACACCCATGAAATGTCGAAAAAGATGCGGGGTATGATGCTCACAGCACCTGGTATTCCCAAGCGGTCTCCCAACCAGGTACTAACCAGGCCCAACCATGCTTGGCTTCCAAGATCGGACGAGATCGGGCCTTTTCAGGGTGGTATGGCCGTGAGCGGTACTGCATTAGCAGATGGACACCCATGAAATGTCGAAAAAGATGCGGGGTATGATGCTCACAGCACCTGGTATTCCCAAGCGGTCTCCCAATCAGGTACTAACCAGGCCGAACCATGCTTGGCTTCCGAGATCGGACGAGATCAGGCCTTTTCAGGGTGGTATGGCCGTGAGCGGTACTGCTCTTGCAGATGGACACCCATGAGCTAAAGTATTAATTCGACCTTCTACACCTGCTACCCAAATCAATTGGGATTTGACATTATTCAAAGTCAGTTGGAATATTCAGGTTATAAAAGAGGGGGGAAAAGGCAGGAATATATACAGCTATGTTTTACTTTTGTGCATTTCAGGCCAAATTGGTATTTGTCTTTGAGTCAGCAATAATAACAAAGGAGTAAAGTCAGCTTGATTGCAGTAGGACTTTTTGCACTCTATACACTCAATTTTCACATGTTGTTTTACTTCTGGACGCTGCAAATGGACTGCACATCTGTTGCATCGTGTGTATATATGTGTATTACCGTACTTTGAATTTTGATTTAAACCTTTACAACCCAACTACCTCAGATCAAGCAATTATAATGTAAAGTAGTAGATGTTTAAAAAAAGCACCAAAAGCAAAAAGATAACAAAATAACAATACTAAATAGTCAAATAAGCAACTCCATTATTCTTTTAGAGAAAATATGTCAGCGGGGTCAAGTCATTCAATTCAAATCGACTGGTAATCAGATTCAATTAAAGACTAACTGATTGGGTGCAATGTTGTAGTGGCAGCACAACTAAATGAATTCACTGAATTTAAATGGGATTTATAAGTGTTTTCACATTTTATACTGTAAAACAAAAAATCACATAGGATTTATGGTTAAACACTGGAGCTACAGAATTTTACCAGAAATTACATTCAATTGGTATAGCACTTCAATAACCACCAATTTATTGGAACACTATTGTAGATTTTTCATTTCACTGAAACTAAAATTATATTGCTCCACCACCACATGCACACACCCCTTTTTTACTGTATAACTCTAGCAACCACAAGTATTTTATTTTTATTTTTTTAAGAAGAAAATGACTGACTATTCTTCTGTCTGTTCAGATATCACTACTTTTACATGATAAGAGAAGTAATTTTTAAAGAAGGCTCAGCAAAATACCCAGCATTCAATAGTACTGGCATGCTGGATCTTGCAAACTACACTCCTCAACTGCACGGAAAAAAAATAGAAAAAAACAGTCATACATTGTCTGCAGTACTTTCCACTCATTCGCTTACACTTTGTACTCCATCCTTTCTACACAAAAAGCATCATCCCGCTGTTACAGAGTAAAGAAGGTTGCACAGAGTCCTTTTCTTGCTGTTCTGTCTCTTTAGAACAGAAGGACACTTTGCGCTTCACAGAATGCAAGTCTACAAGTACTGCTGCTTAGATGTGGTTGAATGTTAGGCCCCTAAGAAATACATGTGAAGCAACAGCAATGCTTTACAAGGTGTCTATTGTTTATATAAATAAACATAAAACAGGTTACGAAAACATGCTGTAAAATCCAAATCATATTTTATCATAGTTTCACATGCTTAAACTAATAGTAATTGTTTAGTATAAATGATCGTCATGTGAAAGACATTGTTTAGTATTCTTTCATTCATTCATTCTCTCAACCGCTTATCCTCACAAGGGTCACGGGGGGTGCTAAGGCCTATCCCAGCTATCTACGGGCACCAGGCGGGGGACAAAAGAATGAACATAATTTAAAGTAATTGCTCTACAGTTGTACTGCATACCGGAGGTCATTTAATTCATTCAGATCAAGAACCTCAAATAACATATCGGCTGGTATTGTTGGAGATGGAAATCCAACTCATTTTATCTCTGAGGGCTAGCTGCGAATGCACTTGCATTATGTCAGTAAAATTCTAGAAATCATAGCGAAAGGGTTATTTTTCAAGAAAATCTGTTCCCGAAAGACCGACAAATTGTCTTTATTTGATGCTCTTGTCAGGAGAGGTTGGATTGCCTTTCCTGGCATGACGTCACGATAACTATCAGCTGTCACTAATTACGTGATTAGATTATTTTTGGCGTCACTGGACAAGGTCCAAGTGGACATGGGGAAGCTGGAGCACCTCTTTGAGTCCAGGGCCAAAGAGACGCCATGGGCCAAGAAAGCGCCAGAGAGCAAAAAGTCCGAGATCCTGGTTCTGGACTCCAAGCGGAGCACCGCCATCAACATCGGGATGACGGTCCTGCCCGCCGTTCACGTCATCAAGAGCGCCATCCTCAACTTTGACGACTTTGCCATCAACAAGGAGGGTGTGGAGAAGATCCTGAGCATGACGCCCACAGAGGAGGAGAAGCAGAAGATCCGCGAGGCTCGCTCGGCCAATCCCGACGTTCCCCTGGGGACGGCCGAGGAATTCCTCTCGGGCCTGGCTTCCGTCAGCGCCTTGACCCCCCGCCTGCAGCTGTGGTCTTTCAAACTCAACTATGAGGCACTCGAGCAGGAGATCGCCGAGCCCCTGTTTGACCTGAAGTTGGGCATGGAGCAGCTGGCCGGCAACCGGACCTTCAAGAAGATCCTGGCCACGCTGCTGGCCGTGGGGAACTTCCTCAACGGGTGTCCTCCTCACCAGAATCTTCAGGCTCCCTCCATGGTGAATCAATTCCTCTGGGCATAGGCATAAGATAACTTGGGCGCTCTCTGGTGGTTGTACGCACCTGGGCATCATGATGAAACGGTAAAGGCTTCCCAGGGCGACGTGCATAGCAGTGGTGGGGCGTATGAGTACGCTGCGGCTCTAACTCTTCTACCAGCTGTGGCTCATCTCTAGAAATGATGTGCCTGAGAGCCCCGCACCACGGTGTGTCCATTACAAAATTCCTAAACGATTCTGAGGGGTTTCTTATACATTCCAAGCAGTCCGGTGTCTTCGAGGTGGATGGTTTGCGTCGCCGAGTGCGTCGGCGCGAGCGTGGGTGGCGCTCCGCTGGGTCCATAATGGTTGGATCGTGCTGTTACGATTTCGCCGCGTAGTGCGACGCGATCGTAGGGTAAGTTGAACCCAGATGCAGAGTCGCCGAAGTAATTGGAAAGGTGAGGCAGATCTGTAGCTCTTGTTGGTTGATTTAATAAACGGGGTAACATAACTTAAACAACTTGGCTTGACCACTCATTACAAACGAACTGAACATGCGGCGTGGCGTCAATGGAAACAGCAATTACTACGAGGATTAACAGGAAACGAAACCAGAACTTAACCAGTCGATCCAACCGCGTCCACAGAAAATCATAATGCTTAAATACCAAAAATAATCTAATCACGTAATTAGTGACAGCTGATAGTTATCGTGACGTCATGCCAGGAAAGGCAATCCAACCACTCCTGACAGCTCTGAGTGATTTTGGATCCTTTGTTTCTCCCCCAAGTAATGAGGACATGTTCTTTTTAAGATAGCTCTCCATCTAAGTCCTACTATAGGTCCAGTCTTGGTAAAAGGTGCATGATGACAACTGATCTATCTGAAATCCAGAATTTGATCTGGATTTCAGATAGATCACCCATGAAATGTCGAAAAAGATGCGGGGTATGATGCTCACAGCACCTGGTATTCCCAAGCGGTCTCCCAATCAGGTACTAACCAGGCCAAACCATGCTTGGCTTCCGAGATCGGACGAGATCGGGCCTTTTCAGGGTGGTATGGCCGTGAGCGGTACTGCACTAGCAAATGGACACCCATGAAATGTCGAAAAAGATGCGGGGTATGATGCTCACAGTACCTGGTATTCCCAAGCGGTCTCCCAATCAGGTACTAACCAGGCGGAACCATGCTTGGCTTCCGAGATCGGACGAGATCGGTTCTTTTCAGGGTGGTATGGCCGTGAACGGTACTGCACTAGCAGATGGACACCCATGAAATGTCGAAAAAGATGCGGGGTATGATGCTCACAGCACCTGGTATTCCCAAGCGGTCTCCCAATCAGGTACTAAACAGGCCGAACCATGCTTGGCTGCCGAGATCGGACGAGATCGGGCCTTTTCAGGGTGGTATGGCCGTGAGCGGTACTGCACTTACAGATGGACACCCATGAAATGTCGCAAAAGATGCGGGGTATGATGCTCACAGCACCTGGTATTCCCAAGCGGTCTCCCAACCAGGTACTAACCAGGCCGAACTATGCTTGACTTCCGAGATCGGACGAGATCGGGCCTTTTCAGGGTGGTACGGCCGTAAGCGGTACTGCTCTTGCAGATGGACACCCATGAAATGTCGAAAAAGATGCGGGGTATGATGCTCACAGCACCTGGTATTCCCAAGCGGTCTCCCAATCAGGTACTAACCAGGCCGAACTATGCTTGGCTTCCGAGATCGAACGAGATCGGGCCTTTTCAGGGTGGTATGGCTGTGAGCGGTACTGCACTTGCAGATGGACACCCATGAAATGTCGAAAAAGATGCGGGGTATGATGCTCACAGCACCTGGTATTCCCAAGCGGTCTCCCAATCAGGTACTAACCAGGCCGAACCATGCTTGGCTTCCGAGATCGGACGAGATCGGGCCTTTTCAGGGTGGTATGGCCGTGAACGGTACTGCACTAGCAGATGGACACCCATGAAATGTCGAAAAAGATGCGGGGCATGGTTCTCACAGCACCTGGTATTCCCAAGCGGTCTCCCAATCTGGTACTAAACAAGTCTAACCATGCTTGGCTTCCGAGATCGGGCGAGATCGGGCCTTTTCAGGGTGGTATGGCCGTGAGCGGTACTGCTTTTGCAGATGGACACCCATGAAATGTCGAAAAAGATGCGGGGTATGATGCTCACAGCACCTGGTATTCCCAAGCGGTCTCCCAACCAGGTACTAACCAGGCCCAACCATGCTTGGCTTCCAAGATCGGACGAGATCGGGCCTTTTCAGGGTGGTATGGCCGTGAGCGGTACTGCACTAGCAGATGGACACCCATGAAATGTCGAAAAAGATGCGGGGCATGATGCTCACAGCACCTGGTATTTCCAAGCGGTCTCCCAATCAGGTACTAACCAGGCCGAACCATGCTTGGCTTCCGAGATCGGACGAGATCAGGCCTTTTCAGGGTGGTATGGCCGTGAGCAGTACTGCTCTTGCAGATGGACACCCATGAGCTAAAGTATTAATTCGACCTTCTACACCTGCTACCCAAATCAATTGGGATTTGACATTATTCAAAGTCAGTTGGATTATTCAGGTTATAAAAGAGGGGGGAAAAGGCAGGAATATATACAGCTATGTTTTACTTTTGTGCATTTCAGGCCAAATTGGTATTTGTCTTTGAGTCAGCAATAATAACAAAGGAGTAAAGTCAGCTTGATTGCAGTAAGACTTTTTGCACTCTATACACTCAATTTTCACATGTTGTTTTACTTCTGGACGCTGCAAATGGACTGCACATCTGTTGCATCGTGTGTATATATGTGTATTACCGTACTTTGAATTTTGATTTAAACCTTTACAACCCAACTACCTCAGATCAAGCAATTATAATGTAAAGTAGTAGATGTTTAAAAAAAGCACCAAATGCAAAAAGATAACAAAATAACAATACTAAATAGTCAAATAAGCAACTCCATTATTCTTTTAGAGAAAATATCTCAGCGGGGTCAAGTCATTCAATTCAAATCGACTGGTAATCAGATTCAATTAAAGACTAACCGATTGGGTGCAATGTTGTAGTGGCAGCACAACTAAATGAATTCACTGAATTTAAATGGGATTTATAAGTGTTTTCACATTTTATACTGTAAAACAAAAAATCACATAGGATTTATGGTTAAACACTGGAGCTACAGAATTTTACCAGAAATTACATTCAATTGGTATAGCACTTCAATAACCACCAATTTATTGGAACACTATTGTAGATTTTTCATTTCACTGAAACTAAAATTATATTGCTCCACCACCACATGCACACACCCCTTTTTTACTGTATAACTCTAGCAACCACAAGTATTTTATTTTTATTTTTTTAAGAAGAAAATGACTGACTATTCTTCTGTCTGTTCAGATATCACTACTTTTACATGATAAGAGAAGTAATTTTTAAAGAAGGCTCAGCAAAATACCCAGCATTCAATAGTACTGGCATGCTGGATCTTGCAAACTACACTCCTCAACTGCACGGAAAAAAATAGAAAAAAACAGTCATACATTGTCTGCAGTACTTTCCACTCATTCGCTTACACTTTGTACTCCATCCTTTCTACACAAAAAGCATCATCCCGCTGTTACAGAGTAAAGAAGGTTGCACAGAGTCCTTTTCTTGCTGTTCTGTCTCTTTAGAACAGAAGGACACTTTGCGCTTCACAGAATGCAAGTCTACAAGTACTGCTGCTTAGATGTGGTTGAATGTTAGGCCCCTAAGAAATACATGTGAAGCAACAGCAATGCTTTACAAGGTGTCTATTGTTTATATAAATAAACATAAAACAGGTTACGAAAACATGCTGTAAAATCCAAATCATATTTTATCATAGTTTCACATGCTTAAACTAATAGTAATTGTTTAGTATAAATGATCGTCATGTGAAAGACATTGTTTAGTATTCTTTCATTCATTCATTCTCTCAACCGCTTATCCTCACAAGGGTCACGGGGGGTGCTAAGGCCTATCCCAGCTATCTACGGGCACCAGGCGGGGGACAAAAGAATGAACATAATTTAAAGTAATTGCTCTACAGTTGTACTGCATACCGGAGGCCATTTAATTCATTCAGATCAAGAACCTCAAATAACATATCGGCTGGTATTGTTGGAGATGGAAATCCAACTCATTTTATCTCTGAGGGCTAGCTGCGAATGCACTTGCATTATGTCAGTAAAATTCTAGAAATCATAGCGAAAGGGTTATTTTTCAAGAAAATCTGTTCCCGAAAGACCGACAAATTGTCTTTATTTGATGCTCTTGTCAGGAGAGGTTGGATTGCCTTTCCTGGCATGACGTCACGATAACTATCAGCTGTCACTAATTACGTGATTAGATTATTTTTGGCGTCACTGGACAAGGTCCAAGTGGACATGGGGAAGCTGGAGCACCTCTTTGAGTCCAGGGCCAAAGAGACGCCATGGGCCAAGAAAGCGCCAGAGAGCAAAAAGTCCGAGATCCTGGTTCTGGACTCCAAGCGGAGCACCGCCATCAACATCGGGATGACGGTCCTGCCCGCCGTTCACGTCATCAAGAGCGCCATCCTCAACTTTGACGACTTTGCCATCAACAAGGAGGGTGTGGAGAAGATCCTGAGCATGACGCCCACAGAGGAGGAGAAGCAGAAGATCCGCGAGGCTCGCTCGGCCAATCCCGACGTTCCCCTGGGGACGGCCGAGGAATTCCTCTCGGGCCTGGCTTCCGTCAGCGCCTTGACCCCCCGCCTGCAGCTGTGGTCTTTCAAACTCAACTATGAGGCACTCGAGCAGGAGATCGCCGAGCCCCTGTTTGACCTGAAGTTGGGCATGGAGCAGCTGGCCGGCAACCGGACCTTCAAGAAGATCCTGGCCACGCTGCTGGCCGTGGGGAACTTCCTCAACGGGTGTCCTCCTCACCAGAATCTTCAGGCTCCCTCCATGGTGAATCAATTCCTCTGGGCATAGATCCTGGCCACGCTGCTGGCCGTGGGGAACTTCCTCAACGGGTGTCCTCCTCACCAGAATCTTCAGGCTCCCTCCATGGTGAATCAATTCCTCTGGGCATAGGCATAAGATAACTTGGGCGCTCTCTGGTGGTTGTACGCACCTGGGCATCATGATGAAACGGTAAAGGCTTCCCAGGGCGACGTGCATAGCAGTGGTGGGGCGTATGAGTACGCTGCGGCTCTAACTCTTCTACCAGCTGTGGCTCATCTCTAGAAATGATGTGCCTGAGAGCCCCGCACCACGGTGTGTCCATTACAAAATTCCTAAACGATTCTGAGGGGTTTCTTATACATTCCAAGCAGTCCGGTGTCTTCGAGGTGGATGGTTTGCGTCGCCGAGTGCGTCGGCGCGAGCGTGGGTGGCGCTCCGCTGGGTCCATAATGGTTGGATCGTGCTGTTACGATTTCGCCGCGTAGTGCGACGCGATCGTAGGGTAAGTTGAACCCAGATGCAGAGTCGCCGAAGTAATTGGAAAGGTGAGGCAGATCTGTAGCTCTTGTTGGTTGATTTAATAAACGGGGTAACATAACTTAAACAACTTGGCTTGACCACTCATTACAAACGAACTGAACATGCGGCGTGGCGTCAATGGAAACAGCAATTACTACGAGGATTAACAGGAAACGAAACCAGAACTTAACCAGTCGATCCAACCGCGTCCACAGAAAATCATAATGCTTAAATACCAAAAATAATCTAATCACGTAATTAGTGACAGCTGATAGTTATCGTGACGTCATGCCAGGAAAGGCAATCCAACCACTCCTGACAGCTCTGAGTGATTTTGGATCCTTTGTTTCTCCCCCAAGTAATGAGGACATGTTCTTTTTAAGATAGCTCTCCATCTAAGTCCTACTATAGGTCCAGTCTTGGTAAAAGGTGCATGATGACAACTGATCTATCTGAAATCCAGAATTTGATCTGGATTTCAGATAGATCACCCATGAAATGTCGAAAAAGATGCGGGGTATGATGCTCACAGCACCTGGTATTCCCAAGCGGTCTCCCAATCAGGTACTAACCAGGCCGTACCATGCTTGGCTTCCGAGATCGAACGAGATCGGGCCTTTTCAGGGTGGTATGGCCGTGAGCGGTACAGCTCCTGCAGATGGACACCCATGAAATGTCGAAAAAGATGCGGGGTATGATGCTCACTGCACCTGGTATTCCCAAGCGGTCTCCCAATCAGGTACTAACCAGGCCGAATCATGCTTGGCTTCCGAGATCGGAGGAGATCGGGCCTTTTCAGGGTGGTATGGCCGTGAGCGGTACTGCTTTTGCAGATGGACACCCATGAAATGTCGAAAAAGATGCGGGGTATGCTGCTCACAGCACCTGGTATTCCCAAGCGGTCTCCCAATCAGGTACTAAACAGGCCGAACTATGCTTGGCTTCCGAGATCGGAGGAGATCGGGCCTTTTCAGGGTGGTATGGCCGTGAACGGTACTGCACTAGCAGATGGAGACCCATGAAATGTCGAAAAAGATGCGGGGCATGGTTCTCACAGCACCTGGTATTCCCAAGCGGTCTCCCAATCTGGTATTAAACAAGTCTAACCATGCTTGGCTTCCGAGATCGGGCGAGATCGGGCCTTTTCAGGGTGGTATGGCCGTGAGCGGTACTGCTCCTGCAGATGGACACCCATGAAATGTCGAAAAAGATGCGGGGTATGATGCTCACTGCACCTGGTATTCTCAAGCGGTCTCCCAATCAGGTACTAACCAGGCCGAACCATACTTGGCTTCCAAGATCGGACGAGATCGGGCCTTTTCAGGGTGGTATGGCCGTGAGCGGTACTGCTTTTGCAGATGGACACCCATGAAATGTCGAAAAAGATGCGGGGTATGCTGCTCACAGCACCTGGTATTCCCAAGCGGTCTCCCAATCAGGTACTAAACAGGCCGAACCATGCTTGGCTTCCGAGATCGGAGGAGATCGGGCCTTTTCAGGGTGGTATGGCCGTGAGCGGTACTGCTCTTGCAGATGGACACCCATGAAATGTCGAAAAAGATGCGGGGTATGATGCTCACAGCACCTGGTATTCCCAAGCGGTCTCCCAATCAGGTACTAACCAGGCCGAACCATGCTTGGCTTCCGAGATCGGACGAGATCGGGCCTTTTCAGGGTGGTATGGCCGTGGACGGTACTGCACTAGCAGATGGACACCCATGAAATGTCGAAAAAGATGCGGGGCATGGTTCTCACAGCACCTGGTGGGAGACAAAGTTGGAAACCTTCACGTGGTGTCTCCTGAGAGGCCGCTCGCTGCGGCCTGCGAATTCCAACAAATACCACTCAGAGCTGCCAACAAGGACCGTGGCACCCTACGTTTTTCATCCAGCCGGAGACATTTGACTGCCCCTCACCTCCGACTACCCCCCGGATGAAATAATCCGCGTTCCAGTGGCAGCTCTAGCGCTATCTGAGGGCAATCCTCAGGCGCTTGTAGTGCAAAAACAAAACAAACAAACAAACAGCACCTGGTATTCCCAAGCGGTCTCCCAATCTGGTACTAAACAAGTCTAACCATGCTTGGCTTCCGAGATCGGGCGAGATCGGGCCTTTTCAGGGTGGTATGGCCGTGAGCGGTACTGCTTTTGCAGATGGACACCCATGAAATGTCGAAAAAGATGCGGGGTATGATGCTCACAGC
This sequence comes from Stigmatopora nigra, assembly GCF_051989575.1. Lineage (NCBI taxonomy): Eukaryota > Metazoa > Chordata > Actinopteri > Syngnathiformes > Syngnathidae > Stigmatopora > Stigmatopora nigra. Next base: position 1,705,269 of record NW_027551603.1, read on the forward strand.
ACCTGGTATTCCCAAGCGGTCTCCCAACCAGGTACTAACCAGGCCCAACCATGCTTGGCTTCCAAGATCGGACGAGATCGGGCCTTTTCAGGGTGGTATGGCCGTGAGCGGTACTGCACTAGCAGATGGACACCCATGAAATGTTGAAAAAGATGTGGGGTATGATGCTCACAGCACCTGGTATTCCCAAGCGGTCTCCCAATCAGGTACTAACCAGGCCGAACCATGCTTGGCTTCCGAGATCGGACGAGATCAGGCCTTTTCAGGGTGGTATGGCCGTGAGCGGTACTGCTCTTGCAGATGGACACCCATGAGCTAAAGTATTAATTCGACCTTCTACACCTGCTACCCAAATCAATTGGGATTTGACATTATTCAAAGTCAGTTGGAATATTCAGGTTATAAAAGAGGGGGGAAAAGGCAGGAATATATACAGCTATGTTTTACTTTTGTGCATTTCAGGCCAAATTGGTATTTGTCTTTGAGTCAGCAATAATAACAAAGGAGTAAAGTCAGCTTGATTGCAGTAAGACTTTTTGCACTCTATACACTCAATTTTCACATGTTGTTTTACTTCTGGACGCTGCAAATGGACTGCACATCTGTTGCATCGTGTGTATATATGTGTATTACCGTACTTTGAATTTTGATTTAAACCTTTACAACCCAACTACCTCAGATCAAGCAATTATAATGTAAAGTAGTAGATGTTTAAAAAAAGCACCAAATGCAAAAAGATAACAAAATAACAATACTAAATAGTCAAATAAGCAACTCCATTATTCTTTTAGAGAAAATATCTCAGCGGGGTCAAGTCATTCAATTCAAATCGACTGGTAATCAGATTCAATTAAAGACTAACTGATTGGGTGCAATGTTGTAGTGGCAGCACAACTAAATGAATTCACTGAATTTAAATGGAATTTATAAGTGTTTTCACATTTTATACTGTAAAACAAAAAATCACATAGGATTTATGGTTAAACACTGGAGCTACAGAATTTTACCAGAAATTACATTCAATTGGTATAGCACTTCAATAACCACAAATTTATTGGAACACTATTGTAGATTTTTCATTTCACTGAAACTAAAATTATATTGCTCCACCACCACATGCACACACCCCTTTTTTACTGTATAACTCTAGCAACCACAAGTATTTTATTTTTATTTTTTTAAGAAGAAAATGACTGACTATTCTTCTGTCTGTTCAGATATCACTACTTTTACATGATAAGAGAAGTAATTTTTAAAGAAGGCTCAGCAAAATACCCAGCATTCAATAGTACTGGCATGCTGGATCTTGCAAACTACACTCAACTGCACGGAAAAAAATAGAAAAAAACAGTCATACATTGTCTGCAGTACTTTCCACTCATTCGCTTACACTTTGTACTCCATCCTTTCTACACAAAAAGCATCATCCCGCTGTTACAGAGTAAAGAAGGTTGCACAGAGTCCTTTTCTTGCTGTTCTGTCTCTTTAGAACAGAAGGACACTTTGCGCTTCACAGAATGCAAGTCTACAAGTACTGCTGCTTAGATGTGGTTGAATGTTAGGCCCCTAAGAAATACATGTGAAGCAACAGCAATGCTTTACAAGGTGTCTATTGTTTATATAAATAAACATAAAACAGGTTACGAAAACATGCTGTAAAATCCAAATCATATTTTATCATAGTTTCACATGCTTAAACTAATAGTAATTGTTTAGTATAAATGATCGTCATGTGAAAGACATTGTTTAGTATTCTTTCATTCATTCATTCTCTCAACCGCTTATCCTCACAAGGGTCACGGGGGGTGCTAAGGCCTATCCCAGCTATCTACGGGCACCAGGCGGGGGACTAAAGAATGAACATAATTTAAAGTAATTGCTCTACAGTTGTACTGCATACCGGAGGTCATTTAATTCATTCAGATCAAGAACCTCAAATAACATATCGGCTGGTATTGTTGGAGATGGAAATCCAACTCATTTTATCTCTGAGGGCTAGCTGCGAATGCACTTGCATTATGTCAGTAAAATTCTAGAAATCATAGCGAAAGGGTTATTTTTCAAGAAAATCTGTTCCCGAAAGACCGACAAATTGTCTTTATTTGATGCTCTTGTCAGGAGAGGTTGGATTGCCTTTCCTGGCATGACGTCACGATAACTATCAGCTGTCACTAATTACGTGATTAGATTATTTTTGGCGTCACTGGACAAGGTCCAAGTGGACATGGGGAAGCTGGAGCACCTCTTTGAGTCCAGGGCCAAAGAGACGCCATGGGCCAAGAAAGCGCCAGAGAGCAAAAAGTCCGAGATCCTGGTTCTGGACTCCAAGCGGAGCACCGCCATCAACATCGGGATGACGGTCCTGCCCGCCGTTCACGTCATCAAGAGCGCCATCCTCAACTTTGACGACTTTGCCATCAACAAGGAGGGTGTGGAGAAGATCCTGAGCATGACGCCCACAGAGGAGGAGAAGCAGAAGATCCGCGAGGCTCGCTCGGCCAATCCCGACGTTCCCCTGGGGACGGCCGAGGAATTCCTCTCGGGCCTGGCTTCCGTCAGCGCCTTGACCCCCCGCCTGCAGCTGTGGTCTTTCAAACTCAACTATGAGGCACTCGAGCAGGAGATCGCCGAGCCCCTGTTTGACCTGAAGTTGGGCATGGAGCAGCTGGCCGGCAACCGGACCTTCAAGAAGATCCTGGCCACGCTGCTGGCCGTGGGGAACTTCCTCAACGGGTGTCCTCCTCACCAGAATCTTCAGGCTCCCTCCATGGTGAATCAATTCCTCTGGGCATAGGCATAAGATAACTTGGGCGCTCTCTGGTGGTTGTACGCACCTGGGCATCATGATGAAACGGTAAAGGCTTCCCAGGGCGACGTGCATAGCAGTGGTGGGGCGTATGAGTACGCTGCGGCTCTAACTCTTCTACCAGCTGTGGCTCATCTCTAGAAATGATGTGCCTGAGAGCCCCGCACCACGGTGTGTCCATTACAAAATTCCTAAACGATTCTGAGGGGTTTCTTATACATTCCAAGCAGTCCGGTGTCTTCGAGGTGGATGGTTTGCGTCGCCGAGTGCGTCGGCGCGAGCGTGGGTGGCGCTCCGCTGGGTCCATAATGGTTGGATCGTGCTGTTACGATTTCGCCGCGTAGTGCGACGCGATCGTAGGGTAAGTTGAACCCAGATGCAGAGTCGCCGAAGTAATTGGAAAGGTGAGGCAGATCTGTAGCTCTTGTTGGTTGATTTAATAAACGGGGTAACATAACTTAAACAACTTGGCTTGACCACTCATTACAAACGAACTGAACATGCGGCGTGGCGTCAATGGAAACAGCAATTACTACGAGGATTAACAGGAAACGAAACCAGAACTTAACCAGTCGATCCAACCGCGTCCACAGAAAATCATAATGCTTAAATACCAAAAATAATCTAATCACGTAATTAGTGACAGCTGATAGTTATCGTGACGTCATGCCAGGAAAGGCAATCCAACCACTCCTGACAGCTCTGAGTGATTTTGGATCCTTTGTTTCTCCCCCAAGTAATGAGGACATGTTCTTTTTAAGATAGCTCTCCATCTAAGTCCTACTATAGGTCCAGTCTTGGTAAAAGGTGCATGATGACAACTGATCTATCTGAAATCCAGAATTTGATCTGGATTTCAGATAGATCACCCATGAAATGTCGAAAAAGATGCAGGGTATGATGCTCACAGCACCTGGTATTCCCAAGCGGTCTCCCAATCAGGTACTAACCAGGCCGCACCATGCTTGGCTTCCGAGATCGAACGAGATCGGGCCTTTTCAGGGTGGTATGGCCGTGAGCGGTACTGCACTAGCAGATGGACACCCATGAAATGTCGAAAAAGATGCGGGGTATGATGCTCACAGCACCTGGTATTCCCAAGCGGTCTCCCAATCAGGTACTAACCAGGCCGAACCATGCTTGGCTTCCGAGATCGGACGAGATCGGGCCTTTTCAGGGTGGTATGGCCGTGAGCGGTACTGCTTTTGCAGATGGACACCCATGAAATGTCGAAAAAGATGCGGGGTATGCTGCTCACAGCACCTGGTATTCCCAAGCGGTCTCCCAATCAGGTACTAAACAGGCCGAACCATGCTTGGCTTCCGAGATCGGAGGAGATCGGGCCTTTTCAGGGTGGTATGGCCGTGAGCGGTACTGCTCTTGCAGATGGACACCCATGAAATGTCGAAAAAGATGCGGGGTATGATGCTCACAGCACCTGGTATTCCCAAGCGGTCTCCCAATCAGGTACTAACCAGGCCGAACCATGCTTGGCTTCCGAGATCGGACGAGATCGGGCCTTTTCAGGGTGGTATGGCCGTGAACGGTACTGCACTAGCAGATGGAGACCCATGAAATGTCGAAAAAGATGCGGGGCATGGTTCTCACAGCACCTGGTATTCCCAAGCGGTCTCCCAATCTGGTACTAAACAAGTCTAACCATGCTTGACTTCCGAGATCGGGCGAGATCGGGCCTTTTCAGGGTGGTATGGCCGTGAGCGGTACTGCTTTTGCAGATGGACACCCATGAAATGTCGAAAAAGATGCGGGGTATGATGCTCACAGCACCTGGTATTCCCAAGCGGTCTCCCAACCAGGTACTAACCAGGCCGAACTATGCTTGGCTTCCGAGATCGAACGAGATCGGGCCTTTTCAGGGTGGTATGGCTGTGAGCGGTACTGCACTTGCAGATGGACACCCATGAAATGTCGAAAAAGATGCGGGGTATGATGCTCACAGCACCTGGTATTCCCAAGCGGTCTCCCAATCAGGTACTAACCAGGCCGAACCATGCTTGGCTTCCGAGATCGGACGAGATCGGGCCTTTTCAGGGTGGTATGGCCGTGAACGGTACTGCACTAGCAGATGGAGACCCATGAAATGTCGAAAAAGATGCGGGGCATGGTTCTCACAGCACCTGGTATTCCCAAGCGGTCTCCCAATCTGGTACTAAACAAGTCTAACCATGCTTGGCTTCCGAGATCGGGCGAGATCGGGCCTTTTCAGGGTGGTATGGCCGTGAGCGGTACTGCTTTTGCAGATGGACACCCATGAAATGTCGAAAAAGATGCGGGGTATGATGCTCACAGCACCTGGTATTCCCAAGCGGTCTCCCAACCAGGTACTAACCAGGCCCAACCATGCTTGGCTTCCAAGATCGGACGAGATCGGGCCTTTTCAGGGTGGTATGGCCGTGAGCGGTACTGCACTAGCAGATGGACACCCATGAAATGTCGAAAAAGATGCGGGGTATGATGCTCACAGCACCTGGTATTCCCAAGCGGTCTCCCAATCAGGTACTAACCAGGCCGAACCATGCTTGGCTTCCGAGATCGGACGAGATCAGGCCTTTTCAGGGTGGTATGGCCGTGAGCGGTACTGCTCTTGCAGATGGACACCCATGAGCTAAAGTATTAATTCGACCTTCTACACCTGCTACCCAAATCAATTGGGATTTGACATTATTCAAAGTCAGTTGGAATATTCAGGTTATAAAAGAGGGGGGAAAAGGCAGGAATATATACAGCTATGTTTACTTTTGTGCATTTCAGGCCAAATTGGTATTTGTCTTTGAGTCAGCAATAATAACAAAGGAGTAAAGTCAGCTTGATTGCAGTAAGACTTTTTGCACTCTATACACTCAATTTTCACATGTTGTTTTACTTCTGGACGCTGCAAATGGACTGCACATCTGTTGCATCGTGTGTATATATGTGTATTACCGTACTTTGAATTTTGATTTAAACCTTTACAACCCAACTACCTCAGATCAAGCAATTATAATGTAAAGTAGTAGATGTTTAAAAAAAGCACCAAATGCAAAAAGATAACAAAATAACAATACTAAATAGTCAAATAAGCAACTCCATTATTCTTTTAGAGAAAATATCTCAGCGGGGTCAAGTCATTCAATTCAAATCGACTGGTAATCAGATTCAATTAAAGACTAACTGATTGGGTGCAATGTTGTAGTGGCAGCACAACTAAATGAATTCACTGAATTTAAATGGGATTTATAAGTGTTTTCACATTTTATACTGTAAAACAAAAAATCACATAGGATTTATGGTTAAACACTGGAGCTACAGAATTTTACCAGAAATTACATTCAATTGGTATAGCACTTCAATAACCACCAATTTATTGGAACACTATTGTAGATTTTTCATTTCACTGAAACTAAAATTATATTGCTCCACCACCACATGCACACACCCCTTTTTTACTGTATAACTCTAGCAACCACAAGTATTTTATTTTTATTTTTTTAAGAAGAAAATGACTGACTATTCTTCTGTCTGTTCAGATATCACTACTTTTACATGATAAGAGAAGTAATTTTTAAAGAAGGCTCAGCAAAATACCCAGCATTCAATAGTACTGGCATGCTGGATCTTGCAAACTACACTCCTCAACTGCACGGAAAAAAAATAGAAAAAAACAGTCATACATTGTCTGCAGTACTTTCCACTCATTCGCTTACACTTTGTACTCCATCCTTTCTACACAAAAAGCATCATCCCGCTGTTACAGAGTAAAGAAGGTTGCACAGAGTCCTTTTCTTGCTGTTCTGTCTCTTTAGAACAGAAGGACACTTTGCGCTTCACAGAATGCAAGTCTACAAGTACTGCTGCTTAGATGTGGTTGAATGTTAGGCCCCTAAGAAATACATGTGAAGCAACAGCAATGCTTTACAAGGTGTCTATTGTTTATATAAATAAACATAAAACAGGTTACGAAAACATGCTGTAAAATCCAAATCATATTTTATCATAGTTTCACATGCTTAAACTAATAGTAATTGTTTAGTATAAATCAGTGATTTTCAACCACTGTGCCGCGGCACACTAGTGTGCCGTGAGAGATCCTCAGGTGTGCCGTGAGAAATTATCCAATATCCTTTTTTTTAAATTAACATTTATTAATAGATTTCTGCAAATATGATGTCATTGTCCAATGTCCGTGCTGCAAAGGCTGGCAGCGTAATGTAATATTTGTCCGTGTGGCAACACGTAGTTGATTGACACGTTCCGCCAAGAAAATTAGTGATGCACCGTGGTGACAGTCATGGAGAAGTTTTTAAAAAGGACAACTGCAAACTCCGAACTGCGCCCTGGACAAGATTCTGACCCGGATAAAGGCCCTAGTATGAGTGGTGGAGAAAACAAAGCAAAGACGGTGAGCTCAAGGCAATATAGTAAAAGCTATCTTTCGTTTGGATTTACTTTCACCGGGGATGAGACGACACCTATTCCGTTATGCCTGGTGTGTGGCGAGAAGCTATCCAACAGCGCCATGGTGCCAAGCAAGCTTAAACGCCATCTCCAAACGAAACACCCGTCGCTTCAAAACAAGCCGATAGACTATTTTGTTCGCCTGCATGTAAACACAGAGAAACAGGCAACGTTTATGAGAAAAACCACAAAGGTAAATGAGAAAGCGCTCAAAGCTAGTTACCTAGTCGCAGAACTTGTTGCTAAATCAAAAAAGCCGCACACTGTGGCAGAGACATTAATACTACCTGCCTGTAAAGCCATTGTCAACGAGATGCTCGGCCCTGGTGCGGCTAAAGACATAGATAAAGTCCCGCTCTCTGATAACACAATTGCCAGGCGTATTGATGACATGTCTACAGACATCGAAAGCCATGTTTTGGAAAAGATACGCATCAGTAGGAAATTTGCGTTGCAAGTTGACGAGTCTACGGATATTAGTGGACATTCTCAGCTCTTGGCCAATGTGCGTTTTGTGGATGGTGATGCCATTAGAGAAAACTTCCTATTTTGCAAGACACTGCCAGAAAAAACAACTGGAGAGGAAATTTTTCGGGTCACATCGGAATATCTTGACCAGGGAGGACTTACGTGGGAAAACTGCACAAGTGTGTGCACTGATGGAGCTGCAGCCATGGTCGGGCGCACCAAAGGCTTCGTGAGTAGAGTGAAGGAAAGAAACCCAGATCTGATTATTACGCACTGTTTTTTGCACCGTGAGGCCCTCGTTGCGAAGACTTTACCAGTAGAACTGGTTCCTGTGTTGGACGATGTGGTGCGCATGGTGAACTTTGTGAAGACACGACCTCTGAAAAGCCGTATATTCGCATCTCTGTGTGAGGAAATGGGAGCGGAGCATAAAGCCTTATTGCTCCATACGGAGGTCCGATGGTTGTCGCGCGGTAAGGTGCTGACCCGTGTGTATGAGCTGCGAGAGGAACTTAAAATGTTTCTGACAAATGAGAGGTCTGATTACTCAAATCAGTTTGCAAGTGATGAGTGGTGCGCAAAGTTGGCATACCTGGCTGATATATTTCATCATCTTAATGAACTGAACACAAGGATGCAGGGCCGAAATGAAAACCTGCTTACAAGCACAGATAAAATAAATGGATTCCGTTTAAAGGTGCACCTCTGGCAACAACATGTGCAACGTGCCAACCTGGAGATGTTCCCACTCACAGACAAACAGCAAAGCAACACTGCTGCACTGTCTGAAGTAATAGGTAAACATTTGAAAAGTCTTGAGGAGAAGTTGTCATTTTATTTCTCTTCAGCCTCCACTGAATGCTTTGACTGGGTTAGGGACCCATACAGCTCGGCATCAGTTGTTCGAAAGGACATGACTTTACAAGAGCAGGAGGAACTAACTGAACTGAGACAGGATCGTGGTTTAAAACTAAGATTTGCTGATCTTCCTTTGGACAGTTTTTGGTTGACTGCTGCCAAGGAGTTCCCCATTCTGGCCAACAAAGCTGTTCTGACATTGCTCCCATTTTCCACAACATATCTGTGTGAGCTGAGCTTTTCAAGCCTAACTGCTATAAAAACTAAAAACAGAGAGAGACTGAGAGCTGTTGAAGAAGAGCTTCGTGTGTGTCTTTCTACTATTCCTGCCAGGATATCGGCTTTGTGTTCATCTAAACAGGCCCAGGTTTCACACTGACTGAGTATAAATAAATTGAGAAATTATATTGTAATTAAATATACTATACAGAGTGTCATTTTGTAAAATCTTTGGTTAGTGGTGTGCCACAAATTTTTCCAATGTAAAAAAATGTGCCGTGGCTCAAAAAAGGTTGAAAAACACTGGTATAAATGATCGTCATGTGAAAGACATTGTTTAGTATTCTTTCATTCATTCATTCTCTCAACCGCTTATCCTCACAAGGGTCACGGGGGGTGCTAAGGCCTATGCCAGCTATCTACGGGCACCAGGCGGGGGACAAAAGAATGAACATAATTTAAAGTAATTGCTCTACAGTTGTACTGCATACCGGAGGTCATTTAATTCATTCAGATCAAGAACCTCAAATAACATATCGGCTGGTATTGTTGGAGATGGAAATCCAACTCATTTTATCTCTGAGGGCTAGCTGCGAATGCACTTGCATTATGTCAGTAAAATTCTAGAAATCATAGCGAAAGGGTTATTTTTCAAGAAAATCTGTTCCCGAAAGACCGACAAATTGTCTTTATTTGAAGCTCTTGTCAGGAGAGGTTGGATTGCCTTTCCTGGCATGACGTCACGATAACTATCAGCTGTCACTAATTACGTGATTAGATTATTTTTGGCGTCACTGGACAAGGTCCAAGTGGACATGGGGAAGCTGGAGCACCTCTTTGAGTCCAGGGCCAAAGAGACGCCATGGGCCAAGAAAGCGCCAGAGAGCAAAAAGTCCGAGATCCTGGTTCTGGACTCCAAGCGGAGCACCGCCATCAACATCGGGATGACGGTCCTGCCCGCCGTTCACGTCATCAAGAGCGCCATCCTCAACTTTGACGACTTTGCCATCAACAAGGAGGGTGTGGAGAAGATCCTGAGCATGACGCCCACAGAGGAGGAGAAGCAGAAGATCCGCGAGGCTCGCTCGGCCAATCCCGACGTTCCCCTGGGGACGGCCGAGGAATTCCTCTCGGGCCTGGCTTCCGTCAGCGCCTTGACCCCCCGCCTGCAGCTGTGGTCTTTCAAACTCAACTATGAGGCACTCGAGCAGGAGATCGCCGAGCCCCTGTTTGACCTGAAGTTGGGCATGGAGCAGCTGGCCGGCAACCGGACCTTCAAGAAGATCCTGGCCACGCTGCTGGCCGTGGGGAACTTCCTCAACGGGTGTCCTCCTCACCAGAATCTTCAGGCTCCCTCCATGGTGAATCAATTCCTCTGGGCATAGGCATAAGATAACTTGGGCGCTCTCTGGTGGTTGTACGCACCTGGGCATCATGATGAAACGGTAAAGGCTTCCCAGGGCGACGTGCATAGCAGTGGTGGGGCGTATGAGTACGCTGCGGCTCTAACTCTTCTACCAGCTGTGGCTCATCTCTAGAAATGATGTGCCTGAGAGCCCCGCACCACGGTGTGTCCATTACAAAATTCCTAAACGATTCTGAGGGGTTTCTTATACATTCCAAGCAGTCCGGTGTCTTCGAGGTGGATGGTTTGCGTCGCCGAGTGCGTCGGCGCGAGCGTGGGTGGCGCTCCGCTGGGTCCATAATGGTTGGATCGTGCTGTTACGATTTCGCCGCGTAGTGCGACGCGATCGTAGGGTAAGTTGAACCCAGATGCAGAGTCGCCGAAGTAATTGGAAAGGTGAGGCAGATCTGTAGCTCTTGTTGGTTGATTTAATAAACGGGGTAACATAACTTAAACAACTTGGCTTGACCACTCATTACAAACGAACTGAACATGCGGCGTGGCGTCAATGGAAACAGCAATTACTACGAGGATTAACAGGAAACGAAACCAGAACTTAACCAGTCGATCCAACCGCGTCCACAGAAAATCATAATGCTTAAATACCAAAAATAATCTAATCACGTAATTAGTGACAGCTGATAGTTATCGTGACGTCATGCCAGGAAAGGCAATCCAACCACTCCTGACAGCTCTGAGTGATTTTGGATCCTTTGTTTCTCCCCCAAGTAATGAGGACATGTTCTTTTTAAGATAGCTCTCCATCTAAGTCCTACTATAGGTCCAGTCTTGGTAAAAGGTGCATGATGACAACTGATCTATCTGAAATCCAGAATTTGATCTGGATTTCAGATAGATCACCCATGAAATGTCGAAAAAGATGCGGGGTATGATGCTCACAGCACCTGGTATTCCCAAGCGGTCTCCCAATCAGGTACTAACCAGGCCGTACCATGCTTGGCTTCCGAGATCGAACGAGATCGGGCCTTTTCAGGGTGGTACGGCCGTGAGCGGTACTGCTCCTGCAGATGGACACCCATGAAATGTCGAAAAAGATGCGGGGTATGATGCTCACTGCACCTGGTATTCCCAAGCGGTCTCCCAATCAGGTACTAACCAGGCCGAACCATGCTTGGCTTCCGAGATCGGACGAGATCGGGCCTTTTCAGGGTGGTATGGCCGTGAGCGGTACTGCTTTTGCAGATGGACACCCATGAAATGTCGAAAAAGATGCGGGGTATGCTGCTCACAGCACCTGGTATTCCCAAGCGGTCTCCCAATCAGGTACTAAACAGGCCGAACCATGCTTGGCTTCCGAGATCGGAGGAGATCGGGCCTTTTCAGGGTGGTATGGCCGTGAGCGGTACTGCTCTTGCAGATGGACACCCATGAAATGTCGAAAAAGATAAGGGGTATGATGCTCACAGCACCTGGTATTCCCAAGCGGTCTCCCAATCAGGTACTAACCAGGCCGAACCATGCTTGGCTTCCGAGATCGGACGAGATCGGGCCTTTTCAGGGTGGTATGGCCGTGAACGGTACTGCACTAGCAGATGGACACCCATGAAATGTCGAAAAAGATGCGGGGCATGGTTCTCACAGCACCTGGTATTCCCAAGCGGTCTCCCAATCTGGTACTAAACAAGTCTAACCATGCTTGGCTTCCGAGATCGGGCGAGATCGGGCCTTTTCAGGGTGGTATGGCCGTGAGCGGTACTGCTTTTGCAGATGGACACCCATGAAATGTCGAAAAAGATGCGGGGTATGATGCTCACAGCACCTGGTATTCCCAAGCGGTCTCCCAACCAGGTACTAACCAGGCCCAACCATGCTTGGCTTCCAAGATCGGACGAGATCGGGCCTTTTCAGGGTGGTATGGCCGTGAGCGGTACTGCACTAGCAGATGGACACCCATGAAATGTCGAAAAAGATGCGGGGCATGATGCTCACAGCACCTGGTATTCCCCAAGCGGTCTCCCAATCAGGTACTAAACAGGCCGAACAATGCTTGGCTGCCGAGATCGTACGAGATCGGGCGAGATCGGGCCTTATCAGGGTGGTATGACCGTGAGCGGTACTGCTCTTGCAGATGGACACTTATGAAATGTCGAAAAAGATGCGGGGTATGATGCTCACAGCACCTGGTATTCCCAAGCGGTCTCCCAATCAGGTACTAAACAGGCCGAACCATGCTTGGCTTCCGAGATCAGACGAGATCGGGCCTTTTCAGGGTGGTATGGCCGTGAGCGGTATTGCACTAGCAGATGGACACCCATGAAATGTCGAAAAAGATGCGGGGCAAGATGCTCACAGCACCTGGTATTCCCAAGCAGTCTCCCAATCAGGTTCTAACCAGGCCGAATCATGCTTGGCTGCCGAGATCGGACGAGATCGGGCGAGATCGGACCTTTTCAGGGTGGTATGGCTGTGAGCGGTACTGCTCTTGCAGATGGACACCCATGAAATGTCGAAAAAGATGCGGGGTATGATGCTCACAGCACCTGGTATTCCCAAGCGGTCTCCCAATCAGGTACTAAACAGGCCGAACCATGCTTGGCTTCCGAGATCGGACCTTTTCAGGGTGGTATGGCCGTGAGCGGTACTGCTCTTGCAGATGGACACCCATGAAATGTCGAAAAAGATACGGGGTATGATGCTCACAGCACCTGGTATTCCCAAGCGGTCTCCCAATCAGGTACTAACCAGCCCGAACTTGCTTGGCTGCCGAGATCGGACAAAATCGGGCGAGATCGGGCCTTATCAGGGTGGTATGGCCATGAGCGGTACTGCTCTTGCAGATGGACACCCATGAAATGTCGAAAAAGATGCGGGGTATGATGCTCACAGCACCTGGTATTCCCAAGCGGTCTCCCAATCAGGTACTGACCAGGCCGAACAATGCTTGGCCTCCGATATCGGACGAGATCGGGCCTTTTCAGGGTGGTATGGCCGTGAGCGGTACTGTACTAGCAGATGGACACCCATGAAATGTCGAAAAAGATGCGGGGTATGATGCTCACAGCACCTGGTATTCCCAAGCGGTCTCCCAATCAGGTACTAACCAGGCCAAACCATGCTTGGCTGCCGAGATCGGACGAGAGCGGGCGAGATCGGGCCTTTTCAGGGTGGTATGGCCGTGAGCGGTACTGCACTAGCAGATGGACACCCATGAAATGTCGAAAAAGATGCGGGGTATGATGCTCACAGCACCTGGTATTCCCAAGCGGTCTCCCAATCAGGTACTAACCAGGCCGAACCATGCTTGGCTGCAGAGATCGGACGAGATCGGGCCTTTTCAGGGTGGTATGGCCGTGAGCGGTACTGTACTAGCAGATGGACACCCATGAAATGTCGAAAAAGATGCGGGGTATGATGCTCACAGCACCTGGTATTCCCAAGCGGTCTCCCAATCAGGTACTAACCAGGCCGAACCATGCTTGGCTGCCGAGATCGGACGAGATCGGGCGAGATCGGGCCTTTTCAGGGTGGTATGGCCGTGAGCGGTACTGCACTAGCAGATGGACACCCATGAAATGTCGAAAAAGATGCGGGGTATGATGCTCAAAGTACCTGATATTCCCAAGCGGTCTCCCAATCAGGTACTAAACAGGCCGAACCATGCTTGGCTTCCGAGATCGGACGAGATCGGGCCTTTTCAGGGTGGTATGGCCGTGAGCGGTACTGCACTAGCAGATGGACACCCATGAAATGTCGAAAAAGATGCGGGGTATGATGCTCACAGCACCTGGTATTCCCAAGCGGTCTCCCAATCAGGTACTAACCAGGCCGAACAATGCTTGGCTGCCGAGATCGGACGAGATCGGACGAGATCGGGCCTTTTCAGGGTGGTATGGCCGTGAGCGTTACTGCTCTTGCAGATGGACACCCATGAAATGTCGAAAAAGATGCGGGGTATGATGCTCACAGCACCTGGTATTCCCAAGCGGTCTCCCAATCAGGTACTAAACAGGCCGAACCATGCTTGGCTTCCGAGATCAGACGAGATCGGGCCTTATCAGGGTGGTATGGCCGTGAGCGGTACTGCACTAGCAGATGGACACCCATGAAATGTCGAAAAAGATGCGGGGTATGATGCTCACAGCACCTGGTATTCCCAAGCGGTCTCCCAATCAGGTACTAAACAGGCCGAACCATGCTTGGCTGCCGAGATCGGACGAGATCGGACGAGATCGGGCCTTATCAGGGTGGTATGGCCGTGAGCGGTACTGCACTAGCAGATGGACACCCATGAAATGTCGAAAAAGATGCGGGGTATGATGCTCACAGCACCTGGTATTCCCAAGCGGTCTCCCAATCAGGTACTAACCAGGCCGAATCATGCTTGGCTGCCGAGATCGGACGAGATCGGACGAGATCGGGCCTTTTCAGGGTGGTATGGCCGTGAGCGTTACTGCTCTTGCAGATGGACACCCATGAAATGTCGAAAAAGATGCGGGGTATGATGCTCACAGCACCTGGTATTCCCAAGCGGTCTCCCAATCAGGTACTAAACAGGCCGAACCATGCTTGGCTTCCGAGATCGGACGAGATCGGGCCTTTTCAGGGTGGTATGGCCGTGGGCAGTACTGCTCTTGCAGATGGACACCCATGAAATGTCGAAAAAGATGCGGGGTATGATGCTCACAGCACCTGGTATTCCCAAGCGGTCTCCCAATCAGGTACTAACCAGGCCGAACCATGCTTGGCTTCCGAGATCGGACGAGGTCGGGCCTTTTCAGGGTGGTATGGCCATGGCAGGTACTGCTCTTGCAGATGGACACCCATGAAATGTCGAAAAAGATGCGGGGTATGACGCTCACAGCACCTGGTAGTCCCAAGCGGTCTCCCAATCAGGTACTAACCAGGCCGAACAATGCTTGGCTGCCGAGATCGGACGAGATCGGACGAGATCGGGCCTTATCAGGGTGGTATGGCCGTGAGCGGTATTGCTCTTGCAGATGGACACCCATGAAAAGTCGAAAAAGATGCGGGGTATGATGCTCACAGCACCTGGTATTCCCAAGCGGTCTCCCAATCAGGTACTAACCAGGCCGAACCATGCTTGGCTGCCGAGATCGGACGAGATCGGACGAGATCGGGCCTTTTCAGGGCGGTATGGCCGTGAGCGGTACTGCACTAACAGATGGACACCCATGAAATGTCGAAAAAGATGCGGGGTATGATGCTCACAGCACCTGGTATTCCCAAGCGGTCTCCCAATCAGGTACTAAACAGGCCGAACCATGCTAGGCTTCCGAGATCGGACGAGATCGGGCCTTTTCAGGGTGGTATGGCCGTGAGCGGTACTGCACTAGCAGATGGACACCCATGAAATGTCGAAAAAGATGCGGGGTATGATGCTCACAGCACCTGGTATTCCCAAGCGGTCTCCCAATCAGGTACTAACCAGGCCGAACCATGCTTGGCTGCTGAGATCGGACGAGATCAGGCCTTTTCAGGGTGGTATGGCCGTGAGCGGTACTGCACTAGCAGATGGACACCCATGAAATGTCGAAAAAGATGCGGGGTATGATGCTCACAGCACCTGGTATTCCCAAGCGGTCTCCCAATCACGTACTAAACAGGCCGAACCATGCTTGGCTTCCGAGATCGGACGAGATCGGGCCTTTTCAGGGTGGTATGGCCGTGAGCGGTACTGCCCTTGCAGATGGACACCCATGAAATGTCGAAAAAGATGCGGGGTATGATGCTCACAGCACCTGGTATTCCCAAGCGGTCTCCCAATCAGGTACTAAACAGGCCGAACCATGCTTGGCTTCCGAGATCGGACGAGATCGGGCCTTTTCAGGGTGGTATGGCCGTGAGCGGTACTGCTCCTGCAGATGGACACCCATGAAATGTCCAAAAAGATGCGGGGTATGATGCTCACAGCACCTGGTATTCCCAAGCGGTCTCCCAATCAGGTACTAACCAGGCCGAACCATGCTTGGCTGCCGAGATCGGACGAGATCGGACGAGATCGGGCCTTATCAGGGTGGTATGGCCGTGAGCGGTATTGCT
The DNA here is from genome assembly GCF_051989575.1 of Stigmatopora nigra. Lineage (NCBI taxonomy): Eukaryota > Metazoa > Chordata > Actinopteri > Syngnathiformes > Syngnathidae > Stigmatopora > Stigmatopora nigra. The sequence goes on from NW_027551603.1 coordinate 1,721,501, forward strand.
CTTGCAGATGGACACCCATGAAATGTCGAAAAAGATGCGGGGTATGATGCTCACAGCACCTGGTATTCCCAAGCGGTCTCCCAATCAGGTCCTAAACAGGCCAAACCATGCTTGGCTTCCGAGATCAGACGAGATCGGGCCTTTTTAGGGTGGTATGGCCGTGAGCGGTACTGCACTAGCAGATGGACACCCATGAAATGTTGAAAAAGATGCGGGGTATGATGCTCACAGCACCTGGTATTCCCAAGCGGTCTCCCAATCAGGTACTAAACAGGCCGAACCGTGCTTGGCTTCCGAGATCGGACGAGATCGGGCCTTTTCAGGGTGGTATGGCCGTGAGCGGTACTGCTCTTGCAGATGGACACCCATGAAATGTCGAAAAAGATGCGGGGTATGATGCTCACAGCACCTGGTATTCCCAAGCGGTCTCCCAATCAGGTACTGACCAGGCCGAACCATGCTTGGCTTCCGAGATCGGACGAGATCGGGCCTTTTCAGGGTGGTATGGCCGTGAGCGGTACTGCACTAGCAGATGGACACCCATGAAATGTCGAAAAAGATGTGGGGTATGATGCTCACAGCACCTGGTATTCCCAAGCGGTCTCCCAATCAGGTACTAACCAGGCCGAACCATGCTTGGCTGCCGAGATCGGACGAGATCGGGCGAGATCGGGCCTTATCAGGGTGGTATGGCCGTGAGCGGTACTGCTCTTGCAGATGGACACCCATGAAATGTCGAATAAGATGCGGGGTATGATGCTCACAGGACCTTGTATTCCCAAGCGGTCTCCCAATCAGGTACTAAACAGGCCGAACCATGCTTGGCTGCCGAGATCGGGCGAGATCGGGCCTTTTCAGGGTGGTATGGCCGTGAGCGGTACTGCACTAGCAGATGGACACCCATGAAATGTCGAAAAAGATGCGGGGTATGATGCTCAAAGTACCTGATATTCCCAAGCGGTCTCCCAATCAGGTACTAAACAGGCCGAACCATGCTTGGCTTCCGAGATCGGACGAGATCGGGCCTTTTCAGGGTGGTATGGCCGTGAGCGGTACTGCACTAGCAGATGGACACCCATGAAATGTCGAAAAAGATGCGGGGTATGATGCTCACAGCACCTGGTATTCCCAAGCGGTCTCCCAATCAGGTACTAACCAGGCCGAACCATGCTTGGCTGCCGAGATCGGACGAGATCGGACGAGATCGGGCCTTTTCAGGGTGGTATGGCCGTGAGCGTTACTGCTCTTGCAGATGGACACCCATGAAATGTCGAAAAAGATGCGGGGTATGATGCTCACAGCACCTGGTATTCCCAAGCGGTCTCCCAATCAGGTACTAAACAGGCCGAACCATGCTTGGCTTCCGAGATCAGACGAGATCGGGCCTTATCAGGGTGGTATGGCCGTGAGCAGTACTGCACTAGCAGATGGACACCCATGAAATGTCGAAAAAGATGCGGGGTATGATGCTCACAGCACCTGGTATTCCCAAGCGGTCTCCCAATCAGGTACTAAACAGGCCGAACCATGCTTGGCTGCCGAGATCGGACGAGATCGGACGAGATCGGGCCTTATCAGGGTGGTATGGCCGTGAGCGGTACTGCACTAGCAGATGGACACCCATGAAATGTCGAAAAAGATGCGGGGTATGATGCTCACAGCACCTGGTATTCCCAAGCGGTCTCCCAATCAGGTACTAAACAGGCCGAACCATGCTTGGCTGCCGAGATCGGACGAGATCGGACGAGATCGGGCCTTATCAGGGTGGTATGGCCGTGAGCGGTACTGCACTAGCAGATGGACACCCATGAAATGTCGAAAAAGATGCGGGGTATGATGCTCACAGCACCTGGTATTCCCAAGCGGTCTCCCAATCAGGTACTAACCAGGCCGAACCATGCTTGGCTGCCGAGATCGGACGAGATCGGACGAGATCGGGCCTTTTCAGGGTGGTATGGCCGTGAGCGTTACTGCTCTTGCAGATGGCCACCCATGAAATGTCGAAAAAGATGCGGGGTATGATGCTCACAGCACCTGGTATTCCCAAGCGGTCTCCCAATCAGGTATTAAACAGGCCGAACCATGCTTGGCTTCCGAGATCGGACGAGATCGGGCCTTTTCAGGGTGGTATGGCCGTGGGCAGTACTGCTCCTGCAGATGGACACCCATGAAATGTCGAAAAAGATGCGGGGTATGATGCTCACAGCACCTGGTATTCCCAAGCGGTCTCCCAATCAGGTACTAACCAGGCCGAACCATGCTTGGCTGCCGAGATCGGACGAGATCGGGCCTTTTCAGGGTGGTATGGCCGTGAGCGGTACTACACTAGCAGATGGACACCCATGAAATGTCGAAAAAGATGCGGGGTTTGATGCTCAGAGCACCTGGTATTCCCAAGCGGTCTCCCAATCACGTACTAAACAGGCCGAACCATGCTTGGCTTCCGAGATCGGACGAGATCGGGCCTTTTCAGGGTGGTATGGCCGTGAGCGGTACCGCACTAGCAGATGGACACCCATGAAATGTCGAAAAAGATGCGGGGTATGATGCTCACAGCACCTGGTATTCCCAAGCGGTCTCCCAATCAGGTACTAACCAGGCCGAACCATGCTTGGCTGCCGAGATCGGACGAGATCGGACGAGATCGGGCCTTTTCAGGGTGGTATGGCCGTGAGCGGTACTGCACTAGCAGATGGACACCCATGAAATGTCGAAAAAGATGCGGGGCATGATGCTCACTGCACCTGGTATTCCCAAGCGGTCTCCCAGACAGGTACTAACCAGGCCGAACAATGCTTGGCTGCCGAGATCGTACGAGATCGGGCGAGATCGGGCCTTATCAGGGTGGTATGACCGTGAGCGGTACTGCTCTTGCAGATGGACACCCATGAAATGTCGAAAAAGATGCGGGGTATGATGCTCACAGCACCTGGCATTCCCAAGCGGTCTCCCAATCAGGTACTAACCAGGCCGAACCATGCTTGGCTGCCGAGATCGGACGAGATCGGACGAGATCGGGCCTTTTCAGGGTGGTATGGCAGTGAGCGGTACTGCTCTTGCAGATGGACACTTATGAAATGTCGAAAAAGATGCAGGGTATGATGCTCACAGCACCTGGTATTCCCAAGCGGTCTCCCAATCAGGTACTAAACAGGCCGAACCATGCTTGGCTTCCGAGATCAGACGAGATCGGGCCTTTTCAGGGTGGTATGGCCGTGAGCGGTACTGCACTAGCAGATGGACACCCATGAAATGTCGAAAAAGATGCGGGGCAAGATGCTCACAGCACCTGGTATTCCCAAGCGGTCTCCCAATCAGGTACTAACCAGGCCGAACCATGCTTGGCTTCCGAGATCGGACGAGATCGGGCCTTTTCAGGGTGGTATGGCCGTGAGCGGTACTGCTCGTGCAGATGGACACCCATGAAATGTCGAAAAAGATGCGGGGTATGATGCTCACAGCACCTGGTATTCCCAAGCGGTCTCCCAATCAGGTACTAAACAGGCCGAATCATGCTTGGCTGCCGAGATCGGGCGAGATCGGACGAGATCGGGCCTTTTCAGGGTGGTATGGCCGTGAGCGGTACTGCACTAGCAGATGGACACCCATGAAATGTCGAAAAAGATGCGGGGTATGATGCTCACAGCACCTGGTATTCACAAGCGGTCTCCCAATTAGGTACTAAACAGGCCGATCCATGCTTGGCTTCCGAGATCGGACGAGATCGGGCCTTTTCAGGGTGGTATGGCCGTGAGCGATACTGCACTAGCAGATGGACACCCATGAAATGTCGAAAAAGATGCGGGGTATGATGCTCACAGCACCTGGTATTCCCAAGCGGTCTCCCAATCAGGTACTAACCAGGCCGAACCATGCTTGGCTTCCGAGATCGGAGGAGATTGGGCCTTTTCAGGGTGGTATGGCCGTGAGCGGTACTGCACTAGCAGATGGACACCCATGAAATGTCGAAAAAGATGCGGGGCAAGATGCTCACAGCACCTGGTATTCCCAAGCGGTCTCCCAATCAGGTACTAAACAGGCTGAACCCTGCTTGGCTGCCGAGATCGGACGAGATCGGGCGAGATTGGGCCTTTTCAGGGTGGTATGGCCGTGAGCGGTACTGCTCTTGCAGATGGACACCCATGAAATGTCGAAAAAGATGCGGGGTATGATGCTCAAAGCACCTGGTATTCCCAAGCGGTCTCCCAATCAGGTATTAACCAGGCCGAACCATGCTTGGCTGCCGAGATCGGACGAGATCGGGCGAGATCGGGCCTTATCAGGGTGGTATGGCCCAGAGCGGTACTGCTCTTGCAGATGGACACCCATGAAATGTCGAAAAAAATGCGGGGTATGATGCTCACAGCACCTGGTATTCCCAAGCGGTCTCCCAATCAGGTACTAACCAGGCCGAACCATGCTTTGCTGCCGAGATCGGACGAGATCGGGCGAGATCGGGCCTTATCAGGGTTGTATGGCCGTGAGCGGTACTGCTCTTGCAGATGGACACCCATGAAATGTCGAAAAAGATGCGGGGTATGATGCTCACAGCACCTGGTATTCCCAAGCGGTCTCCCAATCAGGTACTAACCAGGCCGAATCATGCTTGGCTGCCGAGATCGGACGAGATCGGACGAGATCGGGCCTTTTCAGGGTGGTATGGCCGTGAGCGGTACTGCACTAGCAGATGGACACCCATGAAATGTCGAAAAAGATGCGGGGTACGATGCTCACAGCACCTGGTATTCCCAAGCGGTCTCCCAACCAGGTACTAACCAGGCCGAACCATGCTTGGCTTCCGAGATCAGACGAGATCGGGCCTTTTCAGGGTGGTATGGCCGTGAGCGGTACTGCTCTTGCAGATGGACACCCATGAAATGTCGAAAAAGATGCAGGGTATGATGCTCACAGCACCTGGTATTCCCAAGCGGTCTCCCAATCAGGTACTAACCAGGCCGAACCATGCTTGGCTTCCGAGATCGGACGAGATCGGGCCTTTTCAGGGTGGTATGGCCGTGAGCGGTACTGCTCCTGCAGATGGACACCCATGAAATGTCCAAAAAGATGCGGGGTATGATGCTCACAGCACCTGGTATTCCCAAGCGGTCTCCCAATCAGGTACTAAACAGGCCGATCCATGCTTGGCTTCCGAAATCGGACGAGATCGGGCCTTTTCAGGGTGGTATGGCCGTGAGCAGTACTGCACTAGCAGATGGACACCCATGAAATGTCGAAAAAGATGCGGGGTATGATGCTCACAGCACCTGGTATTCCCAAGCGGTCTCCCAATCAGGTACTAACCAGGCCGAACCATGCTTGGCTGCCGAGATCGGACGAGATCGGACGAGATCGGGCCTTTTCAGGGTGGTATGGCCGTGAGCGGTACTGCACTAGCAGATGGACACCCATGAAATGTCGAAAAAGATGCGGGGTATGATGCTCACAGCACCTGGTATTCCCAAGCGGTCCCCCAATCAGGTACTAAACAGGCCGAACCATGCTCGACTTCCGAGATCGGACGAGATCGGGCGAGGTCGGGCCTTTTCAGGGTGGTATGGCCGTGAGCGGTACTGCTCTTGCAGATGGACACCCATGAAATGTCGAAAAAGATGCGGGGTATGATGCTCACAGCACCTGGTATTCCCAAGCGGTCTCCCAATCAGGTACTAACCAGGCCGAACCACGCTTGGCTTCCGAGATCGGACGAGATCGGGCCTTTTCAGGGTGGTATGGCCGTGAGCGGTACTGCACTAGCAGATGGACACCCATGAAATGTCGAAAAAGATGCGGGGCATGGTTCTCACAGCACCTGGTATTCCCAAGCGGTCTCCCAATCAGGTACTAACCAGGCCGAATAATGCTTGGCTTCCGAGATCGGACGAGATCGGGCCTTTTCAGGGTGGTATGGCCGTGAGCGGTACTGCACTAGCAGATGGACACCCATGAAATGTCGAAAAAGATGCGGGGCATGGTTCTCACAGCACCTGGTATTCCCAAGCGGTCTCCCAATCAGGTACTAACCAGGCCGAATAATGCTTGGCTTCCGAGATCGGACGAGATCGGGCCTTTTCAGGGTGGTATGGCTGTGAGCGGTACTGCTCTTGCAGATGGACACCCATGAAATGTCGAAAAAGATGCGGGGTATGATGCTCACAGCACCTGGTATTCACAAGCGGTCTCCCAATCAGGTACTAACCAGGCCAACTATGCTTGGCTTCCGAGATCGGACGAGATCGGGCGAGATTGGGCCTTATCAGGGTGGTATGGCCGTGAGGGGTACTGCTCTTGCAGATGGACACCCATGAAATGTCGAAAAAGATGCGGGGCAAGATGCTCACAGCACCTGATATTCCCAAGCGGTCTCCCAATCAGGTACTAAACAGGCCGAACCATGCTTGGCTTCCGAGATCGGACGAGATCGGGCGAGATCGGGCCTTATCAGGGTGGTATGGCCGTGAGCGGTAATGCTCTTGCAGATGGACACCCATGAAATGTCGAATAAGATGCGGGGTATGATGCTCACAGGACCTTGTATTCCCAAGCGGTCTCCCAATCAGGTACTAAACAGGCCGAACCATGCTTGGCTGCCGAGATCGGGCGAGATCGGGCCTTTTCAGGGTGGTATGGCCTTGAGCGGTACTGCACTTGCAGATGGACACCCATGAAATGTCGAAAAAGATGCGGGGTATGATGCTCACAGCACCTGGTATTCCCAAGCGGTCTCCCAATCAGGTACTAAACAGGCCGAACCATGCTTGGCTGCCGAGATCGGGCGAGATCGGGCCTTTTCAGGGTGGTATGGCCGTGAGCGGTACTGCACTTGCAGATGGACACCCATGAAATGTCGAAAAAGATGCGGGGTATGATGCTCACAGCACCTGGTATTCCCAAGCGGTCTCCCATTCAGGTACTAAACAGGCCGAACCATCCTTGGCTTCCGAGATCGGACGAGATCGGGCCTTTTCAGGGTGGTATGGCCGTGAGCAGTACTGCTCGTGCAGATGGACATCCATGAAATGTCGAAAAAGATGCGGGGCAAGATGCTCACAGCACCTGGTATTCCCAAGCGGTCTCCCAATCAGGTACTAAACAGGCCGAACAATGCTTGGCTTCCGAGATCGGACGAGATCGGGCCTTTTCAGGGTGGTATGGCCATGAGCGGTACTGCTCTTGCAGATGGACACCCATGAAATGTCGAAAAAGATGCGGGGCAAGATGCTCACAGCACCTGGTATTCCCAAGCAGTCTCCCAATCAGGTTCTAACCAGGCCGAATCATGCTTGGCTGCCGAGATCGGACGAGATCGGGCGAGATCGGACCTTTTCAGGGTGGTATGGCTGTGAGCGGTACTGCTCTTGCAGATGGACACCCATGAAATGTCGAAAAAGATGCGGGGTATGATGCTCACAGCACCTGGTATTCCCAAGCGGTCTCCCAATCAGGTACTAAACAGGCCGAACCATGCTTGGCTTCCGAGATCGGACCTTTTCAGGGTGGTATGGCCGTGAGCGGTACTGCTCTTGCAGATGGACACCCATGAAATGTCGAAAAAGATACGGGGTATGATGCTCACAGCACCTGGTATTCCCAAGCGGTCTCCCAATCAGGTACTAACCAGCCCGAACTTGCTTGGCTGCCGAGATCGGACAAAATCGGGCGAGATCGGGCCTTATCAGGGTGGTATGGCCATGAGCGGTACTGCTCTTGCAGATGGACACCCATGAAATGTCGAAAAAGATGCGGGGTATGATGCTCACAGCACCTGGTATTCCCAAGCGGTCTCCCAATCAGGTACTGACCAGGCCGAACAATGCTTGGCCTCCGATATCGGACGAGATCGGGCCTTTTCAGGGTGGTATGGCCGTGAGCGGTACTGTACTAGCAGATGGACACCCATGAAATGTCGAAAAAGATGCGGGGTATGATGCTCACAGCACCTGGTATTCCCAAGCGGTCTCCCAATCAGGTACTAACCAGGCCAAACCATGCTTGGCTGCCGAGATCGGACGAGAGCGGGCGAGATCGGGCCTTTTCAGGGTGGTATGGCCGTGAGCGGTACTGCACTAGCAGATGGACACCCATGAAATGTCGAAAAAGATGCGGGGTATGATGCTCACAGCACCTGGTATTCCCAAGCGGTCTCCCAATCAGGTACTAACCAGGCCGAACCATGCTTGGCTGCCGAGATCGGACGAGATCGGGCCTTTTCAGGGTGGTATGGCCGTGAGCGGTACTGTACTAGCAGATGGACACCCATGAAATGTCGAAAAAGATGCGGGGTATGATGCTCACAGCACCTGGTATTCCCAAGCGGTCTCCCAATCAGGTACTAACCAGGCCGAACCATGCTTGGCTGCCGAGATCGGACGAGATCGGGCGAGATCGGGCCTTTTCAGGGTGGTATGGCCGTGAGCGGTACTGCACTAGCAGATGGACACCCATGAAATGTCGAAAAAGATGCGGGGTATGATGCTCAAAGTACCTGATATTCCCAAGCGGTCTCCCAATCAGGTACTAAACAGGCCGAACCATGCTTGGCTTCCGAGATCGGACGAGATCGGGCCTTTTCAGGGTGGTATGGCCGTGAGCGGTACTGCACTAGCAGATGGACACCCATGAAATGTCGAAAAAGATGCGGGGTATGATGCTCACAGCACCTGGTATTCCCAAGCGGTCTCCCAATCAGGTACTAACCAGGCCGAACAATGCTTGGCTGCCGAGATCGGACGAGATCGGACGAGATCGGGCCTTTTCAGGGTGGTATGGCCGTGAGCGTTACTGCTCTTGCAGATGGACACCCATGAAATGTCGAAAAAGATGCGGGGTATGATGCTCACAGCACCTGGTATTCCCAAGCGGTCTCCCAATCAGGTACTAAACAGGCCGAACCATGCTTGGCTTCCGAGATCAGACGAGATCGGGCCTTATCAGGGTGGTATGGCCGTGAGCGGTACTGCACTAGCAGATGGACACCCATGAAATGTCGAAAAAGATGCGGGGTATGATGCTCACAGCACCTGGTATTCCCAAGCGGTCTCCCAATCAGGTACTAAACAGGCCGAACCATGCTTGGCTGCCGAGATCGGACGAGATCGGACGAGATCGGGCCTTATCAGGGTGGTATGGCCGTGAGCGGTACTGCACTAGCAGATGGACACCCATGAAATGTCGAAAAAGATGCGGGGTATGATGCTCACAGCACCTGGTATTCCCAAGCGGTCTCCCAATCAGGTACTAACCAGGCCGAATCATGCTTGGCTGCCGAGATCGGACGAGATCGGACGAGATCGGGCCTTTTCAGGGTGGTATGGCCGTGAGCGTTACTGCTCTTGCAGATGGACACCCATGAAATGTCGAAAAAGATGCGGGGTATGATGCTCACAGCACCTGGTATTCCCAAGCGGTCTCCCAATCAGGTACTAAACAGGCCGAACCATGCTTGGCTTCCGAGATCGGACGAGATCGGGCCATTTCAGGGTGGTATGGCCATGGGCAGTACTGCCCTTGCAGATGGACACCCATGAAATGTCGAAAAAGATGCGGGGTATGATGCTCACAGCACCTGGTATTCCCAAGCGGTCTCCCAATCAGGTACTAACCAGGCCGAACCATGCTTGGCTGCCGAGATCGGACGAGATCGGGCCTTTTCAGGGTGGTATGGCCGTGAGCGGTACTGCACTAGCAGATGGACACCCATGAAATGTCGAAAAAGATGCGGGGTATGATGCTCACAGCACCTGGTATTCCCAAGCGGTCTCCCAATCACGTACTAAACAGGCCGAACCATGCTTGGCTTCCGAGATCGGACGAGATCGGGCCTTTTCAGGGTGGTATGGCCGTGAGCGGTACTGCTCTTGCAGATGGACACTTATGAAATGTCGAAAAAGATGCAGGGTATGATGCTCACAGCACCTGGTATTCCCAAGCGGTCTCCCAATCAGGTACTAAACAGGCCGAACCATGCTTGGCTTCCGAGATCGGACGAGATCGGGCCTTTTCAGGGTGGTATGGCCGTGAGCGGTACTGCACTAGCAGATGGACACCCATGAAATGTCGAAAAAGATGCGGGGCAAGATGCTCACAGCACCTGGTATTCCCAAGCGGTCTCCCAATCAGGTACTAACCAGGCCGAACCATGCTTGGCTTCCGAGATCGGACGAGATCGGGCCTTTTCAGGGTGGTATGGCCGTGAGCGGTACTGCTTTTGCAGATGGCCACCCATGAAATGTCGAAAAAGATGCGGGGTATGATGCTCACAGCACCTGGTATTCCCAAGCGGTCTCCCAATCAGGTACTAACCAGGCCGAACAATGCTTGGCTTCCGAGATCGGACGAGATCGGGCCTTTTCAGGGTGGTATGGCCGTGGCCAGTACTGCTTTTGCAGATGGACACCCATGAAATGTCGAAAAAGATGCGGGGTATGATGCTCACAGCACCTGGTATTCCCAAGCGGTCTCCCAATCAGGTACTAACCAGGCCAATCCATGCTTGGCTTCCAAGATCGGGCGAGATCGGGCCTTTTCAGGGTGGTATGGCCGTGAGCGGTACTGCTCTTGCAGATGGACACCCATGAAATGTCGAAAAAGATGCGGGGTATGATGCTCACAGCACCTGGTATTCCCAAGCGGTCTCCTAATCAGGTACTAAACAGGCCGAACCATGCTTTGCTTCCAAGATCGGACGAGATCGGGCCTTTTCAGGGTGGTATGGCCGTAAGCGGTACCGCTCTTGCAGATGGACACCCATGAAATGTCGAAAAAGATGCGGGGTATGATGCTCACAGCACCTGGTATTCCCAAGCGGTCTCCCAATCAGGTACTAAACAGACCGAACCATGCTTGGCTTCCGTGATCGGACGAGATCGGGCCTTTTCAGGGTGGTATGGCCGTGAGCGGTATTGCATTAGCAGATGGACACCCATGAAATGTCGAAAAAGATGCGGGGTATGATGCTCACAGCACCTGGTATTCCCAAGCGGTCTCCCAATCAGGTACTAACCAGGCCGAACCATGCTTGGCTTCCGAGATCGGACGAGATCGGGCTTTTTCAGGGTGGTATGGCCGTGAGCGGTACTGCTCTTGCAGATGGACACCCATGAAATGTCGAAAAAGATGCGGGGTATGATGCTCACAGCACCTGGTATTCCCAAGCGGTCTCCCAATCAGGTACTAAACAGGCCGAACCATGCTTGGCTGCCGAGATCGGACGAGATCGGGCCTTTTCAGGGTGGTATGGCCGTGAGCGGTACTGCACTAGCAGATGGACACCCATGAAATGTCGAAAAAGATGCGGGGCATGATGCTCACAGCACCTGGTATTCCCAAGCGGTCTCCCAACCAGGTACTAACCAGGTCGAACCATGCTTGGCTTCCGAGATCGGATGAGATCGGGCCTTTTCAGGGTGGTATGGCCGTGAGCGGTACTGCTCTTGCAGATGGACACCCATGAAATGTCGAAAAAGATGCGGGGTAAGATGCTCACAGCACCTGGTATTCCCAAGCGGTCTCCCAATCAGGTACTAACCAGGCCGAACCATGCTTGGCTTCCGAGATCGGGCGAGATCGGGCCTTTTCAGGGTGGTATGGCCGTGAGCGGTACTGCTCGTGTAGATGGACACCCATGAAATGTCGAAAAAGATGCGGGGTATGATACTCACAGCACCTGGTATTCCCAAGCGGTCTCCCAATCAGGTACTAAACAGGCCGAAGCATGCTTGGCTTCCAAAATCAGACGAGATCGGGCCTTTTCAGGGTGGTATGGCCGTGAGCGGTACCGCTCTTGCAGATGGACACCCATGAAATGTCGAAAAAGATGCGGGGTATGATGCTCACAGCACCTGGTATTCCCAAGCGGTCTCCCAATCAGGTACTAAACAGGCCGAACCATGCTTGGCTTCCAAGATCGGACGAGATCGGGCCTTTTCAGGGTGGTATGGCCGTGAGCGGTACTGCACTGGCAGATGGACACCCATGAAATGTCGAAAAAGATGCGGGGTATGATGCTCACAGCATCTGGTATTCCCAAGCGGTCTCCCAATCAGGTACTAAACAGGCCGAACCATGCTTGGCTTCCGAGATCGGACGAGATCGGGCCTTTTCAGGGTGGAATGGCCGTGAGCGGTACTGCACTAGCAGATGGACACCCATGAAATGTCGAAAAAGATGCGGGGTATGATGCTCACAGCACCTGGTATTCCGAAGCGGTCTCCCAATCAGGTACTAAACAGGCCGAACCATGCTTGGCTACCGAGATCGGACGAGATCGGGCCTTTTCAGGGTGGTATGGCCGTGAGCGGTACTGCACTAGCAGATGGACACCCATGAAATGTCGAAAAAGATGCGGGGTATGATGCTCACAGCACCAGGTATTTCCAAGCGGTCTCCCAATCAGGTACTAACCAGGCTGAACCATGCTTGGCTTCCGAGATCGGACGAGATCGGGCCTTTCCAGGGTGGTATGGCCGTGAGCGGTACTGTACTAGCAGATGGACACCCATGAAATGTCGAAAAAGATGCGCGGTATGATGCTCACAGCACCTGGAATTCCCAAGCGGTCTCCCAATCAGGTACTAACCAGGCCGAACCATGCTTGGCTGCCGAGATCGGACGAGATCGGGCCTTTTCAGGGTGGTATGGCCGTGAGCGGTCCTGCTTTAGCAGATGGACACCCATGAAATCTCGAAAAAGATGCGGGGTATGATGCTCACAGCACCTGGTATTCCCAAGCGGTCTCCCAATCAGGTACTAAACAGGCCGAACCATGCGTGGCTTCCGAGATCGGACGAGATCGGGCCTTTTCAGGGTGGTATGGCCGTGAGCGGTACTGCTCTTGCAGATGGACACCCATGAAATGTCGAAAAAGATGCTGGGTATGACGCTTACAGCACCTGGTATTCCCAAGCGGTCTCCCAATTAGGTACTAACCAGGCCGAACCATGCTTGGCTTCCGAGATCGGACGAGATCGGGCCTTTTCAGGGTGGTATGGCCGTGAGCGGTACTGCACTAGCAGATGGACACCCATGAAATCTCGAAAAAGATGCGGGGTATGATGCTCACAGCACCTGGTATTCCCAAGCGGTATCCCAATCAGGTACTAAACAGGCCGAACCATGCGTGGCTTCCGAGATCGGACGAGATCGGGCCTTTTCAGGGTGGTATGGCGGTGAGCGGTACTGCTCTTGCAGATGGACACCCATGAAATGTCGAAAAAGATGCTGAGTATGATGCTTACAGCACCTGGTATTCCCAAGCGGTCTCCCAATCAGGTACTAACCAGGCCGAACCATGCTTGGCTTCCGAGATCGGACGAGATCGGGCCCTTTCAGGGTGGTATGGCCGTGAGCGGTACTGCTCTTGCAGATGGACACCCATGAAATGTCGAAAAAGATGCTGGGTATGATGCTCACAGCACCTGGTATTCCCAAGCGGTCTCCCAATCAGGTACTAACCAGGCCGAACCATGCTTGGCTCCCGAGATCGGACGAGATCGGGCCTTTTCAGGGTGGTATGGCCGTGAACGGTACTGCTCTTGCAGATGGACACCCATGAAATGTCGAAAAAGATGCGGGGTATGATGCTCACAGCACCTGGTATTCCCAAGCGGTCTCCCAATCAGGTACTAACCAGGCCGAACCATGCGTGGCTTCCGAGATCGGACGAGATCGGGCCTTTTCAGGGTGGTATGGCCGTGAGCGGTACTGCTCTTGCAGATGGACACCCATGAAATGTCGAAAAAGATGCTGGGTATGATGCTCACAGCACCTGGTATTCCCAAGCGGTCTCCCAATCAGGTACTTACCAGGCCGAACCATGCTTGGCTCCCGAGATCGGACGAGATCGGGCCTTTTCAGGGTGGTATGGCCGTGAGCGGTACTGCACTAGCAGATGGACACCCATGAAATGTCGAAAAAGATGCGGGGTATGATGCTCACAGCACCTGGTATTCCCAAGCAGCCTCCCAATCAGGTACTAACCAGGCCGAACCATGCTTGGCTTCCGAGACCGGGCGAGATCGGGCTCTTTCAGGGTGGTATGGCCGTGAGCGGTACTGTTCTTGCAGATGGACACCCATGAAATATCGAAAAAGATGCGGGGTATAATGCTCACAGCACCTGGTATTCCCAAGCGGTCTCCCAATCAGGTACTAAACAGGCCGAACCATGCTTGGCTTCCAAGATCGGACGAGATCGGGCCTTTTCAGGGTGGTATGGCCGTGAGCGGTAATGCTCTCGCAGATGGACACCCATGAAATGTCGAAAAAGATGCGGGGTATGATGCCCACAGCACCTGGTATTCCCAAGCGGTCTCCCAATCAGGTACTAACCAGGCCGAACGATGCTTGGCTCCCGAGATCGGGCGAGATCGGGCCTTTTCAGGGTGGTATGGCTGTGAGCGGTACTGCTCTTGCAGATGGACACCCATGAAATGTCGAAAAAGATGCGGGGTATGATGCTCACAGCACCTGGTATTCCCAAGCGGTCTCCCAATCAGGTACTAACCAGGCCGAACCATGCGTGGCTTCCGAGATCGGACGAGATCGGGCCTTTTCAGGGTGGTATGGCCGTGAGCGGTACTGCTCTTGCAGATGGACACCCATGAAATGTCGAAAAAGATGCTGGGTATGATGCTCACAGCACCTGGTATTCCCAAGCGGTCTCCCAATCAGGTACTAACCAGGCCGAACCATGCTTGGCTCCCGAGATCGGACGAGATCGGGCCTTTTCAGGGTGGTATGGCCGTGAGCGGTACTGCACTAGCAGATGGACACCCATGAAATGTCGAAAAAGATGCGGGGTATGAGGCTCACAGCACCTGGTATTCCCAAGCGGCCTCCCAATCAGGTACTAACCAGGCCGAACCATGCTTGGCTTCCGAGACCGGGCGAGATCGGGCTCTTTCAGGGTGGTATGGCCGTGAGCGGTACTGTTCTTGCAGATGGACACCCATGAAATGTCGAAAAAGATGCGGGGTATAATGCTCACAGCACCTGGTATTCCCAAGCGGTCTCCCAATCAGGTACTAAACAGGCCGAACAATGCTTGGCTTCCAAGATCGGACGAGATCGGGCCTTTTCAGGGTGGTATGGCCGTGAGCGGTAATGCTCTTGCAGATGGACACCCATGAAATGTCGAAAAAGATGCGGGGTATGATGCTCACAGCA
The DNA here is from genome assembly GCF_051989575.1 of Stigmatopora nigra. Taxonomy (NCBI): domain Eukaryota; kingdom Metazoa; phylum Chordata; class Actinopteri; order Syngnathiformes; family Syngnathidae; genus Stigmatopora; species Stigmatopora nigra. Next base: position 1,736,662 of record NW_027551603.1, read on the forward strand.
CCTGGTATTCCCAAGCGGTCTCCCAATCAGGTACTAAACAGGCCGAACCATGCTTGGCTTCCGAGATCGGACGAGATCGGGCCTTTTCAGGGTGGTATGGCCGTGAGCGGTACTGCATTAGCAGATGGACACCCATGAAATGTCGAAAAAGATGCGGGGTATGATGCTCACAGCACCTGGTATTCCGAAGCGGTCTCCCAATCAGGTACTGAACAGGCCGAACCATGCTTGGCTGCCGAGATCGGACGAGATCGGGCCTTTTCAGGGTGGTATGGCCGTGAGCGGTACTGCACTAGCAGATGGACACCCATGAAATGTCGAAAAAGATGCGGGGTATGATGCCCACAGCACCTGGTATTCCCAAGCGGTCTCCCAATCAGGTACTAACCAGGCCGAACGATGCTTGGCTTCCAAGATCGGGCGAGATCGGGCCTTTTCAGGGTGGTATGGCTGTGAGCGGTACTGCTCTTGCAGATGGACACCCATGAAATGTCGAAAAAGATGCAGGGTATGATGCTCACAGCACCTGGTATTCCCAAGCGGTCTCCCAATCAGGTACTAACCAGGCCGAACCATGCTTGGCTGCCGAGATCGGACGAGATCGAACGAGATCGGGCCTTTTCAGGGTGGTATGCCCGTGAGCGGTACTGCTCTTGCAGATGGACACCCATGAAATTTTGAAAAAGATGCGGGGTATGATGCTCACAGAACCTGGTATTCCCAAGCGGTCTCCCAATCAGGTACTAACCAGGCCGAACAATGCTTGGCTTCCGAGATCGGACGAGATCGGGTCTTTTCAGGGTGGTATGGCCGTGAGCGGTACTGCTCTTGCAGATGGACACCCATGAAATGTCGAAAAAGATGCGGGGTATGATGCTCACAGCACCTGGTATTCCCAAGCGGTCTCCCAATCAGGTACCAACCAGGCCGAACCATGCTTGGCTTCCGAGATCGGACGAGATCGGGCCTTTTCAGGGTGGTATGGCCGTGAGCGGTACTTCACTAGCAGATGGACACCCATGAAATGTCGAAAAAGATGCGGGGTATGATGCTCACAGCACCTGGTATTCCCAAGCGGTCCCCCAATCAGGTACTAAACAGGCCGAACCATGCTCGGCTTCCGAGATCGGACGAGATCGGGCGAGGTCGGGCCTTTTCAGGGTGGTATGGCCGTGAGCGGTACTGCTCTTGCAGATGGACACCCATGAAATGTCGAAAAAGATGCGGGGTATGATGCTCACAGCACCTGGTATTCCCAAGCGGTCTCCCAACCAGGTACTAACCAGGCCAAACCATGCTTGGCTTCCGAGATCGGACGAGATCGGGCCTTTTCAGGGTGGTATGGCCGTGAGCGGTACTTTACTAGCAGATGGACACCCATGAAATGTCGAAAAAAATGCGGGGCATGGTTCTCACAGCACCTGGTATTCCCAGCACCTGGTATTCCCAAGCGGTCTCCCAATCAGGTACTAACCAGGCCGAATAATGCTTGGCTTCCGAGATCGGACGAGATCGGGCCTTTTCAGGGTGGTATGGCCGTGAGCGGTACTGCTCTTGCAGATGGACACCCATGAAATGTCGAAAAAGAGGCGGGGCAAGATGCTCACAGCACCTGGTATTCACAAGCGGTCTCCCAATCAGGTACTAAACAGGCCGAACCATGCTTGGCTTCCGAGATCGGACGAGATCGGGCCTTTTCAGGGTGGTATGGCCGTGAGCGGTACTGCACTTGCAGATGGACACCCATGAAATGTCGAAAAAGATGCGGGGCAAGATGCTCACAGCACCTGGTATTCCCAAGCGGTCTCCCAATCAGGTACTAAACAGGCCAAACCATGCTTGGCTTCCGAGATCGGACGAGATCGGGCGAGATCGGGCCTTATCAGGGTGGTATGGCCGTGAGCGGTACTGCTCTTGCAGATGGACACCCATGAAATGTCGAAAAAGATGCGGGGTATGATGCTCACAGCACCTGGTATTCACAAGCGGTCTCCCAATCAGGTAATAACCAGGCCGAACTATGCTTGGCTTCCGAGATCGGACGAGATCGGGCGAGATCGGGCCTTATCAGGGTGGTATGGCCATGAGGGGTACTGCTCTTGCAGATGGACACCCATGAAATGTCGAAAAAGATGCGGGGCAAGATGCTCACAGCACCTGGTATTCCCAAGCGGTCTCCCAATCAGGTACTAAACAGGCCGAACCATGCTTGGCTTCCGAGATCGGACGAGATCGGGCGAGATCGGGCCTTATCAGGGTGGTATGGCCGTGAGCGGTACTGCTCTTGCAGATGGACACCCATGAAATGTCGAAAAAGATGCGGGGTATGATGCTCACGGGACCTTGTATTCCCAAGCGGTCTCCCAATCAGGTACTAACCAGGCCGAACCATCCTTGGCTCCCGAGATCGGACGAGATCGGGCCTTTTCAGGGTGGTATGGCCGTGAGCGGTACTGCTCTTGCAGATGGACATCCATGAAATGTCGAAAAAGATGCGGGGCAAGATGCTCACAGCACCTGGTATTCCCAAGCGGTCTCCCAATCAGGTACTAAACAGGCCGAACAATGCTTGGCTTCCGAGATCGGACGAGATCGGGCCTTTTCAGGGTGGTATGGCCGTGAGCGGTAGTGCTTTTGCAGATGGACACCCATGAAATGTCGAAAAAGATGCGGGGCAAGATGCTCACAGCACCTGGTATTCCCAAGCGGTCTCCCAATCAGGTACTAACCAGGCCGAACCATGCTTGGCTGCCGAGATCGGACGAGATCGGACGAGATCGGGCCTTTTCAGGGTGGTATGGCCGTGAGCGTTACTGCTCTTGCAGATGGACACCCATGAAATGTCGAAAAAGATGCGGGGTATGATGCTCACAGCACCTGGTATTCCCAAGCGGTCTCCCAATCAGGTACTAAACAGGCCGAACCATGCTTGGCTTCCGAGATCGGACGAGATCGGGCCTTTTCAGGGTGGTATGGCCGTGGGCAGTACTGCTCTTGCAGATGGACACCCATGAAATGTCGAAAAAGATGCGGGGTATGATGCTCACAGCACCTGGTATTCCCAAGCGGTCTCCCAATCAGGTACTAACCAGGCCGAACAATGCTTGGCTGCCGAGATCGTACGAGATCGGGCGAGATCGGGCCTTATCAGGGTGGTATGACCGTGAGCGGTACTGCTCTTGCAGATGGACACTTATGAAATGTCGAAAAAGATGCGGGGTATGATGCTCACAGCACCTGGTATTCCCAAGCGGTCTCCCAATCAGGTACTAAACAGGCCGAACCATGCTTGGCTTCCGAGATCAGACGAGATCGGGCCTTTTCAGGGTGGTATGGCCGTGAGCGGTACTGCACTAGCAGATGGACACCCATGAAATGTCGAAAAAGATGCGGGGCAAGATGCTCACAGCACCTGGTATTCCCAAGCGGTCTCCCAATCAGGTACTAACCAGGCCGAACCATGCTTGGCTTCCGAGATCGGACGAGATCGGGCCTTTTCAGGGTGGTATGGCCGTGAGCGGTATTGCTCTTTCAGATGGACACCCATGAAATGTCGAAAAAGATGCGGGGTATGATGCTCACAGCACCTGGTATTCCCAAGCGGTCTCCCAATCAGGTACTAAACAGGCCGAATCATGCTTGGCTGCCGAGATCGGGCGAGATCGGACGAGATCGGGCCTTTTCAGGGTGGTATGGCCGTGAGCGGTACTGCACTAGCAGATGGACACCCATGAAATGTCGAAAAAGATGCGGGGTATGATGCTCACAGCACCTGGTATTCACAAGCGGTCTCCCAATTAGGTACTAAACAGGCCGATCCATGCTTGGCTTCCGAGATCGGACGAGATCGGGCCTTTTCAGGGTGGTATGGCCGTGAGCGGTACTGCACTAGCAGATGGACACCCATGAAATGTCGAAAAAGATGCGGGGTATGATGCTCACAGCACCTGGTATTCCCAAGCGGTCTCCCAATCAGGTACTAACCAGGCCAAACCATGCTTGGCTTCCTAGATCGGGCGAGATCGGGCCTTTTCAGGGTGGTATGGCCGTGAGCGGTAGTGCTTTTGCAGATGGACACCCATGAAATGTCGAAAAAGATGCGGGGTATGATGCTCACAGCACCTGGTATTCCCAAGCGGTCTCCCAATCAGGTACTAACCAGGCCGAACCATGCTTGGCTTCCGAGATCGGAGGAGATTGGGCCTTTTCAGGGTGGTATGGCCGTGAGCGGTACTGCTCTTGCAGATGGACACCCATGAAATGTCGAAAAAGATGCGGGGCAAGATGCTCACAGCACCTGGTATTCCCAAGAGGTCTCCCAATGAGGTACTAAACAGGCTGAACCCTGCTTGGCTGCCGAGATCGGACGAGATCGGGCGAGATTGGGCCTTTTCAGGGTGGTATGGCCGTGAGCGATACTGCTCTTGCAGATGGACACCCATGAAATGTCGAAAAAGATGCGGGGTATGATGCTCACAGCACCTGGTATTCCCAAGCGGTCTCCCAATCAGGTATTAACCAGGCCGAACCATGCTTGGCTGCCGAGATCGGACGAGATCGGGCGAGATCGGGCCTTATCAGGGTGGTATGGCCGTGAGCGGTACTGCTCTTGCAGATGGACACCCATGAAATGTCGAAAAAGATGCGGGGTATGATGCTCACAGCACCTGGTATTCTCAAGCGGTCTCCCAATTAGGTACTAACCAGGCCAAACCATGCTTGGCTGCCGAGTTCGGACGAGATCGGGCGAGATCGGGCCTTTTCAGGGTGGTATGGCCGTGAGCGGTACTGCTCTTGCAGATGGACACCCATGAAATGTCGAAAAAAATGCAGGGTATGATGCTCACAGCACCTGATATTCCCAAGCGGTCTCCCAATCAGGTACTAACCAGGCCGAACAATGCTTTGCTGCCGAGATCGGACGAGATCGGGCGAGATCGGGCCTTATCAGGGTTGTATGGCCGTGAGCGGTACTGCTCTTGCAGATGGACACCCATGAAATGTCGAAAAAGATGCGGGGTATGATGCTCACAGCACCTGGTATTCCCAAGCGGTCTCCCAATCAGGTACTAACCAGGCCGAACCATGCTTGGCTGCCGAGATCGGACGAGATCGGGCGAGATCGGGCCTTTTCAGGGTGGTATGGCCGTGAGCGGTACTGCTCTTGCAGATGGACACCCATGAAATGTCGAAAAAGATGCGGGGTATGATGCTCACAGCACCTGGTATTCCCAAGCGGTCTCCCAATCAGGTACTAACCAGGCCGAACCATGCTTGGCTGCCGAGGTCGGACGAGATCGGGCGAGATCGGGCCTTTTCAGGGTGGTATGGCGGTGAACGGTACTGCTCTTGCAGATGGACACCCATGAAATGTCGAAAAAGATGCGGGGTATGATGCTCACAGCACCTGGTATTCCCAAGCGGTCTCCCAATCAGGTACTAACCAGGCCGAACCATGCTTGGCTGCCGAGGTCGGACGAGATCGGGCGAGATCGGGCCTTATCAGGGTGGTATGGCCGTGAGCGGTACTGCTCTTGCAGATGAACACTGTCAGGTTCATTAATAATTACCTTCGTCCGTAATTATCAATAACTGCAGGAAGACATCTTATTCAATTATTGACATTTAATTAAATAGAAATGGATACAACAGATAAAAGCCTCCGGAGGGGAGCGTTACAGCAAGTGTCACCTTACAACTTCCGAACGTCTCCTCGAATAGACGTTTTCGTCCCATTCTTATGGTCACAAGTTACAGAGTTGTTGATCATTCCATCACGTATGAGTAAAAACAACATCTGGGACTACAATAACAATCAAAGTATTTTACTAATAACAAAAACAGGGACTAGACCTAACAACATGTAGATTAGAGTAATTATACAACCTCCTTGACCTAAGAATCATATAATATAATCATAATCATATAATCGTTACATACAGAAAAACCCGAAGTGTACGGTTACTTAACGATAACAATATTCTTGTTATTGTCCGAATAGCCCTGTCCTCGTCACCAAGGGCCCACCAAATCTCAAGGACCCAGATTGGGTGGATTGTTTGTATAACCATCCTGGAACAGGCTGTCCAGGTTAAAGATGACTTGGTGTGACCTCAACACTTTTGAAAAACAGAAAGAGAATGATTTAACAAAGTAATGAATTAATACAGAGAAAAGAAAGAGAATGATTTAATAAAGAAATGAATTAATATAACTATTATAATAGTAAAACAGAACAAACCCAACAGACACCCACGAAATGTCGAAAAAGATGCGGGGTATGATGCTCACAGCACCTGGTATTCCCAAGCGGTCTCCCAATCAGGTACTAACCAGGCCGAACCATGCTTGGCTTCCGAGATCGGACGAGATCGGGCGAGATCGGGCCTTTTCAGGGTGGTATGGCCGTGAACGGTACTGCTCTTGCAGATGGACACCCATGAAATGTCGAAAAAGATGCGGGGTATGATGCTCACAGCACCTGGTATTCCCAAGCGGTCTCCCAATCAGGTACTAACCAGGCCGAACTATGCTTGGCTTCCTAGATCGGACGAGATCGGGCCTTTTCAGGGTGGTATGGCCGTGAGCGGTACTGCTCTTGCAGATGGACACCCATGAAATGTCGAAAAAGATGCGGGGTATGATGCTCACAGCACCTGGTATTCCCAAGCGGTCTCCCAATCAGGTACTAACCAGGCCGAACATGCTTGGCTTTCGAGATCGGACGAGATCGGGCCTTTTCAGGGTGGTATGGCCGTGAGCGATACTGCTCTTGCAGATGGACACCCATGAAATGTCGAAAAAGATGCGGGGTATGATGCTCACAGCACCTGGTATTCCCAAGCGGTCTCCCAATCAGGTACTAACCAGGCCGAACCATGCTTGGCTTCCGAGATCGGACGAGATCGGGCCTTTTCAGGGTGGTATGGCCGTGAGCGGTACTGTTCTTGCAGATGGACACCCATGAAATGTCGAAAAAGATGCGGGGTATGATGCTCACAGCACCTGGTATTCCCAAGGGGTCTCCCAATCAGGTACTAACCAGGCCGAACCATGCTTGGCTGCCGAGATCGGACGAGATCGGGCGAGATCGGGCCTTATCAGGGTGGTATGGCCGTGAGCGGTACGGCTCTTGCAGATGGACACCCATGAAATGTCGAAAAAGATGCGGGGTCTGATGCTCACAGCACCTGGTATTCCCAAGTGGTCTCCCAATCAGGTACTAAACAGGCCGAACAATGCTTGGCTTCCGAGATCGGACGAGATCGGGCCTTTTCAGGGTGGTATGGCCGTGAGCGGTACTGCTTTTGCAGATGGACACCCATGAAATGTCGAAAAAGATGCGGGGTATGATGCTCACAGCACCTGGTATTCCCAAGCGGTCTCCCAACCAGGTACTAACCAGGCCCAACCATGCTTGGCTTCCAAGATCGGACGAGATCGGGCCTTTTCAGGGTGGTATGGCCGTGAGCGGTACTGCACTAGCAGATGGACACCCATGAAATGTCGAAAAAGATGCGGGGTATGATGCTCACAGCACCTGGTATTCCCAAGCGGTCTCCCAATCAGGTACTAACCAGGCCGAACTATGCTTGGCTTCCGAGATCGGACGAGATCAGGCCTTTTCAGGGTGGTATGGCCGTGAGCGGTACTGCTCTTGCAGATGGACACCCATGAGCTAAAGTATTTATTCGACCTTCTACACCTGCTACCCAAATCAATTGGGATTTGACATTATTCAAAGTCAGTTGGAATATTCAGGTTATAAAAGAGGGGGGAAAAGGCAGGAATATATACAGCTATGTTTTACTTTTGTGCATTTCAGGCCAAATTGGTATTTGTCTTTGAGTCAGCAATAATAACAAAGGAGTAAAGTCAGCTTGATTGCAGTAAGACTTTTTGCACTCTATACACTCAATTTTCACATGTTGTTTTACTTCTGGACGCTGCAAATGGACTGCACATCTGTTGCATCGTGTGTATATATGTGTATTACCGTACTTTGAATTTTGATTTAAACCTTTACAACCCAACTGCCTCAGATCAAGCAATTATAATGTAAAGTAGTAGATGTTTAAAAAAAGCACCAAATGCAAAAAGATAACAAAATAACAATACTAAATAGTCAAATAAGCAACTCCATTATTCTTTTAGAGAAAATATCTCAGCGGGGTCAAGTCATTCAATTCAAATCGACTGGTAATCAGATTCAATTAAAGACTAACCGATTGGGTGCAATGTTGTAGTGGCAGCACAACTAAATGAATTCACTGAATTTAAATGGGATTTATAAGTGTTTTCACATTTTATACTGTAAAACAAAAAATCACATAGGATTTATGGTTAAACACTGGAGCTACAGAATTTTACCAGAAATTACATTCAATTGGTATAGCACTTCAATAACCACCAATTTATTGGATCACTATTGTAGATTTTTCATTTCACTGAAACTAAAATTATATTGCTCCACCACCACATGCACACACCCCTTTTTTACTGTATAACTCTAGCAACCACAAGTATTTTATTTTTATTTTTTTAAGAAGAAAATGACTGACTATTCTTCTGTCTGTTCAGATATCACTACTTTTACATGATAAGAGAAGTAATTTTTAAAGAAGGCTCAGCAAAATACCCAGCATTCAATAGTACTGGCATGCTGGATCTTGCAAACTACACTCCTCAACTGCACAGAAAAAAAATAGAAAAAAACAGTCATACATTGTCTGCAGTACTTTCCACTCATTCGCTTACACTTTGTACTCCATCCTTTCTACACAAAAAGCATCATCCCGCTGTTACAGAGTAAAGAAGGTTGCACAGAGTCCTTTTCTTGCTGTTCTGTCTCTTTAGAACAGAAGGACACTTTGCGCTTCACAGAATGCAAGTCTACAAGTACTGCTGCTTAGATGTGGTTGAATGTTAGGCCCCTAAGAAATACATGTGAAGCAACAGCAATGCTTTACAAGGTGTCTATTGTTTATATAAATAAACATAAAACAGGTTACGAAAACATGCTGTAAAATCCAAATCATATTTTATCATAGTTTCACATGCTTAAACTAATAGTAATTGTTTAGTATAAATGATCGTCATGTGAAAGACATTGTTTAGTATTCTTTCATTCATTCATTCTCTCAACCGCTTATCCTCACAAGGGTCACGGGGGGTGCTAAGGCCTATCCCAGCTATCTACGGGCACCAGGCGGGGGACAAAAGAATGAACATAATTTAAAGTAATTGCTCTACAGTTGTACTGCATACCGGAGGTCATTTAATTCATTCAGATCAAGAACCTCAAATAACATATCGGCTGGTATTGTTGGAGATGGAAATCCAACTCATTTTATCTCTGAGGGCTAGCTGCGAATGCACTTGCATTATGTCAGTAAAATTCTAGAAATCATAGCGAAAGGGTTATTTTTCAAGAACATCTGTTCCCGAAAGACCGACAAATTGTCTTTATTTGATGCTCTTGTCAGGAGTGGTTGGATTGCCTTTCCTGGCATGACGTCACGATAACTATCAGCTGTCACTAATTACGTGATTAGATTATTTTTGGCGTCACTGGACAAGGTCCAAGTGGACATGGGGAAGCTGGAGCACCTCTTTGAGTCCAGGGCCAAAGAGACGCCATGGGCCAAGAAAGCGCCAGAGAGCAAAAAGTCCGAGATCCTGGTTCTGGACTCCAAGCGGAGCACCGCCATCAACATCGGGATGACGGTCCTGCCCGCCGTTCACGTCATCAAGAGCGCCATCCTCAACTTTGACGACTTTGCCATCAACAAGGAGGGTGTGGAGAAGATCCTGAGCATGACGCCCACAGAGGAGGAGAAGCAGAAGATCCGCGAGGCTCGCTCGGCCAATCCCGACGTTCCCCTGGGGACGGCCGAGGAATTCCTCTCGGGCCTGGCTTCCGTCAGCGCCTTGACCCCCCGCCTGCAGCTGTGGTCTTTCAAACTCAACTATGAGGCACTCGAGCAGGAGATCGCCGAGCCCCCGTTTGACCTGAAGTTGGGCATGGAGCAGCTGGCCGGCAACCGGACCTTCAAGAAGATCCTGGCCACGCTGCTGGCCGTGGGGAACTTCCTCAACGGGTGTCCTCCTCACCAGAATCTTCAGGCTCCCTCCATGGTGAATCAATTCCTCTGGGCATAGGCATAAGATAACTTGGGCGCTCTCTGGTGGTTGTACGCACCTGGGCATCATGATGAAACGGTAAAGGCTTCCCAGGGCGACGTGCATAGCAGTGGTGGGGCGTATGAGTACGCTGCGGCTCTAACTCTTCTACCAGCTGTGGCTCATCTCTAGAAATGATGTGCCTGAGAGCCCCGCACCACGGTGTGTCCATTACAAAATTCCTAAACGATTCTGAGGGGTTTCTTATACATTCCAAGCAGTCCGGTGTCTTCGAGGTGGATGGTTTGCGTCGCCGAGTGCGTCGGCGCGAGCGTGGGTGGCGCTCCGCTGGGTCCATAATGGTTGGATCGTGCTGTTACGATTTCGCCGCGTAGTGCGACGCGATCGTAGGGTAAGTTGAACCCAGATGCAGAGTCGCCGAAGTAATTGGAAAGGTGAGGCAGATCTGTAGCTCTTGTTGGTTGATTTAATAAACGGGGTAACATAACTTAAACAACTTGGCTTGACCACTCATTACAAACGAACTGAACATGCGGCGTGGCGTCAATGGAAACAGCAATTACTACGAGGATTAACAGGAAACGAAACCAGAACTTAACCAGTCGATCCAACCGCGTCCACAGAAAATCATAATGCTTAAATACCAAAAATAATCTAATCACGTAATTAGTGACAGCTGATAGTTATCGTGACGTCATGCCAGGAAAGGCAATCCAACCACTCCTGACAGCTCTGAGTGATTTTGGATCCTTTGTTTCTCCCCCAAGTAATGAGGACATGTTCTTTTTAAGATAGCTCTCCATCTAAGTCCTACTATAGGTCCAGTCTTGGTAAAAGGTGCATGATGACAACTGATCTATCTGAAATCCAGAATTTGATCTGGATTTCAGATAGATCACCCATGAAATGTCGAAAAAGATGCGGGGTATGATGCTCACAGCACCTGGTATTCCCAAGCGGTCTCCCAATCAGGTATTAACCAGGCCGCACCATGCTTGGCTTCCGAGATCGAACGAGATCGGGCCTTTTCAGGGTGGTATGGCCGTGAGCGGTACTGCACTAGCAGATGGACACCCATGAAATGTCGAAAAAGATGCGGGGTATGATGCTCACAGCACCTGGTATTCCCAAGCGGTCTCCCAATCAGGTACTAACCAGGCCGAACCATGCTTGGCTTCCGAAATCGGGCGAGGTCGGGCCTTTTCAGGGTGGTATGGCCGTGAGCGGTACTGCTCTTGCAGATGGACACCCATGAAATGTCGAAAAAGATGCGGGGTATGATGCTCACAGCACTTGGTATTCCCAAGCGGTCTCCCAATCAGGTACTAAACGGGCCGAACCATGCTTGGCTGCCGAGACAGGACGAGATCGGGCCTTTTCAGGGTGGTATGGCCGTGAGCGGTACTGCACTAGCAGATGGACACCCATGAAATGTCAAAAAAGATGCGGGGTATGATGCTCACAGCACCTGGTATTCCCAAGCGGTCTCCCAATCAGGTACTAACCAGGCCGAACCATGCTTGGCTTCCGAGATCGGGCGAGATCGGGCCTTTTCGGGGTGGTATGGCCGTGAGCGGTACTGCTCTTGCAGATGGACACCCATGAAATGTCAAAAAAGATGCGGGGTATGATGCTCACAGCACCTGGTATTCCCAAGCGGTCTCCCAATCAGGTACTAACCAGGCCGAACCATGCTTGGCTTCCGAGATCGGACGAGATCGGGCCTTTTCGGGGTGGTATGGCCGTGAGCGGTACTGCACTAGCAGATGGACACTGTCAGGTTCATTAATAATTACCTTCGTCCGTAATTTTCAATAACTGCAGGAAGACATCTTATTCAATTATTGACATTTAATTAAATAGAAATGGATACAACAGATAAAAGCCTCCGGAGGGGAGCGTTACAGCAAATGTCACCTTACAACTTCCGAACGTCTTCCCGAATAGACGTTTTCGTCCCATTCTTATGGTCACAAGTTACAGAGTTGTTGATCATTCCATCACGTATGTGTAAAAACAACATCTGGGACTACAATAACAATCAAAGTATTTTACTAATAACAAAAACAGGGACTAGACCTAACAACATGTAGATTAGAGTAATTATACAACCTCCTTGACCTAAGAATCATATAATATAATCATAATCATATAATCGTTACATACAGAAAAACCCGAAGTGTACGGTTACATAACGATAACAATATTCTTGTTATTGTCCGAATAGCCCTGTCCTCGTCACCAAGGGCCCACCAAATCTCAAGGACCCAGATTGGGTGGATTGTTTGTATAACCATCTTGGAACAGGCTGTCTAGGTTAAAGATGACTTGGTGTGACCTCAACACTTTTGAAAAACAGAAAGAGAATGATTTAACAAAGTAATGAATTAATACAGAGAAAAGAAAGAGAATGATTTAATAAAGAAATGAATTTAATATAACTATTATAATAGTAAAACAGAACAAACCCAACATTCCCCCGTTTTTATAATATGTATGTTATTAGTCATTTCTTAGTAATCACTAAATGGAAATGTCGGTGACTGCGATTTTATCCGCCTACTCCTTACTCCCATGGCTGGTCTGAAAGAGAAAAAACATAATTATATTCGTCCAATTGGTCCTCGGATTTACCGTACTCCTGGACCTCACTGCTTTCCCCAAACCGTCCCATAAGATACAACTCATGTACTTTAGAATTTGTAGGGGCAATTGCAGTAGTTATAAGTCGGCTTAGCAAGGAGCGCAAACAGGGGATACTACATCACCCACACAATGTTAGGATAGCGGTAATTGTGCCTATAGTAACCACGAAGGATGTAGCCAAATCTTTAGATTTTCCAAAGGTCTTATCCCACCAATCTGACAATGCGGACGTATCTACTCCAGAGTGCTCTTGCATATTGCGGTTCAGTGTTTGCAGGCCAGTAATGGCCCTGGTGAGAGATCCACTGGGTGACGCGTTGTTCGGTATGAAGGTGCAACATTGTTTTCCAAACATTGCACACACGCCCCCTGTTTCAAGGATCATATCCACCGCTATGCGATTCTGGAACGCCATCAGACTGGTAGCTGCCAGTTGTTCCTTCATGGCCACAAATCCCTGTTCAGTATAATTTCCAAGTTTTGAACATTGTAATGTAAGTAATTTATTCTATCCACATTTTTGTTTGGGGTGATTAGAAGGAAGATAGACTCCCAACCTGCTGCGATCTGATTAGCCAGCTTATACTCATCTGGTACGCCCCGGGGGATGCCAATCGCATCAATGTATGTTGGATCTCCTTCCCTCCATGCCTCTCGACGATGTCGGGAGGGTCGACCCTTCACCTCCGAATTATGAGCCGCCAATTGTATCTCCTCCACTGTGGATGGAAAAACAGACACCGGTAAGAGCAGTGAGACCAAAGTACCTAGTCCTGCCGCGTTTCGGCAGGAGTCGTATAATTTATCTACCACCCCGCCACCATAGGCCAGAACGTGGTATCAGGGGTGTAGTTTGTTTTAGAACGCCGGTACACCACGTCTCATTTATCGCCCCCAGCTTCAGACCATGCCCTGTAAGGTTTAAGCAGGTAAAATGATTAAACAGTGGAAAAATTGACTTCCTATTTACCGCGTAACAGGATAAACACTGCTTCAATATTTTTTCTTGCCAAGTAGGACACGTTTTTTCATTTGTAAAAACACTTTTCCCCAAATGAATGGTGATTGAGGGAGTTGTTAGATCCCATCGTATTTTCCCTTGTCTGGTAGTTTATCCTAATCTTTTGTAAGATGGTTTAGTCTCAATTGAAACCATATGGAGACGTCAAACCCAATATAAAAGAGTTCCCTATAGTTTTATGGTATTGCTTGCTGAGCAATAATCTTTTCAATTAATATTGGTGTTTCCCGTATCTTATTAAGTCAGAAAGTTTATCTTACCCGTCCCCTCAATGTTTCAATTGAGACCACCCTTTTACCAAAGTAGCTCCACATAGTGCTTGCCTTCTTTACACTCCATTAACAGCGCCCAATTATCCCCCGTTTGGGAAATCCCTGTTTCAGAAATAAATTTCACAGGTTAATATGTCAGTCCAAGCTTTCCAATCTTGACCAATTTCTGCAACAAGGCTTTTCCCAATCTTCAATTTTTTTGCTGTTAATGTACCACACATATTTCTCACCATAGATTGCCCCTTTGTATGGCAACCGGGACGTCGCCGAGTCCAAATATATATTTTCATTTTGGAAATTTGATTTAGTAGGTAATGTTAATTAAATGTAAATGTGTATGTTTCTCGGTTTACCCTCCCGTAAGAAGGTGTATCCTCAATTGAAACGCCTCCGCCTTTTTCTCCAACTGGAGAAAACAACCCTACTGTGGAAAGGAATAGAATCACAATCATCATTAATCTCATTGCCCCAAAAGCAATAATTGTTTTCAACATGACTTTTTGTCTTTGTTTAGGGAGTTATCCTCTTGAAACGTTTCAATTTAGACAACCTTCTTACTGTGGGAAAGGTGCATCCGTGTCCCCTTTCAGTAACAAGGACCCTCCCACTTTGCGTTGCTCCGATGTTTCTTCTTTTATGCTGCTTATCAGCATCCAGTCTTCAAGAATCACCGTCGCTTCGTCCGTTTCCTGTTGACAAGCAAAATCTCCCTCTGATAGTCTAAATTTGGTGTGTGCGTTTTTTTTTTTTTCTGATAGATTCGCCTCATCATCCAATTGTCATTGTGTAGTGAATAATAACAATTTGTAAGGTCTACCAAACAGGACTTCATATAAGGTCCGCCAATTGTGGATGGTAGACAACTATTATATTAACAAAATGGGAGCCATTATCACTATAAATAGTTTCTGGAATTCCATATCGTGGAATGATATCCATATGATCTAATAAAAATAAAATAAAATCTATATGTATTTTTTGAAATGGATATGTGGGTATGCATATAGATTTAAACCCTAAGCCTTGTAGTGCCGTTGTAGCAAGGCCACCTCCCCCTTGTCGAGACATAGGTCTTCCCTTGACTCAAGCCCAAATTATTTTCTTTATTGATCTTTTATTGATAGATTATGTTTCGGTGGTCTGCCAATCAAAAAACACAAAAAGACAAACTATCATTCACGCTCACACTCATAAAAAGAAGAATTTAGTGTGTTCAACCAGTCTAGCATCCATAATTTCATTTTGTGGGAGTAAACTGGAGTACCCGGAGAAAATCCACAAATTCTCGAGGACGCCATGAATACCCCACATTCCGGAAAGTCTGGATCCACCCCGCATTCATTAGTAGATCCTTTAATATACACACCCCCACTCTAGCATTTTAACCGTTTGTAAAAAAATTACCTTCAAGTTTCACACAAAGTTATATCCTTTTAAATGCTATCAATTTAGCTGTTTGTTCCCCGAATTGAGGTGGCAATAGTTTCACATCTAAGGTTTTTATTTTCACAGCCGCCATGACCTAATGGCCCCCTATCATGTTTTTGGAAAATCCCAATTCCCTTTAATAGCATGCCAATCACCTTTTAATGCGGCCATCCAATTTTGTTTCCACTTTTTTTTTTTTTTTTCCCCCAGGTGATAAAATAATCTCCCCCATTTGTAAAACAAATTCATCCACGCCTATTTTATACAACATGACGCCTATGGCCTTTATTACGTCGCCTTGACTCCAAATTCTATGAACCAAGATAACACGCCGAATTTGTAAGCGAATTTCCCCCATCCCATTTTGTTCATAGACAACCCATCTACCTAAAGCGTCACTTGTTTCAAAACATGAAAGGCCCCACTAGAATTCGTGCATCCAGCGCCAAATAGAGCCTATTTACACATTTGTCTCAAACTTGTTTTAGATATGGGGTCCCCAATTTCCCAAAATTTCCCAGAATTAATGTACTACCACATCCTGTCAAAAACCCAAAACGACTAACATAACCTGTTTCTAAGCCAGATTCTGGAATTTGGAGAATTTCTCCTTTCCCTCCCTTATCTAAGCTTGTTATTGTCACTCGTTATCACTGTAACATTCAGGCGTATTAACCCCATCGTTGCTAAAGTTCTCACCAATTTGCATGCCCTTAATGCCGTAAAAGCAACGTTATTTGGTTGTATCAATTGACCAATGCTTATCCAATCCGTAATATCCTTAAAGTCATCAATATGACCTGTGACAAAGCATATTTCCTCCTGCCAGGACAACAGACAATGTTCTTTCAAGTGCACTTTGAAAAACATTCCATGTTACTCCATTCTTAGGGAAAATATGCTCATCCTAAACCAATTATTTTATTTACAATTCACCTAATTATTTGGATGAATGCCATGAATTTTATCATGCCACTATTGCATTGTAAATTTCCCATCTGATGTCGTTAATCAGCCAAATAATTCAATACCTACTATACTTTGTAAATCACCTCATATGATGTTTACTTAAGACAAGAGTCATTTCCCATAGCCTGTTACCAAAACAAAAATCTACAACAATTAAATGAGAGAAATCAACCTTTTGTTAGACAATTCCTAATTACAAACTTTAATGTTTTAAAAACCTTATCGTCACCAATATACCATAATATTGTAAATTTTGTCATCCTGGCCTTTTTTTCTTTTAAACAGCCAACCTCCTGGATTAAAGTATTTTGAATAATCAAAAAATTCTGAAATAGTATTAATATTATTTTATCCTCCAAAAGCTAGTTTCCTTTAACTAAGAGCCCTTTGAAATCCACAATTGCTCAAAAATGACTATTTTGGTCTATTTCCCAAATCCAAAGCTTTTTACCAAATCAACCTTTTACTGAACAGATTTTTTCTATCCTCTTAATACATTTCATTTTAAAACCCAAAATATCAATGCGAAAGCATTCGCATAACCTTGCATTTCTTGCAGCCCATGTATTGTTCTTATTCTGAAAAGTCCAAACAGAAAACGCAATTAGCCGTTAACTATGACCTCCACTCTTGCTGCGAAAACAGCATTGTTATCTTATGTTTACAAACCAGCTTTTTCCCTGTGCCCAAATACAACGCTTTTTAGAGAAGACAACCATTAAAACGTCAAATTAACCCCTCTTCCGATATTCAACTACATCACAATATTTTTCCAAGACCCCATATATCCAGAATATGTATGCTGCAAGCACAACAATATGGCAAAAACCCATTTTCTGCCCTCAAGTTTGCTTCAGCACCCCCAAGGCCAATTATTATTATTATAATGTCTTCACGGAAGGGATCACAAAATTTTAGTCGTTTACACGGTCCGAACGCTCCCGAAAGCCCAACACAGTTAAATCGTCTGCCCCGCGGCCCACATGTTTCACTCCCATCTAATCAGCAGCCGCTGCACCAGAAACGCTTCCCCCGCAGTCGACACATTTTTTGGCAAGTCTAGAGCATAATAAAAACACAGGTGACATTCCCTGCTAAAATTTAAATGATCATTTTGTATATATTCTTTTGTCTTTTTAAACACCATCTTCCCGTTAGCGGACGGGATCAAAAACCAAGCTGCAATAAGCCATCACATTGCTGTAAATTGACAGTACATATAGGTTATATTAACAAAGCACCACCAGCACTTGGAAATAACCATTCTAATTGTTGTTATACAAGCCCAAGCATCACAAAAAAACCCAATTTATTGTAATCACAAAACGTCATACCCGGATTAACCAAATCAAATACCAGTGTCCCCATTAATTTTCTAGCTCCCTTTATTTTTGTTAAACTTCCTCCGCGCCCGTCACCTATCTCGGTAAATATTTTCCCCGTCAGCCGAGGAGGCCCCGCTATTTTTTCCTTACCAAACAGTACTTTCCCGCCGCCACGGTCTTAAATATATCCCCGTTATCCGAGGGAGCCCCCACTATTTTCCCAAAATAGTATTTTTTAACTTCTCCCCGGCCTTATTTCGCCATTAGTGTCTGTGGAACAAGCTGTTACACTTTTATCCACTCACATATTATTTATATATGTATATTACCTCCATTAGTGTCTGTGGAACAAGCTGTTACACTTTTATCCACTCGCATATTATTTATATATGTATATTACCTCTATGCATTAGTGCATATATTATCCTGCATTTTATGCATTTTAAGCTGGCCAGCAAACCCATATTTATTTATCCATAAATATAGCTGTGTAATATTTTTAAAGCGCTTTGTCTTTCCAATTTTTTCCAATCCTTACAAGTTAGACGTATTTTTTGGATCGTCATCCAAACCCGCCTTACAACACGTGTTTCCCATATTTTACTTTTATTTTTTTTTTTGTAGTGAGTTCGTGTGCCTCACACAGTTAACTCTATTATTTATTATTATTATTAATATTATTATTATCTATTCGACTGTATCGACTGTATCTCCTAGGCCTTTCCTAATTTTACTGCAGAAACCACACAAACACCATACAACGTATATTCGTGCCTACCCTTTAGACACAGGACACTCCCCGGCCCCAATATTGTACCTCTAGTACAATATATTCGTGCCTACCCCTGAGACACAGGACACTTTCCAGCAAAGTGCCCCACCGTACCTGCCATTGACTAGTATAAACACAGGGTTTTATCGCCGTCACCCAGGACGCGAAACCAGCCCAACAATGGACCTCACATACAATGTCCCTTTAACGCATTTGGAAACACCTTCACAACATGCAGACATTAATGTGGACTTACCCGAGATCCATCAGATGTCTCCCTCCAGCAGGAAAAGTCTTCAACCGCCGAGAATCCAGGCGCCCCCGTCGAAAACTCCGGCCCACCAAGGGTTTTGAAGACGCCGTGCGCACGGTCACTTACCAGATGTCGAACAGCAGTGCCTGGGTTCTCGCTCCGGTATATTGACCTCCATGGCTCAGAAGGACCAAAATGTCAGGTTCATTAATAATTACCTTCGTCCGTAATTATCAATAACTGCAGGAAGACATCTTATTCAATTATTGACATTTAATTAAATAGAAATGGATACAACAGATAAAAAGCCTCCGGAGGGGAGCATTACAGCAAGCGTCACCTTACGACTTCCGAACGTCTCCTCGAATAGACGTTTTCGTCCCATTCTTATGGTCACAAGTTACAGAGTTGTTGATCATTCCATCACGTATGAGTAAAAACAACATCTGGGACTACAATAACAATCAAAGTATTTTACTAATAACAAAAACAGGGACTAGACCTAACAACATGTAGATTAGAGTAATTATACAACCTCCTTGACCTAAGAATCATATAATATAATCATAATCATATAATCGTTACATACAGAAAAACCCGAAGTGTACGGTTTCATAACGATAACAATATTCTTGTTATTGTCCGAATAGCCCTGTCCTCGTCACCAAGGGCCCACCAAATCTCAAGGACCCAGATTGGGTGGATTGTTTGTATAACCATCTTGGAACAGGCTGTCTAGGTTAAAGATGACTTGGTGTGACCTCAACACTTTTGAAAAACAGAAAGAGAATGATTTAACAAAGTAATGAATTAATACAGAGAAAAGAAAGAGAATGATTTAATAAAGAAATGAATTTAATATAACTATTATAATAGTAAAACAGAACAAACCCAACACCATGAAATGTCGAAAAAGATGCGGGGTATGATGCTCACAGCACCTGGTATTCCCAAGCGGTCTCCCAATCAGGTACTAAACAGGCCGAACCATGCTTGGCTTCCGAGATCGGACGAGATCGGGCCTTTTCAGGGTGGTATGGCCGTGAGCAGTACTGTCCTTGCAGATGGACACCCATGAAATGTCGAAAAAGATGCGGGGCAAGATGCTCACAGCACCTGGTATTCCCAAGCGGTCTCCCAATCAGGTACTAAACAGGCCGAACGATGCTTGGCTTCCGAGATCGGACGAGATCGGGCCTTTTCAGGGTGGTATGGCCGTGAGCGGTACTGCTCTTGCAGATGGACACCCATGAAATGTCGAAAAAGATGCGGGTTATGATGCTCACAGCACCTGGTATTCCCAAGCGGTCTCCCAATCAGGTACTAACCAGGCCGAACTATGCTTGGCTGCCGAGATCGGATGAGATCGGGCCTTTTCAGGGTGGTATGGCCATGAGCGGTACTGCTCTTGCAGATGGACACCCATGAAATGTCGAAAAAGATGCGGGGTATGATGCTCACAGCACCTGGTATTCCCAAGCGCTCTCCCAATCAGGTACTAACCAGGCCGAAACATGCTTGGCTTCTGAGATCGGGCGAGATCGGGCCTTTTCAGGGTGGTATGGCTGTGAGCGGTACTGCACTAGCAGATGGACACCCATGAAATGTCGAAAAAGATGCGGGGTATGATGCTCACAGCACCTGGTATTCCCAAGCGGTCTCCCAATCAGGTACTAAACAGGCCGAACCATGCTTGGCTTCCTAGATCGGACGAGATCGGACGAGATCGGGCCTATTCAGGGTGGTATGGCCGTGAGCGGTACTGCACTAGCAGATGGACACCCATGAAATGTCGAAAAAGATGCGGGGTATGATGCTCACAGCACCTGGTATTCCCAAGCGGTCTCCCAATCAGGTACTAACCAGGCCGAACCATGCTTGGCTCCCGAGATCGGACGAGATCAGGCCTTTTCAGGGTGGTATGGCCGTGAGCGGTACTGCACTAGCAGATGGACACCCATGAAATGTCGAAAAAGATGCGGGGTATGATGCTCACAGCACCTGGTATTCCAAAGCGGTCTCCCAATCAGGTACTAAACAGGCCGAACCATGCTTGGCTGCCGAGTTCGGACGAGATCGGGCCTTTTCAGGGTGGTATGGCCATGAGCGGTACTGCACTAGCAGATGGACACCCATGAAATGTCGAAAAAGATGCGGGGTATGATGCTCACAGCACCTGGTATTCCGAAGCGGTCTCCCAATCAGGTACTAAACAGGCCGAACCATGCTTGGCTGCCGAGATCGGACGAGATCGGGCCTTTTCAGGGTGGTATGGCCATGAGCGGTACTGCACTAGCAGATGGACACCCATGAAATGTCGAAAAAGATGCGGGGTATGATGCTCACATTACCTGGTATTCCCAAGCGGTCTCACAACCAGGTACTAACCAGGCCGACACATGCTGGGCTGCCGAGATCGGACGAGATCGGGCCTTTTCAGGGTGGTATGGCCGTGAGCGGTACTGCTCTTGCGGATGGACACCCATGAAATGTCGAAAAAGATGCGGGGTATGATGCTCACAGCACCTGGTATTCCCAAGCGGTCTCCCAATCAGGTACTAACCAGGCCGTACCATGCTTGGCTTCCGAGATCGAACGAGATCGGGCCTTTTCAGGGTGGTATGGCCGTGAGCGGTACAGCTCCTGCAGATGGACACCCATGAAATGTCGAAAAAGATGCGGGGTATGATGCTCACTGCACCTGGTATTCCCAAGCGGTCTCCCAATCAGGTACTAACCAGGCCGAATCATGCTTGGCTTCCGAGATCGGACGAGATCGGGCCTTTTCAGGGTGGTATGGCCGTGAGCGGTACTGCTTTTGCAGATGGACACCCATGAAATGTCGAAAAAGATGCGGGGTATGCTGCTCACAGCACCTGGTATTCCCAAGCGGTCTCCCAATCAGGTACTAAACAGGCCGAACCATGCTTGGCTTCCGAGATCGGAGGAGATCGGGCCTTTTCAGGGTGGTATGGCCGTGAGCGGTACTGCTCTTGCAGATGGACACCCATGAAATGTCGAAAAAGATGCGGGGTATGATGCTCACAGCACCTGGTATTCCCAAGCGGTCTCCCAATCAGGTACTAACCAGGCCGAACCATGCTTGGCTTCCGAGATCGGACGAGGTCGGGCCTTTTCAGGGTGGTATGGCCGTGAACGGTACTGCACTAGCAGATGGACACCCATGAAATGTCGAAAAAGATGCGGGGCATGGTTCTCACAGCACCTGGTGGGAGACAAAGTTGGAAACCTTCACGTGGTGTCTCCTGAGAGGCCGCTCGCTGCGGCCTGCGAATTCCAACAAATACCACTCAGAGCTGCCAACAAGGACCGTGGCACCCTACGTTTTTCATCCAGCCGGAGACATTTGACTGCCCCTCACCTCCGACTACCCCCCGGATGAAATAATCCGCGTTCCAGTGGCAGCTCTAGCGCTATCTGAGGGCAATCCTCAGGCGCTTGTAGTGCAAAAACAAAACAAACAAACAAACAGCACCTGGTATTCCCAAGCGGTCTCCCAATCTGGTACTAAACAAGTCTAACCATGCTTGGCTTCCGAGATCGGGCGAGATCGGGCCTTTTCAGGGTGGTATGGCCGTGAGCGGTACTGCTTTTGCAGATGGACACCCATGAAATGTCGAAAAAGATGCGGGGTATGATGCTCACAGCACCTGGTATTCCCAAGCGGTCTCCCAACCAGGTACTAACCAGGCCGAACCATGCTTGGCTTCCGAGATCGGACGAGATCGGGCCTTTTCAGGGTGGTATGGCCGTGAACGGTACTGCACTAGCAGATGGACACCCATGAAATGTCGAAAAAGATGCGGGGCATGGTTCTCACAGCACCTGGTGGGAGACAAAGTTGGAAACCTTCACGTGGTGTCTCCTGAGAGGCCGCTCGCTGCGGCCTGCGAATTCCAACAAATACCACTCAGAGCTGCCAACAAGGACCGTGGCACCCTACGTTTTTCATCCAGCCGGAGACATTTGACTGCCCCTCACCTCCGACTACCCCCCGGATGAAATAATCCGCGTTCCAGTGGCAGCTCTAGCGCTATCTGAGGGCAATCCTCAGGCGCTTGTAGTGCAAAAACAAAACAAACAAACAAACAGCACCTGGTATTCCCAAGCGGTCTCCCAATCTGGTACTAAACAAGTCTAACCATGCTTGGCTTCCGAGATCGGGCGAGATCGGGCCTTTTCAGGGTGGTATGGCCGTGAGCGGTACTGCTTTTGCAGATGGACACCCATGAAATGTCGAAAAAGATGCGGGGTATGATGCTCACAGCACCTGGTATTCCCAAGCGGTCTCCCAACCAGGTACTAACCAGGCCCAACCATGCTTGGCTTCCAAGATCGGACGAGATCGGGCCTTTTCAGGGTGGTATGGCCGTGAGCGGTACTGCACTAGCAGATGGACACCCATGAAATGTTGAAAAAGATGCGGGGTATGATGCTCACAGCACCTGGTATTCCCAAGCGGTCTCCCAATCAGGTACTAACCAGGCCGAACCATGCTTGGCTTCCGAGATCGGACGAGATCAGGCCTTTTCAGGGTGGTATGGCCGTGAGCGGTACTGCTCTTGCAGATGGACACCCATGAGCTAAAGTATTAATTCGACCTTCTACACCTGCTACCCAAATCAATTGGGATTTGACATTATTCAAAGTCAGTTGGAATATTCAGGTTATAAAAGAGGGGGGAAAAGGCAGGAATATATACAGCTATGTTTTACTTTTGTGCATTTCAGGCCAAATTGGTATTTGTCTTTGAGTCAGCAATAATAACAAAGGAGTAAAGTCAGCTTGATTGCAGTAAGACTTTTTGCACTCTATACACTCAATTTTCACATGTTGTTTTACTTCTGGACGCTGCAAATGGACTGCACATCTGTTGCATCGTGTGTATATATGTGTATTACCGTACTTTGAATTTTGATTTAAACCTTTACAACCCAACTACCTCAGATCAAGCAATTATAATGTAAAGTAGTAGATGTTTAAAAAAAGCACCAAATGCAAAAAGATAACAAAATAACAATACTAAATAGTCAAATAAGCAACTCCATTATTCTTTTAGAGAAAATATCTCAGCGGGGTCAAGTCATTCAATTCAAATCGACTGGTAATCAGATTCAATTAAAGACTAACTGATTGGGTGCAATGTTGTAGTGGCAGCACAACTAAATGAATTCACTGAATTTAAATGGAATTTATAAGTGTTTTCACATTTTATACTGTAAAACAAAAAATCACATAGGATTTATGGTTAAACACTGGAGCTACAGAATCTTACCAGAAATTACATTCAATTGGTATAGCACTTCAATAACCACCAATTTATTGGAACACTATTGTAGATTTTTCATTTCACTGAAACTAAAATTATATTGCTCCACCACCACATGCACACACCCCTTTTTTACTGTATAACTCTAGCAACCACAAGTATTTTATTTTTATTTTTTTAAGAAGAAAATGACTGACTATTCTTCTGTCTGTTCAGATATCACTACTTTTACATGATAAGAGAAGTAATTTTTAAAGAAGGCTCAGCAAAATACCCAGCATTCAATAGTACTGGCATGCTGGATCTTGCAAACTACACTCAACTGCACGGAAAAAAATAGAAAAAAACAGTCATACATTGTCTGCAGTACTTTCCACTCATTCGCTTACACTTTGTACTCCATCCTTTCTACACAAAAAGCATCATCCCGCTGTTACAGAGTAAAGAAGGTTGCACAGAGTCCTTTTCTTGCTGTTCTGTCTCTTTAGAACAGAAGGACACTTTGCGCTTCACAGAATGCAAGTCTACAAGTACTGCTGCTTAGATGTGGTTGAATGTTAGGCCCCTAAGAAATACATGTGAAGCAACAGCAATGCTTTACAAGGTGTCTATTGTTTATATAAATAAACATAAAACAGGTTACGAAAACATGCTGTAAAATCCAAATCATATTTTATCATAGTTTCACATGCTTAAACTAATAGTAATTGTTTAGTATAAATGATCGTCATGTGAAAGACATTGTTTAGTATTCTTTCATTCATTCATTCTCTCAACCGCTTATCCTCACAAGGGTCACGGGGGGTGCTAAGGCCTATCCCAGCTATCTACGGGCACCAGGCGGGGGACTAAAGAATGAACATAATTTAAAGTAATTGCTCTACAGTTGTACTGCATACCGGAGGTCATTTAATTCATTCAGATCAAGAACCTCAAATAACATATCGGCTGGTATTGTTGGAGATGGAAATCCAACTCATTTTATCTCTGAGGGCTAGCTGCGAATGCACTTGCATTATGTCAGTAAAATTCTAGAAATCATAGCGAAAGGGTTATTTTTCAAGAAAATCTGTTCCCGAAAGACCGACAAATTGTCTTTATTTGATGCTCTTGTCAGGAGAGGTTGGATTGCCTTTCCTGGCATGACGTCACGATAACTATCAGCTGTCACTAATTACGTGATTAGATTATTTTTGGCGTCACTGGACAAGGTCCAAGTGGACATGGGGAAGCTGGAGCACCTCTTTGAGTCCAGGGCCAAAGAGACGCCATGGGCCAAGAAAGCGCCAGAGAGCAAAAAGTCCGAGATCCTGGTTCTGGACTCCAAGCGGAGCACCGCCATCAACATCGGGATGACGGTCCTGCCCGCCGTTCACGTCATCAAGAGCGCCATCCTCAACTTTGACGACTTTGCCATCAACAAGGAGGGTGTGGAGAAGATCCTGAGCATGACGCCCACAGAGGAGGAGAAGCAGAAGATCCGCGAGGCTCGCTCGGCCAATCCCGACGTTCCCCTGGGGACGGCCGAGGAATTCCTCTCGGGCCTGGCTTCCGTCAGCGCCTTGACCCCCCGCCTGCAGCTGTGGTCTTTCAAACTCAACTATGAGGCACTCGAGCAGGAGATCGCCGAGCCCCTGTTTGACCTGAAGTTGGGCATGGAGCAGCTGGCCGGCAACCGGACCTTCAAGAAGATCCTGGCCACGCTGCTGGCCGTGGGGAACTTCCTCAACGGGTGTCCTCCTCACCAGAATCTTCAGGCTCCCTCCATGGTGAATCAATTCCTCTGGGCATAGGCATAAGATAACTTGGGCGCTCTCTGGTGGTTGTACGCACCTGGGCATCATGATGAAACGGTAAAGGCTTCCCAGGGCGACGTGCATAGCAGTGGTGGGGCGTATGAGTACGCTGCGGCTCTAACTCTTCTACCAGCTGTGGCTCATCTCTAGAAATGATGTGCCTGAGAGCCCCGCACCACGGTGTGTCCATTACAAAATTCCTAAACGATTCTGAGGGGTTTCTTATACATTCCAAGCAGTCCGGTGTCTTCGAGGTGGATGGTTTGCGTCGCCGAGTGCGTCGGCGCGAGCGTGGGTGGCGCTCCGCTGGGTCCATAATGGTTGGATCGTGCTGTTACGATTTCGCCGCGTAGTGCGACGCGATCGTAGGGTAAGTTGAACCCAGATGCAGAGTCGCCGAAGTAATTGGAAAGGTGAGGCAGATCTGTAGCTCTTGTTGGTTGATTTAATAAACGGGGTAACATAACTTAAACAACTTGGCTTGACCACTCATTACAAACGAACTGAACATGCGGCGTGGCGTCAATGGAAACAGCAATTACTACGAGGATTAACAGGAAACGAAACCAGAACTTAACCAGTCGATCCAACCGCGTCCACAGAAAATCATAATGCTTAAATACCAAAAATAATCTAATCACGTAATTAGTGACAGCTGATAGTTATCGTGACGTCATGCCAGGAAAGGCAATCCAACCACTCCTGACAGCTCTGAGTGATTTTGGATCCTTTGTTTCTCCCCCAAGTAATGAGGACATGTTCTTTTTAAGATAGCTCTCCATCTAAGTCCTACTATAGGTCCAGTCTTGGTAAAAGGTGCATGATGACAACTGATCTATCTGAAATCCAGAATTTGATCTGGATTTCAGATAGATCACCCATGAAATGTCGAAAAAGATGCAGGGTATGATGCTCACAGCACCTGGTATTCCCAAGCGGTCTCCCAATCAGGTACTAACCAGGCCGCACTATGCTTGGCTTCCGAGATCGAACGAGATCGGGCCTTTTCAGGGTGGTATGGCCGTGAGCGGTACTGCACTAGCAGATGGACACCCATGAAATGTCGAAAAAGATGCGGGGTATGATGCTCACAGCACCTGGTATTCCCAAGCGGTCTCCCAATCAGGTACAAACCAGGCCGAACCATGCTTGGCTTCCGAGATCGGACGAGATCGGGCCTTTTCAGGGTGGTATGGCCGTGAGCGGTACTGCTTTTGCAGATGGACACCCATGAAATGTCGAAAAAGATGCGGGGTATGCTGCTCACAGCACCTGGTATTCCCAAGCGGTCTCCCAATCAGGTACTAAACAGGCCGAACCATGCTTGGCTTCCGAGATCGGAGGAGATCGGGCCTTTTCAGGGTGGTATGGCCGTGAGCGGTACTGCTCTTGCAGATGGACACCCATGAAATGTCGAAAAAGATGCGGGGTATGATGCTCACAGCACCTGGTATTCCCAAGCGGTCTCCCAATCAGGTACTAACCAGGCCGAACCATGCTTGGCTTCCGAGATCGGACGAGATCGGGCCTTTTCAGGGTGGTATGGCCGTGAACGGTACTGCACTAGCAGATGGAGACCCATGAAATGTCGAAAAAGATGCGGGGCATGGTTCTCACAGCACCTGGTATTCCCAAGCGGTCTCCCAATCTGGTACTAAACAAGTCTAACCATGCTTGGCTTCCGAGATCGGGCGAGATCGGGCCTTTTCAGGGTGGTATGGCCGTGAGCGGTACTGCTTTTGCAGATGGACACCCATGAAATGTCGAAAAAGATGCGGGGTATGATGCTCACAGCACCTGGTATTCCCAAGCGGTCTCCCAACCAGGTACTAACCAGGCCGAACTATGCTTGGCTTCCGAGATCGAACGAGATCGGGCCTTTTCAGGGTGGTATGGCTGTGAGCGGTACTGCTCTTGCAGATGGACACCCATGAAATGTCGAAAAAGATGCGGGGTATGATGCTCACAGCACCTGGTATTCCCAAGCGGTCTCCCAATCAGGTACTAACCAGGCCGAACCATGCTTGGCTTCCGAGATCGGACGAGATCGGGCCTTTTCAGGGTGGTATGGCCGTGAACGGTACTGCACTAGCAGATGGAGACCCATGAAATGTCGAAAAAGATGCGGGGCATGGTTCTCACAGCACCTGGTATTCCCAAGCGGTCTCCCAATCTGGTACTAAACAAGTCTAACCATGCTTGGCTTCCGAGATCGGGCGAGATCGGGCCTTTTCAGGGTGGTATGGCCGTGAGCGGTACTGCTTTTGCAGATGGACACCCATGAAATGTCGAAAAAGATGCGGGGTATGATGCTCACAGCACCTGGTATTCCCAAGCGGTCTCCCAACCAGGTACTAACCAGGCCCAACCATGCTTGGCTTCCAAGATCGGACGAGATCGGGCCTTTTCAGGGTGGTATGGCCGTGAGCGGTACTGCACTAGCAGATGGACACCCATGAAATGTCGAAAAAGATGCGGGGTATGATGCTCACAGCACCTGGTATTCCCAAGCGGTCTCCCAATCAGGTACTAACCAGGCCGAACCATGCTTGGCTTCCGAGATCGGACGAGATCAGGCCTTTTCAGGGTGGTATGGCCGTGAGCGGTACTGCTCTTGCAGATGGACACCCATGAGCTAAAGTATTAATTCGACCTTCTACACCTGCTACCCAAATCAATTGGGATTTGACATTATTCAAAGTCAGTTGGAATATTCAGGTTATAAAAGAGGGGGGAAAAGGCAGGAATATATACAGCTATGTTTACTTTTGTGCATTTCAGGCCAAATTGGTATTTGTCTTTGAGTCAGCAATAATAACAAAGGAGTAAAGTCAGCTTGATTGCAGTAAGACTTTTTGCACTCTATACACTCAATTTTCACATGTTGTTTTACTTCTGGACGCTGCAAATGGACTGCACATCTGTTGCATCGTGTGTATATATGTGTATTACCGTACTTTGAATTTTGATTTAAACCTTTACAACCCAACTACCTCAGATCAAGCAATTATAATGTAAAGTAGTAGATGTTTAAAAAAAGCACCAAATGCAAAAAGATAACAAAATAACAATACTAAATAGTCAAATAAGCAACTCCATTATTCTTTTAGAGAAAATATCTCAGCGGGGTCAAGTCATTCAATTCAAATCGACTGGTAATCAGATTCAATTAAAGACTAACTGATTGGGTGCAATGTTGTAGTGGCAGCACAACTAAATGAATTCACTGAATTTAAATGGGATTTATAAGTGTTTTCACATTTTATACTGTAAAACAAAAAATCACATAGGATTTATGGTTAAACACTGGAGCTACAGAATTTTACCAGAAATTACATTCAATTGGTATAGCACTTCAATAACCACCAATTTATTGGAACACTATTGTAGATTTTTCATTTCACTGAAACTAAAATTATATTGCTCCACCACCACATGCACACACCCCTTTTTTACTGTATAACTCTAGCAACCACAAGTATTTTATTTTTATTTTTTTAAGAAGAAAATGACTGACTATTCTTCTGTCTGTTCAGATATCACTACTTTTACATGATAAGAGAAGTAATTTTTAAAGAAGGCTCAGCAAAATACCCAGCATTCAATAGTACTGGCATGCTGGATCTTGCAAACTACACTCCTCAACTGCACGGAAAAAAAATAGAAAAAAACAGTCATACATTGTCTGCAGTACTTTCCACTCATTCGCTTACACTTTGTACTCCATCCTTTCTACACAAAAAGCATCATCCCGCTGTTACAGAGTAAAGAAGGTTGCACAGAGTCCTTTTCTTGCTGTTCTGTCTCTTTAGAACAGAAGGACACTTTGCGCTTCACAGAATGCAAGTCTACAAGTACTGCTGCTTAGATGTGGTTGAATGTTAGGCCCCTAAGAAATACATGTGAAGCAACAGCAATGCTTTACAAGGTGTCTATTGTTTATATAAATAAACATAAAACAGGTTACGAAAACATGCTGTAAAATCCAAATCATATTTTATCATAGTTTCACATGCTTAAACTAATAGTAATTGTTTAGTATAAATCAGTGATTTTCAACCACTGTGCCGCGGCACACTAGTGTGCCGTGAGAGATCCTCAGGTGTGCCGTGAGAAATTATCCAATATCCTTTTTTTTAAATTAACATTTATTAATAGATTTCTGCAAATATGATGTCATTGTCCAATGTCCGTGCTGCAAAGGCTGGCAGCGTAATGTAATATTTGTCCGTGTGGCAACACGTAGTTGATTGACACGTTCCGCCAAGAAAATTAGTGATGCACCGTGGTGACAGTCATGGAGAAGTTTTTAAAAAGGACAACTGCAAACTCCGAACTGCGCCCTGGACAAGATTCTGACCCGGATAAAGGCCCTAGTATGAGTGGTGGAGAAAACAAAGCAAAGACGGTGAGCTCAAGGCAATATAGTAAAAGCTATCTTTCGTTTGGATTTACTTTCACCGGGGATGAGACGACACCTATTCCGTTATGCCTGGTGTGTGGCGAGAAGCTATCCAACAGCGCCATGGTGCCAAGCAAGCTTAAACGCCATCTCCAAACGAAACACCCGTCGCTTCAAAACAAGCCGATAGACTATTTTGTTCGCCTGCATGTAAACACAGAGAAACAGGCAACGTTTATGAGAAAAACCACAAAGGTAAATGAGAAAGCGCTCAAAGCTAGTTACCTAGTCGCAGAACTTGTTGCTAAATCAAAAAAGCCGCACACTGTGGCAGAGACATTAATACTACCTGCCTGTAAAGCCATTGTCAACGAGATGCTCGGCCCTGGTGCGGCTAAAGACATAGATAAAGTCCCGCTCTCTGATAACACAATTGCCAGGCGTATTGATGACATGTCTACAGACATCGAAAGCCATGTTTTGGAAAAGATACGCATCAGTAGGAAATTTGCGTTGCAAGTTGACGAGTCTACGGATATTAGTGGACATTCTCAGCTCTTGGCCAATGTGCGTTTTGTGGATGGTGATGCCATTAGAGAAAACTTCCTATTTTGCAAGACACTGCCAGAAAAAACAACTGGAGAGGAAATTTTTCGGGTCACATCGGAATATCTTGACCAGGGAGGACTTACGTGGGAAAACTGCACAAGTGTGTGCACTGATGGAGCTGCAGCCATGGTCGGGCGCACCAAAGGCTTCGTGAGTAGAGTGAAGGAAAGAAACCCAGATCTGATTATTACGCACTGTTTTTTGCACCGTGAGGCCCTCGTTGCGAAGACTTTACCAGTAGAACTGGTTCCTGTGTTGGACGATGTGGTGCGCATGGTGAACTTTGTGAAGACACGACCTCTGAAAAGCCGTATATTCGCATCTCTGTGTGAGGAAATGGGAGCGGAGCATAAAGCCTTATTGCTCCATACGGAGGTCCGATGGTTGTCGCGCGGTAAGGTGCTGACCCGTGTGTATGAGCTGCGAGAGGAACTTAAAATGTTTCTGACAAATGAGAGGTCTGATTACTCAAATCAGTTTGCAAGTGATGAGTGGTGCGCAAAGTTGGCATACCTGGCTGATATATTTCATCATCTTAATGAACTGAACACAAGGATGCAGGGCCGAAATGAAAACCTGCTTACAAGCACAGATAAAATAAATGGATTCCGTTTAAAGGTGCACCTCTGGCAACAACATGTGCAACGTGCCAACCTGGAGATGTTCCCACTCACAGACAAACAGCAAAGCAACACTGCTGCACTGTCTGAAGTAATAGGTAAACATTTGAAAAGTCTTGAGGAGAAGTTGTCATTTTATTTCTCTTCAGCCTCCACTGAATGCTTTGACTGGGTTAGGGACCCATACAGCTCGGCATCAGTTGTTCGAAAGGACATGACTTTACAAGAGCAGGAGGAACTAACTGAACTGAGACAGGATCGTGGTTTAAAACTAAGATTTGCTGATCTTCCTTTGGACAGTTTTTGGTTGACTGCTGCCAAGGAGTTCCCCATTCTGGCCAACAAAGCTGTTCTGACATTGCTCCCATTTTCCACAACATATCTGTGTGAGCTGAGCTTTTCAAGCCTAACTGCTATAAAAACTAAAAACAGAGAGAGACTGAGAGCTGTTGAAGAAGAGCTTCGTGTGTGTCTTTCTACTATTCCTGCCAGGATATCGGCTTTGTGTTCATCTAAACAGGCCCAGGTTTCACACTGACTGAGTATAAATAAATTGAGAAATTATATTGTAATTAAATATACTATACAGAGTGTCATTTTGTAAAATCTTTGGTTAGTGGTGTGCCACAAATTTTTCCAATGTAAAAAAATGTGCCGTGGCTCAAAAAAGGTTGAAAAACACTGGTATAAATGATCGTCATGTGAAAGACATTGTTTAGTATTCTTTCATTCATTCATTCTCTCAACCGCTTATCCTCACAAGGGTCACGGGGGGTGCTAAGGCCTATGCCAGCTATCTACGGGCACCAGGCGGGGGACAAAAGAATGAACATAATTTAAAGTAATTGCTCTACAGTTGTACTGCATACCGGAGGTCATTTAATTCATTCAGATCAAGAACCTCAAATAACATATCGGCTGGTATTGTTGGAGATGGAAATCCAACTCATTTTATCTCTGAGGGCTAGCTGCGAATGCACTTGCATTATGTCAGTAAAATTCTAGAAATCATAGCGAAAGGGTTATTTTTCAAGAAAATCTGTTCCCGAAAGACCGACAAATTGTCTTTATTTGAAGCTCTTGTCAGGAGAGGTTGGATTGCCTTTCCTGGCATGACGTCACGATAACTATCAGCTGTCACTAATTACGTGATTAGATTATTTTTGGCGTCACTGGACAAGGTCCAAGTGGACATGGGGAAGCTGGAGCACCTCTTTGAGTCCAGGGCCAAAGAGACGCCATGGGCCAAGAAAGCGCCAGAGAGCAAAAAGTCCGAGATCCTGGTTCTGGACTCCAAGCGGAGCACCGCCATCAACATCGGGATGACGGTCCTGCCCGCCGTTCACGTCATCAAGAGCGCCATCCTCAACTTTGACGACTTTGCCATCAACAAGGAGGGTGTGGAGAAGATCCTGAGCATGACGCCCACAGAGGAGGAGAAGCAGAAGATCCGCGAGGCTCGCTCGGCCAATCCCGACGTTCCCCTGGGGACGGCCGAGGAATTCCTCTCGGGCCTGGCTTCCGTCAGCGCCTTGACC
This sequence comes from Stigmatopora nigra, assembly GCF_051989575.1. Taxonomy (NCBI): domain Eukaryota; kingdom Metazoa; phylum Chordata; class Actinopteri; order Syngnathiformes; family Syngnathidae; genus Stigmatopora; species Stigmatopora nigra. The sequence continues at coordinate 1,769,746 of NW_027551603.1, forward strand.
CCCCGCCTGCAGCTGTGGTCTTTCAAACTCAACTATGAGGCACTCGAGCAGGAGATCGCCGAGCCCCTGTTTGACCTGAAGTTGGGCATGGAGCAGCTGGCCGGCAACCGGACCTTCAAGAAGATCCTGGCCACGCTGCTGGCCGTGGGGAACTTCCTCAACGGGTGTCCTCCTCACCAGAATCTTCAGGCTCCCTCCATGGTGAATCAATTCCTCTGGGCATAGGCATAAGATAACTTGGGCGCTCTCTGGTGGTTGTACGCACCTGGGCATCATGATGAAACGGTAAAGGCTTCCCAGGGCGACGTGCATAGCAGTGGTGGGGCGTATGAGTACGCTGCGGCTCTAACTCTTCTACCAGCTGTGGCTCATCTCTAGAAATGATGTGCCTGAGAGCCCCGCACCACGGTGTGTCCATTACAAAATTCCTAAACGATTCTGAGGGGTTTCTTATACATTCCAAGCAGTCCGGTGTCTTCGAGGTGGATGGTTTGCGTCGCCGAGTGCGTCGGCGCGAGCGTGGGTGGCGCTCCGCTGGGTCCATAATGGTTGGATCGTGCTGTTACGATTTCGCCGCGTAGTGCGACGCGATCGTAGGGTAAGTTGAACCCAGATGCAGAGTCGCCGAAGTAATTGGAAAGGTGAGGCAGATCTGTAGCTCTTGTTGGTTGATTTAATAAACGGGGTAACATAACTTAAACAACTTGGCTTGACCACTCATTACAAACGAACTGAACATGCGGCGTGGCGTCAATGGAAACAGCAATTACTACGAGGATTAACAGGAAACGAAACCAGAACTTAACCAGTCGATCCAACCGCGTCCACAGAAAATCATAATGCTTAAATACCAAAAATAATCTAATCACGTAATTAGTGACAGCTGATAGTTATCGTGACGTCATGCCAGGAAAGGCAATCCAACCACTCCTGACAGCTCTGAGTGATTTTGGATCCTTTGTTTCTCCCCCAAGTAATGAGGACATGTTCTTTTTAAGATAGCTCTCCATCTAAGTCCTACTATAGGTCCAGTCTTGGTAAAAGGTGCATGATGACAACTGATCTATCTGAAATCCAGAATTTGATCTGGATTTCAGATAGATCACCCATGAAATGTCGAAAAAGATGCGGGGTATGATGCTCACAGCACCTGGTATTCCCAAGCGGTCTCCCAATCAGGTACTAACCAGGCCGTACCATGCTTGGCTTCCGAGATCGAACGAGATCGGGCCTTTTCAGGGTGGTACGGCCGTGAGCGGTACTGCTCCTGCAGATGGACACCCATGAAATGTCGAAAAAGATGCGGGGTATGATGCTCACTGCACCTGGTATTCCCAAGCGGTCTCCCAATCAGGTACTAACCAGGCCGAACCATGCTTGGCTTCCGAGATCGGACGAGATCGGGCCTTTTCAGGGTGGTATGGCCGTGAGCGGTACTGCTTTTGCAGATGGACACCCATGAAATGTCGAAAAAGATGCGGGGTATGCTGCTCACAGCACCTGGTATTCCCAAGCGGTCTCCCAATCAGGTACTAAACAGGCCGAACCATGCTTGGCTTCCGAGATCGGAGGAGATCGGGCCTTTTCAGGGTGGTATGGCCGTGAGCGGTACTGCTCTTGCAGATGGACACCCATGAAATGTCGAAAAAGATAAGGGGTATGATGCTCACAGCACCTGGTATTCCCAAGCGGTCTCCCAATCAGGTACTAACCAGGCCGAACCATGCTTGGCTTCCGAGATCGGACGAGATCGGGCCTTTTCAGGGTGGTATGGCCGTGAACGGTACTGCACTAGCAGATGGACACCCATGAAATGTCGAAAAAGATGCGGGGCATGGTTCTCACAGCACCTGGTATTCCCAAGCGGTCTCCCAATCTGGTACTAAACAAGTCTAACCATGCTTGGCTTCCGAGATCGGGCGAGATCGGGCCTTTTCAGGGTGGTATGGCCGTGAGCGGTACTGCTTTTGCAGATGGACACCCATGAAATGTCGAAAAAGATGCGGGGTATGATGCTCACAGCACCTGGTATTCCCAAGCGGTCTCCCAACCAGGTACTAACCAGGCCCAACCATGCTTGGCTTCCAAGATCGGACGAGATCGGGCCTTTTCAGGGTGGTATGGCCGTGAGCGGTACTGCACTAGCAGATGGACACCCATGAAATGTCGAAAAAGATGCGGGGCATGATGCTCACAGCACCTGGTATTCCCCAAGCGGTCTCCCAATCAGGTACTAAACAGGCCGAACAATGCTTGGCTGCCGAGATCGTACGAGATCGGGCGAGATCGGGCCTTATCAGGGTGGTATGACCGTGAGCGGTACTGCTCTTGCAGATGGACACTTATGAAATGTCGAAAAAGATGCGGGGTATGATGCTCACAGCACCTGGTATTCCCAAGCGGTCTCCCAATCAGGTACTAAACAGGCCGAACCATGCTTGGCTTCCGAGATCAGACGAGATCGGGCCTTTTCAGGGTGGTATGGCCGTGAGCGGTATTGCACTAGCAGATGGACACCCATGAAATGTCGAAAAAGATGCGGGGCAAGATGCTCACAGCACCTGGTATTCCCAAGCAGTCTCCCAATCAGGTTCTAACCAGGCCGAATCATGCTTGGCTGCCGAGATCGGACGAGATCGGGCGAGATCGGACCTTTTCAGGGTGGTATGGCTGTGAGCGGTACTGCTCTTGCAGATGGACACCCATGAAATGTCGAAAAAGATGCGGGGTATGATGCTCACAGCACCTGGTATTCCCAAGCGGTCTCCCAATCAGGTACTAAACAGGCCGAACCATGCTTGGCTTCCGAGATCGGACCTTTTCAGGGTGGTATGGCCGTGAGCGGTACTGCTCTTGCAGATGGACACCCATGAAATGTCGAAAAAGATACGGGGTATGATGCTCACAGCACCTGGTATTCCCAAGCGGTCTCCCAATCAGGTACTAACCAGCCCGAACTTGCTTGGCTGCCGAGATCGGACAAAATCGGGCGAGATCGGGCCTTATCAGGGTGGTATGGCCATGAGCGGTACTGCTCTTGCAGATGGACACCCATGAAATGTCGAAAAAGATGCGGGGTATGATGCTCACAGCACCTGGTATTCCCAAGCGGTCTCCCAATCAGGTACTGACCAGGCCGAACAATGCTTGGCCTCCGATATCGGACGAGATCGGGCCTTTTCAGGGTGGTATGGCCGTGAGCGGTACTGTACTAGCAGATGGACACCCATGAAATGTCGAAAAAGATGCGGGGTATGATGCTCACAGCACCTGGTATTCCCAAGCGGTCTCCCAATCAGGTACTAACCAGGCCAAACCATGCTTGGCTGCCGAGATCGGACGAGAGCGGGCGAGATCGGGCCTTTTCAGGGTGGTATGGCCGTGAGCGGTACTGCACTAGCAGATGGACACCCATGAAATGTCGAAAAAGATGCGGGGTATGATGCTCACAGCACCTGGTATTCCCAAGCGGTCTCCCAATCAGGTACTAACCAGGCCGAACCATGCTTGGCTGCAGAGATCGGACGAGATCGGGCCTTTTCAGGGTGGTATGGCCGTGAGCGGTACTGTACTAGCAGATGGACACCCATGAAATGTCGAAAAAGATGCGGGGTATGATGCTCACAGCACCTGGTATTCCCAAGCGGTCTCCCAATCAGGTACTAACCAGGCCGAACCATGCTTGGCTGCCGAGATCGGACGAGATCGGGCGAGATCGGGCCTTTTCAGGGTGGTATGGCCGTGAGCGGTACTGCACTAGCAGATGGACACCCATGAAATGTCGAAAAAGATGCGGGGTATGATGCTCAAAGTACCTGATATTCCCAAGCGGTCTCCCAATCAGGTACTAAACAGGCCGAACCATGCTTGGCTTCCGAGATCGGACGAGATCGGGCCTTTTCAGGGTGGTATGGCCGTGAGCGGTACTGCACTAGCAGATGGACACCCATGAAATGTCGAAAAAGATGCGGGGTATGATGCTCACAGCACCTGGTATTCCCAAGCGGTCTCCCAATCAGGTACTAACCAGGCCGAACAATGCTTGGCTGCCGAGATCGGACGAGATCGGACGAGATCGGGCCTTTTCAGGGTGGTATGGCCGTGAGCGTTACTGCTCTTGCAGATGGACACCCATGAAATGTCGAAAAAGATGCGGGGTATGATGCTCACAGCACCTGGTATTCCCAAGCGGTCTCCCAATCAGGTACTAAACAGGCCGAACCATGCTTGGCTTCCGAGATCAGACGAGATCGGGCCTTATCAGGGTGGTATGGCCGTGAGCGGTACTGCACTAGCAGATGGACACCCATGAAATGTCGAAAAAGATGCGGGGTATGATGCTCACAGCACCTGGTATTCCCAAGCGGTCTCCCAATCAGGTACTAAACAGGCCGAACCATGCTTGGCTGCCGAGATCGGACGAGATCGGACGAGATCGGGCCTTATCAGGGTGGTATGGCCGTGAGCGGTACTGCACTAGCAGATGGACACCCATGAAATGTCGAAAAAGATGCGGGGTATGATGCTCACAGCACCTGGTATTCCCAAGCGGTCTCCCAATCAGGTACTAACCAGGCCGAATCATGCTTGGCTGCCGAGATCGGACGAGATCGGACGAGATCGGGCCTTTTCAGGGTGGTATGGCCGTGAGCGTTACTGCTCTTGCAGATGGACACCCATGAAATGTCGAAAAAGATGCGGGGTATGATGCTCACAGCACCTGGTATTCCCAAGCGGTCTCCCAATCAGGTACTAAACAGGCCGAACCATGCTTGGCTTCCGAGATCGGACGAGATCGGGCCTTTTCAGGGTGGTATGGCCGTGGGCAGTACTGCTCTTGCAGATGGACACCCATGAAATGTCGAAAAAGATGCGGGGTATGATGCTCACAGCACCTGGTATTCCCAAGCGGTCTCCCAATCAGGTACTAACCAGGCCGAACCATGCTTGGCTTCCGAGATCGGACGAGGTCGGGCCTTTTCAGGGTGGTATGGCCATGGCAGGTACTGCTCTTGCAGATGGACACCCATGAAATGTCGAAAAAGATGCGGGGTATGACGCTCACAGCACCTGGTAGTCCCAAGCGGTCTCCCAATCAGGTACTAACCAGGCCGAACAATGCTTGGCTGCCGAGATCGGACGAGATCGGACGAGATCGGGCCTTATCAGGGTGGTATGGCCGTGAGCGGTATTGCTCTTGCAGATGGACACCCATGAAAAGTCGAAAAAGATGCGGGGTATGATGCTCACAGCACCTGGTATTCCCAAGCGGTCTCCCAATCAGGTACTAACCAGGCCGAACCATGCTTGGCTGCCGAGATCGGACGAGATCGGACGAGATCGGGCCTTTTCAGGGCGGTATGGCCGTGAGCGGTACTGCACTAACAGATGGACACCCATGAAATGTCGAAAAAGATGCGGGGTATGATGCTCACAGCACCTGGTATTCCCAAGCGGTCTCCCAATCAGGTACTAAACAGGCCGAACCATGCTAGGCTTCCGAGATCGGACGAGATCGGGCCTTTTCAGGGTGGTATGGCCGTGAGCGGTACTGCACTAGCAGATGGACACCCATGAAATGTCGAAAAAGATGCGGGGTATGATGCTCACAGCACCTGGTATTCCCAAGCGGTCTCCCAATCAGGTACTAACCAGGCCGAACCATGCTTGGCTGCTGAGATCGGACGAGATCAGGCCTTTTCAGGGTGGTATGGCCGTGAGCGGTACTGCACTAGCAGATGGACACCCATGAAATGTCGAAAAAGATGCGGGGTATGATGCTCACAGCACCTGGTATTCCCAAGCGGTCTCCCAATCACGTACTAAACAGGCCGAACCATGCTTGGCTTCCGAGATCGGACGAGATCGGGCCTTTTCAGGGTGGTATGGCCGTGAGCGGTACCGCTCTTGCAGATGGACACCCATGAAATGTCGAAAAAGATGCGGGGTATGATGCTCACAGCACCTGGTATTCCCAAGCGGTCTCCCAATCAGGTACTAAACAGGCCGAACCATGCTTGGCTTCCGAGATCGGACGAGATCGGGCCTTTTCAGGGTGGTATGGCCGTGAGCGGTACTGCTCCTGCAGATGGACACCCATGAAATGTCCAAAAAGATGCGGGGTATGATGCTCACAGCACCTGGTATTCCCAAGCGGTCTCCCAATCAGGTACTAACCAGGCCGAACCATGCTTGGCTGCCGAGATCGGACGAGATCGGACGAGATCGGGCCTTATCAGGGTGGTATGGCCGTGAGCGGTATTGCTCTTGCAGATGGACACCCATGAAATGTCGAAAAAGATGCGGGGTATGATGCTCACAGCACCTGGTATTCCCAAGCGGTCTCCCAATCAGGTCCTAAACAGGCCAAACCATGCTTGGCTTCCGAGATCAGACGAGATCGGGCCTTTTTAGGGTGGTATGGCCGTGAGCGGTACTGCACTAGCAGATGGACACCCATGAAATGTTGAAAAAGATGCGGGGTATGATGCTCACAGCACCTGGTATTCCCAAGCGGTCTCCCAATCAGGTACTAAACAGGCCGAACCGTGCTTGGCTTCCGAGATCGGACGAGATCGGGCCTTTTCAGGGTGGTATGGCCGTGAGCGGTACTGCTCTTGCAGATGGACACCCATGAAATGTCGAAAAAGATGCGGGGTATGATGCTCACAGCACCTGGTATTCCCAAGCGGTCTCCCAATCAGGTACTGACCAGGCCGAACCATGCTTGGCTTCCGAGATCGGACGAGATCGGGCCTTTTCAGGGTGGTATGGCCGTGAGCGGTACTGCACTAGCAGATGGACACCCATGAAATGTCGAAAAAGATGTGGGGTATGATGCTCACAGCACCTGGTATTCCCAAGCGGTCTCCCAATCAGGTACTAACCAGGCCGAACCATGCTTGGCTGCCGAGATCGGACGAGATCGGGCGAGATCGGGCCTTATCAGGGTGGTATGGCCGTGAGCGGTACTGCTCTTGCAGATGGACACCCATGAAATGTCGAATAAGATGCGGGGTATGATGCTCACAGGACCTTGTATTCCCAAGCGGTCTCCCAATCAGGTACTAAACAGGCCGAACCATGCTTGGCTGCCGAGATCGGGCGAGATCGGGCCTTTTCAGGGTGGTATGGCCGTGAGCGGTACTGCACTAGCAGATGGACACCCATGAAATGTCGAAAAAGATGCGGGGTATGATGCTCAAAGTACCTGATATTCCCAAGCGGTCTCCCAATCAGGTACTAAACAGGCCGAACCATGCTTGGCTTCCGAGATCGGACGAGATCGGGCCTTTTCAGGGTGGTATGGCCGTGAGCGGTACTGCACTAGCAGATGGACACCCATGAAATGTCGAAAAAGATGCGGGGTATGATGCTCACAGCACCTGGTATTCCCAAGCGGTCTCCCAATCAGGTACTAACCAGGCCGAACCATGCTTGGCTGCCGAGATCGGACGAGATCGGACGAGATCGGACGAGATCGGGCCTTTTCAGGGTGGTATGGCCGTGAGCGTTACTGCTCTTGCAGATGGACACCCATGAAATGTCGAAAAAGATGCGGGGTATGATGCTCACAGCACCTGGTATTCCCAAGCGGTCTCCCAATCAGGTACTAAACAGGCCGAACCATGCTTGGCTTCCGAGATCAGACGAGATCGGGCCTTATCAGGGTGGTATGGCCGTGAGCAGTACTGCACTAGCAGATGGACACCCATGAAATGTCGAAAAAGATGCGGGGTATGATGCTCACAGCACCTGGTATTCCCAAGCGGTCTCCCAATCAGGTACTAAACAGGCCGAACCATGCTTGGCTGCCGAGATCGGACGAGATCGGACGAGATCGGGCCTTATCAGGGTGGTATGGCCGTGAGCGGTACTGCACTAGCAGATGGACACCCATGAAATGTCGAAAAAGATGCGGGGTATGATGCTCACAGCACCTGGTATTCCCAAGCGGTCTCCCAATCAGGTACTAAACAGGCCGAACCATGCTTGGCTGCCGAGATCGGACGAGATCGGACGAGATCGGGCCTTATCAGGGTGGTATGGCCGTGAGCGGTACTGCACTAGCAGATGGACACCCATGAAATGTCGAAAAAGATGCGGGGTATGATGCTCACAGCACCTGGTATTCCCAAGCGGTCTCCCAATCAGGTACTAACCAGGCCGAACCATGCTTGGCTGCCGAGATCGGACGAGATCGGACGAGATCGGGCCTTTTCAGGGTGGTATGGCCGTGAGCGTTACTGCTCTTGCAGATGGCCACCCATGAAATGTCGAAAAAGATGCGGGGTATGATGCTCACAGCACCTGGTATTCCCAAGCGGTCTCCCAATCAGGTATTAAACAGGCCGAACCATGCTTGGCTTCCGAGATCGGACGAGATCGGGCCTTTTCAGGGTGGTATGGCCGTGGGCAGTACTGCTCCTGCAGATGGACACCCATGAAATGTCGAAAAAGATGCGGGGTATGATGCTCACAGCACCTGGTATTCCCAAGCGGTCTCCCAATCAGGTACTAACCAGGCCGAACCATGCTTGGCTGCCGAGATCGGACGAGATCGGGCCTTTTCAGGGTGGTATGGCCGTGAGCGGTACTACACTAGCAGATGGACACCCATGAAATGTCGAAAAAGATGCGGGGTTTGATGCTCAGAGCACCTGGTATTCCCAAGCGGTCTCCCAATCACGTACTAAACAGGCCGAACCATGCTTGGCTTCCGAGATCGGACGAGATCGGGCCTTTTCAGGGTGGTATGGCCGTGAGCGGTACCGCACTAGCAGATGGACACCCATGAAATGTCGAAAAAGATGCGGGGTATGATGCTCACAGCACCTGGTATTCCCAAGCGGTCTCCCAATCAGGTACTAACCAGGCCGAACCATGCTTGGCTGCCGAGATCGGACGAGATCGGACGAGATCGGGCCTTTTCAGGGTGGTATGGCCGTGAGCGGTACTGCACTAGCAGATGGACACCCATGAAATGTCGAAAAAGATGCGGGGCATGATGCTCACTGCACCTGGTATTCCCAAGCGGTCTCCCAGACAGGTACTAACCAGGCCGAACAATGCTTGGCTGCCGAGATCGTACGAGATCGGGCGAGATCGGGCCTTATCAGGGTGGTATGACCGTGAGCGGTACTGCTCTTGCAGATGGACACCCATGAAATGTCGAAAAAGATGCGGGGTATGATGCTCACAGCACCTGGCATTCCCAAGCGGTCTCCCAATCAGGTACTAACCAGGCCGAACCATGCTTGGCTGCCGAGATCGGACGAGATCGGACGAGATCGGGCCTTTTCAGGGTGGTATGGCAGTGAGCGGTACTGCTCTTGCAGATGGACACTTATGAAATGTCGAAAAAGATGCAGGGTATGATGCTCACAGCACCTGGTATTCCCAAGCGGTCTCCCAATCAGGTACTAAACAGGCCGAACCATGCTTGGCTTCCGAGATCAGACGAGATCGGGCCTTTTCAGGGTGGTATGGCCGTGAGCGGTACTCCACTAGCAGATGGACACCCATGAAATGTCGAAAAAGATGCGGGGCAAGATGCTCACAGCACCTGGTATTCCCAAGCGGTCTCCCAATCAGGTACTAACCAGGCCGAACCATGCTTGGCTTCCGAGATCGGACGAGATCGGGCCTTTTCAGGGTGGTATGGCCGTGAGCGGTACTGCTCGTGCAGATGGACACCCATGAAATGTCGAAAAAGATGCGGGGTATGATGCTCACAGCACCTGGTATTCCCAAGCGGTCTCCCAATCAGGTACTAAACAGGCCGAATCATGCTTGGCTGCCGAGATCGGGCGAGATCGGACGAGATCGGGCCTTTTCAGGGTGGTATGGCCGTGAGCGGTACTGCACTAGCAGATGGACACCCATGAAATGTCGAAAAAGATGCGGGGTATGATGCTCACAGCACCTGGTATTCACAAGCGGTCTCCCAATTAGGTACTAAACAGGCCGATCCATGCTTGGCTTCCGAGATCGGACGAGATCGGGCCTTTTCAGGGTGGTATGGCCGTGAGCGATACTGCACTAGCAGATGGACACCCATGAAATGTCGAAAAAGATGCGGGGTATGATGCTCACAGCACCTGGTATTCCCAAGCGGTCTCCCAATCAGGTACTAACCAGGCCGAACCATGCTTGGCTTCCGAGATCGGAGGAGATTGGGCCTTTTCAGGGTGGTATGGCCGTGAGCGGTACTGCACTAGCAGATGGACACCCATGAAATGTCGAAAAAGATGCGGGGCAAGATGCTCACAGCACCTGGTATTCCCAAGCGGTCTCCCAATCAGGTACTAAACAGGCTGAACCCTGCTTGGCTGCCGAGATCGGACGAGATCGGGCGAGATTGGGCCTTTTCAGGGTGGTATGGCCGTGAGCGGTACTGCTCTTGCAGATGGACACCCATGAAATGTCGAAAAAGATGCGGGGTATGATGCTCAAAGCACCTGGTATTCCCAAGCGGTCTCCCAATCAGGTATTAACCAGGCCGAACCATGCTTGGCTGCCGAGATCGGACGAGATCGGGCGAGATCGGGCCTTATCAGGGTGGTATGGCCCAGAGCGGTACTGCTCTTGCAGATGGACACCCATGAAATGTCGAAAAAAATGCGGGGTATGATGCTCACAGCACCTGGTATTCCCAAGCGGTCTCCCAATCAGGTACTAACCAGGCCGAACCATGCTTTGCTGCCGAGATCGGACGAGATCGGGCGAGATCGGGCCTTATCAGGGTTGTATGGCCGTGAGCGGTACTGCTCTTGCAGATGGACACCCATGAAATGTCGAAAAAGATGCGGGGTATGATGCTCACAGCACCTGGTATTCCCAAGCGGTCTCCCAATCAGGTACTAACCAGGCCGAATCATGCTTGGCTGCCGAGATCGGACGAGATCGGACGAGATCGGGCCTTTTCAGGGTGGTATGGCCGTGAGCGGTACTGCACTAGCAGATGGACACCCATGAAATGTCGAAAAAGATGCGGGGTACGATGCTCACAGCACCTGGTATTCCCAAGCGGTCTCCCAACCAGGTACTAACCAGGCCGAACCATGCTTGGCTTCCGAGATCAGACGAGATCGGGCCTTTTCAGGGTGGTATGGCCGTGAGCGGTACTGCTCTTGCAGATGGACACCCATGAAATGTCGAAAAAGATGCAGGGTATGATGCTCACAGCACCTGGTATTCCCAAGCGGTCTCCCAATCAGGTACTAACCAGGCCGAACCATGCTTGGCTTCCGAGATCGGACGAGATCGGGCCTTTTCAGGGTGGTATGGCCGTGAGCGGTACTGCTCCTGCAGATGGACACCCATGAAATGTCCAAAAAGATGCGGGGTATGATGCTCACAGCACCTGGTATTCCCAAGCGGTCTCCCAATCAGGTACTAAACAGGCCGATCCATGCTTGGCTTCCGAAATCGGACGAGATCGGGCCTTTTCAGGGTGGTATGGCCGTGAGCAGTACTGCACTAGCAGATGGACACCCATGAAATGTCGAAAAAGATGCGGGGTATGATGCTCACAGCACCTGGTATTCCCAAGCGGTCTCCCAATCAGGTACTAACCAGGCCGAACCATGCTTGGCTGCCGAGATCGGACGAGATCGGACGAGATCGGGCCTTTTCAGGGTGGTATGGCCGTGAGCGGTACTGCACTAGCAGATGGACACCCATGAAATGTCGAAAAAGATGCGGGGTATGATGCTCACAGCACCTGGTATTCCCAAGCGGTCCCCCAATCAGGTACTAAACAGGCCGAACCATGCTCGACTTCCGAGATCGGACGAGATCGGGCGAGGTCGGGCCTTTTCAGGGTGGTATGGCCGTGAGCGGTACTGCTCTTGCAGATGGACACCCATGAAATGTCGAAAAAGATGCGGGGTATGATGCTCACAGCACCTGGTATTCCCAAGCGGTCTCCCAATCAGGTACTAACCAGGCCGAACCACGCTTGGCTTCCGAGATCGGACGAGATCGGGCCTTTTCAGGGTGGTATGGCCGTGAGCGGTACTGCACTAGCAGATGGACACCCATGAAATGTCGAAAAAGATGCGGGGCATGGTTCTCACAGCACCTGGTATTCCCAAGCGGTCTCCCAATCAGGTACTAACCAGGCCGAATAATGCTTGGCTTCCGAGATCGGACGAGATCGGGCCTTTTCAGGGTGGTATGGCCGTGAGCGGTACTGCACTAGCAGATGGACACCCATGAAATGTCGAAAAAGATGCGGGGCATGGTTCTCACAGCACCTGGTATTCCCAAGCGGTCTCCCAATCAGGTACTAACCAGGCCGAATAATGCTTGGCTTCCGAGATCGGACGAGATCGGGCCTTTTCAGGGTGGTATGGCTGTGAGCGGTACTGCTCTTGCAGATGGACACCCATGAAATGTCGAAAAAGATGCGGGGTATGATGCTCACAGCACCTGGTATTCACAAGTGGTCTCCCAATCAGGTACTAACCAGGCCAACTATGCTTGGCTTCCGAGATCGGACGAGATCGGGCGAGATTGGGCCTTATCAGGGTGGTATGGCCGTGAGGGGTACTGCTCTTGCAGATGGACACCCATGAAATGTCGAAAAAGATGCGGGGCAAGATGCTCACAGCACCTGATATTCCCAAGCGGTCTCCCAATCAGGTACTAAACAGGCCGAACCATGCTTGGCTTCCGAGATCGGACGAGATCGGGCGAGATCGGGCCTTATCAGGGTGGTATGGCCGTGAGCGGTAATGCTCTTGCAGATGGACACCCATGAAATGTCGAATAAGATGCGGGGTATGATGCTCACAGGACCTTGTATTCCCAAGCGGTCTCCCAATCAGGTACTAAACAGGCCGAACCATGCTTGGCTGCCGAGATCGGGCGAGATCGGGCCTTTTCAGGGTGGTATGGCCGTGAGCGGTACTGCACTTGCAGATGGACACCCATGAAATGTCGAAAAAGATGCGGGGTATGATGCTCACAGCACCTGGTATTCCCAAGCGGTCTCCCAATCAGGTACTAAACAGGCCGAACCATGCTTGGCTGCCGAGATCGGGCGAGATCGGGCCTTTTCAGGGTGGTATGGCCGTGAGCGGTACTGCACTTGCAGATGGACACCCATGAAATGTCGAAAAAGATGCGGGGTATGATGCTCACAGCACCTGGTATTCCCAAGCGGTCTCCCATTCAGGTACTAAACAGGCCGAACCATCCTTGGCTTCCGAGATCGGACGAGATCGGGCCTTTTCAGGGTGGTATGGCCGTGAGCAGTACTGCTCGTGCAGATGGACATCCATGAAATGTCGAAAAAGATGCGGGGCAAGATGCTCACAGCACCTGGTATTCCCAAGCGGTCTCCCAATCAGGTACTAAACAGGCCGAACAATGCTTGGCTTCCGAGATCGGACGAGATCGGGCCTTTTCAGGGTGGTATGGCCATGAGCGGTACTGCTCTTGCAGATGGACACCCATGAAATGTCGAAAAAGATGCGGGGCAAGATGCTCACAGCACCTGGTATTCCCAAGCAGTCTCCCAATCAGGTTCTAACCAGGCCGAATCATGCTTGGCTGCCGAGATCGGACGAGATCGGGCGAGATCGGACCTTTTCAGGGTGGTATGGCTGTGAGCGGTACTGCTCTTGCAGATGGACACCCATGAAATGTCGAAAAAGATGCGGGGTATGATGCTCACAGCACCTGGTATTCCCAAGCGGTCTCCCAATCAGGTACTAAACAGGCCGAACCATGCTTGGCTTCCGAGATCGGACCTTTTCAGGGTGGTATGGCCGTGAGCGGTACTGCTCTTGCAGATGGACACCCATGAAATGTCGAAAAAGATACGGGGTATGATGCTCACAGCACCTGGTATTCCCAAGCGGTCTCCCAATCAGGTACTAACCAGCCCGAACTTGCTTGGCTGCCGAGATCGGACAAAATCGGGCGAGATCGGGCCTTATCAGGGTGGTATGGCCATGAGCGGTACTGCTCTTGCAGATGGACACCCATGAAATGTCGAAAAAGATGCGGGGTATGATGCTCACAGCACCTGGTATTCCCAAGCGGTCTCCCAATCAGGTACTGACCAGGCCGAACAATGCTTGGCCTCCGATATCGGACGAGATCGGGCCTTTTCAGGGTGGTATGGCCGTGAGCGGTACTGTACTAGCAGATGGACACCCATGAAATGTCGAAAAAGATGCGGGGTATGATGCTCACAGCACCTGGTATTCCCAAGCGGTCTCCCAATCAGGTACTAACCAGGCCAAACCATGCTTGGCTGCCGAGATCGGACGAGAGCGGGCGAGATCGGGCCTTTTCAGGGTGGTATGGCCGTGAGCGGTACTGCACTAGCAGATGGACACCCATGAAATGTCGAAAAAGATGCGGGGTATGATGCTCACAGCACCTGGTATTCCCAAGCGGTCTCCCAATCAGGTACTAACCAGGCCGAACCATGCTTGGCTGCCGAGATCGGACGAGATCGGGCCTTTTCAGGGTGGTATGGCCGTGAGCGGTACTGTACTAGCAGATGGACACCCATGAAATGTCGAAAAAGATGCGGGGTATGATGCTCACAGCACCTGGTATTCCCAAGCGGTCTCCCAATCAGGTACTAACCAGGCCGAACCATGCTTGGCTGCCGAGATCGGACGAGATCGGGCGAGATCGGGCCTTTTCAGGGTGGTATGGCCGTGAGCGGTACTGCACTAGCAGATGGACACCCATGAAATGTCGAAAAAGATGCGGGGTATGATGCTCAAAGTACCTGATATTCCCAAGCGGTCTCCCAATCAGGTACTAAACAGGCCGAACCATGCTTGGCTTCCGAGATCGGACGAGATCGGGCCTTTTCAGGGTGGTATGGCCGTGAGCGGTACTGCACTAGCAGATGGACACCCATGAAATGTCGAAAAAGATGCGGGGTATGATGCTCACAGCACCTGGTATTCCCAAGCGGTCTCCCAATCAGGTACTAACCAGGCCGAACAATGCTTGGCTGCCGAGATCGGACGAGATCGGACGAGATCGGGCCTTTTCAGGGTGGTATGGCCGTGAGCGTTACTGCTCTTGCAGATGGACACCCATGAAATGTCGAAAAAGATGCGGGGTATGATGCTCACAGCACCTGGTATTCCCAAGCGGTCTCCCAATCAGGTACTAAACAGGCCGAACCATGCTTGGCTTCCGAGATCAGACGAGATCGGGCCTTATCAGGGTGGTATGGCCGTGAGCGGTACTGCACTAGCAGATGGACACCCATGAAATGTCGAAAAAGATGCGGGGTATGATGCTCACAGCACCTGGTATTCCCAAGCGGTCTCCCAATCAGGTACTAAACAGGCCGAACCATGCTTGGCTGCCGAGATCGGACGAGATCGGACGAGATCGGGCCTTATCAGGGTGGTATGGCCGTGAGCGGTACTGCACTAGCAGATGGACACCCATGAAATGTCGAAAAAGATGCGGGGTATGATGCTCACAGCACCTGGTATTCCCAAGCGGTCTCCCAATCAGGTACTAACCAGGCCGAATCATGCTTGGCTGCCGAGATCGGACGAGATCGGACGAGATCGGGCCTTTTCAGGGTGGTATGGCCGTGAGCGTTACTGCTCTTGCAGATGGACACCCATGAAATGTCGAAAAAGATGCGGGGTATGATGCTCACAGCACCTGGTATTCCCAAGCGGTCTCCCAATCAGGTACTAAACAGGCCGAACCATGCTTGGCTTCCGAGATCGGACGAGATCGGGCCTTTTCAGGGTGGTATGGCCGTGGGCAGTACTGCTCTTGCAGATGGACACCCATGAAATGTCGAAAAAGATGCGGGGTATGATGCTCACAGCACCTGGTATTCCCAAGCGGTCTCCCAATCAGGTACTAACCAGGCCGAACCATGCTTGGCTGCCGAGATCGGACGAGATCGGGCCTTTTCAGGGTGGTATGGCCGTGAGCGGTACTGCACTAGCAGATGGACACCCATGAAATGTCGAAAAAGATGCGGGGTATGATGCTCACAGCACCTGGTATTCCCAAGCGGTCTCCCAATCACGTACTAAACAGGCCGAACCATGCTTGGCTTCCGAGATCGGACGAGATCGGGCCTTTTCAGGGTGGTATGGCCGTGAGCGGTACTGCTCTTGCAGATGGACACTTATGAAATGTCGAAAAAGATGCAGGGTATGATGCTCACAGCACCTGGTATTCCCAAGCGGTCTCCCAATCAGGTACTAAACAGGCCGAACCATGCTTGGCTTCCGAGATCGGACGAGATCGGGCCTTTTCAGGGTGGTATGGCCGTGAGCGGTACTGCACTAGCAGATGGACACCCATGAAATGTCGAAAAAGATGCGGGGCAAGATGCTCACAGCACCTGGTATTCCCAAGCGGTCTCCCAATCAGGTACTAACCAGGCCGAACCATGCTTGGCTTCCGAGATCGGACGAGATCGGGCCTTTTCAGGGTGGTATGGCCGTGAGCGGTACTGCTTTTGCAGATGGCCACCCATGAAATGTCGAAAAAGATGCGGGGTATGATGCTCACAGCACCTGGTATTCCCAAGCGGTCTCCCAATCAGGTACTAACCAGGCCGAACAATGCTTGGCTTCCGAGATCGGACGAGATCGGGCCTTTTCAGGGTGGTATGGCCGTGGCCAGTACTGCTTTTGCAGATGGACACCCATGAAATGTCGAAAAAGATGCGGGGTATGATGCTCACAGCACCTGGTATTCCCAAGCGGTCTCCCAATCAGGTACTAACCAGGCCAATCCATGCTTGGCTTCCAAGATCGGGCGAGATCGGGCCTTTTCAGGGTGGTATGGCCGTGAGCGGTACTGCTCTTGCAGATGGACACCCATGAAATGTCGAAAAAGATGCGGGGTATGATGCTCACAGCACCTGGTATTCCCAAGCGGTCTCCTAATCAGGTACTAAACAGGCCGAACCATGCTTTGCTTCCAAGATCGGACGAGATCGGGCCTTTTCAGGGTGGTATGGCCGTAAGCGGTACCGCTCTTGCAGATGGACACCCATGAAATGTCGAAAAAGATGCGGGGTATGATGCTCACAGCACCTGGTATTCCCAAGCGGTCTCCCAATCAGGTACTAAACAGACCGAACCATGCTTGGCTTCCGTGATCGGACGAGATCGGGCCTTTTCAGGGTGGTATGGCCGTGAGCGGTATTGCATTAGCAGATGGACACCCATGAAATGTCGAAAAAGATGCGGGGTATGATGCTCACAGCACCTGGTATTCCCAAGCGGTCTCCCAATCAGGTACTAACCAGGCCGAACCATGCTTGGCTTCCGAGATCGGACGAGATCGGGCTTTTTCAGGGTGGTATGGCCGTGAGCGGTACTGCTCTTGCAGATGGACACCCATGAAATGTCGAAAAAGATGCGGGGTATGATGCTCACAGCACCTGGTATTCCCAAGCGGTCTCCCAATCAGGTACTAAACAGGCCGAACCATGCTTGGCTGCCGAGATCGGACGAGATCGGGCCTTTTCAGGGTGGTATGGCCGTGAGCGGTACTGCACTAGCAGATGGACACCCATGAAATGTCGAAAAAGATGCGGGGCATGATGCTCACAGCACCTGGTATTCCCAAGCGGTCTCCCAACCAGGTACTAACCAGGTCGAACCATGCTTGGCTTCCGAGATCGGACGAGATCGGGCCTTTTCAGGGTGGTATGGCCGTGAGCGGTACTGCTCTTGCAGATGGACACCCATGAAATGTCGAAAAAGATGCGGGGTAAGATGCTCACAGCACCTGGTATTCCCAAGCGGTCTCCCAATCAGGTACTAACCAGGCCGAACCATGCTTGGCTTCCGAGATCGGGCGAGATCGGGCCTTTTCAGGGTGGTATGGCCGTGAGCGGTACTGCTCGTGTAGATGGACACCCATGAAATGTCGAAAAAGATGCGGGGTATGATACTCACAGCACCTGGTATTCCCAAGCGGTCTCCCAATCAGGTACTAAACAGGCCGAAGCATGCTTGGCTTCCAAAATCAGACGAGATCGGGCCTTTTCAGGGTGGTATGGCCGTGAGCGGTACCGCTCTTGCAGATGGACACCCATGAAATGTCGAAAAAGATGCGGGGTATGATGCTCACAGCACCTGGTATTCCCAAGCGGTCTCCCAATCAGGTACTAAACAGGCCGAACCATGCTTGGCTTCCAAGATCGGACGAGATCGGGCCTTTTCAGGGTGGTATGGCCGTGAGCGGTACTGCACTGGCAGATGGACACCCATGAAATGTCGAAAAAGATGCGGGGTATGATGCTCACAGCATCTGGTATTCCCAAGCGGTCTCCCAATCAGGTACTAAACAGGCCGAACCATGCTTGGCTTCCGAGATCGGACGAGATCGGGCCTTTTCAGGGTGGAATGGCCGTGAGCGGTACTGCACTAGCAGATGGACACCCATGAAATGTCGAAAAAGATGCGGGGTATGATGCTCACAGCACCTGGTATTCCGAAGCGGTCTCCCAATCAGGTACTAAACAGGCCGAACCATGCTTGGCTACCGAGATCGGACGAGATCGGGCCTTTTCAGGGTGGTATGGCCGTGAGCGGTACTGCACTAGCAGATGGACACCCATGAAATGTCGAAAAAGAT
The DNA here is from genome assembly GCF_051989575.1 of Stigmatopora nigra. Taxonomy (NCBI): domain Eukaryota; kingdom Metazoa; phylum Chordata; class Actinopteri; order Syngnathiformes; family Syngnathidae; genus Stigmatopora; species Stigmatopora nigra. The sequence goes on from NW_027551603.1 coordinate 1,788,361, forward strand.
GCGGGGTATGATGCTCACAGCACCAGGTATTTCCAAGCGGTCTCCCAATCAGGTACTAACCAGGCTGAACCATGCTTGGCTTCCGAGACCGGACGAGATCGGGCCTTTCCAGGGTGGTATGGCCGTGAGCGGTACTGTACTAGCAGATGGACACCCATGAAATGTCGAAAAAGATGCGCGGTATGATGCTCACAGCACCTGGAATTCCCAAGCGGTCTCCCAATCAGGTACTAACCAGGCCGAACCATGCTTGGCTGCCGAGATCGGACGAGATCGGGCCTTTTCAGGGTGGTATGGCCGTGAGCGGTCCTGCTTTAGCAGATGGACACCCATGAAATCTCGAAAAAGATGCGGGGTATGATGCTCACAGCACCTGGTATTCCCAAGCGGTCTCCCAATCAGGTACTAAACAGGCCGAACCATGCGTGGCTTCCGAGATCGGACGAGATCGGGCCTTTTCAGGGTGGTATGGCCGTGAGCGGTACTGCTCTTGCAGATGGACACCCATGAAATGTCGAAAAAGATGCTGGGTATGACGCTTACAGCACCTGGTATTCCCAAGCGGTCTCCCAATTAGGTACTAACCAGGCCGAACCATGCTTGGCTTCCGAGATCGGACGAGATCGGGCCTTTTCAGGGTGGTATGGCCGTGAGCGGTACTGCACTAGCAGATGGACACCCATGAAATCTCGAAAAAGATGCGGGGTATGATGCTCACAGCACCTGGTATTCCCAAGCGGTATCCCAATCAGGTACTAAACAGGCCGAACCATGCGTGGCTTCCGAGATCGGACGAGATCGTGCCTTTTCAGGGTGGTATGGCGGTGAGCGGTACTGCTCTTGCAGATGGACACCCATGAAATGTCGAAAAAGATGCTGAGTATGATGCTTACAGCACCTGGTATTCCCAAGCGGTCTCCCAATCAGGTACTAACCAGGCCGAACCATGCTTGGCTTCCGAGATCGGACGAGATCGGGCCCTTTCAGGGTGGTATGGCCGTGAGCGGTACTGCTCTTGCAGATGGACACCCATGAAATGTCGAAAAAGATGCTGGGTATGATGCTCACAGCACCTGGTATTCCCAAGCGGTCTCCCAATCAGGTACTAACCAGGCCGAACCATGCTTGGCTCCCGAGATCGGACGAGATCGGGCCTTTTCAGGGTGGTATGGCCGTGAGCGGTACTGCTCTTGCAGATGGACACCCATGAAATGTCGAAAAAGATGCGGGGTATGATGCTCACAGCACCTGGTATTCCCAAGCGGTCTCCCAATCAGGTACTAACCAGGCCGAACCATGCGTGGCTTCCGAGATCGGACGAGATCGGGCCTTTTCAGGGTGGTATGGCCGTGAGCGGTACTGCTCTTGCAGATGGACACCCATGAAATGTCGAAAAAGATGCTGGGTATGATGCTCACAGCACCTGGTATTCCCAAGCGGTCTCCCAATCAGGTACTTACCAGGCCGAACCATGCTTGGCTCCCGAGATCGGACGAGATCGGGCCTTTTCAGGGTGGTATGGCCGTGAGCGGTACTGCACTAGCAGATGGACACCCATGAAATGTCGAAAAAGATGCGGGGTATGATGCTCACAGCACCTGGTATTCCCAAGCGGCCTCCCAATCAGGTACTAACCAGGCCGAACCATGCTTGGCTTCCGAGACCGGGCGAGATCGGGCTCTTTCAGGGTGGTATGGCCGTGAGCGGTACTGTTCTTGCAGATGGACACCCATGAAATGTCGAAAAAGATGCGGGGTATAATGCTCACAGCACCTGGTATTCCCAAGCGGTCTCCCAATCAGGTACTAAACAGGCCGAACCATGCTTGGCTTCCAAGATCGGACGAGATCGGGCCTTTTCAGGGTGGTATGGCCGTGAGCGGTAATGCTCTCGCAGATGGACACCCATGAAATGTCGAAAAAGATGCGGGGTATGATGCCCACAGCACCTGGTATTCCCAAGCGGTCTCCCAATCAGGTACTAACCAGGCCGAACGATGCTTGGCTCCCGAGATCGGGCGAGATCGGGCCTTTTCAGGGTGGTATGGCTGTGAGCGGTACTGCTCTTGCAGATGGACACCCATGAAATGTCGAAAAAGATGCGGGGTATGATGCTCACAGCACCTGGTATTCCCAAGCGGTCTCCCAATCAGGTACTAACCAGGCCGAACCATGCGTGGCTTCCGAGATCGGACGAGATCGGGCCTTTTCAGGGTGGTATGGCCGTGAGCGGTACTGCTCTTGCAGATGGACACCCATGAAATGTCGAAAAAGATGCTGGGTATGATGCTCACAGCACCTGGTATTCCCAAGCGGTCTCCCAATCAGGTACTAACCAGGCCGAACCATGCTTGGCTCCCGAGATCGGACGAGATCGGGCCTTTTCAGGGTGGTATGGCCGTGAGCGGTACTGCACTAGCAGATGGACACCCATGAAATGTCGAAAAAGATGCGGGGTATGATGCTCACAGCACCTGGTATTCCCAAGCGGCCTCCCAATCAGGTACTAACCAGGCCGAACCATGCTTGGCTTCCGAGACCGGGCGAGATCGGGCTCTTTCAGGGTGGTATGGCCGTGAGCGGTACTGTTCTTGCAGATGGACACCCATGAAATGTCGAAAAAGATGCGGGGTATAATGCTCACAGCACCTGGTATTCCCAAGCGGTCTCCCAATCAGGTACTAAACAGGCCGAACAATGCTTGGCTTCCAAGATCGGACGAGATCGGGCCTTTTCAGGGTGGTATGGCCGTGAGCGGTAATGCTCTTGCAGATGGACACCCATGAAATGTCGAAAAAGATGCGGGGTATGATGCTCACAGCACCTGGTATTCCCAAGCGGTCTCCCAATCAGGTACTAAACAGGCCGAACCATGCTTGGCTTCCGAGATCGGACGAGATCGGGCCTTTTCAGGGTGGTATGGCCGTGAGCGGTACTGCATTAGCAGATGGACACCCATGAAATGTCGAAAAAGATGCGGGGTATGATGCTCACAGCACCTGGTATTCCGAAGCGGTCTCCCAATCAGGTACTGAACAGGCCGAACCATGCTTGGCTGCCGAGATCGGACGAGATCGGGCCTTTTCAGGGTGGTATGGCCGTGAGCGGTACTGCACTAGCAGATGGACACCCATGAAATGTCGAAAAAGATGCGGGGTATGATGCCCACAGCACCTGGTATTCCCAAGCGGTCTCCCAATCAGGTACTAACCAGGCCGAACGATGCTTGGCTTCCAAGATCGGGCGAGATCGGGCCTTTTCAGGGTGGTATGGCTGTGAGCGGTACTGCTCTTGCAGATGGACACCCATGAAATGTCGAAAAAGATGCAGGGTATGATGCTCACAGCACCTGGTATTCCCAAGCGGTCTCCCAATCAGGTACTAACCAGGCCGAACCATGCTTGGCTGCCGAGATCGGACGAGATCGAACGAGATCGGGCCTTTTCAGGGTGGTATGCCCGTGAGCGGTACTGCTCTTGCAGATGGACACCCATGAAATTTTGAAAAAGATGCGGGGTATGATGCTCACAGAACCTGGTATTCCCAAGCGGTCTCCCAATCAGGTACTAACCAGGCCGAACAATGCTTGGCTTCCGAGATCGGACGAGATCGGGTCTTTTCAGGGTGGTATGGCCGTGAGCGGTACTGCTCTTGCAGATGGACACCCATGAAATGTCGAAAAAGATGCGGGGTATGATGCTCACAGCACCTGGTATTCCCAAGCGGTCTCCCAATCAGGTACCAACCAGGCCGAACCATGCTTGGCTTCCGAGATCGGACGAGATCGGGCCTTTTCAGGGTGGTATGGCCGTGAGCGGTACTTCACTAGCAGATGGACACCCATGAAATGTCGAAAAAGATGCGGGGTATGATGCTCACAGCACCTGGTATTCCCAAGCGGTCCCCCAATCAGGTACTAAACAGGCCGAACCATGCTCGGCTTCCGAGATCGGACGAGATCGGGCGAGGTCGGGCCTTTTCAGGGTGGTATGGCCGTGAGCGGTACTGCTCTTGCAGATGGACACCCATGAAATGTCGAAAAAGATGCGGGGTATGATGCTCACAGCACCTGGTATTCCCAAGCGGTCTCCCAACCAGGTACTAACCAGGCCAAACAATGCTTGGCTTCCGAGATCGGACGAGATCGGGCCTTTTCAGGGTGGTATGGCCGTGAGCGGTACTTTACTAGCAGATGGACACCCATGAAATGTCGAAAAAAATGCGGGGCATGGTTCTCACAGCACCTGGTATTCCCAGCACCTGGTATTCCCAAGCGGTCTCCCAATCAGGTACTAACCAGGCCGAATAATGCTTGGCTTCCGAGATCGGACGAGATCGGGCCTTTTCAGGGTGGTATGGCCGTGAGCGGTACTGCTCTTGCAGATGGACACCCATGAAATGTCGAAAAAGAGGCGGGGCAAGATGCTCACAGCACCTGGTATTCACAAGCGGTCTCCCAATCAGGTACTAAACAGGCCGAACCATGCTTGGCTTCCGAGATCGGACGAGATCGGGCCTTTTCAGGGTGGTATGGCCGTGAGCGGTACTGCACTTGCAGATGGACACCCATGAAATGTCGAAAAAGATGCGGGGCAAGATGCTCACAGCACCTGGTATTCCCAAGCGGTCTCCCAATCAGGTACTAAACAGGCCAAACCATGCTTGGCTTCCGAGATCGGACGAGATCGGGCGAGATCGGGCCTTATCAGGGTGGTATGGCCGTGAGCGGTACTGCTCTTGCAGATGGACACCCATGAAATGTCGAAAAAGATGCGGGGTATGATGCTCACAGCACCTGGTATTCACAAGCGGTCTCCCAATCAGGTAATAACCAGGCCGAACTATGCTTGGCTTCCGAGATCGGACGAGATCGGGCGAGATCGGGCCTTATCAGGGTGGTATGGCCATGAGGGGTACTGCTCTTGCAGATGGACACCCATGAAATGTCGAAAAAGATGCGGGGCAAGATGCTCACAGCACCTGGTATTCCCAAGCGGTCTCCCAATCAGGTACTAAACAGGCCGAACCATGCTTGGCTTCCGAGATCGGACGAGATCGGGCGAGATCGGGCCTTATCAGGGTGGTATGGCCGTGAGCGGTACTGCTCTTGCAGATGGACACCCATGAAATGTCGAAAAAGATGCGGGGTATGATGCTCACGGGACCTTGTATTCCCAAGCGGTCTCCCAATCAGGTACTAACCAGGCCGAACCATCCTTGGCTCCCGAGATCGGACGAGATCGGGCCTTTTCAGGGTGGTATGGCCGTGAGCGGTACTGCTCTTGCAGATGGACATCCATGAAATGTCGAAAAAGATGCGGGGCAAGATGCTCACAGCACCTGGTATTCCCAAGCGGTCTCCCAATCAGGTACTAAACAGGCCGAACAATGCTTGGCTTCCGAGATCGGACGAGATCGGGCCTTTTCAGGGTGGTATGGCCGTGAGCGGTAGTGCTTTTGCAGATGGACACCCATGAAATGTCGAAAAAGATGCGGGGCAAGATGCTCACAGCACCTGGTATTCCCAAGCGGTCTCCCAATCAGGTACTAACCAGGCCGAACCATGCTTGGCTGCCGAGATCGGACGAGATCGGACGAGATCGGGCCTTTTCAGGGTGGTATGGCCGTGAGCGTTACTGCTCTTGCAGATGGACACCCATGAAATGTCGAAAAAGATGCGGGGTATGATGCTCACAGCACCTGGTATTCCCAAGCGGTCTCCCAATCAGGTACTAAACAGGCCGAACCATGCTTGGCTTCCGAGATCGGACGAGATCGGGCCTTTTCAGGGTGGTATGGCCGTGGGCAGTACTGCTCTTGCAGATGGACACCCATGAAATGTCGAAAAAGATGCGGGGTATGATGCTCACAGCACCTGGTATTCCCAAGCGGTCTCCCAATCAGGTACTAACCAGGCCGAACCATGCTTGGCTGGAGAGATCGGACGAGATCGGGCCTTTTCAGGGTGGTATGGCCGTGAGCGGTACTGCACTAGCAGATGGACACCCATGAAATGTCGAAAAAGATGCGGGGTATGATGCTCACAGCACCTGGTATTCCCAAGCGGTCTCCCAATCAGGTACTAAACAGGCCGAACTATGCTTGGCTTCCGAGATCGGACGAGATCGGGCCTTTTCAGGGTGGTATGGCCGTGAGCGGTACTGCACTAGCAGATGGACACCCATGAAATGTCGAAAAAGATGCGGGGTATGATGCTCACAGCACCTGGTATTCCCAAGCGGTCTCCCAATCAGGTACTAACCAGGCCGAACAATGCTTGGCTGCCGAGATCGTACGAGATCGGGCGAGATCGGGCCTTATCAGGGTGGTATGACCGTGAGCGGTACTGCTCTTGCAGATGGACACTTATGAAATGTCGAAAAAGATGCGGGGTATGATGCTCACAGCACCTGGTATTCCCAAGCGGTCTCCCAATCAGGTACTAAACAGGCCGAACCATGCTTGGCTTCCGAGATCAGACGAGATCGGGCCTTTTCAGGGTGGTATGGCCGTGAGCGGTACTGCACTAGCAGATGGACACCCATGAAATGTCGAAAAAGATGCGGGGCAAGATGCTCACAGCACCTGGTATTCCCAAGCGGTCTCCCAATCAGGTACTAACCAGGCCGAACCATGCTTGGCTTCCGAGATCGGACGAGATCGGGCCTTTTCAGGGTGGTATGGCCGTGAGCGGTACTGCTCTTTCAGATGGACACCCATGAAATGTCGAAAAAGATGCGGGGTATGATGCTCACAGCACCTGGTATTCCCAAGCGGTCTCCCAATCAGGTACTAAACAGGCCGAATCATGCTTGGCTGCCGAGATCGGGCGAGATCGGACGAGATCGGGCCTTTTCAGGGTGGTATGGCCGTGAGCGGTACTGCACTAGCAGATGGACACCCATGAAATGTCGAAAAAGATGCGGGGTATGATGCTCACAGCACCTGGTATTCACAAGCGGTCTCCCAATTAGGTACTAAACAGGCCGATCCATGCTTGGCTTCCGAGATCGGACGAGATCGGGCCTTTTCAGGGTGGTATGGCCGTGAGCGGTACTGCACTAGCAGATGGACACCCATGAAATGTCGAAAAAGATGCGGGGTATGATGCTCACAGCACCTGGTATTCCCAAGCGGTCTCCCAATCAGGTACTAACCAGGCCAAACCATGCTTGGCTTCCTAGATCGGGCGAGATCGGGCCTTTTCAGGGTGGTATGGCCGTGAGCGGTAGTGCTTTTGCAGATGGACACCCATGAAATGTCGAAAAAGATGCGGGGTATGATGCTCACAGCACCTGGTATTCCCAAGCGGTCTCCCAATCAGGTACTAACCAGGCCGAACCATGCTTGGCTTCCGAGATCGGAGGAGATTGGGCCTTTTCAGGGTGGTATGGCCGTGAGCGGTACTGCTCTTGCAGATGGACACCCATGAAATGTCGAAAAAGATGCGGGGCAAGATGCTCACAGCACCTGGTATTCCCAAGAGGTCTCCCAATCAGGTACTAAACAGGCTGAACCCTGCTTGGCTGCCGAGATCGGACGAGATCGGGCGAGATCGGGCCTTATCAGGGTGGTATGGCCGTGAGCGGTACTGCTCTTGCAGATGGACACCCATGAAATGTCGAAAAAGATGCGGGGTATGATGCTCACAGCACCTGGTATTCTCAAGCGGTCTCCCAATTAGGTACTAACCAGGCCAAACCATGCTTGGCTGCCGAGTTCGGACGAGATCGGGCGAGATCGGGCCTTTTCAGGGTGGTATGGCCGTGAGCGGTACTGCTCTTGCAGATGGACACCCATGAAATGTCGAAAAAAATGCAGGGTATGATGCTCACAGCACCTGATATTCCCAAGCGGTCTCCCAATCAGGTACTAACCAGGCCGAACAATGCTTTGCTGCCGAGATCGGACGAGATCGGGCGAGATCGGGCCTTATCAGGGTTGTATGGCCGTGAGCGGTACTGCTCTTGCAGATGGACACCCATGAAATGTCGAAAAAGATGCGGGGTATGATGCTCACAGCACCTGGTATTCCCAAGCGGTCTCCCAATCAGGTACTAACCAGGCCGAACCATGCTTGGCTGCCGAGATCGGACGAGATCGGGCGAGATCGGGCCTTTTCAGGGTGGTATGGCCGTGAGCGGTACTGCTCTTGCAGATGGACACCCATGAAATGTCGAAAAAGATGCGGGGTATGATGCTCACAGCACCTGGTATTCCCAAGCGGTCTCCCAATCAGGTACTAACCAGGCCGAACCATGCTTGGCTGCCGAGGTCGGACGAGATCGGGCGAGATCGGGCCTTTTCAGGGTGGTATGGCGGTGAACGGTACTGCTCTTGCAGATGGACACCCATGAAATGTCGAAAAAGATGCGGGGTATGATGCTCACAGCACCTGGTATTCCCAAGCGGTCTCCCAATCAGGTACTAACCAGGCCGAACCATGCTTGGCTGCCGAGGTCGGACGAGATCGGGCGAGATCGGGCCTTATCAGGGTGGTATGGCCGTGAGCGGTACTGCTCTTGCAGATGAACACTGTCAGGTTCATTAATAATTACCTTCGTCCGTAATTATCAATAACTGCAGGAAGACATCTTATTCAATTATTGACATTTAATTAAATAGAAATGGATACAACAGATAAAAGCCTCCGGAGGGGAGCGTTACAGCAAGTGTCACCTTACAACTTCCGAACGTCTCCTCGAATAGACGTTTTCGTCCCATTCTTATGGTCACAAGTTACAGAGTTGTTGATCATTCCATCACGTATGAGTAAAAACAACATCTGGGACTACAATAACAATCAAAGTATTTTACTAATAACAAAAACAGGGACTAGACCTAACAACATGTAGATTAGAGTAATTATACAACCTCCTTGACCTAAGAATCATATAATATAATCATAATCATATAATCGTTACATACAGAAAAACCCGAAGTGTACGGTTACATAACGATAACAATATTCTTGTTATTGTCCGAATAGCCCTGTCCTCGTCACCAAGGGCCCACCAAATCTCAAGGACCCAGATTGGGTGGATTGTTTGTATAACCATCCTGGAACAGGCTGTCCAGGTTAAAGATGACTTGGTGTGACCTCAACACTTTTGAAAAACAGAAAGAGAATGATTTAACAAAGTAATGAATTAATACAGAGAAAAGAAAGAGAATGATTTAATAAAGAAATGAATTAATATAACTATTATAATAGTAAAACAGAACAAACCCAACAGACACCCACGAAATGTCGAAAAAGATGCGGGGTATGATGCTCACAGCACCTGGTATTCCCAAGCGGTCTCCCAATCAGGTACTAACCAGGCCGAACCATGCTTGGCTTCCGAGATCGGACGAGATCGGGCGAGATCGGGCCTTTTCAGGGTGGTATGGCCGTGAACGGTACTGCTCTTGCAGATGGACACCCATGAAATGTCGAAAAAGATGCGGGGTATGATGCTCACAGCACCTGGTATTCCCAAGCGGTCTCCCAATCAGGTACTAACCAGGCCGAACTATGCTTGGCTTCCTAGATCGGACGAGATCGGGCCTTTTCAGGGTGGTATGGCCGTGAGCGGTACTGCTCTTGCAGATGGACACCCATGAAATGTCGAAAAAGATGCGGGGTATGATGCTCACAGCACCTGGTATTCCCAAGCGGTCTCCCAATCAGGTACTAACCAGGCCGAACATGCTTGGCTTTCGAGATCGGACGAGATCGGGCCTTTTCAGGGTGGTATGGCCGTGAGCGATACTGCTCTTGCAGATGGACACCCATGAAATGTCGAAAAAGATGCGGGGTATGATGCTCACAGCACCTGGTATTCCCAAGCGGTCTCCCAATCAGGTACTAACCAGGCCGAACCATGCTTGGCTTCCGAGATCGGACGAGATCGGGCCTTTTCAGGGTGGTATGGCCGTGAGCGGTACTGTTCTTGCAGATGGACACCCATGAAATGTCGAAAAAGATGCGGGGTATGATGCTCACAGCACCTGGTATTCCCAAGGGGTCTCCCAATCAGGTACTAACCAGGCCGAACCATGCTTGGCTGCCGAGATCGGACGAGATCGGGCGAGATCGGGCCTTATCAGGGTGGTATGGCCGTGAGCGGTACGGCTCTTGCAGATGGACACCCATGAAATGTCGAAAAAGATGCGGGGTCTGATGCTCACAGCACCTGGTATTCCCAAGTGGTCTCCCAATCAGGTACTAAACAGGCCGAACAATGCTTGGCTTCCGAGATCGGACGAGATCGGGCCTTTTCAGGGTGGTATGGCCGTGAGCGGTACTGCTTTTGCAGATGGACACCCATGAAATGTCGAAAAAGATGCGGGGTATGATGCTCACAGCACCTGGTATTCCCAAGCGGTCTCCCAACTAGGTACTAACCAGGCCCAACCATGCTTGGCTTCCAAGATCGGACGAGATCGGGCCTTTTCAGGGTGGTATGGCCGTGAGCGGTACTGCACTAGCAGATGGACACCCATGAAATGTCGAAAAAGACGCGGGGTATGATGCTCACAGCACCTGGTATTCCCAAGCGGTCTCCCAATCAGGTACTAACCAGGCCGAACTATGCTTGGCTTCCGAGATCGGACGAGATCAGGCCTTTTCAGGGTGGTATGGCCGTGAGCGGTACTGCTCTTGCAGATGGACACCCATGAGCTAAAGTATTTATTCGACCTTCTACACCTGCTACCCAAATCAATTGGGATTTGACATTATTCAAAGTCAGTTGGAATATTCAGGTTATAAAAGAGGGGGGAAAAGGCAGGAATATATACAGCTATGTTTTACTTTTGTGCATTTCAGGCCAAATTGGTATTTGTCTTTGAGTCAGCAATAATAACAAAGGAGTAAAGTCAGCTTGATTGCAGTAAGACTTTTTGCACTCTATACACTCAATTTTCACATGTTGTTTTACTTCTGGACACTGCAAATGGACTGCACATCTGTTGCATCGTGTGTATATATGTGTATTACCGTACTTTGAATTTTGATTTAAACCTTTACAACCCAACTGCCTCAGATCAAGCAATTATAATGTAAAGTAGTAGATGTTTAAAAAAAGCACCAAATGCAAAAAGATAACAAAATAACAATACTAAATAGTCAAATAAGCAACTCCATTATTCTTTTAGAGAAAATATCTCAGCGGGGTCAAGTCATTCAATTCAAATCGACTGGTAATCAGATTCAATTAAAGACTAACCGATTGGGTGCAATGTTGTAGTGGCAGCACAACTAAATGAATTCACTGAATTTAAATGGGATTTATAAGTGTTTTCACATTTTATACTGTAAAACAAAAAATCACATAGGATTTATGGTTAAACACTGGAGCTACAGAATTTTACCAGAAATTACATTCAATTGGTATAGCACTTCAATAACCACCAATTTATTGGATCACTATTGTAGATTTTTCATTTCACTGAAACTAAAATTATATTGCTCCACCACCACATGCACACACCCCTTTTTTACTGTATAACTCTAGCAACCACAAGTATTTTATTTTTATTTTTTTAAGAAGAAAATGACTGACTATTCTTCTGTCTGTTCAGATATCACTACTTTTACATGATAAGAGAAGTAATTTTTAAAGAAGGCTCAGCAAAATACCCAGCATTCAATAGTACTGGCATGCTGGATCTTGCAAACTACACTCCTCAACTGCACAGAAAAAAAATAGAAAAAAACAGTCATACATTGTCTGCAGTACTTTCCACTCATTCGCTTACACTTTGTACTCCATCCTTTCTACACAAAAAGCATCATCCCGCTGTTACAGAGTAAAGAAGGTTGCACAGAGTCCTTTTCTTGCTGTTCTGTCTCTTTAGAACAGAAGGACACTTTGCGCTTCACAGAATGCAAGTCTACAAGTACTGCTGCTTAGATGTGGTTGAATGTTAGGCCCCTAAGAAATACATGTGAAGCAACAGCAATGCTTTACAAGGTGTCTATTGTTTATATAAATAAAAATAAAACAGGTTACGAAAACATGCTGTAAAATCCAAATCATATTTTATCATAGTTTCACATGCTTAAACTAATAGTAATTGTTTAGTATAAATGATCGTCATGTGAAAGACATTGTTTAGTATTCTTTCATTCATTCATTCTCTCAACCGCTTATCCTCACAAGGGTCACGGGGGGTGCTAAGGCCTATCCCAGCTATCTACGGGCACCAGGCGGGGGACAAAAGAATGAACATAATTTAAAGTAATTGCTCTACAGTTGTACTGCATACCGGAGGTCATTTAATTCATTCAGATCAAGAACCTCAAATAACATATCGGCTGGTATTGTTGGAGATGGAAATCCAACTCATTTTATCTCTGAGGGCTAGCTGCGAATGCACTTGCATTATGTCAGTAAAATTCTAGAAATCATAGCGAAAGGGTTATTTTTCAAGAACATCTGTTCCCGAAAGACCGACAAATTGTCTTTATTTGATGCTCTTGTCAGGAGTGGTTGGATTGCCTTTCCTGGCATGACGTCACGATAACTATCAGCTGTCACTAATTACGTGATTAGATTATTTTTGGCGTCACTGGACAAGGTCCAAGTGGACATGGGGAAGCTGGAGCACCTCTTTGAGTCCAGGGCCAAAGAGACGCCATGGGCCAAGAAAGCGCCAGAGAGCAAAAAGTCCGAGATCCTGGTTCTGGACTCCAAGCGGAGCACCGCCATCAACATCGGGATGACGGTCCTGCCCGCCGTTCACGTCATCAAGAGCGCCATCCTCAACTTTGACGACTTTGCCATCAACAAGGAGGGTGTGGAGAAGATCCTGAGCATGACGCCCACAGAGGAGGAGAAGCAGAAGATCCGCGAGGCTCGCTCGGCCAATCCCGACGTTCCCCTGGGGACGGCCGAGGAATTCCTCTCGGGCCTGGCTTCCGTCAGCGCCTTGACCCCCCGCCTGCAGCTGTGGTCTTTCAAACTCAACTATGAGGCACTCGAGCAGGAGATCGCCGAGCCCCTGTTTGACCTGAAGTTGGGCATGGAGCAGCTGGCCGGCAACCGGACCTTCAAGAAGATCCTGGCCACGCTGCTGGCCGTGGGGAACTTCCTCAACGGGTGTCCTCCTCACCAGAATCTTCAGGCTCCCTCCATGGTGAATCAATTCCTCTGGGCATAGGCATAAGATAACTTGGGCGCTCTCTGGTGGTTGTACGCACCTGGGCATCATGATGAAACGGTAAAGGCTTCCCAGGGCGACGTGCATAGCAGTGGTGGGGCGTATGAGTACGCTGCGGCTCTAACTCTTCTACCAGCTGTGGCTCATCTCTAGAAATGATGTGCCTGAGAGCCCCGCACCACGGTGTGTCCATTACAAAATTCCTAAACGATTCTGAGGGGTTTCTTATACATTCCAAGCAGTCCGGTGTCTTCGAGGTGGATGGTTTGCGTCGCCGAGTGCGTCGGCGCGAGCGTGGGTGGCGCTCCGCTGGGTCCATAATGGTTGGATCGTGCTGTTACGATTTCGCCGCGTAGTGCGACGCGATCGTAGGGTAAGTTGAACCCAGATGCAGAGTCGCCGAAGTAATTGGAAAGGTGAGGCAGATCTGTAGCTCTTGTTGGTTGATTTAATAAACGGGGTAACATAACTTAAACAACTTGGCTTGACCACTCATTACAAACGAACTGAACATGCGGCGTGGCGTCAATGGAAACAGCAATTACTACGAGGATTAACAGGAAACGAAACCAGAACTTAACCAGTCGATCCAACCGCGTCCACAGAAAATCATAATGCTTAAATACCAAAAATAATCTAATCACGTAATTAGTGACAGCTGATAGTTATCGTGACGTCATGCCAGGAAAGGCAATCCAACCACTCCTGACAGCTCTGAGTGATTTTGGATCCTTTGTTTCTCCCCCAAGTAATGAGGACATGTTCTTTTTAAGATAGCTCTCCATCTAAGTCCTACTATAGGTCCAGTCTTGGTAAAAGGTGCATGATGACAACTGATCTATCTGAAATCCAGAATTTGATCTGGATTTCAGATAGATCACCCATGAAATGTCGAAAAAGATGCGGGGTATGATGCTCACAGCACCTGGTATTCCCAAGCGGTCTCCCAATCAGGTACTAACCAGGCCGTACCATGCTTGGTTTCCGAGATCGAACGAGATCGGGCCTTTTCAGGGTGGTATGGCCGTGAGCGGTACTGCTCCTGCAGATGGACACCCATGAAATGTCGAAAAAGATGCGGGGTATGATGCTCACTGCACCTGGTATTCCCAAGCGGTCTCCCAATCTGGTACTAAACAAGTCTAACCATGCTTGGCTTCCGAGATCGGGCGAGATCGGGCCTTTTCAGGGTGGTATGGCCGTGAGCGGTACTGCTCTTGCAGATGGACACCCATGAAATGTCGAAAAAGATGCGGGGTATGATGCTCACAGCACCTGGTATTCCCAAGCGGTCTCCCAATCAGGTACTAACCAGGCCGAACCATGCTTGGCTTCCGAGATCGGACGAGATCGGGCCTTTTCAGGGTGGTATGGCCGTGTACGGTACTGCATTAGCAGATGGACACCCATGAAATGTCGAAAAAGATGCGGGGCATGGTTCTCACAGCACCTGGTATTCCCAAGCGGTCTCCCAATCTGGTACTAAACAAGTCTAACCATGCTTGGCTTCCGAGATCGGGCGAGATCGGGCCTTTTCAGGGTGGTATGGCCGTGAGCGGTACTGCTTTTGCAGATGGACACCCATGAAATGTCGAAAAAGATGCGGGGTATGATGCTCACAGCACCTGGTATTCCCAAGCGGTCTCCCAACCAGGTACTAACCAGGCCCAACCATGCTTGGCTTCCAAGATCGGACGAGATCGGGCCTTTTCAGGGTGGTATGGCCGTGAGCGGTACTGCTTTTGCAGATGGACACCCGTGAAATGTCGAAAAAGATGCGGGGTATGATGCTCACAGCACCTGGTATTCCCAGGCGGTCTCCCAACCAGGTACTAACCAGGCCCAACCATGCTTGGCTTCCAAGATCGGACGAGATCGGGCCTTTTCAGGGTGGTATGGCCGTGAGCGGTACTGCATTAGCAGATGGACACCCATGAAATGTCGAAAAAGATGCGGGGTATGATGCTCACAGCACCTGGTATTCCCAAGCGGTCTCCCAATCAGGTACTAACCAGGCCGAACCATGCTTGGCTTCCGAGATCGGACGAGATCAGGCCTTTTCAGGGTGGTATGGCCGTGAGCGGTACTGCTCTTGCAGATGGACACCCATGAGCTAAAGTATTAATTCGACCTTCTACACCTGCTACCCAAATCAATTGGGATTTGACATTATTCAAAGTCAGTTGGAATATTCAGGTTATAAAAGAGGGGGGAAAAGGCAGGAATATATACAGCTATGTTTTACTTTTGTGCATTTCAGGCCAAATTGGTATTTGTCTTTGAGTCAGCAATAATAACAAAGGAGTAAAGTCAGCTTGATTGCAGTAAGACTTTTTGCACTCTATACACTCAATTTTCACATGTTTTACTTCTGGACGCTGCAAATGGACTGCACATCTGTTGCATCGTGTGTATATATGTGTATTACCGTACTTTGAATTTTGATTTAAACCTTTACAACCCAACTACCTCAGATCAAGCAATTATAATGTAAAGTAGTAGATGTTTAAAAAAAGCACTAAAAGCAAAAAGATAACAAAATAACAATACTAAATAGTCAAATAAGCAACTCCATTATTCTTTTAGAGAAAATATGTCAGCGGGGTCAAGTCATTCAATTCAAATCGACTGGTAATCAGATTCAATTAAAGACTAACTGATTGGGTGCAATGTTGTAGTGGCAGCACAACTAAATGAATTCACTGAATTTAAATGGGATTTATAAGTGTTTTCACATTTTATACTGTAAAACAAAAAATCACATAGGATTTATGGTTAAACACTGGAGCTACAGAATTTTACCAGAAATTACATTCAATTGGTATAGCACTTCAATAACCACCAATTTATTGGAACACTATTGTAGATTTTTCATTTCACTGAAACTAAAATTATATTGCTCCACCACCACATGCACACACCTCTTTTTTACTGTATAACTCTAGCAACCACAAGTATTTTATTTTTATTTTTTTAAGAAGAAAATGACTGACTATTCTTCTGTCTGTTCAGATATCACTACTTTTACATGATAAGAGAAGTAATTTTTAAAGAAGGCTCAGCAAAATACCCAGCATTCAATAGTACTGGCATGCTGGATCTTGCAAACTACACTCCTCAACTGCACGGAAAAAAAATAGAAAAAAACAGTCATACATTGTCTGCAGTACTTTCCACTCATTCGCTTACACTTTGTACTCCATCCTTTCTACACAAAAAGCATCATCCCGCTGTTACAGAGTAAAGAAGGTTGCACAGAGTCCTTTTCTTGCTGTTCTGTCTCTTTAGAACAGAAGGACACTTTGCGCTTCACAGAATGCAAGTCTACAAGTACTGCTGCTTAGATGTGGTTGAATGTTAGGCCCCTAAGAAATACATGTGAAGCAACAGCAATGCTTTACAAGGTGTCTATTGTTTATATAAATAAACATAAAACAGGTTACGAAAACATGCTGTAAAATCCAAATCATATTTTATCATAGTTTCACATGCTTAAACTAATAGTAATTGTTTAGTATAAATGATCGTCATGTGAAAGACATTGTTTAGTATTCTTTCATTCATTCATTCTCTCAACCGCTTATCCTCACAAGGGTCACGGGGGGTGCTAAGGCCTATCCCAGCTATCTACGGGCACCAGGCGGGGGACAAAAGAATGAACATAATTTAAAGTAATTGCTCTACAGTTGTACTGCATACCGGAGGTCATTTAATTCATTCAGATCAAGAACCTCAAATAACATATCGGCTGGTATTGTTGGAGATGGAAATCCAACTCATTTTATCTCTGAGGGCTAGCTGCGAATGCACTTGCATTATGTCAGTAAAATTCTAGAAATCATAGCGAAAGGGTTATTTTTCAAGAAAATCTGTTCCCGAAAGACCGACAAATTGTCTTTATTTGATGCTCTTGTCAGGAGAGGTTGGATTGCCTTTCCTGGCATGACGTCACGATAACTATCAGCTGTCACTAATTACGTGATTAGATTATTTTTGGCGTCACTGGACAAGGTCCAAGTGGACATGGGGAAGCTGGAGCACCTCTTTGAGTCCAGGGCCAAAGAGACGCCATGGGCCAAGAAAGCGCCAGAGAGCAAAAAGTCCGAGATCCTGGTTCTGGACTCCAAGCGGAGCACCGCCATCAACATCGGGATGACGGTCCTGCCCGCCGTTCACGTCATCAAGAGCGCCATCCTCAACTTTGACGACTTTGCCATCAACAAGGAGGGTGTGGAGAAGATCCTGAGCATGACGCCCACAGAGGAGGAGAAGCAGAAGATCCGCGAGGCTCGCTCGGCCAATCCCGACGTTCCCCAGGGGACGGCCGAGGAATTCCTCTCGGGCCTGGCTTCCGTCAGCGCCTTGACCCCCCGCCTGCAGCTGTGGTCTTTCAAACTCAACTATGAGGCACTCGAGCAGGAGATCGCCGAGCCCCTGTTTGACCTGAAGTTGGGCATGGAGCAGCTGGCCGGCAACCGGACCTTCAAGAAGATCCTGGCCACGCTGCTGGCCGTGGGGAACTTCCTCAACGGGTGTCCTCCTCACCAGAATCTTCAGACTCCCTCCATGGTGAATCAATTCCTCTGGGCATAGGCATAAGATAACTTGGGCGCTCTCTGGTGGTTGTACGCACCTGGGCATCATGATGAAACGGTAAAGGCTTCCCAGGGCGACGTGCATAGCAGTGGTGGGGCGTATGAGTACGCTGCGGCTCTAACTCTTCTACCAGCTGTGGCTCATCTCTAGAAATGATGTGCCTGAGAGCCCCGCACCACGGTGTGTCCATTACAAAATTCCTAAACGATTCTGAGGGGTTTCTTATACATTCCAAGCAGTCCGGTGTCTTCGAGGTGGATGGTTTGCGTCGCCGAGTGCGTCGGCGCGAGCGTGGGTGGCGCTCCGCTGGGTCCATAATGGTTGGATCGTGCTGTTACGATTTCGCCGCGTAGTGCGACGCGATCGTAGGGTAAGTTGAACCCAGATGCAGAGTCGCCGAAGTAATTGGAAAGGTGAGGCAGATCTGTAGCTCTTGTTGGTTGATTTAATAAACGGGGTAACATAACTTAAACAACTTGGCTTGACCACTCATTACAAACGAACTGAACATGCGGCGTGGCGTCAATGGAAACAGCAATTACTACGAGGATTAACAGGAAACGAAACCAGAACTTAACCAGTCGATCCAACCGCGTCCACAGAAAATCATAATGCTTAAATACCAAAAATAATCTAATCACGTAATTAGTGACAGCTGATAGTTATCGTGACGTCATGCCAGGAAAGGCAATCCAACCACTCCTGACAGCTCTGAGTGATTTTGGATCCTTTGTTTCTCCCCCAAGTAATGAGGACATGTTCTTTTTAAGATAGCTCTCCATCTAAGTCCTACTATAGGTCCAGTCTTGGTAAAAGGTGCATGATGACAACTGATCTATCTGAAATCCAGAATTTGATCTGGATTTCAGATAGATCACCCATGAAATGTCGAAAAAGATGCGGGGTATGATGCTCACAGCAACTGGTATTCCCAAGCGGTCTCCCAATCAGGTACTAACCAGGCCGAACCATGCTTGGCTTCCGAGATCGGACGAGATCGGGCCTTTTCAGGGTGGTATGGCCGTGAGCGGTACTGCACTAGCAAATGGACACCCATGAAATGTCGAAAAAGATGCGGGGTATGATGCTCACAGTACCTGGTATTCCCAAGCGGTCTCCCAATCAGGTACTAACCAGGCGGAACCATGCTTGGCTTCCGAGATCGGACGAGATCGGTTCTTTTCAGGGTGGTATGGCCGTGAACGGTACTGCACTAGCAGATGGACACCCATGAAATGTCGAAAAAGATGCGGGGTATGATGCTCACAGCACCTGGTATTCCCAAGCGGTCTCCCAATCAGGTACTAACCAGGCCGAACCATGCTTGGCTTCCGAGATCGGGCGAGATCGGGCCTTTTCAGGGTGGTATGGCCGTGAGCAGTACTGCTCTTGCAGATGGACACCCATGAAATGTCGAAAAAGATGCGGGGTATGATGCTCACCGCACCTGGTATTCCCAAGCGGTCTCCCAATCAGGTACTAACCAGGCCGACCCATGCTTGGCTACCGAGATCGGACGAGATCGGGCGAGATCGGGCCTTATCAGGGTGGTATGGCCGTGAGCGGTACTGCTCTTGCAGATGGACACCCATGAAATGTCGAAAAAGATGCGGGGTATGATGCTCACAGCACCTGGTATTCCCAAGCGGTCTCCCAATCAGGTACTAAACAGGCCGAACCATGCTTGGCTTCCGAGATCGGACGAGATCGGGCCTTTTCAGGGTGGTATGGCTGTGAGCGGTACTGCACTTGCAGATGGACACCCATGAAATGTCGAAAAAGATGCGGGGTATGATGCTCACAGCACCTGGTATTCCCAAGCGGTCTCCCAATCAGGTACTAACCAGGCCGAACCATGCTTGGCTTCCGAGATCGGACGAGATCAGGCCTTTTCGGGGTGGTATGGCCGTGGGGGGTACTGCTTTTGCAGATGGACACCCATGAAATGTCGAAAAAGATGCGGGGTATGATACTCACAGCACCTGGCATTCCCAAGCGGTCTCCCAATCAGGTACTAAACAGGCCGAACCATACTTGGCTTCCAAGATCGGAGGAGATCGGGCCTTTTCAGGGTGGTATGGCCGTGAGCGGTACTGCCCTTGCAGATGGACACCCATGAAATGTGGAAAAAGATGCGGGGTATGATGCTCACAGGATCTGGTATTCCCAAGCGGTCTCCCAATCAGGTACTAAACAGGCCGAACCATGTTTGGCTTCCGAGGTCGGACGAGATCGGGCCTTTTCAGGGTGGTATGGCCGTGAGCGGTACTGCACTAGCAGATGGACACCCATGAAATGTCGAAAAAGATGCGGGGTATGATGCTCACAGCACCTGGTATTCCGAAGCGGTCTCCCAATCAGGTACTAAACAGGCCGAACCATGCTTGGCTGCCGAGATCGGACGAGATCGGGCCTTTTCAGGGTGGTATGGCCGTGAGCGGTACTGCACTAGCAGATGGACACCCATGAAATGTCGAAAAAGATGCGGGGTATGATGCCCACAGCACCTGGTATTCCCAAGCGGTCTCCCAATCATGTTCTAACCAGGCCGAACCATGCTTGGCTTCCGAGATCGGACGAGATCGGGCCTTTTCAGGGTGGTATGGCCGTGAGCGGTGCTGCACTAGCAGATGGACACCCATGAAATGTCGAAAAAGATGCGGGGTATGATGCTCACAGCACCTGGTATTCCCAAGCAGTCTCCCAATCAGGTACTAACCAGGCCGAACCATGCTTGGCTGCCGAGATCGGGCGAGATCGGGCCTTTTCAGGGTGGTATGGCCGTGAGCGGTACTGCTCTTGCAGATGGACACCCATGAAATGTCGAAAAAGATGCGGGGTATGATGCTCACAGCACCTGGTATTCCCAAGCGGTCTCCCAATCAGGTACTAACCAGGCCGAACCATGCTAGGCTTCCGAGATCGGACGAGATCGGGCCTTTTCAGGGTGGTATGGCCGTGAGCGGTACTGCTCTTGCAGATGGACACCCATGAAATGTCGAAAAAGATGCGGGGTATGATGCTCACAGCACCTGGTATTCCCAAGCGGTCTCCCAATCAGGTACTAACCAGGCCGAACTATGCTTGGCTGCCGAGATCGGACGAGATCGGGAGAGATCGGGCCTTATCAGGGTGGTATGGCCGTGAGCGGTACTGCTCTTGCAGATGGACACCCATGAAATGTCGAAAAAGATGCGGGGTATGATGCTCACAGCACCTGGTATTCCCAAGCGGTCTCCCAATCAGGTACCAAACAGGCCGATCCATGCTTGGCTTCCGAGATCGGACGAGATCAGGCCTTTTCAGGGTGGTATGGCCGTGAGCGGTACTGCTCTTGCAGATGGACACCCATGAAATGTCGAAAAAGATGCGGGGCAAGATGCTCACAGCACCTGGTATTCCCAAGCGGTCTCCCAATCAGGTACTAAACAGGCCGAACAATGCTTGGCTTCCGAGATCGGACGAGATCGGACGAGATCGGGCCTTTTCAGGGTGGTATAGCCGTGAGCGTTACTGCTCTTGCAGATGGACACCCATGAAATGTCGAAAAAGATGCGGGGCAAGATGCTCACAGCATCTGGTATTCCCAAGCGGTCTCCCAATCAGGTACTAAACAGGCCGAACCATGCTTGGCTTCCGAGATCGGACGAGATCGGGCGAGATCGGGCCTTATCAGGGTGGTATGGCTGTGAGCGGTACTGCTCTTGCAGATGGACACCCATGAAATGTCGAAAAAGATGCGGGGCAAGATGCTCACAGCACCTGGTATTCCCAAGCGGTCTCCCAATCAGGTACTAAACAGGCCGAACGATACTTGGCTTCCGAGATCGGACGAGATCGGGCGAGATCGGGCCTTATCAGGGTGGTATGGCCGTGAGCGGTACTGCTCTCGCATATGGACACCAATGAAATGTCGAAAAAGATGCGGGGTATGATGCTCACAGCACCTGGTATTCCCAAGCGGTCTCCCAATCAGGTACTAAACAGGCCAATCCATGCTTGGCTTCCGAAATCGGACGAGATCGGGCCTTTTCAGGGTGGTATGGCCGTGAGCAGTACTGCACTAGCAGATGGACACCCATGAAATGTCGAAAAAAATGCGGGGTATGATGCTCACAGCACCTGGTATTCCCAAGCGGTCTCCCAATCAGGTACTAACCAGGCCGTACCATGCTTGGCTTCCGAGATCGGGCGAGATCGGGCCTTTTCAGGGTGGTATGGCCGTGAGCGGTACTGCACTTGCAGATGGACACCCATGAAATGTCGAAAAAGATGCGGGGTATGATGCTCACAGCACCTGGTATTCCCAAGCGGTCTCCCAATCAGGTACTAAACAGGCCGAACCATGCTTGGCTTCCAAGATCGGACGAGATCGGGCCTTTTCAGGGTGGTATGGCCGTGAGCGGTACTGCTCTTGCAGATGGACACCCATGAAATGTCGAAAAAGATGCGTGGTATGATGCTCACAGCACCTGGTATTCCCAAGCGGTCTCCCAATCAGGTACTAAACAGGCCGAACCATGCTTGGCTTCCGAGATCAGACGAGATCGGGCCTTATCAGGGTGGTATGGCCGTGAGAGGTACTGCACTAGCAGATGGACACCCATGAAATGTCGAAAAAGATGCGGGGTATGATGCTCACAGCACCTGGTATTCCCAAGCGGTCTCCCAATCAGGTACTAAACAGGCCGAACCATGCTTGGCTGCCGAGATCGGACGAGATCGGACGAGATCGGGCCTTATCAGGGTGGTATGGCCGTGAGCGGTACTGCACTAGCAGATGGACACCCATGAAATGTCGAAAAAGATGCGGGGTATGATGCTCACAGCACCTGGTATTCCCAAGCGGTCTCCCAATCAGGTACTAACCAGACCGTACAATGCTTGGCTTCCGAGATCGGGCGAGATCGGGCCTTTTCAGGGTGGTATGGCCGTGAGCAGTACTGCTCTTGCAGATGGACACCCATGAAATGTCGAAAAAGATGCGGGGTATGATGCTCACAGCACCTGGTATTCCCAAGCGGTCTCCCAATCAGGTACTAAACAGGCCGAACCATGCTTGGCTTCCGAGATCAGACGAGATCGGGCCTTATCAGGGTGGTATGGCCGGGAGCGGTACTGCACTAGCAGATGGACACCCATGAAATGTCGAAAAATATGCGGGGTATGATGCTCACAGCACCTGGTATTCCCAAGCGGTCTCCCAATCAGGTACTAACC
This sequence comes from Stigmatopora nigra, assembly GCF_051989575.1. Taxonomy (NCBI): domain Eukaryota; kingdom Metazoa; phylum Chordata; class Actinopteri; order Syngnathiformes; family Syngnathidae; genus Stigmatopora; species Stigmatopora nigra. Next base: position 1,811,325 of record NW_027551603.1, read on the forward strand.
AGGCCGAACCATGCTTGGCTGCCGAGATCGGACGAGATCGGACGAGATCGGGCCTTTTCAGGGTGGTATGGCAGTGAGCGGTACTGCTCTTGCAGATGGACACCCATGAAATGTCGAATAAGATGCGAGGTATGATGCTCACAGGACCTTGTATTCCCAAGCGGTCTCCCAATCAGGTACTAACCAGGCCGAATAATCCTTGGCTTCCGAGATCGGACGAGATCGGGCCTTATCAGGGTGGTATGGCCGTGAGCGGTACTGCTCTTGCAGATGGACACCCATGAAATGTCGAAAAAGATGCGGGGTCTGATGCTCACAGCACCTGGTAATCCCAAGCGGTCTCCCAATCAGGTACTAAACAGGCCGAACAATGCTTGGCTTCCGAGATCGGGCGAGATCGGGCCTTTTCAGGGTGGTATGGCCGTGGGCGGTACTGCTTTTGCAGATGGACACCCATGAAATGTCGAAAAAGATGCGGGGTATGATGCTCACAGCACCTGGTATTCCCAAGCGGTCTCCCAATCAGGTACTAACCAGGCCGAACCATGCTTGGCTTCCGAGATCGGACGAGATCAGGCCTTTTCAGGGTGGTATGGCCGTGAGCGGTACTGCTCTTGCAGATGGACACCCATGAGCTAAAGTATTAATTCGACCTTCTACACTTGCTACCCAAATCAATTGGGATTTGACATTATTCAAAGTCAGTTGGAATATTCAGGTTATAAAAGAGGGGGGAAAAGGCAGGAATATATACAGCTATGTTTTACTTTTGTGCATTTCAGGCCAAATTGGTATTTGTCTTTGAGTCAGCAATAATAACAAAGGAGTAAAGTCAGCTTGATTGCAGTAAGACTTTTTGCACTCTATACACTCAATTTTCACATGTTGTTTTACTTCTGGACGCTGCAAATGGACTGCACATCTGTTGCATCGTGTGTATATATGTGTATTACCGTACTTTGAATTTTGATTTAAACCTTTACAACCCAACTACCTCAGATCAAGCAATTATAATGTAAAGTAGTAGATGTTTAAAAAAAGCACCAAATGCAAAAAGATAACAAAATAACAATACTAAATAGTCAAATAAGCAACTCCATTATTCTTTTAGAGAAAATATCTCAGCGGGGTCAAGTCATTCAATTCAAATCGACTGGTAATCAGATTCAATTAAAGACTAACTGATTGGGTGCAATGTTGTAGTGGCAGCACAACTAAATGAATTCACTGAATTTAAATGGGATTTATAAGTGTTTTCACATTTTATACTGTAAAACAAAAAATCACATAGGATTTATGGTTAAACACTGGAGCTACAGAATTTTACCAGAAATTACATTCAATTGGTATAGCACTTCAATAACCACCAATTTATTGGAACACTATTGTAGATTTTTCATTTCACTGAAACTAAAATTATATTGCTCCACCACCACATGCACACACCCCTTTTTTACTGTATAACTCTAGCAACCACAAGTATTTTATTTTTATTTTTTTAAGAAGAAAATGACTGACTATTCTTCTGTCTGTTCAGATATCACTACTTTTACATGATAAGAGAAGTAATTTTTAAAGAAGGCTCAGCAAAATACCCAGCATTCAATAGTACTGGCATGCTGGATCTTGCAAACTACACTCCTCAACTGCACGGAAAAAAAATAGAAAAAAACAGTCATACATTGTCTGCAGTACTTTCCACTCATTCGCTTACACTTTGTACTCCATCCTTTCTACACAAAAAGCATCATCCCGCTGTTACAGAGTAAAGAAGGTTGCACAGAGTCCTTTTCTTGCTGTTCTGTCTCTTTAGAACAGAAGGACACTTTGCGCTTCACAGAATGCAAGTCTACAAGCACTGCTGCTTAGATGTGGTTGAATGTTAGGCCCCTAAGAAATACATGTGAAGCAACAGCAATGCTTTACAAGGTGTCTATTGTTTATATAAATAAACATAAAACAGGTTACGAAAACATGCTGTAAAATCCAAATCATATTTTATCATAGTTTCACATGCTTAAACTAATAGTAATTGTTTAGTATAAATGATCGTCATGTGAAAGACATTGTTTAGTATTCTTTCATTCATTCATTCTCTCAACCGCTTATCCTCACAAGGGTCACGGGGGGTGCTAAGGCCTATCCCAGCTATCTACGGGCACCAGGCGGGGGACAAAAGAATGAACATAATTTAAAGTAATTGCTCTTCAGTTGTACTGCATACCGGAGGTCATTTAATTCATTCAGATCAAGAACCTCAAATAACATATCGGCTGGTATTGTTGGAGATGGAAATCCAACTCATTTTATCTCTGAGGGCTAGCTGCGAATGCACTTGCATTATGTCATTAAAATTCTAGAAATCATAGCGAAAGGGTTATTTTTCAAGAAAATCTGTTCCCGAAAGACCGACAAATTGTCTTTATTTGATGCTCTTGTCAGGAGAGGTTGGATTGCCTTTCCTGGCATGACGTCACGATAACTATCAGCTGTCACTAATTACGTGATTAGATTATTTTTGGCGTCACTGGACAAGGTCCAAGTGGACATGGGGAAGCTGGAGCACCTCTTTGAGTCCAGGGCCAAAGAGACGCCATGGGCCAAGAAAGCGCCAGAGAGCAAAAAGTCCGAGATCCTGGTTCTGGACTCCAAGCGGAGCACCGCCATCAACATCGGGATGACGGTCCTGCCCGCCGTTCACGTCATCAAGAGCGCCATCCTCAACTTTGACGACTTTGCCATCAACAAGGAGGGTGTGGAGAAGATCCTGAGCATGACGCCCACAGAGGAGGAGAAGCAGAAGATCCGCGAGGCTCGCTCGGCCAATCCCGACGTTCCCCTGGGGACGGCCGAGGAATTCCTCTCGGGCCTGGCTTCCGTCAGCGCCTTGACCCCCCGCCTGCAGCTGTGGTCTTTCAAACTCAACTATGAGGCACTCGAGCAGGAGATCGCCGAGCCCCTGTTTGACCTGAAGTTGGGCATGGAGCAGCTGGCCGGCAACCGGACCTTCAAGAAGATCCTGGCCACGCTGCTGGCCGTGGGGAACTTCCTCAACGGGTGTCCTCCTCACCAGAATCTTCAGGCTCCCTCCATGGTGAATCAATTCCTCTGGGCATAGGCATAAGATAACTTGGGCGCTCTCTGGTGGTTGTACGCACCTGGGCATCATGATGAAACGGTAAAGGCTTCCCAGGGCGACGTGCATAGCAGTGGTGGGGCGTATGAGTACGCTGCGGCTCTAACTCTTCTACCAGCTGTGGCTCATCTCTAGAAATGATGTGCCTGAGAGCCCCGCACCACGGTGTGTCCATTACAAAATTCCTAAACGATTCTGAGGGGTTTCTTATACATTCCAAGCAGTCCGGTGTCTTCGAGGTGGATGGTTTGCGTCGCCGAGTGCGTCGGCGCGAGCGTGGGTGGCGCTCCGCTGGGTCCATAATGGTTGGATCGTGCTGTTACGATTTCGCCGCGTAGTGCGACGCGATCGTAGGGTAAGTTGAACCCAGATGCAGAGTCGCCGAAGTAATTGGAAAGGTGAGGCAGATCTGTAGCTCTTGTTGGTTGATTTAATAAACGGGGTAACATAACTTAAACAACTTGGCTTGACCACTCATTACAAACGAACTGAACATGCGGCGTGGCGTCAATGGAAACAGCAATTACTACGAGGATTAACAGGAAACGAAACCAGAACTTAACCAGTCGATCCAACCGCGCCCACAGAAAATCATAATGCTTAAATACCAAAAATAATCTAATCACGTAATTAGTGACAGCTGATAGTTATCGTGACGTCATGCCAGGAAAGGCAATCCAACCACTCCTGACAGCTCTGAGTGATTTTGGATCCTTTGTTTCTCCCCCAAGTAATGAGGACATGTTCTTTTTAAGATAGCTCTCCATCTAAGTCCTACTATAGGTCCAGTCTTGGTAAAAGGTGCATGATGACAACTGATCTATCTGAAATCCAGAATTTGATCTGGATTTCAGATAGATCACCCATGAAATGTCGAAAAAGATGCGGGGTATGATGCTCACAGCACCTGGTATTCCCAAGCGGTCTCCCAATCAGGTACTAACCAGGCCGTACCATGCTTGGCTTCCGAGATCGAACGAGATCGGGCCTTTTCAGGGTGGTATGGCCGTGAGCGGTACTGCTCCTGCAGATGGACACCCATGAAATGTCGAAAAAGATGCGGGGTATGATGCTCACAGCACCTGGTATTCCCAAGCGGTCTCCCAATCAGGTACTAAACAGGCCGAACCATGCTTGGCTTCCAAGATTGGACGAGATCGGGCCTTTTCAGGGTGGTATGGCCGTGAGCGGTACTGCTCCTGCAGATGGACACCCATGAAATGTCGAAAAAGATGCGGGGTATGATGCTCACAGCACCTGGTATTCCCAAGCGGTCTCCCAATCAGGTACTAAACAGGCCGAACCATGCTTGGCTCCGAAGATCGGACGATATCGGGCCTTTTCAGGGTGGTATGGCCGTGAGCGATACTGCACTTGCAGATGGACACCCATGAAATGTCGAAAAGATGCGGGGTATGATGCTCACAGCACCTGGTATTCCCAAGCGGTCTCCCAATCAGGTACTAAACAGGCCGAACCATGCTTGGCTTCCGAGATCGGACGAGATCGGGCCTTTTCAGGGTGGTATGGCCGTGAGCGGTACTGTACCAGCAGATGGACACCCATGAAATCTCGAAAAAGATGCGGGGTATGATGCTCACAGCACCTGGTATTCCCAAGCGGTCTCCCAATCAGGTACTAAACAGGCCGAACCATGCGTGGCTTCCGAGATCGGACGAGATCGGGCCTTTTCAGGGTGGTATGGCCGTGAGCGGTACTGCACTAGCAGATGGACACCCATGAAATGTCGAAAACGATGCGGGGTATGATGCTCACAGCACCTGGTATTCCCAAGCGGTCTCCCAATCAGGTACTAACCAGGCCGAACCATGCTTGGCTTCCGAGATCGGACGAGATCGGGCCTTTTCAGGGTGGTATGGCCGTGAGCGGTACTGCACTAGCAGATGGACACCCATGAAATCTCGAAAAAGATGCGGGGTATGATGCTCACAGCACCTGGTATTCCCAAGCGGTCTCCCAATCAGGTACTAAACAGGCCGAACCATGCGTGGCTTCCGAGATCGGACGAGATCGGGCCTTTTCAGGGTGGTATGGCCGTGAGCGGTACTGCTCTTGCAGATGGACACCCATGAAATGTCGAAAAAGATGCTGGGTATGATGCTTACAGCACCTGGTATTCCCAAGCGGTCTCCCAATCAGGTACTAACCAGGCCGAACCATGCTTGGCTTCCGAGATCGGACGAGATCGGGCCTTTTCAGGGTGGTATGGCCGTGAGCGGTACTGCACTAGCAGATGGACACCCATGAAATGTCGAAAAAGATGCGGGGTATGATGCTCACAGCACCAGGTATTCCCAAGCGGTCTCCCAATCAGGTACTAACCAGGCCGAACCATGCTTGGCTTCCGATATCGGACGAGATCGGGCCTTTTCAGGATGGTATGGCCGTGTGCGGTACTGCACTAGCAGATGGACACCCATGAAATGTCGAAAAAGATGCGGGGTATGATGCTCACAGCACCTGGTATTCCCAAGCGGTCTCCCAATCAGGTACTAACCAGGCCGAACCATGCTTGGCTTCCGAGATCGGACGAGATCGGGCCTTTTCAGGGTGGTATGGCCGTGAGCGGTACTGCACTAGCAGATGGACACCCATGAAATCTCGAAAAAGATGCGGGGTATGATGCTCACAGCACCTGGTATTCCCAAGCGGTCTCCCAATCAGGTACTAACCAGGCCGGACCATGCTTGGCTGCCGAGATCGGACGAGGTCGGGCCTTTTCAGGGTGGTATGGCCATGAGCGGTACTGCTCTTGCAGATGGACACCCATGAAATGTCGAAAAAGATGCGGGGTATGATGCTCACAGCACGTGGTATTCCCAAGCGGTCTCCCAATCAGGTACTGACCAGGCCGGACCATGCTTGGCCTCCGAGATCGGGCCTTTTCAGGGTGGTACGGCCGTGAGCGGTACTGCTCCTGCAGATGGACACCCATGAAATGTCGAAAAAGATGCGGGGTATGATGCTCACAGCACCTGGTATTCCCAAGCGGTCTCCCAATCAGGTACTAAACAGGCCGAACTATGCTAGGCTTCCAAGATCGGACGAGATCGGGCCTTTTCAGGGTGGTATGGCCGTGAGCGGTACTGCATTAGCAGATGGACACCCATGAAATGTCGAAAAAGATGCGGGGTATGATGCACACAGCACCTGGTATTCCCAAGCGGTCTTCCAATCAGGTACTAAACAGGCCGAACCATGCTTGGCTTCCGAGATCGGACGAGATCGGGCCTTATCAGGGTGGTATGGCCATGAGCGGTATTGCTCTTGCAGATGGACACCCATGAAATGTCGAAAAAGATGCGGGGTATGATGCTCACAGCACCTGGTATTCCGAAGCGGTCTCCCAATCAGGTACTAAACAGGCCGAACCATGCTTGGCTGCCGAGATCGGACGAGATCGGGCCTTTTCAGGGTGGTATGGCCGTGAGCGGTACTGCACTAGCAGATTGACACCCATGAAATGTCGAAAAAGATGCGGGGTATGATGCTCACAGCACCTGGTATTCCGAAGCGGTCTCCCAATCAGGTACTAAACAGGCCGAACCATGCTTGGCTGCCGAGATCGGACGAGATCGGGCCTTTTCAGGGTGGTATGGCCGTGAGCGGTACTGCACTAGCAGATGGACACCCATGAAATGTCGAAAAAGATGCGGGGTATGATGCTCACAGCACCTGGAATTTCCAAGCGGTCTCCCAATCAGGTACTAACCAGGCCGAACCATGCTTGGCTTCCAAGATCGGACGAGATCGGGCCTTTTCAGGGTGGTATGGCCGTGAGCGGTACTGCTCTTGCAGATGGACACCCATTAAATGTCGAAAAAGATGCGGGGCATGGTTCTCACAGCACCTGGTATTCCCAAACCGTCTCCCAATCAGGTACTAAACAGGCCGAACCATGCTTGGCTGCCGAGATCGGACGAGATCGGGCCTTTTCAGGGTGGTATGGCCGTGAGCGGTACTGCACTAGCAGATGGACACCCATGAAATGTCGAAAAAGATGCGGGGTATGATGCTCACAGCACCTGGTATTCCCAAGCGGTCTCCCAATCAGGTACTAAACAGGCCGAACCATGCTTGGCTGCCGAGATCGGACGAGACTGGGCGAGATCGGGCCTTTTCAGGGTGGTATGGCCGTGAGCGGTACTGCACTAGCAGATGGACACCCATGAAATGTCGAAAAAGATGCGGGGTATGATGCTCACAGCACCTGGTATTCCCAAGCGGTCTCCCAATCAGATACTAACCAGGCCGAACCATGCTTGTCTGCCGAGATCGGACGAGAGCGGGCGAGATCGGGCCTTATCAGGGTGGTATGGCCGTGAGCGGTACTGCTCTTGCAGATGGACACCCATGAAATGTCGAAAAAGATCCGGGGTATGATGCTCACAGCACCTGGTATTCCCAAGCGGTCTCCCAATCAGGTACTAACCAGGCCAACCATGCTTGGCTGCCGAGATCGGACGAGATCGGGCCTTTTCAGGGTGGTATGGCCGTGAGCGGTACCGCTCTTGCAGATGGACACCCATGAAATGTCGAAAAAGATGCGGGGTATGATGCTCACAGCACATGGTATTCCGAAGCGGTCTCCCAATCAGGTACTAAACAGGCCGAACCATGCTTGGCTGCCGAGATCGGGCGGGATCGGGCCTTTTCAGGGTGGTATGGCCGTGAGCGGTACTGCTCTTGCAGATGGACACCCATGAAATGTCGAAAAAGATGCGGGGTATGATGCTCACAGCACCTGGTATTCCCAAGCGGTCTCCCAATCAGGTACTAAACAGGCCGAACCATGCTTGGCTTCCGAGACCGGGCGAGGTCGGGCCTTTTCAGGGTGGTATGGCCGTGAGCGGTACTGCTCTTGCAGATGGACACCCATGAAATGTCGAAAAAGATGCGGGGTATGATGCTCACAGCACCTGGTATTCCCAAGCGGTCTCCCAATCAGGTACTAAACAGGCTGAACCATGCTTGGCTTCCGAGATCGGGCGAGATCGGACGAGATCGGGCCTTTTCAGGGTGGTATGGCCGTGAGCGGTACTGCTCTTGCAGATGGAAACCCATGAAATGTCGAAAAAGATGGGGGGTATGATGCTCACAGCACCTGGTATTCCCAAGCGGTCTCCCAATCAGGTACTAAACAGGCCGAACAATGCTTGGCTTCCGAGATCGGACGAGATCGGGCCTTTTCAGGGGGGTATGGCCGTGAGCGGTACTGCTCTTGCAGATGGACACCCATGAAATGTCGAAAAAGATGCGGGGCATGGTTCTCACAGCACCTGGTATTCCCAAGTGGTCTCCCAATCAGATACTAACCAGGCCGAAACATGCTTGGCTTCCGAGATCGGACGAGATCAGACGAGATCAGGCCTTTTCAGGATGGTGTGGCCGTGAGCGGTACTGCTCTTGCAGATGGACACCCATGAAATGTCGAAAAAGATGCGGGGTATGATGCTCACAGCACCTGGTATTCCCAAGCGGTCTCCCAATCAGGTACTAAACAGGCCGAACCATGCTTGGCTTCCGAGATCGGACGAGATCGGGCCTTTCCAGGGTGGTATGGCCGTGAGCGGTACTGCTCTTGCAGATGGACACCCATGAAATGTCGAAAAAGATGCGGGGCATGGTTCTCACAGCACCTGGTATTCGCAAGCGGTCTCCCAATCAGGTACTAAACAGGCCGAACCATGCTTGGCTTCCGAGATCGGACGAGATCGGGCCTTTTCAGGGTGGTATGGCCGTGAGCGGTACTCCGCTTGCAGATGGACACCCATGAAATGTCGAAAAAGATGCGGGGTATGATGCTCACAGCACCTGGTATTCCCAAGCGGTCTCCCAATCAGGTACTAAACAGGCCGAACCATGCTTGGCTTCCGAGACCGGGCGAGATCGGGCCTTTTCAGGGTGGTATGGCCGTGAGCGGTACTGCTCTTGCAGATGGACACCCATGAAATGTCGAAAAAGATGCGGGGTATGATGCTCACAGCACCTGGTATTCCCAAGCGGTCTCCCAATCAGGTACTAAACAGGACCGAACAATGCTTGGCTTCCGAGATCGGACGAGATCGGGCCTTTTCAGGGTGGTATGGCCGTGAGCGGTACTGCTTTTGCAGATGGACACCCATGAAATGTCGAAAAAGATGCGGGGTATGATGCTCACAGCACCTGGTATTCCCAAGCGGTCTCCCAATCAGGTACTAACCAGGCCGAACGATGCTTGGCTGCCGAGATCGGACGAGATCGGACGAGATCGGGCCTTATCAGGGTGGTATGGCCGTGAGCGGTACTGCTCTTGCAGATGGACACCCATGAAATGTCGAAAAAGATGCGGGGTATGATGCTCACAGCACCTGGTATTCCCAAGCGGTTTCCCAATCAGGTACTAACCAGGCCGAACCATGCTTGGCTGCTGAGATCGGACGAGATCGGACGAGATCGGGCCTTATCAGGGTGGTATGGCCGAGTGCGGTACTGCTCTTGCAGATGGACACCCATGAAATGTCGAAAAAGTTGCGGGGTATGATGCTCACAGCACCTGGTATTCCCAAGCGGTCTCCCATTCAGGTACTAACCAGGCCGAACCATGCTTGGCTGACGAGATCAGACGAGATCGGGCGAGATCGGGCCTTATCAGGGTGGTATGGCCATGAGCGGTACTGCTCTTGCAGATGGACACCCATGAAATGTCGAAAAAGATGAGGGGTATGATGCTCACAGCACCTGGTATTCCCAAGCGGTCTCCCAATCAGGTACTAACCAGGCCGGACCATGCTTGGCTGCCGAGATCGGACGAGGTCGGGCCTTTTCAGGGTGGTATGGCCATGAGCGGTACTGCTCTTGCAGATGGACACCCATGAAATGTCGAAAAAGATGCGGGGTATGATGCTGACAGCACCTGGTATTCCCAAGCGGTCTCCCAATCAGGTACTAAACAGGCCGAACCATGCTTGGCTTCCGAGATCGGACGAGATCGGGCCTTTACAGGGTGATATGGCCTTGAGCGGTACTGCTCTTGCAGATGGACACCCATGAAATGTCGAAAAAGATGCGGGGCATGGTTCTCACAGCACCTGGTATTCCCAAGCGGTCTCCCAATCAGATACTAACCAGGCCGAACCATGCTTGGCTTCCGAGATCGGACGAGATCGGACGAGATCGGGCCTTTTCAGGGTGATATGGCCGTGAGCGGTACTGCTCTTGCAGATGGACACCCATGAAATGTCGAAAAAGATGCGGGGTATGATGCTCACAGCACCTGGTATTCCCAAGCAGTCTCCCAATCAGGTACTAACCAGGCCGAACCATGCTTGGCTGCCGAGATCTGACGAGGTCGGGCCTTTTCAGGGTGGTATGGCCGTGAGCGGTACTGCTCTTGCAGATGGACACCCATGAAATGTCGAAAAAGATGCGGGGCATGGTTCTCACAGCACCTGGTATTCCCAAGCGGTCTCCCAATCAGGTACTAAACAGGCCGAACTATGCTTGGCTTCCGAGATCAGACGAGATCGGGCCTTTTCAGGGTGGTATGGCCGGGACCAGTACTGCTCTTGCAGATGGACACCCATGAAATGTCGAAAAAGATGCGGGGCATGATGCTCACAGCACCTGGTATTCCCAAGCGGTCTCCCAATCAGGTACTAACCAGGCCGAACCATGCTTGGCTGCCGAGATCGGACGAGATCGGGCGAGATCGGGCCTTTTACGGGTGGTATGGCCGTGAGCGGTACTGCTCTTGCAGATGGACACCCATGAAATGTCGAAAAAGATGCGGGGTATGATGCTCACAGCATCTGGTATTCCCAAGCGGTCTCCCAAACAGGTACTAACCAGGCCGAACCATGCTTGGCTTCCGAGATCGGACGAGATCGGGCCTTTTCAGGGTGGTATGGCCGTGAGCGGTACTGCTCTTGCAGATGGACACCCATGAAATGTCGAAAAAGATGCGGGGTATGATGCTCACAGCATCTGGTATTCCCAAGCGGTCTCCCAAACAGGTACTAACCAGGCCGAACCATGCTCGGCTTCCGAGATCGGACGAGATCGGGCCTTTTCAGGGTGGTATGGCCTTGAGCGGTACTGCTCTTGCAGATGGACACCCATGAAATGTCGAAAAAGATGCGGGGTATGATGCTCACAGCACCTGGTATTCCCAAGCGGTCTCCCAATCAGGTACTAAACAGGCCGAACCATGCTTGGCTGCCGAGATCGGACGAGATCGGGCCTTTTCAGGGTGGTATGGCCGTGAGCGGTACTGCACTAGCAGATGGACACCCATGAAATGTCGAAAAAGATGCGGGGTATGATGCTCACAGCACCTGGTATTTCCAAGCGGTCTCCCAATAAGGTACTCACCAGTCCGAACCATGCCTGGCTTCCGAGATCGGACGAGATCGGGCCTTTTCAGGGTGGTATGGCCGTGAGCGGTACTGCACTAGCAGATGGACACCCATGAAATGTCGAAAAAGATGCGGGGTATGATGCTCACAGCACCTGGTATTCCCAAGCGGTCTCCCAATCAGGTACTAACCAGGCCGAACCATGCTTGGCTGCCAAGATCGGGCGAGATCGGGCCTTTTCAGGGTGGTATGGCCGTGAGCGGTACTGCTCATGCAGATGGACACCCATTAAATGTCGAAAAAGATGCGGGGTATGATGCTCACAGCACCTGGTATTTCCAAGCGGTCTCCCAATCAGGTACTAACCAGGCCGAACCATGCTTGGCTTCCGAGATCGGACAATCGGGCCTTTTCAGGGTGGTATGGCCGTGAGCGGTACTGCACCACCAGATGGACACCCATGAAATGTCGAAAAAGATGCGGGGTATGATGCTCACAGCACCTGGTATTCCCAAGCGGTCTCCCAATCAGCTACTAACCAGGCCGAACCATGCTTGGCTTCCGAAATCGGACGAGATCGGGCCTTTTCAGGGTGGTATGGCCGTGAGCGGTGCTGCACTAGCAGATGGACACCCATGAAATGTCGAAAAAGATGCAGGGTATGATGCTCACAGCACCTGGTATTCCCAAGCGGTCTCCCAATCAGGTACTAACCAGGCCGAACCATGCTTGGCTTCCGAGATCGGACGAGATCGGGCTTTTTCAGGGTGGTATGGCCATGAGCGGTACTGCTCTTGCAGATGGACACCCATGAAATGTCGAAAAAGATGCGGGGTATGATGCTCACAGCACCTGGTATTCCCAAGCGGTCTCCCAATCAGGTACTAAACAGGCCGAACCATGCTTGGCTGCCGAGATCGGACGAGATCGGGCCTTTTCAGGGTGGTATGGCCGTGAGCGGTACTGCACTAGCAGATGGACACCCGTGAAATGTCGAAAAAGATGCGGGGTATGATGCTCACAGCACCTGGTATTCCCAAGCGGTCTCCCAACCAGGTACTAACCAGGCTGAACCATGCTTGGCTTCCGAGATCGAACGAGATCGGGCCTTTTCAGGGTGGTATGGCCGTGAGCGGTACTGCTTTTGCAGATGGACACCCATGAGATGTCGAAAAAGATGCAGGGTATGATGCTCACAGTACCTGGTATTCCCAAGCGGTCTCCCAATCAGGTACTAACCAGGCCGAACCATGCTTGGCTTCCGAGTTCGGACGGGATCGGGCCTTTGCAGGGTGGTATGGCCGTGAGCGGTATTGCCATTGCAGATGGACACCCATGAAATGTCGAAAAAGATGCGGGGTATGATGCTCACAGCACCTGGTATTCCCAAGCGGTCTCCCAATCAGGTACTAACCAGGCCGAAACATGCTTGGCTTCCGAGATCGGGCGAGATCGGGCCTTTTCAGGGTGGTATGGCCGTGAGCGGTACTGCTTTTGCAGATGGACACCCATGAAATGTCGAAAAAGATGCGGGGTATGATGCTCACAGCACGTGGTATTCCCAAGCGGTCTCCCAATCAGGTACTAACCAGGCCGAACCATGCTTGGCTGCCGAGATCGGACGAGATCGGACGAGATCGGGCCTTTTCAGGGTGGTATGGCTGTGAGCGGTACTGCACTAGCAGATGGACACCCATGAAATGTCGAAAAAGATGCGGGGTATGATGCTCACAGCACCTGGTATTCCCAAGCGGTCTCCCAATCAGGTACTAACCAGGTCGAACAATGCTTGGCTTCCTAGATCGGACGAGATCGGACGAGATCGGGCCTTTTCAGGGTGGTATGGCCGTGAGCGGTACTGCACTAGCAGATGGACACCCATGAAATGTCGAAAAAGATGCGGGGTATGATGCTCACAGCACCTGGTATTCCCAAGCGGTCTCCCAATTAGGTACTAACCAGGCCGATCCATGTTTGGCTTCCGAGATCGGACGAGATCGGACGAGATCGGGCCTTTTCAGGGTGGTATGGCCGTGAGCGGTACTGCACTAGCAGATGGACACCCATGAAATGTCGAAAAAGATGCGGGGTATGATGCTCACAGCACCTGGTATTCCCAAGCGGTCTCCCAATCAGGTACTAACCAGGCCGAACCATGCTTGGCTTCCTAGATCGGGCGAGATCGGGCCTTTTCAGGGTGGTATGGCCGTGAGCGGTACTGCTTTTGCAGATGGACACCCATGAAATGTCGAAAAAGATGCGGGGAATGATGCTCACAGCACCTGGTATTCCCAAGTGGTCTCCCAATCAGGTACTTACCAGGCCGAACCATGCTTGCCTTCCGAAATCGGAGGAGATTGGGCCTTTTCAGGGTGGTATGGCCGTGAGCGGTACTACTCTTGCAGATGGACACCCATGAAATGTCGAAAAAGATGCGGGGCAAGATGCTCACAGCACCTGGTATTCCCAAGCGGTCTCCCAATCAGGTACTAAACAGGCGGAACCCTGCTTGGCTTCCGAGATCGGACGAGATCGGGCCTTTTCAGGGTGGTATGGCCGTGAGCGGTACTGCACTAGCAGATGGACACCCATGAAATGTCGAAAAAGATGCGGGGTATGATGCTCACAGCACCTGGTATTCCCAAGCGGTCTCCCAATCAGGTACTAACCAGGCCAAACCATGCTTGGCTGCCGAGATCGGACGAGATCGGGCGAGATCGGGCGAGATCGGGCCTTATCAGGGTGGTATGGCCGTGAGCGGTACTGCTCTTGCAGATGGACACCCATGAAATGTCGAAAAAGATGCGGGGTCTGATGCTCACAGCACCTGGTATTCCCAAGCGGTCTCCCAATCAGGTACTAAACAGGCCGAACAATGCTTGGCTTCCGAGATCGGACGAGATTGGGCCTTTTCAGGGTGGTATGGCCGTGAGCGGTACTGCTTTTGCAGATGGACACCCATGAAATGTCGAAAAAGATGCGGGGTATGATGCTCACAGCACCTGGTATTCCCAAGCGGTCTCCCAATCAGGTACTAAACAGGCCGAACCATGCTTGGCTTCCGAGATCGGAGGAGATCGGACGAGATTGGGCCTTTCCAGGGTGGTATGGCCGTGAGCGGTACTGCTCTTGCAGATGGACACCCATGAAATGTCGAAAAAGATGCGGGGTATGATGCTCACAGCACCTGGTATTCCCAAGCGGTCTCCCAATCAGGTACTAAACAGGCCGAACCATGCTTGGCTTCCAAGATCGGACGAGATCGGGCCTTTTCAGGGTGGTATGGCCGTAAGCGGTACCGCTCTTGCAGATGGACACCCATGAAATGTCGAAAAAGATGCGGGGTATGATGCTCACAGCACCTGGTATTCCCAAGCGGTCTCCCAATCAGGTACTAAACAGGCCGAACCATGCTTGGCTTCCGAGATCGGACGAGATCGGGCCTTTTCAGGGTGGTATGGCCGTGAGCGGTACTGCACTAGCAGATGGACACCCATGAAATGTCGAAAAAGATGCGGGGTATGATGCTCACAGCACCTGGTATTCCCAAGCGGTCTCCCAATCAGGTACTAACCAGGCCGAACCATGCTTGGCTTCCGAGATCGGACGAGATCGGGCCTTTTCAGGGTGGTACGGCCGTGAGCAGTACTGCTCTTGCAGATAGACACCCATGAAATGTCGAAAAAGATGCGGGGTATGATGCTCACAGCACCTGGTATTCCCAAGCGGTCTCCCAATCAGGTACTAACCAGGCCGAACCATGCTTGGCTTCCGAGATCAGGCGAGATCGGGCCTTTTCAGGGTGGTATGGCCGTGAGCGATACTGCTCTTGCAGATGGACACCCATGAAATGTCGAAAAAGATGCGGGGTATGATGCTCACAGCACCTGGGATTCCCAAGCGGTCTCCCAACCAGGTACTAACCAGGCCGAACCATGCTTGGCTTCCCAGATCGAACGAGATCGGGCCTTTTCAGGGTGGTATGGCCATGAGCAGTACTGCTCTTGCAGATGGACACCCATGAAATGTCGAAAAAGATGCAGGGTATGATGCTCACAGCACCTGGTATTCCCAAGCGGTCTCCCAATCAGGTACTAACCAGGCCGAACCATGCTTGGCTTCCGAGATCGGACGAGATCGGGCCTTTTCAGGGTGGTATAGCCGTGAGCGGTACTGCACTAGCAGATGGACACCCATGAAATGTCGAAAAAGATGCGGGGTATGATGCACACAGCACCTGGTATTCCCAAGCGGTCTCCCAATCAGGTACTAACCAGGCCGATCCACGCTTGGCTTCCGAGATCGGGCGAGATCGGGCCTTTTCAGGGTGGTATGGCCGTGGGCAGTACTGCTCTTGTAGATGGACACCCATGAAATGTCGAAAAAGATGCGGGGTATGATGCTCACAGCACCTGGTATTCCCAAGCGGTCTCCCAATCAGGTACTAAACAGGGCAAACCATGCTTGGCTTCCAAGATCGGACGAGATCGGGCCTTTTCAGGGTGGTATGGCCGTAAGCGGTACCGCTTTTGCAGATGGACACCCATGAAATGTCGAAAAAGATGCGGGGTATGATGCTCACAGCACCTGGTATTCCCAAGCGGTCTCCCAATCAGGTACTAACCAGGCCGAACCATGCTTGGCTTCCGAGATCGGACGAGATCGGGCTTTTTCAGGGTGGTATGGCCGTGAGCGGTACTGCTTTTGCAGATGGACACCCATGAAATGTCGAAAAAGATGCGGGGTATGATGCTCACAGCACCTGGTATTCCCAAGCGGTCTCCCAATCAGGTACTAAACAGGCCGAACCATGCTTGGCTGCCGAGATCGGACGAGATCGGGCCTTTTCAGGGTGGTATGGCCGTGAGCGGTACTGCTCTTGCAGATGGACACCCATGAAATGTCGAAAAAGATGCAGGGTATGATGCTCACAGCACCTGGTATTTCCAAGCGGTCTCCCAATCAGGTACTAACCAGGCTGAACCATGCTTGGCTTCCGAGATCGGGCGAGATCGGTATGGCCGTGAGCGGTACCGCTCTTGCAGACGGACACCCATGAAATGTCGAAAAAGATCACAGCACCTGGTATTCCCAAGCGGTCTCCCAATCAGGTACTAAACAGGCCGAACGATGCTTGGCTGCCGAGATCCGACGAGATCGGGCCTTTTCAGGGTGGTATGGCCGTGAGCGGTACTGCACTAGCAGATGGACACTTATGAAATGTCGAAAAAGATGCGGGGTATGATGCTCACAGCACCAGGTATTTCCAAGCGGTCTCCCAATCAGGTACTAACCAGGCTGAACCATGCTTGGCTTCCGAGATCGGACGAGATCGGGCCTTTTCAGGGTGGTATGGCCGTGAGCGGTACTGCACTAGCAGATGGACACCCATGAAATGTCGAAAAAGATGCGGGGTATGATGCTCACAGCACCTGGTATTCCCAAGCGGTCTCCCAATCAGGTACTAAACAGGCCGAACCATGCTTGGCTGCCGAGATCGGACGAGATCGGGCGAGATCGGGCCTTATCAGGGCGGTATGGCCGTGAGCGGTACTGCTCTTGCAGATGGACACCCATGAAATGTCGAAAAAGATGCGGGGTATGATGCTCACAGGACCTGGTATTCTCAAGCGGTCTCCCAATCAGGTACTAACCAGGCCGAACCATGCTTGGCTGCCGAGTTCGGACGAGATCGGGCGAGATCGGGCCTTTTCAGGGTGGTATGGCCGTGAGCGGTACTGCTCTTGCAGATGGACACCCATGAAATGTCGAAAAAAATGCGGGGTATGATGCTCACAGCACCTGGTATTCCCAAGCGGTCTCCCAATCAGGTACTAACCAGGCCGAACCATGCTTGGCTGCCGAGGTCGGACGAGATCGGGCGAGATCGGGCCTTATCAGGGTGGTATGGCCGTGAGCGGTACTGCTCTTGCAGATGAACACTGTCAGGTTCTTTAATAATTACCTTCGTCCGTAATTATCAATAACTGCAGGAAGACATCTTATTCAATTATTGACATTTAATTAAATAGAAATGGATACAACAGATAAAAGCCTCCGGAGGGGAGCGTTACAGCAAGTGTCACCTTACAACTTCCGAACGTCTCCTCGAATAGACGTTTTCGTCCCATTCTTATGGTCACAAGTTACAGAGTTGTTGATCATTCCATCACGTATGAGTAAAAACAACATCTGGGACTACAATAACAATCAAAGTATTTTACTAATAACAAAAACAGGGACTAGACCTAACTACATGTAGATTAGAGTAATTATACAACCTCCTTGACCTAAGAATCATATAATATAATCATAATCATATAATCGTTACATACAGAAAAACCCGAAGTGTACGGTTACATAACGATCACAATATTCTTGTTATTGTCCGAATAGCCCTGTCCTCGTCACCAAGGGCCCACCAAATCTCAAGGACCCAGATTGGGTGGATTGTTTGTATAACCATCCTGGAACAGGCTGTCCAGGTTAAAGATGACTTGGTGTGACCTCAACACTTTTGAAAAACAGAAAGAGAATGATTTAACAAAGTAGTGAATTAATACAGAGAAAAGAAAGAGAATGATTTAATAAAGAAATGAATTAATATAACTATTATAATAGTAAAACAGAACAAACCCAACATTCCCCCGTTTTTATAATATGTATGTTATTAGTCATTTCTTAGTAATCACTAAATGGTAATGTCGGGTGACTGTGATTTTTCCCGCCTACTCCTTACTCCCATGGCTGGTCTGAAAGAGAAAAAACATAATTATATTCGTCCAATTGGTCCTCGGATTTACCGTACTCCTGGACCTCACTGCTTTCCCCAAACCGTCCCATAAGATACAACTCATGTACTTTAGAATTTGTAGGGGCAATTGCAGTAGTTATAAGTCGGCTTAGCAAGGAGCGCAAACAGGGGATACTACATCACCCACACAATGTTAGGATAGCGGTAATTGTGCCTATAGTAACCACGAAGGATGTAGCCAAATCTTTAGATTTTCCAAAGGTCTTATCCCACCAATCTGACAATGCGGACGTATCTACTCCAGAGTGCTCTTGCATATTGCGGTTCAGTGTTTGCAGGCCAGTAATGGCCCTGGTGAGAGATCCACTGGGTGACGCGTTGTTCGGTATGAAGGTGCAACATTGTTTTCCAAACATTGCACACACGCCCCCTGTTTCAAGGATCATATCCACCGCTATGCGATTCTGGAACGCCATCAGACTGGTAGCTGCCAGTTGTTCCTTCATGGCCACAAATCCCTGTTCAGTATAATTTCCAAGTTTTGAACATTGTAATGTAAGTAATTTATTCTATCCACATTTTTGTTTGGGGTGATTAGAAGGAAGATAGACTCCCAACCTGCTGCGATCTGATTAGCCAGCTTATACTCATCTGGTACGCCCCAGGGGATGCCAATCGCATCAATGTATGTTGGATCTCCTTCCCTCCATGCCTCTCGACGATGTCGGGAGGGTCGACCCTTCAGCCGAATTATGAGCCGCCAATTGTATCTCCTCCACTGTGGATGGAAAAACAGACATCGGTAAGAGCAGTGAGACCAAAGTACCTAGTCCTGCCGCGTTTCGGCAGGAGTCGTATAATTTATCTACCACCCCGCCACCATAGGCCAGAACGTGGTATCAGGGGTGTAGTTTGTTTTAGAACGCCGGTACACCACGTCTCATTTATCGCCCCTAGCTTCAGACCATGCCCTGTAAGGTTTAAGCAGGTAAAATGATTAAACAGTGGAAAAATTGACTTCCTATTTACTGCGTAACAGGATAAACACTGTTTCAATATATTTTTTTTTCTTTCTTGCCAAGTAGGACACGTTTTTTCATTTGTAAAAACACTTTTCCCCAAAAGAATGGTGATTGAGGGAGTTGTTAGACCCCATCGTTTTTTCCCTTGTCTGGTAGGTTATCCTAATCTTTTGTAAGATGGTTTAGTCTCAATTGAAACTATATGGAGACGTCAAACCCAATATAAAAGAGTTCCCTATAGTTTTATGGTATTGCTTGCTGAGCAATAATCTTTTCAATTAATATTGGTGTTTCCCGTATTTTATTAAGTCAGAAAGTTTATTTTACCCGTCCCCTCAATGTTTCAATTGAGACCACCCTTTTACCAAAGTAGCTCCACCTAGTGCTTGTCCTCTTTACACTCCATTAACAGCGCCCAATTATCCCCCGTTTGGGAAATCCCTGTTTCAGAAATAAATTTCACAGGTTAATATGTCAGTCCAAGCTTTCCAATCTTGACCAATTTCTGCAACAAGGCTTTTCCCAATCTTCAATTTTTTTGCTGTTAATGTACCACACATATTTCCCACCATAGATTGACACCTTGTACGGCACCCGGGACGTCGCCGAGTCCAAATATATATTTTCAATTTGGAAATTTGATTTAGTAGGTAATGTTAATTAAATGTAAATGTGTATGTTTCTCGGTTTACCCTCCCGTAAGAAGGTGTATCCTCAATTGAAACGCCTCCGCCTTTTTCTCCAACTGGAGAAAACAACCCTACTGTGGAAAGGAATAGAATCACAATCATCATTAATCTCATTGCCCCAAAAGCAATAATTGTTTTCAACATGACTTTTTGTCTTTGTTTAGGGAGTTTTCCTCTTGAAACGTTTCAATTTAGACAACCTTCTTACTGTGGGAAAGGTGCATCCGTGTCCCCTTTCAGTAACAAGGACCCTCCGACTTTGCGTTGCTCCGATGTTTCTTCTTTTATGCTGCTTATCAGCATCCAGTCTTCAAGAATCACCGTCGCTTCGTCCGTTTCCTGTTGACAAGCAAAATCTCCCTCTGATAGTCTAAATTTGGTGTGTGCGTTTTTTTTTTTTTTTCTGATAGATTCGCCTCATCATCCAATTGTCATTGTGTAGTGAATAATAACAATTTGTAAGGTCTACCAAACAGGACTTCATATAAGGTCCGCCAATTGTGGATGGTAGACAACTATTATATTAACAAAATGGGAGCCATTATCACTATAAATAGTTTCTGAAATTCCATATCGTGGAATGATATCCATATGATCTAATAAAATAAAATAAAATCTATATGTATTTTTTGAAATGGATATGTGGGTATGCATATAGATTTAAAACCTAAACCTTGTAGTGCCGTTGTAGCAAGGCCACCTCCCCCTTGTCGAGACATAGGTCTTCCCTTGACTCAAGCCCAAATTATTTTCTTTATTGATCTTTTATTGATAGATTATGTCTCGGTGGTCTGCCAATCAAAAAACACAAAAAGACAAACTATCATTCACGCTCACACTCATAAAAAGAAGAATTTAGTGTGTTCAACCAGTCTAGCATCCATAATTTCATTTTGTGGGAGTAAACTGGAGTACCCGGAGAAAATCCACAAATTCTTGAGGACGCCATGAATACCCCACATTCCGGAAGGTCTGGATCCACCCCGCATTCATTAGTAGATCCTTTAATATACACACCCCCACTCTAGCATTTTAACCGTTTGTAAAAAATTACCTTCAAGTTTCACACAAAGTTATATCCTTTTTAATGCTATCAGTTTACCTGTTTGTTCCCCGAATTGAGGTGGCAATAGTTTCACATCTAAGGTTTTTATTTTTCACAGCCGCCATGACCTAATGGCCCCCTATCAGGTTTTTTGGAAAATCCCAATTTCCTCTAATAGCATGCCAATCACCTTTTAATGCGGCCATCCAATTTTGTTTCTACTTGTTTCAGGTGATAAGATAATCTCCCCCATTTGTAAAACTAATTCATCCACGCCTATTTTATACAACATGACGCCTATGGCCTTTATTACGTCGCCTTGACTCCAAATTCTATGAACCAAGATAACACGCCGAATTTGTAAGCGAATTTCCCCCATCCCATTTTGTTCATAGACAACCCATCTACCTAAAGCGTCACTTGTTTCCAAACATGAAAGGCCCCTCTAGAATTTGTGCATCCAGCGCCAAATAGAGCCTATTTACACATTTGTCTCAAACTTGTTTTAGATATGGGGTCCCCAATTTCCCAAAATTTCCCAGAATTCATGTACCACCAGATCCTGTCAAAAACCCAAAACGACTAACATAACCTGTTTCTAAGCCAGATTCTGGAATTTGGAGAATTTCTCCTTTCCCTCCCTTATCTAAGCTTGTTATTGCCCCTCGTTATCACTGTAACATTCAGGCGTATTAACCCCATCGTTGCAATGATATGAATTTCTAAAGTTCTCACCAATTTGCATGCCCTTAAAGCAGTAAAAAGCAATGTTATTTGGTTGTATCAATTGACCAATGCTTATCCAATCTGTAATATCCTTAAAGTCATCAATATGACCTGTGACAAAGCATATTTCCTCCCGCCAGGACAACAGACAATGTTCTTTCAAGTGCACTTTGAAAAACATTCCATGTTACTCCATTCTTAGGGAAAATATGCTCATCCTAAACCAATTATTTTATTTACAATTCACCTAATTATTTGGATGAATGCCATGAATTTTATCATGCCACTATTTTATTGTAAATTTCCCATCTGATGTCGTTAACAGCCAAATAATTCAATACCTACTATATACTTTGTAAATCACCTCATATGATGTTTACTTAAGACAAAAGTCTTTTCCCATAGCCTGTTACCAAAACAAAAATCTTCAACAATTAAATTAGAGAAATCAACCTTTTGTTAGACAATTCCTAATTACAACTTTAATGTTTTAAAAACCTTATCGTCACCAATATACCATAATATTGTAAATTTTGTCATCCTGGCCAACCTCCTGGATTAAAGTATTTTGAACAATCAAAAAATTCTGAAATAGTATTAATATTATTTTATCCTCCAAAAGCTAGTTTCCTTTTACTAAGAGCCCTTTGAAATCCACAATTGCTCAAAAATGACTATTTTGGTCTATTTCCCAAATCCAAAGCTTTTTACCAAATCAACCTTTTACTGAACAGATTTTCTATCCTCTTAATACATTTCATTTTAAAACCCAAAATATCAATGCGAAAGCATTCGCATAACCTTGCATTTCTTGCAGCCCATGTATTGTTCTTATTCTGAAAAGTCCAAACAGAAAACGCAATTAGCCGTTAACTATGACCTCCACTCTTGCTGCGAAAACAGCATTGTTATCTTATGTTTACAAACCAGCTTTTTCCCTGTGCCCAAATACAACGCTTTTTAGAGAAGACAACCATTAAAACGTCAAATTAACCCCTCTTCCGATATTCAACTACATCACAATATTTTTCCAAGACCCCATATATCCAGAATATGTATGCTGCAAGCACAACAATATGGCAAAAACCCATTTTCTGCCCTCAAGTTTGCTTCAGCACCCCCAAGGCCAATTATTATTATTATAATGTCTTCACGGAAAGGATCACAAAATTTTAGTCGTTTACACGGTCCGAACGCTCCCGAAAGCCCAACACAGTTAAATCGTCTGCCCCGCGGCCCACATGTTTCACTCCCATCTAATCAGCAGCCGCTGCACCAGAAACGCTTCCCCCGCAGTCGACACATTTTTTTGCAAGTCTAGAGCATAATAAAAACACAGGTGACATTCCCTGCTAAACATTTAAATGATCATTTTGTATATATTCTTTTGTCTTTTTAAACACCATCTTCCCGTTAGCGGACGGGATCAAAAACCAAGCTGCAATAAGCCATCACATTGCTGTAAATTGACAGTACATATAGGTTATATTAACAAAGCACCACCAGCACTTGGAAATAACCATTCTAATTGTTGTTATACAAGCCCAAGCATCACAAAAAAACCCAATTTATTGTAATCACAAAACGTCATACCCGGATTAACCAAATCAAATACCAGTGTCCCCATTAATTTTCTAGCTCCCTTTATTTTTGTTAAACTTCCTACGCGCCCGTCACCTATCTCGGTAAATATTTTCCCCGTCAGCCGAGGAGGCCCCGCTATTTTTTCCTTACCAAACAGTACTTTCCCGCCGCCACGGTCTTAAATATATCCCCGTTATCCGAGGGAGCCCCCACTATTTTCCCAAAATAGTATTTTTTAACTTCTCCCCGGCCTTATTTCGCCATTAGTGTCTGTGGAACAAGCTGTTACACTTTTATCCACTCACATATTATTTATATATGTATATTACCTCCATTAGTGTCTGTGGAACAAGCTGTTACACTTTTATCCACTCACATATTATTTATATATGTATATTACCTCCATTAGTGTATATATTATCCTGCATTTTATGCATTTTAAGCTGGCCAGCAAACCCATATTTATTTATCCATAAATATAGCTGTGTAATATTTTTAAAGCGCTTTGTCTTACCAATTTTTTCCAATCCTTACAAGTTAGACGTATTTTTTGGATCGTCATCCAAACCCGCCTTACAACACGTGTTTCCCATATTTTACTTTTTTGTAGTGAGTTCGTGTGCCTCACACAGTTAACTTTATTATATCTATTTTTATTATTATCACTCTATTTTTATTATTATCACTCCTTCGACTGTATTTCCTAGGCTTATCTTAATTTTACTGCAGAAACCACACAAACACCATACAACATTTACAACATATTCGTGCCTACCCTTTAGACACAGGACACTTCCCAGCCCCACCATTGTACCTCCAGTACAATACATTCGTGCCTACCCCTGAGACACAGGACACTTTCCAGCAAAGTGCCCCACCGTACCTGCCATTGACTAGTATAAACACAGGGTTTTGTCGCCGTCACCCAGGACGCGAAACCAGCCCACAATGGACCTCACATACAATGTCCCTTTAACGCATTTGGAAACACCGTCACAACATGCAGACATTAATGTGGACTTACCCGAGATCCATCAGATGTCTCCCTCCAGCAGGAAAAGTCTTCAACCGCCGAGAATCCAGGCGCCCCCGTCGAAAAACTCCGGCCCACCAAGGGTTTTGAAGACGCCGTGCGCACGGTCACTTACCAGATGTCGAACAGCAGCGCCTGGGTTCTCGCTCCGGTATATTGACCTCCATGGCTCAGAAGGACCAAAATGTCAGGTTCATTAATAATTACCTTCGTCCGTAATTATCAATAACTGCAGGAAGACATCTTATTCAATTATTGACATTTAATTAAATAGAAATGGATACAACAGATAAAAGCCTCCGGAGGGGAGCGTTACAGCAAGTGTCACCTTACAACTTCCGAACGTCTCCTCGAATAGACGTTTTCGTCCCATTCTTATGGTCACAAGTTACAGAGTTGTTGATCATTCCATCACGTATGAGTAAAAACAACATCTGGGACTACAATAACAATCAAAGTATTTTACTAATAACAAAAACAGGGACTAGACCTAACAACATGTAGATTAGAGTAATTATACAACCTCCTTGACCTAAGAATCATATAATATAATCATAATCATATAATCGTTACATACAGAAAAACCCGAAGTGTACGGTTACATAACGATAACAATATTCTTGTTATTGTCCGAATAGCCCTGTCCTCGTCACCAAGGGCCCACCAAATCTCAAGGACCCAGATTGGGTGGATTGTTTGTATAACCATCCTGGAACAGGCTGTCCAGGTTAAAGATGACTTGGTGTGACCTCAACACTTTTGAAAAACAGAAAGAGAATGATTTAACAAAGTAATGAATTAATACAGAGAAAAGAAAGAGAATGATTTAATAAAGAAATGAATTAATATAACTATTATAATAGTAAAACAGAACAAACCCAACAGACACCCATGAAATATCGAAAAAGATGCGGGGTATGATGCTCACAGCACCTGGTATTCCCAAGCGGTCTCCCAATCAGGTACTAAACAGGCCGAACCATGCTTGGCTTCCGAGATCGGACGAGATCGGGCCTTTTCAGGGTGGTATGGCCGTGAGCGGTACTGCACTAGCAGATGGACACCCATGAAATGTCGAAAAAGATGCGGGGTATGATGCACACAGCACCTGGTATTCCCAAGCGGTCTCCCAATCAGGTACTAAACAGGCCGAACGATGCTTGGCTTCCGAGATCGGGCGTGATCGGGCCTTTTCAGGGTGGTATGGCCGTGAGCGGTACTGTACTAGCAGATGGACACCCATGAAATGTCGAAAAAGATGCGGGGTATGATGCTCACAGCACCTGGTATTCCCAAGCGGTCTCCCAATCAGGTACTAACCAGGCCAAACCATGCTTGGCTTCCTAGATCGGACGAGATCGGGCCTTTTCAGGGTGGTATGGCCGTGAGCGGTACTGCCCTTGCAGATGGACACCCATGAAATGTCGAAAAAGATAAGGGGTATGATGCTCACAGCACCTGGTATTCCCAAGTGGTCTCCCAATCAGGTACTAACCAGGCAAAACCATGCTTGGCTTCCGAGATCGGACGAGATCGGGCCTTTTCAGGGTGGTATGGCCGTGAGCGGTACTTCTCTTGCAGATGGACACCCATGAAATGTCGAAAAAGATGCGGGGTATGATGCTCACAGCACCTGGTATTCCCAAGCGGTCTCCCAATCAGGTACTAAACAGGCCGAACCTTGCTTGGCTTCCGAGATCGGACGAGATCGGGCCTTTTCAGGGTGGTATGGCCGTGAGCGGTACTGCACTAGCAGATGGACACCCATGAAATGTCGAAAAAGATGCGGGGTATGATGCACACAGCCCCTGGTATTCCCAAGCGGTCTCCCAATCAGGTACTAAACAGGCCGAACCATGCTTGGCTTCCGAGATCGGGCGAGATCGGGCCTTTTCAGGGTGGTATGGCCGTGAGCGGTACTGCACTAGCAGATGGACACCCATGAAATGTCGAAAAAGATGCGGGGTATGATGCTCACAGCACCTGGTATTCCCAAGCGGTCTCCCAATCAGGTACTAACCAGGCCGAACCATGCTTGGCTTCTTAGATCGGACGAGATCGGGCCTTTTCAGGGTGGTATGGCCGTGGGCAGTACTGCTCTTGTAGATGGACACCCATGAAATGTCGAAAAAGATGCGGGGTATGATGCTCACAGCACCTGGTATTCCCAAGCAGTCTCCCAATCAGGTACTAACCAGGCCAAACCATGCTTGGCTTCCGAGATCGGACGAGATCAGGCCTTTTCAGGGTGGTATGGCCGTGAGCGGTACTTCTCTTGCAGATGGACACCCATGAAATGTCGAAAAAGATGCGGGGTATGATGCTCACAGCACCTGGTATTCCCAAGCGGTCTCCCAATCAGGTACTAACCAGGCCGAACCTTGCTTGGCTTCCGAGATCGGACGAGATCGGTCCTTTTCAGGGTGGTATGGCCGTGAGCGGTACTGCACTAGCAGATGGACACCCATGAAATGTCGAAAAAGATGCGGGGTATGATGCTCACAGCACCTGGTATTCCCAAGCGGTCTCCCAACCAGGTACTAACCAGGCCGAACCATGCTTGGCTTCCAAGATCGGACGAGAACGGGCCTTTTCAGGGTGGTATGGCCGTGAGCGGTACTGCACTAGCAGATGGACACCCATGAAATGTCGAAAAAGATGCGGGGTATGATGCTCACAGCACCTGGTATTCCCAAGCGGTCTCCCAATCAGGTACTAACCAGGCCGAACCATGCTTGGCTGCCGAGATCAGACGAGATCGGGCCTTATCAGGGTGGTATGGCCGTGAGCGGTACTCTTCTTGCAGATGGACACCCATGAAATGTCGAAAAAGATGCGGGGTATGATGCTCACAGCACCTGGTATTCCCAAGCGGTCTCCCAACCAGGTACTAACCAGGCCGAACCATGCTTGGCTTCCAAGATCGGACGAGATCGGGCCTTTTCAGGGTGGTATGGCCGTGAGCGGTACTGCACTAGCAGATGGACACCCATGAAATGTCGAAAAAGATGCGGGGTATGATGCTCACAGCACCTGGTATTCCCAAGCGGTCTCCCAATCAGGTACTAACCAGGCCGAACCATGCTTGGCTGCCGAGATCAGACGAGATCGGGCCTCATCAGGGTGGTATGGCCGTGAGCGGTACTCTTCTTGCAGATGGACACCCATGAAATGTCGAAAAAGATGCGGGGTATGATGCTCACAGCACCTGGTATTCCCAAGCGGTCTCCCAATCAGGTACTAACCAGGCCGAACCATGCTTGGCTGCCGAGATCGGACGAGATCGAGCGAGATCGGGCCTTATCAGGGTGGTATGGCCGTGAGCGGTACTGCTCTTGCAGATGGACACCAATGAAATGTCGAAAAAGATGCGGGGTATGATGCTCACAGCACCTGGTATTCCCAAGCGGTCTCCCAATCAGGTACTAACCAGGCCGAACCATGCTTGGCTGCCGAGATCGGACGAGATCGGGCCTTTTCGGGGTGGTATGGCCGTGAGCGGTACTGCACTAGCAGATGGACACCCATGAAATGTCGAAAAAGATGCGGGGTATGATGCTCACAGGACCTGGTATTCCCAAGCGGTCTCCCAATCAGGTACTAAACAGGCCGAACCATGCTTGGCTTCCGAGATCGGACGAGATCGGACCTTTTCAGGGTGGTATGGCCGTGAGCGGTACTGCTCATGCAGATGGACACCCATGAAATGTCGAAAAAGATGCGGGGTATGATGCTCACAGCACCTGGTATTCCCAAGCGGTCTCCCAATCAGGTACTAAACAGGCCGAACCATGCTTGGCTTCCGAGATCGGACGAGATCGGGCCTTTTCAGGGTGGTATGGCCGTGAGCGGTACTGCACTAGCAGATGGACACCCATGAAATGTCGAAAAAGATGCGGGGTATGATGCTCACAGCACCTGGTATTCCCAAGCGGTCTCCCAATCAGGTACTAACCAGGCCGAACCATGCTTGGCTTCCGAGATCGGACGAGATCGGGCCTTTTCAGGGTGGTATGGCCGTGAGCGGTACTGCTATTGCAGATGGACACCCAGGAAATGTCGAAAAAGATGCGGGGTATGATGCTCACAGCACCTGGTATTCCCAAGCGGTCTCCCAATCAGGTACTAAACAGGCCGAACCATGCTTGGCTTCCGAGATCGGACGAGATCGCGCCTTTTCAGGGTGGTATGGCCGTGAGCGGTACTGCTCTTGCAGATGGACACCCATGAAATGTCGAAAAAGATGCGGGGTATGATGCTCGCAGCACCTGGTATTCCCAAGCGGTCTCCCAATCAGGTACTAACCAGGCCGAACCATGTTTGGCTGCCGAGATCGGACAAGATCGGGCCTTTTCAGGGTGGTATGGCCGTGAGCGGTGCTGCTCTTGCAGATGGACACCCATGAAATGTCGAAAAAGATGCGGGGTATGATGCTCACAGCACCTGGTATTCCCAAGCGGTCTCCCAAACAGATACTAACCAGGCCGAACCATGCTTGGCTTCCGAGTTCGGACGAGATCGGGCCTTTTCAGGGTGGTATGGCCTTGGGCGGTACTGCTCTTGCAGATGGACACCCATGAAATGTCGAAAAAGATGCGGGGTATGATGCTCACAGCACCTGGTATTCCCAAGCGGTCTCCCAAACAGGTACTAACCAGGCCGAACCATGCTTGGCTTCCGAGTTCGGACGAGATCGGGCCTTTTCAGGGTGGTATGGCCGTGAACGGTACTTCTCTTGCAGATGGACACCCATGAAATGTCGAAAAAGATGCGGGGTATGACGCTCACAGCACCTGGTATTCCCAAGCGGTCTCCCAATCAGGTACTAACCAGGCCGAATAATGCTTGGCTGCCGAGATCGGACGAGATCGGGCCTTTTCAGGGTGGTATGGCCGTGAGCGGTACTGCTCTTGCAGATGGACACCCATGAAATGTCGAAAAAGATGCGGGGTATGATGCTCACAGCACCTGGTATTCCCAAGCGGTCTCCCAATCAGGTATTAACCAGGCCGAACCATGCTTGGCTGCCGAGATCGGACGAGATCGGGCCTTTTCAGGGTGGTATGGCCGTGAGCGGTACTGCACTAGCAGATGGACACCCATGAAATGTCGAAAAAGATTCGGGGTATGATGCTCACAGCACCTGGTATTCCCAAGCGGTCTCCCAATCAGGTACTAAACAGGCCGAACGATGCTTGGCTGCCGAGATCCGACGAGATCGGGCCTTTTCAGGGTGGTATGGCCGTGAGCGGTACTGCACTAGCAGATGGACACCCATGAAATGTCGAAAAAGATGCGGGGTATGATGCTCACAGCACCAGGTATTTCCAAGCGGTCTCCCAATCAAGTACTAACCAGGCTGAACCATGCTTGGCTTCCGAGATCGGACGAGATCGGGCCTTTTCAGGGTGGTATGGCCGTGAGCGGTACTGCACTAGCAGATGGACACCCATGAAATGTCGAAAAAGATGCGGGGTATGATGCTCACAGCACCTGGTATTCCCAAGCGGTCTCCCAATCAGGTACTAAACAGGCCGAACCATGCTTGGCTGCCGAGATCGGACGAGATCGGGCGAGATCGGGCCTTATCAGGGCGGTATGGCCGTGAGCGGTACTGCTCTTGCAGATGGACACCCATGAAATGTCGAAAAAGATGCGGGGTATGATGCTCACAGCACCTGGTATTCCCAAGCGGTCTCCCAATCAGGTACTAACCAGGCCGAACCATGCTTGGCTGCCGAGATCGGACGAGATCGGGCCTTTTCAGGGTGGTATGGCCGTGAGCGGTATTGCACTAGCAGATGGACACCCATGAAATGTCGAAAAAGATGCGGGGTATGATGCTCACAGCACCTGGCATTCCCAAGCGGTCTCCCAATCAGGTACTAAACAGGCCGAACCATGCTTGGCTTCCGAGATCGGGCGAGATCGGGCCTTTTCAGGGTGGTATGGCCGTGAGCGGTACTGCACCAGCAGATGGACACCCATGAAATGTCGAAAAAGATGCGGGGTATGATGCTCACAGCACCTGGTATTCCCAAGCGGTCTCCCAATCAGGTACTAACCAGGCCGAACCATGCTTGGCTTCCGAGATCGCACGAGATCGGGCCTTTTCAGGGTGGTATGGCCGTGAGCGGTACTGCACTAGCAGATGGACACTGTCAGGTTCATTAATAATTACCTTCGTCCGTAATTATCAATAACTGCAGGAAGACATCTTATTCAATTATTGACATTTAATTAAATAGAAATGGATACAACAGATAAAAGCCTCCGGAGGGGAGCGTTACAGCAAGTGTCACCTTACAACTTCCGAACGTCTTCCCGAATAGACGTTTTCGTCCCATTCTTATGGTCACAAGTTACAGAGTTGTTGATCATTCCATCACGTATGAGTAAAAACAACATCTGGGACTACAATAACAATCAAAGTATTTTACTAAGAACAAAAACAGGGACTAGACCTAACAACATGTAGATTAGAGTAATTATACAACCTCCTTGACCTAAGAATCATATAATATAATCATAATCATATAATCGTTACATACAGAAAAACCCGAAGTGTTACGGTTACATAACGATAACAATATTCTTGTTATTGTCCGAATAGCCCTGTCCTCGTCACCAAGGGCCCACCAAATCTCAAGGACCCAGATTGGGTGGATTGTTTGTATAACCATCCTGGAACAGGCTGTCCAGGTTAAAGATGACTTGGTGTGACCTCAACACTTTTGAAAAACAGAAAGAGAATGATTTAACAAAGTAATGAATTAATACAGAGAAAAGAAAGAGAATGATTTAATAAAGAAATGAATTAATATAACTATTATAATAGTAAAACAGAACAAACCCAACATTCCCCCGTTTTTATAATATGTATGTTATTAGTCATTTCTTAGTAATCACTAAATGGTAATGTCGGGTGACTGTGATTTTTCCCGCCTACTCCTTACTCCCATGGCTGGTCTGAAAGAGAAAAAACATAATTATATTCGTCCAATTGGTCCTCGGATTTACCGTACTCCTGGACCTCACTGCTTTCCCCAAACCGTCCCATAAGATACAACTCATGTACTTTAGAATTTGTAGGGGCAATTGCAGTAGTTATAAGTCGGCTTAGCAAGGAGCGCAAACAGGGGATACTACATCACCCACACAATGTTAGGATAGCGGTAATTGTGCCTATAGTAACCACGAAGGATGTAGCCAAATCTTTAGATTTTCCAAAGGTCTTATCCCACCAATCTGACAATGCGGACGTATCTACTCCAGAGTGCTCTTGCATATTGCGGTTCAGTGTTTGCAGGCCAGTAATGGCCCTGGTGAGAGATCCACTGGGTGACGCGTTGTTCGGTATGAAGGTGCAACATTGTTTTCCAAACATTGCACACACGCCCCCTGTTTCAAGGATCATATCCACCGCTATGCGATTCTGGAACGCCATCAGACTGGTAGCTGCCAGTTGTTCCTTCATGGCCACAAATCCCTGTTCAGTATAATTTCCAAGTTTTGAACATTGTAATGTAAGTAATTTATTCTATCCACATTTTTGTTTGGGGTGATTAGAAGGAAGATAGACTCCCAACCTGCTGCGATCTGATTAGCCAGCTTATACTCATCTGGTACGCCCCAGGGGATGCCAATCGCATCAATGTATGTTGGATCTCCTTCCCTCCATGCCTCTCGACGATGTCGGGAGGGTCGACCCTTCAGCCGAATTATGAGCCGCCAATTGTATCTCCTCCACTGTGGATGGAAAAACAGACATCGGTAAGAGCAGTGAGACCAAAGTACCTAGTCCTGCCGCGTTTCGGCAGGAGTCGTATAATTTATCTACCACCCCGCCACCATAGGCCAGAACGTGGTATCAGGGGTGTAGTTTGTTTTAGAACGCCGGTACACCACGTCATTTATCGCCCCCAGCTTCAGACCATGCCCTGTAAGGTTTAAGCAGGTAAAATGATTAAACAGTGGAAAAATTGACTTCCTATTTACTGCGTAACAGGATAAACACTGTTTCAATATTTTTTTTTTTTTTCTTGCCAAGTAGGACACGTTTTTTCATTTGTAAAAACACTTTTCCCCAAAAGAATGGTGATTGAGGGAGTTGTTAGACCCCATCGTTTTTTCCCTTGTCTGGTAGGTTATCCTAATCTTTTGTAAGATGGTTTAGTCTCAATTGAAACTATATGGAGACGTCAAACCCAATATAAAAGAGTTCCCTATAGTTTTATGGTATTGCTTGCTGAGCAATAATCTTTTCAATTAATATTGGTGTTTCCCGTATTTTATTAAGTCAGAAAGTTTATTTTACCCGTCCCCTCAATGTTTCAATTGAGACCACCCTTTTACCAAAGTAGCTCCACCTAGTGCTTGTCCTCTTTACACTCCATTAACAGCGCCCAATTATCCCCCGTTTGGGAAATCCCTGTTTCAGAAATACATTTTCACAGGTTAATATGTCAGTCCAAGCTTTCCAATCTTGACCAATTTCTGCAACAAGGCTTTTCCCAATCTTCAATTTTTTGCTGTTAATGTACCACACATATTTCCCACCATAGATTGCCCCTTTGTATGGCAACCGGGACGTCGCCGAGTCCAAATATATATTTTCATTTTGGAAATTTGATTTAGTAGGTAATGTTAATTAAATGTAAATGTGTATGTTTCTCGGTTTACCCTCCCGTAAGAAGGTGTATCCTCAATTGAAACGCCTCCGCCTTTTTCTCCAACTGGAGAAAACAACCCTACTGTGGAAAGGAATAGAATCACAATCATCATTAATCTCATTGCCCCAAAAGCAATAATTGTTTTCAACATGACTTTTTGTCTTTGTTTAGGGAGTTTTCCTCTTGAAACGTTTCAATTTAGACAACCTTCTTACTGTGGGAAAGGTGCATCCGTGTCCCCTTTCAGTAACAAGGACCCTCCCACTTTGCGTTGCTCCGATGTTTCTTCTTTTATGCTGCTTATCAGCATCCAGTCTTCAAGAATCACCGTCGCTTCGTCCGTTTCCTGTTAAGAAGCAAAATCTCCCTCTGATAGTCTAAATTTGGTGTGTGCGTTTTTTTTTCTCTGATAGATTCGCCTCATCATCCAATTGTCATTGTGTGGTGAATAATAACAATTTGTAAGGTCTACCAAACAGGACTTCATATAAGGTCCGCCAATTGTGGATGGTAGACAACTATTATATTAACAAAATGGGAGCCATTATCACTATAAATAGTTTCTGGAATTCCATATCGTGGAATGATATCCATATGATCTAATAAAATAAAATAAAATCTATATGTATTTTTTTGAAATGGATATGTGGGTATGCATATAGATTTAAACCCTAAGCCTTGTAGTGCCGTTGTAGCAAGGCCACCTCCCCCTTGTCGAGACATAGGTCTTCCCTTGACTCAAGCCCAAATTATTTTCTTTATTGATCTTTTATTGATAGATTATGTCTCGGTGGTCTGCCAATCAAAAAACACAAAAAGACAAACTATCATTCACGCTCACACTCATAAAAAAAAGAATTTAGTGTGTTCAACCAGTCTAGCATCCATAATTTCATTTTGTGGGAGTAAACTGGAGTACCCGGAGAAAATCCACAAATTCTCGAGGACGCCATGAATACCCCACATTCCGGAAAGTCTGGATCCACCCCGCATTCATTAGTAGATCCTTTAATATACACACCCCCACTCTAGCATTTTAACCGTTTGTAAAAAAATTCCTTCAAGTTTCACACAAAGTTATATCCTCTTTAATGCTATCAGTTTAGCTGTTTGTTCCCCGAATTGAGGTGGCAATAGTTTCACATCTAAGGTTTTTATTTTCACAGCCGCCATGACCTAATGGCCCCCTATCAGGTTTTTGGAAAATCCCAATTTCCTCTAATAGCATGCCAATCACCTTTTAATGCGGCCATCCAATTTTGTTTCTACTTGTTTCAGGTGATAAGATAATCTCCCCCATTTGTAAAACAAATTCATCCACGCCTAATTTATACAACATGACGCCTACTTGTTTTAGATATGGGGTCCCCAATTTCCCAAAATTTCCCAGAATTAATGTACTACCACATCCTGTCAAAAACCCAAAACGACTAACATAACCTGTTTCTAAGCCAGATTCTGGAATTTGGAGAATTTCTCCTTTCCCTTCCTTATCTAAGCTTGTTATTGCCACTCGTTATCACTGTAACATTCAGGCGTATTAACCCCATCGTTGCTAAAGTTCTCACCAATTTGCATGCCCTTAAAGCAGTAAAAAGCAACGTTATTTGGTTGTATCAATTGACCAATGCTTATCCAATCCGTAATATCCTTAAAGTCACCAATATGACCTGTGACAAAGCATATTTCCTCCCACCAGGACAACAGACAATGTTCTTTCAAGTGCACTTTGAAAAACATTCCATGTTACTCCATTCTTAGGGAAAATATGCTCATCCTAAACCAATTATTTTATTTACAATTCACCTAATTATTTGGATGAATGCCATGAATTTTATCATGCCACTATTGCATTGTAAATTTCCCATCTGATGTCGTTAACAGCCAAATAATTCAATACCTACTATACTTTGTAAATCACCTCATATGATGTTTACTTAAGACAAGAGTCATTTCCCATAGCCTGTTACCAAAACAAAAATCTACAACAATTAAATTAGAGAAATCAACCTTTTGTTAGACAATTCCTAATTACAAACTTTAATGTTTTAAAAACCTTATCGTCACCAATATACCATAATTTTGTAAATTTTGTCATCCTGGCCTTTTTTTCTTTTAAACAGCCAACCTCCTGGATTAAAGTATTTTGAATAATCAAAAAATTCTGAAATAGTATTAATATTATTTTATCCTCCAAAAGCTAGTTTCCTTTAACTAAGAGCCCTTTGAAATCCACAATTGCTCAAAAATGACTATTTTGGTCTATTTCCCAAATCCAAAGCTTTTTACCAAATCAACCTTTTACTAAACAGATTTTCTATCCTCTTAATACATTTCATTTTAAAACCCTAAATATCAATGCGAAAGCATCCGCATAACCTTGCATTTCTTGCAGACCATGTATTGTTCTTATTCTGAAAAGTCCAAACAGAAAACGCAATTAGCCGTTAACTATGACCTCCACTCTTGCTGCGAAAACAGCATTGTTATCTTATGTTTACAAACCAGCTTTTTCCCTGTGCCCAAATACAACGCTTTTTAGAGAAGACAACCATTAAAACGTCAAATTAACCCCTCTTCCGATATTCAACTACATCACAATATTTTTCCAAGACCCCATATATCCAGAATATGTATGCTGGAAGCACAACAATATGGCAAAAACCCATTTTCTGCCCTCAAGTTTGCTTCAGCACCCTCAAGGCCAATTATTATTATTATAATGTCTTCACGGAAGGGATCACAAAATTTTAGTTGTTTACACGGTCCGAACGCTCCCGAAAGCCCAACACAGTTAAATCGTCTGCCCCGCGGCCCACATGTTTCACTCCCATCTAATCAGCAGCCGCTGCACCAGAAACGCTTCCCCCGCAGTTGACACATTTTTTGGCAAGTCTAGAGCATAATAAAAACACAGGTGACATTCCCTGCTAAAATTTAAATGATCATTTTGTATATATTCTTTTGTCTTTTTAAACACCATCTTCCCGTTAGCGGACGGGATCAAAAACCAAGCTGCAATAAGCCATCACATTGCTGTAAATTGACAGTACATATAGGTTATATTAACAAAGCACCACCCGCACTTGGAAATAACCATTCTAATTGTTGTTATACAAGCCCAAGCATCACAAAAAAAACCCAATTTATTGTAATCACAAAACGTCATACCCGGATTAACCAAATCAAATACCAGTGTCCCCATTAATTTTCTAGCTCCCTTTATTTTTGTTAAACTTCCTCCGCGCCCGTCACCTATCTCGGTAAATATTTTCCCCGTCAGCCGAGGAGGCCCCGCTATTTTTTCCTTACCAAACAGTACTTTCCCGCAGCCACGGTCTTAAATATATCCCCGTTATCCGAGGGAGCCCCCACTATTTTCCCAAAATAGTATTTTTAACTTCTCCCCGGCCTTATTTTGCCATTAGTGTCTGTGGAACAAGCTGTTACACTTTTATCCACTCACATATTATTTATATATGTATATTACCTCTATGCATTAGTGCATATATTATCCTGCATTCTATGCATTTTAAGCTGGCCAGCAAACCCATATTTATTTATCCATAAATATAGCTGTGTAATATTTTTAAAGCGCTTTGTCTTTCCAATTTTTTCCAATCCTTACAAGTTAGACGTATTTTTTGGATCGTCATCCAAACCCGCCTTACAACACGTGTTTCCCATATTTTACTTTTATTTTTTGTAGTGAGTTCGTGTGCCTCACACAGTTAACTCTATTATTTATTATTATTATTAATATTATTATTATCTATTCGACTGTATCGACTGTATCTCCTAGGCCTTTCCTAATTTTACTGCAGAAACCACACAAACACCATACAACGTATATTCGTGCCTACCCTTTAGACACAGGACACTCCCCGGCCCCAATATTGTACCTCTAGTACAATATATTCGTGCCTACCCCTGAGACACAGGACACTTTCCAGCAAAGTGCCCCACCGTACCTGCCATTGACTAGTATAAACACAGGGTTTTATCGCCGTCACCCAGGACGCGAAACCAGCCCAACAATGGACCTCACATACAATGTCCCTTTAACGCATTTGGAAACACCTTCACAACATGCAGACATTAATGTGGACTTACCCGAGATCCATCAGATGTCTCCCTCCAGCAGGAAAAGTCTTCAACCGCCGAGAATCCAGGCGCCCCCGTCGAAA
This sequence comes from Stigmatopora nigra, assembly GCF_051989575.1. NCBI lineage: Eukaryota > Metazoa > Chordata > Actinopteri > Syngnathiformes > Syngnathidae > Stigmatopora > Stigmatopora nigra. The sequence goes on from NW_027551603.1 coordinate 1,848,530, forward strand.
AACTCCGGCCCACCAAGGGTTTTGAAGACGCCGTGCGCACGGTCACTTACCAGATGTCGAACAGCAGCGCCTGGGTTCTCGCTCCGGTATATTGACCTCCATGGCTCAGAAGGACCAAAATGTCAGGTTCATTAATAATTACCTTCGTCCGTAATTATCAATAACTGCAGGAAGACATCTTATTCAATTATTGACATTTAATTAAATAGAAATGGATACAACAGATAAAAGCCTCCGGAGGGGAGCGTTACAGCAAGTGTCACCTTACAACTTCCGAACGTCTTCCCGAATAGACGTTTTCGTCCCATTCTTATGGTCACAAGTTACAGAGTTGTTGATCATTCCATCACGTATGAGTAAAAACAACATCTGGGACTACAATAACAATCAAAGTATTTTACTAATAACAAAAACAGGGACTAGACCTAACAACATGTAGATTAGAGTAATTATACAACCTCCTTGACCTAAGAATCATATAATATAATCATAATCATATAATCGTTACATACAGAAAAACCCGAAGTGTACGGTTACATAACGATAACAATATTCTTGTTATTGTCCGAATAGCCCTGTCCTCGTCACCAAGGGCCCACCAAATCTCAAGGACCCAGATTGGGTGGATTATCTGTATAACCATCCTGGAAAAGGCTGTCCAGGTTAAAGATGACTTGGTGTGACCTCAACACTTTTGAAAAACAGAAAGAGAATGATTTAACAAAGTAATGAATTAATACAGAGAAAAGAAAGAGAATGATTTAATAAAGAAATGAATTAATATAACTATTATAATAGTAAAACAGAACAAACCCAACAGACACCCATGAAATGTCGAAGAAGATGCAGGGTATGATGCTCACAGCACCTGGTATTCCCAAGCGGTCTCCCAATCAGGTACTAACCAGGCCGAACCATGCTTGGCTTCCGAGATCGGACGAGATCAGGCCTTTTCAGGGTGGTATGGCCGTGAGCAGTACTGCTTTTGCAGATGGACACCCATGAAATGTCGAAAAAGATGCGGGGTATGATGCTCACAGCACCTGGTATTCCCAAGCGGTCTCCCATTCAGGTACTAAACAGGGCGAACCACGCTTGGCTGCCGAGATCGGGCGAGATCGGGCCTTTTCAGGGTGGTATGGCCGTGAGCGGTACTGCACTAGCAGATGGACACCCATGAAATGTCGAAAAAGATGCAGGGTATGATGCTCACAGCACCTGGTATTCCCAAGCGGTCTCCCAATCAGGTACTAAACAGGCCGAACCATGCTTGGCTTCCAAGATCGGACGAGATCGGGCCTTTTCAGGGTGGTATGGCCGTGAGCGGTAGTGCACTAGCAGATGGACACCCATGAAATGTCGAAAAAAATGCGGGGTATGATGCTCACAGCACCTGGTATTCCCAAGCGGTCTCCCAATCAGGTACTAACCAGGCCGAACAATGCTTGGCTTCCAAGATCGGACGAGATAGGGCCTTTTCAGGGTGGTATGGCCGTGAGCGGTACTGTTCTTGCAGATGGACACCCATGAAATGTCGAAAAAGATGCAGGGTATGATGCTCACAGCACCTGGTATTCCCAAGCGGTCTCCCAATCAGGTACTAAACAGGCCGAACCATGCTTGGCTTCAAAGATCGGACGAGATCGGGCCTTTTCAGGGTGGTATGGCCGTGAGCGGTACCGCACTAGCAGATGGACACCCATGAAATGTCGAAAAAGATGCGGGGTATGATGCTCACAGCACCTGGTATTCCCAAGCGGTCTCCCAATCAGGTACGAACCAGGCCGAACCTTGCTTGGCTTCTGAGATCGGACGAGATCGGGCCTTTTCAGGGTGGTATGGCCGCGTGTGGTACTGCGCCTGCAGATGGACACCCATGAAATGTCGAAAAAGATGCGGGGTATGATGCTCACAGCACCTGGTATTCCCAAGGGGTCTCCCAATCAGGTACTAACCAGGCCGAACCATGCTTGGCTTCCGAGATCGGACGAGATTGGGCCTTTTCAGGGTGGTATGGCCGGGAGCGATACCGCACTAGCAGATGGACACCCATGAAATGTCGAAAAAGGTGCGGGGTATGATGCTCACAGCATCTGGTATTCCCAAGCGGTCTCCCAATCAGGTACTAACCAGGCCGAACCATGCTTGGCTTCCGAGATCAGACCAGATCGGGCCTTTTTAGGGTGGTATGGCCGTGAGCGGTACTGCACCAGCAGATGGACACCCATGAAATGTCGAAAAAGATGCTGGGTATGATGCTCACAGCACCTGGTATTCCCAAGCGGTCTCCCAATCAGGTACTAACCAGGCCGAACCATGCTTGGCTTCCGAGATCGGAGGAGATCGGGCCTTTTCAGGGTGGTATGGCCGTGAGCGGTACTGCTCCTGCAGATGGACACCCATGAAATGTCGAAAAAGATGCGGGGTATGATGCTCACAGCACCTGGTATTCCCAAGCGGTCTCCCAATCAGTTACTAACCAGGCCGAACCATGCTTGGCTTCCGAGATCCGACGAGATAGGGCCTTTTCGGGGTGGTATGGCCGTGAGCGGTACTGCACTAGCAGATGGACACCCATGAAATGTCGAAAAAGATGCGGGGTATGATGCTCACAGCACCTGGTATTCCCAAGCGGTCTCCCAATCAGGTACTAACCAGGCCGAACCATGCTTGGCTTCCGAGATCGGACGAGATCGGGCCTTTTCAGGGTGGTATGGCCGTGAGCGGTACTGCTCTTGCAGATGGACACCCATGAAATGTCGAAAAAGATGCGGGGTATGATGCTCACAGCACTTGGTATTCCCAAGCGGTCTCCCAATCAGGTACTAAACGGGCCGAACCATGCTTGGCTGCCGAGACAGGACGAGATCGGGCCTTTTCAGGGTGGTATGGCCGTGAGCGGTACTGCACTAGCAGATGGACACCCATGAAATGTCGAAATAGATGCGGGGTATGATGTTCACAGCACCTGGTATTCCCAAGCGGTCTCCCAATCAGGTACTAACCGGGCCGATCCATGCTTGGCTTCCGAGATCGGACAAGATTGGGCCTTTTCAGGGTGGTATGGCCATGAGCAGTACTGGTCTTGCAGATGGACACCCATGAAATGTCGAAAAAGATGCGGGGTATGATGCTCACAGCACCTGGTATTCCCAAGCGGTCTCCCAATCAGGTACTAACCAGGCTGAACCATGCTTGGCTGCCGAGATCGGACGAGATCGGGCCTTATCAGGGTGGTATGGCCGTGAGCGGCACTGCTCTTGCAGATGGACACCCATGAAATGTCGAAAAAGATGCGGGGTATGATGCTCACAGCACCAGGTATTCCCAAGCGGTCTCCCAATCAGGTACTAACCAGGCCGGACCATGCTTGGCTTCCGAGATTGGACGAGATCGGGCCTTTTCAGGGTGGTATGGCCGTGAGCGGTACTGCTCTTGCAGATGGACACCCATGAAATGTCGAAAAAGATGCGGGGTATGATGCTCACAGCACCTGGTATTCCCAAGCGGTCTCCCAATCTTGTACTAACCAGGCCGAACCTTGCTTGGCTTCCGAGACCGGACGAGATCGGGCCTTTTCAGGGTGGTATGGCCGTGAGCGGTACTGCATTAGCAGATGGACACCCATGAAATGTCCAAAAAGATGCGGGGTATGATGCTCACAGCACCTGGTATTCCCAAGCGGTCTCCCAATCAGGTACTAACCAGGCCGAACCATGCTTGGCTGCCGAGATCGGGCAAGATCGGGCCTTTTCAGGGTGGTATGGCCGTGAGCGGTACTGCTTCTGCAGATGGACACCCATGAAATGTCGAAAAAGATGCGGGGTATGATGCTCACAGCACCTGGTATTCCCAAGCGGTCTCCCAATCAGGTATTAACCAGGCCGCACCATGCTTGGCTTCCGAAATCGGGCGAGATCGGGCCTTTTCAGGGTGGTATGGCCGTGAGCGGTACTGCTTTTGCAGATGGACACCCATGAAATGTCGAAAAAGATGCGGGGTATGATGCTCACAGCACCTGGTATTCCCAAGCGGTCTCCCAATCAGGTACTAAACAGGCCGAACCATGCTTGGCTTCAGAGATCGGACGAGATCGGGCCTTTTCAGGGTGGTATGGCCGTGAGCGGTACTGCACTAGCAGATGGACACCCATGAAATGTCGAAAAAGATGCGGGGTATGATGCTCACAGCACCTGGTATTCCCAAGCGGTCTCCCAATCAGGTACTAACCAGGCCGAACCATGCTTGGCTTCCTAGATCGGGCGAGATCGGGCCTTTTCAGGGTGGTATGGCCGTGAGCGGTACTGCTTTTGCAGATGGACACCCATGAAATGTCGAAAAAGATGCGGGGTATGATGCTCACAGCACCTGGTATTCCGAAGCGGTCTCCCAATCAGGTACTAAACAGGCCGAACCATGCTTGGCTGCCGAGATCGGACGAGATCGGGCCTTTTCAGGGTGGTATGGCCGTGAGCGGTACTGCACTAGCAGATGGACACCCATGAAATGTCGAAAAAGATGCGGGGTATGATGCTCACAGCACCTGGTATTTCCAAGCGTTCTCCCAATCAGGTACTAACCAGTCCGAACCATGCCTGGCTTCCGAGATCGGACGAGATCGGGCCTTTTCAGGGTGGTATGGCCGTGAGCGGTACTGCACTAGCAGATGGACACCCATGAAATGTCGAAAAAGATGCGGGGTATGATGCTCACAGCACCTGGTATTCCCAAGCGGTCTCCCAATCAGGTACTAACCAGGCCGAACCATGCTTGGCTGCCAAGATCGGGTGAGATCGGGCCTTTTCAGGGTGGTATGGCCGTGAGCGGTACTGCTCATGCAGATGGACACCCATTAAATGTCGAAAAAGATGCGGGGTATGATGCTCACAGCACCTGGTATTTCCAAGCGGTCTCCCAATCAGGTACTAACCAGGCCGAACCATGCTTGGCTTCCGAGATCGGACAATCGGGCCTTTTCAGGGTGGTATGGCCGTGAGCGGTACTGCACCACCAGATGGACACCCATGAAATGTCGAAAAAGATGCGGGGTATGATGCTCACAGCACCTGGTATTCCCAAGCGGTCTCCCAATCAGCTACTAACCAGGCCGAACTATGCTTGGCTTCCGAAATCGGACGAGATCGGGCCTTTTCAGGGTGGTATGGCCGTGAGCGGTGCTGCACTAGCAGATGGACACCCATGAAATGTCGAAAAAGATGCGGGGTATGATGCTCACAGCACCTGGTATTCCCAAGCGGTCTCCCAATCAGGTACTAACCAGGCCGAACCATGCTTGGCTTCCGAGATCGGACGAGATCGGGCTTTTTCAGGGTGGTATGGCCGTGAGCGGTACTGCTCTTGCAGATGGACACCCATGAAATGTCGAAAAAGATGCGGGGTATGATGCTCACAGCACCTGGTATTCCCAAGCGGTCTCCCAATCAGGTACTAAACAGGCCGAACCATGCTTGGCTGCTGAGATCGGACGAGATCGGGCCTTTTCAGGGTGGTATGGCCGTGAGCGGTACTGCACTAGCAGATGGACACCCGTGAAATGTCGAAAAAGATGCAGGGTATGATGCTCACAGTACCTGGTATTCCCAAGCGGTCTCCCAATCAGGTACTAACCAGGCCGAACCATGCTTGGCTTCCGAGTTCGGACGAGATCGGGCCTTTTCAGGGTGGTATGGCCGTGAGCGGTATTGTCTTTGCAGATGGACACCCATGAAATGTCGAAAAAGATGCGGGGTATGATGCTCACAGCACCTGGTATTCCCAAGCGGTCTCCCAATCAGGTACTAACCAGGCCGAAACATGCTTGGCTTCTGAGATCGGGCGAGATCGGGCCTTTTCAGGGTGGTATGGCCGTGAGCGGTACTGCTTTTGCAGATGGACACCCATGAAATGTCGAAAAAGATGCGGGGTATGATGCTCACAGCACGTGGTATTCCCAAGCGGTCTCCCAATCAGGTACTAACCAGGCCGAACCATGCTTGGCTGCCGAGATCGGACGAGATCGGACGAGATCGGGCCTTTTCAGGGTGGTATGGCTGTGAGCGGTACTGCACTAGCAGATGGACACCCATGAAATGTCGAAAAAGATGCGGGGTATGATGCTCACAGCACCTGGTATTCCCAAGCGGTCTCCCAATCAGGTACTAACCAGGTCGAACAATGCTTTGCTTCCTAGATCGGACGAGATCGGGCCTTTTCAGGGTGGTATGGCCGTGAGCGGTACTGCACTAGCAGATGGACACCCATGAAATGTCGAAAAAGATGCGGGGTATGATGCTCACAGCACCTGGTATTCCCAAGCGGTCTCCCAATTAGGTACTAACCAGGCCGATCCATGTTTGGCTTCCGAGATCGGACGAGATCGGGCCTTTTCAGGGTGGTATGGCCGTGAGCGGTACTGCACTAGCAGATGGACACCCATGAAATGTCGAAAAAGATGCGGGGAATGATGCTCACAGCACCTGGTATTCCCAAGCGGTCTCCCAATCAGGTACTAACCAGGCCGAACCATGCTTGGCTTCCTAGATCGGGCGAGATCGGGCCTTTTCAGGGTGGTATGGCCGTGAGCGGTACTGCTTTTGCAGATGGACACCCATGAAATGTCGAAAAAGATGCGGGGAATGTTGCTCACAGCACCTGGTATTCCAAAGTGGTCTCCCAATCAGGTACTTACCAGGCCGAACCATGCTTGCCTTCCGAAATCGGAGGAGATTGGGCCTTTTCAGGGTGGTATGGCCGTGAGCGGTACTACTCTTGCAAATGGACACCCATGAAATGTCGAAAAAGATGCGGGGCAAGATGCTCACAGCACCTGGTATTCCCAAGCGGTCTCCCAATCAGGTACTAACCAGGCCGAACCATGCTTGGCTGCCGAGATCGGACGAGATCGGGCCTTTTCAGGGTGGTATGGCCGTGAGCGGTACCGCTCCTGCAGATGGACACCCATGAAATGTCGAAAAAGATGCGGGGTATGATGCTCACAGCACCTGGTATTCCCAAGCGGTCTCCCAATCAGGTACTAAACAGGCTGAACCATGCTTGGCTTCCGATATCGGACGAGATCAGGCCTTTTCAGGGTGGTATGGCCGTGAGTAGTACTGCTCATGCAGATGGACACCCATGAAATGTCGAAAAAAATGCGGGGTATGATGCTCACAGCACCTGGTATTCCCAAGAGGTCTTCCAATCAGGTACTAACCAGGCCGAACCATGCTTGGCTTCCAAGATCGGACGAGATCGGGCCTTTACAGGGTGGTATGGCCGTGAGCGGTACTTGTCTTGCAGATGGACACCCATGAAATGTCGAAAAATATGCGGGGTATGATGCTCACAGCACCTGGTATTCCCAAGCTGTCTCCCAATCAGGTACTAACCAGGCCGAACCAAGCTTGGCTGCCGAGATCGGACGAGATCGGGCGAGACCGGACCTTTTCAGGGTGGTATGGCCGTGAGCGGTACTGCTCTTGCAGATGGACACCCATGAAATGTCGAAAAAGATGCGGGGTATGATGCTCACAGCACCTGGTATTCCCAAGCGGTCTCCCAATCAGGTACTAACCAGGCCGAACCATGCTTGGCTGCCGAGATCGGGCGAGATCGGGCGAGATCGGGCCTTTTCAGGGTGGTATGGCCGTGAGCGGTACTGCTCTTGCAGATGGACACCCATGAAATGTCGAAAAAGATGCGGGGTATGATGCTCACAGCACCTGGTATTCCCAAGCGGTCTCCCAATCAGGTACTAAACAGGCCGAACCATGCTTGGCTGCCGAGATCGGACGAGATCGGACGAGATCGGGCCTTATCAGGGTGGTATGGCCGTGAGCGGTACTGCACTAGCAGATGGACACCCATGAAATGTCGAAAAAGATGCGGGGTATGATGCTCACAGCACCTGGTATTCCCAAGCGGTCTCCCAATCAGGTACTAACCAGGCCGAACCATGATTGGCTTCCGAGATCAGACGAGATCGGGCCTTTTCAGGGTGGTATGGCCGTGAGCGGTACTGCTATTGCAGATGGACACCCATGAAATGTCGAAAAAGATGCGAGGTATGATGCTCACAGCACCTGGTATTCCCAAGCGGTCTCCCAATCAGGTACTAACCAGGCCGCACCATGCTTGGCTTCCGAGATCGGACGAGATCGGGCCTTTTCAGGGTGGTATGGCCGTGAGCGGTACTGCACTAGCAGATGGACACCCATGAAATGTCGAAAAAGATGCGGGGTATGATGCTCACAGCACCTGGTATTCCCAAGCGGTCTCCCAATCAGGTACTAAACAGGCCGAACCATGCTTGGCTTCAGAGATCGGACGAGATCGGGCCTTTTCAGGGTGGTATGGCCGTGAGCGGTACTGCACTAGCAGATGGACACCCATGAAATGTCGAAAAAGATGCGGGGTATGATGCTCACAGCACCTGGTATTCCCAAGCGGTCTCCCAATCAGGTACTAACCAGGCCGAACCATGCTTGGCTTCCTAGATCGGGCGAGATCGGGCCTTTTCAGGGTGGTATGGCCGTGAGCGGTACTGCTTTTGCAGATGGACACCAATGAAATGTCGAAAAAGATGCGGGGTATGATGCTCACAGCACCTGGTATTCCGAAGCGGTCTCCCAATCAGGTACTAAACAGGCCGAACCATGCTTGGCTGCCGAGATCGGACGAGATCGGGCCTTTTCAGGGTGGTATGGCCGTGAGCGGTACTGCACTAGCAGATGGACACCCATGAAATGTCGAAAAAGATGCGGGGTATGATGCTCACAGCACCTGGTATTTCCAAGCGGTCTCCCAATCAGGTACTAACCAGTCCGAACCATGCCTGGCTTCCGAGATCGGACGAGATCGGGCCTTTTCAGGGTGGTATGGCCGTGAGCGGTACTGCACTAGCAGATGGACACCCATGAAATGTCGAAAAAGATGCGGGGTATGATGCTCACAGGACCTGGTATTCCCAAGCGGTCTCCCAATCAGGTACTAACCAGGCCGAACCATGCTTGGCTGCCAAGATCGGGCGAGATCGGGCCTTTTCAGGGTGGTATGGCCGTGAGCGGTACCACTCATGCAGATGGACACCCATTAAATGTCGAAAAAGATGCGGGGTATGATGCTCACAGCACCTGGTATTTCCAAGCGGTCTCCCAATCAGGTACTAACCAGGCCGAACCATGCTTGGCTTCCGAGATCGGACAATCGGGCCTTTTCAGGGTGGTATGGCCGTGAGCGGTACTGCACCAACAGATGGACACCCATGAAATGTCGAAAAAGATGCGGGGTATGATGCTCACAGCACCTGGTATTCCCAAGCGGTCTCCCAATCAGCTACTAACCAGGCCGAACTATGCTTGGCTTCCAAAATCGGACGAGATCGGGCCTTTTCAGGGTGGTATGGCCGTGAGCGGTGCTGCACTAGCAGATGGACACCCATGAAATGTCGAAAAAGATGCGGGGTATGATGCTCACAGCACCTGGTATTCCCAAGCGGTCTCCCAATCAGGTACTAACCAGGCCGAACCATGCTTGGCTTCCGAGATCGGACGAGATCGGGCTTTTTCAGGGTGGTATGGCCGTGAGCGGTACTGCTCTTGCAGATGGACACCCATGAAATGTCGAAAAAGATGCGGGGTATGATGCTCACAGCACCTGGTATTCCCAAGCGGTCTCCCAATCAGGTACTAAACAGGCCGAACCATGCTTGGCTGCTGAGATCGGACGAGATCGGGCCTTTTCAGGGTGGTATGGCCGTGAGCGGTACTGCACTAGCAGATGGACACCCGTGAAATGTCGAAAAAGATGCAGGGTATGATGCTCACAGTACCTGGTATTCCCAAGCGGTCTCCCAATCAGGTACTAACCAGGCCGAACCATGCTTGGCTTCCGAGTTCGGACGAGATCGGGCCTTTTTAGGGTGGTATGGCCGTGAGCGGTATTGTCTTTGCAGATGGACACCCATGAAATGTCGAAAAAGATGCGGGGTATGATGCTCACAGCACCTGGTATTCCCAAGCGGTCTCCCAATCAGGTACTAACCAGGCCGAAACATGCTTGGCTTCTGAGATCGGGCGAGATCGGGCCTTTTCAGGGTGGTATGGCCGTGAGCGGTACTGCTTTTGCAGATGGACACCCATGAAATGTCGAAAAAGATGCGGGGTATGATGCTCACAGCACGTGGTATTCCCAAGCGGTCTCCCAATCAGGTACTAACCAGGCCGAACCATGCTTGGCTGCCGAGATCGGACGAGATCGGACGAGATCGGGCCTTTTCAGGGTGGTATGGCTGTGAGCGGTACTGCACTAGCAGATGGACACCCATGAAATGTCGAAAAAGATGCGGGGTATGATGCTCACAGCACCTGGTATTCCCAAGCGGTCTCCCAATCAGGTACTAACCAGGTCGAACAATGCTTTGCTTCCTAGATCGGACGAGATCGGGCCTTTTCAGGGTGGTATGGCCGTGAGCGGTACTGCACTAGCAGATGGACACCCATGAAATGTCGAAAAAGATGCGGGGTATGATGCTCACAGCACCTGGTATTCCCAAGCGGTCTCCCAATTAGGTACTAACCAGGCCGATCCATGTTTGGCTTCCGAGATCGGACGAGATCGGACGAGATCGGGCCTTTTCAGGGTGGTATGGCCGTGAGCGGTACTGCACTAGCAGATGGACACCCATGAAATGTCGAAAAAGATGCGGGGAATGATGCTCACAGCACCTGGTATTCCCAAGCGGTCTCCCAATCAGGTACTAACCAGGCCGAACCATGCTTGGCTTCCTAGATCGGGCGAGATCGGGGCTTTTCAGGGTGGTATGGCCGTGAGCGGTACTGCTTTTGCAGATGGACACCCATGAAATGTCGAAAAAGATGCGGGGAATGTTGCTCACAGCACCTGGTATTCCAAAGTGGTCTCCCAATCAGGTACTTACCAGGCCGAACCATGCTTGCCTTCCGAAATCGGAGGAGATTGGGCCTTTTCAGGGTGGTATGGCCGTGAGCGGTACTACTCTTGCAAATGGACACCCATGAAATGTCGAAAAAGATGCGGGGCAAGATGCTCACAGCACCTGGTATTCCCAAGCGGTCTCCCAATCAGGTACTAACCAGGCCGAACCATGCTTGGCTGCCGAGATCGGACGAGATCGGGCCTTTTCAGGGTGGTATGGCCGTGAGCGGTACCGCTCCTGCAGATGGACACCCATGAAATGTCGAAAAAGATGCGGGGTATGATGCTCACAGCACCTGGTATTCCCAAGCGGTCTCCCAATCAGGTACTAAACAGGCTGAACCATGCTTGGCTTCCGATATCGGACGAGATCAGGCCTTTTCAGGGTGGTATGGCCGTGAGTAGTACTGCTCATGCAGATGGACACCCATGAAATGTCGAAAAAAATGCGGGGTATGATGCTCACAGCACCTGGTATTCCCAAGAGGTCTCCCAATCAGGTACTAACCAGGCCGAACCATGCTTGGCTTCCAAGATCGGACGAGATCGGGCCTTTACAGGGTGGTATGGCCGTGAGCGGTACTTGTCTTGCAGATGGACACCCATGAAATGTCGAAAAATATGCGGGGTATGATGCTCACAGCACCTGGTATTCCCAAGCTGTCTCCCAATCAGGTACTAACCAGGCCGAACCAAGCTTGGCTGCCGAGATCGGACGAGATCGGGCGAGACCGGACCTTTTCAGGGTGGTATGGCCGTGAGCGGTACTGCTCTTGCAGATGGACACCCATGAAATGTCGAAAAAGATGCGGGGTATGATGCTCACAGCACCTGGTATTCCCAAGCGGTCTCCCAATCAGGTACTAACCAGGCCGAACCATGCTTGGCTGCCGAGATCGGGCGAGATCGGGCGAGATCGGGCCTTTTCAGGGTGGTATGGCCGTGAGCGGTACTGCTCTTGCAGATGGACACCCATGAAATGTCGAAAAAGATGCGGGGTATGATGCTCACAGCACCTGGTATTCCCAAGCGGTCTCCCAATCAGGTACTAAACAGGCCGAACCATGCTTGGCTGCCGAGATCGGACGAGATCGGACGAGATCGGGCCTTATCAGGGTGGTATGGCCGTGAGCGGTACTGCACTAGCAGATGGACACCCATGAAATGTCGAAAAAGATGCGGGGTATGATGCTCACAGCACCTGGTATTCCCAAGCGGTCTCCCAATCAGGTACTAACCAGGCCGAACCATGATTGGCTTCCGAGATCAGACGAGATCGGGCCTTTTCAGGGTGGTATGGCCGTGAGCGGTACTGCTATTGCAGATGGACACCCATGAAATGTCGAAAAAGATGCGAGGTATGATGCTCACAGCACCTGGTATTCCCAAGCGGTCTCCCAATCAGGTACTAACCAGGCCGAACCATGCTTGGCTTCCGAGATCGGACAATCGGGCCTTTTCAGGGTGGTATGGCCGTGAGCGGTACTGCACCAACAGATGGACACCCATGAAATGTCGAAAAAGATGCGGGGTATGATGCTCACAGCACCTGGTATTCCCAAGCGGTCTCCCAATCAGCTACTAACCAGGCCGAACTATGCTTGGCTTCCAAAATCGGACGAGATCGGGCCTTTTCAGGGTGGTATGGCCGTGAGCGGTGCTGCACTAGCAGATGGACACCCATGAAATGTCGAAAAAGATGCGGGGTATGATGCTCACAGCACCTGGTATTCCCAAGCGGTCTCCCAATCAGGTACTAACCAGGCCGAACCATGCTTGGCTTCCGAGATCGGACGAGATCGGGCTTTTTCAGGGTGGTATGGCCGTGGGCGGTACTGCTCTTGCAGATGGACACCCATGAAATGTCGAAAAAGATGCGGGGTATGATGCTCACAGCACCTGGTATTCCCAAGCGGTCTCCCAATCAGGTACTAAACAGGCCGAACCATGCTTGGCTGCTGAGATCGGACGAGATCGGGCCTTTTCAGGGTGGTATGGCCGTGAGCGGTACTGCACTAGCAGATGGACACCCGTGAAATGTCGAAAAAGATGCAGGGTATGATGCTCACAGTACCTGGTATTCCCAAGCGGTCTCCCAATCAGGTACTAACCAGGCCGAACCATGCTTGGCTTCCGAGTTCGGACGAGATCGGGCCTTTTTAGGGTGGTATGGCCGTGAGCGGTATTGTCTTTGCAGATGGACACCCATGAAATGTCGAAAAAGATGCGGGGTATGATGCTCACAGCACCTGGTATTCCCAAGCGGTCTCCCAATCAGGTACTAACCAGGCCGAAACATGCTTGGCTTCTGAGATCGGGCGAGATCGGGCCTTTTCAGGGTGGTATGGCCGTGAGCGGTACTGCTTTTGCAGATGGACACCCATGAAATGTCGAAAAAGATGCGGGGTATGATGCTCACAGCACGTGGTATTCCCAAGCGGTCTCCCAATCAGGTACTAACCAGGCCGAACCATGCTTGGCTGCCGAGATCGGACGAGATCGGACGAGATCGGGCCTTTTCAGGGTGGTATGGCTGTGAGCGGTACTGCACTAGCAGATGGACACCCATGAAATGTCGAAAAAGATGCGGGGTATGATGCTCACAGCACCTGGTATTCCCAAGCGGTCTCCCAATCAGGTACTAACCAGGTCGAACAATGCTTTGCTTCCTAGATCGGACGAGATCGGGCCTTTTCAGGGTGGTATGGCCGTGAGCGGTACTGCACTAGCAGATGGACACCCATGAAATGTCGAAAAAGATGCGGGGTATGATGCTCACAGCACCTGGTATTCCCAAGCGGTCTCCCAATTAGGTACTAACCAGGCCGATCCATGTTTGGCTTCCGAGATCGGACGAGATCGGACGAGATCGGGCCTTTTCAGGGTGGTATGGCCGTGAGCGGTACTGCACTAGCAGATGGACACCCATGAAATGTCGAAAAAGATGCGGGGAATGATGCTCACAGCACCTGGTATTCCCAAGCGGTCTCCCAATCAGGTACTAACCAGGCCGAACCATGCTTGGCTTCCTAGATCGGGCGAGATCGGGGCTTTTCAGGGTGGTATGGCCGTGAGCGGTACTGCTTTTGCAGATGGACACCCATGAAATGTCGAAAAAGATGCGGGGAATGTTGCTCACAGCACCTGGTATTCCAAAGTGGTCTCCCAATCAGGTACTTACCAGGCCGAACCATGCTTGCCTTCCGAAATCGGAGGAGATTGGGCCTTTTCAGGGTGGTATGGCCGTGAGCGGTACTACTCTTGCAAATGGACACCCATGAAATGTCGAAAAAGATGCGGGGCAAGATGCTCACAGCACCTGGTATTCCCAAGCGGTCTCCCAATCAGGTACTAACCAGGCCGAACCATGCTTGGCTGCCGAGATCGGACGAGATCGGGCCTTTTCAGGGTGGTATGGCCGTGAGCGGTACCGCTCCTGCAGATGGACACCCATGAAATGTCGAAAAAGATGCGGGGTATGATGCTCACAGCACCTGGTATTCCCAAGCGGTCTCCCAATCAGGTACTAAACAGGCTGAACCATGCTTGGCTTCCGATATCGGACGAGATCAGGCCTTTTCAGGGTGGTATGGCCGTGAGTAGTACTGCTCATGCAGATGGACACCCATGAAATGTCGAAAAAAATGCGGGGTATGATGCTCACAGCACCTGGTATTCCCAAGAGGTCTCCCAATCAGGTACTAACCAGGCCGAACCATGCTTGGCTTCCAAGATCGGACGAGATCGGGCCTTTACAGGGTGGTATGGCCGTGAGCGGTACTTGTCTTGCAGATGGACACCCATGAAATGTCGAAAAATATGCGGGGTATGATGCTCACAGCACCTGGTATTCCCAAGCTGTCTCCCAATCAGGTACTAACCAGGCCGAACCAAGCTTGGCTGCCGAGATCGGACGAGATCGGGCGAGACCGGACCTTTTCAGGGTGGTATGGCCGTGAGCGGTACTGCTCTTGCAGATGGACACCCATGAAATGTCGAAAAAGATGCGGGGTATGATGCTCACAGCACCTGGTATTCCCAAGCGGTCTCCCAATCAGGTACTAACCAGGCCGAACCATGCTTGGCTGCCGAGATCGGGCGAGATCGGGCGAGATCGGGCCTTTTCAGGGTGGTATGGCCGTGAGCGGTACTGCTCTTGCAGATGGACACCCATGAAATGTCGAAAAAGATGCGGGGTATGATGCTCACAGCACCTGGTATTCCCAAGCGGTCTCCCAATCAGGTACTAAACAGGCCGAACCATGCTTGGCTGCCGAGATCGGACGAGATCGGACGAGATCGGGCCTTATCAGGGTGGTATGGCCGTGAGCGGTACTGCACTAGCAGATGGACACCCATGAAATGTCGAAAAAGATGCGGGGTATGATGCTCACAGCACCTGGTATTCCCAAGCGGTCTCCCAATCAGGTACTAACCAGGCCGAACCATGATTGGCTTCCGAGATCAGACGAGATCGGGCCTTTTCAGGGTGGTATGGCCGTGAGCGGTACTGCTATTGCAGATGGACACCCATGAAATGTCGAAAAAGATGCGAGGTATGATGCTCACAGCACCTGGTATTCCCAAGCGGTCTCCCAATCAGGTACTAAACAGGCCGAACCATGCTTGGCTTCCGAGATCGGACGAGATCGGGCCTTTTCAGGGTGGTATGGCCGTGAGCGGTACTGCACTAGCAGATGGACACCCATGAAATGTCGAAAAAGATGCGGGGTATGATGCTCACAGCACCTGGTATTCCCAAGCGGTCTCCCAATCAGGTACTAACCAGGCCGAACCATGCTTGGCTTCCGAGATCGGGCGAGATCGGGCCTTTTCAGGGTGGTATGGCCGTGAGCGATATTGCCCTTGCAGATGGACACCCATGAAATGTCGAAAAAGATGCGGGGTATGATGCTCACAGCACCTGGTATTCCGAAGCGGTCTCCCAATCAGGTACTAACCAGGCCGAACAATGCTTGGCTGCCGAGATCGGACGAGATCGGACGAGATCGGGCCTTATCAGGGTGGTATGGCCGTGAGCGGTACTGCTCTTGCAGATGGACACCCATGAAATGTCGAAAAAGATGCGGGGTATGATGCTCACAGCACCTGGTATTCCCAAGCGGTCTCCCAATCAGGTACTAACCAGGCCGAACCATGCTTGGCTGCCAAGATCGGGCGAGATCGGGCCTTTTCAGGGTGGTATGGCCGTGAGCGGTACTGCTCATGCAGATGGACACCCATTAAATGTCGAAAAAGATGCGGGGTATAATGCTCACAGCACCTGGTATTTCCAAGCGGTCTCCCAATCAGGTACTAACCAGGCCGAACCATGCTTGGCTTCCGAGATCGGACAATCGGGCCTTTTCAGGGTGGTATGGCCGTGAGCGGTACTGCACCACCAGATGGACACCCATGAAATGTCGAAAAAGATGCGGGGTATGATGCTCACAGCACCTGGTATTCCCAAGCGGTCTCCCAATCAGCTACTAACCAGGCCGAACCATGCTTGGCTTCCGAAATCGGACGAGATCGGGCCTTTTCAGGGTGGTATGGCCGTGAGCGGTGCTGCACTAGCAGATGGACACCCATGAAATGTCGAAAAAGATGCGGGGTATGATGCTCACAGCACCTGGTATTCCCAAGCGGTCTCCCAATCAGGTACTAACCAGGCCGAACCATGCTTGGCTTCCGAGATCGGACGAGATCGGGCTTTTTCAGGGTGGTATGGCCGTGAGCGGTACTGCTCTTGCAGATGGACACCCATGAAATGTCGAAAAAGATGCGGGGTATGATGCTCACAGCACCTGGTATTCCGAAGCGGTCTCCCAATCAGCTACTAACCAGGCCGAACCATGCTTGGCTGCCGAGATCGGACGAGATCGGGCCTTTTCAGGGTGGTATGGCCGTGAGCGGTACTGCACTAGCAGATGGACACCCGTGAAATGTCGAAAAAGATGCAGGGTATGATGCTCACAGTACCTGGTATTCCCAAGCGGTCTCCCAATCAGGTACTAACCAGGCCGAACCATGCTTGGCTTCCGAGTTCGGACGAGATCGGGCCTTTTCAGGGTGGTATGGCCGTGAGCGGTATTGTCCTTGCAGATGGACACCCATGAAATGTCGAAAAAGATGCGGGGTATGATGCTCACAGCACCTGGTATTCCCAAGCGGTCTCCCAATCAGGTACTAACCAGGCCGAAACATGCTTGGCTTCTGAAATCGGGCGAGATCGGGCCTTTTCAGGGTGGTATGGCCGTGAGCGGTACTGCTTTTGCAGATGGACACCCATGAAATGTCGAAAAAGATGCGGGGTATGATGCTCACAGCACGTGGTATTCCCAAGCGGTCTCCCAATCAGGTACTAACCAGGCCGAACCATGCTTGCCTTCCGAAGTCGGAGGAGATTGGGCCTTTTCAGGGTGGTATGGCCGTGAGCGGTACTACTCTTGCAGATGGACACCCATGAAATGTCGAAAAAGATGCGGGGCAAGATGCTCACAGCACCTGGTATTCCCAAGCGGTCTCCCAATCAGGTACTATCCAGGCCGAACCATGCTTGGCTGCCGAGATCGGACGAGATCGGGCCTTTTCAGGGTGGTATGGCCGTGAGCGGTACTGCTCTTGCAGATGGACACCCATGAGCTAAAGTATTAATTCGACCTTCTACACCTGCTACCCAAATCAATTGGGATTTGACATTATTCAAAGTCAGTTGGAATATTCAGGTTATAAAAGAGGGGGGAAAAGGCAGGAATATATACAGCTATGTTTTACTTTTGTGCATTTCAGGCCAAATTGGTATTTGTCTTTGAGTCAGCAATAATAACAAAGGAGTAAAGTCAGCTTGATTGCAGTAAGACTTTTTGCACTCTATACACTCAATTTTCACATGTTGTTTTACTTCTGGACGCTGCAAATGGACTGCACATCTGTTGCATCGTGTGTATATATGTGTATTACCGTACTTTGAATTTTGATTTAAACCTTTACAACCCAACTACCTCAGATCAAGCAATTATAATGTAAAGTAGTAGATGTTTAAAAAAAGCACCAAATGCAAAAAGATAACAAAATAACAATACTAAATAGTCAAATAAGCAACTCCATTATTCTTTTAGAGAAAATATGTCAGCGGGGTCAAGTCATTCAATTCAAATCGACTGGTAATCAGATTCAATTAAAGACTAACTGATTGGGTGCAATGTTGTAGTGGCAGCACAACTAAATGAATTCACTGAATTTAAATGGGATTTATAAGTGTTTTCACATTTTATACTGTAAAACAAAAAATCACATAGGATTTATGGTTAAACACTGGAGCTACAGAATTTTACCAGAAATTACATTCAATTGGTATAGCACTTCAATAACCACCAATTTATTGGAACACTATTGTAGATTTTTCATTTCACTGAAACTAAAATTATATTGCTCCACCACCACATGCACACACCCCTTTTTTACTGTATAACTCTAGCAACCACAAGTATTTTATTTTTATTTTTTTAAGAAGAAAATGACTGACTATTCTTCTGTCTGTTCAGATATCACTACTTTTACATGATAAGAGAAGTAATTTTTAAAGAAGGCTCAGCAAAATACCCAGCATTCAATAGTACTGGCATGCTGGATCTTGCAAACTACACTCCTCAACTGCACGGAAAAAAAATAGAAAAAAACAGTCATACATTGTCTGCAGTACTTTCCACTCATTCGCTTACACTTTGTACTCCATCCTTTCTACACAAAAAGCATCATCCCGCTGTTACAGAGTAAAGAAGGTTGCACAGAGTCCTTTTCTTGCTGTTCTGTCTCTTTAGAACAGAAGGACACTTTGCGCTTCACAGAATGCAAGTCTACAAGTACTGCTGCTTAGATGTGGTTGAATGTTAGGCCCCTAAGAAATACATGTGAAGCAACAGCAATGCTTTACAAGGTGTCTATTGTTTATATAAATAAACATAAAACAGGTTACGAAAACATGCTGTAAAATCCAAATCATATTTTATCATAGTTTCACATGCTTAAACTAATAGTAATTGTTTAGTATAAATGATCGTCATGTGAAAGACCTTGTTTAGTATTCTTTCATTCATTCATTCTCTCAACCGCTTATCCTCACAAGGGTCACGGGGGGTGCTAAGGCCTATCCCAGCTATCTACGGGCACCAGGCGGGGGACAAAAGAATGAACATAATTTAAAGTAATTGCTCTACAGTTGTACTGCATACCGGAGGTCATTTAATTCATTCAGATCAAGAACCTCAAATAACATATCGGCTGGTATTGTTGGAGATGGAAATCCAACTCATTTTATCTCTGAGGGCTAGCTGCGAATGCACTTGCATTATGTCAGTAAAATTCTAGAAATCATAGCGAAAGGGTTATTTTTCAAGAAAATCTGTTCCCGAAAGACCGACAAATTGTCTTTATTTGATGCTCTTGTCAGGAGAGGTTGGATTGCCTTTCCTGGCATGACGTCACGATAACTATCAGCTGTCACTAATTACGTGATTAGATTATTTTTGGCGTCACTGGACAAGGTCCAAGTGGACATGGGGAAGCTGGAGCACCTCTTTGAGTCCAGGGCCAAAGGGACGCCATGGGCCAAGAAAGCGCCAGAGAGCAAAAAGTCCGAGATCCTGGTTCTGGACTCCAAGCGGAGCACCGCCATCAACATCGGGATGACGGTCCTGCCCCCCGTTCACGTCATCAAGAGCGCCATCCTCAACTTTGACGACTTTGCCATCAACAAGGAGGGTGTGGAGAAGATCCTGAGCATGACGCCCACAGAGGAGGAGAAGCAGAAGATCCGCGAGGCTCGCTCGGCCAATCCCGACGTTCCCCTGGGGACGGCCGAGGAATTCCTCTCGGGCCTGGCTTCCGTCAGCGCCTTGACCCCCCGCCTGCAGCTGTGGTCTTTCAAACTCAACTATGAGGCACTCGAGCAGGAGATCGCCGAGCCCCTGTTTGACCTGAAGTTGGGCATGGAGCAGCTGGCCGGCAACCGGACCTTCAAGAAGATCCTGGCCACGCTGCTGGCCGTGGGGAACTTCCTCAACGGGTGTCCTCCTCACCAGAATCTTCAGGCTCCCTCCATGGTGAATCAATTCCTCTGGGCATAGGCATAAGATAACTTGGGCGCTCTCTGGTGGTTGTACGCACCTGGGCATCATGATGAAACGGTAAAGGCTTCCCAGGGCGACGTGCATAGCAGTGGTGGGGCGTATGAGTACGCTGCGGCTCTAACTCTTCTACCAGCTGTGGCTCATCTCTAGAAATGATGTGCCTGAGAGCCCCGCACCACGGTGTGTCCATTACAAAATTCCTAAACGATTCTGAGGGGTTTCTTATACATTCCAAGCAGTCCGGTGTCTTCGAGGTGGATGGTTTGCGTCGCCGAGTGCGTCGGCGCGAGCGTGGGTGGCGCTCCGCTGGGTCCATAATGGTTGGATCGTGCTGTTACGATTTCGCCGCGTAGTGCGACGCGATCGTAGGGTAAGTTGAACCCAGATGCAGAGTCGCCGAAGTAATTGGAAAGGTGAGGCAGATCTGTAGCTCTTGTTGGTTGATTTAATAAACGGGGTAACATAACTTAAACAACTTGGCTTGACCACTCATTACAAACGAACTGAACATGCGGCGTGGCGTCAATGGAAACAGCAATTACTACGAGGATTAACAGGAAACGAAACCAGAACTTAACCAGTCGATCCAACCGCGTCCACAGAAAATCATAATGCTTAAATACCAAAAATAATCTAATCACGTAATTAGTGACAGCTGATAGTTATCGTGACGTCATGCCAGGAAAGGCAATCCAACCACTCCTGACAGCTCTGAGTGATTTTGGATCCTTTGTTTCTCCCCCAAGTAATGAGGACATGTTCTTTTTAAGATAGCTCTCCATCTAAGTCCTACTATAGGTCCAGTCTTGGTAAAAGGTGCATGATGACAACTGATCTATCTGAAATCCAGAATTTGATCTGGATTTCAGATAGATCACCCATGAAATGTCGAAAAAGATGCGGGGTATGATGCTCACAGCACCTGGTATTCCCAAGCGGTCTCCCAATCAGGTACTAACCAGGCCGTACCATGCTTGGCTTCCGAGATCGAACGAGATCGGGCCTTTTCAGGGTGGTATGGCCGTGAGCGGTACTGCTCCTGCAGATGGACACCCATGAAATGTCGAAAAAGATGCGGGGTATGATGCTCACTGCACCTGGTATTCCCAAGCGGTCTCCCAATCAGGTACTAACCAGGCCGAACCATGCTTGGCTTCCGAGATCGGACGAGATCGGGCCTTTTCAGGGTGGTATGGCCGTGAACGGTACTGCACTAGCAGATGGACACCCATGAAATGTCGAAAAAGATGCGGGGTATGATGCTCACAGCACCTGGTATTCCCAAGCGGTCTCCCAATCAGGTACTAACCAGGCCGAACCATGCTTGGCTTCCGAGATCGGGCGAGATCGGGCCTTTTCAGGGTGGTATGGCCGTGAGCGGTACTGCTCTTGCAGATGGACACCCATGAAATGTCGAAAAAGATGCGGGGTATGATGCTCACAGCACCTGGTATTCCCAAGCGGTCCCCCAATCAGGTACTAAACAGGCCGAACCATGCTTGGCTTCCGAGATCGGACGAGATCGGGCCTTTTCAGGGTGGTATGGCCGTGAGCGGTACTGCACTAGCAGATGGACACCCATGAAATGTTGAAAAAGATGCGGGGTATGATGCACACAGCACCTGGTATTCCCAAGCGGTCTCCCAATCAGGTACTAACCAGGCCGAACCATGCTTGGCTTCCGAGATCGGACGAGATCAGGCCTTTTCAGGGTGGTATGGCCGTAAGCGGTACTGCTCTTGCAGATGGACACCCATGAGCTAAAGTATTAATTCGACCTTCTACACCTGCTACCCAAATCAATTGGGATTTGACATTATTCAAAGTCAGTTGGAATATTCAGGTTATAAAAGAGGGGGGAAAAGGCAGGAATATATACAGCTATGTTTTACTTTTGTGCATTTCAGGCCAAATTGGTATTTGTCTTTGAGTCAGCAATAATAACAAAGGAGTAAAGTCAGCTTGATTGCAGTAAGACTTTTTGCACTCTATACACTCAATTTTCACATGTTGTTTTACTTCTGGACGCTGCAAATGGACTGCACATCTGTTGCATCGTGTGTATATATGTGTATTACCGTACTTTGAATTTTGATTTAAACCTTTACAACCCAACTACCTCAGATCAAGCAATTATAATGTAAAGTAGTAGATGTTTAAAAAAAGCACCAAATGCAAAAAGATAACAAAATAACAATACTAAATAGTCAAATAAGCAACTCCATTATTCTTTTAGAGAAAATATCTCAGCGGGGTCAAGTCATTCAATTCAAATCGACTGGTAATCAGATTCAATTAAAGACTAACTGATTGGGTGCAATGTTGTAGTGGCAGCACAACTAAATGAATTCACTGAATTTAAATGGGATTTATAAGTGTTTTCACATTTTATACTGTAAAACAAAAAATCACATAGGATTTATGGTTAAACACTGGAGCTACAGAATTTTACCAGAAATTACATTCAATTGGTATAGCACTTCAATAACCACCAATTTATTGGAACACTATTGTAGATTTTTCATTTCACTGAAACTAAAATTATATTGCTCCACCACCACATGCACACACCCCTTTTTTACTGTATAACTCTAGCAACCACAAGTATTTTATTTTTATTTTTTTAAGAAGAAAATGACTGACTATTCTTCTGTCTGTTCAGATATCACTACTTTTACATGATAAGAGAAGTAATTTTTAAAGAAGGCTCAGCAAAATACCCAGCATTCAATAGTACTGGCATGCTGGATCTTGCAAACTACACTCCTCAACTGCACGGAAAAAAAATAGAAAAAAACAGTCATACATTGTCTGCAGTACTTTCCACTCATTCGCTTACACTTTGTACTCCATCCTTTCTACACAAAAAGCATCATCCCGCTGTTACAGAGTAAAGAAGGTTGCACAGAGTCCTTTTCTTGCTGTTCTGTCTCTTTAGAACAGAAGGACACTTTGCGCTTCACAGAATGCAAGTCTACAAGTACTGCTGCTTAGATGTGGTTGAATGTTAGGCCCCTAAGAAATACATGTGAAGCAACAGCAATGCTTTACAAGGTGTCTATTGTTTATATAAATAAACATAAAACAGGTTACGAAAACATGCTGTAAAATCCAAATCATATTTTATCATAGTTTCACATGCTTAAACTAATAGTAATTGTTTAGTATAAATGATCGTCATGTGAAAGACATTGTTTAGTATTCTTTCATTCATTCATTCTCTCAACCGCTTATCCTCACAAGGGTCACGGGGGGTGCTAAGGCCTATCCCAGCTATCTACGGGCACCAGGCGGGGGACTAAAGAATGAACATAATTTAAAGTAATTGCTCTACAGTTGTACTGCATACCGGAGGTCATTTTATTCATTCAGATCAAGAACCTCAAATAACATATCGGCTGGTATTGTTGGAGATGGAAATCCAACTCATTTTATCTCTGAGGGCTAGCTGCGAATGCACTTGCATTATGTCAGTAAAATTCTAGAAATCATAGCGAAAGGGTTATTTTTCAAGAAAATCTGTTCCCGAAAGACCGACAAATTGTCTTTATTTGATGCTCTTGTCAGGAGAGGTTGGATTGCCTTTCCTGGCATGACGTCACGATAACTATCAGCTGTCACTAATTACGTGATTAGATTATTTTTGGCGTCACTGGACAAGGTCCAAGTGGACATGGGGAAGCTGGAGCACCTCTTTGAGTCCAGGGCCAAAGAGACGCCATGGGCCAAGAAAGCGCCAGAGAGCAAAAAGTCCGAGATCCTGGTTCTGGACTCCAAGCGGAGCACCGCCATCAACATCGGGATGACGGTCCTGCCCGCCGTTCACGTCATCAAGAGCGCCATCCTCAACTTTGACGACTTTGCCATCAACAAGGAGGGTGTGGAGAAGATCCTGAGCATGACGCCCACAGAGGAGGAGAAGCAGAAGATCCGCGAGGCTCGCTCGGCCAATCCCGACGTTCCCCTGGGGACGGCCGAGGAATTCCTCTCGGGCCTGGCTTCCGTCAGCGCCTTGACCCCCCGCCTGCAGCTGTGGTCTTTCAAACTCAACTATGAGGCACTCGAGCAGGAGATCGCCGAGCCCCTGTTTGACCTGAAGTTGGGCATGGAGCAGCTGGCCGGCAACCGGACCTTCAAGAAGATCCTGGCCACGCTGCTGGCCGTGGGGAACTTCCTCAACGGGTGTCCTCCTCACCAGAATCTTCAGGCTCCCTCCATGGTGAATCAATTCCTCTGGGCATAGGCATAAGATAACTTGGGCGCTCTCTGGTGGTTGTACGCACCTGGGCATCATGATGAAACGGTAAAGGCTTCCCAGGGCGACGTGCATAGCAGTGGTGGGGCGTATGAGTACGCTGCGGCTCTAACTCTTCTACCAGCTGTGGCTCATCTCTAGAAATGATGTGCCTGAGAGCCCCGCACCACGGTGTGTCCATTACAAAATTCCTAAACGATTCTGAGGGGTTTCTTATACATTCCAAGCAGTCCGGTGTCTTCGAGGTGGATGGTTTGCGTCGCCGAGTGCGTCGGCGCGAGCGTGGGTGGCGCTCCGCTGGGTCCATAATGGTTGGATCGTGCTGTTACGATTTCGCCGCGTAGTGCGACGCGATCGTAGGGTAAGTTGAACCCAGATGCAGAGTCGCCGAAGTAATTGGAAAGGTGAGGCAGATCTGTAGCTCTTGTTGGTTGATTTAATAAACGGGGTAACATAACTTAAACAACTTGGCTTGACCACTCATTACAAACGAACTGAACATGCGGCGTGGCGTCAATGGAAACAGCAATTACTACGAGGATTAACAGGAAACGAAACCAGAACTTAACCAGTCGATCCAACCGCGTCCACAGAAAATCATAATGCTTAAATACCAAAAATAATCTAATCACGTAATTAGTGACAGCTGATAGTTATCGTGACGTCATGCCAGGAAAGGCAATCCAACCACTCCTGACAGCTCTGAGTGATTTTGGATCCTTTGTTTCTCCCCCAAGTAATGAGGACATGTTCTTTTTAAGATAGCTCTCCATCTAAGTCCTACTATAGGTCCAGTCTTGGTAAAAGGTGCATGATGACAACTGATCTATCTGAAATCCAGAATTTGATCTGGATTTCAGATAGATCACCCATGAAATGTCGAAAAAGATGCGGGGTATGATGCTCACAGCACCTGGTATTCCTAAGCGGTCTCCCAATCAGGTACTAACCAGGCCGTACCATGCTTGGCTTCCGAGATCGAACGAGATCGGGCCTTTTCAGGGTGGTATGGCCGTGAGCGGTACTGCTCCTGCAGATGGACACCCATGAAATGTCGAAAAAGATGCGGGGTATGATGCTCACTGCACCTGGTATTCCCAAGCGGTCTCCCAATCAGGTACTAACCAGGCCGAACCATGCTTGGCTTCCGAGATCGGACGAGATCGGGCCTTTTCAGGGTGGTATGGCCGTGAGCGGTACTGCTTTTGCAGATGGACACCCATGAAATGTCGAAAAAGATGCGGGGTATGCTGCTCACAGCACCTGGTATTCCCAAGCGGTCTCCCAATCAGGTACTAAACAGGCCGAACCATGCTTGGCTTCCGAGATCGGAGGAGATCGGGCCTTTTCAGGGTGGTATGGCCGTGAGCGGTACTGCTCTTGCAGATGGACACCCATGAAATGTCGAAAAAGATGCGGGGTATGATGCTCACAGCACCTGGTATTCCCAAGCGGTCTCCCAATCAGGTACTAACCAGGCCGAACCATGCTTGGCTTCCGAGATCGGACGAGATCGGGCCTTTTCAGGGTGGTATGGCCGTGAACGGTACTGCACTAGCAGATGGACACCCATGAAATGTCGAAAAAGATGCGGGGCATGGTTCTCACAGCACCTGGTATTCCCAAGCGGTCTCCCAATCTGGTACTAAACAAGTCTAACCATGCTTGGCTTCCGAGATCGGGCGAGATCGGGCCTTTTCAGGGTGGTATGGCCGTGAGCGGTACTGCTTTTGCAGATGGACACCCATGAAATGTCGAAAAAGATGCGGGGTATGATGCTCACAGCACCTGGTATTCCCAAGCGGTCTCCCAACCAGGTACTAACCAGGCCCAACCATGCTTGGCTTCCAAGATCGGACGAGATCGGGCCTTTTCAGGGTGGTATGGCCGTGAGCGGTACTGCACTAGCAGATGGACACCCATGAAATGTCGAAAAAGATGCGGGGCATGATGCTCACAGCACCTGGTATTCCCAAGCGGTCTCCCAATCAGGTACTAACCAGGCCGAACCATGCTTGGCTTCCGAGATCGGACGAGATCAGGCCTTTTCAGGGTGGTATGGCCGTGAGCGGTACTGCTCTTGCAGATGGACACCCATGAGCTAAAGTATTAATTCGACCTTCTACACCTGCTACCCAAATCAATTGGGATTTGACATTATTCAAAGTCAGTTGGAATATTCAGGTTATAAAAGAGGGGGGAAAAGGCAGGAATATATACAGCTATGTTTTACTTTTGTGCATTTCAGGCCAAATTGGTATTTGTCTTTGAGTCAGCAATAATAACAAAGGAGTAAAGTCAGCTTGATTGCAGTAAGACTTTTTGCACTCTATACACTCAATTTTCACATGTTGTTTTACTTCTGGACGCTGCAAATGGACTGCACATCTGTTGCATCGTGTGAATATATGTGTATTACCGTACTTTGAATTTTGATTTAAACCTTTACAACCCAACTACCTCAGATCAAGCAATTATAATGTAAAGTAGTAGATGTTTAAAAAAAGCACCAAATGCAAAAAGATAACAAAATAACAATACTAAATAGTCAAATAAGCAACTCCATTATTCTTTTAGAGAAAATATCTCAGCGGGGTCAAGTCATTCAATTCAAATCGACTGGTAATCAGATTCATATAAAGACTAACTGATTGGGTGCAATGTTGTAGTGGCAGCACAACTAAATGAATTCACTGAATTTAAATGGGATTTATAAGTGTTTTCACATTTTATACTGTAAAACAAAAAATCACATAGGATTTATGGTTAAACACTGGAGCTACAGAATTTTACCAGAAATTACATTCAATTGGTATAGCACTTCAATAACCACCAATTTATTGGAACACTATTGTAGATTTTTCATTTCACTGAAACTAAAATTATATTGCTCCACCACCACATGCACACACCCCTTTTTTACTGTATAACTCTAGCAACCACAAGTATTTTATTTTTATTTTTTTAAGAAGAAAATGACTGACTATTCTTCTGTCTGTTCAGATATCACTACTTTTACATGATAAGAGAAGTAATTTTTAAAGAAGGCTCAGCAAAATACCCAGCATTCAATAGTACTGGCATGCTGGATCTTGCAAACTACACTCCTCAACTGCACGGAAAAAAAATAGAAAAAAACAGTCATACATTGTCTGCAGTACTTTCCACTCATTCGCTTACACTTTGTACTCCATCCTTTCTACACAAAAAGCATCATCCCGCTGTTACAGAGTAAAGAAGGTTGCACAGAGTCCTTTTCTTGCTGTTCTGTCTCTTTAGAACAGAAGGACACTTTGCGCTTCACAGAATGCAAGTCTACAAGTACTGCTGCTTAGATGTGGTTGAATGTTAGGCCCCTAAGAAATACATGTGAAGCAACAGCAATGCTTTACAAGGTGTCTATTGTTTATATAAATAAACATAAAACAGGTTACGAAAACATGCTGTAAAATCCAAATCATATTTTATCATAGTTTCACATGCTTAAACTAATAGTAATTGTTTAGTATAAATGATCGTCATGTGAAAGACATTGTTTAGTATTCTTTCATTCATTCATTCTCTCAACCGCTTATCCTCACAAGGGTCACGGGGGGTGCTAAGGCCTATCCCAGCTATCTACGGGCACCAGGCGGGGGACAAAAGAATGAACATAATTTAAAGTAATTGCTCTACAGTTGTACTGCATACCGGAGGTCATTTAATTCATTCAGATCAAGAACCTCAAATAACATATCGGCTGGTATTGTTTGAGATGGAAATCCAACTCATTTTATCTCTGAGGGCTAGCTGCGAATGCACTTGCATTATGTCAGTAAAATTCTAGAAATCATAGCGAAAGGGTTATTTTTCAAGAAAATCTGTTCCCGAAAGACCGACAAATTGTCTTTATTTGATGCTCTTGTCAGGAGAGGTTGGATTGCCTTTCCTGGCATGACGTCACGATAACTATCAGCTGTCACTAATTACGTGATTAGATTATTTTTGGCGTCACTGGACAAGGTCCAAGTGGACATGGGGAAGCTGGAGCACCTCTTTGAGTCCAGGGCCAAAGAGACGCCATGGGCCAAGAAAGCGCCAGAGAGCAAAAAGTCCAAGATCCTGGTTCTGGACTCCAAGCGGAGCACCGCCATCAACATCGGGATGACGGTCCTGCCCGCCGTTCACGTCATCAAGAGCGCCATCCTCAACTTTGACGACTTTGCCATCAACAAGGAGGGTGTGGAGAAGATCCTGAGCATGACGCCCACAGAGGAGGAGAAGCAGAAGATCCGCGAGGCTCGCTCGGCCAATCCCGACGTTCCCCTGGGGACGGCCGAGGAATTCCTCTCGGGCCTGGCTTCCGTCAGCGCCTTGACCCCCCGCCTGCAGCTGTGGTCTTTCAAACTCAACTATGAGGCACTCGAGCAGGAGATCGCCGAGCCCCTGTTTGACCTGAAGTTGGGCATGGAGCAGCTGGCCGGCAACCGGACCTTCAAGAAGATCCTGGCCACGCTGCTGGCCGTGGGGAACTTCCTCAACGGGTGTCCTCCTCACCAGAATCTTCAGGCTCCCTCCATGGTGAATCAATTCCTCTGGGCATAGGCATAAGATAACTTGGGCGCTCTCTGGTGGTTGTACGCACCTGGGCATCATGATGAAACGGTAAAGGCTTCCCAGGGCGACGTGCATAGCAGTGGTGGGGCGTATGAGTACGCTGCGGCTCTAACTCTTCTACCAGCTGTGGCTCATCTCTAGAAATGATGTGCCTGAGAGCCCCGCACCACGGTGTGTCCATTACAAAATTCCTAAACGATTCTGAGGGGTTTCTTATACATTCCAAGCAGTCCGGTGTCTTCGAGGTGGATGGTTTGCGTCGCCGAGTGCGTCGGCGCGAGCGTGGGTGGCGCTCCGCTGGGTCCATAATGGTTGGATCGTGCTGTTACGATTTCGCCGCGTAGTGCGACGCGATCGTAGGGTAAGTTGAACCCAGATGCAGAGTCGCCGAAGTAATTGGAAAGGTGAGGCAGATCTGTAGCTCTTGTTGGTTGATTTAATAAACGGGGTAACATAACTTAAACAACTTGGCTTGACCACTCATTACAAACGAACTGAACATGCGGCGTGGCGTCAATGGAAACAGCAATTACTACGAGGATTAACAGGAAACGAAACCAGAACTTAACCAGTCGATCCAACCGCGTCCACAGAAAATCATAATGCTTAAATACCAAAAATAATCTAATCACGTAATTAGTGACAGCTGATAGTTATCGTGACGTCATGCCAGGAAAGGCAATCCAACCACTCCTGACAGCTCTGAGTGATTTTGGATCCTTTGTTTCTCCCCCAAGTAATGAGGACATGTTCTTTTTAAGATAGCTCTCCATCTAAGTCCTACTATAGGTCCAGTCTTGGTAAAAGGTGCATGATGACAACTGATCTATCTGAAATCCAGAATTTGATCTGGATTTCAGATAGATCACCCATGAAATGTCGAAAAAGATGCGGGGTATGATGCTCACAGCACCTGGTATTCCCAAGCGGTCTCCCAATCAGGTACTAACCAGGCCGAACCATGCTTGGCTTCCGAGATCGGACGAGATCGGGCCTTTTCAGGGTGGTATGGCCGTGAGCGGTACTGCTTTTGCAGATGGACACCCATGAAATGTCGAAAAAGATGCGGGGTATGCTGCTCACAGCACCTGGTATTCCCAAGCGGTCTCCCAATCAGGTACTAAACAGGCCGAACCATGCTTGGCTTCCGAGATCGGAGGAGATCGGGCCTTTTCAGGGTGGTATGGCCGTGAGCGGTACTGCTCTTGCAGATGGACACCCATGAAATGTCGAAAAAGATGCGGGGTATGATGCTCACAGCACCTGGTATTCCCAAGCGGTCTCCCAATCAGGTACTAACCAGGCCGAACCATGCTTGGCTTCCGAGATCGGACGAGATCGGGCCTTTTCAGGGTGGTATGGCCGTGAACGGTACTGCACTAGCAGATGGACACCCATGAAATGTCGAAAAAGATGCGGGGCATGGTTCTCACAGCACCTGGTATTCCCAAGCGGTCTCCCAATCTGGTACTAAACAAGTCTAACCATGCTTGGCTTCCGAGATCGGGCGAGATCGGGCCTTTTCAGGGTGGTATGGCCGTGAGCGGTACTGCTTTTGCAGATGGACACCCATGAAATGTCGAAAAAGATGCGGGGTATGATGCTCACAGCACCTGGTATTCCCAAGCGGTCTCCCAACCAGGTACTAACCAGGCCCAACCATGCTTGGCTTCCAAGATCGGACGAGATCGGGCCTTTTCAGGGTGGTATGGCCGTGAGCGGTACTGCTTTTGCAGATGGACACCCATGAAATGTCGAAAAAGATGCGGGGTATGATGCTCACAGCACCTGGTATTCCCAAGCGGTCTCCCAACCAGGTACTAACCAGGCCCAACCATGCTTGGCTTCCAAGATCGGACGAGATCGGGCCTTTTCAGGGTGGTATGGCCGTGAGCGGTACTGCATTAGCAGATGGACACCCATGAAATGTCGAAAAAGATGCGGGGTATGATGCTCACAGCACCTGGTATTCCCAAGCGGTCTCCCAATCAGGTACTAACCAGGCCGAACCATGCTTGGCTTCCGAGATCGGACGAGATCAGGCCTTTTCAGGGTGGTATGGCCGTGAGCGGTACTGCTCTTGCAGATGGACACCCATGAGCTAAAGTATTAATTCGACCTTCTACACCTGCTACCCAAATCAATTGGGATTTGACATTATTCAAAGTCAGTTGGAATATTCAGGTTATAAAAGAGGGGGGAAAAGGCAGGAATATATACAGCTATGTTTTACTTTTGTGCATTTCAGGCCAAATTGGTATTTGTCTTTGAGTCAGCAATAATAACAAAGGAGTAAAGTCAGCTTGATTGCAGTAGGACTTTTTGCACTCTATACACTCAATTTTCACATGTTGTTTTACTTCTGGACGCTGCAAATGGACTGCACATCTGTTGCATCGTGTGTATATATGTGTATTACCGTACTTTGAATTTTGATTTAAACCTTTACAACCCAACTACCTCAGATCAAGCAATTATAATGTAAAGTAGTAGATGTTTAAAAAAAGCACCAAAAGCAAAAAGATAACAAAATAACAATACTAAATAGTCAAATAAGCAACTCCATTATTCTTTTAGAGAAAATATGTCAGCGGGGTCAAGTCATTCAATTCAAATCGACTGGTAATCAGATTCAATTAAAGACTAACCGATTGGGTGCAATGTTGTAGTGGCAGCACAACTAAATGAATTCACTGAATTTAAATGGGATTTATAAGTGTTTTCACATTTTATACTGTAAAACAAAAAATCACATAGGATTTATGGTTAAACACTGGAGCTACAGAATTTTACCAGAAATTACATTCAATTGGTATAGCACTTCAATAACCACCAATTTATTGGAACACTATTGTAGATTTTTCATTTCACTGAAACTAAAATTATATTGCTCCACCACCACATGCACACACCCCTTTTTTACTGTATAACTCTAGCAACCACAAGTATTTTATTTTTATTTTTTTAAGAAGAAAATGACTGACTATTCTTCTGTCTGTTCAGATATCACTACTTTTACATGATAAGAGAAGTAATTTTTAAAGAAGGCTCAGCAAAATACCCAGCATTCAATAGTACTGGCATGCTGGATCTTGCAAACTACACTCCTCAACTGCACGGAAAAAAAATAGAAAAAAACAGTCATACATTGTCTGCAGTACTTTCCACTCATTCGCTTACACTTTGTACTCCATCCTTTCTACACAAAAAGCATCATCCCGCTGTTACAGAGTAAAGAAGGTTGCACAGAGTCCTTTTCTTGCTGTTCTGTCTCTTTAGAACAGAAGGACACTTTGCGCTTCACAGAATGCAAGTCTACAAGTACTGCTGCTTAGATGTGGTTGAATGTTAGGCCCCTAAGAAATACATGTGAAGCAACAGCAATGCTTTACAAGGTGTCTATTGTTTATATAAATAAACATAAAACAGGTTACGAAAACATGCTGTAAAATCCAAATCATATTTTATCATAGTTTCACATGCTTAAACTAATAGTAATTGTTTAGTATAAATGATCGTCATGTGAAAGACATTGTTTAGTATTCTTTCATTCATTCATTCTCTCAACCGCTTATCCTCACAAGGGTCACGGGGGGTGCTAAGGCCTATCCCAGCTATCTACGGGCACCAGGCGGGGGACAAAAGAATGAACATAATTTAAAGTAATTGCTCTACAGTTGTACTGCATACCGGAGGTCATTTAATTCATTCAGATCAAGAACCTCAAATAACATATCGGCTGGTATTGTTGGAGATGGAAATCCAACTCATTTTATCTCTGAGGGCTAGCTGCGAATGCACTTGCATTATGTCAGTAAAATTCTAGAAATCATAGCGAAAGGGTTATTTTTCAAGAAAATCTGTTCCCGAAAGACCGACAAATTGTCTTTATTTGATGCTCTTGTCAGGAGAGGTTGGATTGCCTTTCCTGGCATGACGTCACGATAACTATCAGCTGTCACTAATTACGTGATTAGATTATTTTTGGCGTCACTGGACAAGGTCCAAGTGGACATGGGGAAGCTGGAGCACCTCTTTGAGTCCAGGGCCAAAGAGACGCCATGGGCCAAGAAAGCGCCAGAGAGCAAAAAGTCCGAGATCCTGGTTCTGGACTCCAAGCGGAGCACCGCCATCAACATCGGGATGACGGTCCTGCCCGCCGTTCACGTCATCAAGAGCGCCATCCTCAACTTTGACGACTTTGCCATCAACAAGGAGGGTGTGGAGAAGATCCTGAGCATGACGCCCACAGAGGAGGAGAAGCAGAAGATCCGCGAGGCTCGCTCGGCCAATCCCGACGTTCCCCTGGGGACGGCCGAGGAATTCCTCTCGGGCCTGGCTTCCGTCAGCGCCTTGACCCCCCGCCTGCAGCTGTGGTCTTTCAAACTCAACTATGAGGCACTCGAGCAGGAGATCGCCGAGCCCCTGTTTGACCTGAAGTTGGGCATGGAGCAGCTGGCCGGCAACCGGACCTTCAAGAAGATCCTGGCCACGCTGCTGGCCGTGGGGAACTTCCTCAACGGGTGTCCTCCTCACCAGAATCTTCAGGCTCCCTCCATGGTGAATCAATTCCTCTGGGCATAGATCCTGGCCACGCTGCTGGCCGTGGGGAACTTCCTCAACGGGTGTCCTCCTCACCAGAATCTTCAGGCTCCCTCCATGGTGAATCAATTCCTCTGGGCATAGGCATAAGATAACTTGGGCGCTCTCTGGTGGTTGTACGCACCTGGGCATCATGATGAAACGGTAAAGGCTTCCCAGGGCGACGTGCATAGCAGTGGTGGGGCGTATGAGTACGCTGCGGCTCTAACTCTTCTACCAGCTGTGGCTCATCTCTAGAAATGATGTGCCTGAGAGCCCCGCACCACGGTGTGTCCATTACAAAATTCCTAAACGATTCTGAGGGGTTTCTTATACATTCCAAGCAGTCCGGTGTCTTCGAGGTGGATGGTTTGCGTCGCCGAGTGCGTCGGCGCGAGCGTGGGTGGCGCTCCGCTGGGTCCATAATGGTTGGATCGTGCTGTTACGATTTCGCCGCGTAGTGCGACGCGATCGTAGGGTAAGTTGAACCCAGATGCAGAGTCGCCGAAGTAATTGGAAAGGTGAGGCAGATCTGTAGCTCTTGTTGGTTGATTTAATAAACGGGGTAACATAACTTAAACAACTTGGCTTGACCACTCATTACAAACGAACTGAACATGCGGCGTGGCGTCAATGGAAACAGCAATTACTACGAGGATTAACAGGAAACGAAACCAGAACTTAACCAGTCGATCCAACCGCGTCCACAGAAAATCATAATGCTTAAATACCAAAAATAATCTAATCACGTAATTAGTGACAGCTGATAGTTATCGTGACGTCATGCCAGGAAAGGCAATCCAACCACTCCTGACAGCTCTGAGTGATTTTGGATCCTTTGTTTCTCCCCCAAGTAATGAGGACATGTTCTTTTTAAGATAGCTCTCCATCTAAGTCCTACTATAGGTCCAGTCTTGGTAAAAGGTGCATGATGACAACTGATCTATCTGAAATCCAGAATTTGATCTGGATTTCAGATAGATCACCCATGAAATGTCGAAAAAGATGCGGGGTATGATGCTCACAGCACCTGGTATTCCCAAGCGGTCTCCCAATCAGGTACTAACCAGGCCGTACCATGCTTGGCTTCCGAGATCGAACGAGATCGGGCCTTTTCAGGGTGGTATGGCCGTGAGCGGTACAGCTCCTGCAGATGGACACCCATGAAATGTCGAAAAAGATGCGGGGTATGATGCTCACTGCACCTGGTATTCCCAAGCGGTCTCCCAATCAGGTACTAACCAGGCCGAATCATGCTTGGCTTCCGAGATCGGACGAGATCGGGCCTTTTCAGGGTGGTATGGCCGTGAGCGGTACTGCTTTTGCAGATGGACACCCATGAAATGTCGAAAAAGATGCGGGGTATGCTGCTCACAGCACCTGGTATTCCCAAGCGGTCTCCCAATCAGGTACTAAACAGGCCGAACTATGCTTGGCTTCCGAGATCGGAGGAGATCGGGCCTTTTCAGGGTGGTATGGCCGTGAACGGTACTGCACTAGCAGATGGAGACCCATGAAATGTCGAAAAAGATGCGGGGCATGGTTCTCACAGCACCTGGTATTCCCAAGCGGTCTCCCAATCTGGTATTAAACAAGTCTAACCATGCTTGGCTTCCGAGATCGGGCGAGATCGGGCCTTTTCAGGGTGGTATGGCCGTGAGCGGTACTGCTCCTGCAGATGGACACCCATGAAATGTCGAAAAAGATGCGGGGTATGATGCTCACTGCACCTGGTATTCTCAAGCGGTCTCCCAATCAGGTACTAACCAGGCCGAACCATACTTGGCTTCCAAGATCGGACGAGATCGGGCCTTTTCAGGGTGGTATGGCCGTGAGCGGTACTGCATTTGCAGATGGACACCCATGAAATGTCGAAAAAGATGCGGGGTATGCTGCTCACAGCACCTGGTATTCCCAAGCGGTCTCCCAATCAGGTACTAAACAGGCCGAACCATGCTTGGCTTCCGAGATCGGAGGAGATCGGGCCTTTTCAGGGTGGTATGGCCGTGAGCGGTACTGCTCTTGCAGATGGACACCCATGAAATGTCGAAAAAGATGCGGGGTATGATGCTCACAGCACCTGGTATTCCCAAGCGGTCTCCCAATCAGGTACTAACCAGGCCGAACCATGCTTGGCTTCCGAGATCGGACGAGATCGGGCCTTTTCAGGGTGGTATGGCCGTGAACGGTACTGCACTAGCAGATGGACACCCATGAAATGTCGAAAAAGATGCGGGGCATGGTTCTCACAGCACCTGGTGGGAGACAAAGTTGGAAACCTTCACGTGGTGTCTCCTGAGAGGCCGCTCGCTGCGGCCTGCGAATTCCAACAAATACCACTCAGAGCTGCCAACAAGGACCGTGGCACCCTACGTTTTTCATCCAGCCGGAGACATTTGACTGCCCCTCACCTCCGACTACCCCCCGGATGAAATAATCCGCGTTCCAGTGGCAGCTCTAGCGCTATCTGAGGGCAATCCTCAGGCGCTTGTAGTGCAAAAACAAAACAAACAAACAAACAGCACCTGGTATTCCCAAGCGGTCTCCCAATCTGGTACTAAACAAGTCTAACCATGCTTGGCTTCCGAGATCGGGCGAGATCGGGCCTTTTCAGGGTGGTATGGCCGTGAGCGGTACTGCTTTTGCAGATGGACACCCATGAAATGTCGAAAAAGATGCGGGGTATGATGCTCACAGCACCTGGTATTCCCAAGCGGTCTCCCAACCAGGTACTAACCAGGCCCAACCATGCTTGGCTTCCAAGATCGGACGAGATCGGGCCTTTTCAGGGTGGTATGGCCGTGAGCGGTACTGCACTA
Organism: Stigmatopora nigra; assembly: GCF_051989575.1. Lineage (NCBI taxonomy): Eukaryota > Metazoa > Chordata > Actinopteri > Syngnathiformes > Syngnathidae > Stigmatopora > Stigmatopora nigra. Next base: position 1,884,865 of record NW_027551603.1, read on the forward strand.
GCAGATGGACACCCATGAAATGTTGAAAAAGATGCGGGGTATGATGCTCACAGCACCTGGTATTCCCAAGCGGTCTCCCAATCAGGTACTAACCAGGCCGAACCATGCTTGGCTTCCGAGATCGGACGAGATCAGGCCTTTTCAGGGTGGTATGGCCGTGAGCGGTACTGCTCTTGCAGATGGACACCCATGAGCTAAAGTATTAATTCGACCTTCTACACCTGCTACCCAAATCAATTGGGATTTGACATTATTCAAAGTCAGTTGGAATATTCAGGTTATAAAAGAGGGGGGAAAAGGCAGGAATATATACAGCTATGTTTTACTTTTGTGCATTTCAGGCCAAATTGGTATTTGTCTTTGAGTCAGCAATAATAACAAAGGAGTAAAGTCAGCTTGATTGCAGTAAGAATTTTTGCACTCTATACACTCAATTTTCACATGTTGTTTTACTTCTGGACGCTGCAAATGGACTGCACATCTGTTGCATCGTGTGTATATATGTGTATTACCGTACTTTGAATTTTGATTTAAACCTTTACAACCCAACTACCTCAGATCAAGCAATTATAATGTAAAGTAGTAGATGTTTAAAAAAAGCACCAAATGCAAAAAGATAACAAAATAACAATACTAAATAGTCAAATAAGCAACTCCATTATTCTTTTAGAGAAAATATCTCAGCGGGGTCAAGTCATTCAATTCAAATCGACTGGTAATCAGATTCAATTAAAGACTAACTGATTGGGTGCAATGTTGTAGTGGCAGCACAACTAAATGAATTCACTGAATTTAAATGGAATTTATAAGTGTTTTCACATTTTATACTGTAAAACAAAAAATCACATAGGATTTATGGTTAAACACTGGAGCTACAGAATTTTACCAGAAATTACATTCAATTGGTATAGCACTTCAATAACCACAAATTTATTGGAACACTATTGTAGATTTTTCATTTCACTGAAACTAAAATTATATTGCTCCACCACCACATGCACACACCCCTTTTTTACTGTATAACTCTAGCAACCACAAGTATTTTATTTTTATTTTTTTAAGAAGAAAATGACTGACTATTCTTCTGTCTGTTCAGATATCACTACTTTTACATGATAAGAGAAGTAATTTTTAAAGAAGGCTCAGCAAAATACCCAGCATTCAATAGTACTGGCATGCTGGATCTTGCAAACTACACTCAACTGCACGGAAAAAAATAGAAAAAAACAGTCATACATTGTCTGCAGTACTTTCCACTCATTCGCTTACACTTTGTACTCCATCCTTTCTACACAAAAAGCATCATCCCGCTGTTACAGAGTAAAGAAGGTTGCACAGAGTCCTTTTCTTGCTGTTCTGTCTCTTTAGAACAGAAGGACACTTTGCGCTTCACAGAATGCAAGTCTACAAGTACTGCTGCTTAGATGTGGTTGAATGTTAGGCCCCTAAGAAATACATGTGAAGCAACAGCAATGCTTTACAAGGTGTCTATTGTTTATATAAATAAACATAAAACAGGTTACGAAAACATGCTGTAAAATCCAAATCATATTTTATCATAGTTTCACATGCTTAAACTAATAGTAATTGTTTAGTATAAATGATCGTCATGTGAAAGACATTGTTTAGTATTCTTTCATTCATTCATTCTCTCAACCGCTTATCCTCACAAGGGTCACGGGGGGTGCTAAGGCCTATCCCAGCTATCTACGGGCACCAGGCGGGGGACTAAAGAATGAACATAATTTAAAGTAATTGCTCTACAGTTGTACTGCATACCGGAGGTCATTTAATTCATTCAGATCAAGAACCTCAAATAACATATCGGCTGGTATTGTTGGAGATGGAAATCCAACTCATTTTATCTCTGAGGGCTAGCTGCGAATGCACTTGCATTATGTCAGTAAAATTCTAGAAATCATAGCGAAAGGGTTATTTTTCAAGAAAATCTGTTCCCGAAAGACCGACAAATTGTCTTTATTTGATGCTCTTGTCAGGAGAGGTTGGATTGCCTTTCCTGGCATGACGTCACGATAACTATCAGCTGTCACTAATTACGTGATTAGATTATTTTTGGCGTCACTGGACAAGGTCCAAGTGGACATGGGGAAGCTGGAGCACCTCTTTGAGTCCAGGGCCAAAGAGACGCCATGGGCCAAGAAAGCGCCAGAGAGCAAAAAGTCCGAGATCCTGGTTCTGGACTCCAAGCGGAGCACCGCCATCAACATCGGGATGACGGTCCTGCCCGCCGTTCACGTCATCAAGAGCGCCATCCTCAACTTTGACGACTTTGCCATCAACAAGGAGGGTGTGGAGAAGATCCTGAGCATGACGCCCACAGAGGAGGAGAAGCAGAAGATCCGCGAGGCTCGCTCGGCCAATCCCGACGTTCCCCTGGGGACGGCCGAGGAATTCCTCTCGGGCCTGGCTTCCGTCAGCGCCTTGACCCCCCGCCTGCAGCTGTGGTCTTTCAAACTCAACTATGAGGCACTCGAGCAGGAGATCGCCGAGCCCCTGTTTGACCTGAAGTTGGGCATGGAGCAGCTGGCCGGCAACCGGACCTTCAAGAAGATCCTGGCCACGCTGCTGGCCGTGGGGAACTTCCTCAACGGGTGTCCTCCTCACCAGAATCTTCAGGCTCCCTCCATGGTGAATCAATTCCTCTGGGCATAGGCATAAGATAACTTGGGCGCTCTCTGGTGGTTGTACGCACCTGGGCATCATGATGAAACGGTAAAGGCTTCCCAGGGCGACGTGCATAGCAGTGGTGGGGCGTATGAGTACGCTGCGGCTCTAACTCTTCTACCAGCTGTGGCTCATCTCTAGAAATGATGTGCCTGAGAGCCCCGCACCACGGTGTGTCCATTACAAAATTCCTAAACGATTCTGAGGGGTTTCTTATACATTCCAAGCAGTCCGGTGTCTTCGAGGTGGATGGTTTGCGTCGCCGAGTGCGTCGGCGCGAGCGTGGGTGGCGCTCCGCTGGGTCCATAATGGTTGGATCGTGCTGTTACGATTTCGCCGCGTAGTGCGACGCGATCGTAGGGTAAGTTGAACCCAGATGCAGAGTCGCCGAAGTAATTGGAAAGGTGAGGCAGATCTGTAGCTCTTGTTGGTTGATTTAATAAACGGGGTAACATAACTTAAACAACTTGGCTTGACCACTCATTACAAACGAACTGAACATGCGGCGTGGCGTCAATGGAAACAGCAATTACTACGAGGATTAACAGGAAACGAAACCAGAACTTAACCAGTCGATCCAACCGCGTCCACAGAAAATCATAATGCTTAAATACCAAAAATAATCTAATCACGTAATTAGTGACAGCTGATAGTTATCGTGACGTCATGCCAGGAAAGGCAATCCAACCACTCCTGACAGCTCTGAGTGATTTTGGATCCTTTGTTTCTCCCCCAAGTAATGAGGACATGTTCTTTTTAAGATAGCTCTCCATCTAAGTCCTACTATAGGTCCAGTCTTGGTAAAAGGTGCATGATGACAACTGATCTATCTGAAATCCAGAATTTGATCTGGATTTCAGATAGATCACCCATGAAATGTCGAAAAAGATGCGGGGTATGATGCTCACAGCACCTGGTATTCCCAAGCGGTCTCCCAATCAGGTACTAACCAGGCCGAACCATGCTTGGCTTCCGAGATCGGACGAGATCGGGCCTTTTCAGGGTGGTATGGCCGTGAGCGGTACTGCTTTTGCAGATGGACACCCATGAAATGTCGAAAAAGATGCGGGGTATGCTGCTCACAGCACCTGGTATTCCCAAGCGGTCTCCCAATCAGGTACTAAACAGGCCGAACCATGCTTGGCTTCCGAGATCGGACGAGATCGGGCCTTTTCAGGGTGGTATGGCCGTGAGCGGTACTGCTCTTGCAGATGGACACCCATGAAATGTCGAAAAAGATGCGGGGTATGATGCTCTCAGCACCTGGTATTCCCAAGCGGTTTCCCAATCAGGTACTAAACAGGCCGGACCATGCTTGGCTGCCGAGATCGGACGAGATCGGGCCTTTTCAGGGTGGTATGGCCGTGAGCAGTACTGCACTTGCAGATGGACACCCATGAAATGTCGAAAAAGATGCGGGGTATGATGCTCACAGCACCTGGTATTCCCAAGCGATCTCCCAATCTGGTACTAACCAGGCCGAACCATGCTTGGCTTCCGAGATTGGACGAGATCGGGCCTTTTCAGGGTGGTATGGCCGTGAGCAGTACTGCTCTTGCAGATGGACACCCATGAAATGTCGAAAAAGATGCGGGGTATGATGCTCACAGCACCTGGTATTCCCAAGCGGTCTCCCAATCAGGTACTAACCAGGCCAAACCATGCTTGTCTTCCGAGATCGGACGAGATTGGGCCTTTTCAGGGTGGTATGGCCGTAAGCAGTACTGCTCTTGCAGATGGACACCCATGAAATGTCGAAAAAGATGCGGGGTATGATGCTCACAGCACCTGGTATTCCCAAGCGGTCTCCCAATCAGGTACTAACCAGGCCGAACCATGCTTGGCTTCCGAGATCGGACGAGATCGGGCCTTTTCAGGGTGGTATGGCCGTGAACGGTACTGCACTAGCAGATGGAGACCCATGAAATGTCGAAAAAGATGCGGGGCATGGTTCTCACAGCACCTGGTATTCCCAAGCGGTCTCCCAATCTGGTACTAAACAAGTCTAACCATGCTTGGCTTCCGAGATCGGGCGAGATCGGGCGAGATTGGGCCTTTTCAGGGTGGTATGGCCGTGAGCGGTACTGCTCTTGCAGATGGACACCCATGAAATGTCGAAAAAGATGCGGGGTATGATGCTCAAAGCACCTGGTATTCCCAAGCGGTCTCCCAATCAGGTATTAACCAGGCCGAACCATGCTTGGCTGCCGAGATCGGACGAGATCGGGCGAGATCGGGCCTTATCAGGGTGGTATGGCCCAGAGCGGTACTGCTCTTGCAGATGGACACCCATGAAATGTCGAAAAAAATGCGGGGTATGATGCTCACAGCACCTGGTATTCCCAAGCGGTCTCCCAATCAGGTACTAACCAGGCCGAACCATGCTTTGCTGCCGAGATCGGACGAGATCGGGCGAGATCGGGCCTTTTCAGGGTGGTATGGCCGTGAGCGGTACTGCACTAGCAGATGGACACCCATGAAATGTCGAAAAAGATGCGGGGTACGATGCTCACAGCACCTGGTATTCCCAAGCGGTCTCCCAACCAGGTACTAACCAGGCCGAACCATGCTTGGCTTCCGAGATCAGACGAGATCGGGCCTTTTCAGGGTGGTATGGCCGTGAGCGGTACTGCTCTTGCAGATGGACACCCATGAAATGTCGAAAAAGATGCAGGGTATGATGCTCACAGCACCTGGTATTCCCAAGCGGTCTCCCAATCAGGTACTAACCAGGCCGAACCATGCTTGGCTTCCGAGATCGGACGAGATCGGGCCTTTTCAGGGTGGTATGGCCGTGAGCGGTACTGCTCCTGCAGATGGACACCCATGAAATGTCCAAAAAGATGCGGGGTATGATGCTCACAGCACCTGGTATTCCCAAGCGGTCTCCCAATCAGGTACTAAACAGGCCGATCCATGCTTGGCTTCCGAAATCGGACGAGATCGGGCCTTTTCAGGGTGGTATGGCCGTGAGCAGTACTGCACTAGCAGATGGACACCCATGAAATGTCGAAAAAGATGCGGGGTATGATGCTCACAGCACCTGGTATTCCCAAGCGGTCTCCCAATCAGGTACTAACCAGGCCGAACCATGCTTGGCTGCCGAGATCGGACGAGATCGGACGAGATCGGGCCTTTTCAGGGTGGTATGGCCGTGAGCGGTACTGCACTAGCAGATGGACACCCATGAAATGTCGAAAAAGATGCGGGGTATGATGCTCACAGCACCTGGTATTCCCAAGCGGTCCCCCAATCAGGTACTAAACAGGCCGAACCATGCTCGACTTCCGAGATCGGACGAGATCGGGCGAGGTCGGGCCTTTTCAGGGTGGTATGGCCGTGAGCGGTACTGCTCTTGCAGATGGACACCCATGAAATGTCGAAAAAGATGCGGGGCATGGTTCTCACAGCACCTGGTATTCCCAAGCGGTCTCCCAATCAGGTACTAACCAGGCCGAATAATGCTTGGCTTCCGAGATCGGACGAGATCGGGCCTTTTCAGGGTGGTATGGCCGTGAGCGGTACTGCACTAGCAGATGGACACCCATGAAATGTCGAAAAAGATGCGGGGCATGGTTCTCACAGCACCTGGTATTCCCAAGCGGTCTCCCAATCAGGTACTAACCAGGCCGAATAATGCTTGGCTTCCGAGATCGGACGAGATCGGGCCTTTTCAGGGTGGTATGGCTGTGAGCGGTACTGCTCTTGCAGATGGACACCCATGAAATGTCGAAAAAGATGCGGGGTATGATGCTCACAGCACCTGGTATTCACAAGCGGTCTCCCAATCAGGTACTAACCAGGCCAACTATGCTTGGCTTCCGAGATCGGACGAGATCGGGCGAGATTGGGCCTTATCAGGGTGGTATGGCCGTGAGGGGTACTGCTCTTGCAGATGGACACCCATGAAATGTCGAAAAAGATGCGGGGCAAGATGCTCACAGCACCTGATATTCCCAAGCGGTCTCCCAATCAGGTACTAAACAGGCCGAACCATGCTTGGCTTCCGAGATCGGACGAGATCGGGCGAGATCGGGCCTTATCAGGGTGGTATGGCCGTGAGCGGTAATGCTCTTGCAGATGGACACCCATGAAATGTCGAATAAGATGCGGGGTATGATGCTCACAGGACCTTGTATTCCCAAGCGGTCTCCCAATCAGGTACTAAACAGGCCGAACCATGCTTGGCTGCCGAGATCGGGCGAGATCGGGCCTTTTCAGGGTGGTATGGCCGTGAGCGGTACTGCACTTGCAGATGGACACCCATGAAATGTCGAAAAAGATGCGGGGTATGATGCTCACAGCACCTGGTATTCCCAAGCGGTCTCCCAATCAGGTACTAAACAGGCCGAACCATGCTTGGCTGCCGAGATCGGGCGAGATCGGGCCTTTTCAGGGTGGTATGGCCGTGAGCGGTACTGCACTTGCAGATGGACACCCATGAAATGTCGAAAAAGATGCGGGGTATGATGCTCACAGCACCTGGTATTCCCAAGCGGTCTCCCATTCAGGTACTAAACAGGCCGAACCATCCTTGGCTTCCGAGATCGGACGAGATCGGGCCTTTTCAGGGTGGTATGGCCGTGAGCAGTACTGCTCTTGCAGATGGACATCCATGAAATGTCGAAAAAGATGCGGGGCAAGATGCTCACAGCACCTGGTATTCCCAAGCGGTCTCCCAATCAGGTACTAAACAGGCCGAACAATGCTTGGCTTCCGAGATCGGACGAGATCGGGCCTTTTCAGGGTGGTATGGCCATGAGCGGTACTGCTCTTGCAGATGGACACCCATGAAATGTCGAAAAAGATGCGGGGCAAGATGCTCACAGCACCTGGTATTCCCAAGCAGTCTCCCAATCAGGTTCTAACCAGGCCGAATTATGCTTGGCTGCCGAGATCGGACGAGATCGGGCGAGATCGGACCTTTTCAGGGTGGTATGGCTGTGAGCGGTACTGCTCTTGCAGATGGACACCCATGAAATGTCGAAAAAGATGCGGGGTATGATGCTCACAGCACCTGGTATTCCCAAGCGGTCTCCCAATCAGGTACTAAACAGGCCGAACCATGCTTGGCTTCCGAGATCGGACCTTTTCAGGGTGGTATGGCCGTGAGCGGTACTGCTCTTGCAGATGGACACCCATGAAATGTCGAAAAAGATACGGGGTATGATGCTCACAGCACCTGGTATTCCCAAGCGGTCTCCCAATCAGGTACTAACCAGCCCGAACTTGCTTGGCTGCCGAGATCGGACAAAATCGGGCGAGATCGGGCCTTATCAGGGTGGTATGGCCATGAGCGGTACTGCTCTTGCAGATGGACACCCATGAAATGTCGAAAAAGATGCGGGGTATGATGCTCACAGCACCTGGTATTCCCAAGCGGTCTCCCAATCAGGTACTGACCAGGCCGAACAATGCTTGGCCTCCGATATCGGACGAGATCGGGCCTTTTCAGGGTGGTATGGCCGTGAGCGGTACTGTACTAGCAGATGGACACCCATGAAATGTCGAAAAAGATGCGGGGTATGATGCTCACAGCACCTGGTATTCCCAAGCGGTCTCCCAATCAGGTACTAACCAGGCCAAACCATGCTTGGCTGCCGAGATCGGACGAGAGCGGGCGAGATCGGGCCTTTTCAGGGTGGTATGGCCGTGAGCGGTACTGCACTAGCAGATGGACACCCATGAAATGTCGAAAAAGATGCGGGGTATGATGCTCACAGCACCTGGTATTCCCAAGCGGTCTCCCAATCAGGTACTAACCAGGCCGAACCATGCTTGGCTGCCGAGATCGGACGAGATCGGGCCTTTTCAGGGTGGTATGGCCGTGAGCGGTACTGCACTAGCAGATGGACACCCATGAAATGTCGAAAAAGATGCGGGGTATGATGCTCACAGCACCTGGTATTCCCAAGCGGTCTCCCAATCAGGTACTAACCAGGCCGAACAATGCTTGGCTGCCGAGATCGGACGAGATCGGACGAGATGGGGCCTTTTCAGGGTGGTATGGCCGTGAGCGTTACTGCTCTTGCAGATGGACACCCATGAAATGTCGAAAAAGATGCGGGGTATGATGCTCACAGCACCTGGTATTCCCAAGCGGTCTCCCAATCAGGTACTAAACAGGCCGAACCATGCTTGGCTTCCGAGATCAGACGAGATCGGGCCTTATCAGGGTGGTATGGCCGTGAGCGGTACTGCACTAGCAGATGGACACCCATGAAATGTCGAAAAAGATGCGGGGTATGATGCTCACAGCACCTGGTATTCCCAAGCGGTCTCCCAATCAGGTACTAAACAGGCCGAACCATGCTTGGCTGCCGAGATCGGACGAGATCGGACGAGATCGGGCCTTATCAGGGTGGTATGGCCGTGAGCGGTACTGCACTAGCAGATGGACACCCATGAAATGTCGAAAAAGATGCGGGGTATGATGCTCACAGCACCTGGTATTCCCAAGCGGTCTCCCAATCAGGTACTAACCAGGCCGAATCATGCTTGGCTGCCGAGATCGGACGAGATCGGACGAGATCGGGCCTTTTCAGGGTGGTATGGCCGTGAGCGTTACTGCTCTTGCAGATGGACACCCATGAAATGTCGAAAAAGATGCGGGGTATGATGCTCACAGCACCTGGTATTCCCAAGCGGTCTCCCAATCAGGTACTAAACAGGCCGAACCATGCTTGGCTTCCGAGATCGGACGAGATCGGGCCTTTTCAGGGTGGTATGGCCGTGGGCAGTACTGCTCTTGCAGATGGACACCCATGAAATGTCGAAAAAGATGCGGGGTATGATGCTCACAGCACCTGGTATTCCCAAGCGGTCTCCCAATCAGGTACTAACCAGGCCGAACCATGCTTGGCTGCCGAGCTCGGACGAGATCGGGCCTTTTCAGGGTGGTATGGCCGTGAGCGGTACTGCACTAGCAGATGGACACCCATGAAATGTCGAAAAAGATGCGGGGTATGATGCTCACAGCACCTGGTATTCCCAAGCGGTCTCCCAATCACGTACTAAACAGGCCGAACCATGCTTGGCTTCCGAGATCGGACGAGATCGGGCCTTTTCAGGGTGGTATGGCCGTGAGCGGTACTGCTCTTGCAGATGGACACTTATGAAATGTCGAAAAAGATGCAGGGTATGATGCTCACAGCACCTGGTATTCCCAAGCGGTCTCCCAATCAGGTACTAAACAGGCCGAACCATGCTTGGCTTCCGAGATCAGACGAGATCGGGCCTTTTCAGGGTGGTATGGCCGTGAGCGGTACTGCACTAGCAGATGGACACCCATGAAATGTCGAAAAAGATGCGGGGCAAGATGCTCACAGCACCTGGTATTCCCAAGCGGTCTCCCAATCAGGTACTAACCAGGCCGAACCATGCTTGGCTTCCGAGATCGGACGAGATCGGGCCTTTTCAGGGTGGTATGGCCGTGAGCGGTACTGCTTTTGCAGATGGCCACCCATGAAATGTCGAAAAAGATGCGGGGTATGATGCTCACAGCACCTGGTATTCCCAAGCGGTCTCCCAATCAGGTACTAACCAGGCCGAACAATGCTTGGCTTCCGAGATCGGACGAGATCGGGCCTTTTCAGGGTGGTATGGCCGTGGCCAGTACTGCTTTTGCAGATGGACACCCATGAAATGTCGAAAAAGATGCGGGGTATGATGCTCACAGCACCTGGTATTCCCAAGCGGTCTCCCAATCAGGTACTAACCAGGCCAATCCATGCTTGGCTTCCAAGATCGGGCGAGATCGGGCCTTTTCAGGGTGGTATGGCCGTGAGCGGTACTGCTCTTGCAGATGGACACCCATGAAATGTCGAAAAAGATGCGGGGTATGATGCTCACAGCACCTGGTATTCCCAAGCGGTCTCCTAATCAGGTACTAAACAGGCCGAACCATGCTTTGCTTCCAAGATCGGACGAGATCGGGCCTTTTCAGGGTGGTATGGCCGTAAGCGGTACCGCTCTTGCAGATGGACACCCATGAAATGTCGAAAAAGATGCGGGGTATGATGCTCACAGCACCTGGTATTCCCAAGCGGTCTCCCAATCAGGTACTAAACAGACCGAACCATGCTTGGCTTCCGTGATCGGACGAGATCGGGCCTTTTCAGGGTGGTATGGCCGTGAGCGGTATTGCATTAGCAGATGGACACCCATGAAATGTCGAAAAAGATGCGGGGTATGATGCTCACAGCACCTGGTATTCCCAAGCGGTCTCCCAATCAGGTACTAACCAGGCCGAACCATGCTTGGCTTCCGAGATCGGACGAGATCGGGCTTTTTCAGGGTGGTATGGCCGTGAGCGGTACTGCTCTTGCAGATGGACACCCATGAAATGTCGAAAAAGATGCGGGGTATGATGCTCACAGCACCTGGTATTCCCAAGCGGTCTCCCAATCAGGTACTAAACAGGCCGAACCATGCTTGGCTGCCGAGATCGGACGAGATCGGGCCTTTTCAGGGTGGTATGGCCGTGAGCGGTACTGCACTAGCAGATGGACACCCATGAAATGTCGAAAAAGATGCGGGGCATGATGCTCACAGCACCTGGTATTCCCAAGCGGTCTCCCAACCAGGTACTAACCAGGTCGAACCATGCTTGGCTTCCGAGATCGGACGAGATCGGGCCTTTTCAGGGTGGTATGGCCGTGAGCGGTACTGCTCTTGCAGATGGACACCCATGAAATGTCGAAAAAGATGCGGGGTAAGATGCTCACAGCACCTGGTATTCCCAAGCGGTCTCCCAATCAGGTACTAACCAGGCCGAACCATGCTTGGCTTCCGAGATCGGGCGAGATCGGGCCTTTTCAGGGTGGTATGGCCGTGAGCGGTACTGCTCGTGTAGATGGACACCCATGAAATGTCGAAAAAGATGCGGGGTATGATACTCACAGCACCTGGTATTCCCAAGCGGTCTCCCAATCAGGTACTAAACAGGCCGAAGCATGCTTGGCTTCCAAAATCAGACGAGATCGGGCCTTTTCAGGGTGGTATGGCCGTGAGCGGTACCGCTCTTGCAGATGGACACCCATGAAATGTCGAAAAAGATGCGGGGTATGATGCTCACAGCACCTGGTATTCCCAAGCGGTCTCCCAATCAGGTACTAAACAGGCCGAACCATGCTTGGCTTCCAAGATCGGACGAGATCGGGCCTTTTCAGGGTGGTATGGCCGTGAGCGGTACTGCACTGGCAGATGGACACCCATGAAATGTCGAAAAAGATGCGGGGTATGATGCTCACAGCATCTGGTATTCCCAAGCGGTCTCCCAATCAGGTACTAAACAGGCCGAACCATGCTTGGCTTCCGAGATCGGACGAGATCGGGCCTTTTCAGGGTGGAATGGCCGTGAGCGGTACTGCACTAGCAGATGGACACCCATGAAATGTCGAAAAAGATGCGGGGTATGATGCTCACAGCACCTGGTATTCCGAAGCGGTCTCCCAATCAGGTACTAAACAGGCCGAACCATGCTTGGCTACCGAGATCGGACGAGATCGGGCCTTTTCAGGGTGGTATGGCCGTGAGCGGTACTGCACTAGCAGATGGACACCCATGAAATGTCGAAAAAGATGCGGGGTATGATGCTCACAGCACCAGGTATTTCCAAGCGGTCTCCCAATCAGGTACTAACCAGGCTGAACCATGCTTGGCTTCCGAGATCGGACGAGATCGGGCCTTTCCAGGGTGGTATGGCCGTGAGCGGTACTGTACTAGCAGATGGACACCCATGAAATGTCGAAAAAGATGCGCGGTATGATGCTCACAGCACCTGGAATTCCCAAGCGGTCTCCCAATCAGGTACTAACCAGGCCGAACCATGCTTGGCTGCCGAGATCGGACGAGATCGGGCCTTTTCAGGGTGGTATGGCCGTGAGCGGTCCTGCTTTAGCAGATGGACACCCATGAAATCTCGAAAAAGATGCGGGGTATGATGCTCACAGCACCTGGTATTCCCAAGCGGTCTCCCAATCAGGTACTAAACAGGCCGAACCATGCGTGGCTTCCGAGATCGGACGAGATCGGGCCTTTTCAGGGTGGTATGGCCGTGAGCGGTACTGCTCTTGCAGATGGACACCCATGAAATGTCGAAAAAGATGCTGGGTATGACGCTTACAGCACCTGGTATTCCCAAGCGGTCTCCCAATTAGGTACTAACCAGGCCGAACCATGCTTGGCTTCCGAGATCGGACGAGATCGGGCCTTTTCAGGGTGGTATGGCCGTGAGCGGTACTGCACTAGCAGATGGACACCCATGAAATCTCGAAAAAGATGCGGGGTATGATGCTCACAGCACCTGGTATTCCCAAGCGGTATCCCAATCAGGTACTAAACAGGCCGAACCATGCGTGGCTTCCGAGATCGGACGAGATCGGGCCTTTTCAGGGTGGTATGGCGGTGAGCGGTACTGCTCTTGCAGATGGACACCCATGAAATGTCGAAAAAGATGCTGAGTATGATGCTTACAGCACCTGGTATTCCCAAGCGGTCTCCCAATCAGGTACTAACCAGGCCGAACCATGCTTGGCTTCCGAGATCGGACGAGATCGGGCCCTTTCAGGGTGGTATGGCCGTGAGCGGTACTGCTCTTGCAGATGGACACCCATGAAATGTCGAAAAAGATGCTGGGTATGATGCTCACAGCACCTGGTATTCCCAAGCGGTCTCCCAATCAGGTACTAACCAGGCCGAACCATGCTTGGCTCCCGAGATCGGACGAGATCGGGCCTTTTCAGGGTGGTATGGCCGTGAGCGGTACTGCTCTTGCAGATGGACACCCATGAAATGTCGAAAAAGATGCGGGGTATGATGCTCACAGCACCTGGTATTCCCAAGCGGTCTCCCAATCAGGTACTAACCAGGCCGAACCATGCGTGGCTTCCGAGATCGGACGAGATCGGGCCTTTTCAGGGTGGTATGGCCGTGAGCGGTACTGCTCTTGCAGATGGACACCCATGAAATGTCGAAAAAGATGCTGGGTATGATGCTCACAGCACCTGGTATTCCCAAGCGGTCTCCCAATCAGGTACTTACCAGGCCGAACCATGCTTGGCTCCCGAGATCGGACGAGATCGGGCCTTTTCAGGGTGGTATGGCCGTGAGCGGTACTGCACTAGCAGATGGACACCCATGAAATGTCGAAAAAGATGCGGGGTATGATGCTCACAGCACCTGGTATTCCCAAGCGGCCTCCCAATCAGGTACTAACCAGGCCGAACCATGCTTGGCTTCCGAGACCGGGCGAGATCGGGCTCTTTCAGGGTGGTATGGCCGTGAGCGGTACTGTTCTTGCAGATGGACACCCATGAAATGTCGAAAAAGATGCGGGGTATAATGCTCACAGCACCTGGTATTCCCAAGCGGTCTCCCAATCAGGTACTAAACAGGCCGAACCATGCTTGGCTTCCAAGATCGGACGAGATCGGGCCTTTTCAGGGTGGTATGGCCGTGAGCGGTAATGCTCTCGCAGATGGACACCCATGAAATGTCGAAAAAGATGCGGGGTATGATGCCCACAGCACCTGGTATTCCCAAGCGGTCTCCCAATCAGGTACTAACCAGGCCGAACGATGCTTGGCTCCCGAGATCGGGCGAGATCGGGCCTTTTCAGGGTGGTATGGCTGTGAGCGGTACTGCTCTTGCAGATGGACACCCATGAAATGTCGAAAAAGATGCGGGGTATGATGCTCACAGCACCTGGTATTCCCAAGCGGTCTCCCAATCAGGTACTAACCAGGCCGAACCATGCGTGGCTTCCGAGATCGGACGAGATCGGGCCTTTTCAGGGTGGTATGGCCGTGAGCGGTACTGCTCTTGCAGATGGACACCCATGAAATGTCGAAAAAGATGCTGGGTATGATGCTCACAGCACCTGGTATTCCCAAGCGGTCTCCCAATCAGGTACTAACCAGGCCGAACCATGCTTGGCTCCCGAGATCGGACGAGATCGGGCCTTTTCAGGGTGGTATGGCCGTGAGCGGTACTGCACTAGCAGATGGACACCCATGAAATGTCGAAAAAGATGCGGGGTATGATGCTCACAGCACCTGGTATTCCCAAGCGGCCTCCCAATCAGGTACTAACCAGGCCGAACCATGCTTGGCTTCCGAGACCGGGCGAGATCGGGCTCTTTCAGGGTGGTATGGCCGTGAGCGGTACTGTTCTTGCAGATGGACACCCATGAAATGTCGAAAAAGATGCGGGGTATAATGCTCACAGCACCTGGTATTCCCAAGCGGTCTCCCAATCAGGTACTAAACAGGCCGAACAATGCTTGGCTTCCAAGATCGGACGAGATCGGGCCTTTTCAGGGTGGTATGGCCGTGAGCGGTAATGCTCTTGCAGATGGACACCCATGAAATGTCGAAAAAGATGCGGGGTATGATGCTCACAGCACCTGGTATTCCCAAGCGGTCTCCCAATCAGGTACTAAACAGGCCGAACCATGCTTGGCTTCCGAGATCGGACGAGATCGGGCCTTTTCAGGGTGGTATGGCCGTGAGCGGTACTGCATTAGCAGATGGACACCCATGAAATGTCGAAAAAGATGCGGGGTATGATGCTCACAGCACCTGGTATTCCGAAGCGGTCTCCCAATCAGGTACTGAACAGGCCGAACCATGCTTGGCTGCCGAGATCGGACGAGATCGGGCCTTTTCAGGGTGGTATGGCCGTGAGCGGTACTGCACTAGCAGATGGACACCCATGAAATGTCGAAAAAGATGCGGGGTATGATGCCCACAGCACCTGGTATTCCCAAGCGGTCTCCCAATCAGGTACTAACCAGGCCGAACGATGCTTGGCTTCCAAGATCGGGCGAGATCGGGCCTTTTCAGGGTGGTATGGCTGTGAGCGGTACTGCTCTTGCAGATGGACACCCATGAAATGTCGAAAAAGATGCAGGGTATGATGCTCACAGCACCTGGTATTCCCAAGCGGTCTCCCAATCAGGTACTAACCAGGCCGAACCATGCTTGGCTGCCGAGATCGGACGAGATCGAACGAGATCGGGCCTTTTCAGGGTGGTATGCCCGTGAGCGGTACTGCTCTTGCAGATGGACACCCATGAAATTTTGAAAAAGATGCGGGGTATGATGCTCACAGAACCTGGTATTCCCAAGCGGTCTCCCAATCAGGTACTAACCAGGCCGAACAATGCTTGGCTTCCGAGATCGGACGAGATCGGGTCTTTTCAGGGTGGTATGGCCGTGAGCGGTACTGCTCTTGCAGATGGACACCCATGAAATGTCGAAAAAGATGCGGGGTATGATGCTCACAGCACCTGGTATTCCCAAGCGGTCTCCCAATCAGGTACCAACCAGGCCGAACCATGCTTGGCTTCCGAGATCGGACGAGATCGGGCCTTTTCAGGGTGGTATGGCCGTGAGCGGTACTTCACTAGCAGATGGACACCCATGAAATGTCGAAAAAGATGCGGGGTATGATGCTCACAGCACCTGGTATTCCCAAGCGGTCCCCCAATCAGGTACTAAACAGGCCGAACCATGCTCGGCTTCCGAGATCGGACGAGATCGGGCGAGGTCGGGCCTTTTCAGGGTGGTATGGCCGTGAGCGGTACTGCTCTTGCAGATGGACACCCATGAAATGTCGAAAAAGATGCGGGGTATGATGCTCACAGCACCTGGTATTCCCAAGCGGTCTCCCAACCAGGTACTAACCAGGCCAAACCATGCTTGGCTTCCGAGATCGGACGAGATCGGGCCTTTTCAGGGTGGTATGGCCGTGAGCGGTACTTTACTAGCAGATGGACACCCATGAAATGTCGAAAAAAATGCGGGGCATGGTTCTCACAGCACCTGGTATTCCCAGCACCTGGTATTCCCAAGCGGTCTCCCAATCAGGTACTAACCAGGCCGAATAATGCTTGGCTTCCGAGATCGGACGAGATCGGGCCTTTTCAGGGTGGTATGGCCGTGAGCGGTACTGCTCTTGCAGATGGACACCCATGAAATGTCGAAAAAGAGGCGGGGCAAGATGCTCACAGCACCTGGTATTCACAAGCGGTCTCCCAATCAGGTACTAAACAGGCCGAACCATGCTTGGCTTCCGAGATCGGACGAGATCGGGCCTTTTCAGGGTGGTATGGCCGTGAGCGGTACTGCACTTGCAGATGGACACCCATGAAATGTCGAAAAAGATGCGGGGCAAGATGCTCACAGCACCTGGTATTCCCAAGCGGTCTCCCAATCAGGTACTAAACAGGCCAAACCATGCTTGGCTTCCGAGATCGGACGAGATCGGGCGAGATCGGGCCTTATCAGGGTGGTATGGCCGTGAGCGGTACTGCTCTTGCAGATGGACACCCATGAAATGTCGAAAAAGATGCGGGGTATGATGCTCACAGCACCTGGTATTCACAAGCGGTCTCCCAATCAGGTAATAACCAGGCCGAACTATGCTTGGCTTCCGAGATCGGACGAGATCGGGCGAGATCGGGCCTTATCAGGGTGGTATGGCCATGAGGGGTACTGCTCTTGCAGATGGACACCCATGAAATGTCGAAAAAGATGCGGGGCAAGATGCTCACAGCACCTGGTATTCCCAAGCGGTCTCCCAATCAGGTACTAAACAGGCCGAACCATGCTTGGCTTCCGAGATCGGACGAGATCGGGCGAGATCGGGCCTTATCAGGGTGGTATGGCCGTGAGCGGTACTGCTCTTGCAGATGGACACCCATGAAATGTCGAAAAAGATGCGGGGTATGATGCTCACGGGACCTTGTATTCCCAAGCGGTCTCCCAATCAGGTACTAACCAGGCCGAACCATCCTTGGCTCCCGAGATCGGACGAGATCGGGCCTTTTCAGGGTGGTATGGCCGTGAGCGGTACTGCTCTTGCAGATGGACATCCATGAAATGTCGAAAAAGATGCGGGGCAAGATGCTCACAGCACCTGGTATTCCCAAGCGGTCTCCCAATCAGGTACTAACCAGGCCAAACCATGCTTGGCTTCCTAGATCGGGCGAGATCGGGCCTTTTCAGGGTGGTATGGCCGTGAGCGATAGTGCTTTTGCAGATGGACACCCATGAAATGTCGAAAAAGATGCGGGGTATGATGCTCACAGCACCTGGTATTCCCAAGCGGTCTCCCAATCAGGTACTAACCAGGCCGAACCATGCTTGGCTTCCGAGATCGGAGGAGATTGGGCCTTTTCAGGGTGGTATGGCCGTGAGCGGTACTGCTCTTGCAGATGGACACCCATGAAATGTCGAAAAAGATGCGGGGCAAGATGCTCACAGCACCTGGTATTCCCAAGAGGTCTCCCAATCAGGTACTAAACAGGCTGAACCCTGCTTGGCTGCCGAGATCGGACGAGATCGGGCGAGATTGGGCCTTTTCAGGGTGGTATGGCCGTGAGCGATACTGCTCTTGCAGATGGACACCCATGAAATGTCGAAAAAGATGCGGGGTATGATGCTCACAGCACCTGGTATTCCCAAGCGGTCTCCCAATTAGGTACTAACCAGGCCGAACCATGCTTGGCTGCCGAGTTCGGACAAGATCGGGCGAGATCGGGCCTTTTCAGGGTGGTATGGCCGTGAGCGGTACTGCTCTTGCAGATGGACACCCATGAAATGTCGAAAAAAATGCAGGGTATGATGCTCACAGCACCTGATATTCCCAAGCGGTCTCCCAATCAGGTACTAACCAGGCCGAACAATGCTTTGCTGCCGAGATCGGACGAGATCGGGCGAGATCGGGCCTTATCAGGGTTGTATGGCCGTGAGCGGTACTGCTCTTGCAGATGGACACCCATGAAATGTCGAAAAAGATGCGGGGTATGATGCTCACAGCACCTGGTATTCCCAAGCGGTCTCCCAATCAGGTACTAACCAGGCCGAACCATGCTTGGCTGCCGAGATCGGACGAGATCGGGCGAGATCGGGCCTTTTCAGGGTGGTATGGCCGTGAGCGGTACTGCTCTTGCAGATGGACACCCATGAAATGTCGAAAAAGATGCGGGGTATGATGCTCACAGCACCTGGTATTCCCAAGCGGTCTCCCAATCAGGTACTAACCAGGCCGAACCATGCTTGGCTGCCGAGGTCGGACGAGATCGGGCGAGATCGGGCCTTTTCAGGGTGGTATGGCGGTGAACGGTACTGCTCTTGCAGATGGACACCCATGAAATGTCAAAAAAGATGCGGGGTATGATGCTCACAGCACCTGGTATTCCCAAGCGGTCTCCCAATCAGGTACTAACCAGGCCGAACCATGCTTGGCTGCCGAGGTCGGACGAGATCGGGCGAGATCGGGCCTTATCAGGGTGGTATGGCCGTGAGCGGTACTGCTCTTGCAGATGAACACTGTCAGGTTCATTAATAATTACCTTCGTCCGTAATTATCAATAACTGCAGGAAGACATCTTATTCAATTATTGACATTTAATTAAATAGAAATGGATACAACAGATAAAAGCCTCCGGAGGGGAGCGTT
This sequence comes from Stigmatopora nigra, assembly GCF_051989575.1. Classification (NCBI taxonomy): domain Eukaryota; kingdom Metazoa; phylum Chordata; class Actinopteri; order Syngnathiformes; family Syngnathidae; genus Stigmatopora; species Stigmatopora nigra. The sequence continues at coordinate 1,904,017 of NW_027551603.1, forward strand.
ACAGCAAGTGTCACCTTACAACTTCCGAACGTCTCCTCGAATAGACGTTTTCGTCCCATTCTTATGGTCACAAGTTACAGAGTTGTTGATCATTCCATCACGTATGAGTAAAAACAACATCTGGGACTACAATAACAATCAAAGTATTTTACTAATAACAAAAACAGGGACTAGACCTAACAACATGTAGATTAGAGTAATTATACAACCTCCTTGACCTAAGAATCATATAATATAATCATAATCATATAATCGTTACATACAGAAAAACCCGAAGTGTACGGTTACATAACGATAACAATATTCTTGTTATTGTCCGAATAGCCCTGTCCTCGTCACCAAGGGCCCACCAAATCTCAAGGACCCAGATTGGGTGGATTGTTTGTATAACCATCCTGGAACAGGCTGTCCAGGTTAAAGATGACTTGGTGTGACCTCAACACTTTTGAAAAACAGAAAGAGAATGATTTAACAAAGTAATGAATTAATACAGAGAAAAGAAAGAGAATGATTTAATAAAGAAATGAATTAATATAACTATTATAATAGTAAAACAGAACAAACCCAACAGACACCCACGAAATGTCGAAAAAGATGCGGGGTATGATGCTCACAGCACCTGGTATTCCCAAGCGGTCTCCCAATCAGGTACTAACCAGGCCGAACCATGCTTGGCTTCCGAGATCGGACGAGATCGGGCGAGATCGGGCCTTTTCAGGGTGGTATGGCCGTGAACGGTACTGCTCTTGCAGATGGACACCCATGAAATGTCGAAAAAGATGCGGGGTATGATGCTCACAGCACCTGGTATTCCCAAGCGGTCTCCCAATCAGGTACTAACCAGGCCGAACTATGCTTGGCTTCCTAGATCGGACGAGATCGGGCCTTTTCAGGGTGGTATGGCCGTGAGCGGTACTGCTCTTGCAGATGGACACCCATGAAATGTCGAAAAAGATGCGGGGTATGATGCTCACAGCACCTGGTATTCCCAAGCGGTCTCCCAATCAGGTACTAACCAGGCCGAACATGCTTGGCTTTCGAGATCGGACGAGATCGGGCCTTTTCAGGGTGGTATGGCCGTGAGCGATACTGCTCTTGCAGATGGACACCCATGAAATGTCGAAAAAGATGCGGGGTATGATGCTCACAGCACCTGGTATTCCCAAGCGGTCTCCCAATCAGGTACTAACCAGGCCGAACCATGCTTGGCTTCCGAGATCGGACGAGATCGGGCCTTTTCAGGGTGGTATGGCCGTGAGCGGTACTGTTCTTGCAGATGGACACCCATGAAATGTCGAAAAAGATGCGGGGTATGATGCTCACAGCACCTGGTATTCCCAAGGGGTCTCCCAATCAGGTACTAACCAGGCCGAACCATGCTTGGCTGCCGAGATCGGACGAGATCGGGCGAGATCGGGCCTTATCAGGGTGGTATGGCCGTGAGCGGTACGGCTCTTGCAGATGGACACCCATGAAATGTCGAAAAAGATGCGGGGTCTGATGCTCACAGCACCTGGTATTCCCAAGTGGTCTCCCAATCAGGTACTAAACAGGCCGAACAATGCTTGGCTTCCGAGATCGGACGAGATCGGGCCTTTTCAGGGTGGTATGGCCGTGAGCGGTACTGCTTTTGCAGATGGACACCCATGAAATGTCGAAAAAGATGCGGGGTATGATGCTCACAGCACCTGGTATTCCCAAGCGGTCTCCCAACCAGGTACTAACCAGGCCCAACCATGCTTGGCTTCCAAGATCGGACGAGATCGGGCCTTTTCAGGGTGGTATGGCCGTGAGCGGTACTGCACTAGCAGATGGACACCCATGAAATGTCGAAAAAGATGCGGGGTATGATGCTCACAGCACCTGGTATTCCCAAGCGGTCTCCCAATCAGGTACTAACCAGGCCGAACTATGCTTGGCTTCCGAGATCGGACGAGATCAGGCCTTTTCAGGGTGGTATGGCCGTGAGCGGTACTGCTCTTGCAGATGGACACCCATGAGCTAAAGTATTTATTCGACCTTCTACACCTGCTACCCAAATCAATTGGGATTTGACATTATTCAAAGTCAGTTGGAATATTCAGGTTATAAAAGAGGGGGGAAAAGGCAGGAATATATACAGCTATGTTTTACTTTTGTGCATTTCAGGCCAAATTGGTATTTGTCTTTGAGTCAGCAATAATAACAAAGGAGTAAAGTCAGCTTGATTGCAGTAAGACTTTTTGCACTCTATACACTCAATTTTCACATGTTGTTTTACTTCTGGACGCTGCAAATGGACTGCACATCTGTTGCATCGTGTGTATATATGTGTATTACCGTACTTTGAATTTTGATTTAAACCTTTACAACCCAACTGCCTCAGATCAAGCAATTATAATGTAAAGTAGTAGATGTTTAAAAAAAGCACCAAATGCAAAAAGATAACAAAATAACAATACTAAATAGTCAAATAAGCAACTCCATTATTCTTTTAGAGAAAATATCTCAGCGGGGTCAAGTCATTCAATTCAAATCGACTGGTAATCAGATTCAATTAAAGACTAACCGATTGGGTGCAATGTTGTAGTGGCAGCACAACTAAATGAATTCACTGAATTTAAATGGGATTTATAAGTGTTTTCACATTTTATACTGTAAAACAAAAAATCACATAGGATTTATGGTTAAACACTGGAGCTACAGAATTTTACCAGAAATTACATTCAATTGGTATAGCACTTCAATAACCACCAATTTATTGGATCACTATTGTAGATTTTTCATTTCACTGAAACTAAAATTATATTGCTCCACCACCACATGCACACACCCCTTTTTTACTGTATAACTCTAGCAACCACAAGTATTTTATTTTTATTTTTTTAAGAAGAAAATGACTGACTATTCTTCTGTCTGTTCAGATATCACTACTTTTACATGATAAGAGAAGTAATTTTTAAAGAAGGCTCAGCAAAATACCCAGCATTCAATAGTACTGGCATGCTGGATCTTGCAAACTACACTCCTCAACTGCACAGAAAAAAAATAGAAAAAAACAGTCATACATTGTCTGCAGTACTTTCCACTCATTCGCTTACACTTTGTACTCCATCCTTTCTACACAAAAAGCATCATCCCGCTGTTACAGAGTAAAGAAGGTTGCACAGAGTCCTTTTCTTGCTGTTCTGTCTCTTTAGAACAGAAGGACACTTTGCGCTTCACAGAATGCAAGTCTACAAGTACTGCTGCTTAGATGTGGTTGAATGTTAGGCCCCTAAGAAATACATGTGAAGCAACAGCAATGCTTTACAAGGTGTCTATTGTTTATATAAATAAACATAAAACAGGTTACGAAAACATGCTGTAAAATCCAAATCATATTTTATCATAGTTTCACATGCTTAAACTAATAGTAATTGTTTAGTATAAATGATCGTCATGTGAAAGACATTGTTTAGTATTCTTTCATTCATTCATTCTCTCAACCGCTTATCCTCACAAGGGTCACGGGGGGTGCTAAGGCCTATCCCAGCTATCTACGGGCACCAGGCGGGGGACAAAAGAATGAACATAATTTAAAGTAATTGCTCTACAGTTGTACTGCATACCGGAGGTCATTTAATTCATTCAGATCAAGAACCTCAAATAACATATCGGCTGGTATTGTTGGAGATGGAAATCCAACTCATTTTATCTCTGAGGGCTAGCTGCGAATGCACTTGCATTATGTCAGTAAAATTCTAGAAATCATAGCGAAAGGGTTATTTTTCAAGAACATCTGTTCCCGAAAGACCGACAAATTGTCTTTATTTGATGCTCTTGTCAGGAGTGGTTGGATTGCCTTTCCTGGCATGACGTCACGATAACTATCAGCTGTCACTAATTACGTGATTAGATTATTTTTGGCGTCACTGGACAAGGTCCAAGTGGACATGGGGAAGCTGGAGCACCTCTTTGAGTCCAGGGCCAAAGAGACGCCATGGGCCAAGAAAGCGCCAGAGAGCAAAAAGTCCGAGATCCTGGTTCTGGACTCCAAGCGGAGCACCGCCATCAACATCGGGATGACGGTCCTGCCCGCCGTTCACGTCATCAAGAGCGCCATCCTCAACTTTGACGACTTTGCCATCAACAAGGAGGGTGTGGAGAAGATCCTGAGCATGACGCCCACAGAGGAGGAGAAGCAGAAGATCCGCGAGGCTCGCTCGGCCAATCCCGACGTTCCCCTGGGGACGGCCGAGGAATTCCTCTCGGGCCTGGCTTCCGTCAGCGCCTTGACCCCCCGCCTGCAGCTGTGGTCTTTCAAACTCAACTATGAGGCACTCGAGCAGGAGATCGCCGAGCCCCCGTTTGACCTGAAGTTGGGCATGGAGCAGCTGGCCGGCAACCGGACCTTCAAGAAGATCCTGGCCACGCTGCTGGCCGTGGGGAACTTCCTCAACGGGTGTCCTCCTCACCAGAATCTTCAGGCTCCCCCCATGGTGAATCAATTCCTCTGGGCATAGGCATAAGATAACTTGGGCGCTCTCTGGTGGTTGTACGCACCTGGGCATCATGATGAAACGGCAAAGGCTTCCCAGGGCGACGTGCATAGCAGTGGTGGGGCGTATGAGTACGCTGCGGCTCTAACTCTTCTACCAGCTGTGGCTCATCTCTAGAAATGATGTGCCTGAGAGCCCCGCACCACGGTGTGTCCATTACAAAATTCCTAAACGATTCTGAGGGGTTTCTTATACATTCCAAGCAGTCCGGTGTCTTCGAGGTGGATGGTTTGCGTCGCCGAGTGCGTCGGCGCAAGCGTGGGTGGCGCTCCGCTGGGTCCATAATGGTTGGATCGTGCTGTTACGATTTCGCCGCGTAGTGCGACGCGATCGTAGGGTAAGTTGAACCCAGATGCAGAGTCGCCGAAGTAATTGGAAAGGTGAGGCAGATCTGTAGCTCTTGTTGGTTGATTTAATAAACGGGGTAACATAACTTAAACAACTTGGCTTGACCACTCATTACAAACGAACTGAACATGCGGCGTGGCGTCAATGGAAACAGCAATTACTACGAGGATTAACAGGAAACGAAACCAGAACTTAACCAGTCGATCCAACCGCGTCCACAGAAAATCATAATGCTTAAATACCAAAAATAATCTAATCACGTAATTAGTGACAGCTGATAGTTATCGTGACGTCATGCCAGGAAAGGCAATCCAACCACTCCTGACAGCTCTGAGTGATTTTGGATCCTTTGTTTCTCCCCCAAGTAATGAGGACATGTTCTTTTTAAGATAGCTCTCCATCTAAGTCCTACTATAGGTCCAGTCTTGGTAAAAGGTGCATGATGACAACTGATCTATCTGAAATCCAGAATTTGATCTGGATTTCAGATAGATCACCCATGAAATGTCGAAAAAGATGCGGGGTATGATGCTCACAGCACCTGGTATTCCCAAGCGGTCTCCCAATCAGGTATTAACCAGGCCGCACCATGCTTGGCTTCCGAGATCGAACGAGATCGGGCCTTTTCAGGGTGGTATGGCCGTGAGCGGTACTGCACTAGCAGATGGACACCCATGAAATGTCGAAAAAGATGCGGGGTATGATGCTCACAGCACCTGGTATTCCCAAGCGGTCTCCCAATCAGGTACTAACCAGGCCGAACCATGCTTGGCTTCCGAAATCGGGCGAGGTCGGGCCTTTTCAGGGTGGTATGGCCGTGAGCGGTACTGCTCTTGCAGATGGACACCCATGAAATGTCGAAAAAGATGCGGGGTATGATGCTCACAGCACTTGGTATTCCCAAGCGGTCTCCCAATCAGGTACTAAACGGGCCGAACCATGCTTGGCTGCCGAGACAGGACGAGATCGGGCCTTTTCAGGGTGGTATGGCCGTGAGCGGTACTGCACTAGCAGATGGACACCCATGAAATGTCAAAAAAGATGCGGGGTATGATGCTCACAGCACCTGGTATTCCCAAGCGGTCTCCCAATCAGGTACTAACCAGGCCGAACCATGCTTGGCTTCCGAGATCGGGCCTTTTCGGGGTGGTATGGCCGTGAGCGGTACTGCTCTTGCAGATGGACACCCATGAAATGTCAAAAAAGATGCGGGGTATGATGCTCACAGCACCTGGTATTCCCAAGCGGTCTCCCAATCAGGTACTAACCAGGCCGAACCATGCTTGGCTTCCGAGATCGGACGAGATCGGGCCTTTTCGGGGTGGTATGGCCGTGAGCGGTACTGCACTAGCAGATGGACACTGTCAGGTTCATTAATAATTACCTTCGTCCGTAATTTTCAATAACTGCAGGAAGACATCTTATTCAATTATTGACATTTAATTAAATAGAAATGGATACAACAGATAAAAGCCTCCGGAGGGGAGCGTTACAGCAAATGTCACCTTACAACTTCCGAACGTCTTCCCGAATAGACGTTTTCGTCCCATTCTTATGGTCACAAGTTACAGAGTTGTTGATCATTCCATCACGTATGAGTAAAAACAACATCTGGGACTACAATAACAATCAAAGTATTTTACTAATAACAAAAACAGGGACTAGACCTAACAACATGTAGATTAGAGTAATTATACAACCTCCTTGACCTAAGAATCATATAATATAATCATAATCATATAATCGTTACATACAGAAAAACCCGAAGTGTACGGTTACATAACGATAACAATATTCTTGTTATTGTCCGAATAGCCCTGTCCTCGTCACCAAGGGCCCACCAAATCTCAAGGACCCAGATTGGGTGGATTGTTTGTATAACCATCTTGGAACAGGCTGTCTAGGTTAAAGATGACTTGGTGTGACCTCAACACTTTTGAAAAACAGAAAGAGAATGATTTAACAAAGTAATGAATTAATACAGAGAAAAGAAAGAGAATGATTTAATAAAGAAATGAATTTAATATAACTATTATAATAGTAAAACAGAACAAACCCAACATTCCCCCGTTTTTATAATATGTATGTTATTAGTCATTTCTTAGTAATCACTAAATGGAAATGTCGGTGACTGCGATTTTATCCGCCTACTCCTTACTCCCATGGCTGGTCTGAAAGAGAAAAAACATAATTATATTCGTCCAATTGGTCCTCGGATTTACCGTACTCCTGGACCTCACTGCTTTCCCCAAACCGTCCCATAAGATACAACTCATGTACTTTAGAATTTGTAGGGGCAATTGCAGTAGTTATAAGTCGGCTTAGCAAGGAGCGCAAACAGGGGATACTACATCACCCACACAATGTTAGGATAGCGGTAATTGTGCCTATAGTAACCACGAAGGATGTAGCCAAATCTTTAGATTTTCCAAAGGTCTTATCCCACCAATCTGACAATGCGGACGTATCTACTCCAGAGTGCTCTTGCATATTGCGGTTCAGTGTTTGCAGGCCAGTAATGGCCCTGGTGAGAGATCCACTGGGTGACGCGTTGTTCGGTATGAAGGTGCAACATTGTTTTCCAAACATTGCACACACGCCCCCTGTTTCAAGGATCATATCCACCGCTATGCGATTCTGGAACGCCATCAGACTGGTAGCTGCCAGTTGTTCCTTCATGGCCACAAATCCCTGTTCAGTATAATTTCCAAGTTTTGAACATTGTAATGTAAGTAATTTATTCTATCCACATTTTTGTTTGGGGTGATTAGAAGGAAGATAGACTCCCAACCTGCTGCGATCTGATTAGCCAGCTTATACTCATCTGGTACGCCCCGGGGGATGCCAATCGCATCAATGTATGTTGGATCTCCTTCCCTCCATGCCTCTCGACGATGTCGGGAGGGTCGACCCTTCACCTCCGAATTATGAGCCGCCAATTGTATCTCCTCCACTGTGGATGGAAAAACAGACACCGGTAAGAGCAGTGAGACCAAAGTACCTAGTCCTGCCGCGTTTCGGCAGGAGTCGTATAATTTATCTACCACCCCGCCACCATAGGCCAGAACGTGGTATCAGGGGTGTAGTTTGTTTTAGAACGCCGGTACACCACGTCTCATTTATCGCCCCCAGCTTCAGACCATGCCCTGTAAGGTTTAAGCAGGTAAAATGATTAAACAGTGGAAAAATTGACTTCCTATTCACCGCGTAACAGGATAAACACTGCTTCAATATTTTTTCTTGCCAAGTAGGACACGTTTTTTCATTTGTAAAAACACTTTTCCCCAAATGAATGGTGATTGAGGGAGTTGTTAGATCCCATCGTATTTTCCCTTGTCTGGTAGTTTATCCTAATCTTTTGTAAGATGGTTTAGTCTCAATTGAAACCATATGGAGACGTCAAACCCAATATAAAAGAGTTCCCTATAGTTTTATGGTATTGCTTGCTGAGCAATAATCTTTTCAATTAATATTGGTGTTTCCCGTATCTTATTAAGTCAGAAAGTTTATCTTACCCGTCCCCTCAATGTTTCAATTGAGACCACCCTTTTACCAAAGTAGCTCCACATAGTGCTTGCCTTCTTTACACTCCATTAACAGCGCCCAATTATCCCCCGTTTGGGAAATCCCTGTTTCAGAAATAAATTTCACAGGTTAATATGTCAGTCCAAGCTTTCCAATCTTGACCAATTTCTGCAACAAGGCTTTTCCCAATCTTCAATTTTTTTGCTGTTAATGTACCACACATATTTCTCACCATAGATTGCCCCTTTGTATGGCAACCGGGACGTCGCCGAGTCCAAATATATATTTTCATTTTGGAAATTTGATTTAGTAGGTAATGTTAATTAAATGTAAATGTGTATGTTTCTCGGTTTACCCTCCCGTAAGAAGGTGTATCCTCAATTGAAACGCCTCCGCCTTTTTCTCCAACTGGAGAAAACAACCCTACTGTGGAAAGGAATAGAATCACAATCATCATTAATCTCATTGCCCCAAAAGCAATAATTGTTTTCAACATGACTTTTTGTCTTTGTTTAGGGAGTTATCCTCTTGAAACGTTTCAATTTAGACAACCTTCTTACTGTGGGAAAGGTGCATCCGTGTCCCCTTTCAGTAACAAGGACCCTCCCACTTTGCGTTGCTCCGATGTTTCTTCTTTTATGCTGCTTATCAGCATCCAGTCTTCAAGAATCACCGTCGCTTCGTCCGTTTCCTGTTGACAAGCAAAATCTCCCTCTGATAGTCTAAATTTGGTGTGTGCGTTTTTTTTTTTTTCTGATAGATTCGCCTCATCATCCAATTGTCATTGTGTAGTGAATAATAACAATTTGTAAGGTCTACCAAACAGGACTTCATATAAGGTCCGCCAATTGTGGATGGTAGACAACTATTATATTAACAAAATGGGAGCCATTATCACTATAAATAGTTTCTGGAATTCCATATCGTGGAATGATATCCATATGATCTAATAAAAATAAAATAAAATCTATATGTATTTTTTGAAATGGATATGTGGGTATGCATATAGATTTAAACCCTAAGCCTTGTAGTGCCGTTGTAGCAAGGCCACCTCCCCCTTGTCGAGACATAGGTCTTCCCTTGACTCAAGCCCAAATTATTTTCTTTATTGATCTTTTATTGATAGATTATGTCTCGGTGGTCTGCCAATCAAAAAACACAAAAAGACAAACTATCATTCACGCTCACACTCATAAAAAGAAGAATTTAGTGTGTTCAACCAGTCTAGCATCCATAATTTCATTTTGTGGGAGTAAACTGGAGTACCCGGAGAAAATCCACAAATTCTCGAGGACGCCATGAATACCCCACATTCCGGAAAGTCTGGATCCACCCCGCATTCATTAGTAGATCCTTTAATATACACACCCCCACTCTAGCATTTTAACCGTTTGTAAAAAAATTACCTTCAAGTTTCACACAAAGTTATATCCTTTTAAATGCTATCAATTTAGCTGTTTGTTCCCCGAATTGAGGTGGCAATAGTTTCACATCTAAGGTTTTTATTTTCACAGCCGCCATGACCTAATGGCCCCCTATCATGTTTTTGGAAAATCCCAATTCCCTTTAATAGCATGCCAATCACCTTTTAATGCGGCCATCCAATTTTGTTTCCACTTTTTTTTTTTTTTTTCCCCCAGGTGATAAAATAATCTCCCCCATTTGTAAAACAAATTCATCCACGCCTATTTTATACAACATGACGCCTATGGCCTTTATTACGTCGCCTTGACTCCAAATTCTATGAACCAAGATAACACGCCGAATTTGTAAGCGAATTTCCCCCATCCCATTTTGTTCATAGACAACCCATCTACCTAAAGCGTCACTTGTTTCAAAACATGAAAGGCCCCACTAGAATTCGTGCATCCAGCGCCAAATAGAGCCTATTTACACATTTGTCTCAAACTTGTTTTAGATATGGGGTCCCCAATTTCCCAAAATTTCCCAGAATTAATGTACTACCACATCCTGTCAAAAACCCAAAACGACTAACATAACCTGTTTCTAAGCCAGATTCTGGAATTTGGAGAATTTCTCCTTTCCCTCCCTTATCTAAGCTTGTTATTGTCACTCGTTATCACTGTAACATTCAGGCGTATTAACCCCATCGTTGCTAAAGTTCTCACCAATTTGCATGCCCTTAATGCCGTAAAAGCAACGTTATTTGGTTGTATCAATTGACCAATGCTTATCCAATCCGTAATATCCTTAAAGTCATCAATATGACCTGTGACAAAGCATATTTCCTCCTGCCAGGACAACAGACAATGTTCTTTCAAGTGCACTTTGAAAAACATTCCATGTTACTCCATTCTTAGGGAAAATATGCTCATCCTAAACCAATTATTTTATTTACAATTCACCTAATTATTTGGATGAATGCCATGAATTTTATCATGCCACTATTGCATTGTAAATTTCCCATCTGATGTCGTTAATCAGCCAAATAATTCAATACCTACTATACTTTGTAAATCACCTCATATGATGTTTACTTAAGACAAGAGTCATTTCCCATAGCCTGTTACCAAAACAAAAATCTACAACAATTAAATGAGAGAAATCAACCTTTTGTTAGACAATTCCTAATTACAAACTTTAATGTTTTAAAAACCTTATCGTCACCAATATACCATAATATTGTAAATTTTGTCATCCTGGCCTTTTTTTCTTTTAAACAGCCAACCTCCTGGATTAAAGTATTTTGAATAATCAAAAAATTCTGAAATAGTATTAATATTATTTTATCCTCCAAAAGCTAGTTTCCTTTAACTAAGAGCCCTTTGAAATCCACAATTGCTCAAAAATGACTATTTTGGTCTATTTCCCAAATCCAAAGCTTTTTACCAAATCAACCTTTTACTGAACAGATTTTTTCTATCCTCTTAATACATTTCATTTTAAAACCCAAAATATCAATGCGAAAGCATTCGCATAACCTTGCATTTCTTGCAGCCCATGTATTGTTCTTATTCTGAAAAGTCCAAACAGAAAACGCAATTAGCCGTTAACTATGACCTCCACTCTTGCTGCGAAAACAGCATTGTTATCTTATGTTTACAAACCAGCTTTTTCCCTGTGCCCAAATACAACGCTTTTTAGAGAAGACAACCATTAAAACGTCAAATTAACCCCTCTTCCGATATTCAACTACATCACAATATTTTTCCAAGACCCCATATATCCAGAATATGTATGCTGCAAGCACAACAATATGGCAAAAACCCATTTTCTGCCCTCAAGTTTGCTTCAGCACCCCCAAGGCCAATTATTATTATTATAATGTCTTCACGGAAGGGATCACAAAATTTTAGTCGTTTACACGGTCCGAACGCTCCCGAAAGCCCAACACAGTTAAATCGTCTGCCCCGCGGCCCACATGTTTCACTCCCATCTAATCAGCAGCCGCTGCACCAGAAACGCTTCCCCCGCAGTCGACACATTTTTTGGCAAGTCTAGAGCATAATAAAAACACAGGTGACATTCCCTGCTAAAATTTAAATGATCATTTTGTATATATTCTTTTGTCTTTTTAAACACCATCTTCCCGTTAGCGGACGGGATCAAAAACCAAGCTGCAATAAGCCATCACATTGCTGTAAATTGACAGTACATATAGGTTATATTAACAAAGCACCACCAGCACTTGGAAATAACCATTCTAATTGTTGTTATACAAGCCCAAGCATCACAAAAAAACCCAATTTATTGTAATCACAAAACGTCATACCCGGATTAACCAAATCAAATACCAGTGTCCCCATTAATTTTCTAGCTCCCTTTATTTTTGTTAAACTTCCTCCGCGCCCGTCACCTATCTCGGTAAATATTTTCCCCGTCAGCCGAGGAGGCCCCGCTATTTTTTCCTTACCAAACAGTACTTTCCCGCCGCCACGGTCTTAAATATATCCCCGTTATCCGAGGGAGCCCCCACTATTTTCCCAAAATAGTATTTTTTAACTTCTCCCCGGCCTTATTTCGCCATTAGTGTCTGTGGAACAAGCTGTTACACTTTTATCCACTCACATATTATTTATATATGTATATTACCTCCATTAGTGTCTGTGGAACAAGCTGTTACACTTTTATCCACTCGCATATTATTTATATATGTATATTACCTCTATGCATTAGTGCATATATTATCCTGCATTTTATGCATTTTAAGCTGGCCAGCAAACCCATATTTATTTATCCATAAATATAGCTGTGTAATATTTTTAAAGCGCTTTGTCTTTCCAATTTTTTCCAATCCTTACAAGTTAGACGTATTTTTTGGATCGTCATCCAAACCCGCCTTACAACACGTGTTTCCCATATTTTACTTTTATTTTTTTTTTTGTAGTGAGTTCGTGTGCCTCACACAGTTAACTCTATTATTTATTATTATTATTAATATTATTATTATCTATTCGACTGTATCGACTGTATCTCCTAGGCCTTTCCTAATTTTACTGCAGAAACCACACAAACACCATACAACGTATATTCGTGCCTACCCTTTAGACACAGGACACTCCCCGGCCCCAATATTGTACCTCTAGTACAATATATTCGTGCCTACCCCTGAGACACAGGACACTTTCCAGCAAAGTGCCCCACCGTACCTGCCATTGACTAGTATAAACACAGGGTTTTATCGCCGTCACCCAGGACGCGAAACCAGCCCAACAATGGACCTCACATACAATGTCCCTTTAACGCATTTGGAAACACCTTCACAACATGCAGACATTAATGTGGACTTACCCGAGATCCATCAGATGTCTCCCTCCAGCAGGAAAAGTCTTCAACCGCCGAGAATCCAGGCGCCCCCGTCGAAAACTCCGGCCCACCAAGGGTTTTGAAGACGCCGTGCGCACGGTCACTTACCAGATGTCGAACAGCAGTGCCTGGGTTCTCGCTCCGGTATATTGACCTCCATGGCTCAGAAGGACCAAAATGTCAGGTTCATTAATAATTACCTTCGTCCGTAATTATCAATAACTGCAGGAAGACATCTTATTCAATTATTGACATTTAATTAAATAGAAATGGATACAACAGATAAAAAGCCTCCGGAGGGGAGCATTACAGCAAGCGTCACCTTACGACTTCCGAACGTCTCCTCGAATAGACGTTTTCGTCCCATTCTTATGGTCACAAGTTACAGAGTTGTTGATCATTCCATCACGTATGAGTAAAAACAACATCTGGGACTACAATAACAATCAAAGTATTTTACTTATAACAAAAACAGGGACTAGACCTAACAACATGTAGATTAGAGTAATTATACAACCTCCTTGACCTAAGAATCATATAATATAATCATAATCATATAATCGTTACATACAGAAAAACCCGAAGTGTACGGTTTAATAACGATAACAATATTCTTGTTATTGTCCGAATAGCCCTGTCCTCGTCACCAAGGGCCCACCAAATCTCAAGGACCCAGATTGGGTGGATTGTTTGTATAACCATCTTGGAACAGGCTGTCTAGGTTAAAGATGACTTGGTGTGACCTCAACACTTTTGAAAAACAGAAAGAGAATGATTTAACAAAGTAATGAATTAATACAGAGAAAAGAAAGAGAATGATTTAATAAAGAAATGAATTTAATATAACTATTATAATAGTAAAACAGAACAAACCCAACACCATGAAATGTCGAAAAAGATGCGGGGTATGATGCTCACAGCACCTGGTATTCCCAAGCGGTCTCCCAATCAGGTACTAAACAGGCCGAACCATGCTTGGCTTCCGAGATCGGACGAGATCGGGCCTTTTCAGGGTGGTATGGCCGTGAGCAGTACTGTCCTTGCAGATGGACACCCATGAAATGTCGAAAAAGATGCGGGTTATGATGCTCACAGCACCTGGTATTCCCAAGCGGTCTCCCAATCAGGTACTAACCAGGCCGAACTATGCTTGGCTGCCGAGATCGGATGAGATCGGGCCTTTTCAGGGTGGTATGGCCATGAGCGGTACTGCTCTTGCAGATGGACACCCATGAAATGTCGAAAAAGATGCGGGGTATGATGCTCACAGCACCTGGTATTCCCAAGCGCTCTCCCAATCAGGTACTAACCAGGCCGAAACATGCTTGGCTTCTGAGATCGGGCGAGATCGGGCCTTTTCAGGGTGGTATGGCTGTGAGCGGTACTGCACTAGCAGATGGACACCCATGAAATGTCGAAAAAGATGCGGGGCATGATGCTCACAGCACCTGGTATTCCCAAGCGGTCTCCCAATCAGGTACTAAACAGGCCGAACCATGCTTGGCTTCCTAGATCGGACGAGATCGGACGAGATCGGGCCTATTCAGGGTGGTATGGCCGTGAGCGGTACTGCACTAGCAGATGGACACCCACGAAATGTCGAAAAAGATGCGGGGTATGATGCTCACAGCACCTGGTATTCCCAAGCGGTCTCCCAATCAGGTACTAACCAGGCCGAACCATGCTTGGCTCCCGAGATCGGACGAGATCAGGCCTTTTCAGGGTGGTATGGCCGTGAGCGGTACTGCACTAGCAGATGGACACCCATGAAATGTCGAAAAAGATGCGGGGTATGATGCTCACAGCACCTGGTATTCCAAAGCGGTCTCCCAATCAGGTACTAAACAGGCCGAACCATGCTTGGCTGCCGAGTTCGGACGAGATCGGGCCTTTTCAGGGTGGTATGGCCATGAGCGGTACTGCAGTAGCAGATGGACACCCATGAAATGTCGAAAAAGATGCGGGGTATGATGCTCACAGCACCTGGTATTCCGAAGCGGTCTCCCAATCAGGTACTAAACAGGCCGAACCATGCTTGGCTGCCGAGATCGGACGAGATCGGGCCTTTTCAGGGTGGTATGGCCATGAGCGGTACTGCACTAGCAGATGGACACCCATGAAATGTCGAAAAAGATGCGGGGTATGATGCTCACATTACCTGGTATTCCCAAGCGGTCTCACAACCAGGTACTAACCAGGCCGACACATGCTGGGCTGCCGAGATCGGACGAGATCGGGCCTTTTCAGGGTGGTATGGCCGTGAGCGGTACTGCTCTTGCGGATGGACACCCATGAAATGTCGAAAAAGATGCGGGGTATGATGCTCACAGCACCTGGTATTCCCAAGCGGTCTCCCAATCAGGTACTAACCAGGCCAAACCATGCTTGGCTTCCGGGATCAAAAGAGATCGGGCCTTTTCAGGGTGGTATGGCCGTGAGCAGTACTGCTCTTGCAGATGGACACCCATGAAATGTCGAAAAAGATGCGGGGCAAGATGCTCACAGCACCTGGTATTCCCAAGCGGTCTCCCAATCAGGTACTAAACAGGCCGAACGATGCTTGGCTTCCGAGATCGGACGAGATCGGGCCTTTTCAGGGTGGTATGGCCGTGAGCGGTTCTGCTCTTGCAGATGGACACCCATGAAATGTCGAAAAAGATGCGGGTTATGATGCTCACAGCACCTGGTATTCCCAAGCGGTCTCCCAATCAGGTACTAACCAGGCCGAACTATGCTTGGCTGCTGAGATCAGATGAGATCGGGCCTTTTCAGGGTGGTATGGCCGTGAGCGGTACTGCTCTTGCAGATGGACACCCATGAAATGTCGAAAAAGATGCGGGGCATGGTTCTCACAGCACCTGGTATTCCCAAGCGGTCTCCCAATCAGGTACTAAACAGGCCGAACCATGCTTGACTTCCGAGATCGGACGAGATCGGACGAGATCAGGCCTTTTCAGGGTGGTATGGCCGTGAGCGGTACTGCTCTTGCAGATGGACACCCATGAAATGTCGAAAAAGATGCGGGGCATGATGCTCACAGCACCTGGTATTCCCAAGCGGTCTCCCAATCAGGTGCTAACCAGGCCGACACATGCTGGGCTGCCGAGATCGGACGAGATCGGGCCTTTTCAGGGTGGTATGGCCGTGAGCGGTACTGCTCTTGCAGATGGACACCCATGAAATGTCGAAAAAGATGCGGGGTATGATGCTCACAGCACCTGGTATTCCCAAGCGGTCTCCCAATCAGGTACTAACCAGGCCAAACCATGCTTGGCTTCCGGGATCGAAAGAGATCGGGCCTTTTCAGGGTGGTATGGCCGTGAGCGGTACTGCTCTTGCAGATGGACACCCATGAAATGTCGAAAAAGATGCGGGGTATGATGCTCACAGCACCTGGTATTCCCAAGCGGTCTCCCAATCAGGTACTAATCAGGCCGAACGATGCTTGGCTTCCGAGATCGGACGAGATCGGGCCTTTTCAGGGTGGTATGGCCGTGAGCGGTACTCCTCTTGCAGATGGACACCCATGAAATGTCGAAAAAGATGCGGGGCATGGTTCTCACAGCACCTGGTATTCCCAAGCGGTCTCCCAATCAGGTACTAACCAGGCCGAACCATGCTTGGCTTCCGAGATCGGACGAGATCAGACGAGATCGGGCCTTTTCAGGGTGGTATGGCCGTGAGCGGTACTGCTCTTGCAGATGGACACCCATGAAATGTCGAAAAAGACGCGGGGTATGATGCTCACAGCACCTAGTATTCCCAAGCGGTCTCCCAATCAGGTACTAACCAGGCCAAACCATGCTTGGCTTCCGTGATCGGACGAGATCGGGCCTTATCAGGGTGGTATGGCCGTGAGCGGTACTGCTTTTGCAGATGGACACCCATGAAATGTCGAAAAAGATGCGGGGTATGATGCTCACAGCACCTGGTATTCCCAAGCGGTCTCCCAATCAGGTACTAACCAGGCCGAACCATGCTTGGCTTCCGAGATCGGGCCTTATCAGGGTGGTATGGCCGTGAGCGGTACTGCTCTTGCAGATGGACACCCATGAAATGTCGAAAAAGATGCGGGGTATGATGCTCACAGCACCTGGTATTCCCAAGCGGTCTCCCAATCAGGTACTAACCAGGCCGAACCATGCTTGGCTTCCGAGATCGGGCGAGTTCGGGCCTTATCAGGGTGGTATGGCCGTGAGCGGTACTGCCCTTGCAGATGGACACCCATGAAATGTCGAAAAAGATGCGGGGCATGATGCTCACAGCACCTGGTATTCCCAAGCGGTCTCCCAATCAGGTACTAACCAGGCCGAACCATGCTTGGCTTCCGAGATCCGACGAGATCGGGCCTTTTCAGGGTGGTATGGCCGTGAGCGGTACTGCACCTGCAGATGGACACCCATGAAATGTCGAAAAAGATGCGGGGTATGATGCTCACAGCACCTGGTATTCCCAAGCGGTCTCCCAATCAGGTACTAAACAGGGCGAACCATGCTTGGCTTCCGAGATCGGGCGAGATCGGGCCTTTTCAGGGTGGTATGGCCGTGAGCGGTACTGCACTTGCAGATGGACACCCATGAAATGTCGAAAAAGATGCGGGGTATGATGGTCACAGCACCTGGTATTCCCAAGCGGTCTCCCAATCAGGTACTAAACAGGCCGAACAATGCTTGGCTTCCGAGATCGGACGAGATCGGGCCTTTTCAGGGTGGTATATCCGTGAGCGGTACCGCAATTGCAGATGGACACCCATGAAATGTCGAAAAAGATGCGGGGTATGATGCTCACAGCACCTGGTATTCCCAAGCGGTCTCCCAATCAGGTACTAACCAGGCCGAACCATGCTTGGCTGCCGAGATCGGACGAGATCGGACGAGATTGGGCCTTTTCAGGGTGGTATGGCCGTGAGCGGTACTGCTCTTGCAGATGGACACCCATGAAATGTCGAAAAAGATGCGGGGTATGATGCTCACAGCACCTGGTATTCCCAAGCGGTTTCCCAATCAGGTACTAAACAGGCCGGACCATGCTTGGCTTCCGAGATCGGACGAGATCGGGCCTTTTCAGGGTGGTATGGCCACGAGCGGTACTGCTCTTGCAGATGGACACCCATGAAATGTCGAAAAAGATGCGGGGTATGATGCTCACAGCACCTGGTATTCCCAAGTGGTCTCCCAATCAGGTACTAACCAGGCCGAACCATGCTTGGCTTCTGAAATCGGACGAGATCCGGCCTTTTCAGGGTGGTATGGCCGTGAGCGGTACTGCTTTTGCAGATGGACACCCATGAAATGTCGAAAAAGATGCGGGGTGTGATGCTCACAGCACCTGGTATTCCCAAGCGGTCTCCCAATCAGGTACTAACCAGGCCGGACCATGCTTGGCTTCCGAGATCGGACGAGATCGGGCGAGATCGGCCTTATCAAGGTGGTATGGCCGTGAGCGGTACTGCTCTTGCAGATGGACACCCATGAAATGTCGAAAAAGATGCGGGGTATGATGCTCACAGCACCTGGTATTCCCAAGCGGTCTCCCAATCAGGTGCTAACCAGGCCGAACCATGCTTGGCTTCCGAGATCGGGCGAGATCGGGCCTTTTCAGGGTGGTATGGCCGTGAGCGGTACTGTTCTTGCAGATGGACACCCATGAAATGTCGAAAAAGATGCGGGGCATGGTTCTCACAGCACCTGGTATTCCCAAGTGGTCTCCCAATCAGGTACTAACCAGGCCGAACCATGCTTGGCTTCCGAGATCGGATGAGATTGGACGAGATCGGGCCTTTTCAGGGTGGTATGGCCGTGAGCGGTACTGCTCTTGCAGATGGACACCCATGAAATGTCGAAAAAGATGCGGGGTATGATGCTCACAGCACCTGGTATTCCCAAGCGGTCTCCCAATCAGGTACTAAACAGGCCGAACTATGCTTGGCTTCCGAGATCGGACGAGATCGGGCCTTCTCAGGGTGGTATGGCCGTGAGCGGTACTGCTCTTGCAGATGGACACCCATGAAATGTCGAAAAAGATGCGGGGCATGGTTCTCACAGCACCTGGTATTCCCAAGCGGTCTCCCAATCAGGTACTAACCAGGCCGAACCATGCTTGGCTTCCAAGATCGGACGAGATCGGACGAGATCGGGCCTTTTCAGGGTGGTATGGCCGTGAGTGGTACTGCTCTTGCAGATGGACACCCATGAAATGTCGAAAAAGATGCGGGGTATGATGCTCACAGCACCTGGAATTCCCAAGCGGTCTCCCAATCAGGTACTAACCAGGCCGAACCATGCTTGGCTGCCGAGATCAGACGAGATCGGACGAGATCGGGCCTTATCAGGGTGGTATGACCGTGAGCGGTACTGCTCTTGCAGATGGACACCCATGAAATGTCGAAAAAGATGCGGGGTATGATGCTCACAGCACCTGGTATTCCCAAGCGGTCTCCCAACCAGGTACTAACCAGGCCGAACCATGCTTGGCTTCCGAGGTCGGACGAGATCGGGCCTTTTCAGGGTGGTATGGCCGTGAGCGGTCCTGGTCTTGCAGATGGACACCCATGAAATGTCGAAAAAGATGCGGGGTATGACGCTCACAGCACCTGGTATTCCCAAGCGGTCTCCCAATCAGGTACTAACCAGGCCGAACAATGCTTGGCTGCAGAGATCGGACGAGATCGGGCCTTTTCAGGGTGGTATGGCCGTGAGCGGTACTGCCCTTGCAGATGGACACCCATGAAATGTCGAAAAAGATGCGGGGTATGATGCTCACAGCACCTGGTATTCCCAAGCGGTCTCCCAATCAGGTACTAACCAGGCCGAACCATGCTTGGCTTCCGAGATCGGACGAGATCGGGCCTTTTCAGGGTGGTATGGCCGTGAGCGGTACTGCTTTTGCAGATGGACACCCATGAAATGTCGAAAAAGATGCGGGGTATGATGCTCACAGCACCTGGTATTCCCAAGCGGTCTCCCAATCAGGTACTAACCAGGCCGAACCATGCTTGGCTTCCGAGATCGGACGAGGTCGGGCCTTTTCAGGGTGGTATGGCCATGGCAGGTACTGCTTTTGCAGATGGACACCCATGAAATGTCGAAAAAGATGCGGGGTATGATGCTCACAGCACCTGGTATTCCCAAGCGGTCTCCCAATCAGGTACTAACCAGGCCGAACCATGCTTGGCTGCCGAGATCGGACGAGATCGGACGAGATCGGGCCTTATCAGGGTGGTATGGCCGTGAGCGGTATTGCTCTTGCAGATGGACACCAATGAAATGTCGAAAAAGATGCGGGGTATGATGCTCACAGCACCTGGTATTCCCAAGCGGTCTCCCAATCAGGTACTAACCAGGCCGAACCATGCTTGGCTGCCGAGATCGGACGAGATCGGACGAGATCGGGCCTTTTCAGGGTGGTATGGCCGTGAGCGGTACTGCACTAGTAGATGGACACCCATGAAATGTCGAAAAAGATGCGGGGTATGATGCTCACAGCACCTGGTATTCCCAAGCGGTCTCCCAATCAGGTACTAAACAGGCCGAACCATGCTAGGCTTCCGAGATCGGACGAGATCGGGCCTTTTCAGGGTGGTATGGCCGTGAGCGGTACTGCACTAGCAGATGGACACCCATGAAATGTCGAAAAAGATGCGGGGTATGATGCTCACAGCACCTGGTATTCCCAAGCGTTCTCCCAATCAGGTACTATACAGGCCGAACAATGCTTGGCTTCCGAGATCGGACGAGATCGGGCGAGATCGGGCAAGATCGGGCCTTATCAGGGTGGTATGGCCGTGAGCGATACTGCACTTGCAGATGGACACCCATGAAATGTCGAAAAAGATGCGGGGTATGATGCTCACAGCACCTGGTATTCCCAAGCGGTCTCCCAATCAGGTACTAAACAGGCTGAACCATGCTTGGCTTCCGATATCGGACGAGATCAGGCCTTTTCAGGGTGGTATGGCCGTGAGTAGTACTGCTCTTGCAGATGGACACCCATGAAATGTCGAAAAAGTTCCGGGGTATGATGCTCACAGCACCTGGTATTCCCAAGCGGTCTCCCAATCAGGTACTAACCAGGCCGAACCATGCTTGGCTTCCAAGATCAGAAGAGATCGGGCCTTTACAGGGTGGTATGGCCGTAAGCGGTACTTCTCTTGCAGATGGACACCCATGAAATGTCGAAAAATATGCGGGGTATGATGCTCACAGCACCTGGTATTCCCAAGCGGTCACCCAATCAGGTACTAACCAGGCCGAACCATGATTGGCTTCCGAGATCAGACGAGATCGGGCCTTTTCAGGGTGGTATGGCCATGAGCGGTACTGCTCTTGCAGATGGACACCCATGAAATGTCGAAAAAGATGCGAGGTATGATGCTCACAGCACCTGGTATTCCCAAGCGGTCTCCCAATCAGGTACTAAACAGGCCGAACCATGCTTGGCTGCCGAGATCGGACGAAATCGGGCGAGATCGGGCCTTATCAGGGTGGTATGGCCGTGAGCGGTACTGCACTAGCAGATGGACACCCATGAAATGTCGAAAAAGATGCGGGGTATGATGCTCACAGCACCTGGTATTCCCAAGCGGTCTCCCAATCAGGTACTAACCAGGCCGAACCATGCTTGGCTGCCGAGATCGGACGAGATCGGGCGGGATCGGGCCTTATCAGGGTGGTATGGCCGTGAGCGGTACTGCTCTTGCAGATGGACATCCATGAAATGTCGAAAAAGATGCGGGGTATGATGCTCACAGCACCTGGTATTCCCAAGCAGTCTCCCAATCCGGTACTAAACAGGCCGAACCATGCTTGGCTTCCGAGATCGGACGAGATCGGGCCTTTTCATGGTGGTATGGCCGTGAGCGGTACTGCACTAGCAGATGGACACCCATGAAATGTCGAAAAAGATGCGGGGTATGATGCTCACAGCACCTGGTATTCCGAAGCGGTCTCCCAATCAGGTACTAAACAGGCCGAACCATGCTTGGCTGCCGAGATCGGACGAGATCGGGCCTTTTCAGGGTGGTATGGCCGTGAGCGGTACTGCACTAGCAGATGGACACCCATGAAATGTCGAAAAAGATGCGGGGTATGATGCTCACATCACCTGGTATTTCCAAGCGGTCTCCCAATCAGGTACTAACCAGGCCGAACCATGCTTGGCTTCCGAGATCGGACGAGATCGGGCCTTTTCAGGGTGGTATGGCCGTGAGCGGTACTGCACTAGCAGATGGACACCCATGAAATGTCGAAAAAGATGCGGGGTTTGATGCTCACAGCACCTGGTATTCCCAAGCGGTCTCCCAATCAGGTACTAACCAGGCCGAATCATGCTTGGCTGCCGAGATCGGGCGAGATCGGGCCTTTTCAGGGTGGTATGGCCGTGAGCGATACTGCACTTGCAGATGGACACCCATGAAATGTCGAAAAAGATGCGGGGTATGATGCTCACAGCACCTGGTATTCCCAAGCGGTCTCCCAATCAGGTACTAACCAGGCCGAACCATGCTTGGCTTCCGAGATCGGACGAGATCGGGCCTTTTCAGGGTGGTATGGCCGTGAGCGGTACTGCTTTTGCAGATGGACACCCATGAAATGTCGAAAAAGATGCGGGGTATGATGCTCACAGCACCTGGTATTCCCAAGCGGTCTCCCAATCAGGTACTAACCAGGCCGAACCATGCTTGGCTTCCGAGATTGGACGAGGTCGGGCCTTTTCAGGGTGGTATGGCCATGGCAGGTACTGCTCTTGCAGATGGACACCCATGAAATGTCGAAAAAGATGCGGGGTATGACGCTCACAGCACCTGGTAGTCCCAAGCGGTCTCCCAATCAGGTACTAACCAGGCCGAACCATGCTTGGCTGCCGAGATCGGACGAGATCGGACGAGATCGGGCCTTATCAGGGTGGTATGGCCGTGAGCGGTATTGCTCTTGCAGATGGACACCCATGAAAAGTCGAAAAAGATGCGGGGTATGATGCTCACAGCACCTGGTATTCCCAAGCGGTCTCCCAATCAGGTACTAACCAGGCCGAACCATGCTTGGCTGCCGAGATCGGACGAGATCGGACGAGATCGGGCCTTTTCAGGGCGGTATGGCCGTGAGCGGTACTGCACTAACAGATGGACACCCATGAAATGTCGAAAAAGATGCGGGGTATGATGCTCACAGCACCTGGTATTCCCAAGCGGTCTCCCAATCAGGTACTAAACAGGCCGAACCATGCTAGGCTTCCGAGATCGGACGAGATCGGGCCTTTTCAGGGTGGTATGGCCGTGAGCGGTACTGCACTAGCAGATGGACACCCATGAAATGTCGAAAAAGATGCGGGGTATGATGCTCACAGCACCTGGTATTCCCAAGCGGTCTCCCAATCAGGTACTAACCAGGCCGAACCATGCTTGGCTGCCGAGATCGGACGAGATTGGGCCTTTTCAGGGTGGTATGGCCGTGAGCGGTACTGCACTAGCAGATGGACACCCATGAAATGTCGAAAAAGATGCGGGGTATGACGCTCACAGCACCTGGTATTCCCAAGCGGTCTCCCAATCACGTACTAAACAGGCCGAACCATGCTTGGCTTCCGAGATCGGACGAGATCGGGCCTTTTCAGGGTGGTATGGCCGTGAGCGGTACTGCTCTTGCAGATGGACACCCATGAAATGTCGAAAAAGATGCGGGGTATGATGCTCACAGCACCTGGTATTCCCAAGCGGTCTCCCAATCAGGTACTAAACAGGCCGAACCATGCTTGGCTTCCGAGATCGGACGAGATCGGGCCTTTTCAGGGTGGTATGGCCGTGAGCGGTACTGCACTAGCAGATGGACACCCATGAAATGTCCAAAAAGATGCGGGGTATGATGCTCACAGCACCTGGTATTCCCAAGCGGTCTCCCAATCAGGTCCTAAACAGGCCGAACCATGCTTGGCTTCCGAGATCAGACGAGATCGGGCCTTTTTAGGGTGGTATGGCCGTGAGCGGTACTGCACTAGCAGATGGACACCCATGAAATGTTGAAAAAGATGCGGGGTATGATGCTCACAGCACCTGGTATTCCCAAGCGGTCTCCCAATCAGGTACTAAACAGGCCGAACCGTGCTTGGCTTCCGAGATCGGACGAGATCGGGCCTTTTCAGGGTGGTATGGCCGTGAGCGGTACTGCTCTTGCAGATGGACACCCATGAAATGTCGAAAAAGATGCGGGGTATGATGCTCACAGCACCTGGTATTCCCAAGCGGTCTCCCAATCAGGTACTGACCAGGCCGAACTATGCTTGGCTTCCGAGATCGGACGAGATCGGGCCTTCTCAGGGTGGTATGGCCGTGAGCGGTACTGCTCTTGCAGATGGACACCCATGAAATGTCGAAAAAGATGCGGGGCATGGTTCTCACAGCACCTGGTATTCCCAAGCGGTCTCCCAATCAGGTACTAACCAGGCCGAACCATGCTTGGCTTCCAAGATCGGACGAGATCGGACGAGATCGGGCCTTTTCAGGGTGGTATGGCCGTGAGTGGTACTGCTCTTGCAGATGGACACCCATGAAATGTCGAAAAAGATGCGGGGTATGATGCTCACAGCACCTGGAATTCCCAAGCGGTCTCCCAATCAGGTACTAACCAGGCCGAACCATGCTTGGCTGCCGAGATCAGACGAGATCGGACGAGATCGGGCCTTATCAGGGTGGTATGACCGTGAGCGGTACTGCTCTTGCAGATGGACACCCATGAAATGTCGAAAAAGATGCGGGGTATGATGCTCACAGCACCTGGTATTCCCAAGCGGTCTCCCAACCAGGTACTAACCAGGCCGAACCATGCTTGGCTTCCGAGGTCGGACGAGATCGGGCCTTTTCAGGGTGGTATGGCCGTGAGCGGTCCTGGTCTTGCAGATGGACACCCATGAAATGTCGAAAAAGATGCGGGGTATGACGCTCACAGCACCTGGTATTCCCAAGCGGTCTCCCAATCAGGTACTAACCAGGCCGAACAATGCTTGGCTGCAGAGATCGGACGAGATCGGGCCTTTTCAGGGTGGTATGGCCGTGAGCGGTACTGCCCTTGCAGATGGACACCCATGAAATGTCGAAAAAGATGCGGGGTATGATGCTCACAGCACCTGGTATTCCCAAGCGGTCTCCCAATCAGGTACTAACCAGGCCGAACCATGCTTGGCTTCCGAGATCGGACGAGATCGGGCCTTTTCAGGGTGGTATGGCCGTGAGCGGTACTGCTTTTGCAGATGGACACCCATGAAATGTCGAAAAAGATGCGGGGTATGATGCTCACAGCACCTGGTATTCCCAAGCGGTCTCCCAATCAGGTACTAACCAGGCCGAACCATGCTTGGCTTCCGAGATCGGACGAGGTCGGGCCTTTTCAGGGTGGTATGGCCATGGCAGGTACTGCTCTTGCAGATGGACACCCATGAAATGTCGAAAAAGATGCGGGGTATGACGCTCACAGCACCTGGTAGTCCCAAGCGGTCTCCCAATCAGGTACTAACCAGGCCGAACCATGCTTGGCTGCCGAGATCGGACGAGATCGGACGAGATCGGGCCTTATCAGGGTGGTATGGCCGTGAGCGGTATTGCTCTTGCAGATGGACACCCATGAAAAGTCGAAAAAGATGCGGGGTATGATGCTCACAGCACCTGGTATTCCCAAGCGGTCTCCCAATCAGGTACTAACCAGGCCGAACCATGCTTGGCTGCCGAGATCGGACGAGATCGGACGAGATCGGGCCTTTTCAGGGCGGTATGGCCGTGAGCGGTACTGCACTAGCAGATGGACACCCATGAAATGTCGAAAAAGATGCGGGGTATGATGCTCACAGCACCTGGTATTCCCAAGCGGTCTCCCAATCAGGTACTAAACAGGCCGAACCATGCTAGGCTTCCGAGATCGGACGAGATCGGGCCTTTTCAGGGTGGTATGGCCGTGAGCGGTACTGCACTAGCAGATGGACACCCATGAAATGTCGAAAAAGATGCGGGGTATGATGCTCACAGCACCTGGTATTCCCAAGCGGTCTCCCAATCAGGTACTAACCAGGCCGAACCATGCTTGGCTGCTGAGATCGGACGAGATTGGGCCTTTTCAGGGTGGTATGGCCGTGAGCGATACTGCACTAGCAGATGGACACCCATGAAATGTCGAAAAAGATGCGGGGTATGATGCTCACAGCACCTGGTATTCCCAAGCGGTCTCCCAATCACGTACTAAACAGGCCGAACCATGCTTGGCTTCCGAGATCGGACGAGATCGGGCCTTTTCAGGGTGGTATGGCCGTGAGCGGTACTGCTCTTGCAGATGGACACCCATGAAATGTCGAAAAAGATGCGGGGTATGATGCTCACAGCACCTGGTATTCCCAAGCGGTCTCCCAATCAGGTACTAAACAGGCCGAACCATGCTTGGCTTCCGAGATCGGACGAGATCGGGCCTTTTCAGGGTGGTATGGCCGTGAGCGGTACTGCTCCTGCAGATGGACACCCATGAAATGTCCAAAAAGATGCGGGGTATGATGCTCACAGCACCTGGTATTCCCAAGCGGTCTCCCAATCAGGTACTAACCAGGCCGAACCATGCTTGGCTGCCGAGATCGGACGAGATCGGACGAGATCGGGCCTTATCAGGGTGGTATGGCCGTGAGCGGTATTGCTCTTGCAGATGGACACCCATGAAATGTCGAAAAAGATGCGGGGTATGATGCTCACAGCACCTGGTATTCCCAAGCGGTCTCCCAATCAGGTCCTAAACAGGCCGAACCATGCTTGGCTTCCGAGATCAGACGAGATCGGGCCTTTTTAGGGTGGTATGGCCGTGAGCGGTACTGCACTAGCAGATGGACACCCATGAAATGTTGAAAAAGATGCGGGGTATGATGCTCACAGCACCTGGTATTCCCAAGCGGTCTCCCAATCAGGTACTAAACAGGCCGAACCGTGCTTGGCTTCCGAGATCGGACGAGATCGGGCCTTTTCAGGGTGGTATGGCCGTGAGCGTTACTGCTCTTGCAGATGGACACCCATGAAATGTCGAAAAAGATGCGGGGTATGATGCTCACAGCACCTGGTATTCCCAAGCGGTCTCCCAATCAGGTACTAAACAGGCCGAACCATGCTTGGCTTCCGAGATCAGACGAGATCGGGCCTTATCAGGGTGGTATGGCCGCGAGCAGTACTGCACTAGCAGATGGACACCCATGAAATGTCGAAAAAGATGCGGGGTATGATGCTCACAGCACCTGGTATTCCCAAGCGGTCTCCCAATCAGGTACTAAACAGGCCGAACCATGCTTGGCTGCCGAGATCGGACGAGATCGGACGAGATCGGGCCTTATCAGGGTGGTATGGCCGTGAGCGGTACTGCACTAGCAGATGGACACCCATGAAATGTCGAAAAAGATGCGGGGTATGATGCTCACAGCACCTGGTATTCCCAAGCGGTCTCCCAATCAGGTACTAAACAGGCCGAACCATGCTTGGCTGCCGAGATCGGACGAGATCGGACGAGATCGGGCCTTATCAGGGTGGTATGGCCGTGAGCGGTACTGCACTAGCAGATGGACACCCATGAAATGTCGAAAAAGATGCGGGGTATGATGCTCACAGCACCTGGTATTCCCAAGCGGTCTCCCAATCAGGTACTAACCAGGCCGAACCATGCTTGGCTGCCGAGATCGGACGAGATCGGACGAGATCGGGCCTTTTCAGGGTGGTATGGCCGTGAGCGTTACTGCTCTTGCAGATGGACACCCATGAAATGTCGAAAAAGATGCGGGGTATGATGCTCACAGCACCTGGTATTCCCAAGCGGTCTCCCAATCAGGTATTAAACAGGCCGAACCATGCTTGGCTTCCGAGATCGGACGAGATCGGGCCTTTTCAGGGTGGTATGGCCGTGGGCAGTACTGCTCCTGCAGATGGACACCCATGAAATGTCGAAAAAGATGCGGGGTATGATGCTCACAGCACCTGGTATTCCCAAGCGGTCTCCCAATCAGGTACTAACCAGGCCGAACCATGCTTGGCTGCCGAGATCGGACGAGATCGGACGAGATCGGGCCTTTTCAGGGTGGTATGGCCGTGAGCGTTACTGCTCTTGCAGATGGACACCCATGAAATGTCGAAAAAGATGCGGGGTTTGATGCTCACAGCACCTGGTATTCCCAAGCGGTCTCCCAATCACGTACTAAACATGCCGAACCATGCTTGGCTTCCGAGATCGGACGAGATCGGGCCTTTTCAGGGTGGTATGGCCGTGAGCGGTACTGCACTAGCAGATGGACACCCATGAAATGTCGAAAAAGATGCGGGGTATGATGCTCACAGCACCTGGTATTCCCAAGCGGTCTCCCAATCAGGTACTAACCAGGCCGAACCATGCTTGGCTGCCGAGATCGGACGAGATCGGACGAGATCGGGCCTTTTCAGGGTGGTATGGCCGTGAGCGGTACTGCACTAGCAGATGGACACCCATGAAATGTCGAAAAAGATGCGGGGTATGATGCTCACTGCACCTGGTATTCCCAAGCGGTCTCCCAGACAGGTACTAACCAGGCCGAACAATGCTTGGCTGCCGAGATCGTACGAGATCGGGCGAGATCGGGCCTTATCAGGGTGGTATGACCGTGAGCGGTACTGCTCTTGCAGATGGACACCCATGAAATGTCGAAAAAGATGCGGGGTATGATGCTCACAGCACCTGGTATTCCCAAGCGGTCTCCCAATCAGGTACTAACCAGGCCGAACCATGCTTGGCTGCCGAGATCGGACGAGATCGGACGAGATCGGGCCTTTTCAGGGTGGTATGGCAGTGAGCGGTACTGCTCTTGCAGATGGACACTTATGAAATGTCGAAAAAGATGCAGGGTATGATGCTCACAGCACCTGGTATTCCCAAGCGGTCTCCCAATCAGGTACTAAACAGGCCGAACCATGCTTGGCTTCCGAGATCAGACGAGATCGGGCCTTTTCAGGGTGGTATGGCCGTGAGCGGTACTGCACTAGCAGATGGACACCCATGAAATGTCGAAAAAGATGCGGGGCAAGATGCTCACAGCACCTGGTATTCCCAAGCGGTCTCCCAATCAGGTACTAACCAGGCCGAACCATGCTTGGCTTCCGAGATCGGACGAGATCGGGCCTTTTCAGGGTGGTATGGCCATGAGCGGTGCTGCTCTTGCAGATGGACACCCATGAAATGTCGAAAAAGATGCGGGGTATGATGCTCACAGCACCTGGTATTCCCAAGCGGTCTCCCAATCAGGTACTAAACAGGCCGAATCATGCTTGGCTGCCGAGATCGGGCGAGATCGGACGAGATCGGGCCTTTTCAGGGTGGTATGGCCGTGAGCGGTACTGCACTAGCAGATGGACACCCATGAAATGTCGAAAAAGATGCGGGGTATGATGCTCACAGCACCTGGTATTCACAAGCGGTCTCCCAATTAGGTACTAAACAGGCCGATCCATGCTTGGCTTCCGAGATCGGACGAGATCGGGCCTTTTCAGGGTGGTATGGCCGTGAGCGGTACTGCACTAGCAGATGGACACCCATGAAATGTCGAAAAAGATGCGGGGTATGATGCTCACAGCACCTGGTATTCCCAAGCGGTCTCCCAATCAGGTACTAACCAGGCCAAACCATGCTTGGCTTCCTAGATCGGGCGAGATCGGGCCTTTTCAGGGTGGTATGGCCGTGAGCGGTAGTGCTTTTGCAGATGGACACCCATGAAATGTCGAAAAAGATGCGGGGTATGATGCTCACAGCACCTGGTATTCCCAAGCGGTCTCCCAATCAGGTACTAACCAGGCCGAACCATGCTTGGCTTTCGAGATCGGAGGAGATTGGGCCTTTTCAGGGTGGTATGGCCGTGAGCGGTACTGCACTAGCAGATGGACACCCATGAAATGTCGAAAAAGATGCGGGGCAAGATGCTCACAGCACCTGGTATTCCCAAGCGGTCTCCCAATCAGGTACTAAACAGGCTGAACCCTGCTTGGCTGCCGAGATCGGACGAGATCGGGCGAGATTGGGCCTTTTCAGGGTGGTATGGCCGTGAGCGGTACTGCTCTTGCAGATGGACACCCATGAAATGTCGAAAAAGATGCGGGGTATGATGCTCAAAGCACCTGGTATTCCCAAGCGGTCTCCCAATCAGGTATTAACCAGGCCGAACCATGCTTGGCTGCCGAGATCGGACGAGATCGGGCGAGATCGGGCCTTATCAGGGTTGTATGGCCGTGAGCGGTACTGCTCTTGCAGATGGACACCCATGAAATGTCGAAAAAGATGCGGGGTATGATGCTCACAGCACCTGGTATTCCCAAGCGGTCTCCCAATCAGGTACTAACCAGGCCGAATCATGCTTGGCTGCCGAGATCGGACGAGATCGGACGAGATCGGGCCTTTTCAGGGTGGTATGGCCGTGAGCGGTACTGCACTAGCAGATGGACACCCATGAAATGTCGAAAAAGATGCGGGGTATGATGCTCACAGCACGTGGTATTCCCAAGCGGTCTCCCAATCAGGTACTAACCAGGCCGACCCATGCTTGGCTGCCGAGATCGGACGAGTTCGGGCGAGATCGGGCCTTATCAGGGTGGTATGGCCGTGAGCGGTACTGCTCTTGCAGATGGACACCCATGAAATGTCGAAAAAGATGCGGGGTATGATGCTCACAGCACCTGGTATTCCCAAGCGGTCTCCCAATCAGGTACTAAACAGGCCGAACCATGCTTGGCTTCCGAGATCGGACGAGATCGGGCCTTTTCAGGGTGGTATGGCCGTGAGCGGTACTGCACTAGCAGATGGACACCCATGAAATGTCGAAAAAGATGCGGGGTATGATGCTCACAGCACCTGGTATTCCCAAGCGGTCTCCCAATCAGGTACTAACCAGGCCGAACCATGCTTGGCTGCCGAGATCGGGCGAGATCGGGCCTTTTCAGGGTGGTATGGCCGTGAGCGGTACTGCTCTTGCAGATGGACACCCATGAAATGTCGAAAAAGATGCGGGGTATGATGCTCACAGCACCTGGTATTCCCAAGCGGTCTCCCAATCAGCTACTAACCAGGCCGAACCATGCTTGGCTTCCGAAATCGGACGAGATCGGGCCTTTTCAGGGTGGTATGGCCGTGAGCGGTACTGCACTAGCAGATGGACACCCATGAAATGTCGAAAAAGATGCGGGGTATGATGCTCACAGCACCTGGTATTCCCAAGCGGTCTCCCAATCAGGTACTAACCAGGCCGAACCATGCTTGGCTTCCGAGATCGGACGAAATCGGGCTTTTTCAGGGTGGTATGGCCGTGAGCGGTACTGCTCTTGCAGATGGACACCCATGAAATGTCGAAAAAGATGCGGGGTATGATGCTCACAGCACCTGGTATTCCCAAGCGGTCTCCCAATCAGGTACTAAACAGGCCGAACCATGCTTGGCTGCCGAGATCGGACGAGATCGGGCCTTTTCAGGGTGGTATGGCCGTGAGCGGTACTGCACTAGCAGATGGACACCCATGAAATGTCGAAAAAGATGCGGGGTATGATGCTCACAGCACCTGGTATTCCCAAGCGGTCTCCCAACCAGGTACTAACCAGGCCGAACCATGCTTGGCTTCCGAGATCAGACGAGATCGGGCCTTTTCAGGGTGGTATGGCCGTGAGCGGTACTGCTCTTGCAGATGGACACCCATGAAATGTCGAAAAAGATGCAGGGTATGATGCTCACAGCACCTGGTATTCCCAAGCGGTCTCCCAATCAGGTACTAACCAGGCCGAACCATGCTTGGTTTCCGAGAACGGACGAGATCGGGCCTTTTCAGGGTGGTATGGCCGTGAGCGGTACTGCTCCTGCAGATGGACACCCATGAAATGTCCAAAAAGATGCGGGGTATGATGCTCACAGCACCTGGTATTCCCAAGCGGTCTCCCGATCAGGTACTAAACAGGCCGATCCATGCTTGGCTTCCGAAATCGGACGAGATCGGGCCTTTTCAGGGTGGTATGGCCGTGAGCAGTACTGCACTAGCAGATGGACACCCATGAAATGTCGAAAAAGATGCGGGGTATGATGCTCACAGCACCTGGTATTCCCAAGCGGTCTCCCAATCAGGTACTAACCAGGCCGAACCATGCTTGGCTGCCGAGATCGGACGAGATCGGACGAGATCGGGCCTTTTCAGGGTGGTATGGCCGTGAGCGGTACTGCACTAGCAGATGGACACCCATGAAATGTCGAAAAAGATGCAGGGTATGATGCTCACAGCACCTGGTATTCCCAAGCGGTCCCCCAATCAGGTACTAAACAGGCCGAACCATGCTCGGCTTCCGAGATCGGACGAGATCGGGCGAGGTCGGGCCTTTTCAGGGTGGTATGGCCGTGAGCGGTACTGCTCTTGCAGATGGACACCCATGAAATGTCGAAAAAGATGCGGGGTATGATGCTCACAGCACCTGGTATTCCCAAGCGGTCTCCCAATCAGGTACTAACCAGGCTGAACCATGCTTGGCTTCCGAGATCGGACGAGATCGGGCCTTTTCAGGGTGGTATGGCCGTGAGCGGTACTGCACTAGCAGATGGACACCCATGAAATGTCGAAAAAGATGCGGGGCATGGTTCTCACAGCACCTGGTATTCCCAAGCGGTCTCCCAATCAGGTACTAACCAGGCCGAATAATGCTTGGCTTCCGAGATCGGACGAGATCGGGCCTTTTCAGGGTGGTATGGCTGTGAGCGGTACTGCTCTTGCAGATGGACACCCATGAAATGTCGAAAAAGATGCGGGGTATGATGCTCACAGCACCTGGTATTCACAAGCGGTCTCCCAATCAGGTACTAACCAGACCAACTATGCTTGGCTTCCGAGATCGGACGAGATCGGGCGAGATCGGGCCTTATCAGGGT
Source organism: Stigmatopora nigra (assembly GCF_051989575.1). NCBI lineage: Eukaryota > Metazoa > Chordata > Actinopteri > Syngnathiformes > Syngnathidae > Stigmatopora > Stigmatopora nigra. Next base: position 1,937,090 of record NW_027551603.1, read on the forward strand.
GTTATGGCCGTGAGGGGTACTGCTCTTGCAGATGGACACCCATGAAATGTCGAAAAAGATGCGGGGCAAGATGCTCACAGCACCTGATATTCCCAAGCGGTCTCCCAATCAGGTACTAAACAGGCCGAACCATGCTTGGCTTCCGAGATCGGACGAGATCGGGCGAGATCGGGCCTTATCAGGGTGGTATGGCCGTGAGCGGTACTGCTCTTGCAGATGGACACCCATGAAATGTCGAATAAGATGCGGGGTATGATGCTCACAGGACCTTGTATTCCCAAGCGGTCTCCCAATCAGGTACTAAACAGGCCGAACCATGCTTGGCTGCCGAGATCGGGCGGGATCGGGCCTTTTCAGGGTGGTATGGCCGTGAGCGGTACTGCACTTGCAGATGGACACCCATGAAATGTCGAAAAAGATGCGGGGTATGATGCTCACAGCACCTGGTATTCCCAAGCGGTCTCCCAATCAGGTACTAAACAGGCCGAACCATGCTTGGCTGCCGAGATCGGGCGAGATCGGGCCTTTTCAGGGTGGTATGGCCGTGAGCGGTACTGCACTTGCAGATGGACACCCATGAAATGTCGAAAAAGATGCGGGGTATGATGCTCACAGCACCTGGTATTCCCAAGCGGTCTCCCATTCAGGTACTAAACAGGCCGAACCATCCTTGGCTTCCGAGATCGGACGAGATCGGGCCTTTTCAGGGTGGTATGGCCGTGAGCGGTACTGCTCTTGCAGATGGACATCCATGAAATGTCGAAAAAGATGCGGGGCAAGATGCTCACAGCACCTGGTATTCCCAAGCGGTCTCCCAATCAGGTACTAAACAGGCCGAACAATGCTTGGCTTCCGAGATCGGACGAGATCGGGCCTTTTCAGGGTGGTATGGCCGTGAGCGGTACTGCTCTTGCAGATGGACACCCATGAAATGTCGAAAAAGATGCAGGGCAAGATGCTCACAGCACCTGGTATTCCCAAGCAGTCTCCCAATCAGGTACTAACCAGGCCGAACCATGCTTGGCTGCCGAGATCGGACAAGATCGGGCGAGATCGGGCCTTTTCAGGGTGGTATGGCTGTGAGCGGTACTGCTCTTGCAGATGGACACCCATGAAATGTCGAAAAAGATGCGGGGTATGATGCTCACAGCACCTGGTATTCCCAAGCGGTCTCCCAATCAGGTACTAAACAGGCCGAACCATGCTTGGCTTCCGAGATCGGACCTTTTCAGGGTGGTATGGCCATGAGCGGTACTGCTCTTGCAGATGGACACCCATGAAATGTCGAAAAAGATACGGGGTATGATGCTCACAGCACCTGGTATTCCCAAGCGGTCTCCCAATCAGGTACTAACCAGCCCGAACTTGCTTGGCTGCCGAGATCGGACAAAATCGGGCGAGATCGGGCCTTATCAGGGTGGTATGGCCATGAGCGGTACTGCTCTTGCAGATGGACACCCATGAAATGTCGAAAAAGATGCGGGGTATGATGCTCACAGCACCTGCTATTCCCAAGCGGTCTCCCAATCAGGTACTAACCAGGCCGAACCATGCTTGGCTGCCGAGATCGGACGAGATCGGGCTTTTTCAGGGTGGTATGGCCGTGAGCGGTACTGTACTAGCAGATGGACACCCATGAAATGTCGAAAAAGATGCGGGGTATGATGCTCACAGCACCTGGTATTCCCAAGCGGTCTCCCAATCAGGTACTAACCAGGCCGAACCATGCTTGGCTGCCGAGATCGGACGAGATCGGGCGAGATCGGGCCTTATCAGGGTGGTATGGCCGTGAGCGGTACTGCTCTTGCAGATGGACACCCATGAAATGTCGAATAAGATGCGGGGTATGATGCTCACAGGACCTTGTATTCCCAAGCGGTCTCCCAATCAGGTACTAAACAGGCCGAACCATGCTTGGCTGCCGAGATCGGGCGAGATCGGGCCTTTTCAGGGTGGTATGGCCGTGAGCGGTACTGCACTAGCAGATGGACACCCATGAAATGTCGAAAAAGATGCGGGGTATGATGCTCAAAGTACCTGATATTCCCAAGCGGTCTCCCAATCAGGTACTAAACAGGCCGAACCATGCTTGGCTTCCGAGATCGGACGAGATCGGGCCTTTTCAGGGTGGTATGGCCGTGAGCGGTACTGCACTAGCAGATGGACACCCATGAAATGTCGAAAAAGATGCGGGGTATGATGCTCACAGCACCTGGTATTCCCAAGCGGTCTCCCAATCAGGTACTAACCAGGCCGAACAATGCTTGGCTGCCGAGATCGGACGAGATCGGACGAGATCGGGCCTTTTCAGGGTGGTATGGCCGTGAGCGTTACTGCTCTTGCAGATGGACACCCATGAAATGTCGAAAAAGATGCGGGGTATGATGCTCACAGCACCTGGTATTCCCAAGCGGTCTCCCAATCAGGTACTAAACAGGCCGAACCATGCTTGGCTTCTGAGATCAGACGAGATCGGGCCTTATCAGGGTGGTATGGCCGTGAGCAGTACTGCACTAGCAGATGGACACCCATGAAATGTCGAAAAAGATGCGGGGTATGATGCTCACAGCACCTGGTATTCCCAAGCGGTCTCCCAATCAGGTACTAAACAGGCCGAACCATGCTTGGCTGCCGAGATCGGACGAGATCGGGCCTTTTCAGGGTGGTATGGCCGTGAGCGGTACTGCACTAGCAGATGGACACCCATGAAATCTCGAAAAAGATGCGGGGTATGATGCTCACAGCACCTGGTATTCCCAAGCGGTCTCCCAATCAGGTACTAAACAGGCCGAACCATGCGTGGCTTCCGAGATCGGACGAGACCGGGCCTTTTCAGGGTGGTATGGCCGTGAGCGGTACTGCTCTTGCAGATGGACACCCATGAAATGTCGAAAAAGATGCTGGGTATGACGCTTACAGCACCTGGTATTCCCAAGCGGTCTCCCAATTAGGTACTAACCAGGCCGAACCATGCTTGGCTTCCGAGATCGGACGAGATCGGGCCTTTTCAGGGTGGTATGGCCGTGAGCGGTACTGCACTAGCAGATGGACACCCATGAAATCTCGAAAAAGATGCGGGGTATGATGCTCACAGCACCTGGTATTCCCAAGCGGTATCCCAATCAGGTACTAAACAGGCCGAACCATGCGTGGCTTCCGAGATCGGACGAGATCGGGCCTTTTCAGGGTGGTATGGCGGTGAGCGGTACTGCTCTTGCAGATGGACCCCCATGAAATGTCGAAAAAGATGCTGAGTATGATGCTTACAGCACCTGGTATTCCCAAGCGGTCTCCCAATCAGGTACTAACCAGGCCGAACCATGCTTGGCTTCCAAGATCGGACGAGATCGGGCCTTTTCAGGGTGGTATGGCCGTGAGCGGTACTGCTCTTGCAGATGGACACCCATGAAATGTCGAAAAAGATGCTGGGTATGATGCTCACAGCACCTGGTATTCCCAAGCGGTCTCCCAATCAGGTACTAACCAGGCCGAACCATGCTTGGCTCCCGAGATCGGACGAGATCGGGCCTTTTCAGGGTGGTATGGCCGTGAGCGGTACTGCTCTTGCAGATGGACACCCATGAAATGTCGAAAAAGATGCGGGGTATGATGCTCACAGCACCTGGTATTCCCAAGCGGTCTCCCAATCAGGTACTAACCAGGCCGAACCATGCGTGGCTTCCGAGATCGGACGAGATCGGGCCTTTTCAGGGTGGTATGGCCGTGAGCGGTACTGCTCTTGCAGATGGACACCCATGAAATGTCGAAAAAGATGCTGGGTATGATGCTCACAGCACCTGGTATTCCCAAGCGGTCTCCCAATCAGGTACTAACCAGGCCGAACCATGCTTGGCTCCCGAGATCGGACGAGATCGGGCCTTTTCAGGGTGGTATGGCCGTGAGCGGTACTGCACTAGCAGATGGACACCCATGAAATGTCGAAAAAGATGCGGGGTATGATGCTCACAGCACCTGGTATTCCGAAGCGGTCTCCCAATCAGGTACTAAACAGGCCGAACCATGCTTGGCTGCCGAGATCGGACGAGATCGGGCCTTTTCAGGGTGGTATGGCCGTGAGCGGTACTGCACTAGCAGATGGACACCCATGAAATGTCGAAAAAGATGCGGGGTATGATGCCCACAGCACCTGGTATTCCCAAGCGGTCTCCCAATCAGGTACTAACCAGGCCGAACGATGCTTGGCTTCCAAGATCGGGCGAGATCGGGCCTTTTCAGGGTGGTATGGCTGTGAGCGGTACTGCTCTTGCAGATGGACACCCATGAAATGTCGAAAAAGATGCAGGGTATGATGCTCACAGCACCTGGTATTCCCAAGCGGTCTCCCAATCAGGTACTAACCAGGCCGAACGATGCTTGGCTGCCGAGATCGGACGAGATCGGACGAGATCGGGCCTTTACAGGGTGGTATGGCCGTGAGCGGTACTGCACTAGCAGATGGACACCCATGAAATGTCGAAAAAGATGCGGGGTATGATGCTCACAGCACCTGGTATTCCCAAGCGGTCTCCCAATCAGGTACTAACCAGGCCGAACCATGCTTGGCTTCCGAGATCGGACGAAATCGGGCTTTTTCAGGGTGGTATGGCCGTGAGCGGTACTGCTCTTGCAGATGGACACCCATGAAATGTCGAAAAAGATGCGGGGTATGATGCTCACAGCACCTGGTATTCCCAAGCGGTCTCCCAATCAGGTACTAAACAGGCCGAACCATGCTTGGCTGCCGAGATCGGACGAGATCGGGCCTTTTCAGGGTGGTATGGCCGTGAGCGGTACTGCACTAGCAGATGGACACCCATGAAATGTCGAAAAAGATGCGGGGTATGATGCTCACAGCACCTGGTATTCCCAAGCGGTCTCCCAACCAGGTACTAACCAGGCCGAACCATGCTTGGCTTCCGAGATCAGACGAGATCGGGCCTTTTCAGGGTGGTATGGCCGTGAGCGGTACTGCTCTTGCAGATGGACACCCATGAAATGTCGAAAAAGATGCAGGGTATGATGCTCACAGCACCTGGTATTCCCAAGCGGTCTCCCAATCAGGTACTAACCAGGCCGAACCATGCTTGGTTTCCGAGAACGGACGAGATCGGGCCTTTTCAGGGTGGTATGGCCGTGAGCGGTACTGCTCCTGCAGATGGACACCCATGAAATGTCCAAAAAGATGCGGGGTATGATGCTCACAGCACCTGGTATTCCCAAGCGGTCTCCCGATCAGGTACTAAACAGGCCGATCCATGCTTGGCTTCCGAAATCGGACGAGATCGGGCCTTTTCAGGGTGGTATGGCCGTGAGCAGTACTGCACTAGCAGATGGACACCCATGAAATGTCGAAAAAGATGCGGGGTATGATGCTCACAGCACCTGGTATTCCCAAGCGGTCTCCCAATCAGGTACTAACCAGGCCGAACCATGCTTGGCTGCCGAGATCGGACGAGATCGGACGAGATCGGGCCTTTTCAGGGTGGTATGGCCGTGAGCGGTACTGCACTAGCAGATGGACACCCATGAAATGTCGAAAAAGATGCAGGGTATGATGCTCACAGCACCTGGTATTCCCAAGCGGTCCCCCAATCAGGTACTAAACAGGCCGAACCATGCTCGGCTTCCGAGATCGGACGAGATCGGGCGAGGTCGGGCCTTTTCAGGGTGGTATGGCCGTGAGCGGTACTGCTCTTGCAGATGGACACCCATGAAATGTCGAAAAAGATGCGGGGTATGATGCTCACAGCACCTGGTATTCCCAAGCGGTCTCCCAATCAGGTACTAACCAGGCCGAACGATGCTTGGCTGCCGAGATCGGACGAGATCGGACGAGATCGGGCCTTTACAGGGTGGTATGGCCGTGAGCGGTACTGCACTAGCAGATGGACACCCATGAAATGTCGAAAAAGATGCGGGGTATGATGCTCACAGCACCTGGTATTCCCAAGCAGTCTCCCAATCAGGTACTAACCAGGCCGAACCATGCTTGGCTTCCGAGATCGGACGAAATCGGGCTTTTTCAGGGTGGTATGGCCGTGAGCGGTACTGCTCTTGCAGATGGACACCCATGAAATGTCGAAAAAGATGCGGGGTATGATGCTCACAGCACCTGGTATTCCCAAGCGGTCTCCCAATCAGGTACTAAACAGGCCGAACCATGCTTGGCTGCCGAGATCGGACGAGATCGGGCCTTTTCAGGGTGGTATGGCCGTGAGCGGTACTGCACTAGCAGATGGACACCCATGAAATGTCGAAAAAGATGCGGGGTATGATGCTCACAGCACCTGGTATTCCCAAGCGGTATCCCAATCAGGTACTAAACAGGCCGAACCATGCGTGGCTTCCGAGATCGGACGAGATCGGGCCTTTTCAGGGTGGTATGGCGGTGAGCGGTACTGCTCTTGCAGATGGACCCCCATGAAATGTCGAAAAAGATGCTGAGTATGATGCTTACAGCACCTGGTATTCCCAAGCGGTCTCCCAATCAGGTACTAACCAGGCCGAACCATGCTTGGCTTCCGAGATCGGACGAGATCGGGCCTTTTCAGGGTGGTATGGCCGTGAGCGGTACTGCTCTTGCAGATGGACACCCATGAAATGTCGAAAAAGATGCTGGGTATGATGCTCACAGCACCTGGTATTCCCAAGCGGTCTCCCAATCAGGTACTAACCAGGCCGAACCATGCTTGGCTCCCGAGATCGGACGAGATCGGGCCTTTTCAGGGTGGTATGGCCGTGAGCGGTACTGCTCTTGCAGATGGACACCCATGAAATGTCGAAAAAGATGCGGGGTATGATGCTCACAGCACCTGGTATTCCCAAGCGGTCTCCCAATCAGGTACTAACCAGGCCGAACCATGCGTGGCTTCCGAGATCGGACGAGATCGGGCCTTTTCAGGGTGGTATGGCCGTGAGCGGTACTGCTCTTGCAGATGGACACCCATGAAATGTCGAAAAAGATGCTGGGTATGATGCTCAGAGCACCTGGTATTCCCAAGCGGTCTCCCAATCAGGTACTAACCAGGCCGAACCATGCTTGGCTCCCGAGATCGGACGAGATCGGGCCTTTTCAGGGTGGTATGGCCGTGAGCGGTACTGCACTAGCAGATGGACACCCATGAAATGTCGAAAAAGATGCGGGGTATGATGCTCACAGCACCTGGTATTCCGAAGCGGTCTCCCAATCAGGTACTAAACAGGCCGAACCATGCTTGGCTGCCGAGATCGGACGAGATCGGGCCTTTTCAGGGTGGTATGGCCGTGAGCGGTACTGCACTAGCAGATGGACACCCATGAAATGTCGAAAAAGATGCGGGGTATGATGCCCACAGCACCTGGTATTCCCAAGCGGTCTCCCAATCAGGTACTAACCAGGCCGAACGATGCTTGGCTTCCAAGATCGGGCGAGATCGGGCCTTTTCAGGGTGGTATGGCTGTGAGCGGTACTGCTCTTGCAGATGGACACCCATGAAATGTCGAAAAAGATGCAGGGTATGATGCTCACAGCACCTGGTATTCCCAAGCGGTCTCCCAATCAGGTACTAACCAGGCCGAACGATGCTTGGCTGCCGAGATCGGACGAGATCGGACGAGATCGGGCCTTTACAGGGTGGTATGGCCGTGAGCGGTACTGCACTAGCAGATGGACACCCATGAAATGTCGAAAAAGATGCGGGGTATGATGCTCACAGCACCTGGTATTCCCAAGCGGTCTCCCAATCAGGTACTAACCAGGCCGAACCATGCTTGGCTTCCGAGATCGGACGAAATCGGGCTTTTTCAGGGTGGTATGGCCGTGAGCGGTACTGCTCTTGCAGATGGACACCCATGAAATGTCGAAAAAGATGCGGGGTATGATGCTCACAGCACCTGGTATTCCCAAGCGGTCTCCCAATCAGGTACTAAACAGGCCGAACCATGCTTGGCTGCCGAGATCGGACGAGATCGGGCCTTTTCAGGGTGGTATGGCCGTGAGCGGTACTGCACTAGCAGATGGACACCCATGAAATGTCGAAAAAGATGCAGGGTATGATGCTCACAGCACCTGGTATTCCCAAGCGGTCTCCCAACCAGGTACTAACCAGGCCGAACCATGCTTGGCTTCCGAGATCAGACGAGATCGGGCCTTTTCAGGGTGGTATGGCCGTGAGCGGTACTGCTCTTGCAGATGGACACCCATGAAATGTCGAAAAAGATGCAGGGTATGATGCTCACAGCACCTGGTATTCCCAAGCGGTCTCCCAATCAGGTACTAACCAGGCCGAACCATGCTTGGTTTCCGAGAACGGACGAGATCGGGCCTTTTCAGGGTGGTATGGCCGTGAGCGGTACTGCTCCTGCAGATGGACACCCATGAAATGTCCAAAAAGATGCGGGGTATGATGCTCACAGCACCTGGTATTCCCAAGCGGTCTCCCGATCAGGTACTAAACAGGCCGATCCATGCTTGGCTTCCGAAATCGGACGAGATCGGGCCTTTTCAGGGTGGTATGGCCGTGAGCAGTACTGCACTAGCAGATGGACACCCATGAAATGTCGAAAAAGATGCGGGGTATGATGCTCACAGCACCTGGTATTCCCAAGCGGTCTCCCAATCAGGTACTAACCAGGCCGAACCATGCTTGGCTGCCGAGATCGGACGAGATCGGACGAGATCGGGCCTTTTCAGGGTGGTATGGCCGTGAGCGGTACTGCACTAGCAGATGGACACCCATGAAATGTCGAAAAAGATGCAGGGTATGATGCTCACAGCACCTGGTATTCCCAAGCGGTCCCCCAATCAGGTACTAAACAGGCCGAACCATGCTCGGCTTCCGAGATCGGACGAGATCGGGCGAGGTCGGGCCTTTTCAGGGTGGTATGGCCGTGAGCGGTACTGCTCTTGCAGATGGACACCCATGAAATGTCGAAAAAGATGCGGGGTATGATGCTCACAGCACCTGGTATTCCCAAGCGGTCTCCCAATCAGGTACTAACCAGGCCGAACGATGCTTGGCTGCCGAGATCGGACGAGATCGGACGAGATCGGGCCTTTACAGGGTGGTATGGCCGTGAGCGGTACTGCACTAGCAGATGGACACCCATGAAATGTCGAAAAAGATGCGGGGTATGATGCTCACAGCACCTGGTATTCCCAAGCGGTCTCCCAATCAGGTACTAACCAGGCCGAACCATGCTTGGCTTCCGAGATCGGACGAAATCGGGCTTTTTCAGGGTGGTATGGCCGTGAGCGGTACTGCTCTTGCAGATGGACACCCATGAAATGTCGAAAAAGATGCGGGGTATGATGCTCACAGCACCTGGTATTCCCAAGCGGTCTCCCAATCAGGTACTAAACAGGCCGAACCATGCTTGGCTTCCGAGATCGGACGAGATCGGGCCTTTTCAGGGTGGTATGGCCGTGAGCGGTACTGCACTAGCAGATGGACACCCATGAAATCTCGAAAAAGATGCGGGGTATGATGCTCACAGCACCTGGTATTCCCAAGCGGTCTCCCAACCAGGTACTAACCAGGCCGAACCATGCTTGGCTTCCGAGATCAGACGAGATCGGGCCTTTTCAGGGTGGTATGGCCGTGAGCGGTACTGCTCTTGCAGATGGACACCCATGAAATGTCGAAAAAGATGCAGGGTATGATGCTCACAGCACCTGGTATTCCCAAGCGGTCTCCCAATCAGGTACTAACCAGGCCGAACCATGCTTGGTTTCCGAGAACGGACGAGATCGGGCCTTTTCAGGGTGGTATGGCCGTGAGCGGTATTGCTCCTGCAGATGGACACCCATGAAATGTCCAAAAAGATGCGGGGTATGATGCTCACAGCACCTGGTATTCCCAAGCGGTCTCCCGATCAGGTACTAAACAGGCCGATCCATGCTTGGCTTCCGAAATCGGACGAGATCGGGCCTTTTCAGGGTGGTATGGCCGTGAGCAGTACTGCACTAGCAGATGGACACCCATGAAATGTCGAAAAAGATGCGGGGTATGATGCTCACAGCACCTGGTATTCCCAAGCGGTCTCCCAATCAGGTACTAACCAGGCCGAACCATGCTTGGCTGCCGAGATCGGACGAGATCGGACGAGATCGGGCCTTTTCAGGGTGGTATGGCCGTGAGCGGTACTGCACTAGCAGATGGACACCCATGAAATGTCGAAAAAGATGCAGGGTATGATGCTCACAGCACCTGGTATTCCCAAGCGGTCCCCCAATCAGGTACTAAACAGGCCGAACCATGCTCGGCTTCCGAGATCGGACGAGATCGGGCGAGGTCGGGCCTTTTCAGGGTGGTATGGCCGTGAGCGGTACTGCTCTTGCAGATGGACACCCATGAAATGTCGAAAAAGATGCGGGGTATGATGCTCACAGCACCTGGTATTCCCAAGCGGTCTCCCAATCAGGTACTAACCAGGCTGAACCATGCTTGGCTTCCGAGATCGGACGAGATCGGGCCTTTTCAGGGTGGTATGGCCGTGAGCGGTACTGCACTAGCAGATGGACACCCATGAAATGTCGAAAAAGATGCGGGGCATGGTTCTCACAGCACCTGGTATTCCCAAGCGGTCTCCCAATCAGGTACTAACCAGGCCGAATAATGCTTGGCTTCCGAGATCGGACGAGATCGGGCCTTTTCAGGGTGGTATGGCTGTGAGCGGTACTGCTCTTGCAGATGGACACCCATGAAATGTCGAAAAAGATGCGGGGTATGATGCTCACAGCACCTGGTATTCACAAGCGGTCTCCCAATCAGGTACTAACCAGGCCAACTATGCTTGGCTTCCGAGATCGGACGAGATCGGGCGAGATCGGGCCTTATCAGGGTGGTATGGCCGTGAGGGGTACTGCTCTTGCAGATGGACACCCATGAAATGTCGAAAAAGATGCGGGGCAAGATGCTCACAGCACCTGATATTCCCAAGCGGTCTCCCAATCAGGTACTAAACAGGCCGAACCATGCTTGGCTTCCGAGATCGGACGAGATCGGGCGAGATCGGGCCTTATCAGGGTGGTATGGCCGTGAGCGGTACTGCTCTTGCAGATGGACACCCATGAAATGTCGAATAAGATGCGGGGTATGATGCTCACAGGACCTTGTATTCCCAAGCGGTCTCCCAATCAGGTACTAAACAGGCCGAACCATGCTTGGCTGCCGAGATCGGGCGGGATCGGGCCTTTTCAGGGTGGTATGGCCGTGAGCGGTACTGCACTTGCAGATGGACACCCATGAAATGTCGAAAAAGATGCGGGGTATGATGCTCACAGCACCTGGTATTCCCAAGCGGTCTCCCAATCAGGTACTAAACAGGCCGAACCATGCTTGGCTGCCGAGATCGGGCGAGATCGGGCCTTTTCAGGGTGGTATGGCCGTGAGCGGTACTGCACTTGCAGATGGACACCCATGAAATGTCGAAAAAGATGCGGGGTATGATGCTCACAGCACCTGGTATTCCCAAGCGGTCTCCCATTCAGGTACTAAACAGGCCGAACCATCCTTGGCTTCCGAGATCGGACGAGATCGGGCCTTTTCAGGGTGGTATGGCCGTGAGCGGTACTGCTCTTGCAGATGGACATCCATGAAATGTCGAAAAAGATGCGGGGCAAGATGCTCACAGCACCTGGTATTCCCAAGCGGTCTCCCAATCAGGTACTAAACAGGCCGAACAATGCTTGGCTTCCGAGATCGGACGAGATCGGGCCTTTTCAGGGTGGTATGGCCGTGAGCGGTACTGCTCTTGCAGATGGACACCCATGAAATGTCGAAAAAGATGCGGGGCAAGATGCTCACAGCACCTGGTATTCCCAAGCAGTCTCCCAATCAGGTACTAACCAGGCCGAACCATGCTTGGCTGCCGAGATCGGACAAGATCGGGCGAGATCGGGCCTTTTCAGGGTGGTATGGCTGTGAGCGGTACTGCTCTTGCAGATGGACACCCATGAAATGTCGAAAAAGATGCGGGGTATGATGCTCACAGCACCTGGTATTCCCAAGCGGTCTCCCAATCAGGTACTAACCAGGCTGAACCATGCTTGGCTTCCGAGATCGGGCGAGATCGGGCCTTTTCAGGGTGGTATGGCCATGAGCGGTACTGCTCTTGCAGATGGACACCCATGAAATGTCGAAAAAGATACGGGGTATGATGCTCACAGCGCCTGGTATTCCCAAGCGGTCTCCCAATCAGGTACTAACCAGCCCGAACTTGCTTGGCTGCCGAGATCGGACAAAATCGGGCGAGATCGGGCCTTATCAGGGTGGTATGGCCATGAGCGGTACTGCTCTTGCAGATGGACACCCATGAAATGTCGAAAAAGATGCGGGGTATGATGCTCACAGCACCTGGTATTCCCAAGCGGTCTCCCAATCAGGTACTGACCAGGCCGAACCATGCTTGGCCTCCGATATCGGACGAGATCGGGCCTTTTCAGGGTGGTATGGCCGTGAGCGGTACTGTACTAGCAGATGGACACCCATGAAATGTCGAAAAAGATGCGGGGTATGATGCTCACAGCACCTGGTATTCCCAAGCGGTCTCCCAATCAGGTACTAACCAGGCCAAACCATGCTTGGCTGCCGAGATCGGACGAGAGCGGGCGAGATCGGGCCTTTTCAGGGTGGTATGGCCGTGAGCGGTACTGCACTAGCAGATGGACACCCATGAAATGTCGAAAAAGATGCGGGGTATGATGCTCACAGCACCTGCTATTCCCAAGCGGTCTCCCAATCAGGTACTAACCAGGCCGAACCATGCTTGGCTGCCGAGATCGGACGAGATCGGGCCTTTTCAGGGTGGCATGGCCGTGAGCGGTACTGTACTAGCAGATGGACACCCATGAAATGTCGAAAAAGATGCGGGGTATGATGCTCACAGCACCTGGTATTCCCAAGCGGTCTCCCAATCAGGTACTAACCAGGCCGAACCATGCTTGGCTGCCGAGATCGGACGAGATCGGGCGAGATCGGGCCTTATCAGGGTGGTATGGCCGTGAGCGGTACTGCTCTTGCAGATGGACACCCATGAAATGTCGAATAAGATGCGGGGTATGATGCTCACAGGACCTTGTATTCCCAAGCGGTCTCCCAATCAGGTACTAAACAGGCCGAACCATGCTTGGCTGCCGAGATCGGGCGAGATCGGGCCTTTTCAGGGTGGTATGGCCGTGAGCGGTACTGCAATAGCAGATGGACACCCATGAAATGTCGAAAAAGATGCGGGGTATGATGCTCAAAGTACCTGATATTCCCAAGCGGTCTCCCAATCAGGTACTAAACAGGCCGAACCATGCTTGGCTTCCGAGATCGGACGAGATCGGGCCTTTTCAGGGTGGTATGGCCGTGAGCGGTACTGCACTAGCAGATGGACACCCATGAAATGTCGAAAAAGATGCGGGGTATGATGCTCACAGCACCTGGTATTCCCAAGCGGTCTCCCAATCAGGTACTAACCAGGCCGAACAATGCTTGGCTGCCGAGATCGGACGAGATCGGACGAGATCGGGCCTTTTCAGGGTGGTATGGCCGTGAGCGTTACTGCTCTTGCAGATGGACACCCATGAAATGTCGAAAAAGATGCGGGGTATGATGCTCACAGCACCTGGTATTCCCAAGCGGTCTCCCAATCAGGTACTAAACAGGCCGAACCATGCTTGGCTTCTGAGATCAGACGAGATCGGGCCTTATCAGGGTGGTATGGCCGTGAGCAGTACTGCACTAGCAGATGGACACCCATGAAATGTCGAAAAAGATGCGGGGTATGATGCTCACAGCACCTGGTATTCCCAAGCGGTCTCCTAATCAGGTACTAAACAGGCCGAACCATGCTTGGCTGCCGAGATCGGACGAGATCGGGCCTTTTCAGGGTGGTATGGCCGTGAGCGGTACTGCACTAGCAGATGGACACCCATGAAATCTCGAAAAAGATGCGGGGTATGATGCTCACAGCACCTGGTATTCCCAAGCGGTCTCCCAATCAGGTACTAAACAGGCCGAACCATGCGTGGCTTCCGAGATCGGACGAGATCGGGCCTTTTCAGGGTGGTATGGCCGTGAGCGGTACTGCTCTTGCAGATGGACACCCATGAAATGTCGAAAAAGATGCTGGGTATGACGCTTACAGCACCTGGTATTCCCAAGCGGTCTCCCAATTAGGTACTAACCAGGCCGAACCATGCTTGGCTTCCGAGATCGGACGAGATTGGGCCTTTTCAGGGTGGTATGGCCGTGAGCGGTACTGCACTAGCAGATGGACACCCATGAAATCTCGAAAAAGATGCGGGGTATGATGCTCACAGCACCTGGTATTCCCAAGCGGTATCCCAATCAGGTACTAAACAGGCCGAACCATGCGTGGCTTCCGAGATCGGACGAGATCGGGCCTTTTCAGGGTGGTATGGCGGTGAGCGGTACTGCTCTTGCAGATGGACCCCCATGAAATGTCGAAAAAGATGCTGAGTATGATGCTTACAGCACCTGGTATTCCCAAGCGGTCTCCCAAACAGGTACTAACCAGGCCGAACCATGCTTGGCTTCCGAGATCGGACGAGATCGGGCCTTTTCAGGGTGGTATGGCCGTGAGCGGTACTGCTCTTGCAGATGGACACCCATGAAATGTCGAAAAAGATGCTGGGTATGATGCTCACAGCACCTGGTATTCCCAAGCGGTCTCCCAATCAGGTACTAACCAGGCCGAACCATGCTTGGCTCCCGAGATCGGACGAGATCGGGCCTTTTCAGGGTGGTATGGCCGTGAGCGGTACTGCTCTTGCAGATGGACACCCATGAAATGTCGAAAAAGATGCGGGGTATGATGCTCACAGCACCTGGTATTCCCAAGCGGTCTCCCAATCAGGTACTAACCAGGCCGAACCATGCGTGGCTTCCGAGATCGGACGAGATCGGGCCTTTTCAGGGTGGTATGGCCGTGAGCGGTACTGCTCTTGCAGATGGACACCCATGAAATGTCGAAAAAGATGCTGGGTATGATGCTCACAGCACCTGGTATTCCCAAGCGGTCTCCCAATCAGGTACTAACCAGGCCGAACCATGCTTGGCTCCCGAGATCGGACGAGATCGGGCCTTTTCAGGGTGGTATGGCCGTGAGCGGTACTGCACTAGCAGATGGACACCCATGAAATGTCGAAAAAGATGCGGGGTATGATGCTCACAGCACCTGGTATTCCCAAGCGGTCTCCCAATCAGGTACTAAACAGGCCGAACCATGCTTGGCTTCCGAGATCGGACGAGATCGGGCCTTTTCAGGGTGGTATGGCCGTGAGCGGTACTGCACTAGCAGATGGACACCCATGAAATGTCGAAAAAGATGCGGGGTATGATGCTCACAGCACCTGGTATTCCGAAGCGGTCTCCCAATCAGGTACTAAACAGGCCGAACCATGCTTGGCTGCCGAGATCGGACGAGATCGGGCCTTTTCAGGGTGGTATGGCCGTGAGCGGTACTGCACTAGCAGATGGACACCCATGAAATGTCGAAAAAGATGCGGGGTATGATGCCCACAGCACCTGGTATTCCCAAGCGGTCTCCCAATCAGGTACTAACCAGGCCGAACGATGCTTGGCTTCCAAGATCGGGCGAGATCGGGCCTTTTCAGGGTGGTATGGCTGTGAGCGGTACTGCTCTTGCAGATGGACACCCATGAAATGTCGAAAAAGATGCAGGGTATGATGCTCACAGCACCTGGTATTCCCAAGCGGTCTCCCAATCAGGTACTAACCAGGCCGAACGATGCTTGGCTGCCGAGATCGGACGAGATCGGACGAGATCGGGCCTTTACAGGGTGGTATGGCCGTGAGCGGTACTGCTCTTGCAGATGGACACCCATGAAATGTCGAAAAAGATGCGGCGTATGATGCTCACAGCACCTGGTATTCCCAAGCGGTCTCCCAATCAGGTACTAACCAGGCCGAACCATGCTTGGCTGCCGAGATCGGACGAGATCGAACGAGATCGGGCCTTTTCAGGGTGGTATGCCCGTGAGCGGTACTGCTCTTGCAGATGGACACCCATGAAATTTTGAAAAAGATGCGGGGTATGATGCTCACAGAACCTGGTATTCCCAAGCGGTCTCCCAATCAGGTACTAACCAGGCCGAACAATGCTTGGCTTCCGAGATCGGACGAGATCGGGTCTTTTCAGGGTGGTATGGCCGTGAGCGGTACTGCTCTTGCAGATGGACACCCATGAAATGTCGAAAAAGATGCGGGGTATGATGCTCACAGCACCTGGTATTCCCAAGCGGTCTCCCAATCAGGTACCAACCAGGCCGAACCATGCTTGGCTTCCGAGATCGGACGAGATCGGGCCTTTTCAGGGTGGTATGGCCGTGAGCGGTACTGCACTAGCAGATGGACACCCATGAAATGTCGAAAAAGATGCGGGGTATGATGCTCACAGCACCTGAAATTCCCAAGCGGTCCCCCAATCAGGTACTAAACAGGCCGAACCATGCTCGGCTTCCGAGATCGGACGAGATCGGGCGAGGTCGGGCCTTTTCAGGGTGGTATGGCCGTGAGCGGTACTGCTCTTGCAGATGGACACCCATGAAATGTCGAAAAAGATGCGGGGTATGATGCCCACAGCACCTGGTATTCCCAAGCGGTCTCCCAATCAGGTACTAACCAGGCCGAACGATGCTTGGCTTCCAAGATCGGGCGAGATCGGGCCTTTTCAGGGTGGTATGGCTGTGAGCGGTACTGCTCTTGCAGATGGACACCCATGAAATGTCGAAAAAGATGCAGGGTATGATGCTCACAGCACCTGGTATTCCCAAGCGGTCTCCCAATCAGGTACTAACCAGGCCGAACGATGCTTGGCTGCCGAGATCGGACGAGATCGGACGAGATCGGGCCTTTACAGGGTGGTATGGCCGTGAGCGGTACTGCACTAGCAGATGGACACCCATGAAATGTCGAAAAAGATGCGGGGTATGATGCTCACAGCACCTGGTATTCCCAAGCGGTCTCCCAATCAGGTACTAACCAGGCCGAACCATGCTTGGCTTCCGAGATCGGACGAAATCGGGCTTTTTCAGGGTGGTATGGCCGTGAGCGGTACTGCTCTTGCAGATGGACACCCATGAAATGTCGAAAAAGATGCGGGGTATGATGCTCACAGCACCTGGTATTCCCAAGCGGTCTCCCAATCAGGTACTAAACAGGCCGAACCATGCTTGGCTGCCGAGATCGGACGAGATCGGGCCTTTTCAGGGTGGTATGGCCGTGAGCGGTACTGCACTAGCAGATGGACACCCATGAAATGTCGAAAAAGATGCGGGGTATGATGCTCACAGCACCTGGTATTCCCAAGCGGTCTCCCAACCAGGTACTAACCAGGCCGAACCATGCTTGGCTTCCGAGATCAGACGAGATCGGGCCTTTTCAGGGTGGTATGGCCGTGAGCGGTACTGCTCTTGCAGATGGACACCCATGAAATGTCGAAAAAGATGCAGGGTATGATGCTCACAGCACCTGGTATTCCCAAGCGGTCTCCCAATCAGGTACTAACCAGGCCGAACCATGCTTGGTTTCCGAGAACGGACGAGATCGGGCCTTTTCAGGGTGGTATGGCCGTGAGCGGTACTGCTCCTGCAGATGGACACCCATGAAATGTCCAAAAAGATGCGGGGTATGATGCTCACAGCACCTGGTATTCCCAAGCGGTCTCCCGATCAGGTACTAAACAGGCCGATCCATGCTTGGCTTCCGAAATCGGACGAGATCGGGCCTTTTCAGGGTGGTATGGCCGTGAGCAGTACTGCACTAGCAGATGGACACCCATGAAATGTCGAAAAAGATGCGGGGTATGATGCTCACAGCACCTGGTATTCCCAAGCGGTCTCCCAATCAGGTACTAACCAGGCCGAACCATGCTTGGCTGCCGAGATCGGACGAGATCGGACGAGATCGGGCCTTTTCAGGGTGGTATGGCCGTGAGCGGTACTGCACTAGCAGATGGACACCCATGAAATGTCGAAAAAGATGCAGGGTATGATGCTCACAGCACCTGGTATTCCCAAGCGGTCCCCCAATCAGGTACTAAACAGGCCGAACCATGCTCGGCTTCCGAGATCGGACGAGATCGGGCGAGGTCGGGCCTTTTCAGGGTGGTATGGCCGTGAGCGGTACTGCTCTTGCAGATGGACACCCATGAAATGTCGAAAAAGATGCGGGGTATGATGCTCACAGCACCTGGTATTCCCAAGCGGTCTCCCAATCAGGTACTAACCAGGCCGAACGATGCTTGGCTGCCGAGATCGGACGAGATCGGACGAGATCGGGCCTTTACAGGGTGGTATGGCCGTGAGCGGTACTGCACTAGCAGATGGACACCCATGAAATGTCGAAAAAGATGCGGGGTATGATGCTCACAGCACCTGGTATTCCCAAGCAGTCTCCCAATCAGGTACTAACCAGGCCGAACCATGCTTGGCTTCCGAGATCGGACGAAATCGGGCTTTTTCAGGGTGGTATGGCCGTGAGCGGTACTGCTCTTGCAGATGGACACCCATGAAATGTCGAAAAAGATGCGGGGTATGATGCTCACAGCACCTGGTATTCCCAAGCGGTCTCCCAATCAGGTACTAAACAGGCCGAACCATGCTTGGCTGCCGAGATCGGACGAGATCGGGCCTTTTCAGGGTGGTATGGCCGTGAGCGGTACTGCACTAGCAGATGGACACCCATGAAATGTCGAAAAAGATGCGGGGTATGATGCTCACAGCACCTGGTATTCCCAAGCGGTATCCCAATCAGGTACTAAACAGGCCGAACCATGCGTGGCTTCCGAGATCGGACGAGATCGGGCCTTTTCAGGGTGGTATGGCGGTGAGCGGTACTGCTCTTGCAGATGGACCCCCATGAAATGTCGAAAAAGATGCTGAGTATGATGCTTACAGCACCTGGTATTCCCAAGCGGTCTCCCAATCAGGTACTAACCAGGCCGAACCATGCTTGGCTTCCGAGATCGGACGAGATCGGGCCTTTTCAGGGTGGTATGGCCGTGAGCGGTACTGCTCTTGCAGATGGACACCCATGAAATGTCGAAAAAGATGCTGGGTATGATGCTCACAGCACCTGGTATTCCCAAGCGGTCTCCCAATCAGGTACTAACCAGGCCGAACCATGCTTGGCTCCCGAGATCGGACGAGATCGGGCCTTTTCAGGGTGGTATGGCCGTGAGCGGTACTGCTCTTGCAGATGGACACCCATGAAATGTCGAAAAAGATGCGGGGTATGATGCTCACAGCACCTGGTATTCCCAAGCGGTCTCCCAATCAGGTACTAACCAGGCCGAACCATGCGTGGCTTCCGAGATCGGACGAGATCGGGCCTTTTCAGGGTGGTATGGCCGTGAGCGGTACTGCTCTTGCAGATGGACACCCATGAAATGTCGAAAAAGATGCTGGGTATGATGCTCAGAGCACCTGGTATTCCCAAGCGGTCTCCCAATCAGGTACTAACCAGGCCGAACCATGCTTGGCTCCCGAGATCGGACGAGATCGGGCCTTTTCAGGGTGGTATGGCCGTGAGCGGTACTGCACTAGCAGATGGACACCCATGAAATGTCGAAAAAGATGCGGGGTATGATGCTCACAGCACCTGGTATTCCGAAGCGGTCTCCCAATCAGGTACTAAACAGGCCGAACCATGCTTGGCTGCCGAGATCGGACGAGATCGGGCCTTTTCAGGGTGGTATGGCCGTGAGCGGTACTGCACTAGCAGATGGACACCCATGAAATGTCGAAAAAGATGCGGGGTATGATGCCCACAGCACCTGGTATTCCCAAGCGGTCTCCCAATCAGGTACTAACCAGGCCGAACGATGCTTGGCTTCCAAGATCGGGCGAGATCGGGCCTTTTCAGGGTGGTATGGCTGTGAGCGGTACTGCTCTTGCAGATGGACACCCATGAAATGTCGAAAAAGATGCAGGGTATGATGCTCACAGCACCTGGTATTCCCAAGCGGTCTCCCAATCAGGTACTAACCAGGCCGAACGATGCTTGGCTGCCGAGATCGGACGAGATCGGACGAGATCGGGCCTTTACAGGGTGGTATGGCCGTGAGCGGTACTGCACTAGCAGATGGACACCCATGAAATGTCGAAAAAGATGCGGGGTATGATGCTCACAGCACCTGGTATTCCCAAGCGGTCTCCCAATCAGGTACTAACCAGGCCGAACCATGCTTGGCTTCCGAGATCGGACGAAATCGGGCTTTTTCAGGGTGGTATGGCCGTGAGCGGTACTGCTCTTGCAGATGGACACCCATGAAATGTCGAAAAAGATGCGGGGTATGATGCTCACAGCACCTGGTATTCCCAAGCGGTCTCCCAATCAGGTACTAAACAGGCCGAACCATGCTTGGCTGCCGAGATCGGACGAGATCGGGCCTTTTCAGGGTGGTATGGCCGTGAGCGGTACTGCACTAGCAGATGGACACCCATGAAATGTCGAAAAAGATGCAGGGTATGATGCTCACAGCACCTGGTATTCCCAAGCGGTCTCCCAACCAGGTACTAACCAGGCCGAACCATGCTTGGCTTCCGAGATCAGACGAGATCGGGCCTTTTCAGGGTGGTATGGCCGTGAGCGGTACTGCTCTTGCAGATGGACACCCATGAAATGTCGAAAAAGATGCAGGGTATGATGCTCACAGCACCTGGTATTCCCAAGCGGTCTCCCAATCAGGTACTAACCAGGCCGAACCATGCTTGGTTTCCGAGAACGGACGAGATCGGGCCTTTTCAGGGTGGTATGGCCGTGAGCGGTACTGCTCCTGCAGATGGACACCCATGAAATGTCCAAAAAGATGCGGGGTATGATGCTCACAGCACCTGGTATTCCCAAGCGGTCTCCCGATCAGGTACTAAACAGGCCGATCCATGCTTGGCTTCCGAAATCGGACGAGATCGGGCCTTTTCAGGGTGGTATGGCCGTGAGCAGTACTGCACTAGCAGATGGACACCCATGAAATGTCGAAAAAGATGCGGGGTATGATGCTCACAGCACCTGGTATTCCCAAGCGGTCTCCCAATCAGGTACTAACCAGGCCGAACCATGCTTGGCTGCCGAGATCGGACGAGATCGGACGAGATCGGGCCTTTTCAGGGTGGTATGGCTGTGAGCGGTACTGCACTAGCAGATGGACACCCATGAAATGTCGAAAAAGATGCAGGGTATGATGCTCACAGCACCTGGTATTCCCAAGCGGTCCCCCAATCAGGTACTAAACAGGCCGAACCATGCTCGGCTTCCGAGATCGGACGAGATCGGGCGAGGTCGGGCCTTTTCAGGGTGGTATGGCCGTGAGCGGTACTGCTCTTGCAGATGGACACCCATGAAATGTCGAAAAAGATGCGGGGTATGATGCTCACAGCACCTGGTATTCCCAAGCGGTCTCCCAATCAGGTACTAACCAGGCCGAACGATGCTTGGCTGCCGAGATCGGACGAGATCGGACGAGATCGGGCCTTTACAGGGTGGTATGGCCGTGAGCGGTACTGCACTAGCAGATGGACACCCATGAAATGTCGAAAAAGATGCGGGGTATGATGCTCACAGCACCTGGTATTCCCAAGCGGTCTCCCAATCAGGTACTAACCAGGCCGAACCATGCTTGGCTTCCGAGATCGGACGAAATCGGGCTTTTTCAGGGTGGTATGGCCGTGAGCGGTACTGCTCTTGCAGATGGACACCCATGAAATGTCGAAAAAGATGCGGGGTATGATGCTCACAGCACCTGGTATTCCCAAGCGGTCTCCCAATCAGGTACTAAACAGGCCGAACCATGCTTGGCTTCCGAGATCGGACGAGATCGGGCCTTTTCAGGGTGGTATGGCCGTGAGCGGTACTGCACTAGCAGATGGACACCCATGAAATCTCGAAAAAGATGCGGGGTATGATGCTCACAGCACCTGGTATTCCCAAGCGGTCTCCCAACCAGGTACTAACCAGGCCGAACCATGCTTGGCTTCCGAGATCAGACGAGATCGGGCCTTTTCAGGGTGGTATGGCCGTGAGCGGTACTGCTCTTGCAGATGGACACCCATGAAATGTCGAAAAAGATGCAGGGTATGATGCTCACAGCACCTGGTATTCCCAAGCGGTCTCCCAATCAGGTACTAACCAGGCCGAACCATGCTTGGTTTCCGAGAACGGACGAGATCGGGCCTTTTCAGGGTGGTATGGCCGTGAGCGGTACTGCTCCTGCAGATGGACACCCATGAAATGTCCAAAAAGATGCGGGGTATGATGCTCACAGCACCTGGTATTCCCAAGCGGTCTCCCGATCAGGTACTAAACAGGCCGATCCATGCTTGGCTTCCGAAATCGGACGAGATCGGGCCTTTTCAGGGTGGTATGGCCGTGAGCAGTACTGCACTAGCAGATGGACACCCATGAAATGTCGAAAAAGATGCGGGGTATGATGCTCACAGCACCTGGTATTCCCAAGCGGTCTCCCAATCAGGTACTAACCAGGCCGAACCATGCTTGGCTGCCGAGATCGGACGAGATCGGACGAGATCGGGCCTTTTCAGGGTGGTATGGCCGTGAGCGGTACTGCACTAGCAGATGGACACCCATGAAATGTCGAAAAAGATGCAGGGTATGATGCTCACAGCACCTGGTATTCCCAAGCGGTCCCCCAATCAGGTACTAAACAGGCCGAACCATGCTCGGCTTCCGAGATCGGACGAGATCGGGCGAGGTCGGGCCTTTTCAGGGTGGTATGGCCGTGAGCGGTACTGCTCTTGCAGATGGACACCCATGAAATGTCGAAAAAGATGCGGGGTATGATGCTCACAGCACCTGGTATTCCCAAGCGGTCTCCCAATCAGGTACTAACCAGGCTGAACCATGCTTGGCTTCCGAGATCGGACGAGATCGGGCCTTTTCAGGGTGGTATGGCCGTGAGCGGTACTGCACTAGCAGATGGACACCCATGAAATGTCGAAAAAGATGCGGGGCATGGTTCTCACAGCACCTGGTATTCCCAAGCGGTCTCCCAATCAGGTACTAACCAGGCCGAATAATGCTTGGCTTCCGAGATCGGACGAGATCGGGCCTTTTCAGGGTGGTATGGCTGTGAGCGGTACTGCTCTTGCAGATGGACACCCATGAAATGTCGAAAAAGATGCGGGGTATGATGCTCACAGCACCTGGTATTCACAAGCGGTCTCCCAATCAGGTACTAACCAGGCCAACTATGCTTGGCTTCCGAGATCGGACGAGATCGGGCGAGATCGGGCCTTATCAGGGTGGTATGGCCGTGAGGGGTACTGCTCTTGCAGATGGACACCCATGAAATGTCGAAAAAGATGCGGGGCAAGATGCTCACAGCACCTGATATTCCCAAGCGGTCTCCCAATCAGGTACTAAACAGGCCGAACCATGCTTGGCTTCCGAGATCGGACGAGATCGGGCGAGATCGGGCCTTATCAGGGTGGTATGGCCGTGAGCGGTACTGCTCTTGCAGATGGACACCCATGAAATGTCGAATAAGATGCGGGGTATGATGCTCACAGGACCTTGTATTCCCAAGCGGTCTCCCAATCAGGTACTAAACAGGCCGAACCATGCTTGGCTGCCGAGATCGGGCGGGATCGGGCCTTTTCAGGGTGGTATGGCCGTGAGCGGTACTGCACTTGCAGATGGACACCCATGAAATGTCGAAAAAGATGCGGGGTATGATGCTCACAGCACCTGGTATTCCCAAGCGGTCTCCCAATCAGGTACTAAACAGGCCGAACCATGCTTGGCTGCCGAGATCGGGCGAGATCGGGCCTTTTCAGGGTGGTATGGCCGTGAGCGGTACTGCACTTGCAGATGGACACCCATGAAATGTCGAAAAAGATGCGGGGTATGATGCTCACAGCACCTGGTATTCCCAAGCGGTCTCCCATTCAGGTACTAAACAGGCCGAACCATCCTTGGCTTCCGAGATCGGACGAGATCGGGCCTTTTCAGGGTGGTATGGCCGTGAGCGGTACTGCTCTTGCAGATGGACATCCATGAAATGTCGAAAAAGATGCGGGGCAAGATGCTCACAGCACCTGGTATTCCCAAGCGGTCTCCCAATCAGGTACTAAACAGGCCGAACAATGCTTGGCTTCCGAGATCGGACGAGATCGGGCCTTTTCAGGGTGGTATGGCCGTGAGCGGTACTGCTCTTGCAGATGGACACCCATGAAATGTCGAAAAAGATGCGGGGCAAGATGCTCACAGCACCTGGTATTCCCAAGCAGTCTCCCAATCAGGTACTAACCAGGCCGAACCATGCTTGGCTGCCGAGATCGGACGAGATCGGACGAGATCGGGCCTTTTCAGGGTGGTATGGCCGTGAGCGGTACTGCACTAGCAGATGGACACCCATGAAATGTCGAAAAAGATGCAGGGTATGATGCTCACAGCACCTGGTATTCCCAAGCGGTCCCCCAATCAGGTACTAAACAGGCCGAACCATGCTCGGCTTCCGAGATCGGACGAGATCGGGCGAGGTCGGGCCTTTTCAGGGTGGTATGGCCGTGAGCGGTACTGCTCTTGCAGATGGACACCCATGAAATGTCGAAAAAGATGCGGGGTATGATGCTCACAGCACCTGGTATTCCCAAGCGGTCTCCCAATCAGGTACTAACCAGGCTGAACCATGCTTGGCTTCCGAGATCGGACGAGATCGGGCCTTTTCAGGGTGGTATGGCCGTGAGCGGTACTGCACTAGCAGATGGACACCCATGAAATGTCGAAAAAGATGCGGGGCATGGTTCTCACAGCACCTGGTATTCCCAAGCGGTCTCCCAATCAGGTACTAACCAGGCCGAATAATGCTTGGCTTCCGAGATCGGACGAGATCGGGCCTTTTCAGGGTGGTATGGCTGTGAGCGGTACTGCTCTTGCAGATGGACACCCATGAAATGTCGAAAAAGATGCGGGGTATGATGCTCACAGCACCTGGTATTCACAAGCGGTCTCCCAATCAGGTACTAACCAGGCCAACTATGCTTGGCTTCCGAGATCGGACGAGATCGGGCGAGATCGGGCCTTATCAGGGTGGTATGGCCGTGAGGGGTACTGCTCTTGCAGATGGACACCCATGAAATGTCGAAAAAGATGCGGGGCAAGATGCTCACAGCACCTGATATTCCCAAGCGGTCTCCCAATCAGGTACTAAACAGGCCGAACCATGCTTGGCTTCCGAGATCGGACGAGATCGGGCGAGATCGGGCCTTATCAGGGTGGTATGGCCGTGAGCGGTACTGCTCTTGCAGATGGACACCCATGAAATGTCGAATAAGATGCGGGGTATGATGCTCACAGGACCTTGTATTCCCAAGCGGTCTCCCAATCAGGTACTAAACAGGCCGAACCATGCTTGGCTGCCGAGATCGGGCGGGATCGGGCCTTTTCAGGGTGGTATGGCCGTGAGCGGTACTGCACTTGCAGATGGACACCCATGAAATGTCGAAAAAGATGCGGGGTATGATGCTCACAGCACCTGGTATTCCCAAGCGGTCTCCCAATCAGGTACTAAACAGGCCGAACCATGCTTGGCTGCCGAGATCGGGCGAGATCGGGCCTTTTCAGGGTGGTATGGCCGTGAGCGGTACTGCACTTGCAGATGGACACCCATGAAATGTCGAAAAAGATGCGGGGTATGATGCTCACAGCACCTGGTATTCCCAAGCGGTCTCCCATTCAGGTACTAAACAGGCCGAACCATCCTTGGCTTCCGAGATCGGACGAGATCGGGCCTTTTCAGGGTGGTATGGCCGTGAGCGGTACTGCTCTTGCAGATGGACATCCATGAAATGTCGAAAAAGATGCGGGGCAAGATGCTCACAGCACCTGGTATTCCCAAGCGGTCTCCCAATCAGGTACTAAACAGGCCGAACAATGCTTGGCTTCCGAGATCGGACGAGATCGGGCCTTTTCAGGGTGGTATGGCCGTGAGCGGTACTGCTCTTGCAGATGGACACCCATGAAATGTCGAAAAAGATGCGGGGCAAGATGCTCACAGCACCTGGTATTCCCAAGCAGTCTCCCAATCAGGTACTAACCAGGCCGAACCATGCTTGGCTGCCGAGATCGGACAAGATCGGGCGAGATCGGGCCTTTTCAGGGTGGTATGGCTGTGAGCGGTACTGCTCTTGCAGATGGACACCCATGAAATGTCGAAAAAGATGCGGGGTATGATGCTCACAGCACCTGGTATTCCCAAGCGGTCTCCCAATCAGGTACTAACCAGGCTGAACCATGCTTGGCTTCCGAGATCGGGCGAGATCGGGCCTTTTCAGGGTGGTATGGCCATGAGCGGTACTGCTCTTGCAGATGGACACCCATGAAATGTCGAAAAAGATACGGGGTATGATGCTCACAGCGCCTGGTATTCCCAAGCGGTCTCCCAATCAGGTACTAACCAGCCCGAACTTGCTTGGCTGCCGAGATCGGACAAAATCGGGCGAGATCGGGCCTTATCAGGGTGGTATGGCCATGAGCGGTACTGCTCTTGCAGATGGACACCCATGAAATGTCGAAAAAGATGCGGGGTATGATGCTCACAGCACCTGGTATTCCCAAGCGGTCTCCCAATCAGGTACTGACCAGGCCGAACCATGCTTGGCCTCCGATATCGGACGAGATCGGGCCTTTTCAGGGTGGTATGGCCGTGAGCGGTACTGTACTAGCAGATGGACACCCATGAAATGTCGAAAAAGATGCGGGGTATGATGCTCACAGCACCTGGTATTCCCAAGCGGTCTCCCAATCAGGTACTAACCAGGCCAAACCATGCTTGGCTGCCGAGATCGGACGAGAGCGGGCGAGATCGGGCCTTTTCAGGGTGGTATGGCCGTGAGCGGTACTGCACTAGCAGATGGACACCCATGAAATGTCGAAAAAGATGCGGGGTATGATGCTCACAGCACCTGCTATTCCCAAGCGGTCTCCCAATCAGGTACTAACCAGGCCGAACCATGCTTGGCTGCCGAGATCGGACGAGATCGGGCCTTTTCAGGGTGGCATGGCCGTGAGCGGTACTGTACTAGCAGATGGACACCCATGAAATGTCGAAAAAGATGCGGGGTATGATGCTCACAGCACCTGGTATTCCCAAGCGGTCTCCCAATCAGGTACTAACCAGGCCGAACCATGCTTGGCTGCCGAGATCGGACGAGATCGGGCGAGATCGGGCCTTATCAGGGTGGTATGGCCGTGAGCGGTACTGCTCTTGCAGATGGACACCCATGAAATGTCGAATAAGATGCGGGGTATGATGCTCACAGGACCTTGTATTCCCAAGCGGTCTCCCAATCAGGTACTAAACAGGCCGAACCATGCTTGGCTGCCGAGATCGGGCGAGATCGGGCCTTTTCAGGGTGGTATGGCCGTGAGCGGTACTGCAATAGCAGATGGACACCCATGAAATGTCGAAAAAGATGCGGGGTATGATGCTCAAAGTACCTGATATTCCCAAGCGGTCTCCCAATCAGGTACTAAACAGGCCGAACCATGCTTGGCTTCCGAGATCGGACGAGATCGGGCCTTTTCAGGGTGGTATGGCCGTGAGCGGTACTGCACTAGCAGATGGACACCCATGAAATGTCGAAAAAGATGCGGGGTATGATGCTCACAGCACCTGGTATTCCCAAGCGGTCTCCCAATCAGGTACTAACCAGGCCGAACAATGCTTGGCTGCCGAGATCGGACGAGATCGGACGAGATCGGGCCTTTTCAGGGTGGTATGGCCGTGAGCGTTACTGCTCTTGCAGATGGACACCCATGAAATGTCGAAAAAGATGCGGGGTATGATGCTCACAGCACCTGGTATTCCCAAGCGGTCTCCCAATCAGGTACTAAACAGGCCGAACCATGCTTGGCTTCTGAGATCAGACGAGATCGGGCCTTATCAGGGTGGTATGGCCGTGAGCAGTACTGCACTAGCAGATGGACACCCATGAAATGTCGAAAAAGATGCGGGGTATGATGCTCACAGCACCTGGTAGTCCCAAGCGGTCTCCTAATCAGGTACTAAACAGGCCGAACCATGCTTGGCTGCCGAGATCGGACGAGATCGGGCCTTTTCAGGGTGGTATGGCCGTGAGCGGTACTGCACTAGCAGATGGACACCCATGAAATCTCGAAAAAGATGCGGGGTATGATGCTCACAGCACCTGGTATTCCCAAGCGGTCTCCCAATCAGGTACTAAACAGGCCGAACCATGCGTGGCTTCCGAGATCGGACGAGATCGGGCCTTTTCAGGGTGGTATGGCCGTGAGCGGTACTGCTCTTGCAGATGGACACCCATGAAATGTCGAAAAAGATGCTGGGTATGACGCTTACAGCACCTGGTATTCCCAAGCGGTCTCCCAATTAGGTACTAACCAGGCCGAACCATGCTTGGCTTCCGAGATCGGACGAGATTGGGCCTTTTCAGGGTGGTATGGCCGTGAGCGGTACTGCACTAGCAGATGGACACCCATGAAATCTCGAAAAAGATGCGGGGTATGATGCTCACAGCACCTGGTATTCCCAAGCGGTATCCCAATCAGGTACTAAACAGGCCGAACCATGCGTGGCTTCCGAGATCGGACGAGATCGGGCCTTTTCAGGGTGGTATGGCGGTGAGCGGTACTGCTCTTGCAGATGGACCCCCATGAAATGTCGAAAAAGATGCTGAGTATGATGCTTACAGCACCTGGTATTCCCAAGCGGTCTCCCAATCAGGTACTAACCAGGCCGAACCATGCTTGGCTTCCGAGATCGGACGAGATCGGGCCTTTTCAGGGTGGTATGGCCGTGAGCGGTACTGCTCTTGCAGATGGACACCCATGAAATGTCGAAAAAGATGCTGGGTATGATGCTCACAGCACCTGGTATTCCCAAGCGGTCTCCCAATCAGGTACTAACCAGGCCGAACCATGCTTGGCTCCCGAGATCGGACGAGATCGGGCCTTTTCAGGGTGGTATGGCCGTGAGCGGTACTGCTCTTGCAGATGGACACCCATGAAATGTCGAAAAAGATGCGGGGTATGATGCTCACAGCACCTGGTATTCCCAAGCGGTCTCCCAATCAGGTACTAACCAGGCCGAACCATGCGTGGCTTCCGAGATCGGACGAGATCGGGCCTTTTCAGGGTGGTATGGCCGTGAGCGGTACTGCTCTTGCAGATGGACACCCATGAAATGTCGAAAAAGATGCTGGGTATGATGCTCACAGCACCTGGTATTCCCAAGCGGTCTCCCAATCAGGTACTAACCAGGCCGAACCATGCTTGGCTCCCGAGATCGGACGAGATCGGGCCTTTTCAGGGTGGTATGGCCGTGAGCGGTACTGCACTAGCAGATGGACACCCATGAAATGTCGAAAAAGATGCGGGGTATGATGCTCACAGCACCTGGTATTCCCAAGCGGTCTCCCAATCAGGTACTAAACAGGCCGAACCATGCTTGGCTTCCGAGATCGGACGAGATCGGGCCTTTTCAGGGTGGTATGGCCGTGAGCGGTACTGCACTAGCAGATGGACACCCATGAAATGTCGAAAAAGATGCGGGGTATGATGCTCACAGCACCTGGTATTCCGAAGCGGTCTCCCAATCAGGTACTAAACAGGCCGAACCATGCTTGGCTGCCGAGATCGGACGAGATCGGGCCTTTTCAGGGTGGTATGGCCGTGAGCGGTACTGCACTAGCAGATGGACACCCATGAAATGTCGAAAAAGATGCGGGGTATGATGCCCACAGCACCTGGTATTCCCAAGCGGTCTCCCAATCAGGTACTAACCAGGCCGAACGATGCTTGGCTTCCAAGATCGGGCGAGATCGGGCCTTTTCAGGGTGGTATGGCTGTGAGCGGTACTGCTCTTGCAGATGGACACCCATGAAATGTCGAAAAAGATGCAGGGTATGATGCTCACAGCACCTGGTATTCCCAAGCGGTCTCCCAATCAGGTACTAACCAGGCCGAACGATGCTTGGCTGCCGAGATCGGACGAGATCGGACGAGATCGGGCCTTTACAGGGTGGTATGGCCGTGAGCGGTACTGCTCTTGCAGATGGACACCCATGAAATGTCGAAAAAGATGCGGCGTATGATGCTCACAGCACCTGGTATTCCCAAGCGGTCTCCCAATCAGGTACTAACCAGGCCGAACCATGCTTGGCTGCCGAGATCGGACGAGATCGAACGAGATCGGGCCTTTTCAGGGTGGTATGCCCGTGAGCGGTACTGCTCTTGCAGATGGACACCCATGAAATTTTGAAAAAGATGCGGGGTATGATGCTCACAGAACCTGGTATTCCCAAGCGGTCTCCCAATCAGGTACTAACCAGGCCGAACAATGCTTGGCTTCCGAGATCGGACGAGATCGGGTCTTTTCAGGGTGGTATGGCCGTGAGCGGTACTGCTCTTGCAGATGGACACCCATGAAATGTCGAAAAAGATGCGGGGTATGATGCTCACAGCACCTGGTATTCCCAAGCGGTCTCCCAATCAGGTACCAACCAGGCCGAACCATGCTTGGCTTCCGAGATCGGACGAGATCGGGCCTTTTCAGGGTGGTATGGCCGTGAGCGGTACTGCACTAGCAGATGGACACCCATGAAATGTCGAAAAAGATGCGGGGTATGATGCTCACAGCACCTGAAATTCCCAAGCGGTCCCCCAATCAGGTACTAAACAGGCCGAACCATGCTCGGCTTCCGAGATCGGACGAGATCGGGCGAGGTCGGGCCTTTTCAGGGTGGTATGGCCGTGAGCGGTACTGCTCTTGCAGATGGACACCCATGAAATGTCGAAAAAGATGCGGGGTATGATGCTCACAGCACCTGGTATTCCCAAGCGGTCTCCCAACCAGGTACTAACCAGGCCGAACCATGCTTGGCTTCCGAGATCGGACGAGATCGGGCCTTTTCAGGGTGGTATGGCCGTGAGCGGTACTTTGCTAGCAGATGGACACCCATGAAATGTCGAAAAAAATGCGGGGCATGGTTCTCACAGCACCTGGTATTCCCAAGCGGTCTCCCAATCAGGTACTAACCAGGCCGAATAATGCTTGGCTTCCGAGATCGGACGAGATCGGGCCTTTTCAGGGTGGTATGGCCGTGAGCGGTACTGCTCTTGCAGATGGACACCCATGAAATGTCGAAAAAGAGGCGGGGCAAGATGCTCACAGCACCTGGTATTCACAAGCGGTCTCCCAATAAGGTACTAAACAGGCCGAACCATGCTTGGCTTCCGAGATCGGACGAGATCGGGCCTTTTCAGGGTGGTATGGCCGTGAGCGGTCCTGCACTTGCAGATGGACACCCATGAAATGTCGAAAAAGATGCGGGGCAAGATGCTCACAGCACCTGGTATTCCCAAGCGGTCTCCCAATCAGGTACTAAACAGGCCGAACCATGCTTGGCTTCCGAGATCGGACGAGATCGGGCGAGATCGGGCCTTATCAGGGTGGTATGGCCGTGAGCGGTACTGCTCTTGCAGATGGACACCCATGAAATGTCGAAAAAGATGCGGGGTATGATGCTCACAGCACCTGGTATTCACAAGCGGTCTCCCAATCAGGTAATAACCAGGCCGAACTATGCTTGGCTTCCGAGATCGGACGAGATCGGGCGAGATCGGGCCTTATCAGGGTGGTATGGCCATGAGGGGTACTGCTCTTGCAGATGGACACCCATGAAATGTCGAAAAAGATGCGGGGCAAGATGCTCACAGCACCTGGTATTCCCAAGCGGTCTCCCAATCAGGTACTAAACAGGCCGAACCATGCTTGGCTTCCGAGATCGGACGAGATCGGGCGAGATCGGGCCTTATCAGGGTGGTATGGCCGTGAGCGGTACTGCTCTTGCAGATGGACACCCATGAAATGTCGAAAAAGATGCGGGGTATGATGCTCACGGGACCTTGTATTCCCAAGCGGTCTCCCAATCAGGTACTAACCAGGCCGAACCATCCTTGGCTCCCGAGATCGGACGAGATCGGGCCTTTTCAGGGTGGTATGGCCGTGAGCGGTACTGCTCTTGCAGATGGACATCCATGAAATGTCGAAAAAGATGCGGGGCAAGATGCTCACAGCACCTGGTATTCCCAAGCGGTCTCCCAATCAGGTACTAAACAGGCCGAACAATGCTTGGCTTCCGAGATCGGACGAGATCGGGCCTTTTCAGGGTGGTATGGCCGTGAGCGGTACTGCTCTTGCAGATGGACACCCATGAAATGTCGAAAAAGATGCGGGGTATGATGCTCACAGCACCTGGTATTCCCAAGCGGTCTCCCAATCAGGTACTAACCAGGCCGAACCATATTTGGCTGCCGAGATCGGACGAGATCGGACGAGATCGGGCCTTTTCAGGGTGGTATGGCCGTGAGCGTTACTGCTCTTGCAGATGGACACCCATGAAATGTCGAAAAAGATGCGGGGTATGATGCTCACAGCACCTGGTATTCCCAAGCGGTCTCCCAATCAGGTACTAAACAGGCCGAACCATGCTTGGCTTCCGAGATCGGACGAGATCGGGCCTTTTCAGGGTGGTATGGCCGTGGGCAGTACTGCTCTTGCAGATGGACACCCATGAAATGTCGAAAAAGATGCGGGGTATGATGCTCACAGCACCTGGTATTCCCAAGCGGTCTCCCAATCAGGTACTAACCAGGCCGAACCATGCTTGGCTGGAGAGATCGGACGAGATCGGGCCTTTTCAGGGTGGTATGGCCGTGAGCGGTACTGCTTTAGCAGATGGACACCCATGAAATGTCGAAAAAGATGCGGGGTATGATGCTCACAGCACCTGGTATTCCCAAGCGGTCTCCCAATCAGGTACTAAACAGGCCGAACCATGCTTGGCTTCCGAGATCGGACGAGATCGGGCCTTTTCAGGGTGGTATGGCCGTGAGCGGTACTGCACTAGCAGATGGACACCCATGAAATGTCGAAAAAGATGCGTGGTATGATGCTCACAGCACCTGGTATTCCCAAGCGGTCTCCCAATCAGGTACTAACCAGGCCGAACCATGCTTGGCTGCCGAGATCGGACGAGATCGGACGAGATCGGGCCTTTTCAGGGTGGTATGGCCGTGAGCGGTACTGCACTAGCAGATGGACACCCATGAAATGTCGAAAAAGATGCGGGGTATGATGCTCACAGCACCTGGTATTCCCAAGCGGTCTCCCAATCAGGTACTAACCAGGCCGAACAATGCTTGGCTGCCGAGATCGTACGAGATCGGGCGAGATCGGGCCTTATCAGGGTGGTATGACCGTGAGCGGTACTGCTCTTGCAGATGGACACCCATGAAATGTCGAAAAAGATGCGGGGTATGATGCTCACAGCACCTGGTATTCCCAAGCGGTCTCCCAATCAGGTACTAAACAGGCCGAACCATGCTTGGCTTCCGAGATCAGACGAGATCGGGCCTTTTCAGGGTGGTATGGCCGTGAGCGGTACTGCACTAGCAGATGGACACCCATGAAATGTCGAAAAAGATGCGGGGCAAGATGCTCACAGCACCTGGTATTCCCAAGCGGTCTCCCAATCAGGTACTAACCAGGCCGAACCATGCTTGGCTTCCGAGATCGGTCGAGATCGGGCCTTTTCAGGGTGGTATGGCCGTGAGCGGTACTGCTCTTGCAGATGGACACCCATGAAATGTCGAAAAAGATGCGGGGTATGATGCTCACAGCACCTGGTATTCCCAAGCGGTCTCCCAATCAGGTACTAAACAGGCCGAATCATGCTTGGCTGCCGAGATCGGGCGAGATCGGACGAGATCGGGCCTTTTCAGGGTGGTATGGCCGTGAGCGGTACTGCACTAGCAGATGGACACCCATGAAATGTCGAAAAAGATGCGGGGTATGATGCTCACAGCACCTGGTATTCACAAGCGGTCTCCCAATTAGGTACTAAACAGGCCGATCCATGCTTGGCTTCCGAGATCGGACGAGATCGGGCCTTTTCAGGGTGGTATGGCCGTGAGCGGTACTGCACTAGCAGATGGACACCCATGAAATGTCGAAAAAGATGCGGGGTATGATGCTCACAGCACCTGGTATTCCCAAGCGGTCTCCCAATCAGGTACTAACCAGGCCAAGCCATGCTTGGCTTCCTAGATCGGGCGAGATCGGGCCTTTTCAGGGTGGTATGGCCGTGAGCGGTAGTGCTCTTGCAGATGGACACCCATGAAATGTCGAAAAAGATGCGGGGTATGATGCTCACAGCACCTGGTATTCCCAAGCGGTCTCCCAATCAGGTACTAACCAGGCCGAACCATGCTTGGCTTCCGAGATCGGAGGAGATTGGGCCTTTTCAGGGTGGTATGGCCGTGAGCGGTACTGCCCTTGCAGATGGACACCCATGAAATGTCGAAAAAGATGCGGGGCAAGATGCTCACAGCACCTGGTATTCCCAAGCGGTCTCCCAATCAGGTACTAAACAGGCTGAACCCTGCTTGGCTGCCGAGATCGGACGAGATCGGGCGAGATTGGGCCTTTTCAGGGTGGTATGGCCGTGAGCGGTACTGCTCTTGCAGATGGACACCCATGAAATGTCGAAAAAGATGCGGGGTATGATGCTCACAGCACCTGGTATTCCCAGGCGGTCTCCCAATCAGGTATTAACCAGGCCGAACCATGCTTGGCTGCCGAGATCGGACGAGATCGGGCGAGATCGGGCCTTATCAGGGTGGTATGGCCGTGAGCGGTACTGCTCTTGCAGATGGACACCCATGAAATGTCGAAAAAGATGCGGGGTATGATGCTCACAGCACCTGGTATTCTCAAGCGGTCTCCCAATTAGGTACTAACCAGGCCGAACCATGCTTGGCTGCCGAGTTCGGACGAGATCGGGCGAGATCGGGCCTTTTCAGGGTGGTATGGCCGTGAGCGGTACTGCTCTTGCAGATGGACACCCATGAAATGTCGAAAAAAATGCAGGGTATGATGCTCACAGCACCTGGTATTCCCAAGCGGTCTCCCAATCAGGTACTAACCAGGCCGAACAATGCTTTGCTGCCGAGATCGGACGAGATCGGGCGAGATCGGGCCTTATCAGGGTTGTATGGCCGTGAGCGGTACTGCTCTTGCAGATGGACACCCATGAAATGTCGAAAAAGATGCGGGGTATGATGCTCACAGCACCTGGTATTCCCAAGCGGTCTCCCAATCAGGTACTAACCAGGCCGAACTATGCTTGGCTGCCGAGATCGGACGAGATCGGGCGAGATCGGGCCTTTTCAGGGTGGTATGGCCGTGAGCGGTACTGCTCTTGCAGATGGACACCCATGAAATGTCGAAAAAGATGCGGGGTATGATGCTCACAGCACCTGGTATTCCCAAGCGGTCTCCCAATCAGGTACTAACCAGGCCGAACCATGCTTGGCTGCCGAGATCGGACGAGATCGGGCGAGATCGGGCCTTATCAGGGTGGTATGGCCGTGAGCGGTACTGCTCTTGCAGATGGACACCCATGAAATGTCGAAAAAGATGCGGGGTATGATGCTCACAGCACCTGGTATTCTCAAGCGGTCTCCCAATTAGGTACTAACCAGGCCGAACCATGCTTGGCTGCCGAGTTCGGACGAGATCGGGCGAGATCGGGCCTTTTCAGGGTGGTATGGCCGTGAGCGGTACTGCTCTTGCAGATGGACACCCATGAAATGTCGAAAAAAATGCAGGATATGATGCTCACAGCACCTGGTATTCCCAAGCGGTCTCCCAATCAGGTACTAACCAGGCCGAACAATGCTTTGCTGCCGAGATCGGACGAGATCGGGCGAGATCGGGCCTTATCAGGGTTGTATGGCCGTGAGCGGTACTGCTCTTGCAGATGGACACCCATGAAATGTCGAAAAAGATGCGGGGTATGATGCTCACAGCACCTGGTATTCCCAAGCGGTCTCCCAATCAGGTACTAACCAGGCCGAACTATGCTTGGCTGCCGAGATCGGACGAGATCGGGCGAGATCGGGCCTTTTCAGGGTGGTATGGCCGTGAGCGGTACTGCTCTTGCAGATGGACACCCATGAAATGTCGAAAAAGATGCGGGGTATGATGCTCACAGCACCTGGTATTCCCAAGCGGTCTCCCAATCAGGTACTAACCAGGCCGAACCATGCTTGGCTGCCGAGATCGGACGAGATCAGGCGAGATTGGGCCTTTTCAGGGTGGTATGGCCGTGAACGGTACTGCTCTTGCAGATGGACACCCATGAAATGTCGAAAAAGATGCGGGGTATGATGCTCACAGCACCTGGTATTCCCAAGCGGTCTCCCAATCAGGTACTAACCAGGCCGAACCATGCTTGGCTGCCGAGGTCGGACGAGATCGGGCGAGATCGGGCCTTATCAGGGTGGTATGGCCGTGAGCGGTACTGCTCTTGCAGATGAACACTGTCAGGTTCATTAATAATTACCTTCGTCCGTAATTATCAATAACTGCAGGAAGACATCTTATTCAATTATTGACATTTAATTAAATAGAAATGGATACAACAGATAAAAGCCTCCGGAGGGGAGCGTTACAGCAAGTGTCACCTTACAACTTCCGAACGTCTTCCCGAATAGACGTTTTCGTCCCATTCTTATGGTCACAAGTTACAGAGTTGTTGATCATTCCATCACGTATGAGTAAAAACAACATCTGGGACTACAATAACAATCAAAGTATTTTACTAATAACAAAAACAGGGACTAGACCTAACAACATGTAGATTAGAGTAATTATACAACCTCCTTGACCTAAGAATCATATAATATAATCATAATCATATAATCGTTACATACAGAAAAACCCGAAGTGTACGGTTACATAACGATAACAATATTCTTGTTATTGTCCGAATAGCCCTGTCCTCGTCACCAAGGGCCCACCAAATCTCAAGGACCCAGATTGGGTGGATTGTTTGTATAACCATCCTGGAACAGGCTGTCCAGGTTAAAGATGACTTGGTGTGACCTCAACACTTTTGAAAAACAGAAAGAGAATGATTTAACAAAGTAATGAATTAATACAGAGAAAAGAAAGAGAATGATTTAATAAAGAAATGAATTAATATAACTATTATAATAGTAAAACAGAACAAACCCAACATTCCCCCGTTTTTATAATATGTATGTTATTAGTCATTTCTTAGTAATCACTAAATGGTAATGTCGGGTGACTGTGATTTTTCCCGCCTACTCCTTACTCCCATGGCTGGTCTGAAAGAGAAAAAACATAATTATATTCGTCCAATTGGTCCTCGGATTTACCGTACTCCTGGACCTCACTGCTTTCCCCAAACCGTCCCATAAGATACAACTCATGTACTTTAGAATTTGTAGGGGCAATTGCAGTAGTTATAAGTCGGCTTAGCAAGGAGCGCAAACAGGGGATACTACATCACCCACACAATGTTAGGATAGCGGTAATTGTGCCTATAGTAACCACGAAGGATGTAGCCAAATCTTTAGATTTTCCAAAGGTCTTATCCCACCAATCTGACAATGCGGACGTATCTACTCCAGAGTGCTCTTGCATATTGCGGTTCAGTGTTTGCAGGCCAGTAATGGCCCTGGTGAGAGATCCACTGGGTGACGCGTTGTTCGGTATGAAGGTGCAACATTGTTTTCCAAACATTGCACACACGCCCCCTGTTTCAAGGATCATATCCACCGCTATGCGATTCTGGAACGCCATCAGACTGGTAGCTGCCAGTTGTTCCTTCATGGCCACAAATCCCTGTTCAGTATAATTTCCAAGTTTTGAACATTGTAATGTAAGTAATTTATTCTATCCACATTTTTGTTTGGGGTGATTAGAAGGAAGATAGACTCCCAACCTGCTGCGATCTGATTAGCCAGCTTATACTCATCTGGTACGCCCCAGGGGATGCCAATCGCATCAATGTATGTTGGATCTCCTTCCCTCCATGCCTCTCGACGATGTCGGGAGGGTCGACCCTTCAGCCGAATTATGAGCCGCCAATTGTATCTCCTCCACTGTGGATGGAAAAACAGACATCGGTAAGAGCAGTGAGACCAAAGTACCTAGTCCTGCCGCGTTTTGGCAGGAGTCGTATAATTTATCTACCACCCCGCCACCATAGGCCAGAACGTGGTATCAGGGGTGTAGTTTGTTTTAGAACGCCGGTACACCACGTCATTTATCGCCCCCAGCTTCAGACCATGCCCTGTAAGGTTTAAGCAGGTAAAATGATTAAACAGTGGAAAAATTGACTTCCTATTTACTGCGTAACAGGATAAACACTGTTTCAATATTTTATTTTTTTTTTCTTGCCAAGTAGGACACGTTTTTTCATTTGTAAAAACACTTTTCCCCAAAAGAATGGTGATTGAGGGAGTTGTTAGACCCCATCGTTTTTTCCCTTGTCTGGTAGGTTATCCTAATCTTTTGTAAGATGGTTTAGTCTCAATTGAAACTATATGGAGACGTCAAACCCAATATAAAAGAGTTCCCTATAGTTTTATGGTATTGCTTGCTGAGCAATAATCTTTTCAATTAATATTGGTGTTTCCCGTATTTTATTAAGTCAGAAAGTTTATTTTACCCGTCCCCTCAATGTTTCAATTGAGACCACCCTTTTACCAAAGTAGCTCCACCTAGTGCTTGTCCTCTTTACACTCCATTAACAGCGCCCAATTATCCCCCGTTTGGGAAATCCCTGTTTCAGAAATACATTTTCACAGGTTAATATGTCAGTCCAAGCTTTCCAATCTTGACCAATTTCTGCAACAAGGCTTTTCCCAATCTTCAATTTTTTGCTGTTAATGTACCACACATATTTCCCACCATAGATTGCCCCTTTGTATGGCAACCGGGACGTCGCCGAGTCCAAATATATATTTTCATTTTGGAAATTTGATTTAG
This sequence comes from Stigmatopora nigra, assembly GCF_051989575.1. Lineage (NCBI taxonomy): Eukaryota > Metazoa > Chordata > Actinopteri > Syngnathiformes > Syngnathidae > Stigmatopora > Stigmatopora nigra. Next base: position 1,975,961 of record NW_027551603.1, read on the forward strand.
TAGGTAATGTTAATTAAATGTAAATGTGTATGTTTCTCGGTTTACCCTCCCGTAAGAAGGTGTATCCTCAATTGAAACGCCTCCGCCTTTTTCTCCAACTGGAGAAAACAACCCTACTGTGGAAAGGAATAGAATCACAATCATCATTAATCTCATTGCCCCAAAAGCAATAATTGTTTTCAACATGACTTTTTGTCTTTGTTTAGGGAGTTTTCCTCTTGAAACGTTTCAATTTAGACAACCTTCTTACTGTGGGAAAGGTGCATCCGTGTCCCCTTTCAGTAACAAGGACCCTCCCACTTTGCGTTGCTCCGATGTTTCTTCTTTTATGCTGCTTATCAGCATCCAGTCTTCAAGAATCACCGTCGCTTCGTCCGTTTCCTGTTAAGAAGCAAAATCTCCCTCTGATAGTCTAAATTTGGTGTGTGCGTTTTTTTTTCTCTGATAGATTCGCCTCATCATCCAATTGTCATTGTGTGGTGAATAATAACAATTTGTAAGGTCTACCAAACAGGACTTCATATAAGGTCCGCCAATTGTGGATGGTAGACAACTATTATATTAACAAAATGGGAGCCATTATCACTATAAATAGTTTCTGGAATTCCATATCGTGGAATGATATCCATATGATCTAATAAAATAAAATAAAATCTATATGTATTTTTTTGAAATGGATATGTGGGTATGCATATAGATTTAAACCCTAAGCCTTGTAGTGCCGTTGTAGCAAGGCCACCTCCCCCTTGTCGAGACATAGGTCTTCCCTTGACTCAAGCCCAAATTATTTTCTTTATTGATCTTTTATTGATAGATTATGTCTCGGTGGTCTGCCAATCAAAAAACACAAAAAGACAAACTATCATTCACGCTCACACTCATAAAAAAAAGAATTTAGTGTGTTCAACCAGTCTAGCATCCATAATTTCATTTTGTGGGAGTAAACTGGAGTACCCGGAGAAAATCCACAAATTCTCGAGGACGCCATGAATACCCCACATTCCGGAAAGTCTGGATCCACCCCGCATTCATTAGTAGATCCTTTAATATACACACCCCCACTCTAGCATTTTAACCGTTTGTAAAAAAATTCCTTCAAGTTTCACACAAAGTTATATCCTCTTTAATGCTATCAGTTTAGCTGTTTGTTCCCCGAATTGAGGTGGCAATAGTTTCACATCTAAGGTTTTTATTTTCACAGCCGCCATGACCTAATGGCCCCCTATCAGGTTTTTGGAAAATCCCAATTTCCTCTAATAGCATGCCAATCACCTTTTAATGCGGCCATCCAATTTTGTTTCTACTTGTTTCAGGTGATAAGATAATCTCCCCCATTTGTAAAACAAATTCATCCACGCCTAATTTATACAACATGACGCCTACTTGTTTTAGATATGGGGTCCCCAATTTCCCAAAATTTCCCAGAATTAATGTACTACCACATCCTGTCAAAAACCCAAAACGACTAACATAACCTGTTTCTAAGCCAGATTCTGGAATTTGGAGAATTTCTCCTTTCCCTCCCTTATCTAAGCTTGTTATTGCCACTCGTTATCACTGTAACATTCAGGCGTATTAACCCCATCGTTGCTAAAGTTCTCACCAATTTGCATGCCCTTAAAGCAGTAAAAAGCAACGTTATTTGGTTGTATCAATTGACCAATGCTTATCCAATCCGTAATATCCTTAAAGTCACCAATATGACCTGTGACAAAGCATATTTCCTCCCGCCAGGACAACAGACAATGTTCTTTCAAGTGCACTTTGAAAAACATTCCATGTTACTCCATTCTTAGGGAAAATATGCTCATCCTAAACCAATTATTTTATTTACAATTCACCTAATTATTTGGATGAATGCCATGAATTTTATCATGCCACTATTGCATTGTAAATTTCCCATCTGATGTCGTTAACAGCCAAATAATTCAATACCTACTATACTTTGTAAATCACCTCATATGATGTTTACTTAAGACAAGAGTCATTTCCCATAGCCTGTTACCAAAACAAAAATCTACAACAATTAAATTAGAGAAATCAACCTTTTGTTAGACAATTCCTAATTACAAACTTTAATGTTTTAAAAACCTTATCGTCACCAATATACCATAATTTTGTAAATTTTGTCATCCTGGCCTTTTTTTCTTTTAAACAGCCAACCTCCTGGATTAAAGTATTTTGAATAATCAAAAAATTCTGAAATAGTATTAATATTATTTTATCCTCCAAAAGCTAGTTTCCTTTAACTAAGAGCCCTTTGAAATCCACAATTGCTCAAAAATGACTATTTTGGTCTATTTCCCAAATCCAAAGCTTTTTACCAAATCAACCTTTTACTAAACAGATTTTCTATCCTCTTAATACATTTCATTTTAAAACCCAAAATATCAATGCGAAAGCATCCGCATAACCTTGCATTTCTTGCAGACCATGTATTGTTCTTATTCTGAAAAGTCCAAACAGAAAACGCAATTAGCCGTTAACTATGACCTCCACTCTTGCTGCGAAAACAGCATTGTTATCTTATGTTTACAAACCAGCTTTTTCCCTGTGCCCAAATACAACGCTTTTTAGAGAAGACAACCATTAAAACGTCAAATTAACCCCTCTTCCGATATTCAACTACATCACAATATTTTTCCAAGACCCCATATATCCAGAATATGTATGCTGCAAGCACAACAATATGGCAAAAACCCATTTTCTGCCCTCAAGTTTGCTTCAGCACCCCCAAGGCCAATTATTATTATTATAATGTCTTCACGGAAGGGATCACAAAATTTTAGTCGTTTACACGGTCCGAACGCTCCCGAAAGCCCAACACAGTTAAATCGTCTGCCCCGCGGCCCACATGTTTCACTCCCATCTAATCAGCAGCCGCTGCACCAGAAACGCTTCCCCCGCAGTTGACACATTTTTTGGCAAGTCTAGAGCATAATAAAAACACAGGTGACATTCCCTGCTAAAATTTAAATGATCATTTTGTATATATTCTTTTGTCTTTTTAAACACCATCTTCCCGTTAGCGGACGGGATCAAAAACCAAGCTGCAATAAGCCATCACATTGCTGTAAATTGACAGTACATATAGGTTATATTAACAAAGCACCACCCGCACTTGGAAATAACCATTCTAATTGTTGTTATACAAGCCCAAGCATCACAAAAAAAACCCAATTTATTGTAATCACAAAACGTCATACCCGGATTAACCAAATCAAATACCAGTGTCCCCATTAATTTTCTAGCTCCCTTTATTTTTGTTAAACTTCCTCCGCGCCCGTCACCTATCTCGGTAAATATTTTCCCCGTCAGCCGAGGAGGCCCCGCTATTTTTTCCTTACCAAACAGTACTTTCCCGCAGCCACGGTCTTAAATATATCCCCGTTATCCGAGGGAGCCCCCACTATTTTCCCAAAATAGTATTTTTAACTTCTCCCCGGCCTTATTTTGCCATTAGTGTCTGTGGAACAAGCTGTTACACTTTTATCCACTCACATATTATTTATATATGTATATTACCTCTATGCATTAGTGCATATATTATCCTGCATTCTATGCATTTTAAGCTGGCCAGCAAACCCATATTTATTTATCCATAAATATAGCTGTGTAATATTTTTAAAGCGCTTTGTCTTTCCAATTTTTTCCAATCCTTACAAGTTAGACGTATTTTTTGGATCGTCATCCAAACCCGCCTTACAACACGTGTTTCCCATATTTTACTTTTATTTTTTGTAGTGAGTTCGTGTGCCTCACACAGTTAACTCTATTATTTATTATTATTATTAATATTATTATTATCTATTCGACTGTATCGACTGTATCTCCTAGGCCTTTCCTAATTTTACTGCAGAAACCACACAAACACCATACAACGTATATTCGTGCCTACCCTTTAGACACAGGACACTCCCCGGCCCCAATATTGTACCTCTAGTACAATATATTCGTGCCTACCCCTGAGACACAGGACACTTTCCAGCAAAGTGCCCCACCGTACCTGCCATTGACTAGTATAAACACAGGGTTTTATCGCCGTCACCCAGGACGCGAAACCAGCCCAACAATGGACCTCACATACAATGTCCCTTTAACGCATTTGGAAACACCTTCACAACATGCAGACATTAATGTGGACTTACCCGAGATCCATCAGATGTCTCCCTCCAGCAGGAAAAGTCTTCAACCGCCGAGAATCCAGGCGCCCCCGTTGAAAAACTCCGGCCCACCAAGGGTTTTGAAGACGCCGTGCGCACGGTCACTTACCAGATGTCGAACAGCAGCGCCTGGGTTCTCGCTCCGGTATATTGACCTCCATGGCTCAGAAGGACCAAAATGTCAGGTTCATTAATAATTACCTTCGTCCGTAATTATCAATAACTGCAGGAAGACATCTTATTCAATTATTGACATTTAATTAAATAGAAATGGATACAACAGATAAAAGCCTCCGGAGGGGAGCGTTACAGCAAGTGTCACCTTACAACTTCCGAACGTCTTCCCGAATAGACGTTTTCGTCCCATTCTTATGGTCACAAGTTACAGAGTTGTTGATCATTCCATCACGTATGAGTAAAAACAACATCTGGGACTACAATAACAATCAAAGTATTTTACTCATAACAAAAACAGGGACTAGACCTAACAACATGTAGATTAGAGTAATTATACAACCTCCTTGACCTAAGAATCATATAATATAATCATAATCATATAATCGTTACATACAGAAAAACCCGAAGTGTACGGTTACATAACGATAACAATATTCTTGTTATTGTCCGAATAGCCCTGTCCTCGTCACCAAGGGCCCACCAAATCTCAAGGACCCAGATTGGGTGGATTATCTGTATAACCATCCTGGAACAGGCTGTCCAGGTTAAAGATGACTTGGTGTGACCTCAACACTTTTGAAAAACAGAAAGAGAATGATTTAACAAAGTAATGAATTAATACAGAGAAAAGAAAGAGAATGATTTAATAAAGAAATGATTTAATATAACTATTATAATAGTAAAACAGAACAAACCCAACAGACACCCATGAAATGTCGAAGAAGATGCGGGGTATGATGCTCACAGCACCTGGTATTCCCAAGCGGTCTCCCAATCAGGTACTAACCAGGCCGAACCATGCTTGGCTTCCGAGATCGGACGAGATCGGGCCTTTTCAGGGTGGTATGGCCGTCAGCGGTACTGATTTTGCAGATGGACACCCATGAAATGTCGAAAAAGATGCGGGGTATGAAGCTCACAGCACCTGGTATTCCCAAGCGGTCTCCCAATCAGGTACTAACCAGGCCGAACCATGCTTGGCTTCCGAGATCGGACGAGATCGGGCCTTTTCAGGGTGGTATGGCCGTGAGCGGTACTGCTTTTGCAGATGGACACCCATGAAATGTCGAAAAAGATGCGGGGTATGAAGCTCACAGCACCTGGTATTCCCAAGCGGTCTCCCAATCAGGTACTAACCAGGCCGAACCATGCTTGGCTTCCGAGATCGGACGAGATCGGGCCTTTTCAGGGTGGTATGGCCGTGAGCGGTACTGCTTTTGCAGATGGACACCCATGAAATGTCGAAAAAGATGCGGGGTATGAAGCTCACAGCACCTGGTATTCCCAAGCGGTCTCCCAATCAGGTACTAACCAGGCCGAACCATGCTTGGCTTCCGAGATCGGACGAGATCGGGCCTTTTCAGGGTGGTATGGCCATGTGAGCGATACTGCTCTTGCAGATGGACACCCATGAAATGTCGAAAAAGATGCGGGTTATGATGCTCACAGCACCTGGTATTCCCAAGCGATCTCCCAATCAGGTACTAACCAGGCCGAACCATGCTTGGCTGCCGAGATCGGACGAGATCGGACGAGATCGGGCCTTTTCAGGGTGGTATGGCTGTGAGCGGTACTGCACTAGCAGATGGACACCCATGAAATGTCGAAAAAGATGCGGGGTATGATGCTCACAGCACGTGGTATTCCCAAGCGGTCTCCCAATCAGGTACTAACCAGGCCGACCCATGCTTGGCTGCCGAGATCGGACGAGATCGGGCGAGATCGGGCCTTATCAGGGTGGTATGGCCGTGAGCGGTACTGCTCTTGCAGATGGACACCCATGAAATGTCGAAAAAGATGCGGGGTATGATGCTCACAGCACCTGGTATTCCCAAGCGGTCTCCCAATCAGGTACTAACCAGGCCGAACAATGCTTGGCTTCCGAGATCAGACGAGATCGGGCCTTTTCAGGGTGGTATGGCCGTGAGCGGTACTGCTCTTGCAGATGGACATCCATGAAATGTCGAAAAAGATGCGGGGCAAGATGCTCACAGCACCTGGTATTCCCAAGCGGTCTCCCAATCAGGTACTAAACAGGCCGAACAATGCTTGGCTTCCGAGATCGGACGAGATCGGGCCTTTTCAGGGTGGTATGGCCGTGAGCGGTACTGCTCTTGCAGATGGACACCCATGAAATGTCGAAAAAGATGCGGGGTATGATGCTCACAGCACGTGGTATTCCCAAGCGGTCTCCCAATCAGGTACTAAACAGGCCGAACCATGCTTGGCTTCCGAGATCGGACCTTTTCAGGGTGGTATGGCCGTGAGCGGTACTGCTCTTGCAGATGGACACCCATGAAATGTCGAAAAAGATGCGGGGTATGATGCGCACAGCACCTGGTATTCCCAAGCGGTCTCCCAATCAGGTACTAAACAGGCCGAACCATGCTTGGCTTCCGAGATCGGACCTTTTCAGGGTGGTATGGCCGTGAGCGGTACTGCTCTTGCAGATGGACACCCATGAAATGTCGAAAAAGATGCGGGGTATGATGCTCACAGCACCTGGTATTCCCAAGCGGTCTCCCAATCAGGTACTAAACAGGCCGTACCATGCTTGGCTTCCGAGATCGGACGAGATCGGGCCTTTTCAGGGTGGTATGGCCGTGAACGGTACTGCTCTCGCAGATGGACACCCTTGAAATGTCGAAAAAGATGCGGGGTATGATGCTCACAGCACCTGGTATTCCCAAGCGGTCTCCCAATCAGGTACTAAACAGGCCGAACCATGCTTGGCTTCCGAGGTCGGACGAGATCGGGCCTTTTCAGGGTGGTATGGCCGAGAGCGGTACTGCTCTTGCAGATGGACACCCATGAAATGTCGAAAAAAATGCGGGGTATGATGCTCACAGCCCCTGGTATTCCCAAGCGGTCTCCCAATCAGGTACTAACCAGGCCGAACCATGCTTGGCTTCCGAGATCGGACGAGATCGGGCCTTTTCAGGGTGGTATGGCCGTGAGCGGTACTGCTCTTGCAGATGGACACCCATGAAATGTCGAAAAAGATGCGGGGTATGATGCTCACAGCACCTGGTATTCCCAAGCGGTCCCCCAATCAGGTACTAAACAGGCCGAACGATGCTCGGCTTCCGAGATCGGACGAGATCGGGCGAGATCGGGCCTTTTCAGGGTGGTATGGCCGTGAGCGGTACTGCTCTTGCAGATGGACACCCATGAAATGTCGAAAAAGATGCGGGGTATGATGCTCACAGCACCTGGTATTCCCAAGCGGTCTCCCAATCAGGTACTAACCAGGCCGAACTATGCTTGGCTTCCGAGATCGGACGAGATCGGGCCTTTTCAGGGTGGTATGGCCGTGAGCGGTACTGCATTAGCAGATGGACACCCATGAAATGTCGAAAAAGATACGGGGCATGGTTCTCACAGCACCTGGTATTCCCAAGCGGTCTCCCAATCAGGTACTAAACAGGCCGAACCATGCTTGGCTTCCGAGATCGGACGAGATCGGGCGAGATCGGGCCTTATCAGGGTGGTATGGCCGTGAGCGGTACTGCTCTTGCAGATGGACACCCATGAAATGTCGAATAAGATGCGGCGTATGATGCTCACAGGACCTTGTATTCCCAAGCGGTCTCCCAATCAGGTACTAACCAGGCCGAACCATCCTTGGCTTCCGAGATCGGACGAGATGGGGCCTTTTCAGGGTGGTATGGCCGAGAGCGGTATTGCTCTTGCAGATGGACACCCATGAAATGTCGAAAAAGATGCGGGGCAAGATGCTCACAGCACCTGGTATTCCCAAGCGGTCTCCCAATCAGGTACTAAACAGGCCGAACAATGCATGGCATCCGAGATCGGACGAGATCGGGCCTTTTCAGGGTGGTATGGCCGAGAGCGGTATTGCTCTTGCAGATGGACACCCATGAAATGTCGAAAAAGATGCGGGGTATCATGCTCACAGCACCTGGTATTCCCAAGCGGTCTCCCAATCAGGTACTAAACAGGCCGAACCATGCTTGGCTTCCGAGATCAGACGAGATCGGGCCTTTTCAGGGTGGTATGGCCGTGAGCGGTACTGCACCAGCAGACGGACACCCATGAAATGTCGAAAAAGATGCGGGGCAAGATGCTCACAGCACCTGGTATTCCCAAGCGGTCTCCCAATCAGGTACTGACCAGGCCGAACCATGCTTGGCTTCCGAGATCGGACGAGATCGGGCCTTTTCAGGGTGGTATGGCCGTGAGCGGTACTGTCCTAGCAGATGGACACCCATGAAATGTCGAAAAAGATGCGGGGTATGATGCTCACAGCACCTGGTATTCCCAAGCGGTCTCCCAATCAGGTACTAACCAGGCCGTACCATGCTTGGCTTCCGAAATCGGGCGAGATCGGGCCTTTTCAGGGTGGTATGGCCGTGAGCGGTACTGCTCTTGCAGATGGACACCCATGAAATGTCGAAAAAGATGCGGGGTATGATGCTCACAGCACCTGGTATTCCCAAGCGGTCTCCCAATCAGGTACTAACCAGGCCGAACTATGCTTGGCTTCCGAGATCGGACGAGATCGGGCCTTTTCAGGGTGGTATGGCCGTGAGCGGTACTGCATTAGCAGATGGACACCCATGAAATGTCGAAAAAGATACGGGGCATGGTTCTCACAGCACCTGGTATTCCCAAGCGGTCTCCCAATCAGGTACTAAACAGGCCGAACCATGCTTGGCTTCCGAGATCGGACGAGATCGGGCGAGATCGGGCCTTATCAGGGTGGTATGGCCGTGAGCGGTACTGCTCTTGCAGATGGACACCCATGAAATGTCGAATAAGATGCGGCGTATGATGCTCACAGGACCTTGTATTCCCAAGCGGTCTCCCAATCAGGTACTAACCAGGCCGAACCATCCTTGGCTTCCGAGATCGGACGAGATGGGGCCTTTTCAGGGTGGTATGGCCGAGAGCGGTATTGCTCTTGCAGATGGACACCCATGAAATGTCGAAAAAGATGCGGGGCAAGATGCTCACAGCACCTGGTATTCCCAAGCGGTCTCCCAATCAGGTACTAAACAGGCCGAACAATGCATGGCTTCCGAGATCGGACGAGATCGGGCCTTTTCAGGGTGGTATGGCCGAGAGCGGTATTGCTCTTGCAGATGGACACCCATGAAATGTCGAAAAAGATGCGGGGTATCATGCTCACAGCACCTGGTATTCCCAAGCGGTCTCCCAATCAGGTACTAAACAGGCCGAACCATGCTTGGCTTCCGAGATCAGACGAGATCGGGCCTTTTCAGGGTGGTATGGCCGTGAGCGGTACTGCACTAGCAGACGGACACCCATGAAATGTCGAAAAAGATGCGGGGCAAGATGCTCACAGCACCTGGTATTCCCAAGCGGTCTCCCAATCAGGTACTGACCAGGCCGAACCATGCTTGGCTTCCGAGATCGGACGAGATCGGGCCTTTTCAGGGTGGTATGGCCGTGAGCGGTACTGTCCTAGCAGATGGACACCCATGAAATGTCGAAAAAGATGCGGGGTATGATGCTCACAGCACCTGGTATTCCCAAGCGGTCTCCCAATCAGGTACTAACCAGGCCGTACCATGCTTGGCTTCCGAAATCGGGTGAGATCGGGCCTTTTCAGGGTGGTATGGCCGTGAGCGGTACTGCTCTTGCAGATGGACACCCATGAAATGTCGAAAAAGATGCGGGGTATGATGCTCACAGCACCTGGTATTCCCAAGCGGTCTCCCAATCAGGTACTAAACAGGCCGAACCATGCTTGGCTGCCGAGATCGGACGAGATCGGACGAGATCGGACCTTATCAGGGTGGTATGGCCGTGAGCGGTACTGCACTAGCAGATGGACACCCATGAAATGTCGAAAAAGATGCTGGGTATGATGCTCACAGCACCTGGTATTCCCAAGCGGTCTCCCAATCAGGTACTAAACAGGCCAAACCATGCTTGGCTGCCGAGATCGGACGAGATCGGACGAGATCGGGCCTTATCAGGGTGGTATGGCCGTGAGCGTTACTGCTCTTGCAGATGGACACCCATGAAATGTCGAAAAAGATGTGGGGTATGATGCTCACAGCACCTGGTATTCCCAAGCGGTCTCCCAATCAGGTACTAAACAGGCCGAACCATGCTTGGCTTCCGAGATCGGACGAGATCGGGCCTTTTCAGGGTGGTATGGCCGTGGGCAGTACTGCTCTTGCAGATGGACACCCATGAAATGTCGAAAAAGATGCGTGGTATGATGCTCACAGCACCTGGTATTCCCAAGCGGTCTCCCAATCAGGTACTAACCAGGCCGAACCATGCTTGGCTTCCTAGATCGGACGAGATCGGACGAGATCGGGCCTTTTCAGGGTGGTATGGCCGTGAGCGGTACTGCACTAGCAGATGGACACCCATGAAATGTCGAAAAAGATGCGGGGTATGATGCTCACAGCACCTGGTATTCCCAAGCGGTCTCCCAATTAGGTACTAACCAGGCCGATCCATGTTTGGCTTCCGAGATCGGACGAGATCGGACGAGATCGGGCCTTTTCAGGGTGGTATGGCCGTGAGCGGTACTGCACTAGCAGATGGACACCCATGAAATGTCGAAAAAGATGCGGGGTACGATGCTCACAGCACCTGGTATTCCCAAGCGGTCTCCCAATCAGGTACTAACCAGGCCGAACCATGCTTGGCTTCCTAGATCGGGCGAGATCGGGCCTTTTCAGGGTGGTATGGCCGTGAGCGGTACTGCTTTTGCAGATGGACACCCATGAAATGTCGAAAAAGATGCGGGGTATGATGCTCACAGCACCTGGTATTCCCAAGCGGTCTCCCAGTCAGGTACTTACCAGGCCGAACGATGCTTGGCTTCCGAGATCGGACGAGATCGGGCCTTTTCAGGGTGGTATGGCCGTGAGCGGTACTGCACTAGCAGATGGACACCCATGAAATCTCGAAAAAGATGCGGGGTATGATGCTCACAGCACCTGGTATTCCCAAGCGGTCTCCCAATCAGGTACTAAACAGGCCGAACCATGCGTGGCTTCCGAGATCGGACGAGATCGGGCCTTTTCAGGGTGGTATGGCCGTGAGCGGTACTGCACTAGCAGATGGACACCCATGAAATGTCGAAAAAGATGCGGGGCATGGTTCTCACAGCACCTGGTATTCCCAAGCGGTCTCCCAATCTGGTACTAAACAAGTCTAACCATGCTTGGCTTCCGAGATCGGACGAGATCGGGCCTTTTCAGGGTGGTATGGCCGTGAGCGGTACTGCACTAGCAGATGGACACCCATGAAATGTCGAAAAAGATGCGAGGTATGATGTACACAGCACCTGGTATTCCCAAGCGGACTCCCAATCAGGTACTAACCAGGCGGAACCATGCTTGGCTTCCGAGATCGAACGAGATCGGGCCTTATCAGGGTGGTATGGCCGTGAGCGATACTGCCCTTGCAGATGGACACCCATGAAATGTCGAAAAAGATGCGGGGTATGATGCTCACAGCACCTGGTATTCCCAAGCGGTCTCCCAATCAGGTACTAACCAGGCCGAACCATGCTTGGCGGCCGAGATCGGGCGAGATCGGGCCTTTTCAGGGTGGTATGGCCGTGAGCGGTACTGCTCCTGCAGATGGACACCCATGAAATGTCGAAAAAGATGCGGGGTATGATGCTCACAGTACCTGGTATTCCCAAGCGGTCTCCCAATCAGGTACTAACCAGGCCGAGCCATGCTTGGCTTCCAAGATCGGACGAGATCGGGCCTTTTCAGGGTGGTATGGCCGTGAGCGGTACTGCACTAGCAGATGGACACCCATGAAATGTCGAAAAAGATGCGGGGTATGATGCTCACAGCACCTGGTATTCCCAAGCGGTCTCCCAATCAGGTACTAACCAGGCCGAACGATGCTTGGCTTCCGAGATCGGGCGAGATCAGGCCTTTTCAGGGTGGTATGGCCATGAGCGGTACTGCTCTTGCAGATGGACACCCATGAAATGTCGAAAAAGATGCGGGGTATGATGCTCACAGCACCTGGTATTCCCAAGCGGTCTCCCAATCAGGTACTAAACAGGCCGAACCATGCTTAGCTTCCAAGATCGGACGAGATAGGGCCTTTTCAGGGTGGTATGGCCGTGAGCAGTACTGTTCTTGCAGATGGACACCCATGAAATGTCGAAAAAGATGCGGGGTATGATGCTCACAGCACCTGGTATTCCCAAGCAGTCTCCCAATCAGGTACTAAACAGGCCGAACGATGCTTGGCTTCAAAGATCGGACGAGATCGGGCCTTTTCAGGGTGGTATGGCCGTGGGCGGTACTGCTCTTGCAGATGGACACCCATGAAATGTCGAAAAAGATGCGGGGTATGATGCTCACAGCACCTGGTATTCCCAAGCGGTCTCCCAATCAGGTACTAAACAGGCCGAACGATGCTTGGCTTCCGAGATCGGACGAGATCGGGCCTTTTCAGGGTGGTATGGCCGTGAGCGGTACTGCACTAGCAGATGGACACCCATGAAATGTCGAAAAAGATGCGGGGTATGATGCTCACAGCACCTGGTATTCCCAAGCGGTCTCCCAATCAGGTACTAACCAGGCCGAACCTTGCTTGGCTTCCGAGACCGGACGAGATCGGGCCTTTTCAGGGTGGTATGGCCGTGAGCGGTACTGCATTAGCAGATGGACACCCATGAAATGTCCAAAAAGATGCGGGGTATGATGCTCACAGCACCTGGTATTCCCAAGCGGTCTCCCAATCAGGTACTAACCAGGCCGAACTATGCTTGGCTGCCGAGATCGGGCGAGATCGGGCCTTTTCAGGGTGGTATGGCCGTGAGCGGTACTGCTCCTGCAGATGGACACCCATGAAATGTCGAAAAAGATGCGGGGTATGATGCTCACAGCACCTGGTATTCCCAAGCGGTCTCCCAATCAGGTACTAAACAGGCCGAACCATGCTTGGCTGCCGAGATCGGACGAGTTTGGGCCTTTTCAGGGTGGTATGGCCGTGAGCGGTACTGCACTAGCAGATGGACACCCATGAAATGTCGAAAAAGATGCGAGGTATGATGCTCACAGCACCTGGTATTCCCAAGCGGTCTCCCAATCAGGTACTAACCAGGCTGAAACATGCTTGGCCTCCGAGATCGGATAAGATTGGGCCTTTTCAGGGTGGTATGGCCGTGAGCAGTACTGCTCTTGCAGATGGACACCCATGAAATGTCGAAAAAGATGCGGGGTATGATGCTCACAGCACCTGGTATTCCCAAGCGGTCTCCCAATCAGGTACTAACCAGGCCGAACCATGCTTGGCTTCCGAAATCGGACGAGATCGGGCCTTTTCAGGGTGGTATGGCCGTGAGCGGTACTGCACTACCAGATGGACACCCATGAAATGTCGAAAAAGATGCGGGGTATAATGCTCACAGCACCTGGTATTTCCAAGTGGTCTCCCAATCAGGTACTAACCAGGCCGAACCATGCTTGGCTGCCGAGATCGGGCGAGATCGGGCCTTTTCAGGGTGGTATGGCCGTGAGCGGTACTGCACTAGCAGATGGACACCCATGAAATGTCGAAAAAGATGCGGGGTATGATGCTCACAGCACCTGGTATCCCCAAGCGGTCTCCCAATCAGGTACTAAACAGGCCGAACCATGCTTGGCTTCCGAGATCGGACGAGATCGGGCCTTTTCAGGGTGGTATGTCCGTGAGCGGTACTGCTTTTACAGATGGACACCCATGAAATGTCGGAAAAGATGCGGGGCATGGTTCTCACAGCACCTGGTGTTCCCAAGCGGTCTCCCAATCAGGTACTAAACAGGCCGAACCATGCTTGGCTTCCGAGATCGGACGAGATCGGGCCTTTTCAGGGTGGTATGGCCGTGAGCGGTACTGCACTAGCAGATGGACACCCATGAAATGTCGAAAAAGATGCGGGGCAAGATGCTCACAGCACCTGGTATTCCCAAGCGGTCTACCAATCAGGTACTAACCAGGCCGAACCATGCTTGGCTTCCGAGATCGCACGAGATCGGGCCTTTTCAGGGTGGTATGGCCGTGAGCGGTACTGCACTAGCAGATGGACACTGTCAGGTTCATTAATAATTACCTTCGTCCGTAATTATCAATAACTGCAGGAAGACATCTTATTCAATTATTGACATTTAATTAAATAGAAATGGATACAACAGATAAAAGCCTCCGGAGGGGAGCGTTACAGCAAGTGTCACCTTACAACTTCCGAACGTCTTCCCGAATAGACGTTTTCGTCCCATTCTTATGGTCACAAGTTACAGAGTTGTTGATCATTCCATCACGTATGAGTAAAAACAACATCTGGGACTACAATAACAATCAAAGTATTTTACTAATAACAAAAACAGGGACCAAACCTAACAACATGTAGATTAGAGTAATTATACAACCTCCTTGACCTAAGAATCATATAATATAATCATAATCATATAATCGTTAATCGTTACATACAGAAAAACCCGAAGTGTACGGTTACATAACGATAACAATATTCTTGTTATTGTCCGAATAGCCCTGTCCTCGTCACCAAGGGCCCACCAAATCTCAAGGACCCAGATTGGGTGGATTATCTGTATAACCATCCTAGAACAGGCTGTCCAGGTTAAAGATGACTTGGTGTGACCTCAACACTTTTGAAAAACAGAAAGAGAATGATTTAACAAAGTAATGAATTAATACAGAGAAAAGAAAGAGAATGATTTAATAAAGAAATGAATTAATATAACTATTATAATAGTAAAACAGAACAAACCCAACAGACACCCATGAAATGTCGAAGAAGATGCGGGGTATGATGCTCACAGCACCTGGTATTCCCAAGCGGTCTCCCAATCAGGTACTAAACAGGCCGAACCATGCTTGGCTTCCGAAATCGGACGAGATCGGGCCTTTTCAGGGTGGTATGGCCGTGAGCGGTACTGCTCTTGCAGATGGACACCCATGAAATGTCGAAAAAGATGCGGGGTATGATGCTCACAGCACCTGGTATTCCCAAGCGGTCTCCCAATCAGGTACTAAACAGGCCGAACGATGCTTGGCTTCCGAGATCGGACGAGATCGGGCCTTTTCAGGGTGGTATGGCCGTGAGCGGTACTGCACTAGCAGATGGACACCCATGAAATGTCGAAAAAGATGCGGGGTATGATGCTCACAGCACCTGGTATTCCCAAGCGGTCTCCCAATCAGGTACTAACCAGGCCGAACCTTGCTTGGCTTCCGAGACCGGACGAGATCGGGCCTTTTCAGGGTGGTATGGCCGTGAGCGGTACTGCATTAGCAGATGGACACCCATGAAATGTCCAAAAAGTTGCGGGGTATGATGCTCACAGCACCTGGTATTCCCAAGCGGTCTCCCAATCAGGTACTAACCAGGCCGAACTATGCTTGGCTGCCGAGATCGGGCGAGATGGGGCCTTTTCAGGGTGGTATGGCCGTGAGCGGTACTGCTCCTGCAGATGGACACCCATGAAATGTCGAAAAAGATGCGGGGTATGATGCTCACAGCACCTGGTATTCCCAAGCGGTCTCCCAATCAGGTACTAAACAGGCCGAACCATGCTTGGCTGCCGAGATCGGACGAGATCGGGCCTTTTCAGGGTGGTATGGCCGTGAGCGGTACTGCACTAGCAGATGGACACCCATGAAATGTCGAAAAAGATGCGGGGTATGATGCTCACAGCACCTGGTATTCCCAAGCGGTCTCCCAATCAGGTACTAACCAGGCCGTACCATGCTTGGCTTCCGAAATCGGGCGAGATCGGGCCTTTTCAGGGTGGTATGGCCGTGAGCGGTACTGCTCTTGCAGATGGACACCCATGAAATGTCGAAAAAGATGCGGGGTATGATGCTCACAGCACCTGGTATTCCCAAGCGGTCTCCCAATCAGGTACTAACCAGGCCAAACTATGCTTGGCTTCCGAGATCGGACGAGATCGGGCCTTTTCAGGGTGGTATGGCCGTGAGCGGTACTGCATTAGCAGATGGACACCCATGAAATGTCGAAAAAGATAAGGGGCATGGTTCTCACAGCACCTGGTATTCCCAAGCGGTCTCCCAATCAGGTACTAAACAGGCCGAACCATGCTTGGCTTCCGAGATCGGACGAGATCGGGCAAGATCGGGCCTTATCAGGGTGGTATGGCCGTGAGCGGTACTGCTCTTGCAGATGGACACCCATGAAATGTCGAATAAGATGCGGCGTATGATGCTCACAGGACCTTGTATTCCCAAGCGGTCTCCCAATCAGGTACTAACCAGGCCGAACCATCCTTGGCTTCCGAGATCGGACGAGATGGGGCCTTTTCAGGGTGGTATGGCCGAGAGCGGTATTGCTCTTGCAGATGGACACCCATGAAATGTCGAAAAAGATGCGGGGCAAGATGCTCACAGCACCTGGTATTCCCAAGCGGTCTCCCAATCAGGTACTAAACAGGCCGAACAATGCTTGGCTTCCGAGATCAGACGAGATCGGGCCTTTTCAGGGTGGTATGGCCGTGAGCGGTACTGCACTAGCAGACGGACACCCATGAAATGTCGAAAAAGATGCGGGGCAAGATGCTCACAGCACCTGGTATTCCCAAGCGGTCTCCCAATCAGGTACTGACCAGGCCGAACCATGCTTGGCTTCCGAGATCGGACGAGATCGGGCCTTTTCAGGGTGGTATGGCCGTGAGCGGTACTGTCCTAGCAGATGGACACCCATGAAATGTCGAAAAAGATGCGGGGTATGATGCTCACAGCACCTGGTATTCCCAAGCGGTCTCCCAATCAGGTACTAACCAGGCCGTACCATGCTTGGCTTCCGAAATCGGGCGAGATCGGGCCTTTTCAGGGTGGTATGGCCGTGAGCGGTACTGCTCTTGCAGATGGACACCCATGAAATGTCGAAAAAGATGCGGGGTATGATGCTCACAGCACCTGGTATTCCCAAGCGGTCTCCCAATCAGGTACTAAACAGGCCGAACCATGCTTGGCTGCCGAGATCGGACGAGATCGGACGAGATCGGACCTTATCAGGGTGGTATGGCCGTGAGCGGTACTGCACTAGCAGATGGACACCCATGAAATGTCGAAAAAGATGCTGGGTATGATGCTCACAGCACCTGGTATTCCCAAGCGGTCTCCCAATCAGGTACTAAACAGGCCAAACCATGCTTGGCTGCCGAGATCGGACGAGATCGGACGAGATCGGGCCTTATCAGGGTGGTATGGCCGTGAGCGATACTGCCCTTGCAGATGGACACCCATGAAATGTCGAAAAAGATGCGGGGTATGATGCTCACAGCACCTGGTATTCCCAAGCGGTCTCCCAATCAGGTACTAACCAGGCCGAACCATGCTTGGCGGCCGAGATCGGGCGAGATCGGGCCTTTTCAGGGTGGTATGGCCGTGAGCGGTACTGCTCCTGCAGATGGACACCCATGAAATGTCGAAAAAGATGCGGGGTATGATGCTCACAGTACCTGGTATTCCCAAGCGGTCTCCCAATCAGGTACTAACCAGGCCGAGCCATGCTTGGCTTCCAAGACCGGACGAGATCGGGCCTTTTCAGGGTGGTATGGCCGTGAGCGGTACTGCACTAGCAGATGGACACCCATGAAATGTCGAAAAAGATGCGGGGTATGATGCTCACAGCACCTGGTATTCCCAAGCGGTCTCCCAATCAGGTACTAACCAGGCCGAACCATGCTTGGCTTCCGAGATCGGGCGAGATCAGGCCTTTTCAGGGTGGTATGGCCATGAGCGGTACTGCTCTTGCAGATGGACACCCATGAAATGTCGAAAAAGATGCGGGGTATGATGCTCACAGCACCTGGTATTCCCAAGCGGTCTCCCAATCAGGTACTAAACAGGCCGAACCATGCTTAGCTTCCAAGATCGGACGAGATAGGGCCTTTTCAGGGTGGTATGGCCGTGAGCAGTACTGTTCTTGCAGATGGACACCCATGAAATGTCGAAAAAGATGCGGGGTATGATGCTCACAGCACCTGGTATTCCCAAGCAGTCTCCCAATCAGGTACTAAACAGGCCGAACGATGCTTGGCTTCAAAGATCGGACGAGATCGGGCCTTTTCAGGGTGGTATGGCCGTGGGCGGTACTGCTCTTGCAGATGGACACCCATGAAATGTCGAAAAAGATGCGGGGTATGATGCTCACAGCACCTGGTATTCCCAAGCGGTCTCCCAATCAGGTACTAAACAGGCCGAACGATGCTTGGCTTCCGAGATCGGACGAGATCGGGCCTTTTCAGGGTGGTATGGCCGTGAGCGGTACTGCACTAGCAGATGGACACCCATGAAATGTCGAAAAAGATGCGGGGTATGATGCTCACAGCACCTGGTATTCCCAAGCGGTCTCCCAATCAGGTACTAACCAGGCCGAACCTTGCTTGGCTTCCGAGACCGGACGAGATCGGGCCTTTTCAGGGTGGTATGGCCGTGAGCGGTACTGCACTAGCAGATGGACACTGTCAGGTTCATTAATAATTACCTTCGTCCGTAATTATCAATAACTGCAGGAAGACATCTTATTCAATTATTGACATTTAATTAAATAGAAATGGATACAACAGATAAAAGCCTCCGGAGGGGAGCGTTACAGCAAGTGTCACCTTACAACTTCCGAACGTCTTCCCGAATAGACGTTTTCGTCCCATTCTTATGGTCACAAGTTACAGAGTTGTTGATCATTCCATCACGTATGAGTAAAAACAACATCTGGGACTACAATAACAATCAAAGTATTTTACTAATAACAAAAACAGGGACTAGACCTAACAACATGTAGATTAGAGTAATTATACAACCTCCTTGACCTAAGAATCATATAATATAATCATAATCATATAATCGTTAATCGTTACATACAGAAAAACCCGAAGTGTACGGTTACATAACGATAACAATATTCTTGTTATTGTCCGAATAGCCCTGTCCTCGTCACCAAGGGCCCACCAAATCTCAAGGACCCAGATTGGGTGGATTATCTGTATAACCATCCTAGAACAGGCTGTCCAGGTTAAAGATGACTTGGTGTGACCTCAACACTTTTGAAAAACAGAAAGAGAATGATTTAACAAAGTAATGAATTAATACAGAGAAAAGAAAGAGAATGATTTAATAAAGAAATGAATTAATATAACTATTATAATAGTAAAACAGAACAAACCCAACAGACACCCATGAAATGTCGAAAAAGATGCGGGGTATGATGCACACAGCACCTGGTATTCCCAAGCGGTCTCCCAATCAGGTACTAAACAGGCCGAACCATGCTTGGCTTCCGAGATCGGGCGAGATCGGGCCTTTTCAGGGTGGTATGGCCGTGAGCGGTACTGCACTAGCAGATGGACACCCATGAAATGTCGAAAAAGATGCGGGGTATGATGCTCACAGCACCTGGTATTCCCAAGCGGTCTCCCAATCAGGTACTAACCAGGCCGAACCATGCTTGGCTTCCTAGATCGGACGAGATCGGGCCTTTTCAGGGTGGTATGGCCGTGAGCGGTACTGCTCTTGCAGATGGACACCCATGAAATGTCGAAAAAGATGCGGGGTATGATGCTCACAGCACCTGGTATTCCCAAGCGGTCTCCCAATAAGGTACTAACCAGGCCGAACCATGCTTAGCTTCCGAGATCGGACGAGATCGGGCCTTTTCAGGGTGGTATGGCCGTGAGCGATACTGCCCTTGCAGATGGACACCCATGAAATGTCGAAAAAGATGCGGGGTATGATGCTCACAGCACCTGGTATTCCCAAGCGGTCTCCCAATCAGGTACTAACCAGGCCGAACCATGCTTGGCTTCCGAGATCGGACGAGATCGGGCCTTTTCAGGGTGGTATGGCCGTGAGCGGTACTGCACTAGCAGATGGACACCCATGAAATGTCGAAAAAGATGCGGGGTATGATGCTCACAGCACCTGGTATTCCCAAGCGGTCTCCCAATCAGGTACTAACCAGGCCGAACCATGCTTGGCTGCCGAGATCGGACGAGATCGGGCGAGATCGGGCCTTTTCAGGGTGGTATGGCCGTGAGCGGTACTGCTCATGCAGATGGACACCCATGAAATGTCGAAAAAGATGCGGGGTATGATGCTCACAGCACCTGGTATTCCCAAGCGGTCTCCCAATCAGGTACTAACCAGGCTGAACCATGCTTGGCTTCCGAGATCGGACGAGATCGGGCCTTTTCAGGGTGGTATGGCCGCGAGCAGTACTGCTCATGCAGATGGACACCCATGAAATGTCGAAAAAGATGCGGGGTATGAAGCCCACAGCACCTGGTATTCCCAAGCGGTCTCCCAATCAGGTACTAACCAGGCCGAACCATGCTTGGCTTCCGAGTTTGGACGAGATCGGGCCTTTTCAGGGTGGTATGGCCGTTAGCAGTACTGCTCTTGCAGATGGACACCCATGAAATGTCGAAAAAGATGCGGGGTATGATGCTCACAGCACCTGGTATTCCCAAGCGGTCTCCCAATCAGGTACTAAACAGGCCGAACCATGCTTGGCTTCCGAGATCGGACGAGATCGGGCCTTTTCAGGGTGGTATGGCCGTGAGCGGTACTGCACTAGCAGATGGACACCCATGAAATGTCGAAAAAGATGCGGGGTATGATGCTCACAGCACCTGGTATTCCCAAGCGGTCTCCCAATCAGGTACTAAACAGGCCGAACCATGCTTGGCTTCCGAGATCGGACGAGATCGGGCCTTTTCAGGGTGGTATGGCCGTGAGCGCTACTGCACTAGCAGATGGACACCCATGAAATGTCGAAAAAGATGCGGGGTATGATGCTCACAGCACCTGGTATTCCCAAGCGGTCTCCCAATCAGGTACTAACCAGGCCGAACCATGCTTGGCTTCCGAGATCGGACGAGATCGGGCCTTTTCAGGGTGGTATGGCCGTGAGCGGTACTCTACTAGCAGATGGTCACCCATGAAATGTCGAAAAAGATGCGGGGTATGATGCTCACAGCACCTGGTATTCCCAAGCTGTCTCCCAATCAGGTACTAACCAGGCCGAACCATGCTTGGCTGCCGAGAGCGAGCGAGATCGGGCCTTTTCAGGGTGGTATGGCCGTGAGCGGTACTGCTCCTGCAGATGGACACCCATGAAATGTCGAAAAAGATGCGGGGTATGATACTCAGAGCACCTGGTATTCCCAAGCGGTCTCCCAATCAGGTACTAACCAGGCCAAACCATGCTTGGCTTCCGAGATTGGACGAGATCGGGCCTTTTCAGGGTGGTATGGCCATGAGCGGTACTCTACCAGCAGATGGACACCCATGAAATGTCGAAAAAGATGCGGGGTATGATGCTCACAGCACCTGGTATTCCCAAGCGGTCTCCCAATCAGGTACTAAACAGGCCGAACCATGCTTGGCTGCCGAGATCGGACGAGATCGGGCCTTTTCAGGGTGGTATGGCCGTGAGCAGTACTGCACTTCCAGATGGACACCCATGAAATGTCGAAAAAGATGCGGGGTATGATGCTCACAGCACCTGGTATTCCCAAGCTGTCTCCCAATCAGGTACTAAACAGGCCGAACCATGCTTGGCTGCCGAGATCGGGCCTTTTCAGGGTGGTATGGCCGTGAGCAGTACTGCACTAGCAGATGGACACCCATGAAATGTCGAAAAAGATGCGGGGTATGATGCTCACAGCACCTGGTATTCCCAAGCGGTCTCCCAATCAGGTACTGACCAGGCCGAACCATGCTTGGCTTCCGAGATCGGACGAGATCGGGCCTTTTCAGGGTGGTATGGCCGTGAGCGGTACTGCACTAGCAGATGGACACCCATGAAATGTCGAAAAAGATGCGGGGTATGATGCTCACAGCACCTGGTATTCCCAAGCGGTCTCCCAATCATGTACTAACCAGGCCGAACCATGCTTGGCTGCCGAGATCGGACGAGATCGGGCGAGATCGGGCCTTTTCAGGGTGGTATGGCCGTGAGCGGTACTGCTCCTGCAGATGGACACCCATGAAATGTCGAAAAAGATGCGGGGTATGATACTCAGAGCACCTGGTATTCCCAAGCGGTCTCCCAATCAGGTACTAACCAGGCCAAACCATGCTTGGCTTCCGAGATTGGACGAGATCGGGCCTTTTCAGGGTGGTATGGCCATGAGCGGTACTCTACCAGCAGATGGACACCCATGAAATGTCGAAAAAGATGCGGGGTATGATGCTCACAGCACCTGGTATTCCCAAGCGGTCTCCCAATCAGGTACTAAACAGGCCGAACCATGCTTGGCTGCCGAGATCGGACGAGATCGGGCCTTTTCAGGGTGGTATGGCCGTGAGCAGTACTGCACTTGCAGATGGACACCCATGAAATGTCGAAAAAGATGCGGGGTATGATGCTCACAGCACCTGGTATTCCCAAGCTGTCTCCCAATCAGGTACTAAACAGGCCGAACCATGCTTGGCTGCCGAGATCGGACGAGATCGGGCCTTTTCAGGGTGGTATGGCCGTGAGCAGTACTGCACTAGCAGATGGACACCCATGAAATGTCGAAAAAGATGCGGGGTATGATGCTCACAGCACCTGGTATTCCCAAGCGGTCTCCCAATCAGGTACTGACCAGGCCGAACCATGCTTGGCTTCCGATATCGGACGAGATCGGGCCTTTTCAGGGTGGTATGGCCTTGAGCAGTACTGCTCTTGCAGATGGACACCCATGAAATGTCGAAAAAGATGCGGGGTATGATGCTCACAGCACCTGGTATTCCCAAGCGGTCTCCTAATCAGGTACTAAACAGGCCGAACTATGCTTGGCTTCCGAGATCAGACGAGATCGGGCCTTTTCAGGGTGGTATGGCCGTGAGCGGTACTGCACTAGCAGATGGACACCCATGAAATGTCGAAAAAGATGCGGGGTATGATGCTCACAGCACCTGGTATTCCGAAGCGGTCTCCCAATCAGGTACTAAACAGGCCGAACCATGGTTGGCTGCCGAGATCGGACGAGATCGGGCCTTTTCAGGGTGGTATGGCCATGAGCGGTACTGCACTAGCAGATGGACACCCATGAAATGTCGAAAAAGATGCGGGGTATGATGCTCACATTACCTGGTATTCCCAAGCGGTCTCACAACCAGGTACTAACCAGGCCGACACATGCTGGGCTGCCGAGATCGGACGAGATCGGGCCTTTTCAGGGTGGTATGGCCGTGAGCGGTACTGCTCTTGCAGATGGACACCCATGAAATGTCGAAAAAGATGCGGGGTATGATGCTCACAGCACCTGGTATTCCCAAGCGGTCTCCCAATCAGGTACTAACCAGGCCAAACCATGCTTGGCTTCCGGGATCAAAAGAGATCGGGCCTTTTCAGGGTGGTATGGCCGTGAGCAGCACTGCTCTTGCAGATGGACACCCATGAAATGTCGAAAAAGATGCGGGGTATGATGCTCACAGCACCTGGTATTCCCAAGCGGTCTCCCAATCAGGTACTAAACAGGCCGAACCATGCTTGACTTCCGAGATCGGACGAGATCGGGCCTTTTCAGGGTGGTATGGCCGTAAGCGGTACTGCTCTTGCAGATGGACACCCATGAAATGTCGAAAAAGATGCGGGGCAAGATGCTCACAGCACCTGGTATTCCCAAGCAGTCTCCCAATCAGGTACTAAACAGGCAGAACGATGCTTGGCTTCCGAGATCGGACGAGATCGGGCCTTTTCAGGTTGGTATGGCCGTGAGCGGTACTGCTCTTGCAGATGGACACCCATGAAATGTCGAAAAAGATATGCGGGGTATGATGCTCACAGCACCTGGTATTCCCAAGCAGTCTCCCAATCAGGTACTAACCAGGCCCAACCATGCTTGGCTGCCGAGATCGGACAAGATCGGGCCTTTTCAGGGTGGTATGGCCGTGAACAGTACTGCTCTTGCAGATGGACACCCATGAAATGTCGAAAAAGATGCGGGGCATGGTTCTCACAGCACCTGGTATTCCCAAGCGGTCTCCCAATCAGGTACTAAACAGGCCGAACCATGCTTGGCTTCCGAGATCGCACGAGATCGGACGAGATCAGGCCTTTTCAGGGTGGTATGGCCGTGAGCGGTACTGCTCTTGCAGATGGACACCCATGAAATGTCGAAAAAGATGCGGGGCAAGATGCTCACAGCACCTGGTATTCCCAAGCGGTCACCCCATTCAGGTACAAAACAGGCGGAACCCTGCTTGGCTCCCGAGATCGGACGAGATCGGGCGAGATCGGGCCTTTTCAGGGTGGTATGGCCGTGAGCGGTACTGCACTAGCAGATGGACACCCATGAAATGTCGAAAAAGATGCGGGGTATGATGCTCACAGCACCTGGTATTCCCAAGCGGTCTCCCAATCAGGTACTAACCAGGCCGTACCATGCTTGGCTTCCGAGATCGAACGAGATCGGGCCTTTTCAGGGTGGTATGGCCGTGAGCGGTACTGCTCTTGCAGATGGACACCCATGAAATGTCGAAAAAGATGCGGGGTATGATGCTCACAGCACCTGGCATTCCCAAGCGGTCTCCCAATCAGGTACTAACCAGGCCGAACCATGCTTGGCTTCCGAGATCGGACGAGATCGGGCCTTTTCAGGGTGGTATGGCCGTGAGCGGTACTGCTTTTGCAGATGGACACCCATGAAATGTCGAAAAAGATGCGGGGTATGATACTCACAGCACCTGGTATTCCCAAGCGGTCTCCCAATCAGGTACTAAACAGGCCAAACCATGCTTGGCTTCCGAGATCGGAGGAGATCGGGCCTTTTCAGGGTGGTATGGCCGTGAGCGGTACTGCTCTTGCAGATGGACACCCATGAAATATCGAAAAAGATGCGGGGTATGATGCTCACAGCACCTGGTATTCCCAAGCGGTCTCCCAATCAGGTACTAACCAGGCCGAACCATGCTTGGCTTCCGAGATCGGACGAGATCGGGCCTTTTCAGGGTGGTATGGCCGTGAGCGGTACTGCACTAGCAGATGGACACCCATGAAATGTCGAAAAAGATGCGGGGTATGATGCTCACAGCACCTGGTATTCCCAAGCGGTCTCCCAATCAGGTACTAACCAGGCTGAACCATGCTTGGCTTCCGAGATCGGACGAGATCGGGCCTTTTCAGGGTGGTATGGCCGCGAGCAGTACTGCTCATGCAGATGGACACCCATGAAATGTCGAAAAAGATGCGGGGTATGAAGCCCACAGCACCTGGTATTCCCAAGCGGTCTCCCAATCAGGTACTAACCAGGCCGAACCATGCTTGGCTTCCGAGTTTGGACGAGATCGGGCCTTTTCAGGGTGGTATGGCCGTTAGCAGTACTGCTCTTGCAGATGGACACCCATGAAATGTCGAAAAAGATGCGGGGTATGATGCTCACAGCACCTGGTATTCCCAAGCGGTCTCCCAATCAGGTACTAAACAGGCCGAACCATGCTTGGCTTCCGAGATCGGACGAGATCGGGCCTTTTCAGGGTGGTATGGCCGTGAGCGGTACTGCACTAGCAGATGGACACCCATGAAATGTCGAAAAAGATGCGGGGTATGATGCTCACAGCACCTGGTATTCCCAAGCGGTCTCCCAATCAGGTACTAAACAGGCCGAACCATGCTTGGCTTCCGAGATCGGACGAGATCGGGCCTTTTCAGGGTGGTATGGCCGTGAGCGCTACTGCACTAGCAGATGGACACCCATGAAATGTCGAAAAAGATGCGGGGTATGATGCTCACAGCACCTGGTATTCCCAAGCGGTCTCCCAATCAGGTACTAACCAGGCCGAACCATGCTTGGCTTCCGAGATCGGACGAGATCGGGCCTTTTCAGGGTGGTATGGCCGTGAGCGGTACTCTACTAGCAGATGGTCACCCATGAAATGTCGAAAAAGATGCGGGGTATGATGCTCACAGCACCTGGTATTCCCAAGCTGTCTCCCAATCAGGTACTAACCAGGCCGAACCATGCTTGGCTGCCGAGAGCGAGCGAGATCGGGCCTTTTCAGGGTGGTATGGCCGTGAGCGGTACTGCTCCTGCAGATGGACACCCATGAAATGTCGAAAAAGATGCGGGGTATGATACTCAGAGCACCTGGTATTCCCAAGCGGTCTCCCAATCAGGTACTAACCAGGCCAAACCATGCTTGGCTTCCGAGATTGGACGAGATCGGGCCTTTTCAGGGTGGTATGGCCATGAGCGGTACTCTACCAGCAGATGGACACCCATGAAATGTCGAAAAAGATGCTCACAGCACCTGGTATTCCCAAGCGGTCTCCCAATCAGGTACTAAACAGGCCGAACCATGCTTGGCTGCCGAGATCGGACGAGATCGGGCCTTTTCAGGGTGGTATGGCCGTGAGCAGTACTGCACTTGCAGATGGACACCCATGAAATGTCGAAAAAGATGCGGGGTATGATGCTCACAGCACCTGGTATTCCCAAGCTGTCTCCCAATCAGGTACTAAACAGGCCGAACCATGCTTGGCTGCCGAGATCGGGCCTTTTCAGGGTGGTATGGCCGTGAGCAGTACTGCACTAGCAGATGGACACCCATGAAATGTCGAAAAAGATGCGGGGTATGATGCTCACAGCACCTGGTATTCCCAAGCGGTCTCCCAATCAGGTACTGACCAGGCCGAACCATGCTTGGCTTCCGAGATCGGACGAGATCGGGCCTTTTCAGGGTGGTATGGCCGTGAGCGGTACTGCACTAGCAGATGGACACCCATGAAATGTCGAAAAAGATGCGGGGTATGATGCTCACAGCACCTGGTATTCCCAAGCGGTCTCCCAATCATGTACTAACCAGGCCGAACCATGCTTGGCTGCCGAGATCGGACGAGATCGGGCGAGATCGGGCCTTTTCAGGGTGGTATGGCCGTGAGCGGTACTGCTCCTGCAGATGGACACCCATGAAATGTCGAAAAAGATGCGGGGTATGATACTCAGAGCACCTGGTATTCCCAAGCGGTCTCCCAATCAGGTACTAACCAGGCCAAACCATGCTTGGCTTCCGAGATTGGACGAGATCGGGCCTTTTCAGGGTGGTATGGCCATGAGCGGTACTCTACCAGCAGATGGACACCCATGAAATGTCGAAAAAGATGCGGGGTATGATGCTCACAGCACCTGGTATTCCCAAGCGGTCTCCCAATCAGGTACTAAACAGGCCGAACCATGCTTGGCTGCCGAGATCGGACGAGATCGGGCCTTTTCAGGGTGGTATGGCCGTGAGCAGTACTGCACTTGCAGATGGACACCCATGAAATGTCGAAAAAGATGCGGGGTATGATGCTCACAGCACCTGGTATTCCCAAGCTGTCTCCCAATCAGGTACTAAACAGGCCGAACCATGCTTGGCTGCCGAGATCGGACGAGATCGGGCCTTTTCAGGGTGGTATGGCCGTGAGCAGTACTGCACTAGCAGATGGACACCCATGAAATGTCGAAAAAGATGCGGGGTATGATGCTCACAGCACCTGGTATTCCCAAGCGGTCTCCCAATCAGGTACTGACCAGGCCGAACCATGCTTGGCTTCCGATATCGGACGAGATCGGGCCTTTTCAGGGTGGTATGGCCTTGAGCAGTACTGCTCTTGCAGATGGACACCCATGAAATGTCGAAAAAGATGCGGGGTATGATGCTCACAGCACCTGGTATTCCGAAGCGGTCTCCCAATCAGGTACTAAACAGGCCGAACCATGGTTGGCTGCCGAGATCGGACGAGATCGGGCCTTTTCAGGGTGGTATGGCCATGAGCGGTACTGCACTAGCAGATGGACACCCATGAAATGTCGAAAAAGATGCGGGGTATGATGCTCACATTACCTGGTATTCCCAAGCGGTCTCACAACCAGGTACTAACCAGGCCGACACATGCTGGGCTGCCGAGATCGGACGAGATCGGGCCTTTTCAGGGTGGTATGGCCGTGAGCGGTACTGCTCTTGCAGATGGACACCCATGAAATGTCGAAAAAGATGCGGGGTATGATGCTCACAGCACCTGGTATTCCCAAGCGGTCTCCCAATCAGGTACTAACCAGGCCAAACCATGCTTGGCTTCCGGGATCAAAAGAGATCGGGCCTTTTCAGGGTGGTATGGCCGTGAGCAGCACTGCTCTTGCAGATGGACACCCATGAAATGTCGAAAAAGATGCGGGGTATGATGCTCACAGCACCTGGTATTCCCAAGCGGTCTCCCAATCAGGTACTAAACAGGCCGAACCATGCTTGACTTCCGAGATCGGACGAGATCGGGCCTTTTCAGGGTGGTATGGCCGTAAGCGGTACTGCTCTTGCAGATGGACACCCATGAAATGTCGAAAAAGATGCGGGGCAAGATGCTCACAGCACCTGGTATTCCCAAGCAGTCTCCCAATCAGGTACTAAACAGGCAGAACGATGCTTGGCTTCCGAGATCGGACGAGATCGGGCCTTTTCAGGTTGGTATGGCCGTGAGCGGTACTGCTCTTGCAGATGGACACCCATGAAATGTCGAAAAAGATATGCGGGGTATGATGCTCACAGCACCTGGTATTCCCAAGCAGTCTCCCAATCAGGTACTAACCAGGCCCAACCATGCTTGGCTGCCGAGATCGGACAAGATCGGGCCTTTTCAGGGTGGTATGGCCGTGAACAGTACTGCTCTTGCAGATGGACACCCATGAAATGTCGAAAAAGATGCGGGGCATGGTTCTCACAGCACCTGGTATTCCCAAGCGGTCTCCCAATCAGGTACTAAACAGGCCGAACCATGCTTGGCTTCCGAGATCGGACGAGATCGGACGAGATCAGGCCTTTTCAGGGTGGTATGGCCGTGAGCGGTACTGCTCTTGCAGATGGACACCCATGAAATGTCGAAAAAGATGCGGGGCAAGATGCTCACAGCACCTGGTATTCCCAAGCGGTCACCCCATTCAGGTACAAAACAGGCGGAACCCTGCTTGGCTCCCGAGATCGGACGAGATCGGGCGAGATCGGGCCTTTTCAGGGTGGTATGGCCGTGAGCGGTACTGCACTAGCAGATGGACACCCATGAAATGTCGAAAAAGATGCGGGGTATGATGCTCACAGCACCTGGTATTCCCAAGCGGTCTCCCAATCAGGTACTAACCAGGCCGTACCATGCTTGGCTTCCGAGATCGAACGAGATCGGGCCTTTTCAGGGTGGTATGGCCGTGAGCGGTACTGCTCTTGCAGATGGACACCCATGAAATGTCGAAAAAGATGCGGGGTATGATGCTCACAGCACCTGGCATTCCCAAGCGGTCTCCCAATCAGGTACTAACCAGGCCGAACCATGCTTGGCTTCCGAGATCGGACGAGATCGGGCCTTTTCAGGGTGGTATGGCCGTGAGCGGTACTGCTTTTGCAGATGGACACCCATGAAATGTCGAAAAAGATGCGGGGTATGATACTCACAGCACCTGGTATTCCCAAGCGGTCTCCCAATCAGGTACTAAACAGGCCAAACCATGCTTGGCTTCCGAGATCGGAGGAGATCGGGCCTTTTCAGGGTGGTATGGCCGTGAGCGGTACTGCTCTTGCAGATGGACACCCATGAAATATCGAAAAAGATGCGGGGTATGATGCTCACAGCACCTGGTATTCCCAAGCGGTCTCCCAATCAGGTACTAACCAGGCCGAACCATGCTTGGCTTCCGAGATCGGACGAGATCGGGCCTTTTCAGGGTGGTATGGCCGTGAGCGGTACTGCACCAGCAGATGGACACCCATGAAATGTCGAAAAAGATGCGGGGTATGATGCTCACAGCACCTGGTATACCCAAGCGGTCTCCCAATCAGGTACTAACCAGGCCGAAACATGCTTGGTTTCAGAGAACGGGCGAGATCGGGCCTTTTCAGGGTGGTATGGCCGTGAGCGGTACTGCTTTTGCAGATGGACACCCATGAAATGTCGAAAAAGATGCGGGGTATGATGCTCACAGCACGTGGTATTCCCAAGCGGTCTCCCAATCAGGTACTAACCAGGCCGAACCATGCTTGGCTGCCGAGATCGGACGAGATCGGACGAGATCGGGCCTTTTCAGGGTGGTATGGCTGTGAGCGGTACTGCACTAGCAGATGGACACCCATGAAATGTCGAAAAAGATGCGGGGTATGATGCTCACAGCACGTGGTATTCCCAAGCGGTCTCCCAATCAGGTACTAACCAGGCCGACCCATGCTTGGCTGCCGAGATCGGACGAGATCGGGCGAGATCGGGCCTTATCAGGGTGGTATGGCCGTGAGCGGTACTGCTCTTGCAGATGGACACCCATGAAATGTCGAAAAAGATGCGGGGTATGATGCTCACAGCACCTGGTATTCCCAAGCGGTCTCCCAATCAGCTACTAACCAGGCCGAACCATGCTTGGCTTCCGAGATCGGGCGAGATCGGGCCTTTTCCGGGTGGTATGGCCGTGAGCAGTACTATTCTTGCAGATGGACACCCATGAAATGTCGAAAAAGATGCGGGGTATGATGCTCACAGCACCTGGTATTCCCAAGCGGTCTCCCAATCAGGTACTAACCAGGCCGAACCATGCTTGGCTTCCGAGATCGGACGAGATCGGGCCTTTTCAGGGTGGAATGGCCGTGAGCGGTACTGCACTAGCAGATGGACACCCATGAAATGTCGAAAAAGATGCGGGGTATGATGCTCACAGCACCTGGTATTCCGAAGCGGTCTCCCAATCAGGTACTAAACAGGCCGAACCATGCTTGGCTGCCGGGGTCGGACGAGATCGGGCCTTTTCAGGGTGGTATGGCCGTGAGCGGTACTGCACTAGCAGATGGACACCCATGAAATGTCGAAAAAGATGCGGGGTATGATGCTCACAGCACCTGGTATTCCCAAGCGGTCTCCCAATCAGGTACTAACCAGGCCGAACCATGCTTGGCTTCCGAGATCGGACGAGATCGGGCCTTTCCTTTTCAGGGTGGTATGGCCGTGAGCGGTACTGCTCTTTCAGATGGACACCCATGAAATGTCGAAAAAGATGCGGGGTATGATGCTCACAGCACCTGGTATTCCCAAGCGGTGTCCCAATCAGGTACTAAACAGGCCGAACCATGCTTGGCTGCCGAGATCGGACGAGATCGGGCCTTTTCAGGGTGGTATGGCCGTGAGCGGTACTGCACTAGCAGATGGACACCCATGAAATGTCGAAAAAGATGCGGGGTATGATGCTCACAGCACCTGGTATTCCCAAGCGGTCTCCCAATCAGGTACTAAACAGGCCGAACCATGCTTGGCTGCCGAGATCGGACGAGATCGGGCCTTTTCAGGGTGGTATGGCCGTGAGCGGTACTGCACTAGCAGATGGACACCCATGAAATGTCGAAAAAGATGCGTGGTGTGATGCTCACAGCACCTGGTATTCCCAAGCGGTCTCCCAATCAGGTACTAACCAAACCGAACCATGCTTGACTTCCGAGATCGGACAAGATCGGGCCTTTTCAGGGTGGTATGGCCGTGAGCGGTACTGCTCTTGCAGATGGACACCCATGAAATGTCGAAAAAGATGCGAGGTATGATGCTCACAGCACCTGGTATTCCCAAGCGGTCTCCCATTCAGGTACTAAACAGGCCGAACCATGCTTGGCTGCCGAGATCGGACGAGATCGGACGAGATCGGGCCTTATCAGGGTTGTATGGCCGTGAGCGGTACTGCACTAGCAGATGGACACCCATGAAATGTCGAAAAAGATGCGGGGTATGATGCTCACAGCACCTGGAATTCCCAAGCGGTCTCCCAATCAGGTACTAACCAGGCCGAACCATGCTTGGCTTCTAAGATCGGACGAGATCGGGCCTTTACAGGGTGGTATGGCCGTGAGCGGTACTGCTCTTGCAGATGGACACCCATGAAATGTCGAAAAATATGCGGGGTATGATGCTCACAGCACCTGGTATTCCCAAGCGGTCTCCCAATCAGGTACTAACCAGGCCGAACCATGCTTGGCTGCCGAGATCAGACGAGATCGGGCGAGATCGGGCCTTATCAGGGTGGTATGGCCGTGAGCGGTACTGCTCTTGCAGATGGACACCCATGAAATGTCGAAAAAGATGCGGGGTATGATGCTCACAGCACCTGGTATTCCCAAGCGGTCTCCCAATCAGGTACTAAACAGGCCGAACCATGCTTGGCTGCCGAGATCGGACGAGATCGGGCCTTTTCAGGGTGGTATGGCCGTGAGCAGTACTGCACTTGCAGATGGACACCCATGAAATGTCGAAAAAGATGCGGGGTATGATGCTCACAGCACCTGGTATTCACAAGCGGTCTCCCAATTAGGTACTAAACAGGCCGATCCATGCTTGGCTTCCGAGATCGGACGAGATCGGACGAGATCGGGCCTTTTCAGGGTGGTATGGCCGTGAGCGGTACTGCACTAGCAGATGGACACCCATGAAATGTCGAAAAAGATGCGGGGTATGATGCTCACAGCACCTGGTATTCCCAAGCGATCTCCCAATCAGGTACTAACCAGGCCAAACCATGCTTGGCTGCCGAGATCGGACGAGATCGGGCGAGATCGGGCCTTATCAGGGTGGTATGGCCGTGAGCGGTACTGCTCTTGCAGATGGACACCCATGAAATGTCGAAAAAGACGCGGGGTATGATGCTCACAGCACCTGGTATTCCCAAGCGGTCTCCCAATCAGGTACTAAACAGGACGAACCATGCTTGGCTGCCGAGATCGGACGAGATCGGACGAGATCGGGCCTTTTCAGGGTGGTATGGCTGTGAGCGGTACTGCACTAGCAGATGGACACCCATGAAATGTCGAAAAAGATGCGGGGTATGATGCTCACAGCACCTGGTATTCCCAAGCGGTCTCCCAATCAGGTACTAACCAGGCCGAACCATGCTTGGCTTCCTAGATCGGACGAGATCGGACGAGATCGGGCCTTTTCAGGGTGGTATGGCCGTGAGCGGTACTGCACTAGCAGATGGACACCCATGAAATGTCAAAAAAGATGCGGGGTATGATGCTCACAGCACCTGGTATTCCCAAGCGGTCTCCCAATTAGGTACTAACCAGGCCGATCCATGTTTGGCTTCCGAGATCGGACGAGATCAGACGAGATCGGGCCTTTTCAGGGTGGTATGGCCGTGAGCGGTACTGCACTAGCAGATGGACACCCATGAAATGTCGAAAAAGATACGGGGTATGATGCTCACAGCACCTGGTATTCCCAAGCGGTCTCCCAATCAGGTACTAACCAGGCCGAACCATGCTTGGCTTCCTAGATCGGGCGAGATCGGGCCTTTTCAGGGTGGTATGGCCGTGAGCGGTACTGCTTTTGCAGATGGACACCCATGAAATGTCGAAAAAGATGCGGGGCAAGATGCTCACAGCATCTGGTATTCCCAAGCGGTCTCCCAATCAGGTACTAAACAGGCGGAACCCTGCTTGGCTGCCGAGATCGGACGAAATCGGGCGAGATCGGGCCTTATCAGGGTGGTATGGCCGTGAGCGGTACTGCTCTTGCAGATGGACACCCATGAAATGTCGAAAAAGGTGCGGGGTATGATGCTCACAGCACCTGGTATTCCCAACCGGTCTCCCAATCAGGTACTAACCAGGCCGAACCATGCTTGGCTGCCGAGATCGGACGAGATCGGGCGAGATCGGGCCTTTTCAGGGTGGTATGGCCGTGAGCGGTACTGCTCTTGCAGATGGACACCCATAAAATGTCGAAAAAGATGCGGGGCATGATGCTCACAGCACCTGGTATTCCCAAGCGGTCTACCAATCAGGTACGAACCAGGCCGAACCATGCTTGGCTGCCGAGATCGGACGAGATCGGGCGAGATCGGGCCTTTTCAGGGTGGTATGGCCGTGAGCGGTACTGCTTTTGCAGATGGACACCCATGAAATGTCGAAAAAGATGCGGGGCAAGATGCTCACAGCATCTGGTATTCCCAAGCGGTCTCCCAATCAGGTACTAACCAGGCCGAACCATGCTTGGCTGCCGAGATCGGACGAGATCGGGCGAGATCGGGCCTTTTCAGGGTGGTATGGCCGTGAGCGGTACTGTACTAGCAGATGGACACCCATGAAATGTCGAAAAATATGCGGGGTATGATGCTCACAGCACCTGGTATTCCCAAGCGGTCTCCCAATCAGGTACGAACCAGGCCGAACCTTGCTTGGCTTCTGAGATCGGATGAGATCGGGCCTTTTCAGGGTGGTATGGCCGCGAGTGGTACTGCGCCTGCAGATGGACACCCATGAAATGTCGAAAAAGATGAGGGGTATGATGCTCACAGCACCTGGTATTCCCAAGGGGCCTCCCAATCAGGTACTAACCAGGCCGAACCATGCTTGGCTTCCGAGATCTGACGAGATTGGGCCTTTTCAGGGTGGTATGGCCGGGGGCGGTACTGCACTAGCAGATGGACACCCATGAAATGTCGAAAAAGGTGCGGGGTATGATGCTCACAGCATCTGGTATTCCCAAGCGGTCTCCCAATCAGGTACTAACCAGGCCGAACCATGCTTGGCTTCCGAGATCAGACGAGATCGGGCCTTTTCAGGGTGGTATGGCCGTGAGCGGTACTGCACCAGCAGATGGACACCCATGAAATGTCGAAAAAGATGCTGGGTATGATGCTCACAGCACCTGGTATTCCCAAGCGGTCTCCCAATCAGGTACTAACCAGGCCGAACCATGCTTGGCTTCTGAGATCAGAGGAGATCGGGCCTTTTCAGGGTGGTATGGCCGTGAGCGGTACTGCTCTTGCAGATGGACACCCATGAAATGTCGAAAAAGATGCGGGGTATGATGCTCACAGCACCTGGTATTCCCAAGCGGTCTCCCAATCAGGTACTAAACGGGCCGAACCATGCTTGGCTGCCGAGACAGGACGAGATCGGGCCTTTTCAGGGTGGTATGGCCGTGAGCGGTACTGCACTAGCAGATGGACACCCATGAAATGTCGAAAAAGATGCGGGGTATGATGCTCACAGCACTTGGTATTCCCAAGCAGTCTCCCAATCAGGTACTAACCAGGCCGAACCATGCTTGGCTTCCGAGATCGGACGAGATCGGGCCTTTTCAGGGTGGTATGGCCGTGAGCGGTACTGCACCAGCAGATGGACACCCATGAAATGTCGAAAAAGATGCGGGGTATGATGCTCACAGCACCTGGTATTCCCAAGCGGTCTCCCAATCAGGTACTAACCAGGCCGAACCATGCTTGGCTTCCGAGATCGGACGAGATCGGGCCTTTTCAGGGTGGTATGGCCGTAAGCAGTACTGCTCTTGCAGATGGACACCCATGAAATGTCGAAAAAGATGCGGTTTATGATGCTCACAGCACCTGGTATTCCCAAGCGGTCTCCCAATCAGGTACTAAACAGGCCGAACTATGCTTGGCTTCCGAGATCGGACGAGATCGGGCCTTTTCAGGGTAGTATGGCCGTGAGCGGTACTGCACTAGCAGATGGACACCCATGAAATGTCGAAAAAGATGCGGGGTATGATGCTCACAGCACCTGGTATTCCCAAGCGGTCTCCCAATCAGGTACTAACCAGGCCGAACCATGCTTGGCTTCCGAGATCGGGCGAGATCGGGCCTTTTCAGGGTGGTATGGCCGTGAGCGGTACTGCTCTTGCAGATGGACACCCATGAAATGTCGAAAAAGATGCGGGGTATGATGCTCACAGCACCTGGTATTCCCAAGCGGTCTCCCAATCAGGTACTAAACAGGCCGAACCATGCTTGGCTTCCAAGATCGGACGAGATAGGGCCTTTTCAGGGTGGTATGGCCGTGAGCAGTACTGTTCTTGCAGATGGACACCCATGAAATGTCGAAAAATATGCGGGGTATGATGCTCACAGCACCTGGTATTCCCAAGCGGTCTCCCAATCAGGTACGAACCAGGCCGAACCTTGCTTGGCTTCTGAGATCGGACGAGATCGGGCCTTTTCAGGGTGGTATGGCCGCGAGTGGTACTGCGCCTGCAGATGGACACCCATGAAATGTCGAAAAAGATGCGGGGTATGATGCTCACAGCACCTGGTATTCCCAAGGGGCCTCCCAATCAGGTACTAACCAGGCCGAACCATGCTTGGCTTCCGAGATCGGACGAGATTGGGCCTTTTCAGGGTGGTATGGCCGGGGGCGGTACTGCACTAGCAGATGGACACCCATGAAATGTCGAAAAAGGTGCGGGGTATGATGCTCACAGCATCTGGTATTCCCAAGCGGTCTCCCAATCAGGTACTAACCAGGCCGAACCATGCTTGGCTTCCGAGATCAGACGAGATCGGGCCTTTTCAGGGTGGTATGGCCGTGAGCGGTACTGCACCAGCAGATGGACACCCATGAAATGTCGAAAAAGATGCTGGGTATGATGCTCACAGCACCTGGTATTCCCAAGCGGTCTCCCAATCAGGTACTAACCAGGCCGAACCATGCTTGGCTTCCGAGATCAGAGGAGATCGGGCCTTTTCAGGGTGGTATGGCCGTGAGCGGTACTGCTCTTGCAGATGGACACCCATGAAATGTCGAAAAAGATGCGGGGTATGATGCTCACAGCACCTGGTATTCCCAAGCGGTCTCCCAATCAGGTACTAACCAGGCCGAACCATGCTTGGCTGCCGAGATCGGGCGAGATCGGGCCTTTTCAGGGTGGTATGGCCGAGAGCGGTACTGCACTTGCAGATGGACACCCATGCAATGTCGAAAAAGATGCGGGGTATGATGCTCACAGCACCTGGTATTCCCAAGAGGTCTCCCAATCAGGTACTAAACAGGCCGAACCATGCTTGGCTGCCGAGATCGGACGAGATCGGGCCTTTTCAGGGTGGTATGGCCATGAGCGGTACTGCTCTTGCAGATGGACACCCATGAAATGTCGAAAAAGATGCGGGGTATGATGCTCACAGCACCTGGTATTCCCAAGCGGTCTCCCAATCAGGTACTAACCAGGCCGATCCATGCTTGGCTTCCGAGATCGGACGAGATCGGGCCTTTTCGGGGTGGTATGGCCGTGAGCAGTACTGCACTAGCAGATAGACACCCATGAAATGTCGAAAAAGACGCGGGGTATGATGCTCACAGCACCTGGTATTCCCAAGTGGTCTCCCAATCAGGTACTAACCAGGCCGAACGATGCTTGGCTTCCGAGATCGGACGAGATCGGGCCTTTTCAGGGTGGTATGGCCGTAAGCGGTACTGCTCTTGCAGATGGACACCCATGAAATGTCGAAAAAGATGCGGGGTATGATGCTCACAGCACCTGGTATTCCGAAGCGGTCTCCCAATCAGGTACTAAACAGGCCGAACCATGCTTGGCTGCCGAGATCGGACGAGATCGGGCCTTTTCAGGGTGGTATGGCCGTGAGCGGTACTGCAATAGCAGATGGACACCCATGAAATGTCGAAAAAGATGCGGGGATTGATGCTCACAGCACCTGGTATTCCCAAGCGGTCTCCCAATCAGGTACTAACCAGGCCGAACCATGCTTGGCTTCCGAGATCGGACGAGATCGGGCCTTTTCAGGGTGGTATGGCCGTGAGCGGTACTGCACTAGCAGATGGACACCCATGAAATGTCGAAAAAGATGCGGGGTATGATGCTCACAGCACCTGGTATTCCCAAGCGGTCTCCCAATCAGGTACTAACCAGGCCGAACCATGCTTGGCTGCCGAGATCGGACGAGATCGGGCGAGATCGGGCCTTTTCAGGGTGGTATGGCCGTGAGCGGTACTGCTCTTGCAGATGGACACCCATGAAATGTCGAAAAAGACGCGGGGTATGATGCTCACAGCACCTGGTATTCCCAAGCGGTCTCCCAATCAGGTACTAACCAGGCCGAACCATGCTTGGCTGCCGAGATCGGACGAGATCGGGCGAGATCGGGCCTTTTCAGGGTGGTATGGCCGTGAGCGGTACTGTACTAGCAGATGGACACCCATGAAATGTCGAAAAATATGCGGGGTATGATGCTCACAGCACCTGGTATTCCCAAGCGGTCTCCCAATCAGGTACGAACCAGGCCGAACCTTGCTTGGCTTCTGAGATCGGACGAGATCGGGCCTTTTCAGGGTGGTATGGCCGCGAGTGGTACTGCGCCTGCAGATGGACACCCATGAAATGTCGAAAAAGATGCGGGGTATGATGCTCACAGCACCTGGTATTCCCAAGGGGCCTCCCAATCAGGTACTAACCAGGCCGAACCATGCTTGGCTTCCGAGATCGGACGAGATTGGGCCTTTTCAGGGTGGTATGGCCGGGGGCGGTACTCTACTAGCAGATGGACACCCATGAAATGTCGAAAAAGGTGCGGGGTATGACGCTCACAGCATCTGGTATTCCCAAGCGGTCTCCCAATCAGGTACTAACCAGGCCGAACCATGCTTGGCTTCCGAGATCAGACGAGATCGGGCCTTTTCAGGGTGGTATGGCCGTGAGCGGTACTGCACCAGCAGATGGACACCCATGAAATGTCGAAAAAGATGCGGGGTATGATGCTCACAGCACTTGGTATTCCCAAGCGGTCTCCCAATCAGGTACTAAACAGGCCGAACTATGCTTGGCTTCCGAGATCGGACGAGATCGGGCCTTTTCAGGGTGGTATGGCCGTGAGCGGTACTGCACTAGCAGATGGACACCCATGAAATGTCGAAAAAGATGCGGGGTATGATGCTCACAGCACCTGGTATTCCCAAGCGGTCTCCCAATCAGGTACTAACCAGGCCGAACCATGCTTGGCTTCCGAGATCGGGCGAGATCGGGCCTTTTCAGGGTGGTATGGCCGTGAGCGGTACTGCTCTTGCAGATGGACACCCATGAAATGTCGAAAAAGATGCGGGGTTTGATGCTCACAGCACCTGGTATTCCCAAGCGGTCTCCCAATCAGGTACTAACCAGGCCGAACAATGCTTGGCTTCCGAGATCGGACGAGATCGGGCCTTTTCAGGGTGGTATGGCCGTGAGCGGTACTGCACTAGCAGATGGACACCCATGAAATGTCGAAAAAGATGCGGGGTATGATGCTCACAGCACCTGGTATTCCCAAGCGGTCTCCCAATCAGGTACTAACCAGGCCGAACCATGCTTGGCTGCCGAGATCGGACGAGATCGGGCGAGATCGGGCGAGATCGGGCCTTTTCAGGGTGGTATGGCCGTGAGCGGTACTGCTCTTGCAGATGGACACCCATGAAATGTCGAAAAAGATGCGGGGTATGATGCTCACAGCACCTGGTATTCCCAAGCGGTCTCCCAATCAGGTACTAACCAGGCCGAACCATGCTTGGCTGCCGAGATCGGGCGAGATCGGGCCTTTTCAGGGTGGTATGGCCGAGAGCGGTACTGCACTTGCAGATGGACACCCATGCAATGTCGAAAAAGATGCGGGGTATGATGCTCACAGCACCTGGTATTCCCAAGAGGTCTCCCAATCAGGTACTAAACAGGCCGAACCATGCTTGGCTGCCGAGATCGGACGAGATCGGGCCTTTTCAGGGTGGTATGGCCGTGAGCGGTACTGCTCTTGCAGATGGACACCCATGAAATGTCGAAAAAGATGCGGGGTATGATGCTCACAGCACCTGGTATTCCCAAGCGGTCTCCCAATCAGGTACTAACCAGGCCGAACCATGCTTGGCTTCCGAGATCGGACGAGATCGGGCCTTTTCGGGGTGGTATGGCCGTGAGCGGTACTGCACTAGCAGATAGACACCCATGAAATGTCGAAAAAGACGCGGGGTATGATGCTCACAGCACCTGGTATTCCCAAGTGGTCTCCCAATCAGGTACTAACCAGGCCGAACGATGCTTGGCTTCCGAGATCGGACGAGATCGGGCCTTTTCAGGGTGGTATGGCCGTAAGCGGTACTGCTCTTGCAGATGGACACCCATGAAATGTCGAAAAAGATGCGGGGTATGATGCTCACAGCACCTGGTATTCCGAAGCGGTCTCCCAATCAGGTACTAAACAGGCCGAACCATGCTTGGCTGCCGAGATCGGACGAGATCGGGCCTTTTCAGGGTGGTATGGCCGTGAGCGGTACTGCAATAGCAGATGGACACCCATGAAATGTCGAAAAAGATGCGGGGTTTGATGCTCACAGCACCTGGTATTCCCAAGCGGTCTCCCAATCAGGTACTAACCAGGCCGAACCATGCTTGGCTGCCGAGATCGGACGAGATCGGGCGAGATCGGGCCTTTTCAGGGTGGTATGGCCGTGAGCGGTACTGCTCTTGCAGATGGACACCAATGAAATGTCGAAAAAGATGCGGGGTATGATGCTCACAGCACCTGGTATTCCCAAGCGGTCTCCCAATCAGGTACTAACCAGGCCGAACCATGCTTGGCTGCCGAGATCGGGCGAGATCGGGCCTTTTCAGGGTGGTATGGCCGAGAGCGGTACTGCACTTGCAGATGGACACCCATGCAATGTCGAAAAAGATGCGGGGTATGATGCTCACAGCACCTGGTATTCCCAAGAGGTCTCCCAATCAGGTACTAAACAGGCCGAACCATGCTTGGCTGCCGAGATCAGACGAGATCGGACGAGATCGGGCCTTTTCAGGGTGGTATGGCAGTGAGCGGTACTGCTCTTGCAGATGGACACTTATGAAATGTCGAAAAAGATGCAGGGTATGATGCTCACAGCACCTGGTATTCCCAAGCGGTCTCCCAATCAGGTACTAAACAGGCCGAACCATGCTTGGCTTCCGAGATCAGACGAGATCGGGCCTTTTCAGGGTGCTATGGCCGTGAGCGGTACTTCACTAGCAGATGGACACCCATGAAATGTCGAAAAAGATGCGGGGCAAGATGCTCACAGCACCTGGTATTCCCAAGCGGTCTCCCAATCAGGTACTAACCAGGCCGAACCATGCTTGGCTTCCGAGATCGGACGGGATCGGGCCTTTTCAGGGTGGTATGGCCGTGAGCGGTACTGCACTTGCAGATGGACACCCATGAAATGTCGAAAAAGATGCGGGGTATGATGCTCACAGCACCTGGTATTCCGAAGCGGTCTCCCAATCAGGTACTAAACAGGCCGAACCATGCTTGGCTGCCGAGATCGGACGAGATCGGGCCTTTTCAGGGTGGTATGGCCGTGAGCGGTACTGCAATAGCAGATGGACACCCATGAAATGTCGAAAAAGATGCGGGGCTTGATGCTCACAGCACCTGGTATTCCCAAGCGGTCTCCCAATCAGGTACTAACCAGGCCGAACCATGCTTGGCTTCCGAGATCGGACGAGATCAGGCCTTTTCAGGGTGGTATGGCCGTGAGCGGTACTGCACTAGCAGATGGACACCCATGAAATGTCGAAAAAGATGCGGGGTATGATGCTCACAGCACCTGGTATTCCCAAGCGGTCTCCCAATCAGGTACTAACCAGGCCGGACCATGCTTGGCTGCCGAGATCGGGCGAGATCGGGCCTTTTCAGGGTGGTATGGCCGAGAGCGGTACTGGACTTGCAGATGGACACCCATGCAATGTCGAAAAAGATGCGGGGTATGATGCTCACAGCACCTGGTATTCCCAAGAGGTCTCCCAATCAGGTACTAAACAGGCCGAACCATGCTTGGCTGCCGAGATCGGACGAGATCGGGCCTTTTCAGGGTGGTATGGCCGTGAGCGATACTGCACTAGCAGATGGACACCCATGAAATGTCGAAAAAGATGCGGGGTATGATGCTCACAGCACCTGGTATTCCCAAGCGCTCTCCCAATCAGGTACTAACCAGGCCGAACGATGCTTGGCTGCCGAGATCGGACGAGATCGGACGAGATCGGGCCTTTTCAGGGTGGTATGGCAGTGAGCGGTACTGCTCTTGCAGATGGACACTTATGAAATGTCGAAAAAGATGCAGGGTATGATGCTCACAGCACCTGGTATTCCCAAGCGGTCTCCCAATCAGGCACTAAACAGGCCGAACCATGCTTGGCTTCCGAGATCAGACGAGATCGGGCCTTTTCAGGGTGGTATGGCCGTGAGCGGTACTGCACTAGCAGATGGACACCCATGAAATGTCGAAAAAGATGCGGGGTTTGATGCTCACAGCACCTGGTATTCCCAAGCGGTCTCCCAATCAGGTACTAACCAGGCCGAACAATGCTTGGCTTCCGAGATCGGACGAGATCGGGCCTTTTCAGGGTGGTATGGCCGTGAGCGGTACTGCACTAGCAGATGGACACCCATGAAATGTCGAAAAAGATGCGGGGTATGATGCTCACAGCACCTGGTATTCCCAAGCGGTCTCCCAATCAGGTACTAACCAGGCCGAACCATGCTTGGCTGCCGAGATCGGACGAGATCGGGCGAGATCGGGCCTTTTCAGGGTGGTATGGCCGTGAGCGGTACTGCTCTTGCAGATGGACACCCATGAAATGTCGAAAAAGATGCGGGGTATGATGCTCACAGCACCTGGTATTCCCAAGCGGTCTCCCAATCAGGTACTAACCAGGCCGAACCATGCTTGGCTGCCGAGATCGGGCGAGATCGGGCCTTTTCAGGGTGGTATGGCCGAGAGCGGTACTGCACTTGCAGATGGACACCCATGCAATGTCGAAAAAGATGCGGGGTATGATGCTCACAGCACCTGGTATTCCCAAGAGGTCTCCCAATCAGGTACTAAACAGGCCGAACCATGCTTGGCTGCCGAGATCGGACGAGATCGGGCCTTTTCAGGGTGGTATGGCCGTGAGCGGTACTGCTCTTGCAGATGGACACCCATGAAATGTCGAAAAAGATGCGGGGTATGATGCTCACAGCACCTGGTATTCCCAAGCGGTCTCCCAATCAGGTACTAACCAGGCCGAACCATGCTTGGCTTCCGAGATCGGACGAGATCGGGCCTTTTCGGGGTGGTATGGCCGTGAGCGGTACTGCACTAGCAGATAGACACCCATGAAATGTCGAAAAAGACGCGGGGTATGATGCTCACAGCACCTGGTATTCCCAAGTGGTCTCCCAATCAGGTACTAACCAGGCCGAACGATGCTTGGCTTCCGAGATCGGACGAGATCGGGC
Organism: Stigmatopora nigra; assembly: GCF_051989575.1. NCBI lineage: Eukaryota > Metazoa > Chordata > Actinopteri > Syngnathiformes > Syngnathidae > Stigmatopora > Stigmatopora nigra. The sequence continues at coordinate 2,019,315 of NW_027551603.1, forward strand.
CTTTTCAGGGTGGTATGGCCGTAAGCGGTACTGCTCTTGCAGATGGACACCCATGAAATGTCGAAAAAGATGCGGGGTATGATGCTCACAGCACCTGGTATTCCGAAGCGGTCTCCCAATCAGGTACTAAACAGGCCGAACCATGCTTGGCTGCCGAGATCGGACGAGATCGGGCCTTTTCAGGGTGGTATGGCCGTGAGCGGTACTGCAATAGCAGATGGACACCCATGAAATGTCGAAAAAGATGCGGGGTTTGATGCTCACAGCACCTGGTATTCCCAAGCGGTCTCCCAATCAGGTACTAACCAGGCCGAACCATGCTTGGCTGCCGAGATCGGACGAGATCGGGCGAGATCGGGCCTTTTCAGGGTGGTATGGCCGTGAGCGGTACTGCTCTTGCAGATGGACACCAATGAAATGTCGAAAAAGATGCGGGGTATGATGCTCACAGCACCTGGTATTCCCAAGCGGTCTCCCAATCAGGTACTAACCAGGCCGAACCATGCTTGGCTGCCGAGATCGGGCGAGATCGGGCCTTTTCAGGGTGGTATGGCCGAGAGCGGTACTGCACTTGCAGATGGACACCCATGCAATGTCGAAAAAGATGCGGGGTATGATGCTCACAGCACCTGGTATTCCCAAGAGGTCTCCCAATCAGGTACTAAACAGGCCGAACCATGCTTGGCTGCCGAGATCGGACGAGATCGGGCCTTTTCAGGGTGGTATGGCCGTGAGCGGTACTGCTCTTGCAGATGGACACCCATGAAATGTCGAAAAAGATGCGGGGTATGATGCTCACAGCACCTGGTAATCCCAAGCGGTCTCCCAATCAGGTACTAAACAGGCCGAATCATGCTTGGCTGCCGAGATCGGGCGAGATCGGACGAGATCGGACGAGATCGGGCCTTTTCAGGGTGGTATGGCCGTGAGCGGTACTGCACTAGCAGATGGACACCCATGAAATGTCGAAAAAGATGCGGGGTATGATGCTCACAGCACCTGGTATTCACAAGCGGTCTCCCAATTAGGTACTAAACAGGCCGATCCATGCTTGGCTTCCGAGATCGGACGAGATCGGGCCTTTTCAGGGTGGTATGGCCGTGAGCGGTACTGCACTAGCAGATGGACACCCATGAAATGTCGAAAAAGATGCGGGGTATGATGCTCACAGCACCTGGTATTCCCAAGCGGTCTCCCAATCAGGTACTAACCAGGCCAAACCATGCTTGGCTGCCGAGATCGGACGAGATCGGGCGAGATCGGGCCTTATCAGGGTGGTATGGCCGTGAGCGGTACTGCTCTTGCAGATGGACACCCATGAAATGTCGAAAAAGATGCGGGGTATGATGCTCACAGCACCTGGTATTCCCAAGCGGTCTCCCAATAAGGTACTAAACAGGACGAACCATGCTTGGCTGCCGAGATCGGACGAGATCGGACGAGATCGGACGAGATCGGACGAGATCGGGCCTTTTCAGGGTGGTATGGCTGTGAGCGGTACTGCACTAGCAGATGGACACCCATGAAATGTCGAAAAAGATGCGGGGTATGATGCTCACAGCACCTGGTATTCCCAAGCGGTCTCCCAATCAGGTACTAACCAGGCCGAACCATGCTTGGCTTCCTAGATCGGACGAGATCGGACGAGATCGGGCCTTTTCAGGGTGGTATGGCCGTGAGCGGTACTGCACTAGCAGATGGACACCCATGAAATGTCGAAAAAGATGCGGGGTATGATGCTCACAGCACCTGGTATTCCCAAGCGGTCTCCCAATTAGGTACTAACCAGGCCGATCCATGTTTGGCTTCCGAGATCGGACGAGATCGGACGAGATCGGGCCTTTTCAGGGTGGTATGGCCGTGAGCGGTACTGCACTAGCAGATGGACACCCATGAAATGTCGAAAAAGATACGGGGTATGATGCTCACAGCACCTGGTATTCCCAAGCGGTCTCCCAATCAGGTACTAACCAGGCCGAACCATGCTTGGCTTCCTAGATCGGGCGAGATCGGGGCTTTTCAGGGTGGTATGGCCGTGAGCGGTACTGCTTTTGCAGATGGACACCCATGAAATGTCGAAAAAGATGCGGGGCAAGATGCTCACAGCATCTGGTATTCCCAAGCGGTCTCCCAATCAGGTACTAAACAGGCGGAACCCTGCTTGGCTGCCGAGATCGGACGAAATCGGGCGAGATCGGGCCTTATCAGGGTGGTATGGCCGTGAGCGGTACTGCTCTTGCAGATGGACACCCATGAAATGTCCAAAAAGGTGCGGGGTATGATGCTCACAGCACCTGGTATTCCCAACCGGTCTCCCAATCAGGTACTAACCAGGCCGAACCATGCTTGGCTGCCGAGATCGGACGAGATCGGGCGAGATCGGGCCTTTTCAGGGTGGTATGGCCGTGAGCGGTAATGCTCTTGCAGATGGACACCCATGAAATGTCGAAAAAGATGCGGGGCATGATGCTCACAGCACCTGGTATTCCCAAGCGGTCTACCAATCAGGTACGAACCAGGCCGAACCATGCTTGGCTGCCGAGATCGGACGAGATCGGGCGAGATCGGGCCTTTTCAGGGTGGTATGGCCGTGAGCGGTACTGCTTTTGCAGATGGACACCCATGAAATGTCGAAAAAGATGCGGGGCAAGATGCTCACAGCATCTGGTATTCCCAAGCGGTCTCCCAATCAGGTACTAAACAGGCGGAACCCTGCTTGGCTGCCGAGATCGGACGAGATCGGGCGAGATCGGGCCTTATCAGGGTGGTATGGCCGTGAGCGGTACTGCTCTTGCAGATGGACACCCATGAAATGTCGAAAAAGGTGCGGGGTATGATGCTCACAGCACCTGGTATTCCCAACCGGTCTCCCAATCAGGTACCAACCAGGCCGAACCATGCTTGGCTGCCGAGATCGGACGAGATCGGGCGAGATCGGGCCTTTTCAGGGTGGTATGGCCGTGAGCGGTACTGCTCTTGCAGATGGACACCCATGAAATGTCGCAAAAGACACGGGGTATGATGCTCACAGCACCTGGTATTCCCAAGCGGTCTCCCAATCAGGTACTAACCAGGCCGAACCATGCTTGGCTGCCGAGATCGGACGAGATCGGGCGAGATCGGGCCTTTTCAGGGTGGTATGGCCGTGAGCGGTACTGTACTAGCAGATGGACACCCATGAAATGTCGAAAAATATGCGGGGTATGATGCTCACAGCACCTGGTATTCCCAAGCGGTCTCCCAATCAGGTACGAACCAGGCCGAACCTTGCTTGGCTTCTGAGATCGGACGAGATCGGGCCTTTTCAGGGTGGTATGGCCGCGAGTGGTACTGCGCCTGCAGATGGACACCCATGAAATGTCGAAAAAGATGCGGGGTATGATGCTCACAGCACCTGGTATTCCCAAGGGGCCTCCCAATCAGGTACTAACCAGGCCGAACCATGCTTGGCTTCCGAGATCGGACGAGATTGGGCCTTTTCAGGGTGGTATGGCCGGGGGCGGTACTGCACTAGCAGATGGACACCCATGAAATGTCGAAAAAGGTGCGGGGTATGATGCTCACAGCATCTGGTATTCCCAAGCGGTCTCCCAATCAGGTACTAACCAGGCCGAACCACGCTTGGCTTCCGAGATCAGACGAGATCGGGCCTTTTCAGGGTGGTATGGCCGTGAGCGGTACTGCACCAGCAGATGGACACCCATGAAATGTCGAAAAAGATGCTGGGTATGATGCTCACAGCACCTGGTATTCCCAAGCGGTCTCCCAATCAGGTACTAACCAGGCCGAACCAAGCTTGGCTTCCGAGATCAGAGGAGATCGGGCCTTTTCAGGGTGGTATGGCCGTGAGCGGTACTGCTCTTGCAGATGGACACCCATGAAATGTCGAAAAAGATGCGGGGTATGATGCTCACAGCACCTGGTATTCCCAAGCGGTCTCCCAATCAGGTACTAACCAGGCCAAACCATGCTTGGCTTCCGAGATCGGACGAGATCGGGCCTTTTCGGGGTGGTATGGCCGTGAGCGGTACTGCACTAGCAGATGGACACCCATGAAATGTCGAAAAAGATGCGGGGTATGATGCTCACAGCACTTGGTATTCCCAAGCGGTCTCCCAATCAGGTACTAAACGGGCCGAACCATGCTTGGCTGCCGAGACAGGACGAGATCGGGCCTTTTCAGGGTGGTATGGCCGTGAGCGGTACTGCACTAGCAGATGGACACCCATGAAATGTCGAAAAAGATGCGGGGTATGATGCTCACAGCACTTGGTATTCCCAAGCGGTCTCCCAATCAGGTACTAACCAGGCCGAACCATGCTTGGCTTCCGTGATCGGACGAGATCGGGCCTTTTCAGGGTGGTATGGCCGTGAGCGGTACGGCACCAGCAGATGGACACCCATGAAATGTCAAAAAAGATGCGGGGTATGATGCTCACAGCACCTGGTATTCCCAAGCGGTCTCCCAATCAGGTACTAACCAGGCCGAACCATGCTTGGTTTCCGAGTTTGGACGAGATCGGGCCTTTTCAGGGTGGTATGGCCGTGAGCGGTACTGCTCTTGCAGATGGACACCCATGAAATGTCGAAAAAGATGCGGGGTATGATGCTCACGGTACCTGGTATTCCCAAGCGGTCTCCCAATCAGGTACTAACCAGGCCGAGCCATGCTTGGCTTCCGAGATCGGATGAAATCGGTCCTTTTCAGGGTGGTATGGCCGTAAGCAGTACTGCTCTTGCAGATGGACACCCATGAAATGTCGAAAAAGATGCGGTTTATGATGCTCACAGCACCTGGTATTCCCAAGCGGTCTCCCAATCAGGTACTAAACAGGCCGAACTATGCTTGGCTTCCGAGATCGGATGAGATCGGGCCTTTTCAGGGTGGTATGGCCGTGAGCGGTACTGCACTAGCAGATGGACACCCATGAAATGTCGAAAAAGATGCGGGGTATGATGCTCACAGCACCTGGTATTCCCAAGCGGTCTCCCAATCAGGTACTAACCAGGCCGAACCATGCTTGGCTTCCGAGATCGGGCGAGATCGGGCCTTTTCTGGGTGGTATGGCCGTGAGCGGTACTGCTCTTGCAGATGGACACCCATGAAATGTCGAAAAAGATGCGGGGTATGATGCTCACAGCACCTGGTATTCCCAAGCGGTCTCCCAATCAGGTACTAAACAGGCCGAACCATGCTTGGCTTCCAAGATCGGACGAGATAGGGCCTTTTCAGGGTGGTATGGCCGTGAGCGGTACTGTTCCTGCAGATGGACACCCATGAAATGTCGAAAAAGATGCGGGGTATGATGCTCACAGCACCTGGTATTCCCAAGCGGTCTCCCAATCAGGTACGAACCAGGCCGAACCTTGCTTGGCTTCTGAGATCGGACGAGATCGGGCCTTTTCAGGGTGGTATGGCCGCGAGTAGTACTGCGCCTGCAGATGGACACCCATGAAATGTCGAAAAAGATGCGGGGTATGATGCTCACAGCACCTGGTATTCCCAAGGGGCCTCCCAATCAGGTACTAACCAGGCCGAACCATGCTTGGCTTCCGAGATCGGACGAGATTGGGCCTTTTCAGGGTGGTATGGCCGGGGGCGGTACTGTACTAGCAGATGGACACCCATGAAATGTCGAAAAAGGTGCGGGGTATGATGCTCACAGCATCTGGTATTCCCAAGCGGTCTCCCAATCAGGTACTAACCAGGCCGAACCATGCTTGGCTTCCGAGATCAGACGAGATCGGGCCTTTTCAGGGTGGTATGGCCGTGAGCGGTACTGCACCAGCAGATGGACACCCATGAAATGTCGAAAAAGATGCTGGGTATGATGCTCACAGCACCTGGTATTCCCAAGCGGTCTCCCAATCAGGTACTAACCAGGCCGAACAATGCTTGGCTTCCGAGATCAGAGGAGATCGGGCCTTTTCAGGGTGGTATGGCCGTGAGCGGTACTGCTCTTGCAGATGGACACCCATGAAATGTCGAAAAAGATGCGGGGTATGATGCTCACAGCACCTGGTATTCCCAAGTGGTCTCCCAATCAGGTACTAACCAGGCCGAACCATGCTTGGCTTCCGAGATCGGACGAGATCGGGCCTTTTCGGGGTGGTATGGCCGTGAGCGGTACTGCACTAGCAGATGGACACCCATGAAATGTCGAAAAAGATGCGGGGTATGATGCGATCCGAGATCGGACGAGATCGGGCCTTTTCAGGGTGGTATGGCCGTAAGCAGTACTGCTCTTGCAGATGGACACCCATGAAATGTCGAAAAAGATGCGGGGTATGATGCTCACAGCACTTGGTATTCCCAAGCGGTCTCCCAATCAGGTACTAACCAGGCCGAACCATGCTTGGCTTCCGTGATCGGACGAGATCGGGCCTTTTCAGGGTGGTATGGCCGTGAGCGGTACGGCACCAGCAGATGGACACCCATGAAATGTCAAAAAAGATGCGGGGTATGATGCTCACAGCACCTGGTATTCCCAAGCGGTCTCCCAATCAGGTACTAACCAGGCCGAACCATGCTTGGTTTCCGAGTTTGGACGAGATCGGGCCTTTTCAGGGTGGTATGGCCGTGAGCGGTACTGCTCTTGCAGATGGACACCCATGAAATGTCGAAAAAGATGCGGGGTATGATGCTCACGGTACCTGGTATTCCCAAGCGGTCTCCCAATCAGGTACTAACCAGGCCGAGCCATGCTTGGCTTCCGAGATCGGACGAAATCGGTCCTTTTCAGGGTGGTATGGCCGTAAGCAGTGCTGCTCTTGCAGATGGACACCCATGAAATGTCGAAAAAGATGCGGTTTATGATGCTCACAGCACCTGGTATTCCCAAGCGGTCTCCCAATCAGGTACTAAACAGGCCGAACTATGCTTGGCTTCCGAGATCGGATGAGATCGGGCCTTTTCAGGGTGGTATGGCCGTGAGCGGTACTGCACTAGCAGATGGACACCAATGAAATGTCGAAAAAGATGCGGGGTATGATGCTCACAGCACCTGGTATTCCCAAGCGGTCTCCCAATCAGGTACTAACCAGGCCGAACCATGCTTGGCTTCCGAGATCGGGCGAGATCGGGCCTTTTCTGGGTGGTATGGCCGTGAGCGGTACTGCTCTTGCAGATGGACACCCATGAAATGTCGAAAAAGATGCGGGGTATGATGCTCACAGCACCTGGTATTCCCAAGCGGTCTCCCAATCAGGTACTAAACAGGCCGAACCATGCTTGGCTTCCAAGATCGGACGAGATAGGGCCTTTTCAGGGTGGTATGGCCGTGAGCGGTACTGTTCCTGCAGATGGACACCCATGAAATGTCGAAAAAGATGCGGGGTATGATGCTCACAGCACCTGGTATTCCCAAGCGGTCTCCCAATCAGGTACGAACAAGGCCGAACCTTGCTTGGCTTCTGAGATCGGACGAGATCGGGCCTTTTCAGGGTGGTATGGCCGCGAGTGGTACTGCGCCTGCAGATGGACACCCATGAAATGTCGAAAAAGATGCGGGGTATGATGCTCACAGCACCTGGTATTCCCAAGGGGCCTCCCAATCAGGTACTAACCAGGCCGAACCATGCTTGGCTTCCGAGATCGGACGAGATTGGGCCTTTTCAGGGTGGTATGGCCGGGGGCGGTACTGCACTAGCAGATGGACACCCATGAAATGTCGAAAAAGGTGCGGGGTATGATGCTCACAGCATCTGGTATTCCCAAGCGGTCTCCCAATCAGGTACTAACCAGGCCGAACCATGCTTGGCTTCCGAGATCAGACGAGATCGGGCCTTTTCAGGGTGGTATGGCCGTGAGCGGTACTGCACCAGCAGATGGACACCCATGAAATGTCGAAAAAGATGCTGGGTATGATGCTCACAGCACCTGGTATTCCCAAGCGGTCTCCCAATCAGGTACTAACCAGGCCGAACAATGCTTGGCTTCCGAGATCAGAGGAGATCGGGCCTTTTCAGGGTGGTATGGCCGTGAGCGGTACTGCTCTTGCAGATGGACACCCATGAAATATCGAAAAAGATGCGGGGTATGATGCTCACAGCACCTGGTATTCCCAAGTGGTCTCCCAATCAGGTACTAACCAGGCCGAACCATGCTTGGCTTCCGAGATCGGACGAGATCGGGCCTTTTCGGGGTGGTATGGCCGTGAGCGGTACTGCACTAGCAGATGGACACCCATGAAATGTCGAAAAAGATGCGGGGTATGATGCTCACAGCACCTGGTATTCCCAAGCGGTCTCCCAATCAGGTACTAACCAGGCCGAACCATGCTTGGCTTCCGAGATCGGACGAGATCGGGCCTTTTCAGGGTGGTATGGCCGTAAGCAGTACTGCTCTTGCAGATGGACACCCATGAAATGTCGAAAAAGATGCGGGGTATGATGCTCACAGCACTTGGTATTCCCAAGCGGTCTCCCAATCAGGTACTAAACGGGCCGAACCATGCTTGGCTGCCGAGACAGGACGAGATCGGGCCTTTTCAGGGTGGTATGGCCGTGAGCGGTACTGCACTAGCAGATGGACACCCATGAAATGTCGAAAAAGATGCGGGGTATGATGCTCACAGCACTTGGTATTCCCAAGCGGTCTCCCAATCAGGTACTAACCAGGCCGAACCATGCTTGGCTTCCGAGATCGGGCGAGATCGGGCCTTTTCAGGGTGGTATGGCCGTGAGCGGTACTGCTCTTGCAGATGGACACCCATGAAATGTCGAAAAAGATGCGGGGTATGATGCTCACAGCACCTGGTATTCCCAAGCGGTCTCCCAATCAGGTACTAACCAGGCCGAACCATGCTTGGCTGCCGAGATCGGACGAGATCGGGCCTTTTCAGGGTGGTATGGCCGTCAGCAGTACTGCTCTTGCAGATGGACACCCATGAAATGTCGAAAAAGATGCGGGGTATGATGCTCACAGCACCTGGCATCCCCAAGCGGTCTCCCAATCAGGTGCTAACCAGGCCGAACCATGCTTGGCTTCCGAGGTCGGACGAGATCGGGCCTTTTCAGGGTGGTATGGCCGTGAGCGGTACTGCTCCTGCAGATGGACACCCATGAAATTTCGAAAAAGATGCGGGGTATGATAATCACAGCACCTGGTATTCCCAAGCGGTCTCCCAATCAGGTACTAAACAGGCCGCCCATGCTTGGCTTCCGGGATCAAGAGGGATCGGGCCTTTTCAGGGTGGTATGGCCGTAAGCAGTACTGCTCTTGCAGATGGACACCCATGAAATGTCGAAAAAGATGCGGTTTATGATGCTCACAGCACCTGGTATTCCCAAGCGGTCTCCCAATCAGGTACTAAACAGGCCGAACTATGCTTGGCTTCCGAGATCGGACGAGATCGGGCCTTTTCAGGGTGGTATGGCCGTGAGCGGTACTGCTCTTGCAGATGGACACCCATGAAATGTCGAAAAAGATGCGGGGTATGATGCTCACAGCACCTGGTATTCCCAAGCGGTCTCCCAATCAGGTACTAACCAGGCCGAACCATGCTTGGCTTCCGAGATCGGACGAGATCGGGCCTTTTCAGGGTGGTATGGCCGTAAGCAGTGCTGCTCTTGCAGATGGACACTCATGAAATGTCGAAAAAGATGCGGGGTATGATGCTCACAGCACCTGGTGTTCCCAAGCGGTCTCCCAATCAGGTACTAAACAGGCCGAACCATGCTTGGCTTCCGAGATTGGACGAGATCGGGTCTTTCAGGGTGGTATGGCCGTGAGCGGTACTGCTCTTGCAGATGGACACCCATGAAATGTCGAAAAAGATGCGGGGTATGATGCTCACAGCACCTGGTATTCCCAAGCGGTCTCCCAATCAGGTACTAACCAGGCCAAACCATGCTTGGCTTCCGGGATCAAAAGGGATCGGGCCTTTTCAGGGTGGTATGGCCGTAAGCAGTACTGCTCTTGCAGATGGACACCCATGAAATGTCGAAAAAGATGCGGGGCATGGTTCTCACAGAACCTGGTATTCCCAAGCGGTCTCCCAATCAGATACTAAACAGGCCGAACGATGCTTGGCTTCCGAGATCGGGCGAGATCAGGCCTTTTCAGGGTGGTATGGCTGTGAGCGGTACTGTTCATGCAGATGGACACCCATGAAATGTCGAAAAAGATGCGGGGTATGATGCTCACAGCACCTTGAATCCCAAGATCGGACGAGATCGGACGAGATCGGGCCTTTTCAGGGTGGTATGGCCGTGAGCGGTACTGCACTAGCAGATGGACACCCATGAAATGTCGATAAAGATGCGGGGTATGATGCTCACAGCACCTGGTATTCCCAAGCAGTCTCCCAATCAGGTACTAACCAGGCCGAACCATGCTTGGCTTCCAAGATCGGGCGAGATCGGGCCTTTTCAGGGTGGTATGGCCGTGAGCGATACTGCACTTGCAGATGGACACCCATGAAATGTCGAAAAAGATGCGGGGTATGATGCTCACAGCACCTGGTATTCCGAAGCGGTCTCCCAATCAGGTACTAACCAGGCCGAACAATGCTTGGCTGCCGAGATCGGACGAGATCGGACGAGATCGGGCCTTATCAGGGTGGTATGGCCGTGAGCGGTACTGCTCTTGCAGATGGACACCCATGAAATGTCGAAAAAGATGCGGGGTATGATGCTCACAGCACCTGGTATTCCCAAGCGGTCTCCCAATCAGGTACTAACCAGGCCGAACCATGCTTGGCTGCCGAGATCGGACGAGATCGGGCGAGATCAGGCCTCATCAGGGTGGTATGGCCGTGAGCGGTACTGCTCTTGCAGATGGACACCAATGAAATGTCGAAAAAGATGCGGGGCGTGATGCTCACAGCACCTGGTATTCCCAAGCGGTCTCCCAATCAGGTACTAACCAGGCCGAACCATGCTTGGCTGCCGAGAACGGACGAGATCGGGCCTTTTCAGGTTGGTATGGCCGTGAGCGGTACTACTCTTGCAGATGGACACCCATGAAATGTCGAAAAAGATGCGGGGTATGATGCTCACAGCACCTGGTATTCCCAAGCGGTCTCCCAATCAGGTACTAAACAGGTCGAACCATGCTTGGCTTCCGAGATCGGACGAGATCGGGCCTTTTCAGGGTGGTATGGCCGTGAGCTGTACTGCTCTTGCAGATGGACACCCATGAAATGTCGAAAATGATGCGGGGTATGATGCTCACAGCACCTGGTATTCCCAAGCGGTCTCCCAATCAGGTACTAAACAGGCCGAACCATGCTTGGCTTCCGAGATCGGACGAGATCGGGTCTTTCAGGGTGGTATGGCCGTGAGCGGTATTGCTTTTGCAGATGGACACCCATGAAATGTCGAAAAAGATGCGGGGCATGGTTCTCACAGAACCTGGTATGCCCAAGCGGTCTCCCAATCAGATACTAACCAGGCCGAACCATGCTTGGCTTCCAAGATCGGACGAGATCGGACGAGATCGGGCCTTTTCAGGGTGGTATGGCCGTGAGCGGTACTGCTCTTGCAGATGGACACCCATGAAATGTCGAAAAAGATGCGGGGCATGGTTCTCACAGCACCTGGTATTCCCAAGCGGTCTCCCAATCAGGTACTAAACAGGCCGAACAATGCTTGGCTTCCGAGATCGGGCGAGATCAGGCCTTTTCAGGGTGGTATGGCTGTGAGCGGTACTGTTCATGCAGATGGACACCCATGAAATGTCGAAAAAGATGCGGGGTATGATGCTCACAGCACCTGGTATTCCCAAGCGGTCTCCCAATCAGGTCCTAAACAGGCCGAACAATGTTTGGCTTCCGAGATTGGACGAGATCGGGCCTTTTCAGGGTGGTATGGCCGTAAGCGGTACTGCTCTCGCAGATGGACACCCATGAAATGTCGAAAAAGATGCGGGGCATGGTTCTCACAGCACCTGGTATTCCCAAGCGGTCTCCCAATCAGGTACTAACCATGCCGAACCATGCTTGGCTGCCGAGATCGGACGAGGTCGGGTGAGATCGGGCCTTTTCAGGGTGGTATGGCCGTGAGTGGTACTGCTCTTGCAGATGGACACCCATGAAATGTCGAAAAAGATGCGGGGTATGATGCTCACAGCACCTGGTATTCCCAAGCGGTCTCCCAATCAGGTACTAAACAGGCCGAACCATGCTTGGCTGCCGAGATCGGACGAGATCGGGCCTTTTCAGGGTGGTATGGCCGTGAGCGGTACTGCTTTAGCAGATGGACACCCATGAAATGTCGAAAAAGATGCAGGGTATGATGCTCACAGCACCTGGTATTCCCAAGCGGTCTCCCAATCAGGTACTAACCAGGCCGAACCATGCTTGGCTGCCGAGATCGGACGAGATCGGACGAGAACGGGCCTTTTCAGGGTGGTATGGCCGTCAGCGGTACTGCTCTTGCAGATGGACACCCATGAAATGTCGAAAAAGATGCGGGGTATGATGCTCACAGCACCTGGTATTCCCAAGCGGTCTCCCAATCAGGTACTAACCAGGCCGAACCATGCTTGGCTGCCGAGATCGGACGAGATCGGACGAGATCGTGCCTTTTCAGGGTGGTATGGCCGTCAGCGGTACTGCTCTTGCAGATGGACACCCATGAAATGTCGAAAAAGATGCGGGGTATGATGCTCACAGCACCTGGTATTCCCAAGCGGTCTCCCAATCAGGTACTAACCAGGCCGAACCATGCTTGGCTTCCGAGGTCGGGCGAGATCGGGCCTTTTCAGGGTGGTATGGCCGTGAGCGGTACTGCTCTTGCAGATGGACACCCATGAAATTTCGAAAAAGATGCGGGGTATGATAATCACAGCACCTGGTATTCCCAAGCGGTCTCCCAATCAGGTACTAACCAGGCCGAATCATGCTTGGCTTCCGAGATCAGGCGAGATCGGGCCTTTTCAGGGTGGTATGGCCGTGAGCGGTACTGCACTAGCAGATGGACACCCATGAAATGTCGAAAAAGATGCGGGGTATGATGCTCACAGAACCTGGTATTCCCAAACGGTCTCCCAATCAGGTACTAAACAGGCCGAACCATGCTTGGCTTCCGAGATTGGACGAGATCGGGCCTTTTCAGGGTGGTATGGCCGTGAGCGGTACTGCACTAGCAGATGGACACCCATGAAATGTCGAAAAAGATGCGGGGTATGATGCTCACAGCACCTGGTATTCCCAAGCGGTCTCCCAATCAGGTACTAAACAGGCCGAACCATGCTTGGCTTCCGAGATCGGACGAGATCGGGCCTTTTCAGGGTGGTATGGCCGTGAGCGGTACTGCATTAGCAGATGGACACCCATGAAATGTCGAAAAAGATGCGGGGTATGATGCTCACAGCACCTGGTATTCCCAAGCGGTCTCCCAATCAGGTACTAACCAGGCCGAACCATGCTTGGCTGCCGAGATCGAGCGAGATCGGGCCTTTTCAGGGTGGTATGGCCGTGAGCGGTACTGCTCCTGCAGATGGACTTCCATGAAATGTCGAAAAAGATGCGGGGTATGATGCTCAGAGCACCTGGTATTCCCAAGCGGTCTCCCAATCAGGTACTAACCAGGCCGAACCATGCTTGGCTTCCGAGATTGGACGAGATCAGGCCTTTTCAGGGTGGTATGGCCGTGAGCGGTACTGCCCTAGCAGATGGACACCCATGAAATGTCGAAAAACATGCGGGGTATGATGCTCACAGCACCTGGTATTCCCAAGCGGTCTCCCATTCAGGTACTAAACAGGCTGAACCATGCTTGGCTTCCGAGATCGGACGAGATCGGGCCTTTTCAGGGTGGTATGGCCGTGAGCAGTACTGCACTAGCAGATGGACACCCATGAAATGTCGAAAAACATGCGGGGTATGATGCTCACAGCACCTGGTATTCCCAAGCGGTCTCCCATTCAGGTACTAAACAGGCTGAACCATGCTTGGCTTCCGAGATCGGGCGAGATCAGGCCTTTTCAGGGTGGTATGGCTGTGAGCGGTACTGTTCATGCAGATGGACACCCATGAAATGTCGAAAAAGATGCGGGGTATGATGCTCACAGCACCTGGTATTCCCAAGCGGTCTCCCAATCAGGTACTAAACAGGCCGAACAATGCTTGGCTTCCGAGATTGGACGAGATCGGGCCTTTTCAGGGTGGTATGGCCGTAAGCGGTACTGCTCTCGCAGATGGACACCCATGAAATGTCGAAAAAGATGCGGGGCATGGTTCTCACAGCACCTGGTATTCCCAAGCGGTCTCCCAATCAGGTACTAACCAGGCCGAACGATGCTTGGCTGCCGAGATCGGACGAGGTCGGGCGAGATCGGGCCTTTTCAGGGTGGTATGGCCGTGAGTAATACTGCTCTTGCAGATGGACACCCATGAAATGTCGAAAAAGATGCGGGGTATGATGCTCACAGCACCTGGTATTCCCAAGCGGTCTCCCAATCAGGTACTAAACAGGCCGAACCATGCTTGGCTGCCGAGATCGGACGAGATCGGGCCTTTTCAGGGTGGTATGGCCGTGAGCGGTACTGCTTTAGCAGATGGACACCCATGAAATGTCGAAAAAGATGCAGGGTATGATGCTCACAGCACCTGGTATTCCCAAGCGGTCTCCCAATCAGGTACTAACCAGGCCGAACCATGCTTGGCTGCCGAGATCGGACGAGATCGGACGAGAACGGGCCTTTTCAGGGTGGTATGGCCGTCAGCGGTACTGCTCTTGCAGATGGACACCCATGAAATGTCGAAAAAGATGCGGGGTATGATGCTCACAGCACCTGGTATTCCCAAGCGGTCTCCCAATCAGGTACTAACCAGGCCGAACCATGCTTGGCTGCCGAGATCGGACGAGATCGGACGAGATCGTGCCTTTTCAGGGTGGTATGGCCGTCAGCGGTACTGCTCTTGCAGATGGACACCCATGAAATGTCGAAAAAGATGCGGGGTATGATGCTCACAGCACCTGGTATTCCCAAGCGGTCTCCCAATCAGGTACTAACCAGGCCGAACCATGCTTGGCTTCCGAGGTCGGGCGAGATCGGGCCTTTTCAGGGTGGTATGGCCGTGAGCGGTACTGCTCTTGCAGATGGACACCCATGAAATTTCGAAAAAGATGCGGGGTATGATAATCACAGCACCTGGTATTCCCAAGCGGTCTCCCAATCAGGTACTAACCAGGCCGAATCATGCTTGGCTTCCGAGATCGGGCGAGATCGGGCCTTTTCAGGGTGGTATGGCCGTGAGCGGTACTGCACTAGCAGATGGACACCCATGAAATGTCGAAAAAGATGCGGGGTATAATGCTCACAGAACCTGGTATTCCCAAACGGTCTCCCAATCAGGTACTAAACAGGCCGAACCATGCTTGGCTTCCGAGATTGGACGAGATCGGGCCTTTTCAGGGTGGTATGGCCGTGAGCGGTACTGCACTAGCAGATGGACACCCATGAAATGTCGAAAAAGATGTGGGGTATGATGCTCACAGCACCTGGTATTCCCAAGCGGTCTCCCAATCA
Source organism: Stigmatopora nigra (assembly GCF_051989575.1). Lineage (NCBI taxonomy): Eukaryota > Metazoa > Chordata > Actinopteri > Syngnathiformes > Syngnathidae > Stigmatopora > Stigmatopora nigra. The sequence goes on from NW_027551603.1 coordinate 2,034,793, forward strand.
GGTACTAAACAGGCCGAACCATGCTTGGCTTCCGAGATCGGACGAGATCGGGCCTTTTCAGGGTGGTATGGCCGTGAGCGGTACTGCATTAGCAGATGGACACCCATGAAATGTCGAAAAAGATGCGGGGTATGATGCTCACAGCACCTGGTATTCCCAAGCGGTCTCCCAATCAGGTACTAACCAGGCCGAACCTTGCTTGGCTGCCGAGATCGAGCGAGATCGGGCCTTTTCAGGGTGGTATGGCCATGAGCGGTACTGCTCCTGCAGATGGACTTCCATGAAATGTCGAAAAAGATGCGGGGTATGATGCTCAGAGCACCTGGTATTCCCAAGCGGTCTCCCAATCAGGTACTAACCAGGCCGAACCATGCTTGGCTTCCGAGATTGGACGAGATCGGGCCTTTTCAGGGTGGTATGGCCGTGAGCAGTACTGCACTAGCAGATGGACACCCATGAAATGTCGAAAATGATGCTGGGTATGATGCTCACAGCACCTGGTATTCCCAAGCGGTCTCCCAATCAGGTACTAACCAGGCCGAACCATGCTTGGCTGCCGAGATCGGGCGAGATCGGGCCTTTTCAGGGTGGTATGGCCGTGAGCGGTACTGCACTAGCAGATGGACACCCATGAAATGTCGAAAAAGATGCAGGGTATGATGCTCACAGCACCTGGTATTCCCAAGCGGTCTCCCAATCAGGTACTAACCAGGCCGAACCGTGCTTGGCTTCCGAGATCGGACGAGACCGGGCCTTTTCAGGGTGGTATGGCCGTGAACGGTACTGCTCTTGCAGATGGACACCCATGAAATGTCGAAAAAGATGCGGGGTATGATGCTCACAGCACCTGGTATTCCCAAGCGGTCTCCCAATCAGGTACTAACCAGGCCGAACCATGCTTGGCTTCCTAGATCGGACGAGATCGGACGAGATCGGGCCTTTTGAAAATGAAAATCAGACATAGGCATTGTCGTCATCATTGACTTGACAAAAAGCCTAGTAGTCATCATACCCTCAGCAGCGTATGACGAAATTGTATAGTGCTTCTCCACAAGTTCGTCTTCCCAGGCCAGACACATTTATGACATTTATTTATGACATATTCATACTTGTTAGCTCTCCGCCTTGAGCGCCATTTTCCGGCGACTACAAGTTGCCTCACCGATGCCAACAAGAATAAGATGGATCACTTACCTCTGTCTTTATACTTACCCTCCCTCAGTCATCCTGTGGAAGGTAGATCTGCACCAAACAACCTTCCTGTTTCTTCAATTCGACTTGACTTAATTTCATAGTAGGGATATGTGTAGTCGTCACGTCACGTGTTGCTGCAGGTTCAGAGACCTGATGGCAGTTGGGAAGAAGCTGTCCTTGAGCCTGTTTGTCCGTGCTTTGTAGGACCTGTAGCGTCTGCCAGATGGAAGCAACTGGAACAGGCCGTGTCCAGGGTGGTATGGGTCTCCAACAATGGACCCGGCTCTTCTGAGGTATCGGGGGTTGGCAATGTCTTCTAGCGATGGCAGAGAGCAGCCGACGATCTTCTGGGCAGTGTTTATCACTCTCTGTATGGCTTTTTTGTCTGCTGTCGTGCTTCCGGTATACCACACTGTGATGCCGTAAGTCAGGATGCTCTCCACAGTGGCTCTGTAGAAGGTTGCCAGAAGCTTGGTGACCAACTTGTCCCTTCTCAGTACCCTGAGGAAGTGGAGTCGTTTCTGGGCCTTCTTCACTAACACTGTGGTGTTTGTGGACCAGGAGAGCCTATCCGTGACGTGGACTCCCAGGAATTTGAACGATTGGACCCTGTCTACACATACTCCGTTAATGAGGAGTGGGGCCAGGTCTGTGCTGCGCTTGCGAAAGTCCAAGATTATTTCTTTAGTCTTTGCGGTATTCGGTACTGCACTAGAAGATGGACACCCATGAAATGTCGAAAAAGATGCGGGGTATGATGCTCACAGCACCTGGTATTCCCAAGCGGTCTCCCAATTAGGTACTAACCAGGCCGATCCATGTTTGGCTTCCGAGATCGGACGAGATCGGACGTGATCGGGCCTTTTCAGGGTGGTATGCCCGTGAGCGGTACTGCACTAGCAGATGGACACCCATGAAATGTCGAATAAGATGCGGGGTATGATGCTCACAGCATCTGGTATTCCCAAGCGGTCTCCCAATCAGGTACTAACCAGGCCAAACCATGCTTGGCTTCCTAGATCGGTCAAGATCGGGCCTTTTCAGGGTGGTATGGCCGTGAGCGGTACTACTTTTGCAGATGGACACCCATGAAATGTCGAAAAAGATGCGGGGTATGATGCTCACAGCACCTGGTATTCCCAAGCGGTCTCCCAATCAGGTACTTACCAGGCCGAACCATGCTTGGCTTCCGAGATCAGAGGAGATTGGGCCTTTTCAGGGTGGTATGGCCGTGAGCGGTATTACTCTTGCAGATGGACACCCATGAAATGTCGAAAAAGATGCGGGGCAAGATGCTCACAGCACCTGGTAATCCCAAGCGGTCTCCCAATCAGGTACTAAACAGGCGGAACCCTGCTTGGCTGCCGAGATCGGACGAGATCGGGCGAGATCGGGCCTTATCAGGGTGGTATTGCCGTGAGCGGTACTGCTCTTGCAGATGGACACCCATGAAATGTCGAAAAAGGTGCGGGGTATGATGCTCACAGCACCTGGTATTCCCAAGCGGTCTCCCAATCAGGTACTAACCAGGCCGAACCATGCTTGGCTGCCGAGAACGGACGAGATCGGGCGAGATCGGGCCTTTTCAGGGTGGTATGGCCGTGAGCGGTACTGCACTAGCAGATGGACACCCATGAAATGTCGAAAAAGATGCGGGGTATGATGCTCACAGCACCTGGTATTCCCAAGCGGTCTCCCAATCAGGTACTAACCAGGCCGAACCATGCTTGGCTTCCTAGATCGGACGAGATCGGGCCTTTTCAGGGTGGTATGGCCGTGAGCGGTACTGCTTTTGCAGATGGACACCCATGAAATGTCGAAAAAGATGCGGGGTATGATGCTCACAGCACCTGGTATTCCCAAGCGGTCTCCCAATCAGGTACTAACCAGGCCGAACCATGCTTGGCTGCCGAGATCGGACGAGATCGGGCGAGATCGGGCCTTATCAGGGTGGTATGGCCGAGAGCGGTACTGCTCTTGCAGATGGACACCCATGAAATGTCGAAAAAGATGCGGGGTCTGATGCTCACAGCACCTGGTAATCCCAAGCGGTCTCCCAATCAGGTACTAAACAGGCCGAACAATGCTTGGCTTCCGAGATCGGGCGAGATCGGGCCTTTTCAGGGTGGTATGGCCGTGAGCGGTACTGCTTTTGCAGATGGACACCCATGAAATGTCGAAAAAGATGCGGGGTATGATGCTCACAGCACCTGGTATTCCCAAGCGGTCTCCCAACCAGGTACTAACCAGGCCCAACCATGCTTGGCTTCCAAGATCGGACGAGATCGGGCCTTTTCAGGGTGGTATGGCCGTGAGCGGTACTGCACTAGCAGATGGACACCCATGAAATGTCGAAAAAGATGCGGGGTATGATGCTCACAGCACCTGGTATTCCCAAGCGGTTTCCCAATCAGGTACTAACCAGGCCGAACCATGCTTGGCTTCCGAGATCGGACGAGATCAGGCCTTTTCAGGGTGGTATGGCCGTGAGCGGTACTGCTCTTGCAGATGGACACCCATGAGCTAAAGTATTAATTCGACCTTCTACACCTGCTACCCAAATCAATTGGGATTTGACATTATTCAAAGTCAGTTGGAATATTCAGGTTATAAAAGAGGGGGGAAAAGGCAGGAATATATACAGCTATGTTTTACTTTTGTGCATTTCAGGCCAAATTGGTATTTGTCTTTGAGTCAGCAATAATAACAAAGGAGTAAAGTCAGCTTGATTGCAGTAAGACTTTTTGCACTCTATACACTCAATTTTCACATGTTGTTTTACTTCTGGACGCTGCAAATGGACTGCACATCTGTTGCATCGTGTGTGTATGTGTATTACCGTACTTTGAATTTTGATTTAAACCTTTACAACCCAACTACCTCAGATCAAGCAATTATAATGTAAAGTAGTAGATGTTTAAAAAAAGCACCAAATGCAAAAAGATAACAAAATAACAATACTAAATAGTCAAATAAGCAACTCCATTATTCTTTTAGAGAAAATATCTCAGCGGGGTCAAGTCATTCAATTCAAATCGACTGGTAATCAGATTCAATTAAAGACTAACTGATTGGGTGCAATGTTGTAGTGGCAGCACAATTAAATGAATTCACTGAATTTAAATGGGATTTATAAGTGTTTTCACATTTTATACTGTAAAACAAAAAATCCCATAGGATTTATGGTTAAACACTGGAGCTACAGAATTTTACCAGAAATTACATTCAATTGGTATAGCACTTCAATAACCACCAATTTATTGGAACACTATTGTAGATTTTTCATTTCACTGAAACTAAAATTATATTGCTCCACCACCACATGCACACACCCCTTTTTTACTGTATAACTCTAGCAACCACAAGTATTTTATTTTTATTTTTTTAAGAAGAAAATGACTGACTATTCTTCTGTCTGTTCAGATATCACTACTTTTACATGATAAGAGAAGTAATTTTTAAAGAAGGCTCAGCAAAATACCCAGCATTCAATAGTACTGGCATGCTGGATCTTGCAAACTACACTCCTCAACTGCACGGAAAAAAAATAGAAAAAAACAGTCATACATTGTCTGCAGTACTTTCCACTCATTCGCTTACACTTTGTACTCCATCCTTTCTACACAAAAAGCATCATCCCGCTGTTACAGAGTAAAGAAGGTTGCACAGAGTCCTTTTCTTGCTGTTCTGTCTCTTTAGAACAGAAGGACACTTTGCGCTTCACAGAATGCAAGTCTACAAGTACTGCTGCTTAGATGTGGTTGAATGTTAGGCCCCTAAGAAATACATGTGAAGCAACAGCAATGCTTTACAAGGTGTCTATTGTTTATATAAATAAACATAAAACAGGTTACGAAAACATGCTGTAAAATCCAAATCATATTTTATCATAGTTTCACATGCTTAAACTAATAGTAATTGTTTAGTATAAATGATCGTCATGTGAAAGACATTGTTTAGTATTCTTTCATTCATTCATTCTCTCAACCGCTTATCCTCACAAGGGTCACGGGGGGTGCTAAGGCCTATCCCAGCTATCTACGGGCACCAGGCGGGGGACAAAAGAATGAACATAATTTAAAGTAATTGCTCTACAGTTGTACTGCATACCGGAGGTCATTTAATTCATTCAGATCAAGAACCTCAAATAACATATCGGCTGGTATTGTTGGAGATGGAAATCCAACTCATTTTATCTCTGAGGGCTAGCTGCGAATGCACTTGCATTATGTCAGTAAAATTCTAGAAATCATAGCGAAAGGGTTATTTTTCAAGAAAATCTGTTCCCGAAAGACCGACAAATTGTCTTTATTTGATGCTCTTGTCAGGAGAGGTTGGATTGCCTTTCCTGGCATGACGTCACGATAACTATCAGCTGTCACTAATTACGTGATTAGATTATTTTTGGCGTCACTGGACAAGGTCCAAGTGGACATGGGGAAGCTGGAGCACCTCTTTGAGTCCAGGGCCAAAGAGACGCCATGGGCCAAGAAAGCGCCAGAGAGCAAAAAGTCCGAGATCCTGGTTCTGGACTCCAAGCGGAGCACCGCCATCAACATCGGGATGACGGTCCTGCCCGCCGTTCACGTCATCAAGAGCGCCATCCTCAACTTTGACCACTTTGCCATCAACAAGGAGGGTGTGGAGAAGATCCTGAGCATGACGCCCACAGAGGAGGAGAAGCAGAAGATCCGCGAGGCTCGCTCGGCCAATCCCGACGTTCCCCTGGGGACGGCCGAGGAATTCCTCTCGGGCCTGGCTTCCGTCAGCGCCTTGACCCCCCGCCTGCAGCTGTGGTCTTTCAAACTCAACTATGAGGCACTCGAGCAGGAGATCGCCGAGCCCCTGTTTGACCTGAAGTTGGGCATGGAGCAGCTGGCCGGCAACCGGACCTTCAAGAAGATCCTGGCCACGCTGCTGGCCGTGGGGAACTTCCTCAACGGGTGTCCTCCTCACCAGAATCTTCAGGCTCCCTCCATGGTGAATCAATTCCTCTGGGCATAGGCATAAGATAACTTGGGCGCTCTCTGGTGGTTGTACGCACCTGGGCATCATGATGAAACGGTAAAGGCTTCCCAGGGCGACGTGCATAGCAGTGGTGGGGCGTATGAGTACGCTGCGGCTCTAACTCTTCTACCAGCTGTGGCTCATCTCTAGAAATGATGTGCCTGAGAGCCCCGCACCACGGTGTGTCCATTACAAAATTCCTAAACGATTCTGAGGGGTTTCTTATACATTCCAAGCAGTCCGGTGTCTTCGAGGTGGATGGTTTGCGTCGCCGAGTGCGTCGGCGCGAGCGTGGGTGGCGCTCCGCTGGGTCCATAATGGTTGGATCGTGCTGTTACGATTTCGCCGCGTAGTGCGACGCGATCGTAGGGTAAGTTGAACCCAGATGCAGAGTCGCCGAAGTAATTGGAAAGGTGAGGCATTTCTGTAGCTCTTGTTGGTTGATTTAATAAACGGGGTAACATAACTTAAACAACTTGGCTTGACCACTCATTACAAACGAACTGAACATGCGGCGTGGCGTCAATGGAAACAGCAATTACTACGAGGATTAACAGGAAACGAAACCAGAACTTAACCAGTCGATCCAACCGCGTCCACAGAAAATCATAATGCTTAAATACCAAAAATAATCTAATCACGTAATTAGTGACAGCTGATAGTTATCGTGACGTCATGCCAGGAAAGGCAATCCAACCACTCCTGACAGCTCTGAGTGATTTTGGATCCTTTGTTTCTCCCCCAAGTAATGAGGACATGTTCTTTTTAAGATAGCTCTCCATCTAAGTCCTACTATAGGTCCAGTCTTGGTAAAAGGTGCATGATGACAACTGATCTATCTGAAATCCAGAATTTGATCTGGATTTCAGATAGATCACCCATGAAATGTCGAAAAAGATGCGGGGTATGATGCTCACAGCACCTGGTATTCCCAAGCGGTCTCCCAATCAGGTACTAACCAGGCCGTACCATGCTTGGCTTCCGAGATCGAATGAGATCGGGCCTTTTCAGGGTGGTATGGCCGTGAGCGGTACTGCTTTTGCAGATGGACACCCATGAAATGTCGAAAAAGATGCGGGGTATGATGCTCACAGCACCTGGTATTCCCAAGCGGTCTCCCAATCAGGTACTAACCAGGCCGAACCATGCTTGGCTTCCGAGATCGGACGAGATCGGGCCTTTTCAGGGTGGTATGGCCGTGAACGGTACTGCACTAGCAGATGGACACCCATGAAATGTCGAAAAAGATGCGGGGTATGGTTCTCACAGCACCTGGTATTCCCAAGCGGTCTCCCAATCTGGTACTAAACAAGTCTAACCATGCTTGGCTTCCGAGATCGGGCGAGATCGGGCCTTTTCAGGGTGGTATGGCCGTAAGCGGTACTGCTCTTGCAGATGGACACCCATGAGCTAAAGTATTAATTCGACCTTCTACACCTGCTACCCAAATCAATTGGGATTTGACATTATTCAAAGTCAGTTGGAATATTCAGGTTATAAAAGAGGGGGGAAAAGGCAGGAATATATACAGCTATGTTTTACTTTTGTGCATTTCAGGCCAAATTGGTATTTGTCTTTGAGTCAGCAATAATAACAAAGGAGTAAAGTCAGCTTGATTGCAGTAAGACATTTTGCACTCTATACACTCAATTTTCACATGTTGTTTTACTTCTGGACGCTGCAAATGGACTGCACATCTGTTGCATCGTGTGTATATATGTGTATTACCGTACTTTGAATTTTGATTTAAACCTTTACAACCCAACTACCTCAGATCAAGCAATTATAATGTAAAGTAGTAGATGTTTAAAAAAAGCACCAAATGCAAAAAGATAACAAAATAACAATACTAAATAGTCAAATAAGCAACTCCATTATTCTTTTAGAGAAAATATCTCAGCGGGGTCAAGTCATTCAATTCAAATCGACTGGTAATCAGATTCAATTAAAGACTAACTGATTGGGTGCAATGTTGTAGTGGCAGCACAACTAAATGAATTCACTGAATTTAAATGGGATTTATAAGTGTTTTCACATTTTATACTGTAAAACAAAAAATCACATAGGATTTATGGTTAAACACTGGAGCTACAGAATTTTACCAGAAATTGCATTCAATTGGTATAGCACTTCAATAACCACCAATTTATTGGAACACTATTGTAGATTTTTCATTTCACTGAAACTAAAATTATATTGCTCCACCACCACATGCACACACCCCTTTTTTACTGTATAACTCTAGCAACCACAAGTATTTTATTTTTATTTTTTTAAGAAGAAAATGACTGACTATTCTTCTGTCTGTTCAGATATCACTACTTTTACATGATAAGAGAAGTAATTTTTAAAGAAGGCTCAGCAAAATACCCAGCATTCAATAGTACTGGCATGCTGGATCTTGCAAACTACACTCCTCAACTGCACGGAAAAAAAATAGAAAAAAACAGTCATACATTGTCTGCAGTACTTTCCACTCATTCGCTTACACTTTGTACTCCATCCTTTCTACACAAAAAGCATCATCCCGCTGTTACAGAGTAAAGAAGGTTGCACAGAGTCCTTTTCTTGCTGTTCTGTCTCTTTAGAACAGAAGGACACTTTGCGCTTCACAGAATGCAAGTCTACAAGTACTGCTGCTTAGATGTGGTTGAATGTTAGGCCCCTAAGAAATACATGTGAAGCAACAGCAATGCTTTACAAGGTGTCTATTGTTTATATAAATAAACATAAAACAGGTTACGAAAACATGCTGTAAAATCCAAATCATATTTTATCATAGTTTCACATGCTTAAACTAATAGTAATTGTTTAGTATAAATGATCGTCATGTGAAAGACATTGTTTAGTATTCTTTCATTCATTCATTCTCTCAACCGCTTATCCTCACAAGGGTCACGGGGGGTGCTAAGGCCTATCCCAGCTATCTACGGGCACCAGGCGGGGGACAAAAGAATGAACATAATTTAAAGTAATTGCTCTACAGTTGTACTGCATACCGGAGGTCATTTAATTCATTCAGATCAAGAACCTCAAATAACATATCGGCTGGTATTGTTGGAGATGGAAATCCAACTCATTTTATCTCTGAGGGCTAGCTGCGAATGCACTTGCATTATGTCAGTAAAATTCTAGAAATCATAGCGAAAGGGTTATTTTTCAAGAAAATCTGTTCCCGAAAGACCGACAAATTGTCTTTATTTGATGCTCTTGTCAGGAGAGGTTGGATTGCCTTTCCTGGCATGACGTCACGATAACTATCAGCTGTCACTAATTACGTGATTAGATTATTTTTGGCGTCACTGGACAAGGTCCAAGTGGACATGGGGAAGCTGGAGCACCTCTTTGAGTCCAGGGCCAACGAGACGCCATGGGCCAAGAAAGCGCCAGAGAGCAAAAAGTCCGAGATCCTGGTTCTGGACTCCAAGCGGAGCACCGCCATCAACATCGGGATGACGGTCCTGCCCGCCGTTCACGTCATCAAGAGCGCCATCCTCAACTTTGACGACTTTGCCATCAACAAGGAGGGTGTGGAGAAGATCCTGAGCATGACGCCCACAGAGGAGGAGAAGCAGAAGATCCGCGAGGCTCGCTCGGCCAATCCCGACGTTCCCCTGGGGACGGCCGAGGAATTCCTCTCGGGCCTGGCTTCCGTCAGCGCCTTGACCCCCCGCCTGCAGCTGTGGTCTTTCAAACTCAACTATGAGGCACTCGAGCAGGAGATCGCCGAGCCCCTGTTTGACCTGAAGTTGGGCATGGAGCAGCTGGCCGGCAACCGGACCTTCAAGAAGATCCTGGCCACGCTGCTGGCCGTGGGGAACTTCCTCAACGGGTGTCCTCCTCACCAGAATCTTCAGGCTCCCTCCATGGTGAATCAATTCCTCTGGGCATAGGCATAAGATAACTTGGGCGCTCTCTGGTGGTTGTACGCACCTGGGCATCATGATGAAACGGTAAAGGCTTCCCAGGGCGACGTGCATAGCAGTGGTGGGGCGTATGAGTACGCTGCGGCTCTAACTCTTCTACCAGCTGTGGCTCTAACTCTTCTACCAGCTGTGGCTCATCTCTAGAAATGATGTGCCTGAGAGCCCCGCACCACGGTGTGTCCATTACAAAATTCCTAAACGATTCTGAGGGGTTTCTTATACATTCCAAGCAGTCCGGTGTCTTCGAGGTGGATGGTTTGCGTCGCCGAGTGCGTCGGCGCGAGCGTGGGTGGCGCTCCGCTGGGTCCATAATGGTTGGATCGTGCTGTTACGATTTCGCCGCGTAGTGCGACGCGATCGTAGGGTAAGTTGAACCCAGATGCAGAGTCGCCGAAGTAATTGGAAAGGTGAGGCAGATCTGTAGCTCTTGTTGGTTGATTTAATAAACGGGGTAACATAACTTAAACAACTTGGCTTGACCACTCATTACAAACGAACTGAACATGCGGCGTGGCGTCAATGGAAACAGCAATTACTACGAGGATTAACAGGAAACGATACCAGAACTTAACCAGTCGATCCAACCGCGTCCACAGAAAATCATAATGCTTAAATACCAAAAATAATCTAATCACGTAATTAGTGACAGCTGATAGTTATCGTGACGTCATGCCAGGAAAGGCAATCCAACCACTCCTGACAGCTCTGAGTGATTTTGGATCCTTTGTTTCTCCCCCAAGTAATGAGGACATGTTCTTTTTAAGATAGCTCTCCATCTAAGTCCTACTATAGGTCCAGTCTTGGTAAAAGGTGCATGATGACAACTGATCTATCTGAAATCCAGAATTTGATCTGGATTTCAGATAGATCACCCATGAAATGTCGAAAAAGATGCGGGGTATGATGCTCACAGCACCTGGTATTCCCAAGCGGTCTCCCAATCAGGTACTAACCAGGCCATACCATGCTTGGCTTCCGAGATCGAACGAGATCGGGCCTTTTCAGGGTGGTATGGCCGTGAGCGGTACTGCTCCAGCAGATGGACACCCATGAAATGTCGAAAAAGATGCGGGGTATGATGCTCACTGCACCTGGTATTCCCAAGCGGTCTCCCAATCAGGTACTAACCAGGCCGAACCATGCTTGGCTTCCGAGATCGGACGAGATCGGGCCTTTTCAGGGTGGTATGGCCGTGAGCGATATTGCTTTTGCAGATGGACACCCATGAAATGTCGAAAAAGATGCGGGGTATGCTGCTCACAGCACCTGGTATTCCCAAGCGGTCTCCCAATCAGGTACTAAACAGGCCGAACCATGCTTGGCTTCCGAGATCGGAGGAGATCGGGCCTTTTCAGGGTGGTATGGCCGTGAGCGGTGCTGCTCTTGCAGATGGACACCCATGAAATGTCGAAAAAGATGCGGGGTATGATGCTCACAGCACCTGGTATTCCCAAGCGGTCTCCCAATCAGGTACTAACCAGGCCGAACCATGCTTGGCTTCCGAGATCGGACGAGATCGGGCCTTTTCAGGGTGGTATGGCCGTGAACGGTACTGCACTAGCAGATGGACACCCATGAAATGTCGAAAAAGATGCGGGGCATGGTTCTCACAGCACCTGGTATTCCCAAGCGGTCTCCCAATCTGGTACTAAACAAGTCTAACCATGCTTGGCTTCCGAGATCGGGCGAGATCGGGCCTTTTCAGGGTGGTATGGCCGTGAGCGGTACTGCTTTTGCAGATGGACACCCATGAAATGTCGAAAAAGATGCGGGGTATGATGCTCACAGCACCTGGTATTCCCAAGCGGTCTCCCAACCAGGTACTAACCAGGCCCAACCATGCTTGGCTTCCAAGATCGGACGAGATCGGGCCTTTTCAGGGTGGTATGGCCGTGAGCGGAACTGCTCTTGCAGATGGACACCCATGAGCTAAAGTATTAATTCGACCTTCTACACCTGCTACCCAAATCAATTGGGATTTGACATTATTCAAAGTCAGTTGGAATATTCAGGTTATAAAAGAGGGGGGAAAAGGCAGGAATATATACAGCTATGTTTTACTTTTGTGCATTTCAGGCCAAATTGGTATTTGTCTTTGAGTCAGCAATAATAACAAAGGAGTAAAGTCAGCTTGATTGCAGTAAGACTTTTTGCACTCTATACACTCAATTTTCACATGTTGTTTTACTTCTGGACGCTGCAAATGGACTGCACATCTGTTGCATCGTGTGTGTATGTGTATTACCGTACTTTGAATTTTGATTTAAACCTTTACAACCCAACTACCTCAGATCAAGCAATTATAATGTAAAGTAGTAGATGTTTAAAAAAAGCACCAAATGCAAAAAGATAACAAAATAACAATACTAAATAGTCAAATAAGCAACTCCATTATTCTTTTAGAGAAAATATCTCAGCGGGGTCAAGTCATTCAATTCAAATCGACTGGTAATCAGATTCAATTAAAGACTAACTGATTGGGTGCAATGTTGTAGTGGCAGCACAACTAAATGAATTCACTGAATTTAAATGGGATTTATAAGTGTTTTCACATTTTATACTGTAAAACAAAAAATCACATAGGATTTATGGTTAAACACTGGAGCTACAGAATTTTACCAGAAATTACATTCAATTGGTATAGCACTTCAATAACCACCAATTTATTGGAACACTATTGTAGATTTTTCATTTCACTGAAACTAAAATTATATTGCTCCACCACCACATGCACACACCCCTTTTTTACTGTATAACTCTAGCAACCACAAGTATTTTATTTTTATTTTTTTAAGAAGAAAATGACTGACTATTCTTCTGTCTGTTCAGATATCACTACTTTTACATGATAAGAGAAGTAATTTTTAAAGAAGGCTCAGCAAAATACCCAGCATTCAATAGTACTGGCATGCTGGATCTTGCAAACTACACTCCTCAACTGCACGGAAAAAAAATAGAAAAAAACAGTCATACATTGTCTGCAGTACTTTCCACTCATTCGCTTACACTTTGTACTCCATCCTTTCTACACAAAAAGCATCATCCCGCTGTTACAGAGTAAAGAAGGTTGCACAGAGTCCTTTTCTTGCTGTTCTGTCTCTTTAGAACAGAAGGACACTTTGCGCTTCACAGAATGCAAGTCTACAAGTACTGCTGCTTAGATGTGGTTGAATGTTAGGCCCCTAAGAAATACATGTGAAGCAACAGCAATGCTTTACAAGGTGTCTATTGTTTATATAAATAAACATAAAACAGGTTACGAAAACATGCTGTAAAATCCAAATCATATTTTATCATAGTTTCACATGCTTAAACTAATAGTAATTGTTTAGTATAAATGATCGTCATGTGAAAGACATTGTTTAGTATTCTTTCATTCATTCATTCTCTCAACCGCTTATCCTCACAAGGGTCACGGGGGGTGCTAAGGCCTATCCCAGCTATCTACGGGCACCAGGCGGGGGACAAAAGAATGAACATAATTTAAAGTAATTGCTCTACAGTTGTACTGCATACCGGAGGTCATTTAATTCATTCAGATCAAGAACCTCAAATAACATATCGGCTGGTATTGTTGGAGATGGAAATCCAACTCATTTTATCTCTGAGGGCTAGCTGCGAATGCACTTGCATTATGTCAGTAAAATTCTAGAAATCATAGCGAAAGGGTTATTTTTCAAGAAAATCTGTTCCCGAAAGACCGACAAATTGTCTTTATTTGATGCTCTTGTCAGGAGAGGTTGGATTGCCTTTCCTGGCATGACGTCACGATAACTATCAGCTGTCACTAATTACGTGATTAGATTATTTTTGGCGTCACTGGACAAGGTCCAAGTGGACATGGGGAAGCTGGAGCACCTCTTTGAGTCCAGGGCCAAAGAGACGCCATGGGCCAAGAAAGCGCCAGAGAGCAAAAAGTCCGAGATCCTGGTTCTGGACTCCAAGCGGAGCACCGCCATCAACATCGGGATGACGGTCCTGCCCGCCGTTCACGTCATCAAGAGCGCCATCCTCAACTTTGACGACTTTGCCATCAACAAGGAGGGTGTGGAGAAGATCCTGAGCATGACGCCCACAGAGGAGGAGAAGCAGAAGATCCGCGAGGCTCGCTCGGCCAATCCCGACGTTCCCCTGGGGACGGCCGAGGAATTCCTCTCGGGCCTGGCTTCCGTCAGCGCCTTGACCCCCCGCCTGCAGCTGTGGTCTTTCAAACTCAACTATGAGGCACTCGAGCAGGAGATCGCCGAGCCCCTGTTTGACCTGAAGTTGGGCATGGAGCAGCTGGCCGGCAACCGGACCTTCAAGAAGATCCTGGCCACGCTGCTGGCCGTGGGGAACTTCCTCAACGGGTGTCCTCCTCACCAGAATCTTCAGGCTCCCTCCATGGTGAATCAATTCCTCTGGGCATAGGCATAAGATAACTTGGGCGCTCTCTGGTGGTTGTACGCACCTGGGCATCATGATGAAACGGTAAAGGCTTCCCAGGGCGACGTGCATAGCAGTGGTGGGGCGTATGAGTACGCTGCGGCTCTAACTCTTCTACCAGCTGTGGCTCATCTCTAGAAATGATGTGCCTGAGAGCCCCGCACCACGGTGTGTCCATTACAAAATTCCTAAACGATTCTGAGGGGTTTCTTATACATTCCAAGCAGTCCGGTGTCTTCGAGGTGGATGGTTTGCGTCGCCGAGTGCGTCGGCGCGAGCGTGGGTGGCGCTCCGCTGGGTCCATAATGGTTGGATCGTGCTGTTACGATTTCGCCGCGTAGTGCGACGCGATCGTAGGGTAAGTTGAACCCAGATGCAGAGTCGCCGAAGTAATTGGAAAGGTGAGGCAGATCTGTAGCTCTTGTTGGTTGATTTAATAAACGGGGTTACATAACTTAAACAACTTGGCTTGACCACTCATTACAAACGAACTGAACATGCGGCGTGGCGTCAATGGAAACAGCAATTACTACGAGGATTAACAGGAAACGAAACCAGAACTTAACCAGTCGATCCAACCGCGTCCACAGAAAATCATAATGCTTAAATACCAAAAATAATCTAATCACGTAATTAGTGACAGCTGATAGTTATCGTGACGTCATGCCAGGAAAGGCAATCCAACCACTCCTGACAGCTCTGAGTGATTTTGGATCCTTTGTTTCTCCCCCAAGTAATGAGGACATGTTCTTTTTAAGATAGCTCTCCATCTAAGTCCTACTATAGGTCCAGTCTTGGTAAAAGGTGCATGATGACAACTGATCTATCTGAAATCCAGAATTTGATCTGGATTTCAGATAGATCACCCATGAAATGTCGAAAAAGATGCGGGGTATGATGCTCACAACACCTGGTATTCCCAAGCGGTCTCCCAATCAGGTACTAACCAGGCCGTACCATGCTTGGCTTCCGAGATCGACCGAGATCGGGCCTTTTCAGGGTGGTATGGCCGTGAGCGGTACTGCTCCTGCAGATGGACACCCATGAAATGTCGAAAAAGATGCGGGGTATGCTGCTCACAGCACCTGGTATTCCCAAGCGGTCTCCCAATCAGGTACTAAACAGGCCGAACCATGCTTGGCTTCCGAGATCGGAGGAGATCGGGCCTTTTCAGGGTGGTATGGCCGTGAGCGGCACTGCTCTTGCAGATGGACACCCATGAAATGTCGAAAAAGATGCGGGGTATGATGCTCACAGCACCTGGTATTCCCAAGCGGTCTCCCAATCAGGTACTAACCAGGCCGAACCATGCTTGGCTTCCGAGATCGGACGAGATCGGGCCTTTTCAGGGTGGTATGGCCGTGAACGGTACTGCACTAGCAGATGGACACCCATGAAATGTCGAAAAAGATGCGGGGCATGGTTCTCACAGCACCTGGTATTCCCAAGCGGTCTCCCAATCTGGTACTAAACAAGTCTAACCATGCTTGGCTTCCGAGATCGGGCGAGATCGGGCCTTTTCAGGGTGGTATGGCCGTGAGCGGTACTGCTTTTGCAGATGGACACCCATGAAATGTCGAAAAAGATGCGGGGTATGATGCTCACAGCACCTGGTATTCCCAAGCGGTCTCCCAACCAGGTACTAACCAGGCCCAACCATGCTTGGCTTCCAAGATCGGACGAGATCGGGCCTTTTCAGGGTGGTATGGCCGTGAGCGGTACTGCACTAGCAGATGGACACCCATGAAATGTCGAAAAAGATGCGGGGCATGATGCTCCCAGCACCTGGTATTCCCAAGCGGTCTCCCAATCAGGTACTAACCAGGCCGAACCATGCTTGGCTTCCGAGATCAGACGAGATCAGGCCTTTTCAGGGTGGTATGGCCGTGAGCGGTACTGCTCTTGCAGATGGACACCCATGAGCTAAAGTATTAATTCGACCTTCTACACCTGCTACCCAAATCAATTGGGATTTGACATTATTCAAAGTCAGTTGGATTATTCAGGTTATAAAAGAGGGGGGAAAAGGCAGGAATATATACAGCTATGTTTTACTTTTGTGCATTTCAGGCCAAATTGGTATTTGTCTTTGAGTCAGCAATAATAACAAAGGAGTAAAGTCAGCTTGATTGCAGTAAGACTTTTTGCACTCTATACACTCAATTTTCACATGTTGTTTTACTTCTGGACGCTGCAAATGGACTGCACATCTGTTGCATCGTGTGTATATATGTGTATTACCGTACTTTGAATTTTGATTTAAACCTTTACAACCCAACTACCTCAGATCAAGCAATTATAATGTAAAGTAGTAGATGTTTAAAAAAAGCACCAAATGCAAAAAGATAACAAAATAACAATACTAAATAGTCAAATAAGCAACTCCATTATTCTTTTAGAGAAAATATCTCAGCGGGGTCAAGTCATTCAATTCAAATCGACTGGTAATCAGATTCAATTAAAGACTAACTGATTGGGTGCAATGTTGTAGTGGTAGCACAACTAAATGAATTCACTGAATTTAAATGGGATTTATAAGTGTTTTCACATTTTATACTGTAAAACAAAAAATCACATAGGATTTATGGTTAAACACTGGAGCTACAGAATTTTACCAGAAATTACATTCAATTGGTATAGCACTTCAATAACCACCAATTTATTGGAACACTATTGTAGATTTTTCATTTCACTGAAACTAAAATTATATTGCTCCACCACCACATGCACACACCCCTTTTTTACTGTATAACTCTAGCAACCACAAGTATTTTATTTTTATTTTTTTAAGAAGAAAATGACTGACTATTCTTCTGTCTGTTCAGATATCACTACTTTTACATGATAAGAGAAGTAATTTTTAAAGAAGGCTCAGCAAAATACCCAGCATTCAATAGTACTGGCATGCTGGATCTTGCAAACTACACTCCTCAACTGCACGGAAAAAAAATAGAAAAAAACAGTCATACATTGTCTGCAGTACTTTCCACTCATTCGCTTACACTTTGTACTCCATCCTTTCTACACAAAAAGCATCATCCCGCTGTTACAGAGTAAAGAAGGTTGCACAGAGTCCTTTTCTTGCTGTTCTGTCTCTTTAGAACAGAAGGACACTTTGCGCTTCACAGAATGCAAGTCTACAAGTACTGCTGCTTAGATGTGGTTGAATGTTAGGCCCCTAAGAAATACATGTGAAGCAACAGCAATGCTTTACAAGGTGTCTATTGTTTATATAAATAAACATAAAACAGGTTACGAAAACATGCTGTAAAATCCAAATCATATTTTATCATAGTTTCACATGCTTAAACTAATAGTAATTGTTTAGTATAAATGATCGTCATGTGAAAGACATTGTTTAGTATTCTTTCATTCATTCATTCTCTCAACCGCTTATCCTCACAAGGGTCACGGGGGGTGCTAAGGCCTATCCCAGCTATCTACGGGCACCAGGCGGGGGACAAAAGAATGAACATAATTTAAAGTAATTGCTCTACAGTTGTACTGCATACCGGAGGCCATTTTATTCATTCAGATCAAGAACCTCAAATAACATATCGGCTGGTATTGTTGGAGATGGAAATCCAACTCATTTTATCTCTGAGGGCTAGCTGCGAATGCACTTGCATTATGTCAGTAAAATTCTAGAAATCATAGCGAAAGGGTTATTTTTCAAGAAAATCTGTTCCCGAAAGACCGACAAATTGTCTTTATTTGATGCTCTTGTCAGGAGAGGTTGGATTGCCTTTCCTGGCATGACGTCACGATAACTATCAGCTGTCACTAATTACGTGATTAGATTATTTTTGGCGTCACTGGACAAGGTCCAAGTGGACATGGGGAAGCTGGAGCACCTCTTTGAGTCCAGGGCCAAAGAGACGCCATGGGCCAAGAAAGCGCCAGAGAGCAAAAAGTCCGAGATCCTGGTTCTGGACTCCAAGCGGAGCACCGCCATCAACATCGGGATGACGGTCCTGCCCGCCGTTCACGTCATCAAGAGCGCCATCCTCAACTTTGACGACTTTGCCATCAACAAGGAGGGTGTGGAGAAGATCCTGAGCATGACACCCACAGAGGAGGAGAAGCAGAAGATCCGCGAGGCTCGCTCGGCCAATCCCGACGTTCCCCTGGGGACGGCCGAGGAATTCCTCTCGGGCCTGGCTTCCGTCAGCGCCTTGACCCCCCGCCTGCAGCTGTGGTCTTTCAAACTCAACTATGAGGCACTCGAGCAGGAGATCGCCGAGCCCCTGTTTGACCTGAAGTTGGGCATGGAGCAGCTGGCCGGCAACCGGACCTTCAAGAAGATCCTGGCCACGCTGCTGGCCGTGGGGAACTTCCTCAACGGGTGTCCTCCTCACCAGAATCTTCAGGCTCCCTCCATGGTGAATCAATTCCTCTGGGCATAGGCATAAGATAACTTGGGCACTCTCTGGTGGTTGTACGCACCTGGGCATCATGATGAAACGGTAAAGGCTTCCCAGGGCGACGTGCATAGCAGTGGTGGGGCGTATGAGTACGCTGCGGCTCTAACTCTTCTACCAGCTGTGGCTCATCTCTAGAAATGATGTGCCTGAGAGCCCCGCACCACGGTGTGTCCATTACAAAATTCCTAAACGATTCTGAGGGGTTTCTTATACATTCCAAGCAGTCCGGTGTCTTCGAGGTGGATGGTTTGCGTCGCCGAGTGCGTCGGCGCGAGCGTGGGTGGCGCTCCGCTGGGTCCATAATGGTTGGATCGTGCTGTTACGATTTCGCCGCGTAGTGCGACGCGATCGTAGGGTAAGTTGAACCCAGATGCAGAGTCGCCGAAGTAATTGGAAAGGTGAGGCAGATCTGTAGCTCTTGTTGGTTGATTTAATAAACGGGGTAACATAACTTAAACAACTTGGCTTGACCACTCATTACAAACGAACTGAACATGCGGCGTGGCGTCAATGGAAACAGCAATTACTACGAGGATTAACAGGAAACGAAACCAGAACTTAACCAGTCGATCCAACCGCGTCCACAGAAAATCATAATGCTTAAATACCAAAAATAATCTAATCACGTAATTAGTGACAGCTGATAGTTATCGTGACGTCATGCCAGGAAAGGCAATCCAACCACTCCTGACAGCTCTGAGTGATTTTGGATCCTTTGTTTCTCCCCCAAGTAATGAGGACATGTTCTTTTTAAGATAGCTCTCCATCTAAGTCCTACTATAGGTCCAGTCTTGGTAAAAGGTGCATGATGACAACTGATCTATCTGAAATCCAGAATTTGATCTGGATTTCAGATAGATCACCCATGAAATGTCGAAAAAGATGCGGGGTATGATGCTCACAGCACCTGGTATTCCCAAGCGGTCTTCCAATCAGGTACTAACCAGGCCGCACCATGCTTGGCTTCCGAGATCGAACGAGATCGGGCGTTTTCAGGGTGGTATGGCCGTGAGCGGTACTGCACTAGCAGATGGACACCCATGAAATGTCGAAAAAGATGCGGGGTATGATGCTCACAGCACCTGGTATTCCCAAGCGGTCTCCCAATCAGGTACTAACCAGGCCGAACCATGCTTGGCTTCCGAGATCGGACGAGATCGGGCCTTTTCAGGGTGGTATGGCCGTGAACGGTACTGCACTAGCAGATGGACACCCATGAAATGTCGAAAAAGATGCGGGGCATGGTTCTCACAGCACCTGGTATTCCCAAGCGGTCTCCCAATCTGGTACTAAACAAGTCTAACCATGCTTGGCTTCCGAGATCGGGCGAGATCGGGCCTTTTCAGGGTGGTATGGCCGTGAGCGGTACTGCTTTTGCAGATGGACACCCATGAAATGTCGAAAAAGATGCGGGGTATGATGCTCACAGCACCTGGTATTCCCAAGCGGTCTCCCAACCAGGTACTAACCAGGCCCAACCATGCTTGGCTTCCAAGATCGGACGAGATCGGGCCTTTTCAGGGTGGTATGGCCGTGAGCGGTACTGCACTAGCAGATGGACACCCATGAAATGTCGAAAAAGATGCGGGGCATGATGCTCCCAGCACCTGGTATTCCCAAGCGGTCTCCCAGTCAGGTACTAACCAGGCCGAACCATGCTTGGCTTCCGAGATCGGACGAGATCAGGCCTTTTCAGGGTGGTATGGCCGTGAGCGGTACTGCTCTTGCAGATGGACACCCATGAGCTAAAGTATTAATTCGACCTTCTACACCTGCTACCCAAATCAATTGGGATTTGACATTATTCAAAGTCAGTTGGATTATTCAGGTTATAAAAGAGGGGGGAAAAGGCAGGAATATATACAGCTATGTTTTACTTTTGTGCATTTCAGGGCAAATTGGTATTTGTCTTTGAGTCAGCAATAATAACAAAGGAGTAAAGTCAGCTTGATTGCAGTAAGACTTTTTGCACTCTATACACTCAATTTTCACATGTTGTTTTACTTCTGGACGCTGCAAATGGACTGCACATCTGTTGCATCGTGTGTATATATGTGTATTACCGTACTTTGAATTTTGATTTAAACCTTTACAACCCAACTACCTCAGATCAAGCAATTATAATGTAAAGTAGTAGATGTTTAAAAAAAGCACCAAATGCAAAAAGATAACAAAATAACAATACTAAATAGTCAAATAAGCAACTCCATTATTCTTTTAGAGAAAATATCTCAGCGGGGTCAAGTCATTCAATTCAAATCGACTGGTAATCAGATTCAATTAAAGACTAACTGATTGGGTGCAATGTTGTAGTGGCAGCACAACTAAATGAATTCACTGAATTTAAATGGGATTTATAAGTGTTTTCACATTTTATACTGTAAAACAAAAAATCACATAGGATTTATGGTTAAACACTGGAGCTACAGAATTTTACCAGAAATTACATTCAATTGGTATAGCACTTCAATAACCACCAATTTATTGGAACACTATTGTAGATTTTTCATTTCACTGAAACTAAAATTATATTGCTCCACCACCACATGCACACACCCCTTTTTTACTGTATAACTCTAGCAACCACAAGTATTTTATTTTTATTTTTTTAAGAAGAAAATGACTGACTATTCTTCTGTCTGTTCAGATATCACTACTTTTACATGATAAGAGAAGTAATTTTTAAAGAAGGCTCAGCAAAATACCCAGCATTCAATAGTACTGGCATGCTGGATCTTGCAAACTACACTCCTCAACTGCACGGAAAAAAAATAGAAAAAAACAGTCATACATTGTCTGCAGTACTTTCCACTCATTCGCTTACACTTTGTACTCCATCCTTTCTACACAAAAAGCATCATCCCGCTGTTAGAGTAAAGAAGGTTGCACAGAGTCCTTTTCTTGCTGTTCTGTCTCTTTAGAACAGAAGGACACTTTGCGCTTCACAGAATGCAAGTCTACAAGTACTGCTGCTTAGATGTGGTTGAATGTTAGGCCCCTAAGAAATACATGTGAAGCAACAGCAATGCTTTACAAGGTGTCTATTGTTTATATAAATAAACATAAAACAGGTTACGAAAACATGCTGTAAAATCCAAATCATATTTTATCATAGTTTCACATGCTTAAACTAATAGTAATTGTTTAGTATAAATGATCGTCATGTGAAAGACATTGTTTAGTATTCTTTCATTCATTCATTCTCTCAACCGCTTATCCTCACAAGGGTCACGGGGGGTGCTAAGGCCTATCCCAGCTATCTACGGGCACCAGGCGGGGGACAAAAGAATGAACATAATTTAAAGTAATTGCTCTACAGTTGTACTGCATACCGGAGGCCATTTAATTCATTCAGATCAAGAACCTCAAATAACATATCGGCTGGTATTGTTGGAGATGGAAATCCAACTCATTTTATCTCTGAGGGCTAGCTGCGAATGCACTTGCATTATGTCAGTAAAATTCTAGAAATCATAGCGAAAGGGTTATTTTTCAAGAAAATCTGTTCCCGAAAGACCGACAAATTGTCTTTATTTGATGCTCTTGTCAGGAGAGGTTGGATTGCCTTTCCTGGCATGACGTCACGATAACTATCAGCTGTCACTAATTACGTGATTAGATTATTTTTGGCGTCACTGGACAAGGTCCAAGTGGACATGGGGAAGCTGGAGCACCTCTTTGAGTCCAGGGCCAAAGAGACGCCATGGGCCAAGAAAGCGCCAGAGAGCAAAAAGTCCGAGATCCTGGTTCTGGACTCCAAGCGGAGCACCGCCATCAACATCGGGATGACGGTCCTGCCCGCCGTTCACGTCATCAAGAGCGCCATCCTCAACTTTGACGACTTTGCCATCAACAAGGAGGGTGTGGAGAAGATCCTGAGCATGACGCCCACAGAGGAGGAGAAGCAGAAGATCCGCGAGGCTCGCTCGGCCAATCCCGACGTTCCCCTGGGGACGGCCGAGGAATTCCTCTCGGGCCTGGCTTCCGTCAGCGCCTTGACCCCCCGCCTGCAGCTGTGGTCTTTCAAACTCAACTATGAGGCACTCGAGCAGGAGATCGCCGAGCCCCTGTTTGACCTGAAGTTGGGCATGGAGCAGCTGGCCGGCAACCGGACCTTCAAGAAGATCCTGGCCACGCTGCTGGCCGTGGGGAACTTCCTCAACGGGTGTCCTCCTCACCAGAATCTTCAGGCTCCCTCCATGGTGAATCAATTCCTCTGGGCATAGGCATAAGATAACTTGGGCGCTCTCTGGTGGTTGTACGCACCTGGGCATCATGATGAAACGGTAAAGGCTTCCCAGGGCGACGTGCATAGCAGTGGTGGGGCGTATGAGTACGCTGCGGCTCTAACTCTTCTACCAGCTGTGGCTCATCTCTAGAAATGATGTGCCTGAGAGCCCCGCACCACGGTGTGTCCATTACAAAATTCCTAAACGATTCTGAGGGGTTTCTTATACATTCCAAGCAGTCCGGTGTCTTCGAGGTGGATGGTTTGCGTCGCCGAGTGCGTCGGCGCGAGCGTGGGTGGCGCTCCGCTGGGTCCATAATGGTTGGATCGTGCTGTTACGATTTCGCCGCGTAGTGCGACGCGATCGTAGGGTAAGTTGAACCCAGATGCAGAGTCGCCGAAGTAATTGGAAAGGTGAGGCAGATCTGTAGCTCTTGTTGGTTGATTTAATAAACGGGGTAACATAACTTAAACAACTTGGCTTGACCACTCATTACAAACGAACTGAACATGCGGCGTGGCGTCAATGGAAACAGCAATTACTACGAGGATTAACAGGAAACGAAACCAGAACTTAACCAGTCGATCCAACCGCGTCCACAGAAAATCATAATGCTTAAATACCAAAAATAATCTAATCACGTAATTAGTGACAGCTGATAGTTATCGTGACGTCATGCCAGGAAAGGCAATCCAACCACTCCTGACAGCTCTGAGTGATTTTGGATCCTTTGTTTCTCCCCCAAGTAATGAGGACATGTTCTTTTTAAGATAGCTCTCCATCTAAGTCCTACTATAGGTCCAGTCTTGGTAAAAGGTGCATGATGACAACTGATCTATCTGAAATCCAGAATTTGATCTGGATTTCAGATAGATCACCCATGAAATGTCGAAAAAGATGCGGGGTATGATGCTCACAGCACCTGGTATTCCCAAGCGGTCTCCCAATCAGGTACTAACCAGGCCGCACCATGCTTGGCTTCCGAGATCGAACGAGATCGGGCCTTTTCAGGGTGGTATGGCCGTGAGCGGTACTGCACTAGCAGATGGACACCCATGAAATGTCGAAAAAGATGCGGGGTATGATGCTCACAGCACCTGGTATTCCCAAGCGGTCTCCCAATCAGGTACTAACCAGGCCGAACCATGCTTGGCTTCCGAGATCGGACGAGATCGGGCCTTTTCAGGGTGGTATGGCCGTGAGCGGTACTGCCTTTGCAGATGGACACCCATGAAATGTCGAAAAAGATGCGGGGTATGCTGCTCACAGCACCTGGTATTCCCAAGCGGTCTCCCAATCAGGTACTAAACAGGCCGAACCATGCTTGGCTTCCGAGATCGGAGGAGATCGGGCCTTTTCAGGGTGGTATGGCCGTGAGCGGTACTGCTCTTGCAGATGGACACCCATGAAATGTCGAAAAAGATGCGGGGTATGATGCTCACAGCACCTGGTATTCCCAAGCGGTCTCCCAATCAGGTACTAACCAGGCCGAACCATGCTTGGCTTCCGAGATCGGACGAGATCGGGCCTTTTCAGGGTGGTATGGCCGTGAACGGTACTGCACTAGCAGATGGACACCCATGAAATGTCGAAAAAGATGCGGGGCATGGTTCTCACAGCACCTGGTATTCCCAAGCGGTCTCCCAATCTGGTACTAAACAAGTCTAACCATGCTTGGCTTCCGAGAACGGGCGAGATCGGGCCTTTTCAGGGTGGTATGGCCGTGAGCGGTACTGCTTTTGCAGATGGACACCCATGAAATGTCGAAAAAGATGCGGGGTATGATGCTCACAGCACCTGGTATTCCCAAGCGGTCTCCCAACCAGGTACTAACCAGGCCCAACCATGCTTGGCTTCCAAGATCGGACGAGATCGGGCCTTTTCAGGGTGGTATGGCCGTGAGCGGTACTGCACTAGCAGATGGACACCCATGAAATGTCGAAAAAGATGCGGGGTATGATGCTCACAGCACCTGGTATTCCCAAGCGGTCTCCCAGTCAGGTACTAACCAGGCCGAACCATGCTTGGCTTCCGAGATCGGACGAGATCAGGCCTTTTCAGGGTGGTATGGCCGTGAGCGGTACTGCTCTTGCAGATGGACACCCATGAGCTAAAGTATTAATTCGACCTTCTACACCTGCTACCCAAATCAATTGGGATTTGACATTATTCAAAGTCAGTTGGAATATTCAGGTTATAAAAGAGGGGGGAAAAGGCAGGAATATATACAGCTATGTTTTACTTTTGTGCATTTCAGGCCAAATTGGTATTTGTCTTTGAGTCAGCAATAATAACAAAGGAGTAAAGTCAGCTTGATTGCAGTAAGACTTTTTGCACTCTATACACTCAATTTTCACATGTTGTTTTACTTCTGGACGCTGCAAATGGACTGCACATCTGTTGCATCGTGTGTATATATGTGTATTACCGTACTTTGAATTTTGATTTAAACCTTTACAACCCAACTACCTCAGATCAAGCAATTATAATGTAAAGTAGTAGATGTTTAAAAAAAGCACCAAATGCAAAAAGATAACAAAATAACAATACTAAATAGTCAAATAAGCAACTCCATTATTCTTTTAGAGAAAATATCTCAGCGGGGTCAAGTCATTCAATTCAAATCGACTGGTAATCAGATTCAATTAAAGACTAACTGATTGGGTGCAATGTTGTAGTGGCAGCACAACTAAATGAATTCACTGAATTTAAATGGGATTTATAAGTGTTTTCACATTTTATACTGTAAAACAAAAAATCACATAGGATTTATGGTTAAACACTGGAGCTACAGAATTTTACCAGAAATTACATTCAATTGGTATAGCACTTCAATAACCACCAATTTATTGGAACACTATTGTAGATTTTTCATTTCACTGAAACTAAAATTATATTGCTCCACCACCACATGCACACACCCCTTTTTTACTGTATAACTCTAGCAACCACAAGTATTTTATTTTTATTTTTTTAAGAAGAAAATGACTGACTATTCTTCTGTCTGTTCAGATATCACTACTTTTACATGATAAGAGAAGTAATTTTTAAAGAAGGCTCAGCAAAATACCCAGCATTCAATAGTACTGGCATGCTGGATCTTGCAAACTACACTCCTCAACTGCACGGAAAAAAAATAGAAAAAAACAGTCATACATTGTCTGCAGTACTTTCCACTCATTCGCTTACACTTTGTACTCCATCCTTTCTACACAAAAAGCATCATCCCGCTGTTACAGAGTAAAGAAGGTTGCACAGAGTCCTTTTCTTGCTGTTCTGTCTCTTTAGAACAGAAGGACACTTTGCGCTTCACAGAATGCAAGTCTACAAGTACTGCTGCTTAGATGTGGTTGAATGTTAGGCCCCTAAGAAATACATGTGAAGCAACAGCAATGCTTTACAAGGTGTCTATTGTTTATATAAATAAACATAAAACAGGTTACGAAAACATGCTGTAAAATCCAAATCATATTTTATCATAGTTTCACATGCTTAAACTAATAGTAATTGTTTAGTATAAATGATCGTCATGTGAAAGACATTGTTTAGTATTCTTTCATTCATTCATTCTCTCAACCGCTTATCCTCACAAGGGTCACGGGGGGTGCTAAGGCCTATCCCAGCTATCTACGGGCACCAGGCGGGGGACAAAAGAATGAACATAATTTAAAGTAATTGCTCTACAGTTGTACTGCATACCGGAGGTCATTTAATTCATTCAGATCAAGAACCTCAAATAACATATCGGCTGGTATTGTTGGAGATGGAAATCCAACTCATTTTATCTCTGAGGGCTAGCTGCGAATGCACTTGCATTATGTCAGTAAAATTCTAGAAATCATAGCGAAAGGGTTATTTTTCAAGAAAATCTGTTCCCGAAAGACCGACAAATTGTCTTTATTTGATGCTCTTGTCAGGAGAGGTTGGATTGCCTTTCCTGGCATGACGTCACGATAACTATCAGCTGTCACTAATTACGTGATTAGATTATTTTTGGCGTCACTGGACAAGGTCCAAGTGGACATGGGGAAGCTGGAGCACCTCTTTGAGTCCAGGGCCAAAGAGACGCCATGGGCCAAGAAAGCGCCAGAGAGCAAAAAGTCCGAGATCCTGGTTCTGGACTCCAAGCGGAGCACCGCCATCAACATCGGGATGACGGTCCTGCCCGCCGTTCACGTCATCAAGAGCGCCATCCTCAACTTTGACGACTTTGCCATCAACAAGGAGGGTGTGGAGAAGATCCTGAGCATGACGCCCACAGAGGAGGAGAAGCAGAAGATCCGCGAGGCTCGCTCGGCCAATCCCGACGTTCCCCTGGGGACGGCCGAGGAATTCCTCTCGGGCCTGGCTTCCGTCAGCGCCTTGACCCCCCGCCTGCAGCTGTGGTCTTTCAAACTCAACTATGAGGCACTCGAGCAGGAGATCGCCGAGCCCCTGTTTGACCTGAAGTTGGGCATGGAGCAGCTGGCCGGCAACCGGACCTTCAAGAAGATCCTGGCCACGCTGCTGGCCGTGGGGAACTTCCTCAACGGGTGTCCTCCTCACCAGAATCTTCAGGCTCCCTCCATGGTGAATCAATTCCTCTGGGCATAGGCATAAGATAACTTGGGCGCTCTCTGGTGGTTGTACGCACCTGGGCATCATGATGAAACGGTAAAGGCTTCCCAGGGCGACGTGCATAGCAGTGGTGGGGCGTATGAGTACGCTGCGGCTCTAACTCTTCTACCAGCTGTGGCTCATCTCTAGAAATGATGTGCCTGAGAGCCCCGCACCACGGTGTGTCCATTACAAAATTCCTAAACGATTCTGAGGGGTTTCTTATACATTCCAAGCAGTCCGGTGTCTTCGAGGTGGATGGTTTGCGTCGCCGAGTGCGTCGGCGCGAGCGTGGGTGGCGCTCCGCTGGGTCCATAATGGTTGGATCGTGCTGTTACGATTTCGCCGCGTAGTGCGACGCGATCGTAGGGTAAGTTGAACCCAGATGCAGAGTCGCCGAAGTAATTGGAAAGGTGAGGCAGATCTGTAGCTCTTGTTGGTTGATTTAATAAACGGGGTAACATAACTTAAACAACTTGGCTTGACCACTCATTACAAACGAACTGAACATGCGGCGTGGCGTCAATGGAAACAGCAATTACTACGAGGATTAACAGGAAACGAAACCAGAACTTAACCAGTCGATCCAACCGCGTCCACAGAAAATCATAATGCTTAAATACCAAAAATAATCTAATCACGTAATTAGTGACAGCTGATAGTTATCGTGACGTCATGCCAGGAAAGGCAATCCAACCACTCCTGACAGCTCTGAGTGATTTTGGATCCTTTGTTTCTCCCCCAAGTAATGAGGACATGTTCTTTTTAAGATAGCTCTCCATCTAAGTCCTACTATAGGTCCAGTCTTGGTAAAAGGTGCATGATGACAACTGATCTATCTGAAATCCAGAATTTGATCTGGATTTCAGATAGATCACCCATGAAATGTCGAAAAAGATGCGGGGTATGATGCTCACAGCACCTGGTATTCCCAAGCGGTCTCCCAATCAGGTACTAACCAGGCCGAACCATGCTTGGCTTCCGAGATCGGACGAGATCGGGCCTTTTCAGGGTGGTATGGCCGTGAGCGGTACTGCTTTTGCAGATGGACACCCATGAAATGTCGAAAAAGATGCGGGGTATGCTGCTCACAGCACCTGGTATTCCCAAGCGGTCTCCCAATCAGGTACTAAACAGGCCGAACCATGCTTGGCTTCCGAGATCGGACGAGATCGGGCCTTTTCAGGGTGGTATGGCCGTGAGCGGTACTGCTCTTGCAGATGGACACCCATGAAATGTCGAAAAAGATGCGGGGTATGATGCTCTCAGCACCTGGTATTCCCAAGCGGTTTCCCAATCAGGTACTAAACAGGCCGGACCATGCTTGGCTGCCGAGATCGGACGAGATCGGGCCTTTTCAGGGTGGTATGGCCGTGAGCAGTACTGCACTTGCAGATGGACACCCATGAAATGTCGAAAAAGATGCGGGGTATGATGCTCACAGCACCTGGTATTCCCAAGCGATCTCCCAATCTGGTACTAACCAGGCCGAACCATGCTTGGCTTCCGAGATTGGACGAGATCGGGCCTTTTCAGGGTGGTATGGCCGTGAGCAGTACTGCTCTTGCAGATGGACACCCATGAAATGTCGAAAAAGATGCGGGGTATGATGCTCACAGCACCTGGTATTCCCAAGCGGTCTCCCAATCAGGTACTAACCAGGCCAAACCATGCTTGTCTTCCGAGATCGGACGAGATTGGGCCTTTTCAGGGTGGTATGGCCGTAAGCAGTACTGCTCTTGCAGATGGACACCCATGAAATGTCGAAAAAGATGCGGGGTATGATGCTCACCGCACCTGGTATTCCCAAGCGGTCTCCCAATCAGGTACTAACCAGGCCGACCCATGCTTGGCTTCCGAGATCGGACGAGATCGGGCCTTTTCAGGGTGGTATGGCCGTGAGCGGTACTGCACTAGCAGATGGACACCCATGAAATGTCGAAAAAGATGCGGGGTATGATGCTCACAGCACCTGGTATTCCCAAGCGGTCTCCCAATCAGGTACTAACCAGGCCGAACCATGCTTGGCTTCCGAGACCGGACGAGATCGGGCCTTTTCAGGGTGGTATGGCCGTGAGCAGTACTGCTCTTGCAGATGGACACCCATGAAATGTCGAAAAAGATGCGGGGTATGATGCTCACCGCACCTGGTATTCCCAAGCGGTCTCCCAATCAGGTACTAACCAGGCCGACCCATGCTTGGCTGCCGAGATCGGACGAGATCGGGCGAGATCGGGCCTTATCAGGGTGGTATGGCCGTGAGCGGTACTGCTCTTGCAGATGGACACCCATGAAATGTCGAAAAAGATGCGGGGTATGATGCTCACAGCACCTGGTATTCCCAAGCGGTCTCCCAATCAGGTACTAAACAGGCCGAACCATGCTTGGCTGCCGAGATCGGACGAGATCGGGCCTTTTCAGGGTGGTATGGCCGTGAGCGGTACTGCACTAGCAGATGGACACCCATGAAATGTCGCAAAAGATGCGGGGTATGATGCTCACAGCACCTGGTATTCCCAAGCGGTCTCCCAATCAGGTACTAAACAGGCCGAACCATGCGTGGCTTCCGAGATCGGACGAGATCGGGCCTTTTCAGGGTGGTATGGCCGTGAGCGGTACTGCACTAGCAGATGGACACCCATGAAATGTCGAAAAAGATGCGGGGTATGATGCTCACAGCACCTGGTATTCCCAAGCGGTCTCCCAATCAGGTACTAACCAGGCCGAACCATGCTTGGCTTCCGAGATCGGACGAGATCGGGCCTTTTCAGGGTGGTATGGCCGTGAGCGGTACTGCACTAGCAGATGGACACCCATGAAATCTCGAAAAAGATGCGGGGTATGATGCTCACAGCCCCTGGTATTCCCAAGCGGTCTCCCAATCAGGTACTAAACAGGCCGAACCATGCGTGGCTTCCGAGATCGGACGAGATCGGGCCTTTTCAGGGTGGTATGGCCGTGAGCGGTACTGCTCTTGCAGATGGACACCCATGAAATGTCGAAAAAGATGCTGGGTATGATGCTTACAGCACCTGGTATTCCCAAGCGGTCTCCCAATCAGGTACTAACCAGGCCGAACCATGCTTGGCTTCCGATATCGGACGAGATCGGGCCTTTTCAGGATGGTATGGCCGTGTGCGGTACTGCACTAGCAGATGGACACCCATGAAATGTCGAAAAAGATGCGGGGTATCATGCTCACAGCACCTGGTATTCCCAAGCGGTCTCCCAATCAGGTACTAACCAGGCCGAACCATGCTTGGCTGCCGAGATCGGACGAGATCGGGCCTTATAAGGGTGGTATGGCCGTGAGCGGTACTCTTCTTGCAGATGGACACCCATGAAATGTCGAAAAAGATGCGGGGTATGATGCTCACAGCACCTGGTATTCCCAAGCGGTCTCCCAATCAGGCACTAACCAGGCCGAACAATGCTTGGCTGCCGAGATCGGACGAGATCGGGCCTTTTCAGGGTGGTATGGCCGTGAGCGGTACTGCTATTGCAGATGGACACCAATGAAAAGTCGAAAAAGATGCGGGGTATGATGCTCACAGCACCTGGTATTCCCAAGCGATCTCCCAATCAGGTACTAACCAGGCCGAACCATGCTTGGCTTCCGGGATTGGACGAGATCGGGCCTTTTCAGGGTGGTATGGCCGTGAGCAGTACTGCTCTTGCAGATGGACACCCATGAAATGTCGAAAAAGATGCGGGGTATGATGCTCACAGCACCTGGTATTCCCAAGCGGTCTCCCAATCAGGTACTAACCAGGCCAAACCATGCTTGGCTTCCAAGATCGGACGAGATTGGGCCTTTTCAGGGTGGTATGGCCGTAAGCAGTACTGCTCTTGCAGATGGACACCCATGAAATGTCGAAAAAGATGCGGGGTATGATGCTCACCGCACCTGGTATTCCCAAGCGGTCTCCCAATCAGGTACTAACCAGGCCGACCCATGCTTGGCTTCCGAAATCGGACGAGATCGGGCCTTTTCAGGGTGGTATGGCCGTGAGCAGTACTGCTCTTGCAGATGGACACCCATGAAATGTCGAAAAAGATGCGGGGTATGATGCTCACCGCACCTGGTATTCCCAAGCGGTCTCCCAATCAGGTACTAACCAGGCCGAACCATGCTTGGCTTCCGAGATCGGACGAGATCGGGCCTTTTCAGGGTGGTATGGCCGTGAGCGGTACTGCGCCAGCAGATGGACACCCATGAAATGTCGAAAAAGATGCGGGGTATGATGCTCACAGCACCTGTTATTCCCAAGCGGTCTCCCAATCAGGTACTAACCAGGCCGAACCATGCTTGGCTTCCGAGACCGGACGAGATCGGGCCTTTTCAGGGTGGTATGGCCGTGAGCAGTACTGCTCTCGCAGATGGACACCCATGAAATGTCGAAAAAGATGCGGGGTATGATGCTCACCGCACCTGGTATTCCCAAGCGGTCTCCCAATCAGGTACTAACCAGGCCGACCCATGCTTGGCTGCCGAGATCGGACGAGATCGGGCGAGATCGGGCCTTATCAGGGTGGTATGGCCGTGAGCGGTACTGCTCTTGCAGATGGACACCCATGAAATGTCGAAAAAGATGCGGGGTATGATGCTCACAGCACCTGGTATTCCCAAGCGGTCTCCCAATCAGGTACTAAACAGGCTGAACCATGCTTGGCTGCCGAGATCGGACGAGATCGGGCCTTTTCAGGGTGGTATGGCCGTGAGCGGTACTGCACTAGCAGATGGACACCCATGAAATGTCGCAAAAGATGCGGGGTATGATGCTCACAGCACCTGGTATTCCCAAGCGGTCTCCCAATCAGGTACTAAACAGGCCGAACCATGCGTGGCTTCCGAGATCGGACGAGATCGGGCCTTTTCAGGGTGGTATGGCCGTGAGCGGTACTGCACTAGCAGATGGACACCCATGAAATGTCGAAAAAGATGCGGGGTATGATGCTCACAGCACCTGGTATTCCCAAGCGGTCTCCCAATCAGGTACTAACCAGGCCGAACCATGCTTGGCTTCCGAGATCGGACGAGATCGGGCCTTTTCAGGGTGGTATGGCCGTGAGCGGTACTGCACTAGCAGATGGACACCCATGAAATCTCGAAAAAGATGCGGGGTATGATGCTCACAGCCCCTGGTATTCCCAAGCGGTCTCCCAATCAGGTACTAAACAGGCCGAACCATGCGTGGCTTCCGAGATCGGACGAGATCGGGCCTTTTCAGGGTGGTATGGCCGTGAGCGGTACTGCACTAGCAGATGGACACCCATGAAATGTCGAAAAAGATGCGGGGTATCATGCTCACAGCACCTGGTATTCCCAGGCGGTCTTCCAATCAGGTACTAACCAGGCCGAACCATGCTTGGCTGCCGAGATCGGACGAGATCGGGCCTTATAAGGGTGGTATGGCCGTGAGCGGTACTCTTCTTGCAGATGGACACCCATGAAATGTCGAAAAAGATGCGGGGTATGATGCTCACAGCACCTGGTATTCCCAAGCGGTCTCCCAATCAGGCACTAACCAGGCCGAACAATGCTTGGCTGCCGAGATCGGACGAGATCGGGCCTTTTCAGGGTGGTATGGCCGTGAGCGGTACTGCTATTGCAGATGGACACCAATGAAAAGTCGAAAAAGATGCGGGGTATGATGCTCACAGCACCTGGTATTCCCAAGCGGTCTCCCAATCAGGTACTAAACAGGCCGAACCATGCTTGGCTTCCAAGATCGGACAAGATCGGGCCTTTTCAGGGTGGTATGGCCGTGAGCGATACTGCTCCTGCAGATGGACACCCATGAAATGTCGAGAAAGATGCGGGGTATGATGCTCACAGCACCTGGTATTCCCAAGCGGTCACCCAATCAGGTACTAACCAGGCCGAACCATGCTTAGCTTCCGAGATCGGACGAGATCGGGCCTTTTCAGGGTGGTATGGCCGTGAGCGGTACTGGACTAGCAGATGGACACCCATGAAATGTCGAAAAAGATGCGGGGTATGATGCTCACAGCACCTGGTATTCCCAAGCGGTCTCCCAATCAGGTACTAACCAGGCCGAACCATGCTTGGCTTCCGAGATCGGACAAGATCGGGCCTTTTCAGGGTGGTATGGCCGTGAGCGGTACTGCTCTTGCAGATGAACACCCATTAAATGTCGAAAAAGATGCGGGGAATGATGCTCACAGCACCTGGTATTCCCAAGCGGTCTCCCAATCAGGTACTAAACAGGCCGAACCATGCTTGGCTGCCGAGATCGGACGAGATCGGGCCTTTTCAGGGTGGTATGGCCGTGAGCGGTACTGCTTTTGCAGATGGACACCCATGAAATGTCGATAAAGATGCGGGGTATGATGCTCACAGCACCTGGTATTCCCAAGCGGTCTCCCAATCAGGTACTAACCAGGCTGAACCATGCTTGGCTTCCGAGATCGGGCGAGATCGGGCCTTTTCAGGGTGGTATGGCCGTGAGCTGTACTGCTCTTGCAGATGGACACCCATGAAATGTTGAAAAAGATGCGGGGTATGATGCTCACAGCACCTGGTATTCCCAAGCAGTCTCCCAATCAAGTACTAAACAGGCCGAACCATGCTTGGCTTCCAAGATCGGACGAGATTGGGCCTTTTCAGGGTGGTATGGCCATGAGCGATACTGCACTTGCAGATGGACACCCATTAAATGTCAAAAAAGATGCGGGGAATGATGCTCACAGCATCTGGTATTCCCAAGCGGTCTCCCAATCAGGTACTAAACAGGCCGAACCATGCTTGGCTTCCGAGATCGGACGAGATCGGGCCTTTTCAGGGTGGTATGGCCGTGAGCGGTACTGCATTAGCAGATGGACACCCATGAAATGTCGAAAAAGATGCGGGGTATGATGCTCACAGCACCTGGTATTCCCAAGCGGTCTCCCAATCAGGTACTAACCAGGCCGAACCATGCTTGGCTGCTGAGATCGGACGAAATCGGGCGAGATCGGGCCTTTTCAGGGTGGTATGGCCGTGAGCGGTACTGCTCTTGCAGATGGACACCCATGATATGTCGAAAAAGTTGCGGGGTATGATGCTCACAGCACCTGGTATTCCCAAGCGGTCTCCCAATCAGGTACTAACCAGGCCGAACTATGCTTGGCTGCCGAGATCGGACGAGATCGGGCGAGATCGGGCCTTATCAGGGTGGTATGACCGTGAGCGGTACTGCTCTTGCAGATGGACACCCATGAAATGTCGAAAAAGATGCGGGGTATGATGCTCACAGCACCTGGTATTCCGAAGCGGTCTCCCAATCAGGTACTAACCAGGCCGAACCATGCTTGGCTGCCGAGATCGGACGAGATCGGGCCTTATAAGGGTGGTATGGCCGTGAGCGGTACTCTTCTTGCAGATGGACACCCATGAAATGTCGAAAAAGATGCGGGGTATGATGCTCACAGCACCTGGTATTCCCAAGCGGTCTCCCAATCAGGCACTAACCAGGCCGAACAATGCTTGGCTGCCGAGATCGGACGAGATCGGGCCTTTTCAGGGTGGTATGGCCGTGAGCGGTACTGCTATTGCAGATGGACACCAATGAAAAGTCGAAAAAGATGCGGGGTATGATGCTCACAGCACCTGGTATTCCCAAGCGGTCTCCCAATCAGGTACTAAACAGGCCGAACCATGCTTGGCTTCCAAGATCGGACAAGATCGGGCCTTTTCAGGGTGGTATGGCCGTGAGCGATACTGCTCCTGCAGATGGACACCCATGAAATGTCGAGAAAGATGCGGGGTATGATGCTCACAGCACCTGGTATTCCCAAGCGGTCACCCAATCAGGTACTAACCAGGCCGAACCATGCTTAGCTTCCGAGATCGGACGAGATCGGGCCTTTTCAGGGTGGTATGGCCGTGAGCGGTACTGTACTAGCAGATGGACACCCATGAAATGTCGAAAAAGATGCGGGGTATGATGCTCACAGCACCTGGTATTCCCAAGCGGTCTCCCAATCAGGTACTAACCAGGCCGAACCATGCTTGGCTTCCGAGATCGGACAAGATCGGGCCTTTTCAGGGTGGTATGGCCGTGAGCGGTACTGCTCTTGCAGATGGACACCCATGAAATGTCGAAAAAGATGCGGGGTATGATGCTCACAGCACCTGGTATTCCCAAGCGGTCTTCCAATCAGGTACTAAACAGGCCGAAACATGCTTGGCTGCCGAGATCGGACGAGATCGGGCCTTTTCAGGGTGGTATGGCCGTGAGCTGTACTGCTTTTGCAGATGGACACCCATGAAATGTCGATAAAGATGCGGGGTATGATGCTCACAGCACCTGGTATTCCCAAGCGGTCTCCCAATCAGGTACTAACCAGGCCGAACCATGCTTGGCTTCCGAGATCGGGCGAGATCGGGCCTTTTCAGGGTGGTATGGCCGTGAGCTGTACTGCTCTTGCAGATGGACACCCATGAAATGTCGAAAAAGATGCGGGGTATGATGCTCACAGCACCTGGTATTCCCAAGCGGTCTCCCAATCAAGTACTAAACAGGCCGAACCATGCTTGGCTTCCAAGATCGGACGAGATTGGGCCTTTTCAGGGTGGTATGGCCATGAGCGATACTGCACTTGCAGATGGACACCCATTAAATGTCGAAAAAGATGCGGGGAATGATGCTCACAGCATCTGGTATTCCCAAGCGGTCTCCCAATCAGGTACTAAACAGGCCGAACCATGCTTGGCTTCCGAGATCGGACGAGATCGGGCCTTTTCAGGGTGGTATGGCCGTGAGCGGTACTGCATTAGCAGATGGACACCCATGAAATGTCGAAAAAGATGCGGGGTATGATGCTCACAGCACCTGGTATTCCCAAGCGGTCTCCCAATCAGGTACTAACCAGGCCGAACCATGCTTGGCTGCCGAGATCGGACGAAATGAAAAATGAAAATCAGACATAGGCATTGTCGTCATCATTGACTTGACAAAAAGCCTAGTAGTCATCATACCCTCAGCAGCGTATGACGAAATTGTATAGTGCTTCTCCACAAGTTCGTCTTCCCAGGCCAGACACATTTATGACATATTCATACTTGTTAGCTCTCCGCCTTGAGCGCCATTTTCCGGCGACTACAAGTTGCCTCACCGATGCCAACAAGAATAAGATGGATCACTTACCTCTGTCTTTATACTTACCCTCCCTCAGTCATCCTGTGGAAGGTAGATCTGCACCAAACAACCTTCCTGTTTCTTCAATTCGACTTGACTTAATTTCATAGTAGGGATATGTGTAGTCGTCACGTCACGTGTTGCTGCAGGTTCAGAGACCTGATGGCAGTTGGGAAGAAGCTGTCCTTGAGCCTGTTTGTCCGTGCTTTGTAGGACCTGTAGCGTCTGCCAGATGGAAGCAACTGGAACAGGCCGTGTCCAGGGTGGTATGGGTCTCCAACAATGGACCCGGCTCTTCTGAGGTATCGGGGGTTGGCAATGTCTTCTAGCGATGGCAGAGAGCAGCCGACGATCTTCTGGGCAGTGTTTATCACTCTCTGTATGGCTTTTTTGTCTGCTGTCGTGCTTCCGGTATACCACACTGTGATGCCGTAAGTCAGGATGCTCTCCACAGTGGCTCTGTAGAAGGTTGCCAGAAGCTTGGTGTCCAACTTGTCCCTTCTCAGTACCCTGAGGAAGTGGAGTCGTTTCTGGGCCTTCTTCACTAACACTGTGGTGTTTGTGGACCAGGAGAGCCTATCCGTGACGTGGACTCCCAGGAATTTGAACGATTGGACCCTGTCTACACATACTCCGTTAATGAGGAGTGGGGCCAGTTCTGTGCTGCGCTTGCGAAAGTCCAAGATTATTTCTTTAGTCTTTGCGGTATTCAGTGTAAGATTGTTCGCCGAGCACCAAGAAGACAGTTTGTCGACCTCGTCTCTGTAAGCTGACTCATCCCCGCCAGAGATGAGTCCGATCACAGTGGTGTCATCGGCGAATTTGATGATAGAGTTTGACTGGTGGGCTGGTGTGCAGTCGTATGTGTACAGGGAGTACAGGAGAGGACTCAGTACACAGCCTTGTGGTGAGCCTGTGTTTAGTGTGATGGAGGAAGAGAGGTGTGGACCCATTCTGACCGTTTGTGGTCGACCAGTCAAGAAGTTCTTTATCCAGCAGCAGATTGAAGAGGATAGTCCAAGGTGGTAGAGTTTGTCCTTCAGGATGTCCGGCTTGATGGTGTTGAAGGCTGAGCTGTAGTCTATGAAAAGCATCCTCACATAGTTCCCCTGGTGCTCCAGGTGGCTCAGTGCTGTGTGAAGAGCCACGGCGATAGCATCCTCAGTGGACCTGTTTTCCCTATAAGCAAACTGGTGCGGGTCAACTGAGGGGGGAATTGTCTTTCTGATGTGTCGGGCCACCAACTTTTCAAAGCACTTCATGATCACAGGCGTGAGAGCAACAGGCCTGTAATCGTTCAAGCTGCCGATGGTTGGCTTTTTGGGGACAGGAATGATGGTGGCAGATTTTAGGCAGGCAGGAACGATGGATTGTTGCAAGGACCGATTGAAAATGTCCGTGAAGACTCCTGCCAGCTGATCAGCACAGGCTTTGAGCACTTTGCCAGGTATTCCGTCTGGACCAGCAGCCTTCCTGGTGTTCACAGCCTGCATTTCCAGTCTCACTTCCTGTTCCTGAAACTCCAGTGTATTGTCGCAGGGTGGTGGTGGGAGTGTTGACACTTGGTTTGATTTGTCAGATTCAAAGCGGGCAAAGAAATGGTTCAGTTCCTCCGCTAGTGAGACATTCGCGTTTACAGACATGGAATTGTTCTTGTAGTTAGTGATATGTCGTATTCCCTGCCACATCTTCTTTGGGTTGTTTTCTTTGAAGTGCTCTTCGATTTTCTTAGTATATGCTGCCTTGGCCTTCTTTATGCCCCTTTTCAGCTCAGCTCTGGCAGCTCTATACTTTCTTTTGTCCCCCGATCTGTAGGCGGTGTTACGGCATTTGATAAGTGCTTGTGTCTCTTTGGTCATCCAGGGTTTTTGATTTGGAAAAACTCGTATCCGTTTGTTTGTAGTGACGTTGTCAATGCCGTTTCTGATGTAGGAGAGTACATTTTCTGTATAGTCCAGGAGGTCGTTGTGTTCAAAAAGTTCCCAGTTGGTGCGGGAAAAGCAGTCCTGCAGTTTAGAAAGAGCGTTCTCGGGCCAAGTTTTTATTGACTTTATTTTTGGCTTTGTCTGCGTTCGGAGTGTGTTGTACGCAGGGGTTAGAGATATACAAAGATGGTCTGAACCAGCTAGATGTGGGAGAGGATCAGCTTTATAGGCATGTTTGATGTTCGAGTAGACATGGTCGAGAATTTTGTCTTGTCTTGTATTGCATTTGACATATTGGATGAACTTAGGTAGGACAGTCTTTAAACTTGCTTTGTTGAAGTCACCAGCGACAATAAAGACTCCATCAGGGTGGTCGAGCTGTTGTTTATTTACAGCCGTTAGCAGTAAGTCGAGAGCCGTGTTGACGTTAGCATTTGGAGGTATGTAGATAGCCGTTACTATGACGACCGTTAGCTCCCTCGGCAGGTAGTATGGTCTGCATCGTATTGCCAATAGCTCCAAATCCGGAGAACAGTGGGTGTCAATGATCTTGTTGTTACAGCACCATTCATTGTGAATGTACATGCATAGTCCACCGCCTTTGCTTTTTCCTGTTAGTTCTTTGGAACGATCGTTCCGAAAAAGCGTTCGGCTAGCTAGCGATAGCGCAGCGTCGGGTATATGCTGGTGTAGCCATGTTTCCGTGATGAGAATAATGTTGCAATACCTTACGAAGCTGTTGGTAGCAACTCGAAGTTCCAACTCATCCATTTTGTGGGTAATGGATCGGGCATTTGTCAGAAAGATACTAGGAAGCGGGGTTCGGAAAGGTTGTTGTCTTAGCCTAACCGCTAAGCCTGACCGGCAACCCCGTTTCTGTTTTCTTTCTCTTCGTCGTCTACGTCGTACTTTTGGAGGGCTGAATATCCACTGAGATCCCGGAGGTCTCCGGATGTTCTCGGGGATATCGAAGGTCATAGATTTAGGTTTCTTGCCTTTCCTTCCGACAGTGATTAGGTCTTGGCGACTGTAGAAAAGCGAACGAACTGGAGAGCAGTGAGCCGCTGCACCCGTGCGCGCCGCCATCGGGCCTTTTCAGGGTGGTATGGCCGTGAGCGGTACTGCTCTTGCAGATGGACACCCATGATATGTCGAAAAAGTTGCGGGGTATGATGCTCACAGCACCTGGTATTCCCAAGCGGTCTCCCAATCAGGTACTAACCAGGCCGAACTATGCTTGGCTGCCGAGATCGGACGAGATCGGGCGAGATCGGGCCTTATCAGGGTGATATGGCCGTGAGCGGTACTGCTCTTGCAGATGGACACCCATGAAATGTCGAAAAAGATGCGGGGTATGATGCTCACAGCACCTGGTATTCCCAAGCGGTCTCCCAATCAGGTACTAACCAGGCCGAACCATGCTTGGCTGCCGAGATCGGACGAGATCGGGCGAGATCGGGCCTTTTCAGGGTGGTATGGCCGTGAGCGGTACTGCTCTTGCAGATGGACACCCATGAAATGTCGAAAAAGATGCGGGGTATGATGCTCACAGCACCTGGTATTCCCAAGCGGTCTCCCAATCGGGTACTAAACAGGCCGAACCATGCTTGGCTGCCGAGATCGGACGAGATCGGACGAGATCGGGCCTTATCAGGGTGGTATGGCCGTGAGCGGTACTGCACTAGCAGATGGACACCCATGAAATGTGGAAAAAGATGCGGGGTATGATGCTCACAGCACCTGGTATTCCCAAGCGGTCTCCCAATCAGGTACTAACCAGGCCAAACCATGCTTGGCTGCCGAGATCGGACGAGATCGGACGCGATCGGGCCTTATCAGGGTGGCATGGCCGTGAGCGGTACTGCTCTTGCAGATGGACACCCATGAAATGTCGAAAAAGATGCGGGGTATGATGCTCGCAGCACCTGGTATTCCCAAGCGGTCTCCCAATCAGGTACTAACCAGGCCGAACCATGCTTGGCTGCCGAGATCGGACAAGATCGGGCCTTTTCAGGGTGGTAAGGCCGTGAGCGGTACTGCTCTTGCAGATGGACACCCATGAAATGTCGAAAAAGATGCGGGGTATGATGCTCACAGCACCTGGTATTCCCAAGCGGTCTCCCAATCAGGTACTAACCAGGCCGAACCATGCTTGGCTTCCGAGATCGGACGAGATCAGGTCTTTTCAGGGTGGTATGGCCATGAGCAGAACTGCACTAGCAGATGGACACCCATGAAATGTCGAAAAAGATGCGGGGTATGATGCTGACAGCACCTGGTATTCCCAAGCGGTCTCCCAATCAGGTACTAAACAGGCCGAACCATGCTTGGCTTCCGAGATCGGACGAGATCGGGCCTTTTCAGGGTGGTATAGCCGTGAGCGGGACTGCTCTTGCAGATGGACACCCATGAAATGTCGAAAAAGATGCGGGGTATGATGCTCACAGCACCTGGTATTCCCAAGCGGTCTCCCAATCAGGTACTAAACAGGCCGAACCATGCTTGGCTGCCGAGATCGGGCCTTTTCAGGGTGGTATGGCCGTGAGCGGTACTGCACTAGCAGATGGTCACCCATGAAATGTCGAAAAAGATGCGGGGTATGATGCTCACAGCACCTGGTATTCCCAAGCGGTCTCCCAATCAGGTACTAACCAGGCCGAAACATGCTTGGCTTCCGAGATTGGGCGAGATCGGGCCTTTTCAGGGTGGTATGGCCGTGAGCGGTACTGCTTCTGCAGATGGACACCCATGAAATGTCGAAAAAGATGCGGGGTATGATGCTCACAGCACCTGGTATTCCCAAGCGGTCTCCCAATCAGGTACTAACCAGGCCGAACCATGCTTGGCTGCCGAGATCGGACGAGATCGGACGAGATCGGGCCTTTTCAGGGTGGTATGGCTGTGAGCGGTACTGCACTAGCAGATGGACACCCATGAAATGTCGAAAAAGATGCGGGGTATGATGCTCACAGCACCTGGTATTCCCAAGCGGTCTCCCAATCAGGTACTAACCAGGCCGAACCATGCTTGGCTTCCTAGATCGGACGAGATCGGACGAGATCGGGCCTTTTCAGGGTGGTATGGCCGTGAGCGGTACTGCACTAGCAGATGGACACCCATGAAATGTCGAAAAAGATGCGGGGTATGATGCTCACAGCACCTGGTATTCCCAAGCGGTCTCCCAATTAGGTACTAACCAGGCCGATCCATGTTTGGCTTCCGAGATCGGACGAGATCGGACGAGATCGGGCCTTTTCAGGGTGGTATGGCCGTGAGCGGTACTGCACTAGCAGATGGACACCCATGAAATGTCGAAAAAGATACGGGGTATGATGCTCACAGCACCTGGTATTCCCAAGCGGTCTCCCAATCAGGTACTAACCAGGCCGAACCATGCTTGGCTTCCTAGATTGGGCGAGATCGGGCCTTTTCAGGGTGGTATGGCCGTGAGCGGTACTGCTTTTGCAGATGGACACCCATGAAATGTCGAAAAACATGCGGGGCAAGATGCTCACAGCATCTGGTATTCCCAAGCGGTCTCCCAATCAGGTACTAAACAGGCGGAACCCTGCTTGGCTGCCGAGATCGGACGAGATCGGGCGAGATCGGGCCTTATCAGGGTGGTATGGCCGTGAGCGGTACTGCTCTTGCAGATGGACACCCATGAAATGTCGAAAAAGGTGCGGGGTATGATGCTCACAGCACCTGGTAATCCCAACCAGTCTCCCAATCAGGTACTAACCAGGCCGAACCATGCTTGGCTGCCGAGATCGGACGAGATCGGGCGAGATCGGGCCTTTTCAGGGTGGTATGGCCGTGAGCGGTACTGCTCTTGCAGATGGACACCCATGAAATGTCGAAAAAGATGCGGGGCATGATGCTCACAGCACCTGGTATTCCCAAGCGGTCTACCAATCAGGTACGAACCAGGCCGAACCATGCTTGGCTGCCAAGATCGGACGAGATCGGGCGAGATCGGGCCTTTTCAGGGTGGTATGGCCGTGAGCGGTACTGCTTTTGCAGATGGACACCCATGAAATGTCGAAAAAGATGCGGGGCAAGATGCTCACAGCATCTGGTATTCCCAAGCGGTCTCCCAATCAGGTACTAAACAGGCGGAACCCTGCTTGGCTGCCGAGATCGGACGAGATCGGGCGAGATCGGGCCTTATCAGGGTGGTATGGCCGTGAGCGGTACTGCTCTTGCAGATGGACACCCATGAAATGTCGAAAAAGGTGCGGGGTATGATGCTCACAGCACCTGGTATTCCCAACCGGTCTCCCAATCAGGTACCAACCAGGCCGAACCATGCTTGGCTGCCGAGATCGGACGAGATCGGGCGAGATCGGGCCTTTTCAGGGTGGTATGGCCGTGAGCGGTACTGCTCTTGCAGATGGACACCCATGAAATGTCGAAAAAGATGCGGGGTATGATGCTCACAGCACCTGGTATTCCCAAGCGGTCTCCCAATCAGGTACTAACCAGGCCGAACCATGCTTGGCTTCCGAGATCGGACGAGATCGGGCGAGATCGGGCCTTTTCAGGGTGGTATGGCCGTGAGTGGTACTGCTCTTGCAGATGGACACCCATGAAATGTCGAAAAAGATGAAGGGTATGATGCTCACAGCACCTGGTATTCCCAAGCGGTCTCCCAATCAGGTACTAACCAGGCCGAACCATGCTTGGCTGCCGAGATCGGACGAGATCGGACGAGATCGGGCCTTTTCAGGGTGGTATGGCTGTGAGCGGTACTGCACTAGCAGATGGACACCCATGAAATGTCGAAAAAGATGCGGGGTATGATGCTCACAGCACCTGGTATTCCCAAGCGGTCTCCCATTCAGGTACTAAACAGGCCGAACCATGCTTGGCTTCCGAGATCGGACGAGATCGGACGAGATCGGGCCTTTTCAGGGTGGTATGGCCGTGAGTGGTACTGCTCTTGCAGATGGACACCCATGAAATGTCGAAAAAGATGCAGGGTATGATGCTCACAGCACCTGGTATTCCCAAGCGGTCTCCCAATCAGGTACTAAACAGGCCGAACCATGCTTGGCTTCCGAGATCGGACGAGATCGGGCCTTTTCAGGGTGGTATGGCCGTGAGCGGTACTGCTTTTGCAGATGGACACCCATGAAATGTCGAAAAAGATGCGGGGCATGGTTCTCACAGCACCTGGTATTCCCAAGCGGTCTCCCAATCAGGTACTAAACAGGCCGAACCATGCTTGGCTTCCGAGATCGGACGAGATCGGGCCTTTTCAGGGTGGTAAGGCCGTGAGCGGTACTGCACTAGCAGATGGACACACATGAAATGTCGAAAAAGATGCGGGGCAAGATGCTCACAGCACCTGGTATTCCCAAGCGGTCTCCCAATCAGGTACTAAACAGGCCGAACCATGCTTGGCTTCCGAGATCGGGCTAGATCGGGCCTTTTCAGGGTGGTATGGCCGTGAGCGGTACTGCTTTTGCAGATGGACACCCATGAAATGTCGAAAAAGATGCGGGGCATGGTTCTCACAGCACCTGGTATTCCCAAGCGGTCTCCCAATCAGGTACTAACCAGGCCGAACCATGCTTGGCTGCCGAGATCGGGCGAGATCGGGCGAGATCGGGCGAGATCGGGCCTTATCAGGGTGGTATGGCCGTGAGCGGTACTGCTCTTGCAGATGGACACCCATGAAATGTCGGAAAAGATGAGGGGTATGATGCTCACAGCACCTGGTATTCCCAAGCGGTCTCCCAATC
The DNA here is from genome assembly GCF_051989575.1 of Stigmatopora nigra. Lineage (NCBI taxonomy): Eukaryota > Metazoa > Chordata > Actinopteri > Syngnathiformes > Syngnathidae > Stigmatopora > Stigmatopora nigra. Next base: position 2,079,409 of record NW_027551603.1, read on the forward strand.
AGGTACTAACCAGGCCGAACCATGCTTGGCTGCCGAGATCGGACGAGATCGGGCCTTTTCAGGGTGATATGGCCGTGAGCGGTACTGCTCTTGCAGATGGACACCCATGAAATGTCGAAAAAGATGCGGGGTATGATGCTCACAGCACCTGGCATTCCCAAGCGGTCTCCCAATCAGGTACTAAACAGGCCGAACCATGCTTGGCTTCCGAGATCGGGCTAGATCGGGCCTTTTCAGGGTGGTATGGCCGTGAGCGGTACTGCACCAGCAGATGGACACCCATGAAATGTCGAAAAAGATGCGGGGTATGATGCTCACAGCACCTGGTATTCCCAAGCGGTCTCCCAATCAGGTACTAAACAGGCCGAACCATGCTTGGCTTCCGAGATCGGACGAGATCGGGCGAGATCGGGCCTTATCAGGGTGATATGGCCGTGAGCGGTACTGCTCTTGCAGATGGACACCCATGAAATGTCGAAAAAGATGCGGGGTATGATGCTCACAGCACCTGGTATTCCCAAGCGGTCTCCCAATCAGGTACTAAACAGGCCGAACAATGCTTGGCTTCCGAGATCGGACGAGATCGGGCCTTTTCAGGGTGGTATGGCCGTGAGCGGTACCGCTTTTACAGATGGACACCCATGAAATGTCGAAGAAGATGCGGGGTATGATGCTCACAGCACCTGGTATTCCCAAGCGGTCTCCCAATCAGATACTAACCAGGCCGAACCACGCTTGGCTTTCGAGATCGGACGAGATCGGGCCTTTTCAGGGTGGTATGGCCGTGAGCGGTACTGCTTCTGCAGATGGACACCCATGAAATGTCGGAAAAGATGCGGGGCATGGTTCTCACAGCACCTGGTATTCCCAAGCGGTCTCCCAATCAGGTACTAACCATGCCGAACCATGCTTGGCTTCCGAGATCGGACGAGATCGGGCCTTTTCGGGGTGGTATGGCCGTGAGCGGTACTGCAATAGCAGATGGACACCCATGAAATGTCGAAAAAGATGCGGGGTATGATGCTCACAGCACCTGGTATTCCCAAGCGGTCTCCCAATCAGGTACTAACCAGGCCGAACCATGCTTGGCTTCCGAGATCGGACGAGATCGGGCCTTTTCAGGGTGGAATGGCCGTGAGCGGTACTGTTCTTGCAGATGGACACCCATGAAATGTCGAAAAAGATGCGGGGTATGATGCTCACAGCACTTGGTATTCCCAAGCGGTCTCCCAATCAGGTACTAAACGGGCCGAACCATGCTTGGCTGCCGAGACAGGACGAGATCGGGCCTTTTCAGGGTGGTATGGCCGTGAGCGGTACTGCACTAGCAGATGGACACCCATGAAATGTCGAAAAAGATGCGGGGTATGATGCTCACAGCACTTGGTATTCCCAAGCGGTCTCCCAATCAGGTACTAACCAGGCCGAACAATGCTTGGCTTCCGAGATCGGACGAGATGGGCCTTTTCAGGGTGGTATGGCCGTGAGCGGTACTGCACCAGCAGATGGACACCCATGAAATGTCGAAAAAGATGCAGGGTATGATGCTCACAGCACCTGGTATTCCCAAGCGGTCTCCCAATCAGGTACTAACCATGCCGAACCATGCTTGGCTTCCGAGATCGGACGAGATCGGGCCTTTTCGGGGTGGTATGGCCGTGAGCGGTACTGCACTAGCAGATGGACACCCATGAAATGTCGAAAAAGATGCGGGGTATGATGCTCACAGCACCTGGTATTCCCAAGCGGTCTCCCAATCAGGTACTAACCAGGCCGAACCATGCTTGGCTTCCGAGATCGGACGAGATCGGGCCTTTTCAGGGTGGAATGGCCGTGAGCGGTACTGCTCTTGCAGATGGACACCCATGAAATGTCGAAAAAGATGCGGGGTATGATGCTCACAGCACTTGGTATTCCCAAGCGGTCTCCCAATCAGGTACTAAACGGGCCGAACCATGCTTGGCTGCCGAGTCAGGACGAGATCGGGCCTTTTCAGGGTGGTATGGCCGTGAGCGGTACTGCACTAGCAGATGGACACCCATGAAATGTCGAAAAAGATGCGGGGTATGATGCTCACAGCACTTGGTATTCCCAAGCGGTCTCCCAATCAGGTACTAACCAGGCCGAACAATGCTTGGCTTCCGAGATCGGACGAGATGGGCCTTTTCAGGGTGGTATGGCCGTGAGCGGTACTGCACCAGCAGATGGACACCCATGAAATGTCGAAAAAGATGCGGGGTATGATGCTCACAGCACCTGGTATTCCCAAGCGGTCTCCCAATCAGGTACTAACCAGGCCGAACCATGCTTGGCTTCCGAGATCGGACGAGATCGGGCCTTTTCAGGGTGGTATGGCCGTGAGCGGTGCTGCACTAGCAGATGGACACCCATGAAATGTCGAAAAAGAAGCAGGGTATGATGCTCACAGCACCTGGTATTCCCAAGCGGTCTCCCAATCAGGTACTAAACTGGCCGAACCATGCTTGGCTTCCGAGATCGGACGAGATCGGGCCTTTTCAGGGTGGTATGGCCACGAGCGGTACTGCTCTTGCAGATGGACACCCATGAAATGTCGAAAAAGATGCGGGGTATGATGCTCACAGCACATGGTATTCCCAAGCGGTCTCCCAATCAGGTACTAACCAGGCCAAACCATGCTTGGCTGCCGAGATCGGACAAGATCGGGCCTTTTCAGGGTGGTATGGCCGTGAGCGGTACTGCTCTTGCAGATGGACACCCATGAAATGTCGAAAAAGATGCGGGGTATTATGCTCACAGCACCTGGTATTCCCAAGCGGTCTCCCAATCAGGCACTAACCAGGCCGAACCATGCTTGGCTTCCGAGATCGGACGAGATCGGGCCTTTTCAGGGTGGTATGGCCGTGAGCGGTACTGCGTATGCAGATGGACACCCATGAAATGTCGAAAAAGATGCGGGGTATGATGCTCACAGCACCTGGTATTCCCAAGCGGTCTCCCATTCAGGTACTAAACAGGCCGAACCATGCTTGGCTTCCGAGATCGGACGAGATCGGACGAGATCGGGCCTTTTCAGGGTGGTATGGCCGTGAGTGGTACTGCTCTTGCAGATGGACACCCATGAAATGTCGAAAAAGATGCAGGGTATGATGCTCACAGCACCTGGTATTCCCAAGCGGTCTCCCAATCAGGTACTAAACAGGCCGAACCATGCTTGGCTTCCGAGATCGGACGAGATCGGGCCTTTTCAGGGTGGTATGGCCGTGAGCGGTACTGCTTTTGCAGATGGACACCCATGAAATGTCGAAAAAGATGCGGGGCATGGTTCTCACAGCACCTGGTATTCCCAAGCGGTCTCCCAATCAGGTACTAAACAGGCCGAACCATGCTTGGCTTCCGAGATCGGACGAGATCGGGCCTTTTCAGGGTGGTATGGCCGTGAGCGGTACTGCACCAGCAGATGGACACACATGAAATGTCGAAAAAGATGCGGGGCAAGATGCTCACAGCACCTGGTATTCCCAAGCGGTCTCCCAATCAGGTACTAACCAGGCCGAACCATGCCTGGCTGCCGAGATCGGGCGAGATCGGGCGAGATCGGGCGAGATCGGGCCTTATCAGGGTGGTATGGCCGTGAGCGGTACTGCTCTTGCAGATGGACACCCATGAAATGTCGGAAAAGATGAGGGGTGTGATGCTCATAGCACCTGGTATTCCCAAGCGGTCTCCCAATCAGGTACTAACCAGGCCGAACCATGCTTGGCTGCCGAGATCGGACGAGATCGGGCCTTTTCAGGGTGGTATGGCCGTGAGCGGTACTGCTCTTGCAGATGGACACCCATGAAATGTCGAAAAAGATGCGGGGTATGATGCTCACAGCACCTGGTATTCCCAAGCGGTCTCCCAATCAGGTACTAACCAGGCCGAACCATGCTTGGCTTCCGAGATCGGACGAGATCGGGCCTTTTCAGGGTGGTATGGCCGTGAGCGGTACTGCACTAGCAGATGGACACACATGAAATGTCGAAAAAGATGCGGGGCAAGATGCTCACAGCACCTGGTATTCCCAAGCGGTCTCCCAATCAGGTACTAAACAGGCCGAACCATGCTTGGCTTCTGAGATCGGACGAGATCGGACGAGATCGGGCCTTTTCAGGGTGATATGGCCGTGAGCGGTACTGCTCTTGCAGATGGACACCCATGAAATGTCGAAAAAGATGCGGGGTATGATGCTCACAGCACCTGGCATTCCCAAGCGGTCTCCCAATCAGGTACTAAACAGGCCGAACCATGCTTGGCTTCCGAGATCGGGCTAGATCGGGCCTTTTCAGGGTGGTATGGCCGTGAGCGGTACTGCACCAGCAGATGGACACCCATGAAATGTCGAAAAAGATGCGGGGTATGATGCTCACAGCACCTGGTATTCCCAAGCGGTCTCCCAATCAGGTACTAAACAGGCCGAACCATGCTTGGCTTCCGAGATCGGACGAGATCGGGCGAGATCGGGCCTTATCAGGGTGATATGGCCGTGAGCGGTACTGCTCTTGCAGATGGACACCCATGAAATGTCGAAAAAGATGCGGGGTATGATGCTCACAGCACCTGGTATTCCCAAGCGGTCTCCCAATCAGGTACTAAACAGGCCGAACAATGCTTGGCTTCCGAGATCGGGCGAGATCGGGCCTTTTCAGGGTGGTATGGCCGTGAGCGGTACCGCTTTTACAGATGGACACCCATGAAATGTCGAAGAAGATGCGGGGTATGATGCTCACAGCACCTGGTATTCCCAAGCGGTCTCCCAATCAGGTACTAACCAGGCCGAACCACGCTTGGCTTTCGAGATCGGACGAGATCGGGCCTTTTCAGGGTGGTATGGCCGTGAGCGGTACTGCTTTTGCAGATGGACACCCATGAAATGTCGAAAAAGATGCGGGGTATGATGCTCACAGCACTTGGTATTCCCAAGCGGTCTCCCAATCAGGTACTAAACGGGCCGAACCATGCTTGGCTGCCGAGACAGGACGAGATCGGGCCTTTTCAGGGTGGTATGGCCGTGAGCGGTACTGCACTAGCAGATGGACACCCATGAAATGTCGAAAAAGATGCGGGGTATGATGCTCACAGCACTTGGTATTCCCAAGCGGTCTCCCAATCAGGTACTAACCAGGCCGAACAATGCTTGGCTTCCGAGATCGGACGAGATGGGCCTTTTCAGGGTGGTATGGCCGTGAGCGGTACTGCACCAGCAGATGGACACCCATGAAATGTCGAAAAAGATGCGGGGTATGATGCTCACAGCACCTGGTATTCCCAAGCGGTCTCCCAATCAGGTACTAACCAGGCCGAACCATGCTTAGCTTCCGAGATCGGACGAGATCGGGCCTTTTCAGGGTGGTATGGCCGTGAGCGGTGCTGCACTAGCAGATGGACACCCATGAAATGTCGAAAAAGATGCGGGGTATGATGCTCACAGCACCTGGTATTCCCAAGCGGTCTCCCAATCAGGTACTAAACTGGCCGAACCATGCTTGGCTTCCGTGATCGGACGAGATCGGGCCTTTTCAGGGTGGTATGGCCACGAGCGGTACTGCTCTTGCAGATGGACACCCATGAAATGTCGAAAAAGATGCGGGGTATGATGCTCACAGGACATGGTATTCCCAAGCGGTCTCCCAATCAGGTACTAACCAGGCCAAACCATGCTTGGCTGCCGAGATCGGACAAGATCGGGCCTTTTCAGGGTGGTATGGCCGTGAGCGGTACTGCACTAGCAGATGGACACCCATGAAATGTCGAAAAAGATGCGGGGTATGATGCTCACAGCACCTGGCATTCCCAAGCGGTCTCCCAATCAGGTACTAAACAGGCCGAACCATGCTTGGCTTCCGAGATCGGACGAGATCGGGCCTTTTCAGGGTGGTATGGCCGTGAGCGGTACTGCACTAGCAGATGGACACACATGAAATGTCGAAAAAGATGCGGGGCAAGATGCTCACAGCACCTGGTATTCCCAAGCGGTCTCCCAATCAGGTACTAACCAGGCCGAACCATGCTTGGCTGCCGAGATCGGGCGAGATCGGGCGAGATCGGGCGAGATCGGGCCTTATCAGGGTGGTATGGCCGTGAGCGGTACTGCTCTTGCAGATGGACACCCATGAAATGTCGGAAAAGATGAGGGGTATGATGCTCACAGCACCTGGTATTCCCAAGCGGTCTCCCAATCAGGTACTAACCAGGCCGAACCATGCTTGGCTGCCGAGATCGGACGAGATCGGGCCTTTTCAGGGTGGTATGGCCGTGAGCGGTACTGCTCTTGCAGATGGACACCCATGAAATGTCGAAAAAGATGCGGGGTATGATGCTCACAGCACCTGGTATTCCCAAGCGGTCTCCCAATCAGGTACTAACCAGGCCGAACCATGCTTGGCTTCCGAGATCGGACGAGATCGGGCCTTTTCAGGGTGGTATGGCCGTGAGCGGTACTGCTCTTGCAGATGGACACCCATGAAATGTCGAAAAAGATGCGGGGTATGATGCTCACAGCACCTGGTATTCCCAAGCGGTCTCCCAATCAGGTACTAAACAGACCGAACCATGCTTGGCTTCCGAGATCGGACGAGATCGGACGAGATCGGGCCTTTTCAGGGTGATATGGCCGTGAGCGGTACTGCTCTTGCAGATGGACACCCATGAAATGTCGAAAAAGATGCGGGGTATGATGCTCACAGCACCTGGCATTCCCAAGCGGTCTCCCAATCAGGTACTAAACAGGCCGAACCATGCTTGGCTTCCGAGATCGGGCTAGATCGGGCCTTTTCAGGGTGGTATGGCCGTGAGCGGTACTGCACCAGCAGATGGACACCCATGAAATGTCGAAGAAGATGCGGGGTATGATGCTCACAGCACCTGGTATTCCCAAGCGGTCTCCCAATCAGGTACTAAACAGGCCGAACCATGCTTGGCTTCCGAGATCGGACGAGATCGGGCGAGATCGGGCCTTATCAGGGTGATATGGCCGTGAGCGGTACTGCTCTTGCAGATGGACACCCATGAAATGTCGAAAAAGATGCGGGGTATGATGCTCACAGCACCTGGTATTCCCAAGCGGTCTCCCAATCAGGTACTAACCAGGCCGAACCATGCTTGGCTTCCGAGATCAGACGAGATCGGGCCTTTTCAGGGTGGTATGGCCGTGAGCGGTACTGCACCAGCAGATGGACACCCATGAAATGTCGAAAAAGATGCTGGGTATGATGCTCACAGCACCTGGTATTCCCAAGCGGTCTCCCAATCAGGTACTAACCAGGCCGAACAATGCTTGGCTTCCGAGATCGGAGGAGATCGGGCCTTTTCAGGGTGGTATGGCCGTGAGCGGTACTGCACTAGCAGATGGACACACATGAAATGTCGAAAAAGATGCGGGGCAAGATGCTCACAGCACCTGGTATTCCCAAGCGGTCTCCCAATCAGGTACTAACCAGGCCGAACCATGCTTGGCTGCCGAGATCGGGCGAGATCGGGCGAGATCGGGCGAGATCGGGCCTTATCAGGGTGGTATGGCCGTGAGCGGTACTGCTCTTGCAGATGGACACCCATGAAATGTCAGAAAAGATGAGGGGTATGATGCTCACAGCACCTGGTATTCCCAAGCGGTCTCCCAATCAGGTACTAACCAGGCCGAACCATGCTTGGCTGCCGTGATCGGACGAGATCGGGCCTTTTCAGGGTGGTATGGCCGTGAGCGGTACTGCTTTTGCAGATGGACACCCATGAAATGTCGAAAAAGATGCGGGGTATGATGCTCACAGCACCTGGTATTCCCAAGCGGTCTCCCAATCAGGTACTAAACAGGCCGAACCATGCTTGGCTTCCGAGATCGGACGAGATCGGACGAGATCGGGCCTTTTCAGGGTGATATGGCCGTGAGCGGTACTGCTCTTGCAGATGGACACCCATGAAATGTCGAAAAAGATGCGGGGTATGATGCTCACAGCACCTGGCATTCCCAAGCGGTCTCCCAATCAGGTACTAAACAGGCCGAACCATGCTTGGCTTCCGAGATCGGGCTAGATCGGGCCTTTTCAGGGTGGTATGGCCGTGAGCGGTACTGCACTAGCAGATGGACACACATGAAATGTCGAAAAAGATGCGGGGCAAGATGCTCACAGCACCTGGTATTCCCAAGCGGTCTCCCAATCAGGTACTAACCAGGCCGAACCATGCTTGGCTGCCGAGATCGGGCGAGATCGGGCGAGATCGGGCGAGATCGGGCCTTATCAGGGTGGTATGGCCGTGAGCGGTACTGCTCTTGCAGATGGACACCCATGAAATGTCAGAAAAGATGAGGGGTATGATGCTCACAGCACCTGGTATTCCCAAGCGGTCTCCCAATCAGGTACTAACCAGGCCGAACCATGCTTGGCTGCCGAGATCGGACGAGATCGGGCCTTTTCAGGGTGGTATGGCCGTGAGCGGTACTACTCTTGCAGATGGACACCCATGAAATGTCGAAAAAGATGCGGGGTATGATGCTCACAACACCTGGTATTCCCAAGCGGTCTCCCAATCAGGTACTAACCAGGCCGAACCATGCTTGGCTTCCGAGATCGGACGAGATCGGGCCTTTTCAGGGTGGTATGGCCGTGAGCGGTACTGCTTTTGCAGATGGACACCCATGAAATGTCGAAAAAGATGCGGGGTATGATGCTCACAGCACCTGGTATTCCCAAGCGGTCTCCCAATCAGGTACTAAACAGGCCGAACCATGCTTGGCTTCCGAGATCGGACGAGATCGGACGAGATCGGGCCTTTTCAGGGTGATATGGCCGTGAGCGGTACTGCTCTTGCAGATGGACACCCATGAAATGTCGAAAAAGATGCGGGGTATGATGCTCACAGCACCTGGCATTCCCAAGCGGTCTCCCAATCAGGTACTAAACAGGCCGAACCATGCTTGGCTTCCGAGATCGGGCTAGATCGGGCCTTTTCAGGGTGGTATGGCCGTGAGCGGTACTGCACCAGCAGATGGACACCCATGAAATGTCGAAAAAGATGCGGGGTATGATGCTCACAGCACCTGGTATTCCCAAGCGGTCTCCCAATCAGGTACTAAACAGGCCGAACCATGCTTGGCTTCCGAGATCGGACGAGATCGGGCGAGATCGGGCCTTATCAGGGTGATATGGCCGTGAGCGGTACTGCTCTTGCAGATGGACACCCATGAAATGTCGAAAAAGATGTGGGGTATGATGCTCACAGCACCTGGTATTCCCAAGCGGTCTCCCAATCAGGTACTAAACAGGCCGAACAATGCTTGGTTTCCGAGATCGGACGAGATCGGGCCTTTTCAGGGTGGTATGGCCGTGAGCGGTACCGCTTTTACAGATGGACACCCATGAAATGTCGAAGAAGATGCGGGGTATGATGCTCACAGCACCTGGTATTCCCAAGCGGTCTCCCAATCAGGTACTAACCAGGCCGAACCACGCTTGGCTTTCGAGATCGGACGAGATCGGGCCTTTTCAGGGTGGTATGGCCGTGAGCGGTATTGCTTTTGCAGATGGACACCCATGAAATGTCGGAAAAGATGCGGGGCATGGTTCTCACAGCACCTGGTATTCCCAAGCGGTCTCCCAATCAGGTACTAAACAGGCCGAACCATGCTTGGCTTCCGAGATCGGACGAGATCGGGCCTTTTCAGGGTGGTATGGCCGTGAGCGGTACTGCACTAGCAGATGGACACACATGAAATGTCGAAAAAGATGCGGGGCAAGATGCTCACAGCACCTGGTATTCCCAAGCGGTCTCCCAATCAGGTACTAACCAGGCCGAACCATGCTTGGCTTCCGAGATCGCACGAGATCGGGCCTTTTCAGGGTGGTATGGCCGTGAGCGGTACTGCACTAGCAGATGGACACTGTCAGGTTCATTAATAATTACCTTCGTCCGTAATTATCAATAACTGCAGGAAGACATCTTATTCAATTATTGACATTTAATTAAATAGAAATGGACACAACAGATAAAAGCCTCCGGAGGGGAGCGTTACAGCAAGTGTCACCTTACAACTTCCGAACGTCTTCCCGAATAGACGTTTTCGTCCCATTCTTATGGTCACAAGTTACAGAGTTGTTGATCATTCCATCACGTATGAGTAAAAACAACATCTGGGACTACAATAACAATCAAAGTATTTTACTAATAACAAAAACAGGGACTAGACCTAACAACATGTAGATTAGAGTAATTATACAACCTCCTTGACCTAAGAATCATATAATATAATCATAATCATATAATCGTTACATACAGAAAAACCCGAAGTGTACGGTTACATAACGATAACAATATTCTTGTTATTGTCCGAATAGCCCTGTCCTCGTCACCAAGGGCCCACCAAATCTCAAGGACCCAGATTGGGTGGATTATCTGTATAACCATCCTGGAACAGGCTGTCCAGGTTAAAGATGACTTGGTGTGACCTCAACACTTTTGAAAAACAGAAAGAGAATGATTTAACAAAGTAATGAATTAATACAGAGAAAAGAAAGAGAATGATTTAATAAAGAAATGAATTAATATAACTATTATAATAGTAAAACAGAACAAACCCAACATTCCCCCGTTTTTATAATATGTATGTTATTAGTCATTTCTTAGTAATCACTAAATGGTAATGTCGGGTGACTGTGATTTTTCCCGCCTACTCCTTACTCCCATGGCTGGTCTGAAAGAGAAAAAACATAATTATATTCGTCCAATTGGTCCTCGGATTTACCGTACTCCTGGACCTCACTGCTTTCCCCAAACCGTCCCATAAGATACAACTCATGTACTTTAGAATTTGTAGGGGCAATTGCAGTAGTTATAAGTCGGCTTAGCAAGGAGCGCAAACAGGGGATACTACATCACCCACACAATGTTAGAATAGCGGTAATTGTGCCTATAGTAACCACGAAGGATGTAGCCAAATCTTTAGATTTTCCAAAGGTCTTATCCCACCAATCTGACAATGCGGACGTATCTACTCCAGAGTGCTCTTGCATATTGCGGTTCAGTGTTTGCAGGCCAGTAATGGCCCTGGTGAGAGATCCACTGGGTGACGCGTTGTTCGGTATGAAGGTGCAACATTGTTTTCCAAACATTGCACACACGCCCCCTGTTTCAAGGATCATATCCACCGCTATGCGATTCTGGAACGCCATCAGACTGGTAGCTGCCAGTTGTTCCTTCATGGCCACAAATCCCTGTTCAGTATAATTTCCAAGTTTTGAACATTGTAATGTAAGTAATTTATTCTATCCACATTTTTGTTTGGGGTGATTAGAAGGAAGATAGACTCCCAACCTGCTGCGATCTGATTAGCCAGCTTATACTCATCTGGTACGCCCCAGGGGATGCCAATCGCATCAATGTATGTTGGATCTCCTTCCCTCCATGCCTCTCGACGATGTCGGGAGGGTCGACCCTTCAGCCGAATTATGAGCCGCCAATTGTATCTCCTCCACTGTGGATGGAAAAACAGACATCGGTAAGAGCAGTGAGACCAAAGTACCTAGTCCTGCCGCGTTTCGGCAGGAGTCGTATAATTTATCTACCACCCCGCCACCATAGGCCAGAACGTGGTATCAGGGGTGTAGTTTGTTTTAGAACGCCGGTACACCACGTCTCATTTATCGCCCCTAGCTTCAGACCATGCCCTGTAAGGTTTAAGCAGGTAAAATGATTAAACAGTGGAAAAATTGACTTCCTATTTACTGCGTAACAGGATTAACACTGTTTCAATATATTTTTTTTTCTTTCTTGCCAAGTAGGACACGTTTTTTCATTTGTAAAAACACTTTTCCCCAAAAGAATGGTGATTGAGGGAGTTGTTAGACCCCATCGTTTTTTCCCTTGTCTGGTAGGTTATCCTAATCTTTTGTAAGATGGTTTAGTCTCAATTGAAACTATATGGAGACGTCAAACCCAATATAAAAGAGTTCCCTATAGTTTTATGGTATTGCTTGCTGAGCAATAATCTTTTCAATTAATATTGGTGTTTCCCGTATTTTATTAAGTCAGAAAGTTTATTTTACCCGTCCCCTCAATGTTTCAATTGAGACCACCCTTTTACCAAAGTAGCTCCACCTAGTGCTTGTCCTCTTTACACTCCATTAACAGCGCCCAATTATCCCCCGTTTGGGAAATCCCTGTTTCAGAAATAAATTTCACAGGTTAATATGTCAGTCCAAGCTTTCCAATCTTGACCAATTTCTGCAACAAGGCTTTTCCCAATCTTCAATTTTTTTGCTGTTAATGTACCACACATATTTCCCACCATAGATTGACACCTTGTACGGCACCCGGGACGTCGCCGAGTCCAAATATATATTTTCAATTTGGAAATTTGATTTAGTAGGTAATGTTAATTAAATGTAAATGTGTATGTTTCTCGGTTTACCCTCCCGTAAGAAGGTGTATCCTCAATTGAAACGCCTCCGCCTTTTTCTCCAACTGGAGAAAACAACCCTACTGTGGAAAGGAATAGAATCACAATCATCATTAATCTCATTGCCCCAAAAGCAATAATTGTTTTCAACATGACTTTTTGTCTTTGTTTAGGGAGTTTTCCTCTTGAAACGTTTCAATTTAGACAACCTTCTTACTGTGGGAAAGGTGCATCCGTGTCCCCTTTCAGTAACAAGGACCCTCCCACTTTGCGTTGCTCCGATGTTTCTTCTTTTATGCTGCTTATCAGCATCCAGTCTTCAAGAATCACCGTCGCTTCGTCCGTTTCCTGTTAAGAAGCAAAATCTCCCTCTGATAGTCTAAATTTGGTGTGTGCGTTTTTTTTTCTCTGATAGATTCGCCTCATCATCCAATTGTCATTGTGTGGTGAATAATAACAATTTGTAAGGTCTACCAAACAGGACTTCATATAAGGTCCGCCAATTGTGGATGGTAGACAACTATTATATTAACAAAATGGGAGCCATTATCACTATAAATAGTTTCTGGAATTCCATATCGTGGAATGATATCCATATGATCTAATAAAATAAAATAAAATCTATATGTATTTTTTTGAAATGGATATGTGGGTATGCATATAGATTTAAACCCTAAGCCTTGTAGTGCCGTTGTAGCAAGGCCACCTCCCCCTTGTCGAGACATAGGTCTTCCCTTGACTCAAGCCCAAATTATTTTCTTTATTGATCTTTTATTGATAGATTATGTCTCGGTGGTCTGCCAATCAAAAAACACAAAAAGACAAACTATCATTCACGCTCACACTCATAAAAAAAAGAATTTAGTGTGTTCAACCAGTCTAGCATCCATAATTTCATTTTGTGGGAGTAAACTGGAGTACCCGGAGAAAATCCACAAATTCTCGAGGACGCCATGAATACCCCACATTCCGGAAAGTCTGGATCCACCCCGCATTCATTAGTAGATCCTTTAATATACACACCCCCACTCTAGCATTTTAACCGTTTGTAAAAAAATTCCTTCAAGTTTCACACAAAGTTATATCCTCTTTAATGCTATCAGTTTAGCTGTTTGTTCCCCGAATTGAGGTGGCAATAGTTTCACATCTAAGGTTTTTATTTTCACAGCCGCCATGACCTAATGGCCCCCTATCAGGTTTTTGGAAAATCCCAATTTCCTCTAATAGCATGCCAATCACCTTTTAATGCGGCCATCCAATTTTGTTTCTACTTGTTTCAGGTGATAAGATAATCTCCCCCATTTGTAAAACAAATTCATCCACGCCTAATTTATACAACATGACGCCTACTTGTTTTAGATATGGGGTCCCCAATTTCCCAAAATTTCCCAGAATTAATGTACTACCACATCCTGTCAAAAACCCAAAACGACTAACATAACCTGTTTCTAAGCCAGATTCTGGAATTTGGAGAATTTCTCCTTTCCCTCCCTTATCTAAGCTTGTTATTGCCACTCGTTATCACTGTAACATTCAGGCGTATTAACCCCATCGTTGCTAAAGTTCTCACCAATTTGCATGCCCTTAAAGCAGTAAAAAGCAACGTTATTTGGTTGTATCAATTGACCAATGCTTATCCAATCCGTAATATCCTTAAAGTCACCAATATGACCTGTGACAAAGCATATTTCCTCCCGCCAGGACAACAGACAATGTTCTTTCAAGTGCACTTTGAAAAACATTCCATGTTACTCCATTCTTAGGGAAAATATGCTCATCCTAAACCAATTATTTTATTTACAATTCACCTAATTATTTGGATGAATGCCATGAATTTTATCATGCCACTATTGCATTGTAAATTTCCCATCTGATGTCGTTAACAGCCAAATAATTCAATACCTACTATACTTTGTAAATCACCTCATATGATGTTTACTTAAGACAAGAGTCATTTCCCATAGCCTGTTACCAAAACAAAAATCTACAACAATTAAATTAGAGAAATCAACCTTTTGTTAGACAATTCCTAATTACAAACTTTAATGTTTTAAAAACCTTATCGTCACCAATATACCATAATTTTGTAAATTTTGTCATCCTGGCCTTTTTTTCTTTTAAACAGCCAACCTCCTGGATTAAAGTATTTTGAATAATCAAAAAATTCTGAAATAGTATTAATATTATTTTATCCTCCAAAAGCTAGTTTCCTTTAACTAAGAGCCCTTTGAAATCCACAATTGCTCAAAAATGACTATTTTGGTCTATTTCCCAAATCCAAAGCTTTTTACCAAATCAACCTTTTACTAAACAGATTTTCTATCCTCTTAATACATTTCATTTTAAAACCCAAAATATCAATGCGAAAGCATCCGCATAACCTTGCATTTCTTGCAGACCATGTATTGTTCTTATTCTGAAAAGTCCAAACAGAAAACGCAATTAGCCGTTAACTATGACCTCCACTCTTGCTGCGAAAACAGCATTGTTATCTTATGTTTACAAACCAGCTTTTTCCCTGTGCCCAAATACAACGCTTTTTAGAGAAGACAACCATTAAAACGTCAAATTAACCCCTCTTCCGATATTCAACTACATCACAATATTTTTCCAAGACCCCATATATCCAGAATATGTATGCTGCAAGCACAACAATATGGCAAAAACCCATTTTCTGCCCTCAAGTTTGCTTCAGCACCCTCAAGGCCAATTATTATTATTATAATGTCTTCACGGAAGGGATCACAAAATTTTAGTTGTTTACACGGTCCGAACGCTCCCGAAAGCCCAACACAGTTAAATCGTCTGCCCCGCGGCCCACATGTTTCACTCCCATCTAATCAGCAGCCGCTGCACCAGAAACGCTTCCCCCGCAGTTGACACATTTTTTGGCAAGTCTAGAGCATAATAAAAACACAGGTGACATTCCCTGCTAAAATTTAAATGATCATTTTGTATATATTCTTTTGTCTTTTTAAACACCATCTTCCCGTTAGCGGACGGGATCAAAAACCAAGCTGCAATAAGCCATCACATTGCTGTAAATTGACAGTACATATAGGTTATATTAACAAAGCACCACCCGCACTTGGAAATAACCATTCTAATTGTTGTTATACAAGCCCAAGCATCACAAAAAAAACCCAATTTATTGTAATCACAAAACGTCATACCCGGATTAACCAAATCAAATACCAGTGTCCCCATTAATTTTCTAGCTCCCTTTATTTTTGTTAAACTTCCTCCGCGCCCGTCACCTATCTCGGTAAATATTTTCCCCGTCAGCCGAGGAGGCCCCGCTATTTTTTCCTTACCAAACAGTACTTTCCCGCAGCCACGGTCTTAAATATATCCCCGTTATCCGAGGGAGCCCCCACTATTTTCCCAAAATAGTATTTTTAACTTCTCCCCGGCCTTATTTTGCCATTAGTGTCTGTGGAACAAGCTGTTACACTTTTATCCACTCACATATTATTTATATATGTATATTACCTCTATGCATTAGTGCATATATTATCCTGCATTCTATGCATTTTAAGCTGGCCAGCAAACCCATATTTATTTATCCATAAATATAGCTGTGTAATATTTTTAAAGCGCTTTGTCTTTCCAATTTTTTCCAATCCTTACAAGTTAGACGTATTTTTTGGATCGTCATCCAAACCCGCCTTACAACACGTGTTTCCCATATTTTACTTTTATTTTTTGTAGTGAGTTCGTGTGCCTCACACAGTTAACTCTATTATTTATTATTATTATTAATATTATTATTATCTATTCGACTGTATCGACTGTATCTCCTAGGCCTTTCCTAATTTTACTGCAGAAACCACACAAACACCATACAACGTATATTCGTGCCTACCCTTTAGACACAGGACACTCCCCGGCCCCAATATTGTACCTCTAGTACAATATATTCGTGCCTACCCCTGAGACACAGGACACTTTCCAGCAAAGTGCCCCACCGTACCTGCCATTGACTAGTATAAACACAGGGTTTTATCGCCGTCACCCAGGACGCGAAACCAGCCCAACAATGGACCTCACATACAATGTCCCTTTAACGCATTTGGAAACACCTTCACAACATGCAGACATTAATGTGGACTTACCCGAGATCCATCAGATGTCTCCCTCCAGCAGGAAAAGTCTTCAACCGCCGAGAATCCAGGCGCCCCCGTCGAAAAACTCCGGCCCACCAAGGGTTTTGAAGACGCCGTGCGCACGGTCACTTACCAGATGTCGAACAGCAGCGCCTGGGTTCTCGCTCCGGTATATTGACCTCCATGGCTCAGAAGGACCAAAATGTCAGGTTCATTAATAATTACCTTCGTCCGTAATTATCAATAACTGCAGGAAGACATCTTATTCAATTATTGACATTTAATTAAATAGAAATGGATACAACAGATAAAAGCCTCCGGAGGGGAGCGTTACAGCAAGTGTCACCTTACAACTTCCGAACGTCTTCCCGAATAGACGTTTTCGTCCCATTCTTATGGTCACAAGTTACAGAGTTGTTGATCATTCCATCACGTATGAGTAAAAACAACATCTGGGACTACAATAACAATCAAAGTATTTTACTAATAACAAAAACAGGGACTAGACCTAACAACATGTAGATTAGAGTAATTATACAACCTCCTTGACCTAAGAATCATATAATATAATCATAATCATATAATCGTTACATACAGAAAAACCTGAAGTGTACGGTTACATAACGATAACAATATTCTTGTTATTGTCCGAATAGCCCTGTCCTCGTCACCAAGGGCCCACCAAATCTCAAGGACCCAGATTGGGTGGATTATCTGTATAACCATCCTGGAAAAGGCTGTCCAGGTTAAAGATGACTTGGTGTGACCTCAACACTTTTGAAAAACAGAAAGAGAATGATTTAACAAAGTAATGAATTAATACAGAGAAAAGAAAGAGAATGATTTAATAAAGAAATGAATTAATATAACTATTATAATAGTAAAACAGAACAAACCCAACAGACACCCATGAAATGTCGAAGAAGATGCAGGGTATGATGCTCACAGCACCTGGTATTCCCAAGCGGTCTCCCAATCAGGTACTAACCAGGCCGAACCATGCTTGGCTTCCGAGATCGGACGAGATCGGGCCTTTTCAGGGTGGTATGGCCGTGAGCGGTACTGCTTTTGCAGATGGACACCCATGAAATGTCGAAAAAGATGCGGGGTATGATGCTCACAGCACCTGGTATTCCCAAGCGGTCTCCCATTCAGGTACTAAACAGGGCGAACCACGCTTGGCTGCCGAGATCGGGCGAGATCGGGCCTTTTCAGGGTGGTATGGCCGTGAGCGGTACTGCACTAGCAGATGGACACACATGAAATGTCGAAAAAGATGCGGGGCAAGATGCTCACAGCACCTGGTATTCCCAAGCGGTCTCCCAATCAGGTACTAACCAGGCCGAACCATGCTTGGCTGCCGAGATCGGGCGAGATCGGGCGAGATCGGGCGAGATCGGGCCTTATCAGGGTGGTATGGCCGTGAGCGGTACTGCTCTTGCAGATGGACACCCATGAAATGTCAGAAAAGATGAGGGGTATGATGCTCACAGCACCTGGTATTCCCAAGCGGTCTCCCAATCAGGTACTAACCAGGCCGAACCATGCTTGGCTGCCGAGATCGGACGAGATCGGGCCTTTTCAGGGTGGTATGGCCGTGAGCGGTACTACTCTTGCAGATGGACACCCATGAAATGTCGAAAAAGATGCGGGGTATGATGCTCACAACACCTGGTATTCCCAAGCGGTCTCCCAATCAGGTACTAACCAGGCCGAACCATGCTTGGCTTCCGAGATCGGACGAGATCGGGCCTTTTCAGGGTGGTATGGCCGTGAGCGGTACTGCTTTTGCAGATGGACACCCATGAAATGTCGAAAAAGATGCGGGGTATGATGCTCACAGCACCTGGTATTCCCAAGCGGTCTCCCAATCAGGTACTAAACAGGCCGAACCATGCTTGGCTTCCGAGATCGGACGAGATCGGACGAGATCGGGCCTTTTCAGGGTGATATGGCCGTGAGCGGTACTGCTCTTGCAGATGGACACCCATGAAATGTCGAAAAAGATGCGGGGTATGATGCTCACAGCACCTGGCATTCCCAAGCGGTCTCCCAATCAGGTACTAAACAGGCCGAACCATGCTTGGCTTCCGAGATCGGGCTAGATCGGGCCTTTTCAGGGTGGTATGGCCGTGAGCGGTACTGCACCAGCAGATGGACACCCATGAAATGTCGAAAAAGATGCGGGGTATGATGCTCACAGCACCTGGTATTCCCAAGCGGTCTCCCAATCAGGTACTAAACAGGCCGAACCATGCTTGGCTTCCGAGATCGGACGAGATCGGGCCTTTTCAGGGTGGTATGGCCGTGAGCGGTACTGCGCTTGCAGATGGACACCCATGAAATGTCGAAAAAGATGCGGGGTATGATGCTCACAGCACCTGGTATTCCCAAGCGGTCTCCCATTCAGGTACTAAACAGGCCGAACCATGCTTGGCTTCCGAGATCGGACGAGATCGGACGAGATCGGGCCTTTTCAGGGTGGTATGGCCGTGAGTGGTACTGCTCTTGCAGATGGACACCCATGAAATGTCGAAAAAGATGCAGGGTATGATGCTCACAGCACCTGGTATTCCCAAGCGGTCTCCCAATCAGGTACTAAACAGGCCGAACCATGCTTGGCTTCCGAGATCGGACGAGATCGGGCCTTTTCAGGGTGGTATGGCCGTGAGCGGTACTGCACTTGCAGATGGACACCCATGAAATGTCGAAAAAGATGCGGGGTATGATGCTCACAGCACCTGGTATTCCCAAGCGGTCTCCCATTCAGGTACTAAACAGGCCGAACCATGCTTGGCTTCCGAGATCGGACGAGATCGGACGAGATCGGGCCTTTTCAGGGTGGTATGGCCGTGAGTGGTACTGCTCTTGCAGATGGACACCCATGAAATGTCGAAAAAGATGCAGGGTATGATGCTCACAGCACCTGGTATTCCCAAGCGGTCTCCCATTCAGGTACTAAACAGGCCGAACCATGCTTGGCTTCCGAGATCGGACGAGATCGGACGAGATCGGGCCTTTTCAGGGTGGTATGGCCGTGAGTGGTACTGCTCTTGCAGATGGACACCCATGAAATGTCGAAAAAGATGCAGGGTATGATGCTCACAGCACCTGGTATTCCCAAGCGGTCTCCCAATCAGGTACTAAACAGGCCGAACCATGCTTGGCTTCCGAGATCGGACGAGTTTGGGCCTTTTCAGGGTGGTATGGCCGTGAGCGGTACTGCTTTTGCAGATGGACACCCATGAAATGTCGAAAAAGATGCGGTGCATGGTTCTCACAGCACCTGGTATTCCCAAGCGGTCTCCCAATCAGGTACTAAACAGGCCGAACCATGCTTGGCTTCCGAGATCGGACGAGATCGGGCCTTTTCAGGGTGGTATGGCCGTGAGCGGTACTGCACTAGCAGATGGACACACATGAAATGTCGAAAAAGATGCGGGGCAAGATGCTCACAGCACCTGGTATTCCCAAGCGGTCTCCCAATCAGGTACTAACCAGGCCGAACCATGCTTGGCTGCCGAGATCGGGCGAGATCGGGCGAGATCGGGCGAGATCGGGCCTTATCAGGGTGGTATGGCCGTGAGCGGTACTGCTCTTGCAGATGGACACCCATGAAATGTCAGAAAAGATGAGGGGTATGATGCTCACAGCACCTGGTATTCCCAAGCGGTCTCCCAATCAGGTACTAACCAGGCCGAACCATGCTTGGCTGCCGAGATCGGACGAGATCGGGCCTTTTCAGGGTGGTATGGCCGTGAGCGGTACTACTCTTGCAGATGGACACCCATGAAATGTCGAAAAAGATGCGGGGTATGATGCTCACAACACCTGGTATTCCCAAGCGGTCTCCCAATCAGGTACTAACCAGGCCGAACCATGCTTGGCTTCCGAGATCGGACGAGATCGGGCCTTTTCAGGGTGGTATGGCCGTGAGCGGTACTGCTTTTGCAGATGGACACCCATGAAATGTCGAAAAAGATGCGGGGTATGATGCTCACAGCACCTGGTATTCCCAAGCGGTCTCCCAATCAGGTACTAAACAGGCCGAACCATGCTTGGCTTCCGAGATCGGACGAGATCGGACGAGATCGGGCCTTTTCAGGGTGATATGGCCGTGAGCGGTACTGCTCTTGCAGATGGACACCCATGAAATGTCGAAAAAGATGCGGGGTATGATGCTCACAGCACCTGGCATTCCCAAGCGGTCTCCCAATCAGGTACTAAACAGGCCGAACCATGCTTGGCTTCCGAGATCGGGCTAGATCGGGCCTTTTCAGGGTGGTATGGCCGTGAGCGGTACTGCACCAGCAGATGGACACCCATGAAATGTCGAAAAAGATGCGGGGTATGATGCTCACAGCACCTGGTATTCCCAAGCGGTCTCCCAATCAGGTACTAAACAGGCCGAACCATGCTTGGCTTCCGAGATCGGACGAGATCGGGCCTTTTCAGGGTGGTATGGCCGTGAGCGGTACTGCGCTTGCAGATGGACACCCATGAAATGTCGAAAAAGATGCGGGGTATGATGCTCACAGCACCTGGTATTCCCAAGCGGTCTCCCATTCAGGTACTAAACAGGCCGAACCATGCTTGGCTTCCGAGATCGGACGAGATCGGACGAGATCGGGCCTTTTCAGGGTGGTATGGCCGTGAGTGGTACTGCTCTTGCAGATGGACACCCATGAAATGTCGAAAAAGATGCAGGGTATGATGCTCACAGCACCTGGTATTCCCAAGCGGTCTCCCAATCAGGTACTAAACAGGCCGAACCATGCTTGGCTTCCGAGATCGGACGAGTTTGGGCCTTTTCAGGGTGGTACGGCCGTGAGCGGTACTGCTTTTGCAGATGGACACCCATGAAATGTCGAAAAAGATGCGGGGCATGGTTCTCACAGCACCTGGTATTCCCAAGCGGTCTCCCAATCAGGTACTAAACAGGCCGAACCATGCTTGGCTTCCGAGATCGGACGAGATCGGGCCTTTTCAGGGTGGTATGGCCGTGAGCGGTACTGCACTAGCAGATGGACACACATGAAATGTCGAAAAAGATGCGGGGCAAGATGCTCACAGCACCTGGTATTCCCAAGCGGTCTCCCAATCAGGTACTAACCAGGCCGAACCATGCTTGGCTGCCGAGATCGGGCGAGATCGGGCGAGATCGGGCCTTATCAGGGTGGTATGGCCGTGAGCGGTACTGCTCTTGCAGATGGACACCCATGAAATGTCAGAAAAGATGAGGGGTATGATGCTCACAGCACCTGGTATTCCCAAGCGGTCTCCCAATCAGGTACTAACCAGGCCGAACCATGCTTGGCTGCCGAGATCGGACGAGATCGGGCCTTTTCAGGGTGGTATGGCCGTGAGCGGTACTACTCTTGCAGATGGACACCCATGAAATGTCGAAAAAGATGCGGGGTATGATGCTCACAACACCTGGTATTCCCAAGCGGTCTCCCAATCAGGTACTAACCAGGCCGAACCATGCTTGGCTTCCGAGATCGGACGAGATCGGGCCTTTTCAGGGTGGTATGGCCGTGAGCGGTACTGCTTTTGCAGATGGACACCCATGAAATGTCGAAAAAGATGCGGGGTATGATGCTCACAGCACCTGGTATTCCCAAGCGGTCTCCCAATCAGGTACTAAACAGGCCGAACCATGCTTGGCTTCCGAGATCGGACGAGATCGGACGAGATCGGGCCTTTTCAGGGTGATATGGCCGTGAGCGGTACTGCTCTTGCAGATGGACACCCATGAAATGTCGAAAAAGATGCGGGGTATGATGCTCACAGCACCTGGCATTCCCAAGCGGTCTCCCAATCAGGTACTAAACAGGCCGAACCATGCTTGGCTTCCGAGATCGGGCTAGATCGGGCCTTTTCAGGGTGGTATGGCCGTGAGCGGTACTGCACCAGCAGATGGACACCCATGAAATGTCGAAAAAGATGCGGGGTATGATGCTCACAGCACCTGGTATTCCCAAGCGGTCTCCCAATCAGGTACTAAACAGGCCGAACCATGCTTGGCTTCCGAGATCGGACGAGATCGGGCGAGATCGGGCCTTATCAGGGTGATATGGCCGTGAGCGGTACTGCTCTTGCAGATGGACACCCATGAAATGTCGAAAAAGATGCGGGGTATGATGCTCACAGCACCTGGTATTCCCAAGCGGTCTCCCAATCAGGTACTAAACAGGCCGAACAATGCTTGGTTTCCGAGATCGGACGAGATCGGGCCTTTTCAGGGTGGTATGGCCGTGAGCGGTACCGCTTTTACAGATGGACACCCATGAAATGTCGAAGAAGATGCGGGGTATGATGCTCACAGCACCTGGTATTCCCAAGCGGTCTCCCAATCAGGTACTAACCAGGCCGAACCACGCTTGGCTTTCGAGATCGGACGAGATCGGGCCTTTTCAGGGTGGTATGGCCGTGAGCGGTATTGCCTTTGCAGATGGACACCCATGAAATGTCGGAAAAGATGCGGGGCATGGTTCTCACAGCACCTGGTATTCCCAAGCGGTCTCCCAATCAGGTACTAAACAGGCCGAACCATGCTTGGCTTCCGAGATCGGACGAGATCGGGCCTTTTCAGGGTGGTATGGCCGTGAGCGGTACTGCACTAGCAGATGGACACACATGAAATGTCGAAAAAGATGCGGGGCAAGATGCTCACAGCACCTGGTATTCCCAAGCGGTCTCCCAATCAGGTACTAACCAGGCCGAACCATGCTTGGCTTCCGAGATCGCACGAGATCGGGCCTTTTCAGGGTGGTATGGCCGTGAGCGGTACTGCACTAGCAGATGGACACTGTCAGGTTCATTAATAATTACCTTCGTCCGTAATTATCAATAACTGCAGGAAGACATCTTATTCAATTATTGACATTTAATTAAATAGAAATGGACACAACAGATAAAAGCCTCCGGAGGGGAGCGTTACAGCAAGTGTCACCTTACAACTTCCGAACGTCTTCCCGAATAGACGTTTTCGTCCCATTCTTATGGTCACAAGTTACAGAGTTGTTGATCATTCCATCACGTATGAGTAAAAACAACATCTGGGACTACAATAACAATCAAAGTATTTTACTAATAACAAAAACAGGGACTAGACCTAACAACATGTAGATTAGAGTAATTATACAACCTCCTTGACCTAAGAATCATATAATATAATCATAATCATATAATCGTTACATACAGAAAAACCCGAAGTGTACGGTTACATAACGATAACAATATTCTTGTTATTGTCCGAATAGCCCTGTCCTCGTCACCAAGGGCCCACCAAATCTCAAGGACCCAGATTGGGTGGATTATCTGTATAACCATCCTGGAACAGGCTGTCCAGGTTAAAGATGACTTGGTGTGACCTCAACACTTTTGAAAAACAGAAAGAGAATGATTTAACAAAGTAATGAATTAATACAGAGAAAAGAAAGAGAATGATTTAATAAAGAAATGAATTAATATAACTATTATAATAGTAAAACAGAACAAACCCAACATTCCCCCGTTTTTATAATATGTATGTTATTAGTCATTTCTTAGTAATCACTAAATGGTAATGTCGGGTGACTGTGATTTTTCCCGCCTACTCCTTACTCCCATGGCTGGTCTGAAAGAGAAAAAACATAATTATATTCGTCCAATTGGTCCTCGGATTTACCGTACTCCTGGACCTCACTGCTTTCCCCAAACCGTCCCATAAGATACAACTCATGTACTTTAGAATTTGTAGGGGCAATTGCAGTAGTTATAAGTCGGCTTAGCAAGGAGCGCAAACAGGGGATACTACATCACCCACACAATGTTAGAATAGCGGTAATTGTGCCTATAGTAACCACGAAGGATGTAGCCAAATCTTTAGATTTTCCAAAGGTCTTATCCCACCAATCTGACAATGCGGACGTATCTACTCCAGAGTGCTCTTGCATATTGCGGTTCAGTGTTTGCAGGCCAGTAATGGCCCTGGTGAGAGATCCACTGGGTGACGCGTTGTTCGGTATGAAGGTGCAACATTGTTTTCCAAACATTGCACACACGCCCCCTGTTTCAAGGATCATATCCACCGCTATGCGATTCTGGAACGCCATCAGACTGGTAGCTGCCAGTTGTTCCTTCATGGCCACAAATCCCTGTTCAGTATAATTTCCAAGTTTTGAACATTGTAATGTAAGTAATTTATTCTATCCACATTTTTGTTTGGGGTGATTAGAAGGAAGATAGACTCCCAACCTGCTGCGATCTGATTAGCCAGCTTATACTCATCTGGTACGCCCCAGGGGATGCCAATCGCATCAATGTATGTTGGATCTCCTTCCCTCCATGCCTCTCGACGATGTCGGGAGGGTCGACCCTTCAGCCGAATTATGAGCCGCCAATTGTATCTCCTCCACTGTGGATGGAAAAACAGACATCGGTAAGAGCAGTGAGACCAAAGTACCTAGTCCTGCCGCGTTTCGGCAGGAGTCGTATAATTTATCTACCACCCCGCCACCATAGGCCAGAACGTGGTATCAGGGGTGTAGTTTGTTTTAGAACGCCGGTACACCACGTCTCATTTATCGCCCCTAGCTTCAGACCATGCCCTGTAAGGTTTAAGCAGGTAAAATGATTAAACAGTGGAAAAATTGACTTCCTATTTACTGCGTAACAGGATTAACACTGTTTCAATATATTTTTTTTTCTTTCTTGCCAAGTAGGACACGTTTTTTCATTTGTAAAAACACTTTTCCCCAAAAGAATGGTGATTGAGGGAGTTGTTAGACCCCATCGTTTTTTCCCTTGTCTGGTAGGTTATCCTAATCTTTTGTAAGATGGTTTAGTCTCAATTGAAACTATATGGAGACGTCAAACCCAATATAAAAGAGTTCCCTATAGTTTTATGGTATTGCTTGCTGAGCAATAATCTTTTCAATTAATATTGGTGTTTCCCGTATTTTATTAAGTCAGAAAGTTTATTTTACCCGTCCCCTCAATGTTTCAATTGAGACCACCCTTTTACCAAAGTAGCTCCACCTAGTGCTTGTCCTCTTTACACTCCATTAACAGCGCCCAATTATCCCCCGTTTGGGAAATCCCTGTTTCAGAAATAAATTTCACAGGTTAATATGTCAGTCCAAGCTTTCCAATCTTGACCAATTTCTGCAACAAGGCTTTTCCCAATCTTCAATTTTTTTGCTGTTAATGTACCACACATATTTCCCACCATAGATTGACACCTTGTACGGCACCCGGGACGTCGCCGAGTCCAAATATATATTTTCAATTTGGAAATTTGATTTAGTAGGTAATGTTAATTAAATGTAAATGTGTATGTTTCTCGGTTTACCCTCCCGTAAGAAGGTGTATCCTCAATTGAAACGCCTCCGCCTTTTTCTCCAACTGGAGAAAACAACCCTACTGTGGAAAGGAATAGAATCACAATCATCATTAATCTCATTGCCCCAAAAGCAATAATTGTTTTCAACATGACTTTTTGTCTTTGTTTAGGGAGTTTTCCTCTTGAAACGTTTCAATTTAGACAACCTTCTTACTGTGGGAAAGGTGCATCCGTGTCCCCTTTCAGTAACAAGGACCCTCCCACTTTGCGTTGCTCCGATGTTTCTTCTTTTATGCTGCTTATCAGCATCCAGTCTTCAAGAATCACCGTCGCTTCGTCCGTTTCCTGTTAAGAAGCAAAATCTCCCTCTGATAGTCTAAATTTGGTGTGTGCGTTTTTTTTTCTCTGATAGATTCGCCTCATCATCCAATTGTCATTGTGTGGTGAATAATAATAATTTGTAAGGTCTACCAAACAGGACTTCATATAAGGTCCGCCAATTGTGGATGGTAGACAACTATTATATTAACAAAATGGGAGCCATTATCACTATAAATAGTTTCTGGAATTCCATATCGTGGAATGATATCCATATGATCTAATAAAATAAAATAAAATCTATATGTATTTTTTTGAAATGGATATGTGGGTATGCATATAGATTTAAACCCTAAGCCTTGTAGTGCCGTTGTAGCAAGGCCACCTCCCCCTTGTCGAGACATAGGTCTTCCCTTGACTCAAGCCCAAATTATTTTCTTTATTGATCTTTTATTGATAGATTATGTCTCGGTGGTCTGCCAATCAAAAAACACAAAAAGACAAACTATCATTCACGCTCACACTCATAAAAAAAAGAATTTAGTGTGTTCAACCAGTCTAGCATCCATAATTTCATTTTGTGGGAGTAAACTGGAGTACCCGGAGAAAATCCACAAATTCTCGAGGACGCCATGAATACCCCACATTCCGGAAAGTCTGGATCCACCCCGCATTCATTAGTAGATCCTTTAATATACACACCCCCACTCTAGCATTTTAACCGTTTGTAAAAAAATTCCTTCAAGTTTCACACAAAGTTATATCCTCTTTAATGCTATCAGTTTAGCTGTTTGTTCCCCGAATTGAGGTGGCAATAGTTTCACATCTAAGGTTTTTATTTTCACAGCCGCCATGACCTAATGGCCCCCTATCAGGTTTTTGGAAAATCCCAATTTCCTCTAATAGCATGCCAATCACCTTTTAATGCGGCCATCCAATTTTGTTTCTACTTGTTTCAGGTGATAAGATAATCTCCCCCATTTGTAAAACAAATTCATCCACGCCTAATTTATACAACATGACGCCTACTTGTTTTAGATATGGGGTCCCCAATTTCCCAAAATTTCCCAGAATTAATGTACTACCACATCCTGTCAAAAACCCAAAACGACTAACATAACCTGTTTCTAAGCCAGATTCTGGAATTTGGAGAATTTCTCCTTTCCCTCCCTTATCTAAGCTTGTTATTGCCACTCGTTATCACTGTAACATTCAGGCGTATTAACCCCATCGTTGCTAAAGTTCTCACCAATTTGCATGCCCTTAAAGCAGTAAAAAGCAACGTTATTTGGTTGTATCAATTGACCAATGCTTATCCAATCCGTAATATCCTTAAAGTCACCAATATGACCTGTGACAAAGCATATTTCCTCCCGCCAGGACAACAGACAATGTTCTTTCAAGTGCACTTTGAAAAACATTCCATGTTACTCCATTCTTAGGGAAAATATGCTCATCCTAAACCAATTATTTTATTTACAATTCACCTAATTATTTGGATGAATGCCATGAATTTTATCATGCCACTATTGCATTGTAAATTTCCCATCTGATGTCGTTAACAGCCAAATAATTCAATACCTACTATACTTTGTAAATCACCTCATATGATGTTTACTTAAGACAAGAGTCATTTCCCATAGCCTGTTACCAAAACAAAAATCTACAACAATTAAATTAGAGAAATCAACCTTTTGTTAGACAATTCCTAATTACAAACTTTAATGTTTTAAAAACCTTATCGTCACCAATATACCATAATTTTGTAAATTTTGTCATCCTGGCCTTTTTTTCTTTTAAACAGCCAACCTCCTGGATTAAAGTATTTTGAATAATCAAAAAATTCTGAAATAGTATTAATATTATTTTATCCTCCAAAAGCTAGTTTCCTTTAACTAAGAGCCCTTTGAAA
This sequence comes from Stigmatopora nigra, assembly GCF_051989575.1. Lineage (NCBI taxonomy): Eukaryota > Metazoa > Chordata > Actinopteri > Syngnathiformes > Syngnathidae > Stigmatopora > Stigmatopora nigra. Next base: position 2,107,482 of record NW_027551603.1, read on the forward strand.
TCCACAATTGCTCAAAAATGACTATTTTGGTCTATTTCCCAAATCCAAAGCTTTTTACCAAATCAACCTTTTACTAAACAGATTTTCTATCCTCTTAATACATTTCATTTTAAAACCCAAAATATCAATGCGAAAGCATCCGCATAACCTTGCATTTCTTGCAGACCATGTATTGTTCTTATTCTGAAAAGTCCAAACAGAAAACGCAATTAGCCGTTAACTATGACCTCCACTCTTGCTGCGAAAACAGCATTGTTATCTTATGTTTACAAACCAGCTTTTTCCCTGTGCCCAAATACAACGCTTTTTAGAGAAGACAACCATTAAAACGTCAAATTAACCCCTCTTCCGATATTCAACTACATCACAATATTTTTCCAAGACCCCATATATCCAGAATATGTATGCTGCAAGCACAACAATATGGCAAAAACCCATTTTCTGCCCTCAAGTTTGCTTCAGCACCCTCAAGGCCAATTATTATTATTATAATGTCTTCACGGAAGGGATCACAAAATTTTAGTTGTTTACACGGTCCGAACGCTCCCGAAAGCCCAACACAGTTAAATCGTCTGCCCCGCGGCCCACATGTTTCACTCCCATCTAATCAGCAGCCGCTGCACCAGAAACGCTTCCCCCGCAGTTGACACATTTTTTGGCAAGTCTAGAGCATAATAAAAACACAGGTGACATTCCCTGCTAAAATTTAAATGATCATTTTGTATATATTCTTTTGTCTTTTTAAACACCATCTTCCCGTTAGCGGACGGGATCAAAAACCAAGCTGCAATAAGCCATCACATTGCTGTAAATTGACAGTACATATAGGTTATATTAACAAAGCACCACCCGCACTTGGAAATAACCATTCTAATTGTTGTTATACAAGCCCAAGCATCACAAAAAAAACCCAATTTATTGTAATCACAAAACGTCATACCCGGATTAACCAAATCAAATACCAGTGTCCCCATTAATTTTCTAGCTCCCTTTATTTTTGTTAAACTTCCTCCGCGCCCGTCACCTATCTCGGTAAATATTTTCCCCGTCAGCCGAGGAGGCCCCGCTATTTTTTCCTTACCAAACAGTACTTTCCCGCAGCCACGGTCTTAAATATATCCCCGTTATCCGAGGGAGCCCCCACTATTTTCCCAAAATAGTATTTTTAACTTCTCCCCGGCCTTATTTTGCCATTAGTGTCTGTGGAACAAGCTGTTACACTTTTATCCACTCACATATTATTTATATATGTATATTACCTCTATGCATTAGTGCATATATTATCCTGCATTCTATGCATTTTAAGCTGGCCAGCAAACCCATATTTATTTATCCATAAATATAGCTGTGTAATATTTTTAAAGCGCTTTGTCTTTCCAATTTTTTCCAATCCTTACAAGTTAGACGTATTTTTTGGATCGTCATCCAAACCCGCCTTACAACACGTGTTTCCCATATTTTACTTTTATTTTTTGTAGTGAGTTCGTGTGCCTCACACAGTTAACTCTATTATTTATTATTATTATTAATATTATTATTATCTATTCGACTGTATCGACTGTATCTCCTAGGCCTTTCCTAATTTTACTGCAGAAACCACACAAACACCATACAACGTATATTCGTGCCTACCCTTTAGACACAGGACACTCCCCGGCCCCAATATTGTACCTCTAGTACAATATATTCGTGCCTACCCCTGAGACACAGGACACTTTCCAGCAAAGTGCCCCACCGTACCTGCCATTGACTAGTATAAACACAGGGTTTTATCGCCGTCACCCAGGACGCGAAACCAGCCCAACAATGGACCTCACATACAATGTCCCTTTAACGCATTTGGAAACACCTTCACAACATGCAGACATTAATGTGGACTTACCCGAGATCCATCAGATGTCTCCCTCCAGCAGGAAAAGTCTTCAACCGCCGAGAATCCAGGCGCCCCCGTCGAAAAACTCCGGCCCACCAAGGGTTTTGAAGACGCCGTGCGCACGGTCACTTACCAGATGTCGAACAGCAGCGCCTGGGTTCTCGCTCCGGTATATTGACCTCCATGGCTCAGAAGGACCAAAATGTCAGGTTCATTAATAATTACCTTCGTCCGTAATTATCAATAACTGCAGGAAGACATCTTATTCAATTATTGACATTTAATTAAATAGAAATGGATACAACAGATAAAAGCCTCCGGAGGGGAGCGTTACAGCAAGTGTCACCTTACAACTTCCGAACGTCTTCCCGAATAGACGTTTTCGTCCCATTCTTATGGTCACAAGTTACAGAGTTGTAGATCATTCCATCACGTATGAGTAAAAACAACATCTGGGACTACAATAACAATCAAAGTATTTTACTAATAACAAAAACAGGGACTAGACCTAACAACATGTAGATTAGAGTAATTATACAACCTCCTTGACCTAAGAATCATATAATATAATCATAATCATATAATCGTTACATACAGAAAAACCCGAAGTGTACGGTTACATAACGATAACAATATTCTTGTTATTGTCCGAATAGCCCTGTCCTCGTCACCAAGGGCCCACCAAATCTCAAGGACCCAGATTGGGTGGATTATCTGTATAACCATCCTGGAAAAGGCTGTCCAGGTTAAAGATGACTTGGTGTGACCTCAACACTTTTGAAAAACAGAAAGAGAATGATTTAACAAAGTAATGAATTAATACAGAGAAAAGAAAGAGAATGATTTAATAAAGAAATGAATTAATATAACTATTATAATAGTAAAACAGAACAAACCCAACAGACACCCATGAAATGTCGAAGAAGATGCAGGGTATGATGCTCACAGCACCTGGTATTCCCAAGCGGTCTCCCAATCAGGTACTAACCAGGCCGAACCATGCTTGGCTTCCGAGATCGGACGAGATCGGGCCTTTTCAGGGTGGTATGGCCGTGAGCGGTACTGCTTTTGCAGATGGACACCCATGAAATGTCGAAAAAGATGCGGGGTATGATGCTCACAGCACCTGGTATTCCCAAGCGGTCTCCCATTCAGGTACTAAACAGGGCGAACCACGCTTGGCTGCCGAGATCGGGCGAGATCGGGCCTTTTCAGGGTGGTATGGCCGTGAGCGGTACTGCACTAGCAGATGGACACCCATGAAATGTCGAAAAAGATGCAGGGTATGATGCTCACAGCACCTGGTATTCCCAAGCGGTCTCCCAATCAGGTACTAACCAGGCCGAACAATGCTTGGCTTCCTAGATCGGACGAGATAGGGCCTTTTCAGGGTGGTATGGCCGTGAGCGGTACTGTTCTTGCAGATGGACACCCATGAAATGTCGAAAAAGATGCAGGGTATGATGCTCACAGCACCTGGTATTCCCAAGCGGTCTCCCAATCAGGTACTAAACAGGCCGAACCATGCTTGGCTTCAAAGATCGGACGAGATCGGGCCTTTTCAGGGTGGTATGGCCGTGAGCGGTACCGCACCAGCAGATGGACACCCATGAAATGTCGAAAAAGATGCGGGGTATGATGCTCACAGCACCTGGTATTCCCAAGCGGTCTCCCAATCAGGTACGAACCAGGCCGAACCTTGCTTGGCTTCTGAGATCGGACGAGATCGGGCCTTTTCAGGGTGGTATGGCCGCGAGTGGTACTGCGCCTGCAGATGGACACCCATGAAATGTCGAAAAAGGTGCGGGGTATGATGCTCACAGCATCTGGTATTCCCAAGCGGTCTCCCAATCAGGTACTAAACAGGCCGAACCATGCTTGGCTTCAAAGATCGGACGAGATCGGGCCTTTTCAGGGTGGTATGGCCGTGAGCGGTACCGCACTAGCAGATGGACACCCATGAAATGTCGAAAAAGATGCGGGGTATGATGCTCACAGCACCTGGTATTCCCAAGGGGTCTCCCAATCAGGTACTAACCAGGCCGAACCATGCTTGGCTTCCGAGATCGGACGAGATCGGGCCTTTTCAGGGTGGTATGGCCGTGAGCGGTACCGCACTAGCAGATGGACACCCATGAAATGTCGAAAAAGATGCGGGGTATGATGCTCACAGCACCTGGTATTCCGAAGCGGTCTCCCAATCAGGTACTAAACAGGCCGAACCATGCTTGGCTGCCGAGATCGGACGAGATTGGGCCTTTTCAGGGTGATATGGCCGTGAGCGGTACTGCTCTTGCAGATGGACACCCATGAAATGTCGAAAAAGATGCGGGGTATGATGCTCACAGCACCTGGCATTCCCAAGCGGTCTCCCAATCAGGTACTAACCAGGCCGAACCATGCTTGGCTTCCGAGATCGGACGAGATCGGGCCTTTTCAGGGTGGTATGGCCGTGAGCGGTACTGCTTCTGCAGATGGACACCCATGAAATGTCGAAAAAGATGCGGGGTATGATGCTCACAGCACCTGGTATTCCCAAGCGGTCTCCCAATCAGGTACTAACCAGGCCGCACCATGCTTGGCTTCCGAGATCGAACGAGATCGGGCCTTTTCAGGGTGGTATGGCCGTGAGCGGTACTGCACTAGCAGATGGACACCCATGAAATGTCGAAAAAGATGCGGGGTATGATGCTCACAGCACCTGGTATTCCCAAGCGGTCTCCCAATCAGGTACTAACCAGGCCGAACCATGCTTGGCTTCCGAAATCGGGCGAGATCGGGCCTTTTCAGGGTGGTATGGCCGTGAGCGGTACTGCTCTTGCAGATGGACACCCATGAAATGTCGAAAAAGATGCGGGGTATGATGCTCACAGCACCTGGTATTCCCAAGCGGTCTCCCAATCAGGTACTAAACAGGCCGAACCATGCTTGGCTTCAGAGATCGGACGAGATCGGGCCTTTTCAGGGTGGTATGGCCGTGAGCGGTACTGTTCTTGCAGATGGACACCCATGAAATGTCGAAAAAGATGCGGGGTATGATGCTCACAGCACCTGGTATTCCCAAGCGGTCTCCCAATCAGGTACGAACCAGGCCGAACCTTGCTTGGCTTCTGAGATCGGACGAGGTCGGGCCTTTTCAGGGTGGTATGGCCGTGAGCGGTACTGCTCTTGCAGATGGACACCCATGAAATGTCGAAAAAGATGCGGGGTATGATGCTCACAGCACCTGGTATTCCGAAGCGGTCTCCCAATCAGGTACTAAACAGGCCGAACCATGCTTGGCTGCCGAGATCGGACGAGATCGGGCCTTTTCAGGGTGGTATGGCCGTGAGCGGTACTGCACTAGCAGATGGACACCCATGAAATGTCGAAAAAGATGCGGGGTATGATGCTCACAGCACCTGGTATTCCCAAGCGGTCTCCCATTCAGGTACTAACCAGGCCGAACCATGCTTGGCTGCCAAGATCGGGCGAGATCGGGCCTTTTCAGGGTGGTATGGCCGTGAGCGGTACTGCTCATGCAGATGGACACCCATTAAATGTCGAAAAAGATGCGGGGTATGATGCTCACAGCACCTGGTATTTCCAAGCGGTCTCCCAATCAGGTACTAACCAGGCCGAACCATGCTTGGCTTCCGAGATCGGACATTCGGGCCTTTTCAGGGTGGTATGGCCGTGAGCGGTACTGCACCACCAGATGGACACCCATGAAATGTCGAAAAAGATGCGGGGTATGATGCTCACAGCACCTGGTATTCCCAAGCGGTCTCCCAATCAGGTACTAACCAGGCCGAAACATGCTTGGCTTCTGAGATCGGGCGAGATCGGGCCTTTTCAGGGTGGTATGGCCGTGAGCGGTACTGCACTAGCAGATGGACACCCATGAAATGTCGAAAAAGATGCGGGGTATGATGCTCACAGCACCTGGTATTCCCAAGCGGTCTCCCAATCAGGTACTAACCAGGCCGAACCATGCTTGGCTGCCAAGATCGGGCGAGATCGGGCCTTTTCAGGGTGGTATGGCCGTGAGCGGTACTGCTCATGCAGATGGACACCCATTAAATGTCGAAAAAGATGCGGGGTATGGTGCTCACAGCACCTGGTATTTCCAAGCGGTCTCCCAATCAGGTACTAACCAGGCCGAACCATGCTTGGCTTCCGAGATCGGACATTCGGGCCTTTTCAGGGTGGTATGGCCGTGAGCGGTACTGCACCACCAGATGGACACCCATGAAATGTCGAAAAAGATGCGGGGTATGATGCTCACAGCACCTGGTATTCCCAAGCGGTCTCCCAATCAGGTACTAAACAGGCCGAACCATGCTTGGCTGCCGAGATCGGACGAGATCGGGCCTTTTCAGGGTGGTATGGCCGTGAGCGGTACTGCACTAGCAGATGGACACCCGTGAAATGTCGAAAAAGATGCAGGGTATGATGCTCACAGTACCTGGTATTCCCAAGCGGTCTCCCAATCAGGTACTAACCAGGCCGAACCATGCTTGGCTTCCGAGTTCGGACGAGATCGGGCCTTTTCAGGGTGGTATGGCCGTGAGCGGTATTGTCTTTGCAGATGGACACCCATGAAATGTCGAAAAAGATGCGGGGTATGATGCTCACAGCACCTGGTATTCCCAAGCGGTCTCCCAATCAGGTACTAACCAGGCCGAAACATGCTTGGCTTCTGAGATCGGGCGAGATCGGGCCTTTTCAGGGTGGTATGGCCGTGAGCGGTACTGCTTTTGCAGATGGACACCCATGAAATGTCGAAAAAGATGCGGGGTATGATGCTCACAGCACCTGGTATTCCCAAGCGGTCTCCCAATCAGGTACTAACCAGGTCGAACAATGCTTGGCTTCCTAGATCGGACGAGATCGGGCCTTTTCAGGGTGGTATGGCCGTGAGCGGTACTGCACTAGCAGATGGACACCCATGAAATGTCGAAAAAGATGCGGGGTATGATGCTCACAGCACCTGGTATTCCCAAGCGGTCTCCCAATTAGGTACTAACCAGGCCGATCCATGTTTGGCTTCCGAGATCGGACGAGATCGGACGAGATCGGGCCTTTTCAGGGTGGTATGGCCGTGAGCGGTACTGCACTAGCAGATGGACACCCATGAAATGTCGAAAAAGATGCGGGGTATGATGCTCACAGCACCTGGTATTCCCAAGCGGTCTCCCAATCAGGTACTAACCAGGCCGAACCATGCTTGGCTTCCTAGATCGGGCGAGATCGGGCCTTTTCAGGGTGGTATGGCCGTGAGCGGTACTGCTTTTGCAGATGGACACCCATGAAATGTCGAAAAAGATGCGGGGAATGATGCTCACAGCACCTGGTATTCCAAAGTGGTCTCCCAATCAGGTACTTACCAGGCCGAACCATGCTTGCCTTCCGAAGTCGGAGGAGATTGGGCCTTTTCAGGGTGGTATGGCCGTGAGCGGTACTACTCTTGCAGATGGACACCCATGAAATGTCGAAAAAGATGCGGGGCAAGATGCTCACAGCACCTGGTATTCCCAAGCGGTCTCCCAATCAGGTACTAACCAGGCCGAACCATGCTTGGCTGCCGAGATCGGACGAGATCGGGCCTTTTCAGGGTGGTATGGCCGTGAGCGGTACCGCTCTTGCAGATGGACACCCATGAAATGTCGAAAAAGATGCGGGGTATGATGCTCACAGCACCTGGTATTCCCAAGCGGTCTCCCAATCAGGTACTAAACAGGCTGAACCATGCTTGGCTTCCGATATCGGACGAGATCAGGCCTTTTCAGGGTGGTATGGCCGTGAGTAGTACTGCTCATGCAGATGGACACCCATGAAATGTCGAAAAAAATGCGGGGTATGATCCTCACAGCACCTGGTATTCCCAAGAGGTCTCCCAATCAGGTACTAACCAGGCCGAACCATGCTTGGCTTCCAAGATCGGACGAGATCGGGCCTTTACAGGGTGGTATGGCCGTGAGCGGTACTTCTCTTGCAGATGGACACCCATGAAATGTCGAAAAATATGCGGGGTATGATGCTCACAGCACCTGGTATTCCCAAGCTGTCTCCCAATCAGGTACTAACCAGGCCGAACCATGCTTGGCTGCCGAGATCGGACGAGATCGGGCGAGACCGGACCTTTTCAGGGTGGTATGGCCGTGAGCGGTACTGCTCTTGCAGATGGACACCCATGAAATGTCGAAAAAGATGCGGGGTATGATGCTCACAGCACCTGGTATTCCCAAGCGGTCTCCCAATCAGGTACTAACCAGGCCGAACCATGCTTGGCTGCCGAGATCGGGCGAGATCGGGCGAGATCGGGCCTTTTCAGGGTGGTATGGCCGTGAGCGGTACTGCTCTTGCAGATGGACACCCATGAAATGTCGAAAAAGATGCGGGGTATGATGCTCACAGCACCTGGTATTCCCAAGCGGTCTCCCAATCAGGTACTAAACAGGCCGAACCATGCTTGGCTGCCGAGATCGGACGAGATCGGACGAGATCGGGCCTTATCAGGGTGGTATGGCCGTGAGCGGTACTGCACTAGCAGATGGACACCCATGAAATGTCGAAAAAGATGCAGGGTATGATGCTCACAGCACCTGGTATTCCCAAGCGGTCCCCCAATCAGGTACTAACCAGGCCGAACCATGATTGGCTTCCGAGATCAGACGAGATCGGGCCTTTTCAGGGTGGTATGGCCGTGAGCGGTACTGCTATTGCAGATGGACACCCATGAAATGTCGAAAAAGATGCGAGGTATGATGCTCACAGCACCTGGTATTCCCAAGCGGTCTCCCAATCAGGTACTAAACAGGCCGAACCATGCTTGGCTTCCGAGATCGGACGAGATCGGGCCTTTTCAGGGTGGTATGGCCGTGAGCGGTACTGCACTAGCAGATGGACACCCATGAAATGTCGAAAAAGATGCGGGGTATGATGCTCACAGCACCTGGTATTCCCAAGCGGTCTCCCAATCAGGTACTAACCAGGCCGAACCATGCTTGGCTTCCGAGATCGGGCGAGATCGGGCCTTTTCAGGGTGGTATGGCCGTGAGCGATATTGCACTTGCAGATGGACACCCATGAAATGTCGAAAAAGATGCGGGGTATGATGCTCACAGCACCTGGTATTCCGAAGCGGTCTCCCAATCAGGTACTAACCAGGCCGAACAATGCTTGGCTGCCGAGATCGGACGAGATCGGACGAGATCGGGCCTTATCAGGGTGGTATGGCCGTGAGCGGTACTGCTCTTGCAGATGGACACCCATGAAATGTCGAAAAAGATGCGGGGTATGATGCTCACAGTACCTGGTATTCCCAAGCGGTCTCCCAATCAGGTACTAACCAGGCCGAACCATGCTTGGCTGCCAAGATCGGGCGAGATCGGGCCTTTTCAGGGTGGTATGGCCGTGAGCGGTACTGCTCATGCAGATGGACACCCATTAAATGTCGAAAAAGATGCGGGGTATGATGCTCACAGCACCTGGTATTTCCAAGCGGTCTCCCAATCAGGTACTAACCAGGCCGAACCATGCTTGGCTTCCGAGATCGGACAATCGGGCCTTTTCAGGGTGGTATGGCCGTGAGCGGTACTGCACCACCAGATGGACACCCATGAAATGTCGAAAAAGATGCGGGGTATGATGCTCACAGCACCTGGTATTCCCAAGCGGTCTCCCAATCAGCTACTAACCAGGCCGAACCATGCTTGGCTTCCGAAATCGGACGAGATCGGGCCTTTTCAGGGTGGTATGGCCGTGAGCGGTGCTGCACTAGCAGATGGACACCCATGAAATGTCGAAAAAGATGCGGGGTATGATGCTCACAGCACCTGGTATTCCCAAGCGGTCTCCCAATCAGGTACTAACCAGGCCGAACCATGCTTGGCTTCCAAGATCGGACGAGATCGGGCTTTTTCAGGGTGGTATGGCCGTGAGCGGTACTGCTCTTGCAGATGGACACCCATGAAATGTCGAAAAAGATGCGGGGTATGATGCTCACAGCACCTGGTATTCCCAAGCGGTCTCCCAATCAGGTACTAAACAGGCCGAACCATGCTTGGCTGCCGAGATCGGACGAGATCGGGCCTTTTCAGGGTGGTATGGCCGTGAGCGGTACTGCACTAGCAGATGGACACCCGTGAAATGTCGAAAAAGATGCAGGGTATGATGCTCACAGTACCTGGTATTCCCAAGCGGTCTCCCAATCAGGTACTAACCAGGCCGAACCATGCTTGGCTTCCGAGTTCGGACGAGATCGGGCCTTTTCAGGGTGGTATGGCCGTGAGCGGTATTGTCTTTGCAGATGGACACCCATGAAATGTCGAAAAAGATGCGGGGTATGATGCTCACAGCACCTGGTATTCCCAAGCGGTCTCCCAATCAGGTACTAACCAGGCCGAAACATGCTTGGCTTCTGAGATCGGGCGAGATCGGGCCTTTTCAGGGTGGTATGGCCGTGAGCGGTACTGCTTTTGCAGATGGACACCCATGAAATGTCGAAAAAGAAGCGGGGTATGATGCTCACAGCACGTGGTATTCCCAAGCGGTCTCCCAATCAGGTACTAACCAGGCCGAACCATGCTTGGCTGCCGAGATCGGACGAGATCGGACGAGATCGGGCCTTTTCAGGGTGGTATGGCTGTGAGCGGTACTGCACTAGCAGATGGACACCCATGAAATGTCGAAAAAGATGCGGGGTATGATGCTCACAGCACCTGGTATTCCCAAGCGGTCTCCCAATCAGGTACTAACCAGGTCGAACAATGCTTGGCTTCCTAGATCGGACGAGATCGGGCCTTTTCAGGGTGGTATGGCCGTGAGCGGTACTGCACTAGCAGATGGACACCCATGAAATGTCGAAAAAGATGCGGGGAATGATGCTCACAGCACCTGGTATTCCAAAGTGGTCTCCCAATCAGGTACTTACCAGGCCGAACCATGCTTGCCTTCCGAAATCGGAGGAGATTGGGCCTTTTCAGGGTGGTATGGCCGTGAGCGGTACTACTCTTGCAGATGGACACCCATGAAATGTCGAAAAAGATGCGGGGCAAGATGCTCACAGCACCTGGTATTCCCAAGCGGTCTCCCAATCAGGTACTAACCAGGCCGAACCATGCTTGGCTGCCGAGATCGGACGAGATCGGGCCTTTTCAGGGTGGTATGGCCGTGAGCGGTACCGCTCTTGCAGATGGACACCCATGAAATGTCGAAAAAGATGCGGGGTATGATGCTCACAGCACCTGGTATTCCCAAGCGGTCTCCCAATCAGGTACTAAACAGGCTGAACCATGCTTGGCTTCCGATATCGGACGAGATCAGGCCTTTTCAGGGTGGTATGGCCGTGAGTAGTACTGCTCATGCAGATGGACACCCATGAAATGTCGAAAAAAATGCGGGGTATGATGCTCACAGCACCTGGTATTCCCAAGAGGTCTCCCAATCAGGTACTAACCAGGCCGAACCATGCTTGGCTTCCAAGATCGGACGAGATCGGGCCTTTACAGGGTGGTATGGCCGTGAGCGGTACTTCTCTTGCAGATGGACACCCATGAAATGTCGAAAAATATGCGGGGTATGATGCTCACAGCACCTGGTATTCCCAAGCTGTCTCCCAATCAGGTACTAACCAGGCCGAACCATGCTTGGCTGCCGAGATCGGACGAGATCGGGCGAGACCGGACCTTTTCAGGGTGGTATGGCCGTGAGCGGTACTGCTCTTGCGGATGGACACCCATGAAATGTCGAAAAAGATGCGGGGTATGATGCTCACAGCACCTGGTATTCCCAAGCGGTCTCCCAATCAGGTACTAACCAGGCCGAACCATGCTTGGCTGCCGAGATCGGGCGAGATCGGGCGAGATCGGGCCTTTTCAGGGTGGTATGGCCGTGAGCGGTACTGCTCTTGCAGATGGACACCCATGAAATGTCGAAAAAGATGTGGGGTATGATGCTCACAGCACCTGGTATTCCCAAGCGGTCTCCCAATCAGGTACTAAACAGGTCGAACCATGCTTGGCTGCCGAGATCGGACGAGATCGGACGAGATCGGGCCTTATCAGGGTGGTATGGCCGTGAGCGGTACTGCACTAGCAGATGGACACCCATGAAATGTCGAAAAAGATGCAGGGTATGATGCTCACAGCACCTGGTATTCCCAAGCGGTCTCCCAATCAGGTACTAACCAGGCCGAACCATGATTGGCTTCCGAGATCAGATGAGATCGGGCCTTTTCAGGGTGGTATGGCCGTGAGCGGTACTGCTATTGCAGATGGACACCCATGAAATGTCGAAAAAGATGCGAGGTATGATGCTCACAGCACCTGGTATTCCCAAGCGGTCTCCCAATCAGGTACTAAACAGGCCGAACCATGCTTGGCTGCCGAGATCGGACGAAATCGGGCGAGATCGGGCCTTATCAGGGTGGTATGGCCGTGAGCGGTACTGCACTAGCAGATGGACACCCATGAAATGTCGAAAAAGATGCGGGGTATGATGCTCACAGCACCTGGTATTCCCAAGCGGTCTCCCAATCAGGTACTAACCAGGCCGAACCATGCTTGGCTTCCTAGATCGGGCGAGATCGGGCCTTTTCAGGGTGGTATGGCCGTGAGCGGTACTGCTTTTGCAGATGGACACCCATGAAATGTCGAAAAAGATGCGGGGAATGATGCTCACAGCACCTGGTATTCCAAAGTGGTCTCCCAATCAGGTACTTACCAGGCCGAACCATGCTTGCCTTCCGAAATCGGAGGAGATTGGGCCTTTTCAGGGTGGTATGGCCGTGAGCGGTACTACTCTTGCAGATGGACACCCATGAAATGTCGAAAAAGATGCGGGGCAAGATGCTCACAGCACCTGGTATTCCCAAGCGGTCTCCCAATCAGGTACTAACCAGGCCGAACCATGCTTGGCTGCCGAGATCGGACGAGATCGGGCCTTTTCAGGGTGGTATGGCCGTGAGCGGTACCGCTCTTGCAGATGGACACCCATGAAATGTCGAAAAAGATGCGGGGTATGATGCTCACAGCACCTGGTATTCCCAAGCGGTCTACCAATCAGGTACTAAACAGGCTGAACCATGCTTGGCTTCCGATATCGGACGAGATCAAGCCTTTTCAGGGTGGTATGGCCGTGAGTAGTACTGCTCATGCAGATGGACACCCATGAAATGTCGAAAAAAATGTGGGGTATGATGCTCACAGCACCTGGTATTCCCAAGAGGTCTCCCAATCAGGTACTAACCAGGCCGAACCATGCTTGGCTTCCAAGATCGGACGAGATCGGGCCTTTACAGGGTGGTATGGCCGTGAGCGGTACTTCTCTTGCAGATGGACACCCATGAAATGTCGAAAAATATGCGGGGTATGATGCTCACAGCACCTGGTATTCCCAAGCTGTCTCCCAATCAGGTACTAACCAGGCCGAACCATGCTTGGCTGCCGAGATCGGACGAGATCGGGCGAGACCGGACCTTTTCAGGGTGGTATGGCCGTGAGCGGTACTGCTCTTGCAGATGGACACCCATGAAATGTCGAAAAAGATGCGGGGTATGATGCTCACAGCACCTGGTATTCCCAAGCGGTCTCCCAATCAGGTACTAACCAGGCCGAACCATGCTTGGCTGCCGAGATCGGGCGAGATCGGGCGAGATCGGGCCTTTTCAGGGTGGTATGGCCGTGAGCGGTACTGCTCTTGCAGATGGACACCCATGAAATGTCGAAAAAGATGCGGGGTATGATGCTCACAGCACCTGGTATTCCCAAGCGGTCTCCCAATCAGGTACTAAACAGGCCGAACCATGCTTGGCTGCCGAGATCGGACGAGATCGGACGAGATCGGGCCTTATCAGGGTGGTATGGCCGTGAGCGGTACTGCACTAGCAGATGGACACCCATGAAATGTCGAAAAAGATGCAGGGTATGATGCTCACAGCACTTGGTATTCCCAAGCGGTCTCCCAATCAGGTACTAACCAGGCCGAACCATGATTGGCTTCCGAGATCAGACGAGATCGGGCCTTTTCAGGGTGGTATGGCCGTGAGCGGTACTGCTATTGCAGATGGACACCCATGAAATGTCGAAAAAGATGCGAGGTATGATGCTCACAGCACCTGGTATTCCCAAGCGGTCTCCCAATCAGGTACTAAACAGGCCGAACCATGCTTGGCTGCCGAGATCGGACGAAATCGGGCGAGATCGGGCCTTATCAGGGTGGTATGGCCTTGAGCGGTACTGCACTAGCAGATGGACACCCATGAAATGTCGAAAAAGATGCGGGGTATGATGCTCACAGCACCTGGTATTCCCAAGCGGTCTCCCAATCGGGTACTAACCAGGCCGAACCATGCTTGGCTGCCGAGATCGGACAAGATCGGGCGAGATCGGGCCTTATCAGGGTGGTATGGCCGTGAGCGGTACTGCTCTTGCAGATGGACATCCATGAAATGTCGAAAAAGATGCGGGGTATGATGCTCACAGCACCTGGTATTCCCAAGCGGTCTCCCAATCAGGTACTAAACAGGCCGAACCATGCTTGGCTTCCGAGATCAGACGAGATCGGGCCTTTTCAGGGTGGTATGGCCGTGAGCGGTACTGCACTAGCAGATGGACACCCATGAAATGTCGAAAAAGATGCGGGGTATGATGCTCACAGCACCTGGTATTCCCAAGCGGTCTCCCAATCAGGTACTAACCAGGCCGAACCATGCTTGGCTTCCGAGATCGGGCCTTTTCAGGGTGGTATGGCCGTGAGCGATATTGCACTTGCAGATGGACACCCATGAAATGTCGAAAAAGATGCGGGGTATGATGCTCACAGCACCTGGTATTCCGAAGCGGTCTCCCAATCAGGTACTAACCAGGCCGAACAATGCTTGGCTGCCGAGATCGGACGAGATCGGACGAGATCGGGCCTTATCAGGGTGGTATGGCCGTGAGCGGTACTGCTCTTGCAGATGGACACCCATGAAATGTCGAAAAAGATGCGGGGTATGATGCTCACAGCACCTGGTATTCCCAAGCGGTCTCCCAATCAGGTACTAACCAGGCCGAACCATGCTTGGCTGCCAAGATCGGGCGAGATCGGGCCTTTTCAGGGTGGTATGGCCGTGAGCGGTACTGCTCATGCAGATGGACACCCATTAAATGTCGAAAAAGATGCGGGGTATGATGCTCACAGCACCTGGTATTTCCAAGCGGTCTCCCAATCAGGTACTAACCAGGCCGAACCATGCTTGGCTTCCGAGATCGGACAATCGGGCCTTTTCAGGGTGGTGTGGCCGTGAGCGGTACTGCACCACCAGATGGACACCCATGAAATGTCGAAAAAGATGCGGGGTATGATGCTCACAGCACCTGGTATTCCCAAGCGGTCTCCCAATCAGCTACTAACCAGGCCGAACCATGCTTGGCTTCCGAAATCGGACGAGATCGGGCCTTTTCAGGGTGGTATGGCCGTGAGCGGTGCTGCACTAGCAGATGGACACCCATGAAATGTCGAAAAAGATGCGGGGTATGATGCTCACAGCACCTGGTATTCCCAAGCGGTCTCCCAATCAGGTACTAACCAGGCCGAACCATGCTTGGCTTCCAAGATCGGACGAGATCGGGCTTTTTCAGGGTGGTATGGCCGTGAGCGGTACTGCTCTTGCAGATGGACACCCATGAAATGTCGAAAAAGATGCGGGGTATGATGCTCACAGGACCTGGTATTCCCAAGCGGTCTCCCAATCAGGTACTAAACAGGCCGAACCATGCTTGGCTGCCGAGATCGGACGAGATCGGGCCTTTTCAGGGTGGTATGGCCGTGAGCGGTACTGCACTAGCAGATGGACACCCGTGAAATGTCGAAAAAGATGCAGGGTATGATGCTCACAGTACCTGGTATTCCCAAGCGGTCTCCCAATCAGGTACTAAACAGGCCGAACCATGCTTGGCTTCCGAGATCGGACGAGATCGGGCCTTTTCAGGGTGGTATGGCCGTGAGCGGTACTGCTTTTGCAGATGGACACCCATGAAATGTCGAAAAAGATGCGGGGTATGATGCTCACAGCACCTGGTATTCCCAAGCGGTCTCCCAATCAGGTACTAAACAGGCTGAACCATGCTTGGCTTCCGAGATCGGACGAGATCGGGCCTTTTCAGGGTGGTATGGCCGTGAGCGGTACTGCACTAGCAGATGGACACCCATGAAATGTCGAAAAAGATGCGGGGTATGATGCTCACAGCACCTGGTATTCCCAAGCGGTCTCCCAATGAGGTACTAACCAGGCCGATCCATGCTTGGCTTCCGAGATCAGACAAGATCGGGCCTTTTCAGGGTGGTATGGCCGTGAGCGGTACTGCCCTTGCAGATGGACACCCATGAAATGTCGAAAAAGATGCGAGGTATGATGCTCACAGCACCTGGTATTCCCAAGCGGTCTCCCAATCAGGTACTAAACAGGCCGAACCATGCTTGGCTGCCGAGATCGGACGAGATCGGACGAGATCGGGCCTTTTCAGGGTGGTATGGCCGTGAGCGGTACTGCACTAGCAGATGGACACCCATGAAATGTCGAAAAAGATGCGGGGTATGATGCTCACAGCACCAGGTATTTCCAAGCGGTCTCCCAATCAGGTACTAACCAGGCTGAACCATGCTTGGCTTCCGAGATCAGACGAGATCGGGCCTTTTCAGGGTGGTATGGCCGTGAGCGGTACTGCACTAGCAGATGGACACCCATGAAATGTCGAAAAAGATGCGGGGTATGATGCTCACAGCACCTGGTATTCCCAAGCGGTCTCCCAATCAGGTACTAAACAGGCCGAACCATGCTTGGCTGCCGAGATCGGACGAGATCGGGCCTTTTCAGGGTGGTATGGCCGTGAGCGGTACTGCACTAGCAGATGGACACCCATGAAATGTCGAAAAAGATGCGGGGTATGATGCTCACAGCACCTGGTATTCCCAAGCGGTCTCCCAATCAGGTACTAACCAGGCCGAACCATGCTTGGCTGCCGAGATCGGACGAGATCGGACGAGATCGGGCCTTTTCAGGGTGGTATGGCAGTGAGCGGTACTGCTCTTGCAGATGGACACTTATGAAATGTCGAAAAAGATGCAGGGTATGATGCTCACAGCACCTGGTATTCCCAAGCGGTCTCCCAATCAGGCACTAAACAGGCCGAACCATGCTTGGCTTCCGAGATCAGACGAGATCGGGCCTTTTCAGGGTGGTATGGCTGTGAGCAGTACTGTTCATGCAGATGGACACCCATGAAATGTCGAAAAAGATGCGAGGTATGATGCTCACAGCACCTGGTATTCCCAAGCGGTCTCCCAATCAGGTACTAAACAGGCCGAACCATGCTTGGCTTCCGAGATCGGACGAGATCGGGCCTTTTCAGGGTGGTATGGCCGTAAGCGAAACTGCTCTTGCAGATGGACACCCATGAAATGTCGAAAAAGATGCGGGGCATGGTTCTCACAGCACCTGGTATTCCCAAGCGGTCTCCCAATCAGGTACTAACCAGGCCGAACCATGCTTGGCTGCCGAGATCGGACGAGATCGGGCGAGATCGGGCCTTTGCAGGGTGATATGGCCGTGAGCGGTACTGCTTTAGCAGATGGACACCCATGAAATGCCGAAAAAGATGCGGGGTATGATGCTCACAGCACCTGGTATTCCCAAGCGGTCTCCCAATCAGGTACTAACCAGGCCGAACCATGCTTGGCTGCCGAGATCGGACGAGATCGGACGAGAACGGGCCTTTTCAGGGTGGTATGGCTGTCAGCGGTACTGCTCTTGCAGATGGACACCCATGAAATGTCGAAAAAGATGCGGGGTATGATGCTCACAGCACCTGGTATTCCCAAGCGGTCTCCCAATCAGGTACTAACCAGGCCGAACCATGCTTGGCTTTCGAGGTCGGACGAGATCGGGCCTTTTCAGGGTGGTATGGCCGTGAGCGGTACTGCTCCTGCAGATGGACACCCATGAAATTTCGAAAAAGATGCGGGGTATGATAATCACAGCACCTGGTATTCCCAAGCGGTCTCCCAATCAGGTACTAACCAGGCTGAATCATGCTTGGCTTCCGAGATCGGGCGAGATCGGGCCTTTTCAGGGTGGTATGGCCGTGAGCGGTACTGCACTTGCAGATGGACACCCATGAAATGTCGAAAAAGATGCGGGGCGTGGTTCTCACAGCACCTGGTATTCCCAAGCGGTCTCCCAATCAGGTACTAAACAGGCCGAACCATGCTTGGCTTCCGAGATCGGACGAGATCGGGCCTTTTCAGGGTTGTATGGCCGTAAGCGGTATTGCTCTTGCAGAGGGACACCCATGAAATGTCGAAAAAGATGCGGGGTATGATGCTCACGGCACCTGGTATTCCGAAGCGGTCTCCCAATCAGGTACTAAACAGGCCGAACCATGCTTGGCTGCCGAGATCGGACGAGATCGGGCCTTTTCAGGGTGGTATGGCCGTGAGCGGCACTGCAATAGCAGATGGACACCCATGAAATGTCGAAAAAGATGCGGGGTTTGATGCTCACAGCACCTGGTATTCCCAAGCGGTCTCCCAATCAGGTACTAACCAGGCCGAACCATGCTTGGCTTCCGAGATCGGACGAGATCGGGCCTTTTCAGGGTGGTATGGCCGTGAGCGGTATTGCACTAGCAGATGGACACCCATGAAATGTCGAAAAAGATGCGGGGTATGATGCTCACAGCACCTGGTATTCCCAAGCGGTCTCCCAATCAGGTACTAAACAGGCCGAACCATGCTTGGCTTCCGAGATCGGACGAGATCGAGCCTTTTCAGGGTGGTATGGCCGTGAGCGGTACTGCACTAGCAGATAGACACCCATGAAATGTCGAAAAAGATGCGGGGTATGATGCTCACAGCACCTGGTATTCCCAAGCGGTCTCCCAATCAGGTACTAAACAGGCCGAACCATGCTTGGCTTCCGAGATCGGGCGAGATGGGGTCTTTTCAGGGTGGTATGGCCATGAGCGGTACCGCACTTGCAGATGGACACCCATGAAATGTCGAAAAAGATGCGGGGTATGATGTTCACAGCACCTGGTATTCCCAAGCGGTCTCCCAATCAGGTACTAACCAGGCCGAACCATGCTTGGCTGCCGAGGTCGGACGAGATCGGGCGAGATCGGGCGAGATCGGGCCTTATCAGGGTGGTATGGCCGTGAGCGGTACTGCTTTTGCAGATGGACACCCATGAAATGTCGAAAAAGATGCGGGGTATGATGCTCACAGCACCTGGTATTCCCGAGCGGTCTCCCAATCAGGTACTAACCAGGCCGAACCATGCTTGGCTTCCGAGATCGGACGAGATCGGGCCTTTTCAGGGTGGTATGGCCGTGAGCGGTACTGCTTTCGCAGATGGACACCCATGAAATGTCGAAAAAGATGCGGGGTATGATGCTCACAGCACCTGGTATTCCCAAGCGGTCTCCCAATCAGGTACTAAACAGGCTGAACCATGCTTGGCTTCCGAGATCGGACGAGATCGGGCCTTTTCAGGGTGGTATGGCCGTGAGCGGTACTGCACTAGCAGATGGACACCCATGAAATGTCGAAAAAGATGCGGGGTATGATGCTCACAGCACCTGGTATTCCCAAGCGGTCTCCCAATCAGGTACTAACCAGGCCGATCCATGCTTGGCTTCCGAGATCGGACAAGATCGGGCCTTTTCAGGGTGGTATGGCCGTGAGCGGTACTGCCCTTGCAGATGGACACCCATGAAATGTCGAAAAAGATGCGAGGTATGATGCTCACAGCACCTGGTATTCCCAAGCGGTCTCCCAATCAGGTACTAAACAGGCCGAACCATGCTTGGCTGCCGAGATCGGACGAGATCGGACGAGATCGGGCCTTTTCAGGGTGGTATGGCCGTGAGCGGTACTGCACTAGCAGATGGACACCCATGAAATGTCGAAAAAGATGCGGGGTATGATGCTCACAGCACCAGGTATTTCCAAGCGGTCTCCCAATCAGGTACTAACCAGGCTGAACCATGCTTGGCTTCCGAGATCAGACGAGATCGGGCCTTTTCAGGGTGGTATGGCCGTGAGCGGTACTGCACTAGCAGATGGACACCCATGAAATGTCGAAAAAGATGCGGGGTATGATGCTCACAGCACCTGGTATTCCCAAGCGGTCTCCCAATCAGGTACTAAACAGGCCGAACCATGCTTGGCTGCCGAGATCGGACGAGATCGGGCCTTTTCAGGGTGGTATGGCCGTGAGCGGTACTGCACTAGCAGATGGACACCCATGAAATGTCGAAAAAGATGCGGGGTATGATGCTCACAGCACCTGGTATTCCCAAGCGGTCTCCCAATCAGGTACTAACCAGGCCGAACCATGCTTGGCTGCCGAGATCGGACGAGATCGGACGAGATCGGGCCTTTTCAGGGTGGTATGGCAGTGAGCGGTACTGCTCTTGCAGATGGACACTTATGAAATGTCGAAAAAGATGCAGGGTATGATGCTCACAGCACCTGGTATTCCCAAGCGGTCTCCCAATCAGGCACTAAACAGGCCGAACCATGCTTGGCTTCCGAGATCAGACGAGATCGGGCCTTTTCAGGGTGGTATGGCCGTGAGCGGTACTGCACTAGCAGATGGACACCCATGAAATGTCGAAAAAGATGCGGGGCAAGATGCTCACAGCACCTGGTATTCCCAAGCGGTCTCCCAATCAGGTACTAACCAGGCCGAACCATGCTTGGCTTCCGAGATCGGACGAGATCGGGCCTTTTCAGGGTGGTATGGCCGTGAGCGGTACTGCTCTTGCAGATGGACACCCATGAAATGTCGAAAAAGATGCGGGGTATGATGCTCACAGCACCTGGTATTCCCAAGCGGTCTCCCAATCAGGTACTAAACAGGCCGAATCATGCTTGGCTGCCGAGATCGGGCGAGATCGGACGAGATCGGGCCTTTTCAGGGTGGTATGGCCGTGAGCGGTACTGCACTAGCAGATGGACACCCATGAAATGTCGAAAAAGATGCGGGGTATGATGCTCACAGCACCTGGTATTCACAAGCGGTCTCCCAATTAGGTACTAAACAGGCCGATCCATGCTTGGCTTCCGAGATCGGACGAGATCGGACGAGATCGGGCCTTTTCAGGGTGGTATGGCCGTGAGCGGTACTGCACTAGCAGATGGACACCCATGAAATGTCGAAAAAGATGCGGGGCATGATGCTCACAGCACCTGGTATTCCCAAGCGGTCTCCCAATCAGGTACTAACCAGGCCAAACCATGCTTGGCTTCCTAGATCGGGCGAGATCGGGCCTTTTCAGGGTGGTATGGCCGTGAGCGGTACTGCTTGTGCAGATGGACACCCATGAAATGTCGAAAAAGATGCGGGGCAAGATGCTCACAGCACCTGGTATTCCCAAGCGGTCTCCCAATCAGGTACTAAACAGGCTGAACCCTGCTTGGCTGCCGAGATCGGACGAGATCGGGCGAGATTGGGCCTTTTCAGGGTGGTATGGCCGTGAGCGGTACTGCTCTTGCAGATGGACACCCATGAAATGTCGAAAAAGATGCGGGGTATGATGCTCACAGCACCTGGTATTCCCAAGCGGTCTCCCAATCAGGTATTAACCAGGCCGAACCATGCTTGGCTGCCGAGATCGGACGAGATCGGGCGAGATCGGGCCTTATCAGGGCGGTATGGCCGTGAGCGGTACTGCTCTTGCAGATGGACACCCATGAAATGTCGAAAAAGATGCGGGGTATGATGCTCACAGCACCTGGTATTCTCAAGCGGTCTCCCAATCAGGTACTAACCAGGCCGAACCATGCTTGGCTGCCGAGTTCGGACAAGATCGGGCGAGATCGGGCCTTTTCAGGGTGGTATGGCAGTGAGCGGTACTGCTCTTGCAGATGGACACCCATGAAATGTCGAAAAAAATGCGGGGTATGATGCTCACAGCACCTGGTATTCCCAAGCGGTCTCCCAATCAGGTACTAACCAGGCCGAACCATGCTTGGCTGCCGAGGTCGGACGAGATCGGGCGAGATCGGGCCTTATCAGGGTGGTATGGCCGTGAGCGGTACTGCTCTTGCAGATGAACACTGTCAGGTTCTTTAATAATTACCTTCGTCCGTAATTATCAATAACTGCAGGAAGACATCTTATTCAATTATTGACATTTAATTAAATAGAAATGGATACAACAGATAAAAGCCTCCGGAGGGGAGCGTTACAGCAAGTGTCACCTTACAACTTCCGAACGTCTCCTCGAATAGACGTTTTCGTCCCATTCTTATGGTCACAAGTTACAGAGTTGTTGATCATTCCATCACGTATGAGTAAAAACAACATCTGGGACTACAATAACAATCAAAGTATTTTACTAATAACAAAAACAGGGACTAGACCTAACTACATGTAGATTAGAGTAATTATACAACCTCCTTGACCTAAGAATCATATAATATAATCATAATCATATAATCGTTACATACAGAAAAACCCGAAGTGTACGGTTACATAACGATCACAATATTCTTGTTATTGTCCGAATAGCCCTGTCCTCGTCACCAAGGGCCCACCAAATCTCAAGGACCCAGATTGGGTGGATTGTTTGTATAACCATCCTGGAACAGGCTGTCCAGGTTAAAGATGACTTGGTGTGACCTCAACACTTTTGAAAAACAGAAAGAGAATGATTTAACAAAGTAATGAATTAATACAGAGAAAAGAAAGAGAATGATTTAATAAAGAAATGAATTAATATAACTATTATAATAGTAAAACAGAACAAACCCAACAGACACCCATGAAATGTCGAAAAAGATGCGGGGTATGATGCTCACAGCACCTGGTATTCCCAAGCGGTCTCCCAATCAGGTACTAAACAGGCCGAACCATGCTTGGCTTCCGAGATCGGACGAGATCGGGCCTTTTCAGGGTGGTATGGCCGTGAGCGGTACTGCACTAGCAGATGGACACCCATGAAATGTCGAAAAAGATATGGGGTATGATGCACACAGCACCTGGTATTCCCAAGCGGTCTCCCAATCAGGTACTAAACAGGCCGAACCATGCTTGGCTTCCGAGATCGGGCGTGATCGGGCCTTTTCAGGGTGGTATGGCCGTGAGCGGTACTGCACTAGCAGATGGACACCCATGAAATGTCGAAAAAGATGCGGGGTATGATCCTCACAGCACCTGGTATTCCCAAGCGGTCTCCCAATCAGGTACTAACCAGGCCAAACCAAGCTTGGCTTCCTAGATCGGACGAGATCGGGCCTTTTCAGGGTGGTATGGCCGTGAGCGGTACTGCTCTTGCAGATGGACACCCATGAAATGTCGAAAAAGATGCGGGGTATGATGCTCACAGCACCTGGTATTCCCAAGTGGTCTCCCAATCAGGTACTAACCAGGCCAAACCATGCTTGGCTTCCGAGATCGGACGAGATCGGGCCTTTTCAGGGTGGTATGGCCGTGAGCGGTACTTCTCTTGCAGATGGACACCCATGAAATGTCGAAAAAGATGCGGGGTATGATGCTCACAGCACCTGGTATTCCCAAGCGGTCTCCCAATCAGGTACTAACCAGGCCGAACCTTGCTTGGCTTCCGAGATCGGACGAGATCGGGCCTTTTCAGGGTGGTATGGCCGTGAGCGGTACTGCACTAGCAGATGGACACCCATGAAATGTCGAAAAAGATGCGGGGTATGATGCACACAGCCCCTGGTATTCCCAAGCGGTCTCCCAATCAGGTACTAAACAGGCCGAACCATGCTTGGCTTCCGAGATCGGGCGAGATCGGGCCTTTTCAGGGTGGTATGGCCGTGAGCGGTACTGCACTAGCAGATGGACACCCATGAAATGTCGAAAAAGATGCGGGGTATGATGCTCACAGCACCTGGTATTCCCAAGCGGTCTCCCAATCAGGTACTAACCAGGCCGAACCATGCTTGGCTTCCTAGATCGGACGAGATCGGGCCTTTTCAGGGTGGTATGGCCGTGAGCGGTACTGCTCTTGCAGATGGACACCCATGAAATGTCGAAAAAGATGCGGGGTATGATGCTCACAGCACCTGGTATTCCCAAGCAGTCTCCCAATCAGGTACTAACCAGGCCAAACCATGCTTGGCTTCCGAGATCGGACGAGATCAGGCCTTTTCAGGGTGGTATGGCCGTGAGCGGTACTTCTCTTGCAGATGGACACCCATGAAATGTCGAAAAAGATACGGGGTATGATGCTCACAGCACCTGGTATTCCCAAGCGGTCTCCCAATCAGGTACTAACCAGGCCGAACCTTGCTTGGCTTCCGAGATCGGACGAGATCGGTCCTTTTCAGGGTGGTATGGCCGTGAGCGGTACTGCACTAGCAGATGGACACCCATGAAATGTCGAAAAAGATGCGGGGTATGATGCTCACAGCACCTGGTATTCCCAAGCGGTCTCCCAACCAGGTACTAACCAGGCCGAACCATGCTTGGCTTCCAAGATCGGACGAAATCGGGCCTTTTCAGGGTGGTATGGCCGTGAGCGGTACTGCACTAGCAGATGGACACCCATGAAATGTCGAAAAAGATGCGGGGTATGATGCTCACAGCACCTGGTATTCCCAAGCGGTCTCCCAATCAGGTACTAACCAGGCCGAACCATGCTTGGCTGCCGAGATCAGACGAGATCGGGCCTTATCAGGGTGGTATGGCCGTGAGCGGTACTCTTCTTGCAGATGGACACCCATGAAATGTCGAAAAAGATGCGGGGTATGATGCTCACAGCACCTGGTATTCCCAAGCGGTCTCCCAATCAGGTACTAACCAGGCCGAACCATGCTTGGCTGCCGAGATCGGACGAGATCGGGCGAGATCGGGCCTTATCAGGGTGGTATGGCCGTGAGCGCTACTGCTCTTGCAGATGGACACCAATGAAATGTCGAAAAAGATGCGGGGTATGATGCTCACAGCACCTGGTATTCCCAAGCGGTCTCCCAATCAGGTACTAACCAGGCCGAACCATGCTTGGCTGCCGAGATCGGACGAGATCGGGCCTTTTCAGGGTGGTATGGCCGTGAGCGGTACTGCACTAGCAGATGGACACCCATGAAATGTCGAAAAAGATGCGGGGTATGATGCTCACAGGACCTGGTATTCCCAAGCGGTCTCCCAATCAGGTACTAAACAGGCCGAACCATGCTTGGCTTCCGAGATCGGACGAGATCGGACCTTTTCAGGGTGGTATGGCCGTGAGCGGTACTGCACTAGCAGATGGACACCCATGAAATGTCGAAAAAGATGCGGGGTATGATGCTCACAGCACCTGGTATTCCCAAGCGGTCTCCCAATCAGGTACTAAACAGGCCGAACCATGCTTGGCTTCCGAGATCGGACGAGATCGGGCCTTTTCAGGGTGGTATGGCCGTGAGCGGTACTGCACTAGCAGATGGACACCCATGAAATGTCGAAAAAGATGCGGGGTATGATGCTCACAGCACCTGGTATTCCCAAGCGGTCTCCCAATCAGGTACTAACCAGGCCGAACCATGCTTGGCTTCCGAGATCGGGCCTTTTCAGGGTGGTATGGCCGTGAGCGGTACTGCTATTGCAGATGGACACCCATGAAATGTCGAAAAAGATGCGGGGTATGATGCTCACAGCACCTGGTATTCCCAAGCGGTCTCCCAATCAGGTACTAAACAGGCCGAACCATGCTTGGCTTCCGAGATCGGACGAGATCGCGCCTTCTCAGGGTGGTATGGCCGTGAGCGGTACTGCTCTTGCAGATGGACACCCATGAAATGTCGAGAAAGATGCGGGGTATGATGCTCACAGCACCTGGTATTCCCAAGCGGTCTCCCAATCAGGTACCAAACAGGCCGAACCATGCTTGGCTTCCAAGATCGGACGAGATTGGGCCTTTTCAGGGTGGTATGGCCATGTGCGGTACTGCACTTGCAGATGGACACCCATGAAATGTCGAAAAAGATGCGGGGTATGATGCTCACAGCACCTGGTATTCCCAAGCGGTCTCCCAATCAGGTACTAAACAGGCCGAACCATGCTTGGCTTCCGAGATCGGACGAGATCGGGCCTTTTCAGGGTGGTATGGCCGTGAGCGGTACTGCACTAGCAGATGGACACCCATGAAATGTCGAAAAAGATGCGGGGTATGATGCTCACAGCACCTGGTATTCCGAAGCGGTCTCCCAATCAGGTACTAAACAGGCCGAACCATGCTTGGCTGCCGAGATCGGGCGAGATCGGGCCTTTTCAGGGTGGTATGGCCGTGAGCGGTACTGCACTTGCAGATGGACACCCATGAAATGTCGAAAAAGATGCGGGGTATGATGCTCACAGCACCTGGTATTCCCAAGCGGTCTCCCAATCAGGTACTAAACAGGCCGAACCATGCTTGGCTGCCGAGATCGGACGAGATCGGGCCTTTTCAGGGTGGTATGGCCGTGAGCGGTACTGCACTAGCAGATGGACACCCATGAAATGTCGATAAAGATGCGGGGTATGATGCTCACAGCACCTGGTATTCCCAAGCGGTCTCCCAATCAGGTACTAACCAGGCCGAACCATGCTTGGCTTCCGAGATCGGACGAGATCGGGCCTTTTCAGGGTGGTATGGCCATGAGCGGTACTGCTCTTGCAGATGGACACCCATGAAATGTCGAAAAAGATGCGGGGTATGATGCTCACAGCACCTGGTATTCCCAAGCGGTCTCCCAATCAGGTACTAAACAGGCCGAACCATGCTTGGCTGCCGAGATCGGGCCTTTTCAGGGTGGTATGGCCGTGAGCGGTCCTGCACTAGCAGATGGACACCCATGAAATGTCGGTAAAGATGCGGGGTATGATGCTCACAGCACCTGGTATTCCCAAGCGGTCTCCCAATCAGGTACTAACCAGGCCGAACCATGCTTGGCTTCCGAGATCGGACGAGATCGGGCCTTTTCAGGGTGGTATGGCCGTGAGCGGTACTGCTCTTGCAGATGGACACCCATGAAATGTCGAAAAAGATGCGGGGTATGATGCTCACAGCAACTGGTATTCCCAAGCGGTCTCCCAATCAGGTACTAAACAGGCCGAACCATGCTTAGCTTCCGAGATCGGACGAGATCGGGCCTTTTCAGGCTGGTATGGCCGTGAGCGGTACTGCACTAGCAGATGGACACCCATGAAATGTCGAAAAAGATGCGGGGTATGATGCTCACAGCACCTGGTATTCCCAAGCGGTCTCCCAATCAGGTACTAAACAGGCCGAACCATGCTTGGCTTCCGAGATCGGACGAGATCGGGCCTTTTCAGGGTGGTATGGCCGTGAGCGGTACTGCACTAGCAGATGGACACCCATGAAATGTCGAAAAAGATGCGGGGTATGATGCTCACAGCACCTGGTATTCCCAAGCGGTCTCCCAATCAGGTACTAACCAGGCCGAACCATGCTTGGCTGCCGAGATCGGACGAAATCGGACGAGATCGGGCCTTATCAGGGTGGTATGGCCGTGAGCGGTACTGCACTAGCAGATGGACACCCATGAAATGTGGAAAAAGATGCGGGGTATGATGCTCACAGCACCTGGTATTCCCAAGTGGTCTCCCAATCAGGTACTAACCAGGCCAAACCATGCTTGGCTGCCGAGATCGGACGAGATCGGACGAGATCGGGCCTTATCAGGGTGGTATGGCCGTGAGCGGTACTGCTCTTGCAGATGGACACCCATGAAATGTCGAAAAAGATGCGGGGTATGATGCTCGCAGCACCTGGTATTCCCAAGCGGTCTCCCAATCAGGTACGAACCAGGCCGGACCATGTTTGGCTGCCAAAATCGGACAAGATCGGGCCTTTTCAGGGTGGTAAGGCCGTGAGCGGTACTGCTCTTGCAGATGGACACCCATGAAATGTCGAAAAAGATGCGGGGTATGATGCTCACAGCACCTGGTATTCCCAAGCGGTCTCCCAAACAGATACTAACCAGGCCGAACCATGCTTGGCTTCCGAGTTCGGACGAGATCGGGCCTTTTCAGGGTGGTATGGCCTTGGGCGGTACTGCTCTTGCAGATGGACACCCATGAAATGTCGAAAAAGATGCGGGGTATGATGCTCACAGCACCTGGTATTCCCAAGCGGTCTCCCAAACAGGTACTAAACAGGCCGAACCATGCTTGGCTTCCGAGATCGGACGAGATCGGGCCTTTTCAGGGTGGTATGGCCGTGGGCGGTACTGCACTTTCAGATAGACACCCATGAAATGTCGAAAAAGATGCGGGGTATGATGCTCACAGCACCTGGTATTCCCAAGCGGTCTCCCAATCAGGTACTAAACAGGCCGAACCATGCTTGGCTGCCGAGATCGGACGAGATCGGGCCTTTTCAGGGTGGTATGGCCGTGAGCGGTATGGCACCAGCAGATGGACACCCATGAAATGTCGAAAAAGATGCGGGGTATGATGCTCACAGCACCTGGTATTCCCAAGCGGTCTTCAATCAGGTACTAAACAGGCCGAACCATGCTTGGCTTCCGAGATCGGACGAGATCGGGCCTTTTCAGGGTGGTATGGCCGTGGGCGGTACTGCACTTTCAGATAGACACCCATGAAATGTCGAAAAAAATGCGGGGTATGATGCTCACAGCACCTGGTATTCCCAAGCGGTCTCCCAATCAGGTACTAACCAGGCCAAACCATGCTTGGCTTCCTAGATCGGGCGAGATCGGGCCTTTTCAGGGTGGTATGGCCGTGAGCGGTACTGCTCGTGCAGATGGACACCCATGAAATGTCGAAAAAGATGCGGGGCAAGATGCTCACAGCACCTGGTATTCCCAAGCGGTCTCCCAATCAGGTACTAAACAGGCTGAACCCTGCTTGGCTGCCGAGATCGGACGAGATCGGGCGAGATTGGGCCTTTTCAGGGTGGTATGGCCGTGAGCGGTACTGCTTTTGCAGATGGACACCCATAAAATGTCGAAAAAGATGCGGGGTATGATGCTCACAGCACGTGGTATTCCCAAGCGGTCTCCCAATCAGGTACTAACCAGGCCGAACCATGCTTGGCTGCCGAGATCGGACGAGATCGGACGAGATCGGGCCTTTTCAGGGTGGTATGGCTGTGAGCGGTACTGCACTAGCAGATGGACACCCATGAAATGTCGAAAAAGATGCGGGGTATGATGCTCACAGCACCTGGTATTCCCAAGCGGTCTCCCAATCAGGTACTAACCAGGCCGAACCATGCTTGGCTTCCTAGATCGGACGAGATCGGACGAAATCGGGCCTTTTCAGGGTGGTATGGCCGTGAGCGGTACTGCACTAGCAGATGGACATCCATGAAATGTCGAAAAAGATGCGGGGTATGATGCTCACAGCACCTGGTATTCCCAAGCGGTCTCCCAATCAGGTACTAAACCGGCCGAACCATGCTTGGCTTCCGAGATCGGAGGAGATCGGGCCTTTTCAGGGTGGTATGGCCGTGAGCGGTACTGCTCTTGCAGATGGACACCCATGAAATGTCGAAAAAGATGCGGGGTATGATGCTCACAGCACCTGGTATTCCCAAGCGGTCTCCCAATCAGGTACTAACCAGGCCGAACCATGCTTGGCTTCCGAGATCGGACGAGATCGGGCCTTTTCAGGGTGGTATGGCCGTGAACGGTACTGCA
The DNA here is from genome assembly GCF_051989575.1 of Stigmatopora nigra. Taxonomy (NCBI): domain Eukaryota; kingdom Metazoa; phylum Chordata; class Actinopteri; order Syngnathiformes; family Syngnathidae; genus Stigmatopora; species Stigmatopora nigra. The sequence continues at coordinate 2,136,997 of NW_027551603.1, forward strand.
CTAGCAGATGGACACCCATGAAATGTCGAAAAAGATGCGGGGCATGGTTCTCACAGCACCTGGTATTCCCAAGCGGTCTCCCAATCTGGTACTAAACAAGTCTAACCATGCTTGGCTTCCGAGATCGGGCGAGATCGGGCCTTTTCAGGGTGGTATGGCCGTGAGCGGTACTGCTTTTGCAGATGGACACCCATGAAATGTCGAAAAAGATGCGGGGTATGATGCTCACAGCACCTGGTATTCCCAAGCGGTCTCCCAACCAGGTACTAACCAGGCCCAACCATGCTTGGCTTCCAAGATCGGACGAGATCGGGCCTTTTCAGGGTGGTATGGCCATGCGCGGTACTGCACTAGCAGATGGACACCCATGAAATGTCGAAAAAGATGCGGGGTATGATGCTCACAGCACCTGGTATTCCCAAGCGGTCTCCCAATCAGGTACTAACCAGGCCGAACCATGCTTGGCTTCCGAGATCGGACGAGACCGGACCTTTTCAGGGTGGTATGGCCGTGAGCGGTACTGCTCTTGCAGATGGACACCCATGAAATGTCGAAAAAGATGCGGGGTATGATGCTCACAGCACCTGGTATTCCCAAGCGGTCTCCCAATCAGGTACTAACCAGGCCGAACCATGCTTGGCTGCCGAGATCGGGCGAGATCGGGCGAGATCGGGCCTTTTCAGGGTGGTATGGCCGTGAGCGGTACTGCTCTTGCAGATGGACACCCATGAAATGTCGAAAAAGATGCGGGGTATGATGCTCACAGCACCTGGTATTCCCAAGCGGTCTCCCAATCAGGTACTAAACAGGCCGAACCATGCTTGGCTGCCGAGATCGGACGAGATCGGACGAGATCGGGCCTTATCAGGGTGGTATGGCCGTGAGCGGTACTGCACTAGCAGATGGACACCCATGAAATGTCGAAAAAGATGCGGGGTATGATGCTCACAGCACCTGGTATTCCCAAGCGGTCTCCCAATCAGGTACTAACCAGGCTGAACCATGATTGGCTTCCGAGATCAGATGAGATCAGGCCTTTTCAGGGTGGTATGGCCGTGAGCGGTACTGCTATTGCAGATGGACACCCATGAAATGTCGAAAAAGATGCGAGGTATGATGCTCACAGCACCTGGTATTCCCAAGCGGTCTCCCAATCAGGTACTAAACAGGCCGAACCATGCTTGGCTGCCGAGATCGGACGAAATCGGGCGAGATCGGGCCTTATCAGGGAGGTATGGCCGTGAGCGGTACTGCACTAGCAGATGGACACCCATGAAATGTCGAAAAAGATGCGGGGTATGATGCTCACAGCACCTGGTATTCCCAAGCGGTCTCCCAATCAGGTACTAACCAGGCCGAACCATGCTTGGCTTCCTAGATCGGGCGAGATCGGGCCTTTTCAGGGTGGTATGGCCGTGAGCGGTACTGCTTTTGCAGATGGACACCCATGAAATGTCGAAAAAGATGCGGGGAATGATGCTCACAGCACCTGGTATTCCAAAGTGGTCTCCCAATCAGGTACTTACCAGGCCGAACCATGCTTGCCTTCCGAAATCGGAGGAGATTGGGCCTTTTCAGGGTGGTATGGCCGTGAGCGGTACTACTCTTGCAGATGGACACCCATGAAATGTCGAAAAAGATGCGGGGCAAGATGCTCACAGCACCTGGTATTCCCAAGCGGTCTCCCAATCAGGTACTAACCAGGCCGAACCATGCTTGGCTTCCGATATCGGACGAGATCAGGCCTTTTCAGGGTGGTATGGCCGTGAGTAGTACTGCTCATGCAGATGGACACCCATGAAATGTCGAAAAAAATGCGGGGTATGATGCTCACAGCACCTGGTATTCCCAAGAGGTCTCCCAATCAGGTACTAACCAGGGCGAACCATGCTTGGCTTCCAAGATCGGACGAGATCGGGCCTTTACAGGGTGGTATGGCCGTGAGCGGTACTTCTCTTGCAGATGGACACCCATGAAATGTCGAAAAATATGCGGGGTATGATGCTCACAGCACCTGGTATTCCCAAGCTGTCTCCCAATCAGGTACTAACCAGGCCGAACCATGCTTGGCTGCCGAGATCGGACGAGATCGGGCGAGACCGGACCTTTTCAGGGTGGTATGGCCGTGAGCGGTACTGCTCTTGCAGATGGACACCCATGAAATGTCGAAAAAGATGCGGGGTATGATGCTCACAGCACCTGGTATTCCCAAGCGGTCTCCCAATCAGGTACTAACCAGGCCGAACCATGCTTGGCTGCCGAGATCGGGCGAGATCGGGCGAGATCGGGCCTTTTCAGGGTGGTATGGCCGTGAGCGGTACTGCTCTTGCAGATGGACACCCATGAAATGTCGAAAAAGATGCGGGGTATGATGCTCACAGCACCTGGTATTCCCAAGCGGTCTCCCAATCAGGTACTAAACAGGCCGAACCATGCTTGGCTGCCGAGATCGGACGAGATCGGACGAGATCGGGCCTTATCAGGGTGGTATGGCCGTGAGCGGTACTGCACTAGCAGATGGACACCCATGAAATGTCGAAAAAGATGCGGGGTATGATGCTCACAGCACCTGGTATTCCCAAGCGGTCTCCCAATCAGGTACTAACCAGGCCGAACCATGATTGGCTTCCGAGATCAGACGAGATCGGGCCTTTTCAGGGTGGTATGGCCGTGAGCGGTACTGCTATTGCAGATGGACACCCATGAAATGTCGAAAAAGATGCGAGGTATGATGCTCACAGCACCTGGTATTCCCAAGCGGTCTCCCAATCAGGTACTAAACAGGCCGAACCATGCTTGGCTGCCGAGATCGGACGAAATCGGGCGAGATCGGGCCTTATCAGGGTGGTATGGCCTTGAGCGGTACTGCACTAGCAGATGGACACCCATGAAATGTCGAAAAAGATGCGGGGTATGATGCTCACAGCACCTGGTATTCCCAAGCGGTCTCCCAATCGGGTACTAACCAGGCCGAACCATGCTTGGCTGCCGAGATCGGACAAGATCGGGCGAGATCGGGCCTTATCAGGGTGGTATGGCCGTGAGCGGTACTGCTCTTGCAGATGGACATCCATGAAATGTCGAAAAAGATGCGGGGTATGATGCTCACAGCACCTGGTATTCCCAAGCGGTCTCCCAATCAGGTACTAAACAGGCCGAACCATGCTTGGCTTCCGAGATCGGACGAGATCGGGCCTTTTCAGGGTGGTATGGCCGTGAGCGGTACTGCACTAGCAGATGGACACCCATGAAATATCGAAAAAGATGCGGGGTATGATGCTCACAGCACCTGGTATTCCCAAGCGGTCTCCCAATCAGGTGCTAACCAGGCCGAACGATGCTTGGCTTCCGAGATCGGGCGAGATCGGGCCTTTTCAGGGTGGTATGGCCGTGAGCGATATTGCACTTGCAGATGGACACCCATGAAATGTCGAAAAAGATGCGGGGTATGATGCTCACAGCACCTGGTATTCCGAAGCGGTCTCCCAATCAGGTACTAACCAGGCCGAACAATGCTTGGCTGCCGAGATCGGACGAGATCGGACGAGATCGGGCCTTATCAGGGTGGTATGGCCGTGAGCGGTACTGCTCTTGCAGATGGACACCCATGAAATGTCGAAAAAGATGCGGGGTATGATGCTCACAGCACCTGGTATTCCCAAGCGGTCTCCCAATCAGGTACTAACCAGGCCGAACCATGCTTGGCTGCCGAGATCGGACGAGATCGGGCGAGATCAGGCCTCATCAGGGTGGTATGGCCGTGAGCGGTACTGCTCTTGCAGATGGACACCAATGAAATGTCGAAAAAGATGCGGGGTATGATGCTCACAGCACCTGGTATTCCCAAGCGGTCTCCCAATCAGGTACTAACCAGGCCGAACCATGCTTGGCTGCCGAGAACGGACGAGATCGGGCCTTTTCAGGGTGGTATGGCCGTGAGCGGTACTACTCTTGCAGATGGACACCCATGAAATGTCGAAAAAGATGCGGGGTATGATGCTCACAGCACCTGGTATTCCCAAGCGGTCTCCCAATCAGCTACTAACCAGGCCGAACAATGCTTGGCTTCCGAAATCGGACGAGATCGGGCCTTTTCAGGGTGGTATGGCCGTGAGCGGTGCTGCACTAGCAGATGGACACCCATGAAATGTCGAAAAAGATGCGGGGTATGATGCTCACAGCACCTGGTATTCCCAAGCGGTCTCCCAATCAGGTACTAACCAGGCCGAAGCATGCTTGGCTTCCGAGATCGGACGAGATCGGGCTTTTTCAGGGTGGTATGGCCGTGAGCGGTACTGCTCTTGCAGATGGACACCCATGAAATGTCGAAAAAGATGCGGGGTATGATGCTCACAGCACCTGGTATTCCCAAGCGGTCTCCCAATCAGGTACTAAACAGGCCGAACCATGCTTGGCTGCCGAGATCGGACGAGATCGGGCCTTTTCAGGGTGGTATGGCCGTGAGCGGTACTGCACTAGCAGATGGACACCCGTGAAATGTCGAAAAAGATGCAGGGTATGATGCTCACAGTACCTGGTATTCCCAAGCGGTCTCCCAATCAGGTACTAACCAGGCCGAACCATGCTTGGCTTCCGAGTTCGGACGAGATCGGGCCTTTTCAGGGTGGTATGGCCGTGAGCGGTATTGTCTTTGCAGATGGACACCCATGAAATGTCGAAAAAGATGCGGGGTATGATGCTCACAGCACCTGGTATTCCCAAGCGGTCTCCCAATCAGGTACTAACCAGGCCGAAGCATGCTTGGCTTCCGAGATCGGGTGAGATCGGGCCTTTTCAGGGTGGTATGGCCGTGAGCGGTACTGCTTTTGCAGATGGACACCCATGAAATGTCGAAAAAGATGCGGGGTATGATGCTCACAGCACGTGGTATTCCCAAGCGGTCTCCCAATCAGGTACTAACCAGGCCGAACCATGCTTGGCTGCCGAGATCGGACGAGATCGGACGAGATCGGGCCTTTTCAGGGTGGTATGGCTGTGAGCGGTACTGCACTAGCATATGGACACCCATGAAATGTCGAAAAAGATGCGGGGTATGATGCTCACAGCACCTGGTATTCCCAAGCGGTCTCCCAATCAGGTACTAACCAGGTCGAACAATGCTTGGCTTCCTAGATCGGACGAGATCGGGCCTTTTCAGGGTGGTATGGCCGTGAGCGGTACTGCACTAGCAGATGGACACCCATGAAATGTCGAAAAAGATGCGGGGTATGATGCTCACAGCACCTGGTATTCCCAAGCGGTCTCCCAATTAGGTACTAACCAGGCCGATCCATGTTTGGCTTCCGAGATCGGACGAGATCGGACGAGATCGGGCCTTTTCAGGGTGGTATGGCCGTGAGCGGTACTGCACTAGCAGATGGACACCCATGAAATGTCGAAAAAGATGCGGGGTATGATGCTCACAGCACCTGGTATTCCCAAGCGGTCTCCCAATCAGGTACTAACCAGGCCGAACGATGCTTGGCTTCCTAGATCGGGCGAGATCGGGCCTTTTCAGGGTGGTATGGCCGTGAGCGGTACTGCTTTTGCAGATGGACACCCATGAAATGTCGAAAAAGATGCGGGGAATGATGCTCACAGCACCTGGTATTCCAAAGTGGTCTCCCAATCAGGTACTTACCAGGCCGAACCATGCTTGCCTTCCGAAATCGGACGAGATCGGGCCTTTTCAGGGTGGTATGGCCGTGAGCGGTACCGCTCTTGCAGATGGACACCCATGAAATGTCGAAAAAGATGCGGGGTATGATGCTCACAGCACCTGGTATTCCCAAGCGGTCTCCCAATCAGGTACTAAACAGGATGAACCATGCTTGGCTTCCGATATCGGACGAGATCAGGCCTTTTCAGGGTGGTATGGCCGTGAGTAGTACTGCTCATGCAGATGGACACCCATGAAATGTCGAAAAAAATTCGGGGTATGATGCTCACAGCACCTGGTATTCCCAAGAGGTCTCCCAATCAGGTACTAACCAGGCCGAACCATGCTTGGCTTCCAAGATCGGACGAGATCGGGCCTTTACAGGGTGGTATGGCCGTGAGCGGTACTTCTCTTGCAGATGGACACCCATGAAATGTCGAAAAATATGCGGGGTATGATGCTCACAGCACCTGGTATTCCCAAGCTGTCTCCCAATCAGGTACTAACCAGGCCGAACCATGCTTGGCTGCCGAGATCGGACGAGATCGGGCGAGACCGGACCTTTTCAGGGTGGTATGGCCGTGAGCGGTACTGCTCTTGCAGATGGACACCCATGAAATGTCGAAAAAGATGCGGGGTATGATGCTCACAGCACCTGGTATTCCCAAGCGGTCTCCCAATCAGGTACTAACCAGGCCGAACCATGCTTGGCTGCCGAGATCGGGCGAGATCGGGCGAGATCGGGCCTTTTCAGGGTGGTATGGCCGTGAGCGGTACTGCTCTTGCAGATGGACACCCATGAAATGTCGAAAAAGATGCGGGGTATGATGCTCACAGCACCTGGTATTCCCAAGCGGTCTCCCAATCAGGTACTAAACAGGCCGAACCATGCTTGGCTGCCGAGATCGGACGAGATCGGACGAGATCGGGCCTTATCAGGGTGGTATGGCCGTGAGCGGTACTGCACTAGCAGATGGACACCCATGAAATGTCGAAAAAGATGCGGGGTATGATGCTCACAGCACCTGGTATTCCCAAGCGGTCTCCCAATCAGGTACTAACCAGGCCGAACCATGATTGGCTTCCGAGATCAGATGAGATCGGGCCTTTTCAGGGTGGTATGGCCGTGAGCGGTACTGCTATTGCAGATGGACACCCATGAAATGTCGAAAAAGATGCGAGGTATGATGCTCACAGCACCTGGTATTCCCAAGCGGTCTCCCAATCAGGTACTAAACAGGCCGAACCATGCTTGGCTGCCGAGATCGGACGAAATCGGGCGAGATCGGGCCTTATCAGGGTGGTATGGCCTTGAGCGGTACTGCACTAGCAGATGGACACCCATGAAATGTCGAAAAAGATGCGGGGTATGATGCTCACAGCACCTGGTATTCCCAAGCGGTCTCCCAATCGGGTACTAACCAGGCCGAACCATGCTTGGCTGCCGAGATCGGACAAGATCGGGCGAGATCGGGCCTTATCAGGGTGGTATGGCCGTGAGCGGTACTGCTCTTGCAGATGGACATCCATGAAATGTCGAAAAAGATGCGGGGTATGATGCTCACAGCACCTGGTATTCCCAAGCGGTCTCCCAATCAGGTACTAAACAGGCCGAACCATGCTTGGCTGCCGAGATCGGACGAGATCGGACGAGATCGGGCCTTATCAGGGTGGTATGGCCGTGAGCGGTACTGCACTAGCAGATGGACACCCATGAAATGTCGAAAAAGATGCGGGGTATGATGCTCACAGCACCTGGTATTCCCAAGCGGTCTCCCAATCAGGTACTAACCAGGCCGAACCATGATTGGCTTCCGAGATCAGATGAGATCGGGCCTTTTCAGGGTGGTATGGCCGTGAGCGGTACTGCTATTGCAGATGGACACCCATGAAATGTCGAAAAAGATGCGAGGTATGATGCTCACAGCACCTGGTATTCCCAAGCGGTCTCCCAATCAGGTACTAAACAGGCCGAACCATGCTTGGCTGCCGAGATCGGACGAAATCGGGCGAGATCGGGCCTTATCAGGGTGGTATGGCCTTGAGCGGTACTGCACTAGCAGATGGACACCCATGAAATGTCGAAAAAGATGCGGGGTATGATGCTCACAGCACCTGGTATTCCCAAGCGGTCTCCCAATCGGGTACTAACCAGGCCGAACCATGCTTGGCTGCCGAGATCGGACAAGATCGGGCGAGATCGGGCCTTATCAGGGTGGTATGGCCGTGAGCGGTACTGCTCTTGCAGATGGACATCCATGAAATGTCGAAAAAGATGCGGGGTATGATGCTCACAGCACCTGGTATTCCCAAGCGGTCTCCCAATCAGGTACTAAACAGGCCGAACCATGCTTGGCTTCCGAGATCGGACGAGATCGGGCCTTTTCAGGGTGGTATGGCCGTGAGCGGTACTGCACTAGCAGATGGACACCCATGAAATGTCGAAAAAGATGCGGGGTATGATGCTCACAGCACCTGGTATTCCCAAGCGGTCTCCCAATCAGGTACTAACCAGGCCGAACCATGCTTGGCTTCCGAGATCGGGCGAGATCGGGCCTTTTCAGGGTGGTATGGCCGTGAGCGATATTGCACTTGCAGATGGACAACCATGAAATGTCGAAAAAGATGCGGGGTATGATGCTCACAGCACCTGGTATTCCGAAGCGGTCTCCCAATCAGGTACTAACCAGGCCGAACAATGCTTGGCTGCCGAGATCGGACGAGATCGGGCCTTATCAGGGTGGTATGGCCGTGAGCGGTACTGCTCTTGCAGATGGACACCCATGAAATGTCGAAAAAGATGCGGGGTATGATGCTCACAGCACCTGGTATTCCCAAGCGGTCTCCCAATCAGGTACTAACCAGGCCGAACCATGCTTGGCTGCCGAGATCGGACGAGATCGGGCGAGATCAGGCCTCATCAGGGTGGTATGGCCGTGAGCGGTACTGCTCTTGCAGATGGACACCAATGAAATGTCGAAAAAGATGCGGGGTATGATGCTCACAGCACCTGGTATTCCCAAGCGGTCTCCCAATCAGGTACTAACCAGGCCGAACCATGCTTGGCTGCCGAGAACGGACGAGATCGGGCCTTTTCAGGGTGGTATGGCCGTGAGCGGTACTACTCTTGCAGATGGACACCCATGAAATGTCGAAAAAGATGCGGGGTATGATGCTCACAGCACCTGGTATTCCCAAGCGGTCTCCCAATCAGCTACTAACCAGGCCGAACCATGCTTGGCTTCCGAAATCGGACGAGATCGGGCCTTTTCAGGGTGGTATGGCCGTGAGCGGTGCTGCACTAGCAGATGGACACCCATGAAATGTCGAAAAAGATGCGGGGTATGATGCTCACAGCACCTGGTATTCCCAAGCGGTCTCCCAATCAGGTACTAACCAGGCCGAACCATGCTTGGCTTCCGAGATCGGACGAGATCGGGCTTTTTCAGGGTGGTATGGCCGTGAGCGGTACTGCTCTTGCAGATGGACACCCATGAAATGTCGAAAAAGATGCGGGGTATGATGCTCACAGCACCTGGTATTCCCAAGCGGTCTCCCAATCAGGTACTAAACAGGCCGAACCATGCTTGGCTGCCGAGATCGGACGAGATCGGGCCTTTTCAGGGTGGTATGGCCGTGAGCGGTACTGCACTAGCAGATGGACACCCGTGAAATGTCGAAAAAGATGCAGGGTATGATGCTCACAGTACCTGGTATTCCCAAGCGGTCTCCCAATCAGGTACTAACCAGGCCGAACCATGCTTGGCTTCCGAGTTCGGACGAGATCGGGCCTTTTCAGGGTGGTATGGCCGTGAGCGGTATTGTCTTTGCAGATGGACACCCATGAAATGTCGAAAAAGATGCGGGGTATGATGCTCACAGCACCTGGTATTCCCAAGCGGTCTCCCAATCAGGTACTAACCAGGCCGAAACATGCTTGGCTTCCGAGATCGGGTGAGATCGGGCCTTTTCAGGGTGGTATGGCCGTGAGCGGTACTGCTTTTGCAGATGGACACCCATGAAATGTCGAAAAAGATGCAGGGTATGATGCTCACAGCACGTGGTATTCCCAAGCGGTCTCCCAATCAGGTACTAACCAGGCCGAACCATGCTTGGCTGCCGAGATCGGACGAGATCGGACGAGATCGGGCCTTTTCAGGGTGGTATGGCTGTGAGCGGTACTGCACTAGCAGATGGACACCCATGAAATGTCGAAAAAGATGCGGGGTATGATGCTCACAGCACCTGGTATTCCCAAGCGGTCTCCCAATCAGGTACTAACCAGGTCGAACAATGCTTGGCTTCCTAGATCGGACGAGATCGGGCCTTTTCAGGGTGGTATGGCCGTGAGCGGTACTGCACTAGCAGATGGACACCCATGAAATGTCGAAAAAGATGCGGGGTATGATGCTCACAGCACCTGGTATTCCCAAGCGGTCTCCCAATTAGGTACTAACCAGGCCGATCCATGTTTGGCTTCCGAGATCGGACGAGATCGGACGAGATCGGGCCTTTTCAGGGTGGTATGGCCGTGAGCGGTACTGCACTAGCAGATGGACACCCATGAAATGTCGAAAAAGATGCGGGGTATGATGCTCACAGCACCTGGTATTCCCAAGCGGTCTCCCAATCAGGTACTAACCAGGCCGAACGATGCTTGGCTTCCTAGATCGGGCGAGATCGGGCCTTTTCAGGGTGGTATGGCCGTGAGCGGTACTGCTTTTGCAGATGGACACCCATGAAATGTCGAAAAAGATGCGGGGAATGATGCTCACAGCACCTGGTATTCCAAAGTGGTCTCCCAATCAGGTACTTACCAGGCCGAACCATGCTTGCCTTCCGAAATCGGACGAGATCGGGCCTTTTCAGGGTGGTATGGCCGTGAGCGGTACCGCTCTTGCAGATGGACACCCATGAAATGTCGAAAAAGATGCGGGGTATGATGCTCACAGCACCTGGTATTCCCAAGCGGTCTCCCAATCAGGTACTAAACAGGATGAACCATGCTTGGCTTCCGATATCGGACGAGATCAGGCCTTTTCAGGGTGGTATGGCCGTGAGTAGTACTGCTCATGCAGATGGACACCCATGAAATGTCGAAAAAAATGCGGGGTATGATGCTCACAGCACCTGGTATTCCCAAGAGGTCTCCCAATCAGGTACTAACCAGGCCGAACCATGCTTGGCTTCCAAGATCGGACGAGATCGGGCCTTTACAGGGTGGTATGGCCGTGAGCAGTACTTCTCTTGCAGATGGACACCCATGAAATGTCGAAAAATATGCGGGGTATGATGCTCACAGCACCTGGTATTCCCAAGCTGTCTCCCAATCAGGTACTAACCAGGCCGAACCATGCTTGGCTGCCGAGATCGGACGAGATCGGGCGAGACCGGACCTTTTCAGGGTGGTATGGCCTTGAGCGGTACTGCACTAGCAGATGGACACCCATGAAATGTCGAAAAAGATGCGGGGTATGATGCTCACAGCACCTGGTATTCCCAAGCGGTCTCCCAATCGGGTACTAACCAGGCCGAACCATGCTTGGCTGCCGAGATCGGACAAGATCGGGCGAGATCGGGCCTTATCAGGGTGGTATGGCCGTGAGCGGTACTGCTCTTGCAGATGGACATCCATGAAATGTCGAAAAAGATGCGGGGTATGATGCTCACAGCACCTGGTATTCCCAAGCGGTCTCCCAATCAGGTACTAAACAGGCCGAACCATGCTTGGCTTCCGAGATCGGACGAGATCGGGCCTTTTCAGGGTGGTATGGCCGTGAGCGGTACTGCACTAGCAGATGGACACCCATGAAATGTCGAAAAAGATGCGGGGTATGATGCTCACAGCACCTGGTATTCCCAAGCGGTCTCCCAATCAGGTACTAACCAGGCCGAACCATGCTTGACTTCCGAGATCGGGCGAGATCGGGCCTTTTCAGGGTGGTATGGCCGTGAGCGATATTGCACTTGCAGATGGACACCCATGAAATGTCGAAAAAGATGCGGGGTATGATGCTCACAGCACCTGGTATTCCGAAGCGGTCTCCCAATCAGGTACTAACCAGGCCGAACAATGCTTGGCTGCCGAGATCGGACGAGATCGGACGAGATCGGGCCTTATCAGGGTGGTATGGCCGTGAGCGGTACTGCTCTTGCAGATGGACACCCATGAAATGTCGAAAAAGATGCGGGGTATGATGCTCACAGCACCTGGTATTCCCAAGCGGTCTCCCAATCAGGTACTAACCAGGCCGAACCATGCTTGGCTGCCGAGATCGGACGAGATCGGGCGAGATCAGGCCTCATCAGGGTGGTATGGCCGTGAGCGGTACTGCTCTTGCAGATGGACACCAATGAAATGTCGAAAAAGATGCGGGGTACGATGCTCACAGCACCTGGTATTCCCAAGCGGTCTCCCAATCAGGTACTAACCAGGCCGAACAATGCTTGGCTGCCGAGAACGGACGAGATCGGGCCTTTTCAGGGTGGTATGGCCGTGAGCGGTACTACTCTTGCAGATGGACACCCATGAAATGTCGAAAAAGATGCGGGGTATGATGCTCACAGCACCTGGTATTCCCAAGCGGTCTCCCAATCAGCTACTAACCAGGCCGAACCATGCTTGGCTTCCGAAATCGGACGAGATCGGGCCTTTTCAGGGTGGTATGGCCGTGAGCGGTGCTGCACTAGCAGATGGACACCCATGAAATGTCGAAAAAGATGCGGGGTATGATGCTCACAGCACCTGGTATTCCCAAGCGGTCTCCCAATCAGGTACTAACCAGGCCGAACCATGCTTGGCTTCCGAGATCGGACGAGATCGGGCTTTTTCAGGGTGGTATGGCCGTGAGCGGTACTGCTCTTGCAGATGGACACCCATGAAATGTCGAAAAAGATGCGGGGTATGATGCTCACAGCACCTGGTATTCCCAAGCGGTCTCCCAATCAGGTACTAAACAGGCCGAACCATGCTTGGCTGCCGAGATCGGACGAGATCGGGCCTTTTCAGGGTGGTATGGCCGTGAGCGGTACTGCACTAGCAGATGGACACCCGTGAAATGTCGAAAAAGATGCAGGGTATGATGCTCACAGTACCTGGTATTCCCAAGCGGTCTCCCAATCAGGTACTAACCAGGCCGAACCATGCTTGGCTTCCGAGTTCGGACGAGATCGGGCCTTTTCAGGGTGGTATGGCCGTGAGCGGTATTGTCTTTGCAGATGGACACCCATGAAATGTCGAAAAAGATGCGGGGTATGATGCTCACAGCACCTGGTATTCCCAAGCGGTCTCCCAATCAGGTACTAACCAGGCCGAAACATGCTTGGCCTCCGAGATCGGGTGAGATCGGGCCTTTTCAGGGTGGTATGGCCGTGAGCGGTACTGCTTTTGCAGATGGACACCCATGAAATGTCGAAAAAGATGCGGGGTATGATGCTCACAGCACGTGGTATTCCCAAGCGGTCTCCCAATCAGGTACTAACCAGGCCGAACCATGCTTGGCTGCCGAGATCGGACGAGATCGGACGAGATCGGGCCTTTTCAGGGTGGTATGGCTGTGAGCGGTACTGCACTAGCAGATGGACACCCATGAAATGTCGAAAAAGATGCGGGGTATGATGCTCACAGCACCTGGTATTCCCAAGCGGTCTCCCAATCAGGTACTAACCAGGTCGAACAATGCTTGGCTTCCTAGATCGGACGAGATCGGGCCTTTTCAGGGTGGTATGGCCGTGAGCGGTACTGCACTAGCAGATGGACACCCATGAAATGTCGAAAAAGATGCGGGGTATGATGCTCACAGCACCTGGTATTCCCAAGCGGTCTCCCAATTAGGTACTAACCAGGCCGATCCATGTTTGGCTTCCGAGATCGGACGAGATCGGACGAGATCGGGCCTTTTCAGGGTGGTATGGCCGTGAGCGGTACTGCACTAGCAGATGGACACCCATGAAATGTCGAAAAAGATGCGGGGTATGATGCTCACAGCACCTGGTATTCCCAAGCGGTCTCCCAATCAGGTACTAACCAGGCCGAACGATGCTTGGCTTCCTAGATCGGGCGAGATCGGGCCTTTTCAGGGTGGTATGGCCGTGAGCGGTACTGCTTTTGCAGATGGACACCCATGAAATGTCGAAAAAGATGCGGGGAATGATGCTCACAGCACCTGGTATTCCAAAGTGGTCTCCCAATCAGGTACTTACCAGGCCGAACCATGCTTGCCTTCCGAAATCGGACGAGATCGGGCCTTTTCAGGGTGGTATGGCCGTGAGCGGTACCGCTCTTGCAGATGGACACCCATGAAATGTCGAAAAAGATGCGGGGTATGATGCTCACAGCACCTGGTATTCCCAAGCGGTCTCCCAATCAGGTACTAAACAGGATGAACCATGCTTGGCTTCCGATATCGGACGAGATCAGGCCTTTTCAGGGTGGTATGGCCGTGAGTAGTACTGCTCATGCAGATGGACACCCATGAAATGTCGAAAAAAATGCGGGGTATGATGCTCACAGCACCTGGTATTCCCAAGAGGTCTCCCAATCAGGTACTAACCAGGCCGAACCATGCTTGGCTTCCAAGATCGGACGAGATCGGGCCTTTACAGGGTGGTATGGCCGTGAGCGGTACTTCTCTTGCAGATGGACACCCATGAAATGTCGAAAAATATGCGGGGTATGATGCTCACAGCACCTGGTATTCCCAAGCTGTCTCCCAATCAGGTACTAACCAGGCCGAACCATGCTTGGCTGCCGAGATCGGACAAGATCGGGCGAGACCGGACCTTTTCAGGGTGGTATGGCCGTGAGCGGTACTGCTCTTGCAGATGGACACCCATGAAATGTCGAAAAAGATGCAGGGTATGATGCTCACAGCACCTGGTATTCCCAAGCGGTCTCCCAATCAGGTACTAACCAGGCCGAACCATGCTTGGCTGCCGAGATCGGGCGAGATCGGGCGAGATCGGGCCTTTTCAGGGTGGTATGGCCGTGAGCGGTACTGCTCTTGCAGATGGACACCCATGAAATGTCGAAAAAGATGCGGGGTATGATGCTCACAGCACCTGGTATTCCCAAGCGGTCTCCCAATCAGGTACTAACCAGGCCGAACAATGCTTGGCTGCCGAGAACGGACGAGATCGGGCCTTTTCAGGGTGGTATGGCCGTGAGCGGTACTACTCTTGCAGATGGACACCCATGAAATGTCGAAAAAGATGCGGGGTATGATGCTCACAGCACCTGGTATTCCCAAGCGGTCTCCCAATCAGCTACTAACCAGGCCGAACCATGCTTGGCTTCCGAAATCGGACGAGATCGGGCCTTTTCAGGGTGGTATGGCCGTGAGCGGTGCTGCACTAGCAGATGGACACCCATGAAATGTCGAAAAAGATGCGGGGTATGATGCTCACAGCACCTGGTATTCCCAAGCGGTCTCCCAATCAGGTACTAACCAGGCCGAACCATGCTTGGCTTCCGAGATCGGACGAGATCGGGCTTTTTCAGGGTGGTATGGCCGTGAGCGGTACTGCTCTTGCAGATGGACACCCATGAAATGTCGAAAAAGATGCGGGGTATGATGCTCACAGCACCTGGTATTCCCAAGCGGTCTCCCAATCAGGTACTAAACAGGCCGAACCATGCTTGGCTGCCGAGATCGGACGAGATCGGGCCTTTTCAGGGTGGTATGGCCGTGAGCGGTACTGCACTAGCAGATGGACACCCGTGAAATGTCGAAAAAGATGCAGGGTATGATGCTCACAGTACCTGGTATTCCCAAGCGGTCTCCCAATCAGGTACTAACCAGGCCGAACCATGCTTGGCTTCCGAGTTCGGACGAGATCGGGCCTTTTCAGGGTGGTATGGCCGTGAGCGGTATTGTCTTTGCAGATGGACACCCATGAAATGTCGAAAAAGATGCGGGGTATGATGCTCACAGCACCTGGTATTCCCAAGCGGTCTCCCAATCAGGTACTTACCAGGCCGAAACATGCTTGGCCTCCGAGATCGGGTGAGATCGGGCCTTTTCAGGGTGGTATGGCCGTGAGCGGTACTGCTTTTGCAGATGGACACCCATGAAATGTCGAAAAAGATGCGGGGTATGATGCTCACAGCACGTGGTATTCCCAAGCGGTCTCCCAATCAGGTACTAACCAGGCCGAACCATGCTTGGCTGCCGAGATCGGACGAGATCGGACGAGATCGGGCCTTTTCAGGGTGGTATGGCTGTGAGCGGTACTGCACTAGCAGATGGACACCCATGAAATGTCGAAAAAGATGCGGGGTATGATGCTCACAGCACCTGGTATTCCCAAGCGGTCTCCCAATCAGGTACTAACCAGGTCGAACAATGCTTGGCTTCCTAGATCGGACGAGATCGGGCCTTTTCAGGGTGGTATGGCCGTGAGCGGTACTGCACTAGCAGATGGACACCCATGAAATGTCGAAAAAGATGCGGGGTATGATGCTCACAGCACCTGGTATTCCCAAGCGGTCTCCCAATTAGGTACTAACCAGGCCGATCCATGTTTGGCTTCCGAGATCGGACGAGATCGGACGAGATCGGGCCTTTTCAGGGTGGTATGGCCGTGAGCGGTACTGCACTAGCAGATGGACACCCATGAAATGTCGAAAAAGATGCGGGGTATGATGCTCACAGCACCTGGTATTCCCAAGCGGTCTCCCAATCAGGTACTAACCAGGCCGAACGATGCTTGGCTTCCTAGATCGGGCGAGATCGGGCCTTTTCAGGGTGGTATGGCCGTGAGCGGTACTGCTTTTGCAGATGGACACCCATGAAATGTCGAAAAAGATGCGGGGAATGATGCTCACAGCACCTGGTATTCCAAAGTGGTCTCCCAATCAGGTACTTACCAGGCCGAACCATGCTTGCCTTCCGAAATCGGACGAGATCGGGCCTTTTCAGGGTGGTATGGCCGTGAGCGGTACCGCTCTTGCAGATGGACACCCATGAAATGTCGAAAAAGATGCGGGGTATGATGCTCACAGCACCTGGTATTCCCAAGCGGTCTCCCAATCAGGTACTAAACAGGATGAACCATGCTTGGCTTCCGATATCGGACGAGATCAGGCCTTTTCAGGGTGGTATGGCCGTGAGTAGTACTGCTCATGCAGATGGACACCCATGAAATGTCGAAAAAAATGCGGGGTATGATGCTCACAGCACCTGGTATTCCCAAGAGGTCTCCCAATCAGGTACTAACCAGGCCGAACCATGCTTGGCTTCCAAGATCGGACGAGATCGGGCCTTTACAGGGTGGTATGGCCGTGAGCGGTACTTCTCTTGCAGATGGACACCCATGAAATGTCGAAAAATATGCGGGGTATGATGCTCACAGCACCTGGTATTCCCAAGCTGTCTCCCAATCAGGTACTAACCAGGCCGAACCATGCTTGGCTGCCGAGATCGGACGAGATCGGGCGAGACCGGACCTTTTCAGGGTGGTATGGCCGTGAGCGGTACTGCTCTTGCAGATGGACACCCATGAAATGTCGAAAAAGATGCAGGGTATGATGCTCACAGCACCTGGTATTCCCAAGCGGTCTCCCAATCAGGTACTAACCAGGCCGAACCATGCTTGGCTGCCGAGATCGGGCGAGATCGGGCGAGATCGGGCCTTTTCAGGGTGGTATGGCCGTGAGCGGTACTGCTCTTGCAGATGGACACCCATGAAATGTCGAAAAAGATGCGGGGTATGATGCTCACAGCACCTGGTATTCCCAAGCGGTCTCCCAATCAGGTACTAAACAGGCCGAACCATGCTTGGCTGCCGAGATCGGACGAGATCGGACGAGATCGGGCCTTATCAGGGTGGTATGGCCGTGAGCGGTACTGCACTAGCAGATGGACACCCATGAAATGTCGAAAAAGATGCGGGGTATGATGCTCACAGCACCTGGTATTCCCAAGCGGTCTCCCAATCAGGTACTAACCAGGCCGAACCATGATTGGCTTCCGAGATCAGATGAGATCGGGCCTTTTCAGGGTGGTATGGCCGTGAGCGGTACTGCTATTGCAGATGGACACCCATGAAATGTCGAAAAAGATGCGAGGTATGATGCTCACAGCACCTGGTATTCCCAAGCGGTCTCCCAATCAGGTACTAAACAGGCCGAACCATGCTTGGCTGCCGAGATCGGACGAAATCGGGCGAGATCGGGCCTTATCAGGGTGGTATGGCCTTGAGCGGTACTGCACTAGCAGATGGACACCCATGAAATGTCGAAAAAGATGCGGGGTATGATGCTCACAGCACCTGGTATTCCCAAGCGGTCTCCCAATCGGGTACTAACCAGGCCGAACCATGCTTGGCTGCCGAGATCGGACAAGATCGGGCGAGATCGGGCCTTATCAGGGTGGTATGGCCGTGAGCGGTACTGCTCTTGCAGATGGACATCCATGAAATGTCGAAAAAGATGCGGGGTATGATGCTCACAGCACCTGGTATTCCCAAGCGGTCTCCCAATCAGGTACTAAACAGGCCGAACCATGCTTGGCTTCCGAGATCGGACGAGATCGGGCCTTTTCAGGGTGGTATGGCCGTGAGCGGTACTGCACTAGCAGATGGACACCCATGAAATGTCGAAAAAGATGCGGGGTATGATGCTCACAGCACCTGGTATTCCCAAGCGGTCTCCCAATCAGGTACTAACCAGGCCGAACCATGCTTGGCTTCCGAGATCGGGCGAGATCGGGCCTTTTCAGGGTGGTATGGCCGTGAGCGATATTGCACTTGCAGATGGACACCCATGAAATGTCGAAAAAGATGCGGGGTATGATGCTCACAGCACCTGGTATTCCGAAGCGGTCTCCCAATCAGGTACTAACCAGGCCGAACAATGCTTGGCTGCCGAGATCGGACGAGATCGGACGAGATCGGGCCTTATCAGGGTGGTATGGCCGTGAGCGGTACTGCTCTTGCAGATGGACACCCTTGAAATGTCGAAAAAGATGCGGGGTATGATGCTCACAGCACCTGGTATTCCCAAGCGGTCTCCCAATCAGGTACTAACCAGGCCGAACCATGCTTGGCTGCCGAGATCGGACGAGATCGGGCGAGATCAGGCCTCATCAGGGTGGTATGGCCGTGAGCGGTACTGCTCTTGCAGATGGACACCAATGAAATGTCGAAAAAGATGCGGGGTATGATGCTCACAGCACCTGGTATTCCCAAGCGGTCTCCCAATCAGGTACTAACCAGGCCGAACCATGCTTGGCTGCCGAGAACGGACGAGATCGGGCCTTTTCAGGGTGGTATGGCCGTGAGCGGTACTACTCTTGCAGATGGACACCCATGAAATGTCGAAAAAGATGCGGGGTATGATGCTCACAGCACCTGGTATTCCCAAGCGTTCTCCCAATCAGGTACTAAACAGGCCGAACCATGCTTGGCTTCCGAGATCGGACGAGATCGGGCCTTTTCAGGGTGGTATGGCCGTGAGCTGTACTGCTCTTGCAGATGGACACCCATGAAATGTCGAAAATGATGCGGGGTATGATGCTCACAGCACCTGGTATTCCCAAGCGGTCTCCCAATCAGGTACTAAACAGGCCGAACCATGCTTGGCTTCCGAGATCGGACGAGATCGGGTCTTTCAGGGTGATATGGCCGTGAGCGGTACTGCTTTTGCAGATGGACACCCATGAAATGTCGAAAAAGATGCGGGGCATGGTTCTCACAGAACCTGGTATTCCCAAGCGGTCTCCCAATCAGATACCAACCAGGCCGAACCATGCTTGGCTTCCAAGATCGGACGAGATCGGACGAGATCGGGCCTTTTCAGGGTGGTATGGCCGTGAGCGGTACTGCTCTTGCAGATGGACACCCATGAAATGTCGAAAAAGATGCGGGGCATGGTTCTCACAGCACCTGGTATTCCCAAGCGGTCTCCCAATCAGGTACTAAACAGGCCGAACAATGCTTGGCTTCCGAGATCGGGCGAGATCAGGCCTTTTCAGGGTGGTATGGCTGTGAGCGGTACTGTTCATGCAGATGGACACCCATGAAATGTCGAAAAAGATGCGGGGTATGATGCTCACAGCACCTGGTATTCCCAAGCGGTCTCCCAATCAGGTACTAAACAGGCCGAACAATGCTTGGCTTTCGAGATCGGACGAGATCGGGCCTTTTCAGGGTGGTATGGCCGTAAGCGGTACTGCTCTCGCAGATGGACACCCATGAAATGTCGAAAAAGATGCGGGGCATGGTTCTCACAGCACCTGGTATTCCCAAGCGGTCTCCCAATCAGGTACTAACCAGGCCGAACCATGCTTGGCTGCCGAGATCGGACGAGGTCGGGCGAGATCGGGCCTTTTCAGGGTGGTATGGCCGTGAGTGGTACTGCTCTTGCAGATGGACACCCATGAAATGTCGAAAAAGATGCGGGGTATGATGCTCACAGCACCTGGTATTCCCAAGCGGTCTCCCAATCAGGTACTAAACAGGCCGAACCATGCTTGGCTGCCGAGATCGGACGAGATCGGGCCTTTTCAGGGTGGTATGGCCGTGAGCGGTACTGCTTTAGCAGATGGACACCCATGAAATGTCGAAAAAGATGCAGGGTATGATGCTCACAGCACCTGGTATTCCCAAGCGGTCTCCCAATCAGGTACTAACCAGGCCGAACCATGCTTGGCTGCCGAGATCGGACGAGATCGGACGAGAACGGGCCTTTTCAGGGTGGTATGGCCGTCAGCGGTACTGCTCTTGCAGATGGACACCCATGAAATGTCGAAAAAGATGCGGGGTATGATGCTCACAGCACCTGGTATTCCCAAGCGGTCTCCCAATCAGGTACTAACCAGGCCGAACCATGCTTGGCTGCCGAGATCGGACGAGATCGGACGAGATCGGGCCTTTTCAGGGTGGTATGGCCGTCAGCGGTACTGCTCTTGCAGATGGACACCCATGAAATGTCGAAAAAGATGCGGGGTATGATGCTCACAGCACCTGGTATTCCCAAGCGGTCTCCCAATCAGGTACTAACCAGGCCGAACCATGCTTGGCTTCCGAGGTCGGGCGAGATCGGGCCTTTTCAGGGTGGTATGGCCGTGAACGGTACTGCTCTTGCAGATGGACACCCATGAAATTTCGAAAAAGATGCGGGGTATGATAATCACAGCACCTGGTATTCCCAAGCGGTCTTCCAATCAGGTACTAACCAGGCCGAATCATGCTTGGCTTCCGAGATCGGGCGAGATCGGGCCTTTTCAGGGTGGTATGGCCGTGAGCGGTACTGCACTAGCAGATGGACACCCATGAAATGTCGAAAAAGATGCGGGGTATGATGCTCACAGAACCTGGTATTCCCAAACGGTCTCCCAATCAGGTACTAAACAGGCCGAACCATGCTTGGCTTCCGAGATTGGACGAGATCGGGCCTTTTCAGGGTGGTATGGCCGTGAGCGGTACTGCACTAGCAGATGGACACCCATGAAATGTCGAAAAAGATGCGGGGTATGATGCTCACAGCACCTGGTATTCCCAAGCGGTCTCCCAATCAGGTACTAAACAGGCCGAACGATGCTTGGCTTCCGAGATCGGACGAGATCGGGCCTTTTCAGGGTGGTATGGCCGTGAGCGGTACTGCATTAGCAGATGGACACCCATGAAATGTCGAAAAAGATGCGGGGTATGATGCTCACAGCACCTGGTATTCCCAAGCGGTCTCCCAATCAGGTACTAACCAGGCCGAACCATGCTTGGCTGCCGAGATCGAGCGAGATCGGGCCTTTTCAGGGTGGTATGGCCGTGAGCGGTACTGCTCCTGCAGATGGACTTCCATGAAATTTTGAAAAAGATGCGGGGTATGATGCTCAGAGCACCTGGTATTCCCAAGCGGTCTCCCAATCAGGTACTAACCAGGCCAAACCATGCTTGGCTTCCGAGATTGGACGAGATCAGGCCTTTTCAGGGTGGTATGGCCGTGAGCGGTACTGCTCTAGCAGATGGACACCCATGAAATGTCGAAAAACATGCGGGGTATGATGCTCACAGCACCTGGTATTCCCAAGCGGTCTCCCATTCAGGTACTAAACAGGCTGAACCATGCTTGGCTTCCGAGATCGGACAAGATCGGGCCTTTTCAGGGTGGTATGGCCGTGAGCAGTACTGCACTAGCAGATGGACACCCATGAAATGTCGAAAACAATGCGGGGTATGATGCTCACAGCACATGGTATTCCCAAGCGGTCTCCCAATCAGGTACTAAACAGGCCGAACCATGCTTGGCTGCCGAGATCGGACGAGATCGGGCCTTTTCAGGGTGGTATGGCCGTGAGCGGTACTGCATTAGCAGATGGACACCCATGAAATGTCGAAAAAGATGCGGGGTATGATGCTCACAGCACCTGGTATTCCCAAGCGGTCTCCCAATCAGGTACTAACCAGGCCGAACCATGCTTGGCTGCCGAGATCGAGCGAGATCGGGCCTTTTCAGGGTGGTATGGCCGTGAGCGGTACTGCTCTTGCAGATGGACACCCATGAAATGTCGAAAAAGATGCGGGGTATGATGCTCAGAGCACCTGGTATTCCCAAGCGGTCTCCCAATCAGGTACTAACCAGGCCGAACCATGCTTGGCGTCCGAGATTGGACGAGATCAGGCCTTTTCAGGGTGGTATGGCCGTGAGCGGTACTCTACCAGCAGATGGACACCCATGAAATGTCGAAAAAGATGCGGGGTATGATGCTCACAGCACCTGGTATTCCCAAGCGGTCTCCCAATCAGGTACTAACCAGGCCGAACCATGCTTGGCTGCCGAGATCGGGCGAGATCGGGCCTTTTCAGGGTGGTATGGCCGTGAGCGGTACTGCACTAGCAGATGGACACCCATGAAATGTCGAAAAAGATGCAGGGTATGATGCTCACAGCACCTGGTATTCCCAAGCGGTCTCCCAATCAGGTACTAACCAGGCCGAACCATGCTTGGCTTCCGAGATCGGACGAGACCGGGCCTTTTCAGGGTGGTATGGCCGTGAGCGGTGCTGCTCTTGCAGATGGACACCCATGAAATGTCGAAAAAGATGCGGGGTATGATGCTCACAGCACCTGGTATTCCCAAGCGGTCTCCCAATCAGGTTCTAACCAGGCCGAACCATGCTTGGCTGCCGAGATCGGACGAGATCGGACGAGATCGGGCCTTTTCAGGGTGGTATGGCTGTGAGCGGTACTGCACTAGCAGATGGACACCCATGAAATGTCGAAAAAGATGCGGGGTATGATGCTCACAGCACCTGGTATTCCAAAGCGGTCTCCCAATCAGGTACTAACCAGGCCAAACCATGCTTGGCTTCCTAGATCGGACGAGATCGGACGAGATCGGGCCTTTTCAGGGTGGTATGGCCGTGAGCGGTACTGCACTAGCAGATGGACACCCATGAAATGTCGAAAAAGATGCGGGGTATGATGCTCACAGCACCTGGTATTCCCAAGCGGTCTCCCAATTAGGTACTAACCAGGCCGATCCATGTTTGGCTTCCGAGATCGGACGAGATCGGACGAGATCGGGCCTTTTCAGGGTGGTATGCCCGTGAGCGGTACTGCACTAGCAGATGGACACCCATGAAATGTCGAATAAGATGCGGGGTATGATGCTCACAGCACCTGGTATTCCCAAGCGGTCTCCCAATCAGGTACTAACCAGGCCAAACCATGCTTGGCTTCCTAGATCGGTCAAGATCGGGCCTTTTCAGGGTGGTATGGCCGTGAGCGGTACAACTTTTGCAGATGGACACCCATGAAATGTCGAAAAAGATGCGGGGTATGATGCTCACAGCACCTGGTATTCCCAAGCGGTCTCCCAATCAGGTACTTACCAGGCCGAACCATGCTGGGCTTCCGAGATCGGAGGAGATTGGGCCTTTTCAGGGTGGTATGGCCGTGAGCGATACTACTCTTGCAGATGGACACCCATGAAATGTCGAAAAAGATGCGGGGCAAGATGCTCACAGCACCTGGTATTCCCAAGCGGTCTCCCAATCAGGTACTAACCAGGCCGAACCATGCTTGGCTGCCGAGAACGGACGAGATCGGGCGAGATCGGGCCTTTTCAGGGTGGTATGGCCGTGAGCGGTACTGCACTAGCAGATGGACACCCATGAAATGTCGAAAAAGATGCGGGGTATGATGCTCACAGCACCTGGTATTCCCAAGCGGTCTCCCAATCAGGTACTAACCAGGCCAAACCATGCTTGGCTTCCTAGATCGGACGAGATCGGGCCTTTTCAGGGTGGTATGGCCGTGAGCAGTACTGCTTTTGCAGATGGACACCCATGAAATGTCGAAAAAGATGCGGGGTATGATGCTCACAGCACCTGGTATTCCCAAGCGGTCTCCCAATCAGGTACTAACCAGGCCGAACCATGCTTGGCTGCCGAGATCGGACGAGATCGGGCGAGATCGGGCCTTATCAGGGTGGTATGGCCGAGAGCGGTACTGCTCTTGCAGATGGACACCCATGAAATGTCGAAAAAGATGCGGGGTATGATGCTCACAGCACCTGGTATTCCCAAGCGGTCTCCCAATCAGGTACTAAACAGGCCGAACCATGCTTGGCTTCCGAGATCGGACGAGATCGGGCCTTTTCAGGGTGGTATGGCCGTGAACGGTACTGCACTAGCAGATGGACACCCATGAAATGTCGAAAAAGATGCGGGGTATGATGCTCACAGCACCTGGTATTCCCAAGCGGTCTCCCAATCAGGTACTAACCAGGCCGAACCATGCTTGGCTTCCGAGATCGGGCGAGATCGGGCCTTTTCAGGGTGGTATGGCCGTGAGCGGTACTGCTCTTGCAGATGGACACCCATGAAATGTCGAAAAAGATGCGGGGTATGATGCACACAGCACCTGGTATTCCCAAGCGGACTCCCAATCAGGTACTAACCAGGCGGAACCATGCTTGGCTTCCGAGATCGAACGAGATCGGGCCTTTTCAGGGTGGTATGGCCGTGAGCGGTACTGCACTAGCAGATGGACACCCATGAAATGTCGAAAAAGATGCGGGGTATGATGCACACAGCACCTGGTATTCCCAAGCGGTCTCCCAATCAGGTACTAACCAGGCCGAACCATGCTTGGCCGCCGAGATCGGACGAGATCAGGCCTTTTCAGGGTGGTATGGCCGTAAGCGGTACTGCTCTTGCAGATGGACACCCATGAGCTAAAGTATTAATTCGACCTTCTACACCTGCTACCCAAATCAATTGGGATTTGACATTATTCAAAGTCAGTTGGAATATTCAGGTTATAAAAGAGGGGGGAAAAGGCAGGAATATATACAGCTATGTTTTACTTTTGTGCATTTCAGGCCAAATTGGTATTTGTCTTTGAGTCAGCAATAATAACAAAGGAGTAAAGTCAGCTTGATTGCAGTAAGACTTTTTGCACTCTATACACTCAATTTTCACATGTTGTTTTACTTCTGGACGCTGCAAATGGACTGCACATCTGTTGCATCGTGTGTATATATGTGTATTACCGTACTTTGAATTTTGATTTAAACCTTTACAACCCAACTACCTCAGATCAAGCAATTATAATGTAAAGTAGTAGATGTTTAAAAAAAGCACCAAATGCAAAAAGATAACAAAATAACAATACTAAATAGTCAAATAAGCAACTCCATTATTCTTTTAGAGAAAATATCTCAGCGGGGTCAAGTCATTCAATTCAAATCGACTGGTAATCAGATTCAATTAAAGACTAACCGATTGGGTGCAATGTTGTAGTGGCAGCACAACTAAATGAATTCACTGAATTTAAATGGGATTTATAAGTGTTTTCACATTTTATACTGTAAAACAAAAAATCACATAGGATTTATGGTTAAACACTGGAGCTACAGAATTTTACCAGAAATTACATTCAATTGGTATAGCACTTCAATAACCACCAATTTATTGGAACACTATTGTAGATTTTTCATTTCACTGAAACTAAAATTATATTGCTCCACCACCACATGCACACACCCCTTTTTTACTGTATAACTCTAGCAACCACAAGTATTTTATTTTTATTTTTTTTAAGAAGAAAATGACTGACTATTCTTCTGTCTGTTCAGATATCACTACTTTTACATGATAAGAGAAGTAATTTTTAAAGAAGGCTCAGCAAAATACCCAGCATTCAATAGTACTGGCATGCTGGATCTTGCAAACTACACTCCTCAACTGCACGGAAAAAAAATAGAAAAAAACAGTCATACATTGTCTGCAGTACTTTCCACTCATTCGCTTACACTTTGTACTCCATCCTTTCTACACAAAAAGCATCATCCCGCTGTTACAGAGTAAAGAAGGTTGCACAGAGTCCTTTTCTTGCTGTTCTGTCTCTTTAGAACAGAAGGACACTTTGCGCTTCACAGAATGCAAGTCTACAAGTACTGCTGCTTAGATGTGGTTGAATGTTAGGCCCCTAAGAAATACATGTGAAGCAACAGCAATGCTTTACAAGGTGTCTATTGTTTATATAAATAAACATAAAACAGGTTACGAAAACATGCTGTAAAATCCAAATCATATTTTATCATAGTTTCACATGCTTAAACTAATAGTAATTGTTTAGTATAAATGATCGTCATGTGAAAGACATTGTTTAGTATTCTTTCATTCATTCATTCTCTCAACCGCTTATCCTCACAAGGGTCACGGGGGGTGCTAAGGCCTATGCCAGCTATCTACGGGCACCAGGCGGGGGACAAAAGAATGAACATAATTTAAAGTAATTGCTCTACAGTTGTACTGCATACCGGAGGTCATTTAATTCATTCAGATCAAGAACCTCAAATAACATATCGGCTGGTATTGTTGGAGATGGAAATCCAACTCATTTTATCTCTGAGGGCTAGCTGCGAATGCACTTGCATTATGTCAGTAAAATTCTAGAAATCATAGCGAAAGGGTTATTTTTCAAGAAAATCTGTTCCCGAAAGACCGACAAATTGTCTTTATTTGATGCTCTTGTCAGGAGAGGTTGGATTGCCTTTCCTGGCATGACGTCACGATAACTATCAGCTGTCACTAATTACGTGATTAGATTATTTTTGGCGTCACTGGACAAGGTCCAAGTGGACATGGGGAAGCTGGAGCACCTCTTTGAGTCCAGGGCCAAAGAGACGCCATGGGCCAAGAAAGCGCCAGAGAGCAAAAAGTCCGAGATCCTGGTTCTGGACTCCAAGCGGAGCACCGCCATCAACATCGGGATGACGGTCCTGCCCGCCGTTCACGTCATCAAGAGCGCCATCCTCAACTTTGACGACTTTGCCATCAACAAGGAGGGTGTGGAGAAGATCCTGAGCATGACGCCCACAGAGGAGGAGAAGCAGAAGATCCGCGAGGCTCGCTCGGCCAATCCCGACGTTCCCCTGGGGACGGCCGAGGAATTCCTCTCGGGCCTGGCTTCCGTCAGCGCCTTGACCCCCCGCCTGCAGCTGTGGTCTTTCAAACTCAACTATGAGGCACTCGAGCAGGAGATCGCCGAGCCCCTGTTTGACCTGAAGTTGGGCATGGAGCAGCTGGCCGGCAACCGGACCTTCAAGAAGATCCTGGCCACGCTGCTGGCCGTGGGGAACTTCCTCAACGGGTGTCCTCCTCACCAGAATCTTCAGGCTCCCTCCATGGTGAATCAATTCCTCTGGGCATAGGCATAAGATAACTTGGGCGCTCTCTGGTGGTTGTACGCACCTGGGCATCATGATGAAACGGTAAAGGCTTCCCAGGGCGACGTGCATAGCAGTGGTGGGGCGTATGAGTACGCTGCGGCTCTAACTCTTCTACCAGCTGTGGCTCATCTCTAGAAATGATGTGCCTGAGAGCCCCGCACCACGGTGTGTCCATTACAAAATTCCTAAACGATTCTGAGGGGTTTCTTATACATTCCAAGCAGTCCGGTGTCTTCGAGGTGGATGGTTTGCGTCGCCGAGTGCGTCGGCGCGAGCGTGGGTGGCGCTCCGCTGGGTCCATAATGGTTGGATCGTGCTGTTACGATTTCGCCGCGTAGTGCGACGCGATCGTAGGGTAAGTTGAACCCAGATGCAGAGTCGCCGAAGTAATTGGAAAGGTGAGGCAGATCTGTAGCTCTTGTTGGTTGATTTAATAAACGGGGTAACATAACTTAAACAACTTGGCTTGACCACTCATTACAAACGAACTGAACATGCGGCGTGGCGTCAATGGAAACAGCAATTACTACGAGGATTAACAGGAAACGAAACCAGAACTTAACCAGTCGATCCAACCGCGCCCACAGAAAATCATAATGCTTAAATACCAAAAATAATCTAATCACGTAATTAGTGACAGCTGATAGTTATCGTGACGTCATGCCAGGAAAGGCAATCCAACCACTCCTGACAGCTCTGAGTGATTTTGGATCCTTTGTTTCTCCCCCAAGTAATGAGGACATGTTCTTTTTAAGATAGCTCTCCATCTAAGTCCTACTATAGGTCCAGTCTTGGTAAAAGGTGCATGATGACAACTGATCTATCTGAAATCCAGAATTTGATCTGGATTTCAGATAGATCACCCATGAAATGTCGAAAAAGATGCGGGGTATGATGCTCACAGCACCTGGTATTCCCAAGCGGTCTCCCAATCAGTTACTAACCAGGCCGAACCATGCTTGGCTTCCGAGATCGGACGAGATCGGGCCTTTTCAGGGTGGTATGGCCGTGAGCGGTACTGCACTAGCAAATGGACACCCATGAAATGTCGAAAAAGATGCGGGGTATGATGCTCACAGTACCTGGTATTCCCAAGCGGTCTCCCAATCAGGTACTAACCAGGCCGAACCATGCTTGGCTTCTGAGATCGGACGAGATCGGTCCTTTTCAGGGTGGTATGGCCGTAAGCGGTACTGCTCTTGCAGATGGACACCCATGAAATGTCGAAAAAGATGCGGGGTATGATGCTCACAGCACCTGGTATTCCCAAGCGGTCTCCCAATCAGGTACTAAACAGGCCGAACCATGCTTGGCTTCCGAGATCGGACGAGATCGGGCCTTTTCAGGGTGGTATGGCCGTGAACGGTACTGCACTAGCAGATGGACACCCATGAAATGTCGAAAAAGATGCGGGGTATGATGCTCACAGCACCTGGTATTCCCAAGCGGTCTCCCAATCAGGTACTAACCAGGCCGAACCATGCTTGGCTTCCGAGATCGGGCGAGATCGGGCCTTTTCAGGGTGGTATGGCCGTGAGCGGTACTGCTCTTGCAGATGGACACCCATGAAATGTCGAAAAAGATGCGGGGTATGATGCTCACAGCACCTGGTATTCCCAAGCGGTCCCCCAATCAGGTACTAAACAGGCCGAACCATGCTTGGCTTCCGAGATCGGACGAGATCGGGCCTTTTCAGGGTGGTATGGCCGTGAGCGGTACTGCACAAGCAGATGGACACCCATGAAATGTCGAAAAAGATGCGGGGTATGATGCACACAGCACCTGGTATTCCCAAGCGGTCTCCCAATCAGGTACTAACCAGGCCGAACCATGCTTGGCCGCCGAGATCGGACGAGATCAGGCCTTTTCAGGGTGGTATGGCCGTAAGCAGTACTGCTCTTGCAGATGGACACCCATGAGCTAAAGTATTAATTCGACCTTCTACACCTGCTACCCAAATCAATTGGGATTTGACATTATTCAAAGTCAGTTGGAATATTCAGGTTATAAAAGAGGGGGGAAAAGGCAGGAATATATACAGCTATGTTTTACTTTTGTGCATTTCAGGCCAAATTGGTATTTGTCTTTGAGTCAGCAATAATAACAAAGGAGTAAAGTCAGCTTGATTGCAGTAAGACTTTTTGCACTCTATACACTCAATTTTCACATGTTGTTTTACTTCTGGACGCTGCAAATGGACTGCACATCTGTTGCATCGTGTGTATATATGTGTATTACCGTACTTTGAATTTTGATTTAAACCTTTACAACCCAACTACCTCAGATCAAGCAATTATAATGTAAAGTAGTAGATGTTTAAAAAAAGCACCAAATGCAAAAAGATAACAAAATAACAATACTAAATAGTCAAATAAGCAACTCCATTATTCTTTTAGAGAAAATATCTCAGCGGGGTCAAGTCATTCAATTCAAATCGACTGGTAATCAGATTCAATTAAAGACTAACTGATTGGGTGCAATGTTGTAGTGGCAGCACAAATAAATGAATTCACTGAATTTAAATGGGATTTATAAGTGTTTTCACATTTTATACTGTAAAACAAAAAATCACATAGGATTTATGGTTAAACACTGGAGCTACAGAATTTTACCAGAAATTACATTCAATTGGTATAGCACTTCAATAACCACCAATTTATTGGAACACTATTGTAGATTTTTCATTTCACTGAAACTAAAATTATATTGCTCCACCACCACATGCACACACCCCTTTTTTACTGTATAACTCTAGCAACCACAAGTATTTTATTTTTATTTTTTTAAGAAGAAAATGACTGACTATTCTTCTGTCTGTTCAGATATCACTACTTTTACATGATAAGAGAAGTAATTTTTAAAGAAGGCTCAGCAAAATACCCAGCATTCAATAGTACTGGCATGCTGGATCTTGCAAACTACACTCCTCAACTGCACGGAAAAAAAATAGAAAAAAACAGTCATACATTGTCTGCAGTACTTTCCACTCATTCGCTTACACTTTGTACTCCATCCTTTCTACACAAAAAGCATCATCCCGCTGTTACAGAGTAAAGAAGGTTGCACAGAGTCCTTTTCTTGCTGTTCTGTCTCTTTAGAACAGAAGGACACTTTGCGCTTCACAGAATGCAAGTCTACAAGTACTGCTGCTTAGATGTGGTTGAATGTTAGGCCCCTAAGAAATACATGTGAAGCAACAGCAATGCTTTACAAGGTGTCTATTGTTTATATAAATAAACATAAAACAGGTTACGAAAACATGCTGTAAAATCCAAATCATATTTTATCATAGTTTCACATGCTTAAACTAATAGTAATTGTTTAGTATAAATGATCGTCATGTGAAAGACATTGTTTAGTATTCTTTCATTCATTCATTCTCTCAACCGCTTATCCTCACAAGGGTCACGGGGGGTGCTAAGGCCTATCCCAGCTATCTACGGGCACCAGGCGGGGGACAAAAGAATGAACATAATTTAAAGTAATTGCTCTACAGTTGTACTGCATACCGGAGGTCATTTAATTCATTCAGATCAAGAACCTCAAATAACATATCGGCTGGTATTGTTGGAGATGGAAATCCAACTCATTTTATCTCTGAGGGCTAGCTGCGAATGCACTTGCATTATGTCAGTAAAATTCTAGAAATCATAGCGAAAGGGTTATTTTTCAAGAAAATCTGTTCCCGAAAGACCGACAAATTGTCTTTATTTGATGCTCTTGTCAGGAGAGGTTGGATTGCCTTTCCTGGCATGACGTCACGATAACTATCAGCTGTCACTAATTACGTGATTAGATTATTTTTGGCGTCACTGGACAAGGTCCAAGTGGACATGGGGAAGCTGGAGCACCTCTTTGAGTCCAGGGCCAAAGAGACGCCATGGGCCAAGAAAGCGCCAGAGAGCAAAAAGTCCGAGATCCTGGTTCTGGACTCCAAGCGGAGCACCGCCATCAACATCGGGATGACGGTCCTGCCCGCCGTTCACGTCATCAAGAGCGCCATCCTCAACTTTGACGACTTTGCCATCAACAAGGAGGGTGTGGAGAAGATCCTGAGCATGACGCCCACAGAGGAGGAGAAGCAGAAGATCCGCGAGGCTCGCTCGGCCAATCCCGACGTTCCCCTGGGGACGGCCGAGGAATTCCTCTCGGGCCTGGCTTCCGTCAGCGCCTTGACCCCCCGCCTGCAGCTGTGGTCTTTCAAACTCAACTATGAGGCACTCGAGCAGGAGATCGCCGAGCCCCTGTTTGACCTGAAGTTGGGCATGGAGCAGCTGGCCGGCAACCGGACCTTCAAGAAGATCCTGGCCACGCTGCTGGCCGTGGGGAACTTCCTCAACGGGTGTCCTCCTCACCAGAATCTTCAGGCTCCCTCCATGGTGAATCAATTCCTCTGGGCATAGGCATAAGATAACTTGGGCACTCTCTGGTGGTTGTACGCACCTGGGCATCATGATGAAACGGTAAAGGCTTCCCAGGGCGACGTGCATAGCAGTGGTGGGGCGTATGAGTACGCTGCGGCTCTAACTCTTCTACCAGCTGTGGCTCATCTCTAGAAATGATGTGCCTGAGAGCCCCGCACCACGGTGTGTCCATTACAAAATTCCTAAACGATTCTGAGGGGTTTCTTATACATTCCAAGCAGTCCGGTGTCTTCGAGGTGGATGGTTTGCGTCGCCGAGTGCGTCGTCGCGAGCGTGGGTGGCGCTCCGCTGGGTCCATAATGGTTGGATCGTGCTGTTACGATTTCGCCGCGTAGTGCGACGCGATCGTAGGGTAAGTTGAACCCAGATGCAGAGTCGCCGAAGTAATTGGAAAGGTGAGGCAGATCTGTAGCTCTTGTTGGTTGATTTAATAAACGGGGTAACATAACTTAAACAACTTGGCTTGACCACTCATTACAAACGAACTGAACATGCGGCGTGGCGTCAATGGAAACAGCAATTACTACGAGGATTAACAGGAAACGAAACCAGAACTTAACCAGTCGATCCAACCGCGTCCACAGAAAATCATAATGCTTAAATACCAAAAATAATCTAATCACGTAATTAGTGACAGCTGATAGTTATCGTGACGTCATGCCAGGAAAGGCAATCCAACCACTCCTGACAGCTCTGAGTGATTTTGGATCCTTTGTTTCTCCCCCAAGTAATGAGGACATGTTCTTTTTAAGATAGCTCTCCATCTAAGTCCTACTATAGGTCCAGTCTTGGTAAAAGGTGCATGATGACAACTGATCTATCTGAAATCCAGAATTTGATCTGGATTTCAGATAGATCACCCATGAAATGTCGAAAAAGGTGCGGGGTATGATGCTCACAGCACCTGGTATTCCCAAGCGGTCTCCCAATCAGGTACTAACCAGGCCGTACCATGCTTGGCTTCCGAGATCGAACGAGATCGGGCCTTTTCAGGGTGGTATGGCCGTGAGCGGTACTGCTCCTGCAGATGGACACCCATGAAATGTCGAAAAAGATGCGGGGTATGATGCTCACTGCACCTGGTATTCCCAAGCGGTCTCCCAATCAGGTACTAACCAGGCCGAACCATGCTTGGCTTCCGAGATCGGACGAGATCGGGCCTTTTCAGGGTGGTATGGCCGTGAGCGGTACTGCTTCTGCAGATGGACACCCATGAAATGTCGAAAAAGATGCGGGGTATGCTGCTCACAGCACCTGGTATTCCCAAGCGGTCTCCCAATCAGGTACTAAACAGGCCGAACCATGCTTGGCTTCCGAGATCGGAGGAGATCGGGCCTTTTCAGAATGGTATGGCCGTGAGCGGTACTGCTCTTGCAGATGGACACCCATGAAATGTCGAAAAAGATGCGGGGTATGATGCTCACAGCACCTGGTATTCCCAAGCGGTCTCCCAATCAGGTACTAACCAGGCCGAACCATTCTTGGCTTCCGAGATCGGACGAGATCGGGCCTTTTCAGGGTGGTATGGCCGTGAACGGTACTGCACTAGCAGATGGACACCCATGAAATGTCGAAAAAGATGCGGGGCATGGTTCTCACAGCACCTGGTATTCCCAAGCGGTCTCCCAATCTGGTACTAAACAAGTCTAACCATGCTTGGCTTCCGAGATCGGGCGAGATCGGGCCTTTTCAGGGTGGTATGGCCGTGAGCGGTACTGCTTTTGCAGATGGACACCCATGAAATGTCGAAAAAGATGCGGGGTATGATGCTCACAGCACCTGGTATTCCCAAGCGGTCTCCCAACCAGGTACTAACCAGGCCCAACCATGCTTGGCTTCCAAGATCGGACGAGATCGGGCCTTTTCAGGGTGGTATGGCCGTGAGCGGTACTGCACTAGCAGATGGACACCCATGAAATGTCGAAAAAGATGCGGGGTATGATGCTCACAGCACCTGGTATTCCCAAGCGGTCTCCCAATCAGGTACTAACCAGGCCGAACCATGCTTGGCTTCCGAGATCGGACGAGATCAGGCCTTTTCAGGGTGGTATGGCCGTGAGCGGTACTGCTCTTGCAGATGGACACCCATGAGCTAAAGTATTAATTCGACCTTCTACACCTGCTACCCAAATCAATTGGGATTTGACATTATTCAAAGTCAGTTGGAATATTCAGGTTATAAAAGAGGGGGGAAAAGGCAGGAATATATACAGCTATGTTTTACTTTTGTGCATTTCAGGCCAAATTGGTATTTGTCTTTGAGTCAGCAATAATAACAAAGGAGTAAAGTCAGCTTGATTGCAGTAAGACTTTTTGCACTCTATACACTCAATTTTCACATGTTGTTTTACTTCTGGACGCTGCAAATGGACTGCACATCTGTTGCATCGTGTGTATATATGTGTATTACCATACTTTGAATTTTGATTTAAACCTTTACAACCCAACTGCCTCAGATCAAGCAATTATAATGTAAAGTAGTAGATGTTTAAAAAAAGCACCAAATGCAAAAAGATAACAAAATAACAATACTAAATAGTCAAATAAGCAACTCCATTATTCTTTTAGAGAAAATATCTCAGCGGGGTCAAGTCATTCAATTCAAATCGACTGGTAATCAGATTCAATTAAAGACTAACTGATTGGGTGCAATGTTGTAGTGGCAGCACAACTAAATGAATTCACTGAATTTAAATGGGATTTATAAGTGTTTTCACATTTTATACTGTAAAACAAAAAATCACATAGGATTTATGGTTAAACACTGGAGCTACAGAATTTTACCAGAAATTACATTCAATTGGTATAGCACTTCAATAACCACCAATTTATTGGAACACTATTGTAGATTTTTCATTTCACTGAAACTAAAATATTATTGCTCCACCACCACATGCACACACCCCTTTTTTACTGTATAACTCTAGCAACCACAAGTATTTTATTTTTATTTTTTTAAGAAGAAAATGACTGACTATTCTTCTGTCTGTTCAGATATCACTACTTTTACATGATAAGAGAAGTAATTTTTAAAGAAGGCTCAGCAAAATACCCAGCATTCAATAGTACTGGCATGCTGGATCTTGCAAACTACACTCCTCAACTGCACGGAAAAAAAATAGAAAAAAACAGTCATACATTGTCTGCAGTACTTTCCACTCATTCGCTTACACTTTGTACTCCATCCTTTCTACACAAAAAGCATCATCCCGCTGTTACAGAGTAAAGAAGGTTGCACAGAGTCCTTTTCTTGCTGTTCTGTCTCTTTAGAACAGAAGGACACTTTGCGCTTCACAGAATGCAAGTCTACAAGTACTGCTGCTTAGATGTGGTTGAATGTTAGGCCCCTAAGAAATACATGTGAAGCAACAGCAATGCTTTACAAGGTGTCTATTGTTTATATAAATAAACATAAAACAGGTTACGAAAACATGCTGTAAAATCCAAATCATATTTTATCATAGTTTCACATGCTTAAACTAATAGTAATTGTTTAGTATAAATGATCGTCATGTGAAAGACATTGTTTAGTATTCTTTCATTCATTCATTCTCTCAACCGCTTATCCTCACAAGGGTCACGGGGGGTGCTAAGGCCTATCCCAGCTATCTACGGGCACCAGGCGGGGGACAAAAGAATGAACATAATTTAAAGTAATTGCTCTACAGTTGTACTGCATACCGGAGGTCATTTAATTCATTCAGATCAAGAACCTCAAATAACATATCGGCTGGTATTGTTGGAGATGGAAATCCAACTCATTTTATCTCTGAGGGCTAGCTGCGAATGCACTTGCATTATGTCAGTAAAATTCTAGAAATCATAGCGAAAGGGTTATTTTTCAAGAAAATCTGTTCCCGAAAGACCGACAAATTGTCTTTATTTGATGCTCTTGTCAGGAGAGGTTGGATTGCCTTTCCTGGCATGACGTCACGATAACTATCAGCTGTCACTAATTACGTGATTAGATTATTTTTGGCGTCACTGGACAAGGTCCAAGTGGACATGGGGAAGCTGGAGCACCTCTTTGAGTCCAGGGCCAAAGAGACGCCATGGGCCAAGAAAGCGCCAGAGAGCAAAAAGTCCGAGATCCTGGTTCTGGACTCCAAGCGGAGCACCGCCATCAACATCGGGATGACGGTCCTGCCCGCCGTTCACGTCATCAAGAGCGCCATCCTCAACTTTGACGACTTTGCCATCAACAAGGAGGGTGTGGAGAAGATCCTGAGCATGACGCCCACAGAGGAGGAGAAGCAGAAGATCCGCGAGGCTCGCTCGGCCAATCCCGACGTTCCCCTGGGGACGGCCGAGGAATTCCTCTCGGGCCTGGCTTCCGTCAGCGCCTTGACCCCCCGCCTGCAGCTGTGGTCTTTCAAACTCAACTATGAGGCACTCGAGCAGGAGATCGCCGAGCCCCTGTTTGACCTGAAGTTGGGCATGGAGCAGCTGGCCGGCAACCGGACCTTCAAGAAGATCCTGGCCACGCTGCTGGCCGTGGGGAACTTCCTCAACGGGTGTCCTCCTCACCAGAATCTTCAGGCTCCCTCCATGGTGAATCAATTCCTCTGGGCATAGGCATAAGATAACTTGGGCGCTCTCTGGTGGTTGTACGCACCTGGGCATCATGATGAAACGGTAAAGGCTTCCCAGGGCGACGTGCATAGCAGTGGTGGGGCGTATGAGTACGCTGCGGCTCTAACTCTTCTACCAGCTGTGGCTCATCTCTAGAAATGATGTGCCTGAGAGCCCCGCACCACGGTGTGTCCATTACAAAATTCCTAAACGATTCTGAGGGGTTTCTTATACATTCCAAGCAGTCCGGTGTCTTCGAGGTGGATGGTTTGCGTCGCCGAGTGCGTCGGCGCGAGCGTGGGTGGCGCTCCGCTGGGTCCATAATGGTTGGATCGTGCTGTTACGATTTCGCCGCGTAGTGCGACGCGATCGTAGGGTAAGTTGAACCCAGATGCAGAGTCGCCGAAGTAATTGGAAAGGTGAGGCAGATCTGTAGCTCTTGTTGGTTGATTTAATAAACGGGGTAACATAACTTAAACAACTTGGCTTGACCACTCATTACAAACGAACTGAACATGCGGCGTGGCGTCAATGGAAACAGCAATTACTACGAGGATTAACAGGAAACGAAACCAGAACTTAACCAGTCGATCCAACCGCGTCCACAGAAAATCATAATGCTTAAAT
The DNA here is from genome assembly GCF_051989575.1 of Stigmatopora nigra. Taxonomy (NCBI): domain Eukaryota; kingdom Metazoa; phylum Chordata; class Actinopteri; order Syngnathiformes; family Syngnathidae; genus Stigmatopora; species Stigmatopora nigra. The sequence goes on from NW_027551603.1 coordinate 2,173,958, forward strand.
ACCAAAAATAATCTAATCACGTAATTAGTGACAGCTGATAGTTATCGTGACGTCATGCCAGGAAAGGCAATCCAACCACTCCTGACAGCTCTGAGTGATTTTGGATCCTTTGTTTCTCCCCCAAGTAATGAGGACATGTTCTTTTTAAGATAGCTCTCCATCTAAGTCCTACTATAGGTCCAGTCTTGGTAAAAGGTGCATGATGACAACTGATCTATCTGAAATCCAGAATTTGATCTGGATTTCAGATAGATCACCCATGAAATGTCGAAAAAGATGCGGGGTATGATGCTCACAGCACCTGGTATTCCCAAGCGGTCTCCCAATCAGGTACTTACCAGGCCGAACCATGCTTGGCTTCCGAGATCGGAGGAGATTGGGCCTTTTCAGGGTGGTATGGCCGTGAGCGATACTACTCTTGCAGATGGACACCCATGAAATGTCGAAAAAGATGCGGGGCAAGATGCTCACAGCACCTGGTATTCCCAAGCGGTCTCCCAATCAGGTACTAACCAGGCCGAACCATGCTTGGCTGCCGAGAACGGACGAGATCGGGCGAGATCGGGCCTTTTCAGGGTGGTATGGCCGTGAGCGGTACTGCACTAGCAGATGGACACCCATGAAATGTCGAAAAAGATGCGGGGTATGATGCTCACAGCACCTGGTATTCCCAAGCGGTCTCCCAATCAGGTACTAACCAGGCCAAACCATGCTTGGCTTCCTAGATCGGACGAGATCGGGCCTTTTCAGGGTGGTATGGCCGTGAGCAGTACTGCTTTTGCAGATGGACACCCATGAAATGTCGAAAAAGATGCGGGGTATGATGCTCACAGCACCTGGTATTCCCAAGCGGTCTCCCAATCAGGTACTAACCAGGCCGAACCATGCTTGGCTGCCGAGATCGGACGAGATCGGGCGAGATCGGGCCTTATCAGGGTGGTATGGCCGAGAGCGGTACTGCTCTTGCAGATGGACACCCATGAAATGTCGAAAAAGATGCGGGGTCTGATGCTCACAGCACCTGGTAATCCCAAGCGGTCTCCCAATCAGGTACTAAACAGGCCGAACAATGCTTGGCTTCCGAGATCGGGCGAGATCGGGCCTTTTCAGGGTGGTATGGCCGTGAGCGGTACTGCTTTTGCAGATGGACACCCATGAAATGTCGAAAAAGATGCGGGGTATGATGCTCACAGCACCTGGTATTCCCAAGCGGTCTCCCAATCAGGTACTAACCAGGCCCAACCATGCTTGGCTTCCAAGATCGGACGAGATCGGGCCTTTTCAGGGTGGTATGGCCGTGAGCAATACCGCTCTTGCAGATGGACACCCATGAAATGTCGAAAAAGATGCGGGGTATGATGCTCACAGCACCTGGTATTCCCAAGCGGTCTCCCAATCAGGTACTAACCAGGCCGAACCATGCTTGGCTTCCGAGATCGGACGAGATCAGGCCTTTTCAGGGTGGTATGGCCGTGAGCGATACTGCTCTTGCAGATGGACACCCATGAGCTAAAGTATTAATTCGACCTTCTACACCTGCTACCCAAATCAATTGGGATTTGACATTATTCAAAGTCAGTTGGAATATTCAGGTTATAAAAGAGGGGGGAAAAGGCAGGAATATATACAGCTATGTTTTACTTTTGTGCATTTCAGGCCAAATTGGTATTTGTCTTTGAGTCAGCAATAATAACAAAGGAGTAAAGTCAGCTTGATTGCAGTAAGACTTTTTGCACTCTATACACTCAATTTTCACATGTTGTTTTACTTCTGGACGCTGCAAATGGACTGCACATCTGTTGCATCGTGTGTGTATATATGTGTATTACCGTACTTTGAATTTTGATTTAAACCTTTACAACCCAACTACCTCAGATCAAGCAATTATAATGTAAAGTAGTAGATGTTTAAAAAAAGCACCAAATGCAAAAAGATAACAAAATAACAATACTAAATAGTCAAATAAGCAACTCCATTATTCTTTTAGAGAAAATATCTCAGCGGGGTCAAGTCATTCAATTCAAATCGACTGGTAATCAGATTCAATTAAAGACTAACTGATTGGGTGCAATGTTGTAGTGGCAGCACAACTAAATGAATTCACTGAATTTAAATGGGATTTATAAGTGTTTTCACATTTTATACTGTAAAACAAAAAATCACATAGGATTTATGGTTAAACACTGGAGCTACAGAATTTTACCAGAAATTACATTCAATTGGTATAGCACTTCAATAACCACCAATTTATTGGAACACTATTGTAGATTTTTCATTTCACTGAAACTAAAATATTATTGCTCCACCACCACATGCACACACCCCTTTTTTACTGTATAACTCTAGCAACCACAAGTATTTTATTTTTATTTTTTTAAGAAGAAAATGACTGACTATTCTTCTGTCTGTTCAGATATCACTACTTTTACATGATAAGAGAAGTAATTTTTAAAGAAGGCTCAGCAAAATACCCAGCATTCAATAGTACTGGCATGCTGGATCTTGCAAACTACACTCCTCAACTGCACGGAAAAAAAATAGAAAAAAACAGTCATACATTGTCTGCAGTACTTTCCACTCATTCGCTTACACTTTGTACTCCATCCTTTCTACACAAAAAGCATCATCCCGCTGTTACAGAGTAAAGAAGGTTGCACAGAGTCCTTTTCTTGCTGTTCTGTCTCTTTAGAACAGAAGGACACTTTGCGCTTCACAGAATGCAAGTCTACAAGTACTGCTGCTTAGATGTGGTTGAATGTTAGGCCCCTAAGAAATACATGTGAAGCAACAGCAATGCTTTACAAGGTGTCTATTGTTTATATAAATAAACATAAAACAGGTTACGAAAACATGCTGTAAAATCCAAATCATATTTTATCATAGTTTCACATGCTTAAACTAATAGTAATTGTTTAGTATAAATGATCGTCATGTGAAAGACATTGTTTAGTATTCTTTCATTCATTCATTCTCTCAACCGCTTATCCTCACAAGGGTCACGGGGGGTGCTAAGGCCTATCCCAGCTATCTACGGGCACCAGGCGGGGGACAAAAGAATGAACATAATTTAAAGTAATTGCTCTACAGTTGTACTGCATACCGGAGGTCATTTAATTCATTCAGATCAAGAACCTCAAATAACATATCGGCTGGTATTGTTGGAGATGGAAATCCAACTCATTTTATCTCTGAGGGCTAGCTGCGAATGCACTTGCATTATGTCAGTAAAATTCTAGAAATCATAGCGAAAGGGTTATTTTTCAAGAAAATCTGTTCCCGAAAGACCGACAAATTGTCTTTATTTGATGCTCTTGTCAGGAGAGGTTGGATTGCCTTTCCTGGCATGACGTCACGATAACTATCAGCTGTCACTAATTACGTGATTAGATTATTTTTGGCGTCACTGGACAAGGTCCAAGTGGACATGGGGAAGCTGGAGCACCTCTTTGAGTCCAGGGCCAAAGAGACGCCATGGGCCAAGAAAGCGCCAGAGAGCAAAAAGTCCGAGATCCTGGTTCTGGACTCCAAGCGGAGCACCGCCATCAACATCGGGATGACGGTCCTGCCCGCCGTTCACGTCATCAAGAGCGCCATCCTCAACTTTGACGACTTTGCCATCAACAAGGAGGGTGTGGAGAAGATCCTGAGCATGACGCCCACAGAGGAGGAGAAGCAGAAGATCCGCGAGGCTCGCTCGGCCAATCCCGACGTTCCCCTGGGGACGGCCGAGGAATTCCTCTCGGGCCTGGCTTCCGTCAGCGCCTTGACCCCCCGCCTGCAGCTGTGGTCTTTCAAACTCAACTATGAGGCACTCGAGCAGGAGATCGCCGAGCCCCTGTTTGACCTGAAGTTGGGCATGGAGCAGCTGGCCGGCAACCGGACCTTCAAGAAGATCCTGGCCACGCTGCTGGCCGTGGGGAACTTCCTCAACGGGTGTCCTCCTCACCAGAATCTTCAGGCTCCCTCCATGGTGAATCAATTCCTCTGGGCATAGGCATAAGATAACTTGGGCGCTCTCTGGTGGTTGTACGCACCTGGGCATCATGATGAAACGGTAAAGGCTTCCCAGGGCGACGTGCATAGCAGTGGTGGGGCGTATGAGTACGCTGCGGCTCTAACTCTTCTACCAGCTGTGGCTCATCTCTAGAAATGATGTGCCTGAGAGCCCCGCACCACGGTGTGTCCATTACAAAATTCCTAAACGATTCTGAGGGGTTTCTTATACATTCCAAGCAGTCCGGTGTCTTCGAGGTGGATGGTTTGCGTCGCCGAGTGCGTCGGCGCGAGCGTGGGTGGCGCTCCGCTGGGTCCATAATGGTTGGATCGTGCTGTTACGATTTCGCCGCGTAGTGCGACGCGATCGTAGGGTAAGTTGAACCCAGATGCAGAGTCGCCGAAGTAATTGGAAAGGTGAGGCAGATCTGTAGCTCTTGTTGGTTGATTTAATAAACGGGGTAACATAACTTAAACAACTTGGCTTGACCACTCATTACAAACGAACTGAACATGCGGCGTGGCGTCAATGGAAACAGCAATTACTACGAGGATTAACAGGAAACGAAACCAGAACTTAACCAGTCGATCCAACCGCGTCCACAGAAAATCATAATGCTTAAATACCAAAAATAATCTAATCACGTAATTAGTGACAGCTGATAGTTATCGTGACGTCATGCCAGGAAAGGCAATCCAACCACTCCTGACAGCTCTGAGTGATTTTGGATCCTTTGTTTCTCCCCCAAGTAATGAGGACATGTTCTTTTTAAGATAGCTCTCCATCTAAGTCCTACTATAGGTCCAGTCTTGGTAAAAGGTGCATGATGACAACTGATCTATCTGAAATCCAGAATTTGATCTGGATTTCAGATAGATCACCCATGAAATGTCGAAAAAGATGCGGGGTATGATGCTCACAGCACCTGGTATTCCCAAGCGGTCTCCCAATCAGGTACTTACCAGGCCGAACCATGCTTGGCTTCCGAGATCGGAGGAGATTGGGCCTTTTCAGGGTGGTATGGCCGTGAGCGATACTACTCTTGCAGATGGACACCCATGAAATGTCGAAAAAGATGCGGGGCAAGATGCTCACAGCACCTGGTATTCCCAAGCGGTCTCCCAATCAGGTACTAACCAGGCCGAACCATGCTTGGCTGCCGAGAACGGACGAGATCGGGCGAGATCGGGCCTTTTCAGGGTGGTATGGCCGTGAGCGGTACTGCACTAGCAGATGGACACCCATGAAATGTCGAAAAAGATGCGGGGTATGATGCTCACAGCACCTGGTATTCCCAAGTGGTCTCCCAATCAGGTACTAACCAGGCCAAACCATGCTTGGCTTCCTAGATCGGACGAGATCGGGCCTTTTCAGGGTGGTATGGCCGTGAGCAGTACTGCTTTTGCAGATGGACACCCATGAAATGTCGAAAAAGATGCGGGGTATGATGCTCACAGCACCTGGTATTCCCAAGCGGTCTCCCAATCAGGTACTAACCAGGCCGAACCATGCTTGGCTGCCGAGATCGGACGAGATCGGGCGAGATCGGGCCTTATCAGGGTGGTATGGCCGAGAGCGGTACTGCTCTTGCAGATGGACACCCATGAAATGTCGAAAAAGATGCGGGGTCTGATGCTCACAGCACCTGGTAATCCCAAGCGGTCTCCCAATCAGGTACTAAACAGGCCGAACAATGCTTGGCTTCCGAGATCGGGCGAGATCGGGCCTTTTCAGGGTGGTATGGCCGTGAGCGGTACTGCTTTTGCAGATGGACACCCATGAAATGTCGAAAAAGATGCGGGGTATGATGCTCACAGCACCTGGTATTCCCAAGCGGTCTCCCAATCAGGTACTAACCAGGCCCAACCATGCTTGGCTTCCAAGATCGGACGAGATCGGGCCTTTTCAGGGTGGTATGGCCGTGAGCAATACCGCTCTTGCAGATGGACACCCATGAAATGTCGAAAAAGATGCGGGGTATGATGCTCACAGCACCTGGTATTCCCAAGCGGTCTCCCAATCAGGTACTAACCAGGCCGAACCATGCTTGGCTTCCGAGATCGGACGAGATCAGGCCTTTTCAGGGTGGTATGGCCGTGAGCGATACTGCTCTTGCAGATGGACACCCATGAGCTAAAGTATTAATTCGACCTTCTACACCTGCTACCCAAATCAATTGGGATTTGACATTATTCAAAGTCAGTTGGAATATTCAGGTTATAAAAGAGGGGGGAAAAGGCAGGAATATATACAGCTATGTTTTACTTTTGTGCATTTCAGGCCAAATTGGTATTTGTCTTTGAGTCAGCAATAATAACAAAGGAGTAAAGTCAGCTTGATTGCAGTAAGACTTTTTGCACTCTATACACTCAATTTTCACATGTTGTTTTACTTCTGGACGCTGCAAATGGACTGCACATCTGTTGCATCGTGTGTGTATATATGTGTATTACCGTACTTTGAATTTTGATTTAAACCTTTACAACCCAACTACCTCAGATCAAGCAATTATAATGTAAAGTAGTAGATGTTTAAAAAAAGCACCAAATGCAAAAAGATAACAAAATAACAATACTAAATAGTCAAATAAGCAACTCCATTATTCTTTTAGAGAAAATATCTCAGCGGGGTCAAGTCATTCAATTCAAATCGACTGGTAATCAGATTCAATTAAAGACTAACTGATTGGGTGCAATGTTGTAGTGGCAGCACAACTAAATGAATTCACTGAATTTAAATGGGATTTATAAGTGTTTTCACATTTTATACTGTAAAACAAAAAATCACATAGGATTTATGGTTAAACACTGGAGCTACAGAATTTTACCAGAAATTACATTCAATTGGTATAGCACTTCAATAACCACCAATTTATTGGAACACTATTGTAGATTTTTCATTTCACTGAAACTAAAATTATATTGCTCCACCACCACATGCACACACCCCTTTTTTACTGTATAACTCTAGCAACCACAAGTATTTTATTTTTTTAAGAAGAAAATGACTGACTATTCTTCTGTCTGTTCAGATATCACTACTTTTACATGATAAGAGAAGTAATTTTTAAAGAAGGCTCAGCAAAATACCCAGCTTGCAATAGTACTGGCATGCTGGATCTTGCAAACTACACTCCTCAACTGCACGGAAAAAAAATAGAAAAAAACAGTCATACATTGTCTGCAGTACTTTCCACTCATTCGCTTACACTTTGTACTCCATCCTTTCTACACAAAAAGCATCATCCCGCTGTTACAGAGTAAAGAAGGTTGCACAGAGTCCTTTTCTTGCTGTTCTGTCTCTTTAGAACAGAAGGACACTTTGCGCTTCACAGAATGCAAGTCTACAAGTACTGCTGCTTAGATGTGGTTGAATGTTAGGCCCCTAAGAAATACATGTGAAGCAACAGCAATGCTTTACAAGGTGTCTATTGTTTATATAAATAAACATAAAACAGGTTACGAAAACATGCTGTAAAATCCAAATCATATTTTATCATAGTTTCACATGCTTAAACTAATAGTAATTGTTTAGTATAAATGATCGTCATGTGAAAGACATTGTTTAGTATTCTTTCATTCATTCATTCTCTCAACCGCTTATCCTCACAAGGGTCACGGGGGGTGCTAAGGCCTATCCCAGCTATCTACGGGCACCAGGCGGGGGACAAAAGAATGAACATAATTTAAAGTAATTGCTCTACAGTTGTACTGCATACCGGAGGTCATTTAATTCATTCAGATCAAGAACCTCAAATAACATATCGGCTGGTATTGTTGGAGATGGAAATCCAACTCATTTTATCTCTGAGGGCTAGCTGCGAATGCACTTGCATTATGTCAGTAAAATTCTAGAAATCATAGCGAAAGGGTTATTTTTCAAGAAAATCTGTTCCCGAAAGACCGACAAATTGTCTTTATTTGATGCTCTTGTCAGGAGAGGTTGGATTGCCTTTCCTGGCATGACGTCACGATAACTATCAGCTGTCACTAATTACGTGATTAGATTATTTTTGGCGTCACTGGACAAGGTCCAAGTGGACATGGGGAAGCTGGAGCACCTCTTTGAGTCCAGGGCCAAAGAGACGCCATGGGCCAAGAAAGCGCCAGAGAGCAAAAAGTCCGAGATCCTGGTTCTGGACTCCAAGCGGAGCACCGCCATCAACATCGGGATGACGGTCCTGCCCGCCGTTCACGTCATCAAGAGCGCCATCCTCAACTTTGACGACTTTGCCATCAACAAGGAGGGTGTGGAGAAGATCCTGAGCATGACGCCCACAGAGGAGGAGAAGCAGAAGATCCGCGAGGCTCGCTCGGCCAATCCCGACGTTCCCCTGGGGACGGCCGAGGAATTCCTCTCGGGCCTGGCTTCCGTCAGCGCCTTGACCCCCCGCCTGCAGCTGTGGTCTTTCAAACTCAACTATGAGGCACTCGAGCAGGAGATCGCCGAGCCCCTGTTTGACCTGAAGTTGGGCATGGAGCAGCTGGCCGGCAACCGGACCTTCAAGAAGATCCTGGCCACGCTGCTGGCCGTGGGGAACTTCCTCAACGGGTGTCCTCCTCACCAGAATCTTCAGGCTCCCTCCATGGTGAATCAATTCCTCTGGGCATAGGCATAAGATAACTTGGGCGCTCTCTGGTGGTTGTACGCACCTGGGCATCATGATGAAACGGTAAAGGCTTCCCAGGGCGACGTGCATAGCAGTGGTGGGGCGTATGAGTACGCTGCGGCTCTAACTCTTCTACCAGCTGTGGCTCATCTCTAGAAATGATGTGCCTGAGAGCCCCGCACCACGGTGTGTCCATTACAAAATTCCTAAACGATTCTGAGGGGTTTCTTATACATTCCAAGCAGTCCGGTGTCTTCGAGGTGGATGGTTTGCGTCGCCGAGTGCGTCGGCGCGAGCGTGGGTGGCGCTCCGCTGGGTCCATAATGGTTGGATCGTGCTGTTACGATTTCGCCGCGTAGTGCGACGCGATCGTAGGGTAAGTTGAACCCAGATGCAGAGTCGCCGAAGTAATTGGAAAGGTGAGGCAGATCTGTAGCTCTTGTTGGTTGATTTAATAAACGGGGTAACATAACTTAAACAACTTGGCTTGACCACTCATTACAAACGAACTGAACATGCGGCGTGGCGTCAATGGAAACAGCAATTACTACGAGGATTAACAGGAAACGAAACCAGAACTTAACCAGTCGATCCAACCGCGTCCACAGAAAATCATAATGCTTAAATACCAAAAATAATCTAATCACGTAATTAGTGACAGCTGATAGTTATCGTGACGTCATGCCAGGAAAGGCAATCCAACCACTCCTGACAGCTCTGAGTGATTTTGGATCCTTTGTTTCTCCCCCAAGTAATGAGGACATGTTCTTTTTAAGATAGCTCTCCATCTAAGTCCTACTATAGGTCCAGTCTTGGTAAAAGGTGCATGATGACAACTGATCTATCTGAAATCCAGAATTTGATCTGGATTTCAGATAGATCACCCATGAAATGTCGAAAAAGATGCGGGGTATGATGCTCACAGCACCTGGTATTCCCAAGCGGTCTCCCAATCAGGTACTAACCAGGCCGTACCATGCTTGGCTTCCGAGATCGAACGAGATCGGGCCTTATCAGGGTGGTATGGCCGTGAGCGGTACTGCTCTTGCAGATGGACACCCATGAAATGTCGAATAAGATGCGGCGTATGATGCTCACAGGACCTTGTATTCCCAAGCGGTCTCCCAATCAGGTACTAACCAGGCCGAACCATCCTTGGCTTCCGAGATCGGACGAGATGGGGCCTTTTCAGGGTGGTATGGCCGAGAGCGGTATTGCTCTTGCAGATGGACACCCATGAAATGTCGAAAAAGATGCGGGGCAAGATGCTCACAGCACCTGGTATTCCCAAGCGGTCTCCCAATCAGGTACTAAACAGGCCGAACAATGCATGGCATCCGAGATCGGACGAGATCGGGCCTTTTCAGGGTGGTATGGCCGAGAGCGGTATTGCTCTTGCAGATGGACACCCATGAAATGTCGAAAAAGATGCGGGGTATCATGCTCACAGCACCTGGTATTCCCAAGCGGTCTCCCAATCAGGTACTAAACAGGCCGAACCATGCTTGGCTTCCGAGATCAGACGAGATCGGGCCTTTTCAGGGTGGTATGGCCGTGAGCGGTACTGCACCAGCAGACGGACACCCATGAAATGTCGAAAAAGATGCGGGGCAAGATGCTCACAGCACCTGGTATTCCCAAGCGGTCTCCCAATCAGGTACTGACCAGGCCGAACCATGCTTGGCTTCCGAGATCGGACGAGATCGGGCCTTTTCAGGGTGGTATGGCCGTGAGCGGTACTGTCCTAGCAGATGGACACCCATGAAATGTCGAAAAAGATGCGGGGTATGATGCTCACAGCACCTGGTATTCCCAAGCGGTCTCCCAATCAGGTACTAACCAGGCCGTACCATGCTTGGCTTCCGAAATCGGGCGAGATCGGGCCTTTTCAGGGTGGTATGGCCGTGAGCGGTACTGCTCTTGCAGATGGACACCCATGAAATGTCGAAAAAGATGCGGGGTATGATGCTCACAGCACCTGGTATTCCCAAGCGGTCTCCCAATCAGGTACTAACCAGGCCGAACTATGCTTGGCTTCCGAGATCGGACGAGATCGGGCCTTTTCAGGGTGGTATGGCCGTGAGCGGTACTGCATTAGCAGATGGACACCCATGAAATGTCGAAAAAGATACGGGGCATGGTTCTCACAGCACCTGGTATTCCCAAGCGGTCTCCCAATCAGGTACTAAACAGGCCGAACCATGCTTGGCTTCCGAGATCGGACGAGATCGGGCGAGATCGGGCCTTATCAGGGTGGTATGGCCGTGAGCGGTACTGCTCTTGCAGATGGACACCCATGAAATGTCGAATAAGATGCGGCGTATGATGCTCACAGGACCTTGTATTCCCAAGCGGTCTCCCAATCAGGTACTAACCAGGCCGAACCATCCTTGGCTTCCGAGATCGGACGAGATGGGGCCTTTTCAGGGTGGTATGGCCGAGAGCGGTATTGCTCTTGCAGATGGACACCCATGAAATGTCGAAAAAGATGCGGGGCAAGATGCTCACAGCACCTGGTATTCCCAAGCGGTCTCCCAATCAGGTACTAAACAGGCCGAACAATGCATGGCTTCCGAGATCGGACGAGATCGGGCCTTTTCAGGGTGGTATGGCCGAGAGCGGTATTGCTCTTGCAGATGGACACCCATGAAATGTCGAAAAAGATGCGGGGTATCATGCTCACAGCACCTGGTATTCCCAAGCGGTCTCCCAATCAGGTACTAAACAGGCCGAACCATGCTTGGCTTCCGAGATCAGACGAGATCGGGCCTTTTCAGGGTGGTATGGCCGTGAGCGGTACTGCACTAGCAGACGGACACCCATGAAATGTCGAAAAAGATGCGGGGCAAGATGCTCACAGCACCTGGTATTCCCAAGCGGTCTCCCAATCAGGTACTGACCAGGCCGAACCATGCTTGGCTTCCGAGATCGGACGAGATCGGGCCTTTTCAGGGTGGTATGGCCGTGAGCGGTACTGTCCTAGCAGATGGACACCCATGAAATGTCGAAAAAGATGCGGGGTATGATGCTCACAGCACCTGGTATTCCCAAGCGGTCTCCCAATCAGGTACTAACCAGGCCGTACCATGCTTGGCTTCCGAAATCGGGTGAGATCGGGCCTTTTCAGGGTGGTATGGCCGTGAGCGGTACTGCTCTTGCAGATGGACACCCATGAAATGTCGAAAAAGATGCGGGGTATGATGCTCACAGCACCTGGTATTCCCAAGCGGTCTCCCAATCAGGTACTAACCAGGCCGAACTATGCTTGGCTTCCGAGATCGGACGAGATCGGGCCTTTTCAGGGTGGTATGGCCGTGAGCGGTACTGCATTAGCAGATGGACACCCATGAAATGTCGAAAAAGATACGGGGCATGGTTCTCACAGCACCTGGTATTCCCAAGCGGTCTCCCAATCAGGTACTAAACAGGCCGAACCATGCTTGGCTTCCGAGATCGGACGAGATCGGGCGAGATCGGGCCTTATCAGGGTGGTATGGCCGTGAGCGGTACTGCTCTTGCAGATGGACACCCATGAAATGTCGAATAAGATGCGGCGTATGATGCTCACAGGACCTTGTATTCCCAAGCGGTCTCCCAATCAGGTACTAACCAGGCCGAACCATCCTTGGCTTCCGAGATCGGACGAGATGGGGCCTTTTCAGGGTGGTATGGCCGAGAGCGGTATTGCTCTTGCAGATGGACACCCATGAAATGTCGAAAAAGATGCGGGGCAAGATGCTCACAGCACCTGGTATTCCCAAGCGGTCTCCCAATCAGGTACTAAACAGGCCGAACAATGCATGGCTTCCGAGATCGGACGAGATCGGGCCTTTTCAGGGTGGTATGGCCGAGAGCGGTATTGCTCTTGCAGATGGACACCCATGAAATGTCGAAAAAGATGCGGGGTATCATGCTCACAGCACCTGGTATTCCCAAGCGGTCTCCCAATCAGGTACTAAACAGGCCGAACCATGCTTGGCTTCCGAGATCAGACGAGATCGGGCCTTTTCAGGGTGGTATGGCCGTGAGCGGTACTGCACTAGCAGACGGACACCCATGAAATGTCGAAAAAGATGCGGGGCAAGATGCTCACAGCACCTGGTATTCCCAAGCGGTCTCCCAATCAGGTACTGACCAGGCCGAACCATGCTTGGCTTCCGAGATCGGACGAGATCGGGCCTTTTCAGGGTGGTATGGCCGTGAGCGGTACTGTCCTAGCAGATGGACACCCATGAAATGTCGAAAAAGATGCGGGGTATGATGCTCACAGCACCTGGTATTCCCAAGCGGTCTCCCAATCAGGTACTAACCAGGCCGTACCATGCTTGGCTTCCGAAATCGGGTGAGATCGGGCCTTTTCAGGGTGGTATGGCCGTGAGCGGTACTGCTCTTGCAGATGGACACCCATGAAATGTCGAAAAAGATGCGGGGTATGATGCTCACAGCACCTGGTATTCCCAAGCGGTCTCCCAATCAGGTACTAAACAGGCCGAACCATGCTTGGCTGCCGAGATCGGACGAGATCGGACGAGATCGGACCTTATCAGGGTGGTATGGCCGTGAGCGGTACTGCACTAGCAGATGGACACCCATGAAATGTCGAAAAAGATGCTGGGTATGATGCTCACAGCACCTGGTATTCCCAAGCGGTCTCCCAATCAGGTACTAAACAGGCCAAACCATGCTTGGCTGCCGAGATCGGACGAGATCGGACGAGATCGGGCCTTATCAGGGTGGTATGGCCGTGAGCGTTACTGCTCTTGCAGATGGACACCCATGAAATGTCGAAAAAGATGTGGGGTATGATGCTCACAGCACCTGGTATTCCCAAGCGGTCTCCCAATCAGGTACTAAACAGGCCGAACCATGCTTGGCTTCCGAGATCGGACGAGATCGGGCCTTTTCAGGGTGGTATGGCCGTGGGCAGTACTGCTCTTGCAGATGGACACCCATGAAATGTCGAAAAAGATGCGGGGTATGATGCTCACAGCACCTGGTATTCCCAAGCGGTCTCCCAATCAGGTACTAACCAGGCCGAACCATGCTTGGCTTCCTAGATCGGACGAGATCGGACGAGATCGGGCCTTTTCAGGGTGGTATGGCCGTGAGCGGTACTGCACTAGCAGATGGACACCCATGAAATGTCGAAAAAGATGCGGGGTATGATGCTCACAGCACCTGGTATTCCCAAGCGGTCTCCCAATTAGGTACTAACCAGGCCGATCCATGTTTGGCTTCCGAGATCGGACGAGATCGGACGAGATCGGGCCTTTTCAGGGTGGTATGGCCGTGAGCGGTACTGCACTAGCAGATGGACACCCATGAAATGTCGAAAAAGATGCGGGGTACGATGCTCACAGCACCTGGTATTCCCAAGCGGTCTCCCAATCAGGTACTAACCAGGCCGAACCATGCTTGGCTTCCTAGATCGGGCGAGATCGGGCCTTTTCAGGGTGGTATGGCCGTGAGCGGTACTGCTTTTGCAGATGGACACCCATGAAATGTCGAAAAAGATGCGGGGTATGATGCTCACAGCACCTGGTATTCCCAAGCGGTCTCCCAGTCAGGTACTTACCAGGCCGAACGATGCTTGGCTTCCGAGATCGGACGAGATCGGGCCTTTTCAGGGTGGTATGGCCGTGAGCGGTACTGCACTAGCAGATGGACACCCATGAAATCTCGAAAAAGATGCGGGGTATGATGCTCACAGCACCTGGTATTCCCAAGCGGTCTCCCAATCAGGTACTAAACAGGCCGAACCATGCGTGGCTTCCGAGATCGGACGAGATCGGGCCTTTTCAGGGTGGTATGGCCGTGAGCGGTACTGCACTAGCAGATGGACACCCATGAAATGTCGAAAAAGATGCGGGGCATGGTTCTCACAGCACCTGGTATTCCCAAGCGGTCTCCCAATCTGGTACTAAACAAGTCTAACCATGCTTGGCTTCCGAGATCGGACGAGATCGGGCCTTTTCAGGGTGGTATGGCCGTGAGCGGTACTGCACTAGCAGATGGACACCCATGAAATGTCGAAAAAGATGCGAGGTATGATGTACACAGCACCTGGTATTCCCAAGCGGACTCCCAATCAGGTACTAACCAGGCGGAACCATGCTTGGCTTCCGAGATCGAACGAGATCGGGCCTTATCAGGGTGGTATGGCCGTGAGCGATACTGCCCTTGCAGATGGACACCCATGAAATGTCGAAAAAGATGCGGGGTATGATGCTCACAGCACCTGGTATTCCCAAGCGGTCTCCCAATCAGGTACTAACCAGGCCGAACCATGCTTGGCGGCCGAGATCGGGCGAGATCGGGCCTTTTCAGGGTGGTATGGCCGTGAGCGGTACTGCTCCTGCAGATGGACACCCATGAAATGTCGAAAAAGATGCGGGGTATGATGCTCACAGTACCTGGTATTCCCAAGCGGTCTCCCAATCAGGTACTAACCAGGCCGAGCCATGCTTGGCTTCCAAGATCGGACGAGATCGGGCCTTTTCAGGGTGGTATGGCCGTGAGCGGTACTGCACTAGCAGATGGACACCCATGAAATGTCGAAAAAGATGCGGGGTATGATGCTCACAGCACCTGGTATTCCCAAGCGGTCTCCCAATCAGGTACTAACCAGGCCGAACGATGCTTGGCTTCCGAGATCGGGCGAGATCAGGCCTTTTCAGGGTGGTATGGCCATGAGCGGTACTGCTCTTGCAGATGGACACCCATGAAATGTCGAAAAAGATGCGGGGTATGATGCTCACAGCACCTGGTATTCCCAAGCGGTCTCCCAATCAGGTACTAAACAGGCCGAACCATGCTTAGCTTCCAAGATCGGACGAGATAGGGCCTTTTCAGGGTGGTATGGCCGTGAGCAGTACTGTTCTTGCAGATGGACACCCATGAAATGTCGAAAAAGATGCGGGGTATGATGCTCACAGCACCTGGTATTCCCAAGCAGTCTCCCAATCAGGTACTAAACAGGCCGAACGATGCTTGGCTTCAAAGATCGGACGAGATCGGGCCTTTTCAGGGTGGTATGGCCGTGGGCGGTACTGCTCTTGCAGATGGACACCCATGAAATGTCGAAAAAGATGCGGGGTATGATGCTCACAGCACCTGGTATTCCCAAGCGGTCTCCCAATCAGGTACTAAACAGGCCGAACGATGCTTGGCTTCCGAGATCGGACGAGATCGGGCCTTTTCAGGGTGGTATGGCCGTGAGCGGTACTGCACTAGCAGATGGACACCCATGAAATGTCGAAAAAGATGCGGGGTATGATGCTCACAGCACCTGGTATTCCCAAGCGGTCTCCCAATCAGGTACTAACCAGGCCGAACCTTGCTTGGCTTCCGAGACCGGACGAGATCGGGCCTTTTCAGGGTGGTATGGCCGTGAGCGGTACTGCATTAGCAGATGGACACCCATGAAATGTCCAAAAAGATGCGGGGTATGATGCTCACAGCACCTGGTATTCCCAAGCGGTCTCCCAATCAGGTACTAACCAGGCCGAACTATGCTTGGCTGCCGAGATCGGGCGAGATCGGGCCTTTTCAGGGTGGTATGGCCGTGAGCGGTACTGCTCCTGCAGATGGACACCCATGAAATGTCGAAAAAGATGCGGGGTATGATGCTCACAGCACCTGGTATTCCCAAGCGGTCTCCCAATCAGGTACTAAACAGGCCGAACCATGCTTGGCTGCCGAGATCGGACGAGTTTGGGCCTTTTCAGGGTGGTATGGCCGTGAGCGGTACTGCACTAGCAGATGGACACCCATGAAATGTCGAAAAAGATGCGAGGTATGATGCTCACAGCACCTGGTATTCCCAAGCGGTCTCCCAATCAGGTACTAACCAGGCTGAAACATGCTTGGCCTCCGAGATCGGATAAGATTGGGCCTTTTCAGGGTGGTATGGCCGTGAGCAGTACTGCTCTTGCAGATGGACACCCATGAAATGTCGAAAAAGATGCGGGGTATGATGCTCACAGCACCTGGTATTCCCAAGCGGTCTCCCAATCAGGTACTAACCAGGCCGAACCATGCTTGGCTTCCGAAATCGGACGAGATCGGGCCTTTTCAGGGTGGTATGGCCGTGAGCGGTACTGCACTACCAGATGGACACCCATGAAATGTCGAAAAAGATGCGGGGTATAATGCTCACAGCACCTGGTATTTCCAAGTGGTCTCCCAATCAGGTACTAACCAGGCCGAACCATGCTTGGCTGCCGAGATCGGGCGAGATCGGGCCTTTTCAGGGTGGTATGGCCGTGAGCGGTACTGCACTAGCAGATGGACACCCATGAAATGTCGAAAAAGATGCGGGGTATGATGCTCACAGCACCTGGTATCCCCAAGCGGTCTCCCAATCAGGTACTAAACAGGCCGAACCATGCTTGGCTTCCGAGATCGGACGAGATCGGGCCTTTTCAGGGTGGTATGTCCGTGAGCGGTACTGCTTTTACAGATGGACACCCATGAAATGTCGGAAAAGATGCGGGGCATGGTTCTCACAGCACCTGATGTTCCCAAGCGGTCTCCCAATCAGGTACTAAACAGGCCGAACCATGCTTGGCTTCCGAGATCGGACGAGATCGGGCCTTTTCAGGGTGGTATGGCCGTGAGCGGTACTGCACTAGCAGATGGACACCCATGAAATGTCGAAAAAGATGCGGGGCAAGATGCTCACAGCACCTGGTATTCCCAAGCGGTCTACCAATCAGGTACTAACCAGGCCGAACCATGCTTGGCTTCCGAGATCGCACGAGATCGGGCCTTTTCAGGGTGGTATGGCCGTGAGCGGTACTGCACTAGCAGATGGACACTGTCAGGTTCATTAATAATTACCTTCGTCCGTAATTATCAATAACTGCAGGAAGACATCTTATTCAATTATTGACATTTAATTAAATAGAAATGGATACAACAGATAAAAGCCTCCGGAGGGGAGCGTTACAGCAAGTGTCACCTTACAACTTCCGAACGTCTTCCCGAATAGACGTTTTCGTCCCATTCTTATGGTCACAAGTTACAGAGTTGTTGATCATTCCATCACGTATGAGTAAAAACAACATCTGGGACTACAATAACAATCAAAGTATTTTACTAATAACAAAAACAGGGACCAAACCTAACAACATGTAGATTAGAGTAATTATACAACCTCCTTGACCTAAGAATCATATAATATAATCATAATCATATAATCGTTAATCGTTACATACAGAAAAACCCGAAGTGTACGGTTACATAACGATAACAATATTCTTGTTATTGTCCGAATAGCCCTGTCCTCGTCACCAAGGGCCCACCAAATCTCAAGGACCCAGATTGGGTGGATTATCTGTATAACCATCCTAGAACAGGCTGTCCAGGTTAAAGATGACTTGGTGTGACCTCAACACTTTTGAAAAACAGAAAGAGAATGATTTAACAAAGTAATGAATTAATACAGAGAAAAGAAAGAGAATGATTTAATAAAGAAATGAATTAATATAACTATTATAATAGTAAAACAGAACAAACCCAACAGACACCCATGAAATGTCGAAGAAGATGCGGGGTATGATGCTCACAGCACCTGGTATTCCCAAGCGGTCTCCCAATCAGGTACTAAACAGGCCGAACCATGCTTGGCTTCCGAAATCGGACGAGATCGGGCCTTTTCAGGGTGGTATGGCCGTGAGCGGTACTGCTCTTGCAGATGGACACCCATGAAATGTCGAAAAAGATGCGGGGTATGATGCTCACAGCACCTGGTATTCCCAAGCGGTCTCCCAATCAGGTACTAAACAGGCCGAACGATGCTTGGCTTCCGAGATCGGACGAGATCGGGCCTTTTCAGGGTGGTATGGCCGTGAGCGGTACTGCACTAGCAGATGGACACCCATGAAATGTCGAAAAAGATGCGGGGTATGATGCTCACAGCACCTGGTATTCCCAAGCGGTCTCCCAATCAGGTACTAACCAGGCCGAACCTTGCTTGGCTTCCGAGACCGGACGAGATCGGGCCTTTTCAGGGTGGTATGGCCGTGAGCGGTACTGCATTAGCAGATGGACACCCATGAAATGTCCAAAAAGTTGCGGGGTATGATGCTCACAGCACCTGGTATTCCCAAGCGGTCTCCCAATCAGGTACTAACCAGGCCGAACTATGCTTGGCTGCCGAGATCGGGCGAGATGGGGCCTTTTCAGGGTGGTATGGCCGTGAGCGGTACTGCTCCTGCAGATGGACACCCATGAAATGTCGAAAAAGATGCGGGGTATGATGCTCACAGCACCTGGTATTCCCAAGCGGTCTCCCAATCAGGTACTAAACAGGCCGAACCATGCTTGGCTGCCGAGATCGGACGAGATCGGGCCTTTTCAGGGTGGTATGGCCGTGAGCGGTACTGCACTAGCAGATGGACACCCATGAAATGTCGAAAAAGATGCGGGGTATGATGCTCACAGCACCTGGTATTCCCAAGCGGTCTCCCAATCAGGTACTAACCAGGCCGTACCATGCTTGGCTTCCGAAATCGGGCGAGATCGGGCCTTTTCAGGGTGGTATGGCCGTGAGCGGTACTGCTCTTGCAGATGGACACCCATGAAATGTCGAAAAAGATGCGGGGTATGATGCTCACAGCACCTGGTATTCCCAAGCGGTCTCCCAATCAGGTACTAACCAGGCCAAACTATGCTTGGCTTCCGAGATCGGACGAGATCGGGCCTTTTCAGGGTGGTATGGCCGTGAGCGGTACTGCATTAGCAGATGGACACCCATGAAATGTCGAAAAAGATAAGGGGCATGGTTCTCACAGCACCTGGTATTCCCAAGCGGTCTCCCAATCAGGTACTAAACAGGCCGAACCATGCTTGGCTTCCGAGATCGGACGAGATCGGGCAAGATCGGGCCTTATCAGGGTGGTATGGCCGTGAGCGGTACTGCTCTTGCAGATGGACACCCATGAAATGTCGAATAAGATGCGGCGTATGATGCTCACAGGACCTTGTATTCCCAAGCGGTCTCCCAATCAGGTACTAACCAGGCCGAACCATCCTTGGCTTCCGAGATCGGACGAGATGGGGCCTTTTCAGGGTGGTATGGCCGAGAGCGGTATTGCTCTTGCAGATGGACACCCATGAAATGTCGAAAAAGATGCGGGGCAAGATGCTCACAGCACCTGGTATTCCCAAGCGGTCTCCCAATCAGGTACTAAACAGGCCGAACAATGCTTGGCTTCCGAGATCAGACGAGATCGGGCCTTTTCAGGGTGGTATGGCCGTGAGCGGTACTGCACTAGCAGACGGACACCCATGAAATGTCGAAAAAGATGCGGGGCAAGATGCTCACAGCACCTGGTATTCCCAAGCGGTCTCCCAATCAGGTACTGACCAGGCCGAACCATGCTTGGCTTCCGAGATCGGACGAGATCGGGCCTTTTCAGGGTGGTATGGCCGTGAGCGGTACTGTCCTAGCAGATGGACACCCATGAAATGTCGAAAAAGATGCGGGGTATGATGCTCACAGCACCTGGTATTCCCAAGCGGTCTCCCAATCAGGTACTAACCAGGCCGTACCATGCTTGGCTTCCGAAATCGGGCGAGATCGGGCCTTTTCAGGGTGGTATGGCCGTGAGCGGTACTGCTCTTGCAGATGGACACCCATGAAATGTCGAAAAAGATGCGGGGTATGATGCTCACAGCACCTGGTATTCCCAAGCGGTCTCCCAATCAGGTACTAAACAGGCCGAACCATGCTTGGCTGCCGAGATCGGACGAGATCGGACGAGATCGGACCTTATCAGGGTGGTATGGCCGTGAGCGGTACTGCACTAGCAGATGGACACCCATGAAATGTCGAAAAAGATGCTGGGTATGATGCTCACAGCACCTGGTATTCCCAAGCGGTCTCCCAATCAGGTACTAAACAGGCCAAACCATGCTTGGCTGCCGAGATCGGACGAGATCGGACGAGATCGGGCCTTATCAGGGTGGTATGGCCGTGAGCGATACTGCCCTTGCAGATGGACACCCATGAAATGTCGAAAAAGATGCGGGGTATGATGCTCACAGCACCTGGTATTCCCAAGCGGTCTCCCAATCAGGTACTAACCAGGCCGAACCATGCTTGGCGGCCGAGATCGGGCGAGATCGGGCCTTTTCAGGGTGGTATGGCCGTGAGCGGTACTGCTCCTGCAGATGGACACCCATGAAATGTCGAAAAAGATGCGGGGTATGATGCTCACAGTACCTGGTATTCCCAAGCGGTCTCCCAATCAGGTACTAACCAGGCCGAGCCATGCTTGGCTTCCAAGACCGGACGAGATCGGGCCTTTTCAGGGTGGTATGGCCGTGAGCGGTACTGCACTAGCAGATGGACACCCATGAAATGTCGAAAAAGATGCGGGGTATGATGCTCACAGCACCTGGTATTCCCAAGCGGTCTCCCAATCAGGTACTAACCAGGCCGAACCATGCTTGGCTTCCGAGATCGGGCGAGATCAGGCCTTTTCAGGGTGGTATGGCCATGAGCGGTACTGCTCTTGCAGATGGACACCCATGAAATGTCGAAAAAGATGCGGGGTATGATGCTCACAGCACCTGGTATTCCCAAGCGGTCTCCCAATCAGGTACTAAACAGGCCGAACCATGCTTAGCTTCCAAGATCGGACGAGATAGGGCCTTTTCAGGGTGGTATGGCCGTGAGCAGTACTGTTCTTGCAGATGGACACCCATGAAATGTCGAAAAAGATGCGGGGTATGATGCTCACAGCACCTGGTATTCCCAAGCAGTCTCCCAATCAGGTACTAAACAGGCCGAACGATGCTTGGCTTCAAAGATCGGACGAGATCGGGCCTTTTCAGGGTGGTATGGCCGTGGGCGGTACTGCTCTTGCAGATGGACACCCATGAAATGTCGAAAAAGATGCGGGGTATGATGCTCACAGCACCTGGTATTCCCAAGCGGTCTCCCAATCAGGTACTAAACAGGCCGAACGATGCTTGGCTTCCGAGATCGGACGAGATCGGGCCTTTTCAGGGTGGTATGGCCGTGAGCGGTACTGCACTAGCAGATGGACACCCATGAAATGTCGAAAAAGATGCGGGGTATGATGCTCACAGCACCTGGTATTCCCAAGCGGTCTCCCAATCAGGTACTAACCAGGCCGAACCTTGCTTGGCTTCCGAGACCGGACGAGATCGGGCCTTTTCAGGGTGGTATGGCCGTGAGCGGTACTGCATTAGCAGATGGACACCCATGAAATGTCCAAAAAGATGCGGGGTATGATGCTCACAGCACCTGGTATTCCCAAGCGGTCTCCCAATCAGGTACTAACCAGGCCGAACTATGCTTGGCTGCCGAGATCGGGCGAGATCGGGCCTTTTCAGGGTGGTATGGCCGTGAGCGGTACTGCTCCTGCAGATGGACACCCATGAAATGTCGAAAAAGATGCGGGGTATGATGCTCACAGCACCTGGTATTCCCAAGCGGTCTCCCAATCAGGTACTAAACAGGCCGAACCATGCTTGGCTGCCGAGATCGGACGAGATCGGGCCTTTTCAGGGTGGTATGGCCGTGAGCGGTACTGCACTAGCAGATGGACACCCATGAAATGTCGAAAAAGATGCGAGGTATGATGCTCACAGCACCTGGTATTCCCAAGCGGTCTCCCAATCAGGTACTAACCAGGCTGAAACATGCTTGGCCTCCGAGATCGGATAAGATTGGGCCTTTTCAGGGTGGTATGGCCGAGAGCAGTACTGATCTTGCAGATGGACACCCATGAAATGTCGAAAAAGATGCGGGGTATGATGCTCACAGCACCTGGTATTCCCAAGCGGTCTCCCAATCAGGTACTAACCAGGCCGAACCATGCTTGGCTTCCGAAATCGGACGAGATCGGGCCTTTTCAGGGTGGTATGGCCGTGAGCGGTACTGCACTACCAGATGGACACCCATGAAATGTCGAAAAAGATGCGGGGTATGATGCTCACAGCACCTGGTATTCCCAAGTGGTCTCCCAATCAGGTACTAACCAGGCCGAACCATGCTTGGCTGCCGAGATCGGGCGAGATCGGGCCTTTTCAGGGTGGTATGGCCGTGAGCGGTACTGCACTAGCAGATGGACACCCATGAAATGTCGAAAAAGATGCGGGGTATGATGCTCACAGCACCTGGTATCCCCAAGCGGTCTCCCAATCAGGTACTAAACAGGCCGAACCATGCTTGGCTTCCGAGATCGGACGAGATCGGGCCGTTTCAGGGTGGTATGTCCGTGAGCGGTACTGCTTTTACAGATGGACACCCATGAAATGTCGGAAAAGATGCGGGGCATGGTTCTCACAGCACCTGGTGTTCCCAAGCGGTCTCCCAATCAGGTACTAAACAGGCCGAACCATGCTTGGCTTCCGAGATCGGACGAGATCGGGCCTTTTCAGGGTGGTATGGCCGTGAGCGGTACTGCACTAGCAGATGGACACCCATGAAATGTCGAAAAAGATGCGGGGCAAGATGCTCACAGCACCTGGTATTCCCAAGCGGTCTACCAATCAGGTACTAACCAGGCCGAACCATGCTTGGCTTCCGAGATCGCTCGAGATCGGGCCTTTTCAGGGTGGTATGGCCGTGAGCGGTACTGCACTAGCAGATGGACACTGTCAGGTTCATTAATAATTACCTTCGTCCGTAATTATCAATAACTGCAGGAAGACATCTTATTCAATTATTGACATTTAATTAAATAGAAATGGATACAACAGATAAAAGCCTCCGGAGGGGAGCGTTACAGCAAGTGTCACCTTACAACTTCCGAACGTCTTCCCGAATAGACGTTTTCGTCCCATTCTTATGGTCACAAGTTACAGAGTTGTTGATCATTCCATCACGTATGAGTAAAAACAACATCTGGGACTACAATAACAATCAAAGTATTTTACTAATAACAAAAACAGGGACTAGACCTAACAACATGTAGATTAGAGTAATTATACAACCTCCTTGACCTAAGAATCATATAATATAATCATAATCATATAATCGTTAATCGTTACATACAGAAAAACCCGAAGTGTACGGTTACATAACGATAACAATATTCTTGTTATTGTCCGAATAGCCCTGTCCTCGTCACCAAGGGCCCACCAAATCTCAAGGACCCAGATTGGGTGGATTATCTGTATAACCATCCTAGAACAGGCTGTCCAGGTTAAAGATGACTTGGTGTGACCTCAACACTTTTGAAAAACAGAAAGAGAATGATTTAACAAAGTAATGAATTAATACAGAGAAAAGAAAGAGAATGATTTAATAAAGAAATGAATTAATATAACTATTATAATAGTAAAACAGAACAAACCCAACAGACACCCATGAAATGTCGAAAAAGATGCGGGGTATGATGCACACAGCACCTGGTATTCCCAAGCGGTCTCCCAATCAGGTACTAAACAGGCCGAACCATGCTTGGCTTCCGAGATCGGGCGAGATCGGGCCTTTTCAGGGTGGTATGGCCGTGAGCGGTACTGCACTAGCAGATGGACACCCATGAAATGTCGAAAAAGATGCGGGGTATGATGCTCACAGCACCTGGTATTCCCAAGCGGTCTCCCAATCAGGTACTAACCAGGCCGAACCATGCTTGGCTTCCTAGATCGGACGAGATCGGGCCTTTTCAGGGTGGTATGGCCGTGAGCGGTACTGCTCTTGCAGATGGACACCCATGAAATGTCGAAAAAGATGCGGGGTATGATGCTCACAGCACCTGGTATTCCCAAGCGGTCTCCCAATAAGGTACTAACCAGGCCGAACCATGCTTAGCTTCCGAGATCGGACGAGATCGGGCCTTTTCAGGGTGGTATGGCCGTGAGCGATACTGCCCTTGCAGATGGACACCCATGAAATGTCGAAAAAGATGCGGGGTATGATGCTCACAGCACCTGGTATTCCCAAGCGGTCTCCCAATCAGGTACTAACCAGGCCGAACCATGCTTGGCTTCCGAGATCGGACGAGATCGGGCCTTTTCAGGGTGGTATGGCCGTGAGCGGTACTGCACTAGCAGATGGACACCCATGAAATGTCGAAAAAGATGCGGGGTATGATGCTCACAGCACCTGGTATTCCCAAGCGGTCTCCCAATCAGGTACTAACCAGGCCGAACCATGCTTGGCTGCCGAGATCGGACGAGATCGGGCGAGATCGGGCCTTTTCAGGGTGGTATGGCCGTGAGCGGTACTGCTCATGCAGATGGACACCCATGAAATGTCGAAAAAGATGCGGGGTATGATGCTCACAGCACCTGGTATTCCCAAGCGGTCTCCCAATCAGGTACTAACCAGGCTGAACCATGCTTGGCTTCCGAGATCGGACGAGATCGGGCCTTTTCAGGGTGGTATGGCCGCGAGCAGTACTGCTCATGCAGATGGACACCCATGAAATGTCGAAAAAGATGCGGGGTATGAAGCCCACAGCACCTGGTATTCCCAAGCGGTCTCCCAATCAGGTACTAACCAGGCCGAACCATGCTTGGCTTCCGAGTTTGGACGAGATCGGGCCTTTTCAGGGTGGTATGGCCGTTAGCAGTACTGCTCTTGCAGATGGACACCCATGAAATGTCGAAAAAGATGCGGGGTATGATGCTCACAGCACCTGGTATTCCCAAGCGGTCTCCCAATCAGGTACTAAACAGGCCGAACCATGCTTGGCTTCCGAGATCGGACGAGATCGGGCCTTTTCAGGGTGGTATGGCCGTGAGCGGTACTGCACTAGCAGATGGACACCCATGAAATGTCGAAAAAGATGCGGGGTATGATGCTCACAGCACCTGGTATTCCCAAGCGGTCTCCCAATCAGGTACTAAACAGGCCGAACCATGCTTGGCTTCCGAGATCGGACGAGATCGGGCCTTTTCAGGGTGGTATGGCCGTGAGCGCTACTGCACTAGCAGATGGACACCCATGAAATGTCGAAAAAGATGCGGGGTATGATGCTCACAGCACCTGGTATTCCCAAGCGGTCTCCCAATCAGGTACTAACCAGGCCGAACCATGCTTGGCTTCCGAGATCGGACGAGATCGGGCCTTTTCAGGGTGGTATGGCCGTGAGCGGTACTCTACTAGCAGATGGTCACCCATGAAATGTCGAAAAAGATGCGGGGTATGATGCTCACAGCACCTGGTATTCCCAAGCTGTCTCCCAATCAGGTACTAACCAGGCCGAACCATGCTTGGCTGCCGAGAGCGAGCGAGATCGGGCCTTTTCAGGGTGGTATGGCCGTGAGCGGTACTGCTCCTGCAGATGGACACCCATGAAATGTCGAAAAAGATGCGGGGTATGATACTCAGAGCACCTGGTATTCCCAAGCGGTCTCCCAATCAGGTACTAACCAGGCCAAACCATGCTTGGCTTCCGAGATTGGACGAGATCGGGCCTTTTCAGGGTGGTATGGCCATGAGCGGTACTCTACCAGCAGATGGACACCCATGAAATGTCGAAAAAGATGCGGGGTATGATGCTCACAGCACCTGGTATTCCCAAGCGGTCTCCCAATCAGGTACTAAACAGGCCGAACCATGCTTGGCTGCCGAGATCGGACGAGATCGGGCCTTTTCAGGGTGGTATGGCCGTGAGCAGTACTGCACTTCCAGATGGACACCCATGAAATGTCGAAAAAGATGCGGGGTATGATGCTCACAGCACCTGGTATTCCCAAGCTGTCTCCCAATCAGGTACTAAACAGGCCGAACCATGCTTGGCTGCCGAGATCGGGCCTTTTCAGGGTGGTATGGCCGTGAGCAGTACTGCACTAGCAGATGGACACCCATGAAATGTCGAAAAAGATGCGGGGTATGATGCTCACAGCACCTGGTATTCCCAAGCGGTCTCCCAATCAGGTACTGACCAGGCCGAACCATGCTTGGCTTCCGAGATCGGACGAGATCGGGCCTTTTCAGGGTGGTATGGCCGTGAGCGGTACTGCACTAGCAGATGGACACCCATGAAATGTCGAAAAAGATGCGGGGTATGATGCTCACAGCACCTGGTATTCCCAAGCGGTCTCCCAATCATGTACTAACCAGGCCGAACCATGCTTGGCTGCCGAGATCGGACGAGATCGGGCGAGATCGGGCCTTTTCAGGGTGGTATGGCCGTGAGCGGTACTGCTCCTGCAGATGGACACCCATGAAATGTCGAAAAAGATGCGGGGTATGATACTCAGAGCACCTGGTATTCCCAAGCGGTCTCCCAATCAGGTACTAACCAGGCCAAACCATGCTTGGCTTCCGAGATTGGACGAGATCGGGCCTTTTCAGGGTGGTATGGCCATGAGCGGTACTCTACCAGCAGATGGACACCCATGAAATGTCGAAAAAGATGCGGGGTATGATGCTCACAGCACCTGGTATTCCCAAGCGGTCTCCCAATCAGGTACTAAACAGGCCGAACCATGCTTGGCTGCCGAGATCGGACGAGATCGGGCCTTTTCAGGGTGGTATGGCCGTGAGCAGTACTGCACTTGCAGATGGACACCCATGAAATGTCGAAAAAGATGCGGGGTATGATGCTCACAGCACCTGGTATTCCCAAGCTGTCTCCCAATCAGGTACTAAACAGGCCGAACCATGCTTGGCTGCCGAGATCGGACGAGATCGGGCCTTTTCAGGGTGGTATGGCCGTGAGCAGTACTGCACTAGCAGATGGACACCCATGAAATGTCGAAAAAGATGCGGGGTATGATGCTCACAGCACCTGGTATTCCCAAGCGGTCTCCCAATCAGGTACTGACCAGGCCGAACCATGCTTGGCTTCCGATATCGGACGAGATCGGGCCTTTTCAGGGTGGTATGGCCTTGAGCAGTACTGCTCTTGCAGATGGACACCCATGAAATGTCGAAAAAGATGCGGGGTATGATGCTCACAGCACCTGGTATTCCCAAGCGGTCTCCTAATCAGGTACTAAACAGGCCGAACTATGCTTGGCTTCCGAGATCAGACGAGATCGGGCCTTTTCAGGGTGGTATGGCCGTGAGCGGTACTGCACTAGCAGATGGACACCCATGAAATGTCGAAAAAGATGCGGGGTATGATGCTCACAGCACCTGGTATTCCGAAGCGGTCTCCCAATCAGGTACTAAACAGGCCGAACCATGGTTGGCTGCCGAGATCGGACGAGATCGGGCCTTTTCAGGGTGGTATGGCCATGAGCGGTACTGCACTAGCAGATGGACACCCATGAAATGTCGAAAAAGATGCGGGGTATGATGCTCACATTACCTGGTATTCCCAAGCGGTCTCACAACCAGGTACTAACCAGGCCGACACATGCTGGGCTGCCGAGATCGGACGAGATCGGGCCTTTTCAGGGTGGTATGGCCGTGAGCGGTACTGCTCTTGCAGATGGACACCCATGAAATGTCGAAAAAGATGCGGGGTATGATGCTCACAGCACCTGGTATTCCCAAGCGGTCTCCCAATCAGGTACTAACCAGGCCAAACCATGCTTGGCTTCCGGGATCAAAAGAGATCGGGCCTTTTCAGGGTGGTATGGCCGTGAGCAGCACTGCTCTTGCAGATGGACACCCATGAAATGTCGAAAAAGATGCGGGGTATGATGCTCACAGCACCTGGTATTCCCAAGCGGTCTCCCAATCAGGTACTAAACAGGCCGAACCATGCTTGACTTCCGAGATCGGACGAGATCGGGCCTTTTCAGGGTGGTATGGCCGTAAGCGGTACTGCTCTTGCAGATGGACACCCATGAAATGTCGAAAAAGATGCGGGGCAAGATGCTCACAGCACCTGGTATTCCCAAGCAGTCTCCCAATCAGGTACTAAACAGGCAGAACGATGCTTGGCTTCCGAGATCGGACGAGATCGGGCCTTTTCAGGTTGGTATGGCCGTGAGCGGTACTGCTCTTGCAGATGGACACCCATGAAATGTCGAAAAAGATATGCGGGGTATGATGCTCACAGCACCTGGTATTCCCAAGCAGTCTCCCAATCAGGTACTAACCAGGCCCAACCATGCTTGGCTGCCGAGATCGGACAAGATCGGGCCTTTTCAGGGTGGTATGGCCGTGAACAGTACTGCTCTTGCAGATGGACACCCATGAAATGTCGAAAAAGATGCGGGGCATGGTTCTCACAGCACCTGGTATTCCCAAGCGGTCTCCCAATCAGGTACTAAACAGGCCGAACCATGCTTGGCTTCCGAGATCGGACGAGATCGGACGAGATCAGGCCTTTTCAGGGTGGTATGGCCGTGAGCGGTACTGCTCTTGCAGATGGACACCCATGAAATGTCGAAAAAGATGCGGGGCAAGATGCTCACAGCACCTGGTATTCCCAAGCGGTCACCCCATTCAGGTACAAAACAGGCGGAACCCTGCTTGGCTCCCGAGATCGGACGAGATCGGGCGAGATCGGGCCTTTTCAGGGTGGTATGGCCGTGAGCGGTACTGCACTAGCAGATGGACACCCATGAAATGTCGAAAAAGATGCGGGGTATGATGCTCACAGCACCTGGTATTCCCAAGCGGTCTCCCAATCAGGTACTAACCAGGCCGTACCATGCTTGGCTTCCGAGATCGAACGAGATCGGGCCTTTTCAGGGTGGTATGGCCGTGAGCGGTACTGCTCTTGCAGATGGACACCCATGAAATGTCGAAAAAGATGCGGGGTATGATGCTCACAGCACCTGGCATTCCCAAGCGGTCTCCCAATCAGGTACTAACCAGGCCGAACCATGCTTGGCTTCCGAGATCGGACGAGATCGGGCCTTTTCAGGGTGGTATGGCCGTGAGCGGTACTGCTTTTGCAGATGGACACCCATGAAATGTCGAAAAAGATGCGGGGTATGATACTCACAGCACCTGGTATTCCCAAGCGGTCTCCCAATCAGGTACTAAACAGGCCAAACCATGCTTGGCTTCCGAGATCGGAGGAGATCGGGCCTTTTCAGGGTGGTATGGCCGTGAGCGGTACTGCTCTTGCAGATGGACACCCATGAAATATCGAAAAAGATGCGGGGTATGATGCTCACAGCACCTGGTATTCCCAAGCGGTCTCCCAATCAGGTACTAACCAGGCCGAACCATGCTTGGCTTCCGAGATCGGACGAGATCGGGCCTTTTCAGGGTGGTATGGCCGTGAGCGGTACTGCACTAGCAGATGGACACCCATGAAATGTCGAAAAAGATGCGGGGTATGATGCTCACAGCACCTGGTATTCCCAAGCGGTCTCCCAATCAGGTACTAACCAGGCTGAACCATGCTTGGCTTCCGAGATCGGACGAGATCGGGCCTTTTCAGGGTGGTATGGCCGCGAGCAGTACTGCTCATGCAGATGGACACCCATGAAATGTCGAAAAAGATGCGGGGTATGAAGCCCACAGCACCTGGTATTCCCAAGCGGTCTCCCAATCAGGTACTAACCAGGCCGAACCATGCTTGGCTTCCGAGTTTGGACGAGATCGGGCCTTTTCAGGGTGGTATGGCCGTTAGCAGTACTGCTCTTGCAGATGGACACCCATGAAATGTCGAAAAAGATGCGGGGTATGATGCTCACAGCACCTGGTATTCCCAAGCGGTCTCCCAATCAGGTACTAAACAGGCCGAACCATGCTTGGCTTCCGAGATCGGACGAGATCGGGCCTTTTCAGGGTGGTATGGCCGTGAGCGGTACTGCACTAGCAGATGGACACCCATGAAATGTCGAAAAAGATGCGGGGTATGATGCTCACAGCACCTGGTATTCCCAAGCGGTCTCCCAATCAGGTACTAAACAGGCCGAACCATGCTTGGCTTCCGAGATCGGACGAGATCGGGCCTTTTCAGGGTGGTATGGCCGTGAGCGCTACTGCACTAGCAGATGGACACCCATGAAATGTCGAAAAAGATGCGGGGTATGATGCTCACAGCACCTGGTATTCCCAAGCGGTCTCCCAATCAGGTACTAACCAGGCCGAACCATGCTTGGCTTCCGAGATCGGACGAGATCGGGCCTTTTCAGGGTGGTATGGCCGTGAGCGGTACTCTACTAGCAGATGGTCACCCATGAAATGTCGAAAAAGATGCGGGGTATGATGCTCACAGCACCTGGTATTCCCAAGCTGTCTCCCAATCAGGTACTAACCAGGCCGAACCATGCTTGGCTGCCGAGAGCGAGCGAGATCGGGCCTTTTCAGGGTGGTATGGCCGTGAGCGGTACTGCTCCTGCAGATGGACACCCATGAAATGTCGAAAAAGATGCGGGGTATGATACTCAGAGCACCTGGTATTCCCAAGCGGTCTCCCAATCAGGTACTAACCAGGCCAAACCATGCTTGGCTTCCGAGATTGGACGAGATCGGGCCTTTTCAGGGTGGTATGGCCATGAGCGGTACTCTACCAGCAGATGGACACCCATGAAATGTCGAAAAAGATGCTCACAGCACCTGGTATTCCCAAGCGGTCTCCCAATCAGGTACTAAACAGGCCGAACCATGCTTGGCTGCCGAGATCGGACGAGATCGGGCCTTTTCAGGGTGGTATGGCCGTGAGCAGTACTGCACTTGCAGATGGACACCCATGAAATGTCGAAAAAGATGCGGGGTATGATGCTCACAGCACCTGGTATTCCCAAGCTGTCTCCCAATCAGGTACTAAACAGGCCGAACCATGCTTGGCTGCCGAGATCGGGCCTTTTCAGGGTGGTATGGCCGTGAGCAGTACTGCACTAGCAGATGGACACCCATGAAATGTCGAAAAAGATGCGGGGTATGATGCTCACAGCACCTGGTATTCCCAAGCGGTCTCCCAATCAGGTACTGACCAGGCCGAACCATGCTTGGCTTCCGAGATCGGACGAGATCGGGCCTTTTCAGGGTGGTATGGCCGTGAGCGGTACTGCACTAGCAGATGGACACCCATGAAATGTCGAAAAAGATGCGGGGTATGATGCTCACAGCACCTGGTATTCCCAAGCGGTCTCCCAATCATGTACTAACCAGGCCGAACCATGCTTGGCTGCCGAGATCGGACGAGATCGGGCGAGATCGGGCCTTTTCAGGGTGGTATGGCCGTGAGCGGTACTGCTCCTGCAGATGGACACCCATGAAATGTCGAAAAAGATGCGGGGTATGATACTCAGAGCACCTGGTATTCCCAAGCGGTCTCCCAATCAGGTACTAACCAGGCCAAACCATGCTTGGCTTCCGAGATTGGACGAGATCGGGCCTTTTCAGGGTGGTATGGCCATGAGCGGTACTCTACCAGCAGATGGACACCCATGAAATGTCGAAAAAGATGCGGGGTATGATGCTCACAGCACCTGGTATTCCCAAGCGGTCTCCCAATCAGGTACTAAACAGGCCGAACCATGCTTGGCTGCCGAGATCGGACGAGATCGGGCCTTTTCAGGGTGGTATGGCCGTGAGCAGTACTGCACTTGCAGATGGACACCCATGAAATGTCGAAAAAGATGCGGGGTATGATGCTCACAGCACCTGGTATTCCCAAGCTGTCTCCCAATCAGGTACTAAACAGGCCGAACCATGCTTGGCTGCCGAGATCGGACGAGATCGGGCCTTTTCAGGGTGGTATGGCCGTGAGCAGTACTGCACTAGCAGATGGACACCCATGAAATGTCGAAAAAGATGCGGGGTATGATGCTCACAGCACCTGGTATTCCCAAGCGGTCTCCCAATCAGGTACTGACCAGGCCGAACCATGCTTGGCTTCCGATATCGGACGAGATCGGGCCTTTTCAGGGTGGTATGGCCTTGAGCAGTACTGCTCTTGCAGATGGACACCCATGAAATGTCGAAAAAGATGCGGGGTATGATGCTCACAGCACCTGGTATTCCCAAGCGGTCTCCTAATCAGGTACTAAACAGGCCGAACTATGCTTGGCTTCCGAGATCAGACGAGATCGGGCCTTTTCAGGGTGGTATGGCCGTGAGCGGTACTGCACTAGCAGATGGACACCCATGAAATGTCGAAAAAGATGCGGGGTATGATGCTCACAGCACCTGGTATTCCGAAGCGGTCTCCCAATCAGGTACTAAACAGGCCGAACCATGGTTGGCTGCCGAGATCGGACGAGATCGGGCCTTTTCAGGGTGGTATGGCCATGAGCGGTACTGCACTAGCAGATGGACACCCATGAAATGTCGAAAAAGATGCGGGGTATGATGCTCACATTACCTGGTATTCCCAAGCGGTCTCACAACCAGGTACTAACCAGGCCGACACATGCTGGGCTGCCGAGATCGGACGAGATCGGGCCTTTTCAGGGTGGTATGGCCGTGAGCGGTACTGCTCTTGCAGATGGACACCCATGAAATGTCGAAAAAGATGCGGGGTATGATGCTCACAGCACCTGGTATTCCCAAGCGGTCTCCCAATCAGGTACTAACCAGGCCAAACCATGCTTGGCTTCCGGGATCAAAAGAGATCGGGCCTTTTCAGGGTGGTATGGCCGTGAGCAGCACTGCTCTTGCAGATGGACACCCATGAAATGTCGAAAAAGATGCGGGGTATGATGCTCACAGCACCTGGTATTCCCAAGCGGTCTCCCAATCAGGTACTAAACAGGCCGAACCATGCTTGACTTCCGAGATCGGACGAGATCGGGCCTTTTCAGGGTGGTATGGCCGTAAGCGGTACTGCTCTTGCAGATGGACACCCATGAAATGTCGAAAAAGATGCGGGGCAAGATGCTCACAGCACCTGGTATTCCCAAGCAGTCTCCCAATCAGGTACTAAACAGGCAGAACGATGCTTGGCTTCCGAGATCGGACGAGATCGGGCCTTTTCAGGTTGGTATGGCCGTGAGCGGTACTGCTCTTGCAGATGGACACCCATGAAATGTCGAAAAAGATATGCGGGGTATGATGCTCACAGCACCTGGTATTCCCAAGCAGTCTCCCAATCAGGTACTAACCAGGCCCAACCATGCTTGGCTGCCGAGATCGGACAAGATCGGGCCTTTTCAGGGTGGTATGGCCGTGAACAGTACTGCTCTTGCAGATGGACACCCATGAAATGTCGAAAAAGATGCGGGGCATGGTTCTCACAGCACCTGGTATTCCCAAGCGGTCTCCCAATCAGGTACTAAACAGGCCGAACCATGCTTGGCTTCCGAGATCGGACGAGATCGGACGAGATCAGGCCTTTTCAGGGTGGTATGGCCGTGAGCGGTACTGCTCTTGCAGATGGACACCCATGAAATGTCGAAAAAGATGCGGGGCAAGATGCTCACAGCACCTGGTATTCCCAAGCGGTCACCCCATTCAGGTACAAAACAGGCGGAACCCTGCTTGGCTCCCGAGATCGGACGAGATCGGGCGAGATCGGGCCTTTTCAGGGTGGTATGGCCGTGAGCGGTACTGCACTAGCAGATGGACACCCATGAAATGTCGAAAAAGATGCGGGGTATGATGCTCACAGCACCTGGTATTCCCAAGCGGTCTCCCAATCAGGTACTAACCAGGCCGTACCATGCTTGGCTTCCGAGATCGAACGAGATCGGGCCTTTTCAGGGTGGTATGGCCGTGAGCGGTACTGCTCTTGCAGATGGACACCCATGAAATGTCGAAAAAGATGCGGGGTATGATGCTCACAGCACCTGGCATTCCCAAGCGGTCTCCCAATCAGGTACTAACCAGGCCGAACCATGCTTGGCTTCCGAGATCGGACGAGATCGGGCCTTTTCAGGGTGGTATGGCCGTGAGCGGTACTGCTTTTGCAGATGGACACCCATGAAATGTCGAAAAAGATGCGGGGTATGATACTCACAGCACCTGGTATTCCCAAGCGGTCTCCCAATCAGGTACTAAACAGGCCAAACCATGCTTGGCTTCCGAGATCGGAGGAGATCGGGCCTTTTCAGGGTGGTATGGCCGTGAGCGGTACTGCTCTTGCAGATGGACACCCATGAAATATCGAAAAAGATGCGGGGTATGATGCTCACAGCACCTGGTATTCCCAAGCGGTCTCCCAATCAGGTACTAACCAGGCCGAACCATGCTTGGCTTCCGAGATCGGACGAGATCGGGCCTTTTCAGGGTGGTATGGCCGTGAGCGGTACTGCACCAGCAGATGGACACCCATGAAATGTCGAAAAAGATGCGGGGTATGATGCTCACAGCACCTGGTATACCCAAGCGGTCTCCCAATCAGGTACTAACCAGGCCGAAACATGCTTGGTTTCAGAGAACGGGCGAGATCGGGCCTTTTCAGGGTGGTATGGCCGTGAGCGGTACTGCTTTTGCAGATGGACACCCATGAAATGTCGAAAAAGATGCGGGGTATGATGCTCACAGCACGTGGTATTCCCAAGCGGTCTCCCAATCAGGTACTAACCAGGCCGAACCATGCTTGGCTGCCGAGATCGGACGAGATCGGACGAGATCGGGCCTTTTCAGGGTGGTATGGCTGTGAGCGGTACTGCACTAGCAGATGGACACCCATGAAATGTCGAAAAAGATGCGGGGTATGATGCTCACAGCACGTGGTATTCCCAAGCGGTCTCCCAATCAGGTACTAACCAGGCCGACCCATGCTTGGCTGCCGAGATCGGACGAGATCGGGCGAGATCGGGCCTTATCAGGGTGGTATGGCCGTGAGCGGTACTGCTCTTGCAGATGGACACCCATGAAATGTCGAAAAAGATGCGGGGTATGATGCTCACAGCACCTGGTATTCCCAAGCGGTCTCCCAATCAGCTACTAACCAGGCCGAACCATGCTTGGCTTCCGAGATCGGGCGAGATCGGGCCTTTTCCGGGTGGTATGGCCGTGAGCAGTACTATTCTTGCAGATGGACACCCATGAAATGTCGAAAAAGATGCGGGGTATGATGCTCACAGCACCTGGTATTCCCAAGCGGTCTCCCAATCAGGTACTAACCAGGCCGAACCATGCTTGGCTTCCGAGATCGGACGAGATCGGGCCTTTTCAGGGTGGAATGGCCGTGAGCGGTACTGCACTAGCAGATGGACACCCATGAAATGTCGAAAAAGATGCGGGGTATGATGCTCACAGCACCTGGTATTCCGAAGCGGTCTCCCAATCAGGTACTAAACAGGCCGAACCATGCTTGGCTGCCGGGGTCGGACGAGATCGGGCCTTTTCAGGGTGGTATGGCCGTGAGCGGTACTGCACTAGCAGATGGACACCCATGAAATGTCGAAAAAGATGCGGGGTATGATGCTCACAGCACCTGGTATTCCCAAGCGGTCTCCCAATCAGGTACTAACCAGGCCGAACCATGCTTGGCTTCCGAGATCGGACGAGATCGGGCCTTTCCTTTTCAGGGTGGTATGGCCGTGAGCGGTACTGCTCTTTCAGATGGACACCCATGAAATGTCGAAAAAGATGCGGGGTATGATGCTCACAGCACCTGGTATTCCCAAGCGGTGTCCCAATCAGGTACTAAACAGGCCGAACCATGCTTGGCTGCCGAGATCGGACGAGATCGGGCCTTTTCAGGGTGGTATGGCCGTGAGCGGTACTGCACTAGCAGATGGACACCCATGAAATGTCGAAAAAGATGCGGGGTATGATGCTCATAGCACCTGGTATTCCCAAGCGGTCTCCCAATCAGGTACTAAACAGGCCGAACCATGCTTGGCTGCCGAGATCGGACGAGATCGGGCCTTTTCAGGGTGGTATGGCCGTGAGCGGTACTGCACTAGCAGATGGACACCCATGAAATGTCGAAAAAGATGCGTGGTGTGATGCTCACAGCACCTGGTATTCCCAAGCGGTCTCCCAATCAGGTACTAACCAAACCGAACCATGCTTGACTTCCGAGATCGGACAAGATCGAGCCTTTTCAGGGTGGTATGGCCGTGAGCGGTACTGCTCTTGCAGATGGACACCCATGAAATGTCGAAAAAGATGCGAGGTATGATGCTCACAGCACCTGGTATTCCCAAGCGGTCTCCCATTCAGGTACTAAACAGGCCGAACCATGCTTGGCTGCCGAGATCGGACGAGATCGGACGAGATCGGGCCTTATCAGGGTTGTATGGCCGTGAGCGGTACTGCACTAGCAGATGGACACCCATGAAATGTCGAAAAAGATGCGGGGTATGATGCTCACAGCACCTGGAATTCCCAAGCGGTCTCCCAATCAGGTACTAACCAGGCCGAACCATGCTTGGCTTCTAAGATCGGACGAGATCGGGCCTTTACAGGGTGGTATGGCCGTGAGCGGTACTGCTCTTGCAGATGGACACCCATGAAATGTCGAAAAATATGCGGGGTATGATGCTCACAGCACCTGGTATTCCCAAGCGGTCTCCCAATCAGGTACTAACCAGCCGAACCATGCTTGGCTGCCGAGATCGGACGAAATCGGGCGAGATCGGGCCTTATCAGGGTGGTATGGCCGTGAGCGGTACTGCACTAGCAGATGGACACCCATGAAATGTCGAAAAAGATGCGGGGTATGATGCTCACAGCACCTGGTATTCCCAAGCGGTCTCCCAATCAGGTACTAACCAGGCCGAACCATGCTTGGCTGCCGAGATCAGACGAGATCGGGCGAGATCGGGCCTTATCAGGGTGGTATGGCCGTGAGCGGTACTGCTCTTGCAGATGGACACCCATGAAATGTCGAAAAAGATGCGGGGTATGATGCTCACAGCACCTGGTATTCCCAAGCGGTCTCCCAATCAGGTACTAAACAGGCCGAACCATGCTTGGCTGCCGAGATCGGACGAGATCGGGCCTTTTCAGGGTGGTATGGCCGTGAGCAGTACTGCACTTGCAGATGGACACCCATGAAATGTCGAAAAAGATGCGGGGTATGATGCTCACAGCACCTGGTATTCACAAGCGGTCTCCCAATTAGGTACTAAACAGGCCGATCCATGCTTGGCTTCCGAGATCGGACGAGATCGGACGAGATCGGGCCTTTTCAGGGTGGTATGGCCGTGAGCGGTACTGCACTAGCAGATGGACACCCATGAAATGTCGAAAAAGATGCGGGGTATGATG
Organism: Stigmatopora nigra; assembly: GCF_051989575.1. Lineage (NCBI taxonomy): Eukaryota > Metazoa > Chordata > Actinopteri > Syngnathiformes > Syngnathidae > Stigmatopora > Stigmatopora nigra. Next base: position 2,211,524 of record NW_027551603.1, read on the forward strand.
CTCACAGCACCTGGTATTCCCAAGCGATCTCCCAATCAGGTACTAACCAGGCCAAACCATGCTTGGCTGCCGAGATCGGACGAGATCGGGCGAGATCGGGCCTTATCAGGGTGGTATGGCCGTGAGCGGTACTGCTCTTGCAGATGGACACCCATGAAATGTCGAAAAAGACGCGGGGTATGATGCTCACAGCACCTGGTATTCCCAAGCGGTCTCCCAATCAGGTACTAAACAGGACGAACCATGCTTGGCTGCCGAGATCGGACGAGATCGGACGAGATCGGGCCTTTTCAGGGTGGTATGGCTGTGAGCGGTACTGCACTAGCAGATGGACACCCATGAAATGTCGAAAAAGATGCGGGGTATGATGCTCACAGCACCTGGTATTCCCAAGCGGTCTCCCAATCAGGTACTAACCAGGCCGAACCATGCTTGGCTTCCTAGATCGGACGAGATCGGACGAGATCGGGCCTTTTCAGGGTGGTATGGCCGTGAGCGGTACTGCACTAGCAGATGGACACCCATGAAATGTCAAAAAAGATGCGGGGTATGATGCTCACAGCACCTGGTATTCCCAAGCGGTCTCCCAATTAGGTACTAACCAGGCCGATCCATGTTTGGCTTCCGAGATCGGACGAGATCAGACGAGATCGGGCCTTTTCAGGGTGGTATGGCCGTGAGCGGTACTGCACTAGCAGATGGACACCCATGAAATGTCGAAAAAGATACGGGGTATGATGCTCACAGCACCTGGTATTCCCAAGCGGTCTCCCAATCAGGTACTAACCAGGCCGAACCATGCTTGGCTTCCTAGATCGGGCGAGATCGGGCCTTTTCAGGGTGGTATGGCCGTGAGCGGTACTGCTTTTGCAGATGGACACCCATGAAATGTCGAAAAAGATGCGGGGCAAGATGCTCACAGCATCTGGTATTCCCAAGCGGTCTCCCAATCAGGTACTAAACAGGCGGAACCCTGCTTGGCTGCCGAGATCGGACGAAATCGGGCGAGATCGGGCCTTATCAGGGTGGTATGGCCGTGAGCGGTACTGCTCTTGCAGATGGACACCCATGAAATGTCGAAAAAGGTGCGGGGTATGATGCTCACAGCACCTGGTATTCCCAACCGGTCTCCCAATCAGGTACTAACCAGGCCGAACCATGCTTGGCTGCCGAGATCGGACGAGATCGGGCGAGATCGGGCCTTTTCAGGGTGGTATGGCCGTGAGCGGTACTGCTCTTGCAGATGGACACCCATAAAATGTCGAAAAAGATGCGGGGCATGATGCTCACAGCACCTGGTATTCCCAAGCGGTCTACCAATCAGGTACGAACCAGGCCGAACCATGCTTGGCTGCCGAGATCGGACGAGATCGGGCGAGATCGGGCCTTTTCAGGGTGGTATGGCCGTGAGCGGTACTGCTTTTGCAGATGGACACCCATGAAATGTCGAAAAAGATGCGGGGCAAGATGCTCACAGCATCTGGTATTCCCAAGCGGTCTCCCAATCAGGTACTAACCAGGCCGAACCATGCTTGGCTGCCGAGATCGGACGAGATCGGGCGAGATCGGGCCTTTTCAGGGTGGTATGGCCGTGAGCGGTACTGTACTAGCAGATGGACACCCATGAAATGTCGAAAAATATGCGGGGTATGATGCTCACAGCACCTGGTATTCCCAAGCGGTCTCCCAATCAGGTACGAACCAGGCCGAACCTTGCTTGGCTTCTGAGATCGGACGAGATCGGGCCTTTTCAGGGTGGTATGGCCGCGAGTGGTACTGCGCCTGCAGATGGACACCCATGAAATGTCGAAAAAGATGAGGGGTATGATGCTCACAGCACCTGGTATTCCCAAGGGGCCTCCCAATCAGGTACTAACCAGGCCGAACCATGCTTGGCTTCCGAGATCTGACGAGATTGGGCCTTTTCAGGGTGGTATGGCCGGGGGCGGTACTGCACTAGCAGATGGACACCCATGAAATGTCGAAAAAGGTGCGGGGTATGATGCTCACAGCATCTGGTATTCCCAAGCGGTCTCCCAATCAGGTACTAACCAGGCCGAACCATGCTTGGCTTCCGAGATCAGACGAGATCGGGCCTTTTCAGGGTGGTATGGCCGTGAGCGGTACTGCACCAGCAGATGGACACCCATGAAATGTCGAAAAAGATGCTGGGTATGATGCTCACAGCACCTGGTATTCCCAAGCGGTCTCCCAATCAGGTACTAACCAGGCCGAACCATGCTTGGCTTCTGAGATCAGAGGAGATCGGGCCTTTTCAGGGTGGTATGGCCGTGAGCGGTACTGCTCTTGCAGATGGACACCCATGAAATGTCGAAAAAGATGCGGGGTATGATGCTCACAGCACCTGGTATTCCCAAGCGGTCTCCCAATCAGGTACTAAACGGGCCGAACCATGCTTGGCTGCCGAGACAGGACGAGATCGGGCCTTTTCAGGGTGGTATGGCCGTGAGCGGTACTGCACTAGCAGATGGACACCCATGAAATGTCGAAAAAGATGCGGGGTATGATGCTCACAGCACTTGGTATTCCCAAGCGGTCTCCCAATCAGGTACTAACCAGGCCGAACCATGCTTGGCTTCCGAGATCGGACGAGATCGGGCCTTTTCAGGGTGGTATGGCCGTGAGCGGTACTGCACCAGCAGATGGACACCCATGAAATGTCGAAAAAGATGCGGTTTATGATGCTCACAGCACCTGGTATTCCCAAGCGGTCTCCCAATCAGGTACTAAACAGGCCGAACTATGCTTGGCTTCCGAGATCGGACGAGATCGGGCCTTTTCAGGGTAGTATGGCCGTGAGCGGTACTGCACTAGCAGATGGACACCCATGAAATGTCGAAAAAGATGCGGGGTATGATGCTCACAGCACCTGGTATTCCCAAGCGGTCTCCCAATCAGGTACTAACCAGGCCGAACCATGTTTGGCTTCCGAGATCGGGCGAGATCGGGCCTTTTCAGGGTGGTATGGCCGTGAGCGGTACTGCTCTTGCAGATGGACACCCATGAAATGTCGAAAAAGATGCGGGGTATGATGCTCACAGCACCTGGTATTCCCAAGCGGTCTCCCAATCAGGTACTAAACAGGCCGAACCATGCTTGGCTTCCAAGATCGGACGAGATAGGGCCTTTTCAGGGTGGTATGGCCGTGAGCAGTACTGTTCTTGCAGATGGACACCCATGAAATGTCGAAAAATATGCGGGGTATGATGCTCACAGCACCTGGTATTCCCAAGCGGTCTCCCAATCAGGTACGAACCAGGCCGAACCTTGCTTGGCTTCTGAGATCGGACGAGATCGGGCCTTTTCAGGGTGGTATGGCCGCGAGTGGTACTGCGCCTGCAGATGGACACCCATGAAATGTCGAAAAAGATGCGGGGTATGATGCTCACAGCACCTGGTATTCCCAAGGGGCCTCCCAATCAGGTACTAACCAGGCCGAACCATGCTTGGCTTCCGAGATCGGACGAGATTGGGCCTTTTCAGGGTGGTATGGCCGGGGGCGGTACTGCACTAGCAGATGGACACCCATGAAATGTCGAAAAAGGTGCGGGGTATGATGCTCACAGCATCTGGTATTCCCAAGCGGTCTCCCAATCAGGTACTAACCAGGCCGAACCATGCTTGGCTTCCGAGATCAGACGAGATCGGGCCTTTTCAGGGTGGTATGGCCGTGAGCGGTACTGCACCAGCAGATGGACACCCATGAAATGTCGAAAAAGATGCTGGGTATGATGCTCACAGCACCTGGTATTCCCAAGCGGTCTCCCAATCAGGTACTAACCAGGCCGAACCATGCTTGGCTTCCGAGATCAGAGGAGATCGGGCCTTTTCAGGGTGGTATGGCCGTGAGCGGTACTGCTCTTGCAGATGGACACCCATGAAATGTCGAAAAAGATGCGGGGTATGATGCTCACAGCACCTGGTATTCCCAAGCGGTCTCCCAATCAGGTACTAACCAGGCCGAACCATGCTTGGCTGCCGAGATCGGGCGAGATCGGGCCTTTTCAGGGTGGTATGGCCGAGAGCTGTACTGCACTTGCAGATGGACACCCATGCAATGTCGAAAAAGATGCGGGGTATGATGCTCACAGCACCTGGTATTCCCAAGAGGTCTCCCAATCAGGTACTAAACAGGCCGAACCATGCTTGGCTGCCGAGATCGGACGAGATCGGGCCTTTTCAGGGTGGTATGGCCATGAGCGGTACTGCTCTTGCAGATGGACACCCATGAAATGTCGAAAAAGATGCGGGGTATGATGCTCACAGCACCTGGTATTCCCAAGCGGTCTCCCAATCAGGTACTAACCAGGCCGATCCATGCTTGGCTTCCGAGATCGGACGAGATCGGGCCTTTTCGGGGTGGTATGGCCGTGAGCGGTACTGCACTAGCAGATAGACACCCATGAAATGTCGAAAAAGACGCGGGGTATGATGCTCACAGCACCTGGTATTCCCAAGTGGTCTCCCAATCAGGTACTAACCAGGCCGAACGATGCTTGGCTTCCGAGATCGGACGAGATCGGGCCTTTTCAGGGTGGTATGGCCGTAAGCGGTACTGCTCTTGCAGATGGACACCCATGAAATGTCGAAAAAGATGCGGGGTATGATGCTCACAGCACCTGGTATTCCGAAGCGGTCTCCCAATCAGGTACTAAACAGGCCGAACCATGCTTGGCTGCCGAGATCGGACGAGATCGGGCCTTTTCAGGGTGGTATGGCCGTGAGCGGTACTGCAATAGCAGATGGACACCCATGAAATGTCGAAAAAGATGCGGGGATTGATGCTCACAGCACCTGGTATTCCCAAGCGGTCTCCCAATCAGGTACTAACCAGGCCGAACCATGCTTGGCTTCCGAGATCGGACGAGATCGGGCCTTTTCAGGGTGGTATGGCCGTGAGCGGTACTGCACTAGCAGATGGACACCCATGAAATGTCGAAAAAGATGCGGGGTATGATGCTCACAGCACCTGGTATTCCCAAGCGGTCTCCCAATCAGGTACTAACCAGGCCGAACCATGCTTGGCTGCCGAGATCGGACGAGATCGGGCGAGATCGGGCCTTTTCAGGGTGGTATGGCCGTGAGCGGTACTGCTCTTGCAGATGGACACCCATGAAATGTCGAAAAAGACGCGGGGTATGATGCTCACAGCACCTGGTATTCCCAAGCGGTCTCCCAATCAGGTACTAACCAGGCCGAACCATGCTTGGCTGCCGAGATCGGACGAGATCGGGCGAGATCGGGCCTTTTCAGGGTGGTATGGCCGTGAGCGGTACTGTACTAGCAGATGGACACCCATGAAATGTCGAAAAATATGCGGGGTATGATGCTCACAGCACCTGGTATTCCCAAGCGGTCTCCCAATCAGGTACGAACCAGGCCGAACCTTGCTTGGCTTCTGAGATCGGACGAGATCGGGCCTTTTCAGGGTGGTATGGCCGCGAGTGGTACTGCGCCTGCAGATGGACACCCATGAAATGTCGAAAAAGATGCGGGGTATGATGCTCACAGCACCTGGTATTCCCAAGGGGCCTCCCAATCAGGTACTAACCAGGCCGAACCATGCTTGGCTTCCGAGATCGGACGAGATTGGGCCTTTTCAGGGTGGTATGGCCGGGGGCGGTACTCTACTAGCAGATGGACACCCATGAAATGTCGAAAAAGGTGCGGGGTATGACGCTCACAGCATCTGGTATTCCCAAGCGGTCTCCCAATCAGGTACTAACCAGGCCGAACCATGCTTGGCTTCCGAGATCAGACGAGATCGGGCCTTTTCAGGGTGGTATGGCCGTGAGCGGTACTGCACCAGCAGATGGACACCCATGAAATGTCGAAAAAGATGCGGGGTATGATGCTCACAGCACTTGGTATTCCCAAGCGGTCTCCCAATCAGGTACTAAACAGGCCGAACTATGCTTGGCTTCCGAGATCGGACGAGATCGGGCCTTTTCAGGGTGGTATGGCCGTGAGCGGTACTGCACTAGCAGATGGACACCCATGAAATGTCGAAAAAGATGCGGGGTATGATGCTCACAGCACCTGGTATTCCCAAGCGGTCTCCCAATCAGGTACTAACCAGGCCGAACCATGCTTGGCTTCCGAGATCGGGCGAGATCGGGCCTTTTCAGGGTGGTATGGCCGTGAGCGGTACTGCTCTTGCAGATGGACACCCATGAAATGTCGAAAAAGATGCGGGGTTTGATGCTCACAGCACCTGGTATTCCCAAGCGGTCTCCCAATCAGGTACTAACCAGGCCGAACAATGCTTGGCTTCCGAGATCGGACGAGATCGGGCCTTTTCAGGGTGGTATGGCCGTGAGCGGTACTGCACTAGCAGATGGACACCCATGAAATGTCGAAAAAGATGCGGGGTATGATGCTCACAGCACCTGGTATTCCCAAGCGGTCTCCCAATCAGGTACTAACCAGGCCGAACCATGCTTGGCTGCCGAGATCGGACGAGATCGGGCGAGATCGGGCGAGATCGGGCCTTTTCAGGGTGGTATGGCCGTGAGCGGTACTGCTCTTGCAGATGGACACCCATGAAATGTCGAAAAAGATGCGGGGTATGATGCTCACAGCACCTGGTATTCCCAAGCGGTCTCCCAATCAGGTACTAACCAGGCCGAACCATGCTTGGCTGCCGAGATCGGGCGAGATCGGGCCTTTTCAGGGTGGTATGGCCGAGAGCGGTACTGCACTTGCAGATGGACACCCATGCAATGTCGAAAAAGATGCGGGGTATGATGCTCACAGCACCTGGTATTCCCAAGAGGTCTCCCAATCAGGTACTAAACAGGCCGAACCATGCTTGGCTGCCGAGATCGGACGAGATCGGGCCTTTTCAGGGTGGTATGGCCGTGAGCGGTACTGCTCTTGCAGATGGACACCCATGAAATGTCGAAAAAGATGCGGGGTATGATGCTCACAGCACCTGGTATTCCCAAGCGGTCTCCCAATCAGGTACTAACCAGGCCGAACCATGCTTGGCTTCCGAGATCGGACGAGATCGGGCCTTTTCGGGGTGGTATGGCCGTGAGCGGTACTGCACTAGCAGATAGACACCCATGAAATGTCGAAAAAGACGCGGGGTATGATGCTCACAGCACCTGGTATTCCCAAGTGGTCTCCCAATCAGGTACTAACCAGGCCGAACGATGCTTGGCTTCCGAGATCGGACGAGATCGGGCCTTTTCAGGGTGGTATGGCCGTAAGCGGTACTGCTCTTGCAGATGGACACCCATGAAATGTCGAAAAAGATGCGGGGTATGATGCTCACAGCACCTGGTATTCCGAAGCGGTCTCCCAATCAGGTACTAAACAGGCCGAACCATGCTTGGCTGCCGAGATCGGACGAGATCGGGCCTTTTCAGGGTGGTATGGCCGTGAGCGGTACTGCAATAGCAGATGGACACCCATGAAATGTCGAAAAAGATGCGGGGTTTGATGCTCACAGCACCTGGTATTCCCAAGCGGTCTCCCAATCAGGTACTAACCAGGCCGAACCATGCTTGGCTGCCGAGATCGGACGAGATCGGGCGAGATCGGGCCTTTTCAGGGTGGTATGGCCGTGAGCGGTACTGCTCTTGCAGATGGACACCAATGAAATGTCGAAAAAGATGCGGGGTATGATGCTCACAGCACCTGGTATTCCCAAGCGGTCTCCCAATCAGGTACTAACCAGGCCGAACCATGCTTGGCTGCCGAGATCGGGCGAGATCGGGCCTTTTCAGGGTGGTATGGCCGAGAGCGGTACTGCACTTGCAGATGGACACCCATGCAATGTCGAAAAAGATGCGGGGTATGATGCTCACAGCACCTGGTATTCCCAAGAGGTCTCCCAATCAGGTACTAAACAGGCCGAACCATGCTTGGCTGCCGAGATCAGACGAGATCGGACGAGATCGGGCCTTTTCAGGGTGGTATGGCAGTGAGCGGTACTGCTCTTGCAGATGGACACTTATGAAATGTCGAAAAAGATGCAGGGTATGATGCTCACAGCACCTGGTATTCCCAAGCGGTCTCCCAATCAGGTACTAAACAGGCCGAACCATGCTTGGCTTCCGAGATCAGACGAGATCGGGCCTTTTCAGGGTGCTATGGCCGTGAGCGGTACTTCACTAGCAGATGGACACCCATGAAATGTCGAAAAAGATGCGGGGCAAGATGCTCACAGCACCTGGTATTCCCAAGCGGTCTCCCAATCAGGTACTAACCAGGCCGAACCATGCTTGGCTTCCGAGATCGGACGGGATCGGGCCTTTTCAGGGTGGTATGGCCGTGAGCGGTACTGCACTTGCAGATGGACACCCATGAAATGTCGAAAAAGATGCGGGGTATGATGCTCACAGCACCTGGTATTCCCAAGCGGTCTCCCAATCAGGTACTAACCAGGCCGAACCATGCTTGGCTTCCGAGATCGGACGAGATCGGGCCTTTTCGGGGTGGTATGGCCGTGAGCGGTACTGCACTAGCAGATAGACACCCATGAAATGTCGAAAAAGACGCGGGGTATGATGCTCACAGCACCTGGTATTCCCAAGTGGTCTCCCAATCAGGTACTAACCAGGCCGAACGATGCTTGGCTTCCGAGATCGGACGAGATCGGGCCTTTTCAGGGTGGTATGGCCGTAAGCGGTACTGCTCTTGCAGATGGACACCCATGAAATGTCGAAAAAGATGCGGGGTATGATGCTCACAGCACCTGGTATTCCGAAGCGGTCTCCCAATCAGGTACTAAACAGGCCGAACCATGCTTGGCTGCCGAGATCGGACGAGATCGGGCCTTTTCAGGGTGGTATGGCCGTGAGCGGTACTGCAATAGCAGATGGACACCCATGAAATGTCGAAAAAGATGCGGGGTTTGATGCTCACAGCACCTGGTATTCCCAAGCGGTCTCCCAATCAGGTACTAACCAGGCCGAACCATGCTTGGCTGCCGAGATCGGACGAGATCGGGCGAGATCGGGCCTTTTCAGGGTGGTATGGCCGTGAGCGGTACTGCTCTTGCAGATGGACACCAATGAAATGTCGAAAAAGATGCGGGGTATGATGCTCACAGCACCTGGTATTCCCAAGCGGTCTCCCAATCAGGTACTAACCAGGCCGAACCATGCTTGGCTGCCGAGATCGGGCGAGATCGGGCCTTTTCAGGGTGGTATGGCCGAGAGCGGTACTGCACTTGCAGATGGACACCCATGCAATGTCGAAAAAGATGCGGGGTATGATGCTCACAGCACCTGGTATTCCCAAGAGGTCTCCCAATCAGGTACTAAACAGGCCGAACCATGCTTGGCTGCCGAGATCAGACGAGATCGGACGAGATCGGGCCTTTTCAGGGTGGTATGGCAGTGAGCGGTACTGCTCTTGCAGATGGACACTTATGAAATGTCGAAAAAGATGCAGGGTATGATGCTCACAGCACCTGGTATTCCCAAGCGGTCTCCCAATCAGGTACTAAACAGGCCGAACCATGCTTGGCTTCCGAGATCAGACGAGATCGGGCCTTTTCAGGGTGCTATGGCCGTGAGCGGTACTTCACTAGCAGATGGACACCCATGAAATGTCGAAAAAGATGCGGGGCAAGATGCTCACAGCACCTGGTATTCCCAAGCGGTCTCCCAATCAGGTACTAACCAGGCCGAACCATGCTTGGCTTCCGAGATCGGACGGGATCGGGCCTTTTCAGGGTGGTATGGCCGTGAGCGGTACTGCACTTGCAGATGGACACCCATGAAATGTCGAAAAAGATGCGGGGTATGATGCTCACAGCACCTGGTATTCCGAAGCGGTCTCCCAATCAGGTACTAAACAGGCCGAACCATGCTTGGCTGCCGAGATCGGACGAGATCGGGCCTTTTCAGGGTGGTATGGCCGTGAGCGGTACTGCAATAGCAGATGGACACCCATGAAATGTCGAAAAAGATGCGGGGCTTGATGCTCACAGCACCTGGTATTCCCAAGCGGTCTCCCAATCAGGTACTAACCAGGCCGAACCATGCTTGGCTTCCGAGATCGGACGAGATCAGGCCTTTTCAGGGTGGTATGGCCGTGAGCGGTACTGCACTAGCAGATGGACACCCATGAAATGTCGAAAAAGATGCGGGGTATGATGCTCACAGCACCTGGTATTCCCAAGCGGTCTCCCAATCAGGTACTAACCAGGCCGAACCATGCTTGGCTGCCGAGATCGGGCGAGATCGGGCCTTTTCAGGGTGGTATGGCCGAGAGCGGTACTGGACTTGCAGATGGACACCCATGCAATGTCGAAAAAGATGCGGGGTATGATGCTCACAGCACCTGGTATTCCCAAGAGGTCTCCCAATCAGGTACTAAACAGGCCGAACCATGCTTGGCTGCCGAGATCGGACGAGATCGGGCCTTTTCAGGGTGGTATGGCCGTGAGCGATACTGCACTAGCAGATGGACACCCATGAAATGTCGAAAAAGATGCGGGGTATGATGCTCACAGCACCTGGTATTCCCAAGCGCTCTCCCAATCAGGTACTAACCAGGCCGAACGATGCTTGGCTGCCGAGATCGGACGAGATCGGACGAGATCGGGCCTTTTCAGGGTGGTATGGCAGTGAGCGGTACTGCTCTTGCAGATGGACACTTATGAAATGTCGAAAAAGATGCAGGGTATGATGCTCACAGCACCTGGTATTCCCAAGCGGTCTCCCAATCAGGCACTAAACAGGCCGAACCATGCTTGGCTTCCGAGATCAGACGAGATCGGGCCTTTTCAGGGTGGTATGGCCGTGAGCGGTACTGCACTAGCAGATGGACACCCATGAAATGTCGAAAAAGATGCGGGGTTTGATGCTCACAGCACCTGGTATTCCCAAGCGGTCTCCCAATCAGGTACTAACCAGGCCGAACAATGCTTGGCTTCCGAGATCGGACGAGATCGGGCCTTTTCAGGGTGGTATGGCCGTGAGCGGTACTGCACTAGCAGATGGACACCCATGAAATGTCGAAAAAGATGCGGGGTATGATGCTCACAGCACCTGGTATTCCCAAGCGGTCTCCCAATCAGGTACTAACCAGGCCGAACCATGCTTGGCTGCCGAGATCGGACGAGATCGGGCGAGATCGGGCCTTTTCAGGGTGGTATGGCCGTGAGCGGTACTGCTCTTGCAGATGGACACCCATGAAATGTCGAAAAAGATGCGGGGTATGATGCTCACAGCACCTGGTATTCCCAAGCGGTCTCCCAATCAGGTACTAACCAGGCCGAACCATGCTTGGCTGCCGAGATCGGGCGAGATCGGGCCTTTTCAGGGTGGTATGGCCGAGAGCGGTACTGCACTTGCAGATGGACACCCATGCAATGTCGAAAAAGATGCGGGGTATGATGCTCACAGCACCTGGTATTCCCAAGAGGTCTCCCAATCAGGTACTAAACAGGCCGAACCATGCTTGGCTGCCGAGATCGGACGAGATCGGGCCTTTTCAGGGTGGTATGGCCGTGAGCGGTACTGCTCTTGCAGATGGACACCCATGAAATGTCGAAAAAGATGCGGGGTATGATGCTCACAGCACCTGGTATTCCCAAGCGGTCTCCCAATCAGGTACTAACCAGGCCGAACCATGCTTGGCTTCCGAGATCGGACGAGATCGGGCCTTTTCGGGGTGGTATGGCCGTGAGCGGTACTGCACTAGCAGATAGACACCCATGAAATGTCGAAAAAGACGCGGGGTATGATGCTCACAGCACCTGGTATTCCCAAGTGGTCTCCCAATCAGGTACTAACCAGGCCGAACGATGCTTGGCTTCCGAGATCGGACGAGATCGGGCCTTTTCAGGGTGGTATGGCCGTAAGCGGTACTGCTCTTGCAGATGGACACCCATGAAATGTCGAAAAAGATGCGGGGTATGATGCTCACAGCACCTGGTATTCCGAAGCGGTCTCCCAATCAGGTACTAAACAGGCCGAACCATGCTTGGCTGCCGAGATCGGACGAGATCGGGCCTTTTCAGGGTGGTATGGCCGTGAGCGGTACTGCAATAGCAGATGGACACCCATGAAATGTCGAAAAAGATGCGGGGTTTGATGCTCACAGCACCTGGTATTCCCAAGCGGTCTCCCAATCAGGTACTAACCAGGCCGAACCATGCTTGGCTGCCGAGATCGGACGAGATCGGGCGAGATCGGGCCTTTTCAGGGTGGTATGGCCGTGAGCGGTACTGCTCTTGCAGATGGACACCAATGAAATGTCGAAAAAGATGCGGGGTATGATGCTCACAGCACCTGGTATTCCCAAGCGGTCTCCCAATCAGGTACTAACCAGGCCGAACCATGCTTGGCTGCCGAGATCGGGCGAGATCGGGCCTTTTCAGGGTGGTATGGCCGAGAGCGGTACTGCACTTGCAGATGGACACCCATGCAATGTCGAAAAAGATGCGGGGTATGATGCTCACAGCACCTGGTATTCCCAAGAGGTCTCCCAATCAGGTACTAAACAGGCCGAACCATGCTTGGCTGCCGAGATCGGACGAGATCGGGCCTTTTCAGGGTGGTATGGCCGTGAGCGGTACTGCTCTTGCAGATGGACACCCATGAAATGTCGAAAAAGATGCGGGGTATGATGCTCACAGCACCTGGTAATCCCAAGCGGTCTCCCAATCAGGTACTAAACAGGCCGAATCATGCTTGGCTGCCGAGATCGGGCGAGATCGGACGAGATCGGACGAGATCGGGCCTTTTCAGGGTGGTATGGCCGTGAGCGGTACTGCACTAGCAGATGGACACCCATGAAATGTCGAAAAAGATGCGGGGTATGATGCTCACAGCACCTGGTATTCACAAGCGGTCTCCCAATTAGGTACTAAACAGGCCGATCCATGCTTGGCTTCCGAGATCGGACGAGATCGGGCCTTTTCAGGGTGGTATGGCCGTGAGCGGTACTGCACTAGCAGATGGACACCCATGAAATGTCGAAAAAGATGCGGGGTATGATGCTCACAGCACCTGGTATTCCCAAGCGGTCTCCCAATCAGGTACTAACCAGGCCAAACCATGCTTGGCTGCCGAGATCGGACGAGATCGGGCGAGATCGGGCCTTATCAGGGTGGTATGGCCGTGAGCGGTACTGCTCTTGCAGATGGACACCCATGAAATGTCGAAAAAGATGCGGGGTATGATGCTCACAGCACCTGGTATTCCCAAGCGGTCTCCCAATAAGGTACTAAACAGGACGAACCATGCTTGGCTGCCGAGATCGGACGAGATCGGACGAGATCGGACGAGATCGGACGAGATCGGGCCTTTTCAGGGTGGTATGGCTGTGAGCGGTACTGCACTAGCAGATGGACACCCATGAAATGTCGAAAAAGATGCGGGGTATGATGCTCACAGCACCTGGTATTCCCAAGCGGTCTCCCAATCAGGTACTAACCAGGCCGAACCATGCTTGGCTTCCTAGATCGGACGAGATCGGACGAGATCGGGCCTTTTCAGGGTGGTATGGCCGTGAGCGGTACTGCACTAGCAGATGGACACCCATGAAATGTCGAAAAAGATGCGGGGTATGATGCTCACAGCACCTGGTATTCCCAAGCGGTCTCCCAATTAGGTACTAACCAGGCCGATCCATGTTTGGCTTCCGAGATCGGACGAGATCGGACGAGATCGGGCCTTTTCAGGGTGGTATGGCCGTGAGCGGTACTGCACTAGCAGATGGACACCCATGAAATGTCGAAAAAGATACGGGGTATGATGCTCACAGCACCTGGTATTCCCAAGCGGTCTCCCAATCAGGTACTAACCAGGCCGAACCATGCTTGGCTTCCTAGATCGGGCGAGATCGGGGCTTTTCAGGGTGGTATGGCCGTGAGCGGTACTGCTTTTGCAGATGGACACCCATGAAATGTCGAAAAAGATGCGGGGCAAGATGCTCACAGCATCTGGTATTCCCAAGCGGTCTCCCAATCAGGTACTAAACAGGCGGAACCCTGCTTGGCTGCCGAGATCGGACGAAATCGGGCGAGATCGGGCCTTATCAGGGTGGTATGGCCGTGAGCGGTACTGCTCTTGCAGATGGACACCCATGAAATGTCCAAAAAGGTGCGGGGTATGATGCTCACAGCACCTGGTATTCCCAACCGGTCTCCCAATCAGGTACTAACCAGGCCGAACCATGCTTGGCTGCCGAGATCGGACGAGATCGGGCGAGATCGGGCCTTTTCAGGGTGGTATGGCCGTGAGCGGTACTGCTCTTGCAGATGGACACCCATGAAATGTCGAAAAAGATGCGGGGCATGATGCTCACAGCACCTGGTATTCCCAAGCGGTCTACCAATCAGGTACGAACCAGGCCGAACCATGCTTGGCTGCCGAGATCGGACGAGATCGGGCGAGATCGGGCCTTTTCAGGGTGGTATGGCCGTGAGCGGTACTGCTTTTGCAGATGGACACCCATGAAATGTCGAAAAAGATGCGGGGCAAGATGCTCACAGCATCTGGTATTCCCAAGCGGTCTCCCAATCAGGTACTAAACAGGCGGAACCCTGCTTGGCTGCCGAGATCGGACGAGATCGGGCGAGATCGGGCCTTATCAGGGTGGTATGGCCGTGAGCGGTACTGCTCTTGCAGATGGACACCCATGAAATGTCGAAAAAGGTGCGGGGTATGATGCTCACAGCACCTGGTATTCCCAACCGGTCTCCCAATCAGGTACCAACCAGGCCGAACCATGCTTGGCTGCCGAGATCGGACGAGATCGGGCGAGATCGGGCCTTTTCAGGGTGGTATGGCCGTGAGCGGTACTGCTCTTGCAGATGGACACCCATGAAATGTCGCAAAAGACACGGGGTATGATGCTCACAGCACCTGGTATTCCCAAGCGGTCTCCCAATCAGGTACTAACCAGGCCGAACCATGCTTGGCTGCCGAGATCGGACGAGATCGGGCGAGATCGGGCCTTTTCAGGGTGGTATGGCCGTGAGCGGTACTGTACTAGCAGATGGACACCCATGAAATGTCGAAAAATATGCGGGGTATGATGCTCACAGCACCTGGTATTCCCAAGCGGTCTCCCAATCAGGTACGAACCAGGCCGAACCTTGCTTGGCTTCTGAGATCGGACGAGATCGGGCCTTTTCAGGGTGGTATGGCCGCGAGTGGTACTGCGCCTGCAGATGGACACCCATGAAATGTCGAAAAAGATGCGGGGTATGATGCTCACAGCACCTGGTATTCCCAAGGGGCCTCCCAATCAGGTACTAACCAGGCCGAACCATGCTTGGCTTCCGAGATCGGACGAGATTGGGCCTTTTCAGGGTGGTATGGCCGGGGGCGGTACTGCACTAGCAGATGGACACCCATGAAATGTCGAAAAAGGTGCGGGGTATGATGCTCACAGCATCTGGTATTCCCAAGCGGTCTCCCAATCAGGTACTAACCAGGCCGAACCACGCTTGGCTTCCGAGATCAGACGAGATCGGGCCTTTTCAGGGTGGTATGGCCGTGAGCGGTACTGCACCAGCAGATGGACACCCATGAAATGTCGAAAAAGATGCTGGGTATGATGCTCACAGCACCTGGTATTCCCAAGCGGTCTCCCAATCAGGTACTAACCAGGCCGAACCAAGCTTGGCTTCCGAGATCAGAGGAGATCGGGCCTTTTCAGGGTGGTATGGCCGTGAGCGGTACTGCTCTTGCAGATGGACACCCATGAAATGTCGAAAAAGATGCGGGGTATGATGCTCACAGCACCTGGTATTCCCAAGCGGTCTCCCAATCAGGTACTAACCAGGCCAAACCATGCTTGGCTTCCGAGATCGGACGAGATCGGGCCTTTTCGGGGTGGTATGGCCGTGAGCGGTACTGCACTAGCAGATGGACACCCATGAAATGTCGAAAAAGATGCGGGGTATGATGCTCACAGCACTTGGTATTCCCAAGCGGTCTCCCAATCAGGTACTAAACGGGCCGAACCATGCTTGGCTGCCGAGACAGGACGAGATCGGGCCTTTTCAGGGTGGTATGGCCGTGAGCGGTACTGCACTAGCAGATGGACACCCATGAAATGTCGAAAAAGATGCGGGGTATGATGCTCACAGCACTTGGTATTCCCAAGCGGTCTCCCAATCAGGTACTAACCAGGCCGAACCATGCTTGGCTTCCGTGATCGGACGAGATCGGGCCTTTTCAGGGTGGTATGGCCGTGAGCGGTACGGCACCAGCAGATGGACACCCATGAAATGTCAAAAAAGATGCGGGGTATGATGCTCACAGCACCTGGTATTCCCAAGCGGTCTCCCAATCAGGTACTAACCAGGCCGAACCATGCTTGGTTTCCGAGTTTGGACGAGATCGGGCCTTTTCAGGGTGGTATGGCCGTGGGCGGTACTGCTCTTGCAGATGGACACCCATGAAATGTCGAAAAAGATGCGGGGTATGATGCTCACGGTACCTGGTATTCCCAAGCGGTCTCCCAATCAGGTACTAACCAGGCCGAGCCATGCTTGGCTTCCGAGATCGGATGAAATCGGTCCTTTTCAGGGTGGTATGGCCGTAAGCAGTACTGCTCTTGCAGATGGACACCCATGAAATGTCGAAAAAGATGCGGTTTATGATGCTCACAGCACCTGGTATTCCCAAGCGGTCTCCCAATCAGGTACTAAACAGGCCGAACTATGCTTGGCTTCCGAGATCGGATGAGATCGGGCCTTTTCAGGGTGGTATGGCCGTGAGCGGTACTGCACTAGCAGATGGACACCCATGAAATGTCGAAAAAGATGCGGGGTATGATGCTCACAGCACCTGGTATTCCCAAGCGGTCTCCCAATCAGGTACTAACCAGGCCGAACCATGCTTGGCTTCCGAGATCGGGCGAGATCGGGCCTTTTCTGGGTGGTATGGCCGTGAGCGGTACTGCTCTTGCAGATGGACACCCATGAAATGTCGAAAAAGATGCGGGGTATGATGCTCACAGCACCTGGTATTCCCAAGCGGTCTCCCAATCAGGTACTAAACAGGCCGAACCATGCTTGGCTTCCAAGATCGGACGAGATAGGGCCTTTTCAGGGTGGTATGGCCGTGAGCGGTACTGTTCCTGCAGATGGACACCCATGAAATGTCGAAAAAGATGCGGGGTATGATGCTCACAGCACCTGGTATTCCCAAGCGGTCTCCCAATCAGGTACGAACCAGGCCGAACCTTGCTTGGCTTCTGAGATCGGACGAGATCGGGCCTTTTCAGGGTGGTATGGCCGCGAGTAGTACTGCGCCTGCAGATGGACACCCATGAAATGTCGAAAAAGATGCGGGGTATGATGCTCACAGCACCTGGTATTCCCAAGGGGCCTCCCAATCAGGTACTAACCAGGCCGAACCATGCTTGGCTTCCGAGATCGGACGAGATTGGGCCTTTTCAGGGTGGTATGGCCGGGGGCGGTACTGCACTAGCAGATGGACACCCATGAAATGTCGAAAAAGGTGCGGGGTATGATGCTCACAGCATCTGGTATTCCCAAGCGGTCTCCCAATCAGGTACTAACCAGGCCGAACCATGCTTGGCTTCCGAGATCAGACGAGATCGGGCCTTTTCAGGGTGGTATGGCCGTGAGCGGTACTGCACCAGCAGATGGACACCCATGAAATGTCGAAAAAGATGCTGGGTATGATGCTCACAGCACCTGGTATTCCCAAGCGGTCTCCCAATCAGGTACTAACCAGGCCGAACAATGCTTGGCTTCCGAGATCAGAGGAGATCGGGCCTTTTCAGGGTGGTATGGCCGTGAGCGGTACTGCTCTTGCAGATGGACACCCATGAAATGTCGAAAAAGATGCGGGGTATGATGCTCACAGCACCTGGTATTCCCAAGTGGTCTCCCAATCAGGTACTAACCAGGCCGAACCATGCTTGGCTTCCGAGATCGGACGAGATCGGGCCTTTTCGGGGTGGTATGGCCGTGAGCGGTACTGCACTAGCAGATGGACACCCATGAAATGTCGAAAAAGATGCGGGGTATGATGCGATCCGAGATCGGACGAGATCGGGCCTTTTCAGGGTGGTATGGCCGTAAGCAGTACTGCTCTTGCAGATGGACACCCATGAAATGTCGAAAAAGATGCGGGGTATGATGCTCACAGCACTTGGTATTCCCAAGCGGTCTCCCAATCAGGTACTAACCAGGCCGAACCATGCTTGGCTTCCGTGATCGGACGAGATCGGGCCTTTTCAGGGTGGTATGGCCGTGAGCGGTACGGCACCAGCAGATGGACACCCATGAAATGTCAAAAAAGATGCGGGGTATGATGCTCACAGCACCTGGTATTCCCAAGCGGTCTCCCAATCAGGTACTAACCAGGCCGAACCATGCTTGGTTTCCGAGTTTGGACGAGATCGGGCCTTTTCAGGGTGGTATGGCCGTGAGCGGTACTGCTCTTGCAGATGGACACCCATGAAATGTCGAAAAAGATGCGGGGTATGATGCTCACGGTACCTGGTATTCCCAAGCGGTCTCCCAATCAGGTACTAACCAGGCCGAGCCATGCTTGGCTTCCGAGATCGGACGAAATCGGTCCTTTTCAGGGTGGTATGGCCGTAAGCAGTGCTGCTCTTGCAGATGGACACCCATGAAATGTCGAAAAAGATGCGGTTTATGATGCTCACAGCACCTGGTATTCCCAAGCGGTCTCCCAATCAGGTACTAAACAGGCCGAACTATGCTTGGCTTCCGAGATCGGATGAGATCGGGCCTTTTCAGGGTGGTATGGCCGTGAGCGGTACTGCACTAGCAGATGGACACCAATGAAATGTCGAAAAAGATGCGGGGTATGATGCTCACATCACCTGGTATTCCCAAGCGGTCTCCCAATCAGGTACTAACCAGGCCGAACCATGCTTGGCTTCCGAGATCGGGCGAGATCGGGCCTTTTCTGGGTGGTATGGCCGTGAGCGGTACTGCTCTTGCAGATGGACACCCATGAAATGTCGAAAAAGATGCGGGGTATGATGCTCACAGCACCTGGTATTCCCAAGCGGTCTCCCAATCAGGTACTAAACAGGCCGAACCATGCTTGGCTTCCAAGATCGGACGAGATAGGGCCTTTTCAGGGTGGTATGGCCGTGAGCGGTACTGTTCCTGCAGATGGACACCCATGAAATGTCGAAAAAGATGCGGGGTATGATGCTCACAGCACCTGGTATTCCCAAGCGGTCTCCCAATCAGGTACGAACAAGGCCGAACCTTGCTTGGCTTCTGAGATCGGACGAGATCGGGCCTTTTCAGGGTGGTATGGCCGCGAGTGGTACTGCGCCTGCAGATGGACACCCATGAAATGTCGAAAAAGATGCGGGGTATGATGCTCACAGCACCTGGTATTCCCAAGGGGCCTCCCAATCAGGTACTAACCAGGCCGAACCATGCTTGGCTTCCGAGATCGGACGAGATTGGGCCTTTTCAGGGTGGTATGGCCGGGGGCGGTACTGCACTAGCAGATGGACACCCATGAAATGTCGAAAAAGGTGCGGGGTATGATGCTCACAGCATCTGGTATTCCCAAGCGGTCTCCCAATCAGGTACTAACCAGGCCGAACCATGCTTGGCTTCCGAGATCAGACGAGATCGGGCCTTTTCAGGGTGGTATGGCCGTGAGCGGTACTGCACCAGCAGATGGACACCCATGAAATGTCGAAAAAGATGCTGGGTATGATGCTCACAGCACCTGGTATTCCCAAGCGGTCTCCCAATCAGGTACTAACCAGGCCGAACAATGCTTGGCTTCCGAGATCAGAGGAGATCGGGCCTTTTCAGGGTGGTATGGCCGTGAGCGGTACTGCTCTTGCAGATGGACACCCATGAAATATCGAAAAAGATGCGGGGTATGATGCTCACAGCACCTGGTATTCCCAAGTGGTCTCCCAATCAGGTACTAACCAGGCCGAACCATGCTTGGCTTCCGAGATCGGACGAGATCGGGCCTTTTCGGGGTGGTATGGCCGTGAGCGGTACTGCACTAGCAGATGGACACCCATGAAATGTCGAAAAAGATGCGGGGTATGATGCTCACAGCACCTGGTATTCCCAAGCGGTCTCCCAATCAGGTACTAACCAGGCCGAACCATGCTTGGCTTCCGAGATCGGACGAGATCGGGCCTTTTCAGGGTGGTATGGCCGTAAGCAGTACTGCTCTTGCAGATGGACACCCATGAAATGTCGAAAAAGATGCGGGGTATGATGCTCACAGCACTTGGTATTCCCAAGCGGTCTCCCAATCAGGTACTAAACGGGCCGAACCATGCTTGGCTGCCGAGACAGGACGAGATCGGGCCTTTTCAGGGTGGTATGGCCGTGAGCGGTACTGCACTAGCAGATGGACACCCATGAAATGTCGAAAAAGATGCGGGGTATGATGCTCACAGCACTTGGTATTCCCAAGCGGTCTCCCAATCAGGTACTAACCAGGCCGAACCATGCTTGGCTTCCGAGATCGGGCGAGATCGGGCCTTTTCAGGGTGGTATGGCCGTGAGCGGTACTGCTCTTGCAGATGGACACCCATGAAATGTCGAAAAAGATGCGGGGTATGATGCTCACAGCACCTGGTATTCCCAAGCGGTCTCCCAATCAGGTACTAACCAGGCCGAACCATGCTTGGCTGCCGAGATCGGACGAGATCGGGCCTTTTCAGGGTGGTATGGCCGTCAGCGGTACTGCTCTTGCAGATGGACACCCATGAAATGTCGAAAAAGATGCGGGGTATGATGCTCACAGCACCTGGCATCCCCAAGCGGTCTCCCAATCAGGTGCTAACCAGGCCGAACCATGCTTGGCTTCCGAGGTCGGACGAGATCGGGCCTTTTCAGGGTGGTATGGCCGTGAGCGGTACTGCTCCTGCAGATGGACACCCATGAAATTTCGAAAAAGATGCGGGGTATGATAATCACAGCACCTGGTATTCCCAAGCGGTCTCCCAATCAGGTACTAAACAGGCCGCCCATGCTTGGCTTCCGGGATCAAGAGGGATCGGGCCTTTTCAGGGTGGTATGGCCGTAAGCAGTACTGCTCTTGCAGATGGACACCCATGAAATGTCGAAAAAGATGCGGTTTATGATGCTCACAGCACCTGGTATTCCCAAGCGGTCTCCCAATCAGGTACTAAACAGGCCGAACTATGCTTGGCTTCCGAGATCGGACGAGATCGGGCCTTTTCAGGGTGGTATGGCCGTGAGCGGTACTGCTCTTGCAGATGGACACCCATGAAATGTCGAAAAAGATGCGGGGTATGATGCTCACAGCACCTGGTATTCCCAAGCGGTCTCCCAATCAGGTACTAACCAGGCCGAACCATGCTTGGCTTCCGAGATCGGACGAGATCGGGCCTTTTCAGGGTGGTATGGCCGTAAGCAGTGCTGCTCTTGCAGATGGACACTCATGAAATGTCGAAAAAGATGCGGGGTATGATGCTCACAGCACCTGGTGTTCCCAAGCGGTCTCCCAATCAGGTACTAAACAGGCCGAACCATGCTTGGCTTCCGAGATTGGACGAGATCGGGTCTTTCAGGGTGGTATGGCCGTGAGCGGTACTGCTCTTGCAGATGGACACCCATGAAATGTCGAAAAAGATGCGGGGTATGATGCTCACAGCACCTGGTATTCCCAAGCGGTCTCCCAATCAGGTACTAACCAGGCCAAACCATGCTTGGCTTCCGGGATCAAAAGGGATCGGGCCTTTTCAGGGTGGTATGGCCGTAAGCAGTACTGCTCTTGCAGATGGACACCCATGAAATGTCGAAAAAGATGCGGGGCATGGTTCTCACAGAACCTGGTATTCCCAAGCGGTCTCCCAATCAGATACTAAACAGGCCGAACGATGCTTGGCTTCCGAGATCGGGCGAGATCAGGCCTTTTCAGGGTGGTATGGCTGTGAGCGGTACTGTTCATGCAGATGGACACCCATGAAATGTCGAAAAAGATGCGGGGTATGATGCTCACAGCACCTTGAATCCCAAGATCGGACGAGATCGGACGAGATCGGGCCTTTTCAGGGTGGTATGGCCGTGAGCGGTACTGCACTAGCAGATGGACACCCATGAAATGTCGATAAAGATGCGGGGTATGATGCTCACAGCACCTGGTATTCCCAAGCAGTCTCCCAATCAGGTACTAACCAGGCCGAACCATGCTTGGCTTCCAAGATCGGGCGAGATCGGGCCTTTTCAGGGTGGTATGGCCGTGAGCGATACTGCACTTGCAGATGGACACCCATGAAATGTCGAAAAAGATGCGGGGTATGATGCTCACAGCACCTGGTATTCCGAAGCGGTCTCCCAATCAGGTACTAACCAGGCCGAACAATGCTTGGCTGCCGAGATCGGACGAGATCGGACGAGATCGGGCCTTATCAGGGTGGTATGGCCGTGAGCGGTACTGCTCTTGCAGATGGACACCCATGAAATGTCGAAAAAGATGCGGGGTATGATGCTCACAGAACCTGGTATTCCCAAGCGGTCTCCCAATCAGGTACTAACCAGGCCGAACCATGCTTGGCTGCCGAGATCGGACGAGATCGGGCGAGATCAGGCCTCATCAGGGTGGTATGGCCGTGAGCGGTACTGCTCTTGCAGATGGACACCAATGAAATGTCGAAAAAGATGCGGGGCGTGATGCTCACAGCACCTGGTATTCCCAAGCGGTCTCCCAATCAGGTACTAACCAGGCCGAACCATGCTTGGCTGCCGAGAACGGACGAGATCGGGCCTTTTCAGGTTGGTATGGCCGTGAGCGGTACTACTCTTGCAGATGGACACCCATGAAATGTCGAAAAAGATGCGGGGTATGATGCTCACAGCACCTGGTATTCCCAAGCGGTCTCCCAATCAGGTACTAAACAGGTCGAACCATGCTTGGCTTCCGAGATCGGACGAGATCGGGCCTTTTCAGGGTGGTATGGCCGTGAGCTGTACTGCTCTTGCAGATGGACACCCATGAAATGTCGAAAATGATGCGGGGTATGATGCTCACAGCACCTGGTATTCCCAAGCGGTCTCCCAATCAGGTACTAAACAGGCCGAACCATGCTTGGCTTCCGAGATCGGACGAGATCGGGTCTTTCAGGGTGGTATGGCCGTGAGCGGTATTGCTTTTGCAGATGGACACCCATGAAATGTCGAAAAAGATGCGGGGCATGGTTCTCACAGAACCTGGTATGCCCAAGCGGTCTCCCAATCAGATACTAACCAGGCCGAACCATGCTTGGCTTCCAAGATCGGACGAGATCGGACGAGATCGGGCCTTTTCAGGGTGGTATGGCCGTGAGCGGTACTGCTCTTGCAGATGGACACCCATGAAATGTCGAAAAAGATGCGGGGCATGGTTCTCACAGCACCTGGTATTCCCAAGCGGTCTCCCAATCAGGTACTAAACAGGCCGAACAATGCTTGGCTTCCGAGATCGGGCGAGATCAGGCCTTTTCAGGGTGGTATGGCTGTGAGCGGTACTGTTCATGCAGATGGACACCCATGAAATGTCGAAAAAGATGCGGGGTATGATGCTCACAGCACCTGGTATTCCCAAGCGGTCTCCCAATCAGGTCCTAAACAGGCCGAACAATGTTTGGCTTCCGAGATTGGACGAGATCGGGCCTTTTCAGGGTGGTATGGCCGTAAGCGGTACTGCTCTCGCAGATGGACACCCATGAAATGTCGAAAAAGATGCGGGGCATGGTTCTCACAGCACCTGGTATTCCCAAGCGGTCTCCCAATCAGGTACTAACCATGCCGAACCATGCTTGGCTGCCGAGATCGGACGAGGTCGGGTGAGATCGGGCCTTTTCAGGGTGGTATGGCCGTGAGTGGTACTGCTCTTGCAGATGGACACCCATGAAATGTCGAAAAAGATGCGGGGTATGATGCTCACAGCACCTGGTATTCCCAAGCGGTCTCCCAATCAGGTACTAAACAGGCCGAACCATGCTTGGCTGCCGAGATCGGACGAGATCGGGCCTTTTCAGGGTGGTATGGCCGTGAGCGGTACTGCTTTAGCAGATGGACACCCATGAAATGTCGAAAAAGATGCAGGGTATGATGCTCACAGCACCTGGTATTCCCAAGCGGTCTCCCAATCAGGTACTAACCAGGCCGAACCATGCTTGGCTGCCGAGATCGGACGAGATCGGACGAGAACGGGCCTTTTCAGGGTGGTATGGCCGTCAGCGGTACTGCTCTTGCAGATGGACACCCATGAAATGTCGAAAAAGATGCGGGGTATGATGCTCACAGCACCTGGTATTCCCAAGCGGTCTCCCAATCAGGTACTAACCAGGCCGAACCATGCTTGGCTGCCGAGATCGGACGAGATCGGACGAGATCGTGCCTTTTCAGGGTGGTATGGCCGTCAGCGGTACTGCTCTTGCAGATGGACACCCATGAAATGTCGAAAAAGATGCGGGGTATGATGCTCACAGCACCTGGTATTCCCAAGCGGTCTCCCAATCAGGTACTAACCAGGCCGAACCATGCTTGGCTTCCGAGGTCGGGCGAGATCGGGCCTTTTCAGGGTGGTATGGCCGTGAGCGGTACTGCTCTTGCAGATGGACACCCATGAAATTTCGAAAAAGATGCGGGGTATGATAATCACAGCACCTGGTATTCCCAAGCGGTCTCCCAATCAGGTACTAACCAGGCCGAATCATGCTTGGCTTCCGAGATCAGGCGAGATCGGGCCTTTTCAGGGTGGTATGGCCGTGAGCGGTACTGCACTAGCAGATGGACACCCATGAAATGTCGAAAAAGATGCGGGGTATGATGCTCACAGAACCTGGTATTCCCAAACGGTCTCCCAATCAGGTACTAAACAGGCCGAACCATGCTTGGCTTCCGAGATTGGACGAGATCGGGCCTTTTCAGGGTGGTATGGCCGTGAGCGGTACTGCACTAGCAGATGGACACCCATGAAATGTCGAAAAAGATGCGGGGTATGATGCTCACAGCACCTGGTATTCCCAAGCGGTCTCCCAATCAGGTACTAAACAGGCCGAACCATGCTTGGCTTCCGAGATCGGACGAGATCGGGCCTTTTCAGGGTGGTATGGCCGTGAGCGGTACTGCATTAGCAGATGGACACCCATGAAATGTCGAAAAAGATGCGGGGTATGATGCTCACAGCACCTGGTATTCCCAAGCGGTCTCCCAATCAGGTACTAACCAGGCCGAACCATGCTTGGCTGCCGAGATCGAGCGAGATCGGGCCTTTTCAGGGTGGTATGGCCGTGAGCGGTACTGCTCCTGCAGATGGACTTCCATGAAATGTCGAAAAAGATGCGGGGTATGATGCTCAGAGCACCTGGTATTCCCAAGCGGTCTCCCAATCAGGTACTAACCAGGCCGAACCATGCTTGGCTTCCGAGATTGGACGAGATCAGGCCTTTTCAGGGTGGTATGGCCGTGAGCGGTACTGCCCTAGCAGATGGACACCCATGAAATGTCGAAAAACATGCGGGGTATGATGCTCACAGCACCTGGTATTCCCAAGCGGTCTCCCATTCAGGTACTAAACAGGCTGAACCATGCTTGGCTTCCGAGATCGGACGAGATCGGGCCTTTTCAGGGTGGTATGGCCGTGAGCAGTACTGCACTAGCAGATGGACACCCATGAAATGTCGAAAAACATGCGGGGTATGATGCTCACAGCACCTGGTATTCCCAAGCGGTCTCCCATTCAGGTACTAAACAGGCTGAACCATGCTTGGCTTCCGAGATCGGGCGAGATCAGGCCTTTTCAGGGTGGTATGGCTGTGAGCGGTACTGTTCATGCAGATGGACACCCATGAAATGTCGAAAAAGATGCGGGGTATGATGCTCACAGCACCTGGTATTCCCAAGCGGTCTCCCAATCAGGTACTAAACAGGCCGAACAATGCTTGGCTTCCGAGATTGGACGAGATCGGGCCTTTTCAGGGTGGTATGGCCGTAAGCGGTACTGCTCTCGCAGATGGACACCCATGAAATGTCGAAAAAGATGCGGGGCATGGTTCTCACAGCACCTGGTATTCCCAAGCGGTCTCCCAATCAGGTACTAACCAGGCCGAACGATGCTTGGCTGCCGAGATCGGACGAGGTCGGGCGAGATCGGGCCTTTTCAGGGTGGTATGGCCGTGAGTGGTACTGCTCTTGCAGATGGACACCCATGAAATGTCGAAAAAGATGCGGGGTATGATGCTCACAGCACCTGGTATTCCCAAGCGGTCTCCCAATCAGGTACTAAACAGGCCGAACCATGCTTGGCTGCCGAGATCGGACGAGATCGGGCCTTTTCAGGGTGGTATGGCCGTGAGCGGTACTGCTTTAGCAGATGGACACCCATGAAATGTCGAAAAAGATGCAGGGTATGATGCTCACAGCACCTGGTATTCCCAAGCGGTCTCCCAATCAGGTACTAACCAGGCCGAACCATGCTTGGCTGCCGAGATCGGACGAGATCGGACGAGAACGGGCCTTTTCAGGGTGGTATGGCCGTCAGCGGTACTGCTCTTGCAGATGGACACCCATGAAATGTCGAAAAAGATGCGGGGTATGATGCTCACAGCACCTGGTATTCCCAAGCGGTCTCCCAATCAGGTACTAACCAGGCCGAACCATGCTTGGCTGCCGAGATCGGACGAGATCGGACGAGATCGTGCCTTTTCAGGGTGGTATGGCCGTCAGCGGTACTGCTCTTGCAGATGGACACCCATGAAATGTCGAAAAAGATGCGGGGTATGATGCTCACAGCACCTGGTATTCCCAAGCGGTCTCCCAATCAGGTACTAACCAGGCCGAACCATGCTTGGCTTCCGAGGTCGGGCGAGATCGGGCCTTTTCAGGGTGGTATGGCCGTGAGCGGTACTGCTCTTGCAGATGGACACCCATGAAATTTCGAAAAAGATGCGGGGTATGATAATCACAGCACCTGGTATTCCCAAGCGGTCTCCCAATCAGGTACTAACCAGGCCGAATCATGCTTGGCTTCCGAGATCGGGCGAGATCGGGCCTTTTCAGGGTGGTATGGCCGTGAGCGGTACTGCACTAGCAGATGGACACCCATGAAATGTCGAAAAAGATGCGGGGTATAATGCTCACAGAACCTGGTATTCCCAAACGGTCTCCCAATCAGGTACTAAACAGGCCGAACCATGCTTGGCTTCCGAGATTGGACGAGATCGGGCCTTTTCAGGGTGGTATGGCCGTGAGCGGTACTGCACTAGCAGATGGACACCCATGAAATGTCGAAAAAGATGTGGGGTATGATGCTCACAGCACCTGGTATTCCCAAGCGGTCTCCCAATCAGGTACTAAACAGGCCGAACCATGCTTGGCTTCCGAGATCGGACGAGATCGGGCCTTTTCAGGGTGGTATGGCCGTGAGCGGTACTGCATTAGCAGATGGACACCCATGAAATGTCGAAAAAGATGCGGGGTATGATGCTCACAGCACCTGGTATTCCCAAGCGGTCTCCCAATCAGGTACTAACCAGGCCGAACCTTGCTTGGCTGCCGAGATCGAGCGAGATCGGGCCTTTTCAGGGTGGTATGGCCATGAGCGGTACTGCTCCTGCAGATGGACTTCCATGAAATGTCGAAAAAGATGCGGGGTATGATGCTCAGAGCACCTGGTATTCCCAAGCGGTCTCCCAATCAGGTACTAACCAGGCCGAACCATGCTTGGCTTCCGAGATTGGACGAGATCGGGCCTTTTCAGGGTGGTATGGCCGTGAGCAGTACTGCACTAGCAGATGGACACCCATGAAATGTCGAAAATGATGCTGGGTATGATGCTCACAGCACCTGGTATTCCCAAGCGGTCTCCCAATCAGGTACTAACCAGGCCGAACCATGCTTGGCTGCCGAGATCGGGCGAGATCGGGCCTTTTCAGGGTGGTATGGCCGTGAGCGGTACTGCACTAGCAGATGGACACCCATGAAATGTCGAAAAAGATGCAGGGTATGATGCTCACAGCACCTGGTATTCCCAAGCGGTCTCCCAATCAGGTACTAACCAGGCCGAACCGTGCTTGGCTTCCGAGATCGGACGAGACCGGGCCTTTTCAGGGTGGTATGGCCGTGAACGGTACTGCTCTTGCAGATGGACACCCATGAAATGTCGAAAAAGATGCGGGGTATGATGCTCACAGCACCTGGTATTCCCAAGCGGTCTCCCAATCAGGTACTAACCAGGCCGAACCATGCTTGGCTTCCTAGATCGGACGAGATCGGACGAGATCGGGCCTTTTGAAAATGAAAATCAGACATAGGCATTGTCGTCATCATTGACTTGACAAAAAGCCTAGTAGTCATCATACCCTCAGCAGCGTATGACGAAATTGTATAGTGCTTCTCCACAAGTTCGTCTTCCCAGGCCAGACACATTTATGACATTTATTTATGACATATTCATACTTGTTAGCTCTCCGCCTTGAGCGCCATTTTCCGGCGACTACAAGTTGCCTCACCGATGCCAACAAGAATAAGATGGATCACTTACCTCTGTCTTTATACTTACCCTCCCTCAGTCATCCTGTGGAAGGTAGATCTGCACCAAACAACCTTCCTGTTTCTTCAATTCGACTTGACTTAATTTCATAGTAGGGATATGTGTAGTCGTCACGTCACGTGTTGCTGCAGGTTCAGAGACCTGATGGCAGTTGGGAAGAAGCTGTCCTTGAGCCTGTTTGTCCGTGCTTTGTAGGACCTGTAGCGTCTGCCAGATGGAAGCAACTGGAACAGGCCGTGTCCAGGGTGGTATGGGTCTCCAACAATGGACCCGGCTCTTCTGAGGTATCGGGGGTTGGCAATGTCTTCTAGCGATGGCAGAGAGCAGCCGACGATCTTCTGGGCAGTGTTTATCACTCTCTGTATGGCTTTTTTGTCTGCTGTCGTGCTTCCGGTATACCACACTGTGATGCCGTAAGTCAGGATGCTCTCCACAGTGGCTCTGTAGAAGGTTGCCAGAAGCTTGGTGACCAACTTGTCCCTTCTCAGTACCCTGAGGAAGTGGAGTCGTTTCTGGGCCTTCTTCACTAACACTGTGGTGTTTGTGGACCAGGAGAGCCTATCCGTGACGTGGACTCCCAGGAATTTGAACGATTGGACCCTGTCTACACATACTCCGTTAATGAGGAGTGGGGCCAGGTCTGTGCTGCGCTTGCGAAAGTCCAAGATTATTTCTTTAGTCTTTGCGGTATTCGGTACTGCACTAGAAGATGGACACCCATGAAATGTCGAAAAAGATGCGGGGTATGATGCTCACAGCACCTGGTATTCCCAAGCGGTCTCCCAATTAGGTACTAACCAGGCCGATCCATGTTTGGCTTCCGAGATCGGACGAGATCGGACGTGATCGGGCCTTTTCAGGGTGGTATGCCCGTGAGCGGTACTGCACTAGCAGATGGACACCCATGAAATGTCGAATAAGATGCGGGGTATGATGCTCACAGCATCTGGTATTCCCAAGCGGTCTCCCAATCAGGTACTAACCAGGCCAAACCATGCTTGGCTTCCTAGATCGGTCAAGATCGGGCCTTTTCAGGGTGGTATGGCCGTGAGCGGTACTACTTTTGCAGATGGACACCCATGAAATGTCGAAAAAGATGCGGGGTATGATGCTCACAGCACCTGGTATTCCCAAGCGGTCTCCCAATCAGGTACTTACCAGGCCGAACCATGCTTGGCTTCCGAGATCAGAGGAGATTGGGCCTTTTCAGGGTGGTATGGCCGTGAGCGGTATTACTCTTGCAGATGGACACCCATGAAATGTCGAAAAAGATGCGGGGCAAGATGCTCACAGCACCTGGTAATCCCAAGCGGTCTCCCAATCAGGTACTAAACAGGCGGAACCCTGCTTGGCTGCCGAGATCGGACGAGATCGGGCGAGATCGGGCCTTATCAGGGTGGTATTGCCGTGAGCGGTACTGCTCTTGCAGATGGACACCCATGAAATGTCGAAAAAGGTGCGGGGTATGATGCTCACAGCACCTGGTATTCCCAAGCGGTCTCCCAATCAGGTACTAACCAGGCCGAACCATGCTTGGCTGCCGAGAACGGACGAGATCGGGCGAGATCGGGCCTTTTCAGGGTGGTATGGCCGTGAGCGGTACTGCACTAGCAGATGGACACCCATGAAATGTCGAAAAAGATGCGGGGTATGATGCTCACAGCACCTGGTATTCCCAAGCGGTCTCCCAATCAGGTACTAACCAGGCCGAACCATGCTTGGCTTCCTAGATCGGACGAGATCGGGCCTTTTCAGGGTGGTATGGCCGTGAGCGGTACTGCTTTTGCAGATGGACACCCATGAAATGTCGAAAAAGATGCGGGGTATGATGCTCACAGCACCTGGTATTCCCAAGCGGTCTCCCAATCAGGTACTAACCAGGCCGAACCATGCTTGGCTGCCGAGATCGGACGAGATCGGGCGAGATCGGGCCTTATCAGGGTGGTATGGCCGAGAGCGGTACTGCTCTTGCAGATGGACACCCATGAAATGTCGAAAAAGATGCGGGGTCTGATGCTCACAGCACCTGGTAATCCCAAGCGGTCTCCCAATCAGGTACTAAACAGGCCGAACAATGCTTGGCTTCCGAGATCGGGCGAGATCGGGCCTTTTCAGGGTGGTATGGCCGTGAGCGGTACTGCTTTTGCAGATGGACACCCATGAAATGTCGAAAAAGATGCGGGGTATGATGCTCACAGCACCTGGTATTCCCAAGCGGTCTCCCAACCAGGTACTAACCAGGCCCAACCATGCTTGGCTTCCAAGATCGGACGAGATCGGGCCTTTTCAGGGTGGTATGGCCGTGAGCGGTACTGCACTAGCAGATGGACACCCATGAAATGTCGAAAAAGATGCTGGGTATGATGCTCACAGCACCTGGTATTCCCAAGCGGTTTCCCAATCAGGTACTAACCAGGCCGAACCATGCTTGGCTTCCGAGATCGGACGAGATCAGGCCTTTTCAGGGTGGTATGGCCGTGAGCGGTACTGCTCTTGCAGATGGACACCCATGAGCTAAAGTATTAATTCGACCTTCTACACCTGCTACCCAAATCAATTGGGATTTGACATTATTCAAAGTCAGTTGGAATATTCAGGTTATAAAAGAGGGGGGAAAAGGCAGGAATATATACAGCTATGTTTTACTTTTGTGCATTTCAGGCCAAATTGGTATTTGTCTTTGAGTCAGCAATAATAACAAAGGAGTAAAGTCAGCTTGATTGCAGTAAGACTTTTTGCACTCTATACACTCAATTTTCACATGTTGTTTTACTTCTGGACGCTGCAAATGGACTGCACATCTGTTGCATCGTGTGTGTATGTGTATTACCGTACTTTGAATTTTGATTTAAACCTTTACAACCCAACTACCTCAGATCAAGCAATTATAATGTAAAGTAGTAGATGTTTAAAAAAAGCACCAAATGCAAAAAGATAACAAAATAACAATACTAAATAGTCAAATAAGCAACTCCATTATTCTTTTAGAGAAAATATCTCAGCGGGGTCAAGTCATTCAATTCAAATCGACTGGTAATCAGATTCAATTAAAGACTAACTGATTGGGTGCAATGTTGTAGTGGCAGCACAATTAAATGAATTCACTGAATTTAAATGGGATTTATAAGTGTTTTCACATTTTATACTGTAAAACAAAAAATCCCATAGGATTTATGGTTAAACACTGGAGCTACAGAATTTTACCAGAAATTACATTCAATTGGTATAGCACTTCAATAACCACCAATTTATTGGAACACTATTGTAGATTTTTCATTTCACTGAAACTAAAATTATATTGCTCCACCACCACATGCACACACCCCTTTTTTACTGTATAACTCTAGCAACCACAAGTATTTTATTTTTATTTTTTTAAGAAGAAAATGACTGACTATTCTTCTGTCTGTTCAGATATCACTACTTTTACATGATAAGAGAAGTAATTTTTAAAGAAGGCTCAGCAAAATACCCAGCATTCAATAGTACTGGCATGCTGGATCTTGCAAACTACACTCCTCAACTGCACGGAAAAAAAATAGAAAAAAACAGTCATACATTGTCTGCAGTACTTTCCACTCATTCGCTTACACTTTGTACTCCATCCTTTCTACACAAAAAGCATCATCCCGCTGTTACAGAGTAAAGAAGGTTGCACAGAGTCCTTTTCTTGCTGTTCTGTCTCTTTAGAACAGAAGGACACTTTGCGCTTCACAGAATGCAAGTCTACAAGTACTGCTGCTTAGATGTGGTTGAATGTTAGGCCCCTAAGAAATACATGTGAAGCAACAGCAATGCTTTACAAGGTGTCTATTGTTTATATAAATAAACATAAAACAGGTTACGAAAACATGCTGTAAAATCCAAATCATATTTTATCATAGTTTCACATGCTTAAACTAATAGTAATTGTTTAGTATAAATGATCGTCATGTGAAAGACATTGTTTAGTATTCTTTCATTCATTCATTCTCTCAACCGCTTATCCTCACAAGGGTCACGGGGGGTGCTAAGGCCTATCCCAGCTATCTACGGGCACCAGGCGGGGGACAAAAGAATGAACATAATTTAAAGTAATTGCTCTAC
The DNA here is from genome assembly GCF_051989575.1 of Stigmatopora nigra. Classification (NCBI taxonomy): domain Eukaryota; kingdom Metazoa; phylum Chordata; class Actinopteri; order Syngnathiformes; family Syngnathidae; genus Stigmatopora; species Stigmatopora nigra. The sequence goes on from NW_027551603.1 coordinate 2,244,112, forward strand.
AGTTGTACTGCATACCGGAGGTCATTTAATTCATTCAGATCAAGAACCTCAAATAACATATCGGCTGGTATTGTTGGAGATGGAAATCCAACTCATTTTATCTCTGAGGGCTAGCTGCGAATGCACTTGCATTATGTCAGTAAAATTCTAGAAATCATAGCGAAAGGGTTATTTTTCAAGAAAATCTGTTCCCGAAAGACCGACAAATTGTCTTTATTTGATGCTCTTGTCAGGAGAGGTTGGATTGCCTTTCCTGGCATGACGTCACGATAACTATCAGCTGTCACTAATTACGTGATTAGATTATTTTTGGCGTCACTGGACAAGGTCCAAGTGGACATGGGGAAGCTGGAGCACCTCTTTGAGTCCAGGGCCAAAGAGACGCCATGGGCCAAGAAAGCGCCAGAGAGCAAAAAGTCCGAGATCCTGGTTCTGGACTCCAAGCGGAGCACCGCCATCAACATCGGGATGACGGTCCTGCCCGCCGTTCACGTCATCAAGAGCGCCATCCTCAACTTTGACCACTTTGCCATCAACAAGGAGGGTGTGGAGAAGATCCTGAGCATGACGCCCACAGAGGAGGAGAAGCAGAAGATCCGCGAGGCTCGCTCGGCCAATCCCGACGTTCCCCTGGGGACGGCCGAGGAATTCCTCTCGGGCCTGGCTTCCGTCAGCGCCTTGACCCCCCGCCTGCAGCTGTGGTCTTTCAAACTCAACTATGAGGCACTCGAGCAGGAGATCGCCGAGCCCCTGTTTGACCTGAAGTTGGGCATGGAGCAGCTGGCCGGCAACCGGACCTTCAAGAAGATCCTGGCCACGCTGCTGGCCGTGGGGAACTTCCTCAACGGGTGTCCTCCTCACCAGAATCTTCAGGCTCCCTCCATGGTGAATCAATTCCTCTGGGCATAGGCATAAGATAACTTGGGCGCTCTCTGGTGGTTGTACGCACCTGGGCATCATGATGAAACGGTAAAGGCTTCCCAGGGCGACGTGCATAGCAGTGGTGGGGCGTATGAGTACGCTGCGGCTCTAACTCTTCTACCAGCTGTGGCTCATCTCTAGAAATGATGTGCCTGAGAGCCCCGCACCACGGTGTGTCCATTACAAAATTCCTAAACGATTCTGAGGGGTTTCTTATACATTCCAAGCAGTCCGGTGTCTTCGAGGTGGATGGTTTGCGTCGCCGAGTGCGTCGGCGCGAGCGTGGGTGGCGCTCCGCTGGGTCCATAATGGTTGGATCGTGCTGTTACGATTTCGCCGCGTAGTGCGACGCGATCGTAGGGTAAGTTGAACCCAGATGCAGAGTCGCCGAAGTAATTGGAAAGGTGAGGCATTTCTGTAGCTCTTGTTGGTTGATTTAATAAACGGGGTAACATAACTTAAACAACTTGGCTTGACCACTCATTACAAACGAACTGAACATGCGGCGTGGCGTCAATGGAAACAGCAATTACTACGAGGATTAACAGGAAACGAAACCAGAACTTAACCAGTCGATCCAACCGCGTCCACAGAAAATCATAATGCTTAAATACCAAAAATAATCTAATCACGTAATTAGTGACAGCTGATAGTTATCGTGACGTCATGCCAGGAAAGGCAATCCAACCACTCCTGACAGCTCTGAGTGATTTTGGATCCTTTGTTTCTCCCCCAAGTAATGAGGACATGTTCTTTTTAAGATAGCTCTCCATCTAAGTCCTACTATAGGTCCAGTCTTGGTAAAAGGTGCATGATGACAACTGATCTATCTGAAATCCAGAATTTGATCTGGATTTCAGATAGATCACCCATGAAATGTCGAAAAAGATGCGGGGTATGATGCTCACAGCACCTGGTATTCCCAAGCGGTCTCCCAATCAGGTACTAACCAGGCCGTACCATGCTTGGCTTCCGAGATCGAATGAGATCGGGCCTTTTCAGGGTGGTATGGCCGTGAGCGGTACTGCTTTTGCAGATGGACACCCATGAAATGTCGAAAAAGATGCGGGGTATGATGCTCACAGCACCTGGTATTCCCAAGCGGTCTCCCAATCAGGTACTAACCAGGCCGAACCATGCTTGGCTTCCGAGATCGGACGAGATCGGGCCTTTTCAGGGTGGTATGGCCGTGAACGGTACTGCACTAGCAGATGGACACCCATGAAATGTCGAAAAAGATGCGGGGTATGGTTCTCACAGCACCTGGTATTCCCAAGCGGTCTCCCAATCTGGTACTAAACAAGTCTAACCATGCTTGGCTTCCGAGATCGGGCGAGATCGGGCCTTTTCAGGGTGGTATGGCCGTAAGCGGTACTGCTCTTGCAGATGGACACCCATGAGCTAAAGTATTAATTCGACCTTCTACACCTGCTACCCAAATCAATTGGGATTTGACATTATTCAAAGTCAGTTGGAATATTCAGGTTATAAAAGAGGGGGGAAAAGGCAGGAATATATACAGCTATGTTTTACTTTTGTGCATTTCAGGCCAAATTGGTATTTGTCTTTGAGTCAGCAATAATAACAAAGGAGTAAAGTCAGCTTGATTGCAGTAAGACATTTTGCACTCTATACACTCAATTTTCACATGTTGTTTTACTTCTGGACGCTGCAAATGGACTGCACATCTGTTGCATCGTGTGTATATATGTGTATTACCGTACTTTGAATTTTGATTTAAACCTTTACAACCCAACTACCTCAGATCAAGCAATTATAATGTAAAGTAGTAGATGTTTAAAAAAAGCACCAAATGCAAAAAGATAACAAAATAACAATACTAAATAGTCAAATAAGCAACTCCATTATTCTTTTAGAGAAAATATCTCAGCGGGGTCAAGTCATTCAATTCAAATCGACTGGTAATCAGATTCAATTAAAGACTAACTGATTGGGTGCAATGTTGTAGTGGCAGCACAACTAAATGAATTCACTGAATTTAAATGGGATTTATAAGTGTTTTCACATTTTATACTGTAAAACAAAAAATCACATAGGATTTATGGTTAAACACTGGAGCTACAGAATTTTACCAGAAATTACATTCAATTGGTATAGCACTTCAATAACCACCAATTTATTGGAACACTATTGTAGATTTTTCATTTCACTGAAACTAAAATTATATTGCTCCACCACCACATGCACACACCCCTTTTTTACTGTATAACTCTAGCAACCACAAGTATTTTATTTTTATTTTTTTAAGAAGAAAATGACTGACTATTCTTCTGTCTGTTCAGATATCACTACTTTTACATGATAAGAGAAGTAATTTTTAAAGAAGGCTCAGCAAAATACCCAGCATTCAATAGTACTGGCATGCTGGATCTTGCAAACTACACTCCTCAACTGCACGGAAAAAAAATAGAAAAAAACAGTCATACATTGTCTGCAGTACTTTCCACTCATTCGCTTACACTTTGTACTCCATCCTTTCTACACAAAAAGCATCATCCCGCTGTTACAGAGTAAAGAAGGTTGCACAGAGTCCTTTTCTTGCTGTTCTGTCTCTTTAGAACAGAAGGACACTTTGCGCTTCACAGAATGCAAGTCTACAAGTACTGCTGCTTAGATGTGGTTGAATGTTAGGCCCCTAAGAAATACATGTGAAGCAACAGCAATGCTTTACAAGGTGTCTATTGTTTATATAAATAAACATAAAACAGGTTACGAAAACATGCTGTAAAATCCAAATCATATTTTATCATAGTTTCACATGCTTAAACTAATAGTAATTGTTTAGTATAAATGATCGTCATGTGAAAGACATTGTTTAGTATTCTTTCATTCATTCATTCTCTCAACCGCTTATCCTCACAAGGGTCACGGGGGGTGCTAAGGCCTATCCCAGCTATCTACGGGCACCAGGCGGGGGACAAAAGAATGAACATAATTTAAAGTAATTGCTCTACAGTTGTACTGCATACCGGAGGTCATTTAATTCATTCAGATCAAGAACCTCAAATAACATATCGGCTGGTATTGTTGGAGATGGAAATCCAACTCATTTTATCTCTGAGGGCTAGCTGCGAATGCACTTGCATTATGTCAGTAAAATTCTAGAAATCATAGCGAAAGGGTTATTTTTCAAGAAAATCTGTTCCCGAAAGACCGACAAATTGTCTTTATTTGATGCTCTTGTCAGGAGAGGTTGGATTGCCTTTCCTGGCATGACGTCACGATAACTATCAGCTGTCACTAATTACGTGATTAGATTATTTTTGGCGTCACTGGACAAGGTCCAAGTGGACATGGGGAAGCTGGAGCACCTCTTTGAGTCCAGGGCCAACGAGACGCCATGGGCCAAGAAAGCGCCAGAGAGCAAAAAGTCCGAGATCCTGGTTCTGGACTCCAAGCGGAGCACCGCCATCAACATCGGGATGACGGTCCTGCCCGCCGTTCACGTCATCAAGAGCGCCATCCTCAACTTTGACGACTTTGCCATCAACAAGGAGGGTGTGGAGAAGATCCTGAGCATGACGCCCACAGAGGAGGAGAAGCAGAAGATCCGCGAGGCTCGCTCGGCCAATCCCGACGTTCCCCTGGGGACGGCCGAGGAATTCCTCTCGGGCCTGGCTTCCGTCAGCGCCTTGACCCCCCGCCTGCAGCTGTGGTCTTTCAAACTCAACTATGAGGCACTCGAGCAGGAGATCGCCGAGCCCCTGTTTGACCTGAAGTTGGGCATGGAGCAGCTGGCCGGCAACCGGACCTTCAAGAAGATCCTGGCCACGCTGCTGGCCGTGGGGAACTTCCTCAACGGGTGTCCTCCTCACCAGAATCTTCAGGCTCCCTCCATGGTGAATCAATTCCTCTGGGCATAGGCATAAGATAACTTGGGCGCTCTCTGGTGGTTGTACGCACCTGGGCATCATGATGAAACGGTAAAGGCTTCCCAGGGCGACGTGCATAGCAGTGGTGGGGCGTATGAGTACGCTGCGGCTCTAACTCTTCTACCAGCTGTGGCTCTAACTCTTCTACCAGCTGTGGCTCATCTCTAGAAATGATGTGCCTGAGAGCCCCGCACCACGGTGTGTCCATTACAAAATTCCTAAACGATTCTGAGGGGTTTCTTATACATTCCAAGCAGTCCGGTGTCTTCGAGGTGGATGGTTTGCGTCGCCGAGTGCGTCGGCGCGAGCGTGGGTGGCGCTCCGCTGGGTCCATAATGGTTGGATCGTGCTGTTACGATTTCGCCGCGTAGTGCGACGCGATCGTAGGGTAAGTTGAACCCAGATGCAGAGTCGCCGAAGTAATTGGAAAGGTGAGGCAGATCTGTAGCTCTTGTTGGTTGATTTAATAAACGGGGTAACATAACTTAAACAACTTGGCTTGACCACTCATTACAAACGAACTGAACATGCGGCGTGGCGTCAATGGAAACAGCAATTACTACGAGGATTAACAGGAAACGAAACCAGAACTTAACCAGTCGATCCAACCGCGTCCACAGAAAATCATAATGCTTAAATACCAAAAATAATCTAATCACGTAATTAGTGACAGCTGATAGTTATCGTGACGTCATGCCAGGAAAGGCAATCCAACCACTCCTGACAGCTCTGAGTGATTTTGGATCCATTGTTTCTCCCCCAAGTAATGAGGACATGTTCTTTTTAAGATAGCTCTCCATCTAAGTCCTACTATAGGTCCAGTCTTGGTAAAAGGTGCATGATGACAACTGATCTATCTGAAATCCAGAATTTGATCTGGATTTCAGATAGATCACCCATGAAATGTCGAAAAAGATGCGGGGTATGATGCTCACAGCACCTGGTATTCCCAAGCGGTCTCCCAATCAGGTACTAACCAGGCCATACCATGCTTGGCTTCCGAGATCGAACGAGATCGGGCCTTTTCAGGGTGGTATGGCCGTGAGCGGTACTGCTCCAGCAGATGGACACCCATGAAATGTCGAAAAAGATGCGGGGTATGATGCTCACTGCACCTGGTATTCCCAAGCGGTCTCCCAATCAGGTACTAACCAGGCCGAACCATGCTTGGCTTCCGAGATCGGACGAGATCGGGCCTTTTCAGGGTGGTATGGCCGTGAGCGATATTGCTTTTGCAGATGGACACCCATGAAATGTCGAAAAAGATGCGGGGTATGCTGCTCACAGCACCTGGTATTCCCAAGCGGTCTCCCAATCAGGTACTAAACAGGCCGAACCATGCTTGGCTTCCGAGATCGGAGGAGATCGGGCCTTTTCAGGGTGGTATGGCCGTGAGCGGTGCTGCTCTTGCAGATGGACACCCATGAAATGTCGAAAAAGATGCGGGGTATGATGCTCACAGCACCTGGTATTCCCAAGCGGTCTCCCAATCAGGTACTAACCAGGCCGAACCATGCTTGGCTTCCGAGATCGGACGAGATCGGGCCTTTTCAGGGTGGTATGGCCGTGAACGGTACTGCACTAGCAGATGGACACCCATGAAATGTCGAAAAAGATGCGGGGCATGGTTCTCACAGCACCTGGTATTCCCAAGCGGTCTCCCAATCTGGTACTAAACAAGTCTAACCATGCTTGGCTTCCGAGATCGGGCGAGATCGGGCCTTTTCAGGGTGGTATGGCCGTGAGCGGTACTGCTTTTGCAGATGGACACCCATGAAATGTCGAAAAAGATGCGGGGTATGATGCTCACAGCACCTGGTATTCCCAAGCGGTCTCCCAACCAGGTACTAACCAGGCCCAACCATGCTTGGCTTCCAAGATCGGACGAGATCGGGCCTTTTCAGGGTGGTATGGCCGTGAGCGGAACTGCTCTTGCAGATGGACACCCATGAGCTAAAGTATTAATTCGACCTTCTACACCTGCTACCCAAATCAATTGGGATTTGACATTATTCAAAGTCAGTTGGAATATTCAGGTTATAAAAGAGGGGGGAAAAGGCAGGAATATATACAGCTATGTTTTACTTTTGTGCATTTCAGGCCAAATTGGTATTTGTCTTTGAGTCAGCAATAATAACAAAGGAGTAAAGTCAGCTTGATTGCAGTAAGACTTTTTGCACTCTATACACTCAATTTTCACATGTTGTTTTACTTCTGGACGCTGCAAATGGACTGCACATCTGTTGCATCGTGTGTGTATGTGTATTACCGTACTTTGAATTTTGATTTAAACCTTTACAACCCAACTACCTCAGATCAAGCAATTATAATGTAAAGTAGTAGATGTTTAAAAAAAGCACCAAATGCAAAAAGATAACAAAATAACAATACTAAATAGTCAAATAAGCAACTCCATTATTCTTTTAGAGAAAATATCTCAGCGGGGTCAAGTCATTCAATTCAAATCGACTGGTAATCAGATTCAATTAAAGACTAACTGATTGGGTGCAATGTTGTAGTGGCAGCACAACTAAATGAATTCACTGAATTTAAATGGGATTTATAAGTGTTTTCACATTTTATACTGTAAAACAAAAAATCACATAGGATTTATGGTTAAACACTGGAGCTACAGAATTTTACCAGAAATTACATTCAATTGGTATAGCACTTCAATAACCACCAATTTATTGGAACACTATTGTAGATTTTTCATTTCACTGAAACTAAAATTATATTGCTCCACCACCACATGCACACACCCCTTTTTTACTGTATAACTCTAGCAACCACAAGTATTTTATTTTTATTTTTTTAAGAAGAAAATGACTGACTATTCTTCTGTCTGTTCAGATATCACTACTTTTACATGATAAGAGAAGTAATTTTTAAAGAAGGCTCAGCAAAATACCCAGCATTCAATAGTACTGGCATGCTGGATCTTGCAAACTACACTCCTCAACTGCACGGAAAAAAAATAGAAAAAAACAGTCATACATTGTCTGCAGTACTTTCCACTCATTCGCTTACACTTTGTACTCCATCCTTTCTACACAAAAAGCATCATCCCGCTGTTACAGAGTAAAGAAGGTTGCACAGAGTCCTTTTCTTGCTGTTCTGTCTCTTTAGAACAGAAGGACACTTTGCGCTTCACAGAATGCAAGTCTACAAGTACTGCTGCTTAGATGTGGTTGAATGTTAGGCCCCTAAGAAATACATGTGAAGCAACAGCAATGCTTTACAAGGTGTCTATTGTTTATATAAATAAACATAAAACAGGTTACGAAAACATGCTGTAAAATCCAAATCATATTTTATCATAGTTTCACATGCTTAAACTAATAGTAATTGTTTAGTATAAATGATCGTCATGTGAAAGACATTGTTTAGTATTCTTTCATTCATTCATTCTCTCAACCGCTTATCCTCACAAGGGTCACGGGGGGTGCTAAGGCCTATCCCAGCTATCTACGGGCACCAGGCGGGGGACAAAAGAATGAACATAATTTAAAGTAATTGCTCTACAGTTGTACTGCATACCGGAGGTCATTTAATTCATTCAGATCAAGAACCTCAAATAACATATCGGCTGGTATTGTTGGAGATGGAAATCCAACTCATTTTATCTCTGAGGGCTAGCTGCGAATGCACTTGCATTATGTCAGTAAAATTCTAGAAATCATAGCGAAAGGGTTATTTTTCAAGAAAATCTGTTCCCGAAAGACCGACAAATTGTCTTTATTTGATGCTCTTGTCAGGAGAGGTTGGATTGCCTTTCCTGGCATGACGTCACGATAACTATCAGCTGTCACTAATTACGTGATTAGATTATTTTTGGCGTCACTGGACAAGGTCCAAGTGGACATGGGGAAGCTGGAGCACCTCTTTGAGTCCAGGGCCAAAGAGACGCCATGGGCCAAGAAAGCGCCAGAGAGCAAAAAGTCCGAGATCCTGGTTCTGGACTCCAAGCGGAGCACCGCCATCAACATCGGGATGACGGTCCTGCCCGCCGTTCACGTCATCAAGAGCGCCATCCTCAACTTTGACGACTTTGCCATCAACAAGGAGGGTGTGGAGAAGATCCTGAGCATGACGCCCACAGAGGAGGAGAAGCAGAAGATCCGCGAGGCTCGCTCGGCCAATCCCGACGTTCCCCTGGGGACGGCCGAGGAATTCCTCTCGGGCCTGGCTTCCGTCAGCGCCTTGACCCCCCGCCTGCAGCTGTGGTCTTTCAAACTCAACTATGAGGCACTCGAGCAGGAGATCGCCGAGCCCCTGTTTGACCTGAAGTTGGGCATGGAGCAGCTGGCCGGCAACCGGACCTTCAAGAAGATCCTGGCCACGCTGCTGGCCGTGGGGAACTTCCTCAACGGGTGTCCTCCTCACCAGAATCTTCAGGCTCCCTCCATGGTGAATCAATTCCTCTGGGCATAGGCATAAGATAACTTGGGCGCTCTCTGGTGGTTGTACGCACCTGGGCATCATGATGAAACGGTAAAGGCTTCCCAGGGCGACGTGCATAGCAGTGGTGGGGCGTATGAGTACGCTGCGGCTCTAACTCTTCTACCAGCTGTGGCTCATCTCTAGAAATGATGTGCCTGAGAGCCCCGCACCACGGTGTGTCCATTACAAAATTCCTAAACGATTCTGAGGGGTTTCTTATACATTCCAAGCAGTCCGGTGTCTTCGAGGTGGATGGTTTGCGTCGCCGAGTGCGTCGGCGCGAGCGTGGGTGGCGCTCCGCTGGGTCCATAATGGTTGGATCGTGCTGTTACGATTTCGCCGCGTAGTGCGACGCGATCGTAGGGTAAGTTGAACCCAGATGCAGAGTCGCCGAAGTAATTGGAAAGGTGAGGCAGATCTGTAGCTCTTGTTGGTTGATTTAATAAACGGGGTTACATAACTTAAACAACTTGGCTTGACCACTCATTACAAACGAACTGAACATGCGGCGTGGCGTCAATGGAAACAGCAATTACTACGAGGATTAACAGGAAACGAAACCAGAACTTAACCAGTCGATCCAACCGCGTCCACAGAAAATCATAATGCTTAAATACCAAAAATAATCTAATCACGTAATTAGTGACAGCTGATAGTTATCGTGACGTCATGCCAGGAAAGGCAATCCAACCACTCCTGACAGCTCTGAGTGATTTTGGATCCTTTGTTTCTCCCCCAAGTAATGAGGACATGTTCTTTTTAAGATAGCTCTCCATCTAAGTCCTACTATAGGTCCAGTCTTGGTAAAAGGTGCATGATGACAACTGATCTATCTGAAATCCAGAATTTGATCTGGATTTCAGATAGATCACCCATGAAATGTCGAAAAAGATGCGGGGTATGATGCTCACAACACCTGGTATTCCCAAGCGGTCTCCCAATCAGGTACTAACCAGGCCGTACCATGCTTGGCTTCCGAGATCGACCGAGATCGGGCCTTTTCAGGGTGGTATGGCCGTGAGCGGTACTGCTCCTGCAGATGGACACCCATGAAATGTCGAAAAAGATGCGGGGTATGCTGCTCACAGCACCTGGTATTCCCAAGCGGTCTCCCAATCAGGTACTAAACAGGCCGAACCATGCTTGGCTTCCGAGATCGGAGGAGATCGGGCCTTTTCAGGGTGGTATGGCCGTGAGCGGTACTGCTCTTGCAGATGGACACCCATGAAATGTCGAAAAAGATGCGGGGTATGATGCTCACAGCACCTGGTATTCCCAAGCGGTCTCCCAATCAGGTACTAACCAGGCCGAACCATGCTTGGCTTCCGAGATCGGACGAGATCGGGCCTTTTCAGGGTGGTATGGCCGTGAACGGTACTGCACTAGCAGATGGACACCCATGAAATGTCGAAAAAGATGCGGGGCATGGTTCTCACAGCACCTGGTATTCCCAAGCGGTCTCCCAATCTGGTACTAAACAAGTCTAACCATGCTTGGCTTCCGAGATCGGGCGAGATCGGGCCTTTTCAGGGTGGTATGGCCGTGAGCGGTACTGCTTTTGCAGATGGACACCCATGAAATGTCGAAAAAGATGCGGGGTATGATGCTCACAGCACCTGGTATTCCCAAGCGGTCTCCCAACCAGGTACTAACCAGGCCCAACCATGCTTGGCTTCCAAGATCGGACGAGATCGGGCCTTTTCAGGGTGGTATGGCCGTGAGCGGTACTGCACTAGCAGATGGACACCCATGAAATGTCGAAAAAGATGCGGGGCATGATGCTCCCAGCACCTGGTATTCCCAAGCGGTCTCCCAATCAGGTACTAACCAGGCCGAACCATGCTTGGCTTCCGAGATCAGACGAGATCAGGCCTTTTCAGGGTGGTATGGCCGTGAGCGGTACTGCTCTTGCAGATGGACACCCATGAGCTAAAGTATTAATTCGACCTTCTACACCTGCTACCCAAATCAATTGGGATTTGACATTATTCAAAGTCAGTTGGATTATTCAGGTTATAAAAGAGGGGGGAAAAGGCAGGAATATATACAGCTATGTTTTACTTTTGTGCATTTCAGGCCAAATTGGTATTTGTCTTTGAGTCAGCAATAATAACAAAGGAGTAAAGTCAGCTTGATTGCAGTAAGACTTTTTGCACTCTATACACTCAATTTTCACATGTTGTTTTACTTCTGGACGCTGCAAATGGACTGCACATCTGTTGCATCGTGTGTATATATGTGTATTACCGTACTTTGAATTTTGATTTAAACCTTTACAACCCAACTACCTCAGATCAAGCAATTATAATGTAAAGTAGTAGATGTTTAAAAAAAGCACCAAATGCAAAAAGATAACAAAATAACAATACTAAATAGTCAAATAAGCAACTCCATTATTCTTTTAGAGAAAATATCTCAGCGGGGTCAAGTCATTCAATTCAAATCGACTGGTAATCAGATTCAATTAAAGACTAACTGATTGGGTGCAATGTTGTAGTGGTAGCACAACTAAATGAATTCACTGAATTTAAATGGGATTTATAAGTGTTTTCACATTTTATACTGTAAAACAAAAAATCACATAGGATTTATGGTTAAACACTGGAGCTACAGAATTTTACCAGAAATTACATTCAATTGGTATAGCACTTCAATAACCACCAATTTATTGGAACACTATTGTAGATTTTTCATTTCACTGAAACTAAAATTATATTGCTCCACCACCACATGCACACACCCCTTTTTTACTGTATAACTCTAGCAACCACAAGTATTTTATTTTTATTTTTTTAAGAAGAAAATGACTGACTATTCTTCTGTCTGTTCAGATATCACTACTTTTACATGATAAGAGAAGTAATTTTTAAAGAAGGCTCAGCAAAATACCCAGCATTCAATAGTACTGGCATGCTGGATCTTGCAAACTACACTCCTCAACTGCACGGAAAAAAAATAGAAAAAAACAGTCATACATTGTCTGCAGTACTTTCCACTCATTCGCTTACACTTTGTACTCCATCCTTTCTACACAAAAAGCATCATCCCGCTGTTACAGAGTAAAGAAGGTTGCACAGAGTCCTTTTCTTGCTGTTCTGTCTCTTTAGAACAGAAGGACACTTTGCGCTTCACAGAATGCAAGTCTACAAGTACTGCTGCTTAGATGTGGTTGAATGTTAGGCCCCTAAGAAATACATGTGAAGCAACAGCAATGCTTTACAAGGTGTCTATTGTTTATATAAATAAACATAAAACAGGTTACGAAAACATGCTGTAAAATCCAAATCATATTTTATCATAGTTTCACATGCTTAAACTAATAGTAATTGTTTAGTATAAATGATCGTCATGTGAAAGACATTGTTTAGTATTCTTTCATTCATTCATTCTCTCAACCGCTTATCCTCACAAGGGTCACGGGGGGTGCTAAGGCCTATCCCAGCTATCTACGGGCACCAGGCGGGGGACAAAAGAATGAACATAATTTAAAGTAATTGCTCTACAGTTGTACTGCATACCGGAGGCCATTTTATTCATTCAGATCAAGAACCTCAAATAACATATCGGCTGGTATTGTTGGAGATGGAAATCCAACTCATTTTATCTCTGAGGGCTAGCTGCGAATGCACTTGCATTATGTCAGTAAAATTCTAGAAATCATAGCGAAAGGGTTATTTTTCAAGAAAATCTGTTCCCGAAAGACCGACAAATTGTCTTTATTTGATGCTCTTGTCAGGAGAGGTTGGATTGCCTTTCCTGGCATGACGTCACGATAACTATCAGCTGTCACTAATTACGTGATTAGATTATTTTTGGCGTCACTGGACAAGGTCCAAGTGGACATGGGGAAGCTGGAGCACCTCTTTGAGTCCAGGGCCAAAGAGACGCCATGGGCCAAGAAAGCGCCAGAGAGCAAAAAGTCCGAGATCCTGGTTCTGGACTCCAAGCGGAGCACCGCCATCAACATCGGGATGACGGTCCTGCCCGCCGTTCACGTCATCAAGAGCGCCATCCTCAACTTTGACGACTTTGCCATCAACAAGGAGGGTGTGGAGAAGATCCTGAGCATGACACCCACAGAGGAGGAGAAGCAGAAGATCCGCGAGGCTCGCTCGGCCAATCCCGACGTTCCCCTGGGGACGGCCGAGGAATTCCTCTCGGGCCTGGCTTCCGTCAGCGCCTTGACCCCCCGCCTGCAGCTGTGGTCTTTCAAACTCAACTATGAGGCACTCGAGCAGGAGATCGCCGAGCCCCTGTTTGACCTGAAGTTGGGCATGGAGCAGCTGGCCGGCAACCGGACCTTCAAGAAGATCCTGGCCACGCTGCTGGCCGTGGGGAACTTCCTCAACGGGTGTCCTCCTCACCAGAATCTTCAGGCTCCCTCCATGGTGAATCAATTCCTCTGGGCATAGGCATAAGATAACTTGGGCACTCTCTGGTGGTTGTACGCACCTGGGCATCATGATGAAACGGTAAAGGCTTCCCAGGGCGACGTGCATAGCAGTGGTGGGGCGTATGAGTACGCTGCGGCTCTAACTCTTCTACCAGCTGTGGCTCATCTCTAGAAATGATGTGCCTGAGAGCCCCGCACCACGGTGTGTCCATTACAAAATTCCTAAACGATTCTGAGGGGTTTCTTATACATTCCAAGCAGTCCGGTGTCTTCGAGGTGGATGGTTTGCGTCGCCGAGTGCGTCGGCGCGAGCGTGGGTGGCGCTCCGCTGGGTCCATAATGGTTGGATCGTGCTGTTACGATTTCGCCGCGTAGTGCGACGCGATCGTAGGGTAAGTTGAACCCAGATGCAGAGTCGCCGAAGTAATTGGAAAGGTGAGGCAGATCTGTAGCTCTTGTTGGTTGATTTAATAAACGGGGTAACATAACTTAAACAACTTGGCTTGACCACTCATTACAAACGAACTGAACATGCGGCGTGGCGTCAATGGAAACAGCAATTACTACGAGGATTAACAGGAAACGAAACCAGAACTTAACCAGTCGATCCAACCGCGTCCACAGAAAATCATAATGCTTAAATACCAAAAATAATCTAATCACGTAATTAGTGACAGCTGATAGTTATCGTGACGTCATGCCAGGAAAGGCAATCCAACCACTCCTGACAGCTCTGAGTGATTTTGGATCCTTTGTTTCTCCCCCAAGTAATGAGGACATGTTCTTTTTAAGATAGCTCTCCATCTAAGTCCTACTATAGGTCCAGTCTTGGTAAAAGGTGCATGATGACAACTGATCTATCTGAAATCCAGAATTTGATCTGGATTTCAGATAGATCACCCATGAAATGTCGAAAAAGATGCGGGGTATGATGCTCACAGCACCTGGTATTCCCAAGCGGTCTTCCAATCAGGTACTAACCAGGCCGCACCATGCTTGGCTTCCGAGATCGAACGAGATCGGGCGTTTTCAGGGTGGTATGGCCGTGAGCGGTACTGCACTAGCAGATGGACACCCATGAAATGTCGAAAAAGATGCGGGGTATGATGCTCACAGCACCTGGTATTCCCAAGCGGTCTCCCAATCAGGTACTAACCAGGCCGAACCATGCTTGGCTTCCGAGATCGGACGAGATCAGGCCTTTTCAGGGTGGTATGGCCGTGAACGGTACTGCACTAGCAGATGGACACCCATGAAATGTCGAAAAAGATGCGGGGCATGGTTCTCACAGCACCTGGTATTCCCAAGCGGTCTCCCAATCTGGTACTAAACAAGTCTAACCATGCTTGGCTTCCGAGATCGGGCGAGATCGGGCCTTTTCAGGGTGGTATGGCCGTGAGCGGTACTGCTTTTGCAGATGGACACCCATGAAATGTCGAAAAAGATGCGGGGTATGATGCTCACAGCACCTGGTATTCCCAAGCGGTCTCCCAACCAGGTACTAACCAGGCCCAACCATGCTTGGCTTCCAAGATCGGACGAGATCGGGCCTTTTCAGGGTGGTATGGCCGTGAGCGGTACTGCACTAGCAGATGGACACCCATGAAATGTCGAAAAAGATGCGGGGCATGATGCTCCCAGCACCTGGTATTCCCAAGCGGTCTCCCAGTCAGGTACTAACCAGGCCGAACCATGCTTGGCTTCCGAGATCGGACGAGATCAGGCCTTTTCAGGGTGGTATGGCCGTGAGCGGTACTGCTCTTGCAGATGGACACCCATGAGCTAAAGTATTAATTCGACCTTCTACACCTGCTACCCAAATCAATTGGGATTTGACATTATTCAAAGTCAGTTGGATTATTCAGGTTATAAAAGAGGGGGGAAAAGGCAGGAATATATACAGCTATGTTTTACTTTTGTGCATTTCAGGGCAAATTGGTATTTGTCTTTGAGTCAGCAATAATAACAAAGGAGTAAAGTCAGCTTGATTGCAGTAAGACTTTTTGCACTCTATACACTCAATTTTCACATGTTGTTTTACTTCTGGACGCTGCAAATGGACTGCACATCTGTTGCATCGTGTGTATATATGTGTATTACCGTACTTTGAATTTTGATTTAAACCTTTACAACCCAACTACCTCAGATCAAGCAATTATAATGTAAAGTAGTAGATGTTTAAAAAAAGCACCAAATGCAAAAAGATAACAAAATAACAATACTAAATAGTCAAATAAGCAACTCCATTATTCTTTTAGAGAAAATATCTCAGCGGGGTCAAGTCATTCAATTCAAATCGACTGGTAATCAGATTCAATTAAAGACTAACTGATTGGGTGCAATGTTGTAGTGGCAGCACAACTAAATGAATTCACTGAATTTAAATGGGATTTATAAGTGTTTTCACATTTTATACTGTAAAACAAAAAATCACATAGGATTTATGGTTAAACACTGGAGCTACAGAATTTTACCAGAAATTACATTCAATTGGTATAGCACTTCAATAACCACCAATTTATTGGAACACTATTGTAGATTTTTCATTTCACTGAAACTAAAATTATATTGCTCCACCACCACATGCACACACCCCTTTTTTACTGTATAACTCTAGCAACCACAAGTATTTTATTTTTATTTTTTTAAGAAGAAAATGACTGACTATTCTTCTGTCTGTTCAGATATCACTACTTTTACATGATAAGAGAAGTAATTTTTAAAGAAGGCTCAGCAAAATACCCAGCATTCAATAGTACTGGCATGCTGGATCTTGCAAACTACACTCCTCAACTGCACGGAAAAAAAATAGAAAAAAACAGTCATACATTGTCTGCAGTACTTTCCACTCATTCGCTTACACTTTGTACTCCATCCTTTCTACACAAAAAGCATCATCCCGCTGTTAGAGTAAAGAAGGTTGCACAGAGTCCTTTTCTTGCTGTTCTGTCTCTTTAGAACAGAAGGACACTTTGCGCTTCACAGAATGCAAGTCTACAAGTACTGCTGCTTAGATGTGGTTGAATGTTAGGCCCCTAAGAAATACATGTGAAGCAACAGCAATGCTTTACAAGGTGTCTATTGTTTATATAAATAAACATAAAACAGGTTACGAAAACATGCTGTAAAATCCAAATCATATTTTATCATAGTTTCACATGCTTAAACTAATAGTAATTGTTTAGTATAAATGATCGTCATGTGAAAGACATTGTTTAGTATTCTTTCATTCATTCATTCTCTCAACCGCTTATCCTCACAAGGGTCACGGGGGGTGCTAAGGCCTATCCCAGCTATCTACGGGCACCAGGCGGGGGACAAAAGAATGAACATAATTTAAAGTAATTGCTCTACAGTTGTACTGCATACCGGAGGCCATTTAATTCATTCAGATCAAGAACCTCAAATAACATATCGGCTGGTATTGTTGGAGATGGAAATCCAACTCATTTTATCTCTGAGGGCTAGCTGCGAATGCACTTGCATTATGTCAGTAAAATTCTAGAAATCATAGCGAAAGGGTTATTTTTCAAGAAAATCTGTTCCCGAAAGACCGACAAATTGTCTTTATTTGATGCTCTTGTCAGGAGAGGTTGGATTGCCTTTCCTGGCATGACGTCACGATAACTATCAGCTGTCACTAATTACGTGATTAGATTATTTTTGGCGTCACTGGACAAGGTCCAAGTGGACATGGGGAAGCTGGAGCACCTCTTTGAGTCCAGGGCCAAAGAGACGCCATGGGCCAAGAAAGCGCCAGAGAGCAAAAAGTCCGAGATCCTGGTTCTGGACTCCAAGCGGAGCACCGCCATCAACATCGGGATGACGGTCCTGCCCGCCGTTCACGTCATCAAGAGCGCCATCCTCAACTTTGACGACTTTGCCATCAACAAGGAGGGTGTGGAGAAGATCCTGAGCATGACGCCCACAGAGGAGGAGAAGCAGAAGATCCGCGAGGCTCGCTCGGCCAATCCCGACGTTCCCCTGGGGACGGCCGAGGAATTCCTCTCGGGCCTGGCTTCCGTCAGCGCCTTGACCCCCCGCCTGCAGCTGTGGTCTTTCAAACTCAACTATGAGGCACTCGAGCAGGAGATCGCCGAGCCCCTGTTTGACCTGAAGTTGGGCATGGAGCAGCTGGCCGGCAACCGGACCTTCAAGAAGATCCTGGCCACGCTGCTGGCCGTGGGGAACTTCCTCAACGGGTGTCCTCCTCACCAGAATCTTCAGGCTCCCTCCATGGTGAATCAATTCCTCTGGGCATAGGCATAAGATAACTTGGGCGCTCTCTGGTGGTTGTACGCACCTGGGCATCATGATGAAACGGTAAAGGCTTCCCAGGGCGACGTGCATAGCAGTGGTGGGGCGTATGAGTACGCTGCGGCTCTAACTCTTCTACCAGCTGTGGCTCATCTCTAGAAATGATGTGCCTGAGAGCCCCGCACCACGGTGTGTCCATTACAAAATTCCTAAACGATTCTGAGGGGTTTCTTATACATTCCAAGCAGTCCGGTGTCTTCGAGGTGGATGGTTTGCGTCGCCGAGTGCGTCGGCGCGAGCGTGGGTGGCGCTCCGCTGGGTCCATAATGGTTGGATCGTGCTGTTACGATTTCGCCGCGTAGTGCGACGCGATCGTAGGGTAAGTTGAACCCAGATGCAGAGTCGCCGAAGTAATTGGAAAGGTGAGGCAGATCTGTAGCTCTTGTTGGTTGATTTAATAAACGGGGTAACATAACTTAAACAACTTGGCTTGACCACTCATTACAAACGAACTGAACATGCGGCGTGGCGTCAATGGAAACAGCAATTACTACGAGGATTAACAGGAAACGAAACCAGAACTTAACCAGTCGATCCAACCGCGTCCACAGAAAATCATAATGCTTAAATACCAAAAATAATCTAATCACGTAATTAGTGACAGCTGATAGTTATCGTGACGTCATGCCAGGAAAGGCAATCCAACCACTCCTGACAGCTCTGAGTGATTTTGGATCCTTTGTTTCTCCCCCAAGTAATGAGGACATGTTCTTTTTAAGATAGCTCTCCATCTAAGTCCTACTATAGGTCCAGTCTTGGTAAAAGGTGCATGATGACAACTGATCTATCTGAAATCCAGAATTTGATCTGGATTTCAGATAGATCACCCATGAAATGTCGAAAAAGATGCGGGGTATGATGCTCACAGCACCTGGTATTCCCAAGCGGTCTCCCAATCAGGTACTAACCAGGCCGCACCATGCTTGGCTTCCGAGATCGAACGAGATCGGGCCTTTTCAGGGTGGTATGGCCGTGAGCGGTACTGCACTAGCAGATGGACACCCATGAAATGTCGAAAAAGATGCGGGGTATGATGCTCACAGCACCTGGTATTCCCAAGCGGTCTCCCAATCAGGTACTAACCAGGCCGAACCATGCTTGGCTTCCGAGATCGGACGAGATCGGGCCTTTTCAGGGTGGTATGGCCGTGAGCGGTACTGCCTTTGCAGATGGACACCCATGAAATGTCGAAAAAGATGCGGGGTATGCTGCTCACAGCACCTGGTATTCCCAAGCGGTCTCCCAATCAGGTACTAAACAGGCCGAACCATGCTTGGCTTCCGAGATCGGAGGAGATCGGGCCTTTTCAGGGTGGTATGGCCGTGAGCGGTACTGCTCTTGCAGATGGACACCCATGAAATGTCGAAAAAGATGCGGGGTATGATGCTCACAGCACCTGGTATTCCCAAGCGGTCTCCCAATCAGGTACTAACCAGGCCGAACCATGCTTGGCTTCCGAGATCGGACGAGATCGGGCCTTTTCAGGGTGGTATGGCCGTGAACGGTACTGCACTAGCAGATGGACACCCATGAAATGTCGAAAAAGATGCGGGGCATGGTTCTCACAGCACCTGGTATTCCCAAGCGGTCTCCCAATCTGGTACTAAACAAGTCTAACCATGCTTGGCTTCCGAGAACGGGCGAGATCGGGCCTTTTCAGGGTGGTATGGCCGTGAGCGGTACTGCTTTTGCAGATGGACACCCATGAAATGTCGAAAAAGATGCGGGGTATGATGCTCACAGCACCTGGTATTCCCAAGCGGTCTCCCAACCAGGTACTAACCAGGCCCAACCATGCTTGGCTTCCAAGATCGGACGAGATCGGGCCTTTTCAGGGTGGTATGGCCGTGAGCGGTACTGCACTAGCAGATGGACACCCATGAAATGTCGAAAAAGATGCGGGGTATGATGCTCACAGCACCTGGTATTCCCAAGCGGTCTCCCAGTCAGGTACTAACCAGGCCGAACCATGCTTGGCTTCCGAGATCGGACGAGATCAGGCCTTTTCAGGGTGGTATGGCCGTGAGCGGTACTGCTCTTGCAGATGGACACCCATGAGCTAAAGTATTAATTCGACCTTCTACACCTGCTACCCAAATCAATTGGGATTTGACATTATTCAAAGTCAGTTGGAATATTCAGGTTATAAAAGAGGGGGGAAAAGGCAGGAATATATACAGCTATGTTTTACTTTTGTGCATTTCAGGCCAAATTGGTATTTGTCTTTGAGTCAGCAATAATAACAAAGGAGTAAAGTCAGCTTGATTGCAGTAAGACTTTTTGCACTCTATACACTCAATTTTCACATGTTGTTTTACTTCTGGACGCTGCAAATGGACTGCACATCTGTTGCATCGTGTGTATATATGTGTATTACCGTACTTTGAATTTTGATTTAAACCTTTACAACCCAACTACCTCAGATCAAGCAATTATAATGTAAAGTAGTAGATGTTTAAAAAAAGCACCAAATGCAAAAAGATAACAAAATAACAATACTAAATAGTCAAATAAGCAACTCCATTATTCTTTTAGAGAAAATATCTCAGCGGGGTCAAGTCATTCAATTCAAATCGACTGGTAATCAGATTCAATTAAAGACTAACTGATTGGGTGCAATGTTGTAGTGGCAGCACAACTAAATGAATTCACTGAATTTAAATGGGATTTATAAGTGTTTTCACATTTTATACTGTAAAACAAAAAATCACATAGGATTTATGGTTAAACACTGGAGCTACAGAATTTTACCAGAAATTACATTCAATTGGTATAGCACTTCAATAACCACCAATTTATTGGAACACTATTGTAGATTTTTCATTTCACTGAAACTAAAATTATATTGCTCCACCACCACATGCACACACCCCTTTTTTACTGTATAACTCTAGCAACCACAAGTATTTTATTTTTATTTTTTTAAGAAGAAAATGACTGACTATTCTTCTGTCTGTTCAGATATCACTACTTTTACATGATAAGAGAAGTAATTTTTAAAGAAGGCTCAGCAAAATACCCAGCATTCAATAGTACTGGCATGCTGGATCTTGCAAACTACACTCCTCAACTGCACGGAAAAAAAATAGAAAAAAACAGTCATACATTGTCTGCAGTACTTTCCACTCCTTCGCTTACACTTTGTACTCCATCCTTTCTACACAAAAAGCATCATCCCGCTGTTACAGAGTAAAGAAGGTTGCACAGAGTCCTTTTCTTGCTGTTCTGTCTCTTTAGAACAGAAGGACACTTTGCGCTTCACAGAATGCAAGTCTACAAGTACTGCTGCTTAGATGTGGTTGAATGTTAGGCCCCTAAGAAATACATGTGAAGCAACAGCAATGCTTTACAAGGTGTCTATTGTTTATATAAATAAACATAAAACAGGTTACGAAAACATGCTGTAAAATCCAAATCATATTTTATCATAGTTTCACATGCTTAAACTAATAGTAATTGTTTAGTATAAATGATCGTCATGTGAAAGACATTGTTTAGTATTCTTTCATTCATTCATTCTCTCAACCGCTTATCCTCACAAGGGTCACGGGGGGTGCTAAGGCCTATCCCAGCTATCTACGGGCACCAGGCGGGGGACAAAAGAATGAACATAATTTAAAGTAATTGCTCTACAGTTGTACTGCATACCGGAGGTCATTTAATTCATTCAGATCAAGAACCTCAAATAACATATCGGCTGGTATTGTTGGAGATGGAAATCCAACTCATTTTATCTCTGAGGGCTAGCTGCGAATGCACTTGCATTATGTCAGTAAAATTCTAGAAATCATAGCGAAAGGGTTATTTTTCAAGAAAATCTGTTCCCGAAAGACCGACAAATTGTCTTTATTTGATGCTCTTGTCAGGAGAGGTTGGATTGCCTTTCCTGGCATGACGTCACGATAACTATCAGCTGTCACTAATTACGTGATTAGATTATTTTTGGCGTCACTGGACAAGGTCCAAGTGGACATGGGGAAGCTGGAGCACCTCTTTGAGTCCAGGGCCAAAGAGACGCCATGGGCCAAGAAAGCGCCAGAGAGCAAAAAGTCCGAGATCCTGGTTCTGGACTCCAAGCGGAGCACCGCCATCAACATCGGGATGACGGTCCTGCCCGCCGTTCACGTCATCAAGAGCGCCATCCTCAACTTTGACGACTTTGCCATCAACAAGGAGGGTGTGGAGAAGATCCTGAGCATGACGCCCACAGAGGAGGAGAAGCAGAAGATCCGCGAGGCTCGCTCGGCCAATCCCGACGTTCCCCTGGGGACGGCCGAGGAATTCCTCTCGGGCCTGGCTTCCGTCAGCGCCTTGACCCCCCGCCTGCAGCTGTGGTCTTTCAAACTCAACTATGAGGCACTCGAGCAGGAGATCGCCGAGCCCCTGTTTGACCTGAAGTTGGGCATGGAGCAGCTGGCCGGCAACCGGACCTTCAAGAAGATCCTGGCCACGCTGCTGGCCGTGGGGAACTTCCTCAACGGGTGTCCTCCTCACCAGAATCTTCAGGCTCCCTCCATGGTGAATCAATTCCTCTGGGCATAGGCATAAGATAACTTGGGCGCTCTCTGGTGGTTGTACGCACCTGGGCATCATGATGAAACGGTAAAGGCTTCCCAGGGCGACGTGCATAGCAGTGGTGGGGCGTATGAGTACGCTGCGGCTCTAACTCTTCTACCAGCTGTGGCTCATCTCTAGAAATGATGTGCCTGAGAGCCCCGCACCACGGTGTGTCCATTACAAAATTCCTAAACGATTCTGAGGGGTTTCTTATACATTCCAAGCAGTCCGGTGTCTTCGAGGTGGATGGTTTGCGTCGCCGAGTGCGTCGGCGCGAGCGTGGGTGGCGCTCCGCTGGGTCCATAATGGTTGGATCGTGCTGTTACGATTTCGCCGCGTAGTGCGACGCGATCGTAGGGTAAGTTGAACCCAGATGCAGAGTCGCCGAAGTAATTGGAAAGGTGAGGCAGATCTGTAGCTCTTGTTGGTTGATTTAATAAACGGGGTAACATAACTTAAACAACTTGGCTTGACCACTCATTACAAACGAACTGAACATGCGGCGTGGCGTCAATGGAAACAGCAATTACTACGAGGATTAACAGGAAACGAAACCAGAACTTAACCAGTCGATCCAACCGCGTCCACAGAAAATCATAATGCTTAAATACCAAAAATAATCTAATCACGTAATTAGTGACAGCTGATAGTTATCGTGACGTCATGCCAGGAAAGGCAATCCAACCACTCCTGACAGCTCTGAGTGATTTTGGATCCTTTGTTTCTCCCCCAAGTAATGAGGACATGTTCTTTTTAAGATAGCTCTCCATCTAAGTCCTACTATAGGTCCAGTCTTGGTAAAAGGTGCATGATGACAACTGATCTATCTGAAATCCAGAATTTGATCTGGATTTCAGATAGATCACCCATGAAATGTCGAAAAAGATGCGGGGTATGATGCTCACAGCACCTGGTATTCCCAAGCGGTCTCCCAATCAGGTACTAACCAGGCCGAACAATGCTTGGCTTCCGAGATCGGACGAGATCGGGCCTTTTCAGGGTGGTATGGCCGTGAGCGGTACTGCTTTTGCAGATGGACACCCATGAAATGTCGAAAAAGATGCGGGGTATGCTGCTCACAGCACCTGGTATTCCCAAGCGGTCTCCCAATCAGGTACTAAACAGGCCGAACCATGCTTGGCTTCCGAGATCGGACGAGATCGGGCCTTTTCAGGGTGGTATGGCCGTGAGCGGTACTGCTCTTGCAGATGGACACCCATGAAATGTCGAAAAAGATGCGGGGTATGATGCTCTCAGCACCTGGTATTCCCAAGCGGTTTCCCAATCAGGTACTAAACAGGCCGGACCATGCTTGGCTGCCGAGATCGGACGAGATCGGGCCTTTTCAGGGTGGTATGGCCGTGAGCAGTACTGCACTTGCAGATGGACACCCATGAAATGTCGAAAAAGATGCGGGGTATGATGCTCACAGCACCTGGTATTCCCAAGCGATCTCCCAATCTGGTACTAACCAGGCCGAACCATGCTTGGCTTCCGAGATTGGACGAGATCGGGCCTTTTCAGGGTGGTATGGCCGTGAGCAGTACTGCTCTTGCAGATGGACACCCATGAAATGTCGAAAAAGATGCGGGGTATGATGCTCACAGCACCTGGTATTCCCAAGCGGTCTCCCAATCAGGTACTAACCAGGCCAAACCATGCTTGTCTTCCGAGATCGGACGAGATTGGGCCTTTTCAGGGTGGTATGGCCGTAAGCAGTACTGCTCTTGCAGATGGACACCCATGAAATGTCGAAAAAGATGCGGGGTATGATGCTCACCGCACCTGGTATTCCCAAGCGGTCTCCCAATCAGGTACTAACCAGGCCGACCCATGCTTGGCTTCCGAGATCGGACGAGATCGGGCCTTTTCAGGGTGGTATGGCCGTGAGCGGTACTGCACTAGCAGATGGACACCCATGAAATGTCGAAAAAGATGCGGGGTATGATGCTCACAGCACCTGGTATTCCCAAGCGGTCTCCCAATCAGGTACTAACCAGGCCGAACCATGCTTGGCTTCCGAGACCGGACGAGATCGGGCCTTTTCAGGGTGGTATGGCCGTGAGCAGTACTGCTCTTGCAGATGGACACCCATGAAATGTCGAAAAAGATGCGGGGTATGATGCTCACCGCACCTGGTATTCCCAAGCGGTCTCCCAATCAGGTACTAACCAGGCCGACCCATGCTTGGCTGCCGAGATCGGACGAGATCGGGCGAGATCGGGCCTTATCAGGGTGGTATGGCCGTGAGCGGTACTGCTCTTGCAGATGGACACCCATGAAATGTCGAAAAAGATGCGGGGTATGATGCTCACAGCACCTGGTATTCCCAAGCGGTCTCCCAATCAGGTACTAAACAGGCCGAACCATGCTTGGCTGCCGAGATCGGACGAGATCGGGCCTTTTCAGGGTGGTATGGCCGTGAGCGGTACTGCACTAGCAGATGGACACCCATGAAATGTCGCAAAAGATGCGGGGTATGATGCTCACAGCACCTGGTATTCCCAAGCGGTCTCCCAATCAGGTACTAAACAGGCCGAACCATGCGTGGCTTCCGAGATCGGACGAGATCGGGCCTTTTCAGGGTGGTATGGCCGTGAGCGGTACTGCACTAGCAGATGGACACCCATGAAATGTCGAAAAAGATGCGGGGTATGATGCTCACAGCACCTGGTATTCCCAAGCGGTCTCCCAATCAGGTACTAACCAGGCCGAACCATGCTTGGCTTCCGAGATCGGACGAGATCGGGCCTTTTCAGGGTGGTATGGCCGTGAGCGGTACTGCACTAGCAGATGGACACCCATGAAATCTCGAAAAAGATGCGGGGTATGATGCTCACAGCCCCTGGTATTCCCAAGCGGTCTCCCAATCAGGTACTAAACAGGCCGAACCATGCGTGGCTTCCGAGATCGGACGAGATCGGGCCTTTTCAGGGTGGTATGGCCGTGAGCGGTACTGCTCTTGCAGATGGACACCCATGAAATGTCGAAAAAGATGCTGGGTATGATGCTTACAGCACCTGGTATTCCCAAGCGGTCTCCCAATCAGGTACTAACCAGGCCGAACCATGCTTGGCTTCCGATATCGGACGAGATCGGGCCTTTTCAGGATGGTATGGCCGTGTGCGGTACTGCACTAGCAGATGGACACCCATGAAATGTCGAAAAAGATGCGGGGTATCATGCTCACAGCACCTGGTATTCCCAAGCGGTCTCCCAATCAGGTACTAACCAGGCCGAACCATGCTTGGCTGCCGAGATCGGACGAGATCGGGCCTTATAAGGGTGGTATGGCCGTGAGCGGTACTCTTCTTGCAGATGGACACCCATGAAATGTCGAAAAAGATGCGGGGTATGATGCTCACAGCACCTGGTATTCCCAAGCGGTCTCCCAATCAGGCACTAACCAGGCCGAACAATGCTTGGCTGCCGAGATCGGACGAGATCGGGCCTTTTCAGGGTGGTATGGCCGTGAGCGGTACTGCTATTGCAGATGGACACCAATGAAAAGTCGAAAAAGATGCGGGGTATGATGCTCACAGCACCTGGTATTCCCAAGCGATCTCCCAATCAGGTACTAACCAGGCCGAACCATGCTTGGCTTCCGGGATTGGACGAGATCGGGCCTTTTCAGGGTGGTATGGCCGTGAGCAGTACTGCTCTTGCAGATGGACACCCATGAAATGTCGAAAAAGATGCGGGGTATGATGCTCACAGCACCTGGTATTCCCAAGCGGTCTCCCAATCAGGTACTAACCAGGCCAAACCATGCTTGGCTTCCAAGATCGGACGAGATTGGGCCTTTTCAGGGTGGTATGGCCGTAAGCAGTACTGCTCTTGCAGATGGACACCCATGAAATGTCGAAAAAGATGCGGGGTATGATGCTCACCGCACCTGGTATTCCCAAGCGGTCTCCCAATCAGGTACTAACCAGGCCGACCCATGCTTGGCTTCCGAAATCGGACGAGATCGGGCCTTTTCAGGGTGGTATGGCCGTGAGCAGTACTGCTCTTGCAGATGGACACCCATGAAATGTCGAAAAAGATGCGGGGTATGATGCTCACCGCACCTGGTATTCCCAAGCGGTCTCCCAATCAGGTACTAACCAGGCCGAACCATGCTTGGCTTCCGAGATCGGACGAGATCGGGCCTTTTCAGGGTGGTATGGCCGTGAGCGGTACTGCGCCAGCAGATGGACACCCATGAAATGTCGAAAAAGATGCGGGGTATGATGCTCACAGCACCTGGTATTCCCAAGCGGTCTCCCAATCAGGTACTAACCAGGCCGAACCATGCTTGGCTTCCGAGACCGGACGAGATCGGGCCTTTTCAGGGTGGTATGGCCGTGAGCAGTACTGCTCTCGCAGATGGACACCCATGAAATGTCGAAAAAGATGCGGGGTATGATGCTCACCGCACCTGGTATTCCCAAGCGGTCTCCCAATCAGGTACTAACCAGGCCGACCCATGCTTGGCTGCCGAGATCGGACGAGATCGGGCGAGATCGGGCCTTATCAGGGTGGTATGGCCGTGAGCGGTACTGCTCTTGCAGATGGACACCCATGAAATGTCGAAAAAGATGCGGGGTATGATGCTCACAGCACCTGGTATTCCCAAGCGGTCTCCCAATCAGGTACTAAACAGGCTGAACCATGCTTGGCTGCCGAGATCGGACGAGATCGGGCCTTTTCAGGGTGGTATGGCCGTGAGCGGTACTGCACTAGCAGATGGACACCCATGAAATGTCGCAAAAGATGCGGGGTATGATGCTCACAGCACCTGGTATTCCCAAGCGGTCTCCCAATCAGGTACTAAACAGGCCGAACCATGCGTGGCTTCCGAGATCGGACGAGATCGGGCCTTTTCAGGGTGGTATGGCCGTGAGCGGTACTGCACTAGCAGATGGACACCCATGAAATGTCGAAAAAGATGCGGGGTATGATGCTCACAGCACCTGGTATTCCCAAGCGGTCTCCCAATCAGGTACTAACCAGGCCGAACCATGCTTGGCTTCCGAGATCGGACGAGATCGGGCCTTTTCAGGGTGGTATGGCCGTGAGCGGTACTGCACTAGCAGATGGACACCCATGAAATCTCGAAAAAGATGCGGGGTATGATGCTCACAGCCCCTGGTATTCCCAAGCGGTCTCCCAATCAGGTACTAAACAGGCCGAACCATGCGTGGCTTCCGAGATCGGACGAGATCGGGCCTTTTCAGGGTGGTATGGCCGTGAGCGGTACTGCACTAGCAGATGGACACCCATGAAATGTCGAAAAAGATGCGGGGTATCATGCTCACAGCACCTGGTATTCCCAGGCGGTCTTCCAATCAGGTACTAACCAGGCCGAACCATGCTTGGCTGCCGAGATCGGACGAGATCGGGCCTTATAAGGGTGGTATGGCCGTGAGCGGTACTCTTCTTGCAGATGGACACCCATGAAATGTCGAAAAAGATGCGGGGTATGATGCTCACAGCACCTGGTATTCCCAAGCGGTCTCCCAATCAGGCACTAACCAGGCCGAACAATGCTTGGCTGCCGAGATCGGACGAGATCGGGCCTTTTCAGGGTGGTATGGCCGTGAGCGGTACTGCTATTGCAGATGGACACCAATGAAAAGTCGAAAAAGATGCGGGGTATGATGCTCACAGCACCTGGTATTCCCAAGCGGTCTCCCAATCAGGTACTAAACAGGCCGAACCATGCTTGGCTTCCAAGATCGGACAAGATCGGGCCTTTTCAGGGTGGTATGGCCGTGAGCGATACTGCTCCTGCAGATGGACACCCATGAAATGTCGAGAAAGATGCGGGGTATGATGCTCACAGCACCTGGTATTCCCAAGCGGTCACCCAATCAGGTACTAACCAGGCCGAACCATGCTTAGCTTCCGAGATCGGACGAGATCGGGCCTTTTCAGGGTGGTATGGCCGTGAGCGGTACTGGACTAGCAGATGGACACCCATGAAATGTCGAAAAAGATGCGGGGTATGATGCTCACAGCACCTGGTATTCCCAAGCGGTCTCCCAATCAGGTACTAACCAGGCCGAACCATGCTTGGCTTCCGAGATCGGACAAGATCGGGCCTTTTCAGGGTGGTATGGCCGTGAGCGGTACTGCTCTTGCAGATGAACACCCATTAAATGTCGAAAAAGATGCGGGGAATGATGCTCACAGCACCTGGTATTCCCAAGCGGTCTCCCAATCAGGTACTAAACAGGCCGAACCATGCTTGGCTGCCGAGATCGGACGAGATCGGGCCTTTTCAGGGTGGTATGGCCGTGAGCGGTACTGCTTTTGCAGATGGACACCCATGAAATGTCGATAAAGATGCGGGGTATGATGCTCACAGCACCTGGTATTCCCAAGCGGTCTCCCAATCAGGTACTAACCAGGCTGAACCATGCTTGGCTTCCGAGATCGGGCGAGATCGGGCCTTTTCAGGGTGGTATGGCCGTGAGCTGTACTGCTCTTGCAGATGGACACCCATGAAATGTTGAAAAAGATGCGGGGTATGATGCTCACAGCACCTGGTATTCCCAAGCAGTCTCCCAATCAAGTACTAAACAGGCCGAACCATGCTTGGCTTCCAAGATCGGACGAGATTGGGCCTTTTCAGGGTGGTATGGCCATGAGCGATACTGCACTTGCAGATGGACACCCATTAAATGTCAAAAAAGATGCGGGGAATGATGCTCACAGCATCTGGTATTCCCAAGCGGTCTCCCAATCAGGTACTAAACAGGCCGAACCATGCTTGGCTTCCGAGATCGGACGAGATCGGGCCTTTTCAGGGTGGTATGGCCGTGAGCGGTACTGCATTAGCAGATGGACACCCATGAAATGTCGAAAAAGATGCGGGGTATGATGCTCACAGCACCTGGTATTCCCAAGCGGTCTCCCAATCAGGTACTAACCAGGCCGAACCATGCTTGGCTGCTGAGATCGGACGAAATCGGGCGAGATCGGGCCTTTTCAGGGTGGTATGGCCGTGAGCGGTACTGCTCTTGCAGATGGACACCCATGATATGTCGAAAAAGTTGCGGGGTATGATGCTCACAGCACCTGGTATTCCCAAGCGGTCTCCCAATCAGGTACTAACCAGGCCGAACTATGCTTGGCTGCCGAGATCGGACGAGATCGGGCGAGATCGGGCCTTATCAGGGTGGTATGACCGTGAGCGGTACTGCTCTTGCAGATGGACACCCATGAAATGTCGAAAAAGATGCGGGGTATGATGCTCACAGCACCTGGTATTCCGAAGCGGTCTCCCAATCAGGTACTAACCAGGCCGAACCATGCTTGGCCGCCGAGATCGGACGAGATCGGGCCTTATAAGGGTGGTATGGCCGTGAGCGGTACTCTTCTTGCAGATGGACACCCATGAAATGTCGAAAAAGATGCGGGGTATGATGCTC
The DNA here is from genome assembly GCF_051989575.1 of Stigmatopora nigra. Taxonomy (NCBI): domain Eukaryota; kingdom Metazoa; phylum Chordata; class Actinopteri; order Syngnathiformes; family Syngnathidae; genus Stigmatopora; species Stigmatopora nigra. Next base: position 2,274,054 of record NW_027551603.1, read on the forward strand.
ACAGCACCTGGTATTCCCAAGCGGTCTCCCAATCAGGCACTAACCAGGCCGAACAATGCTTGGCTGCCGAGATCGGACGAGATCGGGCCTTTTCAGGGTGGTATGGCCGTGAGCGGTACTGCTATTGCAGATGGACACCAATGAAAAGTCGAAAAAGATGCGGGGTATGATGCTCACAGCACCTGGTATTCCCAAGCGGTCTCCCAATCAGGTACTAAACAGGCCGAACCATGCTTGGCTTCCAAGATCGGACAAGATCGGGCCTTTTCAGGGTGGTATGGCCGTGAGCGATACTGCTCCTGCAGATGGACACCCATGAAATGTCGAGAAAGATGCGGGGTATGATGCTCACAGCACCTGGTATTCCCAAGCGGTCACCCAATCAGGTACTAACCAGGCCGAACCATGCTTAGCTTCCGAGATCGGACGAGATCGGGCCTTTTCAGGGTGGTATGGCCGTGAGCGGTACTGTACTAGCAGATGGACACCCATGAAATGTCGAAAAAGATGCGGGGTATGATGCTCACAGCACCTGGTATTCCCAAGCGGTCTCCCAATCAGGTACTAACCAGGCCGAACCATGCTTGGCTTCCGAGATCGGACAAGATCGGGCCTTTTCAGGGTGGTATGGCCGTGAGCGGTACTGCTCTTGCAGATGGACACCCATGAAATGTCGAAAAAGATGCGGGGTATGATGCTCACAGCACCTGGTATTCCCAAGCGGTCTTCCAATCAGGTACTAAACAGGCCGAAACATGCTTGGCTGCCGAGATCGGACGAGATCGGGCCTTTTCAGGGTGGTATGGCCGTGAGCTGTACTGCTTTTGCAGATGGACACCCATGAAATGTCGATAAAGATGCGGGGTATGATGCTCACAGCACCTGGTATTCCCAAGCGGTCTCCCAATCAGGTACTAACCAGGCCGAACCATGCTTGGCTTCCGAGATCGGGCGAGATCGGGCCTTTTCAGGGTGGTATGGCCGTGAGCTGTACTGCTCTTGCAGATGGACACCCATGAAATGTCGAAAAAGATGCGGGGTATGATGCTCACAGCACCTGGTATTCCCAAGCGGTCTCCCAATCAAGTACTAAACAGGCCGAACCATGCTTGGCTTCCAAGATCGGACGAGATTGGGCCTTTTCAGGGTGGTATGGCCATGAGCGATACTGCACTTGCAGATGGACACCCATTAAATGTCGAAAAAGATGCGGGGAATGATGCTCACAGCATCTGGTATTCCCAAGCGGTCTCCCAATCAGGTACTAAACAGGCCGAACCATGCTTGGCTTCCGAGATCGGACGAGATCGGGCCTTTTCAGGGTGGTATGGCCGTGAGCGGTACTGCATTAGCAGATGGACACCCATGAAATGTCGAAAAAGATGCGGGGTATGATGCTCACAGCACCTGGTATTCCCAAGCGGTCTCCCAATCAGGTACTAACCAGGCCGAACCATGCTTGGCTGCCGAGATCGGACGAAATGAAAAATGAAAATCAGACATAGGCATTGTCGTCATCATTGACTTGACAAAAAGCCTAGTAGTCATCATACCCTCAGCAGCGTATGACGAAATTGTATAGTGCTTCTCCACAAGTTCGTCTTCCCAGGCCAGACACATTTATGACATATTCATACTTGTTAGCTCTCCGCCTTGAGCGCCATTTTCCGGCGACTACAAGTTGCCTCACCGATGCCAACAAGAATAAGATGGATCACTTACCTCTGTCTTTATACTTACCCTCCCTCAGTCATCCTGTGGAAGGTAGATCTGCACCAAACAACCTTCCTGTTTCTTCAATTCGACTTGACTTAATTTCATAGTAGGGATATGTGTAGTCGTCACGTCACGTGTTGCTGCAGGTTCAGAGACCTGATGGCAGTTGGGAAGAAGCTGTCCTTGAGCCTGTTTGTCCGTGCTTTGTAGGACCTGTAGCGTCTGCCAGATGGAAGCAACTGGAACAGGCCGTGTCCAGGGTGGTATGGGTCTCCAACAATGGACCCGGCTCTTCTGAGGTATCGGGGGTTGGCAATGTCTTCTAGCGATGGCAGAGAGCAGCCGACGATCTTCTGGGCAGTGTTTATCACTCTCTGTATGGCTTTTTTGTCTGCTGTCGTGCTTCCGGTATACCACACTGTGATGCCGTAAGTCAGGATGCTCTCCACAGTGGCTCTGTAGAAGGTTGCCAGAAGCTTGGTGTCCAACTTGTCCCTTCTCAGTACCCTGAGGAAGTGGAGTCGTTTCTGGGCCTTCTTCACTAACACTGTGGTGTTTGTGGACCAGGAGAGCCTATCCGTGACGTGGACTCCCAGGAATTTGAACGATTGGACCCTGTCTACACATACTCCGTTAATGAGGAGTGGGGCCAGTTCTGTGCTGCGCTTGCGAAAGTCCAAGATTATTTCTTTAGTCTTTGCGGTATTCAGTGTAAGATTGTTCGCCGAGCACCAAGAAGACAGTTTGTCGACCTCGTCTCTGTAAGCTGACTCATCCCCGCCAGAGATGAGTCCGATCACAGTGGTGTCATCGGCGAATTTGATGATAGAGTTTGACTGGTGGGCTGGTGTGCAGTCGTATGTGTACAGGGAGTACAGGAGAGGACTCAGTACACAGCCTTGTGGTGAGCCTGTGTTTAGTGTGATGGAGGAAGAGAGGTGTGGACCCATTCTGACCGTTTGTGGTCGACCAGTCAAGAAGTTCTTTATCCAGCAGCAGATTGAAGAGGATAGTCCAAGGTGGTAGAGTTTGTCCTTCAGGATGTCCGGCTTGATGGTGTTGAAGGCTGAGCTGTAGTCTATGAAAAGCATCCTCACATAGTTCCCCTGGTGCTCCAGGTGGCTCAGTGCTGTGTGAAGAGCCACGGCGATAGCATCCTCAGTGGACCTGTTTTCCCTATAAGCAAACTGGTGCGGGTCAACTGAGGGGGGAATTGTCTTTCTGATGTGTCGGGCCACCAACTTTTCAAAGCACTTCATGATCACAGGCGTGAGAGCAACAGGCCTGTAATCGTTCAAGCTGCCGATGGTTGGCTTTTTGGGGACAGGAATGATGGTGGCAGATTTTAGGCAGGCAGGAACGATGGATTGTTGCAAGGACCGATTGAAAATGTCCGTGAAGACTCCTGCCAGCTGATCAGCACAGGCTTTGAGCACTTTGCCAGGTATTCCGTCTGGACCAGCAGCCTTCCTGGTGTTCACAGCCTGCATTTCCAGTCTCACTTCCTGTTCCTGAAACTCCAGTGTATTGTCGCAGGGTGGTGGTGGGAGTGTTGACACTTGGTTTGATTTGTCAGATTCAAAGCGGGCAAAGAAATGGTTCAGTTCCTCCGCTAGTGAGACATTCGCGTTTACAGACATGGAATTGTTCTTGTAGTTAGTGATATGTCGTATTCCCTGCCACATCTTCTTTGGGTTGTTTTCTTTGAAGTGCTCTTCGATTTTCTTAGTATATGCTGCCTTGGCCTTCTTTATGCCCCTTTTCAGCTCAGCTCTGGCAGCTCTATACTTTCTTTTGTCCCCCGATCTGTAGGCGGTGTTACGGCATTTGATAAGTGCTTGTGTCTCTTTGGTCATCCAGGGTTTTTGATTTGGAAAAACTCGTATCCGTTTGTTTGTAGTGACGTTGTCAATGCCGTTTCTGATGTAGGAGAGTACATTTTCTGTATAGTCCAGGAGGTCGTTGTGTTCAAAAAGTTCCCAGTTGGTGCGGGAAAAGCAGTCCTGCAGTTTAGAAAGAGCGTTCTCGGGCCAAGTTTTTATTGACTTTATTTTTGGCTTTGTCTGCGTTCGGAGTGTGTTGTACGCAGGGGTTAGAGATATACAAAGATGGTCTGAACCAGCTAGATGTGGGAGAGGATCAGCTTTATAGGCATGTTTGATGTTCGAGTAGACATGGTCGAGAATTTTGTCTTGTCTTGTATTGCATTTGACATATTGGATGAACTTAGGTAGGACAGTCTTTAAACTTGCTTTGTTGAAGTCACCAGCGACAATAAAGACTCCATCAGGGTGGTCGAGCTGTTGTTTATTTACAGCCGTTAGCAGTAAGTCGAGAGCCGTGTTGACGTTAGCATTTGGAGGTATGTAGATAGCCGTTACTATGACGACCGTTAGCTCCCTCGGCAGGTAGTATGGTCTGCATCGTATTGCCAATAGCTCCAAATCCGGAGAACAGTGGGTGTCAATGATCTTGTTGTTACAGCACCATTCATTGTGAATGTACATGCATAGTCCACCGCCTTTGCTTTTTCCTGTTAGTTCTTTGGAACGATCGTTCCGAAAAAGCGTTCGGCTAGCTAGCGATAGCGCAGCGTCGGGTATATGCTGGTGTAGCCATGTTTCCGTGATGAGAATAATGTTGCAATACCTTACGAAGCTGTTGGTAGCAACTCGAAGTTCCAACTCATCCATTTTGTGGGTAATGGATCGGGCATTTGTCAGAAAGATACTAGGAAGCGGGGTTCGGAAAGGTTGTTGTCTTAGCCTAACCGCTAAGCCTGACCGGCAACCCCGTTTCTGTTTTCTTTCTCTTCGTCGTCTACGTCGTACTTTTGGAGGGCTGAATATCCACTGAGATCCCGGAGGTCTCCGGATGTTCTCGGGGATATCGAAGGTCATAGATTTAGGTTTCTTGCCTTTCCTTCCGACAGTGATTAGGTCTTGGCGACTGTAGAAAAGCGAACGAACTGGAGAGCAGTGAGCCGCTGCACCCGTGCGCGCCGCCATCGGGCCTTTTCAGGGTGGTATGGCCGTGAGCGGTACTGCTCTTGCAGATGGACACCCATGATATGTCGAAAAAGTTGCGGGGTATGATGCTCACAGCACCTGGTATTCCCAAGCGGTCTCCCAATCAGGTACTAACCAGGCCGAACTATGCTTGGCTGCCGAGATCGGACGAGATCGGGCGAGATCGGGCCTTATCAGGGTGATATGGCCGTGAGCGGTACTGCTCTTGCAGATGGACACCCATGAAATGTCGAAAAAGATGCGGGGTATGATGCTCACAGCACCTGGTATTCCCAAGCGGTCTCCCAATCAGGTACTAACCAGGCCGAACCATGCTTGGCTGCCGAGATCGGACGAGATCGGGCGAGATCGGGCCTTTTCAGGGTGGTATGGCCGTGAGCGGTACTGCTCTTGCAGATGGACACCCATGAAATGTCGAAAAAGATGCGGGGTATGATGCTCACAGCACCTGGTATTCCCAAGCGGTCTCCCAATCGGGTACTAAACAGGCCGAACCATGCTTGGCTGCCGAGATCGGACGAGATCGGACGAGATCGGGCCTTATCAGGGTGGTATGGCCGTGAGCGGTACTGCACTAGCAGATGGACACCCATGAAATGTGGAAAAAGATGCGGGGTATGATGCTCACAGCACCTGGTATTCCCAAGCGGTCTCCCAATCAGGTACTAACCAGGCCAAACCATGCTTGGCTGCCGAGATCGGACGAGATCGGACGCGATCGGGCCTTATCAGGGTGGCATGGCCGTGAGCGGTACTGCTCTTGCAGATGGACACCCATGAAATGTCGAAAAAGATGCGGGGTATGATGCTCGCAGCACCTGGTATTCCCAAGCGGTCTCCCAATCAGGTACTAACCAGGCCGAACCATGCTTGGCTGCCGAGATCGGACAAGATCGGGCCTTTTCAGGGTGGTAAGGCCGTGAGCGGTACTGCTCTTGCAGATGGACACCCATGAAATGTCGAAAAAGATGCGGGGTATGATGCTCACAGCACCTGGTATTCCCAAGCGGTCTCCCAATCAGGTACTAACCAGGCCGAACCATGCTTGGCTTCCGAGATCGGACGAGATCAGGTCTTTTCAGGGTGGTATGGCCATGAGCAGAACTGCACTAGCAGATGGACACCCATGAAATGTCGAAAAAGATGCGGGGTATGATGCTGACAGCACCTGGTATTCCCAAGCGGTCTCCCAATCAGGTACTAAACAGGCCGAACCATGCTTGGCTTCCGAGATCGGACGAGATCGGGCCTTTTCAGGGTGGTATAGCCGTGAGCGGGACTGCTCTTGCAGATGGACACCCATGAAATGTCGAAAAAGATGCGGGGTATGATGCTCACAGCACCTGGTATTCCCAAGCGGTCTCCCAATCAGGTACTAAACAGGCCGAACCATGCTTGGCTGCCGAGATCGGGCCTTTTCAGGGTGGTATGGCCGTGAGCGGTACTGCACTAGCAGATGGTCACCCATGAAATGTCGAAAAAGATGCGGGGTATGATGCTCACAGCACCTGGTATTCCCAAGCGGTCTCCCAATCAGGTACTAACCAGGCCGAAACATGCTTGGCTTCCGAGATTGGGCGAGATCGGGCCTTTTCAGGGTGGTATGGCCGTGAGCGGTACTGCTTCTGCAGATGGACACCCATGAAATGTCGAAAAAGATGCGGGGTATGATGCTCACAGCACCTGGTATTCCCAAGCGGTCTCCCAATCAGGTACTAACCAGGCCGAACCATGCTTGGCTGCCGAGATCGGACGAGATCGGACGAGATCGGGCCTTTTCAGGGTGGTATGGCTGTGAGCGGTACTGCACTAGCAGATGGACACCCATGAAATGTCGAAAAAGATGCGGGGTATGATGCTCACAGCACCTGGTATTCCCAAGCGGTCTCCCAATCAGGTACTAACCAGGCCGAACCATGCTTGGCTTCCTAGATCGGACGAGATCGGACGAGATCGGGCCTTTTCAGGGTGGTATGGCCGTGAGCGGTACTGCACTAGCAGATGGACACCCATGAAATGTCGAAAAAGATGCGGGGTATGATGCTCACAGCACCTGGTATTCCCAAGCGGTCTCCCAATTAGGTACTAACCAGGCCGATCCATGTTTGGCTTCCGAGATCGGACGAGATCGGACGAGATCGGGCCTTTTCAGGGTGGTATGGCCGTGAGCGGTACTGCACTAGCAGATGGACACCCATGAAATGTCGAAAAAGATACGGGGTATGATGCTCACAGCACCTGGTATTCCCAAGCGGTCTCCCAATCAGGTACTAACCAGGCCGAACCATGCTTGGCTTCCTAGATTGGGCGAGATCGGGCCTTTTCAGGGTGGTATGGCCGTGAGCGGTACTGCTTTTGCAGATGGACACCCATGAAATGTCGAAAAACATGCGGGGCAAGATGCTCACAGCATCTGGTATTCCCAAGCGGTCTCCCAATCAGGTACTAAACAGGCGGAACCCTGCTTGGCTGCCGAGATCGGACGAGATCGGGCGAGATCGGGCCTTATCAGGGTGGTATGGCCGTGAGCGGTACTGCTCTTGCAGATGGACACCCATGAAATGTCGAAAAAGGTGCGGGGTATGATGCTCACAGCACCTGGTAATCCCAACCAGTCTCCCAATCAGGTACTAACCAGGCCGAACCATGCTTGGCTGCCGAGATCGGACGAGATCGGGCGAGATCGGGCCTTTTCAGGGTGGTATGGCCGTGAGCGGTACTGCTCTTGCAGATGGACACCCATGAAATGTCGAAAAAGATGCGGGGCATGATGCTCACAGCACCTGGTATTCCCAAGCGGTCTACCAATCAGGTACGAACCAGGCCGAACCATGCTTGGCTGCCAAGATCGGACGAGATCGGGCGAGATCGGGCCTTTTCAGGGTGGTATGGCCGTGAGCGGTACTGCTTTTGCAGATGGACACCCATGAAATGTCGAAAAAGATGCGGGGCAAGATGCTCACAGCATCTGGTATTCCCAAGCGGTCTCCCAATCAGGTACTAAACAGGCGGAACCCTGCTTGGCTGCCGAGATCGGACGAGATCGGGCGAGATCGGGCCTTATCAGGGTGGTATGGCCGTGAGCGGTACTGCTCTTGCAGATGGACACCCATGAAATGTCGAAAAAGGTGCGGGGTATGATGCTCACAGCACCTGGTATTCCCAACCGGTCTCCCAATCAGGTACCAACCAGGCCGAACCATGCTTGGCTGCCGAGATCGGACGAGATCGGGCGAGATCGGGCCTTTTCAGGGTGGTATGGCCGTGAGCGGTACTGCTCTTGCAGATGGACACCCATGAAATGTCGAAAAAGATGCGGGGTATGATGCTCACAGCACCTGGTATTCCCAAGCGGTCTCCCAATCAGGTACTAACCAGGCCGAACCATGCTTGGCTTCCGAGATCGGACGAGATCGGGCGAGATCGGGCCTTTTCAGGGTGGTATGGCCGTGAGTGGTACTGCTCTTGCAGATGGACACCCATGAAATGTCGAAAAAGATGAAGGGTATGATGCTCACAGCACCTGGTATTCCCAAGCGGTCTCCCAATCAGGTACTAACCAGGCCGAACCATGCTTGGCTGCCGAGATCGGACGAGATCGGACGAGATCGGGCCTTTTCAGGGTGGTATGGCTGTGAGCGGTACTGCACTAGCAGATGGACACCCATGAAATGTCGAAAAAGATGCAGGGTATGATGCTCACAGCACCTGGTATTCCCAAGCGGTCTCCCATTCAGGTACTAAACAGGCCGAACCATGCTTGGCTTCCGAGATCGGACGAGATCGGACGAGATCGGGCCTTTTCAGGGTGGTATGGCCGTGAGTGGTACTGCTCTTGCAGATGGACACCCATGAAATGTCGAAAAAGATGCAGGGTATGATGCTCACAGCACCTGGTATTCCCAAGCGGTCTCCCAATCAGGTACTAAACAGGCCGAACCATGCTTGGCTTCCGAGATCGGACGAGATCGGGCCTTTTCAGGGTGGTATGGCCGTGAGCGGTACTGCTTTTGCAGATGGACACCCATGAAATGTCGAAAAAGATGCGGGGCATGGTTCTCACAGCACCTGGTATTCCCAAGCGGTCTCCCAATCAGGTACTAAACAGGCCGAACCATGCTTGGCTTCCGAGATCGGACGAGATCGGGCCTTTTCAGGGTGGTAAGGCCGTGAGCGGTACTGCACTAGCAGATGGACACACATGAAATGTCGAAAAAGATGCGGGGCAAGATGCTCACAGCACCTGGTATTCCCAAGCGGTCTCCCAATCAGGTACTAAACAGGCCGAACCATGCTTGGCTTCCGAGATCGGGCTAGATCGGGCCTTTTCAGGGTGGTATGGCCGTGAGCGGTACTGCTTTTGCAGATGGACACCCATGAAATGTCGAAAAAGATGCGGGGCATGGTTCTCACAGCACCTGGTATTCCCAAGCGGTCTCCCAATCAGGTACTAACCAGGCCGAACCATGCTTGGCTGCCGAGATCGGGCGAGATCGGGCGAGATCGGGCGAGATCGGGCCTTATCAGGGTGGTATGGCCGTGAGCGGTACTGCTCTTGCAGATGGACACCCATGAAATGTCGGAAAAGATGAGGGGTATGATGCTCACAGCACCTGGTATTCCCAAGCGGTCTCCCAATCAGGTACTAACCAGGCCGAACCATGCTTGGCTGCCGAGATCGGACGAGATCGGGCCTTTTCAGGGTGATATGGCCGTGAGCGGTACTGCTCTTGCAGATGGACACCCATGAAATGTCGAAAAAGATGCGGGGTATGATGCTCACAGCACCTGGCATTCCCAAGCGGTCTCCCAATCAGGTACTAAACAGGCCGAACCATGCTTGGCTTCCGAGATCGGGCTAGATCGGGCCTTTTCAGGGTGGTATGGCCGTGAGCGGTACTGCACCAGCAGATGGACACCCATGAAATGTCGAAAAAGATGCGGGGTATGATGCTCACAGCACCTGGTATTCCCAAGCGGTCTCCCAATCAGGTACTAAACAGGCCGAACCATGCTTGGCTTCCGAGATCGGACGAGATCGGGCGAGATCGGGCCTTATCAGGGTGATATGGCCGTGAGCGGTACTGCTCTTGCAGATGGACACCCATGAAATGTCGAAAAAGATGCGGGGTATGATGCTCACAGCACCTGGTATTCCCAAGCGGTCTCCCAATCAGGTACTAAACAGGCCGAACAATGCTTGGCTTCCGAGATCGGACGAGATCGGGCCTTTTCAGGGTGGTATGGCCGTGAGCGGTACCGCTTTTACAGATGGACACCCATGAAATGTCGAAGAAGATGCGGGGTATGATGCTCACAGCACCTGGTATTCCCAAGCGGTCTCCCAATCAGATACTAACCAGGCCGAACCACGCTTGGCTTTCGAGATCGGACGAGATCGGGCCTTTTCAGGGTGGTATGGCCGTGAGCGGTACTGCTTCTGCAGATGGACACCCATGAAATGTCGGAAAAGATGCGGGGCATGGTTCTCACAGCACCTGGTATTCCCAAGCGGTCTCCCAATCAGGTACTAACCATGCCGAACCATGCTTGGCTTCCGAGATCGGACGAGATCGGGCCTTTTCGGGGTGGTATGGCCGTGAGCGGTACTGCAATAGCAGATGGACACCCATGAAATGTCGAAAAAGATGCGGGGTATGATGCTCACAGCACCTGGTATTCCCAAGCGGTCTCCCAATCAGGTACTAACCAGGCCGAACCATGCTTGGCTTCCGAGATCGGACGAGATCGGGCCTTTTCAGGGTGGAATGGCCGTGAGCGGTACTGTTCTTGCAGATGGACACCCATGAAATGTCGAAAAAGATGCGGGGTATGATGCTCACAGCACTTGGTATTCCCAAGCGGTCTCCCAATCAGGTACTAAACGGGCCGAACCATGCTTGGCTGCCGAGACAGGACGAGATCGGGCCTTTTCAGGGTGGTATGGCCGTGAGCGGTACTGCACTAGCAGATGGACACCCATGAAATGTCGAAAAAGATGCGGGGTATGATGCTCACAGCACTTGGTATTCCCAAGCGGTCTCCCAATCAGGTACTAACCAGGCCGAACAATGCTTGGCTTCCGAGATCGGACGAGATGGGCCTTTTCAGGGTGGTATGGCCGTGAGCGGTACTGCACCAGCAGATGGACACCCATGAAATGTCGAAAAAGATGCAGGGTATGATGCTCACAGCACCTGGTATTCCCAAGCGGTCTCCCAATCAGGTACTAACCATGCCGAACCATGCTTGGCTTCCGAGATCGGACGAGATCGGGCCTTTTCGGGGTGGTATGGCCGTGAGCGGTACTGCACTAGCAGATGGACACCCATGAAATGTCGAAAAAGATGCGGGGTATGATGCTCACAGCACCTGGTATTCCCAAGCGGTCTCCCAATCAGGTACTAACCAGGCCGAACCATGCTTGGCTTCCGAGATCGGACGAGATCGGGCCTTTTCAGGGTGGAATGGCCGTGAGCGGTACTGCTCTTGCAGATGGACACCCATGAAATGTCGAAAAAGATGCGGGGTATGATGCTCACAGCACTTGGTATTCCCAAGCGGTCTCCCAATCAGGTACTAAACGGGCCGAACCATGCTTGGCTGCCGAGTCAGGACGAGATCGGGCCTTTTCAGGGTGGTATGGCCGTGAGCGGTACTGCACTAGCAGATGGACACCCATGAAATGTCGAAAAAGATGCGGGGTATGATGCTCACAGCACTTGGTATTCCCAAGCGGTCTCCCAATCAGGTACTAACCAGGCCGAACAATGCTTGGCTTCCGAGATCGGACGAGATGGGCCTTTTCAGGGTGGTATGGCCGTGAGCGGTACTGCACCAGCAGATGGACACCCATGAAATGTCGAAAAAGATGCGGGGTATGATGCTCACAGCACCTGGTATTCCCAAGCGGTCTCCCAATCAGGTACTAACCAGGCCGAACCATGCTTGGCTTCCGAGATCGGACGAGATCGGGCCTTTTCAGGGTGGTATGGCCGTGAGCGGTGCTGCACTAGCAGATGGACACCCATGAAATGTCGAAAAAGAAGCAGGGTATGATGCTCACAGCACCTGGTATTCCCAAGCGGTCTCCCAATCAGGTACTAAACTGGCCGAACCATGCTTGGCTTCCGAGATCGGACGAGATCGGGCCTTTTCAGGGTGGTATGGCCACGAGCGGTACTGCTCTTGCAGATGGACACCCATGAAATGTCGAAAAAGATGCGGGGTATGATGCTCACAGCACATGGTATTCCCAAGCGGTCTCCCAATCAGGTACTAACCAGGCCAAACCATGCTTGGCTGCCGAGATCGGACAAGATCGGGCCTTTTCAGGGTGGTATGGCCGTGAGCGGTACTGCTCTTGCAGATGGACACCCATGAAATGTCGAAAAAGATGCGGGGTATTATGCTCACAGCACCTGGTATTCCCAAGCGGTCTCCCAATCAGGCACTAACCAGGCCGAACCATGCTTGGCTTCCGAGATCGGACGAGATCGGGCCTTTTCAGGGTGGTATGGCCGTGAGCGGTACTGTGTATGCAGATGGACACCCATGAAATGTCGAAAAAGATGCGGGGTATGATGCTCACAGCACCTGGTATTCCCAAGCGGTCTCCCATTCAGGTACTAAACAGGCCGAACCATGCTTGGCTTCCGAGATCGGACGAGATCGGACGAGATCGGGCCTTTTCAGGGTGGTATGGCCGTGAGTGGTACTGCTCTTGCAGATGGACACCCATGAAATGTCGAAAAAGATGCAGGGTATGATGCTCACAGCACCTGGTATTCCCAAGCGGTCTCCCAATCAGGTACTAAACAGGCCGAACCATGCTTGGCTTCCGAGATCGGACGAGATCGGGCCTTTTCAGGGTGGTATGGCCGTGAGCGGTACTGCTTTTGCAGATGGACACCCATGAAATGTCGAAAAAGATGCGGGGCATGGTTCTCACAGCACCTGGTATTCCCAAGCGGTCTCCCAATCAGGTACTAAACAGGCCGAACCATGCTTGGCTTCCGAGATCGGACGAGATCGGGCCTTTTCAGGGTGGTATGGCCGTGAGCGGTACTGCACCAGCAGATGGACACACATGAAATGTCGAAAAAGATGCGGGGCAAGATGCTCACAGCACCTGGTATTCCCAAGCGGTCTCCCAATCAGGTACTAACCAGGCCGAACCATGCCTGGCTGCCGAGATCGGGCGAGATCGGGCGAGATCGGGCGAGATCGGGCCTTATCAGGGTGGTATGGCCGTGAGCGGTACTGCTCTTGCAGATGGACACCCATGAAATGTCGGAAAAGATGAGGGGTGTGATGCTCATAGCACCTGGTATTCCCAAGCGGTCTCCCAATCAGGTACTAACCAGGCCGAACCATGCTTGGCTGCCGAGATCGGACGAGATCGGGCCTTTTCAGGGTGGTATGGCCGTGAGCGGTACTGCTCTTGCAGATGGACACCCATGAAATGTCGAAAAAGATGCGGGGTATGATGCTCACAGCACCTGGTATTCCCAAGCGGTCTCCCAATCAGGTACTAACCAGGCCGAACCATGCTTGGCTTCCGAGATCGGACGAGATCGGGCCTTTTCAGGGTGGTATGGCCGTGAGCGGTACTGCACTAGCAGATGGACACACATGAAATGTCGAAAAAGATGCGGGGCAAGATGCTCACAGCACCTGGTATTCCCAAGCGGTCTCCCAATCAGGTACTAAACAGGCCGAACCATGCTTGGCTTCTGAGATCGGACGAGATCGGACGAGATCGGGCCTTTTCAGGGTGATATGGCCGTGAGCGGTACTGCTCTTGCAGATGGACACCCATGAAATGTCGAAAAAGATGCGGGGTATGATGCTCACAGCACCTGGCATTCCCAAGCGGTCTCCCAATCAGGTACTAAACAGGCCGAACCATGCTTGGCTTCCGAGATCGGGCTAGATCGGGCCTTTTCAGGGTGGTATGGCCGTGAGCGGTACTGCACCAGCAGATGGACACCCATGAAATGTCGAAAAAGATGCGGGGTATGATGCTCACAGCACCTGGTATTCCCAAGCGGTCTCCCAATCAGGTACTAAACAGGCCGAACCATGCTTGGCTTCCGAGATCGGACGAGATCGGGCGAGATCGGGCCTTATCAGGGTGATATGGCCGTGAGCGGTACTGCTCTTGCAGATGGACACCCATGAAATGTCGAAAAAGATGCGGGGTATGATGCTCACAGCACCTGGTATTCCCAAGCGGTCTCCCAATCAGGTACTAAACAGGCCGAACAATGCTTGGCTTCCGAGATCGGGCGAGATCGGGCCTTTTCAGGGTGGTATGGCCGTGAGCGGTACCGCTTTTACAGATGGACACCCATGAAATGTCGAAGAAGATGCGGGGTATGATGCTCACAGCACCTGGTATTCCCAAGCGGTCTCCCAATCAGGTACTAACCAGGCCGAACCACGCTTGGCTTTCGAGATCGGACGAGATCGGGCCTTTTCAGGGTGGTATGGCCGTGAGCGGTACTGCTTTTGCAGATGGACACCCATGAAATGTCGAAAAAGATGCGGGGTATGATGCTCACAGCACTTGGTATTCCCAAGCGGTCTCCCAATCAGGTACTAAACGGGCCGAACCATGCTTGGCTGCCGAGACAGGACGAGATCGGGCCTTTTCAGGGTGGTATGGCCGTGAGCGGTACTGCACTAGCAGATGGACACCCATGAAATGTCGAAAAAGATGCGGGGTATGATGCTCACAGCACTTGGTATTCCCAAGCGGTCTCCCAATCAGGTACTAACCAGGCCGAACAATGCTTGGCTTCCGAGATCGGACGAGATGGGCCTTTTCAGGGTGGTATGGCCGTGAGCGGTACTGCACCAGCAGATGGACACCCATGAAATGTCGAAAAAGATGCGGGGTATGATGCTCACAGCACCTGGTATTCCCAAGCGGTCTCCCAATCAGGTACTAACCAGGCCGAACCATGCTTAGCTTCCGAGATCGGACGAGATCGGGCCTTTTCAGGGTGGTATGGCCGTGAGCGGTGCTGCACTAGCAGATGGACACCCATGAAATGTCGAAAAAGATGCGGGGTATGATGCTCACAGCACCTGGTATTCCCAAGCGGTCTCCCAATCAGGTACTAAACTGGCCGAACCATGCTTGGCTTCCGTGATCGGACGAGATCGGGCCTTTTCAGGGTGGTATGGCCACGAGCGGTACTGCTCTTGCAGATGGACACTGTCAGGTTCATTAATAATTACCTTCGTCCGTAATTATCAATAACTGCAGGAAGACATCTTATTCAATTATTGACATTTAATTAAATAGAAATGGATACAACAGATAGCCTCCGAAGGGGAGAGTCAGCAAGTGTCACCTTACAACTTCCGAACGTCTCCTCGAATAGACGTTTTCGTCCCATTCTTATGGTCACAAGTTACAGAGTTGTTGATCATTCCATCACGTATGAGTAAAAACAACATCTGGGACTACAATAACAATCTAATAACAAAAACAGGGACTAGACCTAACAACATTTAGATTAGAGTAATTATACAACCTCCTTGACCTAAGAATCATATAATATAATCATAATCATATAATCGTTACATACAGAAAAACCCGAAGTGTACGGTTACATAACGATAACAATATTCTTGTTATTGTCCGAATAGCCCTGTCCTCGTCACCAAGGGCCCACCAAATCTCAAGGACCCAGATTGGGTGGATTGTTTGTATAACCATCCTGGAACAGGCTGTCTAGGTTAAAGATGACTTGGTGTGACCTCAAGACTTTTGAAAAACAGAAAGAGAATGATTTAACAAAGTAATGAATTAATACAGAGAAAAGAAAGAGAATGATTTAATAAAGAAATGAATTAATATAACTATTATAATAGTAAAACAGAATAAACCCAACATTCCCCCGTTTTTATAATATGTATGTTATTAGTCATTTCTTAGTAATCACTAAATGGAAATGTCGGTGACTGCGATTTTATCCGCCTACTCCTTACTCCCATGGCTGGTCTGAAAGAGAAAAAACATAATTATATTCGTCCAATTGGTCCTCGGATTTACCGTACTCCTGGACCTCACTGCTTTCCCCAAACCGTCCCATAAGATACAACTCATGTACTTTAGAATTTGTAGGGGCAATTTCAGTAGTTATAAGTCGGCTTAGCAAGTAGCGCAAACAGGGGATACTACATCACCCACACAATGTTGGGATAGCGGTAATTGTGCCTATAGTCCAAATCTTTAGATTTTCCAAAGGTCTTATCCCACCAATCTGACAATGCGGACGTATCTACTCCAGAGTGCTCTTGCATATTGCGGTTCAGTGTTTGCAGGCCAGTAATGGCCCTGGTGAGAGATCCACTGGGTGACGCGTTGTTCGGTATGAAGGTGCAACATTGTTTTCCAAACATTGCACACACGCCCCCTGTTTCAAGGATCATATCCACCGCTATGCGATTCTGGAACGCCATCAGACTGGTAGCTGCCAGTTGTTCCTTCATGGCCACAAATCCCTGTTCAGTATAATTTCCAAGTTTTGAACATTGTAATGTAAGTAATTTATTCTATCCACATTTTTGTTTGGGGTGATTAGAAGGAAGATAGACTCCCAACCTGCTGCGATCTGATTAGCCAGCTCATACTCATCTGGTACGCCCCGGGGGATGCCAATCGCATCAATGTATGTTGGATCTCCTTCCCTCCATGCCTCTCGACGATGTCGGGAGGGTCGACCCTTCACCTCCGAATTATGAGCCGCCAATTGTATCTCCTCCACTGTGGATGGAAAAACAGACACCGGTAAGAGCAGTGAGACCAAAGTACCTAGTCCTGCCGCGTTTCGGCAGGAGTCGTATAATTTATCTACCACCCCGCCACCATAGGCCAGAACGTGGTATCAGGGGTGTAGTTTGTTTTAGAACGCCGGTACACCACGTCTCATTTATCGCCCCCAGCTTCAGACCATGCCCTGTAAGGTTTAAGCAGGTAAAATGATTAAACAGTGGAAAAATTGACTTCCTATTTACCGTGTAACAGGATAAACACTGCTTCAATATTTTTTCTTGCCAAGTAGGACACGTTTTTTCATTTGTAAAAACACTTTTCCCCAAATGAATGGTGATTGAGGGAGTTGTTAGACCCCATCGTATTTTCCCTTGTCTGGTAGGTTATCCTAATCCTTTGTAAGATGGTTTAGTCTCAATTGAAACCATATGGAGACGTCAAACCCAATATAAAAGAGTTCCCTATAGTTTTATGGTATTGCTTGCTGAGCAATAATCTTTTCAATTAATATTGGTGTTTCCCGTATTTTATTAAGTCAGAAAGTTTATCTTCCCCGTCCCCTCAATGTTTCAATTGAGACCACCCTTTTACCAAAGTAGCTCCACATAGTGCTTGCCTTCTTTACACTCCATTAACAGCGCCCAATTATCCCCCGTTTGGGAAATCCCTGTTTCAGAAATAAATTTCACAGGTTAATATGTCAGTCCAAGCTTTCCAATCTTGACCAATTTCTGCAACAAGGCTTTTCCCAATCTTTAATTTTTTGCTGTTAATGTACCACACATATTTCCCACCATCTCTTTTTGTATGGCAACCGGGACGTCGCCGAGTCCAAATATATATTTTCAATGTGGAAATTTGATTTAGTAGGTAATGTTAATTAAATGTAAATGTATATGTTTCTCGGTTTACCCTCCCGTAAGAAGGTGTATCCTCAATTGAAACGCCTCCGCCTTTTTCTCCAACTGGAGAAAACAACCCTACTGTGGAAAGGAATAGAATCACAATCATCATTAATCTCATTGCCCCAAAAGCAATAATTGTTTTCAACATGACTTTTTGTCTTTGTTTAGGGAGTTTTCCTCTTGAAACGTTTCAATTTAGACAACCTTCTTACTGTGGGAAAGGTGCATCCGTGTCCCCTTTCAGTAACAAGGACCCTCCCACTTTGCGTTGCTCCGATGTTTCTTCTTTTATGCTGCTTATCAGCATCCAGTCTTCAAGAATCACCGTCGCTTCGTCCGTTTCCTGTTGAGAAGCAAAATCTCCCTCTGATAGTCTAAATTTGGTGTGTGTGTGTTTTTTTTTTTTCTGATAGATTTGCCTCATCATCCAATTGTCATTGTGTAGTGAATAATAACAATTTGTAAGGTCTACCAAACAGGACTTCATATAAGGTCCGCCAATTGTGGATGGTAGACAACTATTATATTAACAAAATGGGAGCCATTATCACTATAAATAGTTTCTGGAATTCCATATCGTGGAATGATATCCATATGATCTAATAAAAATAAAATAAAATCTATATGTATTTTTTGAAATGGATATGTGGGTATGCATATAGATTTAAACCCTAAGCCTTGTAGTGCCGTTGTAGCAAGGCCACCTCCCCCTTGTCGAGACATAGGTCTTCCCTTGACTCAAGCCCAAATTATTTTCTTTATTGATCTTTTATTGATAGATTATGTCTCGGTGGTCTGCCAATCAAAAAACACAAAAAGACAAACTATCATTCACGCTCACACTCATAAACAGAAGAATTTAGTGTGTTCAACCAGTCTAGCATCCATAATTTCATTTTGTGGGAGTAAACTGGAGTACCCGGAGAAAATCCACAAATTCTCGAGGACGCCATGAATACCCCACATTCCGGAAGGTCTGGATCCACCCCGCATTCATTAGTAGATCCTTTAATATACACACCCCCACTCTAGCATTTTAACCGTTTGTAAAAAATTACCTTCAAGTTTCACACAAAGTTATATCCTTTTTTAATGCTGTCAGTTTACCTGTTTGTTCCCCGAATTGAGGTGGGAATAGTTTCACATCTAAAGTTTTTATTTTTTACAGCCGCCATGACCTAATGGCCCCCTATCATGTTTTTGGAAAATCCCAATTCCCTCTAATAGCATGCCAATCACCTTTTAATGCGGCCATCCAATTTTGTTTCTACTTGTTTCAGGTGATAAGATAATCTCCCCCATTTGTAAAACTAATTCATCCACGCCTAATTTATACAACATGACGCCTATGGCCTTTATTTTGTCGCCTTGACTCCAAATTCTATGAACCAAGATAACACGCCGAATTTGTAAGCGAATTTCCCCCATCCCATTTTGTTCATAGACAACCCATCTACCTAAAGCGTCACTTGTTTCAAAACATGAAAGGCCCCACTAGAATTCGTGCATCCAGCGCCAAATAGAGCCTATTTACACATTTGTCTCAAATTTGTTTTAGATATGGGGTCCCCAATTTCCCAAAATTTCCCAGAATTATGTACCACCACATCCTGTCAAAAACCCAAAACGACTAACATAACCTGTTTCTAAGCCAGATTCTGGAATTTGGAGAATTTCTCCTTTCCCTCCCTTATCTAAGCTTGTTATTGCCACTCGTTATCACTGTAACATTCAGGCGTATTAACCCCATCGTTGCTAAAGTTCTCACCAATTTGCATGCCCTTAATGCCGTAAAAGCAACGTTATTTGGTTGTATCAATTGACCAATGTTTATCCAATCCATAATATCCTTAAAGTCATCAATATGACCTGTGACAAAGCATATTTCCTCCTGCCAGGACAACAGACAATGTTCTTTCAAGTGCACTTTGAAAAACATTCCATGTTACTCCATTCTTAGGGAAAATATGCTCATCCTAAACCAATTATTTTATTTACAATTCACCTAATTATTTGGATGAATGTCATGAATTTTATCATGCCACTATTGCATTGTAAATTTCCCATCTGATGTCGTTAACAGCCAAATAATTCAATACCTACTATACTTTGTAAATCACCTCATATGTTGTTTACTTAAGACACGAGTCATTTCCCATAGCCTGTTACCAAAACAAAAATCTACAACAATTAAATGAGAGAAATCAACCTTTTGTTAGACAATTCCTAATTACAAACTTTAATGTTTTAAAAACCTTATTGTCACCAATATACCATAATATTGTAAATTTTGTCATCCTGGCCTTTTTTTTCTTTTAAACAGCCAACCTCCTGGATTAAAGTATTTTGAATAATCAAAAAATTCTGAAATAGTATTAATATTATTTTATCCTCCAAAAGCTAGTTTCCTTTAACTAAGAGCCCTTTGAAATCCACAATTGCTCAAAAATGACTATTTTGGTCTATTTCCCAAATCCAAAGCTTTTTACCAAATCAACCTTTTACTGAACAGATTTTTTCTATCCTCTTAATACATTTCATTTTAAAACCCAAAATATCAATGCGAAAACATTCGCATAACCTTGCATTTCTTGCAGCCCATGTATTGTTCTTATTCTGAAAAGTCCAAACAGAAAACGCAATTAGCCGTTAACTATGACCTCCACTCTTGCTGCGAAAACAGCATTGTTATCTTATGTTTACAAACCAGCTTTTTCCCTGTGCCCAAATACAACGCTTTTTAGAGAAGACAACCATTAAAACGTCAAATTAACCCCTCTTCCGATTTTCAACTACATCACAATATTTTTCCAAGACCCCATATATCCAGAATATGTATGCTGCAAGCACAACAATATGGCAAAAACCCATTTTCTGCCCTCAAGTTTGCTTCAGCACCCCCAAGGCCAATTATTATTATTATAATGTCTTCACGGAAAGGATCACAAAATTTTAGTCGTTTACACGGTCCGAACGCTCCCGAAAGCCCAACACAGTTAAATCGTCTGCCCCGCGGCCCACATGTTTCACTCCCATCTAATCAGCAGCCGCTGCACCAGAAACGCTTCCCCCGCAGTTGACACATTTTTTTTTGCAAGTCTAGAGCATAATAAAAACACAAGTGACATTCCCTGCTAAAATTTAAATGATCATTTTGTATATATTCTTTTGTCTTTTTAAACACCATCTTCCCGCTAGCGGACGGGATCAAAAACCAAGCTGCAATAAGCCATCACATTGCTGTAAATTGACAGTACATATAGGTTATATTAACAAAGCACCACCAGCACTTGGAAATAACCATTCTAATTGTTGTTATACAAGCCCAAGCATCACAAAAAAACCCAATTTAATTGTAATCACAAAACGTCATACCTGGATTAACCAAATCAAATACCAGTGTCCCCATTAATTTTCTAGCTCCCTTTATTTTTGTTAAACTTCCTCCGCGCCCGTCACCTATCTCGGTAAATATTTTCCCCGTCAGCCGAGGAGGCCCCGCTATTTTTTCCTTACCAAACAGTACTTTCCCGCCGCCACGGTCTTAAATATATCCCCGTTATCCGAGGGAGCCCCCACTATTTTCCCAAAATAGTATTTTTTAACTTCTCCCCGGCCTTATTTCGCCATTAGTGTCTGTGGAACAAGCTGTTACACTTTTATCCACTCACATATTATTTATATATGTATATTACCTCCATTAGTGTCTGTGGAACAAGCTGTTACACTTTTATCCACTCACATATTATTTATATATGTATATTACCTCTATGCATTAGTACATATATTATCCTGCGTTTTATGCATTTTAAGCTGGCCAGCAAACCCATATTTATTTATCCATAAATATAGCTGTGTAATATTTTTAAAGCGCTTTGTCTTTCCAATTTTTTTCCAATCCTTACAAGTTAGACGTATTTTTTTTTTGATCGTCATCCAAACCCGCCTTACAACACGTGTTTCCCATATTTTACTTTTATTTTTTGTAGTGAGTTCGTGTGCCTCACACAGTTAACTCTATTATTTATTATTATCACTCCTTCGACTGTATTTCCTAGGCTTATCTTAATTTTACTGCAGAAACCACACAAACAACATACAACGTATATTTGTGCCTACCCTTTAGACACAGGACACTCCCCGGCCCCAATATTGTACCTCTAGTACAATATATTCGTGCCTACCCCTGAGACACAGGACACTTTCCAGCAAAGTGCCCCACCGTATCTGCCATTGACTAGTATAAACACAGGGTTTTATCGCCGTCACCCAGGACGCGAAACCAGCCCAACAATGGGCCTCACATACAATGTCCCTTTAACGCATTTGTAAACACCTTCACAACATGCAGACATTAATGTGGACTTACCCGAGATCCATCAGATGTCTCCCTCCAGCAGGAAAAGTCTTCAACCGCCGAGAATCCAGGCGCCCCCGTCGAAAAACTCCGGCCCACCAAGGGTTTTGAAGACGCCGTGCGCACGGTCACTTACCAGATGTCGAACAGCAGCGCCTGGGTTCTCGCTCCGGTATATTGACCTCCATGGCTCGAAGGACCAAAATGTCAGGTTCATTAATAATTACCTTCGTCCGTAATTATCAATAACTGCAGGAAGACATCTTATTCAATTATTGACATTTAATTAAATAGAAATGGATACAACAGATAGCCTCCGAAGGGGAGAGTCAGCAAGTGTCACCTTACAACTTCCGAACGTCTCCTCGAATAGACGTTTTCGTCCCATTCTTATGGTCACAAGTTACAGAGTTGTTGATCATTCCATCACGTATGAGTAAAAACAACATCTGGGACTACAATAACAATCTAATAACAAAAACAGGGACTAGACCTAACAACATTTAGATTAGAGTAATTATACAACCTCCTTGACCTAAGAATCATATAATATAATCATAATCATATAATCGTTACATACAGAAAAACCCGAAGTGTACGGTTACATAACGATAACAATATTCTTGTTATTGTCCGAATAGCCCTGTCCTCGTCACCAAGGGCCCACCAAATCTCAAGGACCCAGATTGGGTGGATTGTTTGTATAACCATCCTGGAACAGGCTGTCTAGGTTAAAGATGACTTGGTGTGACCTCAAGACTTTTGAAAAACAGAAAGAGAATGATTTAACAAAGTAATGAATTAATACAGAGAAAAGAAAGAGAATGATTTAATAAAGAAATGAATTAATATAACTATTATAATAGTAAAACAGAATAAACCCAACAGACACCCATGAAATGTCGAAAAAGATGCGGGGTATGATGCTCACAGGACATGGTATTCCCAAGCGGTCTCCCAATCAGGTACTAACCAGGCCAAACCATGCTTGGCTGCCGAGATCGGACAAGATCGGGCCTTTTCAGGGTGGTATGGCCGTGAGCGGTACTGCACTAGCAGATGGACACCCATGAAATGTCGAAAAAGATGCGGGGTATGATGCTCACAGCACCTGGCATTCCCAAGCGGTCTCCCAATCAGGTACTAAACAGGCCGAACCATGCTTGGCTTCCGAGATCGGACGAGATCGGGCCTTTTCAGGGTGGTATGGCCGTGAGCGGTACTGCACTAGCAGATGGACACACATGAAATGTCGAAAAAGATGCGGGGCAAGATGCTCACAGCACCTGGTATTCCCAAGCGGTCTCCCAATCAGGTACTAACCAGGCCGAACCATGCTTGGCTGCCGAGATCGGGCGAGATCGGGCGAGATCGGGCGAGATCGGGCCTTATCAGGGTGGTATGGCCGTGAGCGGTACTGCTCTTGCAGATGGACACCCATGAAATGTCGGAAAAGATGAGGGGTATGATGCTCACAGCACCTGGTATTCCCAAGCGGTCTCCCAATCAGGTACTAACCAGGCCGAACCATGCTTGGCTGCCGAGATCGGACGAGATCGGGCCTTTTCAGGGTGGTATGGCCGTGAGCGGTACTGCTCTTGCAGATGGACACCCATGAAATGTCGAAAAAGATGCGGGGTATGATGCTCACAGCACCTGGTATTCCCAAGCGGTCTCCCAATCAGGTACTAACCAGGCCGAACCATGCTTGGCTTCCGAGATCGGACGAGATCGGGCCTTTTCAGGGTGGTATGGCCGTGAGCGGTACTGCTCTTGCAGATGGACACCCATGAAATGTCGAAAAAGATGCGGGGTATGATGCTCACAGCACCTGGTATTCCCAAGCGGTCTCCCAATCAGGTACTAAACAGACCGAACCATGCTTGGCTTCCGAGATCGGACGAGATCGGACGAGATCGGGCCTTTTCAGGGTGATATGGCCGTGAGCGGTACTGCTCTTGCAGATGGACACCCATGAAATGTCGAAAAAGATGCGGGGTATGATGCTCACAGCACCTGGCATTCCCAAGCGGTCTCCCAATCAGGTACTAAACAGGCCGAA
Organism: Stigmatopora nigra; assembly: GCF_051989575.1. Taxonomy (NCBI): domain Eukaryota; kingdom Metazoa; phylum Chordata; class Actinopteri; order Syngnathiformes; family Syngnathidae; genus Stigmatopora; species Stigmatopora nigra. Next base: position 2,297,914 of record NW_027551603.1, read on the forward strand.
CCATGCTTGGCTTCCGAGATCGGGCTAGATCGGGCCTTTTCAGGGTGGTATGGCCGTGAGCGGTACTGCACCAGCAGATGGACACCCATGAAATGTCGAAAAAGATGCGGGGTATGATGCTCACAGCACCTGGTATTCCCAAGCGGTCTCCCAATCAGGTACTAAACAGGCCGAACCATGCTTGGCTTCCGAGATCGGACGAGATCGGGCGAGATCGGGCCTTATCAGGGTGATATGGCCGTGAGCGGTACTGCTCTTGCAGATGGACACCCATGAAATGTCGAAAAAGATGCGGGGTATGATGCTCACAGCACCTGGTATTCCCAAGCGGTCTCCCAATCAGGTACTAACCAGGCCGAACCATGCTTGGCTTCCGAGATCAGACGAGATCGGGCCTTTTCAGGGTGGTATGGCCGTGAGCGGTACTGCACCAGCAGATGGACACCCATGAAATGTCGAAAAAGATGCTGGGTATGATGCTCACAGCACCTGGTATTCCCAAGCGGTCTCCCAATCAGGTACTAACCAGGCCGAACAATGCTTGGCTTCCGAGATCGGAGGAGATCGGGCCTTTTCAGGGTGGTATGGCCGTGAGCGGTACTGCACTAGCAGATGGACACACATGAAATGTCGAAAAAGATGCGGGGCAAGATGCTCACAGCACCTGGTATTCCCAAGCGGTCTCCCAATCAGGTACTAACCAGGCCGAACCATGCTTGGCTGCCGAGATCGGGCGAGATCGGGCGAGATCGGGCGAGATCGGGCCTTATCAGGGTGGTATGGCCGTGAGCGGTACTGCTCTTGCAGATGGACACCCATGAAATGTCAGAAAAGATGAGGGGTATGATGCTCACAGCACCTGGTATTCCCAAGCGGTCTCCCAATCAGGTACTAACCAGGCCGAACCATGCTTGGCTGCCGTGATCGGACGAGATCGGGCCTTTTCAGGGTGGTATGGCCGTGAGCGGTACTGCTTTTGCAGATGGACACCCATGAAATGTCGAAAAAGATGCGGGGTATGATGCTCACAGCACCTGGTATTCCCAAGCGGTCTCCCAATCAGGTACTAAACAGGCCGAACCATGCTTGGCTTCCGAGATCGGACGAGATCGGACGAGATCGGGCCTTTTCAGGGTGATATGGCCGTGAGCGGTACTGCTCTTGCAGATGGACACCCATGAAATGTCGAAAAAGATGCGGGGTATGATGCTCACAGCACCTGGCATTCCCAAGCGGTCTCCCAATCAGGTACTAAACAGGCCGAACCATGCTTGGCTTCCGAGATCGGGCTAGATCGGGCCTTTTCAGGGTGGTATGGCCGTGAGCGGTACTGCACTAGCAGATGGACACACATGAAATGTCGAAAAAGATGCGGGGCAAGATGCTCACAGCACCTGGTATTCCCAAGCGGTCTCCCAATCAGGTACTAACCAGGCCGAACCATGCTTGGCTGCCGAGATCGGGCGAGATCGGGCGAGATCGGGCGAGATCGGGCCTTATCAGGGTGGTATGGCCGTGAGCGGTACTGCTCTTGCAGATGGACACCCATGAAATGTCAGAAAAGATGAGGGGTATGATGCTCACAGCACCTGGTATTCCCAAGCGGTCTCCCAATCAGGTACTAACCAGGCCGAACCATGCTTGGCTGCCGAGATCGGACGAGATCGGGCCTTTTCAGGGTGGTATGGCCGTGAGCGGTACTACTCTTGCAGATGGACACCCATGAAATGTCGAAAAAGATGCGGGGTATGATGCTCACAACACCTGGTATTCCCAAGCGGTCTCCCAATCAGGTACTAACCAGGCCGAACCATGCTTGGCTTCCGAGATCGGACGAGATCGGGCCTTTTCAGGGTGGTATGGCCGTGAGCGGTACTGCTTTTGCAGATGGACACCCATGAAATGTCGAAAAAGATGCGGGGTATGATGCTCACAGCACCTGGTATTCCCAAGCGGTCTCCCAATCAGGTACTAAACAGGCCGAACCATGCTTGGCTTCCGAGATCGGACGAGATCGGACGAGATCGGGCCTTTTCAGGGTGATATGGCCGTGAGCGGTACTGCTCTTGCAGATGGACACCCATGAAATGTCGAAAAAGATGCGGGGTATGATGCTCACAGCACCTGGCATTCCCAAGCGGTCTCCCAATCAGGTACTAAACAGGCCGAACCATGCTTGGCTTCCGAGATCGGGCTAGATCGGGCCTTTTCAGGGTGGTATGGCCGTGAGCGGTACTGCACCAGCAGATGGACACCCATGAAATGTCGAAAAAGATGCGGGGTATGATGCTCACAGCACCTGGTATTCCCAAGCGGTCTCCCAATCAGGTACTAAACAGGCCGAACCATGCTTGGCTTCCGAGATCGGACGAGATCGGGCGAGATCGGGCCTTATCAGGGTGATATGGCCGTGAGCGGTACTGCTCTTGCAGATGGACACCCATGAAATGTCGAAAAAGATGTGGGGTATGATGCTCACAGCACCTGGTATTCCCAAGCGGTCTCCCAATCAGGTACTAAACAGGCCGAACAATGCTTGGTTTCCGAGATCGGACGAGATCGGGCCTTTTCAGGGTGGTATGGCCGTGAGCGGTACCGCTTTTACAGATGGACACCCATGAAATGTCGAAGAAGATGCGGGGTATGATGCTCACAGCACCTGGTATTCCCAAGCGGTCTCCCAATCAGGTACTAACCAGGCCGAACCACGCTTGGCTTTCGAGATCGGACGAGATCGGGCCTTTTCAGGGTGGTATGGCCGTGAGCGGTATTGCTTTTGCAGATGGACACCCATGAAATGTCGGAAAAGATGCGGGGCATGGTTCTCACAGCACCTGGTATTCCCAAGCGGTCTCCCAATCAGGTACTAAACAGGCCGAACCATGCTTGGCTTCCGAGATCGGACGAGATCGGGCCTTTTCAGGGTGGTATGGCCGTGAGCGGTACTGCACTAGCAGATGGACACACATGAAATGTCGAAAAAGATGCGGGGCAAGATGCTCACAGCACCTGGTATTCCCAAGCGGTCTCCCAATCAGGTACTAACCAGGCCGAACCATGCTTGGCTTCCGAGATCGCACGAGATCGGGCCTTTTCAGGGTGGTATGGCCGTGAGCGGTATTGCACTAGCAGATGGACACTGTCAGGTTCATTAATAATTACCTTCGTCCGTAATTATCAATAACTGCAGGAAGACATCTTATTCAATTATTGACATTTAATTAAATAGAAATGGACACAACAGATAAAAGCCTCCGGAGGGGAGCGTTACAGCAAGTGTCACCTTACAACTTCCGAACGTCTTCCCGAATAGACGTTTTCGTCCCATTCTTATGGTCACAAGTTACAGAGTTGTTGATCATTCCATCACGTATGAGTAAAAACAACATCTGGGACTACAATAACAATCAAAGTATTTTACTAATAACAAAAACAGGGACTAGACCTAACAACATGTAGATTAGAGTAATTATACAACCTCCTTGACCTAAGAATCATATAATATAATCATAATCATATAATCGTTACATACAGAAAAACCCGAAGTGTACGGTTACATAACGATAACAATATTCTTGTTATTGTCCGAATAGCCCTGTCCTCGTCACCAAGGGCCCACCAAATCTCAAGGACCCAGATTGGGTGGATTATCTGTATAACCATCCTGGAACAGGCTGTCCAGGTTAAAGATGACTTGGTGTGACCTCAACACTTTTGAAAAACAGAAAGAGAATGATTTAACAAAGTAATGAATTAATACAGAGAAAAGAAAGAGAATGATTTAATAAAGAAATGAATTAATATAACTATTATAATAGTAAAACAGAACAAACCCAACATTCCCCCGTTTTTATAATATGTATGTTATTAGTCATTTCTTAGTAATCACTAAATGGTAATGTCGGGTGACTGTGATTTTTCCCGCCTACTCCTTACTCCCATGGCTGGTCTGAAAGAGAAAAAACATAATTATATTCGTCCAATTGGTCCTCGGATTTACCGTACTCCTGGACCTCACTGCTTTCCCCAAACCGTCCCATAAGATACAACTCATGTACTTTAGAATTTGTAGGGGCAATTGCAGTAGTTATAAGTCGGCTTAGCAAGGAGCGCAAACAGGGGATACTACATCACCCACACAATGTTAGAATAGCGGTAATTGTGCCTATAGTAACCACGAAGGATGTAGCCAAATCTTTAGATTTTCCAAAGGTCTTATCCCACCAATCTGACAATGCGGACGTATCTACTCCAGAGTGCTCTTGCATATTGCGGTTCAGTGTTTGCAGGCCAGTAATGGCCCTGGTGAGAGATCCACTGGGTGACGCGTTGTTCGGTATGAAGGTGCAACATTGTTTTCCAAACATTGCACACACGCCCCCTGTTTCAAGGATCATATCCACCGCTATGCGATTCTGGAACGCCATCAGACTGGTAGCTGCCAGTTGTTCCTTCATGGCCACAAATCCCTGTTCAGTATAATTTCCAAGTTTTGAACATTGTAATGTAAGTAATTTATTCTATCCACATTTTTGTTTGGGGTGATTAGAAGGAAGATAGACTCCCAACCTGCTGCGATCTGATTAGCCAGCTTATACTCATCTGGTACGCCCCAGGGGATGCCAATCGCATCAATGTATGTTGGATCTCCTTCCCTCCATGCCTCTCGACGATGTCGGGAGGGTCGACCCTTCAGCCGAATTATGAGCCGCCAATTGTATCTCCTCCACTGTGGATGGAAAAACAGACATCGGTAAGAGCAGTGAGACCAAAGTACCTAGTCCTGCCGCGTTTCGGCAGGAGTCGTATAATTTATCTACCACCCCGCCACCATAGGCCAGAACGTGGTATCAGGGGTGTAGTTTGTTTTAGAACGCCGGTACACCACGTCTCATTTATCGCCCCTAGCTTCAGACCATGCCCTGTAAGGTTTAAGCAGGTAAAATGATTAAACAGTGGAAAAATTGACTTCCTATTTACTGCGTAACAGGATTAACACTGTTTCAATATATTTTTTTTTCTTTCTTGCCAAGTAGGACACGTTTTTTCATTTGTAAAAACACTTTTCCCCAAAAGAATGGTGATTGAGGGAGTTGTTAGACCCCATCGTTTTTTCCCTTGTCTGGTAGGTTATCCTAATCTTTTGTAAGATGGTTTAGTCTCAATTGAAACTATATGGAGACGTCAAACCCAATATAAAAGAGTTCCCTATAGTTTTATGGTATTGCTTGCTGAGCAATAATCTTTTCAATTAATATTGGTGTTTCCCGTATTTTATTAAGTCAGAAAGTTTATTTTACCCGTCCCCTCAATGTTTCAATTGAGACCACCCTTTTACCAAAGTAGCTCCACCTAGTGCTTGTCCTCTTTACACTCCATTAACAGCGCCCAATTATCCCCCGTTTGGGAAATCCCTGTTTCAGAAATAAATTTCACAGGTTAATATGTCAGTCCAAGCTTTCCAATCTTGACCAATTTCTGCAACAAGGCTTTTCCCAATCTTCAATTTTTTTGCTGTTAATGTACCACACATATTTCCCACCATAGATTGACACCTTGTACGGCACCCGGGACGTCGCCGAGTCCAAATATATATTTTCAATTTGGAAATTTGATTTAGTAGGTAATGTTAATTAAATGTAAATGTGTATGTTTCTCGGTTTACCCTCCCGTAAGAAGGTGTATCCTCAATTGAAACGCCTCCGCCTTTTTCTCCAACTGGAGAAAACAACCCTACTGTGGAAAGGAATAGAATCACAATCATCATTAATCTCATTGCCCCAAAAGCAATAATTGTTTTCAACATGACTTTTTGTCTTTGTTTAGGGAGTTTTCCTCTTGAAACGTTTCAATTTAGACAACCTTCTTACTGTGGGAAAGGTGCATCCGTGTCCCCTTTCAGTAACAAGGACCCTCCCACTTTGCGTTGCTCCGATGTTTCTTCTTTTATGCTGCTTATCAGCATCCAGTCTTCAAGAATCACCGTCGCTTCGTCCGTTTCCTGTTAAGAAGCAAAATCTCCCTCTGATAGTCTAAATTTGGTGTGTGCGTTTTTTTTTCTCTGATAGATTCGCCTCATCATCCAATTGTCATTGTGTGGTGAATAATAACAATTTGTAAGGTCTACCAAACAGGACTTCATATAAGGTCCGCCAATTGTGGATGGTAGACAACTATTATATTAACAAAATGGGAGCCATTATCACTATAAATAGTTTCTGGAATTCCATATCGTGGAATGATATCCATATGATCTAATAAAATAAAATAAAATCTATATGTATTTTTTTGAAATGGATATGTGGGTATGCATATAGATTTAAACCCTAAGCCTTGTAGTGCCGTTGTAGCAAGGCCACCTCCCCCTTGTCGAGACATAGGTCTTCCCTTGACTCAAGCCCAAATTATTTTCTTTATTGATCTTTTATTGATAGATTATGTCTCGGTGGTCTGCCAATCAAAAAACACAAAAAGACAAACTATCATTCACGCTCACACTCATAAAAAAAAGAATTTAGTGTGTTCAACCAGTCTAGCATCCATAATTTCATTTTGTGGGAGTAAACTGGAGTACCCGGAGAAAATCCACAAATTCTCGAGGACGCCATGAATACCCCACATTCCGGAAAGTCTGGATCCACCCCGCATTCATTAGTAGATCCTTTAATATACACACCCCCACTCTAGCATTTTAACCGTTTGTAAAAAAATTCCTTCAAGTTTCACACAAAGTTATATCCTCTTTAATGCTATCAGTTTAGCTGTTTGTTCCCCGAATTGAGGTGGCAATAGTTTCACATCTAAGGTTTTTATTTTCACAGCCGCCATGACCTAATGGCCCCCTATCAGGTTTTTGGAAAATCCCAATTTCCTCTAATAGCATGCCAATCACCTTTTAATGCGGCCATCCAATTTTGTTTCTACTTGTTTCAGGTGATAAGATAATCTCCCCCATTTGTAAAACAAATTCATCCACGCCTAATTTATACAACATGACGCCTACTTGTTTTAGATATGGGGTCCCCAATTTCCCAAAATTTCCCAGAATTAATGTACTACCACATCCTGTCAAAAACCCAAAACGACTAACATAACCTGTTTCTAAGCCAGATTCTGGAATTTGGAGAATTTCTCCTTTCCCTCCCTTATCTAAGCTTGTTATTGCCACTCGTTATCACTGTAACATTCAGGCGTATTAACCCCATCGTTGCTAAAGTTCTCACCAATTTGCATGCCCTTAAAGCAGTAAAAAGCAACGTTATTTGGTTGTATCAATTGACCAATGCTTATCCAATCCGTAATATCCTTAAAGTCACCAATATGACCTGTGACAAAGCATATTTCCTCCCGCCAGGACAACAGACAATGTTCTTTCAAGTGCACTTTGAAAAACATTCCATGTTACTCCATTCTTAGGGAAAATATGCTCATCCTAAACCAATTATTTTATTTACAATTCACCTAATTATTTGGATGAATGCCATGAATTTTATCATGCCACTATTGCATTGTAAATTTCCCATCTGATGTCGTTAACAGCCAAATAATTCAATACCTACTATACTTTGTAAATCACCTCATATGATGTTTACTTAAGACAAGAGTCATTTCCCATAGCCTGTTACCAAAACAAAAATCTACAACAATTAAATTAGAGAAATCAACCTTTTGTTAGACAATTCCTAATTACAAACTTTAATGTTTTAAAAACCTTATCGTCACCAATATACCATAATTTTGTAAATTTTGTCATCCTGGCCTTTTTTTCTTTTAAACAGCCAACCTCCTGGATTAAAGTATTTTGAATAATCAAAAAATTCTGAAATAGTATTAATATTATTTTATCCTCCAAAAGCTAGTTTCCTTTAACTAAGAGCCCTTTGAAATCCACAATTGCTCAAAAATGACTATTTTGGTCTATTTCCCAAATCCAAAGCTTTTTACCAAATCAACCTTTTACTAAACAGATTTTCTATCCTCTTAATACATTTCATTTTAAAACCCAAAATATCAATGCGAAAGCATCCGCATAACCTTGCATTTCTTGCAGACCATGTATTGTTCTTATTCTGAAAAGTCCAAACAGAAAACGCAATTAGCCGTTAACTATGACCTCCACTCTTGCTGCGAAAACAGCATTGTTATCTTATGTTTACAAACCAGCTTTTTCCCTGTGCCCAAATACAACGCTTTTTAGAGAAGACAACCATTAAAACGTCAAATTAACCCCTCTTCCGATATTCAACTACATCACAATATTTTTCCAAGACCCCATATATCCAGAATATGTATGCTGCAAGCACAACAATATGGCAAAAACCCATTTTCTGCCCTCAAGTTTGCTTCAGCACCCTCAAGGCCAATTATTATTATTATAATGTCTTCACGGAAGGGATCACAAAATTTTAGTTGTTTACACGGTCCGAACGCTCCCGAAAGCCCAACACAGTTAAATCGTCTGCCCCGCGGCCCACATGTTTCACTCCCATCTAATCAGCAGCCGCTGCACCAGAAACGCTTCCCCCGCAGTTGACACATTTTTTGGCAAGTCTAGAGCATAATAAAAACACAGGTGACATTCCCTGCTAAAATTTAAATGATCATTTTGTATATATTCTTTTGTCTTTTTAAACACCATCTTCCCGTTAGCGGACGGGATCAAAAACCAAGCTGCAATAAGCCATCACATTGCTGTAAATTGACAGTACATATAGGTTATATTAACAAAGCACCACCCGCACTTGGAAATAACCATTCTAATTGTTGTTATACAAGCCCAAGCATCACAAAAAAAACCCAATTTATTGTAATCACAAAACGTCATACCCGGATTAACCAAATCAAATACCAGTGTCCCCATTAATTTTCTAGCTCCCTTTATTTTTGTTAAACTTCCTCCGCGCCCGTCACCTATCTCGGTAAATATTTTCCCCGTCAGCCGAGGAGGCCCCGCTATTTTTTCCTTACCAAACAGTACTTTCCCGCAGCCACGGTCTTAAATATATCCCCGTTATCCGAGGGAGCCCCCACTATTTTCCCAAAATAGTATTTTTAACTTCTCCCCGGCCTTATTTTGCCATTAGTGTCTGTGGAACAAGCTGTTACACTTTTATCCACTCACATATTATTTATATATGTATATTACCTCTATGCATTAGTGCATATATTATCCTGCATTCTATGCATTTTAAGCTGGCCAGCAAACCCATATTTATTTATCCATAAATATAGCTGTGTAATATTTTTAAAGCGCTTTGTCTTTCCAATTTTTTCCAATCCTTACAAGTTAGACGTATTTTTTGGATCGTCATCCAAACCCGCCTTACAACACGTGTTTCCCATATTTTACTTTTATTTTTTGTAGTGAGTTCGTGTGCCTCACACAGTTAACTCTATTATTTATTATTATTATTAATATTATTATTATCTATTCGACTGTATCGACTGTATCTCCTAGGCCTTTCCTAATTTTACTGCAGAAACCACACAAACACCATACAACGTATATTCGTGCCTACCCTTTAGACACAGGACACTCCCCGGCCCCAATATTGTACCTCTAGTACAATATATTCGTGCCTACCCCTGAGACACAGGACACTTTCCAGCAAAGTGCCCCACCGTACCTGCCATTGACTAGTATAAACACAGGGTTTTATCGCCGTCACCCAGGACGCGAAACCAGCCCAACAATGGACCTCACATACAATGTCCCTTTAACGCATTTGGAAACACCTTCACAACATGCAGACATTAATGTGGACTTACCCGAGATCCATCAGATGTCTCCCTCCAGCAGGAAAAGTCTTCAACCGCCGAGAATCCAGGCGCCCCCGTCGAAAAACTCCGGCCCACCAAGGGTTTTGAAGACGCCGTGCGCACGGTCACTTACCAGATGTCGAACAGCAGCGCCTGGGTTCTCGCTCCGGTATATTGACCTCCATGGCTCAGAAGGACCAAAATGTCAGGTTCATTAATAATTACCTTCGTCCGTAATTATCAATAACTGCAGGAAGACATCTTATTCAATTATTGACATTTAATTAAATAGAAATGGATACAACAGATAAAAGCCTCCGGAGGGGAGCGTTACAGCAAGTGTCACCTTACAACTTCCGAACGTCTTCCCGAATAGACGTTTTCGTCCCATTCTTATGGTCACAAGTTACAGAGTTGTTGATCATTCCATCACGTATGAGTAAAAACAACATCTGGGACTACAATAACAATCAAAGTATTTTACTAATAACAAAAACAGGGACTAGACCTAACAACATGTAGATTAGAGTAATTATACAACCTCCTTGACCTAAGAATCATATAATATAATCATAATCATATAATCGTTACATACAGAAAAACCCGAAGTGTACGGTTACATAACGATAACAATATTCTTGTTATTGTCCGAATAGCCCTGTCCTCGTCACCAAGGGCCCACCAAATCTCAAGGACCCAGATTGGGTGGATTATCTGTATAACCATCCTGGAAAAGGCTGTCCAGGTTAAAGATGACTTGGTGTGACCTCAACACTTTTGAAAAACAGAAAGAGAATGATTTAACAAAGTAATGAATTAATACAGAGAAAAGAAAGAGAATGATTTAATAAAGAAATGAATTAATATAACTATTATAATAGTAAAACAGAACAAACCCAACAGACACCCATGAAATGTCGAAGAAGATGCAGGGTATGATGCTCACAGCACCTGGTATTCCCAAGCGGTCTCCCAATCAGGTACTAACCAGGCCGAACCATGCTTGGCTTCCGAGATCGGACGAGATCGGGCCTTTTCAGGGTGGTATGGCCGTGAGCGGTACTGCTTTTGCAGATGGACACCCATGAAATGTCGAAAAAGATGCGGGGTATGATGCTCACAGCACCTGGTATTCCCAAGCGGTCTCCCAATCAGGTACTAAACAGGCCGAACCATGCTTGGCTTCCGAGATCGGGCGAGATCGGGCCTTTTCAGGGTGGTATGGCCGTGAGCGGTACTGCACTAGCAGATGGACACACATGAAATGTCGAAAAAGATGCGGGGCAAGATGCTCACAGCACCTGGTATTCCCAAGCGGTCTCCCAATCAGGTACTAACCAGGCCGAACCATGCTTGGCTGCCGAGATCGGGCGAGATCGGGCGAGATCGGGCGAGATCGGGCCTTATCAGGGTGGTATGGCCGTGAGCGGTACTGCTCTTGCAGATGGACACCCATGAAATGTCAGAAAAGATGAGGGGTATGATGCTCACAGCACCTGGTATTCCCAAGCGGTCTCCCAATCAGGTACTAACCAGGCCGAACCATGCTTGGCTGCCGAGATCGGACGAGATCGGGCCTTTTCAGGGTGGTATGGCCGTGAGCGGTACTACTCTTGCAGATGGACACCCATGAAATGTCGAAAAAGATGCGGGGTATGATGCTCACAACACCTGGTATTCCCAAGCGGTCTCCCAATCAGGTACTAACCAGGCCGAACCATGCTTGGCTTCCGAGATCGGACGAGATCGGGCCTTTTCAGGGTGGTATGGCCGTGAGCGGTACTGCTTTTGCAGATGGACACCCATGAAATGTCGAAAAAGATGCGGGGTATGATGCTCACAGCACCTGGTATTCCCAAGCGGTCTCCCAATCAGGTACTAAACAGGCCGAACCATGCTTGGCTTCCGAGATCGGACGAGATCGGACGAGATCGGGCCTTTTCAGGGTGATATGGCCGTGAGCGGTACTGCTCTTGCAGATGGACACCCATGAAATGTCGAAAAAGATGCGGGGTATGATGCTCACAGCACCTGGCATTCCCAAGCGGTCTCCCAATCAGGTACTAAACAGGCCGAACCATGCTTGGCTTCCGAGATCGGGCTAGATCGGGCCTTTTCAGGGTGGTATGGCCGTGAGCGGTACTGCACCAGCAGATGGACACCCATGAAATGTCGAAAAAGATGCGGGGTATGATGCTCACAGCACCTGGTATTCCCAAGCGGTCTCCCAATCAGGTACTAAACAGGCCGAACCATGCTTGGCTTCCGAGATCGGACGAGATCGGGCCTTTTCAGGGTGGTATGGCCGTGAGCGGTACTGCGCTTGCAGATGGACACCCATGAAATGTCGAAAAAGATGCGGGGTATGATGCTCACAGCACCTGGTATTCCCAAGCGGTCTCCCATTCAGGTACTAAACAGGCCGAACCATGCTTGGCTTCCGAGATCGGACGAGATCGGACGAGATCGGGCCTTTTCAGGGTGGTATGGCCGTGAGTGGTACTGCTCTTGCAGATGGACACCCATGAAATGTCGAAAAAGATGCAGGGTATGATGCTCACAGCACCTGGTATTCCCAAGCGGTCTCCCAATCAGGTACTAAACAGGCCGAACCATGCTTGGCTTCCGAGATCGGACGAGTTTGGGCCTTTTCAGGGTGGTACGGCCGTGAGCGGTACTGCTTTTGCAGATGGACACCCATGAAATGTCGAAAAAGATGCGGGGCATGGTTCTCACAGCACCTGGTATTCCCAAGCGGTCTCCCAATCAGGTACTAAACAGGCCGAACCATGCTTGGCTTCCGAGATCGGACGAGATCGGGCCTTTTCAGGGTGGTATGGCCGTGAGCGGTACTGCACTAGCAGATGGACACACATGAAATGTCGAAAAAGATGCGGGGCAAGATGCTCACAGCACCTGGTATTCCCAAGCGGTCTCCCAATCAGGTACTAACCAGGCCGAACCATGCTTGGCTGCCGAGATCGGGCGAGATCGGGCGAGATCGGGCCTTATCAGGGTGGTATGGCCGTGAGCGGTACTGCTCTTGCAGATGGACACCCATGAAATGTCAGAAAAGATGAGGGGTATGATGCTCACAGCACCTGGTATTCCCAAGCGGTCTCCCAATCAGGTACTAACCAGGCCGAACCATGCTTGGCTGCCGAGATCGGACGAGATCGGGCCTTTTCAGGGTGGTATGGCCGTGAGCGGTACTACTCTTGCAGATGGACACCCATGAAATGTCGAAAAAGATGCGGGGTATGATGCTCACAACACCTGGTATTCCCAAGCGGTCTCCCAATCAGGTACTAACCAGGCCGAACCATGCTTGGCTTCCGAGATCGGACGAGATCGGGCCTTTTCAGGGTGGTATGGCCGTGAGCGGTACTGCTTTTGCAGATGGACACCCATGAAATGTCGAAAAAGATGCGGGGTATGATGCTCACAGCACCTGGTATTCCCAAGCGGTCTCCCAATCAGGTACTAAACAGGCCGAACCATGCTTGGCTTCCGAGATCGGACGAGATCGGACGAGATCGGGCCTTTTCAGGGTGATATGGCCGTGAGCGGTACTGCTCTTGCAGATGGACACCCATGAAATGTCGAAAAAGATGCGGGGTATGATGCTCACAGCACCTGGCATTCCCAAGCGGTCTCCCAATCAGGTACTAAACAGGCCGAACCATGCTTGGCTTCCGAGATCGGGCTAGATCGGGCCTTTTCAGGGTGGTATGGCCGTGAGCGGTACTGCACCAGCAGATGGACACCCATGAAATGTCGAAAAAGATGCGGGGTATGATGCTCACAGCACCTGGTATTCCCAAGCGGTCTCCCAATCAGGTACTAAACAGGCCGAACCATGCTTGGCTTCCGAGATCGGACGAGATCGGGCGAGATCGGGCCTTATCAGGGTGATATGGCCGTGAGCGGTACTGCTCTTGCAGATGGACACCCATGAAATGTCGAAAAAGATGCGGGGTATGATGCTCACAGCACCTGGTATTCCCAAGCGGTCTCCCAATCAGGTACTAAACAGGCCGAACAATGCTTGGTTTCCGAGATCGGACGAGATCGGGCCTTTTCAGGGTGGTATGGCCGTGAGCGGTACCGCTTTTACAGATGGACACCCATGAAATGTCGAAGAAGATGCGGGGTATGATGCTCACAGCACCTGGTATTCCCAAGCGGTCTCCCAATCAGGTACTAACCAGGCCGAACCACGCTTGGCTTTCGAGATCGGACGAGATCGGGCCTTTTCAGGGTGGTATGGCCGTGAGCGGTATTGCCTTTGCAGATGGACACCCATGAAATGTCGGAAAAGATGCGGGGCATGGTTCTCACAGCACCTGGTATTCCCAAGCGGTCTCCCAATCAGGTACTAAACAGGCCGAACCATGCTTGGCTTCCGAGATCGGACGAGATCGGGCCTTTTCAGGGTGGTATGGCCGTGAGCGGTACTGCACTAGCAGATGGACACACATGAAATGTCGAAAAAGATGCGGGGCAAGATGCTCACAGCACCTGGTATTCCCAAGCGGTCTCCCAATCAGGTACTAACCAGGCCGAACCATGCTTGGCTTCCGAGATCGCACGAGATCGGGCCTTTTCAGGGTGGTATGGCCGTGAGCGGTACTGCACTAGCAGATGGACACTGTCAGGTTCATTAATAATTACCTTCGTCCGTAATTATCAATAACTGCAGGAAGACATCTTATTCAATTATTGACATTTAATTAAATAGAAATGGACACAACAGATAAAAGCCTCCGGAGGGGAGCGTTACAGCAAGTGTCACCTTACAACTTCCGAACGTCTTCCCGAATAGACGTTTTCGTCCCATTCTTATGGTCACAAGTTACAGAGTTGTTGATCATTCCATCACGTATGAGTAAAAACAACATCTGGGACTACAATAACAATCAAAGTATTTTACTAATAACAAAAACAGGGACTAGACCTAACAACATGTAGATTAGAGTAATTATACAACCTCCTTGACCTAAGAATCATATAATATAATCATAATCATATAATCGTTACATACAGAAAAACCCGAAGTGTACGGTTACATAACGATAACAATATTCTTGTTATTGTCCGAATAGCCCTGTCCTCGTCACCAAGGGCCCACCAAATCTCAAGGACCCAGATTGGGTGGATTATCTGTATAACCATCCTGGAACAGGCTGTCCAGGTTAAAGATGACTTGGTGTGACCTCAACACTTTTGAAAAACAGAAAGAGAATGATTTAACAAAGTAATGAATTAATACAGAGAAAAGAAAGAGAATGATTTAATAAAGAAATGAATTAATATAACTATTATAATAGTAAAACAGAACAAACCCAACATTCCCCCGTTTTTATAATATGTATGTTATTAGTCATTTCTTAGTAATCACTAAATGGTAATGTCGGGTGACTGTGATTTTTCCCGCCTACTCCTTACTCCCATGGCTGGTCTGAAAGAGAAAAAACATAATTATATTCGTCCAATTGGTCCTCGGATTTACCGTACTCCTGGACCTCACTGCTTTCCCCAAACCGTCCCATAAGATACAACTCATGTACTTTAGAATTTGTAGGGGCAATTGCAGTAGTTATAAGTCGGCTTAGCAAGGAGCGCAAACAGGGGATACTACATCACCCACACAATGTTAGAATAGCGGTAATTGTGCCTATAGTAACCACGAAGGATGTAGCCAAATCTTTAGATTTTCCAAAGGTCTTATCCCACCAATCTGACAATGCGGACGTATCTACTCCAGAGTGCTCTTGCATATTGCGGTTCAGTGTTTGCAGGCCAGTAATGGCCCTGGTGAGAGATCCACTGGGTGACGCGTTGTTCGGTATGAAGGTGCAACATTGTTTTCCAAACATTGCACACACGCCCCCTGTTTCAAGGATCATATCCACCGCTATGCGATTCTGGAACGCCATCAGACTGGTAGCTGCCAGTTGTTCCTTCATGGCCACAAATCCCTGTTCAGTATAATTTCCAAGTTTTGAACATTGTAATGTAAGTAATTTATTCTATCCACATTTTTGTTTGGGGTGATTAGAAGGAAGATAGACTCCCAACCTGCTGCGATCTGATTAGCCAGCTTATACTCATCTGGTACGCCCCAGGGGATGCCAATCGCATCAATGTATGTTGGATCTCCTTCCCTCCATGCCTCTCGACGATGTCGGGAGGGTCGACCCTTCAGCCGAATTATGAGCCGCCAATTGTATCTCCTCCACTGTGGATGGAAAAACAGACATCGGTAAGAGCAGTGAGACCAAAGTACCTAGTCCTGCCGCGTTTCGGCAGGAGTCGTATAATTTATCTACCACCCCGCCACCATAGGCCAGAACGTGGTATCAGGGGTGTAGTTTGTTTTAGAACGCCGGTACACCACGTCTCATTTATCGCCCCTAGCTTCAGACCATGCCCTGTAAGGTTTAAGCAGGTAAAATGATTAAACAGTGGAAAAATTGACTTCCTATTTACTGCGTAACAGGATTAACACTGTTTCAATATATTTTTTTTTCTTTCTTGCCAAGTAGGACACGTTTTTTCATTTGTAAAAACACTTTTCCCCAAAAGAATGGTGATTGAGGGAGTTGTTAGACCCCATCGTTTTTTCCCTTGTCTGGTAGGTTATCCTAATCTTTTGTAAGATGGTTTAGTCTCAATTGAAACTATATGGAGACGTCAAACCCAATATAAAAGAGTTCCCTATAGTTTTATGGTATTGCTTGCTGAGCAATAATCTTTTCAATTAATATTGGTGTTTCCCGTATTTTATTAAGTCAGAAAGTTTATTTTACCCGTCCCCTCAATGTTTCAATTGAGACCACCCTTTTACCAAAGTAGCTCCACCTAGTGCTTGTCCTCTTTACACTCCATTAACAGCGCCCAATTATCCCCCGTTTGGGAAATCCCTGTTTCAGAAATAAATTTCACAGGTTAATATGTCAGTCCAAGCTTTCCAATCTTGACCAATTTCTGCAACAAGGCTTTTCCCAATCTTCAATTTTTTTGCTGTTAATGTACCACACATATTTCCCACCATAGATTGACACCTTGTACGGCACCCGGGACGTCGCCGAGTCCAAATATATATTTTCAATTTGGAAATTTGATTTAGTAGGTAATGTTAATTAAATGTAAATGTGTATGTTTCTCGGTTTACCCTCCCGTAAGAAGGTGTATCCTCAATTGAAACGCCTCCGCCTTTTTCTCCAACTGGAGAAAACAACCCTACTGTGGAAAGGAATAGAATCACAATCATCATTAATCTCATTGCCCCAAAAGCAATAATTGTTTTCAACATGACTTTTTGTCTTTGTTTAGGGAGTTTTCCTCTTGAAACGTTTCAATTTAGACAACCTTCTTACTGTGGGAAAGGTGCATCCGTGTCCCCTTTCAGTAACAAGGACCCTCCCACTTTGCGTTGCTCCGATGTTTCTTCTTTTATGCTGCTTATCAGCATCCAGTCTTCAAGAATCACCGTCGCTTCGTCCGTTTCCTGTTAAGAAGCAAAATCTCCCTCTGATAGTCTAAATTTGGTGTGTGCGTTTTTTTTTCTCTGATAGATTCGCCTCATCATCCAATTGTCATTGTGTGGTGAATAATAATAATTTGTAAGGTCTACCAAACAGGACTTCATATAAGGTCCGCCAATTGTGGATGGTAGACAACTATTATATTAACAAAATGGGAGCCATTATCACTATAAATAGTTTCTGGAATTCCATATCGTGGAATGATATCCATATGATCTAATAAAATAAAATAAAATCTATATGTATTTTTTTGAAATGGATATGTGGGTATGCATATAGATTTAAACCCTAAGCCTTGTAGTGCCGTTGTAGCAAGGCCACCTCCCCCTTGTCGAGACATAGGTCTTCCCTTGACTCAAGCCCAAATTATTTTCTTTATTGATCTTTTATTGATAGATTATGTCTCGGTGGTCTGCCAATCAAAAAACACAAAAAGACAAACTATCATTCACGCTCACACTCATAAAAAAAAGAATTTAGTGTGTTCAACCAGTCTAGCATCCATAATTTCATTTTGTGGGAGTAAACTGGAGTACCCGGAGAAAATCCACAAATTCTCGAGGACGCCATGAATACCCCACATTCCGGAAAGTCTGGATCCACCCCGCATTCATTAGTAGATCCTTTAATATACACACCCCCACTCTAGCATTTTAACCGTTTGTAAAAAAATTCCTTCAAGTTTCACACAAAGTTATATCCTCTTTAATGCTATCAGTTTAGCTGTTTGTTCCCCGAATTGAGGTGGCAATAGTTTCACATCTAAGGTTTTTATTTTCACAGCCGCCATGACCTAATGGCCCCCTATCAGGTTTTTGGAAAATCCCAATTTCCTCTAATAGCATGCCAATCACCTTTTAATGCGGCCATCCAATTTTGTTTCTACTTGTTTCAGGTGATAAGATAATCTCCCCCATTTGTAAAACAAATTCATCCACGCCTAATTTATACAACATGACGCCTACTTGTTTTAGATATGGGGTCCCCAATTTCCCAAAATTTCCCAGAATTAATGTACTACCACATCCTGTCAAAAACCCAAAACGACTAACATAACCTGTTTCTAAGCCAGATTCTGGAATTTGGAGAATTTCTCCTTTCCCTCCCTTATCTAAGCTTGTTATTGCCACTCGTTATCACTGTAACATTCAGGCGTATTAACCCCATCGTTGCTAAAGTTCTCACCAATTTGCATGCCCTTAAAGCAGTAAAAAGCAACGTTATTTGGTTGTATCAATTGACCAATGCTTATCCAATCCGTAATATCCTTAAAGTCACCAATATGACCTGTGACAAAGCATATTTCCTCCCGCCAGGACAACAGACAATGTTCTTTCAAGTGCACTTTGAAAAACATTCCATGTTACTCCATTCTTAGGGAAAATATGCTCATCCTAAACCAATTATTTTATTTACAATTCACCTAATTATTTGGATGAATGCCATGAATTTTATCATGCCACTATTGCATTGTAAATTTCCCATCTGATGTCGTTAACAGCCAAATAATTCAATACCTACTATACTTTGTAAATCACCTCATATGATGTTTACTTAAGACAAGAGTCATTTCCCATAGCCTGTTACCAAAACAAAAATCTACAACAATTAAATTAGAGAAATCAACCTTTTGTTAGACAATTCCTAATTACAAACTTTAATGTTTTAAAAACCTTATCGTCACCAATATACCATAATTTTGTAAATTTTGTCATCCTGGCCTTTTTTTCTTTTAAACAGCCAACCTCCTGGATTAAAGTATTTTGAATAATCAAAAAATTCTGAAATAGTATTAATATTATTTTATCCTCCAAAAGCTAGTTTCCTTTAACTAAGAGCCCTTTGAAATCCACAATTGCTCAAAAATGACTATTTTGGTCTATTTCCCAAATCCAAAGCTTTTTACCAAATCAACCTTTTACTAAACAGATTTTCTATCCTCTTAATACATTTCATTTTAAAACCCAAAATATCAATGCGAAAGCATCCGCATAACCTTGCATTTCTTGCAGACCATGTATTGTTCTTATTCTGAAAAGTCCAAACAGAAAACGCAATTAGCCGTTAACTATGACCTCCACTCTTGCTGCGAAAACAGCATTGTTATCTTATGTTTACAAACCAGCTTTTTCCCTGTGCCCAAATACAACGCTTTTTAGAGAAGACAACCATTAAAACGTCAAATTAACCCCTCTTCCGATATTCAACTACATCACAATATTTTTCCAAGACCCCATATATCCAGAATATGTATGCTGCAAGCACAACAATATGGCAAAAACCCATTTTCTGCCCTCAAGTTTGCTTCAGCACCCTCAAGGCCAATTATTATTATTATAATGTCTTCACGGAAGGGATCACAAAATTTTAGTTGTTTACACGGTCCGAACGCTCCCGAAAGCCCAACACAGTTAAATCGTCTGCCCCGCGGCCCACATGTTTCACTCCCATCTAATCAGCAGCCGCTGCACCAGAAACGCTTCCCCCGCAGTTGACACATTTTTTGGCAAGTCTAGAGCATAATAAAAACACAGGTGACATTCCCTGCTAAAATTTAAATGATCATTTTGTATATATTCTTTTGTCTTTTTAAACACCATCTTCCCGTTAGCGGACGGGATCAAAAACCAAGCTGCAATAAGCCATCACATTGCTGTAAATTGACAGTACATATAGGTTATATTAACAAAGCACCACCCGCACTTGGAAATAACCATTCTAATTGTTGTTATACAAGCCCAAGCATCACAAAAAAAACCCAATTTATTGTAATCACAAAACGTCATACCCGGATTAACCAAATCAAATACCAGTGTCCCCATTAATTTTCTAGCTCCCTTTATTTTTGTTAAACTTCCTCCGCGCCCGTCACCTATCTCGGTAAATATTTTCCCCGTCAGCCGAGGAGGCCCCGCTATTTTTTCCTTACCAAACAGTACTTTCCCGCAGCCACGGTCTTAAATATATCCCCGTTATCCGAGGGAGCCCCCACTATTTTCCCAAAATAGTATTTTTAACTTCTCCCCGGCCTTATTTTGCCATTAGTGTCTGTGGAACAAGCTGTTACACTTTTATCCACTCACATATTATTTATATATGTATATTACCTCTATGCATTAGTGCATATATTATCCTGCATTCTATGCATTTTAAGCTGGCCAGCAAACCCATATTTATTTATCCATAAATATAGCTGTGTAATATTTTTAAAGCGCTTTGTCTTTCCAATTTTTTCCAATCCTTACAAGTTAGACGTATTTTTTGGATCGTCATCCAAACCCGCCTTACAACACGTGTTTCCCATATTTTACTTTTATTTTTTGTAGTGAGTTCGTGTGCCTCACACAGTTAACTCTATTATTTATTATTATTATTAATATTATTATTATCTATTCGACTGTATCGACTGTATCTCCTAGGCCTTTCCTAATTTTACTGCAGAAACCACACAAACACCATACAACGTATATTCGTGCCTACCCTTTAGACACAGGACACTCCCCGGCCCCAATATTGTACCTCTAGTACAATATATTCGTGCCTACCCCTGAGACACAGGACACTTTCCAGCAAAGTGCCCCACCGTACCTGCCATTGACTAGTATAAACACAGGGTTTTATCGCCGTCACCCAGGACGCGAAACCAGCCCAACAATGGACCTCACATACAATGTCCCTTTAACGCATTTGGAAACACCTTCACAACATGCAGACATTAATGTGGACTTACCCGAGATCCATCAGATGTCTCCCTCCAGCAGGAAAAGTCTTCAACCGCCGAGAATCCAGGCGCCCCCGTCGAAAAACTCCGGCCCACCAAGGGTTTTGAAGACGCCGTGCGCACGGTCACTTACCAGATGTCGAACAGCAGCGCCTGGGTTCTCGCTCCGGTATATTGACCTCCATGGCTCAGAAGGACCAAAATGTCAGGTTCATTAATAATTACCTTCGTCCGTAATTATCAATAACTGCAGGAAGACATCTTATTCAATTATTGACATTTAATTAAATAGAAATGGATACAACAGATAAAAGCCTCCGGAGGGGAGCGTTACAGCAAGTGTCACCTTACAACTTCCGAACGTCTTCCCGAATAGACGTTTTCGTCCCATTCTTATGGTCACAAGTTACAGAGTTGTTGATCATTCCATCACGTATGAGTAAAAACAACATCTGGGACTACAATAACAATCAAAGTATTTTACTAATAACAAAAACAGGGACTAGACCTAACAACATGTAGATTAGAGTAATTATACAACCTCCTTGACCTAAGAATCATATAATATAATCATAATCATATAATCGTTACATACAGAAAAACCCGAAGTGTACGGTTACATAACGATAACAATATTCTTGTTATTGTCCGAATAGCCCTGTCCTCGTCACCAAGGGCCCACCAAATCTCAAGGACCCAGATTGGGTGGATTATCTGTATAACCATCCTGGAAAAGGCTGTCCAGGTTAAAGATGACTTGGTGTGACCTCAACACTTTTGAAAAACAGAAAGAGAATGATTTAACAAAGTAATGAATTAATACAGAGAAAAGAAAGAGAATGATTTAATAAAGAAATGAATTAATATAACTATTATAATAGTAAAACAGAACAAACCCAACAGACACCCATGAAATGTCGAAGAAGATGCAGGGTATGATGCTCACAGCACCTGGTATTCCCAAGCGGTCTCCCAATCAGGTACTAACCAGGCCGAACCATGCTTGGCTTCCGAGATCGGACGAGATCGGGCCTTTTCAGGGTGGTATGGCCGTGAGCGGTACTGCTTTTGCAGATGGACACCCATGAAATGTCGAAAAAGATGCGGGGTATGATGCTCACAGCACCTGGTATTCCCAAGCGGTCTCCCATTCAGGTACTAAACAGGGCGAACCACGCTTGGCTGCCGAGATCGGGCGAGATCGGGCCTTTTCAGGGTGGTATGGCCGTGAGCGGTACTGCACTAGCAGATGGACACCCATGAAATGTCGAAAAAGATGCAGGGTATGATGCTCACAGCACCTGGTATTCCCAAGCGGTCTCCCAATCAGGTACTAACCAGGCCGAACAATGCTTGGCTTCCTAGATCGGACGAGATAGGGCCTTTTCAGGGTGGTATGGCCGTGAGCGGTACTGTTCTTGCAGATGGACACCCATGAAATGTCGAAAAAGATGCAGGGTATGATGCTCACAGCACCTGGTATTCCCAAGCGGTCTCCCAATCAGGTACTAAACAGGCCGAACCATGCTTGGCTTCAAAGATCGGACGAGATCGGGCCTTTTCAGGGTGGTATGGCCGTGAGCGGTACCGCACCAGCAGATGGACACCCATGAAATGTCGAAAAAGATGCGGGGTATGATGCTCACAGCACCTGGTATTCCCAAGCGGTCTCCCAATCAGGTACGAACCAGGCCGAACCTTGCTTGGCTTCTGAGATCGGACGAGATCGGGCCTTTTCAGGGTGGTATGGCCGCGAGTGGTACTGCGCCTGCAGATGGACACCCATGAAATGTCGAAAAAGGTGCGGGGTATGATGCTCACAGCATCTGGTATTCCCAAGCGGTCTCCCAATCAGGTACTAAACAGGCCGAACCATGCTTGGCTTCAAAGATCGGACGAGATCGGGCCTTTTCAGGGTGGTATGGCCGTGAGCGGTACCGCACTAGCAGATGGACACCCATGAAATGTCGAAAAAGATGCGGGGTATGATGCTCACAGCACCTGGTATTCCCAAGGGGTCTCCCAATCAGGTACTAACCAGGCCGAACCATGCTTGGCTTCCGAGATCGGACGAGATCGGGCCTTTTCAGGGTGGTATGGCCGTGAGCGGTACCGCACTAGCAGATGGACACCCATGAAATGTCGAAAAAGATGCGGGGTATGATGCTCACAGCACCTGGTATTCCGAAGCGGTCTCCCAATCAGGTACTAAACAGGCCGAACCATGCTTGGCTGCCGAGATCGGACGAGATTGGGCCTTTTCAGGGTGATATGGCCGTGAGCGGTACTGCTCTTGCAGATGGACACCCATGAAATGTCGAAAAAGATGCGGGGTATGATGCTCACAGCACCTGGCATTCCCAAGCGGTCTCCCAATCAGGTACTAACCAGGCCGAACCATGCTTGGCTTCCGAGATCGGACGAGATCGGGCCTTTTCAGGGTGGTATGGCCGTGAGCGGTACTGCTTCTGCAGATGGACACCCATGAAATGTCGAAAAAGATGCGGGGTATGATGCTCACAGCACCTGGTATTCCCAAGCGGTCTCCCAATCAGGTACTAACCAGGCCGCACCATGCTTGGCTTCCGAGATCGAACGAGATCGGGCCTTTTCAGGGTGGTATGGCCGTGAGCGGTACTGCACTAGCAGATGGACACCCATGAAATGTCGAAAAAGATGCGGGGTATGATGCTCACAGCACCTGGTATTCCCAAGCGGTCTCCCAATCAGGTACTAACCAGGCCGAACCATGCTTGGCTTCCGAAATCGGGCGAGATCGGGCCTTTTCAGGGTGGTATGGCCGTGAGCGGTACTGCTCTTGCAGATGGACACCCATGAAATGTCGAAAAAGATGCGGGGTATGATGCTCACAGCACCTGGTATTCCCAAGCGGTCTCCCAATCAGGTACTAAACAGGCCGAACCATGCTTGGCTTCAGAGATCGGACGAGATCGGGCCTTTTCAGGGTGGTATGGCCGTGAGCGGTACTGTTCTTGCAGATGGACACCCATGAAATGTCGAAAAAGATGCGGGGTATGATGCTCACAGCACCTGGTATTCCCAAGCGGTCTCCCAATCAGGTACGAACCAGGCCGAACCTTGCTTGGCTTCTGAGATCGGACGAGGTCGGGCCTTTTCAGGGTGGTATGGCCGTGAGCGGTACTGCTCTTGCAGATGGACACCCATGAAATGTCGAAAAAGATGCGGGGTATGATGCTCACAGCACCTGGTATTCCGAAGCGGTCTCCCAATCAGGTACTAAACAGGCCGAACCATGCTTGGCTGCCGACATCGGACGAGATCGGGCCTTTTCAGGGTGGTATGGCCGTGAGCGGTACTGCACTAGCAGATGGACACCCATGAAATGTCGAAAAAGATGCGGGGTATGATGCTCACAGCACCTGGTATTCCCAAGCGGTCTCCCATTCAGGTACTAACCAGGCCGAACCATGCTTGGCTGCCAAGATCGGGCGAGATCGGGCCTTTTCAGGGTGGTATGGCCGTGAGCGGTACTGCTCATGCAGATGGACACCCATTAAATGTCGAAAAAGATGCGGGGTATGATGCTCACAGCACCTGGTATTTCCAAGCGGTCTCCCAATCAGGTACTAACCAGGCCGAACCATGCTTGGCTTCCGAGATCGGACATTCGGGCCTTTTCAGGGTGGTATGGCCGTGAGCGGTACTGCACCACCAGATGGACACCCATGAAATGTCGAAAAAGATGCGGGGTATGATGCTCACAGCACCTGGTATTCCCAAGCGGTCTCCCAATCAGGTACTAACCAGGCCGAAACATGCTTGGCTTCTGAGATCGGGCGAGATCGGGCCTTTTCAGGGTGGTATGGCCGTGAGCGGTACTGCACTAGCAGATGGACACCCATGAAATGTCGAAAAAGATGCGGGGTATGATGCTCACAGCACCTGGTATTCCCAAGCGGTCTCCCAATCAGGTACTAACCAGGCCGAACCATGCTTGGCTGCCAAGATCGGGCGAGATCGGGCCTTTTCAGGGTGGTATGGCCGTGAGCGGTACTGCTCATGCAGATGGACACCCATTAAATGTCGAAAAAGATGCGGGGTATGGTGCTCACAGCACCTGGTATTTCCAAGCGGTCTCCCAATCAGGTACTAACCAGGCCGAACCATGCTTGGCTTCCGAGATCGGACATTCGGGCCTTTTCAGGGTGGTATGGCCGTGAGCGGTACTGCACCACCAGATGGACACCCATGAAATGTCGAAAAAGATGCGGGGTATGATGCTCACAGCACCTGGTATTCCCAAGCGGTCTCCCAATCAGGTACTAAACAGGCCGAACCATGCTTGGCTGCCGAGATCGGACGAGATCGGGCCTTTTCAGGGTGGTATGGCCGTGAGCGGTACTGCACTAGCAGATGGACACCCGTGAAATGTCGAAAAAGATGCAGGGTATGATGCTCACAGTACCTGGTATTCCCAAGCGGTCTCCCAATCAGGTACTAACCAGGCCGAACCATGCTTGGCTTCCGAGTTCGGACGAGATCGGGCCTTTTCAGGGTGGTATGGCCGTGAGCGGTATTGTCTTTGCAGATGGACACCCATGAAATGTCGAAAAAGATGCGGGGTATGATGCTCACAGCACCTGGTATTCCCAAGCGGTCTCCCAATCAGGTACTAACCAGGCCGAAACATGCTTGGCTTCTGAGATCGGGCGAGATCGGGCCTTTTCAGGGTGGTATGGCCGTGAGCGGTACTGCTTTTGCAGATGGACACCCATGAAATGTCGAAAAAGATGCGGGGTATGATGCTCACAGCACCTGGTATTCCCAAGCGGTCTCCCAATCAGGTACTAACCAGGTCGAACAATGCTTGGCTTCCTAGATCGGACGAGATCGGGCCTTTTCAGGGTGGTATGGCCGTGAGCGGTACTGCACTAGCAGATGGACACCCATGAAATGTCGAAAAAGATGCGGGGTATGATGCTCACAGCACCTGGTATTCCCAAGCGGTCTCCCAATTAGGTACTAACCAGGCCGATCCATGTTTGGCTTCCGAGATCGGACGAGATCGGACGAGATCGGGCCTTTTCAGGGTGGTATGGCCGTGAGCGGTACTGCACTAGCAGATGGACACCCATGAAATGTCGAAAAAGATGCGGGGTATGATGCTCACAGCACCTGGTATTCCCAAGCGGTCTCCCAATCAGGTACTAACCAGGCCGAACCATGCTTGGCTTCCTAGATCGGGCGAGATCGGGCCTTTTCAGGGTGGTATGGCCGTGAGCGGTACTGCTTTTGCAGATGGACACCCATGAAATGTCGAAAAAGATGCGGGGAATGATGCTCACAGCACCTGGTATTCCAAAGTGGTCTCCCAATCAGGTACTTACCAGGCCGAACCATGCTTGCCTTCCGAAGTCGGAGGAGATTGGGCCTTTTCAGGGTGGTATGGCCGTGAGCGGTACTACTCTTGCAGATGGACACCCATGAAATGTCGAAAAAGATGCGGGGCAAGATGCTCACAGCACCTGGTATTCCCAAGCGGTCTCCCAATCAGGTACTAACCAGGCCGAACCATGCTTGGCTGCCGAGATCGGACGAGATCGGGCCTTTTCAGGGTGGTATGGCCGTGAGCGGTACCGCTCTTGCAGATGGACACCCATGAAATGTCGAAAAAGATGCGGGGTATGATGCTCACAGCACCTGGTATTCCCAAGCGGTCTCCCAATCAGGTACTAAACAGGCTGAACCATGCTTGGCTTCCGATATCGGACGAGATCAGGCCTTTTCAGGGTGGTATGGCCGTGAGTAGTACTGCTCATGCAGATGGACACCCATGAAATGTCGAAAAAAATGCGGGGTATGATCCTCACAGCACCTGGTATTCCCAAGAGGTCTCCCAATCAGGTACTAACCAGGCCGAACCATGCTTGGCTTCCAAGATCGGACGAGATCGGGCCTTTACAGGGTGGTATGGCCGTGAGCGGTACTTCTCTTGCAGATGGACACCCATGAAATGTCGAAAAATATGCGGGGTATGATGCTCACAGCACCTGGTATTCCCAAGCTGTCTCCCAATCAGGTACTAACCAGGCCGAACCATGCTTGGCTGCCGAGATCGGACGAGATCGGGCGAGACCGGACCTTTTCAGGGTGGTATGGCCGTGAGCGGTACTGCTCTTGCAGATGGACACCCATGAAATGTCGAAAAAGATGCGGGGTATGATGCTCACAGCACCTGGTATTCCCAAGCGGTCTCCCAATCAGGTACTAACCAGGCCGAACCATGCTTGGCTGCCGAGATCGGGCGAGATCGGGCGAGATCGGGCCTTTTCAGGGTGGTATGGCCGTGAGCGGTACTGCTCTTGCAGATGGACACCCATGAAATGTCGAAAAAGATGCGGGGTATGATGCTCACAGCACCTGGTATTCCCAAGCGGTCTCCCAATCAGGTACTAAACAGGCCGAACCATGCTTGGCTGCCGAGATCGGACGAGATCGGACGAGATCGGGCCTTATCAGGGTGGTATGGCCGTGAGCGGTACTGCACTAGCAGATGGACACCCATGAAATGTCGAAAAAGATGCAGGGTATGATGCTCACAGCACCTGGTATTCCCAAGCGGTCCCCCAATCAGGTACTAACCAGGCCGAACCATGATTGGCTTCCGAGATCAGACGAGATCGGGCCTTTTCAGGGTGGTATGGCCGTGAGCGGTACTGCTATTGCAGATGGACACCCATGAAATGTCGAAAAAGATGCGAGGTATGATGCTCACAGCACCTGGTATTCCCAAGCGGTCTCCCAATCAGGTACTAAACAGGCCGAACCATGCTTGGCTTCCGAGATCGGACGAGATCGGGCCTTTTCAGGGTGGTATGGCCGTGAGCGGTACTGCACTAGCAGATGGACACCCATGAAATGTCGAAAAAGATGCGGGGTATGATGCTCACAGCACCTGGTATTCCCAAGCGGTCTCCCAATCAGGTACTAACCAGGCCGAACCATGCTTGGCTTCCGAGATCGGGCGAGATCGGGCCTTTTCAGGGTGGTATGGCCGTGAGCGATATTGCACTTGCAGATGGACACCCATGAAATGTCGAAAAAGATGCGGGGTATGATGCTCACAGCACCTGGTATTCCGAAGCGGTCTCCCAATCAGGTACTAACCAGGCCGAACAATGCTTGGCTGCCGAGATCGGACGAGATCGGACGAGATCGGGCCTTATCAGGGTGGTATGGCCGTGAGCGGTACTGCTCTTGCAGATGGACACCCATGAAATGTCGAAAAAGATGCGGGGTATGATGCTCACAGTACCTGGTATTCCCAAGCGGTCTCCCAATCAGGTACTAACCAGGCCGAACCATGCTTGGCTGCCAAGATCGGGCGAGATCGGGCCTTTTCAGGGTGGTATGGCCGTGAGCGGTACTGCTCATGCAGATGGACACCCATTAAATGTCGAAAAAGATGCGGGGTATGATGCTCACAGCACCTGGTATTTCCAAGCGGTCTCCCAATCAGGTACTAACCAGGCCGAACCATGCTTGGCTTCCGAGATCGGACAATCGGGCCTTTTCAGGGTGGTATGGCCGTGAGCGGTACTGCACCACCAGATGGACACCCATGAAATGTCGAAAAAGATGCGGGGTATGATGCTCACAGCACCTGGTATTCCCAAGCGGTCTCCCAATCAGCTACTAACCAGGCCGAACCATGCTTGGCTTCCGAAATCGGACGAGATCGGGCCTTTTCAGGGTGGTATGGCCGTGAGCGGTGCTGCACTAGCAGATGGACACCCATGAAATGTCGAAAAAGATGCGGGGTATGATGCTCACAGCACCTGGTATTCCCAAGCGGTCTCCCAATCAGGTACTAACCAGGCCGAACCATGCTTGGCTTCCAAGATCGGACGAGATCGGGCTTTTTCAGGGTGGTATGGCCGTGAGCGGTACTGCTCTTGCAGATGGACACCCATGAAATGTCGAAAAAGATGCGGGGTATGATGCTCACAGCACCTGGTATTCCCAAGCGGTCTCCCAATCAGGTACTAAACAGGCCGAACCATGCTTGGCTGCCGAGATCGGACGAGATCGGGCCTTTTCAGGGTGGTATGGCCGTGAGCGGTACTGCACTAGCAGATGGACACCCGTGAAATGTCGAAAAAGATGCAGGGTATGATGCTCACAGTACCTGGTATTCCCAAGCGGTCTCCCAATCAGGTACTAACCAGGCCGAACCATGCTTGGCTTCCGAGTTCGGACGAGATCGGGCCTTTTCAGGGTGGTATGGCCGTGAGCGGTATTGTCTTTGCAGATGGACACCCATGAAATGTCGAAAAAGATGCGGGGTATGATGCTCACAGCACCTGGTATTCCCAAGCGGTCTCCCAATCAGGTACTAACCAGGCCGAAACATGCTTGGCTTCTGAGATCGGGCGAGATCGGGCCTTTTCAGGGTGGTATGGCCGTGAGCGGTACTGCTTTTGCAGATGGACACCCATGAAATGTCGAAAAAGAAGCGGGGTATGATGCTCACAGCACGTGGTATTCCCAAGCGGTCTCCCAATCAGGTACTAACCAGGCCGAACCATGCTTGGCTGCCGAGATCGGACGAGATCGGACGAGATCGGGCCTTTTCAGGGTGGTATGGCTGTGAGCGGTACTGCACTAGCAGATGGACACCCATGAAATGTCGAAAAAGATGCGGGGTATGATGCTCACAGCACCTGGTATTCCCAAGCGGTCTCCCAATCAGGTACTAACCAGGTCGAACAATGCTTGGCTTCCTAGATCGGACGAGATCGGGCCTTTTCAGGGTGGTATGGCCGTGAGCGGTACTGCACTAGCAGATGGACACCCATGAAATGTCGAAAAAGATGCGGGGAATGATGCTCACAGCACCTGGTATTCCAAAGTGGTCTCCCAATCAGGTACTTACCAGGCCGAACCATGCTTGCCTTCCGAAATCGGAGGAGATTGGGCCTTTTCAGGGTGGTATGGCCGTGAGCGGTACTACTCTTGCAGATGGACACCCATGAAATGTCGAAAAAGATGCGGGGCAAGATGCTCACAGCACCTGGTATTCCCAAGCGGTCTCCCAATCAGGTACTAACCAGGCCGAACCATGCTTGGCTGCCGAGATCGGACGAGATCGGGCCTTTTCAGGGTGGTATGGCCGTGAGCGGTACCGCTCTTGCAGATGGACACCCATGAAATGTCGAAAAAGATGCGGGGTATGATGCTCACAGCACCTGGTATTCCCAAGCGGTCTCCCAATCAGGTACTAAACAGGCTGAACCATGCTTGGCTTCCGATATCGGACGAGATCAGGCCTTTTCAGGGTGGTATGGCCGTGAGTAGTACTGCTCATGCAGATGGACACCCATGAAATGTCGAAAAAAATGCGGGGTATGATGCTCACAGCACCTGGTATTCCCAAGAGGTCTCCCAATCAGGTACTAACCAGGCCGAACCATGCTTGGCTTCCAAGATCGGACGAGATCGGGCCTTTACAGGGTGGTATGGCCGTGAGCGGTACTTCTCTTGCAGATGGACACCCATGAAATGTCGAAAAATATGCGGGGTATGATGCTCACAGCACCTGGTATTCCCAAGCTGTCTCCCAATCAGGTACTAACCAGGCCGAACCATGCTTGGCTGCCGAGATCGGACGAGATCGGGCGAGACCGGACCTTTTCAGGGTGGTATGGCCGTGAGCGGTACTGCTCTTGCGGATGGACACCCATGAAATGTCGAAAAAGATGCGGGGTATGATGCTCACAGCACCTGGTATTCCCAAGCGGTCTCCCAATCAGGTACTAACCAGGCCGAACCATGCTTGGCTGCCGAGATCGGGCGAGATCGGGCGAGATCGGGCCTTTTCAGGGTGGTATGGCCGTGAGCGGTACTGCTCTTGCAGATGGACACCCATGAAATGTCGAAAAAGATGTGGGGTATGATGCTCACAGCACCTGGTATTCCCAAGCGGTCTCCCAATCAGGTACTAAACAGGTCGAACCATGCTTGGCTGCCGAGATCGGACGAGATCGGACGAGATCGGGCCTTATCAGGGTGGTATGGCCGTGAGCGGTACTGCACTAGCAGATGGACACCCATGAAATGTCGAAAAAGATGCAGGGTATGATGCTCACAGCACCTGGTATTCCCAAGCGGTCTCCCAATCAGGTACTAACCAGGCCGAACCATGATTGGCTTCCGAGATCAGATGAGATCGGGCCTTTTCAGGGTGGTATGGCCGTGAGCGGTACTGCTATTGCAGATGGACACCCATGAAATGTCGAAAAAGATGCGAGGTATGATGCTCACAGCACCTGGTATTCCCAAGCGGTCTCCCAATCAGGTACTAAACAGGCCGAACCATGCTTGGCTGCCGAGATCGGACGAAATCGGGCGAGATCGGGCCTTATCAGGGTGGTATGGCCGTGAGCGGTACTGCACTAGCAGATGGACACCCATGAAATGTCGAAAAAGATGCGGGGTATGATGCTCACAGCACCTGGTATTCCCAAGCGGTCTCCCAATCAGGTACTAACCAGGCCGAACCATGCTTGGCTTCCTAGATCGGGCGAGATCGGGCCTTTTCAGGGTGGTATGGCCGTGAGCGGTACTGCTTTTGCAGATGGACACCCATGAAATGTCGAAAAAGATGCGGGGAATGATGCTCACAGCACCTGGTATTCCAAAGTGGTCTCCCAATCAGGTACTTACCAGGCCGAACCATGCTTGCCTTCCGAAATCGGAGGAGATTGGGCCTTTTCAGGGTGGTATGGCCGTGAGCGGTACTACTCTTGCAGATGGACACCCATGAAATGTCGAAAAAGATGCGGGGCAAGATGCTCACAGCACCTGGTATTCCCAAGCGGTCTCCCAATCAGGTACTAACCAGGCCGAACCATGCTTGGCTGCCGAGATCGGACGAGATCGGGCCTTTTCAGGGTGGTATGGCCGTGAGCGGTACCGCTCTTGCAGATGGACACCCATGAAATGTCGAAAAAGATGCGGGGTATGATGCTCACAGCACCTGGTATTCCCAAGCGGTCTACCAATCAGGTACTAAACAGGCTGAACCATGCTTGGCTTCCGATATCGGACGAGATCAAGCCTTTTCAGGGTGGTATGGCCGTGAGTAGTACTGCTCATGCAGATGGACACCCATGAAATGTCGAAAAAAATGTGGGGTATGATGCTCACAGCACCTGGTATTCCCAAGAGGTCTCCCAATCAGGTACTAACCAGGCCGAACCATGCTTGGCTTCCAAGATCGGACGAGATCGGGCCTTTACAGGGTGGTATGGCCGTGAGCGGTACTTCTCTTGCAGATGGACACCCATGAAATGTCGAAAAATATGCGGGGTATGATGCTCACAGCACCTGGTATTCCCAAGCTGTCTCCCAATCAGGTACTAACCAGGCCGAACCATGCTTGGCTGCCGAGATCGGACGAGATCGGGCGAGACCGGACCTTTTCAGGGTGGTATGGCCGTGAGCGGTACTGCTCTTGCAGATGGACACCCATGAAATGTCGAAAAAGATGCGGGGTATGATGCTCACAGCACCTGGTATTCCCAAGCGGTCTCCCAATCAGGTACTAACCAGGCCGAACCATGCTTGGCTGCCGAGATCGGGCGAGATCGGGCGAGATCGGGCCTTTTCAGGGTGGTATGGCCGTGAGCGGTACTGCTCTTGCAGATGGACACCCATGAAATGTCGAAAAAGATGCGGGGTATGATGCTCACAGCACCTGGTATTCCCAAGCGGTCTCCCAATCAGGTACTAAACAGGCCGAACCATGCTTGGCTGCCGAGATCGGACGAGATCGGACGAGATCGGGCCTTATCAGGGTGGTATGGCCGTGAGCGGTACTGCACTAGCAGATGGACACCCATGAAATGTCGAAAAAGATGCGGGGTATGATGCTCACAGCACTTGGTATTCCCAAGCGGTCTCCCAATCAGGTACTAACCAGGCCGAACCATGATTGGCTTCCGAGATCAGACGAGATCGGGCCTTTTCAGGGTGGTATGGCCGTGAGCGGTACTGCTATTGCAGATGGACACCCATGAAATGTCGAAAAAGATGCGAGGTATGATGCTCACAGCACCTGGTATTCCCAAGCGGTCTCCCAATCAGGTACTAAACAGGCCGAACCATGCTTGGCTGCCGAGATCGGACGAAATCGGGCGAGATCGGGCCTTATCAGGGTGGTATGGCCTTGAGCGGTACTGCACTAGCAGATGGACACCCATGAAATGTCGAAAAAGATGCGGGGTATGATGCTCACAGCACCTGGTATTCCCAAGCGGTCTCCCAATCGGGTACTAACCAGGCCGAACCATGCTTGGCTGCCGAGATCGGACAAGATCGGGCGAGATCGGGCCTTATCAGGGTGGTATGGCCGTGAGCGGTACTGCTCTTGCAGATGGACATCCATGAAATGTCGAAAAAGATGCGGGGTATGATGCTCACAGCACCTGGTATTCCCAAGCGGTCTCCCAATCAGGTACTAAACAGGCCGAACCATGCTTGGCTTCCGAGATCAGACGAGATCGGGCCTTTTCAGGGTGGTATGGCCGTGAGCGGTACTGCACTAGCAGATGGACACCCATGAAATGTCGAAAAAGATGCGGGGTATGATGCTCACAGCACCTGGTATTCCCAAGCGGTCTCCCAATCAGGTACTAACCAGGCCGAACCATGCTTGGCTTCCGAGATCGGGCCTTTTCAGGGTGGTATGGCCGTGAGCGATATTGCACTTGCAGATGGACACCCATGAAATGTCGAAAAAGATGCGGGGTATGATGCTCACAGCACCTGGTATTCCGAAGCGGTCTCCCAATCAGGTACTAACCAGGCCGAACAATGCTTGGCTGCCGAGATCGGACGAGATCGGACGAGATCGGGCCTTATCAGGGTGGTATGGCCGTGAGCGGTACTGCTCTTGCAGATGGACACCCATGAAATGTCGAAAAAGATGCGGGGTATGATGCTCACAGCACCTGGTATTCCCAAGCGGTCTCCCAATCAGGTACTAACCAGGCCGAACCATGCTTGGCTGCCAAGATCGGGCGAGATCGGGCCTTTTCAGGGTGGTATGGCCGTGAGCGGTACTGCTCATGCAGATGGACACCCATTAAATGTCGAAAAAGATGCGGGGTATGATGCTCACAGCACCTGGTATTTCCAAGCGGTCTCCCAATCAGGTACTAACCAGGCCGAACCATGCTTGGCTTCCGAGATCGGACAATCGGGCCTTTTCAGGGTGGTATGGCCGTGAGCGGTACTGCACCACCAGATGGACACCCATGAAATGTCGAAAAAGATGCGGGGTATGATGCTCACAGCACCTGGTATTCCCAAGCGGTCTCCCAATCAGCTACTAACCAGGCCGAACCATGCTTGGCTTCCGAAATCGGACGAGATCGGGCCTTTTCAGGGTGGTATGGCCGTGAGCGGTGCTGCACTAGCAGATGGACACCCATGAAATGTCGAAAAAGATGCGGGGTATGATGCTCACAGCACCTGGTATTCCCAAGCGGTCTCCCAATCAGGTACTAACCAGGCCGAACCATGCTTGGCTTCCAAGATCGGACGAGATCGGGCTTTTTCAGGGTGGTATGGCCGTGAGCGGTACTGCTCTTGCAGATGGACACCCATGAAATGTCGAAAAAGATGCGGGGTATGATGCTCACAGGACCTGGTATTCCCAAGCGGTCTCCCAATCAGGTACTAAACAGGCCGAACCATGCTTGGCTGCCGAGATCGGACGAGATCGGGCCTTTTCAGGGTGGTATGGCCGTGAGCGGTACTGCACTAGCAGATGGACACCCGTGAAATGTCGAAAAAGATGCAGGGTATGATGCTCACAGTACCTGGTATTCCCAAGCGGTCTCCCAATCAGGTACTAAACAGGCCGAACCATGCTTGGCTTCCGAGATCGGACGAGATCGGGCCTTTTCAGGGTGGTATGGCCGTGAGCGGTACTGCTTTTGCAGATGGACACCCATGAAATGTCGAAAAAGATGCGGGGTATGATGCTCACAGCACCTGGTATTCCCAAGCGGTCTCCCAATCAGGTACTAAACAGGCTGAACCATGCTTGGCTTCCGAGATCGGACGAGATCGGGCCTTTTCAGGGTGGTATGGCCGTGAGCGGTACTGCACTAGCAGATGGACACCCATGAAATGTCGAAAAAGATGCGGGGTATGATGCTCACAGCACCTGGTATTCCCAAGCGGTCTCCCAATGAGGTACTAACCAGGCCGATCCATGCTTGGCTTCCGAGATCAGACAAGATCGGGCCTTTTCAGGGTGGTATGGCCGTGAGCGGTACTGCCCTTGCAGATGGACACCCATGAAATGTCGAAAAAGATGCGAGGTATGATGCTCACAGCACCTGGTATTCCCAAGCGGTCTCCCAATCAGGTACTAAACAGGCCGAACCATGCTTGGCTGCCGAGATCGGACGAGATCGGACGAGATCGGGCCTTTTCAGGGTGGTATGGCCGTGAGCGGTACTGCACTAGCAGATGGACACCCATGAAATGTCGAAAAAGATGCGGGGTATGATGCTCACAGCACCAGGTATTTCCAAGCGGTCTCCCAATCAGGTACTAACCAGGCTGAACCATGCTTGGCTTCCGAGATCAGACGAGATCGGGCCTTTTCAGGGTGGTATGGCCGTGAGCGGTACTGCACTAGCAGATGGACACCCATGAAATGTCGAAAAAGATGCGGGGTATGATGCTCACAGCACCTGGTATTCCCAAGCGGTCTCCCAATCAGGTACTAAACAGGCCGAACCATGCTTGGCTGCCGAGATCGGACGAGATCGGGCCTTTTCAGGGTGGTATGGCCGTGAGCGGTACTGCACTAGCAGATGGACACCCATGAAATGTCGAAAAAGATGCGGGGTATGATGCTCACAGCACCTGGTATTCCCAAGCGGTCTCCCAATCAGGTACTAACCAGGCCGAACCATGCTTGGCTGCCGAGATCGGACGAGATCGGACGAGATCGGGCCTTTTCAGGGTGGTATGGCAGTGAGCGGTACTGCTCTTGCAGATGGACACTTATGAAATGTCGAAAAAGATGCAGGGTATGATGCTCACAGCACCTGGTATTCCCAAGCGGTCTCCCAATCAGGCACTAAACAGGCCGAAACCATGCTTGGCTTCCGAGATCAGACGAGATCGGGCCTTTTCAGGGTGGTATGGCTGTGAGCAGTACTGTTCATGCAGATGGACACCCATGAAATGTCGAAAAAGATGCGAGGTATGATGCTCACAGCACCTGGTATTCCCAAGCGGTCTCCCAATCAGGTACTAAACAGGCCGAACCATGCTTGGCTTCCGAGATCGGACGAGATCGGGCCTTTTCAGGGTGGTATGGCCGTAAGCGAAACTGCTCTTGCAGATGGACACCCATGAAATGTCGAAAAAGATGCGGGGCATGGTTCTCACAGCACCTGGTATTCCCAAGCGGTCTCCCAATCAGGTACTAACCAGGCCGAACCATGCTTGGCTGCCGAGATCGGACGAGATCGGGCGAGATCGGGCCTTTTCAGGGTGATATGGCCGTGAGCGGTACTGCTTTAGCAGATGGACACCCATGAAATGCCGAAAAAGATGCGGGGTATGATGCTCACAGCACCTGGTATTCCCAAGCGGTCTCCCAATCAGGTACTAACCAGGCCGAACCATGCTTGGCTGCCGAGATCGGACGAGATCGGACGAGAACGGGCCTTTTCAGGGTGGTATGGCTGTCAGCGGTACTGCTCTTGCAGATGGACACCCATGAAATGTCGAAAAAGATGCGGGGTATGATGCTCACAGCACCTGGTATTCCCAAGCGGTCTCCCAATCAGGTACTAACCAGGCCGAACCATGCTTGGCTTTCGAGGTCGGACGAGATCGGGCCTTTTCAGGGTGGTATGGCCGTGAGCGGTACTGCTCCTGCAGATGGACACCCATGAAATTTCGAAAAAGATGCGGGGTATGATAATCACAGCACCTGGTATTCCCAAGCGGTCTCCCAATCAGGTACTAACCAGGCTGAATCATGCTTGGCTTCCGAGATCGGGCGAGATCGGGCCTTTTCAGGGTGGTATGGCCGTGAGCGGTACTGCACTTGCAGATGGACACCCATGAAATGTCGAAAAAGATGCGGGGCGTGGTTCTCACAGCACCTGGTATTCCCAAGCGGTCTCCCAATCAGGTACTAAACAGGCCGAACCATGCTTGGCTTCCGAGATCGGACGAGATCGGGCCTTTTCAGGGTTGTATGGCCGTAAGCGGTATTGCTCTTGCAGAGGGACACCCATGAAATGTCGAAAAAGATGCGGGGTATGATGCTCACGGCACCTGGTATTCCGAAGCGGTCTCCCAATCAGGTACTAAACAGGCCGAACCATGCTTGGCTGCCGAGATCGGACGAGATCGGGCCTTTTCAGGGTGGTATGGCCGTGAGCGGCACTGCAATAGCAGATGGACACCCATGAAATGTCGAAAAAGATGCGGGGTTTGATGCTCACAGCACCTGGTATTCCCAAGCGGTCTCCCAATCAGGTACTAACCAGGCCGAACCATGCTTGGCTTCCGAGATCGGACGAGATCGGGCCTTTTCAGGGTGGTATGGCCGTGAGCGGTATTGCACTAGCAGATGGACACCCATGAAATGTCGAAAAAGATGCGGGGTATGATGCTCACAGCACCTGGTATTCCCAAGCGGTCTCCCAATCAGGTACTAAACAGGCCGAACCATGCTTGGCTTCCGAGATCGGACGAGATCGAGCCTTTTCAGGGTGGTATGGCCGTGAGCGGTACTGCACTAGCAGATAGACACCCATGAAATGTCGAAAAAGATGCGGGGTATGATGCTCACAGCACCTGGTATTCCCAAGCGGTCTCCCAATCAGGTACTAAACAGGCCGAACCATGCTTGGCTTCCGAGATCGGGCGAGATGGGGTCTTTTCAGGGTGGTATGGCCATGAGCGGTACCGCACTTGCAGATGGACACCCATGAAATGTCGAAAAAGATGCGGGGTATGATGTTCACAGCACCTGGTATTCCCAAGCGGTCTCCCAATCAGGTACTAACCAGGCCGAACCATGCTTGGCTGCCGAGGTCGGACGAGATCGGGCGAGATCGGGCGAGATCGGGCCTTATCAGGGTGGTATGGCCGTGAGCGGTACTGCTTTTGCAGATGGACACCCATGAAATGTCGAAAAAGATGCGGGGTATGATGCTCACAGCACCTGGTATTCCCGAGCGGTCTCCCAATCAGGTACTAACCAGGCCGAACCATGCTTGGCTTCCGAGATCGGACGAGATCGGGCCTTTTCAGGGTGGTATGGCCGTGAGCGGTACTGCTTTCGCAGATGGACACCCATGAAATGTCGAAAAAGATGCGGGGTATGATGCTCACAGCACCTGGTATTCCCAAGCGGTCTCCCAATCAGGTACTAAACAGGCTGAACCATGCTTGGCTTCCGAGATCGGACGAGATCGGGCCTTTTCAGGGTGGTATGGCCGTGAGCGGTACTGCACTAGCAGATGGACACCCATGAAATGTCGAAAAAGATGCGGGGTATGATGCTCACAGCACCTGGTATTCCCAAGCGGTCTCCCAATCAGGTACTAACCAGGCCGATCCATGCTTGGCTTCCGAGATCGGACAAGATCGGGCCTTTTCAGGGTGGTATGGCCGTGAGCGGTACTGCCCTTGCAGATGGACACCCATGAAATGTCGAAAAAGATGCGAGGTATGATGCTCACAGCACCTGGTATTCCCAAGCGGTCTCCCAATCAGGTACTAAACAGGCCGAACCATGCTTGGCTGCCGAGATCGGACGAGATCGGACGAGATCGGGCCTTTTCAGGGTGGTATGGCCGTGAGCGGTACTGCACTAGCAGATGGACACCCATGAAATGTCGAAAAAGATGCGGGGTATGATGCTCACAGCACCAGGTATTTCCAAGCGGTCTCCCAATCAGGTACTAACCAGGCTGAACCATGCTTGGCTTCCGAGATCAGACGAGATCGGGCCTTTTCAGGGTGGTATGGCCGTGAGCGGTACTGCACTAGCAGATGGACACCCATGAAATGTCGAAAAAGATGCGGGGTATGATGCTCACAGCACCTGGTATTCCCAAGCGGTCTCCCAATCAGGTACTAAACAGGCCGAACCATGCTTGGCTGCCGAGATCGGACGAGATCGGGCCTTTTCAGGGTGGTATGGCCGTGAGCGGTACTGCACTAGCAGATGGACACCCATGAAATGTCGAAAAAGATGCGGGGTATGATGCTCACAGCACCTGGTATTCCCAAGCGGTCTCCCAATCAGGTACTAACCAGGCCGAACCATGCTTGGCTGCCGAGATCGGACGAGATCGGAGGAGATCGGGCCTTTTCAGGGTGGTATGGCAGTGAGCGGTACTGCTCTTGCAGATGGACACTTATGAAATGTCGAAAAAGATGCAGGGTATGATGCTCACAGCACCTGGTATTCCCAAGCGGTCTCCCAATCAGGCACTAAACAGGCCGAACCATGCTTGGCTTCCGAGATCAGACGAGATCGGGCCTTTTCAGGGTGGTATGGCCGTGAGCGGTACTGCACTAGCAGATGGACACCCATGAAATGTCGAAAAAGATGCGGGGCAAGATGCTCACAGCACCTGGTATTCCCAAGCGGTCTCCCAATCAGGTACTAACCAGGCCGAACCATGCTTGGCTTCCGAGATCGGACGAGATCGGGCCTTTTCAGGGTGGTATGGCCGTGAGCGGTACTGCTCTTGCAGATGGACACCCATGAAATGTCGAAAAAGATGCGGGGTATGATGCTCACAGCACCTGGTATTCCCAAGCGGTCTCCCAATCAGGTACTAAACAGGCCGAATCATGCTTGGCTGCCGAGATCGGGCGAGATCGGACGAGATCGGGCCTTTTCAGGGTGGTATGGCCGTGAGCGGTACTGCACTAGCAGATGGACACCCATGAAATGTCGAAAAAGATGCGGGGTATGATGCTCACAGCACCTGGTATTCACAAGCGGTCTCCCAATTAGGTACTAAACAGGCCGATCCATGCTTGGCTTCCGAGATCGGACGAGATCGGACGAGATCGGGCCTTTTCAGGGTGGTATGGCCGTGAGCGGTACTGCACTAGCAGATGGACACCCATGAAATGTCGAAAAAGATGCGGGGCATGATGCTCACAGCACCTGGTATTCCCAAGCGGTCTCCCAATCAGGTACTAACCAGGCCAAACCATGCTTGGCTTCCTAGATCGGGCGAGATCGGGCCTTTTCAGGGTGGTATGGCCGTGAGCGGTACTGCTTGTGCAGATGGACACCCATGAAATGTCGAAAAAGATGCGGGGCAAGATGCTCACAGCACCTGGTATTCCCAAGCGGTCTCCCAATCAGGTACTAAACAGGCTGAACCCTGCTTGGCTGCCGAGATCGGACGAGATCGGGCGAGATTGGGCCTTTTCAGGGTGGTATGGCCGTGAGCGGTACTGCTCTTGCAGATGGACACCCATGAAATGTCGAAAAAGATGCGGGGTATGATGCTCACAGCACCTGGTATTCCCAAGCGGTCTCCCAATCAGGTATTAACCAGGCCGAACCATGCTTGGCTGCCGAGATCGGACGAGATCGGGCGAGATCGGGCCTTATCAGGGCGGTATGGCCGTGAGCGGTACTGCTCTTGCAGATGGACACCCATGAAATGTCGAAAAAGATGCGGGGTATGATGCTCACAGCACCTGGTATTCTCAAGCGGTCTCCCAATCAGGTACTAACCAGGCCGAACCATGCTTGGCTGCCGAGTTCGGACAAGATCGGGCGAGATCGGGCCTTTTCAGGGTGGTATGGCAGTGAGCGGTACTGCTCTTGCAGATGGACACCCATGAAATGTCGAAAAAAATGCGGGGTATGATGCTCACAGCACCTGGTATTCCCAAGCGGTCTCCCAATCAGGTACTAACCAGGCCGAACCATGCTTGGCTGCCGAGGTCGGACGAGATCGGGCGAGATCGGGCCTTATCAGGGTGGTATGGCCGTGAGCGGTACTGCTCTTGCAGATGAACACTGTCAGGTTCTTTAATAATTACCTTCGTCCGTAATTATCAATAACTGCAGGAAGACATCTTATTCAATTATTGACATTTAATTAAATAGAAATGGATACAACAGATAAAAGCCTCCGGAGGGGAGCGTTACAGCAAGTGTCACCTTACAACTTCCGAACGTCTCCTCGAATAGACGTTTTCGTCCCATTCTTATGGTCACAAGTTACAGAGTTGTTGATCATTCCATCACGTATGAGTAAAAACAACATCTGGGACTACAATAACAATCAAAGTATTTTACTAATAACAAAAACAGGGACTAGACCTAACTACATGTAGATTAGAGTAATTATACAACCTCCTTGACCTAAGAATCATATAATATAATCATAATCATATAATCGTTACATACAGAAAAACCCGAAGTGTACGGTTACATAACGATCACAATATTCTTGTTATTGTCCGAATAGCCCTGTCCTCGTCACCAAGGGCCCACCAAATCTCAAGGACCCAGATTGGGTGGATTGTTTGTATAACCATCCTGGAACAGGCTGTCCAGGTTAAAGATGACTTGGTGTGACCTCAACACTTTTGAAAAACAGAAAGAGAATGATTTAACAAAGTAATGAATTAATACAGAGAAAAGAAAGAGAATGATTTAATAAAGAAATGAATTAATATAACTATTATAATAGTAAAACAGAACAAACCCAACAGACACCCATGAAATGTCGAAAAAGATGCGGGGTATGATGCTCACAGCACCTGGTATTCCCAAGCGGTCTCCCAATCAGGTACTAAACAGGCCGAACCATGCTTGGCTTCCGAGATCGGACGAGATCGGGCCTTTTCAGGGTGGTATGGCCGTGAGCGGTACTGCACTAGCAGATGGACACCCATGAAATGTCGAAAAAGATGCGGGGTATGATGCACACAGCACCTGGTATTCCCAAGCGGTCTCCCAATCAGGTACTAAACAGGCCGAACCATGCTTGGCTTCCGAGATCGGGCGTGATCGGGCCTTTTCAGGGTGGTATGGCCGTGAGCGGTACTGCACTAGCAGATGGACACCCATGAAATGTCGAAAAAGATGCGGGGTATGATCCTCACAGCACCTGGTATTCCCAAGCGGTCTCCCAATCAGGTACTAACCAGGCCAAACCATGCTTGGCTTCCTAGATCGGACGAGATCGGGCCTTTTCAGGGTGGTATGGCCGTGAGCGGTACTGCTCTTGCAGATGGACACCCATGAAATGTCGAAAAAGATGCGGGGTATGATGCTCACAGCACCTGGTATTCCCAAGTGGTCTCCCAATCAGGTACTAACCAGGCCAAACCATGCTTGGCTTCCGAGATCGGACGAGATCGGGCCTTTTCAGGGTGGTATGGCCGTGAGCGGTACTTCTCTTGCAGATGGACACCCATGAAATGTCGAAAAAGATGCGGGGTATGATGCTCACAGCACCTGGTATTCCCAAGCGGTCTCCCAATCAGGTACTAACCAGGCCGAACCTTGCTTGGCTTCCGAGATCGGACGAGATCGGGCCTTTTCAGGGTGGTATGGCCGTGAGCGGTACTGCACTAGCAGATGGACACCCATGAAATGTCGAAAAAGATGCGGGGTATGATGCACACAGCCCCTGGTATTCCCAAGCGGTCTCCCAATCAGGTACTAAACAGGCCGAACCATGCTTGGCTTCCGAGATCGGGCGAGATCGGGCCTTTTCAGGGTGGTATGGCCGTGAGCGGTACTGCACTAGCAGATGGACACCCATGAAATGTCGAAAAAGATGCGGGGTATGATGCTCACAGCACCTGGTATTCCCAAGCGGTCTCCCAATCAGGTACTAACCAGGCCGAACCATGCTTGGCTTCCTAGATCGGACGAGATCGGGCCTTTTCAGGGTGGTATGGCCGTGAGCGGTACTGCTCTTGCAGATGGACACCCATGAAATGTCGAAAAAGATGCGGGGTATGATGCTCACAGCACCTGGTATTCCCAAGCAGTCTCCCAATCAGGTACTAACCAGGCCAAACCATGCTTGGCTTCCGAGATCGGACGAGATCAGGCCTTTTCAGGGTGGTATGGCCGTGAGCGGTACTTCTCTTGCAGATGGACACCCATGAAATGTCGAAAAAGATACGGGGTATGATGCTCACAGCACCTGGTATTCCCAAGCGGTCTCCCAATCAGGTACTAACCAGGCCGAACCTTGCTTGGCTTCCGAGATCGGACGAGATCGGTCCTTTTCAGGGTGGTATGGCCGTGAGCGGTACTGCACTAGCAGATGGACACCCATGAAATGTCGAAAAAGATGCGGGGTATGATGCTCACAGCACCTGGTATTCCCAAGCGGTCTCCCAACCAGGTACTAACCAGGCCGAACCATGCTTGGCTTCCAAGATCGGACGAAATCGGGCCTTTTCAGGGTGGTATGGCCGTGAGCGGTACTGCACTAGCAGATGGACACCCATGAAATGTCGAAAAAGATGCGGGGTATGATGCTCACAGCACCTGGTATTCCCAAGCGGTCTCCCAATCAGGTACTAACCAGGCCGAACCATGCTTGGCTGCCGAGATCAGACGAGATCGGGCCTTATCAGGGTGGTATGGCCGTGAGCGGTACTCTTCTTGCAGATGGACACCCATGAAATGTCGAAAAAGATGCGGGGTATGATGCTCACAGCACCTGGTATTCCCAAGCGGTCTCCCAATCAGGTACTAACCAGGCCGAACCATGCTTGGCTGCCGAGATCGGACGAGATCGGGCGAGATCGGGCCTTATCAGGGTGGTATGGCCGTGAGCGCTACTGCTCTTGCAGATGGACACCAATGAAATGTCGAAAAAGATGCGGGGTATGATGCTCACAGCACCTGGTATTCCCAAGCGGTCTCCCAATCAGGTACTAACCAGGCCGAACCATGCTTGGCTGCCGAGATCGGACGAGATCGGGCCTTTTCAGGGTGGTATGGCCGTGAGCGGTACTGCACTAGCAGATGGACACCCATGAAATGTCGAAAAAGATGCGGGGTATGATGCTCACAGGACCTGGTATTCCCAAGCGGTCTCCCAATCAGGTACTAAACAGGCCGAACCATGCTTGGCTTCCGAGATCGGACGAGATCGGACCTTTTCAGGGTGGTATGGCCGTGAGCGGTACTGCACTAGCAGATGGACACCCATGAAATGTCGAAAAAGATGCGGGGTATGATGCTCACAGCACCTGGTATTCCCAAGCGGTCTCCCAATCAGGTACTAAACAGGCCGAACCATGCTTGGCTTCCGAGATCGGACGAGATCGGGCCTTTTCAGGGTGGTATGGCCGTGAGCGGTACTGCACTAGCAGATGGACACCCATGAAATGTCGAAAAAGATGCGGGGTATGATGCTCACAGCACCTGGTATTCCCAAGCGGTCTCCCAATCAGGTACTAACCAGGCCGAACCATGCTTGGCTTCCGAGATCGGGCCTTTTCAGGGTGGTATGGCCGTGAGCGGTACTGCTATTGCAGATGGACACCCATGAAATGTCGAAAAAGATGCGGGGTATGATGCTCACAGCACCTGGTATTCCCAAGCGGTCTCCCAATCAGGTACTAAACAGGCCGAACCATGCTTGGCTTCCGAGATCGGACGAGATCGCGCCTTCTCAGGGTGGTATGGCCGTGAGCGGTACTGCTCTTGCAGATGGACACCCATGAAATGTCGAGAAAGATGCGGGGTATGATGCTCACAGCACCTGGTATTCCCAAGCGGTCTCCCAATCAGGTACC
The DNA here is from genome assembly GCF_051989575.1 of Stigmatopora nigra. Lineage (NCBI taxonomy): Eukaryota > Metazoa > Chordata > Actinopteri > Syngnathiformes > Syngnathidae > Stigmatopora > Stigmatopora nigra. Next base: position 2,342,791 of record NW_027551603.1, read on the forward strand.
AAACAGGCCGAACCATGCTTGGCTTCCAAGATCGGACGAGATTGGGCCTTTTCAGGGTGGTATGGCCATGTGCGGTACTGCACTTGCAGATGGACACCCATGAAATGTCGAAAAAGATGCGGGGTATGATGCTCACAGCACCTGGTATTCCCAAGCGGTCTCCCAATCAGGTACTAAACAGGCCGAACCATGCTTGGCTTCCGAGATCGGACGAGATCGGGCCTTTTCAGGGTGGTATGGCCGTGAGCGGTACTGCACTAGCAGATGGACACCCATGAAATGTCGAAAAAGATGCGGGGTATGATGCTCACAGCACCTGGTATTCCGAAGCGGTCTCCCAATCAGGTACTAAACAGGCCGAACCATGCTTGGCTGCCGAGATCGGGCGAGATCGGGCCTTTTCAGGGTGGTATGGCCGTGAGCGGTACTGCACTTGCAGATGGACACCCATGAAATGTCGAAAAAGATGCGGGGTATGATGCTCACAGCACCTGGTATTCCCAAGCGGTCTCCCAATCAGGTACTAAACAGGCCGAACCATGCTTGGCTGCCGAGATCGGACGAGATCGGGCCTTTTCAGGGTGGTATGGCCGTGAGCGGTACTGCACTAGCAGATGGACACCCATGAAATGTCGATAAAGATGCGGGGTATGATGCTCACAGCACCTGGTATTCCCAAGCGGTCTCCCAATCAGGTACTAACCAGGCCGAACCATGCTTGGCTTCCGAGATCGGACGAGATCGGGCCTTTTCAGGGTGGTATGGCCATGAGCGGTACTGCTCTTGCAGATGGACACCCATGAAATGTCGAAAAAGATGCGGGGTATGATGCTCACAGCACCTGGTATTCCCAAGCGGTCTCCCAATCAGGTACTAAACAGGCCGAACCATGCTTGGCTGCCGAGATCGGGCCTTTTCAGGGTGGTATGGCCGTGAGCGGTCCTGCACTAGCAGATGGACACCCATGAAATGTCGGTAAAGATGCGGGGTATGATGCTCACAGCACCTGGTATTCCCAAGCGGTCTCCCAATCAGGTACTAACCAGGCCGAACCATGCTTGGCTTCCGAGATCGGACGAGATCGGGCCTTTTCAGGGTGGTATGGCCGTGAGCGGTACTGCTCTTGCAGATGGACACCCATGAAATGTCGAAAAAGATGCGGGGTATGATGCTCACAGCAACTGGTATTCCCAAGCGGTCTCCCAATCAGGTACTAAACAGGCCGAACCATGCTTAGCTTCCGAGATCGGACGAGATCGGGCCTTTTCAGGCTGGTATGGCCGTGAGCGGTACTGCACTAGCAGATGGACACCCATGAAATGTCGAAAAAGATGCGGGGTATGATGCTCACAGCACCTGGTATTCCCAAGCGGTCTCCCAATCAGGTACTAAACAGGCCGAACCATGCTTGGCTTCCGAGATCGGACGAGATCGGGCCTTTTCAGGGTGGTATGGCCGTGAGCGGTACTGCACTAGCAGATGGACACCCATGAAATGTCGAAAAAGATGCGGGGTATGATGCTCACAGCACCTGGTATTCCCAAGCGGTCTCCCAATCAGGTACTAACCAGGCCGAACCATGCTTGGCTGCCGAGATCGGACGAAATCGGACGAGATCGGGCCTTATCAGGGTGGTATGGCCGTGAGCGGTACTGCACTAGCAGATGGACACCCATGAAATGTGGAAAAAGATGCGGGGTATGATGCTCACAGCACCTGGTATTCCCAAGTGGTCTCCCAATCAGGTACTAACCAGGCCAAACCATGCTTGGCTGCCGAGATCGGACGAGATCGGACGAGATCGGGCCTTATCAGGGTGGTATGGCCGTGAGCGGTACTGCTCTTGCAGATGGACACCCATGAAATGTCGAAAAAGATGCGGGGTATGATGCTCGCAGCACCTGGTATTCCCAAGCGGTCTCCCAATCAGGTACGAACCAGGCCGGACCATGTTTGGCTGCCAAAATCGGACAAGATCGGGCCTTTTCAGGGTGGTAAGGCCGTGAGCGGTACTGCTCTTGCAGATGGACACCCATGAAATGTCGAAAAAGATGCGGGGTATGATGCTCACAGCACCTGGTATTCCCAAGCGGTCTCCCAAACAGATACTAACCAGGCCGAACCATGCTTGGCTTCCGAGTTCGGACGAGATCGGGCCTTTTCAGGGTGGTATGGCCTTGGGCGGTACTGCTCTTGCAGATGGACACCCATGAAATGTCGAAAAAGATGCGGGGTATGATGCTCACAGCACCTGGTATTCCCAAGCGGTCTCCCAAACAGGTACTAAACAGGCCGAACCATGCTTGGCTTCCGAGATCGGACGAGATCGGGCCTTTTCAGGGTGGTATGGCCGTGGGCGGTACTGCACTTTCAGATAGACACCCATGAAATGTCGAAAAAGATGCGGGGTATGATGCTCACAGCACCTGGTATTCCCAAGCGGTCTCCCAATCAGGTACTAAACAGGCCGAACCATGCTTGGCTGCCGAGATCGGACGAGATCGGGCCTTTTCAGGGTGGTATGGCCGTGAGCGGTATGGCACCAGCAGATGGACACCCATGAAATGTCGAAAAAGATGCGGGGTATGATGCTCACAGCACCTGGTATTCCCAAGCGGTCTTCAATCAGGTACTAAACAGGCCGAACCATGCTTGGCTTCCGAGATCGGACGAGATCGGGCCTTTTCAGGGTGGTATGGCCGTGGGCGGTACTGCACTTTCAGATAGACACCCATGAAATGTCGAAAAAAATGCGGGGTATGATGCTCACAGCACCTGGTATTCCCAAGCGGTCTCCCAATCAGGTACTAACCAGGCCAAACCATGCTTGGCTTCCTAGATCGGGCGAGATCGGGCCTTTTCAGGGTGGTATGGCCGTGAGCGGTACTGCTCGTGCAGATGGACACCCATGAAATGTCGAAAAAGATGCGGGGCAAGATGCTCACAGCACCTGGTATTCCCAAGCGGTCTCCCAATCAGGTACTAAACAGGCTGAACCCTGCTTGGCTGCCGAGATCGGACGAGATCGGGCGAGATTGGGCCTTTTCAGGGTGGTATGGCCGTGAGCGGTACTGCTTTTGCAGATGGACACCCATAAAATGTCGAAAAAGATGCGGGGTATGATGCTCACAGCAAGTGGTATTCCCAAGCGGTCTCCCAATCAGGTACTAACCAGGCCGAACCATGCTTGGCTGCCGAGATCGGACGAGATCGGACGAGATCGGGCCTTTTCAGGGTGGTATGGCTGTGAGCGGTACTGCACTAGCAGATGGACACCCATGAAATGTCGAAAAAGATGCGGGGTATGATGCTCACAGCACCTGGTATTCCCAAGCGGTCTCCCAATCAGGTACTAACCAGGCCGAACCATGCTTGGCTTCCTAGATCGGACGAGATCGGACGAAATCGGGCCTTTTCAGGGTGGTATGGCCGTGAGCGGTACTGCACTAGCAGATGGACATCCATGAAATGTCGAAAAAGATGCGGGGTATGATGCTCACAGCACCTGGTATTCCCAAGCGGTCTCCCAATCAGGTACTAAACCGGCCGAACCATGCTTGGCTTCCGAGATCGGAGGAGATCGGGCCTTTTCAGGGTGGTATGGCCGTGAGCGGTACTGCTCTTGCAGATGGACACCCATGAAATGTCGAAAAAGATGCGGGGTATGATGCTCACAGCACCTGGTATTCCCAAGCGGTCTCCCAATCAGGTACTAACCAGGCCGAACCATGCTTGGCTTCCGAGATCGGACGAGATCGGGCCTTTTCAGGGTGGTATGGCCGTGAACGGTACTGCACTAGCAGATGGACACCCATGAAATGTCGAAAAAGATGCGGGGCATGGTTCTCACAGCACCTGGTATTCCCAAGCGGTCTCCCAATCTGGTACTAAACAAGTCTAACCATGCTTGGCTTCCGAGATCGGGCGAGATCGGGCCTTTTCAGGGTGGTATGGCCGTGAGCGGTACTGCTTTTGCAGATGGACACCCATGAAATGTCGAAAAAGATGCGGGGTATGATGCTCACAGCACCTGGTATTCCCAAGCGGTCTCCCAACCAGGTACTAACCAGGCCCAACCATGCTTGGCTTCCAAGATCGGACGAGATCGGGCCTTTTCAGGGTGGTATGGCCATGCGCGGTACTGCACTAGCAGATGGACACCCATGAAATGTCGAAAAAGATGCGGGGTATGATGCTCACAGCACCTGGTATTCCCAAGCGGTCTCCCAATCAGGTACTAACCAGGCCGAACCATGCTTGGCTTCCGAGATCGGACGAGACCGGACCTTTTCAGGGTGGTATGGCCGTGAGCGGTACTGCTCTTGCAGATGGACACCCATGAAATGTCGAAAAAGATGCGGGGTATGATGCTCACAGCACCTGGTATTCCCAAGCGGTCTCCCAATCAGGTACTAACCAGGCCGAACCATGCTTGGCTGCCGAGATCGGGCGAGATCGGGCGAGATCGGGCCTTTTCAGGGTGGTATGGCCGTGAGCGGTACTGCTCTTGCAGATGGACACCCATGAAATGTCGAAAAAGATGCGGGGTATGATGCTCACAGCACCTGGTATTCCCAAGCGGTCTCCCAATCAGGTACTAAACAGGCCGAACCATGCTTGGCTGCCGAGATCGGACGAGATCGGACGAGATCGGGCCTTATCAGGGTGGTATGGCCGTGAGCGGTACTGCACTAGCAGATGGACACCCATGAAATGTCGAAAAAGATGCGGGGTATGATGCTCACAGCACCTGGTATTCCCAAGCGGTCTCCCAATCAGGTACTAACCAGGCTGAACCATGATTGGCTTCCGAGATCAGATGAGATCAGGCCTTTTCAGGGTGGTATGGCCGTGAGCGGTACTGCTATTGCAGATGGACACCCATGAAATGTCGAAAAAGATGCGAGGTATGATGCTCACAGCACCTGGTATTCCCAAGCGGTCTCCCAATCAGGTACTAAACAGGCCGAACCATGCTTGGCTGCCGAGATCGGACGAAATCGGGCGAGATCGGGCCTTATCAGGGTGGTATGGCCGTGAGCGGTACTGCACTAGCAGATGGACACCCATGAAATGTCGAAAAAGATGCGGGGTATGATGCTCACAGCACCTGGTATTCCCAAGCGGTCTCCCAATCAGGTACTAACCAGGCCGAACCATGCTTGGCTTCCTAGATCGGGCGAGATCGGGCCTTTTCAGGGTGGTATGGCCGTGAGCGGTACTGCTTTTGCAGATGGACACCCATGAAATGTCGAAAAAGATGCGGGGAATGATGCTCACAGCACCTGGTATTCCAAAGTGGTCTCCCAATCAGGTACTTACCAGGCCGAACCATGCTTGCCTTCCGAAATCGGAGGAGATTGGGCCTTTTCAGGGTGGTATGGCCGTGAGCGGTACTACTCTTGCAGATGGACACCCATGAAATGTCGAAAAAGATGCGGGGCAAGATGCTCACAGCACCTGGTATTCCCAAGCGGTCTCCCAATCAGGTACTAACCAGGCCGAACCATGCTTGGCTTCCGATATCGGACGAGATCAGGCCTTTTCAGGGTGGTATGGCCGTGAGTAGTACTGCTCATGCAGATGGACACCCATGAAATGTCGAAAAAAATGCGGGGTATGATGCTCACAGCACCTGGTATTCCCAAGAGGTCTCCCAATCAGGTACTAACCAGGGCGAACCATGCTTGGCTTCCAAGATCGGACGAGATCGGGCCTTTACAGGGTGGTATGGCCGTGAGCGGTACTTCTCTTGCAGATGGACACCCATGAAATGTCGAAAAATATGCGGGGTATGATGCTCACAGCACCTGGTATTCCCAAGCTGTCTCCCAATCAGGTACTAACCAGGCCGAACCATGCTTGGCTGCCGAGATCGGACGAGATCGGGCGAGACCGGACCTTTTCAGGGTGGTATGGCCGTGAGCGGTACTGCTCTTGCAGATGGACACCCATGAAATGTCGAAAAAGATGCGGGGTATGATGCTCACAGCACCTGGTATTCCCAAGCGGTCTCCCAATCAGGTACTAACCAGGCCGAACCATGCTTGGCTGCCGAGATCGGGCGAGATCGGGCGAGATCGGGCCTTTTCAGGGTGGTATGGCCGTGAGCGGTACTGCTCTTGCAGATGGACACCCATGAAATGTCGAAAAAGATGCGGGGTATGATGCTCACAGCACCTGGTATTCCCAAGCGGTCTCCCAATCAGGTACTAAACAGGCCGAACCATGCTTGGCTGCCGAGATCGGACGAGATCGGACGAGATCGGGCCTTATCAGGGTGGTATGGCCGTGAGCGGTACTGCACTAGCAGATGGACACCCATGAAATGTCGAAAAAGATGCGGGGTATGATGCTCACAGCACCTGGTATTCCCAAGCGGTCTCCCAATCAGGTACTAACCAGGCCGAACCATGATTGGCTTCCGAGATCAGACGAGATCGGGCCTTTTCAGGGTGGTATGGCCGTGAGCGGTACTGCTATTGCAGATGGACACCCATGAAATGTCGAAAAAGATGCGAGGTATGATGCTCACAGCACCTGGTATTCCCAAGCGGTCTCCCAATCAGGTACTAAACAGGCCGAACCATGCTTGGCTGCCGAGATCGGACGAAATCGGGCGAGATCGGGCCTTATCAGGGTGGTATGGCCTTGAGCGGTACTGCACTAGCAGATGGACACCCATGAAATGTCGAAAAAGATGCGGGGTATGATGCTCACAGCACCTGGTATTCCCAAGCGGTCTCCCAATCGGGTACTAACCAGGCCGAACCATGCTTGGCTGCCGAGATCGGACAAGATCGGGCGAGATCGGGCCTTATCAGGGTGGTATGGCCGTGAGCGGTACTGCTCTTGCAGATGGACATCCATGAAATGTCGAAAAAGATGCGGGGTATGATGCTCACAGCACCTGGTATTCCCAAGCGGTCTCCCAATCAGGTACTAAACAGGCCGAACCATGCTTGGCTTCCGAGATCGGACGAGATCGGGCCTTTTCAGGGTGGTATGGCCGTGAGCGGTACTGCACTAGCAGATGGACACCCATGAAATATCGAAAAAGATGCGGGGTATGATGCTCACAGCACCTGGTATTCCCAAGCGGTCTCCCAATCAGGTGCTAACCAGGCCGAACGATGCTTGGCTTCCGAGATCGGGCGAGATCGGGCCTTTTCAGGGTGGTATGGCCGTGAGCGATATTGCACTTGCAGATGGACACCCATGAAATGTCGAAAAAGATGCGGGGTATGATGCTCACAGCACCTGGTATTCCGAAGCGGTCTCCCAATCAGGTACTAACCAGGCCGAACAATGCTTGGCTGCCGAGATCGGACGAGATCGGACGAGATCGGGCCTTATCAGGGTGGTATGGCCGTGAGCGGTACTGCTCTTGCAGATGGACACCCATGAAATGTCGAAAAAGATGCGGGGTATGATGCTCACAGCACCTGGTATTCCCAAGCGGTCTCCCAATCAGGTACTAACCAGGCCGAACCATGCTTGGCTGCCGAGATCGGACGAGATCGGGCGAGATCAGGCCTCATCAGGGTGGTATGGCCGTGAGCGGTACTGCTCTTGCAGATGGACACCAATGAAATGTCGAAAAAGATGCGGGGTATGATGCTCACAGCACCTGGTATTCCCAAGCGGTCTCCCAATCAGGTACTAACCAGGCCGAACCATGCTTGGCTGCCGAGAACGGACGAGATCGGGCCTTTTCAGGGTGGTATGGCCGTGAGCGGTACTACTCTTGCAGATGGACACCCATGAAATGTCGAAAAAGATGCGGGGTATGATGCTCACAGCACCTGGTATTCCCAAGCGGTCTCCCAATCAGCTACTAACCAGGCCGAACAATGCTTGGCTTCCGAAATCGGACGAGATCGGGCCTTTTCAGGGTGGTATGGCCGTGAGCGGTGCTGCACTAGCAGATGGACACCCATGAAATGTCGAAAAAGATGCGGGGTATGATGCTCACAGCACCTGGTATTCCCAAGCGGTCTCCCAATCAGGTACTAACCAGGCCGAAGCATGCTTGGCTTCCGAGATCGGACGAGATCGGGCTTTTTCAGGGTGGTATGGCCGTGAGCGGTACTGCTCTTGCAGATGGACACCCATGAAATGTCGAAAAAGATGCGGGGTATGATGCTCACAGCACCTGGTATTCCCAAGCGGTCTCCCAATCAGGTACTAAACAGGCCGAACCATGCTTGGCTGCCGAGATCGGACGAGATCGGGCCTTTTCAGGGTGGTATGGCCGTGAGCGGTACTGCACTAGCAGATGGACACCCGTGAAATGTCGAAAAAGATGCAGGGTATGATGCTCACAGTACCTGGTATTCCCAAGCGGTCTCCCAATCAGGTACTAACCAGGCCGAACCATGCTTGGCTTCCGAGTTCGGACGAGATCGGGCCTTTTCAGGGTGGTATGGCCGTGAGCGGTATTGTCTTTGCAGATGGACACCCATGAAATGTCGAAAAAGATGCGGGGTATGATGCTCACAGCACCTGGTATTCCCAAGCGGTCTCCCAATCAGGTACTAACCAGGCCGAAGCATGCTTGGCTTCCGAGATCGGGTGAGATCGGGCCTTTTCAGGGTGGTATGGCCGTGAGCGGTACTGCTTTTGCAGATGGACACCCATGAAATGTCGAAAAAGATGCGGGGTATGATGCTCACAGCACGTGGTATTCCCAAGCGGTCTCCCAATCAGGTACTAACCAGGCCGAACCATGCTTGGCTGCCGAGATCGGACGAGATCGGACGAGATCGGGCCTTTTCAGGGTGGTATGGCTGTGAGCGGTACTGCACTAGCATATGGACACCCATGAAATGTCGAAAAAGATGCGGGGTATGATGCTCACAGCACCTGGTATTCCCAAGCGGTCTCCCAATCAGGTACTAACCAGGTCGAACAATGCTTGGCTTCCTAGATCGGACGAGATCGGGCCTTTTCAGGGTGGTATGGCCGTGAGCGGTACTGCACTAGCAGATGGACACCCATGAAATGTCGAAAAAGATGCGGGGTATGATGCTCACAGCACCTGGTATTCCCAAGCGGTCTCCCAATTAGGTACTAACCAGGCCGATCCATGTTTGGCTTCCGAGATCGGACGAGATCGGACGAGATCGGGCCTTTTCAGGGTGGTATGGCCGTGAGCGGTACTGCACTAGCAGATGGACACCCATGAAATGTCGAAAAAGATGCGGGGTATGATGCTCACAGCACCTGGTATTCCCAAGCGGTCTCCCAATCAGGTACTAACCAGGCCGAACGATGCTTGGCTTCCTAGATCGGGCGAGATCGGGCCTTTTCAGGGTGGTATGGCCGTGAGCGGTACTGCTTTTGCAGATGGACACCCATGAAATGTCGAAAAAGATGCGGGGAATGATGCTCACAGCACCTGGTATTCCAAAGTGGTCTCCCAATCAGGTACTTACCAGGCCGAACCATGCTTGCCTTCCGAAATCGGACGAGATCGGGCCTTTTCAGGGTGGTATGGCCGTGAGCGGTACCGCTCTTGCAGATGGACACCCATGAAATGTCGAAAAAGATGCGGGGTATGATGCTCACAGCACCTGGTATTCCCAAGCGGTCTCCCAATCAGGTACTAAACAGGATGAACCATGCTTGGCTTCCGATATCGGACGAGATCAGGCCTTTTCAGGGTGGTATGGCCGTGAGTAGTACTGCTCATGCAGATGGACACCCATGAAATGTCGAAAAAAATTCGGGGTATGATGCTCACAGCACCTGGTATTCCCAAGAGGTCTCCCAATCAGGTACTAACCAGGCCGAACCATGCTTGGCTTCCAAGATCGGACGAGATCGGGCCTTTACAGGGTGGTATGGCCGTGAGCGGTACTTCTCTTGCAGATGGACACCCATGAAATGTCGAAAAATATGCGGGGTATGATGCTCACAGCACCTGGTATTCCCAAGCTGTCTCCCAATCAGGTACTAACCAGGCCGAACCATGCTTGGCTGCCGAGATCGGACAAGATCGGGCGAGATCGGGCCTTATCAGGGTGGTATGGCCGTGAGCGGTACTGCTCTTGCAGATGGACATCCATGAAATGTCGAAAAAGATGCGGGGTATGATGCTCACAGCACCTGGTATTCCCAAGCGGTCTCCCAATCAGGTACTAAACAGGCCGAACCATGCTTGGCTTCCGAGATCGGACGAGATCGGGCCTTTTCAGGGTGGTATGGCCGTGAGCGGTACTGCACTAGCAGATGGACACCCATGAAATATCGAAAAAGATGCGGGGTATGATGCTCACAGCACCTGGTATTCCCAAGCGGTCTCCCAATCAGGTGCTAACCAGGCCGAACGATGCTTGGCTTCCGAGATCGGGCGAGATCGGGCCTTTTCAGGGTGGTATGGCCGTGAGCGATATTGCACTTGCAGATGGACACCCATGAAATGTCGAAAAAGATGCGGGGTATGATGCTCACAGCACCTGGTATTCCGAAGCGGTCTCCCAATCAGGTACTAACCAGGCCGAACAATGCTTGGCTGCCGAGATCGGACGAGATCGGACGAGATCGGGCCTTATCAGGGTGGTATGGCCGTGAGCGGTACTGCTCTTGCAGATGGACACCCATGAAATGTCGAAAAAGATGCGGGGTATGATGCTCACAGCACCTGGTATTCCCAAGCGGTCTCCCAATCAGGTACTAACCAGGCCGAACCATGCTTGGCTGCCGAGATCGGACGAGATCGGGCGAGATCAGGCCTCATCAGGGTGGTATGGCCGTGAGCGGTACTGCTCTTGCAGATGGACACCAATGAAATGTCGAAAAAGATGCGGGGTATGATGCTCACAGCACCTGGTATTCCCAAGCGGTCTCCCAATCAGGTACTAACCAGGCCGAACCATGCTTGGCTGCCGAGAACGGACGAGATCGGGCCTTTTCAGGGTGGTATGGCCGTGAGCGGTACTACTCTTGCAGATGGACACCCATGAAATGTCGAAAAAGATGCGGGGTATGATGCTCACAGCACCTGGTATTCCCAAGCGGTCTCCCAATCAGCTACTAACCAGGCCGAACAATGCTTGGCTTCCGAAATCGGACGAGATCGGGCCTTTTCAGGGTGGTATGGCCGTGAGCGGTGCTGCACTAGCAGATGGACACCCATGAAATGTCGAAAAAGATGCGGGGTATGATGCTCACAGCACCTGGTATTCCCAAGCGGTCTCCCAATCAGGTACTAACCAGGCCGAAGCATGCTTGGCTTCCGAGATCGGACGAGATCGGGCTTTTTCAGGGTGGTATGGCCGTGAGCGGTACTGCTCTTGCAGATGGACACCCATGAAATGTCGAAAAAGATGCGGGGTATGATGCTCACAGCACCTGGTATTCCCAAGCGGTCTCCCAATCAGGTACTAAACAGGCCGAACCATGCTTGGCTGCCGAGATCGGACGAGATCGGGCCTTTTCAGGGTGGTATGGCCGTGAGCGGTACTGCACTAGCAGATGGACACCCGTGAAATGTCGAAAAAGATGCAGGGTATGATGCTCACAGTACCTGGTATTCCCAAGCGGTCTCCCAATCAGGTACTAACCAGGCCGAACCATGCTTGGCTTCCGAGTTCGGACGAGATCGGGCCTTTTCAGGGTGGTATGGCCGTGAGCGGTATTGTCTTTGCAGATGGACACCCATGAAATGTCGAAAAAGATGCGGGGTATGATGCTCACAGCACCTGGTATTCCCAAGCGGTCTCCCAATCAGGTACTAACCAGGCCGAAGCATGCTTGGCTTCCGAGATCGGGTGAGATCGGGCCTTTTCAGGGTGGTATGGCCGTGAGCGGTACTGCTTTTGCAGATGGACACCCATGAAATGTCGAAAAAGATGCGGGGTATGATGCTCACAGCACGTGGTATTCCCAAGCGGTCTCCCAATCAGGTACTAACCAGGCCGAACCATGCTTGGCTGCCGAGATCGGACGAGATCGGACGAGATCGGGCCTTTTCAGGGTGGTATGGCTGTGAGCGGTACTGCACTAGCATATGGACACCCATGAAATGTCGAAAAAGATGCGGGGTATGATGCTCACAGCACCTGGTATTCCCAAGCGGTCTCCCAATCAGGTACTAACCAGGTCGAACAATGCTTGGCTTCCTAGATCGGACGAGATCGGGCCTTTTCAGGGTGGTATGGCCGTGAGCGGTACTGCACTAGCAGATGGACACCCATGAAATGTCGAAAAAGATGCGGGGTATGATGCTCACAGCACCTGGTATTCCCAAGCGGTCTCCCAATTAGGTACTAACCAGGCCGATCCATGTTTGGCTTCCGAGATCGGACGAGATCGGACGAGATCGGGCCTTTTCAGGGTGGTATGGCCGTGAGCGGTACTGCACTAGCAGATGGACACCCATGAAATGTCGAAAAAGATGCGGGGTATGATGCTCACAGCACCTGGTATTCCCAAGCGGTCTCCCAATCAGGTACTAACCAGGCCGAACGATGCTTGGCTTCCTAGATCGGGCGAGATCGGGCCTTTTCAGGGTGGTATGGCCGTGAGCGGTACTGCTTTTGCAGATGGACACCCATGAAATGTCGAAAAAGATGCGGGGAATGATGCTCACAGCACCTGGTATTCCAAAGTGGTCTCCCAATCAGGTACTTACCAGGCCGAACCATGCTTGCCTTCCGAAATCGGACGAGATCGGGCCTTTTCAGGGTGGTATGGCCGTGAGCGGTACCGCTCTTGCAGATGGACACCCATGAAATGTCGAAAAAGATGCGGGGTATGATGCTCACAGCACCTGGTATTCCCAAGCGGTCTCCCAATCAGGTACTAAACAGGATGAACCATGCTTGGCTTCCGATATCGGACGAGATCAGGCCTTTTCAGGGTGGTATGGCCGTGAGTAGTACTGCTCATGCAGATGGACACCCATGAAATGTCGAAAAAAATTCGGGGTATGATGCTCACAGCACCTGGTATTCCCAAGAGGTCTCCCAATCAGGTACTAACCAGGCCGAACCATGCTTGGCTTCCAAGATCGGACGAGATCGGGCCTTTACAGGGTGGTATGGCCGTGAGCGGTACTTCTCTTGCAGATGGACACCCATGAAATGTCGAAAAATATGCGGGGTATGATGCTCACAGCACCTGGTATTCCCAAGCTGTCTCCCAATCAGGTACTAACCAGGCCGAACCATGCTTGGCTGCCGAGATCGGACGAGATCGGGCGAGACCGGACCTTTTCAGGGTGGTATGGCCGTGAGCGGTACTGCTCTTGCAGATGGACACCCATGAAATGTCGAAAAAGATGCGGGGTATGATGCTCACAGCACCTGGTATTCCCAAGCGGTCTCCCAATCAGGTACTAACCAGGCCGAACCATGCTTGGCTGCCGAGATCGGGCGAGATCGGGCGAGATCGGGCCTTTTCAGGGTGGTATGGCCGTGAGCGGTACTGCTCTTGCAGATGGACACCCATGAAATGTCGAAAAAGATGCGGGGTATGATGCTCACAGCACCTGGTATTCCCAAGCGGTCTCCCAATCAGGTACTAAACAGGCCGAACCATGCTTGGCTGCCGAGATCGGACGAGATCGGACGAGATCGGGCCTTATCAGGGTGGTATGGCCGTGAGCGGTACTGCACTAGCAGATGGACACCCATGAAATGTCGAAAAAGATGCGGGGTATGATGCTCACAGCACCTGGTATTCCCAAGCGGTCTCCCAATCAGGTACTAACCAGGCCGAACCATGATTGGCTTCCGAGATCAGATGAGATCGGGCCTTTTCAGGGTGGTATGGCCGTGAGCGGTACTGCTATTGCAGATGGACACCCATGAAATGTCGAAAAAGATGCGAGGTATGATGCTCACAGCACCTGGTATTCCCAAGCGGTCTCCCAATCAGGTACTAAACAGGCCGAACCATGCTTGGCTGCCGAGATCGGACGAAATCGGGCGAGATCGGGCCTTATCAGGGTGGTATGGCCTTGAGCGGTACTGCACTAGCAGATGGACACCCATGAAATGTCGAAAAAGATGCGGGGTATGATGCTCACAGCACCTGGTATTCCCAAGCGGTCTCCCAATCGGGTACTAACCAGGCCGAACCATGCTTGGCTGCCGAGATCGGACAAGATCGGGCGAGATCGGGCCTTATCAGGGTGGTATGGCCGTGAGCGGTACTGCTCTTGCAGATGGACATCCATGAAATGTCGAAAAAGATGCGGGGTATGATGCTCACAGCACCTGGTATTCCCAAGCGGTCTCCCAATCAGGTACTAAACAGGCCGAACCATGCTTGGCTGCCGAGATCGGACGAGATCGGACGAGATCGGGCCTTATCAGGGTGGTATGGCCGTGAGCGGTACTGCACTAGCAGATGGACACCCATGAAATGTCGAAAAAGATGCGGGGTATGATGCTCACAGCACCTGGTATTCCCAAGCGGTCTCCCAATCAGGTACTAACCAGGCCGAACCATGATTGGCTTCCGAGATCAGATGAGATCGGGCCTTTTCAGGGTGGTATGGCCGTGAGCGGTACTGCTATTGCAGATGGACACCCATGAAATGTCGAAAAAGATGCGAGGTATGATGCTCACAGCACCTGGTATTCCCAAGCGGTCTCCCAATCAGGTACTAAACAGGCCGAACCATGCTTGGCTGCCGAGATCGGACGAAATCGGGCGAGATCGGGCCTTATCAGGGTGGTATGGCCTTGAGCGGTACTGCACTAGCAGATGGACACCCATGAAATGTCGAAAAAGATGCGGGGTATGATGCTCACAGCACCTGGTATTCCCAAGCGGTCTCCCAATCGGGTACTAACCAGGCCGAACCATGCTTGGCTGCCGAGATCGGACAAGATCGGGCGAGATCGGGCCTTATCAGGGTGGTATGGCCGTGAGCGGTACTGCTCTTGCAGATGGACATCCATGAAATGTCGAAAAAGATGCGGGGTATGATGCTCACAGCACCTGGTATTCCCAAGCGGTCTCCCAATCAGGTACTAAACAGGCCGAACCATGCTTGGCTTCCGAGATCGGACGAGATCGGGCCTTTTCAGGGTGGTATGGCCGTGAGCGGTACTGCACTAGCAGATGGACACCCATGAAATGTCGAAAAAGATGCGGGGTATGATGCTCACAGCACCTGGTATTCCCAAGCGGTCTCCCAATCAGGTACTAACCAGGCCGAACCATGCTTGGCTTCCGAGATCGGGCGAGATCGGGCCTTTTCAGGGTGGTATGGCCGTGAGCGATATTGCACTTGCAGATGGACACCCATGAAATGTCGAAAAAGATGCGGGGTATGATGCTCACAGCACCTGGTATTCCGAAGCGGTCTCCCAATCAGGTACTAACCAGGCCGAACAATGCTTGGCTGCCGAGATCGGACGAGATCGGGCCTTATCAGGGTGGTATGGCCGTGAGCGGTACTGCTCTTGCAGATGGACACCCATGAAATGTCGAAAAAGATGCGGGGTATGATGCTCACAGCACCTGGTATTCCCAAGCGGTCTCCCAATCAGGTACTAACCAGGCCGAACCATGCTTGGCTGCCGAGATCGGACGAGATCGGGCGAGATCAGGCCTCATCAGGGTGGTATGGCCGTGAGCGGTACTGCTCTTGCAGATGGACACCAATGAAATGTCGAAAAAGATGCGGGGTATGATGCTCACAGCACCTGGTATTCCCAAGCGGTCTCCCAATCAGGTACTAACCAGGCCGAACCATGCTTGGCTGCCGAGAACGGACGAGATCGGGCCTTTTCAGGGTGGTATGGCCGTGAGCGGTACTACTCTTGCAGATGGACACCCATGAAATGTCGAAAAAGATGCGGGGTATGATGCTCACAGCACCTGGTATTCCCAAGCGGTCTCCCAATCAGCTACTAACCAGGCCGAACCATGCTTGGCTTCCGAAATCGGACGAGATCGGGCCTTTTCAGGGTGGTATGGCCGTGAGCGGTGCTGCACTAGCAGATGGACACCCATGAAATGTCGAAAAAGATGCGGGGTATGATGCTCACAGCACCTGGTATTCCCAAGCGGTCTCCCAATCAGGTACTAACCAGGCCGAACCATGCTTGGCTTCCGAGATCGGACGAGATCGGGCTTTTTCAGGGTGGTATGGCCGTGAGCGGTACTGCTCTTGCAGATGGACACCCATGAAATGTCGAAAAAGATGCGGGGTATGATGCTCACAGCACCTGGTATTCCCAAGCGGTCTCCCAATCAGGTACTAAACAGGCCGAACCATGCTTGGCTGCCGAGATCGGACGAGATCGGGCCTTTTCAGGGTGGTATGGCCGTGAGCGGTACTGCACTAGCAGATGGACACCCGTGAAATGTCGAAAAAGATGCAGGGTATGATGCTCACAGTACCTGGTATTCCCAAGCGGTCTCCCAATCAGGTACTAACCAGGCCGAACCATGCTTGGCTTCCGAGTTCGGACGAGATCGGGCCTTTTCAGGGTGGTATGGCCGTGAGCGGTATTGTCTTTGCAGATGGACACCCATGAAATGTCGAAAAAGATGCGGGGTATGATGCTCACAGCACCTGGTATTCCCAAGCGGTCTCCCAATCAGGTACTAACCAGGCCGAAACATGCTTGGCTTCCGAGATCGGGTGAGATCGGGCCTTTTCAGGGTGGTATGGCCGTGAGCGGTACTGCTTTTGCAGATGGACACCCATGAAATGTCGAAAAAGATGCGGGGTATGATGCTCACAGCACGTGGTATTCCCAAGCGGTCTCCCAATCAGGTACTAACCAGGCCGAACCATGCTTGGCTGCCGAGATCGGACGAGATCGGACGAGATCGGGCCTTTTCAGGGTGGTATGGCTGTGAGCGGTACTGCACTAGCAGATGGACACCCATGAAATGTCGAAAAAGATGCGGGGTATGATGCTCACAGCACCTGGTATTCCCAAGCGGTCTCCCAATCAGGTACTAACCAGGTCGAACAATGCTTGGCTTCCTAGATCGGACGAGATCGGGCCTTTTCAGGGTGGTATGGCCGTGAGCGGTACTGCACTAGCAGATGGACACCCATGAAATGTCGAAAAAGATGCGGGGTATGATGCTCACAGCACCTGGTATTCCCAAGCGGTCTCCCAATTAGGTACTAACCAGGCCGATCCATGTTTGGCTTCCGAGATCGGACGAGATCGGACGAGATCGGGCCTTTTCAGGGTGGTATGGCCGTGAGCGGTACTGCACTAGCAGATGGACACCCATGAAATGTCGAAAAAGATGCGGGGTATGATGCTCACAGCACCTGGTATTCCCAAGCGGTCTCCCAATCAGGTACTAACCAGGCCGAACGATGCTTGGCTTCCTAGATCGGGCGAGATCGGGCCTTTTCAGGGTGGTATGGCCGTGAGCGGTACTGCTTTTGCAGATGGACACCCATGAAATGTCGAAAAAGATGCGGGGAATGATGCTCACAGCACCTGGTATTCCAAAGTGGTCTCCCAATCAGGTACTTACCAGGCCGAACCATGCTTGCCTTCCGAAATCGGACGAGATCGGGCCTTTTCAGGGTGGTATGGCCGTGAGCGGTACCGCTCTTGCAGATGGACACCCATGAAATGTCGAAAAAGATGCGGGGTATGATGCTCACAGCACCTGGTATTCCCAAGCGGTCTCCCAATCAGGTACTAAACAGGATGAACCATGCTTGGCTTCCGATATCGGACGAGATCAGGCCTTTTCAGGGTGGTATGGCCGTGAGTAGTACTGCTCATGCAGATGGACACCCATGAAATGTCGAAAAAAATGCGGGGTATGATGCTCACAGCACCTGGTATTCCCAAGAGGTCTCCCAATCAGGTACTAACCAGGCCGAACCATGCTTGGCTTCCAAGATCGGACGAGATCGGGCCTTTACAGGGTGGTATGGCCGTGAGCAGTACTTCTCTTGCAGATGGACACCCATGAAATGTCGAAAAATATGCGGGGTATGATGCTCACAGCACCTGGTATTCCCAAGCTGTCTCCCAATCAGGTACTAACCAGGCCGAACCATGCTTGGCTGCCGAGATCGGACGAGATCGGGCGAGACCGGACCTTTTCAGGGTGGTATGGCCTTGAGCGGTACTGCACTAGCAGATGGACACCCATGAAATGTCGAAAAAGATGCGGGGTATGATGCTCACAGCACCTGGTATTCCCAAGCGGTCTCCCAATCGGGTACTAACCAGGCCGAACCATGCTTGGCTGCCGAGATCGGACAAGATCGGGCGAGATCGGGCCTTATCAGGGTGGTATGGCCGTGAGCGGTACTGCTCTTGCAGATGGACATCCATGAAATGTCGAAAAAGATGCGGGGTATGATGCTCACAGCACCTGGTATTCCCAAGCGGTCTCCCAATCAGGTACTAAACAGGCCGAACCATGCTTGGCTTCCGAGATCGGACGAGATCGGGCCTTTTCAGGGTGGTATGGCCGTGAGCGGTACTGCACTAGCAGATGGACACCCATGAAATGTCGAAAAAGATGCGGGGTATGATGCTCACAGCACCTGGTATTCCCAAGCGGTCTCCCAATCAGGTACTAACCAGGCCGAACCATGCTTGACTTCCGAGATCGGGCGAGATCGGGCCTTTTCAGGGTGGTATGGCCGTGAGCGATATTGCACTTGCAGATGGACACCCATGAAATGTCGAAAAAGATGCGGGGTATGATGCTCACAGCACCTGGTATTCCGAAGCGGTCTCCCAATCAGGTACTAACCAGGCCGAACAATGCTTGGCTGCCGAGATCGGACGAGATCGGACGAGATCGGGCCTTATCAGGGTGGTATGGCCGTGAGCGGTACTGCTCTTGCAGATGGACACCCATGAAATGTCGAAAAAGATGCGGGGTATGATGCTCACAGCACCTGGTATTCCCAAGCGGTCTCCCAATCAGGTACTAACCAGGCCGAACCATGCTTGGCTGCCGAGATCGGACGAGATCGGGCGAGATCAGGCCTCATCAGGGTGGTATGGCCGTGAGCGGTACTGCTCTTGCAGATGGACACCAATGAAATGTCGAAAAAGATGCGGGGTACGATGCTCACAGCACCTGGTATTCCCAAGCGGTCTCCCAATCAGGTACTAACCAGGCCGAACAATGCTTGGCTGCCGAGAACGGACGAGATCGGGCCTTTTCAGGGTGGTATGGCCGTGAGCGGTACTACTCTTGCAGATGGACACCCATGAAATGTCGAAAAAGATGCGGGGTATGATGCTCACAGCACCTGGTATTCCCAAGCGGTCTCCCAATCAGCTACTAACCAGGCCGAACCATGCTTGGCTTCCGAAATCGGACGAGATCGGGCCTTTTCAGGGTGGTATGGCCGTGAGCGGTGCTGCACTAGCAGATGGACACCCATGAAATGTCGAAAAAGATGCGGGGTATGATGCTCACAGCACCTGGTATTCCCAAGCGGTCTCCCAATCAGGTACTAACCAGGCCGAACCATGCTTGGCTTCCGAGATCGGACGAGATCGGGCTTTTTCAGGGTGGTATGGCCGTGAGCGGTACTGCTCTTGCAGATGGACACCCATGAAATGTCGAAAAAGATGCGGGGTATGATGCTCACAGCACCTGGTATTCCCAAGCGGTCTCCCAATCAGGTACTAAACAGGCCGAACCATGCTTGGCTGCCGAGATCGGACGAGATCGGGCCTTTTCAGGGTGGTATGGCCGTGAGCGGTACTGCACTAGCAGATGGACACCCGTGAAATGTCGAAAAAGATGCAGGGTATGATGCTCACAGTACCTGGTATTCCCAAGCGGTCTCCCAATCAGGTACTAACCAGGCCGAACCATGCTTGGCTTCCGAGTTCGGACGAGATCGGGCCTTTTCAGGGTGGTATGGCCGTGAGCGGTATTGTCTTTGCAGATGGACACCCATGAAATGTCGAAAAAGATGCGGGGTATGATGCTCACAGCACCTGGTATTCCCAAGCGGTCTCCCAATCAGGTACTAACCAGGCCGAAACATGCTTGGCCTCCGAGATCGGGTGAGATCGGGCCTTTTCAGGGTGGTATGGCCGTGAGCGGTACTGCTTTTGCAGATGGACACCCATGAAATGTCGAAAAAGATGCGGGGTATGATGCTCACAGCACGTGGTATTCCCAAGCGGTCTCCCAATCAGGTACTAACCAGGCCGAACCATGCTTGGCTGCCGAGATCGGACGAGATCGGACGAGATCGGGCCTTTTCAGGGTGGTATGGCTGTGAGCGGTACTGCACTAGCAGATGGACACCCATGAAATGTCGAAAAAGATGCGGGGTATGATGCTCACAGCACCTGGTATTCCCAAGCGGTCTCCCAATCAGGTACTAACCAGGTCGAACAATGCTTGGCTTCCTAGATCGGACGAGATCGGGCCTTTTCAGGGTGGTATGGCCGTGAGCGGTACTGCACTAGCAGATGGACACCCATGAAATGTCGAAAAAGATGCGGGGTATGATGCTCACAGCACCTGGTATTCCCAAGCGGTCTCCCAATTAGGTACTAACCAGGCCGATCCATGTTTGGCTTCCGAGATCGGACGAGATCGGACGAGATCGGGCCTTTTCAGGGTGGTATGGCCGTGAGCGGTACTGCACTAGCAGATGGACACCCATGAAATGTCGAAAAAGATGCGGGGTATGATGCTCACAGCACCTGGTATTCCCAAGCGGTCTCCCAATCAGGTACTAACCAGGCCGAACGATGCTTGGCTTCCTAGATCGGGCGAGATCGGGCCTTTTCAGGGTGGTATGGCCGTGAGCGGTACTGCTTTTGCAGATGGACACCCATGAAATGTCGAAAAAGATGCGGGGAATGATGCTCACAGCACCTGGTATTCCAAAGTGGTCTCCCAATCAGGTACTTACCAGGCCGAACCATGCTTGCCTTCCGAAATCGGACGAGATCGGGCCTTTTCAGGGTGGTATGGCCGTGAGCGGTACCGCTCTTGCAGATGGACACCCATGAAATGTCGAAAAAGATGCGGGGTATGATGCTCACAGCACCTGGTATTCCCAAGCGGTCTCCCAATCAGGTACTAAACAGGATGAACCATGCTTGGCTTCCGATATCGGACGAGATCAGGCCTTTTCAGGGTGGTGTGGCCGTGAGTAGTACTGCTCATGCAGATGGACACCCATGAAATGTCGAAAAAAATGCGGGGTATGATGCTCACAGCACCTGGTATTCCCAAGAGGTCTCCCAATCAGGTACTAACCAGGCCGAACCATGCTTGGCTTCCAAGATCGGACGAGATCGGGCCTTTACAGGGTGGTATGGCCGTGAGCGGTACTTCTCTTGCAGATGGACACCCATGAAATGTCGAAAAATATGCGGGGTATGATGCTCACAGCACCTGGTATTCCCAAGCTGTCTCCCAATCAGGTACTAACCAGGCCGAACCATGCTTGGCTGCCGAGATCGGACGAGATCGGGCGAGACCGGACCTTTTCAGGGTGGTATGGCCGTGAGCGGTACTGCTCTTGCAGATGGACACCCATGAAATGTCGAAAAAGATGCAGGGTATGATGCTCACAGCACCTGGTATTCCCAAGCGGTCTCCCAATCAGGTACTAACCAGGCCGAACCATGCTTGGCTGCCGAGATCGGGCGAGATCGGGCGAGATCGGGCCTTTTCAGGGTGGTATGGCCGTGAGCGGTACTGCTCTTGCAGATGGACACCCATGAAATGTCGAAAAAGATGCGGGGTATGATGCTCACAGCACCTGGTATTCCCAAGCGGTCTCCCAATCAGGTACTAACCAGGCCGAACAATGCTTGGCTGCCGAGAACGGACGAGATCGGGCCTTTTCAGGGTGGTATGGCCGTGAGCGGTACTACTCTTGCAGATGGACACCCATGAAATGTCGAAAAAGATGCGGGGTATGATGCTCACAGCACCTGGTATTCCCAAGCGGTCTCCCAATCAGCTACTAACCAGGCCGAACCATGCTTGGCTTCCGAAATCGGACGAGATCGGGCCTTTTCAGGGTGGTATGGCCGTGAGCGGTGCTGCACTAGCAGATGGACACCCATGAAATGTCGAAAAAGATGCGGGGTATGATGCTCACAGCACCTGGTATTCCCAAGCGGTCTCCCAATCAGGTACTAACCAGGCCGAACCATGCTTGGCTTCCGAGATCGGACGAGATCGGGCTTTTTCAGGGTGGTATGGCCGTGAGCGGTACTGCTCTTGCAGATGGACACCCATGAAATGTCGAAAAAGATGCGGGGTATGATGCTCACAGCACCTGGTATTCCCAAGCGGTCTCCCAATCAGGTACTAAACAGGCCGAACCATGCTTGGCTGCCGAGATCGGACGAGATCGGGCCTTTTCAGGGTGGTATGGCCGTGAGCGGTACTGCACTAGCAGATGGACACCCGTGAAATGTCGAAAAAGATGCAGGGTATGATGCTCACAGTACCTGGTATTCCCAAGCGGTCTCCCAATCAGGTACTAACCAGGCCGAACCATGCTTGGCTTCCGAGTTCGGACGAGATCGGGCCTTTTCAGGGTGGTATGGCCGTGAGCGGTATTGCCTTTGCAGATGGACACCCATGAAATGTCGAAAAAGATGCGGGGTATGATGCTCACAGCACCTGGTATTCCCAAGCGGTCTCCCAATCAGGTACTAACCAGGCCGAAACATGCTTGGCCTCCGAGATCGGGTGAGATCGGGCCTTTTCAGGGTGGTATGGCCGTGAGCGGTACTGCTTTTGCAGATGGACACCCATGAAATGTCGAAAAAGATGCGGGGTATGATGCTCACAGCACGTGGTATTCCCAAGCGGTCTCCCAATCAGGTACTAACCAGGCCGAACCATGCTTGGCTGCCGAGATCGGACGAGATCGGACGAGATCGGGCCTTTTCAGGGTGGTATGGCTGTGAGCGGTACTGCACTAGCAGATGGACACCCATGAAATGTCGAAAAAGATGCGGGGTATGATGCTCACAGCACCTGGTATTCCCAAGCGGTCTCCCAATCAGGTACTAACCAGGTCGAACAATGCTTGGCTTCCTAGATCGGACGAGATCGGGCCTTTTCAGGGTGGTATGGCCGTGAGCGGTACTGCACTAGCAGATGGACACCCATGAAATGTCGAAAAAGATGCGGGGTATGATGCTCACAGCACCTGGTATTCCCAAGCGGTCTCCCAATTAGGTACTAACCAGGCCGATCCATGTTTGGCTTCCGAGATCGGACGAGATCGGACGAGATCGGGCCTTTTCAGGGTGGTATGGCCGTGAGCGGTACTGCACTAGCAGATGGACACCCATGAAATGTCGAAAAAGATGCGGGGTATGATGCTCACAGCACCTGGTATTCCCAAGCGGTCTCCCAATCAGGTACTAACCAGGCCGAACGATGCTTGGCTTCCTAGATCGGGCGAGATCGGGCCTTTTCAGGGTGGTATGGCCGTGAGCGGTACTGCTTTTGCAGATGGACACCCATGAAATGTCGAAAAAGATGCGGGGAATGATGCTCACAGCACCTGGTATTCCAAAGTGGTCTCCCAATCAGGTACTTACCAGGCCGAACCATGCTTGCCTTCCGAAATCGGACGAGATCGGGCCTTTTCAGGGTGGTATGGCCGTGAGCGGTACCGCTCTTGCAGATGGACACCCATGAAATGTCGAAAAAGATGCGGGGTATGATGCTCACAGCACCTGGTATTCCCAAGCGGTCTCCCAATCAGGTACTAAACAGGATGAACCATGCTTGGCTTCCGATATCGGACGAGATCAGGCCTTTTCAGGGTGGTATGGCCGTGAGTAGTACTGCTCATGCAGATGGACACCCATGAAATGTCGAAAAAAATGCGGGGTATGATGCTCACAGCACCTGGTATTCCCAAGAGGTCTCCCAATCAGGTACTAACCAGGCCGAACCATGCTTGGCTTCCAAGATCGGACGAGATCGGGCCTTTACAGGGTGGTATGGCCGTGAGCGGTACTTCTCTTGCAGATGGACACCCATGAAATGTCGAAAAATATGCGGGGTATGATGCTCACAGCACCTGGTATTCCCAAGCTGTCTCCCAATCAGGTACTAACCAGGCCGAACCATGCTTGGCTGCCGAGATCGGACGAGATCGGGCGAGACCGGACCTTTTCAGGGTGGTATGGCCGTGAGCGGTACTGCTCTTGCAGATGGACACCCATGAAATGTCGAAAAAGATGCAGGGTATGATGCTCACAGCACCTGGTATTCCCAAGCGGTCTCCCAATCAGGTACTAACCAGGCCGAACCATGCTTGGCTGCCGAGATCGGGCGAGATCGGGCGAGATCGGGCCTTTTCAGGGTGGTATGGCCGTGAGCGGTACTGCTCTTGCAGATGGACACCCATGAAATGTCGAAAAAGATGCGGGGTATGATGCTCACAGCACCTGGTATTCCCAAGCGGTCTCCCAATCAGGTACTAAACAGGCCGAACCATGCTTGGCTGCCGAGATCGGACGAGATCGGACGAGATCGGGCCTTATCAGGGTGGTATGGCCGTGAGCGGTACTGCACTAGCAGATGGACACCCATGAAATGTCGAAAAAGATGCGGGGTATGATGCTCACAGCACCTGGTATTCCCAAGCGGTCTCCCAATCAGGTACTAACCAGGCCGAACCATGATTGGCTTCCGAGATCAGATGAGATCGGGCCTTTTCAGGGTGGTATGGCCGTGAGCGGTACTGCTATTGCAGATGGACACCCATGAAATGTCGAAAAAGATGCGAGGTATGATGCTCACAGCACCTGGTATTCCCAAGCGGTCTCCCAATCAGGTACTAAACAGGCCGAACCATGCTTGGCTGCCGAGATCGGACGAAATCGGGCGAGATCGGGCCTTATCAGGGTGGTATGGCCTTGAGCGGTACTGCACTAGCAGATGGACACCCATGAAATGTCGAAAAAGATGCGGGGTATGATGCTCACAGCACCTGGTATTCCCAAGCGGTCTCCCAATCGGGTACTAACCAGGCCGAACCATGCTTGGCTGCCGAGATCGGACAAGATCGGGCGAGATCGGGCCTTATCAGGGTGGTATGGCCGTGAGCGGTACTGCTCTTGCAGATGGACATCCATGAAATGTCGAAAAAGATGCGGGGTATGATGCTCACAGCACCTGGTATTCCCAAGCGGTCTCCCAATCAGGTACTAAACAGGCCGAACCATGCTTGGCTTCCGAGATCGGACGAGATCGGGCCTTTTCAGGGTGGTATGGCCGTGAGCGGTACTGCACTAGCAGATGGACACCCATGAAATGTCGAAAAAGATGCGGGGTATGATGCTCACAGCACCTGGTATTCCCAAGCGGTCTCCCAATCAGGTACTAACCAGGCCGAACCATGCTTGGCTTCCGAGATCGGGCGAGATCGGGCCTTTTCAGGGTGGTATGGCCGTGAGCGATATTGCACTTGCAGATGGACACCCATGAAATGTCGAAAAAGATGCGGGGTATGATGCTCACAGCACCTGGTATTCCGAAGCGGTCTCCCAATCAGGTACTAACCAGGCCGAACAATGCTTGGCTGCCGAGATCGGACGAGATCGGACGAGATCGGGCCTTATCAGGGTGGTATGGCCGTGAGCGGTACTGCTCTTGCAGATGGACACCCTTGAAATGTCGAAAAAGATGCGGGGTATGATGCTCACAGCACCTGGTATTCCCAAGCGGTCTCCCAATCAGGTACTAACCAGGCCGAACCATGCTTGGCTGCCGAGATCGGACGAGATCGGGCGAGATCAGGCCTCATCAGGGTGGTATGGCCGTGAGCGGTACTGCTCTTGCAGATGGACACCAATGAAATGTCGAAAAAGATGCGGGGTATGATGCTCACAGCACCTGGTATTCCCAAGCGGTCTCCCAATCAGGTACTAACCAGGCCGAACCATGCTTGGCTGCCGAGAACGGACGAGATCGGGCCTTTTCAGGGTGGTATGGCCGTGAGCGGTACTACTCTTGCAGATGGACACCCATGAAATGTCGAAAAAGATGCGGGGTATGATGCTCACAGCACCTGGTATTCCCAAGCGTTCTCCCAATCAGGTACTAAACAGGCCGAACCATGCTTGGCTTCCGAGATCGGACGAGATCGGGCCTTTTCAGGGTGGTATGGCCGTGAGCTGTACTGCTCTTGCAGATGGACACCCATGAAATGTCGAAAATGATGCGGGGTATGATGCTCACAGCACCTGGTATTCCCAAGCGGTCTCCCAATCAGGTACTAAACAGGCCGAACCATGCTTGGCTTCCGAGATCGGACGAGATCGGGTCTTTCAGGGTGATATGGCCGTGAGCGGTACTGCTTTTGCAGATGGACACCCATGAAATGTCGAAAAAGATGCGGGGCATGGTTCTCACAGAACCTGGTATTCCCAAGCGGTCTCCCAATCAGATACCAACCAGGCCGAACCATGCTTGGCTTCCAAGATCGGACGAGATCGGACGAGATCGGGCCTTTTCAGGGTGGTATGGCCGTGAGCGGTACTGCTCTTGCAGATGGACACCCATGAAATGTCGAAAAAGATGCGGGGCATGGTTCTCACAGCACCTGGTATTCCCAAGCGGTCTCCCAATCAGGTACTAAACAGGCCGAACAATGCTTGGCTTCCGAGATCGGGCGAGATCAGGCCTTTTCAGGGTGGTATGGCTGTGAGCGGTACTGTTCATGCAGATGGACACCCATGAAATGTCGAAAAAGATGCGGGGTATGATGCTCACAGCACCTGGTATTCCCAAGCGGTCTCCCAATCAGGTACTAAACAGGCCGAACAATGCTTGGCTTTCGAGATCGGACGAGATCGGGCCTTTTCAGGGTGGTATGGCCGTAAGCGGTACTGCTCTCGCAGATGGACACCCATGAAATGTCGAAAAAGATGCGGGGCATGGTTCTCACAGCACCTGGTATTCCCAAGCGGTCTCCCAATCAGGTACTAACCAGGCCGAACCATGCTTGGCTGCCGAGATCGGACGAGGTCGGGCGAGATCGGGCCTTTTCAGGGTGGTATGGCCGTGAGTGGTACTGCTCTTGCAGATGGACACCCATGAAATGTCGAAAAAGATGCGGGGTATGATGCTCACAGCACCTGGTATTCCCAAGCGGTCTCCCAATCAGGTACTAAACAGGCCGAACCATGCTTGGCTGCCGAGATCGGACGAGATCGGGCCTTTTCAGGGTGGTATGGCCGTGAGCGGTACTGCTTTAGCAGATGGACACCCATGAAATGTCGAAAAAGATGCAGGGTATGATGCTCACAGCACCTGGTATTCCCAAGCGGTCTCCCAATCAGGTACTAACCAGGCCGAACCATGCTTGGCTGCCGAGATCGGACGAGATCGGACGAGAACGGGCCTTTTCAGGGTGGTATGGCCGTCAGCGGTACTGCTCTTGCAGATGGACACCCATGAAATGTCGAAAAAGATGCGGGGTATGATGCTCACAGCACCTGGTATTCCCAAGCGGTCTCCCAATCAGGTACTAACCAGGCCGAACCATGCTTGGCTGCCGAGATCGGACGAGATCGGACGAGATCGGGCCTTTTCAGGGTGGTATGGCCGTCAGCGGTACTGCTCTTGCAGATGGACACCCATGAAATGTCGAAAAAGATGCGGGGTATGATGCTCACAGCACCTGGTATTCCCAAGCGGTCTCCCAATCAGGTACTAACCAGGCCGAACCATGCTTGGCTTCCGAGGTCGGGCGAGATCGGGCCTTTTCAGGGTGGTATGGCCGTGAACGGTACTGCTCTTGCAGA
Organism: Stigmatopora nigra; assembly: GCF_051989575.1. Classification (NCBI taxonomy): domain Eukaryota; kingdom Metazoa; phylum Chordata; class Actinopteri; order Syngnathiformes; family Syngnathidae; genus Stigmatopora; species Stigmatopora nigra. Next base: position 2,370,534 of record NW_027551603.1, read on the forward strand.
TGGACACCCATGAAATTTCGAAAAAGATGCGGGGTATGATAATCACAGCACCTGGTATTCCCAAGCGGTCTTCCAATCAGGTACTAACCAGGCCGAATCATGCTTGGCTTCCGAGATCGGGCGAGATCGGGCCTTTTCAGGGTGGTATGGCCGTGAGCGGTACTGCACTAGCAGATGGACACCCATGAAATGTCGAAAAAGATGCGGGGTATGATGCTCACAGAACCTGGTATTCCCAAACGGTCTCCCAATCAGGTACTAAACAGGCCGAACCATGCTTGGCTTCCGAGATTGGACGAGATCGGGCCTTTTCAGGGTGGTATGGCCGTGAGCGGTACTGCACTAGCAGATGGACACCCATGAAATGTCGAAAAAGATGCGGGGTATGATGCTCACAGCACCTGGTATTCCCAAGCGGTCTCCCAATCAGGTACTAAACAGGCCGAACGATGCTTGGCTTCCGAGATCGGACGAGATCGGGCCTTTTCAGGGTGGTATGGCCGTGAGCGGTACTGCATTAGCAGATGGACACCCATGAAATGTCGAAAAAGATGCGGGGTATGATGCTCACAGCACCTGGTATTCCCAAGCGGTCTCCCAATCAGGTACTAACCAGGCCGAACCATGCTTGGCTGCCGAGATCGAGCGAGATCGGGCCTTTTCAGGGTGGTATGGCCGTGAGCGGTACTGCTCCTGCAGATGGACTTCCATGAAATTTTGAAAAAGATGCGGGGTATGATGCTCAGAGCACCTGGTATTCCCAAGCGGTCTCCCAATCAGGTACTAACCAGGCCAAACCATGCTTGGCTTCCGAGATTGGACGAGATCAGGCCTTTTCAGGGTGGTATGGCCGTGAGCGGTACTGCTCTAGCAGATGGACACCCATGAAATGTCGAAAAACATGCGGGGTATGATGCTCACAGCACCTGGTATTCCCAAGCGGTCTCCCATTCAGGTACTAAACAGGCTGAACCATGCTTGGCTTCCGAGATCGGACAAGATCGGGCCTTTTCAGGGTGGTATGGCCGTGAGCAGTACTGCACTAGCAGATGGACACCCATGAAATGTCGAAAACAATGCGGGGTATGATGCTCACAGCACATGGTATTCCCAAGCGGTCTCCCAATCAGGTACTAAACAGGCCGAACCATGCTTGGCTGCCGAGATCGGACGAGATCGGGCCTTTTCAGGGTGGTATGGCCGTGAGCGGTACTGCATTAGCAGATGGACACCCATGAAATGTCGAAAAAGATGCGGGGTATGATGCTCACAGCACCTGGTATTCCCAAGCGGTCTCCCAATCAGGTACTAACCAGGCCGAACCATGCTTGGCTGCCGAGATCGAGCGAGATCGGGCCTTTTCAGGGTGGTATGGCCGTGAGCGGTACTGCTCTTGCAGATGGACACCCATGAAATGTCGAAAAAGATGCGGGGTATGATGCTCAGAGCACCTGGTATTCCCAAGCGGTCTCCCAATCAGGTACTAACCAGGCCGAACCATGCTTGGCGTCCGAGATTGGACGAGATCAGGCCTTTTCAGGGTGGTATGGCCGTGAGCGGTACTCTACCAGCAGATGGACACCCATGAAATGTCGAAAAAGATGCGGGGTATGATGCTCACAGCACCTGGTATTCCCAAGCGGTCTCCCAATCAGGTACTAACCAGGCCGAACCATGCTTGGCTGCCGAGATCGGGCGAGATCGGGCCTTTTCAGGGTGGTATGGCCGTGAGCGGTACTGCACTAGCAGATGGACACCCATGAAATGTCGAAAAAGATGCAGGGTATGATGCTCACAGCACCTGGTATTCCCAAGCGGTCTCCCAATCAGGTACTAACCAGGCCGAACCATGCTTGGCTTCCGAGATCGGACGAGACCGGGCCTTTTCAGGGTGGTATGGCCGTGAGCGGTGCTGCTCTTGCAGATGGACACCCATGAAATGTCGAAAAAGATGCGGGGTATGATGCTCACAGCACCTGGTATTCCCAAGCGGTCTCCCAATCAGGTTCTAACCAGGCCGAACCATGCTTGGCTGCCGAGATCGGACGAGATCGGACGAGATCGGGCCTTTTCAGGGTGGTATGGCTGTGAGCGGTACTGCACTAGCAGATGGACACCCATGAAATGTCGAAAAAGATGCGGGGTATGATGCTCACAGCACCTGGTATTCCAAAGCGGTCTCCCAATCAGGTACTAACCAGGCCAAACCATGCTTGGCTTCCTAGATCGGACGAGATCGGACGAGATCGGGCCTTTTCAGGGTGGTATGGCCGTGAGCGGTACTGCACTAGCAGATGGACACCCATGAAATGTCGAAAAAGATGCGGGGTATGATGCTCACAGCACCTGGTATTCCCAAGCGGTCTCCCAATTAGGTACTAACCAGGCCGATCCATGTTTGGCTTCCGAGATCGGACGAGATCGGACGAGATCGGGCCTTTTCAGGGTGGTATGCCCGTGAGCGGTACTGCACTAGCAGATGGACACCCATGAAATGTCGAATAAGATGCGGGGTATGATGCTCACAGCACCTGGTATTCCCAAGCGGTCTCCCAATCAGGTACTAACCAGGCCAAACCATGCTTGGCTTCCTAGATCGGTCAAGATCGGGCCTTTTCAGGGTGGTATGGCCGTGAGCGGTACAACTTTTGCAGATGGACACCCATGAAATGTCGAAAAAGATGCGGGGTATGATGCTCACAGCACCTGGTATTCCCAAGCGGTCTCCCAATCAGGTACTTACCAGGCCGAACCATGCTGGGCTTCCGAGATCGGAGGAGATTGGGCCTTTTCAGGGTGGTATGGCCGTGAGCGATACTACTCTTGCAGATGGACACCCATGAAATGTCGAAAAAGATGCGGGGCAAGATGCTCACAGCACCTGGTATTCCCAAGCGGTCTCCCAATCAGGTACTAACCAGGCCGAACCATGCTTGGCTGCCGAGAACGGACGAGATCGGGCGAGATCGGGCCTTTTCAGGGTGGTATGGCCGTGAGCGGTACTGCACTAGCAGATGGACACCCATGAAATGTCGAAAAAGATGCGGGGTATGATGCTCACAGCACCTGGTATTCCCAAGCGGTCTCCCAATCAGGTACTAACCAGGCCAAACCATGCTTGGCTTCCTAGATCGGACGAGATCGGGCCTTTTCAGGGTGGTATGGCCGTGAGCAGTACTGCTTTTGCAGATGGACACCCATGAAATGTCGAAAAAGATGCGGGGTATGATGCTCACAGCACCTGGTATTCCCAAGCGGTCTCCCAATCAGGTACTAACCAGGCCGAACCATGCTTGGCTGCCGAGATCGGACGAGATCGGGCGAGATCGGGCCTTATCAGGGTGGTATGGCCGAGAGCGGTACTGCTCTTGCAGATGGACACCCATGAAATGTCGAAAAAGATGCGGGGTCTGATGCTCACAGCACCTGGTAATCCCAAGCGGTCTCCCAATCAGGTACTAAACAGGCCGAACAATGCTTGGCTTCCGAGATCGGGCGAGATCGGGCCTTTTCAGGGTGGTATGGCCGTGAGCGGTACTGCTTTTGCAGATGGACACCCATGAAATGTCGAAAAAGATGCGGGGTATGATGCTCACAGCACCTGGTATTCCCAAGCGGTCTCCCAATCAGGTACTAACCAGGCCCAACCATGCTTGGCTTCCGAGATCGGACGAGATCGGGCCTTTTCAGGGTGGTATGGCCGTGAGCAATACCGCTCTTGCAGATGGACACCCATGAAATGTCGAAAAAGATGCGGGGTATGATGCTCACAGCACCTGGTATTCCCAAGCGGTCTCCCAATCAGGTACTAACCAGGCCGAACCATGCTTGGCTTCCGAGATCGGACGAGATCAGGCCTTTTCAGGGTGGTATGGCCGTGAGCGGTACTGCTCTTGCAGATGGACACCCATGAGCTAAAGTATTAATTCGACCTTCTACACCTGCTACCCAAATCAATTGGGATTTGACATTATTCAAAGTCAGTTGGAATATTCAGGTTATAAAAGAGGGGGGAAAAGGCAGGAATATATACAGCTATGTTTTACTTTTGTGCATTTCAGGCCAAATTGGTATTTGTCTTTGAGTCAGCAATAATAACAAAGGAGTAAAGTCAGCTTGATTGCAGTAAGACTTTTTGCACTCTATACACTCAATTTTCACATGTTGTTTTACTTCTGGACGCTGCAAATGGACTGCACATCTGTTGCATCGTGTGTATATATGTGTATTACCGTACTTTGAATTTTGATTTAAACCTGTACAACCCAACTACCTCAGATCAAGCAATTATAATGTAAAGTAGTAGATGTTTAAAAAAAGCACCAAATGCAAAAAGATAACAAAATAACAATACTAAATAGTCAAATAAGCAACTCCATTATTCTTTTAGAGAAAATATCTCAGCGGGGTCAAGTCATTCAATTCAAATCGACTGGTAATCAGATTCAATTAAAGACTAACCGATTGGGTGCAATGTTGTAGTGGCAGCACAACTAAATGAATTCACTGAATTTAAATGGGATTTATAAGTGTTTTCACATTTTATACTGTAAAACAAAAAATCACATAGGATTTATGGTTAAACACTGGAGCTACAGAATTTTACCAGAAATTACATTCAATTGGTATAGCACTTCAATAACCACCAATTTATTGGAACACTATTGTAGATTTTTCATTTCACTGAAACTAAAATTATATTGCTCCACCACCACATGCACACACCCCTTTTTTACTGTATAACTCTAGCAACCACAAGTATTTTATTTTTATTTTTTTTAAGAAGAAAATGACTGACTATTCTTCTGTCTGTTCAGATATCACTACTTTTACATGATAAGAGAAGTAATTTTTAAAGAAGGCTCAGCAAAATACCCAGCATTCAATAGTACTGGCATGCTGGATCTTGCAAACTACACTCCTCAACTGCACGGAAAAAAAATAGAAAAAAACAGTCATACATTGTCTGCAGTACTTTCCACTCATTCGCTTACACTTTGTACTCCATCCTTTCTACACAAAAAGCATCATCCCGCTGTTACAGAGTAAAGAAGGTTGCACAGAGTCCTTTTCTTGCTGTTCTGTCTCTTTAGAACAGAAGGACACTTTGCGCTTCACAGAATGCAAGTCTACAAGTACTGCTGCTTAGATGTGGTTGAATGTTAGGCCCCTAAGAAATACATGTGAAGCAACAGCAATGCTTTACAAGGTGTCTATTGTTTATATAAATAAACATAAAACAGGTTACGAAAACATGCTGTAAAATCCAAATCATATTTTATCATAGTTTCACATGCTTAAACTAATAGTAATTGTTTAGTATAAATGATCGTCATGTGAAAGACATTGTTTAGTATTCTTTCATTCATTCATTCTCTCAACCGCTTATCCTCACAAGGGTCACGGGGGGTGCTAAGGCCTATGCCAGCTATCTACGGGCACCAGGCGGGGGACAAAAGAATGAACATAATTTAAAGTAATTGCTCTACAGTTGTACTGCATACCGGAGGTCATTTAATTCATTCAGATCAAGAACCTCAAATAACATATCGGCTGGTATTGTTGGAGATGGAAATCCAACTCATTTTATCTCTGAGGGCTAGCTGCGAATGCACTTGCATTATGTCAGTAAAATTCTAGAAATCATAGCGAAAGGGTTATTTTTCAAGAAAATCTGTTCCCGAAAGACCGACAAATTGTCTTTATTTGATGCTCTTGTCAGGAGAGGTTGGATTGCCTTTCCTGGCATGACGTCACGATAACTATCAGCTGTCACTAATTACGTGATTAGATTATTTTTGGCGTCACTGGACAAGGTCCAAGTGGACATGGGGAAGCTGGAGCACCTCTTTGAGTCCAGGGCCAAAGAGACGCCATGGGCCAAGAAAGCGCCAGAGAGCAAAAAGTCCGAGATCCTGGTTCTGGACTCCAAGCGGAGCACCGCCATCAACATCGGGATGACGGTCCTGCCCGCCGTTCACGTCATCAAGAGCGCCATCCTCAACTTTGACGACTTTGCCATCAACAAGGAGGGTGTGGAGAAGATCCTGAGCATGACACCCACAGAGGAGGAGAAGCAGAAGATCCGCGAGGCTCGCTCGGCCAATCCCGACGTTCCCCTGGGGACGGCCGAGGAATTCCTCTCGGGCCTGGCTTCCGTCAGCGCCTTGACCCCCCGCCTGCAGCTGTGGTCTTTCAAACTCAACTATGAGGCACTCGAGCAGGAGATCGCCGAGCCCCTGTTTGACCTGAAGTTGGGCATGGAGCAGCTGGCCGGCAACCGGACCTTCAAGAAGATCCTGGCCACGCTGCTGGCCGTGGGGAACTTCCTCAACGGGTGTCCTCCTCACCAGAATCTTCAGGCTCCCTCCATGGTGAATCAATTCCTCTGGGCATAGGCATAAGATAACTTGGGCGCTCTCTGGTGGTTGTACGCACCTGGGCATCATGATGAAACGGTAAAGGCTTCCCAGGGCGACGTGCATAGCAGTGGTGGGGCGTATGAGTACGCTGCGGCTCTAACTCTTCTACCAGCTGTGGCTCATCTCTAGAAATGATGTGCCTGAGAGCCCCGCACCACGGTGTGTCCATTACAAAATTCCTAAACGATTCTGAGGGGTTTCTTATACATTCCAAGCAGTCCGGTGTCTTCGAGGTGGATGGTTTGCGTCGCCGAGTGCGTCGGCGCGAGCGTGGGTGGCGCTCCGCTGGGTCCATAATGGTTGGATCGTGCTGTTACGATTTCGCCGCGTAGTGCGACGCGATCGTAGGGTAAGTTGAACCCAGATGCAGAGTCGCCGAAGTAATTGGAAAGGTGAGGCAGATCTGTAGCTCTTGTTGGTTGATTTAATAAACGGGGTAACATAACTTAAACAACTTGGCTTGACCACTCATTACAAACGAACTGAACATGCGGCGTGGCGTCAATGGAAACAGCAATTACTACGAGGATTAACAGGAAACGAAACCAGAACTTAACCAGTCGATCCAACCGCGCCCACAGAAAATCATAATGCTTAAATACCAAAAATAATCTAATCACGTAATTAGTGACAGCTGATAGTTATCGTGACGTCATGCCAGGAAAGGCAATCCAACCACTCCTGACAGCTCTGAGTGATTTTGGATCCTTTGTTTCTCCCCCAAGTAATGAGGACATGTTCTTTTTAAGATAGCTCTCCATCTAAGTCCTACTATAGGTCCAGTCTTGGTAAAAGGTGCATGATGACAACTGATCTATCTGAAATCCAGAATTTGATCTGGATTTCAGATAGATCACCCATGAAATGTCGAAAAAGATGCGGGGTATGATGCTCACAGCACCTGGTATTCCCAAGCGGTCTCCCAATCAGGTACTAACCAGGCCGAACCATGCTTGGCTTCCGAGATCGGACGCGATCGGGCCTTTTCAGGGTGGTATGGCCGTGAGCGGTACTGCACTAGCAAATGGACACCCATGAAATGTCGAAAAAGATGCGGGGTATGATGCTCACAGTACCTGGTATTCCCAAGCGGTCTCCCAATCAGGTACTAACCAGGCCGAACCATGCTTGGCTTCTGAGATCGGACGAGATCGGTCCTTTTCAGGGTGGTATGGCCGTAAGCGGTACTGCTCTTGCAGATGGACACCCATGAAATGTCGAAAAAGATGCGGGGTATGATGCTCACAGCACCTGGTATTCCCAAGCGGTCTCCCAATCAGGTACTAAACAGGCCGAACCATGCTTGGCTTCCGAGATCGGACGAGATCGGGCCTTTTCAGGGTGGTATGGCCGTGAACGGTACTGCACTAGCAGATGGACACCCATGAAATGTCGAAAAAGATGCGGGGTATGATGCTCACAGCACCTGGTATTCCCAAGCGGTCTCCCAATCAGGTACTAACCAGGCCGAACCATGCTTGGCTTCCGAGATCGGGCGAGATCGGGCCTTTTCAGGGTGGTATGGCCGTGAGCGGTACTGCTCTTGCAGATGGACACCCATGAAATGTCGAAAAAGATGCGGGGTATGATGCTCACAGCACCTGGTATTCCCAAGCGGTCCCCCAATCAGGTACTAAACAGGCCGAACCATGCTTGGCTTCCGAGATCGGACGAGATCGGGCCTTTTCAGGGTGGTATGGCCGTGAGCGGTACTGCACTAGCAGATGGACACCCATGAAATGTCGAAAAAGATGCGGGGTATGATGCACACAGCACCTGGTATTCCCAAGCGGTCTCCCAATCAGGTACTAACCAGGCCGAACCATGCTTGGCCGCCGAGATCGGACGAGATCAGGCCTTTTCAGGGTGGTATGGCCGTAAGCGGTACTGCTCTTGCAGATGGACACCCATGAGCTAAAGTATTAATTCGACCTTCTACACCTGCTACCCAAATCAATTGGGATTTGACATTATTCAAAGTCAGTTGGAATATTCAGGTTATAAAAGAGGGGGGAAAAGGCAGGAATATATACAGCTATGTTTTACTTTTGTGCATTTCAGGCCAAATTGGTATTTGTCTTTGAGTCAGCAATAATAACAAAGGAGTAAAGTCAGCTTGATTGCAGTAAGACTTTTTGCACTCTATACACTCAATTTTCACATGTTGTTTTACTTCTGGACGCTGCAAATGGACTGCACATCTGTTGCATCGTGTGTATATATGTGTATTACCGTACTTTGAATTTTGATTTAAACCTTTACAACCCAACTACCTCAGATCAAGCAATTATAATGTAAAGTAGTAGATGTTTAAAAAAAGCACCAAATGCAAAAAGATAACAAAATAACAATACTAAATAGTCAAATAAGCAACTCCATTATTCTTTTAGAGAAAATATCTCAGCGGGGTCAAGTCATTCAATTCAAATCGACTGGTAATCAGATTCAATTAAAGACTAACCGATTGGGTGCAATGTTGTAGTGGCAGCACAACTAAATGAATTCACTGAATTTAAATGGGATTTATAAGTGTTTTCACATTTTATACTGTAAAACAAAAAATCACATAGGATTTATGGTTAAACACTGGAGCTACAGAATTTTACCAGAAATTACATTCAATTGGTATAGCACTTCAATAACCACCAATTTATTGGAACACTATTGTAGATTTTTCATTTCACTGAAACTAAAATTATATTGCTCCACCACCACATGCACACACCCCTTTTTTACTGTATAACTCTAGCAACCACAAGTATTTTATTTTTATTTTTTTTAAGAAGAAAATGACTGACTATTCTTCTGTCTGTTCAGATATCACTACTTTTACATGATAAGAGAAGTAATTTTTAAAGAAGGCTCAGCAAAATACCCAGCATTCAATAGTACTGGCATGCTGGATCTTGCAAACTACACTCCTCAACTGCACGGAAAAAAAATAGAAAAAAACAGTCATACATTGTCTGCAGTACTTTCCACTCATTCGCTTACACTTTGTACTCCATCCTTTCTACACAAAAAGCATCATCCCGCTGTTACAGAGTAAAGAAGGTTGCACAGAGTCCTTTTCTTGCTGTTCTGTCTCTTTAGAACAGAAGGACACTTTGCGCTTCACAGAATGCAAGTCTACAAGTACTGCTGCTTAGATGTGGTTGAATGTTAGGCCCCTAAGAAATACATGTGAAGCAACAGCAATGCTTTACAAGGTGTCTATTGTTTATATAAATAAACATAAAACAGGTTACGAAAACATGCTGTAAAATCCAAATCATATTTTATCATAGTTTCACATGCTTAAACTAATAGTAATTGTTTAGTATAAATGATCGTCATGTGAAAGACATTGTTTAGTATTCTTTCATTCATTCATTCTCTCAACCGCTTATCCTCACAAGGGTCACGGGGGGTGCTAAGGCCTATGCCAGCTATCTACGGGCACCAGGCGGGGGACAAAAGAATGAACATAATTTAAAGTAATTGCTCTACAGTTGTACTGCATACCGGAGGTCATTTAATTCATTCAGATCAAGAACCTCAAATAACATATCGGCTGGTATTGTTGGAGATGGAAATCCAACTCATTTTATCTCTGAGGGCTAGCTGCGAATGCACTTGCATTATGTCAGTAAAATTCTAGAAATCATAGCGAAAGGGTTATTTTTCAAGAAAATCTGTTCCCGAAAGACCGACAAATTGTCTTTATTTGATGCTCTTGTCAGGAGAGGTTGGATTGCCTTTCCTGGCATGACGTCACGATAACTATCAGCTGTCACTAATTACGTGATTAGATTATTTTTGGCGTCACTGGACAAGGTCCAAGTGGACATGGGGAAGCTGGAGCACCTCTTTGAGTCCAGGGCCAAAGAGACGCCATGGGCCAAGAAAGCGCCAGAGAGCAAAAAGTCCGAGATCCTGGTTCTGGACTCCAAGCGGAGCACCGCCATCAACATCGGGATGACGGTCCTGCCCGCCGTTCACGTCATCAAGAGCGCCATCCTCAACTTTGACGACTTTGCCATCAACAAGGAGGGTGTGGAGAAGATCCTGAGCATGACGCCCACAGAGGAGGAGAAGCAGAAGATCCGCGAGGCTCGCTCGGCCAATCCCGACGTTCCCCTGGGGACGGCCGAGGAATTCCTCTCGGGCCTGGCTTCCGTCAGCGCCTTGACCCCCCGCCTGCAGCTGTGGTCTTTCAAACTCAACTATGAGGCACTCGAGCAGGAGATCGCCGAGCCCCTGTTTGACCTGAAGTTGGGCATGGAGCAGCTGGCCGGCAACCGGACCTTCAAGAAGATCCTGGCCACGCTGCTGGCCGTGGGGAACTTCCTCAACGGGTGTCCTCCTCACCAGAATCTTCAGGCTCCCTCCATGGTGAATCAATTCCTCTGGGCATAGGCATAAGATAACTTGGGCGCTCTCTGGTGGTTGTACGCACCTGGGCATCATGATGAAACGGTAAAGGCTTCCCAGGGCGACGTGCATAGCAGTGGTGGGGCGTATGAGTACGCTGCGGCTCTAACTCTTCTACCAGCTGTGGCTCATCTCTAGAAATGATGTGCCTGAGAGCCCCGCACCACGGTGTGTCCATTACAAAATTCCTAAACGATTCTGAGGGGTTTCTTATACATTCCAAGCAGTCCGGTGTCTTCGAGGTGGATGGTTTGCGTCGCCGAGTGCGTCGGCGCGAGCGTGGGTGGCGCTCCGCTGGGTCCATAATGGTTGGATCGTGCTGTTACGATTTCGCCGCGTAGTGCGACGCGATCGTAGGGTAAGTTGAACCCAGATGCAGAGTCGCCGAAGTAATTGGAAAGGTGAGGCAGATCTGTAGCTCTTGTTGGTTGATTTAATAAACGGGGTAACATAACTTAAACAACTTGGCTTGACCACTCATTACAAACGAACTGAACATGCGGCGTGGCGTCAATGGAAACAGCAATTACTACGAGGATTAACAGGAAACGAAACCAGAACTTAACCAGTCGATCCAACCGCGCCCACAGAAAATCATAATGCTTAAATACCAAAAATAATCTAATCACGTAATTAGTGACAGCTGATAGTTATCGTGACGTCATGCCAGGAAAGGCAATCCAACCACTCCTGACAGCTCTGAGTGATTTTGGATCCTTTGTTTCTCCCCCAAGTAATGAGGACATGTTCTTTTTAAGATAGCTCTCCATCTAAGTCCTACTATAGGTCCAGTCTTGGTAAAAGGTGCATGATGACAACTGATCTATCTGAAATCCAGAATTTGATCTGGATTTCAGATAGATCACCCATGAAATGTCGAAAAAGATGCGGGGTATGATGCTCACAGCACCTGGTATTCCCAAGCGGTCTCCCAATCAGTTACTAACCAGGCCGAACCATGCTTGGCTTCCGAGATCGGACGAGATCGGGCCTTTTCAGGGTGGTATGGCCGTGAGCGGTACTGCACTAGCAAATGGACACCCATGAAATGTCGAAAAAGATGCGGGGTATGATGCTCACAGTACCTGGTATTCCCAAGCGGTCTCCCAATCAGGTACTAACCAGGCCGAACCATGCTTGGCTTCTGAGATCGGACGAGATCGGTCCTTTTCAGGGTGGTATGGCCGTAAGCGGTACTGCTCTTGCAGATGGACACCCATGAAATGTCGAAAAAGATGCGGGGTATGATGCTCACAGCACCTGGTATTCCCAAGCGGTCTCCCAATCAGGTACTAAACAGGCCGAACCATGCTTGGCTTCCGAGATCGGACGAGATCGGGCCTTTTCAGGGTGGTATGGCCGTGAACGGTACTGCACTAGCAGATGGACACCCATGAAATGTCGAAAAAGATGCGGGGTATGATGCTCACAGCACCTGGTATTCCCAAGCGGTCTCCCAATCAGGTACTAACCAGGCCGAACCATGCTTGGCTTCCGAGATCGGGCGAGATCGGGCCTTTTCAGGGTGGTATGGCCGTGAGCGGTACTGCTCTTGCAGATGGACACCCATGAAATGTCGAAAAAGATGCGGGGTATGATGCTCACAGCACCTGGTATTCCCAAGCGGTCCCCCAATCAGGTACTAAACAGGCCGAACCATGCTTGGCTTCCGAGATCGGACGAGATCGGGCCTTTTCAGGGTGGTATGGCCGTGAGCGGTACTGCACAAGCAGATGGACACCCATGAAATGTCGAAAAAGATGCGGGGTATGATGCACACAGCACCTGGTATTCCCAAGCGGTCTCCCAATCAGGTACTAACCAGGCCGAACCATGCTTGGCCGCCGAGATCGGACGAGATCAGGCCTTTTCAGGGTGGTATGGCCGTAAGCAGTACTGCTCTTGCAGATGGACACCCATGAGCTAAAGTATTAATTCGACCTTCTACACCTGCTACCCAAATCAATTGGGATTTGACATTATTCAAAGTCAGTTGGAATATTCAGGTTATAAAAGAGGGGGGAAAAGGCAGGAATATATACAGCTATGTTTTACTTTTGTGCATTTCAGGCCAAATTGGTATTTGTCTTTGAGTCAGCAATAATAACAAAGGAGTAAAGTCAGCTTGATTGCAGTAAGACTTTTTGCACTCTATACACTCAATTTTCACATGTTGTTTTACTTCTGGACGCTGCAAATGGACTGCACATCTGTTGCATCGTGTGTATATATGTGTATTACCGTACTTTGAATTTTGATTTAAACCTTTACAACCCAACTACCTCAGATCAAGCAATTATAATGTAAAGTAGTAGATGTTTAAAAAAAGCACCAAATGCAAAAAGATAACAAAATAACAATACTAAATAGTCAAATAAGCAACTCCATTATTCTTTTAGAGAAAATATCTCAGCGGGGTCAAGTCATTCAATTCAAATCGACTGGTAATCAGATTCAATTAAAGACTAACTGATTGGGTGCAATGTTGTAGTGGCAGCACAAATAAATGAATTCACTGAATTTAAATGGGATTTATAAGTGTTTTCACATTTTATACTGTAAAACAAAAAATCACATAGGATTTATGGTTAAACACTGGAGCTACAGAATTTTACCAGAAATTACATTCAATTGGTATAGCACTTCAATAACCACCAATTTATTGGAACACTATTGTAGATTTTTCATTTCACTGAAACTAAAATTATATTGCTCCACCACCACATGCACACACCCCTTTTTTACTGTATAACTCTAGCAACCACAAGTATTTTATTTTTATTTTTTTAAGAAGAAAATGACTGACTATTCTTCTGTCTGTTCAGATATCACTACTTTTACATGATAAGAGAAGTAATTTTTAAAGAAGGCTCAGCAAAATACCCAGCATTCAATAGTACTGGCATGCTGGATCTTGCAAACTACACTCCTCAACTGCACGGAAAAAAAATAGAAAAAAACAGTCATACATTGTCTGCAGTACTTTCCACTCATTCGCTTACACTTTGTACTCCATCCTTTCTACACAAAAAGCATCATCCCGCTGTTACAGAGTAAAGAAGGTTGCACAGAGTCCTTTTCTTGCTGTTCTGTCTCTTTAGAACAGAAGGACACTTTGCGCTTCACAGAATGCAAGTCTACAAGTACTGCTGCTTAGATGTGGTTGAATGTTAGGCCCCTAAGAAATACATGTGAAGCAACAGCAATGCTTTACAAGGTGTCTATTGTTTATATAAATAAACATAAAACAGGTTACGAAAACATGCTGTAAAATCCAAATCATATTTTATCATAGTTTCACATGCTTAAACTAATAGTAATTGTTTAGTATAAATGATCGTCATGTGAAAGACATTGTTTAGTATTCTTTCATTCATTCATTCTCTCAACCGCTTATCCTCACAAGGGTCACGGGGGGTGCTAAGGCCTATCCCAGCTATCTACGGGCACCAGGCGGGGGACAAAAGAATGAACATAATTTAAAGTAATTGCTCTACAGTTGTACTGCATACCGGAGGTCATTTAATTCATTCAGATCAAGAACCTCAAATAACATATCGGCTGGTATTGTTGGAGATGGAAATCCAACTCATTTTATCTCTGAGGGCTAGCTGCGAATGCACTTGCATTATGTCAGTAAAATTCTAGAAATCATAGCGAAAGGGTTCTTTTTCAAGAAAATCTGTTCCCGAAAGACCGACAAATTGTCTTTATTTGATGCTCTTGTCAGGAGAGGTTGGATTGCCTTTCCTGGCATGACGTCACGATAACTATCAGCTGTCACTAATTACGTGATTAGATTATTTTTGGCGTCACTGGACAAGGTCCAAGTGGACATGGGGAAGCTGGAGCACCTCTTTGAGTCCAGGGCCAAAGAGACGCCATGGGCCAAGAAAGCGCCAGAGAGCAAAAAGTCCGAGATCCTGGTTCTGGACTCCAAGCGGAGCACCGCCATCAACATCGGGATGACGGTCCTGCCCGCCGTTCACGTCATCAAGAGCGCCATCCTCAACTTTGACGACTTTGCCATCAACAAGGAGGGTGTGGAGAAGATCCTGAGCATGACGCCCACAGAGGAGGAGAAGCAGAAGATCCGCGAGGCTCGCTCGGCCAATCCCGACGTTCCCCTGGGGACGGCCGAGGAATTCCTCTCGGGCCTGGCTTCCGTCAGCGCCTTGACCCCCCGCCTGCAGCTGTGGTCTTTCAAACTCAACTATGAGGCACTCGAGCAGGAGATCGCCGAGCCCCTGTTTGACCTGAAGTTGGGCATGGAGCAGCTGGCCGGCAACCGGACCTTCAAGAAGATCCTGGCCACGCTGCTGGCCGTGGGGAACTTCCTCAACGGGTGTCCTCCTCACCAGAATCTTCAGGCTCCCTCCATGGTGAATCAATTCCTCTGGGCATAGGCATAAGATAACTTGGGCACTCTCTGGTGGTTGTACGCACCTGGGCATCATGATGAAACGGTAAAGGCTTCCCAGGGCGACGTGCATAGCAGTGGTGGGGCGTATGAGTACGCTGCGGCTCTAACTCTTCTACCAGCTGTGGCTCATCTCTAGAAATGATGTGCCTGAGAGCCCCGCACCACGGTGTGTCCATTACAAAATTCCTAAACGATTCTGAGGGGTTTCTTATACATTCCAAGCAGTCCGGTGTCTTCGAGGTGGATGGTTTGCGTCGCCGAGTGCGTCGGCGCGAGCGTGGGTGGCGCTCCGCTGGGTCCATAATGGTTGGATCGTGCTGTTACGATTTCGCCGCGTAGTGCGACGCGATCGTAGGGTAAGTTGAACCCAGATGCAGAGTCGCCGAAGTAATTGGAAAGGTGAGGCAGATCTGTAGCTCTTGTTGGTTGATTTAATAAACGGGGTAACATAACTTAAACAACTTGGCTTGACCACTCATTACAAACGAACTGAACATGCGGCGTGGCGTCAATGGAAACAGCAATTACTACGAGGATTAACAGGAAACGAAACCAGAACTTAACCAGTCGATCCAACCGCGTCCACAGAAAATCATAATGCTTAAATACCAAAAATAATCTAATCACGTAATTAGTGACAGCTGATAGTTATCGTGACGTCATGCCAGGAAAGGCAATCCAACCACTCCTGACAGCTCTGAGTGATTTTGGATCCTTTGTTTCTCCCCCAAGTAATGAGGACATGTTCTTTTTAAGATAGCTCTCCATCTAAGTCCTACTATAGGTCCAGTCTTGGTAAAAGGTGCATGATGACAACTGATCTATCTGAAATCCAGAATTTGATCTGGATTTCAGATAGATCACCCATGAAATGTCGAAAAAGGTGCGGGGTATGATGCTCACAGCACCTGGTATTCCCAAGCGGTCTCCCAATCAGGTACTAACCAGGCCGTACCATGCTTGGCTTCCGAGATCGAACGAGATCGGGCCTTTTCAGGGTGGTATGGCCGTGAGCGGTACTGCTCCTGCAGATGGACACCCATGAAATGTCGAAAAAGATGCGGGGTATGATGCTCACTGCACCTGGTATTCCCAAGCGGTCTCCCAATCAGGTACTAACCAGGCCGAACCATGCTTGGCTTCCGAGATCGGACGAGATCGGGCCTTTTCAGGGTGGTATGGCCGTGAGCGGTACTGCTTCTGCAGATGGACACCCATGAAATGTCGAAAAAGATGCGGGGTATGCTGCTCACAGCACCTGGTATTCCCAAGCGGTCTCCCAATCAGGTACTAAACAGGCCGAACCATGCTTGGCTTCCGAGATCGGAGGAGATCGGGCCTTTTCAGAATGGTATGGCCGTGAGCGGTACTGCTCTTGCAGATGGACACCCATGAAATGTCGAAAAAGATGCGGGGTATGATGCTCACAGCACCTGGTATTCCCAAGCGGTCTCCCAATCAGGTACTAACCAGGCCGAACCATTCTTGGCTTCCGAGATCGGACGAGATCGGGCCTTTTCAGGGTGGTATGGCCGTGAACGGTACTGCACTAGCAGATGGACACCCATGAAATGTCGAAAAAGATGCGGGGCATGGTTCTCACAGCACCTGGTATTCCCAAGCGGTCTCCCAATCTGGTACTAAACAAGTCTAACCATGCTTGGCTTCCGAGATCGGGCGAGATCGGGCCTTTTCAGGGTGGTATGGCCGTGAGCGGTACTGCTTTTGCAGATGGACACCCATGAAATGTCGAAAAAGATGCGGGGTATGATGCTCACAGCACCTGGTATTCCCAAGCGGTCTCCCAACCAGGTACTAACCAGGCCCAACCATGCTTGGCTTCCAAGATCGGACGAGATCGGGCCTTTTCAGGGTGGTATGGCCGTGAGCGGTACTGCACTAGCAGATGGACACCCATGAAATGTCGAAAAAGATGCGGGGTATGATGCTCACAGCACCTGGTATTCCCAAGCGGTCTCCCAATCAGGTACTAACCAGGCCGAACCATGCTTGGCTTCCGAGATCGGACGAGATCAGGCCTTTTCAGGGTGGTATGGCCGTGAGCGGTACTGCTCTTGCAGATGGACACCCATGAGCTAAAGTATTAATTCGACCTTCTACACCTGCTACCCAAATCAATTGGGATTTGACATTATTCAAAGTCAGTTGGAATATTCAGGTTATAAAAGAGGGGGGAAAAGGCAGGAATATATACAGCTATGTTTTACTTTTGTGCATTTCAGGCCAAATTGGTATTTGTCTTTGAGTCAGCAATAATAACAAAGGAGTAAAGTCAGCTTGATTGCAGTAAGACTTTTTGCACTCTATACACTCAATTTTCACATGTTGTTTTACTTCTGGACGCTGCAAATGGACTGCACATCTGTTGCATCGTGTGTATATATGTGTATTACCATACTTTGAATTTTGATTTAAACCTTTACAACCCAACTGCCTCAGATCAAGCAATTATAATGTAAAGTAGTAGATGTTTAAAAAAAGCACCAAATGCAAAAAGATAACAAAATAACAATACTAAATAGTCAAATAAGCAACTCCATTATTCTTTTAGAGAAAATATCTCAGCGGGGTCAAGTCATTCAATTCAAATCGACTGGTAATCAGATTCAATTAAAGACTAACTGATTGGGTGCAATGTTGTAGTGGCAGCACAACTAAATGAATTCACTGAATTTAAATGGGATTTATAAGTGTTTTCACATTTTATACTGTAAAACAAAAAATCACATAGGATTTATGGTTAAACACTGGAGCTACAGAATTTTACCAGAAATTACATTCAATTGGTATAGCACTTCAATAACCACCAATTTATTGGAACACTATTGTAGATTTTTCATTTCACTGAAACTAAAATATTATTGCTCCACCACCACATGCACACACCCCTTTTTTACTGTATAACTCTAGCAACCACAAGTATTTTATTTTTATTTTTTTAAGAAGAAAATGACTGACTATTCTTCTGTCTGTTCAGATATCACTACTTTTACATGATAAGAGAAGTAATTTTTAAAGAAGGCTCAGCAAAATACCCAGCATTCAATAGTACTGGCATGCTGGATCTTGCAAACTACACTCCTCAACTGCACGGAAAAAAAATAGAAAAAAACAGTCATACATTGTCTGCAGTACTTTCCACTCATTCGCTTACACTTTGTACTCCATCCTTTCTACACAAAAAGCATCATCCCGCTGTTACAGAGTAAAGAAGGTTGCACAGAGTCCTTTTCTTGCTGTTCTGTCTCTTTAGAACAGAAGGACACTTTGCGCTTCACAGAATGCAAGTCTACAAGTACTGCTGCTTAGATGTGGTTGAATGTTAGGCCCCTAAGAAATACATGTGAAGCAACAGCAATGCTTTACAAGGTGTCTATTGTTTATATAAATAAACATAAAACAGGTTACGAAAACATGCTGTAAAATCCAAATCATATTTTATCATAGTTTCACATGCTTAAACTAATAGTAATTGTTTAGTATAAATGATCGTCATGTGAAAGACATTGTTTAGTATTCTTTCATTCATTCATTCTCTCAACCGCTTATCCTCACAAGGGTCACGGGGGGTGCTAAGGCCTATCCCAGCTATCTACGGGCACCAGGCGGGGGACAAAAGAATGAACATAATTTAAAGTAATTGCTCTACAGTTGTACTGCATACCGGAGGTCATTTAATTCATTCAGATCAAGAACCTCAAATAACATATCGGCTGGTATTGTTGGAGATGGAAATCCAACTCATTTTATCTCTGAGGGCTAGCTGCGAATGCACTTGCATTATGTCAGTAAAATTCTAGAAATCATAGCGAAAGGGTTATTTTTCAAGAAAATCTGTTCCCGAAAGACCGACAAATTGTCTTTATTTGATGCTCTTGTCAGGAGAGGTTGGATTGCCTTTCCTGGCATGACGTCACGATAACTATCAGCTGTCACTAATTACGTGATTAGATTATTTTTGGCGTCACTGGACAAGGTCCAAGTGGACATGGGGAAGCTGGAGCACCTCTTTGAGTCCAGGGCCAAAGAGACGCCATGGGCCAAGAAAGCGCCAGAGAGCAAAAAGTCCGAGATCCTGGTTCTGGACTCCAAGCGGAGCACCGCCATCAACATCGGGATGACGGTCCTGCCCGCCGTTCACGTCATCAAGAGCGCCATCCTCAACTTTGACGACTTTGCCATCAACAAGGAGGGTGTGGAGAAGATCCTGAGCATGACGCCCACAGGAGGAGAAGCAGAAGATCCGCGAGGCTCGCTCGGCCAATCCCGACGTTCCCCTGGGGACGGCCGAGGAATTCCTCTCGGGCCTGGCTTCCGTCAGCGCCTTGACCCCCCGCCTGCAGCTGTGGTCTTTCAAACTCAACTATGAGGCACTCGAGCAGGAGATCGCCGAGCCCCTGTTTGACCTGAAGTTGGGCATGGAGCAGCTGGCCGGCAACCGGACCTTCAAGAAGATCCTGGCCACGCTGCTGGCCGTGGGGAACTTCCTCAACGGGTGTCCTCCTCACCAGAATCTTCAGGCTCCCTCCATGGTGAATCAATTCCTCTGGGCATAGGCATAAGATAACTTGGGCGCTCTCTGGTGGTTGTACGCACCTGGGCATCATGATGAAACGGTAAAGGCTTCCCAGGGCGACGTGCATAGCAGTGGTGGGGCGTATGAGTACGCTGCGGCTCTAACTCTTCTACCAGCTGTGGCTCATCTCTAGAAATGATGTGCCTGAGAGCCCCGCACCACGGTGTGTCCATTACAAAATTCCTAAACGATTCTGAGGGGTTTCTTATACATTCCAAGCAGTCCGGTGTCTTCGAGGTGGATGGTTTGCGTCGCCGAGTGCGTCGGCGCGAGCGTGGGTGGCGCTCCGCTGGGTCCATAATGGTTGGATCGTGCTGTTACGATTTCGCCGCGTAGTGCGACGCGATCGTAGGGTAAGTTGAACCCAGATGCAGAGTCGCCGAAGTAATTGGAAAGGTGAGGCAGATCTGTAGCTCTTGTTGGTTGATTTAATAAACGGGGTAACATAACTTAAACAACTTGGCTTGACCACTCATTACAAACGAACTGAACATGCGGCGTGGCGTCAATGGAAACAGCAATTACTACGAGGATTAACAGGAAACGAAACCAGAACTTAACCAGTCGATCCAACCGCGTCCACAGAAAATCATAATGCTTAAATACCAAAAATAATCTAATCACGTAATTAGTGACAGCTGATAGTTATCGTGACGTCATGCCAGGAAAGGCAATCCAACCACTCCTGACAGCTCTGAGTGATTTTGGATCCTTTGTTTCTCCCCCAAGTAATGAGGACATGTTCTTTTTAAGATAGCTCTCCATCTAAGTCCTACTATAGGTCCAGTCTTGGTAAAAGGTGCATGATGACAACTGATCTATCTGAAATCCAGAATTTGATCTGGATTTCAGATAGATCACCCATGAAATGTCGAAAAAGATGCGGGGTATGATGCTCACAGCACCTGGTATTCCCAAGCGGTCTCCCAATCAGGTACTAACCAGGCCGTACCATGCTTGGCTTCGGAGATCGAACGAGATCGGGCCTTTTCAGGGTGGTATGGCCGTGAGCGGTACTGCTCCTGCAGATGGACACCCATGAAATGTCGAAAAAGATGCGGGGTATGATGCTCACTGCACCTGGTATTCCCAAGCGGTCTCCCAATCAGGTACTAACCAGGCCGAACCATGCTTGGCTTCCGAGATCGGACGAGATCGGGCCTTTTCAGGGTGGTATGGCCGTGAGCGGTACTGCTTTTGCAGATGGACACCCATGAAATGTCGAAAAAGATGCGGGGTATGCTGCTCACAGCACCTGGTATTCCCAAGCGGTCTCCCAATCAGGTACTAAACAGGCCGAACCATGCTTGGCTTCCGAGATCGGAGGAGATCGGGCCTTTTCAGGGTGGTATGGCCGTGAGCGGTACTGCTCTTGCAGATGGACACCCATGAAATGTCGAAAAAGATGCGGGGTATGATGCTCACAGCACCTGGTATTCCCAAGCGGTCTCCCAATCAGGTACTAACCAGGCCGAACCATGCTTGGCTTCCGAGATCGGACGAGATCGGGCCTTTTCAGGGTGGTATGGCCGTGAACGGTACTGCACTAGCAGATGGACACCCATGAAATGTCGAAAAAGATGCGGGGCATGGTTCTCACAGCACCTGGTATTCCCAAGCGGTCTCCCAATCTGGTACTAAACAAGTCTAACCATGCTTGGCTTCCGAGATCGGGCGAGATCGGGCCTTTTCAGGGTGGTATGGCCGTGAGCGGTACTGCTTTTGCAGATGGACACCCATGAAATGTCGAAAAAGATGCAGGGTATGATGCTCACAGCACCTGGTATTTCCAAGCGGTCTCCCAACCAGCTACTAACCAGGCCCAACCATGCTTGGCTTCCGAGATCGGACGAGATCGGGCCTTTTCAGGGTGGTATGGCCGTGAGCGGTACTGCACTAGCAGATGGACACCCATGAAATGTCGAAAAAGATGCGGGGTATGATGCTCACAGCACCTGGTATTTCCAAGCGGTCTACCAATCAGGTACTAACCAGGCCGAACCATGCTTGGCTTCCAAGAACGGACGAGATCGGGCCTTTTCAGGGTGGTATGGCCGTGCGCGGTACTGCACTAGCAGATGGACACCCATGAAATGTCGAAAAAGATGCGGGGTACGATGCTCACAGCACCTGGTATTCCCAAGCGGTCTTCCAACCAGGTACTAACCAGGCCGAACCATGCTTGGCTTCCGAGATCGGACGAGATCGGGCCTTTTCAGGGTGGTATGGCCGTGAGCGGTGCTGCTGTTGCAGATGGACACCCATGAAATGTCGAAAAAGATGCGGGGCATGGTTCTCACAGCACCTGATATTCCCAAGCGGTCTCCCAATCTGGTACTAAACAAGTCTAACCATGCTTGGCTTCCGAGATCGGACGAGATCGGGCCTTTTCAGGGTGGTATGGCCGTGAGCGGTACTGCACTAGCAGATGGACACCCATGAAATGTCGAAAAAGATGCGGGGTATGATGTACACAGCACCTGGTATTCCCAAGCGGACTCCCAATCAGGTACTAACCAGGCCGAACCATGCTTGGCTTCCAAGATCGGACGAGATCGGGCCTTTTCAGGGTGGTATGGCCGTGAGCGGTACTGCACTAGCAGATGGACACCCATGAAATGTCGAAAAAGATGCGGGGTATGATGCTCACAGCACCTGGTATTCCCAAGCGATCTCCCAATCAGGTACTAACCAGGCCGAACCATGCTTGGCTTCCGAGATCGGGCGAGATCGAGCCTTTTCAGGGTGGTATGGCCGTGAGCGGTACTGTTCTTGCAGATGGACACCCATGAAATGTCGAAAAAGATGCGGGGTATGATGCTCACAGCACCTGGTATTCCCAAGCGGTCTCCCAATCAGGTACTAACCAGGCCGAACCATGCTTGGCTTCCGAGTTCGGACGAGATTGGGCCTTTTCAGGGTGGTATGGCCGTGAGCGGTACTGCACTAGCAGATGGACACCCATGAAATGTCGAAAAAGATGCGGGGTATGAACTCACAGCACCTGGTATTCCCAAGCGGTCTCCCAATCAGGTACTAAACAGGCCGAACCATGCTTGGCTGCCGAGATCGGACGAGATCGGGCCTTTTCAGGGTGGTATGGCCGTGAGCGGTACTGCACTAGCAGATGGACACCCATGAAATGTCGAAAAAGACGCGGGGTATGATGCTCACAGCACCTGGTATTCCCAAGCAGTCTCCCAACCAGGTACTAACCAGGCCAAACCATGCTTGGCTTCCGAGATCGGACGAGATCGGGCCTTTTCAGGGTGGTATGGCCGTGTGCGGTACTGCTCATGCAGATGGACACCCATGAAATGTCGAAAAAGATGCAGGGTATGATGCTCACAGCACCTGGTATTCCCAAGCGGTCTCCCAATCAGGTACTAACCAGGCCGAACCATGCTTGGATTCCGAGATCGGGCGAGATCGGGCCTTTTCAGGGTGGTATGGCCGTGAGCGGTACTGCTCTTGCAGATGGACACCCATGAAATGTCGAAAAAGATGCGGCGTATGATGCTCACAGCACCTGGTATTCCCAAGCGGTCTCCCATTCAGGTACTAAACAGGCCGAACCATGCTTGGCTGCCGCGTTAGGACGAGATCGGGCCTTTTCAGGGTGGTATGGCCGTGAGCGGTACTGCTCTTGCAGATGGACACCCATGAAATGTCGAAAAAGATGCGGGGTATGATGCTCACAGCACCTGGTATTCCCAAGCGGTCTCCCAATCAGGTACTAAACAGGCCGAACCATGCTTGGCTGCCGAGATCGGACGAGATCGGGCCTTTTCAGGGTGGTATGGCCGTGAGCGGTACTGCACTAGCAGATGGACACCCATGAAATGTCGAAAAAGACGCGGGGTATGATGCTCACAGCACCTGGTATTCCCAAGCAGTCTCCCAACCAGGTACTAACCAGGCCAAACCATGCTTGGCTTCCGAGATCGGACGAGATCGGGCCTTTTCAGGGTGGTATGGCCGTGTGCGGTACTGCTCATGCAGATGGACACCCATGAAATGTCGAAAAAGATGCAGGGTATGATGCTCACAGCACCTGGTATTCCCAAGCGGTCTCCCAATCAGGTACTAACCAGGCCGAACCATGCTTGGATTCCGAGATCGGGCGAGATCGGGCCTTTTCAGGGTGGTATGGCCGTGAGCGGTACTGCTCTTGCAGATGGACACCCATGAAATGTCGAAAAAGATGCGGCGTATGATGCTCACAGCACCTGGTATTCCCAAGCGGTCTCCCATTCAGGTACTAAACAGGCCGAACCATGCTTGGCTGCCGCGATCGGACGAGATCGGGCCTTTTCAGGGTGGTATGGCCGTGAGCGGTACTGCTCTTGCAGATGGACACCCATGAAATGTCGAAAAAGATGCGGGGTATGATGCTCACAGCACCTGGTATTCCCAAGCGGTCTCCCAATCAGGTACTAACCAGGCCGAACCATGCTTGGCTTCCGAGATCGGACAATCGGGCCTTTTCAGGGTGGTATGGCCGTGAGCGGTACTGCACTAGCAGATGGACACCCATGAAATGTCGAAAAAGATGCGGGGTATGATGCTCACAGCACCTGGTATTCCCAAGCGGTCTCCCAATCAGGTACTAACCAGGCCGAACCATGCTTGGCTGCCGAGATCGGACGAGAGCGGGCGAGATCGGGCCTTATCAGGGTGGTATGGCCGTGAGCGGTACTGCTCTTGCAGATGGACACCCATGAAATGTCGAAAAAGATGCGGGGTATGATGCTCACAGCACCTGGTATTCCCAAGCGGTCTCCCAATCAGGTACTAACCAGGCCGGACCATGCTTGGCTTCCGAGATCGGAGGAGATCGGGCCTTTTCAGGGTGGTATGGCCGTGAGCGGTACTGCTCCTGCAGATGGACACCCATGAAATGTCGAAAAAGATGCGGGGTATGATGCTCACAGCACCTGGTATTCCCAAGCGGTCTCCCAATCAGGTACTAACCAGGCCGAACCATGCTTGGCTTCCGAGATCGGACGAGATCGGGCCTTTTCAGGGTGGTATGGCCGTGAGCGGTACTGCGCCAGCAGATGGACACCCATGAAATGTCGAAAAAGATGCGGGGTATGATGCTCACAGCACCTGGTATTCCCAAGCGGTCTCCTAATCAGGTACTGACCAGGCCGAACCATGCTTGGCTGCCGAGATCGGACGAGATCGGACGAGATCGGGCCTTTTCAGGGTGGTATGGCAGTGAGCGGTACTGCTCTTGCAGATGGACACCCATGAAATGTCGAAAAAGATGCAGGGTATGATGCTCACAGCACCTGGTATTCCCAAGCGGTCTCCCAATCAGGTACTAAACAGGCCGAACCATGCTTGGCTTCCGAGATCAGACGAGATCGGGCCTTTTCAGGGTGGTATGGCCGTGAGCGGTACTGCACTAGCAGATGGACACCCATGAAATGTCGAAAAAGATGCGGGGCAAGATGCTCACAGCACCTGGTATTCCCAAGCGGTCTCCCAATCAGGTACTAACCAGGCCGAAACATGCTTGGCTTCCGAGATCGGATGAGATTTGGCCTTTTCAGGGTGGTATGGCCATGAGCGGTACTGCTCTTGCAGATGGACACCCATGAAATGTCGAAAAAGATGCGGGGTATGATGCTCACAGCACCTGGTATTCCCAAGCGGTCCCCCAATCAGGTACTAAACAGGCCGAACCATGCTCGGCTTCCGAGATCGGACGAGATCGGGCGAGATCGGGCCTTATCAGGGTGGTATGGCCGTGAGCGGTACTGCTCTTGCAGATGGACACCCATGAAATGTCGAAAAAGATGCGGGGTATGATGCTCACAGCACCTGGTATTCCCAAGCGGTCTCCCAATCAGGTACTAACCAGACCGAACCATGCTTGGCTTCCGAGATCGGACGAGATCGGGCCTTTTCAGGGTGGTATGGCCGTGAGCGGTACTGCTCTTGCAGATGGACACCCATGAAATGTCGAAAAAGATGCGGGGTATGATGCTCACAGCACCTGGTATTCCCAAGCGGTCTCCCAATCAGGTACTAACCAGGCCGAACCATGCTTGGCTTCTGAGATCGGACGAGATCGGGCCTTTTCAGGGTGGTATGGCCATGAGCGGTACTCTCCTTGCAGATGGACACCCATGAAATGTCGAAAAAGATGCGGGGTATGATGCTCACAGCACCTGGTATTCCCAAGCGGTTTCCCAATCAGGTACTAACCAGGCCGAACCATGCTTGGCTGCCGAGATCGGACGAGATCGGGCGAGATCGGGCCTTATCAGGGTGGTATGGCTGTGAGCGGTACTGCTCTTGCAGATGGACACCCATGAAATGTCGAAAAAGTTGCAGGGTATGATGCTCACAGCACCTGGTATTCCCAAGCGGTCTCCCAATCAGGTACTAACCAGGCCGAACGATGCTTGGCTGCCGAGATCGGCCGAGATCGGACGAGATCGGGCCTTTTCAGGGTGGTATGGCCGTGAGCGGTACTGCACTAGCAGATGGACACCCATGAAATGTCGAAAAAGATGCGGGGTATGATGCTCACAGCACCTGGTATTCCCAAGCGGTCTCCCAATCAGGTACTAAACAGGCCGAACCATGCTTGGCTGCCGAGATCGGACGAGATCGGGCCTTTTCAGGGTGGTATGGCCGTGAGCGGTACTGCACTAGCAGATGGACACCCATGAAATGTCGAAAAAGATGCGGGGTATGATGCTCACAGCACCTGGTATTCCCAAGCGGTCTCCCAATCAGGTACTAACCAGGCCGGACCATGCTTGGCTTCTGAGATCGGACGAGATCGGGCCTTTTCAGGGTGGTATGGCCGTGAGCGGTACTGTTCTTGCAGATGGACACCCATGAAATGTCGAAAAAGATGCGGGGTATGATGCTCACGGCACCTGGTATTCCCAAGCGGTCTCCCAATCAGGTACTAACCAGGCCGTACCATGCTTGGCTTCCGAGATCGAACGAGATCGGGCCTTTTCAGGGTGGTATGGCCGTGAGCGGTACTGCACTTGCAGATGGACACCCATGAAATGTCGAAAAAGATGCGGGGTATGATGCTCACAGCACCTGGTATTCCCAAGCGGTCTCCCAATCAGGTACTAACCAGGCCGAACCATGCTTGGCTTCCGAGATCGGACGAGATCGGGCCTTTTCGGGGTGGTATGGCCGTGAGCGGTACTGCTTTTGCAGATGGACACCCATGAAATGTCGAAAAAGATGCGGGGTATGATACTCACAGCACCTGGTATTCCCAAGCGGTCTCCCAATCAGGTACTAAACAGGCCGAACCATGCTTGGCTTCCGAGATCGGAGGATATCGGGCCTTTTCAGGGTGGTATGGCCGTGAGCGGTACTGCTCTTGCAGATGGACACCCATGAAATGTCGAAAAAGATGCGGGGTATGATGCTCACAGCACCTGGTATTCCCAAGCGGTCTCCCAATCAGGTACTAACCAGGCCGAACTATGCTTGGCTTTCGAGATCGGACGAGATCGGGCCTTTTCAGGGTGGTATGGCCGTGAGCGGTACTGCTCCTGCAGATGGACACCCATGAAATGTCGAAAAAGATGCGGGGCATGACGCTCACAGCACCTGGTATTCCCAAGCGGTCTCCCAATCAGGTACTAACCAGGCCAAACCATGCTTGGCTGCCAAGATCGGACAAGATCGGGCCTTTTCAGGGTGGTATGGCCGTGAGCGGTACTGCTCTTGCAGATGGACACCCATGAAATGTCGAAAAAGATGCGGGGTATGATGCTCACAGCACCTGGTATTCCCAAACGGTCTCCCAATCAGGTACTAACCAGGCCGAACCATGCTTGGCTTCCGAGATTAGACAAGATCGGGCCTTTTCAGGGTGGTATGGCCGTGAGCAGTACTGCTCCTGCAGATGGACACCCATGAAATGTCGAAAAAGATGCGGGGTATGATGCTCACAGCACCTGGTATTCCCAAGCGGTCTCCCAATCAGGTACTAACCAGGCCGAACCATGCTTGGCTGCCGAGATCGGACGAGATCGGGCGAGATCGGGCCTTTTCAGGGTGGTATGGCCGTGAGCTGTACTGCTTTTGCAGATGGACACCCATGAAATGTCGAAAAAGATGCGGGGTATGATGCTCACAGCACCTGGTATTCCCAAGCGGTCTCCCAATCAGGTACTAAACAGGCCGAACCATGCTTGGCTGCCGAGATCGGACGAGATCGGGCCTTTTCAGGGTGGTATGGCCGTGAGCGGTACTGCTCTTGCAGATGGACACCCATGAAATGTCGAAAAAGATGCGGGGTATGATGCTCACAGCACCTGGTATTCCCAAGCGGTCTCCCAATCAGATACTAACCAGGCCGAACGATGCTTGGCTTCCGAGATCGGACGAGATCGGGCCTTTTCAGGGTGGTATGGCCGTGAGCGGTACTGCTCTTGCAGATGGACACCCATGAAATGTCGAAAAAGATGCGGGGTATGATGCTCACTGCACCTGGTATTCCCAAGCGGTCTCCCATTCAGGTACTAACCTGGCCGAATCATGCTTGGCTGCCGAGATCGGACGAGATCAGGCCTTATCAGGGTGGTATGGCCGTGAGCGGTACTGCTCTTGCAGATGGACACCCATGAAATGTCGAAAAAGATGCGGGGTATGATGCTCACAGCACCTGGTATTCCCAAGCGGTCTCCCAATCAGGTACTAACCAGGCCGAACCATGCTTGGCTTCCGAGATCGGACGAGATCGGGCCTTTTCAGGGTGGTATGGCCGTGAGCGGTACTGCGCATGCAGATGGACACCCATGAAATGTCGAAAAAGATGCGGGGTATGACGCTCACAGCACCTGGTATTCCCAAGCGGTCTCCCATTCAGGTACTAAACAGGCCGAACCATGCTTGGCTTCCGAGATCGGACGAGATCGGACGAGATCGGGCCTTTTCAGGGTGGTATGGCCGTGAGCGGTACTGCTCTTGCAGATGGACACCCATGAAATGTCGAAAAAGATGCGGGGTATGATGCTCACAGGACCTGGTATTCCCAAGCGGTCTCCCAATCAGGTACTAACCAGGCCGAACCATGCTTGGCTTCCGAGTTTGGACGAGATCGGGCCTTTTCAGGGTGGTATGGCCTTGAGCGGTACTGCTCTTGCAGATGGACACCCATGAAATGTCGAAAAAGATGCGGGGTATGATGCTCACAGCACCTGGTATTCCCAAGCGGTCTCCCAATCAGGTACTAAACAGGCCGAACCATGCTTGGCTTCCGAGATCGGACGAGATCGGGCCTTTTCAGGGTGGTATGGCCGTGAGCAGTACTGCTCTTGCAGATGGACACCCATGAAATGTCGAAAAAGATGCGGGGTATGATGCTGACAGCACCTGGTATTCCCAAGCGGTCTCCCAATCAGGTACTAACCAGGCCGTACCATGCTTGGCTGCCGAGATCGGACGAGATCGGGCGAGATCGGGCCTTTTCAGGGTGATATGGCCGTGAGCGGTACTGCTCTTGCAGATGGACACCCATGAAATGTCGAAAAAGATGCAGGGTATGATGCTCACAGCACCTGGTATTCCCAAGCGGTCTCCCAATCAGGTACTAAACAGGCCGAACCATGCTTGGCTTCCGAGATCGGACGAGATCGGGCCTTTTCAGGGTGGTATGGCCGTGAGCGGTACTTCTCTTGCAGATGGACACCCATGAAATGTCGAAAAAGATGCGGGGTATGATGCTCACAGCACCTGGTACTCCCAAGCGGTCTCCCAATCAGATACTAACGAGGCCGAACCATGCTTGGCTTCCGAGATCGGACGAGACCGGACGAGATCGGGCCTTTTCAGGGTGGTATGGCCGTGAGTGGTACTGCTCTTGCAGATGGACACCCATGAAATGTCGAAAAAGATGCGGGGTATGATGCTCACAGCACCTGGTATTCCCAAGCGGTCTCCCAATCAGGTACTAACCAGGCCGTACCATGCTTGGCTGCCGAGATCGGACGAGATCGGGCGAGATCGGGCCTTTTCAGGGTGATATGGCCGTGAGCGGTACTGCTCTTGCAGATGGACACCCATGAAATGTCGAAAAAGATGCGGGGTATGATGCTCACAGCACCTGGTATTCCCAAGCGGTCTCCCAATCAGGTACTAAACAGGCCGAACCATGCTTGGCTTCCGAGATCGGACGAGATCGGGCCTTTTCAGGGTGGTATGGCCGTGAGCGGTACTGCTTTTACAGATGGACACCCATGAAATGTCGAAAAAGATGCGGGGTATGATGCTCACAGCACCTGGTATTCCCAAGCGGTCTCCTAATCAGGTACTAACCAGGCCGAACCATGCTTGGCTGCCGAGATCGGACGAGATCGGGCCTTATCAGGGTGGTATGGCCGTGAGCGGTACTCTTCATGCAGATGGACACCCATGAAATGTCGAAAAAGATGCGGGGTATGATGCTCACAGCACCTGGTATTCCCAAGCGGTCTCCCAATCAGGTACTAACCAGGCCGAACCAGGCCGAACCATGCTTGGCTTCCGAGATCGGACGAGATCGGGCCTTTTCAGGGTGGTATGGCCGTGAGCGGTACTTCTCTTGCAGATGGACACCCATGAAATGTCGAAAAAGATGCGGGGTATGATGCTCACAGCACCTGGTATTCCCAAGCGGTCTCCCAATCAGGTACTAACCAGGCCGAATCTTGCTTGGCTTCCGAGATCGGACGAGATCGGGCCTTTTCAGGGTGGTATGGCCGTGAGCGGTACTGCTCTTGCAGATGGACACCCATGAAATGTCGAAAAAGATGCGGGGTATGATGCTCACAGCACCTGGTATTCCCAAGCGGTCTCCCAATCAGGTACTAACCAGGCCGAACCATGCTTGGCTGCCGAGATCGGACGAGATCGGGCCTTATCAGGGTGGTATGGCCGTGAGCGGTACTCTTCATGCAGATGGACACCCATGAAATGTCGAAAAAGATGCGGGGTATGATGCTCACAGCACCTGGTATTCCCAAGCGGTCTCCCAATCAGGTACTAACCAGGCCGAACCATGCTTGGCTGCCGAGATCGGACGAGATCGGGCGAGATCGGGCCTTATCAGGGTGGTATGGCCGTGAGCGGTACTGCTCTTGCAGATGGACACCCATTAAATGTCGAAAAAGATGCGGGGTATGATGCTCACAGCACCTGGTATTCCCAAGCGGTCACCCAATCAGGTACTAACCAGGCCGGACCATGCTTGGCTGCCGAAATCGGACGAGATCGGGCCTTTTCAGGGTGGTATGGCCGTGAGCGGTACTGCACTAGCAGATGGACACCCATGAAATGTCGAAAAAGATGCGGGGTATGATGCTCACAGCACCTGGTATTCCCAAGCGGTCTCCCAATCAGGTACTAAACAGGCCGAACCATGCTTGGCTTCCGAGATCGGACGAGAT
Organism: Stigmatopora nigra; assembly: GCF_051989575.1. NCBI lineage: Eukaryota > Metazoa > Chordata > Actinopteri > Syngnathiformes > Syngnathidae > Stigmatopora > Stigmatopora nigra. The sequence continues at coordinate 2,401,812 of NW_027551603.1, forward strand.
CGGACCTTTTCAGGGTGGTATGGCCGTGAGCGGTACTGCTCATGCAGATGGACACCCATGAAATGTCGAAAAAGATGCGGGGTATGATGCTCACAGCACCTGGTATTCCCAAGCGGTCTCCCAATCAGGTACTAACCAGGCCGAACCATGCTTGGCTTCCGAGATCGGACGAGATCGGGCCTTTTCAGGGTGGTATGGCCGCGAGCGGTACCGCTATTGCAGATGGACACCCATGAAATGTCGAAAAAGATGCGGGGTATGATGCTCACAGCACCTGGTATTCCCAAGCGGTCTCCCAATCAGGTACTAACCAGGCCGAACTATGCTTGGCTTCCGAGATCGGACGAGATCGGGCCTTTTCAGGGTGGTATGGCCGTGAGCAATACTGCTCTTGCAGATGGACACCCATGAAATGTCGAAAAAGATGCGGGGCATGGTTCTCACAGAACCTGGTATTCCTAAGCGGTCTCCCAATCAGATACTAACCAGGCCGAATCATGCTTGGCTTCCAAGATCGGACGAGATCGGACGAGATCGGGCCTTTTCAGGGTGGTATGGCCGTGAGTGGTACTGCTCTTGCAGATGGACACCCATGAAATGTCGAAAAAGATGCGGGGCATGGTTCTCACAGCACCTGGTATTCCCAAGCGGTCTCCCAAACAGGTACTAAACAGGCCGAACCATGCTTGGCTTCCGAGATCGGGCGAGATCACTCCTTTTCAGGGTGGTATGGCTGTGAGCAGTACTGTTCATGCAGATGGACACCCATGAAATGTCGAAAAAGATGCGGGGCATGGTTCTCACAGCACCTGGTATTCCCAAGCGGTCTCCCAATCAGGTGCTAACCAGGCCGAACCATGCTTGGCTTCCGAGATCGCACGAGATCGGGCCTTTTCAGGGTGGTATGGCCGTGAGCGGTACTGCACTAGCAGATGGACACTGTCAGGTTCATTAATAATTACCTTCGTCCGTAATTATCAATAACTGCAGGAAGACATCTTATTCAATTATTGACATTTAATTAAATAGAAATGGATACAACAGATAAAAGCCTCCGGAGGGGAGCGTTACAGCAAGTGTCACCTTACAACTTCCGAACGTCTTCCCGAATAGACGTTTTCGTCCCATTCTTATGGTCACAAGTTACAGAGTTGTTGATCATTCCATCACGTATGAGTAAAAACAACATCTGGGACTACAATAACAATCAAAGTATTTTACTAATAACAAAAACAGGGACTAGACCTAACAACATGTAGATTAGAGTAATTATACAACCTCCTTGACCTAAGAATCATATAATATAATCATAATCATATAATCGTTACATACAGAAAAACCCGAAGTGTACGGTTACATAACGATAACAATATTCTTGTTATTGTCCGAATAGCCCTGTCCTCGTCACCAAGGGCCCACCAAATCTCAAGGACCCAGATTGGGTGGATTGTTTGTATAACCATCCTGGAACAGGCTGTCCAGGTTAAAGATGACTTGGTGTGACCTCAACACTTTTGAAAAACAGAAAGAGAATGATTTAACAAAGTAATGAATTCATACAGAGAAAAGAAAGAGAATGATTTAATAAAGAAATGAATTAATATAACTATTATAATAGTAAAACAGAACAAACCCAACATTCCCCCGTTTTTATAATATGTATGTTATTAGTCATTTCTTAGTAATCACTAAATGGTAATGTCGGGTGACTGTGATTTTTCCCGCCTACTCCTTACTCCCATGGCTGGTCTGAAAGAGAAAAAACATAATTATATTCGTCCAATTGGTCCTCGGATTTACCGTACTCCTGGACCTCACTGCTTTCCCCAAACCGTCCCATAAGATACAACTCATGTACTTTAGAATTTGTAGGGGCAATTGCAGTAGTTATAAGTCGGCTTAGCAAGGAGCGCAAACGGGATTCTACATCACCCACACAATGTTAGGATAGCGGTAATTGTGCCTATAGTAACCACGAAGGATGTAGCCAAATCTTTAGATTTTCCAAAGGTCTTATCCCACCAATCTGACAATGCGGACGTATCTACTCCAGAGTGCTCTTGCATATTGCGGTTCAGTGTTTGCAGGCCAGTAATGGCCCTGGTGAGAGATCCACTGGGTGACGCGTTGTTCGGTATGAAGGTGCAACATTGTTTTCCAAACATTGCACACACGCCCCCTGTTTCAAGGATCATATCCACCGCTATGCGATTCTGGAACGCCATCAGACTGGTAGCTGCCAGTTGTTCCTTCATGGCCACAAATCCCTGTTCAGTATAATTTCCAAGTTTTGAACATTGTAATGTAAGTAATTTATTCTATCCACATTTTTGTTTGGGGTGATTAGAAGGAAGATAGACTCCCAACCTGCTGCGATCTGATTAGCCAGCTTATACTCATCTGGTACGCCCCAGGGGATGCCAATCGCATCAATGTATGTTGGATCTCCTTCCCTCCATGCCTCTCGACGATGTCGGGAGGGTCGACCCTTCAGCCGAATTATGAGCCGCCAATTGTATCTCCTCCACTGTGGATGGAAAAACAGACATCGGTAAGAGCAGTGAGACCAAAGTACCTAGTCCTGCCGCGTTTCGGCAGGAGTCGTATAATTTATCTACCACCCCGCCACCATAGGCCAGAACGTGGTATCAGGGGTGTAGTTTGTTTTAGAACGCCGGTACACCACGTCATTTATCGCCCCCAGCTTCAGACCATGCCCTGTAAGGTTTAAGCAGGTAAAATGATTAAACAGTGGAAAAATTGACTTCCTATTTACTGCGTAACAGGATAAACACTGTTTCAATATTTTTTTTTTTTTTTTCTTGCCAAGTAGGACACGTTTTTTCATTTGTAAAAACACTTTTCCCCAAAAGAATGGTGATTGAGGGAGTTGTTAGACCCCATCGTTTTTTCCCTTGTCTGGTAGGTTATCCTAATCTTTTGTAAGATGGTTTAGTCTCAATTGAAACTATATGGAGACGTCAAACCCAATATAAAAGAGTTCCCTATAGTTTTATGGTATTGCTTGCTGAGCAATAATCTTTTCAATTAATATTGGTGTTTCCCGTATTTTATTAAGTCAGAAAGTTTATTTTACCCGTCCCCTCAATGTTTCAATTGAGACCACCCTTTTACCAAAGTAGCTCCACCTAGTGCTTGTCCTCTTTACACTCCATTAACAGCGCCCAATTATCCCCCGTTTGGGAAATCCCTGTTTCAGAAATACATTTTCACAGGTTAATATGTCAGTCCAATCTTTCCAATCTTGACCAATTTCTGCAACAAGGCTTTTCCCAATCTTCAATTTTTTGCTGTTAATGTACCACACATATTTCCCACCATAGATTGCCCCTTTGTATGGCAACCGGGACGTCGCCGAGTCCAAATATATATTTTCATTTTGGAAATTTGATTTAGTAGGTAATGTTAATTAAATGTAAATGTGTATGTTTCTCGGTTTACCCTCCCGTAAGAAGGTGTATCCTCAATTGAAACGCCTCCGCCTTTTTCTCCAACTGGAGAAAACAACCCTACTGTGGAAAGGAATAGAATCACAATCATCATTAATCTCATTGCCCCAAAAGCAATAATTGTTTTCAACATGACTTTTTGTCTTTGTTTAGGGAGTTTTCCTCTTGAAACGTTTCAATTTAGACAACCTTCTTACTGTGGGAAAGGTGCATCCGTGTCCCCTTTCAGTAACAAGGACCCTCCCACTTTGCGTTGCTCCGATGTTTCTTCTTTTATGCTGCTTATCAGCATCCAGTCTTCAAGAATCACCGTCGCTTCGTCCGTTTCCTGTTAAGAAGCAAAATCTCCCTCTGATAGTCTAAATTTGGTGTGTGCGTTTTTTTTTCTCTGATAGATTCGCCTCATCATCCAATTGTCATTGTGTGGTGAATAATAACAATTTGTAAGGTCTACCAAACAGGACTTCATATAAGGTCCGCCAATTGTGGATGGTAGACAACTATTATATTAACAAAATGGGAGCCATTATCACTATAAATAGTTTCTGGAATTCCATATCGTGGAATGATATCCATATGATCTAATAAAATAAAATAAAATCTATATGTATTTTTTTGAAATGGATATGTGGGCATGCATATAGATTTAAACCCTAAGCCTTGTAGTGCCGTTGTAGCAAGGCCACCTCCCCCTTGTCGAGACATAGGTCTTCCCTTGACTCAAGCCCAAATTATTTTCTTTATTGATCTTTTATTGATAGATTATGTCTCGGTGGTCTGCCAATCAAAAAACACAAAAAGACAAACTATCATTCACGCTCACACTCATAAAAAAAAGAATTTAGTGTGTTCAACCAGTCTAGCATCCATAATTTCATTTTGTGGGAGTAAACTGGAGTACCCGGAGAAAATCCACAAATTCTCGAGGACGCCATGAATACCCCACATTCCGGAAAGTCTGGATCCACCCCGCATTCATTAGTAGATCCTTTAATATACACACCCCCACTCTAGCATTTTAACCGTTTGTAAAAAATTTCCTTCAAGTTTCACACAAAGTTATATCCTCTTTAATGCTATCAGTTTAGCTGTTTGTTCCCCGAATTGAGGTGGCAATAGTTTCACATCTAAGGTTTTTATTTTCACAGCCGCCATGACCTAATGGCCCCCTGTCAGGTTTTTGGAAAATCCCAATTTCCTCTAATAGCATGCCAATCACCTTTTAATGCGGCCATCCAATTTTGTTTCTACTTGTTTCAGGTGATAAGATAATCTCCCCCATTTGTAAAACAAATTCATCCACGCCTAATTTATACAACATGACGCCTACTTGTTTTAGATATGGGGTCCCCAATTTCCCAAAATTTCCCAGAATTAATGTACTACCACATCCTGTCAAAAACCCAAAACGACTAACATAACCTGTTTCTAAGCCAGATTCTGGAATTTGGAGAATTTCTCCTTTCCCTCCCTTATCTAAGCTTGTTATTGCCACTCGTTATCACTGTAACATTCAGGCGTATTAACCCCATCGTTGCTAAAGTTCTCACCAATTTGCATGCCCTTAAAGCAGTAAAAAGCAACGTTATTTGGTTGTATCAATTGACCAATGCTTATCCAATCCGTAATATCCTTAAAGTCACCAATATGACCTGTGACAAAGCATATTTCCTCCCGCCAGGACAACAGACAATGTTCTTTCAAGTGCACTTTGAAAAACATTCCATGTTACTCCATTCTTAGGGAAAATATGCTCATCCTAAACCAATTATTTTATTTACAATTCACCTAATTATTTGGATGAATGCCATGAATTTTATCATGCCACTATTGCATTGTAAATTTCCCATCTGATGTCGTTAACAGCCAAATAATTCAATACCTACTATACTTTGTAAATCACCTCATATGATGTTTACTTAAGACAAGAGTCATTTCCCATAGCCTGTTACCAAAACAAAAATCTACAACAATTAAATTAGAGAAATCAACCTTTTGTTAGACAATTCCTAATTACAAACTTTAATGTTTTAAAAACCTTATCGTCACCAATATACCATAATTTTGTAAATTTTGTCATCCTGGCCTTTTTTTCTTTTAAACATCCAACCTCCTGGATTAAAGTATTTTGAATAATCAAAAAATTCTGAAATAGTATTCATATTATTTTATCCTCCAAAAGCTAGTTTCCTTTAACTAAGAGCCCTTTGAAATCCACAATTGCTCAAAAATGACTATTTTGGTCTATTTCCCAAATCCAAAGCTTTTTACCAAATCAACCTTTTACTAAACAGATTTTCTATCCTCTTAATACATTTCATTTTAAAACCCAAAATATCAATGCGAAAGCATCCGCATAACCTTGCATTTCTTGCAGACCATGTATTGTTCTTATTCTGAAAAGTCCAAACAGAAAACGCAATTAGCCGTTAACTATGACCTCCACTCTTGCTGCGAAAACAGCATTGTTATCTTATGTTTACAAACCAGCTTTTTCCCTGTGCCCAAATACAACGCTTTTTAGAGAAGACAACCATTAAAACGTCAAATTAACCCCTCTTCCGATATTCAACTACATCACAATATTTTTCCAAGACCCCATATATCCAGAATATGTATGCTGCAAGCACAACAATATGGCAAAAACCCATTTTCTGCCCTCAAGTTTGCTTCAGCACCCCCAAGGCCAATTATTATTATTATAATGTCTTCACGGAAGGGATCACAAAATTTTAGTTGTTTACACGGTCCGAACGCTCCCGAAAGCCCAACACAGTTAAATCGTCTGCCCCGCGGCCCACATGTTTCACTCCCATCTAATCAGCAGCCGCTGCACCAGAAACGCTTCCCCCGCAGTTGACACATTTTTTGGCAAGTCTAGAGCATAATAAAAACACAGGTGACATTCCCTGCTAAAATTTAAATGATCATTTTGTATATATTCTTTTGTCTTTTTAAACACCATCTTCCCGTTAGCGGACGGGATCAAAAACCAAGCTGCAATAAGCCATCACATTGCTGTAAATTGACAGTACATATAGGTTATATTAACAAAGCACCACCCGCACTTGGAAATAACCATTCTAATTGTTGTTATACAAGCCCAAGCATCACAAAAAAAACCCAATTTATTGTAATCACAAAACGTCATACCCGGATTAACCAAATCAAATACCAGTGTCCCCATTAATTTTCTAGCTCCCTTTATTTTTGTTAAACTTCCTCCGCGCCCGTCACCTATCTCGGTAAATATTTTCCCCGTCAGCCGAGGAGGCCCCGCTATTTTTTCCTTACCAAACAGTACTTTCCCGCAGCCACGGTCTTAAATATATCCCCGTTATCCGAGGGAGCCCCCACTATTTTCCCAAAATAGTATTTTTAACTTCTCCCCGGCCTTATTTTGCCATTAGTGTCCGTGGAACAAGCTGTTACACTTTCATCCACTCACATATTATTTATATATGTATATTACCTCTATGCATTAGTGCATATATTATCCTGCATTCTATGCATTTTAAGCTGGCCAGCAAACCCATATTTATTTATCCATAAATATAGCTGTGTAATATTTTTAAAGCGCTTTGTCTTTCCAATTTTTTCCAATCCTTACAAGTTAGACGTATTTTTTGGATCGTCATCCAAACCCGCCTTACAACACGTGTTTCCCATATTTTACTTTTATTTTTTGTAGTGAGTTCGTGTGCCTCACACAGTTAACTCTATTATTTATTATTATTATTAATATTATTATTATCTATTCGACTGTATCGACTGTATCTCCTAGGCCTTTCCTAATTTTACTGCAGAAACCACACAAACACCATACAACGTATATTCGTGCCTACCCTTTAGACACAGGACACTCCCCGGCCCCAATATTGTATCTCTAGTACAATATATTCGTGCCTACCCCTGAGACACAGGACACTTTCCAGCAAAGTGCCCCACCGTACCTGCCATTGACTAGTATAAACACAGGGTTTTATCGCCGTCACCCAGGACGCGAAACCAGCCCAACAATGGACCTCACATACAATGTCCCTTTAACGCATTTGGAAACACCTTCACAACATGCAGACATTAATGTGGACTTACCCGAGATCCATCAGATGTCTCCCTCCAGCAGGAAAAGTCTTCAACCGCCGAGAATCCAGGCGCCCCCGTCGAAAAACTCCGGCCCACCAAGGGTTTTGAAGACGCCGTGCGCACGGTCACTTACCAGATGTCGAACAGCAGCGCCTGGGTTCTCGCTCCGGTATATTGACCTCCATGGCTCAGAAGGACCAAAATGTCAGGTTCATTAATAATTACCTTCGTCCATAATTATCAATAACTGCAGGAAGACATCTTATTCAATTATTGACATTTAATTAAATAGAAATGGATACAACAGATAAAAGCCTCCGGAGGGGAGCGTTACAGCAAGTGTCACCTTACAACTTCCGAACGTCTTCCCGAATAGACGTTTTCGTCCCATTCTTATGGTCACAAGTTACAGAGTTGTTGATCATTCCATCACGTATGAGTAAAAACAACATCTGGGACTACAATAACAATCAAAGTATTTTACTCATAACAAAAACAGGGACTAGACCTAACAACATGTAGATTAGAGTAATTATACAACCTCCTTGACCTAAGAATCATATAATATAATCATAATCATATAGTCGTTACATACAGAAAAACCCGAAGTGTACGGTTACATAACGATAACAATATTCTTGTTATTGTCCGAATAGCCCTGTCCTCGTCACCAAGGGCCCACCAAATCTCAAGGACCCAGATTGGGTGGATTATCTGTATAACCATCCTGGAACAGGCTGTCCAGGTTAAAGATGACTTGGTGTGACCTCAACACTTTTGAAAAACAGAAAGAGAATGATTTAACAAAGTAATGAATTAATACAGAGAAAAGAAAGAGAATGATTTAATAAAGAAATGAATTAATATAACTATTATAATAGTAAAACAGAACAAACCCAACAGACACCCATGAAATGTCGAAGAAGATGCGGGGTATGATGCTCACAGCACTTGGTATTCCCAAGCGGTCTCCCAATCAGGTACTAACCAGGCCGAACCATGCTTGGCTTCCGAACTCGGACGAGATCGGGCCTTTTCAGGGTGGTATGGCCGTGAGCGGTACTGCTTTTGCAGATGGACACCCATGAAATGTCGAAAAAGATGCGGGGTATGAAGCTCACAGCACTTGGTATTCCCAAGCGGTCTCCCAATCAGGTACTAACCAGGCCGAACCATGCTTGGCTTCCGAGATCGGACGAGATCGGGCCTTTTCAGGGTGGTATGGCCATGTGAGCGGTACTGCTCTTGCAGATGGACACCCATGAAATGTCGAAAAAGATGCGGGTTATGATGCTCACAGCACCTGGTATTCCCAAGCGGTCTCCCAATCAGGTACTAACCAGGCCGAACCATGCTTGGCTTCCGAGATCGGGCGAGATCGGGCCTTTTCAGGGTGGTATGGCCGTGAGCGGTACTGCACTAGCAGATGGACACCCATGAAATGTCGAAAAAGATGCGGAGTATGATGCTCACAGCACCTGGTATTCCCAAGCGATCTCCCAATCAGGTACTAACCAGGCCGAACCATGCTTGGCTTCCGAGATCGGGCGAGATCGGGCCTTTTCAGGGTGGTATGGCCGTGAGCGGTACTGTTCTTGCAGATGGACACCCATGAAATGTCGAAAAAGATGCGGGGTATGATGCTCACAGCACCTGGTATTCCCAAGCGGTCTCCCAATCAGGTACTAACCAGGCCGAACCATGCTTGGCTTCCGAGATCGGACGAGATCGGGCCTTTTCAGGGTGGTATGGCCGTGAGCGGTACTGCATTAGCAGATGGACACCCATGAAATGTCGAAAAAGATGCGGGGTATGATGCTCACAGCACCTGGTATTCCCAAGCGGTCTCCCAATCAGGTACTAACCAGGCCGAACCATGCTTGGCTTCCGGGATCGGACGAGATCGGGCCTTTTCAGGGTGGTATGGCCGTGAGCGGTACTGCACTAGCAGATGGACACCCATGAAATGTCGAAAAAGATGCGGGGTATGATGCTCACAGCACCTGGTATTCCCAAACGGTCTCCCAATCAGGTACTAACCAGGCCGAAACATGCTTGGCTTCCGAGATCGGGCGAGATCGGGCCTTTTCAGGGTGGTATGGCCGTGAGCGGTACTGCTTTTGCAGATGGACACCCATGAAATGTCGAAAAAGATGCGGGGTATGATGCTCACAGCACGTGGTATTCCCAAGCGGTCTCCCAATCAGGTACTATCCAGGCCGAACCATGCTTGGCTGCCGAGATCGGACGAGATCGGACGAGATCGGGCCTTTTCAGGGTGGTATGGCTGTGAGCGGTACTGCACTAGCAGATGGACACCCATGAAATGTCAAAAAAGATGCGGGGTATGATGCTCACAGCACGTGGTATTCCCAAGCGGTCTCCCAATCAGGTACTAACCAGGCCGAATCATGCTTGTCTTCCGAGATCGGACGAGATCGGGCCTTTTCAGGGTGGTATGGCCGTGAGCGGTGCTGCACTAGCAGATGGACACCCATGAAATGTCGAAAAAGATGCGGGGTATGATACTCACAGCACCTGGTATTCCCAAGCGGTCTCCCAATCAGGTACTAACCAGGCCGAACCATGCTTGGCTTCCGAGATCGGACTAAATCGGGCTTTTTCAGGGTGGTATGGCCGTGAGCAGTACTGCTCCTGCAGATGGACACCCATGAAATGTCGAAAAAGATGCGGGGTATGATGCTTACAGCGCCTGGTATTCCCAAGCGGTCTCCCAATCAGGTACTAATCAGGCCGAACCATGCTTGGCTTCCGAGATCGGACGAGATCGGGCCTTTTCAGGGTGGTATGGCCGTGAGCGGTACTGCACTAGCAGATGGACACCCATGAAATGTCGAAAAAGATGCGGGGTATGATGCTCACAGCACCTGGTATTCCGAAGCGGTCTCCCAATCAGGTACTAAACAGGCCGAACCATGCTTGGCTGCCGAGATCGGACGAGATCGGGCCTTTTCAGGGTGGTATGGCCGTGAGCGGTACTGCACTAGCAGATGGACACCCATGAAATGTCGAAAAAGATGCGGGGTATAATGCCCACAGCACCTGGTATTCCCAAGCGGTCTCCCAATCAGGTACAAACCAGGCCGAACTATGCTTGGCTTCCGAGATCGGACAAGATCGGGCCTTTTCAGGGTGGTATGGCCGTGAGCGGTGCTGCACTAGCAGATGGACACCCATGAAATGTCGAAAAAGATGCGGGGTATGATGCTCACTGCACCTGGTATTCCCAAGCGGTCTCCCAATCAGGTACTAACCAGGCCGAACCATGCTTGGCTGCCGAGATCGGACGAGATCGGGCCTTTTCAGGGTGGTATGGCCGTGAGCGGTACTGCTTTTGCAGATGGACACCCATGAAATGTCGAAAAAGATGCGGGGTATGCTGCTCACAGCACCTGGTATTCCCAAGCGGTCTCCCAATCAGGTACTAAACAGGCCGAACCATGCTTGGCTTCCGAGATCGGAGGAGATCGGGCCTTTTCAGGGTGGTATGGCCGTGAGCGGTACTGCTCTTGCAGATGGACACCCATGAAATGTCGAAAAAGATGCGGGGTATGATGCTCACAGCACCTGGTATTCCCAAGCGGTCTCCCAATCAGGTACTAACCAGGCCGAACCATGCTTGGCTTCCGAGATCGGACGAGATCGGGCCTTTTCAGGGTGGTATGGCCGTGAACGGTACTGCACTAGCAGATGGACACCCATGAAATGTCGAAAAAGATGCGGGGTATGATGCTCACAGCACCTGGTATTCCCAAGCGGTCTCCCAATCAGGTACTAACCAGGCCGAACCATGCTTGGCTGCCGAGATCGGACGAGATCGGGCGAGATCGGGCCTTATCAGGGTGGTATGGCCGTGAGCGGTACTGCTCTTGCAGATGGACACCCATGAAATGTCGAAAAAGATGCGGGGTCTGATGCTCACAGCACCTGGTATTCCCAAGCGGTCTCCCAATCAGGTACTAAACAGGCCGAACAATGCTTGGCTTCCGAGATCGGACGAGATCGGGCCTTTTCAGGGTGGTATGGCCGTGAGCGGTACTGCTTTTGCAGATGGACACCCATGAAATGTCGAAAAAGATGCGGGGTATGATGCTCACAGCACCTGGTATTCCCAAGCGGTCTCCCAACCAGGTACTAACCAGGCCCAACCATGCTTGGCTTCCGAGATCGGGCGAGATCGGGCCTTTTCAGGGTGGTATGGCCGTGAGCGGGACTGCTTTTGCAGATGGACACCCATGAAATGTCGAAAAAGATGCGGGGTATGATGCTCACAGCACCTGGTATTCCCAAGCGGTCTCCCAACCAGGTACTAACCAGGCCCAACCATGCTTGGCTTCCAAGATCGGACGAGATCGGGCCTTTTCAGGGTGGTATGGCCGTGAGCGGTACTGCACTGGCAGATGGACACCCATGAAATGTCGAAAAAGATGCGGGGTATGATGCTCACAGCACCTGGTATTCCCAAGCGGTCTCCCAATTAGGTACTAACCAGGCCGAACCATGCTTGGCTTCCGAGATCGGACGAGATCAGGCCTTTTCAGGGTGGTATGGCCGTGAGCGGTACTGCTCTTGCAGATGGACACCCATGAGCTAAAGTATTAATTCGACCTTCTACACCTGCTACCCAAATCAATTGGGATTTGACATTATTCAAAGTCAGTTGGAATATTCAGGTTATAAAAGAGGGGGGAAAAGGCAGGAATATATACAGCTATGTTTTACTTTTGTGCATTTCAGGCCAAATTGGTATTTGTCTTTGAGTCAGCAATAATAACAAAGGAGTAAAGTCAGCTTGATTGCAGTAAGACTTTTTGCACTCTATACACTCAATTTTCACATGTTGTTTTACTTCTGGACGCTGCAAATGGACTGCACATCTGTTGCATCGTGTGTATATATGTGTATTACCGTACTTTGAATTTTGATTTAAACCTTTACAACCCAACTACCTCAGATCAAGCAATTATAATGTAAAGTAGTGGATGTTTAAAAAAAGCACCAAATGCAAAAAGATAACAAAATAACAATACTAAATAGTCAAATAAGCAACTCCATTATTCTTTTAGAGAAAATATCTCAGCGGGGTCAAGTCATTCAATTCAAATCGACTGGTAATCAGATTCAATTAAAGACTAACTGATTGGGTGCAATGTTGTAGTGGCAGCACAACTAAATGAATTCACTGAATTTAAATGGGATTTATAAGTGTTTTCACATTTTATACTGTAAAACAAAAAATCACATAGGATTTATGGTTAAACACTGGAGCTACAGAATTTTACCAGAAATTACATTCAATTGGTATAGCACTTCAATAACCACCAATTTATTGGAACACTATTGTAGATTTTTCATTTCACTGAAACTAAAATTATATTGCTCCACCACCACATGCACACACCCCTTTTTTACTGTATAACTCTAGCAACCACAAGTATTTTATTTTTATTTTTTTAAGAAGAAAATGACTGACTATTCTTCTGTCTGTTCAGATATCACTACTTTTACATGATAAGAGAAGTAATTTTTAGAGAAGGCTCAGCAAAATACCCAGCATTCAATAGTACTGGCATGCTGGATCTTGCAAACTACACTCCTCAACTGCACGGAAAAAAAATAGAAAAAAACAGTCATACATTGTCTGCAGTACTTTCCACTCATTCGCTTACACTTTGTACTCCATCCTTTCTACACAAAAAGCATCATCCCGCTGTTACAGAGTAAAGAAGGTTGCACAGAGTCCTTTTCTTGCTGTTCTGTCTCTTTAGAACAGAAGGACACTTTGCGCTTCACAGAATGCAAGTCTACAAGTACTGCTGCTTAGATGTGGTTGAATGTTAGGCCCCTAAGAAATACATGTGAAGCAACAGCAATGCTTTACAAGGTGTCTATTGTTTATATAAATAAACATAAAACAGGTTACGAAAACATGCTGTAAAATCCAAATCATATTTTATCATAGTTTCACATGCTTAAACTAATAGTAATTGTTTAGTATAAATGATCGTCATGTGAAAGACATTGTTTAGTATTCTTTCATTCATTCATTCTCTCAACCGCTTATCCTCACAAGGGTCACGGGGGGTGCTAAGGCCTATCCCAGCTATCTACGGGCACCAGGCGGGGGACAAAAGAATGAACATAATTTAAAGTAATTGCTCTACAGTTGTACTGCATACCGGAGGTCATTTAATTCATTCAGATCAAGAACCTCAAATAACATATCGGCTGGTATTGTTGGAGATGGAAATCCAACTCATTTTATCTCTGAGGGCTAGCTGCGAATGCACTTGCATTATGTCAGTAAAATTCTAGAAATCATAGCGAAAGGGTTATTTTTCAAGAAAATCTGTTCCCGAAAGACCGACAAATTGTCTTTATTTGATGCTCTTGTCAGGAGAGGTTGGATTGCCTTTCCTGGCATGACGACACGATAACTATCAGCTGTCACTAATTACGTGATTAGATTATTTTTGGCGTCACTGGACAAGGTCCAAGTGGACATGGGGAAGCTGGAGCACCTCTTTGAGTCCAGGGCCAAAGAGACGCCATGGGCCAAGAAAGCGCCAGAGAGCAAAAAGTCCGAGATCCTGGTTCTGGACTCCAAGCGGAGCACCGCCATCAACATCGGGATGACGGTCCTGCCCGCCGTTCACGTCATCAAGAGCGCCATCCTCAACTTTGACGACTTTGCCATCAACAAGGAGGGTGTGGAGAAGATCCTGAGCATGACGCCCACAGAGGAGGAGAAGCAGAAGATCCGCGAGGCTCGCTCGGCCAATCCCGACGTTCCCCTGGGGACGGCCGAGGAATTCCTCTCGGGCCTGGCTTCCGTCAGCGCCTTGACCCCCCGCCTGCAGCTGTGGTCTTTCAAACTCAACTATGAGGCACTCGAGCAGGAGATCGCCGAGCCCCTGTTTGACCTGAAGTTGGGCATGGAGCAGCTGGCCGGCAACCGGACCTTCAAGAAGATCCTGGCCACGCTGCTGGCCGTGGGGAACTTCCTCAACGGGTGTCCTCCTCACCAGAATCTTCAGGCTCCCTCCATGGTGAATCAATTCCTCTGGGCATAGGCATAAGATAACTTGGGCGCTCTCTGGTGGTTGTACGCACCTGGGCATCATGATGAAACGGTAAAGGCTTCCCAGGGCGACGTGCATAGCAGTGGTGGGGCGTATGAGTACGCTGCGGCTCTAACTCTTCTACCAGCTGTGGCTCATCTCTAGAAATGATGTGCCTGAGAGCCCCGCACCACGGTGTGTCCATTACAAAATTCCTAAACGATTCTGAGGGGTTTCTTATACATTCCAAGCAGTCCGGTGTCTTCGAAGTGGATGGTTTGCGTCGCCGAGTGCGTCGGCGCGAGCGTGGGTGGCGCTCCGCTGGGTCCATAATGGTTGGATCGTGCTGTTACGATTTCGCCGCGTAGTGCGACGCGATCGTAGGGTAAGTTGAACCCAGATGCAGAGTCGCCGAAGTAATTGGAAAGGTGAGGCAGATCTGTAGCTCTTGTTGGTTGATTTAATAAACGGGGTAACATAACTTAAACAACTTGGCTTGACCACTCATTACAAACGAACTGAACATGCGGCGTGGCGTCAATGGAAACAGCAATTACTACGAGGATTAACAGGAAACGAAACCAGAACTTAACCAGTCGATCCAACCGCGCCCACAGAAAATCATAATGCTTAAATACCAAAAATAATCTAATCACGTAATTAGTGACAGCTGATAGTTATCGTGACGTCATGCCAGGAAAGGCAATCCAACCACTCCTGACAGCTCTGAGTGATTTTGGATCCTTTGTTTCTCCCCCAAGTAATGAGGACATGTTCTTTTTAAGATAGCTCTCCATCTAAGTCCTACTATAGGTCCAGTCTTGGTAAAAGGTGCATGATGACAACTGATCTATCTGAAATCCAGAATTTGATCTGGATTTCAGATAGATCACCCATGAAATGTCGAAAAAGATGCGGGGTATGATGCTCACAGCACCTGGTATTCCCAAGCGGTCTCCCAATAAGGTACTAACCAGGCCGAACCATGCTTGGCTTCCGAGATCGGACGAGATCGGTTCTTTTCAGGGTGGTATGGCCGTAAGCAGTACTGCTCTTGCAGATGGACACCCATGAAATGTCGAAAAAGATGCGGGGTATGATGCTCACAGCACCTGGTATTCCCAAGCGGTCTCCCAATCAGGTACTAAACAGGCCGAACCATGCTTGGCTTCCGAGATCGGACGAGATCGGGCCTTTTCAGGGTGGTATGGCCGTGAACGGTACTGCACTAGCAGATGGACACCCATGAAATGTCGAAAAAGATGCGGGGTATGATGCTCACAGCACCTGGTATTCCCAAGCGGTCTCCCAATCAGGTACTAACCAGGCCGAACCATGCTTGGCTGCCGAGATCGGACGAGATCGGGCGAGATCGGGCCGTATCAGGGTGGTATGGCCGTGAGCGGTACTGCTCTTGCAGATGGACACCCATGAAATGTCGAAAAAGATGCGGGGTCTGATGCTCACAGCACCTGGTATTCCCAAGCGGTCTCCCAATCAGGTACTAAACAGGCCGAACAATGCTTGGCTTCCGAGATCGGACGAGATCGGGCCTTTTCAGGGTGGTATGGCCGTGAGCGGTACTGCTTTTGCAGATGGACACCCATGAAATGTCGAAAAAGATGCGGGGTATGATGCTCACAGCACCTGGTATTCCCAAGCGGTCTCCCAACCAGGTACTAACCAGGCCCAACCATGCTTGGCTTCCAAGATCGGACGAGATCGGGCCTTTTCAGGGTGGTATGGCCGTGAGCGGTACTGCTCTTGCAGATGGACACCCATGAGCTAAAGTATTAATTCGACCTTCTACACCTGCTACCCAAATCAATTGGGATTTGACATTATTCAAAGTCAGTTGGAATATTCAGGTTATAAAAGAGGGGGGAAAAGGCAGGAATATATACAGCTATGTTTTACTTTTGTGCATTTCAGGCCAAATTGGTATTTGTCTTTGAGTCAGCAATAATAACAAAGGAGTAAAGTCAGCTTGATTGCAGTAAGACTTTTTGCACTCTATACACTCAATTTTCACATGTTGTTTTACTTCTGGACGCTGCAAATGGACTGCACATCTGTTGCATCGTGTGTATATATGTGTATTACCGTACTTTGAATTTTGATTTAAACCTTTACAACCCAACTGCCTCAGATCAAGCAATTATAATGTAAAGTAGTAGATGTTTAAAAAAAGCACCAAATGCAAAAAGATAACAAAATAACAATACTAAATAGTCAAATAAGCAACTCCATTATTCTTTTAGAGAAAATATCTCAGCGGGGTCAAGTCATTCAATTCAAATCGACTGGTAATCAGATTCAATTAAAGACTCACCGATTGGGTGCAATGTTGTAGTGGCAGCACAACTAAATGAATTCACTGAATTTAAATGGGATTTATAAGTGTTTTCACATTTTACACTGTAAAACAAAAAATCACATAGGATTTATGGTTAAACACTGGAGCTACAGAATTTTACCAGAAATTACATTCAATTGGTATAGCACTTCAATAACCACCAATTTATTGGAACACTATTGTAGATTTTTCATTTCACTGAAACTAAAATTATATTGCTCCACCACCACATGCACACATCCCTTTTTTACTGTATAACTCTAGCAACCACAAGTATTTTATTTTTATTTTTTTAAGAAGAAAATGACTGACTATTCTTCTGTCTGTTCAGATATCACTACTTTTACATGATAAGAGAAGTAATTTTTAAAGAAGGCTCAGCAAAATACCCAGCATTCAATAGTACTGGCATGCTGGATCTTGCAAACTACACTCCTCAACTGCACGGAAAAAAAATAGAAAAAAACAGTCGTACATTGTCTGCAGTACTTTCCACTCATTCGCTTACACTTTGTACTCCATCCTTTCAACACAAAAAGCATCATCCCGCTGTTACAGAGTAAAGAAGGTTGCACAGAGTCCTTTTCTTGCTGTTCTGTCTCTTTAGAACAGAAGGACACTTTGCGCTTCACAGAATGCAAGTCTACAAGTACTGCTGCTTAGATGTGGTTGAATGTTAGGCCCCTAAGAAATACATGTGAAGCAACAGCAATGCTTTACAAGGTGTCTATTGTTTATATAAATAAACATAAAACAGGTTACGAAAACATGCTGTAAAATCCAAATCATATTTTATCATAGTTTCACATGCTTAAACTAATAGTAATTGTTTAGTATAAATGATCGTCATGTGAAAGACATTGTTTAGTATTCTTTCATTCATTCATTCTCTCAACCGCTTATCCTCACAAGGGTCACGGGGGGTGCTAAAGCCTATCCCAGCTATCTACGGGCACCAGGCGGGGGACAACCCTGAATCTGTGGTCAGCCAATCACAGAGCAGAAGGAGACGGACAACAATTTATGCTCAAACACATACCTAGGGGAAATTTAGAGCATTCAACTAGCTTACCCTGCAGGTTTTTAGAATGAAGGAGAAAACCTTTGCAAGCCTGTTTCGAACATTCAAATTCAACACAGTGGTGAGTAACCTAGGTTCCAACCCTAAATCCTAGAACTGTGAGGCTGGGACAAAATGCCGTGGAACAGACCCCGTTTTCAATCTTGCTCTTCACTTTTCTTTGCCTCTAATATTGTATTTGCCATCTTTCCCCTTCTATGAGCCAACAACCAAACACCTTTGCCTACAGACATAGCCTTTTCCATTTCATTATCATTTTTCCAAGTAAAATCCTTCTATGAAATGATGACACAATATATGACCATGACATAACCACAAAGAATCAGACTAGGAGCAGCAGGGAGCCACACAAAATGAAAGTACATGGATAGTTACAAGAACATGAATAGGGAAAAAAATCATGATTATAAAGATCCAAACATGTGCCTTTTTTTTTAATCCTGCTGTGAATTTTACCTAGTTCATCACATCCAATCAAATGCGAGGGCGGCAGCAAATGAATTATTTATCTGCTGCCATCTCTCCTACTCCGCTAAATTGGACGGCTTGTTTTGTCAACGATAGCCAATGAGTTAATGAAAGTATCTTCCGACATTTAAATTATTTTCCAATAGATTAGGAATCTTAATTAAAGACCAGTGGCATTTTCGAGATTATTTTCAGCGGCGCTATTATTAGTGACCTGCCCTTTCAAACCTTGACCTAATCGGACTCTCTCCCAAGGAACAAATAATGACAGTAAGGAGGCTATGTGGAAAGGTAGGGACGAAAAGAATGAACATAATTTACAGTAATTGCTCTACAGTTGTACTGCATACCGGAGGTCATTTAATTCATTCAGATCAAGAACCTCAAATAACATATCGGCTGGTATTGTTGGAGATGGAAATCCAACTCATTTTATCTCTGAGGGCTAGCTGCGAATGCACTTGCATTATGTCAGTAAAATTCTAGAAATCATAGCGAAAGGGTTATTTTTCAAGAAAATCTGTTCCCGAAAGACCGACAAATTGTCTTTATTTGATGCTCTTGTCAGGAGTGGTTGGATTGCCTTTCCTGGCATGACGTCACGATAACTATCAGCTGTCACTAATTACGTGATTAGATTATTTTTGGCGTCACTGGACAAGGTCCAAGTGGACATGGGGAAGCTGGAGCACCTCTTTGAGTCCAGGGCCAAAGAGACGCCATGGGCCAAGAAAGCGCCAGAGAGCAAAAAGTCCGAGATCCTGGTTCTGGACTCCAAGCGGAGCACCGCCATCAACATCGGGATGACGGTCCTGCCCGCCGTTCACGTCATCAAGAGCGCCATCCTCAACTTTGACGACTTTGCCATCAACAAGGAGGGTGTGGAGAAGATCCTGAGCATGACGCCCACAGAGGAGGAGAAGCAGAAGATCCGCGAGGCTCGCTCGGCCAATCCCGACGTTCCCCTGGGGACGGCCGAGGAATTCCTCTCGGGCCTGGCTTCCGTCAGCGCCTTGACCCCCCGCCTGCAGCTGTGGTCTTTCAAACTCAACTATGAGGCACTCGAGCAGGAGATCGCCGAGCCCCTGTTTGACCTGAAGTTGGGCATGGAGCAGCTGGCCGGCAACCGGACCTTCAAGAAGATCCTGGCCACGCTGCTGGCCGTGGGGAACTTCCTCAACGGGTGTCCTCCTCACCAGAATCTTCAGGCTCCCTCCATGGTGAATCAATTCCTCTGGGCATAGGCATAAGATAACTTGGGCGCTCTCTGGTGGTTGTACGCACCTGGGCATCATGATGAAACGGTAAAGGCTTCCCAGGGCGACGTGCATAGCAGTGGTGGGGCGTATGAGTACGCTGCGGCTCTAACTCTTCTACCAGCTGTGGCTCATCTCTAGAAATGATGTGCCTGAGAGCCCCGCACCACGGTGTGTCCATTACAAAATTCCTAAACGATTCTGAGGGGTTTCTTATACATTCCAAGCAGTCCGGTGTCTTCGAGGTGGATGGTTTGCGTCGCCGAGTGCGTCGGCGCGAGCGTGGGTGGCGCTCCGCTGGGTCCATAATGGTTGGATCGTGCTGTTACGATTTCGCCGCGTAGTGCGACGCGATCGTAGGGTAAGTTGAACCCAGATGCAGAGTCGCCGAAGTAATTGGAAAGGTGAGGCAGATCTGTAGCTCTTGTTGGTTGATTTAATAAACGGGGTAACATAACTTAAACAACTTGGCTTGACCACTCATTACAAACGAACTGAACATGCGGCGTGGCGTCAATGGAAACAGCAATTACTACGAGGATTAACAGGAAACAAAACCAGAACTTAACCAGTCGGTCCAACCGCGCCCACAGAAAATCATAATGCTTAAATACCAAAAATAATCTAATCACGTAATTAGTGACAGCTGATAGTTATCGTGACGTCATGCCAGGAAAGGCAATCCAACCACTCCTGACAGCTCTGAGTGATTTTGGATCCTTTGTTTCTCCCCCAAGTAATGAGGACATGTTCTTTTTAAGATAGCTCTCCATCTAAGTCCTACTATAGGTCCAGTCTTGGTAAAAGGTGCATGATGACAACTGATCTATCTGAAATCCAGAATTTGATCTGGATTTCAGATAGATCACCCATGAAATGTCGAAAAAGATGCGGGGTATGATGCTCACAGCACCTGGTATTCCCAAGCGGTCTCCCAATCAGGTACTAACCAGGCCAAACCATGCTTGGCTTCCGAGATAGGACGAGATCGGGCCTTTTCAGGGTGGTATGGCCGTAAGCAGTACTGCTCTTGCAGATGGACACCCATGAAATGTCGAAAAAGATGCGGGGTATGATGCTCACCGCACCTGGTATTCCCAAGCGGTCTCCCAATCAGGTACTAACCAGGCCGACCCATGCTTGGCTGCCGAGATCGGACGAG
Source organism: Stigmatopora nigra (assembly GCF_051989575.1). Taxonomy (NCBI): domain Eukaryota; kingdom Metazoa; phylum Chordata; class Actinopteri; order Syngnathiformes; family Syngnathidae; genus Stigmatopora; species Stigmatopora nigra. Next base: position 2,422,773 of record NW_027551603.1, read on the forward strand.
ATCGGGCGAGATCGGGCCTTATCAGGGTGGTATGGCCGTGAGCGGTACTGCACTAGCAGATGGACACCCATGAAATGTCGCAAAAGATGCGGGGTATGATGCTCTCAGCACCTGGTATTCCCAAGCGGTCTCCCAACCAGGTACTAACCAGGCCGAACAATGCTTGACTTCCGAGATCGGACGAGATCGGGCCTTTTCAGGGTGGTACGGCCGTAAGCGGTACTGCTCTTGCAGATGGACACCCATGAAATGTCGAAAAAGATGCGGGGTATGATGCTCACAGCACCTGGTATTCCCAAGCGGTCTCCCAATCAGGTACTAAACAGGCCGAACCATGCTTGGCTGCAGAGATCGGACGAGATAGGGCCTTTTCAGGGTGGTATGGCCGTAAGCGGTACTGCACTAGCAGATGGACACCCATGAAATGTCGAAAAAGATGCGGGGTATGATGCTCACAGCACCTGGTATTCCCAAGCGGTCTCCCAATCAGGTACTAAACAGGCCGAACCATGCTTGGCTTCCAAGATCGGACGAGATCGGGCCTTTTCAGGGTGGTATGGCCGTGAGCGGTACCGCTCCTGCAGATGGACACCCATGAAATGTCGAAAAAGATGCGGGGTATGATGCTCACAGCACCTGGTATTCCCAAGCGGTCTCCCAATCAGGTACTAAACAGGCCGAACCATGCTTGGCTTCGAAGATCGGACGAGATCGGGCCTTTTCAGGGTGGTATGGCCGTGAGCGGTACTGCACCAGCAGATGGACACCCATGAAATCTCGAAAAAGATGCGGGGTATGATGCTCACAGCACCTGGTATTCCCAAGCGGTCTCCCAATCAGGTACTAAACAGGCCGAACCATGCGTGGCTTCCGAGATCGGACAAGATCGGGCCTTTTCAGGGTGGTATGGCCGTGAGCGGTACTGCACTAGCAGATGGACACCCATGAAATGTCGAAAAAGATGCGGGGTATGATGCTCACAGCACCTGGTATTCCCAAGCGGTCTCCCAATCAGGTACTAACCAGGCCGAACCATGCTTGGCTTCCGAGATCAGAGGAGATCGGGCCTTTTCAGGGTGGTATGGCCGTGAGCGGTACTGCACTAGCAGATGGACACCCATGAAATCTCGAAAAAGATGCGGGGTATGATGCTCACAGCACCTGGTATTCCCAAGCGGTCTCCCAATCAGGTACTAAACAGGCCGAACCATGCGTGGCTTCCGAGATCGGACGAGATCGGGCCTTTTCAGGGTGGTATGGCCGTGAGCGGTACTGCTCTTGCAGATGGACACCCATGAAATGTCGAAAAAGATGCTGGGTATGATGCTTACAGCACCTGGTATTCCCAAGCGGTCTCCCAATCAGGTACTAACCAGGCCGAACCATGCTTGGCTTCCGAGATCGGACGAGATCGGGCCTTTTCAGGGTGGTATGGCCGTGAGCGGTACTGCACTAGCAGATGGACACCCATGAAATGTCGAAAAAGATGCGGGGTATGATGCTCACAGCACCAGGTATTCCCAAGCGGTCTCCCAATCAGGTACTAACCAGGCCGAACCATGCTTGGCTTCCGATATCGGACGAGATCGGGCCTTTTCAGGATGGTATGGCCGTGTGCGGTAATGCACTAGCAGATGGACACCCATGAAATGTCGAAAAAGATGCGGGGTATCATGCTCACAGCACCTGGTATTCCCAAGCGGTCTCCCAATCAGGTACTAACCAGGCCGAACCATGCTTGGCTTCCGAAATCGGACGAGATCGGGCCTTTTCAGGGTGGTATGGCCGTGGGCGGTACTGCACTAGCAGATGGACACCCATGAAATGTCGAAAAAGATGCGGGGTATGATGCTCACAGCACCTGGGATTCCCAAGCGGTCTCCCAATCAGGTACTAACCAGGCCGAACCATGCTTGGCTTCCGAGATCGGACGAGATCGAGCCTTTTCAGGGTGGTATGGCCGTGAGCGGTATCGCTCTTGCAGATGGACACCCATGAAATGTCGTAAAAGATGCGGGGTATGATGCTCACAGCACCTGGTATTCCCAAGCGGTCTCCCAATCAGGTACTAAACAGGCCGAACCATGCTTGGCTGCCGAGATCGGACGAGATCGGGCCTTATCAGGGTTGTATGGCCATGAGCGGTACTGCACTAGCAGATGGACACCCATGAAATGTCGAAAAAGATGCGGGGTATGATGCTCACAGCACCTGGTATTCCCAAGCGGTCTCCCAATCAGGTACTAACCAGGCCGAACCATGCTTGACTGCCGAGATCGGACGAGATCAGGCGAGATCGGGCCTTATCAGGGTGGTATGGCCGTGAGCGGTACTGCTCTTGCAGATGGACACCCATGAAATGTCGAAAAAGATGCGGGGTATGATGCTCACAGCACCTGGTATTCCCAAGCGGTCTCCCAATCAGGTACTAACCAGGCCGAACCATGCTTGGCTGCCGAGATCGGACGAGATCGGACGAGATCGGGCCTTATCAGGGTGGTATGGCCGTGAGCGGTACTGCTCTTGCAGATGGACACCCATGAAATGTCGAAAAAGATGCGGGGTATAATGCTCACAGGACCTGGCATTCCCAAGCGGTCTCCCAATCAGGTACTAACCAGGCCGAACCCTGCTTGGCTTCCGAGATCGGACGAGATCGGGCCTTTTCAGGGTGGTATGGCCGTGAGCGGTACTGTTCTTGCAGATGGACACCCATGAAATGTCGAAAAAGATGCGGGGTATGATGCTCACAGCACCTGGTATTCCCAAGCGGTCTCCCATTCAGGTACTAACCAGGCCGAACCATGCTTGGCTGCCGAGATCGGACGAGATCGGGCGAGATCGGGCCTTATCAGGGTGATATGGCCGTGAGCGGTACTGCTCTTGCAGATGGACACCCATGAAATGTCGAAAAAGATGCGGGGTATGATGCTCACAGCACCTGGTATTCCCAAGCGGTCTCCCAATCACGTACTAAACAGGCCGAACTATGCTTGGCTTCCGAGATCGGACGAGATCGGGCCTTTACAGGGTGATATGGCCTTGAGCAGTACTGCTCTTGCAGATGGACACCCATGAAATGTCGAAAAAGATGCGGGGCATGGTTCTCACAGCACCTGGTATTCCCAAGCGGTCTCCCAATCAGATACTAACCAGGCCGAACCATGCTTGGCTTCCGAGACCGGACGAGATCGAACGAGATCGGGCCTTTTCAGGGTGGTATGGCCGTGAGCGGTACTGCTCTTGCAGATGGACACCCATGAAATGTCGAAAAAGATGCGGGGTATGATGCTCACAGCACCTGGTATTCCGAAGCGGTCTCCCAATCAGGTACTAACCAGGCCGAACCATGCTTGGCTGCCGAGATCGGACGAGATCGGGCCTTATAAGGGTGGTATGGCCGTGAGCGGTACTGCTCTTGCAGATGGACACCAATGAAAAGTCGAAAAAGATGCGGGGTATGATGCTCACAGCACCTGGTATTCCCAAGCGGTCTACCAATCAGGCACTAACCAGGCCGAACAATGCTTGGCTGCCGAGATCGGACGAGATCGGGCCTTTTCAGGGTGGTATGGCCGTGAGCGGTACTGCTATTGCAGATGGACACCAATGAAAAGTCGAAAATGATGCGGGGTATAATGCTCACAGCACCTGGTATTCCCAAGCGGTCTACCAATCAGGTACTAAACAGGCCGAACCATGCTTGGCTTCCAAGATCGGACGAGATCGGGCCTTTTCAGGGTGGTATGGCCGTGAGCGATACTGCTCCTGCAGATGGACACCCATGAAATGTCGAGAAAGATGCGGGGTATGATGCTCACAGCACCTGGTATTCCCAAGCGGTCACCCAATCAGGTACTAACCAGGCCGAACCATGCTTGGCTTCCGAGATCGGATGAGATCGGGCCTTTTCAGGGTGGTATGGCCGTGAGCGGTACTGTACTAGCAGATGGACACCCATGAAATGTCGAAAAAGATGCGGGGTATGATGCTCACAGCACCTGGTATTCCCAAGCGGTCTCCCAATAAGGTACTAACCAGGCCGAACCATGCTTGGCTTCCGAGATCGGACAAGATCGGGCCTTTTCAGGGTGGTATGGCCGTGAGCGGTACTGCTCTTGCAGATGGACACCCATGAAATGTCGAAAAAGATGCGGGGTATGATGCTCACAGCACCTGGTATTCCCAAGCGGTCTCCCAATCAGGTACTAAACAGGCCGAACCATGCTTGGCTGCCGAGATCAGACGAGATCGGGCCTTTTCGGGGTGGTATGGCCGTGAGCGGTACTGCTTTTGCAGATGGACACCCATGAAATGTCGATAAAGATGCGGGGTATGATGCTCACAGCACCTGGTATTCCCAAGCGGTCTCCCAATCAAGTAGTAAACAGGCCGAACCATGCTTGGCTTCCAAGATCGGACGAGATTGGGCCTTTTCAGGGTGGTATGGCCGTGAGTAGTACTGCTCATAAAGATGGACACCCATGAAATGTCGAAAAAAATGCGGGGTATGATGCTCACAGCACCTGGTATTCCCAAGAGGTCTCCCAATCAGGTACTAAACAGGCCGAACCATGCTTGGCTTCCGAGATCGGACGAGATCAGGCCTTTTCAGGGTGGTATGGCCGTGAGCGGTACTGCTCTTGCAGATGGACACCCATGAGCTAAAGTATTAATTCGACCTTCTACACCTGCTACCCAAATCAATTGGGATTTGACATTATTCAAAGTCAGTTGGAATATTCAGGTTATAAAAGAGGGGGGAAAAGGCAGGAATATATACAGCTATGTTTTACTTTTGTGCATTTCAGGCCAAATTGGTATTTGTCTTTGAGTCAGCAATAATAACAAAGGAGTAAAGTCAGCTTGATTGCAGTAAGACTTTTTGCACTCTATACACTCAATTTTCACATGTTGTTTTACTTCTGGACGCTGCAAATGGACTGCACATCTGTTGCATCGTGTGTATATATGTGTATTACCGTACTTTGAATTTTGATTTAAACCTTTACAACCCAACTACCTCAGATCAAGCAATTATAATGTAAAGTAGTAGATGTTTAAAAAAAGCACCAAATGCAAAAAGATAACAAAATAACAATACTAAATAGTCAAATAAGCAACTCCATTATTCTTTTAGAGAAAATATCTCAGCGGGGTCAAGTCATTCAATTCAAATCGACTGGTAATCAGATTCAATTAAAGACTAACTGATTGGGTGCAATGTTGTAGTGGCAGCACAACTAAATGAATTCACTGAATTTAAATGGGATTTGTAAGTGTTTTCACATTTTATACTGTAAAACAAAAAATCACATAGGATTTATGGTTAAACACTGGAGCTACAGAATTTTACCAGAAATTACATTCAATTGGTATAGCACTTCAATAACCACCAATTTATTGGAACACTATTGTAGATTTTTCATTTCACTGAAACTAAAATTATATTGCTCCACCACCACATGCACACACCCCTTTTTTACTGTATAACTCTAGCAACCACAAGTATTTTATTTTTATTTTTTTAAGAAGAAAATGACTGACTATTCTTCTGTCTGTTCAGATATCACTACTTTTACATGATAAGAGAAGTAATTTTTAAAGAAGGCTCAGCAAAATACCCAGCATTCAATAGTACTGGCATGCTGGATCTTGCAAACTACACTCCTCAACTGCACAGAAAAAAAATAGAAAAAAACAGTCATACATTGTCTGCAGTACTTTCCACTCATTCGCTTACACTTTGTACTCCATCCTTTCTACACAAAAAGCATCATCCCGCTGTTACAGAGTAAAGAAGGTTGCACAGAGTCCTTTTCTTGCTGTTCTGTCTCTTTAGAACAGAAGGACACTTTGCGCTTCACAGAATGCAAGTCTACAAGTACTGCTGCTTAGATGTGGTTGAATGTTAGGCCCCTAAGAAATACATGTGAAGCAACAGCAATGCTTTACAAGGTGTCTATTGTTTATATAAATAAACATAAAACAGGTTACGAAAACATGCTGTAAAATCCAAATCATATTTTATCATAGTTTCACATGCTTAAACTAATAGTAATTGTTTAGTATAAATGATCGTCATGTGAAAGACATTGTTTAGTATTCTTTCATTCATTCATTCTCTCAACCGCTTATCCTCACAAGGGTCACGGGGGGTGCTAAGGCCTATCCCAGCTATCTACGGGCACCAGGCGGGGGACAAAAGAATGAACATAATTTAAAGTAATTGCTCTACAGTTGTACTGCATACCGGAGGTCATTTAATTCATTCAGATCAAGAACCTCCAATAACATATCGGCTGGTATTGTTGGAGATGGAAATCCAACTCATTTTATCTCTGAGGGCTAGCTGCGAATGCACTTGCATTATGTCAGTAAAATTCTAGAAATCATAGCGAAAGGGTTATTTTTCAAGAAAATCTGTTCCCGAAAGACCGACAAATTGTCTTTATTTGATGCTCTTGTCAGGAGAGGTTGGATTGCCTTTCCTGGCATGACGTCACGATAACTATCAGCTGTCACTAATTACGTGATTAGATTATTTTTGGCGTCACTGGACAAGGTCCAAGTGGACATGGGGAAGCTGGAGCACCTCTTTGAGTCCAGGGCCAAAGAGATGCCATGGGCCAAGAAAGCGCCAGAGAGCAAAAAGTCCGAGATCCTGGTTCTGGACTCCAAGCGGAGCACCGCCATCAACATCGGGATGACGGTCCTGCCCGCCGTTCACGTCATCAAGAGCGCCATCCTCAACTTTGACGACTTTGCCATCAACAAGGAGGGTGTGGAGAAGATCCTGAGCATGACGCCCACAGAGGAGGAGAAGCAGAAGATCCGCGAGGCTCGCTCGGCCAATCCCGACGTTCCCCTGGGGACGGCCGAGGAATTCCTCTCGGGCCTGGCTTCCGTCAGCGCCTTGACCCCCCGCCTGCAGCTGTGGTCTTTCAAACTCAACTATGAGGCACTCGAGCAGGAGATCGCCGAGCCCCTGTTTGACCTGAAGTTGGGCATGGAGCAGCTGGCCGGCAACCGGACCTTCAAGAAGATCCTGGCCACGCTGCTGGCCGTGGGGAACTTCCTCAACGGGTGTCCTCCTCACCAGAATCTTCAGGCTCCCTCCATGGTGTATCAATTCCTCTGGGCATAGGCATAAGATAACTTGGGCGCTCTCTGGTGGTTGTACGCACCTGGGCATCATGATGAAACGGTAAAGGCTTCCCAGGGCGACGTGCATAGCAGTGGTGGGGCGTACGAGTACGCTGCGGCTCTAACTCTTCTACCAGCTGTGGCTCATCTCTAGAAATGATGTGCCTGAGAGCCCCGCACCACGGTGTGTCCATTACAAAATTCCTAAACGATTCTGAGGGGTTTCTTATACATTCCAAGCAGTCCGGTGTCTTCGAGGTGGATGGTTTGCGTCGCCGAGTGCGTCGGCGCGAGCGTGGGTGGCGCTCCGCTGGGTCCATAATGGTTGGATCGTGCTGTTACGATTTCGCCGCGTAGTGCGACGCGATCGTAGGGTAAGTTGAACCCAGATGCAGAGTCGCCGAAGTAATTGGAAAGGTGAGGCAGATCTGTAGCTCTTGTTGGTTGATTTAATAAACGGGGTAACATAACTTAAACAACTTGGCTTGACCACTCATTACAAACGAACTGAACATGCGGCGTGGCGTCAATGGAAACAGCAATTACTACGAGGATTAACAGGAAACGAAACCAGAACTTAACCAGTCGATCCAACCGCGGTCACAGAAAATCATAATGCTTAAATACCAAAAATAATCTAATCACGTAATTAGTGACAGCTGATAGTTATCGTGACGTCATGCCAGGAAAGGCAATCCAACCACTCCTGACAGCTCTGAGTGATTTTGGATCCTTTGTTTCTCCCCCAAGTAATGAGGACATGTTCTTTTTAAGATAGCTCTCCATCTAAGTCCTACTATAGGTCCAGTCTTGGTAAAAGGTGCATGATGACAACTGATCTATCTGAAATCCAGAATTTGATCTGGATTTCAGATAGATCACCCATGAAATGTCGAAAAAGATGCGGGGTATGATGCTCACAGCACCTGGTATTCCCAAGCGGTCTCCCAATCAGGTACTAACCAGGCCGTACCATGCTTGGCTTCCGAGATCGAACGAGATCGGGCCTTTTCAGGGTGGTATGGCCGTGAGCGGTACTGCTCCTGCAGATGGACACCCATGAAATGTCGAAAAAGATGCGGGGTATGATGCTCACTGCACCTGGTATTCCCAAGCGGTCTCCCAATCAGGTACTAACCAGGCCAAACCATGCTTGGCTTCCGAGATCGGACGAGATCGGGCCTTTTCAGGGTGGTATGGCCGTGAGCGGTACTGCTTTTGCAGATGGACACCCGTGAAATGTCGAAAAAGATGCGGGGTATGCTGCTCACAGCACCTGGTATTCCCAAGCGGTCTCCCAATCAGGTACTAAACAGGCCGAACCATGCTTGGCTTCCGAGATCGGAGGAGATCGGGCCTTTTCAGGGTGGTATGGCCGTGAGCGGTACTGCTCTTGCAGATGGACACCCATGAAATGTCGAAAAAGATGCGGGGTATGATGCTCACAGCACCTGGTATTCCCAAGCGGTCTCCCAATCAGGTACTAACCAGGCCGAACCATGCTTGGCTTCCGAGATCGGACGAGATCGGGCCTTTTCAGGGTGGTATGGCCGTGAACGGTACTGCACTAGCAGATGGACACCCATGAAATGTCGAAAAAGATGCGGGGCATGGTTCTCACAGCACCTGGTATTCCCAAGCGGTCTCCCAATCTGGTACTAAACAAGTCTAACCATGCTTGGCTTCCGAGATCAGGCGAGATCGGGCCTTTTCAGGGTGGTATGGCCGTGAGCGGTACTGCACTAGCAGATGGACACCCATGAAATGTCGAAAAAGATGCGGGGTATGATGCTCACAGCACCTGGTATTCCCAAGCGGTCTCCCAATCAGGTACTAAACAGGCCGAACAATGCTTGGCTTCCGAGATCGGGCAAGATCGGGCCTTTTCAGGGTGGTATGGCCGTGAGCGGTACTGCTCTTGCAGATGGACACCCATGAAATGTCGAAAAAGATGCGGGGTATGATACTCACAGCACCTGGTATTCCCAAGCGGTCTCCCAATCAGGCACTAAACAGGCCGAACCATGCTAGGCTTCCGAGATCGGACGAGATCGGGCCTTTTCAGGGTGGTATGGCCGTGAGCGGTACTGCACTAGCAGATGGACACCCATGAAATGTCGAAAAAGATGCGGGATATGATGCTCACAGCACCTGGTATTCCCAAGCGGTCTCCCAATCAGGTACTATACAGGCCGAACAATGCTTGGCTTCCGAGATCGGACGAGATCGGGCATTTTCAGGGTGGTATGGCCGTGAGCGGTGCTGCTCTTGCAGATGGACACCCATGAAATGTCGAAAAAGATGCGGGGTATGATGCTCACAGCACCTGGTATTCCCAAGCGGTCTCCCAATCAGGTACTAACCAGGCCGAACCATGCTTGGCTGCCAAGATCGGGCGAGATCGGGCCTTATCAGGGTGGTATGGCCGTGAGCGGTACTGCTTTTGCAGATGGACACCCATGAAATGTCGAAAAAGATGCGGGGTATGATGCTCACAGCACCTGGTATTCCCAAGCGGTCTCCCAATCAGGTACTAACCAGGCTGAACCATGCTTGGCTTCCGAGATCGGGCGAGATTGGGCCTTTTCAGGGTGGTATGGCCGTGAGCGGTACTGTTCTTGCAGATGGACACCCATGAAATGTCGAAAAAGATGCGGGGTATGATGCTCACAGCACCTGGTATTTCCAAGCGGTCTCCCAATCAGGTACTAACCAGGCCGAACCATGCTTGGCTGCCGAGATCGGACGAGATCGGGCGAGATCGGGCGAGATCGGGCCTTATCAGGGTGGTATGGCCGTGAGCAGTACTGCACTAGCAGATGGACACCCATGAAATGTCGAAAAAGATGCGGGGTATGATGCTCACAGCACCTGGTATTCCCAAGCGGTCTCACAATCAGGTACTAACCAGGCCGAACTATGTTTGGCTTCCGAGATCGGGCCTTTTCAGGGTGGTATGGCCCTGAGCAGTACTGCACTAGCAGATGGACACCCATGAAATGTCGAAAAAGATGCGGGGTATGATGCTCACAGCACCTGGTATTCCCAAGCGGTCTCCTAATCAGGTACTAACCAGGCCGGACCATGCTTGGCCTCCGAGATCGGTCGAGATCGGGCCTTTTCAGGGTGGTATGGCCGTGAGCAGTACTGCACTAGCAGATGGACACCCATGAAATGTCGAAAAAGATGCGGGGTATGATGCTCACAGCACCTGGTATTCCCAAGCGGTCTCCTAATCAGGTACTAACCAGGCCGGACCATGCTTGGCCTCCGAGATCGGACGAGATCGGGCCTTTTCAGGGTGGTATGGCCGTGAGCGGTACTGCTCTTGCAGATGGACACCCATGAAATGTCGAAAAAGATGCGGGGTATGATGCTCACAGCACCTGGTATTCCCAAGCGGTCTCCCAATCAGGTACTAAACAGGCCGAACCATGCTTGGCTTCCGAGATCGGACGAAATCGGGCCTTTTCAGGGTGGTATGGCCGTGAGCGGTACTGCTCCTGCAGATGGACACCCATGAAATGTCGAAAAAGATGCGGGGTATGATGCTCAGAGCACCTGGTATTCCCAAGCGGTCTCCCAATCAGGTACTAACCAGGCCGAACCATGCTTGGCTTCCGAGACTAGTCGAGATCGGGCCTTTTCAGGGTGGTATGGCCATGAGCAGTACTCTACCAGCAGATGGACACCCATGAAATGTCGAAAAAGATGCGGGGTATGATGCTCACAGCACCTGGTATTCCCAAGCGGTGTCCCAATCAGGTACTAACCAGGCCGAACCATGCTTGGCTGCCGAGATCGGGCGAGATCGGGCCTTTTCAGGGTGGTATGGCCGTGAGCGGTACTGCACTAGCAGATGGACACCCATGAAATGTCGAAAAAGATGCAAGGTATGATGCTCACAGCACCTGGTATTCCCAAGCGGTCTCCCAATCAGGTACTGACCAGGCCGGACCATGCTTGGCCTCCGAGATCGGACGAGATCGGGCCTTTTCAGGGTGGTATGGCCATGAGCGGTACTGCTCCTGCAGATGGACACCCATGAAATGTCGAAAAAGATGCGGGGTATGATGCTCACAGCACCTGGTATTCCCAAGAGGTCTCCCAATCAGGTACTAAACAGGCCGAACTATGCTTGGCTTCCAAGATCGGACGAGATCGGGCCTTTTCAGGGTGGTATGGCCGTGAGCGGTACTGTTCTTGCAGATGGACACCCATGAAATGTCGAAAAAGATGCGGGGTATGATGCTCACAGCACCTGGAATCCCAAGATCGGACGAGATCGGACGAGATCGGGCCTTTTCAGGGTGGTATGGCCGTGAGCGGTACTGCTCTTGCAGATGGACACCCATGAAATGTCGAAAAAGATGCGGGGCATGGTTCTCACAGCACCTGGTATTCCCAAGCGGTCTCCCAATCAGGTACGAACCAGGCCGAACCATGCTTGGCTTCCGAGATCGGATGAGATCAGGCCTTTTCAGGGTGGTATGGCCGTGAGCGGTACCGCTTTTGCAGATGGACACCCATGAAATGTCGAAAAAGATGCGGGGTATGATGCTCACAGCACCTGGTATTCCCAAGCGGTCTCCCAATCAGGTACTAAACAGGCTGAACCATGCTTGGCTTCCGATATCGGACGAGATCAGGCCTTTTCAGGGTGGTATGGCCGTGAGTAGTACTGCTCATGCAGATGGACACCCATGAAATGTCGAAAAAAATGCGGGGTATGATGCTCACAGCACCTGGTATTCCCAAGAGGTCTCCCAATCAGGTACTAAACAGGCCGAACGATGCTTGGCTTCCGAGATCGGACGAGATCAGGCCTTTTCAGGGTGGTATGGCCGTGAGCGGTACTGCTCTTGCAGATGGACACCCATGAGCTAAAGTATTAATTCGACCTTCTACACCTGCTACCCAAATCAATTGGGATTTGACATTATTCAAAGTCAGTTGGAATATTCAGGTTATAAAAGAGGGGGGAAAAGGCAGGAATATATACAGCTATGTTTTACTTTTGTGCATTTCAGGCCAAATTGGTATTTGTCTTTGAGTCAGCAATAATAACAAAGGAGTAAAGTCAGCTTGATTGCAGTAAGACTTTTTGCACTCTATACACTCAATTTTCACATGTTGTTTTACTTCTGGACGCTGCAAATGGACTGCACATCTGTTGCATCGTGTGTATATATGTGTATTACCGTACTTTGAATTTTGATTTAAACCTTTACAACCCAACTACCTCAGATCAAGCAATTATAATGTAAAGTAGTAGATGTTTAAAAAAAGCACCAAATGCAAAAAGATAACAAAATAACAATACTAAATAGTCAAATAAGCAACTCCATTATTCTTTTAGAGAAAATATCTCAGCGGGGTCAAGTCATTCAATTCAAATCGACTGGTAATCAGATTCAATTAAAGACTAACCGATTGGGTGCAATGTTGTAGTGGCAGCACAACTAAATGAATTCACTGAATTTAAATGGGATTTATAAGTGTTTTCACATTTTATACTGTAAAACAAAAAATCACATAGGATTTATGGTTAAACACTGGAGCTACAGAATTTTACCAGAAATTACATTCAATTGGTATAGCACTTCAATAACCACCAATTTATTGGAACACTATTGTAGATTTTTCATTTCACTGAAACTAAAATTATATTGCTCCACCACCACATGCACACACCCCTTTTTTACTGTATAACTCTAGCAACCACAAGTATTTTATTTTTATTTTTTTAAGAAGAAAATGACTGACTATTCATCTGTCTGTTCAGATATCACTACTTTTACATGATAAGAGAAGTAATTTTTAAAGAAGGCTCAGCAAAATACCCAGCATTCAATAGTACTGGCATGCTGGATCTTGCAAACTACACTCCTCAACTGCACGGAAAAAAAATAGAAAAAAACAGTCATACATTGTCTGCAGTACTTTCCACTCATTCGCTTACACTTTGTACTCCATCCTTTCTACACAAAAAGCATCATCCCGCTGTTACAGAGTAAAGAAGGTTGCACAGAGTCCTTTTCTTGCTGTTCTGTCTCTTTAGAACAGAAGGACACTTTGCGCTTCACAGAATGCAAGTCTACAAGTACTGCTGCTTAGATGTGGTTGAATGTTAGGCCCCTAAGAAATACATGTGAAGCAACAGCAATGCTTTACAAGGTGTCTATTGTTTATATAAATAAACATAAAACAGGTTACGAAAACATGCTGTAAAATCCAAATCATATTTTATCATAGTTTCACATGCTTAAACTAATAGTAATTGTTTAGTATAAATGATCGTCATGTGAAAGACATTGTTTAGTATTCTTTCATTCATTCATTCTCTCAACCGCTTATCCTCACAAGGGTCACGGGGGGTGCTAAGGCCTATCCCAGCTATCTACGGGCACCAGGCGGGGGACAAAAGAATGAACATAATTTAAAGTAATTGCTCTACAGTTGTACTGCATACCGGAGGTCATTTAATTCATTCAGATCAAGAACCTCAAATAACATATCGGCTGGTATTGTTGGAGATGGAAATCCAACTCATTTTATCTCTGAGGGCTAGCTGCGAATGCACTTGCATTATGTCAGTAAAATTCTAGAAATCATAGCGAAAGGGTTATTTTTCAAGAAAATCTGTTCCCGAAAGACCGACAAATTGTCTTTATTTGATGCTCTTGTCAGGAGAGGTTGGATTGCCTTTCCTGGCATGACGTCACGATAACTATCAGCTGTCACTAATTACGTGATTAGATTATTTTTGGCGTCACTGGACAAGGTCCAAGTGGACATGGGGAAGCTGGAGCACCTCTTTGAGTCCAGGGCCAAAGAGACGCCATGGGCCAAGAAAGCGCCAGAGAGCAAAAAGTCCGAGATCCTGGTTCTGGACTCCAAGCGGAGCACCGCCATCAACATCGGGATGACGGTCCTGCCCGCCGTTCACGTCATCAAGAGCGCCATCCTCAACTTTGACGACTTTGCCATCAACAAGGAGGGTGTGGAGAAGATCCTGAGCATGACGCCCACAGAGGAGGAGAAGCAGAAGATCCGCGAGGCTCGCTCGGCCAATCCCGACGTTCCCCTGGGGACGGCCGAGGAATTCCTCTCGGGCCTGGCTTCCGTCAGCGCCTTGACCCCCCGCCTGCAGCTGTGGTCTTTCAAACTCAACTATGAGGCACTCGAGCAGGAGATCGCCGAGCCCCTGTTTGACCTGAAGTTGGGCATGGAGCAGCTGGCCGGCAACCGGACCTTCAAGAAGATCCTGGCCACGCTGCTGGCCGTGGGGAACTTCCTCAACGGGTGTCCTCCTCACCAGAATCTTCAGGCTCCCTCCATGGTGAATCAATTCCTCTGGGCATAGGCATAAGATAACTTGGGCGCTCTCTGGTGGTTGTACGCACCTGGGCATCATGATGAAACGGTAAAGGCTTCCCAGGGCGACGTGCATAGCAGTGGTGGGGCGTATGAGTACGCTGCGGCTCTAACTCTTCTACCAGCTGTGGCTCATCTCTAGAAATGATGTGCCTGAGAGCCCCGCACCACGTTGTGTCCATTACAAAATTCCTAAACGATTCTGAGGGGTTTCTTATACATTCCAAGCAGTCCGGTGTCTTCGAGGTGGATGGTTTGCGTCGCCGAGTGCGTCGGCGCGAGCGTGGGTGGCGCTCCGCTGGGTCCATAATGGTTGGATCGTGCTGTTACGATTTCGCCGCGTAGTGCGACGCGATCGTAGGGTAAGTTGAACCCAGATGCAGAGTCGCCGAAGTAATTGGAAAGGTGAGGCAGATCTGTAGCTCTTGTTGGTTGATTTAATAAACGGGGTAACATAACTTAAACAACTTGGCTTGACCACTCATTACAAACGAACTGAACATGCGGCGTGGCGTCAATGGAAACAGCAATTACTACGAGGATTAACAGGAAACGAAACCAGAACTTAACCAGTCGATCCAACCGCGTCCACAGAAAATCATAATGCTTAAATACCAAAAATAATCTAATCACGTAATTAGTGACAGCTGATAGTTATCGTGACGTCATGCCAGGAAAGGCAATCCAACCACTCCTGACAGCTCTGAGTGATTTTGGATCCTTTGTTTCTCCCCCAAGTAATGAGGACATGTTCTTTTTAAGATAGCTCTCCATCTAAGTCCTACTATAGGTCCAGTCTTGGTAAAAGGTGCATGATGACAACTGATCTATCTGAAATCCAGAATTTGATCTGGATTTCAGATAGATCACCCATGAAATGTCGAAAAAGATGCGGGGTATGATGCTCACAGCACCTGGTATTCCCAAGCGGTCTCCCAATCAGGTATTAACCAGGCCGCACCATGCTTGGCTTCCGAGATCGAACGAGTTCGGGCCTTTTCAGGGTGGTATGGCCGTGAGCGGTACTGCACTAGCAGATGGACACCCATGAAATGTCGAAAAAGATGCGGGGTATGATGCTCACAGCACCTGGTATTCCCAAGCGGTCTCCCAATCAGGTATTAACCAGGCCGAACCATGCTTGGCTTCCGAAATCGGGCGAGATCGGGCCTTTTCAGGGTGGTATGGCCGTGAGCGGTACTGCTCTTGCAGATGGACACCCATGAAATGTCGAAAAAGATGTGGGGTATGATGCTCACAGCACCTGGTATTCCCAAGCGGTCTCCCAATCAAGTACTAAACAGGCTGAACCATGCTTGGCTTCCGAGATCGGACGAGATCGGGCCTTTTCAGGGTGGTATGGCCGTGAGCGGTACTGTTCTTGCAGATGGACACCCATGAAATGTCGAAAAAGATGCGGGGTATGATGCTCACAGCACCTGGTATTCCCAAGCGGTCTCCCAATCAGGTACGAACCAGGCCGAACCTTGCTTGGCTTCTGAGATCGGACGAGATCGGGCCTTTTCAGGGTGGTATGGCCGTGAGTGGTACTGCTCTTGCAGATGGACACCCATGAAATGTCGAAAAAGATGCGGGGTATGATGCTCACAGCACCTGGTATTCCGAAGCGGTCTCCCAATCAGGTACTAAACAGGCCGAACCATGCTTGGCTGCCGAGATCGGACGAGATCGGGCCTTATCAGGGTGGTATGGCCGTGAGCGGTACTCTTCTTGCAGATGGACACCCATGAAATGTCGAAAAAGATGCGGGGTATGATGCTCACAGCACCTGGTATTCCCAAGCGGTCTCCCAATCAGGTACTAACCAGGCCGAACCATGCTTGGCTGCCGAGATCGGACGAGATCGGGCCTTTTCAGGGTGGTATGGCCGTGAGCGGTACTGCACTAGCAGATGGACACCCATGAAATGTCGAAAAAGATGCGGGGTATGATGCTCACAGCACCTGGTATTCCCAAGCGGTCTCCCAATCAGGTACTAAACAGGCCGAACCATGCTTGGCTTCCGAGATCGGACGAGATCGGACCTTTTCAGGGTGGTATGGCCGTGAGCGGTACTGCTCATGCAGATGGACACCCATGAAATGTCGAAAAAGATGCGGGGTATGATGCTCACAGCACCTGGTATTCCCAAGCGGTCTCCCAATCAGGTACTAACCAGGCCGAACCATGCTTGGCTGCCGAGATCGGACGAGATCGGACGAGATCGGGCCTTATCAGGGTGGTATGGCCGTGAGCGGTACTGCTCTTGCAGATGGACACCCATGAAATGTCGAAAAAGATGCGGGGTATGATGCTCACAGCACCTGGTATTCCCAAGCGGTCTCCCAATCAGGTACTAAACAGGCCGATCCATGCTTGGCTTCCAAGATCGGACGAGGTCGGGCCTTTTCAGGGTGGTATGGCCATGGCAGGTACTGCACTTGCAGATGGACACCCATGAAATGTCGAAAAAGATGCGGGGTATGATGCTCACAGCACCTGGTATTCCCAAGCGGTCTCCCAATCAGGTACTAACCAGGCCGAACCATGCTTGGCTGCCGAGATCGGACGAGATCGGACGAGATCGGGCCTTATCAGGGTGGTATGGCCGTGAGCGGTACTGCTCTTGCAGATGGACACCCATGAAATGTCGAAAAAGATGCGGGGTATGATGCTCACAGCACCTGGTATTCCCAAGCGGTCTCCCAATCAGGTACTAACCAGGCCGAACCATGCTTGGCTGCCGAGATCGGACGAGATCGGACGAGATCGGGCCTTTTCAGGGTGGTATGGCCGTGAGCGGTACTGCACTAGCAGATGGACACCCATGAAATGTCGAAAAAGATGCGGGGTATGATGCTCACAGCACCTGGCATTCCCAAGCGGTCTCCCAATCAGGTACTAAACAGGCCGAACCATGCTTGGCTTCCGAGATCGGGCGAGATCGGGCCTTTTCAGGGTGGTATGGCCGTGAGCGGTACTGCACCAGCAGATGGACACCCATTAAATGTCGAAAAAGATGCGGGGTATGATGCTCACAGCACCTGGTATTCCCAAGCGGTCTCCCAATCAGGTACTAAACAGGCCGAACCATGCTTGGCTTCCGAGATCAGACGAGATCGGGCCTTTTCAGGGTGGTATGGCCGTGAGCGGCACTGCTTTTGCAGATGGACACCCATTTAATGTCGAAAAAGATGCGGGGTATGATGCTCACAGCACCTGGTATTCCCAAGCGGTCTCCCAATCAGGTACTAAACAGGCCGAACCATGCTTGGCTTCCGAGATCGGACGAGATCGGGCGAGATCGGGCCTTATCAGGGTGATATGGCCGTGAGCGGTACTGCTCTTGCAGATGGACACCCATGAAATGTCGAAAAAGATGCGGGGTATGATGCTCACAGCACCTGGTATTCCCAAGCGGTCTCCCAATCAGGTACTAAACAGGCCGAACCATGCTTGGCTTCCGAGATCGGACGAGATCGGGCCTTTTCAGGGTGGTATGGCCGTGAGCGGTACTGCTTTTACAGATGGACACCCATGAAATGTCGAAAAAGATGCGGGGTATGATGCTCACAGCACCTGGTATTCCCAAGCGGTCTCCCAATCAGGTACTAACCAGGCCGAACCATGCTTAGCTTTCGAGATCGGACGAGATCGGGCCTTTTCAGGGTGGTATGGCCGTGAGCGGTACTTTTTTTGCAGATGGACACCCATGAAATGTCGGAAAAGATGCGGGGCATGGTTCTCACAGCACCTGGTATTCCCAAGCGGTCTCCCAATCAGGTACTAAACAGGCCGAACGATGCTTGGCTTCCGAGATCGGACGAGATCGTGCCTTTTCAGGGTGGTATGGCCGTGAGCGGTACTGCACTAGCAGATGGACACCCATGAAATGTCGAAAAAGATGCGGGGCAAGATGCTCACAGCACCTGGTATTCCCAAGCGGTCTCCCAATCAGGTACTAACCAGGCCGAACCATGCTTGGCTTCCAAGATCGCACGAGATCGGGCCTTTTCAGGGTGGTATGGCCGTGAGCGGTACTGCACTAGCAGATGGACACTGTCAGGTTCATTAATAATTACCTTCGTCCGTAATTATCAATAACTGCAGGAAGACATCTTATTCAATTATTGACATTTAATTAAATAGAAATGGATACAACAGATAAAAGCCTCCGGAGGGGAGCGTTACAGCAAGTGTCACCTTACAACTTCCGAACGTCTTCCCGAATAGACGTTTTCGTCCCATTCTTATGGTCACAAGTTACAGAGTTGTTGATCATTCCATCACGTATGAGTAAAAACAACATCTGGGACTACAATAACAATCAAAGTATTTTACTAATAACAAAAACAGGGACTAGACCTAACAACATGTAGATTAGAGTAATTATACAACCTCCTTGACCTAAGAATCATATAATATAATCATAATCATATAATCGTTACATACAGAAAAACCCGAAGTGTACGGTTACATAACGATCACAATATTCTTGTTATTGTCCGAATAGCCCTGTCCTCGTCACCAAGGGCCCACCAAATCTCAAGGACCCAGATTGGATGGATTGTTTGTATAACCATC
Organism: Stigmatopora nigra; assembly: GCF_051989575.1. NCBI lineage: Eukaryota > Metazoa > Chordata > Actinopteri > Syngnathiformes > Syngnathidae > Stigmatopora > Stigmatopora nigra. Next base: position 2,441,880 of record NW_027551603.1, read on the forward strand.
CTGGAACAGGCTGTCCAGGTTAAAGATGACTTGGTGTGACCTCAACACTTTTGAAAAACAGAAAGAGAATGATTTAACAAAGTAATGAATTAATACAGAGAAAAGAAAGAGAATGATTTAATAAAGAAATGAATTAATATAACTATTATAATAGTAAAACAGAACAAACCCAACAGACACCCATGAAATGTCGAAAAAGATGCGGGGTATGATGCTCACAGCACCTGGTATTCCCAAGCGGTCTCCCAATCAGGTACTAAACAGGCCGAACTATGCTTGGCTTCCGAGATCGGACGAGATCGGGCCTTTTCAGGGTGGTATGGCCATGAGCGGTACTGCACTAGCAGATGGACACCCATGAAATGTCGAAAAAGATGCGGGGTATGATGCTCACTGCACCTGGTATTCCCAAGCGGTCTCCCAATCTGGTACTAAACAAGTCTATCCATGCTTGGCTTCCGAGATCGGGCGAGATCGGGCCTTTTCAGGGTGGTATGGCCGTGAGCGGTACTGCTTTTGCAGATGGACACCCATGAAATGTCGAAAAAGATGCGGGGTATGATGCTCACAGCACCTGGTATTCCCAAACGGTCTCCCAACCAGGTACTAACCAGGCCCAACCATGCTTGGCTTCCAAGATCGGACGAGATCGGGCCTTTTCAGGGTGGTATGGCCGTGAGCGGTACTGCACTAGCAGATGGACACCCATGAAATGTCGAAAAAGACGCGGGGTATGATGCTCACAGCACCTGGTATTCCTAAGCGGTCTCCCAATCAGGTACTAACCAGGCCGAACCATGCTTGGCTTCCGAGATCGGACGAGATCAGGCCTTTTCAGGGTGGTATGGCCGTGAGCGGTACTGCTCTTGCAGATGGACACCCATGAGCTAAAGTATTAATTCGACCTTCTACACCTGCTACCCAAATCAATTGGGATTTGACATTGTTCAAAGTCAGTTGGAATATTCAGGTTATAAAAGAGGGGGGAAAAGGCAGGAATATATACAGCTATGTTTTACTTTTGTGCATTTCAGGCCAAATTGGTATTTGTCTTTGAGTCAGCAATAATAACAAAGGAGTAAAGTCAGCTTGATTGCAGTAAGACTTTTTGCACTCTATACACTCAATTTTCACATGTTGTTTTACTTCTGGACGCTGCAAATGGACTGCACATCTGTTGCATCGTGTGTATATATGTGTATTACCGTACTTTGAAGTTTGATTTAAACCTTTACAACCCAACTGCCTCAGATCAAGCAATTATAATGTAAAGTAGTAGATGTTTAAAAAAAGCACCAAATGCAAAAAGATAACAAAATAACAATACTAAATAGTCAAATAAGCAACTCCATTATTCTTTTAGAGAAAATATCTCAGCGGGGTCAAGTCATTCAATTCAAATCGACTGGTAATCAGATTCAATTAAAGACTAACCGATTGGGTGCAATGTTGTAGTGGCAGCACAACTAAATGAATTCACTGAATTTAAATGGGATTTATAAGTGTTTTCACATTTTATACTGTAAAACAAAAAATCACATAGGATTTATGGTTAAACACTGGAGCTACAGAATTTTACCAGAAATTACATTCAATTGGTATAGCACTTCAATAACCACCAATTTATTGGAACACTATTGTAGATTTTTCATTTCACTGAAACTAAAATTATATTGCTCCACCACCACATGCACACACCCCTTTTTTACTGTATAACTCTAGCAACCACAAGTATTTTATTTTTATTTTTTTAAGAAGAAAATGACTGACTATTCTTCTGTCTGTTCAGATATCACTACTTTTACATGATAAGAGAAGTAATTTTTAAAGAAGGCTCAGCAAAATACCCAGCATTCAATAGTACTGGCATGCTGGATCTTGCAAACTACACTCCTCAACTGCACGGAAAAAAAATAGAAAAAAACAGTCATACATTGTCTGCAGTACTTTCCACTCATTCGCTTACACTTTGTACTCCATCCTTTCTACACAAAAAGCATCATCCCGCTGTTACAGAGTAAAGAAGGTTGCACAGAGTCCTTTTCTTGCTGTTCTGTCTCTTTAGAACAGAAGGACACTTTGCGCTTCACAGAATGCAAGTCTACAAGTACTGCTGCTTAGATGTGGTTGAATGTTAGGCCCCTAAGAAATACATGTGAAGCAACAGCAATGCTTTACAAGGTGTCTATTGTTTATATAAATAAACATAAAACAGGTTACGAAAACATGCTGTAAAATCCAAATCATATTTTATCATAGTTTCACATGCTTAAACTAATAGTAATTGTTTAGTATAAATGATCGTCATGTGAAAGACATTGTTTAGTATTCTTTCATTCATTCATTCTCTCAACCGCTTATCCTCACAAGGGTCACGGGGGGTGCTAAGGCCTATCCCAGCTATCTACGGGCACCAGGCGGGGGACAAAAGAATGAACATAATTTAAAGTAATTGCTCTACAGTTGTACTGCATACCGGAGGTCATTTAATTCATTCAGATCAAGAACCTCAAATAACATATCGGCTGGTATTGTTGGAGATGGAAATCCAACTCATTTTATCTCTGAGGGCTAGCTGCGAATGCACTTGCATTATGTCAGTAAAATTCTAGAAATCATAGCGAAAGGGTTATTTTTCAAGAAAATCTGTTCCCGAAAGACCGACAAATTGTCTTTATTTGATGCTCTTGTCAGGAGAGGTTGGATTGCCTTTCCTGGCATGACGTCACGATAACTATCAGCTGTCACTAATTACGTGATTAGATTATTTTTGGCGTCACTGGACAAGGTCCAAGTGGACATGGGGAAGCTGGAGCACCTCTTTGAGTCCAGGGCCAAAGAGACGCCATGGGCCAAGAAAGCGCCAGAGAGCAAAAAGTCCGAGATCCTGGTTCTGGACTCCAAGCGGAGCACCGCCATCAACATCGGGATGACGGTCCTGCCCGCCGTTCACGTCATCAAGAGCGCCATCCTCAACTTTGACGACTTTGCCATCAACAAGGAGGGTGTGGAGAAGATCCTGAGCATGACGCCCACAGAGGAGGAGAAGCAGAAGATCCGCGAGGCTCGCTCGGCCAATCCCGACGTTCCCCTGGGGACGGCCGAGGAATTCCTCTCGGGCCTGGCTTCCGTCAGCGCCTTGACCCCCCGCCTGCAGCTGTGGTCTTTCAAACTCAACTATGAGGCACTCGAGCAGGAGATCGCCGAGCCCCTGTTTGACCTGAAGTTGGGCATGGAGCAGCTGGCCGGCAACCGGACCTTCAAGAAGATCCTGGCCACGCTGCTGGCCGTGGGGAACTTCCTCAACGGGTGTCCTCCTCACCAGAATCTTCAGGCTCCCTCCATGGTGAATCAATTCCTCTGGGCATAGGCATAAGATAACTTGGGCGCTCTCTGGTGGTTGTACGCACCTGGGCATCATGATGAAACGGTAAAGGCTTCCCAGGGCGACGTGCATAGCAGTGGTGGGGCGTATGAGTACGCTGCGGCTCTAACTCTTCTACCAGCTGTGGCTCATCTCTAGAAATGATGTGCCTGAGAGCCCCGCACCACGGTGTGTCCATTACAAAATTCCTAAACGATTCTGAGGGGTTTCTTATACATTCCAAGCAGTCCGGTGTCTTCGAGGTGGATGGTTTGCGTCGCCGAGTGCGTCGGCGCGAGCGTGGGTGGCGCTCCGCTGGGTCCATAATGGTTGGATCGTGCTGTTACGATTTCGCCGCGTAGTGCGACGCGATCGTAGGGTAAGTTGAACCCAGATGCAGAGTCGCCGAAGTAATTGGAAAGGTGAGGCAGATCTGTAGCTCTTGTTGGTTGATTTAATAAACGGGGTAACATAACTTAAACAACTTGGCTTGACCACTCATTACAAACGAACTGAACATGCGGCGTGGCGTCAATGGAAACAGCAATTACTACGAGGATTAACAGGAAACGAAACCAGAACTTAACCAGTCGATCCAACCGCGTCCACAGAAAATCATAATGCTTAAATACCAAAAATAATCTAATCACGTAATTAGTGACAGCTGATAGTTATCGTGACGTCATGCCAGGAAAGGCAATCCAACCACTCCTGACAGCTCTGAGTGATTTTGGATCCTTTGTTTCTCCCCCAAGTAATGAGGACATGTTCTTTTTAAGATAGCTCTCCATCTAAGTCCTACTATAGGTCCAGTCTTGGTAAAAGGTGCATGATGACAACTGATCTATCTGAAATCCAGAATTTGATCTGGATTTCAGATAGATCACCCATGAAATGTCGAAAAAGATGCGGGGTATGATGCTCACAGCACCTGGTATTCCCAAGCGGTCTCCCAATCAGGTACGATCCAGGCCGAACCTTGCTTGGCTTCTGAGATCGGACGAGATCGGGCCTTTTCAGGGTGGTATGGCCGTGAGCGGTACTGCTCTTGCAGATGGACACCCATGAAATGTCGAAAAAGATGCGGGGTATGATGCTCACAGCACCTGGCATTCCGAAGCGGTCTCCCAATCAGGTACTAAACAGGCCGAACCATGCTTGGCTGCCGAGATCGGACGAGATCGGGCCTTTTCAGGGTGGTATGGCCGTGAGCGGTACTGCACTAGCAGATGGACACCCATGAAATGTCGAAAAAGATGCGGGGTATGATGCTCACAGCACCTGGTATTTCCAAGCGGTCTCCCAATCAGGTACTAACCAGTCCGAACCATGCCTGGCTTCCGAGATAGGACGAGATCGGGCCTTTTCAGGGTGGTATGGCCGTGAGCGGTACTGCACTAGCAGATGGACACCCATGAAATGTCGAAAAAGATGCGGAGTATGATGCTCACAGCACCTGGTATTCCCAAGCGGTCTCCCAATCAGGTACTAACCAGGCCGAACCATGCTTGGCTGCCAAGATCGGGCGAGATCTGGCCTTTTCAGGGTGGTATGGCCGTGAGCGGTACTGCTCATGCAGATGGACACCCATTAAATGTCGAAAAAGATGCGGGGTATGATGCTCACAGCACCTGGTATTTCCAAGCGGTCTCCCAATCAGGTACTAACCAGGCCGAACCATGCTTGGCTTCCGAGATCGGACAATCGGGCCTTTTCAGGGTGGTATGGCCGTGAGCGGTACTGCACCACCAGATGGACACCCATGAAATGTCGAAAAAGATGCGGGGTATGATGCTCACAGCACCTGATATCCCCAAGCGGTTTCCCAATCAGCTACTAACCAGGCCGAACCATGCTTGGCTTCCGAAATCGGACGAGATCGGGCCTTTTCAGGGTGGTATGGCCGTGAGCGGTGCTGCACTAGCAGATGGACACCCATGAAATGTCGAAAAAGATGAGGGGTATGATGCTCACAGCACCTGGTATTCCCAAGCGGTCTCCCAATCAGGTACTAACCAGGCTGAACCATGCTTGGCTTCCGAGATCGGACGAGATCGGGCTTTTTCAGGGTGGTATGGCCGTGAGCGGTACTGCTCTTGCAGATGGACACCCATGAAATGTCGAAAAAGATGCGGGGTATGATGCTCACAGCACCTGGTATTCCCAAGCGGTCTCCCAATCAGGTACTAAACAGGCCGAACCATGCTTGGCTGCCGAGATCGGACGAGATCGGGCCTTTTCAGGGTGGTATGGCCGTGAGCGGTACTGCACTAGCAGATGGACACCCGTGAAATGTCGAAAAAGATGCGGGGTATGATGCTCACAGCACCTGGTATTCCCAAGCGGTCTCCCAACCAGGTACTAACCAGGCTGAACCATGCTTGACTTCCGAGATCGAACGAGATCGGGCCTTTTCAGGGTGGTATGGCCGTGAGCGTTACTGCTTTTGCAGATGGACACCCATGAGATGTCGAAAAAGATGCAGGGTATGATGCTCACAGTACCTGGTATTCCCAAGCGGTCTCCCAATCAGGTACTAACCAGGCCGAACCATGCTTGGCTTCCAAGTTCGGACGAGATCGGGCCTTTTCAGGGTGGTATGGCCGTGAGCGGTATTGTCTTTGCAGATGGACACCCATGAAATGTCGAAAAAGATGCGGGGTATGATGCTCACAGCACCTGGTATTCCCAAGCGGTCTCCCAATCAGGTACTAACCAGGCCGAAACATGCTTGGCTTCCGAGATCGGGCGAGATCGGGCCTTTTCAGGGTGGTATGGCCGTGAGCGGTACTGCTTTTGCAGATGGACACCCATGAAATGTCGAAAAAGATGCGGGGTATGATGCTCACAGCACGTGGTATTCCCAAGCGGTCTCCCAATCAGGTACTAACCAGGCCGAACAATGCTTGGCTGCCGAGATCGGACGAGATCGGACGAGATCGGGCCTTTTCAGGGTGGTATGGCTGTGAGCGGTACTGCACTAGCAGATGGACACCCATGAAATGTCGAAAAAGATGCGGGGTATGATGCTCACAGCACCTGGTATCCCCAAGCGGTCTCCCAATCAGGTACTAACCAGGTCGAACAATGCTTGGCTTCCTAGATCGGACGAGATCGGACGAGATCAGGCCTTTTCAGGGTGGTATGGCCGTGAGCGGTACTGCACTAGCAGATGGACACCCATGAAATGTCGAAAAAGATGCGGGGTATGATGCTCACAGCACCTGGTATTCCCAAGCGGTCTCCCAATTAGGTACTAACCAGGCCGATCCATGTTTGGCTTCCGAGATCGGACGAGATCGGACGAGATCGGGCCTTTTCAGGGTGGTATGGCCGTGAGCGGTACTGCACTAGCAGATGGACACCCATGAAATGTCGAAAAAGATGCGGGGTATGATGCTCACAGCACCTGGTATTCCCAAGCGGTCTCCCAATCAGGTACTAACCAGGCCGAACCATGCTTGGCTTCCTAGATCGGGCGAGATCGGGCCTTTTCAGGGTGGTATGGCCATGAGCAGTACTGCTTTTGCAGATGGACACCCATGAAATGTCGAAAAAGATGCGGGGAATGATGCTCACAGCACCTGGTATTCCCAAGTGGTCTCCCAATCAGGTACTTACCAGGCCGAACCATGCTTGCCTTCCGAAATCGGAGGAGATTGGGCCTTTTCAGGGTGGTATGGCCGTGAGCGGTACTACTCTTGCAGATGGACACCCATGAAATGTCGAAAAAGATGCGGGGCAAGATGCTCACAGCACCTGGTATTCCCAAGCGGTCTCCCAATCAGGTACTAAACAGGCGGAACCCTGCTTGGCTTCCGAGATCGGACGAGATCGGGCCTTTTCAGGGTGGTATGGCCGTGAGCGGTACTGCACTAGCAGATGGACACCCATGAAATGTCGAAAAAGATGCGGGGTATGATGTTCACAGCACCTGGTATTCCCAAGCGGTCTCCCAATCAGGTACTAACCAGGCCAAACCATGCTTGGCTGCCGAGATCGGACGAGATCGGGCGAGATCGGGCCTTATCAGGGTGGTATGGCCGTGAGCGGTACTGCTTTGCAGATGGACACCCATGAAATGTCGAAAAAGATGCAGGGTATGATGCTCACAGCACCTGGTATTCCCAAGCGGTCTCCCAATCAGGTACTAAACAGGCCGAACCATGCTTGGCTTCCGAGATCGGGCGAGATCGGGCCTTTTCAGGGTGGTATGGCCGTGAGCGATACTGCTTTTGCAGATGGACACCCATGAAATGTCGAAAAAGATGCGGGGTATGATGCTCACAGCACCTGGTATTCCCAAGCGGTCTCCCAATCAGGTACTAAACAGGCCGAACCATGCTTGGCTTCCAAGTTCGGACGAGATCGGGCCTTTTCAGGGTGGTATGGCCGTGAGCGGTACCGCTCTTGCAGATGGACACCCATGAAATGTCGAAAAAGATGCGGGGTATGATGCTCACAGCACCTGGTATTCCCAAGCGGTCTCCCAATCAGGTACTAAACAGGCCGAACCATGCTTGGCTGCCGAGACAGGACGAGATCGGGCCTTTTCAGGGTGGTATGGCCGTGAGCGGTACTGCACTAGCAGATGGACACCCATGAAATGTCGAAAAAGATGCGGGGTATGATGCTCACAGCACCTGGTATTCCCAAGCGGTCTCCTAACCAGGTACTAACCAGGCCGAACCATGCTTGGCGTCCCAGATCGAACGAGATCAGGCCTTTTCAGGGTGGTATGGCCGTGAGCAGTACTGCTCTTGCAGATGGACACCCATGAAATGTCGAAAAAGATGCAGGGTATGATGCTCACAGCACCTGGTATTCCCAAGCGGTCTCCCAATCAGGTACTAAACAGGCCGAACCATGCTTGGCTGCCGAGATCGGACCAGATCGGGCCTTTTCAGGGTGGTATGGCCGTGAGCGGTACTGCACTAGCAGATGGACACCCATGAAATGTCGAAAAAGATGCGGGGTATGATGCACACAGCACCTGGTATTCCCAAGCGGTCTCCCAACCAGGTACTAACCAGGCCGAACCATGCTTGACTTCCGAGATCGGATGAGATCGGGCCTTTTCAGGGTGGTACGGCCGTGAGCGGTACTGCTCTTGCAGATGGACACCCATGAAATGTCGAAAAAGATGCGGGGTATGATGCTCACAGCACCTGGTATTCCCAAGCGGTCTCCCAATCAGGTACTAACCAGGCCGAACCATGCTTGGCTTCCGAGATCGGGCGAGATCGGGCCTTTTCAGGGTGGTATGGCCGTGAGCGATACTGCTCTTGCAGATGGACACCCATGAAATGTCGAAAAAGATGCGGGGTATGATGCTCACAGCACCTGGTATTCCCAAACGGTCTCCCAATCAGGTACTAAACAGGCCGAACCATGCTTGGCTTCCAAGATCGGACGAGATCGGGCCTTTTCAGGGTGGTATGGCCATTAGCGGTCCCGCTCTTGCAGATGGACACCCATGAAATGTCGAAAAAGATGCGGGGTATGATGCTCACAGCACCTGGTATTCCCAAGCGGTCTCCCAATCAGGTACTAAACAGGCCGAACCATGCTTGGCTGCCGAGACAGGACGAGATCGGGCCTTTTCAGGGTGGTATGGACGTGAGCGGTACTGCACTAGCAGATGGACACCCATGAAATGTCGAAAAAGATGCGGGGTATGATGCTCACAGCACCTGGTATTCCCAAGCGGTCTCCCAACCAGGTACTAACCAGGCCGAACCATGCTTGGCTTCCCAGATCGAACGAGATCGGGCCTTTTCAGGGTGGTATGGCCGTGAGCGGTACTGCTTTTGCAGATGGACACCCATGAAATGTCGAAAAAGATGCGGGGTATGATGCTCACAGCACCTGGTATTCCCAATCGGTCTCCCAATCAGGTACTAACCAGGCCGATCCATGCTTGGCTTCCGAGATCGGGCGAGATCGGGCCTTTTCAGGGTGGTATGGCCGTGAGCGGTAGTGCTCTTGCAGATGGACACCCATGAAATGTCGAAAAAGATGCGGGGTATGATGCTCACAGCACCTGGTATTCCCAAGCGGTCTCCCAATCAGGTACTAAACAGGCCGAACCATGCTTGGCTTCCAAGATCGGACGAGATCGGGCCTTTTCAGGGTGGTATGGCCGTAAGCGGTACCACTTTTGCAGATGGACACCCATGAAATGTCGAAAAAGATGCGGGATATGATGCTCACAGCATCTGGTATTCCCAAGCGGTCTCCCAATCAGGTACTAACCAGGCCAAACCATGCTTGACTGCCGAGATTGGACGAGATCAGGCGAGATCGGGCCTTATCAGGGTGGTATGGCCGTGAGCGGTACTGCTCTTGCAGATGGACACCCATGAAATGTCGAAAAAGATGCGGGGTATGATGCTCACAGCACCTGGTATTCCCAAGCGGTCTCCCAATCAGGTCCTAACCAGGCCGAACGATGCTTGGCTTCCGAGATCGGACGAGATCGGGCCTTTTCAGGGTGGTATGGCCGTGAGCGGTACTGCTCTTGCAGATGGACACCCATGAAATGTCGAAAAAGATGCGGGGTATGACGCTCACAGCACCTGGTATTCCCAAGCGGTCTCCCAATCAGGTACTAACCAGGCCGAACAATGCTTGGCTGCCGAGATCGGACGAGATCGGGCCTTTTCAGGGTGGTATGGCCGTGAGCGGTACTGCTCTTGCAGATGGACACCCATGAAATGTCGAAAAAGATGCGGGGTATGATGCTCACAGCACCTGGTATTCCCAAGCGGTCTCCCAATCAGGTACTAACCAGGCCGAACCATACTTGGCTTCCGAGTTCGGACGAGAATCGGGCTTTTTCAGGGTGGTATGGCCGTGAACGATACTGCTCTCGCAGATGGACACCCATGAAATGTCGAAAAAGATGCGGGGTATGACGCACACAGCACCTGGTATTCCCAAGCGGTCTCCCAATCAGGTACTAACCAGGCTGAACCATGCTTGGCTTCCGAGATCGGACGAGATCGGGCCTTTTCAGGGTGGTATGGCCGTGAGCGGTACTGCTCTCGCAGATGGACACCCATGAAATGTCGAAAAAGATGCGGGGTATGATGCTCACAGCACCTGGTATTCCCAAGCGGTCTCCCAACCAGGTACTAACCAGGCCGAACCATGCTTGGCTTCCGAGATCGGACGAGATCGGGCCTTTTCAGGGTGGTATGGCCGTGAGCGGTACTGCTCTTGCAGATGGACACCCATGAAATGTCGAAAAAGATGCAGGGTATGATGCTCACAGCACCTGGTATTCCCAAGCGGTCTCCCAATCAGGTACTAACCAGGCCGAACCATGCTTGGCTTCCGAGATCGGGCCTTTTCAGGGTGGTATGGCCGTGAGCGGTACTGCTTTGCAGATGGACACCCATGAAATGTCGAAAAAGATGCGGGGTATGATGCTCACAGCACCTGGTATTCCCAAGCGGTCTCCCAATCAGGTACTAAACAGGCCGAACCATGCTTGGCTTCCAAGATCGGACGAGATCGGGCCTTTTCAGGGTGGTATGGCCATGAGCGGTACCGCTCTTGCAGATGGACACCCATGAAATGTCGAAAAAGATGCGGGGTATGATGCTCACAGCACCTGGTATTCCCAAGCGGTCTCCCAATCAGGTACTAAACAGGCCGAACCATGCTTGGCTGCCGAGACAGGACGAGATCGGGCCTTTTCAGGGTGGTTTTGCCGTGAGCGGTACTGCACTAGCAGATGGACACCCATGAAATGTCGAAAAAGATGCGGGGTATGATGCTCACAGCACCTGGTATTCCCAAGCGGTCTCCCAACCAGGTACTAACCAGGCCGAACCACGCTTGGCTTCCGAGATCGGACGAGATCGGGCCTTTTCAGGGTGGTATGGCCGTGAGCGGTACTGCTCTTGCAGATGGACACCCATGAAATGTCGAAAAAGATGCGGGGTATGATGCTCACAGCACCTGGTATTCCCAAGCGGTCTCCCAATCAGGTACTAACCAGGCCGAACCATGCTTGGCTGCCGAGATCGGACGAGATCGGACGAGATCGGGCCTTATCAGGGTGGTATGGCCGTGAGCGGTACTGCTCTTGCAGATGGACACCCATGAAATGTCGAAAAAGATGCGGGGTATGATGCTCACAGGACCTGGCATTCCCAAGCGGTCTCCCAATCAGGTACTAACCAGGCCGAACCATGCTTGGCTGCTGAGATCGGACGAGATCGGGCGAGATCGGGCCTTATCAGGGTGGTATGGCCGTGAGCGGTACTGCTCTTGCAGATGGACACCCATGAAATGTCGAAAAAGATGCGGGGTATGATGCTCACAGCACCTGGTATTCCCAAGCGGTCTCCCAATCAGGTACTAACCAGGCTGAACCATGCTTAGCTGCCGAGATCGGACGAGATCGGGCCTTATCAGGGTGGTATGGCCGTGAGCGGTACACTGCTTGCAGATGGACACCCATGAAATGTCGAAAAAGATGCGGGGTATGATGCTCACAGCACCTGGTATTCCCAAGCGGTCTCCCAATCAGGTACTAACCAGGCCGAACCATGCTTGGCTGCCGAGACCGGACGAGATCGGGCGAGATCGGGCCTTATCAGGGTGGTATGGCCGTGAGCGGTACTGCTCTTGCAGATGGACACCCATGAAATGTCGAAAAAGATGCGGGGTATGATGCTCACAGCACCTGGTATTCCCAAGCGGTCTCCCAATCAGGTACTAACCAGGCCGAACCATGCTTGGCTGCCGAGATCGGACGAGATCGGGCCTTTTCAGGGTGGTATGGCCGTGAGCGGTACTGCACTAGCAGATGGACACCCATGAAATGTCGAAAAAGATGCGGGGTATGATGCTCACAGCACCTGGTATTCCCAAGCGGTCTCCCAATCAGGTACTAAACAGGCCGAACCATGCTTGGCTTCCGAGATCGGACGAGATCGGACCTTTTCAGGGTGGTATGGCCGTGAGCGGTACTGCTCATGCAGATGGACACCCATGAAATGTCGAAAAAGATGCGGGGTATGATGCTCACAGCACCTGGTATTCCCAAGCGGTCTCCCAATCAGGTACTAACCAGGCCGAACCATGCTTGGCTGCTGAGATCGGACGAGATCGGGCGAGATCGGGCCTTATCAGGGTGGTATGGCCGTGAGCGGTACTGCTCTTGCAGATGGACACCCATGAAATGTCGAAAAAGATGCGGGGTATGATGCTCACAGCACCTGGTATTCCCAAGCGGTCTCCCAATCAGGTACTAACCAGGCTGAACCATGCTTGGCTGCCAAGATCGGACGAGATCGGGCCTTATCAGGGTGGTATGGCCGTGAGCAGTACTCTGCTTGCAGATGGACACCCATGAAATGTCGAAAAAGATGCGGGGTATGATGCTCACAGCACCTGGTATTCCCAAGCGGTCTCCCAATCAGGTACTAACCAGGCCGAATCATGCTTGGCTGCCGAGACCGGACGAGATCAGGCGAGATCGGGCCTTATCAGGGTGGTATGGCCGTGAGCGGTACTGCTCTTGCAGATGGACACCCATGAAATGTCGAAAAAGATGCGGGGTATGATGCTCACAGCACCTGGTATTCCCAAGCGGTCTCCCAATCAGGTACTAACCAGGCCGAACCATGCTTGGCTGCCGAGATCGGACGAGATCGGGCCTTTTCAGGGTGGTATGGCCGTGAGCGGTACTGCACTAGCAGATGGACACCCATGAAATGTCGAAAAAGATGCGGGGTATGATGCTCACAGCACCTGGTATTCCCAAGCGGTCTCCCAATCAGGTACTAAACAGGCCGAACCATGCTTGGCTTCCGAGATCGGACGAGATCGGACCTTTTCAGGGTGGTATGGCCGTGAGCGGTACTGCTCATGCAGATGGACACCCATGAAATGTCGAAAAAGATGCGGGGTATGATGCTCACAGCACCTGGTATTCCCAAGCGGTCTCCCAATCAGGTACTAAACAGGCCGAACCATGCTTGGCTTCCGAGATCGGGCCTTTTCAGGGTGGTATGGCCGTGAGCGGTACTGCACTAGCAGATGGTCACCCATGAAATGTCGAAAAAGATGCGGGGTATGATGCTCACAGCACCTGGTATTCCCAAGCGGTCTCCCAATCAGGTACTAACCAGGCCGAACGATGCTTGGCTTCCGAGATCGGACGAGATCGGGCCTTTTCAGGGTGGTATGGCCGTGAGCGGTACTGCACTAGCAGATGGACACCCATGAAATGTCGAAAAAGATTCGGGGTATGATGCTCACAGCACCTGGTATTCCCAAGCGGTCTCCCAATCAGGTACTAACCAGGCCGAACCATGCTTGGCTTCCAAGATCGGACGAGATCGGGCCTTTTCAGGGTGGTATGGCCGTGAACGGTACTGCTCTTGCAGATGGACACCCATGAAATGTCGAAAAAGATGCGGGGTATGACGCTCACAGCACCTGGTATTCCCAAGCGGTCTCCCAATCAGGTACTAACCAGGCCGAACAATGCTTGGCTGCCGAGATCGGACGAGATCGGGCCTTTTCAGGGTGGTATGGCCGTGAGCGGTACTGCTCTTGCAGATGGACACCCATGAAATGTCGAAAAAGATGCGGGGTATGATGCTCACAGCACCTGGTATTCCCAAGCGGTCTCCCAATCAGGTACTAACCAGGCCGAACCATGCTTGGCTTCCGAGATCGGACGAGATCGGGCCTTTTCAGGGTGGTATGGCCGTAAGCGGTACTGCTCCCGCAGATGGACACCCATGAAATGTCGAAAAAGATGCAGGGTATGATGCTCACAGCACCTGGTATTCCCAAGCGGTCTCCCAATCAGGTACTAACCAGGCCGATCCATGCTTGGCTTCCGAAATCGGGCGAGATCGGGCCTTTTCAGGGTGGTATGGCCGAGAGCGGTACTGCTCTTGCAGATGGACACCCATGAAATGTCGAAAAAGATGCGGGGTATGATGCTCACAGCACCTGGTATTCCCAAGCGGTCTCCCAATCAGGTACTAAACAGGCCGAACCATGCTTGGCTTCCAAGATCGGACGAGATCGGGCCTTTTCAGGGTGGTATGGCCGTAAACGGTACCGTTTTTGCAGATGGACACCCATGAAATGTCGAAAATGATGCGGGGTATGATGCTCACAGCACCTGGTATTCCCAAGCGGTCTCCCAATCAGGTACTAAACAGGCCGAACCATGCTTGGCTTCCGAGATCGGACGAGATCGGGCCTTTTCAGGGTGGTATGGCCGTGAGCGGTACTGCACTAGCAGATGGACACCCATGAAATGTCGAAAAAGATGCGGGGTATGATGCTCACAGCACCTGGTATTCCCAAGCGGTCTCCCAATCAGGTACTAACCAGGCCGAACCATGCTTGGCTTCTGAGACTGGACGAGATCGGGCTTTTTCAGGGTGGTATGGCCGTGAGCGGTACTGCTCTTGCAGATGGACACCCTTGAAATGTCGAAAAAGATGCGGGGTATGATGCTCACAGCACCTGGTATTCCCAAGCGGTCTCCCAATCAGGTACTAAACAGGCCGAACCATGCTTGGCTGCCGAGATCGGACGAGATCGGGCCTTTTCAGGGTGGTATGGCCGTGAGCGGTACTGCACTAGCAGATGGACACCCATGAAATGTCGAAAAAGATGCGGGGTATGATGCACACAGCACCTGGTATTCCCAAGCGGTCTCCCAACCAGGTACTAACCAGGCCGAACCATGCTTGACTTCTGAGATCGGACGAGACCGGGCGAGATCGGGCCTTATCAGGGTGGTATGGCTGTGAGCGGTACTGCTCTTGCAGATGGACACCCATGAAATGTCGAAAAAGATGCGGGGTATGATGCTCACAGCACCTGGTATTCCCAAGCGGTCTCCCAATCAGGTACTAACCAGGCCGAACCATGCTTGGCTGCCGAGATCGGACGAGATCGGGCCTTTTCAGGGTGGTATGGCCGTGAGCGGTACTGCACTAGCAGATGGACACCCATGAAATGTCGAAAAAGATGCGGGGTATGATGCTCACAGCACCTGGTATTCCCAAGCGGTCTCCCAATCAGGTACTAACCAGGCCGAACCATGCTTGGCTGCCGAGATCGGACGAGATCGGGCCTTTTCAGGGTGGTATGGCCGTGAGCGGTACTGCACTAGCAGATGGACACCCATGAAATGTCGAAAAAGATGCGGGGTATGATGCTCACAGCACCTGGTATTCCCAAGCGGTCTCCCAATCACGTACTAAACAGGCCGAACCATGCTTGGCTTCCGAGATCGGACGAGATCGGGCCTTTTCAGGGTGGTATGGCCGTGAGCGGTACTGCTCTTGCAGATGGACACTTATGAAATGTCGAAAAAGATGCAGGGTATGATGCTCACAGCACCTGGTATTCCCAAGCGGTCTCCCAATCAGGTACTAAACAGGCCGAACCATGCTTGGCTTCCGAGATCAGACGAGATCGGGCCTTTTCAGGGTGGTATGGCCGTGAGCGGTACTGCACTAGCAGATGGACACCCATGAAATGTCGAAAAAGATGCGGGGCAAGATGCTCACAGCACCTGGTATTCCCAAGCGGTCTCCCAATCAGGTACTAACCAGGCCGAACCATGCTTGGCTTCCGAGATCGGACGAAATCGGGCCTTTTCAGGGTGGTATGGCCGTGAGCGGTACTGCTCTTGCAGATGGCCACCCATGAAATGTCGAAAAAGATGCGGGGTATGATGCTCACAGCACCTGGTATTCCCAAGCGGTCTCCCAATCAGGTACTAAACAGGCCGAATCATGCTTGGCTGCCGAGATCGGGCGAGATCGGACGAGATCGGGCCTTTTCAGGGTGGTATGGCCGTGAGCGGTACTGCACTAGCAGATGGACACCCATGAAATGTCGAAAAAGATGCGGGGTATGATGCTCACAGCACCTGGTATTCACAAGCGGTCTCCCAATTAGGTACTAAACAGGCCGATCCATGCTTGGCTTCCGAGATCGGACGAGATCGGGCCTTTTCAGGGTGGTATGGCCGTGAGCGGTACTGCACTAGCAGATGGACACCCATGAAATGTCGAAAAAGATGCGGGGTATGATGCTCACAGCACCTGGTATTCCCAAGCGGTCTCCCAATCAGGTACTAACCAGGCCAAACCATGCTTGGCTTCCTAGATCGGGCGAGATCGGGCCTTTTCAGGGTGGTATGGCCGTGAGCGGTAGTGCTTTTGCAGATGGACACCCATGAAATGTCGAAAAAGATGCGGGGTATGATGCTCACAGCACCTGGTATTCCCAAGCGGTCCCCCAATCAGGTACTAACCAGGCCGAACCATGCTTGGCTTCCGAGATCGGAGGAGATTGGGCCTTTTCAGGGTGGTATGGCCGTGAGCGGTACTGCTCTTGCAGATGGGCACCCATGAAATGTCGAAAAAGATGCGGGGCAAGATGCTCACAGCACCTGGTATTCCCAAGCGGTCTCCCAATCAGGTACTAAACAGGCTGAACCCTGCTTGGCTGCCGAGATCGGACGAGATCGGGCGAGATTGGGCCTTTTCAGGGTGGTATGGCCGTGAGCGGTACTGCTCTTGCAGATGGACACCCATGAAATGTCGAAAAAGATGCGGGGTATGATGCTCACAGCACCTGGTATTCCCAAGCGGTCTCCCAATCAGGTATTAACCAGGCCGAACCATGCTTGGCTGCCGAGATCGGACGAGATCGGGCGAGATCGGGCCTTATCAGGGTGGTATGGCCGTGAGCGGTACTGCTCTTGCAGATGGACACCCATGAAATGTCGAAAAAGATGCGGGGTATGATGCTCACAGCACCTGGTATTCTCAAGCGGTCTCCCAATCAGGTACTAACCAGGCCGAACCATGCTTGGCTGCCGAGTTCGGACGAGATCGGGCGAGATCGGGCCTTTTCAGGGTGGTATGGCCGTGAGCGGTACTGCTCTTGCAGATGGACACCCATGAAATGTCGAAAAAAATGCGGGGTATGATGCTCACAGCACCTGGTATTCCCAAGCGGTCTCCCAATCAGGTACTAACCAGGCCGAACCATGCTTTGCTGCCGAGATCGGACGAGATCGGGCGAGATCGGGCCTTATCAGGGTTGTATGGCCGTGAGCGATACTGCTCTTGCAGATGGACACCCATGAAATGTCGAAAAAGATGCGGGGTATGATGCTCACAGCACCTGGTATTCCCAAGCGGTCTCCCAATCAGGTACTAACCAGGCCGAACCATGCTTGGCTGCCGAGATCGGACGAGATCGGGCGAGATCGGGCCTTTTCAGGGTGGTATGGCCTTGAGCGGTACTGCTCTTGCAGATGGACACCCATGAGCTTAAGTATTAATTCGACCTTCTACACCTGCTACCCAAATCAATTGGGATTTGACATTATTCAAAGTCAGTTGGAATATTCAGGTTATAAAAGAGGGGGGAAAAGGCAGGAATATATACAGCTATGTTTTACTTTTGTGCATTTCAGGCCAAATTGGTATTTGTCTTTGAGTCAGCAATAATAACAAAGGAGTAAAGTCAGCTTGATTGCAGTAAGACTTTTTGCACTCTATACACTCAATTTTCACATGTTGTTTTACTTCTGGACGCTGCAAATGGACTGCACATCTGTTGCATCGTGTGTATATATGTGTATTACCGTACTTTGAATTTTGATTTAAACCTTTACAACCCAACTGCCTCAGATCAAGCAATTATAATGTAAAGTAGTAGATGTTTAAAAAAAGCACCAAATGCAAAAAGATAACAAAATAACAATACTAAATAGTCAAATAAGCAACTCCATTATTCTTTTAGAGAAAATATCTCAGCGGGGTCAAGTCATTCAATTCAAATCGACTGGTAATCAGATTCAATTAAAGACTAACCGATTGGGTGCAATGTTGTAGTGGCAGCACAACTAAATGAATTCACTGAATTTAAATGGGATTTATAAGTGTTTTCACATTTTATACTGTAAAACAAAAATCACATAGGATTTATGGTTAAACACTGGAGCTACAGAATTTTACCAGAAATTACATTCAATTGGTATAGCACTTCAATAACCACCAATTTATTGGAACACTATTGTAGATTTTTCATTACACTGAAACTAAAATTATATTGCTCCACCACCACATGCACACACCCCTTTTTTACTGTATAACTCTAGCAACCACAAGTATTTTATTTTTATTTTTTTAAGAAGAAAATGACTGACTATTCTTCTGTCTGTTCAGATATCACTACTTTTACATGATAAGAGAAGTAATTTTTAAAGAAGGCTCAGCAAAATACCCAGCATTCAATAGTACTGGCATGCTGGATTTTGCAAACTACACTCCTCAACTGCACGGAAAAAAAATAGAAAAAAACAGTCATACATTGTCTGCAGTACTTTCCACTCACTCGCTTACACTTTGTACTCCATCCGTTCTACACAAAAAGCATCATCCCGCTGTTACAGAGTAAAGAAGGTTGCACAGAGTCCTTTTCTTGCTGTTCTGTCTCTTTAGAACAGAAGGACACTTTGCGCTTCACAGAATGCAAGTCTACAAGCACTGCTGCTTAGATGTGGTTGAATGTTAGGCCCCTAAGAAATACATGTGAAGCAACAGCAATGCTTTACAAGGTGTCTATTGTTTATATAAATAAACATAAAACAGGTTACGAAAACATGCTGTAAAATCCAAATCATATTTTATCATAGTTTCACATGCTTAAACTAATAGTAATTGTTTAGTATAATTGATCGTCATGTGAATGACATTGTTTAGTATTCTTTCATTCATTCATTCTCTCAACCGCTTATCCTCACAAGGGTCACGGGGGGTGCTAAGGCCTATCCCAGCTATCTACGGGCACCAGGCGGGGGACAAAAGAATGAACATAATTTAAAGTAATTGCTCTACAGTTGTACTGCATACCGGAGGTCATTTAATTCATTCAGATCAAGAACCTCAAATAACATAACGGCTGGTATTGTTGGAGATGGAAATCCAACTCATTTTATCTCTGAGGGCTAGCTGCGAATGCACTTGCATTATGTCAGTAAAATTCTAGAAATCATAGCGAAAGGGTTATTTTTCAAGAACATCTGTTCCCGAAAGACCGACAAATTGTCTTTATTTGATGCTCTTGTCAGGAGTGGTTGGATTGCCTTTCCTGGCATGACGTCACGATAACTATCAGCTGTCACTAATTACGTGATTAGATTATTTTTGGCGTCACTGGACAAGGTCCAAGTGGACATGGGGAAGCTGGAGCACCTCTTTGAGTCCAGGGCCAAAGAGACGCCATGGGCCAAGAAAGCGCCAGAGAGCAAAAAGTCCGAGATCCTGGTTCTGGACTCCAAGCGGAGCACCGCCATCAACATCGGGATGACGGTCCTGCCCGCCGTTCACGTCATCAAGAGCGCCATCCTCAACTTTGACGACTTTGCCATCAACAAGGAGGGTGTGGAGAAGATCCTGAGCATGACGCCCACAGAGGAGGAGAAGCAGAAGATCCGCGAGGCTCGCTCGGCCAATCCCGACGTTCCCCTGGGGACGGCCGAGGAATTCCTCTCGGGCCTGGCTTCCGTCAGCGCCTTGACCCCCCGCCTGCAGCTGTGGTCTTTCAAACTCAACTATGAGGCACTCGAGCAGGAGATCGCCGAGCCCCTGTTTGACCTGAAGTTGGGCATGGAGCAGCTGGCCGGCAACCGGACCTTCAAGAAGATCCTGGCCACGCTGCTGGCCGTGGGGAACTTCCTCAACGGGTGTCCTCCTCACCAGAATCTTCAGGCTCCCTCCATGGTGAATCAATTCCTCTGGGCATAGGCATAAGATAACTTGGGCGCTCTCTGGTGGTTGTACGCACCTGGGCATCATGATGAAACGGTAAAGGCTTCCCAGGGCGACGTGCATAGCAGTGGTGGGGCGTATGAGTACGCTGCGGCTCTAACTCTTCTACCAGCTGTGGCTCATCTCTAGAAATGATGTGCCTGAGAGCCCCGCACCACGGTGTGTCCATTACAAAATTCCTAAACGATTCTGAGGGGTTTCTTATACATTCCAAGCAGTCCGGTGTCTTCGAGGTGGATGGTTTGCGTCGCCGAGTGCGTCGGCGCGAGCGTGGGTGGCGCTCCGCTGGGTCCATAATGGTTGGATCGTGCTGTTACGATTTCGCCGCGTAGTGCGACGCGATCGTAGGGTAAGTTGAACCCAGATGCAGAGTCGCCGAAGTAATTGGAAAGGTGAGGCAGATCTGTAGCTCTTGTTGGTTGATTTAATAAACGGGGTAACATAACTTAAACAACTTGGCTTGACCACTCATTACAAACGAACTGAACATGCGGCGTGGCGTCAATGGAAACAGCAATTACTACGAGGATTAACAGGAAACGAAACCAGAACTTAACCAGTCGATCCAACCGCGTCCACAGAAAATCATAATGCTTAAATACCAAAAATAATCTAATCACGTAATTAGTGACAGCTGATAGTTATCGTGACGTCATGCCAGGAAAGGCAATCCAACCACTCCTGACAGCTCTGAGTGATTTTGGATCCTTTGTTTCTCCCCCAAGTAATGAGGACATGTTCTTTTTAAGATAGCTCTCCATCTAAGTCCTACTATAGGTCCAGTCTTGGTAAAAGGTGCATGATGACAACTGATCTATCTGAAATCCAGAATTTGATCTGGATTTCAGATAGATCACCCATGAAATGTCGAAAAAGATGCGGGGTATGATGCTCACAGCACCTGGTATTCCCAAGCGGTCTCCCAATCAGGTACTAACCAGGCCGTACCATGCTTGGCTTTCGAGATCGAACGAGATCGGGCCTTTTCAGGGTGGTATGGCCGTGAGCGGTACTGCTCTTGCAGATGGACACCCATGAAATGTCGAAAAAGATGCGGGGCATGATGCTCACAGCACCTGGTATTCCCAAGCGGTCTCCCAATCAGGTACTAACCAGGCCGAACCATGCTTGGCTTACGAGATCGGACGAGATCGGGCCTTTTCAGGGTGGTATGGCCGTGAGCGGTACTGCTTTTGCAGATGGACACCCATGAAATGTCGAAAAAGATGCGGGGTATGATACTCACAGCACCTGGTATTCCCAAGCGGTCTCCCAATCAGGTACTAAACAGGCCGAACCATGCTTGGCTTCCGAGATCGGACGAGATCTGGCCTTTTCAGGGTGGTATGGCCGTGAGCAGTACTGCCCTTGCAGATGGACACCCATGAAATGTCGAAAAAGATGCGGGGTATGATGCTCACAGCACCTGGTATTCCCAAGCGGTCTCCCAATCAGGTACTAACCAGGCCGAACCATGCTTGGCTTCCGAGATCGGACGAGATCGGGCCTTTTCAGGGTGGTATGGCCGTGAGCGGTACTGCACTAGCAGATGGACACCCATGAAATGTCGAAAAAGATGCGGGGCATGGTTCTCACAGCACCCGGTATTCCCAAGCGGTCTCCCAATCTGGTACTAAACAAGTCTAACCATGCTTGGCTTCCGAGATCGGACGAGATCGGGCCTTTTCAGGGTGGTATGGCCGTGAGCGGTACTGCACTAGCAGATGGACACCCATGAAATGTCGAAAAAGATGCGGGGTATGATGTACACAGCACCTGGTATTCCCAAGCGGACTCCCACTCAGGTACTAACCAGGCCGAACCATGCTTGGCTTCCGAGATCGGACGAGATCGGGCCTTTTCAGGGAGGTATGGCCGTGAGCGGTACTGCACTAGCAGATGGACACCCATGAAATGTCGAAAAAGATGCGGGGTATGATGCTCACCGCACCTGGTATTCCCAAGCGGTCTCCCAATCAGGTACTAACCAGGCCGAACCATGCTTGGCTGCCGTGATCGGTCGAGATCAGGCGAGATCGGGCCTTATCAGGGTGGTATGGCCGTGAGCGGTACTGCTCTTGCAGATGGACACCCATGAAATGTCAAAAAAGATGCGGGGTATGATGCTCACAGCACCTGGTATTCCCAAGCAGTCTCCCAATCAGGTACTAAACAGGCCGAACCATGCTTGGCTTCCGAGATCGGACGAGATCGGGCCTTTTCAGCGTGGTATGGCCGTGAGCGGTACTGCACTAGCAGATGGACACCCATGAAATGTCGAAAAAGATGCTGGGTATGATGCTCACAGCACCTGGTATTCCCAAGCGGTCTGCCAATCAGGTACTAACCAGGCTGAACCATGCTTGGCTGCCTAGATCGGACGAGATCGGGCCTTTTCAGGGTGGTATGGCCGTGAGCGGTACTGCCCTTGCAGATGGACACCCATGAAATGTCAAAAAAGATGCGGGGTATGATGCTCACAGCACCTGGTATTCCCAAGCGGTCTCCCAATCAGGTACTAAACAGGCCGAATCATGCTTGGCTTCCGAGATCGGACGAGATCGGGCCTTTTCAGGGTGGTATGGCCGTGAGCGGTACTGCACTAGCAGATGGACACCCATGAAATGTCGAAAAAGATGCGGGGTATGATGCTTAAAGCACCTGGTATTCCCAAGCGGTCTCCCAATCAGGTACTAAACAGGCCGAACCATGCTTGGCTTCCGAGATCGGACGAGATCGGGCCTTTTCAGGGTGGTATGGCCGTGAGCGGTACTGCACTAGCAGATGGACACCCATGAAATGTCGAAAAAGATGCGGGGTATGATGCTCACAGCACCTGGTATTCCCAAGCAGTTTCCCAATCAGGTACTAAACAGGCCGAACCATGCTTGGCTTCCGAGATCGGACGAGATCGGGCCTTTTTTAGGGTGGTATAGCCATGAGCGGTACTGCTCTTGCAGATGGACACCCATGAAATGTCGAAAAAGATGCGGGGTATGATGCTCACAGCACCTGGTATTCCCAAGCGGTCTCCCAATCAGGTACTAAACAGGCCGAACCATGCTTGGCTGCCGAGATCGGACGAGATCGGGCCTTTTCAGGGTGGTATGGCCGTGAGCGGTACTGCTCTTGCAGATGGACACCCATGAAATGTCGAAAAAGATGCCGGGTATGATGCTCACAGCACCTGGTATTCCCAAGCGGTCTCCCAATCAGGTACTAAACAGGCCGAACTATGCTTGGCTTCCGAGATCGGACGAGATCGGGCCTTTACAGGGTGATATGGCCTTGAGCGGTACTGCTCTTGCAGATGGACACCCATGAAATGTCGAAAAAGATGCGGGGCATGGTTCTCACAGCACCTGGTATTCCCAAGCGGTCTCCCAATCAGATACTAACTAGGCCGAACCATGCTTGGCTTCCGAGATCGGACGAGATCGGACGAGATCGGGCCTTTTCAGGGTGATATGGCCGTGAGCGGTACTGCTCTTGCAGATGGACACCCATGAAATGTCGAAAAAGATGCGGGGTATGATGCTCACAGCACCTGGTATTCCCAAGCAGTCTCCCAATCAGGTACTAACCAGGCCAAACCATGCTTGGCTGCCGAGATCTGACGAGGTCGGGCCTTTGCAGGGTGGTATGGCCGTGAGCGGTACTGCTCTTGCAGATGGACACCCATGAAATGTCGAAAAAGATGCGGGGTATGATGCTCACAGCACCTGGTATTCCCCAGCGGTCTCCCAATCAGATACTAACCAGGCCAAACCATGCTTGGCTTCCGAGATCGGACGAGATCGGGCCTTTTCAGGGTGGTATGGCCGTTAGCGGTACTGCCTTTGCAGATGGACACCCAGGAAATGTCGAAAAAGATGCAGGGTATGATGCTCACAGCACCTGGTATTCCCAAGCGGTCTCCCAAACAGGTACTAAACAGGCCGAACCATGCTTGGCTTCCGAGATCGGACGAGATCGGGCCTTTTCAGGGTGGTATGGCCGTGAGCGGTACTGCTCTTGCAGGTGGACACCCATGAAATGTCGAAAAAGATGCGGGGCAAGATGCTCACAGCACCTGGTATTCCCAAGCGGTCTCCCAATCAGGTACTAAACAGGCCGAACCACGCTTGGCTTCCGAGATCGGACGGGATCGGGCCTTTTCAGGGTGGTATGGCCGTGAGCGGTACTGCTCATGCAGATGGACACCCATGAAATGTCGAAAAAGATGCGGGGTATGATGCTCACAGCACCTGGTATTCCCAAGCGGTCTCCCAATCAGGTACTAACCAGGCCGAACCATGCTTGGCTGCCGAGATCGGACGAGATCGGGCCTTTTCAGGGTGGTATGTCCGTGAGCGGTACTGCTTTTGCAGATGGACACCCATGAAATGTCGAAAAAGATGCGGGGTATGATGCTCACAGCACCTGGTATTCCCAAGCGGTCTCCCAATCAGGTACTAACCAGGCCGAACCATGCTTGGCTGCCGAGATCGGACGAGATCAGGCGAGATCGGGCCTTATCAGGGTGGTATGGCCGTGAGCGGTACTGCTCTTGCAGATGGACACCCATGAAATGTCGAAAAAGATGCGGGGTCTGATGCTCACAGCACCTGGTATTCCCAAGCGGTCTCCCAATCAGGTACTAAACAGGCCGAACAATGCTTGGCTTCCGAGATCGGACGAGATCGGGCCTTTTCAGGGTGGTATGGCCGTGAGCGGTACTGCTTTTGCAGATGGACACCCATGAAATGTCGAAAAAGATGCGGGGTATGATGCTCACAGCACCTGGTATTCCCAAACGGTCTCCCAACCCGGTACTAACCAGGCCGAACCATGCTTGGCTTCCAAGATCGGACGAGATCGGGCCTTTTCAGGGTGGTATGGCCGTGAGCGGTACTGCACTAGCAGATGGACACCCATGAGCTAAAGTATTAATTCGACCTTCTACACCTGCTACCCAAATCAATTGGGATTTGACATTATTCAAAGTCAGTTGGAATATTCAGGTTATAAAAGAGGGGGGAAAAGGCAGGAATATATACAGCTATGTTTTACTTTTGTGCATTTCAGGCCAAATTGGTATTTGTCTTTGAGTCAGCAATAATAACAAAGGAGTAAAGTCAGCTTGATTGCAGTAAGACTTTTTGCACTCTATACACTCAATTTTCACATGTTGTTTTACTTCTGGACGCTGTAAATGGACTGCACATCTGTTGCATCGTGTGTATATATGTGTATTACCGTACTTTGAATTTTGATTTAAACCTTTACAACCCAACTGCCTCAGATCAAGCAATTATAATGTAAAGTAGTAGATGTTTAAAAAAAGCACCAAATGCAAAAAGATAACAAAATAACAATACTAAATAGTCAAATAAGCAACTCCATTATTCTTTTAGAGAAAATATCTCAGCGGGGTCAAGTCATTCAATTCAAATCGACTGGTAATCAGATTCAATTAAAGACTAACCGATTGGGTGCAATGGTGTAGTGGCAGCACAACTAAATGAATTCACTGAATTTAAATGGGATTTATAAGTGTTTTCACATTTTATACTGTAAAACAAAAATCACATAGGATTTATGGTTAAACACTGGAGCTACAGAATTTTACCAGAAATTACATTCAATTGGTATAGCACTTCAATAACCACCAATTTATTGGAACACTATTGTAGATTTTTCATTACACTGAAACTAAAATTATATTGCTCCACCACCACATGCACACACCCCTTTTTTACTGTATAACTCTAGCAACCACAAGTATTTTATTTTTATTTTTTTAAGAAGAAAATGACTGACTATTCTATTAATTTTTAAAGAAGGCTCAGCAAAATACCCAGCATTCAATAGTACTGGCATGCTGGAACTTGCAAACTACACTCCTCAACTACACGGAAAAAAAATAGAAAAAAACAGTCATACATTGTCTGCAGTACTTTCCACTCATTCGCTTACACTTTGTACTCCATCCTTTCTACACAAAAAGCATCATCCCGCTGTTACAGAGTAAAGAAGGTTGCACAGAGTCCTTTTCTTGCTGTTCTGTCTCTTTAGAACAGAAGGACACTTTGCGCTTCACAGAATGCAAGTCTACAAGTACTGCTGCTTAGATGTGGTTGAATGTTAGGCCCCTAAGAAATACATGTGAAGCAACAGCAATGCTTTACAAGGTGTCTATTGTTTATATAAATAAACATAAAACAGGTTACGAAAACATGCTGTAAAATCCAAATCATATTTTATCATAGTTTCACATGCTTAAACTAATAGTAATTGTTTAGTATAATTGATCGTCATGTGAAAGACATTGTTTAGTATTCTTTCATTCATTCATTCTCTCAACCACTTATCCTCACAAGGGTCACGGGGGGTGCTAAGGCCTATCCCAGCTATCTACGGGCACCAGGCGGGGGACAAAAGAATGAACATAATTTAAAGTAATTGCTCTACAGTTGTACTGCATACCGGAGGTCATTTAATTCATTCAGATCAAGAACCTCAAATAACATAACGGCTGGTATTGTTGGAGATGGAAATCCAACTCATTTTATCTCTGAGGGCTAGCTGCGAATGCACTTGCATTATGTCAGTAAAATTCTAGAAATCATAGCGAAAGGGTTATTTTTCAAGAACATCTGTTCCCGAAAGACCGACAAATTGTCTTTATTTGATGCTCTTGTCAGGAGTGGTTGGATTGCCTTTCCTGGCATGACGTCACGATAACTATCAGCTGTCACTAATTACGTGATTAGATTATTTTTGGCGTCACTGGACAAGGTCCAAGTGGACATGGGGAAGCTGGAGCACCTCTTTGAGTCCAGGGCCAAAGAGACGCCATGGGCCAAGAAAGCGCCAGAGAGCAAAAAGTCCGAGATCCTGGTTCTGGACTCCAAGCGGAGCACCACCATCAACATCGGGATGACGGTCCTGCCCGCCGTTCACGTCATCAAGAGCGCCATCCTCAACTTTGACGACTTTGCCATCAACAAGGAGGGTGTGGAGAAGATCCTGAGCATGACGCCCACAGAGGAGGAGAAGCAGAAGATCCGCGAGGCTCGCTCGGCCAATCCCGACGTTCCCCTGGGGACGGCCGAGGAATTCCTCTCGGGCCTGGCTTCCGTCAGCGCCTTGACCCCCCGCCTGCAGCTGTGGTCTTTCAAACTCAACTATGAGGCACTCGAGCAGGAGATCGCCGAGCCCCTGTTTGACCTGAAGTTGGGCATGGAGCAGCTGGCCGGCAACCGGACCTTCAAGAAGATCCTGGCCACGCTGCTGGCCGTGGGGAACTTCCTCAACGGGTGTCCTCCTCACCAGAATCTTCAGGCTCCCTCCATGGTGAATCAATTCCTCTGGGCATAGGCATAAGATAACTTGGGCGCTCTCTGGTGGTTGTACGCACCTGGGCATCATGATGAAACGGTAAAGGCTTCCCAGGGCGACGTGCATAGCAGTGGTGGGGCGTATGAGTACGCTGCGGCTCTAACTCTTCTACCAGCTGTGGCTCATCTCTAGAAATGATGTGCCTGAGAGCCCCGCACCACGGTGTGTCCATTACAAAATTCCTAAACGATTCTGAGGGGTTTCTTATACATTCCAAGCAGTCCGGTGTCTTCGAGGTGGATGGTTTGCGTCGCCGAGTGCGTCGGCGCGAGCGTGGGTGGCGCTCCGCTGGGTCCATAATGGTTGGATCGTGCTGTTACGATTTCACCGCGTAGTGCGACGCGATCGTAGGGTAAGTTGAACCCAGATGCAGAGTCGCCGAAGTAATTGGAAAGGTGAGGCAGATCTGTAGCTCTTGTTGGTTGATTTAATAAACGGGGTAACATAACTTAAACAACTTGGCTTGACCACTCATTACAAACGAACTGAACATGCGGCGTGGCGTCAATGGAAACAGCAATTACTACGAGGATTAACAGGAAACGAAACCAGAACTTAACCAGTCGATCCAACCGCGTCCACAGAAAATCATAATGCTTAAATACCAAAAATAATCTAATCACGTAATTAGTGACAGCTGATAGTTATCGTGACGTCATGCCAGGAAAGGCAATCCAACCACTCCTGACAGCTCTGAGTGATTTTGGATCCTTTGTTTCTCCCCCAAGTAATGAGGACATGTTCTTTTTAAGATAGCTCTCCATCTAAGTCCTACTATAGGTCCAGTCTTGGTAAAAGGTGCATGATGACATTTGATCTATCTGAAATCCAGAATTTGATCTGGATTTCAGATAGATCACCCATGAAATGTCGAAAAAGATGCGGGGTATGATGCTCACAGCACCTGGTATTCCCAAGCGGTCTCCCAATCAGGTACTAACCAGGCCGTACCATGCTTGGCTTCCGAGATCGAGCGCGATCGGGCCTTTTCAGGGTGGTATGGCCGTGAGCGGTACTGCTCTTGCAGATGGACACCCATGAAATGTCGAAAAAGATGCGGGGTATGATGCTCACAGCACCTGGTATTCCCAAGCGGTCTCCCAATCAGGTACTAACCAGGCCGAACCATGCTTGGCTTACGAGATCGGACGAGATCGGGCCTTTTCAGGGTGGTATGGCCGTGAGCGGTACTGCTTTTGCAGATGGACACCCATGAAATGTCGAAAAAGATGCGGGGTATGATACTCACAGCACCTGGTATTCCCAAGCGGTCTCCCAATCAGGTACTAAACAGGCCGAACCATGCTTGGCTTCCGAGATCGGACGAGATCTGGCCTTTTCAGGGTGGTATGGCCGTGAGCAGTACTGCCCTTGCAGATGGACACCCATGAAATGTCGAAAAAGATGCGGGGTATGATGCTCACAGCACCTGGTATTCCCAAGCGGTCTCCCAATCAGGTACTAACCAGGCCAAACCATGCTTGGCTTCCGAGATCGGGCGAGATCGGGCCTTTTCAGGGTGGTATGGCCGTGAGCGGTACTGCACTAGCAGATGGACACCCATGAAATGTCGAAAAAGATGCGGGGCATGGTTCTCACAGCACCCGGTATTCCCAAGCGGTCTCCCAATCTGGTACTAAACAAGTCTAACCATGCTTGGCTTCCGAGATCGGACGAGATCGGGCCTTTTCAGGGTGGTATGGCCGTGAGCGGTACTGCACTAGCAGATGGACACCCATGAAATGTCGAAAAAGATGCGGGGTATGATGTACACAGCACCTGGTATTCCCAAGCGGACTCCCAATCAGGTACTAACCAGGCCGAACCATGCTTGGCTTCCGAGATCGGACGAGATCGGGCCTTTTCAGGGAGGTATGGCCGTGAGCGGTACTGCACTAGCAGATGGACACCCATGAAATGTCGAAAAAGATGCGGGGTATGATGCTCACCGCACCTGGTATTCCCAAGCGGTCTCCCAATCAGGTACTAACCAGGCCGAACCATGCTTGGCTGCCGAGATCGGACGAGATCAGGCGAGATCGGGCCTTATCAGGGTGGTATGGCCGTGAGCGGTACTGCTCTTGCAGATGGACACCCATGAAATGTCAAAAAAGATGCGGGGTATGATGCTCACAGCACCTGGTATTCCCAAGCAGTCTCCCAATCAGGTCCTAAACAGGCCGAACCATGCTTGGCTTCCGAGATCGGACGAGATCGGGCCTTTTCAGGGTGGTATGGCCGTGAGCGGTACTGCTTTTGCAGATGGACACCCATGAAATGTCGAAAAAGATGCGGGGTATGATGCTCACAGCACCTGGTATTCCCAAGCGGTCTCCCAATCAGGTACTAAACAGGCTGAACCATGCTTGGCTTCCGAGATCGGACGAGATCGGGCCTTTTCAGGGTGGTATGGCCGTGAGCGGTACTGCACTAGCAGATGGACACCCATGAAATGTCGAAAAAGATGCGGGGTATGATGCTCACAGCACCTGGTATTCCCAAGCGGTCTCCCAATGAGGTACTAACCAGGCCGATCCATGCTTGGCTTCCGAGATCAGACAAGATCGGGCCTTTTCAGGGTGGTATGGCCGTGAGCGGTACTGCCCTTGCAGATGGACACCCATGAAATGTCGAAAAAGATGCGAGGTATGATGCTCACAGCACCTGGTATTCCCAAGCGGTCTCCCAATCAGGTACTAAACAGGCCGAACCATGCTTGGCTGCCGAGATCGGACGAGATCGGACGAGATCGGGCCTTTTCAGGGTGGTATGGCCGTGAGCGGTACTGCACTAGCAGATGGACACCCATGAAATGTCGAAAAAGATGCGGGGTATGATGCTCACAGCACCAGGTATTTCCAAGCGGTCTCCCAATCAGGTACTAACCAGGCTGAACCATGCTTGGCTTCCGAGATCAGACGAGATCGGGCCTTTTCAGGGTGGTATGGCCGTGAGCGGTACTGCACTAGCAGATGGACACCCATGAAATGTCGAAAAAGATGCGGGGTATGATGCTCACAGCACCTGGTATTCCCAAGCGGTCTCCCAATCAGGTACTAAACAGGCCGAACCATGCTTGGCTGCCGAGATCGGACGAGATCGGGCCTTTTCAGGGTGGTATGGCCGTGAGCGGTACTGCACTAGCAGATGGACACCCATGAAATGTCGAAAAAGATGCGGGGTATGATGCTCACAGCACCTGGTATTCCCAAGCGGTCTCCCAATCAGGTACTAACCAGGCCGAACCATGCTTGGCTGCCGAGATCGGACGAGATCGGACGAGATCGGGCCTTTTCAGGGTGGTATGGCAGTGAGCGGTACTGCTCTTGCAGATGGACACTTATGAAATGTCGAAAAAGATGCAGGGTATGATGCTCACAGCACCTGGTATTCCCAAGCGGTCTCCCAATCAGGCACTAAACAGGCCGAACCATGCTTGGCTTCCGAGATCAGACGAGATCGGGCCTTTTCAGGGTGGTATGGCTGTGAGCAGTACTGTTCATGCAGATGGACACCCATGAAATGTCGAAAAAGATGCGAGGTATGATGCTCACAGCACCTGGTATTCCCAAGCGGTCTCCCAATCAGGTACTAAACAGGCCGAACCATGCTTGTCTTCCGAGATCGGATGAGATCGGGCCTTTTCAGGGTGGTATGGCCGTAAGCGAAACTGCTCTTGCAGATGGACACCCATGAAATGTCGAAAAAGATGCGGGGCATGGTTCTCACAGCACCTGGTATTCCCAAGCGGTCTCCCAATCAGGTACTAACCAGGCCGAACCATGCTTGGCTGCCGAGATCGGACGAGATCGGGCGAGATCGGGCCTTTTCAGGGTGATATGGCCGTGAGCGGTACTGCTTTAGCAGATGGACACCCATGAAATGCCGAAAAAGATGCGGGGTATGATGCTCACAGCACCTGGTATTCCCAAGCGGTCTCCCAATCAGGTACTAACCAGGCCGAACCATGCTTGGCTGCCGAGATCGGACGAGATCGGACGAGAACGGGCCTTTTCAGGGTGGTATGGCTGTCAGCGGTACTGCTCTTGCAGATGGACACCCATGAAATGTCGAAAAAGATGCGGGGTATGATGCTCACAGCACCTGGTATTCCCAAGCGGTCTCCCAATCAGGTACTAACCAGGCTGAACCATGCTTGGCTTTCGAGGTCGGACGAGATCGGGCCTTTTCAGGGTGGTATGGCCGTGAGCGGTACTGCCCCTGCAGATGGACACCCATGAAATTTCGAAAAAGATGCGGGGTATGATAATCACAGCACCTGGTATTCCCAAGCGGTCTCCCAATCAGGTACTAACCAGGCTGAATCATGCTTGGCTTCCGAGATCGGGCGAGATCGGGCCTTTTCAGGGTGGTATGGCCGTGAGCGGTACTGCACTTGCAGATGGACACCCATGAAATGTCGAAAAAGATGCGGGGTGTGGTTCTCACAGCACCTGGTATTCCCAAGCGGTCTCCCAATCAGGTACTAAACAGGCCGAACCATGCTTGGCTTCCGAGATCGGACGAGATCGGGCCTTTTCAGGGTTGTATGGCCGTAAGCGGTATTGCTCTTGCAGAGGGACACCCATGAAATGTCGAAAAAGATGCGGGGTATGATGCTCACGGCACCTGGTATTCCGAAGCGGTCTCCCAATCAGGTACTAAACAGGCCGAACCATGCTTGGCTGCCGAGATCGGACGAGATCGGGCCTTTTCAGGGTGGTATGGCCGTGAGCGGCACTGCAATAGCAGATGGACACCCATGAAATGTCGAAAAAGATGCGGGGTTTGATGCTCACAGCACCTGGTATTCCCAAGCGGTCTCCCAATCAGGTACTAACCAGGCCGAACCATGCTTGGCTTCCGAGATCGGACGAGATCGGGCCTTTTCAGGGTGGTATGGCCGTGAGCGGTATTGCACTAGCAGATGGACACCCATGAAATGTCGAAAAAGATGCGGGGTATGATGCTCACAGCACCTGGTATTCCCAAGCGGTCTCCCAATCAGGTACTAAACAGGCCGAACCATGCTTGGCTTCCGAGATCGGACGAGATCGAGCCTTTTCAGGGTGGTATGGCCGTGAGCGGTACTGCACTAGCAGATAGACACCCATGAAATGTCGAAAAAGATGCGGGGTATGATGCTCACAGCACCTGGTATTCCCAAGCGGTCTCCCAATCAGGTACTAAACAGGCCGAACCATGCTTGGCTTCCGAGATCGGGCGAGATGGGGTCTTTTCAGGGTGGTATGGCCATGAGCGGTACCGCACTTGCAGATGGACACCCATGAAATGTCGAAAAAGATGCGGGGTATGATGTTCACAGCACCTGGTATTCCCAAGCGGTCTCCCAATCAGGTACTAACCAGGCCGAACCATGCTTGGCTGCCGAGGTCGGACGAGATCGGGCGAGATCGGGCGAGATCGGGCCTTATCAGGGTGGTATGGCCGTGAGCGGTACTGCTCTTGCAGATGGACACCCATGAAATGTCGAAAAAGATGCGGGGTATGATGCTCACAGCACCTGGTATTCCCGAGCGGTCTCCCAATCAGGTACTAACCAGGCCGAACCATGCTTGGCTTCCGAGATCGGACGAGATCGGGCCTTTTCAGGGTGGTATGGCCGTGAGCGGTACTGCTTTCGCAGATGGACACCCATGAAATGTCGAAAAAGATGCGGGGTATGATGCTCACAGCACCTGGTATTCCCAAGCGGTCTCCCAATCAGGTACTAAACAGGCTGAACCATGCTTGGCTTCCGAGATCGGACGAGATCGGGCCTTTTCAGGGTGGTATGGCCGTGAGCGGTACTGCACTAGCAGATGGACACCCATGAAATGTCGAAAAAGATGCGGGGTATGATGCTCACAGCACCTGGTATTCCCAAGCGGTCTCCCAATCAGGTACTAACCAGGCCGATCCATGCTTGGCTTCCGAGATCGGACAAGATCGGGCCTTTTCAGGGTGGTATGGCCGTGAGCGGTACTGCCCTTGCAGATGGACACCCATGAAATGTCGAAAAAGATGCGAGGTATGATGCTCACAGCACCTGGTATTCCCAAGCGGTCTCCCAATCAGGTACTAAACAGGCCGAACCATGCTTGGCTGCCGAGATCGGACGAGATCGGACGAGATCGGGCCTTTTCAGGGTGGTATGGCCGTGAGCGGTACTGCACTAGCAGATGGACACCCATGAAATGTCGAAAAAGATGCGGGGTATGATGCTCACAGCACCAGGTATTTCCAAGCGGTCTCCCAATCAGGTACTAACCAGGCTGAACCATGCTTGGCTTCCGAGATCAGACGAGATCGGGCCTTTTCAGGGTGGTATGGCCGTGAGCGGTACTGCACTAGCAGATGGACACCCATGAAATGTCGAAAAAGATGCGGGGTATGATGCTCACAGCACCTGGTATTCCCAAGCGGTCTCCCAATCAGGTACTAAACAGGCCGAACCATGCTTGGCTGCCGAGATCGGACGAGATCGGGCCTTTTCAGGGTGGTATGGCCGTGAGCGGTACTGCACTAGCAGATGGACACCCATGAAATGTCGAAAAAGATGCGGGGTATGATGCTCACAGCACCTGGTATTCCCAAGCGGTCTCCCAATCAGGTACTAACCAGGCCGAACCATGCTTGGCTGCCGAGATCGGACGAGATCGGACGAGATCGGGCCTTTTCAGGGTGGTATGGCAGTGAGCGGTACTGCTCTTGCAGATGGACACTTATGAAATGTCGAAAAAGATGCAGGGTATGATGCTCACAGCACCTGGTATTCCCAAGCGGTCTCCCAATCAGGCACTAAACAGGCCGAACCATGCTTGGCTTCCGAGATCAGACGAGATCGGGCCTTTTCAGGGTGGTATGGCCGTGAGCGGTACTGCACTAGCAGATGGACACCCATGAAATGTCGAAAAAGATGCGGGGCAAGATGCTCACAGCACCTGGTATTCCCAAGCGGTCTCCCAATCAGGTACTAACCAGGCCGAACCATGCTTGGCTTCCGAGATCGGACGAGATCGGGCCTTTTCAGGGTGGTATGGCCGTGAGCGGTACTGCTCTTGCAGATGGACACCCATGAAATGTCGAAAAAGATGCGGGGTATGATGCTCACAGCACCTGGTATTCCCAAGCGGTCTCCCAATCAGGTACTAAACAGGCCGAATCATGCTTGGCTGCCGAGATCGGGCGAGATCGGACGAGATCGGGCCTTTTCAGGGTGGTATGGCCGTGAGCGGTACTGCACTAGCAGATGGACACCCATGAAATGT
Organism: Stigmatopora nigra; assembly: GCF_051989575.1. Lineage (NCBI taxonomy): Eukaryota > Metazoa > Chordata > Actinopteri > Syngnathiformes > Syngnathidae > Stigmatopora > Stigmatopora nigra. The sequence continues at coordinate 2,476,745 of NW_027551603.1, forward strand.
CGAAAAAGATGCGGGGTATGATGCTCACAGCACCTGGTATTCACAAGCGGTCTCCCAATTAGGTACTAAACAGGCCGATCCATGCTTGGCTTCCGAGATCGGACGAGATCGGACGAGATCGGGCCTTTTCAGGGTGGTATGGCCGTGAGCGGTACTGCACTAGCAGATGGACACCCATGAAATGTCGAAAAAGATGCGGGGCATGATGCTCACAGCACCTGGTATTCCCAAGCGGTCTCCCAATCAGGTACTAACCAGGCCAAACCATGCTTGGCTTCCTAGATCGGGCGAGATCGGGCCTTTTCAGGGTGGTATGGCCGTGAGCGGTACTGCTTGTGCAGATGGACACCCATGAAATGTCGAAAAAGATGCGGGGCAAGATGCTCACAGCACCTGGTATTCCCAAGCGGTCTCCCAATCAGGTACTAAACAGGCTGAACCCTGCTTGGCTGCCGAGATCGGACGAGATCGGGCGAGATTGGGCCTTTTCAGGGTGGTATGGCCGTGAGCGGTACTGCTCTTGCAGATGGACACCCATGAAATGTCGAAAAAGATGCGGGGTATGATGCTCACAGCACCTGGTATTCCCAAGCGGTCTCCCAATCAGGTATTAACCAGGCCGAACCATGCTTGGCTGCCGAGATCGGACGAGATCGGGCGAGATCGGGCCTTATCAGGGCGGTATGGCCGTGAGCGGTACTGCTCTTGCAGATGGACACCCATGAAATGTCGAAAAAGATGCGGGGTATGATGCTCACAGCACCTGGTATTCTCAAGCGGTCTCCCAATCAGGTACTAACCAGGCCGAACCATGCTTGGCTGCCGAGTTCGGACAAGATCGGGCGAGATCGGGCCTTTTCAGGGTGGTATGGCAGTGAGCGGTACTGCTCTTGCAGATGGACACCCATGAAATGTCGAAAAAAATGCGGGGTATGATGCTCACAGCACCTGGTATTCCCAAGCGGTCTCCCAATCAGGTACTAACCAGGCCGAACCATGCTTGGCTGCCGAGGTCGGACGAGATCGGGCGAGATCGGGCCTTATCAGGGTGGTATGGCCGTGAGCGGTACTGCTCTTGCAGATGAACACTGTCAGGTTCTTTAATAATTACCTTCGTCCGTAATTATCAATAACTGCAGGAAGACATCTTATTCAATTATTGACATTTAATTAAATAGAAATGGATACAACAGATAAAAGCCTCCGGAGGGGAGCGTTACAGCAAGTGTCACCTTACAACTTCCGAACGTCTCCTCGAATAGACGTTTTCGTCCCATTCTTATGGTCACAAGTTACAGAGTTGTTGATCATTCCATCACGTATGAGTAAAAACAACATCTGGGACTACAATAACAATCAAAGTATTTTACTAATAACAAAAACAGGGACTAGACCTAACTACATGTAGATTAGAGTAATTATACAACCTCCTTGACCTAAGAATCATATAATATAATCATAATCATATAATCGTTACATACAGAAAAACCCGAAGTGTACGGTTACATAACGATCACAATATTCTTGTTATTGTCCGAATAGCCCTGTCCTCGTCACCAAGGGCCCACCAAATCTCAAGGACCCAGATTGGGTGGATTGTTTGTATAACCATCCTGGAACAGGCTGTCCAGGTTAAAGATGACTTGGTGTGACCTCAACACTTTTGAAAAACAGAAAGAGAATGATTTAACAAAGTAATGAATTAATACAGAGAAAAGAAAGAGAATGATTTAATAAAGAAATGAATTAATATAACTATTATAATAGTAAAACAGAACAAACCCAACAGACACCCATGAAATGTCGAAAAAGATGCGGGGTATGATGCTCACAGCACCTGGTATTCCCAAGCGGTCTCCCAATCAGGTACTAAACAGGCCGAACCATGCTTGGCTTCCGAGATCGGACGAGATCGGGCCTTTTCAGGGTGGTATGGCCGTGAGCGGTACTGCACTAGCAGATGGACACCCATGAAATGTCGAAAAAGATGCGGGGTATGATGCACACAGCACCTGGTATTCCCAAGCGGTCTCCCAATCAGGTACTAAACAGGCCGAACCATGCTTGGCTTCCGAGATCGGGCGTGATCGGGCCTTTTCAGGGTGGTATGGCCGTGAGCGGTACTGCACTAGCAGATGGACACCCATGAAATGTCGAAAAAGATGCGGGGTATGATCCTCACAGCACCTGGTATTCCCAAGCGGTCTCCCAATCAGGTACTAACCAGGCCAAACCATGCTTGGCTTCCTAGATCGGACGAGATCGGGCCTTTTCAGGGTGGTATGGCCGTGAGCGGTACTGCTCTTGCAGATGGACACCCATGAAATGTCGAAAAAGATGCGGGGTATGATGCTCACAGCACCTGGTATTCCCAAGTGGTCTCCCAATCAGGTACTAACCAGGCCAAACCATGCTTGGCTTCCGAGATCGGACGAGATCGGGCCTTTTCAGGGTGGTATGGCCGTGAGCGGTACTTCTCTTGCAGATGGACACCCATGAAATGTCGAAAAAGATGCGGGGTATGATGCTCACAGCACCTGGTATTCCCAAGCGGTCTCCCAATCAGGTACTAACCAGGCCGAACCTTGCTTGGCTTCCGAGATCGGACGAGATCGGGCCTTTTCAGGGTGGTATGGCCGTGAGCGGTACTGCACTAGCAGATGGACACCCATGAAATGTCGAAAAAGATGCGGGGTATGATGCACACAGCCCCTGGTATTCCCAAGCGGTCTCCCAATCAGGTACTAAACAGGCCGAACCATGCTTGGCTTCCGAGATCGGGCGAGATCGGGCCTTTTCAGGGTGGTATGGCCGTGAGCGGTACTGCACTAGCAGATGGACACCCATGAAATGTCGAAAAAGATGCGGGGTATGATGCTCACAGCACCTGGTATTCCCAAGCGGTCTCCCAATCAGGTACTAACCAGGCCGAACCATGCTTGGCTTCCTAGATCGGACGAGATCGGGCCTTTTCAGGGTGGTATGGCCGTGAGCGGTACTGCTCTTGCAGATGGACACCCATGAAATGTCGAAAAAGATGCGGGGTATGATGCTCACAGCACCTGGTATTCCCAAGCAGTCTCCCAATCAGGTACTAACCAGGCCAAACCATGCTTGGCTTCCGAGATCGGACGAGATCAGGCCTTTTCAGGGTGGTATGGCCGTGAGCGGTACTTCTCTTGCAGATGGACACCCATGAAATGTCGAAAAAGATACGGGGTATGATGCTCACAGCACCTGGTATTCCCAAGCGGTCTCCCAATCAGGTACTAACCAGGCCGAACCTTGCTTGGCTTCCGAGATCGGACGAGATCGGTCCTTTTCAGGGTGGTATGGCCGTGAGCGGTACTGCACTAGCAGATGGACACCCATGAAATGTCGAAAAAGATGCGGGGTATGATGCTCACAGCACCTGGTATTCCCAAGCGGTCTCCCAACCAGGTACTAACCAGGCCGAACCATGCTTGGCTTCCAAGATCGGACGAAATCGGGCCTTTTCAGGGTGGTATGGCCGTGAGCGGTACTGCACTAGCAGATGGACACCCATGAAATGTCGAAAAAGATGCGGGGTATGATGCTCACAGCACCTGGTATTCCCAAGCGGTCTCCCAATCAGGTACTAACCAGGCCGAACCATGCTTGGCTGCCGAGATCAGACGAGATCGGGCCTTATCAGGGTGGTATGGCCGTGAGCGGTACTCTTCTTGCAGATGGACACCCATGAAATGTCGAAAAAGATGCGGGGTATGATGCTCACAGCACCTGGTATTCCCAAGCGGTCTCCCAATCAGGTACTAACCAGGCCGAACCATGCTTGGCTGCCGAGATCGGACGAGATCGGGCGAGATCGGGCCTTATCAGGGTGGTATGGCCGTGAGCGCTACTGCTCTTGCAGATGGACACCAATGAAATGTCGAAAAAGATGCGGGGTATGATGCTCACAGCACCTGGTATTCCCAAGCGGTCTCCCAATCAGGTACTAACCAGGCCGAACCATGCTTGGCTGCCGAGATCGGACGAGATCGGGCCTTTTCAGGGTGGTATGGCCGTGAGCGGTACTGCACTAGCAGATGGACACCCATGAAATGTCGAAAAAGATGCGGGGTATGATGCTCACAGGACCTGGTATTCCCAAGCGGTCTCCCAATCAGGTACTAAACAGGCCGAACCATGCTTGGCTTCCGAGATCGGACGAGATCGGACCTTTTCAGGGTGGTATGGCCGTGAGCGGTACTGCACTAGCAGATGGACACCCATGAAATGTCGAAAAAGATGCGGGGTATGATGCTCACAGCACCTGGTATTCCCAAGCGGTCTCCCAATCAGGTACTAAACAGGCCGAACCATGCTTGGCTTCCGAGATCGGACGAGATCGGGCCTTTTCAGGGTGGTATGGCCGTGAGCGGTACTGCACTAGCAGATGGACACCCATGAAATGTCGAAAAAGATGCGGGGTATGATGCTCACAGCACCTGGTATTCCCAAGCGGTCTCCCAATCAGGTACTAACCAGGCCGAACCATGCTTGGCTTCCGAGATCGGGCCTTTTCAGGGTGGTATGGCCGTGAGCGGTACTGCTATTGCAGATGGACACCCATGAAATGTCGAAAAAGATGCGGGGTATGATGCTCACAGCACCTGGTATTCCCAAGCGGTCTCCCAATCAGGTACTAAACAGGCCGAACCATGCTTGGCTTCCGAGATCGGACGAGATCGCGCCTTCTCAGGGTGGTATGGCCGTGAGCGGTACTGCTCTTGCAGATGGACACCCATGAAATGTCGAGAAAGATGCGGGGTATGATGCTCACAGCACCTGGTATTCCCAAGCGGTCTCCCAATCAGGTACCAAACAGGCCGAACCATGCTTGGCTTCCAAGATCGGACGAGATTGGGCCTTTTCAGGGTGGTATGGCCATGTGCGGTACTGCACTTGCAGATGGACACCCATGAAATGTCGAAAAAGATGCGGGGTATGATGCTCACAGCACCTGGTATTCCCAAGCGGTCTCCCAATCAGGTACTAAACAGGCCGAACCATGCTTGGCTTCCGAGATCGGACGAGATCGGGCCTTTTCAGGGTGGTATGGCCGTGAGCGGTACTGCACTAGCAGATGGACACCCATGAAATGTCGAAAAAGATGCGGGGTATGATGCTCACAGCACCTGGTATTCCGAAGCGGTCTCCCAATCAGGTACTAAACAGGCCGAACCATGCTTGGCTGCCGAGATCGGGCGAGATCGGGCCTTTTCAGGGTGGTATGGCCGTGAGCGGTACTGCACTTGCAGATGGACACCCATGAAATGTCGAAAAAGATGCGGGGTATGATGCTCACAGCACCTGGTATTCCCAAGCGGTCTCCCAATCAGGTACTAAACAGGCCGAACCATGCTTGGCTGCCGAGATCGGACGAGATCGGGCCTTTTCAGGGTGGTATGGCCGTGAGCGGTACTGCACTAGCAGATGGACACCCATGAAATGTCGATAAAGATGCGGGGTATGATGCTCACAGCACCTGGTATTCCCAAGCGGTCTCCCAATCAGGTACTAACCAGGCCGAACCATGCTTGGCTTCCGAGATCGGACGAGATCGGGCCTTTTCAGGGTGGTATGGCCATGAGCGGTACTGCTCTTGCAGATGGACACCCATGAAATGTCGAAAAAGATGCGGGGTATGATGCTCACAGCACCTGGTATTCCCAAGCGGTCTCCCAATCAGGTACTAAACAGGCCGAACCATGCTTGGCTGCCGAGATCGGGCCTTTTCAGGGTGGTATGGCCGTGAGCGGTCCTGCACTAGCAGATGGACACCCATGAAATGTCGGTAAAGATGCGGGGTATGATGCTCACAGCACCTGGTATTCCCAAGCGGTCTCCCAATCAGGTACTAACCAGGCCGAACCATGCTTGGCTTCCGAGATCGGACGAGATCGGGCCTTTTCAGGGTGGTATGGCCGTGAGCGGTACTGCTCTTGCAGATGGACACCCATGAAATGTCGAAAAAGATGCGGGGTATGATGCTCACAGCAACTGGTATTCCCAAGCGGTCTCCCAATCAGGTACTAAACAGGCCGAACCATGCTTAGCTTCCGAGATCGGACGAGATCGGGCCTTTTCAGGCTGGTATGGCCGTGAGCGGTACTGCACTAGCAGATGGACACCCATGAAATGTCGAAAAAGATGCGGGGTATGATGCTCACAGCACCTGGTATTCCCAAGCGGTCTCCCAATCAGGTACTAAACAGGCCGAACCATGCTTGGCTTCCGAGATCGGACGAGATCGGGCCTTTTCAGGGTGGTATGGCCGTGAGCGGTACTGCACTAGCAGATGGACACCCATGAAATGTCGAAAAAGATGCGGGGTATGATGCTCACAGCACCTGGTATTCCCAAGCGGTCTCCCAATCAGGTACTAACCAGGCCGAACCATGCTTGGCTGCCGAGATCGGACGAAATCGGACGAGATCGGGCCTTATCAGGGTGGTATGGCCGTGAGCGGTACTGCACTAGCAGATGGACACCCATGAAATGTGGAAAAAGATGCGGGGTATGATGCTCACAGCACCTGGTATTCCCAAGTGGTCTCCCAATCAGGTACTAACCAGGCCAAACCATGCTTGGCTGCCGAGATCGGACGAGATCGGACGAGATCGGGCCTTATCAGGGTGGTATGGCCGTGAGCGGTACTGCTCTTGCAGATGGACACCCATGAAATGTCGAAAAAGATGCGGGGTATGATGCTCGCAGCACCTGGTATTCCCAAGCGGTCTCCCAATCAGGTACGAACCAGGCCGGACCATGTTTGGCTGCCAAAATCGGACAAGATCGGGCCTTTTCAGGGTGGTAAGGCCGTGAGCGGTACTGCTCTTGCAGATGGACACCCATGAAATGTCGAAAAAGATGCGGGGTATGATGCTCACAGCACCTGGTATTCCCAAGCGGTCTCCCAAACAGATACTAACCAGGCCGAACCATGCTTGGCTTCCGAGTTCGGACGAGATCGGGCCTTTTCAGGGTGGTATGGCCTTGGGCGGTACTGCTCTTGCAGATGGACACCCATGAAATGTCGAAAAAGATGCGGGGTATGATGCTCACAGCACCTGGTATTCCCAAGCGGTCTCCCAAACAGGTACTAAACAGGCCGAACCATGCTTGGCTTCCGAGATCGGACGAGATCGGGCCTTTTCAGGGTGGTATGGCCGTGGGCGGTACTGCACTTTCAGATAGACACCCATGAAATGTCGAAAAAGATGCGGGGTATGATGCTCACAGCACCTGGTATTCCCAAGCGGTCTCCCAATCAGGTACTAAACAGGCCGAACCATGCTTGGCTGCCGAGATCGGACGAGATCGGGCCTTTTCAGGGTGGTATGGCCGTGAGCGGTATGGCACCAGCAGATGGACACCCATGAAATGTCGAAAAAGATGCGGGGTATGATGCTCACAGCACCTGGTATTCCCAAGCGGTCTTCAATCAGGTACTAAACAGGCCGAACCATGCTTGGCTTCCGAGATCGGACGAGATCGGGCCTTTTCAGGGTGGTATGGCCGTGGGCGGTACTGCACTTTCAGATAGACACCCATGAAATGTCGAAAAAAATGCGGGGTATGATGCTCACAGCACCTGGTATTCCCAAGCGGTCTTCAATCAGGTACTAAACAGGCCGAACCATGCTTGGCTTCCGAGATCGGACGAGATCGGGCCTTTTCAGGGTGGTATGGCCGTGAGCGGTACTGCTCGTGCAGATGGACACCCATGAAATGTCGAAAAAGATGCGGGGCAAGATGCTCACAGCACCTGGTATTCCCAAGCGGTCTCCCAATCAGGTACTAAACAGGCTGAACCCTGCTTGGCTGCCGAGATCGGACGAGATCGGGCGAGATTGGGCCTTTTCAGGGTGGTATGGCCGTGAGCGGTACTGCTTTTGCAGATGGACACCCATAAAATGTCGAAAAAGATGCGGGGTATGATGCTCACAGCACGTGGTATTCCCAAGCGGTCTCCCAATCAGGTACTAACCAGGCCGAACCATGCTTGGCTGCCGAGATCGGACGAGATCGGACGAGATCGGGCCTTTTCAGGGTGGTATGGCTGTGAGCGGTACTGCACTAGCAGATGGACACCCATGAAATGTCGAAAAAGATGCGGGGTATGATGCTCACAGCACCTGGTATTCCCAAGCGGTCTCCCAATCAGGTACTAACCAGGCCGAACCATGCTTGGCTTCCTAGATCGGACGAGATCGGACGAAATCGGGCCTTTTCAGGGTGGTATGGCCGTGAGCGGTACTGCACTAGCAGATGGACATCCATGAAATGTCGAAAAAGATGCGGGGTATGATGCTCACAGCACCTGGTATTCCCAAGCGGTCTCCCAATCAGGTACTAAACCGGCCGAACCATGCTTGGCTTCCGAGATCGGAGGAGATCGGGCCTTTTCAGGGTGGTATGGCCGTGAGCGGTACTGCTCTTGCAGATGGACACCCATGAAATGTCGAAAAAGATGCGGGGTATGATGCTCACAGCACCTGGTATTCCCAAGCGGTCTCCCAATCAGGTACTAACCAGGCCGAACCATGCTTGGCTTCCGAGATCGGACGAGATCGGGCCTTTTCAGGGTGGTATGGCCGTGAACGGTACTGCACTAGCAGATGGACACCCATGAAATGTCGAAAAAGATGCGGGGCATGGTTCTCACAGCACCTGGTATTCCCAAGCGGTCTCCCAATCTGGTACTAAACAAGTCTAACCATGCTTGGCTTCCGAGATCGGGCGAGATCGGGCTTTTTCAGGGTGGTATGGCCGTGAGCGGTACTGCTTTTGCAGATGGACACCCATGAAATGTCGAAAAAGATGCGGGGTATGATGCTCACAGCACCTGGTATTCCCAAGCGGTCTCCCAACCAGGTACTAACCAGGCCCAACCATGCTTGGCTTCCAAGATCGGACGAGATCGGGCCTTTTCAGGGTGGTATGGCCATGCGCGGTACTGCACTAGCAGATGGACACCCATGAAATGTCGAAAAAGATGCGGGGTATGATGCTCACAGCACCTGGTATTCCCAAGCGGTCTCCCAATCAGGTACTAACCAGGCCGAACCATGCTTGGCTTCCGAGATCGGACGAGACCGGACCTTTTCAGGGTGGTATGGCCGTGAGCGGTACTGCTCTTGCAGATGGACACCCATGAAATGTCGAAAAAGATGCGGGGTATGATGCTCACAGCACCTGGTATTCCCAAGCGGTCTCCCAATCAGGTACTAACCAGGCCGAACCATGCTTGGCTGCCGAGATCGGGCGAGATCGGGCGAGATCGGGCCTTTTCAGGGTGGTATGGCCGTGAGCGGTACTGCTCTTGCAGATGGACACCCATGAAATGTCGAAAAAGATGCGGGGTATGATGCTCACAGCACCTGGTATTCCCAAGCGGTCTCCCAATCAGGTACTAAACAGGCCGAACCATGCTTGGCTGCCGAGATCGGACGAGATCGGACGAGATCGGGCCTTATCAGGGTGGTATGGCCGTGAGCGGTACTGCACTAGCAGATGGACACCCATGAAATGTCGAAAAAGATGCGGGGTATGATGCTCACAGCACCTGGTATTCCCAAGCGGTCTCCCAATCAGGTACTAACCAGGCTGAACCATGATTGGCTTCCGAGATCAGATGAGATCAGGCCTTTTCAGGGTGGTATGGCCGTGAGCGGTACTGCTATTGCAGATGGACACCCATGAAATGTCGAAAAAGATGCGAGGTATGATGCTCACAGCACCTGGTATTCCCAAGCGGTCTCCCAATCAGGTACTAAACAGGCCGAACCATGCTTGGCTGCCGAGATCGGACGAAATCGGGCGAGATCGGGCCTTATCAGGGTGGTATGGCCGTGAGCGGTACTGCACTAGCAGATGGACACCCATGAAATGTCGAAAAAGATGCGGGGTATGATGCTCACAGCACCTGGTATTCCCAAGCGGTCTCCCAATCAGGTACTAACCAGGCCGAACCATGCTTGGCTTCCTAGATCGGGCGAGATCGGGCCTTTTCAGGGTGGTATGGCCGTGAGCGGTACTGCTTTTGCAGATGGACACCCATGAAATGTCGAAAAAGATGCGGGGAATGATGCTCACAGCACCTGGTATTCCAAAGTGGTCTCCCAATCAGGTACTTACCAGGCCGAACCATGCTTGCCTTCCGAAATCGGAGGAGATTGGGCCTTTTCAGGGTGGTATGGCCGTGAGCGGTACTACTCTTGCAGATGGACACCCATGAAATGTCGAAAAAGATGCGGGGCAAGATGCTCACAGCACCTGGTATTCCCAAGCGGTCTCCCAATCAGGTACTAACCAGGCCGAACCATGCTTGGCTTCCGATATCGGACGAGATCAGGCCTTTTCAGGGTGGTATGGCCGTGAGTAGTACTGCTCATGCAGATGGACACCCATGAAATGTCGAAAAAAATGCGGGGTATGATGCTCACAGCACCTGGTATTCCCAAGAGGTCTCCCAATCAGGTACTAACCAGGGCGAACCATGCTTGGCTTCCAAGATCGGACGAGATCGGGCCTTTACAGGGTGGTATGGCCGTGAGCGGTACTTCTCTTGCAGATGGACACCCATGAAATGTCGAAAAATATGCGGGGTATGATGCTCACAGCACCTGGTATTCCCAAGCTGTCTCCCAATCAGGTACTAACCAGGCCGAACCATGCTTGGCTGCCGAGATCGGACGAGATCGGGCGAGACCGGACCTTTTCAGGGTGGTATGGCCGTGAGCGGTACTGCTCTTGCAGATGGACACCCATGAAATGTCGAAAAAGATGCGGGGTATGATGCTCACAGCACCTGGTATTCCCAAGCGGTCTCCCAATCAGGTACTAACCAGGCCGAACCATGCTTGGCTGCCGAGATCGGGCGAGATCGGGCGAGATCGGGCCTTTTCAGGGTGGTATGGCCGTGAGCGGTACTGCTCTTGCAGATGGACACCCATGAAATGTCGAAAAAGATGCGGGGTATGATGCTCACAGCACCTGGTATTCCCAAGCGGTCTCCCAATCAGGTACTAAACAGGCCGAACCATGCTTGGCTGCCGAGATCGGACGAGATCGGACGAGATCGGGCCTTATCAGGGTGGTATGGCCGTGAGCGGTACTGCACTAGCAGATGGACACCCATGAAATGTCGAAAAAGATGCGGGGTATGATGCTCACAGCACCTGGTATTCCCAAGCGGTCTCCCAATCAGGTACTAACCAGGCCGAACCATGATTGGCTTCCGAGATCAGACGAGATCGGGCCTTTTCAGGGTGGTATGGCCGTGAGCGGTACTGCTATTGCAGATGGACACCCATGAAATGTCGAAAAAGATGCGAGGTATGATGCTCACAGCACCTGGTATTCCCAAGCGGTCTCCCAATCAGGTACTAAACAGGCCGAACCATGCTTGGCTGCCGAGATCGGACGAAATCGGGCGAGATCGGGCCTTATCAGGGTGGTATGGCCTTGAGCGGTACTGCACTAGCAGATGGACACCCATGAAATGTCGAAAAAGATGCGGGGTATGATGCTCACAGCACCTGGTATTCCCAAGCGGTCTCCCAATCGGGTACTAACCAGGCCGAACCATGCTTGGCTGCCGAGATCGGACAAGATCGGGCGAGATCGGGCCTTATCAGGGTGGTATGGCCGTGAGCGGTACTGCTCTTGCAGATGGACATCCATGAAATGTCGAAAAAGATGCGGGGTATGATGCTCACAGCACCTGGTATTCCCAAGCGGTCTCCCAATCAGGTACTAAACAGGCCGAACCATGCTTGGCTTCCGAGATCGGACGAGATCGGGCCTTTTCAGGGTGGTATGGCCGTGAGCGGTACTGCACTAGCAGATGGACACCCATGAAATATCGAAAAAGATGCGGGGTATGATGCTCACAGCACCTGGTATTCCCAAGCGGTCTCCCAATCAGGTGCTAACCAGGCCGAACGATGCTTGGCTTCCGAGATCGGGCGAGATCGGGCCTTTTCAGGGTGGTATGGCCGTGAGCGATATTGCACTTGCAGATGGACACCCATGAAATGTCGAAAAAGATGCGGGGTATGATGCTCACAGCACCTGGTATTCCGAAGCGGTCTCCCAATCAGGTACTAACCAGGCCGAACAATGCTTGGCTGCCGAGATCGGACGAGATCGGACGAGATCGGGCCTTATCAGGGTGGTATGGCCGTGAGCGGTACTGCTCTTGCAGATGGACACCCATGAAATGTCGAAAAAGATGCGGGGTATGATGCTCACAGCACCTGGTATTCCCAAGCGGTCTCCCAATCAGGTACTAACCAGGCCGAACCATGCTTGGCTGCCGAGATCGGACGAGATCGGGCGAGATCAGGCCTCATCAGGGTGGTATGGCCGTGAGCGGTACTGCTCTTGCAGATGGACACCAATGAAATGTCGAAAAAGATGCGGGGTATGATGCTCACAGCACCTGGTATTCCCAAGCGGTCTCCCAATCAGGTACTAACCAGGCCGAACCATGCTTGGCTGCCGAGAACGGACGAGATCGGGCCTTTTCAGGGTGGTATGGCCGTGAGCGGTACTACTCTTGCAGATGGACACCCATGAAATGTCGAAAAAGATGCGGGGTATGATGCTCACAGCACCTGGTATTCCCAAGCGGTCTCCCAATCAGCTACTAACCAGGCCGAACAATGCTTGGCTTCCGAAATCGGACGAGATCGGGCCTTTTCAGGGTGGTATGGCCGTGAGCGGTGCTGCACTAGCAGATGGACACCCATGAAATGTCGAAAAAGATGCGGGGTATGATGCTCACAGCACCTGGTATTCCCAAGCGGTCTCCCAATCAGGTACTAACCAGGCCGAACCATGCTTGGCTTCCGAGATCGGACGAGATCGGGCTTTTTCAGGGTGGTATGGCCGTGAGCGGTACTGCTCTTGCAGATGGACACCCATGAAATGTCGAAAAAGATGCGGGGTATGATGCTCACAGCACCTGGTATTCCCAAGCGGTCTCCCAATCAGGTACTAAACAGGCCGAACCATGCTTGGCTGCCGAGATCGGACGAGATCGGGCCTTTTCAGGGTGGTATGGCCGTGAGCGGTACTGCACTAGCAGATGGACACCCGTGAAATGTCGAAAAAGATGCAGGGTATGATGCTCACAGTACCTGGTATTCCCAAGCGGTCTCCCAATCAGGTACTAACCAGGCCGAACCATGCTTGGCTTCCGAGTTCGGACGAGATCGGGCCTTTTCAGGGTGGTATGGCCGTGAGCGGTATTGTCTTTGCAGATGGACACCCATGAAATGTCGAAAAATATGCGGGGTATGATGCTCACAGCACCTGGTATTCCCAAGCTGTCTCCCAATCAGGTACTAACCAGGCCGAACCATGCTTGGCTGCCGAGATCGGACGAGATCGGGCGAGACCGGACCTTTTCAGGGTGGTATGGCCGTGAGCGGTACTGCTCTTGCAGATGGACACCCATGAAATGTCGAAAAAGATGCGGGGTATGATGCTCACAGCACCTGGTATTCCCAAGCGGTCTCCCAATCAGGTACTAACCAGGCCGAACCATGCTTGGCTGCCGAGATCGGGCGAGATCGGGCGAGATCGGGCCTTTTCAGGGTGGTATGGCCGTGAGCGGTACTGCTCTTGCAGATGGACACCCATGAAATGTCGAAAAAGATGCGGGGTATGATGCTCACAGCACCTGGTATTCCCAAGCGGTCTCCCAATCAGGTACTAAACAGGCCGAACCATGCTTGGCTGCCGAGATCGGACGAGATCGGACGAGATCGGGCCTTATCAGGGTGGTATGGCCGTGAGCGGTACTGCACTAGCAGATGGACACCCATGAAATGTCGAAAAAGATGCGGGGTATGATGCTCACAGCACCTGGTATTCCCAAGCGGTCTCCCAATCAGGTACTAACCAGGCCGAACCATGATTGGCTTCCGAGATCAGACGAGATCGGGCCTTTTCAGGGTGGTATGGCCGTGAGCGGTACTGCTATTGCAGATGGACACCCATGAAATGTCGAAAAAGATGCGAGGTATGATGCTCACAGCACCTGGTATTCCCAAGCGGTCTCCCAATCAGGTACTAAACAGGCCGAACCATGCTTGGCTGCCGAGATCGGACGAAATCGGGCGAGATCGGGCCTTATCAGGGTGGTATGGCCTTGAGCGGTACTGCACTAGCAGATGGACACCCATGAAATGTCGAAAAAGATGCGGGGTATGATGCTCACAGCACCTGGTATTCCCAAGCGGTCTCCCAATCGGGTACTAACCAGGCCGAACCATGCTTGGCTGCCGAGATCGGACAAGATCGGGCGAGATCGGGCCTTATCAGGGTGGTATGGCCGTGAGCGGTACTGCTCTTGCAGATGGACATCCATGAAATGTCGAAAAAGATGCGGGGTATGATGCTCACAGCACCTGGTATTCCCAAGCGGTCTCCCAATCAGGTACTAAACAGGCCGAACCATGCTTGGCTTCCGAGATCGGACGAGATCGGGCCTTTTCAGGGTGGTATGGCCGTGAGCGGTACTGCACTAGCAGATGGACACCCATGAAATATCGAAAAAGATGCGGGGTATGATGCTCACAGCACCTGGTATTCCCAAGCGGTCTCCCAATCAGGTACTAACCAGGCCGAACCATGCTTGGCTTCCGAGATCGGGCGAGATCGGGCCTTTTCAGGGTGGTATGGCCGTGAGCGATATTGCACTTGCAGATGGACACCCATGAAATGTCGAAAAAGATGCGGGGTATGATGCTCACAGCACCTGGTATTCCGAAGCGGTCTCCCAATCAGGTACTAACCAGGCCGAACAATGCTTGGCTGCCGAGATCGGACGAGATCGGACGAGATCGGGCCTTATCAGGGTGGTATGGCCGTGAGCGGTACTGCTCTTGCAGATGGACACCCATGAAATGTCGAAAAAGATGCGGGGTATGATGCTCACAGCACCTGGTATTCCCAAGCGGTCTCCCAATCAGGTACTAACCAGGCCGAACCATGCTTGGCTGCCGAGATCGGACGAGATCGGGCGAGATCAGGCCTCATCAGGGTGGTATGGCCGTGAGCGGTACTGCTCTTGCAGATGGACACCAATGAAATGTCGAAAAAGATGCGGGGTATGATGCTCACAGCACCTGGTATTCCCAAGCGGTCTCCCAATCAGGTACTAACCAGGCCGAACCATGCTTGGCTGCCGAGAACGGACGAGATCGGGCCTTTTCAGGGTGGTATGGCCGTGAGCGGTACTACTCTTGCAGATGGACACCCATGAAATGTCGAAAAAGATGCGGGGTATGATGCTCACAGCACCTGGTATTCCCAAGCGGTCTCCCAATCAGCTACTAACCAGGCCGAACAATGCTTGGCTTCCGAAATCGGACGAGATCGGGCCTTTTCAGGGTGGTATGGCCGTGAGCGGTGCTGCACTAGCAGATGGACACCCATGAAATGTCGAAAAAGATGCGGGGTATGATGCTCACAGCACCTGGTATTCCCAAGCGGTCTCCCAATCAGGTACTAACCAGGCCGAAGCATGCTTGGCTTCCGAGATCGGACGAGATCGGGCTTTTTCAGGGTGGTATGGCCGTGAGCGGTACTGCTCTTGCAGATGGACACCCATGAAATGTCGAAAAAGATGCGGGGTATGATGCTCACAGCACCTGGTATTCCCAAGCGGTCTCCCAATCAGGTACTAAACAGGCCGAACCATGCTTGGCTGCCGAGATCGGACGAGATCGGGCCTTTTCAGGGTGGTATGGCCGTGAGCGGTACTGCACTAGCAGATGGACACCCGTGAAATGTCGAAAAAGATGCAGGGTATGATGCTCACAGTACCTGGTATTCCCAAGCGGTCTCCCAATCAGGTACTAACCAGGCCGAACCATGCTTGGCTTCCGAGTTCGGACGAGATCGGGCCTTTTCAGGGTGGTATGGCCGTGAGCGGTATTGTCTTTGCAGATGGACACCCATGAAATGTCGAAAAAGATGCGGGGTATGATGCTCACAGCACCTGGTATTCCCAAGCGGTCTCCCAATCAGGTACTAACCAGGCCGAAGCATGCTTGGCTTCCGAGATCGGGTGAGATCGGGCCTTTTCAGGGTGGTATGGCCGTGAGCGGTACTGCTTTTGCAGATGGACACCCATGAAATGTCGAAAAAGATGCGGGGTATGATGCTCACAGCACGTGGTATTCCCAAGCGGTCTCCCAATCAGGTACTAACCAGGCCGAACCATGCTTGGCTGCCGAGATCGGACGAGATCGGACGAGATCGGGCCTTTTCAGGGTGGTATGGCTGTGAGCGGTACTGCACTAGCAGATGGACACCCATGAAATGTCGAAAAAGATGCGGGGTATGATGCTCACAGCACCTGGTATTCCCAAGCGGTCTCCCAATCAGGTACTAACCAGGTCGAACAATGCTTGGCTTCCTAGATCGGACGAGATCGGGCCTTTTCAGGGTGGTATGGCCGTGAGCGGTACTGCACTAGCAGATGGACACCCATGAAATGTCGAAAAAGATGCGGGGTATGATGCTCACAGCACCTGGTATTCCCAAGCGGTCTCCCAATTAGGTACTAACCAGGCCGATCCATGTTTGGCTTCCGAGATCGGACGAGATCGGACGAGATCGGGCCTTTTCAGGGTGGTATGGCCGTGAGCGGTACTGCACTAGCAGATGGACACCCATGAAATGTCGAAAAAGATGCGGGGTATGATGCTCACAGCACCTGGTATTCCCAAGCGGTCTCCCAATCAGGTACTAACCAGGCCGAACGATGCTTGGCTTCCTAGATCGGGCGAGATCGGGCCTTTTCAGGGTGGTATGGCCGTGAGCGGTACTGCTTTTGCAGATGGACACCCATGAAATGTCGAAAAAGATGCGGGGAATGATGCTCACAGCACCTGGTATTCCAAAGTGGTCTCCCAATCAGGTACTTACCAGGCCGAACCATGCTTGCCTTCCGAAATCGGACGAGATCGGGCCTTTTCAGGGTGGTATGGCCGTGAGCGGTACCGCTCTTGCAGATGGACACCCATGAAATGTCGAAAAAGATGCGGGGTATGATGCTCACAGCACCTGGTATTCCCAAGCGGTCTCCCAATCAGGTACTAAACAGGATGAACCATGCTTGGCTTCCGATATCGGACGAGATCAGGCCTTTTCAGGGTGGTATGGCCGTGAGTAGTACTGCTCATGCAGATGGACACCCATGAAATGTCGAAAAAAATGCGGGGTATGATGCTCACAGCACCTGGTATTCCCAAGAGGTCTCCCAATCAGGTACTAACCAGGCCGAACCATGCTTGGCTTCCAAGATCGGACGAGATCGGGCCTTTACAGGGTGGTATGGCCGTGAGCGGTACTTCTCTTGCAGATGGACACATATGAAATGTCGAAAAATATGCGGGGTATGATGCTCACAGCACCTGGTATTCCCAAGCTGTCTCCCAATCAGGTACTAACCAGGCCGAACCATGCTTGGCTGCCGAGATCGGACGAGATCGGGCGAGACCGGACCTTTTCAGGGTGGTATGGCCGTGAGCGGTACTGCTCTTGCAGATGGACACCCATGAAATGTCGAAAAAGATGCGGGGTATGATGCTCACAGCACCTGGTATTCCCAAGCGGTCTCCCAATCAGGTACTAACCAGGCCGAACCATGCTTGGCTGCCGAGATCGGGCGAGATCGGGCGAGATCGGGCCTTTTCAGGGTGGTATGGCCGTGAGCGGTACTGCTCTTGCAGATGGACACCCATGAAATGTCGAAAAAGATGCGGGGTATGATGCTCACAGCACCTGGTATTCCCAAGCGGTCTCCCAATCAGGTACTAAACAGGCCGAACCATGCTTGGCTGCCGAGATCGGACGAGATCGGACGAGATCGGGCCTTATCAGGGTGGTATGGCCGTGAGCGGTACTGCACTAGCAGATGGACACCCATGAAATGTCGAAAAAGATGCGGGGTATGATGCTCACAGCACCTGGTATTCCCAAGCGGTCTCCCAATCAGGTACTAACCAGGCCGAACCATGATTGGCTTCCGAGATCAGATGAGATCGGGCCTTTTCAGGGTGGTATGGCCGTGAGCGGTACTGCTATTGCAGATGGACACCCATGAAATGTCGAAAAAGATGCGAGGTATGATGCTCACAGCACCTGGTATTCCCAAGCGGTCTCCCAATCAGGTACTAAACAGGCCGAACCATGCTTGGCTGCCGAGATCGGACGAAATCGGGCGAGATCGGGCCTTATCAGGGTGGTATGGCCTTGAGCGGTACTGCACTAGCAGATGGACACCCATGAAATGTCGAAAAAGATGCGGGGTATGATGCTCACAGCACCTGGTATTCCCAAGCGGTCTCCCAATCGGGTACTAAC
This sequence comes from Stigmatopora nigra, assembly GCF_051989575.1. Taxonomy (NCBI): domain Eukaryota; kingdom Metazoa; phylum Chordata; class Actinopteri; order Syngnathiformes; family Syngnathidae; genus Stigmatopora; species Stigmatopora nigra. The sequence goes on from NW_027551603.1 coordinate 2,495,162, forward strand.
CAGGCCGAACCATGCTTGGCTGCCGAGATCGGACAAGATCGGGCGAGATCGGGCCTTATCAGGGTGGTATGGCCGTGAGCGGTACTGCTCTTGCAGATGGACATCCATGAAATGTCGAAAAAGATGCGGGGTATGATGCTCACAGCACCTGGTATTCCCAAGCGGTCTCCCAATCAGGTACTAAACAGGCCGAACCATGCTTGGCTGCCGAGATCGGACGAGATCGGACAAGATCGGGCCTTATCAGGGTGGTATGGCCGTGAGCGGTACTGCACTAGCAGATGGACACCCATGAAATGTCGAAAAAGATGCGGGGTATGATGCTCACAGCACCTGGTATTCCCAAGCGGTCTCCCAATCAGGTACTAACCAGGCCGAACCATGATTGGCTTCCGAGATCAGATGAGATCGGGCCTTTTCAGGGTGGTATGGCCGTGAGCGGTACTGCTATTGCAGATGGACACCCATGAAATGTCGAAAAAGATGCGAGGTATGATGCTCACAGCACCTGGTATTCCCAAGCGGTCTCCCAATCAGGTACTAAACAGGCCGAACCATGCTTGGCTGCCGAGATCGGACGAAATCGGGCGAGATCGGGCCTTATCAGGGTGGTATGGCCTTGAGCGGTACTGCACTAGCAGATGGACACCCATGAAATGTCGAAAAAGATGCGGGGTATGATGCTCACAGCACCTGGTATTCCCAAGCGGTCTCCCAATCGGGTACTAACCAGGCCGAACCATGCTTGGCTGCCGAGATCGGACAAGATCGGGCGAGATCGGGCCTTATCAGGGTGGTATGGCCGTGAGCGGTACTGCTCTTGCAGATGGACATCCATGAAATGTCGAAAAAGATGCGGGGTATGATGCTCACAGCACCTGGTATTCCCAAGCGGTCTCCCAATCAGGTACTAAACAGGCCGAACCATGCTTGGCTTCCGAGATCGGACGAGATCGGGCCTTTTCAGGGTGGTATGGCCGTGAGCGGTACTGCACTAGCAGATGGACACCCATGAAATGTCGAAAAAGATGCGGGGTATGATGCTCACAGCACCTGGTATTCCCAAGCGGTCTCCCAATCAGGTACTAACCAGGCCGAACCATGCTTGGCTTCCGAGATCGGGCGAGATCGGGCCTTTTCAGGGTGGTATGGCCGTGAGCGATATTGCACTTGCAGATGGACACCCATGAAATGTCGAAAAAGATGCGGGGTATGATGCTCACAGCACCTGGTATTCCGAAGCGGTCTCCCAATCAGGTACTAACCAGGCCGAACAATGCTTGGCTGCCGAGATCGGACGAGATCGGGCCTTATCAGGGTGGTATGGCCGTGAGCGGTACTGCTCTTGCAGATGGACACCCATGAAATGTCGAAAAAGATGCGGGGTATGATGCTCACAGCACCTGGTATTCCCAAGCGGTCTCCCAATCAGGTACTAACCAGGCCGAACCATGCTTGGCTGCCGAGATCGGACGAGATCGGGCGAGATCAGGCCTCATCAGGGTGGTATGGCCGTGAGCGGTACTGCTCTTGCAGATGGACACCAATGAAATGTCGAAAAAGATGCGGGGTATGATGCTCACAGCACCTGGTATTCCCAAGCGGTCTCCCAATCAGGTACTAACCAGGCCGAACCATGCTTGGCTGCCGAGAACGGACGAGATCGGGCCTTTTCAGGGTGGTATGGCCGTGAGCGGTACTACTCTTGCAGATGGACACCCATGAAATGTCGAAAAAGATGCGGGGTATGATGCTCACAGCACCTGGTATTCCCAAGCGGTCTCCCAATCAGCTACTAACCAGGCCGAACCATGCTTGGCTTCCGAAATCGGACGAGATCGGGCCTTTTCAGGGTGGTATGGCCGTGAGCGGTGCTGCACTAGCAGATGGACACCCATGAAATGTCGAAAAAGATGCGGGGTATGATGCTCACAGCACCTGGTATTCCCAAGCGGTCTCCCAATCAGGTACTAACCAGGCCGAACCATGCTTGGCTTCCGAGATCGGACGAGATCGGGCTTTTTCAGGGTGGTATGGCCGTGAGCGGTACTGCTCTTGCAGATGGACACCCATGAAATGTCGAAAAAGATGCGGGGTATGATGCTCACAGCACCTGGTATTCCCAAGCGGTCTCCCAATCAGGTACTAAACAGGCCGAACCATGCTTGGCTGCCGAGATCGGACGAGATCGGGCCTTTTCAGGGTGGTATGGCCGTGAGCGGTACTGCACTAGCAGATGGACACCCGTGAAATGTCGAAAAAGATGCAGGGTATGATGCTCACAGTACCTGGTATTCCCAAGCGGTCTCCCAATCAGGTACTAACCAGGCCGAACCATGCTTGGCTTCCGAGTTCGGACGAGATCGGGCCTTTTCAGGGTGGTATGGCCGTGAGCGGTATTGTCTTTGCAGATGGACACCCATGAAATGTCGAAAAAGATGCGGGGTATGATGCTCACAGCACCTGGTATTCCCAAGCGGTCTCCCAATCAGGTACTAACCAGGCCGAAACATGCTTGGCTTCTGAGATCGGGTGAAATCGGGCCTTTTCAGGGTGGTATGGCCGTGAGCGGTACTGCTTTTGCAGATGGACACCCATGAAATGTCGAAAAAGATGCGGGGTATGATGCTCACAGCACGTGGTATTCCCAAGCGGTCTCCCAATCAGGTACTAACCAGGCCGAACCATGCTTGGCTGCCGAGATCGGACGAGATCGGACGAGATCGGGCCTTTTCAGGGTGGTATGGCTGTGAGCGGTACTGCACTAGCAGATGGACACCCATGAAATGTCGAAAAAGATGCGGGGTATGATGCTCACAGCACCTGGTATTCCCAAGCGGTCTCCCAATCAGGTACTAACCAGGTCGAACAATGCTTGGCTTCCTAGATCGGACGAGATCGGGCCTTTTCAGGGTGGTATGGCCGTGAGCGGTACTGCACTAGCAGATGGACACCCATGAAATGTCGAAAAAGATGCGGGGTATGATGCTCACAGCACCTGGTATTCCCAAGCGGTCTCCCAATTAGGTACTAACCAGGCCGATCCATGTTTGGCTTCCGAGATCGGACGAGATCGGACGAGATCGGGCCTTTTCAGGGTGGTATGGCCGTGAGCGGTACTGCACTAGCAGATGGACACCCATGAAATGTCGAAAAAGATGCGGGGTATGATGCTCACAGCACCTGGTATTCCCAAGCGGTCTCCCAATCAGGTACTAACCAGGCCGAACGATGCTTGGCTTCCTAGATCGGGCGAGATCGGGCCTTTTCAGGGTGGTATGGCCGTGAGCGGTACTGCTTTTGCAGATGGACACCCATGAAATGTCGAAAAAGATGCGGGGAATGATGCTCACAGCACCTGGTATTCCAAAGTGGTCTCCCAATCAGGTACTTACCAGGCCGAACCATGCTTGCCTTCCGAAATCGGACGAGATCGGGCCTTTTCAGGGTGGTATGGCCGTGAGCGGTACCGCTCTTGCAGATGGACACCCATGAAATGTCGAAAAAGATGCGGGGTATGATGCTCACAGCACCTGGTATTCCCAAGCGGTCTCCCAATCAGGTACTAAACAGGATGAACCATGCTTGGCTTCCGATATCGGACGAGATCAGGCCTTTTCAGGGTGGTATGGCCGTGAGTAGTACTGCTCATGCAGATGGACACCCATGAAATGTCGAAAAAAATGCGGGGTATGATGCTCACAGCACCTGGTATTCCCAAGAGGTCTCCCAATCAGGTACTAACCAGGCCGAACCATGCTTGGCTTCCAAGATCGGACGAGATCGGGCCTTTACAGGGTGGTATGGCCGTGAGCAGTACTTCTCTTGCAGATGGACACCCATGAAATGTCGAAAAATATGCGGGGTATGATGCTCACAGCACCTGGTATTCCCAAGCTGTCTCCCAATCAGGTACTAACCAGGCCGAACCATGCTTGGCTGCCGAGATCGGACGAGATCGGGCGAGACCGGACCTTTTCAGGGTGGTATGGCCTTGAGCGGTACTGCACTAGCAGATGGACACCCATGAAATGTCGAAAAAGATGCGGGGTATGATGCTCACAGCACCTGGTATTCCCAAGCGGTCTCCCAATCGGGTACTAACCAGGCCGAACCATGCTTGGCTGCCGAGATCGGACAAGATCGGGCGAGATCGGGCCTTATCAGGGTGGTATGGCCGTGAGCGGTACTGCTCTTGCAGATGGACATCCATGAAATGTCGAAAAAGATGCGGGGTATGATGCTCACAGCACCTGGTATTCCCAAGCGGTCTCCCAATCAGGTACTAAACAGGCCGAACCATGCTTGGCTTCCGAGATCGGACGAGATCGGGCCTTTTCAGGGTGGTATGGCCGTGAGCGGTACTGCACTAGCAGATGGACACCCATGAAATGTCGAAAAAGATGCGGGGTATGATGCTCACAGCACCTGGTATTCCCAAGCGGTCTCCCAATCAGGTACTAACCAGGCCGAACCATGCTTGACTTCCGAGATCGGGCGAGATCGGGCCTTTTCAGGGTGGTATGGCCGTGAGCGATATTGCACTTGCAGATGGACACCCATGAAATGTCGAAAAAGATGCGGGGTATGATGCTCACAGCACCTGGTATTCCGAAGCGGTCTCCCAATCAGGTACTAACCAGGCCGAACAATGCTTGGCTGCCGAGATCGGACGAGATCGGACGAGATCGGGCCTTATCAGGGTGGTATGGCCGTGAGCGGTACTGCTCTTGCAGATGGACACCCATGAAATGTCGAAAAAGATGCGGGGTATGATGCTCACAGCACCTGGTATTCCCAAGCGGTCTCCCAATCAGGTACTAACCAGGCCGAACCATGCTTGGCTGCCGAGATCGGACGAGATCGGGCGAGATCAGGCCTCATCAGGGTGGTATGGCCGTGAGCGGTACTGCTCTTGCAGATGGACACCAATGAAATGTCGAAAAAGATGCGGGGTACGATGCTCACAGCACCTGGTATTCCCAAGCGGTCTCCCAATCAGGTACTAACCAGGCCGAACAATGCTTGGCTGCCGAGAACGGACGAGATCGGGCCTTTTCAGGGTGGTATGGCCGTGAGCGGTACTACTCTTGCAGATGGACACCCATGAAATGTCGAAAAAGATGCGGGGTATGATGCTCACAGCACCTGGTATTCCCAAGCGGTCTCCCAATCAGCTACTAACCAGGCCGAACCATGCTTGGCTTCCGAAATCGGACGAGATCGGGCCTTTTCAGGGTGGTATGGCCGTGAGCGGTGCTGCACTAGCAGATGGACACCCATGAAATGTCGAAAAAGATGCGGGGTATGATGCTCACAGCACCTGGTATTCCCAAGCGGTCTCCCAATCAGGTACTAACCAGGCCGAACCATGCTTGGCTTCCGAGATCGGACGAGATCGGGCTTTTTCAGGGTGGTATGGCCGTGAGCGGTACTGCTCTTGCAGATGGACACCCATGAAATGTCGAAAAAGATGCGGGGTATGATGCTCACAGCACCTGGTATTCCCAAGCGGTCTCCCAATCAGGTACTAAACAGGCCGAACCATGCTTGGCTGCCGAGATCGGACGAGATCGGGCCTTTTCAGGGTGGTATGGCCGTGAGCGGTACTGCACTAGCAGATGGACACCCGTGAAATGTCGAAAAAGATGCAGGGTATGATGCTCACAGTACCTGGTATTCCCAAGCGGTCTCCCAATCAGGTACTAACCAGGCCGAACCATGCTTGGCTTCCGAGTTCGGACGAGATCGGGCCTTTTCAGGGTGGTATGGCCGTGAGCGGTATTGTCTTTGCAGATGGACACCCATGAAATGTCGAAAAAGATGCGGGGTATGATGCTCACAGCACCTGGTATTCCCAAGCGGTCTCCCAATCAGGTACTAACCAGGCCGAAACATGCTTGGCCTCCGAGATCGGGTGAGATCGGGCCTTTTCAGGGTGGTATGGCCGTGAGCGGTACTGCTTTTGCAGATGGACACCCATGAAATGTCGAAAAAGATGCGGGGTATGATGCTCACAGCACGTGGTATTCCCAAGCGGTCTCCCAATCAGGTACTAACCAGGCCGAACCATGCTTGGCTGCCGAGATCGGACGAGATCGGACGAGATCGGGCCTTTTCAGGGTGGTATGGCTGTGAGCGGTACTGCACTAGCAGATGGACACCCATGAAATGTCGAAAAAGATGCGGGGTATGATGCTCACAGCACCTGGTATTCCCAAGCGGTCTCCCAATCAGGTACTAACCAGGTCGAACAATGCTTGGCTTCCTAGATCGGACGAGATCGGGCCTTTTCAGGGTGGTATGGCCGTGAGCGGTACTGCACTAGCAGATGGACACCCATGAAATGTCGAAAAAGATGCGGGGTATGATGCTCACAGCACCTGGTATTCCCAAGCGGTCTCCCAATTAGGTACTAACCAGGCCGATCCATGTTTGGCTTCCGAGATCGGACGAGATCGGACGAGATCGGGCCTTTTCAGGGTGGTATGGCCGTGAGCGGTACTGCACTAGCAGATGGACACCCATGAAATGTCGAAAAAGATGCGGGGTATGATGCTCACAGCACCTGGTATTCCCAAGCGGTCTCCCAATCAGGTACTAACCAGGCCGAACGATGCTTGGCTTCCTAGATCGGGCGAGATCGGGCCTTTTCAGGGTGGTATGGCCGTGAGCGGTACTGCTTTTGCAGATGGACACCCATGAAATGTCGAAAAAGATGCGGGGAATGATGCTCACAGCACCTGGTATTCCAAAGTGGTCTCCCAATCAGGTACTTACCAGGCCGAACCATGCTTGCCTTCCGAAATCGGACGAGATCGGGCCTTTTCAGGGTGGTATGGCCGTGAGCGGTACCGCTCTTGCAGATGGACACCCATGAAATGTCGAAAAAGATGCGGGGTATGATGCTCACAGCACCTGGTATTCCCAAGCGGTCTCCCAATCAGGTACTAAACAGGATGAACCATGCTTGGCTTCCGATATCGGACGAGATCAGGCCTTTTCAGGGTGGTATGGCCGTGAGTAGTACTGCTCATGCAGATGGACACCCATGAAATGTCGAAAAAAATGCGGGGTATGATGCTCACAGCACCTGGTATTCCCAAGAGGTCTCCCAATCAGGTACTAACCAGGCCGAACCATGCTTGGCTTCCAAGATCGGACGAGATCGGGCCTTTACAGGGTGGTATGGCCGTGAGCGGTACTTCTCTTGCAGATGGACACCCATGAAATGTCGAAAAATATGCGGGGTATGATGCTCACAGCACCTGGTATTCCCAAGCTGTCTCCCAATCAGGTACTAACCAGGCCGAACCATGCTTGGCTGCCGAGATCGGACGAGATCGGGCGAGACCGGACCTTTTCAGGGTGGTATGGCCGTGAGCGGTACTGCTCTTGCAGATGGACACCCATGAAATGTCGAAAAAGATGCAGGGTATGATGCTCACAGCACCTGGTATTCCCAAGCGGTCTCCCAATCAGGTACTAACCAGGCCGAACCATGCTTGGCTGCCGAGATCGGGCGAGATCGGGCGAGATCGGGCCTTTTCAGGGTGGTATGGCCGTGAGCGGTACTGCTCTTGCAGATGGACACCCATGAAATGTCGAAAAAGATGCGGGGTATGATGCTCACAGCACCTGGTATTCCCAAGCGGTCTCCCAATCAGGTACTAACCAGGCCGAACAATGCTTGGCTGCCGAGAACGGACGAGATCGGGCCTTTTCAGGGTGGTATGGCCGTGAGCGGTACTACTCTTGCAGATGGACACCCATGAAATGTCGAAAAAGATGCGGGGTATGATGCTCACAGCACCTGGTATTCCCAAGCGGTCTCCCAATCAGCTACTAACCAGGCCGAACCATGCTTGGCTTCCGAAATCGGACGAGATCGGGCCTTTTCAGGGTGGTATGGCCGTGAGCGGTGCTGCACTAGCAGATGGACACCCATGAAATGTCGAAAAAGATGCGGGGTATGATGCTCACAGCACCTGGTATTCCCAAGCGGTCTCCCAATCAGGTACTAACCAGGCCGAACCATGCTTGGCTTCCGAGATCGGACGAGATCGGGCTTTTTCAGGGTGGTATGGCCGTGAGCGGTACTGCTCTTGCAGATGGACACCCATGAAATGTCGAAAAAGATGCGGGGTATGATGCTCACAGCACCTGGTATTCCCAAGCGGTCTCCCAATCAGGTACTAAACAGGCCGAACCATGCTTGGCTGCCGAGATCGGACGAGATCGGGCCTTTTCAGGGTGGTATGGCCGTGAGCGGTACTGCACTAGCAGATGGACACCCGTGAAATGTCGAAAAAGATGCAGGGTATGATGCTCACAGTACCTGGTATTCCCAAGCGGTCTCCCAATCAGGTACTAACCAGGCCGAACCATGCTTGGCTTCCGAGTTCGGACGAGATCGGGCCTTTTCAGGGTGGTATGGCCGTGAGCGGTATTGTCTTTGCAGATGGACACCCATGAAATGTCGAAAAAGATGCGGGGTATGATGCTCACAGCACCTGGTATTCCCAAGCGGTCTCCCAATCAGGTACTAACCAGGCCGAAACATGCTTGGCCTCCGAGATCGGGTGAGATCGGGCCTTTTCAGGGTGGTATGGCCGTGAGCGGTACTGCTTTTGCAGATGGACACCCATGAAATGTCGAAAAAGATGCGGGGTATGATGCTCACAGCACGTGGTATTCCCAAGCGGTCTCCCAATCAGGTACTAACCAGGCCGAACCATGCTTGGCTGCCGAGATCGGACGAGATCGGACGAGATCGGGCCTTTTCAGGGTGGTATGGCTGTGAGCGGTACTGCACTAGCAGATGGACACCCATGAAATGTCGAAAAAGATGCGGGGTATGATGCTCACAGCACCTGGTATTCCCAAGCGGTCTCCCAATCAGGTACTAACCAGGTCGAACAATGCTTGGCTTCCTAGATCGGACGAGATCGGGCCTTTTCAGGGTGGTATGGCCGTGAGCGGTACTGCACTAGCAGATGGACACCCATGAAATGTCGAAAAAGATGCGGGGTATGATGCTCACAGCACCTGGTATTCCCAAGCGGTCTCCCAATTAGGTACTAACCAGGCCGATCCATGTTTGGCTTCCGAGATCGGACGAGATCGGACGAGATCGGGCCTTTTCAGGGTGGTATGGCCGTGAGCGGTACTGCACTAGCAGATGGACACCCATGAAATGTCGAAAAAGATGCGGGGTATGATGCTCACAGCACCTGGTATTCCCAAGCGGTCTCCCAATCAGGTACTAACCAGGCCGAACGATGCTTGGCTTCCTAGATCGGGCGAGATCGGGCCTTTTCAGGGTGGTATGGCCGTGAGCGGTACTGCTTTTGCAGATGGACACCCATGAAATGTCGAAAAAGATGCGGGGAATGATGCTCACAGCACCTGGTATTCCAAAGTGGTCTCCCAATCAGGTACTTACCAGGCCGAACCATGCTTGCCTTCCGAAATCGGACGAGATCGGGCCTTTTCAGGGTGGTATGGCCGTGAGCGGTACCGCTCTTGCAGATGGACACCCATGAAATGTCGAAAAAGATGCGGGGTATGATGCTCACAGCACCTGGTATTCCCAAGCGGTCTCCCAATCAGGTACTAAACAGGATGAACCATGCTTGGCTTCCGATATCGGACGAGATCAGGCCTTTTCAGGGTGGTATGGCCGTGAGTAGTACTGCTCATGCAGATGGACACCCATGAAATGTCGAAAAAAATGCGGGGTATGATGCTCACAGCACCTGGTATTCCCAAGAGGTCTCCCAATCAGGTACTAACCAGGCCGAACCATGCTTGGCTTCCAAGATCGGACGAGATCGGGCCTTTACAGGGTGGTATGGCCGTGAGCGGTACTTCTCTTGCAGATGGACACCCATGAAATGTCGAAAAATATGCGGGGTATGATGCTCACAGCACCTGGTATTCCCAAGCTGTCTCCCAATCAGGTACTAACCAGGCCGAACCATGCTTGGCTGCCGAGATCGGACGAGATCGGGCGAGACCGGACCTTTTCAGGGTGGTATGGCCGTGAGCGGTACTGCTCTTGCAGATGGACACCCATGAAATGTCGAAAAAGATGCAGGGTATGATGCTCACAGCACCTGGTATTCCCAAGCGGTCTCCCAATCAGGTACTAACCAGGCCGAACCATGCTTGGCTGCCGAGATCGGGCGAGATCGGGCGAGATCGGGCCTTTTCAGGGTGGTATGGCCGTGAGCGGTACTGCTCTTGCAGATGGACACCCATGAAATGTCGAAAAAGATGCGGGGTATGATGCTCACAGCACCTGGTATTCCCAAGCGGTCTCCCAATCAGGTACTAAACAGGCCGAACCATGCTTGGCTGCCGAGATCGGACGAGATCGGACGAGATCGGGCCTTATCAGGGTGGTATGGCCGTGAGCGGTACTGCACTAGCAGATGGACACCCATGAAATGTCGAAAAAGATGCGGGGTATGATGCTCACAGCACCTGGTATTCCCAAGCGGTCTCCCAATCAGGTACTAACCAGGCCGAACCATGATTGGCTTCCGAGATCAGATGAGATCGGGCCTTTTCAGGGTGGTATGGCCGTGAGCGGTACTGCTATTGCAGATGGACACCCATGAAATGTCGAAAAAGATTCGAGGTATGATGCTCACAGCACCTGGTATTCCCAAGCGGTCTCCCAATCAGGTACTAAACAGGCCGAACCATGCTTGGCTGCCGAGATCGGACGAAATCGGGCGAGATCGGGCCTTATCAGGGTGGTATGGCCTTGAGCGGTACTGCACTAGCAGATGGACACCCATGAAATGTCGAAAAAGATGCGGGGTATGATGCTCACAGCACCTGGTATTCCCAAGCGGTCTCCCAATCGGGTACTAACCAGGCCGAACCATGCTTGGCTGCCGAGATCGGACAAGATCGGGCGAGATCGGGCCTTATCAGGGTGGTATGGCCGTGAGCGGTACTGCTCTTGCAGATGGACATCCATGAAATGTCGAAAAAGATGCGGGGTATGATGCTCACAGCACCTGGTATTCCCAAGCGGTCTCCCAATCAGGTACTAAACAGGCCGAACCATGCTTGGCTTCCGAGATCGGACGAGATCGGGCCTTTTCAGGGTGGTATGGCCGTGAGCGGTACTGCACTAGCAGATGGACACCCATGAAATGTCGAAAAAGATGCGGGGTATGATGCTCACAGCACCTGGTATTCCCAAGCGGTCTCCCAATCAGGTACTAACCAGGCCGAACCATGCTTGGCTTCCGAGATCGGGCGAGATCGGGCCTTTTCAGGGTGGTATGGCCGTGAGCGATATTGCACTTGCAGATGGACACCCATGAAATGTCGAAAAAGATGCGGGGTATGATGCTCACAGCACCTGGTATTCCGAAGCGGTCTCCCAATCAGGTACTAACCAGGCCGAACCATGCTTGGCTGCCGAGATCGGACGAGATCGGGCGAGATCAGGCCTCATCAGGGTGGTATGGCCGTGAGCGGTACTGCTCTTGCAGATGGACACCAATGAAATGTCGAAAAAGATGCGGGGTATGATGCTCACAGCACCTGGTATTCCCAAGCGGTCTCCCAATCAGGTACTAACCAGGCCGAACCATGCTTGGCTGCCGAGAACGGACGAGATCGGGCCTTTTCAGGGTGGTATGGCCGTGAGCGGTACTACTCTTGCAGATGGACACCCATGAAATGTCGAAAAAGATGCGGGGTATGATGCTCACAGCACCTGGTATTCCCAAGCGTTCTCCCAATCAGGTACTAAACAGGCCGAACCATGCTTGGCTTCCGAGATCGGACGAGATCGGGCCTTTTCAGGGTGGTATGGCCGTGAGCTGTACTGCTCTTGCAGATGGACACCCATGAAATGTCGAAAATGATGCGGGGTATGATGCTCACAGCACCTGGTATTCCCAAGCGGTCTCCCAATCAGGTACTAAACAGGCCGAACCATGCTTGGCTTCCGAGATCGGACGAGATCGGGTCTTTCAGGGTGATATGGCCGTGAGCGGTACTGCTTTTGCAGATGGACACCCATGAAATGTCGAAAAAGATGCGGGGCATGGTTCTCACAGAACCTGGTATTCCCAAGCGGTCTCCCAATCAGATACCAACCAGGCCGAACCATGCTTGGCTTCCAAGATCGGACGAGATCGGACGAGATCGGGCCTTTTCAGGGTGGTATGGCCGTGAGCGGTACTGCTCTTGCAGATGGACACCCATGAAATGTCGAAAAAGATGCGGGGCATGGTTCTCACAGCACCTGGTATTCCCAAGCGGTCTCCCAATCAGGTACTAAACAGGCCGAACAATGCTTGGCTTCCGAGATCGGGCGAGATCAGGCCTTTTCAGGGTGGTATGGCTGTGAGCGGTACTGTTCATGCAGATGGACACCCATGAAATGTCGAAAAAGATGCGGGGTATGATGCTCACAGCACCTGGTATTCCCAAGCGGTCTCCCAATCAGGTACTAAACAGGCCGAACAATGCTTGGCTTTCGAGATCGGACGAGATCGGGCCTTTTCAGGGTGGTATGGCCGTAAGCGGTACTGCTCTCGCAGATGGACACCCATGAAATGTCGAAAAAGATGCGGGGCATGGTTCTCACAGCACCTGGTATTCCCAAGCGGTCTCCCAATCAGGTACTAACCAGGCCGAACCATGCTTGGCTGCCGAGATCGGACGAGGTCGGGCGAGATCGGGCCTTTTCAGGGTGGTATGGCCGTGAGTGGTACTGCTCTTGCAGATGGACACCCATGAAATGTCGAAAAAGATGCGGGGTATGATGCTCACAGCACCTGGTATTCCCAAGCGGTCTCCCAATCAGGTACTAAACAGGCCGAACCATGCTTGGCTGCCGAGATCGGACGAGATCGGGCCTTTTCAGGGTGGTATGGCCGTGAGCGGTACTGCTTTAGCAGATGGACACCCATGAAATGTCGAAAAAGATGCAGGGTATGATGCTCACAGCACCTGGTATTCCCAAGCGGTCTCCCAATCAGGTACTAACCAGGCCGAACCATGCTTGGCTGCCGAGATCGGACGAGATCGGACGAGAACGGGCCTTTTCAGGGTGGTATGGCCGTCAGCGGTACTGCTCTTGCAGATGGACACCCATGAAATGTCGAAAAAGATGCGGGGTATGATGCTCACAGCACCTGGTATTCCCAAGCGGTCTCCCAATCAGGTACTAACCAGGCCGAACCATGCTTGGCTGCCGAGATCGGACGAGATCGGACGAGATCGGGCCTTTTCAGGGTGGTATGGCCGTCAGCGGTACTGCTCTTGCAGATGGACACCCATGAAATGTCGAAAAAGATGCGGGGTATGATGCTCACAGCACCTGGTATTCCCAAGCGGTCTCCCAATCAGGTACTAACCAGGCCGAACCATGCTTGGCTTCCGAGGTCGGGCGAGATCGGGCCTTTTCAGGGTGGTATGGCCGTGAACGGTACTGCTCTTGCAGATGGACACCCATGAAATTTCGAAAAAGATGCGGGGTATGATAATCACAGCACCTGGTATTCCCAAGCGGTCTTCCAATCAGGTACTAACCAGGCCGAATCATGCTTGGCTTCCGAGATCGGGCGAGATCGGGCCTTTTCAGGGTGGTATGGCCGTGAGCGGTACTGCACTAGCAGATGGACACCCATGAAATGTCGAAAAAGATGCGGGGTATGATGCTCACAGAACCTGGTATTCCCAAACGGTCTCCCAATCAGGTACTAAACAGGCCGAACCATGCTTGGCTTCCGAGATTGGACGAGATCGGGCCTTTTCAGGGTGGTATGGCCGTGAGCGGTACTGCACTAGCAGATGGACACCCATGAAATGTCGAAAAAGATGCGGGGTATGATGCTCACAGCACCTGGTATTCCCAAGCGGTCTCCCAATCAGGTACTAAACAGGCCGAACGATGCTTGGCTTCCGAGATCGGACGAGATCGGGCCTTTTCAGGGTGGTATGGCCGTGAGCGGTACTGCATTAGCAGATGGACACCCATGAAATGTCGAAAAAGATGCGGGGTATGATGCTCACAGCACCTGGTATTCCCAAGCGGTCTCCCAATCAGGTACTAACCAGGCCGAACCATGCTTGGCTGCCGAGATCGAGCGAGATCGGGCCTTTTCAGGGTGGTATGGCCGTGAGCGGTACTGCTCCTGCAGATGGACTTCCATGAAATTTTGAAAAAGATGCGGGGTATGATGCTCAGAGCACCTGGTATTCCCAAGCGGTCTCCCAATCAGGTACTAACCAGGCCAAACCATGCTTGGCTTCCGAGATTGGACGAGATCAGGCCTTTTCAGGGTGGTATGGCCGTGAGCGGTACTGCTCTAGCAGATGGACACCCATGAAATGTCGAAAAACATGCGGGGTATGATGCTCACAGCACCTGGTATTCCCAAGCGGTCTCCCATTCAGGTACTAAACAGGCTGAACCATGCTTGGCTTCCGAGATCGGACAAGATCGGGCCTTTTCAGGGTGGTATGGCCGTGAGCAGTACTGCACTAGCAGATGGACACCCATGAAATGTCGAAAACAATGCGGGGTATGATGCTCACAGCACATGGTATTCCCAAGCGGTCTCCCAATCAGGTACTAAACAGGCCGAACCATGCTTGGCTGCCGAGATCGGACGAGATCGGGCCTTTTCAGGGTGGTATGGCCGTGAGCGGTACTGCATTAGCAGATGGACACCCATGAAATGTCGAAAAAGATGCGGGGTATGATGCTCACAGCACCTGGTATTCCCAAGCGGTCTCCCAATCAGGTACTAACCAGGCCGAACCATGCTTGGCTGCCGAGATCGAGCGAGATCGGGCCTTTTCAGGGTGGTATGGCCGTGAGCGGTACTGCTCTTGCAGATGGACACCCATGAAATGTCGAAAAAGATGCGGGGTATGATGCTCAGAGCACCTGGTATTCCCAAGCGGTCTCCCAATCAGGTACTAACCAGGCCGAACCATGCTTGGCGTCCGAGATTGGACGAGATCAGGCCTTTTCAGGGTGGTATGGCCGTGAGCGGTACTCTACCAGCAGATGGACACCCATGAAATGTCGAAAAAGATGCGGGGTATGATGCTCACAGCACCTGGTATTCCCAAGCGGTCTCCCAATCAGGTACTAACCAGGCCGAACCATGCTTGGCTGCCGAGATCGGGCGAGATCGGGCCTTTTCAGGGTGGTATGGCCGTGAGCGGTACTGCACTAGCAGATGGACACCCATGAAATGTCGAAAAAGATGCAGGGTATGATGCTCACAGCACCTGGTATTCCCAAGCGGTCTCCCAATCAGGTACTAACCAGGCCGAACCATGCTTGGCTTCCGAGATCGGACGAGACCGGGCCTTTTCAGGGTGGTATGGCCGTGAGCGGTGCTGCTCTTGCAGATGGACACCCATGAAATGTCGAAAAAGATGCGGGGTATGATGCTCACAGCACCTGGTATTCCCAAGCGGTCTCCCAATCAGGTTCTAACCAGGCCGAACCATGCTTGGCTGCCGAGATCGGACGAGATCGGACGAGATCGGGCCTTTTCAGGGTGGTATGGCTGTGAGCGGTACTGCACTAGCAGATGGACACCCATTAAATGTCGAAAAAGATGCGGGGTATGATGCTCACAGCACCTGGTATTCCAAAGCGGTCTCCCAATCAGGTACTAACCAGGCCAAACCATGCTTGGCTTCCTAGATCGGACGAGATCGGACGAGATCGGGCCTTTTCAGGGTGGTATGGCCGTGAGCGGTACTGCACTAGCAGATGGACACCCATGAAATGTCGAAAAAGATGCGGGGTATGATGCTCACAGCACCTGGTATTCCCAAGCGGTCTCCCAATTAGGTACTAACCAGGCCGATCCATGTTTGGCTTCCGAGATCGGACGAGATCGGACGAGATCGGGCCTTTTCAGGGTGGTATGCCCGTGAGCGGTACTGCACTAGCAGATGGACACCCATGAAATGTCGAATAAGATGCGGGGTATGATGCTCACAGCACCTGGTATTCCCAAGCGGTCTCCCAATCAGGTACTAACCAGGCCAAACCATGCTTGGCTTCCTAGATCGGTCAAGATCGGGCCTTTTCAGGGTGGTATGGCCGTGAGCGGTACTGCACTAGCAGATGGACACCCATGAAATGTCGAATAAGATGCGGGGTATGATGCTCACAGAACCTGGTATTCCCAAACGGTCTCCCAATCAGGTACTAAACAGGCCGAACCATGCTTGGCTTCCGAGATTGGACGAGATCGGGCCTTTTCAGGGTGGTATGGCCGTGAGCGGTACTGCACTAGCAGATGGACACCCATGAAATGTCGAAAAAGATGCGGGGTATGATGCTCACAGCACCTGGTATTCCCAAGCGGTCTCCCAATCAGGTACTAAACAGGCCGAACGATGCTTGGCTTCCGAGATCGGACGAGATCGGGCCTTTTCAGGGTGGTATGGCCGTGAGCGGTACTGCATTAGCAGATGGACACCCATGAAATGTCGAAAAAGATGCGGGGTATGATGCTCACAGCACCTGGTATTCCCAAGCGGTCTCCCAATCAGGTACTAACCAGGCCGAACCATGCTTGGCTGCCGAGATCGAGCGAGATCGGGCCTTTTCAGGGTGGTATGGCCGTGAGCGGTACTGCTCCTGCAGATGGACTTCCATGAAATTTTGAAAAAGATGCGGGGTATGATGCTCAGAGCACCTGGTATTCCCAAGCGGTCTCCCAATCAGGTACTAACCAGGCCAAACCATGCTTGGCTTCCGAGATTGGACGAGATCAGGCCTTTTCAGGGTGGTATGGCCGTGAGCGGTACTGCTCTAGCAGATGGACACCCATGAAATGTCGAAAAACATGCGGGGTATGATGCTCACAGCACCTGGTATTCCCAAGCGGTCTCCCATTCAGGTACTAAACAGGCTGAACCATGCTTGGCTTCCGAGATCGGACAAGATCGGGCCTTTTCAGGGTGGTATGGCCGTGAGCAGTACTGCACTAGCAGATGGACACCCATGAAATGTCGAAAACAATGCGGGGTATGATGCTCACAGCACATGGTATTCCCAAGCGGTCTCCCAATCAGGTACTAAACAGGCCGAACCATGCTTGGCTGCCGAGATCGGACGAGATCGGGCCTTTTCAGGGTGGTATGGCCGTGAGCGGTACTGCATTAGCAGATGGACACCCATGAAATGTCGAAAAAGATGCGGGGTATGATGCTCACAGCACCTGGTATTCCCAAGCGGTCTCCCAATCAGGTACTAACCAGGCCTAACCATGCTTGGCTGCCGAGATCGAGCGAGATCGGGCCTTTTCAGGGTGGTATGGCCGTGAGCGGTACTGCTCTTGCAGATGGACACCCATGAAATGTCGAAAAAGATGCGGGGTATGATGCTCAGAGCACCTGGTATTCCCAAGCGGTCTCCCAATCAGGTACTAACCAGGCCGAACCATGCTTGGCGTCCGAGATTGGACGAGATCAGGCCTTTTCAGGGTGGTATGGCCGTGAGCGGTACTCTACCAGCAGATGGACACCCATGAAATGTCGAAAAAGATGCGGGGTATGATGCTCACAGCACCTGGTATTCCCAAGCGGTCTCCCAATCAGGAACTAACCAGGCCGAACCATGCTTGGCTGCCGAGATCGGGCGAGATCGGGCCTTTTCAGGGTGGTATGGCCGTGAGCGGTACTGCACTAGCAGATGGACACCCATGAAATGTCGAAAAAGATGCAGGGTATGATGCTCACAGCACCTGGTATTCCCAAGCGGTCTCCCAATCAGGTACTAACCAGGCCGAACCATGCTTGGCTTCCGAGATCGGACGAGACCGGGCCTTTTCAGGGTGGTATGGCCGTGAGCGGTGCTGCTCTTGCAGATGGACACCCATGAAATGTCGAAAAAGATGCGGGGTATGATGCTCACAGCACCTGGTATTCCCAAGCGGTCTCCCAATCAGGTTCTAACCAGGCCGAACCATGCTTGGCTGCCGAGATCGGACGAGATCGGACGAGATCGGGCCTTTTCAGGGTGGTATGGCTGTGAGCGGTACTGCACTAGCAGATGGACACCCATGAAATGTCGAAAAAGATGCGGGGTATGATGCTCACAGCACCTGGTATTCCAAAGCGGTCTCCCAATCAGGTACTAACCAGGCCAAACCATGCTTGGCTTCCTAGATCGGACGAGATCGGACGAGATCGGGCCTTTTCAGGGTGGTATGGCCGTGAGCGGTACTGCACTAGCAGATGGACACCCATGAAATGTCGAAAAAGATGCGGGGTATGATGCTCACAGCACCTGGTATTCCCAAGCGGTCTCCCAATTAGGTACTAACCAGGCCGATCCATGTTTGGCTTCCGAGATCGGACGAGATCGGACGAGATCGGGCCTTTTCAGGGTGGTATGCCCGTGAGCGGTACTGCACTAGCAGATGGACACCCATGAAATGTCGAATAAGATGCGGGGTATGATGCTCACAGCACCTGGTATTCCCAAGCGGTCTCCCAATCAGGTACTAACCAGGCCAAACCATGCTTGGCTTCCTAGATCGGTCAAGATCGGGCCTTTTCAGGGTGGTATGGCCGTGAGCGGTACAACTTTTGCAGATGGACACCCATGAAATGTCGAAAAAGATGCGGGGTATGATGCTCACAGCACCTGGTATTCCCAAGCGGTCTCCCAATCAGGTACTTACCAGGCCGAACCATGCTGGGCTTCCGAGATCGGAGGAGATTGGGCCTTTTCAGGGTGGTATGGCCGTGAGCGATACTACTCTTGCAGATGGACACCCATGAAATGTCGAAAAAGATGCGGGGCAAGATGCTCACAGCACCTGGTATTCCCAAGCGGTCTCCCAATCAGGTACTAACCAGGCCGAACCATGCTTGGCTGCCGAGAACGGACGAGATCGGGCGAGATCGGGCCTTTTCAGGGTGGTATGGCCGTGAGCGGTACTGCACTAGCAGATGGACACCCATGAAATGTCGAAAAAGATGCGGGGTATGATGCTCACAGCACCTGGTATTCCCAAGCGGTCTCCCAATCAGGTACTAACCAGGCCAAACCATGCTTGGCTTCCTAGATCGGACGAGATCGGGCCTTTTCAGGGTGGTATGGCCGTGAGCAGTACTGCTTTTGCAGATGGACACCCATGAAATGTCGAAAAAGATGCGGGGTATGATGCTCACAGCACCTGGTATTCCCAAGCGGTCTCCCAATCAGGTACTAACCAGGCCGAACCATGCTTGGCTGCCGAGATCGGACGAGATCGGGCGAGATCGGGCCTTATCAGGGTGGTATGGCCGAGAGCGGTACTGCTCTTGCAGATGGACACCCATGAAATGTCGAAAAAGATGCGGGGTCTGATGCTCACAGCACCTGGTAATCCCAAGCGGTCTCCCAATCAGGTACTAAACAGGCCGAACAATGCTTGGCTTCCGAGATCGGGCGAGATCGGGCCTTTTCAGGGTGGTATGGCCGTGAGCGGTACTGCTTTTGCAGATGGACACCCATGAAATGTCGAAAAAGATGCGGGGTATGATGCTCACAGCACCTGGTATTCCCAAGCGGTCTCCCAATCAGGTACTAACCAGGCCCAACCATGCTTGGCTTCCAAGATCGGACGAGATCGGGCCTTTTCAGGGTGGTATGGCCGTGAGCAATACCGCTCTTGCAGATGGACACCCATGAAATGTCGAAAAAGATGCGGGGTATGATGCTCACAGCACCTGGTATTCCCAAGCGGTCTCCCAATCAGGTACTAACCAGGCCGAACCATGCTTGGCTTCCGAGATCGGACGAGATCAGGCCTTTTCAGGGTGGTATGGCCGTGAGCGGTACTGCTCTTGCAGATGGACACCCATGAGCTAAAGTATTAATTCGACCTTCTACACCTGCTACCCAAATCAATTGGGATTTGACATTATTCAAAGTCAGTTGGAATATTCAGGTTATAAAAGAGGGGGGAAAAGGCAGGAATATATACAGCTATGTTTTACTTTTGTGCATTTCAGGCCAAATTGGTATTTGTCTTTGAGTCAGCAATAATAACAAAGGAGTAAAGTCAGCTTGATTGCAGTAAGACTTTTTGCACTCTATACACTCAATTTTCACATGTTGTTTTACTTCTGGACGCTGCAAATGGACTGCACATCTGTTGCATCGTGTGTATATATGTGTATTACCGTACTTTGAATTTTGATTTAAACCTGTACAACCCAACTACCTCAGATCAAGCAATTATAATGTAAAGTAGTAGATGTTTAAAAAAAGCACCAAATGCAAAAAGATAACAAAATAACAATACTAAATAGTCAAATAAGCAACTCCATTATTCTTTTAGAGAAAATATCTCAGCGGGGTCAAGTCATTCAATTCAAATCGACTGGTAATCAGATTCAATTAAAGACTAACCGATTGGGTGCAATGTTGTAGTGGCAGCACAACTAAATGAATTCACTGAATTTAAATGGGATTTATAAGTGTTTTCACATTTTATACTGTAAAACAAAAAATCACATAGGATTTATGGTTAAACACTGGAGCTACAGAATTTTACCAGAAATTACATTCAATTGGTATAGCACTTCAATAACCACCAATTTATTGGAACACTATTGTAGATTTTTCATTTCACTGAAACTAAAATTATATTGCTCCACCACCACATGCACACACCCCTTTTTTACTGTATAACTCTAGCAACCACAAGTATTTTATTTTTATTTTTTTTAAGAAGAAAATGACTGACTATTCTTCTGTCTGTTCAGATATCACTACTTTTACATGATAAGAGAAGTAATTTTTAAAGAAGGCTCAGCAAAATACCCAGCATTCAATAGTACTGGCATGCTGGATCTTGCAAACTACACTCCTCAACTGCACGGAAAAAAAATAGAAAAAAACAGTCATACATTGTCTGCAGTACTTTCCACTCATTCGCTTACACTTTGTACTCCATCCTTTCTACACAAAAAGCATCATCCCGCTGTTACAGAGTAAAGAAGGTTGCACAGAGTCCTTTTCTTGCTGTTCTGTCTCTTTAGAACAGAAGGACACTTTGCGCTTCACAGAATGCAAGTCTACAAGTACTGCTGCTTAGATGTGGTTGAATGTTAGGCCCCTAAGAAATACATGTGAAGCAACAGCAATGCTTTACAAGGTGTCTATTGTTTATATAAATAAACATAAAACAGGTTACGAAAACATGCTGTAAAATCCAAATCATATTTTATCATAGTTTCACATGCTTAAACTAATAGTAATTGTTTAGTATAAATGATCGTCATGTGAAAGACATTGTTTAGTATTCTTTCATTCATTCATTCTCTCAACCGCTTATCCTCACAAGGGTCACGGGGGGTGCTAAGGCCTATGCCAGCTATCTACGGGCACCAGGCGGGGGACAAAAGAATGAACATAATTTAAAGTAATTGCTCTACAGTTGTACTGCATACCGGAGGTCATTTAATTCATTCAGATCAAGAACCTCAAATAACATATCGGCTGGTATTGTTGGAGATGGAAATCCAACTCATTTTATCTCTGAGGGCTAGCTGCGAATGCACTTGCATTATGTCAGTAAAATTCTAGAAATCATAGCGAAAGGGTTATTTTTCAAGAAAATCTGTTCCCGAAAGACCGACAAATTGTCTTTATTTGATGCTCTTGTCAGGAGAGGTTGGATTGCCTTTCCTGGCATGACGTCACGATAACTATCAGCTGTCACTAATTACGTGATTAGATTATTTTTGGCGTCACTGGACAAGGTCCAAGTGGACATGGGGAAGCTGGAGCACCTCTTTGAGTCCAGGGCCAAAGAGACGCCATGGGCCAAGAAAGCGCCAGAGAGCAAAAAGTCCGAGATCCTGGTTCTGGACTCCAAGCGGAGCACCGCCATCAACATCGGGATGACGGTCCTGCCCGCCGTTCACGTCATCAAGAGCGCCATCCTCAACTTTGACGACTTTGCCATCAACAAGGAGGGTGTGGAGAAGATCCTGAGCATGACACCCACAGAGGAGGAGAAGCAGAAGATCCGCGAGGCTCGCTCGGCCAATCCCGACGTTCCCCTGGGGACGGCCGAGGAATTCCTCTCGGGCCTGGCTTCCGTCAGCGCCTTGACCCCCCGCCTGCAGCTGTGGTCTTTCAAACTCAACTATGAGGCACTCGAGCAGGAGATCGCCGAGCCCCTGTTTGACCTGAAGTTGGGCATGGAGCAGCTGGCCGGCAACCGGACCTTCAAGAAGATCCTGGCCACGCTGCTGGCCGTGGGGAACTTCCTCAACGGGTGTCCTCCTCACCAGAATCTTCAGGCTCCCTCCATGGTGAATCAATTCCTCTGGGCATAGGCATAAGATAACTTGGGCGCTCTCTGGTGGTTGTACGCACCTGGGCATCATGATGAAACGGTAAAGGCTTCCCAGGGCGACGTGCATAGCAGTGGTGGGGCGTATGAGTACGCTGCGGCTCTAACTCTTCTACCAGCTGTGGCTCATCTCTAGAAATGATGTGCCTGAGAGCCCCGCACCACGGTGTGTCCATTACAAAATTCCTAAACGATTCTGAGGGGTTTCTTATACATTCCAAGCAGTCCGGTGTCTTCGAGGTGGATGGTTTGCGTCGCCGAGTGCGTCGGCGCGAGCGTGGGTGGCGCTCCGCTGGGTCCATAATGGTTGGATCGTGCTGTTACGATTTCGCCGCGTAGTGCGACGCGATCGTAGGGTAAGTTGAACCCAGATGCAGAGTCGCCGAAGTAATTGGAAAGGTGAGGCAGATCTGTAGCTCTTGTTGGTTGATTTAATAAACGGGGTAACATAACTTAAACAACTTGGCTTGACCACTCATTACAAACGAACTGAACATGCGGCGTGGCGTCAATGGAAACAGCAATTACTACGAGGATTAACAGGAAACGAAACCAGAACTTAACCAGTCGATCCAACCGCGCCCACAGAAAATCATAATGCTTAAATACCAAAAATAATCTAATCACGTAATTAGTGACAGCTGATAGTTATCGTGACGTCATGCCAGGAAAGGCAATCCAACCACTCCTGACAGCTCTGAGTGATTTTGGATCCTTTGTTTCTCCCCCAAGTAATGAGGACATGTTCTTTTTAAGATAGCTCTCCATCTAAGTCCTACTATAGGTCCAGTCTTGGTAAAAGGTGCATGATGACAACTGATCTATCTGAAATCCAGAATTTGATCTGGATTTCAGATAGATCACCCATGAAATGTCGAAAAAGATGCGGGGTATGATGCTCACAGCACCTGGTATTCCCAAGCGGTCTCCCAATCAGGTACTAACCAGGCCGAACCATGCTTGGCTTCCGAGATCGGACGCGATCGGGCCTTTTCAGGGTGGTATGGCCGTGAGCGGTACTGCACTAGCAAATGGACACCCATGAAATGTCGAAAAAGATGCGGGGTATGATGCTCACAGTACCTGGTATTCCCAAGCGGTCTCCCAATCAGGTACTAACCAGGCCGAACCATGCTTGGCTTCTGAGATCGGACGAGATCGGTCCTTTTCAGGGTGGTATGGCCGTAAGCGGTACTGCTCTTGCAGATGGACACCCATGAAATGTCGAAAAAGATGCGGGGTATGATGCTCACAGCACCTGGTATTCCCAAGCGGTCTCCCAATCAGGTACTAAACAGGCCGAACCATGCTTGGCTTCCGAGATCGGACGAGATCGGGCCTTTTCAGGGTGGTATGGCCGTGAACGGTACTGCACTAGCAGATGGACACCCATGAAATGTCGAAAAAGATGCGGGGTATGATGCTCACAGCACCTGGTATTCCCAAGCGGTCTCCCAATCAGGTACTAACCAGGCCGAACCATGCTTGGCTTCCGAGATCGGGCGAGATCGGGCCTTTTCAGGGTGGTATGGCCGTGAGCGGTACTGCTCTTGCAGATGGACACCCATGAAATGTCGAAAAAGATGCGGGGTATGATGCTCACAGCACCTGGTATTCCCAAGCGGTCCCCCAATCAGGTACTAAACAGGCCGAACCATGCTTGGCTTCCGAGATCGGACGAGATCGGGCCTTTTCAGGGTGGTATGGCCGTGAGCGGTACTGCACTAGCAGATGGACACCCATGAAATGTCGAAAAAGATGCGGGGTATGATGCACACAGCACCTGGTATTCCCAAGCGGTCTCCCAATCAGGTACTAACCAGGCCGAACCATGCTTGGCCGCCGAGATCGGACGAGATCAGGCCTTTTCAGGGTGGTATGGCCGTAAGCGGTACTGCTCTTGCAGATGGACACCCATGAGCTAAAGTATTAATTCGACCTTCTACACCTGCTACCCAAATCAATTGGGATTTGACATTATTCAAAGTCAGTTGGAATATTCAGGTTATAAAAGAGGGGGGAAAAGGCAGGAATATATACAGCTATGTTTTACTTTTGTGCATTTCAGGCCAAATTGGTATTTGTCTTTGAGTCAGCAATAATAACAAAGGAGTAAAGTCAGCTTGATTGCAGTAAGACTTTTTGCACTCTATACACTCAATTTTCACATGTTGTTTTACTTCTGGACGCTGCAAATGGACTGCACATCTGTTGCATCGTGTGTATATATGTGTATTACCGTACTTTGAATTTTGATTTAAACCTTTACAACCCAACTACCTCAGATCAAGCAATTATAATGTAAAGTAGTAGATGTTTAAAAAAAGCACCAAATGCAAAAAGATAACAAAATAACAATACTAAATAGTCAAATAAGCAACTCCATTATTCTTTTAGAGAAAATATCTCAGCGGGGTCAAGTCATTCAATTCAAATCGACTGGTAATCAGATTCAATTAAAGACTAACCGATTGGGTGCAATGTTGTAGTGGCAGCACAACTAAATGAATTCACTGAATTTAAATGGGATTTATAAGTGTTTTCACATTTTATACTGTAAAACAAAAAATCACATAGGATTTATGGTTAAACACTGGAGCTACAGAATTTTACCAGAAATTACATTCAATTGGTATAGCACTTCAATAACCACCAATTTATTGGAACACTATTGTAGATTTTTCATTTCACTGAAACTAAAATTATATTGCTCCACCACCACATGCACACACCCCTTTTTTACTGTATAACTCTAGCAACCACAAGTATTTTATTTTTATTTTTTTTAAGAAGAAAATGACTGACTATTCTTCTGTCTGTTCAGATATCACTACTTTTACATGATAAGAGAAGTAATTTTTAAAGAAGGCTCAGCAAAATACCCAGCATTCAATAGTACTGGCATGCTGGATCTTGCAAACTACACTCCTCAACTGCACGGAAAAAAAATAGAAAAAAACAGTCATACATTGTCTGCAGTACTTTCCACTCATTCGCTTACACTTTGTACTCCATCCTTTCTACACAAAAAGCATCATCCCGCTGTTACAGAGTAAAGAAGGTTGCACAGAGTCCTTTTCTTGCTGTTCTGTCTCTTTAGAACAGAAGGACACTTTGCGCTTCACAGAATGCAAGTCTACAAGTACTGCTGCTTAGATGTGGTTGAATGTTAGGCCCCTAAGAAATACATGTGAAGCAACAGCAATGCTTTACAAGGTGTCTATTGTTTATATAAATAAACATAAAACAGGTTACGAAAACATGCTGTAAAATCCAAATCATATTTTATCATAGTTTCACATGCTTAAACTAATAGTAATTGTTTAGTATAAATGATCGTCATGTGAAAGACATTGTTTAGTATTCTTTCATTCATTCATTCTCTCAACCGCTTATCCTCACAAGGGTCACGGGGGGTGCTAAGGCCTATGCCAGCTATCTACGGGCACCAGGCGGGGGACAAAAGAATGAACATAATTTAAAGTAATTGCTCTACAGTTGTACTGCATACCGGAGGTCATTTAATTCATTCAGATCAAGAACCTCAAATAACATATCGGCTGGTATTGTTGGAGATGGAAATCCAACTCATTTTATCTCTGAGGGCTAGCTGCGAATGCACTTGCATTATGTCAGTAAAATTCTAGAAATCATAGCGAAAGGGTTATTTTTCAAGAAAATCTGTTCCCGAAAGACCGACAAATTGTCTTTATTTGATGCTCTTGTCAGGAGAGGTTGGATTGCCTTTCCTGGCATGACGTCACGATAACTATCAGCTGTCACTAATTACGTGATTAGATTATTTTTGGCGTCACTGGACAAGGTCCAAGTGGACATGGGGAAGCTGGAGCACCTCTTTGAGTCCAGGGCCAAAGAGACGCCATGGGCCAAGAAAGCGCCAGAGAGCAAAAAGTCCGAGATCCTGGTTCTGGACTCCAAGCGGAGCACCGCCATCAACATCGGGATGACGGTCCTGCCCGCCGTTCACGTCATCAAGAGCGCCATCCTCAACTTTGACGACTTTGCCATCAACAAGGAGGGTGTGGAGAAGATCCTGAGCATGACGCCCACAGAGGAGGAGAAGCAGAAGATCCGCGAGGCTCGCTCGGCCAATCCCGACGTTCCCCTGGGGACGGCCGAGGAATTCCTCTCGGGCCTGGCTTCCGTCAGCGCCTTGACCCCCCGCCTGCAGCTGTGGTCTTTCAAACTCAACTATGAGGCACTCGAGCAGGAGATCGCCGAGCCCCTGTTTGACCTGAAGTTGGGCATGGAGCAGCTGGCCGGCAACCGGACCTTCAAGAAGATCCTGGCCACGCTGCTGGCCGTGGGGAACTTCCTCAACGGGTGTCCTCCTCACCAGAATCTTCAGGCTCCCTCCATGGTGAATCAATTCCTCTGGGCATAGGCATAAGATAACTTGGGCGCTCTCTGGTGGTTGTACGCACCTGGGCATCATGATGAAACGGTAAAGGCTTCCCAGGGCGACGTGCATAGCAGTGGTGGGGCGTATGAGTACGCTGCGGCTCTAACTCTTCTACCAGCTGTGGCTCATCTCTAGAAATGATGTGCCTGAGAGCCCCGCACCACGGTGTGTCCATTACAAAATTCCTAAACGATTCTGAGGGGTTTCTTATACATTCCAAGCAGTCCGGTGTCTTCGAGGTGGATGGTTTGCGTCGCCGAGTGCGTCGGCGCGAGCGTGGGTGGCGCTCCGCTGGGTCCATAATGGTTGGATCGTGCTGTTACGATTTCGCCGCGTAGTGCGACGCGATCGTAGGGTAAGTTGAACCCAGATGCAGAGTCGCCGAAGTAATTGGAAAGGTGAGGCAGATCTGTAGCTCTTGTTGGTTGATTTAATAAACGGGGTAACATAACTTAAACAACTTGGCTTGACCACTCATTACAAACGAACTGAACATGCGGCGTGGCGTCAATGGAAACAGCAATTACTACGAGGATTAACAGGAAACGAAACCAGAACTTAACCAGTCGATCCAACCGCGCCCACAGAAAATCATAATGCTTAAATACCAAAAATAATCTAATCACGTAATTAGTGACAGCTGATAGTTATCGTGACGTCATGCCAGGAAAGGCAATCCAACCACTCCTGACAGCTCTGAGTGATTTTGGATCCTTTGTTTCTCCCCCAAGTAATGAGGACATGTTCTTTTTAAGATAGCTCTCCATCTAAGTCCTACTATAGGTCCAGTCTTGGTAAAAGGTGCATGATGACAACTGATCTATCTGAAATCCAGAATTTGATCTGGATTTCAGATAGATCACCCATGAAATGTCGAAAAAGATGCGGGGTATGATGCTCACAGCACCTGGTATTCCCAAGCGGTCTCCCAATCAGTTACTAACCAGGCCGAACCATGCTTGGCTTCCGAGATCGGACGAGATCGGGCCTTTTCAGGGTGGTATGGCCGTGAGCGGTACTGCACTAGCAAATGGACACCCATGAAATGTCGAAAAAGATGCGGGGTATGATGCTCACAGTACCTGGTATTCCCAAGCGGTCTCCCAATCAGGTACTAACCAGGCCGAACCATGCTTGGCTTCTGAGATCGGAC
Organism: Stigmatopora nigra; assembly: GCF_051989575.1. Classification (NCBI taxonomy): domain Eukaryota; kingdom Metazoa; phylum Chordata; class Actinopteri; order Syngnathiformes; family Syngnathidae; genus Stigmatopora; species Stigmatopora nigra. The sequence continues at coordinate 2,523,114 of NW_027551603.1, forward strand.
GAGATCGGTCCTTTTCAGGGTGGTATGGCCGTAAGCGGTACTGCTCTTGCAGATGGACACCCATGAAATGTCGAAAAAGATGCGGGGTATGATGCTCACAGCACCTGGTATTCCCAAGCGGTCTCCCAATCAGGTACTAAACAGGCCGAACCATGCTTGGCTTCCGAGATCGGACGAGATCGGGCCTTTTCAGGGTGGTATGGCCGTGAACGGTACTGCACTAGCAGATGGACACCCATGAAATGTCGAAAAAGATGCGGGGTATGATGCTCACAGCACCTGGTATTCCCAAGCGGTCTCCCAATCAGGTACTAACCAGGCCGAACCATGCTTGGCTTCCGAGATCGGGCGAGATCGGGCCTTTTCAGGGTGGTATGGCCGTGAGCGGTACTGCTCTTGCAGATGGACACCCATGAAATGTCGAAAAAGATGCGGGGTATGATGCTCACAGCACCTGGTATTCCCAAGCGGTCCCCCAATCAGGTACTAAACAGGCCGAACCATGCTTGGCTTCCGAGATCGGACGAGATCGGGCCTTTTCAGGGTGGTATGGCCGTGAGCGGTACTGCACAAGCAGATGGACACCCATGAAATGTCGAAAAAGATGCGGGGTATGATGCACACAGCACCTGGTATTCCCAAGCGGTCTCCCAATCAGGTACTAACCAGGCCGAACCATGCTTGGCCGCCGAGATCGGACGAGATCAGGCCTTTTCAGGGTGGTATGGCCGTAAGCAGTACTGCTCTTGCAGATGGACACCCATGAGCTAAAGTATTAATTCGACCTTCTACACCTGCTACCCAAATCAATTGGGATTTGACATTATTCAAAGTCAGTTGGAATATTCAGGTTATAAAAGAGGGGGGAAAAGGCAGGAATATATACAGCTATGTTTTACTTTTGTGCATTTCAGGCCAAATTGGTATTTGTCTTTGAGTCAGCAATAATAACAAAGGAGTAAAGTCAGCTTGATTGCAGTAAGACTTTTTGCACTCTATACACTCAATTTTCACATGTTGTTTTACTTCTGGACGCTGCAAATGGACTGCACATCTGTTGCATCGTGTGTATATGTGTATTACCGTACTTTGAATTTTGATTTAAACCTTTACAACCCAACTACCTCAGATCAAGCAATTATAATGTAAAGTAGTAGATGTTTAAAAAAAGCACCAAATGCAAAAAGATAACAAAATAACAATACTAAATAGTCAAATAAGCAACTCCATTATTCTTTTAGAGAAAATATCTCAGCGGGGTCAAGTTATTCAATTCAAATCGACTGGTAATCAGATTCAATTAAAGACTAACTGATTGGGTGCAATGTTGTAGTGGCAGCACAAATAAATGAATTCACTGAATTTAAATGGGATTTATAAGTGTTTTCACATTTTATACTGTAAAACAAAAAATCACATAGGATTTATGGTTAAACACTGGAGCTACAGAATTTTACCAGAAATTACATTCAATTGGTATAGCACTTCAATAACCACCAATTTATTGGAACACTATTGTAGATTTTTCATTTCACTGAAACTAAAATTATATTGCTCCACCACCACATGCACACACCCCTTTTTTACTGTATAACTCTAGCAACCACAAGTATTTTATTTTTATTTTTTTAAGAAGAAAATGACTGACTATTCTTCTGTCTGTTCAGATATCACTACTTTTACATGATAAGAGAAGTAATTTTTAAAGAAGGCTCAGCAAAATACCCAGCATTCAATAGTACTGGCATGCTGGATCTTGCAAACTACACTCCTCAACTGCACGGAAAAAAAATAGAAAAAAACAGTCATACATTGTCTGCAGTACTTTCCACTCATTCGCTTACACTTTGTACTCCATCCTTTCTACACAAAAAGCATCATCCCGCTGTTACAGAGTAAAGAAGGTTGCACAGAGTCCTTTTCTTGCTGTTCTGTCTCTTTAGAACAGAAGGACACTTTGCGCTTCACAGAATGCAAGTCTACAAGTACTGCTGCTTAGATGTGGTTGAATGTTAGGCCCCTAAGAAATACATGTGAAGCAACAGCAATGCTTTACAAGGTGTCTATTGTTTATATAAATAAACATAAAACAGGTTACGAAAACATGCTGTAAAATCCAAATCATATTTTATCATAGTTTCACATGCTTAAACTAATAGTAATTGTTTAGTATAAATGATCGTCATGTGAAAGACATTGTTTAGTATTCTTTCATTCATTCATTCTCTCAACCGCTTATCCTCACAAGGGTCACGGGGGGTGCTAAGGCCTATCCCAGCTATCTACGGGCACCAGGCGGGGGACAAAAGAATGAACATAATTTAAAGTAATTGCTCTACAGTTGTACTGCATACCGGAGGTCATTTAATTCATTCAGATCAAGAACCTCAAATAACATATCGGCTGGTATTGTTGGAGATGGAAATCCAACTCATTTTATCTCTGAGGGCTAGCTGCGAATGCACTTGCATTATGTCAGTAAAATTCTAGAAATCATAGCGAAAGGGTTATTTTTCAAGAAAATCTGTTCCCGAAAGACCGACAAATTGTCTTTATTTGATGCTCTTGTCAGGAGAGGTTGGATTGCCTTTCCTGGCATGACGTCACGATAACTATCAGCTGTCACTAATTACGTGATTAGATTATTTTTGGCGTCACTGGACAAGGTCCAAGTGGACATGGGGAAGCTGGAGCACCTCTTTGAGTCCAGGGCCAAAGAGACGCCATGGGCCAAGAAAGCGCCAGAGAGCAAAAAGTCCGAGATCCTGGTTCTGGACTCCAAGCGGAGCACCGCCATCAACATCGGGATGACGGTCCTGCCCGCCGTTCACGTCATCAAGAGCGCCATCCTCAACTTTGACGACTTTGCCATCAACAAGGAGGGTGTGGAGAAGATCCTGAGCATGACGCCCACAGAGGAGGAGAAGCAGAAGATCCGCGAGGCTCGCTCGGCCAATCCCGACGTTCCCCTGGGGACGGCCGAGGAATTCCTCTCGGGCCTGGCTTCCGTCAGCGCCTTGACCCCCCGCCTGCAGCTGTGGTCTTTCAAACTCAACTATGAGGCACTCGAGCAGGAGATCGCCGAGCCCCTGTTTGACCTGAAGTTGGGCATGGAGCAGCTGGCCGGCAACCGGACCTTCAAGAAGATCCTGGCCACGCTGCTGGCCGTGGGGAACTTCCTCAACGGGTGTCCTCCTCACCAGAATCTTCAGGCTCCCTCCATGGTGAATCAATTCCTCTGGGCATAGGCATAAGATAACTTGGGCACTCTCTGGTGGTTGTACGCACCTGGGCATCATGATGAAACGGTAAAGGCTTCCCAGGGCGACGTGCATAGCAGTGGTGGGGCGTATGAGTACGCTGCGGCTCTAACTCTTCTACCAGCTGTGGCTCATCTCTAGAAATGATGTGCCTGAGAGCCCCGCACCACGGTGTGTCCATTACAAAATTCCTAAACGATTCTGAGGGGTTTCTTATACATTCCAAGCAGTCCGGTGTCTTCGAGGTGGATGGTTTGCGTCGCCGAGTGCGTCGGCGCGAGCGTGGGTGGCGCTCCGCTGGGTCCATAATGGTTGGATCGTGCTGTTACGATTTCGCCGCGTAGTGCGACGCGATCGTAGGGTAAGTTGAACCCAGATGCAGAGTCGCCGAAGTAATTGGAAAGGTGAGGCAGATCTGTAGCTCTTGTTGGTTGATTTAATAAACGGGGTAACATAACTTAAACAACTTGGCTTGACCACTCATTACAAACGAACTGAACATGCGGCGTGGCGTCAATGGAAACAGCAATTACTACGAGGATTAACAGGAAACGAAACCAGAACTTAACCAGTCGATCCAACCGCGTCCACAGAAAATCATAATGCTTAAATACCAAAAATAATCTAATCACGTAATTAGTGACAGCTGATAGTTATCGTGACGTCATGCCAGGAAAGGCAATCCAACCACTCCTGACAGCTCTGAGTGATTTTGGATCCTTTGTTTCTCCCCCAAGTAATGAGGACATGTTCTTTTTAAGATAGCTCTCCATCTAAGTCCTACTATAGGTCCAGTCTTGGTAAAAGGTGCATGATGACAACTGATCTATCTGAAATCCAGAATTTGATCTGGATTTCAGATAGATCACCCATGAAATGTCGAAAAAGGTGCGGGGTATGATGCTCACAGCACCTGGTATTCCCAAGCGGTCTCCCAATCAGGTACTAACCAGGCCGTACCATGCTTGGCTTCCGAGATCGAACGAGATCGGGCCTTTTCAGGGTGGTATGGCCGTGAGCGGTACTGCTCCTGCAGATGGACACCCATGAAATGTCGAAAAAGATGCGGGGTATGATGCTCACTGCACCTGGTATTCCCAAGCGGTCTCCCAATCAGGTACTAACCAGGCCGAACCATGCTTGGCTTCCGAGATCGGACGAGATCGGGCCTTTTCAGGGTGGTATGGCCGTGAGCGGTACTGCTTTTGCAGATGGACACCCATGAAATGTCGAAAAAGATGCGGGGTATGCTGCTCACAGCACCTGGTATTCCCAAGCGGTCTCCCAATCAGGTACTAAACAGGCCGAACCATGCTTGGCTTCCGAGATCGGAGGAGATCGGGCCTTTTCAGAATGGTATGGCCGTGAGCGGTACTGCTCTTGCAGATGGACACCCATGAAATGTCGAAAAAGATGCGGGGTATGATGCTCACAGCACCTGGTATTCCCAAGCGGTCTCCCAATCAGGTACTAACCAGGCCGAACCATTCTTGGCTTCCGAGATCGGACGAGATCGGGCCTTTTCAGGGTGGTATGGCCGTGAACGGTACTGCACTAGCAGATGGACACCCATGAAATGTCGAAAAAGATGCGGGGCATGGTTCTCACAGCACCTGGTATTCCCAAGCGGTCTCCCAATCTGGTACTAAACAAGTCTAACCATGCTTGGCTTCCGAGATCGGGCGAGATCGGGCCTTTTCAGGGTGGTATGGCCGTGAGCGGTACTGCTTTTGCAGATGGACACCCATGAAATGTCGAAAAAGATGCGGGGTATGATGCTCACAGCACCTGGTATTCCCAAGCGGTCTCCCAACCAGGTACTAACCAGGCCCAACCATGCTTGGCTTCCAAGATCGGACGAGATCGGGCCTTTTCAGGGTGGTATGGCCGTGAGCGGTACTGCACTAGCAGATGGACACCCATGAAATGTCGAAAAAGATGCGGGGTATGATGCTCACAGCACCTGGTATTCCCAAGCGGTCTCCCAATCAGGTACTAACCAGGCCGAACCATGCTTGGCTTCCGAGATCGGACGAGATCAGGCCTTTTCAGGGTGGTATGGCCGTGAGCGGTACTGCTCTTGCAGATGGACACCCATGAGCTAAAGTATTAATTCGACCTTCTACACCTGCTACCCAAATCAATTGGGATTTGACATTATTCAAAGTCAGTTGGAATATTCAGGTTATAAAAGAGGGGGGAAAAGGCAGGAATATATACAGCTATGTTTTACTTTTGTGCATTTCAGGCCAAATTGGTATTTGTCTTTGAGTCAGCAATAATAACAAAGGAGTAAAGTCAGCTTGATTGCAGTAAGACTTTTTGCACTCTATACACTCAATTTTCACATGTTGTTTTACTTCTGGACGCTGCAAATGGACTGCACATCTGTTGCATCGTGTGTATATATGTGTATTACCATACTTTGAATTTTGATTTAAACCTTTACAACCCAACTGCCTCAGATCAAGCAATTATAATGTAAAGTAGTAGATGTTTAAAAAAAGCACCAAATGCAAAAAGATAACAAAATAACAATACTAAATAGTCAAATAAGCAACTCCATTATTCTTTTAGAGAAAATATCTCAGCGGGGTCAAGTCATTCAATTCAAATCGACTGGTAATCAGATTCAATTAAAGACTAACTGATTGGGTGCAATGTTGTAGTGGCAGCACAACTAAATGAATTCACTGAATTTAAATGGGATTTATAAGTGTTTTCACATTTTATACTGTAAAACAAAAAATCACATAGGATTTATGGTTAAACACTGGAGCTACAGAATTTTACCAGAAATTACATTCAATTGGTATAGCACTTCAATAACCACCAATTTATTGGAACACTATTGTAGATTTTTCATTTCACTGAAACTAAAATATTATTGCTCCACCACCACATGCACACACCCCTTTTTTACTGTATAACTCTAGCAACCACAAGTATTTTATTTTTATTTTTTTAAGAAGAAAATGACTGACTATTCTTCTGTCTGTTCAGATATCACTACTTTTACATGATAAGAGAAGTAATTTTTAAAGAAGGCTCAGCAAAATACCCAGCATTCAATAGTACTGGCATGCTGGATCTTGCAAACTACACTCCTCAACTGCACGGAAAAAAAATAGAAAAAAACAGTCATACATTGTCTGCAGTACTTTCCACTCATTCGCTTACACTTTGTACTCCATCCTTTCTACACAAAAAGCATCATCCCGCTGTTACAGAGTAAAGAAGGTTGCACAGAGTCCTTTTCTTGCTGTTCTGTCTCTTTAGAACAGAAGGACACTTTGCGCTTCACAGAATGCAAGTCTACAAGTACTGCTGCTTAGATGTGGTTGAATGTTAGGCCCCTAAGAAATACATGTGAAGCAACAGCAATGCTTTACAAGGTGTCTATTGTTTATATAAATAAACATAAAACAGGTTACGAAAACATGCTGTAAAATCCAAATCATATTTTATCATAGTTTCACATGCTTAAACTAATAGTAATTGTTTAGTATAAATGATCGTCATGTGAAAGACATTGTTTAGTATTCTTTCATTCATTCATTCTCTCAACCGCTTATCCTCACAAGGGTCACGGGGGGTGCTAAGGCCTATCCCAGCTATCTACGGGCACCAGGCGGGGGACAAAAGAATGAACATAATTTAAAGTAATTGCTCTACAGTTGTACTGCATACCGGAGGTCATTTAATTCATTCAGATCAAGAACCTCAAATAACATATCGGCTGGTATTGTTGGAGATGGAAATCCAACTCATTTTATCTCTGAGGGCTAGCTGCGAATGCACTTGCATTATGTCAGTAAAATTCTAGAAATCATAGCGAAAGGGTTATTTTTCAAGAAAATCTGTTCCCGAAAGACCGACAAATTGTCTTTATTTGATGCTCTTGTCAGGAGAGGTTGGATTGCCTTTCCTGGCATGACGTCACGATAACTATCAGCTGTCACTAATTACGTGATTAGATTATTTTTGGCGTCACTGGACAAGGTCCAAGTGGACATGGGGAAGCTGGAGCACCTCTTTGAGTCCAGGGCCAAAGAGACGCCATGGGCCAAGAAAGCGCCAGAGAGCAAAAAGTCCGAGATCCTGGTTCTGGACTCCAAGCGGAGCACCGCCATCAACATCGGGATGACGGTCCTGCCCGCCGTTCACGTCATCAAGAGCGCCATCCTCAACTTTGACGACTTTGCCATCAACAAGGAGGGTGTGGAGAAGATCCTGAGCATGACGCCCACAGAGGAGGAGAAGCAGAAGATCCGCGAGGCTCGCTCGGCCAATCCCGACGTTCCCCTGGGGACGGCCGAGGAATTCCTCTCGGGCCTGGCTTCCGTCAGCGCCTTGACCCCCCGCCTGCAGCTGTGGTCTTTCAAACTCAACTATGAGGCACTCGAGCAGGAGATCGCCGAGCCCCTGTTTGACCTGAAGTTGGGCATGGAGCAGCTGGCCGGCAACCGGACCTTCAAGAAGATCCTGGCCACGCTGCTGGCCGTGGGGAACTTCCTCAACGGGTGTCCTCCTCACCAGAATCTTCAGGCTCCCTCCATGGTGAATCAATTCCTCTGGGCATAGGCATAAGATAACTTGGGCGCTCTCTGGTGGTTGTACGCACCTGGGCATCATGATGAAACGGTAAAGGCTTCCCAGGGCGACGTGCATAGCAGTGGTGGGGCGTATGAGTACGCTGCGGCTCTAACTCTTCTACCAGCTGTGGCTCATCTCTAGAAATGATGTGCCTGAGAGCCCCGCACCACGGTGTGTCCATTACAAAATTCCTAAACGATTCTGAGGGGTTTCTTATACATTCCAAGCAGTCCGGTGTCTTCGAGGTGGATGGTTTGCGTCGCCGAGTGCGTCGGCGCGAGCGTGGGTGGCGCTCCGCTGGGTCCATAATGGTTGGATCGTGCTGTTACGATTTCGCCGCGTAGTGCGACGCGATCGTAGGGTAAGTTGAACCCAGATGCAGAGTCGCCGAAGTAATTGGAAAGGTGAGGCAGATCTGTAGCTCTTGTTGGTTGATTTAATAAACGGGGTAACATAACTTAAACAACTTGGCTTGACCACTCATTACAAACGAACTGAACATGCGGCGTGGCGTCAATGGAAACAGCAATTACTACGAGGATTAACAGGAAACGAAACCAGAACTTAACCAGTCGATCCAACCGCGTCCACAGAAAATCATAATGCTTAAATACCAAAAATAATCTAATCACGTAATTAGTGACAGCTGATAGTTATCGTGACGTCATGCCAGGAAAGGCAATCCAACCACTCCTGACAGCTCTGAGTGATTTTGGATCCTTTGTTTCTCCCCCAAGTAATGAGGACATGTTCTTTTTAAGATAGCTCTCCATCTAAGTCCTACTATAGGTCCAGTCTTGGTAAAAGGTGCATGATGACAACTGATCTATCTGAAATCCAGAATTTGATCTGGATTTCAGATAGATCACCCATGAAATGTCGAAAAAGATGCGGGGTATGATGCTCACAGCACCTGGTATTCCCAAGCGGTCTCCCAATCAGGTACTTACCAGGCCGAACCATGCTTGGCTTCCGAGATCGGAGGAGATTGGGCCTTTTCAGGGTGGTATGGCCGTGAGCGATACTACTCTTGCAGATGGACACCCATGAAATGTCGAAAAAGATGCGGGGCAAGATGCTCACAGCACCTGGTATTCCCAAGCGGTCTCCCAATCAGGTACTAACCAGGCCGAACCATGCTTGGCTGCCGAGAACGGACGAGATCGGGCGAGATCGGGCCTTTTCAGGGTGGTATGGCCGTGAGCGGTACTGCACTAGCAGATGGACACCCATGAAATGTCGAAAAAGATGCGGGGTATGATGCTCACAGCACCTGGTATTCCCAAGCGGTCTCCCAATCAGGTACTAACCAGGCCAAACCATGCTTGGCTTCCTAGATCGGACGAGATCGGGCCTTTTCAGGGTGGTATGGCCGTGAGCAGTACTGCTTTTGCAGATGGACACCCATGAAATGTCGAAAAAGATGCGGGGTATGATGCTCACAGCACCTGGTATTCCCAAGCGGTCTCCCAATCAGGTACTAACCAGGCCGAACCATGCTTGGCTGCCGAGATCGGACGAGATCGGGCGAGATCGGGCCTTATCAGGGTGGTATGGCCGAGAGCGGTACTGCTCTTGCAGATGGACACCCATGAAATGTCGAAAAAGATGCGGGGTCTGATGCTCACAGCACCTGGTAATCCCAAGCGGTCTCCCAATCAGGTACTAAACAGGCCGAACAATGCTTGGCTTCCGAGATCGGGCGAGATCGGGCCTTTTCAGGGTGGTATGGCCGTGAGCGGTACTGCTTTTGCAGATGGACACCCATGAAATGTCGAAAAAGATGCGGGGTATGATGCTCACAGCACCTGGTATTCCCAAGCGGTCTCCCAATCAGGTACTAACCAGGCCCAACCATGCTTGGCTTCCAAGATCGGACGAGATCGGGCCTTTTCAGGGTGGTATGGCCGTGAGCAATACCGCTCTTGCAGATGGACACCCATGAAATGTCGAAAAAGATGCGGGGTATGATGCTCACAGCACCTGGTATTCCCAAGCGGTCTCCCAATCAGGTACTAACCAGGCCGAACCATGCTTGGCTTCCGAGATCGGACGAGATCAGGCCTTTTCAGGGTGGTATGGCCGTGAGCGATACTGCTCTTGCAGATGGACACCCATGAGCTAAAGTATTAATTCGACCTTCTACACCTGCTACCCAAATCAATTGGGATTTGACATTATTCAAAGTCAGTTGGAATATTCAGGTTATAAAAGAGGGGGGAAAAGGCAGGAATATATACAGCTATGTTTTACTTTTGTGCATTTCAGGCCAAATTGGTATTTGTCTTTGAGTCAGCAATAATAACAAAGGAGTAAAGTCAGCTTGATTGCAGTAAGACTTTTTGCACTCTATACACTCAATTTTCACATGTTGTTTTACTTCTGGACGCTGCAAATGGACTGCACATCTGTTGCATCGTGTGTGTATATATGTGTATTACCGTACTTTGAATTTTGATTTAAACCTTTACAACCCAACTACCTCAGATCAAGCAATTATAATGTAAAGTAGTAGATGTTTAAAAAAAGCACCAAATGCAAAAAGATAACAAAATAACAATACTAAATAGTCAAATAAGCAACTCCATTATTCTTTTAGAGAAAATATCTCAGCGGGGTCAAGTCATTCAATTCAAATCGACTGGTAATCAGATTCAATTAAAGACTAACTGATTGGGTGCAATGTTGTAGTGGCAGCACAACTAAATGAATTCACTGAATTTAAATGGGATTTATAAGTGTTTTCACATTTTATACTGTAAAACAAAAAATCACATAGGATTTATGGTTAAATACTGGAGCTACAGAATTTTACCAGAAATTACATTCAATTGGTATAGCACTTCAATAACCACCAATTTATTGGAACACTATTGTAGATTTTTCATTTCACTGAAACTAAAATATTATTGCTCCACCACCACATGCACACACCCCTTTTTTACTGTATAACTCTAGCAACCACAAGTATTTTATTTTTATTTTTTTAAGAAGAAAATGACTGACTATTCTTCTGTCTGTTCAGATATCACTACTTTTACATGATAAGAGAAGTAATTTTTAAAGAAGGCTCAGCAAAATACCCAGCATTCAATAGTACTGGCATGCTGGATCTTGCAAACTACACTCCTCAACTGCACGGAAAAAAAATAGAAAAAAACAGTCATACATTGTCTGCAGTACTTTCCACTCATTCGCTTACACTTTGTACTCCATCCTTTCTACACAAAAAGCATCATCCCGCTGTTACAGAGTAAAGAAGGTTGCACAGAGTCCTTTTCTTGCTGTTCTGTCTCTTTAGAACAGAAGGACACTTTGCGCTTCACAGAATGCAAGTCTACAAGTACTGCTGCTTAGATGTGGTTGAATGTTAGGCCCCTAAGAAATACATGTGAAGCAACAGCAATGCTTTACAAGGTGTCTATTGTTTATATAAATAAACATAAAACAGGTTACGAAAACATGCTGTAAAATCCAAATCATATTTTATCATAGTTTCACATGCTTAAACTAATAGTAATTGTTTAGTATAAATGATCGTCATGTGAAAGACATTGTTTAGTATTCTTTCATTCATTCATTCTCTCAACCGCTTATCCTCACAAGGGTCACGGGGGGTGCTAAGGCCTATCCCAGCTATCTACGGGCACCAGGCGGGGGACAAAAGAATGAACATAATTTAAAGTAATTGCTCTACAGTTGTACTGCATACCGGAGGTCATTTAATTCATTCAGATCAAGAACCTCAAATAACATATCGGCTGGTATTGTTGGAGATGGAAATCCAACTCATTTTATCTCTGAGGGCTAGCTGCGAATGCACTTGCATTATGTCAGTAAAATTCTAGAAATCATAGCGAAAGGGTTATTTTTCAAGAAAATCTGTTCCCGAAAGACCGACAAATTGTCTTTATTTGATGCTCTTGTCAGGAGAGGTTGGATTGCCTTTCCTGGCATGACGTCACGATAACTATCAGCTGTCACTAATTACGTGATTAGATTATTTTTGGCGTCACTGGACAAGGTCCAAGTGGACATGGGGAAGCTGGAGCACCTCTTTGAGTCCAGGGCCAAAGAGACGCCATGGGCCAAGAAAGCGCCAGAGAGCAAAAAGTCCGAGATCCTGGTTCTGGACTCCAAGCGGAGCACCGCCATCAACATCGGGATGACGGTCCTGCCCGCCGTTCACGTCATCAAGAGCGCCATCCTCAACTTTGACGACTTTGCCATCAACAAGGAGGGTGTGGAGAAGATCCTGAGCATGACGCCCACAGAGGAGGAGAAGCAGAAGATCCGCGAGGCTCGCTCGGCCAATCCCGACGTTCCCCTGGGGACGGCCGAGGAATTCCTCTCGGGCCTGGCTTCCGTCAGCGCCTTGACCCCCCGCCTGCAGCTGTGGTCTTTCAAACTCAACTATGAGGCACTCGAGCAGGAGATCGCCGAGCCCCTGTTTGACCTGAAGTTGGGCATGGAGCAGCTGGCCGGCAACCGGACCTTCAAGAAGATCCTGGCCACGCTGCTGGCCGTGGGGAACTTCCTCAACGGGTGTCCTCCTCACCAGAATCTTCAGGCTCCCTCCATGGTGAATCAATTCCTCTGGGCATAGGCATAAGATAACTTGGGCGCTCTCTGGTGGTTGTACGCACCTGGGCATCATGATGAAACGGTAAAGGCTTCCCAGGGCGACGTGCATAGCAGTGGTGGGGCGTATGAGTACGCTGCGGCTCTAACTCTTCTACCAGCTGTGGCTCATCTCTAGAAATGATGTGCCTGAGAGCCCCGCACCACGGTGTGTCCATTACAAAATTCCTAAACGATTCTGAGGGGTTTCTTATACATTCCAAGCAGTCCGGTGTCTTCGAGGTGGATGGTTTGCGTCGCCGAGTGCGTCGGCGCGAGCGTGGGTGGCGCTCCGCTGGGTCCATAATGGTTGGATCGTGCTGTTACGATTTCGCCGCGTAGTGCGACGCGATCGTAGGGTAAGTTGAACCCAGATGCAGAGTCGCCGAAGTAATTGGAAAGGTGAGGCAGATCTGTAGCTCTTGTTGGTTGATTTAATAAACGGGGTAACATAACTTAAACAACTTGGCTTGACCACTCATTACAAACGAACTGAACATGCGGCGTGGCGTCAATGGAAACAGCAATTACTACGAGGATTAACAGGAAACGAAACCAGAACTTAACCAGTCGATCCAACCGCGTCCACAGAAAATCATAATGCTTAAATACCAAAAATAATCTAATCACGTAATTAGTGACAGCTGATAGTTATCGTGACGTCATGCCAGGAAAGGCAATCCAACCACTCCTGACAGCTCTGAGTGATTTTGGATCCTTTGTTTCTCCCCCAAGTAATGAGGACATGTTCTTTTTAAGATAGCTCTCCATCTAAGTCCTACTATAGGTCCAGTCTTGGTAAAAGGTGCATGATGACAACTGATCTATCTGAAATCCAGAATTTGATCTGGATTTCAGATAGATCACCCATGAAATGTCGAAAAAGATGCGGGGTATGATGCTCACAGCACCTGGTATTCCCAAGCGGTCTCCCAATCAGGTACTTACCAGGCCGAACCATGCTTGGCTTCCGAGATCGGAGGAGATTGGGCCTTTTCAGGGTGGTATGGCCGTGAGCGATACTACTCTTGCAGATGGACACCCATGAAATGTCGAAAAAGATGCGGGGCAAGATGCTCACAGCACCTGGTATTCCCAAGCGGTCTCCCAATCAGGTACTAACCAGGCCGAACCATGCTTGGCTGCCGAGAACGGACGAGATCGGGCGAGATCGGGCCTTTTCAGGGTGGTATGGCCGTGAGCGGTACTGCACTAGCAGATGGACACCCATGAAATGTCGAAAAAGATGCGGGGTATGATGCTCACAGCACCTGGTATTCCCAAGCGGTCTCCCAATCAGGTACTAACCAGGCCAAACCATGCTTGGCTTCCTAGATCGGACGAGATCGGGCCTTTTCAGGGTGGTATGGCCGTGAGCAGTACTGCTTTTGCAGATGGACACCCATAAAATGTCGAAAAAGATGCGGGGTATGATGCTCACAGCACCTGGTATTCCCAAGCGGTCTCCCAATCAGGTACTAACCAGGCCGAACCATGCTTGGCTGCCGAGATCGGACGAGATCGGGCGAGATCGGGCCTTATCAGGGTGGTATGGCCGAGAGCGGTACTGCTCTTGCAGATGGACACCCATGAAATGTCGAAAAAGATGCGGGGTCTGATGCTCACAGCACCTGGTAATCCCAAGCGGTCTCCCAATCAGGAACTAAACAGGCCGAACAATGCTTGGCTTCCGAGATCGGGCGAGATCGGGCCTTTTCAGGGTGGTATGGCCGTGAGCGGTACTGCTTTTGCAGATGGACACCCATGAAATGTCGAAAAAGATGCGGGGTATGATGCTCACAGCACCTGGTATTCCCAAGCGGTCTCCCAATCAGGTACTAACCAGGCCCAACCATGCTTGGCTTCCAAGATCGGACGAGATCGGGCCTTTTCAGGGTGGTATGGCCGTGAGCAATACCGCTCTTGCAGATGGACACCCATGAAATGTCGAAAAAGATGCGGGGTATGATGCTCACAGCACCTGGTATTCCCAAGCGGTCTCCCAATCAGGTACTAACCAGGCCGAACCATGCTTGGCTTCCGAGATCGGACGAGATCAGGCCTTTTCAGGGTGGTATGGCCGTGAGCGATACTGCTCTTGCAGATGGACACCCATGAGCTAAAGTATTAATTCGACCTTCTACACCTGCTACCCAAATCAATTGGGATTTGACATTATTCAAAGTCAGTTGGAATATTCAGGTTATAAAAGAGGGGGGAAAAGGCAGGAATATATACAGCTATGTTTTACTTTTGTGCATTTCAGGCCAAATTGGTATTTGTCTTTGAGTCAGCAATAATAACAAAGGAGTAAAGTCAGCTTGATTGCAGTAAGACTTTTTGCACTCTATACACTCAATTTTCACATGTTGTTTTACTTCTGGACGCTGCAAATGGACTGCACATCTGTTGCATCGTGTGTGTATATATGTGTATTACCGTACTTTGAATTTTGATTTAAACCTTTACAACCCAACTACCTCAGATCAAGCAATTATAATGTAAAGTAGTAGATGTTTAAAAAAAGCACCAAATGCAAAAAGATAACAAAATAACAATACTAAATAGTCAAATAAGCAACTCCATTATTCTTTTAGAGAAAATATCTCAGCGGGGTCAAGTCATTCAATTCAAATCGACTGGTAATCAGATTCAATTAAAGACTAACTGATTGGGTGCAATGTTGTAGTGGCAGCACAACTAAATGAATTCACTGAATTTAAATGGGATTTATAAGTGTTTTCACATTTTATACTGTAAAACAAAAAATCACATAGGATTTATGGTTAAACACTGGAGCTACAGAATTTTACCAGAAATTACATTCAATTGGTATAGCACTTCAATAACCACCAATTTATTGGAACACTATTGTAGATTTTTCATTTCACTGAAACTAAAATTATATTGCTCCACCACCACATGCACACACCCCTTTTTTACTGTATAACTCTAGCAACCACAAGTATTTTATTTTTTTAAGAAGAAAATGACTGACTATTCTTCTGTCTGTTCAGATATCACTACTTTTACATGATAAGAGAAGTAATTTTTAAAGAAGGCTCAGCAAAATACCCAGCTTGCAATAGTACTGGCATGCTGGATCTTGCAAACTACACTCCTCAACTGCACGGAAAAAAAATAGAAAAAAACAGTCATACATTGTCTGCAGTACTTTCCACTCATTCGCTTACACTTTGTACTCCATCCTTTCTACACAAAAAGCATCATCCCGCTGTTACAGAGTAAAGAAGGTTGCACAGAGTCCTTTTCTTGCTGTTCTGTCTCTTTAGAACAGAAGGACACTTTGCGCTTCACAGAATGCAAGTCTACAAGTACTGCTGCTTAGATGTGGTTGAATGTTAGGCCCCTAAGAAATACATGTGAAGCAACAGCAATGCTTTACAAGGTGTCTATTGTTTATATAAATAAACATAAAACAGGTTACGAAAACATGCTGTAAAATCCAAATCATATTTTATCATAGTTTCACATGCTTAAACTAATAGTAATTGTTTAGTATAAATGATCGTCATGTGAAAGACATTGTTTAGTATTCTTTCATTCATTCATTCTCTCAACCGCTTATCCTCACAAGGGTCACGGGGGGTGCTAAGGCCTATCCCAGCTATCTACGGGCACCAGGCGGGGGACAAAAGAATGAACATAATTTAAAGTAATTGCTCTACAGTTGTACTGCATACCGGAGGTCATTTAATTCATTCAGATCAAGAACCTCAAATAACATATCGGCTGGTATTGTTGGAGATGGAAATCCAACTCATTTTATCTCTGAGGGCTAGCTGCGAATGCACTTGCATTATGTCAGTAAAATTCTAGAAATCATAGCGAAAGGGTTATTTTTCAAGAAAATCTGTTCCCGAAAGACCGACAAATTGTCTTTATTTGATGCTCTTGTCAGGAGAGGTTGGATTGCCTTTCCTGGCATGACGTCACGATAACTATCAGCTGTCACTAATTACGTGATTAGATTATTTTTGGCGTCACTGGACAAGGTCCAAGTGGACATGGGGAAGCTGGAGCACCTCTTTGAGTCCAGGGCCAAAGAGACGCCATGGGCCAAGAAAGCGCCAGAGAGCAAAAAGTCCGAGATCCTGGTTCTGGACTCCAAGCGGAGCACCGCCATCAACATCGGGATGACGGTCCTGCCCGCCGTTCACGTCATCAAGAGCGCCATCCTCAACTTTGACGACTTTGCCATCAACAAGGAGGGTGTGGAGAAGATCCTGAGCATGACGCCCACAGAGGAGGAGAAGCAGAAGATCCGCGAGGCTCGCTCGGCCAATCCCGACGTTCCCCTGGGGACGGCCGAGGAATTCCTCTCGGGCCTGGCTTCCGTCAGCGCCTTGACCCCCCGCCTGCAGCTGTGGTCTTTCAAACTCAACTATGAGGCACTCGAGCAGGAGATCGCCGAGCCCCTGTTTGACCTGAAGTTGGGCATGGAGCAGCTGGCCGGCAACCGGACCTTCAAGAAGATCCTGGCCACGCTGCTGGCCGTGGGGAACTTCCTCAACGGGTGTCCTCCTCACCAGAATCTTCAGGCTCCCTCCATGGTGAATCAATTCCTCTGGGCATAGGCATAAGATAACTTGGGCGCTCTCTGGTGGTTGTACGCACCTGGGCATCATGATGAAACGGTAAAGGCTTCCCAGGGCGACGTGCATAGCAGTGGTGGGGCGTATGAGTACGCTGCGGCTCTAACTCTTCTACCAGCTGTGGCTCATCTCTAGAAATGATGTGCCTGAGAGCCCCGCACCACGGTGTGTCCATTACAAAATTCCTAAACGATTCTGAGGGGTTTCTTATACATTCCAAGCAGTCCGGTGTCTTCGAGGTGGATGGTTTGCGTCGCCGAGTGCGTCGGCGCGAGCGTGGGTGGCGCTCCGCTGGGTCCATAATGGTTGGATCGTGCTGTTACGATTTCGCCGCGTAGTGCGACGCGATCGTAGGGTAAGTTGAACCCAGATGCAGAGTCGCCGAAGTAATTGGAAAGGTGAGGCAGATCTGTAGCTCTTGTTGGTTGATTTAATAAACGGGGTAACATAACTTAAACAACTTGGCTTGACCACTCATTACAAACGAACTGAACATGCGGCGTGGCGTCAATGGAAACAGCAATTACTACGAGGATTAACAGGAAACGAAACCAGAACTTAACCAGTCGATCCAACCGCGTCCACAGAAAATCATAATGCTTAAATACCAAAAATAATCTAATCACGTAATTAGTGACAGCTGATAGTTATCGTGACGTCATGCCAGGAAAGGCAATCCAACCACTCCTGACAGCTCTGAGTGATTTTGGATCCTTTGTTTCTCCCCCAAGTAATGAGGACATGTTCTTTTTAAGATAGCTCTCCATCTAAGTCCTACTATAGGTCCAGTCTTGGTAAAAGGTGCATGATGACAACTGATCTATCTGAAATCCAGAATTTGATCTGGATTTCAGATAGATCACCCATGAAATGTCGAAAAAGATGCGGGGTATGATGCTCACAGCACCTGGTATTCCCAAGCGGTCTCCCAATCAGGTACTAACCAGGCCGTACCATGCTTGGCTTCCGAGATCGAACGAGATCGGGCCTTTTCAGGGTGGTATGGCCGTGAGCGGTACTGCTCCTGCAGATGGACACCCATGAAATGTCGAAAAAGATGCGGGGTATGATGCTCACTGCACCTGGTATTCCCAAGCGGTCTCCCAATCAGGTACTAACCAGGCCGAACCATGCTTGGCTTCCAAGATCGGACGAGATCGGGCCTTTTCAGGGTGGTATGGCCGTGAGCGGTACTGCTTTTGCAGATGGACACCCATGAAATGTCGAAAAAGTTGCGGGGTATGCTGCTCACAGCACCTGGTATTCCCAAGCGGTCTCCCAATCAGGTACTAAACAGGCCGAACCATGCTTGGCTTCCGAGATCGGAGGAGATCGGGCCTTTTCAGGGTGGTATGGCCGTGAGCGGTACCGCTCTTGCAGATGGACACCCATGAAATGTCGAAAAAGATGCGGGGTATGATGCTCACAGCACCTGGTATTCCCAAGCGGTCTCCCAATCAGGTACTAACCAGGCCGAACCATGCTTGGCTTCCGAGATCGGACGAGATCGGGCCTTTTCAGGGTGGTATGGCCGTGAACGGTACTGCACTAGCAGATGGACACCCATGAAATGTCGAAAAAGATGCGGGGCATGGTTCTCACAGCACCTGGTATTCCCAAGCGGTCTCCCAATCTGGTACTAAACAAGTCTAACCATGCTTGGCTTCCGAGATCGGGCGAGATCGGGCCTTTTCAGGGTGGTATGGCCGTGAGCGGTACTGCTTTTGCAGATGGACACCCATGAAATGTCGAAAAAGATGCGGGGTATGATGCTCACAGCACCTGGTATTCCCAAGCGGTCTCCCAACCAGGTACTAACCAGGCCCAACCATGCTTGGCTTCCAAGATCGGACGAGATCGGGCCTTTTCAGGGTGGTATGGCCGTGAGCGGTACTGCACTAGCAGATGGACACCCATGAAATGTCGAAAAAGATGCGGGGAATGATGCTCACAGCACCTGGTATTCCCAAGCGGTCTCCCAATCAGGTACTAACCAGGCCGAACCATGCTTGGCTTCCGAGATCGGACGAGATCAGGCCTTTTCAGGGTGGTATGGCCGTGAGCGGTACTGCTCTTGCAGATGGACACCCATGAGCTAAAGTATTAATTCGACCTTCTACACCTGCTACCCAAATCAATTGGGATTTGACATTATTCAAAGTCAGTTGGAATATTCAGGTTATAAAAGAGGGGGGAAAAGGCAGGAATATATACAGCTATGTTTTACTTTTGTGCATTTCAGGCCAAATTGGTATTTGTCTTTGAGTCAGCAATAATAACAAAGGAGTAAAGTCAGCTTGATTGCAGTAAGACTTTTTGCACTCTATACACTCAATTTTCACATGTTGTTTTACTTCTGGACGCTGCAAATGGACTGCACATCTGTTGCATCGTGTGTGTATATATGTGTATTACCGTACTTTGAATTATGATTTAAACCTTTACAACCCAACTACCTCAGATCAAGCAATTATAATGTAAAGTAGTAGATGTTTAAAAAAAGCACCAAATGCAAAAAGATAACAAAATAACAATACTAAATAGTCAAATAAGCAACTCCATTATTCTTTTAGAGAAAATATCTCAGCGGGGTCAAGTCATTCAATTCAAATCGACTGGTAATCAGATTCAATTAAAGACTAACTGATTGGGTGCAATGTTGTAGTGGCAGCACAACTAAATGAATTCACTGAATTTAAATGGGATTTATAAGTGTTTTCACATTTTATACTGTAAAACAAAAAATCACATAGGATTTATGGTTAAACACTGGAGCTACAGAATTTTACCAGAAATTACATTCAATTGGTATAGCACTTCAATAACCACCAATTTATTGGAACACTATTGTAGATTTTTCATTTCACTGAAACTAAAATTATATTGCTCCACCACCACATGCACACACCCCTTTTTTACTGTATAACTCTAGCAACCACAAGTATTTTATTTTTTTAAGAAGAAAATGACTGACTATTCTTCTGTCTGTTCAGATATCACTACTTTTACATGATAAGAGAAGTAATTTTTAAAGAAGGCTCAGCAAAATACCCAGCTTGCAATAGTACTGGCATGCTGGATCTTGCAAACTACACTCCTCAACTGCACGGAAAAAAAATAGAAAAAAACAGTCATACATTGTCTGCAGTACTTTCCACTCATTCGCTTACACTTTGTACTCCATCCTTTCTACACAAAAAGCATCATCCCGCTGTTACAGAGTAAAGAAGGTTGCACAGAGTCCTTTTCTTGCTGTTCTGTCTCTTTAGAACAGAAGGACACTTTGCGCTTCACAGAATGCAAGTCTACAAGTACTGCTGCTTAGATGTGGTTGAATGTTAGGCCCCTAAGAAATACATGTGAAGCAACAGCAATGCTTTACAAGGTGTCTATTGTTTATATAAATAAACATAAAACAGGTTACGAAAACATGCTGTAAAATCCAAATCATATTTTATCATAGTTTCACATGCTTAAACTAATAGTAATTGTTTAGTATAAATGATCGTCATGTGAAAGACATTGTTTAGTATTCTTTCATTCATTCATTCTCTCAACCGCTTATCCTCACAAGGGTCACGGGGGGTGCTAAGGCCTATCCCAGCTATCTACGGGCACCAGGCGGGGGACAAAAGAATGAACATAATTTAAAGTAATTGCTCTACAGTTGTACTGCATACCGGAGGTCATTTAATTCATTCAGATCAAGAACCTCAAATAACATATCGGCTGGTATTGTTGGAGATGGAAATCCAACTCATTTTATCTCTGAGGGCTAGCTGCGAATGCACTTGCATTATGTCAGTAAAATTCTAGAAATCATAGCGAAAGGGTTATTTTTCAAGAAAATCTGTTCCCGAAAGACCGACAAATTGTCTTTATTTGATGCTCTTGTCAGGAGAGGTTGGATTGCCTTTCCTGGCATGACGTCACGATAACTATCAGCTGTCACTAATTACGTGATTAGATTATTTTTGGCGTCACTGGACAAGGTCCAAGTGGACATGGGGAAGCTGGAGCACCTCTTTGAGTCCAGGGCCAAAGAGACGCCATGGGCCAAGAAAGCGCCAGAGAGCAAAAAGTCCGAGATCCTGGTTCTGGACTCCAAGCGGAGCACCGCCATCAACATCGGGATGACGGTCCTGCCCGCCGTTCACGTCATCAAGAGCGCCATCCTCAACTTTGACGACTTTGCCATCAACAAGGAGGGTGTGGAGAAGATCCTGAGCATGACGCCCACAGAGGAGGAGAAGCAGAAGATCCGCGAGGCTCGCTCGGCCAATCCCGACGTTCCCCTGGGGACGGCCGAGGAATTCCTCTCGGGCCTGGCTTCCGTCAGCGCCTTGACCCCCCGCCTGCAGCTGTGGTCTTTCAAACTCAACTATGAGGCACTCGAGCAGGAGATCGCCGAGCCCCTGTTTGACCTGAAGTTGGGCATGGAGCAGCTGGCCGGCAACCGGACCTTCAAGAAGATCCTGGCCACGCTGCTGGCCGTGGGGAACTTCCTCAACGGGTGTCCTCCTCACCAGAATCTTCAGGCTCCCTCCATGGTGAATCAATTCCTCTGGGCATAGGCATAAGATAACTTGGGCGCTCTCTGGTGGTTGTACGCACCTGGGCATCATGATGAAACGGTAAAGGCTTCCCAGGGCGACGTGCATAGCAGTGGTGGGGCGTATGAGTACGCTGCGGCTCTAACTCTTCTACCAGCTGTGGCTCATCTCTAGAAATGATGTGCCTGAGAGCCCCGCACCACGGTGTGTCCATTACAAAATTCCTAAACGATTCTGAGGGGTTTCTTATACATTCCAAGCAGTCCGGTGTCTTCGAGGTGGATGGTTTGCGTCGCCGAGTGCGTCGGCGCGAGCGTGGGTGGCGCTCCGCTGGGTCCATAATGGTTGGATCGTGCTGTTACGATTTCGCCGCGTAGTGCGACGCGATCGTAGGGTAAGTTGAACCCAGATGCAGAGTCGCCGAAGTAATTGGAAAGGTGAGGCAGATCTGTAGCTCTTGTTGGTTGATTTAATAAACGGGGTAACATAACTTAAACAACTTGGCTTGACCACTCATTACAAACGAACTGAACATGCGGCGTGGCGTCAATGGAAACAGCAATTACTACGAGGATTAACAGGAAACGAAACCAGAACTTAACCAGTCGATCCAACCGCGTCCACAGAAAATCATAATGCTTAAATACCAAAAATAATCTAATCACGTAATTAGTGACAGCTGATAGTTATCGTGACGTCATGCCAGGAAAGGCAATCCAACCACTCCTGACAGCTCTGAGTGATTTTGGATCCTTTGTTTCTCCCCCAAGTAATGAGGACATGTTCTTTTTAAGATAGCTCTCCATCTAAGTCCTACTATAGGTCCAGTCTTGGTAAAAGGTGCATGATGACAACTGATCTATCTGAAATCCAGAATTTGATCTGGATTTCAGATAGATCACCCATGAAATGTCGAAAAAGATGCGGGGTATGATGCTCACAGCACCTGGTATTCCCAAGCGGTCTCCCAATCAGGTATTAACCAGGCCGCACCATGCTTGGCTTCCGAGATCGAACGAGATCGGGCCTTTTCAGGGTGGTATGGCCGTGAGCGGTACTGCACTAGCAGATGGACACCCATGAAATGTCGAAAAAGATGCAGGGTATGATGCTCACAGCACCTGGTATTCCCAAGCGGTCTCCCAATCAGGTACTAACCAGGCCGAACCATGCTTGGCTTCCGAAATCGGGCGAGGTCGGGCCTTTTCAGGGTGGTATGGCCGTGAGCGGTACTGCTCTTGCAGATGGACACCCATGAAATGTCGAAAAAGATGCGGGGTATGATGCTCACAGCACTTGGTATTCCCAAGCGGTCTCCCAATCAGGTACTAAACGGGCCGAACCATGCTTGGCTGCCGAGACAGGACGAGATCGGGCCTTTTCAGGGTGGTATGGCCGTGGGCGGTACTGCACTAGCAGATGGACACCCATGAAATGTCAAAAAAGATGCGGGGTATGATGCTCACAGCACCTGGTATTCCCAAGCGGTCTCCCAATCAGGTACTAACCAGGCCGAACCATGCTTGGCTTCCGAGATCGGGCGAGATCGGGCCTTTTCGGGGTGGTATGGCCGTGAGCGGTACTGCTCTTGCAGATGGACACCCATGAAATGTCAAAAAAGATGCGGGGTATGATGCTCACAGCACCTGGTATTCCCAAGCGGTCTCCCAATCAGGTACTAACCAGGCCGAACCATGCTTGGCTTCCGAGATCGGACGAGATCGGGCCTTTTCGGGGTGGTATGGCCGTGAGCGGTACTGCACTAGCAGATGGACACTGTCAGGTTCATTAATAATTACCTTCGTCCGTAATTTTCAATAACTGCAGGAAGACATCTTATTCAATTATTGACATTTAATTAAATAGAAATGGATACAACAGATAAAAGCCTCCGGAGGGGAGCGTTACAGCAAGTGTCACCTTACAACTTCCGAACGTCTTCCCGAATAGACGTTTTCGTCCCATTCTTATGGTCACAAGTTACAGAGTTGTTGATCATTCCATCACGTATGAGTAAAAACAACATCTGGGACTACAATAACAATCAAAGTATTTTACTAATAACAAAAACAGGGACTAGACCTAACAACATGTAGATTAGAGTAATTATACAACCTCCTTGACCTAAGAATCATATAATATAATCATAATCATATAATCGTTACATACAGAAAAACCCGAAGTGTACGGTTACATAACGATAACAATATTCTTGTTATTGTCCGAATAGCCCTGTCCTCGTCACCAAGGGCCCACCAAATCTCAAGGACCCAGATTGGGTGGATTGTTTGTATAACCATCTTGGAACAGGCTGTCTAGGTTAAAGATGACTTGGTGTGACCTCAACACTTTTGAAAAACAGAAAGAGAATGATTTAACAAAGTAATGAATTAATACAGAGAAAAGAAAGAGAATGATTTAATAAAGAAATGAATTTAATATAACTATTATAATAGTAAAACAGAACAAACCCAACATTCCCCCGTTTTTATAATATGTATGTTATTAGTCATTTCTTAGTAATCACTAAATGGAAATGTCGGTGACTGCGATTTTATCCACCTACTCCTTACTCCCATGGCTGGTCTGAAAGAGAAAAAACATAATTATATTCGTCCAATTGGTCCTCGGATTTACCGTACTCCTGGACCTCACTGCTTTCCCCAAACCGTCCCATAAGATACAACTCATGTACTTTAGAATTTGTAGGGGCAATTGCAGTAGTTATAAGTCGGCTTAGCAAGGAGCGCAAACAGGGGATACTACATCACCCACACAATGTTAGGATAGCGGTAATTGTGCCTATAGTAACCACGAAGGATGTAGCCAAATCTTTAGATTTTCCAAAGGTCTTATCCCACCAATCTGACAATGCGGACGTATCTACTCCAGAGTGCTCTTGCATATTGCGGTTCAGTGTTTGCAGGCCAGTAATGGCCCTGGTGAGAGATCCACTGGGTGACGCGTTGTTCGGTATGAAGGTGCAACATTGTTTTCCAAACATTGCACACACGCCCCCTGTTTCAAGGATCATATCCACCGCTATGCGATTCTGGAACGCCATCAGACTGGTAGCTGCCAGTTGTTCCTTCATGGCCACAAATCCCTGTTCAGTATAATTTCCAAGTTTTGAACATTGTAATGTAAGTAATTTATTCTATCCACATTTTTGTTTGGGGTGATTAGAAGGAAGATAGACTCCCAACCTGCTGCGATCTGATTAGCCAGCTTATACTCATCTGGTACGCCCCGGGGGATGCCAATCGCATCAATGTATGTTGGATCTCCTTCCCTCCATGCCTCTCGACGATGTCGGGAGGGTCGACCCTTCACCTCCGAATTATGAGCTGCCAATTGTATCTCCTCCACTGTGGATGGAAAAACAGACACCGGTAAGAGCAGTGAGACCAAAGTACCTAGTCCTGCCGCGTTTCGGCAGGAGTCGTATAATTTATCTACCACCCCGCCACCATAGGCCAGAACGTGGTATCAGGGGTGTAGTTTGTTTTAGAACGCCGGTACACCACGTCTCATTTATCGCCCCCAGCTTCAGACCATGCCCTGTAAGGTTTAAGCAGGTAAAATGATTAAACAGTGGAAAAATTGACTTCCTATTTACCGCGTAACAGGATAAACACTGCTTCAATATTTTTTCTTGCCAAGTAGGACACGTTTTTTCATTTGTAAAAACACTTTTCCCCAAATGAATGGTGATTGAGGGAGTTGTTAGATCCCATCGTATTTTCCCTTGTCTGGTAGTTTATCCTAATCTTTTGTAAGATGGTTTAGTCTCAATTGAAACCATATGGAGACGTCAAACCCAATATAAAAGAGTTCCCTATAGTTTTATGGTATTGCTTGCTGAGCAATAATCTTTTCAATTAATATTGGTGTTTCCCGTATCTTATTAAGTCAGAAAGTTTATCTTACCCGTCCCCTCAATGTTTCAATTGAGACCACCCTTTTACCAAAGTAGCTCCACATAGTGCTTGCCTTCTTTACACTCCATTAACAGCGCCCAATTATCCCCCGTTTGGGAAATCCCTGTTTCAGAAATAAATTTCACAGGTTAATATGTCAGTCCAAGCTTTCCAATCTTGACCAATTTCTGCAACAAGGCTTTTCCCAATCTTCAATTTTTTTGCTGTTAATGTACCACACATATTTCTCACCATAGATTGCCCCTTTGTATGGCAACCGGGACGTCGCCGAGTCCAAATATATATTTTCATTTTGGAAATTTGATTTAGTAGGTAATGTTAATTAAATGTAAATGTGTATGTTTCTCGGTTTACCCTCCCGTAAGAAGGTGTATCCTCAATTGAAACGCCTCCGCCTTTTTCTCCAACTGGAGAAAACAACCCTACTGTGGAAAGGAATAGAATCACAATCATCATTAATCTCATTGCCCCAAAAGCAATAATTGTTTTCAACATGACTTTTTGTCTTTGTTTAGGGAGTTATCCTCTTGAAACGTTTCAATTTAGACAACCTTCTTACTGTGGGAAAGGTGCATCCGTGTCCCCTTTCAGTAACAAGGACCCTCCCACTTTGCGTTGCTCCGATGTTTCTTCTTTTATGCTGCTTATCAGCATCCAGTCTTCAAGAATCACCGTCGCTTCGTCCGTTTCCTGTTGACAAGCAAAATCTCCCTCTGATAGTCTAAATTTGGTGTGTGCGTTTTTTTTTTTTTTCTGATAGATTCGCCTCATCATCCAATTGTCATTGTGTAGTGAATAATAACAATTTGTAAGGTCTACCAAACAGGACTTCATATAAGGTCCGCCAATTGTGGATGGTAGACAACTATTATATTAACAAAATGGGAGCCATTATCACTATAAATAGTTTCTGGAATTCCATATCGTGGAATGATATCCATATGATCTAATAAAAATAAAATAAAATCTATATGTATTTTTTGAAATGGATATGTGGGTATGCATATAGATTTAAACCCTAAGCCTTGTAGTGCCGTTGTAGCAAGGCCACCTCCCCCTTGTCGAGACATAGGTCTTCCCTTGACTCAAGCCCAAATTATTTTCTTTATTGATCTTTTATTGATAGATTATGTCTCGGTGGTCTGCCAATCAAAAAACACAAAAAGACAAACTATCATTCACGCTCACACTCATAAAAAGAAGAATTTAGTGTGTTCAACCAGTCTAGCATCCATAATTTCATTTTGTGGGAGTAAACTGGAGTACCCGGAGAAAATCCACAAATTCTCGAGGACGCCATGAATACCCCACATTCCGGAAAGTCTGGATCCACCCCGCATTCATTAGTAGATCCTTTAATATACACACCCCCACTCTAGCATTTTAACCGTTTGTAAAAAAATTACCTTCAAGTTTCACACAAAGTTATATCCTTTTAAATGCTATCAATTTAGCTGTTTGTTCCCCGAATTGAGGTGGCAATAGTTTCACATCTAAGGTTTTTATTTTCACAGCCGCCATGACCTAATGGCCCCCTATCATGTTTTTGGAAAATCCCAATTCCCTTTAATAGCATGCCAATCACCTTTTAATGCGGCCATCCAATTTTGTTTCCACTTTTTTTTTTTTTTTCCCCCAGGTGATAAAATAATCTCCCCCATTTGTAAAACAAATTCATCCACGCCTATTTTATACAACATGACGCCTATGGCCTTTATTACGTCGCCTTGACTCCAAATTCTATGAACCAAGATAACACGCCGAATTTGTAAGCGAATTTCCCCCATCCCATTTTGTTCATAGACAACCCATCTACCTAAAGCGTCACTTGTTTCAAAACATGAAAGGCCCCACTAGAATTCGTGCATCCAGCGCCAAATAGAGCCTATTTACACATTTGTCTCAAACTTGTTTTAGATATGGGGTCCCCAATTTCCCAAAATTTCCCAGAATTAATGTACTACCACATCCTGTCAAAAACCCAAAACGACTAACATAACCTGTTTCTAAGCCAGATTCTGGAATTTGGAGAATTTCTCCTTTCCCTCCCTTATCTAAGCTTGTTATTGTCACTCGTTATCACTGTAACATTCAGGCGTATTAACCCCATCGTTGCTAAAGTTCTCACCAATTTGCATGCCCTTAATGCCGTAAAAGCAACGTTATTTGGTTGTATCAATTGACCAATGCTTATCCAATCCGTAATATCCTTAAAGTCATCAATATGACCTGTGACAAAGCATATTTCCTCCTGCCAGGACAACAGACAATGTTCTTTCAAGTGCACTTTGAAAAACATTCCATGTTACTCCATTCTTAGGGAAAATATGCTCATCCTAAACCAATTATTTTATTTACAATTCACCTAATTATTTGGATGAATGCCATGAATTTTATCATGCCACTATTGCATTGTAAATTTCCCATCTGATGTCGTTAATCAGCCAAATAATTCAATACCTACTATACTTTGTAAATCACCTCATATGATGTTTACTTAAGACAAGAGTCATTTCCCATAGCCTGTTACCAAAACAAAAATCTACAACAATTAAATGAGAGAAATCAACCTTTTGTTAGACAATTCCTAATTACAAACTTTAATGTTTTAAAAACCTTATCGTCACCAATATACCATAATATTGTAAATTTTGTCATCCTGGCCTTTTTTTCTTTTAAACAGCCAACCTCCTGGATTAAAGTATTTTGAATAATCAAAAAATTCTGAAATAGTATTAATATTATTTTATCCTCCAAAAGCTAGTTTCCTTTAACTAAGAGCCCTTTGAAATCCACAATTGCTCAAAAATGACTATTTTGGTCTATTTCCCAAATCCAAAGCTTTTTACCAAATCAACCTTTTACTGAACAGATTTTTTCTATCCTCT
Source organism: Stigmatopora nigra (assembly GCF_051989575.1). Taxonomy (NCBI): domain Eukaryota; kingdom Metazoa; phylum Chordata; class Actinopteri; order Syngnathiformes; family Syngnathidae; genus Stigmatopora; species Stigmatopora nigra. The sequence continues at coordinate 2,551,588 of NW_027551603.1, forward strand.
TAATACATTTCATTTTAAAACCCAAAATATCAATGCGAAAGCATTCGCATAACCTTGCATTTCTTGCAGCCCATGTATTGTTCTTATTCTGAAAAGTCCAAACAGAAAACGCAATTAGCCGTTAACTATGACCTCCACTCTTGCTGCGAAAACAGCATTGTTATCTTATGTTTACAAACCAGCTTTTTCCCTGTGCCCAAATACAACGCTTTTTAGAGAAGACAACCATTAAAACGTCAAATTAACCCCTCTTCCGATATTCAACTACATCACAATATTTTTCCAAGACCCCATATATCCAGAATATGTATGCTGCAAGCACAACAATATGGCAAAAACCCATTTTCTGCCCTCAAGTTTGCTTCAGCACCCCCAAGGCCAATTATTATTATTATAATGTCTTCACAGAAGGGATCACAAAATTTTAGTCGTTTACACGGTCCGAACGCTCCCGAAAGCCCAACACAGTTAAATCGTCTGCCCCGCGGCCCACATGTTTCACTCCCATCTAATCAGCAGCCGCTGCACCAGAAACGCTTCCCCCGCAGTCGACACATTTTTTGGCAAGTCTAGAGCATAATAAAAACACAGGTGACATTCCCTGCTAAAATTTAAATGATCATTTTGTATATATTCTTTTGTCTTTTTAAACACCATCTTCCCGTTAGCGGACGGGATCAAAAACCAAGCTGCAATAAGCCATCACATTGCTGTAAATTGACAGTACATATAGGTTATATTAACAAAGCACCACCAGCACTTGGAAATAACCATTCTAATTGTTGTTATACAAGCCCAAGCATCACAAAAAAACCCAATTTATTGTAATCACAAAACGTCATACCCGGATTAACCAAATCAAATACCAGTGTCCCCATTAATTTTCTAGCTCCCTTTATTTTTGTTAAACTTCCTCCGCGCCCGTCACCTATCTCGGTAAATATTTTCCCCGTCAGCCGAGGAGGCCCCGCTATTTTTTCCTTACCAAACAGTACTTTCCCGCCGCCACGGTCTTAAATATATCCCCGTTATCCGAGGGAGCCCCCACTATTTTCCCAAAATAGTATTTTTTAACTTCTCCCCGGCCTTATTTCGCCATTAGTGTCTGTGGAACAAGCTGTTACACTTTTATCCACTCACATATTATTTATATATGTATATTACCTCCATTAGTGTCTGTGGAACAAGCTGTTACACTTTTATCCACTCGCATATTATTTATATATGTATATTACCTCTATGCATTAGTGCATATATTATCCTGCATTTTATGCATTTTAAGCTGGCCAGCAAACCCATATTTATTTATCCATAAATATAGCTGTGTAATATTTTTAAAGCGCTTTGTCTTTCCAATTTTTTCCAATCCTTACAAGTTAGACGTATTTTTTGGATCGTCATCCAAACCCGCCTTACAACACGTGTTTCCCATATTTTACTTTTATTTTTTTTTTTGTAGTGAGTTCGTGTGCCTCACACAGTTAACTCTATTATTTATTATTATTATTAATATTATTATTATCTATTCGACTGTATCGACTGTATCTCCTAGGCCTTTCCTAATTTTACTGCAGAAACCACACAAACACCATACAACGTATATTCGTGCCTACCCTTTAGACACAGGACACTCCCCGGCCCCAATATTGTACCTCTAGTACAATATATTCGTGCCTACCCCTGAGACACAGGACACTTTCCAGCAAAGTGCCCCACCGTACCTGCCATTGACTAGTATAAACACAGGGTTTTATCGCCGTCACCCAGGACGCGAAACCAGCCCAACAATGGACCTCACATACAATGTCCCTTTAACGCATTTGGAAACACCTTCACAACATGCAGACATTAATGTGGACTTACCCGAGATCCATCAGATGTCTCCCTCCAGCAGGAAAAGTCTTCAACCGCCGAGAATCCAGGCGCCCCCGTCGAAAACTCCGGCCCACCAAGGGTTTTGAAGACGCCGTGCGCACGGTCACTTACCAGATGTCGAACAGCAGTGCCTGGGTTCTCGCTCCGGTATATTGACCTCCATGGCTCAGAAGGACCAAAATGTCAGGTTCATTAATAATTACCTTCGTCCGTAATTATCAATAACTGCAGGAAGACATCTTATTCAATTATTGACATTTAATTAAATAGAAATGGATACAACAGATAAAAAGCCTCCGGAGGGGAGCATTACAGCAAGCGTCACCTTACGACTTCCGAACGTCTCCTCGAATAGACGTTTTCGTCCCATTCTTATGGTCACAAGTTACAGAGTTGTTGATCATTCCATCACGTATGAGTAAAAACAACATCTGGGACTACAATAACAATCAAAGTATTTTACTAATAACAAAAACAGGGACTAGACCTAACAACATGTAGATTAGAGTAATTATACAACCTCCTTGACCTAAGAATCATATAATATAATCATAATCATATAATCGTTACATACAGAAAAACCCGAAGTGTACGGTTTCATAACGATAACAATATTCTTGTTATTGTCCGAATAGCCCTGTCCTCGTCACCAAGGGCCCACCAAATCTCAAGGACCCAGATTGGGTGGATTGTTTGTATAACCATCTTGGAACAGGCTGTCTAGGTTAAAGATGACTTGGTGTGACCTCAACACTTTTGAAAAACAGAAAGAGAATGATTTAACAAAGTAATGAATTAATACAGAGAAAAGAAAGAGAATGATTTAATAAAGAAATGAATTTAATATAACTATTATAATAGTAAAACAGAACAAACCCAACACCATGAAATGTCGAAAAAGATGCGGGGTATGATGCTCACAGCACCTGGTATTCCCAAGCGGTCTCCCAATCAGGTACTAAACAGGCCGAACCATGCTTGGCTTCCGAGATCGGACGAGATCGGGCCTTTTCAGGGTGGTATGGCCGTGAGCGGTACTGTCCTTGCAGATGGACACCCATGAAATGTCGAAAAAGATGCGGGGCAAGATGCTCACAGCACCTGGTATTCCCAAGCGGTCTCCCAATCAGGTACTAAACAGGCCGAACGATGCTTGGCTTCCGAGATCGGACGAGATCGGGCCTTTTCAGGGTGGTATGGCCGTGAGCGGTACTGCTCTTGCAGATGGACACCCATGAAATGTCGAAAAAGATGCGGGTTATGATGCTCACAGCACCTGGTATTCCCAAGCGGTCTCCCAATCAGGTACTAACCAGGCCGAACTATGCTTGGCTGCCGAGATCGGATGAGATCGGGCCTTTTCAGGGTGGTATGGCCATGAGCGGTACTGCTCTTGCAGATGGACACCCATGAAATGTCGAAAAAGATGCGGGGTATGATGCTCACAGCACCTGGTATTCCCAAGCGCTCTCCCAATCAGGTACTAAACAGGCCCAACCATGCTTGGCTTCCGAGATCGGACGAGATCGGGCCTTTTCAGGGTGGTATGGCCGTGAGCGGTACTGCTCTTGCAGATGGACACCCATGAAATGTCGAAAAAGATGCGGGGTATGATGCTCACAGCACCTGGTATTCCCAAGCGGTCTCCCAATCAGGTACTAACCAGGCCGAAACATGCTTGGCTTCTGAGATCGGGCGAGATCGGGCCTTTTCAGGGTGGTATGGCTGTGAGCGGTACTGCACTAGCAGATGGACACCCATGAAATGTCGAAAAAAATGCGGGGTATGATGCTCACAGCACCTGGTATTCCCAAGCGGTCTCCCAATCAGGTACTAAACAGGCCGAACCATGCTTGGCTTCCTAGATCGGACGAGATCGGACGAGATCGGGCCTTTTCAGGGTGGTATGGCCGTGAGCGGTACTGCACTAGCAGATGGACACCCATGAAATGTCGAAAAAGATGCGGGGTATGATGCTCACAGCACCTGGTATTCCCAAGCGGTCTCCCAATCAGGTACTAACCAGGCCGAACCATGCTTGGCTTCCAAGATCGGACGAGATCAGGCCTTTTCAGGGTGGTATGGCCGTGAGCGGTACTGCACTAGCAGATGGACACCCATGAAATGTCGAAAAAGATGCGGGGTATGATGCTCACAGCACCTGGTATTCCAAAGCGGTCTCCCAATCAGGTACTAAACAGGCCGAACCATGCTTGGCTGCCGAGTTCGGACGAGATCGGGCCTTTTCAGGGTGGTATGGCCATGAGCGGTACTACACTAGCAGATGGACACCCATGAAATGTCGAAAAAGATGCGGGGTATGATGCTCACAGCACCTGGTATTCCGAAGCGGTCTCCCAATCAGGTACTAAACAGGCCGAACCATGCTTGGCTGCCGAGATCGGACGAGATCGGGCCTTTTCAGGGTGGTATGGCCATGAGCGGTACTGCACTAGCAGATGGACACCCATGAAATGTCGAAAAAGATGCGGGGTATGATGCTCACATTACCTGGTATTCCCAAGCGGTCTCACAACCAGGTACTAACCAGGCCGACACATGCTGGGCTGCCGAGATCGGACGAGATCGGGCCTTTTCAGGGTGGTATGGCCGTGAGCGGTACTGCTCTTGCGGATGGACACCCATGAAATGTCGAAAAAGATGCGGGTTACGATGCTCACAGCACCTGGTATTCCCAAGCGGTCTCCCAATCAGGTACTAACCAGGCCGAACTATGCTTGGCTGCCGAGATCAGATGAGATCGGGCCTTTTCAGGGTGGTATGGCCGTGAGCGGTACTGCTCTTGCAGATGGACACCCATGAAATGTCGAAAAAGATGCGGGGCATGGTTCTCACAGCACCTGGTATTCCCAAGCGGTCTCCCAATCAGGTACTAAACAGGCCGAACCATGCTTGACTTCCGAGATCGGACGAGATCGGACGAGATCAGGCCTTTTCAGGGTGGTATGGCCGTGAGCGGTACTGCTCTTGCAGATGGACACCCATGAAATGTCGAAAAAGATGCGGGGCATGATGCTCACAGCACCTGGTATTCCCAAGCGGTCTCCCAATCAGGTGCTAACCAGGCCGACACATGCTGAGCTGCCGAGATCGGACGAGATCGGGCCTTTTCAGGGTGGTATGGCCGTAAGCGGTACTGCTCTTGCAGATGGACACCCATGAAATGTCGAAAAAGATGCGGGGTATGATGCTCACAGCACCTGGTATTCCCAAGCGGTCTCCCAATCAGGTACTAACCAGGCCAAACCATGCTTGGCTTCCGGGATCGAAAGAGATCGGGCCTTTTCAGGGTGGTATGGCCGTGAGCGGTACTGCTCTTGCAGATGGACACCCATGAAATGTCGAAAAAGATGCGGGGTATGATGCTCACAGCACCTGGTATTCCCAAGCGGTCTCCCAATCAGGTACTAATCAGGCCGAACGATGCTTGGCTTCCGAGATCGGACGAGATCGGGCCTTTTCAGGGTGGTATGGCCGTGAGCGGTACTCCTCTTGCAGATGGACACCCATGAAATGTCGAAAAAGATGCGGGGCATGGTTCTCACAGCACCTGGTATTCCCAAGCGGTCTCCCAATCAGGTACTAACCAGGCCGAACCATGCTTGGCTTCCGAGATCGGACGAGATCAGACGAGATCGGGCCTTTTCAGGGTGGTATAGACGTGAGCGGTACTGCTCTTGCAGATGGACACCCATGAAATGTCGAAAAAGACGCGGGGTATGATGCTCACAGCACCTAGTATTCCCAAGCGGTCTCCCAATCAGGTACTAACCAGGCCAAACCATGCTTGGCTTCCGTGATCGGACGAGATCGGGCCTTATCAGGGTGGTATGGCCGTGAGCGGTACTGCTTTTGCAGATGGACACCCATGAAATGTCGAAAAAGATGCGGGGTATGATGCTCACAGCACCTGGTATTCCCAAGCGGTCTCCCAATCAGGTACTAACCAGGCCGAACCATGCTTGGCTTCCGAGATCGGGCCTTATCAGGGTGGTATGGCCGTGAGCGGTACTGCTCTTGCAGATGGACACCCATGAAATGTCGAAAAAGATGCGGGGTATGATGCTCACAGCACCTGGTATTCCCAAGCGGTCTCCCAATCAGGTACTAACCAGGCCGAACCATGCTTGGCTTCCGAGATCGGGCGAGTTCGGGCCTTAACAGGGTGGTATGGCCGTGAGCGGTACTGCCCTTGCAGATGGACACCCATGAAATGTCGAAAAAGATGCGGGGCATGATGCTCACAGCACCTGGTATTCCCAAGCGGTCTCCCAATCAGGTACTAACCAGGCCGAACCATGCTTGGCTTCCGAGATCGGACGAGATCGGGCCTTTTCAGGGTGGTATGGCCGTGAGCGGTACTGCACTTGCAGATGGACACCCATGAAATGTCGAAAAAGATGCGGGGTATGATGCTCACAGCACCTGGTATTCCCAAGCGGTCTCCCAATCAGGTACTAAACAGGGCGAACCATGCTTGGCTTCCGAGATCGGGCGAGATCGGGCCTTTTCAGGGTGGTATGGCCGTGAGCGGTACTGCTCTTGCAGATGGACACCCATGAAATGTCGAAAAAGATGCGGGGTATGATGCTCACAGCACCTGGTATTCCCAAGCGGTCTCCCAATCAGGTACTAAACAGGCCGAACAATGCTTGGCTTCCGAGATCGGACGAGATCGGGCCTTTTCAGGGTGGTATATCCGTGAGCGGTACCGCAATTGCAGATGGACACCCATGAAATGTCGAAAAAGATGCGGGGTATGATGCTCACAGCACCTGGTATTCCCAAGCGGTCTCCCAATCAGGTACTAACCAGGCCGAACCATGCTTGGCTGCCGAGATCGGACGAGATCGGACGAGATCGGGCCTTTTCAGGGTGGTATGGCCGTGAGCGGTACTGCTCTTGCAGATGGACACCCATGAAATGTCGAAAAAGATGCGGGGTATGATGCTCACAGCACCTGGTATTCCCAAGCGGTTTCCCAATCAGGTACTAAACAGGCCGGACCATGCTTGGCTTCCGAGATCGGACGAGATCGGGCCTTTTCAGGGTGGTATGGCCACGAGCGGTACTGCTCTTGCAGATGGACACCCATGAAATGTCGAAAAAGATGCGGGGTATGATGCTCACAGCACCTGGTATTCCCAAGCGGTCTCCCAATCAGGTACTAACCAGGCCGAACCATGCTTGGCTTCTGAAATCGGACGAGATCCGGCCTTTTCAGGGTGGTATGGCCGTGAGCGGTACTGCTCCTGCAGATGGACACCCATGAAATGTCGAAAAGGATGCGGGGTGTGATGCTCACAGCACCTGGTATTCCCAAGCGGTCTCCCAATCAGGTACTAACCAGGCCGAACCATGCTTGGCTTCCAAGATCGGACGAGATCGGACGAGATCGGGCCTTTTCAGGGTGGTATGGCCGTGAGCGGTACTGCACTAGCAGATGGACACCCATGAAATGTCGAAAAAGATGCGGGGTATGATGCTCACAGCACCTGGTATTCCCAAGCGGTCTCCCAATCAGGTACTAACCAGGCCGAACCATGCTTGGCTTCCAAGATCGGACGAGATCGGGCCTTTTCAGGGTGGTATGGCCGTGAGCGGTACTGCTCTTGCAGATGGACACCCATGAAATGTCGAAAAAGATGCGGGGTATGATGCTCACAGCACCTGGTATTCCCAAGCGGTTTCCCAATCAGGTACTAAACAGGCCGGACCATGCTTGGCTTCCGAGATCGGACGAGATCGGGCCTTTTCAGGGTGGTATGGCCACGAGCGGTACTGCTCTTGCAGATGGACACCCATGAAATGTCGAAAAAGATGCGGGGTATGATGCTCACAGCACCTGGTATTCCCAAGTGGTCTCCCAATCAGGTACTAACCAGGCCGAACCATGCTTGGCTTCTGAAATCGGACGAGATCCAGCCTTTTCAGGGTGGTATGGCCGTGAGCGGTACTGCTCTTGCAGATGGACACCCATGAAATGTCGAAAAAGATGCGGGGTGTGATGCTCACAGCACCTGGTATTCCCAAGCGGTCTCCCAATCAGGTACTAACCAGGCCGGACCATGCTTGGCTTCCGAGATCGGACGAGATCGGGCGAGATCGGCCTTATCAAGGTGGTATGGCCGTGAGCGGTACTGCTCTTGCAGATGGACACCCATGAAATGTCGAAAAAGATGCGGGGTATGATGCTCACAGCACCTGGTATTCCCAAGCGGTCTCCCAATCAGGTACTAAACAGGCCGAACCATGCTTGGCTTCCGAGATCGGGCGAGATCGGGCCTTTTCAGGGTGGTATGGCCGTGAGCGGTACTGTTCTTGCAGATGGACACCCATGAAATGTCGAAAAAGATGCGGGGCATGGTTCTCACAGCACCTGGTATTCCCAAGTGGTCTCCCAATCAGGTACTAACCAGGCCGAACCATGCTTGGCTTCCGGGATCGGATGAGATCGGACGAGATCGGGCCTTTTCAGGGTGGTATGGCCGTGAGCGGTACTGCTCTTGCAGATGGACACCCATGAAATGTCGAAAAAGATGCGGGGTATGATGCTCACAGCACCTGGTATTCCCAAGCGGTCTCCCAATCAGGTACTAAACAGGCCGAACTATGCTTGGCTTCCGAGATCGGACGAGATCGGGCCTTCTCAGGGTGGTATGGCCGTGAGCGGTACTGCTCTTGCAGATGGACACCCATGAAATGTCGAAAAAGATGCGGGGCATGGTTCTCACAGCACCTGTTATTCCCAAGCGGTCTCACAAGGGTCACGGGGGGTGCTAAGGCCTATCCCAGCTATCTACAGGCACCAGGCGGGGGACAACCCTGAATCTGTGGTCAGCCAATCACAGAGCAGAAGGAGACGGACAACAATTTATGCTCAAACACATACCTAGGGGAATATTAGAGCATTCAACTAGCTTACCCTGCAGGTTTTTAGAATGAAGGAGAAAACCTTTGCAAGCCTGTTTCGAACATTCAAATTCAACACAGTGGTGAGTAACCTAGGTTCCAACCCTAAATCCTAGAACTGTGAGGCTGGGACAAAATGCCGTGGAACAGACCCCGTTTTCAATCTTGCTCTTCACTTTTCTTTGCCTCTAATATTGTATTTGCCATCTTTCCCCTTCTATGAGCCAACAACCAAACACCTTTGCCTACAGACATAGCCTTTTCCATTTCATTATCATTTTTCCAAGTAAAATCCTTCTATGAAATGATGACACAATATATGACCATGACATAACCACAAAGAATCAGACTAGGAGCAGCAGGGAGCCACACAAAATGAAAGTACATGGAAAGTTACAAGAACATGAATAGGGAAAAAAATCATGATTATAAAGATCCAAACATGTGCCTTTTTTTTAATCCTGCTGTGAATTTTACCTAGTTCATCACATCCAATCAAATGCGAGGGCGGCAGCAAATGAATTATTTATCTGCTGCCATCTCTCCTACTCCGCTAAATTGGACGACTTGTTTTGTCAACGATAGCCAATGAGTTAATGAAAGTATCTTCCGACATTTAAATTATTTTCCAATAGATTAGGAATCTTAATTAAAGACCAGTGGCATTTTCGAGATTATTTTCAGCGGCGCTATTATTAGTGACCTGCCCTTTCAAACCTCGACCTAATCGGACTCTCTCCCAAGGAACAAATAATGACAGTAAGGAGGCTATGTGGAAAGGTAGGGACGAAAAGAATGAACATAATTTAAAGTAATTGCTCTACAGTTGTACTGCATACCGGAGGTCATTTAATTCATTCAGATCAAGAACCTCAAATAACATATCGGCTGGTATTGTTGGAGATGGAAATCCAACTCATTTTATCTCTGAGGGCTAGCTGCGAATGCACTTGCATTATGTCAGTAAAATTCTAGAAATCATAGCGAAAGGGTTATTTTTCAAGAAAATCTGTTCCCGAAAGACCGACAAATTGTCTTTATTTGATGCTCTTGTCAGGAGTGGTTGGATTGCCTTTCCTGGCATGACGTCACGATAACTATCAGCTGTCACTAATTACGTGATTAGATTATTTTTGGCGTCACTGGACAAGGTCCAAGTGGACATGGGGAAGCTGGAGCACCTCTTTGAGTCCAGGGCCAAAGAGACGCCATGGGCCAAGAAAGCGCCAGAGAGCAAAAAGTCCGAGATCCTGGTTCTGGACTCCAAGCGGAGCACCGCCATCAACATCGGGATGACGGTCCTGCCCGCCGTTCACGTCATCAAGAGCGCCATCCTCAACTTTGACGACTTTGCCATCAACAAGGAGGGTGTGGAGAAGATCCTGAGCATGACGCCCACAGAGGAGGAGAAGCAGAAGATCCGCGAGGCTCGCTCGGCCAATCCCGACGTTCCCCTGGGGACGGCCGAGGAATTCCTCTCGGGCCTGGCTTCCGTCAGCGCCTTGACCCCCCGCCTGCAGCTTTGGTCTTTCAAACTCAACTATGAGGCACTCGAGCAGGAGATCGCCGAGCCCCTGTTTGACCTGAAGTTGGGCATGGAGCAGCTGGCCGGCAACCGGACCTTCAAGAAGATCCTGGCCACGCTGCTGGCCGTGGGGAACTTCCTCAACGGGTGTCCTCCTCACCAGAATCTTCAGGCTCCCTCCATGGTGAATCAATTCCTCTGGGCAAAGGCATAAGATAACTTGGGCGCTCTCTGGTGGTTGTACGCACCTGGGCATCATGATGAAACGGTAAAGGCTTCCCAGGGCGACGTGCATAGCAGTGGTGGGGCGTATGAGTACGCTGCGGCTCTAACTCTTCTACCAGCTGTGGCTCATCTCTAGAAATGATGTGCCTGAGAGCCCCGCACCACGGTGTGTCCATTACAAAATTCCTAAACGATTCTGAGGGGTTTCTTATACATTCCAAGCAGTCCGGTGTCTTCGAGGTGGATGGTTTGCGTCGCCGAGTGCGTCGGCGCGAGCGTGGGTGGCGCTCCGCTGGGTCCATAATGGTTGGATCGTGCTGTTACGATTTCGCCGCGTAGTGCGACGCGATCGTAGGGTAAGTTGAACCCAGATGCAGAGTCGCCGAAGTAATTGGAAAGGTGAGGCAGATCTGTAGCTCTTGTTGGTTGATTTAATAAACGGGGTAACATAACTTAAACAACTTGGCTTGACCACTCATTACAAACGAACTGAACATGCGGCGTGGCGTCAATGGAAACAGCAATTACTACGAGGATTAACAGGAAACGAAACCAGAACTTAACCAGTCGATCCAACCGCGTCCACAGAAAATCATAATGCTTAAATACCAAAAATAATCTAATCACGTAATTAGTGACAGCTGATAGTTATCGTGACGTCATGCCAGGAAAGGCAATCCAACCACTCCTCACAGCTCTGAGTGATTTTGGATCCTTTGTTTCTCCCCCAAGTAATGAGGACATGTTCTTTTTAAGATAGCTCTCCATCTAAGTCCTACTATAGGTCCAGTCTTGGTAAAAGGTGCATGATGACAACTGATCTATCTGAAATCCAGAATTTGATCTGGATTTCAGATAGATCACCCATGAAATGTCGAAAAAGATGCGGGGTATGATGCTCACAGCACCTGGTATTCCCAAGCGGTCTCCCAATCAGGTACTAACCAGGCCGTACCATGCTTGGCTTCCGAGATCGAACGAGATCGGGCCTTTTCAGGGTGGTATGGCCGTGAGCGGTACTGCTCCTGCAGATGGACACCCATGAAATGTCGAAAAAGATGCGGGGTATGATGCTCGCTGCACCTGGTATTCCCAAGCGGTCTCCCAATCAGGTACTAACCAGGCCGAACCATGCTTGGCTTCCGAGATCGGACGAGATCGGGCCTTTTCAGGGTGGTATGGCCGTGAGCGGTACTGCTTTTGCAGTTGGACACCCATGAAATGTCGAAGAAGATGCGGGGTATGCTGCTCACAGCACCTGGTATTCCCAAGCGGTCTCCCAATCAGGTACTAAACAGGCCGAACCATGCTTGGCTTCCGAGATCAGAGGAGATCGGGCCTTTTCAGGGTGGTATGGCCGTGAGCGGTACTGCTCTTGCAGATGGACACCCATGAAATGTCGAAAAAGATGCGGGGTATGATGCTCACAGCACCTGGTATTCCCAAGCGGTCTCCCAATCAGGTACTAACCAGGCCGAACCATGCTCGGCTTCCGAGATCGGACGAGATCGGGCCTTTTCAGGGTGGTATGGCCGTGAACGGTACTGCACTAGCAGATGGACACCCATGAAATGTCGAAAAAGATGCGGGGCATGGTTCTCACAGCACCTGGTATTCCCAAGCGGTCTCCCAATCTGGTACTAAACAAGTCTAACCATGCTTGGCTTCCGAGATCGGGCGAGATCGGGCCTTTTCAGGGTGGTATGGCCGTGAGCGGTACTGCACTAGCAGATGGACACCCATGAAATGTCGAAAAAGATGCGGGGTATGATGCTCACAGCACCTGGTATTCCCAAGCGGTCTCCCAATCAGGTACTAACCAGGCCGAACCATGCTTGGCTTCCGAGGTCGGACGAGATCAGGCCTTTTCAGGGTGGTATGACCGTGAGCGGTACTGCTTTTGCAGATGGACACCCATGAAATGTCGAAAAAGATGCGGGGTATGATGCTTACAGCACCTGGTATTCCCAAGCGGTCTCCCAATCAGGTACTAACCAGGCCGAACCATGCTTGGCTTCCGAGATCGGACGAGATCGGGCCTTTTCAGGGTGGTATGGCCGTGAGCGGTACTGCTTTTGCAGATGGACACCCATGAAATGTCGAAAAAGATGCGGGGTATGATGCTCACAGCACCTGGTATTCCCAAGCGGTCTCCCAATCAGGTACTAACCAGGCCGAACCATGCTTGGCTGCCGAGATCGGACGAGATCGGACGAGATCGGGCCTTATCAGGGTGGTATGGCCGTGAGCGGTACTGCTCTTGCAGATGGACACCCATGAAATGTCGAAAAAGATGCGGGGTATGATGCTCACCGCACCTGGTATTCCCAAGCGGTCTCCCAATCAGGTACTAACCAGGCCGAACAATGCTTGGCTGCCGAGATCGGACGAGATCGGGCGAGATCGGGCCTTATCAGGGTGGTATGGCCGTGAGCGGTACTGCTCTTGCAGATGGACACCCATGAAATGTCGAAAAAGATGAGGGGTATGATGCTCACAGCACCTGGTATTCCCAAGCGGTCTCCCAATCAGGTACTAACCAGGCCGAACCATGCTTGGCTGCCGAGATCGGACGAGATCGGGCCTTTTCAGGGTGGTATGGCCGTGAGCGGTACTGTTCTTGCAGATGGACACCCATGAAATGTCGAAAAAGATGCGGGGTATGATGCTCACAGCACCTGGTATTCCCAAGCGGTCTCCCAATCAGGTACTAACCAGGCCGAACCATGCTTGGCTTCCGAGATCGGACGAGATCGGGCCTTTTCAGGGTGGTATGGCCGTGAGCGGTACTGCTCTTGCAGATGGACACCCATGAAATGTCGAAAAAGATGCGGGGTATGATGCTCACAGCACCTGGTATTCCCAAGCGGTCTCCCAATCAGGTACTAAACAGGCCGAACCATGCTTGGCTTCCGAGATCGGACGAGATCGGACGAGATCGGACGAGATCGGGCCTTTTCAGGGTGATATGGCCGTGAGCGGTACTGCTCTTGCAGATGGACACCCATGAAATGTCGAAAAAGATGCGGGGTGTGATGCTCACAGCACCCGGTATTCCCAAGCGGTCTCCCAATCAGATACTAAACAGGCCGAACCATGCTTGGCTTCCGAGATCGGACGAGATCGGACGAGATCGGGCCTTTTCAGGGTGGTATGACCGTGAGCGGTACTGCTCTTGCAGATGGACACCCATGAAATGTCGAAAAAGATGCGGGGTGTGATGCTCACAGCACCCGGTATTCCCAAGCGGTCTCCCAATCAGGTACTAACCAGGCCGTACCATGCTTGGCTTCCGAGATCGAACGAGATCGGGCCTTTTCAGGGTGGTATGGCCGTGAGCGGTACTGCTCTTGCAGATGGACACCCATGAAATGTCGAAAAAGATGCGGGGTATGATGCTCGCTGCACCTGGTATTCCCAAGCGGTCTCCCAATCTGGTACTAAACAAGTCTAACCATGCTTGGCTTCCGAGATCGGACGAGATCGGGCCTTTTCAGGGTGGTATGGCCGTGAGCGGTACTGCACCAGCAGATGGACACCCATGAAATGTCGAAAAAGATGCGGGGTATGATGCTCACAGCACTTGGTATTCCCAAGCGGTCTCCCAATCAGGTACTAAACGGGCCAAACCATGCTTGGCTGCCGAGACAGGACGAGATCGGGCCTTTTCAGGGTGGTATGGCCGTGAGCGGTATTGCACTAGCAGATGGACACCCATGAAATGTCGAAAAAGATGCGGGGTATGATGCTCGCTGCACCTGGTATTCCCAAGCGGTCTCCCAATCTGGTACTAAACAAGTCTAACCATGCTTGGCTTCCGAGATCGGACGAGATCGGGCCTTTTCAGGGTGGTATGGCCGTGAGCGGTACTGCACTAGCAGATGGACACTGTCAGGTTCATTAATAATTACCTTCGTCCTTAATTATCAATAACTGCAGGAAGACATCTTATTCAATTATTGACATTTAATTAAATAGAAATGGATACAACAGATAAAAGCCTCCGGAGGGGAGCGTTACAGCAAGTGTCACCTTACAACTTCCGAACGTCTTCCCGAATAGACGTTTTCGTCCCATTCTTATGGTCACAAGTTACAGAGTTGTTGATCATTCCATCACGTATGTGTAAAAACAACATCTGGGACTACAATAACAATCAAAGTATTTTACTAATAACAAAAACAGGGACTAGACCTAACAACATGTAGATTAGAGTAATTATACAACCTCCTTGACCTAAGAATCATATAATATAATCATAATCATATAATCGTTACATACAGAAAAACCCGAAGTGTACGGTTACATAACGATAACAATATTCTTGTTATTGTCCGAATAGCCCTGTCCTCGTCACCAAGGGCCCACCAAATCTCAAGGACCCAGATTGGGTGGATTGTTTGTATAACCATCCTGGAACAGGCTGTCCAGGTTAAAGATGACTTGGTGTGACCTCAACACTTTTGAAAAACAGAAAGAGAATGATTTAACAAAGTAATGAATTAATACAGAGAAAAGAAAGAGAATGATTTAATAAAGAAATGAATTAATATAACTATTATAATAGTAAAACAGAACAAACCCAACATTCCCCCGTTTTTATAATATGTATGTTATTAGTCATTTCTTAGTAATCACTAAATGGTAATGTCGGGTGACTGTGATTTTTCCCGCCTACTCCTTACTCCCATGGCTGGTCTGAAAGAGAAAAAACATAATTATATTCGTCCAATTGGTCCTCGGATTTACCGTACTCCTGGACCTCACTGCTTTCCCCAAACCGTCCCATAAGATACAACTCATGTACTTTAGAATTTGTAGGGGCAATTGCAGTAGTTATAAGTCGGCTTAGCAAGGAGCGCAAACAGGGGATACTACATCACCCACACAATGTTAGGATAGCGGTAATTGTGCCTATAGTAACCACGAAGGATGTAGCCAAATCTTTAGATTTTCCAAAGGTCTTATCCCACCAATCTGACAATGCGGACGTATCTACTCCAGAGTGCTCTTGCATATTGCGGTTCAGTGTTTGCAGGCCAGTAATGGCCCTGGTGAGAGATCCACTGGGTGACGCGTTGTTCGGTATGAAGGTGCAACATTGTTTTCCAAACATTGCACACACGCCCCCTGTTTCAAGGATCATATCCACCGCTATGCGATTCTGGAACGCCATCAGACTGGTAGCTGCCAGTTGTTCCTTCATGGCCACAAATCCCTGTTCAGTATAATTTCCAAGTTTTGAACATTGTAATGTAAGTAATTTATTCTATCCACATTTTTGTTTGGGGTGATTAGAAGGAAGATAGACTCCCAACCTGCTGCGATCTGATTAGCCAGCTTATACTCATCTGGTACGCCCCAGGGGATGCCAATCGCATCAATGTATGTTGGATCTCCTTCCCTCCATGCCTCTCGACGATGTCGGGAGGGTCGACCCTTCAGCCGAATTATGAGCCGCCAATTGTATCTCCTCCACTGTGGATGGAAAAACAGACATCGGTAAGAGCAGTGAGACCAAAGTACCTAGTCCTGCCGCGTTTCGGCAGGAGTCGTATAATTTATCTACCACCCCGCCACCATAGGCCAGAACGTGGTATCAGGGGTGTAGTTTGTTTTAGAACGCCGGTACACCACGTCATTTATCGCCCCCAGCTTCAGACCATGCCCTGTAAGGTTTAAGCAGGTAAAATGATTAAACAGTGGAAAAATTGACTTCCTATTTACTGCGTAACAGGATAAACACTGTTTCAATATATTTTTTTTTTTCTTGCCAAGTAGGACACGTTTTTTCATTTGTAAAAACACTTTTCCCCAAAAGAATGGTGATTGAGGGAGTTGTTAGACCCCATCGTTTTTTCCCTTGTCTGGTAGGTTATCCTAATCTTTTGTAAGATGGTTTAGTCTCAATTGAAACTATATGGAGACGTCAAACCCAATATAAAAGAGTTCCCTATAGTTTTATGGTATTGCTTGCTGAGCAATAATCTTTTCAATTAATATTGGTGTTTCCCGTATTTTATTAAGTCAGAAAGTTTATTTTACCCGTCCCCTCAATGTTTCAATTGAGACCACCCTTTTACCAAAGTAGCTCCACCTAGTGCTTGTCCTCTTTACACTCCATTAACAGCGCCCAATTATCCCCCGTTTGGGAAATCCCTGTTTCAGAAATACATTTTCACAGGTTAATATGTCAGTCCAAGCTTTCCAATCTTGACCAATTTCTGCAACAAGGCTTTTCCCAATCTTCAATTTTTTGCTGTTAATGTACCACACATATTTCCCACCATAGATTGCCCCTTTGTATGGCAACCGGGACGTCGCCGAGTCCAAATATATATTTTCATTTTGGAAATTTGATTTAGTAGGTAATGTTAATTAAATGTAAATGTGTATGTTTCTCGGTTTACCCTCCCGTAAGAAGGTGTATCCTCAATTGAAACGCCTCCGCCTTTTTCTCCAACTGGAGAAAACAACCCTACTGTGGAAAGGAATAGAATCACAATCATCATTAATCTCATTGCCCCAAAAGCAATAATTGTTTTCAACATGACTTTTTGTCTTTGTTTAGGGAGTTTTCCTCTTGAAACGTTTCAATTTAGACAACCTTCTTACTGTGGGAAAGGTGCATCCGTGTCCCCTTTCAGTAACAAGGACCCTCCCACTTTGCGTTGCTCCGATGTTTCTTCTTTTATGCTGCTTATCAGCATCCAGTCTTCAAGAATCACCGTCGCTTCGTCCGTTTCCTGTTAAGAAGCAAAATCTCCCTCTGATAGTCTAAATTTGGTGTGTGCGTTTTTTTTTCTCTGATAGATTCGCCTCATCATCCAATTGTCATTGTGTGGTGAATAATAACAATTTGTAAGGTCTACCAAACAGGACTTCATATAAGGTCCGCCAATTGTGGATGGTAGACAACTATTATATTAACAAAATGGGAGCCATTATCACTATAAATAGTTTCTGGAATTCCATATCGTGGAATGATATCCATATGATCTAATAAAATAAAATAAAATCTATATGTATTTTTTTGAAATGGATATGTGGGTATGCATATAGATTTAAACCCTAAGCCTTGTAGTGCCGTTGTAGCAAGGCCACCTCCCCCTTGTCGAGACATAGGTCTTCCCTTGACTCAAGCCCAAATTATTTTCTTTATTGATCTTTTATTGATAGATTATGTCTCGGTGGTCTGCCAATCAAAAAACACAAAAAGACAAACTATCATTCACGCTCACACTCATAAAAAAAAGAATTTAGTGTGTTCAACCAGTCTAGCATCCATAATTTCATTTTGTGGGAGTAAACTGGAGTACCCGGAGAAAATCCACAAATTCTCGAGGACGCCATGAATACCCCACATTCCGGAAAGTCTGGATCCACCCCGCATTCATTAGTAGATCCTTTAATATACACACCCCCACTCTAGCATTTTAACCGTTTGTAAAAAATTTCCTTCAAGTTTCACACAAAGTTATATCCTCTTTAATGCTATCAGTTTAGCTGTTTGTTCCCCGAATTGAGGTGGCAATAGTTTCACATCTAAGGTTTTTATTTTCACAGCCGCCATGACCTAATGGCCCCCTATCAGGTTTTTGGAAAATCCCAATTTCCTCTAATAGCATGCCAATCACCTTTTAATGCGGCCATCCAATTTTGTTTCTACTTGTTTCAGGTGATAAGATAATCTCCCCCATTTGTAAAACAAATTCATCCACGCCTAATTTATACAACATGACGCCTACTTGTTTTAGATATGGGGTCCCCAATTTCCCAAAATTTCCCAGAATTAATGTACTACCACATCCTGTCAAAAACCCAAAACGACTAACATAACCTGTTTCTAAGCCAGATTCTGGAATTTGGAGAATTTCTCCTTTCCCTCCCTTATCTAAGCTTGATATTGCCACTCGTTATCACTGTAACATTCAGGCGTATTAACCCCATCGTTGCTAAAGTTCTCACCAATTTGCATGCCCTTAAAGCAGTAAAAAGCAACGTTATTTGGTTGTATCAATTGACCAATGCTTATCCAATCCGTAATATCCTTAAAGTCACCAATATGACCTGTGACAAAGCATATTTCCTCCCGCCAGGACAACAGACAATGTTCTTTCAAGTGCACTTTGAAAAACATTCCATGTTACTCCATTCTTAGGGAAAATATGCTCATCCTAAACCAATTATTTTATTTACAATTCACCTAATTATTTGGATGAATGCCATTAATTTTATCATGCCACTATTGCATTGTAAATTTCCCATCTGATGTCGTTAACAGCCAAATAATTCAATACCTACTATACTTTGTAAATCACCTCATATGATGTTTACTTAAGACAAGAGTCATTTCCCATAGCCTGTTACCAAAACAAAAATCTACAACAATTAAATTAGAGAAATCAACCTTTTGTTAGACAATTCCTAATTACAAACTTTAATGTTTTAAAAACCTTATCGTCACCAATATACCATAATTTTGTAAATTTTGTCATCCTGGCCTTTTTTTCTTTTAAACAGCCAACCTCCTGGATTAAAGTATTTTGAATAATCAAAAAATTCTGAAATAGTATTAATATTATTTTATCCTCCAAAAGCTAGTTTCCTTTAACTAAGAGCCCTTTGAAATCCACAATTGCTCAAAAATGACTATTTTGGTCTATTTCCCAAATCCAAAGCTTTTTACCAAATCAACCTTTTACTAAACAGATTTTCTATCCTCTTAATACATTTCATTTTAAAACCCAAAATATCAATGCGAAAGCATCCGCATAACCTTGCATTTCTTGCAGACCATGTATTGTTCTTATTCTGAAAAGTCCAAACAGAAAACGCAATTAGCCGTTAACTATGACCTCCACTCTTGCTGCGAAAACAGCATTGTTATCTTATGTTTACAAACCAGCTTTTTCCCTGTGCCCAAATACAACGCTTTTTAGAGAAGACAACCATTAAAACGTCAAATTAACCCCTCTTCCGATATTCAACTACATCACAATATTTTTCCAAGACCCCATATATCCAGAATATGTATGCTGCAAGCACAACAATATGGCAAAAACCCATTTTCTGCCCTCAAGTTTGCTTCAGCACCCCCAAGGCCAATTATTATTATTATAATGTCTTCACGGAAGGGATCACAAAATTTTAGTTGTTTACACGGTCCGAACGCTCCCGAAAGCCCAACACAGTTAAATCGTCTGCCCCGCGGCCCACATGTTTCACTCCCATCTAATCAGCAGCCGCTGCACCAGAAACGCTTCCCCCGCAGTTGACACATTTTTTGGCAAGTCTAGAGCATAATAAAAACACAGGTGACATTCCCTGCTAAAATTTAAATGATCATTTTGTATATATTCTTTTGTCTTTTTAAACACCATCTTCCCGTTAGCGGACGGGATCAAAAACCAAGCTGCAATAAGCCATCACATTGCTGTAAATTGACAGTACATATAGGTTATATTAACAAAGCACCACCCGCACTTGGAAATAACCATTCTAATTGTTGTTATACAAGCCCAAGCATCACAAAAAAAACCCAATTTATTGTAATCACAAAACGTCATACCCGGATTAACCAAATCAAATACCAGTGTCCCCATTAATTTTCTAGCTCCCTTTATTTTTGTTAAACTTCCTCCGCGCCCGTCACCTATCTCGGTAAATATTTTCCCCGTCAGCCGAGGAGGCCCCGCTATTTTTTCCTTACCAAACAGTACTTTCCCGCAGCCACGGTCTTAAATATATCCCCGTTATCCGAGGGAGCCCCCACTATTTTCCCAAAATAGTATTTTTAACTTCTCCCCGGCCTTATTTTGCCATTAGTGTCTGTGGAACAAGCTGTTACACTTTTATCCACTCACATATTATTTATATATGTATATTACCTCTATGCATTAGTGCATATATTATCCTGCATTCTATGCATTTTAAGCTGGCCAGCAAACCCATATTTATTTATCCATAAATATAGCTGTGTAATATTTTTAAAGCGCTTTGTCTTTCCAATTTTTTCCAATCCTTACAAGTTAGACGTATTTTTTGGATCGTCATCCAAACCCGCCTTACAACACGTGTTTCCCATATTTTACTTTTATTTTTTGTAGTGAGTTCGTGTGCCTCACACAGTTAACTCTATTATTTATTATTATTATTAATATTATTATTATCTATTCGACTGTATCGACTGTATCTCCTAGGCCTTTCCTAATTTTACTGCAGAAACCACACAAACACCATACAACGTATATTCGTGCCTACCCTTTAGACACAGGACACTCCCCGGCCCCAATATTGTACCTCTAGTACAATATATTCGTGCCTACCCCTGAGACACAGGACACTTTCCAGCAAAGTGCCCCACCGTACCTGCCATTGACTAGTATAAACACAGGGTTTTATCGCCGTCACCCAGGACGCGAAACCAGCCCAACAATGGACCTCACATACAATGTCCCTTTAACGCATTTGGAAACACCTTCACAACATGCAGACATTAATGTGGACTTACCCGAGATCCATCAGATGTCTCCCTCCAGCAGGAAAAGTCTTCAACCGCCGAGAATCCAGGCGCCCCCGTCGAAAAACTCCGGCCCACCAAGGGTTTTGAAGACGCCGTGCGCACGGTCACTTACCAGATGTCGAACAGCAGCGCCTGGGTTCTCGCTCCGGTATATTGACCTCCATGGCTCAGAAGGACCAAAATGTCAGGTTCATTAATAATTACCTTCGTCCGTAATTATCAATAACTGCAGGAAGACATCTTATTCAATTATTGACATTTAATTAAATAGAAATGGATACAACAGATAAAAGCCTCCGGAGGGGAGCGTTACAGCAAGTGTCACCTTACAACTTCCGAACGTCTTCCCGAATAGACGTTTTCGTCCCATTCTTATGGTCACAAGTTACAGAGTTGTTGATCATTCCATCACGTATGAGTAAAAACAACATCTGGGACTACAATAACAATCAAAGTATTTTACTAATAACAAAAACAGGGACTAGACCTAACAACATGTAGATTAGAGTAATTATACAACCTCCTTGACCTAAGAATCATATAATATAATCATAATCATATAATCGTTACATACAGAAAAACCCGAAGTGTACGGTTACATAACGATAACAATATTCTTGTTATTGTCCGAATAGCCCTGTCCTCGTCACCAAGGGCCCACCAAATCTCAAGGACCCAGATTGGGTGGATTATCTGTATAACCATCCTGGAACAGGCTGTCCAGGTTAAAGATGACTTGGTGTGACCTCAACACTTTTGAAAAACAGAAAGAGAATGATTTAACAAAGTAATGAATTAATACAGAGAAAAGAAAGAGAATGATTTAATGAAGAAATGAATTAATATAACTATTATAATAGTAAAACAGAACAAACCCAACAGACACCCATGAAATGTCGAAGAAGATGCGGGGTATGATGCTCACAGCACCTGGTATTCCCAAGCGGTCTCCCAAGCAGGTACTAACCAGGCCGAATCATGCTTGGCTTCCGAGATCGGACGAGATCGGGCCTTTTCAGGGTGGTATGGCCGTGAGCGGTACTGCATTTGCAGATGGACACCCATGAAATATCGAAAAAGATGCGGGGTATGAAGCTCACAGCACCTGGTATTCCCAAGCGGTCTCCCAATCAGGGCCTAACCAGGCCGAACCATGCTTGGCTTCCGAGATAGGAGGAGATCGGGCCTTTTCAGGGTGGTATGGCCATGTGAGCGGTACTGCTCTTGCAGATGGACACCCATGAAATGTCGAAAAAGATGCGGGGTATGATGCTCAGAGCACCTGGTATTCCCAAGCGGTCTCCCAATCAGGTACTAACCAGGCCGAACCATGCTTGGCTTCCGAGATCGGGCGAGATCGGGCCTTTTCAGGGTGGTATGGCCGTGAGCGGTGCTGCACTAGCAGATGGACACCCATGAAATGTCGAAAAAGATGCGGGGTATGATGCTCACAGCACCTGGTATTCCCAAGCGGTCTCCCAATCAGGTACTAAACAGGCCGAACAATGCTTGGCTTCCGAGATCGGGCGAGATCGGGCCTTTTCAGGGTGGTATGGCCGTGAGCGGTACTGCTCTTGCAGATGGACACCCATGAAATGTCGAAAAAGATGCGGGGTATGATACTCACAGCACCTGGTATTCCCAAGCGGTCTCCCAATCAGGTACTAAACAGGCCGAACCATGCTAGGCTTCCGAGATCGGACGAGATCGGGCCTTTTCAGGGTGGTATGGCCGTGAGCGGTACTGCTCTTGCAGATGGACACCCATGAAATGTCGAAAAAGATGCGGGGTATGATGCTCACAGCACCTGGTATTCCCAAGCGGTCTCCCAATCAGGTACTAACCAGGCCGAACCATGCTTGGCTGCCGAGATCGGACGAGATCGGGCGAGATCGGGCCTTATCAGGGTGGTATGGCCGTGAGCGGTACTGCTCTTGCAGATGGACACCCATGAAATGTCGAAAAAGATGCGGGGTATGATGCTCACAGCACCTGGTATTCCCAAGCGGTCTCCCAATCAGGTACTATACAGGCCGAACAATGCTTGGCTTCCGAGATCGGACGAGATCGGGCATTTTCAGGGTGGTATGGCCGTGAGCGGTGCTGCTCTTGCAGATGGACACCCATGAAATGTCGAAAAAGATGCGGGGTATGATGCTCACAGCACCTGGTATTCCCAAGCGGTCTCCCAATCAGGTACTAACCAGGCCGAACCATGCTTGGCTGCCGAGATCGGACGAGATCGGGCGAGATCGGGCCTTATCAGGGTGGTATGGCCGTGAGCGGTACTGCTCTTGCAGATGGACACCCATGAAATGTCGAAAAAGATGCGGGGTATGATGCTCAGAGCACCTGGTATTCCCAAGCGGTCTCCCAATCAGGTACTAACCAGGCCGAACCATGCTTGGCTTCCGAGATCGGGCGAGATCGGGCCTTTTCAGGGTGGTATGGCCGTGAGCGGTGCTGCACTAGCAGATGGACACCCATGAAATGTCGAAAAAGATGCGGGGTATGATGCTCACAGCACCTGGTATTCCCAAGCGGTCTCCCAATCAGGTACTAAACAGGCCGAACAATGCTTGGCTTCCGAGATCGGGCGAGATCGGGCCTTTTCAGGGTGGTATGGCCGTGAGCGGTACTGCTCTTGCAGATGGACACCCATGAAATGTCGAAAAAGATGCGGGGTATGATACTCACAGCACCTGGTATTCCCAAGCGGTCTCCCAATCAGGTACTAAACAGGCCGAACCATGCTAGGCTTCCGAGATCGGACGAGATCGGGCCTTTTCAGGGTGGTATGGCCGTGAGCGGTACTGCACTAGCAGATGGACACCCATGAAATGTCGAAAAAGATGCGGGGTATGATGCTCACAGCACCTGGTATTCCCAAGCGGTCTCCCAATCAGGTACTATACAGGCCGAACAATGCTTGGCTTCCGAGATCGGACGAGATCGGGCATTTTCAGGGTGGTATGGCCGTGAGCGGTGCTGCTCTTGCAGATGGACACCCATGAAATGTCGAAAAAGATGCGGGGTATGATGCTCACAGCACCTGGTATTCCCAAGCGGTCTCCCAATCAGGTACTAACCAGGCCGAACCATGCTTGGCTGCCGAGATCGGACGAGATCGGGCGAGATCGGGCCTTATCAGGGTGGTATGGCCGTGAGCGGTACTGCTCTTGCAGATGGACACCCATGAAATGTCGAAAAAGATGCGGGGTATGATGCTCACAGCACCTGGTATTCCCAAGCGGTCTCCCAATCAGGTACTAACCAGGCTGAACCATGCTTGGCTTCCGAGATCGGGCGAGATCGGGCCTTTTCAGGGTGGTATGGCCGTGAGCGGTACTGCTCTTGCAGATGGACACCCATGAAATGTCGAAAAAGATGCGGGGTATGATACTCACAGCACCTGGTATTCCCAAGCGGTCTCCCAATCAGGTACTAAACAGGCCGAACCATGCTAGGCTTCCGAGATCGGACGAGGTCGGGCCTTTTCAGGGTGGTATGGCCGTGAGCGGTACTGCACTAGCAGATGGACACCCATGAAATGTCGAAAAAGATGCGGGGTATGATGCTCACAGCACCTGGTATTCCCAAGCGGTCTCCCAATCAGGTACTATACAGGCCGAACAATGCTTGGCTTCCGAGATCGGACGAGATCGGGCATTTTCAGGGTGGTATGGCCGTGAGCGGTGCTGCTCTGGCAGATGGACACCCATGAAATGTCGAAAAAGATGCGGGGTATGATGCTCACAGCACCTGGTATTCCCAAGCGGTCTCCCAATCAGGTACTAACCAGGCCGAACAATGCTTGGCTGCCGAGATCGGGCGAGATCGGGCCTTTTCAGGGTGGTATGGCCGTGAGCGGTACTGCTTTTGCAGATGGACACCCATGAAATGTCGAAAAAGATGCGAGGTATGATGCTCACAGCACCTGGTATTCCCAAGCGGTCTCCCAATCAGGTACTAAACAGGCCGAACCATGCTTGGCTGCCGAGATCGGACGAGATCGGGCGAGATCGGGCCTTTTCAGGGTGGTATGGCCGTGAGCGGTACTGCTCTTGCAGATGGACACCCATGAAATGTCGAAAAAGATGCGGGGTATGATGCTCACAGCACCTGGTATTCCCAAGCGGTCTCCCAATCAGGTACTAAACAGGCCGAACCATGCTTGGCTTCCGAGATCGGGCGAGATCGGGCCTTTTCAGGGTGGTATGGCCGTGAGCGGTACTGCACTAGCAGATGGACACCCATGAAATGTCGAAAAAGATGCGGGGTATGATGCTCACAGCACCTGGTATTCCCAAGCGGTCTCCCAATCAGGTACTAACCAGGCCGAACCATGCTTGGCTTCCTAGATCGGACGAGATCGGGCCTTTTCAGGGTGGTATGGCCGTGAGCGGTACTGCTCTTGCAGATGGACACCCATGAAATGTCGAAAAAGATGCGGGGTATGATGCTCACAGCAACTGGTATTCCCAAGCGGTCTCCCAATCAGGTACTAACCAGGCCGGACCATGCTTGGCTTCCGAGATCGGACGAGATCGGGCCTTTTCAGGGTGGTATGGCCGTGAGCGATACTGCCCATGCAGATGGACACCCATGAAATGTCGAAAAAGATGCGGGGTATGATGCTCACAGCACCTGGTATTCCCAAGCGGTCTCCCAATCAGGTACTATACAGGCCGAACAATGCTTGGCTTCCGAGATCGGACGAGATCGGGCATTTT
The DNA here is from genome assembly GCF_051989575.1 of Stigmatopora nigra. NCBI lineage: Eukaryota > Metazoa > Chordata > Actinopteri > Syngnathiformes > Syngnathidae > Stigmatopora > Stigmatopora nigra. Next base: position 2,577,404 of record NW_027551603.1, read on the forward strand.
CAGGGTGGTATGGCCGTGAGCGGTGCTGCTCTTGCAGATGGACACCCATGAAATGTCGAAAAAGATGCGGGGTATGATGCTCACAGCACCTGGTATTCCCAAGCGGTCTCCCAATCAGGTACTAACCAGGCCGAACCATGCTTGGCTGCCGAGATCGGACGAGATCGGGCGAGATCGGGCCTTATCAGGGTGGTATGGCCGTGAGCGGTACTGCTCTTGCAGATGGACACCCATGAAATGTCGAAAAAGATGCGGGGTATGATGCTCACAGCACCTGGTATTCCCAAGCAGTCTCCCAATCAGGTACTAACCAGGCTGAACCATGCTTGGCTTCCGAGATCGGGCGAGATCGGGCCTTTTCAGGGTGGTATGGCCGTGAGCGGTACTGCTCTTGCAGATGGACACCCATGAAATGTCGAAAAAGATGCGGGGTATGATACTCACAGCACCTGGTATTCCCAAGCGGTCTCCCAATCAGGTACTAAACAGGCCGAACCATGCTAGGCTTCCGAGATCGGACGAGGTCGGGCCTTTTCAGGGTGGTATGGCCGTGAGCGGTACTGCACTAGCAGATGGACACCCATGAAATGTCGAAAAAGATGCGGGGTATGATGCTCACAGCACCTGGTATTCCCAAGCGGTCTCCCAATCAGGTACTATACAGGCCGAACAATGCTTGGCTTCCGAGATCGGACGAGATCGGGCCTTTTCAGGGTGGTATGGCCGTGAGCGGTACTGCAGTAGCAGATGGACACCCATGAAATGGCGAAAAAGATGCGGGGTATAATGCTCACAGCACCTGGTATTCCCAAGCGGTCTCCCAATCAGGTACTAACCAGGCCAAACCATGCTTGGCTTCTGAGATCGGACGAGATCAGGCCTTTTCAGGGTGGTATGGCCGTGAGCGGTACTGCTCTTGCAGATGGACACCCATGAGCTAAAGTATTAATTCGACCTTCTACACCTGCTACCCAAATCAATTAGGATTTGACATTATTCAAAGTCAGTTGGAATATTCAGGTTATAAAAGAGGGGGGAAAGGCAGGAATATATACAGCTATGTTTTACTTTTGTGCATTTCAGGCCAAATTGGTATTTGTCTTTGAGTCAGCAATAATAACAAAGGAGTAAAGTCAGCTTGATTGCAGTAAGACTTTTTGCACTCTATACACTCAATTTTCACATGTTGTTTTACTTCTGGACGCTGCAAATGGACTGCACATCTGTTGCATCGTGTGTATATATGTGTATTACCGTACTTTGAATTTTGATTTAAACCTTTACAACCCAACTGCCTCAGATCAAGCAATTATAATGTAAAGTAGTAGATGTTTAAAAAAAGCACCAAATGCAAAAAGGTAACAAAATAACAATACTAAATAGTCAAATAAGCAACTCCATTATTCTTTTAGAGAAAATATCTCAGCGGGGTCAAGTCATTCAATTCAAATCGACTGGTAATCAGATTCAATTAAAGACTAACCGATTGGGTGCAATGTTGTAGTGGCAGCACAACTAAATGAATTCACTGAATTTAAATGGGATTTATAAGTGTTTTCACATTTTATACTGTAAAACAAAAAATCACATAGGATTTATGGTTAAACACTGGAGCTACAGAATTTTACCAGAAATTACATTCAATTGGTATAGCACTTCAATAACCACCAATTTATTGGAACACTATTGTAGATTTTTCATTTCACTGAAACTAAAATTATATTGCTCCACCACCACATGCACACACCCCTTTTTTACTGTATAACTCTAGCAACCACAAGTATTTTATTTTTATTTTTTTAAGAAGAAAATGACTGACTATTCTTCTGTCTGTTCAGATATCACTACTTTTACATGATAAGAGAAGTAATTTTTAAAGAAGGCTCAGCAAAATACCCAGCATTCAATAGTACTGGCATGCTGGATCTTGCAAACTACACTCCTCAACTGCACGGAAAAAAAATAGAAAAAAACAGTCATACATTGTCTGCAGTACTTTCCACTCATTCGCTTACACTTTGTACTCCATCCTTTCTACACAAAAAGCATCATCCCGCTGTTACAGAGTAAAGAAGGTTGCACAGAGTCCTTTTCTTGCTGTTCTGTCTCTTTAGAACAGAAGGACACTTTGCGCTTCACAGAATGCAAGTCTACAAGTACTGCTGCTTAGATGTGGTTGAATGTTAGGCCCCTAAGAAATACATGTGAAGCAACAGCAATGCTTTACAAGGTGTCTATTGTTTATATAAATAAACATAAAACAGGTTACGAAAACATGCTGTAAAATCCAAATCATATTTTATCATAGTTTCACATGCTTAAACTAATAGTAATTGTTTAGTATAAATGATCGTCATGTGAAAGACATTGTTTAGTATTCTTTCATTCATTCATTCTCTCAACCGCTTATCCTCACAAGGGTCACGGGGGGTGCTAAGGCCTATCCCAGCTATCTACGGGCACCAGGCGGGGGACAACCCTGAATCTGTGGTCAGCCAATCACAGAGCAGAAGGAGACGGACAACAATTTATGCTCAAACACATACCTAGGGGAAATTTAGAGCATTCAACTAGCTTACCCTGCAGGTTTTTAGAATGAAGGAGAAAACCTTTGCAAGCCTGTTTCGAACATTCAAATTCAACACAGTGGTGAGTAACCTAGGTTCCAACCCTAAATCCTAGAACTGTGAGGCTGGGACAAAATGCCGTGGAACAGACCCCGTTTTCAATCTTGCTCTTCACTTTTCTTTGCCTCTAATATTGTATTTGCCATCTTTCCCCTTCTATGAGCCAACAACCAAACACCTTTGCCTACAGACATAGCCTTTTCCATTTCATTATCATTTTTCCAAGTAAAATCCTTCTATGAAATGATGACACAATATATGACCATGACATAACCACAAAGAATCAGACTAGGAGCAGCAGGGAGCCACACAAAATGAAAGTACATGGAAAGTTACAAGAACATGAATAGGGAAAAAAATCATGATTATAAAGATCCAAACATGTGCCTTTTTTTTAATCCTGCTGTGAATTTTACCTAGTTCATCACATCCAATCAAATGCGAGGGCGGCAGCAAATGAATTATTTATCTGCTGCCATCTCTCCTACTCCGCTAAATTGGACGACTTGTTTTGTCAACGATAGCCAATGAGTTAATGAAAGTATCTTCCGACATTTAAATTATTTTCCAATAGATTAGGAATCTTAATTAAAGACCAGTGGCATTTTCGAGATTATTTTCAGCGGCGCTATTATTAGTGACCTGCCCTTTCAAACCTCGACCTAATCGGACTCTCTCCCAAGGAACAAATAATGACAGTAAGGAGGCTATGTGGAAAGGTAGGGACGAAAAGAATGAACATAATTTAAAGTAATTGCTCTACAGTTGTACTGCATACCGGAGGTCATTTAATTCATTCAGATCAAGAACCTCAAATAACATATCGGCTGGTATTGTTGGAGATGGAAATCCAACTCATTTTATCTCTGAGGGCTAGCTGCGAATGCACTTGCATTATGTCAGTAAAATTCTAGAAATCATAGCGAAAGGGTTCTTTTTCAAGAAAATCTGTTCCCGAAAGACCGACAAATTGTCTTTATTTGATGCTCTTGTCAGGAGAGGTTGGATTGCCTTTCCTGGCATGACGTCACGATAACTATCAGCTGTCACTAATTACGTGATTAGATTATTTTTGGCGTCACTGGACAAGGTCCAAGTGGACATGGGGAAGCTGGAGCACCTCTTTGAGTCCAGGGCCAAAGAGACGCCATGGGCCAAGAAAGCGCCAGAGAGCAAAAAGTCTGAGATCCTGGTTCTGGACTCCAAGCGGAGCACCGCCATCAACATCGGGATGACGGTCCTGCCCGCCGTTCACGTCATCAAGAGCGCCATCCTCAACTTTGACGACTTTGCCATCAACAAGGAGGGTGTGGAGAAGATCCTGAGCATGACGCCCACAGAGGAGGAGAAGCAGAAGATCCGCGAGGCTCGCTCGGCCAATCCCGACGTTCCCCTGGGGACGGCCGAGGAATTCCTCTCGGGCCTGGCTTCCGTCAGCGCCTTGACCCCCCGCCTGCAGCTGTGGTCTTTCAAACTCAACTATGAGGCACTCGAGCAGGAGATCGCCGAGCCCCTGTTTGACCTGAAGTTGGGCATGGAGCAGCTGGCCGGCAACCGGACCTTCAAGAAGATCCTGGCCACGCTGCTGGCCGTGGGGAACTTCCTCAACGGGTGTCCTCCTCACCAGAATCTTCAGGCTCCCTCCATGGTGAATCAATTCCTCTGGGCATAGGCATAAGATAACTTGGGCGCTCTCTGGTGGTTGTACGCACCTGGGCATCATGATGAAACGGTAAAGGCTTCCCAGGGCGACGTGCATAGCAGTGGTGGGGCGTATGAGTACGCTGCGGCTCTAACTCTTCTACCAGCTGTGGCTCATCTCTAGAAATGATGTGCCTGAGAGCCCCGCACCACGGTGTGTCCATTACAAAATTCCTAAACGATTCTGAGGGGTTTCTTATACATTCCAAGCAGTCCGGTGTCTTCGAGGTGGATGGTTTGCGTCGCCGAGTGCGTCGGCGCGAGCGTGGGTGGCGCTCCGCTGGGTCCATAATGGTTGGATCGTGCTGTTACGATTTCGCCGCGTAGTGCGACGCGATCGTAGGGTAAGTTGAACCCAGATGCAGAGTCGCCGAAGTAATTGGAAAGGTGAGGCAGATCTGTAGCTCTTGTTGGTTGATTTAATAAACGGGGTAACATAACTTAAACAACTTGGCTTGACCACTCATTACAAACGAACTGAACATGCGGCGTGGCGTCAATGGAAACAGCAATTACTACGAGGATTAACAGGAAACGAAACCAGAACTTAACCAGTCGATCCAACCGCGTCCACAGAAAATCATAATGCTTAAATACCAAAAATAATCTAATCACGTAATTAGTGACAGCTGATAGTTATCGTGACGTCATGCCAGGAAAGGCAATCCAACCACTCCTGACAGCTCTGAGTGATTTTGGATCCTTTGTTTCTCCCCCAAGTAATGAGGACATGTTCTTTTTAAGATAGCTCTCCATCTAAGTCCTACTATAGGTCCAGTCTTGGTAAAAGGTGCATGATGACAACTGATCTATCTGAAATCCAGAATTTGATCTGGATTTCAGATAGATCACCCATGAAATGTCGAAAAAGATGCGGGGTATGATGCTCACAGCACCTGGTATTCCCAAGCGGTCTCCCAATCAGGTACTAACCAGGCCGTACCATGCTTGGCTTCCGAGATCGAACGAGATCGGGCCTTTTCAGGGTGGTATGGCCGTGAGCGGTACTGCTCCTGCAGATGGACACCCATGAAATGTCGAAAAAGATGCGGGGTATGATGCTCACTGCACCTGGTATTCCCAAGCGGTCTCCCAATCAGGTACTAACCAGGCCGAACCATGCTTGGCTTCCGAGATCGGACGAGATCGGGCCTTTTCAGGGTGGTATGGCCGTGAGCGGTACTGCTTTTGCAGATGGACACCCATGAAATGTCGAAAAAGATGCGGGGTATGCTGCTCACAGCACCTGGTATTCCCAAGCGGTCTCCCAATCAGGTACTAAACAGGCCGAACCATGCTTGGCTTCCGAGATCGGAGGAGATCGGGCCTTTTCAGGGTGGTATGGCCGTGAGCGGTACTGCTCTTGCAGATGGACACCCATGAAATGTCGAAAAAGATGCGGGGTATGATGCTCACAGCACCTGGTATTCCCAAGCGGTCTCCCAATCAGGTACTAACCAGGCCGAACCATGCTTGGCTTCCGAGATCAGACGAGATCGGGCCTTTTCAGGGTGGTATGGCCGTGAACGGTACTGCACTAGCAGATGGACACCCATGAAATGTCGAAAAAGATGCGGGGCATGGTTCTCACAGCACCTGGTATTCCCAAGCGGTCTCCCAATCTGGTACTAAACAAGTCTAACCATGCTTGGCTTCCGAGATCGGGCGAGATCGGGCCTTTTCAGGGTGGTATGGCCGTGAGCGGTACTGCTTTTGCAGATGGACACCCATGAAATGTCGAAAAAGATGCGGGGTATGATGCTCACAGCACCTGGTATTCCCAAGCGGTCTCCCAACCAGGTACTAACCAGGCCCAACCATGCTTGGCTTCCAAGATCGGACGAGATCGGGCCTTTTCAGGGTGGTATGGCCGTGAGCGGTACTGCACTAGCAGATGGACACCCATGAAATGTCGAAAAAGATGCGGGGTATGATGCTCACAGCACCTGGTATTCCCAAGCGGTCTCCCAATCAGGTACTAAACAGACCGAACCATGCTTGGCTTCCGAGATCGGACGAGATCAGGCCTTTTCAGGGTGGTATGGCCGTGAGCGGTACTGCTCTTGCAGATGGACACCCATGAGCTAAAGTATTAATTCGACCTTCTACACCTGCTACCCAAATCAATTGGGATTTGACATTATTCAAAGTCAGTTGGAATATTCAGGTTATAAAAGAGGGGGGAAAAGGCAGGAATATATACAGCTATGTTTTACTTTTGTGCATTTCAGGCCAAATTGGTATTTGTCTTTGAGTCAGCAATAATAACAAAGGAGTAAAGTCAGCTTGATTGCAGTAAGACTTTTTGCACTCTATACACTCAATTTTCACATGTTGTTTTACTTCTGGACGCTGCAAATGGACTGCACATCTGTTGCATCGTGTGTGTATATATGTGTATTACCGTACTTTGAATTTTGATTTAAACCTTTACAACCCAACTACCTCAGATCAAGCAATTATAATGTAAAGTAGTAGATGTTTAAAAAAAGCACCAAATGCAAAAAGATAACAAAATAACAATACTAAATAGTCAAATAAGCAACTCCATTATTCTTTTAGAGAAAATATCTCAGCGGGGTCAAGTCATTCAATTCAAATCGACTGGTAATCAGATTCAATTAAAGACTAACTGATTGGGTGCAATGTTGTAGTGGCAGCACAACTAAATGAATTCACTGAATTTAAATGGGATTTATAAGTGTTTTCACATTTTATACTGTAAAACAAAAAATCACATAGGATTTATGGTTAAACACTGGAGCTACAGAATTTTACCAGAAATTACATTCAATTGGTATAGCACTTCAATAACCACCAATTTATTGGAACACTATTGTAGATTTTTCATTTCACTGAAACTAAAATTATATTGCTCCACCACCACATGCACACACCCCTTTTTTACTGTATAACTCTAGCAACCACAAGTATTTTATTTTTATTTTTTTTAAGAAGAAAATGACTGACTATTCTTCTGTCTGTTCAGATATCACTACTTTTACATGATAAGAGAAGTAATTTTTAAAGAAGGCTCAGCAAAATACCCAGCATTCAATAGTACTGGCATGCTGGATCTTGCAAACTACACTCCTCAACTGCACGGAAAAAAAATAGAAAAAAACAGTCATACATTGTCTGCAGTACTTTCCACTCCTTCGCTTACACTTTGTACTCCATCCTTTCTACACAAAAAGCATCATCCCGCTGTTACAGAGTAAAGAAGGTTGCACAGAGTCCTTTTCTTGCTGTTCTGTCTCTTTAGAACAGAAGGACACTTTGCGCTTCACAGAATGCAAGTCTACAAGTACTGCTGCTTAGATGTGGTTGAATGTTAGGCCCCTAAGAAATACATGTGAAGCAACAGCAATGCTTTACAAGGTGTCTATTGTTTATATAAATAAACATAAAACAGGTTACGAAAACATGCTGTAAAATCCAAATCATATTTTATCATAGTTTCACATGCTTAAACTAATAGTAATTGTTTAGTATAAATGATCGTCATGTGAAAGACATTGTTTAGTATTCTTTCATTCATTCATTCTCTCAACCGCTTATCCTCACAAGGGTCACGGGGGGTGCTAAGGCCTATCCCAGCTATCTACGGGCACCAGGCGGGGGACAAAAGAATGAACATAATTTAAAGTAATTGCTCTACAGTTGTACTGCATACCGGAGGTCATTTAATTCATTCAGATCAAGAACCTCAAATAACATATCGGCTGGTATTGTTGGAGATGGAAATCCAACTCATTTTATCTCTGAGGGCTAGCTGCGAATGCACTTGCATTATGTCAGTAAAATTCTAGAAATCATAGCGAAAGGGTTATTTTTCAAGAAAATCTGTTCCCGAAAGACCGACAAATTGTCTTTATTTGATGCTCTTGTCAGGAGAGGTTGGATTGCCTTTCCTGGCATGACGTCACGATAACTATCAGCTGTCACTAATTACGTGATTAGATTATTTTTGGCGTCACTGGACAAGGTCCAAGTGGACATGGGGAAGCTGGAGCACCTCTTTGAGTCCAGGGCCAAAGAGACGCCATGGGCCAAGAAAGCGCCAGAGAGCAAAAAGTCCGAGATCCTGGTTCTGGACTCCAAGCGGAGCACCGCCATCAACATCGGGATGACGGTCCTGCCCGCCGTTCACGTCATCAAGAGCGCCATCCTCAACTTTGACGACTTTGCCATCAACAAGGAGGGTGTGGAGAAGATCCTGAGCATGACGCCCACAGGAGGAGAAGCAGAAGATCCGCGAGGCTCGCTCGGCCAATCCCGACGTTCCCCTGGGGACGGCCGAGGAATTCCTCTCGGGCCTGGCTTCCGTCAGCGCCTTGACCCCCCGCCTGCAGCTGTGGTCTTTCAAACTCAACTATGAGGCACTCGAGCAGGAGATCGCCGAGCCCCTGTTTGACCTGAAGTTGGGCATGGAGCAGCTGGCCGGCAACCGGACCTTCAAGAAGATCCTGGCCACGCTGCTGGCCGTGGGGAACTTCCTCAACGGGTGTCCTCCTCACCAGAATCTTCAGGCTCCCTCCATGGTGAATCAATTCCTCTGGGCATAGGCATAAGATAACTTGGGCGCTCTCTGGTGGTTGTACGCACCTGGGCATCATGATGAAACGGTAAAGGCTTCCCAGGGCGACGTGCATAGCAGTGGTGGGGCGTATGAGTACGCTGCGGCTCTAACTCTTCTACCAGCTGTGGCTCATCTCTAGAAATGATGTGCCTGAGAGCCCCGCACCACGGTGTGTCCATTACAAAATTCCTAAACGATTCTGAGGGGTTTCTTATACATTCCAAGCAGTCCGGTGTCTTCGAGGTGGATGGTTTGCGTCGCCGAGTGCGTCGGCGCGAGCGTGGGTGGCGCTCCGCTGGGTCCATAATGGTTGGATCGTGCTGTTACGATTTCGCCGCGTAGTGCGACGCGATCGTAGGGTAAGTTGAACCCAGATGCAGAGTCGCCGAAGTAATTGGAAAGGTGAGGCAGATCTGTAGCTCTTGTTGGTTGATTTAATAAACGGGGTAACATAACTTAAACAACTTGGCTTGACCACTCATTACAAACGAACTGAACATGCGGCGTGGCGTCAATGGAAACAGCAATTACTACGAGGATTAACAGGAAACGAAACCAGAACTTAACCAGTCGATCCAACCGCGTCCACAGAAAATCATAATGCTTAAATACCAAAAATAATCTAATCACGTAATTAGTGACAGCTGATAGTTATCGTGACGTCATGCCAGGAAAGGCAATCCAACCACTCCTGACAGCTCTGAGTGATTTTGGATCCTTTGTTTCTCCCCCAAGTAATGAGGACATGTTCTTTTTAAGATAGCTCTCCATCTAAGTCCTACTATAGGTCCAGTCTTGGTAAAAGGTGCATGATGACAACTGATCTATCTGAAATCCAGAATTTGATCTGGATTTCAGATAGATCACCCATGAAATGTCGAAAAAGATGCGGGGTATGATGCTCACAGCACATGGTATTCCCAAGCGGCCTCCCAATCAGGTACTAACCAGGCCGTACCATGCTTGGCTTCCGAGATCGAACGAGATCGGGCCTTTTCAGGGTGGTATGGCCGTGAGCGGTACTGCTCCTGCAGATGGACACCCATGAAATGTCGAAAAAGATGCGGGGTATGATGCTCACTGCACCTGGTATTCCCAAGCGGTCTCCCAATCAGGTACTAACCAGGCCGAACCATGCTTGGCTTCCGAGATCGGACGAGATCGGGCCTTTTCAGGGTGGTATGGCCGTGAGCGGTACTGCTTTTGCAGATGGACACCCATGAAATGTCGAAAAAGATGCGGGGTATGCTGCTCACAGCACCTGGTATTCCCAAGCGGTCTCCCAATCAGGTACTAAACAGGCCGAACCATGCTTGGCTTCCGAGATCGGAGGAGATCGGGCCTTTTCAGGGTGGTATGGCCGTGAGCGGTACTGCTCTTGCAGATGGACACCCATGAAATGTCGAAAAAGATGCGGGGTATGATGCTCACAGCACCTGGTATTCCCAAGCGGTCTCCCAATCAGGTACTAACCAGGCCGAACCATGCTTGGCTTCCGAGATCGGACGAGATCGGGCCTTTTCAGGGTGGTATGGCCGTGAACGGTACTGCACTAGCAGATGGACACCCATGAAATGTCGAAAAAGATGCGGGGCATGGTTCTCACAGCACCTGGTATTCCCAAGCGGTCTCCCAATCTGGTACTAAACAAGTCTAACCATGCTTGGCTTCCGAGATCGGGCGAGATCGGGCCTTTTCAGGGTGGTATGGCCGTGAGCGGTACTGCTTTTGCAGATGGACACCCATGAAATGTCGAAAAAGATGCAGGGTATGATGCTCACAGCACCTGGTATTCCCAAGCGGTCTCCCAACCAGCTACTAACCAGGCCCAACCATGCTTGGCTTCCGAGATCGGACGAGATCGGGCCTTTTCAGGGTGGTATGGCCGTGAGCGGTACTGCACTAGCAGATGGACACCCATGAAATGTCGAAAAAGATGCGGGGTATGATGCTCACAGCACCTGGTATTCCCAAGCGGTCTCCCAATCAGGTACTAACCAGGCCGAACCATGCTTGGCTTCCGAGATCGGACGAGATCAGGCCTTTTCAGGGTGGTATGGCCGTGAGCGGTACTGCACTTGCAGATGGACACCCATGAGCTAAAGTATTAATTCGACCTTCTACACCTGCTACCCAAATCAATTGGGATTTGACATTATTCAAAGTCATTTGGAATATTCAGGTTATAAAAGAGGGGGGAAAAGGCAGGAATATATACAGCTATGTTTTACTTTTGTGCATTTCAGGCCAAATTGGTATTTGTCTTTGAGTCAGCAATAATAACAAAGGAGTAAAGTCAGCTTGATTGCAGTAAGACTTTTTGCACTCTATACACTCAATTTTCACATGTTGTTTTACTTCTGGACGCTGCAAATGGACTGCACATCTGTTGCATCGTGTGTGTATATATGTGTATTACCGTACTTTGAATTTTGATTTAAACCTTTACAACCCAACTACCTCAGATCAAGCAATTATAATGTAAAGTAGTAGATGTTTAAAAAAAGCACCAAATGCAAAAAGATAACAAAATAACAATACTAAATAGTCAAATAAGCAACTCCATTATTCTTTTAGAGAAAATATCTCAGCGGGGTCAAGTCATTCAATTCAAATCGACTGGTAATCAGATTCAATTAAAGACTAACTGATTGGGTGCAATGTTGTAGTGGCAGCACAACTAAATGAATTCACTGAATTTAAATGGGATTTATAAGTGTTTTCACATTTTATACTGTAAAACAAAAAATCACATAGGATTTATGGTTAAACACTGGAGCTACAGAATTTTACCAGAAATTACATTCAATTGGTATAGCACTTCAATAACCACCAATTTATTGGAACACTATTGTAGATTTTTCATTTCACTGAAACTAAAATTATATTGCTCCACCACCACATGCACACACCCCTTTTTTACTGTATAACTCTAGCAACCACAAGTATTTTATTTTTATTTTTTTAAGAAGAAAATGACTGACTATTCTTCTGTCTGTTCAGATATCACTACTTTTACATGATAAGAGAAGTAATTTTTAAAGAAGGCTCAGCAAAATACCCAGCATTCAATAGTACTGGCATGCTGGATCTTGCAAACTACACTCCTCAACTGCACGGAAAAAAAATAGAAAAAAACAGTCATACATTGTCTGCAGTACTTTCCACTCCTTCGCTTACACTTTGTACTCCATCCTTTCTACACAAAAAGCATCATCCCGCTGTTACAGAGTAAAGAAGGTTGCACAGAGTCCTTTTCTTGCTGTTCTGTCTCTTTAGAACAGAAGGACACTTTGCGCTTCACAGAATGCAAGTCTACAAGTACTGCTGCTTAGATGTGGTTGAATGTTAGGCCCCTAAGAAATACATGTGAAGCAACAGCAATGCTTTACAAGGTGTCTATTGTTTATATAAATAAACATAAAACAGGTTACGAAAACATGCTGTAAAATCCAAATCATATTTTATCATAGTTTCACATGCTTAAACTAATAGTAATTGTTTAGTATAAATGATCGTCATGTGAAAGACATTGTTTAGTATTCTTTCATTCATTCATTCTCTCAACCGCTTATCCTCACAAGGGTCACGGGGGGTGCTAAGGCCTATCCCAGCTATCTACGGGCACCAGGCGGGGGACAAAAGAATGAACATAATTTAAAGTAATTGCTCTACAGTTGTACTGCATACCGGAGGTCATTTAATTCATTCAGATCAAGAACCTCAAATAACATATCGGCTGGTATTGTTGGAGATGGAAATCCAACTCATTTTATCTCTGAGGGCTAGCTGCGAATGCACTTGCATTATGTCAGTAAAATTCTAGAAATCATAGCGAAAGGGTTATTTTTCAAGAAAATCTGTTCCCGAAAGACCGACAAATTGTCTTTATTTGATGCTCTTGTCAGGAGAGGTTGGATTGCCTTTCCTGGCATGACGTCACGATAACTATCAGCTGTCACTAATTACGTGATTAGATTATTTTTGGCGTCACTGGACAAGGTCCAAGTGGACATGGGGAAGCTGGAGCACCTCTTTGAGTCCAGGGCCAAAGAGACGCCATGGGCCAAGAAAGCGCCAGAGAGCAAAAAGTCCGAGATCCTGGTTCTGGACTCCAAGCGGAGCACCGCCATCAACATCGGGATGACGGTCCTGCCCGCCGTTCACGTCATCAAGAGCGCCATCCTCAACTTTGACGACTTTGCCATCAACAAGGAGGGTGTGGAGAAGATCCTGAGCATGACGCCCACAGAGGAGGAGAAGCAGAAGATCCGCGAGGCTCGCTCGGCCAATCCCGACGTTCCCCTGGGGACGGCCGAGGAATTCCTCTCGGGCCTGGCTTCCGTCAGCGCCTTGACCCCCCGCCTGCAGCTGTGGTCTTTCAAACTCAACTATGAGGCACTCGAGCAGGAGATCGCCGAGCCCCTGTTTGACCTGAAGTTGGGCATGGAGCAGCTGGCCGGCAACCGGACCTTCAAGAAGATCCTGGCCACGCTGCTGGCCGTGGGGAACTTCCTCAACGGGTGTCCTCCTCACCAGAATCTTCAGGCTCCCTCCATGGTGAATCAATTCCTCTGGGCATAGGCATAAGATAACTTGGGCGCTCTCTGGTGGTTGTACGCACCTGGGCATCATGATGAAACGGTAAAGGCTTCCCAGGGCGACGTGCATAGCAGTGGTGGGGCGTATGAGTACGCTGCGGCTCTAACTCTTCTACCAGCTGTGGCTCATCTCTAGAAATGATGTGCCTGAGAGCCCCGCACCACGGTGTGTCCATTACAAAATTCCTAAACGATTCTGAGGGGTTTCTTATACATTCCAAGCAGTCCGGTGTCTTCGAGGTGGATGGTTTGCGTCGCCGAGTGCGTCGGCGCGAGCGTGGGTGGCGCTCCGCTGGGTCCATAATGGTTGGATCGTGCTGTTACGATTTCGCCGCGTAGTGCGACGCGATCGTAGGGTAAGTTGAACCCAGATGCAGAGTCGCCGAAGTAATTGGAAAGGTGAGGCAGATCTGTAGCTCTTGTTGGTTGATTTAATAAACGGGGTAACATAACTTAAACAACTTGGCTTGACCACTCATTACAAACGAACTGAACATGCGGCGTGGCGTCAATGGAAACAGCAATTACTACGAGGATTAACAGGAAACGAAACCAGAACTTAACCAGTCGATCCAACCGCGTCCACAGAAAATCATAATGCTTAAATACCAAAAATAATCTAATCACGTAATTAGTGACAGCTGATAGTTATCGTGACGTCATGCCAGGAAAGGCAATCCAACCACTCCTGACAGCTCTGAGTGATTTTGGATCCTTTGTTTCTCCCCCAAGTAATGAGGACATGTTCTTTTTAAGATAGCTCTCCATCTAAGTCCTACTATAGGTCCAGTCTTGGTAAAAGGTGCATGATGACAACTGATCTATCTGAAATCCAGAATTTGATCTGGATTTCAGATAGATCACCCATGAAATGTCGAAAAAGATGCGGGGTATGATGCTCACAGCACATGGTATTCCCAAGCGGCCTCCCAATCAGGTACTAACCAGGCCGTACCATGCTTGGCTTCCGAGATCGAACGAGATCGGGCCTTTTCAGGGTGGTATGGCCGTGAGCGGTACTGCTCCTGCAGATGGACACCCATGAAATGTCGAAAAAGATGCGGGGTATGATGCTCACTGCACCTGGTATTCCCAAGCGGTCTCCCAATCAGGTACTAACCAGGCCGAACCATGCTTGGCTTCCGAGATCGGACGAGATCGGGCCTTTTCAGGGTGGTATGGCCGTGAGCGGTACTGCTTTTGCAGATGGACACCCATGAAATGTCGAAAAAGATGCGGGGTATGCTGCTCACAGCACCTGGTATTCCCAAGCGGTCTCCCAATCAGGTACTAAACAGGCCGAACCATGCTTGGCTTCCGAGATCGGAGGAGATCGGGCCTTTTCAGGGTGGTATGGCCGTGAGCGGTACTGCTCTTGCAGATGGACACCCATGAAATGTCGAAAAAGATGCGGGGTATGATGCTCACAGCACCTGGTATTCCCAAGCGGTCTCCCAATCAGGTACTAACCAGGCCGAACCATGCTTGGCTTCCGAGATCGGACGAGATCGGGCCTTTTCAGGGTGGTATGGCCGTGAACGGTACTGCACTAGCAGATGGACACCCATGAAATGTCGAAAAAGATGCGGGGCATGGTTCTCACAGCACCTGGTATTCCCAAGCGGTCTCCCAATCTGGTACTAAACAAGTCTAACCATGCTTGGCTTCCGAGATCGGGCGAGATCGGGCCTTTTCAGGGTGGTATGGCCGTGAGCGGTACTGCTTTTGCAGATGGACACCCATGAAATGTCGAAAAAGATGCAGGGTATGATGCTCACAGCACCTGGTATTCCCAAGCGGTCTCCCAACCAGCTACTAACCAGGCCCAACCATGCTTGGCTTCCGAGATCGGACGAGATCGGGCCTTTTCAGGGTGGTATGGCCGTGAGCGGTACTGCACTAGCAGATGGACACCCATGAAATGTCGAAAAAGATGCGGGGTATGATGCTCACAGCACCTGGTATTCCCAAGCGGTCTCCCAATCAGGTACTAACCAGGCCGAACCATGCTTGGCTTCCGAGATCGGACGAGATCAGGCCTTTTCAGGGTGGTATGGCCGTGAGCGGTACTGCACTTGCAGATGGACACCCATGAGCTAAAGTATTAATTCGACCTTCTACACCTGCTACCCAAATCAATTGGGATTTGACATTATTCAAAGTCATTTGGAATATTCAGGTTATAAAAGAGGGGGGAAAAGGCAGGAATATATACAGCTATGTTTTACTTTTGTGCATTTCAGGCCAAATTGGTATTTGTCTTTGAGTCAGCAATAATAACAAAGGAGTAAAGTCAGCTTGATTGCAGTAAGACTTTTTGCACTCTATACACTCAATTTTCACATGTTGTTTTACTTCTGGACGCTGCAAATGGACTGCACATCTGTTGCATCGTGTGTGTATATATGTGTATTACCGTACTTTGAATTTTGATTTAAACCTTTACAACCCAACTACCTCAGATCAAGCAATTATAATGTAAAGTAGTAGATGTTTAAAAAAAGCACCAAATGCAAAAAGATAACAAAATAACAATACTAAATAGTCAAATAAGCAACTCCATTATTCTTTTAGAGAAAATATCTCAGCGGGGTCAAGTCATTCAATTCAAATCGACTGGTAATCAGATTCAATTAAAGACTAACTGATTGGGTGCAATGTTGTAGTGGCAGCACAACTAAATGAATTCACTGAATTTAAATGGGATTTATAAGTGTTTTCACATTTTATACTGTAAAACAAAAAATCACATAGGATTTATGGTTAAACACTGGAGCTACAGAATTTTACCAGAAATTACATTCAATTGGTATAGCACTTCAATAACCACCAATTTATTGGAACACTATTGTAGATTTTTCATTTCACTGAAACTAAAATTATATTGCTCCACCACCACATGCACACACCCCTTTTTTACTGTATAACTCTAGCAACCACAAGTATTTTATTTTTATTTTTTTAAGAAGAAAATGACTGACTATTCTTCTGTCTGTTCAGATATCACTACTTTTACATGATAAGAGAAGTAATTTTTAAAGAAGGCTCAGCAAAATACCCAGCATTCAATAGTACTGGCATGCTGGATCTTGCAAACTACACTCCTCAACTGCACGGAAAAAAAATAGAAAAAAACAGTCATACATTGTCTGCAGTACTTTCCACTCCTTCGCTTACACTTTGTACTCCATCCTTTCTACACAAAAAGCATCATCCCGCTGTTACAGAGTAAAGAAGGTTGCACAGAGTCCTTTTCTTGCTGTTCTGTCTCTTTAGAACAGAAGGACACTTTGCGCTTCACAGAATGCAAGTCTACAAGTACTGCTGCTTAGATGTGGTTGAATGTTAGGCCCCTAAGAAATACATGTGAAGCAACAGCAATGCTTTACAAGGTGTCTATTGTTTATATAAATAAACATAAAACAGGTTACGAAAACATGCTGTAAAATCCAAATCATATTTTATCATAGTTTCACATGCTTAAACTAATAGTAATTGTTTAGTATAAATGATCGTCATGTGAAAGACATTGTTTAGTATTCTTTCATTCATTCATTCTCTCAACCGCTTATCCTCACAAGGGTCACGGGGGGTGCTAAGGCCTATCCCAGCTATCTACGGGCACCAGGCGGGGGACAAAAGAATGAACATAATTTAAAGTAATTGCTCTACAGTTGTACTGCATACCGGAGGTCATTTAATTCATTCAGATCAAGAACCTCAAATAACATATCGGCTGGTATTGTTGGAGATGGAAATCCAACTCATTTTATCTCTGAGGGCTAGCTGCGAATGCACTTGCATTATGTCAGTAAAATTCTAGAAATCATAGCGAAAGGGTTATTTTTCAAGAAAATCTGTTCCCGAAAGACCGACAAATTGTCTTTATTTGATGCTCTTGTCAGGAGAGGTTGGATTGCCTTTCCTGGCATGACATCACGATAACTATCAGCTGTCACTAATTACGTGATTAGATTATTTTTGGCGTCACTGGACAAGGTCCAAGTGGACATGGGGAAGCTGGAGCACCTCTTTGAGTCCAGGGCCAAAGAGACGCCATGGGCCAAGAAAGCGCCGGAGAGCAAAAAGTCCGAGATCCTGGTTCTGGACTCCGAGCGGAGCACCGCCATCAACATCGGGATGACGGTCCTGCCCGCCGTTCACGTCATCAAGAGCGCCATCCTCAACTTTGACGACTTTGCCATCAACAAGGAGGGTGTGGAGAAGATCCTGAGCATGACGCCCACAGAGGAGGAGAAGCAGAAGATCCGCGAGGCTCGCTCGGCCAATCCCGACGTTCCCCTGGGGACGGCCGAGGAATTCCTCTCGGGCCTGGCTTCCGTCAGCGCCTTGACCCCCCGCCTGCAGCTGTGGTCTTTCAAACTCAACTATGAGGCACTCGAGCAGGAGATCGCCGAGCCCCTGTTTGACCTGAAGTTGGGCATGGAGCAGCTGGCCGGCAACCGGACCTTCAAGAAGATCCTGGCCACGCTGCTGGCCGTGGGGAACTTCCTCAACGGGTGTCCTCCTCACCAGAATCTTCAGGCTCCCTCCATGGTGAATCAATTCCTCTGGGCATAGGCATAAGATAACTTGGGCGCTCTCTGGTGGTTGTACGCACCTGGGCATCATGATGAAACGGTAAAGGCTTCCCAGGGCGACGTGCATAGCAGTGGTGGGGCGTATGAGTACGCTGCGGCTCTAACTCTTCTACCAGCTGTGGCTCATCTCTAGAAATGATGTGCCTGAGAGCCCCGCACCACGGTGTGTCCATTACAAAATTCCTAAACGATTCTGAGGGGTTTCTTATACATTCCAAGCAGTCCGGTGTCTTCGAGGTGGATGGTTTGCGTCGCCGAGTGCGTCGGCGCGAGCGTGGGTGGCGCTCCGCTGGGTCCATAATGGTTGGATCGTGCTGTTACGATTTCGCCGCGTAGTGCGACGCGATCGTAGGGTAAGTTGAACCCAGATGCAGAGTCGCCGAAGTAATTGGAAAGGTGAGGCAGATCTGTAGCTCTTGTTGGTTGATTTAATAAACGGGGTAACATAACTTAAACAACTTGGCTTGACCACTCATTACAAACGAACTGAACATGCGGCGTGGCGTCAATGGAAACAGCAATTACTACGAGGATTAACAGGAAACGAAACCAGAACTTAACCAGTCGATCCAACCGCGTCCACAGAAAATCATAATGCTTAAATACCAAAAATAATCTAATCACGTAATTAGTGACAGCTGATAGTTATCGTGACGTCATGCCAGGAAAGGCAATCCAACCACTCCTGACAGCTCTGAGTGATTTTGGATCCTTTGTTTCTCCCCCAAGTAATGAGGACATGTTCTTTTTAAGATAGCTCTCCATCTAAGTCCTACTATAGGTCCAGTCTTGGTAAAAGGTGCATGATGACAACTGATCTATCTGAAATCCAGAATTTGATCTGGATTTCAGATAGATCACCCATGAAATGTCGAAAAAGATGCGGGGTATGATGCTCACAGCACCTGGTATTCCCAAGCGGTCTCCCAATCAGGTACTAACCAGGCCGTACCATGCTTGGCTTCCGAGATCGAACGAGATCGGGCCTTTTCAGGGTGGTATGACCGTGAGCGGTACTGCTCCTGCAGATGGACACCCATGAAATGTCGAAAAAGATGCGGGGTATGATGCTCACTGCACCTGGTATTCCCAAGCGGTCTCCCAATCAGGTACTAACCAGGCCGAACCATGCTTGGCTTCCGAGATCGGACGAGATCGGGCCTTTTCAGGGTGGTATGGCCGTGAGCGGTACTGCTTTTGCAGATGGACACCCATGAAATGTCGAAAAAGATGCGGGGTATGCTGCTCACAGCACCTGGTATTCCCAAGCGGTCTCCCAATCAGGTACTAAACAGGCCGAACCATGCTTGGCTTCCGAGATCGGAGGAGATCGGGCCTTTTCAGGGTGGTATGGCCGTGAGCGGTACTGCTCTTGCAGATGGACACCCATGAAATGTCGAAAAAGATGCGGGGTATGATGCTCACAGCACCTGGTATTCCCAAGCGGTCTCCCAATCAGGTACTAACCAGGCCGAACCATGCTTGGCTTCCGAGATCGGACGAGATCGGGCCTTTTCAGGGTGGTATGGCCGTGAACGGTACTGCACTAGCAGATGGACACCCATGAAATGTCGAAAAAGATGCGGGGCATGGTTCTCACAGCACCTGGTATTCCCAAGCGGTCTCCCAATCTGGTACTAAACAAGTCTAACCATGCTTGGCTTCCGAGATCAGGCGAGATCGGGCCTTTTCAGGGTGGTATGGCCGTGAGCGGTACTGCTTTTGCAGATGGACACCCATGAAATGTCGAAAAAGATGCAGGGTATGATGCTCACAGCACCTGGTATTCCCAAGCGGTCTCCCAACCAGCTACTAACCAGGCCCAACCATGCTTGGCTTCCGAGATCGGACGAGATCGGGCCTTTTCAGGGTGGTATGGCCGTGAGCGGTACTGCACTAGCAGATGGACACCCATGAAATGTCGAAAAAGATGCGGGGTATGATGCTCACAGCACCTGGTATTCCCAAGCGGTCTCCCAATCAGGTACTAACCAGGCCGAACCATGCTTGGCTTCCGAGATCGGACGAGATCAGGCCTTTTCAGGGTGGTATGGCCGTGAGCGGTACTGCACTTGCAGATGGACACCCATGAGCTAAAGTATTAATTCGACCTTCTACACCTGCTACCCAAATCAATTGGGATTTGACATTATTCAAAGTCAGTTGGAATATTCAGGTTATAAAAGAGGGGGGAAAAGGCAGGAATATATACAGCTATGTTTTACTTTTGTGCATTTCAGGCCAAATTGGTATTTGTCTTTGAGTCAGCAATAATAACAAAGGAGTAAAGTCAGCTTGATTGCAGTAAGACTTTTTGCACTCTATACACTCAATTTTCACATGTTGTTTTACTTCTGGACGCTGCAAATGGACTGCACATCTGTTGCATCGTGTGTGTATATATGTGTATTACCGTACTTTGAATTTTGATTTAAACCTTTACAACCCAACTACCTCAGATCAAGCAATTATAATGTAAAGTAGTAGATGTTTAAAAAAAGCACCAAATGCAAAAAGATAACAAAATAACAATACTAAATAGTCAAATAAGCAACTCCATTATTCTTTTAGAGAAAATATCTCAGCGGGGTCAAGTCATTCAATTCAAATCGACTGGTAATCAGATTCAATTAAAGACTAACTGATTGGGTGCAATGTTGTAGTGGCAGCACAACTAAATGAATTCACTGAATTTAAATGGGATTTATAAGTGTTTTCACATTTTATACTGTAAAACAAAAAATCACATAGGATTTATGGTTAAACACTGGAGCTACAGAATTTTACCAGAAATTACATTCAATTGGTATAGCACTTCAATAACCACCAATTTATTGGAACACTATTGTAGATTTTTCATTTCACTGAAACTAAAATTATATTGCTCCACCACCACATGCACACACCCCTTTTTTACTGTATAACTCTAGCAACCACAAGTATTTTATTTTTATTTTTTTAAGAAGAAAATGACTGACTATTCTTCTGTCTGTTCAGATATCACTACTTTTACATGATAAGAGAAGTAATTTTTAAAGAAGGCTCAGCAAAATACCCAGCATTCAATAGTACTGGCATGCTGGATCTTGCAAACTACACTCCTCAACTGCACGGAAAAAAAATAGAAAAAAACAGTCATACATTGTCTGCAGTACTTTCCACTCATTCGCTTACACTTTGTACTCCATCCTTTCTACACAAAAAGCATCATCCCGCTGTTACAGAGTAAAGAAGGTTGCACAGAGTCCTTTTCTTGCTGTTCTGTCTCTTTAGAACAGAAGGACACTTTGCGCTTCACAGAATGCAAGTCTACAAGTACTGCTGCTTAGATGTGGTTGAATGTTAGGCCCCTAAGAAATACATGTGAAGCAACAGCAATGCTTTACAAGGTGTCTATTGTTTATATAAATAAACATAAAACAGGTTACGAAAACATGCTGTAAAATCCAAATCATATTTTATCATAGTTTCACATGCTTAAACTAATAGTAATTGTTTAGTATAAATGATCGTCATGTGAAAGACATTGTTTAGTATTCTTTCATTCATTCATTCTCTCAACCGCTTATCCTCACAAGGGTCACGGGGGGTGCTAAGGCCTATCCCAGCTATCTACGGGCACCAGGCGGGGGACAAAAGAATGAACATAATTTAAAGTAATTGCTCTACAGTTGTACTGCATACCGGAGGTCATTTAATTCATTCAGATCAAGAACCTCAAATAACATATCGGCTGGTATTGTTGGAGATGGAAATCCAACTCATTTTATCTCTGAGGGCTAGCTGCGAATGCACTTGCATTATGTCAGTAAAATTCTAGAAATCATAGCGAAAGGGTTATTTTTCAAGAAAATCTGTTCCCGAAAGACCGACAAATTGTCTTTATTTGATGCTCTTGTCAGGAGAGGTTGGATTGCCTTTCCTGGCATGACGTCACAATAACTATCAGCTGTCACTAATTACGTGATTAGATTATTTTTGGCGTCACTGGACAAGGTCCAAGTGGACATGGGGAAGCTGGAGCACCTCTTTGAGTCCAGGGCCAAAGAGACGCCATGGGCCAAGAAAGCGCCAGAGAGCAAAAAGTCCGAGATCCTGGTTCTGGACTCCGAGCGGAGCACCGCCATCAACATCGGGATGACGGTCCTGCCCGCCGTTCACGTCATCAAGAGCGCCATCCTCAACTTTGACGACTTTGCCATCAACAAGGAGGGTGTGGAGAAGATCCTGAGCATGACGCCCACAGAGGAGGAGAAGCAGAAGATCCGCGAGGCTCGCTCGGCCAATCCCGACGTTCCCCTGGGGACGGCCGAGGAATTCCTCTCGGGCCTGGCTTCCGTCAGCGCCTTGACCCCCCGCCTGCAGCTGTGGTCTTTCAAACTCAACTATGAGGCACTCGAGCAGGAGATCGCCGAGCCCCTGTTTGACCTGAAGTTGGGCATGGAGCAGCTGGCCGGCAACCGGACCTTCAAGAAGATCCTGGCCACGCTGCTGGCCGTGGGGAACTTCCTCAACGGGTGTCCTCCTCACCAGAATCTTCAGGCTCCCTCCATGGTGAATCAATTCCTCTGGGCATAGGCATAAGATAACTTGGGCGCTCTCTGGTGGTTGTACGCACCTGGGCATCATGATGAAACGGTAAAGGCTTCCCAGGGCGACGTGCATAGCAGTGGTGGGGCGTATGAGTACGCTGCGGCTCTAACTCTTCTACCAGCTGTGGCTCATCTCTAGAAATGATGTGCCTGAGAGCCCCGCACCACGGTGTGTCCATTACAAAATTCCTAAACGATTCTGAGGGGTTTCTTATACATTCCAAGCAGTCCGGTGTCTTCGAGGTGGATGGTTTGCGTCGCCGAGTGCGTCGGCGCGAGCGTGGGTGGCGCTCCGCTGGGTCCATAATGGTTGGATCGTGCTGTTACGATTTCGCCGCGTAGTGCGACGCGATCGTAGGGTAAGTTGAACCCAGATGCAGAGTCGCCGAAGTAATTGGAAAGGTGAGGCAGATCTGTAGCTCTTGTTGGTTGATTTAATAAACGGGGTAACATAACTTAAACAACTTGGCTTGACCACTCATTACAAACGAACTGAACATGCGGCGTGGCGTCAATGGAAACAGCAATTACTACGAGGATTAACAGGAAACGAAACCAGAACTTAACCAGTCGATCCAACCGCGTCCACAGAAAATCATAATGCTTAAATACCAAAAATAATCTAATCACGTAATTAGTGACAGCTGATAGTTATCGTGACGTCATGCCAGGAAAGGCAATCCAACCACTCCTGACAGCTCTGAGTGATTTTGGATCCTTTGTTTCTCCCCCAAGTAATGAGGACATGTTCTTTTTAAGATAGCTCTCCATCTAAGTCCTACTATAGGTCCAGTCTTGGTAAAAGGTGCATGATGACAACTGATCTATCTGAAATCCAGAATTTGATCTGGATTTCAGATAGATCACCCATGAAATGTCGAAAAAGATGCGGGGTATGATGCTCACAGCACCTGGTATTCCCAAGCGGTCTCCCAATCAGGTACTAACCAGGCCGTACCATGCTTGGCTTCCGAGATCGAACGAGATCGGGCCTTTTCAGGGTGGTATGGCCGTGAGCGGTACTGCTCCTGCAGATGGACACCCATGAAATGTCGAAAAAGATGCGGGGTATGATGCTCACTGCACCTGGTATTCCCAAGCGGTCTCCCAATCAGGTACTAACCAGGCCGAACCATGCTTGGCTTCCGAGATCGGACGAGATCGGGCCTTTTCAGGGTGGTATGGCCGTGAGCGGTACTGCTTTTGCAGATGGACACCCATGAAATGTCGAAAAAGATGCGGGGTATGCTGCTCACAGCACCTGGTATTCCCAAGCGGTCTCCCAATCAGGTACTAAACAGGCCGAACCATGCTTGGCTTCCGAGATCGGAGGAGATCGGGCCTTTTCAGGGTGGTATGGCCGTGAGCGGTACTGCTCTTGCAGATGGACACCCATGAAATGTCGAAAAAGATGCGGGGTATGATGCTCACAGCACCTGGTATTCCCAAGCGGTCTCCCAACCAGGTACTAACCAGGCCCAACCATGCTTGGCTTCCAAGATCGGACGAGATCGGGCCTTTTCAGGGTGGTATGGCCGTGAGCGGTACTGCACTAGCAGATGGACACCCATGAAATGTCGAAAAAGATGCGGGGTATGATGCTCACAGCACCTGGTATTCCCAAGCGGTCTCCCAATCAGGTACTAACCAGGCCGAACCATGCTTGGCTTCCGAGATCGGACGAGATCAGGCCTTTTCAGGGTGGTATGGCCGTGAGCGGTACTGCTCTTGCAGATGGACACCCATGAGCTAAAGTATTAATTCGACCTTCTACACCTGCTACCCAAATCAATTGGGATTTGACATTATTCAAAGTCAGTTGGAATATTCAGGTTATAAAAGAGGGGGGAAAAGGCAGGAATATATACAGCTATGTTTTACTTTTGTGCATTTCAGGCCAAATTGGTATTTGTCTTTGAGTCAGCAATAATAACAAAGGAGTAAAGTCAGCTTGATTGCAGTAAGACTTTTTGCACTCTATACACTCAATTTTCACATGTTGTTTTACTTCTGGACGCTGCAAATGGACTGCACATCTGTTGCATCGTGTGTATATATGTGTATTACCGTACTTTGAATTTTGATTTAAACCTTTACAACCCAACTACCTCAGATCAAGCAATTATAATGTAAAGTAGTAGATGTTTAAAAAAAGCACCAAAAGCAAAAAGATAACAAAATAACAATACTAAATAGTCAAATAAGCAACTCCATTATTCTTTTAGAGAAAATATCTCAGCGGGGTCAAGTCATTCAATTCAAATCGACTGGTAATCAGATTCAATTAAAGACTAACTGATTGGGTGCAATGTTGTAGTGGCAGCACAACTAAATGAATTCACTGAATTTAAATGGGATTTATAAGTGTTTTCACATTTTATACTGTAAAACAAAAAATCACATAGGATTTATGGTTAAACACTGGAGCTACAGAATTTTACCAGAAATTACATTCAATTGGTATAGCACTTCAATAACCACCAATTTATTGGAACACTATTGTAGATTTTTCATTTCACTGAAACTAAAATTATATTGCTCCACCACCACATGCACACACCCCTTTTTTACTGTATAACTCTAGCAACCACAAGTATTTTATTTTTATTTTTTTAAGAAGAAAATGATTGACTATTCTTCTGTCTGTTCAGATATCACTACTTTTACATGATAAGAGAAGTAATTTTTAAAGAAGGCTCAGCAAAATACCCAGCATTCAATAGTACTGGCATGCTGGATCTTGCAAACTACACTCCTCAACTGCACGGAAAAAAAATAGAAAAAAACAGTCATACATTGTCTGCAGTACTTTCCACTCATTCGCTTACACTTTGTACTCCATCCTTTCTACACAAAAAGCATCATACCGCTGTTACAGAGTAAAGAAGGTTGCACAGAGTCCTTTTCTTGCTGTTCTGTCTCTTTAGAACAGAAGGACACTTTGCGCTTCACAGAATGCAAGTCTACAAGTACTGCTGCTTAGATGTGGTTGAATGTTAGGCCCCTAAGAAATACATGTGAAGCAACAGCAATGCTTTACAAGGTGTCTATTGTTTATATAAATAAACATAAAACAGGTTACGAAAACATGCTGTAAAATCCAAATCATATTTTATCATAGTTTCACATGCTTAAACTAATAGTAATTGTTTAGTATAAATGATCGTCATGTGAAAGACATTGTTTAGTATTCTTTCATTCATTCATTCTCTCAACCGCTTATCCTCACAAGGGTCACGGGGGGTGCTAAGGCCTATCCCAGCTATCTACGGGCACCAGGCGGGGGACAAAAGAATGAACATAATTTAAAGTAATTGCTCTACAGTTGTACTGCATACCGGAGGTCATTTAATTCATTCAGATCAAGAACCTCAAATAACATATCGGCTGGTATTGTTGGAGATGGAAATCCAACTCATTTTATCTCTGAGGGCTAGCTGCGAATGCACTTGCATTATGTCAGTAAAATTCTAGAAATCATAGCGAAAGGGTTATTTTTCAAGAAAATCTGTTCCCGAAAGACCGACAAATTGTCTTTATTTGATGCTCTTGTCAGGAGAGGTTGGATTGCCTTTCCTGGCATGACGTCACGATAACTATCAGCTGTCACTAATTACGTGATTAGATTATTTTTGGCGTCACTGGACAAGGTCCAAGTGGACATGGGGAAGCTGGAGCACCTCTTTGAGTCCAGGGCCAAAGAGACGCCATGGGCCAAGAAAGCGCCAGAGAGCAAAAAGTCCGAGATCCTGGTTCTGGACTCCGAGCGGAGCACCGCCATCAACATCGGGATGACGGTCCTGCCCGCCGTTCACGTCATCAAGAGCGCCATCCTCAACTTTGACGACTTTGCCATCAACAAGGAGGGTGTGGAGAAGATCCTGAGCATGACGCCCACAGAGGAGGAGAAGCAGAAGATCCGCGAGGCTCGCTCGGCCAATCCCGACGTTCCCCTGGGGACGGCCGAGGAATTCCTCTCGGGCCTGGCTTCCGTCAGCGCCTTGACCCCCCGCCTGCAGCTGTGGTCTTTCAAACTCAACTATGAGGCACTCGAGCAGGAGATCGCCGAGCCCCTGTTTGACCTGAAGTTGGGCATGGAGCAGCTGGCCGGCAACCGGACCTTCAAGAAGATCCTGGCCACGCTGCTGGCCGTGGGGAACTTCCTCAACGGGTGTCCTCCTCACCAGAATCTTCAGGCTCCCTCCATGGTGAATCAATTCCTCTGGGCATAGGCATAAGATAACTTGGGCGCTCTCTGGTGGTTGTACGCACCTGGGCATCATGATGAAACGGTAAAGGCTTCCCAGGGCGACGTGCATAGCAGTGGTGGGGCGTATGAGTACGCTGCGGCTCTAACTCTTCTACCAGCTGTGGCTCATCTCTAGAAATGATGTGCCTGAGAGCCCCGCACCACGGTGTGTCCATTACAAAATTCCTAAACGATTCTGAGGGGTTTCTTATACATTCCAAGCAGTCCGGTGTCTTCGAGGTGGATGGTTTGCGTCGCCGAGTGCGTCGGCGCGAGCGTGGGTGGCGCTCCGCTGGGTCCATAATGGTTGGATCGTGCTGTTACGATTTCGCCGCGTAGTGCGACGCGATCGTAGGGTAAGTTGAACCCAGATGCAGAGTCGCCGAAGTAATTGGAAAGGTGAGGCAGATCTGTAGCTCTTGTTGGTTGATTTAATAAACGGGGTAACATAACTTAAACAACTTGGCTTGACCACTCATTACAAACGAACTGAACATGCGGCGTGGCGTCAATGGAAACAGCAATTACTACGAGGATTAACAGGAAACGAAACCAGAACTTAACCAGTCGATCCAACCGCGTCCACAGAAAATCATAATGCTTAAATACCAAAAATAATCTAATCACGTAATTAGTGACAGCTGATAGTTATCGTGACGTCATGCCAGGAAAGGCAATCCAACCACTCCTGACAGCTCTGAGTGATTTTGGATCCTTTGTTTCTCCCCCAAGTAATGAGGACATGTTCTTTTTAAGATAGCTCTCCATCTAAGTCCTACTATAGGTCCAGTCTTGGTAAAAGGTGCATGATGACAACTGATCTATCTGAAATCCAGAATTTGATCTGGATTTCAGATAGATCACCCATGAAATGTCGAAAAAGATGCGGGGTATGATGCTCACAGCACCTGGTATTCCCAAGCGGTCTCCCAATCAGGTACTAACCAGGCCGTACCATGCTTGGCTTCCGAGATCGAACGAGATCGGGCCTTTCCAGGGTGGTATGGCCGTGAGCGGTACTGCTCCTGCAGATGGACACCCATGAAATGTCGAAAAAGATGCGGGGTATGATGCTCACTGCACCTGGTATTCCCAAGCGGTCTCCCAATCAGGTACTAACCAGGCCGAACCATGCTTGGCTTCCGAGATCGGACGAGATCGGGCCTTTTCAGGGTGGTATGGCCGTGAGCGGTACTGCTTTTGCAGATGGACACCCATGAAATGTCGAAAAAGATGCGGGGTATGCTGCTCACAGCACCTGGTATTCCCAAGCGGTCTCCCAATCAGGTACTAAACAGGCCGAACCATGCTTGGCTTCCGAGATCGGAGGAGATCGGGCCTTTTCAGGGTGGTATGGCCGTGAGCGGTACTGCTCTTGCAGATGGACACCCATGAAATGTCGAAAAAGATGCGGGGTATGATGCTCACAGCACCTGGTATTCCCAAGCGGTCTCACAATCAGGTACTAAACAGGCCGAACCATGCTTGGCTTCCGAGATCGGAGGAGATCGGGCCTTTTCAGGGTGGTATGGCCGTGAGCGGTACTGCTCTTGCAGATGGACACCCATGAAATGTCGAAAAAGATGCGGGGTATGATGCTCACAGCACCTGGTATTCCCAAGCGGTCTCACAATCAGGTACTAATCAGGCCGAACCATGCTTGGCTTCCGAGATCGGACGAGATCGGGCCTTTTCAGGGTGGTATGGCCGTGAACGGTACTGCACTAGCAGATGGACACCCATGAAATGTCGAAAAAGATGCGGGGCATGGTTCTCACAGCACCTGGTATTCCCAAGCGGTCTCCCAATCTGGTACTAAACAAGTCTAACCATGCTTGGCTTCCGAGATCGGGCGAGATCGGGCCTTTTCAGGGTGGTATGGCCGTGAGCGGTACTGCTTTTGCAGATGGACACCCATGAAATGTCGAAAAAGATGCGGGGTATGATGCTCACAGCACCTGGTATTCCCAAGCGGTCTCCCAACCAGGTACTAACCAGGCCCAACCATGCTCGACTTCCAAGATCGGACGAGATCGGGCCTTTTCAGGGTGGTATGGCCGTGAGCGGTACTGCACTAGCAGATGGACACCCATGAAATGTCGAAAAAGATGCGGGGTATGATGCTCACAGCACCTGGTATTCCCAAGCGGTCTCCCAATCAGGTACTAACCAGGCCGAACAATGCTTGGCTTCCGAGATCGGACGAGATCAGGCCTTTTCAGGGTGGTATGGCCGTGAGCGGTACTGCTCTTGCAGATGGACACCCATGAGCTAAAGTATTAATTCGACCTTCTACACCTGCTACCCAAATCAATTGGGATTTGACATTATTCAAAGTCAGTTGGAATATTCAGGTTATAAAAGAGGGGGGAAAAGGCAGGAATATATACAGCTATGTTTTACTTTTGTGCATTTCAGGCCAAATTGGTATTTGTCTTTGAGTCAGCAATAATAACAAAGGAGTAAAGTCAGCTTGATTGCAGTAAGACTTTTTGCACTCTATACACTCAATTTTCACATGTTGTTTTACTTCTGGACGCTGCAAATGGACTGCACATCTGTTGCATCGTGTGTGTATATATGTGTATTACCGTACTTTGAATTTTGATTTAAACCTTTACAACCCAACTACCTCAGATCAAGCAATTATAATGTAAAGTAGTAGATGTTTAAAAAAAGCACCAAATGCAAAAAGATAACAAAATAACAATACTAAATAGTCAAATAAGCAACTCCATTATTCTTTTAGAGAAAATATCTCAGCGGGGTCAAGTCATTCAATTCAAATCGACTGGTATTCAGATTCAATTAAAGACTAACTGATTGGGTGCAATGTTGTAGTGGCAGCACAACTAAATGAATTCACTGAATTTAAATGGGATTTATAAGTGTTTTCACATTTTATACTGTAAAACAAAAAATCACATAGGATTTATGGTTAAACACTGGAGCTACAGAATTTTACCAGAAATTACATTCAATTGGTATAGCACTTCAATAACCACCAATTTATTGGAACACTATTGTAGATTTTTCATTTCACTGAAACTAAAATTATATTGCTCCACCACCACATGCACACACCCCTTTTTTACTGTATAACTCTAGCAACCACAAGTATTTTATTTTTATTTTTTTAAGAAGAAAATGACTGACTATTCTTCTGTCTGTTCAGATATCACTACTTTTACATGATAAGAGAAGTAATTTTTAAAGAAGGCTCAGCAAAATACCCAGCATTCAATAGTACTGGCATGCTGGATCTTGCAAACTATACTCCTCAACTGCACGGAAAAAAAATAGAAAAAAACAGTCATACATTGTCTGCAGTACTTTCCACTCATTCGCTTACACTTTGTACTCCATCCTTTCTACACAAAAAGCATCATCCCGCTGTTACAGAGTAAAGAAGGTTGCACAGAGTCCTTTTCTTGCTGTTCTGTCTCTTTAGAACAGAAGGACACTTTGCGCTTCACAGAATGCAAGTCTACAAGTACTGCTGCTTAGATGTGGTTGAATGTTAGGCCCCTAAGAAATACATGTGAAGCAACAGCAATGCTTTACAAGGTGTCTATTGTTTATATAAATAAACAAAACAGGTTACAAAAACATGCTGTAAAATCCAAATCATATTTTATCATAGTTTCACATGCTTAAACTAATAGTAATTGTTTAGTATAAATGATCGTCATGTGAAAGACATTGTTTAGTATTCTTTCATTCATTCATTCTCTCAACCGCTTATCCTCACAAGGGTCACGGGGGGTGCTAAGGCCTATCCCAGCTATCTACGGGCACCAGGCGGGGGACAAAAGAATGAACATAATTTAAAGTAATTGCTCTACAGTTGTACTGCATACCGGAGGTCATTTAATTCATTCAGATCAAGAACCTCAAATAACATATCGGCTGGTATTGTTGGAGATGGAAATCCAACTCATTTTATCTCTGAGGGCTAGCTGCGAATGCACTTGCATTATGTCAGTAAAATTCTAGAAATCATAGCGAAAGGGTTATTTTTCAAGAAAATCTGTTCCCGAAAGACCGACAAATTGTCTTTATTTGATGCTCTTGTCAGGAGAGGTTGGATTGCCTTTCCTGGCATGACGTCACGATAACTATCAGCTGTCACTAATTACGTGATTAGATTATTTTTGGCGTCACTGGACAAGGTCCAAGTGGACATGGGGAAGCTGGAGCACCTCTTTGAGTCCAGGGCCAAAGAGACGCCATGGGCCAAGAAAGCGCCAGAGAGCAAAAAGTCCGAGATCCTGGTCCTGGACTCCGAGCGGAGCACCGCCATCAACATCGGGATGACGGTCCTGCCCGCCGTTCACGTCATCAAGAGCGCCATCCTCAACTTTGACGACTTTGCCATCAACAAGGAGGGTGTGGAGAAGATCCTGAGCATGACGCCCACAGAGGAGGAGAAGCAGAAGATCCGCGAGGCTCGCTCGGCCAATCCCGACGTTCCCCTGGGGACGGCCGAGGAATTCCTCTCGGGCCTGGCTTCCGTCAGCGCCTTGACCCCCCGCCTGCAGCTGTGGTCTTTCAAACTCAACTATGAGGCACTCGAGCAGGAGATCGCCGAGCCCCTGTTTGACCTGAAGTTGGGCATGGAGCAGCTGGCCGGCAACCGGACCTTCAAGAAGATCCTGGCCACGCTGCTGGCCGTGGGGAACTTCCTCAACGGGTGTCCTCCTCACCAGAATCTTCAGGCTCCCTCCATGGTGAATCAATTCCTCTGGGCATAGGCATAAGATAACTTGGGCGCTCTCTGGTGGTTGTACGCACCTGGGCATCATGATGAAACGGTAAAGGCTTCCCAGGGCGACGTGCATAGCAGTGGTGGGGCGTATGAGTACGCTGCGGCTCTAACTCTTCTACCAGCTGTGGCTCATCTCTAGAAATGATGTGCCTGAGAGCCCCGCACCACGGTGTGTCCATTACAAAATTCCTAAACGATTCTGAGGGGTTTCTTATACATTCCAAGCAGTCCGGTGTCTTCGAGGTGGATGGTTTGCGTCGCCGAGTGCGTCGGCGCGAGCGTGGGTGGCGCTCCGCTGGGTCCATAATGGTTGGATCGTGCTGTTACGATTTCGCCGCGTAGTGCGACGCGATCGTAGGGTAAGTTGAACCCAGATGCAGAGTCGCCGAAGTAATTGGAAAGGTGAGGCAGATCTGTAGCTCTTGTTGGTTGATTTAATAAACGGGGTAACATAACTTAAACAACTTGGCTTGACCACTCATTACAAACGAACTGAACATGCGGCGTGGCGTCAATGGAAACAGCAATTACTACGAGGATTAACAGGAAACGAAACCAGAACTTAACCAGTCGATCCAACCGCGTCCACAGAAAATCATAATGCTTAAATACCAAAAATAATCTAATCACGTAATTAGTGACAGCTGATAGTTATCGTGACGTCATGCCAGGAAAGGCAATCCAACCACTCCTGACAGCTCTGAGTGATTTTGGATCCTTTGTTTCTCCCCCAAGTAATGAGGACATGTTCTTTTTAAGATAGCTCTCCATCTAAGTCCTACTATAGGTCCAGTCTTGGTAAAAGGTGCATGATGACAACTGATCTATCTGAAATCCAGAATTTGATCTGGATTTCAGATAGATCACCCATGAAATGTCGAAAAAGATGCGGGGTATGATGCTCACAGCACCTGGTATTCCCAAGCGGTCTCCCAATCAGGTACTAAACAGGCCGAACCATGCTTGGCTGCCGAGATCGGACGAGATCGGGCCTTTTCAGGGTGGTATGGCCGTGAGCGGTACTGCTCTTGCAGATGGACACCCATGAAATGTCGAAAAAGATGCGGGGCATGATGCTCACAGCACCTGGTATTCCCAAGCGGTCTACCAATCAGGTACGAACCAGGCCGAACCATGCTTGGCTGCCGAGATCGGACGAGATCGGGCGAGATCGGGCCTTTTCAGGGTGGTATGGCCGTGAGCGGTACTGCTTTTGCAGATGGACACCCATGAAATGTCGAAAAAGATGCGGGGCAAGATGCTCACAGCATCTGGTATTCCCAAGCGGTCTCCCAATCAGGTACTAAACAGGCGGAACCCTGCTTGGCTGCCGAGATCGGACGAGATCGGGCGAGATCGGGCCTTATCAGGGTGGTATGGCCGTGAGCGGTACTGCTCTTGCAGATGGACACCCATGAAATGTCGAAAAAGGTGCGGGGTATGATGCTCACAGCACCTGGTATTCCCAACCAGTCTCCCAATCAGGTACCAACCAGGCCGAACCATGCTTGGCTGCCGAGATCGGACGAGATCGGGCGAGATCGGGCCTTTTCAGGGTGGTATGGCCGTGAGCGGTACTGCTCTTGCAGATGGACACCCATGAAATGTCGAAAAAGATGCGGGGTATGATGCTCACAGCACCTGGTATTCCCAAGCGGTCTCCCAATCAGGTTCTAACCAGGCCGAACCATGCTTGGCTGCCGAGATCGGACGAGATCGGGCGAGATCGGGCCTTTTCAGGGTGGTATGGCCGTGAGTGGTACTGTACTAGCAGATGGACACCCATGAAATGTCGAAAAATATGCGGGGTATGATGCTCACAGCACCTGGTATTCCCAAGCGGTCTCCCAATCAGGTACGAACCAGGCCGAACCTTGCTTGGCTTCTGAGATCGGACGAGATCGGGCCTTTTCAGGGTGGTATGGCCGCGAGTGGTACTGCGCCTGCAGATGGACACCCATGAAATGTCGAAAAAGATGCGGGGTATGATGCTCACAGCACCTGGTATTCCCAAGGGGCCTCCCAATCAGGTACTAACCAGGCCGAACCATGCTTGGCTTCCGAGATCGGACGAGATTGGGCCTTTTCAGGGTGGTATGGCCGGGGGCGGTACTGCACTAGCAGATGGACACCCATGAAATGTCGAAAAAGGTGCGGGGTATGATGCTCACAGCATCTGGTATTCCCAAGCGGTCTCCCAATCAGGTACTAACCAGGCCGAACCATGCTTGGCTTCCGAGATCAGACGAGATCGGGCCTTTTCAGGGTGGTATGGCCGTGAGCGGTACTGCACCAGCAGATGGACACCCATGAAATGTCGAAAAAGATGCTGGGTATGATGCTCACAGCACCTGGTATTCCCAAGCGGTCTCCCAATCAGGTACTAACCAGGCCGAACCATGCTTGGCTTCCGAGATCAGAGGAGATCGGGCCTTTTCAGGGTGGTATGGCCGTGAGCGGTACTGCTCTTGCAGATGGACACCCATGAAATGTCGAAAAAGATGCGGGGTATGATGCTCACAGCACCTGGTATTCCCAAGCGGTCTCCCAATCAGGTACTAACCAGGCCGAACCATGCTTGGCTTCCGAGATCGGACGAGATCGGGCCTTTTTGGGGTGGTATGGCCGTGAGCGGTACTGCACTAGCAGATGGACACCCATGAAATGTCGAAAAAGATGCGGGGTATGATGCTCACAGCACCTGGTATTCCCAAGTGGTCTCC
The DNA here is from genome assembly GCF_051989575.1 of Stigmatopora nigra. Lineage (NCBI taxonomy): Eukaryota > Metazoa > Chordata > Actinopteri > Syngnathiformes > Syngnathidae > Stigmatopora > Stigmatopora nigra. Next base: position 2,611,848 of record NW_027551603.1, read on the forward strand.
CAATCAGGTACTAACCAGGCCGAACCATGCTTGGCTTCCGAGATCGGACGAGATCGGGCCTTTTCAGGGTGGTATGGCAGTAAGCGGTACTGCTTTTGCAGATGGACACCCATGAAATGTCGAAAAAGATGCGGGGTATGATGCTCACAGCACTTGGTATTCCCAAGCGGTCTCCCAATCAGGTACTAAACGGGCCGAACCATGCTTGGCTGCCGAGACAGGACGAGATCGGGCCTTTTCAGGGTGGTATGGCCGTGAGCGGTACTGCACTAGCAGATGGACACCCATGAAATGTCGAAAAAGATGCGGGGTATGATGCTCACAGCACTTGGTATTCCCAAGCCGTCTCCCAATCAGGTACTAACCAGGCCGAACCATGCTTGGCTTCCGAGATCGGACGAGATCGGGCCTTTTCAGGGTGGTATGGCCGTGAGCGGTACTGCTCTTGCAGATGGACACCCATGAAATGTCGAAAAAGATGCGGGGTATGATGCTCACGGTACCTGGTATTCCCAAGCGGTCTCCCAATCAGATACTAACCAGGCCGAGCCATGCTTGGCTTCCGAGATCGGACGAGATCGGTCCTTTTCAGGGTGGTATGGCCGTAAGCAGTACTGCTCTTGCAGATGGACACCCATGAAATGTCGAAAAAGATGCGGGGTATGATGCTCACAGCACCTGGTTTTCCCAAGCGGTCTCCCAATCAGGTACTAAACAGGCCGAACCATGCTTGGCTTCCGAGATCGGACGAGATCGGGCCTTTTCAGGGTGGTATGGCCGTGAGCGGTACTGCACTAGCAGATGGACACCCATGAAATGTCGAAAAAGATGCGGGGTATGATGCTCACAGGACCTGGTATTCCCAAGCGGTCTCCCAATCAGGTACTAACCAGGCCGAACAATGCTTGGCTTCCGAGATCGGGCGAGATCGAGCCTTTTCAGGGTGGTATGGCCGTGAGCGGTACTGCTCTTGCAGATGGACACCCATGAAATGTCGAAAAAGATGCGGGGTATGATGCTCACAGCACCTGGTATTCCCAAGCGGTCTCCCAATCAGGTACTAAACAGGCCGAACCATGCTTGGCTTCCAAGATCGGACGAGATAGGGCCTTTTCAGGGTGGTATGGCCGTGGGCGGTACTGTTCATGCAGATGGACACCCATGAAATGTCGAAAAAGATGCGGGGTATGATGCTCACAGCACCTGGTATTCCCAAGCGGTCTCCCAATCAGGTACTAAACAGGCCGAACCATGCTTGGCTTCAAAGATCGGACGAGATCGGGCCTTTTCAGGGTGGTATGGCCGTGAGCGGTACTGCACTAGCAGATGGACACCCATGAAATGTCGAAAAAGATGCGGGGTATGATGCTCACAGCACCTGGTATTCCCAAGCGGTCTCCCAATCAGGTACGAACCAGGCCGAACCTTGCTTGGCTTCTGAGATCGGACGAGATCGGGCCTTTTCAGGGTGGTATGGCCGCGAGTGGTACTGCGCCTGCAGATGGACACCCATGAAATGTCGAAAAAGATGCGGGGTATGATGCTCACAGCACCTGGTATTCCCAAGGGGTCTCCCAATCAGGTACTAACCAGGCCGAACCATGCTTGGCTTCCGAGATCGGACGAGATTGGGCCTTTTCAGGGTGGTATGGCCGGGAGCGGTACTGCACTAGCAGATGGACACCCATGAAATGTCGAAAAAGGTGCGGGGTATGATGCTCACAGCATCTGGTATTCCCAAGCGGTCTCCCAATCAGGTACTAACCAGGCCGAACCATGCTTGGCTTCCGAGATCAGACGAGATCGGGCCTTTTCAGGGTGGTATGGCCGTGAGCGGTACTGCACCAGCAGATGGACACCCATGAAATGTCGAAAAAGATGCTGGGTATGATGCTCACAGCACCTGGTATTCCCAAGCGGTCTCCCAATCAGGCACTAAACGGGCCGAACCATGCTTGGCTGCCGAGACAGGACGAGATCGGGCCTTTTCAGGGTGGTATGGCCGAGAGCGGTACTGGTCTTGCAGATGGACACCCATGAAATGTCGAAAAAGATGCGGGGTATGAAGCTCACAGCACCTGGTATTCCCAAGCGGTCTCCCAATCAGGTACTAAACGGGCCGAACCATGCTTGGCTGCCGAGACAGGACGAGATCGGGCCTTTTCAGGGTGGTATGGCCGTGAGCGGTACTGCTCTTGCAGATGGACACCCATGAAATGTCGAAAAAGATGCGGGGTATGATGCTCACAGCACCTGGTATTCCCAAGCGGTCTCCCATTCAGGTACTAAACAGGCTGAACCATGCTTGGCTTTCGAGATCGGACGAGATCGGGCCTTTTCAGGGTGGTATGGCCGTGAGCGGTACTGCTCTTGCAGATGGACACCCATGAAATGTCGAAAAAGATGCGGGGTATGATGCTCACAGCACCTGGTATTCCCAAGCGGTCTCCCAATCAGGTACTAACCAGGCCGAACCATGCTTGGCTTCCGAGATCGGACGAGATCGGGCCTTTTCGGGGTGGTATGGCCGTGAGCGGTACTGCACTAGCAGATGGACACCCATGAAATGTCGAAAAAGATGCGGGGTATGATGCTCACAGCACCTGGTATTCCCAAGTGGTCTCCCAATCAGGTACTAACCAGGCCGAACCATGCTTGGCTTCCGAGATCGGACGAGATCGGGCCTTTTCAGGGTGGTATGGCCGTAAGCGGTACTGCTCTTGCAGATGGACACCCATGAAATGTCGAAAAAGATGCGGGGTATGATGCTCACAGCACTTGGTATTCCCAAGCGGTCTCCCAATCAGGTACTAAACGGGCCGAACCATGCTTGGCTGCCGAGACAGGACGAGATCGGGCCTTTTCAGGGTGGTATGGCCGTGAGCGGTACTGCACTAGCAGATGGACACCCATGAAATGTCGAAAAAGATGCGGGGTATGATGCTCACAGCACTTGGTATTCCCAAGCGGTCTCCCAATCAGGTACTAACCAGGCCGAACCATGCTTGGCTTCCGAGATCAGACGAGATCGGGCCTTTTCAGGGTGGTATGGCCGTGAGCGGTACTGCACCAGCAGATGGACACCCATGAAATGTCGAAAAAGATGCTGGGTATGATGCTCACAGCACCTGGTATTCCCAAGCGGTCTCCCAATCAGGTACTAAACGGGCCGAACCATGCTTGGCTGCCGAGACAGGACGAGATCGGGCCTTTTCAGGGTGGTATGGCCGTGAGCGGTACTGCATTAGCAGATGGACACCCATGAAATGTCGAAAAAGATGCGGGGTATGATGCTCACAGCACCTGGTATTCCCAAGCGGTCTCCCAATCAGGTACTAAACAGGCCGAACAATGCTTGGCTTCCGAGATCGGGCGAGATCGGGCCTTTTCAGGGTGGTATGGCCGTGAGCGGTACTGCTCTTGCAGATGGACACCCATGAAATGTCGAAAAAGATGCGGGGTATGATACTCACAGCACCTGGTATTCCCAAGCGGTCTCCCAATCAGGTACTAAACAGGCCGAACCATGCTTGGCTTCCGAGATCGGACGAGATCGGGCCTTTTCAGGGTGGTATGGCCGTGAGCGGTACTGCTCTTGCAGATGGACACCCATGAAATGTCGAAAAAGATGCGGGGTATGATGCTCACAGCACCTGGTATTCCCAAGCGGTCTCCCAATCAGGTACTAATCAGGCCGAACCATGCTTGGCTTCCGAGATCAGACGAGATCAGGCCTTTTCAGGGTGGTATGGCCGTGAGCGGTACTGCACCAGCAGATGGACACCCATGAAATGTCGAAAAAGATGCTGGGTATGATGCTCACAGCACCTGGTATTCCCAAGCGGTCTCCCAATCAGGTACTAACCAGGCCGAACAATGCTTGGCTTCCGAGATCGGAGGAGATCGGGCCTTTTCAGGGTGGTATAGCCGTGAGCGGTACTGCTCTTGCAGATGGACACCCATGAAATGTCGAAAAAGATGCGGGGTATGATGCTCACAGCACCTGGTATTCCCAAGCGGTCTCCCAATCAGGTACTAACCATGCCGAACCATGCTTGGCTTCCGAGATCGGACGAGATCGGGCCTTTTCGGGGTGGTATGGCCGTGAGCGGTACTGCACTAGCAGATGGACACCCATGAAATGTCGAAAAAGATGCGGGGTATGATGCTCACAGCACCTGGTATTCCCAAGCGGTCTCCCAATCAGGTACTAACCAGGCCGAACAATGCTTGGCTTCCGAGATCGGACGAGATCGGGCCTTTTCAGGGTGGTATGGCCGTGAGCGGTACTGCTCTTGCAGATGGACACCCATGAAATGTCGAAATAGATGCGGGGTATGATGCTCACAGCACTTGGTATTCCCAAGCGGTCTCCCAATCAGGTACTAAACGGGCCGAACCATGCTTGGCTGCCGAGACAGGACGAGATCGGGCCTTTTCAGGGTGGTATGGCCGTGAGCGGTACTGCTCTTGCAGATGGACACCCATGAAATGTCGAAAAAGATGCGGGGTATGATGCTCACAGCAGCTGGTATTCCCAAGCGGTCTCCCATTCAGGTACTAAACAGGCTGAACCATGCTTGGCTTCCGAGATCGGACGAGATCGGGCCTTTTCAGGGTGGTATGGCCGTGAGCAGTACTGCACTAGCAGATGGACACCCATGAAATGTCGAAAAAGATGCGGGGTATGATGCTCACAGCACTTGGTATTCCCAAGCGGTCTCCCAATCAGGTACTAAACAGGCCGAACCATGCTTGGCTTCCGAGATCGGACGAGATCGGGCCTTTTCAGGGTGGTATGGCCGTAAGCGGTACTGCACCAGCAGATGGACACCCATGAAATGTCGAAAAAGATGCGGGGTATGATGCTCACAGCACCTGGTATTCCCAAGCGGTCTCCCAATCAGGTACTAACCAGGCCGAACAATGCTTGGCTGCCGAGATCGGACGAGATCGGACGAGATCGGGCCTTATCAGGGTGGTATGGCCGTGAGCGGTACTGCTCTTGCAGATGGACACCCATGAAATGTCGAAAAAGATGCGGTGTATGATGCTCACAGCACCTGGATTTCCCAAGCGGTCTCCCAATCAGGTACTAACCAGGCCGAACCATGCTTGGCTGCCGAGATCAGACGAGATCGGACGAGATCGGGCCTTATCAGGGTGGTATGGCCGTGAGCGGTACTGCTCTTGCAGATGGACACCCATGAAATGTCGAAAAAGATGCAGGATATGATGCTCACAGCACCTGGTATTCCCAAGCGGTCTCCCAATCAGGTACTAACCAGGCCGAATCATGCTTGGCTGCCGAGATCGGACGAGATCGGGCCTTTTCAGGGTGGTATGGCCGTGAGCGGTACTGCTCTTGCAGATGGACACCCATGAAATGTCGAAAAAGATGCGGGGTATGGTGCTCACAGCACCTGGTATTCCCAAGCGGTCTCCCAATCAGGTACTAACCAGGCCGAACCATGCTTGGCTTCCGAGGTCGGACGAGATCGGGCCTTTTCAGGGTGGTATGGCCGTGAGCGGTACTGGGCTTGCAGATGGACACCCATGAAATGTCGAAAAAGATGCGGGGTATGACGCTCACAGCATCTGGTATTCCCAAGCGGTCTCCCAATCAGGTACTAACCAGGCCGAACAATGCTTGGCTGCAGAGATCGGACGAGATCGGGCCTTTTCAGGGTGGTATGGCCGTGAGCGGTATTGCCCTTGCAGATGGACACCCATGAAATGTCGAAAAAGATGCGGGGTATGATGCTCACAGCACCTGGTATTCCCAAGCGCTCTCCCAATCAGGTACTAACCAGGCCGAACCATGCTTGGCTTCCGAGATCGGACGAGATCGGGCCTTTTCAGGGTGGTATGGCCGTGAGCGGTACTGCTCTTGCAGATGGACACCCATGAAATGTCGAAAAAGATGCGGGGTATGATGCTCACAGCACCTGGTATTCCCAAGCGGTCTCCCAATCAGGTACTAACCAGGCCGAACCATGCTTGGCTTCCGAGATCGGACGAGGTCGGGCCTTTTCAGGGTGGTATGGCCATGGCAGGTACTGCTCTTGCAGATGGACACCCATGAAATGTCGAAAAAGATGCGGGGTATGATGCTCACAGCACCTGGTATTCCCAAGCGGTCTCCCAATCAGGTACTAACCAGGCCGAACCATGCTTGGCTGCCGAGATCGGACGAGATCGGGCCTTATCAGGGTGGTATGGCCGTGAGCGGTACTGCTCTTGCAGATGAACACCCATGAAATGTCGAAAAAGATGCGGGGTATGATGCTCACAGCACCTGGTATTCCCAAGCGGTCTCCCAATCAGGTACTAACCAGGCCGAACCATGCTTGGCTGCCGAGATCGGACGAGATCGGACGAGATCGGGCCTTTTCAGGGTGGTATGGCCGTGAGCGGTACTGCACTAGCAGATGGACACCCATGAAATGTCGAAAAAGATGCGGGGTATGATGCTCACAGCACCTGGCATTCCCAAGCGGTCTCCCAATCAGGTACTAAACAGGCCGAACCATGCTTGGCTTCCGAGATCGGGCGAGATCGGGCCTTTTCAGGGTGGTATGGCCGTGAGCGGTACTGCACCAGCAGATGGACACCCATGAAATGTCGAAAAAGATGCGGGGTATGATGCTCACAGCACCTGGTATTCCCAAGCGGTCTCCCAATCAGGTACTGACCAGGCCGAGCCATGCTTGGCTTCCGAGATCGGACGAGATCGGGCCTTTTCAGGGTGGTATGGCCGTGAGCGGTACTGTACTAGCAGATGGACACCCATGAAATGTCGAAAAAGATGCGGGGTATGATGCTCACAGCACCTGGTATTCCCAAGCGGTCTCCCAATCAGGTACTAACCAGGCCGAACCATGCTTGGCTGCCGAGATCGGACGAGAGCGGGCGAGATCGGGCCTTTTCAGGGTGGTATGGCCGTGAGCGGTACTGCACTAGCAGATGGACACCCATGAAATGTCGAAAAAGATGCGGGGTATGATGCTCAAAGTACCTGGTATTCCCAAGCGGTCTCCCAATCAGGTACTAAACAGGCCGAGCCATGCTTGGCTTCCGAGATCGGACGAGATCGGGCCTTTTCAGGGTGGTATGGCCGTGAGCGATACTGCACTAGCAGATGGACACCCATGAAATGTCGAAAAAGATGCGGGGTATGATGCTCACAGCACCTGGTATTCCCAAGCGGTCTCCCAATCAGGTACTAACCAGGCCGAACAATGCTTGGCTGCCGAGATCGGACGAGATCGGACGAGATCGGGCCTTATCAGGGTGGTATGGCCGTGAGCGGTACTGCTCTTGCAGATGGACACCCATGAAATGTCGAAAAAGATGCGGTGTATGATGCTCACAGCACCTGGATTTCCCAAGCGGTCTCCCAATCAGGTACTAACCAGGCCGAACCATGCTTGGCTGCCGAGATCAGACGAGATCGGACGAGATCGGGCCTTATCAGGGTGGTATGGCCGTGAGCGGTACTGCTCTTGCAGATGGACACCCATGAAATGTCGAAAAAGATGCAGGATATGATGCTCACAGCACCTGGTATTCCCAAGCGGTCTCCCAATCAGGTACTAACCAGGCCGAACCATGCTTGGCTGCCGAGATCGGACGAGATCGGGCCTTTTCAGGGTGGTATGGCCGTGAGCGGTACTGCTCTTGCAGATGGACACCCATGAAATGTCGAAAAAGATGCGGGGTATGGTGCTCACAGCACCTGGTATTCCCAAGCGGTCTCCCAATCAGGTACTAACCAGGCCGAACCATGCTTGGCTTCCGAGGTCGGACGAGATCGGGCCTTTTCAGGGTGGTATGGCCGTGAGCGGTACTGGGCTTGCAGATGGACACCCATGAAATGTCGAAAAAGATGCGGGGTATGACGCTCACAGCATCTGGTATTCCCAAGCGGTCTCCCAATCAGGTACTAACCAGGCCGAACAATGCTTGGCTGCAGAGATCGGACGAGATCGGGCCTTTTCAGGGTGGTATGGCCGTGAGCGGTATTGCCCTTGCAGATGGACACCCATGAAATGTCGAAAAAGATGCGGGGTATGATGCTCACAGCACCTGGTATTCCCAAGCGCTCTCCCAATCAGGTACTAACCAGGCCGAACCATGCTTGGCTTCCGAGATCGGACGAGATCGGGCCTTTTCAGGGTGGTATGGCCGTGAGCGGTACTGCTCTTGCAGATGGACACCCATGAAATGTCGAAAAAGATGCGGGGTATGATGCTCACAGCACCTGGTATTCCCAAGCGGTCTCCCAATCAGGTACTAACCAGGCCGAACCATGCTTGGCTGCCGAGATCGGACGAGATCGGGCCTTATCAGGGTGGTATGGCCGTGAGCGGTACTGCTCTTGCAGATGAACACCCATGAAATGTCGAAAAAGATGCGGGGTATGATGCTCACAGCACCTGGTATTCCCAAGCGGTCTCCCAATCAGGTACTAACCAGGCCGAACCATGCTTGGCTGCCGAGATCGGACGAGATCGGACGAGATCGGGCCTTTTCAGGGTGGTATGGCCGTGAGCGGTACTGCACTAGCAGATGGACACCCATGAAATGTCGAAAAAGATGCGGGGTATGATGCTCACAGCACCTGGCATTCCCAAGCGGTCTCCCAATCAGGTACTAAACAGGCCGAACCATGCTTGGCTTCCGAGATCGGGCGAGATCGGGCCTTTTCAGGGTGGTATGGCCGTGAGCGGTACTGCACCAGCAGATGGACACCCATGAAATGTCGAAAAAGATGCGGGGTATGATGCTCACAGCACCTGGTATTCCCAAGCGGTCTCCCAATCAGGTACTGACCAGGCCGAGCCATGCTTGGCTTCCGAGATCGGACGAGATCGGGCCTTTTCAGGGTGGTATGGCCGTGAGCGGTACTGTACTAGCAGATGGACACCCATGAAATGTCGAAAAAGATGCGGGGTATGATGCTCACAGCACCTGGTATTCCCAAGCGGTCTCCCAATCAGGTACTAACCAGGCCGAACCATGCTTGGCTGCCGAGATCGGACGAGAGCGGGCGAGATCGGGCCTTTTCAGGGTGGTATGGCCGTGAGCGGTACTGCACTAGCAGATGGACACCCATGAAATGTCGAAAAAGATGCGGGGTATGATGCTCAAAGTACCTGGTATTCCCAAGCGGTCTCCCAATCAGGTACTAAACAGGCCGAGCCATGCTTGGCTTCCGAGATCGGACGAGATCGGGCCTTTTCAGGGTGGTATGGCCGTGAGCGATACTGCACTAGCAGATGGACACCCATGAAATGTCGAAAAAGATGCGGGGTATGATGCTCACAGCACCTGGTATTCCCAAGCGGTCTCCCAATCAGGTACTAACCAGGCCGAACAATGCTTGGCTGCCGAGATCGGACGAGATCGGACGAGATCGGGCCTTATCAGGGTGGTATGGCCGTGAGCGGTACTGCTCTTGCAGATGGACACCCATGAAATGTCGAAAAAGATGCGGTGTATGATGCTCACAGCACCTGGATTTCCCAAGCGGTCTCCCAATCAGGTACTAACCAGGCCGAACCATGCTTGGCTGCCGAGATCAGACGAGATCGGACGAGATCGGGCCTTATCAGGGTGGTATGGCCGTGAGCGGTACTGCTCTTGCAGATGGACACCCATGAAATGTCGAAAAAGATGCAGGATATGATGCTCACAGCACCTGGTATTCCCAAGCGGTCTCCCAATCAGGTACTAACCAGGCCGAACCATGCTTGGCTGCCGAGATCGGACGAGATCGGGCCTTTTCAGGGTGGTATGGCCGTGAGCGGTACTGCTCTTGCAGATGGACACCCATGAAATGTCGAAAAAGATGCGGGGTATGGTGCTCACAGCACCTGGTATTCCCAAGCGGTCTCCCAATCAGGTACTAACCAGGCCGAACCATGCTTGGCTTCCGAGGTCGGACGAGATCGGGCCTTTTCAGGGTGGTATGGCCGTGAGCGGTACTGGGCTTGCAGATGGACACCCATGAAATGTCGAAAAAGATGCGGGGTATGACGCTCACAGCATCTGGTATTCCCAAGCGGTCTCCCAATCAGGTACTAACCAGGCCGAACAATGCTTGGCTGCAGAGATCGGACGAGATCGGGCCTTTTCAGGGTGGTATGGCCGTGAGCGGTATTGCCCTTGCAGATGGACACCCATGAAATGTCGAAAAAGATGCGGGGTATGATGCTCACAGCACCTGGTATTCCCAAGCGCTCTCCCAATCAGGTACTAACCAGGCCGAACCATGCTTGGCTTCCGAGATCGGACGAGATCGGGCCTTTTCAGGGTGGTATGGCCGTGAGCGGTACTGCTCTTGCAGATGGACACCCATGAAATGTCGAAAAAGATGCGGGGTATGATGCTCACAGCACCTGGTATTCCCAAGCGGTCTCCCAATCAGGTACTAACCAGGCCGAACCATGCTTGGCTTCCGAGATCGGACGAGGTCGGGCCCTTTCAGGGTGGTATGGCCATGGCAGGTACTGCTCTTGCAGATGGACACCCATGAAATGTCGAAAAAGATGCGGGGTATGATGCTCACAGCACCTGGTATTCCCAAGCGGTCTCCCAATCAGGTACTAACCAGGCCGAACCATGCTTGGCTGCCGAGATCGGACGAGATCGGGCCTTATCAGGGTGGTATGGCCGTGAGCGGTACCGCTCTTGCAGATGAACACCCATGAAATGTCGAAAAAGATGCGGGGTATGATGCTCACAGCACCTGGTATTCCCAAGCGGTCTCCCAATCAGGTACTAACCAGGCCGAACCATGCTTGGCTGCCGAGATCGGACGAGATCGGACGAGATCGGGCCTTTTCAGGGTGGTATGGCCGTGAGCGGTACTGCACTAGCAGATGGACACCCATGAAATGTCGAAAAAGATGCGGGGTATGATGCTCACAGCACCTGGCATTCCCAAGCGGTCTCCCAATCAGGTACTAAACAGGCCGAACCATGCTTGGCTTCCGAGATCGGGCGAGATCGGGCCTTTTCAGGGTGGTATGGCCGTGAGCGGTACTGCACCAGCAGATGGACACCCATGAAATGTCGAAAAAGATGCGGGGTATGATGCTCACAGCACCTGGTATTCCCAAGCGGTCTCCCAATCAGGTACTGACCAGGCCGAGCCATGCTTGGCTTCCGAGATCGGACGAGATCGGGCCTTTTCAGGGTGGTATGGCCGTGAGCGGTACTGTACTAGCAGATGGACACCCATGAAATGTCGAAAAAGATGCGGGGTATGATGCTCACAGCACCTGGTATTCCCAAGCGGTCTCCCAATCAGGTACTAACCAGGCCAAACCATGCTTGGCTGCCGAGATCGGACGAGAGCGGGCGAGATCGGGCCTTTTCAGGGTGGTATGGCCGTGAGCGGTACTGCACTAGCAGATGGACACCCATGAAATGTCGAAAAAGATGCGGGGTATGATGCTCAAAGTACCTGGTATTCCCAAGCGGTCTCCCAATCAGGTACTAAACAGGCCGAGCCATGCTTGGCTTCCGAGATCGGACGAGATCGGGCCTTTTCAGGGTGGTATGGCCGTGAGCGATACTGCACTAGCAGATGGACACCCATGAAATGTCGAAAAAGATGCGGGGTATGATGCTCACAGCACCTGGTATTCCCAAGCGGTCTCCCAATCAGGTACTAAACAGGCCGAACCATGCTTGGCTTCCGAGATCGGACGAGATCGGGCCTTATCAGGGTGGTATGGCCGTGAGCGGTACTGCACTAGCAGATGGACACCCATGAAATGTCGAAAAAAATGCGGGGTATGATGCTCACAGCACCTGGTATTCCGAAGCGGTCTCCCAATCAGGTACTAAACAAGCCGAACCATGCTTGGCTGCCGAGATCGGACGAGATCGGGCCTTTTCAGGGTGGTATGGCCGTGAGCGGTACTGCACTAGCAGATGGACACCCATGAAATGTCGAAAAAGATGCGGGGTATGATGCTCACAGCACCTGGTATTCCCAAGCGGTCTCCCAATCAGGTACTAAACAGGCCGAACCATGCTTGGCTTCCGAGATCGGACGAGATCGGGCCTTTTCAGGGTGGTATGGCCATGAGCGGTACTGCTCTTGCAGATGGACACCCATGAAATGTCGAAAAAGATGCGGGGTATGATGCTCACAGCACCTGGTATTCCCAAGCGGTCCCCCAATCAGGTACTAAACAGGCCGAACCATGCTCGGCTTCCGAGATCGGACGAGATCGGGCGAGATCGGGCCTTATCAGGGTGGTATGGCCGTGAGCGGTACTGCTCTTGCAGATGGACACCCATGAAATGTCGAAAAAGATGCGGGGTATGATGCTCACAGCACCTGGTATTCCCAAGCGGTCTCCCATTCAGGTACTAACCAGGCCGAACCATGCTTGGCTTCCGAGATCGGACGAGATCGGGCCTTTTCAGGGTGGTATGGCCGTGAGCGGTACTGCTTTTGCAGATGGACACCCATGAAATGTCGAAAAAGATGCGGGGTATGATGCTCACAGCACCTGGTATTCCCAAGCGGTTTCCCATTCAGGTACTAACCAGGCCGAACCATGCTTGGCTTCCGAGATCGGATGAGATCGGGCCTTTTCAGGGTGGTATGGCCGTGAGCGATACTGCACTAGCAGATGGACACCCATGAAATGTCGAAAAAGATGCGGGGTATGATGCTCACAGCACCTGGTATTCCCAAGCGGTCTCCCAATCAGGTACTAAACAGGCCGAACCATGCTTGGCTTCCGAGATCGGACGAGATCGGGCCTTATCAGGGTGGTATGGCCGTGAGCGGTACTGCACTAGCAGATGGACACCCATGAAATGTCGAAAAAAATGCGGGGTATGATGCTCACAGCACCTGGTATTCCGAAGCGGTCTCCCAATCAGGTACTAAACAAGCCGAACCATGCTTGGCTGCCGAGATCGGACGAGATCGGGCCTTTTCAGGGTGGTATGGCCGTGAGCGGTACTGCACTAGCAGATGGACACCCATGAAATGTCGAAAAAGATGCGGGGTATGATGCTCACAGCACCTGGTATTCCCAAGCGGTCTCCCAATCAGGTACTAAACAGGCCGAACCATGCTTGGCTTCCGAGATCGGACGAGATCGGGCCTTTTCAGGGTGGTATGGCCATGAGCGGTACTGCTCTTGCAGATGGACACCCATGAAATGTCGAAAAAGATGCGGGGTATGATGCTCACAGCACCTGGTATTCCCAAGCGGTCCCCCAATCAGGTACTAAACAGGCCGAACCATGCTCGGCTTCCAAGATCGGACGAGATCGGGCGAGATCGGGCCTTATCAGGGTGGTATGGCCGTGAGCGGTACTGCTCTTGCAGATGGACACCCATGAAATGTCGAAAAAGATGCGGGGTATGATGCTCACAGCACCTGGTATTCCCAAGCGGTTTCCCATTCAGGTACTAACCAGGCCGAACCATGCTTGGCTTCCGAGATCGGACGAGATCGGGCCTTTTCAGGGTGGTATGGCCGTGAGCGGTACTGCTTTTGCAGATGGACACCCATGAAATGTCGAAAAAGATGCGGGGTATGATGCTCACAGCACCTGGTATTCCCAAGCGGTCTCCCAATCAGGTACTAACCAGGCCGAACCATGCTTGGCTGCCGAGATCGGACGAGATCGGGCGAGATCGGGCCTTATCAGGGTGGTATGGCTGTGAGCGGTACTGCTCTTGCAGATGGACACCCATGAAATGTCGAAAAAGTTGCAGGGTATGATGCTCACAGCACCTGGTATTCCCAAGCTGTCTCCCAATCAGGTACTAACCAGGCCGAACGATGCTTGGCTGCCGAGATCGGACGAGATCGGACGAGATCGGGCCTTTTCAGGGTGGTATGGCCGTGAGCGGTACTGCACTAGCAGATGGACACCCATGAAATGTCGAAAAAGATGCGGGGTATGATGCTCACAGCACCTGGTATTCCCAAGCGGTCTCCCAATCAGGTACTAAACAGGCCAAACCATGCTTGGCTTCCGAGATCGGACGAGATCGGGCCTTATCAGGGTGGTATGGCCGTGAGCGGTACTGCTCTTGCAGATGGACAGCCATGAAATGTCGAAAAAGATGCGGGGTATGATGCTCACAGCACCTGGTATTCCCAAGCGGTCTCCCAATCAGGTACTGACCAGGCCGAACCATGCTTGGCTTCCGAGATCGGACGAGATCGGGCCTTTTCAGGGTGGTATGGCCGTGGGCGGTACTGTACAAGCAGATGGACACCCATGAAATGTCGAAAAAGATGCGGGGTATGATGCTCACAGCACCTGGTATTCCCAAGCGGTCTCCCAATCAGGTACTAACCAGGCCGAACCATGCTTGGCTGCCGAGATCGGACGAGAGCGGGCAAGATCGGGCCTTTTCAGGGTGGTATGGCCATGAGCGGTACTGCACTAGCAGATGGACACCCATGAAATGTCGAAAAAGATGCGGGGTATGATGCTCACAGCACCTGGTATTCCCAAGCGGTCTCCCAATCAGGTACTAAACAGGCCGAACCATGCTTGGCTGCCGAGATCGGACGAGATCGGGCCTCTTCAGGGTGGTATGGCCGTGAGCGGTACTGCACTAGCAGATGGACACCCATGAAATGTCGAAAAAGATGCGGGGTATGATGCTCACAGCACCTGGTATTCCCAAGCGGTCTCCCAATCAGGTACTAAACAGGCCGAATCATGCTTGGCTTCCGAGATCGGACGAGATCGGGCCTTTTCAGGGTGGTATGGCCGTGAGCGGCACTGCAATAGCAGATGGACACCCATGAAATGTCGAAAAAGATGCGGGGTATGATGCTCACAGCACCTGGTATTCCCAAGCGGTCTTCCAATCAGGTACTAAACAGGCCGAACCATGCTTGGCTTCCGAGATCGGGCCTTTTCAGGGTGGTATGGCCGTGAGCGGTACTGCACTAGCAGATGGACACCCATGAAATGTCGAAAAAGATGCGGGGTATGATGCTCACAGCACCTGGTATTCCCAAACGGTCTCCCAATCAGGTACGAACCAGGCCGAAACATGCTTGGCTTCCGAGATCAGGCGAGATCGGGCCTTTTCAGGGTGGTATGGCCGTGAGCGGTACTGCTTTTGCAGATGGACACCCATGAAATGTCGAAAAAGATGCGGGGTATGATGCTCACAGCACGTGGTATTCCCAAGCGGTCTCCCAATCAGGTACTAACCAGGCCGAAACATGCTTGGCTGCCGAGATCGGACGAGATCGGACGAGATCGGGCCTTTTCAGGGTGGTATGGCTGTGAGCGGTACTGCACTAGCAGATGGACACCCATGAAATGTCGAAAAAGATGCGGGGTATGATGCTCACAGCACCTGGTATTCCCAAGCGGTCTCCCAATCAGGTACTAACCAGGCCGAACCATGCTTGGCTTCCTAGATCGGACGAGATCGGACGAGATCGGGCCTTTTCAGGGTGGTATGGCCGTGAGCGGTACTGCACTAGCAGATGGACACCCATGAAATGTCGAAAAAGATGCGGGGTATGATGCTCACAGCACCTGGTATTCCCAGAAGGTCTCCCAACTAGGTACTAACCAGGCCGAACCATGCTTGGCTTTCGAAATCGGACGAGATCGGGCTTTTTCAGGGTGGTATGGCCGTGAGCGGTACTGCTCTTGCAGATGGACACCCATGAAATGTCGAAAAAGATGCGGGGTATGATGCTCACAGCACCTGGTATTCCCAATCGGTCTCCCAATCAGGTACTAACCAGGCCGACCCATGCTTGGCTGCCGAGATAGGACGAGATCGGGCGAGATCGGGCCTTATCAGGGTGGTATGGCCGTGAGCGGTACTGCTCTTGCAGATGGACACCCATGAAATGTCGAAAAAGATGCGGGGTATGATGCTCACAGCACCTGGTATTCCCAAGCGGTCTACCAATCAGCTACTAACCAGGCCGAACCATGCTTGGCTTCCGAAATCGGACGAGATCGGGCCTTTTCAGGGTGGTATGGCCGTGAGCGGTACTGCTCTTGCAGATGGACACCCATGAAATGTCGAAAAAGATGTGGGGTATGATGCTCACAGCACCTGGTATTCCCAAGCAGCCTCCCAATCAGGTACTAAACAGGCCGAACCATGCTTGGCTTCCGAGATCGGACGAGATCGGGCCTTTTCAGGGTGGTATGGCCGTGAGCGGTACTGCTCTTGCAGATGGACACCCATGAAATGTCGAAAAAGATGCGGGGTATGATGCTCACAGCACCTGGTATTCCCAAGCGGTCTCCCAATCAGGTACTAACCAGGCCGACCCATGCTTGGCTGCCGAGATAGGACGAGATCGGGCGAGATCGGGCCTTATCAGGGTGGTATGGCCGTGAGCGGTACTGCTCTTGCAGATGGACACCCATGAAATGTCGAAAAAGATGCGGGGTATGATGCTCACAGCACCTGGTATTCCCAAGCGGTCTCCCAATCAGCTACTAACCAGGCCGAACCATGCTTGGCTTCCGAAATCGGACGAGATCGGGCCTTTTCAGGGTGGTATGGCCGTGAGCGGTACTGCTCTTGCAGATGGACACCCATGAAATGTCGAAAAAGATGTGGGGTATGATGCTCACAGCACCTGGTATTCCCAAGCGGTCTCCCAATCAGGTACTAACCAGGCCGAACTTTGCTTGGCTTCCGAGATCGGACGAGATCAGGCTTTTTCAGGGTGGTATGGCCGTGAGCGGTACTGCTCTTGCAGATGGACACCCATGAAATGTCGAAAAAGATGCGGGGTATGATGCTCACAGCACCTGGTATTCCCAAGCGGTCTCCCAATCAGGTACTAAACAGGCCGAACCATGCTTGGCTGCCGAGATCGGACGAGATCGGGCCTTTTCAGGGTGGTATGGCCGTGAGCGGTACTGCACTAGCAAATGGACACCCATGAAATGTCGAAAAAGATGCGGGGTATGATGCTCACAGCACCTGGTATTCCCAAGCGGTCTCCCAATCAGGTACTAAACAGGCCGAACCATGCTTGGCTGCCGAGATCGGACGAGATCGGGCCTTTTCAGGGTGGTATGGCCGTGAGCGGTACTGCACTAGCAAATGGACACCCATGAAATGTCGAAAAAGATGCAGGGTATGATGCTCACAGCACCTGGTATTCCCAGAAGGTCTCCCAACTAGGTACTAACCAGGCCGAACCATGCTTAGCTTCCGAGATCGGATGAGATCGGGCCTTTTCAGGGTGGTATGGCCGTGAGCAATACTGATCTTGCAGATGGACACCCATGAAATGTCGAAAAAGATGCGGGGTATGATGCTCACAGCACCTGGTATTCCCAAGCGGTCTCCCAATCAGGTACTAACCAGGCCGAACTATGCTTGGCTTCCGAGATCGGGCGAGATCGGGCCTTTTCAGGGTGGTATGGCCGTGAGCGGTACTGCTCTTGCAGATGGACACCCATGAAATGTCGAAAAAGATGCGGGGTATGATGCTCACAGCACCTGGTATTCCCAAGCGGTCTCCCAATCAGGCACTAAACAGGCCGAACCATGCTTGGCTTCCAAGATCGGACGAGATCGGGCCTTTTCAGGGTGGTATGGCCGTGAGCGGTACCGTCCTTGCAGATGGACACCCATGAAATGTCGAAAAAGATGCGGGGTATGATGCTCAGAGCACCTGGTATTCCCAAGCGGTCTCCCAATCAGGTACTAAACAGGCCGAACCATGCTTGGCTTCCACGATCGGACGAGATCGGGCCTTTTCAGGGTGGTATGGCCGTGAGCGGTACTGCACTTGCAGATGGACACCCATGAAATGTCGAAAAAGATGCGGGGTATGGTGCTCACAGCATCTGGTATTCCCAAGCGGTCTCCCAATCAGGTACTAAACAGGCCGAACCATGCTTGGCTTCCGAGATCGGACGAGATCGGGCCTTTTCAGGGTGGTATGGCCGTGAGCGGTACTGCACTAGCAGATGGACACCCATGAAATGTCGAAAAAGATGCGAGGTATGATGCTCACAGCACCTGGTATTCCGAAGCGGTCTCCCAATCAGGTACTAAACAGACCGAACCATGCTTGGCTGCCGAGATCGGACGAGATCGGGCCTTTTCAGGGTGGTATGGCCGTGAGCAGTACTGCACTAGCAGATGGACACCCATGAAATGTCGAAAAAGATGCGGGGTATGATGCTCACAGCACCTGGTATTTCCAAGCGGTCTACCAATCAGGTACTAACCAGGCCGAACCATGCTTGGCTTCCAAGAACGGACGAGATCGGGCCTTTTCAGGGTGGTATGGCCGTGCGCGGTACTGCACTAGCAGATGGACACCCATGAAATGTCGAAAAAGATGCGGGGTACGATGCTCACAGCACCTGGTATTCCCAAGCGGTCTTCCAACCAGGTACTAACCAGGCCGAACCATGCTTGGCTTCCGAGAACGGACGAGATCGGGCCTTTTCAGGGTGGTATGGCCGTGAGCGGTACTGCTGTTGCAGATGGACACCCATGAAATGTCGAAAAAGATGCGGGGCATGGTTCTCACAGCACCTGATATTCCCAAGCGGTCTCCCAATCTGGTACTAAACAAGTCTAACCATGCTTGGCTTCCGAGATCGGACGAGATCGGGCCTTTTCAGGGTGGTATGGCCGTGAGCGGTACTGCACTAGCAGATGGACACCCATGAAATGTCGAAAAAGATGCGGGGTATGATGTACACAGCACCTGGTATTCCCAAGCGGACTCCCAATCAGGTACTAACCAGGCCGAACCATGCTTGGCTTCCAAGATCGGACGAGATCGGGCCTTTTCAGGGTGGTATGGCCGTGAGCGGTACTGCACTAGCAGATGGACACCCATGAAATGTCGAAAAAGATGCGGGGTATGATGCTCACAGCACCTGGTATTCCCAAGCGATCTCCCAATCAGGTACTAACCAGGCCGAACCATGCTTGGCTTCCGAGATCGGGCGAGATCGAGCCTTTTCAGGGTGGTATGGCCGTGAGCGGTACTGTTCTTGCAGATGGACACCCATGAAATGTCGAAAAAGATGCGGGGTATGATGCTCACAGCACCTGGTATTCCCAAGCGGTCTCCCAATCAGGTACTAACCAGGCCGAACCATGCTTGGCTTCCGAGTTCGGACGAGATTGGGCCTTTTCAGGGTGGTATGGCCGTGAGCGGTACTGCACTAGCAGATGGACACCCATGAAATGTCGAAAAAGATGCGGGGTATGAACTCACAGCACCTGGTATTCCCAAGCGGTCTCCCAATCAGGTACTAAACAGGCCGAACCATGCTTGGCTGCCGAGATCGGACGAGATCGGGCCTTTTCAGGGTGGTATGGCCGTGAGCGGTACTGCACTAGCAGATGGACACCCATGAAATGTCGAAAAAGACGCGGGGTATGATGCTCACAGCACCTGGTATTCCCAAGCAGTCTCCCAACCAGGTACTAACCAGGCCAAACCATGCTTGGCTTCCGAGATCGGACGAGATCGGGCCTTTTCAGGGTGGTATGGCCGTGTGCGGTACTGCTCATGCAGATGGACACCCATGAAATGTCGAAAAAGATGCAGGGTATGATGCTCACAGCACCTGGTATTCCCAAGCGGTCTCCCAATCAGGTACTAACCAGGCCGAACCATGCTTGGATTCCGAGATCGGGCGAGATCGGGCCTTTTCAGGGTGGTATGGCCGTGAGCGGTACTGCTCTTGCAGATGGACACCCATGAAATGTCGAAAAAGATGCGGCGTATGATGCTCACAGCACCTGGTATTCCCAAGCGGTCTCCCATTCAGGTACTAAACAGGCCGAACCATGCTTGGCTGCCGCGTTAGGACGAGATCGGGCCTTTTCAGGGTGGTATGGCCGTGAGCGGTACTGCTCTTGCAGATGGACACCCATGAAATGTCGAAAAAGATGCGGGGTATGATGCTCACAGCACCTGGTATTCCCAAGCGGTCTCCCAATCAGGTACTAAACAGGCCGAACCATGCTTGGCTGCCGAGATCGGACGAGATCGGGCCTTTTCAGGGTGGTATGGCCGTGAGCGGTACTGCACTAGCAGATGGACACCCATGAAATGTCGAAAAAGACGCGGGGTATGATGCTCACAGCACCTGGTATTCCCAAGCAGTCTCCCAACCAGGTACTAACCAGGCCAAACCATGCTTGGCTTCCGAGATCGGACGAGATCGGGCCTTTTCAGGGTGGTATGGCCGTGTGCGGTACTGCTCATGCAGATGGACACCCATGAAATGTCGAAAAAGATGCAGGGTATGATGCTCACAGCACCTGGTATTCCCAAGCGGTCTCCCAATCAGGTACTAACCAGGCCGAACCATGCTTGGATTCCGAGATCGGGCGAGATCGGGCCTTTTCAGGGTGGTATGGCCGTGAGCGGTACTGCTCTTGCAGATGGACACCCATGAAATGTCGAAAAAGATGCGGCGTATGATGCTCACAGCACCTGGTATTCCCAAGCGGTCTCCCATTCAGGTACTAAACAGGCCGAACCATGCTTGGCTGCCGCGATCGGACGAGATCGGGCCTTTTCAGGGTGGTATGGCCGTGAGCGGTACTGCTCTTGCAGATGGACACCCATGAAATGTCGAAAAAGATGCGGGGTATGATGCTCACAGCACCTGGTATTCCCAAGCGGTCTCCCAATCAGGTACTAACCAGGCCGAACCATGCTTGGCTTCCGAGATCGGACAATCGGGCCTTTTCAGGGTGGTATGGCCGTGAGCGGTACTGCACTAGCAGATGGACACCCATGAAATGTCGAAAAAGATGCGGGGTATGATGCTCACAGCACCTGGTATTTCCAAGCAGTCTCCCAATCAGGTACTAACCAGGCCGAACCATGCTTGGCTTTCCGAGATCGGACGAGATCGGGCCTTTTCAGGGTGGTATGGCCGTGAGCGGTACTGCACTAGCAGATGGACACCCAAGAAATGTCAAAAAAGATGCGGGGTATGATGCTCACAGCACCTGGTATTTCCAAGCGGTCTCCCAATCAGGTACTAACCAGTCCGAACCATGCCTGGCTTCCGAGATCGGACGAGATCGGGCCTTTTCAGGGTGGTATGGCCGTGAGCGGTACTGCTCTTGCAGATGGACACCCATGAAATGTCGAAAAAGATGCAGGGTATGATGCTCACAGCACCTGGTATTCCCAAGCGGTCTCCCAATCAGGTAGTAACCAGGCCGAATCATGCTTGGCTGCCGAGATCGGGCGAGATCGGGCCTTTTCAGGGTGGTATGGCCGTGAGCAGTACTGCTCTTGCAGATGGACACCCATTAAATGTCGAAAAAGATGCGGGGTATGATGCTCACAGCACCTGGTATTTCCAAGCGGTCTCCCAATCAGGTACTAACCAGGCCTAACCATGCTTGGCTTCCGAGATCGGACAATCGGGCCTTTTCAGGGTGGTATGGCCGTGAGCGGTACTGCACCACCAGATGGACACCCATGAAATGTCGAAAAAGATGCGGGGTATGATGCTCACAGCACCTGGTATTCCCAAGCGGTCTCCCAATCAGCTACGAACCAGGCCGAACCATGCTTGGCTTCCGAAATCGGACGAGATCGGGCCTTTTCAGGGTGGTATGGCCGAGAGCGGTACTGCTCTTGCAGATGGACACCCATGAAATGTCGAAAAAGATGCGGGGTATGATGCTCACAGCACCTGGTATTCCCAAGCAGTCTCCCAATCAGGTACTAAACAGGCCGAACCATGCTCGGCTTCCGAGATCGGACGAGATCGGGCGAGATCGGGCCTTATCAGGGTGGTATGGCCGTGAGCGGTACTGCTCTTGCAGATGGACACCCATGAAATGTCGAAAAAGATGCGGGGTATGATGCTCACAGCACCTGGTATTCCCAAGCGGTCTCCCAATCAGGTACTAACCAGGCCGAACCATGCTTGGCTTCCGAGATCGGACGAGATCGGGCGAGATCGGGCCTTATCAGGGTGGTATGACCGTGAGCGGTACTCTCCTTGCAGATGGACACCCATGAAATGTCGAAAAAGATGCGGGGTATGATGCTCACAGCACCTGGTATTCCCAAGCGGTCTCCCAATCAAGTACTAACCAGGCCGAACCATGCTTGGCTGCCGAAATCGGACGAGATCGGGCGAGATCGGGCCTTATCAGGGTGGTATGGCTGTGAGCGGTACTGCTCTTGCAGATGGACACCCATGAAATGTCGAAAAAGATGCAGGGTATGATGCTCACAGAACCTGGTATTCCCAAGCGGTCTCCCAATCAGGTACTAACCAGGCCGGACCATGCTTGGCTTCCGAGATCGGGCCTTTTCAGGGTGGTATGGCCTTGAGCGGTACTGCTTTTGCAGATGGACACCCATGAAATGTCGAAAAAGATGCGGGGTATGATGCTCACAGCACCTGGTATTCCGAAGCGGTCTCCCAATCAGGTACTAAACAGGCCGAACCATGCTTGGCTGCCGAGATCGGACAAGATCGGGCCTTTTCAGGGTGGTATGGCCGTGAGCGGTACTGCACTAGCAGATGGACACCCATGAAATGTCGAAAAAGATGCGGGGTATGATGCTCACAGCACCTGGTATTCCGAAGCGGTCTCCCAATCAGGTACTAAACAGGCCGAACGATGCTTGGCTGCCGAGATCGGACGAGATCGGGCCTTTTCAGGGTGGTATGGCCGTGAGCGGTACTGCACTAGCAGATGGACACCAATGAAATGTCGAAAAAGATGCAGGGTATGATGCTCACAGAACCTGGTATTCCCAAGCAGTCTCCCAATCAGGTACTAACCAGGCCGGACCATGCTTGGCTTCCGAGATCGGGCCTTTTCAGGGTGGTATGGCCTTGAGCGGTACTGCTTTTGCAGATGGACACCCATGAAATGTCGAAAAAGATGCGGGGTATGATGCTCACAGCACCTGGTATTCCCAAGCGGTGTCCCAATCAGGTACTAAACAGGCCAAACCATGCTTGGCTTCCGAGATCGGACGAGAACGGGCCTTTTCAGGGTGGTATGGCCGTGAGCGGTACTGCTCCTGCAGATGGACACCCATGAAATGTCGAAAAAGATGCGGGGTATGATGCTCACTGCACCTGGTATTCCCAAGCGGTCTCCCAATCAGGTACTAACCAGGCCGAACCATGCTTGGCTTCCGAGATCGGACGAGATCGGGCCTTTTCAGGGTGGTATGGCCGTGAGCGGTACTGCTCTTGCAGATGGACACCCATGAAATGTCGAAAAAGATGCGGGGTATGATGCTCACAGGACCTGGTATTCGCAAGCGGTCTCCCAATCAGGTACTGACCAGGCCGGACCATACTTGGCTTCCGAGATCGGACGAGATCGGGCCTTTTCAGGGTGGTATGGCCGTGAGCGGTACTGTACTAGCAGATGGACACCCATGAAATGTCGAAAAAGATGCGGGGTATGATGCTCACAGCACCTGGTATTCCCAAGCGGTCTCCCAATCAGGTACTAACCAGGCCGAACCATGCTTGGCTGCCGAGATCGGACGAGAGCGGGCGAGATCGGGCCTTATCAGGGTGGTATGGCCGTGAGCGGTACTGCTCTTGCAGATGGACACCCATGAAATGTCGAAAAAGATGCGGGGTATGATGCTCACAGCACCTGGTATTCCCAAGCGGTCTCCCAATCAGGTACTAACCAGGCCGGACCATGCTTGGCTTCCGAGATCGGAGGAGATCGGGCCTTTTCAGGGTGGTATGGCCGTGAGCGGTACTGCTCCTGCAGATGGACACCCATGAAATGTCGAAAAAGATGCGGGGTATGATGCTCACAGCACCTGGTATTCCCAAGCGGTCTCCCAATCAGGTACTAACCAGGCCGAACCATGCTTGGCTTCCGAGATCGGACGAGATCGGGCCTTTTCAGGGTGGTATGGCCGTGAGCGGTACTGCACTAGCAGATGGACACCCATGAAATGTCGAAAAAGATGCGGGGTATGATGCTCACAGCACCTGGTATTCCCAAGCGGTCTCCTAATCAGGTACTGACCAGGCCGAACCATGCTTGGCTTCCGAGATCGAACGAGATCGGGCCTTTTCAGGGTGGTATGGCCGTGAGCGGTACTGTACTAGCAGATGGACACCCATGAAATGTCGAAAAAGATGCGGGGTATGATGCTCACAGCACCTGGTATTCCCAAGCGGTCTCCCAATCAGGTACTAACCAGGCCGAACCATGCTTGGCTGCCGAGATCGGACGAGATCGGACGAGATCGGGCCTTTTCAGGGTGGTATGGCAGTGAGCGGTACTGCTCTTGCAGATGGACACCCATGAAATGTCGAAAAAGATGCAGGGTATGATGCTCACAGCACCTGGTATTCCCAAGCGGTCTCCCAATCAGGTACTAAACAGGCCGAACCATGCTTGGCTTCCGAGATCAGACGAGATCGGGCCTTTTCAGGGTGGTATGGCCGTGAGCGGTACTGCACTAGCAGATGGACACCCATGAAATGTCGAAAAAGATGCGGGGCAAGATGCTCACAGCACCTGGTATTCCCAAGCGGTCTCCCAATCAGGTACTAACCAGGCCGAAACATGCTTGGCTTCCGAGATCGGATGAGATTTGGCCTTTTCAGGGTGGTATGGCCATGAGCGGTACTGCTCTTGCAGATGGACACCCATGAAATGTCGAAAAAGATGCGGGGTATGATGCTCACAGCACCTGGTATTCCCAAGCGGTCCCCCAATCAGGTACTAAACAGGCCGAACCATGCTCGGCTTCCGAGATCGGACGAGATCGGGCGAGATCGGGCCTTATCAGGGTGGTATGGCCGTGAGCGGTACTGCTCTTGCAGATGGACACCCATGAAATGTCGAAAAAGATGCGGGGTATGATGCTCACAGCACCTGGTATTCCCAAGCGGTCTCCCAATCAGGTACTAACCAGACCGAACCATGCTTGGCTTCCGAGATCGGACGAGATCGGGCCTTTTCAGGGTGGTATGGCCGTGAGCGGTACTGCTCTTGCAGATGGACACCCATGAAATGTCGAAAAAGATGCGGGGTATGATGCTCACAGCACCTGGTATTCCCAAGCGGTCTCCCAATCAGGTACTAACCAGGCCGAACCATGCTTGGCTTCTGAGATCGGACGAGATCGGGCCTTTTCAGGGTGGTATGGCCATGAGCGGTACTCTCCTTGCAGATGGACACCCATGAAATGTCGAAAAAGATGCGGGGTATGATGCTCACAGCACCTGGTATTCCCAAGCGGTTTCCCAATCAGGTACTAACCAGGCCGAACCATGCTTGGCTGCCGAGATCGGACGAGATCGGGCGAGATCGGGCCTTATCAGGGTGGTATGGCTGTGAGCGGTACTGCTCTTGCAGATGGACACCCATGAAATGTCGAAAAAGTTGCAGGGTATGATGCTCACAGCACCTGGTATTCCCAAGCGGTCTCCCAATCAGGTACTAACCAGGCCGAACGATGCTTGGCTGCCGAGATCGGACGAGATCGGACGAGATCGGGCCTTTTCAGGGTGGTATGGCCGTGAGCGGTACTGCACTAGCAGATGGACACCCATGAAATGTCGAAAAAGATGCGGGGTATGATGCTCACAGCACCTGGTATTCCCAAGCGGTCTCCCAATCAGGTACTAAACAGGCCGAACCATGCTTGGCTGCCGAGATCGGACGAGATCGGGCCTTTTCAGGGTGGTATGGCCGTGAGCGGTACTGCACTAGCAGATGGACACCCATGAAATGTCGAAAAAGATGCGGGGTATGATGCTCACAGCACCTGGTATTCCCAAGCGGTCTCCCAATCAGGTACTAACCAGGCCGGACCATGCTTGGCTTCTGAGATCGGACGAGATCGGGCCTTTTCAGGGTGGTATGGCCGTGAGCGGTACTGTTCTTGCAGATGGACACCCATGAAATGTCGAAAAAGATGCGGGGTATGATGCTCACGGCACCTGGTATTCCCAAGCGGTCTCCCAATCAGGTACTAACCAGGCCGTACCATGCTTGGCTTCCGAGATCGAACGAGATCGGGCCTTTTCAGGGTGGTATGGCCGTGAGCGGTACTGCACTTGCAGATGGACACCCATGAAATGTCGAAAAAGATGCGGGGTATGATGCTCACAGCACCTGGTATTCCCAAGCGGTCTCCCAATCAGGTACTAACCAGGCCGAACCATGCTTGGCTTCCGAGATCGGACGAGATCGGGCCTTTTCGGGGTGGTATGGCCGTGAGCGGTACTGCTTTTGCAGATGGACACCCATGAAATGTCGAAAAAGATGCGGGGTATGATACTCACAGCACCTGGTATTCCCAAGCGGTCTCCCAATCAGGTACTAAACAGGCCGAACCATGCTTGGCTTCCGAGATCGGAGGATATCGGGCCTTTTCAGGGTGGTATGGCCGTGAGCGGTACTGCTCTTGCAGATGGACACCCATGAAATGTCGAAAAAGATGCGGGGTATGATGCTCACAGCACCTGGTATTCCCAAGCGGTCTCCCAATCAGGTACTAACCAGGCCGAACTATGCTTGGCTTTCGAGATCGGACGAGATCGGGCCTTTTCAGGGTGGTATGGCCGTGAGCAGTACTGCTCCTGCAGATGGACACCCATGAAATGTCGAAAAAGATGCGGGGCATGACGCTCACAGCACCTGGTATTCCCAAGCGGTCTCCCAATCAGGTACTAACCAGGCCAAACCATGCTTGGCTGCCAAGATCGGACAAGATCGGGCCTTTTCAGGGTGGTATGGCCGTGAGCGGTACTGCTCTTGCAGATGGACACCCATGAAATGTCGAAAAAGATGCGGGGTATGATGCTCACAGCACCTGGTATTCCCAAACGGTCTCCCAATCAGGTACTAACCAGGCCGAACCATGCTTGGCTTCCGAGATTAGACAAGATCGGGCCTTTTCAGGGTGGTATGGCCGTGAGCAGTACTGCTCCTGCAGATGGACACCCATGAAATGTCGAAAAAGATGCGGGGTATGATGCTCACAGCACCTGGTATTCCCAAGCGGTCTCCCAATCAGGTACTAACCAGGCCGAACCATGCTTGGCTGCCGAGATCGGACGAGATCGGGCGAGATCGGGCCTTTTCAGGGTGGTATGGCCGTGAGCTGTACTGCTTTTGCAGATGGACACCCATGAAATGTCGAAAAAGATGCGGGGTATGATGCTCACAGCACCTGGTATTCCCAAGCGGTCTCCCAATCAGGTACTAAACAGGCCGAACCATGCTTGGCTGCCGAGATCGGACGAGATCGGGCCTTTTCAGGGTGGTATGGCCGTGAGCGGTACTGCTCTTGCAGATGGACACCCATGAAATGTCGAAAAAGATGCGGGGTATGATGCTCACAGCACCTGGTATTCCCAAGCGGTCTCCCAATCAGATACTAACCAGGCCGAACGATGCTTGGCTTCCGAGATCGGACGAGATCGGGCCTTTTCAGGGTGGTATGGCCGTGAGCGGTACTGCTCTTGCAGATGGACACCCATGAAATGTCGAAAAAGATGCGGGGTATGATGCTCACTGCACCTGGTATTCCCAAGCGGTCTCCCATTCAGGTACTAACCTGGCCGAATCATGCTTGGCTGCCGAGATCGGACGAGATCAGGCCTTATCAGGGTGGTATGGCCGTGAGCGGTACTGCTCTTGCAGATGGACACCCATGAAATGTCGAAAAAGATGCGGGGTATGATGCTCACAGCACCTGGTATTCCCAAGCGGTCTCCCAATCAGGTACTAACCAGGCCGAACCATGCTTGGCTTCCGAGATCGGACGAGATCGGGCCTTTTCAGGGTGGTATGGCCGTGAGCGGTACTGCGCATGCAGATGGACACCCATGAAATGTCGAAAAAGATGCGGGGTATGACGCTCACAGCACCTGGTATTCCCAAGCGGTCTCCCATTCAGGTACTAAACAGGCCGAACCATGCTTGGCTTCCGAGATCGGACGAGATCGGACGAGATCGGGCCTTTTCAGGGTGGTATGGCCGTGAGCGGTACTGCTCTTGCAGATGGACACCCATGAAATGTCGAAAAAGATGCGGGGTATGATGCTCACAGGACCTGGTATTCCCAAGCGGTCTCCCAATCAGGTACTAACCAGGCCGAACCATGCTTGGCTTCCGAGTTTGGACGAGATCGGGCCTTTTCAGGGTGGTATGGCCTTGAGCGGTACTGCTCTTGCAGATGGACACCCATGAAATGTCGAAAAAGATGCGGGGTATGATGCTCACAGCACCTGGTATTCCCAAGCGGTCTCCCAATCAGGTACTAAACAGGCCGAACCATGCTTGGCTTCCGAGATCGGACGAGATCGGGCCTTTTCAGGGTGGTATGGCCGTGAGCAGTACTGCTCTTGCAGATGGACACCCATGAAATGTCGAAAAAGATGCGGGGTATGATGCTCACAGCACCTGGTATTCCCAAGCGGTCTCCCAATCAGGTACTAACCAGGCCGTACCATGCTTGGCTTCCGAGATCGGACGAGATCGGGCGAGATCGGGCCTTATCAGGGTGGTATGACCGTGAGCGGTACTCTCCTTGCAGATGGACACCCATGAAATGTCGAAAAAGATGCGGGGTATGATGCTCACAGCACCTGGTATTCCCAAGCGGTCTCCCAATCAAGTACTAACCAGGCCGAACCATGCTTGGCTGCCGAAATCGGACGAGATCGGGCGAGATCGGGCCTTATCAGGGTGGTATGGCTGTGAGCGGTACTGCTCTTGCAGATGGACACCCATGAAATGTCGAAAAAGATGCAGGGTATGATGCTCACAGAACCTGGTATTCCCAAGCGGTCTCCCAATCAGGTACTAACCAGGCCGGACCATGCTTGGCTTCCGAGATCGGGCCTTTTCAGGGTGGTATGGCCTTGAGCGGTACTGCTTTTGCAGATGGACACCCATGAAATGTCGAAAAAGATGCGGGGTATGATGCTCACAGCACCTGGTATTCCGAAGCGGTCTCCCAATCAGGTACTAAACAGGCCGAACCATGCTTGGCTGCCGAGATCGGACAAGATCGGGCCTTTTCAGGGTGGTATGGCCGTGAGCGGTACTGCACTAGCAGATGGACACCCATGAAATGTCGAAAAAGATGCGGGGTATGATGCTCACAGCACCTGGTATTCCGAAGCGGTCTCCCAATCAGGTACTAAACAGGCCGAACGATGCTTGGCTGCCGAGATCGGACGAGATCGGGCCTTTTCAGGGTGGTATGGCCGTGAGCGGTACTGCACTAGCAGATGGACACCAATGAAATGTCGAAAAAGATGCAGGGTATGATGCTCACAGAACCTGGTATTCCCAAGCAGTCTCCCAATCAGGTACTAACCAGGCCGGACCATGCTTGGCTTCCGAGATCGGGCCTTTTCAGGGTGGTATGGCCTTGAGCGGTACTGCTTTTGCAGATGGACACCCATGAAATGTCGAAAAAGATGCGGGGTATGATGCTCACAGCACCTGGTATTCCCAAGCGGTGTCCCAATCAGGTACTAAACAGGCCAAACCATGCTTGGCTTCCGAGATCGGACGAGAACGGGCCTTTTCAGGGTGGTATGGCCGTGAGCGGTACTGCTCCTGCAGATGGACACCCATGAAATGTCGAAAAAGATGCGGGGTATGATGCTCACTGCACCTGGTATTCCCAAGCGGTCTCCCAATCAGGTACTAACCAGGCCGAACCATGCTTGGCTTCCGAGATCGGACGAGATCGGGCCTTTTCAGGGTGGTATGGCCGTGAGCGGTACTGCTCTTGCAGATGGACACCCATGAAATGTCGAAAAAGATGCGGGGTATGATGCTCACAGGACCTGGTATTCGCAAGCGGTCTCCCAATCAGGTACTGACCAGGCCGGACCATACTTGGCTTCCGAGATCGGACGAGATCGGGCCTTTTCAGGGTGGTATGGCCGTGAGCGGTACTGTACTAGCAGATGGACACCCATGAAATGTCGAAAAAGATGCGGGGTATGATGCTCACAGCACCTGGTATTCCCAAGCGGTCTCCCAATCAGGTACTAACCAGGCCGAACCATGCTTGGCTGCCGAGATCGGACGAGAGCGGGCGAGATCGGGCCTTATCAGGGTGGTATGGCCGTGAGCGGTACTGCTCTTGCAGATGGACACCCATGAAATGTCGAAAAAGATGCGGGGTATGATGCTCACAGCACCTGGTATTCCCAAGCGGTCTCCCAATCAGGTACTAACCAGGCCGGACCATGCTTGGCTTCCGAGATCGGAGGAGATCGGGCCTTTTCAGGGTGGTATGGCCGTGAGCGGTACTGCTCCTGCAGATGGACACCCATGAAATGTCGAAAAAGATGCGGGGTATGATGCTCACAGCACCTGGTATTCCCAAGCGGTCTCCCAATCAGGTACTAACCAGGCCGAACCATGCTTGGCTTCCGAGATCGGACGAGATCGGGCCTTTTCAGGGTGGTATGGCCGTGAGCGGTACTGCACTAGCAGATGGACACCCATGAAATGTCGAAAAAGATGCGGGGTATGATGCTCACAGCACCTGGTATTCCCAAGCGGTCTCCTAATCAGGTACTGACCAGGCCGAACCATGCTTGGCTTCCGAGATCGAACGAGATCGGGCCTTTTCAGGGTGGTATGGCCGTGAGCGGTACTGTACTAGCAGATGGACACCCATGAAATGTCGAAAAAGATGCGGGGTATGATGCTCACAGCACCTGGTATTCCCAAGCGGTCTCCCAATCAGGTACTAACCAGGCCGAACCATGCTTGGCTGCCGAGATCGGACGAGATCGGACGAGATCGGGCCTTTTCAGGGTGGTATGGCAGTGAGCGGTACTGCTCTTGCAGATGGACACCCATGAAATGTCGAAAAAGATGCAGGGTATGATGCTCACAGCACCTGGTATTCCCAAGCGGTCTCCCAATCAGGTACTAAACAGGCCGAACCATGCTTGGCTTCCGAGATCAGACGAGATCGGGCCTTTTCAGGGTGGTATGGCCGTGAGCGGTACTGCACTAGCAGATGGACACCCATGAAATGTCGAAAAAGATGCGGGGCAAGATGCTCACAGCACCTGGTATTCCCAAGCGGTCTCCCAATCAGGTACTAACCAGGCCGAAACATGCTTGGCTTCCGAGATCGGATGAGATTTGGCCTTTTCAGGGTGGTATGGCCATGAGCGGTACTGCTCTTGCAGATGGACACCCATGAAATGTCGAAAAAGATGCGGGGTATGATGCTCACAGCACCTGGTATTCCCAAGCGGTCCCCCAATCAGGTACTAAACAGGCCGAACCATGCTCGGCTTCCGAGATCGGACGAGATCGGGCGAGATCGGGCCTTATCAGGGTGGTATGGCCGTGAGCGGTACTGCTCTTGCAGATGGACACCCATGAAATGTCGAAAAAG
Source organism: Stigmatopora nigra (assembly GCF_051989575.1). Lineage (NCBI taxonomy): Eukaryota > Metazoa > Chordata > Actinopteri > Syngnathiformes > Syngnathidae > Stigmatopora > Stigmatopora nigra. The sequence continues at coordinate 2,643,257 of NW_027551603.1, forward strand.
ATGCGGGGTATGATGCTCACAGCACCTGGTATTCCCAAGCGGTCTCCCAATCAGGTACTAACCAGACCGAACCATGCTTGGCTTCCGAGATCGGACGAGATCGGGCCTTTTCAGGGTGGTATGGCCGTGAGCGGTACTGCTCTTGCAGATGGACACCCATGAAATGTCGAAAAAGATGCGGGGTATGATGCTCACAGCACCTGGTATTCCCAAGCGGTCTCCCAATCAGGTACTAACCAGGCCGAACCATGCTTGGCTTCTGAGATCGGACGAGATCGGGCCTTTTCAGGGTGGTATGGCCATGAGCGGTACTCTCCTTGCAGATGGACACCCATGAAATGTCGAAAAAGATGCGGGGTATGATGCTCACAGCACCTGGTATTCCCAAGCGGTTTCCCAATCAGGTACTAACCAGGCCGAACCATGCTTGGCTGCCGAGATCGGACGAGATCGGGCGAGATCGGGCCTTATCAGGGTGGTATGGCTGTGAGCGGTACTGCTCTTGCAGATGGACACCCATGAAATGTCGAAAAAGTTGCAGGGTATGATGCTCACAGCACCTGGTATTCCCAAGCGGTCTCCCAATCAGGTACTAACCAGGCCGAACGATGCTTGGCTGCCGAGATCGGACGAGATCGGACGAGATCGGGCCTTTTCAGGGTGGTATGGCCGTGAGCGGTACTGCACTAGCAGATGGACACCCATGAAATGTCGAAAAAGATGCGGGGTATGATGCTCACAGCACCTGGTATTCCCAAGCGGTCTCCCAATCAGGTACTAAACAGGCCGAACCATGCTTGGCTGCCGAGATCGGACGAGATCGGGCCTTTTCAGGGTGGTATGGCCGTGAGCGGTACTGCACTAGCAGATGGACACCCATGAAATGTCGAAAAAGATGCGGGGTATGATGCTCACAGCACCTGGTATTCCCAAGCGGTCTCCCAATCAGGTACTAACCAGGCCGGACCATGCTTGGCTTCTGAGATCGGACGAGATCGGGCCTTTTCAGGGTGGTATGGCCGTGAGCGGTACTGTTCTTGCAGATGGACACCCATGAAATGTCGAAAAAGATGCGGGGTATGATGCTCACGGCACCTGGTATTCCCAAGCGGTCTCCCAATCAGGTACTAACCAGGCCGTACCATGCTTGGCTTCCGAGATCGAACGAGATCGGGCCTTTTCAGGGTGGTATGGCCGTGAGCGGTACTGCACTTGCAGATGGACACCCATGAAATGTCGAAAAAGATGCGGGGTATGATGCTCACAGCACCTGGTATTCCCAAGCGGTCTCCCAATCAGGTACTAACCAGGCCGAACCATGCTTGGCTTCCGAGATCGGACGAGATCGGGCCTTTTCGGGGTGGTATGGCCGTGAGCGGTACTGCTTTTGCAGATGGACACCCATGAAATGTCGAAAAAGATGCGGGGTATGATACTCACAGCACCTGGTATTCCCAAGCGGTCTCCCAATCAGGTACTAAACAGGCCGAACCATGCTTGGCTTCCGAGATCGGAGGATATCGGGCCTTTTCAGGGTGGTATGGCCGTGAGCGGTACTGCTCTTGCAGATGGACACCCATGAAATGTCGAAAAAGATGCGGGGTATGATGCTCACAGCACCTGGTATTCCCAAGCGGTCTCCCAATCAGGTACTAACCAGGCCGAACTATGCTTGGCTTTCGAGATCGGACGAGATCGGGCCTTTTCAGGGTGGTATGGCCGTGAGCAGTACTGCTCCTGCAGATGGACACCCATGAAATGTCGAAAAAGATGCGGGGCATGACGCTCACAGCACCTGGTATTCCCAAGCGGTCTCCCAATCAGGTACTAACCAGGCCAAACCATGCTTGGCTGCCAAGATCGGACAAGATCGGGCCTTTTCAGGGTGGTATGGCCGTGAGCGGTACTGCTCTTGCAGATGGACACCCATGAAATGTCGAAAAAGATGCGGGGTATGATGCTCACAGCACCTGGTATTCCCAAACGGTCTCCCAATCAGGTACTAACCAGGCCGAACCATGCTTGGCTTCCGAGATTAGACAAGATCGGGCCTTTTCAGGGTGGTATGGCCGTGAGCAGTACTGCTCCTGCAGATGGACACCCATGAAATGTCGAAAAAGATGCGGGGTATGATGCTCACAGCACCTGGTATTCCCAAGCGGTCTCCCAATCAGGTACTAACCAGGCCGAACCATGCTTGGCTGCCGAGATCGGACGAGATCGGGCGAGATCGGGCCTTTTCAGGGTGGTATGGCCGTGAGCTGTACTGCTTTTGCAGATGGACACCCATGAAATGTCGAAAAAGATGCGGGGTATGATGCTCACAGCACCTGGTATTCCCAAGCGGTCTCCCAATCAGGTACTAAACAGGCCGAACCATGCTTGGCTGCCGAGATCGGACGAGATCGGGCCTTTTCAGGGTGGTATGGCCGTGAGCGGTACTGCTCTTGCAGATGGACACCCATGAAATGTCGAAAAAGATGCGGGGTATGATGCTCACAGCACCTGGTATTCCCAAGCGGTCTCCCAATCAGATACTAACCAGGCCGAACGATGCTTGGCTTCCGAGATCGGACGAGATCGGGCCTTTTCAGGGTGGTATGGCCGTGAGCGGTACTGCTCTTGCAGATGGACACCCATGAAATGTCGAAAAAGATGCGGGGTATGATGCTCACTGCACCTGGTATTCCCAAGCGGTCTCCCATTCAGGTACTAACCTGGCCGAATCATGCTTGGCTGCCGAGATCGGACGAGATCAGGCCTTATCAGGGTGGTATGGCCGTGAGCGGTACTGCTCTTGCAGATGGACACCCATGAAATGTCGAAAAAGATGCGGGGTATGATGCTCACAGCACCTGGTATTCCCAAGCGGTCTCCCAATCAGGTACTAACCAGGCCGAACCATGCTTGGCTTCCGAGATCGGACGAGATCGGGCCTTTTCAGGGTGGTATGGCCGTGAGCGGTACTGCGCATGCAGATGGACACCCATGAAATGTCGAAAAAGATGCGGGGTATGACGCTCACAGCACCTGGTATTCCCAAGCGGTCTCCCATTCAGGTACTAAACAGGCCGAACCATGCTTGGCTTCCGAGATCGGACGAGATCGGACGAGATCGGGCCTTTTCAGGGTGGTATGGCCGTGAGCGGTACTGCTCTTGCAGATGGACACCCATGAAATGTCGAAAAAGATGCGGGGTATGATGCTCACAGGACCTGGTATTCCCAAGCGGTCTCCCAATCAGGTACTAACCAGGCCGAACCATGCTTGGCTTCCGAGTTTGGACGAGATCGGGCCTTTTCAGGGTGGTATGGCCTTGAGCGGTACTGCTCTTGCAGATGGACACCCATGAAATGTCGAAAAAGATGCGGGGTATGATGCTCACAGCACCTGGTATTCCCAAGCGGTCTCCCAATCAGGTACTAAACAGGCCGAACCATGCTTGGCTTCCGAGATCGGACGAGATCGGGCCTTTTCAGGGTGGTATGGCCGTGAGCAGTACTGCTCTTGCAGATGGACACCCATGAAATGTCGAAAAAGATGCGGGGTATGATGCTCACAGCACCTGGTATTCCCAAGCGGTCTCCCAATCAGGTACTAACCAGGCCGTACCATGCTTGGCTGCCGAGATCGGACGAGATCGGGCGAGATCGGGCCTTTTCAGGGTGATATGGCCGTGAGCGGTACTGCTCTTGCAGATGGACACCCATGAAATGTCGAAAAAGATGCAGGGTATGATGCTCACAGCACCTGGTATTCCCAAGCGGTCTCCCAATCAGGTACTAAACAGGCCGAACCATGCTTGGCTTCCGAGATCGGACGAGATCGGGCCTTTTCAGGGTGGTATGGCCGTGAGCGGTACTTCTCTTGCAGATGGACACCCATGAAATGTCGAAAAAGATGCGGGGTATGATGCTCACAGCACCTGGTACTCCCAAGCGGTCTCCCAATCAGATACTAACGAGGCCGAACCATGCTTGGCTTCCGAGATCGGACGAGACCGGACGAGATCGGGCCTTTTCAGGGTGGTATGGCCGTGAGTGGTACTGCTCTTGCAGATGGACACCCATGAAATGTCGAAAAAGATGCGGGGTATGATGCTCACAGCACCTGGTATTCCCAAGCGGTCTCCCAATCAGGTACTAACCAGGCCGTACCATGCTTGGCTGCCGAGATCGGACGAGATCGGGCGAGATCGGGCCTTTTCAGGGTGATATGGCCGTGAGCGGTACTGCTCTTGCAGATGGACACCCATGAAATGTCGAAAAAGATGCGGGGTATGATGCTCACAGCACCTGGTATTCCCAAGCGGTCTCCCAATCAGGTACTAAACAGGCCGAACCATGCTTGGCTTCCGAGATCGGACGAGATCGGGCCTTTTCAGGGTGGTATGGCCGTGAGCGGTACTGCTTTTACAGATGGACACCCATGAAATGTCGAAAAAGATGCGGGGTATGATGCTCACAGCACCTGGTATTCCCAAGCGGTCTCCTAATCAGGTACTAACCAGGCCGAACCATGCTTGGCTGCCGAGATCGGACGAGATCGGGCCTTATCAGGGTGGTATGGCCGTGAGCGGTACTCTTCATGCAGATGGACACCCATGAAATGTCGAAAAAGATGCGGGGTATGATGCTCACAGCACCTGGTATTCCCAAGCGGTCTCCCAATCAGGTACTAACCAGGCCGAACCAGGCCGAACCATGCTTGGCTTCCGAGATCGGACGAGATCGGGCCTTTTCAGGGTGGTATGGCCGTGAGCGGTACTTCTCTTGCAGATGGACACCCATGAAATGTCGAAAAAGATGCGGGGTATGATGCTCACAGCACCTGGTATTCCCAAGCGGTCTCCCAATCAGGTACTAACCAGGCCGAATCTTGCTTGGCTTCCGAGATCGGACGAGATCGGGCCTTTTCAGGGTGGTATGGCCGTGAGCGGTACTGCTCTTGCAGATGGACACCCATGAAATGTCGAAAAAGATGCGGGGTATGATGCTCACAGCACCTGGTATTCCCAAGCGGTCTCCCAATCAGGTACTAACCAGGCCGAACCATGCTTGGCTGCCGAGATCGGACGAGATCGGGCCTTATCAGGGTGGTATGGCCGTGAGCGGTACTCTTCATGCAGATGGACACCCATGAAATGTCGAAAAAGATGCGGGGTATGATGCTCACAGCACCTGGTATTCCCAAGCGGTCTCCCAATCAGGTACTAACCAGGCCGAACCATGCTTGGCTGCCGAGATCGGACGAGATCGGGCGAGATCGGGCCTTATCAGGGTGGTATGGCCGTGAGCGGTACTGCTCTTGCAGATGGACACCCATTAAATGTCGAAAAAGATGCGGGGTATGATGCTCACAGCACCTGGTATTCCCAAGCGGTCACCCAATCAGGTACTAACCAGGCCGAACCATGCTTGGCTGCCGAAATCGGACGAGATCGGGCCTTTTCAGGGTGGTATGGCCGTGAGCGGTACTGCACTAGCAGATGGACACCCATGAAATGTCGAAAAAGATGCGGGGTATGATGCTCACAGCACCTGGTATTCCCAAGCGGTCTCCCAATCAGGTACTAAACAGGCCGAACCATGCTTGGCTTCCGAGATCGGACGAGATCGGACCTTTTCAGGGTGGTATGGCCGTGAGCGGTACTGCTCATGCAGATGGACACCCATGAAATGTCGAAAAAGATGCGGGGTATGATGCTCACAGCACCTGGTATTCCCAAGCGGTCTCCCAATCAGGTACTAACCAGGCCGAACCATGCTTGGCTTCCGAGATCGGACGAGATCGGGCCTTTTCAGGGTGGTATGGCCGCGAGCGGTACCGCTATTGCAGATGGACACCCATGAAATGTCGAAAAAGATGCGGGGTATGATGCTCACAGCACCTGGTATTCCCAAGCGGTCTCCCAATCAGGTACTAACCAGGCCGAAATATGCTTGGCTTCCGAGATCGGACGAGATCGGGCCTTTTCAGGGTGGTATGGCCGTGAGCAATACTGCTCTTGCAGATGGACACCCATGAAATGTCGAAAAAGATGCGGGGCATGGTTCTCACAGAACCTGGTATTCCTAAGCGGTCTCCCAATCAGATACTAACCAGGCCGAATCATGCTTGGCTTCCAAGATCGGACGAGATCGGACGAGATCGGGCCTTTTCAGGGTGGTATGGCCGTGAGTGGTACTGCTCTTGCAGATGGACACCCATGAAATGTCGAAAAAGATGCGGGGCATGGTTCTCACAGCACCTGGTATTCCCAAGCGGTCTCCCAAACAGGTACTAAACAGGCCGAACCATGCTTGGCTTCCGAGATCGGGCGAGATCAGGCCTTTTCAGGGTGGTATGGCTGTGAGCAGTACTGTTCATGCAGATGGACACCCATGAAATGTCGAAAAAGATGCGGGGCATGGTTCTCACAGCACCTGGTATTCCCAAGCGGTCTCCCAATCAGGTGCTAACCAGGCCGAACCATGCTTGGCTTCCGAGATCGCACGAGATCGGGCCTTTTCAGGGTGGTATGGCCGTGAGCGGTACTGCACTAGCAGATGGACACTGTCAGGTTCATTAATAATTACCTTCGTCCGTAATTATCAATAACTGCAGGAAGACATCTTATTCAATTATTGACATTTAATTAAATAGAAATGGATACAACAGATAAAAGCCTCCGGAGGGGAGCGTTACAGCAAGTGTCACCTTACAACTTCCGAACGTCTTCCCGAATAGACGTTTTCGTCCCATTCTTATGGTCACAAGTTACAGAGTTGTTGATCATTCCATCACGTATGAGTAAAAACAACATCTGGGACTACAATAACAATCAAAGTATTTTACTAATAACAAAAACAGGGACTAGACCTAACAACATGTAGATTAGAGTAATTATACAACCTCCTTGACCTAAGAATCATATAATATAATCATAATCATATAATCGTTACATACAGAAAAACCCGAAGTGTACGGTTACATAACGATAACAATATTCTTGTTATTGTCCGAATAGCCCTGTCCTCGTCACCAAGGGCCCACCAAATCTCAAGGACCCAGATTGGGTGGATTGTTTGTATAACCATCCTGGAACAGGCTGTCCAGGTTAAAGATGACTTGGTGTGACCTCAACACTTTTGAAAAACAGAAAGAGAATGATTTAACAAAGTAATGAATTCATACAGAGAAAAGAAAGAGAATGATTTAATAAAGAAATGAATTAATATAACTATTATAATAGTAAAACAGAACAAACCCAACATTCCCCCGTTTTTATAATATGTATGTTATTAGTCATTTCTTAGTAATCACTAAATGGTAATGTCGGGTGACTGTGATTTTTCCCGCCTAATCCTTACTCCCATGGCTGGTCTGAAAGAGAAAAAACATAATTATATTCGTCCAATTGGTCCTCGGATTTACCGTACTCCTGGACCTCACTGCTTTCCCCAAACCGTCCCATAAGATACAACTCATGTACTTTAGAATTTGTAGGGGCAATTGCAGTAGTTATAAGTCGGCTTAGCAAGGAGCGCAAACGGGATTCTACATCACCCACACAATGTTAGGATAGCGGTAATTGTGCCTATAGTAACCACGAAGGATGTAGCCAAATCTTTAGATTTTCCAAAGGTCTTATCCCACCAATCTGACAATGCGGACGTATCTACTCCAGAGTGCTCTTGCATATTGCGGTTCAGTGTTTGCAGGCCAGTAATGGCCCTGGTGAGAGATCCACTGGGTGACGCGTTGTTCGGTATGAAGGTGCAACATTGTTTTCCAAACATTGCACACACGCCCCCTGTTTCAAGGATCATATCCACCGCTATGCGATTCTGGAACGCCATCAGACTGGTAGCTGCCAGTTGTTCCTTCATGGCCACAAATCCCTGTTCAGTATAATTTCCAAGTTTTGAACATTGTAATGTAAGTAATTTATTCTATCCACATTTTTGTTTGGGGTGATTAGAAGGAAGATAGACTCCCAACCTGCTGCGATCTGATTAGCCAGCTTATACTCATCTGGTACGCCCCAGGGGATGCCAATCGCATCAATGTATGTTGGATCTCCTTCCCTCCATGCCTCTCGACGATGTCGGGAGGGTCGACCCTTCAGCCGAATTATGAGCCGCCAATTGTATCTCCTCCACTGTGGATGGAAAAACAGACATCGGTAAGAGCAGTGAGACCAAAGTACCTAGTCCTGCCGCGTTTCGGCAGGAGTCGTATAATTTATCTACCACCCCGCCACCATAGGCCAGAACGTGGTATCAGGGGTGTAGTTTGTTTTAGAACGCCGGTACACCACGTCATTTATCGCCCCCAGCTTCAGACCATGCCCTGTAAGGTTTAAGCAGGTAAAATGATTAAACAGTGGAAAAATTGACTTCCTATTTACTGCGTAACAGGATAAACACTGTTTCAATATTTTTTTTTTTTTTCTTGCCAAGTAGGACACGTTTTTTCATTTGTAAAAACACTTTTCCCCAAAAGAATGGTGATTGAGGGAGTTGTTAGACCCCATCGTTTTTTCCCTTGTCTGGTAGGTTATCCTAATCTTTTGTAAGATGGTTTAGTCTCAATTGAAACTATATGGAGACGTCAAACCCAATATAAAAGAGTTCCCTATAGTTTTATGGTATTGCTTGCTGAGCAATAATCTTTTCAATTAATATTGGTGTTTCCCGTATTTTATTAAGTCAGAAAGTTTATTTTACCCGTCCCCTCAATGTTTCAATTGAGACCACCCTTTTACCAAAGTAGCTCCACCTAGTGCTTGTCCTCTTTACACTCCATTAACAGCGCCCAATTATCCCCCGTTTGGGAAATTCCTGTTTCAGAAATACATTTTCACAGGTTAATATGTCAGTCCAATCTTTCCAATCTTGACCAATTTCTGCAACAAGGCTTTTCCCAATCTTCAATTTTTTGCTGTTAATGTACCACACATATTTCCCACCATAGATTGCCCCTTTGTATGGCAACCGGGACGTCGCCGAGTCCAAATATATATTTTCATTTTGGAAATTTGATTTAGTAGGTAATGTTAATTAAATGTAAATGTGTATGTTTCTCGGTTTACCCTCCCGTAAGAAGGTGTATCCTCAATTGAAACGCCTCCGCCTTTTTCTCCAACTGGAGAAAACAACCCTACTGTGGAAAGGAATAGAATCACAATCATCATTAATCTCATTGCCCCAAAAGCAATAATTGTTTTCAACATGACTTTTTGTCTTTGTTTAGGGAGTTTTCCTCTTGAAACGTTTCAATTTAGACAACCTTCTTACTGTGGGAAAGGTGCATCCGTGTCCCCTTTCAGTAACAAGGACCCTCCCACTTTGCGTTGCTCCGATGTTTCTTCTTTTATGCTGCTTATCAGCATCCAGTCTTCAAGAATCACCGTCGCTTCGTCCGTTTCCTGTTAAGAAGCAAAATCTCCCTCTGATAGTCTAAATTTGGTGTGTGCGTTTTTTTTTCTCTGATAGATTCGCCTCATCATCCAATTGTCATTGTGTGGTGAATAATAACAATTTGTAAGGTCTACCAAACAGGACTTCATATAAGGTCCGCCAATTGTGGATGGTAGACAACTATTATATTAACAAAATGGGAGCCATTATCACTATAAATAGTTTCTGGAATTCCATATCGTGGAATGATATCCATATGATCTAATAAAATAAAATAAAATCTATATGTATTTTTTTGAAATGGATATGTGGGCATGCATATAGATTTAAACCCTAAGCCTTGTAGTGCCGTTGTAGCAAGGCCACCTCCCCCTTGTCGAGACATAGGTCTTCCCTTGACTCAAGCCCAAATTATTTTCTTTATTGATCTTTTATTGATAGATTATGTCTCGGTGGTCTGCCAATCAAAAAACACAAAAAGACAAACTATCATTCACGCTCACACTCATAAAAAAAAGAATTTAGTGTGTTCAACCAGTCTAGCATCCATAATTTCATTTTGTGGGAGTAAACTGGAGTACCCGGAGAAAATCCACAAATTCTCGAGGACGCCATGAATACCCCACATTCCGGAAAGTCTGGATCCACCCCGCATTCATTAGTAGATCCTTTAATATACACACCCCCACTCTAGCATTTTAACCGTTTGTAAAAAATTTCCTTCAAGTTTCACACAAAGTTATATCCTCTTTAATGCTATCAGTTTAGCTGTTTGTTCCCCGAATTGAGGTGGCAATAGTTTCACATCTAAGGTTTTTATTTTCACAGCCGCCATGACCTAATGGCCCCCTGTCAGGTTTTTGGAAAATCCCAATTTCCTCTAATAGCATGCCAATCACCTTTTAATGCGGCCATCCAATTTTGTTTCTACTTGTTTCAGGTGATAAGATAATCTCCCCCATTTGTAAAACAAATTCATCCACGCCTAATTTATACAACATGACGCCTACTTGTTTTAGATATGGGGTCCCCAATTTCCCAAAATTTCCCAGAATTAATGTACTACCACATCCTGTCAAAAACCCAAAACGACTAACATAACCTGTTTCTAAGCCAGATTCTGGAATTTGGAGAATTTCTCCTTTCCCTCCCTTATCTAAGCTTGTTATTGCCACTCGTTATCACTGTAACATTCAGGCGTATTAACCCCATCGTTGCTAAAGTTCTCACCAATTTGCATGCCCTTAAAGCAGTAAAAAGCAACGTTATTTGGTTGTATCAATTGACCAATGCTTATCCAATCCGTAATATCCTTAAAGTCACCAATATGACCTGTGACAAAGCATATTTCCTCCCGCCAGGACAACAGACAATGTTCTTTCAAGTGCACTTTGAAAAACATTCCATGTTACTCCATTCTTAGGGAAAATATGCTCATCCTAAACCAATTATTTTATTTACAATTCACCTAATTATTTGGATGAATGCCATGAATTTTATCATGCCACTATTGCATTGTAAATTTCCCATCTGATGTCGTTAACAGCCAAATAATTCAATACCTACTATACTTTGTAAATCACCTCATATGATGTTTACTTAAGACAAGAGTCATTTCCCATAGCCTGTTACCAAAACAAAAATCTACAACAATTAAATTAGAGAAATCAACCTTTTGTTAGACAATTCCTAATTACAAACTTTAATGTTTTAAAAACCTTATCGTCACCAATATACCATAATTTTGTAAATTTTGTCATCCTGGCCTTTTTTTCTTTTAAACATCCAACCTCCTGGATTAAAGTATTTTGAATAATCAAAAAATTCTGAAATAGTATTCATATTATTTTATCCTCCAAAAGCTAGTTTCCTTTAACTAAGAGCCCTTTGAAATCCACAATTGCTCAAAAATGACTATTTTGGTCTATTTCCCAAATCCAAAGCTTTTTACCAAATCAACCTTTTACTAAACAGATTTTCTATCCTCTTAATACATTTCATTTTAAAACCCAAAATATCAATGCGAAAGCATCCGCATAACCTTGCATTTCTTGCAGACCATGTATTGTTCTTATTCTGAAAAGTCCAAACAGAAAACGCAATTAGCCGTTAACTATGACCTCCACTCTTGCTGCGAAAACAGCATTGTTATCTTATGTTTACAAACCAGCTTTTTCCCTGTGCCCAAATACAACGCTTTTTAGAGAAGACAACCATTAAAACGTCAAATTAACCCCTCTTCCGATATTCAACTACATCACAATATTTTTCCAAGACCCCATATATCCAGAATATGTATGCTGCAAGCACAACAATATGGCAAAAACCCATTTTCTGCCCTCAAGTTTGCTTCAGCACCCCCAAGGCCAATTATTATTATTATAATGTCTTCACGGAAGGGATCACAAAATTTTAGTTGTTTACACGGTCCGAACGCTCCCGAAAGCCCAACACAGTTAAATCGTCTGCCCCGCGGCCCACATGTTTCACTCCCATCTAATCAGCAGCCGCTGCACCAGAAACGCTTCCCCCGCAGTTGACACATTTTTTGGCAAGTCTAGAGCATAATAAAAACACAGGTGACATTCCCTGCTAAAATTTAAATGATCATTTTGTATATATTCTTTTGTCTTTTTAAACACCATCTTCCCGTTAGCGGACGGGATCAAAAACCAAGCTGCAATAAGCCATCACATTGCTGTAAATTGACAGTACATATAGGTTATATTAACAAAGCACCACCCGCACTTGGAAATAACCATTCTAATTGTTGTTATACAAGCCCAAGCATCACAAAAAAAACCCAATTTATTGTAATCACAAAACGTCATACCCGGATTAACCAAATCAAATACCAGTGTCCCCATTAATTTTCTAGCTCCCTTTATTTTTGTTAAACTTCCTCCGCGCCCGTCACCTATCTCGGTAAATATTTTCCCCGTCAGCCGAGGAGGCCCCGCTATTTTTTCCTTACCAAACAGTACTTTCCCGCAGCCACGGTCTTAAATATATCCCCGTTATCCGAGGGAGCCCCCACTATTTTCCCAAAATAGTATTTTTAACTTCTCCCCGGCCTTATTTTGCCATTAGTGTCCGTGGAACAAGCTGTTACACTTTCATCCACTCACATATTATTTATATATGTATATTACCTCTATGCATTAGTGCATATATTATCCTGCATTCTATGCATTTTAAGCTGGCCAGCAAACCCATATTTATTTATCCATAAATATAGCTGTGTAATATTTTTAAAGCGCTTTGTCTTTCCAATTTTTTCCAATCCTTACAAGTTAGACGTATTTTTTGGATCGTCATCCAAACCCGCCTTACAACACGTGTTTCCCATATTTTACTTTTATTTTTTGTAGTGAGTTCGTGTGCCTCACACAGTTAACTCTATTATTTATTATTATTATTAATATTATTATTATCTATTCGACTGTATCGACTGTATCTCCTAGGCCTTTCCTAATTTTACTGCAGAAACCACACAAACACCATACAACGTATATTCGTGCCTACCCTTTAGACACAGGACACTCCCCGGCCCCAATATTGTATCTCTAGTACAATATATTCGTGCCTACCCCTGAGACACAGGACACTTTCCAGCAAAGTGCCCCACCGTACCTGCCATTGACTAGTATAAACACAGGGTTTTATCGCCGTCACCCAGGACGCGAAACCAGCCCAACAATGGACCTCACATACAATGTCCCTTTAACGCATTTGGAAACACCTTCACAACATGCAGACATTAATGTGGACTTACCCGAGATCCATCAGATGTCTCCCTCCAGCAGGAAAAGTCTTCAACCGCCGAGAATCCAGGCGCCCCCGTCGAAAAACTCCGGCCCACCAAGGGTTTTGAAGACGCCGTGCGCACGGTCACTTACCAGATGTCGAACAGCAGCGCCTGGGTTCTCGCTCCGGTATATTGACCTCCATGGCTCAGAAGGACCAAAATGTCAGGTTCATTAATAATTACCTTCGTCCATAATTATCAATAACTGCAGGAAGACATCTTATTCAATTATTGACATTTAATTAAATAGAAATGGATACAACAGATAAAAGCCTCCGGAGGGGAGCGTTACAGCAAGTGTCACCTTACAACTTCCGAACGTCTTCCCGAATAGACGTTTTCGTCCCATTCTTATGGTCACAAGTTACAGAGTTGTTGATCATTCCATCACGTATGAGTAAAAACAACATCTGGGACTACAATAACAATCAAAGTATTTTACTCATAACAAAAACAGGGACTAGACCTAACAACATGTAGATTAGAGTAATTATACAACCTCCTTGACCTAAGAATCATATAATATAATCATAATCATATAGTCGTTACATACAGAAAAACCCGAAGTGTACGGTTACATAACGATAACAATATTCTTGTTATTGTCCGAATAGCCCTGTCCTCGTCACCAAGGGCCCACCAAATCTCAAGGACCCAGATTGGGTGGATTATCTGTATAACCATCCTGGAACAGGCTGTCCAGGTTAAAGATGACTTGGTGTGACCTCAACACTTTTGAAAAACAGAAAGAGAATGATTTAACAAAGTAATGAATTAATACAGAGAAAAGAAAGAGAATGATTTAATAAAGAAATGAATTAATATAACTATTATAATAGTAAAACAGAACAAACCCAACAGACACCCATGAAATGTCGAAGAAGATGCGGGGTATGATGCTCACAGCACTTGGTATTCCCAAGCGGTCTCCCAATCAGGTACTAACCAGGCCGAACCATGCTTGGCTTCCGAACTCGGACGAGATCGGGCCTTTTCAGGGTGGTATGGCCGTGAGCGGTACTGCTTTTGCAGATGGACACCCATGAAATGTCGAAAATGATGCGGGGTATGAAGCTCACAGCACTTGGTATTCCCAAGCGGTCTCCCAATCAGGTACTAACCAGGCCGAACCATGCTTGGCTTCCGAGATCGGACGAGATCGGGCCTTTTCAGGGTGGTATGGCCATGTGAGCGGTACTGCTCTTGCAGATGGACACCCATGAAATGTCGAAAAAGATGCGGGTTATGATGCTCACAGCACCTGGTATTCCCAAGCGGTCTCCCAATCAGGTACTAACCAGGCCGAACCATGCTTGGCTTCCGAGATCGGGCGAGATCGGGCCTTTTCAGGGTGGTATGGCCGTGAGCGGTACTGCACTAGCAGATGGACACCCATGAAATGTCGAAAAAGATGCGGAGTATGATGCTCACAGCACCTGGTATTCCCAAGCGATCTCCCAATCAGGTACTAACCAGGCCGAACCATGCTTGGCTTCCGAGATCGGGCGAGATCGGGCCTTTTCAGGGTGGTATGGCCGTGAGCGGTACTGTTCTTGCAGATGGACACCCATGAAATGTCGAAAAAGATGCGGGGTATGATGCTCACAGCACCTGGTATTCCCAAGCGGTCTCCCAATCAGGTACTAACCAGGCCGAACCATGCTTGGCTTCCGAGATCGGACGAGATCGGGCCTTTTCAGGGTGGTATGGCCGTGAGCGGTACTGCATTAGCAGATGGACACCCATGAAATGTCGAAAAAGATGCGGGGTATGATGCTCACAGCACCTGGTATTCCCAAGCGGTCTCCCAATCAGGTACTAACCAGGCCGAACCATGCTTGGCTTCCGGGATCGGACGAGATCGGGCCTTTTCAGGGTGGTATGGCCGTGAGCGGTACTGCACTAGCAGATGGACACCCATGAAATGTCGAAAAAGATGCGGGGTATGATGCTCACAGCACCTGGTATTCCCAAACGGTCTCCCAATCAGGTACTAACCAGGCCGAAACATGCTTGGCTTCCGAGATCGGGCGAGATCGGGCCTTTTCAGGGTGGTATGGCCGTGAGCGGTACTGCTTTTGCAGATGGACACCCATGAAATGTCGAAAAAGATGCGGGGTATGATGCTCACAGCACGTGGTATTCCCAAGCGGTCTCCCAATCAGGTACTATCCAGGCCGAACCATGCTTGGCTGCCGAGATCGGACGAGATCGGACGAGATCGGGCCTTTTCAGGGTGGTATGGCTGTGAGCGGTACTGCACTAGCAGATGGACACCCATGAAATGTCAAAAAAGATGCGGGGTATGATGCTCACAGCACGTGGTATTCCCAAGCGGTCTCCCAATCAGGTACTAACCAGGCCGAATCATGCTTGTCTTCCGAGATCGGACGAGATCGGGCCTTTTCAGGGTGGTATGGCCGTGAGCGGTGCTGCACTAGCAGATGGACACCCATGAAATGTCGAAAAAGATGCGGGGTATGATACTCACAGCACCTGGTATTCCCAAGCGGTCTCCCAATCAGGTACTAACCAGGCCGAACCATGCTTGGCTTCCGAGATCGGACTAAATCGGGCTTTTTCAGGGTGGTATGGCCGTGAGCAGTACTGCTCCTGCAGATGGACACCCATGAAATGTCGAAAAAGATGCGGGGTATGATGCTTACAGCGCCTGGTATTCCCAAGCGGTCTCCCAATCAGGTACTAATCAGGCCGAACCATGCTTGGCTTCCGAGATCGGACGAGATCGGGCCTTTTCAGGGTGGTATGGCCGTGAGCGGTACTGCACTAGCAGATGGACACCCATGAAATGTCGAAAAAGATGCGGGGTATGATGCTCACAGCACCTGGTATTCCGAAGCGGTCTCCCAATCAGGTACTAAACAGGCCGAACCATGCTTGGCTGCCGAGATCGGACGAGATCGGGCCTTTTCAGGGTGGTATGGCCGTGAGCGGTACTGCACTAGCAGATGGACACCCATGAAATGTCGAAAAAGATGCGGGGTATAATGCCCACAGCACCTGGTATTCCCAAGCGGTCTCCCAATCAGGTACAAACCAGGCCGAACTATGCTTGGCTTCCGAGATCGGACAAGATCGGGCCTTTTCAGGGTGGTATGGCCGTGAGCGGTGCTGCACTAGCAGATGGACACCCATGAAATGTCGAAAAAGATGCGGGGTATGATGCTCACTGCACCTGGTATTCCCAAGCGGTCTCCCAATCAGGTACTAACCAGGCCGAACCATGCTTGGCTGCCGAGATCGGACGAGATCGGGCCTTTTCAGGGTGGTATGGCCGTGAGCGGTACTGCTTTTGCAGATGGACACCCATGAAATGTCAAAAAAGATGCGGGGTATGCTGCTCACAGCACCTGGTATTCCCAAGCGGTCTCCCAATCAGGTACTAAACAGGCCGAACCATGCTTGGCTTCCGAGATCGGAGGAGATCGGGCCTTTTCAGGGTGGTATGGCCGTGAGCGGTACTGCTCTTGCAGATGGACACCCATGAAATGTCGAAAAAGATGCGGGGTATGATGCTCACAGCACCTGGTATTCCCAAGCGGTCTCCCAATCAGGTACTAACCAGGCCGAACCATGCTTGGCTTCCGAGATCGGACGAGATCGGGCCTTTTCAGGGTGGTATGGCCGTGAACGGTACTGCACTAGCAGATGGACACCCATGAAATGTCGAAAAAGATGCGGGGTATGATGCTCACAGCACCTGGTATTCCCAAGCGGTCTCCCAATCAGGTACTAACCAGGCCGAACCATGCTTGGCTGCCGAGATCGGACGAGATCGGGCGAGATCGGGCCTTATCAGGGTGGTATGGCCGTGAGCGGTACTGCTCTTGCAGATGGACACCCATGAAATGTCGAAAAAGATGCGGGGTCTGATGCTCACAGCACCTGGTATTCCCAAGCGGTCTCCCAATCAGGTACTAAACAGGCCGAACAATGCTTGGCTTCCGAGATCGGACGAGATCGGGCCTTTTCAGGGTGGTATGGCCGTGAGCGGTACTGCTTTTGCAGATGGACACCCATGAAATGTCGAAAAAGATGCGGGGTATGATGCTCACAGCACCTGGTATTCCCAAGCGGTCTCCCAACCAGGTACTAACCAGGCCCAACCATGCTTGGCTTCCGAGATCGGGCGAGATCGGGCCTTTTCAGGGTGATATGGCCGTGAGCAGGACTGCTTTTGCAGATGGACACCCATGAAATGTCGAAAAAGATGCGGGGTATGATGCTCACAGCACCTGGTATTCCCAAGCGGTCTCCCAACCAGGTACTAACCAGGCCCAACCATGCTTGGCTTCCAAGATCGGACGAGATCGGGCCTTTTCAGGGTGGTATGGCCGTGAGCGGTACTGCACTGGCAGATGGACACCCATGAAATGTCGAAAAAGATGCGGGGTATGATGCTCACAGCACCTGGTATTCCCAAGCGGTCTCCCAATTAGGTACTAACCAGGCCGAACCATGCTTGGCTTCCGAGATCGGACGAGATCAGGCCTTTTCAGGGTGGTATGGCCGTGAGCGGTACTGCTCTTGCAGATGGACACCCATGAGCTAAAGTATTAATTCGACCTTCTACACCTGCTACCCAAATCAATTGGGATTTGACATTATTCAAAGTCAGTTGGAATATTCAGGTTATAAAAGAGGGGGGAAAAGGCAGGAATATATACAGCTATGTTTTACTTTTGTGCATTTCAGGCCAAATTGGTATTTGTCTTTGAGTCAGCAATAATAACAAAGGAGTAAAGTCAGCTTGATTGCAGTAAGACTTTTTGCACTCTATACACTCAATTTTCACATGTTGTTTTACTTCTGGACGCTGCAAATGGACTGCACATCTGTTGCATCGTGTGTATATATGTGTATTACCGTACTTTGAATTTTGATTTAAACCTTTACAACCCAACTACCTCAGATCAAGCAATTATAATGTAAAGTAGTGGATGTTTAAAAAAAGCACCAAATGCAAAAAGATAACAAAATAACAATACTAAATAGTCAAATAAGCAACTCCATTATTCTTTTAGAGAAAATATCTCAGCGGGGTCAAGTCATTCAATTCAAATCGACTGGTAATCAGATTCAATTAAAGACTAACTGATTGGGTGCAATGTTGTAGTGGCAGCACAACTAAATGAATTCACTGAATTTAAATGGGATTTATAAGTGTTTTCACATTTTATACTGTAAAACAAAAAATCACATAGGATTTATGGTTAAACACTGGAGCTACAGAATTTTACCAGAAATTACATTCAATTGGTATAGCACTTCAATAACCACCAATTTATTGGAACACTATTGTAGATTTTTCATTTCACTGAAACTAAAATTATATTGCTCCACCACCACATGCACACACCCCTTTTTTACTGTATAACTCTAGCAACCACAAGTATTTTATTTTTATTTTTTTAAGAAGAAAATGACTGACTATTCTTCTGTCTGTTCAGATATCACTACTTTTACATGATAAGAGAAGTAATTTTTAGAGAAGGCTCAGCAAAATACCCAGCATTCAATAGTACTGGCATGCTGGATCTTGCAAACTACACTCCTCAACTGCACGGAAAAAAAATAGAAAAAAACAGTCATACATTGTCTGCAGTACTTTCCACTCATTCGCTTACACTTTGTACTCCATCCTTTCTACACAAAAAGCATCATCCCGCTGTTACAGAGTAAAGAAGGTTGCACAGAGTCCTTTTCTTGCTGTTCTGTCTCTTTAGAACAGAAGGACACTTTGCGCTTCACAGAATGCAAGTCTACAAGTACTGCTGCTTAGATGTGGTTGAATGTTAGGCCCCTAAGAAATACATGTGAAGCAACAGCAATGCTTTACAAGGTGTCTATTGTTTATATAAATAAACATAAAACAGGTTACGAAAACATGCTGTAAAATCCAAATCATATTTTATCATAGTTTCACATGCTTAAACTAATAGTAATTGTTTAGTATAAATGATCGTCATGTGAAAGACATTGTTTAGTATTCTTTCATTCATTCATTCTCTCAACCGCTTATCCTCACAAGGGTCACGGGGGGTGCTAAGGCCTATCCCAGCTATCTACGGGCACCAGGCGGGGGACAAAAGAATGAACATAATTTAAAGTAATTGCTCTACAGTTGTACTGCATACCGGAGGTCATTTAATTCATTCAGATCAAGAACCTCAAATAACATATCGGCTGGTATTGTTGGAGATGGAAATCCAACTCATTTTATCTCTGAGGGCTAGCTGCGAATGCACTTGCATTATGTCAGTAAAATTCTAGAAATCATAGCGAAAGGGTTATTTTTCAAGAAAATCTGTTCCCGAAAGACCGACAAATTGTCTTTATTTGATGCTCTTGTCAGGAGAGGTTGGATTGCCTTTCCTGGCATGACGACACGATAACTATCAGCTGTCACTAATTACGTGATTAGATTATTTTTGGCGTCACTGGACAAGGTCCAAGTGGACATGGGGAAGCTGGAGCACCTCTTTGAGTCCAGGGCCAAAGAGACGCCATGGGCCAAGAAAGCGCCAGAGAGCAAAAAGTCCGAGATCCTGGTTCTGGACTCCAAGCGGAGCACCGCCATCAACATCGGGATGACGGTCCTGCCCGCCGTTCACGTCATCAAGAGCGCCATCCTCAACTTTGACGACTTTGCCATCAACAAGGAGGGTGTGGAGAAGATCCTGAGCATGACGCCCACAGAGGAGGAGAAGCAGAAGATCCGCGAGGCTCGCTCGGCCAATCCCGACGTTCCCCTGGGGACGGCCGAGGAATTCCTCTCGGGCCTGGCTTCCGTCAGCGCCTTGACCCCCCGCCTGCAGCTGTGGTCTTTCAAACTCAACTATGAGGCACTCGAGCAGGAGATCGCCGAGCCCCTGTTTGACCTGAAGTTGGGCATGGAGCAGCTGGCCGGCAACCGGACCTTCAAGAAGATCCTGGCCACGCTGCTGGCCGTGGGGAACTTCCTCAACGGGTGTCCTCCTCACCAGAATCTTCAGGCTCCCTCCATGGTGAATCAATTCCTCTGGGCATAGGCATAAGATAACTTGGGCGCTCTCTGGTGGTTGTACGCACCTGGGCATCATGATGAAACGGTAAAGGCTTCCCAGGGCGACGTGCATAGCAGTGGTGGGGCGTATGAGTACGCTGCGGCTCTAACTCTTCTACCAGCTGTGGCTCATCTCTAGAAATGATGTGCCTGAGAGCCCCGCACCACGGTGTGTCCATTACAAAATTCCTAAACGATTCTGAGGGGTTTCTTATACATTCCAAGCAGTCCGGTGTCTTCGAGGTGGATGGTTTGCGTCGCCGAGTGCGTCGGCGCGAGCGTGGGTGGCGCTCCGCTGGGTCCATAATGGTTGGATCGTGCTGTTACGATTTCGCCGCGTAGTGCGACGCGATCGTAGGGTAAGTTGAACCCAGATGCAGAGTCGCCGAAGTAATTGGAAAGGTGAGGCAGATCTGTAGCTCTTGTTGGTTGATTTAATAAACGGGGTAACATAACTTAAACAACTTGGCTTGACCACTCATTACAAACGAACTGAACATGCGGCGTGGCGTCAATGGAAACAGCAATTACTACGAGGATTAACAGGAAACGAAACCAGAACTTAACCAGTCGATCCAACCGCGCCCACAGAAAATCATAATGCTTAAATACCAAAAATAATCTAATCACGTAATTAGTGACAGCTGATAGTTATCGTGACGTCATGCCAGGAAAGGCAATCCAACCACTCCTGACAGCTCTGAGTGATTTTGGATCCTTTGTTTCTCCCCCAAGTAATGAGGACATGTTCTTTTTAAGATAGCTCTCCATCTAAGTCCTACTATAGGTCCAGTCTTGGTAAAAGGTGCATGATGACAACTGATCTATCTGAAATCCAGAATTTGATCTGGATTTCAGATAGATCACCCATGAAATGTCGAAAAAGATGCGGGGTATGATGCTCACAGCACCTGGTATTCCCAAGCGGTCTCCCAATAAGGTACTAACCAGGCCGAACCATGCTTGGCTTCCGAGATCGGACGAGATCGGTTCTTTTCAGGGTGGTATGGCCGTAAGCAGTACTGCTCTTGCAGATGGACACCCATGAAATGTCGAAAAAGATGCGGGGTATGATGCTCACAGCACCTGGTATTCCCAAGCGGTCTCCCAATCAGGTACTAAACAGGACGAACCATGCTTGGCTTCCGAGATCGGACGAGATCGGGCCTTTTCAGGGTGGTATGGCCGTGAACGGTACTGCACTAGCAGATGGACACCCATGAAATGTCGAAAAAGATGCGGGGTATGATGCTCACAGCACCTGGTATTCCCAAGCGGTCTCCCAATCAGGTACTAACCAGGCCGAACCATGCTTGGCTGCCGAGATCGGACGAGATCGGGCGAGATCGGGCCTTATCAGGGTGGTATGGCCGTGAGCGGTACTGCTCTTGCAGATGGACACCCATGAAATGTCGAAAAAGATGCGGGGTCTGATGCTCACAGCACCTGGTATTCCCAAGCGGTCTCCCAATCAGGTACTAAACAGGCCGAACAATGCTTGGCTTCCGAGATCGGACGAGATCGGGCCTTTTCAGGGTGGTATGGCCGTGAGCGGTACTGCTTTTGCAGATGGACACCCATGAAATGTCGAAAAAGATGCGGGGTATGATGCTCACAGCACCTGGTATTCCCAAGCGGTCTCCCAACCAGGTACTAACCAGGCCCAACCATGCTTGGCTTCCAAGATCGGACGAGATCGGGCCTTTTCAGGGTGGTATGGCCGTGTGCGGTACTGCTCTTGCAGATGGACACCCATGAGCTAAAGTATTAATTCGACCTTCTACACCTGCTACCCAAATCAATTGGGATTTGACATTATTCAAAGTCAGTTGGAATATTCAGGTTATAAAAGAGGGGGGAAAAGGCAGGAATATATACAGCTATGTTTTACTTTTGTGCATTTCAGGCCAAATTGGTATTTGTCTTTGAGTCAGCAATAATAACAAAGGAGTAAAGTCAGCTTGATTGCAGTAAGACTTTTTGCACTCTATACACTCAATTTTCACATGTTGTTTTACTTCTGGACGCTGCAAATGGACTGCACATCTGTTGCATCGTGTGTATATATGTGTATTACCGTACTTTGAATTTTGATTTAAACCTTTACAACCCAACTGCCTCAGATCAAGCAATTATAATGTAAAGTAGTAGATGTTTAAAAAAAGCACCAAATGCAAAAAGATAACAAAATAACAATACTAAATAGTCAAATAAGCAACTCCATTATTCTTTTAGAGAAAATATCTCAGCGGGGTCAAGTCATTCAATTCAATTCGACTGGTAATCAGATTCAATTAAAGACTCACCGATTGGGTGCAATGTTGTAGTGGCAGCACAACTAAATGAATTCACTGAATTTAAATGGGATTTATAAGTGTTTTCACATTTTACACTGTAAAACAAAAAATCACATAGGATTTATGGTTAAACACTGGAGCTACAGAATTTTACCAGAAATTACATTCAATTGGTATAGCACTTCAATAACCACCAATTTATTGGAACACTATTGTAGATTTTTCATTTCACTGAAACTAAAATTATATTGCTCCACCACCACATGCACACATCCCTTTTTTACTGTATAACTCTAGCAACCACAAGTATTTTATTTTTATTTTTTTAAGAAGAAAATGACTGACTATTCTTCTGTCTGTTCAGATATCACTACTTTTACATGATAAGAGAAGTAATTTTTAAAGAAGGCTCAGCAAAATACCCAGCATTCAATAGTACTGGCATGCTGGATCTTGCAAACTACACTCCTCAACTGCACGGAAAAAAAATAGAAAAAAACAGTCGTACATTGTCTGCAGTACTTTCCACTCATTCGCTTACACTTTGTACTCCATCCTTTCAACACAAAAAGCATCATCCCGCTGTTACAGAGTAAAGAAGGTTGCACAGAGTCCTTTTCTTGCTGTTCTGTCTCTTTAGAACAGAAGGACACTTTGCGCTTCACAGAATGCAAGTCTACAAGTACTGCTGCTTAGATGTGGTTGAATGTTAGGCCCCTAAGAAATACATGTGAAGCAACAGCAATGCTTTACAAGGTGTCTATTGTTTATATAAATAAACATAAAACAGGTTACGAAAACATGCTGTAAAATCCAAATCATATTTTATCATAGTTTCACATGCTTAAACTAATAGTAATTGTTTAGTATAAATGATCGTCATGTGAAAGACATTGTTTAGTATTCTTTCATTCATTCATTCTCTCAACCGCTTATCCTCACAAGGGTCACGGGGGGTGCTAAAGCCTATCCCAGCTATCTACGGGCACCAGGCGGGGGACAACCCTGAATCTGTGGTCAGCCAATCACAGAGCAGAAGGAGACGGACAACAATTTATGCTCAAACACATACCTAGGGGAAATTTAGAGCATTCAACTAGCTTACCCTGCAGGTTTTTAGAATGAAGGAGAAAACCTTTGCAAGCCTGTTTCGAACATTCAAATTCAACACAGTGGTGAGTAACCTAGGTTCCAACCCTAAATCCTAGAACTGTGAGGCTGGGACAAAATGCCGTGGAACAGACCCCGTTTTCAATCTTGCTCTTCACTTTTCTTTGCCTCTAATATTGTATTTGCCATCTTTCCCCTTCTATGAGCCAACAACCAAACACCTTTGCCTACAGACATAGCCTTTTCCATTTCATTATCATTTTTCCAAGTAAAATCCTTCTATGAAATGATGACACAATATATGACCATGACATAACCACAAAGAATCAGACTAGGAGCAGCAGGGAGCCACACAAAATGAAAGTACATGGATAGTTACAAGAACATGAATAGGGAAAAAAATCATGATTATAAAGATCCAAACATGTGCCTTTTTTTTTAATCCTGCTGTGAATTTTACCTAGTTCATCACATCCAATCAAATGCGAGGGCGGCAGCAAATGAATTATTTATCTGCTGCCATCTCTCCTACTCCGCTAAATTGGACGGCTTGTTTTGTCAACGATAGCCAATGAGTTAATGAAAGTATCTTCCGACATTTAAATTATTTTCCAATAGATTAGGAATCTTAATTAAAGACCAGTGGCATTTTCGAGATTATTTTCAGCGGCGCTATTATTAGTGACCTGCCCTTTCAAACCTTGACCTAATCGGACTCTCTCCCAAGGAACAAATAATGACAGTAAGGAGGCTATGTGGAAAGGTAGGGACGAAAAGAATGAACATAATTTACAGTAATTGCTCTACAGTTGTACTGCATACCGGAGGTCATTTAATTCATTCAGATCAAGAACCTCAAATAACATATCGGCTGGTATTGTTGGAGATGGAAATCCAACTCATTTTATCTCTGAGGGCTAGCTGCGAATGCACTTGCATTATGTCAGTAAAATTCTAGAAATCATAGCGAAAGGGTTATTTTTCAAGAAAATCTGTTCCCGAAAGACCGACAAATTGTCTTTATTTGATGCTCTTGTCAGGAGTGGTTGGATTGCCTTTCCTGGCATGACGTCACGATAACTATCAGCTGTCACTAATTACGTGATTAGATTATTTTTGGCGTCACTGGACAAGGTCCAAGTGGACATGGGGAAGCTGGAGCACCTCTTTGAGTCCAGGGCCAAAGAGACGCCATGGGCCAAGAAAGCGCCAGAGAGCAAAAAGTCCGAGATCCTGGTTCTGGACTCCAAGCGGAGCACCGCCATCAACATCGGGATGACGGTCCTGCCCGCCGTTCACGTCATCAAGAGCGCCATCCTCAACTTTGACGACTTTGCCATCAACAAGGAGGGTGTGGAGAAGATCCTGAGCATGACGCCCACAGAGGAGGAGAAGCAGAAGATCCGCGAGGCTCGCTCGGCCAATCCCGACGTTCCCCTGGGGACGGCCGAGGAATTCCTCTCGGGCCTGGCTTCCGTCAGCGCCTTGACCCCCCGCCTGCAGCTGTGGTCTTTCAAACTCAACTATGAGGCACTCGAGCAGGAGATCGCCGAGCCCCTGTTTGACCTGAAGTTGGGCATGGAGCAGCTGGCCGGCAACCGGACCTTCAAGAAGATCCTGGCCACGCTGCTGGCCGTGGGGAACTTCCTCAACGGGTGTCCTCCTCACCAGAATCTTCAGGCTCCCTCCATGGTGAATCAATTCCTCTGGGCATAGGCATAAGATAACTTGGGCGCTCTCTGGTGGTTGTACGCACCTGGGCATCATGATGAAACGGTAAAGGCTTCCCAGGGCGACGTGCATAGCAGTGGTGGGGCGTATGAGTACGCTGCGGCTCTAACTCTTCTACCAGCTGTGGCTCATCTCTAGAAATGATGTGCCTGAGAGCCCCGCACCACGGTGTGTCCATTACAAAATTCCTAAACGATTCTGAGGGGTTTCTTATACATTCCAAGCAGTCCGGTGTCTTCGAGGTGGATGGTTTGCGTCGCCGAGTGCGTCGGCGCGAGCGTGGGTGGCGCTCCGCTGGGTCCATAATGGTTGGATCGTGCTGTTACGATTTCGCCGCGTAGTACGACGCGATCGTAGGGTAAGTTGAACCCAGATGCAGAGTCGCCGAAGTAATTGGAAAGGTGAGGCAGATCTGTAGCTCTTGTTGGTTGATTTAATAAACGGGGTAACATAACTTAAACAACTTGGCTTGACCACTCATTACAAACGAACTGAACATGCGGCGTGGCGTCAATGGAAACAGCAATTACTACGAGGATTAACAGGAAACAAAACCAGAACTTAACCAGTCGATCCAACCGCGCCCACAGAAAATCATAATGCTTAAATACCAAAAATAATCTAATCACGTAATTAGTGACAGCTGATAGTTATCGTGACGTCATGCCAGGAAAGGCAATCCAACCACTCCTGACAGCTCTGAGTGATTTTGGATCCTTTGTTTCTCCCCCAAGTAATGAGGACATGTTCTTTTTAAGATAGCTCTCCATCTAAGTCCTACTATAGGTCCAGTCTTGGTAAAAGGTGCATGATGACAACTGATCTATCTGAAATCCAGAATTTGATCTGGATTTCAGATAGATCACCCATGAAATGTCGAAAAAGATGCGGGGTATGATGCTCACAGCACCTGGTATTCCCAAGCGGTCTCCCAATCAGGTACTAACCAGGCCAAACCATGCTTGGCTTCCGAGATAGGACGAGATCGGGCCTTTTCAGGGTGGTATGGCCGTAAGCAGTACTGCTCTTGCAGATGGACACCCATGAAATGTCGAAAAAGATGCGGGGTATGATGCTCACCGCACCTGGTATTCCCAAGCGGTCTCCCAATCAGGTACTAACCAGGCCGACCCATGCTTGGCTGCCGAGATCGGACGAGATCGGGCGAGATCGGGCCTTATCAGGGTGGTATGGCCGTGAGCGGTACTGCACTAGCAGATGGACACCCATGAAATGTCGCAAAAGATGCGGGGTATGATGCTCTCAGCACCTGGTATTCCCAAGCGGTCTCCCAACCAGGTACTAACCAGGCCGAACAATGCTTGACTTCCGAGATCGGACGAGATCGGGCCTTTTCAGGGTGGTACGGCCGTAAGCGGTACTGCTCTTGCAGATGGACACCCATGAAATGTCGAAAAAGATGCGGGGTATGATGCTCACAGCACCTGGTATTCCCAAGCGGTCTCCCAATCAGGTACTAAACAGGCCGAACCATGCTTGGCTGCAGAGATCGGACGAGATAGGGCCTTTTCAGGGTGGTATGGCCGTAAGCGGTACTGCACTAGCAGATGGACACCCATGAAATGTCGAAAAAGATGCGGGGTATGATGCTCACAGCACCTGGTATTCCCAAGCGGTCTCCCAATCAGGTACTAAACAGGCCGAACCATGCTTGGCTTCCAAGATCGGACGAGATCGGGCCTTTTCAGGGTGGTATGGCCGTGAGCGGTACCGCTCCTGCAGATGGACACCCATGAAATGTCGAAAAAGATGCGGGGTATGATGCTCACAGCACCTGGTATTCCCAAGCGGTCTCCCAATCAGGTACTAAACAGGCCGAACCATGCTTGGCTTCGAAGATCGGACGAGATCGGGCCTTTTCAGGGTGGTATGGCCGTGAGCGATACTGCACTTGCAGATGGACACCCATGAAATGTCGAAAAGATGCGGGGTATGATGCTCACAGCACCTGGTATTCCCAAGCGGTCTCCCAATCAGGTACTAAACAGGCCGAACCATGCTTGGCTTCCGAGATCGGACGAGATCGGGCCTTTTCAGGGTGGTATGGCCGTGAGCGGTACTGCACCAGCAGATGGACACCCATGAAATCTCGAAAAAGATGCGGGGTATGATGCTCACAGCACCTGGTATTCCCAAGCGGTCTCCCAATCAGGTACTAAACAGGCCGAACCATGCGTGGCTTCCGAGATCGGACAAGATCGGGCCTTTTCAGGGTGGTATGGCCGTGAGCGGTACTGCACTAGCAGATGGACACCCATGAAATGTCGAAAAAGATGCGGGGTATGATGCTCACAGCACCTGGTATTCCCAAGCGGTCTCCCAATCAGGTACTAACCAGGCCGAACCATGCTTGGCTTCCGAGATCAGAGGAGATCGGGCCTTTTCAGGGTGGTATGGCCGTGAGCGGTACTGCACTAGCAGATGGACACCCATGAAATCTCGAAAAAGATGCGGGGTATGATGCTCACAGCACCTGGTATTCCCAAGCGGTCTCCCAATCAGGTACTAAACAGGCCGAACCATGCGTGGCTTCCGAGATCGGACGAGATCGGGCCTTTTCAGGGTGGTATGGCCGTGAGCGGTACTGCTCTTGCAGATGGACACCCATGAAATGTCGAAAAAGATGCTGGGTATGATGCTTACAGCACCTGGTATTCCCAAGCGGTCTCCCAATCAGGTACTAACCAGGCCGAACCATGCTTGGCTTCCGAGATCGGACGAGATCGGGCCTTTTCAGGGTGGTATGGCCGTGAGCGGTACTGCACTAGCAGATGGACACCCATGAAATGTCGAAAAAGATGCGGGGTATGATGCTCACAGCACCAGGTATTCCCAAGCGGTCTCCCAATCAGGTACTAACCAGGCCGAACCATGCTTGGCTTCCGATATCGGACGAGATCGGGCCTTTTCAGGATGGTATGGCCGTGTGCGGTAATGCACTAGCAGATGGACACCCATGAAATGTCGAAAAAGATGCGGGGTATCATGCTCACAGCACCTGGTATTCCCAAGCGGTCTCCCAATCAGGTACTAACCAGGCCGAACCATGCTTGGCTTCCGAAATCGGACGAGATCGGGCCTTTTCAGGGTGGTATGGCCGTGGGCGGTACTGCACTAGCAGATGGACACCCATGAAATGTCGAAAAAGATGCGGGGTATGATGCTCACAGCACCTGGGATTCCCAAGCGGTCTCCCAATCAGGTACTAACCAGGCCGAACCATGCTTGGCTTCCGAGATCGGACGAGATCGAGCCTTTTCAGGGTGGTATGGCCGTGAGCGGTATCGCTCTTGCAGATGGACACCCATGAAATGTCGTAAAAGATGCGGGGTATGATGCTCACAGCACCTGGTATTCCCAAGCGGTCTCCCAATCAGGTACTAAACAGGCCGAACCATGCTTGGCTGCCGAGATCGGACGAGATCGGGCCTTATCAGGGTTGTATGGCCATGAGCGGTACTGCACTAGCAGATGGACACCCATGAAATGTCGAAAAAGATGCGGGGTATGATGCTCACAGCACCTGGTATTCCCAAGCGGTCTCCCAATCAGGTACTAACCAGGCCGAACCATGCTTGACTGCCGAGATCGGACGAGATCAGGCGAGATCGGGCCTTATCAGGGTGGTATGGCCGTGAGCGGTACTGCTCTTGCAGATGGACACCCATGAAATGTCGAAAAAGATGCGGGGTATGATGCTCACAGCACCTGGTATTCCCAAGCGGTCTCCCAATCAGGTACTAACCAGGCCGAACCATGCTTGGCTGCCGAGATCGGACGAGATCGGACGAGATCGGGCCTTATCAGGGTGGTATGGCCGTGAGCGGTACTGCTCTTGCAGATGGACACCCATGAAATGTCGAAAAAGATGCGGGGTATAATGCTCACAGGACCTGGCATTCCCAAGCGGTCTCCCAATCAGGTACTAACCAGGCCGAACCCTGCTTGGCTTCCGAGATCGGACGAGATCGGGCCTTTTCAGGGTGGTATGGCCGTGAGCGGTACTGTTCTTGCAGATGGACACCCATGAAATGTCGAAAAAGATGCGGGGTATGATGCTCACAGCACCTGGTATTCCCAAGCGGTCTCCCATTCAGGTACTAACCAGGCCGAACCATGCTTGGCTGCCGAGATCGGACGAGATCGGGCGAGATCGGGCCTTATCAGGGTGATATGGCCGTGAGCGGTACTGCTCTTGCAGATGGACACCCATGAAATGTCGAAAAAGATGCGGGGTATGATGCTCACAGCACCTGGTATTCCCAAGCGGTCTCCCAATCACGTACTAAACAGGCCGAACTATGCTTGGCTTCCGAGATCGGACGAGATCGGGCCTTTACAGGGTGATATGGCCTTGAGCAGTACTGCTCTTGCAGATGGACACCCATGAAATGTCGAAAAAGATGCGGGGCATGGTTCTCACAGCACCTGGTATTCCCAAGCAGTCTCCCAATCAGATACTAACCAGGCCGAACCATGCTTGGCTTCCGAGACCGGACGAGATCGAACGAGATCGGGCCTTTTCAGGGTGGTATGGCCGTGAGCGGTACTGCTCTTGCAGATGGACACCCATGAAATGTCGAAAAAGATGCGGGGTATGATGCTCACAGCACCTGGTATTCCGAAGCGGTCTCCCAATCAGGTACTAACCAGGCCGAACCATGCTTGGCTGCCGAGATCGGACGAGATCGGGCCTTATAAGGGTGGTATGGCCGTGAGCGGTACTGCTATTGCAGATGGACACCAATGAAAAGTCGAAAAAGATGCGGGGTATGATGCTCACAGCACCTGGTATTCCCAAGCGGTCTACCAATCAGGCACTAACCAGGCCGAACAATGCTTGGCTGCCGAGATCGGACGAGATCGGGCCTTTTCAGGGTGGTATGGCCGTGAGCGGTACTGCTATTGCAGATGGACACCAATGAAAAGTCGAAAAAGATGCGGGGTATAATGCTCACAGCACCTGGTATTCCCAAGCGGTCTACCAATCAGGTACTAAACAGGCCGAACCATGCTTGGCTTCCAAGATCGGACGAGATCGGGCCTTTTCAGGGTGGTATGGCCGTGAGCGATACTGCTCCTGCAGATGGACACCCATGAAATGTCGAGAAAGATGCGGGGTATGATGCTCACAGCACCTGGTATTCCCAAGCGGTCACCCAATCAGGTACTAACCAGGCCGAACCATGCTTGGCTTCCGAGATCGGATGAGATCGGGCCTTTTCAGGGTGGTATGGCCGTGAGCGGTACTGTACTAGCAGATGGACACCCATGAAATGTCGAAAAAGATGCGGGGTATGATGCTCACAGCACCTGGTATTCCCAAGCGGTCTCCCAATCAGGTACTAACCAGGCCGAACCATGCTTGGCTTCCGAGATCGGACAAGATCGGGCCTTTTCAGGGTGGTATGGCCGTGAGCGGTACTGCTCTTGCAGATGGACACCCATGAAATGTCGAAAAAGATGCGGGGTATGATGCTCACAGCACCTGGTATTCCCAAGCGGTCTCCCAATCAGGTACTAAACAGGCCGAACCATGCTTGGCTGCCGAGATCAGACGAGATCAGGCCTTTTCGGGGTGGTATGGCCGTGAGCGGTACTGCTTTTGCAGATGGACACCCATGAAATGTCGATAAAGATGCGGGGTATGATGCTCACAGCACCTGGTATTCCCAAGCGGTCTCCCAATCAAGTAGTAAACAGGCCGAACCATGCTTGGCTTCCAAGATCGGACGAGATTGGGCCTTTTCAGGGTGGTATGGCCGTGAGTAGTACTGCTCATGCAGATGGACACCCATGAAATGTCGAAAAAAATGCGGGGTATGATGCTCACAGCACCTGGTATTCCCAAGAGGTCTCCCAATCAGGTACTAAACAGGCCGAACCATGCTTGGCTTCCGAGATCGGACGAGATCAGGCCTTTTCAGGGTGGTATGGCCGTGAGCGGTACTGCTCTTGCAGATGGACACCCATGAGCTAAAGTATTAATTCGACCTTCTACACCTGCTACCCAAATCAATTGGGATTTGACATTATTCAAAGTCAGTTGGAATATTCAGGTTATAAAAGAGGGGGGAAAAGGCAGGAATATATACAGCTATGTTTTACTTTTGTGCATTTCAGGCCAAATTGGTATTTGTCTTTGAGTCAGCAATAATAACAAAGGAGTAAAGTCAGCTTGATTGCAGTAAGACTTTTTGCACTCTATACACTCAATTTTCACATGTTGTTTTACTTCTGGACGCTGCAAATGGACTGCACATCTGTTGCATCGTGTGTATATATGTGTATTACCGTACTTTGAATTTTGATTTAAACCTTTACAACCCAACTACCTCAGATCAAGCAATTATAATGTAAAGTAGTAGATGTTTAAAAAAAGCACCAAATGCAAAAAGATAACAAAATAACAATACTAAATAGTCAAATAAGCAACTCCATTATTCTTTTAGAGAAAATATCTCAGCGGGGTCAAGTCATTCAATTCAAATCGACTGGTAATCAGATTCAATTAAAGACTAACTGATTGGGTGCAATGTTGTAGTGGCAGCACAACTAAATGAATTCACTGAATTTAAATGGGATTTGTAAGTGTTTTCACATTTTATACTGTAAAACAAAAAATCACATAGGATTTATGGTTAAACACTGGAGCTACAGAATTTTACCAGAAATTACATTCAATTGGTATAGCACTTCAATAACCACCAATTTATTGGAACACTATTGTAGATTTTTCATTTCACTGAAACTAAAATTATATTGCTCCACCACCACATGCACACACCCCTTTTTTACTGTATAACTCTAGCAACCACAAGTATTTTATTTTTATTTTTTTAAGAAGAAAATGACTGACTATTCTTCTGTCTGTTCAGATATCACTACTTTTACATGATAAGAGAAGTAATTTTTAAAGAAGGCTCAGCAAAATACCCAGCATTCAATAGTACTGGCATGCTGGATCTTGCAAACTACACTCCTCAACTGCACAGAAAAAAAATAGAAAAAAACAGTCATACATTGTCTGCAGTACTTTCCACTCATTCGCTTACACTTTGTACTCCATCCTTTCTACACAAAAAGCATCATCCCGCTGTTACAGAGTAAAGAAGGTTGCACAGAGTCCTTTTCTTGCTGTTCTGTCTCTTTAGAACAGAAGGACACTTTGCGCTTCACAGAATGCAAGTCTACAAGTACTGCTGCTTAGATGTGGTTGAATGTTAGGCCCCTAAGAAATACATGTGAAGCAACAGCAATGCTTTACAAGGTGTCTATTGTTTATATAAATAAACATAAAACAGGTTACGAAAACATGCTGTAAAATCCAAATCATATTTTATCATAGTTTCACATGCTTAAACTAATAGTAATTGTTTAGTATAAATGATCGTCATGTGAAAGACATTGTTTAGTATTCTTTCATTCATTCATTCTCTCAACCGCTTATCCTCACAAGGGTCACGGGGGGTGCTAAGGCCTATCCCAGCTATCTACGGGCACCAGGCGGGGGACAAAAGAATGAACATAATTTAAAGTAATTGCTCTACAGTTGTACTGCATACCGGAGGTCATTTAATTCATTCAGATCAAGAACCTCAAATAACATATCGGCTGGTATTGTTGGAGATGGAAATCCAACTCATTTTATCTCTGAGGGCTAGCTGCGAATGCACTTGCATTATGTCAGTAAAATTCTAGAAATCATAGCGAAAGGGTTATTTTTCAAGAAAATCTGTTCCCGAAAGACCGACAAATTGTCTTTATTTGATGCTCTTGTCAGGAGAGGTTGGATTGCCTTTCCTGGCATGACGTCACGATAACTATCAGCTGTCACTAATTACGTGATTAGATTATTTTTGGCGTCACTGGACAAGGTCCAAGTGGACATGGGGAAGCTGGAGCACCTCTTTGAGTCCAGGGCCAAAGAGATGCCATGGGCCAAGAAAGCGCCAGAGAGCAAAAAGTCCGAGATCCTGGTTCTGGACTCCAAGCGGAGCACCGCCATCAACATCGGGATGACGGTCCTGCCCGCCGTTCACGTCATCAAGAGCGCCATCCTCAACTTTGACGACTTTGCCATCAACAAGGAGGGTGTGGAGAAGATCCTGAGCATGACGCCCACAGAGGAGGAGAAGCAGAAGATCCGCGAGGCTCGCTCGGCCAATCCCGACGTTCCCCTGGGGACGGCCGAGGAATTCCTCTCGGGCCTGGCTTCCGTCAGCGCCTTGACCCCCCGCCTGCAGCTGTGGTCTTTCAAACTCAACTATGAGGCACTCGAGCAGGAGATCGCCGAGCCCCTGTTTGACCTGAAGTTGGGCATGGAGCAGCTGGCCGGCAACCGGACCTTCAAGAAGATCCTGGCCACGCTGCTGGCCGTGGGGAACTTCCTCAACGGGTGTCCTCCTCACCAGAATCTTCAGGCTCCCTCCATGGTGTATCAATTCCTCTGGGCATAGGCATAAGATAACTTGGGCGCTCTCTGGTGGTTGTACGCACCTGGGCATCATGATGAAACGGTAAAGGCTTCCCAGGGCGACGTGCATAGCAGTGGTGGGGCGTACGAGTACGCTGCGGCTCTAACTCTTCTACCAGCTGTGGCTCATCTCTAGAAATGATGTGCCTGAGAGCCCCGCACCACGGTGTGTCCATTACAAAATTCCTAAACGATTCTGAGGGGTTTCTTATACATTCCAAGCAGTCCGGTGTCTTCGAGGTGGATGGTTTGCGTCGCCGAGTGCGTCGGCGCGAGCGTGGGTGGCGCTCCGCTGGGTCCATAATGGTTGGATCGTGCTGTTACGATTTCGCCGCGTAGTGCGACGCGATCGTAGGGTAAGTTGAACCCAGATGCAGAGTCGCCGAAGTAATTGGAAAGGTGAGGCAGATCTGTAGCTCTTGTTGGTTGATTTAATAAACGGGGTAACATAACTTAAACAACTTGGCTTGACCACTCATTACAAACGAACTGAACATGCGGCGTGGCGTCAATGGAAACAGCAATTACTACGAGGATTAACAGGAAACGAAACCAGAACTTAACCAGTCGATCCAACCGCGGTCACAGAAAATCATAATGCTTAAATACCAAAAATAATCTAATCACGTAATTAGTGACAGCTGATAGTTATCGTGACGTCATGCCAGGAAAGGCAATCCAACCACTCCTGACAGCTCTGAGTGATTTTGGATCCTTTGTTTCTCCCCCAAGTAATGAGGACATGTTCTTTTTAAGATAGCTCTCCATCTAAGTCCTACTATAGGTCCAGTCTTGGTAAAAGGTGCATGATGACAACTGATCTATCTGAAATCCAGAATTTGATCTGGATTTCAGATAGATCACCCATGAAATGTCGAAAAAGATGCGGGGTATGATGCTCACAGCACCTGGTATTCCCAAGCGGTCTCCCAATCAGGTACTAACCAGGCCGTACCATGCTTGGCTTCCGAGATCGAACGAGATCGGGCCTTTTCAGGGTGGTATGGCCGTGAGCGGTGCTGCTCCTGCAGATGGACACCCATGAAATGTCGAAAAAGATGCGGGGTATGATGCTCACTGCACCTGGTATTCCCAAGCGGTCTCCCAATCAGGTACTAACCAGGCCAAACCATGCTTGGCTTCCGAGATCGGACGAGATCGGGCCTTTTCAGGGTGGTATGGCCGTGAGCGGTACTGATTTTGCAGATGGACACCCGTGAAATGTCGAAAAAGATGCGGGGTATGCTGCTCACAGCACCTGGTATTCCCAAGCGGTCTCCCAATCAGGTACTAAACAGGCCGAACCATGCTTGGCTTCCGAGATCGGAGGAGATCGGGCCTTTTCAGGGTGGTATGGCCGTGAGCGGTACTGCTCTTGCAGATGGACACCCATGAAATGTCGAAAAAGATGCGGGGTATGATGCTCACAGCACCTGGTATTCCCAAGCGGTCTCCCAATCAGGTACTAACCAGGCCGAACCATGCTTGGCTTCCGAGATCGGACGAGATCGGGCCTTTTCAGGGTGGTATGGCCGTGAACGGTACTGCACTAGCAGATGGACACCCATGAAATGTCGAAAAAGATGCGGGGCATGGTTCTCACAGCACCTGGTATTCCCAAGCGGTCTCCCAATCTGGTACTAAACAAGTCTAACCATGCTTGGCTTCCGAGATCAGGCGAGATCGGGCCTTTTCAGGGTGGTATGGCCGTGAGCGGTACTGCACTAGCAGATGGACACCCATGAAATGTCGAAAAAGATGCGGGGTATGATGCTCACAGCACCTGGTATTCCCAAGCGGTCTCCCAATCAGGTACTAAACAGGCCGAACAATGCTTGGCTTCCGAGATCGGGCAAGATCGGGCCTTTTCAGGGTGGTATGGCCGTGAGCGGTACTGCTCTTGCAGATGGACACCCATGAAATGTCGAAAAAGATGCGGGGTATGATACTCACAGCACCTGGTATTCCCAAGCGGTCTCCCAATCAGGCACTAAACAGGCCGAACCATGCTAGGCTTCCGAGATCGGACGAGATCGGGCCTTTTCAGGGTGGTATGGCCGTGAGCGGTACTGCACTAGCAGATGGACACCCATGAAATGTCGAAAAAGATGCGGGATATGATGCTCACAGCACCTGGTATTCCCAAGCGGTCTCCCAATCAGGTACTATACAGGCCGAACAATGCTTGGCTTCCGAGATCGGACGAGATCGGGCATTTTCAGGGTGGTATGGCCGTGAGCGGTGCTGCTCTTGCAGATGGACACCCATGAAATGTCGAAAAAGATGCGGGGTATGATGCTCACAGCACCTGGTATTCCCAAGCGGTCTCCCAATCAGGTACTAACCAGGCCGAACCATGCTTGGCTGCCGAGATCGGACGAGATCGGGCGAGATCGGGCGAGATCGGGCCTTATCAGGGTGGTATGGCCGTGAGCAGTACTGCACTAGCAGATGGACACCCATGAAATGTCGAAAAAGATGCGGGGTATGATGCTCACAGCACCTGGTATTCCCAAGCGGTCTCACAATCAGGTACTAACCAGGCCGAACTATGTTTGGCTTCCGAGATCGGGCCTTTTCAGGGTGGTATGGCCCTGAGCAGTACTGCACTAGCAGATGGACACCCATGAAATGTCGAAAAAGATGCGGGGTATGATGCTCACAGCACCTGGTATTCCCAAGCGGTCTCCTAATCAGGTACTAACCAGGCCGGACCATGCTTGGCCTCCGAGATCGGTCGAGATCGGGCCTTTTCAGGGTGGTATGGCCGTGAGCAGTACTGCACTAGCAGATGGACACCCATGAAATGTCGAAAAAGATGCGGGGTATGATGCTCACAGCACCTGGTATTCCCAAGCGGTCTCCCAATCAGGTACTAACCAGGCCGAACCATGCTTGGCTGCCGAGATCGGACGAGATCGGACGAGATCGGGCCTTATCAGGGTGGTATGGCCGTGAGCGGTACTGCTCTTGCAGATGGACACCCATGAAATGTCGAAAAAGATGCGGGGTATGATGCTCACAGCACCTGGTATTCCCAAGCGGTCTCCCAATCAGGTACTAACCAGGCCGAACCATGCTTGGCTGCCGAGATCGGACGAGATCGGACGAGATCGGGCCTTTTCAGGGTGGTATGGCCGTGAGCGGTACTGCACCAGCAGATGGACACCCATGAAATGTCGAAAAAGATGCGGGGTATGATGCTCACAGCACCTGGTATTCCCAAGCGGTCTCCCAATCAGGTACTAAACAGGCCGAACCATGCTTGGCTTCCGAGATCAGACGAGATCGGGCCTTTTCAGGGTGGTATGGCCGTGAGCGGCACTGCTTTTGCAGATGGACACCCATTTAATGTCGAAAAAGATGCGGGGTATGATGCTCACAGCACCTGGTATTCCCAAGCGGTCTCCCAATCAGGTACTAAACAGGCCGAACCATGCTTGGCTTCCGAGATCGGACGAGATCGGGCGAGATCGGGCCTTATCAGGGTGATATGGCCGTGAGCGGTACTGCTCTTGCAGATGGACACCCATGAAATGTCGAAAAAGATGCGGGGTATGATGCTCACAGCACCTGGTATTCCCAAGCGGTCTCCCAATCAGGTACTAAACAGGCCGAACCATGCTTGGCTTCCGAGATCGGACGAGATCGGGCCTTTTCAGGGTGGTATGGCCGTGAGCGGTACTGCTTTTACAGATGGACACCCATGAAATGTCGAAAAAGATGCGGGGTATGATGCTCACAGCACCTGGTATTCCCAAGCGGTCTCCCAATCAGGTACTAACCAGGCCGAACCATGCTTAGCTTTCGAGATCGGACGAGATCGGGCCTTTTCAGGGTGGTATGGCCGTGAGCGGTACTTTTTTTGCAGATGGACACCCATGAAATGTCGGAAAAGATGCGGGGCATGGTTCTCACAGCACCTGGTATTCCCAAGCGGTCTCCCAATCAGGTACTAAACAGGCCGAACGATGCTTGGCTTCCGAGATCGGACGAGATCGTGCCTTTTCAGGGTGGTATGGCCGTGAGCGGTACTGCACTAGCAGATGGACACCCATGAAATGTCGAAAAAGATGCGGGGCAAGATGCTCACAGCACCTGGTATTCCCAAGCGGTCTCCCAATCAGGTACTAACCAGGCCGAACCATGCTTGGCTTCCAAGATCGCACGAGATCGGGCCTTTTCAGGGTGGTATGGCCGTGAGCGGTACTGCACTAGCAGATGGACACTGTCAGGTTCATTAATAATTACCTTCGTCCGTAATTATCAATAACTGCAGGAAGACATCTTATTCAATTATTGACATTTAATTAAATAGAAATGGATACAACAGATAAAAGCCTCCGGAGGGGAGCGTTACAGCAAGTGTCACCTTACAACTTCCGAACGTCTTCCCGAATAGACGTTTTCGTCCCATTCTTATGGTCACAAGTTACAGAGTTGTTGATCATTCCATCACGTATGAGTAAAAACAACATCTGGGACTACAATAACAATCAAAGTATTTTACTAATAACAAAAACAGGGACTAGACCTAACAACATGTAGATTAGAGTAATTATACAACCTCCTTGACCTAAGAATCATATAATATAATCATAATCATATAATCGTTACATACAGAAAAACCCGAAGTGTACGGTTACATAACGATCACAATATTCTTGTTATTGTCCGAATAGCCCTGTCCTCGTCACCAAGGGCCCACCAAATCTCAAGGACCCAGATTGGGTGGATTGTTTGTATAACCATCCTGGAACAGGCTGTCCAGGTTAAAGATGACTTGGTGTGACCTCAACACTTTTGAAAAACAGAAAGAGAATGATTTAACAAAGTAATGAATTAATACAGAGAAAAGAAAGAGAATGATTTAATAAAGAAATGAATTAATATAACTATTATAATAGTAAAACAGAACAAACCCAACAGACACCCATGAAATGTCGAAAAAGATGCGGGGTATGATGCTCACAGCACCTGGTATTCCCAAGCGGTCTCCCAATCAGGTACTAAACAGGCCGAACTATGCTTGGCTTCCGAGATCGGACGAGATCGGGCCTTTTCAGGGTGGTATGGCCATGAGCGGTACTGCACTAGCAGATGGACACCCATGAAATGTCGAAAAAGATGCGGGGTATGATGCTCACTGCACCTGGTATTCCCAAGCGGTCTCCCAATCTGGTACTAAACAAGTCTATCCATGCTTGGCTTCCGAGATCGGGCGAGATCGGGCCTTTTCAGGGTGGTATGGCCGTGAGCGGTACTGCTTTTGCAGATGGACACCCATGAAATGTCGAAAAAGATGCGGGGTATGATGCTCACAGCACCTGGTATTCCCAAGCGGTCTCCCAACCAGGTACTAACCAGGCCCAACCATGCTTGGCTTCCAAGATCGGACGAGATCGGGCCTTTTCAGGGTGGTATGGCCGTGAGCGGTACTGCACTAGCAGATGGACACCCATGAAATGTCGAAAAAGATGCGGGGTATGATGCTCACAGCACCTGGTATTCCCAAGCGGTCTCCCAATCAGGTACTAACCAGGCCGAACCATGCTTGGCTTCCGAGATCGGACGAGATCAGGCCTTTTCAGGGTGGTATGGCCGTGAGCGGTACTGCTCTTGCAGATGGACACCCATGAGCTAAAGTATTAATTCGACCTTCTACACCTGCTACCCAAATCAATTGGGATTTGACATTGTTCAAAGTCAGTTGGAATATTCAGGTTATAAAAGAGGGGGGAAAAGGCAGGAATATATACAGCTATGTTTTACTTTTGTGCATTTCAGGCCAAATTGGTATTTGTCTTTGAGTCAGCAATAATAACAAAGGAGTAAAGTCAGCTTGATTGCAGTAAGACTTTTTGCACTCTATACACTCAATTTTCACATGTTGTTTTACTTCTGGACGCTGCAAATGGACTGCACATCTGTTGCATCGTGTGTATATATGTGTATTACCGTACTTTGAAGTTTGATTTAAACCTTTACAACCCAACTGCCTCAGATCAAGCAATTATAATGTAAAGTAGTAGATGTTTAAAAAAAGCACCAAATGCAAAAAGATAACAAAATAACAATACTAAATAGTCAAATAAGCAACTCCATTATTCTTTTAGAGAAAATATCTCAGCGGGGTCAAGTCATTCAATTCAAATCGACTGGTAATCAGATTCAATTAAAGACTAACCGATTGGGTGCAATGTTGTAGTGGCAGCACAACTAAATGAATTCACTGAATTTAAATGGGATTTATAAGTGTTTTCACATTTTATACTGTAAAACAAAAAATCACATAGGATTTATGGTTAAACACTGGAGCTACAGAATTTTACCAGAAATTACATTCAATTGGTATAGCACTTCAATAACCACCAATTTATTGGAACACTATTGTAGATTTTTCATTTCACTGAAACTAAAATTATATTGCTCCACCACCACATGCACACACCCCTTTTTTACTGTATAACTCTAGCAACCACAAGTATTTTATTTTTATTTTTTTAAGAAGAAAATGACTGACTATTCTTCTGTCTGTTCAGATATCACTACTTTTACATGATAAGAGAAGTAATTTTTAAAGAAGGCTCAGCAAAATACCCAGCATTCAATAGTACTGGCATGCTGGATCTTGCAAACTACACTCCTCAACTGCACGGAAAAAAAATAGAAAAAAACAGTCATACATTGTCTGCAGTACTTTCCACTCATTCGCTTACACTTTGTACTCCATCCTTTCTACACAAAAAGCATCATCCCGCTGTTACAGAGTAAAGAAGGTTGCACAGAGTCCTTTTCTTGCTGTTCTGTCTCTTTAGAACAGAAGGACACTTTGCGCTTCACAGAATGCAAGTCTACAAGTACTGCTGCTTAGATGTGGTTGAATGTTAGGCCCCTAAGAAATACATGTGAAGCAACAGCAATGCTTTACAAGGTGTCTATTGTTTATATAAATAAACATAAAACAGGTTACGAAAACATGCTGTAAAATCCAAATCATATTTTATCATAGTTTCACATGCTTAAACTAATAGTAATTGTTTAGTATAAATGATCGTCATGTGAAAGACATTGTTTAGTATTCTTTCATTCATTCATTCTCTCAACCGCTTATCCTCACAAGGGTCACGGGGGGTGCTAAGGCCTATCCCAGCTATCTACGGGCACCAGGCGGGGGACAAAAGAATGAACATAATTTAAAGTAATTGCTCTACAGTTGTACTGCATACCGGAGGTCATTTAATTCATTCAGATCAAGAACCTCAAATAACATATCGGCTGGTATTGTTGGAGATGGAAATCCAACTCATTTTATCTCTGAGGGCTAGCTGCGAATGCACTTGCATTATGTCAGTAAAATTCTAGAAATCATAGCGAAAGGGTTATTTTTCAAGAAAATCTGTTCCCGAAAGACCGACAAATTGTCTTTATTTGATGCTCTTGTCAGGAGTGGTTGGATTGCCTTTCCTGGCATGACGTCACGATAACTATCAGCTGTCACTAATTACGTGATTAGATTATTTTTGGCGTCACTGGACAAGGTCCAAGTGGACATGGGGAAGCTGGAGCACCTCTTTGAGTCCAGGGCCAAAGAGACGCCATGGGCCAAGAAAGCGCCAGAGAGCAAAAAGTCCGAGATCCTGGTTCTGGACTCCAAGCGGAGCACCGCCATCAACATCGGGATGACGGTCCTGCCCGCCGTTCACGTCATCAAGAGCGCCATCCTCAACTTTGACGACTTTGCCATCAACAAGGAGGGTGTGGAGAAGATCCTGAGCATGACGCCCACAGAGGAGGAGAAGCAGAAGATCCGCGAGGCTCGCTCGGCCAATCCCGACGTTCCCCTGGGGACGGCCGAGGAATTCCTCTCGGGCCTGGCTTCCGTCAGCGCCTTGACCCCCCGCCTGCAGCTGTGGTCTTTCAAACTCAACTATGAGGCACTCGAGCAGGAGATCGCCGAGCCCCTGTTTGACCTGAAGTTGGGCATGGAGCAGCTGGCCGGCAACCGGACCTTCAAGAAGATCCTGGCCACGCTGCTGGCCGTGGGGAACTTCCTCAACGGGTGTCCTCCTCACCAGAATCTTCAGGCTCCCTCCATGGTGAATCAATTCCTCTGGGCATAGGCATAAGATAACTTGGGCGCTCTCTGGTGGTTGTACGCACCTGGGCATCATGATGAAACGGTAAAGGCTTCCCAGGGCGACGTGCATAGCAGTGGTGGGGCGTATGAGTACGCTGCGGCTCTAACTCTTCTACCAGCTGTGGCTCATCTCTAGAAATGATGTGCCTGAGAGCCCCGCACCACGGTGTGTCCATTACAAAATTCCTAAACGATTCTGAGGGGTTTCTTATACATTCCAAGCAGTCCGGTGTCTTCGAGGTGGATGGTTTGCGTCGCCGAGTGCGTCGGCGCGAGCGTGGGTGGCGCTCCGCTGGGTCCATAATGGTTGGATCGTGCTGTTACGATTTCGCCGCGTAGTGCGACGCGATCGTAGGGTAAGTTGAACCCAGATGCAGAGTCGCCGAAGTAATTGGAAAGGTGAGGCAGATCTGTAGCTCTTGTTGGTTGATTTAATAAACGGGGTAACATAACTTAAACAACTTGGCTTGACCACTCATTACAAACGAACTGAACATGCGGCGTGGCGTCAATGGAAACAGCAATTACTACGAGGATTAACAGGAAACGAAACCAGAACTTAACCAGTCGATCCAACCGCGTCCACAGAAAATCATAATGCTTAAATACCAAAAATAATCTAATCACGTAATTAGTGACAGCTGATAGTTATCGTGACGTCATGCCAGGAAAGGCAATCCAACCACTCCTGACAGCTCTGAGTGATTTTGGATCCTTTGTTTCTCCCCCAAGTAATGAGGACATGTTCTTTTTAAGATAGCTCTCCATCTAAGTCCTACTATAGGTCCAGTCTTGGTAAAAGGTGCATGATGACAACTGATCTATCTGAAATCCAGAATTTGATCTGGATTTCAGATAGATCACCCATGAAATGTCGAAAAAGATGCGGGGTATGATGCTCACAGCACCTGGTATTCCCAAGCGGTCTCCCAATCAGGTACGATCCAGGCCGAACCTTGCTTGGCTTCTGAGATCGGACGAGATCGGGCCTTTTCAGGGTGGTATGGCCG
Organism: Stigmatopora nigra; assembly: GCF_051989575.1. Lineage (NCBI taxonomy): Eukaryota > Metazoa > Chordata > Actinopteri > Syngnathiformes > Syngnathidae > Stigmatopora > Stigmatopora nigra. Next base: position 2,686,320 of record NW_027551603.1, read on the forward strand.
TGAGCGGTACTGCTCTTGCAGATGGACACCCATGAAATGTCGAAAAAGATGCGGGGTATGATGCTCACAGCACCTGGTATTCCGAAGCGGTCTCCCAATCAGGTACTAAACAGGCCGAACCATGCTTGGCTGCCGAGATCGGACGAGATCGGGCCTTTTCAGGGTGGTATGGCCGTGAGCGGTACTGCACTAGCAGATGGACACCCATGAAATGTCGAAAAAGATGCGGGGTATGATGCTCACAGCACCTGGTATTTCCAAGCGGTCTCCCAATCAGGTACTAACCAGTCCGAACCATGCCTGGCTTCCGAGATAGGACGAGATCGGGCCTTTTCAGGGTGGTATGGCCGTGAGCGGTACTGCACTAGCAGATGGACACCCATGAAATGTCGAAAAAGATGCGGAGTATGATGCTCACAGCACCTGGTATTCCCAAGCGGTCTCCCAATCAGGTACTAACCAGGCCGAACCATGCTTGGCTGCCAAGATCGGGCGAGATCTGGCCTTTTCAGGGTGGTATGGCCGTGAGCGGTACTGCTCATGCAGATGGACACCCATTAAATGTCGAAAAAGATGCGGGGTATGATGCTCACAGCACCTGGTATTTCCAAGCGGTCTCCCAATCAGGTACTAACCAGGCCGAACCATGCTTGGCTTCCGAGATCGGACAATCGGGCCTTTTCAGGGTGGTATGGCCGTGAGCGGTACTGCACCACCAGATGGACACCCATGAAATGTCGAAAAAGATGCGGGGTATGATGCTCACAGCACCTGATATCCCCAAGCGGTTTCCCAATCAGCTACTAACCAGGCCGAACCATGCTTGGCTTCCGAAATCGGACGAGATCGGGCCTTTTCAGGGTGGTATGGCCGTGAGCGGTGCTGCACTAGCAGATGGACACCCATGAAATGTCGAAAAAGATGAGGGGTATGATGCTCACAGCACCTGGTATTCCCAAGCGGTCTCCCAATCAGGTACTAACCAGGCTGAACCATGCTTGGCTTCCGAGATCGGACGAGATCGGGCTTTTTCAGGGTGGTATGGCCGTGAGCGGTACTGCTCTTGCAGATGGACACCCATGAAATGTCGAAAAAGATGCGGGGTATGATGCTCACAGCACCTGGTATTCCCAAGCGGTCTCCCAATCAGGTACTAAACAGGCCGAACCATGCTTGGCTGCCGAGATCGGACGAGATCGGGCCTTTTCAGGGTGGTATGGCCGTGAGCGGTACTGCACTAGCAGATGGACACCCGTGAAATGTCGAAAAAGATGCGGGGTATGATGCTCACAGCACCTGGTATTCCCAAGCGGTCTCCCAACCAGGTACTAACCAGGCTGAACCATGCTTGACTTCCGAGATCGAACGAGATCGGGCCTTTTCAGGGTGGTATGGCCGTGAGCGTTACTGCTTTTGCAGATGGACACCCATGAGATGTCGAAAAAGATGCAGGGTATGATGCTCACAGTACCTGGTATTCCCAAGCGGTCTCCCAATCAGGTACTAACCAGGCCGAACCATGCTTGGCTTCCGAGTTCGGACGAGATCGGGCCTTTTCAGGGTGGTAAGGCCGTGAGCGGTATTGTCTTTGCAGATGGACACCCATGAAATGTCGAAAAAGATGCGGGGTATGATGCTCACAGCACCTGGTATTCCCAAGCGGTCTCCCAATCAGGTACTAACCAGGCCGAAACATGCTTGGCTTCCGAGATCGGGCGAGATCGGGCCTTTTCAGGGTGGTATGGCCGTGAGCGGTACTGCTTTTGCAGATGGACACCCATGAAATGTCGAAAAAGATGCGGGGTATGATGCTCACAGCACGTGGTATTCCCAAGCGGTCTCCCAATCAGGTACTAACCAGGCCGAACAATGCTTGGCTGCCGAGATCGGACGAGATCGGACGAGATCGGGCCTTTTCAGGGTGGTATGGCTGTGAGCGGTACTGCACTAGCAGATGGACACCCATGAAATGTCGAAAAAGATGCGGGGTATGATGCTCACAGCACCTGGTATCCCCAAGCGGTCTCCCAATCAGGTACTAACCAGGTCGAACAATGCTTGGCTTCCTAGATCGGACGAGATCGGACGAGATCAGGCCTTTTCAGGGTGGTATGGCCGTGAGCGGTACTGCACTAGCAGATGGACACCCATGAAATGTCGAAAAAGATGCGGGGTATGATGCTCACAGCACCTGGTATTCCCAAGCGGTCTCCCAATTAGGTACTAACCAGGCCGATCCATGTTTGGCTTCCGAGATCGGACGAGATCGGACGAGATCGGGCCTTTTCAGGGTGGTATGGCCGTGAGCGGTACTGCACTAGCAGATGGACACCCATGAAATGTCGAAAAAGATGCGGGGTATGATGCTCACAGCACCTGGTATTCCCAAGCGGTCTCCCAATCAGGTACTAACCAGGCCGAACCATGCTTGGCTTCCTAGATCGGGCGAGATCGGGCCTTTTCAGGGTGGTATGGCCATGAGCAGTACTGCTTTTGCAGATGGACACCCATGAAATGTCGAAAAAGATGCGGGGAATGATGCTCACAGCACCTGGTATTCCCAAGTGGTCTCCCAATCAGGTACTTACCAGGCCGAACCATGCTTGCCTTCCGAAATCGGAGGAGATTGGGCCTTTTCAGGGTGGTATGGCCGTGAGCGGTACTACTCTTGCAGATGGACACCCATGAAATGTCGAAAAAGATGCGGGGCAAGATGCTCACAGCACCTGGTATTCCCAAGCGGTCTCCCAATCAGGTACTAAACAGGCGGAACCCTGCTTGGCTTCCGAGATCGGACGAGATCGGGCCTTTTCAGGGTGGTATGGCCGTGAGCGGTACTGCACTAGCAGATGGACACCCATGAAATGTCGAAAAAGATGCGGGGTATGATGTTCACAGCACCTGGTATTCCCAAGCGGTCTCCCAATCAGGTACTAACCAGGCCAAACCATGCTTGGCTGCCGAGATCGGACGAGATCGGGCGAGATCGGGCCTTATCAGGGTGGTATGGCCGTGAGCGGTACTGCTTTGCAGATGGACACCCATGAAATGTCGAAAAAGATGCGGGGTATGATGCTCACAGCACCTGGTATTCCCAAGCGGTCTCCCAATCAGGTACTAAACAGGCCGAACCATGCTTGGCTTCCGAGATCGGGCGAGATCGGGCCTTTTCAGGGTGGTATGGCCGTGAGCGATACTGCTTTTGCAGATGGACACCCATGAAATGTCGAAAAAGATGCGGGGTATGATGCTCACAGCACCTGGTATTCCCAAGCGGTCTCCCAATCAGGTACTAAACAGGCCGAACCATGCTTGGCTTCCAAGTTCGGACGAGATCGGGCCTTTTCAGGGTGGTATGGCCGTGAGCGGTACCGCTCTTGCAGATGGACACCCATGAAATGTCGAAAAAGATGCGGGGTATGATGCTCACAGCACCTGGTATTCCCAAGCGGTCTCCCAATCAGGTACTAAACAGGCCGAACCATGCTTGGCTGCCGAGACAGGACGAGATCGGGCCTTTTCAGGGTGGTATGGCCGTGAGCGGTACTGCACTAGCAGATGGACACCCATGAAATGTCGAAAAAGATGCGGGGTATGATGCTCACAGCACCTGGTATTCCCAAGCGGTCTCCTAACCAGGTACTAACCAGGCCGAACCATGCTTGGCGTCCCAGATCGAACGAGATCAGGCCTTTTCAGGGTGGTATGGCCGTGAGCAGTACTGCTCTTGCAGATGGACACCCATGAAATGTCGAAAAAGATGCAGGGTATGATGCTCACAGCACCTGGTATTCCCAAGCGGTCTCCCAATCAGGTACTAAACAGGCCGAACCATGCTTGGCTGCCGAGATCGGACCAGATCGGGCCTTTTCAGGGTGGTATGGCCGTGAGCGGTACTGCACTAGCAGATGGACACCCATGAAATGTCGAAAAAGATGCGGGGTATGATGCACACAGCACCTGGTATTCCCAAGCGGTCTCCCAACCAGGTACTAACCAGGCCGAACCATGCTTGACTTCCGAGATCGGATGAGATCGGGCCTTTTCAGGGTGGTACGGCCGTGAGCGGTACTGCTCTTGCAGATGGACACCCATGAAATGTCGAAAAAGATGCGGGGTATGATGCTCACAGCACCTGGTATTCCCAAGCGGTCTCCCAATCAGGTACTAACCAGGCCGAACCATGCTTGGCTTCCGAGATCGGGCGAGATCGGGCCTTTTCAGGGTGGTATGGCCGTGAGCGATACTGCTCTTGCAGATGGACACCCATGAAATGTCGAAAAAGATGCGGGGTATGATGCTCACAGCACCTGGTATTCCCAAACGGTCTCCCAATCAGGTACTAAACAGGCCGAACCATGCTTGGCTTCCAAGATCGGACGAGATCGGGCCTTTTCAGGGTGGTATGGCCATTAGCGGTCCCGCTCTTGCAGATGGACACCCATGAAATGTCGAAAAAGATGCGGGGTATGATGCTCACAGCACCTGGTATTCCCAAGCGGTCTCCCAATCAGGTACTAAACAGGCCGAACCATGCTTGGCTGCCGAGACAGGACGAGATCGGGCCTTTTCAGGGTGGTATGGACGTGAGCGGTACTGCACTAGCAGATGGACACCCATGAAATGTCGAAAAAGATGCGGGGTATGATGCTCACAGCACCTGGTATTCCCAAGCGGTCTCCCAACCAGGTACTAACCAGGCCGAACCATGCTTGGCTTCCCAGATCGAACGAGATCGGGCCTTTTCAGGGTGGTATGGCCGTGAGCGGTACTGCTTTTGCAGATGGACACCCATGAAATGTCGAAAAAGATGCGGGGTATGATGCTCACAGCACCTGGTATTCCCAATCGGTCTCCCAATCAGGTACGAACCAGGCCGATCCATGCTTGGCTTCCGAGATCGGGCGAGATCGGGCCTTTTCAGGGTGGTATGGCCGTGAGCGGTAGTGCTCTTGCAGATGGACACCCATGAAATGTCGAAAAAGATGCGGGGTATGATGCTCACAGCACCTGGTATTCCCAAGCGGTCTCCCAATCAGGTACTAAACAGGCCGAACCATGCTTGGCTTCCAAGATCGGACGAGATCGGGCCTTTTCAGGGTGGTATGGCCGTAAGCGGTACCACTTTTGCAGATGGACACCCATGAAATGTCGAAAAAGATGCGGGATATGATGCTCACAGCATCTGGTATTCCCAAGCGGTCTCCCAATCAGGTACTAACCAGGCCAAACCATGCTTGACTGCCGAGATTGGACGAGATCAGGCGAGATCGGGCCTTATCAGGGTGGTATGGCCGTGAGCGGTACTGCTCTTGCAGATGGACACCCATGAAATGTCGAAAAAGATGCGGGGTATGATGCTCACAGCACCTGGTATTCCCAAGCGGTCTCCCAATCAGGTCCTAACCAGGCCGAACGATGCTTGGCTTCCGAGATCGGACGAGATCGGGCCTTTTCAGGGTGGTATGGCCGTGAGCGGTACTGCTCTTGCAGATGGACACCCATGAAATGTCGAAAAAGATGCGGGGTATGACGCTCACAGCACCTGGTATTCCCAAGCGGTCTCCCAATCAGGTACTAACCAGGCCGAACAATGCTTGGCTGCCGAGATCGGACGAGATCGGGCCTTTTCAGGGTGGTATGGCCGTGAGCGGTACTGCTCTTGCAGATGGACACCCATGAAATGTCGAAAAAGATGCGGGGTATGATGCTCACAGCACCTGGTATTCCCAAGCGGTCTCCCAATCAGGTACTAACCAGGCCGAACCATACTTGGCTTCCGAGTTCGGACGAGAATCGGGCTTTTTCAGGGTGGTATGGCCGTGAACGATACTGCTCTCGCAGATGGACACCCATGAAATGTCGAAAAAGATGCGGGGTATGACGCACACAGCACCTGGTATTCCCAAGCGGTCTCCCAATCAGGTACTAACCAGGCTGAACCATGCTTGGCTTCCGAGATCGGACGAGATCGGGCCTTTTCAGGGTGGTATGGCCGTGAGCGGTACTGCTCTCGCAGATGGACACCCATGAAATGTCGAAAAAGATGCGGGGTATGATGCTCACAGCACCTGGTATTCCCAAGCGGTCTCCCAACCAGGTACTAACCAGGCCGAATCATGCTTGGCTTCCGAGATCGGACGAGATCGGGCCTTTTCAGGGTGGTATGGCCGTGAGCGGTACTGCTCTTGCAGATGGACACCCATGAAATGTCGAAAAAGATGCAGGGTATGATGCTCACAGCACCTAGTATTCCCAAGCGGTCTCCCAATCAGGTACTAACCAGGCCGAACCATGCTTGGCTTCCGAGATCGGGCCTTTTCAGGGTGGTATGGCCGTGAGCGGTATTGCTTTGCAGATGGACACCCATGAAATGTCGAAAAAGATGCGGGGTATGATGCTCACAGCACCTGGTATTCCCAAGCGGTCTCCCAATCAGGTACTAAACAGGCCGAACCATGCTTGGCTTCCAAGATCGGACGAGATCGGGCCTTTTCAGGGTGGTATGGCCATGAGCGGTACCGCTCTTGCAGATGGACACCCATGAAATGTCGAAAAAGATGCGGGGTATGATGCTCACAGCACCTGGTATTCCCAAGCGGTCTCCCAATCAGGTACTAAACAGGCCGAACCATGCTTGGCTGCCGAGACAGGACGAGATCGGGCCTTTTCAGGGTGGTTTTGCCGTGAGCGGTACTGCACTAGCAGATGGACACCCATGAAATGTCGAAAAAGATGCGGGGTATGATGCTCACAGCACCTGGTATTCCCAAGCGGTCTCCCAACCAGGTACTAACCAGGCCGAACCACGCTTGGCTTCCGAGATCGGACGAGATCGGGCCTTTTCAGGGTGGTATGGCCGTGAGCGGTACTGCTCTTGCAGATGGACACCCATGAAATGTCGAAAAAGATGCGGGGTATGATGCTCACAGCACCTGGTATTCCCAAGCGGTCTCCCAATCAGGTACTAACCAGGCCGAACCATGCTTGGCTGCCGAGATCGGACGAGATCGGACGAGATCGGGCCTTATCAGGGTGGTATGGCCGTGAGCGGTACTGCTCTTGCAGATGGACACCCATGAAATGTCGAAAAAGATGCGGGGTATGATGCTCACAGGACCTGGCATTCCCAAGCGGTCTCCCAATCAGGTACTAACCAGGCCGAACCATGCTTGGCTGCTGAGATCGGACGAGATCGGGCGAGATCGGGCCTTATCAGGGTGGTATGGCCGTGAGCGGTACTGCTCTTGCAGATGGACACCCATGAAATGTCGAAAAAGATGCGGGGTATGATGCTCACAGCACCTGGTATTCCCAAGCGGTCTCCCAATCAGGTACTAACCAGGCTGAACCATGCTTAGCTGCCGAGATCGGACGAGATCGGGCCTTATCAGGGTGGTATGGCCGTGAGCGGTACACTGCTTGCAGATGGACACCCATGAAATGTCGAAAAAGATGCGGGGTATGATGCTCACAGCACCTGGTATTCCCAAGCGGTCTCCCAATCAGGTACTAACCAGGCCGAACCATGCTTGGCTGCCGAGACCGGACGAGATCGGGCGAGATCGGGCCTTATCAGGGTGGTATGGCCGTGAGCGGTACTGCTCTTGCAGATGGACACCCATGAAATGTCGAAAAAGATGCGGGGTATGATGCTCACAGCACCTGGTATTCCCAAGCGGTCTCCCAATCAGGTACTAACCAGGCCGAACCATGCTTGGCTGCCGAGATCGGACGAGATCGGGCCTTTTCAGGGTGGTATGGCCGTGAGCGGTACTGCACTAGCAGATGGACACCCATGAAATGTCGAAAAAGATGCGGGGTATGATGCTCACAGCACCTGGTATTCCCAAGCGGTCTCCCAATCAGGTACTAAACAGGCCGAACCATGCTTGGCTTCCGAGATCGGACGAGATCGGACCTTTTCAGGGTGGTATGGCCGTGAGCGGTACTGCTCATGCAGATGGACACCCATGAAATGTCGAAAAAGATGCGGGGTATGATGCTCACAGCACCTGGTATTCCCAAGCGGTCTCCCAATCAGGTACTAACCAGGCCAAACCATGCTTGGCTGCTGAGATCGGACGAGATCGGGCGAGATCGGGCCTTATCAGGGTGGTATGGCCGTGAGCGGTACTGCTCTTGCAGATGGACACCCATGAAATGTCGAAAAAGATGCGGGGTATGATGCTCACAGCACCTGGTATTCCCAAGCGGTCTCCCAATCAGGTACTAACCAGGCTGAACCATGCTTGGCTGCCAAGATCGGACGAGATCGGGCCTTATCAGGGTGGTATGGCCGTGAGCAGTACTCTGCTTGCAGATGGACACCCATGAAATGTCGAAAAAGATGCGGGGTATGATGCTCACAGCACCTGGTATTCCCAAGCGGTCTCCCAATCAGGTACTAACCAGGCCGAATCATGCTTGGCTGCCGAGACCGGACGAGATCAGGCGAGATCGGGCCTTATCAGGGTGGTATGGCCGTGAGCGGTACTGCTCTTGCAGATGGACACCCATGAAATGTCGAAAAAGATGCGGGGTATGATGCTCACAGCACCTGGTATTCCCAAGCGGTCTCCCAATCAGGTACTAACCAGGCCGAACCATGCTTGGCTGCCGAGATCGGACGAGATCGGGCCTTTTCAGGGTGGTATGGCCGTGAGCGGTACTGCACTAGCAGATGGACACCCATGAAATGTCGAAAAAGATGCGGGGTATGATGCTCACAGCACCTGGTATTCCCAAGCGGTCTCCCAATCAGGTACTAAACAGGCCGAACCATGCTTGGCTTCCGAGATCGGACGAGATCGGACCTTTTCAGGGTGGTATGGCCGTGAGCGGTACTGCTCATGCAGATGGACACCCATGAAATGTCGAAAAAGATGCGGGGTATGATGCTCACAGCACCTGGTATTCCCAAGCGGTCTCCCAATCAGGTACTAAACAGGCCGAACCATGCTTGGCTTCCGAGATCGGGCCTTTTCAGGGTGGTATGGCCGTGAGCGGTACTGCACTAGCAGATGGTCACCCATGAAATGTCGAAAAAGATGCGGGGTATGATGCTCACAGCACCTGGTATTCCCAAGCGGTCTCCCAATCAGGTACTAACCAGGCCGAACGATGCTTGGCTTCCGAGATCGGACGAGATCGGGCCTTTTCAGGGTGGTATGGCCGTGAGCGGTACTGCACTAGCAGATGGACACCCATGAAATGTCGAAAAAGATTCGGGGTATGATGCTCACAGCACCTGGTATTCCCAAGCGGTCTCCCAATCAGGTACTAACCAGGCCGAACCATGCTTGGCTTCCGAGATCGGACGAGATCGGGCCTTTTCAGGGTGGTATGGCCGTGAACGGTACTGCTCTTGCAGATGGACACCCATGAAATGTCGAAAAAGATGCGGGGTATGACGCTCACAGCACCTGGTATTCCCAAGCGGTCTCCCAATCAGGTACTAACCAGGCCGAACAATGCTTGGCTGCCGAGATCGGACGAGATCGGGCCTTTTCAGGGTGGTATGGCCGTGAGCGGTACTGCTCTTGCAGATGGACACCCATGAAATGTCGAAAAAGATGCGGGGTATGATGCTCACAGCACCTGGTATTCCCAAGCGGTCTCCCAATCAGGTACTAACCAGGCCGAACCATGCTTGGCTTCCGAGATCGGACGAGATCGGGCCTTTTCAGGGTGGTATGGCCGTAAGCGGTACTGCTCCCGCAGATGGACACCCATGAAATGTCGAAAAAGATGCAGGGTATGATGCTCACAGCACCTGGTATTCCCAAGCGGTCTCCCAATCAGGTACTAACCAGGCCGATCCATGCTTGGCTTCCGAAATCGGGCGAGATCGGGCCTTTTCAGGGTGGTATGGCCGAGAGCGGTACTGCTCTTGCAGATGGACACCCATGAAATGTCGAAAAAGATGCGGGGTATGATGCTCACAGCACCTGGTATTCCCAAGCGGTCTCCCAATCAGGTACTAAACAGGCCGAACCATGCTTGGCTTCCAAGATCGGACGAGATCGGGCCTTTTCAGGGTGGTATGGCCGTAAGCGGTACCGTTTTTGCAGATGGACACCCATGAAATGTCGAAAATGATGCGGGGTATGATGCTCACAGCACCTGGTATTCCCAAGCGGTCTCCCAATCAGGTACTAAACAGGCCGAACCATGCTTGGCTTCCGAGATCGGACGAGATCGGGCCTTTTCAGGGTGGTATGGCCGTGAGCGGTACTGCACTAGCAGATGGACACCCATGAAATGTCGAAAAAGATGCGGGGTATGATGCTCACAGCACCTGGTATTCCCAAGCGGTCTCCCAATCAGGTACTAACCAGGCCGAACCATGCTTGGCTTCTGAGACTGGACGAGATCGGGCTTTTTCAGGGTGGTATGGCCGTGAGCGGTACTGCTCTTGCAGATGGACACCCTTGAAATGTCGAAAAAGATGCGGGGTATGATGCTCACAGCACCTGGTATTCCCAAGCGGTCTCCCAATCAGGTACTAAACAGGCCGAACCATGCTTGGCTGCCGAGATCGGACGAGATCGGGCCTTTTCAGGGTGGTATGGCCGTGAGCGGTACTGCACTAGCAGATGGACACCCATGAAATGTCGAAAAAGATGCGGGGTATGATGCACACAGCACCTGGTATTCCCAAGCGGTCTCCCAACCAGGTACTAACCAGGCCGAACCATGCTTGACTTCCGAGATCGGACGAGACCGGGCGAGATCGGGCCTTATCAGGGTGGTATGGCTGTGAGCGGTACTGCTCTTGCAGATGGACACCCATGAAATGTCGAAAAAGATGCGGGGTATGATGCTCACAGCACCTGGTATTCCCAAGCGGTCTCCCAATCAGGTACTAACCAGGCCGAACCATGCTTGGCTGCCGAGATCGGACGAGATCGGGCCTTTTCAGGGTGGTATGGCCGTGAGCGGTACTGCACTAGCAGATGGACACCCATGAAATGTCGAAAAAGATGCGGGGTATGATGCTCACAGCACCTGGTATTCCCAAGCGGTCTCCCAATCAGGTACTAACCAGGCCGAACCATGCTTGGCTGCCGAGATCGGACGAGATCGGGCCTTTTCAGGGTGGTATGGCCGTGAGCGGTACTGCACTAGCAGATGGACACCCATGAAATGTCGAAAAAGATGCGGGGTATGATGCTCACAGCACCTGGTATTCCCAAGCGGTCTCCCAATCACGTACTAAACAGGCCGAACCATGCTTGGCTTCCGAGATCGGACGAGATCGGGCCTTTTCAGGGTGGTATGGCCGTGAGCGGTACTGCTCTTGCAGATGGACACTTATGAAATGTCGAAAAAGATGCAGGGTATGATGCTCACAGCACCTGGTATTCCCAAGCGGTCTCCCAATCAGGTACTAAACAGGCCGAACCATGCTTGGCTTCCGAGATCAGACGAGATCGGGCCTTTTCAGGGTGGTATGGCCGTGAGCGGTACTGCACTAGCAGATGGACACCCATGAAATGTCGAAAAAGATGCGGGGCAAGATGCTCACAGCACCTGGTATTCCCAAGCGGTCTCCCAATCAGGTACTAACCAGGCCGAACCATGCTTGGCTTCCGAGATCGGACGAGATCGGGCCTTTTCAGGGTGGTATGGCCGTGAGCGGTACTGCTCTTGCAGATGGACACCCATGAAATGTCGAAAAAGATGCGGGGTATGATGCTCACAGCACCTGGTATTCCCAAGCGGTCTCCCAATCAGGTACTAAACAGGCCGAATCATGCTTGGCTGCCGAGATCGGGCGAGATCGGACGAGATCGGGCCTTTTCAGGGTGGTATGGCCGTGAGCGGTACTGCACTAGCAGATGGACACCCATGAAATGTCGAAAAAGATGCGGGGTATGATGCTCACAGCACCTGGTATTCACAAGCGGTCTCCCAATTAGGTACTAAACAGGCCGATCCATGCTTGGCTTCCGAGATCGGACGAGATCGGACGAGATCGGGCCTTTTCAGGGTGGTATGGCCGTGAGCGGTACTGCACTAGCAGATGGACACCCATGAAATGTCGAAAAAGATGCGGGGCATGATGCTCACAGCACCTGGTATTCCCAAGCGGTCTCCCAATCAGGTACTAACCAGGCCAAACCATGCTTGGCTTCCTAGATCGGGCGAGATCGGGCCTTTTCAGGGTGGTATGGCCGTGAGCGGTACTGCTTGTGCAGATGGACACCCATGAAATGTCGAAAAAGATGCGGGGCAAGATGCTCACAGCACCTGGTATTCCCAAGCGGTCTCCCAATCAGGTACTAAACAGGCTGAACCCTGCTTGGCTGCCGAGATCGGACGAGATCGGGCGAGATTGGGCCTTTTCAGGGTGGTATGGCCGTGAGCGGTACTGCTCTTGCAGATGGACACCCATGAAATGTCGAAAAAGATGCGGGGTATGATGCTCACAGCACCTGGTATTCCCAAGCGGTCTCCCAATCAGGTATTAACCAGGCCGAACCATGCTTGGCTGCCGAGATCGGACGAGATCGGGCGAGATCGGGCCTTATCAGGGCGGTATGGCCGTGAGCGGTACTGCTCTTGCAGATGGACACCCATGAAATGTCGAAAAAGATGCGGGGTATGATGCTCACAGCACCTGGTATTCTCAAGCGGTCTCCCAATCAGGTACTAACCAGGCCGAACCATGCTTGGCTGCCGAGTTCGGACAAGATCGGGCGAGATCGGGCCTTTTCAGGGTGGTATGGCAGTGAGCGGTACTGCTCTTGCAGATGGACACCCATGAAATGTCGAAAAAAATGCGGGGTATGATGCTCACAGCACCTGGTATTCCCAAGCGGTCTCCCAATCAGGTACTAACCAGGCCGAACCATGCTTGGCTGCCGAGGTCGGACGAGATCGGGCGAGATCGGGCCTTATCAGGGTGGTATGGCCGTGAGCGGTACTGCTCTTGCAGATGAACACTGTCAGGTTCTTTAATAATTACCTTCGTCCGTAATTATCAATAACTGCAGGAAGACATCTTATTCAATTATTGACATTTAATTAAATAGAAATGGATACAACAGATAAAAGCCTCCGGAGGGGAGCGTTACAGCAAGTGTCACCTTACAACTTCCGAACGTCTCCTCGAATAGACGTTTTCGTCCCATTCTTATGGTCACAAGTTACAGAGTTGTTGATCATTCCATCACGTATGAGTAAAAACAACATCTGGGACTACAATAACAATCAAAGTATTTTACTAATAACAAAAACAGGGACTAGACCTAACTACATGTAGATTAGAGTAATTATACAACCTCCTTGACCTAAGAATCATATAATATAATCATAATCATATAATCGTTACATACAGAAAAACCCGAAGTGTACGGTTACATAACGATCACAATATTCTTGTTATTGTCCGAATAGCCCTGTCCTCGTCACCAAGGGCCCACCAAATCTCAAGGACCCAGATTGGGTGGATTGTTTGTATAACCATCCTGGAACAGGCTGTCCAGGTTAAAGATGACTTGGTGTGACCTCAACACTTTTGAAAAACAGAAAGAGAATGATTTAACAAAGTAATGAATTAATACAGAGAAAAGAAAGAGAATGATTTAATAAAGAAATGAATTAATATAACTATTATAATAGTAAAACAGAACAAACCCAACAGACACCCATGAAATGTCGAAAAAGATGCGGGGTATGATGCTCACAGCACCTGGTATTCCCAAGCGGTCTCCCAATCAGGTACTAAACAGGCCGAACCATGCTTGGCTTCCGAGATCGGACGAGATCGGGCCTTTTCAGGGTGGTATGGCCGTGAGCGGTACTGCACTAGCAGATGGACACCCATGAAATGTCGAAAAAGATGCGGGGTATGATGCACACAGCACCTGGTATTCCCAAGCGGTCTCCCAATCAGGTACTAAACAGGCCGAACCATGCTTGGCTTCCGAGATCGGGCGTGATCGGGCCTTTTCAGGGTGGTATGGCCGTGAGCGGTACTGCACTAGCAGATGGACACCCATGAAATGTCGAAAAAGATGCGGGGTATGATCCTCACAGCACCTGGTATTCCCAAGCGGTCTCCCAATCAGGTACTAACCAGGCCAAACCATGCTTGGCTTCCTAGATCGGACGAGATCGGGCCTTTTCAGGGTGGTATGGCCGTGAGCGGTACTGCTCTTGCAGATGGACACCCATGAAATGTCGAAAAAGATGCGGGGTATGATGCTCACAGCACCTGGTATTCCCAAGTGGTCTCCCAATCAGGTACTAACCAGGCCAAACCATGCTTGGCTTCCGAGATCGGACGAGATCGGGCCTTTTCAGGGTGGTATGGCCGTGAGCGGTACTTCTCTTGCAGATGGACACCCATGAAATGTCGAAAAAGATGCGGGGTATGATGCTCACAGCACCTGGTATTCCCAAGCGGTCTCCCAATCAGGTACTAACCAGGCCGAACCTTGCTTGGCTTCCGAGATCGGACGAGATCGGGCCTTTTCAGGGTGGTATGGCCGTGAGCGGTACTGCACTAGCAGATGGACACCCATGAAATGTCGAAAAAGATGCGGGGTATGATGCACACAGCCCCTGGTATTCCCAAGCGGTCTCCCAATCAGGTACTAAACAGGCCGAACCATGCTTGGCTTCCGAGATCGGGCGAGATCGGGCCTTTTCAGGGTGGTATGGCCGTGAGCGGTACTGCACTAGCAGATGGACACCCATGAAATGTCGAAAAAGATGCGGGGTATGATGCTCACAGCACCTGGTATTCCCAAGCGGTCTCCCAATCAGGTACTAACCAGGCCGAACCATGCTTGGCTTCCTAGATCGGACGAGATCGGGCCTTTTCAGGGTGGTATGGCCGTGAGCGGTACTGCTCTTGCAGATGGACACCCATGAAATGTCGAAAAAGATGCGGGGTATGATGCTCACAGCACCTGGTATTCCCAAGCAGTCTCCCAATCAGGTACTAACCAGGCCAAACCATGCTTGGCTTCCGAGATCGGACGAGATCAGGCCTTTTCAGGGTGGTATGGCCGTGAGCGGTACTTCTCTTGCAGATGGACACCCATGAAATGTCGAAAAAGATACGGGGTATGATGCTCACAGCACCTGGTATTCCCAAGCGGTCTCCCAATCAGGTACTAACCAGGCCGAACCTTGCTTGGCTTCCGAGATCGGACGAGATCGGTCCTTTTCAGGGTGGTATGGCCGTGAGCGGTACTGCACTAGCAGATGGACACCCATGAAATGTCGAAAAAGATGCGGGGTATGATGCTCACAGCACCTGGTATTCCCAAGCGGTCTCCCAACCAGGTACTAACCAGGCCGAACCATGCTTGGCTTCCAAGATCGGACGAAATCGGGCCTTTTCAGGGTGGTATGGCCGTGAGCGGTACTGCACTAGCAGATGGACACCCATGAAATGTCGAAAAAGATGCGGGGTATGATGCTCACAGCACCTGGTATTCCCAAGCGGTCTCCCAATCAGGTACTAACCAGGCCGAACCATGCTTGGCTGCCGAGATCAGACGAGATCGGGCCTTATCAGGGTGGTATGGCCGTGAGCGGTACTCTTCTTGCAGATGGACACCCATGAAATGTCGAAAAAGATGCGGGGTATGATGCTCACAGCACCTGGTATTCCCAAGCGGTCTCCCAATCAGGTACTAACCAGGCCGAACCATGCTTGGCTGCCGAGATCGGACGAGATCGGGCGAGATCGGGCCTTATCAGGGTGGTATGGCCGTGAGCGCTACTGCTCTTGCAGATGGACACCAATGAAATGTCGAAAAAGATGCGGGGTATGATGCTCACAGCACCTGGTATTCCCAAGCGGTCTCCCAATCAGGTACTAACCAGGCCGAACCATGCTTGGCTGCCGAGATCGGACGAGATCGGGCCTTTTCAGGGTGGTATGGCCGTGAGCGGTACTGCACTAGCAGATGGACACCCATGAAATGTCGAAAAAGATGCGGGGTATGATGCTCACAGGACCTGGTATTCCCAAGCGGTCTCCCAATCAGGTACTAAACAGGCCGAACCATGCTTGGCTTCCGAGATCGGACGAGATCGGACCTTTTCAGGGTGGTATGGCCGTGAGCGGTACTGCACTAGCAGATGGACACCCATGAAATGTCGAAAAAGATGCGGGGTATGATGCTCACAGCACCTGGTATTCCCAAGCGGTCTCCCAATCAGGTACTAAACAGGCCGAACCATGCTTGGCTTCCGAGATCGGACGAGATCGGGCCTTTTCAGGGTGGTATGGCCGTGAGCGGTACTGCACTAGCAGATGGACACCCATGAAATGTCGAAAAAGATGCGGGGTATGATGCTCACAGCACCTGGTATTCCCAAGCGGTCTCCCAATCAGGTACTAACCAGGCCGAACCATGCTTGGCTTCCGAGATCGGGCCTTTTCAGGGTGGTATGGCCGTGAGCGGTACTGCTATTGCAGATGGACACCCATGAAATGTCGAAAAAGATGCGGGGTATGATGCTCACAGCACCTGGTATTCCCAAGCGGTCTCCCAATCAGGTACTAAACAGGCCGAACCATGCTTGGCTTCCGAGATCGGACGAGATCGCGCCTTCTCAGGGTGGTATGGCCGTGAGCGGTACTGCTCTTGCAGATGGACACCCATGAAATGTCGAGAAAGATGCGGGGTATGATGCTCACAGCACCTGGTATTCCCAAGCGGTCTCCCAATCAGGTACCAAACAGGCCGAACCATGCTTGGCTTCCAAGATCGGACGAGATTGGGCCTTTTCAGGGTGGTATGGCCATGTGCGGTACTGCACTTGCAGATGGACACCCATGAAATGTCGAAAAAGATGCGGGGTATGATGCTCACAGCACCTGGTATTCCCAAGCGGTCTCCCAATCAGGTACTAAACAGGCCGAACCATGCTTGGCTTCCGAGATCGGACGAGATCGGGCCTTTTCAGGGTGGTATGGCCGTGAGCGGTACTGCACTAGCAGATGGACACCCATGAAATGTCGAAAAAGATGCGGGGTATGATGCTCACAGCACCTGGTATTCCGAAGCGGTCTCCCAATCAGGTACTAAACAGGCCGAACCATGCTTGGCTGCCGAGATCGGGCGAGATCGGGCCTTTTCAGGGTGGTATGGCCGTGAGCGGTACTGCACTTGCAGATGGACACCCATGAAATGTCGAAAAAGATGCGGGGTATGATGCTCACAGCACCTGGTATTCCCAAGCGGTCTCCCAATCAGGTACTAAACAGGCCGAACCATGCTTGGCTGCCGAGATCGGACGAGATCGGGCCTTTTCAGGGTGGTATGGCCGTGAGCGGTACTGCACTAGCAGATGGACACCCATGAAATGTCGATAAAGATGCGGGGTATGATGCTCACAGCACCTGGTATTCCCAAGCGGTCTCCCAATCAGGTACTAACCAGGCCGAACCATGCTTGGCTTCCGAGATCGGACGAGATCGGGCCTTTTCAGGGTGGTATGGCCATGAGCGGTACTGCTCTTGCAGATGGACACCCATGAAATGTCGAAAAAGATGCGGGGTATGATGCTCACAGCACCTGGTATTCCCAAGCGGTCTCCCAATCAGGTACTAAACAGGCCGAACCATGCTTGGCTGCCGAGATCGGGCCTTTTCAGGGTGGTATGGCCGTGAGCGGTACTGCACTAGCAGATGGACACCCATGAAATGTCGGTAAAGATGCGGGGTATGATGCTCACAGCACCTGGTATTCCCAAGCGGTCTCCCAATCAGGTACTAACCAGGCCGAACCATGCTTGGCTTCCGAGATCGGACGAGATCGGGCCTTTTCAGGGTGGTATGGCCGTGAGCGGTACTGCTCTTGCAGATGGACACCCATGAAATGTCGAAAAAGATGCGGGGTATGATGCTCACAGCAACTGGTATTCCCAAGCGGTCTCCCAATCAGGTACTAAACAGGCCGAACCATGCTTAGCTTCCGAGATCGGACGAGATCGGGCCTTTTCAGGCTGGTATGGCCGTGAGCGGTACTGCACTAGCAGATGGACACCCATGAAATGTCGAAAAAGATGCGGGGTATGATGCTCACAGCACCTGGTATTCCCAAGCGGTCTCCCAATCAGGTACTAAACAGGCCGAACCATGCTTGGCTTCCGAGATCGGACGAGATCGGGCCTTTTCAGGGTGGTATGGCCGTGAGCGGTACTGCACTAGCAGATGGACACCCATGAAATGTCGAAAAAGATGCGGGGTATGATGCTCACAGCACCTGGTATTCCCAAGCGGTCTCCCAATCAGGTACTAACCAGGCCGAACCATGCTTGGCTGCCGAGATCGGACGAAATCGGACGAGATCGGGCCTTATCAGGGTGGTATGGCCGTGAGCGGTACTGCACTAGCAGATGGACACCCATGAAATGTGGAAAAAGATGCGGGGTATGATGCTCACAGCACCTGGTATTCCCAAGTGGTCTCCCAATCAGGTACTAACCAGGCCAAACCATGCTTGGCTGCCGAGATCGGACGAGATCGGACGAGATCGGGCCTTATCAGGGTGGTATGGCCGTGAGCGGTACTGCTCTTGCAGATGGACACCCATGAAATGTCGAAAAAGATGCGGGGTATGATGCTCGCAGCACCTGGTATTCCCAAGCGGTCTCCCAATCAGGTACGAACCAGGCCGGACCATGTTTGGCTGCCAAAATCGGACAAGATCGGGCCTTTTCAGGGTGGTAAGGCCGTGAGCGGTACTGCTCTTGCAGATGGACACCCATGAAATGTCGAAAAAGATGCGGGGTATGATGCTCACAGCACCTGGTATTCCCAAGCGGTCTCCCAAACAGATACTAACCAGGCCGAACCATGCTTGGCTTCCGAGTTCGGACGAGATCGGGCCTTTTCAGGGTGGTATGGCCTTGGGCGGTACTGCTCTTGCAGATGGACACCCATGAAATGTCGAAAAAGATGCGGGGTATGATGCTCACAGCACCTGGTATTCCCAAGCGGTCTCCCAAACAGGTACTAAACAGGCCGAACCATGCTTGGCTTCCGAGATCGGACGAGATCGGGCCTTTTCAGGGTGGTATGGCCGTGGGCGGTACTGCACTTTCAGATAGACACCCATGAAATGTCGAAAAAGATGCGGGGTATGATGCTCACAGCACCTGGTATTCCCAAGCGGTCTCCCAATCAGGTACTAAACAGGCCGAACCATGCTTGGCTGCCGAGATCGGACGAGATCGGGCCTTTTCAGGGTGGTATGGCCGTGAGCGGTATGGCACCAGCAGATGGACACCCATGAAATGTCGAAAAAGATGCGGGGTATGATGCTCACAGCACCTGGTATTCCCAAGCGGTCTTCAATCAGGTACTAAACAGGCCGAACCATGCTTGGCTTCCGAGATCGGACGAGATCGGGCCTTTTCAGGGTGGTATGGCCGTGGGCGGTACTGCACTTTCAGATAGACACCCATGAAATGTCGAAAAAAATGCGGGGTATGATGCTCACAGCACCTGGTATTCCCAAGCGGTCTCCCAATCAGGTACTAACCAGGCCAAACCATGCTTGGCTTCCTAGATCGGGCGAGATCGGGCCTTTTCAGGGTGGTATGGCCGTGAGCGGTACTGCTCGTGCAGATGGACACCCATGAAATGTCGAAAAAGATGCGGGGCAAGATGCTCACAGCACCTGGTATTCCCAAGCGGTCTCCCAATCAGGTACTAAACAGGCTGAACCCTGCTTGGCTGCCGAGATCGGACGAGATCGGGCGAGATTGGGCCTTTTCAGGGTGGTATGGCCGTGAGCGGTACTGCTCTTGCAGATGGACACCCATGAAATGTCGAAAAAGATGCGGGGTATGATGCTCACAGCACCTGGTATTCCCAAGCGGTCTCCCAATCAGGTATTAACCAGGCCGAACCATGCTTGGCTGCCGAGATCGGACGAGATCGGGCGAGATCGGGCCTTATCAGGGCGGTATGGCCGTGAGCGGTACTGCTCTTGCAGATGGACACCCATGAAATGTCGAAAAAGATGCGGGGTATGATGCTCACAGCACCTGGTATTCTCAAGCGGTCTCCCAATCAGGTACTAACCAGGCCGAACCATGCTTGGCTGCCGAGTTCGGACGAGATCGGGCGAGATCGGGCCTTTTCAGGGTGGTATGGCAGTGAGCGGTACTGCTCTTGCAGATGGACACCCATGAAATGTCGAAAAAAATGCGGGGTATGATGCTCACAGCACCTGGTATTCCCAAGCGGTCTCCCAATCAGGTACTAACCAGGCCGAACCATGCTTGGCTGCCGAGGTCGGACGAGATCGGGCGAGATCGGGCCTTATCAGGGTGGTATGGCCGTGAGCGGTACTGCTCTTGCAGATGAACACTGTCAGGTTCTTTAATAATTACCTTCGTCCGTAATTATCAATAACTGCAGGAAGACATCTTATTCAATTATTGACATTTAATTAAATAGAAATGGATACAACAGATAAAAGCCTCCGGAGGGGAGCGTTACAGCAAGTGTCACCTTACAACTTCCGAACGTCTCCTCGAATAGACGTTTTCGTCCCATTCTTATGGTCACAAGTTACAGAGTTGTTGATCATTCCATCACGTATGAGTAAAAACAACATCTGGGACTACAATAACAATCAAAGTATTTTACTAATAACAAAAACAGGGACTAGACCTAACTACATGTAGATTAGAGTAATTATACAACCTCCTTGACCTAAGAATCATATAATATAATCATAATCATATAATCGTTACATACAGAAAAACCCGAAGTGTACGGTTACATAACGATCACAATATTCTTGTTATTGTCCGAATAGCCCTGTCCTCGTCACCAAGGGCCCACCAAATCTCAAGGACCCAGATTGGGTGGATTGTTTGTATAACCATCCTGGAACAGGCTGTCCAGGTTAAAGATGACTTGGTGTGACCTCAACACTTTTGAAAAACAGAAAGAGAATGATTTAACAAAGTAATGAATTAATACAGAGAAAAGAAAGAGAATGATTTAATAAAGAAATGAATTAATATAACTATTATAATAGTAAAACAGAACAAACCCAACAGACACCCATGAAATGTCGAAAAAGATGCGGGGTATGATGCTCACAGCACCTGGTATTCCCAAGCGGTCTCCCAATCAGGTACTAAACAGGCCGAACTATGCTTGGCTTCCGAGATCGGACGAGATCGGGCCTTTTCAGGGTGGTATGGCCATGAGCGGTACTGCACTAGCAGATGGACACCCATGAAATGTCGAAAAAGATGCGGGGTATGATGCTCACTGCACCTGGTATTCCCAAGCGGTCTCCCAATCTGGTACTAAACAAGTCTATCCATGCTTGGCTTCCGAGATCGGGCGAGATCGGGCCTTTTCAGGGTGGTATGGCCGTGAGCGGTACTGCTTTTGCAGATGGACACCCATGAAATGTCGAAAAAGATGCGGGGTATGATGCTCACAGCACCTGGTATTCCCAAGCGGTCTCCCAACCAGGTACTAACCAGGCCCAACCATGCTTGGCTTCCAAGATCGGACGAGATCGGGCCTTTTCAGGGTGGTATGGCCGTGAGCGGTACTGCACTAGCAGATGGACACCCATGAAATGTCGAAAAAGATGCGGGGTATGATGCTCACAGCACCTGGTATTCCCAAGCGGTCTCCCAATCAGGTACTAACCAGGCCGAACCATGCTTGGCTTCCGAGATCGGACGAGATCAGGCCTTTTCAGGGTGGTATGGCCGTGAGCGGTACTGCTCTTGCAGATGGACACCCATGAGCTAAAGTATTAATTCGACCTTCTACACCTGCTACCCAAATCAATTGGGATTTGACATTGTTCAAAGTCAGTTGGAATATTCAGGTTATAAAAGAGGGGGGAAAAGGCAGGAATATATACAGCTATGTTTTACTTTTGTGCATTTCAGGCCAAATTGGTATTTGTCTTTGAGTCAGCAATAATAACAAAGGAGTAAAGTCAGCTTGATTGCAGTAAGACTTTTTGCACTCTATACACTCAATTTTCACATGTTGTTTTACTTCTGGACGCTGCAAATGGACTGCACATCTGTTGCATCGTGTGTATATATGTGTATTACCGTACTTTGAATTTTGATTTAAACCTTTACAACCCAACTGCCTCAGATCAAGCAATTATAATGTAAAGTAGTAGATGTTTAAAAAAAGCACCAAATGCAAAAAGATAACAAAATAACAATACTAAATAGTCAAATAAGCAACTCCATTATTCTTTTAGAGAAAATATCTCAGCGGGGTCAAGTCATTCAATTCAAATCGACTGGTAATCAGATTCAATTAAAGACTAACCGATTGGGTGCAATGTTGTAGTGGCAGCACAACTAAATGAATTCACTGAATTTAAATGGGATTTATAAGTGTTTTCACATTTTATACTGTAAAACAAAAAATCACATAGGATTTATGGTTAAACACTGGAGCTACAGAATTTTACCAGAAATTACATTCAATTGGTATAGCACTTCAATAACCACCAATTTATTGGAACACTATTGTAGATTTTTCATTTCACTGAAACTAAAATTATATTGCTCCACCACCACATGCACACACCCCTATTTTACTGTATAACTCTAGCAACCACAAGTATTTTATTTTTATTTTTTTAAGAAGAAAATGACTGACTATTCTTCTGTCTGTTCAGATATCACTACTTTTACATGATAAGAGAAGTAATTTTTAAAGAAGGCTCAGCAAAATACCCAGCATTCAATAGTACTGGCATGCTGGATCTTGCAAACTACACTCCTCAACTGCACGGAAAAAAAATAGAAAAAAACAGTCATACATTGTCTGCAGTACTTTCCACTCATTCGCTTACACTTTGTACTCCATCCTTTCTACACAAAAAGCATCATCCCGCTGTTACAGAGTAAAGAAGGTTGCACAGAGTCCTTTTCTTGCTGTTCTGTCTCTTTAGAACAGAAGGACACTTTGCGCTTCACAGAATGCAAGTCTACAAGTACTGCTGCTTAGATGTGGTTGAATGTTAGGCCCCTAAGAAATACATGTGAAGCAACAGCAATGCTTTACAAGGTGTCTATTGTTTATATAAATAAACATAAAACAGGTTACGAAAACATGCTGTAAAATCCAAATCATATTTTATCATAGTTTCACATGCTTAAACTAATAGTAATTGTTTAGTATAAATGATCGTCATGTGAAAGACATTGTTTAGTATTCTTTCATTCATTCATTCTCTCAACCGCTTATCCTCACAAGGGTCACGGGGGGTGCTAAGGCCTATCCCAGCTATCTACGGGCACCAGGCGGGGGACAAAAGAATGAACATAATTTAAAGTAATTGCTCTACAGTTGTACTGCATACCGGAGGTCATTTAATTCATTCAGATCAAGAACCTCAAATAACATATCGGCTGGTATTGTTGGAGATGGAAATCCAACTCATTTTATCTCTGAGGGCTAGCTGCGAATGCACTTGCATTATGTCAGTAAAATTCTAGAAATCATAGCGAAAGGGTTATTTTTCAAGAAAATCTGTTCCCGAAAGACCGACAAATTGTCTTTATTTGATGCTCTTGTCAGGAGTGGTTGGATTGCCTTTCCTGGCATGACGTCACGATAACTATCAGCTGTCACTAATTACGTGATTAGATTATTTTTGGCGTCACTGGACAAGGTCCAAGTGGACATGGGGAAGCTGGAGCACCTCTTTGAGTCCAGGGCCAAAGAGACGCCATGGGCCAAGAAAGCGCCAGAGAGCAAAAAGTCCGAGATCCTGGTTCTGGACTCCAAGCGGAGCACCGCCATCAACATCGGGATGACGGTCCTGCCCGCCGTTCACGTCATCAAGAGCGCCATCCTCAACTTTGACGACTTTGCCATCAACAAGGAGGGTGTGGAGAAGATCCTGAGCATGACGCCCACAGAGGAGGAGAAGCAGAAGATCCGCGAGGCTCGCTCGGCCAATCCCGACGTTCCCCTGGGGACGGCCGAGGAATTCCTCTCGGGCCTGGCTTCCGTCAGCGCCTTGACCCACCGCCTGCAGCTGTGGTCTTTCAAACTCAACTATGAGGCACTCGAGCAGGAGATCGCCGAGCCCCTGTTTGACCTGAAGTTGGGCATGGAGCAGCTGGCCGGCAACCGGACCTTCAAGAAGATCCTGGCCACGCTGCTGGCCGTGGGGAACTTCCTCAACGGGTGTCCTCCTCACCAGAATCTTCAGGCTCCCTCCATGGTGAATCAATTCCTCTGGGCATAGGCATAAGATAACTTGGGCGCTCTCTGGTGGTTGTACGCACCTGGGCATCATGATGAAACGGTAAAGGCTTCCCAGGGCGACGTGCATAGCAGTGGTGGGGCGTATGAGTACGCTGCGGCTCTAACTCTTCTACCAGCTGTGGCTCATCTCTAGAAATGATGTGCCTGAGAGCCCCGCACCACGGTGTGTCCATTACAAAATTCCTAAACGATTCTGAGGGGTTTCTTATACATTCCAAGCAGTCCGGTGTCTTCGAGGTGGATGGTTTGCGTCGCCGAGTGCGTCGGCGCGAGCGTGGGTGGCGCTCCGCTGGGTCCATAATGGTTGGATCGTGCTGTTACGATTTCGCCGCGTAGTGCGACGCGATCGTAGGGTAAGTTGAACCCAGATGCAGAGTCGCCGAAGTAATTGGAAAGGTGAGGCAGATCTGTAGCTCTTGTTGGTTGATTTAATAAACGGGGTAACATAACTTAAACAACTTGGCTTGACCACTCATTACAAACGAACTGAACATGCGGCGTGGCGTCAATGGAAACAGCAATTACTACGAGGATTAACAGGAAACGAAACCAGAACTTAACCAGTCGATCCAACCGCGTCCACAGAAAATCATAATGCTTAAATACCAAAAATAATCTAATCACGTAATTAGTGACAGCTGATAGTTATCGTGACGTCATGCCAGGAAAGGCAATCCAACCACTCCTGACAGCTCTGAGTGATTTTGGATCCTTTGTTTCTCCCCCAAGTAATGAGGACATGTTCTTTTTAAGATAGCTCTCCATCTAAGTCCTACTATAGGTCCAGTCTTGGTAAAAGGTGCATGATGACAACTGATCTATCTGAAATCCAGAATTTGATCTGGATTTCAGATAGATCACCCATGAAATGTCGAAAAAGATGCGGGGTATGATGCTCACAGCACCTGGTATTCCCAAGCGGTCTCCCAATCAGGTACGATCCAGGCCGAACCTTGCTTGGCTTCTGAGATCGGACGAGATCGGGCCTTTTCAGGGTGGTATGGCCGTGAGCGGTACTGCTCTTGCAGATGGACACCCATGAAATGTCGAAAAAGATGCGGGGTATGATGCTCACAGCACCTGGTATTCCGAAGCGGTCTCCCAATCAGGTACTAAACAGGCCGAACCATGCTTGGCTGCCGAGATCGGACGAGATCGGGCCTTTTCAGGGTGGTATGGCCGTGAGCGGTACTGCACTAGCAGATGGACACCCATGAAATGTCGAAAAAGATGCGGGGTATGATGCTCACAGCACCTGGTATTTCCAAGCGGTCTCCCAATCAGGTACTAACCAGTCCGAACCATGCCTGGCTTCCGAGATAGGACGAGATCGGGCCTTTTCAGGGTGGTATGGCCGTGAGCGGTACTGCACTAGCAGATGGACACCCATGAAATGTCGAAAAAGATGCGGAGTATGATGCTCACAGCACCTGGTATTCCCAAGCGGTCTCCCAATCAGGTGCTAACCAGGCCGAACCATGCTTGGCTGCCAAGATCGGGCGAGATCTGGCCTTTTCAGGGTGGTATGGCCGTGAGCGGTACTGCTCATGCAGATGGACACCCATTAAATGTCGAAAAAGATGCGGGGTATGATGCTCACAGCACCTGGTATTTCCAAGCGGTCTCCCAATCAGGTACTAACCAGGCCGAACCATGCTTGGCTTCCGAGATCGGACAATCGGGCCTTTTCAGGGTGGTATGGCCGTGAGCGGTACTGCACCACCAGATGGACACCCATGAAATGTCGAAAAAGATGCGGGGTATGATGCTCACAGCACCTGATATCCCCAAGCGGTTTCCCAATCAGCTACTAACCAGGCCGAACCATGCTTGGCTTCCGAAATCGGACGAGATCGGGCCTTTTCAGGGTGGTATGGCCGTGAGCGGTGCTGCACTAGCAGATGGACACCCATGAAATGTCGAAAAAGATGAGGGGTATGATGCTCACAGCACCTGGTATTCCCAAGCGGTCTCCCAATCAGGTACTAACCAGGCTGAACCATGCTTGGCTTCCGAGATCGGACGAGATCGGGCTTTTTCAGGGTGGTATGGCCGTGAGCGGTACTGCTCTTGCAGATGGACACCCATGAAATGTCGAAAAAGATGCGGGGTATGATGCTCACAGCACCTGGTATTCCCAAGCGGTCTCCCAATCAGGTACTAAACAGGCCGAACCATGCTTGGCTGCCGAGATCGGACGAGATCGGGCCTTTTCAGGGTGGTATGGCCGTGAGCGGTACTGCACTAGCAGATGGACACCCGTGAAATGTCGAAAAAGATGCGGGGTATGATGCTCACAGCACCTGGTATTCCCAAGCGGTCTCCCAACCAGGTACTAACCAGGCTGAACCATGCTTGACTTCCGAGATCGAACGAGATCGGGCCTTTTCAGGGTGGTATGGCCGTGAGCGTTACTGCTTTTGCAGATGGACACCCATGAGATGTCGAAAAAGATGCAGGGTATGATGCTCACAGTACCTGGTATTCCCAAGCGGTCTCCCAATCAGGTACTAACCAGGCCGAACCATGCTTGGCTTCCGAGTTCGGACGAGATCGGGCCTTTTCAGGGTGGTATGGCCGTGAGCGGTATTGTCTTTGCAGATGGACACCCATGAAATGTCGAAAAAGATGCGGGGTATGATGCTCACAGCACCTGGTATTCCCAAGCGGTCTCCCAATCAGGTACTAACCAGGCCGAAACATGCTTGGCTTCCGAGATCGGGCGAGATCGGGCCTTTTCAGGGTGGTATGGCCGTGAGCGGTACTGCTTTTGCAGATGGACACCCATGAAATGTCGAAAAAGATGCGGGGTATGATGCTCACAGCACGTGGTATTCCCAAGCGGTCTCCCAATCAGGTACTAACCAGGCCGAACAATGCTTGGCTGCCGAGATCGGACGAGATCGGACGAGATCGGGCCTTTTCAGGGTGGTATGGCTGTGAGCGGTACTGCACTAGCAGATGGACACCCATGAAATGTCGAAAAAGATGCGGGGTATGATGCTCACAGCACCTGGTATCCCCAAGCGGTCTCCCAATCAGGTACTAACCAGGTCGAACAATGCTTGGCTTCCTAGATCGGACGAGATCGGACGAGATCAGGCCTTTTCAGGGTGGTATGGCCGTGAGCGGTACTGCACTAGCAGATGGACACCCATGAAATGTCGAAAAAGATGCGGGGTATGATGCTCACAGCACCTGGTATTCCCAAGCGGTCTCCCAATTAGGTACTAACCAGGCCGATCCATGTTTGGCTTCCGAGATCGGACGAGATCGGACGAGATCGGGCCTTTTCAGGGTGGTATGGCCGTGAGCGGTACTGCACTAGCAGATGGACACCCATGAAATGTCGAAAAAGATGCGGGGTATGATGCTCACAGCACCTGGTATTCCCAAGCGGTCTCCCAATCAGGTACTAATCAGGCCGAACCATGCTTGGCTTCCTAGATCGGGCGAGATCGGGCCTTTTCAGGGTGGTATGGCCATGAGCAGTACTGCTTTTGCAGATGGACACCCATGAAATGTCGAAAAAGATGCGGGGAATGATGCTCACAGCACCTGGTATTCCCAAGTGGTCTCCCAATCAGGTACTTACCAGGCCGAACCATGCTTGCCTTCCGAAATCGGAGGAGATTGGGCCTTTTCAGGGTGGTATGGCCGTGAGCGGTACTACTCTTGCAGATGGACACCCATGAAATGTCGAAAAAGATGCGGGGCAAGATGCTCACAGCACCTGGTATTCCCAAGCGGTCTCCCAATCAGGTACTAAACAGGCGGAACCCTGCTTGGCTTCCGAGATCGGACGAGATCGGGCCTTTTCAGGGTGGTATGGCCGTGAGCGGTACTGCACTAGCAGATGGACACCCATGAAATGTCGAAAAAGATGCGGGGTATGATGTTCACAGCACCTGGTATTCCCAAGCGGTCTCCCAATCAGGTACTAACCAGGCCAAACCATGCTTGGCTGCCGAGATCGGACGAGATCGGGCGAGATCGGGCCTTATCAGGGTGGTATGGCCGTGAGCGGTACTGCTTTGCAGATGGACACCCATGAAATGTCGAAAAAGATGCGGGGTATGATGCTCACAGCACCTGGTATTCCCAAGCGGTCTCCCAATCAGGTACTAAACAGGCCGAACCATGCTTGGCTTCCGAGATCGGGCGAGATCGGGCCTTTTCAGGGTGGTATGGCCGTGAGCGATACTGCTTTTGCAGATGGACACCCATGAAATGTCGAAAAAGATGCGGGGTATGATGCTCACAGCACCTGGTATTCCCAAGCGGTCTCCCAATCAGGTACTAAACAGGCCGAACCATGCTTGGCTTCCAAGTTCGGACGAGATCGGGCCTTTTCAGGGTGGTATGGCCGTGAGCGGTACCGCTCTTGCAGATGGACACCCATGAAATGTCGAAAAAGATGCGGGGTATGATGCTCACAGCACCTGGTATTCCCAAGCGGTCTCCCAATCAGGTACTAAACAGGCCGAACCATGCTTGGCTGCCGAGACAGGACGAGATCGGGCCTTTTCAGGGTGGTATGGCCGTGAGCGGTACTGCACTAGCAGATGGACACCCATGAAATGTCGAAAAAGATGCGGGGTATGATGCTCACAGCACCTGGTATTCCCAAGCGGTCTCCTAACCAGGTACTAACCAGGCCGAACCATGCTTGGCGTCCCAGATCGAACGAGATCAGGCCTTTTCAGGGTGGTATGGCCGGGAGCAGTACTGCTCTTGCAGATGGACACCCATGAAATGTCGAAAAAGATGCAGGGTATGATGCTCACAGCACCTGGTATTCCCAATCGGTCTCCCAATCAGGTACTAACCAGGCCGATCCATGCTTGGCTGCCGAGATCGGACCAGATCGGGCCTTTTCAGGGTGGTATGGCCGTGAGCGGTACTGCTCTTGCAGATGGACACCCATGAAATGTCGAAAAAGATGCGGGGTATGATGCTCACAGCACCTGGTATTCCCAAGCGGTCTCCCAATCAGGTACTAAACAGGCCGAACCATGCTTGGCTTCCAAGATCGGACGAGATCGGGCCTTTTCAGGGTGGTATGGCCGTAAGCGGTACCACTTTTGCAGATGGACACCCATGAAATGTCGAAAAAGATGCGGGATATGATGCTCACAGCATCTGGTATTCCCAAGCGGTCTCCCAATCAGGTACTAACCAGGCCGAACCATGCTTGACTGCCGAGATTGGACGAGATCAGGCGAGATCGGGCCTTATCAGGGTGGTATGGCCGTGAGCGGTACTGCTCTTGCAGATGGACACCCATGAAATGTCGAAAAAGATGCGGGGTATGATGCTCACAGCACCTGGTATTCCCAAGCGGTCTCCCAATCAGGTCCTAACCAGGCCGAACGATGCTTGGCTTCCGAGATCGGACGAGATCGGGCCTTTTCAGGGTGGTATGGCCGTGAGCGGTACTGCTCTTGCAGATGGACACCCATGAAATGTCGAAAAAGATGCGGGGTATGACGCTCACAGCACCTGGTATTCCCAAGCGGTCTCCCAATCAGGTACTAACCAGGCCGAACAATGCTTGGCTGCCGAGATCGGACGAGATCGGGCCTTTTCAGGGTGGTATGGCCGTGAGCGGTACTGCTCTTGCAGATGGACACCCATGAAATGTCGAAAAAGATGCGGGGTATGATGCTCACAGCACCTGGTATTCCCAAGCGGTCTCCCAATCAGGTACTAACCAGGCCGAACCATACTTGGCTTCCGAGTTCGGACGAGAATCGGGCTTTTTCAGGGTGGTATGGCCGTGAACGATACTGCTCTCGCAGATGGACACCCATGAAATGTCGAAAAAGATGCGGGGTATGACGCACACAGCACCTGGTATTCCCAAGCGGTCTCCCAATCAGGTACTAACCAGGCTGAACCATGCTTGGCTTCCGAGATCGGACGAGATCGGGCCTTTTCAGGGTGGTATGGCCGTGAGCGGTACTGCTCTCGCAGATGGACACCCATGAAATGTCGAAAAAGATGCGGGGTATGATGCTCACAGCACCTGGTATTCCCAAGCGGTCTCCCAACCAGGTACTAACCAGGCCGAACCATGCTTGGCTTCCGAGATCGGACGAGATCGGGCCTTTTCAGGGTGGTATGGCCGTGAGCGGTACTGCTCTTGCAGATGGACACCCATGAAATGTCGAAAAAGATGCAGGGTATGATGCTCACAGCACCTGGTATTCCCAAGCGGTCTCCCAATCAGGTACTAACCAGGCCGAACCATGCTTGGCTTCCGAGATCGGGCCTTTTCAGGGTGGTATGGCCGTGAGCGGTACTGCTTTGCAGATGGACACCCATGAAATGTCGAAAAAGATGCGGGGTATGATGCTCACAGCACCTGGTATTCCCAAGCGGTCTCCCAATCAGGTACTAAACAGGCCGAACCATGCTTGGCTTCCAAGATCGGACGAGATCGGGCCTTTTCAGGGTGGTATGGCCATGAGCGGTACCGCTCTTGCAGATGGACACCCATGAAATGTCGAAAAAGATGCGGGGTATGATGCTCACAGCACCTGGTATTCCCAAGCGGTCTCCCAATCAGGTACTAAACAGGCCGAACCATGCTTGGCTGCCGAGACAGGACGAGATCGGGCCTTTTCAGGGTGGTTTTGCCGTGAGCGGTACTGCACTAGCAGATGGACACCCATGAAATGTCGAAAAAGATGCGGGGTATGATGCTCACAGCACCTGGTATTCCCAAGCGGTCTCCCAACCAGGTACTAACCAGGCCGAACCACGCTTGGCTTCCGAGATCGGACGAGATCGGGCCTTTTCAGGGTGGTATGGCCGTGAGCGGTACTGCTCTTGCAGATGGACACCCATGAAATGTCGAAAAAGATGCGGGGTATGATGCTCACAGCACCTGGTATTCCCAAGCGGTCTCCCAATCAGGTACTAACCAGGCCGAACCATGCTTGGCTGCCGAGATCGGACGAGATCGGACGAGATCGGGCCTTATCAGGGTGGTATGGCCGTGAGCGGTACTGCTCTTGCAGATGGACACCCATGAAATGTCGAAAAAGATGCGGGGTATGATGCTCACAGGACCTGGCATTCCCAAGCGGTCTCCCAATCAGGTACTAACCAGGCCGAACCATGCTTGGCTGCTGAGATCGGACGAGATCGGGCGAGATCGGGCCTTATCAGGGTGGTATGGCCGTGAGCGGTACTGCTCTTGCAGATGGACACCCATGAAATGTCGAAAAAGATGCGGGGTATGATGCTCACAGCACCTGGTATTCCCAAGCGGTCTCCCAATCAGGTACTAACCAGGCTGAACCATGCTTAGCTGCCGAGATCGGACGAGATCGGGCCTTATCAGGGTGGTATGGCCGTGAGCGGTACACTGCTTGCAGATGGACACCCATGAAATGTCGAAAAAGATGCGGGGTATGATGCTCACAGCACCTGGTATTCCCAAGCGGTCTCCCAATCAGGTACTAACCAGGCCGAACCATGCTTGGCTGCCGAGACCGGACGAGATCGGGCGAGATCGGGCCTTATCAGGGTGGTATGGCTGTGAGCGGTACTGCTCTTGCAGATGGACACCCATGAAATGTCGAAAAAGATGCGGGGTATGATGCTCACAGCACCTGGTATTCCCAAGCGGTCTCCCAATCAGGTACTAACCAGGCCGAACCATGCTTGGCTGCCGAGATCGGACGAGATCGGGCCTTTTCAGGGTGGTATGGCCGTGAGCGGTACTGCACTAGCAGATGGACACCCATGAAATGTCGAAAAAGATGCGGGGTATGATGCTCACAGCACCTGGTATTCCCAAGCGGTCTCCCAATCAGGTACTAAACAGGCCGAACCATGCTTGGCTTCCGAGATCGGACGAGATCGGACCTTTTCAGGGTGGTATGGCCGTGAGCGGTACTGCTCATGCAGATGGACACCCATGAAATGTCGAAAAAGATGCGGGGTATGATGCTCACAGCACCTGGTATTCCCAAGCGGTCTCCCAATCAGGTACTAACCAGGCCGAACCATGCTTGGCTGCTGAGATCGGACGAGATCGGGCGAGATCGGGCCTTATCAGGGTGGTATGGCCGTGAGCGGTACTGCTCTTGCAGATGGACACCCATGAAATGTCGAAAAAGATGCGGGGTATGATGCTCACAGCACCTGGTATTCCCAAGCGGTCTCCCAATCAGGTACTAACCAGGCTGAACCATGCTTGGCTGCCAAGATCGGACGAGATCGGGCCTTATCAGGGTGGTATGGCCGTGAGCAGTACTCTGCTTGCAGATGGACACCCATGAAATGTCGAAAAAGATGCGGGGTATGATGCTCACAGCACCTGGTATTCCCAAGCGGTCTCCCAATCAGGTACTAACCAGGCCGAATCATGCTTGGCTGCCGAGACCGGACGAGATCAGGCGAGATCGGGCCTTATCAGGGTGGTATGGCCGTGAGCGGTACTGCTCTTGCAGATGGACACCCATGAAATGTCGAAAAAGATGCGGGGTATGATGCTCACAGCACCTGGTATTCCCAAGCGGTCTCCCAATCAGGTACTAACCAGGCTGAACCATGCTTGGCTGCCGAGATCGGACGAGATCGGGCCTTTTCAGGGTGGTATGGCCGTGAGCGGTACTGCACTAGCAGATGGACACCCATGAAATGTCGAAAAAGATGCGGGGTATGATGCTCACAGCACCTGGTATTCCCAAGCGGTCTCCCAACCAGGTACTAACCAGGCCGAACCATGCTTGGCTTCCGAGATCGGACGAGATCGGGCCTTTTCAGGGTGGTATGGCCGTGAGCGGTACTGCTCTTGCAGATGGACACCCATGAAATGTCGAAAAAGATGCAGGGTATGATGCTCACAGCACCTGGTATTCCCAAGCGGTCTCCCAATCAGGTACTAACCAGGCCGAACCATGCTTGGCTTCCGAGATCGGGCCTTTTCAGGGTGGTATGGCCGTGAGCGGTACTGCTTTGCAGATGGACACCCATGAAATGTCGAAAAAGATGCGGGGTATGATGCTCACAGCACCTGGTATTCCCAAGCGGTCTCCCAATCAGGTACTAAACAGGCCGAACCATGCTTGGCTTCCAAGATCGGACGAGATCGGGCCTTTTCAGGGTGGTATGGCCATGAGCGGTACCGCTCTTGCAGATGGACACCCATGAAATGTCGAAAAAGATGCGGGGTATGATGCTCACAGCACCTGGTATTCCCAAGCGGTCTCCCAATCAGGTACTAAACAGGCCGAACCATGCTTGGCTGCCGAGACAGGACGAGATCGGGCCTTTTCAGGGTGGTTTTGCCGTGAGCGGTACTGCACTAGCAGATGGACACCCATGAAATGTCGAAAAAGATGCGGGGTATGATGCTCACAGCACCTGGTATTCCCAAGCGGTCTCCCAACCAGGTACTAACCAGGCCGAACCACGCTTGGCTTCCGAGATCGGACGAGATCGGGCCTTTTCAGGGTGGTATGGCCGTGAGCGGTACTGCTCTTGCAGATGGACACCCATGAAATGTCGAAAAAGATGCGGGGTATGATGCTCACAGCACCTGGTATTCCCAAGCGGTCTCCCAATCAGGTACTAACCAGGCCGAACCATGCTTGGCTGCCGAGATCGGACGAGATCGGACGAGATCGGGCCTTATCAGGGTGGTATGGCCGTGAGCGGTACTGCTCTTGCAGATGGACACCCATGAAATGTCGAAAAAGATGCGGGGTATGATGCTCACAGGACCTGGCATTCCCAAGCGGTCTCCCAATCAGGTACTAACCAGGCCGAACCATGCTTGGCTGCTGAGATCGGACGAGATCGGGCGAGATCGGGCCTTATCAGGGTGGTATGGCCGTGAGCGGTACTGCTCTTGCAGATGGACACCCATGAAATGTCGAAAAAGATGCGGGGTATGATGCTCACAGCACCTGGTATTCCCAAGCGGTCTCCCAATCAGGTACTAACCAGGCTGAACCATGCTTAGCTGCCGAGATCGGACGAGATCGGGCCTTATCAGGGTGGTATGGCCGTGAGCGGTACACTGCTTGCAGATGGACACCCATGAAATGTCGAAAAAGATGCGGGGTATGATGCTCACAGCACCTGGTATTCCCAAGCGGTCTCCCAATCAGGTACTAACCAGGCCGAACCATGCTTGGCTGCCGAGACCGGACGAGATCGGGCGAGATCGGGCCTTATCAGGGTGGTATGGCTGTGAGCGGTACTGCTCTTGCAGATGGACACCCATGAAATGTCGAAAAAGATGCGGGGTATGATGCTCACAGCACCTGGTATTCCCAAGCGGTCTCCCAATCAGGTACTAACCAGGCCGAACCATGCTTGGCTGCCGAGATCGGACGAGATCGGGCCTTTTCAGGGTGGTATGGCCGTGAGCGGTACTGCATTAGCAGATGGACACCCATGAAATGTCGAAAAAGATGCGGGGTATGATGCTCACAGCACCTGGTATTCCCAAGCGGTCTCCCAATCAGGTACTAAACAGGCCGAACCATGCTTGGCTTCCGAGATCGGACGAGATCGGACCTTTTCAGGGTGGTATGGCCGTGAGCGGTACTGCTCATGCAGATGGACACCCATGAAATGTCGAAAAAGATGCGGGGTATGATGCTCACAGCACCTGGTATTCCCAAGCGGTCTCCCAATCAGGTACTAACCAGGACGAACCATGCTTGGCTGCTGAGATCGGACGAGATCGGGCGAGATCGGGCCTTATCAGGGTGGTATGGCCGTGAGCGGTACTGCTCTTGCAGATGGACACCCATGAAATGTCGAAAAAGATGCGGGGTATGATGCTCACAGCACCTGGTATTCCCAAGCGGTCTCCCAATCAGGTACTAACCAGGCTGAACCATGCTTGGCTGCCAAGATCGGACGAGATCGGGCCTTATCAGGGTGGTATGGCCGTGAGCAGTACTCTGCTTGCAGATGGACACCCATGAAATGTCGAAAAAGATGCGGGGTATGATGCTCACAGCACCTGGTATTCCCAAGCGGTCTCCCAATCAGGTACTAACCAGGCCGAATCATGCTTGGCTGCCGAGACCGGACGAGATCAGGCGAGATCGGGCCTTATCAGGGTGGTATGGCCGTGAGCGGTACTGCTCTTGCAGATGGACACCCATGAAATGTCGAAAAAGATGCGGGGTATGATGCTCACAGCACCTGGTATTCCCAAGCGGTCTCCCAATCAGGTACTAACCAGGCCGAACCATGCTTGGCTGCCGAGATCGGACGAGATCGGGCCTTTTCAGGGTGGTATGGCCGTGAGCGGTACTGCACTAGCAGATGGACACCCATGAAATGTCGAAAAAGATGCGGGGTATGATGCTCACAGCACCTGGTATTCCCAAGCGGTCTCCCAATCAGGTACTAAACAGGCCGAACCATGCTTGGCTTCCGAGATCGGACGAGATCGGACCTTTTCAGGGTGGTATGGCCGTGAGCGGTACTGCTCATGCAGATGGACACCCATGAAATGTCGAAAAAGATGCGGGGTATGATGCTCACAGCACCTGGTATTCCCAAGCGGTCTCCCAATCAGGTACTAAACAGGCCGAACCATGCTTGGCTTCCGAGATCGGGCCTTTTCAGGGTGGTATGGCCGTGAGCGGTACTGCACTAGCAGATGGTCACCCATGAAATGTCGAAAAAGATGCGGGGTATGATGCTCACAGCACCTGGTATTCCCAAGCGGTCTCCCAATCAGGTACTAACCAGGCCGAACGATGCTTGGCTTCCGAGATCGGACGAGATCGGGCCTTTTCAGGGTGGTATGGCCGTGAGCGGTACTGCACTAGCAGATGGACACCCATGAAATGTCGAAAAAGATTCGGGGTATGATGCTCACAGCACCTGGTATTCCCAAGCGGTCTCCCAATCAGGTACTAACCAGGCCGAACCATGCTTGGCTTCCGAGATCGGACGAGATCGGGCCTTTTCAGGGTGGTATGGCCGTGAACGGTACTGCTCTTGCAGATGGACACCCATGAAATGTCGAAAAAGATGCGGGGTATGACGCTCACAGCACCTGGTATTCCCAAGCGGTCTCCCAATCAGGTACTAACCAGGCCGAACAATGCTTGGCTGCCGAGATCGGACGAGATCGGGCCTTTTCAGGGTGGTATGGCCGTGAGCGGTACTGCTCTTGCAGATGGACACCCATGAAATGTCGAAAAAGATGCGGGGTATGATGCTCACAGCACCTGGTATTCCCAAGCGGTCTCCCAATCAGGTACTAACCAGGCCGAACCATGCTTGGCTTCCGAGATCGGACGAGATTGGGCCTTTTCAGGGTGGTATGGCCGTAAGCGGTACTGCTCCCGCAGATGGACACCCATGAAATGTCGAAAAAGATGCAGGGTATGATGCTCACAGCACCTGGTATTCCCAAGCGGTCTCCCAATCAGGTACTAACCAGGTCGATCCATGCTTGGCTTCCGAAATCGGGCGAGATCGGGCCTTTTCAGGGTGGTATGGCCGAGAGCGGTACTGCTCTTGCAGATGGACACCCATGAAATGTCGAAAAAGATGCGGGGTATGATGCTCACAGCACCTGGTATTCCCAAGCGGTCTCCCAATCAGGTACTAAACAGGCCGAACCATGCTTGGCTTCCAAGATCGGACGAGATCGGGCCTTTTCAGGGTGGTATGGCCGTAAGCGGTACCGTTTTTGCAGATGGACACCCATGAAATGTCGAAAATGATGCGGGGTATGATGCTCACAGCACCTGGTATTCCCAAGCGGTCTCCCAATCAGGTACTAAACAGGCCGAACCATGCTTGGCTTCCGAGATCGGACGAGATCGGGCCTTTTCAGGGTGGTATGGCCGTGAGCGGTACTGCACTAGCAGATGGACACCCATGAAATGTCGAAAAAGATGCGGGGTATGATGCTCACAGCACCTGGTATTCCCAAGCGGTCTCCCAATCAGGTACTAACCAGGCCGAACCATGCTTGGCTTCTGAGACTGGACGAGATCGGGCTTTTTCAGGGTGGTATGGCCGTGAGCGGTACTGCTCTTGCAGATGGACACCCTTGAAATGTCGAAAAAGATGCGGGGTATGATGCTCACAGCACCTGGTATTCCCAAGCGGTCTCCCAATCAGGTACTAAACAGGCCGAACCATGCTTGGCTGCCGAGATCGGACGAGATCGGGCCTTTTCAGGGTGGTATGGCCGTGAGCGGTACTGCACTAGCAGATGGACACCCATGAAATGTCGAAAAAGATGCGGGGTATGATGCACACAGCACCTGGTATTCCCAAGCGGTCTCCCAACCAGGTACTAACCAGGCCGAACCATGCTTGACTTCCGAGATCGGACGAGACCGGGCGAGATCGGGCCTTATCAGGGTGGTATGGCTGTGAGCGGTACTGCTCTTGCAGATGGACACCCATGAAATGTCGAAAAAGATGCGGGGTATGATGCTCACAGCACCTGGTATTCCCAAGCGGTCTCCCAATCAGGTACTAACCAGGCCGAACCATGCTTGGCTGCCGAGATCGGACGAGATCGGGCCTTTTCAGGGTGGTATGGCCGTGAGCGGTACTGCACTAGCAGATGGACACCCATGAAATGTCGAAAAAGATGCGGGGTATGATGCTCACAGCACCTGGTATTCCCAAGCGGTCTCCCAATCAGGTACTAACCAGGCCGAACCATGCTTGGCTGCCGAGATCGGACGAGATCGGGCCTTTTCAGGGTGGTATGGCCGTGAGCGGTACTGCACTAGCAGATGGACACCCATGAAATGTCGAAAAAGATGCGGGGTATGATGCTCACAGCACCTGGTATTCCCAAGCGGTCTCCCAATCACGTACTAAACAGGCCGAACCATGCTTGGCTTCCGAGATCGGACGAGATCGGGCCTTTTCAGGGTGGTATGGCCGTGAGCGGTACTGCTCTTGCAGATGGACACTTATGAAATGTCGAAAAAGATGCAGGGTATGATGCTCACAGCACCTGGTATTCCCAAGCGGTCTCCCAATCAGGTACTAAACAGGCCGAACCATGCTTGGCTTCCGAGATCAGACGAGATCGGGCCTTTTCAGGGTGGTATGGCCGTGAGCGGTACTGCACTAGCAGATGGACACCCATGAAATGTCGAAAAAGATGCGGGGCAAGATGCTCACAGCACCTGGTATTCCCAAGCGGTCTCCCAATCAGGTACTAACCAGGCCGAACCATGCTTGGCTTCCGAGATCGGACGAAATCGGGCCTTTTCAGGGTGGTATGGCCGTGAGCGGTACTGCTCTTGCAGATGGCCACCCATGAAATGTCGAAAAAGATGCGGGGTATGATGCTCACAGCACCTGGTATTCCCAAGCGGTCTCCCAATCAGGTACTAAACAGGCCGAATCATGCTTGGCTGCCGAGATCGGGCGAGATCGGACGAGATCGGGCCTTTTCAGGGTGGTATGGCCGTGAGCGGTACTGCACTAGCAGATGGACACCCATGAAATGTCGAAAAAGATGCGGGGTATGATGCTCACAGCACCTGGTATTCACAAGCGGTCTCCCAATTAGGTACTAAACAGGCCGATCCATGCTTGGCTTCCGAGATCGGACGAGATCGGGCCTTTTCAGGGTGGTATGGCCGTGAGCGGTACTGCACTAGCAGATGGACACCCATGAAATGTCGAAAAAGATGCGGGGTATGATGCTCACAGCACCTGGTATTCCCAAGCGGTCTCCCAATCAGGTACTAACCAGGCCAAACCATGCTTGGCTTCCTAGATCGGGCGAGATCGGGCCTTTTCAGGGTGGTATGGCCGTGAGCGGTAGTGCTTTTGCAGATGGACACCCATGAAATGTCGAAAAAGATGCGGGGTATGATGCTCACAGCACCTGGTATTCCCAAGCGGTCCCCCAATCAGGTACTAACCAGGCCGAACCATGCTTGGCTTCCGAGATCGGAGGAGATTGGGCCTTTTCAGGGTGGTATGGCCGTGAGCGGTACTGCTCTTGCAGATGGGCACCCATGAAATGTCGAAAAAGATGCGGGGCAAGATGCTCACAGCACCTGGTATTCCCAAGCGGTCTCCCAATCAGGTACTAAACAGGCTGAACCCTGCTTGGCTGCCGAGATCGGACGAGATCGGGCGAGATTGGGCCTTTTCAGGGTGGTATGGCCGTGAGCGGTACTGCTCTTGCAGATGGACACCCATGAAATGTCGAAAAAGATGCGGGGTATGATGCTCACAGCACCTGGTATTCCCAAGCGGTCTCCCAATCAGGTATTAACCAGGCCGAACCATGCTTGGCTGCCGAGATCGGACGAGATCGGGCGAGATCGGGCCTTATCAGGGTGGTATGGCCGTGAGCGGTACTGCTCTTGCAGATGGACACCCATGAAATGTCGAAAAAGATGCGGGGTATGATGCTCACAGCACCTGGTATTCTCAAGCGGTCTCCCAATCAGGTACTAACCAGGCCGAACCATGCTTGGCTGCCGAGTTCGGACGAGATCGGGCGAGATCGGGCCTTTTCAGGGTGGTATGGCCGTGAGCGGTACTGCTCTTGCAGATGGACACCCATGAAATGTCGAAAAAAATGCGGGGTATGATGCTCACAGCACCTGGTATTCCCAAGCGGTCTCCCAATCAGGTACTAACCAGGCCGAACCATGCTTTGCTGCCGAGATCGGACGAGATCGGGCGAGATCGGGCCTTATCAGGGTTGTATGGCCGTGAGCGATACTGCTCTTGCAGATGGACACCCATGAAATGTCGAAAAAGATGCGGGGTATGATGCTCACAGCACCTGGTATTCCCAAGCGGTCTCCCAATCAGGTACTAACCAGGCCGAACCATGCTTGGCTGCCGAGATCGGACGAGATCGGGCGAGATCGGGCCTTTTCAGGGTGGTATGGCCTTGAGCGGTACTGCTCTTGCAGATGGACACCCATGAGCTTAAGTATTAATTCGACCTTCTACACCTGCTACCCAAATCAATTGGGATTTGACATTATTCAAAGTCAGTTGGAATATTCAGGTTATAAAAGAGGGGGGAAAAGGCAGGAATATATACAGCTATGTTTTACTTTTGTGCATTTCAGGCCAAATTGGTATTTGTCTTTGAGTCAGCAATAATAACAAAGGAGTAAAGTCAGCTTGATTGCAGTAAGACTTTTTGCACTCTATACACTCAATTTTCACATGTTGTTTTACTTCTGGACGCTGCAAATGGACTGCACATCTGTTGCATCGTGTGTATATATGTGTATT
This sequence comes from Stigmatopora nigra, assembly GCF_051989575.1. NCBI lineage: Eukaryota > Metazoa > Chordata > Actinopteri > Syngnathiformes > Syngnathidae > Stigmatopora > Stigmatopora nigra. The sequence continues at coordinate 2,726,833 of NW_027551603.1, forward strand.
ACCGTACTTTGAATTTTGATTTAAACCTTTACAACCCAACTGCCTCAGATCAAGCAATTATAATGTAAAGTAGTAGATGTTTAAAAAAAGCACCAAATGCAAAAAGATAACAAAATAACAATACTAAATAGTCAAATAAGCAACTCCATTATTCTTTTAGAGAAAATATCTCAGCGGGGTCAAGTCATTCAATTCAAATCGACTGGTAATCAGATTCAATTAAAGACTAACCGATTGGGTGCAATGTTGTAGTGGCAGCACAACTAAATGAATTCACTGAATTTAAATGGGATTTATAAGTGTTTTCACATTTTATACTGTAAAACAAAAATCACATAGGATTTATGGTTAAACACTGGAGCTACAGAATTTTACCAGAAATTACATTCAATTGGTATAGCACTTCAATAACCACCAATTTATTGGAACACTATTGTAGATTTTTCATTACACTGAAACTAAAATTATATTGCTCCACCACCACATGCACACACCCCTTTTTTACTGTATAACTCTAGCAACCACAAGTATTTTATTTTTATTTTTTTAAGAAGAAAATGACTGACTATTCTTCTGTCTGTTCAGATATCACTACTTTTACATGATAAGAGAAGTAATTTTTAAAGAAGGCTCAGCAAAATACCCAGCATTCAATAGTACTGGCATGCTGGATTTTGCAAACTACACTCCTCAACTGCACGGAAAAAAAATAGAAAAAAACAGTCATACATTGTCTGCAGTACTTTCCACTCACTCGCTTACACTTTGTACTCCATCCGTTCTACACAAAAAGCATCATCCCGCTGTTACAGAGTAAAGAAGGTTGCACAGAGTCCTTTTCTTGCTGTTCTGTCTCTTTAGAACAGAAGGACACTTTGCGCTTCACAGAATGCAAGTCTACAAGCACTGCTGCTTAGATGTGGTTGAATGTTAGGCCCCTAAGAAATACATGTGAAGCAACAGCAATGCTTTACAAGGTGTCTATTGTTTATATAAATAAACATAAAACAGGTTACGAAAACATGCTGTAAAATCCAAATCATATTTTATCATAGTTTCACATGCTTAAACTAATAGTAATTGTTTAGTATAATTGATCGTCATGTGAATGACATTGTTTAGTATTCTTTCATTCATTCATTCTCTCAACCGCTTATCCTCACAAGGGTCACGGGGGGTGCTAAGGCCTATCCCAGCTATCTACGGGCACCAGGCGGGGGACAAAAGAATGAACATAATTTAAAGTAATTGCTCTACAGTTGTACTGCATACCGGAGGTCATTTAATTCATTCAGATCAAGAACCTCAAATAACATAACGGCTGGTATTGTTGGAGATGGAAATCCAACTCATTTTATCTCTGAGGGCTAGCTGCGAATGCACTTGCATTATGTCAGTAAAATTCTAGAAATCATAGCGAAAGGGTTATTTTTCAAGAACATCTGTTCCCGAAAGACCGACAAATTGTCTTTATTTGATGCTCTTGTCAGGAGTGGTTGGATTGCCTTTCCTGGCATGACGTCACGATAACTATCAGCTGTCACTAATTACGTGATTAGATTATTTTTGGCGTCACTGGACAAGGTCCAAGTGGACATGGGGAAGCTGGAGCACCTCTTTGAGTCCAGGGCCAAAGAGACGCCATGGGCCAAGAAAGCGCCAGAGAGCAAAAAGTCCGAGATCCTGGTTCTGGACTCCAAGCGGAGCACCGCCATCAACATCGGGATGACGGTCCTGCCCGCCGTTCACGTCATCAAGAGCGCCATCCTCAACTTTGACGACTTTGCCATCAACAAGGAGGGTGTGGAGAAGATCCTGAGCATGACGCCCACAGAGGAGGAGAAGCAGAAGATCCGCGAGGCTCGCTCGGCCAATCCCGACGTTCCCCTGGGGACGGCCGAGGAATTCCTCTCGGGCCTGGCTTCCGTCAGCGCCTTGACCCCCCGCCTGCAGCTGTGGTCTTTCAAACTCAACTATGAGGCACTCGAGCAGGAGATCGCCGAGCCCCTGTTTGACCTGAAGTTGGGCATGGAGCAGCTGGCCGGCAACCGGACCTTCAAGAAGATCCTGGCCACGCTGCTGGCCGTGGGGAACTTCCTCAACGGGTGTCCTCCTCACCAGAATCTTCAGGCTCCCTCCATGGTGAATCAATTCCTCTGGGCATAGGCATAAGATAACTTGGGCGCTCTCTGGTGGTTGTACGCACCTGGGCATCATGATGAAACGGTAAAGGCTTCCCAGGGCGACGTGCATAGCAGTGGTGGGGCGTATGAGTACGCTGCGGCTCTAACTCTTCTACCAGCTGTGGCTCATCTCTAGAAATGATGTGCCTGAGAGCCCCGCACCACGGTGTGTCCATTACAAAATTCCTAAACGATTCTGAGGGGTTTCTTATACATTCCAAGCAGTCCGGTGTCTTCGAGGTGGATGGTTTGCGTCGCCGAGTGCGTCGGCGCGAGCGTGGGTAGCGCTCCGCTGGGTCCATAATGGTTGGATCGTGCTGTTACGATTTCACCGCGTAGTGCGACGCGATCGTAGGGTAAGTTGAACCCAGATGCAGAGTCGCCGAAGTAATTGGAAAGGTGAGGCAGATCTGTAGCTCTTGTTGGTTGATTTAATAAACGGGGTAACATAACTTAAACAACTTGGCTTGACCACTCATTACAAACGAACTGAACATGCGGCGTGGCGTCAATGGAAACAGCAATTACTACGAGGATTAACAGGAAACGAAACCAGAACTTAACCAGTCGATCCAACCGCGTCCACAGAAAATCATAATGCTTAAATACCAAAAATAATCTAATCACGTAATTAGTGACAGCTGATAGTTATCGTGACGTCATGCCAGGAAAGGCAATCCAACCACTCCTGACAGCTCTGAGTGATTTTGGATCCTTTGTTTCTCCCCCAAGTAATGAGGACATGTTCTTTTTAAGATAGCTCTCCATCTAAGTCCTACTATAGGTCCAGTCTTGGTAAAAGGTGCATGATGACAACTGATCTATCTGAAATCCAGAATTTGATCTGGATTTCAGATAGATCACCCATGAAATGTCGAAAAAGATGCGGGGTATGATGCTCACAGCACCTGGTATTCCCAAGCGGTCTCCCAATCAGGTACTAACCAGGCCGTACCATGCTTGGCTTCCGAGATCGAACGCGATCGGGCCTTTTCAGGGTGGTATGGCCGTGAGCGGTACTGCTCTTGCAGATGGACACCCATGAAATGTCGAAAAAGATGCGGGGTATGATGCTCACAGCACCTGGTATTCCCAAGCGGTCTCCCAATCAGGTACTAACCAGGCCGAGCCATGCTTGGCTTACGAGATCGGACGAGATCGGGCCTTTTCAGGGTGGTATGGCCGTGAGCGGTACTGCTTTTGCAGATGGACACCCATGAAATGTCGAAAAAGATGCGGGGTATGATACTCACAGCACCTGGTATTCCCAAGCGGTCTCCCAATCAGGTACTAAACAGGCCGAACCATACTTGGCTTCCGAGATCGGACGAGATCTGGCCTTTTCAGGGTGGTATGGCCGTGAGCAGTACTGCCCTTGCAGATGGACACCCATGAAATGTCGAAAAAGATGCGGGGTATGATGCTCACAGCACCTGGTATTCCCAAGCGGTCTCCCAATCAGGTACTAACCAGGCCGAACCATGCTTGGCTTCCGAGATCGGGCGAGATCGGGCCTTTTCAGGGTGGTATGGCCGTGAGCGGTACTGCACTAGCAGATGGACACCCATGAAATGTCGAAAAAGATGCGGGGCATGGTTCTCACAGCACCCGGTATTCCCAAGCGGTCTCCCAATCTGGTACTAAACAAGTCTAACCATGCTTGGCTTCCGAGATCGGACGAGATCGGGCCTTTTCAGGGTGGTATGGCCGTGAGCGGTACTGCACTAGCAGATGGACACCCATGAAATGTCGAAAAAGATGCGGGGTATGATGTACACAGCACCTGGTATTCCCAAGCGGACTCCCAATCAGGTACTAACCAGGCCGAACCATGCTTGGCTTCCGAGATCGGACGAGATCGGGCCTTTTCAGGGAGGTATGGCCGTGAGCGGTACTGCACTAGCAGATGGACACCCATGAAATGTCGAAAAAGATGCGGGGTATGATGCTCACCGCACCTGGTATTCCCAAGCGGTCTCCCAATCAGGTACTAACCAGGCCGAACCATGCTTGGCTGCCGAGATCGGACGAGATCAGGCGAGATCGGGCCTTATCAGGGTGGTATGGCCGTGAGCGGTACTGCTCTTGCAGATGGACACCCATGAAATGTCAAAAAAGATGCGGGGTATGATGCTCACAGCACCTGGTATTCCCAAGCAGTCTCCCAATCAGGTCCTAAACAGGCCGAACCATGCTTGGCTTCCGAGATCGGACGAGATCGGGCCTTTTCAGGGTGGTATGGCCGTGAGCGGTACTGCTTTTGCAGATGGACACCCATGAAATGTCGAAAAAGATGCGGGGTATGATGCTCACAGCACCTGGTATTCCCAAGCGGTCTCCCAATCAGGTACTAAACAGGCTGAACCATGCTTGGCTTCCGAGATCGGACGAGATCGGGCCTTTTCAGGGTGGTATGGCCGTGAGCGGTACTGCACTAGCAGATGGACACCCATGAAATGTCGAAAAAGATGCGGGGTATGATGCTCACAGCACCTGGTATTCCCAAGCGGTCTCCCAATGAGGTACTAACCAGGCCGATCCATGCTTGGCTTCCGAGATCAGACAAGATCGGGCCTTTTCAGGGTGGTATGGCCGTGAGCGGTACTGCCCTTGCAGATGGACACCCATGAAATGTCGAAAAAGATGCGAGGTATGATGCTCACAGCACCTGGTATTCCCAAGCGGTCTCCCAATCAGGTACTAAACAGGCCGAACCATGCTTGGCTGCCGAGATCGGACGAGATCGGACGAGATCGGGCCTTTTCAGGGTGGTATGGCCGTGAGCGGTACTGCACTAGCAGATGGACACCCATGAAATGTCGAAAAAGATGCGGGGTATGATGCTCACAGCACCAGGTATTTCCAAGCGGTCTCCCAATCAGGTACTAACCAGGCTGAACCATGCTTGGCTTCCGAGATCAGACGAGATCGGGCCTTTTCAGGGTGGTATGGCCGTGAGCGGTACTGCACTAGCAGATGGACACCCATGAAATGTCGAAAAAGATGCGGGGTATGATGCTCACAGCACCTGGTATTCCCAAGCGGTCTCCCAATCAGGTACTAAACAGGCCGAACCATGCTTGGCTGCCGAGATCGGACGAGATCGGGCCTTTTCAGGGTGGTATGGCCGTGAGCGGTACTGCACTAGCAGATGGACACCCATGAAATGTCGAAAAAGATGCGGGGTATGATGCTCACAGCACCTGGTATTCCCAAGCGGTCTCCCAATCAGGTACTAACCAGGCCGAACCATGCTTGGCTGCCGAGATCGGACGAGATCGGACGAGATCGGGCCTTTTCAGGGTGGTATGGCAGTGAGCGGTACTGCTCTTGCAGATGGACACTTATGAAATGTCGAAAAAGATGCAGGGTATGATGCTCACAGCACCTGGTATTCCCAAGCGGTCTCCCAATCAGGCACTAAACAGGCCGAACCATGCTTGGCTTCCGAGATCAGACGAGATCGGGCCTTTTCAGGGTGGTATGGCTGTGAGCAGTACTGTTCATGCAGATGGACACCCATGAAATGTCGAAAAAGATGCGAGGTATGATGCTCACAGCACCTGGTATTCCCAAGCGGTCTCCCAATCAGGTACTAAACAGGCCGAACCATGCTTGGCTTCCGAGATCGGACGAGATCGGGCCTTTTCAGGGTGGTATGGCCGTAAGCGAAACTGCTCTTGCAGATGGACACCCATGAAATGTCGAAAAAGATGCGGGGCATGGTTCTCACAGCACCTGGTATTCCCAAGCGGTCTCCCAATCAGGTACTAACCAGGCCGAACCATGCTTGGCTGCCGAGATCGGACGAGATCGGGCGAGATCGGGCCTTTTCAGGGTGATATGGCCGTGAGCGGTACTGCTTTAGCAGATGGACACCCATGAAATGCCGAAAAAGATGCGGGGTATGATGCTCACAGCACCTGGTATTCCCAAGCGGTCTCCCAATCAGGTACTAACCAGGCCGAACCATGCTTGGCTGCCGAGATCGGACGAGATCGGACGAGAACGGGCCTTTTCAGGGTGGTATGGCTGTCAGCGGTACTGCTCTTGCAGATGGACACCCATGAAATGTCGAAAAAGATGCGGGGTATGATGCTCACAGCACCTGGTATTCCCAAGCGGTCTCCCAATCAGGTACTAACCAGGCCGAACCATGCTTGGCTTTCGAGGTCGGACGAGATCGGGCCTTTTCAGGGTGGTATGGCCGTGAGCGGTACTGCTCCTGCAGATGGACACCCATGAAATTTCGAAAAAGATGCGGGGTATGATAATCACAGCACCTGGTATTCCCAAGCGGTCTCCCAATCAGGTACTAACCAGGCTGAATCATGCTTGGCTTCCGAGATCGGGCGAGATCGGGCCTTTTCAGGGTGGTATGGCCGTGAGCGGTACTGCACTTGCAGATGGACACCCATGAAATGTCGAAAAAGATGCGGGGCGTGGTTCTCACAGCACCTGGTATTCCCAAGCGGTCTCCCAATCAGGTACTAAACAGGCCGAACCATGCTTGGCTTCCGAGATCGGACGAGATCGGGCCTTTTCAGGGTTGTATGGCCGTAAGCGGTATTGCTCTTGCAGAGGGACACCCATGAAATGTCGAAAAAGATGCGGGGTATGATGCTCACGGCACCTGGTATTCCGAAGCGGTCTCCCAATCAGGTACTAAACAGGCCGAACCATGCTTGGCTGCCGAGATCGGACGAGATCGGGCCTTTTCAGGGTGGTATGGCCGTGAGCGGCACTGCAATAGCAGATGGACACCCATGAAATGTCGAAAAAGATGCGGGGTTTGATGCTCACAGCACCTGGTATTCCCAAGCGGTCTCCCAATCAGGTACTAACCAGGCCGAACCATGCTTGGCTTCCGAGATCGGACGAGATCGGGCCTTTTCAGGGTGGTATGGCCGTGAGCGGTATTGCACTAGCAGATGGACACCCATGAAATGTCGAAAAAGATGCGGGGTATGATGCTCACAGCACCTGGTATTCCCAAGCGGTCTCCCAATCAGGTACTAAACAGGCCGAACCATGCTTGGCTTCCGAGATCGGACGAGATCGAGCCTTTTCAGGGTGGTATGGCCGTGAGCGGTACTGCACTAGCAGATAGACACCCATGAAATGTCGAAAAAGATGCGGGGTATGATGCTCACAGCACCTGGTATTCCCAAGCGGTCTCCCAATCAGGTACTAAACAGGCCGAACCATGCTTGGCTTCCGAGATCGGGCGAGATGGGGTCTTTTCAGGGTGGTATGGCCATGAGCGGTACCGCACTTGCAGATGGACACCCATGAAATGTCGAAAAAGATGCGGGGTATGATGTTCACAGCACCTGGTATTCCCAAGCGGTCTCCCAATCAGGTACTAACCAGGCCGAACCATGCTTGGCTGCCGAGGTCGGACGAGATCGGGCGAGATCGGGCGAGATCGGGCCTTATCAGGGTGGTATGGCCGTGAGCGGTACTGCTCTTGCAGATGGACACCCATGAAATGTCGAAAAAGATGCGGGGTATGATGCTCACAGCACCTGGTATTCCCGAGCGGTCTCCCAATCAGGTACTAACCAGGCCGAACCATGCTTGGCTTCCGAGATCGGACGAGATCGGGCCTTTTCAGGGTGGTATGGCCGTGAGCGGTACTGCTTTCGCAGATGGACACCCATGAAATGTCGAAAAAGATGCGGGGTATGATGCTCACAGCACCTGGTATTCCCAAGCGGTCTCCCAATCAGGTACTAAACAGGCTGAACCATGCTTGGCTTCCGAGATCGGACGAGATCGGGCCTTTTCAGGGTGGTATGGCCGTGAGCGGTACTGCACTAGCAGATGGACACCCATGAAATGTCGAAAAAGATGCGGGGTATGATGCTCACAGCACCTGGTATTCCCAAGCGGTCTCCCAATCAGGTACTAACCAGGCCGATCCATGCTTGGCTTCCGAGATCGGACAAGATCGGGCCTTTTCAGGGTGGTATGGCCGTGAGCGGTACTGCCCTTGCAGATGGACACCCATGAAATGTCGAAAAAGATGCGAGGTATGATGCTCACAGCACCTGGTATTCCCAAGCGGTCTCCCAATCAGGTACTAAACAGGCCGAACCATGCTTGGCTGCCGAGATCGGACGAGATCGGACGAGATCGGGCCTTTTCAGGGTGGTATGGCCGTGAGCGGTACTGCACTAGCAGATGGACACCCATGAAATGTCGAAAAAGATGCGGGGTATGATGCTCACAGCACCAGGTATTTCCAAGCGGTCTCCCAATCAGGTACTAACCAGGCTGAACCATGCTTGGCTTCCGAGATCAGACGAGATCGGGCCTTTTCAGGGTGGTATGGCCGTGAGCGGTACTGCACTAGCAGATGGACACCCATGAAATGTCGAAAAAGATGCGGGGTATGATGCTCACAGCACCTGGTATTCCCAAGCGGTCTCCCAATCAGGTACTAAACAGGCCGAACAATGCTTGGCTGCCGAGATCGGACGAGATCGGGCCTTTTCAGGGTGGTATGGCCGTGAGCGGTACTGCACTAGCAGATGGACACCCATGAAATGTCGAAAAAGATGCGGGGTATGATGCTCACAGCACCTGGTATTCCCAAGCGGTCTCCCAATCAGGTACTAACCAGGCCGAACTATGCTTGGCTGCCGAGATCGGACGAGATCGGACGAGATCGGGCCTTTTCAGGGTGGTATGGCAGTGAGCGGTACTGCTCTTGCAGATGGACACTTATGAAATGTCGAAAAAGATGCAGGGTATGATGCTCACAGCACCTGGTATTCCCAAGCGGTCTCCCAATCAGGCACTAAACAGGCCGAACCATGCTTGGCTTCCGAGATCAGACGAGATCGGGCCTTTTCAGGGTGGTATGGCCGTGAGCGGTACTGCACTAGCAGATGGACACCCATGAAATGTCGAAAAAGATGCGGGGCAAGATGCTCACAGCACCTGGTATTCCCAAGCGGTCTCCCAATCAGGTACTAACCAGGCCGAACCATGCTTGGCTTCCGAGATCGGACGAGATCGGGCCTTTTCAGGGTGGTATGGCCGTGAGCGGTACTGCTCTTGCAGATGGACACCCATGAAATGTCGAAAAAGATGCGGGGTATGATGCTCACAGCACCTGGTATTCCCAAGCGGTCTCCCAATCAGGTACTAAACAGGCCGAATCATGCTTGGCTGCCGAGATCGGGCGAGATCGGACGAGATCGGGCCTTTTCAGGGTGGTATGGCCGTGAGCGGTACTGCACTAGCAGATGGACACCCATGAAATGTCGAAAAAGATGCGGGGTATGATGCTCACAGCACCTGGTATTCACAAGCGGTCTCCCAATTAGGTACTAAACAGGCCGATCCATGCTTGGCTTCCGAGATCGGACGAGATCGGACGAGATCGGGCCTTTTCAGGGTGGTATGGCCGTGAGCGGTACTGCACTAGCAGATGGACACCCATGAAATGTCGAAAAAGATGCGGGGCATGATGCTCACAGCACCTGGTATTCCCAAGCGGTCTCCCAATCAGGTACTAACCAGGCCAAACCATGCTTGGCTTCCTAGATCGGGCGAGATCGGGCCTTTTCAGGGTGGTATGGCCGTGAGCGGTACTGCTTGTGCAGATGGACACCCATGAAATGTCGAAAAAGATGCGGGGCAAGATGCTCACAGCACCTGGTATTCCCAAGCGGTCTCCCAATCAGGTACTAAACAGGCTGAACCCTGCTTGGCTGCCGAGATCGGACGAGATCGGGCGAGATTGGGCCTTTTCAGGGTGGTATGGCCGTGAGCGGTACTGCTCTTGCAGATGGACACCCATGAAATGTCGAAAAAGATGCGGGGTATGATGCTCACAGCACCTGGTATTCCCAAGCGGTCTCCCAATCAGGTATTAACCAGGCCGAACCATGCTTGGCTGCCGAGATCGGACGAGATCGGGCGAGATCGGGCCTTATCAGGGCGGTATGGCCGTGAGCGGTACTGCTCTTGCAGATGGACACCCATGAAATGTCGAAAAAGATGCGGGGTATGATGCTCACAGCACCTGGTATTCTCAAGCGGTCTCCCAATCAGGTACTAACCAGGCCGAACCATGCTTGGCTGCCGAGTTCGGACAAGATCGGGCGAGATCGGGCCTTTTCAGGGTGGTATGGCAGTGAGCGGTACTGCTCTTGCAGATGGACACCCATGAAATGTCGAAAAAAATGCGGGGTATGATGCTCACAGCACCTGGTATTCCCAAGCGGTCTCCCAATCAGGTACTAACCAGGCCGAACCATGCTTGGCTGCCGAGGTCGGACGAGATCGGGCGAGATCGGGCCTTATCAGGGTGGTATGGCCGTGAGCGGTACTGCTCTTGCAGATGAACACTGTCAGGTTCTTTAATAATTACCTTCGTCCGTAATTATCAATAACTGCAGGAAGACATCTTATTCAATTATTGACATTTAATTAAATAGAAATGGATACAACAGATAAAAGCCTCCGGAGGGGAGCGTTACAGCAAGTGTCACCTTACAACTTCCGAACGTCTCCTCGAATAGACGTTTTCGTCCCATTCTTATGGTCACAAGTTACAGAGTTGTTGATCATTCCATCACGTATGAGTAAAAACAACATCTGGGACTACAATAACAATCAAAGTATTTTACTAATAACAAAAACAGGGACTAGACCTAACTACATGTAGATTAGAGTAATTATACAACCTCCTTGACCTAAGAATCATATAATATAATCATAATCATATAATCGTTACATACAGAAAAACCCGAAGTGTACGGTTACATAACGATCACAATATTCTTGTTATTGTCCGAATAGCCCTGTCCTCGTCACCAAGGGCCCACCAAATCTCAAGGACCCAGATTGGGTGGATTGTTTGTATAACCATCCTGGAACAGGCTGTCCAGGTTAAAGATGACTTGGTGTGACCTCAACACTTTTGAAAAACAGAAAGAGAATGATTTAACAAAGTAATGAATTAATACAGAGAAAAGAAAGAGAATGATTTAATAAAGAAATGAATTAATATAACTATTATAATAGTAAAACAGAACAAACCCAACAGACACCCATGAAATGTCGAAAAAGATGCGGGGTATGATGCTCACAGCACCTGGTATTCCCAAGCGGTCTCCCAATCAGGTACTAAACAGGCCGAACCATGCTTGGCTTCCGAGATCGGACGAGATCGGGCCTTTTCAGGGTGGTATGGCCGTGAGCGGTACTGCACTAGCAGATGGACACCCATGAAATGTCGAAAAAGATGCGGGGTATGATGCACACAGCACCTGGTATTCCCAAGCGGTCTCCCAATCAGGTACTAAACAGGCCGAACCATGCTTGGCTTCCGAGATCGGGCGTGATCGGGCCTTTTCAGGGTGGTATGGCCGTGAGCGGTACTGCACTAGCAGATGGACACCCATGAAATGTCGAAAAAGATGCGGGGTATGATCCTCACAGCACCTGGTATTCCCAAGCGGTCTCCCAATCAGGTACTAACCAGGCCAAACCATGCTTGGCTTCCTAGATCGGACGAGATCGGGCCTTTTCAGGGTGGTATGGCCGTGAGCGGTACTGCTCTTGCAGATGGACACCCATGAAATGTCGAAAAAGATGCGGGGTATGATGCTCACAGCACCTGGTATTCCCAAGTGGTCTCCCAATCAGGTACTAACCAGGCCAAACCATGCTTGGCTTCCGAGATCGGACGAGATCGGGCCTTTTCAGGGTGGTATGGCCGTGAGCGGTACTTCTCTTGCAGATGGACACCCATGAAATGTCGAAAAAGATGCGGGGTATGATGCTCACAGCACCTGGTATTCCCAAGCGGTCTCCCAATCAGGTACTAACCAGGCCGAACCTTGCTTGGCTTCCGAGATCGGACGAGATCGGGCCTTTTCAGGGTGGTATGGCCGTGAGCGGTACTGCACTAGCAGATGGACACCCATGAAATGTCGAAAAAGATGCGGGGTATGATGCACACAGCCCCTGGTATTCCCAAGCGGTCTCCCAATCAGGTACTAAACAGGCCGAACCATGCTTGGCTTCCGAGATCGGGCGAGATCGGGCCTTTTCAGGGTGGTATGGCCGTGAGCGGTACTGCACTAGCAGATGGACACCCATGAAATGTCGAAAAAGATGCGGGGTATGATGCTCACAGCACCTGGTATTCCCAAGCGGTCTCCCAATCAGGTACTAACCAGGCCGAACCATGCTTGGCTTCCTAGATCGGACGAGATCGGGCCTTTTCAGGGTGGTATGGCCGTGAGCGGTACTGCTCTTGCAGATGGACACCCATGAAATGTCGAAAAAGATGCGGGGTATGATGCTCACAGCACCTGGTATTCCCAAGCAGTCTCCCAATCAGGTACTAACCAGGCCAAACCATGCTTGGCTTCCGAGATCGGACGAGATCAGGCCTTTTCAGGGTGGTATGGCCGTGAGCGGTACTTCTCTTGCAGATGGACACCCATGAAATGTCGAAAAAGATACGGGGTATGATGCTCACAGCACCTGGTATTCCCAAGCGGTCTCCCAATCAGGTACTAACCAGGCCGAACCTTGCTTGGCTTCCGAGATCGGACGAGATCGGTCCTTTTCAGGGTGGTATGGCCGTGAGCGGTACTGCACTAGCAGATGGACACCCATGAAATGTCGAAAAAGATGCGGGGTATGATGCTCACAGCACCTGGTATTCCCAAGCGGTCTCCCAACCAGGTACTAACCAGGCCGAACCATGCTTGGCTTCCAAGATCGGACGAAATCGGGCCTTTTCAGGGTGGTATGGCCGTGAGCGGTACTGCACTAGCAGATGGACACCCATGAAATGTCGAAAAAGATGCGGGGTATGATGCTCACAGCACCTGGTATTCCCAAGCGGTCTCCCAATCAGGTACTAACCAGGCCGAACCATGCTTGGCTGCCGAGATCAGACGAGATCGGGCCTTATCAGGGTGGTATGGCCGTGAGCGGTACTCTTCTTGCAGATGGACACCCATGAAATGTCGAAAAAGATGCGGGGTATGATGCTCACAGCACCTGGTATTCCCAAGCGGTCTCCCAATCAGGTACTAACCAGGCCGAACCATGCTTGGCTGCCGAGATCGGACGAGATCGGGCGAGATCGGGCCTTATCAGGGTGGTATGGCCGTGAGCGCTACTGCTCTTGCAGATGGACACCAATGAAATGTCGAAAAAGATGCGGGGTATGATGCTCACAGCACCTGGTATTCCCAAGCGGTCTCCCAATCAGGTACTAACCAGGCCGAACCATGCTTGGCTGCCGAGATCGGACGAGATCGGGCCTTTTCAGGGTGGTATGGCCGTGAGCGGTACTGCACTAGCAGATGGACACCCATGAAATGTCGAAAAAGATGCGGGGTATGATGCTCACAGGACCTGGTATTCCCAAGCGGTCTCCCAATCAGGTACTAAACAGGCCGAACCATGCTTGGCTTCCGAGATCGGACGAGATCGGACCTTTTCAGGGTGGTATGGCCGTGAGCGGTACTGCACTAGCAGATGGACACCCATGAAATGTCGAAAAAGATGCGGGGTATGATGCTCACAGCACCTGGTATTCCCAAGCGGTCTCCCAATCAGGTACTAAACAGGCCGAACCATGCTTGGCTTCCGAGATCGGACGAGATCGGGCCTTTTCAGGGTGGTATGGCCGTGAGCGGTACTGCACTAGCAGATGGACACCCATGAAATGTCGAAAAAGATGCGGGGTATGATGCTCACAGCACCTGGTATTCCCAAGCGGTCTCCCAATCAGGTACTAACCAGGCCGAACCATGCTTGGCTTCCGAGATCGGGCCTTTTCAGGGTGGTATGGCCGTGAGCGGTACTGCTATTGCAGATGGACACCCATGAAATGTCGAAAAAGATGCGGGGTATGATGCTCACAGCACCTGGTATTCCCAAGCGGTCTCCCAATCAGGTACTAAACAGGCCGAACCATGCTTGGCTTCCGAGATCGGACGAGATCGCGCCTTCTCAGGGTGGTATGGCCGTGAGCGGTACTGCTCTTGCAGATGGACACCCATGAAATGTCGAGAAAGATGCGGGGTATGATGCTCACAGCACCTGGTATTCCCAAGCGGTCTCCCAATCAGGTACCAAACAGGCCGAACCATGCTTGGCTTCCAAGATCGGACGAGATTGGGCCTTTTCAGGGTGGTATGGCCATGTGCGGTACTGCACTTGCAGATGGACACCCATGAAATGTCGAAAAAGATGCGGGGTATGATGCTCACAGCACCTGGTATTCCCAAGCGGTCTCCCAATCAGGTACTAAACAGGCCGAACCATGCTTGGCTTCCGAGATCGGACGAGATCGGGCCTTTTCAGGGTGGTATGGCCGTGAGCGGTACTGCACTAGCAGATGGACACCCATGAAATGTCGAAAAAGATGCGGGGTATGATGCTCACAGCACCTGGTATTCCGAAGCGGTCTCCCAATCAGGTACTAAACAGGCCGAACCATGCTTGGCTGCCGAGATCGGGCGAGATCGGGCCTTTTCAGGGTGGTATGGCCGTGAGCGGTACTGCACTTGCAGATGGACACCCATGAAATGTCGAAAAAGATGCGGGGTATGATGCTCACAGCACCTGGTATTCCCAAGCGGTCTCCCAATCAGGTACTAAACAGGCCGAACCATGCTTGGCTGCCGAGATCGGACGAGATCGGGCCTTTTCAGGGTGGTATGGCCGTGAGCGGTACTGCACTAGCAGATGGACACCCATGAAATGTCGATAAAGATGCGGGGTATGATGCTCACAGCACCTGGTATTCCCAAGCGGTCTCCCAATCAGGTACTAACCAGGCCGAACCATGCTTGGCTTCCGAGATCGGACGAGATCGGGCCTTTTCAGGGTGGTATGGCCATGAGCGGTACTGCTCTTGCAGATGGACACCCATGAAATGTCGAAAAAGATGCGGGGTATGATGCTCACAGCACCTGGTATTCCCAAGCGGTCTCCCAATCAGGTACTAAACAGGCCGAACCATGCTTGGCTGCCGAGATCGGGCCTTTTCAGGGTGGTATGGCCGTGAGCGGTACTGCACTAGCAGATGGACACCCATGAAATGTCGGTAAAGATGCGGGGTATGATGCTCACAGCACCTGGTATTCCCAAGCGGTCTCCCAATCAGGTACTAACCAGGCCGAACCATGCTTGGCTTCCGAGATCGGACGAGATCGGGCCTTTTCAGGGTGGTATGGCCGTGAGCGGTACTGCTCTTGCAGATGGACACCCATGAAATGTCGAAAAAGATGCGGGGTATGATGCTCACAGCAACTGGTATTCCCAAGCGGTCTCCCAATCAGGTACTAAACAGGCCGAACCATGCTTAGCTTCCGAGATCGGACGAGATCGGGCCTTTTCAGGCTGGTATGGCCGTGAGCGGTACTGCACTAGCAGATGGACACCCATGAAATGTCGAAAAAGATGCGGGGTATGATGCTCACAGCACCTGGTATTCCCAAGCGGTCTCCCAATCAGGTACTAAACAGGCCGAACCATGCTTGGCTTCCGAGATCGGACGAGATCGGGCCTTTTCAGGGTGGTATGGCCGTGAGCGGTACTGCACTAGCAGATGGACACCCATGAAATGTCGAAAAAGATGCGGGGTATGATGCTCACAGCACCTGGTATTCCCAAGCGGTCTCCCAATCAGGTACTAACCAGGCCGAACCATGCTTGGCTGCCGAGATCGGACGAAATCGGACGAGATCGGGCCTTATCAGGGTGGTATGGCCGTGAGCGGTACTGCACTAGCAGATGGACACCCATGAAATGTGGAAAAAGATGCGGGGTATGATGCTCACAGCACCTGGTATTCCCAAGTGGTCTCCCAATCAGGTACTAACCAGGCCAAACCATGCTTGGCTGCCGAGATCGGACGAGATCGGACGAGATCGGGCCTTATCAGGGTGGTATGGCCGTGAGCGGTACTGCTCTTGCAGATGGACACCCATGAAATGTCGAAAAAGATGCGGGGTATGATGCTCGCAGCACCTGGTATTCCCAAGCGGTCTCCCAATCAGGTACGAACCAGGCCGGACCATGTTTGGCTGCCAAAATCGGACAAGATCGGGCCTTTTCAGGGTGGTAAGGCCGTGAGCGGTACTGCTCTTGCAGATGGACACCCATGAAATGTCGAAAAAGATGCGGGGTATGATGCTCACAGCACCTGGTATTCCCAAGCGGTCTCCCAAACAGATACTAACCAGGCCGAACCATGCTTGGCTTCCGAGTTCGGACGAGATCGGGCCTTTTCAGGGTGGTATGGCCTTGGGCGGTACTGCTCTTGCAGATGGACACCCATGAAATGTCGAAAAAGATGCGGGGTATGATGCTCACAGCACCTGGTATTCCCAAGCGGTCTCCCAAACAGGTACTAAACAGGCCGAACCATGCTTGGCTTCCGAGATCGGACGAGATCGGGCCTTTTCAGGGTGGTATGGCCGTGGGCGGTACTGCACTTTCAGATAGACACCCATGAAATGTCGAAAAAGATGCGGGGTATGATGCTCACAGCACCTGGTATTCCCAAGCGGTCTCCCAATCAGGTACTAAACAGGCCGAACCATGCTTGGCTGCCGAGATCGGACGAGATCGGGCCTTTTCAGGGTGGTATGGCCGTGAGCGGTATGGCACCAGCAGATGGACACCCATGAAATGTCGAAAAAGATGCGGGGTATGATGCTCACAGCACCTGGTATTCCCAAGCGGTCTTCAATCAGGTACTAAACAGGCCGAACCATGCTTGGCTTCCGAGATCGGACGAGATCGGGCCTTTTCAGGGTGGTATGGCCGTGGGCGGTACTGCACTTTCAGATAGACACCCATGAAATGTCGAAAAAAATGCGGGGTATGATGCTCACAGCACCTGGTATTCCCAAGCGGTCTCCCAATCAGGTACTAACCAGGCCAAACCATGCTTGGCTTCCTAGATCGGGCGAGATCGGGCCTTTTCAGGGTGGTATGGCCGTGAGCGGTACTGCTCGTGCAGATGGACACCCATGAAATGTCGAAAAAGATGCGGGGCAAGATGCTCACAGCACCTGGTATTCCCAAGCGGTCTCCCAATCAGGTACTAAACAGGCTGAACCCTGCTTGGCTGCCGAGATCGGACGAGATCGGGCGAGATTGGGCCTTTTCAGGGTGGTATGGCCGTGAGCGGTACTGCTCTTGCAGATGGACACCCATGAAATGTCGAAAAAGATGCGGGGTATGATGCTCACAGCACCTGGTATTCCCAAGCGGTCTCCCAATCAGGTATTAACCAGGCCGAACCATGCTTGGCTGCCGAGATCGGACGAGATCGGGCGAGATCGGGCCTTATCAGGGCGGTATGGCCGTGAGCGGTACTGCTCTTGCAGATGGACACCCATGAAATGTCGAAAAAGATGCGGGGTATGATGCTCACAGCACCTGGTATTCTCAAGCGGTCTCCCAATCAGGTACTAACCAGGCCGAACCATGCTTGGCTGCCGAGTTCGGACGAGATCGGGCGAGATCGGGCCTTTTCAGGGTGGTATGGCAGTGAGCGGTACTGCTCTTGCAGATGGACACCCATGAAATGTCGAAAAAAATGCGGGGTATGATGCTCACAGCACCTGGTATTCCCAAGCGGTCTCCCAATCAGGTACTAACCAGGCCGAACCATGCTTGGCTGCCGAGGTCGGACGAGATCGGGCGAGATCGGGCCTTATCAGGGTGGTATGGCCGTGAGCGGTACTGCTCTTGCAGATGAACACTGTCAGGTTCTTTAATAATTACCTTCGTCCGTAATTATCAATAACTGCAGGAAGACATCTTATTCAATTATTGACATTTAATTAAATAGAAATGGATACAACAGATAAAAGCCTCCGGAGGGGAGCGTTACAGCAAGTGTCACCTTACAACTTCCGAACGTCTCCTCGAATAGACGTTTTCGTCCCATTCTTATGGTCACAAGTTACAGAGTTGTTGATCATTCCATCACGTATGAGTAAAAACAACATCTGGGACTACAATAACAATCAAAGTATTTTACTAATAACAAAAACAGGGACTAGACCTAACTACATGTAGATTAGAGTAATTATACAACCTCCTTGACCTAAGAATCATATAATATAATCATAATCATATAATCGTTACATACAGAAAAACCCGAAGTGTACGGTTACATAACGATCACAATATTCTTGTTATTGTCCGAATAGCCCTGTCCTCGTCACCAAGGGCCCACCAAATCTCAAGGACCCAGATTGGGTGGATTGTTTGTATAACCATCCTGGAACAGGCTGTCCAGGTTAAAGATGACTTGGTGTGACCTCAACACTTTTGAAAAACAGAAAGAGAATGATTTAACAAAGTAATGAATTAATACAGAGAAAAGAAAGAGAATGATTTAATAAAGAAATGAATTAATATAACTATTATAATAGTAAAACAGAACAAACCCAACATTCCCCCGTTTTTATAATATGTATGTTATTAGTCATTTCTTAGTAATCACTAAATGGTAATGTCGGGTGACTGTGATTTTTCCCGCCTACTCCTTACTCCCATGGCTGGTCTGAAAGAGAAAAAACATAATTATATTCGTCCAATTGGTCCTCGGATTTACCGTACTCCTGGACCTCACTGCTTTCCCCAAACCGTCCCATAAGATACAACTCATGTACTTTAGAATTTGTAGGGGCAATTGCAGTAGTTATAAGTCGGCTTAGTAAGGAGCGCAAACAGGGGATACTACATCACCCACACAATGTTAGGATAGCGGTAATTGTGCCTATAGTAACCACGAAGGATGTAGCCAAATCTTTAGATTTTCCAAAGGTCTTATCCCACCAATCTGACAATGCGGACGTATCTACTCCAGAGTGCTCTTGCATATTGCGGTTCAGTGTTTGCAGGCCAGTAATGGCCCTGGTGAGAGATCCACTGGGTGACGTGTTGTTCGGTATGAAGGTGCAACATTGTTTTACAAACATTGCACACACGCCCCGTTTCAAGGATCATATCCACCGCTATGCAACCCCGGAACGCCATCAGACTGGTAGCTGCCAGTTGTTCCTTTATGGCCACAAATCCCTGTTCAGTATAATTTCCAAGTTTTGTACATTGTAATGTAAGTAATTTATTCTATCCACATTTTTGTTTGGGGTGATTAGAAGGAAGATAGACTCCCAACCTGCTGCGATCTGATTAGCCAGCTTATACTCATCTGGTACGCCCCAGGGGATGCCAATCGCATCAATGTATGTTGGATCTCCTTCCCTCCATGCCTCTCGACGATGTCGGGAGGGTCGACCCTTCAGCCGAATTATGAGCCGCCAATTGTATCTCCTCCACTGTGGATGGAAAAACAGACATCGGTAAGAGCAGTGAGACCAAAGTACCTAGTCCTGCCGCGTTTCGGCAGGAGTCGTATAATTTATCTACCACCCCGCCACCATAGGCCAGAACGTGGTATCAGGGGTGTAGTTTGTTTTAGAACGCCGGTACACCACGTCTCATTTATCGCCCCTAGCTTCAGACCATGCCCTGTAAGGTTTAAGCAGGTAAAATGATTAAACAGTGGAAAAATTGACTTCCTATTTACTGCGTAACAGGATAAACACTGTTTCAATATATTTTTTTTCTTTCTTGCCAAGTAGGACACGTTTTTTCATTTGTAAAAACACTTTTCCCCAAAAGAATGGTGATTGAGGGAGTTGTTAGACCCCATCGTTTTTTCCCTTGTCTGGTAGGTTATCCTAATCTTTTGTAAGATGGTTTAGTCTCAATTGAAACTATATGGAGACGTCAAACCCAATATAAAAGAGTTCCCTATAGTTTTATGGTATTGCTTGCTGAGCAATAATCTTTTCAATTAATATTGGTGTTTCCCGTATTTTATTAAGTCAGAAAGTTTATTTTACCCGTCCCCTCAATGTTTCAATTGAGACCACCCTTTTACCAAAGTAGCTCCACCTAGTGCTTGTCCTCTTTACACTCCATTAACAGCGCCCAATTATCCCCCGTTTGGGAAATCCCTGTTTCAGAAATAAATTTCACAGGTTAATATGTCAGTCCAAGCTTTCCAATCTTGACCAATTTCTGCAACAAGGCTTTTCCCAATCTTCAATTTTTTTGCTGTTAATGTACCACACATATTTCCCACCATAGATTGACACCTTGTACGGCACACGGGACGTCGCCGAGTCCAAATATATATTTTCAATTTGGAAATTTGATTTAGTAGGTAATGTTAATTAAATGTAAATGTGTATGTTTCTCGGTTTACCCTCCCGTAAGAAGGTGTATCCTCAATTGAAACGCCTCCGCCTTTTTCTCCAACTGGAGAAAACAACCCTACTGTGGAAAGGAATAGAATCACAATCATCATTAATCTCATTGCCCCAAAAGCAATAATTGTTTTCAACATGACTTTTTGTCTTTGTTTAGGGAGTTTTCCTCTTGAAACGTTTCAATTTAGACAACCTTCTTACTGTGGGAAAGGTGCATCCGTGTCCCCTTTCAGTAACAAGGACCCTCCGACTTTGCGTTGCTCCGATGTTTCTTCTTTTATGCTGCTTATCAGCATCCAGTCTTCAAGAATCACCGTCGCTTCGTCCGTTTCCTGTTGACAAGCAAAATCTCCCTCTGATAGTCTAAATTTGGTGTGTGCGTTTTTTTTTTTTTTCTGATAGATTCGCCTCATCATCCAATTGTCATTGTGTAGTGAATAATAACAATTTGTAAGGTCTACCAAACAGGACTTCATATAAGGTCCGCCAATTGTGGATGGTAGACAACTATTATATTAACAAAATGGGAGCCATTATCACTATAAATAGTTTCTGAAATTCCATATCGTGGAATGATATCCATATGATCTAATAAAATAAAATAAAATCTATATGTATTTTTTGAAATGGATATGTGGGTATGCATATAGATTTAAAACCTAAACCTTGTAGTGCCGTTGTAGCAAGGCCACCTCCCCCTTGTCGAGACATAGGTCTTCCCTTGACTCAAGCCCAAATTATTTTCTTTATTGATCTTTTATTGATAGATTATGTCTCGGTGGTCTGCCAATCAAAAAACACAAAAAGACAAACTATCATTCACGCTCACACTCATAAAAAGAAGAATTTAGTGTGTTCAACCAGTCTAGCATCCATAATTTCATTTTGTGGGAGTAAACTGGAGTACCCGGAGAAAATCCACAAATTCTTGAGGACGCCATGAATACCCCACATTCCGGAAGGTCTGGATCCACCCCGCATTCATGAGTAGATCCTTTAATATACACACCCCCACTCTAGCATTTTAACCGTTTGTAAAAAATTACCTTCAAGTTTCACACAAAGTTATATCCTTTTTAATGCTATCAGTTTACCTGTTTGTTCCCCGAATTGAGGTGGCAATAGTTTCACATCTAAGGTTTTTATTTTTCACAGCCGCCATGACCTAATGGCCCCCTATCAGGTTTTTTGGAAAATCCCAATTTCCTCTAATAGCATGCCAATCACCTTTTAATGCGGCCATCCAATTTTGTTTCTACTTGTTTCAGGTGATAAGATAATCTCCCCCATTTGTAAAACTAATTCATCCACGCCTATTTTATACAACATGACGCCTATGGCCTTTATTACGTCGCCTTGACTCCAAATTCTATGAACCAAGATAACACGCCGAATTTGTAAGCGAATTTCCCCCATCCCATTTTGTTCATAGACAACCCATCTACCTAAAGCGTCACTTGTTTCCAAACATGAAAGGCCCCTCTAGAATTTGTGCATCCAGCGCCAAATAGAGCCTATTTACACATTTGTCTCAAACTTGTTTTAGATATGGGGTCCCCAATTTCCCAAAATTTCCCAGAATTCATGTACCACCAGATCCTGTCAAAAACCCAAAACGACTAACATAACCTGTTTCTAAGCCAGATTCTGGAATTTGGAGAATTTCTCCTTTCCCTCCCTTATCTAAGCTTGTTATTGCCCCTCGTTATCACTGTAACATTCAGGCGTATTAACCCCATCGTTGCAATGATATGAATTTCTAAAGTTCTCACCAATTTGCATGCCCTTAAAGCAGTAAAAAGCAACGTTATTTGGTTGTATCAATTGACCAATGCTTATCCAATCTGTAATATCCTTAAAGTCATCAATATGACCTGTGACAAAGCATATTTCCTCCCGCCAGGACAACAGACAATGTTCTTTCAAGTGCACTTTGAAAAACATTCCATGTTACTCCATTCTTAGGGAAAATATGCTCATCCTAAACCAATTATTTTATTTACAATTCACCTAATTATTTGGATGAATGCCATGAATTTTATCATGCCACTATTTTATTGTAAATTTCCCATCTGATGTCGTTAACAGCCAAATAATTCAATACCTACTATATACTTTGTAAATCACCTCATATGATGTTTACTTAAGACAAAAGTCTTTTCCCATAGCCTGTTACCAAAACAAAAATCTTCAACAATTAAATTAGAGAAATCAACCTTTTGTTAGACAATTCCTAATTACAACTTTAATGTTTTAAAAACCTTATCGTCACCAATATACCATAATATTGTAAATTTTGTCATCCTGGCCAACCTCCTGGATTAAAGTATTTTGAACAATCAAAAAATTCTGAAATAGTATTAATATTATTTTATCCTCCAAAAGCTAGTTTCCTTTTACTAAGAGCCCTTTGAAATCCACAATTGCTCAAAAATGACTATTTTGGTCTATTTCCCAAATCCAAAGCTTTTTACCAAATCAACCTTTTACTGAACAGATTTTCTATCCTCTTAATACATTTCATTTTAAAACCCAAAATATCAATGCGAAAGCATTCGCATAACCTTGCATTTCTTGCAGCCCATGTATTGTTCTTATTCTGAAAAGTCCAAACAGAAAACGCAATTAGCCGTTAACTATGACCTCCACTCTTGCTGCGAAAACAGCATTGTTATCTTATGTTTACAAACCAGCTTTTTCCCTGTGCCCAAATACAACGCTTTTTAGAGAAGACAACCATTAAAACGTCAAATTAACCCCTCTTCCGATATTCAACTACATCACAATATTTTTCCAAGACCCCATATATCCAGAATATGTATGCTGCAAGCACAACAATATGGCAAAAACCCATTTTCTGCCCTCAAGTTTGCTTCAGCACCCCCAAGGCCAATTATTATTATTATAATGTCTTCACGGAAAGGATCACAAAATTTTAGTCGTTTACACGGTCCGAACGCTCCCGAAAGCCCAACACAGTTAAATCGTCTGCCCCGCGGCCCACATGTTTCACTCCCATCTAATCAGCAGCCGCTGCACCAGAAACGCTTCCCCCGCAGTCGACACATTTTTTTGCAAGTCTAGAGCATAATAAAAACACAGGTGACATTCCCTGCTAAACATTTAAATGATCATTTTGTATATATTCTTTTGTCTTTTTAAACACCATCTTCCCGTTAGCGGACGGGATCAAAAACCAAGCTGCAATAAGCCATCACATTGCTGTAAATTGACAGTACATATAGGTTATATTAACAAAGCACCACCAGCACTTGGAAATAACCATTCTAATTGTTGTTATACAAGCCCAAGCATCACAAAAAAACCCAATTTATTGTAATCACAAAACGTCATACCCGGATTAACCAAATCAAATACCAGTGTCCCCATTAATTTTCTAGCTCCCTTTATTTTTGTTAAACTTCCTACGCGCCCGTCACCTATCTCGGTAAATATTTTCCCCGTCAGCCGAGGAGGCCCCGCTATTTTTTCCTTACCAAACAGTACTTTCCCGCCGCCACGGTCTTAAATATATCCCCGTTATCCGAGGGAGCCCCCACTATTTTCCCAAAATAGTATTTTTTAACTTCTCCCCGGCCTTATTTCGCCATTAGTGTCTGTGGAACAAGCTGTTACACTTTTATCCACTCACATATTATTTATATACGTATATTACCTCCATTAGTGTCTGTGGAACAAGCTGTTACACTTTTATCCACTCACATATTATTTATATATGTATATTACCTCCATTAGTGTATATATTATCCTGCATTTTATGCATTTTAAGCTGGCCAGCAAACCCATATTTATTTATCCATAAATATAGCTGTGTAATATTTTTAAAGCGCTTTGTCTTACCAATTTTTTCCAATCCTTACAAGTTAGACGTATTTTTTGGATCGTCATCCAAACCCGCCTTACAACACGTGTTTCCCATATTTTACTTTTTTGTAGTGAGTTCGTGTGCCTCACACAGTTAACTTTATTATATCTATTTTTATTATTATCACTCTATTTTTATTATTATCACTCCTTCGACTGTATTTCCTAGGCTTATCTTAATTTTACTGCAGAAACCACACAAACACCATACAACATTTACAACATATTCGTGCCTACCCTTTAGACACAGGACACTTCCCAGCCCCACCATTGTACCTCCAGTACAATACATTCGTGCCTACCCCTGAGACACAGGACACTTTCCAGCAAAGTGCCCCACCGTACCTGCCATTGACTAGTATAAACACAGGGTTTTGTCGCCGTCACCCAGGACGCGAAACCAGCCCACAATGGACCTCACATACAATGTCCCTTTAACGCATTTGGAAACACCGTCACAACATGCAGACATTAATGTGGACTTACCCGAGATCCATCAGATGTCTCCCTCCAGCAGGAAAAGTCTTCAACCGCCGAGAATCCAGGCGCCCCCGTCGAAAAACTCCGGCCCACCAAGGGTTTTGAAGACGCCGTGCGCACGGTCACTTACCAGATGTCGAACAGCAGCGCCTGGGTTCTCGCTCCGGTATATTGACCTCCATGGCTCAGAAGGACCAAAATGTCAGGTTCATTAATAATTACCTTCGTCCGTAATTATCAATAACTGCAGGAAGACATCTTATTCAATTATTGACATTTAATTAAATAGAAATGGATACAACAGATAAAAGCCTCCGGAGGGGAGCGTTACAGCAAGTGTCACCTTACAACTTCCGAACGTCTCCTCGAATAGACGTTTTCGTCCCATTCTTATGGTCACAAGTTACAGAGTTGTTGATCATTCCATCACGTATGAGTAAAAACAACATCTGGGACTACAATAACAATCAAAGTATTTTACTAATAACAAAAACAGGGACTAGACCTAACAACATGTAGATTAGAGTAATTATACAACCTCCTTGACCTAAGAATCATATAATATAATCATAATCATATAATCGTTACATACAGAAAAACCCGAAGTGTACGGTTACATAACGATAACAATATTCTTGTTATTGTCCGAATAGCCCTGTCCTCGTCACCAAGGGCCCACCAAATCTCAAGGACCCAGATTGGGTGGATTGTTTGTATAACCATCCTGGAACAGGCTGTCCAGGTTAAAGATGACTTGGTGTGACCTCAACACTTTTGAAAAACAGAAAGAGAATGATTTAACAAAGTAATGAATTAATACAGAGAAAAGAAAGAGAATGATTTAATAAAGAAATGAATTAATATAACTATTATAATAGTAAAACAGAACAAACCCAACAGACACCCATGAAATGTCGAAAAAGATGCGGGGTATGATGCTCACAGCACCTGGTATTCCCAAGCGGTCTCCCAATCAGGTACTAAACAGGCCGAACCATGCTTGGCTTCCGAGATCGGACGAGATCGGGCCTTTTCAGGGTGGTATGGCCGTGAGCGGTACTGCACTAGCAGATGGACACCCATGAAATGTCGAAAAAGATGCGGGGTATGATGCACACAGCACCTGGTATTCCCAAGCGGTCTCCCAATCAGGTACTAAACAGGCCGAACCATGCTTGGCTTCCGAGATCGGGCGTGATCGGGCCTTTTCAGGGTGGTATGGCCGTGAGCGGTACTGCACTAGCAGATGGACACCCATGAAATGTCGAAAAAGATGCAGGGTATGATGCTCACAGCACCTGGTATTCCCAAGCGGTCTCCCAATCAGGTACTAACCAGGCCAAACCATGCTTGGCTTCCTAGATCGGACGAGATCGGGCCTTTTCAGGGTGGTATGGCCGTGAGCGGTACTGCTCTTGCAGATGGACACCCATGAAATGTCGAAAAAGATGCGGGGTATGATGCTCACAGCACCTGGTATTCCCAAGTGGTCTCCCAATCAGGTACTAACCAGGCCAAACCATGCTTGGCTTCCGAGATCGGACGAGATCGGGCCTTTTCAGGGTGGTATGGCCGTGAGCGGTACTTCTCTTGCAGATGGACACCCATGAAATGTCGAAAAAGATGCGGGGTATGATGCTCACAGCACCTGGTATTCCCAAGCGGTCTCCCAATCAGGTACTAACCAGGCCGAACCTTGCTTGGCTTCCGAGATCGGACGAGATCGGGCCTTTTCAGGGTGGTATGGCCGTGAGCGGTACTGCACTAGCAGATGGACACCCATGAAATGTCGAAAAAGATGCGGGGTATGATGCACACAGCCCCTGGTATTCCCAAGCGGTCTCCCAATCAGGTACTAAACAGGCCGAACCATGCTTGGCTTCCGAGATCGGGCGAGATCGGGCCTTTTCAGGGTGGTATGGCCGTGAGCGGTACTGCACTAGCAGATGGACACCCATGAAATGTCGAAAAAGATGCGGGGTATGATGCTCACAGCACCTGGTATTCCCAAGCGGTCTCCCAATCAGGTACTAACCAGGCCGAACCATGCTTGGCTTCCTAGATCGGACGAGATCGGGCCTTTTCAGGGTGGTATGGCCGTGAGCGGTATTGCTCTTGCAGATGGACACCCATGAAATGTCGAAAAAGATGCGGGGTATGATGCTCACAGCACCTGGTATTCCCAAGCAGTCTCCCAATCAGGTACTAACCAGGCCAAACCATGCTTGGCTTCCGAGATCGGACGAGATCAGGCCTTTTCAGGGTGGTATGGCCGTGAGCGGTACTTCTCTTGCAGATGGACACCCATGAAATGTCGAAAAAGATGCGGGGTATGATGCTCACAGCACCTGGTATTCCCAAGCGGTCTCCCAATCAGGTACTAACCAGGCCGAACCTTGCTTGGCTTCCGAGATCGGACGAGATCGGTCCTTTTCAGGGTGGTATGGCCGTGAGCGGTACTGCACTAGCAGATGGACACCCATGAAATGTCGAAAAAGATGCGGGGTATGATGCTCACAGCACCTGGTATTCCCAAGCGGTCTCCCAACCAGGTACTAACAAGGCCGAACCATGCTTGGCTTCCAAGATCGGACGAGATCGGGCCTTTTCAGGGTGGTATGGCCGTGAGCGGTACTGCACTAGCAGATGGACTACCATGAAATGTCGAAAAAGATGCGGGGTATGATGCTCACAGCACCTGGTATTCCCAAGCGGTCTCCCAATCAGGTACTAACCAGGCCGAACCATGCTTGGCTGCCGAGATCAGACGAGATCGGGCCTTATCAGGGTGGTATGGCCGTGAGCGGTACTCTACTTGCAGATGGACACCCATGAAATGTCGAAAAAGATGCGGGGTATGATGCTCACAGCACCTGGTATTCCCAAGCGGTCTCCCAATCAGGTACTAACCAGGCCGAACCATGCTTGGCTGCCGAGATCGGACGAGATCGGGCGAGATCGGGCCTTATCAGGGTGGTATGGCCGTGAGCGGTACTGCTCTTGCAGATGGACACCAATGAAATGTCGAAAAAGATGCGGGGTATGATGCTCACAGCACCTGGTATTCCCAAGCGGTCTCCCAATCAGGTACTAACCAGGCCGAACCATGCTTGACTGCCGAGATCGGACGAGATCGGGCCTTTTCAGGGTGGTATGGCCGTGAGCGGTACTGCACTAGCAGATGGACACCCATGAAATGTCGAAAAAGATGCGGGGTATGATGCTCACAGGACCTGGTATTCCCAAGCGGTCTCCCAATCAGGTACTAAACAGGCCGAACCATGCTTGGCTTCCGAGATCGGACGAGATCGGACCTTTTCAGGGTGGTATGGCCGTGAGCGGTACTGCTCATGCAGATGGACACCCATGAAATGTCGAAAAAGATGCGGGGTATGATGCTCACAACACCTGGTATTCCCAAGCGGTCTCCCAATCAGGTACTAAACAGGCCGAACCATGCTTGGCTTCCGAGATCGGACGAGATCGGGCCTTTTCAGGGTGGTATGGCCGTGAGCGGTACTGCACTAGCAGATGGACACCCATGAAATGTCGAAAAAGATGCGGGGTATGATGCTCACAGCACCTGGTATTCCCAAGCGGTCTCCCAATCAGGTACTAACCAGGCCGAACCATGCTTGGCTTCCGAGATCGGGCCTTTTCAGGGTGGTATGGCCGTGAGCGGTACTGCTATTGCAGATGGACACCCATGAAATGTCGAAAAAGATGCGGGGTATGATGCTCACAGCACCTGGTATTCCCAAGCGGTCTCCCAATCAGGTACTAAACAGGCCGAACCATGCTTGGCTTCCGAGATCGGACGAGATCGCACCTTTTCAGGGTGGTATGGCCGTGAGCGGTACTGCTCTTGCAGATGGACACCCATGAAATGTCGAGAAAGATGCGGGGTATGATGCTCACAGCACCTGGTATTCCCAAGCGGTCTCCCAATCAGGTACCAAACAGGCCGAACCATGCTTGGCTTCCAAGATCGGACGAGATTGGGCCTTTTCAGGGTGGTATGGCCATGTGCGGTACTGCACTTGCAGATGGACACCCATGAAATGTCGAAAAAGATGCGGGGTATGATGCTCACAGCACCTGGTATTCCCAAGCGGTCTCCCAATCAGGTACTAAACAGGCCGAACCATGCTTGGCTTCCGAGATCGGGCGAGATCGGGCCTTTTCAGGGTGGTATGGCCGTGAGCGGTACTGCACTTGCAGATGGACACCCATGAAATGTCGAAAAAGATGCGGGGTATGATGCTCACAGCACCTGGTATTCCCAAGCGGTCTCCCAATCAGGTACTAAACAGGCCGAACCATGCTTGGCTGCCGAGATCGGACGAGATCGGGCCTTTTCAGGGTGGTATGGCCGTGAGCGGTACTGCACTAGCAGATGGACACCCATGAAATGTCGATAAAGATGCGGGGTATGATGCTCACAGCACCTGGTATTCCCAAGCGGTCTCCCAATCAGGTACTAACCAGGCCGAACCATGCTTGGCTTCCGAGATCGGACGAGATCGGGCCTTTTCAGGGTGGTATGGCCGTGAGCGGTACTGCTCTTGCAGATGGACACCCATGAAATGTCGAAAAAGATGCGGGGTATGATGCTCACAGCACCTGGTATTCCCAAGTGGTCTCCCAATCAGGTACTAAACAGGCCGAACCATGCTTGGCTGCCGAGATCGGACGAGATCGGGCCTTTTCAGGGTGGTATGGCCGTGAGCGGTACTGCACTAGCAGATGGACACCCATGAAATGTCGAAAAAGATGCGGGGTATGATGCTCACAGCACCTGGTATTCCCAAGCGGTCTCCCAATCAGGTACTAACCAGGCCGAACCATGCTTGGCTTTCGAGATCGGACGAGATCGGGCCTTTTCAGGGTGGTATGGCCGTGAGCGGTACTGCTCTTGCAGATGGACACCCATGAAATGTCGAAAAAGATGCGGGGTATGATGCTCACAGCAACTGGTATTCCCAAGCGGTCTCCCAATCAGGTACTAAACAGGCCGAACCATGCTTAGCTTCCGAGATCGGACGAGATCGGGCCTTTTCAGGCTGGTATGGCCGTGAGCGGTACTGCACTAGCAGATGGACACCCATGAAATGTCGAAAAAGATGCGGGGTATGATGCTCACAGCACCTGGTATTCCCAAGCGGTCTCCCAATCAGGTACTAAACAGGCCGAACCATGCTTGGCTACCGAGATCGGACGAGATCGGGCCTTTTCAGGGTGGTATGGCCGTGAGCGGTACTGCACTAGCAGATGGACACCCATGAAATGTCGAAAAAGATGCGGGGTATGATGCTCACAGCACCTGGTATTCCCAAGCGGTCTCCCAATCAGGTACTAACCAGGCCGAACCATGCTTGGCTGCCGAGATCGGACGAAATCGGACGAGATCGGGCCTTATCAGGGTGGTATGGCCGTGAGCGGTACTGCACTAGCAGATGGACACCCATGAAATGTGGAAAAAGATGCGGGGTATGATGCTCACAGCACCTGGTATTCCCAAGTGGTCTCCCAATCAGGTACTAACCAGGCCAAACCATGCTTGGCTGCCGAGATCGGACGAGATCGGACGAGATCGGGCCTTATCAGGGTGGTATGGCCGTGAGCGGTACTGCTCTTGCAGATGGACACCCATGAAATGTCGAAAAAGATGCGGGGTATGATGCTCGCAGCACCTGGTATTCCCAAGCGGTCTCCCAATCAGGTACGAACCAGGCCGGACCATGTTTGGCTGCCAAAATCGGACAAGATCGGGCCTTTTCAGGGTGGTAAGGCCGTGAGCGGTACTGCTCTTGCAGATGGACACCCATGAAATGTCGAAAAAGATGCGGGGTATGATGCTCACAGCACCTGGTATTCCCAAGCGGTCTCCCAAACAGATACTAACCAGGCCGAACCATGCTTGGCTTCCGAGTTCGGACGAGATCGGGCCTTTTCAGGGTGGTATGGCCTTGGGCGGTACTGCT
Source organism: Stigmatopora nigra (assembly GCF_051989575.1). Taxonomy (NCBI): domain Eukaryota; kingdom Metazoa; phylum Chordata; class Actinopteri; order Syngnathiformes; family Syngnathidae; genus Stigmatopora; species Stigmatopora nigra. Next base: position 2,757,658 of record NW_027551603.1, read on the forward strand.
CTTGCAGATGGACACCCATGAAATGTCGAAAAAGATGCGGGGTATGATGCTCACAGCACCTGGTATTCCCAAGCGGTCTCCCAAACAGGTACTAAACAGGCCGAACCATGCTTGGCTTCCGAGATCGGACGAGATCGGGCCTTTTCAGGGTGGTATGGCCGTGGGCGGTACTGCTCTTTCAGATAGACACCCATGAAATGTCGAAAAAGATGCGGGGTATGATGCTCACAGCACCTGGTATTCCCAAGCGGTCTCCCAATCAGGTACTAAACAGGCCGAACCATGCTTGGCTGCCGAGATCGGACGAGATCGGGCCTTTTCAGGGTGGTATGGCCGTGAGCGGTACTGCACTAGCAGATGGTCACCCATGAAATGTCGAAAAAGATGCGGGGTATGATGCTCACAGCACCTGGTATTCCCAAGCGGTCTCCCAATCAGGTACTAACCAGGCCGAACCATGCTTGGCTTACGAGATCGGACGAGATCAGGCCTTTTCAGGGTGGTATGGCCGTGAGCGGTACTGTACTAGCAGATGGACACCCATGAAATGTCGAAAAAGATTCGGGGTATGATGCTCACAGCACCTGGTATTCCCAAGCGGTCTCCCAATCAGGTACTAACCAGGCCGAACCATGCTTGGCTTCCGAGATCGGACGAGATCGGGCCTTTTCAGGGTGGTATGGCCGTGAACGGTACTGCTCTTGCAGATGGACACCCATGAAATGTCGAAAAAGATGCGGGGTATGACGCTCACAGCACCTGGTATTCCCAAGCGGTCTCCCAATCAGGTACTAACCAGGCCGAACAATGCTTGGCTGCCGAGATCGGACGAGATCGGGCCTTTTCAGGGTGGTATGGCCGTGAGCGGTACTGCTCTTGCAGATGGACACCCATGAAATGTCGAAAAAGATGCGGGGTATGATGCTCACAGCACCTGGTATTCCCAAGCGGTCTCCCAATCAGGTACTAACCAGGCCGAACCATGCTTGGCTGCCGAGATCGGACGAGATCGGACGAGATCGGGCCTTTTCAGGGTGGTATGGCCGTGAGCGGTACTGCACTAGCAGATGGACACCCATGAAATGTCGAAAAAGATGCGGGGTATGATGCTCACAGCACCTGGCATTCCCAAGCGGTCTCCCAATCAGGTACTAAACAGGCCGAACCATGCTTGGCTTCCGAGATCGGGCGAGATCGGGCCTTTTCAGGGTGGTATGGCCGTGAGCGGTACTGCACCAGCAGATGGACACCCATGAAATGTCGAAAAAGATGCGGGGTATGATGCTCACAGCACCTGGTATTCCCAAGCGGTCTCCCAATCAGGTACTAACCAGGCCGAACCATGCTTGGCTTCCGAGATCGCACGAGATCGGGCCTTTTCAGGGTGGTATGGCCGTGAGCGGTACTGCACTAGCAGATGGACACTGTCAGGTTCATTAATAATTACCTTCGTCCGTAATTATCAATAACTGCAGGAAGACATCTTATTCAATTATTGACATTTAATTAAATAGAAATGGATACAACAGATAAAAGCCTCCGGAGGGGAGCGTTACAGCAAGTGTCACCTTACAACTTCAGAACGTCTTCCCGAATAGACGTTTTCGTCCCATTCTTATGGTCACAAGTTACAGAGTTGTTGATCATTCCATCACGTATGAGTAAAAACAACATCTGGGACTACAATAACAATCAAAGTATTTTACTAAGAACAAAAACAGGGACTAGACCTAACAACATGTAGATTAGAGTAATTATACAACCTCCTTGACCTAAGAATCATATAATATAATCATAATCATATAATCGTTACATACAGAAAAACCCGAAGTGTACGGTTACATAACGATAACAATATTCTTGTTATTGTCCGAATAGCCCTGTCCTCGTCACCAAGGGCCCACCAAATCTCAAGGACCCAGATTGGGTGGATTGTTTGTATAACCATCCTGGAACAGGCTGTCCAGGTTAAAGATGACTTGGTGTGACCTCAACACTTTTGAAAAACAGAAAGAGAATGATTTAACAAAGTAATGAATTAATACAGAGAAAAGAAAGAGAATGATTTAATAAAGAAATGAATTAATATAACTATTATAATAGTAAAACAGAACAAACCCAACATTCCCCCGTTTTTATAATATGTATGTTATTAGTCATTTCTTAGTAATCACTAAATGGTAATGTCGGGTGACTGTGATTTTTCCCGCCTACTCCTTACTCCCATGGCTGGTCTGAAAGAGAAAAAACATAATTATATTCGTCCAATTGGTCCTCGGATTTACCGTACTCCTGGACCTCACTGCTTTCCCCAAACCGTCCCATAAGATACAACTCATGTACTTTAGAATTTGTAGGGGCAATTGCAGTAGTTATAAGTCGGCTTAGCAAGGAGCGCAAACAGGGGATACTACATCACCCACACAATGTTAGGATAGCGGTAATTGTGCCTATAGTAACCACGAAGGATGTAGCCAAATCTTTAGATTTTCCAAAGGTCTTATCCCACCAATCTGACAATGCGGACGTATCTACTCCAGAGTGCTCTTGCATATTGCGGTTCAGTGTTTGCAGGCCAGTAATGGCCCTGGTGAGAGACCCACTGGGTGACGCGTTGTTCGGTATGAAGGTGCAACATTGTTTTCCAAACATTGCACACACGCCCCCTGTTTCAAGGATCATATCCACCGCTATGCGATTCTGGAACGCCATCAGACTGGTAGCTGCCAGTTGTTCCTTCATGGCCACAAATCCCTGTTCAGTATAATTTCCAAGTTTTGAACATTGTAATGTAAGTAATTTATTCTATCCACATTTTTGTTTGGGGTGATTAGAAGGAAGATAGACTCCCAACCTGCTGCGATCTGATTAGCCAGCTTATACTCATCTGGTACGCCCCAGGGGATGCCAATCGCATCAATGTATGTTGGATCTCCTTCCCTCCATGCCTCTCGACGATGTCGGGAGGGTCGACCCTTCAGCCGAATTATGAGCCGCCAATTGTATCTCCTCCACTGTGGATGGAAAAACAGACATCGGTAAGAGCAGTGAGACCAAAGTACCTAGTCCTGCCGCGTTTCGGCAGGAGTCGTATAATTTATCTACCACCCCGCCACCATAGGCCAGAACGTGGTATCAGGGGTGTAGTTTGTTTTAGAACGCCGGTACACCACGTCATTTATCGCCCCCAGCTTCAGACCATGCCCTGTAAGGTTTAAGCAGGTAAAATGATTAAACAGTGGAAAAATTGACTTCCTATTTACTGCGTAACAGGATAAACACTGTTTCAATATTTTTTTTTTTTTCTTGCCAAGTAGGACACGTTTTTTCATTTGTAAAAACACTTTTCCCCAAAAGAATGGTGATTGAGGGAGTTGTTAGACCCCATCGTTTTTTCCCTTGTCTGGTAGGTTATCCTAATCTTTTGTAAGATGGTTTAGTCTCAATTGAAACTATATGGAGACGTCAAACCCAATATAAAAGAGTTCCCTATAGTTTTATGGTATTGCTTGCTGAGCAATAATCTTTTCAATTAATATTGGTGTTTCCCGTATTTTATTAAGTCAGAAAGTTTATTTTACCCGTCCCCTCAATGTTTCAATTGAGACCACCCTTTTACCAAAGTAGCTCCACCTAGTGCTTGTCCTCTTTACACTCCATTAACAGCGCCCAATTATCCCCCGTTTGGGAAATCCCTGTTTCAGAAATACATTTTCACAGGTTAATATGTCAGTCCAAGCTTTCCAATCTTGACCAATTTCTGCAACAAGGCTTTTCCCAATCTTCAATTTTTTGCTGTTAATGTACCACACATATTTCCCACCATAGATTGCCCCTTTGTATGGCAACCGGGACGTCGCCGAGTCCAAATATATATTTTCATTTTGGAAATTTGATTTAGTAGGTAATGTTAATTAAATGTAAATGTGTATGTTTCTCGGTTTACCCTCCCGTAAGAAGGTGTATCCTCAATTGAAACGCCTCCGCCTTTTTCTCCAACTGGAGAAAACAACCCTACTGTGGAAAGGAATAGAATCACAATCATCATTAATCTCATTGCCCCAAAAGCAATAATTGTTTTCAACATGACTTTTTGTCTTTGTTTAGGGAGTTTTCCTCTTGAAACGTTTCAATTTAGACAACCTTCTTACTGTGGGAAAGGTGCATCCGTGTCCCCTTTCAGTAACAAGGACCCTCCCACTTTGCGTTGCTCCGATGTTTCTTCTTTTATGCTGCTTATCAGCATCCAGTCTTCAAGAATCACCGTCGCTTCGTCCGTTTCCTGTTAAGAAGCAAAATCTCCCTCTGATAGTCTAAATTTGGTGTGTGCGTTTTTTTTTCTCTGATAGATTCGCCTCATCATCCAATTGTCATTGTGTGGTGAATAATAACAATTTGTAAGGTCTACCAAACAGGACTTCATATAAGGTCCGCCAATTGTGGATGGTAGACAACTATTATATTAACAAAATGGGAGCCATTATCACTATAAATAGTTTCTGGAATTCCATATCGTGGAATGATATCCATATGATCTAATAAAATAAAATAAAATCTATATGTATTTTTTTGAAATGGATATGTGGGTATGCATATAGATTTAAACCCTAAGCCTTGTAGTGCCGTTGTAGCAAGGCCACCTCCCCCTTGTCGAGACATAGGTCTTCCCTTGACTCAAGCCCAAATTATTTTCTTTATTGATCTTTTATTGATAGATTATGTCTCGGTGGTCTGCCAATCAAAAAACACAAAAAGACAAACTATCATTCACGCTCACACTCATAAAAAAAGAATTTAGTGTGTTCAACCAGTCTAGCATCCATAATTTCATTTTGTGGGAGTAAACTGGAGTACCCGGAGAAAATCCACAAATTCTCGAGGACGCCATGAATACCCCACATTCCGGAAAGTCTGGATCCAGCCCGCATTCATTAGTAGATCCTTTAATATACACACCCCCACTCTAGCATTTTAACCGTTTGTAAAAAAATTCCTTCAAGTTTCACACAAAGTTATATCCTCTTTAATGCTATCAGTTTAGCTGTTTGTTCCCCGAATTGAGGTGGCAATAGTTTCACATCTAAGGTTTTTATTTTCACAGCCGCCATGACCTAATGGCCCCCTATCAGGTTTTTGGAAAATCCCAATTTCCTCTAATAGCATGCCAATCACCTTTTAATGCGGCCATCCAATTTTGTTTCTACTTGTTTCAGGTGATAAGATAATCTCCCCCATTTGTAAAACAAATTCATCCACGCCTAATTTATACAACATGACGCCTACTTGTTTTAGATATGGGGTCCCCAATTTCCCAAAATTTCCCAGAATTAATGTACTACCACATCCTGTCAAAAACCCAAAACGACTAACATAACCTGTTTCTAAGCCAGATTCTGGAATTTGGAGAATTTCTCCTTTCCCTCCCTTATCTAAGCTTGTTATTGCCACTCGTTATCACTGTAACATTCAGGCGTATTAACCCCATCGTTGCTAAAGTTCTCACCAATTTGCATGCCCTTAAAGCAGTAAAAAGCAACGTTATTTGGTTGTATCAATTGACCAATGCTTATCCAATCCGTAATATCCTTAAAGTCACCAATATGACCTGTGACAAAGCATATTTCCTCCCGCCAGGACAACAGACAATGTTCTTTCAAGTGCACTTTGAAAAACATTCCATGTTACTCCATTCTTAGGGAAAATATGCTCATCCTAAACCAATTATTTTATTTACAATTCACCTAATTATTTGGATGAATGCCATGAATTTTATCATGCCACTATTGCATTGTAAATTTCCCATCTGATGTCGTTAACAGCCAAATAATTCAATACCTACTATACTTTGTAAATCACCTCATATGATGTTTACTTAAGACAAGAGTCATTTCCCATAGCCTGTTACCAAAACAAAAATCTACAACAATTAAATTAGAGAAATCAACCTTTTGTTAGACAATTCCTAATTACAAACTTTAATGTTTTAAAAACCTTATCGTCACCAATATACCATAATTTTGTAAATTTTGTCATCCTGGCCTTTTTTTCTTTTAAACAGCCAACCTCCTGGATTAAAGTATTTTGAATAATCAAAAAATTCTGAAATAGTATTCATATTATTTTATCCTCCAAAAGCTAGTTTCCTTTAACTAAGAGCCCTTTGAAATCCACAATTGCTCAAAAATGACTATTTTGGTCTATTTCCCAAATCCAAAGCTTTTTACCAAATCAACCTTTTACTAAACAGATTTTCTATCCTCTTAATACATTTCATTTTAAAACCCAAAATATCAATGCGAAAGCATCCGCATAGCCTTGCATTTCTTGCAGACCATGTATTGTTCTTATTCTGAAAAGTCCAAACAGAAAACGCAATTAGCCGTTAACTATGACCTCCACTCTTGCTGCGAAAACAGCATTGTTATCTTATGTTTACAAACCAGCTTTTTCCCTGTGCCCAAATACAACGCTTTTTAGAGAAGACAACCATTAAAACGTCAAATTAACCCCTCTTCCGATATTCAACTACATCACAATATTTTTCCAAGACCCCATATATCCAGAATATGTATGCTGCAAGCACAACAATATGGCAAAAACCCATTTTCTGCCCTCAAGTTTGCTTCAGCACCCCCAAGGCCAATTATTATTATTATAATGTCTTCACGGAAGGGATCACAAAATTTTAGTTGTTTACACGGTCCGAACGCTCCCGAAAGCCCAACACAGTTAAATCGTCTGCCCCGCGGCCCACATGTTTCACTCCCATCTAATCAGCAGCCGCTGCACCAGAAACGCTTCCCCCGCAGTTGACACATTTTTTGGCAAGTCTAGAGCATAATAAAAACACAGGTGACATTCCCTGCTAAAATTTAAATGATCATTTTGTATATATTCTTTTGTCTTTTTAAACACCATCTTCCCGTTAGCGGACGGGATCAAAAACCAAGCTGCAATAAGCCATCACATTGCTGTAAATTGACAGTACATATAGGTTATATTAACAAAGCACCACCCGCACTTGGAAATAACCATTCTAATTGTTGTTATACAAGCCCAAGCATCACAAAAAAAACCCAATTTATTGTAATCACAAAACGTCATACCCGGATTAACCAAATCAAATACCAGTGTCCCCATTAATTTTCTAGCTCCCTTTATTTTTGTTAAACTTCCTCCGCGCCCGTCACCTATCTCGGTAAATATTTTCCCCGTCAGCCGAGGAGGCCCCGCTATTTTTTCCTTACCAAACAGTACTTTCCCGCAGCCACGGTCTTAAATATATCCCCGTTATCCGAGGGAGCCCCCACTATTTTCCCAAAATAGTATTTTTAACTTCTCCCCGGCCTTATTTTGCCATTAGTGTCTGTGGAACAAGCTGTTACACTTTTATCCACTCACATATTATTTATATATGTATATTACCTCTATGCATTAGTGCATATATTATCCTGCATTCTATGCATTTTAAGCTGGCCAGCAAACCCATATTTATTTATCCATAAATATAGCTGTGTAATATTTTTAAAGCGCTTTGTCTTTCCAATTTTTTCCAATCCTTACAAGTTAGACGTATTTTTTGGATCGTCATCCAAACCCGCCTTACAACACGTGTTTCCCATATTTTACTTTTATTTTTTGTAGTGAGTTCGTGTGCCTCACACAGTTAACTCTATTATTTATTATTATTATTAATATTATTATTATCTATTCGACTGTATCGACTGTATCTCCTAGGCCTTTCCTAATTTTACTGCAGAAACCACACAAACACCATACAACGTATATTCGTGCCTACCCTTTAGACACAGGACACTCCCCGGCCCCAATATTGTACCTCTAGTACAATATATTCGTGCCTACCCCTGAGACACAGGACACTTTCCAGCAAAGTGCCCCACCGTACCTGCCATTGACTAGTATAAACACAGGGTTTTATCGCCGTCACCCAGGACGCGAAACCAGCCCAACAATGGACCTCACATACAATGTCCCTTTAACGCATTTGGAAACACCTTCACAACATGCAGACATTAATGTGGACTTACCCGTGATCCATCAGATGTCTCCCTCCAGCAGGAAAAGTCTTCAACCGCCGAGAATCCAGGCGCCCCCGTCGAAAAACTCCGGCCCACCAAGGGTTTTGAAGACGCCGTGCGCACGGTCACTTACCAGATGTCGAACAGCAGCGCCTGGGTTCTCGCTCCGGTATATTGACCTCCATGGCTCAGAAGGACCAAAATGTCAGGTTCATTAATAATTACCTTCGTCCGTAATTATCAATAACTGCAGGAAGACATCTTATTCAATTATTGACATTTAATTAAATAGAAATGGATACAACAGATAAAAGCCTCCGGAGGGGAGCGTTACAGCAAGTGTCACCTTACAACTTCCGAACGTCTTCCCGAATAGACGTTTTCGTCCCATTCTTATGGTCACAAGTTACAGAGTTGTTGATCATTCCATCACGTATGAGTAAAAACAACATCTGGGACTACAATAACAATCAAAGTATTTTACTAATAACAAAAACAGGGACTAGACCTAACAACATGTAGATTAGAGTAATTATACAACCTCCTTGACCTAAGAATCATATAATATAATCATAATCATATAATCGTTAATCGTTACATACAGAAAAACCCGAAGTGTACGGTTACATAACGATAACAATATTCTTGTTATTGTCCGAATAGCCCTGTCCTCGTCACCAAGGGCCCACCAAATCTCAAGGACCCAGATTGGGTGGATTATCTGTATAACCATCCTGGAACAGGCTGTCCAGGTTAAAGATGACTTGGTGTGACCTCAACACTTTTGAAAAACAGAAAGAGAATGATTTAACAAAGTAATGAATTAATACAGAGAAAAGAAAGAGAATGATTTAATAAAGAAATGAATTAATATAACTATTATAATAGTAAAACAGAACAAACCCAACAGACACCCATGAAATGTCGAAGAAGATGCGGGGCATGGTTCTCACAGCACCTGGTATTCCCAAGCGGTCTCCCAATCTGGTACTAAACAAGTCTAACCATGCTTGGCTTCCGAGATCGGGCGAGATCGGGCCTTTTCAGGGTGGTATGGCCGTGAGCGGTACTGCTTTTGCAGATGGACACCCATGAAATGTCGAAAAAGATGCGGGGCATGGTTCTCACAGCACCTGGTATTCCCAAGCGGTCTCCCAATCTGGTACTAAACAAGTCTAACCATGCTTGGCTTCCGAGATCGGGCGAGATCGGGCCTTTTCAGGGTGGTATGGCCGTGAGCGGTACTGCTTTTGCAGATGGACACCCATGAAATGTCGAAAAAGATGCGGGGTATGATGCTCACAGCACCTGGTATTCCCAAGCGGTCTCCCAACCAGGTACTAACCAGGCCCAACCATGCTTGGCTTCCGAGATCGGACGAGATCGGGCCTTTTCAGGGTGGTATGGCCGTGAGCGGTACTGCACTAGCAGATGGACACCCATGAAATGTCGAAAAAGATGCGGGGTATGATGCTCACAGCACCTGGTATTCCCAAGCGGTCTCCCAATCAGGTACTAACCAGGCCGAACCATGCTTGGCTTCCGAGATCGGACGAGATCAGGCCTTTTCAGGGTGGTATGGCCGTGAGCGGTACTGCTCTTGCAGATGGACACCCATGAGCTAAAGTATTAATTCGACCTTCTACACCTGCTACCCAAATCAATTGGGATTTGACATTATTCAAAGTCAGTTGGAATATTCAGGTTATAAAAGAGGGGGGAAAAGGCAGGAATATATACAGCTATGTTTTACTTTTGTGCATTTCAGGCCAAATTGGTATTTGTCTTTGAGTCAGCAATAATAACAAAGGAGTAAAGTCAGCTTGATTGCAGTAAGACTTTTTGCACTCTATACACTCAATTTTCACATGTTGTTTTACTTCTGGACGCTGCAAATGGACTGCACATCTGTTGCATCGTGTGTGTATATATGTGTATTACCGTACTTTGAATTTTGATTTAAACCTTTACAACCCAACTACCTCAGATCAAGCAATTATAATGTAAAGTAGTAGATGTTTAAAAAAAGCACCAAATGCAAAAAGATAACAAAATAACAATACTAAATAGTCAAATAAGCAACTCCATTATTCTTTTAGAGAAAATATCTCAGCGGGGTCAAGTCATTCAATTCAAATCGACTGGTAATCAGATTCAATTAAAGACTAACTGATTGGGTGCAATGTTGTAGTGGCAGCACAACTAAATGAATGCACTGAATTTAAATGGGATTTATAAGTGTTTTCACATTTTATACTGTAAAACAAAAAATCACATAGGATTTATGGTTAAACACTGGAGCTACAGAATTTTACCAGAAATTACATTCAATTGGTATAGCACTTCAATAACCACCAATTTATTGGAACACTATTGTAGATTTTTCATTTCACTGAAACTAAAATTATATTGCTCCACCACCACATGCACACACCCCTTTTTTACTGTATAACTCTAGCAACCACAAGTATTTTATTTTTATTTTTTTAAGAAGAAAATGACTGACTATTCTTCTGTCTGTTCAGATATCACTACTTTTACATGATAAGAGAAGTAATTTTTAAAGAAGGCTCAGCAAAATACCCAGCATTCAATAGTACTGGCATGCTGGATCTTGCAAACTACACTCCTCAACTGCACGGAAAAAAAATAGAAAAAAACAGTCATACATTGTCCGCAGTACTTTCCACTCATTCGCTTACACTTTGTACTCCATCCTTTCTACACAAAAAGCATCATCCCGCTGTTACAGAGTAAAGAAGGTTGCACAGAGTCCTTTTCTTGCTGTTCTGTCTCTTTAGAACAGAAGGACACTTTGCGCTTCACAGAATGCAAGTCTACAAGTACTGCTGCTTAGATGTGGTTGAATGTTAGGCCCCTAAGAAATACATGTGAAGCAACAGCAATGCTTTACAAGGTGTCTATTGTTTATATAAATAAACATAAAACAGGTTACGAAAACATGCTGTAAAATCCAAATCATATTTTATCATAGTTTCACATGCTTAAACTAATAGTAATTGTTTAGTATAAATGATCGTCATGTGAAAGACATTGTTAAGTATTCTTTCATTCATTCATTCTCTCAACCGCTTATCCTCACAAGGGTCACGGGGGGTGCTAAGGCCTATCCCAGCTATCTACGGGCACCAGGCGGGGGACAAAAGAATGAACATAATTTAAAGTAATTGCTCTACAGTTGTACTGCATACCGGAGGTCATTTAATTCATTCAGATCAAGAACCTCAAATAACATATCGGCTGGTATTGTTGGAGATGGAAATCCAACTCATTTTATCTCTGAGGGCTAGCTGCGAATGCACTTGCATTATGTCAGTAAAATTCTAGAAATCATAGCGAAAGGGTTATTTTTCAAGAAAATCTGTTCCCGAAAGACCGACAAATTGTCTTTATTTGATGCTCTTGTCAGGAGAGGTTGGATTGCCTTTCCTGGCATGACGTCACGATAACTATCAGCTGTCACTAATTACGTGATTAGATTATTTTTGGCGTCACTGGACAAGGTCCAAGTGGACATGGGGAAGCTGGAGCACCTCTTTGAGTCCAGGGCCAAAGAGACGCCATGGGCCAAGAAAGCGCCAGAGAGCAAAAAGTCCGAGATCCTGGTCCTGGACTCCAAGCGGAGCACCGCCATCAACATCGGGATGACGGTCCTGCCCGCCGTTCACGTCATCAAGAGCGCCATCCTCAACTTTGACGACTTTGCCATCAACAAGGAGGGTGTGGAGAAGATCCTGAGCATGACGCCCACAGAGGAGGAGAAGCAGAAGATCCGCGAGGCTCGCTCGGCCAATCCCGACGTTCCCCTGGGGACGGCCGAGGAATTCCTCTCGGGCCTGGCTTCCGTCAGCGCCTTGACCCCCCGCCTGCAGCTGTGGTCTTTCAAACTCAACTATGAGGCACTCGAGCAGGAGATCGCCGAGCCCCTGTTTGACCTGAAGTTGGGCATGGAGCAGCTGGCCGGCAACCGGACCTTCAAGAAGATCCTGGCCACGCTGCTGGCCGTGGGGAACTTCCTCAACGGGTGTCCTCCTCACCAGAATCTTCAGGCTCCCTCCATGGTGAATCAATTCCTCTGGGCATAGGCATAAGATAACTTGGGCGCTCTCTGGTGGTTGTACGCACCTGGGCATCATGATGAAACGGTAAAGGCTTCCCAGGGCGACGTGCATAGCAGTGGTGGGGCGTATGAGTACGCTGCGGCTCTAACTCTTCTACCAGCTGTGGCTCATCTCTAGAAATGATGTGCCTGAGAGCCCCGCACCACGGTGTGTCCATTACAAAATTCCTAAACGATTCTGAGGGGTTTCTTATACATTCCAAGCAGTCCGGTGTCTTCGAGGTGGATGGTTTGCGTCGCCGAGTGCGTCTGCGCGAGCGTGGGTGGCGCTCCGCTGGGTCCATAATGGTTGGATCGTGCTGTTACGATTTCGCCGCGTAGTGCGACGCGATCGTAGGGTAAGTTGAACCCAGATGCAGAGTCGCCGAAGTAATTGGAAAGGTGAGGCAGATCTGTAGCTCTTGTTGGTTGATTTAATAAACGGGGTAACATAACTTAAACAACTTGGCTTGACCACTCATTACAAACGAACTGAACATGCGGCGTGGCGTCAATGGAAACAGCAATTACTACGAGGATTAACAGGAAACGAAACCAGAACTTAACCAGTCGATCCAACCGCGTCCACAGAAAATCATAATGCTTAAATACCAAAAATAATCTAATCACGTAATTAGTGACAGCTGATAGTTATCGTGACGTCATGCCAGGAAAGGCAATCCAACCACTCCTGACAGCTCTGAGTGATTTTGGATCCTTTGTTTCTCCCCCAAGTAATGAGGACATGTTCTTTTTAAGATAGCTCTCCATCTAAGTCCTACTATAGGTCCAGTCTTGGTAAAAGGTGCATGATGACAACTGATCTATCTGAAATCCAGAATTTGATCTGGATTTCAGATAGATCACCCATGAAATGTCGAAAAAGATGCGGGGTATGATGCTCACAGCACCTGGTATTCCCAAGCGGTCTCCCAATCAGGTACTAACCAGGCCGTACCATGCTTGGCTTCCGAGATCGAACGAGATCGGGCCTTTTCAGGGTGGTATGGCCGTGAGCGGTACTGCTCCTGCAGATGGACACCCATGAAATGTCGAAAAAGATGCGGGGTATGATGCTCACTGCACCTGGTATTCCCAAGCGGTCTCCCAATCAGGTACTAACCAGGCCGAACCATGCTTGGCTTCCGAGATCGGACGAGATCGGGCCTTTTCAGGGTGGTATGGCCGTGAGCGGTACTGCATTTGCAGATGGACACCCATGAAATGTCGAAAAAGATGCGGGGTATGCTGCTCACAGCACCTGGTATTCCCAAGCGGTCTCCCAATCAGGTACTAAACAGGCCGAACCATGCTTGGCTTCCGAGATCGGAGGAGATCGGGCCTTTTCAGGGTGGTATGGCCGTGAGCGGTACCGCTCTTGCAGATGGACACCCATGAAATGTCGAAAAAGATGCGGGGTATGATGCTCACAGCACCTGGTATTCCCAAGCGGTCTCCCAATCAGGTACTAACCAGGCCGAACCATGCTTGGCTTCCGAGATCAGACGAGATCGGGCCTTTTCAGGGTGGTATGGCCGTGAACGGTACTGCACTAGCAGATGGACACCCATGAAATGTCGAAAAAGATGCGGGGCATGGTTCTCACAGCACCTGGTATTCCCAAGCGGTCTCCCAATCTGGTACTAAACAAGTCTAACCATGCTTGGCTTCCGAGATCGGGCGAGATGGGGTCTTTTCAGGGTGGTATGGCCGTGAGCGGTACTGCTTTTGCAGATGGACACCCATGAAATGTCGAAAAAGATGCGGGGTATGATGCTCACAGCACCTGGTATTCCCAAGCGGTCTCCCAACCAGGTACTAACCAGGCCCAACCATGCTTGACTTCCAAGATCGGACGAGATCGGGCCTTTTCAGGGTGGTATGGCCGTGAGCGGTACTGCACTAGCAGATGGACACCCATGAAATGTCGAAAAAGATGCGGGGTATGATGCTCACAGCACCTGGTATTCCCAAGCGGTCTCCCAATCAGGTACTAACCAGGCCGAACAATGCTTGGCTTCCGAGATCGGACGAGATCAGGCCTTTTCAGGGTGGTATGGCCGTGAGCGGTACTGCTCTTGCAGATGGACACCCATGAGCTAAAGTATTAATTCGACCTTCTACACCTGCTACCCAAATCAATTGGGATTTGACATTATTCAAAGTCAGTTGGAATATTCAGGTTATAAAAGAGGGGGGAAAAGGCAGGAATATATACAGCTATGTTTTACTTTTGTGCATTTCAGGCCAAATTGGTATTTGTCTTTGAGTCAGCAATAATAACAAAGGAGTAAAGTCAGCTTGATTGCAGTAAGACTTTTTGCACTCTATACACTCAATTTTCACATGTTGTTTTACTTCTGGACGCTGCAAATGGACTGCACATCTGTTGCATCGTGTGTGTATATATGTGTATTACCGTACTTTGAATTTTGATTTAAACCTTTACAACCCAACTACCTCAGATCAAGCAATTATAATGTAAAGTAGTAGATGTTTAAAAAAAGCACCAAATGCAAAAAGATAACAAAATAACAATACTAAATAGTCAAATAAGCAACTCCATTATTCTTTTAGAGAAAATATCTCAGCGGGGTCAAGTCATTCAATTCAAATCGACTGGTAATCAGATTCAATTAAAGACTAACTGATTGGGTGCAATGTTGTAGTGGCAGCACAACTAAATGAATTCACTGAATTTAAATGGGATTTATAAGTGTTTTCACATTTTATACTGTAAAACAAAAAATCACATAGGATTTATGGTTAAACACTGGAGCTACAGAATTTTACCAGAAATTACATTCAATTGGTATAGCACTTCAATAACCACCAATTTATTGGAACACTATTGTAGATTTTTCATTTCACTGAAACTAAAATTATATTGCTCCACCACCACATGCACACACCCCTTTTTTACTGTATAACTCTAGCAACCACAAGTATTTTATTTTTATTTTTTTAAGAAGAAAATGACTGACTATTCTTCTGTCTGTTCAGATATCACTACTTTTACATGATAAGAGAAGTAATTTTTAAAGAAGGCTCAGCAAAATACCCAGCATTCAATAGTACTGGCATGCTGGATCTTGCAAACTATACTCCTCAACTGCACGGAAAAAAAATAGAAAAAAACAGTCATACATTGTCTGCAGTACTTTCCACTCATTCGCTTACACTTTGTACTCCATCCTTTCTACACAAAAAGCATCATCCCGCTGTTACAGAGTAAAGAAGGTTGCACAGAGTCCTTTTCTTGCTGTTCTGTCTCTTTAGAACAGAAGGACACTTTGCGCTTCACAGAATGCAAGTCTACAAGTACTGCTGCTTAGATGTGGTTGAATGTTAGGCCCCTAAGAAATACATGTGAAGCAACAGCAATGCTTTACAAGGTGTCTATTGTTTATATAAATAAACATAAAACAGGTTACGAAAACATGCTGTAAAATCCAAATCATATTTTATCATAGTTTCACATGCTTAAACTAATAGTAATTGTTTAGTATAAATGATCGTCATGTGAAAGACATTGTTTAGTATTCTTTAATTCATTCATTCTCTCAACCGCTTATCCTCACAAGGGTCACGGGGGGTGCTAAGGCCTATCCCAGCTATCTACGGGCACCAGGCGGGGGACAAAAGAATGAACATAATTTAAAGTAATTGCTCTACAGTTGTACTGCATACCGGAGGTCATTTAATTCATTCAGATCAAGAACCTCAAATAACATATCGGCTGGTATTGTTGGAGATGGAAATCCAACTCATTTTATCTCTGAGGGCTAGCTGCGAATGCACTTGCATTATGTCAGTAAAATTCTAGAAATCATAGCGAAAGGGTTATTTTTCAAGAAAATCTGTTCCCGAAAGACCGACAAATTGTCTTTATTTGATGCTCTTGTCAGGAGAGGTTGGATTGCCTTTCCTGGCATGACGTCACGATAACTATCAGCTGTCACTAATTACGTGATTAGATTATTTTTGGCGTCACTGGACAAGGTCCAAGTGGACATGGGGAAGCTGGAGCACCTCTTTGAGTCCAGGGCCAAAGAGACGCCATGGGCCAAGAAAGCGCCGGAGAGCAAAAAGTCCGAGATCCTGGTTCTGGACTCCAAGCGGAGCACCGCCATCAACATCGGGATGACGGTCCTGCCCGCCGTTCACGTCATCAAGAGCGCCATCCTCAACTTTGACGACTTTGCCATCAACAAGGAGGGTGTGGAGAAGATCCTGAGCATGACGCCCACAGAGGAGGAGAAGCAGAAGATCCGCGAGGCTCGCTCGGCCAATCCCGACGTTCCCCTGGGGACGGCCGAGGAATTCCTCTCGGGCCTGGCTTCCGTCAGCGCCTTGACCCCCCGCCTGCAGCTGTGGTCTTTCAAACTCAACTATGAGGCACTCGAGCAGGAGATCGCCGAGCCCCTGTTTGACCTGAAGTTGGGCATGGAGCAGCTGGCCGGCAACCGGACCTTCAAGAAGATCCTGGCCACGCTGCTGGCCGTGGGGAACTTCCTCAACGGGTGTCCTCCTCACCAGAATCTTCAGGCTCCCTCCATGGTGAATCAATTCCTCTGGGCATAGGCATAAGATAACTTGGGCGCTCTCTGGTGGTTGTACGCACCTGGGCATCATGATGAAACGGTAAAGGCTTCCCAGGGCGACGTGCATAGCAGTGGTGGGGCGTATGAGTACGCTGCGGCTCTAACTCTTCTACCAGCTGTGGCTCATCTCTAGAAATGATGTGCCTGAGAGCCCCGCACCACGGTGTGTCCATTACAAAATTCCTAAACGATTCTGAGGGGTTTCTTATACATTCCAAGCAGTCCGGTGTCTTCGAGGTGGATGGTTTGCGTCGCCGAGTGCGTCGGCGCGAGCGTGGGTGGCGCTCCGCTGGGTCCATAATGGTTGGATCGTGCTGTTACGATTTCGCCGCGTAGTGCGACGCGATCGTAGGGTAAGTTGAACCCAGATGCAGAGTCGCCGAAGTAATTGGAAAGGTGAGGCAGATCTGTAGCTCTTGTTGGTTGATTTAATAAACGGGGTAACATAACTTAAACAACTTGGCTTGACCACTCATTACAAACGAACTGAACATGCGGCGTGGCGTCAATGGAAACAGCAATTACTACGAGGATTAACAGGAAACGAAACCAGAACTTAACCAGTCGATCCAACCGCGTCCACAGAAAATCATAATGCTTAAATACCAAAAATAATCTAATCACGTAATTAGTGACAGCTGATAGTTATCGTGACGTCATGCCAGGAAAGGCAATCCAACCACTCCTGACAGCTCTGAGTGATTTTGGATCCTTTGTTTCTCCCCCAAGTAATGAGGACATGTTCTTTTTAAGATAGCTCTCCATCTAAGTCCTACTATAGGTCCAGTCTTGGTAAAAGGTGCATGATGACAACTGATCTATCTGAAATCCAGAATTTGATCTGGATTTCAGATAGATCACCCATGAAATGTCGAAAAAGATGCGGGGTATGATGCTCACAGCACCTGGTATTCCCAAGCGGTCTCCCAATCAGGTACTAAACAGGCCGAACCATGCTTGGCTGCCGAGATCGGACGAGATCGGGCCTTTTCAGGGTGGTATGGCCGTGAGCGGTACTGCTCTTGCAGATGGACACCCATGAAATGTCGAAAAAGATGCGGGGCATGATGCTCACAGCACCTGGTATTCCCAAGCGGTCTACCAATCAGGTACGAACCAGGCCGAACCATGCTTGGCTGCCGAGATCGGATGAGATCGGGCGAGATCGGGCCTTTTCAGGGTGGTATGGCCGTGAGCGGTACTGCTTTTGCAGATGGACACCCATGAAATGTCGAAAAAGATGCGGGGCAAGATGCTCACAGCATCTGGTATTCCCAAGCGGTCTCCCAATCAGGTACTAAACAGGCGGAACTCTGCTTGGCTGCCGAGATCGGACGAGATCGGGCGAGATCGGGCCTTATCAGGGTGGTATGGCCGTGAGCGGTACTGCTCTTGCAGATGGACACCCATGAAATGTCGAAAAAGGTGCGGGGTATGATGCTCACAGCACCTGGTATTCCCAACCAGTCTCCCAATCAGGTACCAACCAGGCCGAACCATGCTTGGCTGCCGAGATCGGACGAGATCGGGCGAGATCGGGCCTTTTCAGGGTGGTATGGCCGTGAGCGGTACTGCTCTTGCAGATGGACACCCATGAAATGTCGAAAAAGATGCGGGGTATGATGCTCACAGCACCTGGTATTCCCAAGCGGTCTCCCAATCAGGTTCTAACCAGGCCGAACCATGCTTGGCTGCCGAGATCGGACGAGATCGGGCGAGATCGGGCCTTTTCAGGGTGGTATGGCCGTGAGTGGTACTGTACTAGCAGATGGACACCCATGAAATGTCGAAAAATATGCGGGGTATGATGCTCACAGCACCTGGTATTCCCAAGCGGTCTCCCAATCAGGTACGAACCAGGCCGAACCTTGCTTGGCTTCTGAGATCGGACGAGATCGGGCCTTTTCAGGGTGGTATGGCCGCGAGTGGTACTGCGCCTGCAGATGGACACCCATGAAATGTCGAAAAAGATGCGGGGTATGATGCTCACAGCACCTGGTATTCCCAAGCGGTCTCCCAATCAGGTACGAACCAGGCCGAACCTTGCTTGGCTTCTGAGATCGGACGAGATCGGGCCTTTTCAGGGTGGTATGGCCGCGAGTGGTACTGCGCCTGCAGATGGACACCCATGAAATGTCGAAAAAGATGCGGGGTATGATGCTCACAGCACCTGGTATTCCCAAGGGGCCTCCCAATCAGGTACTAACCAGGCCGAACCATGCTTGGCTTCCGAGATCGGACGAGATTGGGCCTTTTCAGGGTGGTATGGCCGGGGGCGGTACTGCACTAGCAGATGGACACCCATGAAATGTCGAAAAAGGTGCAGGGTATGATGCTCACAGCATCTGGTATTCCCAAGCGGTCTCCCAATCAGGTACTAACCAGGCCGAACCATGCTTGGCTTCCGAGATCAGACGAGATCGGGCCTTTTCAGGGTGGTATGGCCGTGAGCGGTACTGCACCAGCAGATGGACACCCATGAAATGTCGAAAAAGATGCTGGGTATGATGCTCACAGCACCTGGTATTCCCAAGCGGTCTCCCAATCAGGTACTAACCAGGCCGAACCATGCTTGGCTTCCGAGATCAGAGGAGATCGGGCCTTTTCAGGGTGGTATGGCCATGAGCGGTACTGCTCTTGCAGATGGACACCCATGAAATGTCGAAAAAGATGCGGGGTATGATGCTCACAGCACCTGGTATTCCCAAGCGGTCTCCCAATCAGGTACTAACCAGGCCGAACCATGCTTGGCTTCCGAGATCGGACGAGATCGGGCCTTTTCGGGGTGGTATGGCCGTGAGCGGTACTGCACTAGCAGATGGACACCCATGAAATGTCGAAAAAGATGCGGGGTATGATGCTCACAGCACCTGGTATTCCCAAGTGGTCTCCCAATCAGGTACTAACCAGGCCGAACCATGCTTGGCTTCCGAGATCGGACGAGATCGGGCCTTTTCAGGGTGGTATGGCCGTAAGCGGTACTGCTTTTGCAGATGGACACCCATGAAATGTCGAAAAAGATGCGGGGTATGATGCTCACAGCACTTGGTATTCCCAAGCGGTCTCCCAATCAGGTACTAAACGGGCCGAACCATGCTTGGCTGCCGAGACAGGACGAGATCGGGCCTTTTCAGGGTGGTATGGCCGTGAGCGGTACTGCACTAGCAGATGGACACCCATGAAATGTCGAAAAAGATGCGGGGTATGATGCTCACAGCACTTGGTATTCCCAAGCCGTCTCCCAATCAGGTACTAACCAGGCCGAACCATGCTTGGCTTCCGAGATCGGACGAGATCGGGCCTTTTCAGGGTGGTATGGCCGTGAGCGGTACTGCTCTTGCAGATGGACACCCATGAAATGTCGAAAAAGATGCGGGGTATGATGCTCACGGTACCTGGTATTCCCAAGCGGTCTCCCAATCAGGTACTAACCAGGCCGAGCCATGCTTGGCTTCCGAGATCGGACGAGATCGGTCCTTTTCAGGGTGGTATGGCCGTAAGCAGTACTGCTCTTGCAGATGGACACCCATGAAATGTCGAAAAAGATGCGGGGTATGATGCTCACAGCACCTGGTATTCCCAAGCGGTCTCCCAATCAGGTACTAAACAGGCCGAACCATGCTTGGCTTCCGAGATCGGACGAGATCGGGCCTTTTCAGGGTGGTATGGCCGTGAGCGGTACTGCACTAGCAGATGGACACCCATGAAATGTCGAAAAAGATGCGGGGTATGATGCTCACAGGACCTGGTATTCCCAAGCGGTCTCCCAATCAGGTACTAACCAGGCCGAACCATGCTTGGCTTCCGAGATCGGGCGAGATCGAGCCTTTTCAGGGTGGTATGGCCGTGAGCGGTACTGCTCTTGCAGATGGACACCCATGAAATGTCGAAAAAGATGCGGGGTATGATGCTCACAGCACCTGGTATTCCCAAGCGGTCTCCCAATCAGGTACTAAACAGGCCGAACCATGCTTGGCTTCCAAGATCGGACGAGATAGGGCCTTTTCAGGGTGGTATGGCCGTGGGCGGTACTGTTCATGCAGATGGACACCCATGAAATGTCGAAAAAGATGCGGGGTATGATGCTCACAGCACCTGGTATTCCCAAGCGGTCTCCCAATCAGGTACTAAACAGGCCGAACCATGCTTGGCTTCAAAGATCGGACGAGATCGGGCCTTTTCAGGGTGGTATGGCCGTGAGCGGTACTGCACTAGCAGATGGACACCCATGAAATGTCGAAAAAGATGCGGGGTATGATGCTCACAGCACCTGGTATTCCCAAGCGGTCTCCCAATCAGGTACGAACCAGGCCGAACCTTGCTTGGCTTCTGAGATCGGACGAGATCGGGCCTTTTCAGGGTGGTATGGCCGCGAGTGGTACTGCGCCTGCAGATGGACACCCATGAAATGTCGAAAAAGATGCGGGGTATGATGCTCACAGCACCTGGTATTCCCAAGGGGTCTCCCAATCAGGTACTAACCAGGCCGAACCATGCTTGGCTTCCGAGATCGGACGAGATTGGGCCTTTTCAGGGTGGTACGGCCGGGAGCGGTACTGCACTAGCAGATGGACACCCATGAAATGTCGAAAAAGGTGCGGGGTATGATGCTCACAGCATCTGGTATTCCCAAGCGGTCTCCCAATCAGGTACTAACCAGGCCGAACCATGCTTGGCTTCCGAGATCAGACGAGATCGGGCCTTTTCAGGGTGGTATGGCCGTGAGCGGTACTGCACCAGCAGATGGACACCCATGAAATGTCGAAAAAGATGCTGGGTATGATGCTCACAGCACCTGGTATTCCCAAGCGGTCTCCCAATCAGGTACTAAACGGGCCGAACCATGCTTGGCTGCCGAGACAGGACGAGATCGGGCCTTTTCAGGGTGGTATGGCCGAGAGCGGTACTGGTCTTGCAGATGGACACCCATGAAATGTCGAAAAAGATGCGGGGTATGAAGCTCACAGCACCTGGTATTCCCAAGCGGTCTCCCAATCAGGTACTAAACGGGCCGAACCATGCTTGGCTGCCGAGACAGGACGAGATCGGGCCTTTTCAGGGTGGTATGGCCGTGAGCGGTACTGCTCTTGCAGATGGACACCCATGAAATGTCGAAAAAGATGCGGGGTATGATGCTCACAGCACCTGGTATTCCCAAGCGGTCTCCCATTCAGGTACTAAACAGGCTGAACCATGCTTGGCTTTCGAGATCGGACGAGATCGGGCCTTTTCAGGGTGGTATGGCCGTGAGCGGTACGGCTCTTGCAGATGGACACCCATGAAATGTCGAAAAAGATGCGGGGTATGATGCTCACAGCACCTGGTATTCCCAAGCGGTCTCCCAATCAGGTACTAACCAGGCCGAACCATGCTTGGCTTCCGAGATCGGACGAGATCGGGCCTTTTCGGGGTGGTATGGCCGTGAGCGGTACTGCACTAGCAGATGGACACCCATGAAATGTCGAAAAAGATGCGGGGTATGATGCTCACAGCACCTGGTATTCCCAAGTGGTCTCCCAATCAGGTACTAACCAGGCCGAACCATGCTTGGCTTCCGAGATCGGACGAGATCGGGCCTTTTCAGGGTGGTATGGCCGTAAGCGGTACTGCTCTTGCAGATGGACACCCATGAAATGTCGAAAAAGATGCGGGGTATGATGCTCACAGCACTTGGTATTCCCAAGCGGTCTCCCAATCAGGTACTAAACGGGCCGAACCATGCTTGGCTGCCGAGACAGGACGAGATCGGGCCTTTTCAGGGTGGTATGGCCGTGAGCGGTACTGCACTAGCAGATGGACACCCATGAAATGTCGAAAAAGATGCGGGGTATGATGCTCACAGCACTTGGTATTCCCAAGCGGTCTCCCAATCAGGTACTAACCAGGCCGAACCATGCTTGGCTTCCGAGATCAGACGAGATCGGGCCTTTTCAGGGTGGTATGGCCGTGAGCGGTACTGCACCAGCAGATGGACACCCATGAAATGTCGAAAAAGATGCTGGGTATGATGCTCACAGCACCTGGTATTCCCAAGCGGTCTCCCAATCAGGTACTAAACGGGCCGAACCATGCTTGGCTGCCGAGACAGGACGAGATCGGGCCTTTTCAGGGTGGTATGGCCGTGAGCAGTACTGCATTAGCAGATGGACACCCATGAAATGTCGAAAAAGATGCGGGGTATGATGCTCACAGCACCTGGTATTCCCAAGCGGTCTCCCAATCAGGTACTAAACAGGCCGAACAATGCTTGGCTTCCGAGATCGGGCGAGATCGGGCCTTTTCAGGGTGGTATGGCCGTGAGCGGTACTGCTCTTGCAGATGGACACCCATGAAATGTCGAAAAAGATGCGGGGTATGATACTCACAGCACCTGGTATTCCCAAGCGGTCTCCCAATCAGGTACTAAACAGGCCGAACCATGCTTGGCTTCCGAGATCGGACGAGATCGGGCCTTTTCAGGGTGGTATGGCCGTGAGCGGTACTGCTCTTGCAGATGGACACCCATGAAATGTCGAAAAAGATGCGGGGTATGATGCTCACAGCACCTGGTATTCCCAAGCGGTCTCCCAATCAGGTACTAACCAGGCCGAACCATGCTTGGCTTCCGAGATCAGACGAGATCGGGCCTTTTCAGGGTGGTATGGCCGTGAGCGGTACTGCACCAGCAGATGGACACCCATGAAATGTCGAAAAAGATGCTGGGTATGATGCTCACAGCACCTGGTATTCCCAAGCGGTCTCCCAATCAGGTACTAACCAGGCCGAACAATGCTTGGCTTCCGAGATCGGAGGAGATCGGGCCTTTTCAGGGTGGTATAGCCGTGAGCGGTACTGCTCTTGCAGATGGACACCCATGAAATGTCGAAAAAGATGCGGGGTATGATGCTCACAGCACCTGGTATTCCCAAGCGGTCTCCCAATCAGGTACTAACCATGCCGAACCATGCTTGGCTTCCGAGATCGGACGAGATCGGGCCTTTTCGGGGTGGTATGGCCGTGAGCGGTACTGCACTAGCAGATGGACACCCATGAAATGTCGAAAAAGATGCGGGGTATGATGCTCACAGCACCTGGTATTCCCAAGCGGTCTCCCAATCAGGTACTAACCAGGCCGAACAATGCTTGGCTGCCGAGATCGGACGAGATCGGACGAGATCGGGCCTTATCAGGGTGGTATGGCCGTGAGCGGTACTGCTCTTGCAGATGGACACCCATGAAATGTCGAAAAAGATGCAGTGTATGATGCTCACAGCACCTGGATTTCCCAAGCGGTCTCCCAATCAGGTACTAACCAGGCCGAACCATGCTTGGCTGCCGAGATCAGACGAGATCGGACGAGATCGGGCCTTATCAGGGTGGTATGGCCGTGAGCGGTACTGCTCTTGCAGATGGACACCCATGAAATGTCGAAAAAGATGCAGGATATGATGCTCACAGCACCTGGTATTCCCAAGCGGTCTCCCAATCAGGTACTAACCAGGCCGAACCATGCTTGGCTGCCGAGATCGGACGAGATCGGGCCTTTTCAGGGTGGTATGGCCGTGAGCGGTACTGCTCTTGCAGATGGACACCCATGAAATGTCGAAAAAGATGCGGGGTATGATGCTCACAGGACCTGGTATTCGCAAGCGGTCTCCCAATCAGGTACTGACCAGGCCGGACCATACTTGGCTTCCGAGATCGGACGAGATCGGGCCTTTTCAGGGTGGTATGGCCGTGAGCGGTACTGTACTAGCAGATGGACACCCATGAAATGTCGAAAAAGATGCGGGGTATGATGCTCACAGCACCTGGTATTCCCAAGCGGTCTCCCAATCAGGTACTAACCAGGCCGAACCATGCTTGGCTGCCGAGATCGGACGAGAGCGGGCGAGATCGGGCCTTATCAGGGTGGTATGGCCGTTAGCGGTACTGCTCTTGCAGATGGACACCCATGAAATGTCGAAAAAGATGCGGGGTATGATGCTCACAGCACCTGGTATTCCCAAGCGGTCTCCCAATCAGGTACTAACCAGGCCGGACCATGCTTGGCTTCCGAGATCGGACGAGATCGGGCCTTTTCAGGGTGGTATGGCCGTGAGCGGTACTGCTCCTGCAGATGGACACCCATGAAATGTCGAAAAAGATGCGGGGTATGATGCTCACAGCACCTGGTATTCCCAAGCGGTCTCCCAATCAGGTACTAACCAGGCCGAACCATGCTTGGCTTCCGAGATCGGACGAGATCGGGCCTTTTCAGGGTGGTATGGCCGTGAGCGGTACTGCCCTAGCAGATGGACACCCATGAAATGTCGAAAAAGATGCGGGGTATGATGCTCACAGCACCTGGTATTCCCAACCGGTCTCCTAATCAGGTACTGACCAGGCCGAACCATGCTTGGCTTCCGAGATCGAACGAGATCGGGCCTTTTCAGGGTGGTATGGCCGTGAGCGGTACTGTACTAGCAGATGGACACCCATGAAATGTCGAAAAAGATGCGGGGTATGATGCTCACAGCACCTGGTATTCCCAAGCGGTCTCCCAATCAGGTACTAACCAGGCCGAACCATGCTTGGCTGCCGAGATCGGACGAGATCGGACGAGATCGGGCCTTTTCAGGGTGGTATGGCAGTGAGCGGTACTGCTCTTGCAGATGGACACCCATGAAATGTCGAAAAAGATGCAGGGTATGATGCTCACAGCACCTGGTATTCCCAAGCGGTCTCCCAATCAGGTACTAAACAGGCCGAACCATGCTTGGCTTCCGAGATCAGACGAGATCGGGCCTTTTCAGGGTGGTATGGCCGTGAGCGGTATTGCACTAGCAGATGGACACCCATGAAATGTCGAAAAAGATGCGGGGCAAGATGCTCACAGCACCTGGTATTCCCAAGCGGTCTCCCAATCAGGTACTAACCAGGCCGAAACATGCTTGGCTTCCGAGATCGGATGAGATTTGGCCTTTTCAGGGTGGTATGGCCATGAGCGGTACTGCTCTTGCAGATGGACACCCATGAAATGTCGAAAAAGATGCGGGGTATGATGCTCACAGCACCTGGTATTCCCAAGCGGTCCCCCAATCAGGTACTAAACAGGCCGAACCATGCTCGGCTTCCGAGATCGGACGAGATCGGGCGAGATCGGGCCTTATCAGGGTGGTATGGCCGTGAGCGGTACTGCTCTTGCAGATGGACACCCATGAAATGTCGAAAAAGATGCGGGGTATGATGCTCACAGCACCTGGTATTCCCAAGCGGTCTCCCAATCAGGTACTAACCAGACCGAACCATGCTTGGCTTCCGAGATCGGACGAGATCGGGCCTTTTCAGGGTGGTATGGCCGTGAGCGGTACTGCTCTTGCAGATGGACACCCATGAAATGTCGAAAAAGATGCGGGGTATGATGCTCACAGCACCTGGTATTCCCAAGCGGTCTCCCAATCAGGTACTAACCAGGCCGAACCATGCTTGGCTTCTGAGATCGGACGAGATCGGGCCTTTTCAGGGTGGTATGGCCATGAGCGGTACTCTCCTTGCAGATGGACACCCATGAAATGTCGAAAAAGATGCGGGGTATGATGCTCACAGCACCTGGTATTCCCAAGCGGTTTCCCAATCAGGTACTAACCAGGCCGAACCATGCTTGGCTGCCGAGATCGGACGAGATCGGGCGAGATCGGGCCTTATCAGGGTGGTATGGCTGTGAGCGGTACTGCTCTTGCAGATGGACACCCATGAAATGTCGAAAAAGTTGCAGGGTATGATGCTCACAGCACCTGGTATTCCCAAGCGGTCTCCCAATCAGGTACTAACCAGGCCGAACGATGCTTGGCTGCCGAGATCGGACGAGATCGGACGAGATCGGGCCTTTTCAGGGTGGTATGGCCGTGAGCGGTACTGCACTAGCAGATGGACACCCATGAAATGTCGAAAAAGATGCGGGGTATGATGCTCACAGCACCTGGTATTCCCAAGCGGTCTCCCAATCAGGTACTAAACAGGCCGAACCATGCTTGGCTGCCGAGATCGGACGAGATCGGGCCTTTTCAGGGTGGTATGGCCGTAAGCGGTACTGCACTAGCAGATGGACACCCATGAAATGTCGAAAAAGATGCGGGGTATGATGCTCACAGCACCTGGTATTCCCAAGCGGTCTCCCAATCAGGTACTAACCAGGCCGGACCATGCTTGGCTTCTGAGATCGGACGAGATCGGGCCTTTTCAGGGTGGTATGGCCGTGAGCGGTACTGTTCTTGCAGATGGACACCCATGAAATGTCGAAAAAGATGCGGGGTATGATGCTCACGGCACCTGGTATTCCCAAGCGGTCTCCCAATCAGGTACTAACCAGGCCGTACCATGCTTGGCTTCCGAGATCGAACGAGATCGGGCCTTTTCAGGGTGGTATGGCCGTGAGCGGTACTGCACTTGCAGATGGACACCCATGAAATGTCGAAAAAGATGCGGGGTATGATGCTCACAGCACCTGGTATTCCCAAGCGGTCTCCCAATCAGGTACTAACCAGGCCGAACCATGCTTGGCTTCCGAGATCGGACGAGATCGGGCCTTTTCGGGGTGGTATGGCCGTGAGCGGTACTGCTTTTGCAGATGGACACCCATAAAATGTCGAAAAAGATGCGGGGTATGATACTCACAGCACCTGGTATTCCCAAGCGGTCTCCCAATCAGGTACTAAACAGGCCGAACCATGCTTGGCTTCCGAGATCGGAGGATATCGGGCCTTTTCAGGGTGGTATGGCCGTGAGCGGTACTGCTCTTGCAGATGGACACCCATGAAATGTCGAAAAAGATGCGGGGTATGATGCTCACAGCACCTGGTATTCCCAAGCGGTCTCCCAATCAGGTACTAACCAGGCCGAACTATGCTTGGCTTTCGAGATCGGACGAGATCGGGCCTTTTCAGGGTGGTATGGCCGTGAGCGGTACTGCTCCTGCAGATGGACACCCATGAAATGTCGAAAAAGATGCGGGGCATGACGCTCACAGCACCTGGTATTCCCAAGCGGTCTCCCAATCAGGTACTAACCAGGCCAAACCATGCTTGGCTGCCAAGATCGGACAAGATCGGGCCTTTTCAGGGTGGTATGGCCGTGAGCGGTACTGCTCTTGCAGATGGACACCCATGAAATGTCGAAAAAGATGCGGGGTATGATGCTCACAGCACCTGGTATTCCCAAACGGTCTCCCAATCAGGTACTAACCAGGCCGAACCATGCTTGGCTTCCGAGATTAGACAAGATCGGGCCTTTTCAGGGTGGTATGGCCGTGAGCAGTACTGCTCCTGCAGATGGACACCCATGAAATGTCGAAAAAGATGCGGGGTATGATGCTCACAGCACCTGGTATTCCCAAGCGATCTCCCAATCAGGTACTAACCAGGCCGAACCATGCTTGGCTGCCGAGATCGGACGAGATCGGGCGAGATCGGGCCTTTTCAGGGTGGTATGGCCGTGAGCTGTACTGCTTTTGCAGATGGACACCCATGAAATGTCGAAAAAGATGCGGGGTATGATGCTCACAGCACCTGGTATTCCCAAGCGGTCTCCCAATCAGGTACTAAACAGGCCGAACCATGCTTGGCTGCCGAGATCGGACGAGATCGGGCCTTTTCAGGGTGGTATGGCCGTAAGCGGTACTGCTCTTGCAGATGGACACCCATGAAATGTCGAAAAAGATGCGGGGTATGATGCTCACAGCACCTGGTATTCCCAAGCGGTCTCCCAATCAGATACTAACCAGGCCGAACGATGCTTGGCTTCCGAGATCGGACGAGATCGGGCCTTTTCAGGGTGGTATGGCCGTGAGCGGTACTGCTCTTGCAGATGGACACCCATGAAATGTCGAAAAAGATGCGGGGTATGATGCTCACTGCACCTGGTATTCCCAAGCGGTCTCCCATTCAGGTACTAACCTGGCCGAATCATGCTTGGCTGCCGAGATCGGACGAGATCAGGCCTTATCAGGGTGGTATGGCCGTGAGCGGTACTGCTCTTGCAGATGGACACCCATGAAATGTCGAAAAAGATGCGGGGTATGATGCTCACAGCACCTGGTATTCCCAAGCGGTCTCCCAATCAGGTACTAACCAGGCCGAACCATGCTTGGCTTCCGAGATCGGACGAGATCGGGCCTTTTCAGGGTGGTATGGCCGTGAGCGGTACTGCGCATGCAGATGGACACCCATGAAATGTCGAAAAAGATGCGGGGTATGACGCTCACAGCACCTGGTATTCCCAAGCGGTCTCCCATTCAGGTACTAAACAGGCCGAACCATGCTTGGCTTCCGAGATCGGACGAGATCGGACGAGATCGGGCCTTTTCAGGGTGGTATGGCCGTGAGCGGTACTGCTCTTGCAGATGGACACCCATGAAATGTCGAAAAAGATGCGGGGTATGATGCTCACAGGACCTGGTATTCCCAAGCGGTCTCCCAATCAGGTACTAACCAGGCCGAACCATGCTTGGCTTCCGAGTTTGGACGAGATCGGGCCTTTTCAGGGTGGTATGGCCTTGAGCGGTACTGCTCTTGCAGATGGACACCCATGAAATGTCGAAAAAGATGCGGGGTATGATGCTCACAGCACCTGGTATTCCCAAGCGGTCTCCCAATCAGGTACTAAACAGGCCGAACCATGCTTGGCTTCCGAGATCGGACGAGATCGGGCCTTTTCAGGGTGGTATGGCCGTGAGCGGTACTGCTCTTGCAGATGGACACCCATGAAATGTCGAAAAAGATGCGGGGTATGATGCTCACAGCACCTGGTATTCCCAAGCGGTCTCCCAATCAGGTACTAACCAGGCCGTACCATGCTTGGCTGCCGAGATCGGACGAGATCGGGCGAGATCGGGCCTTTTCAGGGTGATATGGCCGTGAGCGGTACTGCTCTTGCAGATGGACACCCATGAAATGTCGAAAAAGATGCAGGGTATGATGCTCACAGCACCTGGTATTCCCAAGCGGTCTCCCAATCAGGTACTAACCAGTCCGAACGATGCTTGGCTGCCGAGATCGGACGAGATCGGACGAGATCGGGCCTTTTCAGGGTGGTATGGCCGTGAGCGGTACTGCACTAGCAGATGGACACCCATGAAATGTCGAAAAAGATGCGGGGTATGATGCTCACAGAACCTGGTATTCCCAAGCGGTCTCCCAATCAGGTACTAAACAGGCCCAAACCATGCTTGGCTTCCGAGATCGGACGAGATCGGGCCTTATCAGGGTGGTATGGCCGTGAGCGGTACTGCACTAGCAGATGGACACCCATGAAATGTCGAAAAAGATGCGGGGTATGATGCTCACAGCACCTGGTATTCCGAAGCGGTCTCCCAATCAGGTACTAAACAGGCCGAACCATGCTTGGCTGCCGAGATCGGACAAGATCGGGCCTTTTCAGGGTGGTATGGCCGTGAGCGGTACTGCACTAGCAGATGGACACCCATGAAATGTCGAAAAAGATGCGGGGTATGATGCTCACAGCACCTGGTATTCCGAAGCGGTCTCCCAATCAGGTACTAAACAGGCCGAACGATGCTTGGCTGCCGAGATCGGACGAGATCGGGCCTTTTCAGGGTGGTATGGCCGTGAGCGGTACTGCACTAGCAGATGGACACCAATGAAATGTCGAAAAAGATGCAGGGTATGATGCTCACAGAACCTGGTATTCCCAAGCAGTCTCCCAATCAGGTACTAACCAGGCCGGACCATGCTTGGCTTCCGAGATCGGGCCTTTTCAGGGTGGTATGGCCTTGAGCGGTACTGCTTTTGCAGATGGACACCCATGAAATGTCGAAAAAGATGCGGGGTATGATGCTCACAGCACCTGGTATTCCCAAGCGGTGTCCCAATCAGGTACTAAACAGGCCAAACCATGCTTGGCTTCCGAGATCGGACGAGAACGGGCCTTTTCAGGGTGGTATGGCCGTGAGCGGTACTGCTCCTGCAGATGGACACCCATGAAATGTCGAAAAAGATGCGGGGTATGATGCTCACTGCACCTGGTATTCCCAAGCGGTCTCCCAATCAGGTACTAACCAGGCCGAACCATGCTTGGCTTCCGAGATCGGACGAGATCGGGCCTTTTCAGGGTGGTATGGCCGTGAGCGGTACTGCTCTTGCAGATGGACACCCATGAAATGTCGAAAAAGATGCGGGGTATGATGCTCACAGGACCTGGTATTCGCAAGCGGTCTCCCAATCAGGTACTGACCAGGCCGGACCATACTTGGCTTCCGAGATCGGACGAGATCGGGCCTTTTCAGGGTGGTATGGCCGTGAGCGGTACTGTACTAGCAGATGGACACCCATGAAATGTCGAAAAAGATGCGGGGTATGATGCTCACAGCACCTGGTATTCCCAAGCGGTCTCCCAATCAGGTACTAACCAGGCCGAACCATGCTTGGCTGCCGAGATCGGACGAGAGCGGGCGAGATCGGGCCTTATCAGGGTGGTATGGCCGTTAGCGGTACTGCTCTTGCAGATGGACACCCATGAAATGTCGAAAAAGATGCGGGGTATGATGCTCACAGCACCTGGTATTCCCAAGCGGTCTCCCAATCAGGTACTAACCAGGCCGGACCATGCTTGGCTTCCGAGATCGGACGAGATCGGGCCTTTTCAGGGTGGTATGGCCGTGAGCGGTACTGCTCCTGCAGATGGACACCCATGAAATGTCGAAAAAGATGCGGGGTATGATGCTCACAGCACCTGGTATTCCCAAGCGGTCTCCCAATCAGGTACTAACCAGGCCGAACCATGCTTGGCTTCCGAGATCGGACGAGATCGGGCCTTTTCAGGGTGGTATGGCCGTGAGCGGTACTGCCCTAGCAGATGGACACCCATGAAATGTCGAAAAAGATGCGGGGTATGATGCTCACAGCACCTGGTATTCCCAAGCGGTCTCCTAATCAGGTACTGACCAGGCCGAACCATGCTTGGCTTCCGAGATCGAACGAGATCGGGCCTTTTCAGGGTGGTATGGCCGTGAGCGGTACTGTACTAGCAGATGGACACCCATGAAATGTCGAAAAAGATGCGGGGTATGATGCTCACAGCACCTGGTATTCCCAAGCGGTCTCCCAATCAGGTACTAACCAGGCCGAACCATGCTTGGCTGCCGAGATCGGACGAGTTCGGACGAGATCGGGCCTTTTCAGGGTGGTATGGCAGTGAGCGGTACTGCTCTTGCAGATGGACACCCATGAAATGTCGAAAAAGATGCAGGGTATGATGCTCACAGCACCTGGTATTCCCAAGCGGTCTCCCAATCAGGTACTAAACAGGCCGAACCATGCTTGGCTTCCGAGATCAGACGAGATCGGGCCTTTTCAGGGTGGTATGGCCGTGAGCGGTACTGCACTAGCAGATGGACACCCATGAAATGTCGAAAAAGATGCGGGGCAAGATGCTCACAGCACCTGGTATTCCCAAGCGGTCTCCCAATCAGGTACTAACCAGGCCGAAACATGCTTGGCTTCCGAGATCGGATGAGATTTGGCCTTTTCAGGGTGGTATGGCCATGAGCGGTACTGCTCTTGCAGATGGACACCCATGAAATGTCGAAAAAGATGCGGGGTATGATGCTCACAGCACCTGGTATTCCCAAGCGGTCCCCCAATCAGGTACTAAACAGGCCGAACCATGCTCGGCTTCCGAGATCGGACGAGATCGGGCGAGATCGGGCCTTATCAGGGTGGTATGGCCGTGAGCGGTACTGCTCTTGCAGATGGACACCCATGAAATGTCGAAAAAGATGCGGGGTATGATGCTCACAGCACCTGGTATTCCCAAGCGGTCTCCCAATCAGGTACTAACCAGACCGAACCATGCTTGGCTTCCGAGATCGGACGAGATCGGGCCTTTTCAGGGTGGTATGGCCGTGAGCGGTACTGCTCTTGCAGATGGACACCCATGAAATGTCGAAAAAGATGCGGGGTATGATGCTCACAGCACCTGGTATTCCCAAGCGGTCTCCCAATCAGGTACTAACCAGGCCGAACCATGCTTGGCTTCTGAGATCGGACGAGATCGGGCCTTTTCAGGGTGGTATGGCCATGAGCGGTACTCTCCTTGCAGATGGACACCCATGAAATGTCGAAAAAGATGCGGGGTATGATGCTCACAGCACCTGGTATTCCCAAGCGGTTTCCCAATCAGGTACTAACCAGGCCGAACCATGCTTGGCTGCCGAGATCGGACGAGATCGGGCGAGATCGGGCCTTATCAGGGTGGTATGGCTGTGAGCGGTACTGCTCTTGCAGATGGACACCCATGAAATGTCGAAAAAGTTGCAGGGTATGATGCTCACAGCACCTGGTATTCCCAAGCGGTCTCCCAATCAGGTACTAACCAGGCCGAACGATGCTTGGCTGCCGAGATCGGACGAGATCGGACGAGATCGGGCCTTTTCAGGGTGGTATGGCCGTGAGCGGTACTGCACTAGCAGATGGACACCCATGAAATGTCGAAAAAGATGCGGGGTATGATGCTCACAGCACCTGGTATTCCCAAGCGGTCTCCCAATCAGGTACTAAACAGGCCGAACCATGCTTGGCTGCCGAGATCGGACGAGATCGGGCCTTTTCAGGGTGGTATGGCCGTGAGCGGTACTGCACTAGCAGATGGACACCCATGAAATGTCGAAAAAGATGCGGGGTATGATGCTCACAGCACCTGGTATTCCCAAGCGGTCTCCCAATCAGGTACTAACCAGGCCGGACCATGCTTGGCTTCTGAGATCGGACGAGATCGGGCCTTTTCAGGGTGGTATGGCCGTGAGCGGTACTGTTCTTGCAGATGGACACCCATGAAATGTCGAAAAAGATGCGGGGTATGATGCTCACGGCACCTGGTATTCCCAAGCGGTCTCCCAATCAGGTACTAACCAGGCCGTACCATGCTTGGCTTCCGAGATCGAACGAGATCGGGCCTTTTCAGGGTGGTATGGCCGTGAGCGGTACTGCACTTGCAGATGGACACCCATGAAATGTCGAAAAAGATGCGGGGTATGATGCTCACAGCACCTGGTATTCCCAAGCGGTCTCCCAATCAGGTACTAACCAGGCCGAACCATGCTTGGCTTCCGAGATCGGACGAGATCGGGCCTTTTCGGGGTGGTATGGCCGTGAGCGGTACTGCTTTTGCAGATGGACACCCATAAAATGTCGAAAAAGATGCGGGGTATGATACTCACAGCACCTGGTATTCCCAAGCGGTCTCCCAATCAGGTACTAAACAGGCCGAACCATGCTTGGCTTCCGAGATCGGAGGATATCGGGCCTTTTCAGGGTGGTATGGCCGTGAGCGGTACTGCTCTTGCAGATGGACACCCATGAAATGTCGAAAAAGATGCGGGGTATGATGCTCACAGCACCTGGTATTCCCAAGCGGTCTCCCAATCAGGTACTAACCAGGCCGAACTATGCTTGGCTTTCGAGATCGGACGAGATCGGGCCTTTTCAGGGTGGTATGGCCGTGAGCGGTACTGCTCCTGCAGATGGACACCCATGAAATGTCGAAAAAGATGCGGGGCATGACGCTCACAGCACCTGGTATTCCCAAGCGGTCTCCCAATCAGGTACTAACCAGGCCAAACCATGCTTGGCTGCCAAGATCGGACAAGATCGGGCCTTTTCAGGGTGGTATGGCCGTGAGCGGTACTGCTCTTGCAGATGGACACCCATGAAATGTCGAAAAAGATGCGGGGTATGATGCTCACAGCACCTGGTATTCCCAAACGGTCTCCCAATCAGGTACTAACCAGGCCGAACCATGCTTGGCTTCCGAGATTAGACAAGATCGGGCCTTTTCAGGGTGGTATGGCCGTGAGCAGTACTGCTCCTGCAGATGGACACCCATGAAATGTCGAAAAAGATGCGGGGTATGATGCTCACAGCACCTGGTATTCCCAAGCGATCTCCCAATCAGGTACTAACCAGGCCGAACCATGCTTGGCTGCCGAGATCGGACGAGATCGGGCGAGATCGGGCCTTTTCAGGGTGGTATGGCCGTGAGCTGTACTGCTTTTGCAGATGGACACCCATGAAATGTCGAAAAAGATGCGGGGTATGATGCTCACAGCACCTGGTATTCCCAAGCGGTCTCCCAATCAGGTACTAAACAGGCCGAACCATGCTTGGCTGCCGAGATCGGACGAGATCGGGCCTTTTCAGGGTGGTATGGCCGTAAGCGGTACTGCTCTTGCAGATGGACACCCATGAAATGTCGAAAAAGATGCGGGGTATGATGCTCACAGCACCTGGTATTCCCAAGCGGTCTCCCAATCAGATACTAACCAGGCCGAACGATGCTTGGCTTCCGAGATCGGACGAGATCGGGCCTTTTCAGGGTGGTATGGCCGTGAGCGGTACTGCTCTTGCAGATGGACACCCATGAAATGTCGAAAAAGTTGCAGGGTATGATGCTCACAGCACCTGGTATTCCCAAGCGGTCTCCCAATCAGGTACTAACCAGGCCGAACGATGCTTGGCTGCCGAGATCGGACGAGATCGGACGAGATCGGGCCTTTTCAGGGTGGTATGGCCGTGAGCGGTACTGCACTAGCAGATGGACACCCATGAAATGTCGAAAAAGATGCGGGGTATGATGCTCACAGCACCTGGTATTCCCAAGCGGTCTCCCAATCAGGTACTAAACAGGCCGAACCATGCTTGGCTGCCGAGATCGGACGAGATCGGGCCTTTTCAGGGTGGTATGGCCGTGAGCGGTACTGCACTAGCAGATGGACACCCATGAAATGTCGAAAAAGATGCGGGGTATGATGCTCACAGCACCTGGTATTCCCAAGCGGTCTCCCAATCAGGTACTAACCAGGCCGGACCATGCTTGGCTTCTGAGATCGGACGAGATCGGGCCTTTTCAGGGTGGTATGGCCGTGAGCGGTACTGTTCTTGCAGATGGACACCCATGAAATGTCGAAAAAGATGCGGGGTATGATGCTCACGGCACCTGGTATTCCCAAGCGGTCTCCCAATCAGGTACTAACCAGGCCGTACCATGCTTGGCTTCCGAGATCGAACGAGATCGGGCCTTTTCAGGGTGGTATGGCCGTGAGCGGTACTGCACTTGCAGATGGACACCCATGAAATGTCGAAAAAGATGCGGGGTATGATGCTCACAGCACCTGGTATTCCCAAGCGGTCTCCCAATCAGGTACTAACCAGGCCGAACCATGCTTGGCTTCCGAGATCGGACGAGATCGGGCCTTTTCGGGGTGGTATGGCCGTGAGCGGTACTGCTTTTGCAGATGGACACCCATAAAATGTCGAAAAAGATGCGGGGTATGATACTCACAGCACCTGGTATTCCCAAGCGGTCTCCCAATCAGGTACTAAACAGGCCGAACCATGCTTGGCTTCCGAGATCGGAGGATATCGGGCCTTTTCAGGGTGGTATGGCCGTGAGCGGTACTGCTCTTGCAGATGGACACCCATGAAATGTCGAAAAAGATGCGGGGTATGATGCTCACAGCACCTGGTATTCCCAAGCGGTCTCCCAATCAGG
This sequence comes from Stigmatopora nigra, assembly GCF_051989575.1. Classification (NCBI taxonomy): domain Eukaryota; kingdom Metazoa; phylum Chordata; class Actinopteri; order Syngnathiformes; family Syngnathidae; genus Stigmatopora; species Stigmatopora nigra. The sequence goes on from NW_027551603.1 coordinate 2,793,942, forward strand.
TACTAACCAGGCCGAACTATGCTTGGCTTTCGAGATCGGACGAGATCGGGCCTTTTCAGGGTGGTATGGCCGTGAGCGGTACTGCTCCTGCAGATGGACACCCATGAAATGTCGAAAAAGATGCGGGGCATGACGCTCACAGCACCTGGTATTCCCAAGCGGTCTCCCAATCAGGTACTAACCAGGCCAAACCATGCTTGGCTGCCAAGATCGGACAAGATCGGGCCTTTTCAGGGTGGTATGGCCGTGAGCGGTACTGCTCTTGCAGATGGACACCCATGAAATGTCGAAAAAGATGCGGGGTATGATGCTCACAGCACCTGGTATTCCCAAACGGTCTCCCAATCAGGTACTAACCAGGCCGAACCATGCTTGGCTTTCGAGATTAGACAAGATCGGGCCTTTTCAGGGTGGTATGGCCGTGAGCAGTACTGCTCCTGCAGATGGACACCCATGAAATGTCGAAAAAGATGCGGGGTATGATGCTCACAGCACCTGGTATTCCCAAGCGATCTCCCAATCAGGTACTAACCAGGCCGAACCATGCTTGGCTGCCGAGATCGGACGAGATCGGGCGAGATCGGGCCTTTTCAGGGTGGTATGGCCGTGAGCTGTACTGCTTTTGCAGATGGACACCCATGAAATGTCGAAAAAGATGCGGGGTATGATGCTCACAGCACCTGGTATTCCCAAGCGGTCTCCCAATCAGGTACTAAACAGGCCGAACCATGCTTGGCTGCCGAGATCGGACGAGATCGGGCCTTTTCAGGGTGGTATGGCCGTAAGCGGTACTGCTCTTGCAGATGGACACCCATGAAATGTCGAAAAAGATGCGGGGTATGATGCTCACAGCACCTGGTATTCCCAAGCGGTCTCCCAATCAGATACTAACCAGGCCGAACGATGCTTGGCTTCCGAGATCGGACGAGATCGGGCCTTTTCAGGGTGGTATGGCCGTGAGCGGTACTGCTCTTGCAGATGGACACCCATGAAATGTCGAAAAAGATGCGGGGTATGATGCTCACTGCACCTGGTATTCCCAAGCGGTCTCCCATTCAGGTACTAACCTGGCCGAATCATGCTTGGCTGCCGAGATCGGACGAGATCAGGCCTTATCAGGGTGGTATGGCCGTGAGTGGTACTGCTCTTGCAGATGGACACCCATGAAATGTCGAAAAAGATGCGGGGTATGATGCTCACAGCACCTGGTATTCCCAAGCGGTCTCCCAATCAGGTACTAACCAGGCCGAACCATGCTTGGCTTCCGAGATCGGACGAGATCGGGCCTTTTCAGGGTGGTATGGCCGTGAGCGGTACTGCGCATGCAGATGGACACCCATGAAATGTCGAAAAAGATGCGGGGTATGACGCTCACAGCACCTGGTATTCCCAAGCGGTCTCCCATTCAGGTACTAAACAGGCCGAACCATGCTTGGCTTCCGAGATCGGACGAGATCGGACGAGATCGGGCCTTTTCAGGGTGGTATGGCCGTGAGCGGTACTGCTCTTGCAGATGGACACCCATGAAATGTCGAAAAAGATGCGGGGTATGATGCTCACAGGACCTGGTATTCCCAAGCGGTCTCCCAATCAGGTACTAACCAGGCCGAACCATGCTTGGCTTCCGAGTTTGGACGAGATCGGGCCTTTTCAGGGTGGTATGGCCGTGAGCTGTACTGCTTTTGCAGATGGACACCCATGAAATGTCGAAAAAGATGCGGGGTATGATGCTCACAGCACCTGGTATTCCCAAGCGGTCTCCCAATCAGGTACTAAACAGGCCGAACCATGCTTGGCTGCCGAGATCGGACGAGATCGGGCCTTTTCAGGGTGGTATGGCCGTAAGCGGTACTGCTCTTGCAGATGGACACCCATGAAATGTCGAAAAAGATGCGGGGTATGATGCTCACAGCACCTGGTATTCCCAAGCGGTCTCCCAATCAGATACTAACCAGGCCGAACGATGCTTGGCTTCCGAGATCGGACGAGATCGGGCCTTTTCAGGGTGGTATGGCCGTGAGCGGTACTGCTCTTGCAGATGGACACCCATGAAATGTCGAAAAAGATGCGGGGTATGATGCTCACTGCACCTGGTATTCCCAAGCGGTCTCCCATTCAGGTACTAACCTGGCCGAATCATGCTTGGCTGCCGAGATCGGACGAGATCAGGCCTTATCAGGGTGGTATGGCCGTGAGTGGTACTGCTCTTGCAGATGGACACCCATGAAATGTCGAAAAAGATGCGGGGTATGATGCTCACAGCACCTGGTATTCCCAAGCGGTCTCCCAATCAGGTACTAACCAGGCCGAACCATGCTTGGCTTCCGAGATCGGACGAGATCGGGCCTTTTCAGGGTGGTATGGCCGTGAGCGGTACTGCGCATGCAGATGGACACCCATGAAATGTCGAAAAAGATGCGGGGTATGACGCTCACAGCACCTGGTATTCCCAAGCGGTCTCCCATTCAGGTACTAAACAGGCCGAACCATGCTTGGCTTCCGAGATCGGACGAGATCGGACGAGATCGGGCCTTTTCAGGGTGGTATGGCCGTGAGCGGTACTGCTCTTGCAGATGGACACCCATGAAATGTCGAAAAAGATGCGGGGTATGATGCTCACAGGACCTGGTATTCCCAAGCGGTCTCCCAATCAGGTACTAACCAGGCCGAACCATGCTTGGCTTCCGAGTTTGGACGAGATCGGGCCTTTTCAGGGTGGTATGGCCTTGAGCGGTACTGCTCTTGCAGATGGACACCCATGAAATGTCGAAAAAGATGCGGGGTATGATGCTCACAGCACCTGGTATTCCCAAGCGGTCTCCCAATCAGGTACTAAACAGGCCGAACCATGCTTGGCTTCCGAGATCGGACGAGATCGGGCCTTTTCAGGGTGGTATGGCCGTGAGCGGTACTGCTCTTGCAGATGGACACCCATGAAATGTCGAAAAAGATGCGGGGTATGATGCTCACAGCACCTGGTATTCCCAAGCGGTCTCCCAATCAGGTACTAACCAGGCCGTACCATGCTTGGCTGCCGAGATCGGACGAGATCGGGCGAGATCGGGCCTTTTCAGGGTGATATGGCCGTGGGCGGTACTGCTCTTGCAGATGGACACCCATGAAATGTCGAAAAAGATGCAGGGTATGATGCTCACAGCACCTGGTATTCCCAAGCGGTCTCCCAATCAGGTACTAAACAGGCCGAACCATGCTTGGCTTCCGAGATCGGACGAGATCGGGCCTTTTCAGGGTGGTATGGCCGTGAGCGGTACTTCTCTTGCAGATGGACACCCATGAAATGTCGAAAAAGATGCGGGGTATGATGCTCACAGCACCTGGTACTCCCAAGCGGTCTCCCAATCAGATACTAACGAGGCCGAACCATGCTTGGCTTCCGAGATCGGACGAGACCGGACGAGATCGGGCCTTTTCAGGGTGGTATGGCCGTGAGTGGTACTGCTCTTGCAGATGGACACCCATGAAATGTCGAAAAAGATGCGGGGTATGATGCTCACAGCTCCTGGTATTCCCAAGCGGTCTCCCAATCAGGTACTAACCAGGCCGTACCATGCTTGGCTGCCGAGATCGGACGAGATCGGGCGAGATCGGGCCTTTTCAGGGTGATATGGCCGTGAGCGGTACTGCTCTTGCAGATGGACACCCATGAAATGTCGAAAAAGATGCGGGGTATGATGCTCACAGCACCTGGTATTCCCAAGCGGTCTCCCAATCAGGTACTAAACAGGCCGAACCATGCTTGGCTTCCGAGGTCGGACGAGATCGGGCCTTTTCAGGGTGGTATGGCCGTGAGCGGTACTGCTTTTACAGATGGACACCCATGAAATGTCGAAAAAGATGCGGGGTATGATGCTCACAGCACCTGGTATTCCCAAGCGGTCTCCCAATCAGGTACTAACCAGGCCGAACCATGCTTGGCTGCCGAGATCGGACGAGATCGGGCCTTATCAGGGTGGTATGGCCGTGAGCGGTACTCTTCATGCAGATGGACACCCATGAAATGTCGAAAAAGATGCGGGGTATGATGCTCACAGCACCTGGTATTCCCAAGCGGTCTCCCAATCAGGTACTAACCAGGCCGAACCAGGCCGAACCATGCTTGGCTTCCGAGATCGGACGAGATCGGGCCTTTTCAGGGTGGTATGGCCGTGAGCGGTACTTCTCTTGCAGATGGACACCCATGAAATGTCGAAAAAGATGCGGGGTATGATGCTCACAGCACCTGGTATTCCCAAGCGGTCTCCCAATCAGGTACTAACCAGGCCGAATCTTGCTTGGCTTCCGAGATCGGACGAGATCGGGCCTTTTCAGGGTGGTATGGCCGTGAGCGGTACTGCTCTTGCAGATGGACACCCATGAAATGTCGAAAAAGATGCGGGGTATGATGCTCACAGCACCTGGTATTCCCAAGCGGTCTCCCAATCAGGTACTAACCAGGCCGAACCATGCTTGGCTGCCGAGATCGGACGAGATCGGGCCTTATCAGGGTGGTATGGCCGTGAGCGGTACTCTTCATGCAGATGGACACCCATGAAATGTCGAAAAAGATGCGGGGTATGATGCTCACAGCACCTGGTATTCCCAAGCGGTCTCCCAATCAGGTACTAACCAGGCCGAACCATGCTTGGCTGCCGAGATCGGACGAGATCGGGCGAGATCGGGCCTTATCAGGGTGGTATGGCCGTGAGCGGTACTGCTCTTGCAGATGGACACCCATTAAATGTCGAAAAAGATGCGGGGTATGATGCTCACAGCACCTGGTATTCCCAAGCGGTCTCCCAATCAGGTACTAACCAGGCCGAACCATGCTTGGCTGCCGAAATCGGACGAGATCGGGCCTTTTCAGGGTGGTATGGCCGTGAGCGGTACTGCACTAGCAGATGGACACCCATGAAATGTCGAAAAAGATGCGGGGTATGATGCTCACAGCACCTGGTATTCCCAAGCGGTCTCCCAATCAGGTACTAAACAGGCCGAACCATGCTTGGCTTCCGAGATCGGACGAGATCGGACCTTTTCAGGGTGGTATGGCCGTGAGCGGTACTGCTCATGCAGATGGACACCCATGAAATGTCGAAAAAGATGCGGGGTATGATGCTCACAGCACCTGGTATTCCCAAGCGGTCTCCCAATCAGGTACTAACCAGGCCGAACCATGCTTGGCTTCCGAGATCGGACGAGATCGGGCCTTTTCAGGGTGGTATGGCCGCGAGCGGTACCGCTATTGCAGATGGACACCCATGAAATGTCGAAAAAGATGCGGGGTATGATGCTCACAGCACCTGGTATTCCCAAGCGGTCTCCCAATCAGGTACTAACCAGGCCGAACTATGCTTGGCTTCCGAGATCGGACGAGATCGGGCCTTTTCAGGGTGGTATGGCCGTGAGCAATACTGCTCTTGCAGATGGACACCCATGAAATGTCGAAAAAGATGCGGGGCATGGTTCTCACAGAACCTGGTATTCCTAAGCGGTCTCCCAATCAGATACTAACCAGGCCGAATCATGCTTGGCTTCCAAGATCGGACGAGATCGGACGAGATCGGGCCTTTTCAGGGTGGTATGGCCGTGAGTGGTACTGCTCTTGCAGATGGACACCCATGAAATGTCGAAAAAGATACGGGGCATGGTTCTCACAGCACCTGGTATTCCCAAGCGGTCTCCCAAACAGGTACTAAACAGGCCGAACCATGCTTGGCTTCCGAGATCGCACGAGATCGGGCCTTTTCAGGGTGGTATGGCCGTGAGCGGTACTGCACTAGCAGATGGACACTGTCAGGTTCATTAATAATTACCTTCGTCCGTAATTATCAATAACTGCAGGAAGACATCTTATTCAATTATTGACATTTAATTAAATAGAAATGGATACAACAGATAAAAGCCTCCGGAGGGGAGCGTTACAGCAAGTGTCACCTTACAACTTCCGAACGTCTTCCCGAATAGACGTTTTCGTCCCATTCTTATGGTCACAAGTTACAGAGTTGTTGATCATTCCATCACGTATGAGTAAAAACAACATCTGGGACTACAATAACAATCAAAGTATTTTACTAATAACAAAAACAGGGACTAGACCTAACAACATGTAGATTAGAGTAATTATACAACCTCCTTGACCTAAGAATCATATAATATAATCATAATCATATAATCGTTACATACAGAAAAACCCGAAGTGTACGGTTACATAACGATAACAATATTCTTGTTATTGTCCGAATAGCCCTGTCCTCGTCACCAAGGGCCCACCAAATCTCAAGGACCCAGATTGGGTGGATTGTTTGTATAACCATCCTGGAACAGGCTGTCCAGGTTAAAGATGACTTGGTGTGACCTCAACACTTTTGAAAAACAGAAAGAGAATGATTTAACAAAGTAATGAATTCATACAGAGAAAAGAAAGAGAATGATTTAATAAAGAAATGAATTAATATAACTATTATAATAGTAAAACAGAACAAACCCAACATTCCCCCGTTTTTATAATATGTATGTTATTAGTCATTTCTTAGTAATCACTAAATGGTAATGTCGGGTGACTGTGATTTTTCCCGCCTACTCCTTACTCCCATGGCTGGTCTGAAAGAGAAAAAACATAATTATATTCGTCCAATTGGTCCTCGGATTTACCGTACTCCTGGACCTCACTGCTTTCCCCAAACCGTCCCATAAGATACAACTCATGTACTTTAGAATTTGTAGGGGCAATTGCAGTAGTTATAAGTCGGCTTAGCAAGGAGCGCAAACGGGATTCTACATCACCCACACAATGTTAGGATAGCGGTAATTGTGCCTATAGTAACCACGAAGGATGTAGCCAAATCTTTAGATTTTCCAAAGGTCTTATCCCACCAATCTGACAATGCGGACGTATCTACTCCAGAGTGCTCTTGCATATTGCGGTTCAGTGTTTGCAGGCCAGTAATGGCCCTGGTGAGAGATCCACTGGGTGACGCGTTGTTCGGTATGAAGGTGCAACATTGTTTTCCAAACATTGCACACACGCCCCCTGTTTCAAGGATCATATCCACCGCTATGCGATTCTGGAACGCCATCAGACTGGTAGCTGCCAGTTGTTCCTTCATGGCCACAAATCCCTGTTCAGTATAATTTCCAAGTTTTGAACATTGTAATGTAAGTAATTTATTCTATCCACATTTTTGTTTGGGGTGATTAGAAGGAAGATAGACTCCCAACCTGCTGCGATCTGATTAGCCAGCTTATACTCATCTGGTACGCCCCAGGGGATGCCAATCGCATCAATGTATGTTGGATCTCCTTCCCTCCATGCCTCTCGACGATGTCGGGAGGGTCGACCCTTCAGCCGAATTATGAGCCGCCAATTGTATCTCCTCCACTGTGGATGGAAAAACAGACATCGGTAAGAGCAGTGAGACCAAAGTACCTAGTCCTGCCGCGTTTCGGCAGGAGTCGTATAATTTATCTACCACCCCGCCACCATAGGCCAGAACGTGGTATCAGGGGTGTAGTTTGTTTTAGAACGCCGGTACACCACGTCATTTATCGCCCCCAGCTTCAGACCATGCCCTGTAAGGTTTAAGCAGGTAAAATGATTAAACAGTGGAAAAATTGACTTCCTATTTACTGCGTAACAGGATAAACACTGTTTCAATATTTTTTTTTTTTTTTTCTTGCCAAGTAGGACACGTTTTTTCATTTGTAAAAACACTTTTCCCCAAAAGAATGGTGATTGAGGGAGTTGTTAGACCCCATCGTTTTTTCCCTTGTCTGGTAGGTTATCCTAATCTTTTGTAAGATGGTTTAGTCTCAATTGAAACTATATGGAGACGTCAAACCCAATATAAAAGAGTTCCCTATAGTTTTATGGTATTGCTTGCTGAGCAATAATCTTTTCAATTAATATTGGTGTTTCCCGTATTTTATTAAGTCAGAAAGTTTATTTTACCCGTCCCCTCAATGTTTCAATTGAGACCACCCTTTTACCAAAGTAGCTCCACCTAGTGCTTGTCCTCTTTACACTCCATTAACAGCGCCCAATTATCCCCCGTTTGGGAAATCCCTGTTTCAGAAATACATTTTCACAGGTTAATATGTCAGTCCAAGCTTTCCAATCTTGACCAATTTCTGCAACAAGGCTTTTCCCAATCTTCAATTTTTTGCTGTTAATGTACCACACATATTTCCCACCATAGATTGCCCCTTTGTATGGCAACCGGGACGTCGCCGAGTCCAAATATATATTTTCATTTTGGAAATTTGATTTAGTAGGTAATGTTAATTAAATGTAAATGTGTATGTTTCTCGGTTTACCCTCCCGTAAGAAGGTGTATCCTCAATTGAAACGCCTCCGCCTTTTTCTCCAACTGGAGAAAACAACCCTACTGTGGAAAGGAATAGAATCACAATCATCATTAATCTCATTGCCCCAAAAGCAATAATTGTTTTCAACATGACTTTTTGTCTTTGTTTAGGGAGTTTTCCTCTTGAAACGTTTCAATTTAGACAACCTTCTTACTGTGGGAAAGGTGCATCCGTGTCCCCTTTCAGTAACAAGGACCCTCCCACTTTGCGTTGCTCCGATGTTTCTTCTTTTATGCTGCTTATCAGCATCCAGTCTTCAAGAATCACCGTCGCTTCGTCCGTTTCCTGTTAAGAAGCAAAATCTCCCTCTGATAGTCTAAATTTGGTGTGTGCGTTTTTTTTTCTCTGATAGATTCGCCTCATCATCCAATTGTCATTGTGTGGTGAATAATAACAATTTGTAAGGTCTACCAAACAGGACTTCATATAAGGTCCGCCAATTGTGGATGGTAGACAACTATTATATTAACAAAATGGGAGCCATTATCACTATAAATAGTTTCTGGAATTCCATATCGTGGAATGATATCCATATGATCTAATAAAATAAAATAAAATCTATATGTATTTTTTTGAAATGGATATGTGGGCATGCATATAGATTTAAACCCTAAGCCTTGTAGTGCCGTTGTAGCAAGGCCACCTCCCCCTTGTCGAGACATAGGTCTTCCCTTGACTCAAGCCCAAATTATTTTCTTTATTGATCTTTTATTGATAGATTATGTCTCGGTGGTCTGCCAATCAAAAAACACAAAAAGACAAACTATCTTTCACGCTCACACTCATAAAAAAAAGAATTTAGTGTGTTCAACCAGTCTAGCATCCATAATTTCATTTTGTGGGAGTAAACTGGAGTACCCGGAGAAAATCCACAAATTCTCGAGGACGCCATGAATACCCCACATTCCGGAAAGTCTGGATCCACCCCGCATTCATTAGTAGATCCTTTAATATACACACCCCCACTCTAGCATTTTAACCGTTTGTAAAAAATTTCCTTCAAGTTTCACACAAAGTTATATCCTCTTTAATGCTATCAGTTTAGCTGTTTGTTCCCCGAATTGAGGTGGCAATAGTTTCACATCTAAGGTTTTTATTTTCACAGCCGCCATGACCTAATGGCCCCCTGTCAGGTTTTTGGAAAATCCCAATTTCCTCTAATAGCATGCCAATCACCTTTTAATGCGGCCATCCAATTTTGTTTCTACTTGTTTCAGGTGATAAGATAATCTCCCCCATTTGTAAAACAAATTCATCCACGCCTAATTTATACAACATGACGCCTACTTGTTTTAGATATGGGGTCCCCAATTTCCCAAAATTTCCCAGAATTAATGTACTACCACATCCTGTCAAAAACCCAAAACGACTAACATAACCTGTTTCTAAGCCAGATTCTGGAATTTGGAGAATTTCTCCTTTCCCTCCCTTATCTAAGCTTGTTATTGCCACTCGTTATCACTGTAACATTCAGGCGTATTAACCCCATCGTTGCTAAAGTTCTCACCAATTTGCATGCCCTTAAAGCAGTAAAAAGCAACGTTATTTGGTTGTATCAATTGACCAATGCTTATCCAATCCGTAATATCCTTAAAGTCACCAATATGACCTGTGACAAAGCATATTTCCTCCCGCCAGGACAACAGACAATGTTCTTTCAAGTGCACTTTGAAAAACATTCCATGTTACTCCATTCTTAGGGAAAATATGCTCATCCTAAACCAATTATTTTATTTACAATTCACCTAATTATTTGGATGAATGCCATGAATTTTATCATGCCACTATTGCATTGTAAATTTCCCATCTGATGTCGTTAACAGCCAAATAATTCAATACCTACTATACTTTGTAAATCACCTCATATGATGTTTACTTAAGACAAGAGTCATTTCCCATAGCCTGTTACCAAAACAAAAATCTACAACAATTAAATTAGAGAAATCAACCTTTTGTTAGACAATTCCTAATTACAAACTTTAATGTTTTAAAAACCTTATCGTCACCAATATACCATAATTTTGTAAATTTTGTCATCCTGGCCTTTTTTTCTTTTAAACATCCAACCTCCTGGATTAAAGTATTTTGAATAATCAAAAAATTCTGAAATAGTATTCATATTATTTTATCCTCCAAAAGCTAGTTTCCTTTAACTAAGAGCCCTTTGAAATCCACAATTGCTCAAAAATGACTATTTTGGTCTATTTCCCAAATCCAAAGCTTTTTACCAAATCAACCTTTTACTAAACAGATTTTCTATCCTCTTAATACATTTCATTTTAAAACCCAAAATATCAATGCGAAAGCATCCGCATAACCTTGCATTTCTTGCAGACCATGTATTGTTCTTATTCTGAAAAGTCCAAACAGAAAACGCAATTAGCCGTTAACTATGACCTCCACTCTTGCTGCGAAAACAGCATTGTTATCTTATGTTTACAAACCAGCTTTTTCCCTGTGCCCAAATACAACGCTTTTTAGAGAAGACAACCATTAAAACGTCAAATTAACCCCTCTTCCGATATTCAACTACATCACAATATTTTTCCAAGACCCCATATATCCAGAATATGTATGCTGCAAGCACAACAATATGGCAAAAACCCATTTTCTGCCCTCAAGTTTGCTTCAGCACCCCCAAGGCCAATTATTATTATTATAATGTCTTCACGGAAGGGATCACAAAATTTTAGTTGTTTACACGGTCCGAACGCTCCCGAAAGCCCAACACAGTTAAATCGTCTGCCCCGCGGCCCACATGTTTCACTCCCATCTAATCAGCAGCCGCTGCACCAGAAACGCTTCCCCCGCAGTTGACACATTTTTTGGCAAGTCTAGAGCATAATAAAAACACAGGTGACATTCCCTGCTAAAATTTAAATGATCATTTTGTATATATTCTTTTGTCTTTTTAAACACCATCTTCCCGTTAGCGGACGGGATCAAAAACCAAGCTGCAATAAGCCATCACATTGCTGTAAATTGACAGTACATATAGGTTATATTAACAAAGCACCACCCGCACTTGGAAATAACCATTCTAATTGTTGTTATACAAGCCCAAGCATCACAAAAAAAACCCAATTTATTGTAATCACAAAACGTCATACCCGGATTAACCAAATCAAATACCAGTGTCCCCATTAATTTTCTAGCTCCCTTTATTTTTGTTAAACTTCCTCCGCGCCCGTCACCTATCTCGGTAAATATTTTCCCCGTCAGCCGAGGAGGCCCCGCTATTTTTTCCTTACCAAACAGTACTTTCCCGCAGCCACGGTCTTAAATATATCCCCGTTATCCGAGGGAGCCCCCACTATTTTCCCAAAATAGTATTTTTAACTTCTCCCCGGCCTTATTTTGCCATTAGTGTCTGTGGAACAAGCTGTTACACTTTCATCCACTCACATATTATTTATATATGTATATTACCTCTATGCATTAGTGCATATATTATCCTGCATTCTATGCATTTTAAGCTGGCCAGCAAACCCATATTTATTTATCCATAAATATAGCTGTGTAATATTTTTAAAGCGCTTTGTCTTTCCAATTTTTTCCAATCCTTACAAGTTAGACGTATTTTTTGGATCGTCATCCAAACCCGCCTTACAACACGTGTTTCCCATATTTTACTTTTATTTTTTGTAGTGAGTTCGTGTGCCTCACACAGTTAACTCTATTATTTATTATTATTATTAATATTATTATTATCTATTCGACTGTATCGACTGTATCTCCTAGGCCTTTCCTAATTTTACTGCAGAAACCACACAAACACCATACAACGTATATTCGTGCCTACCCTTTAGACACAGGACACTCCCCGGCCCCAATATTGTATCTCTAGTACAATATATTCGTGCCTACCCCTGAGACACAGGACACTTTCCAGCAAAGTGCCCCACCGTACCTGCCATTGACTAGTATAAACACAGGGTTTTATCGCCGTCACCCAGGACGCGAAACCAGCCCAACAATGGACCTCACATACAATGTCCCTTTAACGCATTTGGAAACACCTTCACAACATGCAGACATTAATGTGGACTTACCCGAGATCCATCAGATGTCTCCCTCCAGCAGGAAAAGTCTTCAACCGCCGAGAATCCAGGCGCCCCCGTCGAAAAACTCCGGCCCACCAAGGGTTTTGAAGACGCCGTGCGCACGGTCACTTACCAGATGTCGAACAGCAGCGCCTGGGTTCTCGCTCCGGTATATTGACCTCCATGGCTCAGAAGGACCAAAATGTCAGGTTCATTAATAATTACCTTCGTCCATAATTATCAATAACTGCAGGAAGACATCTTATTCAATTATTGACATTTAATTAAATAGAAATGGATACAACAGATAAAAGCCTCCGGAGGGGAGCGTTACAGCAAGTGTCACCTTACAACTTCCGAACGTCTTCCCGAATAGACGTTTTCGTCCCATTCTTATGGTCACAAGTTACAGAGTTGTTGATCATTCCATCACGTATGAGTAAAAACAACATCTGGGACTACAATAACAATCAAAGTATTTTACTCATAACAAAAACAGGGACTAGACCTAACAACATGTAGATTAGAGTAATTATACAACCTCCTTGACCTAAGAATCATATAATATAATCATAATCATATAGTCGTTACATACAGAAAAACCCGAAGTGTACGGTTACATAACGATAACAATATTCTTGTTATTGTCCGAATAGCCCTGTCCTCGTCACCAAGGGCCCACCAAATCTCAAGGACCCAGATTGGGTGGATTATCTGTATAACCATCCTGGAACAGGCTGTCCAGGTTAAAGATGACTTGGTGTGACCTCAACACTTTTGAAAAACAGAAAGAGAATGATTTAACAAAGTAATGAATTAATACAGAGAAAAGAAAGAGAATGATTTAATAAAGAAATGAATTAATATAACTATTATAATAGTAAAACAGAACAAACCCAACAGACACCCATGAAATGTCGAAGAAGATGCGGGGTATGATGCTCACAGCATTTGGTATTCCCAAGCGGTCTCCCAATCAGGTACTAACCAGGCCGAACCATGCTTGGCTTCCGAACTCGGACGAGATCGGGCCTTTTCAGGGTGGTATGGCCGTGAGCGGTACTGCTTTTGCAGATGGACACCCATGAAATGTCGAAAAAGATGCGGGGTATGAAGCTCACAGCACTTGGTATTCCCAAGCGGTCTCCCAATCAGGTACTAACCAGGCCGAACCATGCTTGGCTTCCGAGATCGGACGAGATCGGGCCTTTTCAGGGTGGTATGGCCATGTGAGCGGTACTGCTCTTGCAGATGGACACCCATGAAATGTCGAAAAAGATGCGGGTTATGATGCTCACAGCACCTGGTATTCCCAAGCGGTCTCCCAATCAGGTACTAACCAGGCCGAACCATGCTTGGCTTCCGAGATCGGGCGAGATCGGGCCTTTTCAGGGTGGTATGGCCGTGAGCGGTACTGCACTAGCAGATGGACACCCATGAAATGTCGAAAAAGATGCGGGGTATGATGCTCACAGCACCTGGTATTCCCAAGCGATCTCCCAATCAGGTACTAACCAGGCCGAACCATGCTTGGCTTCCGAGATCGGGCGAGATCGGGCCTTTTCAGGGTGGTATGGCCGTGAGCGGTACTGTTCTTGCAGATGGACACCCATGAAATGTCGAAAAAGATGCGGGGTATGATGCTCACAGCACCTGGTATTCCCAAGCGGTCTCCCAATCAGGTACTAACCAGGCCGAACCATGCTTGGCTTCCGAGATCGGACGAGATCGGGCCTTTTCAGGGTGGTATGGCCGTGAGCGGTACTGCATTAGCAGATGGACACCCATGAAATGTCGAAAAAGATGCGGGGTATGATGCTCACAGCACCTGGTATTCCCAAGCGGTCTCCCAATCAGGTACTAACCAAGCCGAACCATGCTTGGCTTCCGGGATCGGACGAGATCGGGCCTTTTCAGGGTGGTATGGCCGTGAGCGGTACTGCACTAGCAGATGGACACCCATGAAATGTCGAAAAAGATGCGGGGTATGATGCTCACAGCACCTGGTATTCCCAAACGGTCTCCCAATCAGGTACTAACCAGGCCGAAACATGCTTGGCTTCCGAGATCGGGCGAGATCGGGCCTTTTCAGGGTGGTATGGCCGTGAGCGGTACTGCTTTTGCAGATGGACACCCATGAAATGTCGAAAAAGATGCGGGGTATGATGCTCACAGCACGTGGTATTCCCAAGCGGTCTCCCAATCAGGTACTATCCAGGCCGAACCATGCTTGGCTGCCGAGATCGGACGAGATCGGACGAGATCGGGCCTTTTCAGGGTGGTATGGCTGTGAGCGGTACTGCACTAGCAGATGGACACCCATGAAATGTCAAAAAAGATGCGGGGTATGATGCTCACAGCACGCGGTATTCCCAAGCGGTCTCCCAATCAGGTACTAACCAGGCCGAATCATGCTTGTCTTCCGAGATCGGACGAGATCGGGCCTTTTCAGGGTGGTATGGCCGTGAGCGGTGCTGCACTAGCAGATGGACACCCATGAAATGTCGAAAAAGATGCGGGGTATGATACTCACAGCACCTGGTATTCCCAAGCGGTCTCCCAATCAGGTACTAACCAGGCCGAACCATGCTTGGCTTCCGAGATCGGACTAAATCGGGCTTTTTCAGGGTGGTATGGCCGTGAGCAGTACTGCTCCTGCAGATGGACACCCATGAAATGTCGAAAAAGATGCGGGGTATGATGCTCACAGCGCCTGGTATTCCCAAGCGGTCTCCCAATCAGGTACTAATCAGGCCGAACCATGCTTGGCTTCCGAGATCGGACGAGATCGGGCCTTTTCAGGGTGGTATGGCCGTGAGCGGTACTGCACTAGCAGATGGACACCCATGAAATGTCGAAAAAGATGCGGGGTATGATGCTCACAGCACCTGGTATTCCGAAGCGGTCTCCCAATCAGGTACTAAACAGGCCGAACCATGCTTGGCTGCCGAGATCGGACGAGATCGGGCCTTTTCAGGGTGGTATGGCCGTGAGCGGTACTGCATTAGCAGATGGACACCCATGAAATGTCGAAAAAGATGCGGGGTATGATGCTCACAGCACCTGGTATTCCCAAGCGGTCTCCCAATCAGGTACTAACCAAGCCGAACCATGCTTGGCTTCCGGGATCGGACGAGATCGGGCCTTTTCAGGGTGGTATGGCCGTGAGCGGTACTGCACTAGCAGATGGACACCCATGAAATGTCGAAAAAGATGCGGGGTATGATGCTCACAGCACCTGGTATTCCCAAACGGTCTCCCAATCAGGTACTAACCAGGCCGAAACATGCTTGGCTTCCGAGATCGGGCGAGATCGGGCCTTTTCAGGGTGGTATGGCCGTGAGCGGTACTGCTTTTGCAGATGGACACCCATGAAATGTCGAAAAAGATGCGGGGTATGATGCTCACAGCACGTGGTATTCCCAAGCGGTCTCCCAATCAGGTACTATCCAGGCCGAACCATGCTTGGCTGCCGAGATCGGACGAGATCGGACGAGATCGGGCCTTTTCAGGGTGGTATGGCTGTGAGCGGTACTGCACTAGCAGATGGACACCCATGAAATGTCAAAAAAGATGCGGGGTATGATGCTCACAGCACGCGGTATTCCCAAGCGGTCTCCCAATCAGGTACTAACCAGGCCGAATCATGCTTGTCTTCCGAGATCGGACGAGATCGGGCCTTTTCAGGGTGGTATGGCCGTGAGCGGTGCTGCACTAGCAGATGGACACCCATGAAATGTCGAAAAAGATGCGGGGTATGATACTCACAGCACCTGGTATTCCCAAGCGGTCTCCCAATCAGGTACTAACCAGGCCGAACCATGCTTGGCTTCCGAGATCGGACTAAATCGGGCTTTTTCAGGGTGGTATGGCCGTGAGCAGTACTGCTCCTGCAGATGGACACCCATGAAATGTCGAAAAAGATGCGGGGTATGATGCTCACAGCGCCTGGTATTCCCAAGCGGTCTCCCAATCAGGTACTAATCAGGCCGAACCATGCTTGGCTTCCGAGATCGGACGAGATCGGGCCTTTTCAGGGTGGTATGGCCGTGAGCGGTACTGCACTAGCAGATGGACACCCATGAAATGTCGAAAAAGATGCGGGGTATGATGCTCACAGCACCTGGTATTCCGAAGCGGTCTCCCAATCAGGTACTAAACAGGCCGAACCATGCTTGGCTGCCGAGATCGGACGAGATCGGGCCTTTTCAGGGTGGTATGGCCGTGAGCGGTACTGCACTAGCAGATGGACACCCATGAAATGTCGAAAAAGATGCGGGGTATAATGCCCACAGCACCTGGTATTCCCAAGCGGTCTCCCAATCAGGTACAAACCAGGCCGAACTATGCTTGGCTTCCGAGATCGGACAAGATCGGGCCTTTTCAGGGTGGTATGGCCGTGAGCGGTGCTGCACTAGCAGATGGACACCCATGAAATGTCGAAAAAGATGCGGGGTATGATGCTCACTGCACCTGGTATTCCCAAGCGGTCTCCCAATCAGGTACTAACCAGGCCGAACCATGCTTGGCTGCCGAGATCGGACGAGATCGGGCCTTTTCAGGGTGGTATGGCCGTGAGCGGTACTGCTTTTGCAGATGGACACCCATGAAATGTCGAAAAAGATGCGGGGTATGCTGCTCACAGCACCTGGTATTCCCAAGCGGTCTCCCAATCAGGTACTAAACAGGCCGATCCATGCTTGGCTTCCGAGATCGGAGGAGATCGGGCCTTTTCAGGGTGGTATGGCCGTGAGCGGTACTGCTCTTGCAGATGGACACCCATGAAATGTCGAAAAAGATGCGGGGTATGATGCTCACAGCACCTGGTATTCCCAAGCGGTCTCCCAATCAGGTACTAACCAGGCCGAACCATGCTTGGCTTCCGAGATCGGACGAGATCGGGCCTTTTCAGGGTGGTATGGCCGTGAACAGTACTGCACTAGCAGATGGACACCCATGAAATGTCGAAAAAGATGCGGGGCATGGTTCTCACAGCACCTGGTATTCCCAAGCGGTTTCCCAATCTGGTACTAAACAAGCCTAACCATGCTTGGCTTCCGAGATCGGGCGAGATCGGGCCTTTTCAGGGTGGTATGGCCGTGAGCGGGACTGCTTTTGCAGATGGACACCCATGAAATGTCGAAAAAGATGCGGGGTATGATGCTCACAGCACCTGGTATTCCCAAGCGGTCTCCCAACCAGGTACTAACCAGGCCCAACCATGCTTGGCTTCCAAGTTCGGACGAGATCGGGCCTTTTCAGGGTGGTATGGCCGTGAGCAGTACTGCACTGGCAGATGGACACCCATGAAATGTCGAAAAAGATGCGGGGTATGATGCTCACAGCACCTGGTATTCCCAAGCGGTCTCCCAATTAGGTACTAACCAGGCCGAACCATGCTTGGCTTCCGAGATCGGACGAGATCAGGCCTTTTCAGGGTGGTATGGCCGTGAGCGGTACTGCTCTTGCAGATGGACACCCATGAGCTAAAGTATTAATTCGACCTTCTACACCTGCTACCCAAATCAATTGGGATTTGACATTATTCAAAGTCAGTTGGAATATTCAGGTTATAAAAGAGGGGGGAAAAGGCAGGAATATATACAGCTATGTTTTACTTTTGTGCATTTCAGGCCAAATTGGTATTTGTCTTTGAGTCAGCAATAATAACAAAGGAGTAAAGTCAGCTTGATTGCAGTAAGACTTTTTGCACTCTATACACTCAATTTTCACATGTTGTTTTACTTCTGGACGCTGCAAATGGACTGCACATCTGTTGCATCGTGTGTATATATGTGTATTACCGTACTTTGAATTTTGATTTAAACCTTTACAACCCAACTACCTCAGATCAAGCAATTATAATGTAAAGTAGTGGATGTTTAAAAAAAGCACCAAATGCAAAAAGATAACAAAATAACAATACTAAATAGTCAAATAAGCAACTCCATTATTCTTTTAGAGAAAATATCTCAGCGGGGTCAAGTCATTCAATTCAAATCGACTGGTAATCAGATTCAATTAAAGACTAACTGATTGGGTGCAATGTTGTAGTGGCAGCACAACTAAATGAATTCACTGAATTTAAATGGGATTTATAAGTGTTTTCACATTTTATACTGTAAAACAAAAAATCACATAGGATTTATGGTTAAACACTGGAGCTACAGAATTTTACCAGAAATTACATTCAATTGGTATAGCACTTCAATAACCACCAATTTATTGGAACACTATTGTAGATTTTTCATTTCACTGAAACTAAAATTATATTGCTCCACCACCACATGCACACACCCCTTTTTTACTGTATAACTGTCAGGTTCATTAATAATTACCTTCGTCCGTAATTATCAATAACTGCAGGAAGACATCTTATTCAATTATTGACATTTAATTAAATAGAAATGGATACAACAATGGGTAAAAGCCTCCGAAGGGGAGAGTCAGCAAGTGTCACCTTACAACTTCCGAACGTCTCCTCGAATAGACGTTTTCGTCCCATTCTTATGGTCACAAGTTACAGAGTTGTTGATCATTCCATCACGTATGAGTAAAAACAACATCTGGGACTACAATAACAATCTAATAACAAAAACAGGGACTAGACCTAACAACATTTAGATTAGAGTAATTATACAACCTCCTTGACCTAAGAATCATATAATATAATCATAATCATATAATCGTTACATACAGAAAAACCCGAAGTGTACGGTTACATAACGATAACAATATTCTTGTTATTGTCCGAATAGCCCTGTCCTCGTCACCAAGGGCCCACCAAATCTCAAGGACCCAGATTGGGTGGATTGTTTGTATAACCATCCTGGAACAGGCTGTCTAGGTTAAAGATGACTTGGTGTGACCTCAAGACTTTTGAAAAACAGAAAGAGAATGATTTAACAAAGTAATGAATTAATACAAAGAAAAGAAAGAGATTGATTTAATAAAGAAATGAATTAATATAACTATTATAATAGTAAAACAGAATAAACCCAACATTCCCCCGTTTTTATAATATGTATGTTATTAGTCATTTCTTAGTAATCACTAAATGGAAATGTCGGTGACTGCGATTTTATCCGCCTACTCCTTACTCCCATGGCTGGTCTGAAAGAGAAAAAACATAATTATATTCGTCCAATTGGTCCTCGGATTTACCGTACTCCTGGACCTCACTGCTTTCCCCAAACCGTCCCATAAGATACAACTCATGTACTTTAGAATTTGTAGGGGCAATTTCAGTAGTTATAAGTCGGCTTAGCAAGTAGCGCAAACAGGGGATACTACATCACCCACACAATGTTGGGATAGCGGTAATTGTGCCTATAGTCCAAATCTTTAGATTTTCCAAAGGTCTTATCCCACCAATCTGACAATGCGGACGTATCTACTCCAGAGTGCTCTTGCATATTGCGGTTCAGTGTTTGCAGGCCAGTAATGGCCCTGGTGAGAGATCCACTGGGTGACGCGTTGTTCGGTATGAAGGTGCAACATTGTTTTCCAAACATTGCACACACGCCCCCTGTTTCAAGGATCATATCCACCGCTATGCGATTCTGGAACGCCATCAGACTGGTAGCTGCCAGTTGTTCCTTCATGGCCACAAATCCCTGTTCAGTATAATTTCCAAGTTTTGAACATTGTAATGTAAGTAATTTATTCTATCCACATTTTTGTTTGGGGTGATTAGAAGGAAGATAGACTCCCAACCTGCTGCGATCTGATTAGCCAGCTTATACTCATCTGGTACGCCCCGGGGGATGCCAATCGCATCAATGTATGTTGGATCTCCTTCCCTCCATGCCTCTCGACGATGTCGGGAGGGTCGACCCTTCACCTCCGAATTATGAGCCGCCAATTGTATCTCCTCCACTGTGGATGGAAAAACAGACACCGGTAAGAGCAGTGAGACCAAAGTACCTAGTCCTGCCGCGTTTCGGCAGGAGTCGTATAATTTATCTACCACCCCGCCACCATAGGCCAGAACGTGGTATCAGGGGTGTAGTTTGTTTTAGAACGCCGGTACACCACGTCTCATTTATCGCCCCCAGCTTCAGACCATGCCCTGTAAGGTTTAAGCAGGTAAAATGATTAAACAGTGGAAAAATTGACTTCCTATTTACCGCGTAACAGGATAAACACTGCTTCAATATTTTTTCTTGCCAAGTAGGACACGTTTTTTCATTTGTAAAAACACTTTTCCCCAAATGAATGGTGATTGAGGGAGTTGTTAGACCCCATCGTATTTTCCCTTGTCTGGTAGGTTATCCTAATCCTTTGTAAGATGGTTTAGTCTCAATTGAAACCATATGGAGACGTCAAACCCAATATAAAAAAGTTCCCTATAGTTTTATGGTATTGCTTGCTGAGCAATAATCTTTTCAATTAATATTGGTGTTTCCCGTATCTTATTAAGTCAGAAAGTTTATCTTACCCGTCCCCTCAATGTTTCAATTGAGACCACCCTTTTACCAAAGTAGCTCCACATAGTGCTTGCCTTCTTTACACTCCATTAACAGCGCCCAATTATCCCCCGTTTGGGAAATCCCTGTTTCAGAAATAAATTTCACAGGTTAATATGTCAGTCCAAGCTTTCCAATCTTGACCAATTTCTGCAACAAGGCTTTTCCCAATCTTTAATTTTTTGCTGTTAATGTACCACACATATTTCCCACCATCTCTTTTTGTATGGCAACCGGGACGTCGCCGAGTCCAAATATATATTTTCAATGTGGAAATTTGATTTAGTAGGTAATGTTAATTAAATGTAAATGTGTATGTTTCTCGGTTTACCCTCCCGTAAGAAGGTGTATCCTCAATTGAAACGCCTCCGCCTTTTTCTCCAACTGGAGAAAACAACCCTACTGTGGAAAGGAATAGAATCACAATCATCATTAATCTCATTGCCCCAAAAGCAATAATTGTTTTCAACATGACTTTTTGTCTTTGTTTAGGGAGTTTTCCTCTTGAAACGTTTCAATTTAGACAACCTTCTTACTGTGGGAAAGGTGCATCCGTGTCCCCTTTCAGTAACAAGGACCCTCCCACTTTGCGTTGCTCCGATGTTTCTTCTTTTATGCTGCTTATCAGCATCCAGTCTTCAAGAATCACCGTCGCTTCGTCCGTTTCCTGTTGAGAAGCAAAATCTCCCTCTGATAGTCTAAATTTGGTGTGTGCGTTTTTGTTTTTTTTTTCTCTGATAGATTCGCCTCATCATCCAATTGTCATTGTGTAGTGAATAATAACAATTTGTAAGGTCTACCAAACAGGACTTCATATAAGGTCCGCCAATTGTGGATGGTAGACAACTATTATATTAACAAAATGGGAGCCATTATCACTATAAATAGTTTCTGGAATTCCATATCGTGGAATGATATCCATATGATCTAATAAAAATAAAATAAAATCTATATGTATTTTTTGAAATGGATATGTGGGTATGCATATAGATTTAAACCCTAAGCCTTGTAGTGCCGTTGTAGCAAGGCCACCTCCCCCTTGTCGAGACATAGGTCTTCCCTTGACTCAAGCCCAAATTATTTTCTTTATTGATCTTTTATTGATAGATTATGTCTCGGTGGTCTGCCAATCAAAAAACACAAAAAGACAAACTATCATTCACGCTCACACTCATAAACAGAAGAATTTAGTGTGTTCAACCAGTCTAGCATCCATAATTTCATTTTGTGGGAGTAAACTGGAGTACCCGGAGAAAATCCACAAATTCTCGAGGACGCCATGAATACCCCACATTCCGGAAGGTCTGGATCCACCCCGCATTCATTAGTAGATCCTTTAATATACACACCCCCACTCTAGCATTTTAACCGTTTGTAAAAAATTACCTTCAAGTTTCACACAAAGTTATATCCTTTTTAATGCTATCAGTTTAGCTGTTTGTTCCCCGAATTGAGGTGGGAATAGTTTCACATCTAAGGTTTTTATTTTCACAGCCGCCATGACCTAATGGCTCCCTATCAGGTTTTTTGGAAAATCCCAATTCCCTCTAATAGCATGCCAATCACCTTTTAATGCGGCCATCCAATTTTGTTTCTACTTGTTTCAGGTGATAAGATAATCTCCCCCATTTGTAAAACTAATTCATCCACGCCTATTTTATACAACATGACGCCTATGGCCTTTATTACGTCGCCTTGACTCCAAATTCTATGAACCAAGATAACACGCCTAATTTGTAAGCGAATTTCGCCCATCCCATTTTGTTCATAGACAACCCATCTACCTAAAGCGTCACTTGTTTCAAAACATGAAAGGCCCCACTAGAATTCGTGCATCCAGCGCCAAATAGAGCCTATTTACACATTTGTCTCAAACTTGTTTTAGATATGGGGTCCCCAATTTCCCAAAATTTCCCAGAATTTATGTACTACCACATCCTGTCAAAAACCCAAAACGACTAACATAACCTGTTTCTAAGCCAGATTCTGGAATTTGGAGAATTTCTCCTTTCCCTCCCTTATCTAAGCTTGTTATTGTCACTCGTTATCACTGTAACATTCAGGCGTATTAACCCCATCGTTGCTAAAGTTCTAACCAATTTGCATGCCCTTAAAGCCGTAAAAGCAACGTTATTTGGTTGTATCAATTGACCAATGCTTATCCAATCCGTAATATCCTTAAAGTCATCAATATGACCTGTGACAAAGCATATTTCCTCCTGCCAGGACAACAGACAATGTTCTTTCAAGTGCACTTTGAAAAACATTCCATGTTACTCCATTCTTAGGGAAAATATGCTCATCCTAAACCAATTATTTTATTTACAATTCACCTAATTATTTGGATGAATGCCATGAATTTTATCATGCCACTATTGCATTGTAAATTTCCCATCTGATGTCGTTAACAGCCAAATAATTCAATACCTACTATACTTTGTAAATCACCTCATATGTTGTTTACTTAAGACACGAGTCATTTCCCATAGCCTGTTACCAAAACAAAAATCTACAACAATTAAATGAGAGAAATCAACCTTTTGTTAGACAATTCCTAATTACAAACTTTAATGTTTTAAAAACCTTATCGTCACCAATATACCATAATATTGTAAATTTTTTCATCCTGGCCTTTTTTTCTTTTAAACAGCCAACCTCCTGGATTAAAGTATTTTGAATAATCAAAAAATTCTGAAATAGTATTAATATTATTTTATCCTCCAAAAGCTAGTTTCCTTTAACTAAGAGCCCTTTGAAATCCACAATTGCTCAAAAATGACTATTTTGGTCTATTTCCCAAATCCAAAGCTTTTTACCAAATCAACCTTTTACTGAACAGATTTTTTCTATCCTCTTAATACATTTCATTTTAAAACCCAAAATATCAATGCGAAAGCATTCGCATAACCTTGCATTTCTTGCAGCCCATGTATTGTTCTTATTCTGAAAAGTCCAAACAGAAAACGCAATTAGCCGTTAACTATGACCTCCACTCTTGCTGCGAAAACAGCATTGTTATCTTATGTTTACAAACCAGCTTTTTCCCTGTGCCCAAATACAACGCTTTTTAGAGAAGACAACCATTAAAACGTCAAATTAACCCCTCTTCCGATATTCAACTACATAACAATATTTTTCCAAGACCCCATATATCCAGAATATGTATGCTGCAAGCACAACAATATGGCAAAAACCCATTTTCTGCCCTCAAGTTTGCTTCAGCACCCCCAAGGCCAATTATTATTATTATAATTTTCTTCACGGAAGGGATCACAAAATTTTTGTCGTTTACACGGACCGAACGCTCCCGAAAGCCCAACACAGTTAAATCGTCTGCCCCGCGGCCCACATGTTTCACTCCCATCTAATCAGCAGCCGCTGCACCAGAAACGCTTCCCCCGCAGTCGACACATTTTTTGGCAAGTCTAGAGCATAATAAAAACACAGGTGACATTCCCTGCTAAACATTTAAATGATCATTTTGTATATATTCTTTTGTCTTTTTAAACACCATCTTCCCGTTAGCGGACGGGATCAAAAACCAAGCTGCAATAAGCCATCACATTGTTGTAAATTGACAGTACATATAGGTTATATTAACAAAGCACCACCAGCACTTGGAAATAACCATTCTAATTGTTGTTATACAAGCCCAAGCATCACAAAAAACCCAATTTATTGTAATCACAAAACGTCATACCCGGATTAACCAAATTAAATACCAGTGTCCCCATTAATTTTCTAGCTCCCTTTATTTTTGTTAAACTTCCTCCGCGCCCGTCACCTATCTCGGTAAATATTTTCCCCGTCAGCCGAGGAGGCCCCGCTATTTTTTCCTTACCAAACAGCACTTTCCCGCCGCCACGGTCTTAAATATATCCCCGTTATCCGAGGGAGCCCCCACTATTTTCCCAAAATAGTATTTTTTAACTTCTCCCCGGCCTTATTTCGCCATTAGTGTCTGTGGAACAAGCTGTTACACTTTTATCCACTCACATATTATTTATATATGTATATTACCTCCATTAGTGTCTGTGGAACAAGCTGTTACACTTTTATCCACTCACATATTATTTATATATGTATATTACCTCTATGCATTAGTGCATATATTATCCTGCATTTTATGCATTTTAAGCTGGCCAGCAAACCCATATTTATTTATCCATAAATATAGCTGTGTAATATTTTTAAAGCGCTTTGTCTTTCCAATTTTTTCCAATCCTTACAAGTTAGACGTATTTTTTGGATCGTCATCCAAACCCGCCTTACAACACGTGTTTCCCATATTTTACTTTTTTGTAGTGAGTTCGTGTGCCTCACAGAGTTAACTTTATTATATCTATTTTTATTATTATCACTCCTTCGACTGTATTTCCTAGGCTTATCTTAATTTTACTGCAGAAACCACACAAACAACATACAACGTATATTCGTGCCTACCCTTTAGACACAGGACACTCCCCGGCCCCAATATTGTACCTCTAGTACAATATATTCGTGCCTACCCCTGAGACACAGGACACTTTCCAGCAAAGTGCCCCACCGTACCTGCCATTGACTAGTATAAACACAGGGTTTTATCGCCGTCACCCAGGACGCGAAACCAGCCCAACCAATGGGCCTCACATACAATGTCCCTTTAACGCATTTGTAAACACCTTCACAACATGCAGACATTAATGTGGACTTACCCGAGATCCATCAGATGTCTCCCTCCAGCAGGAAAAGTCTTCAACCGCCGAGAATCCAGGCGCCCCCGTCGAAAAACTCCGGCCCACCAAGGGTTTTGAAGACGCCGTGCGCACGGTCACTTACCAGATGTCGAACAGCAGCGCCTGGGTTCTCGCTCCGGTATATTGACCTCCATGGCTCGAAGGACCAAAATGTCAGGTTCATTAATAATTACCTTCGTCCGTAATTATCAATAACTGCAGGAAGACATCTTATTCAATTATTGACATTTAATTAAATAGAAATGGATACAACAATGGGTAAAAGCCTCCGAAGGGGAGAGTCAGCAAGTGTCACCTTACAACTTCCGAACGTCTCCTCGAATAGACGTTTTCGTCCCATTCTTATGGTCACAAGTTACAGAGTTGTTGATCATTCCATCACGTATGAGTAAAAACAACATCTGGGACTACAATAACAATCTAATAACAAAAACAGGGACTAGACCTAACAACATTTAGATTAGAGTAATTATACAACCTCCTTGACCTAAGAATCATATAATATAATCATAATCATATAATCGTTACATACAGAAAAACCCGAAGTGTACGGTTACATAACGATAACAATATTCTTGTTATTGTCCGAATAGCCCTGTCCTCGTCACCAAGGGCCCACCAAATCTCAAGGACCCAGATTGGGTGGATTGTTTGTATAACCATCCTGGAACAGGCTGTCTAGGTTAAAGATGACTTGGTGTGACCTCAAGACTTTTGAAAAACAGAAAGAGAATGATTTAACAAAGTAATGAATTAATACAAAGAAAAGAAAGAGATTGATTTAATAAAGAAATGAATTAATATAACTATTATAATAGTAAAACAGAATAAACCCAACAATAACTCTAGCAACCACAAGTATTTTATTTTTATTTTTTTAAGAAGAAAATGACTGACTATTCTTCTGTCTGTTCAGATATCACTACTTTTACATGATAAGAGAAGTAATTTTTAGAGAAGGCTCAGCAAAATACCCAGCATTCAATAGTACTGGCATGCTGGATCTTGCAAACTACACTCCTCAACTGCACGGAAAAAAAATAGAAAAAAACAGTCATACATTGTCTGCAGTACTTTCCACTCATTCGCTTACACTTTGTACTCCATCCTTTCTACACAAAAAGCATCATCCCGCTGTTACAGAGTAAAGAAGGTTGCACAGAGTCCTTTTCTTGCTGTTCTGTCTCTTTAGAACAGAAGGACACTTTGCGCTTCACAGAATGCAAGTCTACAAGTACTGCTGCTTAGATGTGGTTGAATGTTAGGCCCCTAAGAAATACATGTGAAGCAACAGCAATGCTTTACAAGGTGTCTATTGTTTATATAAATAAACATAAAACAGGTTACGAAAACATGCTGTAAAATCCAAATCATATTTTATCATAGTTTCACATGCTTAAACTAATAGTAATTGTTTAGTATAAATGATCGTCATGTGAAAGACATTGTTTAGTATTCTTTCATTCATTCATTCTCTCAACCGCTTATCCTCACAAGGGTCACGGGGGGTGCTAAGGCCTATCCCAGCTATCTACGGGCACCAGGCGGGGGACAAAAGAATGAACATAATTTAAAGTAATTGCTCTACAGTTGTACTGCATACCGGAGGTCATTTAATTCATTCAGATCAAGAACCTCAAATAACATATCGGCTGGTATTGTTGGAGATGGAAATCCAACTCATTTTATCTCTGAGGGCTAGCTGCGAATGCACTTGCATTATGTCAGTAAAATTCTAGAAATCATAGCGAAAGGGTTATTTTTCAAGAAAATCTGTTCCCGAAAGACCGACAAATTGTCTTTATTTGATGCTCTTGTCAGGAGAGGTTGGATTGCCTTTCCTGGCATGACGACACGATAACTATCAGCTGTCACTAATTACGTGATTAGATTATTTTTGGCGTCACTGGACAAGGTCCAAGTGGACATGGGGAAGCTGGAGCACCTCTTTGAGTCCAGGGCCAAAGAGACGCCATGGGCCAAGAAAGCGCCAGAGAGCAAAAAGTCCGAGATCCTGGTTCTGGACTCCAAGCGGAGCACCGCCATCAACATCGGGATGACGGTCCTGCCCGCCGTTCACGTCATCAAGAGCGCCATCCTCAACTTTGACGACTTTGCCATCAACAAGGAGGGTGTGGAGAAGATCCTGAGCATGACGCCCACAGAGGAGGAGAAGCAGAAGATCCGCGAGGCTCGCTCGGCCAATCCCGACGTTCCCCTGGGGACGGCCGAGGAATTCCTCTCGGGCCTGGCTTCCGTCAGCGCCTTGACCCCCCGCCTGCAGCTGTGGTCTTTCAAACTCAACTATGAGGCACTCGAGCAGGAGATCGCCGAGCCCCTGTTTGACCTGAAGTTGGGCATGGAGCAGCTGGCCGGCAACCGGACCTTCAAGAAGATCCTGGCCACGCTGCTGGCCGTGGGGAACTTCCTCAACGGGTGTCCTCCTCACCAGAATCTTCAGGCTCCCTCCATGGTGAATCAATTCCTCTGGGCATAGGCATAAGATAACTTGGGCGCTCTCTGGTGGTTGTACGCACCTGGGCATCATGATGAAACGGTAAAGGCTTCCCAGGGCGACGTGCATAGCAGTGGTGGGGCGTACGAGTACGCTGCGGCTCTAACTCTTCTACCAGCTGTGGCTCATCTCTAGAAATGATGTGCCTGAGAGCCCCGCACCACGGTGTGTCCATTACAAAATTCCTAAACGATTCTGAGGGGTTTCTTATACATTCCAAGCAGTCCGGTGTCTTCGAGGTGGATGGTTTGCGTCGCCGAGTGCGTCGGCGCGAGCGTGGGTGGCGCTCCGCTGGGTCCATAATGGTTGGATCGTGCTGTTACGATTTCGCCGCGTAGTGCGACGCGATCGTAGGGTAAGTTGAACCCAGATGCAGAGTCGCCGAAGTAATTGGAAAGGTGAGGCAGATCTGTAGCTCTTGTTGGTTGATTTAATAAACGGGGTAACATAACTTAAACAACTTGGCTTGACCACTCATTACAAACGAACTGAACATGCGGCGTGGCGTCAATGGAAACAGCAATTACTACGAGGATTAACAGGAAACAAAACCAGAACTTAACCAGTCGATCCAACCGCGCCCACAGAAAATCATAATGCTTAAATACCAAAAATAATCTAATCACGTAATTAGTGACAGCTGATAGTTATCGTGACGTCATGCCAGGAAAGGCAATCCAACCACTCCTGACAGCTCTGAGTGATTTTGGATCCTTTGTTTCTCCCCCAAGTAATGAGGACATGTTCTTTTTAAGATAGCTCTCCATCTAAGTCCTACTATAGGTCCAGTCTTGGTAAAAGGTGCATGATGACAACTGATCTATCTGAAATCCAGAATTTGATCTGGATTTCAGATAGATCACCCATGAAATGTCGAAAAAGATGCGGGGTATGATGCTCACAGCACCTGGTATTCCCAAGCGGTCTCCCAATCAGGTACTAACCAGGCCAAACCATGCTTGGCTTCCGAGATAGGACGAGATCGGGCCTTTTCAGGGTGGTATGGCCGTAAGCAGTACTGCTCTTGCAGATGGACACCCATGAAATGTCGAAAAAGATGCGGGGTATGATGCTCACCGCACCTGGTATTCCCAAGCGGTCTCCCAATCAGGTACTAACCAGGCCGACCCATGCTTGGCTGCCGAGATCGGACGAGATCGGGCGAGATCGGGCCTTATCAGGGTGGTATGGCCGTGAGCGGTACTGCACTAGCAGATGGACACCCATGAAATGTCGCAAAAGATGCGGGGTATGATGCTCTCAGCACCTGGTATTCCCAAGCGGTCTCCCAACCAGGTACTAACCAGGCCGAACAATGCTTGACTTCCGAGATCGGACGAGATCGGGCCTTTTCAGGGTGGTACGGCCGTAAGCGGTACTGCTCTTGCAGATGGACACCCATGAAATGTCGAAAAAGATGCGGGGTATGATGCTCACAGCACCTGGTATTCCCAAGCGGTCTCCCAATCAGGTACTAAACAGGCCGAACCATGCTTGGCTGCAGAGATCGGACGAGATAGGGCCTTTTCAGGGTGGTATGGCCGTAAGCGGTACTGCACTAGCAGATGGACACCCATGAAATGTCGAAAAAGATGCGGGGTATGATGCTCACAGCACCTGGTATTCCCAAGCGGTCTCCCAATCAGGTACTAAACAGGCCGAACCATGCTTGGCTTCCAAGATCGGACGAGATCGGGCCTTTTCAGGGTGGTATGGCCGTGAGCGGTACCGCTCCTGCAGATGGACACCCATGAAATGTCGAAAAAGATGCGGGGTATGATGCTCACAGCACCTGGTATTCCCAAGCGGTCTCCCAATCAGGTACTAAACAGGCCGAACCATGCTTGGCCTCGAAGATCGGACGAGATCGGGCCTTTTCAGGGTGGTATGGCCGTGAGCGATACTGCACTTGCAGATGGACACCCATGAAATGTCGAAAAGATGCGGGGTATGATGCTCACAGCACCTGGTATTCCCAAGCGGTCTCCCAATCAGGTACTAAACAGGCCGAACCATGCTTGGCTTCCGAGATCGGACGAGATCGGGCCTTTTCAGGGTGGTATGGCCGTGAGCGGTACTGCACCAGCAGATGGACACCCATGAAATCTCGAAAAAGATGCGGGGTATGATGCTCACAGCACCTGGTATTCCCAAGCGGTCTCCCAATCAGGTACTAAACAGGCCGAACCATGCGTGGCTTCCGAGATCGGACAAGATCGGGCCTTTTCAGGGTGGTATGGCCGTGAGCGGTACTGCACTAGCAGATGGACACCCATGAAATATCGAAAAAGATGCGGGGTATGATGCTCACAGCACCTGGTATTCCCAAGCGGTCTCCCAATCAGGTACTAACCAGGCCGAACCATGCTTGGCTTCCGAGATCGGACGAGATCGGGCCTTTTCAGGGTGGTATGGCCGTGAGCGGTACTGCACTAGCAGATGGACACCCATGAAATCTCGAAAAAGATGCGGGGTATGATGCTCACAGCACCTGGTATTCCCAAGCGGTCTCCCAATCAGGTACTAAACAGGCCGAACCATGCGTGGCTTCCGAGATCGGATGAGATCGGGCCTTTTCAGGGTGGTATGGCCGTGAGCGGTACTGCTCTTGCAGATGGACACCCATGAAATGTCGAAAAAGATGCTGGGTATGATGCTTACAGCACCTGGTATTCCCAAGCGGTCTCCCAATCAGGTACTAACCAGGCCGAACCATGCTTGGCTTCCGAGATCGGACGAGATCGGGCCTTTTCAGGGTGGTATGGCCGTGAGCGGTACTGCACTAGCAGATGGACACCCATGAAATGTCGAAAAAGATGCGGGGTATGATGCTCACAGCACCAGGTATTCCCAAGCGGTCTCCCAATCAGGTACTAACCAGGCCGAACCATGCTTGGCTTCCGATATCGGACGAGATCGGGCCTTTTCAGGATGGTATGGCCGTGTGCGGTAATGCACTAGCAGATGGACACCCATGAAATGTCGAAAAAGATGCGGGGTATCATGCTCACAGCACCTGGTATTCCCAAGCGGTCTCCCAATCAGGTACTAACCAGGCCGAACCATGCTTGGCTTCCGAAATCGGACGAGATCGGGCCTTTTCAGGGTGGTATGGCCGTGGGCGGTACTGCACTAGCAGATGGACACCCATGAAATGTCGAAAAAGATGCGGGGTATGATGCTCACAGCACCTGGGATTCCCAAGCGGTCTCCCAATCAGGTACTAACCAGGCCGAACCATGCTTGGCTTCCGAGATCGGACGAGATCGAGCCTTTTCAGGGTGGTATGGCCGTGAGCGGTATCGCTCTTGCAGATGGACACCCATGAAATGTCGTAAAAGATGCGGGGTATGATGCTCACAGCACCTGGTATTCCCAAGCGGTCTCCCAATCAGGTACTAAACAGGCCGAACCATGCTTGGCTGCCGAGATCGGACGAGATCGGGCCTTATCAGGGTTGTATGGCCATGAGCGGTACTGCACTAGCAGATGGACACCCATGAAATGTCGAAAAAGATGCGGGGTATGATGCTCACAGCACCTGGTATTCCCAAGCGGTCTCCCAATCAGGTACTAACCAGGCCGAACCATGCTTGACTGCCGAGATCGGACGAGATCAGGCGAGATCGGGCCTTATCAGGGTGGTATGGCCGTGAGCGGTACTGCTCTTGCAGATGGACACCCATGAAATGTCGAAAAAGATGCGGGGTATGATGCTCACAGCACCTGGTATTCCCAAGCGGTCTCCCAATCAGGTACTAACCAGGCCGAACCATGCTTGGCTGCCGAGATCGGACGAGATCGGACGAGATCGGGCCTTATCAGGGTGGTATGGCCGTGAGCGGTACTGCTCTTGCAGATGGACACCCATGAAATGTCGAAAAAGATGCGGGGTATAATGCTCACAGGACCTGGCATTCCCAAGCGGTCTCCCAATCAGGTACTAACCAGGCCGAACCCTGCTTGGCTTCCGAGATCGGACGAGATCGGGCCTTTTCAGGGTGGTATGGCCGTGAGCGGTACTGGTCTTGCAGATGGACACCCATGAAATGTCGAAAAAGATGCGGGGTATGATGCTCACAGCACCTGGTATTCCCAAGCGGTCTCCCATTCAGGTACTAACCAGGCCGAACCATGCTTGGCTGCCGAGATCGGACGAGATCGGGCGAGATCGGGCCTTATCAGGGTGATATGGCCGTGAGCGGTACTGCTCTTGCAGATGGACACCCATGAAATGTCGAAAAAGATGCGGGGTATGATGCTCACAGCACCTGGTATTCCCAAGCGGTCTCCCAATCACGTACTAAACAGGCCGAACTATGCTTGACTTCCGAGATCGGACGAGATCGGGCCTTTACAGGGTGATATGGCCTTGAGCAGTACTGCTCTTGCAGATGGACACCCATGAAATGTCGAAAAAGATGCGGGGCATGGTTCTCACAGCACCTGGTATTCCCAAGCGGTCTCCCAATCAGATACTAACCAGGCCGAACCATGCTTGGCTTCCGAGACCGGACGAGATCGAACGAGATCGGGCCTTTTCAGGGTGGTATGGCCGTGAGCGGTACTGCTCTTGCAGATGGACACCCATGAAATGTCGAAAAAGATGCGGGGTATGATGCTCACAGCACCTGGTATTCCGAAGCGGTCTCCCAATCAGGTACTAACCAGGCCGAACCATGCTTGGCTGCCGAGATCGGACGAGATCGGGCCTTATAAGGGTGGTATGGCCGTGAGCGGTACTGCTATTGCAGATGGACACCAATGAAAAGTCGAAAAAGATGCGGGGTATGATGCTCACAGCACCTGGTATTCCCAAGCGGTCTACCAATCAGGCACTAACCAGGCCGAACAATGCTTGGCTGCCGAGATCGGACGAGATCGGGCCTTTTCAGGGTGGTATGGCCGTGAGCGGTACTGCTATTGCAGATGGACACCAATGAAAAGTCGAAAAAGATGCGGGGTATAATGCTCACAGCACCTGGTATTCCCAAGCGGTCTACCAATCAGGTACTAAACAGGACGAACCATGCTTGGCTTCCAAGATCGGACGAGATCGGGCCTTTTCAGGGTGGTATGGCCGTGAGCGATACTGCTCCTGCAGATGGACACCCATGAAATGTCGAGAAAGATGCGGGGTATGATGCTCACAGCACCTGGTATTCCCAAGCGGTCACCCAATCAGGTACTAACCAGGCCGAACCATGCTTGGCTTCCGAGATCGGACGAGATCGGGCCTTTTCAGGGTGGTATGGCCGTGAGCGGTACTGTACTAGCAGATGGACACCCATGAAATGTCGAAAAAGATGCGGGGTATGATGCTCACAGCACCTGGTATTCCCAAGCGGTCTCCCAATCAGGTACTAACCAGGCCGAACCATGCTTGGCTTCCGAGATCGGACAAGATCGGGCCTTTTCAGGGTGGTATGGCCGTGAGCGGTACTGCTCTTGCAGATGGACACCCATGAAATGTCGAAAAAGATGCGGGGTATGATGCTCACAGCACCTGGTATT
The DNA here is from genome assembly GCF_051989575.1 of Stigmatopora nigra. Classification (NCBI taxonomy): domain Eukaryota; kingdom Metazoa; phylum Chordata; class Actinopteri; order Syngnathiformes; family Syngnathidae; genus Stigmatopora; species Stigmatopora nigra. Next base: position 2,827,582 of record NW_027551603.1, read on the forward strand.
CCCAAGCGGTCTCCCAATCAGGTACTAAACAGGCCGAACTATGCTTGGCTGCCGAGATCAGACGAGATCGGGCCTTTTCGGGGTGGTATGGCCGTGAGCGGTACTGCTTTTGCAGATGGACACCCATGAAATGTCGATAAAGATGCGGGGTATGATGCTCACAGCACCTGGTATTCCCAAGCGGTCTCCCAATCAGGTACTAACCAGGCCGAACCATGCTTGGCTTCCGAGATCGGGCGAGATCGGGCCTTTTCAGGGTGGTATGGCCGTGAGCTGTACTGCTCTTGCAGATGGACACCCATGAAATGTCGAAAAAGATGCGGGGTATGATGCTCACAGCACCTGGTATTCCCAAGCGGTCTCCCAATCAAGTAGTAAACAGGCCGAACCATGCTTGGCTTCCAAGATCGGACGAGATTGGGCCTTTTCAGGGTGGTATGGCCGTGAGTAGTACTGCTCATGCAGATGGACACCCATGAAATGTCGAAAAAAATGCGGGGTATGATGCTCACAGCACCTGGTATTCCCAAGAGGTCTCCCAATCAGGTACTAAACAGGCCGAACCATGCTTGGCTTCCGAGATCGGACGAGATCAGGCCTTTTCAGGGTGGTATGGCCGTGAGCGGTACTGCTCTTGCAGATGGACACCCATGAGCTAAAGTATTAATTCGACCTTCTACACCTGCTACCCAAATCAATTGGGATTTGACATTATTCAAAGTCAGTTGGAATATTCAGGTTATAAAAGAGGGGGGAAAAGGCAGGAATATATACAGCTATGTTTTACTTTTGTGCATTTCAGGCCAAATTGGTATTTGTCTTTGAGTCAGCAATAATAACAAAGGAGTAAAGTCAGCTTGATTGCAGTAAGACTTTTTGCACTCTATACACTCAATTTTCACATGTTGTTTTACTTCTGGACGCTGCAAATGGACTGCACATCTGTTGCATCGTGTGTATATATGTGTATTACCGTACTTTGAATTTTGATTTAAACCTTTACAACCCAACTACCTCAGATCAAGCAATTATAATGTAAAGTAGTAGATGTTTAAAAAAAGCACCAAATGCAAAAAGATAACAAAATAACAATACTAAATAGTCAAATAAGCAACTCCATTATTCTTTTAGAGAAAATATCTCAGCGGGGTCAAGTCATTCAATTCAAATCGACTGGTAATCAGATTCAATTAAAGACTAACTGATTGGGTGCAATGTTGTAGTGGCAGCACAACTAAATGAATTCACTGAATTTAAATGGGATTTGTAAGTGTTTTCACATTTTATACTGTAAAACAAAAAATCACATAGGATTTATGGTTAAACACTGGAGCTACAGAATTTTACCAGAAATTACATTCAATTGGTATAGCACTTCAATAACCACCAATTTATTGGAACACTATTGTAGATTTTTCATTTCACTGAAACTAAAATTATATTGCTCCACCACCACATGCACACACCCCTTTTTTACTGTATAACTCTAGCAACCACAAGTATTTTATTTTTATTTTTTTAAGAAGAAAATGACTGACTATTCTTCTGTCTGTTCAGATATCACTACTTTTACATGATAAGAGAAGTAATTTTTAAAGAAGGCTCAGCAAAATACCCAGCATTCAATAGTACTGGCATGCTGGATCTTGCAAACTACACTCCTCAACTGCACGGAAAAAAAATAGAAAAAAACAGTCATACATTGTCTGCAGTACTTTCCACTCATTCGCTTACACTTTGTACTCCATCCTTTCTACACAAAAAGCATCATCCCGCTGTTACAGAGTAAAGAAGGTTGCACAGAGTCCTTTTCTTGCTGTTCTGTCTCTTTAGAACAGAAGGACACTTTGCGCTTCACAGAATGCAAGTCTACAAGTACTGCTGCTTAGATGTGGTTGAATGTTAGGCCCCTAAGAAATACATGTGAAGCAACAGCAATGCTTTACAAGGTGTCTATTGTTTATATAAATAAACATAAAACAGGTTACGAAAACATGCTGTAAAATCCAAATCATATTTTATCATAGTTTCACATGCTTAAACTAATAGTAATTGTTTAGTATAAATGATCGTCATGTGAAAGACATTGTTTAGTATTCTTTCATTCATTCATTCTCTCAACCGCTTATCCTCACAAGGGTCACGGGGGGTGCTAAGGCCTATCCCAGCTATCTACGGGCACCAGGCGGGGGACAAAAGAATGAACATAATTTAAAGTAATTGCTCTACAGTTGTACTGCATACCGGAGGTCATTTAATTCATTCAGATCAAGAACCTCAAATAACATATCGGCTGGTATTGTTGGAGATGGAAATCCAACTCATTTTATCTCTGAGGGCTAGCTGCGAATGCACTTGCATTATGTCAGTAAAATTCTAGAAATCATAGCGAAAGGGTTATTTTTCAAGAAAATCTGTTCCCGAAAGACCGACAAATTGTCTTTATTTGATGCTCTTGTCAGGAGAGGTTGGATTGCCTTTCCTGGCATGACGTCACGATAACTATCAGCTGTCACTAATTACGTGATTAGATTATTTTTGGCGTCACTGGACAAGGTCCAAGTGGACATGGGGAAGCTGGAGCACCTCTTTGAGTCCAGGGCCAAAGAGATGCCATGGGCCAAGAAAGCGCCAGAGAGCAAAAAGTCCGAGATCCTGGTTCTGGACTCCAAGCGGAGCACCGCCATCAACATCGGGATGACGGTCCTGCCCGCCGTTCACGTCATCAAGAGCGCCATCCTCAACTTTGACGACTTTGCCATCAACAAGGAGGGTGTGGAGAAGATCCTGAGCATGACGCCCACAGAGGAGGAGAAGCAGAAGATCCGCGAGGCTCGCTCGGCCAATCCCGACGTTCCCCTGGGGACGGCCGAGGAATTCCTCTCGGGCCTGGCTTCCGTCAGCGCCTTGACCCCCCGCCTGCAGCTGTGGTCTTTCAAACTCAACTATGAGGCACTCGAGCAGGAGATCGCCGAGCCCCTGTTTGACCTGAAGTTGGGCATGGAGCAGCTGGCCGGCAACCGGACCTTCAAGAAGATCCTGGCCACGCTGCTGGCCGTGGGGAACTTCCTCAACGGGTGTCCTCCTCACCAGAATCTTCAGGCTCCCTCCATGGTGTATCAATTCCTCTGGGCATAGGCATAAGATAACTTGGGCGCTCTCTGGTGGTTGTACGCACCTGGGCATCATGATGAAACGGTAAAGGCTTCCCAGGGCGACGTGCATAGCAGTGGTGGGGCGTACGAGTACGCTGCGGCTCTAACTCTTCTACCAGCTGTGGCTCATCTCTAGAAATGATGTGCCTGAGAGCCCCGCACCACGGTGTGTCCATTACAAAATTCCTAAACGATTCTGAGGGGTTTCTTATACATTCCAAGCAGTCCGGTGTCTTCGAGGTGGATGGTTTGCGTCGCCGAGTGCGTCGGCGCGAGCGTGGGTGGCGCTCCGCTGGGTCCATAATGGTTGGATCGTGCTGTTACGATTTCGCCGCGTAGTGCGACGCGATCGTAGGGTAAGTTGAACCCAGATGCAGAGTCGCCGAAGTAATTGGAAAGGTGAGGCAGATCTGTAGCTCTTGTTGGTTGATTTAATAAACGGGGTAACATAACTTAAACAACTTGGCTTGACCACTCATTACAAACGAACTGAACATGCGGCGTGGCGTCAATGGAAACAGCAATTACTACGAGGATTAACAGGAAACGAAACCAGAACTTAACCAGTCGATCCAACCGCGGTCACAGAAAATCATAATGCTTAAATACCAAAAATAATCTAATCACGTAATTAGTGACAGCTGATAGTTATCGTGACGTCATGCCAGGAAAGGCAATCCAACCACTCCTGACAGCTCTGAGTGATTTTGGATCCTTTGTTTCTCCCCCAAGTAATGAGGACATGTTCTTTTTAAGATAGCTCTCCATCTAAGTCCTACTATAGGTCCAGTCTTAGTAAAAGGTGCATGATGACAACTGATCTATCTGAAATCCAGAATTTGATCTGGATTTCAGATAGATCACCCATGAAATGTCGAAAAAGATGCGGGGTATGATGCTCACAGCACCTGGTATTCCCAAGCGGTCTCCCAATCAGGTACTAACCAGGCCGTACCATGCTTGGCTTCCGAGATCGAACGAGATCGGGCCTTTTCAGGGTGGTATGGCCGTGAGCGGTACTGCTCCTGCAGATGGACACCCATGAAATGTCGAAAAAGATGCGGGGTATGATGCTCACTGTACCTGGTATTCCCAAGCGGTCTCCCAATCAGGTACTAACCAGGCCAAACCATGCTTGGCTTCCGAGATCGGACGAGATCGGGCCTTTTCAGGGTGGTATGGCCGTGAGCGGTACTGCTTTTGCAGATGGACACCCGTGAAATGTCGAAAAAGATGCGGGGTATGCTGCTCACAGCACCTGGTATTCCCAAGCGGTCTCCCAATCAGGTACTAAACAGGCCGAACCATGCTTGGCTTCCGAGATCGGAGGAGATCGGGCCTTTTCAGGGTGGTATGGCCGTGAGCGGTACTGCTCTTGCAGATGGACACCCATGAAATGTCGAAAAAGATGCGGGGTATGATGCTCACAGCACCTGGTATTCCCAAGCGGTCTCCCAATCAGGTACTAACCAGGCCGAACCATGCTTGGCTTCCGAGATCGGACGAGATCGGGCCTTTTCAGGGTGGTATGGCCGTGAACGGTACTGCACTAGCAGATGGACACCCATGAAATGTCGAAAAAGATGCGGGGCATGGTTCTCACAGCACCTGGTATTCCCAAGCGGTCTCCCAATCTGGTACTAAACAAGTCTAACCATGCTTGGCTTCCGAGATCAGGCGAGATCGGGCCTTTTCAGGGTGGTATGGCCGTGAGCGGTACTGCACTAGCAGATGGACACCCATGAAATGTCGAAAAAGATGCGGGGTATGATGCTCACAGCACCTGGTATTCCCAAGCGGTCTCCCAATCAGGTACTAAACAGGCCGAACAATGCTTGGCTTCCGAGATCGGGCAAGATCGGGCCTTTTCAGGGTGGTATGGCCGTGAGCGGTACTGCTCTTGCAGATGGACACCCATGAAATGTCGAAAAAGATGCGGGGTATGATACTCACAGCACCTGGTATTCCCAAGCGGTCTCCCAATCAGGCACTAAACAGGCCGAACCATGCTAGGCTTCCGAGATCGGACGAGATCGGGCCTTTTCAGGGTGGTATGGCCGTGAGCGGTACTGCACTAGCAGATGGACACCCATGAAATGTCGAAAAAGATGCGGGATATGATGCTCACAGCACCTGGTATTCCCAAGCGGTCTCCCAATCAGGTACTATACAGGCCGAACAATGCTTGGCTTCCGAGATCGGACGAGATCGGGCATTTTCAGGGTGGTATGGCCGTGAGCGGTGCTGCTCTTGCAGATGGACACCCATGAAATGTCGAAAAAGATGCGGGGTATGATGCTCACAGCACCTGGTATTCCCAAGCGGTCTCCCAATCAGGTACTAACCAGGCCGAACCATGCTTGGCTGCCAAGATCGGGCGAGATCGGGCCTTATCAGGGTGGTATGGCCGTGAGCGGTACTGCTTTTGCAGATGGACACCCATGAAATGTCGAAAAAGATGCGGGGTATGATGCTCACAGCACCTGGTATTCCCAAGCGGTCTCCCAATCAGGTACTAACCAGGCTGAACCATGCTTGGCTTCCGAGATCGGGCGAGATTGGGCCTTTTCAGGGTGGTATGGCCGTGAGCGGTACTGTTCTTGCAGATGGACACCCATGAAATGTCGAAAAAGATGCGGGGTATGATGCTCACAGCACCTGGTATTTCCAAGCGGTCTCCCAATCAGGTACTAACCAGGCCGAACCATGCTTGGCTGCCGAGATCGGACGAGATCGGGCGAGATCGGGCGAGATCGGGCCTTATCAGGGTGGTATGGCCGTGAGCAGTACTGCACTAGCAGATGGACACCCATGAAATGTCGAAAAAGATGCGGGGTATGATGCTCACAGCACCTGGTATTCCCAAGCGGTCTCACAATCAGGTACTAACCAGGCCGAACTATGTTTGGCTTCCGAGATCGGGCCTTTTCAGGGTGGTATGGCCCTGAGCAGTACTGCACTAGCAGATGGACACCCATGAAATGTCGAAAAAGATGCGGGGTATGATGCTCACAGCACCTGGTATTCCCAAGCGGTTTCCTAATCAGGTACTAACCAGGCCGGACCATGCTTGGCCTCCGAGATCGGTCGAGATCGGGCCTTTTCAGGGTGGTATGGCCGTGAGCAGTACTGCACTAGCAGATGGACACCCATGAAATGTCGAAAAAGATGCGGGGTATGATGCTCACAGCACCTGGTATTCCCAAGCGGTCTCCTAATCAGGTACTAACCAGGCCGGACCATGCTTGGCCTCCGAGATCGGACGAGATCGGGCCTTTTCAGGGTGGTATGGCCGTGAGCGGTACTGCTCTTGCAGATGGACACCCATGAAATGTCGAAAAAGATGCGGGGTATGATGCTCACAGCACCTGGTATTCCCAAGCGGTCTCCCAATCAGGTACTAAACAGGCCGAACCATGCTTGGCTTCCGAGATCGGACGAAATCGGGCCTTTTCAGGGTGGTATGGCCGTGAGCGGTACTGCTCCTGCAGATGGACACCCATGAAATGTCGAAAAAGATGCGGGGTATGATGCTCAGAGCACCTGGTATTCCCAAGCGGTCTCCCAATCAGGTACTAACCAGGCCGAACCATGCTTGGCTTCCGAGACTGGTCGAGATCGGGCCTTTTCAGGGTGGTATGGCCATGAGCAGTACTCTACCAGCAGATGGACACCCATGAAATGTCGAAAAAGATGCGGGGTATGATGCTCACAGCACCTGGTATTCCCAAGCGGTCTCCCAATCAGGTACTAACCAGGCCGAACCATGCTTGGCTGCCGAGATCGGGCGAGATCGGGCCTTTTCAGGGTGGTATGGCCGTGAGCGGTACTGCACTAGCAGATGGACACCCATGAAATGTCGAAAAAGATGCAAGGTATGATGCTCACAGCACCTGGTATTCCCAAGCGGTCTCCCAATCAGGTACTGACCAGGCCGGACCATGCTTGGCCTCCGAGATCGGACGAGATCGGGCCTTTTCAGGGTGGTATGGCCATGAGCGGTACTGCTCCTGCAGATGGACACCCATGAAATGTCGAAAAAGATGCGGGGTATGATGCTCACAGCACCTGGTATTCCCAAGAGGTCTCCCAATCAGGTACTAAACAGGCCGAACTATGCTTGGCTTCCAAGATCGGACGAGATCGGGCCTTTTCAGGGTGGTATGGCCGTGAGCGGTACTGTTCTTGCAGATGGACACCCATGAAATGTCGAAAAAGATGCGGGGTATGATGCTCACAGCACCTGGAATCCCAAGATCGGACGAGATCGGACGAGATCGGGCCTTTTCAGGGTGGTATGGCCGTGAGCGGTACTGCTCTTGCAGATGGACACCCATGAAATGTCGAAAAAGATGCGGGGCATGGTTCTCACAGCACCTGGTATTCCCAAGCGGTCTCCCAATCAGGTACGAACCAGGCCGAACCATGCTTGGCTTTCGAGATCGGATGAGATCAGGCCTTTTCAGGGTGGTATGGCCGTGAGCGGTACCGCTTTTGCAGATGGACACCCATGAAATGTCGAAAAAGATGCGGGGTATGATGCTCACAGCACCTGGTATTCCCAAGCGGTCTCCCAATCAGGTACTAAACAGGCTGAACCATGCTTGGCTTCCGATATCGGACGAGATCAGGCCTTTTCAGGGTGGTATGGCCGTGAGTAGTACTGCTCATGCAGATGGACACCCATGAAATGTCGAAAAAAATGCGGGGTATGATGCTCACAGCACCTGGTATTCCCAAGAGGTCTCCCAATCAGGTACTAAACAGGCCGAACGATGCTTGGCTTCCGAGATCGGACGAGATCAGGCCTTTTCAGGGTGGTATGGCCGTGAGCGGTACTGCTCTTGCAGATGGACACCCATGAGCTAAAGTATTAATTCGACCTTCTACACCTGCTACCCAAATCAATTGGGATTTGACATTATTCAAAGTCAGTTGGAATATTCAGGTTATAAAAGAGGGGGGAAAAGGCAGGAATATATACAGCTATGTTTTACTTTTGTGCATTTCAGGCCAAATTGGTATTTGTCTTTGAGTCAGCAATAATAACAAAGGAGTAAAGTCAGCTTGATTGCAGTAAGACTTTTTGCACTCTATACACTCAATTTTCACATGTTGTTTTACTTCTGGACGCTGCAAATGGACTGCACATCTGTTGCATCGTGTGTATATATGTGTATTACCGTACTTTGAATTTTGATTTAAACCTTTACAACCCAACTACCTCAGATCAAGCAATTATAATGTAAAGTAGTAGATGTTTAAAAAAAGCACCAAATGCAAAAAGATAACAAAATAACAATACTAAATAGTCAAATAAGCAACTCCATTATTCTTTTAGAGAAAATATCTCAGCGGGGTCAAGTCATTCAATTCAAATCGACTGGTAATCAGATTCAATTAAAGACTAACCGATTGGGTGCAATGTTGTAGTGGCAGCACAACTAAATGAATTCACTGAATTTAAATGGGATTTATAAGTGTTTTCACATTTTATACTGTAAAACAAAAAATCACATAGGATTTATGGTTAAACACTGGAGCTACAGAACTTTACCAGAAATTACATTCAATTGGTATAGCACTTCAATAACCACCAATTTATTGGAACACTATTGTAGATTTTTCATTTCACTGACACTAAAATTATATTGCTCCACCACCACATGCACACACCCCTTTTTTACTGTATAACTCTAGCAACCACAAGTATTTTATTTTTATTTTTTTAAGAAGAAAATGACTGACTATTCATCTGTCTGTTCAGATATCACTACTTTTACATGATAAGAGAAGTAATTTTTAAAGAAGGCTCAGCAAAATACCCAGCATTCAATAGTACTGGCATGCTGGATCTTGCAAACTACACTCCTCAACTGCACGGAAAAAAAATAGAAAAAAACAGTCATACATTGTCTGCAGTACTTTCCACTCATTCGCTTACACTTTGTACTCCATCCTTTCTACACAAAAAGCATCATCCCGCTGTTACAGAGTAAAGAAGGTTGCACAGAGTCCTTTTCTTGCTGTTCTGTCTCTTTAGAACAGAAGGACACTTTGCGCTTCACAGAATGCAAGTCTACAAGTACTGCTGCTTAGATGTGGTTGAATGTTAGGCCCCTAAGAAATACATGTGAAGCAACAGCAATGCTTTACAAGGTGTCTATTGTTTATATAAATAAACATAAAACAGGTTACGAAAACATGCTGTAAAATCCAAATCATATTTTATCATAGTTTCACATGCTTAAACTAATAGTAATTGTTTAGTATAAATGATCGTCATGTGAAAGACATTGTTTAGTATTCTTTCATTCATTCATTCTCTCAACCGCTTATCCTCACAAGGGTCACGGGGGGTGCTAAGGCCTATCCCAGCTATCTACGGGCACCAGGCGGGGGACAAAAGAATGAACATAATTTAAAGTAATTGCTCTACAGTTGTACTGCATACCGGAGGTCATTTAATTCATTCAGATCAAGAACCTCAAATAACATATCGGCTGGTATTGTTGGAGATGGAAATCCAACTCATTTTATCTCTGAGGGCTAGCTGCGAATGCACTTGCATTCTGTCAGTAAAATTCTAGAAATCATAGCGAAAGGGTTATTTTTCAAGAAAATCTGTTCCCGAAAGACCGACAAATTGTCTTTATTTGATGCTCTTGTCAGGAGTGGTTGGATTGCCTTTCCTGGCATGACGACATGATGCTCACAGCACGTGGTATTCCCAAGCGGTCTCCCAATCAGGTACTAACCAGGCCGAACAATGCTTGGCTGCCGAGATCGGACGAGATCGGACGAGATCGGGCCTTTTCAGGGTGGTATGGCTGTGAGCGGTACTGCACTAGCAGATGGACACCCATGAAATGTCGAAAAAGATGCGGGGTATGATGCTCACAGCACCTGGTATCCCCAAGCGGTCTCCCAATCAGGTACTAACCAGGTCGAACAATGCTTGGCTTCCTAGATCGGACGAGATCGGACGAGATCAGGCCTTTTCAGGGTGGTATGGCCGTGAGCGGTACTGCACTAGCAGATGGACACCCATGAAATGTCGAAAAAGATGCGGGGTATGATGCTCACAGCACCTGGTATTCCCAAGCGGTCTCCCAATTAGGTACTAACCAGGCCGATCCATGTTTGGCTTCCGAGATCGGACGAGATCGGACGAGATCGGGCCTTTTCAGGGTGGTATGGCCGTGAGCGGTACTGCACTAGCAGATGGACACCCATGAAATGTCGAAAAAGATGCGGGGTATGATGCTCACAGCACCTGGTATTCCCAAGCGGTCTACCAATCAGGTACTAACCAGGCCGAACCATGCTTGGCTTCCTAGATCGGGCGAGATCGGGCCTTTTCAGGGTGGTATGGCCATGAGCAGTACTGCTTTTGCAGATGGACACCCATGAAATGTCGAAAAAGATGCGGGGAATGATGCTCACAGCACCTGGTATTCCCAAGTGGTCTCCCAATCAGGTACTTACCAGGCCGAACCATGCTTGCCTTCCGAAATCGGAGGAGATTGGGCCTTTTCAGGGTGGTATGGCCGTGAGCGGTACTACTCTTGCAGATGGACACCCATGAAATGTCGAAAAAGATGCGGGGCAAGATGCTCACAGCACCTGGTATTCCCAAGCGGTCTCCCAATCAGGTACTAAACAGGCGGAACCCTGCTTGGCTTCCGAGATCGGACGAGATCGGGCCTTTTCAGGGTGGTATGGCCGTGAGCGGTACTGCACTAGCAGATGGACACCCATGAAATGTCGAAAAAGATGCGGGGTATGATGTTCACAGCACCTGGTATTCCCAAGCGGTCTCCCAATCAGGTACTAACCAGGCCAAACCATGCTTGGCTGCCGAGATCGGACGAGATCGGGCGAGATCGGGCCTTATCAGGGTGGTATGGCCGTGAGCGGTACTGCTTTGCAGATGGACACCCATGAAATGTCGAAAAAGATGCGGGGTATGATGCTCACAGCACCTGGTATTCCCAAGCGGTCTCCCAATCAGGTACTAAACAGGCCGAACCATGCTTGGCTTCCGAGATCGGGCGAGATCGGGCCTTTTCAGGGTGGTATGGCCGTGAGCGATACTGCTTTTGCAGATGGACACCCATGAAATGTCGAAAAAGATGCGGGGTATGATGCTCACAGCACCTGGTATTCCCAAGCGGTCTCCCAATCAGGTACTAAACAGGCCGAACCATGCTTGGCTTCCAAGTTCGGACGAGATCGGGCCTTTTCAGGGTGGTATGGCCGTGAGCGGTACCGCTCTTGCAGATGGACACCCATGAAATGTCGAAAAAGATGCGGGGTATGATGCTCACAGCACCTGGTATTCCCAAGCGGTCTCCCAATCAGGTACGAAACAGGCCGAACCATGCTTGGCTGCCGAGACAGGACGAGATCGGGCCTTTTCAGGGTGGTATGGCCGTGAGCGGTACTGCACTAGCAGATGGACACCCATGAAATGTCGAAAAAGATGCGGGGTATGATGCTCACAGCACCTGGTATTCCCAAGCGGTCTCCTAACCAGGTACTAACCAGGCCGAACCATGCTTGGCGTCCCAGATCGAACGAGATCAGGCCTTTTCAGGGTGGTATGGCCGTGAGCAGTACTGCTCTTGCAGATGGACACCCATGAAATGTCGAAAAAGATGCAGGGTATGATGCTCACAGCACCTGGTATTCCCAAGCGGTCTCCCAATCAGGTACTAAACAGGCCGAACCATGCTTGGCTGCCGAGATCGGACCAGATCGGGCCTTTTCAGGGTGGTATGGCCGTGAGCGGTACTGCACTAGCAGATGGACACCCATGAAATGTCGAAAAAGATGCGGGGTATGATGCACACAGCACCTGGTATTCCCAAGCGGTCTCCCAACCAGGTACTAACCAGGCCGAACCATGCTTGACTTCCGAGATCGGATGAGATCGGGCCTTTTCAGGGTGGTACGGCCGTGAGCGGTACTGCTCTTGCAGATGGACACCCATGAAATGTCGAAAAAGATGCGGGGTATGATGCTCACAGCACCTGGTATTCCCAAGCGGTCTCCCAATCAGGTACTAACCAGGCCGAACCATGCTTGGCTTCCGAGATCGGGCGAGATCGGGCCTTTTCAGGGTGGTATGGCCGTGAGCGATACTGCTCTTGCAGATGGACACCCATGAAATGTCGAAAAAGATGCGGGGTATGATGCTCACAGCACCTGGTATTCCCAAACGGTCTCCCAATCAGGTACTAAACAGGCCGAACCATGCTTGGCTTCCAAGATCGGACGAGATCGGGCCTTTTCAGGGTGGTATGGCCATTAGCGGTCCCGCTCTTGCAGATGGACACCCATGAAATGTCGAAAAAGATGCGGGGTATGATGCTCACAGCACCTGGTATTCCCAAGCGGTCTCCCAATCAGGTACTAAACAGGCCGAACCATGCTTGGCTGCCGAGACAGGACGAGATCGGGCCTTTTCAGGGTGGTATGGACGTGAGCGGTACTGCACTAGCAGATGGACACCCATGAAATGTCGAAAAAGATGCGGGGTATGATGCTCACAGCACCTGGTATTCCCAAGCGGTCTCCCAACCAGGTACTAACCAGGCCGAACCATGCTTGGCTTCCCAGATCGAACAAGATCGGGCCTTTTCAGGGTGGTATGGCCGTGAGCGGTACTGCTTTTGCAGATGGACACCCATGAAATGTCGAAAAAGATGCGGGGTATGATGCTCACAGCACCTGGTATTCCCAATCGGTCTCCCAATCAGGTACTAACCAGGCCGATCCATGCTTGGCTTCCGAGATCGGGCGAGATCGGGCCTTTTCAGGGTGGTATGGCCGTGAGCGGTACTGCTCTTGCAGATGGACACCCATGAAATGTCGAAAAAGATGCGGGGTATGATGCTCACAGCACCTGGTATTCCCAAGCGGTCTCCCAATCAGGTACTAAACAGGCCGAACCATGCTTGGCTTCCAAGATCGGACGAGATCGGGCCTTTTCAGGGTGGTATGGCCGTAAGCGGTACCACTTTTGCAGATGGACACCCATGAAATGTCGAAAAAGATGCGGGGTATGATGCTCACAGCATCTGGTATTCCCAAGCGGTCTCCCAATCAGGTACTAACCAGGCCGAACCATGCTTGACTGCCGAGATTGGACGAGATCAGGCGAGATCGGGCCTTATCAGGGTGGTATGGCCGTGAGCGGTACTGCTCTTGCAGATGGACACCCATGAAATGTCGAAAAAGATGCGGGGTATGATGCTCACAGCACCTGGTATTCCCAAGCGGTCTCCCAATCAGGTCCTAACCAGGCCGAACGATGCTTGGCTTCCGAGATCGGACGAGATCGGGCCTTTTCAGGGTGGTATGGCCGTGAGCGGTACTGCTCTTGCAGATGGACACCCATGAAATGTCGAAAAAGATGCGGGGTATGACGCTCACAGCACCTGGTATTCCCAAGCGGTCTCCCAATCAGGTACTAACCAGGCCGAACAATGCTTGGCTGCCGAGATCGGACGAGATCGGGCCTTTTCAGGGTGGTATGGCCGTGAGCGGTACTGCTCTTGCAGATGGACACCCATGAAATGTCGAAAAAGATGCGGGGTATGATGCTCACAGCACCTGGTATTCCCAAGCGGTCTCCCAATCAGGTACTAACCAGGCCGAACCATACTTGGCTTCCGAGTTCGGACGAGAATCGGGCTTTTTCAGGGTGGTATGGCCGTGAACGATACTGCTCTCGCAGATGGACACCCATGAAATGTCGAAAAAGATGCGGGGTATGACGCACACAGCACCTGGTATTCCCAAGCGGTCTCCCAATCAGGTACTAACCAGGCTGAACCATGCTTGGCTTCCGAGATCGGACGAGATCGGGCCTTTTCAGGGTGGTATGGCCGTGAGCGGTACTGCTCTCGCAGATGGACACCCATGAAATGTCGAAAAAGATGCGGGGTATGATGCTCACAGCACCTGGTATTCCCAAGCGGTCTCCCAACCAGGTACTAACCAGGCCGAACCATGCTTGGCTTCCGAGATCGGACGAGATCGGGCCTTTTCAGGGTGGTATGGCCGTGAGCGGTACTGCTCTTGCAGATGGACACCCATGAAATGTCGAAAAAGATGCAGGGTATGATGCTCACAGCACCTGGTATTCCCAAGCGGTCTCCCAATCAGGTACTAACCAGGCCGAACCATGCTTGGCTTCCGAGATCGGGCCTTTTCAGGGTGGTATGGCCGTGAGCGGTACTGCTTTGCAGATGGACACCCATGAAATGTCGAAAAAGATGCGGGGTATGATGCTCACAGCACCTGGTATTCCCAAGCGGTCTCCCAATCAGGTACTAAACAGGCCGAACCATGCTTGGCTTCCAAGATCGGACGAGATCGGGCCTTTTCAGGGTGGTATGGCCATGAGCGGTACCGCTCTTGCAGATGGACACCCATGAAATGTCGAAAAAGATGCGGGGTATGATGCTCACAGCACCTGGTATTCCCAAGCGGTCTCCCAATCAGGTACTAAACAGGCCGAACCATGCTTGGCTGCCGAGACAGGACGAGATCGGGCCTTTTCAGGGTGGTTTTGCCGTGAGCGGTACTGCACTAGCAGATGGACACCCATGAAATGTCGAAAAAGATGCGGGGTATGATGCTCACAGCACCTGGTATTCCCAAGCGGTCTCCCAACCAGGTACTAACCAGGCCGAACCACGCTTGGCTTCCGAGATCGGACGAGATCGGGCCTTTTCAGGGTGGTATGGCCGTGAGCGGTACTGCTCTTGCAGATGGACACCCATGAAATGTCGAAAAAGATGCGGGGTATGATGCTCACAGCACCTGGTATTCCCAAGCGGTCTCCCAATCAGGTACTAACCAGGCCGAACCATGCTTGGCTGCCGAGATCGGACGAGATCGGACGAGATCGGACGAGATCGGGCCTTATCAGGGTGGTATGGCCGTGAGCGGTACTGCTCTTGCAGATGGACACCCATGAAATGTCGAAAAAGATGCGGGGTATGATGCTCACAGGACCTGGCATTCCCAAGCGGTCTCCCAATCAGGTACTAACCAGGCCGAACCATGCTTGGCTGCTGAGATCGGACGAGATCGGGCGAGATCGGGCCTTATCAGGGTGGTATGGCCGTGAGCGGTACTGCTCTTGCAGATGGACACCCATGAAATGTCGAAAAAGATGCGGGGTATGATGCTCACAGCACCTGGTATTCCCAAGCGGTCTCCCAATCAGGTACTAACCAGGCTGAACCATGCTTAGCTGCCGAGATCGGACGAGATCGGGCCTTATCAGGGTGGTATGGCCGTGAGCGGTACACTGCTTGCAGATGGACACCCATGAAATGTCGAAAAAGATGCGGGGTATGATGCTCACAGCACCTGGTATTCCCAAGCGGTCTCCCAATCAGGTACTAACCAGGCCGAACCATGCTTGGCTGCCGAGACCGGACGAGATCGGGCGAGATCGGGCCTTATCAGGGTGGTATGGCCGTGAGCGGTACTGCTCTTGCAGATGGACACCCATGAAATGTCGAAAAAGATGCGGGGTATGATGCTCACAGCACCTGGTATTCCCAAGCGGTCTCCCAATCAGGTACTAACCAGGCCGAACCATGCTTGGCTGCCGAGATCGGACGAGATCGGGCCTTTTCAGGGTGGTATGGCCGTGAGCGGTACTGCACTAGCAGATGGACACCCATGAAATGTCGAAAAAGATGCGGGGTATGATGCTCACAGCACCTGGTATTCCCAAGCGGTCTCCCAATCAGGTACTAAACAGGCCGAACCATGCTTGGCTTCCGAGATCGGACGAGATCGGACCTTTTCAGGGTGGTATGGCCGTGAGCGATACTGCTCATGCAGATGGACACCCATGAAATGTCGAAAAAGATGCGGGGTATGATGCTCACAGCACCTGGTATTCCCAAGCGGTCTCCCAATCAGGTACTAACCAGGCCGAACCATGCTTGGCTGCTGAGATCGGACGAGATCGGGCGAGATCGGGCCTTATCAGGGTGGTATGGCCGTGAGCGGTACTGCTCTTGCAGATGGACACCCATGAAATGTCGAAAAAGATGCGGGGTATGATGCTCACAGCACCTGGTATTCCCAAGCGGTCTCCCAATCAGGTACTAACCAGGCTGAACCATGCTTGGCTGCCAAGATCGGACGAGATCGGGCCTTATCAGGGTGGTATGGCCGTGAGCAGTACTCTGCTTGCAGATGGACACCCATGAAATGTCGAAAAAGATGCGGGGTATGATGCTCACAGCACCTGGTATTCCCAAGCGGTTTCCCAATCAGGTACTAACCAGGCCGAATCATGCTTGGCTGCCGAGACCGGACGAGATCAGGCGAGATCGGGCCTTATCAGGGTGGTATGGCCGTGAGCGGTACTGCTCTTGCAGATGGACACCCATGAAATGTCGAAAAAGATGCGGGGTATGATGCTCACAGCACCTGGTATTCCCAAGCGGTCTCCCAATCAGGTACTAACCAGGCCGAACCATGCTTGGCTGCCGAGATCGGACGAGATCGGGCCTTTTCAGGGTGGTATGGCCGTGAGCGGTACTGCACTAGCAGATGGACACCCATGAAATGTCGAAAAAGATGCGGGGTATGATGCTCACAGCACCTGGTATTCCCAAGCGGTCTCCCAATCAGGTACTAAACAGGCCGAACCATGCTTGGCTTCCGAGATCGGACGAGATCGGACCTTTTCAGGGTGGTATGGCCGTGAGCGGTACTGCTCATGCAGATGGACACCCATGAAATGTCGAAAAAGATGCGGGGTATGATGCTCACAGCACCTGGTATTCCCAAGCGGTCTCCCAATCAGGTACTAAACAGGCCGAACCATGCTTGGCTTCCGAGATCGGGCCTTTTCAGGGTGGTATGGCCGTGAGCGGTACTGCACTAGCAGATGGTCACCCATGAAATGTCGAAAAAGATGCGGGGTATGATGCTCACAGCACCTGGTATTCCCAAGCGGTCTCCCAATCAGGTACTAACCAGGCCGAACGATGCTTGGCTTCCGAGATCGGACGAGATCGGGCCTTTTCAGGGTGGTATGGCCGTGAGCGGTACTGCACTAGCAGATGGACACCCATGAAATGTCGAAAAAGATTCGGGGTATGATGCTCACAGCACCTGGTATTCCCAAGCGGTCTCCCAATCAGGTACTAACCAGGCCGAACCATGCTTGGCTTCCGAGATCGGACGAGATCGGGCCTTTTCAGGGTGGTATGGCCGTGAACGGTACTGCTCTTGCAGATGGACACCCATGAAATGTCGAAAAAGATGCGGGGTATGACGCTCACAGCACCTGGTATTCCCAAGCGGTCTCCCAATCAGGTACTAACCAGGCCGAACAATGCTTGGCTGCCGAGATCGGACGAGATCGGGCCTTTTCAGGGTGGTATGGCCGTGAGCGGTACTGCTCTTGCAGATGGACACCCATGAAATGTCGAAAAAGATGCGGGGTATGATGCTCACAGCACCTGGTATTCCCAAGCGGTCTCCCAATCAGGTACTAACCAGGCCGAACCATGCTTGGCTTCCGAGATCGGACGAGATCGGGCCTTTTCAGGGTGGTATGGCCGTAAGCGGTACTGCTCCCGCAGATGGACACCCATGAAATGTCGAAAAAGATGCAGGGTATGATGCTCACAGCACCTGGTATTCCCAAGCGGTCTCCCAATCAGGTACTAACCAGGCCGATCCATGCTTGGCTTCCGAAATCGGGCGAGATCGGGCCTTTTCAGGGTGGTATGGCCGAGAGCGGTACTGCTCTTGCAGATGGACACCCATGAAATGTCGAAAAAGATGCGGGGTATGATGCTCACAGCACCTGGTATTCCCAAGCGGTCTCCCAATCAGGTACTAAACAGGCCGAACCATGCTTGGCTTCCAAGATCGGACGAGATCGGGCCTTTTCAGGGTGGTATGGCCGTAAGCAGTACCGTTTTTGCAGATGGACACCCATGAAATGTCGAAAATGATGCGGGGTATGATGCTCACAGCACCTGGTATTCCCAAGCGGTCTCCCAATCAGGTACTAAACAGGCCGAACCATGCTTGGCTTCCGAGATCGGACGAGATCGGGCCTTTTCAGGGTGGTATGGCCGTGAGCGGTACTGCACTAGCAGATGGACACCCATGAAATGTCGAAAAAGATGCGGGGTATGATGCTCACAGCACCTGGTATTCCCAAGCGGTCTCCCAATCAGGTACTAACCAGGCCGAACCATGCTTGGCTTCTGAGACTGGACGAGATCGGGCTTTTTCAGGGTGGTATGGCCGTGAGCGGTACTGCTCTTGCAGATGGACACCCTTGAAATGTCGAAAAAGATGCGGGGTATGATGCTCACAGCACCTGGTATTCCCAAGCGGTCTCCCAATCAGGTACTAAACAGGCCGAACCATGCTTGGCTGCCGAGATCGGACGAGATCGGGCCTTTTCAGGGTGGTATGGCCGTGAGCGGTACTGCACTAGCAGATGGACACCCATGAAATGTCGAAAAAGATGCGGGGTATGATGCACACAGCACCTGGTATTCCCAAGCGGTCTCCCAACCAGGTACTAACCAGGCCGAACCATGCTTGACTTCCGAGATCGGACGAGACCGGGCGAGATCGGGCCTTATCAGGGTGGTATGGCTGTGAGCGGTACTGCTCTTGCAGATGGACACCCATGAAATGTCGAAAAAGATGCGGGGTATGATGCTCACAGCACCTGGTATTCCCAAGCGGTCTCCCAATCAGGTACTAACCAGGCCGAACCATGCTTGGCTGCCGAGATCGGACGAGATCGGGCCTTTTCAGGGTGGTATGGCCGTGAGCGGTACTGCACTAGCAGATGGACACCCATGAAATGTCGAAAAAGATGCGGGGTATGATGCTCACAGCACCTGGTATTCCCAAGCGGTCTCCCAATCAGGTACTAACCAGGCCGAACCATGCTTGGCTGCCGAGATCGGACGAGATCGGGCCTTTTCAGGGTGGTATGGCCGTGAGCGGTACTGCACTAGCAGATGGACACCCATGAAATGTCGAAAAAGATGCGGGGTATGATGCTCACAGCACCTGGTATTCCCAAGCGGTCTCCCAATCACGTACTAAACAGGCCGAACCATGCTTGGCTTCCGAGATCGGACGAGATCGGGCCTTTTCAGGGTGGTATGGCCGTGAGCGGTACTGCTCTTGCAGATGGACACTTATGAAATGTCGAAAAAGATGCAGGGTATGATGCTCACAGCACCTGGTATTCCCAAGCGGTCTCCCAATCAGGTACTAACCAGGCCGAACCATGCTTGGCTTCCGAGATCGGACGAAATCGGGCCTTTTCAGGGTGGTATGGCCGTGAGCGGTACTGCTCTTGCAGATGGCCACCCATGAAATGTCGAAAAAGATGCGGGGTATGATGCTCACAGCACCTGGTATTCCCAAGCGGTCTCCCAATCAGGTACTAAACAGGCCGAATCATGCTTGGCTGCCGAGATCGGGCGAGATCGGACGAGATCGGGCCTTTTCAGGGTGGTATGGCCGTGAGCGGTACTGCACTAGCAGATGGACACCCATGAAATGTCGAAAAAGATGCGGGGTATGATGCTCACAGCACCTGGTATTCACAAGCGGTCTCCCAATCAGGTACTAACCAGGCCAAACCATGCTTGGCTTCCTAGATCGGGCGAGATCGGGCCTTTTCAGGGTGGTATGGCCGTGAGCGGTAGTGCTTTTGCAGATGGACACCCATGAAATGTCGAAAAAGATGCGGGGTATGATGCTCACAGCACCTGGTATTCCCAAGCGGTCCCCCAATCAGGTACTAACCAGGCCGAACCATGCTTGGCTTCCGAGATCGGAGGAGATTGGGCCTTTTCAGGGTGGTATGGCCGTGAGCGGAACTGCTCTTGCAGATGGGCACCCATGAAATGTCGAAAAAGATGCGGGGCAAGATGCTCACAGCACCTGGTATTCCCAAGCGGTCTCCCAATCAGGTACTAAACAGGCTGAACCCTGCTTGGCTGCCGAGATCGGACGAGATCGGGCGAGATTGGGCCTTTTCAGGGTGGTATGGCCGTGAGCGGTACTGCTCTTGCAGATGGACACCCATGAAATGTCGAAAAAGATGCGGGGTATGATGCTCACAGCACCTGGTATTCCCAAGCGGTCTCCCAATCAGGTATTAACCAGGCCAAACCATGCTTGGCTGCCGAGATCGGACGAGATCGGGCGAGATCGGGCCTTATCAGGGTGGTATGGCCGTGAGCGGTACTGCTCTTGCAGATGGACACCCATGAAATGTCGAAAAAGATGCGGGGTATGATGCTCACAGCACCTGGTATTCTCAAGCGGTCTCCCAATCAGGTACTAACCAGGCCGAACCATGCTTGGCTGCCGAGTTCGGACGAGATCGGGCGAGATCGGGCCTTTTCAGGGTGGTATGGCCGTGAGCGGTACTGCTCTTGCAGATGGACACCCATGAAATGTCGAAAAAAATGCGGGGTATGATGCTCACAGCACCTGGTATTCCCAAGCGGTCTCCCAATCAGGTACTAACCAGGCCGAACCATGCTTTGCTGCCGAGATCGGACGAGATCGGGCGAGATCGGGCCTTATCAGGGTTGTATGGCCGTGAGCGATACTGCTCTTGCAGATGGACACCCATGAAATGTCGAAAAAGATGCGGGGTATGATGCTCACAGCACCTGGTATTCCCAAGCGGTCTCCCAATCAGGTACTAACCAGGCCGAACCATGCTTGGCTGCCGAGATCGGACGAGATCGGGCGAGATCGGGCCTTTTCAGGGTGGTATGGCCTTGAGCGGTACTGCTCTTGCAGATGGACACCCATGAGCTTAAGTATTAATTCGACCTTCTACACCTGCTACCCAAATCAATTGGGATTTGACATTATTCAAAGTCAGTTGGAATATTCAGGTTATAAAAGAGGGGGGAAAAGGCAGGAATATATACAGCTATGTTTTACTTTTGTGCATTTCAGGCCAAATTGGTATTTGTCTTTGAGTCAGCAATAATAACAAAGGAGTAAAGTCAGCTTGATTGCAGTAAGACTTTTTGCACTCTATACACTCAATTTTCACATGTTGTTTTACTTCTGGACGCTGCAAATGGACTGCACATCTGTTGCATCGTGTGTATATATGTGTATTACCGTACTTTGAATTTTGATTTAAACCTTTACAACCCAACTGCCTCAGATCAAGCAATTATAATGTAAAGTAGTAGATGTTTAAAAAAAGCACCAAATGCAAAAAGATAACAAAATAACAATACTAAATAGTCAAATAAGCAACTCCATTATTCTTTTAGAGAAAATATCTCAGCGGGGTCAAGTCATTCAATTCAAATCGACTGGTAATCAGATTCAATTAAAGACTAACCGATTGGGTGCAATGTTGTAGTGGCAGCACAACTAAATGAATTCACTGAATTTAAATGGGATTTATAAGTGTTTTCACATTTTATACTGTAAAACAAAAATCACATAGGATTTATGGTTAAACACTGGAGCTACAGAATTTTACCAGAAATTACATTCAATTGGTATAGCACTTCAATAACCACCAATTTATTGGAACACTATTGTAGATTTTTCATTACACTGAAACTAAAATTATATTGCTCCACCACCACATGCACACACCCCTTTTTTACTGTATAACTCTAGCAACCACAAGTATTTTATTTTTATTTTTTTAAGAAGAAAATGACTGACTATTCTTCTGTCTGTTCAGATATCACTACTTTTACATGATAAGAGAAGTAATTTTTAAAGAAGGCTCAGCAAAATACCCAGCATTCAATAGTACTGGCATGCTGGATTTTGCAAACTACACTCCTCAACTGCACGGAAAAAAAATAGAAAAAAACAGTCATACATTGTCTGCAGTACTTTCCACTCACTCGCTTACACTTTGTACTCCATCCGTTCTACACAAAAAGCATCATCCCGCTGTTACAGAGTAAAGAAGGTTGCACAGAGTCCTTTTCTTGCTGTTCTGTCTCTTTAGAACAGAAGGACACTTTGCGCTTCACAGAATGCAAGTCTACAAGCACTGCTGCTTAGATGTGGTTGAATGTTAGGCCCCTAAGAAATACATGTGAAGCAACAGCAATGCTTTACAAGGTGTCTATTGTTTATATAAATAAACATAAAACAGGTTACGAAAACATGCTGTAAAATCCAAATCATATTTTATCATAGTTTCACATGCTTAAACTAATAGTAATTGTTTAGTATAATTGATCGTCATGTGAAAGACATTGTTTAGTATTCTTTCATTCATTCATTCTCTCAACCGCTTATCCTCACAAGGGTCACGGGGGGTGCTAAGGCCTATCCCAGCTATCTACGGGCACCAGGCGGGGGACAAAAGAATGAACATAATTTAAAGTAATTGCTCTACAGTTGTACTGCATACCGGAGGTCATTTAATTCATTCAGATCAAGAACCTCAAATAACATAACGGCTGGTATTGTTGGAGATGGAAATCCAACTCATTTTATCTCTGAGGGCTAGCTGCGAATGCACTTGCATTATGTCAGTAAAATTCTAGAAATCATAGCGAAAGGGTTATTTTTCAAGAACATCTGTTCCCGAAAGACCGACAAATTGTCTTTATTTGATGCTCTTGTCAGGAGTGGTTGGATTGCCTTTCCTGGCATGACGTCACGATAACTATCAGCTGTCACTAATTACGTGATTAGATTATTTTTGGCGTCACTGGACAAGGTCCAAGTGGACATGGGGAAGCTGGAGCACCTCTTTGAGTCCAGGGCCAAAGAGACGCCATGGGCCAAGAAAGCGCCAGAGAGCAAAAAGTCCGAGATCCTGGTTCTGGACTCCAAGCGGAGCACCGCCATCAACATCGGGATGACGGTCCTGCCCGCCGTTCACGTCATCAAGAGCGCCATCCTCAACTTTGACGACTTTGCCATCAACAAGGAGGGTGTGGAGAAGATCCTGAGCATGACGCCCACAGAGGAGGAGAAGCAGAAGATCCGCGAGGCTCGCTCGGCCAATCCCGACGTTCCCCTGGGGACGGCCGAGGAATTCCTCTCGGGCCTGGCTTCCGTCAGCGCCTTGACCCCCCGCCTGCAGCTGTGGTCTTTCAAACTCAACTATGAGGCACTCGAGCAGGAGATCGCCGAGCCCCTGTTTGACCTGAAGTTGGGCATGGAGCAGCTGGCCGGCAACCGGACCTTCAAGAAGATCCTGGCCACGCTGCTGGCCGTGGGGAACTTCCTCAACGGGTGTCCTCCTCACCAGAATCTTCAGGCTCCCTCCATGGTGAATCAATTCCTCTGGGCATAGGCATAAGATAACTTGGGCGCTCTCTGGTGGTTGTACGCACCTGGGCATCATGATGAAACGGTAAAGGCTTCCCAGGGCGACGTGCATAGCAGTGGTGGGGCGTATGAGTACGCTGCGGCTCTAACTCTTCTACCAGCTGTGGCTCATCTCTAGAAATGATGTGCCTGAGAGCCCCGCACCACGGTGTGTCCATTACAAAATTCCTAAACGATTCTGAGGGGTTTCTTATACATTCCAAGCAGTCCGGTGTCTTCGAGGTGGATGGTTTGCGTCGCCGAGTGCGTCGGCGCGAGCGTGGGTGGCGCTCCGCTGGGTCCATAATGGTTGGATCGTGCTGTTACGATTTCACCGCGTAGTGCGACGCGATCGTAGGGTAAGTTGAACCCAGATGCAGAGTCGCCGAAGTAATTGGAAAGGTGAGGCAGATCTGTAGCTCTTGTTGGTTGATTTAATAAACGGGGTAACATAACTTAAACAACTTGGCTTGACCACTCATTACAAACGAACTGAACATGCGGCGTGGCGTCAATGGAAACAGCAATTACTACGAGGATTAACAGGAAACGAAACCAGAACTTAACCAGTCGATCCAACCGCGTCCACAGAAAATCATAATGCTTAAATACCAAAAATAATCTAATCACGTAATTAGTGACAGCTGATAGTTATCGTGACGTCATGCCAGGAAAGGCAATCCAACCACTCCTGACAGCTCTGAGTGATTTTGGATCCTTTGTTTCTCCCCCAAGTAATGAGGACATGTTCTTTTTAAGATAGCTCTCCATCTAAGTCCTACTATAGGTCCAGTCTTGGTAAAAGGTGCATGATGACAACTGATCTATCTGAAATCCAGAATTTGATCTGGATTTCAGATAGATCACCCATGAAATGTCGAAAAAGATGCGGGGTATGATGCTCACAGCACCTGGTATTCCCAAGCGGTCTCCCAATCAGGTACTAACCAGGCCGTACCATGCTTGGCTTTCGAGATCGAACGAGATCGGGCCTTTTCAGGGTGGTATGGCCGTGAGCGGTACTGCTCTTGCAGATGGACACCCATGAAATGTCGAAAAAGATGCGGGGCATGATGCTCACAGCACCTGGTATTCCCAAGCGGTCTCCCAATCAGGTACTAACCAGGCCGAACCATGCTTGGCTTACGAGATCGGACGAGATCGGGCCTTTTCAGGGTGGTATGGCCGTGAGCGGTACTGCTTTTGCAGATGGACACCCATGAAATGTCGAAAAAGATGCGGGGTATGATACTCACAGCACCTGGTATTCCCAAGCGGTCTCCCAATCAGGTACTAAACAGGCCGAACCATGCTTGGCTTCCGAGATCGGACGAGATCTGGCCTTTTCAGGGTGGTATGGCCGTGAGCAGTACCGTCCTTGCAGATGGACACCCATGAAATGTCGAAAAAGATGCGGGGTATGATGCTCACAGCACCTGGTATTCCCAAGCGGTCTCCCAATCAGGTACTAACCAGGCCGAACCATGCTTGGCTTCCGAGATCGGACGAGATCGGGCCTTTTCAGGGTGGTATGGCCGTGAGCGGTACTGCACTAGCAGATGGACACCCATGAAATGTCGAAAAAGATGCGGGGCATGGTTCTCACAGCACCCGGTATTCCCAAGCGGTCTCCCAATCTGGTACTAAACAAGTCTAACCATGCTTGGCTTCCGAGATCGGACGAGATCGGGCCTTTTCAGGGTGGTATGGCCGTGAGCGGTACTGCACTAGCAGATGGACACCCATGAAATGTCGAAAAAGATGCGGGGTATGATGTACACAGCACCTGGTATTCCCAAGCGGACTCCCACTCAGGTACTAACCAGGCCGAACCATGCTTGGCTTCCGAGATCGGACGAGATCGGGCCTTTTCAGGGAGGTATGGCCGTGAGCGGTACTGCACTAGCAGATGGACACCCATGAAATGTCGAAAAAGATGCGGGGTATGATGCTCACCGCACCTGGTATTCCCAAGCGGTCTCCCAATCAGGTACTAACCAGGCCGAACCATGCTTGGCTGCCGAGATCGGACGAGATCAGGCGAGATCGGGCCTTATCAGGGTGGTATGGCCGTGAGCGGTACTGCTCTTGCAGATGGACACCCATGAAATGTCAAAAAAGATGCGGGGTATGATGCTCACAGCACCTGGTATTCCCAAGCAGTCTCCCAATCAGGTACTAAACAGGCCGAACCATGCTTGGCTTCCGAGATCGGACGAGATCGGGCCTTTTCAGCGTGGTATGGCCGTGAGCGGTACTGCACTAGCAGATGGACACCCATGAAATGTCGAAAAAGATGCTGGGTATGATGCTCACAGCACCTGGTATTCCCAAGCGGTCTGCCAATCAGGTACTAACCAGGCTGAACCATGCTTGGCTGCCTAGATCGGACGAGATCGGGCCTTTTCAGGGTGGTATGGCCGTGAGCGGTACTGCCCTTGCAGATGGACACCCATGAAATGTCAAAAAAGATGCGGGGTATGATGCTCACAGCACCTGGTATTCCCAAGCGGTCTCCCAATCAGGTACTAAACAGGCCGAATCATGCTTGGCTTCCGAGATCGGACGAGATCGGGCCTTTTCAGGGTGGTATGGCCGTGAGCGGTACTGCACTAGCAGATGGACACCCATGAAATGTCGAAAAAGATGCGGGGTATGATGCTTAAAGCACCTGGTATTCCCAAGCGGTCTCCCAATCAGGTACTAAACAGGCCGAACCATGCTTGGCTTCCGAGATCGGACGAGATCGGGCCTTTTCAGGGTGGTATGGCCGTGAGCGGTACTGCACTAGCAGATGGACACCCATGAAATGTCGAAAAAGATGCGGGGTATGATGCTCACAGCACCTGGTATTCCCAAGCAGTTTCCCAATCAGGTACTAAACAGGCCGAACCATGCTTGGCTTCCGAGATCGGACGAGATCGGGCCTTTTTTAGGGTGGTATAGCCATGAGCGGTACTGCTCTTGCAGATGGACACCCATGAAATGTCGAAAAAGATGCGGGGTATGATGCTCACAGCACCTGGTATTCCCAAGCGGTCTCCCAATCAGGTACTAAACAGGCCGAACCATGCTTGGCTGCCGAGATCGGACGAGATCGGGCCTTTTCAGGGTGGTATGGCCGTGAGCGGTACTGCTCTTGCAGATGGACACCCATGAAATGTCGAAAAAGATGCCGGGTATGATGCTCACAGCACCTGGTATTCCCAAGCGGTCTCCCAATCAGGTACTAAACAGGCCGAACTATGCTTGGCTTCCGAGATCGGACGAGATCGGGCCTTTACAGGGTGATATGGCCTTGAGCGGTACTGCTCTTGCAGATGGACACCCATGAAATGTCGAAAAAGATGCGGGGCATGGTTCTCACAGCACCTGGTATTCCCAAGCGGTCTCCCAATCAGATACTAACTAGGCCGAACCATGCTTGGCTTCCGAGATCGGACGAGATCGGACGAGATCGGGCCTTTTCAGGGTGATATGGCCGTGAGCGGTACTGCTCTTGCAGATGGACACCCATGAAATGTCGAAAAAGATGCGGGGTATGATGCTCACAGCACCTGGTATTCCCAAGCAGTCTCCCAATCAGGTACTAACCAGGCCAAACCATGCTTGGCTGCCGAGATCTGACGAGGTCGGGCCTTTGCAGGGTGGTATGGCCGTGAGCGGTACTGCTCTTGCAGATGGACACCCATGAAATGTCGAAAAAGATGCGGGGTATGATGCTCACAGCACCTGGTATTCCCCAGCGGTCTCCCAATCAGATACTAACCAGGCCAAACCATGCTTGGCTTCCGAGATCGGACGAGATCGGGCCTTTTCAGGGTGGTATGGCCGTTAGCAGTACTGCCTTTGCAGATGGACACCCAGGAAATGTCGAAAAAGATGAAGGGTATGATGCTCACAGCACCTGGTATTCCCAAGCGGTCTCCCAAACAGGTACTAAACAGGCCGAACCATGCTTGGCTTCCGAGATCGGACGAGATCGGGCCTTTTCAGGGTGGTATGGCCGTGAGCGGTACTGCTCTTGCAGGTGGACACCCATGAAATGTCGAAAAAGATGCGGGGCAAGATGCTCACAGCACCTGGTATTCCCAAGCGGTCTCCCAATCAGGTACTAAACAGGCCGAACCACGCTTGGCTTCCGAGATCGGACGGGATCGGGCCTTTTCAGGGTGGTATGGCCGTGAGCGGTACTGCTCATGCAGATGGACACCCATGAAATGTCGAAAAAGATGCGGGGTATGATGCTCACAGCACCTGGTATTCCCAAGCGGTCTCCCAATGAGGTACTAACCAGGCCGAACCATGCTTGGCTGCCGAGATCGGACGAGATCGGGCCTTTTCAGGGTGGTATGTCCGTGAGCGGTACTGCTTTTGCAGATGGACACCCATGAAATGTCGAAAAAGATGCGGGGTATGATGCTCACAGCACCTGGTATTCCCAAGCGGTCTCCCAATCAGGTACTAACCAGGCCGAACCATGCTTGGCTGCCGAGATCGGACGAGATCGGGCGAGATCGGGCCTTATCAGGGTGGTATGGCCGTGAGCGGTACTGCTCTTGCAGATGGACACCCATGAAATGTCGAAAAAGATGCGGGGTCTGATGCTCACAGCACCTGGTATTCCCAAGCGGTCTCCCAATCAGGTACTAAACAGGCCGAACAATGCTTGGCTTCCGAGATCGGACGAGATCGGGCCTTTTCAGGGTGGTATGGCCGTGAGCGGTACTGCTTTTGCAGATGGACACCCATGAAATGTCGAAAAAGATGCGGGGTATGATGCTCACAGCACCTGGTATTCCCAAACGGTCTCCCAACCCGGTACTAACCAGGCTGAACCATGCTTGGCTTCCAAGATCGGACGAGATCGGGCCTTTTCAGGGTGGTATGGCCGTGAGCGGTACTGCACTAGCAGATGGACACCCATGAGCTAAAGTATTAATTCGACCTTCTACACCTGCTACCCAAATCAATTGGGATTTGACATTATTCAAAGTCAGTTGGAATATTCAGGTTATAAAAGAGGGGGGAAAAGGCAGGAATATATACAGCTATGTTTTACTTTTGTGCATTTCAGGCCAAATTGGTATTTGTCTTTGAGTCAGCAATAATAACAAAGGAGTAAAGTCAGCTTGATTGCAGTAAGACTTTTTGCACTCTATACACTCAATTTTCACATGTTGTTTTACTTCTGGACGCTGTAAATGGACTGCACATCTGTTGCATCGTGTGTATATATGTGTATTACCGTACTTTGAATTTTGATTTAAACCTTTACAACCCAACTGCCTCAGATCAAGCAATTATAATGTAAAGTAGTAGATGTTTAAAAAAAGCACCAAATGCAAAAAGATAACAAAATAACAATACTAAATAGTCAAATAAGCAACTCCATTATTCTTTTAGAGAAAATATCTCAGCGGGGTCAAGTCATTCAATTCAAATCGACTGGTAATCAGATTCAATTAAAGACTAACCGATTGGGTGCAATGGTGTAGTGGCAGCACAACTAAATGAATTCACTGAATTTAAATGGGATTTATAAGTGTTTTCACATTTTATACTGTAAAACAAAAATCACATAGGATTTATGGTTAAACACTGGAGCTACAGAATTTTACCAGAAATTACATTCAATTGGTATAGCACTTCAATAACCACCAATTTATTGGAACACTATTGTAGATTTTTCATTACACTGAAACTAAAATTATATTGCTCCACCACCACATGCACACACCCCTTTTTTACTGTATAACTCTAGCAACCACAAGTATTTTATTTTTATTTTTTTAAGAAGAAAATGACTGACTATTCTATTAATTTTTAAAGAAGGCTCAGCAAAATACCCAGCATTCAATAGTACTGGCATGCTGGAACTTGCAAACTACACTCCTCAACTACACGGAAAAAAAATAGAAAAAAACAGTCATACATTGTCTGCAGTACTTTCCACTCATTCGCTTACACTTTGTACTCCATCCTTTCTACACAAAAAGCATCATCCCGCTGTTACAGAGTAAAGAAGGTTGCACAGAGTCCTTTTCTTGCTGTTCTGTCTCTTTAGAACAGAAGGACACTTTGCGCTTCACAGAATGCAAGTCTACAAGTACTGCTGCTTAGATGTGGTTGAATGTTAGGCCCCTAAGAAATACATGTGAAGCAACAGCAATGCTTTACAAGGTGTCTATTGTTTATATAAATAAACATAAAACAGGTTACGAAAACATGCTGTAAAATCCAAATCATATTTTATCATAGTTTCACATGCTTAAACTAATAGTAATTGTTTAGTATAATTGATCGTCATGTGAAAGACATTGTTTAGTATTCTTTCATTCATTCATTCTCTCAACCACTTATCCTCACAAGGGTCACGGGGGGTGCTAAGGCCTATCCCAGCTATCTACGGGCACCAGGCGGGGGACAAAAGAATGAACATAATTTAAAGTAATTGCTCTACAGTTGTACTGCATACCGGAGGTCATTTAATTCATTCAGATCAAGAACCTCAAATAACATAACGGCTGGTATTGTTGGAGATGGAAATCCAACTCATTTTATCTCTGAGGGCTAGCTGCGAATGCACTTGCATTATGTCAGTAAAATTCTAGAAATCATAGCGAAAGGGTTATTTTTCAAGAACATCTGTTCCCGAAAGACCGACAAATTGTCTTTATTTGATGCTCTTGTCAGGAGTGGTTGGATTGCCTTTCCTGGCATGACGTCACGATAACTATCAGCTGTCACTAATTACGTGATTAGATTATTTTTGGCGTCACTGGACAAGGTCCAAGTGGACATGGGGAAGCTGGAGCACCTCTTTGAGTCCAGGGCCAAAGAGACGCCATGGGCCAAGAAAGCGCCAGAGAGCAAAAAGTCCGAGATCCTGGTTCTGGACTCCAAGCGGAGCACCGCCATCAACATCGGGATGACGGTCCTGCCCGCCGTTCACGTCATCAAGAGCGCCATCCTCAACTTTGACGACTTTGCCATCAACAAGGAGGGTGTGGAGAAGATCCTGAGCATGACGCCCACAGAGGAGGAGAAGCAGAAGATCCGCGAGGCTCGCTCGGCCAATCCCGACGTTCCCCTGGGGACGGCCGAGGAATTCCTCTCGGGCCTGGCTTCCGTCAGCGCCTTGACCCCCCGCCTGCAGCTGTGGTCTTTCAAACTCAACTATGAGGCACTCGAGCAGGAGATCGCCGAGCCCCTGTTTGACCTGAAGTTGGGCATGGAGCAGCTGGCCGGCAACCGGACCTTCAAGAAGATCCTGGCCACGCTGCTGGCCGTGGGGAACTTCCTCAACGGGTGTCCTCCTCACCAGAATCTTCAGGCTCCCTCCATGGTGAATCAATTCCTCTGGGCATAGGCATAAGATAACTTGGGCGCTCTCTGGTGGTTGTACGCACCTGGGCATCATGATGAAACGGTAAAGGCTTCCCAGGGCGACGTGCATAGCAGTGGTGGGGCGTATGAGTACGCTGCGGCTCTAACTCTTCTACCAGCTGTGGCTCATCTCTAGAAATGATGTGCCTGAGAGCCCCGCACCACGGTGTGTCCATTACAAAATTCCTAAACGATTCTGAGGGGTTTCTTATACATTCCAAGCAGTCCGGTGTCTTCGAGGTGGATGGTTTGCGTCGCCGAGTGCGTCGGCGCGAGCGTGGGTGGCGCTCCGCTGGGTCCATAATGGTTGGATCGTGCTGTTACGATTTCACCGCGTAGTGCGACGCGATCGTAGGGTAAGTTGAACCCAGATGCAGAGTCGCCGAAGTAATTGGAAAGGTGAGGCAGATCTGTAGCTCTTGTTGGTTGATTTAATAAACGGGGTAACATAACTTAAACAACTTGGCTTGACCACTCATTACAAACGAACTGAACATGCGGCGTGGCGTCAATGGAAACAGCAATTACTACGAGGATTAACAGGAAACGAAACCAGAACTTAACCAGTCGATCCAACCGCGTCCACAGAAAATCATAATGCTTAAATACCAAAAATAATCTAATCACGTAATTAGTGACAGCTGATAGTTATCGTGACGTCATGCCAGGAAAGGCAATCCAACCACTCCTGACAGCTCTGAGTGATTTTGGATCCTTTGTTTCTCCCCCAAGTAATGAGGACATGTTCTTTTTAAGATAGCTCTCCATCTAAGTCCTACTATAGGTCCAGTCTTGGTAAAAGGTGCATGATGACAACTGATCTATCTGAAATCCAGAATTTGATCTGGATTTCAGATAGATCACCCATGAAATGTCGAAAAAGATGCGGGGTATGATGCTCACAGCACCTGGTATTCCCAAGCGGTCTCCCAATCAGGTACTAACCAGGCCGTACCATGCTTGGCTTCCGAGATCGAACGAGATCGGGCCTTTTCAGGGTGGTATGGCCGTGAGCGGTACTGCTCTTGCAGATGGACACCCATGAAATGTCGAAAAAGATGCGGGGTATGATGCTCACAGCACCTGGTATTCCCAAGCGGTCTCCCAATCAGGTACTAACCAGGCCGAACCATGCTTGGCTTACGAGATCGGACGAGATCGGGCCTTTTCAGGGTGGTATGGCCGTGAGCGGT
Organism: Stigmatopora nigra; assembly: GCF_051989575.1. Lineage (NCBI taxonomy): Eukaryota > Metazoa > Chordata > Actinopteri > Syngnathiformes > Syngnathidae > Stigmatopora > Stigmatopora nigra. The sequence continues at coordinate 2,859,683 of NW_027551603.1, forward strand.
ACTGCTTTTGCAGATGGACACCCATGAAATGTCGAAAAAGATGCGGGGTATGATACTCACAGCACCTGGTATTCCCAAGCGGTCTCCCAATCAGGTACTAAACAGGCCGAACCATGCTTGGCTTCCGAGATCGGACGAGATCTGGCCTTTTCAGGGTGGTATGGCCGTGAGCAGTACTGCCCTTGCAGATGGACACCCATGAAATGTCGAAAAAGATGCGGGGTATGATGCTCACAGCACCTGGTATTCCCAAGCGGTCTCCCAATCAGGTACTAACCAGGCCAAACCATGCTTGGCTTCCGAGATCGGGCGAGATCGGGCCTTTTCAGGGTGGTATGGCCGTGAGCGGTACTGCACTAGCAGATGGACACCCATGAAATGTCGAAAAAGATGCGGGGCATGGTTCTCACAGCACCCGGTATTCCCAAGCGGTCTCCCAATCTGGTACTAAACAAGTCTAACCATGCTTGGCTTCCGAGATCGGACGAGATCGGGCCTTTTCAGGGTGGTATGGCCGTGAGCGGTACTGCACTAGCAGATGGACACCCATGAAATGTCGAAAAAGATGCGGGGTATGATGTACACAGCACCTGGTATTCCCAAGCGGACTCCCAATCAGGTACTAACCAGGCCGAACCATGCTTGGCTTCCGAGATCGGACGAGATCGGGCCTTTTCAGGGAGGTATGGCCGTGAGCGGTACTGCACTAGCAGATGGACACCCATGAAATGTCGAAAAAGATGCGGGGTATGATGCTCACCGCACCTGGTATTCCCAAGCGGTCTCCCAATCAGGTACTAACCAGGCCGAACCATGCTTGGCTGCCGAGATCGGACGAGATCAGGCGAGATCGGGCCTTATCAGGGTGGTATGGCCGTGAGCGGGACTGCTCTTGCAGATGGACACCCATGAAATGTCAAAAAAGATGCGGGGTATGATGCTCACAGCACCTGGTATTCCCAAGCAGTCTCCCAATCAGGTCCTAAACAGGCCGAACCATGCTTGGCTTCCGAGATCGGACGAGATCGGGCCTTTTCAGGGTGGTATGGCCGTGAGCGGTACTGCTTTTGCAGATGGACACCCATGAAATGTCGAAAAAGATGCGGGGTATGATGCTCACAGCACCTGGTATTCCCAAGCGGTCTCCCAATCAGGTACTAAACAGGCTGAACCATGCTTGGCTTCCGAGATCGGACGAGATCGGGCCTTTTCAGGGTGGTATGGCCGTGAGCGGTACTGCACTAGCAGATGGACACCCATGAAATGTCGAAAAAGATGCGGGGTATGATGCTCACAGCACCTGGTATTCCCAAGCGGTCTCCCAATCAGGTACTAACCAGGCCGATCCATGCTTGGCTTCCGAGATCGGACAAGATCGGGCCTTTTCAGGGTGGTATGGCCGTGAGCGGTACTGCCCTTGCAGATGGACACCCATGAAATGTCGAAAAAGATGCGAGGTATGATGCTCACAGCACCTGGTATTCCCAAGCGGTCTCCCAATCAGGTACTAAACAGGCCGAACCATGCTTGGCTGCCGAGATCGGACGAGATCGGACGAGATCGGGCCTTTTCAGGGTGGTATGGCCGTGAGCGGTACTGCACTAGCAGATGGACACCCATGAAATGTCGAAAAAGATGCGGGGTATGATGCTCACAGCACCAGGTATTTCCAAGCGGTCTCCCAATCAGGTACTAACCAGGCTGAACCATGCTTGGCTTCCGAGATCAGACGAGATCGGGCCTTTTCAGGGTGGTATGGCCGTGAGCGGTACTGCACTAGCAGATGGACACCCATGAAATGTCGAAAAAGATGCGGGGTATGATGCTCACAGCACCTGGTATTCCCAAGCGGTCTCCCAATCAGGTACTAAACAGGCCGAACCATGCTTGGCTGCCGAGATCGGACGAGATCGGGCCTTTTCAGGGTGGTATGGCCGTGAGCGGTACTGCACTAGCAGATGGACACCCATGAAATGTCGAAAAAGATGCGGGGTATGATGCTCACAGCACCTGGTATTCCCAAGCGGTCTCCCAATCAGGTACTAACCAGGCCGAACCATGCTTGGCTGCCGAGATCGGACGAGATCGGACGAGATCGGGCCTTTTCAGGGTGGTATGGCAGTGAGCGGTACTGCTCTTGCAGATGGACACTTATGAAATGTCGAAAAAGATGCAGGGTATGATGCTCACAGCACCTGGTATTCCCAAGCGGTCTCCCAATCAGGCACTAAACAGGCCGAACCATGCTTGGCTTCCGAGATCAGACGAGATCGGGCCTTTTCAGGGTGGTATGGCTGTGAGCAGTACTGTTCATGCAGATGGACACCCATGAAATGTCGAAAAAGATGCGAGGTATGATGCTCACAGCACCTGGTATTCCCAAGCGGTCTCCCAATCAGGTACTAAACAGGCCGAACCATGCTTGGCTTCCGAGATCGGACGAGATCGGGCCTTTTCAGGGTGGTATGGCCGTAAGCGAAACTGCTCTTGCAGATGGACACCCATGAAATGTCGAAAAAGATGCGGGGCATGGTTCTCACAGCACCTGGTATTCCCAAGCGGTCTCCCAATCAGGTACTAACCAGGCCGAACCATGCTTGGCTGCCGAGATCGGACGAGATCGGGCGAGATCGGGCCTTTTCAGGGTGATATGGCCGTGAGCGGTACTGCTTTAGCAGATGGACACCCATGAAATGCCGAAAAAGATGCGGGGTATGATGCTCACAGCACCTGGTATTCCCAAGCGGTCTCCCAATCAGGTACTAACCAGGCCGAACCATGCTTGGCTGCCGAGATCGGACGAGATCGGACGAGAACGGGCCTTTTCAGGGTGGTATGGCTGTCAGCGGTACTGCTCTTGCAGATGGACACCCATGAAATGTCGAAAAAGATGCGGGGTATGATGCTCACAGCACCTGGTATTCCCAAGCGGTCTCCCAATCAGGTACTAACCAGGCCGAACCATGCTTGGCTTTCGAGGTCGGACGAGATCGGGCCTTTTCAGGGTGGTATGGCCGTGAGCGGTACTGCTCCTGCAGATGGACACCCATGAAATTTCGAAAAAGATGCGGGGTATGATAATCACAGCACCTGGTATTCCCAAGCGGTCTCCCAATCAGGTACTAACCAGGCTGAATCATGCTTGGCTTCCGAGATCGGGCGAGATCGGGCCTTTTCAGGGTGGTATGGCCGTGAGCGGTACTGCACTTGCAGATGGACACCCATGAAATGTCGAAAAAGATGCGGGGCGTGGTTCTCACAGCACCTGGTATTCCCAAGCGGTCTCCCAATCAGGTACTAAACAGGCCGAACCATGCTTGGCTTCCGAGATCGGACGAGATCGGGCCTTTTCAGGGTTGTATGGCCGTAAGCGGTATTGCTCTTGCAGAGGGACACCCATGAAATGTCGAAAAAGATGCGGGGTATGATGCTCACGGCACCTGGTATTCCGAAGCGGTCTCCCAATCAGGTACTAAACAGGCCGAACCATGCTTGGCTGCCGAGATCGGACGAGATCGGGCCTTTTCAGGGTGGTATGGCCGTGAGCGGTACTGCAATAGCAGATGGACACCCATGAAATGTCGAAAAAGATGCGGGGTTTGATGCTCACAGCACCTGGTATTCCCAAGCGGTCTCCCAATCAGGTACTAACCAGGCCGAACCATGCTTGGCTTCCGAGATCGGACGAGATCGGGCCTTTTCAGGGTGGTATGGCCGTGAGCGGTATTGCACTAGCAGATGGACACCCATGAAATGTCGAAAAAGATGCGGGGTATGATGCTCACAGCACCTGGTATTCCCAAGCGGTCTCCCAATCAGGTACTAAACAGGCCGAACCATGCTTGGCTTCCGAGATCGGACGAGATCGAGCCTTTTCAGGGTGGTATGGCCGTGAGCGGTACTGCACTAGCAGATAGACACCCATGAAATGTCGAAAAAGATGCGGGGTATGATGCTCACAGCACCTGGTATTCCCAAGCGGTCTCCCAATCAGGTACTAAACAGGCCGAACCATGCTTGGCTTCCGAGATCGGGCGAGATGGGGTCTTTTCAGGGTGGTATGGCCATGAGCGGTACCGCACTTGCAGATGGACACCCATGAAATGTCGAAAAAGATGCGGGGTATGATGTTCACAGCACCTGGTATTCCCAAGCGGTCTCCCAATCAGGTACTAACCAGGCCGAACCATGCTTGGCTGCCGAGGTCGGACGAGATCGGGCGAGATCGGGCGAGATCGGGCCTTATCAGGGTGGTATGGCCGTGAGCGGTACTGCTCTTGCAGATGGACACCCATGAAATGTCGAAAAAGATGCGGGGTATGATGCTCACAGCACCTGGTATTCCCGAGCGGTCTCCCAATCAGGTACTAACCAGGCCGAACCATGCTTGGCTTCCGAGATCGGACGAGATCGGGCCTTTTCAGGGTGGTATGGCCGTGAGCGGTACTGCTTTCGCAGATGGACACCCATGAAATGTCGAAAAAGATGCGGGGTATGATGCTCACAGCACCTGGTATTCCCAAGCGGTCTCCCAATCAGGTACTAAACAGGCCCAACCATGCTTGGCTGCCGAGATCGGACGAGATCGGACGAGATCGGGCCTTTTCAGGGTGGTATGGCCGTGAGCGGTACTGCACTAGCAGATGGACACCCATGAAATGTCGAAAAAGATGCGGGGTATGATGCTCACAGCACCAGGTATTTCCAAGCGGTCTCCCAATCAGGTACTAACCAGGCTGAACCATGCTTGGCTTCCGAGATCAGACGAGATCGGGCCTTTTCAGGGTGGTATGGCCGTGAGCGGTACTGCACTAGCAGATGGACACCCATGAAATGTCGAAAAAGATGCGGGGTATGATGCTCACAGCACCTGGTATTCCCAAGCGGTCTCCCAATCAGGTACTAAACAGGCCGAACCATGCTTGGCTGCCGAGATCGGACGAGATCGGGCCTTTTCAGGGTGGTATGGCCGTGAGCGGTACTGCACTAGCAGATGGACACCCATGAAATGTCGAAAAAGATGCGGGGTATGATGCTCACAGCACCTGGTATTCCCAAGCGGTCTCCCAATCAGGTACTAACCAGGCCGAACCATGCTTGGCTGCCGAGATCGGACGAGATCGGACGAGATCGGGCCTTTTCAGGGTGGTATGGCAGTGAGCGGTACTGCTCTTGCAGATGGACACTTATGAAATGTCGAAAAAGATGCAGGGTATGATGCTCACAGCACCTGGTATTCCCAAGCGGTCTCCCAATCAGGCACTAAACAGGCCGAACCATGCTTGGCTTCCGAGATCAGACGAGATCGGGCCTTTTCAGGGTGGTATGGCCGTGAGCGGTACTGCACTAGCAGATGGACACCCATGAAATGTCGAAAAAGATGCGGGGCAAGATGCTCACAGCACCTGGTATTCCCAAGCGGTCTCCCAATCAGGTACTAACCAGGCCGAACCATGCTTGGCTTCCGAGATCGGACGAGATCGGGCCTTTTCAGGGTGGTATGGCCGTGAGCGGTACTGCTCTTGCAGATGGACACCCATGAAATGTCGAAAAAGATGCGGGGTATGATGCTCACAGCACCTGGTATTCCCAAGCGGTCTCCCAATCAGGTACTAAACAGGCCGAATCATGCTTGGCTGCCGAGATCGGGCGAGATCGGACGAGATCGGGCCTTTTCAGGGTGGTATGGCCGTGAGCGGTACTGCACTAGCAGATGGACACCCATGAAATGTCGAAAAAGATGCGGGGTATGATGCTCACAGCACCTGGTATTCACAAGCGGTCTCCCAATTAGGTACTAAACAGGCCGATCCATGCTTGGCTTCCGAGATCGGACGAGATCGGACGAGATCGGGCCTTTTCAGGGTGGTATGGCCGTGAGCGGTACTGCACTAGCAGATGGACACCCATGAAATGTCGAAAAAGATGCGGGGCATGATGCTCACAGCACCTGGTATTCCCAAGCGGTCTCCCAATCAGGTACTAACCAGGCCAAACCATGCTTGGCTTCCTAGATCGGGCGAGATCGGGCCTTTTCAGGGTGGTATGGCCGTGAGCGGTACTGCTTGTGCAGATGGACACCCATGAAATGTCGAAAAAGATGCGGGGCAAGATGCTCACAGCACCTGGTATTCCCAAGCGGTCTCCCAATCAGGTACTAAACAGGCTGAACCCTGCTTGGCTGCCGAGATCGGACGAGATCGGGCGAGATTGGGCCTTTTCAGGGTGGTATGGCCGTGAGCGGTACTGCTCTTGCAGATGGACACCCATGAAATGTCGAAAAAGATGCGGGGTATGATGCTCACAGCACCTGGTATTCCCAAGCGGTCTCCCAATCAGGTATTAACCAGGCCGAACCATGCTTGGCTGCCGAGATCGGACGAGATCGGGCGAGATCGGGCCTTATCAGGGCGGTATGGCCGTGAGCGGTACTGCTCTTGCAGATGGACACCCATGAAATGTCGAAAAAGATGCGGGGTATGATGCTCACAGCACCTGGTATTCTCAAGCGGTCTCCCAATCAGGTACTAACCAGGCCGAACCATGCTTGGCCGCCGAGTTCGGACGAGATCGGGCGAGATCGGGCCTTTTCAGGGTGGTATGGCAGTGAGCGGTACTGCTCTTGCAGATGGACACCCATGAAATGTCGAAAAAAATGCGGGGTATGATGCTCACAGCACCTGGTATTCCCAAGCGGTCTCCCAATCAGGTACTAACCAGGCCGAACCATGCTTGGCTGCCGAGGTCGGACGAGATCGGGCGAGATCGGGCCTTATCAGGGTGGTATGGCCGTGAGCGGTACTGCTCTTGCAGATGAACACTGTCAGGTTCTTTAATAATTACCTTCGTCCGTAATTATCAATAACTGCAGGAAGACATCTTATTCAATTATTGACATTTAATTAAATAGAAATGGATACAACAGATAAAAGCCTCCGGAGGGGAGCGTTACAGCAAGTGTCACCTTACAACTTCCGAACGTCTCCTCGAATAGACGTTTTCGTCCCATTCTTATGGTCACAAGTTACAGAGTTGTTGATCATTCCATCACGTATGAGTAAAAACAACATCTGGGACTACAATAACAATCAAAGTATTTTACTAATAACAAAAACAGGGACTAGACCTAACTACATGTAGATTAGAGTAATTATACAACCTCCTTGACCTAAGAATCATATAATATAATCATAATCATATAATCGTTACATACAGAAAAACCCGAAGTGTACGGTTACATAACGATCACAATATTCTTGTTATTGTCCGAATAGCCCTGTCCTCGTCACCAAGGGCCCACCAAATCTCAAGGACCCAGATTGGGTGGATTGTTTGTATAACCATCCTGGAACAGGCTGTCCAGGTTAAAGATGACTTGGTGTGACCTCAACACTTTTGAAAAACAGAAAGAGAATGATTTAACAAAGTAATGAATTAATACAGAGAAAAGAAAGAGAATGATTTAATAAAGAAATGAATTAATATAACTATTATAATAGTAAAACAGAACAAACCCAACATTCCCCCGTTTTTATAATATGTATGTTATTAGTCATTTCTTAGTAATCACTAAATGGTAATGTCGGGTGACTGTGATTTTTCCCGCCTACTCCTTACTCCCATGGCTGGTCTGAAAGAGAAAAAACATAATTATATTCGTCCAATTGGTCCTCGGATTTACCGTACTCCTGGACCTCACTGCTTTCCCCAAACCGTCCCATAAGATACAACTCATGTACTTTAGAATTTGTAGGGGCAATTGCAGTAGTTATAAGTCGGCTTAGTAAGGAGCGCAAACAGGGGATACTACATCACCCACACAATGTTAGGATAGCGGTAATTGTGCCTATAGTAACCACGAAGGATGTAGCCAAATCTTTAGATTTTCCAAAGGTCTTATCCCACCAATCTGACAATGCGGACGTATCTACTCCAGAGTGCTCTTGCATATTGCGGTTCAGTGTTTGCAGGCCAGTAATGGCCCTGGTGAGAGATCCACTGGGTGACGTGTTGTTCGGTATGAAGGTGCAACATTGTTTTACAAACATTGCACACACGCCCCGTTTCAAGGATCATATCCACCGCTATGCGACCCCGGAACGCCATCAGACTGGTAGCTGCCAGTTGTTCCTTTATGGCCACAAATCCCTGTTCAGTATAATTTCCAAGTTTTGTACATTGTAATGTAAGTAATTTATTCTATCCACATTTTTGTTTGGGGTGATTAGAAGGAAGATAGACTCCCAACCTGCTGCGATCTGATTAGCCAGCTTATACTCATCTGGTACGCCCCAGGGGATGCCAATCGCATCAATGTATGTTGGATCTCCTTCCCTCCATGCCTCTCGACGATGTCGGGAGGGTCGACCCTTCAGCCGAATTATGAGCCGCCAATTGTATCTCCTCCACTGTGGATGGAAAAACAGACATCGGTAAGAGCAGTGAGACCAAAGTACCTAGTCCTGCCGCGTTTCGGCAGGAGTCGTATAATTTATCTACCACCCCGCCACCATAGGCCAGAACGTGGTATCAGGGGTGTAGTTTGTTTTAGAACGCCGGTACACCACGTCTCATTTATCGCCCCTAGCTTCAGACCATGCCCTGTAAGGTTTAAGCAGGTAAAATGATTAAACAGTGGAAAAATTGACTTCCTATTTACTGCGTAACAGGATAAACACTGTTTCAATATATTTTTTTTTCTTTCTTGCCAAGTAGGACACGTTTTTTCATTTGTAAAAACACTTTTCCCCAAAAGAATGGTGATTGAGGGAGTTGTTAGACCCCATCGTTTTTTCCCTTGTCTGGTAGGTTATCCTAATCTTTTGTAAGATGGTTTAGTCTCAATTGAAACTATATGGAGACGTCAAACCCAATATAAAAGAGTTCCCTATAGTTTTATGGTATTGCTTGCTGAGCAATAATCTTTTCAATTAATATTGGTGTTTCCCGTATTTTATTAAGTCAGAAAGTTTATTTTACCCGTCCCCTCAATGTTTCAATTGAGACCACCCTTTTACCAAAGTAGCTCCACCTAGTGCTTGTCCTCTTTACACTCCATTAACAGCGCCCAATTATCCCCCGTTTGGGAAATCCCTGTTTCAGAAATAAATTTCACAGGTTAATATGTCAGTCCAAGCTTTCCAATCTTGACCAATTTCTGCAACAAGGCTTTTCCCAATCTTCAATTTTTTTGCTGTTAATGTACCACACATATTTCCCACCATAGATTGACACCTTGTACGGCACCCGGGACGTCGCCGAGTCCAAATATATATTTTCAATTTGGAAATTTGATTTAGTAGGTAATGTTAATTAAATGTAAATGTGTATGTTTCTCGGTTTACCCTCCCGTAAGAAGGTGTATCCTCAATTGAAACACCTCCGCCTTTTTCTCCAACTGGAGAAAACAACCCTACTGTGGAAAGGAATAGAATCACAATCATCATTAATCTCATTGCCCCAAAAGCAATAATTGTTTTCAACATGACTTTTTGTCTTTGTTTAGGGAGTTTTCCTCTTGAAACGTTTCAATTTAGACAACCTTCTTACTGTGGGAAAGGTGCATCCGTGTCCCCTTTCAGTAACAAGGACCCTCCGACTTTGCGTTGCTCCGATGTTTCTTCTTTTATGCTGCTTATCAGCATCCAGTCTTCAAGAATCACCGTCGCTTCGTCCGTTTCCTGTTGACAAGCAAAATCTCCCTCTGATAGTATAAATTTGGTGTGTGCGTTTTTTTTTTTTTTCTGATAGATTCGCCTCATCATCCAATTGTCATTGTGTAGTGAATAATAACAATTTGTAAGGTCTACCAAACAGGACTTCATATAAGGTCCGCCAATTGTGGATGGTAGACAACTATTATATTAACAAAATGGGAGCCATTATCACTATAAATAGTTTCTGAAATTCCATATCGTGGAATGATATCCATATGATCTAATAAAATAAAATAAAATCTATATGTATTTTTTGAAATGGATATGTGGGTATGCATATAGATTTAAAACCTAAACCTTGTAGTGCCGTTGTAGCAAGGCCACCTCTCCCTTGTCGAGACATAGGTCTTCCCTTGACTCAAGCCCAAATTATTTTCTTTATTGATCTTTTATTGATAGATTATGTCTCGGTGGTCTGCCAATCAAAAAACACAAAAAGACAAACTATCATTCACGCTCACACTCATAAAAAGAAGAATTTAGTGTGTTCAACCAGTCTAGCATCCATAATTTCATTTTGTGGGAGTAAACTGGAGTACCCGGAGAAAATCCACAAATTCTTGAGGACGCCATGAATACCCCACATTCCGGAAGGTCTGGATCCACCCCGCATTCATGAGTAGATCCTTTAATATACACACCCCCACTCTAGCATTTTAACCGTTTGTAAAAAATTACCTTCAAGTTTCACACAAAGTTATATCCTTTTTAATGCTATCAGTTTACCTGTTTGTTCCCCGAATTGAGGTGGCAATAGTTTCACATCTAAGGTTTTTATTTTTCACAGCCGCCATGACCTAATGGCCCCCTATCAGGTTTTTTGGAAAATCCCAATTTCCTCTAATAGCATGCCAATCACCTTTTAATGCGGCCATCCAATTTTGTTTCTACTTGTTTCAGGTGATAAGATAATCTCCCCCATTTGTAAAACTAATTCATCCACGCCTATTTTATACAACATGACGCCTATGGCCTTTATTACGTCGCCTTGACTCCAAATTCTATGAACCAAGATAACACGCCGAATTTGTAAGCGAATTTCCCCCATCCCATTTTGTTCATAGACAACCCATCTACCTAAAGCGTCACTTGTTTCCAAACATGAAAGGCCCCTCTAGAATTTGTGCATCCAGCGCCAAATAGAGCCTATTTACACATTTGTCTCAAACTTGTTTTAGATATGGGGTCCCCAATTTCCCAAAATTTCCCAGAATTCATGTACCACCAGATCCTGTCAAAAACCCAAAACGACTAACATAACCTGTTTCTAAGCCAGATTCTGGAATTTGGAGAATTTCTCCTTTCCCTCCCTTATCTAAGCTTGTTATTGCCCCTCGTTATCACTGTAACATTCAGGCGTATTAACCCCATCGTTGCAATGATATGAATTTCTAAAGTTCTCACCAATTTGCATGCCCTTAAAGCAGTAAAAAGCAACGTTATTTGGTTGTATCAATTGACCAATGCTTATCCAATCTGTAATATCCTTAAAGTCATCAATATGACCTGTGACAAAGCATATTTCCTCCCGCCAGGACAACAGACAATGTTCTTTCAAGTGCACTTTGAAAAACATTCCATGTTACTCCATTCTTAGGGAAAATATGCTCATCCTAAACCAATTATTTTATTTACAATTCACCTAATTATTTGGATGAATGCCATGAATTTTATCATGCCACTATTTTATTGTAAATTTCCCATCTGATGTCGTTAACAGCCAAATAATTCAATACCTACTATATACTTTGTAAATCACCTCATATGATGTTTACTTAAGACAAAAGTCTTTTCCCATAGCCTGTTACCAAAACAAAAATCTTCAACAATTAAATTAGAGAAATCAACCTTTTGTTAGACAATTCCTAATTACAACTTTAATGTTTTAAAAACCTTATCGTCACCAATATACCATAATATTGTAAATTTTGTCATCCTGGCCAACCTCCTGGATTAAAGTATTTTGAACAATCAAAAAATTCTGAAATAGTATTAATATTATTTTATCCTCCAAAAGCTAGTTTCCTTTTACTAAGAGCCCTTTGAAATCCACAATTGCTCAAAAATGACTATTTTGGTCTATTTCCCAAATCCAAAGCTTTTTACCAAATCAACCTTTTACTGAACAGATTTTCTATCCTCTTAATACATTTCATTTTAAAACCCAAAATATCAATGCGAAAGCATTCGCATAACCTTGCATTTCTTGCAGCCCATGTATTGTTCTTATTCTGAAAAGTCCAAACAGAAAACGCAATTAGCCGTTAACTATGACCTCCACTCTTGCTGCGAAAACAGCATTGTTATCTTATGTTTACAAACCAGCTTTTTCCCTGTGCCCAAATACAACGCTTTTTAGAGAAGACAACCATTAAAACGTCAAATTAACCCCTCTTCCGATATTCAACTACATCACAATATTTTTCCAAGACCCCATATATCCAGAATATGTATGCTGCAAGCACAACAATATGGCAAAAACCCATTTTCTGCCCTCAAGTTTGCTTCAGCACCCCCAAGGCCAATTATTATTATTATAATGTCTTCACGGAAAGGATCACAAAATTTTAGTCGTTTACACGGTCCGAACGCTCCCGAAAGCCCAACACAGTTAAATCGTCTGCCCCGCGGCCCACATGTTTCACTCCCATCTAATCAGCAGCCGCTGCACCAGAAACGCTTCCCCCGCAGTCGACACATTTTTTTGCAAGTCTAGAGCATAATAAAAACACAGGTGACATTCCCTGCTAAACATTTAAATGATCATTTTGTATATATTCTTTTGTCTTTTTAAACACCATCTTCCCGTTAGCGGACGGGATCAAAAACCAAGCTGCAATAAGCCATCACATTGCTGTAAATTGACAGTACATATAGGTTATATTAACAAAGCACCACCAGCACTTGGAAATAACCATTCTAATTGTTGTTATACAAGCCCAAGCATCACAAAAAAACCCAATTTATTGTAATCACAAAACGTCATACCCGGATTAACCAAATCAAATACCAGTGTCCCCATTAATTTTCTAGCTCCCTTTATTTTTGTTAAACTTCCTACGCGCCCGTCACCTATCTCGGTAAATATTTTCCCCGTCAGCCGAGGAGGCCCCGCTATTTTTTCCTTACCAAACAGTACTTTCCCGCCGCCACGGTCTTAAATATATCCCCGTTATCCGAGGGAGCCCCCACTATTTTCCCAAAATAGTATTTTTTAACTTCTCCCCGGCCTTATTTCGCCATTAGTGTCTGTGGAACAAGCTGTTACACTTTTATCCACTCACATATTATTTATATACGTATATTACCTCCATTAGTGTCTGTGGAACAAGCTGTTACACTTTTATCCACTCACATATTATTTATATATGTATATTACCTCCATTAGTGTATATATTATCCTGCATTTTATGCATTTTAAGCTGGCCAGCAAACCCATATTTATTTATCCATAAATATAGCTGTGTAATATTTTTAAAGCGCTTTGTCTTACCAATTTTTTCCAATCCTTACAAGTTAGACGTATTTTTTGGATCGTCATCCAAACCCGCCTTACAACACGTGTTTCCCATATTTTACTTTTTTGTAGTGAGTTCGTGTGCCTCACACAGTTAACTTTATTATATCTATTTTTATTATTATCACTCTATTTTTATTATTATCACTCCTTCGACTGTATTTCCTAGGCTTATCTTAATTTTACTGCAGAAACCACACAAACACCATACAACATTTACAACATATTCGTGCCTACCCTTTAGACACAGGACACTTCCCAGCCCCACCATTGTACCTCCAGTACAATACATTCGTGCCTACCCCTGAGACACAGGACACTTTCCAGCAAAGTGCCCCACCGTACCTGCCATTGACTAGTATAAACACAGGGTTTTGTCGCCGTCACCCAGGACGCGAAACCAGCCCACAATGGACCTCACATACAATGTCCCTTTAACGCATTTGGAAACACCGTCACAACATGCAGACATTAATGTGGACTTACCCGAGATCCATCAGATGTCTCCCTCCAGCAGGAAAAGTCTTCAACCGCCGAGAATCCAGGCGCCCCCGTCGAAAAACTCCGGCCCACCAAGGGTTTTGAAGACGCCGTGCGCACGGTCACTTACCAGATGTCGAACAGCAGCGCCTGGGTTCTCGCTCCGGTATATTGACCTCCATGGCTCAGAAGGACCAAAATGTCAGGTTCATTAATAATTACCTTCGTCCGTAATTATCAATAACTGCAGGAAGACATCTTATTCAATTATTGACATTTAATTAAATAGAAATGGATACAACAGATAAAAGCCTCCGGAGGGGAGCGTTACAGCAAGTGTCACCTTACAACTTCCGAACGTCTCCTCGAATAGACGTTTTCGTCCCATTCTTATGGTCACAAGTTACAGAGTTGTTGATCATTCCATCACGTATGAGTAAAAACAACATCTGGGACTACAATAACAATCAAAGTATTTTACTAATAACAAAAACAGGGACTAGACCTAACAACATGTAGATTAGAGTAATTATACAACCTCCTTGACCTAAGAATCATATAATATAATCATAATCATATAATCGTTACATACAGAAAAACCCGAAGTGTACGGTTACATAACGATAACAATATTCTTGTTATTGTCCGAATAGCCCTGTCCTCGTCACCAAGGGCCCACCAAATCTCAAGGACCCAGATTGGGTGGATTGTTTGTATAACCATCCTGGAACAGGCTGTCCAGGTTAAAGATGACTTGGTGTGACCTCAACACTTTTGAAAAACAGAAAGAGAATGATTTAACAAAGTAATGAATTAATACAGAGAAAAGAAAGAGAATGATTTAATAAAGAAATGAATTAATATAACTATTATAATAGTAAAACAGAACAAACCCAACAGACACCCATGAAATGTCGAAAAAGATGCGGGGTATGATGCTCACAGCACCTGGTATTCCCAAGCGGTCTCCCAATCAGGTACTAAACAGGCCGAACCATGCTTGGCTTCCGAGATCGGACGAGATCGGGCCTTTTCAGGGTGGTATGGCCGTGAGCGGTACTGCACTAGCAGATGGACACCCATGAAATGTCGAAAAAGATGCGGGGTATGATGCACACAGCACCTGGTATTCCCAAGCGGTCTCCCAATCAGGTACTAAACAGGCCGAACCATGCTTGGCTTCCGAGATCGGGCGTGATCGGGCCTTTTCAGGGTGGTATGGCCGTGAGCGGTACTGCACTAGCAGATGGACACCCATGAAATGTCGAAAAAGATGCGGGGTATGATGCTCACAGCACCTGGTATTCCCAAGCGGTCTCCCAATCAGGTACTAACCAGGCCAAACCATGCTTGGCTTCCTAGATCGGACGAGATCGGGCCTTTTCAGGGTGGTATGGCCGTGAGCGGTACTGCTCTTGCAGATGGACACCCATGAAATGTCGAAAAAGATGCGGGGTATGATGCTCACAGCACCTGGTATTCCCAAGTGGTCTCCCAATCAGGTACTAACCAGGCCAAACCATGCTTGGCTTCCGAGATCGGACGAGATCGGGCCTTTTCAGGGTGGTATGGCCGTGAGCGGTACTTCTCTTGCAGATGGACACCCATGAAATGTCGAAAAAGATGCGGGGTATGATGCTCACAGCACCTGGTATTCCCAAGCGGTCTCCCAATCAGGTACTAACCAGGCCGAACCTTGCTTGGCTTCCGAGATCGGACGAGATCGGGCCTTTTCAGGGTGGTATGGCCGTGAGCGGTACTGCACTAGCAGATGGACACCCATGAAATGTCGAAAAAGATGCGGGGTATGATGCACACAGCCCCTGGTATTCCCAAGCGGTCTCCCAATCAGGTACTAAACAGGCCGAACCATGCTTGGCTTCCGAGATCGGGCGAGATCGGGCCTTTTCAGGGTGGTATGGCCGTGAGCGGTACTGCACTAGCAGATGGACACCCATGAAATGTCGAAAAAGATGCGGGGTATGATGCTCACAGCACCTGGTATTCCCAAGCGGTCTCCCAATCAGGTACTAACCAGGCCGAACCATGCTTGGCTTCCTAGATCGGACGAGATCGGGCCTTTTCAGGGTGGTATGGCCGTGAGCGGTACTGCTCTTGCAGATGGACACCCATGAAATGTCGAAAAAGATGCGGGGTATGATGCTCACAGCACCTGGTATTCCCAAGCAGTCTCCCAATCAGGTACTAACCAGGCCAAACCATGCTTGGCTTCCGAGATCGGACGAGATCAGGCCTTTTCAGGGTGGTATGGCCGTGAGCGGTACTTCTCTTGCAGATGGACACCCATGAAATGTCGAAAAAGATACGGGGTATGATGCTCACAGCACCTGGTATTCCCAAGCGGTCTCCCAATCAGGTACTAACCAGGCCGAACCTTGCTTGGCTTCCGAGATCGGACGAGATCGGTCCTTTTCAGGGTGGTATGGCCGTGAGCGGTACTGCACTAGCAGATGGACACCCATGAAATGTCGAAAAAGATGCGGGGTATGATGCTCACAGCACCTGGTATTCCCAAGCGGTCTCCCAACCAGGTACTAACCAGGCCGAACCATGCTTGGCTTCCAAGATCGGACGAAATCGGGCCTTTTCAGGGTGGTATGGCCGTGAGCGGTACTGCACTAGCAGATGGACACCCATGAAATGTCGAAAAAGATGCGGGGTATGATGCTCACAGCACCTGGTATTCCCAAGCGGTCTCCCAATCAGGTACTAACCAGGCCGAACCATGCTTGGCTGCCGAGATCGGACGAGATCGGGCCTTATCAGGGTGGTATGGCCGTGAGCGGTACTCTGCTTGCAGATGGACACCCATGAAATGTCGAAAAAGATGCGGGGTATGATGCTCACAGCACCTGGTATTCCCAAGCGGTCTCCCAATCAGGTACTAACCAGGCCGAACCATGCTTGGCTGCCGAGATCGGACGAGATCGGGCGAGATCGGGCCTTATCAGGGTGGTATGGCCGTGAGCGCTACTGCTCTTGCAGATGGACACCAATGAAATGTCGAAAAAGATGCGGGGTATGATGCTCACAGCACCTGGTATTCCCAAGCGGTCTCCCAATCAGGTACTAACCAGGCCGAACCATGCTTGGCTGCCGAGATCGGACGAGATCGGGCCTTTTCAGGGTAGTATGGCCGTGAGCGGTACTGCACTAGCAGATGGACACCCATGAAATGTCGAAAAAGATGCGGGGTATGATGCTCACAGGACCTGGTATTCCCAAGCGGTCTCCCAATCAGGTACTAAACAGGCCGAACCATGCTTGGCTTCCGAGATCGGACGAGATCGGACCTTTTCAGGGTGGTATGGCCGTGAGCGGTACTGCTCATGCAGATGGACACCCATGAAATGTCGAAAAAGATGCGGGGTATGATGCTCACAGCACCTGGTATTCCCAAGCGGTCTCCCAATCAGGTACTAAACAGGCCGAACCATGCTTGGCTTCCGAGATCGGACGAGATCGGGCCTTTTCAGGGTGGTATGGCCGTGAGCGGTACTGCACTAGCAGATGGACACCCATGAAATGTCGAAAAAGATGCGGGGTATGATGCTCACAGCACCTGGTATTCCCAAGCGGTCTCCCAATCAGGTACTAACCAGGCCGAACCATGCTTGGCTTCCGAGATCGGGCCTTTTCAGGGTGGTATGGCCGTGAGCGGTACTGCTATTGCAGATGGACACCCATGAAATGTCGAAAAAGATGCGGGGTATGATGCTCACAGCACCTGGTATTCCCAAGCGGTCTCCCAATCAGGTACTAAACAGGCCGAACCATGCTTGGCTTCCGAGATCGGACGAGATCGCGCCTTTTCAGGGTGGTATGGCCGTGAGCGGTACTGCTCTTGCAGATGGACACCCATGAAATGTCGAGAAAGATGCGGGGTATGATGCTCACAGCACCTGGTATTCCCAAGCGGTCTCCCAATCAGGTACCAAACAGGCCGAACCATGCTTGGCTTCCAAGATCGGACGAGATTGGGCCTTTTCAGGGTGGTATGGCCATGTGCGGTACTGCACTTGCAGATGGACACCCATGAAATGTCGAAAAAGATGCGGGGTATGATGCTCACAGCACCTGGTATTCCCAAGCGGTCTCCCAATCAGGTACTAAACAGGCCGAACCATGCTTGGCTTCCGAGATCGGACGAGATCGGGCCTTTTCAGGGTGGTATGGCCGTGAGCGGTACTGCACTAGCAGATGGACACCCATGAAATGTCGAAAAAGATGCGGGGTATGATGCTCACAGCACCTGGTATTCCGAAGCGGTCTCCCAATCAGGTACTAAACAGGCCGAACCATGCTTGGCTGCCGAGATCGGGCGAGATCGGGCCTTTTCAGGGTGGTATGGCCGTGAGCGGTACTGCACTTGCAGATGGACACCCATGAAATGTCGAAAAAGATGCGGGGTATGATGCTCACAGCACCTGGTATTCCCAAGCGGTCTCCCAATCAGGTACTAAACAGGCCGAACCATGCTTGGCTGCCGAGATCGGACGAGATCGGGCCTTTTCAGGGTGGTATGGCCGTGAGCGGTACTGCACTAGCAGATGGACACCCATGAAATGTCGATAAAGATGCGGGGTATGATGCTCACAGCACCTGGTATTCCCAAGCGGTCTCCCAATCAGGTACTAACCAGGCCGAACCATGCTTGGCTTCCGAGATCGGACGAGATCGGGCCTTTTCAGGGTGGTATGGCCATGAGCGGTACTGCTCTTGCAGATGGACACCCATGAAATGTCGAAAAAGATGCGGGGTATGATGCTCACAGCACCTGGTATTCCCAAGCGGTCTCCCAATCAGGTACTAAACAGGCCGAACCATGCTTGGCTGCCGAGATCGGGCCTTTTCAGGGTGGTATGGCCGTGAGCGGTACTGCACTAGCAGATGGACACCCATGAAATGTCGGTAAAGATGCGGGGTATGATGCTCACAGCACCTGGTATTCCCAAGCGGTCTCCCAATCAGGTACTAACCAGGCCGAACCATGCTTGGCTTCCGAGATCGGACGAGATCAGGCCTTTTCAGGGTGGTATGGCCGTGAGCGGTACTGCTCTTGCAGATGGACACCCATGAAATGTCGAAAAAGATGCGGGGTATGATGCTCACAGCACCTGGTATTCCCAAGCGGTCTCCCAATCAGGTACTAACCAGGCCGAACCATGCTTGGCTGCCGAGATCGGACGAAATCGGACGAGATCGGGCCTTATCAGGGTGGTATGGCCGTGAGCGGTACTGCACTAGCAGATGGACACCCATGAAATGTGGAAAAAGATGCGGGGTATGATGCTCACAGCACCTGGTATTCCCAAGTGGTCTCCCAATCAGGTACTAACCAGGCCAAACCATGCTTGGCTGCCGAGATCGGACGAGATCGGACGAGATCGGGCCTTATCAGGGTGGTATGGCCGTGAGCGGTACTGCTCTTGCAGATGGACACCCATGAAATGTCGAAAAAGATGCGGGGTATGATGCTCGCAGCACCTGGTATTCCCAAGCGGTCTCCCAATCAGGTACGAACCAGGCCGGACCATGTTTGGCTGCCAAAATCGGACAAGATCGGGCCTTTTCAGGGTGGTAAGGCCGTGAGCGGTACTGCTCTTGCAGATGGACACCCATGAAATGTCGAAAAAGATGCGGGGTATGATGCTCACAGCACCTGGTATTCCCAAGCGGTCTCCCAAACAGATACTAACCAGGCCGAACCATGCTTGGCTTCCGAGTTCGGACGAGATCGGGCCTTTTCAGGGTGGTATGGCCTTGGGCGGTACTGCTCTTGCAGATGGACACCCATGAAATGTCGAAAAAGATGCGGGGTATGATGCTCACAGCACCTGGTATTCCCAAGCGGTCTCCCAAACAGGTACTAAACAGGCCGAACCATGCTTGGCTTCCGAGATCGGACGAGATCGGGCCTTTTCAGGGTGGTATGGCCGTGGGCGGTACTGCACTTTCAGATAGACACCCATGAAATGTCGAAAAAGATGCGGGGTATGATGCTCACAGCACCTGGTATTCCCAAGCGGTCTCCCAATCAGGTACTAAACAGGCCGAACCATGCTTGGCTGCCGAGATCGGACGAGATCGGGCCTTTTCAGGGTGGTATGGCCGTGAGCGGTATGGCACCAGCAGATGGACACCCATGAAATGTCGAAAAAGATGCGGGGTATGATGCTCACAGCACCTGGTATTCCCAAGCGGTCTTCAATCAGGTACTAAACAGGCCGAACCATGCTTGGCTTCCGAGATCGGACGAGATCGGGCCTTTTCAGGGTGGTATGGCCGTGGGCGGTACTGCACTTTCAGATAGACACCCATGAAATGTCGAAAAAAATGCGGGGTATGATGCTCACAGCACCTGGTATTCCCAAGCGGTCTCCCAATCAGGTACTAACCAGGCCAAACCATGCTTGGCTTCCTAGATCGGGCGAGATCGGGCCTTTTCAGGGTGGTATGGCCGTGAGCGGTACTGCTCGTGCAGATGGACACCCATGAAATGTCGAAAAAGATGCGGGGCAAGATGCTCACAGCACCTGGTATTCCCAAGCGGTCTCCCAATCAGGTACTAAACAGGCTGAACCCTGCTTGGCTGCCGAGATCGGACGAGATCGGGCGAGATTGGGCCTTTTCAGGGTGGTATGGCCGTGAGCGGTACTGCTCTTGCAGATGGACACCCATGAAATGTCGAAAAAGATGCGGGGTATGATGCTCACAGCACCTGGTATTCCCAAGCGGTCTCCCAATCAGGTATTAACCAGGCCGAACCATGCTTGGCTGCCGAGATCGGACGAGATCGGGCGAGATCGGGCCTTATCAGGGCGGTATGGCCGTGAGCGGTACTGCTCTTGCAGATGGACACCCATGAAATGTCGAAAAAGATGCGGGGTATGATGCTCACAGCACCTGGTATTCTCAAGCGGTCTCCCAATCAGGTACTAACCAGGCCGAACCATGCTTGGCTGCCGAGTTCGGACGAGATCGGGCGAGATCGGGCCTTTTCAGGGTGGTATGGCAGTGAGCGGTACTGCTCTTGCAGATGGACACCCATGAAATGTCGAAAAAAATGCGGGGTATGATGCTCACAGCACCTGGTATTCCCAAGCGGTCTCCCAATCAGGTACTAACCAGGCCGAACCATGCTTGGCTGCCGAGGTCGGACGAGATCGGGCGAGATCGGGCCTTATCAGGGTGGTATGGCCGTGAGCGGTACTGCTCTTGCAGATGAACACTGTCAGGTTCTTTAATAATTACCTTCGTCCGTAATTATCAATAACTGCAGGAAGACATCTTATTCAATTATTGACATTTAATTAAATAGAAATGGATACAACAGATAAAAGCCTCCGGAGGGGAGCGTTACAGCAAGTGTCACCTTACAACTTCCGAACGTCTCCTCGAATAGACGTTTTCGTCCCATTCTTATGGTCACAAGTTACAGAGTTGTTGATCATTCCATCACGTATGAGTAAAAACAACATCTGGGACTACAATAACAATCAAAGTATTTTACTAATAACAAAAACAGGGACTAGACCTAACTACATGTAGATTAGAGTAATTATACAACCTCCTTGACCTAAGAATCATATAATATAATCATAATCATATAATCGTTACATACAGAAAAACCCGAAGTGTACGGTTACATAACGATCACAATATTCTTGTTATTGTCCGAATAGCCCTGTCCTCGTCACCAAGGGCCCACCAAATCTCAAGGACCCAGATTGGGTGGATTGTTTGTATAACCATCCTGGAACAGGCTGTCCAGGTTAAAGATGACTTGGTGTGACCTCAACACTTTTGAAAAACAGAAAGAGAATGATTTAACAAAGTAATGAATTAATACAGAGAAAAGAAAGAGAATGATTTAATAAAGAAATGAATTAATATAACTATTATAATAGTAAAACAGAACAAACCCAACATTCCCCCGTTTTTATAATATGTATGTTATTAGTCATTTCTTAGTAATCACTAAATGGTAATGTCGGGTGACTGTGATTTTTCCCGCCTACTCCTTACTCCCATGGCTGGTCTGAAAGAGAAAAAACATAATTATATTCGTCCAATTGGTCCTCGGATTTACCGTACTCCTGGACCTCACTGCTTTCCCCAAACCGTCCCATAAGATACAACTCATGTACTTTAGAATTTGTAGGGGCAATTGCAGTAGTTATAAGTCGGCTTAGTAAGGAGCGCAAACAGGGGATACTACATCACCCACACAATGTTAGGATAGCGGTAATTGTGCCTATAGTAACCACGAAGGATGTAGCCAAATCTTTAGATTTTCCAAAGGTCTTATCCCACCAATCTGACAATGCGGACGTATCTACTCCAGAGTGCTCTTGCATATTGCGGTTCAGTGTTTGCAGGCCAGTAATGGCCCTGGTGAGAGATCCACTGGGTGACGTGTTGTTCGGTATGAAGGTGCAACATTGTTTTACAAACATTGCACACACGCCCCGTTTCAAGGATCATATCCACCGCTATGCGACCCCGGAACGCCATCAGACTGGTAGCTGCCAGTTGTTCCTTTATGGCCACAAATCCCTGTTCAGTATAATTTCCAAGTTTTGTACATTGTAATGTAAGTAATTTATTCTATCCACATTTTTGTTTGGGGTGATTAGAAGGAAGATAGACTCCCAACCTGCTGCGATCTGATTAGCCAGCTTATACTCATCTGGTACGCCCCAGGGGATGCCAATCGCATCAATGTATGTTGGATCTCCTTCCCTCCATGCCTCTCGACGATGTCGGGAGGGTCGACCCTTCAGCCGAATTATGAGCCGCCAATTGTATCTCCTCCACTGTGGATGGAAAAACAGACATCGGTAAGAGCAGTGAGACCAAAGTACCTAGTCCTGCCGCGTTTCGGCAGGAGTCGTATAATTTATCTACCACCCCGCCACCATAGGCCAGAACGTGGTATCAGGGGTGTAGTTTGTTTTAGAACGCCGGTACACCACGTCTCATTTATCGCCCCTAGCTTCAGACCATGCCCTGTAAGGTTTAAGCAGGTAAAATGATTAAACAGTGGAAAAATTGACTTCCTATTTACTGCGTAACAGGATAAACACTGTTTCAATATATTTTTTTTCTTTCTTGCCAAGTAGGACACGTTTTTTCATTTGTAAAAACACTTTTCCCCAAAAGAATGGTGATTGAGGGAGTTGTTAGACCCCATCGTTTTTTCCCTTGTCTGGTAGGTTATCCTAATCTTTTGTAAGATGGTTTATTCTCAATTGAAACTATATGGAGACGTCAAACCCAATATAAAAGAGTTCCCTATAGTTTTATGGTATTGCTTGCTGAGCAATAATCTTTTCAATTAATATTGGTGTTTCCCGTATTTTATTAAGTCAGAAAGTTTATTTTACCCGTCCCCTCAATGTTTCAATTGAGACCACCCTTTTACCAAAGTAGCTCCACCTAGTGCTTGTCCTCTTTACACTCCATTAACAGCGCCCAATTATCCCCCGTTTGGGAAATCCCTGTTTCAGAAATAAATTTCACAGGTTAATATGTCAGTCCAAGCTTTCCAATCTTGACCAATTTCTGCAACAAGGCTTTTCCCAATCTTCAATTTTTTTGCTGTTAATGTACCACACATATTTCCCACCATAGATTGACACCTTGTACGGCACCCGGGACGTCGCCGAGTCCAAATATATATTTTCAATTTGGAAATTTGATTTAGTAGGTAATGTTAATTAAATGTAAATGTGTATGTTTCTCGGTTTACCCTCCCGTAAGAAGGTGTATCCTCAATTGAAACACCTCCGCCTTTTTCTCCAACTGGAGAAAACAACCCTACTGTGGAAAGGAATAGAATCACAATCATCATTAATCTCATTGCCCCAAAAGCAATAATTGTTTTCAACATGACTTTTTGTCTTTGTTTAGGGAGTTTTCCTCTTGAAACGTTTCAATTTAGACAACCTTCTTACTGTGGGAAAGGTGCATCCGTGTCCCCTTTCAGTAACAAGGACCCTCCGACTTTGCGTTGCTCCGATGTTTCTTCTTTTATGCTGCTTATCAGCATCCAGTCTTCAAGAATCACCGTCGCTTCGTCCGTTTCCTGTTGACAAGCAAAATCTCCCTCTGATAGTATAAATTTGGTGTGTGCGTTTTTTTTTTTTTTCTGATAGATTCGCCTCATCATCCAATTGTCATTGTGTAGTGAATAATAACAATTTGTAAGGTCTACCAAACAGGACTTCATATAAGGTCCGCCAATTGTGGATGGTAGACAACTATTATATTAACAAAATGGGAGCCATTATCACTATAAATAGTTTCTGAAATTCCATATCGTGGAATGATATCCATATGATCTAATAAAATAAAATAAAATCTATATGTATTTTTTGAAATGGATATGTGGGTATGCATATAGATTTAAAACCTAAACCTTGTAGTGCCGTTGTAGCAAGGCCACCTCCCCCTTGTCGAGACATAGGTCTTCCCTTGACTCAAGCCCAAATTATTTTCTTTATTGATCTTTTATTGATAGATTATGTCTCGGTGGTCTGCCAATCAAAAAACACAAAAAGACAAACTATCATTCACGCTCACACTCATAAAAAGAAGAATTTAGTGTGTTCAACCAGTCTAGCATCCATAATTTCATTTTGTGGGAGTAAACTGGAGTACCCGGAGAAAATCCACAAATTCTTGAGGACGCCATGAATACCCCACATTCCGGAAGGTCTGGATCCACCCCGCATTCATGAGTAGATCCTTTAATATACACACCCCCACTCTAGCATTTTAACCGTTTGTAAAAAATTACCTTCAAGTTTCACACAAAGTTATATCCTTTTTAATGCTATCAGTTTACCTGTTTGTTCCCCGAATTGAGGTGGCAATAGTTTCACATCTAAGGTTTTTATTTTTCACAGCCGCCATGACCTAATGGCCCCCTATCAGGTTTTTTGGAAAATCCCAATTTCCTCTAATAGCATGCCAATCACCTTTTAATGCGGCCATCCAATTTTGTTTCTACTTGTTTCAGGTGATAAGATAATCTCCCCCATTTGTAAAACTAATTCATCCACGCCTATTTTATACAACATGACGCCTATGGCCTTTATTACGTCGCCTTGACTCCAAATTCTATGAACCAAGATAACACGCCGAATTTGTAAGCGAATTTCCCCCATCCCATTTTGTTCATAGACAACCCATCTACCTAAAGCGTCACTTGTTTCCAAACATGAAAGGCCCCTCTAGAATTTGTGCATCCAGCGCCAAATAGAGCCTATTTACACATTTGTCTCAAACTTGTTTTAGATATGGGGTCCCCAATTTCCCAAAATTTCCCAGAATTCATGTACCACCAGATCCTGTCAAAAACCCAAAACGACTAACATAACCTGTTTCTAAGCCAGATTCTGGAATTTGGAGAATTTCTCCTTTCCCTCCCTTATCTAAGCTTGTTATTGCCCCTCGTTATCACTGTAACATTCAGGCGTATTAACCCCATCGTTGCAATGATATGAATTTCTAAAGTTCTCACCAATTTGCATGCCCTTAAAGCAGTAAAAAGCAACGTTATTTGGTTGTATCAATTGACCAATGCTTATCCAATCTGTAATATCCTTAAAGTCATCAATATGACCTGTGACAAAGCATATTTCCTCCCGCCAGGACAACAGACAATGTTCTTTCAAGTGCACTTTGAAAAACATTCCATGTTACTCCATTCTTAGGGAAAATATGCTCATCCTAAACCAATTATTTTATTTACAATTCACCTAATTATTTGGATGAATGCCATGAATTTTATCATGCCACTATTTTATTGTAAATTTCCCATCTGATGTCGTTAACAGCCAAATAATTCAATACCTACTATATACTTTGTAAATCACCTCATATGATGTTTACTTAAGACAAAAGTCTTTTCCCATAGCCTGTTACCAAAACAAAAATCTTCAACAATTAAATTAGAGAAATCAACCTTTTGTTAGACAATTCCTAATTACAACTTTAATGTTTTAAAAACCTTATCGTCACCAATATACCATAATATTGTAAATTTTGTCATCCTGGCCAACCTCCTGGATTAAAGTATTTTGAACAATCAAAAAATTCTGAAATAGTATTAATATTATTTTATCCTCCAAAAGCTAGTTTCCTTTTACTAAGAGCCCTTTGAAATCCACAATTGCTCAAAAATGACTATTTTGGTCTATTTCCCAAATCCAAAGCTTTTTACCAAATCAACCTTTTACTGAACAGATTTTCTATCCTCTTAATACATTTCAATTTAAAACCCAAAATATCAATGCGAAAGCATTCGCATAACCTTGCATTTCTTGCAGCCCATGTATTGTTCTTATTCTGAAAAGTCCAAACAGAAAACGCAATTAGCCGTTAACTATGACCTCCACTCTTGCTGCGAAAACAGCATTGTTATCTTATGTTTACAAACCAGCTTTTTCCCTGTGCCCAAATACAACGCTTTTTAGAGAAGACAACCATTAAAACGTCAAATTAACCCCTCTTCCGATATTCAACTACATCACAATATTTTTCCAAGACCCCATATATCCAGAATATGTATGCTGCAAGCACAACAATATGGCAAAAACCCATTTTCTGCCCTCAAGTTTGCTTCAGCACCCCCAAGGCCAATTATTATTATTATAATGTCTTCACGGAAAGGATCACAAAATTTTAGTCGTTTACACGGTCCGAACGCTCCCGAAAGCCCAACACAGTTAAATCGTCTGCCCCGCGGCCCACATGTTTCACTCCCATCTAATCAGCAGCCGCTGCACCAGAAACGCTTCCCCCGCAGTCGACACATTTTTTTGCAAGTCTAGAGCATAATAAAAACACAGGTGACATTCCCTGCTAAACATTTAAATGATCATTTTGTATATATTCTTTTGTCTTTTTAAACACCATCTTCCCGTTAGCGGACGGGATCAAAAACCAAGCTGCAATAAGCCATCACATTGCTGTAAATTGACAGTACATATAGGTTATATTAACAAAGCACCACCAGCACTTGGAAATAACCATTCTAATTGTTGTTATACAAGCCCAAGCATCACAAAAAAACCCAATTTATTGTAATCACAAAACGTCATACCCGGATTAACCAAATCAAATACCAGTGTCCCCATTAATTTTCTAGCTCCCTTTATTTTTGTTAAACTTCCTACGCGCCCGTCACCTATCTCGGTAAATATTTTCCCCGTCAGCCGAGGAGGCCCCGCTATTTTTTCCTTACCAAACAGTACTTTCCCGCCGCCACGGTCTTAAATATATCCCCGTTATCCGAGGGAGCCCCCACTATTTTCCCAAAATAGTATTTTTTAACTTCTCCCCGGCCTTATTTCGCCATTAGTGTCTGTGGAACAAGCTGTTACACTTTTATCCACTCACATATTATTTATATACGTATATTACCTCCATTAGTGTCTGTGGAACAAGCTGTTACACTTTTATCCACTCACATATTATTTATATATGTATATTACCTCCATTAGTGTATATATTATCCTGCATTTTATGCATTTTAAGCTGGCCAGCAAACCCATATTTATTTATCCATAAATATAGCTGTGTAATATTTTTAAAGCGCTTTGTCTTACCAATTTTTTCCAATCCTTACAAGTTAGACGTATTTTTTGGATCGTCATCCAAACCCGCCTTACAACACGTGTTTCCCATATTTTACTTTTTTGTAGTGAGTTCGTGTGCCTCACACAGTTAACTTTATTATATCTATTTTTATTATTATCACTCTATTTTTATTATTATCACTCCTTCGACTGTATTTCCTAGGCTTATCTTAATTTTACTGCAGAAACCACACAAACACCATACAACATTTACAACATATTCGTGCCTACCCTTTAGACACAGGACACTTCCCAGCCCCACCATTGTACCTCCAGTACAATACATTCGTGCCTACCCCTGAGACACAGGACACTTTCCAGCAAAGTGCCCCACCGTACCTGCCATTGACTAGTATAAACACAGGGTTTTGTCGCCGTCACCCAGGACGCGAAACCAGCCCACAATGGACCTCACATACAATGTCCCTTTAACGCATTTGGAAACACCGTCACAACATGCAGACATTAATGTGGACTTACCCGAGA
Organism: Stigmatopora nigra; assembly: GCF_051989575.1. NCBI lineage: Eukaryota > Metazoa > Chordata > Actinopteri > Syngnathiformes > Syngnathidae > Stigmatopora > Stigmatopora nigra. The sequence goes on from NW_027551603.1 coordinate 2,887,552, forward strand.
TCCATCAGATGTCTCCCTCCAGCAGGAAAAGTCTTCAACCGCCGAGAATCCAGGCGCCCCCGTCGAAAAACTCCGGCCCACCAAGGGTTTTGAAGACGCCGTGCGCACGGTCACTTACCAGATGTCGAACAGCAGCGCCTGGGTTCTCGCTCCGGTATATTGACCTCCATGGCTCAGAAGGACCAAAATGTCAGGTTCATTAATAATTACCTTCGTCCGTAATTATCAATAACTGCAGGAAGACATCTTATTCAATTATTGACATTTAATTAAATAGAAATGGATACAACAGATAAAAGCCTCCGGAGGGGAGCGTTACAGCAAGTGTCACCTTACAACTTCCGAACGTCTCCTCGAATAGACGTTTTCGTCCCATTCTTATGGTCACAAGTTACAGAGTTGTTGATCATTCCATCACGTATGAGTAAAAACAACATCTGGGACTACAATAACAATCAAAGTATTTTACTAAGAACAAAAACAGGGACTAGACCTAACAACATGTAGATTAGAGTAATTATACAACCTCCTTGACCTAAGAATCATATAATATAATCATAATCATATAATCGTTACATACAGAAAAACCCGAAGTGTACGGTTACATAACGATAACAATATTCTTGTTATTGTCCGAATAGCCCTGTCCTCGTCACCAAGGGCCCACCAAATCTCAAGGACCCAGATTGGGTGGATTGTTTGTATAACCATCCTGGAACAGGCTGTCCAGGTTAAAGATGACTTGGTGTGACCTCAACACTTTTGAAAAACAGAAAGAGAATGATTTAACAAAGTAATGAATTAATACAGAGAAAAGAAAGAGAATGATTTAATAAAGAAATGAATTAATATAACTATTATAATAGTAAAACAGAACAAACCCAACAGACACCCATGAAATGTCGAAAAAGATGCGGGGTATGATGCTCACAGCACCTGGTATTCCCAAGCGGTCTCCCAATCAGGTACTAAACAGGCCGAACCATGCTTGGCTTCCGAGATCGGACGAGATCGGGCCTTTTCAGGGTGGTATGGCCGTGAGCGGTACTGCACTAGCAGATGGACACCCATGAAATGTCGAAAAAGATGCGGGGTATGATGCACACAGCACCTGGTATTCCCAAGCGGTCTCCCAATCAGGTACTAAACAGGCCGAACCATGCTTGGCTTCCGAGATCGGGCGTGATCGGGCCTTTTCAGGGTGGTATGGCCGTGAGCGGTACTGCACTAGCAGATGGACACCCATGAAATGTCGAAAAAGATGCAGGGTATGATGCTCACAGCACCTGGTATTCCCAAGCGGTCTCCCAATCAGGTACTAACCAGGCCAAACCATGCTTGGCTTCCTAGATCGGACGAGATCGGGCCTTTTCAGGGTGGTATGGCCGTGAGCGGTACTGCTCTTGCAGATGGACACCCATGAAATGTCGAAAAAGATGCGGGGTATGATGCTCACAGCACCTGGTATTCCCAAGTGGTCTCCCAATCAGGTACTAACCAGGCCAAACCATGCTTGGCTTCCGAGATCGGACGAGATCGGGCCTTTTCAGGGTGGTATGGCCGTGAGCGGTACTTCTCTTGCAGATGGACACCCATGAAATGTCGAAAAAGATGCGGGGTATGATGCTCACAGCACCTGGTATTCCCAAGCGGTCTCCCAATCAGGTACTAACCAGGCCGAACCTTGCTTGGCTTCCGAGATCGGACGAGATCGGGCCTTTTCAGGGTGGTATGGCCGTGAGCGGTACTGCACTAGCAGATGGACACCCATGAAATGTCGAAAAAGATGCGGGGTATGATGCACACAGCCCCTGGTATTCCCAAGCGGTCTCCCAATCAGGTACTAAACAGGCCGAACCATGCTTGGCTTCCGAGATCGGGCGAGATCGGGCCTTTTCAGGGTGGTATGGCCGTGAGCGGTACTGCACTAGCAGATGGACACCCATGAAATGTCGAAAAAGATGCGGGGTATGATGCTCACAGCACCTGGTATTCCCAAGCGGTCTCCCAATCAGGTACTAACCAGGCCGAACCATGCTTGGCTTCCTAGATCGGACGAGATCGGGCCTTTTCAGGGTGGTATGGCCGTGAGCGGTATTGCTCTTGCAGATGGACACCCATGAAATGTCGAAAAAGATGCGGGGTATGATGCTCACAGCACCTGGTATTCCCAAGCAGTCTCCCAATCAGGTACTAACCAGGCCAAACCATGCTTGGCTTCCGAGATCGGACGAGATCAGGCCTTTTCAGGGTGGTATGGCCGTGAGCGGTACTTCTCTTGCAGATGGACACCCATGAAATGTCGAAAAAGATGCGGGGTATGATGCTCACAGCACCTGGTATTCCCAAGCGGTCTCCCAATCAGGTACTAACCAGGCCGAACCTTGCTTGGCTTCCGAGATCGGACGAGATCGGTCCTTTTCAGGGTGGTATGGCCGTGAGCGGTACTGCACTAGCAGATGGACACCCATGAAATGTCGAAAAAGATGCGGGGTATGATGCTCACAGCACCTGGTATTCCCAAGCGGTCTCCCAACCAGGTACTAACCAGGCCGAACCATGCTTGGCTTCCAAGATCGGACGAGATCGGGCCTTTTCAGGGTGGTATGGCCGTGAGCGGTACTGCACTAGCAGATGGACTACCATGAAATGTCGAAAAAGATGCGGGGTATGATGCTCACAGCACCTGGTATTCCCAAGCGGTCTCCCAATCAGGTACTAACCAGGCCGAACCATGCTTGGCTGCCGAGATCAGACGAGACCGGGCCTTATCAGGGTGGTATGGCCGTGAGCGGTACTCTTCTTGCAGATGGACACCCATGAAATGTCGAAAAAGATGCGGGGTATGATGCTCACAGCACCTGGTATTCCCAAGCGGTCTCCCAATCAGGTACTAACCAGGCCGAACCATGCTTGGCTGCCGAGATCGGACGAGATCGGGCGAGATCGGGCCTTATCAGGGTGGTATGGCCGTGAGCGGTACTGCTCTTGCAGATGGACACCAATGAAATGTCGAAAAAGATGCGGGGTATGATGCTCACAGCACCTGGTATTCCCAAGCGGTCTCCCAATCAGGTACTAACCAGGCCGAACCATGCTTGGCTGCCGAGATCGGACGAGATCGGGCCTTTTCAGGGTGGTATGGCCGTGAGCGGTACTGCACTAGCAGATGGACACCCATGAAATGTCGAAAAAGATGCGGGGTATGATGCTCACAGGACCTGGTATTCCCAAGCGGTCTCCCAATCAGGTACTAAACAGGCCGAACCATGCTTGGCTTCCGAGATCGGACGAGATCGGACCTTTTCAGGGTGGTATGGCCGTGAGCGGTACTGCTCATGCAGATGGACACCCATGAAATGTCGAAAAAGATGCGGGGTATGATGCTCACAACACCTGGTATTCCCAAGCGGTCTCCCAATCAGGTACTAAACAGGCCGAACCATGCTTGGCTTCCGAGATCGGACGAGATCGGGCCTTTTCAGGGTGGTATGGCCGTGAGCGGTACTGCACTAGCAGATGGACACCCATGAAATGTCGAAAAAGATGCGGGGTATGATGCTCACAGCACCTGGTATTCCCAAGCGGTCTCCCAATCAGGTACTAACCAGGCCGAACCATGCTTGGCTTCCGAGATCGGGCCTTTTCAGGGTGGTATGGCCGTGAGCGGTACTGCTATTGCAGATGGACACCCATGAAATGTCGAAAAAGATGCGGGGTATGATGCTCACAGCACCTGGTATTCCCAAGCGGTCTCCCAATCAGGTACTAAACAGGCCGAACCATGCTTGGCTTCCGAGATCGGACGAGATCGCACCTTTTCAGGGTGGTATGGCCGTGAGCGGTACTGCTCTTGCAGATGGACACCCATGAAATGTCGAGAAAGATGCGGGGTATGATGCTCACAGCACCTGGTATTCCCAAGCGGTCTCCCAATCAGGTACCAAACAGGCCGAACCATGCTTGGCTTCCAAGATCGGACGAGATTGGGCCTTTTCAGGGTGGTATGGCCATGTGCGGTACTGCACTTGCAGATGGACACCCATGAAATGTCGAAAAAGATGCGGGGTATGATGCTCACAGCACCTGGTATTCCCAAGCGGTCTCCCAATCAGGTACTAAACAGGCCGAACCATGCTTGGCTTCCGAGATCGGGCGAGATCGGGCCTTTTCAGGGTGGTATGGCCGTGAGCGGTACTGCACTTGCAGATGGACACCCATGAAATGTCGAAAAAGATGCGGGGTATGATGCTCACAGCACCTGGTATTCCCAAGCGGTCTCCCAATCAGGTACTAAACAGGCCGAACCATGCTTGGCTGCCGAGATCGGACGAGATCGGGCCTTTTCAGGGTGGTATGGCCGTGAGCGGTACTGCACTAGCAGATGGACACCCATGAAATGTCGATAAAGATGCGGGGTATGATGCTCACAGCACCTGGTATTCCCAAGCGGTCTCCCAATCAGGTACTAACCAGGCCGAACCATGCTTGGCTTCCGAGATCGGACGAGATCGGGCCTTTTCAGGGTGGTATGGCCGTGAGCGGTACTGCTCTTGCAGATGGACACCCATGAAATGTCGAAAAAGATGCGGGGTATGATGCTCACAGCACCTGGTATTCCCAAGTGGTCTCCCAATCAGGTACTAAACAGGCCGAACCATGCTTGGCTGCCGAGATCGGACGAGATCGGGCCTTTTCAGGGTGGTATGGCCGTGAGCGGTACTGCACTAGCAGATGGACACCCATGAAATGTCGGTAAAGATGCGGGGTATGATGCTCACAGCACCTGGTATTCCCAAGCGGTCTCCCAATCAGGTACTAACCAGGCCGAACCATGCTTGGCTTCCGAGATCGGACGAGATCGGGCCTTTTCAGGGTGGTATGGCCGTGAGCGGTACTGCTCTTGCAGATGGACACCCATGAAATGTCGAAAAAGATGCGGGGTATGATGCTCACAGCAACTGGTATTCCCAAGCGGTCTCCCAATCAGGTACTAAACAGGCCGAACCATGCTTAGCTTCCGAGATCGGACGAGATCGGGCCTTTTCAGGCTGGTATGGCCGTGAGCGGTACTGCACTAGCAGATGGACACCCATGAAATGTCGAAAAAGATGCGGGGTATGATGCTCACAGCACCTGGTATTCCCAAGCGGTCTCCCAATCAGGTACTAAACAGGCCGAACCATGCTTGGCTACCAAGATCGGACGAGATCGGGCCTTTTCAGGGTGGTATGGCCGTGAGCGGTACTGCACTAGCAGATGGACACCCATGAAATGTCGAAAAAGATGCGGGGTATGATGCTCACAGCACCTGGTATTCCCAAGCGGTCTCCCAATCAGGTACTAACCAGGCCGAACCATGCTTGGCTGCCGAGATCGGACGAAATCGGACGAGATCGGGCCTTATCAGGGTGGTATGGCCGTGAGCGGTACTGCACTAGCAGATGGACACCCATGAAATGTGGAAAAAGATGCGGGGTATGATGCTCACAGCACCTGGTATTCCCAAGTGGTCTCCCAATCAGGTACTAACCAGGCCAAACCATGCTTGGCTGCCGAGATCGGACGAGATCGGACGAGATCGGGCCTTATCAGGGTGGTATGGCCGTGAGCGGTACTGCTCTTGCAGATGGACACCCATGAAATGTCGAAAAAGATGCGGGGTATGATGCTCGCAGCACCTGGTATTCCCAAGCGGTCTCCCAATCAGGTACGAACCAGGCCGGACCATGTTTGGCTGCCAAAATCGGACAAGATCGGGCCTTTTCAGGGTGGTAAGGCCGTGAGCGGTACTGCTCTTGCAGATGGACACCCATGAAATGTCGAAAAAGATGCGGGGTATGACGCTCACAGCACCTGGTATTCCCAAGCGGTCTCCCAATCAGGTACTAACCAGGCCGAACCATGCTTGGCTGCCGAGATCGGACGAGATCGGGCGAGATCGGGCCTTATCAGGGTGGTATGGCCGTGAGCGGTACTGCTCTTGCAGATGGACACCCATGAAATGTCGAAAAAGATGCGGGGTATGATGCTCACAGCACCTGGTATTCCCAAGCGGTCTCCCAATCAGGTACTAACCAGGCTGAACCATGCTTGGCTTCCGAGATCAGGTGAGATCGGGCCTTTTCAGGGTGGTATGGCCGTGAGCGGTACTGCTCTTGCAGATGGACACCCATGAAATGTCGAAAAAGATGCGGGGTATGATGCTCACAGCACCTGGTATTCCCAAGCGGTCTCCCAATCAGGTACTAACCAGGCCGAACCATGCTTGGCTGCCGAGAGCGGACGAGATCGGGCGAGATCGGGCGAGATCGGGCCTTATCAGGGTGGTATGGCCGTGAGCGGTACTGCTCTTGCAGATGGACACCCATGAAATGTCGAAAAAGATGCGGGATATGATGCTCACAGCACCTGGTATTCGCGAGCGGTCTCCCAATCAGGTCCTAACCAGGCCGAACCATGCTTGGCTTCCGAGATCGGACGAGATCAGGCCTTTTCAGGGTGGTATGGCCGTAAGCGGTACTCTTCCAGCAGATGGACACCCATGAAATGTCGAAAAAGATGCGGGGTATGATGCTCACAGCACCTGGTATTCCCAAGCGGTCTCCCAATCAGGTACTAACCAGGCCGAACCATGCTTGGCTGCCGAGATCGAGCGAGATCGGGCCTTTTCAGGGTGGTATGGCCGTGAGCAGTACCACTCCTGCAGATGGACACCCATGAAATGTCGAAAAAGATGCAGGGTACGATGCTCAGAGCACCTGGTATTCCCAAGCGGTCTCCCAATCAGGTACTAACCAGGCCGAACCATGCTTGGCTTCCGAGATCGGACGAGATCGGGCCTTTTCAGGGTGGTATGGCCGTGAGCGGTACTGCACTAGCAGATGGACACCCATGAAATGTCGAAAAAGATGCGGGGAATGATGCTCACAGCACCTGGTATTCCCAAGCGGTCTCCCAACCAGGTACTAACCAGGCCGAACCATGCTTGGCTGCCGAGATCGGGCGAGATCGGGCCTTTTCAGGGTGGTATGGCCATGAGCGGTACTGCGCCTGCAGATGGACACCCATGAAATGTCGAAAAAGATGCGGGGTATGATGCTCACAGCACCTGGTAGTCCCAAGCGGTCTCCCATTCAGGTACTAAACAGGCTGAACCATGCTTGGCTTCCGAGATCGGACGAGATCGGGCCTTTTCAGGGTGGTATGGCCGTGAGCAGTACTGCACTAGCAGATGGACACCCATGAAATGTCGAAAAAGATGCGGGGTATGATGCTCACAGCACCTGGTATTCCCAAGCGGTCTCCCAATCAGGTACTAAACAGGCCGAACCATGCTTGGCTGCCGAGATCGGACGAGATCGGGCCTTTTCAGGGTGGTATGGCCGTGAGCGGTACTGCATTAGCAGATGGACACCCATGAAATGTCGAAAAAGATGCGGGGTATGATGCTCACAGCACCTGGTATTCTCAAGCGGTCTCCCAATCAGGTACTAACCAGGCCGAACCATGCTTAGCTTCCGAGATTGGACGAGATCAGGCCTTTTCAGGGTGGTATGGCCGTGAGCGGTACTCTACCAGCAGATGGACACCCATGAAATGTCGAAAAAGATGCGGGGTATGATGCTCACAGCACCTGGTATTCCCAAGCGGTCTCCCATTCAGGTTCTAAACAGGCTGAACCATGCTTGGCTTCCGAGATCGGACGAGATCAGGCCTTTTCAGGGTGGTATGGCCGTGAGCAGTACTGCACTAGCAGATGGACACCCATGAAATGTCGAAAAAGATGCGGGGTATGATGCTCACAGCACCTGGTATTCCCAAGCGGTCTCACAATCAGGTACTAACCAGGCCGAACTATGCTTGGCTTCCGAGATCGGACGAGATCGGGCCTTTTCAGGGTGGTATGGCCGTGAGCGGTACTGCACCTGCAGATGGACACCCATGAAATGTCGAAAAAGATGCGGGGTATGATGCTCACAGCACCTGGTATTCCCAAGCGGTCTCCCAATCAGGTACTAAACAGGCCGAACCATGCTTGGCTGCCGAGATCGGACGAGATCGGGCGAGATCGGGCCTTATCAGGGTGGTATGGCCGTGAGCGGTACTGCTCTTGCAGATGGACACCCATGAGCTAAAGTATTAATTCGACCTTCTACACCTGCTACCCAAATCAATTGGGATTTGACATTATTCAAAGTCAGTTGAAATATTCAGGTTATAAAAGAGGGGGGAAAAGGCAGGAATATATACAGCTATGTTTTACTTTTGTGCATTTCAGGCCAAATTGGTATTTGTCTTTGAGTCAGCAATAATAACAAAGGAGTAAAGTCAGCTTGATTGCAGTAAGACTTTTTGCACTCTATACACTCAATTTTCACATGTTGTTTTACTTCTGGACGCTGCAAATGGACTACACATCTGTTGCATCGTGTGTATATATGTGTATTACCGTAGTTTGAATTTTGATTTAAACCTTTACAACCCAACTACCTCAGATCAAGCAATTATAATGTAAAGTAGTAGATGTTTAAAAAAAGCACCAAATGCAAAAAGATAACAAAATAACAATACTAAATAGTCAAATAAGCAACTCCATTATTCTTTTAGAGAAAATATCTCAGCGGGGTCAAGTCATTCAATTCAAATCGACTGGTAATCAGATTCAATTAAAGACTAACTGATTGGGTGCAATGTTGTAGTGGCAGCACAACTAAATGAATTCACTGAATTTAAATGGGATTTATAAGTGTTTTCACATTTTATACTGTAAAACAAAAAATCACATAGGATTTATGGTTAAACACTGGAGCTACAGAATTTTACCAGAAATTACATTCAATTGGTATAGCACTTCAATAACCACCAATTTATTGGAACACTATTGTAGATTTTTCATTTCACTGAAACTAAAATTATATTGCTCCACCACCACATGCACACACCCCTTTTTTACTGTATAACTCTAGCAACCACAAGTATTTTATTTTTATTTTTTTAAGAAGAAAATGACTGACTATTCTTCTGTCTGTTCAGATATCACTACTTTTACATGATAAGAGAAGTAATTTTTAAAGAAGGCTCAGCAAAATACCCAGCATTCAATAGTACTGGCATGCTGGATCTTGCAAACTACACTCCTCAACTGCACGGAAAAAAAATAGAAAAAAACAGTCATACATTGTCTGCAGTACTTTCCACTCATTCGCTTACACTTTGTACTCCATCCTTTCTACACAAAAAGCATCATCCCGCTGTTACAGAGTAAAGAAGGTTGCACAGAGTCCTTTTCTTGCTGTTCTGTCTCTTTAGAACAGAAGGACACTTTGCGCTTCACAGAATGCAAGTCTACAAGTACTGCTGCTTAGATGTGGTTGAATGTTAGGCCCCTAAGAAATACATGTGAAGCAACAGCAATGCTTTACAAGGTGTCTATTGTTTATATAAATAAACATAAAACAGGTTACGAAAACATGCTGTAAAATCCAAATCATATTTTATCATAGTTTCACATGCTTAAACTAATAGTAATTGTTTAGTATAAATGATCGTCATGTGAAAGACATTGTTTAGTATTCTTTCATTCATTCATTCTCTCAACCGCTTATCCTCACAAGGGTCACGGGGGGTGCTAAGGCCTATCCCAGCTATCTACGGGCACCAGGCGGGGGACAAAAGAATGAACATAATTTAAAGTAATTGCTCTACAGTTGTACTGCATACCGGAGGTCATTTAATTCATTCAGATCAAGAACCTCAAATAACATATCGGCTGGTATTGTTGGAGATGGAAATCCAACTCATTTTATCTCTGAGGGCTAGCTGCGAATGCACTTGCATTATGTCAGTAAAATTCTAGAAATCATAGCGAAAGGGTTATTTTTCAAGAAAATCTGTTCCCGAAAGACCGACAAATTGTCTTTATTTGATGCTCTTGTCAGGAGAGGTTGGATTGCCTTTCCTGGCATGACGTCACGATAACTATCAGCTGTCACTAATTACGTGATTAGATTATTTTTGGCGTCACTGGACAAGGTCCAAGTGGACATGGGGAAGCTGGAGCACCTCTTTGAGTCCAGGGCCAAAGAGACGCCATGGGCCAAGAAAGCGCCGGAGAGCAAAAAGTCCGAGATCCTGGTTCTGGACTCCAAGCGGAGCACCGCCATCAACATCGGGATGACGGTCCTGCCCGCCGTTCACGTCATCAAGAGCGCCATCCTCAACTTTGACGACTTTGCCATCAACAAGGAGGGTGTGGAGAAGATCCTGAGCATGACGCCCACAGAGGAGGAGAAGCAGAAGATCCGCGAGGCTCGCTCGGCCAATCCCGACGTTCCCCTGGGGACGGCCGAGGAATTCCTCTCGGGCCTGGCTTCCGTCAGCGCCTTGACCCCCCGCCTGCAGCTGTGGTCTTTCAAACTCAACTATGAGGCACTCGAGCAGGAGATCGCCGAGCCCCTGTTTGACCTGAAGTTGGGCATGGAGCAGCTGGCCGGCAACCGGACCTTCAAGAAGATCCTGGCCACGCTGCTGGCCGTGGGGAACTTCCTCAACGGGTGTCCTCCTCACCAGAATCTTCAGGCTCCCTCCATGGTGAATCAATTCCTCTGGGCATAGGCATAAGATAACTTGGGCGCTCTCTGGTGGTTGTACGCACCTGGGCATCATGATGAAACGGTAAAGGCTTCCCAGGGCGACGTGCATAGCAGTGGTGGGGCGTATGAGTACGCTGCGGCTCTAACTCTTCTACCAGCTGTGGCTCATCTCTAGAAATGATGTGCCTGAGAGCCCCACACCACGGTGTGTCCATTACAAAATTCCTAAACGATTCTGAGGGGTTTCTTATACATTCCAAGCAGTCCGGTGTCTTCGAGGTGGATGGTTTGCGTCGCCGAGTGCGTCGGCGCGAGCGTGGGTGGCGCTCCGCTGGGTCCATAATGGTTGGATCGTGCTGTTACGATTTCGCCGCGTAGTGCGACGCGATCGTAGGGTAAGTTGAACCCAGATGCAGAGTCGCCGAAGTAATTGGAAAGGTGAGGCAGATCTGTAGCTCTTGTTGGTTGATTTAATAAACGGGGTAACATAACTTAAACAACTTGGCTTGACCACTCATTACAAACGAACTGAACATGCGGCGTGGCGTCAATGGAAACAGCAATTACTACGAGGATTAACAGGAAACGAAACCAGAACTTAACCAGTCGATCCAACCGCGTCCACAGAAAATCATAATGCTTAAATACCAAAAATAATCTAATCACGTAATTAGTGACAGCTGATAGTTATCGTGACGTCATGCCAGGAAAGGCAATCCAACCACTCCTGACAGCTCTGAGTGATTTTGGATCTTTGTTTCTCCCCCAAGTAATGAGGACATGTTCTTTTTAAGATAGCTCTCCATCTAAGTCCTACTATAGGTCCAGTCTTGGTAAAAGGTGCATGATGACAACTGATCTATCTGAAATCCAGAATTTGATCTGGATTTCAGATAGATCACCCATGAAATGTCGAAAAAGATGCGGGGTATGATGCTCACAGCACCTGGTATTCCCAAGCGGTCTCCCAATCAGGTACTAACCAGGCCGTACCATGCTTGGCTTCCGAGATCGAACGAGATCGGGCCTTTTCAGGGTGGTATGGCCGTGAGCGGTACTGCTCCTGCAGATGGACACCCATGAAATGTCGAAAAAGATGCGGGGTATGATGCTCACTGCACCTGGTATTCCCAAGCGGTCTCCCAATCAGGTACTAACCAGGCCGAACCATGCTTGGCTTCCGAGATCGGACGAGATCGGGCCTTTTCAGGGTGGTATGGCCGTGAGCGGTGCTGCTTTTGCAGATGGACACCCATGAAATGTCGAGAAAGATGCGGGGTATGCTGCTCACAGCACCTGGTATTCCCAAGCGGTCTCCCAATCAGGTACTAAACAGGCCGAACCATGCTTGGCTTCCGAGATCGGAGGAGATCGGGCCTTTTCAGGGTGGTATGGCCGTGAGCGGTACTGCTCTTGCAGATGGACACCCATGAAATGTCGAAAAAGATGCGGGGTATGATGCTCACAGCACCTGGTATTCCCAAGCGGTCTCCCAATCAGGTACTAACCAGGCCGAACCATGCTTGGCTTCCGAGATCGGACGAGATCGGGCCTTTTCAGGGTGGTATGGCCGTGAACGGTACTGCACTAGCAGATGGACACCCATGAAATGTCGAAAAAGATGCGGGGCATGGTTCTCACAGCACCTGGTATTCCCAAGCGGTCTCCCAATCTGGTACTAAACAAGTCTAACCATGCTTGGCTTCCGAGATCGGGCGAGATCGGGCCTTTTCAGGGTGGTATGGCCGTGAGCGGTACTGCTTTTGCAGATGGACACCCATGAAATGTCGAAAAAGATGCGGGGTATGATGCTCACAGCACCTGGTGTTCCCAAGCGGTCTCCCAACCAGGTACTAACCAGGCCCAACCATGCTTGGCTTCCAAGATCTGACGAGATCGGGCCTTTTCAGGGTGGTATGGCCGTGAGCGGTACAGCACTAGCAGATGGACACCCATGAAATGTCGAAAAAGATGCGGGGCATGATGCTCACAGCACCTGGTATTCCCAAGCGGTCTCCCAATCAGGTACTAACCAGGCCGAACCATGCTTGGCTTCCGAGATCGGACGAGATCAGGCCTTTTCAGGGTGGTATGGCCGTGAGCGGTACTGCTCTTGCAGATGGACACCCATGAGCTAAAGTATTAATTCGACCTTCTACACCTGCTACCCAAATCAATTGGGATTTGACATTATTCAAAGTCAGTTGGAATATTCAGGTTATAAAAGAGGGGGGAAAAGGCAGGAATATATACAGCTATGTTTTACTTTTGTGCATTTCAGGCCAAATTGGTATTTGTCTTTGAGTCAGCAATAATAACAAAGGAGTAAAGTCAGCTTGATTGCAGTAAGACTTTTTGCACTCTATACACTCAATTTTCACATGTTGTTTTACTTCTGGACGCTGCAAATGGACTGCACATCTGTTGCATCGTGTGTATATATGTGTATTACCGTACTTTGAATTTTGATTTAAACCTTTACAACCCAACTACCTCAGATCAAGCAATTATAATGTAAAGTAGTAGATGTTTAAAAAAAGCACCAAATGCAAAAAGATAACAAAATAACAATACTAAATAGTCAAATAAGCAACTCCATTATTCTTTTAGAGAAAATATCTCAGCGGGGTCAAGTCATTCAATTCAAATCGACTGGTAATCAGATTCAATTAAAGACTAACTGATTGGGTGCAATGTTGTAGTGGCAGCACAACTAAATGAATTCACTGAATTTAAATGGGATTTATAAGTGTTTTCACATTTTATACTGTAAAACAAAAAATCACATAGGATTTATGGTTAAACACTGGAGCTACAGAATTTTACCAGAAATTACATTCAATTGGTATAGCACTTCAATAACCACCAATTTATTGGAACACTATTGTAGATTTTTCATTTCACTGAAACTAAAATTATATTGCTCCACCACCACATGCACACACCCCTTTTTTACTGTATAACTCTAGCAACCACAAGTATTTTATTTTTATTTTTTTAAGAAGAAAATGACTGACTATTCTTCTGTCTGTTCAGATATCACTACTTTTACATGATAAGAGAAGTAATTTTTAAAGAAGGCTCAGCAAAATACCCAGCATTCAATAGTACTGGCATGCTGGATCTTGCAAACTACACTCCTCAACTGCACGGAAAAAAAATAGAAAAAAACAGTCATACATTGTCTGCAGTACTTTCCACTCCTTCGCTTACACTTTGTACTCCATCCTTTCTACACAAAAAGCATCATCCCGCTGTTACAGAGTAAAGAAGGTTGCACAGAGTCCTTTTCTTGCTGTTCTGTCTCTTTAGAACAGAAGGACACTTTGCGCTTCACAGAATGCAAGTCTACAAGTACTGCTGCTTAGATGTGGTTGAATGTTAGGCCCCTAAGAAATACATGTGAAGCAACAGCAATGCTTTACAAGGTGTCTATTGTTTATATAAATAAACATAAAACAGGTTACGAAAACATGCTGTAAAATCCAAATCATATTTTATCATAGTTTCACATGCTTAAACCAATAGTAATTGTTTAGTATAAATGATCGTCATGTGAAAGACATTGTTTAGTATTCTTTCATTCATTCATTCTCTCAACCGCTTATCCTCACAAGGGTCACGGGGGGTGCTAAGGCCTATCCCAGCTATCTACGGGCACCAGGCGGGGGACAAAAGAATGAACATAATTTAAAGTAATTGCTCTACAGTTGTACTGCATACCGGAGGTCATTTAATTCATTCAGATCAAGAACCTCAAATAACATATCGGCTGGTATTGTTGGAGATGGAAATCCAACTCATTTTATCTCTGAGGGCTAGCTGCGAATGCACTTGCATTATGTCAGTAAAATTCTAGAAATCATAGCGAAAGGGTTATTTTTCAAGAAAATCTGTTCCCGAAAGACCGACAAATTGTCTTTATTTGATGCTCTTGTCAGGAGAGGTTGGATTGCCTTTCCTGGCATGACGTCACGATAACTATCAGCTGTCACTAATTACGTGATTAGATTATTTTTGGCGTCACTGGACAAGGTCCAAGTGGACATGGGGAAGCTGGAGCACCTCTTTGAGTCCAGGGCCAAAGAGACGCCATGGGCCAAGAAAGCGCCGGAGAGCAAAAAGTCCGAGATCCTGGTTCTGGACTCCAAGCGGAGCACCGCCATCAACATCGGGATGACGGTCCTGCCCGCCGTTCACGTCATCAAGAGCGCCATCCTCAACTTTGACGACTTTGCCATCAACAAGGAGGGTGTGGAGAAGATCCTGAGCATGACGCCCACAGAGGAGGAGAAGCAGAAGATCCGCGAGGCTCGCTCGGCCAATCCCGACGTTCCCCTGGGGACGGCCGAGGAATTCCTCTCGGGCCTGGCTTCCGTCAGCGCCTTGACCCCCCGCCTGCAGCTGTGGTCTTTCAAACTCAACTATGAGGCACTCGAGCAGGAGATCGCCGAGCCCCTGTTTGACCTGAAGTTGGGCATGGAGCAGCTGGCCGGCAACCGGACCTTCAAGAAGATCCTGGCCACGCTGCTGGCCGTGGGGAACTTCCTCAACGGGTGTCCTCCTCACCAGAATCTTCAGGCTCCCTCCATGGTGAATCAATTCCTCTGGGCATAGGCATAAGATAACTTGGGCGCTCTCTGGTGGTTGTACGCACCTGGGCATCATGATGAAACGGTAAAGGCTTCCCAGGGCGACGTGCATAGCAGTGGTGGGGCGTATGAGTACGCTGCGGCTCTAACTCTTCTACCAGCTGTGGCTCATCTCTAGAAATGATGTGCCTGAGAGCCCCGCACCACGGTGTGTCCATTACAAAATTCCTAAACGATTCTGAGGGGTTTCTTATACATTCCAAGCAGTCCGGTGTCTTCGAGGTGGATGGTTTGCGTCGCCGAGTGCGTCGGCGCGAGCGTGGGTGGCGCTCCGCTGGGTCCATAATGGTTGGATCGTGCTGTTACGATTTCGCCGCGTAGTGCGACGCGATCGTAGGGTAAGTTGAACCCAGATGCAGAGTCGCCGAAGTAATTGGAAAGGTGAGGCAGATCTGTAGCTCTTGTTGGTTGATTTAATAAACGGGGTAACATAACTTAAACAACTTGGCTTGACCACTCATTACAAACGAACTGAACATGCGGCGTGGCGTCAATGGAAACAGCAATTACTACGAGGATTAACAGGAAACGAAACCAGAACTTAACCAGTCGATCCAACCGCGTCCACAGAAAATCATAATGCTTAAATACCAAAAATAATCTAATCACGTAATTAGTGACAGCTGATAGTTATCGTGACGTCATGCCAGGAAAGGCAATCCAACCACTCCTGACAGCTCTGAGTGATTTTGGATCCTTTGTTTCTCCCCCAAGTAATGAGGACATGTTCTTTTTAAGATAGCTCTCCATCTAAGTCCTACTATAGGTCCAGTCTTGGTAAAAGGTGCATGATGACAACTGATCTATCTGAAATCCAGAATTTGATCTGGATTTCAGATAGATCACCCATGAAATGTCGAAAAAGATGCGGGGTATGATGCTCACAGCACCTGGTATTCCCAAGCGGTCTCCCAATCAGGTACTAACCAGGCCGTACCATGCTTGGCTTCCGAGATCGAACGAGATCGGGCCTTTTCAGGGTGGTATGGCCGTGAGCGGTACTGCTCCTGCAGATGGACACCCATGAAATGTCGAAAAAGATGCGGGGTATGATGCTCACTGCACCTGGTATTCCCAAGCGGTCTCCCAATCAGGTACTAACCAGGCCGAACCATGCTTGGCTTCCGAGATCGGACGAGATCGGGCCTTTTCAGGGTGGTATGGCCGTGAGCGGTACTGCTTTTGCAGATGGACACCCATGAAATGTCGAAAAAGATGCGGGGTATGCTGCTCACAGCATCTGGTATTCCCAAGCGGTCTCCCAATCAGGTACTAAACAGGCCGAACCATGCTTGGCTTCCGAGATCGGAGGAGATCGGGCCTTTTCAGGGTGGTATGGCCGTGAGCGGTACTGCTCTTGCAGATGGACACCCATGAAATGTCGAAAAAGATGCGGGGTATGATGCTCACAGCACCTGGTATTCCCAAGCGGTCTCCCAATCAGGTACTAACCAGGCCGAACCATGCTTGGCTTCCGAGATCGGACGAGATCGGGCCTTTTCAGGGTGGTATGGCCGTGAACGGTACTGCACTAGCAGATGGACACCCATGAAATGTCGAAAAAGATGCGGGGCATGGTTCTCACAGCACCTGGTATTCCCAAGCGGTCTCCCAATCTGGTACTAAACAAGTCTAACCATGCTTGGCTTCCGAGATCGGGCGAGATCGGGCCTTTTCAGGGTGGTATGGCCGTGAGCGGTACTGCTTTTGCAGATGGACACCCATGAAATGTCGAAAAAGATGCAGGGTATGATGCTCACAGCACCTGGTATTCCCAAGCGGTCTCCCAACCAGCTACTAACCAGGCCCAACCATGCTTGGCTTCCGAGATCGGACGAGATCGGGCCTTTTCAGGGTGGTATGGCCGTGAGCGGTACTGCACTAGCAGATGGACACCAATGAAATGTCGAAAAAGATGCGGGGTATGATGCTCACAGCACCTGGTATTCCCAAGCGGTCTCCCAATCAGGTACTAACCAGGCCGAACCATGCTTGGCTTCCGAGATCGGACGAGATCAGGCCTTTTCAGGGTGGTATGGCCGTGAGCGGTACTGCTCTTGCAGATGGACACCCATGAGCTAAAGTATTAATTCGACCTTCTACACCTGCTACCCAAATCAATTGGGATTTGACATTATTCAAAGTCAGTTGGAATATTCAGGTTATAAAAGAGGGGGGAAAAGGCAGGAATATATACAGCTATGTTTTACTTTTGTGCATTTCAGGCCAAATTGGTATTTGTCTTTGAGTCAGCAATAATAACAAAGGAGTAAAGTCAGCTTGATTGCAGTAAGACTTTTTGCACTCTATACACTCAATTTTCACATGTTGTTTTACTTCTGGACGCTGCAAATGGACTGCACATCTGTTGCATCGTGTGTATATATGTGTATTACCGTACTTTGAATTTTGATTTAAACCTTTACAACCCAACTACCTCAGATCAAGCAATTATAATGTAAAGTAGTAGATGTTTAAAAAAAGCACCAAATGCAAAAAGATAACAAAATAACAATACTAAATAGTCAAATAAGCAACTCCATTATTCTTTTAGAGAAAATATCTCAGCGGGGTCAAGTCATTCAATTCAAATCGACTGGTAATCAGATTCAATTAAAGACTAACTGATTGGGTGCAATGTTGTAGTGGCAGCACAACTAAATGAATTCACTGAATTTAAATGGGATTTATAAGTGTTTTCACATTTTATACTGTAAAACAAAAAATCACATAGGATTTATGGTTAAACACTGGAGCTACAGAATTTTACCAGAAATTACATTCAATTGGTATAGCACTTCAATAACCACCAATTTATTGGAACACTATTGTAGATTTTTCATTTCACTGAAACTAAAATTATATTGCTCCACCACCACATGCACACACCCCTTTTTTACTGTATAACTCTAGCAACCACAAGTATTTTATTTTTATTTTTTTAAGAAGAAAATGACTGACTATTCTTCTGTCTGTTCAGATATCACTACTTTTACATGATAAGAGAAGTAATTTTTAAAGAAGGCTCAGCAAAATACCCAGCATTCAATAGTACTGGCATGCTGGATCTTGCAAACTACACTCCTCAACTGCACGGAAAAAAAATAGAAAAAAACAGTCATACATTGTCTGCAGTACTTTCCACTCCTTCGCTTACACTTTGTACTCCATCCTTTCTACACAAAAAGCATCATCCCGCTGTTACAGAGTAAAGAAGGTTGCACAGAGTCCTTTTCTTGCTGTTCTGTCTCTTTAGAACAGAAGGACACTTTGCGCTTCACAGAATGCAAGTCTACAAGTACTGCTGCTTAGATGTGGTTGAATGTTAGGCCCCTAAGAAATACATGTGAAGCAACAGCAATGCTTTACAAGGTGTCTATTGTTTATATAAATAAACATAAAACAGGTTACGAAAACATGCTGTAAAATCCAAATCATATTTTATCATAGTTTCACATGCTTAAACTAATAGTAATTGTTTAGTATAAATGATCGTCATGTGAAAGACATTGTTTAGTATTCTTTCATTCATTCATTCTCTCAACCGCTTATCCTCACAAGGGTCACGGGGGGTGCTAAGGCCTATCCCAGCTATCTACGGGCACCAGGCGGGGGACAAAAGAATGAACATAATTTAAAGTAATTGCTCTACAGTTGTACTGCATACCGGAGGTCATTTAATTCATTCAGATCAAGAACCTCAAATAACATATCGGCTGGTATTGTTGGAGATGGAAATCCAACTCATTTTATCTCTGAGGGCTAGCTGCGAATGCACTTGCATTATGTCAGTAAAATTCTAGAAATCATAGCGAAAGGGTTATTTTTCAAGAAAATCTGTTCCCGAAAGACCGACAAATTGTCTTTATTTGATGCTCTTGTCAGGAGAGGTTGGATTGCCTTTCCTGGCATGACGTCACGATAACTATCAGCTGTCACTAATTACGTGATTAGATTATTTTTGGCGTCACTGGACAAGGTCCAAGTGGACATGGGGAAGCTGGAGCACCTCTTTGAGTCCAGGGCCAAAGAGACGCCATGGGCCAAGAAAGCGCCGGAGAGCAAAAAGTCCGAGATCCTGGTTCTGGACTCCAAGCGGAGCACCGCCATCAACATCGGGATGACGGTCCTGCCCGCCGTTCACGTCATCAAGAGCGCCATCCTCAACTTTGACGACTTTGCCATCAACAAGGAGGGTGTGGAGAAGATCCTGAGCATGACGCCCACAGAGGAGGAGAAGCAGAAGATCCGCGAGGCTCGCTCGGCCAATCCCGACGTTCCCCTGGGGACGGCCGAGGAATTCCTCTCGGGCCTGGCTTCCGTCAGCGCCTTGACCCCCCGCCTGCAGCTGTGGTCTTTCAAACTCAACTATGAGGCACTCGAGCAGGAGATCGCCGAGCCCCTGTTTGACCTGAAGTTGGGCATGGAGCAGCTGGCCGGCAACCGGACCTTCAAGAAGATCCTGGCCACGCTGCTGGCCGTGGGGAACTTCCTCAACGGGTGTCCTCCTCACCAGAATCTTCAGGCTCCCTCCATGGTGAATCAATTCCTCTGGGCATAGGCATAAGATAACTTGGGCGCTCTCTGGTGGTTGTACGCACCTGGGCATCATGATGAAACGGTAAAGGCTTCCCAGGGCGACGTGCATAGCAGTGGTGGGGCGTATGAGTACGCTGCGGCTCTAACTCTTCTACCAGCTGTGGCTCATCTCTAGAAATGATGTGCCTGAGAGCCCCGCACCACGGTGTGTCCATTACAAAATTCCTAAACGATTCTGAGGGGTTTCTTATACATTCCAAGCAGTCCGGTGTCTTCGAGGTGGATGGTTTGCGTCGCCGAGTGCGTCGGCGCGAGCGTGGGTGGCGCTCCGCTGGGTCCATAATGGTTGGATCGTGCTGTTACGATTTCGCCGCGTAGTGCGACGCGATCGTAGGGTAAGTTGAACCCAGATGCAGAGTCGCCGAAGTAATTGGAAAGGTGAGGCAGATCTGTAGCTCTTGTTGGTTGATTTAATAAACGGGGTAACATAACTTAAACAACTTGGCTTGACCACTCATTACAAACGAACTGAACATGCGGCGTGGCGTCAATGGAAACAGCAATTACTACGAGGATTAACAGGAAACGAAACCAGAACTTAACCAGTCGATCCAACCGCGTCCACAGAAAATCATAATGCTTAAATACCAAAAATAATCTAATCACGTAATTAGTGACAGCTGATAGTTATCGTGACGTCATGCCAGGAAAGGCAATCCAACCACTCCTGACAGCTCTGAGTGATTTTGGATCCTTTGTTTCTCCCCCAAGTAATGAGGACATGTTCTTTTTAAGATAGCTCTCCATCTAAGTCCTACTATAGGTCCAGTCTTGGTAAAAGGTGCATGATGACAACTGATCTATCTGAAATCCAGAATTTGATCTGGATTTCAGATAGATCACCCATGAAATGTCGAAAAAGATGCGGGGTATGATGCTCACAGCACCTGGTATTCCCAAGCGGTCTCCCAATCAGGTACTAACCAGGCCGTACCATGCTTGGCTTCCGAGATCGAACGAGATCGGGCCTTTTCAGGGTGGTATGGCCGTGAGCGGTACTGCTCCTGCAGATGGACACCCATGAAATGTCGAAAAAGATGCGGGGTATGATGCTCACTGCACCTGGTATTCCCAAGCGGTCTCCCAATCAGGTACTAACCAGGCCGAACCATGCTTGGCTTCCGAGATCGGACGAGATCGGGCCTTTTCAGGGTGGTATGGCCGTGAGCGGTACTGCTTTTGCAGATGGACACCCATGAAATGTCGAAAAAGATGCGGGGTATGCTGCTCACAGCATCTGGTATTCCCAAGCGGTCTCCCAATCAGGTACTAAACAGGCCGAACCATGCTTGGCTTCCGAGATCGGAGGAGATCGGGCCTTTTCAGGGTGGTATGGCCGTGAGCGGTACTGCTCTTGCAGATGGACACCCATGAAATGTCGAAAAAGATGCGGGGTATGATGCTCACAGCACCTGGTATTCCCAAGCGGTCTCCCAATCAGGTACTAACCAGGCCGAACCATGCTTGGCTTCCGAGATCGGACGAGATCGGGCCTTTTCAGGGTGGTATGGCCGTGAACGGTACTGCACTAGCAGATGGACACCCATGAAATGTCGAAAAAGATGCGGGGCATGGTTCTCACAGCACCTGGTATTCCCAAGCGGTCTCCCAATCTGGTACTAAACAAGTCTAACCATGCTTGGCTTCCGAGATCGGGCGAGATCGGGCCTTTTCAGGGTGGTATGGCCGTGAGCGGTACTGCTTTTGCAGATGGACACCCATGAAATGTCGAAAAAGATGCAGGGTATGATGCTCACAGCACCTGGTATTCCCAAGCGGTCTCCCAACCAGCTACTAACCAGGCCCAACCATGCTTGGCTTCCGAGATCGGACGAGATCGGGCCTTTTCAGGGTGGTATGGCCGTGAGCGGTACTGCACTAGCAGATGGACACCCATGAAATGTCGAAAAAGATGCGGGGTATGATGCTCACAGCACCTGGTATTCCCAAGCGGTCTCCCAATCAGGTACTAACCAGGCCGAACCATGCTTGGCTTCCGAGATCGGACGAGATCAGGCCTTTTCAGGGTGGTATGGCCGTGAGCGGTACTGCTCTTGCAGATGGACACCCATGAGCTAAAGTATTAATTCGACCTTCTACACCTGCTACCCAAATCAATTGGGATTTGACATTATTCAAAGTCAGTTGGAATATTCAGGTTATAAAAGAGGGGGGAAAAGGCAGGAATATATACAGCTATGTTTTACTTTTGTGCATTTCAGGCCAAATTGGTATTTGTCTTTGAGTCAGCAATAATAACAAAGGAGTAAAGTCAGCTTGATTGCAGTAAGACTTTTTGCACTCTATACACTCAATTTTCACATGTTGTTTTACTTCTGGACGCTGCAAATGGACTGCACATCTGTTGCATCGTGTGTATATATGTGTATTACCGTACTTTGAATTTTGATTTAAACCTTTACAACCCAACTACCTCAGATCAAGCAATTATAATGTAAAGTAGTAGATGTTTAAAAAAAGCACCAAATGCAAAAAGATAACAAAATAACAATACTAAATAGTCAAATAAGCAACTCCATTATTCTTTTAGAGAAAATATCTCAGCGGGGTCAAGTCATTCAATTCAAATCGACTGGTAATCAGATTCAATTAAAGACTAACTGATTGGGTGCAATGTTGTAGTGGCAGCACAACTAAATGAATTCACTGAATTTAAATGGGATTTATAAGTGTTTTCACATTTTATACTGTAAAACAAAAAATCACATAGGATTTATGGTTAAACACTGGAGCTACAGAATTTTACCAGAAATTACATTCAATTGGTATAGCACTTCAATAACCACCAATTTATTGGAACACTATTGTAGATTTTTCATTTCACTGAAACTAAAATTATATTGCTCCACCACCACATGCACACACCCCTTTTTTACTGTATAACTCTAGCAACCACAAGTATTTTATTTTTATTTTTTTAAGAAGAAAATGACTGACTATTCTTCTGTCTGTTCAGATATCACTACTTTTACATGATAAGAGAAGTAATTTTTAAAGAAGGCTCAGCAAAATACCCAGCATTCAATAGTACTGGCATGCTGGATCTTGCAAACTACACTCCTCAACTGCACGGAAAAAAAATAGAAAAAAACAGTCATACATTGTCTGCAGTACTTTCCACTCATTCGCTTACACTTTGTACTCCATCCTTTCTACACAAAAAGCATCATCCCGCTGTTACAGAGTAAAGAAGGTTGCACAGAGTCCTTTTCTTGCTGTTCTGTCTCTTTAGAACAGAAGGACACTTTGCGCTTCACAGAATGCAAGTCTACAAGTACTGCTGCTTAGATGTGGTTGAATGTTAGGCCCCTAAGAAATACATGTGAAGCAACAGCAATGCTTTACAAGGTGTCTATTGTTTATATAAATAAACATAAAACAGGTTACGAAAACATGCTGTAAAATCCAAATCATATTTTATCATAGTTTCACATGCTTAAACTAATAGTAATTGTTTAGTATAAATGATCGTCATGTGAAAGACATTGTTTAGTATTCTTTCATTCATTCATTCTCTCAACCGCTTATCCTCACAAGGGTCACGGGGGGTGCTAAGGCCTATCCCAGCTATCTACGGGCACCAGGCGGGGGACAAAAGAATGAACATAATTTAAAGTAATTGCTCTACAGTTGTACTGCATACCGGAGGTCATTTAATTCATTCAGATCAAGAACCTCAAATAACATATCGGCTGGTATTGTTGGAGATGGAAATCCAACTCATTTTATCTCTGAGGGCTAGCTGCGAATGCACTTGCATTATGTCAGTAAAATTCTAGAAATCATAGCGAAAGGGTTATTTTTCAAGAAAATCTGTTCCCGAAAGACCGACAAATTGTCTTTATTTGATGCTCTTGTCAGGAGAGGTTGGATTGCCTTTCCTGGCATGACGTCACAATAACTATCAGCTGTCACTAATTACGTGATTAGATTATTTTTGGCGTCACTGGACAAGGTCCAAGTGGACATGGGGAAGCTGGAGCACCTCTTTGAGTCCAGGGCCAAAGAGACGCCATGGGCCAAGAAAGCGCCAGAGAGCAAAAAGTCCGAGATCCTGGTTCTGGACTCCAAGCGGAGCACCGCCATCAACATCGGGATGACGGTCCTGCCCGCCGTTCACGTCATCAAGAGCGCCATCCTCAACTTTGACGACTTTGCCATCAACAAGGAGGGTGTGGAGAAGATCCTGAGCATGACGCCCACAGAGGAGGAGAAGCAGAAGATCCGCGAGGCTCGCTCGGCCAATCCCGACGTTCCCCTGGGGACGGCCGAGGAATTCCTCTCGGGCCTGGCTTCCGTCAGCGCCTTGACCCCCCGCCTGCAGCTGTGGTCTTTCAAACTCAACTATGAGGCACTCGAGCAGGAGATCGCCGAGCCCCTGTTTGACCTGAAGTTGGGCATGGAGCAGCTGGCCGGCAACCGGACCTTCAAGAAGATCCTGGCCACGCTGCTGGCCGTGGGGAACTTCCTCAACGGGTGTCCTCCTCACCAGAATCTTCTGGCTCCCTCCATGGTGAATCAATTCCTCTGGGCATAGGCATAAGATAACTTGGGCGCTCTCTGGTGGTTGTACGCACCTGGGCATCATGATGAAACGGTAAAGGCTTCCCAGGGCGACGTGCATAGCAGTGGTGGGGCGTATGAGTACGCTGCGGCTCTAACTCTTCTACCAGCTGTGGCTCATCTCTAGAAATGATGTGCCTGAGAGCCCCGCACCACGGTGTGTCCATTACAAAATTCCTAAACGATTCTGAGGGGTTTCTTATACATTCCAAGCAGTCCGGTGTCTTCGAGGTGGATGGTTTGCGTCGCCGAGTGCGTCGGCGCGAGCGTGGGTGGCGCTCCGCTGGGTCCATAATGGTTGGATCGTGCTGTTACGATTTCGCCGCGTAGTGCGACGCGATCGTAGGGTAAGTTGAACCCAGATGCAGAGTCGCCGAAGTAATTGGAAAGGTGAGGCAGATCTGTAGCTCTTGTTGGTTGATTTAATAAACGGGGTAACATAACTTAAACAACTTGGCTTGACCACTCATTACAAACGAACTGAACATGCGGCGTGGCGTCAATGGAAACAGCAATTACTACGAGGATTAACAGGAAACGAAACCAGAACTTAACCAGTCGATCCAACCGCGTCCACAGAAAATCATAATGCTTAAATACCAAAAATAATCTAATCACGTAATTAGTGACAGCTGATAGTTATCGTGACGTCATGCCAGGAAAGGCAATCCAACCACTCCTGACAGCTCTGAGTGATTTTGGATCCTTTGTTTCTCCCCCAAGTAATGAGGACATGTTCTTTTTAAGATAGCTCTCCATCTAAGTCCTACTATAGGTCCAGTCTTGGTAAAAGGTGCATGATGACAACTGATCTATCTGAAATCCAGAATTTGATCTGGATTTCAGATAGATCACCCATGAAATGTCGAAAAAGATGCGGGGTATGATGCTCACAGCACCTGGTATTCCGAAGCGGTCTCCCAATCAGGTACTAACCAGGCCGTACCATGCTTGGCTTCCGAGATCGAACGAGATCGGGCCTTTTCAGGGTGGTATGGCCGTGAGCGGTACTGCTCCTGCAGATGGACACCCATGAAATGTCGAA
Source organism: Stigmatopora nigra (assembly GCF_051989575.1). Lineage (NCBI taxonomy): Eukaryota > Metazoa > Chordata > Actinopteri > Syngnathiformes > Syngnathidae > Stigmatopora > Stigmatopora nigra. The sequence goes on from NW_027551603.1 coordinate 2,913,027, forward strand.
AAAGATGCGGGGTATGATGCTCACTGCACCTGGTATTCCCAAGCGGTCTCCCAATCAGGTACTAACCAGGCCGAACCATGCTTGGCTTCCGAGATCGGACGAGATCGGGCCTTTTCAGGGTGGTATGGCCGTGAGCGGTACTGCATTTGCAGATGGACACCCATGAAATGTCGAAAAAGATGCGGGGTATGCTGATCACAGCACCTGGTATTCCCAAGCGGTCTCCCAATCAGGTACTAAACAGGCCGAACCATGCTTGGCTTCCGAGATCGGAGGAGATCGGGCCTTTTCAGGGTGGTATGGCCGTGAGCGGTACTGCTCTTGCAGATGGACACCCATGAAATGTCGAAAAAGATGCGGGGTATGATGCTCACAGCACCTGGTATTCCCAAGCGGTCTCCCAATCAGGTACTAACCAGGCCGAACCATGCTTGGCTTCCGAGATCGGACGAGATCGGGCCTTTTCAGGGTGGTATGGCCGTGAACGGTACTGCACTAGCAGATGGACACCCATGAAATGTCGAAAAAGATGCGGGGCATGGTTCTCACAGCACCTGGTATTCCCAAGCGGTCTCCCAATCTGGTACTAAACAAGTCTAACCATGCTTGGCTTCCGAGATCGGGCGAGATCGGGCCTTTTCAGGGTGGTATGGCCGTGAGCGGTACTGCTTTTGCAGATGGACACCCATGAAATGTCGAAAAAGATGCGGGGTATGATGCTCACAGCACCTGGTATTCCCAAGCGGTCTCCCAACCAGCTACTAACCAGGCCCAACCATGCTTGGCTTCCGAGATCGGACGAGATCGGGCCTTTTCAGGGTGGTATGGCCGTGAGCGGTACTGCACTAGCAGATGGACACCCATGAAATGTCGAAAAAGATGCGGGGTATGATGCTCACAGCACCTGGTATTCCCAAGCGGTCTCCCAATCAGGTACTAACCAGGCCGAACCATGCTTGGCTTCCGAGATCGGACGAGATCAGGCCTTTTCAGGGTGGTATGGCCGTGAGCGGTACTGCTCTTGCAGATGGACACCCATGAGCTAAAGTATTAATTCGACCTTCTACACCTGCTACCCAAATCAATTGGGATTTGACATTATTCAAAGTCAGTTGGAATATTCAGGTTATAAAAGAGGGGGGAAAAGGCAGGAATATATACAGCTATGTTTTACTTTTGTGCATTTCAGGCCAAATTGGTATTTGTCTTTGAGTCAGCAATAATAACAAAGGAGTAAAGTCAGCTTGATTGCAGTAAGACTTTTTGCACTCTATACACTCAATTTTCACATGTTTTACTTCTGGACGCTGCAAATGGACTGCACATCTGTTGCATCGTGTGTGTATATATGTGTATTACCGTACTTTGAATTTTGATTTAAACCTTTACAACCCAACTACCTCAGATCAAGCAATTATAATGTAAAGTAGTAGATGTTTAAAAAAAGCACCAAATGCAAAAAGATAACAAAATAACAATACTAAATAGTCAAATAAGCAACTCCATTATTCTTTTAGAGAAAATATCTCAGCGGGGTCAAGTCATTCAATTCAAATCGACTGGTAATCAGATTCAATTAAAGACTAACTGATTGGGTGCAATGTTGTAGTGGCAGCACAACTAAATGAATTCACTGAATTTAAATGGGATTTATAAGTGTTTTCACATTTTATACTGTAAAACAAAAAATCACATAGGATTTATGGTTAAACACTGGAGCTACAGAATTTTACCAGAAATTACATTCAATTGGTATAGCACTTCAATAACCACCAATTTATTGGAACACTATTGTAGATTTTTCATTTCACTGAAACTAAAATTATATTGCTCCACCACCACATGCACACACCCCTTTTTTACTGTATAACTCTAGCAACCACAAGTATTTTATTTTTATTTTTTTAAGAAGAAAATGACTGACTATTCTTCTGTCTGTTCAGATATCACTACTTTTACATGATAAGAGAAGTAATTTTTAAAGAAGGCTCAGCAAAATACCCAGCATTCAATAGTACTGGCATGCTGGATCTTGCAAACTACACTCCTCAACTGCACGGAAAAAAAATAGAAAAAAACAGTCATACATTGTCTGCAGTACTTTCCACTCATTCGCTTACACTTTGTACTCCATCCTTTCTACACAAAAAGCATCATCCCGCTGTTACAGAGTAAAGAAGGTTGCACAGAGTCCTTTTCTTGCTGTTCTGTCTCTTTAGAACAGAAGGACACTTTGCGCTTCACAGAATGCAAGTCTACAAGTACTGCTGCTTAGATGTGGTTGAATGTTAGGCCCCTAAGAAATACATGTGAAGCAACAGCAATGCTTTACAAGGTGTCTATTGTTTATATAAATAAACATAAAACAGGTTACGAAAACATGCTGTAAAATCCAAATCATATTTTATCATAGTTTCACATGCTTAAACTAATAGTAATTGTTTAGTATAAATGATCGTCATGTGAAAGACATTGTTTAGTATTCTTTCATTCATTCATTCTCTCAACCGCTTATCCTCACAAGGGTCACGGGGGGTGCTAAGGCCTATCCCAGCTATCTACGGGCACCAGGCGGGGGACAAAAGAATGAACATAATTTAAAGTAATTGCTCTACAGTTGTACTGCATACCGGAGGTCATTTAATTCATTCAGATCAAGAACCTCAAATAACATATCGGCTGGTATTGTTGGAGATGGAAATCCAACTCATTTTATCTCTGAGGGCTAGCTGCGAATGCACTTGCATTATGTCAGTAAAATTCTAGAAATCATAGCGAAAGGGTTATTTTTCAAGAAAATCTGTTCCCGAAAGACCGACAAATTGTCTTTATTTGATGCTCTTGTCAGGAGAGGTTGGATTGCCTTTCCTGGCATGACGTCACGATAACTATCAGCTGTCACTAATTACGTGATTAGATTATTTTTGGCGTCACTGGACAAGGTCCAAGTGGACATGGGGAAGCTGGAGCACCTCTTTGAGTCCAGGGCCAAAGAGACGCCATGGGCCAAGAAAGCGCCGGAGAGCAAAAAGTCCGAGATCCTGGTTCTGGACTCCAAGCGGAGCACCGCCATCAACATCGGGATGACGGTCCTGCCCGCCGTTCACGTCATCAAGAGCGCCATCCTCAACTTTGACGACTTTGCCATCAACAAGGAGGGTGTGGAGAAGATCCTGAGCATGACGCCCACAGAGGAGGAGAAGCAGAAGATCCGCGAGGCTCGCTCGGCCAATCCCGACGTTCCCCTGGGGACGGCCGAGGAATTCCTCTCGGGCCTGGCTTCCGTCAGCGCCTTGACCCCCCGCCTGCAGCTGTGGTCTTTCAAACTCAACTATGAGGCACTCGAGCAGGAGATCGCCGAGCCCCTGTTTGACCTGAAGTTGGGCATGGAGCAGCTGGCCGGCAACCGGACCTTCAAGAAGATCCTGGCCACGCTGCTGGCCGTGGGGAACTTCCTCAACGGGTGTCCTCCTCACCAGAATCTTCAGGCTCCCTCCATGGTGAATCAATTCCTCTGGGCATAGGCATAAGATAACTTGGGCGCTCTCTGGTGGTTGTACGCACCTGGGCATCATGATGAAACGGTAAAGGCTTCCCAGGGCGACGTGCATAGCAGTGGTGGGGCGTATGAGTACGCTGCGGCTCTAACTCTTCTACCAGCTGTGGCTCATCTCTAGAAATGATGTGCCTGAGAGCCCCGCACCACGGTGTGTCCATTACAAAATTCCTAAACGATTCTGAGGGGTTTCTTATACATTCCAAGCAGTACGGTGTCTTCGAGGTGGATGGTTTGCGTCGCCGAGTGCGTCGGCGCGAGCGTGGGTGGCGCTCCGCTGGGTCCATAATGGTTGGATCGTGCTGTTACGATTTCGCCGCGTAGTGCGACGCGATCGTAGGGTAAGTTGAACCCAGATGCAGAGTCGCCGAAGTAATTGGAAAGGTGAGGCAGATCTGTAGCTCTTGTTGGTTGATTTAATAAACGGGGTAACATAACTTAAACAACTTGGCTTGACCACTCATTACAAACGAACTGAACATGCGGCGTGGCGTCAATGGAAACAGCAATTACTACGAGGATTAACAGGAAACGAAACCAGAACTTAACCAGTCGATCCAACCGCGTCCACAGAAAATCATAATGCTTAAATACCAAAAATAATCTAATCACGTAATTAGTGACAGCTGATAGTTATCGTGACGTCATGCCAGGAAAGGCAATCCAACCACTCCTGACAGCTCTGAGTGATTTTGGATCCTTTGTTTCTCCCCCAAGTAATGAGGACATGTTCTTTTTAAGATAGCTCTCCATCTAAGTCCTACTATAGGTCCAGTCTTGGTAAAAGGTGCATGATGACAACTGATCTATCTGAAATCCAGAATTTGATCTGGATTTCAGATAGATCACCCATGAAATGTCGAAAAAGATGCGGGGTATGATGCTCACAGCACCTGGTATTCCCAAGCGGTCTCCCAATCAGGTACTAACCAGGCCGTACCATGCTTGGCTTCCGAGATCGGACGAGATCGGGCCTTTTCAGGGTGGTATGGCCGTGAGCGGTACTGCTTTTGCAGATGGACACCCATGAAATGTCGAAAAAGATGCGGGGTATGCTGCTCACAGCACCTGGTATTCCCAAGCGGTCTCCCAATCAGGTACTAAACAGGCCGAACCATGCTTGGCTTCCGAGATCGGAGGAGATCGGGCCTTTTCAGGGTGGTATGGCCGTGAGCGGTACTGCTTTTGCAGATGGACACCCATGAAATGTCGAAAAAGATGCGGGGTATGATGCTCACAGCACCTGGTATTCCCAAGCGGTCTACCAATCAGGTACGAACCAGGCCGAACCATGCTTGGCTGCCGAGATCGGACGAGATCGGGCGAGATCGGGCCTTTTCAGGGTGGTATGGCCGTGAGCGGTACTGCTTTTGCAGATGGACACCCATGAAATGTCGAAAAAGATGCGGGGCAAGATGCTCACAGCATCTGGTATTCCCAAGCGGTCTCCCAATCAGGTACTAAACAGGCGGAACCCTGCTTGGCTGCCGAGATCGGACGAGATCGGGCGAGATCGGGCCTTATCAGGGTGGTATGGCCGTGAGTGGTACTGCTCTTGCAGATGGACACCCATGAAATGTCGAAAAAGGTGCGGGGTATGATGCTCACAGCACCTGGTATTCCCAACCAGTCTCCCAATCAGGTACCAACCAGGCCGAACCATGCTTGGCTGCCGAGATCGGACGAGATCGGGCGAGATCGGGCCTTTTCAGGGTGGTATGGCCGTGAGCGGTACTGCTCTTGCAGATGGACACCCATGAAATGTCGAAAAAGATGCGGGGTATGATGCTCACAGCACCTGGTATTCCCAAGCGGTCTCCCAATCAGGTACGAACCAGGCCGAACCTTGCTTGGCTTCTGAGATCGGACGAGATCGGGCCTTTTCAGGGTGGTATGGCCGCGAGTGGTACTGCGCCTGCAGATGGACACCCATGAAATGTCGAAAAAGATGCGGGGTATGATGCTCACAGCACCTGGTATTCCCAAGGGGCCTCCCAATCAGGTACTAACCAGGCCGAACCATGCTTGGCTTCCGAGATCGGACGAGATTGGGCCTTTTCAGGGTGGTATGGCCGGGGGCGGTACTGCACTAGCAGATGGACACCCATGAAATGTCGAAAAAGGTGCGGGGTATGATGCTCACAGCATCTGGTATTCCCAAGCGGTCTCCCAATCAGGTACTAACCAGGCCGAACCATGCTTGGCTTCCGAGATCAGAGGAGATCGGGCCTTTTCAGGGTGGTATGGCCGTGAGCGGTACTGCTCTTGCAGATGGACACCCATGAAATGTCGAAAAAGATGCGGGGTATGATGCTCACAGCACCTGGTATTCCCAAGCGGTCTCCCAATCAGGTACTAACCAGGCCGAACCATGCTTGGCTTCCGAGATCGGACGAGATCGGGCCTTTTCGGGGTGGTATGGCCGTGAGCGGTACTGCACTAGCAGATGGACACCCATGAAATGTCGAAAAAGATGCGGGGTATGATGCTCACAGCACCTGGTATTCCCAAGTGGTCTCCCAATCAGGTACTAACCAGGCCGAACCATGCTTGGCTTCCGAGATCGGACGAGATCAGGCCTTTTCAGGGTGGTATGGCCGTAAGCGGTACTGCTTTTGCAGATGGACACCCATGAAATGTCGAAAAAGATGCGGGGTATGATGCTCACAGCACTTGGTATTCCCAAGCGGTCTCCCAATCAGGTACTAAACGGGCCGAACCATGCTTGGCTGCCGAGACAGGACGAGATCGGGCCTTTTCAGGGTGGTATGGCCGTGAGCGGTACTGCACTAGCAGATGGACACCCATGAAATGTCGAAAAAGATGCGGGGTATGATGCTCACAGCACTTGGTATTCCCAAGCCGTCTCCCAATCAGGTACTAACCAGGCCGAACCATGCTTGGCTTCCGAGATCGGACGAGATCGGGCCTTTTCAGGGTGGTATGGCCGTGAGCGGTACTGCTCTTGCAGATGGACACCCATGAAATGTCGAAAAAGATGCGGGTATGATGCTCACGGTACCTGGTATTCCCAAGCGGTCTCCCAATCAGGTACTAACCAGGCCGAGCCATGCTTGGCTTCCGAGATCGGACGAGATCGGTCCTTTTCAGGGTGGTATGGCCGTAAGCAGAACTGCTCTTGCAGATGGACACCCATGAAATGTCGAAAAAGATGCGGGGTATGATGCTCACAGCACCTGGTATTCCCAAGCGGTCTCCCAATCAGGTACTAAACAGGCCGAACCATGCTTGGCTTCCGAGATCAGACGAGATCGGGCCTTTTCAGGGTGGTATGGCCGTGAGCGGTACTGCACTAGCAGATGGACACCCATGAAATGTCGAAAAAGATGCGGGGTATGATGCTCACAGGACCTGGTATTCCCAAGCGGTCTCCCAATCAGGTACTAACCAGGCCGAACCATGCTTGGCTTCCGAGATCGGGCGAGATCGAGCCTTTTCAGGGTGGTATGGCCGTGAGCGGTACTGCTCTTGCAGATGGACACCCATGAAATGTCGAAAAAGATGCGGGGTATGATGCTCACAGCACCTGGTATTCCCAAGCGGTCTCCCAATCAGGTACTAAACAGGCCGAACCATGCTTGGCTTCCAAGATCGGACGAGATAGGGCCTTTTCAGGGTGGTATGGCCGTGAGCGGTACTGTTCATGCAGATGGACACCCATGAAATGTCGAAAAAGATGCGGGGTATGATGCTCACAGCACCTGGTATTCCCAAGCGGTCTCCCAATCAGGTACTAAACAGGCCGAACCATGCTTGGCTTCAAAGATCGGACGAGATCGGGCCTTTTCAGGGTGGTATGGCCATGAGCGGTACTGCACTAGCAGATGGACACCCATGAAATGTCGAAAAAGATGCGGGGTATGATGCTCACAGCACCTGGTATTCCCAAGCGGTCTCCCAATCAGGTACGAACCAGGCCGAACCTTGCTTGGCTTCTGAGATCGGACGAGATCGGGCCTTTTCAGGGTGGTATGGCCGCGAGTGGTACTGCGCCTGCAGATGGACACCCATGAAATGTCGAAAAAGATGCGGGGTATGATGCTCACAGCACCTGGTATTCCCAAGGGGTCTCCCAATCAGGTACTAACCAGGCCGAACCATGCTTGGCTTCCGAGATCGGACGAGATTGGGCCGTTTCAGGGTGGTATGGCCGGGAGCGGTACTGCACTAGCAGATGGACACCCATGAAATGTCGAAAAAGGTGCGGGGTATGATGCTCACAGCATCTGGTATTCCCAAGCGGTCTCCCAATCAGGTACTAACCAGGCCGAACCATGCTTGGCTTCCGAGATCAGACGAGATCGGGCCTTTTCAGGGTGGTATGGCCGTGAGCGGTACTGCACCAGCAGATGGACACCCATGAAATGTCGAAAAAGATGCTGGGTATGATGCTCACAGCACCTGGTATTCCCAAGCGGTCTCCCAATCAGGTACTAAACGGGCCGAAACCATGCTTGGCTGCCGAGACAGGACGAGATCGGGCCTTTTCAGGGTGGTATGGCCGAGAGCGGTACTGGTCTTGCAGATGGACACCCATGAAATGTCGAAAAAGATGCGGGGTATGAAGCTCACAGCACCTGGTATTCCCAAGCGGTCTCCCAATCAGGTACTAAACGGGCCGAACAATGCTTGGCTGCCGAGACAGGACGAGATCGGGCCTTTTCAGGGTGGTATGGCCGTGAGCGGTACTGCTCTTGCAGATGGACACCCATGAAATGTCGAAAAAGATGCGGGGTATGATGCTCACAGCACCTGGTATTCCCAAGCGGTCTCCCATTCAGGTACTAAACAGGCTGAACCATGCTTGGCTTCCGAGATCGGATGAGATCGGGCCTTTTCAGGGTGGTATGGCCGTGAGCGGTACTGCTCTTGCAGATGGACACCCATGAAATGTCGAAAAAGATGCGGGGTATGATGCTCACAGCACCTGGTATTCCCAAGCGGTCTCCCAATCAGGTACTAAACAGGCCGAACCATGCTTGGCTTCCGAGATCGGGCGAGATCGGGCCTTTTCAGGGTGGTATGGCCGTGAGCGGTACTGTTCTTGCAGATGGACACCCATGAAATGTCGAAAAAGATGCGGGGCATGGTTCTCACAGCACCTGGTATTCCCAAGTGGTCTCCCAATCAGGTACTAACCAGGCCGAACCATGCTTGGCTTCCGAGATCGGATGAGATCGGACGAGATCGGGCCTTTTCAGGGTGGTATGGCCATGAGCGGTACTGCTCTTGCAGATGGACACCCATGAAATGTCGAAAAAGATGCGGGGTATGATGCTCACAGCACCTGGTATTCCCAAGCGGTCTCCCAATCAGGTACTAAACAGGCCGAACTATGCTTGGCTTCCGAGATCGGACGAGATCGGGCCTTCTCAGGGTGGTATGGCCGTGAGCGGTACTGCTCTTGCAGATGGACACCCATGAAATGTCGAAAAAGATGCGGGGCATGGTTCTCACAGAACCTGGTATTCCTAAGCGGTCTCCCAATCAGGTACTAACCAGGCCGAACCATGCTTGGCTTCTGAGGTTGGACGAGATCGGGCCTTATCAGGGTGGTATGGCCGTGAGCAGAACTGTTCTTGCAGATGGACACCCATGAAATGTCGAAAAAGATGCGGGGCATGGTTCTCACAGCACCTGGTATTCCCAAGCGGTCTCCCAATCAGGTACTAACCAGGCCGAACCATGCTTGGCTTCCAAGATCGGACGAGATCGGACGAGATCGGGCCTTTTCAGGGTGGTATGGCCGGAAGCGGTACTGCTCTTGCAGATGGACACCCATGAAATGTCGAAAAAGATGCAGGGTATGATGCTCACAGCACCTGGTATTCCCAAGCGGTCTCCCAATCAGGTACTAACCAGGCCGAACAATGCTTGGCTGCCGAGATCGGACGAGATCGGGCCTTTTCAGGGTGGTATGGCCGTGAGCGGTACTGCTCTTGCAGATGGACACCCATGAAATGTCGAAAAAGCTGCGGGGTATGATGCTCACAGCACCTGGTATTCCCAAGCAGTCTCCCAATCAGGCACTAACCAGGCCGAACCATGCTTGGCTTCCAAGATCGGACGAGATCGGACGAGATCGGGCCTTTTCAGGGTGGTATGGCCGTGAGCGGTACTGCTCTTGCAGATGGACACCCATGAAATGTCGAAAAAGATGCGGGGTATGATGCTCACAGCACCTGGTATTCCCAAGCGGTCTCCCAATCAGGTACTAACCAGGCCGAACAATGCTTGGCTGCCGAGATCGGACGAGATCGGGCCTTTTCAGGGTGGTATGGCCGTGAGTGGTACTGCTCTTGCAGATGGACACCCATGAAATGTCGAAAAAGATGCGGGGTATGATGCTCACAGCACCTGGTATTCCCAAGCGGTCTCCCAATCAGGCACTAACCAGGCCATACCATGCTTGGCTTCCGAGATCGGACGGAGCGGGCCTTTTCAGGGTGGTATGGCCGTGAGCAGTACTGCTCTTGCAGATGGACACCCATGAAATGTCGAAAAAGATGCGGGGTATGATGCTCACAGCACCTGGTATTCCCAAGCGGTCTCCCAATCAGGTACTAACCAGGCCGAACAATGCTTGGCTGCCGAGATCGGACGAGATCGGACGAGATCGGGCCTTATCAGGGTGGTATGGCCGTGAGCGGTACTGCTCTTGCAGATGGACACCCATGAAATGTCGAAAAAGATGCGGGGTATGATGCTCACAGCACCTGGAATTCCCAAGCGGTCTCCCAATCAGGTACTAACCAGGCCGAACCATGCTTGGCTGCCGAGATCAGACGAGATCGGACGAGATCGGGCCTTATCAGGGTGGTATGGCCGTGAGCGGTACTGCTCTTGCAGATGGACACCCATGAAATGTCGAAAAAGATGCGGGGTATGATGCTCACAGCACCTGGTATTCCCAAGCGGTCTCCCAATCAGGTACTAACCAGGCCGAACCATGCTTGGCTTCCGAGGTCGGACGAGATCGGGCCTTTTCAGGGTGGTATGGCCGTGAGCGGTCCTGGTCTTGCAGATGGACACCCATGAAATGTCGAAAAAGATGCGGGGTATGACGCTCACAGCACCTGGTATTCCCAAGCGGTCTCCCAATCAGGTACTAACCAGGCCGAACCATGCTTGGCTTCCGAGATCGGACGAGATCGGGCCTTTTCAGGGTGGTATGGCCGTGAGCGGTACTGCTCTTGCAGATGGACACCCATGAAATGTCGAAAAAGATGCGGGGTAAGATGCTCACAGCACCTGGTATTCCCAAGCGGTCTCCCAATCAGGTACTAACCAGGCCGAACCATGCTTGGCTGCCGAGATCGGACGAGATCGGGCAAGATCGGGCCTTATCAGGGTGGTATGGCCGTGAGCGATACTGCACTTGCAGATGGACACCCATGAAATGTCGAAAAAGATGCGGGGTATGATGCTCACAGCACCTGGTATTCCCAAGCGGTCTCCCAATCAGGTACTAAACAGGCTGAACCATGCTTGGCTTCCGATATCGGACGAGATCAGGCCTTTTCAGGGTGGTATGGCCGTGAGTAGTACTGCTCATGCAGATGGACACCCATGAAATGTCGAAAAAGTTCCGGGGTATGAGGCTCACAGCACCTGGTATTCCCAAGCGGTCTCCCAATCAGGTACTAACCAGGCCGAACCATGCTTGGCTGCCGAGTTCGGACGAGATCGGGCGGGATCGGGCCTTATCAGGGTGGTATGGCCGTGAGCGGTACTGCTCTTGCAGATGGACATCCATGAAATGTCGAAAAAGATGCGGGGTATGATGCTCACAGCACCTGGTATTCCCAAGCAGTCTCCCAATCCGGTACTAAACAGGCCGAACCATGCTTGGCTTCCGAGATCGGACGAGATCGGGCCTTTTCAGGGTGGTATGGCCGTGAGCGGTACTGCACTAGCAGATGGACACCCATGAAATGTCGAAAAAGATGCGGGGTTTGATGCTCACAGCACCTGGTATTCCCAAGCGGTCTCCCAATCAGGTACTAACCAGGCCGAATCATGCTTGGCTGCCGAGATCGGGCGAGATCGGGCCTTTTCAGGGTGGTATGGCCGTGAGCGATACTGCACTTGCAGATGGACACCCATGAAATGTCGAAAAAGATGCGGGGTATGATGCTCACAGCACCTGGTATTCCCAAGCGGTCTCCCAATCAGGTACTAACCAGGCCGAACCATGCTTGGCTTCCGAGATCGGACGAGATCGGGCCTTTTCAGGGTGGTATGGCCGTGAGCGGTACTGCTTTTGCAGATGGACACCCATGAAATGTCGAAAAAGATGCGGGGTATGTTGCTCACAGCACCTGGTATTCCCAAGCGGTCTCCCAATCAGGTACTAACCAGGCCGAACCATGCTTGGCTTCCGAGATCGGACGAGATCGGGCCTTTTCAGGGTGGTATGGCCGTGAGCGGTACTGCTTTTGCAGATGGACACCCATGAAATGTCGAAAAAGATGCGGGGTATGTTGCTCACAGCACCTGGTATTCCCAAGCGGTCTCCCAATCAGGTACTAACCAGGCCGAACCATGCTTGGCTTCCGAGATCGGACGAGGTCGGGCCTTTTCAGGGTGGTATGGCCATGGCAGGTACTGCTCTTGCAGATGGACACCCATGAAATGTCGAAAAAGATGCGGGGTATGACGCTCACAGCACCTGGTAGTCCCAAGCGGTCTCCCAATCAGGTACTAACCAGGCCGAACAATGCTTGGCTGCCGAGATCGGACGAGATCGGACGAGATCGGGCCTTATCAGGGTGGTATGGCCGTGAGCGGTATTGCTCTTGCAGATGGACACCCATGAAAAGTCGAAAAAGATGCGGGGTATGATGCTCACAGCACCTGGTATTCCCAAGCGGTCTCCCAATCAGGTACTAACCAGGCCGAACCATGCTTGGCTGCCGAGATCGGACGAGATCGGACGAGATCGGGCCTTTTCAGGGCGGTATGGCCGTGAGCGGTACTGCACTAACAGATGGACACCCATGAAATGTCGAAAAAGATGCGGGGTATGATGCTCACAGCACCTGGTATTCCCAAGCGGTCTCCCAATCAGGTACTAAACAGGCCGAACCATGCTAGGCTTCCGAGATCGGACGAGATCGGGCCTTTTCAGGGTGGTATGGCCGTGAGCGGTACTGCACTAGCAGATGGACACCCATGAAATGTCGAAAAAGATGCGGGGTATGATGCTCACAGCACCTGGTATTCCCAAGCGGTCTCCCAATCAGGTACTAACCAGGCCGAAACATGCTTGGCTTCCGAGATCTGGCGAGATCGGGCCTTTTCAGGGTGGTATGGCTGTGAGCGGTACTGCACTAGCAGATGGACACCCATGAAATGTCGAAAAAGATGCGGGGTATGATGCTCACAGCACCTGGTATTCCCAAGCGGTCTCCCAATCAGGTACTAAACAGGCCGAACCATGCTTGGCTTCCTAGATCGGACGAGATCGGACGAGATCGGGCCTTTTCAGGGTGGTATGGCCGTGAGCGGTACTGCACTAGCAGATGGACACCCATGAAATGTCGAAAAAGATGCGGGGTATGATGCTCACAGCACCTGGTATTCCCAAGTGGTCTCCCAATCAGGTACTAACCAGGCCGAACCATGCTTGGCTTCCGAGATCGGACGAGATCAGGCCTTTTCAGGGTGGTATGGCCGTGAGCGGTACTGCACTAGCAGATGGACACCCATGAAATGTCGAAAAAGATGCGGGGTATGATGCTCACAGCACCTGGTATTCCAAAGCGGTCTCCCAATCAGGTACTAAACAGGCCGAACCATGCTTGGCTGCCGAGTTCGGACGAGATCGGGCCTTTTCAGGGTGGTATGGCCATGAGCGGTACTGCACTAGCAGATGGACACCCATGAAATGTCGAAAAAGATGCGGGGTATGATGCTCACAGCACCTGGTATTCCGAAGCGGTCTCCCAATCAGGTACTAAACAGGCCGAACCATGCTTGGCTGCCGAGATCGGACGAGATCGGGCCTTTTCAGGGTGGTATGGCCGTGAGCGGTACTGCACTAGCAGATGGACACCCATGAAATGTCGAAAAAGATGCGGGGTATGATGCTCACAGCACCTGGTATTCCCAAGCGGTCTCCCAATCAGGTACTAACCAGGCCAAACCATGCTTGGCTTCCGGGATCAAAAGAGATCGGGCCTTTTCAGGGTGGTATGGCCGTGAGCAGTACTGCTCTTGCAGATGGACACCCATGAAATGTCGAAAAAGATGCGGGGCAAGATGCTCACAGCACCTGGTATTCCCAAGCGGTCTCCCAATCAGGTACTAAACAGGCCGAACGATGCTTGGCTTCCGAGATCGGACGAGATCGGGCCTTTTCAGGGTGGTATGGCCGTGAGCGGTTCTGCTCTTGCAGATGGACACCCATGAAATGTCGAAAAAGATGCGGGTTATGATGCTCACAGCACCTGGTATTCCCAAGCGGTCTCCCAATCAGGTACTAACCAGGCCGAACTATGCTTGGCTGCCGAGATCAGATGAGATCGGGCCTTTTCAGGGTGGTATGGCCGTGAGCGGTACTGCTCCTGCAGATGGACACCCATGAAATGTCGAAAAAGATGCGGGGCATGGTTCTCACAGCACCTGGTATTCCCAAGCGGTCTCCCAATCAGGTACTAAACAGGCCGAACCATGCTTGGCTTCCGAGATCGGACGAGATCGGACGAGATCAGGCCTTTTCAGGGTGGTATGGCCGTGAGCGGTACTGCTCTTGCAGATGGACACCCATGAAATGTCGAAAAAGATGCGGGGCATGATGCTCACAGCACCTGGTATTCCCAAGCGGTCTCCCAATCAGGTGCTAACCAGGCCGACACATGCTGGGCTGCCGAGATCGGACGAGATCGGGCCTTTTCAGGGTGGTATGGCCGTGAGCGGTACTGCTCTTGCAGATGGACACCCATGAAATGTCGAAAAAGATGCGGGGTATGATGCTCACAGCACCTGGTATTCCCAAGCGGTCTCCCAATCAGGTACTAACCAGGCCAAACCATGCTTGGCTTCCGGGATCGAAAGAGATCGGGCCTTTTCAGGGTGGTATGGCCGTGAGCGGTACTGCTCTTGCAGATGGACACCCATGAAATGTCGAAAAAGATGCGGGGTATGATGCTCACAGCACCTGGTATTCCCAAGCAGTCTCCCAATCAGGTACTAAACAGGCCGAACCTTGCTTGGCTTCCGAGATCGGACGAGATCGGGCCTTTTCAGGGTGGTATGGCCGTGAGCGGTACTGCTCTTGCAGATGGACACCCATGAAATGTCGAAAAAGATGCGGGGCAAGATGCTCACAGCGGCTGGTATTCCCAAGCGGTCTCCCAATCAGGTACTAACCAGGCCGAACCATGCTTGGCTTCCGAGATCGGACGAGATCGGGCCTTTTCAGGGTGGTATGGCCGTGAGCGGTACTCTTACTGCAGATGGACACCCATGAAATGTCGAAAAAGATGCGGGGTATGATGCTCACAGCACCTGGTATTCCCAAGCGGTCTCCCAATCAGGTACTAATCAGGCCGAACGATGCTTGGCTTCCGAGATCGGACGAGATCGGGCCTTTTCAGGGTGGTATGGCCGTGAGCGGTACTCCTCTTGCAGATGGACACCCATGAAATGTCGAAAAAGATGCGGGGCATGGTTCTCACAGCACCTGGTATTCCCAAGCGGTCTCCCAATCAGGTACTAACCAGGCCGAACCATGCTTGGCTTCCGAGATCGGACGAGATCAGACGAGATCGGGCCTTTTCAGGGTGGTATGGCCGTGAGCGGTACTGCTCTTGCAGATGGACACCCATGAAATGTCAAAAAAGACGCGGGGTATGATGCTCACAGCACCTAGTATTCCCAAGCGGTCTCCCAATTTGGTACTAACCAGGCCAAACCATGCTTGGCTTCCGTGATCGGACGAGATCGGGCCTTATCAGGGTGGTATAGCCGTGAGCAGTACTGCTCTTGCAGATGGACACCCATGAAATGTCGAAAAAGATGCGGGGTATGATGCTCACAGCACCTGGTATTCCCAAGCGGTCTCCCAATCAGGTACTAACCAGGCCAAACCATGCTTGGCTTCTGAAATCGGACGAGATCCGGCCTTTTCAGGGTGGTATGGCCGTGAGCGGTACTGCTCTTGCAGATGGACACCCATGAAATGTCGAAAAAGATGCGGGGTGTGATGCTCACAGCACCTGGTATTCCCAAGCGGTCTCCCAATCAGGTACTAACCAGGCCGGACCATGCTTGGCTTCCGAGATCGGACGAGATCGGGCGAGATCGGCCTTATCAAGGTGGTATGGCCGTGAGCGGTACTGCTCTTGCAGATGGACACCCATGAAATGTCGAAAAAGATGCGGGGTATGATGCTCACAGCACCTGGTATTCCCAAGCGGTCTCCCAATCAGGTACTAAACAGGCCGAACCATGCTTGGCTTCCGAGATCGGGCGAGATCGGGCCTTTTCAGGGTGGTATGGCCGTGAGCGGTACTGTTCTTGCAGATGGACACCCATGAAATGTCGAAAAAGATGCGGGGCATGGTTCTCACAGCACCTGGTATTCCCAAGTGGTCTCCCAATCAGGTACTAACCAGGCCGAACTATGCTTGGCTTCCGAGATCGGATGAGATCGGACGAGATCGGGCCTTTTCAGGGTGGTATGGCCATGAGCGGTACTGCTCTTGCAGATGGACACCCATGAAATGTCGAAAAAGATGCGGGGTATGATGCTCACAGCACCTGGTATTCCCAAGCGGTCTCCCAATCAGGTACTAAACAGGCCGAACTATGCTTGGCTTCCGAGATCGGACGAGATCGGGCCTTCTCAGGGTGGTATGGCCGTGAGCGGTACTGCTCTTGCAGATGGACACCCATGAAATGTCGAAAAAGATGCGGGGCATGGTTCTCACAGAACCTGGTATTCCTAAGCGGTCTCCCAATCAGGTACTAACCAGGCCGAACCATGCTTGGCTTCTGAGGTTGGACGAGATCGGGCCTTATCAGGGTGGTATGGCCGTGAGCAGAACTGTTCTTGCAGATGGACACCCATGAAATGTCGAAAAAGATGCGGGGCATGGTTCTCACAGCACCTGGTATTCCCAAGCGGTCTCCCAATCAGGTACTAACCAGGCCGAACCATGCTTGGCTTCCAAGATCGGACGAGATCGGACGAGATCGGGCCTTTTCAGGGTGGTATGGCCGGAAGCGGTACTGCTCTTGCAGATGGACACCCATGAAATGTCGAAAAAGATGCAGGGTATGATGCTCACAGCACCTGGTATTCCCAAGCGGTCTCCCAATCAGGTACTAACCAGGCCGAACAATGCTTGGCTGCCGAGATCGGACGAGATCGGGCCTTTTCAGGGTGGTATGGCCGTGAGCGGTACTGCTCTTGCAGATGGACACCCATGAAATGTCGAAAAAGCTGCGGGGTATGATGCTCACAGCACCTGGTATTCCCAAGCAGTCTCCCAATCAGGCACTAACCAGGCCGAACCATGCTTGGCTTCCAAGATCGGACGAGATCGGACGAGATCGGGCCTTTTCAGGGTGGTATGGCCGTGAGCGGTACTGCTCTTGCAGATGGACACCCATGAAATGTCGAAAAAGATGCGGGGTATGATGCTCACAGCACCTGGTATTCCCAAGCGGTCTCCCAATCAGGTACTAACCAGGCCGAACAATGCTTGGCTGCCGAGATCGGACGAGATCGGGCCTTTTCAGGGTGGTATGGCCGTGAGTGGTACTGCTCTTGCAGATGGACACCCATGAAATGTCGAAAAAGATGCGGGGTATGATGCTCACAGCACCTGGTATTCCCAAGCGGTCTCCCAATCAGGCACTAACCAGGCCATACCATGCTTGGCTTCCGAGATCGGACGGAGCGGGCCTTTTCAGGGTGGTATGGCCGTGAGCAGTACTGCTCTTGCAGATGGACACCCATGAAATGTCGAAAAAGATGCGGGGTATGATGCTCACAGCACCTGGTATTCCCAAGCGGTCTCCCAATCAGGTACTAACCAGGCCGAACAATGCTTGGCTGCCGAGATCGGACGAGATCGGACGAGATCGGGCCTTATCAGGGTGGTATGGCCGTGAGCGGTACTGCTCTTGCAGATGGACACCCATGAAATGTCGAAAAAGATGCGGGGTATGATGCTCACAGCACCTGGAATTCCCAAGCGGTCTCCCAATCAGGTACTAACCAGGCCGAACCATGCTTGGCTGCCGAGATCAGACGAGATCGGACGAGATCGGGCCTTATCAGGGTGGTATGGCCGTGAGCGGTACTGCTCTTGCAGATGGACACCCATGAAATGTCGAAAAAGATGCGGGGTATGATGCTCACAGCACCTGGTATTCCCAAGCGGTCTCCCAATCAGGTACTAACCAGGCCGAACCATGCTTGGCTTCCGAGGTCGGACGAGATCGGGCCTTTTCAGGGTGGTATGGCCGTGAGCGGTCCTGGTCTTGCAGATGGACACCCATGAAATGTCGAAAAAGATGCGGGGTATGACGCTCACAGCACCTGGTATTCCCAAGCGGTGTCCCAATCAGGTACTAACCAGGCCGAACAATGCTTGGCTGCAGAGATCGGACGAGATCGGGCCTTTTCAGGGTGGTATGGCCGTGAGCGGTACTGCCCTTGCAGATGGACACCCATGAAATGTCGAAAAAGATGCGGGGTATGATGCTCACAGCACCTGGTATTCCCAAGCGGTCTCCCAATCAGGTACTAACCAGGCCGAACCATGCTTGGCTTCCGAGATCGGACGAGATCGGGCCTTTTCAGGGTGGTATGGCCGTGGGCGGTACTGCTTTTGCAGATGGACACCCATGAAATGTCGAAAAAGATGCGGGGTAAGATGCTCACAGCACCTGGTATTCCCAAGCGGTCTCCCAATCAGGTACTAACCAGGCCGAACCATGCTTGGCTGCCGAGATCGGACGAGATCGGGCAAGATCGGGCCTTATCAGGGTGGTATGGCCGTGAGCGATACTGCACTTGCAGATGGACACCCATGAAATGTCGAAAAAGATGCGGGGTATGATGCTCACAGCACCTGGTATTCCCAAGCGGTCTCCCAATCAGGTACTAAACAGGCTGAACCATGCTTGGCTTCCGATATCGGACGAGATCAGGCCTTTTCAGGGTGGTCTGGCCGTGAGTAGTACTGCTCATGCAGATGGACACCCATGAAATGTCGAAAAAGTTCCGGGGTATGATGCTCACAGCACCTGGTATTCCCAAGCGGTCTCCCAATCAGGTACTAACCAGGCCGAACCATGCTTGGCTTCCAAGATCAGAAGAGATCGGGCCTTTACAGGGTGGTATGGCCAGAAGCGGTACTTCTCTTGCAGATGGACACCCATGAAATGTCGAAAAATATGCGGGGTATGATGCTCACAGCACCTGGTATTCCCAAGCGGTCACCCAATCAGGTACTAACCAGGCCGAACCATGATTGGCTTCCGAGATCAGACGAGATCGGGCCTTTTCAGGGTGGTATGGCCATGAGCGGTACTGCTCTTGCAGATGGACACCCATGAAATGTCGAAAAAGATGCGAGGTATGATGCTCACAGCACCTGGTATTCCCAAGCGGTCTCCCAATCAGGTACTAAACAGGCCGAACCATGCTTGGCTGCCGAGATCGGACGAAATCGGGCGAGATCGGGCCTTATCAGGGTGGTATGGCCGTGAGCGGTACTGCACTAGCAGATGGACACCCATGAAATGTCGAAAAAGATGCGGGGTATGATGCTCACAGCACCTGGTATTCCCAAGCGGTCTCCCAATCAGGTACTAACCAGGCCGAACCATGCTTGGCTGCCGAGTTCGGACGAGATCGGGCGGGATCGGGCCTTATCAGGGTGGTATGGCCGTGAGCGGTACTGCTCTTGCAGATGGACATCCATGAAATGTCGAAAAAGATGCGGGGTATGATGCTCACAGCACCTGGTATTCCCAAGCAGTCTCCCAATCCGGTACTAAACAGGCCGAACCATGCTTGGCTTCCGAGATCGGACGAGATCGGGCCTTTTCAGGGTGGTATGGCCGTGAGCGGTACTGCACTAGCAGATGGACACCCATGAAATGTCGAAAAAGATGCGGGGTATGATGCTCACAGCACCTGGTATTCCGAAGCGGTCTCCCAATCAGGTACTAAACAGGCCGAACCATGCTTGGCTGCCGAGATCGGACGAGATCGGGCCTTTTCAGGGTGGTATGGCCGTGAGCGGTACTGCACTAGCAGATGGACACCCATGAAATGTCGAAAAAGATGCGGGGTATGATGCTCACATCACCTGGTATTTCCAAGCGGTCTCCCAATCAGGTACTAACCAGGCCGAACCATGCTTGGCTTCCGAGATCGGACGAGATCGGGCCTTTTCAGGGTGGTATGGCCGTGAGCGGTACTGCACTAGCAGATGGACACCCATGAAATGTCGAAAAAGATGCGGGGTTTGATGCTCACAGCACCTGGTATTCCCAAGCGGTCTCCCAATCAGGTACTAACCAGGCCGAATCATGCTTGGCTGCCGAGATCGGGCGAGATCGGGCCTTTTCAGGGTGGTATGGCCGTGAGCGATACTGCACTTGCAGATGGACACCCATGAAATGTCGAAAAAGATGCGGGGTATGATGCTCACAGCACCTGGTATTCCCAAGCGGTCTCCCAATCAGGTACTAACCAGGCCGAACCATGCTTGGCTTCCGAGATCGGACGAGATCGGGCCTTTTCAGGGTGGTATGGCCGTGAGCGGTACTGCTTTTGCAGATGGACACCCATGAAATGTCGAAAAAGATGCGGGGTATGTTGCTCACAGCACCTGGTATTCCCAAGCGGTCTCCCAATCAGGTACTAACCAGGCCGAACCATGCTTGGCTTCCGAGATCGGACGAGGTCGGGCCTTTTCAGGGTGGTATGGCCACGGCAGGTACTGCTCTTGCAGATGGACACCCATGAAATGTCGAAAAAGATGCGGGGTATGACGCTCACAGCACCTGGTAGTCCCAAGCGGTCTCCCAATCAGGTACTAACCAGGCCGAACAATGCTTGGCTGCCGAGATCGGACGAGATCGGACGAGATCGGGCCTTATCAGGGTGGTATGGCCGTGAGCGGTATTGCTCTTGCAGATGGACACCCATGAAAAGTCGAAAAAGATGCGGGGTATGATGCTCACAGCACCTGGTATTCCCAAGCGGTCTCCCAATCAGGTACTAACCAGGCCGAACCATGCTTGGCTGCCGAGATCGGACGAGATCGGACGAGATCGGGCCTTTTCAGGGCGGTATGGCCGTGAGCGGTACTGCACTAACAGATGGACACCCATGAAATGTCGAAAAAGATGCGGGGTATGATGCTCACAGCACCTGGTATTCCCAAGCGGTCTCCCAATCAGGTACTAAACAGGCCGAACCATGCTAGGCTTCCGAGATCGGACGAGATCGGGCCTTTTCAGGGTGGTATGGCCGTGAGCGGTACTGCACTAGCAGATGGACACCCATGAAATGTCGAAAAAGATGCGGGGTATGATGCTCACAGCACCTGGTATTCCCAAGCGGTCTCCCAATCAGGTACTAACCAGGCCGAAACATGCTTGGCTTCCGAGATCTGGCGAGATCGGGCCTTTTCAGGGTGGTATGGCTGTGAGCGGTACTGCACTAGCAGATGGACACCCATGAAATGTCGAAAAAGATGCGGGGTATGATGCTCACAGCACCTGGTATTCCCAAGCGGTCTCCCAATCAGGTACTAAACAGGCCGAACCATGCTTGGCTTCCTAGATCGGACGAGATCGGACGAGATCGGGCCTTTTCAGGGTGGTATGGCCGTGAGCGGTACTGCACTAGCAGATGGACACCCATGAAATGTCGAAAAAGATGCGGGGTATGATGCTCACAGCACCTGGTATTCCCAAGTGGTCTCCCAATCAGGTACTAACCAGGCCGAACCATGCTTGGCTTCCGAGATCGGACGAGATCAGGCCTTTTCAGGGTGGTATGGCCGTGAGCGGTACTGCACTAGCAGATGGACACCCATGAAATGTCGAAAAAGATGCGGGGTATGATGCTCACAGCACCTGGTATTCCAAAGCGGTCTCCCAATCAGGTACTAAACAGGCCGAACCATGCTTGGCTGCCGAGTTCGGACGAGATCGGGCCTTTTCAGGGTGGTATGGCCATGAGCGGTACTGCACTAGCAGATGGACACCCATGAAATGTCGAAAAAGATGCGGGGTATGATGCTCACAGCACCTGGTATTCCGAAGCGGTCTCCCAATCAGGTACTAAACAGGCCGAACCATGCTTGGCTGCCGAGATCGGACGAGATCGGGCCTTTTCAGGGTGGTATGGCCGTGAGCGGTACTGCACTAGCAGATGGACACCCATGAAATGTCGAAAAAGATGCGGGGTATGATGCTCACAGCACCTGGTATTCCCAAGCGGTCTCCCAATCAGGTACTAACCAGGCCAAACCATGCTTGGCTTCCGGGATCAAAAGAGATCGGGCCTTTTCAGGGTGGTATGGCCGTGAGCAGTACTGCTCTTGCAGATGGACACCCATGAAATGTCGAAAAAGATGCGGGGCAAGATGCTCACAGCACCTGGTATTCCCAAGCGGTCTCCCAATCAGGTACTAAACAGGCCGAACGATGCTTGGCTTCCGAGATCGGACGAGATCGGGCCTTTTCAGGGTGGTATGGCCGTGAGCGGTTCTGCTCTTGCAGATGGACACCCATGAAATGTCGAAAAAGATGCGGGTTATGATGCTCACAGCACCTGGTATTCCCAAGCGGTCTCCCAATCAGGTACTAACCAGGCCGAACTATGCTTGGCTGCCGAGATCAGATGAGATCGGGCCTTTTCAGGGTGGTATGGCCGTGAGCGGTACTGCTCCTGCAGATGGACACCCATGAAATGTCGAAAAAGATGCGGGGCATGGTTCTCACAGCACCTGGTATTCCCAAGCGGTCTCCCAATCAGGTACTAAACAGGCCGAACCATGCTTGGCTTCCGAGATCGGACGAGATCGGACGAGATCAGGCCTTTTCAGGGTGGTATGGCCGTGAGCGGTACTGCTCTTGCAGATGGACACCCATGAAATGTCGAAAAAGATGCGGGGCATGATGCTCACAGCACCTGGTATTCCCAAGCGGTCTCCCAATCAGGTGCTAACCAGGCTGACACATGCTGGGCTGCCGAGATCGGACGAGATCGGGCCTTTTCAGGGTGGTATGGCCGTGAGCGGTACTGCTCTTGCAGATGGACACCCATGAAATGTCGAAAAAGATGCGGGGTATGATGCTCACAGCACCTGGTATTCCCAAGCGGTCTCCCAATCAGGTACTAACCAGGCCAAACCATGCTTGGCTTCCGGGATCGAAAGAGATCGGGCCTTTTCAGGGTGGTATGGCCGTGAGCGGTACTGCTCTTGCAGATGGACACCCATGAAATGTCGAAAAAGATGCGGGGTATGATGCTCACAGCACCTGGTATTCCCAAGCAGTCTCCCAATCAGGTACTAAACAGGCCGAACCTTGCTTGGCTTCCGAGATCGGACGAGATCGGGCCTTTTCAGGGTGGTATGGCCGTGAGCGGTACTGCTCTTGCAGATGGACACCCATGAAATGTCGAAAAAGATGCGGGGCAAGATGCTCACAGCGGCTGGTATTCCCAAGCGGTCTCCCAATCAGGTACTAACCAGGCCGAACCATGCTTGGCTTCCGAGATCGGACGAGATCGGGCCTTTTCAGGGTGGTATGGCCGTGAACGGTACTCTTACTGCAGATGGACACCCATGAAATGTCGAAAAAGATGCGGGGTATGATGCTCACAGCACCTGGTATTCCCAAGCGGTCTCCCAATCAGGTACTAATCAGGCCGAACGATGCTTGGCTTCCGAGATCGGACGAGATCGGGCCTTTTCAGGGTGGTATGGCCGTGAGCGGTACTCCTCTTGCAGATGGACACCCATGAAATGTCGAAAAAGATGCGGGGCATGGTTCTCACAGCACCTGGTATTCCCAAGCGGTCTCCCAATCAGGTACTAACCAGGCCGAACCATGCTTGGCTTCCGAGATCGGACGAGATCAGACGAGATCGGGCCTTTTCAGGGTGGTATGGCCGTGAGCGGTACTGCTCTTGCAGATGGACACCCATGAAATGTCAAAAAAGACGCGGGGTATGATGCTCACAGCACCTAGTATTCCCAAGCGGTCTCCCAATCAGGTACTAACCAGGCCAAACCATGCTTGGCTTCCGTGATCGGACGAGATCGGGCCTTATCAGGGTGGTATAGCCGTGAGCGGTACTGCTTTTGCAGATGGACACCCATGAAATGTCGAAAAAGATGCGGGGTATGATGCTCACAGCACCTGGTATTCCCAAGCGGTCTCCCAATCAGGTACTAACCAGGCCGAACCATGCTTGGCTTCCGAGATCGGGCCTTATCAGGGTGGTATGGCCGTGAGCGGTACTGCTCTTGCAGATGGACACCCATGAAATGTCGAAAAAGATGCGGGGTATGATGCTCACAGCACCTGGTATTCCCAAGCGGTCTCCCAATCAGGTACTAACCAGGCCGAACCATGCTTGGCTTCCGAGATCGGGCGAGTTCGGGCCTTATCAGGGTGGTATGGCCGTGAGCGGTACTGCCCTTGCAGATGGACACCCATGAAATGTCGAAAAAGATGCGGGGCATGATGCTCACAGCACCTGGTATTCCCAAGCGGTCTCCCAATCAGGTACTAACCAGGCCGAACCATGCTTGGCTTCCGAGATCGGACGAGATCGGGCCTTTTCAGGGTGGTATGGCCGTGAGCGGTATTGCACTTGCAGATGGACACCCATGAAATGTCGAAAAAGATGCGGGGTATGATGCTCACAGCACCTGGTATTCCCAAGCGGTCTCCCAATCAGGTACTAAACAGGGCGAGCCATGCTTGGCTTCCGAGATCGGGCGAGATCAGGCCTTTTCAGGGTGGTATGGCCGTGAGCGGTACTGCTCTTGCAGATGGACACCCATGAAATGTCGAAAAAGATGCGGGGTATGATGCTCACAGCACCTGGTATTCCCAAGCGGTCTCCCAATCAGGTACTAAACAGGCCGAACAATGCTTGGCTTCCGAGATCGGACGAGATCGGGCCTTTTCAGGGTGGTATATCCGTGAGCGGTACCGCAATTGCAGATGGACACCCATGAAATGTCGAAAAAGATGCGGGGTATGATGCTCACAGCACCTGGTATTCCCAAGCGGTCTCCCAATCAGGTACTAACCAGGCCGAACCATGCTTGGCTGCCGAGATCGGACGAGATCGGACGAGATCGGGCCTTTTCAGGGTGGTATGGCCGTGAGCGGTACTGCTCTTGCAGATGGACACCCATGAAATGTCGAAAAAGATGCGGGGTATGATGCTCACAGCACCTGGTATTCCCAAGCTGTTTCCCAATCAGGTACTAAACAGGCCGGACCATGCTTGGCTTCCGAGATCGGACGAGATCGGGCCTTTTCAGGGTGGTATGGCCACGAGCGGTACTGCTCTTGCAGATGGACACCCATGAAATGTCGAAAAAGATGCGGGGTATGATGCTCACAGCACCTGGTATTCCCAAGCGGTCTCCCAATCAGGTACTAACCAGGCCGAACCATGCTTGGCTTCTGAAATCGGACGAGATCCGGCCTTTTCAGGGTGGTATGGCCGTGAGCGGTACTGCTCTTGCAGATGGACACCCATGAAATGTCGAAAAAGATGCGGGGTGTGATGCTCACAGCACCTGGTATTCCCAAGCGGTCTCCCAATCAGGTACTAACCAGGCCGAACCATGCTTGGCTTCCAAGATCGGACGAGATCGGACGAGATCGGGCCTTTTCAGGGTGGTATGGCCGTGAGCGGTACTGCACTAGCAGATGGACACCCATGAAATGTCGAAAAAGATGCGGGGTATGATGCTCACAGCACCTGGTATTCCCAAGCGGTCTCCCAATCAGGTACTAACCAGGCCGAACCATGCTTGTCTTCCAAGATCGGACGAGATCGGACGAGATCGGGCCTTTTCAGGGTGGTATGGCCGTGAGCGGTACTGCTCTTGCAGATGGACACCCATGAAATGTCGAAAAAGATGCGGGGTATGATGCTCACAGCACCTGGTATTCCCAAGCGGTTTCCCAATCAGGTACTAAACAGGCCGGACCATGCTTGGCTTCCGAGATCGGACGAGATCGGGCCTTTTCAGGGTGGTATGGCCACGAGCGGTACTGCTCTTGCAGATGGACACCCATGAAATGTCGAAAAAGATGCGGGGTATGATGCTCACAGCACCTGGTATTCCCAAGCGGTCTCCCAATCAGGTACTAACCAGGCCAAACCATGCTTGGCTTCTGAAATCGGACGAGATCCGGCCCTTTCAGGGTGGTATGGCCGTGAGCGGTACTGCTCTTGCAGATGGACACCCATGAAATGTCGAAAAAGATGCGGGGTATGATGCTCACAGCACCTGGTATTCCCAAGCGGTTTCCCAATCAGGTACTAAACAGGCCGGACCATGCTTGGCTTCCGAGATCGGACGAGATCGGGCGAGATCGGCCTTATCAAGGTGGTATGGCCGTGAGCGGTACTGCTCTTGCAGATGGACACCCATGAAATGTCGAAAAAGATGCGGGGTATGATGCTCACAGCACCTGGTATTCCCAAGCGGTCTCCCAATCAGGTACTAGACAGGCCGAACCATGCTTGGCTTCCGAGATCGGGCGAGATCGGGCCTTTTCAGGGTGGTATGGCCGTGAGCGGTACTGTTCTTGCAGATGGACACCCATGAAATGTCGAAAAAGATGCGGGGCATGGTTCTCACAGCACCTGGTATTCCCAAGTGGTCTCCCAATCAGGTACTAACCAGGCCGAACCATGCTTGGCTTCCGAGATCGGATGAGATCGGACGAGATCGGGCCTTTTCAGGGTGGTATGGCCGTGAGCGGTACTGCTCTTGCAGATGGACACCCATGAAATGTCGAAAAAGATGCGGGGTATGATGCTCACAGCACCTGGTATTCCCAAGCGGTCTCCCAATCAGGTACTAAACAGGCCGAACTATGCTTGGCTTCCGAGATCGGACGAGATCGGGCCTTCTCAGGGTGGTATGGCCGTGAGCGGTACTGCTCTTGCAGATGGACACCCATGAAATGTCGAAAAAGATGCGGGGCATGGTTCTCACAGAACCTGGTATTCCTAAGCGGTCTCCCAATCAGGTACTAACCAGGCCGAACCATGCTTGGCTTCTGAGGTTGGACGAGATCGGGCCTTATCAGGGTGGTATGGCCGTGAGCAGAACTGTTCTTGCAGATGGACACCCATGAAATGTCGAAAAAGATGCGGGGCATGGTTCTCACAGCACCTGGTATTCCCAAGCGGTCTCCCAATCAGGTACTAACCAGGCCGAACCATGCTTGGCTTCCAAGATCGGACGAGATCTGACGAGATCGGGCCTTTTCAGGGTGGTATGCCCGGGAGCGGTACTGCTCTTGCAAATGGACACCCATGAAATGTCGAAAAAGATGCAGGGTATGATGCTCACAGCACCTGGTATTCCCAAGCGGTCTCCCAATCAGGTACTAACCAGGCCGAACAATGCTTGGCTGCCGAGATCGGACGAGATCGGGCCTTTTCAGGGTGGTATGGCCGTGAGCGGTACTGCTCTTGCAGATGGACACCCATGAAATGTCGAAAAAGATGCGGGGTATGATGCTCACAGCACCTGGTATTCCCAAGCAGTCTCCCAATCAGGCACTAACCAGGCCGAACCATGCTTGGCTTCCAAGATCGGACGAGACCGGACGAGATCGGGCCTTTTCAGGGTGGTATGGCCGTGAGCGGTACTGCTCTTGCAGATGGACACCCATGAAATGTCGAAAAAGATGCGGGGTATGATGCTCACAGCACCTGGTATTCCCAAGCGGTCTCCCAATCAGGTACTAACCAGGCCGAACAATGCTTGGCTGCCGAGATCGGACGAGATCGGGCCTTTTCAGGGTGGTATGGCCGTGAGTGGTACTGCTCTTGCAGATGGACACCCATGAAATGTCGAAAAAGATGCGGGGTATGATGCTCACAGCACCTGGTATTCCCAAGCGGTCTCCCAATCAGGCACTAACCAGGCCATACCATGCTTGGCTTCCGAGATCGGACGGAGCGGGCCTTTTCAGGGTGGTATGGCCGTGAGCAGTACTGCTCTTGCAGATGGACACCCATGAAATGTCGAAAAAGATGCGGGGTATGATGCTCACAGCACCTGGTATTCCCAAGCGGTCTCCCAATCAGGTACTAACCAGGCCGAACAATGCTTGGCTGCCGAGATCGGACGAGATCGGACGAGATCGGGCCTTATCAGGGTGGTATGGCCGTGAGCGGTACTGCTCTTGCAGATGGACACCCATGAAATGTCGAAAAAGATGCGGGGTATGATGCTCACAGCACCTGGAATTCCCAAGCGGTCTCCCAATCAGGTACTAACCAGGCCGAACCATGCTTGGCTGCCGAGATCAGACGAGATCGGACGAGATTGGGCCTTATCAGGGTGGTATGGCCGTGAGCGGTACTGCTCTTGCAGATGGACACCCATGAAATGTCGAAAAAGATGCGGGGTATGATGCTCACAGCACCTGGTATTCCCAAGCGGTCTCCCAATCAGGTACTAACCAGGCCGAACCATGCTTGGCTTCCGAGGTCGGACGAGATCGGGCCTTTTCAGGGTGGTATGGCCGTGAGCGGTCCTGGTCTTGCAGATGGACACCCATGAAATGTCGAAAAAGATGCGGGGTATGACGCTCACAGCACCTGGTATTCCCAAGCGGTCTCCCAATCAGGTACTAACCAGGCCGAACAATGCTTGGCTGCAGAGATCGGACGAGATCGGGCCTTTTCAGGGTGGTATGGCCGTGAGCGGTACTGCCCTTGCATTTGGACACCCATGAAATGTCGAAAAAGATGCGGGGTATGATGCTCACAGCACCTGGTATTCCCAAGCGGTCTCCCAATCAGGTACTAACCAGGCCGAACCATGCTTGGCTTCCGAGATCGGACGAGATCGGGCCTTTTCAGGGTGGTATGGCCGTGAGCGGTACTGCTTTTGCAGATGGACACCCATGAAATGTCGAAAAAGATGCGGGGTATGATGCTCACAGCACCTGGTATTCCCACGCGGTCTCCCAATCAGGTACTAACCAGGCCGAACCATGCTTGGCTTCCGAGATCGGACGAGGTCGGGCCTTTTCAGGGTGGTATGGCCATGGCAGGTACTGCTCTTGCAGATGGACACCCATGAAATGTCGAAAAAGATGCGGGGTATGATGCTCACAGCACCTGGTATTCCCAAGCGGTCTCCCAATCAGGTACTAACCAGGCCGAACCATGCTTGGCTGCCGAGATCGGACGAGATCGGACGAGATCGGGCCTTATCAGGGTGGTATGGCCGTGAGCGGTATTGCTCTTGCAGATGGACACCCATGAAATGTCGAAAAAGATGCGGGGTATGATGCTCACAGCACCTGGTATTCCCAAGCGGTCTCCCAATCAGGTACTAACCAGGCCGAACCATGCTTGGCTGCCGAGATCGGACGAGATCGGACGAGATCGGGCCTTTTCAGGGTGGTATGGCCGTGAACGGTACTGCACTAGCAGATGGACACCCATGAAATGTCGAAAAAGATGCGGGGTATGATGCTCACAGCACCTGGTATTCCCAAGCGGTCTCCCAATCAGGTACTAAACAGGCCGAACTATGCTAGGCTTCCGAGATCGGACGAGATCGGGCCTTTTCAGGGTGGTATGGCCGTGAGCGGTACTGCACTAGCAGATGGACACCCATGAAATGTCGAAAAAGATGCGGGGTACGATGCTCACAGCACCTGGTATTCCCAAGCGGTCTCCCAATCAGGTACTATACAGGCCGTACAATGCTTGGCTTCCGAGATCGGACGAGATCGGGCATTTTCAGGGTGGTATGGCCGTGAGCGGTGCTGCTCTTGCAGATGGACACCCATGAAATGTCGAAAAAGATGCGGGGTATGATGCTCACAGCACCTGGTATTCCCAAGCGGTCTCCCAATCAGGTACTAACCAGGCTGAACCATGCTTGGCTTCCGAGATCGGGCGAGATCGGACCTTTTCAGGGTGGTATGGCCGTGAGCGGTACTGCTCTCGCAGATGGACACCCATGAAATGTCGAAAAAGATGCGGGGTAAGATGCTCACAGCACCTGGTATTCCCAAGCGGTCTCCCAATCAGGTACTAACCAGGCCGAACCATGCTTGGCTGCCGAGATCAGACGAGATCGGGCGAGATCGGGCAAGATCGGGCCTTATCAGGGTGGTATGGCCGTGAGCGATACTGCACTTGCAGATGGACACCCATGAAATGTCGAAAAAGATGCGGGGTATGATGCTCACAGCACCTGGTATTCCCAAGCGGTCTCCCAATCAGGTACTAAACAGGCTGAACCATGCTTGGCTTCCGATATCGGACGAGATCAGGCCTTTTCAGGGTGGTATGGCCGTGAGTAGTACTGCTCATGCAGATGGACACCCATGAAATGTCGAAAAAGTTCCGGGGTATGATGCTCACAGCACCTGGTATTCCCAAGCGGTCTCCCAATCAGGTACTAACCAGGCCGAACCATGCTTGGCTTCCAAGATCAGAAGAGATCGGGCCTTTACAGGGTGGTATGGCCGTAAGCGGTACTTCTCTTGCAGATGGACACCCATGAAATGTCGAAAAATATGCGGGGTATGATGCTCACAGCACCTGGTATTCCCAAGCGGTCACCCAATCAGGTACTAACCAGGCCGAACCATGATTGGCTTCCGAGATCAGACGAGATCGGGCCTTTTCAGGGTGGTATGGCCATGAGCGGTACTGCTCTTGCAGATGGACACCCATGAAATGTCGAAAAAGATGCGAGGTATGATGCTCACAGCACCTGGTATTCCCAAGCGGTCTCCCAATCAGGTACTAAACAGGCCGAACCATGCTTGGCTGCCGAGATCGGACGAAATCGGGCGAGATCGGGCCTTATCAGGGTGGTATGGCCGTGAGCGGTACTGCACTAGCAGATGGACACCCATGAAATGTCGAAAAAGATGCGGGGTATGATGCTCACAGCACCTGGTATTCCCAAGCGGTCTCCCAATCAGGTACTAACCAGGCCGAACCATGCTTGGCTGCCGAGATCGGACGAGATCGGGCGGGATCGGGCCTTATCAGGGTGGTATGGCCGTGAGCGGTACTGCTCTTGCAGATGGACATCCATGAAATGTCGAAAAAGATGCGGGGTATGATGCTCACAGCACCTGGTATTCCCAAGCAGTCTCCCAATCCGGTACTAAACAGGCCGAACCATGCTTGGCTTCCGAGATCGGACGAGATCGGGCCTTTTCAGGGTGGTATGGCCGTGAGCGGTACTGCACTAGCAGATGGACACCCATGAAATGTCGAAAAAGATGCGGGGTATGATGCTCACAGCACCTGGTATTCCGAAGCGGTCTCCCAATCAGGTACTAAACAGGCCGAACCATGCTTGGCTGCCGAGATCGGACGAGATCGGGCCTTTTCAGGGTGGTATGGCCGTGAGCGGTACTGCACTAGCAGATGGACACCCATGAAATGTCGAAAAAGATGCGGGGTATGATGCTCACATCACCTGGTATTTCCAAGCGGTCTCCCAATCAGGTACTAACCAGGCCGAACCATGCTTGGCTTCCGAGATCGGACGAGATCGGGCCTTTTCAGGGTGGTATGGCCGTGAGCGGTACTGCACTAGCAGATGGACACCCATGAAATGTCGAAAAAGATGCGGGGTTTGATGCTCACAGCACCTGGTATTCCCAAGCGGTCTCCCAATCAGGTACTAACCAGGCCGAATCATGCTTGGCTTCCGAGATCGGGCGAGATCGGGCCTTTTCAGGGTGGTATGGCCGTGAGCGATACTGCATTTGCAGATGGACACCCATGAAATGTCGAAAAAGATGCGGGGTATGATGCTCACAGCACCTGGTATTCCCAAGCGGTCTCCCAATCAGGTACTAACCAGGCCGAACCATGCTTGGCTTCCGAGATCGGACGAGATCGGGCCTTTTCAGGGTGGTATGGCCGTGAGCGGTACTGCTTTTGCAGATGGACACCCATGAAATGTCGAAAAAGATGCGGGGTATGATGCTCACAGCACCTGGTATTCCCAAGCGGTCTCCCAATCAGGTACTAACCAGGCCGAACCATGCTTGGCTTCCGAGATCGGACGAGGTCGGGCCTTTTCAGGGTGGTATGGCCATGGCAGGTACTGCTCTTGCAGATGGACACCCATGAAATGTCGAAAAAGATGCGGGGTATGACGCTCACAGCACCTGGTAGTCCCAAGCGGTCTCCCAATCAGGTACTAACCAGGCCGAACAATGCTTGGCTGCCGAGATCGGACGAGATCGGACGAGATCGGGCCTTATCAGGGTGGTATGGCCGTGAGCGGTATTGCTCTTGCAGATGGACACCCATGAAAAGTCGAAAAAGATGCGGGGTATGATGCTCACAGCACCTGGTATTCCCAAGCGGTCTCCCAATCAGGTACTAACCAGGCCGAACCATGCTTGGCTGCCGAGATCGGACGAGATCGGACGAGATCGGGCCTTTTCAGGGCGGTATGGCCGTGAGCGGTACTGCACTAACAGATGGACACCCATGAAATGTCGAAAAAGATGCGGGGTATGATGCTCACAGCACCTGGTATTCCCAAGCGGTCTCCCAATCAGGTACTAAACAGGCCGAACCATGCTAGGCTTCCGAGATCGGACGAGATCGGGACTTTTCAGGGTGGTATGGCCGTGAGCGGTACTGCACTAGCAGATGGACACCCATGAAATGTCGAAAAAGATGCGGGGTATGATGCTCACAGCACCTGGTATTCCCAAGCGGTCTCCCAATCAGGTACTAACCAGGCCGAACCATGCTTGGCTGCCGAGATCGGACGAGATCGGGCCTTTTCAGGGTGGTATGGCCGTGAGCGGTACTGCACTAGCAGATGGACACCCATGAAATGTCGAAAAAGATGCGGGGAATGATGCTCACAGCACCTGGTATTCCCAAGCGGTCTCCCAATCACGTACTAAACAGGCCGAACCATGCTTGGCTTCCGAGATCGGACGAGATCGGGCCTTTTCAGGGTGGTATGGCCGTGAGCGGTACTGCTCTTGCAGATGGACACCCATGAAATGTCGAAAAAGATGCGGGGTATGATGCTCACAGCACCTGGTATTCCCACGCGGTCTCCCAATCAGGTACTAAACAGGCCGAACCATGCTTGGCTTCCGAGATCGGACGAGATCGGGCCTTTTCAGGGTGGTATGGCCGTGAGCGGTACTGCTCCTGCAGATGGACACCCATGAAATGTCCAAAAAGATGCGGGGTATGATGCTCACAGCACCTGGTATTCCCAAGCGGTCTCCCAATCAGGTACTAACCAGGCCGAACCATGCTTGGCTGCCGAGATCGGACGAGATCGGACGAGATCGGGCCTTATCAGGGTGGTATGGCCGTGAGCGGTATTGCTCTTGCAGATGGACACCCATGAAATGTCGAAAAAGATGCGGGGTATGATGCTCACAGCACCTGGTATTCCCAAGCGGTCTCCCAATCAGGTCCTAAACAGGCCAAACCATGCTTGGCTTCCGAGATCAGACGAGATCGGGCCTTTTTAGGGTGGTATGGCCGTGAGCGGTACTGCACTAGCAGATGGACACCCATGAAATGTTGAAAAAGATGCAGGGTATGATGCTCACAGCACCTGGTATTCCCAAGCGGTCTCCCAATCAGGTACTAAACAGGCCGAACCGTGCTTGGCTTCCGAGATCGGACGAGATCGGGCCTTTTCAGGGTGGTATGGCCGTGAGCGGTACTGCTCTTGCAGATGGACACCCATGAAATGTCGAAAAAGATGCGGGGTATGATGCTCACAGCACCTGGTATTCCCAAGCGGTCTCCCAATCAGGTACTGACCAGGCCGAACCATGCTTGGCTTCCGAGATCGGACGAGATCGGGCCTTTTCAGGGTGGTATGGCCGTGAGCGGTACTGTACTAGCAGATGGACACCCATGAAATGTCGAAAAAGATGCGGGGTATGATGCTCACAGCACCTGGTATTCCCAAGCGGTCTCCCAATCAGGTACTAACCAGGCCGAACCATGCTTGGCTGCCGAGATCGGACGAGATCGGGCGAGATCGGGCCTTATCAGGGTGGTATGGCCGTGAGCGGTACTGCTCTTGCAGATGGACACCCATGAAATGTCGAATAAGATGCGGGGTATGATGCTCACAGGACCTTGTATTCCCAAGCGGTCTCCCAATCAGGTACTAAACAGGCCGAACCATGCTTGGCTGCCGAGATCGGGCGAGATCGGGCCTTTTCAGGGTGGTATGGCCGTGAGCGGTACTGCACTAGCAGATGGACACCCATGAAATGTCGAAAAAGATGCGGGGTATGATGCTCAAAGTACCTGATATTCCCAAGCGGTCTCCCAATCAGGTACTAAACAGGCCGAACCATGCTTGGCTTCCGAGATCGGACGAGATCGGGCCTTTTCAGGGTGGTATGGCCGTGAGCGGTACTGCACTAGCAGATGGACACCCATGAAATGTCGAAAAAGATGCGGGGTATGATGCTCACAGCACCTGGTATTCCCAAGCGGTCTCCCAATCAGGTACTAACCAGGCCGAACCATGCTTGGCTGCCGAGATCGGACGAGATCGGACGAGATCGGGCCTTTTCAGGGTGGTATGGCCGTGAGCGTTACTGCTCTTGCAGATGGACACCCATGAAATGTCGAAAAAGATGCGGGGTATGATGCTCACAGCACCTGGTATTCCCAAGCGGTCTCCCAATCAGGTACTAAACAGGCCGAATCATGCTTGGCTTCCGAGATCAGACGAGATCGGGCCTTATCAGGGTGGTATGGCCGTGAGCAGTACTGCACTAGCAGATGGACACCCATGAAATGTCGAAAAAGATGCGGGGTATGATGCTCACAGCACCTGGTATTCCCAAGCGGTCTCCCAATCAGGTACTAAACAGGCCGAACCATGCTTGGCTGCCGAGATCGGACGAGATCGGACGAGATCGGGCCTTATCAGGGTGGTATGGCCGTGAGCGGTACTGCACTAGCAGATGGACACCCATGAAATGTCGAAAAAGATGCGGGGTATGATGCTCACAGCACCTGGTATTCCCAAGCGGTCTCCCAATCAGGTACTAAACAGGCCGAACCATGCTTGGCTGCCGAGATCGGACGAGATCGGACGAGATCGGACGAGATCGGGCCTTATCAGGGTGGTATGGCCGTGAGCGGTACTGCACTAGCAGATGGACACCCATGAAATGTCGAAAAAGATGCGGGGTATGATGCTCACAGCACCTGGTATTCCCAAGCGGTCTCCCAATCAGGTACTAACCAGGCCGAACCATGCTTGGCTTCCGAGATCGGACGAGGTCGGGCCTTTTCAGGGTGGTATGGCCATGGCAGGTACTGCTCTTGCAGATGGACACCCATGAAATGTCGAAAAAGATGCGGGGTATGACACTCACAGCACCTGGTAGTCCCAAGCGGTCTCCCAATCAGGTACTAACCAGGCCGAACAATGCTTGGCTGCCGAGATCGGACGAGATCGGACGAGATCGGGCCTTATCAGGGTGGTATGGCCGTGAGCGGTATTTCTCTTGCAGATGGACACCCATGAAAAGTCGAAAAAGATGCGGGGTATGATGCTCACAGCACCTGGTATTCCCAAGCGGTCTCCCAATCAGGTACTAACCAGGCCGAACCATGCTTGGCTGCCGAGATCGGACGAGATCGGACGAGATCGGGCCTTTTCAGGGCGGTATGGCCGTGAGCGGTACTGCACTAACAGATGGACACCCATGAAATGTCGAAAAAGATGCGGGGTATGATGCTCACAGCACCTGGTATTCCCAAGCGGTCTCCCAATCAGGTACTAAACAGGCCGAACCATGCTAGGCTTCCGAGATCGGACGAGATCGGGACTTTTCAGGGTGGTATGGCCGTGAGCGGTACTGCACTAGCAGATGGACACCCATGAAATGTCGAAAAAGATGCGGGGTATGATGCTCACAGCACCTGGTATTCCCAAGCGGTCTCCCAATCAGGTACTAACCAGGCCGAACCATGCTTGGCTGCCGAGATCGGACGAGATCGGGCCTTTTCAGGGTGGTATGGCCGTGAGCGGTACTGCACTAGCAGATGGACACCCATGAAATGTCGAAAAAGATGCGGGGTATGATGCTCACAGCACCTGGTATTCCCAAGCGGTCTCCCAATCACGTACTAAACAGGCCGAACCATGCTTGGCTTCCGAGATCGGACGAGATCGGGCCTTTTCAGGGTGGTATGGCCGTGTGCGGTACTGCTCTTGCAGATGGACACCCATGAAATGTCGAAAAAGATGCGGGGTATGATGCTCACAGCACCTGGTATTCCCAAGCGGTCTCCCAATCAGGTACTAAACAGGCCGAACCATGCTTGGCTTCCGAGATCGGACGAGATCGGGCCTTTTCAGGGTGGTATGGCCGTGAGCGGTACTGCTCCTGCAGATGGACACCCATGAAATGTCCAAAAAGATGCGGGGTATGATGCTCACAGCACCTGGTATTCCCAAGCGGTCTCCCAATCAGGTACTAACCAGGCCGAACCATGCTTGGCTGCCGAGATCGGACGAGATCGGACGAGATCGGGCCTTATCAGGGTGGTATGGCCGTGAGCGGTATTGCTCTTGCAGATGGACACCCATGAAATGTCGAAAAAGATGCGGGGTATGATGCTCACAGCACCTGGTATTCCCAAGCGGTCTCCCAATCAGGTCCTAAACAGGCCAAACCATGCTTGGCTTCCGAGATCAGACGAGATCGGGCCTTTTTAGGGTGGTATGGCCGTGAGCGGTACTGCACTAGCAGATGGACACCCATGAAATGTTGAAAAAGATGCGGGGTATGATGCTCACAGCACCTGGTATTCCCAAGCGGTCTCCCAATCAGGTACTAAACAGGCCGAACCGTGCTTGGCTTCCGAGATCGGACGAGATCGGGCCTTTTCAGGGTGGTATGGCCGTGAGCGGTACTGCTCTTGCAGATGGACACCCATGAAATGTCGAAAAAGATGCGGGGTATGATGCTCACAGCACCTGGTATTCCCAAGCGGTCTCCCAATCAGGTACTGACCAGGCCGAACCATGCTTGGCTTCCGAGATCGGACGAGATCGGGCCTTTTCAGGGTGGTATGGCCGTGAGCGGTACTGTACTAGCAGATGGACACCCATGAAATGTCGAAAAAGATGCGGGGTATGATGCTCACAGCACCTGGTATTCCCAAGCGGTCTCCCAATCAGGTACTAACCAGGCCGAACCATGCTTGGCTGCCGAGATCGGACGAGATCGGGCGAGATCGGGCCTTATCAGGGTGGTATGGCCGTGAGCGGTACTGCTCTTGCAGATGGACACCCATGAAATGTCGAATAAGATGCGGGGTATGATGCTCACAGGACCTTGTATTCCCAAGCGGTCTCCCAATCAGGTACTAAACAGGCCGAACCATGCTTGGCTGCCGAGATCGGGCGAGATCGGGCCTTTTCAGGGTGGTATGGCCGTGAGCGGTACTGCACTAGCAGATGGACACCCATGAAATGTCGAAAAAGATGCGGGGTATGATGCTCAAAGTACCTGATGTTCCCAAGCGGTCTCCCAATCAGGTACTAAACAGGCCGAACCATGCTTGGCTTCCGAGATCGGACGAGATCGGGCCTTTTCAGGGTGGTATGGCCGTGAGCGGTACTGCACTAGCAGATGGACACCCATGAAATGTCGAAAAAGATGCGGGGTATGATGCTCACAGCACCTGGTATTCCCAAGCGGTCTCCCAATCAGGTACTAACCAGGCCGAACCATGCTTGGCTGCCGAGATCGGACGAGATCGGACGAGATCGGGCCTTTTCAGGGTGGTATGGCCGTGAGCGTTACTGCTCTTGCAGATGGACACCCATGAAATGTCGAAAAAGATGCGGGGTATGATGCTCACAGCACCTGGTATTCCCAAGCGGTCTCCCAATCAGGTACTAAACAGGCCGAACCATGCTTGGCTGCCGAGATCGGACGAGATCGGACGAGATCGGGCCTTATCAGGGTGGTATGGCCGTGAGCGGTACTGCACTAGCAGATGGACACCCATGAAATGTCGAAAAAGATGCGGGGTATGATGCTCACAGCACCTGGTATTCCCAAGCGGTCTCCCAATCAGGTACTAAACAGGCCGAACCATGCTTGGCTTCCGAGATCGGACGAGATCGGACGAGATCGGGCCTTATCAGGGTGGTATGGCCGTGAGCGGTACTGCACTAGCAGATGGACACCCATGAAATGTCGAAAAAGATGCGGGGTATGATGCTCACAGCACCTGGTATTCCCAAGCGGTCTCCCAATCAGGTACTAACCAGGCCGAACCATGCTTGGCTGCCGAGATCGGACGAGTTCGGACGAGATCGGGCCTTTTCAGGGTGGTATGGCCGTGAGCGTTACTGCTCTTGCAGATGGCCACCCATGAAATGTCGAAAAAGATGCGGGGTATGATGCTCACAGCACCTGGTATTCCCAAGCGGTCTCCCAATCAGGTATTAAACAGGCCGAACCATGCTTGGCTTCCGAGATCGGACGAGATCGGGCCTTTTCAGGGTGGTATGGCCGTGGGCAGTACTGCTCCTGCAGATGGACACCCATGAAATGTCGAAAAAGATGCGGGGTATGATGCTCACAGCACCTGGTATTCCCAAGCGGTCTCCCAATCAGGTACTAACCAGGCCGAACCATGCTTGGCTGCCGAGATCGGACGAGATCGGGCCTTTTCAGGGTGGTATGGCCGTGAGCGGTACTACACTAGCAGATGGACACCCATGAAATGTCGAAAAAGATGCGGGGTTTGATGCTCACAGCACCTGGTATTCCCAAGCGGTCTCCCAATCACGTACTAAACAGGCCGAACCATGCTTGGCTTCCGAGATCGGACGAGATCGGGCCTTTTCAGGGTGGTATGGCCGTGAGCGGTACTGCACTAGCAGATGGACACCCATGAAATGTCGAAAAAGATGCGGGGTATGATGCTCACAGCACCTGGTATTCCCAAGCGGTCTCCCAATCAGGTACTAACCAGGCCGAACCATGCTTGGCTGCCGAGATCGGACGAGATCGGACGAGATCGGGCCTTTTCAGGGTGGTATGGCCGTGAGCGGTACTGCACTAGCAGATGGACACCCATGAAATGTCGAAAAAGATGCGGGGTATGATGCTCACTGCACCTGGTATTCCCAAGCGGTCTCCCAGACAGGTACTAACCAGGCCGAACAATGCTTGGCTGCCGAGATCGTACGAGATCGGGCGAGATCGGGCCTTATCAGGGTGGTATGACCGTGAGCGGTACTGCTCTTGCAGATGGACACCCATGAAATGTCGAAAAAGATGCGGGGTATGATGCTCACAGCACCTGGTATTCCCAAGCGGTCTCCCAATCAGGTACTAACCAGGCCGAACCATGCTTGGCTGCCGAGATCGGACGAGATCGGACGAGATCGGGCCTTTTCAGGGTGGTATGGCAGTGAGCGGTACTGCTCTTGCAGATGGACACTTATGAAATGTCGAAAAAGATGCAGGGTATGATGCTCACAGCACCTGGTATTCCCAAGCGGTCTCCCAATCAGGTACTAAACAGGCCGAACCATGCTTGGCTTCCGAGATCAGACGAGATCGGGCCTTTTCAGGGTGGTATGGCCGTGAGCGGTACTGCACTAGCAGATGGACACCCATGAAATGTCGAAAAAGATGCGGGGCAAGATGCTCACAGCACCTGGTATTCCCAAGCGGTCTCCCAATCAGGTACTAACCAGGCCGAACCATGCTTGGCTTCCGAGATCGGACGAGATCGGGCCTTTTCAGGGTGGTATGGCCGTGAGCGGTACTGCTCTTGCAGATGGACACCCATGAAATGTCGAAAAAGATGCGGGGTATGATGCTCACAGCACCTGGTATTCCCAAGCGGTCTCCCAATCAGGTACTAAACAGGCCGAATCATGCTTGGCTGCCGAGATCGGGCGAGATCGGACGAGATCGGGCCTTTTCAGGGTGGTATGGCCGTGAGCGGTACTGCACTAGCAGATGGACACCCATGAAATGTCGAAAAAGATGCGGGGTATGATGCTCACAGCACCTGGTATTCACAAGCGGTCTCCCAATTAGGTACTAAACAGGCCGATCCATGCTTGGCTTCCGAGATCGGACGAGATCGGGCCTTTTCAGGGTGGTATGGCCGTGAGCGATACTGCACTAGCAGATGGACACCCATGAAATGTCGAAAAAGATGCGGGGTATGATGCTCACAGCACCTGGTATTCCCAAGCGGTCTCCCAATCAGGTACTAACCAGGCCGAACCATGCTTGGCTTCCGAGATCGGAGGAGATTGGGCCTTTTCAGGGTGGTATGGCCGTGAGCGGTACTGCACTAGCAGATGGACACCCATGAAATGTCGAAAAAGATGCGGGGCAAGATGCTCACAGCACCTGGTATTCCCAAGCGGTCTCCCAATCAGGTACTAAACAGGCTGAACCCTGCTTGGCTGCCGAGATCGGACGAGATCGGGCGAGATTGGGCCTTTTCAGGGTGGTATGGCCGTGAGCGGTACTGCTCTTGCAGATGGACACCCATGAAATGTCGAAAAAGATGCGGGGTATGATGCTCAAAGCACCTGGTATTCCCAAGCGGTCTCCCAATCAGGTATTAACCAGGCCGAACCATGCTTGGCTGCCGAGATCGGACGAGATCGGGCGAGATCGGGCCTTATCAGGGTGGTATGGCCCAGAGCGGTACTGCTCTTGCAGATGGACACCCATGAAATGTCGAAAAAAATGCGGGGTATGATGCTCACAGCACCTGGTATTCCCAAGCGGTCTCCCAATCAGGTACTAACCAGGCCGAACCATGCTTTGCTGCCGAGATCGGACGAGATCGGGCGAGATCGGGCCTTATCAGGGTTGTATGGCCGTGAGCGGTACTGCTCTTGCAGATGGACACCCATGAAATGTCGAAAAAGATGCGGGGTATGATGCTCACAGCACCTGGTATTCCCAAGCGGTCTCCCAATCAGGTACTAACCAGGCCGAATCATGCTTGGCTGCCGAGATCGGACGAGATCGGACGAGATCGGGCCTTTTCAGGGTGGTATGGCCGTGAGCGGTACTGCACTAGCAGATGGACACCCATGAAATGTCGAAAAAGATGCGGGGTATGATGCTCACAGCACCTGGTATTCCCAAGCGGTCTCCCAACCAGGTACTAACCAGGCCGAACCATGCTTGGCTTCCGAGATCAGACGAGATCGGGCCTTTTCAGGGTGGTATGGCCGTGAGCGGTACTGCTCTTGCAGATGGACACCCATGAAATGTCGAAAAAGATGCAGGGTATGATGCTCACAGCACCTGGTATTCCCAAGCGGTCTCCCAATCAGGTACTAACCAGGCCGAACCATGCTTGGCTTCCGAGATCGGACGAGATCGGGCCTTTTCAGGGTGGTATGGCCGTGAGCGGTACTGCTCCTGCAGATGGACACCCATGAAATGTCCAAAAAGATGCGGGGTATGATGCTCACAGCACCTGGTATTCCCAAGCGGTCTCCCAATCAGGTACTAAACAGGCCGATCCATGCTTGGCTTCCGAAATCGGACGAGATCGGGCCTTTTCAGGGTGGTATGGCCGTGAGCAGTACTGCACTAGCAGATGGACACCCATGAAATGTCGAAAAAGATGCGGGGTATGATGCTCACAGCACCTGGTATTCCCAAGCGGTCTCCCAATCAGGTACTAACCAGGCCGAACCATGCTTGGCTGCCGAGATCGGACGAGATCGGACGAGATCGGGCCTTTTCAGGGTGGTATGGCCGTGAGCGGTACTGCACTAGCAGATGGACACCCATGAAATGTCGAAAAAGATGCAGGGTATGATGCTCACAGCACCTGGTATTCCCAAGCGGTCCCCCAATCAGGTACTAAACAGGCCGAACCATGCTCGACTTCCGAGATCGGACGAGATCGGGCGAGGTCGGGCCTTTTCAGGGTGGTATGGCCGTGAGCGGTACTGCTCTTGCAGATGGACACCCATGAAATGTCGAAAAAGATGCGGGGTATGATGCTCACAGCACCTGGTATTCCCAAGCGGTCTCCCAATCAGGTACTAACCAGGCCGAACCATGCTTGGCTTCCGAGATCGGACGAGATCGGGCCTTTTCAGGGTGGTATGGCCGTGAGCGGTACTGCACTAGCAGATGGACACCCATGAAATGTCGAAAAAGATGCGGGGTATGATGCTCACAGCACCTGGTATTCACAAGCGGTCTCCCAATCAGGTACTAACCAGGCCAACTATGCTTGGCTTCCGAGATCGGACGAGATCGGGCGAGATCGGGCCTTATCAGGGTGGTATGGCCGTGAGGGGTACTGCTCTTGCAGATGGACACCCATGAAATGTCGAAAAAGATGCGGGGCAAGATGCTCACAGCACCTGATATTCCCAAGCGGTCTCCCAATCAGGTACTAAACAGGCCGAACCATGCTTGGCTTCCGAGATCGGACGAGATCGGGCGAGATCGGGCCTTTTCAGGGTGGTATGACCGTGGGCAGTACTGCTCTTGCAGATGGACACCCATGAAATGTCGAAAAAGATGCGGGGTATGATGCTCACAGCACCTGGTATTCCCAAGCGGTCTCCCAATCAGGTACTAACCAGGCCGAACCATGCTTGGCTGCCGAGATCGGACGAGATCGGGCCTTTTCAGGGTGGTATGGCCGTGAGCGGTACTGCACTAGCAGATGGACACCCATGAAATGTCGAAAAAGATGCGGGGTATGATGCTCACAGCACCTGGTATTCCCAAGCGGTCTCCCAATCAGGTACTAACCAGGCCGAACCATGCTTGGCTTCCGAGATCGGACGAGATCGGGCCTTTTCAGGGTAGTATGGCCGTAAGCGGTACTGCTCTTGCAGATGGACACCCATGAAATGTCGAAAAAGATGCGGGGTATGATGCTCACAGCACCTGGTATTCCCAAGCGGTCTCCCAATCAGGTACTAAACAGGCCGAATCATGCTTGGCTGCCGAGATCGGGCGAGATCGGACGAGATCGGGCCTTTTCAGGGTGGTATGGCCGTGAGCGGTACTGCACTAGCAGATGGACACCCATGAAATGTCGAAAAAGATGCGGGGTATGATGCTCACAGCACCTGGTATTCACAAGCGGTCTCCCAATTAGGTACTAAACAGGCCGATCCATGCTTGGCTTCCGAGATCGGACGAGATCGGGCCTTTTCAGGGTGGTATGGCCGTGAGCGGTACTGCACTAGCAGATGGACACCCATGAAATGTCGAAAAAGATGCGGGGTATGATGCTCACAGCACCTGGTATTCCCAAGCGGTCTCCCAATCAGGTACTAACCAGGCCGAACCATGCTTGGCTGCCGAGATCGGACGAGATCGGACGAGATCGGGCCTTTTCAGGGTGGTATGGCCGTGAGCGGTACTGCACTAGCAGATGGACACCCATGAAATGTCGAAAAAGATGCAGGGTATGATGCTCACAGCACCTGGTATTCCCAAGCGGTCTCCCAATCAGGTACTAACCAGGCCAAACCATGCTTGGCTTCCTAGATCGGGCGAGATCGGGCCTTTTCAGGGTGGTATGGCCGTGAGCGGTAGTGCTTTTGCAGATGGACACCCATGAAATGTCGAAAAAGATGCGGGGTATGATGCTCACAGCACCTGGTATTCCCAAGCGGTCTCCCAATCAGGTACTAACCAGGCCGAACCATGCTTGGCTTCCGAGATCGGAGGAGATTGGGCCTTTTCAGGGTGGTATGGCCGTGAGCGGTACTGCTCTTGCAGATGGGCACCCATGAAATGTCGAAAAAGATGCGGGGCAAGATGCTCACAGCACCTGGTATTCCCAAGCGGTCTCCCAATCAGGTACTAAACAGGCTGAACCCTGCTTGGCTGCCGAGATCGGACGAGATCGGGCGAGATTGGGCCTTTTCAGGGTAGTATGGCCGTGAGCGGTACTGCTCTTGCAGATGGACACCCATGAAATGTCGAAAAAGATGCGGGGTATGATGCTCACAGCACCTGGTATTCCCAAGCGGTCTCCCAATCAGGTATTAACCAGGCCGAACCATGCTTGGCTGCCGAGATCGGACGAGATCGGGCGAGATCGGGCCTTATCAGGGTGGTATGGCCGTGAGCGGTACTGCTCTTGCAGATGGACACCCATGAAATGTCGAAAAAGATGCGGGGTATGATGCTCACAGCACCTGGTATTCTCAAGCGGTCTCCCAATCAGGTACTAACCAGGCCGAACCATGCTTGGCTGCCGAGTTCGGACGAGATCGGGCGAGATCGGGCCTTTTCAGGGTGGTATGGCCGTGAGCGGTACTGCTCTTGCAGATGGACACCCATGAAATGTCGAAAAAAATGCAGGGTATGATGCTCACAGCACCTGGTATTCCCAAGCGGTCTCCCAATCAGGTACTAACCAGGCCGAACCATGCTTTGCTGCCGAGATCGGACGAAATCGGGCGAGATCGGGCCTTATCAGGGTTGTATGGCCGTGAGCGGTACTGCTCTTGCAGATGGACACCCATGAAATGTCGAAAAAGATGCGGGGTATG
The DNA here is from genome assembly GCF_051989575.1 of Stigmatopora nigra. Taxonomy (NCBI): domain Eukaryota; kingdom Metazoa; phylum Chordata; class Actinopteri; order Syngnathiformes; family Syngnathidae; genus Stigmatopora; species Stigmatopora nigra. Next base: position 2,957,427 of record NW_027551603.1, read on the forward strand.
ATGCTCACAGCACCTGGTATTCCCAAGCGGTCTCCCAATCAGGTACTAACCAGGCCGAACCATGCTTGGCTGCCGAGATCGGACGAGATCGGGCGAGATCGGGCCTTTTCAGGGTGGTATGGCCTTGAGCGGTACTGCTCTTGCAGATGGACACCCATGAAATGTCGAAAAAGATGCGGGGTATGATGCTCACAGCACCTGGTATTCCCAAGCGGTCTCTCAATCAGGTACTAACCAGGCCGAACCATGCTTGGCTGCCGAGATCGGAGGAGATCGGGCCTTTTCAGGGTGGTATGGCCGTGAGCGGTACTGCTCTTGCAGATGGACACCCATGAAATGTCGAAAAAGATGCGGGGTATGATGCTCACAGCACCTGGTATTCCCAAGCGGTCTCCCAATCAGGTACTAACCAGGCCGAACCATGCTTGGCTTCCGAGATCGGACGAGATCGGGCCTTTTCAGGGTGGTATGGCCGTGAGCGGTACTGCTCCTGCAGATGGACACCCATGAAATGTCCAAAAAGATGCGGGGTATGATGCTCACAGCACCTGGTATTCCCAAGCGGTCTCCCAATCAGGTACTAAACAGGCCGATCCATGCTTGGCTTCCGAAATCGGACGAGATCGGGCCTTTTCAGGGTGGTATGGCCGTGAGCAGTACTGCACTAGCAGATGGACACCCATGAAATGTCGAAAAAGATGCGGGGTATGATGCTCACAGCACCTGGTATTCCCAAGCGGTCTCCCAATCAGGTACTAACCAGGCCGAACCATGCTTGGCTGCCGAGATCGGACGAGATCGGACGAGATCGGGCCTTTTCAGGGTGGTATGGCCGTGAGCGGTACTGCACTAGCAGATGGACACCCATGAAATGTCGAAAAAGATGCAGGGTATGATGCTCACAGCACCTGGTATTCCCAAGCGGTCCCCCAATCAGGTACTAAACAGGCCGAACCATGCTCGACTTCCGAGATCGGACGAGATCGGGCGAGGTCGGGCCTTTTCAGGGTGGTATGGCCGTGAGCGGTACTGCTCTTGCAGATGGACACCCATGAAATGTCGAAAAAGATGCGGGGTATGATGCTCACAGCACCTGGTATTCCCAAGCGGTCTCCCAATCAGGTACTAACCAGGCCGAACCATGCTTGGCTTCCGAGATCGGACGAGATCGGGCCTTTTCAGGGTGGTATGGCCGTGAGCGGTACTGCACTAGCAGATGGACACCCATGAAATGTCGAAAAAGATGCGGGGTATGATGCTCACAGCACCTGGTATTCACAAGCGGTCTCCCAATCAGGTACTAACCAGGCCAACTATGCTTGGCTTCCGAGATCGGACGAGATCGGGCGAGATCGGGCCTTATCAGGGTGGTATGGCCGTGAGGGGTACTGCTCTTGCAGATGGACACCCATGAAATGTCGAAAAAGATGCGGGGCAAGATGCTCACAGCACCTGATATTCCCAAGCGGTCTCCCAATCAGGTACTAAACAGGCCGAACCATGCTTGGCTTCCGAGATCGGACGAGATCGGGCGAGATCGGGCCTTTTCAGGGTGGTATGACCGTGGGCAGTACTGCTCTTGCAGATGGACACCCATGAAATGTCGAAAAAGATGCGGGGTATGATGCTCACAGCACCTGGTATTCCCAAGCGGTCTCCCAATCAGGTACTAACCAGGCCGAACCATGCTTGGCTGCCGAGATCGGACGAGATCGGGCCTTTTCAGGGTGGTATGGCCGTGAGCGGTACTGCACTAGCAGATGGACACCCATGAAATGTTGAAAAAGATGCGGGGTATGATGCTCACAGCACCTGGTATTCCCAAGCGGTCTCCCAATCAGGTACTAACCAGGCCGAACCATGCTTGGCTTCCGAGATCGGACGAGATCGGGCCTTTTCAGGGTAGTATGGCCGTGAGCGGTACTGCTCTTGCAGATGGACACCCATGAAATGTCGAAAAAGATGCGGGGTATGATGCTCACAGCACCTGGTATTCCCAAGCGGTCTCCCAATCAGGTACTAAACAGGCCGAATCATGCTTGGCTGCCGAGATCGGGCGAGATCGGACGAGATCGGGCCTTTTCAGGGTGGTATGGCCGTGAGCGGTACTGCACTAGCAGATGGACACCCATGAAATGTCGAAAAAGATGCGGGGTATGATGCTCACAGCACCTGGTATTCACAAGCGGTCTCCCAATTAGGTACTAAACAGGCCGATCCATGCTTGGCTTCCGAGATCGGACGAGATCGGGCCTTTTCAGGGTGGTATGGCCGTGAGCGGTACTGCACTAGCAGATGGACACCCATGAAATGTCGAAAAAGATGCGGGGTATGATGCTCACAGCACCTGGTATTCCCAAGCGGTCTCCCAATCAGGTACTAACCAGGCCAAACCATGCTTGGCTTCCTAGATCGGGCGAGATCGGGCCTTTTCAGGGTGGTATGGCCGTGAGCGGTAGTGCTTTGGCAGATGGACACCCATGAAATGTCGAAAAAGATGCGGGGTATGATGCTCACAGCACCTGGTATTCCCAAGCGGTCTCCCAATCAGGTACTAACCAGGCCGAACCATGCTTGGCTTCCGAGATCGGAGGAGATTGGGCCTTTTCAGGGTGGTATGGCCGTGAGCGGTACTGCTCTTGCAGATGGGCACCCATGAAATGTCGAAAAAGATGCGGGGCAAGATGCTCACAGCACCTGGTATTCCCAAGCGGTCTCCCAATCAGGTACTAAACAGGCTGAACCCTGCTTGGCTGCCGAGATCGGACGAGATCGGGCGAGATTGGGCCTTTTCAGGGTAGTATGGCCGTGAGCGGTACTGCTCTTGCAGATGGACACCCATGAAATGTCGAAAAAGATGCGGGGTATGATGCTCACAGCACCTGGTATTCCCAAGCGGTCTCCCAATCAGGTATTAACCAGGCCGAACCATGCTTGGCTGCCGAGATCGGACGAGATCGGGCGAGATCGGGCCTTATCAGGGTGGTATGGCCGTGAGCGGTACTGCTCTTGCAGATGGACACCCATGAAATGTCGAAAAAGATGCGGGGTATGATGCTCACAGCACCTGGTATTCTCAAGCGGTCTCCCAATCAGGTACTAACCAGGCCGAACCATGCTTGGCTGCCGAGTTCGGACGAGATCGGGCGAGATCGGGCCTTTTCAGGGTGGTATGGCCGTGAGCGGTACTGCTCTTGCAGATGGACACCCATGAAATGTCGAAAAAAATGCAGGGTATGATGCTCACAGCACCTGGTATTCCCAAGCGGTCTCCCAATCAGGTACTAACCAGGCCGAACCATGCTTTACTGCCGAGATCGGACGAGATCGGGCGAGATCGGGCCTTATCAGGGTTGTATGGCCGTGAGCGGTACTGCTCTTGCAGATGGACACCCATGAAATGTCGAAAAAGATGCGGGGTATGATGCTCACAGCACCTGGTATTCCCAAGCGGTCTCCCAATCAGGTACTAACCAGGCCGAACCATGCTTGGCTGCCGAGATCGGACGAGATCGGGCGAGATCGGGCCTTTTCAGGGTGGTATGGCCTTGAGCGGTACTGCTCTTGCAGATGGACACCCATGAAATGTCGAAAAAGATGCGGGGTATGATGCTCACAGCACCTGGTATTCCCAAGCGGTCTCTCAATCAGGTACTAACCAGGCCGAACCATGCTTGGCTGCCGAGATCGGAGGAGATCGGGCCTTTTCAGGGTGGTATGGCCGTGAGCGGTACTGCTCTTGCAGATGGACACCCATGAAATGTCGAAAAAGATGCGGGGTATGATGCTCACAGCACCTGGTATTCCCAAGCGGTCTCCCAATCAGGTACTAACCAGTCCGAACCATGCTTGGCTTCCGAGATCGGACGAAATCGGGCCTTTTCGGGGTGGTATGGCCGTGAGCGGTACTGCACTAGCAGATGGACACCCATGAAATGTCGAAAAAGATGCGGGGTATGATGCTCACAGCACTTGGTATTCCCAAGCGGTCTCCCAATCAGGTACTAAACGGGCCGAACCATGCTTGGCTGCCGAGACAGGACGAGATCGGGCCTTTTCAGGGTGGTATGGCCGTGAGCGTTACTGCACTAGCAGATGGACACCCATGAAATGTCGAAAAAGATGCGGCGTATGATGCTCACAGCACTTGGTATTCCCAAGCGGTCTCCCAATCAGGTACTAACCAGGCCAAACCATGCTTGGCTTCCGAGATCGGACGAGATCGGGCCTTTTCAGGGTGGTATGGCCGTGAGCGGTACTGCATCAGCAGATGGACACCCATGAAATGTCGAAAAAGACGCGGGGTATGATGCTCACAGCACCTGGTATTCCCAAGCGGTCTCCCAATCAGGTACTAACCAGGCCGAACCATGCTTGGCTGCCGAGATCGGACGAGATCGGGCCTTATCAGGGTGGTATGGCCGTGAGCGGTACTGCAGTAGCAGATGGACACCCATGAAATGTCGAAAAAGATGCGGGGTATGATGCTCACAGGACCTGGTATTCCCAAGCGGTCTCCCAATCAGGTACTAACCAGGCCGAACCATGCTTGGCTTTCGAGATCGGACGAGATCGGGCCTTTTCAGGGTGGTATGGCCGTGAGCGGTACTGCACTTGCAGATGGACACCCATGAAATGTCGAAAAAGATGCGGGGTATGATGCTCACAGTACCTGGTATTCCCAAGCGGTCTCCCAATCAGGTACTAACCAGGCCGAGCCATGCTTGGCTTCCGAGATCGGGCGAGATCGGGCCTTTTCAGGGTGGTATGGCCGTAAGCAGTACTGCTCTTGCAGATGGACACCCATGAAATGTCGAAAAAGATGCGGGGTATGATGCTCACAGCACCTGGTATTCCCAAGCGGTCTCCCAATCAGGTACTAAACAGGCCGAACTATGCTTGGCTTCCAAGATCGGACGAGATAGGGCCTTTTCAGGGTGGTATGGCCGTGAGCGGTACTGCTCTTGCAGATGGACACCTATGAAATGTCGAAAAAGATGCGGGGTATGATGCTCACAGCACCTGGTATTCCCAAGCGGTCTCCCAATCAGGTACTAAACAGGCCGAACCATGCTTGGCTTCAAAGATCGGACGAGATCGGGCCTTTTCAGGGTGGTATGGCCGTGAGCGGTACTGCATTAGCAGATGGACACCCATGAAATGTCGAAAAAGATGCGGGGTATGATGCTCACAGCACCTGGTATTCCCAAGCGGTCTCCCAATCAGGTACGAACCAGGCCGAACCTTGCTTGGCTTCTGAGATCGGACGAGATCGGGCCTTTTCAGGGTGGTATGGCCGCGAGTGGTACTGCGCCTGCAGATGGACACCCATGAAATGTCGAAAAAGATGCGGGGTATGATGCTCACAGCACCTGGTATTCCCAAGGGGTCTCCCAATCAGGTACTAACCAGGCCGAACCATGCTTGGCTTCCGAGATCGGACGAGATTGGGCCTTTTCAGGGTGGTATGGCCGGGAGCGGTACTGCACTAGCAGATGGACACCCATGAAATGTCGAAATAGGTGCGGGGTATGATGCTCACAGCATCTGGTATTCCCAAGCGGTCTCCCAATCAGGTACTAACCAGGCCGAACCATGCTTGGCTTCCGAGATCAGACGAGATTGGGCCTTTTCAGGGTGGTATGGCCGTGAGCGGTACTGCATAGGCAGATGGACACCCATGAAATGTCGAAAAAGATGCGGGGTATGATGCTCACAGCACCTGGTATTCCCAAGCGGTCTCCCAATCAGGTACTAACCAGGCCGAACCATGCTTGGCTTCCGAGATCGGACGAGATCGGGCCTTTTCAGGGTGGTATGGCCGTGAGCGGTACTGCACTAGCAGATGGACACCCATGAAATGTCGAAAAAGATGCGGGGTATGATGCTCACAGCACCTGGTATTCCCAAGCGGTCTCCCAATCAGGTACTAACCAGGCCGAAACATGCTTGGCTTCCGAGATCGGGCGAGATCGGGCCTTTTCAGGGTGGTATGGCCGTGAGCGGTACTGCTTTTGCAGATGGACACCCATGAAATGTCGAAAAAGATGCGGGGTATGATGCTCACAGCACGTGGTATTCCCAGGCGGTCTCCCAATCAGGTACTAACCAGGCCGAACCATGCTTGGCTGCCGAGATCGGACGAGATCGGACGAGATCGGGCCTTTTCAGGGTGGTATGGCTGTGAGCGGTACTGCACTAGCAGATGGACACCCATGAAATGTCGAAAAAGATGCGGGGTATGATGCTCACAGCACGTGGTATTCCCAAGCGGTCTCCCAATCAGGTACTAACCAGGCCGACCCATGCTTGGCTGCCGAGATCGGACGAGATCGGGCGAGATCGGGCCTTATCAGGGTGGTATGGCCGTGAGCGGTACTGCTCTTGCAGATGGACACCCATGAAATGTCGAAAAAGATGCGGGGTATGATGCTCACAGCACCTGGTATTCCCAAGCGGTCTCCCAATCAGGTACTAAACAGGCCGAACAATGCTTGGCTTCCGAGATCGGACGAGATCGGGCCTTTTCAGGGTAGTATGGCCGTGAGCGGTACTGCACTAGCAGATGGACACCCATGAAATGTCGAAAAAGATGCGGGGTATGATGCTCACAGCACCTGGTATTCCCAAGCGGTCTCCCAATCAGGTACTAAACAGGCCGAACCATGCTTGGCTGCCGAGATCGGACGAGATCGGGCCTTTTCAGGGTGGTATGGCCGTGAGCGGTACTGCACTAGCAGATGGACACCCATGAAATGTCGAAAAAGATGCGGGGTATGATGCTCACAGCACCTGGTATTCCCAAGCGGTCTCCCAATCAGGTACTAACCAGGCCGAACCATGCTTGGCTGCCGAGATCTGGCGAGATCGGGCCTTTTCAGGGTGGTATGGCCGTGAGCGGCACTGCTCTTGCAGATGGACACCCATGAAATGTCGAAAAAGATGCGGGGTATGATGCTCACAGTACCTGGTATTCCCAAGCGGTCTCCCAATCAGCTACTAACCAGGCCGAACCATGCTTGGCTTCCGAAATCGGACGAGATCGGGCCTTTTCAGGGTGGTATGGCCGTGAGCGGTACTGCACTAGCAGATGGACACCCATGAAATGTCGAAAAAGATGCGGGGTACGATGCTCACAGCACCTGGTATTCCCAAGCGGTCTCCCAATCAGGTACTAACCAGGCCGAACAATGCTTGGCTTCCGAGATCGGACGAGATCGGGCCTTTTCAGGGTGGTATGGCCGTGGCCAGTACTGTTTTTGCAGATGGACACCCATGAAATGTCGAAAAAGATGCGGGGTATGATGCTCACAGCACCTGGTATTCCCAAGCGGTCTCCCAATCAGGTACTAACCAGGCCAATCCATGCTTGGCTTCCGAGATCGGGCGAGATCGGGCCTTTTCAGGGTGGTATGGCCGTGAGCGGTACTGCTCTTGCAGATGGACACCCATGAAATGTCGAAAAAGATGCGGGGTATGATGCTCACAGCACCTGGTATTCCCAAGCGGTCTCCTAATCAGGTACTAAACAGGCCGAACCATGCTTTGCTTCCAAGATCGGACGAGATCGGGCCTTTTCAGGGTGGTATGGCCGTGAGCGGTACCGCTCTTGCAGATGGACACCCATGAAATGTCGAAAAAGATGCGGGGTATGATGCTCACAGCACCTGGTATTCCCAAGCGGTCTCCCAATCAGGTACTAAACAGACCGAACCATGCTTGGCTTCCGTGATCGGACGAGATCGGGCCTTTTCAGGGTGGTATGGCCGTGAGCGGTATTGCATAAGCAGATGGACACCCATGAAATGTCGAAAAAGATGCGGGGTATGATGCTCACAGCACCTGGTATTCCCAAGCGGTCTCCCAATCAGGTACTAACCAGGCCGAACCATGCTTGGCTTCCGAGATCGGACGAGATCGGGCTTTTTCAGGGTGGTATGGCCGTGAGCGGTACTGCTCTTGCAGATGGACACCCATGAAATGTCGAAAAAGATGCGGGGTATGATGCTCACAGCACCTGGTATTCCCAAGCGGTCTCCCAATCAGGTACTAAACAGGCCGAACCATGCTTGGCTGCCGAGATCGGACGAGATCGGGCCTTTTCAGGGTGGTATGGCCGTGAGCGGTACTGCACTAGCAGATGGACACCCATGAAATGTCGAAAAAGATGCGGGGCATGATGCTCACAGCACCTGGTATTCCCAAGCGGTCTCCCAACCAGGTACTAACCAGGTCGAACCATGCTTGGCTTCCGAGATCGGACGAGATCGGGCCTTTTCAGGGTGGTATGGCCGTGAGCGGTACTGCTCTTGCAGATGGACACCCATGAAATGTCGAAAAAGATGCGGGGTAAGATGCTCACAGCACCTGGTATTCCCAAGCGGTCTCCCAATCAGGTACTAACCAGGCCGAACCATGCTTGGCTTCCGAGATCGGGCGAGATCGGGCCTTTTCAGGGTGGTATGGCCGTGAGCGGTACTGCTCGTGTAGATGGACACCCATGAAATGTCGAAAAAGATGCGGGGTATGATACTCAAAGCACCTGGTATTCCCAAGCGGTCTCCCAATCAGGTACTAAACAGGCCGAAGCATGCTTGGCTTCCAAAATCAGACGAGATCGGGCCTTTTCAGGGTGGTATGGCCGTGAGCGGTACCGCTCTTGCAGATGGACACCCATGAAATGTCGAAAAAGATGCGGGGTATGATGCTCACAGCACCTGGTATTCCCAAGCGGTCTCCCAATCAGGTACTAAACCGGCCGAACCATGCTTGGCTTCCAAGATCGGACGAGATCGGGCCTTTTCAGGGTGGTATGGCCGTGAGCGGTACTGCACTTGCAGATGGACACCCATGAAATGTCGAAAAAGATGCGGGGTATGATGCTCACAGCACCTGGAATTCCCAAGCGGTCTCCCAATCAGGTACTAACCAGGCCGAACCATGCTTGGCTGCCGAGATCGGACGAGATCGGGCCTTTTCAGGGTGGTATGGCCGTGAGCGGTACTGCACTAGCAGATGGACACCCATGAAATCTCGAAAAAGATGCGGGGTATGATGCTCACAGCACCTGGTATTCCCAAGCGGTCTCCCAATCAGGTACTAAACAGGCCGAACCATGCGTGGCTTCCGAGATCGGACGAGATCGGGCCTTTTCAGGGTGGTATGGCCGTGAGCGGTACTGCTCTTGCAGATGGACACCCATGAAATGTCGAAAAAGATGCTGGGTATGACGCTTACAGCACCTGGTATTCCCAAGCGGTCTCCCAATTAGGTACTAACCAGGCCGAACCATGCTTGGCTTCCGAGATCGGACGAGATCGGGGCCTTTTCAGGGTGGTATGGCCGTGAGCGGTACTGCACTAGCAGATGGACACCCATGAAATCTCGAAAAAGATGCGGGGTATGATGCTCACAGCACCTGGTATTCCCAAGCGGTATCCCAATCAGGTACTAAACAGGCCGAACCATGCGTGGCTTCCGAGATCGGACGAGATCGGGCCTTTTCAGGGTGGTATGGCGGTGAGCGGTACTGCTCTTGCAGATGGACACCCATGAAATGTCGAAAAAGATGCTGAGTATGATGCTTACAGCACCTGGTATTCCCAAGCGGTCTCCCAATCAGGTACTAACCAGGCCGAACCATGCTTGGCTTCCGAGATCGGACGAGATCGGGCCCTTTCAGGGTGGTATGGCCGTGAGCGGTACTGCTCTTGCAGATGGACACCCATGAAATGTCGAAAAAGATGCTGGGTATGATGCTCACAGCACCTGGTATTCCCAAGCGGTCTCCCAATCAGGTACTAACCAGGCCGAACCATGCTTGGCTCCCGAGATCGGACGAGATCGGGCCTTTTCAGGGTGGTATGGCCGTGAGCGGTACTGCTCTTGCAGATGGACAGCCATGAAATGTCGAAAAAGATGCGGGGTATGATGCTCACAGCACCTGGTATTCCCAAGCGGTCTCCCAATCAGGTACTAACCAGGCCGAACCATGCGTGGCTTCCGAGATCGGACGAGATCGGGCCTTTTCAGGGTGGTATGGCCGTGAGCGGTACTGCTCTTGCAGATGGACACCCATGAAATGTCGAAAAAGATGCTGGGTATGATGCTCACAGCACCTGGTATTCCCAAGCGGTCTCCCAATCAGGTACTAACCAGGCCGAACCATGCTTGGCTCCCGAGATCGGACGAGATCGGGCCTTTTCAGGGTGGTATGGCCGTGAGCGGTACTGCACTAGCAGATGGACACCCATGAAATGTCGAAAAAGATGCGGGGTATGATGCTCACAGCACCTGGTATTCCCAAGCGGTCTCCCAATCAGGTACTAACCAGGCCGAACCATGCTTGGCTTCCGAGACCGGGCGAGATCGGGCTCTTTCAGGGTGGTATGGCCGTGAGCGGTACTGTTCTTGCAGATGGACACCCATGAAATGTCGAAAAAGATGCGGGGTATAATGCTCACAGCACCTGGTATTCCCAAGCGGTCTCCCAATCAGGTACTAAACAGGCCGAACCATGCTTGGCTTCCAAGATCGGACGAGATCGGGCCTTTTCAGGGTGGTATGGCCGTGAGCGGTAATGCTCTTGCAGATGGACACCCATGAAATGTCGAAAAAGATGCGGGGTATGATGCTCACAGCACCTGGTATTCCCAAGCGGTCTCCCAATCAGGTACTAAACAGGCCGAACCATGCTTGGCTTCCGAGATCGGACGAGATCGGGCCTTTTCAGGGTGGTATGGCCGTGAGCGGTACTGCTCTTGCAGATGGACACCCATGAAATGTCGAAAAAGATGCGGGGTATGATGCTCACAGCACCTGGTATTCCCAAGCGGTCTCCCAATCAGGTACTAACCAGGCCGAACCATGCTTGGCTCCCGAGATCGGACGAGATCGGGCCTTTTCAGGGTGGTATGGCCGTGAGCGGTACTGCACTAGCAGATGGACACCCATGAAATGTCGAAAAAGATGCGGGGTATGATGCTCACAGCACCTGGTATTCCCAAGCGGTCTCCCAATCAGGTACTAACCAGATCGAACCATGCTTGGCTGCCGAGATCGGACGAGATCGGGCGAGATCGGGCCTTATCAGGGTGGTATGGCCGTGAGCGGTACTGCTCTTGCAGATGGACACCCATGAAATGTCGAAAAAGATGCGGGGTATGATGCTCACAGCACCTGGTATTCCCAAGCGGTCTCCCAATCAGGTACTAACCAGGCTGAACCATGCTTGGCTTTCGAGATCGGGCGAGATCGGGCCTTTTCAGGGTGGTATGGCCGTGAGCGATACTGCTCTTGCAGATGGACACCCATGAAATGTCGAAAAAGATGCGGGGTTTGATGCTCACAGCACCTGGTATTCCCAAGCGGTCTCCCAATCAGGTACTAACCAGGCCGAATCATGCTTGGCTGCCGAGATCGGGCGAGATCGGGCCTTTTCAGGGTGGTATGGCCGTGAGCGATACTGCACTTGCAGATGGACACCCATGAAATGTCGAAAAAGATGCGGGGTATGATGCTCACAGCACCTGGTATTCCCAAGCGGTCTCCCAATCAGGTACTAACCAGGCCGAACCATGCTTGGCTTCCGAGATCGGACGAGATCGGGCCTTTTCAGGGTGGTATGGCCGTGGGCGGTACTGCACTTTCAGATGGACACCCATGAAATGTCGAAAAAGATGCGGGGTATGATGCTCACAGCACCTGGTATTCCCAAGCGGTCTCCCAATCAGGTACTAAACAGGCCGAACCATGCTTGGCTTCCGAGATCGGACGAGATCGGGCCTTTTCAGGGTGGTATGGCCGTGAGCGGTACTGCACTAGCAGATGGAAACCCATGAAATGTCGAAAAAGATGCGGGGTATGATGCTCACAGCACCTGGTATTCCCAAGCGGTCTCCCAATCAGGTACTAACCAGGCCGAACCATGCTTGGCTGCCGAGATCGAGCGAGATCGGGCCTTTTCAGGGTGGTATGGCCATGAGCGGTACCGCCCCTGCAGATGGACACCCATGAAATGTCGAAAAAGATGCGGGGTATGATGCTCAGAGCACCTGGTATTCCCAAGCGGTTTCCCAATCAGGTACTAACCAGGCCAAACCATGCTTGGCTTCCGAGATTGGACGAGATCAGGCCTTTTCAGGGTAGTATGGCCGTGAGCGGTACTCTACCAGCAGATGGACACCCATGAAATGTCGAAAAAGATGCGGGGTATGATGCTCACAGGACCTGGTATTCCCAAGCGGTCTCCCAATCAGGTACTAACCAGGCCGAACCATGCTTGGCTGCCGAGATCGGGCGAGATCGGGCCTTTTCAGGGTGGTATGGCCGTGAGCGGTACTGCACTAGCAGATGGACACCCATGAAATGTCGAAAAAGATGCAGGGTATGATGCTCACAGCACCTGGTATTCCCAAGCGGTCTCCCAATCAGGTACTAAACAGGCCGAACCATGCTTGGCTTCCAAGATCGGACGAGATCGGGCCTTTTCAGGGTGGTATGGCCGTGAGCGGTACTGCACTAGCAGATGGACACCCATGAAATGTCGAAAAAGATGCGGGGTATGATGCTCACAGCACCTGGTATTCCCAAGCGGTCTCCCAATCAGGTACTAACCAGGCCGAACCATGCTTGGCTGCCGAGATCGGGCGAGATCGGGCCTTTTCAGGGTGGTATGGCCGTGAGCGGTACTGCTCCTGCAGATGGACACCCATGAAATGTCGAAAAAGATGTGGGGTATGATGCTCACAGCACCTGGTATTCCCAAGCGGTCGCCCATTCAGGTACTAAACAGGCTGAACCATGCTTGGCTTCCGAGATCGGACGAGATCGGGCCTTTTCAGGGTGGTATGGCCGTGAGCAGTACTGCACTAGCAGATGGACACCCATGAAATGTCGAAAAAGATGCTGGGTATGATGCTCACAGCACCTGGTATTCCCAAGCGGTCTCCCAATCAGGTACTAAACAGGCCGAACCATGCTTGGCTGCCGAGATCGGACGAGATCGGGCCTTTTCAGGGTGGTATGGCCGTGAGCGGTACTGCATTAGCAGATGGACACCCATGAAATGTCGAAAAAGATGCGGGGTATGATGCTCACAGCACCTGGTATTCCCAAGCGGTCTCCCAATCAGGTACTAACCAGGCCGAACCATGCTTGGCTTCCGAGATTGGACGAGATCAGGCCTTTTCAGGGTGGTATGGCCGTGAGCGGTACTCTACCAGCAGATGGACACCCATGAAATGTCGAAAAAGATGCGGGGTATGATGCTCACAGCACCTGGTATTCCCAAGCGGTCTCCCAATCAGGTACTAACCAGGCCGAACCATGCTTGGCTTCCGAGATCGGACGAGATCAGGCCTTTTCAGGGTGGTATGGCCGTGAGCGGTACTGCTCTTGCAGATGGACACCCATGAGCTAAAGTATTAATTCGACCTTCTACACCTGCTACCCAAATCAATTGGGATTTGACAGTATTCAAAGTCAGTTGGAATATTCAGGTTATAAAAGAGGGGGGAAAAGGCAGGAATATATACAGCTATGTTTTACTTTTGTGCATTTCAGGCCAAATTGGTATTTGTCTTTGAGTCAGCAATAATAACAAAGGAGTAAAGTCAGCTTGATTGCAGTCAGACTTTTTGCACTCTATACACTCAATTTTCACATGTTTTACTTCTGGACGCTGCAAATGGACTGCACATCTGTTGCATCGTGTGTATATATGTGTATTACCGTACTTTGAATTTTGATTTAAACCTTTACAACCCAATTGCCTCAGATCAAGCAATTATAATGTAAAGTAGTAGATGTTTAAAAAAAGCACCAAATGCAAAAAGATAACAAAATAACAATACTAAATAGTCAAATAAGCAACTCCATTATTCTTTTAGAGAAAATATCTCAGCGGGGTCAAGTCATTCAATTCAAATCGACTGGTAATCAGATTCAATTAAAGACTAACCGATTGGGTGCAATGTTGTAGTGGCAGCACAACTAAATGAATTCACTGAATTTAAATGGGATTTATAAGTGTTTTCACATTTTATACTGTAAAACAAAAAATCACATAGGATTTATGGTTAAACACTGGAGCTACAGAATTTGACCAGAAATTACATTCAATTGGTATAGCACTTCAATAACCACCAATTTATTGGAACACTATTGTAGATTTTTCATTTCACTGAAACTAAAATTATATTGCTCCACCACCACATGCACACACCCCTTTTTTACTGTATAACTCTAGCAACCACAAGTATTTTATTTTTATTTTTTTAAGAAGAAAATGACTGACTATTCTTCTGTCTGTTCAGATATCACTACTTTTACATGATAAGAGAAGTAATTTTTAAAGAAGGCTCAGCAAAATACCCAGCATTCAATAGTACTGGCATGCTGGATCTTGCAAACTACACTCCTCAACTGCACGGAAAAAAAATAGAAAAAAACAGTCATACATTGTCTGCAGTACTTTCCACTCATTCGCTTACACTTTGTACTCCATCCTTTCTACACAAAAAGCATCATCCCGCTGTTACAGAGTAAAGAAGGTTGCACAGAGTCCTTTTCTTGCTGTTCTGTCTCTTTAGAACAGAAGGACACTTTGCGCTTCACAGAATGCAAGTCTACAAGTACTGCTGCTTAGATGTGGTTGAATGTTAGGCCCCTAAGAAATACATGTGAAGCAACAGCAATGCTTTACAAGGTGTCTATTGTTTATATAAATAAACATAAAACAGGTTACGAAAACATGCTGTAAAATCCAAATCATATTTTATCATAGTTTCACATGCTTAAACTAATAGTAATTGTTTAGTATAAATGATCGTCATGTGAAAGACATTGTTTAGTATTCTTTCATTCATTCATTCTCTCAACCGCTTATCCTCACAAGGGTCACGGGGGGTGCTAAGGCCTATCCCAGCTATCTACGGGCACCAGGCGGGGGACAAAAGAATGAACATAATTTAAAGTAATTGCTCTACAGTTGTACTGCATACCGGAGGTCATTTAATTCATTCAGATCAAGAACCTCAAATAACATATCGGCTGGTATTGTTGGAGATGGAAATCCAACTCATTTTATCTCTGAGGGCTAGCTGCGAATGCACTTGCATTATGTCAGTAAAATTCTAGAAATCATAGCGAAAGGGTTATTTTTCAAGAAAATCTGTTCCCGAAAGACCGACAAATTGTCTTTATTTGATGCTCTTGTCAGGAGAGGTTGGATTGCCTTTCCTGGCATGACGTCACGATAACTATCAGCTGTCACTAATTACGTGATTAGATTATTTTTGGCGTCACTGGACAAGGTCCAAGTGGACATGGGGAAGCTGGAGCACCTCTTTGAGTCCAGGGCCAAAGAGACGCCATGGGCCAAGAAAGCGCCAGAGAGCAAAAAGTCCGAGATCCTGGTTCTGGACTCCAAGCGGAGCACCGCCATCAACATCGGGATGACGGTCCTGCCCGCCGTTCACGTCATCAAGAGCGCCATCCTCAACTTTGACGACTTTGCCATCAACAAGGAGGGTGTGGAGAAGATCCTGAGCATGACGCCCACAGAGGAGGAGAAGCAGAAGATCCGCGAGGCTCGCTCGGCCAATCCCGACGTTCCCCTGGGGACGGCCGAGGAATTCCTCTCGGGCCTGGCTTCCGTCAGCGCCTTGACCCCCCGCCTGCAGCTGTGGTCTTTCAAACTCAACTATGAGGCACTCGAGCAGGAGATCGCCGAGCCCCTGTTTGACCTGAAGTTGGGCATGGAGCAGCTGGCCGGCAACCGGACCTTCAAGAAGATCCTGGCCACGCTGCTGGCCGTGGGGAACTTCCTCAACGGGTGTCCTCCTCACCAGAATCTTCAGGCTCCCTCCACGGTGAATCAATTCCTCTGGGCATAGGCATAAGATAACTTGGGCGCTCTCTGGTGGTTGTACGCACCTGGGCATCATGATGAAACGGTAAAGGCTTCCCAGGGCGACGTGCATAGCAGTGGTGGGGCGTATGAGTACGCTGCGGCTCTAACTCTTCTACCAGCTGTGGCTCATCTCTAGAAATGATGTGCCTGAGAGCCCCGCACCACGGTGTGTCCATTACAAAATTCCTAAACGATTCTGAGGGGTTTCTTATACATTCCAAGCAGTCCGGTGTCTTCGAGGTGGATGGTTTGCGTCGCCGAGTGCGTCGGCGCGAGCGTGGGTGGCGCTCCGCTGGGTCCATAATGGTTGGATCGTGCTGTTACGATTTCGCCGCGTAGTGCGACGCGATCGTAGGGTAAGTTGAACCCAGATGCAGAGTCGCCGAAGTAATTGGAAAGGTGAGGCAGATCTGTAGCTCTTATTGGTTGATTTAATAAACGGGGTAACATAACTTAAACAACTTGGCTTGACCACTCATTACAAACGAACTGAACATGCGGCGTGGCGTCAATGGAAACAGCAATTACTACGAGGATTAACAGGAAACGAAACCAGAACTTAACCAGTCGATCCAACCGCGTCCACAGAAAATCATAATGCTTAAATACCAAAAATAATCTAATCACGTAATTAGTGACAGCTGATAGTTATCGTGACGTCATGCCAGGAAAGGCAATCCAACCACTCCTGACAGCTCTGAGTGATTTTGGATCCTTTGTTTCTCCCCCAAGTAATGAGGACATGTTCTTTTTAAGATAGCTCTCCATCTAAGTCCTACTATAGGTCCAGTCTTGGTAAAAGGTGCATGATGACAACTGATCTATCTGAAATCCAGAATTTGATCTGGATTTCAGATAGATCACCCATGAAATGTCGAAAAAGATGCGGGGTATGATGCTCACAGCACCTGGTATTCCCAAGCGGTCTCCCAATCAGGTATTAACCAGGCCGCACCATGCTTGGCTTCCGAGATCGAACGAGATCGGGCCTTTTCAGGGTGGTATGGCCGTGAGCGGTACTGCACTAGCAGATGGACACCCATGAAATGTCGAAAAAGATGCGGGGTATGATGCTCACAGCACCTGGTATTCCCAAGCGGTCTCCCAATCAGGTACTAACCAGGCCGAACCATGCTTGGCTTCCGAAATCGGGCGAGATCGGGCCTTTTCAGGGTGGTATGGCCGTGAGCCGTACTGCTCTTGCAGATGGACACCCATGAAATGTCGAAAAAGATGCGGGGTATGATGCTCACAGCACCTGGTATTCCCAAGCAGTCTCCCAATCAAGTACTAAACAGGCCGAACCATGCTTGGCTTCCGAGATCGGACGAGATCGGGCCTTTTCAGGGTGGTATGGCCGTGAGCGGTACTGTTCTTGCAGATGGACACCCATGAAATGTCAAAAAAGATGCGGGGTATGATGCTCACAGCACCTGGTATTCCCAAGCGGTCTCCCAATCAGGTACGAACCAGGCCGAACCTTGCTTGGCTTCTGAGATCGGACGAGATCGGGCCTTTTCAGGGTGGTATGGCCGTGAGCGGTACTGCTCTTGCAGATGGACACCCATGAAATGTCGAAAAAGATGCGGGGTATGATGCTCACAGCACCTGGTATTCCGAAGCGGTCTCCCAATCAGGTACTAAACAGGCCGAACCATGCTTGGCTGCCGAGATCGGACGAGATCGGGCCTTATCAGGGTGGTATGGCCGTGAGCGGTACTCTTCTTGCAGATGGACACCCATGAAATGTCGAAAAAGATGCGGGGTATGATGCTCACAGCACCTGGTATTCCCAAGCGGTCTCCCAATCAGGTACTAACCAGGCCGAACCATGCTTGGCTGCCGAGATCGGACGAGATCGGGCCTTTTCAGGGTGGTATGGCCGTGAGCGGTACTGCACTAGCAGATGGACACCCATGAAATGTCGAAAAAGATGCGGGGTATGATGCTCACAGCACCTGGTATTCCCAAGCGGTCTCCCAATCAGGTACTAAACAGGCCGAACCATGCTTGGCTTCCGAGATCGGACGAGATCGGACCTTTTCAGGGTGGTATGGCCGTGAGCGGTACTGCTCATGCAGATGGACACCCATGAAATGTCGAAAAAGATGCGGGGTATGATGCTCACAGCACCTGGTATTCCCAAGCGGTCTCCCAATCAGGTACTAACCAGGCCGAACCATGCTTGGCTGCCGAGATCGGACGAGATCGGGCCTTATCAGGGTGGTATGGCCGTGAGCGGTACTGCTCTTGCAGATGGACACCCATGAAATGTCGAAAAAGATGCGGGGTATGATGCTCACAGCACCTGGTATTCCCAAGCGGTCTCCCAATCAGGTACTAAACAGGCCGATCCATGCTTGGCTTCTGAGATCGGACGAGGTCGGGCCTTTTCAGGGTGGTATGGCCATGGCAGGTACTGCACTTGCAGATGGACACCCATGAAATGTCGAAAAAGATGCGGGGTATGATGCTCACAGCACCTGGTATTCCCAAGCGGTCTCCCAATCAGGTACTAACCAGGCCGAACCATGCTTGGCTGCCGAGATCGGACGAGATCGGACGAGATCGGGCCTTATCAGGGTGGTATGGCCGTGAGCGGTACTGCTCTTGCAGATGGACACCCATGAAATGTCGAAAAAGATGCGGGGTATGATGCTCACAGCACCTGGTATTCCCAAGCGGTCTCCCAATCAGGTACTAACCAGGCCGAACGATGCTTGGCTGCCGAGATCGGACGAGATCGGACGAGATCGGGCCTTTTCAGGGTGGTATGGCCGTGAGCGGTACTGCACTAGCAGATGGACACCCATGAAATGTCGAAAAAGATGCGGGGTATGATGCTCACAGCACCTGGCATTCCCAAGCGGTCTCCCAATCAGGTACTAAACAGGCCGAACCATGCTTGGCTTCCGAGATCGGGCGAGATCGGGCCTTTTCAGGGTGGTATGGCCGTGAGCGGTACTGCACCAGCAGATGGACACCCATGAAATGTCGAAAAAGATGCGGGGTATGATGCTCACAGCACCTGGTATTCCCAAGCGGTCTCCCAATCAGGTACTAAACAGGCCGAACCATGCTTGGCTTCCGAGATCAGACGAGATCGGGCCTTTTCAGGGTGGTATGGCCGTGAGCGGCACTGCTTTTGCAGATGGACACCCATTTAATGTCGAAAAAGATGCGGGGTATGATGCTCACAGCACCTGGTATTCCCAAGCGGTCTCCCAATCAGGTACTAAACAGGCCGAACCATGCTTGGCTTCCGAGATCGGACGAGATCGGGCGAGATCGGGCCTTATCAGGGTGATATGGCCGTGAGCGGTACTGCTCTTGCAGATGGACACCCATGAAATGTCGAAAAAGATGCGGGGTATGATGCTCACAGCACCTGGTATTCCCAAGCGGTCTCCCAATCAGGTACTAAACAGGCCGAACCATGCTTGGCTTCCGAGATCGGGCCTTTTCAGGGTGGTATGGCCGTGAGCGGTACTGCTTTTACAGATGGACACCCATGAAATGTCGAAAAAGATGCGGGGTATGATGCTCACAGCACCTGGTATTCCCAAGCGGTCTCCCAATCAGGTACTAACCAGGCCGAACCATGCTTAGCTTTCGAGATCGGACGAGATCGGGCCTTTTCAGGGTGGTATGGCCGTGAGCGGTACTTTTTTTGCAGATGGACACCCATGAAATGTCGGCAAAGATGCGGGGCATGGTTCTCACAGCACCTGGTATTCCCAAGCGGTCTCCCAATCAGGTACTAAACAGGCCGAACGATGCTTGGCTTCCGAGATCGGACGAGATCGTGCCTTTTCAGGGTGGTATGGCCGTGAGCGGTACTGCACTAGCAGATGGACACCCATGAAATGTCGAAAAAGATGCGGGGCAAGATGCTCACAGCACCTGGTATTCCCAAGCGGTCTCCCAATCAGGTACTAACCAGGCCGAACCATGCTTGGCTTCCGAGATCGCACGAGATCGGGCCTTTTCAGGGTGGTATGGCCGTGAGCGGTACTGCACTAGCAGATGGACACTGTCAGGTTCATTAATAATTACCTTCGTCCGTAATTATCAATAACTGCAGGAAGACATCTTATTCAATTATTGACATTTAATTAAATAGAAATGGATACAACAGATAAAAGCCTCCGGAGGGGAGCGTTACAGCAAGTGTCACCTTACAACTTCCGAACGTCTTCCCGAATAGACGTTTTCGTCCCATTCTTATGGTCACAAGTTACAGAGTTGTTGATCATTCCATCACGTATGAGTAAAAACAACATCTGGGACTACAATAACAATCAAAGTATTTTACTAATAACAAAAACAGGGACTAGACCTAACAACATGTAGATTAGAGTAATTATACAACCTCCTTGACCTAAGAATCATATAATATAATCATAATCATATAATCGTTACATACAGAAAAACCCGAAGTGTACGGTTACATAACGATAACAATATTCTTGTTATTGTCCGAATAGCCCTGTCCTCGTCACCAAGGGCCCACCAAATCTCAAGGACCCAGATTGGGTGGATTGTTTGTATAACCATCCTGGAACAGGCTGTCCAGGTTAAAGATGACTTGGTGTGACCTCAACACTTTTGAAAAACAGAAAGAGAATGATTTAACAAAGTAATGAATTAATACAGAGAAAAGAAAGAGAATGATTTAATAAAGAAATGAATTAATATAACTATTATAATAGTAAAACAGAACAAACCCAACAGACACCCATGAAATGTCGAAAAAGATGCGGGGTATGATGCTCACAGCACCTGGTATTCCCAAGCGGTCTCCCAACCAGGTACTAACCAGGCCCAACCATGCTTGGCTTCCAAGATCGGACGAGATCGGGCCTTTTCAGGGTGGTATGGCCGTGAGCGGTACTGCACTAGCAGATGGACACCCATGAAATGTCGAAAAAGATGCGGGGTACGATGCTCACAGCACCTGGTATTCCCAAGCGGTCTCCCAATCAGGTACTAACCAGGCCGAACCATGCTTGGCTTCCGAGATCGGACGAGATCAGGCCTTTTCAGGGTGGTATGGCCGTGAGCGGTACTGCTCTTGCAGATGGACACCCATGAGCTAAAGTATTAATTCGACCTTCTACACCTGCTACCCAAATCAATTGGGATTTGACATTATTCAAAGTCAGTTGGAATATTCAGGTTATAAAAGAGGGGGGAAAAGGCAGGAATATATACAGCTATGTTTTACTTTTGTGCATTTCAGGCCAAATTGGTATTTGTCTTTGAGTCAGCAATAATAACAAAGGAGTAAAGTCAGCTTGATTGCAGTAAAACTTTTTGCACTCTATACACTCAATTTTCACATGTTGTTTTACTTCTGGACGCTGCAAATGGACTGCACATCTGTTGCATCGTGTGTATATATGTGTATTACCGTACTTTGAATTTTGATTTAAACCTTTACAACCCAACTACCTCAGATCAAGCAATTATAATGTAAAGTAGTAGATGTTTAAAAAAAGCACCAAATGCAAAAAGATAACAAAATAACAATACTAAATAGTCAAATAAGCAACTCCATTATTCTTTTAGAGAAAATATCTCAGCGGGGTCAAGTCATTCAATTCAAATCGACTGGTAATCAGATTCAATTAAAGACTAACCGATTGGGTGCAATGTTGTAGTGGCAGCACAACTAAATGAATTCACTGAATTTAAATGGGATTTATAAGTGTTTTCACATTTTATACTGTAAAACAAAAAATCACATAGGATTTATGGTTAAACACTGGAGCTACAGAATTTTACCAGAAATTACATTCAATTGGTATAGCACTTCAATAACCACCAATTTATTGGAACACTATTGTAGATTTTTCATTTCACTGAAACTAAAATTATATTGCTCCACCACCACATGCACACACCCCTTTTTTACTGTATAACTCTAGCAACCACAAGTATTTTATTTTTATTTTTTTAAGAAGAAAATGACTGACTATTCTTCTGTCTGTTCAGATATCACTACTTTTACATGATAAGAGAAGTAATTTTTAAAGAAGGCTCAGCAAAATACCCAGCATTCAATAGTACTGGCATGCTGGATCTTGCAAACTACACTCCTCAACTGCACGGAAAAAAAATAGAAAAAAACAGTCATACATTGTCTGCAGTACTTTCCACTCATTCGCTTACACTTTGTACTCCATCCTTTCTACACAAAAAGCATCATCCCGCTGTTACAGAGTAAAGAAGGTTGCACAGAGTCCTTTTCTTGCTGTTCTGTCTCTTTAGAACAGAAGGACACTTTGCGCTTCACAGAATGCAAGTCTACAAGTACTGCTGCTTAGATGTGGTTGAATGTTAGGCCCCTAAGAAATACATGTGAAGCAACAGCAATGCTTTACAAGGTGTCTATTGTTTATATAAATAAACATAAAACAGGTTACGAAAACATGCTGTAAAATCCAAATCATATTTTATCATAGTTTCACATGCTTAAACTAATAGTAATTGTTTAGTATAAATGATCGTCATGTGAAAGACATTGTTTAGTATTCTTTCATTCATTCATTCTCTCAACCGCTTATCCTCACAAGGGTCACGGGGGGTGCTAAGGCCTATCCCAGCTATCTACGGGCACCAGGCGGGGGACAAAAGAATGAACATAATTTAAAGTAATTGCTCTACAGTTGTACTGCATACCGGAGGTCATTTAATTCATTCAGATCAAGAACCTCAAATAACATATCGGCTGGTATTGTTGGAGATGGAAATCCAACTCATTTTATCTCTGAGGGCTAGCTGCGAATGCACTTGCATTATGTCAGTAAAATTCTAGAAATCATAGCGAAAGGGTTATTTTTCAAGAAAATCTGTTCCCGAAAGACCGACAAATTGTCTTTATTTGATGCTCTTGTCAGGAGAGGTTGGATTGCCTTTCCTGGCATGACGTCACGATAACTATCAGCTGTCACTAATTACGTGATTAGATTATTTTTGGCGTCACTGGACAAGGTCCAAGTGGACATGGGGAAGCTGGAGCACCTCTTTGAGTCCAGGGCCAAAGAGACGCCATGGGCCAAGAAAGCGCCAGAGAGCAAAAAGTCCGAGATCCTGGTTCTGGACTCCAAGCGGAGCACCGCCATCAACATCGGGATGACGGTCCTGCCCGCCGTTCACGTCATCAAGAGCGCCATCCTCAACTTTGACGACTTTGCCATCAACAAGGAGGGTGTGGAGAAGATCCTGAGCATGACGCCCACAGAGGAGGAGAAGCAGAAGATCCGCGAGGCTCGCTCGGCCAATCCCGACGTTCCCCTGGGGACGGCCGAGGAATTCCTCTCGGGCCTGGCTTCCGTCAGCGCCTTGACCCCCCGCCTGCAGCTGTGGTCTTTCAAACTCAACTATGAGGCACTCGAGCAGGAGATCGCCGAGCCCCTGTTTGACCTGAAGTTGGGCATGGAGCAGCTGGCCGGCAACCGGACCTTCAAGAAGATCCTGGCCACGCTGCTGGCCGTGGGGAACTTCCTCAACGGGTGTCCTCCTCACCAGAATCTTCAGGCTCCCTCCACGGTGAATCAATTCCTCTGGGCATAGGCATAAGATAACTTGGGCGCTCTCTGGTGGTTGTACGCACCTGGGCATCATGATGAAACGGTAAAGGCTTCCCAGGGCGACGTGCATAGCAGTGGTGGGGCGTATGAGTACGCTGCGGCTCTAACTCTTCTACCAGCTGTGGCTCATCTCTAGAAATGATGTGCCTGAGAGCCCCGCACCACGGTGTGTCCATTACAAAATTCCTAAACGATTCTGAGGGGTTTCTTATACATTCCAAGCAGTCCGGTGTCTTCGAGGTGGATGGTTTGCGTCGCCGAGTGCGTCGGCGCGAGCGTGGGTGGCGCTCCGCTGGGTCCATAATGGTTGGATCGTGCTGTTACGATTTCGCCGCGTAGTGCGACGCGATCGTAGGGTAAGTTGAACCCAGATGCAGAGTCGCCGAAGTAATTGGAAAGGTGAGGCAGATCTGTAGCTCTTGTTGGTTGATTTAATAAACGGGGTAACATAACTTAAACAACTTGGCTTGACCACTCATTACAAACGAACTGAACATGCGGCGTGGCGTCAATGGAAACAGCAATTACTACGAGGATTAACAGGAAACGAAACCAGAACTTAACCAGTCGATCCAACCGCGTCCACAGAAAATCATAATGCTTAAATACCAAAAATAATCTAATCACGTAATTAGTGACAGCTGATAGTTATCGTGACGTCATGCCAGGAAAGGCAATCCAACCACTCCTGACAGCTCTGAGTGATTTTGGATCCTTTGTTTCTCCCCCAAGTAATGAGGACATGTTCTTTTGAAGATAGCTCTCCATCTAAGTCCTACTATAGGTCCAGTCTTGGTAAAAGGTGCATGATGACAACTGATCTATCTGAAATCCAGAATTTGATCTGGATTTCAGATAGATCACCCATGAAATGTCGAAAAAGATGCGGGGTATGATGCTCACAGCACCTGGTATTCCCAAGCGGTCTCCCAATCAGGTATTAACCAGGCCGCACCATGCTTGGCTTCCGAGATCGAACGAGATCGGGCCTTTTCAGGGTGGTATGGCCGTGAGCGGTACTGCACTAGCAGATGGACACCCATGAAATGTCGAAAAATATGCGGGGTATGATGCTCACAGCACCTGGTATTCCCAAGCGGTCTCCCAATCAGGTACTAACCAGGCCGAACCATGCTTGGCTTCCGAAATCGGGCGAGGTCGGGCCTTTTCAGGGTGGTATGGCCGTGAGCGGTACTGCTCTTGCAGATGGACACCCATGAAATGTCGAAAAAGATGCGGGGTATGATGCTCACAGCACCTGGTATTCCCAAGCGGTCTCCCAATCAAGTACTAACCAGGCCGAACCATGCTTGGCTTCCGAGACCGGACGAGATCAGGCCTTTTCAGGGTGGTATGGCCGTGAGCGGTACTGTGCTAGCAGATGGACACCCATGAAATGTCGAAAAAGATTCGGGGTATGATGCTCACAGCACCTGGTATTCCCAAGCGGTCTCCCAATCAGGTACTAACCAGGCCGAACAATGCTTGGCTGCCGAGATCGGACGAGATCGGGCCTTTTCAGGGTGGTATGGCCGTGAGCGGTACTGCTCTTGCAGATGGACACCCATGAAATGTCGAAAAAGATGCGGGGTATGATGCTCACAGCACCTGGTATTCCCAAGCGGTCTCCCAATCAGGTACTAACCAGGCCGAACCATGCTTGGCTGCCGAGATCGGACGAGATCGGACGAGATCGGGCCTTATCAGGGTGGTATGGCCGTGAGCGGTACTGCTCTTGCAGATGGACACCCATGAAATGTCGAAAAAGATGCGGGGTATGATGCTCACAGCACCTGGTATTCCCAAGCGGTCTCCCAATCAGGTACTAACCAGGCCGAACCATGCTTGGCTGCCGAGATCGGACGAGATCGGACGAGATCGGGCCTTTTCAGGGTGGTATGGCCGTGAGCGGTACTGCACTAGCAGATGGACACCCATGAAATGTCGAAAAAAATGCGGGGTATGATGCTCACAGCACCTGGCATTCCCAAGCGGTCTCCCAATCAGGTACTAAACAGGCCGAACCATGCTTGGCTTCCGAGATCGGGCGAGATCGGGCCTTTTCAGGGTGGTATGGCCGTGAGCGGTACTGCACTAGCAGATGGTCACCCATGAAATGTCGAAAAAGATGCGGGGTATGATGCTCACAGCACCTGGTATTCCCAAGCGGTCTCCCAATCAGGTACTAACCAGGCCGAACCATGCTTGGCTTCCGAGATCGGACGAGATCAGGCCTTTTCAGGGTGGTATGGCCGTGAGCGGTACTGCGCTAGCAGATGGACACCCATGAAATGTCGAAAAAGATTCGGGGTATGATGCTCACAGCACCTGGTATTCCCAAGCGGTCTCCCAATCAGGTACTAACCAGGCCGAACAATGCTTGGCTGCCGAGATCGGACGAGATCGGGCCTTTTCAGGGTGGTATGGCCGTGAGCGGTACTGCTCTTGCAGATGGACACCCATGAAATGTCGAAAAAGATGCGGGGTATGATGCTCACAGCACCTGGTATTCCCAAGCGGTCTCCCAATCAGGTACTAACCAGGCCGAACCATGCTTGGCTGCCGAGATCGGACGAGATCGGGCCTTATCAGGGTGGTATGGCCGTGTGCGGTACTCTTCTTGCAGATGGACACCCATGAAATGTCGAAAAAGATGCGGGGTATGATGCTCACAGCACCTGGTATTCCCAAGCGGTCTCCCAATCAGGTACTAACCAGGCCGAACCATGCTTGGCTGCCGAGATCGGACGAGATCGGGCCTTTTCAGGGTGGTATGGCCGTGAGCGGTACTGCACTAGCAGATGGACACCCATGAAATGTCGAAAAAGATGCGGGGTATGATGCTCACAGCACCTGGTATTCCCAAGCGGTCTCCCAATCAGGTACTAAACAGGCCGAACCATGCTTGGCTTCCGAGATCGGACGAGATCGGACCTTTTCAGGGTGGTATGGCCGTGAGCGGTACTGCTCATGCAGATGGACACCCATGAAATGTCGAAAAAGATGCGGGGTATGATGCTCACAGCACCTGGTATTCCCAAGCGGTCTCCCAATCAGGTACTAACCAGGCCGAACCATGCTTGGCTGCCGAGATCGGACGAGATCGGACGAGATCGGGCCTTTTCAGGGTGGTATGGCCGTGAGCGGTACTGCACTAGCAGATGGACACCCATGAAATGTCGAAAAAGATGCGGGGTATGATGCTCACAGCACCTGGTATTCCCAAGCGGTCTCCCAATCAGGTACTAAACAGGCCGATCCATGCTTGGCTTCCAAGATCGGACGAGGTCGGGCCTTTTCAGGGTGGTATGGCCATGGCAGGTACTGCACTTGCAGATGGACACCCATGAAATGTCGAAAAAGATGCGGGGTATGATGCTCACAGCACCTGGTATTCCCAAGCGGTCTCCCAATCAGGTACTAACCAGGCCGAACCATGCTTGGCTGCCGTGATCGGACGAGATCGGACGAGATCGGGCCTTATCAGGGTGGTATGGCCGTGAGCGGTACTGCTCTTGCAGATGGACACCCATGAAATGTCGAAAAAGATGCGGGGTATGATGCTCACAGCACCTGGTATTCCCAAGCGGTCTCCCAATCAGGTACTAACCAGGCCGAACCATGCTTGGCTGCCGAGATCGGACGAGATCGGACGAGATCGGGCCTTTTCAGGGTGGTATGGCCGTGAGCGGTACTGCACTAGCAGATGGACACCCATGAAATGTCGAAAAAGATGCGGGGTATGATGCTCACAGCACCTGGCATTCCCAAGCGGTCTCCCAATCAGGTACTAAACAGGCCGAACCATGCTTGGCTTCCGAGATCGGGCGAGATCGGGCCTTTTCAGGGTGGTATGGCCGTGAGCGGTACTGCACCAGCAGATGGACACCCATGAAATGTCGAAAAAGATGCGGGGTATGATGCTCACAGCACCTGGTATTCCCAAGCGGTCTCCCAATCAGGTACTAAACAGGCCGAACCATGCTTGGCTTCCGAGATCAGACGAGATCGGGCCTTTTCAGGGTGGTATGGCCGTGAGCGGCACTGCTTTTGCAGATGGACACCCATTTAATGTCGAAAAAGATGCGGGGTATGATGCTCACAGCACCTGGTATTCCCAAGCGGTCTCCCAATCAGGTACTAAACAGGCCGAACCATGCTTGGCTTCCGAGATCGGACGAGATCGGGCGAGATCGGGCCTTATCAGGGTGATATGGCCGTGAGCGGTACTGCTCTTGCAGATGGACACCCATGAAATGTCGAAAAAGATGCGGGGTATGATGCTCACAGCACCTGGTATTCCCAAGCGGTCTCCCAATCAGGTACTAAACAGGCCGAACCATGCTTGGCTTCCGAGATCGGACGAGATCGGGCCTTTTCAGGGTGGTATGGCCGTGAGCGGTACTGCTTTTACAGATGGACACCCATGAAATGTCGAAAAAGATGCGGGGTATGATGCTCACAGCACCTGGTATTCCCAAGCGGTCTCCCAATCAGGTACTAACCAGGCCGAACCATGCTTGGCTTTCGAGATCGGACGAGATCGGGCCTTTTCAGGGTGGTATGGCCGTGAGCGGTACTTTTTTTGCAGATGGACACCCATGAAATGTCGGAAAAGATGCGGGGCATGGTTCTCACAGCACCTGGTATTCCCAAGCGGTCTCCCAATCAGGTACTAAACAGGCCGAACGATGCTTGGCTTCCGAGATCGGACGAGATCGTGCCTTTTCAGGGTGGTATGGCCGTGAGCGGTACTGCACTAGCAGATGGACACCCATGAAATGTCGAAAAAGATGCGGGGCAAGATGCTCACAGCACCTGGTATTCCCAAGCGTTCTCCCAATCAGGTACTAACCAGGCCGAACCATGCTTGGCTTCCGAGATCGCACGAGATCGGGCCTTTTCAGGGTGGTATGGCCGTGAGCGGTACTGCACTAGCAGATGGACACTGTCAGGTTCATTAATAATTACCTTCGTCCGTAATTATCAATAACTGCAGGAAGACATCTTATTCAATTATTGACATTTAATTAAATAGAAATGGATACTACAGATAAAAGCCTCCGGAGGGGAGCGTTACAGCAAGTGTCACCTTACAACTTCCGAACGTCTTCCCGAATAGACGTTTTCGTCCCATTCTTATGGTCACAAGTTACAGAGTTGTTGATCATTCCATCACGTATGAGTAAAAACAACATCTGGGACTACAATAACAATCAAAGTATTTTACTAATAACAAAAACAGGGACTAGACCTAACAACATGTAGATTAGAGTAATTATACAACCTCCTTGACCTAAGAATCATATAATATAATCATAATCATATAATCGTTACATACAGAAAAACCCGAAGTGTACGGTTACATAACGATAACAATATTCTTGTTATTGTCCGAATAGCCCTGTTCTCGTCACCAAGGGCCCACCAAATCTCAAGGACCCAGATTGGGTGGATTGTTTGTATAACCATCCTGGAACAGGCTGTCCAGGTTAAAGATGACTTGGTGTGACCTCAACACTTTTGAAAAACAGAAAGAGAATGATTTAACAAAGTAATGAATTAATACAGAGAAAAGAAAGAGAATGATTTAATAAAGAAATGAATTAATATAACTATTATAATAGTAAAACAGAACAAACCCAACAGACACCCATGAAATGTCGAAAAAGATGCGGGGTATGATGCTCACAGCACCTGGTATTCCCAAGCGGTCTCCCAATCAGGTACTAAACAGGCCGAACTATGCTTGGCTTCCGAAATCGGACGAGATCGGGCCTTTTCAGGGTGGTATGGCCATGAGCGGTACTGCACTAGCAGATGGACACCCATGAAATGTCGAAAAAGATGCGGGGTATGATGCACACAGCACCTGGTATTCCCAAGCGGTCTCCCAATCAGGTACTAAACAGGCCGAACCATGCTTGGCTTCCGAGATCGGGCGAGATCGGGCCTTTTCAGGGTGGTATAGCCGTGAGCGGTACTGCACTAGCAGATGGACACCCATGAAATGTCGAAAAAGATGCGGGGTATGATGCTCACAGCACCTGGTATTCCCAAGCGGTCTCCCAATCAGGTACTAACCAGGCCAAACCATGCTTGGCTTCCTAGATCGGACGAGATCGGGCCTTTTCAGGGTGGTATGGCCGTAAGCGGTACTGCTCTTGCAGATGGACACCCATGAAATGTCGAAAAAGATGCGGGGTATGATGCTCACAGCACCTGGTATTCCCAAGTGGTCTCCCAATCAGGTACTAACCAGGCCAAACCATGCTTGGCTTCCGTGATCGGACGAGATCGGGCCTTTTCAGGGTGGTATGGCCGTGAGCGGTACTTCTCTTGCAGATGGACACCCATGAAATGTCGAAAAAGATGCGGGGTATGATGCTCACAGCACCTGGTATTCCCAAGCGGTCTCCCAATCAGGTACTAACCAGGCCGAACTTTGCTTGGCTTCCGAGATCGGACGAGATCGGGCCTTTTCAGGGTGGTATGGCCGTGAGCGGTACTGCACTAGCAGATGGACACCCATGAAATGTCGAAAAAGATGCGGGGTATGATGCACACAGCACCTGGTATTACCAAGCGGTCTCCCAATCAGGTACTAAACAGGCCGAACCATGCTTGGCTTCTGAGATCGGGCGAGATCGGGCCTTTTCAGGGTGGTATGGCCGTGAGCGGTACTGCACTAGCAGATGGACACCCATGAAATGTCGAAAAAGATGCGGGGGTATGATGCTCACAGCACCTGGTATTCCCAAGCAGTCTCCCAATCAGGTACTAACCAGGCCAAACCATGCTTGGCTTCCGAGATCGGACGAGATCGGGCCTTTTCAGGGTGGTATGGCCGTGAGCGGTATTTCTCTTGCAGATGGACACCCATGAAATGTCGAAAAAGATGCGGGGTATGATGCTCACAGCACCTGGTATTCCCAAGCGGTCTCCCAATCAGGTACTAACCAGGCCGAATCTTGCTTGGCTTCCGAGATCGGACGAGATCGGTCCTTTTCAGGGTGGTATGGCCGTGAGCGGTACTGCACTAGCAGATGGACACCCATGAAATGTCGAAAAAGATGCGGGGTATGATGCTCACAGCACCTGGTATTCCCAAGCGGTCTCCCAAACAGGTACTAACCAGGCCGAACCATGCTTGGCTTCCAAGATCGGACGAGATCGGGCCTTTTCAGGGTGGTATGGCCGTGAGCGGTACTGCACTAGCAGATGGACACCCATGAAATGTCGAAAAAGATGCGGGGTATGATGCTCACAGCACCTGGTATTCCAAAGCGGTCTCCCAATCAGGTACTAACCAGGCCGAACCATGCTTGGCTGCCGAGATCAGACGAGATCGGGCCTTATCAGGGTGGTATGGCCGTGAGCGGTACTCTTCTTGCAGATGGACACCCATGAAATGTCGAAAAAGATGCGGGGTATGATGCTCACAGCACCTGGTATTCCCAAGCGGTCTCCCAATCAGGTACTAACCAGGCCGAACCATGCTTGGCTGCCGAGATCGGACGAGATCGGGCGAGATCGGGCCTTATCAGGGTGGTATGGCCGTGAGCGGTACTGCTCTTGCAGATGGACACCCATGAAATGTCGAAAAAGATGCGGGGTATGATGCTCACAGCACCTGGTATTCCCAAGCGGTCTCCCAATCAGGTACTAACCAGGCCGAACCATGCTTGGTTGCCGAGATCGGACGAGATCGGGCCTTTTCAGGGTGGTATGGCCGTGAGCGGTACTGCACTAGCAGATGGACACCCATGAAATGTCGAAAAAGATGCGGGGTATGATGCTCACAGGACCTGGTATTCCCAAGCGGTCTCCCAATCAGGTACTAAACAGGCCGAACCATGCTTGGCTTCCGAGATCGGACGAGATCGGACCTTTTCAGGGTGGTATGGCCGTGAGCGGTACTGCTCATGCAGATGGACACCCATGAAATGTCGAAAAAGATGCGGGGTATGATGCTCACAGCACCTGGTATTCCCAAGCGGTCTCCCAATCAGGTACTAAACAGGCCGAACCATGCTTGGCTTCCGAGATCGGACGAGATCGGGCCTTTTCAGGGTGGTATGGCCGTGAGCGGTACTGCTATTGCAGATGGACACCCATGAAATGTCGAAAAAGATGCGGGGTATGATGCTCACAGCACCTGGTATTCCCAAGCGGTCTCCCAATCAGGTACTAAACAGGCCGAACCATGCTTGGCTTCCGAGATCGGACGAGATCGCGCCTTTTCAGGGTGGTATGGCCGTGAGCGGTACTGTTCTTGCAGATGGACACCCATGAAATGTCGAGAAAGATGCGGGGTATGATGCTCACAGCACCTGGTATTCCCAAGCGGTCTCCCAATCAGGTACTAAACAGGCCGAACCATGCTTGGCTTCCAAGATCGGACGAGATTGGGCCTTTTCAGGGTGGTATGGCCATGAGCGGTACTGCACTTGCAGATGGACACCCATGAAATGTCGAAAAAGATGCGGGGTATGATGCTCACAGCACCTGGTATTCCCAAGCGGTCTCCCAATCAGGTACTAAACAGGCCGAACCATGCTTGGCTTCCGAGATCGGACGAGATCGGGCCTTTTCAGGGTGGTATGGCCGTGAGCGGTACTGCACTAGCAGATGGACACCCATGAAATGTCGAAAAAGATGCGGGGTATGATGCTCACAGCACCTGGTATTCCGAAGCGGTCTCCCAATCAGGTACTAAACAGGCCGAACCATGCTTGGCTGCCGAGATCGGGCGAGATCGGGCCTTTTCAGGGTGGTATGGCCGTGAGCGGTACTGCACTTGCAGATGGACACCCATGAAATGTCGAAAAAGATGCGGGGTATGATGCTCACAGCACCTGGTATTCCCAAGCGGTCTCCCAATCAGGTACTAAACAGGCCGAACAATGCTTGGCTGCCGAGATCGGACGAGATCGGGCCTTTTCAGGGTGGTATGGCCGTGAGCGGTACTGCACTAGCAGATGGACACCCATGAAATGTCGATAAAGATGCGGGGTATGATGCTCACAGCACCTGGTATTCCCAAGCGGTCTCCCAATCAGGTACTAACCAGGCCGAACCATGCTTGGCTTCCGAGATCGGACGAGATCGGGCCTTTTCAGGGTGGTATGGCCGTGAGCGGTACTGCTCTTGCAGATGGACACCCATGAAATGTCGAAAAAGATGCGGGGTATGATGCTCACAGCAACTGGTATTCCCAAGCGGTCTCCCAATCAGGTACTAAACAGGCCGAACCATGCTTGGCTTCCGAGATCGGACGAGATCGGGCCTTTTCAGGGTGGTATGGCCGTGAGCGGTACTGCACTTGCAGATGGACACCCATGAAATGTCGAAAAAGATGCGGGGTATGATGCTCACAGCACCTGGTATTCCCAAGCGGTCTCCCAATCAGGTACTAACCAGGCCGAACCATGCTTGGCTGCCGAGATCGGACGAAATCGGACGAGATCGGGCCTTATCAGGGTGGTATGGCCATGAGCGGTACTGCACTAGCAGATGGACACCCATGAAATGTGGAAAAAGATGCGGGGTATGATGCTCACAGCACCTGGTATTCCCAAGTGGTCTCCCAATCAGGTACTAACCAGGCCAAACCATGCTTGGCTGCCGAGATCGGACGAGATCGGACGAGATCGGGCCTTATCAGGGTGGTATGGCCGTGAGCGGTACTGCTCTTGCAGATGGACACCCATGAAATGTCGAAAAAGATGCGGGGTATGATGCTCGCAGCACCTGGTATTCCCAAGCGGTCTCCCAATCAGGTACTAACCAGGCCGAACCATGCTTGGCTGCCGAGATCGGACAAGATCGGGCCTTTTCAGGGTGGTAAGGCCGTGAGCGGTACTGCTCTTGCAGATGGACACCCATGAAATGTCGAAAAAGATGCGGGGTATGATGCTCACAGCACCTGGTATTCCCAAGCGGTCTCCCAAACAGATACTAACCAGGCCGAACCATGCTTGGCTTCCGAGTTCGGACGAGATCGGGCCTTCTCAGGGTGGTATGGCCTTGGGCGGTACTGCTCTTGCAGATGGACACCCATGAAATGTCGAAAAAGATGCGGGGCATGATGCTCACAGCACCTGGTATTCCCAAGCGGTCTCCCAAACAGGTACTAAACAGGCCGAACCATGCTTGGCTTCCGAGATCGGACGAGATCGGGCCTTTTCAGGGTGGTATGGCCGTGGGCGGTACTGCTCTTTCAGATAGACACCCATGAAATGTCGAAAAAGATGCGGGGTATGATGCTCACTGCACCTGGTATTCCCAAGCGGTCTCCCAATCAGGTACTAAACAGGCCGAACCATGCTTGGCTGCCGAGATCGGACGAGATCGGGCCTTTTCAGGGTGGTATGGCCGTGAGCGGTACTGCACTAGCAGATGGTCACCCATGAAATGTCGAAAAAGATGCGGGGTATGATGCTCACAGCACCTGGTATTCCCAAGCGGTCTCCCAATCAGGTACTAACCAGGCCGAACCATGCTTGGCTTCCGAGATCGGACGAGATCAGGCCTTTTCAGGGTGGTATGGCCGTGAGCGGTACTGCACCAGCAGATGGACACCCATGAAATGTCGAAAAAGATTCGGGGTATGTTGCTCACAGCACCTGGTATTCCCAAGCGGTCTCCCAATCAGGTACTATCCAGGCCGAACCATGCTTGGCTTCCGAGATCGGACGAGATCGGGCCTTTTCAGGGTGGTATGGCCGTGAACGGTACTGCTCATGCAGATGGACACCCATGAAATGTCGAAAAAGATGCGGGGTATGACGCTCACAGCACCTGGTATTCCCAAGCGGTCTCCCAATCAGGTACTAACCAGGCCGAACAATGCTTGGCTGCCGAGATCGGACGAGATCGGGCCTTTTCAGGGTGGTATGGCCGTGAGCGGTACTGCTCTTGCAGATGGACACCCATGAAATGTCGAAAAAGATGCGGGGTATGATGCTCACAGCACCTGGTATTCCCAAGCGGTCTCCCAATCAGGTACTAACCAGGCCGAACAATGCTTGGCTGCCGAGATCGGACGAGATCGGGCCTTATCAGGGTGGTATGGCCGTGAGCGGTACTCTTCTTGCAGATGGACACCCATGAAATGTCGAAAAAGATGCGGGGTATGATGCTCACAGCACCTGGTATTCCCAAGCGGTCTCCCAATCAGGTACTAACCAGGCCGAACCTTGCTTGGCTGCCGAGATCGGACGAGATCGGGCCTTTTCAGGGTGGTATGGCCGTGAGCGGTACTGCACTAGCAGATGGACACCCATGAAATGTCGAAAAAGATGCGGGGTATGATGCTCACAGCACCTGGTATTCCCAAGCGGTCTCCCAATCAGGTACTAAACAGGCCGAACCATGCTTGGCTTCCGAGATCGGACGAGATCGGACCTTTTCAGGGTGGTATGGCCGTGAGCGGTACTGCTCATGCAGATGGACACCCATGAAATGTCGAAAAAGATGCGGGGTATGATGCTCACAGCACCTGGTATTCCCAAGCGGTCTCCCAATCAGGTACTAACCAGGCCGAACCATGCTTGGCTGCCGAGATCGGACGAGATCGGACGAGATCGGGCCTTATCAGGGTGGTATGGCCGTGAGCGGTACTGCTCTTGCAGATGGACACCCATGAAATGTCGAAAAAGATGCGGGGTATGATGCTCACAGCACCTGGTATTCCCAAGCGGTCTCCCAATCAGGTACTAAACAGGCCGATCCATGCTTGGCTTCCGAGATCGGATGAGGTCGGGCCTTTTCAGGGTGGTATGGCCATGGCAGGTACTGCACTTGCAGATGGACACCCATGAAATGTCGAAAAAGATGCGGGGTATGATGCTCACAGCACCTGGTATTCCCAAGCGGTCTCCCAATCAGGTACTAACCAGGCCGAACCATGCTTGGCTGCCGAGATCGGACGAGATCGGACGAGATCGGGCCTTATCAGGGTGGTATGGCCGTGAGCGGTACTGCTCTTGCAGATGGACACCCATGAAATGTCGAAAAAGATGCGGGGTATGATGCTCACAGCACCTGGTATTCCCAAGCGGTCTCCCAATCAGGTACTAACCAGGCCGAACCATGCTTGGCTGCCGAGATCGGACGAGATCGGACGAGATCGGGCCTTTTCAGGGTGGTATGGCCGTGAGCGGTACTGCACTAGCAGATGGACACCCATGAAATGTCGAAAAAGATGCGGGGTATGATGCTCACAGCACCTGGCATTCCCAAGCGGTCTCCCAATCAGGTACTAAACAGGCCGAACCATGCTTGGCTTCCGAGATCGGGCGAGATCGGGCCTTTTCAGGGTGGTATGGCCGTGAGCGGTACTGCACCAGCAGATGGACACCCATGAAATGTCGAAAAAGATGCGGGGTATGATGCTCACAGCACCTGGTATTCCCAAGCGGTCTCCCAATCAGGTACTAAACAGGCCGAACTATGCTTGGCTTCCGAGATCGGACGAGATCGGGCCTTTTCAGGGTGGTATGGCCGTGAGCGGCACTGCTTTTGCAGATGGACACCCATTTAATGTCGAAAAAGATGCGGGGTATGATGCTCACAGCACCTGGTATTCCCAAGCGGTCTCCCAATCAGGTACTAAACAGGCCGAACCATGCTTGGCTTCCGAGATCGGACAAGATCTGGCGAGATCGGGCCTTATCAGGGTGATAAGGCCGTGAGCGGTACTGCTCTTGCAGATGGACACCCATGAAATGTCGAAAAAGATGCGGGGTATGATGCTCACAGCACCTGGTATTCCCAAGCGGTCTCCCAATCAGGTACTAAACAGGCCGAACCATGCTTGGCTTCCGAGATCGGACGAGATCGGGCCTTTTCAGGGTGGTATGGCCGTGAGCGGTACTGCTTTTACAGATGGACACCCATGAAATGTCGAAAAAGATGCGGGGTATGATGCTCACAGCACCTGGTATTCCCAAGCGGTCTCCCAATCAGGTACTAACCAGGCCGAACAATGCTTGGCTTTCGAGATCGGACGAGATCGGGCCTTTTCAGGGTGGTATGGCCGTGAGCGGTACTGCTTTTGCAGATGGACACCCATGAAATGTCGGAAAAGATGCGGGGCATGGTTCTCACAGCACCTGGTATTCCCAAGCGGTCTCCCAATCAGGTACTAAACAGGCCGAACCATGCTTGGCTTCCGAGATCGGACGAGATCGGGCCTTTTCAGGGTGGTATGGCCGTGAGCGGTACTGCACTAGCAGATGGACACACATGAAATGTCGAAAAAGATGCGGGGCAAGATGCTCACAGCACCTGGTATTCCCAAGCGGTCTCCCAATCAGGTACTAACCAGGCCGAACCATGCTTGGCTTCCGAGATCGCACGAGATCGGGCCTTTTCAGGGTGGTATGGCCGTGAGCGGTACTGCACTAGCAGATGGACACTGTCAGGTTCATTAATAATTACGTTCGTCCGTAATTATCAATAACTGCAGGAAGACATCTTATTCAATTATTGACATTTAATTAAATAGAAATGGATACAACAGATAAAAGCCTCCGGAGGGGAGCGTTACAGCAAGTGTCACCTTACAACTTCCGAACGTCTTCCCGAATAGACGTTTTCGTCCCATTCTTATGGTCACAAGTTACAGAGTTGTTGATCATTCCATCACGTATGAGTAAAAACAACATCTGGGACTACAATAACAATCAAAGTATTTTACTAAGAACAAAAACAGGGACTAGACCTAACAACATGTAGATTAGAGTAATTATACAACCTCCTTGACCTAAGAATCATATAATATAATCATAATCATATAATCGTTACATACAGAAAAACCCGAAGTGTACGGTTACATAACGATAACAATATTCTTGTTATTGTCCGAATAGCCCTGTCCTCGTCACCAAGGGCCCACCAAATCTCAAGGACCCAGATTGGGTGGATTGTTTGTATAACCATCCTGGAACAGGCTGTCCAGGTTAAAGATGACTTGGTGTGACCTCAACACTTTTGAAAAACAGAAAGAGAATGATTTAACAAAGTAATGAATTAATACAGAGAAAAGAAAGAGAATGATTTAATAAAGAAATGAATTAATATAACTATTATAATAGTAAAACAGAACAAACCCAACATTCCCCCGTTTTTATAATATGTATGTTATTAGTCATTTCTTAGTAATCACTAAATGGTAATGTCGGGTGACTGTGATTTTTCCCGCCTACTCCTTACTCCCATGGCTGGTCTGAAAGAGAAAAAACATAATTATATTCGTCCAATTGGTCCTCGGATTTACCGTACTCCTGGACCTCACTGCTTTCCCCAAACCGTCCCATAAGATACAACTCATGTACTTTAGAATTTGTAGGGGCAATTGCAGTAGTTATAAGTCGGCTTAGCAAGGAGCGCAAACAGGGGATACTACATCACCCACACAATGTTAGGATAGCGGTAATTGTGCCTATAGTAACCACGAAGGATGTAGCCAAATCTTTAGATTTTCCAAAGGTCTTATCCCACCAATCTGACAATGCGGACGTATCTACTCCAGAGTGCTCTTGCATATTGCGGTTCAGTGTTTGCAGGCCAGTAATGGCCCTGGTGAGAGATCCACTGGGTGACGCGTTGTTCGGTATGAAGGTGCAACATTGTTTTCCAAACATTGCACACACGCCCCCTGTTTCAAGGATCATATCCACCGCTATGCGATTCTGGAACGCCATCAGACTGGTAGCTGCCAGTTGTTCCTTCATGGCCACAAATCCCTGTTCAGTATAATTTCCAAGTTTTGAACATTGTAATGTAAGTAATTTATTCTATCCACATTTTTGTTTGGGGTGATTAGAAGGAAGATAGACTCCCAACCTGCTGCGATCTGATTAGCCAGCTTATACTCATCTGGTACGCCCCAGGGGATGCCAATCGCATCAATGTATGTTGGATCTCCTTCCCTCCATGCCTCTCGACGATGTCGGGAGGGTCGACCCTTCAGCCGAATTATGAGCCGCCAATTGTATCTCCTCCACTGTGGATGGAAAAACAGACATCGGTAAGAGCAGTGAGACCAAAGTACCTAGTCCTGCCGCGTTTCGGCAGGAGTCGTATAATTTATCTACCACCCCGCCACCATAGGCCAGAACGTGGTATCAGGGGTGTAGTTTGTTTTAGAACGCCGGTACACCACGTCATTTATCGCCCCCAGCTTCAGACCATGCCCTGTAAGGTTTAAGCAGGTAAAATGATTAAACAGTGGAAAAATTGACTTCCTATTTACTGCGTAACAGGATAAACACTGTTTCAATATTTTTTTTTTTCTTGCCAAGTAGGACACGTTTTTTCATTTGTAAAAACACTTTTCCCCAAAAGAATGGTGATTGAGGGAGTTGTTAGACCCCATCGTTTTTTCCCTTGTCTGGTAGGTTATCCTAATCTTTTGTAAGATGGTTTAGTCTCAATTGAAACTATATGGAGACGTCAAACCCAATATAAAAGAGTTCCCTATAGTTTTATGGTATTGCTTGCTGAGCAATAATCTTTTCAATTAATATTGGTGTTTCCCGTATTTTATTAAGTCAGAAAGTTTATTTTACCCGTCCCCTCAATGTTTCAATTGAGACCACCCTTTTACCAAAGTAGCTCCACCTAGTGCTTGTCCTCTTTACACTCCATTAACAGCGCCCAATTATCCCCCGTTTGGGAAATCCCTGTTTCAGAAATACATTTTCACAGGTTAATATGTCAGTCCAAGCTTTCCAATCTTGACCAATTTCTGCAACAAGGCTTTTCCCAATCTTCAATTTTTTGCTGTTAATGTACCACACATATTTCCCACCATAGATTGCCCCTTTGTATGGCAACCGGGACGTCGCCGAGTCCAAATATATATTTTCATTTTGGAAATTTGATTTAGTAGGTAATGTTAATTAAATGTAAATGTGTATGTTTCTCGGTTTACCCTCCCGTAAGAAGGTGTATCCTCAATTGAAACGCCTCCGCCTTTTTCTCCAACTGGAGAAAACAACCCTACTGTGGAAAGGAATAGAATCACAATCATCATTAATCTCATTGCCCCAAAAGCAATAATTGTTTTCAACATGACTTTTTGTCTTTGTTTAGGGAGTTTTCCTTTTTGAAACGTTTCAATTTAGACAACCTTCTTACTGTGGGAAAGGTGCATCCGTGTCCCCTTTCAGTAACAAGGACCCTCCCACTTTGCGTTGCTCCGATGTTTCTTCTTTTATGCTGCTTATCAGTATCCAGTCTTCAAGAATCACCGTCGCTTCGTCCGTTTCCTGTTAAGAAGCAAAATCTCCCTCTGATAGTCTAAATTTGGTGTGTGCGTTTTTTTTTCTCTGATAGATTCGCCTCATCATCCAATTGTCATTGTGTGGTGAATAATAACAATTTGTAAGGTCTACCAAACAGGACTTCATATAAGGTCCGCCAATTGTGGATGGTAGACAACTATTATATTAACAAAATGGGAGCCATTATCACTATAAATAGTTTCTGGAATTCCATATCGTGGAATGATATCCATATGATCTAATAAAATAAAATAAAATCTATATGTATTTTTTTGAAATGGATATGTGGGTATGCATATAGATTTAAACCCTAAGCCTTGTAGTGCCGTTGTAGCAAGGCCACCTCCCCCTTGTCGAGACATAGGTCTTCCCTTGACTCAAGCCCAAATTATTTTCTTTATTGATCTTTTATTGATAGATTATGTCTCGGTGGTCTGCCAATCAAAAAACACAAAAAGACAAACTATCATTCACGCTCACACTCATAAAAAAAAGAATTTAGTGTGTTCAACCAGTCTAGCATCCATAATTTCATTTTGTGGGAGTAAACTGGAGTACCCGGAGAAAATCCACAAATTCTCGAGGACGCCATGAATACCCCACATTCCGGAAAGTCTGGATCCACCCCGCATTCATTAGTAGATCCTTTAATATACACACCCCCACTCTAGCATTTTAACCGTTTGTAAAAAAATTCCTTCAAGTTTCACACAAAGTTATATCCTCTTTAATGCTATCAGTTTAGCTGTTTGTTCCCCGAATTGAGGTGGCAATAGTTTCACATCTAAGGTTTTTATTTTCACAGCCGCCATGACCTAATGGCCCCCTATCAGGTTTTTGGAAAATCCCAATTTCCTCTAATAGCATGCCAATCACCTTTTAATGCGGCCATCCAATTTTGTTTCTACTTGTTTCAGGTGATAAGATAATCTCCCCCATTTGTAAAACAAATTCATCCACGCCTAATTTATACAACATGACGCCTACTTGTTTTAGATATGGGGTCCCCAATTTCCCAAAATTTCCCAGAATTAATGTACTACCACATCCTGTCAAAAACCCAAAACGACTAACATAACCTGTTTCTAAGCCAGATTCTGGAATTTGGAGAATTTCTCCTTTCCCTCCCTTATCTAAGCTTGTTATTGCCACTCGTTATCACTGTAACATTCAGGCGTATTAACCCCATCGTTGCTAAAGTTCTCACCAATTTGCATGCCCTTAAAGCAGTAAAAAGCAACGTTATTTGGTTGTATCAATTGACCAATGCTTATCCAATCCGTAATATCCTTAAAGTCACCAATATGACCTGTGACAAAGCATATTTCCTCCCGCCAGGACAACAGACAATGTTCTTTCAAGTGCACTTTGAAAAACATTCCATGTTACTCCATTCTTAGGGAAAATATGCTCATCCTAAACCAATTATTTTATTTACAATTCACCTAATTATTTGGATGAATGCCATGAATTTTATCATGCCACTATTGCATTGTAAATTTCCCATCTGATGTCGTTAACAGCCAAATAATTCAATACCTACTATACTTTGTAAATCACCTCATATGATGTTTACTTAAGACAAGAGTCATTTCCCATAGCCTGTTACCAAAACAAAAATCTACAACAATTAAATTAGAGAAATTAACCTTTTGTTAGACAATTCCTAATTACAAACTTTAATGTTTTAAAAACCTTATCGTCACCAATATACCATAATTTTGTAAATTTTGTCATCCTGGCCTTTTTTTCTTTTAAACAGCCAACCTCCTGGATTAAAGTATTTTGAATAATCAAAAAATTCTGAAATAGTATTAATATTATTTTATCCTCCAAAAGCTAGTTTCCTTTAACTAAGAGCCCTTTGAAATCCACAATTGCTCAAAAATGACTATTTTGGTCTATTTCCCAAATCCAAAGCTTTTTACCAAATCAACCTTTTACTAAACAGATTTTCTATCCTCTTAATACGTTTCATTTTAAAACCCAAAATATCAATGCGAAAGCATCCGCATAACCTTGCATTTCTTGCAGACCATGTATTGTTCTTATTCTGAAAAGTCCAAACAGAAAACGCAATTAGCCGTTAACTATGACCTCCACTCTTGCTGCGAAAACAGCATTGTTATCTTATGTTTACAAACCAGCTTTTTCCCTGTGCCCAAATACAACGCTTTTTAGAGAAGACAACCATTAAAACGTCAAATTAACCCCTCTTCCGATATTCAACTACATCACAATATTTTTCCAAGACCCCATATATCCAGAATATGTATGCTGCAAGCACAACAATATGGCAAAAACCCATTTTCTGCCCTCAAGTTTGCTTCAGCACCCCCAAGGCCAATTATTATTATTATAATGTCTTCACGGAAGGGATCACAAAATTTTAGTTGTTTACACGGTCCGAACGCTCCCGAAAGCCCAACACAGTTAAATCGTCTGCCCCGCGGCCCACATGTTTCACTCCCATCTAATCAGCAGCCGCTGCACCAGAAACGCTTCCCCCGCAGTTGACACATTTTTTGGCAAGTCTAGAGCATAATAAAAACACAGGTGACATTCCCTGCTAAAATTTAAATGATCATTTTGTATATATTCTTTTGTCTTTTTAAACACCATCTTCCCGTTAGCGGACGGGATCAAAAACCAAGCTGCAATAAGCCATCACATTGCTGTAAATTGACAGTACATATAGGTTATATTAACAAAGCACCACCCGCACTTGGAAATAACCATTCTAATTGTTGTTATACAAGCCCAAGCATCACAAAAAAAACCCAATTTATTGTAATCACAAAACGTCATACCCGGATTAACCAAATCAAATACCAGTGTCCCCATTAATTTTCTAGCTCCCTTTATTTTTGTTAAACTTCCTCCGCGCCCGTCACCTATCTCGGTAAATATTTTCCCCGTCAGCCGAGGAGGCCCCGCTATTTTTTCCTTAGCAAACAGTACTTTCCCGCAGTCACGGTCTTAAATATATCCCCGTTATCCGAGGGAGCCCCCACTATTTTCCCAAAATAGTATTTTTAACTTCTCCCCGGCCTTATTTTGCCATTAGTGTCTGTGGAACAAGCTGTTACACTTTTATCCACTCACATATTATTTATATATGTATATTACCTCTATGCATTAGTGCATATATTATCCTGCATTCTATGCATTTTAAGCTGGCCAGCAAACCCATATTTATTTATCCATAAATATAGCTGTGTAATATTTTTAAAGCGCTTTGTCTTTCCAATTTTTTCCAATCCTTACAAGTTAGACGTATTTTTTGGATCGTCATCCAAACCCGCCTTACAACACGTGTTTCCCATATTTTACTTTTATTTTTTGTAGTGAGTTCGTGTGCCTCACACAGTTAACTCTATTATTTATTATTATTATTAATATTTTTATTATCTATTCGACTGTATCGACTGTATCTCCTAGGCCTTTCCTAATTTTACTGCAGAAACCACACAAACACCATACAAGATCGGGCCTTTTCAGGGTGGTATGGCCGTGAGCGGTACTGCTCTTGCAGATGGACACCCATGAAATTTCGAAAAAGATGCGGGGTATGATAATCACAGCACCTGGTATTCCCAAGCGGTCTCCCAATCAGGTACTAAACAGGCCGCCCATGCTTGGCTTCCGGGATCGGACGAGATCGGACGAGATCAGGCCTTTTCAGGGTGGTATGGCCGTGAGCGGTACTGCTCTTGCAGATGGACACCCATGAAATGTCGAAAAAGATGCATGGCATGATGCTCACAGCACCTGGTATTCCCAAGCGGTCTCCCAATCAGGTGCTAACCAGGCCGACACATGCTGGGCTGCCGAGATCGGACGAGATCGGGCCTTTTCAGGGTGGTATGGCCGTGAGCGGTACTGCTCTTGCAGATGGACACCCATGAAATGTCGAAAATGATGCGGGGTATGATGCTCACAGCACCTGGTATTCCCAAGCGGTCTCCCAATCAGGTACTAAACAGGCCGAACCATGCTTGGCTTCCGAGATCGGACGAGATCGGGTCTTTCAGGGTGGTATGGCCGTGAGCAGTACTGCTTTTGCAGATGGACACCCATGAAATGTCGAAAAAGATGCGGGGTATGATGCTCACAGCACCTGGTATTCCCAAGCGGTCTCCCAATCAGGTACTAAACAGGCCGAACAATGCTTGGCTTCCGAGATCGGACGAGATCGGGCGAGATCGGGCCTTATCAGGGTAATATGGCCGTGAGCGGTACTGCTCTTGCAGATGGACACCCATGAAATGTCGAAAAAGAT
Organism: Stigmatopora nigra; assembly: GCF_051989575.1. Taxonomy (NCBI): domain Eukaryota; kingdom Metazoa; phylum Chordata; class Actinopteri; order Syngnathiformes; family Syngnathidae; genus Stigmatopora; species Stigmatopora nigra. The sequence continues at coordinate 3,001,512 of NW_027551603.1, forward strand.
GCGGGGTATGATGCTCACAGCACCTGGTATTCCCAAGCGGTCTCCCAATCAGGTACTAAACAGGCCGGACCATGATTGGCTTCCGAGATCGGACGAGATCGGGCGAGATCGGGCGAGATCAGGCCTTATCAGGGTGGTATGGCCGTGAGCGGTACTGCTCTTGCAGATGGACACCCATGAAATGTCGAAAAAGATGCGGGGCATGATGCTCACAGCACCTGGTATTCCCAAGCGGTCTCCCAATCAGGTACTAACCAGGCCGAACCATGCTTGGCTTCCTAGATCGGACGAGATCGGGCCTTTTCAGGGTGGTATGGCCGTGAGCGGTACTGTTCTTGCAGATGGACACCCATGAAATGTCGAAAAACATGCGGGGTATGATGCTCACAGCAACTGGTATTCTCAAGCGGTCTCCCAATCAGGTACTAACCAGGCCGAACCATGCTTGGCTTCCGAGATCGGGCGAGATCGGGCCTTTTCAGGGTGGTATGGCCGTGAGCGAAACTGCTCTTGCAGATGGACACCCATGAAATGTCGAAAAAGATGCGGGGTATGATGCTCACAGCACCTGGTATTCCCAAGCGGTCTCCCAATCAGGCACTAACCAGGCCGAACCATGCTTGGCTTCCGAGATCGGACGAGATCGGGCCTTTTCAGGGTGGTATGGCCGTGAGCGGTACTGCACTAGCAGATGGACACCCATGAAATGTCGAAAAAGATGCGGGGTATGATGCTCACAGCACCTGGTATTCCCAAGCGGTCTCCCAATCAGGTACTAACCAGGCCAAACCATGCTTGGCTGCCGAGATCGGACGAGATCGGGCGAGATCGGGCCTTATCAGGGTGGTATGGCCGTGAGCGGTACTGCTCTTGCAGATGGACACCCATGAAATGTCGAAAAAGATGCGGGGTCTGATGCTCACAGCACCTGGTATTCCCAAGCGGTCTCCCAATCAGGTACTAAACAGGCCGAACAATGCTTGGCTTCCGAGATCGGACGAGATCGGGCCTTTTCAGGGTGGTATGGCCGTGAGCGGTACTGCTTTTGCAGATGGACACCCATGAAATGTCGAAAAAGATGCGGGGTATGATGCTCACAGCACCTGGTATTCCCAAGCGGTCTCCCAATCAGGTACTAAACAGGCCGGACCATGCTTGGCTTCCGAGATCGGACGAGATCGGGCGAGATCGGGCCTTATCAGGGTGATATGGCCGTGAGCGGTACTGCTCTTGCAGATGGACATCCATGAAATGTCGAAAAAGATGCGGGGTATGATGCTCACAGCACCTGGTATTCCCAAGCGGTCTCCCAATCAGGTACTAAACAGGCCGGACCATGCTTGGCTTCCGAGATCGGACGAGATCGGGCGAGATCGGGCGAGATCAAGCCTTATCAGGGTGGTATGGCCGTGAGCGGTACTGCTCTTGCAGATGGACACCCATGAAATGTCGAAAAAGATGCGGGGTATGATGCTCACAGCACCTGGTATTCCCAAGCGGTCTCCCAATCAGGTACTAACCAGGCCGAACCATGCTTGGCTTCCGAGATCGGGCGAGATCGGGCCTTTTCAGGGTGGTATGGCCGTGAGCGGTACTGCACTAGCAGATGGACACCCATGAAATGTCGAAAAAGATGCGGGGTATGATGCTCACAGCACCTGGTATTCCCAAGCGGTCTCCCAATCAGGTACTAACCAGGCCGAACCATGCTTGGCTTCCTAGATCGGACGAGATCGGGCCTTTTCAGGGTGGTATGGCCGTGAGCGGTACTGCTCTTGCAGATGGACACCCATGAAATGTCGAAAAACATGCGGGGTATGATGCTCACAGCAACTGGTATTCCCAAGCGGTCTCCCAATCAGGTACTAACCAGGCCGAACCATGCTTGGCTTCCGAGATCGGATGAGATCGGGCCTTTTCAGGCTGGTATGGCCGTGAGCGATACTGCTCTTGCAGATGGACACCCATGAAATGTCGAAAAAGATGCGGGGTATGATGCTCACAGCACCTGGTATTCCCAAGGGGTCTCCCAATCAGGTACTAACCAGGCCGAACCATGCTTGGCTTCCGAGATCGGACGAGATCGGGCCTTTTCAGGGTGGTATGGCCGTGAGCGGTACTGCTCTTGCAGATGGACACCCATGAAATGTCGAAAAAGATGCGGGGCATGATGCTCACAGCACCTGGTATTCCCAAGCGGTCTCCCAATCAGGTACTAAACAGGCCGGACCATGCTTGGCTTCCGAGATCGGACGAGATCGGGCGAGATCGGGCGAGATCAGGCCTTATCAGGGTGGTATGGCCGTGAGCGGTACTGCTCTTGCAGATGGACACCCATGAAATGTCGAAAAAGATGCGGGGCATGATGCTCACAGCACCTGGTATTCCCAAGCGGTCTCCCAATCAGGTACTAACCAGGCCGAACCATGCTTGGCTTCCTAGATCGGACGAGATCGGGCCTTTTCAGGGTGGTATGGCCGTGAGCGGTACTGCTCTTGCAGATGGACACCCATGAAATGTCGAAAAACATGCGGGGTATGATGCTCACAGCAACTGGTATTCTCAAGCGGTCTCCCAATCAGGTACTAACCAGGCCGAACCATGCTTGGCTTCCGAGATCGGGCGAGATCGGGCCTTTTCAGGGTGGTATGGCCGTGAGCGAAACTGCTCTTGCAGATGGACACCCATGAAATGTCGAAAAAGATGCGGGGTATGATGCTCACAGCACCTGGTATTCCCAAGCGGTCTCCCAATCAGGTACTAACCAGGCCGAACCATGCTTGGCTTCCGAGATCGGACGAAAACGGGCCTTTTCAGGGTGGTATGGCCGTGAGCGGTACTGCACTAGCAGATGGACACCCATGAAATGTCGAAAAAGATGCGGGGTATGATGCTCACAGCACCTGGTATTCCCAAGCGGTCTCCCAATCAGGTACTAACCAGGCCAAACCATGCTTGGCTGCCGAGATCGGACGAGATCGGGCGAGATCGGGCCTTATCAGGGTGGTATGGCCGTGAGCGGTACTGCTCTTGCAGATGGACACCCATGAAATGTCGAAAAAGATGCGGGGTCTGATGCTCACAGCACCTGGTATTCCCAAGCGGTCTCCCAATCAGGTACTAAACAGGCCGAACAATGCTTGGCTTCCGAGATCGGACGAGATCGGGCCTTTTCAGGGTGGTATGGCCGTGAGCGGTACTGCTTTTGCAGATGGACACCCATGAAATGTCGAAAAAGATGCGGGGTATGATGCTCACAGCACCTGGTATTCCCAAGCGGTCTCCCAATCAGGTACTAAACAGGCCGGACCGTGCTTGGCTTCCGAGATCGGACGAGATCGGGCGAGATCGGGCCTTATCAGGGTGATATGGCCGTGAGCGGTACTGCTCTTGCAGATGGACACCCATGAAATGTCGAAAAAGATGCGGGGTATGATGCTCACAGCACCTGGTATTCCCAAGCGGTCTCCCAATCAGGTACTAAACAGGCCGGACCATGCTTGGCTTCCGAGATCGGACGAGATCGGGCGAGATCGGGCGAGATCAAGCCTTATCAGGGTGGTATGGCCGTGAGCGGTACTGCTCTTGCAGATGGACACCCATGAAATGTCGAAAAAGATGCGGGGTATGATGCTCACAGCACCTGGTATTCCCAAGCAGTCTCCCAATCAGGTACTAACCAGGCCGAACCATGCTTGGCTTCCGAGATCGGGCGAGATCGGGCCTTTTCAGGGTGGAATGGCCGTGAGCGGTACTGCACTAGCAGATGGACACCCATGAAATGTCGAAAAAGATGCGGGGTATGATGCTCACAGCACCTGGTATTCCCAAGCGGTCTCCCAATCAGGTACTAACCAGGCCGAACCATGCTTGGCTTCCTAGATCGGACGAGATCGGGCCTTTTCAGGGTGGTATGGCCGTGAGCGGTACTGCTCTTGCAGATGGACACCCATGAAATGTCGAAAAACATGCGGGGTATGATGCTCACAGCAACTGGTATTCCCAAGCGGTCTCCCAATTAGGTACTAACCAGGCCCAACCATGCTTGGCTTCCGAGATCGGATGAGATCGGGCCTTTTCAGGGTGGTATGGCCGTGAGCGATACTGCTCTTGCAGATGGACACCCATGAAATGTCGAAAAAGATGCGGGGTATGATGCTCACAGCACCTGGTATTCCCAAGCGGTCTCCCAATCAGGTACTAACCAGGCCGAACCATGCTTGGCTTCCGAGATCGGACGAGATCGGGCCTTTTCAGGGTGTTATGGCCGTGAGCGGTACTGCTTTTGCAGATGGACACCCATGAAATGTCGAAAAAGATGCGGGGTATGATGCTCACAGCACCTGGTATTCCCAAGCGGTCTCCCAACCAGGTACTAACCAGGCCGAACCATGCTTGGCTTCCAAAATTGGACGAGATCGGGCCTTTTCAGGGTGGTATGGCCGTGAGCGGTACCGCTCTTGCAGATGGACACCCATGAAATGTCGAAAAAGATGCGGGGTATGATGCTCACAGCACCTGGTATTCCCAAGCGGTCTCCCAATCAGGTACTAAACAGGCCGGACCATGCTTGGCTTCCGAGATCGGACGAGATCGGGCGAGATCGGGCCTTATCAGGGTGATATGGCCGTGAGCGGTACTGCTCTTGCAGATGGACATCCATGAAATGTCGAAAAAGATGCGGGGTATGATGCTCACAGCACCTGGTATTCCCAAGCGGTCTCCCAATCAGGTACTAAACAGGCCGGACCATGCTTGGCTTCCGAGATCGGACGAGATCGGGCGAGATCGGGCGAGATCAAGCCTTATCAGGGTGGTATGGCCGTGAGCGGTACTGCTCTTGCAGATGGACACCCATGAAATGTCGAAAAAGATGCGGGGTATGATGCTCACAGCACCTGGTATTCCCAAGCGGTCTCCCAATCAGGTACTAACCAGGCCGAACCATGCTTGGCTTCCGAGATCGGGCGAGATCGGGCCTTTTCAGGGTGGTATGGCCGTGAGCGGTACTGCACTAGCAGATGGACACCCATGAAATGTCGAAAAAGATGCGGGGTATGATGCTCACAGCACCTGGTATTCCCAAGCGGTCTCCCAATCAGGTACTAACCAGGCCGAACCATGCTTGGCTTCCTAGATCGGACGAGATCGGGCCTTTTCAGGGTGGTATGGCCGTGAGCGGTACTGCTCTTGCAGATGGACACCCATGAAATGTCGAAAAACATGCGGGGTATGATGCTCACAGCAACTGGTATTCCCAAGCGGTCTCCCAATCAGGTACTAACCAGGCCGAACCATGCTTGGCTTCCGAGATCGGATGAGATCGGGCCTTTTCAGGGTGGTATGGCCGTGAGCGATACTGCTCTTGCAGATGGACACCCATGAAATGTCGAAAAAGATGCGGGGTATGATGCTCACAGCACCTGGTATTCCCAAGGGGTCTCCCAATCAGGTACTAACCAGGCCGAACCATGCTTGGCTTCCGAGATCGGACGAGATCGGGCCTTTTCAGGGTGGTATGGCCGTGAGCGGTACTGCTCTTGCAGATGGACACCCATGAAATGTCGAAAAAGATGCGGGGCATGATGCTCACAGCACCTGGTATTCCCAAGCGGTCTCCCAATCAGGTACTAAACAGGCCGGACCATGCTTGGCTTCCGAGATCGGACGAGATCGGGCGAGATCGGGCGAGATCAGGCCTTATCAGGGTGGTATGGCCGTGAGCGGTACTGCTCTTGCAGATGGACACCCATGAAATGTCGAAAAAGATGCGGGGCATGATGCTCACAGCACCTGGTATTCCCAAGCGGTCTCCCAATCAGGTACTAACCAGGCCGAACCATGCTTGGCTTCCTAGATCGGACGAGATCGGGCCTTTTCAGGGTGGTATGGCCGTGAGCGGTACTGCTCTTGCAGATGGACACCCATGAAATGTCGAAAAACATGCGGGGTATGATGCTCACAGCAACTGGTATTCTCAAGCGGTCTCCCAATCAGGTACTAACCAGGCCGAACCATGCTTGGCTTCCGAGATCGGGCGAGATCGGGCCTTTTCAGGGTGGTATGGCCGTGAGCGAAACTGCTCTTGCAGATGGACACCCATGAAATGTCGAAAAAGATGCGGGGTATGATGCTCACAGCACCTGGTATTCCCAAGCGGTCTCCCAATCAGGTACTAACCAGGCCGAACCATGCTTGGCTTCCGAGATCGGACGAAAACGGGCCTTTTCAGGGTGGTATGGCCGTGAGCGGTACTGCACTAGCAGATGGACACCCATGAAATGTCGAAAAAGATGCGGGGTATGATGCTCACAGCACCTGGTATTCCCAAGCGGTCTCCCAATCAGGTACTAACCAGGCCAAACCATGCTTGGCTGCCGAGATCGGACGAGATCGGGCGAGATCGGGCCTTATCAGGGTGGTATGGCCGTGAGCGGTACTGCTCTTTCAGATGGACACCCATGAAATGTCGAAAAAGATGCGGGGTCTGATGCTCACAGCACCTGGTATTCCCAAGCGGTCTCCCAATCAGGTACTAAACAGGCCGAACAATGCTTGGCTTCCGAGATCGGACGAGATCGGGCCTTTTCAGGGTGGTATGGCCGTGAGCGGTACTGCTTTTGCAGATGGACACCCATGAAATGTCGAAAAAGATGCGGGGTATGATGCTCACAGCACCTGGTATTCCCAAGCGGTCTCCCAATCAGGTACTAAACAGGCCGGACCGTGCTTGGCTTCCGAGATCGGACGAGATCGGGCGAGATCGGGCCTTATCAGGGTGATATGGCCGTGAGCGGTACTGCTCTTGCAGATGGACACCCATGAAATGTCGAAAAAGATGCGGGGTATGATGCTCACAGCACCTGGTATTCCCAAGCGGTCTCCCAATCAGGTACTAAACAGGCCGGACCATGCTTGGCTTCCGAGATCGGACGAGATCGGGCGAGATCGGGCGAGATCAAGCCTTATCAGGGTGGTATGGCCGTGAGCGGTACTGCTCTTGCAGATGGACACCCATGAAATGTCGAAAAAGATGCGGGGTATGATGCTCACAGCACCTGGTATTCCCAAGCAGTCTCCCAATCAGGTACTAACCAGGCCGAACCATGCTTGGCTTCCGAGATCGGGCGAGATCGGGCCTTTTCAGGGTGGAATGGCCGTGAGCGGTACTGCACTAGCAGATGGACACCCATGAAATGTCGAAAAAGATGCGGGGTATGATGCTCACAGCACCTGGTATTCCCAAGCGGTCTCCCAATCAGGTACTAACCAGGCCGAACCATGCTTGGCTTCCTAGATCGGACGAGATCGGGCCTTTTCAGGGTGGTATGGCCGTGAGCGGTACTGCTCTTGCAGATGGACACCCATGAAATGTCGAAAAACATGCGGGGTATGATGCTCACAGCAACTGGTATTCCCAAGCGGTCTCCCAATTAGGTACTAACCAGGCCGAACCATGCTTGGCTTCCGAGATCGGATGAGATCGGGCCTTTTCAGGGTGGTATGGCCGTGAGCGATACTGCTCTTGCAGATGGACACCCATGAAATGTCGAAAAAGATGCGGGGTATGATGCTCACAGCACCTGGTATTCCCAAGCGGTCTCCCAATCAGGTACTAACCAGGCCGAACCATGCTTGGCTTCCGAGATCGGACGAGATCGGGCCTTTTCAGGGTGTTATGGCCGTGAGCGGTACTGCTATTGCAGATGGACACCCATGAAATGTCGAAAAAGATGCGGGGTATGATGCTCACAGCACCTGGTATTCCCAAGCGGTCTCCCAACCAGGTACTAACCAGGCCGAACCATGCTTGGCTTCCAAGATTGGACGAGATCGGGCCTTTTCAGGGTGGTATGGCCGTGAGCGGTACCGCTCTTGCAGATGGACACCCATGAAATGTCGAAAAAGATGCGGGGTATGATGCTCACAGCACCTGGTATTCCCAAGCGGTCTCCCAATCAGGTACTAAACAGGCTGAACCATGCTTGGCTTCCGATATCGGACGAGATCAGGCCTTTTCAGGGTGGTATGGCCGTGAGTAGTACTGCTCATGCAGATGGACACCCATGAAATGTCGAAAAAAATGCGGGGTATGATGCTCACAGCACCTGGTATTCCCAAGAGGTCTCCCAATCAGGTACTAACCAGGCCGAACCATGCTTGGCTTCCAAGATCGGACGAGATCGGGCCTTTACAGGGTGGTATGGCCGTGAGCGGTACTTCTCTTGCAGATGGACACCCATGAAATATCGAAAAATATGCGGGGTATGATGCTCACAGCACCTGGTATTCCCAAGCTGTCTCCCAATCAGGTACTAACCAGGCCGAACCATGCTTGGCTGCCGAGATCGGACGAGATCGGGCGAGACCGGACCTTTTCAGGGTGGTATGGCCGTGAGCGGTACTGCTCTTGCAGATGGACACCCATGAAATGTCGAAAAAGATGCGGGGTATGATGCTCACAGCACCTGGTATTCCCAAGCGGTCTCCCAATCAGGTACTAACCAGGCCGAACCATGCTTGGCTGCCGAGATCGGGCGAGATCGGGCGAGATCGGGCCTTTTCAGGGTGGTATGGCCGTGAGCGGTACTGCTCTTGCAGATGGACACCCATGAAATGTCGAAAAAGATGCGGGGTATGATGCTCACAGCACCTGGTATTCCCAAGCGGTCTCCCAATCAGGTACTAAACAGGCCGAACCATGCTTGGCTGCCGAGATCGGACGAGATCGGACGAGATCGGGCCTTATCAGGGTGGTATGGCCGTGAGCGGTACTGCACTAGCAGATGGACACCCATGAAATGTCGAAAAAGATGCGGGGTATGATGCTCACAGCACCTGGTATTCCCAAGCGGTCTCCCAATCAGGTACTAACCAGGCCGAACCATGATTGGCTTCCGAGATCAGACGAGATCGGGCCTTTTCAGGGTGGTATGGCCGTGAGCGGTACTGCTATTGCAGATGGACACCCATGAAATGTCGAAAAAGATGCGAGGTATGATGCTCACAGCACCTGGTATTCCCAAGCGGTCTCCCAATCAGGTACTAAACAGGCCGAACCATGCTTGGCTGCCGAGATCGGACGAAATCGGGCGAGATCGGGCCTTATCAGGGTGGTATGGCCGTGAGCGGTACTGCACTAGCAGATGGACACCCATGAAATGTCGAAAAAGATGCGGGGTATGATGCTCACAGCACCTGGTATTCCCAAGCGGTCTCCCAATCGGGTACTAACCAGGCCGAACCATGCTTGGCTGCCGAGATCGGACAAGATCGGGCGAGATCGGGCCTTATCAGGGTGGTATGGCCGTGAGCGGTACTGCTCTTGCAGATGGACATCCATGAAATGTCGAAAAAGATGCGGGGTATGATGCTCACAGCACCTGGTATTCCCAAGCGGTCTCCCAATCAGGTACTAAACAGGCCGAACCATGCTTGGCTTCCGAGATCGGACGAGATCGGGCCTTTTCAGGGTGGTATGGCCGTGAGCGGTACTGCACTAGCAGATGGACACCCATGAAATGTCGAAAAAGATGCGGGGTATGATGCTCACAGCACCTGGTATTCCCAAGCGGTCTCCCAATCAGGTACTAACCAGGCCGAACCATGCTTGGCTTCCGAGACCGGGCGAGATCGGGCCTTTTCAGGGTGGTATGGCCGTGAGCGGTACTGCACTTGCAGATGGACACCCATGAAATGTCGAAAAAGATGCGGGGTATGATGCTCACAGCACCTGGTATTCCCAAGCGGTCTCCCAATCAGGTACTAAACAGGCCGAACGATGCTTGGCTTCCGAGATCGGACGAGATCGGGCCTTTTCAGGGTGGTATGGCCGTGAGCGGTACTGCACTAGCAGATGGACACCCATGAAATGTCGAAAAAGATGCGGGGTATGATGCTCACAGCACCTGGTATTCCGAAGCGGTCTCCCAATCAGGTACTAAACAGGCCGAACCATGCTTGGCTGCCGAGATCGGACGAGACCGGGCCTTTTCAGGGTGGTATGGCCGTGAGCGGTACTGCACTAGCAGATGGACACCCATGAAATGTCGAAAAAGATGCGGGGTATGATGTTCACATCACCTGGTATTTCCAAGCGGTCTCCCAATCAGGTACTAACCAGGCCGAACCATGCTTGGCTTCCGAGATCGGACGAGATCGGGCCTTTTCAGGGTGGTATGGCCGTGAGCGGTACTGCACTAGCAGATGGACACCCATGAAATGTCGAAAAAGATGCGGGGTATGATACTCACAGCACCTGGTATTCCCAAGTGGTCTCCCAATCAGGTACTAACCAGGCCGAACCATGCTTGGCTGCCGAGATCGGACGAGATCGGGCGAGATCGGGCGAGATCGGGCCTTATCAGGGTGGTATGGCCGTGAGCGGTACTGCTCTAGCAGATGGACACCCATGAAATGTCGAAAAAGATGCGGGGTATGATGCTCACAGCACCTGGTATTCCCAAGCGGTCTCCCAATCAGGTACTAACCAGGCCGAACCATGCTTGACTTCCGAGATCGGACGAGATCGGGCCTTTTCAGGGTGGTATGGCCGTGAACAGTACTGCTCTTGCAGATGGACACCCATGAAATGTCGAAAAATATGCGGGGTATGACGCTCACAGCACCTGGTATTCCCAAGCGGTCTCCCAATCAGGTACTAACCAGGCCGAACAATGCTTGGCTGCCGAGATCGGACGAGATCGGGCCTTTTCAGGGTGGTATGGCCGTGAGCGGTACTGCTCTTGCAGATGGACACCCATGAAATGTCGAAAAAGATGCGGGGTATGATGCTCACAGCACCTGGTATTCCCAAGCGGTCTCCCAATCAGGTACTAAACAGGCCGAACAATGCTTGGCTGCCGAGATCGGACGAGATCGGACGAGATCGGGCCTTATCAGGGTGGTATGGCCGTGAGCGGTACTGCACTAGCAGATGGACACCCATGAAATGTCGAAAAAGATGCGGGGTATGATGCTCACAGCACCTGGTATTCCCAAGCGGTCTCCCAATCAGGTACTAAACAGGCCAGACCATGCTTGGCTTCCGAGATCGGACGAGATCGGGCGAGATCGGGCCTTATCAGGGTGGTATGGCCGTGAGCGGTACTGCTCTTGCAGATGGACACCCATGAAATGTCGAAAAAGATGCGGGGCATGATGCTCACAGCACCTGGTATTCCCAAGCGGTCTCCCAATCAGGTACTAACCAGGCCGAACCATGCTTGGCTTCCTAGATCGGACGAGATCGGGCCTTTTCAGGGTGGTATGGCCGTGGGCGGTACTGCTCTTGCAGATGGACACCCATGAAATGTCGAAAAACATGCGGGGTATGATGCTCACAGCAACTGGTATTCTCAAGCGGTCTCCCAATCAGGTACTAACCAGGCCGAACCATGCTTGGCTTCCGAGATCGGGCGAGATCGGGCCTTTTCAGGGTGGTATGGCCGTGAGCGAAACTGCTCTTGCAGATGGACACCCATGAAATGTCGAAAAAGATGCGGGGTATGATGCTCACAGCACCTGGTATTCCCAAGCGGTCTCCCAATCAGGTACTAACCAGGCCGAACCATGCTTGGCTTCCGAGATCGGACGAGATCGGGCCTTTTCAGGGTGGTATGGCCGTGAGCGGTACTGCACTAGCAGATGGACACCCATGAAATGTCGAAAAAGATGCGTGGTATGATGCTCACAGCACCTGGTATTCCCAAGCGGTCTCTCAATCAGGTACTAACCAGGCCAAACCATGCTTGGCTGCCGAGATCGGACGAGATCGGGTGAGATCGGGCCTTATCAGGGTGGTATGGCCGTGAGCGGTACTGCTCTTGCAGATGGACACCCATGAAATGTCGAAAAAGATGCGGGGTCTGATGCTCACAGCACCTGGTATTCCCAAGCGGTCTCCCAATCAGGTACTAAACAGGCCGAACAATGCTTGGCTTCCGAGATCGGACGAGATCGGGCCTTTTCAGGGTGGTATGGCCGTGAGCGGTACTGCTTTTGCAGATGGACACCCATGAAATGTCGAAAAAGATGCGGGGTATGATGCTCACAGCACCTGGTATTCCCAAGCGGTCTCCCAATCAGGTACTAAACAGGCCGGACCATGCTTGGCTTCCGAGATCGGACGAGATCGGGCGAGATCGGGCCTTATCAGGGTGATATGGCCGTGAGCGGTACTGCTCTTGCAGATGGACACCCATGAAATGTCGAAAAAGATGCGGGGTATGATGCTCACAGCACCTGGTATTCCCAAGCGGTCTCCCAATCAGGTACTAAACAGGCCGGACCATGCTTAGCTTCCGAGATCGGACGAGATCGGGCGAGATCGGGCGAGATCAAGCCTTATCAGGGTGGTATGGCCGTGAGCGGTACTGCTCTTGCAGATGGACACCCATGAAATGTCGAAAAAGATGCGGGGTATGATGCTCACAGCACCTGGTATTCCCAAGCGGTCTCCCAATCAGGTACTAACCAGGCCGAACCATGCTTGGCTTCCGAGATCGGGCGAGATCGGGCCTTTTCAGGGTGGTATGGCCGTGAGCGGTACTGCACTAGCAGATGGACACCCATGAAATGTCGAAAAAGATGCGGGGTATGATGCTCACAGCACCTGGTATTCCCAAGCGGTCTCCCAATCAGGTACTAACCAGGCCGAACCATGCTTGGCTTCCTAGATCGGACGAGATCGGGCCTTTTCAGGGTGGTATGGCCGTGAGCGGTACTGCCCTTGCAGATGGACACCCATGAAATGTCGAAAAACATGCGGGGTATGATGCTCACAGCAACTGGTATTCCCAAGCGGTCTCCCAATCAGGTACTAACCAGGCCGAACCATGATTGGCTTCCGAGATCAGACGAGATCGGGCCTTTTCAGGGTGGTATGGCCGTAAGCGGTACCGCTTTTGCAGATGGACACCCATGAAATGTCGAAAATGATGCGGGGTATGATGCTCACAGCACCTGGTATTCCCAAGCGGTCTCCCAATCAGGTACTAAACAGGCCGAACCATGCTTGGCTTCCGAGATCGGACGAGATCGGGCCTTTTCAGGGTGGTATGGCCGTGAGCGGTACTGCACTAGCAGATGGACACCCATGAAATGTCGAAAAAGATGCGGGGTATGATGCTCACAGCACCTGGTATTCCCAAGCGGTCTCCCAATCAGGTACTAACCAGGCCGAACTATGCTTGGCTTCCGAGACTGGACGAGATCGGGCTTTTTCAGGGTGGTATGGCCGTGAGCGGTACTGCTCTTGCAGATGGACACCCATGAGCTAAAGTATTAATTCGACCTTCTACACCTGCTACCCAAATCAATTGGGATTTGACATTATTCAAAGTCAGTTGGAATATTCAGGTTATAAAAGAGGGGGGAAAAGGCAGGAATATATACAGCTATGTTTTACTTTTGTGCATTTCAGGCCAAATTGGTATTTGTCTTTGAGTCAGCAATAATAACAAAGGAGTAAAGTCAGCTTGATTGCAGTAAGACTTTTTGCACTCTATACACTCAATTTTCACATGTTGTTTTACTTCTGGACGCTGCAAATGGACTGCACATCTGTTGCATCGTGTGTATATATGTGTATTACCGTACTTTGAATTTTGATTTAAACCTTTACAACCCAACTGCCTCAGATCAAGCAATTATAATGTTAAGTAGTAGATGTTTAAAAAAAGCACCAAATGCAAAAAGATAACAAAATAACAATACTAAATAGTCAAATAAGCAACTCCATTATTCTTTTAGAGAAAATATCTCAGCGGGGTCAAGTCATTCAATTCAAATCGACTGGTAATCAGATTCAATTAAAGACTAACCGATTGGGTGCAATGTTGTAGTGGCAGCACAACTAAATGAATTCACTGAATTTAAATGGGATTTATAAGTGTTTTCACATTTTATACTGTAAAACAAAAAATCACATAGGATTTATGGTTAAACACTGGAGCTACAGAATTTGACCAGAAATTACATTCAATTGGTATAGCACTTCAATAACCACCAATTTATTGGAACACTATTGTAGATTTTTCATTTCACTGAAACTAAAATTATATTGCTCCACCACCACATGCACACACCCCTTTTTTACTGTATAACTCTAGCAACCACAAGTATTTTATTTTTATTTTTTTAAGAAGAAAATGACTGACTATTCTTCTGTCTGTTCAGATATCACTACTTTTACATGATAAGAGAAGTAATTTTTAAAGAAGGCTCAGCAAAATACCCAGCATTCAATAGTACTGGCATGCTGGATCTTGCAAACTACACTCCTCAACTGCACGGAAAAAAAATAGAAAAAAACAGTCATACATTGTCTGCAGTACTTTCCACTCATTCGCTTACACTTTGTACTCCATCCTTTCTACACAAAAAGCATCATCCCGCTGTTACAGAGTAAAGAAGGTTGCACAGAGTCCTTTTCTTGCTGTTCTGTCTCTTTAGAACAGAAGGACACTTTGCGCTTCACAGAATGCAAGTCTACAAGTACTGCTGCTTAGATGTGGTTGAATGTTAGGCCCCTAAGAAATACATGTGAAGCAACAGCAATGCTTTACAAGGTGTCTATTGTTTATATAAATAAACATAAAACAGGTTACGAAAACATGCTGTAAAATCCAAATCATATTTTATCATAGTTTCACATGCTTAAACTAATAGTAATTGTTTAGTATAAATGATCGTCATGTGAAAGACATTGTTTAGTATTCTTTCATTCATTCATTCTCTCAACCGCTTATCCTCACAAGGGTCACGGGGGGTGCTAAGGCCTATCCCAGCTATCTACGGGCACCAGGCGGGGGACAAAAGAATGAACATAATTTAAAGTAATTGCTCTACAGTTGTACTGCATACCGGAGGTCATTTAATTCATTCAGATCAAGAACCTCAAATAACATATCGGCTGGTATTGTTGGAGATGGAAATCCAACTCATTTTATCTCTGAGGGCTAGCTGCGAATGCACTTGCATTATGTCAGTAAAATTCTAGAAATCATAGCGAAAGGGTTATTTTTCAAGAAAATCTGTTCCCGAAAGACCGACAAATTGTCTTTATTTGATGCTCTTGTCAGGAGTGGTTGGATTGCCTTTCCTGGCATGACGTCACGATAACTATCAGCTGTCACTAATTACGTGATTAGATTATTTTTGGCGTCACTGGACAAGGTCCAAGTGGACATGGGGAAGCTGGAGCACCTCTTTGAGTCCAGGGCCAAAGAGACGCCATGGGCCAAGAAAGCGCCAGAGAGCAAAAAGTCCGAGATCCTGGTTCTGGACTCCAAGCGGAGCACCGCCATCAACATCGGGATGACGGTCCTGCCCGCCGTTCACGTCATCAAGAGCGCCATCCTCAACTTTGACGACTTTGCCATCAACAAGGAGGGTGTGGAGAAGATCCTGAGCATGACGCCCACAGAGGAGGAGAAGCAGAAGATCCGCGAGGCTCGCTCGGCCAATCCCGACGTTCCCCTGGGGACGGCCGAGGAATTCCTCTCGGGCCTGGCTTCCGTCAGCGCCTTGACCCCCCGCCTGCAGCTGTGGTCTTTCAAACTCAACTATGAGGCACTCGAGCAGGAGATCGCCGAGCCCCTGTTTGACCTGAAGTTGGGCATGGAGCAGCTGGCCGGCAACCGGACCTTCAAGAAGATCCTGGCCACGCTGCTGGCCGTGGGGAACTTCCTCAACGGGTGTCCTCCTCACCAGAATCTTCAGGCTCCCTCCATGGTGAATCAATTCCTCTGGGCATAGGCATAAGATAACTTGGGCGCTCTCTGGTGGTTGTACGCACCTGGGCATCATGATGAAACGGTAAAGGCTTCCCAGGGCGACGTGCATAGCAGTGGTGGGGCGTATGAGTACGCTGCGGCTCTAACTCTTCTACCAGCTGTGGCTCATCTCTAGAAATGATGTGCCTGAGAGCCCCGCACCACGGTGTGTCCATTACAAAATTCCTAAACGATTCTGAGGGGTTTCTTATACATTCCAAGCAGTCCGGTGTCTTCGAGGTGGATGGTTTGCGTCGCCGAGTGCGTCGGCGCGAGCGTGGGTGGCGCTCCGCTGGGTCCATAATGGTTGGATCGTGCTGTTACGATTTCGCCGCGTAGTGCGACGCGATCGTAGGGTAAGTTGAACCCAGATGCAGAGTCGCCGAAGTAATTGGAAAGGTGAGGCAGATCTGTAGCTCTTGTTGGTTGATTTAATAAACGGGGTAACATAACTTAAACAACTTGGCTTGACCACTCATTACAAACGAACTGAACATGCGGCGTGGCGTCAATGGAAACAGCAATTACTACGAGGATTAACAGGAAACGAAACCAGAACTTAACCAGTCGATCCAACCGCGTCCACAGAAAATCATAATGCTTAAATACCAAAAATAATCTAATCACGTAATTAGTGACAGCTGATAGTTATCGTGACGTCATGCCAGGAAAGGCAATCCAACCACTCCTGACAGCTCTGAGTGATTTTGGATCCTTTGTTTCTCCCCCAAGTAATGAGGACATGTTCTTTTTAAGATAGCTCTCCATCTAAGTCCTACTATAGGTCCAGTCTTGGTAAAAGGTGCATGATGACAACTGATCTATCTGAAATCCAGAATTTGATCTGGATTTCAGATAGATCACCCATGAAATGTCGAAAAAGATGCGGGGCATGATGCTCACAGCACCTGGTATTCCCAAGCGGTCTCCCAATCAGGTACGAACCAGGCCGAACCTTGCTTGGCTTCTGAGATCGGACGAGATCGGGCCTTTTCAGGGTGGTATGGCCGTGAGCGGTACTGCTCTTGCAGATGGACACCCATGAAATGTCGAAAAAGATGCGGGGTATGATGCTCACAGCACCTGGTATTCCGAAGCGGTCTCCCAATCAGGTACTAAACAGGCCGAACCATGCTTGGCTGCCGAGATCGGACGAGATCGGGCCTTTTCAGGGTGGTATGGCCGTGAGCGGTACTGCACTAGCAGATGGACACCCATGAAATGTCGAAAAAGATGCAGGGTATGATGCTCACAGCACCTGGTATTTCCAAGCGGTCTCCCAATCAGGTACTAACCAGTCCGAACCATGCCTGGCTTCCGAGATAGGACGAGATCGGGCCTTTTCAGGGTGGTATGGCCGTGAGCGGTACTGCACTAGCAGATGGACACCCATGAAATGTCGAAAAAGATGCGGGGTATGATGCTCACAGCACCTGGTATTCCCAAGCGGTCTCCCAATCAGGTACTAACCAGGCCGAACCATGCTTGGCTGCCAAGATCGGGCGAGATCGGGCCTTTTCAGGGTGGTATGGCCGTGAGCGGTACTGCTCATGCAGATGGACACCCATTAAATGTCGAAAAAGATGCGGGGTATGATGCTCACAGCACCTGGTATTTCCAAGCGGTCTCCCAATCAGGTACTAACCAGGCCGAACCATGCTTGGCTTCCGAGATCGGACAATCGGGCCTTTTCAGGGTGGTATGGCCGTGAGCGGTACTGCACCACCAGATGGACACCCATGAAATGTCGAAAAAGATGCGGGGTATGATGCTCACAGCACCTGGTATTCCCAAGCGGTTTCCCAATCAGCTACTAACCAGGCCGAACCATGCTTGGCTTCCGAAATCGGACGAGATCGGGCCTTTTCAGGGTGGTATGGCCGTGAGCGGTGCTGCACTAGCAGATGGACACCAATGAAATGCCGAAAAAGATGAGGGGTATGATGCTCACAGCACCTGGTATTCCCAAGCGGTCTCCCAATCAGGTACTAACCAGGCTGAACCATGCTTGGCTTCCGAGATCGGACGAGATCGGGCTTTTTCAGGGTGGTATGGCCGTGAGCGGTACTGCTCTTGCAGATGGACACCCATGAAATGTCGAAAAAGATGCGGGGTATGATGCTCACAGCACCTGGTATTCCCAAGCGGTCTCCCAATCAGGTACTAAACAGGCCGAACCATGCTTGGCTGCCGAGATCGGACGAGATCGGGCCTTTTCAGGGTGGTATGGCCGTGAGCGGTACTGCACTAGCAGATGGACACCCGTGAAATGTCGAAAAAGATGCGGGGTATGATGCTCACAGCACCTGGTATTCCCAAGCGGTCTCCCAACCAGGTACTAACCAGGCTGAACCATGCTTGACTTCCGAGATCGAACGAGATCGGGCCTTTTCAGGGTGGTATGGCCGTGAGCGTTACTGCTTTTGCAGATGGACACCCATGAGATGTCGAAAAAGATGCAGGGTATGATGCTCACAGTACCTGGTATTCCCAAGCGGTCTCCCAATCAGGTACTAACCAGGCCGAACCATGCTTGGCTTCCGAGTTCGGACGAGATCGGGCCTTTTCAGGGTGGTATGGCCGTGAGCGGTATTGTCTTTGCAGATGGACACCCATGAAATGTCGAAAAAGATGCGGGGTATGATGCTCACAGCACCTGGTATTCCCAAGCGGTCCCCCAATCAGGTACTAACCAGGCCGAAACATGCTTGGCTTCCGAGATCGGGCGAGATCGGGCCTTTTCAGGGTGGTATGGCCGTGAGCGGTACTGCTTTTGCAGATGGACACCCATGAAATGTCGAAAAAGATGCGGGGTATGATGCTCACAGCACGTGGTATTCCCAAGCGGTCTCCCAATCAGGTACTAACCAGGCCGAACAATGCTTGGCTGCCGAGATCGGACGAGATCGGACGAGATCGGGCCTTTTCAGGGTGGTATGGCTGTGAGCGGTACTGCACTAGCAGATGGACACCCATGAAATGTCGAAAAAGATGCGGGGTATGATGCTCACAGCACCTGGTATTCCCAAGCGGTCTCCCAATCAGGTACTAACCAGGTCGAACAATGCTTGGCTTCCTAGATCGGACGAGATCGGACGAGATCAGGCCTTTTCAGGGTGGTATGGCCGTGAGCGGTACTGCACTAGCAGATGGACACCCATGAAATGTCGAAAAAGATGCGGGGTATGATGCTCACAGCACCTGGTATTCCCAAGCGGTCTCCCAATTAGGTACTAACCAGGCCGATCCATGTTTGGCTTCCGAGATCGGACGAGATCGGACGAGATCGGGCCTTTTCAGGGTGGTATGGCCGTGAGCGGTACTGCACTAGCAGATGGACACCCATGAAATGTCGAAAAAGATGCGGGGTATGATGCTCACAGCACCTGGTATTCCCAAGCGGTCTCCCAATCAGGTACTAACCAGGCCGAACCATGCTTGGCTTCCTAGATCGGGCGAGATCGGGCCTTTTCAGGGTGGTATGGCCATGAGCAGTACTGCTTTTGCAGATGGACACCCATGAAATGTCGAAAAAGATGCGGGGAATGATGCTCACAGCACCTGGTATTCCCAAGTGGTCTCCCAATCAGGTACTTACCAGGCCGAACCATGCTTGCCTTCCGAAATCGGAGGAGATTGGGCCTTTTCAGGGTGGTATGGCCGTGAGCGGTACTACTCTTGCAGATGGACACCCATGAAATGTCGAAAAAGATGCGGGGCAAGATGCTCACAGCACCTGGTATTCCCAAGCGGTCTCCCAATCAGGTACTAAACAGGCGGAACCCTGCTTGGCTTCCGAGATTGGACGAGATCGGGCCTTTTCAGGGTGGTATGGCCGTGAGCGGTACTGCACTAGCAGATGGACACCCATGAAATGTCGAAAAAGATGCGGGGTATGATGTTCACAGCACCTGGTATTCCCAAGCGGTCTCCCAATCAGGTACTAACCAGGCCAAACCATGCTTGGCTGCCGAGATCGGACGAGATCGGGCGAGATCGGGCCTTATCAGGGTGGTATGGCCGTGAGCGGTACTGCTTTGCAGATGGACACCCATGAAATGTCGAAAAAGATGCGGGGTATGATGCTCACAGCACCTGGTATTCCCAAGCGGTCTCCCAATCAGGTACTAAACAGGCCGAACCATGCTTGGCTTCCGAGATCGGGCGAGATCGGGCCTTTTCAGGGTGGTATGGCCGTGAGCAATACTGCTCTTGCAGATGGACACCCATGAAATGTCGAAAAAGATGCGGGGTATGATGCTCACAGCACCTGGTATTCCCAAGCGGTCTCCCAATCAGGTACTAAACAGGCCGAACGATGCTTGGCTTCCAAGATCGGACGAGATCGGGCCTTTTCAGGGTGGTATGGCCGTGAGCGGTACCGCTCTTGCAGATGGACACCCATGAAATGTCGAAAAAGATGCGGGGTATGATGCTCACAGCACCTGGTATTCCCAAGCGGTCTCCCAATCAGGTACTAAACAGGCCGAACCATGCTTGGCTGCCGAGACAGGACGAGATCGGGCCTTTTCAGGGTGGTATGGCCGTGAGCGGTACTGCACTAGCAGATGGACACCCATGAAATGTCGAAAAAGATGCGGGGTATGATGCTCACAGCACCTGGTATTCCCAAGCGGTCTCCCAACCAGGTACTAACCAGGCCGAACCATGCTTGGCGTCCCAGATCGAACGAGATCAGGCCTTTTCAGGGTGGTATGGCCGTGAGCAGTACTGCTCTTGCAGATGGACACCCATGAAATGTCGAAAAAGATGCAGGGTATGATGCTCACAGAACCTGGTATTCCCAAGCGGTCTCCCAATCAGGTACTAACCAGGCCGAACAATGCTTGGCTTCCGAGATCGGACGAGATCGGGCCTTTTCAGGGTGGTATAGCCGTGAGCGGTACAGCTTTTGCAGATGGACACCCATGAAATGTCGAAAAAGATGCGGGGTATGATGCTCACAGCACCTGGTATTCCCAAGCGGTCTCCCAATCAGGTACTAACCAGGCCGATCCATGCTTGGCTTCCGAGATCGGGGGAGATCGGGCCTTTTCAGGGTGGTATGGCCGTGAGCGGTACTGCACCTGCAGATGGACACCCATGAAATGTCGAAAAAGATGCGGGGTATGATGCTCACAGCACCTGGTATTCCCAAGCGGTCTCCCAATCAGGTACTAAACAGGCCGAACCATGCTTGGCTTCCAAGATCGGACGAGATCGGGCCTTTTCAGGGTGGTATGGCCGTAAGCGGTACCGCTTTTGCAGATGGACACCCATGAAATGTCGAAAAAGATGCGGGGTATGATGCTCACAGCACCTGGTATTCCCAAGCGGTCTCCCAATCAGGTACTAAACAGGCCGAACCATGCTTGGCTGCCGAGATCGGACGAGATCGGGCCTTTTCAGGGTGGTATGGCCGTGAGCGGTACTGCACTAGCAGATGGACACCCATGAAATGTCGAAAAAGATGCGGGGTATGATGCACACAGCACCTGGTATTCCCAAGCGGTCTCCCAACCAGGTACTAACCAGGCCGAACCATGCTTGACTTCCGAGATCGGACGAGATCGGGCCTTTTCAGGGTGGTACGGCCGTGAGCGGTACTGCTCTTGCAGATGGACACCCATGAAATGTCGAAAAAGATGCGGGGTATGATGCTCACAGCACCTGGTATTCCCAAGCAGTCTCCCAATCAGGTACTAACCAGGCCGAACCATGCTTGGCTTCCGAGATCGGGCGAGATCGGGCCTTTTCAGGGTGGTATGGCCGTGAGCGATACTGCTCCTGCAGATGGACACCCATGAAATGTCGAAAAAGATGCGGGGTATGATGCTCACAGCACCTGGTATTCCCAAACGGTCTCCCAATCAGGTACTAAACAGGCCGATCCATGCTTGGCTTCCAAGATCGGACGAGATCGGGCCTTTTCAGGGTGGTATGGCCATTAGCGGTCCCGCTCTTGCAGATGGACACCCATGAAATGTCGAAAAAGATGCGGGGTATGATGCTCACAGCACCTGGTATTCCCAAGCGGTCTCCCAATCAGGTACTAAACAGGCCGAACCATGCTTGGCTGCCGAGACAGGACGAGATCGGGCCTTTTCAGGGTGGTATGGCCGTGAGCGGTACTGCACTAGCAGATGGACACCCATGAAATGTCGAAAAAGATGCGGGGTATGATGCTCACAGCACCTGGTATTCCCAAGCGGTCTCCCAACCAGGTACTAACCAGGCCGAACCATGCTTGGCTTCCCAGATCGAACGAGATCGGGCCTTTTCAGGGTGGTATGGCCGTGAGCGGTACTGCTTTTGCAGATGGACACCCATGAAATGTCGAAAAAGATGCGGGGTATGATGCTCACAGCACCTGGTATTCCCAAGCGGTCTCCCAATCAGGTACTAACCAGGCCGATCCATGCTTGGCTTCCGAGATCGGGCGAGATCGGGCCTTTTCAGGGTGGTATGGCCGTGAGCGGTACTGCTCTTGCAGATGGACACCCATGAAATGTCGAAAAAGATGCGGGGTATGATGCTCACAGCACCTGGTATTCCCAAGCGGTCTCCCAATCAGGTACTAAACAGGCCGAACCATGCTTGGCTTCCAAGATCGGACGAGATCGGGCCTTTTCAGGGTGGTATGGCCGTAAGCGGTACCACTTTTGCAGATGGACACCCATGAAATGTCGAAAAAGATGCGGGGTATGATGCTCACAGCACCTGGTATTCCCAAGCGGTCTCCCAATCAGGTACTAACCAGGCCGAACCATGCTTGACTGCCGAGATCGGACGAGATCAGGCGAGATCGGGCCTTATCAGGGTGGTATGGCCGTGAGCGGTACTGCTCTTGCAGATGGACACCCATGAAATGTCGAAAAAGATGCGGGGTATGATGCTCACAGCACCTGGTTTTCCCAAGCGGTCTCCCAATCAGGTCCTAACCAGGCCGAACGATGCTTGGCTTCCGAGATCGGACGAGATCGGGCCTTTTCAGGGTGGTATGGCCGTGAGCGGTACTGCACTAGCAGATGGACACCCATGAAATGTCGAAAAAGATTCGGGGTATGATGCTCACAGCACCTGGTATTCCCAAGCGGTCTCCCAATCAGGTACTAACCAGGCCGAACCATGCTTGGCTTCCGAGATCGGACGAGATCGGGCCTTTTCAGGGTGGTATGGCCGTGAACGGTACTGCTCTTGCAGATGGACACCCATGAAATGTCGAAAAAGATGCGGGGTATGACGCTCACAGCACCTGGTATTCCCAAGCGGTCTCCCAATCAGGTACTAACCAGGCCGAACAATGCTTGGCTGCCGAGATCGGACGAGATCGGGCCTTTTCAGGGTGGTATGGCCGTGAGCGGTACTGCTCTTGCAGATGGACACCCATGAAATGTCGAAAAAGATGCGGGGTATGATGCTCACAGCACCTGGTATTCCCAAGCGGTCTCCCAATCAGGTACTAACCAGGCCGAACCATACTTGGCTTCCGAGTTCGGACGAGAATCGGGCTTTTTCAGGGTGGTATGGCCGTGAACGATACTGCTCTCGCAGATGGACACCCATGAAATGTCGAAAAAGATGCGGGGTATGACGCACACAGCACCTGGTATTCCCAAGCGGTCTCCCAATCAGGTACTAACCAGGCTGAACCATGCTTGGCTTCCGAGATCGGACGAGATCGGGCCTTTTCAGGGTGGTATGGCCGTGAGCGGTACTGCTCCCGCAGATGGACACCCATGAAATGTCGAAAAAGATGCGGGGTATGATGCTCACAGCACCTGGTATTCCCAAGCGGTCTCCCAACCAGGTACTAACCAGGCCGAACCATGCTTGGCTTCCGAGATCGGACGAGATCGGGCCTTTTCAGGGTGGTATGGCCGTGAGCGGTACTGCTCTTGCAGATGGACACCCATGAAATGTCGAAAAAGATGCAGGGTATGATGCTCACAGCACCTGGTATTCCCAAGCGGTCTCCCAATCAGGTACTAACCAGGCCGAACCATGCTTGGCTTCCGAGATCGGGCCTTTTCAGGGTGGTATGGCCGTGAGCGGTACTGCTTTGCAGATGGACACCCATGAAATGTCGAAAAAGATGCGGGGTATGATGCTCACAGCACCTGGTATTCCCAAGCGGTCTCCCAATCAGGTACTAAACAGGCCGAACCATGCTTGGCTTCCAAGATCGGACGAGATCGGGCCTTTTCAGGGTGGTATGGCCATGAGCGGGTCCGCTCTTGCAGATGGACACCCATGAAATGTCGAAAAAGATGCGGGGTATGATGCTCACAGCACCTGGTATTCCCAAGCGGTCTCCCAATCAGGTACTAAACAGGCCGAACCATGCTTGGCTGCCGAGACAGGACGAGATCGGGCCTTTTCAGGGTGGTATGGCCGTGAGCGGTACTGCACTAGCAGATGGACACCCATGAAATGTCGAAAAAGATGCGGGGTATGATGCTCACAGAACCTGGTATTCCCAAGCGGTCTCCCAACCAGGTACTAACCAGGCCGAACGATGCTTGGCTTCCGAGATCGGACGAGATCGGGCCTTTTCAGGGTGGTATGGCCGTGAGCGGTACTGCTCTTGCAGATGGACACCCATGAAATGTCGAAAAAGATGCGGGGTATGATGCTCACAGCACCTGGTATTCCCAAGCGGTCTCCCAATCAGGTACTAACCAGGCCGAACCATGCTTGGCTGCCGAGATCGGACGAGATCGGACGAGATCGGGCCTTATCAGGGTGGTATGGCCGTGAGCGGTACTGCTCTTGCAGATGGACACCCATGAAATGTCGAAAAAGATGCGGGGTATGATGCTCACAGGACCTGGCATTCCCAAGCGGTCTCCCAATCAGGTACTAACCAGGCCGAACCATGCTTGGCTGCTGAGATCGGACGAGATCGGGCGAGATCGGGCCTTATCAGGGTGGTATGGCCGTGAGCGGTACTGCTCTTGCAGATGGACACCCATGAAATGTCGAAAAAGATGCGGGGTATGATGCTCACAGCACCTGGTATTCCCAAGCGGTCTCCCAATCAGGTACTAACCAGGCTGAACCATGCTTGGCTGCCGAGATCGGACGAGATCGGGCCTTATCAGGGTGGTATGGCCGTGAGCGGTACACTGCTTGCAGATGGACACCCATGAAATGTCGAAAAAGATGCGGGGTATGATGCTCACAGCACCTGGTATTCCCAAGCGGTCTCCCAATCAGGTACTAACCAGGCCGAACCATGCTTGGCTGCCGAGATCGGACGAGATCGGGCCTTTTCAGGGTGGTATGGCCGTGGGCGGTACTGCACTAGCAGATGGACACCCATGAAATGTCGAAAAAGATGCGGGGTATGACGCTCACAGCACCTGGTATTCCCAAGCGGTCTCCCAATCAGGTACTAAACAGGCCGAACCATGCTTGGCTTCCGAGATCGGACGAGATCGGACCTTTTCAGGGTGGTATGGCCGTGAGCGGTACTGCTCATGCAGATGGACACCCATGAAATGTCGAAAAAGATGCGGGGTATGATGCTCACAGCACCTGGTATTCCCAAGCGGTCTCCCAATCAGGTACTAAACAGGCCGAACCATGCTTGGCTTCCGAGATCGGGCCTTTTCAGGGTGGTATGGCCGTGAGCGGTACTGCACTAGCAGATGGTCACCCATGAAATGTCGAAAAAGATGCGGGGTATGATGCTCACAGCACCTGGTATTCCCAAGCGGTCTCCCAATCAGGTACTAACCAGGCCGAACGATGCTTGGCTTCCGAGATCGGACGAGATCGGGCCTTTTCAGGGTGGTATGGCCGTGAGCGGTACTGCATTAGCAGATGGACACCCATGAAATGTCGAAAAAGATTCGGGGTATGATGCTCACAGCACCTGGTATTCCCAAGCGGTCTCCCAATCAGGTACTAACCAGGCCGAACCATGCTTGGCTTCCGAGATCGGACGAGATCGGGCCTTTTCAGGGTGGTATGGCCGTGAACGGTACTGCTCTTGCAGATGGACACCCATGAAATGTCGAAAAAGATGCGGGGTATGACGCTCACAGCACCTGGTATTCCCAAGCGGTCTCCCAATCAGGTACTAACCAGGCCGAACAATGCTTGGCTGCCGAGATCGGACGAGATCGGGCCTTTTCAGGGTGGTATGGCCGTGAGCGGTACTGCTCTTGCAGATGGACACCCATGAAATGTCGAAAAAGATGCGGGGTATGATGCTCACAGCACCTGGTATTCCCAAGCGGTCTCCCAATCAGGTACTAACCAGGCCGAACCATGCTTGGCTTCCGAGATCGGACGAGATCGGGCCTTTTCAGGGTGGTATGGCCGTGAGCGGTACTGCTCCCGCAGATGGACACCCATGAAATGTCGAAAAAGATGCAGGGTATGATGCTCACAGCACCTGGTATTCCCAAGCGGTCTCCCAATCAGGTACTAACCAGGCCGATCCATGCTTGGCTTCCGAAATCGGGCGAGATCGGGCCTTTTCAGGGTGGTATGGCCGAGAGCGGTACTGCTCTTGCAGATGGACACCCATGAAATGTCGAAAAAGATGCGGGGTATGATGCTCACAGCACCTGGTATTCCCAAGCGGTCTCCCAATCAGGTACTAAACAGGCCGAACCATGCTTGGCTTCCAAGATCGGACGAGATCGGGCCTTATCAGGGTGGTATGGCCGAGAGCGGTACTGCTCTTGCAGATGGACACCCATGAAATGTCGAAAAAGATGCGGGGTATGATGCTCACAGCACCTGGTATTCCCAAGCGGTCTCCCAATCAAGTACTAACCAGGCCGAACCATGCTTGGCTTCTGAGATCGGACGAGCTCGGGCCTTTTCAGGGTGGTATGGCCGTGAGCGGTACTGCTCTTGCAGATGGACACCCATGAAATGTCGAAAAAGATGCGGGGTATGATGCTCACAGCAACTGGTATTCCCAAGCGGTCTCCCAATCAGGTACTAACCAGGCCGAACAATGCTTGGCTTCCGAGATCAGACGAGATCGGGCCTTTACAGGGTGGTATGGCCGTGAGCGGTGTCAGGTTTAGAACCATATACATTCAATAATTCGGATCAGAGGTAGCACACGCAGAGTCGGCTTGATGAGATTTTCAAAGACATCAGCTGAGGGAGGGGTCGGGAGGTGCCAGCGCTTGGAGACGAGTCCATCTCCTTGCCTGACCAGTTCCAATCCCTGCCTCCCTCCAACAGTTGAGCTGGTTTTATTAACAAAGGGTCATGTGACCTAGGTACAAACATAAGGCGGGAAGAAGTAGACAAAGAAGTGGGTGTCGTGAAAGATGACACCCCCTTAACTAAAAGGTGTCATGATGGAAGTTTCCACTGGGTCATGCAAAATTCTATTCTAGTTACTACACTATATAAACCAAAAGACATAATAATAAGCATAAAATACATTCATACTTCACATTTCCCCCCTTTAGTAACTTTGAAAGAATTTTCATTAAACATCAAGTTATATCCCTCCTATCTAGGTATTAGAATACAAACATCATCAGCAGGTGCTTATCAAAAAGTATGGAAAACAATAAAGTCATTTGTGAAGGCAAAGGTGAAAAACGTGAGATAGTTTTAAGGTTATATAGGAAAACAATAAAATCATTTGTGAAGGCGCAGCTGAAAAACGTGAGGTAGCTTTAAGGTTATATAAGAAAATCCCTCTGTGTCCCTCTTTATGAGCGAACACAGTTTTGAAGTTAAGACATGTACAATTACCCGGATGACTCGACATACTCGTCGCATTTCAAAATGGTGGGAGAATCTTCATTGCGGCATGTCATGCGGTGATACTGTATGTCACTGCAAGCTACCAGCGTATGCTGGATAGTATTTCAAACCATAGCTTTCATGCAAGGGATTATACACATTGAGAAAATACAGAAAATACAGAAGAGTAACATAATTGCAAGTAACGGTGTTAAAAATTTAACCAGGATCGCGAACCACGACCCGGATATTCACCACGACCAAAGTGATGCACCTATAGCTGAGTGATCCTGGGCCATGGCGTTGGCCAAGGCTTTCATTTCAGCTATTGCACGAATAATGTTACCTACGTCACCGATTTCATCTGGGATGAAAGTACAACCGTGTTCTCCGACCATGGCGCACACACCTCCATCCTTGGCTGTTATCAAATCCAAGACCATATGGTCTTGGCGCTCCATTTCTCTAAGGGCTTGTAATTCATCTGCTATGCCCTGTAGAGCCTTGAAAGTTTGGTTAATGAACAGTCCCATACGATAATTCAATGTCTCCACTCGGAGCATAACTTTACAAATTCTAAGCTGAGGAAGTAGTGACAGTATGAATTTTTTGGGGGGTGGACCATAGTTCATGGTCATCAGGAACATCACTGCCCCAAATTGAGTCATGTGGTTTGAATTGCACTGATCTCTTATCCCTTGCCTTTACTCCCCTTAGAAGGAAGGCATCCTGGACCATCTGCACCATTGCACACCGACCTGTCCATGCTGTGGGCAAACTCAAAAACACTGTATGGCCGCATAGCCAATACCCATCATTTTGAGGATTAGTGCCCATTACATCAGGGAGAGTGTAATAATCCCTGCAGGTGGCACCCGGGGGCGCTCCTGTGGCATTGAACTGGTCTTTGTTAGTGGTGTTTCGCGTGCACGGGGTAATTACCTGACTGCAGCACTTCATGGGGACTTCCCCCAACGGCATGGAGTGGCCAAAAAGGGACATGATACTGGCAAAACACACGGCTTTAAAACCACGTGGGTATGGGACGTCGTTCAACATAGCAAGATCTGTCCAATTGTATTTTAGGAGTCTTGTAAAATGTCTACCCGCCAAATGTGGTACAGTCGGATTAATTTGGGGAACTGTAGCTCTAATAGCAGCTTCTAGGTACCATGGAGGTGTGTTGGTGTCATAGTCGTAGGGATTAATTGGCTTAAGATAAACTGGCGGGGTGCCTGTGGAAATAGGTATACGACTACACACAACAATTTTCATTCACACCGGACAATTTCTTCTGAAACGTCATGAAATTATACCACACATTTTCTTCATAATAATTCTTTTGATCACTCTTTTCATACCACCTCACTCTTTTTTGCGACAGTAGCATGGGACCATCTCGATTTCCTGCTCGAGTCTCAGTGGGCAGGGCATCCAGCCACGCCCAGGTTGTGGCTGATAGTAGAGTCGTTGTGATGAGGGTGGAGGCAGCTTTCATTTTGGCTTCTGCGCGGGAATGCTAAGTCTACGAAATGTCAAAGTTAAGCGAGGGGCGCTCGGGGCAGGTGAGTAGACGTCTGATGATGTTCCACGGACAAGGGTTTTGGTACCGTCCGGCTTGCAGTCTACTCCAGTGTTTTTCAACCTTTTTTGAGCCACGGCACATTTTTTTACATTGGAAAAATTTGTGGCACACCACTAACCAAAGATTTTACAAAATGACACTCTGTATAGTATATTTAATTACAATATAATTTCTCAATTTATTTATACTCAGTCAGTGTGAAACCTGGGCCTGTTTAGATGAACACAAAGCCGATATCCTGGCAGGAATAGTAGAAAGACACACACGAAGCTCTTCTTCAACAGCTCTCAGTCTCTCTCTGTTTTTAGTTTTTATAGCAGTTAGGCTTGAAAAGCTCAGCTCACACAGATATGTTGTGGAAAATGGGAGCAATGTCAGAACAGCTTTGTTGGCCAGAATGGGGAACTCCTTGGCAGCAGTCAACCAAAAACTGTCCAAAGGAAGATCAGCAAATCTTAGTTTTAAACCACGATCCTGTCTCAGTTCAGTTAGTTCCTCCTGCTCTTGTAAAGTCATGTCCTTTCGAACAACTGATGCCGAGCTGTATGGGTCCCTAACCCAGTCAAAGCATTCAGTGGAGGCTGAAGAGAAATAAAATGACAACTTCTCCTCAAGACTTTTCAAATGTTTACCTATTACCTCAGACAGTGCAGCAGTGTTGCTTTGCTGTTTGTCTGTGAGTGGGAACATCTCCAGGTTGGCACGTTGCACATGTTGTTGCCAGAGGTGCACCTTTAAACGGAATCCATTTATTTTATCTGTGCTTGTAAGCAGGTTTTCATTTCGGCCCTGCATCCTTGTGTTCAGTTCATTAAGATGATGAAATATATCAGCCAGGTATGCCAACTTTGCGCACCACTCATCACTTGCAAACTGATTTGAGTAATCAGACCTCTCATTTGTCAGAAACATTTTAAGTTCCTCTCGCAGCTCATACACACGGGTCAGCACCTTACCGCGCGACAACCATCGGACCTCCGTATGGAGCAATAAGGCTTTATGCTCCGCTCCCATTTCCTCACACAGAGATGCGAATATACGGCTTTTCAGAGGTCGTGTCTTCACAAAGTTCACCATGCGCACCACATCGTCCAACACAGGAACCAGTTCTACTGGTAAAGTCTTCGCAACGAGGGCCTCACGGTGCAAAAAACAGTGCGTAATAATCAGATCTGGGTTTCTTTCCTTCACTCTACTCACGAAGCCTTTGGTGCGCCCGACCATGGCTGCAGCTCCATCAGTGCACACACTTGTGCAGTTTTCCCACGTAAGTCCTCCCTGGTCAAGATATTCCGATGTGACCCGAAAAATTTCCTCTCCAGTTGTTTTTTCTGGCAGTGTCTTGCAAAATAGGAAGTTTTCTCTAATGGCATCACCATCCACAAAACGCACATTGGCCAAGAGCTGAGAATGTCCACTAATATCCGTAGACTCGTCAACTTGCAACGCAAATTTCCTACTGATGCGTATCTTTTCCAAAACATGGCTTTCGATGTCTGTAGACATGTCATCAATACGCCTGGCAATTGTGTTATCAGAGAGCGGGACTTTATCTATGTCTTTAGCCGCACCAGGGCCGAGCATCTCGTTGACAATGGCTTTACAGGCAGGTAGTATTAATGTCTCTGCCACAGTGTGCGGCTTTTTTGATTTAGCAACAAGTTCGGCGACTAGGTAACTAGCTTTGAGCGCTTTCTCATTTACCTTTGTGGTTTTTCTCATAAACGTTGCCTGTTTCTCTGTGTTTACATGCAGGCGAACAAAATAGTCTATCGGCTTGTTTTGAAGCGACGAGTGTTTCGTTTGGAGATGGCGTTTAAGCTTGCTTGGCACCATGGCGCTGTTGGATAGCTTCTCGCCACACACCAGGCATAACGGAATAGGTGTCGTCTCATCCCCGGTGAAAGTAAATCCAAACGAAAGATAGCTTTTACTATATTGCCTTGAGCTCACCGTCTTTGCTTTGTTTTCTCCACCACTCATACTAGGGCCTTTATCCGGGTCAGAATCTTGTCCAGGGCGCAGTTCGGAGTTTGCAGTTGTCCTTTTTAAAAACTTCTCCATGACTGTCACCACGGTGCATCACTAATTTTCTTGGCGGAACGTGTCAATCAACTACGTGTTGCCACACGGACAAATATTACATTACGCTGCCAGCCTTTGCAGCACGGACATTGGACAATGACATCATATTTGCAGAAATCTATTAATAAATGGTAATTTAAAAAAAAGGATATTGGATAATTTCTCACGGCACACCTGAGGATCTCTCACGGCACACTAGTGTGCCGCGGCACAGTGGTTGAAAATCACTGGTCTACTCACAGTCCCCTATGTTTCGAACCACCTTGACCTGAGATTGGTGAATCTACGTATACCTCTCAGCAATCTTTGCAGCAGTGGAGGTTGGTGAGTTGGGCCACGAATGGGTCTTCCCATCGTGGAGAGAACCAGGACTTCCTTTTTATGACTCGGATCAGCATCCAGTCACCTGGCTTCACCACCTCCTGCAAAGTAGACAAAAGGGGATCACGGCAGCTTGCATGTTCTTTGGACAAGTTTCTCCAGACATGTTACCATCCATTCTGTGATTAGGTCTGCCTTGCCCTTAGCCTTTTGTCATGTTTCACCTTCCCATAGAGGATGTTGAAATGGTCTTCCATGAACATTTGTTTGCTCTACCAGTCCCACACTCTTTGGACGTTGTCCTCGTTTGGGCCTGAGGTTACCTTGCACACCATGACTGCAACAAATCAAACACCAAAAAATTAAAAGTAGGTATTTAGACCTCTGGGACATGGAACACACACTGTACCATGTCCATCATCCCCCCTGTTGAGACATGGTTCAATCCATGGGTCAATTTTGGAATAATTTTTGGGAGGCACGCTAAGCCTTTAGCTGTGTACAGGTCTTCTGCAGACTGTTCTGTGTTCTTTCTGTATAGATGCATCTCTACCTTATGTGATGCAATGTTTTGCCTATCAATTAATACTGTTTTTGACTCAGTTTTTGTTGTTGTGAATACTGTGCAGTAAGTGTTTGCGCTGCTGCTTTAGCTGCTGTCGTCTTTAGCGCGTGCTCAACACCTGCATACGGCCACTTGGTTGGGCTTAATTCTCTAATGGACAAAAATCACAACAATCTTACTTATTCCATCACTTTGCTTGTGAAAATCTGAATGCTTTATCAGTCAAAAGTAGATATACTAGCTGTTATTCTATTTTGATCACTGCTTCCATGTTAACATCAAAAACTATATTTGATTTTTCCTTTCCTGCAATTACACAAATTAACTAATCATGCTAAAAATAGGAAAAATACAAAGAGCTGCCTTCTCCTCAGGAAAACAGCTTTCCCGCTCTCTGCAACAGTTACATTCACATCAATTAATATCCAGAAACAAATGTAAACATTTATAATTCTGAAAAGAATTGAACCCACTAAACTGTAACCACCCCTTGTTTATCAGGGTTAATATTTTCTAGCATAATTTTCCTTTAGGGCAATTAAAATTCATTACTTATAAAAAGCTTAGTAATCAAGTCCCAATTCAATTAACAATGTGTATCGCGTTGCATATTAGACTCAATTATTTGAAATTCAAAATATCCCAAACTAGTAGTCTTTTTTATCAAATGTAACATTCCATTGTCTTTGGAGTTTGCCAATCATCTCCTTTAAAACTTTCTTAATCAACATTTTCCAATAGTCTGGCATAAAATCAAAATTTAGTTACATATCTATCCATTGTAGTCTCTTTTTCTCTCTAATTGTTTACTTTAAAAATCTGTAAGAAGGTTTGTTCTCAATTGAAACGCTTTCACTCTTTTATGGAGACAATAAAACCAATATAAAAAGTTCCTTATGGTTTATGGCATTGCTCCTCGAGCAATAATCTTTCCAATCAATATTGGATGCTTTCCATTACGTCTGATCACGTCAATAAGCTTATCTTACCTGTCTCCTCAAACGTTTCAACTGAGAGAACCTCCTTACAGTGCAAAGATGTATCTGCATCCTCCTTTCAGCTATTTTCATGTCTGCTGTTTGGTCAGCAAGAGTTGTACGGACGTTCTCATTTTGGGTTGCTCGTGCGTCTTCTCCATGTTTCCTGTTGAAAAACACAGTCTTCTTCTGCTGACTCAAAATTAGTGCGTTTCTTTAAAGTTTTTCTTTTATACAGATAGCCAGATTAGACTCATCATTCAGCTCCAATCGTGTAGTGAATAATGGCGTTTGGTATGGTAACGAAATATGGAACATTTTGTCAATTCAGTCAATTAATCTGTTAACACAATTTGGATGCCATTATCCCTATAAATCAATGGTACTTTGGAATTTCATATGATGCACTGTTTTTGTTTTTCTCAGTGCTTCAAAATTTCGCATTGCAGATTTGTTCCTCCAATCCAATGCATTATCATCAAAAAATTTCTTTGGACTAAACAATTTTCCTTGATTTTTCATCGCCATCCAAAAAGGCTTATTGGCGATTTCAGAAATTGATTTCAAATTTCCAATCCTTCGCTGCCATCCCTGAAAAGGGCTTATTGGCGGTTTCAGATAGTGATTCCAATTTGCTAAATCCTTTTCCACCTTGATATCTAAATGATCAATTATATCTTGGTGGTTGGCCAATCAAAAACACAAAAACACAAACAACCATTCACGCTCACACTCATTCATAATCAGACATCAGTGGTCTGCAATTTTTTTTATCACTAGTGGAGAGCGCCATCCCTGAAAACGGCTTATTGGCAGCTAACCACCTTTTGCTGTCCTATCAGCACTAATCGATCTCAAAAGAACTAGGTTAATAGTCATTAATATGACTCACACTAAAGCATATTTCATCTAGTGATGGAAAAACAATGAATTATATTTCGTGCACTAAACATGATTCATCTTATTCCATCCTATAGAAATCATGCTTATCCTAAATTAATTATTTTATCTCAACTTTTATCTAAACTTTACCTAATAATTTGGATCAATGCCATTTCTGCATTGTAAACTTCTCGTTTGATATCATTAATAATTTGGATGAATGCCATTTCTGTCTCCTCTGCTTCTAAATTCTTATCTCCCTCTGCTCTTGTTGATGCGAGGTAACCTGAGACATCTTGTCTGGCATTCCAGGATATAATGTCGAAAAAGATGCGGGGCAAGATGCTCAAAGCACCTGGTATTCCCAAGCTGGGTTTATTCTGTATTACTTTTATAATAGTCGTATTAATTCATTTCTTTGTTAAATCATTCTCTTTCTATTCTCTGTATTAATTCCTTTCTTTGTTTAAATCATTCTCTTTCTATTTTCAAGTGTTGCGAGGTCACGCCAAGTCATCTTTAACCTGGACGGCCTGTTCCAGGCTGGTTATACAAACAATCCACCCAATCTGGGTCCTTGAGATTTGGTGGGCCCTTGGTGACGAGGCCAGGGCTATTCGGCCAATAACAAGAATATTGTTATCGTTAAACCGTGCACTTCGGGTTTTTCTGTATGTAACGATTATATGATTATGATTATATTATATGATTCTTAGGTCAAGGAAGTTGTATAATTACTCTAATCTAAATGTTGTTAAGTCTAGTCTCCTGTTTTTGTTATTGGTAAAATACTTTGATTGTTATTGTAGTCCCAGATGTTGTTTTTACTCATACGTGATGGAATGATCAACAACTCTGTAAATTGTTTTGATTCGTGGCAATAAGAAGCGTACGAAAACGTCTATTCGAGGAGACGTTCGGAAGTTGTAAGGTGACACTTGCTGTAACGCTCCCCTCCGGAGGCTTTTATCTGTTGTATCCATTTCTATTTAATTAAATGTCAATAATTGAATAAGATGTTTTCCTGCAGTTATTGATAATTACGGACGAAGGTAATTATTAATGAACCTAACATTTTGGTCCTTCTGCCATGGAGGTCAATATACCGGAGCGAGAACCCAGGCGCTGCTGTTCGACATCTGGTAAGTGACCGTGCGCACGGCGTCTTCAAAACCCTTGGTGGGCCGGAGTTTTTCGACGGGGGCGCCTGGATTCTCGGCGGTTGAAGACTTTTCCTGCTGGAGGGAGACATCTGATGGATCTCGGGTAAGTCCACATTAATGTCTGCATGTTGTGACGGTGTTTCCAAATGCGTTAAAGGGACATTGTATGTGAGGTCCATTGTGGGCTGGTTTCGCGTCCTGGGTGACGGCGACAAAACCCTGTGTTTATACTAGTCAATGGCAGGTACGGTGGGGCACTTTGCTGGAAAGTGTCCTGTGTCTCAGGGGTAGGCACGAATGTATTGTACTGGAGGTACAATGGTGGGGCTGGGAAGTGTCCTGTGTCTAAAGGGTAGGCACGAATATGATGTAAATGTTGTATGGTGTTTGTGTGGTTTCTGCAGTAAAATTAAGATAAGCCTAGGAAATACAGTCGAAGGAGTGATAATAATAAAAATAGATATAATAAAGTTAACTGTGTGAGGCACACGAACTCACTACAAAAAAGTAAAATATGGGAAACACGTGTTGTAAGGCGGGTTTGGATGACGATCCAAAAAATACGTCTAACTTGTAAGGATTGGAAAAAATTGGTAAGACAAACCGCTTTAAAAATATTACACAGCTATATTTATGGATAAATAAATATGGGTTTGCTGGCCAGCTTAAAATGCATAAAATGCAGGATAATATATGCACTAATGCATAGAGGTAATATACATATATAAATAATATGTGAGTGGATAAAAGTGTAACAGCTTGTTCCACAGACACTAATGGCGAAATAAGGCCGGGGAGAAGTTAAAAAATACTATTTTGGGAAAATAGTGGGGGTTCCCTCGGATAACGGGGATATATTTAAGACCGTGGCGGCGGGAAAGTTCTGTTTGGTAAGGAAAAAATAGCGGGGCCTCCTCGGCTGACGGGGAAAATATTTACCGAGATAGGTGACGGGCGCGGAGGAAGTTTAACAAAAATAAAGGGAGCTAGAAAATTAATGGGGACACTGGTATTTGATTTGGTTAATCCGGGTATGACGTTTTGTGATTACAATAAATTGGGTTTTTTTTTTGTGATGCTTGGGCTTGTATAACAACAATTAGAATGGTTATTTCCAATTGCTGGTGGTGCTTTGTTAATATAACCTATATGTACTGTCAATTTACAGCAATGTGATGGCTTATTGCAGCTTGGTTTTTGATCCCGTCCGCTAACGGGAAGATGGTGTTTAAAAAGACAAAAGAATATATACAAAATGATCATTTAAATGTTTAGCAGGGAATGTCACCTGTGTTTTTATTATGCTCTAGACTTGCAAAAAAAAATGTGTCGACTGCGGGGGAAGCGTTTCTGGTGCAGCGGCTGCTGATTAGATGGGAGTGAAACATGTGGGCCGCGGGGCAGACGATTTAATTGTGTTGGGCTTTCGGGAGCGTTCGGACCGTGTAAACGACTAATATTTTGTGATCCCTTCCGTGAAGACATTATAATAATAATAATTGGCCTTGGGGGTGCTGAAGCAAACTTGAGGGCAGAAAATGGGTTTTTGCCATATTGTTGTGCTTGCAGCATACATATTCTGGATATATGGGGTCTTGGAAAAATATTGTGATGTAGTTGAATATCGGAAGAGGGGTTAATTTGACGTTTTAATGGTTGTCTTCTCTAAAAAGCATTGTATTTGGGCACAGGGAAAAAGCTGGTTTGGAAACATAAGATAACTGCTGTTTTTGCAGCAAGAGTGGAGGTCATAGTTAACGGCTAATTGCGTTTTCTGTTTGGACTTTTCAGAATAAGAACAATACATGGGCTGCAAGAAATGCAAGGTTATGCGAATGCTTTCGCATTGATATTTTGGGTTTTAAAATGAAATGTATTAAGAGGATAGAAAATCTGTTCAGTAAAAGGTTGATTTGGTAAAAAGCTTTGGATTTGGGAAATAGACCAAAATAGTCATTTTTGAGCAATTGTGGATTTCAAAGGGCTCT
Source organism: Stigmatopora nigra (assembly GCF_051989575.1). Lineage (NCBI taxonomy): Eukaryota > Metazoa > Chordata > Actinopteri > Syngnathiformes > Syngnathidae > Stigmatopora > Stigmatopora nigra. The sequence continues at coordinate 3,038,584 of NW_027551603.1, forward strand.
TAGTTAAAGGAAACTAGCTTTTGGAGGATAAAATAATATTAATACTATTTCAGAATATTTTGATTGTTCAAAATACTTTAATCCAGGAGGTTGGCTGGTTAAAAAAAAAAATAAAAAAAAATAAAAAAAAAAGGCCAGGATGAAAAAATTTACAATATTATGGTATATTGGTGACAATAAGGTTTTTAAAACATTAAAGTTTGTAATTAGGAATTGCCTAACAAAAGGTTGATTTCTCTAATTTAATTGTTGTAGATTTTTGTTTTGGTAACAGGCTATGGGAAATGACTCTTGTCTTAAGTAAACATCATATGAGGTGATTTACAAAGTATATAGTAGGTATTGAATTATTTGGCTGTTAACGACATCAGATGGGAAATTTACAATGCAATAGTGGCATGATAAAATTCATGGCATTCATCCAAATAATTAGGTGAATTGTAAATAAAATAATTGGTTTAGGATGAGCATATTTTCCCTAAGAATGGAGTAACATGGAATGTTTTTCAAAGTGCACTTGAAAGAACATTGTCTGTTGTCCTGACGGGAGGAAATATGCTTTGTCACAGGTCATATTGATGACTTTAAGGATATTACGGATTGGATAAGCATTGGTCAATTGATACAACCAAATAACGTTGCCTTTACGGCTTTAAGGGCATGCAAATTGGTGAGTACTTTAGCAACGATGGGGTTAATACGCCTGAATGTTACAGTGATAACGAGTGGCAATAACAAGCTTAGATAAGGGAGGGAAAGGAGAAATTCTCCAAATTCCAGAATCTGGCTTAGAAACAGGTTATGTTAGTCGTTTTGGGTTTTTGACAGGATGTGGTGGTACATGAATTCTGGGAAATTTTGGGAAATTGGTGACCCCATATCTAAAACAAATTTGAGACAAATGTGTAAATAGGCTCTATTTGGCGCTGGATGCACGAATTCTAGTGGGGCCTTTCATGTTTTGAAACAAGTGACGCTTTAGGTAGATGGGTTGTCTATGAACAAAATGGGATGGGGGAAATTCGCTTACAAATTCGGCGTGTTATCTTGGTTCATAGAATTTGGAGTCAAGGCGACGTAATAAAGGCCATAGGCGTCATGTTGTATAAAATAGGCGTGGATGAATTAGTTTTACAAATGGGGGAGATTATCTTATCACCTGAAACAAGTGGAAACAAAATTGGATGGCCGCATTAAAAGGTGATTGGCATGCTATTAGAGGAAATTGGGATTTTCCAAAAACCTGATTGGGGGCCATTAGGTCATGGCGGCTGTGAAAATAAAAACCTTAGATGTGAAACTATTGCCACCTCAATTCGGGGAACAAACAGCTAAACTGATAGCATTAAAACGGATATAACTTTGTGTGAAACTTGAAGGTAATTTTTTTACAAACGGTTAAAATGCTAGAGTGGGGGTGTGTATATTAAAGGATCTACTAATGAATGCGGGGTGGATCCAGACCTTCCGGAATGTGGGGTATTCATGGCGTCCTCGAGAATTTGTGGATTTTCTCCGGGTACTCCAGTTTACTCCCACAAAATGAAATTATGGATGCTAGACTGGTTGAACACACTAAATTCTTCTTTTTATGAGTGTGAGCGTGAATGATAGTTTGTCTTTTTGTGTTTTTTGATTGGCAGACCACCGAGACATAATCTATCAATAAAAGATCAATAAAGAAAATAATTTGGGCTTGAGTCAAGGGAAGACCTATGTCTCGACAAGGGGGAGGTGGCCTTGCTACAACGGCACTACAAGGTTTAGGGTTTAAATCTATATGCATACCCACATATCCATTTCAAAAAATACATATAGATTTTATTTTATTTTTATTAGATCATATGGATATCATTCCACGATATGGAATTCCAGAAACTATTTATAGTGATAATGGCTCCCATTTTGTTAATATAATAGTTGTCTACCATCCACAATTGGCGGACCTTATATGAAGTCCTGTTTGGTAGACCTTACAAATTGTTATTATTCACCACACAATGACAATTGGATGATGAGGCGAATCTATCAGAGAAAAAAACGCACACACCAAATTTAGACTATCAGAGGGAGATTTTGCTTCTCAACAGGAAACGGACGAAGCGACGGTGATTCTTGAAGACTGGATGCTGATAAGCAGCATAAAAGAAGAAACATCGGAGCAACGCAAAGTGGGAGGGTCCTTGTTACTGAAAGGGGACACGGATGCACCTTTCCCACAGTAAGAAGGTTGTCTAAATTGAAACGTTTCAAGAGGAAAACTCCCTAAACAAAGACAAAAAGTCATAATTGAAAACAATTATTGCTTTTGGGGCAATGAGATTAATGATGATTGTGATTCTATTCCTTTCCACAGTAGGGTTGTTTTCCCCCCATTGGAGAAAAAGGCGGAGGCGTTTCAATTGAGGATACACCTTCTTACGGGAGGGTAAACCGAGAAACATACACATTTACATTTAATTAACATTACCTACTAAATCAAATTTCCAAATTGAAAATATATATTTGGACTCGGCGACGTCCCGGTTGCCGTACAAGGTGTCAATCTATGGTGGGAAATATGTGTGGTACATTAACAGCAAAAAAAAATTGAAGATTGGGAAAAGCCTTGTTGCAGAAATTGGTCAAGATTGGAAAGCTTGGACTGACATATTAACCTGTGAAATTTATTTCTGAAACAGGGATTTCCCAAACGGGGGATAATTGGGCGCTGTTAATGGAGTGTAAAGAAGGCAAGCACTATGTGGAGCTACTTTGGTATAAGGGTGGTCTCAATTGAAACATTGAGGGGACGGGTAAGATAAACTTTCTGACTTAATAAAGTACGAGAAACACCAATATTAATATTAATTGATTATTGCTCAGCAAGCAATACCATAAAACTATAGGGAACTCTTTTATATTGGGTTTGACGTCTCCATATGGTTTCAATTGAGACTAAACCATCTTACAAAAGATTAGGATAACCTACCAGACAAGGGATAATTGATGAGGTCTAACAACTCCCTCAATCACCATTCTTTTGGGGAAAAGTGTTTTTACAAATGAAAAAAACGTGTCCTACTTGGCAAGAAAAAAATATTGAAACAGTGTTTATCCTGTTACGCAGTAAATAGGAAGTCAATTTTTCCACTGTTTAATCATTTTACCTGCTTAAACCTTACAGGGCATGGTCTGAAGCTGGGGGCGATAAATGAGACGTGGTGTACCGGCGTTCTAAAACAAACTACACCCCTGATACCACGTTCTGGCCTATGGTGGCGGGGTGGTAGATAAATTATACGACTCCTGCCGAAACGCGGCAGGACTAGGTACTTTGGTCTCACTGCTCTTACCGGTGTCTGTTTTTCCATCCACAGTGGAGGAGATACAATTGGCGGCTCAGAATTCGGAGGTGAAGGGTCGACCCTCCCGACACCGTCGAGAGGCATGGAGGGAAGGAGATCCAACATACATTGATGCGATTGGCATCCCCCGGGGCGTACCAGATGAGTATAAGCTGGCTAATCAGATCGCAGCAGGTTGGGAGTCTATCTTCCTTCTAATCACCCCAAACAAAAATGTGGATAGAATAAATTACTTACATTACAATGTCCAAAACTTGGAAATTATACTGAACAGGGATTTGTGGCCATAAAGGAGCAACTGGCAGCTACCAGTCTGATGGCGTTTCAGAATCGCATAGCGGTGGATATGATCCTTGAAACAGGGGACGTGTGTGCAATGTTTGGAAAACAATGTTGCACCTTCATACCGAACAACGCGTCACCCAGTGGATCTCTCACCAGGGCCATTACTGGCCTGCAAACACTGAACCGCAATATGCAAGAGCACTCTGGAGTAGATACGTCCGCATTGTCAGATTGGTGGGATAAGACCTTTGGAAAATCTAAAGATTTGGCTACATCCTTCGTGGTGACTATAGGCACAATTACCGCTATCCTAACATTGTGTGGGTGATGTAGTATCCCCTGTTTGCGCTCCTTGCTAAGCCGACTTATAACTACTGCAATTGCCCCTACAAATTCTAAAGTACATGAGTTGTATCTTATGGGACGGTTTGGGGAAAGCAGTGAGGTCCAGGAGTACGGTAAATCCGAGGACCAATTGGACGAATATAATTATGTTCTTTCTCTTTCAGACCAGCCATGGGAGTAAGGAGTAGGCGGATAAAATCGCAGTCACCCGACATTACCATTTAGTGATTACTAAGAAATGATTAATAACATACATATTATAAAAACGGGGGAATGTTGGGTTTATTCTGGATTACTATTATAATAGTTATATTAAATCATTTCTTTATTAAATCTTTCTCTTTCTATTCTCTGTATTAATTCATTTCTTTGTTAAATCATTCTCTTTCTATTTTCAAAAGTGTTGCGAGGTCACGAGTATTGCCAAGTCATCTTTAACCTGGATGGCCTGTTCCAGGATGGTTATACAAACAATCCACCCAATCTGGGTCCTTGAGATTTTGTGGGCCCTCGGTGACGAGGCCAGGGCTTTTCGGCCAATAACAAGAATGTTGTTATCGTTATGAAACCATACACTTCGGGTTTTTCTGTATGTAATCATTATATGATTATGATTATATTATATGATTCTTAGGTCAAGGAAGTTGTATAATTACTCTAATCTAAATGTTGTTAAGTCTAGTCTCCTGTTTTTGTTTTTGGTAAAATACTTTAATTGTTATTGTAGTCCCAGATGTTGTTTTTACTCATACGTGATGGAATGATCAACAACTCATTGATTCATGGCAATAAGAAGCGTACGAAAACGTCTATTCGAGGAGACGTTCGGAAGTTGTAAGGTGACACTTGCTGTAACGCTCCCCTCCGGAGGCTTTTATCTGTTGTATCCATTTCTATTTAATTAAATGTCAATAATTGAATAAGATGTCTTCCTGCAGTTATTGATAATTACGGACGAGGGTAATTATTAATGAACCTAACATGGTGGTAGCTTCTTTGGAAAGGGGCCATGTGATGGTTTTGTAGCCTGTATGGAGGAGGACCTGGTCAAAGGTGTCCGGCCAGACCATTCAGACTCTGGGAGCTTGTAGGTACCAATAAAAATAACTGGAGTCAGTCCCGTATAATCCCAAGTGAGTAAGCTGTAGGCTGAGCAAAGGGACTTGAACGACGATTGGTGTCTTGGTTAATGGGATGCAGACCTGGGGTCCCTGATCGTTTCCTGAACCAGCTAGTGGGGCATTCTCCTCCAGTAGGAGTGTACCAAGGTTCTGGTACGTTCCCCCCATGTGGTTGAACACAGAGCGGTGATGATGATGGCCAAAATCACACGGTGAGGTCCGTCCCAACGTGGAGAAGACCAGCACTTTCTTTTTATCACCTTGACGAGTACCAGGTCTCCTGGGGACAGGACCTCCTCTGTGGGAGACAGAGAAGATGTCGGCAGATTATTTTGCATTCATCACAGTTCTTTCTTGGAACATTTTGCATAACCACTTAGTGAGGGAATCTGTTTCTCTTTTCTCTTCTACCACCAGATCTTTTTCCCACATTGTTAAGTGGAAGGGTCTGTCGTTCACTGCCTCAAATGGTGTGCATCCCTGTGCTGTTGGAATGATTTTCATGTACGTTTCTACCAGGCTCAGGCATTCTTGCCATGGTTTTCCTGTGTCTTCCATGGTTTTTCTGAGTCTGAGTTTTACTGTTCTAATGGTTTGTTCGACAAGTCCAGCAATTTGGTTCAGTTTGATGAAATCCATGTTCAGAAGCTCGAAGGGATATGTTCCTGTTTGCCTTGTTCCATGCTTGGGTCGTTCATTGCCTTGAGAGTTGTGTCTACAGCAGTTCAGACAGTTTCTGCCAAAAAAATTGAAGTTTGGAGACCTCTGGGAACATGCATTGTTTGTTGTACTGTACTGATCATCCCTCCTGTTGAGACATGGCTCCTCCCATGGCTCAATTTGGCAATTACTTCAAACAATGATCGTGTCACGCATGGCTTGTTTTCTACTGCATAGAGTCCGTTCTTGTGTTGAGTGGCTCCTTCTGTTTCCCATTGCAGTTTCTCTTTTTCTGGGGAATGATTTTGCATTTCTTTTAGGAATTCAGCAGGGATTGGGCTGTGTCTTTCCACCGTCACGTCTTGTTCTAGGAATAGTCTACATGCCTCTGTCAGTGCCACTATTTCTGCGGCTTGTGCAGACCAGTAGCCGGGGAGTCGTCCTGTCTTGAGGTTGTCTTTTTGAGTCACCACGGCATATACGTTGTGTTTTTCTCCATCCAGGGTTTTTGATGATGATCCATCCCCATAGGCAATGTGTCCGGGGGGCAATGGGTTGTCCATTAGGTCAGTTGCATATACGTGGTTAATTATGATTCGTTGAGTGGGCAACTGTGAGAATTGGTTTAACCACTTGTCGTCCGGTCTCCCATGAACTTCAGGGTGACATGTAATGGCCATGTTTGTTGTTGTTGTTGTTGTTGAGTCACTACGAGCGCCTGAGGATTACCCTCAGACAGCGCTAGAGCTGCCACTGGAACGCGGATTAGTTCATCCGGGGGGTAGTCGGAGGTGAGGGGCAGTCAAATATCTCCGTCTGGATGAAAAACGTAGGGTGCCACGTTCCTTGTTGGCAGCTCTGAGTGGTATTTGTTGGAATTCGCAGGCTGCGGCGAGCGGCCTCTCAGGAGACACCACGTGAAGGTTTCCAACTTTGTCTCCCCATGTTTGTTGTTCCTGTCCTGGTGCTGCTGGGCAGATATCTTCAGACTGTTCTCTTAGACTTTCAGCTACCTTGGCAGAATCATTCCCGACAATGTCGAGAGTAGAAGCTGTTAGATGTGGTGGTGTGGAAAATATTTTTGGTCTGTAATTCCGTGGGTCGGAGGCCATTTTGGGTGGCCACTAGGCTTAGCCCAAGCTGGACCATCTCGTCCCGGTAACTCTCCGATTTTCATTTTGCAGTCTGACAATAAACCCATCCCTTTTGTTGCTTTCTGACCCATATTGATCACCTACTTAATAGTTTAAACAACAATTATTTTCTAAAAAACCCGAAATTGATCTCTACTTTGTGATTAACCCAACATCTCTGAACACACAAAGACCAAAAGTCCCTGACTTTGTCTCAGTTAAGTCCCTGACTCTATTAACAGACCAAGACTATAAAGCCCTTGCTAATTCTTGTTCTACTTTCATTGGTCCCGGACCAATTGGTTTATTACCAGACTGCAAAGTGGACAGTGAGAGTTCCTACAGTAGGGTCCTGTTCAACGCGATGTTCCTGCAACTCTAGTCGAATGACCAGTGTGTGTGTCTTAAATACAGGAAAAACTGACAGTTGTCAATAAGACTTTGGACAGATAAATTTCAGTCATTTGCAGGGCAAAAAGTAATTGATCAGTGTCAGACAGTTGAGTATTTGTGCTGACATGTCACCCCAATCACAAGACTAAGATTGTTTATTCAGTCAGACAGTTGGGTGTTTATGCTGACATGTCAGCCATAAGGATGACTACGATGCTGTTATACTCACAAAAATGAATACAATATGAACAAGCTTTTGCAAGATAATTTGTCTAATCTTACATGTTCCCCTGCTGCCAAACAAACTGTCAGAGACACATAGTTACTGTGTATATAGTGAAAAATCGTCCAATTCAAGTAAGTTATCCATTTGGCATCATTCTCATGGCTAGAAATTAAGTTATAATGAAAACAATCATACTTGGCCAAAACGTGATATTCAGGGCATGAAAAGTACATTAAGGCAATAAAAACTGAAAAGTTCCCCTGCTGCCAAACAAACTGTCAGAGACACAGTTACTGTGTATATAGTGTAAAATCGTCCAATTCAAGTGAGTTTTTTATTTGGCATCGTTCAAAGTGATAGAAATTAAGTTACAATGAAAACTATCATACTTGGCCAAAACGTGATTATCAGGCCATGAAAAGCACATTAAGGCAATAAAAACTGAAATGTTCCCCTGCTGCCAAACACACTGTCAGAGACACATAGTTCCTGTGTATATAGTGTTAAATCGTCCAATTCAAGTAAGTCATTCATTGGCATTATTCTAAGTAATTCTGGAGCTATTTCCCACCATAAACAGTGTCCAAAACAGGCATTTCGCGATTAAAATAGTGGTTGTATTAGAACCAGGCCCAGGCGGTTCTGGTTGGTGTTTTTACCCAGAAATTGTGTCCAATGATGATAAGGATGTATTTTTGATTATTCTGTATAAAAATAATCATCTAGGGATGTTCAGAAGTTCTGTTATGCCCGAATCAATGACCTCAATTTGGGCACTTTATTTACAAGTGGTTGTTTAGAACCAGGCCCAGTCGGTTCTGGTTGGTGCTTTTACCCAGAATTAGTATCCATTGTGTGGGTAGATGTATTTTCACTATTCTGTCTAAAAATAAAGATCCAGGACAGTTCTGGGGCTATTTCCCACCATAAATAGTGTCCAAAACATGCATTTTGCGATACAAAATAGTGGTTGCATTATAACAGGGTCCAGTCGGTTCTGGTGGGTGTTTGTATACGGAACTTGTGTCCAATTATGATGGGGATGTATACTTGACTATTTTGTATAGAAATAATCATCTAGCGATGTTCAGAAGTTCTGTTATGCCCGAATGAATTACTTTCATTTGGTGTCTTTATTTACAAGTGGTGGTTTAGAAACAGGCCCAGTCGGTTTTGGTTGGTGCTTTTACCCAGAATTTGTGTTTATTGTGCAAGTGGATGTATTTTCACTATTTTGTATAACAATAATGATCCAGGATGGTTCTGGAGCTATTTCCCACCAGAAACAGTGTCCAAAACAGGCATTTTGCGGTTAAAGTAGTGGTTGTATTAGAACCAGGACCAGGCGGTTCTGGTTCGTGTTTTTACCCAGAAATTGTGTCCAATGATGATGGGGATGTATTTTTGATTATTCTTTATAAAAATAATATTCTAGGGATGTTTAGAAGTTCTGTTATGCCTGAATCAATGACCTCAATTTGGGCACTTTATTTACAAGTGGTTGTTTAGAACCAGGCCCAGTCGGTTCTGGTTGGTGCTTTACCCACAATTAGTGTCGATTGTGTGAGTGGATGTATTTTCACTATTCTCTGTAAGAATAAAGATCCAGGGATGTTCTGAGACTATTTCCCACCATAAATAGTGTCAAAAACATGCATTTTGCGACAAAAATAGTGGTTGTATTAGAACCAGGCCCAGTCGGTTCTGGTTTGTGTCTACACCCGTAACGTGTGTCCAATAGGAATGGGGTTGTATTTTTGACTATTCTCTATTAAAAAATATCATCTAGGGATGTTCAGAAGTTCTTCTATGCCCGAATAAATGACTTCCATTTGGGCACTTTATTTTGCATGGTGGTTGTAGTAGAACCAAGCCGAGTCAGTTCTGGTTGGTGCTTTTACCCAGAGTTAGTGTTGATTATGTAGGTGGATGTATTTTCACTATTCTGTCTAAAAATAAAGATCCAGGATGGTTCTAGGGGTATTTGCCACCATAAATAGTCTCCAAAACATGCATTTCGCGATAAAAAATAGTAGTTGCATTATAACTGGGTCGTCTCGGTTCTGGTTGCTGTTTATATCCAAAACTTGTGTCCAAAGATGATGGGGATGTATATTTTACTATTCTGTTTAAACAATCATGCAGGGATGTTTTGTGGCTTTTTTTTTATACAAGAATCAAAAACCTCCACTATGGATCGTTATTTTGCATGGTGGTTGAATTAGAACCGGGCCCAGTCGGTTCTGGTTGGTGCTTTTACCAAGAATTAGTGTCAATTGATTTGATGGATGCATTTTCACTATTCTGTGTGAAATTAAAGATGCAGGGAATATTTCCCACCGTCAATAGTGTCCATAACAGGCACTTTGCGATTAAAATAGTGGTCCTATTAGAACCAGGCCCAGTCGGTTCTGGTTTATGTATGTAGCCGGAACTTGTGTCAAATGATAATGGGGATGTATTTTTGACTATTCTCTATAAAAATAATCATCTAGGGATTTTCAGAAGTTCTTTTATGCCCTAATCAATGACCTCCCTTTGGGCACTTTATTTTGCATAGTGGTTGTATTAGAACCAGGCCCAGTCGGTTCTGGTTTGTGTATACACCCGTAACTTGTGTCCGATGGGAATGGGGTTGTATATTATACTATTCTGTATGAAAATCGTCATCTAGGGATGTTCAGAAGTTATTTTATGCCCGAATAAATGACCTCTATTTGGGCACTTTATTTTGCATGGTGGTTGTATTAGAACCAAGCCCAGTCAGTTCTGGTTGGGTCTTATACCCAGAGTTAGTATTGATTGTGTAGGTGGATGTATTTTCACAATTCTGTCTAAAATTAAAGATCCAGGATGGTTCTAGGGCTATTTCCCAGCATAAATTTTCTCCAAAACATGCATTTTGCGATAAAAAATAGTAGTTGCATTATAACTGGGTCCAGTCGGGTCTGGTTGCTGTTTATATCTGAAACTTGTGTCCAAAGATGATTGGGATGTATATTTTACTATTCTGTTTAAAAATAATCATGCAGGGATGTTTTGGGGCTTTTTTTATACAAGAATAAAAAACCTCCAATGGATCTTAATTTTGCATGGTTGTTGAATTAGAACCGGGACCAGTCGGTTCTGGTAGCCGCTTTTACCCAGATTTAGTGTCAATTGTGTGGATGGATGCATTTTCACTATTATGTGTAAAATTAAAGATGCAGGGATGTTTTGGGAATATTTCCCACCGTCAATAGTGTCCAAAACATTTTGCGATAAAAATAGTGGTTGTATTAGAACAAGGCCCAATCGGTTCTGGTTGGTGTATTTACCCAGAATTTGTGTTGGTTGAGTGGGTGGATGTAGTTTCACTATTTTCTATAAAAATAATGTTTCCCACCATAAACATTGTCCAAAACAGGCATTTTGCGATTAAAATAGTGGTCGTATTAGAACCGGGCCAGGTCGGTTCTGGTTGCCGCTTTTACCCAGATTTAGTGTCAATTGTGTGGATGGATGCATTTTCACTATTATGTGTAAAATTAAAGATGCAGGGATGTTTTGGGAATATTTCCCACCGTCAATAGTGTCCAAAACATTTTGCGATAAAAATAGTGGTTGTATTAGAACAAGGCCCAATCGGTTCTGGTTGGTGTATTTACCCAGAATTTGTGTTGGTTGAGTGGGTGGATGTAGTTTCACTATTTTCTATAAAAATAATGTTTCCCACCATAAACATTGTCCAAAACAGGCATTTTGCGATTAAAATAGTGGTCGTATTAGAATCGGGCCCAGTCGGTTCTGGTTGCCGCTTTTACCCAGATTTAGTGTCAATTGTGTGGATGGATGCATTTTCACTATTATGTGTATAATTAAAGATGCAGGGATGTTTTGGGAATATTTCCCACCGTCAATAGTGTCCAAAACATTTTGCGATAAAAATAGTGGTTGTATTAGCACAAGGCCCAATCGGTTCTGGTTGGTGTATTTACCCATAATTAGTGTTGAATGGGTAGATGGATGTATTTTCACTATTCTGTGTAAAAATAATGATCCAGGATGGTTCTGGAGCTATTTTCCCACCATAAACAGTGTCCAAAACAGGCATTCTGGGATTAAAATAGTTGTTGTATTAGAACCAGGCCCAGTCTGTTCTGGTTAGTGAATTTACCCGAAAAATTGTATCCATTGATGATGGGGATGTATTTTTGATTATTATGTATAAAAATAATCATCTAGGGATCTTCAGAAGTTCTGTTATTCCCGAATCAATGACCTCCATTTGGGCACATTATTGACGGAGCTCACGACCATGATCCAGTGTATGGCTCAGATGTGTCCCTCAAACACAAATACTGGTCAGTCTCATCCAAAATCGTAATGGCTCAGTTCCCTTGAGTGGGAGCGGCAAGGAACGCCCTGCATTTGAAGACCATTGAAGGCAGGTTCCGGGCCTGTGTCGGCGCATCAGTCAGGCTGGGTAGCCGCCATGGCCCAGGTGATTTTCCAATGCTGCCCTGCTCTTGACGGAGTGGCCACCCAGCGGGGCTGTGTGTGTGCCATGGTGGGAGACTCGTGCTGCCCCTTCATCCCTGCCGGCATGTCCTGCTCGGTCCATGATGCCCTGCAGGCTATTAGGAACATGCAGAGAGCTGTGACCGGAGATTCGGTTCCACAACGAGGATGGCTTGACTGGTTCTTCTCTGGCTCATGGAAACAGCCATTTCAATATTTCGATATTTTCACAGACACAAAAGGAGGGAATTGTGGGATGGACTGGCTAACTGGCTTAATAATTGTTTATTCTTGTCGCACCATGTAGTCATACTGGTTTTACCTTTGTTTGATAAGATCGTAGAATGCAAGGTAGACTAGCCAAACTGGTTTTACAATTGAATTAAAAGATCGTGGAATGTAAGAAAGACTAACTAGTTGGCCTTGCAATTGTTTGTTCGCCTCGCGAAACATAAGAAAGGCTGGCTAACAGGGTTTGCAATTGTTTCCTTGAATTGTGGGATGAAAAAAGGTTCAACTTCAGGAGTAACTGTCACTCTCCAGGTCATCCAGGGTCAAGTGCACACTTGGAAACTTTCATATTCGACCAAAATGTGCTTATCAGCTCATAAAAAGCACATTTGGTGGTACGCGGAAAGAACGGCAGCAGACAAAAAGGCTATTTAGAAAGGTATCACCACTACGCAGAAGATCGTCGGCTACTCTGCCCTCACTGGAAGACATTGCCAGCCCTCGTTACCTCAGCAGAGCCAGGGACATGATCAGGGACCCATGCCACCCTGGTCACAATCGGTTCCAGCTGCTGCTCTCTGGCAGACAGACGCTGTAAGTTTCCCACATCCGTTGGGACTCTAAACTTGGGGTAACACAACACAATCCCTTCTGTGTAATAACTTCGGGTGAGGTAATATGAATAGACATTAGGTACAAGGTGATCTGACACCTACATGCTGAATGAAGGAAAGTGAAAGACAGTGAGAGGTAAGTGATCCACTCAGGGGGTGGTGATGCAATGTATCCATAAAGGCAGAATTGTAAATTAAGAGTCTGGAGTCATAACTTGTAAAACTGTGTAAAACTGTCAGAGACACAAATGTCTCTCTATACATAGTGTAATATCATCAAATTTTATAATTTAATAAGTTTTTCATTTGGCATCATTCTAATGGCTAGATATTAAGTTATAATGAAAACTATGATACTTGGCCAAAACGTGATTTTCAGCGCATGAAACGCACGTTAAGCCAATAAAAACTGAAATGTTCCCCTGCTGCGAAACAAACTGTCAGAGACACATAGTTACTGTGTATATAGTGTATAATTGTCCAATTCAAGTAAGTTTTTCATTTGGCATCATTCTAAGTGATATAAATTAAGTTATAGTGAAAATTATGATACTTGGCCAAAACGTGATTTTCAGCGCATGAAACGCACGTTAAGGAAATAAAAACTGAAATGTTCCCCTGCTGCAAACAAACTGTCAGAGACATATAGTTACTGTGTATATAGTGTATTATCGTCCAATTCAAGTAAGTTTTTCATTTAGCATCATTCTAAGTGATAGAAATTAAGTGATAGTGAAAACTATCATACTCGGCCAAAACATGATTTTCAGCGCATGAAACGCACGTTAAGGCAATAAAAACTGAAATGTTCCCCTGCTGCGAAACAAACTGCCAGAGGCACATAGTTACTGTGTCTATAGTGTAAAATCATCCAATTCAAGTAAGTTTTTCATTTTGCATCATTCTAAGTACTAGAAATTAAGTTATAGTGAAAACTATGATACTTGGCCAAAACGTGATTTTCAGCGCATGAAACGCACGTTAAGGCAATAAAAACTGAAATGTTCCCCTGCTGCGAAAAAAACTGTCAGAGACACATAGTTACTGTGTATATAGTGTATTATTGTCCAATTCAAGTAAGTTTTTCATTTGACATCATTCTAAGTGATAGAAATTAAGTTATAGTGAAAATTATGATACTTGGCCAAAACGTGATTTTCAGCGCATGAAACGCACGTTAAGGCAATAAAAACTGAAATGTTCCCCTGCTGCGAAACAAACTGCCAGAGGCACATAGTTACTGTGTCTATAGTGTAAAATCATCCAATTCAAGTAAGTATTGCATTTAGCATCATTCTAAGTGCTAGAAATTAAGTTATAGTGAAAACTATGATACTTGGCCAAAACGTGATTTTCAGCGCATGAAACGCACGTTAAGGCAATAAAAACTGAAATGTTCCCCTGCTGCGAAACAAACTGTCAGAGGCACATAGTTACTGTGTCTATAGTGTAAAATCATCCAATTCAAGTAAGTATTGCATTTAGCATCATTCTAAGTGCTAGAAATTAAGTTATAGTGAAAACTATGATACTTGGCCAAAACGTGATTTTCAGCGCATGAAACGCACGTTAAGGCAATAAAAACTGAAATGTTCCCCTGCTGCGAAACAAACTGTCAGAGGCACATAGTTACTGTGTATATAGTGTAAAATCGTCCAATTCAAGTAAGTTTTGCATTTAGCATCATTCTAAGTGATAGAAATTAGGTTATAGTGAAAATTATGATACTTGGCCAAAACATGATTTTCAGCGCATGAAACGCACGTTAAGGCATTAAAACTGAAATGTTCCCCTGCTGCGAAACAAACTATCAGAGGCACATAGTTACTGTGTATATAGTGTATAATTGTCAAATTCAAGTAAGTTTTTCATTTTGCATCATTCTAAGTGCTAGAAATTAAGTTATAGTGAAAACTATGATACTTGGCCAAAACGTGATTTTCAGCGCAAGAAATGCACATTAAGGCAATAAAAACTGAAATGTTCCCCCGCTGCGAAACAAACTGTCAGTGACACATAGTTACTGTGTATATAGTGTATAATCATCCAAATTAAGTAGGTTTTTCATTTGATATCATTCTAAGTGATGAAAGTTAGGGTTAGGGTTAGGTTAAGTTATAGTGAAAACTAGGATACTTGGCCAAAACATGATCTTCTGCGCATGAAACGCACATTAGGGCAAAAAAACTGAAATGTTTGTTAGGTCTGAAAATACAACTTCAGGAGCAGGCTAAGAAAGAGTGAGATAAATTTAAATAGAAAATATGTATGACCAGACTGCAAAGTGGACAGAGAGTTCATACAGTGGGCTCCTGTTCACTGCGATGTTACTGCAACTCTAGTCGAATGACCAGTGAGTGTGTCTTAAATACAGGCAAAACTGACAGTTGTCCCTAAGACTTTGGACAGATACGTTTCAGTCATTTGCAGGGCAACAAGTAATTGATTAGTGTCGGGCCTGGAATCTGTAGTCAATGGTTTCCAGACGTAGGGTGTTCTTCGCTGTTCCTACCCTGGGGAATACCGCCATCATGATTTTGGAGGAGACTGACCAGTGTTTGTATTAGAGGGGGACATCCGAGCCCCAAACTGAATCATGGGGGAAGAAATCAAAGCTCCGTCGTTGACGCCTGATGGGTAGATGTGGGTTGGCGTCGACAGTTGGAATCGAGTCTGCTGTTAGAACGTACGTGTGGTCGGATGCAGATGTAGGGACACAGAGCCCAGTTGTATTGGTGGGGATGATCATATACACTTGCCATTCGCAGAGCCACCATATTTGGTCCAGTACTGTCCATGATTGGGAAGGAATGTGTCTGATCTCGGCGCACCTGGTGACGTGAACTTGGTCCAAAGGGGTCTTCGGATCCGGTCCGCTGAAGTTGAAACAGGATGGATAACAGTCTGTTCGGTTGTTGCACTGGACATACGTTGCGGTATTGACTGTAGCTGCTAATGGTACTGCGACCATGGTATGTAGGCGGTCGAGCTTTGCTGGAAGGATTCTCTCAGATTACCCAGGATACAGTTGTAGGTGAGGTTGGCGAGTTCTTCGTTCTGTCGGTTGGACCATAGCTGTGGTTGGGCTACGGCAGTAGGCATGAGGGAACAGACATAACAACTCATTGGTTGTGGCGCGGGCTGTGAGTGCGGTGTATCTGTACCAACTGTTCCTCATCATCAGGTTGTAGTCGTTTTCTTCCTGTGTTTGGACATGGGCGAGAATAAGGTGTATCTACTCAGGCTTAGGTGTTCCTGCCGGACGGATTTTGAGTAGGCGTGTGGCGGATGGTTGTACGAAGGGGTTCACACCAATCACTTTGGGGACCATGGCTGGACTAGTAGTGCGGATGGTGATAGTAAAGAGGGGGCCTTTTCCTGGTCGGTCCGGTCGGAGGCATAGGTTGATGCAGCCTTTTTGTTGGATATTGGTCGTAAGGTCTAGCATATGTTTACCATCTTTGATGGTGGTGGCTAACTTGGTGAAGTTAGCGGTCATGGTGGTAGCTTCTTTGGAAAGGGGCCATGTGATGGTTTTGTAGCCTGTATGGAGGAGGACCTGGTCCAAGGTGTCTGGCCAGACCACTCAGACTCTGGGAGCTTGTAGGTACCAATAAAAATAACTGGAGTCAGTCCTGTGTAATCCCAAGTGAGTAAGCTGTAGGCTGAGCAAAGGGACTTGAACGACGATTGGTGTCTTGGTTGATGGGATGCAGATCTGGGGGCCCCTGATCGTTTCCTGAACAAGCTAGTGGGGCATTCCCCTTCAGTGGGAGTGTACCAAGGTTCTGGTACGTTCCCCCCATGTGGTTGAACACAGAGCGGTGATGATGATGGCCAAAATCACACGGTGAGGTCCGTCCCAACGTGGAGAAGACCAGCACTTTCTTTTTATCACCTTGACGAGTACCAGGTCTCCTGGGGACAGGACCTCCTCTGTGGGAGACAGAGAAGATGTCGGCAGATTATTTTGCATTCATCACAGTTCTTTCTTGGAACATTTTGCATAACCACTTAGTGAGGGATTCTGTTTCTCTTTTCTCTTCTACCACCAGATCTTTTTCCCACATTGTTCAGTGGAAGGGTCTGTCTTTCACTGCCTCAAATGGTGTGCATCCCTGTGCTGTTGGAATGATTCTCATGTACGTTTCTACCAGGCTCAGGCATTCTTGCCATCGTTTTCCTGTATCTTCCATGGTTTTTCTGAGTCTGAGTTTTACTGTTCTAATGGTTTGTTCGACGAGTCCAGCACTTTGGTTCAGTTTGATGAAATCCATGTTCAGAAGCTCGAAGGGATATGTTCCTGTTTGCCTTGTTCCATGCTTGGGTCGTTCATTGCCTTGAGAGTTGTGTCTACAGCAGTTCAGACAGTTTCTGCCAAAAAAATTGAAGTTTGGAGACCTCTGGGAACATGCATTGTTTGTTGTACTGTACTGATCATCCCTCCTGTTGAGACATGGCTCCTCCCATGGCTCAATTTGGCAATTACTTCAAACAATGATCGTGTCACGCATGGCTTGTTTTCTACTGCATAGAGTCCGTTCTTGTGTTGAGTGGCTCCTTCTGTTTCCCATTGCAGTTTCTCTTTTTCTGGGGAATGATTTTGCATTTCTCTTAGGAATTCAGCAGGGATTGGGCTGTGTCTTTCCACCGTCACGTCTTGTTCTAGGAATAGTCTACATGCCTCTGTCAGTGCCACTATTTCTGCGGCTTGTGCAGACCAGTCGCCGGGGAGTCGTCCTGTCTTGAGGTTGTCTTTTTGAGTCACCACGGCATATACGTTGTGTTTTTCTCCATCCAGGGTTTTTGATGATGATCCATCCCCATAGGCAATGTGTCCGGGGGGCAATGGGTTGTCCATTAGGTCAGTTGCATATACGTGGTTAATTATGATTCGTTGAGTGGGCAACTGTGAGAATTGGTTTAACCACTTGTCGTCCGGTCTCCCATGAACTTCAGGGTGACATGTAATGGCCATGTTTGTTGTTCCTGTCCTGGGGCTGCTGGGCAGATATCTTCAGACTGTTCTCTTAGACTTTCAGCTACCTTGGCAGAATCATTCCCGACAATGTCGAGAGAGTAGAAGCTGTTAGATGTGGTGGTGTGGAAGATATTTTTGGTCTGTAATTCCCTGGGTCGGAGGCCATTTTGGGTGGCCACTAGGCTTAGCCCAAGCTGGACCATGATATCTCGTCCCGGTAACTCTCCGATTTTCATTTTGCAGTCTGACAATAAACCCATCCCTTTTGTTGCTTTCTGACCCATATTAATCACTTACTTAATAGTTTAAACAACAATTATTTTCTAAATTACCCGAAATTGATCTCCACTTTGTGATTAACCCAATATCTCTGAACACACAAAGACCAAAAGTCCCTGACTTTGTCTTAGTTAAGTCCCTGACTCTATTAACAGACCAAGACTATAATGCCTTTGCTAATTCTTGTTCTACTTTCATTGGTCCCGGACCAATTGGTTTATTACCAGACTGCAAAGTGGACAGTGAGAGTTCCTACAGTAGGGTCCTGTTCAACGCGATGTTCCTGAAACTCTAGTCGAATGACCAGTGTGTGTGTCTTAAATACAGGAAAAACTGACAGTTGTCACTAGGACTTTGGACAGATACATTTCAGTCATTTGCAGGGCAAAAAGTAATTGATCAGTGTCAGACAGTTGAATATTTGTGCTGACATGTCACCCCAATCACAAGACTAAGATTGTTTATTCAGTCAGACAGTTGGGTGTTTATGCTGCTATGTCAGCCGTAAGGATGACTACAATGCTGTTATACTCACAAAAACTTATACAATATGAACAATCATTTGCAAAGATACTTTGTCTAATCTTACATATTCCCCTGCTGCCAAAAAAACTGTCAGAGACACATAGTTACTGTGTATATAGTGTAAAATCGTCCAATTCAAGTAAGTTATCCATTTGGCATTATTCTCATTGCTAAAAATTAAGTTACAATGAAAACAATCATACTTGGCCAAAACGTGATTTTCAGGGTATGAAAAGTACATTAAGGCAATAAAAACTGAAAAGTTCCCCTGCTGCCAAACAAACTGTCAGAGACACATAGTTCCTGTGTATATAGTGTAAAATCATCCAATTCAAGTAAGTATTGCATTTAGCATCATTCTAAGTGCTAGAAATTAAGTTATAGTGAAAACTATGATACTTGGCCAAAACGTGATTTTCAGCGCATGAAACGCACGTTAAGGCAATAAAAACTGAAATGTTCCCCTGCTGCGAAACAAACTGTCAGAGGCACATAGTTACTGTGTATATAGTGTAAAATCGTCCAATTCAAGTAAGTTTTGCATTTAGCATCATTCTAAGTGATAGAAATTAGGTTATAGTGAAAATTATGATACTTGGCCAAAACGTGATTTTCAGCGCATGAAACGCACGTTAAGGCATTAAAACTGAAATGTTCCCCTGCTGCGAAACAAACTATCAGAGGCACATAGTTACTGTGTATATAGTGTATAATTGTCCAATTCAAGTAAGTTTTTCATTTTGCATCATTCTAAGTGCTAGAAATTAAGTTATAGTGAAAACTATGATACTTGGCCAAAACGTGATTTTCAGCGCAAGAAATGCACATTAAGGCAATAAAAACTGAAATGTTCCCCCGCTGCGAAACAAACTGTCAGTGACACATAGTTACTGTGTATATAGTGTATAATCATCCAAATTAAGTAGGTTTTTCATTTGATATCATTCTAAGTGATGAAAGTTAGGGTTAGGGTTAGGTTAAGTTATAGTGAAAACTAGGATACTTGGCCAAAACATGATTTTCTGCGCATGAAACGCACATTAGGGCAAAAAAACTGAAATGTTTGTTAGGTCTGAAAATACAACTTCAGGAGCAGGCTAAGAAAGAGTGAGATAAATTTAAATAGAAAATATGTATGACCAGACTGCAAAGTGGACAGAGAGTTCATACAGTGGGCTCCTGTTCACTGCGATGTTACTGCAACTCTAGTCGAATGACCAGTGAGTGTGTCTTAAATACAGGCAAAACTGACAGTTGTCCCTAAGACTTTGGACAGATACGTTTCAGTCATTTGCAGGGCAACAAGTAATTGATTAGTGTCGGGCCTGGAATCTGTAGTCAATGGTTTCCAGACGTAGGGTGTTCTTCGCTGTTCCTACCCTGGGGAATACCGCCATCATGATTTTGGAGGAGACTGACCAGTGTTTGTATTAGAGGGGGACATCCGAGCCCCAAACTGAATCATGGGGGAAGAAATCAAAGCTCCGTCGTTGACGCCTGATGGGTAGATGTGGGTTGGCGTCGACAGTTGGAATCGAGTCTGCTGTTAGAACGTACGTGTGGTCGGATGCAGATGTAGGGACACAGAGCCCAGTTGTATTGGTGGGGATGATCATATACACTTGCCATTCGCAGAGCCACCATATTTGGTCCAGTACTGTCCATGATTGGGAAGGAATGTGTCTGATCTCGGCGCACCTGGTGACGTGAACTTGGTCCAAAGGGGTCTTCGGATCCGGTCCGCTGAAGTTGAAACAGGATGGATAACAGTCTGTTCGGTTGTTGCACTGGACATACGTTGCGGTATTGACTGTAGCTGCTAATGGTACTGCGACCATGGTATGTAGGCGGTCGAGCTTTGCTGGAAGGATTCTCTCAGATTACCCAGGATACAGTTGTAGGTGAGGTTGGCGAGTTCTTCGTTCTGTCGGTTGGACCATAGCTGTGGTTGGGCTACGGCAGTAGGCATGAGGGAACAGACATAACAACTCATTGGTTGTGGCGCGGGCTGTGAGTGCGGTGTATCTGTACCAACTGTTCCTCATCATCAGGTTGTAGTCGTTTTCTTCCTGTGTTTGGACATGGGCGAGAATAAGGTGTATCTACTCAGGCTTAGGTGTTCCTGCCGGACGGATTTTGAGTAGGCGTGTGGCGGATGGTTGTACGAAGGGGTTCACACCAATCACTTTGGGGACCATGGCTGGACTAGTAGTGCGGATGGTGATAGTAAAGAGGGGGCCTTTTCCTGGTCGGTCCGGTCGGAGGCATAGGTTGATGCAGCCTTTTTGTTGGATATTGGTCGTAAGGTCTAGCATATGTTTACCATCTTTGATGGTGGTGGCTAACTTGGTGAAGTTAGCGGTCATGGTGGTAGCTTCTTTGGAAAGGGGCCATGTGATGGTTTTGTAGCCTGTATGGAGGAGGACCTGGTCCAAGGTGTCTGGCCAGACCACTCAGACTCTGGGAGCTTGTAGGTACCAATAAAAATAACTGGAGTCAGTCCTGTGTAATCCCAAGTGAGTAAGCTGTAGGCTGAGCAAAGGGACTTGAACGACGATTGGTGTCTTGGTTGATGGGATGCAGATCTGGGGGCCCCTGATCGTTTCCTGAACAAGCTAGTGGGGCATTCCCCTTCAGTGGGAGTGTACCAAGGTTCTGGTACGTTCCCCCCATGTGGTTGAACACAGAGCGGTGATGATGATGGCCAAAATCACACGGTGAGGTCCGTCCCAACGTGGAGAAGACCAGCACTTTCTTTTTATCACCTTGACGAGTACCAGGTCTCCTGGGGACAGGACCTCCTCTGTGGGAGACAGAGAAGATGTCGGCAGATTATTTTGCATTCATCACAGTTCTTTCTTGGAACATTTTGCATAACCACTTAGTGAGGGATTCTGTTTCTCTTTTCTCTTCTACCACCAGATCTTTTTCCCACATTGTTCAGTGGAAGGGTCTGTCTTTCACTGCCTCAAATGGTGTGCATCCCTGTGCTGTTGGAATGATTCTCATGTACGTTTCTACCAGGCTCAGGCATTCTTGCCATCGTTTTCCTGTATCTTCCATGGTTTTTCTGAGTCTGAGTTTTACTGTTCTAATGGTTTGTTCGACGAGTCCAGCACTTTGGTTCAGTTTGATGAAATCCATGTTCAGAAGCTCGAAGGGATATGTTCCTGTTTGCCTTGTTCCATGCTTGGGTCGTTCATTGCCTTGAGAGTTGTGTCTACAGCAGTTCAGACAGTTTCTGCCAAAAAAATTGAAGTTTGGAGACCTCTGGGAACATGCATTGTTTGTTGTACTGTACTGATCATCCCTCCTGTTGAGACATGGCTCCTCCCATGGCTCAATTTGGCAATTACTTCAAACAATGATCGTGTCACGCATGGCTTGTTTTCTACTGCATAGAGTCCGTTCTTGTGTTGAGTGGCTCCTTCTGTTTCCCATTGCAGTTTCTCTTTTTCTGGGGAATGATTTTGCATTTCTCTTAGGAATTCAGCAGGGATTGGGCTGTGTCTTTCCACCGTCACGTCTTGTTCTAGGAATAGTCTACATGCCTCTGTCAGTGCCACTATTTCTGCGGCTTGTGCAGACCAGTCGCCGGGGAATCGTCCTGTCTTGAGGTTGTCTTTTTGAGTCACCACGGCATATACGTTGTGTTTTTCTCCATCCAGGGTTTTTGATGATGATCCATCCCCATAGGCAATGTGTCCGGGGGGCAATGGGTTGTCCATTAGGTCAGTTGCATATACGTGGTTAATTATGATTCGTTGAGTGGGCAACTGTGAGAATTGGTTTAACCACTTGTCGTCCGGTCTCCCATGAACTTCAGGGTGACATGTAATGGCCATGTTTGTTGTTCCTGTCCTGGGGCTGCTGGGCAGATATCTTCAGACTGTTCTCTTAGACTTTCAGCTACCTTGGCAGAATCATTCCCGACAATGTCGAGAGAGTAGAAGCTGTTAGATGTGGTGGTGTGGAAGATATTTTTGGTCTGTAATTCCCTGGGTCGGAGGCCATTTTGGGTGGCCACTAGGCTTAGCCCAAGCTGGACCATGATATCTCGTCCCGGTAACTCTCCGATTTTCATTTTGCAGTCTGACAATAAACCCATCCCTTTTGTTGCTTTCTGACCCATATTAATCACTTACTTAATAGTTTAAACAACAATTATTTTCTAAATTACCCGAAATTGATCTCCACTTTGTGATTAACCCAATATCTCTGAACACACAAAGACCAAAAGTCCCTGACTTTGTCTTAGTTAAGTCCCTGACTCTATTAACAGACCAAGACTATAATGCCTTTGCTAATTCTTGTTCTACTTTCATTGGTCCCGGACCAATTGGTTTATTACCAGACTGCAAAGTGGACAGTGAGAGTTCCTACAGTAGGGTCCTGTTCAACGCGATGTTCCTGAAACTCTAGTCGAATGACCAGTGTGTGTGTCTTAAATACAGGAAAAACTGACAGTTGTCACTAGGACTTTGGACAGATACATTTCAGTCATTTGCAGGGCAAAAAGTAATTGATCAGTGTCAGACAGTTGAATATTTGTGCTGACATGTCACCCCAATCACAAGACTAAGATTGTTTATTCAGTCAGACAGTTGGGTGTTTATGCTGCTATGTCAGCCGTAAGGATGACTACAATGCTGTTATACTCACAAAAACTTATACAATATGAACAAGCATTTGCAAAGATACTTTGTCTAATCTTACATATTCCCCTGCTGCCAAAAAAACTGTCAGAGACACATAGTTACTGTGTATATAGTGTAAAATCGTCCAATTCAAGTAAGTTATCCATTTGGCATTATTCTCATTGCTAAAAATTAAGTTACAATGAAAACAATCATACTTGGCCAAAACGTGATTTTCAGGGTATGAAAAGTACATTAAGGCAATAAAAACTGAAAAGTTCCCCTGCTGCCAAACAAACTGTCAGAGACACATAGTTCCTGTGTATATAGTGTAAAATCATCCAATTCAAGTAAGTATTGCATTTAGCATCATTCTAAGTGCTAGAAATTAAGTTATAGTGAAAACTATGATACTTGGCCAAAACGTGATTTTCAGCGCATGAAACGCACGTTAAGGCAATAAAAACTGAAATGTTCCCCTGCTGCGAAACAAACTGTCAGAGGCACATAGTTACTGTGTATATAGTGTAAAATCGTCCAATTCAAGTAAGTTTTGCATTTAGCATCATTCTAAGTGATAGAAATTAGGTTATAGTGAAAATTATGATACTTGGCCAAAACGTGATTTTCAGCGCATGAAACGCACGTTAAGGCATTAAAACTGAAATGTTCCCCTGCTGCGAAACAAACTATCAGAGGCACATAGTTACTGTGTATATAGTGTATAATTGTCCAATTCAAGTAAGTTTTTCATTTTGCATCATTCTAAGTGCTAGAAATTAAGTTATAGTGAAAACTATGATACTTGGCCAAAACGTGATTTTCAGCGCAAGAAATGCACATTAAGGCAATAAAAACTGAAATGTTCCCCCGCTGCGAAACAAACTGTCAGTGACACATAGTTACTGTGTATATAGTGTATAATCATCCAAATTAAGTAGGTTTTTCATTTGATATCATTCTAAGTGATGAAAGTTAGGGTTAGGGTTAGGTTAAGTTATAGTGAAAACTAGGATACTTGGCCAAAACATGATTTTCTGCGCATGAAACGCACATTAGGGCAAAAAAACTGAAATGTTTGTTAGGTCTGAAAATACAACTTCAGGAGCAGGCTAAGAAAGAGTGAGATAAATTTAAATAGAAAATATGTATGACCAGACTGCAAAGTGGACAGAGAGTTCATACAGTGGGCTCCTGTTCACTGCGATGTTACTGCAACTCTAGTCGAATGACCAGTGAGTGTGTCTTAAATACAGGCAAAACTGACAGTTGTCCCTAAGACTTTGGACAGATACGTTTCAGTCATTTGCAGGGCAACAAGTAATTGATTAGTGTCGGGCCTGGAATCTGTAGTCAATGGTTTCCAGACGTAGGGTGTTCTTCGCTGTTCCTACCCTGGGGAATACCGCCATCATGATTTTGGAGGAGACTGACCAGTGTTTGTATTAGAGGGGGACATCCGAGCCCCAAACTGAATCATGGGGGAAGAAATCAAAGCTCCGTCGTTGACGCCTGATGGGTAGATGTGGGTTGGCGTCGACAGTTGGAATCGAGTCTGCTGTTAGAACGTACGTGTGGTCGGATGCAGATGTAGGGACACAGAGCCCAGTTGTATTGGTGGGGATGATCATATACACTTGCCATTCGCAGAGCCACCATATTTGGTCCAGTACTGTCCATGATTGGGAAGGAATGTGTCTGATCTCGGCGCACCTGGTGACGTGAACTTGGTCCAAAGGGGTCTTCGGATCCGGTCCGCTGAAGTTGAAACAGGATGGATAACAGTCTGTTCGGTTGTTGCACTGGACATACGTTGCGGTATTGACTGTAGCTGCTAATGGTACTGCGACCATGGTATGTAGGCGGTCGAGCTTTGCTGGAAGGATTCTCTCAGATTACCCAGGATACAGTTGTAGGTGAGGTTGGCGAGTTCTTCGTTCTGTCGGTTGGACCATAGCTGTGGTTGGGCTACGGCAGTAGGCATGAGGGAACAGACATAACAACTCATTGGTTGTGGCGCGGGCTGTGAGTGCGGTGTATCTGTACCAACTGTTCCTCATCATCAGGTTGTAGTCGTTTTCTTCCTGTGTTTGGACATGGGCGAGAATAAGGTGTATCTACTCAGGCTTAGGTGTTCCTGCCGGACGGATTTTGAGTAGGCGTGTGGCGGATGGTTGTACGAAGGGGTTCACACCAATCACTTTGGGGACCATGGCTGGACTAGTAGTGCGGATGGTGATAGTAAAGAGGGGGCCTTTTCCTGGTCGGTCCGGTCGGAGGCATAGGTTGATGCAGCCTTTTTGTTGGATATTGGTCGTAAGGTCTAGCATATGTTTACCATCTTTGATGGTGGTGGCTAACTTGGTGAAGTTAGCGGTCATGGTGGTAGCTTCTTTGGAAAGGGGCCATGTGATGGTTTTGTAGCCTGTATGGAGGAGGACCTGGTCCAAGGTGTCTGGCCAGACCACTCAGACTCTGGGAGCTTGTAGGTACCAATAAAAATAACTGGAGTCAGTCCTGTGTAATCCCAAGTGAGTAAGCTGTAGGCTGAGCAAAGGGACTTGAACGACGATTGGTGTCTTGGTTGATGGGATGCAGATCTGGGGGCCCCTGATCGTTTCCTGAACAAGCTAGTGGGGCATTCCCCTTCAGTGGGAGTGTACCAAGGTTCTGGTACGTTCCCCCCATGTGGTTGAACACAGAGCGGTGATGATGATGGCCAAAATCACACGGTGAGGTCCGTCCCAACGTGGAGAAGACCAGCACTTTCTTTTTATCACCTTGACGAGTACCAGGTCTCCTGGGGACAGGACCTCCTCTGTGGGAGACAGAGAAGATGTCGGCAGATTATTTTGCATTCATCACAGTTCTTTCTTGGAACATTTTGCATAACCACTTAGTGAGGGATTCTGTTTCTCTTTTCTCTTCTACCACCAGATCTTTTTCCCACATTGTTCAGTGGAAGGGTCTGTCTTTCACTGCCTCAAATGGTGTGCATCCCTGTGCTGTTGGAATGATTCTCATGTACGTTTCTACCAGGCTCAGGCATTCTTGCCATCGTTTTCCTGTATCTTCCATGGTTTTTCTGAGTCTGAGTTTTACTGTTCTAATGGTTTGTTCGACGAGTCCAGCACTTTGGTTCAGTTTGATGAAATCCATGTTCAGAAGCTCGAAGGGATATGTTCCTGTTTGCCTTGTTCCATGCTTGGGTCGTTCATTGCCTTGAGAGTTGTGTCTACAGCAGTTCAGACAGTTTCTGCCAAAAAAATTGAAGTTTGGAGACCTCTGGGAACATGCATTGTTTGTTGTACTGTACTGATCATCCCTCCTGTTGAGACATGGCTCCTCCCATGGCTCAATTTGGCAATTACTTCAAACAATGATCGTGTCACGCATGGCTTGTTTTCTACTGCATAGAGTCCGTTCTTGTGTTGAGTGGCTCCTTCTGTTTCCCATTGCAGTTTCTCTTTTTCTGGGGAATGATTTTGCATTTCTCTTAGGAATTCAGCAGGGATTGGGCTGTGTCTTTCCACCGTCACGTCTTGTTCTAGGAATAGTCTACATGCCTCTGTCAGTGCCACTATTTCTGCGGCTTGTGCAGACCAGTCGCCGGGGAATCGTCCTGTCTTGAGGTTGTCTTTTTGAGTCACCACGGCATATACGTTGTGTTTTTCTCCATCCAGGGTTTTTGATGATGATCCATCCCCATAGGCAATGTGTCCGGGGGGCAATGGGTTGTCCATTAGGTCAGTTGCATATACGTGGTTAATTATGATTCGTTGAGTGGGCAACTGTGAGAATTGGTTTAACCACTTGTCGTCCGGTCTCCCATGAACTTCAGGGTGACATGTAATGGCCATGTTTGTTGTTCCTGTCCTGGGGCTGCTGGGCAGATATCTTCAGACTGTTCTCTTAGACTTTCAGCTACCTTGGCAGAATCATTCCCGACAATGTCGAGAGAGTAGAAGCTGTTAGATGTGGTGGTGTGGAAGATATTTTTGGTCTGTAATTCCCTGGGTCGGAGGCCATTTTGGGTGGCCACTAGGCTTAGCCCAAGCTGGACCATGATATCTCGTCCCGGTAACTCTCCGATTTTCATTTTGCAGTCTGACAATAAACCCATCCCTTTTGTTGCTTTCTGACCCATATTAATCACTTACTTAATAGTTTAAACAACAATTATTTTCTAAATTACCCGAAATTGATCTCCACTTTGTGATTAACCCAATATCTCTGAACACACAAAGACCAAAAGTCCCTGACTTTGTCTTAGTTAAGTCCCTGACTCTATTAACAGACCAAGACTATAATGCCTTTGCTAATTCTTGTTCTACTTTCATTGGTCCCGGACCAATTGGTTTATTACCAGACTGCAAAGTGGACAGTGAGAGTTCCTACAGTAGGGTCCTGTTCAACGCGATGTTCCTGAAACTCTAGTCGAATGACCAGTGTGTGTGTCTTAAATACAGGAAAAACTGACAGTTGTCACTAGGACTTTGGACAGATACATTTCAGTCATTTGCAGGGCAAAAAGTAATTGATCAGTGTCAGACAGTTGAATATTTGTGCTGACATGTCACCCCAATCACAAGACTAAGATTGTTTATTCAGTCAGACAGTTGGGTGTTTATGCTGCTATGTCAGCCGTAAGGATGACTACAATGCTGTTATACTCACAAAAACTTATACAATATGAACAAGCATTTGCAAAGATACTTTGTCTAATCTTACATATTCCCCTGCTGCCAAAAAAACTGTCAGAGACACATAGTTACTGTGTATATAGTGTAAAATCGTCCAATTCAAGTAAGTTATCCATTTGGCATTATTCTCATTGCTAAAAATTAAGTTACAATGAAAACAATCATACTTGGCCAAAACGTGATTTTCAGGGTATGAAAAGTACATTAAGGCAATAAAAACTGAAAAGTTCCCCTGCTGCCAAACAAACTGTCAGAGACACATAGTTCCTGTGTATATAGTGTAAAATCATCCAATTCAAGTAAGTATTGCATTTAGCATCATTCTAAGTGCTAGAAATTAAGTTATAGTGAAAACTATGATACTTGGCCAAAACGTGATTTTCAGCGCATGAAACGCACGTTAAGGCAATAAAAACTGAAATGTTCCCCTGCTGCGAAACAAACTGTCAGAGGCACATAGTTACTGTGTATATAGTGTAAAATCGTCCAATTCAAGTAAGTTTTGCATTTAGCATCATTCTAAGTGATAGAAATTAGGTTATAGTGAAAATTATGATACTTGGCCAAAACGTGATTTTCAGCGCATGAAACGCACGTTAAGGCATTAAAACTGAAATGTTCCCCTGCTGCGAAACAAACTATCAGAGGCACATAGTTACTGTGTATATAGTGTATAATTGTCCAATTCAAGTAAGTTTTTCATTTTGCATCATTCTAAGTGCTAGAAATTAAGTTATAGTGAAAACTATGATACTTGGCCAAAACGTGATTTTCAGCGCAAGAAATGCACATTAAGGCAATAAAAACTGAAATGTTCCCCCGCTGCGAAACAAACTGTCAGTGACACATAGTTACTGTGTATATAGTGTATAATCATCCAAATTAAGTAGGTTTTTCATTTGATATCATTCTAAGTGATGAAAGTTAGGGTTAGGGTTAGGTTAAGTTATAGTGAAAACTAGGATACTTGGCCAAAACATGATTTTCTGCGCATGAAACGCACATTAGGGCAAAAAAACTGAAATGTTTGTTAGGTCTGAAAATACAACTTCAGGAGCAGGCTAAGAAAGAGTGAGATAAATTTAAATAGAAAATATGTATGACCAGACTGCAAAGTGGACAGAGAGTTCATACAGTGGGCTCCTGTTCACTGCGATGTTACTGCAACTCTAGTCGAATGACCAGTGAGTGTGTCTTAAATACAGGCAAAACTGACAGTTGTCCCTAAGACTTTGGACAGATACGTTTCAGTCATTTGCAGGGCAACAAGTAATTGATTAGTGTCGGGCCTGGAATCTGTAGTCAATGGTTTCCAGACGTAGGGTGTTCTTCGCTGTTCCTACCCTGGGGAATACCGCCATCATGATTTTGGAGGAGACTGACCAGTGTTTGTATTAGAGGGGGACATCCGAGCCCCAAACTGAATCATGGGGGAAGAAATCAAAGCTCCGTCGTTGACGCCTGATGGGTAGATGTGGGTTGGCGTCGACAGTTGGAATCGAGTCTGCTGTTAGAACGTACGTGTGGTCGGATGCAGATGTAGGGACACAGAGCCCAGTTGTATTGGTGGGGATGATCATATACACTTGCCATTCGCAGAGCCACCATATTTGGTCCAGTACTGTCCATGATTGGGAAGGAATGTGTCTGATCTCGGCGCACCTGGTGACGTGAACTTGGTCCAAAGGGGTCTTCGGATCCGGTCCGCTGAAGTTGAAACAGGATGGATAACAGTCTGTTCGGTTGTTGCACTGGACATACGTTGCGGTATTGACTGTAGCTGCTAATGGTACTGCGACCATGGTATGTAGGCGGTCGAGCTTTGCTGGAAGGATTCTCTCAGATTACCCAGGATACAGTTGTAGGTGAGGTTGGCGAGTTCTTCGTTCTGTCGGTTGGACCATAGCTGTGGTTGGGCTACGGCAGTAGGCATGAGGGAACAGACATAACAACTCATTGGTTGTGGCGCGGGCTGTGAGTGCGGTGTATCTGTACCAACTGTTCCTCATCATCAGGTTGTAGTCGTTTTCTTCCTGTGTTTGGACATGGGCGAGAATAAGGTGTATCTACTCAGGCTTAGGTGTTCCTGCCGGACGGATTTTGAGTAGGCGTGTGGCGGATGGTTGTACGAAGGGGTTCACACCAATCACTTTGGGGACCATGGCTGGACTAGTAGTGCGGATGGTGATAGTAAAGAGGGGGCCTTTTCCTGGTCGGTCCGGTCGGAGGCATAGGTTGATGCAGCCTTTTTGTTGGATATTGGTCGTAAGGTCTAGCATATGTTTACCATCTTTGATGGTGGTGGCTAACTTGGTGAAGTTAGCGGTCATGGTGGTAGCTTCTTTGGAAAGGGGCCATGTGATGGTTTTGTAGCCTGTATGGAGGAGGACCTGGTCCAAGGTGTCTGGCCAGACCACTCAGACTCTGGGAGCTTGTAGGTACCAATAAAAATAACTGGAGTCAGTCCTGTGTAATCCCAAGTGAGTAAGCTGTAGGCTGAGCAAAGGGACTTGAACGACGATTGGTGTCTTGGTTGATGGGATGCAGATCTGGGGGCCCCTGATCGTTTCCTGAACAAGCTAGTGGGGCATTCCCCTTCAGTGGGAGTGTACCAAGGTTCTGGTACGTTCCCCCCATGTGGTTGAACACAGAGCGGTGATGATGATGGCCAAAATCACACGGTGAGGTCCGTCCCAACGTGGAGAAGACCAGCACTTTCTTTTTATCACCTTGACGAGTACCAGGTCTCCTGGGGACAGGACCTCCTCTGTGGGAGACAGAGAAGATGTCGGCAGATTATTTTGCATTCATCACAGTTCTTTCTTGGAACATTTTGCATAACCACTTAGTGAGGGATTCTGTTTCTCTTTTCTCTTCTACCACCAGATCTTTTTCCCACATTGTTCAGTGGAAGGGTCTGTCTTTCACTGCCTCAAATGGTGTGCATCCCTGTGCTGTTGGAATGATTCTCATGTACGTTTCTACCAGGCTCAGGCATTCTTGCCATCGTTTTCCTGTATCTTCCATGGTTTTTCTGAGTCTGAGTTTTACTGTTCTAATGGTTTGTTCGACGAGTCCAGCACTTTGGTTCAGTTTGATGAAATCCATGTTCAGAAGCTCGAAGGGATATGTTCCTGTTTGCCTTGTTCCATGCTTGGGTCGTTCATTGCCTTGAGAGTTGTGTCTACAGCAGTTCAGACAGTTTCTGCCAAAAAAATTGAAGTTTGGAGACCTCTGGGAACATGCATTGTTTGTTGTACTGTACTGATCATCCCTCCTGTTGAGACATGGCTCCTCCCATGGCTCAATTTGGCAATTACTTCAAACAATGATCGTGTCACGCATGGCTTGTTTTCTACTGCATAGAGTCCGTTCTTGTGTTGAGTGGCTCCTTCTGTTTCCCATTGCAGTTTCTCTTTTTCTGGGGAATGATTTCGCATTTCTCTTAGGAATTCAGCAGGGATTGGGCTGTGTCTTTCCACCGTCACGTCTTGTTCTAGGAATAGTCTACATGCCTCTGTCAGTGCCACTATTTCTGCGGCTTGTGCAGACCAGTCGCCGGGGAATCGTCCTGTCTTGAGGTTGTCTTTTTGAGTCACCACGGCATATACGTTGGGTTTTTCTCCATCCAGGGTTTTTGATGATGATCCATCCCCATAGGCAATGTGTCCGGGGGGCAATGGGTTGTCCATTAGGTCAGTTGCATATACGTGGTTAATTATGATTCGTTGAGTGGGCAACTGTGAGAATTGGTTTAACCACTTGTCGTCCGGTCTCCCATGAACTTCAGGGTGACATGTAATGGCCATGTTTGTTGTTCCTGTCCTGGGGCTGCTGGGCAGATATCTTCAGACTGTTCTCTTAGACTTTCAGCTACCTTGGCAGAATCATTCCCGACAATGTCGAGAGAGTAGAAGCTGTTAGATGTGGTGGTGTGGAAGATATTTTTGGTCTGTAATTCCCTGGGTCGGAGGCCATTTTGGGTGGCCACTAGGCTTAGCCCAAGCTGGACCATGATATCTCGTCCCGGTAACTCTCCGATTTTCATTTTGCAGTCTGACAATAAACCCATCCCTTTTGTTGCTTTCTGACCCATATTAATCACTTACTTAATAGTTTAAACAACAATTATTTTCTAAATTACCCGAAATTGATCTCCACTTTGTGATTAACCCAATATCTCTGAACACACAAAGACCAAAAGTCCCTGACTTTGTCTTAGTTAAGTCCCTGACTCTATTAACAGACCAAGACTATAATGCCTTTGCTAATTCTTGTTCTACTTTCATTGGTCCCGGACCAATTGGTTTATTACCAGACTGCAAAGTGGACAGTGAGAGTTCCTACAGTAGGGTCCTGTTCAACGCGATGTTCCTGAAACTCTAGTCGAATGACCAGTGTGTGTGTCTTAAATACAGGAAAAACTGACAGTTGTCACTAGGACTTTGGACAGATACATTTCAGTCATTTGCAGGGCAAAAAGTAATTGATCAGTGTCAGACAGTTGAATATTTGTGCTGACATGTCACCCCAATCACAAGACTAAGATTGTTTATTCAGTCAGACAGTTGGGTGTTTATGCTGCTATGTCAGCCGTAAGGATGACTACAATGCTGTTATACTCACAAAAACTTATACAATATGAACAAGCATTTGCAAAGATACTTTGTCTAATCTTACATATTCCCCTGCTGCCAAAAAAACTGTCAGAGACACATAGTTACTGTGTATATAGTGTAAAATCGTCCAATTCAAGTAAGTTATCCATTTGGCATTATTCTCATTGCTAAAAATTAAGTTACAATGAAAACAATCATACTTGGCCAAAACGTGATTTTCAGGGTATGAAAAGTACATTAAGGCAATAAAAACTGAAAAGTTCCCCTGCTGCCAAACAAACTGTCAGAGACACATAGTTCCTGTGTATATAGTGTAAAATCATCCAATTCAAGTAAGTATTGCATTTAGCATCATTCTAAGTGCTAGAAATTAAGTTATAGTGAAAACTATGATACTTGGCCAAAACGTGATTTTCAGCGCATGAAACGCACGTTAAGGCAATAAAAACTGAAATGTTCCCCTGCTGCGAAACAAACTGTCAGAGGCACATAGTTACTGTGTATATAGTGTAAAATCGTCCAATTCAAGTAAGTTTTGCATTTAGCATCATTCTAAGTGATAGAAATTAGGTTATAGTGAAAATTATGATACTTGGCCAAAACGTGATTTTCAGCGCATGAAACGCACGTTAAGGCATTAAAACTGAAATGTTCCCCTGCTGCGAAACAAACTATCAGAGGCACATAGTTACTGTGTATATAGTGTATAATTGTCCAATTCAAGTAAGTTTTTCATTTTGCATCATTCTAAGTGCTAGAAATTAAGTTATAGTGAAAACTATGATACTTGGCCAAAACGTGATTTTCAGCGCAAGAAATGCACATTAAGGCAATAAAAACTGAAATGTTCCCCCGCTGCGAAACAAACTGTCAGTGACACATAGTTACTGTGTATATAGTGTATAATCATCCAAATTAAGTAGGTTTTTCATTTGATATCATTCTAAGTGATGAAAGTTAGGGTTAGGGTTAGGTTAAGTTATAGTGAAAACTAGGATACTTGGCCAAAACATGATTTTCTGCGCATGAAACGCACATTAGGGCAAAAAAACTGAAATGTTTGTTAGGTCTGAAAATACAACTTCAGGAGCAGGCTAAGAAAGAGTGAGATAAATTTAAATAGAAAATATGTATGACCAGACTGCAAAGTGGACAGAGAGTTCATACAGTGGGCTCCTGTTCACTGCGATGTTACTGCAACTCTAGTCGAATGACCAGTGAGTGTGTCTTAAATACAGGCAAAACTGACAGTTGTCCCTAAGACTTTGGACAGATACGTTTCAGTCATTTGCAGGGCAACAAGTAATTGATTAGTGTCGGGCCTGGAATCTGTAGTCAATGGTTTCCAGACGTAGGGTGTTCTTCGCTGTTCCTACCCTGGGGAATACCGCCATCATGATTTTGGAGGAGACTGACCAGTGTTTGTATTAGAGGGGGACATCCGAGCCCCAAACTGAATCATGGGGGAAGAAATCAAAGCTCCGTCGTTGACGCCTGATGGGTAGATGTGGGTTGGCGTCGACAGTTGGAATCGAGTCTGCTGTTAGAACGTACGTGTGGTCGGATGCAGATGTAGGGACACAGAGCCCAGTTGTATTGGTGGGGATGATCATATACACTTGCCATTCGCAGAGCCACCATATTTGGTCCAGTACTGTCCATGATTGGGAAGGAATGTGTCTGATCTCGGCGCACCTGGTGACGTGAACTTGGTCCAAAGGGGTCTTCGGATCCGGTCCGCTGAAGTTGAAACAGGATGGATAACAGTCTGTTCGGTTGTTGCACTGGACATACGTTGCGGTATTGACTGTAGCTGCTAATGGTACTGCGACCATGGTATGTAGGCGGTCGAGCTTTGCTGGAAGGATTCTCTCAGATTACCCAGGATACAGTTGTAGGTGAGGTTGGCGAGTTCTTCGTTCTGTCGGTTGGACCATAGCTGTGGTTGGGCTACGGCAGTAGGCATGAGGGAACAGACATAACAACTCATTGGTTGTGGCGCGGGCTGTGAGTGCGGTGTATCTGTACCAACTGTTCCTCATCATCAGGTTGTAGTCGTTTTCTTCCTGTGTTTGGACATGGGCGAGAATAAGGTGTATCTACTCAGGCTTAGGTGTTCCTGCCGGACGGATTTTGAGTAGGCGTGTGGCGGATGGTTGTACGAAGGGGTTCACACCAATCACTTTGGGGACCATGGCTGGACTAGTAGTGCGGATGGTGATAGTAAAGAGGGGGCCTTTTCCTGGTCGGTCCGGTCGGAGGCATAGGTTGATGCAGCCTTTTTGTTGGATATTGGTCGTAAGGTCTAGCATATGTTTACCATCTTTGATGGTGGTGGCTAACTTGGTGAAGTTAGCGGTCATGGTGGTAGCTTCTTTGGAAAGGGGCCATGTGATGGTTTTGTAGCCTGTATGGAGGAGGACCTGGTCCAAGGTGTCTGGCCAGACCACTCAGACTCTGGGAGCTTGTAGGTACCAATAAAAATAACTGGAGTCAGTCCTGTGTAATCCCAAGTGAGTAAGCTGTAGGCTGAGCAAAGGGACTTGAACGACGATTGGTGTCTTGGTTGATGGGATGCAGATCTGGGGGCCCCTGATCGTTTCCTGAACAAGCTAGTGGGGCATTCCCCTTCAGTGGGAGTGTACCAAGGTTCTGGTACGTTCCCCCCATGTGGTTGAACACAGAGCGGTGATGATGATGGCCAAAATCACACGGTGAGGTCCGTCCCAACGTGGAGAAGACCAGCACTTTCTTTTTATCACCTTGACGAGTACCAGGTCTCCTGGGGACAGGACCTCCTCTGTGGGAGACAGAGAAGATGTCGGCAGATTATTTTGCATTCATCACAGTTCTTTCTTGGAACATTTTGCATAACCACTTAGTGAGGGATTCTGTTTCTCTTTTCTCTTCTACCACCAGATCTTTTTCCCACATTGTTCAGTGGAAGGGTCTGTCTTTCACTGCCTCAAATGGTGTGCATCCCTGTGCTGTTGGAATGATTCTCATGTACGTTTCTACCAGGCTCAGGCATTCTTGCCATCGTTTTCCTGTATCTTCCATGGTTTTTCTGAGTCTGAGTTTTACTGTTCTAATGGTTTGTTCGACGAGTCCAGCACTTTGGTTCAGTTTGATGAAATCCATGTTCAGAAGCTCGAAGGGATATGTTCCTGTTTGCCTTGTTCCATGCTTGGGTCGTTCATTGCCTTGAGAGTTGTGTCTACAGCAGTTCAGACAGTTTCTGCCAAAAAAATTGAAGTTTGGAGACCTCTGGGAACATGCATTGTTTGTTGTACTGTACTGATCATCCCTCCTGTTGAGACATGGCTCCTCCCATGGCTCAATTTGGCAATTACTTCAAACAATGATCGTGTCACGCATGGCTTGTTTTCTACTGCATAGAGTCCGTTCTTGTGTTGAGTGGCTCCTTCTGTTTCCCATTGCAGTTTCTCTTTTTCTGGGGAATGATTTTGCATTTCTCTTAGGAATTCAGCAGGGATTGGGCTGTGTCTTTCCACCGTCACGTCTTGTTCTAGGAATAGTCTACATGCCTCTGTCAGTGCCACTATTTCTGCGGCTTGTGCAGACCAGTCGCCGGGGAGTCGTCCTGTCTTGAGGTTGTCTTTTTGAGTCACCACGGCATATACGTTGTGTTTTTCTCCATCCAGGGTTTTTGATGATGATCCATCCCCATAGGCAATGTGTCCGGGGGGCAATGGGTTGTCCATTAGGTCAGTTGCATATACGTGGTTAATTATGATTCGTTGAGTGGGCAACTGTGAGAATTGGTTTAACCACTTGTCGTCCGGTCTCCCATGAACTTCAGGGTGACATGTAATGGCCATGTTTGTTGTTCCTGTCCTGGGGCTGCTGGGCAGATATCTTCAGACTGTTCTCTTAGACTTTCAGCTACCTTGGCAGAATCATTCCCGACAATGTCGAGAGAGTAGAAGCTGTTAGATGTGGTGGTGTGGAAGATATTTTTGGTCTGTAATTCCCTGGGTCGGAGGCCATTTTGGGTGGCCACTAGGCTTAGCCCAAGCTGGACCATGATATCTCGTCCCGGTAACTCTCCGATTTTCATTTTGCAGTCTGACAATAAACCCATCCCTTTTGTTGCTTTCTGACCCATATTAATCACTTACTTAATAGTTTAAACAACAATTATTTTCTAAATTACCCGAAATTGATCTCCACTTTGTGATTAACCCAATATCTCTGAACACACAAAGACCAAAAGTCCCTGACTTTGTCTTAGTTAAGTCCCTGACTCTATTAACAGACCAAGACTATAATGCCTTTGCTAATTCTTGTTCTACTTTCATTGGTCCCGGACCAATTGGTTTATTACCAGACTGCAAAGTGGACAGTGAGAGTTCCTACAGTAGGGTCCTGTTCAACGCGATGTTCCTGAAACTCTAGTCGAATGACCAGTGTGTGTGTCTTAAATACAGGAAAAACTGACAGTTGTCACTAGGACTTTGGACAGATACATTTCAGTCATTTGCAGGGCAAAAAGTAATTGATCAGTGTCAGACAGTTGAATATTTGTGCTGACATGTCACCCCAATCACAAGACTAAGATTGTTTATTCAGTCAGACAGTTGGGTGTTTATGCTGCTATGTCAGCCGTAAGGATGACTACAATGCTGTTATACTCACAAAAACTTATACAATATGAACAATCATTTGCAAAGATACTTTGTCTAATCTTACATATTCCCCTGCTGCCAAAAAAACTGTCAGAGACACATAGTTACTGTGTATATAGTGTAAAATCGTCCAATTCAAGTAAGTTATCCATTTGGCATTATTCTCATTGCTAAAAATTAAGTTACAATGAAAACAATCATACTTGGCCAAAACGTGATTTTCAGGGTATGAAAAGTACATTAAGGCAATAAAAACTGAAAAGTTCCCCTGCTGCCAAACAAACTGTCAGAGACACATAGTTCCTGTGTATATAGTGTAAAATCATCCAATTCAAGTAAGTATTGCATTTAGCATCATTCTAAGTGCTAGAAATTAAGTTATAGTGAAAACTATGATACTTGGCCAAAACGTGATTTTCAGCGCATGAAACGCACGTTAAGGCAATAAAAACTGAAATGTTCCCCTGCTGCGAAACAAACTGTCAGAGGCACATAGTTACTGTGTATATAGTGTAAAATCGTCCAATTCAAGTAAGTTTTGCATTTAGCATCATTCTAAGTGATAGAAATTAGGTTATAGTGAAAATTATGATACTTGGCCAAAACGTGATTTTCAGCGCATGAAACGCACGTTAAGGCATTAAAACTGAAATGTTCCCCTGCTGCGAAACAAACTATCAGAGGCACATAGTTACTGTGTATATAGTGTATAATTGTCCAATTCAAGTAAGTTTTTCATTTTGCATCATTCTAAGTGCTAGAAATTAAGTTATAGTGAAAACTATGATACTTGGCCAAAACGTGATTTTCAGCGCAAGAAATGCACATTAAGGCAATAAAAACTGAAATGTTCCCCCGCTGCGAAACAAACTGTCAGTGACACATAGTTACTGTGTATATAGTGTATAATCATCCAAATTAAGTAGGTTTTTCATTTGATATCATTCTAAGTGATGAAAGTTAGGGTTAGGGTTAGGTTAAGTTATAGTGAAAACTAGGATACTTGGCCAAAACATGATTTTCTGCGCATGAAACGCACATTAGGGCAAAAAAACTGAAATGTTTGTTAGGTCTGAAAATACAACTTCAGGAGCAGGCTAAGAAAGAGTGAGATAAATTTAAATAGAAAATATGTATGACCAGACTGCAAAGTGGACAGAGAGTTCATACAGTGGGCTCCTGTTCACTGCGATGTTACTGCAACTCTAGTCGAATGACCAGTGAGTGTGTCTTAAATACAGGCAAAACTGACAGTTGTCCCTAAGACTTTGGACAGATACGTTTCAGTCATTTGCAGGGCAACAAGTAATTGATTAGTGTCGGGCCTGGAATCTGTAGTCAATGGTTTCCAGACGTAGGGTGTTCTTCGCTGTTCCTACCCTGGGGAATACCGCCATCATGATTTTGGAGGAGACTGACCAGTGTTTGTATTAGAGGGGGACATCCGAGCCCCAAACTGAATCATGGGGGAAGAAATCAAAGCTCCGTCGTTGACGCCTGATGGGTAGATGTGGGTTGGCGTCGACAGTTGGAATCGAGTCTGCTGTTAGAACGTACGTGTGGTCGGATGCAGATGTAGGGACACAGAGCCCAGTTGTATTGGTGGGGATGATCATATACACTTGCCATTCGCAGAGCCACCATATTTGGTCCAGTACTGTCCATGATTGGGAAGGAATGTGTCTGATCTCGGCGCACCTGGTGACGTGAACTTGGTCCAAAGGGGTCTTCGGATCCGGTCCGCTGAAGTTGAAACAGGATGGATAACAGTCTGTTCGGTTGTTGCACTGGACATACGTTGCGGTATTGACTGTAGCTGCTAATGGTACTGCGACCATGGTATGTAGGCGGTCGAGCTTTGCTGGAAGGATTCTCTCAGATTACCCAGGATACAGTTGTAGGTGAGGTTGGCGAGTTCTTCGTTCTGTCGGTTGGACCATAGCTGTGGTTGGGCTACGGCAGTAGGCATGAGGGAACAGACATAACAACTCATTGGTTGTGGCGCGGGCTGTGAGTGCGGTGTATCTGTACCAACTGTTCCTCATCATCAGGTTGTAGTCGTTTTCTTCCTGTGTTTGGACATGGGCGAGAATAAGGTGTATCTACTCAGGCTTAGGTGTTCCTGCCGGACGGATTTTGAGTAGGCGTGTGGCGGATGGTTGTACGAAGGGGTTCACACCAATCACTTTGGGGACCATGGCTGGACTAGTAGTGCGGATGGTGATAGTAAAGAGGGGGCCTTTTCCTGGTCGGTCCGGTCGGAGGCATAGGTTGATGCAGCCTTTTTGTTGGATATTGGTCGTAAGGTCTAGCATATGTTTACCATCTTTGATGGTGGTGGCTAACTTGGTGAAGTTAGCGGTCATGGTGGTAGCTTCTTTGGAAAGGGGCCATGTGATGGTTTTGTAGCCTGTATGGAGGAGGACCTGGTCCAAGGTGTCTGGCCAGACCACTCAGACTCTGGGAGCTTGTAGGTACCAATAAAAATAACTGGAGTCAGTCCTGTGTAATCCCAAGTGAGTAAGCTGTAGGCTGAGCAAAGGGACTTGAACGACGATTGGTGTCTTGGTTGATGGGATGCAGATCTGGGGGCCCCTGATCGTTTCCTGAACAAGCTAGTGGGGCATTCCCCTTCAGTGGGAGTGTACCAAGGTTCTGGTACGTTCCCCCCATGTGGTTGAACACAGAGCGGTGATGATGATGGCCAAAATCACACGGTGAGGTCCGTCCCAACGTGGAGAAGACCAGCACTTTCTTTTTATCACCTTGACGAGTACCAGGTCTCCTGGGGACAGGACCTCCTCTGTGGGAGACAGAGAAGATGTCGGCAGATTATTTTGCATTCATCACAGTTCTTTCTTGGAACATTTTGCATAACCACTTAGTGAGGGATTCTGTTTCTCTTTTCTCTTCTACCACCAGATCTTTTTCCCACATTGTTCAGTGGAAGGGTCTGTCTTTCACTGCCTCAAATGGTGTGCATCCCTGTGCTGTTGGAATGATTCTCATGTACGTTTCTACCAGGCTCAGGCATTCTTGCCATCGTTTTCCTGTATCTTCCATGGTTTTTCTGAGTCTGAGTTTTACTGTTCTAATGGTTTGTTCGACGAGTCCAGCACTTTGGTTCAGTTTGATGAAATCCATGTTCAGAAGCTCGAAGGGATATGTTCCTGTTTGCCTTGTTCCATGCTTGGGTCGTTCATTGCCTTGAGAGTTGTGTCTACAGCAGTTCAGACAGTTTCTGCCAAAAAAATTGAAGTTTGGAGACCTCTGGGAACATGCATTGTTTGTTGTACTGTACTGATCATCCCTCCTGTTGAGACATGGCTCCTCCCATGGCTCAATTTGGCAATTACTTCAAACAATGATCGTGTCACGCATGGCTTGTTTTCTACTGCATAGAGTCCGTTCTTGTGTTGAGTGGCTCCTTCTGTTTCCCATTGCAGTTTCTCTTTTTCTGGGGAATGATTTTGCATTTCTCTTAGGAATTCAGCAGGGATTGGGCTGTGTCTTTCCACCGTCACGTCTTGTTCTAGGAATAGTCTACATGCCTCTGTCAGTGCCACTATTTCTGCGGCTTGTGCAGACCAGTCGCCGGGGAATCGTCCTGTCTTGAGGTTGTCTTTTTGAGTCACCACGGCATATACGTTGTGTTTTTCTCCATCCAGGGTTTTTGATGATGATCCATCCCCATAGGCAATGTGTCCGGGGGGCAATGGGTTGTCCATTAGGTCAGTTGCATATACGTGGTTAATTATGATTCGTTGAGTGGGCAACTGTGAGAATTGGTTTAACCACTTGTCGTCCGGTCTCCCATGAACTTCAGGGTGACATGTAATGGCCATGTTTGTTGTTCCTGTCCTGGGGCTGCTGGGCAGATATCTTCAGACTGTTCTCTTAGACTTTCAGCTACCTTGGCAGAATCATTCCCGACAATGTCGAGAGAGTAGAAGCTGTTAGATGTGGTGGTGTGGAAGATATTTTTGGTCTGTAATTCCCTGGGTCGGAGGCCATTTTGGGTGGCCACTAGGCTTAGCCCAAGCTGGACCATGATATCTCGTCCCGGTAACTCTCCGATTTTCATTTTGCAGTCTGACAATAAACCCATCCCTTTTGTTGCTTTCTGACCCATATTAATCACTTACTTAATAGTTTAAACAACAATTATTTTCTAAATTACCCGAAATTGATCTCCACTTTGTGATTAACCCAATATCTCTGAACACACAAAGACCAAAAGTCCCTGACTTTGTCTTAGTTAAGTCCCTGACTCTATTAACAGACCAAGACTATAATGCCTTTGCTAATTCTTGTTCTACTTTCATTGGTCCCGGACCAATTGGTTTATTACCAGACTGCAAAGTGGACAGTGAGAGTTCCTACAGTAGGGTCCTGTTCAACGCGATGTTCCTGAAACTCTAGTCGAATGACCAGTGTGTGTGTCTTAAATACAGGAAAAACTGACAGTTGTCACTAGGACTTTGGACAGATACATTTCAGTCATTTGCAGGGCAAAAAGTAATTGATCAGTGTCAGACAGTTGAATATTTGTGCTGACATGTCACCCCAATCACAAGACTAAGATTGTTTATTCAGTCAGACAGTTGGGTGTTTATGCTGCTATGTCAGCCGTAAGGATGACTACAATGCTGTTATACTCACAAAAACTTATACAATATGAACAAGCATTTGCAAAGATACTTTGTCTAATCTTACATATTCCCCTGCTGCCAAAAAAACTGTCAGAGACACATAGTTACTGTGTATATAGTGTAAAATCGTCCAATTCAAGTAAGTTATCCATTTGGCATTATTCTCATTGCTAAAAATTAAGTTACAATGAAAACAATCATACTTGGCCAAAACGTGATTTTCAGGGTATGAAAAGTACATTAAGGCAATAAAAACTGAAAAGTTCCCCTGCTGCCAAACAAACTGTCAGAGACACATAGTTCCTGTGTATATAGTGTAAAATCATCCAATTCAAGTAAGTATTGCATTTAGCATCATTCTAAGTGCTAGAAATTAAGTTATAGTGAAAACTATGATACTTGGCCAAAACGTGATTTTCAGCGCATGAAACGCACGTTAAGGCAATAAAAACTGAAATGTTCCCCTGCTGCGAAACAAACTGTCAGAGGCACATAGTTACTGTGTATATAGTGTAAAATCGTCCAATTCAAGTAAGTTTTGCATTTAGCATCATTCTAAGTGATAGAAATTAGGTTATAGTGAAAATTATGATACTTGGCCAAAACGTGATTTTCAGCGCATGAAACGCACGTTAAGGCATTAAAACTGAAATGTTCCCCTGCTGCGAAACAAACTATCAGAGGCACATAGTTACTGTGTATATAGTGTATAATTGTCCAATTCAAGTAAGTTTTTCATTTTGCATCATTCTAAGTGCTAGAAATTAAGTTATAGTGAAAACTATGATACTTGGCCAAAACGTGATTTTCAGCGCAAGAAATGCACATTAAGGCAATAAAAACTGAAATGTTCCCCCGCTGCGAAACAAACTGTCAGTGACACATAGTTACTGTGTATATAGTGTATAATCATCCAAATTAAGTAGGTTTTTCATTTGATATCATTCTAAGTGATGAAAGTTAGGGTTAGGGTTAGGTTAAGTTATAGTGAAAACTAGGATACTTGGCCAAAACATGATTTTCTGCGCATGAAACGCACATTAGGGCAAAAAAACTGAAATGTTTGTTAGGTCTGAAAATACAACTTCAGGAGCAGGCTAAGAAAGAGTGAGATAAATTTAAATAGAAAATATGTATGACCAGACTGCAAAGTGGACAGAGAGTTCATACAGTGGGCTCCTGTTCACTGCGATGTTACTGCAACTCTAGTCGAATGACCAGTGAGTGTGTCTTAAATACAGGCAAAACTGACAGTTGTCCCTAAGACTTTGGACAGATACGTTTCAGTCATTTGCAGGGCAACAAGTAATTGATTAGTGTCGGGCCTGGAATCTGTAGTCAATGGTTTCCAGACGTAGGGTGTTCTTCGCTGTTCCTACCCTGGGGAATACCGCCATCATGATTTTGGAGGAGACTGACCAGTGTTTGTATTAGAGGGGGACATCCGAGCCCCAAACTGAATCATGGGGGAAGAAATCAAAGCTCCGTCGTTGACGCCTGATGGGTAGATGTGGGTTGGCGTCGACAGTTGGAATCGAGTCTGCTGTTAGAACGTACGTGTGGTCGGATGCAGATGTAGGGACACAGAGCCCAGTTGTATTGGTGGGGATGATCATATACACTTGCCATTCGCAGAGCCACCATATTTGGTCCA
This sequence comes from Stigmatopora nigra, assembly GCF_051989575.1. NCBI lineage: Eukaryota > Metazoa > Chordata > Actinopteri > Syngnathiformes > Syngnathidae > Stigmatopora > Stigmatopora nigra. Next base: position 3,082,138 of record NW_027551603.1, read on the forward strand.
GTACTGTCCATGATTGGGAAGGAATGTGTCTGATCTCGGCGCACCTGGTGACGTGAACTTGGTCCAAAGGGGTCTTCGGATCCGGTCCGCTGAAGTTGAAACAGGATGGATAACAGTCTGTTCGGTTGTTGCACTGGACATACGTTGCGGTATTGACTGTAGCTGCTAATGGTACTGCGACCATGGTATGTAGGCGGTCGAGCTTTGCTGGAAGGATTCTCTCAGATTACCCAGGATACAGTTGTAGGTGAGGTTGGCGAGTTCTTCGTTCTGTCGGTTGGACCATAGCTGTGGTTGGGCTACGGCAGTAGGCATGAGGGAACAGACATAACAACTCATTGGTTGTGGCGCGGGCTGTGAGTGCGGTGTATCTGTACCAACTGTTCCTCATCATCAGGTTGTAGTCGTTTTCTTCCTGTGTTTGGACATGGGCGAGAATAAGGTGTATCTACTCAGGCTTAGGTGTTCCTGCCGGACGGATTTTGAGTAGGCGTGTGGCGGATGGTTGTACGAAGGGGTTCACACCAATCACTTTGGGGACCATGGCTGGACTAGTAGTGCGGATGGTGATAGTAAAGAGGGGGCCTTTTCCTGGTCGGTCCGGTCGGAGGCATAGGTTGATGCAGCCTTTTTGTTGGATATTGGTCGTAAGGTCTAGCATATGTTTACCATCTTTGATGGTGGTGGCTAACTTGGTGAAGTTAGCGGTCATGGTGGTAGCTTCTTTGGAAAGGGGCCATGTGATGGTTTTGTAGCCTGTATGGAGGAGGACCTGGTCCAAGGTGTCTGGCCAGACCACTCAGACTCTGGGAGCTTGTAGGTACCAATAAAAATAACTGGAGTCAGTCCTGTGTAATCCCAAGTGAGTAAGCTGTAGGCTGAGCAAAGGGACTTGAACGACGATTGGTGTCTTGGTTGATGGGATGCAGATCTGGGGGCCCCTGATCGTTTCCTGAACAAGCTAGTGGGGCATTCCCCTTCAGTGGGAGTGTACCAAGGTTCTGGTACGTTCCCCCCATGTGGTTGAACACAGAGCGGTGATGATGATGGCCAAAATCACACGGTGAGGTCCGTCCCAACGTGGAGAAGACCAGCACTTTCTTTTTATCACCTTGACGAGTACCAGGTCTCCTGGGGACAGGACCTCCTCTGTGGGAGACAGAGAAGATGTCGGCAGATTATTTTGCATTCATCACAGTTCTTTCTTGGAACATTTTGCATAACCACTTAGTGAGGGATTCTGTTTCTCTTTTCTCTTCTACCACCAGATCTTTTTCCCACATTGTTCAGTGGAAGGGTCTGTCTTTCACTGCCTCAAATGGTGTGCATCCCTGTGCTGTTGGAATGATTCTCATGTACGTTTCTACCAGGCTCAGGCATTCTTGCCATCGTTTTCCTGTATCTTCCATGGTTTTTCTGAGTCTGAGTTTTACTGTTCTAATGGTTTGTTCGACGAGTCCAGCACTTTGGTTCAGTTTGATGAAATCCATGTTCAGAAGCTCGAAGGGATATGTTCCTGTTTGCCTTGTTCCATGCTTGGGTCGTTCATTGCCTTGAGAGTTGTGTCTACAGCAGTTCAGACAGTTTCTGCCAAAAAAATTGAAGTTTGGAGACCTCTGGGAACATGCATTGTTTGTTGTACTGTACTGATCATCCCTCCTGTTGAGACATGGCTCCTCCCATGGCTCAATTTGGCAATTACTTCAAACAATGATCGTGTCACGCATGGCTTGTTTTCTACTGCATAGAGTCCGTTCTTGTGTTGAGTGGCTCCTTCTGTTTCCCATTGCAGTTTCTCTTTTTCTGGGGAATGATTTTGCATTTCTCTTAGGAATTCAGCAGGGATTGGGCTGTGTCTTTCCACCGTCACGTCTTGTTCTAGGAATAGTCTACATGCCTCTGTCAGTGCCACTATTTCTGCGGCTTGTGCAGACCAGTCGCCGGGGAATCGTCCTGTCTTGAGGTTGTCTTTTTGAGTCACCACGGCATATACGTTGTGTTTTTCTCCATCCAGGGTTTTTGATGATGATCCATCCCCATAGGCAATGTGTCCGGGGGGCAATGGGTTGTCCATTAGGTCAGTTGCATATACGTGGTTAATTATGATTCGTTGAGTGGGCAACTGTGAGAATTGGTTTAACCACTTGTCGTCCGGTCTCCCATGAACTTCAGGGTGACATGTAATGGCCATGTTTGTTGTTCCTGTCCTGGGGCTGCTGGGCAGATATCTTCAGACTGTTCTCTTAGACTTTCAGCTACCTTGGCAGAATCATTCCCGACAATGTCGAGAGAGTAGAAGCTGTTAGATGTGGTGGTGTGGAAGATATTTTTGGTCTGTAATTCCCTGGGTCGGAGGCCATTTTGGGTGGCCACTAGGCTTAGCCCAAGCTGGACCATGATATCTCGTCCCGGTAACTCTCCGATTTTCATTTTGCAGTCTGACAATAAACCCATCCCTTTTGTTGCTTTCTGACCCATATTAATCACTTACTTAATAGTTTAAACAACAATTATTTTCTAAATTACCCGAAATTGATCTCCACTTTGTGATTAACCCAATATCTCTGAACACACAAAGACCAAAAGTCCCTGACTTTGTCTTAGTTAAGTCCCTGACTCTATTAACAGACCAAGACTATAATGCCTTTGCTAATTCTTGTTCTACTTTCATTGGTCCCGGACCAATTGGTTTATTACCAGACTGCAAAGTGGACAGTGAGAGTTCCTACAGTAGGGTCCTGTTCAACGCGATGTTCCTGAAACTCTAGTCGAATGACCAGTGTGTGTGTCTTAAATACAGGAAAAACTGACAGTTGTCACTAGGACTTTGGACAGATACATTTCAGTCATTTGCAGGGCAAAAAGTAATTGATCAGTGTCAGACAGTTGAATATTTGTGCTGACATGTCACCCCAATCACAAGACTAAGATTGTTTATTCAGTCAGACAGTTGGGTGTTTATGCTGCTATGTCAGCCGTAAGGATGACTACAATGCTGTTATACTCACAAAAACTTATACAATATGAACAAGCATTTGCAAAGATACTTTGTCTAATCTTACATATTCCCCTGCTGCCAAAAAAACTGTCAGAGACACATAGTTACTGTGTATATAGTGTAAAATCGTCCAATTCAAGTAAGTTATCCATTTGGCATTATTCTCATTGCTAAAAATTAAGTTACAATGAAAACAATCATACTTGGCCAAAACGTGATTTTCAGGGTATGAAAAGTACATTAAGGCAATAAAAACTGAAAAGTTCCCCTGCTGCCAAACAAACTGTCAGAGACACATAGTTCCTGTGTATATAGTGTAAAATCATCCAATTCAAGTAAGTATTGCATTTAGCATCATTCTAAGTGCTAGAAATTAAGTTATAGTGAAAACTATGATACTTGGCCAAAACGTGATTTTCAGCGCATGAAACGCACGTTAAGGCAATAAAAACTGAAATGTTCCCCTGCTGCGAAACAAACTGTCAGAGGCACATAGTTACTGTGTATATAGTGTAAAATCGTCCAATTCAAGTAAGTTTTGCATTTAGCATCATTCTAAGTGATAGAAATTAGGTTATAGTGAAAATTATGATACTTGGCCAAAACGTGATTTTCAGCGCATGAAACGCACGTTAAGGCATTAAAACTGAAATGTTCCCCTGCTGCGAAACAAACTATCAGAGGCACATAGTTACTGTGTATATAGTGTATAATTGTCCAATTCAAGTAAGTTTTTCATTTTGCATCATTCTAAGTGCTAGAAATTAAGTTATAGTGAAAACTATGATACTTGGCCAAAACGTGATTTTCAGCGCAAGAAATGCACATTAAGGCAATAAAAACTGAAATGTTCCCCCGCTGCGAAACAAACTGTCAGTGACACATAGTTACTGTGTATATAGTGTATAATCATCCAAATTAAGTAGGTTTTTCATTTGATATCATTCTAAGTGATGAAAGTTAGGGTTAGGGTTAGGTTAAGTTATAGTGAAAACTAGGATACTTGGCCAAAACATGATTTTCTGCGCATGAAACGCACATTAGGGCAAAAAAACTGAAATGTTTGTTAGGTCTGAAAATACAACTTCAGGAGCAGGCTAAGAAAGAGTGAGATAAATTTAAATAGAAAATATGTATGACCAGACTGCAAAGTGGACAGAGAGTTCATACAGTGGGCTCCTGTTCACTGCGATGTTACTGCAACTCTAGTCGAATGACCAGTGAGTGTGTCTTAAATACAGGCAAAACTGACAGTTGTCCCTAAGACTTTGGACAGATACGTTTCAGTCATTTGCAGGGCAACAAGTAATTGATTAGTGTCGGGCCTGGAATCTGTAGTCAATGGTTTCCAGACGTAGGGTGTTCTTCGCTGTTCCTACCCTGGGGAATACCGCCATCATGATTTTGGAGGAGACTGACCAGTGTTTGTATTAGAGGGGGACATCCGAGCCCCAAACTGAATCATGGGGGAAGAAATCAAAGCTCCGTCGTTGACGCCTGATGGGTAGATGTGGGTTGGCGTCGACAGTTGGAATCGAGTCTGCTGTTAGAACGTACGTGTGGTCGGATGCAGATGTAGGGACACAGAGCCCAGTTGTATTGGTGGGGATGATCATATACACTTGCCATTCGCAGAGCCACCATATTTGGTCCAGTACTGTCCATGATTGGGAAGGAATGTGTCTGATCTCGGCGCACCTGGTGACGTGAACTTGGTCCAAAGGGGTCTTCGGATCCGGTCCGCTGAAGTTGAAACAGGATGGATAACAGTCTGTTCGGTTGTTGCACTGGACATACGTTGCGGTATTGACTGTAGCTGCTAATGGTACTGCGACCATGGTATGTAGGCGGTCGAGCTTTGCTGGAAGGATTCTCTCAGATTACCCAGGATACAGTTGTAGGTGAGGTTGGCGAGTTCTTCGTTCTGTCGGTTGGACCATAGCTGTGGTTGGGCTACGGCAGTAGGCATGAGGGAACAGACATAACAACTCATTGGTTGTGGCGCGGGCTGTGAGTGCGGTGTATCTGTACCAACTGTTCCTCATCATCAGGTTGTAGTCGTTTTCTTCCTGTGTTTGGACATGGGCGAGAATAAGGTGTATCTACTCAGGCTTAGGTGTTCCTGCCGGACGGATTTTGAGTAGGCGTGTGGCGGATGGTTGTACGAAGGGGTTCACACCAATCACTTTGGGGACCATGGCTGGACTAGTAGTGCGGATGGTGATAGTAAAGAGGGGGCCTTTTCCTGGTCGGTCCGGTCGGAGGCATAGGTTGATGCAGCCTTTTTGTTGGATATTGGTCGTAAGGTCTAGCATATGTTTACCATCTTTGATGGTGGTGGCTAACTTGGTGAAGTTAGCGGTCATGGTGGTAGCTTCTTTGGAAAGGGGCCATGTGATGGTTTTGTAGCCTGTATGGAGGAGGACCTGGTCCAAGGTGTCTGGCCAGACCACTCAGACTCTGGGAGCTTGTAGGTACCAATAAAAATAACTGGAGTCAGTCCTGTGTAATCCCAAGTGAGTAAGCTGTAGGCTGAGCAAAGGGACTTGAACGACGATTGGTGTCTTGGTTGATGGGATGCAGATCTGGGGGCCCCTGATCGTTTCCTGAACAAGCTAGTGGGGCATTCCCCTTCAGTGGGAGTGTACCAAGGTTCTGGTACGTTCCCCCCATGTGGTTGAACACAGAGCGGTGATGATGATGGCCAAAATCACACGGTGAGGTCCGTCCCAACGTGGAGAAGACCAGCACTTTCTTTTTATCACCTTGACGAGTACCAGGTCTCCTGGGGACAGGACCTCCTCTGTGGGAGACAGAGAAGATGTCGGCAGATTATTTTGCATTCATCACAGTTCTTTCTTGGAACATTTTGCATAACCACTTAGTGAGGGATTCTGTTTCTCTTTTCTCTTCTACCACCAGATCTTTTTCCCACATTGTTCAGTGGAAGGGTCTGTCTTTCACTGCCTCAAATGGTGTGCATCCCTGTGCTGTTGGAATGATTCTCATGTACGTTTCTACCAGGCTCAGGCATTCTTGCCATCGTTTTCCTGTATCTTCCATGGTTTTTCTGAGTCTGAGTTTTACTGTTCTAATGGTTTGTTCGACGAGTCCAGCACTTTGGTTCAGTTTGATGAAATCCATGTTCAGAAGCTCGAAGGGATATGTTCCTGTTTGCCTTGTTCCATGCTTGGGTCGTTCATTGCCTTGAGAGTTGTGTCTACAGCAGTTCAGACAGTTTCTGCCAAAAAAATTGAAGTTTGGAGACCTCTGGGAACATGCATTGTTTGTTGTACTGTACTGATCATCCCTCCTGTTGAGACATGGCTCCTCCCATGGCTCAATTTGGCAATTACTTCAAACAATGATCGTGTCACGCATGGCTTGTTTTCTACTGCATAGAGTCCGTTCTTGTGTTGAGTGGCTCCTTCTGTTTCCCATTGCAGTTTCTCTTTTTCTGGGGAATGATTTCGCATTTCTCTTAGGAATTCAGCAGGGATTGGGCTGTGTCTTTCCACCGTCACGTCTTGTTCTAGGAATAGTCTACATGCCTCTGTCAGTGCCACTATTTCTGCGGCTTGTGCAGACCAGTCGCCGGGGAATCGTCCTGTCTTGAGGTTGTCTTTTTGAGTCACCACGGCATATACGTTGGGTTTTTCTCCATCCAGGGTTTTTGATGATGATCCATCCCCATAGGCAATGTGTCCGGGGGGCAATGGGTTGTCCATTAGGTCAGTTGCATATACGTGGTTAATTATGATTCGTTGAGTGGGCAACTGTGAGAATTGGTTTAACCACTTGTCGTCCGGTCTCCCATGAACTTCAGGGTGACATGTAATGGCCATGTTTGTTGTTCCTGTCCTGGGGCTGCTGGGCAGATATCTTCAGACTGTTCTCTTAGACTTTCAGCTACCTTGGCAGAATCATTCCCGACAATGTCGAGAGAGTAGAAGCTGTTAGATGTGGTGGTGTGGAAGATATTTTTGGTCTGTAATTCCCTGGGTCGGAGGCCATTTTGGGTGGCCACTAGGCTTAGCCCAAGCTGGACCATGATATCTCGTCCCGGTAACTCTCCGATTTTCATTTTGCAGTCTGACAATAAACCCATCCCTTTTGTTGCTTTCTGACCCATATTAATCACTTACTTAATAGTTTAAACAACAATTATTTTCTAAATTACCCGAAATTGATCTCCACTTTGTGATTAACCCAATATCTCTGAACACACAAAGACCAAAAGTCCCTGACTTTGTCTTAGTTAAGTCCCTGACTCTATTAACAGACCAAGACTATAATGCCTTTGCTAATTCTTGTTCTACTTTCATTGGTCCCGGACCAATTGGTTTATTACCAGACTGCAAAGTGGACAGTGAGAGTTCCTACAGTAGGGTCCTGTTCAACGCGATGTTCCTGAAACTCTAGTCGAATGACCAGTGTGTGTGTCTTAAATACAGGAAAAACTGACAGTTGTCACTAGGACTTTGGACAGATACATTTCAGTCATTTGCAGGGCAAAAAGTAATTGATCAGTGTCAGACAGTTGAATATTTGTGCTGACATGTCACCCCAATCACAAGACTAAGATTGTTTATTCAGTCAGACAGTTGGGTGTTTATGCTGCTATGTCAGCCGTAAGGATGACTACAATGCTGTTATACTCACAAAAACTTATACAATATGAACAAGCATTTGCAAAGATACTTTGTCTAATCTTACATATTCCCCTGCTGCCAAAAAAACTGTCAGAGACACATAGTTACTGTGTATATAGTGTAAAATCGTCCAATTCAAGTAAGTTATCCATTTGGCATTATTCTCATTGCTAAAAATTAAGTTACAATGAAAACAATCATACTTGGCCAAAACGTGATTTTCAGGGTATGAAAAGTACATTAAGGCAATAAAAACTGAAAAGTTCCCCTGCTGCCAAACAAACTGTCAGAGACACATAGTTCCTGTGTATATAGTGTAAAATCATCCAATTCAAGTAAGTATTGCATTTAGCATCATTCTAAGTGCTAGAAATTAAGTTATAGTGAAAACTATGATACTTGGCCAAAACGTGATTTTCAGCGCATGAAACGCACGTTAAGGCAATAAAAACTGAAATGTTCCCCTGCTGCGAAACAAACTGTCAGAGGCACATAGTTACTGTGTATATAGTGTAAAATCGTCCAATTCAAGTAAGTTTTGCATTTAGCATCATTCTAAGTGATAGAAATTAGGTTATAGTGAAAATTATGATACTTGGCCAAAACGTGATTTTCAGCGCATGAAACGCACGTTAAGGCATTAAAACTGAAATGTTCCCCTGCTGCGAAACAAACTATCAGAGGCACATAGTTACTGTGTATATAGTGTATAATTGTCCAATTCAAGTAAGTTTTTCATTTTGCATCATTCTAAGTGCTAGAAATTAAGTTATAGTGAAAACTATGATACTTGGCCAAAACGTGATTTTCAGCGCAAGAAATGCACATTAAGGCAATAAAAACTGAAATGTTCCCCCGCTGCGAAACAAACTGTCAGTGACACATAGTTACTGTGTATATAGTGTATAATCATCCAAATTAAGTAGGTTTTTCATTTGATATCATTCTAAGTGATGAAAGTTAGGGTTAGGGTTAGGTTAAGTTATAGTGAAAACTAGGATACTTGGCCAAAACATGATTTTCTGCGCATGAAACGCACATTAGGGCAAAAAAACTGAAATGTTTGTTAGGTCTGAAAATACAACTTCAGGAGCAGGCTAAGAAAGAGTGAGATAAATTTAAATAGAAAATATGTATGACCAGACTGCAAAGTGGACAGAGAGTTCATACAGTGGGCTCCTGTTCACTGCGATGTTACTGCAACTCTAGTCGAATGACCAGTGAGTGTGTCTTAAATACAGGCAAAACTGACAGTTGTCCCTAAGACTTTGGACAGATACGTTTCAGTCATTTGCAGGGCAACAAGTAATTGATTAGTGTCGGGCCTGGAATCTGTAGTCAATGGTTTCCAGACGTAGGGTGTTCTTCGCTGTTCCTACCCTGGGGAATACCGCCATCATGATTTTGGAGGAGACTGACCAGTGTTTGTATTAGAGGGGGACATCCGAGCCCCAAACTGAATCATGGGGGAAGAAATCAAAGCTCCGTCGTTGACGCCTGATGGGTAGATGTGGGTTGGCGTCGACAGTTGGAATCGAGTCTGCTGTTAGAACGTACGTGTGGTCGGATGCAGATGTAGGGACACAGAGCCCAGTTGTATTGGTGGGGATGATCATATACACTTGCCATTCGCAGAGCCACCATATTTGGTCCAGTACTGTCCATGATTGGGAAGGAATGTGTCTGATCTCGGCGCACCTGGTGACGTGAACTTGGTCCAAAGGGGTCTTCGGATCCGGTCCGCTGAAGTTGAAACAGGATGGATAACAGTCTGTTCGGTTGTTGCACTGGACATACGTTGCGGTATTGACTGTAGCTGCTAATGGTACTGCGACCATGGTATGTAGGCGGTCGAGCTTTGCTGGAAGGATTCTCTCAGATTACCCAGGATACAGTTGTAGGTGAGGTTGGCGAGTTCTTCGTTCTGTCGGTTGGACCATAGCTGTGGTTGGGCTACGGCAGTAGGCATGAGGGAACAGACATAACAACTCATTGGTTGTGGCGCGGGCTGTGAGTGCGGTGTATCTGTACCAACTGTTCCTCATCATCAGGTTGTAGTCGTTTTCTTCCTGTGTTTGGACATGGGCGAGAATAAGGTGTATCTACTCAGGCTTAGGTGTTCCTGCCGGACGGATTTTGAGTAGGCGTGTGGCGGATGGTTGTACGAAGGGGTTCACACCAATCACTTTGGGGACCATGGCTGGACTAGTAGTGCGGATGGTGATAGTAAAGAGGGGGCCTTTTCCTGGTCGGTCCGGTCGGAGGCATAGGTTGATGCAGCCTTTTTGTTGGATATTGGTCGTAAGGTCTAGCATATGTTTACCATCTTTGATGGTGGTGGCTAACTTGGTGAAGTTAGCGGTCATGGTGGTAGCTTCTTTGGAAAGGGGCCATGTGATGGTTTTGTAGCCTGTATGGAGGAGGACCTGGTCCAAGGTGTCTGGCCAGACCACTCAGACTCTGGGAGCTTGTAGGTACCAATAAAAATAACTGGAGTCAGTCCTGTGTAATCCCAAGTGAGTAAGCTGTAGGCTGAGCAAAGGGACTTGAACGACGATTGGTGTCTTGGTTGATGGGATGCAGATCTGGGGGCCCCTGATCGTTTCCTGAACAAGCTAGTGGGGCATTCCCCTTCAGTGGGAGTGTACCAAGGTTCTGGTACGTTCCCCCCATGTGGTTGAACACAGAGCGGTGATGATGATGGCCAAAATCACACGGTGAGGTCCGTCCCAACGTGGAGAAGACCAGCACTTTCTTTTTATCACCTTGACGAGTACCAGGTCTCCTGGGGACAGGACCTCCTCTGTGGGAGACAGAGAAGATGTCGGCAGATTATTTTGCATTCATCACAGTTCTTTCTTGGAACATTTTGCATAACCACTTAGTGAGGGATTCTGTTTCTCTTTTCTCTTCTACCACCAGATCTTTTTCCCACATTGTTCAGTGGAAGGGTCTGTCTTTCACTGCCTCAAATGGTGTGCATCCCTGTGCTGTTGGAATGATTCTCATGTACGTTTCTACCAGGCTCAGGCATTCTTGCCATCGTTTTCCTGTATCTTCCATGGTTTTTCTGAGTCTGAGTTTTACTGTTCTAATGGTTTGTTCGACGAGTCCAGCACTTTGGTTCAGTTTGATGAAATCCATGTTCAGAAGCTCGAAGGGATATGTTCCTGTTTGCCTTGTTCCATGCTTGGGTCGTTCATTGCCTTGAGAGTTGTGTCTACAGCAGTTCAGACAGTTTCTGCCAAAAAAATTGAAGTTTGGAGACCTCTGGGAACATGCATTGTTTGTTGTACTGTACTGATCATCCCTCCTGTTGAGACATGGCTCCTCCCATGGCTCAATTTGGCAATTACTTCAAACAATGATCGTGTCACGCATGGCTTGTTTTCTACTGCATAGAGTCCGTTCTTGTGTTGAGTGGCTCCTTCTGTTTCCCATTGCAGTTTCTCTTTTTCTGGGGAATGATTTTGCATTTCTCTTAGGAATTCAGCAGGGATTGGGCTGTGTCTTTCCACCGTCACGTCTTGTTCTAGGAATAGTCTACATGCCTCTGTCAGTGCCACTATTTCTGCGGCTTGTGCAGACCAGTCGCCGGGGAATCGTCCTGTCTTGAGGTTGTCTTTTTGAGTCACCACGGCATATACGTTGTGTTTTTCTCCATCCAGGGTTTTTGATGATGATCCATCCCCATAGGCAATGTGTCCGGGGGGCAATGGGTTGTCCATTAGGTCAGTTGCATATACGTGGTTAATTATGATTCGTTGAGTGGGCAACTGTGAGAATTGGTTTAACCACTTGTCGTCCGGTCTCCCATGAACTTCAGGGTGACATGTAATGGCCATGTTTGTTGTTCCTGTCCTGGGGCTGCTGGGCAGATATCTTCAGACTGTTCTCTTAGACTTTCAGCTACCTTGGCAGAATCATTCCCGACAATGTCGAGAGAGTAGAAGCTGTTAGATGTGGTGGTGTGGAAGATATTTTTGGTCTGTAATTCCCTGGGTCGGAGGCCATTTTGGGTGGCCACTAGGCTTAGCCCAAGCTGGACCATGATATCTCGTCCCGGTAACTCTCCGATTTTCATTTTGCAGTCTGACAATAAACCCATCCCTTTTGTTGCTTTCTGACCCATATTAATCACTTACTTAATAGTTTAAACAACAATTATTTTCTAAATTACCCGAAATTGATCTCCACTTTGTGATTAACCCAATATCTCTGAACACACAAAGACCAAAAGTCCCTGACTTTGTCTTAGTTAAGTCCCTGACTCTATTAACAGACCAAGACTATAATGCCTTTGCTAATTCTTGTTCTACTTTCATTGGTCCCGGACCAATTGGTTTATTACCAGACTGCAAAGTGGACAGTGAGAGTTCCTACAGTAGGGTCCTGTTCAACGCGATGTTCCTGAAACTCTAGTCGAATGACCAGTGTGTGTGTCTTAAATACAGGAAAAACTGACAGTTGTCACTAGGACTTTGGACAGATACATTTCAGTCATTTGCAGGGCAAAAAGTAATTGATCAGTGTCAGACAGTTGAATATTTGTGCTGACATGTCACCCCAATCACAAGACTAAGATTGTTTATTCAGTCAGACAGTTGGGTGTTTATGCTGCTATGTCAGCCGTAAGGATGACTACAATGCTGTTATACTCACAAAAACTTATACAATATGAACAAGCATTTGCAAAGATACTTTGTCTAATCTTACATATTCCCCTGCTGCCAAAAAAACTGTCAGAGACACATAGTTACTGTGTATATAGTGTAAAATCGTCCAATTCAAGTAAGTTATCCATTTGGCATTATTCTCATTGCTAAAAATTAAGTTACAATGAAAACAATCATACTTGGCCAAAACGTGATTTTCAGGGTATGAAAAGTACATTAAGGCAATAAAAACTGAAAAGTTCCCCTGCTGCCAAACAAACTGTCAGAGACACATAGTTCCTGTGTATATAGTGTAAAATCATCCAATTCAAGTAAGTATTGCATTTAGCATCATTCTAAGTGCTAGAAATTAAGTTATAGTGAAAACTATGATACTTGGCCAAAACGTGATTTTCAGCGCATGAAACGCACGTTAAGGCAATAAAAACTGAAATGTTCCCCTGCTGCGAAACAAACTGTCAGAGGCACATAGTTACTGTGTATATAGTGTAAAATCGTCCAATTCAAGTAAGTTTTGCATTTAGCATCATTCTAAGTGATAGAAATTAGGTTATAGTGAAAATTATGATACTTGGCCAAAACGTGATTTTCAGCGCATGAAACGCACGTTAAGGCATTAAAACTGAAATGTTCCCCTGCTGCGAAACAAACTATCAGAGGCACATAGTTACTGTGTATATAGTGTATAATTGTCCAATTCAAGTAAGTTTTTCATTTTGCATCATTCTAAGTGCTAGAAATTAAGTTATAGTGAAAACTATGATACTTGGCCAAAACGTGATTTTCAGCGCAAGAAATGCACATTAAGGCAATAAAAACTGAAATGTTCCCCCGCTGCGAAACAAACTGTCAGTGACACATAGTTACTGTGTATATAGTGTATAATCATCCAAATTAAGTAGGTTTTTCATTTGATATCATTCTAAGTGATGAAAGTTAGGGTTAGGGTTAGGTTAAGTTATAGTGAAAACTAGGATACTTGGCCAAAACATGATTTTCTGCGCATGAAACGCACATTAGGGCAAAAAAACTGAAATGTTTGTTAGGTCTGAAAATACAACTTCAGGAGCAGGCTAAGAAAGAGTGAGATAAATTTAAATAGAAAATATGTATGACCAGACTGCAAAGTGGACAGAGAGTTCATACAGTGGGCTCCTGTTCACTGCGATGTTACTGCAACTCTAGTCGAATGACCAGTGAGTGTGTCTTAAATACAGGCAAAACTGACAGTTGTCCCTAAGACTTTGGACAGATACGTTTCAGTCATTTGCAGGGCAACAAGTAATTGATTAGTGTCGGGCCTGGAATCTGTAGTCAATGGTTTCCAGACGTAGGGTGTTCTTCGCTGTTCCTACCCTGGGGAATACCGCCATCATGATTTTGGAGGAGACTGACCAGTGTTTGTATTAGAGGGGGACATCCGAGCCCCAAACTGAATCATGGGGGAAGAAATCAAAGCTCCGTCGTTGACGCCTGATGGGTAGATGTGGGTTGGCGTCGACACATACCTGTCAACCTCGAACCATTTGTGATCTTACCAAATTTTGTTTTCGCCCTTACATATATGTATAAATACATGGAAAATCTTACCACTTTACTTTTTTGTAAAAAATCACGAACAACAAAATGAAAGTAAACATAAACAAGGGAACAGGAAACGGAAATCACATGGTGAAAGTGTTACAAAACGAAATGTTTATCATGATCTTTTTTTTTTAGCCAATCAGAGGCGCCGGTACATATATCACTTGCATATATCACTTGGCAGACATGCGTTTCCGGGAACGATTCTCAAAATCACCGTTTAGCGTACCATTTTCATGTGTACAGCGTACCAATATAAAAATGGGCTTTCAGTTGTACCAATTACGGCGAGAACGTACCAGTTGACAGGTATGTCGACAGTTGGAATCGAGTCTGCTGTTAGAACGTACGTGTGGTCGGATGCAGATGTAGGGACACAGAGCCCAGTTGTATTGGTGGGGATGATCATATACACTTGCCATTCGCAGAGCCACCATATTTGGTCCAGTACTGTCCATGATTGGGAAGGAATGTGTCTGATCTCGGCGCACCTGGTGACGTGAACTTGGTCCAAAGGGGTCTTCGGATCCGGTCCGCTGAAGTTGAAACAGGATGGATAACAGTCTGTTCGGTTGTTGCACTGGACATACGTTGCGGTATTGACTGTAGCTGCTAATGGTACTGCGACCATGGTATGTAGGCGGTCGAGCTTTGCTGGAAGGATTCTCTCAGATTACCCAGGATACAGTTGTAGGTGAGGTTGGCGAGTTCTTCGTTCTGTCGGTTGGACCATAGCTGTGGTTGGGCTACGGCAGTAGGCATGAGGGAACAGACATAACAACTCATTGGTTGTGGCGCGGGCTGTGAGTGCGGTGTATCTGTACCAACTGTTCCTCATCATCAGGTTGTAGTCGTTTTCTTCCTGTGTTTGGACATGGGCGAGAATAAGGTGTATCTACTCAGGCTTAGGTGTTCCTGCCGGACGGATTTTGAGTAGGCGTGTGGCGGATGGTTGTACGAAGGGGTTCACACCAATCACTTTGGGGACCATGGCTGGACTAGTAGTGCGGATGGTGATAGTAAAGAGGGGGCCTTTTCCTGGTCGGTCCGGTCGGAGGCATAGGTTGATGCAGCCTTTTTGTTGGATATTGGTCGTAAGGTCTAGCATATGTTTACCATCTTTGATGGTGGTGGCTAACTTGGTGAAGTTAGCGGTCATGGTGGTAGCTTCTTTGGAAAGGGGCCATGTGATGGTTTTGTAGCCTGTATGGAGGAGGACCTGGTCCAAGGTGTCTGGCCAGACCACTCAGACTCTGGGAGCTTGTAGGTACCAATAAAAATAACTGGAGTCAGTCCTGTGTAATCCCAAGTGAGTAAGCTGTAGGCTGAGCAAAGGGACTTGAACGACGATTGGTGTCTTGGTTGATGGGATGCAGATCTGGGGGCCCCTGATCGTTTCCTGAACAAGCTAGTGGGGCATTCCCCTTCAGTGGGAGTGTACCAAGGTTCTGGTACGTTCCCCCCATGTGGTTGAACACAGAGCGGTGATGATGATGGCCAAAATCACACGGTGAGGTCCGTCCCAACGTGGAGAAGACCAGCACTTTCTTTTTATCACCTTGACGAGTACCAGGTCTCCTGGGGACAGGACCTCCTCTGTGGGAGACAGAGAAGATGTCGGCAGATTATTTTGCATTCATCACAGTTCTTTCTTGGAACATTTTGCATAACCACTTAGTGAGGGATTCTGTTTCTCTTTTCTCTTCTACCACCAGATCTTTTTCCCACATTGTTCAGTGGAAGGGTCTGTCTTTCACTGCCTCAAATGGTGTGCATCCCTGTGCTGTTGGAATGATTCTCATGTACGTTTCTACCAGGCTCAGGCATTCTTGCCATCGTTTTCCTGTATCTTCCATGGTTTTTCTGAGTCTGAGTTTTACTGTTCTAATGGTTTGTTCGACGAGTCCAGCACTTTGGTTCAGTTTGATGAAATCCATGTTCAGAAGCTCGAAGGGATATGTTCCTGTTTGCCTTGTTCCATGCTTGGGTCGTTCATTGCCTTGAGAGTTGTGTCTACAGCAGTTCAGACAGTTTCTGCCAAAAAAATTGAAGTTTGGAGACCTCTGGGAACATGCATTGTTTGTTGTACTGTACTGATCATCCCTCCTGTTGAGACATGGCTCCTCCCATGGCTCAATTTGGCAATTACTTCAAACAATGATCGTGTCACGCATGGCTTGTTTTCTACTGCATAGAGTCCGTTCTTGTGTTGAGTGGCTCCTTCTGTTTCCCATTGCAGTTTCTCTTTTTCTGGGGAATGATTTTGCATTTCTCTTAGGAATTCAGCAGGGATTGGGCTGTGTCTTTCCACCGTCACGTCTTGTTCTAGGAATAGTCTACATGCCTCTGTCAGTGCCACTATTTCTGCGGCTTGTGCAGACCAGTCGCCGGGGAATCGTCCTGTCTTGAGGTTGTCTTTTTGAGTCACCACGGCATATACGTTGTGTTTTTCTCCATCCAGGGTTTTTGATGATGATCCATCCCCATAGGCAATGTGTCCGGGGGGCAATGGGTTGTCCATTAGGTCAGTTGCATATACGTGGTTAATTATGATTCGTTGAGTGGGCAACTGTGAGAATTGGTTTAACCACTTGTCGTCCGGTCTCCCATGAACTTCAGGGTGACATGTAATGGCCATGTTTGTTGTTCCTGTCCTGGGGCTGCTGGGCAGATATCTTCAGACTGTTCTCTTAGACTTTCAGCTACCTTGGCAGAATCATTCCCGACAATGTCGAGAGAGTAGAAGCTGTTAGATGTGGTGGTGTGGAAGATATTTTTGGTCTGTAATTCCCTGGGTCGGAGGCCATTTTGGGTGGCCACTAGGCTTAGCCCAAGCTGGACCATGATATCTCGTCCCGGTAACTCTCCGATTTTCATTTTGCAGTCTGACAATAAACCCATCCCTTTTGTTGCTTTCTGACCCATATTAATCACTTACTTAATAGTTTAAACAACAATTATTTTCTAAATTACCCGAAATTGATCTCCACTTTGTGATTAACCCAATATCTCTGAACACACAAAGACCAAAAGTCCCTGACTTTGTCTTAGTTAAGTCCCTGACTCTATTAACAGACCAAGACTATAATGCCTTTGCTAATTCTTGTTCTACTTTCATTGGTCCCGGACCAATTGGTTTATTACCAGACTGCAAAGTGGACAGTGAGAGTTCCTACAGTAGGGTCCTGTTCAACGCGATGTTCCTGAAACTCTAGTCGAATGACCAGTGTGTGTGTCTTAAATACAGGAAAAACTGACAGTTGTCACTAGGACTTTGGACAGATACATTTCAGTCATTTGCAGGGCAAAAAGTAATTGATCAGTGTCAGACAGTTGAATATTTGTGCTGACATGTCACCCCAATCACAAGACTAAGATTGTTTATTCAGTCAGACAGTTGGGTGTTTATGCTGCTATGTCAGCCGTAAGGATGACTATAATGCTGTTATACTCACAAAAACTTATACAATATGAACAAGCATTTGCAAAGATACTTTGTCTAATCTTACATATTCCCCTGCTGCCAAAAAAACTGTCAGAGACACATAGTTACTGTGTATATAGTGTAAAATCGTCCAATTCAAGTAAGTTATCCATTTGGCATTATTCTCATTGCTAAAAATTAAGTTACAATGAAAACAATCATACTTGGCCAAAACGTGATTTTCAGGGTATGAAAAGTACATTAAGGCAATAAAAACTGAAAAGTTCCCCTGCTGCCAAACAAACTGTCAGAGACACATAGTTCCTGTGTATATAGTGTAAAATCGTCCTATCCATGTAAGTCTTTCATTGGCATCATTCTAGGTGATTCTGGAGCTATTTCCCACCATAAAAAGTGTCCAAAACAGGCATTTTGCGATTAAAATAGTGGTTGTATTAGAACCAGGCCCAGGCGATTCTGGTTGGTGTTTTTACCCTGAAATTGTGTCCAATTATGATAAGGATGTATTTTTGATTATTCTGTATAAAAATAATCATCTAGGGATGTTCAGAAGTTTTGTTACGCCCGAATTAATGACCTCAATTTGGGCACTTTATTTACAAGTGGTGGTTTTTAAGAACCAGGCCCAGTCGGTTCTGGTTGGTGCTTTTACCCAGATATAGTATCCATTGTGTGGGTAGATGTATTTTCACTATTCTCTCTAAAAATAAAGATCCAGGACAGTTCCGGGGCTATTTCCCTCCATAAATAGTGTCCAAAACATGCATTTTGCGATACAAAATAGTGGCTGCATTATAACAGGGTCCAGTCGGTTCTGGTGGGTGTTTGTATACGAAACTTGTGTCCAATTATGATGGGGATGTATACTTGACTATTCTGTATAGAAGTAATCATCTAGCGATGTTCAGAAGTTCTGTTATGCCCGAATGAATTACTTTCATTTGGTCACTTTATTTACAAGTGGTGGTTTAGAAACAGGCCCAGTCGGTTTTGGTTGGTGCTTTTACCCAGAATTTGTGTTTATTGTGTGAGTGGATGTATTTTCACTATTTTGTATAACAATAATGATCCAGGATGATTCTGGAGCTATTTCCCACCACAAGGGCCTTGAAGGTGGTGCGGATGGCGGCGGAGGTCAGCTCGCTCCAAGTCTGCGTGGCGGTGTCTCGGATCTCCAGCACGTAGTTGTTGATGGGGACGCCGCCGTCGTTTTCCGGCGCGTCCCAGGCGAAGACGCAGTAGGTGCGGGAGATTTCCGTGATGAGCACGGGTCCCTTGGGCGGGCCCGGGACGTCGTGCACTCTGATCCACACGTTGTCGCTGACGGTACCCGCCAGGTTCTTGGCCGTCACGGCGTAGGTGCCGCTGTCGGCCCTGGTGCATTCCTTGACGCTGAGGACCACGGTGGCCGGGGTGCGCTCCACGTTGGTCCTCTGGGTCAGCTTCAGGGCGCCGCCGTCCTTCTGCCAGCTGACGGCCGGCCTGGGGCGTCCGGCCATGGGAATCTCCACCCTGCTGTCCTCTCCGGCCCGAGCCACCACGGTGGCCTGGCAGAGGGCGCGCAGGTCCAGGTCGGGCAGGGAGGAGGAATCCCGGACGAGCACGGGCTTGCTCTGGCGGGGGCGCTCTCGCCCACACCGTACTCGTTCTTGCCGTAGACGCGGAAGTAGTGCTCGCAGCCCTCGCCCAGATCGCCCATCCTGACCCGGGTGGTGGGGCAGTGGGTCACCATGGTGGCGAAGGCCTTGCGTGTGGACTCCCTCTTCTCGATAATGTAATTGGTGACCTTGGTGCTGCCGTCCACCAGCGGCATCTCCCACTCCAGGACGATGGATTCCTTGTCCACGCCCGCCGCTTTGAGGTTGAGCGGCGGCCCGGGCGAATCCAGCACTCGGACGTGAATATCGCCGCTCTTCTTCCCCGCCAAGTTCTCCAGGGTCAGCTGGTATCTGCCGGCGTCCGTCCGGACGCTCTCGGGAATCAGCAGCATGGTGTAGGACTCGGTGCTGTCGATGACGGCGCGGGGCACGGTGGCGCCCTCCTTGCTCCAGGCCACGGTGGGCGCGGGACGTCCCCCGATGGGCACAAAGAGGCGCAAGGGGCATCCGGCCCTGACCACCAGGGTGCGCCTCAGCTCGGCGTCCAATTCCAGGTCCGGCTGGGCGGCGCGCTCCGCCACCTCCACCAGTTCTGCCGTTTGGGCCGCTGGGGCCGTACCCTTGGGGTTGACGGCCCTAATCCGGAAGTGGTATCTGCCGGCGTTTTCCAGTCCGGGCACCACGAACTCGGTGATTCTCAGGGGGGACGAGGGCGCCGTGTCCTTGATCCATTCCTCCGCGCCTTCTTTGCGGTGCTCGATCACGTAGCCGGTGACGTGGAGCCCGCCGTTGTCCAGTGGTTTTCCCCAATTGAGAGTGGCCGTGGTCTGGCCGGTGTCCGTCACCCTGGGGTTGACGGGCGGACCGGGAACATCTGCCGCCGGGAGGAGTGGAAGATTAGCGACGGCGCGGACATTTTTCCATTGGGCATTTTGCCCAGCCGGGCGGGCCTCGGTTACGACTCACAGGTGAAGACGACGGTGGTGACCGGTAGCGAGGGCTCGCCGGGCTCCCCGTAGCCGCCTTTGTTCTCGGCCGAGACGCGGAACTCGTACTGCAAGCCTTCGGTCAGGCCGGTCACGGCGTAGCTCAGCTCGGTCAGCGACTTCTTGGAGGCCCTGAGCCACCTGCTGCCCTTCTTCTCCTTCTTCTCCACGGCGTAGCCGAGGATGTCGCCGCCGCCGTCGTCGGCCGGCCTCCTCCACGTCAGCGTCACCGAGTGTCCGTCGACCTCTAGGATCTCGGGCTTGGACGGCGGGCCGGGAGGACCTGGGAAAAGGGGCGCCTCGGCTTTCAGTGACACGCCGGGGCCAGATACGTGCGGGCGGTAACCCAAGCGCCACTCACCAAACCTATCCACCATCTTGACGGGCCGGGAGTGAGCCGCCTCGCCGGCGCCGTACTGGTTGACGGCCGACACTCGGAAGATGTACTCGTTGTCCTGGATGAGTTTGGTGGCCACGTAGTGGCAGTCCGGCACCTCCTCCTCCAGAATGGTCCAGAGGAGGCGGCCGGTTTCCCGCTTCTCCAGCTTGTAGTGCTTGATGGGCGAGCCGCCGACCTCGGGGGACGGCGCCCAGCGGAGGGTGACCTTCTCGGAGGAGACGCTGGCGCAGTGGATGGGGCCGGGGGCGGCGGAGACGTCTAAAACTTTCACCTTGACCGTTTCCTCTTTGACGCCGAGGGGCCGGCCCTCAAAGTCAAGTTCAGGGGAGCCGAGGGAAAGAAGAACTCACCGAAGGGATGTTTTGCCACCACGGGCTCCGACTTGAGTCCCTCGCCCACGCCGTACTTGTTCTCGGCGCAGACGCGGAAGACGTATTCCGTGCCCTCGTGGAGAGCCGACACCCTGAAGGCATTCTTGTCCACCGCCGAGGAGACGGTCACCCACATGTTGATGACCGAGTCGCGCTTTTCCAGGATGTAATTGGTGATCTCCAAGCCCCCGTCGTCTTTGGGGGCGGCCCACTTCAGCGTGGCCCCGTCGGCCGTCACGTCCTTGAACTTGACCGGTCCCACGGGGATGCCGGGCTTACCCACCACCCTGCAAGAAAGACAGACCATGGTCAGCGAATGGCCAGCGCAAGGCCAGCGCAAGGCCAGCGCACAGGCGTGGCGGCGAGGAGGAGTTTCCTCCGACCCGTTACCTGATAAAGACGGTGGACTCCTTGCTGCCGGCGCTATTCCTCAGGGCGACGGTGTACTTGGAGGCGTCGCTCCTCTGGCAATCCCTGATCAGAAGCGTGGTGTTGACCGCCGAGGATTCGGCGCAAACGCGGCCGCCGTCGCTCAAGTCTTCCTCCTCGCCCTTCTTCCAGGACACCTTGGGGGTGGGCTTCCCCGCAATGGGAATTTTCAGGCGCACCGTTAACCATAACCCAAACCATAACCCAAACCATAACCCAAACCATAACCCAAACCATAACCCAAACCATAACCCAAACCATAACCCAAACCATAACCCAAACCATAACCCAAACCATAACCCAAACCATAACCCAAACCATAACCCAAACCATAACCCAAACCATAACCCAAACCATAACCCAAACCATAACCCAAACCATAACCCATACCATAACCCAAACCCTAACCCAAACCCTAACCCAAACCATAACCCTAACCCAAACCATAACCCTAACCCTAACCCAAACCATAACCCGAACCCAAACCATAACCCAAACAATAACCCTAACCCAAACCATAACCCTAACCCAAACCATAACCCGAACCCAAACCATAACCCAAACAATAACCCTAACCCAAACCATAACCCTAACCCAAACCATAACCCCAACCAAAACCATATTCCCAACCATAGCCATAACTCCAACCATATCCCCAACCATAACCATAACCCTAACTGATAACCCCAACCATAACACCAACCATAACCCCAACCATAACCCAAACCCTAACGCCAACCCCTAACAATAACCCTAACCCTAACCCAAACCATAACCCCTAACCCCTAACAATATCCCTAACCCAAACCATAACCCCTAACAATAACCCTAACCCAAACCATAATCCCAACCCCTAACAATAACCATAACCCAAACCATAACCCCTAACCCCTAACAATAACCCTAACCCAAACCATAACCCCAACCGCTAACAATAACCCTAACCCAAAACCTAACCCAAACCATAACCATAACCCCAACCATAACCATAACCCAAACCATAACCCCTAACCCCTAACAATAACCCTAACCCAAACCATAACCCCAACCCCTAACAATAACCCTAACCTAAACCATAACCCCAACCATAACCATAACCCAAACCATAACCATAACCCAAAACATAACCCCTAACAATAACCCTCAACCAAACCATAACCCCACCCCTAACAATAACCCTAACCCAAAACCTAACCCAAACCATAACCATAACCCCAACCATAACCATAACCCAAACCATAACCCCTAACCCCTAACAATATCCCTAACCCAAACCATAACCCCTAACAATAACCCTAACCCAAACCATAACCATAACCCAAACCATAACCCCTAACCCCTAACAATAACCCTAACCCAAACCATAACCCCAACCCCTAACAATAACCCTAACCTAAACCATAACCCCAACCATAACCATAACCCAAACCATAACCTTAACCCAAAACATAACCCCTAACCCCTAACAATAACCCTCAACCAAACCATAACCCCAACCCCTAACAATAACCCTAACCCAAACCATAACCCCAATCATAACCATAACCCAAACCATAACCCCTAATCCCTTACAATAACCCTAACCCCTAACAAGAACCCTAACCCAAACCATAATCCCATCCGTAGCCATAACCCCAACCATAACCATAACCCAAACCATAACCCCCAACCCCTAACAATAACCCAAACCATAACCCAAACCATAACCCAAACCATAACCCAAACCATAACCCAAACCATAACCCAAACCATAACCCAAACCATAACCCAAACCATAACCCAAACCATAACCCAAACCATAACCCAAACCATAACCCAAACCATAACCCAAACCATAACCCAAACCATAACCCAAACCATAACCCAAACCATAACCCAAACCATAACCCAAACCATAACCCAAACCATAACCCAAACCATAACCCAAACCATAACCCAAACCATAACCCAAACCATAACCCAAACCATAACCCAAACCATAACCCAAACCATAACCCAAACCATAACCCAAACCATAACCCAAACCATAACCCAAACCATAACCCAAACCATAACCCAAACCATAACCCAAACCATAACCCTAACCCAAACCCAAACCATAACCCTAACCCAAACCATAACCCTAACCCAAACCATAACCCTAACCCTAACCCAAACCATAACCCGAACCCAAACCATAACCCAAACAATAACCCTAACCCAAACCATAACCCTAATCCAAACCACAACCCCAACCATAACCAGATTCCCAACCATAACCATAACCCCAACCAAAACCAGATTCCCAACCATAGCCATAACTCCAACCATATCCCCAACCATAACCATAACCCTAACCGATAACCCCAACCATAACACCAACAATAACCCCAACCCTAACCCCAAACCCTAACCCCAAACCCTAACCCCAAACCCTAACCCCAAACCCTAACCCCAAACCCTAACCCCAAACCCTAACCCCAAACCCTAACCCCAAACCCTAACCCCAAACCCTAACCCCAAACCCTAACCCCAAACCCTAACCCCAAACCCTAACCCCAAACCCTAACCCCAAACCCTAACCCCAAACCCCAAACCCTAACCCCAAACCCTAACCCCAAACCCTAACCCCAAACCCTAACCCCAAACCCTAACCCCAAACCCTAACCCCAAACCCTAACCCCAAACCCTAACCCCAAACCCTAACCCCAAACCCTAACCCCAAACCCTAACCCCAAACCCTAACCCCAAACCCTAACCCCAAACCCTAACCCCAAACCCTAACCCCAAACCCTAACCCCAAACCCTAACCCCAAACCCTAACCCCAAACCCTAACCCCAAACCCTAACCCCAAACCCTAACCCCAAACCCTAACCCCAAACCCTAACCCCAAACCCTAACCCCAAACCCTAACCCCAAACCCTAACCCCAAACCCTAACCCCAAACCCTAACCCCAAACCCTAACCCCAAACCCTAACCCCAAACCCTAACCCCAAACCCTAACCCCAAACCCTAACCCCAAACCCTAACCCCAAACCCTAACCCCAAACCCTAACCCCAAACCCTAACCCCAAACCCTAACCCCAAACCCTAACCCCAAACCCTAACCCCAAACCCTAACCCCAAACCCTAACCCCAAACCCTAACCCCAAACCCTAACCCCAACCCCTAACAATATCCCTAACCCAAACCATAACCCCTAACAATAACACTAACCCAAACCATAACCTCAACCCCTAACAATAACCATAACCCAAACCATAACCCCTAACCCCTAACAATAACCCTAACCCAAACCATAACCCCAACCCCTAACAATAACCCTAACCCAAAACCTAACCCAAACCATAACCATAACCCCAACCATAACCATAACCCAAACCATAACCCCTAACCCCTAACAATATCCCTAACCCAAACCATAACCCCAACCCCTAACAATAACCCTAACCTAAACCATAACCCCAACCATAACCATAACCCAAACCATAACCCCTAACCCCTGACAAGAACCCTAACCCAAACCATAATCCCATCCATAGCCATAACCCCAACCATAACCATAACCCAAACCATAACCCAAACCATAATCCCCAACCCCTAACAATAACCCAAACCATAACCCAAACCATAACCCAAACCATAACCCAAACCATAACCCAAACCATAACCCAAACCATAACCCAAACCATAACCCAACCCATAACCCAAACCATAACCCAAACCATAACCCAAACCATAACCCAAACCATAACCCAAACCATAACCCAAGCCATAACCCAAACCATAACCCAAACCATAACCCAAACCATAACCCAAACCATAACCCAAACCATAACCCAAACCATAACCCAAACCATAACCCAAACCATAACCCAAACCATAACCCAAACCATAACCCAAACCATAACCCAAACCGTAACCCAAACCATAACCCAAACCATAACCCAAACCATAACCCAAACCATAACCCAAACCATAACCCAAACCATAACCCAAACCATAACCCAAACCATAACCCAAACCATAACCCAAACCATAACCCAAACCATAACCCTAACCCAAACCCAAACCATAACCCTAACCCAAACCATAACCCTAACCCAAACCATAACCCTAACCCTAACCCAAACCATAACCCGAACCCAAACCATAACCCAAACAATAACCCTAACCCAAACCATAACCCTAATCCAAACCACAACCCCAACCATAACCAGATTCCCAACCATAACCATAACCCCAACCAAAACCAGATTCCCAACCATAACCATAACCCCAACCAAAACCAGATTCCCAACCATAGCCATAACTCCAACCATATCCCCAACCATAACCATAACCCTAACCGATAACCCCAACCATAACACCAACAATAACCCCATCCCTAACCCCAAACCCTAACCCCAAACCCTAACCCCAAACCCTAACCCCAAACCCTAACCCCAAACCCTAACCCCAAACCCTAACCCCAAACCCTAACCCCAAACCATAACCCCAAACCCTAACCCCAAACCCTAACCCCAAACCCTAACCCCAAACCCTAACCCTAACCCCAAACCCTAACCCCAAACCCTAACCCCAAACCCTAACCCCAAACCCTAACCCCAAACCCTAACCCCAAACCCTAACCCCAAACCCTAACCCCAAACCCTAACCCCAAACCCTAACCCCAAACCCTAACCCCAAACCCTAACCCCAAACCCTAACCCCAAACCCTAACCCCAAACCCTAACCCCAAACCCTAACCCCAAACCCTAACCCCAAACCCTAACCCCAAACCCTAACCCCAAACCCTAACCCCAAACCCTAACCCCAAACCCTAACCCCAAACCCTAACCCCAAACCCTAACCCCAAACCCTAACCCCAAACCCTAACCCCAAACCCTAACCCCAAACCCTAACCCCAAACCCTAACCCCAAACCCTAACCCCAAACCCTAACCCCAAACCCTAACCCCAAACCCTAACCCCAAACCCTAACCCCAAACCCTAACCCCAAACCCTAACCCCAAACCCTAACCCCAACCCCTAACAATAACCCTAACCCTAACCCAAACCATAGCCCCTAACCCCTAACAATATCCCTAACCCAAACCATAACCCCTAACAATAACACTAACCCAAACCATAACCTCAACCCCTAACAATAACCATAACCCAAACCATAACCCCTAACCCCTAACAATAACCCTAACCCAAACCATAACCCCAACCCCTAACAATAACCCTAACCCAAAACCTAACCCAAACCATAACCATAACCCCAACCATAACCATAACCCAAACCATAACCCCTAACCCCTAACAATATCCCTAACCCAAACCATAACCCCAACCCCTAACAATAACCCTAACCTAAACCATAACCCCAACCATAACCATAACCCAAAACATAACCCCTAACCCCTAACAATAACCCTCAACCAAACCATAACCCCAACCCCTAACAATAACCCTAACCCAAACCTTAACCCCTAACCCCTAACAAGAACCCTAACCCAAACCATAATCCCATCCTAACCAGATTCCCAACCATAACCATAACCCCAACCAAAACCATATTCCCAACCATAGCCATAACCCCAACCATAACACCAACCATAACCCCAACCATAACCCAAACCCTAACCCCAACCCCTAACAATAACCCTAACCCTAACCCAAACCATAACCCCTAACCCCTAACAATATCCCTAACCCAAACCATAACCCCTAACAATAACCCTAACCCAAACCATAACCCCAACCCCTAACAATAACCATAACCCAAACCATAACCCTAACCCTTACAATAACCATAACCCAAACCATAACCCCCAACCCCTAACAATTACCATAACCCAAACCATAACCCCCAACCCCCAACCCCTAACAATAACCCTAACCCAAACCATAACCCAAACCATAACCCTAACCCAAACCATAACCCAAACCATAACCCAAACCATAACCCAAACCATAACCCAAACCATAACCCAAACCATAACCCAAACCATAACCCAAACCATAACCCAAACCATAACCCAAACCATAACCCAAACCATAACCCAAACCATAACCCAAACCATAACCCAAACCATAACCCAAACCATAACCCAAACCATAACCCAAACCATAACCCAAACCATAACCCAAACCATAACCCAAACCATAACCCAAACCCTAACCCAAACCATAACCCAAACCATAACCCAAACCATAACCCAAACCATAACCCAAACCATAACCCAAACCATAACCAAAACCATAACCCAAACCATAACCCAAACCATAACCCAAACCATAACCCAAACCCTAACCCAAACCCTAACCCAAACCCTAACCCGAACCCAAACCATAACCCAAACAATAACCCTAACCCAAACCATAACCCGAACCCAAACCATAACCCAAACAATAACCCTAACCCAAACCATAACCCTAACCCAAACCATAACCAGATTCCCAACCATAACCATAACCCCAACCAAAACCATATTCCCAACCATAGCCATAACTCCAACCATATCCCCAACCATAACCATAACCCTAACTGATAACCCCAACCATAACACCAACCATAACACCAACCATAACACCAACCATAACCCCAACCATAACCCAAACCCTAACCCCAACCCCTAACAATAACCCTAACCCAAACCATAACCCCTAACCCCTAACAATATCCCTAACCCAAACCAGAACCCCTAACAATATCCCTAACCCAAACCATAACCCCTAACAATAACCCTAACCCAAACCATAATCCCAACCCCTAACAATAACCATAACCCAAACCATAACCCCTAACCCCTAACAATAACCCTAACCCAAACCATAACCCCAACCCCTAACAATAACCCTAACCCAAAACCTAACCCAAACCATAACCATAACCCCAACCATAACCATAACCATAACCCAAACCATAACCCCTAACCCCTAACGATAACCCTAACCTAAACCATAACCCCAACCATAACCCCAACCATAACCATAACCCAAACCATAACCATAACCCAAAACATAACCCCTAACAATAACCCTCAACCAAACCATAACCCCAACCCCTAACAATAACCCTAAACCAAACCATAACCCCAATCATAACCATAACCCAAACCATAACCCCTAATCCCTTACAATAACCCTAACCCAAACCATAACCCCAACGCCTAACAATAACCCTAACCTAAACCATAACCCCAACCATAACCATAACCCAAACCATAACCCCCAACCCCTAACAATAACCCTAACCCAAACCATAAACCAAACCATAACCCAAACCATAACCCAAACCCTAACCCAAACCCAAACCCAAACCATAACCCAAACCCTAACCCAAACCATAACCCTAACCCAAACCATAACCCGAACCCAAACCATAACCCAAACAATAACCCTAACCCAAACCATAACCCTAACCCAAACCATAACCAGATTCCCAACCATAACCATAACCCCAACCAAAACCATATTCCCAACCATAGCCATAACTCCAACCATATCCCCAACCATAACCATAACCCTAACTGATAACCCCAACCATAACACCAACCATAACCCCAACCATAACCCAAACCCTAACCCCAACCCCTAACAATAACCCTAACCCTAACCCAAACCATAACCCCTAACCGCTAACAATATCCCTAACCCAAACCATAACCCCTAACAATATCCCTAACCCAAACCATAACCCCTAACAATAACCCTAACCCAAACCATAATCCCAACCCCTAACAATAACCATAACCCAAACCATAACCCCTAACCCCTAACCCCTAACAATAACCCTAACCTTAACCATAACCCCAACCCCTAACAATAACCCTAACCCAAAACCTAACCCAAACCATAACTATAACCCCAACCATAACCATAACCCAAACCATAACCATAACCCAAACCATAACCATAACCCAAACCATAACCCCTAACCCCTAACAATAACCCTAACCCAAACCATAACCCCAACCCCTAACAATAACCCTAACCTAAACCATAACCCCAACCATAACCATAACCCAAACCATAACCATAACCCAAAACATAACCCCTAACCCCTAACAATAACCCTTAACCAAACCATAACCCCAACCCCTAACAATAACCCTAAACCAAACCATAACCCTAACCCAAACCATAACCAGATTCCCAACCATAACCATAACCCCAACCAAAACCATATTCCCAACCATAGCCATAACTCCAACCATATCCCCAACCATAACCATAACCCTAACTGATAACCCCAACCATAACACCAACCATAACACCAACCATAACCCCAACCATAACCCAAACCCTAACCCCAACCCCTAACAATAACCCTAACCCAAACCATAACCCCTAACCCCTAACAATATCCCTAACCCAAACCATAACCCCTAACAATATCCCTAAACCAAACCATAACCCCTAACAATAACCCTAACCCAAACCATAATCCCAACCCCTAACAATAACCATAACCCAAACCATAACCCCTAACCCCTAACAATAACTCTAACCCAAACCATAACCCCAACCCCTAACAATAACCCTAACCCAAAACCTAACCCAAACCATAACCATAACCCCAACCATAACCATAACCCAAACCATAACCCAAACCATAACCCAAACCATAACCCCTAACCCCTAACGATAACCCTAACCTAAACCATAACCCCAACCATAACCATAACCCAAACCATAACCATAACCCCTAACAATAACCCTCAACAAAACCATAACCCCAACTCCTAACAATAACCCTAAACCAAACCATAACCCCAATCATAACCATAACCCAAACCATAACCCCTAATCCCTTACAATAACCCTAACCCAAACCATAACCCCAACGCCTAACAATAACCCTAACCTAAACCATAACCCCAACCATAACCATAACCCAAACCATAACCCCCAACCCCTAACAATAACCCTAACCCAAACCATAAACCAAACCATAACCCAAACCATAACCGAAACCATAACCGAAACCATAACACAAACCATAACCCAAACCATAACCCAAACCATAACCCAAACCATAACCCAAACCATAACCCAAGCCATAACCCAAACCATAACCCAAACCCTAACCCAAACCCAAACCCAAACCCAAACCATAACCCAAACCATAACCCAAACCATAACCCAAACCCTAACCCAAACCCTAACCCAAACCCTAACCCTAACCCAAACCATAACCCGAACCCAAACCATAACCCAAACAATATCCCTAACCCAAACCATAACCCTAACCCAAACCATAACCAGATTCCCAACCATAACCATAACCCCAACCAAAACCATATTCCCAACCATAGCCATAACTCCAACCATATCCCCAACCATAACCATAACCCTAACTGATAACCCCAACCATAACACCAACCATAACCCCAACCATAACCCAAACCCAAACCCTAACCCCAACCCCTAACAATAACCCTAACCCAAACCATAACCCCTAACCCCTAACAATATCCCTAACCCAAACCATAACCCCTAACCCCTAACAATATCCCTAACCCAAACCATAACCCCTAACAATATCCCTAACCCAAACCATAACCCCTAACAATAACCCTAACCCAAACCATAATCCCAACCCCTAACAATAACCATAACCCAAACCATAACCCCTAACCCCTAACAATAACCCAAACCCAAACCATAACCCCAACCCCTAACAATCACCCTAACCCAAAACCTAACCCAAACAATAACCATAACCCCAACCATAACCATAACCCAAACCATAACCCCTAACCCCTAACAATAACCCTAACCCAAACCATAACCCCAACCCCTAACAATAACCCTAACCCAAAACCTAACCCAAACCATACCCATAACCCCAACCATAACCATAACCCAAACCATAACCCAAACCATATCCCCTAACCCCTAACAATAACCCTAACCCAAACCATAACCCTAACCCAAACCATAACCCCAACCCCTAACAATAACCCTAACCTAAACCATAACCCCAACCATAACCATAACCCAAACCATAACCATAACCCAAAACATAACCCCTAACCCCTAACAATAACCCTAACCCAAACCATAACCCCAACCCCTAACAATAACCCTAACCCAAACCATAACCCCAATCATAACCATAACCCAAACCATAACCCCTAATCCCTTACAATAACCCTAGCCCAAACCATAACCCCAACCCCTAACAATAACCATAACCTAAACCATAACCATAATCCAAACCATAACCCAAACCATGACCCATAACCCCTAACAATATCCCTAACCCAAACCATAACCCCTAACAATAACCCTAACCCAAACCATAATCCCAACCCCTAACAATAACCATAACCCAAACCATAACCCCTAACCCCTAACAATAACCCTAACCCAAACCATAACCCCAACCCCTAACAATAACCCTAACCCAAAACCTAACCCAAACCATAACCATAACCCCAACCATAACCATAACCCAAACCATAACCCAAACCATAACCCCTAACCCCTAACAATAACCCTAACCCAAACCATAACCCCAATCATAACCATAACCCAAACCATAACCCCTAATCCCTTACAATAACCCTAGCCCAAACCATAACCCCAACCCCTAACAATAACCATAACCTAAACCATAACCTAAACCATAACCATAACCCAAACCATAACCCAAACCATAACCCAAACCATAACCCAAACCATGACCCCTAACCCCTAACAAGAACCCTAACCCAAACCATAATCCCATCCATAGCCATAACCCAAACCATGACCCCTAACCCCTAACAAGAACCCTAACCCAAACCATAATCCCATCCATAGCCATAACCCAAACCATAACCATAACCCAAACCATAACCCCCAACCCCTAACAATAACCATAACCCAAACCATAACCCCCAATCCCTAACAATAACCCTAACCCAAACCATAACCCAAACCATAACCCAAACCATAACCCAAACCATAACCCAAACCATAACCCTAACCATAACCCAAACCATAACCCAAACCATAACCCAAACCATAACCCAAACCATAACCCAAACCATAACCCAAACCGTAACCCAAACCATAACCCCAACCATAACCATAACCCCAACAATAACCATAACCCAAACCATAACCATAACCCAAAACATAACCCCTAACCCCTAACAATAACCCTCAACCAAACCATAACCCCAACCCCTAACAATAACCCTAACCCAAACCATAACCCCAATCATAACCATAACCCAAACCATAACCCCTAATCCCTTACAATAACCCTAACCCAAACCATAACCCCAACCCCTAACAGTAACCCTAACCTAAACCATAACCCCAACCATAACCCAAACCATAACCCCTAACTTCTAACAATAACCCTAACCCAAACCCCTGACAAGAACCCTAACCCAAACCCCTGACAAGAACCCTAACCCAAACCATAATCCCATCCATAGCCATAACCCCAACCATAACCATAACCCAAACCATAACCCCCAACCCCTAACAATAACCCAAACCATAACCCGAACCCAAACCATAACCCTAACCCAAACCATAACCCCCAACCCCTAACAATAACCCAAACCATAACCCGAACCCAAACCATAACCCTAACCCAAACCATAACCCAAACCATAACCCAAACCATAACCCAAACCATAACCCAAACCATAACCCAAACCATAACCCAAACCATAACCCAAACCATAACCCAAACCATAACCCAAACCATAACCCAAACCATAACCCAAACCATAACCCAAACCATAACCCAAACCATAACTGTTACGGCTGGCAGCCTGGACACACACTATGTAGGTGTGTGCTTATCTGCAGCTCTGGCTCCACCCCTGTGACAGAGCCCTTCCCAGGCCAACAAGGCTGTAATTAATTCCCCAATCATCCCCCCTGCCCTGATTTAAAGCCTTTTCAGTTGTCAGTTCGCCCCTTGCCTTCTTCCCTTGCCCTGGCCCTTGCCCTGGCCTTTGCCCTTGTCCTTGATGCCTTGCTGAGTTGCAGGCTTGTGAGTATGTTACTCCCTGTTATATTTTGTATGTGATGTTAATGATTTTGGGTTGCATAGGGGGACTTGAGATAAGTTTAGACACCTTTGGGTATACATATAGTTTGTGCATTTAGACACAGTTATTCCCCTGTCTAGATTATATTACATCAGTTTAACGGTGGCATCCTTCGGTCTGATTTCCTGTATTTTTGTGGGTGTTCATTTGGACACCTGTCTGGGAGGGGGTTTTACCGTGTTTATTTGAGGGTGCCACTTTAATATCTCGTGCTTCCCCTATGTTATCCCGTAGTCTGTTTTATTGACTTTATTGTAAATAAAAATAACTGAAGGCTACTTGCAATGTGTGTCCGAACTAATCTTTGACCGAACCTGTCTGCTGTGATAGTTGCGACTCCCTGGTATATCATACCCCAGGGGGAGTCGTAACAAGTGGGGGCTCGTCCGGGATATCATTAAGATCTGTTATCACAGCAGCAGTCTGGTCAAAGGGTGGTTTAAAAGGAAAACTAGATGGAGATGGTACTGTACCTGTTGGGGAAAATCCCCATGTTAGTCTAGAGATGTTACGCATGCAATATGAGGCTAGGGATAGGGAGTATGCTCATCAGCTGGCCCTCAAGAAAATGGAGTTTGATTTGCAGTATGCTCATCAGCTGGCCCTCAAGAAAATGGAGTTTGAAATTGAACTAAAAAGGCTGGACATTGAACTCTCAAAGAGTTCTAATATGGTAGAAAGTAGGGGGTTTAAAGTTAGTGAAAGCCTTCCGCTTGTACTGCCGTTCCATGAGACGAACGTCGAGGCGTGGTTTAGTGCGTTTGAACGGATAGCACTGTCCCATAAATGGCCAGAAGAAGGCTGGGCTCTAGTCTTACAAAGGAAACTGTCAGGGAAAGGCCTCGAAGCTTTGAGTACACTGTCGATAGAAGACGGGTTGGTATATGATAAGGTAAATGCAGCAGTGTTGCGCGTTTACGAACTGGTGCCTGAGGCGTACCGCCAAAAGTTCAGAAATCACAAATTAAAGCCTGGACAGGCTGTGGCTGAGTTTGGCCATGAGAAAGAAAAAGCTTTGGAGCTTGAGCGTGTAGAGAAAGCACGTGTAGCTCAAGAATGGCTTGCAAAAGAAAAAGCTTTGGAGTTTGCACGTCTAGAGAAAGCACGTCTTGAGCAAGAACGGCTTGAGAAAGAAAGAGTTTTGGAATTTAAGAGGCAAGAGAGAGAAAAAGCTTTGGAGCTTGCACGTCTAGAGAAAGCATGTCTAGAGAAAGCACGTCTTGAGCAAGAACGGCTTGAGAAAGAAAGAGTTTTGGAATTTAAGAGGCAAGAGAGAGAAAAAGCTTTGGAGCTTGCACGTCTAGAGAAAGCATGTCTAGAGAAAGCACGTCTTGAGCAAGAACGGCTTGAGAAAGAAAGAGTTTTGGAATTTAAGAGGCAAGAGAAAGAAAAAGCCTTGGAGCAAGATCGACTAGAAAGAGAAAAGGCCTTAGAGCAAGATCGACTAGAAAGAGAAAAGGCCTTGGAAGCAGAGCGAAAAGAAAAAGAACTGATTGAAAGAGAAAATATTTTGGAGCAGGACAATTTAGAAAGGGAAAAATTGGAGCAAGAGTGGCTTGAAAAGGAAAACGCATTCGAAGAAGAAAGAAATAAAATAGCACAATGCATGAAGAAAATGCCCGCCGCGGAGATCAGCCTGCAGAAAGCACCCCAAGTTCCGGTGCCGCCCGGCCTTCCAGGCACAGTTCTTTCTAGCACTGTTCTGCCAAGCACCGTTCTGGCCAGCGACTGCCCGCCCAGAAGTGGTAGCAATGCTCCGGCGCCCCTGGATGATGGTGCCGGCGACTGCAAGAGCGGCAAAGCTCTGGCACCCCTGGACGAGGGAGTTGGCGACCCTCCGAACAACCAGGGTAAGGTGCCTGACCGTTCTAAAATTCTAGTGTCTCCTAAAGGAAGGGGGCTTGGCCAAGACTTAAAGGACCAGCGCGGATGCCCGCCGGACCAACCACTTCCTCGTCTCATTTCTGGCTGGCGTGGACGCCCGCCAGATCGGCCACAGCTCATCACCGGCCGGCGCGGACGCCCGCCAGACCGGCCACGCCTTGTCATCGGCTGGCGCAGACGCCCACCGGACCGACCACTTCCCTGTCTCGTGACTGGCCGCCGCAAAAGGGGGCGCAGTAGAGCACGCTGGCGCAGAAGAGGATATCGGCGCAAAAATGGAAGCCGGCGCAGAAGGGGACTTGAGATACGTTTAGACACCTTTGGGTATACATATAGTTTGTGCATTTAGACACAGTTATTCCCCTGTCTAGATTATATTACATCAGTTTAACGGTGGCATCCTTCGGTCTGATTTCCTGTATTTTTGTGGGTGTTCATTTGGACACCTGTCTGGGAGGGGGTTTTACCGTGTTTATTTGAGGGTGCCACTTTAATATCTCGTGCTTCCCCTATGTTATCCCGTAGTTTGTTTTATTGACTTTATTGTAAATAAAAATAACTGAAGGCTACTTGCAATGTGTGTCCGAACTCATCTTTGACCGAACCTGTCTGCTGTGATAGTTGCGACTCCCTGGTATATCATACCCCAGGGGGAGTCGTAACAATAACCCAAACCATAACCCAAACCATAACCCAAACCATAACCCAAACCATAACCCAAACCATAACCCAAACCATACCCCAAACCATAACCCTAACCCAAACCATAACCCCAACCATAACCAGATTCCCAACCATAACCATAACCCCAACCAAAACCATATTCCCAACCATAGCCATAACCCCAACCATAACCCCAACCATAACCCCAACAATAACCCCAACCATAACCATAACCCTAACCATAACCCCAACCATAACCCCAACCATAACCCCAACCATAGCCCCAACCCTTACCCAAACCATAACCCCTAACCCCTAACAATATCCCTAACCCAAACCATAACCCCTAACAATAACCCTAACCCAAACCATAACCCCAACCATAACCATAACCCAAACCATAACCCCTAACCCCTAACAATATCCCTAACCCAAACCATAACCCCTAACAATAACCCTAACCCAAACCATAACCCCAACCATAACCATAACCCAAACCATAACCATAACCCAAACCATAACCCAAACCATAACCCAAACCATAACCCAAACCATAACCATAACCCAAACCATAACCATAACCCAAACCATAACCATAACCCAAACCATAACCATAACCATAACCATAACCATAACCATAACCCAAACCATAACCATAACCCAAACCATAACCATAACCATAACCCAAACCATAACACCCAACCCCCAACAATAACCCTAACCCAAACCATAATCCCATCCATAACCATAACCCCAACAATAACCATAACCCAAACCATAACCCCTAACACCTAAAAATAACGCTAACCCAAACCATAACCCCAACCATAACCTTAACCATAACCGTAAACCAAACCATAACCCCTAAACCCTAACAATAACCTTAACCCAAACCATAACCCCAACCCCTAACAATAAACCTAACCTAAACCATAACCCTAACCCCAACCATAACCATAAACCAAACCATCACCATAACCCAAACCATCACCATAACCCAAACCATCACCATAACCCCTAACAATAACCCTAACCCAAACCATAACCCTAACCCAAACCATAACCCCAACCCCTAACAATAACTCTAACCCAAACCATAACCATAACCCTAACAGTAACCATAACCCAAACCATAACCCCTAGCAATAACCCTAACCCAAACCATAACCCCAACCCCTAACAATAACCCAAACCATAACCCAAACCATAACCCAAACCATAACCCAAACCATAACCCAAACCATAACCCAAACCATAACCCAAACCTAAACCCAAACCATAACCCAAACCATAACCCAAACCATAACCCAAACCATAACCCCAACCCCTAACAATAACCCTAACCCAAACCATAACCATAACCCAAACCGTAACCCCTAACAATAACCCTAACCCAAACCATAACCCCAACCACAAACAATAACCCTAACCCAACCCATAACCATAACCCAAAACATAACCCCTAGCAATAACCCTAACCAAAACCATAACCCCAACCCCTAACAATAACGCTAACCCAAACCATAACCCAAACCATAACCCAAACCATAACCCAAACCATAACCCTAACCATAACCACAACCATAACGAGATTCCCAACCATAAACATAACCCGAACCAAAACCATATTCCCAACCATAGCCATAACCCCAACCATAACCCCAACCCTAACCATAACCCCAACCATAACTCCAATCATAACCCAAACCATAACCCCAACCATAACCCAAACCATAACCCCAACCATAACCCAAACCATAACCCCAACCCCTAACAATAATCCTAACCCAAACCATAACCCCTAACCCCTAACAATATCCCTAACCCAAACCATAACCCCTTATAATAACCCTAACCCAAACCATAAACCCCAACCCCTAACAATAACCCTAACCCAAACCATAACCCCAACCCCTAACAATAACCCTAACCCAAAACCTAACCCAAAACCTAACCCAAAACCAAACCCAAACCATAACCATAACCCCAACCATAACCATAACCCAAACCATAACCCCTAACCCCTAACAATATCCCTAACCCAAACCATAACCCCTAACAATAACCCTAACCCAAACCATAACCCCAACCATAACCATAACCCAAACCATAACCATAACCATAACCCAAACCATAACCATAACCCAAACCATAACCATAACCCAAACCATAACCATAACCATAACCATAACCCAAACCATAACCATAACCCAAACCATAACCATAACCATAACCATAACCATAACCATAACCCAAACCATAACCATAACCCAAACCATAACCATAACCCAAACCATAACCATAACCCAAACCATAACACCCAACCCCCAACAATAACCCTAACCCAAACCATAATCCCATCCATAACCATAACCCCAACAATAACCATAACCCAAACCATAACCCCTAACACCTAAAAATAACGCTAACCCAAACCATAACCCCAACCATAACCTTAACCATAACCGTAAACCAAACCATAACCCCTAAACCCTAACAATAACCTTAACCCAAACCATAACCCCAACCCCTAACAATAAACCTAACCTAAACCATAACCCTAACCCCAACCATAACCATAAACCAAACCATCACCATAACCCAAACCATCACCATAACCCAAACCATCACCATAACCCCTAACAATAACCCTAACCCAAACCATAACCCTAACCCAAACCATAACCCCAACCCCTAACAATAACTCTAACCCAAACCATAACCATAACCCTAACAGTAACCATAACCCAAACCATAACCCCTAGCAATAACCCTAACCCAAACCATAACCCCAACCCCTAACAATAACCCTAACCCAAACCATAACCCAAACCATAACCCAAACCATAACCCAAACCATAACCCAAACCATAACCCAAACCATAACCCAAACCTAAACCCAAACCATAACCCAAACCATAACCCAAACCATAACCCAAACCATAACCCAAACCATAACCCCAACCCCTAACAATAACCCTAACCCAAACCATAACCATAACCCAAACCGTAACCCCTAACAATAACCCTAACCCAAACCATAACCCCAACCACAAACAATAACCCTAACCCAACCCATAACCATAACCCAAAACATAACCCCTAGCAATAACCCTAACCAAAACCATAACCCCAACCCCTAACAATAACGCTAACCCAAACCATAACCCAAACCATAACCCAAACCATAACCCAAACCATAACCCTAACCATAACCACAACCATAACCAGATTCCCAACCATAAACATAACCCGAACCAAAACCATATTCCCAACCATAGCCATAACCCCAACCATAACCCCAACCCTAACCATAACCCCAACCATAACTCCAATCATAACCCAAACCATAACCCCAACCATAACCCAAACCATAACCCCAACCATAACCCAAACCATAACCCCAACCCCTAACAATAATCCTAACCCAAACCATAACCCCTAACCCCTAACAATATCCCTAACCCAAACCAAAACCCCTAATAATAACCCTAACCCAAACCATAAACCCCAACCCCTAACAATAACCCTAACCCAAACCATAACCCCAACCCCTAACAATAACCCTAACCCAAAACCTAACCCAAAAC
Source organism: Stigmatopora nigra (assembly GCF_051989575.1). NCBI lineage: Eukaryota > Metazoa > Chordata > Actinopteri > Syngnathiformes > Syngnathidae > Stigmatopora > Stigmatopora nigra. The sequence goes on from NW_027551603.1 coordinate 3,121,447, forward strand.
CTAACCCAAAACCTAACCCAAACCATAACCATAACCCCAACCATAACCATAACTCAAACCATAACCCCTAACAATAACCCTAACCCAAACCATAACCCCAACCCCTAACAATAACCCTAACCTAAACCATAACCCCAACCATAACCATAACCCAAACCATAACCACAACCCAAAACATAACCCATAACTCCTAACAATAACCCTAAACCAAACCATAACCCCAACCCCTAACAATAACCCTAAACCAAACCATAACCCCAACCCCTAACAATAACCCTAACCCAAACCATAACCCCAACCCCTAACAATAACCCTAACCCAAACCATAACCCCAACCATAAACAAAACCCAAACCATAACCCTAACCATAACCTTAACCATAACCGTAAACCAAACCATAACCCCTAAACCCTAACAATAACCCTAACACAAACTATTACCCTAACCCCTAACAATAACCCTAACCCAAACCATAATCCCATCCATAACAGTAACCCCAACAATAACCATAACCCAAACCATAACCCCTAACCCCTAAAAATAACGCTAACCCAAACCATAACCCCAACCATAACCTTAACCATAACCGTAAACCAAATCACAACCCCTAAACCCTAACAATAACCCTAACACAAACTATTACCCCAACCCCTAACAATAACCCTAACCCAAACCATTATCCCATCCATAACCATAACCCCAACAATAACCATAACCCAAACCATAACCCCTAACCCCTAAAAATAACGCTAACCCAAACCTTAACCCCAACCATAACCTTAACCATAACCGTAAACCAAACCATAACCCCTAAACCCTAACAATAACCCTAACACAAACTATTACCCCAACGCCTAACAATAACCCTAACCCAAACCATAACCCCAACGCCAAACAATAACCTTAACCCAAACCATAACCCCAACCCCTAACAATAAACCTAACCTAAACCATAACCCTAACCATAACCCCAACCCCTAACAATAAACCTAACCTAAACCATAACCCTAACCATAACCCCAACCATAACCATAAACCAAACCATCACCATAACCCAAACCATCACCATAATCCCTAACAATAACCCTAACCCTAACCCAAACCATAACCCCAACCCCTAACAATAACTCTAACCCAAACCATAACCATAACCCTAACAGTAACCATAACCCAAACCATAACCCCTAACAATAACCCTAACCCAAACCATAACCCCAACCAAAAACAATAACCCTAACCAAACCCATAACCATAACCCAAAACATAACCCCTAGCAATAACCCTAACCCAAACCATAACCCCAACCCCTAACAATAACCCTAACCCAAACCATAACCCCAACCCCTAACAATAACCCTAACCCGAACCATAACCCGAACCATAACCCCAACCATAACCAAAACCCAAACCATAACCCCTTATCCCTTACAATATTCCTAACCCAAACCATAACCCCAACCCCTAACAATAACCCAAACCTAAACCATAACCCCAACCATAACCAGATTCCCAACCATAAACATAACCCAAACCATAACCATAACCCCAACCATAACCATAACCATAACCATAACCCCAACCATAACCATAACCCAAACCATAACCCCTAACAATAACCCTAACCCAAACCATAACCCCAACCCCTAACAATAACCCTAACCCGAACCATAACCCGAACCATAACCCCAACCATAACCAAAACCCAAACCATAACCCCTTATCCCTTACAATATTCCTAACCCAAACCATAACCCCAACCCCTAACAATAACCCAAACCTAAACCATAACCCCAACCATAACCAGATTCCCAACCATAAACATAACCCAAACCATAACCATAACCCCAACCATAACCCAAACCATAACCATAACCCCAACCATAACCATAACCCAAACCATAACCCCTAACAATAACCCTAACCCAAACCATAACCCCAACCCCTAACAATAACCCTAACCTAAACCATTACCCCAACCATAACCATAACCATAACCCAAAAAATAACCCCTAACTCCCAACATTAACCCTAAACCAAACCATAACTCCAACCCCTAACAATAACCCTAACCCAAACCATAACCCCAACCATGACCAAAACCCAAACCATAACCCCTAATCCCTTAAAATAACCCTAACCCAAACCATAACCACAACCCCAAACAATAACCCTAACCTATACCATAACCCCAACCATAACCCAAACCATAACCCCTAACTTCTAACAATAACCCTAACCCAAACCCCTAACAAGAACCCTAACCCAAACCATAATCCCATCCATAGCCATAACCCCAACCATAACCATAACCCAAACCATAACCACAAACCCCTAACAATAACCCTAACCCAAACCATAACCCGAACCCAAACCATAACCCAAACCATAACCCAAACCATAACCCAAACCATAACCCAAACCATAACCCAAACCATAACCCTAACCCAAACCATAACCCAAACCATAACCCTAACCCAAACCATAACCCCAACCATAACCAGATTCCCAACCATAACCAGATTCCCAACCATAACCATAACCCCAACCAAAACCATATTCCCAACCATAGCCATAACCCCAACCATAACCCCAACCATAACCATAACCATAACCATAACCCCAACCATAACCCCAACCATAACCCCAACCCTAACCCAAACCATAACCCCTAACCCAAAACAATATCCCTAACCCAAACCATAACCCCTTACAATAACCCTAACCCAAACCATAACCCCAACCATAACCATAACCCAAACTATAACCATAACCATAACCCAAACCATAACACCCAACCCCCAACAATAACCCTAACCCAAACCATAATCCCATCCATAACCATTACCCCAAAAATAACCATAACCCAAACCATAACCCCTAAATCCTAAAAATAACGCTAACCCAAACCATAACCCCAACCATAACCCCAACCATAACCTTAACCATAACCGTAAACCAAACCATAACGCCTAAACCCTAACAATAACCCTAACACAAACTATTACCCCAACCCCTAACAATAACCCTAACCCAAACCATAATCCCATCCATAACAGTAACCCCAACAATAACCATAACCCAAACCATAACCCCTAACCCCTAAAAATAACGCTAACCCAAACCATAACCCCAACCATAACCTTAACCATAACCGTAAACCAAACCATAACCCCTAAACCCTAACAATAACCCTAACACAAACTATTACCCCAACCCCTAACAATAACCCTAACCCAAACCATTATCCCATCCATAACCATAACCCCAACAATAACCATAACCCAAACCATAACCCCTAACCCCTAAAAATAACACTAACCCAAACCATAACCCCAACCATAACCTTAACAATAACCATAAACCAAACCATAACCCCTAAACCCTAACAATAACCCTAACACAAACTATTACCCCAACGCCTAACAATAACCCTAACCCAAACCACAACCCCAACGCCAAACAATAACCTTAACCCAAACCATAACCCCAACCCCTAACAATAAACCTAACCTAAACCATAACCCTAACCATAACCCCAACCATAACCTTAACAATAACCATAAACCAAACCATAACCCCTAAACCCTAACAATAACCCTAACACAAACTATTACCCCAACGCCTAACAATAACCCTAACCCAAACCATAACCCCAACGCCAAACAATAACCTTAACCCAAACCATAACCCCAACCCCTAACAATAAACCTAACCTAAACCATAACCCCTAACAATAACCCCAACCTTAACCCAAACCATAACCCCAACCCCTAACAATAACTCTAACCCAAACCATAACCATAACAGTAACCATAACCCAAACCATAACCCCTAACAATAACCCTAACCCAAACCATAACCCCAACCACAAACAATAACCTAACCCAACCCATAACCCCAACCACAAACAATAACCTAACCCAACCCATAACCATAACCCAAAACATAACCCCTAGCAATAACCCTAACCCAAACCATAACCCCAACCCCTAACAATAACCCTAACCTAAACCATAACCCCAACCATAACCATAACCATAACCCAAAACATAACCCCTAACTCCCAACAATAACCCTAACCCAAACCATAACCCCAACCATAACCAAAACCCAAACCATAACGCCTAATCCCTTAAGATAACCCTAACCCAAACCATAACCCCAACCCCTAACAATAACCCTAACCTAAACCATAACCCCAACCATAACCCAAACCATAACCCCTAACTTCTAACAATAACCCTAACCCAAACCCCTAACAAGAACCCTAACCCAAACCATAATCCCATCCATAGCCATAACCCCAACCATAACCATAACCCAAACCATAACCCCAAACCCCTAACAATAACCCTAACCCAAACCATAACCCAAACCCAAACCATAACCCAAACCCAAACCATAACCCAAACCATAACCCAAACCATAACCCTAACCCAAACCATACCCCAACCATAACCAGATTCCCAACCATAACCATAACCCACACCAAAACCATATTCCCAACCATAGCCATAACCCCAACCATAACCCCAACCATGTCCATAACCATAACCCCAACCATAACCCCAACCATAACCCCAACCCTAACCCAAACCATAACCCCTAACCCAAAACAATATCCCTAACCCAAACCATAACCCCAACCATGTCCATAACCATAACCCCAACCATAACCCCAACCATAACCCCAACCCTAACCCAAACCATAACCCCTAACCCAAAACAATATCCCTAACCCAAACCATAACCCCTTACAATAACCCTAACCCAAACCATAACCCCAACCATAACCATAACCCAAACCATAACCATAACCCAAACCATAACACCCAACCCCCAACAATAACCCAAACCATAATCCCATCCATAACCATAACCCCAACAATAACCATAACCCAAACCATAACCCCTAAATCCTAAAAATAACGCTAACCCAAACCATAACCCCAACCATAACCCCAACCATGACCTTAACCATAACCGTAAACCAAACCATAACGCCTAAACCCTAACAATAACCCTAACACAAACTATTACCCCAACCCCTAACAATAACCCTAACCCAAACCATAATCCCATCCATAACAGTAACCCCAACAATAACCATAACCCAAACCATAACCCCTAACCCCTAAAAATAACGCTAACCCAAACCATAACCCCAACCATAACCTTAACCATAACCGTAAACCAAACCATAACCCCTAAACCCTAACAATAACCCTAACACAAACTATTACCCCAACCCCTAACAATAACCCTAACCCAAACCATTATCCCATCCATAACCATAACCCCAACAATAACCATAACCCAAACCATAACCCCTAACCCCTAAAAATAACACTAACCCAAACCATAACCCCAACCATAACCTTAACAATAACCATAAACCAAACCATAACCCCTAAACCCTAACAATAACCCTAACACAAACTATTACCCCAACGCCTAACAATAACCCTAACCCAAACCATAACCCCAACGCCAAACAATAACCTTAACCCAAACCATTACCCCAACCCCTAACAATAAACCCAACCTAAACCATAACCCTAACCATAACCCCAACCTTAACCCAAACCATAACCCCAACCATAACCAGATTCCCAACCATAACCATAACCCCAACCAAAACCATATTCCCAACCATAGCCATAACTCCAACCATATCCCCAACCATAACCATAACCCTAACCGATAACCCCAACCATAACCCCAACCATAATCTTAACCATAAACCAAACCATAACCCCTTATCCCTTACAATAACCCTAACCCAAACCATAACCCCAACCCCTAACAATAACCCTAACCTAAACCATAACCCCAACCATAACCCAAACCATAACCCCTAACCCCTAACAATAACCCTAACCCAAACCCCTAACAAGAACCCTAACCCAAACCATAACCCCTTATCCCTTACAATAACCCTAACCCAAACCATAACCCCAACCCCTAACAATAACCCTAACCTAAACCATAACCCCAACCATAACATAACCCAAACCATAACCCCTAACCCCTAACAATAACCCTAACCCAACCCCCTAACAATAACCCTAACCCAAACCATAACCCCTAACCCCTAACAATAACCCTAACCCAAACCCCTAACAAGAACCCTAACCCAACCCATAATCCCATCCATAGCCATAACCCAAACCATAACCATAACCCAAACCATAACCATAACCCAAACCATAACCATAACCCAAACCATAACCCCCAACCCCTAACAATAACCCTAACCCAAACCATAACCCGAACCCAAACCATAACCCAAACAATAACCCTAACCCAAACCATAACCCTAACCCAAACCATAACCCCAACCATAACCATAACCCAAACCATAACCCCCAAACCATAACCCCCAAACCATAACCTCCAACCCCTAACAATAACCCTAACCCAAACCATAACCCGAACCCAAACCATAACCCAAACCATAACCCAAACCATAACCATAACCCAAACCATAACCCCTAACCCCTAACAATAACCCTAACCCAAACCCCTAACAAGAACCCTAACCCAAACCATAATCCCATCCATAGCCATAACCCCAACCATAACCCAAACCATAACCCCCAACCCCTAACAATAACCCTAACCCAAACCATAACCCGAACCCAAACCATAACCCAAACAATAACCCTAACCCAAACCATAACCCCAACCATAACCATAACCAAAACCATAACCCCCAACCCCTAACAATAACCCTAACCCAAACCATAACCCGAACCCAAACCATAACCCGAACCCAAACCATAACCCAAACCATAACCCAAACCATAACCCAAACCATAACCCAAACCATAACCCCTAACCCCTAACAATAACCCTAACCCAAACCATAACCATAACCCCAACCCCTAACAATAACCCTAACCCAAACCATAACCATAACCCCTAACAATAACCCTAACCCAAACCATAACCCCAACCCCTAACAATAACCCTAACCTAAACCATAACCCCAACCATAATCATAACCCAAACCATAACCCAAAACATAACCCCTAACCCCTAACAATACCTCTTAACCAAACCATAACCCCAACCCCTAACAATAACCCTAACCCAAACCCCTAACAAGAACCCTAACCCAAACCATAACCCCTTATCCCTTACAATAACCCTAACCCAAACCATAACCCCAACCCCTAACAATAACCCTAACCTAAACCATAACCCCAACCATAACATAACCCAAACCATAACCCCTAACCCCTAACAATAACCCTAACCCAAACCCCTAACAAGAACCCTAACCCAAACCATAACCCCTTATCCCTTACAATAACCCTAACCCAAACCATAACCCCTAACCCCTAACAATAACCCTAACCCAAACCCCTAACAAGAACCCTAACCCAACCCATAATCCCATCCATAGCCATAACCCAAACCCCTAACAAGAACCCTAACCCAACCCATAATCCCATCCATAGCCATAACCCAAACCATAACCATAACCCAAACCATAACCCCCAACCCCTAACAATAACCCTAACCCAAACCATAACCCGAACCCAAACCATAACCCAAACAATAACCCTAACCATAACCCTCACCATAACCCCAACCATAACCATAAACCAAACCATCACCATAACCCAAACCATCACCATAACCCCTAACAATAACCCTAACCCAAACCATAACCTCAACCCCTAACAATAACTCTAACCCAAACCATAACCATAACCCTAACAGTAACCATAACCCAAACCATAACCCCTAACAATAACCCTAACCCAAACCATAACCCCAACCACAAACAATAACCCTAACCCAACCCATAACCATAACCATAACCCAAAACATAACCCTTAGCAATGACCCTAACCCAAACCATAACCCCAACCCCTAACAATAACCCTAACCCAAACCATAACCCCAACCCCTAACCCCAACCATAACCCCAACCATAACCCCAACCATAACCCCAACCATAACCCCAACCATAACCCCAACCATAACCCCAACACTTACCCAAACCATAACCCCTAACCCCTAACAATATCCCTAACCCAAACCATAACCCCTAACAATAACCCTAACCCAAACCATAACCCCAACCATAACCATAACCCAAACCATAACCATAACCCAAACCATAACCATAACCCAAACCATAACACCCAACCCCCAACAATAACCCTAACCAAAACCATAATTCCATCCATAACCATAACCCCAACAATAACCATAACCCAAACCATAACCCCTAACACCTAAAAATAACGCTAACCCAAACCATAACCCCAACCATAACCTTAACCATAACCGTAAACCAAACCATAACCCCTAAACCCTAACAATAACCCTAACACAAACTATTACCCCAACGCCTAACAATAACCCTAACCCAAACCATAACCCCAACGCCAAACAATAACCTTAACCCAAACCATAACCCCAACCACTAACAATAAACCTAACCTAAACCATAACCCTAACCCCAACCATAACCATAAACCAAACCATCACCATAACCCAAACCATCACCATAACCCCTAACAATAACCCGAACCCAAACCATAACCCCAACCCCTAACAATAACTCTAACCCAAACCATAACCATAACCCTAACAGTAACCATAACCCAAACCATAACCCCTAGCAATAACCCTAACCCAAACCATAATCCCAACCCCTAACAATAACCCTAACCCAAACCATAACCCAAACCATAACCCAAACCATAACCCAAACCATAACCCAAACCATAACCCAAACCATAACCCAAACCATAACCCAAACCATAACCCAAACCATAACCCAAACCATAACCCAAACCATAACCCAAACCATAACCCAAACCATAACCCAAACCATAACCCAAACCATAACCCAAACCATAACCCAAACCATAACCCAAACCATAACCCAAACCATAACCCCAACCCCTAACAATAACCCTAACCCTAACCCAAACCATAACCATAACCCAAACCATAACCCCTAACAATAACCCTAACCCAAACCATAACCCCAACCCCTAACAATAACCCTAACCCTAACCCAAACCATAACCATAACCCAAAACATAACCCCTAGCAATAACCCTAACCAAAACCATAACCCCAACCCCTAACAATAACGCTAACCCAAACCATAACCCAAACCATAACCCAAACCATAACCCAAACCATAACCCAAACCATAACCCCAACCCCTAACAATAACCCTAACCTAAACCATAACCATAACCCTAACCCAAACCATAACCCCAACCATAACCAGATTCCCAACCATAAACATAACCCGAACCAAAACCATATTCCCAACCATAGCCATAACCCCAACCATAACCCCAACCCTAACCATAACCCTAACCATAACCCCAACCATAACTCCAATCATAACCCAAACCATAACCCCAACCATAACCCCAACCATAACCCCAACCATAACCCCAACCATAACCCCAACCATAACCCAAACCATAACCCCAACCCCTAACAATAACCCTAACCCAAACCATAACCCCTAACCCCTAACAATATCCCTAACCCAAACCATAACCCCTAATAATAACCCTAACCCAAACCATAAACCCCAACCCCTAACAATAACCCTAACCTAAACCATAACCCCAACCATTACCATAACCCAAATCATAACCCCTAACCCCTAACAATAACCCTAACCCAAACCATAACCCCAACCCCTAACAATAACCCTAACCCAAAACCTAACCCAAAACCTAACCCAAAACCTAACCCAAAACCTAACCCAAAACCTAACCCAAAACCTAACCCAAAACCTAACCCAAAACCTAACCCAAAACCTAACCCAAAACCTAACCCAAAACCTAACCCAAAACCTAACCCAAAACCTAACCCAAACCATAACCATAACCCCAACCATAACCATAACCCCTAACAATAACCCTAACCTAAACCATAACCCCAACCATAACCATAACCCAAACCATAACCATAACCCAAACCATAACCATAACCCAAAACATAACCCCTAACTCCTAACAATAACCCTAAACCAAACCATAACCCCAACCCCTAACAATAACCCTAACCCAAACCATAACCCCAAACATAAACAAAACCCAAACCATAACCCCAACCATAACCTTAACCATAACCGTAAACCAAATCATAACCCCTAAACCCTAACAATAACCCTAACAAAAACTATTACCCCAACCCCTAACAAAAACCCTAACCCAAACCATTATCCCATCCATAACCATAACCCCAACAATAACCATAACCCAAACCATAACCCCTAACCACTAAAAATAACGCTAACCCAAACCATAACCCCAACCATAACCTTAACCATAACCGTGAACCAAACCATAACCCCTAAACCCTAACAATAACCCTAACACAAACCATAACCCCAACCCCTAACAATAACTCTAACCCAAACCATAACCATAACCCTAACAGTAACCATAACCCAAACCATAACCCCTAACAATAACCCTAACCCAAACCATAACCCCAACCAAAAACAATAACCCTAACCCAACCCATAACCATAACCATAACCCAAAACATAACCCCTAGCAATAACCCTAACCCAAACCATAACCCCAACCCCTAACAATAACCCTAACCCAAACCATAACCCCAACCCCTAACAATAACCCTAACCCGAACCATAACCCCAACCATAACCAAAACCCAAACCATAACCCCTTATCCCTTACAATATTCCTAACCCAAACCATAACCCCAACCCCTAACAATAACCCTAACCTAAACCATAACCCCAACCATAACCAGATTCCCAACCATAAACATAACCCAAACCATAACCATAACCCCAACCATAACCATAACCCAAACCATAACCATAACCCCAACCATAACCCCAACCATAACCCCAACCCTAACCCAAACCATAACCCCTAACCCAAAACAATATCCCTAACCCAAACCATAACCCCTTACAATAACCCTAACCCAAACCATAACCCCAACCATAACCATAACCCAAACTATAACCATAACCATAACCCAAACCATAACACCCAACCCCCAACAATAACCCTAACCCAAACCATAATCCCATCCATAACCATAACCCCAAAAATAACCATAACCCAAACCATAACCCCTAAATCCTAAAAATAACGCTAACCCAAACCATAACCCCAACCATAACCCCAACCATAACCTTAACCATAACCGTAAACCAAACCATAACGCCTAAACCCTAACAATAACCCTAACACAAACTATTACCCCAACCCCTAACAATAACCCTAACCCAAACCATAATCCCATCCATAACAGTAACCCCAACAATAACCATAACCCAAACCATAACCCCTAACCCCTAAAAATAACGCTAACCCAAACCATAACCCCAACCATAACCTTAACCATAACCGTAAACCAAACCATAACCCCTAAACCCTAACAATAACCCTAACACAAACTATTACCCCAACCCCTAACAATAACCCTAACCCAAACCATTATCCCATCCATAACCATAACCCCAACAATAACCATAACCCAAACCATAACCCCTAACCCCTAAAAATAACACTAACCCAAACCATAACCCCAACCATAACCTTAACAATAACCATAAACCAAACCATAACCCCTAAACCCTAACAATAACCCTAACACAAACTATTACCCCAACGCCTAACAATAACCCTAACCCAAACCATAACCCCAACGCCAAACAATAACCTTAACCCAAACCATAACCCCAACCCCTAACAATAAACATAACCTAAACCATAACCCTAACCATAACCCCAACCATAACCTTAACAATAACCATAAACCAAACCATAACCCCTAAACCCTAACAATAACCCTAACACAAACTATTACCCCAACGCCTAACAATAACCCTAACCCAAACCATAACCCCAACGCCAAACAATAACCTTAACCCAAACCATAACCCCAACCCCTAACAATAAACCTAACCTAAACCATAACCCTAACCATAACCCCAACCTTAACCCAAACCATAACCCCAACCCCGAACAATAAACCTAATCTAAACCATAACCCTAACCATAAACCCAACCATAACCATAAACCAAACCATCACCATAACCCAAACCATCACCATAACCCCTAACAATAACCCTAACCCTAACCCAAACCATAACCCCAACCCCTAACAATAACTCTAACCCAAACCATAACCATAACAGTAACCATAACCCAAACCATAACCCCTAACAATAACCCTAACCCAAACCATAACCCCAACCACAAACAATAACCTAACCCAACCCATAACCCCAACCACAAACAATAACCTAACCCAACCCATAACCCCAACCACAAACAATAACCTAACCCAACCCATAACCATAACCCAAAACATAACCCCTAGCAATAACCCTAACCCAAACCATAACCCCAACCCCTAACAATAACCCTAACCTAAACCATAACCCCAACCATAACCATAACCCAAAACATAACCCCTAACTCCCAACATTAACCCTAAACCAAACCATAACTCCAACCCCTAACAATAACCCTAACCCAAACCATAACCCCAACCATAACCAAAAACCCAAACCATAACGCCTAATCCCTTAAGATAACCCTAACCTAAACCATAACCCCAACCATAACCCAAACCATAACCCCTAACTTCTAACAATAACCCTAACCCAAACCCCTAACAAGAACCCTAACCCAAACCATAATCCCATCCATAGCCATAACCCCAACCATAACCATAACCCAAACCATAACCCCAAACCCCTAACAATAACCCTAACCCAAACCATAACCCAAACCATAACCCAAACCATAACCCTAACCCAAACCATACCCCAACCATAACCAGATTCCCAACCATAACCATAACCCACACCAAAACCATATTCCCAACCATAGCCATAACCCCAACCATAACCCCAACCATAACCATAACCATAACCCCAACCATAACCCCAACCCTAACCCAAACCATAACCCCTAACCCAAAACAATATCCCTAACCCAAACCATAACCCCTTACAATAACCCTAACCCAAACCATAACCCCAACCATAACCATAACCCAAACCATAACCATAACCCAAACCATAACACCCAACCCCCAACAATAACCCAAACCATAATCCCATCCATAACCATAACCCCAACAATAACCATAACCCAAACCATAACCCCTAAATCCTAAAAATAACGCTAACCCAAACCATAACCCCAACCATAACCCCAACCATAACCCCAACCATAACCTTAACCATAACCGTAAACCAAACCATAACGCCTAAACCCTAACAATAACCCTAACACAAACTATTACCCCAACCCCTAACAATAACCCTAACCCAAACCATAATCCCATCCATAACAGTAACCCCAACAATAACCATAACCCAAACCATAACCCTTAACCCCTAAAAATAACGCTAACCCAAACCATAACCCCAACCATAACCTTAACCATAACCGTAAACCAAACCATAACCCCTAAACCCTAACAATAACCCTAACACAAACTATTACCCCAACCCCTAACAATAACCCTAACCCAAACCATTATCCCATCCATAACCATAACCCCAACAATAACCATAACCCAAACCATAACCCCTAACCCCTAAAAATAACACTAACCCAAACCATAACCCCAACCATAACCTTAACAATAACCATAAACCAAACCATAACCCCTAAACCCTAACAATAACCCTAACACAAACTATTACCCCAACGCCTAACAATAACCCTAACCCAAACCATAACCCCAACGCCAAACAATAACCTTAACCCAAACCATTACCCCAACCCCTAACAATAAACCCAACCTAAACCATAACCCTAACCATAACCCCAACCTTAACCCAAACCATAACCCCAACCATAACCTTAACAATAACCATAAACCAAACCATAACCCCTAAACCCTAACAATAACCCTAACACAAACTATTACCCCAACGCCTAACAATAAACCTAACCCAAACCATAACCCCAACGCCAAACAATAACCTTAACCCAAACCATAACCCCAACCCCTAACAATAAACCTAACCTAAACCATAACCCTAACCATAACCCCAACCTTAACCCAAACCATAACCCCAACCCCGAACAATAAACCTAACCTAAACCATAACCCTAACCATAACCCCAACCATAACCAGATTCCCAACCATAACCATAACCCCAACCAAAACCATATTCCCAACCATAGCCATAACTCCAACCATATCCCCAACCATAACCATAACCCTAACCGATAACCCTAACCGATAACCCCAACCATAACCCCAACCATAATCTTAACCATAAACCAAACCATAACCCCTTATCCCTTACAATAACCCTAACCCAAACCATAACCCCAACCCCTAACAATAACCCTAACCTAAACCATAACCCCAACCATAACCCAAACCATAACCCCTAACCCCTAACAATAACCCTAACCCAAACCCCTAACAAGAACCCTAACCCAAACCATAACCCCTTATCCCTTACAATAACCCTAACCCAAACCATAACCCCAACCCCTAACAATAACCCTAACCTAAACCATAACCCCAACCATAACATAACCCAAACCATAACCCCTAACAATAACCCTAACCCAAACCCCTAACAAGAACCCTAACCCAAACCATAACCCCTTATCCCTTACAATAACCCTAACCCAAACCATAACCCCTTATCCCTTACAATAACCCTAACCCAAACCATGACCCCTAACCCCTAACAATAACCCTAACCCAAACCCCTAACAAGAACCCTAACCCAACCCATAATCCCATCCATAGCCATAACCCAAACCATAACCATAACCCAAACCATAACCATAACCCAAACCATAACCATAACCCAAACCATAACCATAACCCAAACCATAACCCCCAACCCCTAACAATAACCCTAACCCAAACCATAACCCGAACCCAAACCATAACCCAAACAAAAACCCTAACCCAAACCATAACCCTAACCCAAACCATAACCCCAACCATAACCATAACCCAAACCATAACCCCCAAACCATAACCCCCAAACCATAACCTCCAACCCCTAACAATAACCCTAACCCAAACCATAACCCGAACCCAAACCATAACCCAAACCATAACCCAAACCATAACCCAAACCATAACCATAACCCAAACCATAACCATAACCCAAACCATAACCCCTAACCCCTAACAATAACCCTAACCCAAACCCCTAACAAGAACCCTAACCCAAACCATAATCCCATCCATAGCCATAACCCCAACCATAACCCAAACCATAACCCCCAACCCCTAACAATAACCCTAACCCAAACCATAACCCGAACCCAAACCATAACCCAAACAATAACCCTAACCCAAACCATAACCCCAACCATAACCATAACCCAAACCATAACCCCCAACCCCTAACAATAACCCTAACCCAAACCATAACCCGAACCCAAACCATAACCCGAACCCAAACCATAACCCGAACCCAAACCATAACCCAAACCATAACCCAAACCATAACCCCTAACCCCTAACAATAACCCTAACCCAAACCATAACCATAACCCCAACCCCTAACAATAACCCCAACCCAAACCATAACCATAACCCCTAACAATAACCCTAACCCAAACCATAACCCCAACCCCTAACAATAACCCTAACCTAAACCATAACCCCAACCATAATCATAACCCAAACCATAACCATAACCCAAAACATAACCCCTAACCCCTAACAATACCTCTTAACCAAACCATAACCCTAACCCCTAACAATAACCCTAACCCAAACCCCTAACAAGAACCCTAACCCAAACCATAACCCCTTATCCCTTACAATAACCCTAACCCAAACCATAACCCCAACCCCTAACAATAACCCTAACCTAAACCATAACCCCAACCATAACATAACCCAAACCATAACCCCTAACCCCTAACAATAACCCTAACCCAAACCCCTAACAAGAACCCTAACCCAAACCATAACCCCTTATCCCTTACAATAACCCTAACCCAAACCATAACCCCTAACCCCTAACAATAACCCTACCCCAAACCCCTAACAAGAACCCTAACCCAACCCATAATCCCATCCATAGCCATAACCCAAACCATAACCATAACCCAAACCATAACCCCCAACCCCTAACAATAACCCTAACCCAAACCATAACCCGAACCCAAACCATAACCCAAACAATAACCCTAACCATAACCCTCACCATAACCCCAACCATAACCCCAACCATAACCATAAACCAAACCATCACCATAACCCAAACCATCACCATAACCCCTAACAATAACCCTAACCCAAACCATAACCTCAACCCCTAACAATAACTCTAACCCAAACCATAACCATAACCCTAACAGTAACCATAACCCAAACCATAACCCCTAACAATAACCCTAACCCAAACCATAACCCCAACCACAAACAATAACCCTAACCCAACCCATAACCATAACCATAACCCAAAACATAACCCTTAGCAATGACCCTAACCCAAACCATAACCCCAACCCCTAACAATAACCCTAACCCAAACCATAACCCCAACCCCTAACCCCAACCATAACCCCAACCATAACCCCAACCATAACCCCAACCATAACCCCAACACTTACCCAAACCATAACCCCTAACCCCTAACAATATCCCTAACCCAAACCATAACCCCTAACAATAACCCTAACCCAAACCATAACCCCAACCATAACCATAACCCAAACCATAACCATAACCCAAACCATAACCATAACCCAAACCATAACACCCAACCCCCAACAATAACCCTAACCAAAACCATAACCCCTAACACCTAAAAATAACGCTAACCCAAACCATAACCCCAACCATAACCTTAACCATAACCGTAAACCAAACCATAACCCCTAAACCCTAACAATAACCCTAACACAAACTATTACCCCAACGCCTAACAATAACCCTAACCCAAACCATAACCCCAACGCCAAACAATAACCTTAACCCAAACCATAACCCCAACCACTAACAATAAACCTAACCTAAACCATAACCCTAACCCCAACCATAACCATAAACCAAACCATCACCATAACCCAAACCATCACCATAACCCCTAACAATAACCCGAACCCAAACCATAACCCCAACCCCTAACAATAACTCTAACCCAAACCATAACCATAACCCTAACAGTAACCATAACCCAAACCATAACCCCTAGCAATAACCCTAACCCAAACCATAATCCCAACCCCTAACAATAACCCTAACCCAAACCATAACCCAAACCATAACCCAAACCATAACCCAAACCATAACCCAAACCATAACCCAAACCATAACCCAAACCATAACCCAAACCATAACCCAAACCATAACCCAAACCATAACCCAAACCATAACCCAAACCATAACCCAAACCATAACCCAAACCATAACCCAAACCATAACCCAAACCATAACCCAAACCATAACCCAAACCATAACCCAAACCATAACCCAAACCATAACCCAAACCATAACCCAAACCATAACCCAAACCATAACCCAAACCATAACCCAAACCATAACCCAAACCATAACCCAAACCATAACCCCAACCCCTAACAATAACCCTAACCCTAACCCAAACCATAACCATAACCCAAACCATAACCCCTAACAATAACCCTAACCCAAACCATAACGCCAACCCCTAACAATAACCCTAACCCTAACCCAAACCATAACCATAACCCAAAACATAACCCCTAGCAATAACCCTAACCAAAACCATAACCCCAACCCCTAACAATAACGCTAACCCAAACCATAACCCAAACCATAACCCAAACCATAACCCCAACCCCTAACAATAACCCTAACCTAAACCATAACCATAACCCTAACCCAAACCATAACCCCAACCATAACCAGATTCCCAACCATAAACATAACCCGAACCAAAACCATATTCCCAACCATAGCCATAACCCCAACCATAACCCCAACCCTAACCATAACCCTAACCATAACCCCAACCATAACTCCAATCATAACCCAAACCATAACCCCAACCATAACCCCAACCATAACCCCAACCATAACCCCAACCATAACCCAAACCATAACCCCAACCCCTAACAATAACCCAAACCATAACCCCTAACCCCTAACAATATCCCTAACCCAAACCATAACCCCTAATAATAACCCTAACCCAAACCATAAACCCCAACCCCTAACAATAACCCTAACCTAAACCATAACCCCAACCATTACCATAACCCAAATCATAACCCCTAACCCCTAACAATAACCCTAACCCAAACCATAACCCCAACCCCTAACAATAACCCTAACCCAAAACCTAACCCAAAACCTAACCCAAAACCTAACCCAAAACCTAACCCAAAACCTAACCCAAAACCTAACCCAAAACCTAACCCAAAACCTAACCCAAAACCTAACCCAAAACCTAACCCAAAACCTAACCCAAAACCTAACCCAAAACCTAACCCAAAACCTAACCCAAAACCTAACCCAAACCATAACCCAAACCATAACCATAACCCCAACCATAACCATAACCCAAACCATAACGCCTAACAATAACCCTAACCCAAACCATAACCCCAACCCCTAACAATAACCCTAACCTAAACCATAACCCCAACCATAACCATAACCCAAACCATAACCATAACCCAAAACATAACCCCTAACTCCTAACAATAACCCTAAACCAAACCATAACCCCAACCCCTAACAATAACCCTAACCCAAACCATAACCCCAAACATAAACAAAACCCAAACCATAACCCCAACCATATCCTTAACCATAAACGTAAACCAAATCATAACCCCTAAACCCTAACAATAACCCTAACAAAAACTATTACCCCAACCCCTAACAAAAACCCTAACCCAAACCATTATCCCATCCATAACCATAACCCCAACAATAACCATAACCCAAACCATAACCCCTAACCACTAAAAATAACGCTATCCCAAACCATAACCCCAACCATAACCTTAACCATAACCGTGAACCAAACCATAACCCCTAAACCCTAACAATAACCCTAACACAAACCATAACCCCAACCCCTAACAATAACTCTAACCCAAACCATAACCATAACCCTAACAGTAACCATAACCCAAACCATAACCCCTAACAATAACCCTAACCCAAACCATAACCCCAACCAAAAACAATAACCCTAACCCAACCCATAACCATAACCATAACCCAAAACATAACCCCTAGCAATAACCCTAACCCAAACCATAACCCCAACCCCTAACAATAACCCTAACCCAAACCATAACCCCAACCCCTAACAATAACCCTAACCCGAACCATAACCCCAACCATAACCAAAACCCAAACCATAACCCCTTATCCCTTACAATATTCCTAACCCAAACCATAACCCCAACCCCTAACAATAACCCTAACCTAAACCATAACCCCAACCATAACCAGATTCCCAACCATAACCATAACCCAAACCATAACCATAACCCCAACCATAACCATAACCCAAACCATAACCCCTAACAATAACCCTAACCCAAACCATAACCCCAACCCCTAACAATAACCCTAACCTAAACCATAACCCCAACCATAACCATAACCATAACCCAAAACATAACCCCTAACTCCCAACATTAACCCTAAACCAAACCATAACTCCAACCCCTAACAATAACCCTAACCCAAACCATAACCCCAACCATAACCAAAACCCAAACCATAACCCCTAATCCCTTAAGATAACCCTAACCCAAATCATAACCCCAACCCCAAACAATAACCCTAACCTAAACCATAACCCCAACCATAACCCAAACCATAACCCCTAACTTCTAACAATAACCCTAACCCAAACCCCTAACAAGAACCCTAACCCAAACCATAATCCTATCCATAGCCATAACCCCAACCATAACCATAACCCAAACCGTAACCCCAAACCCCTAACAATAACCCTAACCCAAACCATAACCCGAACCCAAACCATAACCCAAACCATAACCCAAACCATAACCCAAACCATAACCAGATTCCCAACCATAACCAGATTCCCAACCATAACCATAACCCCAACCAAAACCATATTCCCAACCATAGCCATAACCCCAACCATAACCCCCACCATAACCATAACCCCAACCATAACCCCAACCATAACCCCAACCCTAACCCAAACCATAACCCCTAACCCAAAACAATATCCCTAACCCAAACCATAACCCCTTACAATAACCCTAACCCAAACCATAACCCCAACCATAACCATAACCCAAACTATAACCATAACCATAACCCAAACCATAACACCCAACCCCCAACAATAACCCTAACCCAAACCATAATCCCATCCATAACCATAACCCCAAAAATAACCATAACCCAAACCATAACCCCTAAATCCTAAAAATAACGCTAACCCAAACCATAACCCCAACCATAACCCCAACCATAACCTTAACCATAACCGTAAACCAAACCATAACGCCTAAACCCTAACAATAACCCTAACACAAACTATTACCCCAACCCCTAACAATAACCCTAACCCAAACCATAATCCCATCCATAACAGTAACCCCAACAATAACCATAACCCAAACCATAACCCCTAACCCCTAAAAATAACGCTAACCCAAACCATAACCCCAACCATAACCTTAACCATAACCGTAAACCAAACCATAACCCCTAAACCCTAACAATAACCCTAACACAAACTATTACCCCAACCCCTAACAATAACCCTAACCCAAACCATTATCCCATCCATAACCATAACCCCAACAATAACCATAACCCAAACCATAACCCCTAACCCCTAAAAATAACACTAACCCAAACCATAACCCCAACCATAACCTTAACAATAACCATAAACCAAACCATAACCCCTAAACCCTAACAATAACCCTAACACAAACTATTACCCCAACGCCTAACAATAACCCTAACCCAAACCATAACCCCAACGCCAAACAATAACCTTAACCCAAACCATAACCCCAACCCCTAACAATAAACCTAACCCAAACCATAACCCCAACGCCAAACAATAACCTTAACCCAAACCATAACCCCAACCCCTAACAATAAACCTAACCTAAACCATAACCCTAACCATAACCCCAACCATAACCTTAACAATAACCATAAACCAAACCATAACCCCTAAACCCTAACAATAACCCTAACACAAACTATTACCCCAACGCCTAACAATAACCCTAACCCAAACCATAACCCCAACGCCAAACAATAACCTTAACCCAAACCATAACCCCAACCCCTAACAATAAACCTAACCTAAACCATAACCCTAACCATAACCCCAACCTTAACCCAAACCATAACCCCAACCCCGAACAATAAACCTAATCTAAACCATAACCCTAACCATAAACCCAACCATAACCATAAACCAAACCATCACCATAACCCAAACCATCACCATAACCCCTAACAATAACCCTAACCCTAACCCAAACCATAACCCCAACCCCTAACAATAACTCTAACCCAAACCATAACCATAACAGTAACCATAACCCAAACCATAACCCCTAACAATAACCCTAACCCAAACCATAACCCCAACCACAAACAATAACCTAACCCAACCCATAACCCCAACCACAAACAATAACCTAACCCAACCCATAACCCCAACCACAAACAATAACCTAACCCAACCCATAACCATAACCCAAAACATAACCCCTTGCAATAACCCTAACCCAAACCATAACCCCAACCCCTAACAATAACCCTAACCTAAACCATAACCCCAACCATAACCATAACCCAAAACATAACCCCTAACTTCCAACATTAACCCTAAACCAAACCATAACTCCAACCCCTAACAATAACCCTAACCCAAACCATAACCCCAACCATAACCAAAAACCCAAACCATAACGCCTAATCCCTTAAGATAACCCTAACCCAAACCATAACCCCAACCCCTAACAATAACCCTAACCTAAACCATAACCCCAACCATAACCCAAACCATAACCCCTAACTTCTAACAATAACCCTAACCCAAACCCCTAACAAGAACCCTAACCCAAACCATAATCCCATCCATAGCCATAACCCCAACCATAACCATAACCCAAACCATAACCCCAAACCCCTAACAATAACCCTAACCCAAACCATAACCCAAACCATAACCCAAACCATAACCCTAACCCAAACCATACCCCAACCATAACCAGATTCCCAACCATAACCATAACCCACACCAAAACCATATTCCCAACCATAGCCATAACCCCAACCATAACCCCAACCATAACCATAACCATAACCCCAACCATAACCCCAACCCTAACCCAAACCATAACCCCTAACCCAAAACAATATCCCTAACCCAAACCATAACCCCTTACAATAACCCTAACCCAAACCATAACCCCAACCATAACCATAACCCAAACCATAACCATAACCCAAACCATAACACCCAACCCCCAACAATAACCCAAACCATAATCCCATCCATAACCATAACCCCAACAATAACCATAACCCAAACCATAACCCCTAAATCCTAAAAATAACGCTAACCCAAACCATAACCCCAACCATAACCCCAACCATAACCTTAACCATAACCGTAAACCAAACCATAACGCCTAAACCCTAACAATAACCCTAACACAAACTATTACCCCAACCCCTAACAATAACCCTAACCCAAACCATATTCCCATCCATAACAGTAACCCCAACAATAACCATAACCCAAACCATAACCCTTAACCCCTAAAAATAACGCTAACCCAAACCATAACCCCAACCATAACCTTAACCATAACCGTAAACCAAACCATAACCCCTAAACCCTAACAATAACCCTAACACAAACTATTACCCCAACCCCTAACAATAACCCTAACCCAAACCATTATCCCATCCATAACCATAACCCCAACAATAACCATAACCCAAACCATAACCCCTAACCCCTAAAAATAACACTAACCCAAACCATAACCCCAACCATAACCTTAACAATAACCATAAACCAAACCATAACCCCTAAACCCTAACAAAAACCCTAACACAAACTATTACCCCAACGCCTAACAATAACCCTAACCCAAACCATAACCCCAACGCCAAACAATAACCTTAACCCAAACCATTACCCCAACCCCTAACAATAAACCCAACCTAAACCATAACCCTAACCATAACCCCAACCTTAACCCAAACCATAACCCCAACCATAACCTTAACAATAACCATAAACCAAACCATAACCCCTAAACCCTAACAATAACCCTAACACAAACTATTACCCCTAACCCCTAACAATAACCCTAACCCAAACCCCTAACAAGAACCCTAACCCAAACCATAACCCCTTATCCCTTACAATAACCCTAACCCAAACCATAACCCCAACCCCTAACAATAACCCTAACCTAAACCATAACCCCAACCATAACATAACCCAAACCATAACCCCTAACCCCTAACAATAACCCTAACCCAAACCCCTAACAAGAACCCTAACCCAAACCATAACCCCTTATCCCTTACAATAACCCTAACCCAAACCATAACCCCTAACCCCTAACAATAACCCTAACCCAAACCCCTAACAAGAACCCTAACCCAACCCATAATCCCATCCATAGCCATAACCCAAACCATAACCATAACCCAAACCATAACCATAACCCCAACCATAACCCCAACCATAACCTTAACCATAACCGTAAACCAAACCATAACGCCTAAACCCTAACAATAACCCTAACACAAACTATTACCCCAACCCCTAACAATAACCCTAACCCAAACCATATTCCCATCCATAACAGTAACCCCAACAATAACCATAACCCAAACCATAAGCCTTAACCCCTAAAAATAACGCTTACCCAAACCATAACCCCAACCATAACCTTAACCATAACCGTAAACCAAACCATAACCCCTAAACCCTAACAATAACCCTAACACAAACTATTACCCCAACCCCTAACAATAACCCTAACCCAAACCATTATCCCATCCATAACCATAACCCCAACAATAACCATAACCCAAACCATAACCCCTAACCCCTAAAAATAACACTAACCCAAACCATAACCCCAACCATAACCTTAACAATAACCATAAACCAAACCATAACCCCTAAACCCTAACAATAACCCTAACACAAACTATTACCCCAACGCCTAACAATAACCCTAACCCAAACCATAACCCCAACGCCAAAGAATAACCTTAACCCAAACCATTACCCCAACCCCTAACAATAAACCCAACCTAAACCATAACCCTAACCATAACCCCAACCTTAACCCAAACCATAACCCCAACCATAACCTTAACAATAACCATAAACCAAACCATAACCCCTAAACCCTAACAATAACCCTAACACAAACTATTACCCCTAACCCCTAACAATAACCCTAACCCAAACCCCTAACAAGAACCCTAACCCAAACCATAACCCCTTATCCCTTACAATAACCCTAACCCAAACCATAACCCCAACCCCTAACAATAACCCTAACCTAAACCATAACCCCAACCATAACATAACCCAAACCATAACCCCTAACCCCTAACAATAACCCTAACCCAAACCCCTAACAAGAACCCTAACCCAAACCATAACCCCTTATCCCTTACAATAACCCTAACCCAAACCATAACCCCTAACCCCTAACAATAACCCTAACCCAAACCCCTAACAAGAACCCTAACCCAACCCATAATCCCATCCATAGCCATAACCCAAACCATAACCATAACCCAAACCATAACCATAACCCCAACCATAACCCCAACCATAACCTTAACCATAACCGTAAACCAAACCATAACGCCTAAACCCTAACAATAACCCTAACACAAACTATTACCCCAACCCCTAACAATAACCCTAACCCAAACCATATTCCCATCCATAACAGTAACCCCAACAATAACCATAACCCAAACCATAAGCCTTAACCCCTAAAAATAACGCTAACCCAAACCATAACCCCAACCATAACCTTAACCATAACCGTAAACCAAACCATAACCCCTAAACCCTAACAATAACCCTAACACAAACTATTACCCCAACCCCTAACAATAACCCTAACCCAAACCATTATCCCATCCATAACCATAACCCCAACAATAACCATAACCCAAACCATAACCCCTAACCCCTAAAAATAACACTAACCCAAACCATAACCCCAACCATAACCTTAACAATAACCATAAACCAAACCATAACCCCTAAACCCTAACAATAACCCTAACACAAACTATTACCCCAACGCCTAACAATAACCCTAACCCAAACCATAACCCCAACGCCAAACAATAACCTTAACCCAAACCATTACCCCAACCCCTAACAATAAACCCAACCTAAACCATAACCCTAACCATAACCCCAACCTTAACCCAAACCATAACCCCAACCATAACCTTAACAATAACCATAAACCAAACCATAACCCCAACCTTAACCCAAACCATAACCCCAACCCCGAACAATAAACCTAACCTAAACCATAACCCTAACCATAACCCCAACCATAACCAGATTCCCAACCATAACCATAACCCCAACCAAAACCATATTCCCAACCATAGCCATAACTCCAACCATATCCCCAACCATAACCATAACCCTAACCGATAACCCCAACCATAACCCCAACCATAATCTTAACCATAAACCAAACCATAACCCCTTATCCCTTACAATAACCCTAACCCAAACCATAACCCCAACCCCTAACAATAACCCTAACCTAAACCATAACCCCAACCATAACCCAAACCATAACCCCTAACCCCTAACAATAACCCTAACCCAAACCCCTAACAAGAACCCTAACCCAAACCATAACCCCTTATCCCTTACAATAACCCTAACCCAAACCATAACCCCAACCCCTAACAATAACCCTAACCTAAACCATAACCCCAACCATAACATAACCCAAACCATAACCCCTAACCCCTAACAATAACCCTAACCCAAACCCCTAACAAGAACCCTAACCCAAACCATAACCCCTTATCCCTTACAATAACCCTAACCCAAACCATAACCCCTAACCCCTAACAATAACCCTAACCCAAACCCCTAACAAGAACCCTAACCCAACCCATAATCCCATCCATAGCCATAACCCAAACCATAACCATAACCCAAACCATAACCATAACCCAAACCATAACCCCCAACCCCTAACAATAACCCTAACCCAAACCATAACCCGAACCCAAACCATAACCCAAACAATAACCCTAACCCAAACCATAACCCCAACCATAACCATAACCCAAACCATAACCCCCAAACCATAACCTCCAACCCCTAACAATAACCCTAACCCAAACCATAACCCGAACCCAAACCATAACCCAAACCATAACCCAAACCATAACCCAAACCATAACCCAAACCATAACCCAAACCATAACCCAAACCATAACCCAAACCATAACCCAAACCATAACCCAAACCATAACCCAAACCATAACCATAACCCAAACCATAACCCCTAACCCCTAACAATAACCCTAACCCAAACCCCTAACAAGAACCCTAACCCAAACCATAATCCCATCCATAGCCATACCCCCAACCATAACCCAAACCATAACCCCCAACCCCTAACAATAACCCTAACCAAAACCATAACCCGAACCCAAACCATAACCCAAACAATAACCCTAACCCAAACAATAACCCTAACCCAAACCATAACCCCAACCATAACCATAACCCAAACCATTAGCCCCAACCCCTAACAATAACCCTAACCCAAACCATAACCCGAACCCAAACCATAACCCAAACAATAACCCTAACCCAAACCATAACCCCAACCATAACCATAACCCAAACCATAACCCCCAAACCATAACCTCCAACCCCTAACAATAACCCTAACCCAAACCATAACCCGAACCCAAACCATAACCCAAACCATAACCCAAACCATAACCCAAACCATAACCCAAACCATAACCCAAACCATAACCCAAACCATAACCCAAACCATAACCCAAACCATAACCCAAACCATAACCCAAACCATAACCATAACCCAAACCATAACCCCTAACCCCTAACAATAACCCTAACCCAAACCCCTAACAAGAACCCTAACCCAAACCATAATCCCATCCATAGCCATACCCCCAACCATAACCCAAACCATAACCCCCAACCCCTAACAATAACCCTAACCAAAACCATAACCCGAACCCAAACCATAACCCAAACAATAACCCTAACCCAAACAATAACCCTAACCCAAACCATAACCCCAACCATAACCATAACCCAAACCATTAGCCCCAACCCCTAACAATAACCCTAACCCAAACCATAACCCTAACCCAAACCATAACCATAACCCCAACCCCTAACAATAACCCTAACCCAAACCATAACCATAACCCCTAACAATAACCCTAACCCAAACCATAACCCCAACCCCTAACAAAACCCTAACCTAAACCATAACCCCAACAGTAATCATAACCCAAACCATAACCATAACCCAAAACATAACCCCTAACCCCTAACAATACCCCTTAACCAAACCATAACCCCAACCCCTAACAATAACCATAACCCAAACCCCTAACAAGAACCCTAACCCAAACCATAACCCCTTATCCCTTACAATAACCCTAACCCAAACCATAACCCCAACCCCTAACAATAACCCTAACCTAAACCATAACCCCAACCATAACATAACCCAAACCATAACCCCTAACCCCTAACAATAACCCTAACCCAAACCCCTAACAAGAACCCTAACCCAAACCATAACCCCTTATCCCTTACAATAACCATAACCCAAACCATAACCCCTAACCCCTAACAATAACCCTAACCCAAACCCCTAACAAGAACCCTAACCCAACCCATAATCCCATCCATAGCCATAACCCAAACCATAACCATAACCCAAACCATAACCCCCAACCCCTAACAATAACCCTAACCCAAACCATAACCCGAACCCAAACCATAACCCAAACAATAACCCTAACCATAACCCTAACCATAACCCCAACCATAACCATAAACCAAACCATCACCATAACCCAAACCATCACCATAACCCCTAACAATAACCCTAACCCAAACCATAACCTCAACCCCTAACAATAACTCTAACCCAAACCATAACCATAACACTAACAGTAACCATAACCCAAACCATAACCCCTAACAATAACCCTAACCCAAACCATAACCCCAACCACAAACAATAACCCTAACCCAACCCATAACCATAACCATAACCCAAAACATAACCCTTAGCAATGACCCTAACCCAAACCATAACCCCAACCCCTAACAATAACCCTAACCCAAACCATAACCCCAACCCCTAACCCCAACCATAACCCCAACCATAACCCCAACCATAACCCGAACCATAACCCGAACCATAACCCCAACCATAACCCCAACCATAACCCCAACACTTACCCAAACCATAACCCCTAACCCCTAACAATATCCCTAACCCAAACCATAACCCCTAACAATAACCCTAACCCAAACCATAACCCCAACCATAACCATAACCCAAACCATAACAATAACCCAAACCATAACCATAACCCAAACCATAACACCCAACCCCCAACAATAACCCTAACCTAAACCATAATTCCATCCATAACCATAACCCCAACCATAACCCCTAACACCTAAAAATAACGCTAACCCAAACCATAACCCCAACCATAACCTTAACCATAACCGTAAACCAAACCATAACCCCTAACTCCCAACATTAACCCTAAACCAAACCATAACTCCAACCCCTAACAATAACCCTAACCCAAACCATAACTCCAACCCCTAACAATAACCCTAACCCAAACCATAACCCCAACCATAACCAAAACCCAAACCATAACGCCTAATCCCTTAAGATAACCCTAACCCAAACCATAACCCCAACCCTTAACAATAACCCTAACCTAAACCATAACCCCAACCATAACCCAAACTATAACCCCTAACTTCTAACAATAACCCTAACCCAAACCCCTAACAAGAACCCTAACCCAAACCATAATCCCATCCATAGCCATAACCCCAACCATAACCATAACCCAAACCATAACCCCAAACCCCTAACAATAACCCTAACCCAAACCATAACCCAAACCCAAACCATAACCCAAACCATAACCCAAACCATAACCCAAACCATAACCCTAACCCAAACCATACCCCAACCATAACCAGATTCCCAACCATAACCATAACCCACACCAAAACCATATTCCCAACCATAGCCATAACCCCAACCATAACCCCAACCATAACCATAACCCCAACCATAACCCCAACCCTAACCCAAACCATAACCCCTAACCCAAAACAATATCTCTAACCCAAACCATAACCCCTTACAATAACCCTAACCCAAACCATAACCCCAACCATAACCATAACCCAAACCATAACCATAACCCAAACCATAACACCCAACCCCCAACAATAACCCAAACCATAATCCCATCCATAACCATAACCCCAACAATAACCCTAACCCAAACCATAACCCCTAAATCCTAAAAATAACGCTAACCCAAACCATAACCCCAACCATAACCCCAACCATAACCTTAACCATAACCGTAAACCAAACCATAACGCCTAAACCCTAACAATAACCCTAACACAAACTATTACCCCAACCCCTAACAATAACCCTAACCCAAACCATAACCCAAACCATAACCCAAACCATAACCCAAACCATAACCATAACCCAAACCATAACCCCTAACCCCTAACAATAACCCTAACCCAAACCCCTAACAAGAACCCAAACCCAAACCATAATCCCATCCATAGCCATAACCCCAACCATAACCCAAACCATAACCCCCAACCCCTAACAATAACCCTAACCCAAACCATAACCCGAACCCAAAACATAACCCAAACAATAACCCTAACCCAAACCATAACCCCAACCATAACCATAACCCAAACCATAACCCCCAACCCCTAACAATAACCCTAACCCAAACCATAACCCGAACCCAAACCATAACCCGAACCCAAACCATAACCCAAACCATAACCCAAACCATAACCCAAACCATAACCCAAACCATAACCCCTAACCCCTAACAATAACCCTAACCCAAACCATAACCATAACCCCAACCCCTAACAATAACCCTAACCCAAACCATAACCATAACCCCTAACAATAACCCTAACCCAAACCATAACCCCAACCCCTAACAATAACCCTAACCTAAACCATAACCCCAACCATAATCATAACCCAAAACATAACCATAACCCAAAACATAACCCCTAACCCCTAACAATACCTCTTAACCAAACCATAACCCCAACCCCTAACAATAACCCTAACCCAAACCCCTAACAAGAACCCTAACCCAAACCATAACCCCTTATCCCTTACAATAACCCTAACCCAAACCATAACCCCAACCCCTAACAATAACCCTAACCTAAACCATAACCCCAACCATAACATAACCCAAACCATAACCCCTAACCCCTAACAATAACCCTAACCCAAACCCCTAACCCCTAACAATAACCCTAACCCAAACCCCTAACAAGAACCCTAACCCAAACCATAACCCCTTATCCCTTACAATAACCCTAACCCAACCCATAATCCCATCCATAGCCATAACCCAAACCATAACCATAACCCAAACCATAACCCCCAACCCCTAACAATAACCCTAACCCAAACCATAACCCCCAACCCCTAACAATAACCCTAACCCAAACCATAACCCGAACCCAAACCATAACCCAAACAATAACCCTAACCATAACCCTAACCATAACCCCAACCATAACCATAAACCAAACCATCACCATAACCCAAACCATCACCATAACCCCTAACAATAACCCTAACCCAAACCATAACCTCAACCCCTAACAATAACTCTAACCCAAACCATAACCATAACCCTAACAGTAACCATAACCCAAACCATAACCCCTAACAATAACCCTAACCCAAACCATAACCCCAACCACAAACAATAACCCTAACCCAACCCATAACCATAACCATAACCCAAAACATAACCCTTAGCAATGACCCTAACCCAAACCATAACCCCAACCCCTAACAATAACCCTAACCCAAACCATAACCCCAACCCCTAACCCCAACCATAACCCCAACCATAACCCCAACCATAACCCCAACACTTACCCAAACCATAACCCCTAACCCCTAACAATATCCCTAACCCAAACCATAACCCCTAACAATAACCCTAACCCAAACCATAACCCCAACCATAACCATAACCCAAACCATAACCATAACCCAAACCATAACAATAACCCAAACCATAACACCCAACCCCCAACAATAACCCTAACCCAAACCATAATTCCATCCATAACCATAACCCCAACAATAACCATAACCCAAACCATAACCCCTAACACCTAAAAATAACGCTAACCCAAACCATAACCCCAACCATAACCTTAACCATAACCGTAAACCAAACCATAACCCCTAAACCCTAACAATAACCCTAACACAAACTATTACCCCAACGCCTAACAATAACCCTAACCCAAACCATAACCCCAACGCCAAACAATAACCTTAACCCAAACCATAACCCCAACCACTAACAATAAACCTAACCTAAACCATAACCCTAACCCCAACCATAACCATAAACCAAACCATCACCATAACCCAAACCATCACCATAACCCCTAACAATAACCCGAACCCAAACCATAACCCCAACCCCTAACAATAACTCTAACCCAAACCATAACCATAACCCTTACAGTAACCATAACCCAAACCATAACCCCTAGCAATAACCCTAACCCAAACCATAACCCCAACCCCTAACAATAACCCTAACCCAAACCATAACCCAAACCATAACCCAAACCATAACCCAAACCATAACCCAAACCATAACCCAAACCATAACCCAAACCATAACCCAAACCATAACCCAAACCATAACCCAAACCATAACCCAAACCATAACCCAAACCATAACCCAAACCATAACCCAAACCATAACCCAAACCATAACCCAAACCATAACCCAAACCATAACCCAAACCATAACCCAAACCATAACCCAAACCATAACCCAAACCATAACCCAAACCATAACCCAAACCATAACCCCAACCCCTAACAATAACCCTAACCCTAACCCAAACCATAACCATAACCCAAACCATAACCCCTAACAATAACCCTAACCCAAACCATAACCCCAACCACAAACAATAACGCTAACCCAACCCATAACCATAACCCAAAACATAACCCCTAGCAATAATCCTAACCAAAACCATAACCCCAACCCCTAACAATAACGCTAACCCAAACCATAACCCAAACCATAACCCAAACCATAACCCCAACCCCTAACAATAACCCTAACCTAAACCATAACCATAACCCTAACCCAAACCATAACCCCAACCATAACCAGATTCCCAACCATAAACATAACCCGAACCAAAACCATATTCCCAACCATAGCCATAACCCCAACCATAACCCCAACCCTAACCATAACCCTAACCATAACCCCAACCATAACTCCAATCATAACCCAAACCATAACCCCAACCATAACCCCAACCATAACCCCAACCATAACCCAAACCATAACCCCAACCCCTAACAATAACCCTAACCCAAACCATAACCCCTAACCCCTAACAATATCCCTAACCCAAACCATAACCCCTAATAATAACCCTAACCCAAACCATAAACCCCAACCCCTAACAATAACCCTAACCTAAACCATAACCCCAACCATTACCATAACCCAAATCATAACCCCTAACCCCTAACAATAACCCTAACCCAAACCATAACCCCAACCCCTAACAATAACCCTAACCCAAAACCTAACCCAAAACCTAACCCAAAACCTAACCCAAAACCTAACCCAAAACCTAACCCAAAACCTAACCCAAAACCTAACCCAAAACCTAACCCAAAACCTAACCCAAAACCTAACCCAAAACCTAACCCAAAACCTAACCCAAACCATAACCATAACCCCAACCATAACCATAACCCAAACCATAACCCCTAACAATAACCCTAACCCAAACCATAACCCCAACCCCTAACAATAAGCCTAACCTAAACCATAACCCCAACCATAACCATAACCCAAACCATAACCATAACCCAAAACATAACCCCTAACTCCTAACAATAACCCTAAACCAAACCATAACCCAAACCCCTAACAATAACCCTAACCCAAACCATAACCCCAAACATAAACAAAACCCAAACCATAACCCCAACCATAACCTTAACCATAACCGTAAACCAAACCATAACCCCTTAACCCTAACAATAACCCTAACACAAACCATAATCCCACCCATAACAGTAACCCCAACAATAACCATAACCCAAACCATAACCCCTAACCCCTAAAAATAACGCTAACCCAAACCATAACCCCAACCATAACCTTAACCATAACCGTAAACCAAATCATAACCCCTAAACCCTAACAATAACCCTAACAAAAACTATTACCCCAACCCCTAACAAAAACCCTAACCCAAACCATTATCCCATCCATAACCATAACCCCAACAATAACCATAACCCAAACCATAACCCCTAACCACTAAAAATAACGCTAACCCAAACCATAACCCCAACCATAACCTTAACCATAACCATGAACCAAACCATAACCCCTAAACCCTAACAATAACCCTAACACAAACCATAACCCCAACCCCTAACAATAACTCTAACCCAAACCATAACCATAACCCTAACAGTAACCATAACCCAAACCATAACCCCTAACAATAACCCTAACCCAAACCATAACCCCAACCAAAAACAATAACCCTAACCCAAACCATAACCCCAACCAAAAACAATAACCCTAACCCAACCCATAACCATAACCATAACCCAAAACATAACCCCTAGCAATAACCCTAACCCAAACCATAACCCCAACCCCTAACAATAACCCTAACCCAAACCATTACCCCAACCCCTAACAATAACCCTAACCCGAACCATAACCCCAACCATAACCAAAACCCAAACCATAACCCCTTATCCCTTACAATATTCCTAACCCAAACCATAACCCCAACCCCTAACAATAACCCTAACCTAAACCATAACCCCAACCATAACCAGATTCCCAACCATAAACATAACCCAAACCATAACCATAACCCCAACCATAACCATAACCCAAACCATAACCATAACCCTAACCATAACCATAACCCAAACCATAACCCCTAACAATAACCCTAACCCAAACCATAACCCCAACCCCTAACAATAACCCTAACCTAAACCATAACCCCAACCATAACCATAACCATAACCCAAAACATAACCCCTAACTCCCAACATTAACCCTAAACCAAACCATAACTCCAACCCCTAACAATAACCCTAACCCAAACCATAACCCCAACCATAACCAAAACCCAAACCATAACCCCTAATCCCTTAAGATAACCCTAACCCAAACCATAACCCCAACCCCAAACAATAACCCTAACCTAAACCATAACCCCAACCATAACCCAAACCATAACCCCTAACTTCTAACAATAACCCTAACCCAAACCCCTAACAAGAACCCTAACCCAAACCATAATCCCATCCATAGCCATAACCCCAACCATAACCATAACCCAAACCGTAACCCCAAACCCCTAACAATAACCCTAACCCAAACCATAACCCGAACCCAAACCATAACCCAAACCATAACCCAAACCATAACCCAAACCATAACCCAAACCATAACCCAAACCATAACCCAAACCATAACCCAAACCATAACCCAAACCATAACCCAAACCATAACCCAAACCATAACCCTAACCCAAACCATAACCCCAACCAAAACCAGATTCCCAACCATAACCAGATTCCCAACCATAACCATAACCCCAACCAAAACCATATTCCCAACCATAGCCATAACCCCAACCATAACCCCCACCATAACCATAACCCCAACCATAACCCCAACCATAACCCCAACCCTAACCCAAACCATAACCCCTAACCCAAAACAATATCCCTAACCCAAACCATAACCCCTTACAATAACCCTAACCCAAACCATAACCCCAACCATAACCATAACCCAAACTATAACCATAACCATAACCCAAACCATAACACCCAACCCCCAACAATAACCCTAACCCAAACCATAATCCCATCCATAACCATAACCCCAAAAATAACCATAACCCAAACCATAACCCCTAAATCCTAAAAATAACGCTAACCCAAACCATAACCCCAACCATAACCCCAACCATAACCTTAACCATAACCGTAAACCAAACCATAACGCCTAAACCCTAACAATAACCCTAACACAAACTATTACCCCAACCCCTAACAATAACCCTAACCCAAACCATAATCCCATCCATAACAGTAACCCCAACAATAACCATAACCCAAACCATAACCCCTAACCCCTAAAAATAACGCTAACCCAAACCATAACCCCAACCATAACCTTAACCATAACCGTAAACCAAACCATAACCCCTAAACCCTAACAATAACCCTAACACAAACTATTACCCCAACCCCTAACAATAACCCTAACCCAAACCATTATCCCATCCATAACCATAACCCCAACAATAACCATAACCCAAACCATAACCCCTAACCCCTAAAAATAACACTAACCCAAACCATAACCCCAACCATAACCTTAACAATAACCATAAACCAAACCATAACCCCTAAACCCTAACAATAACCCTAACACAAACTATTACCCCAACGCCTAACAATAACCCTTACCCAAACCATAACCCCAACGCCAAACAATAACCTTAACCCAAACCATAACCCCAACCCCTAACAATAAACCTAACCTAAACCATAACCCTAACCATAACCCCAACCTTAACCCAAACCATAACCCCAACCATAACCTTAACAATAACCATAAACCAAACCATAACCCCTAAACCCTAACAATAACCCTAACACAAACTATTACCCCAACGCCTAACAATAACCCTAACCCAAACCATAACCCCAACGCCAAACAATAACCTTAACCCAAACCATAACCCCAACCCCTAACAATAAACCTAACCTAAACCATAACCCTAACCATAACCCCAACCTTAACCCAAACCATAACCCCAACCCCGAACAATAAACCTAACCTAAACCATAACCCTAACCATAAACCCAACCATAACCATAAACCAAACCATCACCATAACCCAAACCATCACCATAACCCCTAACAATAACCCTAACCCTAACCCAAACCATAACCCCAACCCCTAACAATAACTCTAACCCAAACCATAACCATAACAGTAACCATAACCCAAACCATAACCCCTAACAATAACCCTAACCCAAACCATAACCCCAACCACAAACAATAACCTAACCCAACCCATAACCCCAACCACAAACAATAACCTAACCCAACCCATAACCCCAACCACAAACAATAACCTAACCCAACCCATAACCATAACCCAAAACATAACCCCTAGCAATAACCCTAACCCAAACCATAACCCCAACCCCTAACAATAACCCTAACCTTAACCATAACCCCAACCATAACCATAACCATAACCCAAAACATAACCCCTAACTCCCAACATTAACCCTAAACCAAACCATAACTCCAACCCCTAACAATAACCCTAACCCAAACCATAACCCCAACCATAACCAAAACCCAAACCATAACGCCTAATCCCTTAAGATAACCCTAACCCAAACCATAACCCCAACCCCTAACAATAACCCTAACCTAAACCATAACCCCAACCATAACCCAAACCATAACCCCTAACTTCTAACAATAACCCTAACCCAAACCCCTAACAAGAACCCTAACCCAAACCATAATCCCATCCATAGCCATAACCCCAACCATAACCATAACCCAAACCATAACCCAAACCATAACCCTAACCCAAACCGTACCCCAACCATAACCAGATTCCCAACCATAACCATAACCCACACCAAAACCATATTCCCAACCATAGCCATAACCCCAACCATAACCCCAACCATAACCATAACCATAACCCCAACCATAACCCCAACCATAACCCCAACCCTAACCCAAACCATAACCCCTAACCCAAAACAATATCCCTAACCCAAACCATAACCCCTTACAATAACCCTAACCCAAACCATAACCCCAACCATAACCATAACCCAAACCATAACCATAACCCAAACCATAACACCCAACCCCCAACAATAACCCAAACCATAATCCCATCCATAACCATAACCCCAACAATAACCATAACCCAAACCATAACCCCTAAATCCTAAAAATAACGCTAACCCAAACCATAACCCCAACCATAACCCCAACCATAACCTTAACCATAACCGTAAACCAAACCATAACGCCTAAACCCTAACAATAACCCTAACACAAACTATTACCCCAACCCCTAACAATAACCCTAACCCAAACCATAATCCCATCCATAACAGTAACCCCAACAATAACCATAACCCAAACCATAACCCCTAACCCCTAAAAATAACGCTAACCCAAACCATAACCCCAACCATAACCTTAACCATAACCGTAAACCAAACCATAACCCCTAAACCCTAACAATAACCCTAACACAAACTATTACCCCAACCCCTAACAATAACCCTAACCCAAACCATTATCCCATCCATAACCATAACCCCAACAATAACCATAACCCAAACCATAACCCCTAACCCCTAAAAATAACACTAACCCAAACCATAACCCCAACCATAACCTTAACAATAACCATAAACCAAACCATAACCCCTAAACCCTAACAATAACCCTAACACAAACTATTACCCCAACGCCTAACAATAACCCTAACCCAAACCATAACCCCAACGCCAAACAATAACCTTAACCCAAACCATTACCCCAACCCCTAACAATAAACCCAACCTAAACCATAACCCTAACCATAACCCCAACCTTAACCCAAACCATAACCCCAACCTTAACCCAAACCATAACCCCAACCTTAACCCAAACCATAACCCCAACCTTAACCCAAACCATAACCCCAACCATAACCTTAACAATAACCATAAACCAAACCATAACCCCTAAACCCTAACAATAACCCTAACACAAACTATTACCCCAACGCCTAACAATAACCCTAACCCAAACCATAACCCCAACGCCAAACAATAACCTTAACCCAAACCATAACCCCAACCCCTAACAATAAACCTAACCTAAACCATAACCCTAACCATAACCCCAACCTTAACCCAAACCATAACCCCAACCCCGAACAATAAACCTAACCTAAACCATAACCCTAACCATAACCCCAACCATAACCAGATTCCCAACCATAACCATAACCCCAACCAAAACCATATTCCCAACCATAGCCATAACTCCAACCATATCCCCAACCATAACCATAACCCTAACCGATAACCACAACCATAACCCCAACCATAATCTTAACCATAAACCAAACCATAACCCCTTATCCCTTACAATAACCCTAACCCAAACCATAACCCCAACCCCTAACAATAACCCTAACCTAAACCATAACCCCAACCATAACCCAAACCATAACCCCTAACCCCTAACAATAACCCTAACCCAAACCCCTAACAAGAACCCTAACCCAAACCCCTAACAAGAACCCTAACCCAAATCATAACCCCTTATCCCTTACAATAACCCTAACCCAAACCATAACCCCAACCCCTAACAATAACCCTAACCTAAACCATAACCCCAACCATAACATAACCCAAACCATAACCCCTAACCCCTAACAATAACCCTAACCCAAACCCCTAACAAGAACCCTAACCCAAACCATAACCCCTTATCCCTTACAATAACCCTAACCCAAACCATAACCCCTAACCCCTAACAATAACCCTAACCCAAACCCCTAACAAGAACCCTAACCCAACCCATAATCCCATCCATAGCCATAACCCAAACCATAACCATAACCCAAACCATAACCATAACCCAAACCATAACCCCCAACCCCTAACAATAACCCTAACCCAAACCATAACCCGAACCCAAACCATAACCCAAACAATAACCCTAACCCAAACCATAACCCTAACCCAAACCATAACCCCAACCATAACCATAACCCAAACCATAACCCCCAAACCATAACCCCCAAACCATAACCTCCAACCCCTAACAATAACCCTAACCCAAACCATAACCCGAACCCAAACCATAACCCAAACCATAACCCAAACCATAACCCAAACCATAACCATAACCCAAACCATAACCCCTAACCCCTAACAATAACCCTAACCCAAACCCCTAACAAGAACCCTAACCCAAACCATAATCCCATCCATAGCCATAACCCCAACCATAACCCAAACCATAACCCCCAACCCCTAACAATAACCCTAACCAAAACCATAACCCGAACCCAAACCATAACCCAAACAATAACCCTAACCCAAACCATAACCCCAACCATAACCATAACCCAAACCATAACCCCCAACCCCTAACAATAACCCTAACCCAAACCATAACCCTAACCCAAACCATAACAATAACCCCAACCCCTAACAATAACCCTAACCCAAACCATAACCATAACCCCTAACAATAACCCTAACCCAAACCATAACCCCAACCCCTAACAAAACCCTAACCTAAACCATAACCCCAACCATAATCATAACCCAAACCATAACCATAACCCAAAACATAACCCCTAACCCCTAACAATACCCCTTAACCAAACCATAACCCCAACCCCTAACAATAACCCTAACCCAAACCCCTAACAAGAACCCTAACCCAAACCATAACCCCTTATCCCTTACAATAACCCTAACCCAAACCATAACCCCAACCCCTAACAATAACCCTAACCTAAACCATAACCCCAACCATAACATAACCCAAACCATAACCCCTAACCCCTAACAATAACCCTAACCCAAACCCCTAACAAGAGCCCTAACCCAAACCATAACCCCTTATCCCTTACAATAACCATAACCCAAACCATAACCCCTAACCCCTAACAATAACCCTAACCCAAACCCCTAAAGAGAACCCTAACCCAACCCATAATCCCATCCATAGCCATAACCCAAACCATAACCATAACCCAAACCATAACCCCCAACCCCTAACAATAACCCTAACCCAAACCATAACCCGAACCCAAACCATAACCCAAACAATAACCCTAACCATAACCCTAACCATAACCCCAACCATAACCATAAACCAAACCATCACCATAACCCAAACCATCACCATAACCCCTAACAATAACCCTAACCCAAACCATAACCTCAACCCCTAACAATAACTCTAACCCAAACCATAACCATAACCCTAACAGTAACCATAACCCAAACCATAACCCCTAACAATAACCCTAACCCAAACCATAACCCCAACCACAAACAATAACCCTAACCCAACCCATAACCATAACCATAACCCAAAACATAACCCTTAGCAATGACCCTAACCCAAACCATAACCCCAACCCCTAACAATAACCCTAACCCAAACCATAACCCCAACCCCTAACCCCAACCATAACCCCAACCATAACCCCAACCATAACCCCAACCATAACCCCAACACTTACCCAAACCATAACCCTTAACCCCTAACAATATCCCTAACCCAAACCATAACCCCTAACAATAACCCTAACCCAAACCATAACCCCAACCATAACCATAACCCAAACCATAACCATAACCCCAACCATAACCATAACCCAAACCATAACCATAACCCAAACCATAACAATAACCCAAACCATAACACCCAACCCCCAACAATAACCCTAACCCAAACCATAATTCCATCCATAACCATAACCCCAACAATAACCATAACCCAAACCATAACCCCTAACACCTAAAAATAGCGCTAACCCAAACCATAACCCCTAACACCTAAAAATAGCGCTAACCCAAACCATAACCCAAACCATAACCCCTAACACCTAAAAATAACGCTAACCCAAACCATAACCCCAACCATAACCTTAACCATAACCGTAAACCAAACCATAACCCCTAAACCCTAACAATAACCCTAACACAAACTATTACCCCAACGCCTAACAATAACCCTAACCCAAACCATAACCCCAACGCCAAACAATAACCTTAACCCAAACCATAACCCCAACCACTAACAATAAACCTAACCTAAACCATAACCCTAACCCCAACCATAACCATAAACCAAACCATCACCATAACCCAAACCATCACCATAACCCCTAACAATAACCCGAACCCAAACCATAACCCCAACCCCTAACAATAACTCTAACCCAAACCATAACCATAACCCTTACAGTAACCATAATCCAAACCATAACCCCTAGCAATAACCCTAACCCAAACCATAACCCCAACCCCTAACAATAACCCTAACCCAAACCATAACCCAAACCATAACCCAAACCATAACCCAAACCATAACCCAAACCATAACCCAAACCATAACCCAAACCATAACCCAAACCATAACCCAAACCATAACCCAAACCATAACCCAAACCATAACCCAAACCATAACCCAAACCATAACCCAAACCATAACCCAAACCATAACCCAAACCATAACCCAAACCATAACCCAAACCATAACCCAAACCATAACCCAAACCATAACCCAAACCATAACCCAAACCATAACCCAAACCATAACCCAAACCATAACCCAAACCATAACCCAAACCATAACCCAAACCATAACCCAAACCATAACCCAAACCATAACCCAAACCATAACCCAAACCATAACCCCAACCCCTAACAATAACCCTAACCCTAACCCAAACCATAACCATAACCCAAACCATAACCCCTAACAATAACCCTAACCCAAACCATAACCCCAACCACAAACAATAACCCTAACCCAACCCATAACCATAACCATAACCCAAAACATAACCCCTAGCAATAACCCTAACCAAAACCATAACCCCAACCCCTAACAATAACGCTAACCCAAACCATAACCCAAACCATAACCCAAACCATAACCCCAACCCCTAACAATAACCCTAACCTAAACCATAACCATAACCCTAACCCAAACCATAACCCCAACCATAACCAGATTCCCAACCATAAACATAACCCGAACCAAAACCATATTCCCAACCATAGCCATAACCCCAACCATAACCCCTAACCCCTAAAAATAACGCTAACCCAAACCATAACCCCAACCATAACCTTAACCATAACCGTAAACCAAATCATAACCCCTAAACCCTAACAATAACCCTAACAAAAACTATTACCCCAACCCCTAACAAAAACCCTAACCCAAACCATTATCCCATCCATAACCATAACCCCAACAATAACCATAACCCAAACCATTACCCCTAACCACTAAAAATAACGCTAACCCAAACCATAACCCCAACCATAACCTTAACCATAACCGTGAACCAAACCATAACCCCTAAACCCTAACAATAACCCTAACACAAACCATAACCCCAACCCCTAACAATAACTCTAACCCAAACCATAACCATAACCCTAACAGTAACCATAACCCAAACCATAACCCCTAACAATAACCCTAACCCAAACCATAACCCCAACCAAAAACAATAACCCTAACCCAACCCATAACCATAACCATAACCCAAAACATAACCCCTAGCAATAACCCTAACCCAAACCATAACCCCAACCCCTAACAATAACCCTAACCCAAACCATAACCCCAACCCCTAACAATAACCCTAACCCAAACCATAACCCCAACCCCTAACAATAACCCTAACCCGAACCATAACCCCAACCATAACCAAAACCCAAACCATAACCCCTTATCCCTTACAATATTCCTAACCCAAACCATAACCCCAACCCCTAACAATAACCCTAACCTAAACCATAACCCCAACCATAACCAGATTCCCAACCATAAACATAACCAAAACCATAACCATAACCCCAACCATAACCATAACCCAAACCATAACCATAACCCCAACCATAACCATAACCCAAACCATAACCCCTAACAATAACCCTAACCCAAACCATAACCCCAACCCCTAACAATAACCCTAACCTAAACCATAACCCCAACCATAACCATAACCATAACCCAAAACATAACCCCTAACTCCCAACATTAACCCTAAACCAAACCATAACTCCAACCCCTAACAATAACCCTAACCCAAACCATAACCCCAACCATAACCAAAACCCAAACCATAACCCCTAATCCCTTAAGATAACCCTAACCCAAACCATAACCCCAACCCCAAACAATAACCCTAACCTAAACCATAACCCCAACCATAACCCAAACCATAACCCCTAACTTCTAACAATAACCCTAACCCAAACCCCTAACAAGAACCCTAACCCAAACCATAATCCCATCCATAGCCATAACCCCAACCATAACCATAACCCAAACCGTAACCCCAAACCCCTAACAATAACCCTAACCCAAACCATAACCCGAACCCAAACCATAACCCAAACCATAACCCAAACCATAACCAACACCATAACCCAAACCATAACCCAAACCATAACCCAAACCATAACCCAAACCATAACCCAAACCATAACCCAAACCATAACCCAAACCATAACCCAAACCATAACCCTAACCCAAACCATAACCCCAACCATAACCAGATTCCCAACCATAACCAGATTCCCAACCATAACCATAACCCCAACCAAAACCATATTCCCAACCATAGCCATAACCCCAACCATAACCCCCACCATAACCATAACCCCAACCATAACCCCAACCATAACCCCAACCCTAACCCAAACCATAACCCCTAACCCAAAACAATATCCCTAACCCAAACCATAACCCCTTACAATAACCCTAACCCAAACCATAACCCCAACCATAACCATAACCCAAACTATAACCATAACCATAACCCAAACTATAACCATAACCATAACCCAAACCATAACACCCAACCCCCAACAATAACCCTAACCCAAACCATAATCCCATCCATAACCATAACCCCAAAAATAACCATAAC
This sequence comes from Stigmatopora nigra, assembly GCF_051989575.1. Classification (NCBI taxonomy): domain Eukaryota; kingdom Metazoa; phylum Chordata; class Actinopteri; order Syngnathiformes; family Syngnathidae; genus Stigmatopora; species Stigmatopora nigra. The sequence goes on from NW_027551603.1 coordinate 3,165,619, forward strand.
CCAAACCATAACCCCTAAATCCTAAAAATAACGCTAACCCAAACCATAACCCCAACCATAAGCCCAACCATAACCGTAAACCAAACCATAACGCCTAAACCCTAACAATAACCCTAACACAAACTATTACCCCAACCCCTAACAATAACCCTAACCCAAACCATAATCCCATCCATAACAGTAACCCCAACAATAACCATAACCCAAACCATAACCCCTAACCCCTAAAAATAACGCTAACCCAAACCATAACCCCAACCATAACCTTAACCATAACCGTAAACCAAACCATAACCCCTAAACCCTAACAATAACCCTAACACAAACTATTACCCCAACCCCTAACAATAACCCTAACCCAAACCATTATCCCATCCATAACCATAACCCCAACAATAACCATAACCCAAACTATAACCCCTAACCCCTAAAAATAACACTAACCCAAACCATAACCCCAACCATAACCTTAACAATAACCATAAACCAAACCATAACCCCTAAACCCTAACAATAACCCTAACACAAACTATTACCCCAACGCCTAACAATAACCCTAACCCAAACCATAACCCCAACGCCAAACAATAACCTTAACCCAAACCATAACCCCAACCCCTAACAATAAACCTAACCTAAACCATAACCCTAACCATAACCCCAACCTTAACCCAAACCATAACCCCAACCATAACCTTAACAATAACCATAAACCAAACCATAACCCCTAAACCCTAACAATAACCCTAACACAAACTATTACCCCAACGCCTAACAATAACCCTAACCCAAACCATAACCCCAACGCCAAACAATAACCTTAACCCAAACCATAACCCCAACCCCTAACAATAAACCTAACCTAAACCATAACCCTTACCATAACCCCAACCTTAACCCAAACCATAACCCCAACCCCGAACAATAAACCTAACCTAAACCATAACCCTAACCATAAACCCAACCATAACCATAAACCAAACCATCACCATAACCCAAACCATCACCATAACCCCTAACAATAACCCTAACCCTAACCCAAACCATAACCCCAACCCCTAACAATAACTCTAACCCAAACCATAACCATAACAGTAACCATAACCCAAACCATAACCCCTAACAATAACCCTAACCCAAACCATAACCCCAACCACAAACAATAACCTAACCCAACCCATAACCCCAACCACAAACAATAACCTAACCCAACCCATAACCCCAACCACAAACAATAACCTAACCCAACCCATAACCATAACCCAAAACATAACCCCTAGCAATAACCCTAACCCAAACCATAACCCCAACCCCTAACAATAACCCTAACCTAAACCATAACCCCAACCCCTAACAATAACCCTAACCCAAACCATAACCCCAACCATAACCAAAACCCAAACCATAACCCCTAATCCCTTAAGATAACCCTAACCCAAACCATAACCCCAACCCCAAACAATAACCCTAACCTAAACCATAACCCCAACCATAACCCAAACCATAACCCCTAACTTCTAACAATAACCCTAACCCAAACCCCTAACAAGAACCCTAACCCAAACCATAATCCCATCCATAGCCATAACCCCAACCATAACCATAACCCAAACCGTAACCCCAAACCCCTAACAATAACCCTAACCCAAACCATAACCCGAACCCAAACCATAACCCAAACCATAACCCAAACCATAACCAACACCATAACCCAAACCATAACCCAAACCATAACCCAAACCATAACCCAAACCATAACCCAAACCATAACCCAAACCATAACCCAAACCATAACCCAAACCATAACCCAAACCATAACCCTAACCCAAACCATAACCCCAACCATAACCAGATTCCCAACCATAACCAGATTCCCAACCATAACCATAACCCCAACCAAAACCATATTCCCAACCATAGCCATAACCCCAACCATAACCCCCACCATAACCATAACCCCAACCATAACCCCAACCATAACCCCAACCCTAACCCAAACCATAACCCCTAACCCAAAACAATATCCCTAACCCAAACCATAACCCCTTACAATAACCCTAACCCAAACCATAACCCCAACCATAACCATAACCCAAACTATAACCATAACCATAACCCAAACTATAACCATAACCATAACCCAAACCATAACACCCAACCCCCAACAATAACCCTAACCCAAACCATAATCCCATCCATAACCATAACCCCAAAAATAACCATAACCCAAACCATAACCCCTAAATCCTAAAAATAACGCTAACCCAAACCATAACCCCAACCATAACCCCAACCATAACCGTAAACCAAACCATAACGCCTAAACCCTAACAATAACCCTAACACAAACTATTACCCCAACCCCTAACAATAACCCTAACCCAAACCATAATCCCATCCATAACAGTAACCCCAACAATAACCATAACCCAAACCATAACCCCTAACCCCTAAAAATAACGCTAACCCAAACCATAACCCCAACCATAACCTTAACCATAACCGTAAACCAAACCATAACCCCTAAACCCTAACAATAACCCTAACACAAACTATTACCCCAACCCCTAACAATAACCCTAACCCAAACCATTATCCCATCCATAACCATAACCCCAACAATAACCATAACCCAAACCATAACCCCTAACCCCTAAAAATAACACTAACCCAAACCATAACCCCAACCATAACCTTAACAATAACCATAAACCAAACCATAACCCCTAAACCCTAACAATAACCCTAACACAAACTATTACCCCAACGCCTAACAATAACCCTAACCCAAACCATAACCCCAACGCCAAACAATAACCTTAACCCAAACCATAACCCCAACCCCTAACAATAAACCTAACCTAAACCATAACCCTAACCATAACCCCAACCTTAACCCAAACCATAACCCCAACCATAACCTTAACAATAACCATAAACCAAACCATAACCCCTAAACCCTAACAATAACCCTAACACAAACTATTACCCCAACGCCTAACAATAACCCTAACCCAAACCATAACCCCAACGCCAAACAATAACCTTAACCCAAACCATAACCCCAACCCCTAACAATAAACCTAACCTAAACCATAACCCTTACCATAACCCCAACCTTAACCCAAACCATAACCCCAACCCCGAACAATAAACCTAACCTAAACCATAACCCTAACCATAAACCCAACCATAACCATAAACCAAACCATCACCATAACCCAAACCATCACCATAACCCCTAACAATAACCCTAACCCTAACCCAAACCATAACCCCAACCCCTAACAATAACTCTAACCCAAACCATAACCATAACAGTAACCATAACCCAAACCATAACCCCTAACAATAACCCTAACCCAAACCATAACCCCAACCACAAACAATAACCTAACCCAACCCATAACCCCAACCACAAACAATAACCTAACCCAACCCATAACCCCAACCACAAACAATAACCTAACCCAACCCATAACCCCAACCACAAACAATAACCTAACCCAACCCATAACCATAACCCAAAACATAACCCCTAGCAATAACCCTAACCCAAACCATAACCCCAACCCCTAACAATAACCCTAACCTAAACCATAACCCCAACCCCTAACAATAACCCTAACCCAAACCATAACCCCAACCATAACCAAAACCCAAACCATAACCCCTAATCCCTTAAGATAACCCTAACCCAAACCATAACCCCAACCCCAAACAATAACCCTAACCTAAACCATAACCCCAACCATAACCCAAACCATAACCCCTAACTTCTAACAATAACCCTAACCCAAACCCCTAACAAGAACCCTAACCCAAACCATAATCCCATCCATAGCCATAACCCCAACCATAACCATAACCCAAACCGTAACCCCAAACCCCTAACAATAACCCTAACCCAAACCATAACCCGAACCCAAACCATAACCCAAACCATAACCCAAACCATAACCAACACCATAACCCAAACCATAACCCAAACCATAACCCAAACCATAACCCAAACCATAACCCAAACCATAACCCAAACCATAACCCAAACCATAACCCTAACCCAAACCATAACCCCAACCATAACCAGATTCCCAACCATAACCAGATTCCCAACCATAACCATAACCCCAACCAAAACCATATTCCCAACCATAGCCATAACCCCAACCATAACCCCCACCATAACCATAACCCCAACCATAACCCCAACCATAACCCCAACCCTAACCCAAACCATAACCCCTAACCCAAAACAATATCCCTAACCCAAACCATAACCCCTTACAATAACCCTAACCCAAACCATAACCCCAACCATAACCATAACCCAAACTATAACCATAACCATAACCCAAACTATAACCATAACCATAACCCAAACCATAACACCCAACCCCCAACAATAACCCTAACCCAAACCATAATCCCATCCATAACCATAACCCCAAAAATAACCATAACCCAAACCATAACCCCTAAATCCTAAAAATAACGCTAACCCAAACCATAACCCCAACCATAACCCCAACCATAACCGTAAACCAAACCATAACGCCTAAACCCTAACAATAACCCTAACACAAACTATTACCCCAACCCCTAACAATAACCCTAACCCAAACCATAATCCCATCCATAACAGTAACCCCAACAATAACCATAACCCAAACCATAATCCCATCCATAACCATAACCCCAAAAATAACCATAACCCAAACCATAACCCCTAAATCCTAAAAATAACGCTAACCCAAACCATAACCCCAACCATAACCCCAACCATAACCGTAAACCAAACCATAACGCCTAAACCCTAACAATAACCCTAACACAAACTATTACCCCAACCCCTAACAATAACCCTAACCCAAACCATAATCCCATCCATAACAGTAACCCCAACAATAACCATAACCCAAACCATAACCCCTAACCCCTAAAAATAACGCTAACCCAAACCATAACCCCAACCATAACCTTAACCATAACCGTAAACCAAACCATAACCCCTAAACCCTAACAATAACCCTAACACAAACTATTACCCCAACCCCTAACAATAACCCTAACCCAAACCATTATCCCATCCATAACCATAACCCCAACAATAACCATAACCCAAACCATAACCCCTAACCCCTAAAAATAACACTAACCCAAACCATAACCCCAACCATAACCTTAACAATAACCATAAACCAAACCATAACCCCTAAACCCTAACAATAACCCTAACACAAACTATTACCCCAACGCCTAACAATAACCCTAACCCAAACCATAACCCCAACGCCAAACAATAACCTTAACCCAAACCATAACCCCAACCCCTAACAATAAACCTAACCTAAACCATAACCCTAACCATAACCCCAACCTTAACCCAAACCATAACCCCAACCATAACCTTAACAATAACCATAAACCAAACCATAACCCCTAAACCCTAACAATAACCCTAACACAAACTATTACCCCAACGCCTAACAATAACCCTAACCCAAACCATAACCCCAACGCCAAACAATAACCTTAACCCAAACCATAACCCCAACCCCTAACAATAAACCTAACCTAAACCATAACCCTTACCATAACCCCAACCTTAACCCAAACCATAACCCCAACCCCGAACAATAAACCTAACCTAAACCATAACCCTAACCATAAACCCAACCATAACCATAAACCAAACCATCACCATAACCCAAACCATCACCATAACCCCTAACAATAACCCTAACCCTAACCCAAACCATAACCCCAACCCCTAACAATAACTCTAACCCAAACCATAACCATAACAGTAACCATAACCCAAACCATAACCCCTAACAATAACCCTAACCCAAACCATAACCCCAACCACAAACAATAACCTAACCCAACCCATAACCCCAACCACAAACATTAACCTAACCCAACCCATAACCCCAACCACAAACAATAACCTAACCCAACCCATAACCATAACCCAAAACATAACCCCTAGCAATAACCCTAACCCAAACCATAACCCCAACCCCTAACAATAACCCTAACCTAAACCATAACCCCAACCCCTAACAATAACCCTAACCCAAACCATAACCCCAACCATAACCAAAACCCAAACCATAACCCCTAATCCCTTAAGATAACCCTAACCCAAACCATAACCCCAACCCCAAACAATAACCCTAACCTAAACCATAACCCCAACCATAACCCAAACCATAACCCCTAACTTCTAACAATAACCCTAACCCAAACCCCTAACAAGAACCCTAACCCAAACCATAATCCCATCCATAGCCATAACCCCAACCATAACCATAACCCAAACCGTAACCCCAAACCCCTAACAATAACCCTAACCCAAACCATAACCCGAACCCAAACCATAACCCAAACCATAACCCAAACCATAACCAACACCATAACCCAAACCATAACCCAAACCATAACCCAAACCATAACCCAAACCATAACCCAAACCATAACCCAAACCATAACCCAAACCATAACCCTAACCCAAACCATAACCCCAACCATAACCAGATTCCCAACCATAACCAGATTCCCAACCATAACCATAACCCCAACCAAAACCATATTCCCAACCATAGCCATAACCCCAACCATAACCCCCACCATAACCATAACCCCAACCATAACCCCAACCATAACCCCAACCCTAACCCAAACCATAACCCCTAACCCAAAACAATATCCCTAACCCAAACCATAACCCCTTACAATAACCCTAACCCAAACCATAACCCCAACCATAACCATAACCCAAACTATAACCATAACCATAACCCAAACTATAACCATAACCATAACCCAAACCATAACACCCAACCCCCAACAATAACCCTAACCCAAACCATAATCCCATCCATAACCATAACCCCAAAAATAACCATAACCCAAACCATAACCCCTAAATCCTAAAAATAACGCTAACCCAAACCATAACCCCAACCATAACCCCAACCATAACCGTAAACCAAACCATAACGCCTAAACCCTAACAATAACCCTAACACAAACTATTACCCCAACCCCTAACAATAACCCTAACCCAAACCATAATCCCATCCATAACAGTAACCCCAACAATAACCATAACCCAAACCATAACCCCTAACCCCTAAAAATAACGCTAACCCAAACCATAACCCCAACCATAACCTTAACCATAACCGTAAACCAAACCATAACCCCTAAACCCTAACAATAACCCTAACACAAACTATTACCCCAACCCCTAACAATAACCCTAACCCAAACCATTATCCCATCCATAACCATAACCCCAACAATAACCATAACCCAAACCATAACCCCTAACCCCTAAAAATAACACTAACCCAAACCATAACCCCAACCATAACCTTAACAATAACCATAAACCAAACCATAACCCCTAAACCCTAACAATAACCCTAACACAAACTATTACCCCAACGCCTAACAATAACCCTAACCCAAACCATAACCCCAACGCCAAACAATAACCTTAACCCAAACCATAACCCCAACCCCTAACAATAAACCTAACCTAAACCATAACCCTAACCATAACCCTAACCATAACCCCAACCTTAACCCAAACCATAACCCCAACCATAACCTTAACAATAACCATAAACCAAACCATAACCCCTAAACCCTAACAATAACCCTAACACAAACTATTACCCCAACGCCTAACAATAACCCTAACCCAAACCATAACCCCAACGCCAAACAATAACCTTAACCCAAACCATAACCCCAACCCCTAACAATAAACCTAACCTAAACCATAACCCTAACCATAACCCCAACCTTAACCCAAACCATAACCCCAACCCCGAACAATAAACCTAACCTAAACCATAACCCTAACCATAAACCCAACCATAACCATAAACCAAACCATCACCATAACCCAAACCATCACCATAACCCCTAACAATAACCCTAACCCTAACCCAAACCATAACCCCAACCCCTAACAATAACTCTAACCCAAACCATAACCATAACAGTAACCATAACCCAAACCATAACCCCTAACAATAACCCTAACCCAAACCATAACCCCAACCACAAACAATAACCTAACCCAACCCATAACCCCAACCACAAACAATAACCTAACCCAACCCATAACCCCAACCACAAACAATAACCTAACCCAACCCATAACCATAACCCAAAACATAACCCCTAGCAATAACCCTAACCCAAACCATAACCCCAACCCCTAACAATAACCCTAACCTAAACCATAACCCCAACCATAACCATAACCATAACCCAAAACATAACCCCTAACTCCCAACATTAACCCTAAACCAAACCATAACTCCAACCCCTAACAATAACCCTAACCCAAACCATAACCCCAACCATAACCAAAACCCCAACCATAACGCCTAATCCCTTAAAATAACCCTAACCCAAACCATAACCCCAACCCCTAACAATAACCCTAACCTAAACCATAACCCCAACCATAACCCAAACCATAACGCCTAATCCCTTAAGATAACCCTAACCCAAACCATAACCCCAACCCCTAACAATAACCCTAACCTAAACCATAACCCTAACCTAAACCATAACCCCAACCATAACCCAAACCATAACCCCTAACTTCTAACAATAACCCTAACCCAAACCCCTAACAAGAACCCTAACCCAAACCATAATCCCATCCATAGCCATAACCCCAACCATAACCATAACCCAAACCATAACCCAAACCATAACCCAAACCATAACCCAAACCATAACCCAAACCATAACCCTAACCCAAACCATACCCCAACCATAACCAGATTCCCAACCATAACCATAACCCACACCAAAACCATATTCCCAACCATAGCCATAACCCCAACCATAACCCCAACCATAACCATAACCATAACCCCAACCATAACCCCAACCCTAACCCAAACCATAACCCCTAACCCAAAACAATATCCCTAACCCAAACCATAACCCCTTACAATAACCCTAACCCAAACCATAACCCCAACCATAACCATAACCCAAACCATAACCATAACCCAAACCATAACCATAACCCAAACCATAACACCCAACCCCCAACAATAACCCAAACCATAATCCCATCCATAACCATAACCCCAACAATAACCATAACCCAAACCATAACCCCTAAATCCTAAAAATAACGCTAACCCAAACCATAACCCCAACCATAACCCCAACCCTAACCTTAACCATAACCGTAAACCAAACCATAACGCCTAAACCCTAACAATAACCCTAACACAAACTATTACCCCAACCCCTAACAATAACCCTAACCCAAACCATAATCCCATCCATAACAGTAACCCCAACAATAACCATAACCCAAACCATAACCCCTAACCCCTAAAAATAACGCTAACCCAAACCATAACCCCAACCATAACCTTAACCATAACCGTAAACCAAACCATAACCCCTAAACCCTAACAATAACCCTAACACAAACTATTACCCCAACCCCTAACAATAACCCTAACCCAAACCATTATCCCATCCATAACCATAACCCCAACAATAACCATAACCCAAACCATAACCCCTAACCCCTAAAAATAACACTAACCCAAACCATAACCCCAACCATAACCTTAACAATAACCATAAACCAAACCATAACCCCTAAACCCTAACAATTACCCTAACACAAACTATTACCCCAACGCCTAACAATAACCCTAACCCAAACCATAACCCCAACGCCAAACAATAACCTTAACCCAAACCATTACCCCAACCCCTAACAATAAACCCAACCTAAACCATAACCCTAACCATAACCCCAACCTTAACCCAAACCATAACCCCAACCTTAACCCAAACCATAACCCCAACCATAACCTTAACAATAACCATAAACCAAACCATAACCCCTAAACCCTAACAATAACCCTAACACAAACTATTACCCCAACGCCTAACAATAACCCTAACCCAAACCATAACCCCAACGCCAAACAATAACCTTAACCCAAACCATAACCCCAACCCCTAACAATAAACCTAACCTAAACCATAACCCTAACCATAACCCCAACCTTAACCCAAACCATAACCCCAACCCCGAACAATAAACCTAACCTAAACCATAACCCTAACCATAACCCCAACCATAACCAGATTCCCAACCATAACCATAACCCCAACCAAAACCATATTCCCAACCATAGCCATAACTCCAACCATATCCCCAACCATAACCATAACCCTAACCGATAACCCCAACCATAACCCCAACCATAATCTTAACCATAAACCAAACCATAACCCCTTATCCCTTACAATAACCCTAACCTAAACCATAACCCCAACCATAACCCAAACCATAACCCCTAACCCCTAACAATAACCCTAACCCAAACCCCTAACAAGAACCCTAACCCAAACCATAACCCCTTATCCCTTACAATAACCCTAACCCAAACCATAACCCCAACCCCTAACAATAACCCTAACCTAAACCATAACCCCAACCATAACATAACCCAAACCATAACCCCTAACCCCTAACAATAACCCTAACCCAAACCCCTAACAAGAACCCTAACCCAAACCATAACCCCTTATCCCTTACAATAACCCTAACCCAAACCATAACCCCTAACCCCTAACAATAACCCTAACCCAAACCCCTAACAAGAACCCTAACCCAAACCATAACCCCTAACCCCTAACAATAACCCTAACCCAAACCCCTAACAAGAACCCTAACCCAACCCATAATCCCATCCATAGCCATAACCCAAACCATAACCATAACCCAAACCATAACCATAACCCAAACCATAACCATAACCCAAACCATAACCCCCAACCCCTAACAATAACCCTAACCCAAACCATAACCCGAACCCAAACCATAACCCAAACAATAACCCTAACCCAAACCATAACCCTAACCCAAACCATAACCCCAACCATAACCATAACCCAAACCATAACCCCCAAACCATAACCCCCAAACCATAACCTCCAACCCCTAACAATAACCCTAACCCAAACCACAACCCGAACCCAAACCATAACCCAAACCATAACCCAAACCATAACCCAAACCATAACCCAAACCATAACCCAAACCATAACCCAAACCATAACCCAAACCATAACCCAAACCATAACCATAACCCAAACCATAACCCCTAACCCCTAACAATAACCCTAACCCAAACCCCTAACAAGAACCCTAACCCAAACCATAATCCCATCCATAGCCATAACCCCAACCATAACCCAAACCATAACCCCCAACCCCTAACAATAACCCTAACCAAAACCATAACCCGAACCCAAACCATAACCCAAACAATAACCCTAACCCAAACCATAACCCCAACCATAACCATAACCCAAACCATAACCCCCAACCCCTAACAATAACCCTAACCCAAACCATAACCCTAACCCAAACCATAACCATAACCCCAACCCCTAACAATAACCCTAACCCAAACCATAACCATAACCCCTAACAATAACCCTAACCCAAACCATAACCCCAACCCCTAACAAAACCCTAACCTAAACCATAACCCCAACCATAATCATAACCCAAACCATAACCATAACCCAAAACATAACCCCTAACCCCTAACAATACCCCTTAACCAAACCATAACCCCAACCCCTAACAATAACCCTAACCCAAACCCCTAACAAGAACCCTAACCCAAACCATAACCCCTTATCCCTTACAATAACCCTAACCCAAACCATAACCCCAACCCCTAACAATAACCCTAACCTAAACCATAACCCCAACCATAACATAACCCAAACCATAACCCCTAACCCCTAACAATAACCCTAACCCAAACCCCTAACAAGAACCCTAACCCAAACCATAACCCCTTATCCCTTACAATAACCATAACCCAAACCATAACCCCTAACCCCTAACAATAACCCTAACCCAAACCCCTAACAAGAACCCTAACCCAACCCATAATCCCATCCATAGCCATAACCCAAACCATAACCATAACCCAAACCATAACCCCCAACCCCTAACAATAACCCTAACCCAAACCATAACCCGAACCCAAACCATAACCCAAACAATAACCCTAACCATAACCCCAACCATAACCATAAACCAAACCATCACCATAACCCAAACCATCACCATAACCCCTAACAATAACCCTAACCCAAACCATAACCTCAACCCCTAACAATAACTCTAACCCAAACCATAACCATAACCCTAACAGTAACCATAACCCAAACCATAACCCCTAACAATAACCCTAACCCAAACCATAACCCCAACCCCTAACCCCAACCATAACCCCAACCATAACCCCAACCATAACCCCAACCATAACCCCAACCATAACCCCAACACTTACCCAAACCATAACCCCTAACCCCTAACAATATCCCTAACCCAAACCATAACCCCTAACAATAACCCTAACCCAAACCATAACCCAAACCATAACCATAACCCAAACCATAACCATAACCCAAACCATAACACCCAACCCCCAACAATAACCCTAACCCAAACCATAATTCCATCCATAACCATAACCCCAACCATAACCCCTAACACCTAAAAATAACGCTAACCCAAACCATAACCCCAACCATAACCTTAACCATAACCGTAAACCAAACCATAACCCCAACCATAACCTTAACCATAACCGTAAACCAAACCATAACCCCTAAACCCTAACAATAACCCTAACACAAACTATTACCCCAACGCCTAACAATAACCCTAACCCAAACCATAACCCCAACGCCAAACAATAACCTTAACCCAAACCATAACCCCAACCACTAACAATAAACCTAACCTCAACCATAACCCTAACCCCAACCATAACCATAAACCAAACCATCACCATAACCCAAACCATCACCATAACCCCTAACAATAACCCGAACCCAAACCATAACCCCAACCCCTAACAATAACTCTAACCCAAACCATAACCATAACCCTAACAGTAACCATAACCCAAACCATAACCCCTAGCAATAACCCTAACCCAAACCATAACCCCAACCCCTAACAATAACCCTAACCCAAACCATAACCCAAACCATAACCCAAACCATAACCCAAACCATAACCCAAACCATAACCCAAACCATAACCCAAACCATAACCCAAACCATAACCATAACCCCAACCATAACCATAACCCAAACCATAACCCCTAACAATAACCCTAACCCAAACCATAACCCCAACCCCTAACAATAACCCTAACCTAAACCATAACCCCAACCATAACCATAACCATAACCCAAAACATAACCCCTAACTCCCAACATTAACCCTAAACCAAACCATAACTCCAACCCCTAACAATAACCCTAACCCAAACCATAACCCCAACCATAACCAAAACCCAAACCATAACCCCTAATCCCTTAAGATAACCCTAACCCAAACCATAACCCCAACCCCAAACAATAACCCTAACCTAAACCATAACCCCAACCATAACCCAAACCATAACCCCTAACTTCTAACAATAACCCTAACCCAAACCCCTAACAAGAACCCTAACCCAAACCATAATCCCATCCATAGCCATAACCCCAACCATAACCATAACCCAAACCGTAACCCCAAACCCCTAACAATAACCCTAACCCAAACCATAACCCGAACCCAAACCATAACCCAAACTATAACCCAAACCATAACCAAAACCATAACCCAAACCATAACCCAAACCATAACCCAAACCATAACCCAAACCATAACCCTAACCCAAACCATAACCCCAACCATAACCAGATTCCCAACCATAACCAGATTCCCAACCATAACCATAACCCCAACCAAAACCATATTCCCAACCATAGCCATAACCCCAACCATAACCCCCACCATAACCATAACCCCAACCATAACCCCAACCATAACCCCAACCCTAACCCAAACCATAACCCCTAACCCAAAACAATATCCCTAACCCAAACCATAACCCCTTACAATAACCCTAACCCAAACCATAACCCCAACCATAACCATAACCCAAACTATAACCATAACCATAACCCAAACCATAACACCCAACCCCCAACAATAACCCTAACCCAAACCATAATCCCATCCATAACCATAACCCCAAAAATAACCATAACCCAAACCATAACCCCTAAATCCTAAAAATAACGCTAACCCAAACCATAACCCCAACCATAACCCCAACCATAACCGTAAACCAAACCATAACGCCTAAACCCTAACAATAACCCTAACACAAACTATTACCCCAAACCCCTAACAATAACCCTAACCCAAACCATAATCCCATCCATAACAGTAACCCCAACAATAACCATAACCCAAACCATAACCCCTAACCCCTAAAAATAACGCTAACCCAAACCATAACCCCAACCATAACCTTAACCATAACCGTAAACCAAACCATAACCCCTAAACCCTAACAATAACCCTAACACAAACTATTACCCCAACCCCTAACAATAACCCTAACCCAAACCATTATCCCATCCATAACCATAACCCCAACAATAACCATAACCCAAACCATAACCCCTAACCCCTAAAAATAACACTAACCCAAACCATAACCCCAACCATAACCTTAACAATAACCATAAACCAAACCATAACCCCTAAACCCTAACAATAACCCTAACACAAACTATTACCCCAACGCCTAACAATAACCCTAACCCAAACCATAACCCCAACGCCAAACAATAACCTTAACCCAAACCATAACCCCAACCCCTAACAATAAACCTAACCTTAACCATAACCCTAACCATAACCCCAACCTTAACCCAAACCATAACCCCAACCATAACCTTAACAATAACCATAAACCAAACCATAACCCCTAAACCCTAACAATAACCCTAACACAAACTATTACCCCAACGCCTAACAATAACCCTAACCCAAACCATAACCCCAACGCCAAACAATAACCTTAACCCAAACCATAACCCCAACCCCTAACAATAAACCTAACCTAAACCATAACCCTAACCATAACCCCAACCTTAACCCAAACCATAACCCCAACCCCGAACAATAAACCTAACCTAAACCATAACCCTAACCATAAACCCAACCATAACCATAAACCAAACCATCACCATAACCCAAACCATCACCATAACCCCTAACAATAACCCTAACCCTAACCCAAACCATAACCCCAACCCCTAACAATAACTCTAACCCAAACCATAACCATAACAGTAACCATAACCCAAACCATAACCCCTAACAATAACCCTAACCCAAACCATAACCCCAACCACAAACAATAACCTAACCCAACCCATAACCCCAACCACAAACAATAACCTAACCCAACCCATAACCCCAACCACAAACAATAACCTAACCCAACCCATAACCATAACCCAAAACATAACCCCTAGCAATAACCCTAACCCAAACCATAACCCCAACCCCTAACAATAACCCTAACCTAAACCATAACCCCAACCATAACCATAACCATAACCCAAAACATAACCCCTAACTCCCAACATTAACCCTAAACCAAACCATAACTCCAACCCCTAACAATAACCCTAACCCAAACCATAACCCCAACCATAACCAAAACCCAAACCATAACGCCTAATCCCTTAAGATAACCCTAACCCAAACCATAACCCCAACCCCTAACAATAACCCTAACCTAAACCATAACCCCAACCATAACCCAAACCATAACGCCTAATCCCTTAAGATAACCCTAACCCAAACCATAACCCCAACCCCTAACAATAACCCTAACCTAAACCATAACCCTAACCTAAACCATAACCCCAACCATAACCCAAACCATAACCCCTAACTTCTAACAATAACCCTAACCCAAACCCCTAACAAGAACCCTAACCCAAACCATAATCCCATCCATAGCCATAACCCCAACCATAACCATAACCCAAACCATAACCCAAACCATAACCCAAACCATAACCCAAACCATAACCCTAACCCAAACCATACCCCAACCATAACCAGATTCCCAACCATAACCATAACCCACACCAAAACCATATTCCCAACCATAGCCATAACCCCAACCATAACCCCAACCATAACCATAACCATAACCCCAACCATAACCCCAACCCTAACCCACACCAAAACCATATTCCCAACCATAGCCATAACCCCAACCATAACCCCAACCATAACCATAACCATAACCCCAACCATAACCCCAACCATAACCCCAACCCTAACCCAAACCATAACCCCTAACCCAAAACAATATCCCTAACCCAAACCATAACCCCTTACAATAACCCTAACCCAAACCATAACCCCAACCATAACCATAACCCAAACCATAACCATAACCCAAACCATAACACCCAACCCCCAACAATAACCCAAACCATAATCCCATCCATAACCATAACCCCAACAATAACCATAACCCAAACCATAACCCCTAAATCCTAAAAATAACGCTAACCCAAACCATAACCCCAACCATAACCCCAACCATAACCGTAACCATAACCGTAAACCAAACCATAACGCCTAAACCCTAACAATAACCCTAACACAAACTATTACCCCAACCCCTAACAATAACCCTAACCCAAACCATAATCCCATCCATAACAGTAACCCCAACAATAACCATAACCCAAACCATAACCCCTAACCCCTAAAAATAACGCTAACCCAAACCATAACCCCAACCATAACCTTAACCATAACCGTAAACCAAACCATAACCCCTAAACCCTAACAATAACCCTAACACAAACTATTACCCCAACCCCTAACAATAACCCTAACCCAAACCATTATCCCATCCATAACCATAACCCCAACAATAACCATAACCCAAACCATAACCCCTAACCCCTAAAAATAACACTAACCCAAACCATAACCCCAACCATAACCTTAACAATAACCATAAACCAAACCATAACCCCTAAACCCTAACAATTACCCTAACACAAACTATTACCCCAACGCCTAACAATAACCCTAACCCAAACCATAACCCCAACGCCAAACAATAACCTTAACCCAAACCATAACCCCAACCCCTAACAATAAACCTAACCTAAACCATAACCCTAACCATAACCCCAACCTTAACCCAAACCATAACCCCAACCATAACCTTAACAATAACCATAAACCAAACCATAACCCCTAAACCCTAACAATAACCCTAACACAAACTATTACCCCAACGCCTAACAATAACCCTAACCCAAACCATAACCCCAACGCCAAACAATAACCTTAACCCAAACCATAACCCCAACCCCTAACAATAAACCTAACCTTAACCATAACCCTAACCATAACCCCAACCTTAACCCAAACCATAACCCCAACCATAACCTTAACAATAACCATAAACCAAACCATAACCCCTAAACCCTAACAATAACCCTAACACAAACTATTACCCCAACGCCTAACAATAACCCTAACCCAAACCATAACCCCAACGCCAAACAATAACCTTAACCCAAACCATAACCCCAACCCCTAACAATAAACCTAACCTAAACCATAACCCTAACCATAACCCCAACCTTAACCCAAACCATAACCCCAACCCCGAACAATAAACCTAACCTAAACCATAACCCTAACCATAAACCCAACCATAACCATAAACCAAACCATCACCATAACCCAAACCATCACCATAACCCCTAACAATAACCCTAACCCTAACCCAAACCATAACCCCAACCCCTAACAATAACTCTAACCCAAACCATAACCATAACAGTAACCATAACCCAAACCATAACCCCTAACAATAACCCTAACCCAAACCATAACCCCAACCACAAACAATAACCTAACCCAACCCATAACCCCAACCACAAACAATAACCTAACCCAACCCATAACCCCAACCACAAACAATAACCTAACCCAACCCATAACCATAACCCAAAACATAACCCCTAGCAATAACCCTAACCCAAACCATAACCCCAACCCCTAACAATAACCCTAACCTAAACCATAACCCCAACCATAACCATAACCATAACCCAAAACATAACCCCTAACTCCCAACATTAACCCTAAACCAAACCATAACTCCAACCCCTAACAATAACCCTAACCCAAACCATAACCCCAACCATAACCAAAACCCAAACCATAACGCCTAATCCCTTAAGATAACCCTAACCCAAACCATAACCCCAACCCCTAACAATAACCCTAACCTAAACCATAACCCCAACCATAACCCAAACCATAACGCCTAATCCCTTAAGATAACCCTAACCCAAACCATAACCCCAACCCCTAACAATAACCCTAACCTAAACCATAACCCTAACCTAAACCATAACCCCAACCATAACCCAAACCATAACCCCTAACTTCTAACAATAACCCTAACCCAAACCCCTAACAAGAACCCTAACCCAAACCATAATCCCATCCATAGCCATAACCCCAACCATAACCATAACCCAAACCATAACCCAAACCATAACCCAAACCATAACCCAAACCATAACCCAAACCATAACCCTAACCCAAACCATACCCCAACCATAACCAGATTCCCAACCATAACCATAACCCACACCAAAACCATATTCCCAACCATAGCCATAACCCCAACCATAACCCCAACCATAACCATAACCATAACCCCAACCATAACCCCAACCCTAACCCACACCAAAACCATATTCCCAACCATAGCCATAACCCCAACCATAACCCCAACCATAACCATAACCATAACCCCAACCATAACCCCAACCATAACCCCAACCCTAACCCAAACCATAACCCCTAACCCAAAACAATATCCCTAACCCAAACCATAACCCCTTACAATAACCCTAACCCAAACCATAACCCCAACCATAACCATAACCCAAACCATAACCATAACCCAAACCATAACACCCAACCCCCAACAATAACCCAAACCATAATCCCATCCATAACCATAACCCCAACAATAACCATAACCCAAACCATAACCCCTAAATCCTAAAAATAATGCTAACCCAAACCATAACCCCAACCATAACCCCAACCATAACCGTAACCATAACCGTAAACCAAACCATAACGCCTAAACCCTAACAATAACCCTAACACAAACTATTACCCCAACCCCTAACAATAACCCTAACCCAAACCATAATCCCATCCATAACAGTAACCCCAACAATAACCATAACCCAAACCATAACCCCTAACCCCTAAAAATAACGCTAACCCAAACCATAACCCCAACCATAACCTTAACCATAACCGTAAACCAAACCATAACCCCTAAACCCTAACAATAACCCTAACACAAACTATTACCCCAACCCCTAACAATAACCCTAACCCAAACCATTATCCCATCCATAACCATAACCCCAACAATAACCATAACCCAAACCATAACCCCTAACCCCTAAAAATAACACTAACCCAAACCATAACCCCAACCATAACCTTAACAATAACCATAAACCAAACCATAACCCCTAAACCCTAACAATTACCCTAACACAAACTATTACCCCAACGCCTAACAATAACCCTAACCCAAACCATAACCCCAACGCCAAACAATAACCTTAACCCAAACCATAACCCCAACCCCTAACAATAAACCTAACCTAAACCATAACCCTAACCATAACCCCAACCTTAACCCAAACCATAACCCCAACCATAACCTTAACAATAACCATAAACCAAACCATAACCCCTAAACCCTAACAATAACCCTAACACAAACTATTACCCCAACGCCTAACAATAACCCTAACCCAAACCATAACCCCAACGCCAAACAATAACCTTAACCCAAACCATAACCCCAACCCCTAACAATAAACCTAACCTAAACCATAACCCTAACCATAACCCCAACCTTAACCCAAACCATAACCCCAACCCCGAACAATAAACCTAACCTAAACCATAACCCTAACCATAAACCCAACCATAACCATAAACCAAACCATCACCATAACCCAAACCATCACCATAACCCCTAACAATAACCCTAACCCTAACCCAAACCATAACCCCAACCCCTAACAATAACTCTAACCCAAACCATAACCATAACAGTAACCATAACCCAAACCATAACCCCTAACAATAACCCTAACCCAAACCATAACCCCAACCACAAACAATAACCTAACCCAACCCATAACCCCAACCACAAACAATAACCTAACCCAACCCATAACCCCAACCACAAACAATAACCTAACCCAACCCATAACCATAACCCAAAACATAACCCCTAGCAATAACCCTAACCCAAACCATAACCCCAACCCCTAACAATAACCCTAACCTAAACCATAACCCCAACCATAACCATAACCATAACCCAAAACATAACCCCTAACTCCCAACATTAACCCTAAACCAAACCATAACTCCAACCCCTAACAATAACCCTAACCCAAACCATAACCCCAACCATAACCAAAACCCAAACCATAACGCCTAATCCCTTAAGATAACCCTAACCCAAACCATAACCCCAACCCCTAACAATAACCCTAACCTAAACCATAACCCCAACCATAACCCAAACCATAACGCCTAATCCCTTAAGATAACCCTAACCCAAACCATAACCCCAACCCCTAACAATAACCCTAACCTAAACCATAACCCTAACCTAAACCATAACCCCAACCATAACCCAAACCATAACCCCTAACTTCTAACAATAACCCTAACCCAAACCCCTAACAAGAACCCTAACCCAAACCATAATCCCATCCATAGCCATAACCCCAACCATAACCATAACCCAAACCATAACCCAAACCATAACCCAAACCATAACCCAAACCATAACCCAAACCATAACCCAAACCATAACCCAAACCATAACCCTAACCCAAACCATACCCCAACCATAACCAGATTCCCAACCATAACCATAACCCACACCAAAACCATATTCCCAACCATAGCCATAACCCCAACCATAACCCCAACCATAACCATAACCATAACCCCAACCATAACCCCAACCATAACCCCAACCCTAACCCAAACCATAACCCCTAACCCAAAACAATATCCCTAACCCAAACCATAACCCCTTACAATAACCCTAACCCAAACCATAACCCCAACCATAACCATAACCCAAACCATAACCATAACCCAAACCATAACACCCAACCCCCAACAATAACCCAAACCATAATCCCATCCATAACCATAACCCCAACAATAACCATAACCCAAACCATAACCCCTAAATCCTAAAAATAACGCTAACCCAAACCATAACCCCAACCATAACCCCAACCATAACCTTAACCATAACCGTAAACCAAACCATAACGCCTAAACCCTAACAATAACCCTAACACAAACTATTACCCCAACCCCTAACAATAACCCTAACCCAAACCATAATCCCATCCATAACAGTAACCCCAACAATAACCATAACCCAAACCATAACCCCTAACCCCTAAAAATAACGCTAACCCAAACCATAACCCCAACCATAACCTTAACCATAACCGTAAACCAAACCATAACCCCTAAACCCTAACAATAACCCTAACACAAACTATTACCCCAACCCCTAACAATAACCCTAACCCAAACCATTATCCCATCCATAACCATAACCCCAACAATAACCATAACCCAAACCATAACCCCTAACCCCTAAAAATAACACTAACCCAAACCATAACCCCAACCATAACCTTAACAATAACCATAAACCAAACCATAACCCCTAAACCCTAACAATAACCCTAACACAAACTATTACCCCAACGCCTAACAATAACCCTAACCCAAACCATAACCCCAACGCCAAACAATAACCTTAACCCAAACCATTACCCCAACCCCTAACAATAAACCCAACCTAAACCATAACCCTAACCATAACCCCAACCTTAACCCAAACCATAACCCCAACCTTAACCCAAACCATAACCCCAACCTTAACCCAAACCATAACCCCAACCTTAACCCAAACCATAACCCCAACCATAACCTTAACAATAACCATAAACCAAACCATAACCCCTAAACCCTAACAATAACCCTAACACAAACTATTACCCCAACGCCTAACAATAACCCTAACCCAAACCATAACCCCAACGCCAAACAATAACCTTAACCCAAACCATAACCCCAACCCCTAACAATAAACCTAACCTAAACCATAACCCTAACCATAACCCCAACCTTAACCCAAACCATAACCCCAACCCCGAACAATAAACCTAACCTAAACCATAACCCTAACCATAACCCCAACCATAACCAGATTCCCAACCATAACCATAACCCCAACCAAAACCATATTCCCAACCATAGCCATAACTCCAACCATATCCCCAACCATAACCATAACCCTAACCGATAACCACAACCATAACCCCAACCATAATCTTAACCATAAACCAAACCATAACCCCTTATCCCTTACAATAACCCTAACCCAAACCATAACCCCAACCCCTAACAATAACCCTAACCTAAACCATAACCCCAACCATAACCCAAACCATAACCCCTAACCCCTAACAATAACCCTAACCCAAACCCCTAACAAGAACCCTAACCCAAACCCCTAACAAGAACCCTAACCCAAATCATAACCCCTTATCCCTTACAATAACCCTAACCCAAACCATAACCCCAACCCCTAACAATAACCCTAACCTAAACCATAACCCCAACCATAACATAACCCAAACCATAACCCCTAACCCCTAACAATAACCCTAACCCAAACCCCTAACAAGAACCCTAACCCAAACCATAACCCCTTATCCCTTACAATAACCCTAACCCAAACCATAACCCCTAACCCCTAACAATAACCCTAACCCAAACCCCTAACAAGAACCCTAACCCAACCCATAATCCCATCCATAGCCATAACCCAAACCATAACCATAACCCAAACCATAACCATAACCCAAACCATAACCCCCAACCCCTAACAATAACCCTAACCCAAACCATAACCCGAACCCAAACCATAACCCAAACAATAACCCTAACCCAAACCATAACCCTAACCCAAACCATAACCCCAACCATAACCATAACCCAAACCATAACCCCCAAACCATAACCCCCAAACCATAACCTCCAACCCCTAACAATAACCCTAACCCAAACCATAACCCGAACCCAAACCATAACCCAAACCATAACCCAAACCATAACCCAAACCATAACCATAACCCAAACCATAACCCCTAACCCCTAACAATAACCCTAACCCAAACCCCTAACAAGAACCCTAACCCAAACCATAATCCCATCCATAGCCATAACCCCAACCATAACCCAAACCATAACCCCCAACCCCTAACAATAACCCTAACCAAAACCATAACCCGAACCCAAACCATAACCCAAACAATAACCCTAACCCAAACCATAACCCCAACCATAACCATAACCCAAACCATAACCCCCAACCCCTAACAATAACCCTAACCCAAACCATAACCCTAACCCAAACCATAACAATAACCCCAACCCCTAACAATAACCCTAACCCAAACCATAACCATAACCCCTAACAATAACCCTAACCCAAACCATAACCCCAACCCCTAACAAAACCCTAACCTAAACCATAACCCCAACCATAATCATAACCCAAACCATAACCATAACCCAAAACATAACCCCTAACCCCTAACAATACCCCTTAACCAAACCATAACCCCAACCCCTAACAATAACCCTAACCCAAACCCCTAACAAGAACCCTAACCCAAACCATAACCCCTTATCCCTTACAATAACCCTAACCCAAACCATAACCCCTAACTTCTAACAATAACCCTAACCCAAACCCCTAACAAGAACCCTAACCCAAACCATAATCCCATCCATAGCCATAACCCCAACCATAACCATAACCCAAACCATAACCCAAACCATAACCCAAACCATAACCCAAAACATAACCCAAACCATAACCCTAACCCAAACCATACCCCAACCATAACCAGATTCCCAACCATAACCATAACCCACACCAAAACCATATTCCCAACCATAGCCATAACCCCAACCATAACCCCAACCATAACCATAACCATAACCCCAACCATAACCCCAACCCTAACCCACACCAAAACCATATTCCCAACCATAGCCATAACCCCAACCATAACCCCAACCATAACCATAACCATAACCCCAACCATAACCCCAACCATAACCCCAACCCTAACCCAAACCATAACCCCTAACCCAAAACAATATCCCTAACCCAAACCATAACCCCTTACAATAACCCTAACCCAAACCATAACCCCAACCATAACCATAACCCAAACCATAACCATAACCCAAACCATAACACCCAACCCCCAACAATAACCCAAACCATAATCCCATCCATAACCATAACCCCAACAATAACCATAACCCAAACCATAACCCCTAAATCCTAAAAATAATGCTAACCCAAACCATAACCCCAACCATAACCCCAACCATAACCGTAACCATAACCGTAAACCAAACCATAACGCCTAAACCCTAACAATAACCCTAACACAAACTATTACCCCAACCCCTAACAATAACCCTAACCCAAACCATAATCCCATCCATAACAGTAACCCCAACAATAACCATAACCCAAACCATAACCCCTAACCCCTAAAAATAACGCTAACCCAAACCATAACCCCAACCATAACCTTAACCATAACCGTAAACCAAACCATAACCCCTAAACCCTAACAATAACCCTAACACAAACTATTACCCCAACCCCTAACAATAACCCTAACCCAAACCATTATCCCATCCATAACCATAACCCCAACAATAACCATAACCCAAACCATAACCCCTAACCCCTAAAAATAACACTAACCCAAACCATAACCCCAACCATAACCTTAACAATAACCATAAACCAAACCATAACCCCTAAACCCTAACAATTACCCTAACACAAACTATTACCCCAACGCCTAACAATAACCCTAACCCAAACCATAACCCCAACGCCAAACAATAACCTTAACCCAAACCATAACCCCAACCCCTAACAATAAACCTAACCTAAACCATAACCCTAACCATAACCCCAACCTTAACCCAAACCATAACCCCAACCATAACCTTAACAATAACCATAAACCAAACCATAACCCCTAAACCCTAACAATAACCCTAACACAAACTATTACCCCAACGCCTAACAATAACCCTAACCCAAACCATAACCCCAACGCCAAACAATAACCTTAACCCAAACCATAACCCCAACCCCTAACAATAAACCTAACCTAAACCATAACCCTAACCATAACCCCAACCTTAACCCAAACCATAACCCCAACCCCGAACAATAAACCTAACCTAAACCATAACCCTAACCATAAACCCAACCATAACCATAAACCAAACCATCACCATAACCCAAACCATCACCATAACCCCTAACAATAACCCTAACCCTAACCCAAACCATAACCCCAACCCCTAACAATAACTCTAACCCAAACCATAACCATAACAGTAACCATAACCCAAACCATAACCCCTAACAATAACCCTAACCCAAACCATAACCCCAACCACAAACAATAACCTAACCCAACCCATAACCCCAACCACAAACAATAACCTAACCCAACCCATAACCCCAACCACAAACAATAACCTAACCCAACCCATAACCATAACCCAAAACATAACCCCTAGCAATAACCCTAACCCAAACCATAACCCCAACCCCTAACAATAACCCTAACCTAAACCATAACCCCAACCATAACCATAACCATAACCCAAAACATAACCCCTAACTCCCAACATTAACCCTAAACCAAACCATAACTCCAACCCCTAACAATAACCCTAACCCAAACCATAACCCCAACCATAACCAAAACCCAAACCATAACGCCTAATCCCTTAAGATAACCCTAACCCAAACCATAACCCCAACCCCTAACAATAACCCTAACCTAAACCATAACCCCAACCATAACCCAAACCATAACGCCTAATCCCTTAAGATAACCCTAACCCAAACCATAACCCCAACCCCTAACAATAACCCTAACCTAAACCATAACCCTAACCTAAACCATAACCCCAACCATAACCCAAACCATAACCCCTAACTTCTAACAATAACCCTAACCCAAACCCCTAACAAGAACCCTAACCCAAACCATAATCCCATCCATAGCCATAACCCCAACCATAACCATAACCCAAACCATAACCCAAACCATAACCCAAACCATAACCCAAACCATAACCCAAACCATAACCCAAACCATAACCCAAACCATAACCCTAACCCAAACCATACCCCAACCATAACCAGATTCCCAACCATAACCATAACCCACACCAAAACCATATTCCCAACCATAGCCATAACCCCAACCATAACCCCAACCATAACCATAACCATAACCCCAACCATAACCCCAACCATAACCCCAACCCTAACCCAAACCATAACCCCTAACCCAAAACAATATCCCTAACCCAAACCATAACCCCTTACAATAACCCTAACCCAAACCATAACCCCAACCATAACCATAACCCAAACCATAACCATAACCCAAACCATAACACCCAACCCCCAACAATAACCCAAACCATAATCCCATCCATAACCATAACCCCAACAATAACCATAACCCAAACCATAACCCCTAAATCCTAAAAATAACGCTAACCCAAACCATAACCCCAACCATAACCCCAACCATAACCTTAACCATAACCGTAAACCAAACCATAACGCCTAAACCCTAACAATAACCCTAACACAAACTATTACCCCAACCCCTAACAATAACCCTAACCCAAACCATAATCCCATCCATAACAGTAACCCCAACAATAACCATAACCCAAACCATAACCCCTAACCCCTAAAAATAACGCTAACCCAAACCATAACCCCAACCATAACCTTAACCATAACCGTAAACCAAACCATAACCCCTAAACCCTAACAATAACCCTAACACAAACTATTACCCCAACCCCTAACAATAACCCTAACCCAAACCATTATCCCATCCATAACCATAACCCCAACAATAACCATAACCCAAACCATAACCCCTAACCCCTAAAAATAACACTAACCCAAACCATAACCCCAACCATAACCTTAACAATAACCATAAACCAAACCATAACCCCTAAACCCTAACAATAACCCTAACACAAACTATTACCCCAACGCCTAACAATAACCCTAACCCAAACCATAACCCCAACGCCAAACAATAACCTTAACCCAAACCATTACCCCAACCCCTAACAATAAACCCAACCTAAACCATAACCCTAACCATAACCCCAACCTTAACCCAAACCATAACCCCAACCTTAACCCAAACCATAACCCCAACCTTAACCCAAACCATAACCCCAACCTTAACCCAAACCATAACCCCAACCATAACCTTAACAATAACCATAAACCAAACCATAACCCCTAAACCCTAACAATAACCCTAACACAAACTATTACCCCAACGCCTAACAATAACCCTAACCCAAACCATAACCCCAACGCCAAACAATAACCTTAACCCAAACCATAACCCCAACCCCTAACAATAAACCTAACCTAAACCATAACCCTAACCATAACCCCAACCTTAACCCAAACCATAACCCCAACCCCGAACAATAAACCTAACCTAAACCATAACCCTAACCATAACCCCAACCATAACCAGATTCCCAACCATAACCATAACCCCAACCAAAACCATATTCCCAACCATAGCCATAACTCCAACCATATCCCCAACCATAACCATAACCCTAACCGATAACCACAACCATAACCCCAACCATAATCTTAACCATAAACCAAACCATAACCCCTTATCCCTTACAATAACCCTAACCCAAACCATAACCCCAACCCCTAACAATAACCCTAACCTAAACCATAACCCCAACCATAACCCAAACCATAACCCCTAACCCCTAACAATAACCCTAACCCAAACCCCTAACAAGAACCCTAACCCAAACCCCTAACAAGAACCCTAACCCAAATCATAACCCCTTATCCCTTACAATAACCCTAACCCAAACCATAACCCCAACCCCTAACAATAACCCTAACCTAAACCATAACCCCAACCATAACATAACCCAAACCATAACCCCTAACCCCTAACAATAACCCTAACCCAAACCCCTAACAAGAACCCTAACCCAAACCATAACCCCTTATCCCTTACAATAACCCTAACCCAAACCATAACCCCTAACCCCTAACAATAACCCTAACCCAAACCCCTAACAAGAACCCTAACCCAACCCATAATCCCATCCATAGCCATAACCCAAACCATAACCATAACCCAAACCATAACCATAACCCAAACCATAACCCCCAACCCCTAACAATAACCCTAACCCAAACCATAACCCGAACCCAAACCATAACCCAAACAATAACCCTAACCCAAACCATAACCCTAACCCAAACCATAACCCCAACCATAACCATAACCCAAACCATAACCCCCAAACCATAACCCCCAAACCATAACCTCC
This sequence comes from Stigmatopora nigra, assembly GCF_051989575.1. Classification (NCBI taxonomy): domain Eukaryota; kingdom Metazoa; phylum Chordata; class Actinopteri; order Syngnathiformes; family Syngnathidae; genus Stigmatopora; species Stigmatopora nigra. The sequence continues at coordinate 3,194,213 of NW_027551603.1, forward strand.
AACCCCTAACAATAACCCTAACCCAAACCATAACCCGAACCCAAACCATAACCCAAACCATAACCCAAACCATAACCCAAACCATAACCATAACCCAAACCATAACCCCTAACCCCTAACAATAACCCTAACCCAAACCCCTAACAAGAACCCTAACCCAAACCATAATCCCATCCATAGCCATAACCCCAACCATAACCCAAACCATAACCCCCAACCCCTAACAATAACCCTAACCAAAACCATAACCCGAACCCAAACCATAACCCAAACAATAACCCTAACCCAAACCATAACCCCAACCATAACCATAACCCAAACCATAACCCCCAACCCCTAACAATAACCCTAACCCAAACCATAACCCTAACCCAAACCATAACAATAACCCCAACCCCTAACAATAACCCTAACCCAAACCATAACCATAACCCCTAACAATAACCCTAACCCAAACCATAACCCCAACCCCTAACAAAACCCTAACCTAAACCATAACCCCAACCATAATCATAACCCAAACCATAACCATAACCCAAAACATAACCCCTAACCCCTAACAATACCCCTTAACCAAACCATAACCCCAACCCCTAACAATAACCCTAACCCAAACCCCTAACAAGAACCCTAACCCAAACCATAACCCCTTATCCCTTACAATAACCCTAACCCAAACCATAACCCCAACCCCTAACAATAACCCTAACCTAAACCATAACCCCAACCATAACATAACCCAAACCATAACCCCTAACCCCTAACAATAACCCTAACCCAAACCCCTAACAAGAGCCCTAACCCAAACCATAACCCCTTATCCCTTACAATAACCATAACCCAAACCATAACCCCTAACCCCTAACAATAACCCTAACCCAAACCCCTAAAGAGAACCCTAACCCAACCCATAATCCCATCCATAGCCATAACCCAAACCATAACCATAACCCAAACCATAACCCCCAACCCCTAACAATAACCCTAACCCAAACCATAACCCGAACCCAAACCATAACCCAAACAATAACCCTAACCATAACCCTAACCATAACCCCAACCATAACCATAAACCAAACCATCACCATAACCCAAACCATCACCATAACCCCTAACAATAACCCTAACCCAAACCATAACCTCAACCCCTAACAATAACTCTAACCCAAACCATAACCATAACCCTAACAGTAACCATAACCCAAACCATAACCCCTAACAATAACCCTAACCCAAACCATAACCCCAACCACAAACAATAACCCTAACCCAACCCATAACCATAACCATAACCCAAAACATAACCCTTAGCAATGACCCTAACCCAAACCATAACCCCAACCCCTAACAATAACCCTAACCCAAACCATAACCCCAACCCCTAACCCCAACCATAACCCCAACCATAACCCCAACCATAACCCCAACCATAACCCCAACACTTACCCAAACCATAACCCTTAACCCCTAACAATATCCCTAACCCAAACCATAACCCCTAACAATAACCCTAACCCAAACCATAACCCCAACCATAACCATAACCCAAACCATAACCATAACCCCAACCATAACCATAACCCAAACCATAACCATAACCCAAACCATAACAATAACCCAAACCATAACACCCAACCCCCAACAATAACCCTAACCCAAACCATAATTCCATCCATAACCATAACCCCAACAATAACCATAACCCAAACCATAACCCCTAACACCTAAAAATAGCGCTAACCCAAACCATAACCCAAACCATAACCCCTAACACCTAAAAATAACGCTAACCCAAACCATAACCCCAACCATAACCTTAACCATAACCGTAAACCAAACCATAACCCCTAAACCCTAACAATAACCCTAACACAAACTATTACCCCAACGCCTAACAATAACCCTAACCCAAACCATAACCCCAACGCCAAACAATAACCTTAACCCAAACCATAACCCCAACCACTAACAATAAACCTAACCTAAACCATAACCCTAACCCCAACCATAACCATAAACCAAACCATCACCATAACCCAAACCATCACCATAACCCCTAACAATAACCCGAACCCAAACCATAACCCCAACCCCTAACAATAACTCTAACCCAAACCATAACCATAACCCTTACAGTAACCATAATCCAAACCATAACCCCTAGCAATATAACCCTAACCCAAACCATAACCCCAACCCCTAACAATAACCCTAACCCAAACCATAACCCAAACCATAACCCAAACCATAACCCAAACCATAACCCAAACCATAACCCAAACCATAACCCAAACCATAACCCAAACCATAACCCAAACCATAACCCAAACCATAACCCAAACCATAACCCAAACCATAACCCAAACCATAACCCAAACCATAACCCAAACCATAACCCAAACCATAACCCAAACCATAACCCAAACCATAACCCAAACCATAACCCAAACCATAACCCAAACCATAACCCAAACCATAACCCAAACCATAACCCAAACCATAACCCAAACCATAACCCAAACCATAACCCAAACCATAACCCAAACCATAACCCAAACCATAACCCAAACCATAACCCAAACCATAACCCCAACCCCTAACAATAACCCTAACCCTAACCCAAACCATAACCATAACCCAAACCATAACCCCTAACAATAACCCTAACCCAAACCATAACCCCAACCACAAACAATAACCCTAACCCAACCCATAACCATAACCATAACCCAAAACATAACCCCTAGCAATAACCCTAACCAAAACCATAACCCCAACCCCTAACAATAACGCTAACCCAAACCATAACCCAAACCATAACCCAAACCATAACCCCAACCCCTAACAATAACCCTAACCTAAACCATAACCATAACCCTAACCCAAACCATAACCCCAACCATAACCAGATTCCCAACCATAAACATAACCCGAACCAAAACCATATTCCCAACCATAGCCATAACCCCAACCATAACCCCTAACCCCTAAAAATAACGCTAACCCAAACCATAACCCCAACCATAACCTTAACCATAACCGTAAACCAAATCATAACCCCTAAACCCTAACAATAACCCTAACAAAAACTATTACCCCAACCCCTAACAAAAACCCTAACCCAAACCATTATCCCATCCATAACCATAACCCCAACAATAACCATAACCCAAACCATTACCCCTAACCACTAAAAATAACGCTAACCCAAACCATAACCCCAACCATAACCTTAACCATAACCGTGAACCAAACCATAACCCCTAAACCCTAACAATAACCCTAACACAAACCATAACCCCAACCCCTAACAATAACTCTAACCCAAACCATAACCATAACCCTAACAGTAACCATAACCCAAACCATAACCCCTAACAATAACCCTAACCCAAACCATAACCCCAACCAAAAACAATAACCCTAACCCAACCCATAACCATAACCATAACCCAAAACATAACCCCTAGCAATACCCTAACCCAAACCATAACCCCAACCCCTAACAATAACCCTAACCCAAACCATAACCCCAACCCCTAACAATAACCCTAACCCAAACCATAACCCCAACCCCTAACAATAACCCTAACCCGAACCATAACCCCAACCATAACCAAAACCCAAACCATAACCCCTTATCCCTTACAATATTCCTAACCCAAACCATAACCCCAACCCCTAACAATAACCCTAACCTAAACCATAACCCCAACCATAACCAGATTCCCAACCATAAACATAACCAAAACCATAAAAATAACCCCAACCATAACCATAACCCAAACCATAACCATAACCCCAACCATAACCATAACCCAAACCATAACCCCTAACAATAACCCTAACCCAAACCATAACCCCAACCCCTAACAATAACCCTAACCTAAACCATAACCCCAACCATAACCATAACCATAACCCAAAACATAACCCCTAACTCCCAACATTAACCCTAAACCAAACCATAACTCCAACCCCTAACAATAACCCTAACCCAAACCATAACCCCAACCATAACCAAAACCCAAACCATAACCCCTAATCCCTTAAGATAACCCTAACCCAAACCATAACCCCAACCCCAAACAATAACCCTAACCTAAACCATAACCCCAACCATAACCCAAACCATAACCCCTAACTTCTAACAATAACCCTAACCCAAACCCCTAACAAGAACCCTAACCCAAACCATAATCCCATCCATAGCCATAACCCCAACCATAACCATAACCCAAACCGTAACCCCAAACCCCTAACAATAACCCTAACCCAAACCATAACCCGAACCCAAACCATAACCCAAACCATAACCCAAACCATAACCAACACCATAACCCAAACCATAACCCAAACCATAACCCAAACCATAACCCAAACCATAACCCAAACCATAACCCAAACCATAACCCAAACCATAACCCAAACCATAACCCTAACCCAAACCATAACCCCAACCATAACCAGATTCCCAACCATAACCAGATTCCCAACCATAACCATAACCCCAACCAAAACCATATTCCCAACCATAGCCATAACCCCAACCATAACCCCCACCATAACCATAACCCCAACCATAACCCCAACCATAACCCCAACCCTAACCCAAACCATAACCCCTAACCCAAAACAATATCCCTAACCCAAACCATAACCCCTTACAATAACCCTAACCCAAACCATAACCCCAACCATAACCATAACCCAAACTATAACCATAACCATAACCCAAACTATAACCATAACCATAACCCAAACCATAACACCCAACCCCCAACAATAACCCTAACCCAAACCATAATCCCATCCATAACCATAACCCCAAAAATAACCATAACCCAAACCATAACCCCTAAATCCTAAAAATAACGCTAACCCAAACCATAACCCCAACCATAAGCCCAACCATAACCGTAAACCAAACCATAACGCCTAAACCCTAACAATAACCCTAACACAAACTATTACCCCAACCCCTAACAATAACCCTAACCCAAACCATAATCCCATCCATAACAGTAACCCCAACAATAACCATAACCCAAACCATAACCCCTAACCCCTAAAAATAACGCTAACCCAAACCATAACCCCAACCATAACCTTAACCATAACCGTAAACCAAACCATAACCCCTAAACCCTAACAATAACCCTAACACAAACTATTACCCCAACCCCTAACAATAACCCTAACCCAAACCATTATCCCATCCATAACCATAACCCCAACAATAACCATAACCCAAACTATAACCCCTAACCCCTAAAAATAACACTAACCCAAACCATAACCCCAACCATAACCTTAACAATAACCATAAACCAAACCATAACCCCTAAACCCTAACAATAACCCTAACACAAACTATTACCCCAACGCCTAACAATAACCCTAACCCAAACCATAACCCCAACGCCAAACAATAACCTTAACCCAAACCATAACCCCAACCCCTAACAATAAACCTAACCTAAACCATAACCCTAACCATAACCCCAACCTTAACCCAAACCATAACCCCAACCATAACCTTAACAATAACCATAAACCAAACCATAACCCCTAAACCCTAACAATAACCCTAACACAAACTATTACCCCAACGCCTAACAATAACCCTAACCCAAACCATAACCCCAACGCCAAACAATAACCTTAACCCAAACCATAACCCCAACCCCTAACAATAAACCTAACCTAAACCATAACCCTTACCATAACCCCAACCTTAACCCAAACCATAACCCCAACCCCGAACAATAAACCTAACCTAAACCATAACCCTAACCATAAACCCAACCATAACCATAAACCAAACCATCACCATAACCCAAACCATCACCATAACCCCTAACAATAACCCTAACCCTAACCCAAACCATAACCCCAACCCCTAACAATAACTCTAACCCAAACCATAACCATAACAGTAACCATAACCCAAACCATAACCCCTAACAATAACCCTAACCCAAACCATAACCCCAACCACAAACAATAACCTAACCCAACCCATAACCCCAACCACAAACAATAACCTAACCCAACCCATAACCCCAACCACAAACAATAACCTAACCCAACCCATAACCATAACCCAAAACATAACCCCTAGCAATAACCCTAACCCAAACCATAACCCCAACCCCTAACAATAACCCTAACCTAAACCATAACCCCAACCCCTAACAATAACCCTAACCCAAACCATAACCCCAACCATAACCAAAACCCAAACCATAACCCCTAATCCCTTAAGATAACCCTAACCCAAACCATAACCCCAACCCCAAACAATAACCCTAACCTAAACCATAACCCCAACCATAACCCAAACCATAACCCCTAACTTCTAACAATAACCCTAACCCAAACCCCTAACAAGAACCCTAACCCAAACCATAATCCCATCCATAGCCATAACCCCAACCATAACCATAACCCAAACCGTAACCCCAAACCCCTAACAATAACCCTAACCCAAACCATAACCCGAACCCAAACCATAACCCAAACCATAACCCAAACCATAACCAACACCATAACCCAAACCATAACCCAAACCATAACCCAAACCATAACCCAAACCATAACCCAAACCATAACCCAAACCATAACCCAAACCATAACCCAAACCATAACCCTAACCCAAACCATAACCCCAACCATAACCAGATTCCCAACCATAACCAGATTCCCAACCATAACCATAACCCCAACCAAAACCATATTCCCAACCATAGCCATAACCCCAACCATAACCCCCACCATAACCATAACCCCAACCATAACCCCAACCATAACCCCAACCCTAACCCAAACCATAACCCCTAACCCAAAACAATATCCCTAACCCAAACCATAACCCCTTACAATAACCCTAACCCAAACCATAACCCCAACCATAACCATAACCCAAACTATAACCATAACCATAACCCAAACTATAACCATAACCATAACCCAAACCATAACACCCAACCCCCAACAATAACCCTAACCCAAACCATAATCCCATCCATAACCATAACCCCAAAAATAACCATAACCCAAACCATAACCCCTAAATCCTAAAAATAACGCTAACCCAAACCATAACCCCAACCATAACCCCAACCATAACCGTAAACCAAACCATAACGCCTAAACCCTAACAATAACCCTAACACAAACTATTACCCCAACCCCTAACAATAACCCTAACCCAAACCATAATCCCATCCATAACAGTAACCCCAACAATAACCATAACCCAAACCATAACCCCTAACCCCTAAAAATAACGCTAACCCAAACCATAACCCCAACCATAACCTTAACCATAACCGTAAACCAAACCATAACCCCTAAACCCTAACAATAACCCTAACACAAACTATTACCCCAACCCCTAACAATAACCCTAACCCAAACCATTATCCCATCCATAACCATAACCCCAACAATAACCATAACCCAAACCATAACCCCTAACCCCTAAAAATAACACTAACCCAAACCATAACCCCAACCATAACCTTAACAATAACCATAAACCAAACCATAACCCCTAAACCCTAACAATAACCCTAACACAAACTATTACCCCAACGCCTAACAATAACCCTAACCCAAACCATAACCCCAACGCCAAACAATAACCTTAACCCAAACCATAACCCCAACCCCTAACAATAAACCTAACCTAAACCATAACCCTAACCATAACCCCAACCTTAACCCAAACCATAACCCCAACCATAACCTTAACAATAACCATAAACCAAACCATAACCCCTAAACCCTAACAATAACCCTAACACAAACTATTACCCCAACGCCTAACAATAACCCTAACCCAAACCATAACCCCAACGCCAAACAATAACCTTAACCCAAACCATAACCCCAACCCCTAACAATAAACCTAACCTAAACCATAACCCTTACCATAACCCCAACCTTAACCCAAACCATAACCCCAACCCCGAACAATAAACCTAACCTAAACCATAACCCTAACCATAAACCCAACCATAACCATAAACCAAACCATCACCATAACCCAAACCATCACCATAACCCCTAACAATAACCCTAACCCTAACCCAAACCATAACCCCAACCCCTAACAATAACTCTAACCCAAACCATAACCATAACAGTAACCATAACCCAAACCATAACCCCTAACAATAACCCTAACCCAAACCATAACCCCAACCACAAACAATAACCTAACCCAACCCATAACCCCAACCACAAACAATAACCTAACCCAACCCATAACCCCAACCACAAACAATAACCTAACCCAACCCATAACCATAACCCAAAACATAACCCCTAGCAATAACCCTAACCCAAACCATAACCCCAACCCCTAACAATAACCCTAACCTAAACCATAACCCCAACCCCTAACAATAACCCTAACCCAAACCATAACCCCAACCATAACCAAAACCCAAACCATAACCCCTAATCCCTTAAGATAACCCTAACCCAAACCATAACCCCAACCCCAAACAATAACCCTAACCTAAACCATAACCCCAACCATAACCCAAACCATAACCCCTAACTTCTAACAATAACCCTAACCCAAACCCCTAACAAGAACCCTAACCCAAACCATAATCCCATCCATAGCCATAACCCCAACCATAACCATAACCCAAACCGTAACCCCAAACCCCTAACAATAACCCTAACCCAAACCATAACCCGAACCCAAACCATAACCCAAACCATAACCCAAACCATAACCAACACCATAACCCAAACCATAACCCAAACCATAACCCAAACCATAACCCAAACCATAACCCAAACCATAACCCAAACCATAACCCAAACCATAACCCTAACCCAAACCATAACCCCAACCATAACCAGATTCCCAACCATAACCAGATTCCCAACCATAACCATAACCCCAACCAAAACCATATTCCCAACCATAGCCATAACCCCAACCATAACCCCCACCATAACCATAACCCCAACCATAACCCCAACCATAACCCCAACCCTAACCCAAACCATAACCCCTAACCCAAAACAATATCCCTAACCCAAACCATAACCCCTTACAATAACCCTAACCCAAACCATAACCCCAACCATAACCATAACCCAAACTATAACCATAACCATAACCCAAACTATAACCATAACCATAACCCAAACCATAACACCCAACCCCCAACAATAACCCTAACCCAAACCATAATCCCATCCATAACCATAACCCCAAAAATAACCATAACCCAAACCATAACCCCTAAATCCTAAAAATAACGCTAACCCAAACCATAACCCCAACCATAACCCCAACCATAACCGTAAACCAAACCATAACGCCTAAACCCTAACAATAACCCTAACACAAACTATTACCCCAACCCCTAACAATAACCCTAACCCAAACCATAATCCCATCCATAACAGTAACCCCAACAATAACCATAACCCAAACCATAACCCCTAACCCCTAAAAATAACGCTAACCCAAACCATAACCCCAACCATAACCTTAACCATAACCGTAAACCAAACCATAACCCCTAAACCCTAACAATAACCCTAACACAAACTATTACCCCAACCCCTAACAATAACCCTAACCCAAACCATTATCCCATCCATAACCATAACCCCAACAATAACCATAACCCAAACCATAACCCCTAACCCCTAAAAATAACACTAACCCAAACCATAACCCCAACCATAACCTTAACAATAACCATAAACCAAACCATAACCCCTAAACCCTAACAATAACCCTAACACAAACTATTACCCCAACGCCTAACAATAACCCTAACCCAAACCATAACCCCAACGCCAAACAATAACCTTAACCCAAACCATAACCCCAACCCCTAACAATAAACCTAACCTAAACCATAACCCTAACCATAACCCCAACCTTAACCCAAACCATAACCCCAACCATAACCTTAACAATAACCATAAACCAAACCATAACCCCTAAACCCTAACAATAACCCTAACACAAACTATTACCCCAACGCCTAACAATAACCCTAACCCAAACCATAACCCCAACGCCAAACAATAACCTTAACCCAAACCATAACCCCAACCCCTAACAATAAACCTAACCTAAACCATAACCCTTACCATAACCCCAACCTTAACCCAAACCATAACCCCAACCCCGAACAATAAACCTAACCTAAACCATAACCCTAACCATAAACCCAACCATAACCATAAACCAAACCATCACCATAACCCAAACCATCACCATAACCCCTAACAATAACCCTAACCCTAACCCAAACCATAACCCCAACCCCTAACAATAACTCTAACCCAAACCATAACCATAACAGTAACCATAACCCAAACCATAACCCCTAACAATAACCCTAACCCAAACCATAACCCCAACCACAAACAATAACCTAACCCAACCCATAACCCCAACCACAAACATTAACCTAACCCAACCCATAACCCCAACCACAAACAATAACCTAACCCAACCCATAACCATAACCCAAAACATAACCCCTAGCAATAACCCTAACCCAAACCATAACCCCAACCCCTAACAATAACCCTAACCTAAACCATAACCCCAACCCCTAACAATAACCCTAACCCAAACCATAACCCCAACCATAACCAAAACCCAAACCATAACCCCTAATCCCTTAAGATAACCCTAACCCAAACCATAACCCCAACCCCAAACAATAACCCTAACCTAAACCATAACCCCAACCATAACCCAAACCATAACCCCTAACTTCTAACAATAACCCTAACCCAAACCCCTAACAAGAACCCTAACCCAAACCATAATCCCATCCATAGCCATAACCCCAACCATAACCATAACCCAAACCGTAACCCCAAACCCCTAACAATAACCCTAACCCAAACCATAACCCGAACCCAAACCATAACCCAAACCATAACCCAAACCATAACCAACACCATAACCCAAACCATAACCCAAACCATAACCCAAACCATAACCCAAACCATAACCCAAACCATAACCCAAACCATAACCCAAACCATAACCCTAACCCAAACCATAACCCCAACCATAACCAGATTCCCAACCATAACCAGATTCCCAACCATAACCATAACCCCAACCAAAACCATATTCCCAACCATAGCCATAACCCCAACCATAACCCCCACCATAACCATAACCCCAACCATAACCCCAACCATAACCCCAACCCTAACCCAAACCATAACCCCTAACCCAAAACAATATCCCTAACCCAAACCATAACCCCTTACAATAACCCTAACCCAAACCATAACCCCAACCATAACCATAACCCAAACTATAACCATAACCATAACCCAAACTATAACCATAACCATAACCCAAACCATAACACCCAACCCCCAACAATAACCCTAACCCAAACCATAATCCCATCCATAACCATAACCCCAAAAATAACCATAACCCAAACCATAACCCCTAAATCCTAAAAATAACGCTAACCCAAACCATAACCCCAACCATAACCCCAACCATAACCGTAAACCAAACCATAACGCCTAAACCCTAACAATAACCCTAACACAAACTATTACCCCAACCCCTAACAATAACCCTAACCCAAACCATAATCCCATCCATAACAGTAACCCCAACAATAACCATAACCCAAACCATAACCCCTAACCCCTAAAAATAACGCTAACCCAAACCATAACCCCAACCATAACCTTAACCATAACCGTAAACCAAACCATAACCCCTAAACCCTAACAATAACCCTAACACAAACTATTACCCCAACCCCTAACAATAACCCTAACCCAAACCATTATCCCATCCATAACCATAACCCCAACAATAACCATAACCCAAACCATAACCCCTAACCCCTAAAAATAACACTAACCCAAACCATAACCCCAACCATAACCTTAACAATAACCATAAACCAAACCATAACCCCTAAACCCTAACAATAACCCTAACACAAACTATTACCCCAACGCCTAACAATAACCCTAACCCAAACCATAACCCCAACGCCAAACAATAACCTTAACCCAAACCATAACCCCAACCCCTAACAATAAACCTAACCTAAACCATAACCCTAACCATAACCCTAACCATAACCCCAACCTTAACCCAAACCATAACCCCAACCATAACCTTAACAATAACCATAAACCAAACCATAACCCCTAAACCCTAACAATAACCCTAACACAAACTATTACCCCAACGCCTAACAATAACCCTAACCCAAACCATAACCCCAACGCCAAACAATAACCTTAACCCAAACCATAACCCCAACCCCTAACAATAAACCTAACCTAAACCATAACCCTAACCATAACCCCAACCTTAACCCAAACCATAACCCCAACCCCGAACAATAAACCTAACCTAAACCATAACCCTAACCATAAACCCAACCATAACCATAAACCAAACCATCACCATAACCCAAACCATCACCATAACCCCTAACAATAACCCTAACCCTAACCCAAACCATAACCCCAACCCCTAACAATAACTCTAACCCAAACCATAACCATAACAGTAACCATAACCCAAACCATAACCCCTAACAATAACCCTAACCCAAACCATAACCCCAACCACAAACAATAACCTAACCCAACCCATAACCCCAACCACAAACAATAACCTAACCCAACCCATAACCCCAACCACAAACAATAACCTAACCCAACCCATAACCATAACCCAAAACATAACCCCTAGCAATAACCCTAACCCAAACCATAACCCCAACCCCTAACAATAACCCTAACCTAAACCATAACCCCAACCATAACCATAACCATAACCCAAAACATAACCCCTAACTCCCAACATTAACCCTAAACCAAACCATAACTCCAACCCCTAACAATAACCCTAACCCAAACCATAACCCCAACCATAACCAAAACCCCAACCATAACGCCTAATCCCTTAAAATAACCCTAACCCAAACCATAACCCCAACCCCTAACAATAACCCTAACCTAAACCATAACCCCAACCATAACCCAAACCATAACGCCTAATCCCTTAAGATAACCCTAACCCAAACCATAACCCCAACCCCTAACAATAACCCTAACCTAAACCATAACCCTAACCTAAACCATAACCCCAACCATAACCCAAACCATAACCCCTAACTTCTAACAATAACCCTAACCCAAACCCCTAACAAGAACCCTAACCCAAACCATAATCCCATCCATAGCCATAACCCCAACCATAACCATAACCCAAACCATAACCCAAACCATAACCCAAACCATAACCCAAACCATAACCCAAACCATAACCCTAACCCAAACCATACCCCAACCATAACCAGATTCCCAACCATAACCATAACCCACACCAAAACCATATTCCCAACCATAGCCATAACCCCAACCATAACCCCAACCATAACCATAACCATAACCCCAACCATAACCCCAACCCTAACCCAAACCATAACCCCTAACCCAAAACAATATCCCTAACCCAAACCATAACCCCTTACAATAACCCTAACCCAAACCATAACCCCAACCATAACCATAACCCAAACCATAACCATAACCCAAACCATAACCATAACCCAAACCATAACACCCAACCCCCAACAATAACCCAAACCATAATCCCATCCATAACCATAACCCCAACAATAACCATAACCCAAACCATAACCCCTAAATCCTAAAAATAACGCTAACCCAAACCATAACCCCAACCATAACCCCAACCCTAACCTTAACCATAACCGTAAACCAAACCATAACGCCTAAACCCTAACAATAACCCTAACACAAACTATTACCCCAACCCCTAACAATAACCCTAACCCAAACCATAATCCCATCCATAACAGTAACCCCAACAATAACCATAACCCAAACCATAACCCCTAACCCCTAAAAATAACGCTAACCCAAACCATAACCCCAACCATAACCTTAACCATAACCGTAAACCAAACCATAACCCCTAAACCCTAACAATAACCCTAACACAAACTATTACCCCAACCCCTAACAATAACCCTAACCCAAACCATTATCCCATCCATAACCATAACCCCAACAATAACCATAACCCAAACCATAACCCCTAACCCCTAAAAATAACACTAACCCAAACCATAACCCCAACCATAACCTTAACAATAACCATAAACCAAACCATAACCCCTAAACCCTAACAATTACCCTAACACAAACTATTACCCCAACGCCTAACAATAACCCTAACCCAAACCATAACCCCAACGCCAAACAATAACCTTAACCCAAACCATTACCCCAACCCCTAACAATAAACCCAACCTAAACCATAACCCTAACCATAACCCCAACCTTAACCCAAACCATAACCCCAACCTTAACCCAAACCATAACCCCAACCATAACCTTAACAATAACCATAAACCAAACCATAACCCCTAAACCCTAACAATAACCCTAACACAAACTATTACCCCAACGCCTAACAATAACCCTAACCCAAACCATAACCCCAACGCCAAACAATAACCTTAACCCAAACCATAACCCCAACCCCTAACAATAAACCTAACCTAAACCATAACCCTAACCATAACCCCAACCTTAACCCAAACCATAACCCCAACCCCGAACAATAAACCTAACCTAAACCATAACCCTAACCATAACCCCAACCATAACCAGATTCCCAACCATAACCATAACCCCAACCAAAACCATATTCCCAACCATAGCCATAACTCCAACCATATCCCCAACCATAACCATAACCCTAACCGATAACCCCAACCATAACCCCAACCATAATCTTAACCATAAACCAAACCATAACCCCTTATCCCTTACAATAACCCTAACCTAAACCATAACCCCAACCATAACCCAAACCATAACCCCTAACCCCTAACAATAACCCTAACCCAAACCCCTAACAAGAACCCTAACCCAAACCATAACCCCTTATCCCTTACAATAACCCTAACCCAAACCATAACCCCAACCCCTAACAATAACCCTAACCTAAACCATAACCCCAACCATAACATAACCCAAACCATAACCCCTAACCCCTAACAATAACCCTAACCCAAACCCCTAACAAGAACCCTAACCCAAACCATAACCCCTAACCCCTAACAATAACCCTAACCCAAACCCCTAACAAGAACCCTAACCCAACCCATAATCCCATCCATAGCCATAACCCAAACCATAACCATAACCCAAACCATAACCATAACCCAAACCATAACCATAACCCAAACCATAACCCCCAACCCCTAACAATAACCCTAACCCAAACCATAACCCGAACCCAAACCATAACCCAAACAATAACCCTAACCCAAACCATAACCCTAACCCAAACCATAACCCCAACCATAACCATAACCCAAACCATAACCCCCAAACCATAACCCCCAAACCATAACCTCCAACCCCTAACAATAACCCTAACCCAAACCACAACCCGAACCCAAACCATAACCCAAACCATAACCCAAACCATAACCCAAACCATAACCCAAACCATAACCCAAACCATAACCATAACCCAAACCATAACCCAAACCATAACCCAAACCATAACCATAACCCAAACCATAACCCCTAACCCCTAACAATAACCCTAACCCAAACCCCTAACAAGAACCCTAACCCAAACCATAATCCCATCCATAGCCATAACCCCAACCATAACCCAAACCATAACCCCCAACCCCTAACAATAACCCTAACCAAAACCATAACCCGAACCCAAACCATAACCCAAACAATAACCCTAACCCAAACCATAACCCCAACCATAACCATAACCCAAACCATAACCCCCAACCCCTAACAATAACCCTAACCCAAACCATAACCCTAACCCAAACCATAACCATAACCCCAACCCCTAACAATAACCCTAACCCAAACCATAACCATAACCCCTAACAATAACCCTAACCCAAACCATAACCCCAACCCCTAACAAAACCCTAACCTAAACCATAACCCCAACCATAATCATAACCCAAACCATAACCATAACCCAAAACATAACCCCTAACCCCTAACAATACCCCTTAACCAAACCATAACCCCAACCCCTAACAATAACCCTAACCCAAACCCCTAACAAGAACCCTAACCCAAACCATAACCCCTTATCCCTTACAATAACCCTAACCCAAACCATAACCCCAACCCCTAACAATAACCCTAACCTAAACCATAACCCCAACCATAACATAACCCAAACCATAACCCCTAACCCCTAACAATAACCCTAACCCAAACCCCTAACAAGAACCCTAACCCAAACCATAACCCCTTATCCCTTACAATAACCATAACCCAAACCATAACCCCTAACCCCTAACAATAACCCTAACCCAAACCCCTAACAAGAACCCTAACCCAACCCATAATCCCATCCATAGCCATAACCCAAACCATAACCATAACCCAAACCATAACCCCCAACCCCTAACAATAACCCTAACCCAAACCATAACCCGAACCCAAACCATAACCCAAACAATAACCCTAACCATAACCCCAACCATAACCATAAACCAAACCATCACCATAACCCAAACCATCACCATAACCCCTAACAATAACCCTAACCCAAACCATAACCTCAACCCCTAACAATAACTCTAACCCAAACCATAACCATAACCCTAACAGTAACCATAACCCAAACCATAACCCCTAACAATAACCCTAACCCAAACCATAACCCCAACCCCTAACCCCAACCATAACCCCAACCATAACCCCAACCATAACCCCAACCATAACCCCAACCATAACCCCAACACTTACCCAAACCATAACCCCTAACCCCTAACAATATCCCTAACCCAAACCATAACCCCTAACAATAACCCTAACCCAAACCATAACCCAAACCATAACCATAACCCAAACCATAACCATAACCCAAACCATAACACCCAACCCCCAACAATAACCCTAACCCAAACCATAATTCCATCCATAACCATAACCCCAACCATAACCCCTAACACCTAAAAATAACGCTAACCCAAACCATAACCCCAACCATAACCTTAACCATAACCGTAAACCAAACCATAACCCCAACCATAACCTTAACCATAACCGTAAACCAAACCATAACCCCTAAACCCTAACAATAACCCTAACACAAACTATTACCCCAACGCCTAACAATAACCCTAACCCAAACCATAACCCCAACGCCAAACAATAACCTTAACCCAAACCATAACCCCAACCACTAACAATAAACCTAACCTCAACCATAACCCTAACCCCAACCATAACCATAAACCAAACCATCACCATAACCCAAACCATCACCATAACCCCTAACAATAACCCGAACCCAAACCATAACCCCAACCCCTAACAATAACTCTAACCCAAACCATAACCATAACCCTAACAGTAACCATAACCCAAACCATAACCCCTAGCAATAACCCTAACCCAAACCATAACCCCAACCCCTAACAATAACCCTAACCCAAACCATAACCCAAACCATAACCCAAACCATAACCCAAACCATAACCCAAACCATAACCCAAACCATAACCCAAACCATAACCATAACCCCAACCATAACCATAACCCAAACCATAACCCCTAACAATAACCCTAACCCAAACCATAACCCCAACCCCTAACAATAACCCTAACCTAAACCATAACCCCAACCATAACCATAACCATAACCCAAAACATAACCCCTAACTCCCAACATTAACCCTAAACCAAACCATAACTCCAACCCCTAACAATAACCCTAACCCAAACCATAACCCCAACCATAACCAAAACCCAAACCATAACCCCTAATCCCTTAAGATAACCCTAACCCAAACCATAACCCCAACCCCAAACAATAACCCTAACCTAAACCATAACCCCAACCATAACCCAAACCATAACCCCTAACTTCTAACAATAACCCTAACCCAAACCCCTAACAAGAACCCTAACCCAAACCATAATCCCATCCATAGCCATAACCCCAACCATAACCATAACCCAAACCGTAACCCCAAACCCCTAACAATAACCCTAACCCAAACCATAACCCGAACCCAAACCATAACCCAAACTATAACCCAAACCATAACCAAAACCATAACCCAAACCATAACCCAAACCATAACCCAAACCATAACCCAAACCATAACCCTAACCCAAACCATAACCCCAACCATAACCAGATTCCCAACCATAACCAGATTCCCAACCATAACCATAACCCCAACCAAAACCATATTCCCAACCATAGCCATAACCCCAACCATAACCCCCACCATAACCATAACCCCAACCATAACCCCAACCATAACCCCAACCCTAACCCAAACCATAACCCCTAACCCAAAACAATATCCCTAACCCAAACCATAACCCCTTACAATAACCCTAACCCAAACCATAACCCCAACCATAACCATAACCCAAACTATAACCATAACCATAACCCAAACCATAACACCCAACCCCCAACAATAACCCTAACCCAAACCATAATCCCATCCATAACCATAACCCCAAAAATAACCATAACCCAAACCATAACCCCTAAATCCTAAAAAAAACGCTAACCCAAACCATAACCCCAACCATAACCCCAACCATAACCGTAAACCAAACCATAACGCCTAAACCCTAACAATAACCCTAACACAAACTATTACCCCAAACCCCTAACAATAACCCTAACCCAAACCATAATCCCATCCATAACAGTAACCCCAACAATAACCATAACCCAAACCATAACCCCTAACCCCTAAAAATAACGCTAACCCAAACCATAACCCCAACCATAACCTTAACCATAACCGTAAACCAAACCATAACCCCTAAACCCTAACAATAACCCTAACACAAACTATTACCCCAACCCCTAACAATAACCCTAACCCAAACCATTATCCCATCCATAACCATAACCCCAACAATAACCATAACCCAAACCATAACCCCTAACCCCTAAAAATAACACTAACCCAAACCATAACCCCAACCATAACCTTAACAATAACCATAAACCAAACCATAACCCCTAAACCCTAACAATAACCCTAACACAAACTATTACCCCAACGCCTAACAATAACCCTAACCCAAACCATAACCCCAACGCCAAACAATAACCTTAACCCAAACCATAACCCCAACCCCTAACAATAAACCTAACCTTAACCATAACCCTAACCATAACCCCAACCTTAACCCAAACCATAACCCCAACCATAACCTTAACAATAACCATAAACCAAACCATAACCCCTAAACCCTAACAATAACCCTAACACAAACTATTACCCCAACGCCTAACAATAACCCTAACCCAAACCATAACCCCAACGCCAAACAATAACCTTAACCCAAACCATAACCCCAACCCCTAACAATAAACCTAACCTAAACCATAACCCTAACCATAACCCCAACCTTAACCCAAACCATAACCCCAACCCCGAACAATAAACCTAACCTAAACCATAACCCTAACCATAAACCCAACCATAACCATAAACCAAACCATCACCATAACCCAAACCATCACCATAACCCCTAACAATAACCCTAACCCTAACCCAAACCATAACCCCAACCCCTAACAATAACTCTAACCCAAACCATAACCATAACAGTAACCATAACCCAAACCATAACCCCTAACAATAACCCTAACCCAAACCATAACCCCAACCACAAACAATAACCTAACCCAACCCATAACCCCAACCACAAACAATAACCTAACCCAACCCATAACCCCAACCACAAACAATAACCTAACCCAACCCATAACCATAACCCAAAACATAACCCCTAGCAATAACCCTAACCCAAACCATAACCCCAACCCCTAACAATAACCCTAACCTAAACCATAACCCCAACCATAACCATAACCATAACCCAAAACATAACCCCTAACTCCCAACATTAACCCTAAACCAAACCATAACTCCAACCCCTAACAATAACCCTAACCCAAACCATAACCCCAACCATAACCAAAACCCAAACCATAACGCCTAATCCCTTAAGATAACCCTAACCCAAACCATAACCCCAACCCCTAACAATAACCCTAACCTAAACCATAACCCCAACCATAACCCAAACCATAACGCCTAATCCCTTAAGATAACCCTAACCCAAACCATAACCCCAACCCCTAACAATAACCCTAACCTAAACCATAACCCTAACCTAAACCATAACCCCAACCATAACCCAAACCATAACCCCTAACTTCTAACAATAACCCTAACCCAAACCCCTAACAAGAACCCTAACCCAAACCATAATCCCATCCATAGCCATAACCCCAACCATAACCATAACCCAAACCATAACCCAAACCATAACCCAAACCATAACCCAAACCATAACCCTAACCCAAACCATACCCCAACCATAACCAGATTCCCAACCATAACCATAACCCACACCAAAACCATATTCCCAACCATAGCCATAACCCCAACCATAACCCCAACCATAACCATAACCATAACCCCAACCATAACCCCAACCCTAACCCACACCAAAACCATATTCCCAACCATAGCCATAACCCCAACCATAACCCCAACCATAACCATAACCATAACCCCAACCATAACCCCAACCATAACCCCAACCCTAACCCAAACCATAACCCCTAACCCAAAACAATATCCCTAACCCAAACCATAACCCCTTACAATAACCCTAACCCAAACCATAACCCCAACCATAACCATAACCCAAACCATAACCATAACCCAAACCATAACACCCAACCCCCAACAATAACCCAAACCATAATCCCATCCATAACCATAACCCCAACAATAACCATAACCCAAACCATAACCCCTAAATCCTAAAAATAACGCTAACCCAAACCATAACCCCAACCATAACCCCAACCATAACCGTAACCATAACCGTAAACCAAACCATAACGCCTAAACCCTAACAATAACCCTAACACAAACTATTACCCCAACCCCTAACAATAACCCTAACCCAAACCATAATCCCATCCATAACAGTAACCCCAACAATAACCATAACCCAAACCATAACCCCTAACCCCTAAAAATAACGCTAACCCAAACCATAACCCCAACCATAACCTTAACCATAACCGTAAACCAAACCATAACCCCTAAACCCTAACAATAACCCTAACACAAACTATTACCCCAACCCCTAACAATAACCCTAACCCAAACCATTATCCCATCCATAACCATAACCCCAACAATAACCATAACCCAAACCATAACCCCTAACCCCTAAAAATAACACTAACCCAAACCATAACCCCAACCATAACCTTAACAATAACCATAAACCAAACCATAACCCCTAAACCCTAACAATTACCCTAACACAAACTATTACCCCAACGCCTAACAATAACCCTAACCCAAACCATAACCCCAACGCCAAACAATAACCTTAACCCAAACCATAACCCCAACCCCTAACAATAAACCTAACCTAAACCATAACCCTAACCATAACCCCAACCTTAACCCAAACCATAACCCCAACCATAACCTTAACAATAACCATAAACCAAACCATAACCCCTAAACCCTAACAATAACCCTAACACAAACTATTACCCCAACGCCTAACAATAACCCTAACCCAAACCATAACCCCAACGCCAAACAATAACCTTAACCCAAACCATAACCCCAACCCCTAACAATAAACCTAACCTTAACCATAACCCTAACCATAACCCCAACCTTAACCCAAACCATAACCCCAACCATAACCTTAACAATAACCATAAACCAAACCATAACCCCTAAACCCTAACAATAACCCTAACACAAACTATTACCCCAACGCCTAACAATAACCCTAACCCAAACCATAACCCCAACGCCAAACAATAACCTTAACCCAAACCATAACCCCAACCCCTAACAATAAACCTAACCTAAACCATAACCCTAACCATAACCCCAACCTTAACCCAAACCATAACCCCAACCCCGAACAATAAACCTAACCTAAACCATAACCCTAACCATAAACCCAACCATAACCATAAACCAAACCATCACCATAACCCAAACCATCACCATAACCCCTAACAATAACCCTAACCCTAACCCAAACCATAACCCCAACCCCTAACAATAACTCTAACCCAAACCATAACCATAACAGTAACCATAACCCAAACCATAACCCCTAACAATAACCCTAACCCAAACCATAACCCCAACCACAAACAATAACCTAACCCAACCCATAACCCCAACCACAAACAATAACCTAACCCAACCCATAACCCCAACCACAAACAATAACCTAACCCAACCCATAACCATAACCCAAAACATAACCCCTAGCAATAACCCTAACCCAAACCATAACCCCAACCCCTAACAATAACCCTAACCTAAACCATAACCCCAACCATAACCATAACCATAACCCAAAACATAACCCCTAACTCCCAACATTAACCCTAAACCAAACCATAACTCCAACCCCTAACAATAACCCTAACCCAAACCATAACCCCAACCATAACCAAAACCCAAACCATAACGCCTAATCCCTTAAGATAACCCTAACCCAAACCATAACCCCAACCCCTAACAATAACCCTAACCTAAACCATAACCCCAACCATAACCCAAACCATAACGCCTAATCCCTTAAGATAACCCTAACCCAAACCATAACCCCAACCCCTAACAATAACCCTAACCTAAACCATAACCCTAACCTAAACCATAACCCCAACCATAACCCAAACCATAACCCCTAACTTCTAACAATAACCCTAACCCAAACCCCTAACAAGAACCCTAACCCAAACCATAATCCCATCCATAGCCATAACCCCAACCATAACCATAACCCAAACCATAACCCAAACCATAACCCAAACCATAACCCAAACCATAACCCAAACCATAACCCTAACCCAAACCATACCCCAACCATAACCAGATTCCCAACCATAACCATAACCCACACCAAAACCATATTCCCAACCATAGCCATAACCCCAACCATAACCCCAACCATAACCATAACCATAACCCCAACCATAACCCCAACCCTAACCCACACCAAAACCATATTCCCAACCATAGCCATAACCCCAACCATAACCCCAACCATAACCATAACCATAACCCCAACCATAACCCCAACCATAACCCCAACCCTAACCCAAACCATAACCCCTAACCCAAAACAATATCCCTAACCCAAACCATAACCCCTTACAATAACCCTAACCCAAACCATAACCCCAACCATAACCATAACCCAAACCATAACCATAACCCAAACCATAACACCCAACCCCCAACAATAACCCAAACCATAATCCCATCCATAACCATAACCCCAACAATAACCATAACCCAAACCATAACCCCTAAATCCTAAAAATAATGCTAACCCAAACCATAACCCCAACCATAACCCCAACCATAACCGTAACCATAACCGTAAACCAAACCATAACGCCTAAACCCTAACAATAACCCTAACACAAACTATTACCCCAACCCCTAACAATAACCCTAACCCAAACCATAATCCCATCCATAACAGTAACCCCAACAATAACCATAACCCAAACCATAACCCCTAACCCCTAAAAATAACGCTAACCCAAACCATAACCCCAACCATAACCTTAACCATAACCGTAAACCAAACCATAACCCCTAAACCCTAACAATAACCCTAACACAAACTATTACCCCAACCCCTAACAATAACCCTAACCCAAACCATTATCCCATCCATAACCATAACCCCAACAATAACCATAACCCAAACCATAACCCCTAACCCCTAAAAATAACACTAACCCAAACCATAACCCCAACCATAACCTTAACAATAACCATAAACCAAACCATAACCCCTAAACCCTAACAATTACCCTAACACAAACTATTACCCCAACGCCTAACAATAACCCTAACCCAAACCATAACCCCAACGCCAAACAATAACCTTAACCCAAACCATAACCCCAACCCCTAACAATAAACCTAACCTAAACCATAACCCTAACCATAACCCCAACCTTAACCCAAACCATAACCCCAACCATAACCTTAACAATAACCATAAACCAAACCATAACCCCTAAACCCTAACAATAACCCTAACACAAACTATTACCCCAACGCCTAACAATAACCCTAACCCAAACCATAACCCCAACGCCAAACAATAACCTTAACCCAAACCATAACCCCAACCCCTAACAATAAACCTAACCTAAACCATAACCCTAACCATAACCCCAACCTTAACCCAAACCATAACCCCAACCCCGAACAATAAACCTAACCTAAACCATAACCCTAACCATAAACCCAACCATAACCATAAACCAAACCATCACCATAACCCAAACCATCACCATAACCCCTAACAATAACCCTAACCCTAACCCAAACCATAACCCCAACCCCTAACAATAACTCTAACCCAAACCATAACCATAACAGTAACCATAACCCAAACCATAACCCCTAACAATAACCCTAACCCAAACCATAACCCCAACCACAAACAATAACCTAACCCAACCCATAACCCCAACCACAAACAATAACCTAACCCAACCCATAACCCCAACCACAAACAATAACCTAACCCAACCCATAACCATAACCCAAAACATAACCCCTAGCAATAACCCTAACCCAAACCATAACCCCAACCCCTAACAATAACCCTAACCTAAACCATAACCCCAACCATAACCATAACCATAACCCAAAACATAACCCCTAACTCCCAACATTAACCCTAAACCAAACCATAACTCCAACCCCTAACAATAACCCTAACCCAAACCATAACCCCAACCATAACCAAAACCCAAACCATAACGCCTAATCCCTTAAGATAACCCTAACCCAAACCATAACCCCAACCCCTAACAATAACCCTAACCTAAACCATAACCCCAACCATAACCCAAACCATAACGCCTAATCCCTTAAGATAACCCTAACCCAAACCATAACCCCAACCCCTAACAATAACCCTAACCTAAACCATAACCCTAACCTAAACCATAACCCCAACCATAACCCAAACCATAACCCCTAACTTCTAACAATAACCCTAACCCAAACCCCTAACAAGAACCCTAACCCAAACCATAATCCCATCCATAGCCATAACCCCAACCATAACCATAACCCAAACCATAACCCAAACCATAACCCAAACCATAACCCAAACCATAACCCAAACCATAACCCAAACCATAACCCAAACCATAACCCTAACCCAAACCATACCCCAACCATAACCAGATTCCCAACCATAACCATAACCCACACCAAAACCATATTCCCAACCATAGCCATAACCCCAACCATAACCCCAACCATAACCATAACCATAACCCCAACCATAACCCCAACCATAACCCCAACCCTAACCCAAACCATAACCCCTAACCCAAAACAATATCCCTAACCCAAACCATAACCCCTTACAATAACCCTAACCCAAACCATAACCCCAACCATAACCATAACCCAAACCATAACCATAACCCAAACCATAACACCCAACCCCCAACAATAACCCAAACCATAATCCCATCCATAACCATAACCCCAACAATAACCATAACCCAAACCATAACCCCTAAATCCTAAAAATAACGCTAACCCAAACCATAACCCCAACCATAACCCCAACCATAACCTTAACCATAACCGTAAACCAAACCATAACGCCTAAACCCTAACAATAACCCTAACACAAACTATTACCCCAACCCCTAACAATAACCCTAACCCAAACCATAATCCCATCCATAACAGTAACCCCAACAATAACCATAACCCAAACCATAACCCCTAACCCCTAAAAATAACGCTAACCCAAACCATAACCCCAACCATAACCTTAACCATAACCGTAAACCAAACCATAACCCCTAAACCCTAACAATAACCCTAACACAAACTATTACCCCAACCCCTAACAATAACCCTAACCCAAACCATTATCCCATCCATAACCATAACCCCAACAATAACCATAACCCAAACCATAACCCCTAACCCCTAAAAATAACACTAACCCAAACCATAACCCCAACCATAACCTTAACAATAACCATAAACCAAACCATAACCCCTAAACCCTAACAATAACCCTAACACAAACTATTACCCCAACGCCTAACAATAACCCTAACCCAAACCATAACCCCAACGCCAAACAATAACCTTAACCCAAACCATTACCCCAACCCCTAACAATAAACCCAACCTAAACCATAACCCTAACCATAACCCCAACCTTAACCCAAACCATAACCCCAACCTTAACCCAAACCATAACCCCAACCTTAACCCAAACCATAACCCCAACCTTAACCCAAACCATAACCCCAACCTTAACCCAAACCATAACCCCAACCATAACCTTAACAATAACCATAAACCAAACCATAACCCCTAAACCCTAACAATAACCCTAACACAAACTATTACCCCAACGCCTAACAATAACCCTAACCCAAACCATAACCCCAACGCCAAACAATAACCTTAACCCAAACCATAACCCCAACCCCTAACAATAAACCTAACCTAAACCATAACCCTAACCATAACCCCAACCTTAACCCAAACCATAACCCCAACCCCGAACAATAAACCTAACCTAAACCATAACCCTAACCATAACCCCAACCATAACCAGATTCCCAACCATAACCATAACCCCAACCAAAACCATATTCCCAACCATAGCCATAACTCCAACCATATCCCCAACCATAACCATAACCCTAACCGATAACCACAACCATAACCCCAACCATAATCTTAACCATAAACCAAACCATAACCCCTTATCCCTTACAATAACCCTAACCCAAACCATAACCCCAACCCCTAACAATAACCCTAACCTAAACCATAACCCCAACCATAACCCAAACCATAACCCCTAACCCCTAACAATAACCCTAACCCAAACCCCTAACAAGAACCCTAACCCAAACCCCTAACAAGAACCCTAACCCAAATCATAACCCCTTATCCCTTACAATAACCCTAACCCAAACCATAACCCCAACCCCTAACAATAACCCTAACCTAAACCATAACCCCAACCATAACATAACCCAAACCATAACCCCTAACCCCTAACAATAACCCTAACCCAAACCCCTAACAAGAACCCTAACCCAAACCATAACCCCTTATCCCTTACAATAACCCTAACCCAAACCATAACCCCTAACCCCTAACAATAACCCTAACCCAAACCCCTAACAAGAACCCTAACCCAACCCATAATCCCATCCATAGCCATAACCCAAACCATAACCATAACCCAAACCATAACCATAACCCAAACCATAACCATAACCCAAACCATAACCCCCAACCCCTAACAATAACCCTAACCCAAACCATAACCCGAACCCAAACCATAACCCAAACAATAACCCTAACCCAAACCATAACCCTAACCCAAACCATAACCCCAACCATAACCATAACCCAAACCATAACCCCCAAACCATAACCCCCAAACCATAACCTCCAACCCCTAACAATAACCCTAACCCAAACCATAACCCGAACCCAAACCATAACCCAAACCATAACCCAAACCATAACCCAAACCATAACCATAACCCAAACCATAACCCCTAACCCCTAACAATAACCCTAACCCAAACCCCTAACAAGAACCCTAACCCAAACCATAATCCCATCCATAGCCATAACCCCAACCATAACCCAAACCATAACCCCCAACCCCTAACAATAACCCTAACCAAAACCATAACCCGAACCCAAACCATAACCCAAACAATAACCCTAACCCAAACCATAACCCCAACCATAACCATAACCCAAACCATAACCCCCAACCCCTAACAATAACCCTAACCCAAACCATAACCCTAACCCAAACCATAACAATAACCCCAACCCCTAACAATAACCCTAACCCAAACCATAACCATAACCCCTAACAATAACCCTAACCCAAACCATAACCCCAACCCCTAACAAAACCCTAACCTAAACCATAACCCCAACCATAATCATAACCCAAACCATAACCCAAAACATAACCCCTAACCCCTAACAATACCCCTTAACCAAACCATAACCCCAACCCCTAACAATAACCCTAACCCAAACCCCTAACAAGAACCCTAACCCAAACCATAACCCCTTATCCCTTACAATAACCCTAACCCAAACCATAACCCCAACCCCTAACAATAACCCTAACCTAAACCATAACCCCAACCATAACATAACCCAAACCATAACCCCTAACCCCTAACAATAACCCTAACCCAAACCCCTAACAAGAGCCCTAACCCAAACCATAACCCCTTATCCCTTACAATAACCATAACCCAAACCATAACCCCTAACCCCTAACAATAACCCTAACCCAAACCCCTAAAGAGAACCCTAACCCAACCCATAATCCCATCCATAGCCATAACCCAAACCATAACCATAACCCAAACCATAACCCCCAACCCCTAACAATAACCCTAACCCAAACCATAACCCGAACCCAAACCATAACCCAAACAATAACCCTAACCATAACCCTAACCATAACCCCAACCATAACCATAAACCAAACCATCACCATAACCCAAACCATCACCATAACCCCTAACAATAACCCTAACCCAAACCATAACCTCAACCCCTAACAATAACTCTAACCCAAACCATAACCATAACCCTAACAGTAACCATAACCCAAACCATAACCCCTAACAATAACCCTAACCCAAACCATAACCCCAACCACAAACAATAACCCTAACCCAACCCATAACCATAACCATAACCCAAAACATAACCCTTAGCAATGACCCTAACCCAAACCATAACCCCAACCCCTAACAATAACCCTAACCCAAACCATAACCCCAACCCCTAACCCCAACCATAACCCCAACCATAACCCCAACCATAACCCCAACACTTACCCAAACCATAACCCTTAACCCCTAACAATATCCCTAACCCAAACCATAACCCCTAACAATAACCCTAACCCAAACCATAACCCCAAC
The DNA here is from genome assembly GCF_051989575.1 of Stigmatopora nigra. NCBI lineage: Eukaryota > Metazoa > Chordata > Actinopteri > Syngnathiformes > Syngnathidae > Stigmatopora > Stigmatopora nigra. The sequence continues at coordinate 3,223,359 of NW_027551603.1, forward strand.
CATAACCATAACCCAAACCATAACCATAACCCCAACCATAACCATAACCCAAACCATAACCATAACCCAAACCATAACAATAACCCAAACCATAACACCCAACCCCCAACAATAACCCTAACCCAAACCATAATTCCATCCATAACCATAACCCCAACAATAACCATAACCCAAACCATAACCCCTAACACCTAAAAATAGCGCTAACCCAAACCATAACCCAAACCATAACCCCTAACACCTAAAAATAACGCTAACCCAAACCATAACCCCAACCATAACCTTAACCATAACCGTAAACCAAACCATAACCCCTAAACCCTAACAATAACCCTAACACAAACTATTACCCCAACGCCTAACAATAACCCTAACCCAAACCATAACCCCAACGCCAAACAATAACCTTAACCCAAACCATAACCCCAACCACTAACAATAAACCTAACCTAAACCATAACCCTAACCCCAACCATAACCATAAACCAAACCATCACCATAACCCAAACCATCACCATAACCCCTAACAATAACCCGAACCCAAACCATAACCCCAACCCCTAACAATAACTCTAACCCAAACCATAACCATAACCCTTACAGTAACCATAACCCAAACCATAACCCCTAGCAATAACCCTAACCCAAACCATAACCCCAACCCCTAACAATAACCCTAACCCAAACCATAACCCAAACCATAACCCAAACCATAACCCAAACCATAACCCAAACCATAACCCAAACCATAACCCAAACCATAACCCAAACCATAACCCAAACCATAACCCAAACCATAACCCAAACCATAACCTAAACCATAACCCAAACCATAACCCAAACCATAACCCAAACCATAACCCAAACCATAACCCAAACCATAACCCAAACCATAACCCAAACCATAACCCAAACCATAACCCAAACCATAACCCAAACCATAACCCAAACCATAACCCAAACCATAACCCCAACCCCTAACAATAACCCTAACCCTAACCCAAACCATAACCATAACCCAAACCATAACCCCTAACAATAACCCTAACCCAAACCATAACCCCAACCACAAACAATAACCCTAACCCAACCCATAACCATAACCATAACCCAAAACATAACCCCTAGCAATAACCCTAACCAAAACCATAACCCCAACCCCTAACAATAACGCTAACCCAAACCATAACCCAAACCATAACCCCAACCCCTAACAATAACCCTAACCTAAACCATAACCATAACCCTAACCCAAACCATAACCCCAACCATAACCAGATTCCCAACCATAAACATAACCCGAACCAAAACCATATTCCCAACCATAGCCATAACCCCAACCATAACCCCTAACCCCTAAAAATAACGCTAACCCAAACCATAACCCCAACCATAACCTTAACCATAACCGTAAACCAAATCATAACCCCTAAACCCTAACAATAACCCTAACAAAAACTATTACCCCAACCCCTAACAAAAACCCTAACCCAAACCATTATCCCATCCATAACCATAACCCCAACAATAACCATAACCCAAACCATTACCCCTAACCACTAAAAATAACGCTAACCCAAACTATAACCCCAACCATAACCTTAACCATAACCGTGAACCAAACCATAACCCCTAAACCCTAACAATAACCCTAACACAAACCATAACCCCAACCCCTAACAATAACTCTAACCCAAACCATAACCATAACCCTAACAGTAACCATAACCCAAACCATAACCCCTAACAATAACCCTAACCCAAACCATAACCCCAACCAAAAACAATAACCCTAACCCAACCCATAACCATAACCATAACCCAAAACATAACCCCTAGCAATAACCCTAACCCAAACCATAACCCCAACCCCTAACAATAACCCTAACCCAAACCATAACCCCAACCCCTAACAATAACCCTAACCCAAACCATAACCCCAACCCCTAACAATAACCCTAACCCGAACCATAACCCCAACCATAACCAAAACCCAAACCATAACCCCTTATCCCTTACAATATTCCTAACCCAAACCATAACCCCAACCCCTAACAATAACCCTAACCTAAACCATAACCCCAACCATAACCAGATTCCCAACCATAAACATAACCAAAACCATAACCATAACCCCAACCATAACCATAACCCAAACCATAACCATAACCCCAACCATAACCATAACCCAAACCATAACCCCTAACAATAACCCTAACCCAAACCATAACCCCAACCCCTAACAATAACCCTAACCTAAACCATAACCCCAACCATAACCATAACCCAAAACATAACCCCTAACTCCCAACATTAACCCTAAACCAAACCATAACTCCAACCCCTAACAATAACCCTAACCCAAACCATAACCCCAACCATAACCAAAACCCAAACCATAACCCCTAATCCCTTAAGATAACCCTAACCCAAACCATAACCCCAACCCCAAACAATAACCCTAACCTAAACCATAACCCCAACCATAACCCAAACCATAACCCCTAACTTCTAACAATAACCCTAACCCAAACCCCTAACAAGAACCCTAACCCAAACCATAATCCCATCCATAGCCATAACCCCAACCATAACCATAACCCAAACCGTAACCCCAAACCCCTAACAATAACCCTAACCCAAACCATAACCCGAACCCAAACCATAACCCAAACCATAACCCAAACCATAACCAACACCATAACCCAAACCATAACCCAAACCATAACCCAAACCATAACCCAAACCATAACCCAAACCATAACCCAAACCATAACCCAAACCATAACCCAAACCATAACCCAAACCATAACCCAAACCATAACCCAAACCATAACCCTAACCCAAACCATAACCCCAACCATAACCAGATTCCCAACCATAACCAGATTCCCAACCATAACCATAACCCCAACCAAAACCATATTCCCAACCATAGCCATAACCCCAACCATAACCCCCACCATAACCATAACCCCAACCATAACCCCAACCATAACCCCAACCCTAACCCAAACCATAACCCCTAACCCAAAACAATATCCCTAACCCAAACCATAACCCCTTACAATAACCCTAACCCAAACCATAACCCCAACCATAACCATAACCCAAACTATAACCATAACCATAACCCAAACTATAACCATAACCATAACCCAAACCATAACACCCAACCCCCAACAATAACCCTAACCCAAACCATAATCCCATCCATAACCATAACCCCAAAAATAACCATAACCCAAACCATAACCCCTAAATCCTAAAAATAACGCTAACCCAAACCATAACCCCAACCATAACCCCAACCATAACCGTAAACCAAACCATAACGCCTAAACCCTAACAATAACCCTAACACAAACTATTACCCCAACCCCTAACAATAACCCTAACCCAAACCATAATCCCATCCATAACAGTAACCCCAACAATAACCATAACCCAAACCATAACCCCTAACCCCTAAAAATAACGCTAACCCAAACCATAACCCCAACCATAACCTTAACCATAACCGTAAACCAAACCATAACCCCTAAACCCTAACAATAACCCTAACACAAACTATTACCCCAACCCCTAACAATAACCCTAACCCAAACCATTATCCCATCCATAACCATAACCCCAACAATAACCATAACCCAAACCATAACCCCTAACCCCTAAAAATAACACTAACCCAAACCATAACCCCAACCATAACCTTAACAATAACCATAAACCAAACCATAACCCCTAAACCCTAACAATAACCCTAACACAAACTATTACCCCAACGCCTAACAATAACCCTAACCCAAACCATAACCCCAACGCCAAACAATAACCTTAACCCAAACCATAACCCCAACCCCTAACAATAAACCTAACCTAAACCATAACCCTAACCATAACCCCAACCTTAACCCAAACCATAACCCCAACCATAACCTTAACAATAACCATAAACCAAACCATAACCCCTAAACCCTAACAATAACCCTAACACAAACTATTACCCCAACGCCTAACAATAACCCTAACCCAAACCATAACCCCAACGCCAAACAATAACCTTAACCCAAACCATAACCCCAACCCCTAACAATAAACCTAACCTAAACCATAACCCTTACCATAACCCCAACCTTAACCCAAACCATAACCCCAACCCCGAACAATAAACCTAACCTAAACCATAACCCTAACTATAAACCCAACCATAACCATAAACCAAACCATCACCATAACCCAAACCATCACCATAACCCCTAACAATAACCCTAACCCTAACCCAAACCATAACCCCAACCCCTAACAATAACTCTAACCCAAACCATAACCATAACAGTAACCATAACCCAAACCATAACCCCTAACAATAACCCTAACCCAAACCATAACCCCAACCACAAACAATAACCTAACCCAACCCATAACCCCAACCACAAACATTAACCTAACCCAACCCATAACCCCAACCACAAACAATAACCTAACCCAACCCATAACCATAACCCAAAACATAACCCCTAGCAATAACCCTAACCCAAACCATAACCCCAACCCCTAACAATAACCCTAACCTAAACCATAACCCCAACCCCTAACAATAACCCTAACCCAAACCATAACCCCAACCATAACCAAAACCCAAACCATAACCCCTAATCCCTTAAGATAACCCTAACCCAAACCATAACCCCAACCCCAAACAATAACCCTAACCTAAACCATAACCCCAACCATAACCCAAACCATAACCCCTAACTTCTAACAATAACCCTAACCCAAACCCCTAACAAGAACCCTAACCCAAACCATAATCCCATCCATAGCCATAACCCCAACCATAACCATAACCCAAACCGTAACCCCAAACCCCTAACAATAACCCTAACCCAAACCATAACCCGAACCCAAACCATAACCCAAACCATAACCCAAACCATAACCAACACCATAACCCAAACCATAACCCAAACCATAACCCAAACCATAACCCAAACCATAACCCAAACCATAACCCAAACCATAACCCAAACCATAACCCTAACCCAAACCATAACCCCAACCATAACCAGATTCCCAACCATAACCAGATTCCCAACCATAACCATAACCCCAACCAAAACCATATTCCCAACCATAGCCATAACCCCAACCATAACCCCCACCATAACCATAACCCCAACCATAACCCCAACCATAACCCCAACCCTAACCCAAACCATAACCCCTAACCCAAAACAATATCCCTAACCCAAACCATAACCCCTTACAATAACCCTAACCCAAACCATAACCCCAACCATAACCATAACCCAAACTATAACCATAACCATAACCCAAACTATAACCATAACCATAACCCAAACCATAACACCCAACCCCCAACAATAACCCTAACCCAAACCATAATCCCATCCATAACCATAACCCCAAAAATAACCATAACCCAAACCATAACCCCTAAATCCTAAAAATAACGCTAACCCAAACCATAACCCCAACCATAACCCCAACCATAACCGTAAACCAAACCATAACGCCTAAACCCTAACAATAACCCTAACACAAACTATTACCCCAACCCCTAACAATAACCCTAACCCAAACCATAATCCCATCCATAACAGTAACCCCAACAATAACCATAACCCAAACCATAACCCCTAACCCCTAAAAATAACGCTAACCCAAACCATAACCCCAACCATAACCTTAACCATAACCGTAAACCAAACCATAACCCCTAAACCCTAACAATAACCCTAACACAAACTATTACCCCAACCCCTAACAATAACCCTAACCCAAACCATTATCCCATCCATAACCATAACCCCAACAATAACCATAACCCAAACCATAACCCCTAACCCCTAAAAATAACACTAACCCAAACCATAACCCCAACCATAACCTTAACAATAACCATAAACCAAACCATAACCCCTAAACCCTAACAATAACCCTAACACAAACTATTACCCCAACGCCTAACAATAACCCTAACCCAAACCATAACCCCAACGCCAAACAATAACCTTAACCCAAACCATAACCCCAACCCCTAACAATAAACCTAACCTAAACCATAACCCTAACCATAACCCTAACCATAACCCCAACCTTAACCCAAACCATAACCCCAACCATAACCTTAACAATAACCATAAACCAAACCATAACCCCTAAACCCTAACAATAACCCTAACACAAACTATTACCCCAACGCCTAACAATAACCCTAACCCAAACCATAACCCCAACGCCAAACAATAACCTTAACCCAAACCATAACCCCAACCCCTAACAATAAACCTAACCTAAACCATAACCCTAACCATAACCCCAACCTTAACCCAAACCATAACCCCAACCCCGAACAATAAACCTAACCTAAACCATAACCCTAACCATAAACCCAACCATAACCATAAACCAAACCATCACCATAACCCAAACCATCACCATAACCCCTAACAATAACCCTAACCCTAACCCAAACCATAACCCCAACCCCTAACAATAACTCTAACCCAAACCATAACCATAACAGTAACCATAACCCAAACCATAACCCCTAACAATAACCCTAACCCAAACCATAACCCCAACCACAAACAATAACCTAACCCAACCCATAACCCCAACCACAAACAATAACCTAACCCAACCCATAACCCCAACCACAAACAATAACCTAACCCAACCCATAACCATAACCCAAAACATAACCCCTAGCAATAACCCTAACCCAAACCATAACCCCAACCCCTAACAATAACCCTAACCTAAACCATAACCCCAACCATAACCATAACCATAACCCAAAACATAACCCCTAACTCCCAACATTAACCCTAAACCAAACCATAACTCCAACCCCTAACAATAACCCTAACCCAAACCATAACCCCAACCATAACCAAAACCCAAACCATAACGCCTAATCCCTTAAAATAACCCTAACCCAAACCATAACCCCAACCCCTAACAATAACCCTAACCTAAACCATAACCCCAACCATAACCCAAACCATAACGCCTAATCCCTTAAGATAACCCTAACCCAAACCATAACCCCAACCCCTAACAATAACCCTAACCTAAACCATAACCCTAACCTAAACCATAACCCCAACCATAACCCAAACCATAACCCCTAACTTCTAACAATAACCCTAACCCAAACCCCTAACAAGAACCCTAACCCAAACCATAATCCCATCCATAGCCATAACCCCAACCATAACCATAACCCAAACCATAACCCAAACCATAACCCAAACCATAACCCAAACCATAACCCAAACCATAACCCAAACCATAACCCAAACCATAACCCTAACCCAAACCATACCCCAACCATAACCAGATTCCCAACCATAACCATAACCCACACCAAAACCATATTCCCAACCATAGCCATAACCCCAACCATAACCCCAACCATAACCATAACCATAACCCCAACCATAACCCCAACCCTAACCCAAACCATAACCCCTAACCCAAAACAATATCCCTAACCCAAACCATAACCCCTTACAATAACCCTAACCCAAACCATAACCCCAACCATAACCATAACCCAAACCATAACCATAACCCAAACCATAACCATAACCCAAACCATAACACCCAACCCCCAACAATAACCCAAACCATAATCCCATCCATAACCATAACCCCAACAATAACCATAACCCAAACCATAACCCCTAAATCCTAAAAATAACGCTAACCCAAACCATAACCCCAACCATAACCCCAACCCTAACCTTAACCATAACCGTAAACCAAACCATAACGCCTAAACCCTAACAATAACCCTAACACAAACTATTACCCCAACCCCTAACAATAACCCTAACCCAAACCATAATCCCATCCATAACAGTAACCCCAACAATAACCATAACCCAAACCATAACCCCTAACCCCTAAAAATAACGCTAACCCAAACCATAACCCCAACCATAACCTTAACCATAACCGTAAACCAAACCATAACCCCTAAACCCTAACAATAACCCTAACACAAACTATTACCCCAACCCCTAACAATAACCCTAACCCAAACCATTATCCCATCCATAACCATAACCCCAACAATAACCATAACCCAAACCATAACCCCTAACCCCTAAAAATAACACTAACCCAAACCATAACCCCAACCATAACCTTAACAATAACCATAAACCAAACCATAACCCCTAAACCCTAACAATTACCCTAACACAAACTATTACCCCAACGCCTAACAATAACCCTAACCCAAACCATAACCCCAACGCCAAACAATAACCTTAACCCAAACCATTACCCCAACCCCTAACAATAAACCCAACCTAAACCATAACCCTAACCATAACCCCAACCTTAACCCAAACCATAACCCCAACCTTAACCCAAACCATAACCCCAACCATAACCTTAACAATAACCATAAACCAAACCATAACCCCTAAACCCTAACAATAACCCTAACACAAACTATTACCCCAACGCCTAACAATAACCCTAACCCAAACCATAACCCCAACGCCAAACAATAACCTTAACCCAAACCATAACCCCAACCCCTAACAATAAACCTAACCTAAACCATAACCCTAACCATAACCCCAACCTTAACCCAAACCATAACCCCAACCCCGAACAATAAACCTAACCTAAACCATAACCCTAACCATAACCCCAACCATAACCAGATTCCCAACCATAACCATAACCCCAACCAAAACCATATTCCCAACCATAGCCATAACTCCAACCATATCCCCAACCATAACCATAACCCTAACCGATAACCCCAACCATAACCCCAACCATAATCTTAACCATAAACCAAACCATAACCCCTTATCCCTTACAATAACCCTAACCTAAACCATAACCCCAACCATAACCCAAACCATAACCCCTAACCCCTAACAATAACCCTAACCCAAACCCCTAACAAGAACCCTAACCCAAACCATAACCCCTTATCCCTTACAATAACCCTAACCCAAACCATAACCCCAACCCCTAACAATAACCCTAACCTAAACCATAACCCCAACCATAACATAACCCAAACCATAACCCCTAACCCCTAACAATAACCCTAACCCAAACCCCTAACAAGAACCCTAACCCAAACCATAACCCCTTATCCCTTACAATAACCCTAACCCAAACCATAACCCCTAACCCCTAACAATAACCCTAACCCAAACCCCTAACAAGAACCCTAACCCAAACCATAACCCCTAACCCCTAACAATAACCCTAACCCAAACCCCTAACAAGAACCCTAACCCAACCCATAATCCCATCCATAGCCATAACCCAAACCATAACCATAACCCAAACCATAACCATAACCCAAACCATAACCATAACCCAAACCATAACCCCCAACCCCTAACAATAACCCTAACCCAAACCATAACCCGAACCCAAACCATAACCCAAACAATAACCCTAACCCAAACCATAACCCTTACCCAAACCATAACCCCAACCATAACCATAACCCAAACCATAACCCCCAAACCATAACCCCCAAACCATAACCTCCAACCCCTAACAATAACCCTAACCCAAACCACAACCCGAACCCAAACCATAACCCAAACCATAACCCAAACCATAACCCAAACCATAACCCAAACCATAACCCAAACCATAACCCAAACCATAACCATAACCCAAACCATAACCCAAACCATAACCCAAACCATAACCATAACCCAAACCATAACCCCTAACCCCTAACAATAACCCTAACCCAAACCCCTAACAAGAACCCTAACCCAAACCATAATCCCATCCATAGCCATAACCCCAACCATAACCCAAACCATAACCCCCAACCCCTAACAATAACCCTAACCAAAACCATAACCCGAACCCAAACCATAACCCAAACAATAACCCTAACCCAAACCATAACCCCAACCATAACCATAACCCAAACCATAACCCCCAACCCCTAACAATAACCCTAACCCAAACCATAACCCTAACCCAAACCATAACCATAACCCCAACCCCTAACAATAACCCTAACCCAAACCATAACCATAACCCCTAACAATAACCCTAACCCAAACCATAACCCCAACCCCTAACAAAACCCTAACCTAAACCATAACCCCAACCATAATCATAACCCAAACCATAACCATAACCCAAAACATAACCCCTAACCCCTAACAATACCCCTTAACCAAACCATAACCCCAACCCCTAACAATAACCCTAACCCAAACCCCTAACAAGAACCCTAACCCAAACCATAACCCCTTATCCCTTACAATAACCCTAACCCAAACCATAACCCCAACCCCTAACAATAACCCTAACCTAAACCATAACCCCAACCATAACATAACCCAAACCATAACCCCTAACCCCTAACAATAACCCTAACCCAAACCCCTAACAAGAACCCTAACCCAAACCATAACCCCTTATCCCTTACAATAACCATAACCCAAACCATAACCCCTAACCCCTAACAATAACCCTAACCCAAACCCCTAACAAGAACCCTAACCCAACCCATAATCCCATCCATAGCCATAACCCAAACCATAACCATAACCCAAACCATAACCCCCAACCCCTAACAATAACCCTAACCCAAACCATAACCCGAACCCAAACCATAACCCAAACAATAACCCTAACCATAACCCCAACCATAACCATAAACCAAACCATCACCATAACCCAAACCATCACCATAACCCCTAACAATAACCCTAACCCAAACCATAACCTCAACCCCTAACAATAACTCTAACCCAAACCATAACCATAACCCTAACAGTAACCATAACCCAAACCATAACCCCTAACAATAACCCTAACCCAAACCATAACCCCAACCCCTAACCCCAACCATAACCCCAACCATAACCCCAACCATAACCCCAACCATAACCCCAACCATAACCCCAACACTTACCCAAACCATAACCCCTAACCCCTAACAATATCCCTAACCCAAACCATAACCCCTAACAATAACCCTAACCCAAACCATAACCCAAACCATAACCATAACCCAAACCATAACCATAACCCAAACCATAACCATAACCCAAACCATAACACCCAACCCCCAACAATAACCCTAACCCAAACCATAATTCCATCCTTAACCATAACCACAACCATAACCCCTAACACCTAAAAATAACGCTAACCCAAACCATAACCCCAACCATAACCTTAACCATAACCGTAAACCAAACCATAACCCCAACCATAACCTTAACCATAACCGTAAACCAAACCATAACCCCTAAACCCTAACAATAACCCTAACACAAACTATTACCCCAACGCCTAACAATAACCCCTAACCCAAAACAATATCCCTAACCCAAACCATAACCCCTTACAATAACCCTAACCCAAACCATAACCCCAACCATAACCATAACCCAAACTATAACCATAACCATAACCCAAACTATAACCATAACCATAACCCAAACCATAACACCCAACCCCCAACAATAACCCTAACCCAAACCATAATCCCATCCATAACCATAACCCCAAAAATAACCATAACCCAAACCATAACCCCTAAATCCTAAAAATAACGCTAACCCAAACCATAACCCCAACCATAACCCCAACCATAACCGTAAACCAAACCATAACGCCTAAACCCTAACAATAACCCTAACACAAACTATTACCCCAACCCCTAACAATAACCCTAACCCAAACCATAATCCCATCCATAACAGTAACCCCAACAATAACCATAACCCAAACCATAACCCCTAACCCCTAAAAATAACGCTAACCCAAACCATAACCCCAACCATAACCTTAACCATAACCGTAAACCAAACCATAACCCCTAAACCCTAACAATAACCCTAACACAAACTATTACCCCAACCCCTAACAATAACCCTAACCCAAACCATTATCCCATCCATAACCATAACCCCAACAATAACCATAACCCAAACCATAACCCCTAACCCCTAAAAATAACACTAACCCAAACCATAACCCCAACCATAACCTTAACAATAACCATAAACCAAACCATAACCCCTAAACCCTAACAATAACCCTAACACAAACTATTACCCCAACGCCTAACAATAACCCTAACCCAAACCATAACCCCAACGCCAAACAATAACCTTAACCCAAACCTTAACCCCAACCCCTAACAATAAACCTAACCTAAACCATAACCCTAACCATAACCCTAACCATAACCCCAACCTTAACCCAAACCATAACCCCAACCATAACCTTAACAATAACCATAAACCAAACCATAACCCCTAAACCCTAACAATAACCCTAACACAAACTATTACCCCAACGCCTAACAATAACCCTAACCCAAACCATAACCCCAACGCCAAACAATAACCTTAACCCAAACCATAACCCCAACCCCTAACAATAAACCTAACCTAAACCATAACCCTAACCATAACCCCAACCTTAACCCAAACCATAACCCCAACCCCGAACAATAAACCTAACCTAAACCATAACCCTAACCATAAACCCAACCATAACCATAAACCAAACCATCACCATAACCCAAACCATCACCATAACCCCTAACAATAACCCTAACCCTAACCCAAACCATAACCCCAACCCCTAACAATAACTCTAACCCAAACCATAACCATAACAGTAACCATAACCCAAACCATAACCCCTAACAATAACCCTAACCCAAACCATAACCCCAACCACAAACAATAACCTAACCCAACCCATAACCCCAACCACAAACAATAACCTAACCCAACCCATAACCCCAACCACAAACAATAACCTAACCCAACCCATAACCATAACCCAAAACATAACCCCTAGCAATAACCCTAACCCAAACCATAACCCCAACCCCTAACAATAACCCTAACCTAAACCATAACCCCAACCATAACCATAACCATAACCCAAAACATAACCCCTAACTCCCAACATTAACCCTAAACCAAACCATAACTCCAACCCCTAACAATAACCCTAACCCAAACCATAACCCCAACCATAACCAAAACCCAAACCATAACGCCTAATCCCTTAAAATAACCCTAACCCAAACCATAACCCCAACCCCTAACAATAACCCTAACCTAAACCATAACCCCAACCATAACCCAAACCATAACGCCTAATCCCTTAAGATAACCCTAACCCAAACCATAACCCCAACCCCTAACAATAACCCTAACCTAAACCATAACCCTAACCTAAACCATAACCCCAACCATAACCCAAACCATAACCCCTAACTTCTAACAATAACCCTAACCCAAACCCCTAACAAGAACCCTAACCCAAACCATAATCCCATCCATAGCCATAACCCCAACCATAACCATAACCCAAACCATAACCCAAACCATAACCCAAACCATAACCCAAACCATAACCCAAACCATAACCCAAACCATAACCCTAACCCAAACCATACCCCAACCATAACCAGATTCCCAACCATAACCATAACCCACACCAAAACCATATTCCCAACCATAGCCATAACCCCAACCATAACCCCAACCATAACCATAACCATAACCCCAACCATAACCCCAACCCTAACCCAAACCATAACCCCTAACCCAAAACAATATCCCTAACCCAAACCATAACCCCTTACAATAACCCTAACCCAAACCATAACCCCAACCATAACCATAACCCAAACCATAACCATAACCCAAACCATAACCATAACCCAAACCATAACACCCAACCCCCAACAATAACCCAAACCATAATCCCATCCATAACCATAACCCCAACAATAACCATAACCCAAACCATAACCCCTAAATCCTAAAAATAACGCTAACCCAAACCATAACCCCAACCATAACCCCAACCCTAACCTTAACCATAACCGTAAACCAAACCATAACGCCTAAACCCTAACAATAACCCTAACACAAACTATTACCCCAACCCCTAACAATAACCCTAACCCAAACCATAATCCCATCCATAACAGTAACCCCAACAATAACCATAACCCAAACCATAACCCCTAACCCCTAAAAATAACGCTAACCCAAACCATAACCCCAACCATAACCTTAACCATAACCGTAAACCAAACCATAACCCCTAAACCCTAACAATAACCCTAACACAAACTATTACCCCAACCCCTAACAATAACCCTAACCCAAACCATTATCCCATCCATAACCATAACCCCAACAATAACCATAACCCAAACCATAACCCCTAACCCCTAAAAATAACACTAACCCAAACCATAACCCCAACCATAACCTTAACAATAACCATAAACCAAACCATAACCCCTAAACCCTAACAATTACCCTAACACAAACTATTACCCCAACGCCTAACAATAACCCTAACCCAAACCATAACCCCAACGCCAAACAATAACCTTAACCCAAACCATTACCCCAACCCCTAACAATAAACCCAACCTAAACCATAACCCTAACCATAACCCCAACCTTAACCCAAACCATAACCCCAACCTTAACCCAAACCATAACCCCAACCATAACCTTAACAATAACCATAAACCAAACCATAACCCCTAAACCCTAACAATAACCCTAACACAAACTATTACCCCAACGCCTAACAATATCCCTAACCCAAACCATAACCCCAACGCCAAACAATAACCTTAACCCAAACCATAACCCCAACCCCTAACAATAAACCTAACCTAAACCATAACCCTAACCATAACCCCAACCTTAACCCAAACCATAACCCCAACCCCGAACAATAAACCTAACCTAAACCATAACCCTAACCATAACCCCAACCATAACCAGATTCCCAACCATAACCATAACCCCAACCAAAACCATATTCCCAACCATAGCCATAACTCCAACCATATCCCCAACCATAACCATAACCCTAACCGATAACCCCAACCATAACCCCAACCATAATCTTAACCATAAACCAAACCATAACCCCTTATCCCTTACAATAACCCTAACCTAAACCATAACCCCAACCATAACCCAAACCATAACCCCTAACCCCTAACAATAACCCTAACCCAAACCCCTAACAAGAACCCTAACCCAAACCATAACCCCTTATCCCTTACAATAACCCTAACCCAAACCATAACCCCAACCCCTAACAATAACCCTAACCTAAACCATAACCCCAACCATAACATAACCCAAACCATAACCCCTAACCCCTAACAATAACCCTAACCCAAACCCCTAACAAGAACCCTAACCCAAACCATAACCCCTTATCCCTTACAATAACCCTAATCCAAACCATAACCCCTAACCCCTAACAATAACCCTAACCCAAACCCCTAACAAGAACCCTAACCCAAACCATAACCCCTAACCCCTAACAATAACCCTAACCCAAACCCCTAACAAGAACCCTAACCCAACCCATAATCCCATCCATAGCCATAACCCAAACCATAACCATAACCCAAACCATAACCATAACCCAAACCATAACCATAACCCAAACCATAACCCCCAACCCCTAACAATAACCCTAACCCAAACCATAACCCGAACCCAAACCATAACCCAAACAATAACCCTAACCCAAACCATAACCCTTACCCAAACCATAACCCCAACCATAACCATAACCCAAACCATAACCCCCAAACCATAACCCCCAAACCATAACCTCCAACCCCTAACAATAACCCTAACCCAAACCACAACCCGAACCCAAACCATAACCCAAACCATAACCCAAACCATAACCCAAACCATAACCCAAACCATAACCATAACCCAAACCATAACCCAAACCATAACCCAAACCATAACCATAACCCAAACCATAACCCCTAACCCCTAACAATAACCCTAACCCAAACCCCTAACAAGAACCCTAACCCAAACCATAATCCCATCCATAGCCATAACCCCAACCATAACCCAAACCATAACCCCCAACCCCTAACAATAACCCTAACCAAAACCATAACCCGAACCCAAACCATAACCCAAACAATAACCCTAACCCAAACCATAACCCCAACCATAACCATAACCCAAACCATAACCCCCAACCCCTAACAATAACCCTAACCCAAACCATAACCCTAACCCAAACCATAACCATAACCCCAACCCCTAACAATAACCCTAACCCAAACCATAACCATAACCCCTAACAATAACCCTAACCCAAACCATAACCCCAACCCCTAACAAAACCCTAACCTAAACCATAACCCCAACCATAATCATAACCCAAACCATAACCATAACCCAAAACATAACCCCTAACCCCTAACAATACCCCTTAACCAAACCATAACCCCAACCCCTAACAATAACCCTAACCCAAACCCCTAACAAGAACCCTAACCCAAACCATAACCCCTTATCCCTTACAATAACCCTAACCCAAACCATAACCCCAACCCCTAACAATAACCCTAACCTAAACCATAACCCCAACCATAACATAACCCAAACCATAACCCCTAACCCCTAACAATAACCCTAACCCAAACCCCTAACAAGAACCCTAACCCAAACCATAACCCCTTATCCCTTACAATAACCATAACCCAAACCATAACCCCTAACCCCTAACAATAACCCTAACCCAAACCCCTAACAAGAACCCTAACCCAACCCATAATCCCATCCATAGCCATAACCCAAACCATAACCATAACCCAAACCATAACCCCCAACCCCTAACAATAACCCTAACCCAAACCATAACCCGAACCCAAACCATAACCCAAACAATAACCCTAACCATAACCCCAACCATAACCATAAACCAAACCATCACCATAACCCAAACCATCACCATAACCCCTAACAATAACCCTAACCCAAACCATAACCTCAACCCCTAACAATAACTCTAACCCAAACCATAACCATAACCCTAACAGTAACCATAACCCAAACCATAACCCCTAACAATAACCCTAACCCAAACCATAACCCCAACCCCTAACCCCAACCATAACCCCAACCATAACCCCAACCATAACCCCAACCATAACCCCAACCATAACCCCAACCATAACCCCAACACTTACCCAAACCATAACCCCTAACCCCTAACAATATCCCTAACCCAAACCATAACCCCTAACAATAACCCTAACCCAAACCATAACCCAAACCATAACCATAACCCAAACCATAACCATAACCCAAACCATAACACCCAACCCCCAACAATAACCCTAACCCAAACCATAATTCCATCCATAACCATAACCCCAACCATAACCCCTAACACCTAAAAATAACGCTAACCCAAACCATAACCCCAACCATAACCTTAACCATAACCGTAAACCAAACCATAACCCCAACCATAACCTTAACCATAACCGTAAACCAAACCATAACCCCTAAACCCTAACAATAACCCTAACACAAACTATTACCCCAACGCCTAACAATAACCCTAACCCAAACCATAACCCCAACGCCAAACAATAACCTTAACCCAAACCATAACCCCAACCACTAACAATAAACCTAACCTCAACCATAACCCTAACCCCAACCATAACCATAAACCAAACCATCACCATAACCCAAACCATCACCATAACCCCTAACAATAACCCGAACCCAAACCATAACCCCAACCCCTAACAATAACTCTAACCCAAACCATAACCATAACCCTAACAGTAACCATAACCCAAACCATAACCCCTAGCAATAACCCTAACCCAAACCATAACCCCAACCCCTAACAATAACCCTAACCCAAACCATAACCCAAACCATAACCCAAACCATAACCCAAACCATAACCCAAACCATAACCCAAACCATAACCCAAACCATAACCCAAACCATAACCATAACCCCAACCATAACCATAACCCAAACCATAACCCCTAACAATAACCCTAACCCAAACCATAACCCCAACCCCTAACAATAACCCTAACCTAAACCATAACCCCAACCATAACCATAACCATAACCCAAAACATAACCCCTAACTCCCAACATTAACCCTAAACCAAACCATAACTCCAACCCCTAACAATAACCCTAACCCAAACCATAACCCCAACCATAACCAAAACCCAAACCATAACCCCTAATCCCTTAAGATAACCCTAACCCAAACCATAACCCCAACCCCAAACAATAACCCTAACCTAAACCATAACCCCAACCATAACCCAAACCATAACCCCTAACTTCTAACAATAACCCTAACCCAAACCCCTAACAAGAACCCTAACCCAAACCATAATCCCATCCATAGCCATAACCCCAACCATAACCATAACCCAAACCGTAACCCCAAACCCCTAACAATAACCCTAACCCAAACCATAACCCGAACCCAAACCATAACCCAAACCATAACCCAAACCATAACCAAAACCATAACCCAAACCATAACCCAAACCATAACCCAAACCATAACCCAAACCATAACCCTAACCCAAACCATAACCCCAACCATAACCAGATTCCCAACCATAACCAGATTCCCAACCATAACCATAACCCCAACCAAAACCATATTCCCAACCATAGCCATAACCCCAACCATAACCCCCACCATAACCATAACCCCAACCATAACCCCAACCATAACCCCAACCCTAACCCAAACCATAACCCCTAACCCAAAACAATATCCCTAACCCAAACCATAACCCCTTACAATAACCCTAACCCAAACCATAACCCCAACCATAACCATAACCCAAACTATAACCATAACCATAACCCAAACCATAACACCCAACCCCCAACAATAACCCTAACCCAAACCATAATCCCATCCATAACCATAACCCCAAAAATAACCATAACCCAAACCATAACCCCTAAATCCTAAAAATAACGCTAACCCAAACCATAACCCCAACCATAACCCCAACCATAACCGTAAACCAAACCATAACGCCTAAACCCTAACAATAACCCTAACACAAACTATTACCCCAAACCCCTAACAATAACCCTAACCCAAACCATAATCCCATCCATAACAGTAACCCCAACAATAACCATAACCCAAACCATAACCCCTAACCCCTAAAAATAACGCTAACCCAAACCATAACCCCAACCATAACCTTAACCATAACCGTAAACCAAACCATAACCCCTAAACCCTAACAATAACCCTAACACAAACTATTACCCCAACCCCTAACAATAACCCTAACCCAAACCATTATCCCATCCATAACCATAACCCCAACAATAACCATAACCCAAACCATAACCCCTAACCCCTAAAAATAACACTAACCCAAACCATAACCCCAACCATAACCTTAACAATAACCATAAACCAAACCATAACCCCTAAACCCTAACAATAACCCTAACACAAACTATTACCCCAACGCCTAACAATAACCCTAACCCAAACCATAACCCCAACGCCAAACAATAACCTTAACCCAAACCATAACCCCAACCCCTAACAATAAACCTAACCTTAACCATAACCCTAACCATAACCCCAACCTTAACCCAAACCATAACCCCAACCATAACCTTAACAATAACCATAAACCAAACCATAACCCCTAAACCCTAACAATAACCCTAACACAAACTATTACCCCAACGCCTAACAATAACCCTAACCCAAACCATAACCCCAACGCCAAACAATAACCTTAACCCAAACCATAACCCCAACCCCTAACAATAAACCTAACCTAAACCATAACCCTAACCATAACCCCAACCTTAACCCAAACCATAACCCCAACCCCGAACAATAAACCTAACCTAAACCATAACCCTAACCATAAACCCAACCATAACCATAAACCAAACCATCACCATAAACCAAACCATCACCATAACCCAAACCATCACCATAACCCCTAACAATAACCCTAACCCTAACCCAAACCATAACCCCAACCCCTAACAATAACTCTAACCCAAACCATAACCATAACAGTAACCATAACCCAAACCATAACCCCTAACAATAACCCTAACCCAAACCATAACCCCAACCACAAACAATAACCTAACCCAACCCATAACCCCAACCACAAACAATAACCTAACCCAACCCATAACCCCAACCACAAACAATAACCTAACCCAACCCATAACCATAACCCAAAACATAACCCCTAGCAATAACCCTAACCCAAACCATAACCCCAACCCCTAACAATAACCCTAACCTAAACCATAACCCCAACCATAACCATAACCATAACCCAAAACATAACCCCTAACTCCCAACATTAACCCTAAACCAAACCATAACTCCAACCCCTAACAATAACCCTAACCCAAACCATAACCCCAACCATAACCAAAACCCAAACCATAACGCCTAATCCCTTAAGATAACCCTAACCCAAACCATAACCCCAACCCCTAACAATAACCCTAACCTAAACCATAACCCCAACCATAACCCAAACCATAACGCCTAATCCCTTAAGATAACCCTAACCCAAACCATAACCCCAACCCCTAACAATAACCCTAACCTAAACCATAACCCTAACCTAAACCATAACCCCAACCATAACCCAAACCATAACCCCTAACTTCTAACAATAACCCTAACCCAAACCCCTAACAAGAACCCTAACCCAAACCATAATCCCATCCATAGCCATAACCCCAACCATAACCATAACCCAAACCATAACCCAAACCATAACCCAAACCATAACCCAAACCATAACCCAAACCATAACCCAAACCATAACCCAAACCATAACCCAAACCATAACCCAAACCATAACCCTAACCCAAACCATACCACAACCATAACCAGATTCCCAACCATAACCATAACCCACACCAAAACCATATTCCCAACCATAGCCATAACCCCAACCATAACCCCAACCATAACCATAACCATAACCCCAACCATAACCCCAACCCTAACCCACACCAAAACCATATTCCCAACCATAGCCATAACCCCAACCATAACCCCAACCATAACCATAACCATAACCCCAACCATAACCCCAACCATAACCCCAACCATAACCCCAACCCTAACCCAAACCATAACCCCTAACCCAAAACAATATCCCTAACCCAAACCATAACCCCTTACAATAACCCTAACCCAAACCATAACCCCAACCATAACCATAACCCAAACCATAACCATAACCCAAACCATAACACCCAACCCCCAACAATAACCCAAACCATAATCCCATCCATAACCATAACCCCAACAATAACCATAACCCAAACCATAACCCCTAAATCCTAAAAATAACGCTAACCCAAACCATAACCCCAACCATAACCCCAACCATAACCTTAACCATAACCGTAAACCAAACCATAACGCCTAAACCCTAACAATAACCCTAACACAAACTATTACCCCAACCCCTAACAATAACCCTAACCCAAACCATAATCCCATCCATAACAGTAACCCCAACAATAACCATAACCCAAACCATAACCCCTAACCCCTAAAAATAACGCTAACCCAAACCATAACCCCAACCATAACCTTAACCATAACCGTAAACCAAACCATAACCCCTAAACCCTAACAATAACCCTAACACAAACTATTACCCCAACCCCTAACAATAACCCTAACCCAAACCATTATCCCATCCATAACCATAACCCCAACAATAACCATAACCCAAACCATAACCCCTAACCCCTAAAAATAACACTAACCCAAACCATAACCCCAACCATAACCTTAACAATAACCATAAACCAAACCATAACCCCTAAACCCTAACAATTACCCTAACACAAACTATTACCCCAACGCCTAACAATAACCCTAACCCAAACCATAACCCCAACGCCAAACAATAACCTTAACCCAAACCATTACCCCAACCCCTAACAATAAACCCAACCTAAACCATAACCCTAACCATAACCCCAACCTTAACCCAAACCATAACCCCAACCTTAACCCAAACCATAACCCCAACCATAACCTTAACAATAACCATAAACCAAACCATAACCCCTAAACCCTAACAATAACCCTAACACAAACTATTACCCCAACGCCTAACAATAACCCTAACCCAAACCATAACCCCAACGCCAAACAATAACCTTAACCCAAACCATAACCCCAACCCCTAACAATAAACCTAACCTAAACCATAACCCTAACCATAACCCCAACCTTAACCCAAACCATAACCCCAACCCCGAACAATAAACCTAACCTAAACCATAACCCTAACCATAACCCCAACCATAACCAGATTCCCAACCATAACCATAACCCCAACCAAAACCATATTCCCAACCATAGCCATAACTCCAACCATATCCCCAACCATAACCATAACCCTAACCGATAACCCCAACCATAACCCCAACCATAATCTTAACCATGAACCAAACCATAACCCCTTATCCCTTACAATAACCCTAACCCAAACCATAACCCCAACCCCTAACAATAACCCTAACCTAAACCATAACCCCAACCATAACCCAAACCATAACCCCTAACCCCTAACAATAACCCTAACCCAAACCCCTAACAAGAACCCTAACCCAAACCATAACCCCTTATCCCTTACAATAACCCTAACCCAAACCATAACCCCAACCCCTAACAATAACCCTAACCTAAACCATAACCCCAACCATAACATAACCCAAACCATAACCCCAACCCCTAACAATAAACCTAACCTAAACCATAACCCTAACCATAACCCCAACCTTAACCCAAACCATAACCCCAACCCCGAACAATAAACCTAACCTAAACCATAACCCTAACCATAACCCCAACCATAACCAGATTCCCAACCATAACCATAACCCCAACCAAAACCATATTCCCAACCATAGCCATAACTCCAACCATATCCCCAACCATAACCATAACCCTAACCGATAACCCCAACCATAACCCCAACCATAATCTTAACCATAAACCAAACCATAACCCCTTATCCCTTACAATAACCCTAACCCAAACCATAACCCCAACCCCTAACAATAACCCTAACCTAAACCATAACCCCAACCATAACCCAAACCATAACCCCTAACCCCTAACAATAACCCTAACCCAAACCCCTAACAAGAACCCTAACCCAAACCATAACCCCTTATCCCTTACAATAACCCTAACCCAAACCATAACCCCTAACCCCTAACAATAACCCTAACCCAAACCCCTAACAAGAACCCTAACCCAACCCATAATCCCATCCATAGCCATAACCCAAACCATAACCATAACCCAAACCATAACCATAACCCAAACCATAACCCCCAACCCCTAACAATAACCCTAACCCAAACCATAACCCGAACCCAAACCATAACCCAAACAATAACCCTAACCCAAACCATAACCCTAACCCAAACCATAACCCCAACCATAACCATAACCCAAACCATAACCCCCAAACCATAACCCCCAAACCATAACCTCCAACCCCTAACAATAACCCTAACCCAAACCACAACCCGAACCCAAACCATAACCCAAACCATAACCCAAACCATAACCCAAACCATAACCCAAACCATAACCCCAACCACAAACAATAACCTAACCCAACCCATAACCCCAACCACAAACAATAACCTAACCCAACCCATAACCCCAACCACAAACAATAACCTAACCCAACCCATAACCATAACCCAAAACATAACCCCTAGCAATAACCCTAACCCAAACCATAACCCCAACCCCTAACAATAACCCTAACCTAAACCATAACCCCAACCATAACCATAACCATAACCCAAAACATAACCCCTAACTCCCAACATTAACCCTAAACCAAACCATAACTCCAACCCCTAACAATAACCCTAACCCAAACCATAACCCCAACCATAACCAAAACCCAAACCATAACGCCTAATCCCTTAAGATAACCCTAACCCAAACCATAACCCCAACCCCTAACAATAACCCTAACCTAAACCATAACCCCAACCATAACCCAAACCATAACGCCTAATCCCTTAAGATAACCCTAACCCAAACCATAACCCCAACCCCTAACAATAACCCTAACCTAAACCATAACCCTAACCTAAACCATAACCCCAACCATAACCCAAACCATAACCCCTAACTTCTAACAATAACCCTAACCCAAACCCCTAACAAGAACCCTAACCCAAACCATAATCCCATCCATAGCCATAACCCCAACCATAACCATAACCCAAACCATAACCCAAACCATAACCCAAACCATAACCCAAACCATAACCCTAACCCAAACCATACCCCAACCATAACCAGATTCCCAACCATAACCATAACCCACACCAAAACCATATTCCCAACCATAGCCATAACCCCAACCATAACCCCAACCATAACCATAACCATAACCCCAACCATAACCCCAACCCTAACCCACACCAAAACCATATTCCCAACCATAGCCATAACCCCAACCATAACCCCAACCATAACCATAACCATAACCCCAACCATAACCCCAACCATAACCCCAACCCTAACCCAAACCATAACCCCTAACCCAAAACAATATCCCTAACCCAAACCATAACCCCTTACAATAACCCTAACCCAAACCATAACCCCAACCATAACCATAACCCAAACCATAACCATAACCCAAACCATAACACCCAACCCCCAACAATAACCCAAACCATAATCCCATCCATAACCATAACCCCAACAATAACCATAACCCAAACCATAACCCCTAAATCCTAAAAATAACGCTAACCCAAACCATAACCCCAACCATAACCCCAACCATAACCGTAACCATAACCGTAAACCAAACCATAACGCCTAAACCCTAACAATAACCCTAACACAAACTATTACCCCAACCCCTAACAATAACCCTAACCCAAACCATAATCCCATCCATAACAGTAACCCCAACAATAACCATAACCCAAACCATAACCCCTAACCCCTAAAAATAACGCTAACCCAAACCATAACCCCAACCATAACCTTAACCATAACCGTAAACCAAACCATAACCCCTAAACCCTAACAATAACCCTAACACAAACTATTACCCCAACCCCTAACAATAACCCTAACCCAAACCATTATCCCATCCATAACCATAACCCCAACAATAACCATAACCCAAACCATAACCCCTAACCCCTAAAAATAACACTAACCCAAACCATAACCCCAACCATAACCTTAACAATAACCATAAACCAAACCATAACCCCTAAACCCTAACAATTACCCTAACACAAACTATTACCCCAACGCCTAACAATAACCCTAACCCAAACCATAACCCCAACGCCAAACAATAACCTTAACCCAAACCATAACCCCAACCCCTAACAATAAACCTAACCTAAACCATAACCCTAACCATAACCCCAACCTTAACCCAAACCATAACCCCAACCATAACCTTAACAATAACCATAAACCAAACCATAACCCCTAAACCCTAACAATAACCCTAACACAAACTATTACCCCAACGCCTAACAATAACCCTAACCCAAACCATAACCCCAACGCCAAACAATAACCTTAACCCAAACCATAACCCCAACCCCTAACAATAAACCTAACCTTAACCATAACCCTAACCATAACCCCAACCTTAACCCAAACCATAACCCCAACCATAACCTTAACAATAACCATAAACCAAACCATAACCCCTAAACCCTAACAATAACCCTAACACAAACTATTACCCCAACGCCTAACAATAACCCTAACCCAAACCATAACCCCAACGCCAAACAATAACCTTAACCCAAACCATAACCCCAACCCCTAACAATAAACCTAACCTAAACCATAACCCTAACCATAACCCCAACCTTAACCCAAACCATAACCCCAACCCCGAACAATAAACCTAACCTAAACCATAACCCTAACCATAAACCCAACCATAACCATAAACCAAACCATCACCATAACCCAAACCATCACCATAACCCCTAACAATAACCCTAACCCTAACCCAAACCATAACCCCAACCCCTAACAATAACTCTAACCCAAACCATAACCATAACAGTAACCATAACCCAAACCATAACCCCTAACAATAACCCTAACCCAAACCATAACCCCAACCACAAACAATAACCTAACCCAACCCATAACCCCAACCACAAACAATAACCTAACC
The DNA here is from genome assembly GCF_051989575.1 of Stigmatopora nigra. Lineage (NCBI taxonomy): Eukaryota > Metazoa > Chordata > Actinopteri > Syngnathiformes > Syngnathidae > Stigmatopora > Stigmatopora nigra. The sequence continues at coordinate 3,249,487 of NW_027551603.1, forward strand.
CAACCCATAACCCCAACCACAAACAATAACCTAACCCAACCCATAACCATAACCCAAAACATAACCCCTAGCAATAACCCTAACCCAAACCATAACCCCAACCCCTAACAATAACCCTAACCTAAACCATAACCCCAACCATAACCATAACCATAACCCAAAACATAACCCCTAACTCCCAACATTAACCCTAAACCAAACCATAACTCCAACCCCTAACAATAACCCTAACCCAAACCATAACCCCAACCATAACCAAAACCCAAACCATAACGCCTAATCCCTTAAGATAACCCTAACCCAAACCATAACCCCAACCCCTAACAATAACCCTAACCTAAACCATAACCCCAACCATAACCCAAACCATAACGCCTAATCCCTTAAGATAACCCTAACCCAAACCATAACCCCAACCCCTAACAATAACCCTAACCTAAACCATAACCCTAACCTAAACCATAACCCCAACCATAACCCAAACCATAACCCCTAACTTCTAACAATAACCCTAACCCAAACCCCTAACAAGAACCCTAACCCAAACCATAATCCCATCCATAGCCATAACCCCAACCATAACCATAACCCAAACCATAACCCAAACCATAACCCAAACCATAACCCAAACCATAACCCAAACCATAACCCTAACCCAAACCATACCCCAACCATAACCAGATTCCCAACCATAACCATAACCCACACCAAAACCATATTCCCAACCATAGCCATAACCCCAACCATAACCCCAACCATAACCATAACCATAACCCCAACCATAACCCCAACCCTAACCCACACCAAAACCATATTCCCAACCATAGCCATAACCCCAACCATAACCCCAACCATAACCATAACCATAACCCCAACCATAACCCCAACCATAACCCCAACCCTAACCCAAACCATAACCCCTAACCCAAAACAATATCCCTAACCCAAACCATAACCCCTTACAATAACCCTAACCCAAACCATAACCCCAACCATAACCATAACCCAAACCATAACCATAACCCAAACCATAACACCCAACCCCCAACAATAACCCAAACCATAATCCCATCCATAACCATAACCCCAACAATAACCATAACCCAAACCATAACCCCTAAATCCTAAAAATAATGCTAACCCAAACCATAACCCCAACCATAACCCCAACCATAACCGTAACCATAACCGTAAACCAAACCATAACGCCTAAACCCTAACAATAACCCTAACACAAACTATTACCCCAACCCCTAACAATAACCCTAACCCAAACCATAATCCCATCCATAACAGTAACCCCAACAATAACCATAACCCAAACCATAACCCCTAACCCCTAAAAATAACGCTAACCCAAACCATAACCCCAACCATAACCTTAACCATAACCGTAAACCAAACCATAACCCCTAAACCCTAACAATAACCCTAACACAAACTATTACCCCAACCCCTAACAATAACCCTAACCCAAACCATTATCCCATCCATAACCATAACCCCAACAATAACCATAACCCAAACCATAACCCCTAACCCCTAAAAATAACACTAACCCAAACCATAACCCCAACCATAACCTTAACAATAACCATAAACCAAACCATAACCCCTAAACCCTAACAATTACCCTAACACAAACTATTACCCCAACGCCTAACAATAACCCTAACCCAAACCATAACCCCAACGCCAAACAATAACCTTAACCCAAACCATAACCCCAACCCCTAACAATAAACCTAACCTAAACCATAACCCTAACCATAACCCCAACCTTAACCCAAACCATAACCCCAACCATAACCTTAACAATAACCATAAACCAAACCATAACCCCTAAACCCTAACAATAACCCTAACACAAACTATTACCCCAACGCCTAACAATAACCCTAACCCAAACCATAACCCCAACGCCAAACAATAACCTTAACCCAAACCATAACCCCAACCCCTAACAATAAACCTAACCTAAACCATAACCCTAACCATAACCCCAACCTTAACCCAAACCATAACCCCAACCCCGAACAATAAACCTAACCTAAACCATAACCCTAACCATAAACCCAACCATAACCATAAACCAAACCATCACCATAACCCAAACCATCACCATAACCCCTAACAATAACCCTAACCCTAACCCAAACCATAACCCCAACCCCTAACAATAACTCTAACCCAAACCATAACCATAACAGTAACCATAACCCAAACCATAACCCCTAACAATAACCCTAACCCAAACCATAACCCCAACCACAAACAATAACCTAACCCAACCCATAACCCCAACCACAAACAATAACCTAACCCAACCCATAACCCCAACCACAAACAATAACCTAACCCAACCCATAACCATAACCCAAAACATAACCCCTAGCAATAACCCTAACCCAAACCATAACCCCAACCCCTAACAATAACCCTAACCTAAACCATAACCCCAACCATAACCATAACCATAACCCAAAACATAACCCCTAACTCCCAACATTAACCCTAAACCAAACCATAACTCCAACCCCTAACAATAACCCTAACCCAAACCATAACCCCAACCATAACCAAAACCCAAACCATAACGCCTAATCCCTTAAGATAACCCTAACCCAAACCATAACCCCAACCCCTAACAATAACCCTAACCTAAACCATAACCCCAACCATAACCCAAACCATAACGCCTAATCCCTTAAGATAACCCTAACCCAAACCATAACCCCAACCCCTAACAATAACCCTAACCTAAACCATAACCCTAACCTAAACCATAACCCCAACCATAACCCAAACCATAACCCCTAACTTCTAACAATAACCCTAACCCAAACCCCTAACAAGAACCCTAACCCAAACCATAATCCCATCCATAGCCATAACCCCAACCATAACCATAACCCAAACCATAACCCAAACCATAACCCAAACCATAACCCAAACCATAACCCAAACCATAACCCAAACCATAACCCAAACCATAACCCTAACCCAAACCATACCCCAACCATAACCAGATTCCCAACCATAACCATAACCCACACCAAAACCATATTCCCAACCATAGCCATAACCCCAACCATAACCCCAACCATAACCATAACCATAACCCCAACCATAACCCCAACCATAACCCCAACCCTAACCCAAACCATAACCCCTAACCCAAAACAATATCCCTAACCCAAACCATAACCCCTTACAATAACCCTAACCCAAACCATAACCCCAACCATAACCATAACCCAAACCATAACCATAACCCAAACCATAACACCCAACCCCCAACAATAACCCAAACCATAATCCCATCCATAACCATAACCCCAACAATAACCATAACCCAAACCATAACCCCTAAATCCTAAAAATAACGCTAACCCAAACCATAACCCCAACCATAACCCCAACCATAACCTTAACCATAACCGTAAACCAAACCATAACGCCTAAACCCTAACAATAACCCTAACACAAACTATTACCCCAACCCCTAACAATAACCCTAACCCAAACCATAATCCCATCCATAACAGTAACCCCAACAATAACCATAACCCAAACCATAACCCCTAACCCCTAAAAATAACGCTAACCCAAACCATAACCCCAACCATAACCTTAACCATAACCGTAAACCAAACCATAACCCCTAAACCCTAACAATAACCCTAACACAAACTATTACCCCAACCCCTAACAATAACCCTAACCCAAACCATTATCCCATCCATAACCATAACCCCAACAATAACCATAACCCAAACCATAACCCCTAACCCCTAAAAATAACACTAACCCAAACCATAACCCCAACCATAACCTTAACAATAACCATAAACCAAACCATAACCCCTAAACCCTAACAATAACCCTAACACAAACTATTACCCCAACGCCTAACAATAACCCTAACCCAAACCATAACCCCAACGCCAAACAATAACCTTAACCCAAACCATTACCCCAACCCCTAACAATAAACCCAACCTAAACCATAACCCTAACCATAACCCCAACCTTAACCCAAACCATAACCCCAACCTTAACCCAAACCATAACCCCAACCTTAACCCAAACCATAACCCCAACCTTAACCCAAACCATAACCCCAACCATAACCTTAACAATAACCATAAACCAAACCATAACCCCTAAACCCTAACAATAACCCTAACACAAACTATTACCCCAACGCCTAACAATAACCCTAACCCAAACCATAACCCCAACGCCAAACAATAACCTTAACCCAAACCATAACCCCAACCCCTAACAATAAACCTAACCTAAACCATAACCCTAACCATAACCCCAACCTTAACCCAAACCATAACCCCAACCCCGAACAATAAACCTAACCTAAACCATAACCCTAACCATAACCCCAACCATAACCAGATTCCCAACCATAACCATAACCCCAACCAAAACCATATTCCCAACCATAGCCATAACTCCAACCATATCCCCAACCATAACCATAACCCTAACCGATAACCACAACCATAACCCCAACCATAATCTTAACCATAAACCAAACCATAACCCCTTATCCCTTACAATAACCCTAACCCAAACCATAACCCCAACCCCTAACAATAACCCTAACCTAAACCATAACCCCAACCATAACCCAAACCATAACCCCTAACCCCTAACAATAACCCTAACCCAAACCCCTAACAAGAACCCTAACCCAAACCCCTAACAAGAACCCTAACCCAAATCATAACCCCTTATCCCTTACAATAACCCTAACCCAAACCATAACCCCAACCCCTAACAATAACCCTAACCTAAACCATAACCCCAACCATAACATAACCCAAACCATAACCCCTAACCCCTAACAATAACCCTAACCCAAACCCCTAACAAGAACCCTAACCCAAACCATAACCCCTTATCCCTTACAATAACCCTAACCCAAACCATAACCCCTAACCCCTAACAATAACCCTAACCCAAACCCCTAACAAGAACCCTAACCCAACCCATAATCCCATCCATAGCCATAACCCAAACCATAACCATAACCCAAACCATAACCATAACCCAAACCATAACCATAACCCAAACCATAACCCCCAACCCCTAACAATAACCCTAACCCAAACCATAACCCGAACCCAAACCATAACCCAAACAATAACCCTAACCCAAACCATAACCCTAACCCAAACCATAACCCCAACCATAACCATAACCCAAACCATAACCCCCAAACCATAACCCCCAAACCATAACCTCCAACCCCTAACAATAACCCTAACCCAAACCATAACCCGAACCCAAACCATAACCCAAACCATAACCCAAACCATAACCCAAACCATAACCATAACCCAAACCATAACCCCTAACCCCTAACAATAACCCTAACCCAAACCCCTAACAAGAACCCTAACCCAAACCATAATCCCATCCATAGCCATAACCCCAACCATAACCCAAACCATAACCCCCAACCCCTAACAATAACCCTAACCAAAACCATAACCCGAACCCAAACCATAACCCAAACAATAACCCTAACCCAAACCATAACCCCAACCATAACCATAACCCAAACCATAACCCCCAACCCCTAACAATAACCCTAACCCAAACCATAACCCTAACCCAAACCATAACAATAACCCCAACCCCTAACAATAACCCTAACCCAAACCATAACCATAACCCCTAACAATAACCCTAACCCAAACCATAACCCCAACCCCTAACAAAACCCTAACCTAAACCATAACCCCAACCATAATCATAACCCAAACCATAACCATAACCCAAAACATAACCCCTAACCCCTAACAATACCCCTTAACCAAACCATAACCCCAACCCCTAACAATAACCCTAACCCAAACCCCTAACAAGAACCCTAACCCAAACCATAACCCCTTATCCCTTACAATAACCCTAACCCAAACCATAACCCCAACCCCTAACAATAACCCTAACCTAAACCATAACCCCAACCATAACATAACCCAAACCATAACCCCTAACCCCTAACAATAACCCTAACCCAAACCCCTAACAAGAGCCCTAACCCAAACCATAACCCCTTATCCCTTACAATAACCATAACCCAAACCATAACCCCTAACCCCTAACAATAACCCTAACCCAAACCCCTAAAGAGAACCCTAACCCAACCCATAATCCCATCCATAGCCATAACCCAAACCATAACCATAACCCAAACCATAACCCCCAACCCCTAACAATAACCCTAACCCAAACCATAACCCGAACCCAAACCATAACCCAAACAATAACCCTAACCATAACCCTAACCATAACCCCAACCATAACCATAAACCAAACCATCACCATAACCCAAACCATCACCATAACCCCTAACAATAACCCTAACCCAAACCATAACCTCAACCCCTAACAATAACTCTAACCCAAACCATAACCATAACCCTAACAGTAACCATAACCCAAACCATAACCCCTAACAATAACCCTAACCCAAACCATAACCCCAACCACAAACAATAACCCTAACCCAACCCATAACCATAACCATAACCCAAAACATAACCCTTAGCAATGACCCTAACCCAAACCATAACCCCAACCCCTAACAATAACCCTAACCCAAACCATAACCCCAACCCCTAACCCCAACCATAACCCCAACCATAACCCCAACCATAACCCCAACACTTACCCAAACCATAACCCTTAACCCCTAACAATATCCCTAACCCAAACCATAACCCCTAACAATAACCCTAACCCAAACCATAACCCCAACCATAACCATAACCCAAACCATAACCATAACCCCAACCATAACCATAACCCAAACCATAACCATAACCCAAACCATAACAATAACCCAAACCATAACACCCAACCCCCAACAATAACCCTAACCCAAACCATAATTCCATCCATAACCATAACCCCAACAATAACCATAACCCAAACCATAACCCCTAACACCTAAAAATAGCGCTAACCCAAACCATAACCCAAACCATAACCCCTAACACCTAAAAATAACGCTAACCCAAACCATAACCCCAACCATAACCTTAACCATAACCGTAAACCAAACCATAACCCCTAAACCCTAACAATAACCCTAACACAAACTATTACCCCAACGCCTAACAATAACCCTAACCCAAACCATAACCCCAACGCCAAACAATAACCTTAACCCAAACCATAACCCCAACCACTAACAATAAACCTAACCTAAACCATAACCCTAACCCCAACCATAACCATAAACCAAACCATCACCATAACCCAAACCATCACCATAACCCCTAACAATAACCCGAACCCAAACCATAACCCCAACCCCTAACAATAACTCTAACCCAAACCATAACCATAACCCTTACAGTAACCATAACCCAAACCATAACCCCTAGCAATAACCCTAACCCAAACCATAACCCCAACCCCTAACAATAACCCTAACCCAAACCATAACCCAAACCATAACCCAAACCATAACCCAAACCATAACCCAAACCATAACCCAAACCATAACCCAAACCATAACCCAAACCATAACCCAAACCATAACCCAAACCATAACCCAAACCATAACCCAAACCATAACCCAAACCATAACCCAAACCATAACCCAAACCATAACCCAAACCATAACCCAAACCATAACCCAAACCATAACCCAAACCATAACCCAAACCATAACCCAAACCATAACCCAAACCATAACCCAAACCATAACCCCAACCCCTAACAATAACCCTAACCCTAACCCAAACCATAACCATAACCCAAACCATAACCCCTAACAATAACCCTAACCCAAACCATAACCCCAACCACAAACAATAACCCTAACCCAACCCATAACCATAACCATAACCCAAAACATAACCCCTAGCAATAACCCTAACCAAAACCATAACCCCAACCCCTAACAATAACGCTAACCCAAACCATAACCCAAACCATAACCCAAACCATAACCCCAACCCCTAACAATAACCCTAACCTAAACCATAACCATAACCCTAACCCAAACCATAACCCCAACCATAACCAGATTCCCAACCATAAACATAACCCGAACCAAAACCATATTCCCAACCATAGCCATAACCCCAACCATAACCCCTAACCCCTAAAAATAACGCTAACCCAAACCATAACCCCAACCATAACCTTAACCATAACCGTAAACCAAATCATAACCCCTAAACCCTAACAATAACCCTAACAAAAACTATTACCCCAACCCCTAACAAAAACCCTAACCCAAACCATTATCCCATCCATAACCATAACCCCAACAATAACCATAACCCAAACCATTACCCCTAACCACTAAAAATAACGCTAACCCAAACTATAACCCCAACCATAACCTTAACCATAACCGTGAACCAAACCATAACCCCTAAACCCTAACAATAACCCTAACACAAACCATAACCCCAACCCCTAACAATAACTCTAACCCAAACCATAACCATAACCCTAACAGTAACCATAACCCAAACCATAACCCCTAACAATAACCCTAACCCAAACCATAACCCCAACCAAAAACAATAACCCTAACCCAACCCATAACCATAACCATAACCCAAAACATAACCCCTAGCAATAACCCTAACCCAAACCATAACCCCAACCCCTAACAATAACCCTAACCCAAACCATAACCCCAACCCCTAACAATAACCCTAACCCAAACCATAACCCCAACCCCTAACAATAACCCTAACCCGAACCATAACCCCAACCATAACCAAAACCCAAACCATAACCCCTTATCCCTTACAATATTCCTAACCCAAACCATAACCCCAACCCCTAACAATAACCCTAACCTAAACCATAACCCCAACCATAACCAGATTCCCAACCATAAACATAACCAAAACCATAACCATAACCCCAACCATAACCATAACCCAAACCATAACCATAACCCCAACCATAACCATAACCCAAACCATAACCCCTAACAATAACCCTAACCCAAACCATAACCCCAACCCCTAACAATAACCCTAACCTAAACCATAACCCCAACCATAACCATAACCATAACCCAAAACATAACCCCTAACTCCCAACATTAACCCTAAACCAAACCATAACTCCAACCCCTAACAATAACCCTAACCCAAACCATAACCCCAACCATAACCAAAACCCAAACCATAACCCCTAATCCCTTAAGATAACCCTAACCCAAACCATAACCCCAACCCCAAACAATAACCCTAACCTAAACCATAACCCCAACCATAACCCAAACCATAACCCCTAACTTCTAACAATAACCCTAACCCAAACCCCTAACAAGAACCCTAACCCAAACCATAATCCCATCCATAGCCATAACCCCAACCATAACCATAACCCAAACCGTAACCCCAAACCCCTAACAATAACCCTAACCCAAACCATAACCCGAACCCAATCCATAACCCAAACCATAACCCAAACCATAACCAACACCATAACCCAAACCATAACCCAAACCATAACCCAAACCATAACCCAAACCATAACCCAAACCATAACCCAAACCATAACCCAAACCATAACCCAAACCATAACCCTAACCCAAACCATAACCCCAACCATAACCAGATTCCCAACCATAACCAGATTCCCAACCATAACCATAACCCCAACCAAAACCATATTCCCAACCATAGCCATAACCCCAACCATAACCCCCACCATAACCATAACCCCAACCATAACCCCAACCATAACCCCAACCCTAACCCAAACCATAACCCCTAACCCAAAACAATATCCCTAACCCAAACCATAACCCCTTACAATAACCCTAACCCAAACCATAACCCCAACCATAACCATAACCCAAACTATAACCATAACCATAACCCAAACTATAACCATAACCATAACCCAAACCATAACACCCAACCCCCAACAATAACCCTAACCCAAACCATAATCCCATCCATAACCATAACCCCAAAAATAACCATAACCCAAACCATAACCCCTAAATCCTAAAAATAACGCTAACCCAAACCATAACCCCAACCATAACCCCAACCATAACCGTAAACCAAACCATAACGCCTAAACCCTAACAATAACCCTAACACAAACTATTACCCCAACCCCTAACAATAACCCTAACCCAAACCATAATCCCATCCATAACAGTAACCCCAACAATAACCATAACCCAAACCATAACCCCTAACCCCTAAAAATAACGCTAACCCAAACCATAACCCCAACCATAACCTTAACCATAACCGTAAACCAAACCATAACCCCTAAACCCTAACAATAACCCTAACACAAACTATTACCCCAACCCCTAACAATAACCCTAACCCAAACCATTATCCCATCCATAACCATAACCCCAACAATAACCATAACCCAAACCATAACCCCTAACCCCTAAAAATAACACTAACCCAAACCATAACCCCAACCATAACCTTAACAATAACCATAAACCAAACCATAACCCCTAAACCCTAACAATAACCCTAACACAAACTATTACCCCAACGCCTAACAATAACCCTAACCCAAACCATAACCCCAACGCCAAACAATAACCTTAACCCAAACCATAACCCCAACCCCTAACAATAAACCTAACCTAAACCATAACCCTAACCATAACCCCAACCTTAACCCAAACCATAACCCCAACCCCGAACAATAAACCTAACCTAAACCATAACCCTAACCATAAACCCAACCATAACCATAAACCAAACCATCACCATAACCCAAACCATCACCATAACCCCTAACAATAACCCTAACCCTAACCCAAACCATAACCCCAACCCCTAACAATAACTCTAACCCAAACCATAACCATAACAGTAACCATAACCCAAACCATAACCCCTAACAATAACCCTAACCCAAACCATAACCCCAACCACAAACAATAACCTAACCCAACCCATAACCCCAACCACAAACAATAACCTAACCCAACCCATAACCCCAACCACAAACAATAACCTAACCCAACCCATAACCATAACCCAAAACATAACCCCTAGCAATAACCCTAACCCAAACCATAACCCCAACCCCTAACAATAACCCTAACCTAAACCATAACCCCAACCCCTAACAATAACCCTAACCCAAACCATAACCCCAACCATAACCAAAACCCAAACCATAACCCCTAATCCCTTAAGATAACCCTAACCCAAACCATAACCCCAACCCCAAACAATAACCCTAACCTAAACCATAACCCCAACCATAACCCAAACCATAACCCCTAACTTCTAACAATAACCCTAACCCAAACCCCTAACAAGAACCCTAACCCAAACCATAATCCCATCCATAGCCATAACCCCAACCATAACCATAACCCAAACCGTAACCCCAAACCCCTAACAATAACCCTAACCCAAACCATAACCCGAACCCAAACCATAACCCAAACCATAACCCAAACCATAACCAACACCATAACCCAAACCATAACCCAAACCATAACCCAAACCATAACCCAAACCATAACCCAAACCATAACCCAAACCATAACCCAAACCATAACCCTAACCCAAACCATAACCCCAACCATAACCAGATTCCCAACCATAACCAGATTCCCAACCATAACCATAACCCCAACCAAAACCATATTCCCAACCATAGCCATAACCCCAACCATAACCCCCACCATAACCATAACCCCAACCATAACCCCAACCATAACCCCAACCCTAACCCAAACCATAACCCCTAACCCAAAACAATATCCCTAACCCAAACCATAACCCCTTACAATAACCCTAACCCAAACCATAACCCCAACCATAACCATAACCCAAACTATAACCATAACCATAACCCAAACTATAACCATAACCATAACCCAAACCATAACACCCAACCCCCAACAATAACCCTAACCCAAACCATAATCCCATCCATAACCATAACCCCAAAAATAACCATAACCCAAACCATAACCCCTAAATCCTAAAAATAACGCTAACCCAAACCATAACCCCAACCATAACCCCAACCATAACCGTAAACCAAACCATAACGCCTAAACCCTAACAATAACCCTAACACAAACTATTACCCCAACCCCTAACAATAACCCTAACCCAAACCATAATCCCATCCATAACAGTAACCCCAACAATAACCATAACCCAAACCATAACCCCTAACCCCTAAAAATAACGCTAACCCAAACCATAACCCCAACCATAACCTTAACCATAACCGTAAACCAAACCATAACCCCTAAACCCTAACAATAACCCTAACACAAACTATTACCCCAACCCCTAACAATAACCCTAACCCAAACCATTATCCCATCCATAACCATAACCCCAACAATAACCATAACCCAAACCATAACCCCTAACCCCTAAAAATAACACTAACCCAAACCATAACCCCAACCATAACCTTAACAATAACCATAAACCAAACCATAACCCCTAAACCCTAACAATAACCCTAACACAAACTATTACCCCAACGCCTAACAATAACCCTAACCCAAACCATAACCCCAACGCCAAACAATAACCTTAACCCAAACCATAACCCCAACCCCTAACAATAAACCTAACCTAAACCATAACCCTAACCATAACCCCAACCTTAACCCAAACCATAACCCCAACCATAACCTTAACAATAACCATAAACCAAACCATAACCCCTAAACCCTAACAATAACCCTAACACAAACTATTACCCCAACGCCTAACAATAACCCTAACCCAAACCATAACCCCAACGCCAAACAATAACCTTAACCCAAACCATAACCCCAACCCCTAACAATAAACCTAACCTAAACCATAACCCTTACCATAACCCCAACCTTAACCCAAACCATAACCCCAACCCCGAACAATAAACCTAACCTAAACCATAACCCTAACTATAAACCCAACCATAACCATAAACCAAACCATCACCATAACCCAAACCATCACCATAACCCCTAACAATAACCCTAACCCTAACCCAAACCATAACCCCAACCCCTAACAATAACTCTAACCCAAACCATAACCATAACAGTAACCATAACCCAAACCATAACCCCTAACAATAACCCTAACCCAAACCATAACCCCAACCACAAACAATAACCTAACCCAACCCATAACCCCAACCACAAACATTAACCTAACCCAACCCATAACCCCAACCACAAACAATAACCTAACCCAACCCATAACCATAACCCAAAACATAACCCCTAGCAATAACCCTAACCCAAACCATAACCCCAACCCCTAACAATAACCCTAACCTAAACCATAACCCCAACCCCTAACAATAACCCTAACCCAAACCATAACCCCAACCATAACCAAAACCCAAACCATAACCCCTAATCCCTTAAGATAACCCTAACCCAAACCATAACCCCAACCCCAAACAATAACCCTAACCTAAACCATAACCCCAACCATAACCCAAACCATAACCCCTAACTTCTAACAATAACCCTAACCCAAACCCCTAACAAGAACCCTAACCCAAACCATAATCCCATCCATAGCCATAACCCCAACCATAACCATAACCCAAACCGTAACCCCAAACCCCTAACAATAACCCTAACCCAAACCATAACCCGAACCCAAACCATAACCCAAACCATAACCCAAACCATAACCAACACCATAACCCAAACCATAACCCAAACCATAACCCAAACCATAACCCAAACCATAACCCAAACCATAACCCAAACCATAACCCTAACCCAAACCATAACCCCAACCATAACCAGATTCCCAACCATAACCAGATTCCCAACCATAACCATAACCCCAACCAAAACCATATTCCCAACCATAGCCATAACCCCAACCATAACCCCCACCATAACCATAACCCCAACCATAACCCCAACCATAACCCCAACCCTAACCCAAACCATAACCCCTAACCCAAAACAATATCCCTAACCCAAACCATAACCCCTTACAATAACCCTAACCCAAACCATAACCCCAACCATAACCATAACCCAAACTATAACCATAACCATAACCCAAACTATAACCATAACCATAACCCAAACCATAACACCCAACCCCCAACAATAACCCTAACCCAAACCATAATCCCATCCATAACCATAACCCCAAAAATAACCATAACCCAAACCATAACCCCTAAATCCTAAAAATAACGCTAACCCAAACCATAACCCCAACCATAACCCCAACCATAACCGTAAACCAAACCATAACGCCTAAACCCTAACAATAACCCTAACACAAACTATTACCCCAACCCCTAACAATAACCCTAACCCAAACCATAATCCCATCCATAACAGTAACCCCAACAATAACCATAACCCAAACCATAACCCCTAACCCCTAAAAATAACGCTAACCCAAACCATAACCCCAACCATAACCTTAACCATAACCGTAAACCAAACCATAACCCCTAAACCCTAACAATAACCCTAACACAAACTATTACCCCAACCCCTAACAATAACCCTAACCCAAACCATTATCCCATCCATAACCATAACCCCAACAATAACCATAACCCAAACCATAACCCCTAACCCCTAAAAATAACACTAACCCAAACCATAACCCCAACCATAACCTTAACAATAACCATAAACCAAACCATAACCCCTAAACCCTAACAATAACCCTAACACAAACTATTACCCCAACGCCTAACAATAACCCTAACCCAAACCATAACCCCAACGCCAAACAATAACCTTAACCCAAACCATAACCCCAACCCCTAACAATAAACCTAACCTAAACCATAACCCTAACCATAACCCTAACCATAACCCCAACCTTAACCCAAACCATAACCCCAACCATAACCTTAACAATAACCATAAACCAAACCATAACCCCTAAACCCTAACAATAACCCTAACACAAACTATTACCCCAACGCCTAACAATAACCCTAACCCAAACCATAACCCCAACGCCAAACAATAACCTTAACCCAAACCATAACCCCAACCCCTAACAATAAACCTAACCTAAACCATAACCCTAACCATAACCCCAACCTTAACCCAAACCATAACCCCAACCCCGAACAATAAACCTAACCTAAACCATAACCCTAACCATAAACCCAACCATAACCATAAACCAAACCATCACCATAACCCAAACCATCACCATAACCCCTAACAATAACCCTAACCCTAACCCAAACCATAACCCCAACCCCTAACAATAACTCTAACCCAAACCATAACCATAACAGTAACCATAACCCAAACCATAACCCCTAACAATAACCCTAACCCAAACCATAACCCCAACCACAAACAATAACCTAACCCAACCCATAACCCCAACCACAAACAATAACCTAACCCAACCCATAACCCCAACCACAAACAATAACCTAACCCAACCCATAACCATAACCCAAAACATAACCCCTAGCAATAACCCTAACCCAAACCATAACCCCAACCCCTAACAATAACCCTAACCTAAACCATAACCCCAACCATAACCATAACCATAACCCAAAACATAACCCCTAACTCCCAACATTAACCCTAAACCAAACCATAACTCCAACCCCTAACAATAACCCTAACCCAAACCATAACCCCAACCATAACCAAAACCCAAACCATAACGCCTAATCCCTTAAAATAACCCTAACCCAAACCATAACCCCAACCCCTAACAATAACCCTAACCTAAACCATAACCCCAACCATAACCCAAACCATAACGCCTAATCCCTTAAGATAACCCTAACCCAAACCATAACCCCAACCCCTAACAATAACCCTAACCTAAACCATAACCCTAACCTAAACCATAACCCCAACCATAACCCAAACCATAACCCCTAACTTCTAACAATAACCCTAACCCAAACCCCTAACAAGAACCCTAACCCAAACCATAATCCCATCCATAGCCATAACCCCAACCATAACCATAACCCAAACCATAACCCAAACCATAACCCAAACCATAACCCAAACCATAACCCAAACCATAACCCAAACCATAACCCAAACCATAACCCTAACCCAAACCATACCCCAACCATAACCAGATTCCCAACCATAACCATAACCCACACCAAAACCATATTCCCAACCATAGCCATAACCCCAACCATAACCCCAACCATAACCATAACCATAACCCCAACCATAACCCCAACCCTAACCCAAACCATAACCCCTAACCCAAAACAATATCCCTAACCCAAACCATAACCCCTTACAATAACCCTAACCCAAACCATAACCCCAACCATAACCATAACCCAAACCATAACCATAACCCAAACCATAACCATAACCCAAACCATAACACCCAACCCCCAACAATAACCCAAACCATAATCCCATCCATAACCATAACCCCAACAATAACCATAACCCAAACCATAACCCCTAAATCCTAAAAATAACGCTAACCCAAACCATAACCCCAACCATAACCCCAACCCTAACCTTAACCATAACCGTAAACCAAACCATAACGCCTAAACCCTAACAATAACCCTAACACAAACTATTACCCCAACCCCTAACAATAACCCTAACCCAAACCATAATCCCATCCATAACAGTAACCCCAACAATAACCATAACCCAAACCATAACCCCTAACCCCTAAAAATAACGCTAACCCAAACCATAACCCCAACCATAACCTTAACCATAACCGTAAACCAAACCATAACCCCTAAACCCTAACAATAACCCTAACACAAACTATTACCCCAACCCCTAACAATAACCCTAACCCAAACCATTATCCCATCCATAACCATAACCCCAACAATAACCATAACCCAAACCATAACCCCTAACCCCTAAAAATAACACTAACCCAAACCATAACCCCAACCATAACCTTAACAATAACCATAAACCAAACCATAACCCCTAAACCCTAACAATTACCCTAACACAAACTATTACCCCAACGCCTAACAATAACCCTAACCCAAACCATAACCCCAACGCCAAACAATAACCTTAACCCAAACCATTACCCCAACCCCTAACAATAAACCCAACCTAAACCATAACCCTAACCATAACCCCAACCTTAACCCAAACCATAACCCCAACCTTAACCCAAACCATAACCCCAACCATAACCTTAACAATAACCATAAACCAAACCATAACCCCTAAACCCTAACAATAACCCTAACACAAACTATTACCCCAACGCCTAACAATAACCCTAACCCAAACCATAACCCCAACGCCAAACAATAACCTTAACCCAAACCATAACCCCAACCCCTAACAATAAACCTAACCTAAACCATAACCCTAACCATAACCCCAACCTTAACCCAAACCATAACCCCAACCCCGAACAATAAACCTAACCTAAACCATAACCCTAACCATAACCCCAACCATAACCAGATTCCCAACCATAACCATAACCCCAACCAAAACCATATTCCCAACCATAGCCATAACTCCAACCATATCCCCAACCATAACCATAACCCTAACCGATAACCCCAACCATAACCCCAACCATAATCTTAACCATAAACCAAACCATAACCCCTAACCCCTAACAATAACCCTAACCCAAACCCCTAACAAGAACCCTAACCCAAACCATAACCCCTTATCCCTTACAATAACCCTAACCCAAACCATAACCCCAACCCCTAACAATAACCCTAACCTAAACCATAACCCCAACCATAACATAACCCAAACCATAACCCCTAACCCCTAACAATAACCCTAACCCAAACCCCTAACAAGAACCCTAACCCAAACCATAACCCCTTATCCCTTACAATAACCCTAACCCAAACCATAACCCCTAACCCCTAACAATAACCCTAACCCAAACCCCTAACAAGAACCCTAACCCAAACCATAACCCCTAACCCCTAACAATAACCCTAACCCAAACCCCTAACAAGAACCCTAACCCAACCCATAATCCCATCCATAGCCATAACCCAAACCATAACCATAACCCAAACCATAACCATAACCCAAACCATAACCATAACCCAAACCATAACCCCCAACCCCTAACAATAACCCTAACCCAAACCATAACCCGAACCCAAACCATAACCCAAACAATAACCCTAACCCAAACCATAACCCTTACCCAAACCATAACCCCAACCATAACCATAACCCAAACCATAACCCCCAAACCATAACCCCCAAACCATAACCTCCAACCCCTAACAATAACCCTAACCCAAACCACAACCCGAACCCAAACCATAACCCAAACCATAACCCAAACCATAACCCAAACCATAACCCAAACCATAACCCAAACCATAACCCAAACCATAACCATAACCCAAACCATAACCCAAACCATAACCCAAACCATAACCCAAACCATAACCATAACCCAAACCATAACCCCTAACCCCTAACAATAACCCTAACCCAAACCCCTAACAAGAACCCTAACCCAAACCATAATCCCATCCATAGCCATAACCCCAACCATAACCCAAACCATAACCCCCAACCCCTAACAATAACCCTAACCAAAACCATAACCCGAACCCAAACCATAACCCAAACAATAACCCTAACCCAAACCATAACCCCAACCATAACCATAACCCAAACCATAACCCCCAACCCCTAACAATAACCCTAACCCAAACCATAACCCTAACCCAAACCATAACCATAACCCCAACCCCTAACAATAACCCTAACCCAAACCATAACCATAACCCCTAACAATAACCCTAACCCAAACCATAACCCCAACCCCTAACAAAACCCTAACCTAAACCATAACCCCAACCATAATCATAACCCAAACCATAACCATAACCCAAAACATAACCCCTAACCCCTAACAATACCCCTTAACCAAACCATAACCCCAACCCCTAACAATAACCCTAACCCAAACCCCTAACAAGAACCCTAACCCAAACCATAACCCCTTATCCCTTACAATAACCCTAACCCAAACCATAACCCCAACCCCTAACAATAACCCTAACCTAAACCATAACCCCAACCATAACATAACCCAAACCATAACCCCTAACCCCTAACAATAACCCTAACCCAAACCCCTAACAAGAACCCTAACCCAAACCATAACCCCTTATCCCTTACAATAACCATAACCCAAACCATAACCCCTAACCCCTAACAATAACCCTAACCCAAACCCCTAACAAGAACCCTAACCCAACCCATAATCCCATCCATAGCCATAACCCAAACCATAACCATAACCCAAACCATAACCCCCAACCCCTAACAATAACCCTAACCCAAACCATAACCCGAACCCAAACCATAACCCAAACAATAACCCTAACCATAACCCCAACCATAACCATAAACCAAACCATCACCATAACCCAAACCATCACCATAACCCCTAACAATAACCCTAACCCAAACCATAACCTCAACCCCTAACAATAACTCTAACCCAAACCATAACCATAACCCTAACAGTAACCATAACCCAAACCATAACCCCTAACAATAACCCTAACCCAAACCATAACCCCAACCCCTAACCCCAACCATAACCCCAACCATAACCCCAACCATAACCCCAACCATAACCCCAACCATAACCCCAACACTTACCCAAACCATAACCCCTAACCCCTAACAATATCCCTAACCCAAACCATAACCCCTAACAATAACCCTAACCCAAACCATAACCCAAACCATAACCATAACCCAAACCATAACCATAACCCAAACCATAACCATAACCCAAACCATAACACCCAACCCCCAACAATAACCCTAACCCAAACCATAATTCCATCCTTAACCATAACCACAACCATAACCCCTAACACCTAAAAATAACGCTAACCCAAACCATAACCCCAACCATAACCTTAACCATAACCGTAAACCAAACCATAACCCCAACCATAACCTTAACCATAACCGTAAACCAAACCATAACCCCTAAACCCTAACAATAACCCTAACACAAACTATTACCCCAACGCCTAACAATAACCCCTAACCCAAAACAATATCCCTAACCCAAACCATAACCCCTTACAATAACCCTAACCCAAACCATAACCCCAACCATAACCATAACCCAAACTATAACCATAACCATAACCCAAACTATAACCATAACCATAACCCAAACCATAACACCCAACCCCCAACAATAACCCTAACCCAAACCATAATCCCATCCATAACCATAACCCCAAAAATAACCATAACCCAAACCATAACCCCTAAATCCTAAAAATAACGCTAACCCAAACCATAACCCCAACCATAACCCCAACCATAACCGTAAACCAAACCATAACGCCTAAACCCTAACAATAACCCTAACACAAACTATTACCCCAACCCCTAACAATAACCCTAACCCAAACCATAATCCCATCCATAACAGTAACCCCAACAATAACCATAACCCAAACCATAACCCCTAACCCCTAAAAATAACGCTAACCCAAACCATAACCCCAACCATAACCTTAACCATAACCGTAAACCAAACCATAACCCCTAAACCCTAACAATAACCCTAACACAAACTATTACCCCAACCCCTAACAATAACCCTAACCCAAACCATTATCCCATCCATAACCATAACCCCAACAATAACCATAACCCAAACCATAACCCCTAACCCCTAAAAATAACACTAACCCAAACCATAACCCCAACCATAACCTTAACAATAACCATAAACCAAACCATAACCCCTAAACCCTAACAATAACCCTAACACAAACTATTACCCCAACGCCTAACAATAACCCTAACCCAAACCATAACCCCAACGCCAAACAATAACCTTAACCCAAACCTTAACCCCAACCCCTAACAATAAACCTAACCTAAACCATAACCCTAACCATAACCCTAACCATAACCCCAACCTTAACCCAAACCATAACCCCAACCATAACCTTAACAATAACCATAAACCAAACCATAACCCCTAAACCCTAACAATAACCCTAACACAAACTATTACCCCAACGCCTAACAATAACCCTAACCCAAACCATAACCCCAACGCCAAACAATAACCTTAACCCAAACCATAACCCCAACCCCTAACAATAAACCTAACCTAAACCATAACCCTAACCATAACCCCAACCTTAACCCAAACCATAACCCCAACCCCGAACAATAAACCTAACCTAAACCATAACCCTAACCATAAACCCAACCATAACCATAAACCAAACCATCACCATAACCCAAACCATCACCATAACCCCTAACAATAACCCTAACCCTAACCCAAACCATAACCCCAACCCCTAACAATAACTCTAACCCAAACCATAACCATAACAGTAACCATAACCCAAACCATAACCCCTAACAATAACCCTAACCCAAACCATAACCCCAACCACAAACAATAACCTAACCCAACCCATAACCCCAACCACAAACAATAACCTAACCCAACCCATAACCCCAACCACAAACAATAACCTAACCCAACCCATAACCATAACCCAAAACATAACCCCTAGCAATAACCCTAACCCAAACCATAACCCCAACCCCTAACAATAACCCTAACCTAAACCATAACCCCAACCATAACCATAACCATAACCCAAAACATAACCCCTAACTCCCAACATTAACCCTAAACCAAACCATAACTCCAACCCCTAACAATAACCCTAACCCAAACCATAACCCCAACCATAACCAAAACCCAAACCATAACGCCTAATCCCTTAAAATAACCCTAACCCAAACCATAACCCCAACCCCTAACAATAACCCTAACCTAAACCATAACCCCAACCATAACCCAAACCATAACGCCTAATCCCTTAAGATAACCCTAACCCAAACCATAACCCCAACCCCTAACAATAACCCTAACCTAAACCATAACCCTAACCTAAACCATAACCCCAACCATAACCCAAACCATAACCCCTAACTTCTAACAATAACCCTAACCCAAACCCCTAACAAGAACCCTAACCCAAACCATAATCCCATCCATAGCCATAACCCCAACCATAACCATAACCCAAACCATAACCCAAACCATAACCCAAACCATAACCCAAACCATAACCCAAACCATAACCCAAACCATAACCCTAACCCAAACCATACCCCAACCATAACCAGATTCCCAACCATAACCATAACCCACACCAAAACCATATTCCCAACCATAGCCATAACCCCAACCATAACCCCAACCATAACCATAACCATAACCCCAACCATAACCCCAACCCTAACCCAAACCATAACCCCTAACCCAAAACAATATCCCTAACCCAAACCATAACCCCTTACAATAACCCTAACCCAAACCATAACCCCAACCATAACCATAACCCAAACCATAACCATAACCCAAACCATAACCATAACCCAAACCATAACACCCAACCCCCAACAATAACCCAAACCATAATCCCATCCATAACCATAACCCCAACAATAACCATAACCCAAACCATAACCCCTAAATCCTAAAAATAACGCTAACCCAAACCATAACCCCAACCATAACCCCAACCCTAACCTTAACCATAACCGTAAACCAAACCATAACGCCTAAACCCTAACAATAACCCTAACACAAACTATTACCCCAACCCCTAACAATAACCCTAACCCAAACCATAATCCCATCCATAACAGTAACCCCAACAATAACCATAACCCAAACCATAACCCCTAACCCCTAAAAATAACGCTAACCCAAACCATAACCCCAACCATAACCTTAACCATAACCGTAAACCAAACCATAACCCCTAAACCCTAACAATAACCCTAACACAAACTATTACCCCAACCCCTAACAATAACCCTAACCCAAACCATTATCCCATCCATAACCATAACCCCAACAATAACCATAACCCAAACCATAACCCCTAACCCCTAAAAATAACACTAACCCAAACCATAACCCCAACCATAACCTTAACAATAACCATAAACCAAACCATAACCCCTAAACCCTAACAATTACCCTAACACAAACTATTACCCCAACGCCTAACAATAACCCTAACCCAAACCATAACCCCAACGCCAAACAATAACCTTAACCCAAACCATTACCCCAACCCCTAACAATAAACCCAACCTAAACCATAACCCTAACCATAACCCCAACCTTAACCCAAACCATAACCCCAACCTTAACCCAAACCATAACCCCAACCATAACCTTAACAATAACCATAAACCAAACCATAACCCCTAAACCCTAACAATAACCCTAACACAAACTATTACCCCAACGCCTAACAATAACCCTAACCCAAACCATAACCCCAACGCCAAACAATAACCTTAACCCAAACCATAACCCCAACCCCTAACAATAAACCTAACCTAAACCATAACCCTAACCATAACCCCAACCTTAACCCAAACCATAACCCCAACCCCGAACAATAAACCTAACCTAAACCATAACCCTAACCATAACCCCAACCATAACCAGATTCCCAACCATAACCATAACCCCAACCAAAACCATATTCCCAACCATAGCCATAACTCCAACCATATCCCCAACCATAACCATAACCCTAACCGATAACCCCAACCATAACCCCAACCATAATCTTAACCATAAACCAAACCATAACCCCTTATCCCTTACAATAACCCTAACCTAAACCATAACCCCAACCATAACCCAAACCATAACCCCTAACCCCTAACAATAACCCTAACCCAAACCCCTAACAAGAACCCTAACCCAAACCATAACCCCTTATCCCTTACAATAACCCTAACCCAAACCATAACCCCAACCCCTAACAATAACCCTAACCTAAACCATAACCCCAACCATAACATAACCCAAACCATAACCCCTAACCCCTAACAATAACCCTAACCCAAACCCCTAACAAGAACCCTAACCCAAACCATAACCCCTTATCCCTTACAATAACCCTAATCCAAACCATAACCCCTAACCCCTAACAATAACCCTAACCCAAACCCCTAACAATAACCCTAACCCAAACCCCTAACAAGAACCCTAACCCAAACCATAACCCCTAACCCCTAACAATAACCCTAACCCAAACCCCTAACAAGAACCCTAACCCAACCCATAATCCCATCCATAGCCATAACCCAAACCATAACCATAACCCAAACCATAACCATAACCCAAACCATAACCATAACCCAAACCATAACCCCCAACCCCTAACAATAACCCTAACCCAAACCATAACCCGAACCCAAACCATAACCCAAACAATAACCCTAACCCAAACCATAACCCTTACCCAAACCATAACCCCAACCATAACCATAACCCAAACCATAACCCCCAAACCATAACCCCCAAACCATAACCTCCAACCCCTAACAATAACCCTAACCCAAACCACAACCCGAACCCAAACCATAACCCAAACCATAACCCAAACCATAACCCAAACCATAACCCAAACCATAACCATAACCCAAACCATAACCCAAACCATAACCCAAACCATAACCATAACCCAAACCATAACCCCTAACCCCTAACAATAACCCTAACCCAAACCCCTAACAAGAACCCTAACCCAAACCATAATCCCATCCATAGCCATAACCCCAACCATAACCCAAACCATAACCCCCAACCCCTAACAATAACCCTAACCAAAACCATAACCCGAACCCAAACCATAACCCAAACAATAACCCTAACCCAAACCATAACCCCAACCATAACCATAACCCAAACCATAACCCCCAACCCCTAACAATAACCCTAACCCAAACCATAACCCTAACCCAAACCATAACCATAACCCCAACCCCTAACAATAACCCTAACCCAAACCATAACCATAACCCCTAACAATAACCCTAACCCAAACCATAACCCCAACCCCTAACAAAACCCTAACCTAAACCATAACCCCAACCATAATCATAACCCAAACCATAACCATAACCCAAAACATAACCCCTAACCCCTAACAATACCCCTTAACCAAACCATAACCCCAACCCCTAACAATAACCCTAACCCAAACCCCTAACAAGAACCCTAACCCAAACCATAACCCCTTATCCCTTACAATAACCCTAACCCAAACCATAACCCCAACCCCTAACAATAACCCTAACCTAAACCATAACCCCAACCATAACATAACCCAAACCATAACCCCTAACCCCTAACAATAACCCTAACCCAAACCCCTAACAAGAACCCTAACCCAAACCATAACCCCTTATCCCTTACAATAACCATAACCCAAACCATAACCCCTAACCCCTAACAATAACCCTAACCCAAACCCCTAACAAGAACCCTAACCCAACCCATAATCCCATCCATAGCCATAACCCAAACCATAACCATAACCCAAACCATAACCCCCAACCCCTAACAATAACCCTAACCCAAACCATAACCCGAACCCAAACCATAACCCAAACAATAACCCTAACCATAACCCCAACCATAACCATAAACCAAACCATCACCATAACCCAAACCATCACCATAACCCCTAACAATAACCCTAACCCAAACCATAACCTCAACCCCTAACAATAACTCTAACCCAAACCATAACCATAACCCTAACAGTAACCATAACCCAAACCATAACCCCTAACAATAACCCTAACCCAAACCATAACCCCAACCCCTAACCCCAACCATAACCCCAACCATAACCCCAACCATAACCCCAACCATAACCCCAACCATAACCCCAACCATAACCCCAACACTTACCCAAACCATAACCCCTAACCCCTAACAATATCCCTAACCCAAACCATAACCCCTAACAATAACCCTAACCCAAACCATAACCCAAACCATAACCATAACCCAAACCATAACCATAACCCAAACCATAACACCCAACCCCCAACAATAACCCTAACCCAAACCATAATTCCATCCATAACCATAACCCCAACCATAACCCCTAACACCTAAAAATAACGCTAACCCAAACCATAACCCCAACCATAACCTTAACCATAACCGTAAACCAAACCATAACCCCAACCATAACCTTAACCATAACCGTAAACCAAACCATAACCCCTAAACCCTAACAATAACCCTAACACAAACTATTACCCCAACGCCTAACAATAACCCTAACCCAAACCATAACCCCAACGCCAAACAATAACCTTAACCCAAACCATAACCCCAACCACTAACAATAAACCTAACCTCAACCATAACCCTAACCCCAACCATAACCATAAACCAAACCATCACCATAACCCAAACCATCACCATAACCCCTAACAATAACCCGAACCCAAACCATAACCCCAACCCCTAACAATAACTCTAACCCAAACCATAACCATAACCCTAACAGTAACCATAACCCAAACCATAACCCCTAGCAATAACCCTAACCCAAACCATAACCCCAACCCCTAACAATAACCCTAACCCAAACCATAACCCAAACCATAACCCAAACCATAACCCAAACCATAACCCAAACCATAACCCAAACCATAACCCAAACCATAACCCAAACCATAACCATAACCCCAACCATAACCATAACCCAAACCATAACCCCTAACAATAACCCTAACCCAAACCATAACCCCAACCCCTAACAATAACCCTAACCTAAACCATAACCCCAACCATAACCATAACCATAACCCAAAACATAACCCCTAACTCCCAACATTAACCCTAAACCAAACCATAACTCCAACCCCTAACAATAACCCTAACCCAAACCATAACCCCAACCATAACCAAAACCCAAACCATAACCCCTAATCCCTTAAGATAACCCTAACCCAAACCATAACCCCAACCCCAAACAATAACCCTAACCTAAACCATAACCCCAACCATAACCCAAACCATAACCCCTAACTTCTAACAATAACCCTAACCCAAACCCCTAACAAGAACCCTAACCCAAACCATAATCCCATCCATAGCCATAACCCCAACCATAACCATAACCCAAACCGTAACCCCAAACCCCTAACAATAACCCTAACCCAAACCATAACCCGAACCCAAACCATAACCCAAACCATAACCCAAACCATAACCAAAACCATAACCCAAACCATAACCCAAACCATAACCCAAACCATAACCCAAACCATAACCCTAACCCAAACCATAACCCCAACCATAACCAGATTCCCAACCATAACCAGATTCCCAACCATAACCATAACCCCAACCAAAACCATATTCCCAACCATAGCCATAACCCCAACCATAACCCCCACCATAACCATAACCCCAACCATAACCCCAACCATAACCCCAACCCTAACCCAAACCATAACCCCTAACCCAAAACAATATCCCTAACCCAAACCATAACCCCTTACAATAACCCTAACCCAAACCATAACCCCAACCATAACCATAACCCAAACTATAACCATAACCATAACCCAAACCATAACACCCAACCCCCAACAATAACCCTAACCCAAACCATAATCCCATCCATAACCATAACCCCAAAAATAACCATAACCCAAACCATAACCCCTAAATCCTAAAAATAACGCTAACCCAAACCATAACCCCAACCATAACCCCAACCATAACCGTAAACCAAACCATAACGCCTAAACCCTAACAATAACCCTAACACAAACTATTACCCCAAACCCCTAACAATAACCCTAACCCAAACCATAATCCCATCCATAACAGTAACCCCAACAATAACCATAACCCAAACCATAACCCCTAACCCCTAAAAATAACGCTAACCCAAACCATAACCCCAACCATAACCTTAACCATAACCGTAAACCAAACCATAACCCCTAAACCCTAACAATAACCCTAACACAAACTATTACCCCAACCCCTAACAATAACCCTAACCCAAACCATTATCCCATCCATAACCATAACCCCAACAATAACCATAACCCAAACCATAACCCCTAACCCCTAAAAATAACACTAACCCAAACCATAACCCCAACCATAACCTTAACAATAACCATAAACCAAACCATAACCCCTAAACCCTAACAATAACCCTAACACAAACTATTACCCCAACGCCTAACAATAACCCAAACCATAACCCCAACGCCAAACAATAACCTTAACCCAAACCATAACCCCAACCCCTAACAATAAACCTAACCTTAACCATAACCCTAACCATAACCCCAACCTTAACCCAAACCATAACCCCAACCATAACCTTAACAATAACCATAAACCAAACCATAACCCCTAAACCCTAACAATAACCCTAACACAAACTATTACCCCAACGCCTAACAATAACCCTAACCCAAACCATAACCCCAACGCCAAACAATAACCTTAACCCAAACCATAACCCCAACCCCTAACAATAAACCTAACCTAAACCATAACCCTAACCATAACCCCAACCTTAACCCAAACCATAACCCCAACCCCGAACAATAAACCTAACCTAAACCATAACCCTAACCATAAACCCAACCATAACCATAAACCAAACCATCACCATAAACCAAACCATCACCATAACCCAAACCATCACCATAACCCCTAACAATAACCCTAACCCTAACCCAAACCATAACCCCAACCCCTAACAATAACTCTAACCCAAACCATAACCATAACAGTAACCATAACCCAAACCATAACCCCTAACAATAACCCTAACCCAAACCATAACCCCAACCACAAACAATAACCTAACCCAACCCATAACCCCAACCACAAACAATAACCTAACCCAACCCATAACCCCAACCACAAACAATAACCTAACCCAACCCATAACCATAACCCAAAACATAACCCCTAGCAATAACCCTAACCCAAACCATAACCCCAACCCCTAACAATAACCCTAACCTAAACCATAACCCCAACCATAACCATAACCATAACCCAAAACATAACCCCTAACTCCCAACATTAACCCTAAACCAAACCATAACTCCAACCCCTAACAATAACCCTAACCCAAACCATAACCCCAACCATAACCAAAACCCAAACCATAACGCCTAATCCCTTAAGATAACCCTAACCCAAACCATAACCCCAACCCCTAACAATAACCCTAACCTAAACCATAACCCCAACCATAACCCAAACCATAACGCCTAATCCCTTAAGATAACCCTAACCCAAACCATAACCCCAACCCCTAACAATAACCCTAACCTAAACCATAACCCTAACCTAAACCATAACCCCAACCATAACCCAAACCATAACCCCTAACTTCTAACAATAACCCTAACCCAAACCCCTAACAAGAACCCTAACCCAAACCATAATCCCATCCATAGCCATAACCCCAACCATAACCATAACCCAAACCATAACCCAAACCATAACCCAAACCATAACCCAAACCATAACCCAAACCATAACCCAAACCATAACCCAAACCATAACCCAAACCATAACCCTAACCCAAACCATACCACAACCATAACCAGATTCCCAACCATAACCATAACCCACACCAAAACCATATTCCCAACCATAGCCATAACCCCAACCATAACCCCAACCATAACCATAACCATAACCCCAACCATAACCCCAACCCTAACCCACACCAAAACCATATTCCCAACCATAGCCATAACCCCAACCATAACCCCAACCATAACCATAACCATAACCCCAACCATAACCCCAACCATAACCCCAACCATAACCCCAACCCTAACCCAAACCATAACCCCTAACCCAAAACAATATCCCTAACCCAAACCATAACCCCTTACAATAACCCTAACCCAAACCATAACCCCAACCATAACCATAACCCAAACCATAACCATAACCCAAACCATAACACCCAACCCCCAACAATAACCCAAACCATAATCCCATCCATAACCATAACCCCAACAATAACCATAACCCAAACCATAACCCCTAAATCCTAAAAATAACGCTAACCCAAACCATAACCCCAACCATAACCCCAACCATAACCTTAACCATAACCGTAAACCAAACCATAACGCCTAAACCCTAACAATAACCCTAACACAAACTATTACCCCAACCCCTAACAATAACCCTAACCCAAACCATAATCCCATCCATAACAGTAACCCCAACAATAACCATAACCCAAACCATAACCCCTAACCCCTAAAAATAACGCTAACCCAAACCATAACCCCAACCATAACCTTAACCATAACCGTAAACCAAACCATAACCCCTAAACCCTAACAATAACCCTAACACAAACTATTACCCCAACCCCTAACAATAACCCTAACCCAAACCATTATCCCATCCATAACCATAACCCCAACAATAACCATAACCCAAACCATAACCCCTAACCCCTAAAAATAACACTAACCCAAACCATAACCCCAACCATAACCTTAACAATAACCATAAACCAAACCATAACCCCTAAACCCTAACAATTACCCTAACACAAACTATTACCCCAACGCCTAACAATAACCCTAACCCAAACCATAACCCCAACGCCAAACAATAACCTTAACCCAAACCATTACCCCAACCCCTAACAATAAACCCAACCTAAACCATAACCCTAACCATAACCCCAACCTTAACCCAAACCATAACCCCAACCTTAACCCAAACCATAACCCCAACCATAACCTTAACAATAACCATAAACCAAACCATAACCCCTAAACCCTAACAATAACCCTAACACAAACTATTACCCCAACGCCTAACAATAACCCTAACCCAAACCATAACCCCAACGCCAAACAATAACCTTAACCCAAACCATAACCCCAACCCCTAACAATAAACCTAACCTAAACCATAACCCTAACCATAACCCCAACCTTAACCCAAACCATAACCCCAACCCCGAACAATAAACCTAACCTAAACCATAACCCTAACCATAACCCTAACCATAACCCCAACCATAACCAGATTCCCAACCATAACCATAACCCCAACCAAAACCATATTCCCAACCATAGCCATAACTCCAACCATATCCCCAACCATAACCATAACCCTAACCGATAACCCCAACCATAACCCCAACCATAATCTTAACCATGAACCAAACCATAACCCCTTATCCCTTACAATAACCCTAACCCAAACCATAACCCCAACCCCTAACAATAACCCTAACCTAAACCATAACCCCAACCATAACCCAAACCATAACCCCTAACCCCTAACAATAACCCTAACCCAAACCCCTAACAAGAACCCTAACCCAAACCATAACCCCTTATCCCTTACAATAACCCTAACCCAAACCATAACCCCAACCCCTAACAATAACCCTAACCTAAACCATAACCCCAACCATAACATAACCCAAACCATAACCCCAACCCCTAACAATAAACCTAACCTAAACCATAACCCTAACCATAACCCCAACCTTAACCCAAACCATAACCCCAACCCCGAACAATAAACCTAACCTAAACCATAACCCTAACCATAACCCCAACCATAACCAGATTCCCAACCATAACCATAACCCCAACCAAAACCATATTCCCAACCATAGCCATAACTCCAACCATATCCCCAACCATAACCATAACCCTAACCGATAACCCCAACCATAACCCCAACCATAATCTTAACCATAAACCAAACCATAACCCCTTATCCCTTACAATAACCCTAACCCAAACCATAACCCCAACCCCTAACAATAACCCTAACCTAAACCATAACCCCAACCATAACCCAAACCATAACCCCTAACCCCTAACAATAACCCTAACCCAAACCCCTAACAAGAACCCTAACCCAAACCATAACCCCTTATCCCTTACAATAACCCTAACCCAAACCATAACCCCTAACCCCTAACAATAACCCTAACCCAAACCCCTAACAAGAACCCTAACCCAACCCATAATCCCATCCATAGCCATAACCCAAACCATAACCATAACCCAAACCATAACCATAACCCAAACCATAACCCCCAACCCCTAACAATAACCCTAACCCAAACCATAACCCGAACCCAAACCATAACCCAAACAATAACCCTAACCCAAACCATAACCCTAACCCAAACCATAACCCCAACCATAACCATAACCCAAACCATAACCCCCAAACCATAACCCCCAAACCATAACCTCCAACCCCTAACAATAACCCTAACCCAAACCACAACCCGAACCCAAACCATAACCCAAACCATAACCCAAACCATAACCCAAACCATAACCCAAACCATAACCCAAACCATAACCCAAACCATAACCCAAACCATAACCCAAACCATAACCCAAACCATAACCCAAACCATAACCCAAACCATAACCCCTAACCCCTAACAATAACCCTAACCCAAACACCTAACAAGAACCCTAACCCAAACCATAATCCCATCCATAGCCATAACCCCAACCATAACCCAAACCATAACCCCCAACCCCTAACAATAACCCTAACCAAAACCATAACCCGAACCCAAACCATAACCCAAACAATAACCCTAACCCAAACCATAACCCCAACCATAACCATAACCCAAACCATAACCCCCAACCCCTAACAATAACCCTAACCCAAACCATAACCCTAACCCAAACCATAACCATAACCCCAACCCCTAACAATAACCCTAACCCAAACCATAACCATAACCCCTAACAATAACCCTAACCCAAACCATAACCCCAACCCCTAACAAAACCCTAACCTAAACCATAACCCCAACCATAATCATAACCCAAACCATAACCATAACCCAAAACATAACCCCTAACCCCTAACAATACCCCTTAACCAAACCATAACCCCAACCCCTAACAATAACCCTAACCCAAACCCCTAACAAGAACCCTAACCCAAACCATAACCCCTTATCCCTTACAATAACCCTAACCCAAACCATAACCCCAACCCCTAACAATAACCCTAACCTAAACCATAACCCCTTATCCCTTACAATAACCATAACCCAAACCATAACCCCTAACCCCTAACAATAACCCTAACCCAAACCCCTAACAAGAACCCTAACCCAAACCATAACCCCTTATCCCTTACAATAACCATAACCCAAACCATAACCCCTAACCCCTAACAATAACCCTAACCCAAACCCCTAACAAGAACCCTAACCCAACCCATAATCCCATCCATAGCCATAACCCAAACCATAACCATAACCCAAACCATAACCCCCAACCCCTAACAATAACCCTAACCCAAACCATAACCCGAA
Organism: Stigmatopora nigra; assembly: GCF_051989575.1. Taxonomy (NCBI): domain Eukaryota; kingdom Metazoa; phylum Chordata; class Actinopteri; order Syngnathiformes; family Syngnathidae; genus Stigmatopora; species Stigmatopora nigra. Next base: position 3,282,697 of record NW_027551603.1, read on the forward strand.
CCCAAACCATAACCCAAACAATAACCCTAACCATAACCCCAACCATAACCATAAACCAAACCATCACCATAACCCAAACCATCACCATAACCCCTAACAATAACCCTAACCCAAACCATAACCTCAACCCCTAACAATAACTCTAACCCAAACCATAACCATAACCCTAACAGTAACCATAACCCAAACCATAACCCCTAACAATAACCCTAACCCAAACCATAACCCCAACCACAAACAATAACCCTAACCCAACCCATAACCATAACCATAACCCAAAACATAACCCTTAGCAATGACCCTAACCCAAACCATAACCCCAACCCCTAACAATAACCCTAACCCAAACCATAACCCCAACCCCTAACCCCAACCATAACCCCAACCATAACCCCAACCATAACCCCAACCATAACCCCAACCATAACCCCAACACTTACCCAAACCATAACCCCTAACCCCTAACAATATCCCTAACCCAAACCATAACCCCTAACAATAACCCTAACCCAAACCATAACCCAAACCATAACCATAACCCAAACCATAACCATAACCCAAACCATAACCATAACCCAAACCATAACACCCAACCCCCAACAATAACCCTAACCCAAACCATAATTCCATCCATAACCATAACCCCAACCATAACCCCTAACACCTAAAAATAACGCTAACCCAAACCATAACCCCAACCATAACCTTAACCATAACCGTAAACCAAACCATAACCCCTAAACCCTAACAATAACCCTAACACAAACTATTACCCCAACGCCTAACAATAACCCTAACCCAAACCATAACCCCAACGCCAAACAATAACCTTAACCCAAACCATAACCCCAACCACTAACAATAAACCTAACCTCAACCATAACCCTAACCCCAACCATAACCATAAACCAAACCATCACCATAACCCAAACCATCACCATAACCCCTAACAATAACCCGAACCCAAACCATAACCCCAACCCCTAACAATAACTCTAACCCAAACCATAACCATAACCCTAACAGTAACCATAACCCAAACCATAACCCCTAGCAATAACCCTAACCCAAACCATAACCCCAACCCCTAACAATAACCCTAACCCAAACCATAACCCAAACCATAACCCAAACCATAACCCAAACCATAACCCAAACCATAACCCAAACCATAACCCAAACCATAACCCAAACCATAACCCAAACCATAACCCAAAACATAACCCAAACCATAACCCAAACCATAACCCAAACCATAACCCAAACCATAACCCAAACCATAACCCCAACCCCTAACAATAACCCTAACCCTAACCCAAACCATAACCATAACCCAAACCATAACCCCTAACAATAACCCTAACCCAAACCATAACCCCAACCACAAACAATAACCCTAACCCAACCCATAACCATAACCATAACCCAAAACATAACCCCTAGCAATAACCCTAACCAAAACCATAACCCCAACCCCTAACAATAACGCTAACCCAAACCATAACCCAAACCATAACCCAAACCATAACCCAAACCATAACCCAAACCATAACCCAAACCATAACCCAAACCATAACCCAAACCATAACCCAAACCATAACCCCAACCCCTAACAATAACCCTAACCTAAACCATAACCATAACCCTAACCCAAACCATAACCCCAACCATAACCAGATTCCCAACCATAAACATAACCCGAACCAAAACCATATTCCCAACCATAGCCATAACCCCAACCATAACCCCAACCCTAACCATAACCCTAACCATAACCCCAACCATAACTCCAATCATAACCCAAACCATAACCCCAACCATAACCCCAACCATAACCCCAACCATAACCCAAACCATAACCCAAACCATAACCCCAACCCCTAACAATAACCCTAACCCAAACCATAACCCCTAACCCCTAACAATATCCCTAACCCAAACCATAACCCCTAATAATAACCCTAACCCAAACCATAAACCCCAACCCCTAACAATAACCCTAACCTAAACCATAACCCCAACCATTACCATAACCCAAATCATAACCCCTAACCCCTAACAATAACCCTAACCCAAACCATAACCCCAACCCCTAACAATAACCCTAACCCAAAACCTAACCCAAAACCTAACCCAAAACCTAACCCAAAACCTAACCCAAAACCTAACCCAAAACCTAACCCAAAACCTAACCCAAAACCTAACCCAAAACCTAACCCAAAACCTAACCCAAAACCTAACCCAAAACCTAACCCAAAACCTAACCCAAAACCTAACCCAAAACCTAACCCAAAACCTAACCCAAACCATAACCATAACCCCAACCATAACCATAACCCAACCCATAACCCCTAACAATAACCCTAACCCAAACCATAACCCCAACCCCTAACAATAACCCTAACCTAAACCATAACCCCAACCATAACCATAACCCAAAACATAACCCCTAACTCCTAACAATAACCCTAAACCAAACCATAACCCAAACCCCTAACAATAACCCTAACCCAAACCATAACCCCAAACATAAACAAAACCCAAACCATAACCCCAACCATAACCTTAACCATAACCGTAAACCAAACCATAACCCCTTAACCCTAACAATAACCCTAACACAAACCATAATCCCACCCATAACATTAACCCCAACAATAACCATAACCCAAACCATAACCCCTAACCCCTAAAAATAACGCTAACCCAAACCATAACCCCAACCATAACCTTAACCATAACCGTAAACCAAATCATAACCCCTAAACCCTAACAATAACCCTAACAAAAACTATTACCCCAACCCCTAACAAAAACCCTAACCCAAACCATTATCCCATCCATAACCATAACCCCAACAATAACCATAACCCAAACCATAACCCCTAACCACTAAAAATAACGCTAACCCAAACCATAACCCCAACCATAACCTTAACCATAACCGTGAACCAAACCATAACCCCTAAACCCTAACAATAACCCTAACACAAACCATAACCCCAACCCCTAACAATAACTCTAACCCAAACCATAACCATAACCCTAACAGTAACCATAACCCAAACCATAACCCCTAACAATAACCCTAACCCAAACCATAACCCCAACCAAAAACAATAACCCTAACCCAAACCATAACCCCAACCAAAAACAATAACCCTAACCCAACCCATAACCATAACCATAACCCGAACCATAACCCCAACCATAACCAAAACCCAAACCATAACCCCTTATCCCTTACAATATTCCTAACCCAAACCATAACCCCAACCCCTAACAATAACCCTAACCTAAACCATAACCCCAACCATAACCAGATTCCCAACCATAAACATAACCCAAACCATAACCATAACCCCAACCATAACCATAACCCAAACCATAACCATAACCCCAACCATAACCATACCCCAAACCATAACCCCTAACAATAACCCTAACCCAAACCATAACCCCAACCCCTAACAATAACCCTAACCTAAACCATAACCCCAACCATAACCATAACCATAACCCAAAACATAACCCCTAACTCCCAACATTAACCCTAAACCAAACCATAACTCCAACCCCTAACAATAACCCTAACCCAAACCATAACCCCAACCATAACCAAAACCCAAACCATAACCCCTAATCCCTTAAGATAACCCTAACCCAAACCATAACCCCAACCCCAAACAATAACCCTAACCTAAACCATAACCCCAACCATAACCCAAACCATAACCCCTAACTTCTAACAATAACCCTAACCCAAACCCCTAACAAGAACCCTAACCCAAACCATAATCCCATCCATAGCCATAACCCCAACCATAACCATAACCCAAACCGTAACCCCAAACCCCTGACAATAACCCTAACCCAAACCATAACCCGAACCCAAACCATAACCCAAACCATAACCCAAACCATAACCCAAACCATAACCCAAACCATAACCCAAACCATAACCCAAACCATAACCCAAACCATAACCCAAACCATAACCCTAACCCAAACCATAACCCCAACCAAAACCAGATTCCCAACCATAACCAGATTCCCAACCATAACCATAACCCCAACCAAAACCATATTCCCAACCATAGCCATAACCCCAACCATAACCCCCACCATAACCATAACCCCAACCATAACCCCAACCATAACCCCAACCCTAACCCAAACCATAACCCCTAACCCAAAACAATATCCCTAACCCAAACCATAACCCCTTACAATAACCCTAACCCAAACCATAACCCCAACCATAACCATAACCCAAACTATAACCATAACCATAACCATAACCCAAACCATAACACCCAACCCCCAACAATAACCCTAACCCAAACCATAATCCCATCCATAACCATAACCCCAAAAATAACCATAACCCAAACCATAACCCCTAAATCCTAAAAATAACGCTAACCCAAACCATAACCCCAACCATAACCTTAACCATAACCGTAAACCAAACCATAACGCCTAAACCCTAACAATAACCCTAACACAAACTATTACCCCAACCCCTAACAATAACCCTAACCCAAACCATAATCCCATCCATAACAGTAACCCCAACAATAACCATAACCCAAACCATAACCCCTAACCCCTAAAAATAACGCTAACCCAAACCATAACCCCAACCATAACCTTAACCATAACCGTAAACCAAACCATAACCCCTAAACCCTAACAATAACCCTAACACAAACTATTACCCCAACCCCTAACAATAACCCTAACCCAAACCATTATCCCATCCATAACCATAACCCCAACAATAACCATAACCCAAACCATAACCCCTAACCCCTAAAAATAACACTAACCCAAACCATAACCCCAACCATAACCTTAACAATAACCATAAACCAAACCATAACCCCTAAACCCTAACAATAACCCTAACACAAACTATTACCCCAACGCCTAACAATAACCCTAACCCAAACCATAACCCCAACGCCAAACAATAACCTTAACCCAAACCATAACCCCAACCCCTAACAATAAACCTAACCTAAACCATAACCCTAACCATAACCCCAACCTTAACCCAAACCATAACCCCAACCCCGAACAATAAACCTAACCTAAACCATAACCCTAACCATAAACCCAACCATAACCATAAACCAAACCATCACCATAACCCAAACCATCACCATAACCCCTAACAATAACCCTAACCCTAACCCAAACCATAACCCCAACCCCTAACAATAACTCTAACCCAAACCATAACCATAACAGTAACCATAACCCAAACCATAACCCCTAACAATAACCCTAACCCAAACCATAACCCCAACCACAAACAATAACCTAACCCAACCCATAACCCCAACCACAAACAATAACCTAACCCAACCCATAACCCCAACCACAAACAATAACCTAACCCAACCCATAACCATAACCCAAAACATAACCCCTAGCAATAACCCTAACCCAAACCATAACCCCAACCCCTAACAATAACCCTAACCTTAACCATAACCCCAACCATAACCATAACCATAACCCAAAACATAACCCCTAACTCCCAACATTAACCCTAAACCAAACCATAACTCCAACCCCTAACAATAACCCTAACCCAAACCATAACCCCAACCATAACCAAAACCCAAACCATAACGCCTAATCCCTTAAGATAACCCTAACCCAAACCATAAACCCAACCCCTAACAATAACCCTAACCTAAACCATAACCCCAACCATAACCCAAACCATAACCCCTAACTTCTAACAATAACCCTAACCCAAACCCCTAACAAGAACCCTAACCCAAACCATAATCCCATCCATAGCCATAACCCCAACCATAACCATAACCCAAACCATAACCCAAACCATAACCCTAACCCAAACCATACCCCAACCATAACCAGATTCCCAACCATAACCATAACCCACACCAAAACCATATTCCCAACCATAGCCATAACCCCAACCATAACCCCAACCATAACCATAACCATAACCCCAACCATAACCCCAACCATAACCCCAACCATAACCCCAACCCTAACCCAAACCATAACCCCTAACCCAAAACAATATCCCTAACCCAAACCATAACCCCTTACAATAACCCTAACCCAAACCATAACCCCAACCATAACCATAACCCAAACCATAACCATAACCCAAACCATAACACCCAACCCCCAACAATAACCCAAACCATAATCCCATCCATAACCATAACCCCAACAATAACCATAACCCAAACCATAACCCCTAAATCCTAAAAATAACGCTAACCCAAACCATAAGCCCAACCATAACCCCAACCATAACCCCAACCATAACCTTAACCATAACCGTAAACCAAACCATAACGCCTAAACCCTAACAATAACCCTAACACAAACTATTACCCCAACCCCTAACAATAACCCTAACCCAAACCATAATCCCATCCATAACAGTAACCCCAACAATAACCATAACCCAAACCATAACCCCTAACCCCTAAAAATAACGCTAACCCAAACCATAACCCCAACCATAACCTTAACCATAACCGTAAACCAAACCATAACCCCTAAACCCTAACAATAACCCTAACACAAACTATTACCCCAACCCCTAACAATAACCCTAACCCAAACCATTATCCCATCCATAACCATAACCTTAACAATAACCATAAACCAAACCATAACCCCTAAACCCTAACAATAACCCTAACACAAACTATTACCCCAACGCCTAACAATAACCCTAACCCAAACCATAACCCCAACGCCAAACAATAACCTTAACCCAAACCATAACCCCAACCCCTAACAATAAACCTAACCTAAACCATAACCCTAACCATAACCCCAACCTTAACCCAAACCATAACCCCAACCCCGAACAATAAACCTAACCTAAACCATAACCCTAACCATAAACCCAACCATAACCATAAACCAAACCATCACCATAACCCAAACCATCACCATAACCCCTAACAATAACCCTAACCCAAACCATAACCCCAACCCCTAACAATAACTCTAACCCAAACCATAACCATAACAGTAACCATAACCCAAACCATAACCCCTAACAATAACCCTAACCCAAACCATAACCCCAACCACAAACAATAACCTAACCCAACCCATAACCCCAACCACAAACAATAACCTAACCCAACCCATAACCCCAACCACAAACAATAACCTAACCCAACCCATAACCATAACCCAAAACATAACCCCTAGCAATAACCCTAACCCAAACCATAACCCCAACCCCTAACAATAACCCTAACCTAAACCATAACCCCAACCATAACCATAACCATAACCCAAAACATAACCCCTAACTCCCAACATTAACCCTAAACCAAACCATAACTCCAACCCCTAACAATAACCCTAACCCAAACCATAACCCCAACCATAACCAAAACCCAAACCATAACGCCTAATCCCTTAAGATAACCCTAACCCAAACCATAACCCCAACCCCTAACAATAACCCTAACCTAAACCATAACCCCAACCATAACCCAAACCATAACGCCTAATCCCTTAAGATAACCCTAACCCAAACCATAACCCCAACCCCTAACAATAACCCTAACCTAAACCATAACCCTAACCTAAACCATAACCCCAACCATAACCCAAACCATAACCCCTAACTTCTAACAATAACCCTAACCCAAACCCCTAACAAGAACCCTAACCCAAACCATAATCCCATCCATAGCCATAACCCCAACCATAACCATAACCCAAACCATAACCCAAACCATAACCCAAACCATAACCCAAACCATAACCCAAACCATAACCCTAACCCAAACCATACCACAACCATAACCAGATTCCCAACCATAACCATAACCCACACCAAAACCATATTCCCAACCATAGCCATAACCCCAACCATAACCCCAACCATAACCATAACCATAACCCCAACCATAACCCCAACCCTAACCCACACCAAAACCATATTCCCAACCATAGCCATAACCCCAACCATAACCCCAACCATAACCATAACCATAACCCCAACCATAACCCCAACCATAACCCCAACCCTAACCCAAACCATAACCCCTAACCCAAAACAATATCCCTAACCCAAACCATAACCCCTTACAATAACCCTAACCCAAACCATAACCCCAACCATAACCATAACCCAAACCATAACCATAACCCAAACCATAACACCCAACCCCCAACAATAACCCAAACCATAATCCCATCCATAACCATAACCCCAACAATAACCATAACCCAAACCATAACCCCTAAATCCTAAAAATAACGCTAACCCAAACCATAACCCCAACCATAACCCCAACCATAACCTTAACCATAACCGTAAACCAAACCATAACGCCTAAACCCTAACAATAACCCTAACACAAACTATTACCCCAACCCCTAACAATAACCCTAACCCAAACCATAATCCCATCCATAACAGTAACCCCAACAATAACCATAACCCAAACCATAACCCCTAACCCCTAAAAATAACGCTAACCCAAACCATAACCCCAACCATAACCTTAACCATAACCGTAAACCAAACCATAACCCCTAAACCCTAACAATAACCCTAACACAAACTATTACCCCAACCCCTAACAATAACCCTAACCCAAACCATTATCCCATCCATAACCATAACCCCAACAATAACCATAACCCAAACCATAACCCCTAACCCCTAAAAATAACACTAACCCAAACCATAACCCCAACCATAACCTTAACAATAACCATAAACCAAACCATAACCCCTAAACCCTAACAATTACCCTAACACAAACTATTACCCCAACGCCTAACAATAACCCTAACCCAAACCATAACCCCAACGCCAAACAATAACCTTAACCCAAACCATTACCCCAACCCCTAACAATAAACCCAACCTAAACCATAACCCTAACCATAACCCCAACCTTAACCCAAACCATAACCCCAACCTTAACCCAAACCATAACCCCAACCATAACCTTAACAATAACCATAAACCAAACCATAACCCCTAAACCCTAACAATAACCCTAACACAAACTATTACCCCAACGCCTAACAATAACCCTAACCCAAACCATAACCCCAACGCCAAACAATAACCTTAACCCAAACCATAACCCCAACCCCTAACAATAAACCTAACCTAAACCATAACCCTAACCATAACCCCAACCTTAACCCAAACCATAACCCCAACCCCGAACAATAAACCTAACCTAAACCATAACCCTAACCATAACCCCAACCATAACCAGATTCCCAACCATAACCATAACCCCAACCAAAACCATATTCCCAACCATAGCCATAACTCCAACCATATCCCCAACCATAACCATAACCCTAACCGATAACCCCAACCATAACCCCAACCATAATCTTAACCATGAACCAAACCATAACCCCTTATCCCTTACAATAACCCTAACCCAAACCATAACCCCAACCCCTAACAATAACCCTAACCTAAACCATAACCCCAACCATAACCCAAACCATAACCCCTAACCCCTAACAATAACCCTAACCCAAACCCCTAACAAGAACCCTAACCCAAACCATAACCCCTTATCCCTTACAATAACCCTAACCCAAACCATAACCCCAACCCCTAACAATAACCCTAACCTAAACCATAACCCCAACCATAACATAACCCAAACCATAACCCCAACCCCTAACAATAAACCTAACCTAAACCATAACCCTAACCATAACCCCAACCTTAACCCAAACCATAACCCCAACCCCGAACAATAAACCTAACCTAAACCATAACCCTAACCATAACCCCAACCATAACCAGATTCCCAACCATAACCATAACCCCAACCAAAACCATATTCCCAACCATAGCCATAACTCCAACCATATCCCCAACCATAACCATAACCCTAACCGATAACCCCAACCATAACCCCAACCATAATCTTAACCATAAACCAAACCATAACCCCTTATCCCTTACAATAACCCTAACCCAAACCATAACCCCAACCCCTAACAATAACCCTAACCTAAACCATAACCCCAACCATAACCCAAACCATAACCCCTAACCCCTAACAATAACCCTAACCCAAACCCCTAACAAGAACCCTAACCCAAACCATAACCCCTTATCCCTTACAATAACCCTAACCCAAACCATAACCCCTAACCCCTAACAATAACCCTAACCCAAACCCCTAACAAGAACCCTAACCCAACCCATAATCCCATCCATAGCCATAACCCAAACCATAACCATAACCCAAACCATAACCATAACCCAAACCATAACCCCCAACCCCTAACAATAACCCTAACCCAAACCATAACCCGAACCCAAACCATAACCCAAACAATAACCCTAACCCAAACCATAACCCTAACCCAAACCATAACCCCAACCATAACCATAACCCAAACCATAACCCCCAAACCATAACCCCCAAACCATAACCTCCAACCCCTAACAATAACCCTAACCCAAACCACAACCCGAACCCAAACCATAACCCAAACCATAACCCAAACCATAACCCAAACCATAACCCAAACCATAACCCAAACCATAACCCAAACCATAACCCAAACCATAACCCAAACCATAACCCAAACCATAACCCAAACCATAACCCAAACCATAACCCAAACCATAACCCAAACCATAACCCAAACCATAACCCCTAACCCCTAACAATAACCCTAACCCAAACACCTAACAAGAACCCTAACCCAAACCATAATCCCATCCATAGCCATAACCCCAACCATAACCCAAACCATAACCCCCAACCCCTAACAATAACCCTAACCAAAACCATAACCCGAACCCAAACCATAACCCAAACAATAACCCTAACCCAAACCATAACCCCAACCATAACCATAACCCAAACCATAACCCCCAACCCCTAACAATAACCCTAACCCAAACCATAACCCTAACCCAAACCATAACCATAACCCCAACCCCTAACAATAACCCTAACCCAAACCATAACCATAACCCCTAACAATAACCCTAACCCAAACCATAACCCCAACCCCTAACAAAACCCTAACCTAAACCATAACCCCAACCATAATCATAACCCAAACCATAACCATAACCCAAAACATAACCCCTAACCCCTAACAATACCCCTTAACCAAACCATAACCCCAACCCCTAACAATAACCCTAACCCAAACCCCTAACAAGAACCCTAACCCAAACCATAACCCCTTATCCCTTACAATAACCCTAACCCAAACCATAACCCCAACCCCTAACAATAACCCTAACCTAAACCATAACCCCTTATCCCTTACAATAACCATAACCCAAACCATAACCCCTAACCCCTAACAATAACCCTAACCCAAACCCCTAACAAGAACCCTAACCCAAACCATAACCCCTTATCCCTTACAATAACCATAACCCAAACCATAACCCCTAACCCCTAACAATAACCCTAACCCAAACCCCTAACAAGAACCCTAACCCAACCCATAATCCCATCCATAGCCATAACCCAAACCATAACCATAACCCAAACCATAACCCCCAACCCCTAACAATAACCCTAACCCAAACCATAACCCGAACCCAAACCATAACCCAAACAATAACCCTAACCATAACCCCAACCATAACCATAAACCAAACCATCACCATAACCCAAACCATCACCATAACCCCTAACAATAACCCTAACCCAAACCATAACCTCAACCCCTAACAATAACTCTAACCCAAACCATAACCATAACCCTAACAGTAACCATAACCCAAACCATAACCCCTAACAATAACCCTAACCCAAACCATAACCCCAACCACAAACAATAACCCTAACCCAACCCATAACCATAACCATAACCCAAAACATAACCCTTAGCAATGACCCTAACCCAAACCATAACCCCAACCCCTAACAATAACCCTAACCCAAACCATAACCCCAACCCCTAACCCCAACCATAACCCCAACCATAACCCCAACCATAACCCCAACCATAACCCCAACCATAACCCCAACACTTACCCAAACCATAACCCCTAACCCCTAACAATATCCCTAACCCAAACCATAACCCCTAACAATAACCCTAACCCAAACCATAACCCAAACCATAACCATAACCCAAACCATAACCATAACCCAAACCATAACCATAACCCAAACCATAACACCCAACCCCCAACAATAACCCTAACCCAAACCATAATTCCATCCATAACCATAACCCCAACCATAACCCCTAACACCTAAAAATAACGCTAACCCAAACCATAACCCCAACCATAACCTTAACCATAACCGTAAACCAAACCATAACCCCTAAACCCTAACAATAACCCTAACACAAACTATTACCCCAACGCCTAACAATAACCCTAACCCAAACCATAACCCCAACGCCAAACAATAACCTTAACCCAAACCATAACCCCAACCACTAACAATAAACCTAACCTCAACCATAACCCTAACCCCAACCATAACCATAAACCAAACCATCACCATAACCCAAACCATCACCATAACCCCTAACAATAACCCGAACCCAAACCATAACCCCAACCCCTAACAATAACTCTAACCCAAACCATAACCATAACCCTAACAGTAACCATAACCCAAACCATAACCCCTAGCAATAACCCTAACCCAAACCATAACCCCAACCCCTAACAATAACCCTAACCCAAACCATAACCCAAACCATAACCCAAACCATAACCCAAACCATAACCCAAACCATAACCCAAACCATAACCCAAACCATAACCCAAACCATAACCCAAACCATAACCCAAACCATAACCCAAACCATAACCCAAAACATAACCCAAACCATAACCCAAACCATAACCCAAACCATAACCCAAACCATAACCCAAACCATAACCCCAACCCCTAACAATAACCCTAACCCTAACCCAAACCATAACCATAACCCAAACCATAACCCCTAACAATAACCCTAACCCAAACCATAACCCCAACCACAAACAATAACCCTAACCCAACCCATAACCATAACCATAACCCAAAACATAACCCCTAGCAATAACCCTAACCAAAACCATAACCCCAACCCCTAACAATAACGCTAACCCAAACCATAACCCAAACCATAACCCAAACCATAACCCAAACCATAACCCAAACCATAACCCAAACCATAACCCAAACCATAACCCAAACCATAACCCCAACCCCTAACAATAACCCTAACCTAAACCATAACCATAACCCTAACCCAAACCATAACCCCAACCATAACCAGATTCCCAACCATAAACATAACCCGAACCAAAACCATATTCCCAACCATAGCCATAACCCCAACCATAACCCCAACCCTAACCATAACCCTAACCATAACCCCAACCATAACTCCAATCATAACCCAAACCATAACCCCAACCATAACCCCAACCATAACCCCAACCATAACCCAAACCATAACCCAAACCATAACCCCAACCCCTAACAATAACCCTAACCCAAACCATAACCCCTAACCCCTAACAATATCCCTAACCCAAACCATAACCCCTAATAATAACCCTAACCCAAACCATAAACCCCAACCCCTAACAATAACCCTAACCTAAACCATAACCCCAACCATTACCATAACCCAAATCATAACCCCTAACCCCTAACAATAACCCTAACCCAAACCATAACCCCAACCCCTAACAATAACCCTAACCCAAAACCTAACCCAAAACCTAACCCAAAACCTAACCCAAAACCTAACCCAAAACCTAACCCAAAACCTAACCCAAAACCTAACCCAAAACCTAACCCAAAACCTAACCCAAAACCTAACCCAAAACCTAACCCAAAACCTAACCCAAAACCTAACCCAAAACCTAACCCAAAACCTAACCCAAACCATAACCATAACCCCAACCATAACCATAACCCAACCCATAACCCCTAACAATAACCCTAACCCAAACCATAACCCCAACCCCTAACAATAACCCTAACCTAAACCATAACCCCAACCATAACCATAACCCAAAACATAACCCCTAACTCCTAACAATAACCCTAAACCAAACCATAACCCAAACCCCTAACAATAACCCTAACCCAAACCATAACCCCAAACATAAACAAAACCCAAACCATAACCCCAACCATAACCTTAACCATAACCGTAAACCAAACCATAACCCCTTAACCCTAACAATAACCCTAACACAAACCATAATCCCACCCATAACATTAACCCCAACAATAACCATAACCCAAACCATAACCCCTAACCCCTAAAAATAACGCTAACCCAAACCATAACCCCAACCATAACCTTAACCATAACCGTAAACCAAATCATAACCCCTAAACCCTAACAATAACCCTAACAAAAACTATTACCCCAACCCCTAACAAAAACCCTAACCCAAACCATTATCCCATCCATAACCATAACCCCAACAATAACCATAACCCAAACCATAACCCCTAACCACTAAAAATAACGCTAACCCAAACCATAACCCCAACCATAACCTTAACCATAACCGTGAACCAAACCATAACCCCTAAACCCTAACAATAACCCTAACACAAACCATAACCCCAACCCCTAACAATAACTCTAACCCAAACCATAACCATAACCCTAACAGTAACCATAACCCAAACCATAACCCCTAACAATAACCCTAACCCAAACCATAACCCCAACCAAAAACAATAACCCTAACCCAAACCATAACCCCAACCAAAAACAATAACCCTAACCCAACCCATAACCATAACCATAACCCGAACCATAACCCCAACCATAACCAAAACCCAAACCATAACCCCTTATCCCTTACAATATTCCTAACCCAAACCATAACCCCAACCCCTAACAATAACCCTAACCTAAACCATAACCCCAACCATAACCAGATTCCCAACCATAAACATAACCCAAACCATAACCATAACCCCAACCATAACCATAACCCAAACCATAACCATAACCCCAACCATAACCATACCCCAAACCATAACCCCTAACAATAACCCTAACCCAAACCATAACCCCAACCCCTAACAATAACCCTAACCTAAACCATAACCCCAACCATAACCATAACCATAACCCAAAACATAACCCCTAACTCCCAACATTAACCCTAAACCAAACCATAACTCCAACCCCTAACAATAACCCTAACCCAAACCATAACCCCAACCATAACCAAAACCCAAACCATAACCCCTAATCCCTTAAGATAACCCTAACCCAAACCATAACCCCAACCCCAAACAATAACCCTAACCTAAACCATAACCCCAACCATAACCCAAACCATAACCCCTAACTTCTAACAATAACCCTAACCCAAACCCCTAACAAGAACCCTAACCCAAACCATAATCCCATCCATAGCCATAACCCCAACCATAACCATAACCCAAACCGTAACCCCAAACCCCTGACAATAACCCTAACCCAAACCATAACCCGAACCCAAACCATAACCCAAACCATAACCCAAACCATAACCCAAACCATAACCCAAACCATAACCCAAACCATAACCCAAACCATAACCCTAACCCAAACCATAACCCCAACCAAAACCAGATTCCCAACCATAACCAGATTCCCAACCATAACCATAACCCCAACCAAAACCATATTCCCAACCATAGCCATAACCCCAACCATAACCCCCACCATAACCATAACCCCAACCATAACCCCAACCATAACCCCAACCCTAACCCAAACCATAACCCCTAACCCAAAACAATATCCCTAACCCAAACCATAACCCCTTACAATAACCCTAACCCAAACCATAACCCCAACCATAACCATAACCCAAACTATAACCATAACCATAACCCAAACCATAACACCCAACCCCCAACAATAACCCTAACCCAAACCATAATCCCATCCATAACCATAACCCCAAAAATAACCATAACCCAAACCATAACCCCTAAATCCTAAAAATAACGCTAACCCAAACCATAACCCCAACCATAACCTTAACCATAACCGTAAACCAAACCATAACGCCTAAACCCTAACAATAACCCTAACACAAACTATTACCCCAACCCCTAACAATAACCCTAACCCAAACCATAATCCCATCCATAACAGTAACCCCAACAATAACCATAACCCAAACCATAACCCCTAACCCCTAAAAATAACGCTAACCCAAACCATAACCCCAACCATAACCTTAACCATAACCGTAAACCAAACCATAACCCCTAAACCCTAACAATAACCCTAACACAAACTATTACCCCAACCCCTAACAATAACCCTAACCCAAACCATTATCCCATCCATAACCATAACCCCAACAATAACCATAACCCAAACCATAACCCCTAACCCCTAAAAATAACACTAACCCAAACCATAACCCCAACCATAACCTTAACAATAACCATAAACCAAACCATAACCCCTAAACCCTAACAATAACCCTAACACAAACTATTACCCCAACGCCTAACAATAACCCTAACCCAAACCATAACCCCAACGCCAAACAATAACCTTAACCCAAACCATAACCCCAACCCCTAACAATAAACCTAACCTAAACCATAACCCTAACCATAACCCCAACCTTAACCCAAACCATAACCCCAACCCCGAACAATAAACCTAACCTAAACCATAACCCTAACCATAAACCCAACCATAACCATAAACCAAACCATCACCATAACCCAAACCATCACCATAACCCCTAACAATAACCCTAACCCTAACCCAAACCATAACCCCAACCCCTAACAATAACTCTAACCCAAACCATAACCATAACAGTAACCATAACCCAAACCATAACCCCTAACAATAACCCTAACCCAAACCATAACCCCAACCACAAACAATAACCTAACCCAACCCATAACCCCAACCACAAACAATAACCTAACCCAACCCATAACCCCAACCACAAACAATAACCTAACCCAACCCATAACCATAACCCAAAACATAACCCCTAGCAATAACCCTAACCCAAACCATAACCCCAACCCCTAACAATAACCCTAACCTTAACCATAACCCCAACCATAACCATAACCATAACCCAAAACATAACCCCTAACTCCCAACATTAACCCTAAACCAAACCATAACTCCAACCCCTAACAATAACCCTAACCCAAACCATAACCCCAACCATAACCAAAACCCAAACCATAACGCCTAATCCCTTAAGATAACCCTAACCCAAACCATAAACCCAACCCCTAACAATAACCCTAACCTAAACCATAACCCCAACCATAACCCAAACCATAACCCCTAACTTCTAACAATAACCCTAACCCAAACCCCTAACAAGAACCCTAACCCAAACCATAATCCCATCCATAGCCATAACCCCAACCATAACCATAACCCAAACCATAACCCAAACCATAACCCTAACCCAAACCATACCCCAACCATAACCAGATTCCCAACCATAACCATAACCCACACCAAAACCATATTCCCAACCATAGCCATAACCCCAACCATAACCCCAACCATAACCATAACCATAACCCCAACCATAACCCCAACCATAACCCCAACCATAACCCCAACCCTAACCCAAACCATAACCCCTAACCCAAAACAATATCCCTAACCCAAACCATAACCCCTTACAATAACCCTAACCCAAACCATAACCCCAACCATAACCATAACCCAAACCATAACCATAACCCAAACCATAACACCCAACCCCCAACAATAACCCAAACCATAATCCCATCCATAACCATAACCCCAACAATAACCATAACCCAAACCATAACCCCTAAATCCTAAAAATAACGCTAACCCAAACCATAAGCCCAACCATAACCCCAACCATAACCCCAACCATAACCCCAACCATAACCTTAACCATAACCGTAAACCAAACCATAACGCCTAAACCCTAACAATAACCCTAACACAAACTATTACCCCAACCCCTAACAATAACCCTAACCCAAACCATAATCCCATCCATAACAGTAACCCCAACAATAACCATAACCCAAACCATAACCCCTAACCCCTAAAAATAACGCTAACCCAAACCATAACCCCAACCATAACCTTAACCATAACCGTAAACCAAACCATAACCCCTAAACCCTAACAATAACCCTAACACAAACTATTACCCCAACCCCTAACAATAACCCTAACCCAAACCATTATCCCATCCATAACCATAACCCCAACAATAACCATAACCCAAACCATAACCCCTAACCCCTAAAAATAACACTAACCCAAACCATAACCCCAACCATAACCTTAACAATAACCATAAACCAAACCATAACCCCTAAACCCTAACAATAACCCTAACACAAACTATTACCCCAACGCCTAACAATAACCCTAACCCAAACCATAACCCCAACGCCAAACAATAACCTTAACCCAAACCATAACCCCAACCCCTAACAATAAACCTAACCTAAACCATAACCCTAACCATAACCCCAACCTTAACCCAAACCATAACCCCAACCCCGAACAATAAACCTAACCTAAACCATAACCCTAACCATAAACCCAACCATAACCATAAACCAAACCATCACCATAACCCAAACCATCACCATAACCCCTAACAATAACCCTAACCCTAACCCAAACCATAACCCCAACCCCTAACAATAACTCTAACCCAAACCATAACCATAACAGTAACCATAACCCAAACCATAACCCCTAACAATAACCCTAACCCAAACCATAACCCCAACCACAAACAATAACCTAACCCAACCCATAACCCCAACCACAAACAATAACCTAACCCAACCCATAACCCCAACCACAAACAATAACCTAACCCAACCCATAACCATAACCCAAAACATAACCCCTAGCAATAACCCTAACCCAAACCATAACCCCAACCCCTAACAATAACCCTAACCTAAACCATAACCCCAACCATAACCATAACCATAACCCAAAACATAACCCCTAACTCCCAACATTAACCCTAAACCAAACCATAACTCCAACCCCTAACAATAACCCTAACCCAAACCATAACCCCAACCATAACCAAAACCCAAACCATAACGCCTAATCCCTTAAGATAACCCTAACCCAAACCATAACCCCAACCCCTAACAATAACCCTAACCTAAACCATAACCCCAACCATAACCCAAACCATAACGCCTAATCCCTTAAGATAACCCTAACCCAAACCATAACCCCAACCCCTAACAATAACCCTAACCTAAACCATAACCCTAACCTAAACCATAACCCCAACCATAACCCAAACCATAACCCCTAACTTCTAACAATAACCCTAACCCAAACCCCTAACAAGAACCCTAACCCAAACCATAATCCCATCCATAGCCATAACCCCAACCATAACCATAACCCAAACCATAACCCAAACCATAACCCAAACCATAACCCAAACCATAACCCAAACCATAACCCAAACCATAACCCAAACCATAACCCTAACCCAAACCATACCACAACCATAACCAGATTCCCAACCATAACCATAACCCACACCAAAACCATATTCCCAACCATAGCCATAACCCCAACCATAACCCCAACCATAACCATAACCATAACCCCAGCCATAACCCCAACCCTAACCCACACCAAAACCATATTCCCAACCATAGCCATAACCCCAACCATAACCCCAACCATAACCATAACCATAACCCCAACCATAACCCCAACCATAACCCCAACCCTAACCCAAACCATAACCCCTAACCCAAAACAATATCCCTAACCCAAACCATAACCCCTTACAATAACCCTAACCCAAACCATAACCCCAACCATAACCATAACCCAAACCATAACCATAACCCAAACCATAACACCCAACCCCCAACAATAACCCAAACCATAATCCCATCCATAACCATAACCCCAACAATAACCATAACCCAAACCATAACCCCTAAATCCTAAAAATAACGCTAACCCAAACCATAACCCCAACCATAACCCCAACCATAACCTTAACCATAACCGTAAACCAAACCATAACGCCTAAACCCTAACAATAACCCTAACACAAACTATTACCCCAACCCCTAACAATAACCCTAACCCAAACCATAATCCCATCCATAACAGTAACCCCAACAATAACCATAACCCAAACCATAACCCCTAACCCCTAAAAATAACGCTAACCCAAACCATAACCCCAACCATAACCTTAACCATAACCGTAAACCAAACCATAACCCCTAAACCCTAACAATAACCCTAACACAAACTATTACCCCAACCCCTAACAATAACCCTAACCCAAACCATTATCCCATCCATAACCATAACCCCAACAATAACCATAACCCAAACCATAACCCCTAACCCCTAAAAATAACACTAACCCAAACCATAACCCCAACCATAACCTTAACAATAACCATAAACCAAACCATAACCCCTAAACCCTAACAATTACCCTAACACAAACTATTACCCCAACGCCTAACAATAACCCTAACCCAAACCATAACCCCAACGCCAAACAATAACCTTAACCCAAACCATTACCCCAACCCCTAACAATAAACCCAACCTAAACCATAACCCTAACCATAACCCCAACCTTAACCCAAACCATAACCCCAACCTTAACCCAAACCATAACCCCAACCATAACCTTAACAATAACCATAAACCAAACCATAACCCCTAAACCCTAACAATAACCCTAACACAAACTATTACCCCAACGCCTAACAATAACCCTAACCCAAACCATAACCCCAACGCCAAACAATAACCTTAACCCAAACCATAACCCCAACCCCTAACAATAAACCTAACCTAAACCATAACCCTAACCATAACCCCAACCTTAACCCAAACCATAACCCCAACCCCGAACAATAAACCTAACCTAAACCATAACCCTAACCATAACCCCAACCATAACCAGATTCCCAACCATAACCATAACCCCAACCAAAACCATATTCCCAACCATAGCCATAACTCCAACCATATCCCCAACCATAACCATAACCCTAACCGATAACCCCAACCATAACCCCAACCATAATCTTAACCATGAACCAAACCATAACCCCTTATCCCTTACAATAACCCTAACCCAAACCATAACCCCAACCCCTAACAATAACCCTAACCTAAACCATAACCCCAACCATAACCCAAACCATAACCCCTAACCCCTAACAATAACCCTAACCCAAACCCCTAACAAGAACCCTAACCCAAACCATAACCCCTTATCCCTTTCAATAACCCTAACCCAAACCATAACCCCAACCCCTAACAATAACCCTAACCTAAACCATAACCCCAACCATAACATAACCCAAACCATAACCCCAACCCCTAACAATAAACCTAACCTAAACCATAACCCTAACCATAACCCCAACCTTAACCCAAACCATAACCCCAACCCCGAACAATAAACCTAACCTAAACCATAACCCTAACCATAACCCCAACCATAACCAGATTCCCAACCATAACCATAACCCCAACCAAAACCATATTCCCAACCATAGCCATAACTCCAACCATATCCCCAACCATAACCATAACCCTAACCGATAACCCCAACCATAACCCCAACCATAATCTTAACCATAAACCAAACCATAACCCCTTATCCCTTACAATAACCCTAACCCAAACCATAACCCCAACCCCTAACAATAACCCTAACCTAAACCATAACCCCAACCATAACCCAAACCATAACCCCTAACCCCTAACAATAACCCTAACCCAAACCCCTAACAAGAACCCTAACCCAAACCATAACCCCTTATCCCTTACAATAACCCTAACCCAAACCATAACCCCTAACCCCTAACAATAACCCTAACCCAAACCCCTAACAAGAACCCTAACCCAACCCATAATCCCATCCATAGCCATAACCCAAACCATAACCATAACCCAAACCATAACCATAACCCAAACCATAACCCCCAACCCCTAACAATAACCCTAACCCAAACCATAACCCGAACCCAAACCATAACCCAAACAATAACCCTAACCCAAACCATAACCCTAACCCAAACCATAACCCCAACCATAACCATAACCCAAACCATAACCCCCAAACCATAACCCCCAAACCATAACCTCCAACCCCTAACAATAACCCTAACCCAAACCACAACCCGAACCCAAACCATAACCCAAACCATAACCCAAACCATAACCCAAACCATAACCCAAACCATAACCCAAACCATAACCCAAACCATAACCCAAACCATAACCCAAACCATAACCCAAACCATAACCCAAACCATAACCCAAACCATAACCCCTAACCCCTAACAATAACCCTAACCCAAACACCTAACAAGAACCCTAACCCAAACCATAATCCCATCCATAGCCATAACCCCAACCATAACCCAAACCATAACCCCCAACCCCTAACAATAACCCTAACCAAAACCATAACCCGAACCCAAACCATAACCCAAACAATAACCCTAACCCAAACCATAACCCCAACCATAACCATAACCCAAACCATAACCCCCAACCCCTAACAATAACCCTAACCCAAACCATAACCCTAACCCAAACCATAACCCTAACCCAAACCATAACCATAACCCCAACCCCTAACAATAACCCTAACCCAAACCATAACCATAACCCCTAACAATAACCCTAACCCAAACCATAACCCCAACCCCTAACAAAACCCTAACCTAAACCATAACCCCAACCATAATCATAACCCAAACCATAACCATAACCCAAAACATAACCCCTAACCCCTAACAATACCCCTTAACCAAACCATAACCCCAACCCCTAACAATAACCCTAACCCAAACCCCTAACAAGAACCCTAACCCAAACCATAACCCCTTATCCCTTACAATAACCCTAACCCAAACCATAACCCCAACCCCTAACAATAACCCTAACCTAAACCATAACCCCTTATCCCTTACAATAACCATAACCCAAACCATAACCCCTAACCCCTAACAATAACCCTAACCCAAACCCCTAACAAGAACCCTAACCCAAACCATAACCCCTTATCCCTTACAATAACCATAACCCAAACCATAACCCCTAACCCCTAACAATAACCCTAACCCAAACCCCTAACAAGAACCCTAACCCAACCCATAATCCCATCCATAGCCATAACCCAAACCATAACCATAACCCAAACCATAACCCCCAACCCCTAACAATAACCCTAACCCAAACCATAACCCGAACCCAAACCATAACCCAAACAATAACCCTAACCATAACCCCAACCATAACCATAAACCAAACCATCACCATAACCCAAACCATCACCATAACCCCTAACAATAACCCTAACCCAAACCATAACCTCAACCCCTAACAATAACTCTAACCCAAACCATAACCATAACCCTAACAGTAACCATAACCCAAACCATAACCCCTAACAATAACCCTAACCCAAACCATAACCCCAACCACAAACAATAACCCTAACCCAACCCATAACCATAACCCAAAACATAACCCTTAGCAATGACCCTAACCCAAACCATAACCCCAACCCCTAACAATAACCCTAACCCAAACCATAACCCCAACCCCTAACAATAACCCTAACCCAAACCATAACCCCAACCCCTAACCCCAACCATAACCCCAACCATAACCCCAACCATAACCCCAACCATAACCCCAACCATAACCCCAACACTTACCCAAACCATAACCCCTAACCCCTAACAATATCCCTAACCCAAACCATAACCCCTAACAATAACCCTAACCCAAACCATAACCCAAACCATAACCATAACCCAAACCATAACCATAACCCAAACCATAACCATAACCCAAACCATAACACCCAACCCCCAACAATAACCCTAACCCAAACCATAATTCCATCCATAACCATAACCCCAACCATAACCCCTAACACCTAAAAATAACGCTAACCCAAACCATAACCCCAACCATAACCTTAACCATAACCGTAAACCAAACCATAACCCCTAAACCCTAACAATAACCCTAACACAAACTATTACCCCAACGCCTAACAATAACCCTAACCCAAACCATAACCCCAACGCCAAACAATAACCTTAACCCAAACCATAACCCCAACCACTAACAATAAACCTAACCTCAACCATAACCCTAACCCCAACCATAACCATAAACCAAACCATCACCATAACCCAAACCATCACCATAACCCCTAACAATAACCCGAACCCAAACCATAACCCCAACCCCTAACAATAACTCTAACCCAAACCATAACCATAACCCTAACAGTAACCATAACCCAAACCATAACCCCTAGCAATAACCCTAACCCAAACCATAACCCCAACCCCTAACAATAACCCTAACCCAAACCATAACCCAAACCATAACCCAAACCATAACCCAAACCATAACCCAAACCATAACCCAAACCATAACCCAAACCATAACCCAAACCATAACCCAAACCATAACCCAAACCATAACCCAAAACATAACCCAAACCATAACCCAAACCATAACCCAAACCATAACCCAAACCATAACCCCAACCCCTAACAATAACCCTAACCCTAACCCAAACCATAACCATAACCCAAACCATAACCCCTAACAATAACCCTAACCCAAACCATAACCCCAACCACAAACAATAACCCTAACCCAACCCATAACCATAACCATAACCCAAAACATAACCCCTAGCAATAACCCTAACCAAAACCATAACCCCAACCCCTAACAATAACGCTAACCCAAACCATAACCCAAACCATAACCCAAACCATAACCCAAACCATAACCCAAACCATAACCCAAACCATAACCCAAACCATAACCCAAACCATAACCCCAACCCCTAACAATAACCCTAACCTAAACCATAACCATAACCCTAACCCAAACCATAACCCCAACCATAACCAGATTCCCAACCATAAACATAACCCGAACCAAAACCATATTCCCAACCATAGCCATAACCCCAACCATAACCCCAACCCTAACCATAACCCTAACCATAACCCCAACCATAACTCCAATCATAACCCAAACCATAACCCCAACCATAACCCCAACCATAACCCCAACCATAACCCAAACCATAACCCAAACCATAACCCCAACCCCTAACAATAACCCTAACCCAAACCATAACCCCTAACCCCTAACAATATCCCTAACCCAAACCATAACCCCTAATAATAACCCTAACCCAAACCATAAACCCCAACCCCTAACAATAACCCTAACCTAAACCATAACCCCAACCATTACCATAACCCAAATCATAACCCCTAACCCCTAACAATAACCCTAACCCAAACCATAACCCCAACCCCTAACAATAACCCTAACCCAAAACCTAACCCAAAACCTAACCCAAAACCTAACCCAAAACCTAACCCAAAACCTAACCCAAAACCTAACCCAAAACCTAACCCAAAACCTAACCCAAAACCTAACCCAAAACCTAACCCAAAACCTAACCCAAAACCTAACCCAAAACCTAACCCAAACCATAACCATAACCCCAACCATAACCATAACCCAACCCATAACCCCTAACAATAACCCTAACCCAAACCATAACCCCAACCCCTAACAATAACCCTAACCTAAACCATAACCCCAACCATAACCATAACCCAAAACATAACCCCTAACTCCTAACAATAACCCTAAACCAAACCATAACCCAAACCCCTAACAATAACCCTAACCCAAACCATAACCCCAAACATAAACAAAACCCAAACCATAACCCCAACCATAACCTTAACCATAACCGTAAACCAAACCATAACCCCTTAACCCTAACAATAACCCTAACACAAACCATAATCCCACCCATAACATTAACCCCAACAATAACCATAACCCAAACCATAACCCCTAACCCCTAAAAATAACGCTAACCCAAACCATAACCCCAACCATAACCTTAACCATAACCGTAAACCAAATCATAACCCCTAAACCCTAACAATAACCCTAACAAAAACTATTACCCCAACCCCTAACAAAAACCCTAACCCAAACCATTATCCCATCCATAACCATAACCCCAACAATAACCATAACCCAAACCATAACCCCTAACCACTAAAAATAACGCTAACCCAAACCATAACCCCAACCATAACCTTAACCATAACCGTGAACCAAACCATAACCCCTAAACCCTAACAATAACCCTAACACAAACCATAACCCCAACCCCTAACAATAACTCTAACCCAAACCATAACCATAACCCTAACAGTAACCATAACCCAAACCATAACCCCTAACAATAACCCTAACCCAAACCATAACCCCAACCAAAAACAATAACCCTAACCCAAACCATAACCCCAACCAAAAACAATAACCCTAACCCAACCCATAACCATAACCATAACCCGAACCATAACCCCAACCATAACCAAAACCCAAACCATAACCCCTTATCCCTTACAATATTCCTAACCCAAACCATAACCCCAACCCCTAACAATAACCCTAACCTAAACCATAACCCCAACCATAACCAGATTCCCAACCATAAACATAACCCAAACCATAACCATAACCCCAACCATAACCATAACCCAAACCATAACCATAACCCCAACCATAACCATAACCCAAACCATAACCCCTAACAATAACCCTAACCCAAACCATAACCCCAACCCCTAACAATAACCCTAACCTAAACCATAACCCCAACCATAACCATAACCATAACCCAAAACATAACCCCTAACTCCCAACATTAACCCTAAACCAAACCATAACTCCAACCCCTAACAATAACCCTAACCCAAACCATAACCCCAACCATAACCAAAACCCAAACCATAACCCCTAATCCCTTAAGATAACCCTAACCCAAACCATAACCCCAACCCCAAACAATAACCCTAACCTAAACCATAACCCCAACCATAACCCAAACCATAACCCCTAACTTCTAACAATAACCCTAACCCAAACCCCTAACAAGAACCCTAACCCAAACCATAATCCCATCCATAGCCATAACCCCAACCATAACCATAACCCAAACCGTAACCCCAAACCCCTGACAATAACCCTAACCCAAACCATAACCCGAACCCAAACCATAACCCAAACCATAACCCAAACCATAACCCAAACCATAACCCAAACCATAACCCAAACCATAACCCAAACCATAACCCAAACCATAACCCTAACCCAAACCATAACCCCAACCAAAACCAGATTCCCAACCATAACCAGATTCCCAACCATAACCATAACCCCAACCAAAACCATATTCCCAACCATAGCCATAACCCCAACCATAACCCCCACCATAACCATAACCCCAACCATAACCCCAACCATAACCCCAACCCTAACCCAAACCATAACCCCTAACCCAAAACAATATCCCTAACCCAAACCATAACCCCTTACAATAACCCTAACCCAAACCATAACCCCAACCATAACCATAACCCAAACTATAACCATAACCATAACCCAAACCATAACACCCAACCCCCAACAATAACCCTAACCCAAACCATAATCCCATCCATAACCATAACCCCAAAAATAACCATAACCCAAACCATAACCCCTAAATCCTAAAAATAACGCTAACCCAAACCATAACCCCAACCATAACCTTAACCATAACCGTAAACCAAACCATAACGCCTAAACCCTAACAATAACCCTAACACAAACTATTACCCCAACCCCTAACAATAACCCTAACCCAAACCATAATCCCATCCATAACAGTAACCCCAACAATAACCATAACCCAAACCATAACCCCTAACCCCTAAAAATAACGCTAACCCAAACCATAACCCCAACCATAACCTTAACCATAACCGTAAACCAAACCATAACCCCTAAACCCTAACAATAACCCTAACACAAACTATTACCCCAACCCCTAACAATAACCCTAACCCAAACCATTATCCCATCCATAACCATAACCCCAACAATAACCATAACCCAAACCATAACCCCTAACCCCTAAAAATAACACTAACCCAAACCATAACCCCAACCATAACCTTAACAATAACCATAAACCAAACCATAACCCCTAAACCCTAACAATAACCCTAACACAAACTATTACCCCAACGCCTAACAATAACCCTAACCCAAACCATAACCCCAACGCCAAACAATAACCTTAACCCAAACCATAACCCCAACCCC
The DNA here is from genome assembly GCF_051989575.1 of Stigmatopora nigra. Lineage (NCBI taxonomy): Eukaryota > Metazoa > Chordata > Actinopteri > Syngnathiformes > Syngnathidae > Stigmatopora > Stigmatopora nigra. The sequence continues at coordinate 3,310,927 of NW_027551603.1, forward strand.
TAACAATAAACCTAACCTAAACCATAACCCCAACCTTAACCCAAACCATAACCCCAACCCCGAACAATAAACCTAACCTAAACCATAACCCTAACCATAAACCCAACCATAACCATAAACCAAACCATCACCATAACCCAAACCATCACCATAACCCCTAACAATAACCCTAACCCTAACCCAAACCATAACCCCAACCCCTAACAATAACTCTAACCCAAACCATAACCATAACAGTAACCATAACCCAAACCATAACCCCTAACAATAACCCTAACCCAAACCATAACCCCAACCACAAACAATAACCTAACCCAACCCATAACCCCAACCACAAACAATAACCTAACCCAACCCATAACCCCAACCACAAACAATAACCTAACCCAACCCATAACCATAACCCAAAACATAACCCCTAGCAATAACCCTAACCCAAACCATAACCCCAACCCCTAACAATAACCCTAACCTTAACCATAACCCCAACCATAACCATAACCATAACCCAAAACATAACCCCTAACTCCCAACATTAACCCTAAACCAAACCATAACTCCAACCCCTAACAATAACCCTAACCCAAACCATAACCCCAACCATAACCAAAACCCAAACCATAACGCCTAATCCCTTAAGATAACCCTAACCCAAACCATAAACCCAACCCCTAACAATAACCCTAACCTAAACCATAACCCCAACCATAACCCAAACCATAACCCCTAACTTCTAACAATAACCCTAACCCAAACCCCTAACAAGAACCCTAACCCAAACCATAATCCCATCCATAGCCATAACCCCAACCATAACCATAACCCAAACCATAACCCAAACCATAACCCTAACCCAAACCATACCCCAACCATAACCAGATTCCCAACCATAACCATAACCCACACCAAAACCATATTCCCAACCATAGCCATAACCCCAACCATAACCCCAACCATAACCATAACCATAACCCCAACCATAACCCCAACCATAACCCCAACCCTAACCCAAACCATAACCCCTAACCCAAAACAATATCCCTAACCCAAACCATAACCCCTTACAATAACCCTAACCCAAACCATAACCCCAACCATAACCATAACCCAAACCATAACCATAACCCAAACCATAACACCCAACCCCCAACAATAACCCAAACCATAATCCCATCCATAACCATAACCCCAACAATAACCATAACCCAAACCATAACCCCTAAATCCTAAAAATAACGCTAACCCAAACCATAAGCCCAACCATAACCCCAACCATAACCCCAACCATAACCTTAACCATAACCGTAAACCAAACCATAACGCCTAAACCCTAACAATAACCCTAACACAAACTATTACCCCAACCCCTAACAATAACCCTAACCCAAACCATAATCCCATCCATAACAGTAACCCCAACAATAACCATAACCCAAACCATAACCCCTAACCCCTAAAAATAACGCTAACCCAAACCATAACCCCAACCATAACCTTAACCATAACCGTAAACCAAACCATAACCCCTAAACCCTAACAATAACCCTAACACAAACTATTACCCCAACCCCTAACAATAACCCTAACCCAAACCATTATCCCATCCATAACCATAACCCCAACAATAACCATAACCCAAACCATAACCCCTAACCCCTAAAAATAACACTAACCCAAACCATAACCCCAACCATAACCTTAACAATAACCATAAACCAAACCATAACCCCTAAACCCTAACAATAACCCTAACACAAACTATTACCCCAACGCCTAACAATAACCCTAACCCAAACCATAACCCCAACGCCAAACAATAACCTTAACCCAAACCATTACCCCAACCCCTAACAATAAACCCAACCTAAACCATAACCCTAACCATAACCCCAACCTTAACCCAAACCATAACCCCAACCTTAACCCAAACCATAACCCCAACCATAACCTTAACAATAACCATAAACCAAACCATAACCCCTAAACCCTAACAATAACCCTAACACAAACTATTACCCCAACGCCTAACAATAACCCTAACCCAAACCATAACCCCAACGCCAAACAATAACCTTAACCCAAACCATAACCCCAACCCCTAACAATAAACCTAACCTAAACCATAACCCTAACCATAACCCCAACCTTAACCCAAACCATAACCCCAACCCCGAACAATAAACCTAACCTAAACCATAACCCTAACCATAACCCCAACCATAACCAGATTCCCAACCATAACCATAACCCCAACCAAAACCATATTCCCAACCATAGCCATAACTCCAACCATATCCCCAACCATAACCATAACCCTAACCGATAACCCCAACCATAACCCCAACCATAATCTTAACCATAAACCAAACCATAACCCCTTATCCCTTACAATAACCCTAACCCAAACCATAACCCCAACCCCTAACAATAACCCTAACCTAAACCATAACCCCAACCATAACCCAAACCATAACCCCTAACCCCTAACAATAACCCTAACCCAAACCCCTAACAAGAACCCTAACCCAAATCATAACCCCTTATCCCTTACAATAACCCTAACCCAAACCATAACCCCAACCCCTAACAATAACCCTAACCTAAACCATAACCCCAACCATAACATAACCCAAACCATAACCCCTAACCCCTAACAATAACCCTAACCCAAACCCCTAACAAGAACCCTAACCCAAACCATAACCCCTTATCCCTTACAATAACCCTAACCCAAACCATAACCCCTAACCCCTAACAATAACCCTAACCCAAACCCCTAACAAGAACCCTAACCCAACCCATAATCCCATCCATAGCCATAACCCAAACCATAACCATAACCCAAACCATAACCATAACCCAAACCATAACCCCCAACCCCTAACAATAACCCTAACCCAAACCATAACCCGAACCCAAACCATAACCCAAACAATAACCCTAACCCAAACCATAACCCTAACCCAAACCATAACCCCAACCATAACCATAACCCAAACCATAACCCCCAAACCATAACCCCCAAACCATAACCTCCAACCCCTAACAATAACCCTAACCCAAACCATAACCCGAACCCAAACCATAACCCAAACCATAACCCAAACCATAACCCAAACCATAACCCAAACCATAACCCAAACCATAACCCAAACCATAACCCAAACCATAACCCAAACCATAACCCAAACCATAACCCAAACCATAACCCAAACCATAACCCAAACCATAACCATAACCCAAACCATAACCCCTAACCCCTAACAATAACCCTAACCCAAACCATAACCCCTAACCCCTAACAATAACCCTAACCCAAACCCCTAACAAGAACCCTAACCCAAACCATAATCCCATCCATAGCCATAACCCCAACCATAACCCAAACCATAACCCCCAACCCCTAACAATAACCCTAACCAAAACCATAACCCGAACCCAAACCCAAACCCCTAACAAGAACCCTAACCCAAACCATAACCCCTTATCCCTTACAATAACCCTAACCCAAACCATAACCCCAACCCCTAACAATAACCCTAACCTAAACCATAACCCCAACCATAACATAACCCAAACCATAACCCCTAACCCCTAACAATAACCCTAACCCAAACCCCTAACAAGAACCCTAACCCAAACCATAACCCCTTATCCCTTACAATAACCATAACCCAAACCATAACCCCTAACCCCTAACAATAACCCTAACCCAAACCCCTAACAAGAACCCTAACCCAACCCATAATCCCATCCATAGCCATAACCCAAACCATAACCATAACCCAAACCATAACCCCCAACCCCTAACAATAACCCTAACCCAAACCATAACCCGAACCCAAACCATAACCCAAACAATAACCCTAACCATAACCCTAACCATAACCCCAACCATAACCATAAACCAAACCATCACCATAACCCAAACCATCACCATAACCCCTAACAATAACCCTAACCCAAACCATAACCTCAACCCCTAACAATAACTCTAACCCAAACCATAACCATAACCCTAACAGTAACCATAACCCAAACCATAACCCCTAACAATAACCCTAACCCAAACCATAACCCCAACCACAAACAATAACCCTAACCCAACCCATAACCATAACCCAAAACATAACCCTTAGCAATGACCCTAACCCAAACCATAACCCCAACCCCTAACAATAACCCTAACCCAAACCATAACCCCAACCCCTAACCCCAACCATAACCCCAACCATAACCCCAACCATAACCCCAACACTTACCCAAACCATAACCCCTAACCCCTAACAATATCCCTAACCCAAACCATAACCCCTAACAATAACCCTAACCCAAACCATAACCCCAACCATAACCATAACCCAAACCATAACCATAACCCAAACCATAACCATAACCCAAACCATAACCATAACCCAAACCATAACACCCAACCCCCAACAATAACCCTAACCCAAACCATAATTCCATCCATAACCATAACCCCAACCATAACCCCTAACACCTAAAAATAACGCTAACCCAAACCATAACCCCAACCATAACCTTAACCATAACCGTAAACCAAACCATAACCCCTAAACCCTAACAATAACCCTAACACAAACTATTACCCCAACGCCTAACAATAACCCTAACCCAAACCATAACCCCAACGCCAAACAATAACCTTAACCCAAACCATAACCCCAACCCCTAACAATAAACCTAACCTCAACCATAACCCTAACCATAACCCCAACCTTAACCCAAACCATAACCCCAACCATAACCTTAACAATAACCATAAACCAAACCATAACCCCTAAACCCTAACAATAACCCTAACACAAACTATTACCCCAACGCCTAACAATAACCCTAACCCAAACCATAACCCCAACGCCAAACAATAACCTTAACCCAAACCATAACCCCAACCCCTAACAATAAACCTAACCTAAACCATAACCCTAACCATAACCCCAACCTTAACCCAAACCATAACCCCAACCCCGAACAATAAACCTAACCTAAACCATAACCCTAACCATAAACCCAACCATAACCATAAACCAAACCATCACCATAACCCAAACCATCACCATAACCCCTAACAATAACCCTAACCCTAACCCAAACCATAACCCCAACCCCTAACAATAACTCTAACCCAAACCATAACCATAACAGTAACCATAACCCAAACCATAACCCCTAACAATAACCCTAACCCAAACCATAACCCCAACCACAAACAATAACCTAACCCAACCCATAACCCCAACCACAAACAATAACCTAACCCAACCCATAACCCCAACCACAAACAATAACCTAACCCAACCCATAACCATAACCCAAAACATAACCCCTAGCAATAACCCTAACCCAAACCATAACCCCAACCCCTAACAATAACCCTAACCTAAACCATAACCCCAACCATAACCATAACCATAACCCAAAACATAACCCCTAACTCCCAACATTAACCCTAAACCAAACCATAACTCCAACCCCTAACAATAACCCTAACCCAAACCATAACCCCAACCATAACCAAAACCCAAACCATAACGCCTAATCCCTTAAGATAACCCTAACCCAAACCATTACCCCAACCCCTAACAATAACCCTAACCTAAACCATAACCCCAACCATAACCCAAACCATAACGCCTAATCCCTTAAGATAACCCTAACCCAAACCATAACCCCAACCCCTAACAATAACCCTAACCTAAACCATAACCCTAACCTAAACCATAACCCCAACCATAACCCAAACCATAACCCCTAACTTCTAACAATAACCCTAACCCAAACCCCTAACAAGAACCCTAACCCAAACCATAATCCCATCCATAGCCATAACCCCAACCATAACCATAACCCAAACCATAACCCAAACCATAACCCAAACCATAACCCAAACCATAACCCAAACCATAACCCAAACCATAACCCTAACCCAAACCATACCCCAACCATAACCAGATTCCCAACCATAACCATAACCCACACCAAAACCATATTCCCAACCATAGCCATAACCCCAACCATAACCCCAACCATAACCATAACCATAACCCCAACCATAACCCCAACCATAACCCCAACCCTAACCCAAACCATAACCCCTAACCCAAAACAATATCCCTAACCCAAACCATAACCCCTTACAATAACCCTAACCCAAACCATAACCCCAACCATAACCATAACCCAAACCATAACCATAACCCAAACCATAACACCCAACCCCCAACAATAACCCAAACCATAATCCCATCCATAACCATAACCCCAACAATAACCATAACCCAAACCATAACCCCTAAATCCTAAAAATAACGCTAACCCAAACCATAACCCCAACCATAACCCCAACCATAACCTTAACCATAACCGTAAACCAAACCATAACGCCTAAACCCTAACAATAACCCTAACACAAACTATTACCCCAACCCCTAACAATAACCCTAACCCAAACCATAATCCCATCCATAACAGTAACCCCAACAATAACCATAACCCAAACCATAACCCCTAACCCCTAAAAATAACGCTAACCCAAACCATAACCCCAACCATAACCTTAACCATAACCGTAAACCAAACCATAACCCCTAAACCCTAACAATAACCCTAACACAAACTATTACCCCAACCCCTAACAATAACCCTAACCCAAACCATTATCCCATCCATAACCATAACCCCAACAATAACCATAACCCAAACCATAACCCCTAACCCCTAAAAATAACACTAACCCAAACCATAACCCCAACCATAACCTTAACAATAACCATAAACCAAACCATAACCCCTAAACCCTAACAATTACCCTAACACAAACTATTACCCCAACGCCTAACAATAACCCTAACCCAAACCATAACCCCAACGCCAAACAATAACCTTAACCCAAACCATTACCCAAACCCCTAACAATAAACCCAACCTAAACCATAACCCTAACCATAACCCCAACCTTAACCCAAACCATAACCCCAACCTTAACCCAAACCATAACCCCAACCATAACCTTAACAATAACCATAAACCAAACCATAACCCCTAAACCCTAACAATAACCCTAACACAAACTATTACCCCAACGCCTAACAATAACCCTAACCCAAACCATAACCCCAACGCCAAACAATAACCTTAACCCAAACCATAACCCCAACCCCTAACAATAAACCTAACCTAAACCATAACCCTAACCATAACCCCAACCTTAACCCAAACCATAACCCCAACCCCGAACAATAAACCTAACCTAAACCATAACCCTAACCATAACCCCAACCATAACCAGATTCCCAACCATAACCATAACCCCAACCAAAACCATATTCCCAACCATAGCCATAACTCCAACCATATCCCCAACCATAACCATAACCCTAACCGATAACCCCAACCATAACCCCAACCATAATCTTAACCATGAACCAAACCATAACCCCTTATCCCTTACAATAACCCTAACCCAAACCATAACCCCAACCCCTAACAATAACCCTAACCTAAACCATAACCCCAACCCCTAACAATAACCCTAACCTAAACCATAACCCCAACCATAACCCAAACCATAACCCCTAACCCCTAACAATAACCCTAACCCAAACCCCTAACAAGAACCCTAACCCAAACCATAACCCCTTATCCCTTACAATAACCCTAACCCAAACCATAACCCCAACCCCTAACAATAACCCTAACCTAAACCATAACCCCAACCATAACATAACCCAAACCATAACCCCAACCCCTAACAATAAACCTAACCTAAACCATAACCCTAATCATAACCCCAACCTTAACCCAAACCATAACCCCAACCCCGAACAATAAACCTAACCTAAACCATAACCCTAACCATAACCCCAACCATAACCAGATTCCCAACCATAACCATAACCCCAACCAAAACCATATTCCCAACCATAGCCATAACTCCAACCATATCCCCAACCATAACCATAACCCTAACCGATAACCCCAACCATAACCCCAACCATAATCTTAACCATAAACCAAACCATAACCCCTTATCCCTTACAATAACCCTAACCCAAACCATAACCCCAACCCCTAACAATAACCCTAACCTAAACCATAACCCCAACCATAACCCAAACCATAACCCCTAACCCCTAACAATAACCCTAACCCAAACCCCTAACAAGAACCCTAACCCAAACCATAACCCCTTATCCCTTACAATAACCCTAACCCAAACCATAACCCCTAACCCCTAACAATAACCCTAACCCAAACCCCTAACAAGAACCCTAACCCAACCCATAATCCCATCCATAGCCATAACCCAAACCATAACCATAACCCAAACCATAACCATAACCCAAACCATAACCCCCAACCCCTAACAATAACCCTAACCCAAACCATAACCCGAACCCAAACCATAACCCAAACAATAACCCTAACCCAAACCATAACCCTAACCCAAACCATAACCCCAACCATAACCATAACCCAAACCATAACCCCCAAACCATAACCCCCAAACCATAACCTCCAACCCCTAACAATAACCCTAACCCAAACCACAACCCGAACCCAAACCATAACCCAAACCATAACCCAAACCATAACCCAAACCATAACCCAAACCATAACCCAAACCATAACCCAAACCATAACCCAAACCATAACCCAAACCATAACCCAAACCATAACCCAAACCATAACCCAAACCATAACCCAAACCATAACCCAAACCATAACCCAAACCATAACCCAAACCATAACCCCTAACCCCTAACAATAACCCTAACCCAAACACCTAACAAGAACCCTAACCCAAACCATAATCCCATCCATAGCCATAACCCCAACCATAACCCAAACCATAACCCCCAACCCCTAACAATAACCCTAACCAAAACCATAACCCGAACCCAAACCATAACCCAAACAATAACCCTAACCCAAACCATAACCCCAACCATAACCATAACCCAAACCATAACCCCCAACCCCTAACAATAACCCTAACCCAAACCATAACCCTAACCCAAACCATAACCATAACCCCAACCCCTAACAATAACCCTAACCCAAACCATAACCATAACCCCTAACAATAACCCTAACCCAAACCATAACCCCAACCCCTAACAAAACCCTAACCCAAACCATAACCCTAACCCAAACCATAACCATAACCCCAACCCCTAACAATAACCCTAACCCAAAACATAACCCCTAACCCCTAACAATACCCCTTAACCAAACCATAACCCCAACCCCTAACAATAACCCTAACCCAAACCCCTAACAAGAACCCTAACCCAAACCATAACCCCTTATCCCTTACAATAACCCTAACCCAAACCATAACCCCAACCCCTAACAATAACCCTAACCTAAACCATAACCCCAACCATAACATAACCCAAACCATAACCCCTAACCCCTAACAATAACCCTAACCCAAACCCCTAACAAGAACCCTAACCCAAACCATAACCCCTTATCCCTTACAATAACCATAACCCAAACCATAACCCCTAACCCCTAACAATAACCCTAACCCAAACCCCTAACAAGAACCCTAACCCAACCCATAATCCCATCCATAGCCATAACCCAAACCATAACCATAACCCAAACCATAACCCCCAAGTCCTAACAATAACCCTAACCCAAACCATAACCCGAACCCAAACCATAACCCAAACAATAACCCTAACCATAACCCCAACCATAACCATAAACCAAACCATCACCATAACCCAAACCATCACCATAACCCCTAACAATAACCCTAACCCAAACCATAACCTCAACCCCTAACAATAACTCTAACCCAAACCATAACCATAACCCTAACAGTAACCATAACCCAAACCATAACCCCTAACAATAACCCTAACCCAAACCATAACCCCAACCACAAACAATAACCCTAACCCAACCCATAACCATAACCATAACCCAAAACATAACCCTTAGCAATGACCCTAACCCAAACCATAACCCCAACCCCTAACAATAACCCTAACCCAAACCATAACCCCAACCCCTAACCCCAACCATAACCCCAACCATAACCCCAACCATAACCCCAACCATAACCCCAACCATAACCCCAACACTTACCCAAACCATAACCCCTAACCCCTAACAATATCCCTAACCCAAACCATAACCCCTAACAATAACCCTAACCCAAACCATAACCCAAACCATAACCATAACCCAAACCATAACCATAACCCAAACCATAACCATAACCCAAACCATAACACCCAACCCCCAACAATAACCCTAACCCAAACCATAATTCCATCCATAACCATAACCCCAACCATAACCCCTAACACCTAAAAATAACGCTAACCCAAACCATAACCCCAACCATAACCTTAACCATAACCGTAAACCAAACCATAACCCCTAAACCCTAACAATAACCCTAACACAAACTATTACCCCAACGCCTAACAATAACCCTAACCCAAACCATAACCCCAACGCCAAACAATAACCTTAACCCAAACCATAACCCCAACCACTAACAATAAACCTAACCTCAACCATAACCCTAACCCCAACCATAACCATAAACCAAACCATCACCATAACCCAAACCATCACCATAACCCCTAACAATAACCCGAACCCAAACCATAACCCCAACCCCTAACAATAACTCTAACCCAAACCATAACCATAACCCTAACAGTAACCATAACCCAAACCATAACCCCTAGCAATAACCCTAACCCAAACCATAACCCCAACCCCTAACAATAACCCTAACCCAAACCATAACCCAAACCATAACCCAAACCATAACCCAAACCATAACCCAAACCATAACCCAAACCATAACCCAAACCATAACCCAAACCATAACCCAAACCATAACCCAAACCATAACCCAAACCATAACCCAAAACATAACCCAAACCATAACCCAAACCATAACCCAAACCATAACCCAAACCATAACCCAAACCATAACCCCAACCCCTAACAATAACCCTAACCCTAACCCCAACCATAACCATAACCATAACCCAAACCATAACCCCTAACAATAACCCTAACCCAAACCATAACCCCAACCACAAACAATAACCCTAACCCAACCCATAACCATAACCATAACCCAAAACATAACCCCTAGCAATAACCCTAACCAAAACCATAACCCCAACCCCTAACAATAACGCTAACCCAAACCATAACCCAAACCATAACCCAAACCATAACCCAAACCATAACCCAAACCATAACCCAAACCATAACCCAAACCATAACCCCAACCCCTAACAATAACCCTAACCTAAACCATAACCATAACCCTAACCCAAACCATAACCCCAACCATAACCAGATTCCCAACCATAAACATAACCCGAACCAAAACCATATTCCCAACCATAGCCATAACCCCAACCATAACCCCAACCCTAACCATAACCCTAACCATAACCCCAACCATAACTCCAATCATAACCCAAACCATAACCCCAACCATAACCCCAACCATAACCCCAACCATAACCCAAACCATAACCCAAACCATAACCCCAACCCCTAACAATAACCCTAACCCAAACCATAACCCCTAACCCCTAACAATATCCCTAACCCAAACCATAACCCCTAATAATAACCCTAACCCAAACCATAAACCCCAACCCCTAACAATAACCCTAACCTAAACCATAACCCCAACCATTACCATAACCCAAATCATAACCCCTAACCCCTAAAAATAACCCTAACCCAAACCATAACCCCAACCCCTAACAATAACCCTAACCCAAAACCTAACCCAAAACCTAACCCAAAACCTAACCCAAAACCTAACCCAAAACCTAACCCAAAACCTAACCCAAAACCTAACCCAAAACCTAACCCAAAACCTAACCCAAAACCTAACCCAAAACCTAACCCAAAACCTAACCCAAACCATAACCATAACCCCAACCATAACCATAACCCAACCCATAACCCCTAACAATAACCCTAACCCAAACCATAACCCCAACCCCTAACAATAACCCTAACCTAAACCATAACCCCAACCATAACCATAACCCAAAACATAACCCCTAACTCCTAACAATAACCCTAAACCAAACCATAACCCAAACCCCTAACAATAACCCTAACCCAAACCATAACCCCAAACATAAACAAAACCCAAACCATAACCCCAACCATAACCTTAACCATAACCGTAAACCAAACCATAACCCCTTAACCCTAACAATAACCCTAACACAAACCATAATCCCACCCATAACAGTAACCCCAACAATAACCATAACCCAAACCATAACCCCTAACCCCTAAAAATAACGCTAACCCAAACCATAACCCCAACCATAACCTTAACCATAACCGTAAACCAAATCATAACCCCTAAACCCTAACAATAACCCTAACAAAAACTATTACCCCAACCCCTAACAAAAACCCTAACCCAAACCATTATCCCATCCATAACCATAACCCCAACAATAACCATAACCCAAACCATAACCCCTAACCACTAAAAATAACGCTAACCCAAACCATAACCCCAACCATAACCTTAACCATAACCGTGAACCAAACCATAACCCCTAAACCCTAACAATAACCCTAACACAAACCATAACCCCAACCCCTAACAATAACTCTAACCCATACCATAACCATAACCCTAACAGTAACCATAACCCAAACCATAACCCCTAACAATAACCCTAACCCAAACCATAACCCCAACCAAAAACAATAACCCTAACCCAAACCATAACCCCAACCAAAAACAATAACCCTAACCCAACCCATAACCATAACCATAACCCGAACCATAACCCCAACCATAACCAAAACCCAAACCATAACCCCTTATCCCTTACAATATTCCTAACCCAAACCATAACCCCAACCCCTAACAATAACCCTAACCTAAACCATAACCCCAACCATAACCAGATTCCCAACCATAAACATAACCCAAACCATAACCATAACCCCAACCATAACCATAACCCAAACCATAACCATAACCCCAACCATAACCATAACCCAAACCATAACCCCTAACAATAACCCTAACCCAAACCATAACCCCAACCCCTAACAATAACCCTAACCTAAACCATAACCCCAACCATAACCATAACCATAACCCAAAACATAACCCCTAACTCCCAACATTAACCCTAAACCAAACCATAACTCCAACCCCTAACAATAACCCTAACCCAAACCATAACCCCAACCATAACCAAAACCCAAACCATAACCCCTAATCCCTTAAGATAACCCTAACCCAAACCATAACCCCAACCCCAAACAATAACCCTAACCTAAACCATAACCCCAACCATAACCCAAACCATAACCCCTAACTTCTAACAATAACCCTAACCCAAACCCCTAACAAGAACCCTAACCCAAACCATAATCCCATCCATAGCCATAACCCCAACCATAACCATAACCCAAACCGTAACCCCAAACCCCTAACAATAACCCTAACCCAAACCATAACCCGAACCCAAACCATAACCCAAACCATAACCCAAACCATAACCCAAACCATAACCCAAACCATAACCCAAACCATAACCCAAACCATAACCCAAACCATAACCCAAACCATAACCCTAACCCAAACCATAACCCCAACCAAAACCAGATTCCCAACCATAACCAGATTCCCAACCATAACCATAACCCCAACCAAAACCATATTCCCAACCATAGCCATAACCCCAACCATAACCCCCACCATAACCATAACCCCAACCATAACCCCAACCATAACCCCAACCCTAACCCAAACCATAACCCCTAACCCAAAACAATATCCCTAACCCAAACCATAACCCCTTACAATAACCCTAACCCAAACCATAACCCCAACCATAACCATAACCCAAACTATAACCATAACCATAACCCAAACCATAACACCCAACCCCCAACAATAACCCTAACCCAAACCATAATCCCATCCATAACCATAACCCCAAAAATAACCATAACCCAAACCATAACCCCTAAATCCTAAAAATAACGCTAACCCAAACCATAACCCCAACCATAACCTTAACCATAACCGTAAACCAAACCATAACGCCTAAACCCTAACAATAACCCTAACACAAACTATTACCCCAACCCCTAACAATAACCCTAACCCAAACCATAATCCCATCCATAACAGTAACCCCAACAATAACCATAACCCAAACCATAACCCCTAACCCCTAAAAATAACGCTAACCCAAACCATAACCCCAACCATAACCTTAACCATAACCGTAAACCAAACCATAACCCCTAAACCCTAACAATAACCCTAACACAAACTATTACCCCAACCCCTAACAATAACTCTAACCCAAACCATTATCCCATCCATAACCATAACCCCAACAATAACCATAACCCAAACCATAACCCCTAACCCCTAAAAATAACACTAACCCAAACCATAACCCCAACCATAACCTTAACAATAACCATAAACCAAACCATAACCCCTAAACCCTAACAATAACCCTAACACAAACTATTACCCCAACGCCTAACAATAACCCTAACCCAAACCATAACCCCAACGCCAAACAATAACCTTAACCCAAACCATAACCCCAACCCCTAACAATAAACCTAACCTAAACCATAACCCTAACCATAACCCCAACCTTAACCCAAACCATAACCCCAACCCCGAACAATAAACCTAACCTAAACCATAACCCTAACCATAAACCCAACCATAACCATAAACCAAACCATCACCATAACCCAAACCATCACCATAACCCCTAACAATAACCCTAACCCTAACCCAAACCATAACCCCAACCCCTAACAATAACTCTAACCCAAACCATAACCATAACAGTAACCATAACCCAAACCATAACCCCTAACAATAACCCTAACCCAAACCATAACCCCAACCACAAACAATAACCTAACCCAACCCATAACCCCAACCACAAACAATAACCTAACCCAACCCATAACCCCAACCACAAACAATAACCTAACCCAACCCATAACCATAACCCAAAACATAACCCCTAGCAATAACCCTAACCCAAACCATAACCCCAACCCCTAACAATAACCCTAACCTTAACCATAACCCCAACCATAACCATAACCATAACCCAAAACATAACCCCTAACTCCCAACATTAACCCTAAACCAAACCATAACTCCAACCCCTAACAATAACCCTAACCCAAACCATAACCCCAACCATAACCAAAACCCAAACCATAACGCCTAATCCCTTAAGATAACCCTAACCCAAACCATAAACCCAACCCCTAACAATAACCCTAACCTAAACCATAACCCCAACCATAACCCAAACCATAACCCCTAACTTCTAACAATAACCCTAACCCAAACCCCTAACAAGAACCCTAACCCAAACCATAATCCCATCCATAGCCATAACCCCAACCATAACCATAACCCAAACCATAACCCAAACCATAACCCTAACCCAAACCATACCCCAACCATAACCAGATTCCCAACCATAACCATAACCCACACCAAAACCATATTCCCAACCATAGCCATAACCCCAACCATAACCCCAACCATAACCATAACCATAACCCCAACCATAACCCCAACCATAACCCCAACCCTAACCCAAACCATAACCCCTAACCCAAAACAATATCCCTAACCCAAACCATAACCCCTTACAATAACCCTAACCCAAACCATAACCCCAACCATAACCATAACCCAAACCATAACCATAACCCAAACCATAACACCCAACCCCCAACAATAACCCAAACCATAATCCCATCCATAACCATAACCCCAACAATAACCATAACCCAAACCATAACCCCTAAATCCTAAAAATAACGCTAACCCAAACCATAAGCCCAACCATAACCCCAACCATAACCTTAACCATAACCGTAAACCAAACCATAACGCCTAAACCCTAACAATAACCCTAACACAAACTATTACCCCAACCCCTAACAATAACCCTAACCCAAACCATAATCCCATCCATAACAGTAACCCCAACAATAACCATAACCCAAACCATAACCCCTAACCCCTAAAAATAACGCTAACCCAAACCATAACCCCAACCATAACCTTAACCATAACCGTAAACCAAACCATAACCCCTAAACCCTAACAATAACCCTAACACAAACTATTACCCCAACCCCTAACAATAACCCTAACCCAAACCATTATCCCATCCATAACCATAACCCCAACAATAACCATAACCCAAACCATAACCCCTAACCCCTAAAAATAACACTAACCCAAACCATAACCCCAACCATAACCTTAACAATAACCATAAACCAAACCATAACCCCTAAACCCTAACAATAACCCTAACACAAACTATTACCCCAACGCCTAACAATAACCCTAACCCAAACCATAACCCCAACGCCAAACAATAACCTTAACCCAAACCATAACCCCAACCCCTAACAATAAACCTAACCTAAACCATAACCCTAACCATAACCCCAACCTTAACCCAAACCATAACCCCAACCCCGAACAATAAACCTAACCTAAACCATAACCCTAACCATAACCCCAACCATAACCAGATTCCCAACCATAACCATAACCCCAACCAAAACCATATTCCCAACCATAGCCATAACTCCAACCATATCCCCAACCATAACCATAACCCTAACCGATAACCCCAACCATAACCCCAACCATAATCTTAACCATAAACCAAACCATAACCCCTTATCCCTTACAATAACCCTAACCCAAACCATAACCCCAACCCCTAACAATAACCCTAACCTAAACCATAACCCCAACCATAACCCAAACCATAACCCCTAACCCCTAACAATAACCCTAACCCAAACCCCTAACAAGAACCCTAACCCAAATCATAACCCCTTATCCCTTACAATAACCCTAACCCAAACCATAACCCCAACCCCTAACAATAACCCTAACCTAAACCATAACCCCAACCATAACATAACCCAAACCATAACCCCTAACCCCTAACAATAACCCTAACCCAAACCCCTAACAAGAACCCTAACCCAAACCATAACCCCTTATCCCTTACAATAACCCTAACCCAAACCATAACCCCTAACCCCTAACAATAACCCTAACCCAAACCCCTAACAAGAACCCTAACCCAACCCATAATCCCATCCATAGCCATAACCCAAACCATAACCATAACCCAAACCATAACCATAACCCAAACCATAACCCCCAACCCCTAACAATAACCCTAACCCAAACCATAACCCGAACCCAAACCATAACCCAAACAATAACCCTAACCCAAACCATAACCCTAACCCAAACCATAACCCCAACCATAACCATAACCCAAACCATAACCCCCAAACCATAACCCCCAAACCATAACCTCCAACCCCTAACAATAACCCTAACCCAAACCATAACCCGAACCCAAACCATAACCCAAACCATAACCCAAACCATAACCCAAACCATAACCCAAACCATAACCCAAACCATAACCCAAACCATAACCCAAACCATAACCCAAACCATAACCCAAACCATAACCCAAACCATAACCCAAACCATAACCCAAACCATAACCATAACCCAAACCATAACCCCTAACCCCTAACAATAACCCTAACCCAAACCATAACCCCTAACCCCTAACAATAACCCTAACCCAAACCCCTAACAAGAACCCTAACCCAAACCATAATCCCATCCATAGCCATAACCCCAACCATAACCCAAACCATAACCCCCAACCCCTAACAATAACCCTAACCAAAACCATAACCCGAACCCAAACCCAAACCCCTAACAAGAACCCTAA
Organism: Stigmatopora nigra; assembly: GCF_051989575.1. NCBI lineage: Eukaryota > Metazoa > Chordata > Actinopteri > Syngnathiformes > Syngnathidae > Stigmatopora > Stigmatopora nigra. The sequence continues at coordinate 3,328,794 of NW_027551603.1, forward strand.
CCCAAACCATAACCCCTTATCCCTTACAATAACCCTAACCGAAACCATAACCCCAACCCCTAACAATAACCCTAACCTAAACCATAACCCCAACCATAACATAACCCAAACCATAACCCCTAACCCCTAACAATAACCCTAACCCAAACCCCTAACAAGAACCCTAACCCAAACCATAACCCCTTATCCCTTACAATAACCATAACCCAAACCATAACCCCTAACCCCTAACAATAACCCTAACCCAAACCCCTAACAAGAACCCTAACCCAACCCATAATCCCATCCATAGCCATAACCCAAACCATAACCATAACCCAAACCATAACCCCCAACCCCTAACAATAACCCTAACCCAAACCATAACCCGAACCCAAACCATAACCCAAACAATAACCCTAACCATAACCCTAACCATAACCCCAACCATAACCATAAACCAAACCATCACCATAACCCAAACCATCACCATAACCCCTAACAATAACCCTAACCCAAACCATAACCTCAACCCCTAACAATAACTCTAACCCAAACCATAACCATAACCCTAACAGTAACCATAACCCAAACCATAACCCCTAACAATAACCCTAACCCAAACCATAACCCCAACCACAAACAATAACCCTAACCCAACCCATAACCATAACCATAACCCAAAACATAACCCTTAGCAATGACCCTAACCCAAACCATAACCCCAACCCCTAACAATAACCCTAACCCAAACCATAACCCCAACCCCTAACCCCAACCATAACCCCAACCATAACCCCAACCATAACCCCAACACTTACCCAAACCATAACCCCTAACCCCTAACAATATCCCTAACCCAAACCATAACCCCTAACAATAACCCTAACCCAAACCATAACCCCAACCATAACCATAACCCAAACCATAACCATAACCCAAACCATAACCATAACCCAAACCATAACCATAACCCAAACCATAACACCCAACCCCCAACAATAACCCTAACCCAAACCATAATTCCATCCATAACCATAACCCCAACCATAACCCCTAACACCTAAAAATAACGCTAACCCAAACCATAACCCCAACCATAACCTTAACCATAACCGTAAACCAAACCATAACCCCTAAACCCTAACAATAACCCTAACACAAACTATTACCCCAACGCCTAACAATAACCCTAACCCAAACCATAACCCCAACGCCAAACAATAACCTTAACCCAAACCATAACCCCAACCACTAACAATAAACCTAACCTCAACCATAACCCTAACCCCAACCATAACCATAAACCAAACCATCACCATAACCCAAACCATCACCATAACCCCTAACAATAACCCGAACCCAAACCATAACCCCAACCCCTAACAATAACTCTAACCCAAACCATAACCATAACCCTAACAGTAACCATAACCCAAACCATAACCCCTAGCAATAACCCTAACCCAAACCATAACCCCAACCCCTAACAATAACCCTAACCCAAACCATAACCCAAACCATAACCCAAACCATAACCCAAACCATAACCCAAACCATAACCCAAACCATAACCCAAACCATAACCCAAACCATAACCCAAACCATAACCCAAACCATAACCCAAACCATAACCCAAACCATAACCCAAACCATAACCCAAACCATAACCCAAACCATAACCCAAACCATAACCCAAACCATAACCCAAACCATAACCCAAACCATAACCCAAACCATAACCCAAACCATAACCCCAACCCCTAACAATAACCCTAACCCTAACCCAAACCATAACCCAAACCATAACCCAAACCATAACCCCAACCCCTAACAATAACCCTAACCCAAACCATAACCCCAACCACAAACAATAACCCTAACCCAACCCATAACCATAACCATAACCCAAAACATAACCCCTAGCAATAACCCTAACCAAAACCATAACCCCAACCCCTAACAATAACGCTAACCCAAACCATAACCCAAACCATAACCCAAACCATAACCCAAACCATAACCCAAACCATAACCCCAACCCCTAACAATAACCCTAACCTAAACCATAACCATAACCCTAACCCAAACCATAACCCCAACCATAACCAGATTCCCAACCATAAACATAACCCGAACCAAAACCATATTCCCAACCATAGCCATAACCCCAACCATAGCCATAACCCCAACCATAACCCCAACCCTAACCATAACCCTAACCATAACCCCAACCATAACTCCAATCATAACCCAAACCATAACCCCAACCATAACCCCAACCATAACCCCAACCATAACCCCAACCATAACCCCAACCATAACCCAAACCATAACCCCAACCCCTAACAATAACCCTAACCCAAACCATAACCCCTAACCCCTAACAATATCCCTAACCCAAACCATAACCCCTAATAATAACCCTAACCCAAACCATAAACCCCAACCCCTAACAATAACCCTAACCTAAACCATAACCCCAACCATTACCATAACCCAAATCATAACCCCTAACCCCTAACAATAACCCTAACCCAAAACCTAACCCAAAACCTAACCCAAAACCTAACCCAAAACCTAACCCAAAACCTAACTCAAAACCTAACCCAAAACCTAACCCAAAACCTAACCCAAAACCTAACCCAAAACCTAACCCAAAACCTAACCCAAAACCTAACCCAAAACCTAACCCAAAACCTAACCCAAACCATAACCATAACCCCAACCATAACCATAACCCAAACCATAACCCCTAACAATAACCCTAACCCAAACCATAACCCCAACCCCTAACAATAACCCTAACCTAAACCATAACCCCAACCATAACCATAACCCAAACCATAACCATAACCCAAAACATAACCCCTAACTCCTAACAATAACCCTAAACCAAACCATAACCCAAACCCCTAACAATAACCCTAACCCAAACCATAACCCCAAACATAAACAAAACCCAAACCATAACCCCAACCATAACCTTAACCATAACCGTAAACCAAACCATAACCCCTTAACCCTAACAATAACCCTAACACAAACCATAATCCCACCCATAACAGTAACCCCAACAATAACCATAACCCAAACCATAACCCCTAACCCCTAAAAATAACGCTAACCCAAACCATAACCCCAACCATAACCTTAACCATAACCGTAAACCAAATCATAACCCCTAAACCCTAACAATAACCCTAACAAAAACTATTACCCCAACCCCTAACAAAAACCCTAACCCAAACCATTATCCCATCCATAACCATAACCCCAACAATAACCATAACCCAAACCATAACCCCTAACCACTAAAAATAACGCTAACCCAAACCATAACCCCAACCATAACCTTAACCGTGAACCAAACCATAACCCCTAAACCCTAACAATAACCCTAACACAAACCATAACCCCAACCCCTAACAATAACTCTAACCCAAACCATAACCATAACCCTAACAGTAACCATAACCCAAACCATAACCCCTAACAATAACCCTAACCCAAACCATAACCCCAACTAAAAACAATAACCCTAACCCAACCCATAACCATAACCATAACCCAAAACATAACCCCTAGCAATAACCCTAACCCAAACCATAACCCCAACCCCTAACAATAACCCTAACCCAAACCATAACCCCAACCCCTAACAATAACCCTAACCCGAACCATAACCCCAACCATAACCAAAACCCAAACCATAACCCCTTATCCCTTACAATATTCCTAACCCAAACCATAACCCCAACCCCTAACAATAACCCTAACCTAAACCATAACCCCAACCATAACCAGATTCCCAACCATAAACATAACCCAAACCATAACCATAACCCCAACCATAACCATAACCCAAACCATAACCATAACCCCAACCATAACCATAACCCAAACCATAACCATAACCCCAACCATAACCATAACCCAAACCATAACCCCTAACAATAACCCTAACCCAAACCATAACCCCAACCCCTAACAATAACCCTAACCTAAACCATAACCCCAACCATAACCATAACCATAACCCAAAACATAACCCCTAACTCCCAACATTAACCCTAAACCAAACCATAACTCCAACCCCTAACAATAACCCTAACCCAAACCATAACCCCAACCATAACCATAACCCAAACCATAACCCCCAAACCATAACCCCCAAACCATAACCCCCAAACCATAACCTCCAACCCCTAACAATAACCCTAACCCAAACCATAACCCGAACCCAAACCATAACCCAAACCATAACCCAAACCATAACCAAAACCATAACCAAAACCATAACCCAAACCATAACCCAAACCATAACCCAAACCATAACCCAAACCATAACCCAAACCATAACCCAAACCATAACCCAAACCATAACCCAAACCATAACCCAAACCATAACCATAACCCAAACCATAACCCCTAACCCCTAACAATAACCCTAACCCAAACCCCTAACAAGAACCCTAACCCAAACCATAATCCCATCCATAGCCATAACCCCAACCATAACCCAAACCATAACCCCCAACCCCTAACAATAACCCTAACCAAAACCATAACCCAAACCATAACCCAAACAATAACCCTAACCCAAACCATAACCCCAACCATAACCATAACCCAAACCATAACCCCCAACCCCTAACAATAACCCTAACCCAAACCATAACCCTAACCCAAACCATAACCATAACCCCAACCCCTAACAATAACCCTAACCCAAACCATAACCATAACCCCTAACAATAACCCTAACCCAAACCATAACCCCAACCCCTAACAAAACCCTAACCTAAACCATAACCCCAACCATAATCATAACCCAAACCATAACCATAACCCAAAACATAACCCCTAACCCCTAACAATACCCCTTAACCAAACCATAACCCCAACCCCTAACAATAACCCTAACCTAAACCATAACCATAACCCTAACCCAAACCATAACCCCAACCATAACCAGATTCCCAACCATAAACATAACCCGAACCAAAACCATATTCCCAACCATAGCCATAACCCCAACCATAACCCCAACCCTAACCATAACCCTAACCATAACCCCAACCATAACTCCAATCATAACCCAAACCATAACCCCAACCATAACCCCAACCATAACCCCAACCATAACCCAAACCATAACCCCAACCCCTAACAATAACCCTAACCCAAACCATAACCCCTAACCCCTAACAATATCCCTAACCCAAACCATAACCCCTAATAATAACCCTAACCCAAACCATAAACCCCAACCCCTAACAATAACCCTAACCTAAACCATAACCCCAACCATTACCATAACCCAAATCATAACCCCTAACCCCTAACAATAACCCTAACCCAAAACCTAACCCAAAACCTAACCCAAAACCTAACCCAAAACCTAACCCAAAACCTAACCCAAAACCTAACCCAAAACCTAACCCAAAACCTAACCCAAAACCTAACCCAAAACCTAACCCAAAACCTAACCCAAAACCTAACCCAAAACCTAACCCAAACCATAACCATAACCCCAACCATAACCATAACCCAAACCATAACCCCTAACAATAACCCTAACCCAAACCATAACCCCAACCCCTAACAATAACCCTAACCTAAACCATAACCCCAACCATAACCATAACCCAAACCATAACCATAACCCAAAACATAACCCCTAACTCCTAACAATAACCCTAAACCAAACCATAACCCAAACCCCTAACAATAACCCTAACCCAAACCATAACCCCAAACATAAACAAAACCCAAACCATAACCCCAACCATAACCTTAACCATAACCGTAAACCAAACCATAACCCCTTAACCCTAACAATAACCCTAACACAAACCATAATCCCACCCATAACAGTAACCCCAACAATAACCATAACCCAAACCATAACCCCTAACCCCTAAAAATAACGCTAACCCAAACCATAACCCCAACCATAACCTTAACCATAACCGTAAACCAAATCATAACCCCTAAACCCTAACAATAACCCTAACAAAAACTATTACCCCAACCCCTAACAAAAACCCTAACCCAAACCATTATCCCATCCATAACCATAACCCCAACAATAACCATAACCCAAACCATAACCCCTAACCACTAAAAATAACGCTAACCCAAACCATAACCCCAACCATAACCTTAACCATAACCGTGAACCAAACCATAACCCCTAAACCCTAACAATAACCCTAACACAAACCATAACCCCAACCCCTAACAATAACTCTAACCCATACCATAACCATAACCCTAACAGTAACCATAACCCAAACCATAACCCCTAACAATAACCCTAACCCAAACCATAACCCCAACCAAAAACAATAACCCTAACCCAAACCATAACCCCAACCAAAAACAATAACCCTAACCCAACCCATAACCATAACCATAACCCGAACCATAACCCCAACCATAACCAAAACCCAAACCATAACCCCTTATCCCTTACAATATTCCTAACCCAAACCATAACCCCAACCCCTAACAATAACCCTAACCTAAACCATAACCCCAACCATAACCAGATTCCCAACCATAAACATAACCCAAACCATAACCATAACCCCAACCATAACCATAACCCAAACCATAACCATAACCCCAACCATAACCATAACCCAAACCATAACCCCTAACAATAACCCTAACCCAAACCATAACCCCAACCCCTAACAATAACCCTAACCTAAACCATAACCCCAACCATAACCATAACCATAACCCAAAACATAACCCCTAACTCCCAACATTAACCCTAAACCAAACCATAACTCCAACCCCTAACAATAACCCTAACCCAAACCATAACCCCAACCATAACCAAAACCCAAACCATAACCCCTAATCCCTTAAGATAACCCTAACCCAAACCATAACCCCAACCCCAAACAATAACCCTAACCTAAACCATAACCCCAACCATAACCCAAACCATAACCCCTAACTTCTAACAATAACCCTAACCCAAACCCCTAACAAGAACCCTAACCCAAACCATAATCCCATCCATAGCCATAACCCCAACCATAACCATAACCCAAACCGTAACCCCAAACCCCTAACAATAACCCTAACCCAAACCATAACCCGAACCCAAACCATAACCCAAACCATAACCCAAACCATAACCCAAACCATAACCCAAACCATAACCCAAACCATAACCCAAACCATAACCCAAACCATAACCCAAACCATAACCCTAACCCAAACCATAACCCCAACCAAAACCAGATTCCCAACCATAACCAGATTCCCAACCATAACCATAACCCCAACCAAAACCATATTCCCAACCATAGCCATAACCCCAACCATAACCCCCACCATAACCATAACCCCAACCATAACCCCAACCATAACCCCAACCCTAACCCAAACCATAACCCCTAACCCAAAACAATATCCCTAACCCAAACCATAACCCCTTACAATAACCCTAACCCAAACCATAACCCCAACCATAACCATAACCCAAACTATAACCATAACCATAACCCAAACCATAACACCCAACCCCCAACAATAACCCTAACCCAAACCATAATCCCATCCATAACCATAACCCCAAAAATAACCATAACCCAAACCATAACCCCTAAATCCTAAAAATAACGCTAACCCAAACCATAACCCCAACCATAACCTTAACCATAACCGTAAACCAAACCATAACGCCTAAACCCTAACAATAACCCTAACACAAACTATTACCCCAACCCCTAACAATAACCCTAACCCAAACCATAATCCCATCCATAACAGTAACCCCAACAATAACCATAACCCAAACCATAACCCCTAACCCCTAAAAATAACGCTAACCCAAACCATAACCCCAACCATAACCTTAACCATAACCGTAAACCAAACCATAACCCCTAAACCCTAACAATAACCCTAACACAAACTATTACCCCAACCCCTAACAATAACTCTAACCCAAACCATTATCCCATCCATAACCATAACCCCAACAATAACCATAACCCAAACCATAACCCCTAACCCCTAAAAATAACACTAACCCAAACCATAACCCCAACCATAACCTTAACAATAACCATAAACCAAACCATAACCCCTAAACCCTAACAATAACCCTAACACAAACTATTACCCCAACGCCTAACAATAACCCTAACCCAAACCATAACCCCAACGCCAAACAATAACCTTAACCCAAACCATAACCCCAACCCCTAACAATAAACCTAACCTAAACCATAACCCTAACCATAACCCCAACCTTAACCCAAACCATAACCCCAACCCCGAACAATAAACCTAACCTAAACCATAACCCTAACCATAAACCCAACCATAACCATAAACCAAACCATCACCATAACCCAAACCATCACCATAACCCCTAACAATAACCCTAACCCTAACCCAAACCATAACCCCAACCCCTAACAATAACTCTAACCCAAACCATAACCATAACAGTAACCATAACCCAAACCATAACCCCTAACAATAACCCTAACCCAAACCATAACCCCAACCACAAACAATAACCTAACCCAACCCATAACCCCAACCACAAACAATAACCTAACCCAACCCATAACCCCAACCACAAACAATAACCTAACCCAACCCATAACCATAACCCAAAACATAACCCCTAGCAATAACCCTAACCCAAACCATAACCCCAACCCCTAACAATAACCCTAACCTTAACCATAACCCCAACCATAACCATAACCATAACCCAAAACATAACCCCTAACTCCCAACATTAACCCTAAACCAAACCATAACTCCAACCCCTAACAATAACCCTAACCCAAACCATAACCCCAACCATAACCAAAACCCAAACCATAACGCCTAATCCCTTAAGATAACCCTAACCCAAACCATAAACCCAACCCCTAACAATAACCCTAACCTAAACCATAACCCCAACCATAACCCAAACCATAACCCCTAACTTCTAACAATAACCCTAACCCAAACCCCTAACAAGAACCCTAACCCAAACCATAATCCCATCCATAGCCATAACCCCAACCATAACCATAACCCAAACCATAACCCAAACCATAACCCTAACCCAAACCATACCCCAACCATAACCAGATTCCCAACCATAACCATAACCCACACCAAAACCATATTCCCAACCATAGCCATAACCCCAACCATAACCCCAACCATAACCATAACCATAACCCCAACCATAACCCCAACCATAACCCCAACCCTAACCCAAACCATAACCCCTAACCCAAAACAATATCCCTAACCCAAACCATAACCCCTTACAATAACCCTAACCCAAACCATAACCCCAACCATAACCATAACCCAAACCATAACCATAACCCAAACCATAACACCCAACCCCCAACAATAACCCAAACCATAATCCCATCCATAACCATAACCCCAACAATAACCATAACCCAAACCATAACCCCTAAATCCTAAAAATAACGCTAACCCAAACCATAAGCCCAACCATAACCCCAACCATAACCTTAACCATAACCGTAAACCAAACCATAACGCCTAAACCCTAACAATAACCCTAACACAAACTATTACCCCAACCCCTAACAATAACCCTAACCCAAACCATAATCCCATCCATAACAGTAACCCCAACAATAACCATAACCCAAACCATAACCCCTAACCCCTAAAAATAACGCTAACCCAAACCATAACCCCAACCATAACCTTAACCATAACCGTAAACCAAACCATAACCCCTAAACCCTAACAATAACCCTAACACAAACTATTACCCCAACCCCTAACAATAACCCTAACCCAAACCATTATCCCATCCATAACCATAACCCCAACAATAACCATAACCCAAACCATAACCCCTAACCCCTAAAAATAACACTAACCCAAACCATAACCCCAACCATAACCTTAACAATAACCATAAACCAAACCATAACCCCTAAACCCTAACAATAACCCTAACACAAACTATTACCCCAACGCCTAACAATAACCCTAACCCAAACCATAACCCCAACGCCAAACAATAACCTTAACCCAAACCATAACCCCAACCCCTAACAATAAACCTAACCTAAACCATAACCCTAACCATAACCCCAACCTTAACCCAAACCATAACCCCAACCCCGAACAATAAACCTAACCTAAACCATAACCCTAACCATAACCCCAACCATAACCAGATTCCCAACCATAACCATAACCCCAACCAAAACCATATTCCCAACCATAGCCATAACTCCAACCATATCCCCAACCATAACCATAACCCTAACCGATAACCCCAACCATAACCCCAACCATAATCTTAACCATAAACCAAACCATAACCCCTTATCCCTTACAATAACCCTAACCCAAACCATAACCCCAACCCCTAACAATAACCCTAACCTAAACCATAACCCCAACCATAACCCAAACCATAACCCCTAACCCCTAACAATAACCCTAACCCAAACCCCTAACAAGAACCCTAACCCAAATCATAACCCCTTATCCCTTACAATAACCCTAACCCAAACCATAACCCCAACCCCTAACAATAACCCTAACCTAAACCATAACCCCAACCATAACATAACCCAAACCATAACCCCTAACCCCTAACAATAACCCTAACCCAAACCCCTAACAAGAACCCTAACCCAAACCATAACCCCTTATCCCTTACAATAACCCTAACCCAAACCATAACCCCTAACCCCTAACAATAACCCTAACCCAAACCCCTAACAAGAACCCTAACCCAACCCATAATCCCATCCATAGCCATAACCCAAACCATAACCATAACCCAAACCATAACCATAACCCAAACCATAACCCCCAACCCCTAACAATAACCCTAACCCAAACCATAACCCGAACCCAAACCATAACCCAAACAATAACCCTAACCCAAACCATAACCCTAACCCAAACCATAACCCCAACCATAACCATAACCCAAACCATAACCCCCAAACCATAACCCCCAAACCATAACCTCCAACCCCTAACAATAACCCTAACCCAAACCATAACCCGAACCCAAACCATAACCCAAACCATAACCCAAACCATAACCCAAACCATAACCCAAACCATAACCCAAACCATAACCCAAACCATAACCCAAACCATAACCCAAACCATAACCCAAACCATAACCCAAACCATAACCCAAACCATAACCCAAACCATAACCCAAACCATAACCATAACCCAAACCATAACCCCTAACCCCTAACAATAACCCTAACCCAAACCATAACCCCTAACCCCTAACAATAACCCTAACCCAAACCCCTAACAAGAACCCTAACCCAAACCATAATCCCATCCATAGCCATAACCCCAACCATAACCCAAACCATAACCCCCAACCCCTAACAATAACCCTAACCAAAACCATAACCCGAACCCAAACCCAAACCCCTAACAAGAACCCTAACCCAAACCATAACCCCTTATCCCTTACAATAACCCTAACCGAAACCATAACCCCAACCCCTAACAATAACCCTAACCTAAACCATAACCCCAACCATAACATAACCCAAACCATAACCCCTAACCCCTAACAATAACCCTAACCCAAACCCCTAACAAGAACCCTAACCCAAACCATAACCCCTTATCCCTTACAATAACCATAACCCAAACCATAACCCCTAACCCCTAACAATAACCCTAACCCAAACCCCTAACAAGAACCCTAACCCAACCCATAATCCCATCCATAGCCATAACCCAAACCATAACCATAACCCAAACCATAACCCCCAACCCCTAACAATAACCCTAACCCAAACCATAACCCGAACCCAAACCATAACCCAAACAATAACCCTAACCATAACCCTAACCATAACCCCAACCATAACCATAAACCAAACCATCACCATAACCCAAACCATCACCATAACCCCTAACAATAACCCTAACCCAAACCATAACCTCAACCCCTAACAATAACTCTAACCCAAACCATAACCATAACCCTAACAGTAACCATAACCCAAACCATAACCCCTAACAATAACCCTAACCCAAACCATAACCCCAACCACAAACAATAACCCTAACCCAACCCATAACCATAACCATAACCCAAAACATAACCCTTAGCAATGACCCTAACCCAAACCATAACCCCAACCCCTAACAATAACCCTAACCCAAACCATAACCCCAACCCCTAACCCCAACCATAACCCCAACCATAACCCCAACCATAACCCCAACACTTACCCAAACCATAACCCCTAACCCCTAACAATATCCCTAACCCAAACCATAACCCCTAACAATAACCCTAACCCAAACCATAACCCCAACCATAACCATAACCCAAACCATAACCATAACCCAAACCATAACCATAACCCAAACCATAACCATAACCCAAACCATAACACCCAACCCCCAACAATAACCCTAACCCAAACCATAATTCCATCCATAACCATAACCCCAACCATAACCCCTAACACCTAAAAATAACGCTAACCCAAACCATAACCCCAACCATAACCTTAACCATAACCGTAAACCAAACCATAACCCCTAAACCCTAACAATAACCCTAACACAAACTATTACCCCAACGCCTAACAATAACCCTAACCCAAACCATAACCCCAACGCCAAACAATAACCTTAACCCAAACCATAACCCCAACCACTAACAATAAACCTAACCTCAACCATAACCCTAACCCCAACCATAACCATAAACCAAACCATCACCATAACCCAAACCATCACCATAACCCCTAACAATAACCCGAACCCAAACCATAACCCCAACCCCTAACAATAACTCTAACCCAAACCATAACCATAACCCTAACAGTAACCATAACCCAAACCATAACCCCTAGCAATAACCCTAACCCAAACCATAACCCCAACCCCTAACAATAACCCTAACCCAAACCATAACCCAAACCATAACCCAAACCATAACCCAAACCATAACCCAAACCATAACCCAAACCATAACCCAAACCATAACCCAAACCATAACCCAAACCATAACCCAAACCATAACCCAAACCATAACCCAAACCATAACCCAAACCATAACCCAAACCATAACCCAAACCATAACCCAAACCATAACCCAAACCATAACCCAAACCATAACCCAAACCATAACCCAAACCATAACCCAAACCATAACCCCAACCCCTAACAATAACCCTAACCCTAACCCAAACCATAACCCAAACCATAACCCAAACCATAACCCCAACCCCTAACAATAACCCTAACCCAAACCATAACCCCAACCACAAACAATAACCCTAACCCAACCCATAACCATAACCATAACCCAAAACATAACCCCTAGCAATAACCCTAACCAAAACCATAACCCCAACCCCTAACAATAACGCTAACCCAAACCATAACCCAAACCATAACCCAAACCATAACCCAAACCATAACCCAAACCATAACCCCAACCCCTAACAATAACCCTAACCTAAACCATAACCATAACCCTAACCCAAACCATAACCCCAACCATAACCAGATTCCCAACCATAAACATAACCCGAACCAAAACCATATTCCCAACCATAGCCATAACCCCAACCATAGCCATAACCCCAACCATAACCCCAACCCTAACCATAACCCTAACCATAACCCCAACCATAACTCCAATCATAACCCAAACCATAACCCCAACCATAACCCCAACCATAACCCCAACCATAACCCCAACCATAACCCCAACCATAACCCAAACCATAACCCCAACCCCTAACAATAACCCTAACCCAAACCATAACCCCTAACCCCTAACAATATCCCTAACCCAAACCATAACCCCTAATAATAACCCTAACCCAAACCATAAACCCCAACCCCTAACAATAACCCTAACCTAAACCATAACCCCAACCATTACCATAACCCAAATCATAACCCCTAACCCCTAACAATAACCCTAACCCAAAACCTAACCCAAAACCTAACCCAAAACCTAACCCAAAACCTAACCCAAAACCTAACTCAAAACCTAACCCAAAACCTAACCCAAAACCTAACCCAAAACCTAACCCAAAACCTAACCCAAAACCTAACCCAAAACCTAACCCAAAACCTAACCCAAAACCTAACCCAAACCATAACCATAACCCCAACCATAACCATAACCCAAACCATAACCCCTAACAATAACCCTAACCCAAACCATAACCCCAACCCCTAACAATAACCCTAACCTAAACCATAACCCCAACCATAACCATAACCCAAACCATAACCATAACCCAAAACATAACCCCTAACTCCTAACAATAACCCTAAACCAAACCATAACCCAAACCCCTAACAATAACCCTAACCCAAACCATAACCCCAAACATAAACAAAACCCAAACCATAACCCCAACCATAACCTTAACCATAACCGTAAACCAAACCATAACCCCTTAACCCTAACAATAACCCTAACACAAACCATAATCCCACCCATAACAGTAACCCCAACAATAACCATAACCCAAACCATAACCCCTAACCCCTAAAAATAACGCTAACCCAAACCATAACCCCAACCATAACCTTAACCATAACCGTAAACCAAATCATAACCCCTAAACCCTAACAATAACCCTAACAAAAACTATTACCCCAACCCCTAACAAAAACCCTAACCCAAACCATTATCCCATCCATAACCATAACCCCAACAATAACCATAACCCAAACCATAACCCCTAACCACTAAAAATAACGCTAACCCAAACCATAACCCCAACCATAACCTTAACCGTGAACCAAACCATAACCCCTAAACCCTAACAATAACCCTAACACAAACCATAACCCCAACCCCTAACAATAACTCTAACCCAAACCATAACCATAACCCTAACAGTAACCATAACCCAAACCATAACCCCTAACAATAACCCTAACCCAAACCATAACCCCAACTAAAAACAATAACCCTAACCCAACCCATAACCATAACCATAACCCAAAACATAACCCCTAGCAATAACCCTAACCCAAACCATAACCCCAACCCCTAACAATAACCCTAACCCAAACCATAACCCCAACCCCTAACAATAACCCTAACCCGAACCATAACCCCAACCATAACCAAAACCCAAACCATAACCCCTTATCCCTTACAATATTCCTAACCCAAACCATAACCCCAACCCCTAACAATAACCCTAACCTAAACCATAACCCCAACCATAACCAGATTCCCAACCATAAACATAACCCAAACCATAACCATAACCCCAACCATAACCATAACCCAAACCATAACCATAACCCCAACCATAACCATAACCCAAACCATAACCATAACCCCAACCATAACCATAACCCAAACCATAACCCCTAACAATAACCCTAACCCAAACCATAACCCCAACCCCTAACAATAACCCTAACCTAAACCATAACCCCAACCATAACCATAACCATAACCCAAAACATAACCCCTAACTCCCAACATTAACCCTAAACCAAACCATAACTCCAACCCCTAACAATAACCCTAACCCAAACCATAACCCCAACCATAACCATAACCCAAACCATAACCCCCAAACCATAACCCCCAAACCATAACCCCCAAACCATAACCTCCAACCCCTAACAATAACCCTAACCCAAACCATAACCCGAACCCAAACCATAACCCAAACCATAACCCAAACCATAACCAAAACCATAACCAAAACCATAACCCAAACCATAACCCAAACCATAACCCAAACCATAACCCAAACCATAACCCAAACCATAACCCAAACCATAACCCAAACCATAACCCAAACCATAACCCAAACCATAACCATAACCCAAACCATAACCCCTAACCCCTAACAATAACCCTAACCCAAACCCCTAACAAGAACCCTAACCCAAACCATAATCCCATCCATAGCCATAACCCCAACCATAACCCAAACCATAACCCCCAACCCCTAACAATAACCCTAACCAAAACCATAACCCAAACCATAACCCAAACAATAACCCTAACCCAAACCATAACCCCAACCATAACCATAACCCAAACCATAACCCCCAACCCCTAACAATAACCCTAACCCAAACCATAACCCTAACCCAAACCATAACCATAACCCCAACCCCTAACAATAACCCTAACCCAAACCATAACCATAACCCCTAACAATAACCCTAACCCAAACCATAACCCCAACCCCTAACAAAACCCTAACCTAAACCATAACCCCAACCATAATCATAACCCAAACCATAACCATAACCCAAAACATAACCCCTAACCCCTAACAATACCCCTTAACCAAACCATAACCCCAACCCCTAACAATAACCCTAACCTAAACCATAACCATAACCCTAACCCAAACCATAACCCCAACCATAACCAGATTCCCAACCATAAACATAACCCGAACCAAAACCATATTCCCAACCATAGCCATAACCCCAACCATAACCCCAACCCTAACCATAACCCTAACCATAACCCCAACCATAACTCCAATCATAACCCAAACCATAACCCCAACCATAACCCCAACCATAACCCCAACCATAACCCAAACCATAACCCCAACCCCTAACAATAACCCTAACCCAAACCATAACCCCTAACCCCTAACAATATCCCTAACCCAAACCATAACCCCTAATAATAACCCTAACCCAAACCATAAACCCCAACCCCTAACAATAACCCTAACCTAAACCATAACCCCAACCATTACCATAACCCAAATCATAACCCCTAACCCCTAACAATAACCCTAACCCAAAACCTAACCCAAAACCTAACCCAAAACCTAACCCAAAACCTAACCCAAAACCTAACCCAAAACCTAACCCAAAACCTAACCCAAAACCTAACCCAAAACCTAACCCAAAACCTAACCCAAAACCTAACCCAAAACCTAACCCAAAACCTAACCCAAACCATAACCATAACCCCAACCATAACCATAACCCAAACCATAACCCCTAACAATAACCCTAACCCAAACCATAACCCCAACCCCTAACAATAACCCTAACCTAAACCATAACCCCAACCATAACCATAACCCAAACCATAACCATAACCCAAAACATAACCCCTAACTCCTAACAATAACCCTAAACCAAACCATAACCCAAACCCCTAACAATAACCCTAACCCAAACCATAACCCCAAACATAAACAAAACCCAAACCATAACCCCAACCATAACCTTAACCATAACCGTAAACCAAACCATAACCCCTTAACCCTAACAATAACCCTAACACAAACCATAATCCCACCCATAACAGTAACCCCAACAATAACCATAACCCAAACCATAACCCCTAACCCCTAAAAATAACGCTAACCCAAACCATAACCCCAACCATAACCTTAACCATAACCGTAAACCAAATCATAACCCCTAAACCCTAACAATAACCCTAACAAAAACTATTACCCCAACCCCTAACAAAAACCCTAACCCAAACCATTATCCCATCCATAACCATAACCCCAACAATAACCATAACCCAAACCATAACCCCTAACCACTAAAAATAACGCTAACCCAAACCATAACCCCAACCATAACCTTAACCGTGAACCAAACCATAACCCCTAAACCCTAACAATAACCCTAACACAAACCATAACCCCAACCCCTAACAATAACTCTAACCCAAACCATAACCATAACCCTAACAGTAACCATAACCCAAACCATAACCCCTAACAATAACCCTAACCCAAACCATAACCCCAACCAAAAACAATAACCCTAACCCAACCCATAACCATAACCATAACCCAAAACATAACCCCTAGCAATAACCCTAACCCAAACCATAACCCCAACCCCTAACAATAACCCTAACCCAAACCATAACCCCAACCCCTAACAATAACCCTAACCCGAACCATAACCCCAACCATAACCAAAACCCAAACCATAACCCCTTATCCCTTACAATATTCCTAACCCAAACCATAACCCCAACCCCTAACAATAACCCTAACCTAAACCATAACCCCAACCATAACCAGATTCCCAACCATAAACATAACCCAAACCATAACCATAACCCCAACCATAACCATAACCCAAACCATAACCATAACCCCAACCATAACCATAACCATAACCCAAACCATAACCATAACCCCAACCATAACCATAACCCAAACCATAACCCCTAACAATAACCCTAACCCAAACCATAACCCCAACCCCTAACAATAACCCTAACCTAAACCATAACCCCAACCATAACCATAACCATAACCCAAAACATAACCCCTAACTCCCAACATTAACCCTAAACCAAACCATAACTCCAACCCCTAACAATAACCCTAACCCAAACCATAACCCCAACCATAACCATAACCCAAACCATAACCCCCAAACCATAACCCCCAAACCATAACCCCCAAACCATAACCTCCAACCCCTAACAATAACCCTAACCCAAACCATAACCCGAACCCAAACCATAACCCAAACCATAACCCAAACCATAACCAAAACCATAACCCAAACCATAACCCAAACCATAACCCAAACCATAACCCAAACCATAACCCAAACCATAACCATAACCCAAACCATAACCCCTAACCCCTAACAATAACCCTAACCCAAACCCCTAACAAGAACCCTAACCCAAACCATAATCCCATCCATAGCCATAACCCCAACCATAACCCAAACCATAACCCCCAACCCCTAACAATAACCCTAACCAAAACCATAACCCAAACCATAACCCAAACAATAACCCTAACCCAAACCATAACCCCAACCATAACCATAACCCAAACCATAACCCCCAACCCCTAACAATAACCCTAACCCAAACCATAACCCTAACCCAAACCATAACCATAACCCCAACCCCTAACAATAACCCTAACCCAAACCATAACCATAACCCCTAACAATAACCCTAACCCAAACCATAACCCCAACCCCTAACAAAACCCTAACCTAAACCATAACCCCAACCATAATCATAACCCAAACCATAACCATAACCCAAAACATAACCCCTAACCCCTAACAATACCCCTTAACCAAACCATAACCCCAACCCCTAACAATAACCCTAACCCAAACCCCTAACAAGAACCCTAACCCAAACCATAACCCCTTATCCCTTACAATAACCCTAACCCAAACCATAACCCCAACCCCTAACAATAACCCTAACCTAAACCATAACCCCAACCATAACATAACCCAAACCATAACCCCTAACCCCTAACAATAACCCTAACCCAAACCCCTAACAAGAACCCTAACCCAAACCATAACCCCTTATCCCTTACAATAACCATAACCCAAACCATAACCCCTAACCCCTAACAATAACCCTAACCCAAACCCCTAACAAGAACCCTAACCCAACCCATAATCCCATCCATAGCCATAACCCAAACCATAACCATAACCCAAACCATAACCCCCAACCCATAACAATAACCCTAACCCAAACCATAACCCGAACCCAAACCATAACCCAAACAATAACCCTAACCATAACCCTAACCATAACCCCAACCATAACCATAAACCAAACCATCACCATAACCCAAACCATCACCATAACCCCTAACAATAACCCTAACCCAAACCATAACCTCAACCCCTAACAATAACTCTAACCCAAACCATAACCATAACCCTAACAGTAACCATAACCCAAACCATAACCCCTAACAATAACCCTAACCCAAACCATAACCCCAACCACAAACAATAACCCTAACCCAACCCATAACCATAACCATAACCCAAAACATAACCCTTAGCAATGACCCTAACCCAAACCATAACCCCAACCCCTAACAATAACCCTAACCCAAACCATAACCCCAACCCCTAACCCCAACCATAACCCCAACCATAACCCCAACCATAACCCCAACCATAACCCCAACCATAACCCCAACACTTACCCAAACCATAACCCCTAACCCCTAACAATATCCCTAACCCAAACCATAACCCCTAACAATAACCCTAACCCAAACCATAACCCCAACCATAACCATAACCCAAACCATAACCATAACCCAAACCATAACCCAAACCATAACCATAACCCAAACCATAACCCAAACCATAACACCCAACCCCCAACAATAACCCTAACCCAAACCATAATTCCATCCATAACCATAACCCAAACCATAACCCCTAACACCTAAAAATAACGCTAACCCAAACCATAACCCCAACCATAACCTTAACCATAACCGTAAACCAAACCATAACCCCTAAACCCTAACAATAACCCTAACACAAACTATTACCCCAACGCCTAACAATAACCCTAACCCAAACCATAACCCCAACGCCAAACAATAACCTTAACCCAAACCATAACCCCAACCACTAACAATAAACCTAACCTCAACCATAACCCTAACCCCAACCATAACCATAAACCAAACCATCACCATAACCCAAACCATCACCATAACCCCTAACAATAACCCGAACCCAAACCATAACCCCAACCCCTAACAATAACTCTAACCCAAACCATAACCATAACCCTAACAGTAACCATAACCCAAACCATAACCCCTAGCAATAACCCTAACCCAAACCATAACCCCAACCCCTAACAATAACCCTAACCCAAACCATAACCCAAACCATAACCCAAACCATAACCCAAACCATAACCCAAACCATAACCCAAACCATAACCCAAACCATAACCCAAACCATAACCCAAACCATAACCCAAACCATAACCCAAACCATAACCCAAACCATAACCCAAACCATAACCCAAACCATAACCCAAACCATAACCCAAACCATAACCCAAACCATAACCCAAACCATAACCCAAACCATAACCCAAACCATAACCCAAACCATAACCCAAACCATAACCCAAACCATAACCCCAACCCCTAACAATAACCCTAACCCTAACCCAAACCATAACCCAAACCATAACCCAAACCATAACCCCAACCCCTAACAATAACCCTAACCCAAACCATAACCCCAACCACAAACAATAACCCTAACCCAACCCATAACCATAACCATAACCCAAAACATAACCCCTAGCAATAACCCTAACCAAAACCATAACCCCAACCCCTAACAATAACGCTAACCCAAACCATAACCCAAACCATAACCCAAACCATAACCCAAACCATAACCCCAACCCCTAACAATAACCCTAACCTAAACCATAACCATAACCCTAACCCAAACCATAACCCCAACCATAACCAGATTCCCACCCATAAACATAACCCGAACCAAAACCATATTCCCAACCATAGCCATAACCCCAACCATAACCCCAACCCTAACCATAACCCTAACCATAACCCCAACCATAACTCCAATCATAACCCAAACCATAACCCCAACCATAACCCCAACCATAACCCCAACCATAACCCCAACCATAACCCAAACCATAACCCCAACCCCTAACAATAACCCTAACCCAAACCATAACCCCTAACCCCTAACAATATCCCTAACCCAAACCATAACCCCTAATAATAACCCTAACCCAAACCATAAACCCCAACCCCTAACAATAACCCTAACCTAAACCATAACCCCAACCATTACCATAACCCAAATCATAACCCCTAACCCCTAACAATAACCCTAACCCAAAACCTAACCCAAAACCTAACCCAAAACCTAACCCAAAACCTAACCCAAAACCTAACCCAAAACCTAACCCAAAACCTAACCCAAAACCTAACCCAAAACCTAACCCAAACCATAACCATAACCCCAACCATAACCATAACCCAAACCATAACCATAACCCAAACCATAACCATAACCCAAAACATAACCCCTAACTCCTAACAATAACCCTAAACCAAACCATAACCCAAACCCCTAACAATAACCCTAACCCAAACCATAACCCCAAACATAAACAAAACCCAAACCATAACCCCAACCATAACCTTAACCATAACCGTAAACCAAACCATAACCCCTTAACCCTAACAATAACCCTAACACAAACCATAATCCCACCCATAACAGTAACCCCAACAATAACCATAACCCAAACCATAACCCCTAACCCCTAAAAATAACGCTAACCCAAACCATAACCCCAACCATAACCTTAACCATAACCGTAAACCAAATCATAACCCCTAAACCCTAACAATAACCCTAACAAAAACTATTACCCCAACCCCTAACAAAAACCCTAACCCAAACCATTATCCCATCCATAACCATAACCCCAACAATAACCATAACCCAAACCATAACCCCTAACCACTAAAAATAACGCTAACCCAAACCATAACCCCAACCATAACCTTAACCGTGAACCAAACCATAACCCCTAAACCCTAACAATAACCCTAACACAAACCATAACCCCAACCCCTAACAATAACTCTAACCCAAACCATAACCATAACCCTAACAGTAACCATAACCCAAACCATAACCCCTAACAATAACCCTAACCCAAACCATAACCCCAACCAAAAACAATAACCCTAACCCAACCCATAACCATAACCATAACCCAAAACATAACCCCTAGCAATAACCCTAACCCAAACCATAACCCCAACCCCTAACAATAACCCTAACCCAAACCATAACCCCAACCCCTAACAATAACCCTAACCCGAACCATAACCCCAACCATAACCAAAACCCAAACCATAACCCCTTATCCCTTACAATATTCCTAACCCAAACCATAACCCCAACCCCTAACAATAACCCTAACCTAAACCATAACCCCAACCATAACCAGATTCCCAACCATAAACATAACCCAAACCATAACCATAACCCCAACCATAACCATAACCCAAACCATAACCATAACCCCAACCATAACCATAACCCAAACCATAACCATAACCCCAACCATAACCATAACCCAAACCATAACCCCTAACAATAACCCTAACCCAAACCATAACCCCAACCCCTAACAATAACCCTAACCTAAACCATAACCCCAACCATAACCATAACCATAACCCAAAACATAACCCCTAACTCCCAACATTAACCCTAAACCAAACCATAACTCCAACCCCTAACAATAACCCTAACCCAAACCATAACCCCAACCATAACCAAAACCCAAACCATAACCCCTAATCCCTTAAGATAACCCTAACCCAAACCATAACCCCAACCCCAAACAATAACCCTAACCTAAACCATAACCCCAACCATAACCCAAACCATAACCCCTAACTTCTAACAATAACCCTAACCCAAACCCCTAACAAGAACCCTAACCCAAACCATAATCCCATCCATAGCCATAACCCCAACCATAACCATAACCCAAACCGTAACCCCAAACCCCTAACAATAACCCTAACCCAAACCATAACCCGAACCCAAACCATAACCCAAACCATAACCCAAACCATAGCCCAAACCATAACCCAAACCATAACCCAAACCATAACCCAAACCATAACCCAAACCATAACCCAAACCATAACCCAAACCATAACCCAAACCATAACCCTAACCCAAACCATAACCCCAACCATAACCAGATTCCCAACCATAACCAGATTCCCAACCATAACCATAACCCCAACCAAAACCATATTCCCAACCATAGCCATAACCCCAACCATAACCCCCACCATAACCATAACCCCAACCATAACCCCAACCATAACCCCAACCCTAACCCAAACCATAACCCCTAACCCAAAACAATATCCCTAACCCAAACCATAACCCCTTACAATAACCCTAACCCAAACCATAACCCCAACCATAACCATAACCCAAACTATAACCATAACCATAACCCAAACCATAACACCCAACCCCCAACAATAACCCTAACCCAAACCATAATCCCATCCATAACCATAACCCCAAAAATAACCATAACCCAAACCATAACCCCTAAATCCTAAAAATAACGCTAACCCAAACCATAACCCCAACCATAACCCCAACCATAACCTTAACCATAACCGTAAACCAAACCATAACGCCTAAACCCTAACAATAACCCTAACACAAACTATTACCCCAACCCCTAACAATAACCCTAACCCAAACCATAATCCCATCCATAACAGTAACCCCAACAATAACCATAACCCAAACCATAACCCCTAACCCCTAAAAATAACGCTAACCCAAACCATAACCCCAACCATAACCTTAACCATAACCGTAAACCAAACCATAACCCCTAAACCCTAACAATAACCCTAACACAAACTATTACCCCAACCCCTAACAATAACCCTAACCCAAACCATTATCCCATCCATAACCATAACCCCAACAATAACCATAACCCAAACCATAACCCCTAACCCCTAAAAATAACACTAACCCAAACCATAACCCCAACCATAACCTTAACAATAACCATAAACCAAACCATAACCCCTAAACCCTAACAATAACCCTAACACAAACTATTACCCCAACGCCTAACAATAACCCTAACCCAAACCATAACCCCAACGCCAAACAATAACCTTAACCCAAACCATAACCCCAACCCCTAACAATAAACCTAACCTAAACCATAACCCTAACCATAACCCCAACCTTAACCCAAACCATAACCCCAACCATAACCTTAACAATAACCATAAACCAAACCATAACCCCTAAACCCTAACAATAACCCTAACACAAACTATTACCCCAACGCCTAACAATAACCCTAACCCAAACCATAACCCCAACGCCAAACAATAACCTTAACCCAAACCATAACCCCAACCCCTAACAATAAACCTAACCTAAACCATAACCCTAACCATAACCCCAACCTTAACCCAAACCATAACCCCAACCCCGAACAATAAACCTAACCTAAACCATAACCCTAACCATAAACCCAACCATAACCATAAACCAAACCATCACCATAACCCAAACCATCACCATAACCGCTAACAATAACCCTAACCCTAACCCAAACCATAACCCCAACCCCTAACAATAACTCTAACCCAAACAATAACCATAACAGTAACCATAACCCAAACCATAACCCCTAACAATAACCCTAACCCAAACCATAACCCCAACCACAAACAATAACCTAACCCAACCCATAACCCCAACCACAAACAATAACCTAACCCAACCCATAACCCCAACCACAAACAATAACCTAACCCAACCCATAACCATAACCCAAAACATAACCCCTAGCAATAACCCTAACCCAAACCATAACCCCAACCCCTAACAATAACCCTAACCTAAACCATAACCCCAACCATAACCATAACCATAACCCAAAACATAACCCCTAACTCCCAACATTAACCCTAAACCAAACCATAACTCCAACCCCTAACAATAACCCTAACCCAAACCATAACCCCAACCATAACCAAAACCCAAACCATAACGCCTAATCCCTTAAGATAACCCTAACCCAAACCATAACCCCAACCCCTAACAATAACCCTAACCTAAACCATAACCCCAACCATAACCCAAACCATAACCCCTAACTTCTAACAATAACCCTAACCCAAACCCCTAACAAGAACCCTAACCCAAACCATAATCCCATCCATAGCCATAACCCCAACCATAACCATAACCCAAACCATAACCCAAACCATAACCCAAACCATAACCCAAACCATAACCCTAACCCAAACCATACCCCAACCATAACCAGATTCCCAACCATAACCATAACCCACACCAAAACCATATTCCCAACCATAGCCATAACCCCAACCATAACCCCAACCATAACCATAACCATAACCCCAACCATAACCCCAACCATAACCCCTAACAATAACCCTAACCCAAACCATAACCCCAACCACAAACAATAACCTAACCCAACCCATAACCCCAACCACAAACAATAACCTAACCCAACCCATAACCCCAACCACAAACAATAACCTAACCCAACCCATAACCATAACCCAAAACATAACCCCTAGCAATAACCCTAACCCAAACCATAACCCCAACCCCTAACAATAACCCTAACCTAAACCATAACCCCAACCATAACCATAACCATAACCCAAAACATAACCCCTAACTCCCAACATTAACCCTAAACCAAACCATAACTCCAACCCCTAACAATAACCCTAACCCAAACCATAACCCCAACCATAACCAAAACCCAAACCATAACGCCTAATCCCTTAAGATAACCCTAACCCAAACCATAACCCCAACCCCTAACAATAACCCTAACCTAAACCATAACCCCAACCATAACCCAAACCATAACCCCTAACTTCTAACAATAACCCTAACCCAAACCCCTAACAAGAACCCTAACCCAAACCATAATCCCATCCATAGCCATAACCCCAACCATAACCATAACCCAAACCATAACCCAAACCATAACCCAAACCATAACCCTAACCCAAACCATACCCCAACCATAACCAGATTCCCAACCATATCCATAACCCACACCAAAACCATATTCCCAACCATAGCCATAACCCCAACCATAACCCCAACCATAACCATAACCATAACCCCAACCATAACCCCAACCATAACCCCAACCATAACCCCAACCCTAACCCAAACCATAACCCCTAACCCAAAACAATATCCCTAACCCAAACCATAACCCCTTACAATAACCCTAACCCAAACCATAACCCCAACCATAACCATAACCCAAACCATAACCATAACCCAAACCATAACACCCAACCCCCAACAATAACCCAAACCATAATCCCATCCATAACCATAACCCCAACAATAACCATAACCCAAACCATAACCCCTAAATCCTAAAAATAACGCTAACCCAAACCATAACCCCAACCATAACCCCAACCATAACCTTAACCATAACCGTAAACCAAACCATAACGCCTAAACCCTAACAATAACCCTAACACAAACTATTACCCAAACCCCTAACAATAACCCTAACCCAAACCATAATCCCATCCATAACAGTAACCCCAATAATAACCATAACCCAAACCATAACCCCTAACCCCTAAAAATAACGCTAACCCAAACCATAACCCCAACCATAACCTTAACCATAACCTTAACCATAACCGTAAACCAAACCATAACCCCTAAACCCTAACAATAACCCTAACACAAACTATTACCCCAACCCCTAACAATAACCCTAACCCAAACCATTATCCCATCCATAACCATAACCCCAACAATAACCATAACCCAAACCATAACCCCTAACCCCTAAAAATAACACTAACCCAAACCATAACCCCAACCATAACCTTAACAATAACCATAAACCAAACCATAACCCCTAAACCCTAACAATAACCCTAACACAAACTATTACCCCAACGCCTAACAATAACCCTAACCCAAACCATAACCCCAACGCCAAACAATAACCTTAACCCAAACCATAACCCCAACCCCTAACAATAAACCTAACCTAAACCATAACCCTAACCATAACCCCAACCATAACCTTAACAATAACCATAAACCAAACCATAACCCCTAAACCCTAACAATAACCCTAACACAAACTATTACCCCAACGCCTAACAATAACCCTAACCCAAACCATAACCCCAACGCCAAACAATAACCTTAACCCAAACCATAACCCCAACCCCTAACAATAAACCTAACCTAAACCATAACCCTAACCATAACCCCAACCTTAACCCAAACCATAACCCCAACCCCGAACAATAAACCTAACCTAAACCATAACCCTAACCATAAACCCAACCATAACCATAAACCAAACCATCACCATAACCCAAACCATCACCATAACCCCTAACAATAACCCTAACCCAAACCATAACCCCAACCCCTAACAATAACTCTAACCCAAACCATAACCATAACAGTAACCATAACCCAAACCATAACCCCTAACAATAACCCTAACCCAAACCATAACCCCAACCACAAACAATAACCTAACCCAACCCATAACCCCAACCACAAACAATAACCTAACCCAACCCATAACCCCAACCACAAACAATAACCTAACCCAACCCATAACCATAACCCAAAACATAACCCTTAACAATAACCCTAACCCAAACCATAACCCCAACCCCTAACAATAACCCTAACCTAAACCATAACCCCAACCATAACCATAACCATAACCCAAAACATAACCCCTAACTCCCAACATTAACCCTAAACCAAACCATAACTCCAACCCCTAACAATAACCCTAACCCAAACCATAACCCCAACCATAACCAAAACCCAAA
This sequence comes from Stigmatopora nigra, assembly GCF_051989575.1. Lineage (NCBI taxonomy): Eukaryota > Metazoa > Chordata > Actinopteri > Syngnathiformes > Syngnathidae > Stigmatopora > Stigmatopora nigra. The sequence goes on from NW_027551603.1 coordinate 3,357,032, forward strand.
CCATAACGCCTAATCCCTTAAGATAACCCTAACCCAAACCATAACCCCAACCCCTAACAATAACCCTAACCTAAACCATAACCCCAACCATAACCCAAACCATAACCCCTAACTTCTAACAATAACCCTAACCCAAACCCCTAACAAGAACCCTAACCCAAACCATAATCCCATCCATAGCCATAACCCCAACCATAACCATAACCCAAACCATAACCCAAACCATAACCCAAACCATAACCCAAACCATAACCCAAACCATAACCCAAACCATAACCCAAACCATAACCCAAACCATAACCCAAACCATAACCCTAACCCAAACCATACCCCAACCATAACCAGATTCCCAACCATAACCATAACCCACACCAAAACCATATTCCCAACCATAGCCATAACCCCAACCATAACCCCAACCATAACCATAACCATAACCCCAACCATAACCCCAACCATAACCCCAACCCTAACCCAAACCATAACCCCTAACCCAAAACAATATCCCTAACCCAAACCATAACCCCTTACAATAACCCTAACCCAAACCATAACCCCAACCATAACCATAACCCAAACCATAACCATAACCCAAACCATAACACCCAACCCCCAACAATAACCCAAACCATAATCCTATCCATAACCATAACCCCAACAATAACCATAACCCAAACCATAACCCCTAAATCCTAAAAATAACGCTAACCCAAACCATAACCCCAACCATAACCCCAACCATAACCTTAACCATAACCGTAAACCAAACCATAACGCCTAAACCCTAACAATAACCCTAACACAAACTATTACCCCAACCCCTAACAATAACCCTAACCCAAACCATAATCCCATCCATAACAGTAACCCCAACAATAACCATAACCCAAACCATAACCCCTAACCCCTAAAAATAACGCTAACCCAAACCATAACCCCAACCATAACCTTAACCATAACCGTAAACCAAAGCATAACCCCTAAACCCTAACAATAACCCTAACACAAACTATTACCCCAACCCCTAACAATAACCCTAACCCAAACCATTATCCCATCCATAACCATAACCCCAACAATAACCATAACCCAAACCATAACCCCTAACCCCTAAAAATAACACTAACCCAAACCATAAACCCAACCATAACCTTAACAATAACCATAAACCAAACCATAACCCCTAAACCCTAACAATAACCCTAACACAAACTATTACCCCAACGCCTAACAATAACCCTAACCCAAACCATAACCCCAACGCCAAACAATAACCTTAACCCAAACCATTACCCCAACCCCTAACAATAAACCCAACCTAAACCATAACCCTAACCATAACCCCAACCTTAACCCAAACCATAACCCCAACCATAACCTTAACAATAACCATAAACCAAACCATAACCCCTAAACCCTAACAATAACCCTAACACAAACTATTACCCCAATGCCTAACAATAACCCTAACCCAAACCATAACCCCAACGCCAAACAATAACCTTAACCCAAACCATAACCCCAACCCCTAACAATAAACCTAACCTAAACCATAACCCTAACCATAACCCTAACCATAACCCCAACCCCGAACAATAAACCTAACCTAAACCATAACCCTAACCATAACCCCAACCATAACCAGATTCCCAACCATAACCATAACCCCAACCAAAACCATATTCCCAACCATAGCCATAACTCCAACCATATCCCCAACCATAACCATAACCCTAACCGATAACCCCAACCATAACCCCAACCATAATCTTAACCATAAACCAAACCATAACCCCTTATCCCTTACAATAACCCTAACCCAAACCATAACCCCAACCCCTAACAATAACCCTAACCTAAACCATAACCCCAACCATAACCCAAACCATAACCCCTAACCCCTAACAATAACCCTAACCCAAACCCCTAACAAGAACCCTAACCCAAACCATAACCCCTTATCCCTTACAATAACCCTAACCCAAACCATAACCCCAACCCCTAACAATAACCCTAACCTAAACCATAACCCCAACCATAACATAACCCAAACCATAACCCCTAACCCCTAACCCAAACCATAACCCCAACCCCTAACAATAACCCTAACCTAAACCATAACCCCAACCATAACATAACCCAAACCATAACCCCTAACCCCTAACAATAACCCTAACCCAAACCCCTAACAAGAACCCTAACCCAAACCATAACCCCTTATCCCTTACAATAACCCTAACCCAAACCATAACCCCTAACCCCTAACAATAACCCTAACCCAAACCCCTAACAAGAACCCTAACCCAACCCATAATCCCATCCATAGCCATAACCCAAACCATAACCATAACCCAAACCATAACCATAACCCAAACCATAACCCCCAACCCCTAACAATAACCCTAACCCAAACCATAACCCGAACCCAAACCATAACCCAAACAATAACCCTAACCCAAACCATAACCCTAACCCAAACCATAACCCCAACCATAACCATAACCCAAACCATAACCCCCAAACCATAACCTCCAACCCCTAACAATAACCCTAACCCAAACCATAACCCGAACCCAAACCATAACCCAAACCATAACCCAAACCATAACCCAAACCATAACCCAAACCATAACCCAAACCATAACCCAAACCATAACCCAAACCATAACCAAACCATAACCATAACCCAAACCATAACCCCTAACCCCTAACAATAACCCTAACCCAAACCCCTAACAAGAACCCTAACCCAAACCATAATCCCATCCATACCCATAACCCCAACCATAACCCAAACCATAACCCCCAACCCCTAACAATAACCCTAACCAAAACCATAACCCGAACCCAAACCATAACCCTAACAATAACCCTAACCCAAACCATAACCCTAACCCAAACCATAACCATAACCCCAACCCCTAACAATAACCCTAACCCCTACCATAACCATAACCCCTAACAATAACCCTAACCCAAACCATAACCCCAACCCCTAACAAAACCCTAACCTAAACCATAACCCCAACCATAATCATAACCCAAACCATAACCATAACCCAAAACATAACCCCTAACCCCTAACAATACCCCTTAACCAAACCATAACCCCAACCCCTAACAATAACCCTAACCCAAACCCCTAACAAGAACCCTAACCCAAACCATAACCCCTTATCCCTTACAATAACCCTAACCCAAACCATAACCCCAACCCCTAACAATAACCCTAACCTAAACCATAACCCCAACCATAACATAACCCAAACCATAACCCCTAACCCCTAACAATAACCCTAACCCAAACCCCTAACAAGAACCCTAACCCAAACCATAACCCCTTATCCCTTACAATAACCATAACCCAAACCATAACCCCTAACCCCTAACAATAACCCTAACCCAAACCCCTAACAAGAACCCTAACCCAACCCATAATCCCATCCATAGCCATAACCCAAACCATAACCATAACCCAAACCATAACCCCCAACCCCTAACAATAACCCTAACCCAAACCATAACCCGAACCCAAACCATAACCCAAACAATAACCCTAACCATAACCCTAACCATAACCCCAACCATAACCATAAACCAAACCATCACCATAACCCAAACCATCACCATAACCCCTAACAATAACCCTAACCCAAACCATAACCTCAACCCCTAACAATAACTCTAACCCAAACCATAACCATAACCCTAACAGTAACCATAACCCAAACCATAACCCCTAACAATAACCCTAACCCAAACCATAACCCCAACCACAAACAATAACCCTAACCCAACCCATAACCATAACCATAACCATAACCCAAAACATAACCCTTAGCAATGACCCTAACCCAAACCATAACCCCAACCCCTAACAATAACCCTAACCCAAACCATAACCCCAACCCCTAACCCCAACCATAACCCCAACCATAACCCCAACCATAACCCCAACCATAACCCCAACCATAACCCCAACACTTACCCAAACCATAACCCCTAACCCCTAACAATATCCCTAACCCAAACCATAACCCCTAACAATAACCCTAACCCAAACCATAACCCCAACCATAACCATAACCCAAACCATAACCATAACCCAAACCATAACCATAACCCAAACCATAACACCCAACCCCCAACAATAACCCTAACCCAAACCATAATTCCATCCATAACCATAACCCCAACCATAACCCCTAACACCTAAAAATAACGCTAACCCAAACCATAACCCCAACCATAACCTTAACCATAACCGTAAACCAAACCATAACCCCTAAACCCTAACAATAACCCTAACACAAACTATTACCCCAACGCCTAACAATAACCCTAACCCAAACCATAACCCCAACGCCAAACAATAACCTTAACCCAAACCATAACCCCAACCACTAACAATAAACCTAACCTCAACCATAACCCTAACCCCAACCATAACCATAAACCAAACCATCACCATAACCCAAACCATCACCATAACCCCTAACAATAACCCGAACCCAAACCATAACCCCAACCCCTAACAATAACTCTAACCCAAACCATAACCATAACCCTAACAGTAACCATAACCCAAACCATAACCCCTAGCAATAACCCTAACCCAAACCATAACCCCAACCCCTAACAATAACCCTAACCCAAACCATAACCCAAACCATAACCCAAACCATAACCCAAACCATAACCCAAACCATAACCCAAACCATAACCCAAACCATAACCCAAACCATAACCCAAACCATAACCCAAACCATAACCCAAACCATAACCCAAACCATAACCCAAACCATAACCCAAACCATAACCCAAACCATAACCCAAACCATAACCCCAACCCCTAACAATAACCCTAACCCTAACCCAAACCATAACCATAACCCAAACCATAACCCCTAACAATAACCCTAACCCAAACCATAACCCCAACCACAAACAATAACCCTAACCCAACCCATAACCATAACCATAACCCAAAACATAACCCCTAGCAATAACCCTAACCAAAACCATAACCCCAACCCCTAACAATAACGCTAACCCAAACCATAACCCAAACCATAACCCAAACCATAACCCAAACCATAACCCAAACCATAACCCCAACCCCTAACAATAACCCTAACCTAAACCATAACCATAACCCTAACCCAAACCATAACCCCAACCATAACCAGATTCCCAACCATAACCAGATTCCCAACCATAAACATAACCCGAACCAAAACCATATTCCCAACCATAGCCATAACCCCAACCATAACCCCAACCCTAACCATAACCCTAACCATAACCCCAACCATAACTCCAATCATAACCCAAACCATAACCCCAACCATAACCCCAACCATAACCCAAACCATAACCCCAACCCCTAACAATAACCCTAACCCAAACCATAACCCCTAACCCCTAACAATATCCCTAACCCAAACCATAACCCCTAATAATAACCCTAACCCAAACCATAAACCCCAACCCCTAACAATAACCCTAACCTAAACCATAACCCCAACCATTACCATAACCCAAATCATAACCCCTAACCCCTAACAATAACCCTAACCCAAAACCTAACCCAAAACCTAACCCAAAACCTAACCCAAAACCTAACCCAAAACCTAACCCAAAACCTAACCCAAAACCTAACCCAAAACCTAACCCAAAACCTAACCCAAAACCTAACCCAAAACCTAACCCAAAACCTAACCCAAACCATAACCATAACCCCAACCATAACCATAACCCAAACCATAACCCCTAACAATAACCCTAACCCAAACCATAACCCCAACCCCTAACAATAACCCTAACCTAAACCATAACCCCAACCATAACCATAACCCAAACCATAACCATAACCCAAAACATAACCCCTAACTCCTAACAATAACCCTAAACCAAACCATAACCCCAACCCCTAACAATAACCCTAACCCAAACCATAACCCCAACCATAAACAAAACCCAAACCATAACCCCAACCATAACCTTAACCATAACCGTAAACCAAACCATAACCCCTTAACCCTAACAATAACCCTAACACAAACTATTACCCCAACCCCTAACAATAACCCTAACCCAAACCATAATCCCATCCATAACAGTAACCCCAACAATAACCATAACCAAAACCATAACCCCTAACCCCTAAAAATAACGCTAACCCAAACCATAACCCCAACCATAACCTTAACCATAACCGTAAACCAAATCATAACCCCTAAACCCTAACAATAATCCTAACAAAAACTATTACCCCAACCCCTAACAAAAACCCTAACCCAAACCATTATCCCATCCATAACCATAACCCCAACAATAACCATAACCCAAACCATAACCCCTAACCACTAAAAATAACGCTAACCCAAACCATAACCCCAACCATAACCTTAACCATAACCGTAAACCAAACCATAACCCCTAAACCCTAACAATAACCCTAACACAAACCATAACCCCAACCCCTAACAATAACTCTAACCCAAACCATAACCATAACCCTAACAGTAACCATAACCCAAACCATAACCCCTAACAATAACCCTAACCCAAACCATAACCCCAACCAAAAACAATAACCCTAACCCAACCCATAACCATAACCCAAAACATAACCCCTAGCAATAACCCTAACCCAAACCATAACCCCAACCCCTAACAATAACCCTAACCCAAACCATAACCCCAACCCCTAACAATAACCCTAACCCGAACCATAACCCCAACCATAACCAAAACCCAAACCATAACCCCTTATCCCTTACAATATTCCTAACCCAAACCATAACCCCAACCCCTAACAATAACCCTAACCTAAACCATAACCCCAACCATAACCAGATTCCCAACCATAAACATAACCCAAACCATAACCATAACCCCAACCATAACCATAACCCAAACCATAACCATAACCCCAACCATAACTATAACCCAAACCATAACCCCTAACAATAACCCTAACCCAAACCATAACCCCAACCCCTAACAATAACCCTAACCTAAACCATAACCCCAACCATAACCATAACCATAACCCAAAACATAACCCCTAACTCCCAACATTAACCCTAAACCAAACCATAACTCCAACCCCTAACAATAACCCTAACCCAAACCATAACCCCAACCATAACCAAAACCCAAACCATAACCCCTAATCCCTTAAGATAACCCTAACCCAAACCATAACCCCAACCCCAAACAATAACCCTAACCTAAACCATAACCCCAACCATAACCCAAACCATAACCCCTAACTTCTAACAATAACCCTAACCCAAACCCCTAACAAGAACCCTAACCCAAACCATAATCCCATCCATAGCCATAACCCCAACCATAACCATAACCCAAACCGTAACCCCAAACCCCTAACAATAACCCTAACCCAAACCATAACCCGAACCCAAACCATAACCCAAACCATAACCCTAACCCAAACCATAACCCTAACCCAAACCATAACCCAAACCATAACCCAAACCATAACCCAAACCATAACCCAAACCATAACCCTAACCCAAACCATAACCCAAACCATAACCCAAACCATAACCCTAACCCACACCATAACCCCAACCATAACCAGATTCCCAACCATAACCAGATTCCCAACCATAACCATAACCCCAACCAAAACCATATTCCCAACCATAGCCATAACCCCAACCATAACCCCAACCATAACCATAACCATAACCCCAACCATAACCCCAACCATAACCAGATTCCCAACCATAACCAGATTCCCAACCATAACCATAACCCCAACCAAAACCATATTCCCAACCATAGCCATAACCCCAACCATAACCCCAACCATAACCATAACCACAACCCCAACCATAACCCCAACCATAACCTCAACCATAACCCAAACCATAACCCCTAACCCAAAACAATATCCTTAACCCAAACCATAACCCCTTACAATAACCCTAACCCAAACCATAACCCCAACCATAACCATAACCCAAACTATAACCATAACCATAACACCCAACCCCCAACAATAACCCTAACCCAAACCATAATCCCATCCATAACCATAACCCCAACAATAACCATAACCCAAACCATAACCCCTAAATCCTAAAAATAACGCTAACCCAAACCATAACCCCAACCATAACCCCAACCATAACCCCAACCATAACCTTAACCATAACCGTAAACCAAACCATAACGCCTAAACCCTAACAATAACCCTAACAAAAACTATTACCCAAACCCCTAACAATAACCCTAACCCAAACCACAATCCCATCCATAACAGTAACCCCAACAATAACCATAACCCAAACCATAACCCCTAACCCCTAAAAATAACGCTAACCCAAACCATAACCCCAACCATAACCTTAACCATAACCGTAAACCAAACCATAACCCCTAAACCCTAACAATAACCCTAACACAAACTATTACCCCAACCCCTAACAATAACCCTAACCCAAACCATTATCCCATCCATAACCATAACCCCAACAATAACCATAACCCAAACCATAACCCCTAACCCCTAAAAATAACACTAACCCAAACCATAACACCAACCATAACCTTAACAATAACCATAAACCAAACCATAACCCCTAAACCCTAACAATAACCCTAACACAAACTATTACCCCAACGCCTAACAATAACCCTAACCCAAACCATAACCCCAACGCCAAACAATAACCTTAACCCAAACCATAACCCCAACCCCTAACAATAAACCTAACCTAAACCATAACCCTAACCATAACCCCAACCATAACCTTAACAATAACCATAAACCAAACCATAACCCCTAAACCCTAACAATAACCCTAACACAAACTATTACCCCAACGCCTAACAATAACCCTAACCCAAACCATAACCCCAACGCCAAACAATAACCTTAACCCAAACCATAACCCCAACCCCTAACAATAAACCTAACCTAAACCATAACCCTAACCATAACCCCAACCTTAACCCAAACCATAACCCCAACCCCGAACAATAAACCTAACCTAAACCATAACCCTAACCATAAACCCAACCATAACCATAAACCAAACCATCACCATAACCCAAACCATCACCATAACCCCTAACAATAACCCTAACCCTAACCCAAACCATAACCCCAACCCCTAACAATAACTCTAACCCAAACCATAACCATAACAGTAACCATAACCCAAACCATAACCCCTAACAATAACCCTAACCCAAACCATAACCCCAACCACAAACAATAACCTAACCCAACCCATAACCCCAACCACAAACAATAACCTAACCCAACCCATAACCCCAACCACAAACAATAACCTAACCCAACCCGTAACCATAACCCAAAACATAACCCCTAGCAATAACCCTAACCCAAACCATAACCCCAACCCCTAACAATAACCCTAACCTAAACCATAACCCCAACCATAACCATAACCATAACCCAAAACATAACCCCTAACTCCCAACATTAACCCTAAACCAAACCATAACTCCAACCCCTAACAATAACCCTAACCCAAACCATAACCCCAACCATAACCAAAACCCAAACCATAACGCCTAATCCCTTAAGATAACCCTAACCCAAACCATAACCCCAACCCCTAACAATAACCCTAACCTAAACCATAACCCCAACCATAACCCCAACCATAACCCAAACCATAACCCCTAACTTCTAACAATAACCCTAACCCAAACCCCTAACAAGAACCCTAACCCAAACCATAATCCCATCCATAGCCATAACCCCAACCATAACCATAACCCAAACCATAACCCAAACCATAACCCAAACCATAACCCAAACCATAACCCAAACCATAACCCAAACCATAACCCAAACCATAACCCTAACCCAAACCATACCCCAACCATAACCAGATTCCCAACCATAACCATAACCCACACCAAAATCATATTCCCAACCATGGCCATAACCCCAACCATAACCCCAACCATAACCATAACCATAACCCCAACCATAACCCCAAGCATAACCCCAACCCTAACCCAAACCATAACCCCTAACCCAAAACAATATCCCTAACCCAAACCATAACCCCTTACAATAACCCTAACCCAAACCATAACCCCAACCATAACCATAACCCAAACCATAACCATAACCCAAACCATAACACCCAACCCCCAACAATAACCCAAACCATAATCCCATCCATAACCATAACCCCAACAATAACCATAACCCAAACCATAACCCCTAAATCCTAAAAATAACGCTAACCCAAACCATAACCCCAACCATAACCCCAACCATAACCCCAACCATAACCTTAACAATAACCATAAACCAAACCATAACCCCTAAACCCTAACAATAACCCTAACACAAACTATTACCCCAACGCCTAACAATAACCCTAACCCAAACCATAACCCCAACGCCAAACAATAACCTTAACCCAAACCATAACCCCAACCCCTAACAATAAACCTAACCTAAACCATAACCCTAACCATAACCCCAACCTTAACCCAAACCATAACCCCAACCCCGAACAATAAACCTAACCTAAACCATAACCCTAACCATAAACCCAACCATAACCATAAACCAAACCATCACCATAACCCAAACCATCACCATAACCCCTAACAATAACCCTAACCCTAACCCAAACCATAACCCCAACCCCTAACAATAACTCTAACCCAAACCATAACCATAACAGTAACCATAACCCAAACCATAACCCCTAACAATAACCCTAACCCAAACCATAACCCCAACCACAAACAATAACCTAACCCAACCCATAACCCCAACCACAAACAATAACCTAACCCAACCCATAACCCCAACCACAAACAATAACCTAACCCAACCCGTAACCATAACCCAAAACATAACCCCTAGCAATAACCCTAACCCAAACCATAACCCCAACCCCTAACAATAACCCTAACCTAAACCATAACCCCAACCATAACCATAACCATAACCCAAAACATAACCCCTAACTCCCAACATTAACCCTAAACCAAACCATAACTCCAACCCCTAACAATAACCCTAACCCAAACCATAACCCCAACCATAACCAAAACCCAAACCATAACGCCTAATCCCTTAAGATAACCCTAACCCAAACCATAACCCCAACCCCTAACAATAACCCTAACCTAAACCATAACCCCAACCATAACCCAAACCATAACCCCTAACTTCTAACAATAACCCTAACCCAAACCCCTAACAAGAACCCTAACCCAAACCATAATCCCATCCATAGCCATAACCCCAACCATAACCATAACCCAAACCATAACCCAAACCATAACCCAAACCATAACCCAAACCATAACCCAAACCATAACCCAAACCATAACCCAAACCATAACCCTAACCCAAACCATACCCCAACCATAACCAGATTCCCAACCATAACCATAACCCACACCAAAATCATATTCCCAACCATAGCCATAACCCCAACCATAACCCCAACCATAACCATAACCATAACCCCAACCATAACCCCAAGCATAACCCCAACCCTAACCCAAACCATAACCCCTAACCCAAAACAATATCCCTAACCCAAACCATAACCCCTTACAATAACCCTAACCCAAACCATAACCCCAACCATAACCATAACCCAAACCATAACCATAACCCAAACCATAACACCCAACCCCCAACAATAACCCAAACCATAATCCCATCCATAACCATAACCCCAACAATAACCATAACCCAAACCATAACCCCTAAATCCTAAAAATAACGCTAACCCAAACCATAACCCCAACCATAACCCCAACCATAACCCCAACCATAACCTTAACCATAACCGTAAACCAAACCATAACGCCTAAACCCTAACAATAACCCTAACACAAACTATTACCCCAACCCCTAACAATAACCCTAACCCAAACCATAATCCCATCCATAACAGTAACCCCAACAATAACCATAACCCAAACCATAACCCCTAACCCCTAAAAATAACGCTAACCCAAACCATAACCCCAACCATAACCTTAACCATAACCGTAAACCAAAGCATAACCCCTAAACCCTAACAATAACCCTAACACAAACTATTACCCCAACCCCTAACAATAACCCTAACCCAAACCATTATCCCATCCATAACCATAACCCCAACAATAACCATAACCCAAACCATAACCCCTAACCCCTAAAAATAACACTAACCCAAACCATAACCCCAACCATAACCTTAACAATAACCATAAACCAAACCATAACCCCTAAACCCTAACAATAACCCTAACACAAACTATTACCCCAACGCCTAACAATAACCCTAACCCAAACCATAACCCCAACGCCAAACAATAACCTTAACCCAAACCATTACCCCAACCCCTAACAATAAACCCAACCTAAACCATAACCCTAACCATAACCCCAACCTTAACCCAAACCATAACCCCAACCATAACCTTAACAATAACCATAAACCAAACCATAACCCCTAAACCCTAACAATAACCCTAACACAAACTATTACCCCAACGCCTAACAATAACCCTAACCCAAACCATAACCCCAACGCCAAACAATAACCTTAACCCAAACCATAACCCCAACCCCTAACAATAAACCTAACCTAAACCATAACCCTAACCATAACCCCAACCTTAACCCAAACCATAACCCCAACCCCGAACAATAAACCTAACCTAAACCATAACCCTAACCATAACCAGATTCCCAACCATAACCATAACCCCAACCAAAACCATATTCCCAACCATAGCCATAACTCCAACCATATCCCCAACCATAACCATAACCCTAACCGATAACCCCAACCATAACCCCAACCATAATCTTAACCATAAACCAAACCATAACCCCTTATCCCTTACAATAACCCTAACCCAAACCATAACCCCAACCCCTAACAATAACCCTAACCTAAACCATAACCCCAACCATAACCCAAACCATAACCCCTAACCCCTAACAATAACCCTAACCCAAACCCCTAACAAGAACCCTAACCCAAACCATAACCCCTTATCCCTTACAATAACCCTAACCCAAACCATAACCCCAACCCCTAACAATAACCCTAACCTAAACCATAACCCCAACCATAACATAACCCAAACCATAACCCCTAACCCCTAACAATAACCCTAACCCAAACCCCTAACAAGAACCCTAACCCAAACCATAACCCCTTATCCCTTACAATAACCCTAACCCAAACCATAACCCCTAACCCCTAACAATAACCCTAACACAAACTATTACCCCAACGCCTAACAATAACCCTAACCCAAACCATAACCCCAATGCCAAACAATAACCTTAACCCAAACCATAACCCCAACCACTAACAATAAACCTAACCTAAACCATAACCCTAACCCCAACCATAACCATAAACCAAACCATCACCATAACCCAAACCATCACCATAACCCCTAACAATAACCCGAACCCAAACCATAACCATGACCCTAACAGTAACCATAACCCAAACCATAACCCCTAGCAATAACCCTAACCCAAACCATAACCCCAACCCCTAACAATAACCCTAACCCAAACCATAACCCAAACCATAACCCAAACCATAACCCAAACCATAACCCAAACCATAACCCAAACCATAACCCAAACCATAACCCAAACCATAACCCAAACCATAACCCAAACCATAACCCAAACCATAACCCAAACCATAACCCAAACCATAACCCAAACCATAACCCAAACCATAACCCAAACCATAACCCAAACCATAACCCAAACCATAACCCAAACCATAACCCAAACCATAACCCCAACCCCTAACAATAACCCTAACCCTAACCCAAACCATAACCATAACCCAAACCATAACCCCTAACAATAACCCTAACCCAAACCATAACCCCAACCACAAACAATAACCCTAACCCAACCCATAACCATAACCATAACCCAAAACATAACCCCTAGCAATAACCCTAACCAAAACCATAACCCCAACCCCTAACAATAACGCTAACCCAAACCATAACCCAAACCATAACCCAAACCATAACCCAAACCATAACCCCAACCCCTAACAATAACCCTAACCTAAACCATAACCATAACCCTAACCCAAACCATAACCCCAACCATAACCAGATTCCCAACCATAAACATAACCCGAACCAAAACCATATTCCCAACCATAGCCATAACCCCAACCATAACCCCAACCCTAACCATAACCCTAACCATAACCCCAACCATAACTCCAATCATAACCCAAACCATAACCCCAACCATAACCCCAACCATAACCCAAACCATAACCCCAACCCCTAACAATAACCCTAACCCAAACCATAACCCCTAACCCCTAACAATATCCCTAACCCAAACCATAACCCCTAATAATAACCCTAACCCAAACCATAAACCCCAACCCCTAACAATAACCCTAACCTAAACCATAACCCCAACCATTACCATAACCCAAATCATAACCCCTAACCCCTAACAATAACCCTAACCCAAACCATAACCCCAACCCCTAACAATAACCCTAACCCAAACCCCTAACAAGAACCCTAACCCAAACCATAACCCCTTATCCCTTACAATAACCCTAACCCAAACCATAACCCCAACCCCTAACAATAACCCTAACCTAAACCATAACCCCAACCATAACATAACCCAAACCATAACCCCTAACCCCTAACAATAACCCTAACCCAAACCCCTAACAAGAACCCTAACCCAAACCATAACCCCTTATCCCTTACAATAACCCTAACCCAAACCATAACCCCTAACCCCTAACAATAACCCTAACCCAAACCCCTAACAAGAACCCTAACCCAACCCATAATCCCATCCATAGCCATAACCCAAACCATAACCATAACCCAAACCATAACCATAACCCAAACCATAACCCCCAACCCCTAACAATAACCCTAACCCAAACCATAACCCGAACCCAAACCATAACCCAAACAATAACCCTAACCCAAACCATAACCCTAACCCAAACCATAACCCCAACCATAACCATAACCCAAACCATAACCCCCAAACCATTACCCCCAAACCATAACCTCCAACCCCTAACAATAACCCTAACCCAAACCATAACCCGAACCCAAACCATAACCCAAACCATAACCCAAACCATAACCCAAACCATAACCCAAACCATAACCCAAACCATAACCCAAACCATAACCCAAACCATAACCCAAACCATAACCATAACCCAAACCATAACCCCTAACCCCTAACAATAACCCTAACCCAAACCCCTAACAAGAACCCTAACCCAAACCATAATCCCATCCATAGCCATAACCCCAACCATAACCCAAACCATAACCCCCAACCCCTAACAATAACCCTAACCAAAACCATAACCCGAACCCAAACCATAACCCAAACAATAACCCTAATCCAAACCATAACCCCAACCATAACCATAACCCAAACCATAACCCCCAACCCCTAACAATAACCCTAACCCAAACCATAACCCTAACCCAAATCATAACCATAACCCCAACCCCTAACAATAACCCTAACCCAAACCATAACCATAACCCCTAACAATAACCCTAACCCAAACCATAACCCCAACCCCTAACAAAACCCTAACCTAAACCATAACCCCAACCATAATCATAACCCAAACCATAACCATAACCCAAAACATAACCCCTAACCCCTAACAATACCCCTTAACCAAACCATAACCCCAACCCCTAACAATAACCCTAACCCAAACCCCTAACAAGAACCCTAACCCAAACCATAACCCCTTATCCCTTACAATAACCCTAACCCAAACCATAACCCCAACCCCTAACAATAACCCTAACCTAAACCATAACCCCAACCATAACATAACCCAAACCATAACCCCTAACCCCTAACAATAACCCTAACCCAAACCCCTAACAAGAACCCTAACCCAAACCATAACCCCTTATCCCTTACAATAACCATAACCCAAACCATAACCCCTAACCCCTAACAATAACCCTAACCCAAACCCCTAACAAGAACCCTAACCCAACCCATAATCCCATCCATAGCCATAACCCAAACCATAACCATAACCCAAACCATAACCCCCAACCCCTAACAATAACCCTAACCCAAACCATAACCCGAACCCAAACCATAACCCAAACAATAACCCTAACCATAACCCTAACCATAACCCCAACCATAACCCTAAACCAAACCATCACCATAACCCAAACCATCACCATAACCCCTAACAATAACCCTAACCCAAACCATAACCTCAACCCCTAACAATAACTCTAACCCAAACCATAACCATAACCCTAACAGTAACCATAACCCAAACCATAACCCCTAACAATAACCCTAACCCAAACCATAACCCCAACCACAAACAATAACCCTAACCCAACCCATAACCATAACCATAACCCAAAACATAACCCTTAGCAATGACCCTAACCCAAACCATAACCCTAACCCCTAACAATAACCCTAACCCAAACCATAACCCCAACCCCTAACCCCAACCATAACCCCAACCATAACCCCAACCATAACCCCAACCATAACCCCAACCATAACCCCAACCATAACCCCAACCATAACCCCAACCATAACCCCAACACTTACCCAAACCATAACCCCTAACCCCTAACAATATCCCTAACCCAAACCATAACCCCTAACAATAACCCTAACCCAAACCATAACCCCAACCATAACCATAACCCAAACCATAACCATAACCCAAACCATAACACCCAACCCCCAACAACAACCCTAACCCAAACCATAATTCCATCCATAACCATAACCCCAACCATAACCCCTAACACCTAAAAATAACGCTAACCCAAACCATAACCCCAACCATAACCTTAACCATAACCGTAAACCAAACCATAACCCCTAAACCCTAACAATAACCCTAACACAAACTATTACCCCAACGCCTAACAATAACCCTAACCCAAACCATAACCCCAATGCCAAACAATAACCTTAACCCAAACCATAACCCCAACCACTAACAATAAACCTAACCTAAACCATAACCCTAACCCCAACCATAACCATAAACCAAACCATCACCATAACCCAAACCATCACCATAACCCCTAACAATAACCCGAACCCAAACCATAACCCCAACCCCTAACAATAACTCTAACCCAAACCATAACCATGACCCTAACAGTAACCATAACCCAAACCATAACCCCTAGCAATAACCCTAACCCAAACCATAACCCCAACCCCTAACAATAACCCTAACCCAAACCATAACCCAAACCATAACCCAAACCATAACCCAAACCATAACCCAAACCATAACCCAAACCATAACCCAAACCATAACCCAAACCATAACCCAAACCATAACCCAAACCATAACCCAAACCATAACCCAAACCATAACCCAAACCATAACCCAAACCATAACCCAAACCATAACCCAAACCATAACCCAAACCATAACCCAAACCATAACCCAAACCATAACCCAAACCATAACCCAAACCATAACCCAAACCATAACCCAAACCATAACCCAAACCATAACCCAAACCATAACCCCAACCCCTAACAATAACCCTAACCCTAACCCAAACCATAACCATAACCCAAACCATAACCCCTAACAATAACCCTAACCCAAACCATAACCCCAACCACAAACAATAACCCTTACCCAACCCATAACCATAACCATAACCCAAAACATAACCCCTAGCAATAACCCTAACCAAAACCATAACCCCAACCCCTAACAATAACGCTAACCCAAACCATAACCCAAACCATAACCCAAACCATAACCCCAACCCCTAACAATAACCCTAACCTAAACCATAACCATAACCCTAACCCAAACCATAACCCCAACCATAACCAGATTCCCAACCATAAACATAACCCGAACCAAAACCATATTCCCAACCATAGCCATAACCCCAACCATAACCCCAACCCTAACCATAACCCTAACCATAACCCCAACCATAACTCCAATCATAACCCAAACCATAACCCCAACCATAACCCCAACCATAACCCCAACCATAACCCAAACCATAACCCCAACCCCTAACAATAACCCTAACCCAAACCATAACCCCTAACCCCTAACAATATCCCTAACCCAAACCATAACACCTAATAATAACCCTAACCCAAACCATAAACCCCAACCCCTAACAATAACCCTAACCTAAACCATAACCCCAACCATTACCATAACCCAAATCATAACCCCTAACCCCTAACAATAACCCTAACCCAAACCATAACCCCAACCCCTAACAATAACCCTAACCCAAAACCTAACCCAAAACCTAACCCAAAACCTAACCCAAAACCTAACCCAAAACCTAACCCAAAACCTAACCCAAAACCTAACCCAAAACCTAACCCAAACCATAACCATAACCCCAACCATAACCATAACCCAAACCATAACCCCTAACAATAACCCTAACCTAAACCATAACCCCAACCATAACCATAACCCAAACCATAACCATAACCCAAAACATAACCCCTAACTCCTAACAATAACCCTAAACCAAACCATAACCCCAACCCCTAACAATAACCCTAACCCAAACCATAACCCCAACCATAAACAAAACCCAAACCATAACCCCAACCATAAACAAAACCCAAACCATAACCCCAACCATAACCTTAACCATAACCGTAAACCAAACCATAACCCCTTAACCCTAACAATAACCCTAACACAAACTATTACCCCAACCCCTAACAATAACCCTAACCCAAACCATAATCCCATCCATAACAGTAACCCCAACAATAACCATAACCGAAACCATAACCCCTAACCCCTAACCCCTAAAAATAACGCTAACCCAAACCATAACCCCAACCATAACCTTAACCATAACCGTAAACCAAATCATAACCCCTAAACCCTAACAATAATCCTAACAAAAACTATTACCCCAACCCCTAACAAAAACCCTAACCCAAACCATTATCCCATCCATAACCATAACCCCAACAATAACCATAACCCAAACCATAACCCCTAATCACTAAAAATAACGCTAACCCAAACCATAACCCCAACCATAACCTTAACCATAACCGTAAACCAAACCATAACCCCTAAACCCTAACAATAACTCTAACACAAACCATAACCCCAACCCCTAACAATAACTCTAACCCAAACCATAACCATAACCCTAACAGTAACCATAACCCAAACCATAACCCCTAACAATAACCCTAACCCAAACCATAACCCCAACCAAAAACAATAACCCTAACCCAACCCATAACCATAACCATAACCCAAAACATAACCCCTAGCAATAACCCTAACCCAAACCATAACCCCAACCCCTAACAATAACCCTAACCCAAACCATAACCCCAACCCCTAACAATAACCCTAACCCGAACCATAACCCCAACCATAACCAAAACCCAAACCATAACCCCTTATCCCTTACAATATTCCTAACCCAAACCATAACCCCAACCCTTAACAATAACCCTAACCTAAACCATAACCCCAACCATAACCAGATTCCCAACCATAAACATAACCCAAACCATAACCATAACCCCAACCATAACCATAACCCCAACCATAACCATAACCCAAACCATAACCACAACCCCAACCATAACCATAACCCAAACCATAACCCCTAACAATAACCCTAACCCAAACCATAACCCCAACCCCTAACAATAACCCTAACCTAAAACATAACCCCAACCATAACCATAACCATAACCCAAAACATAACCCCTAACTCCCAACATTAACCCTAAACCAAACCATAACTCCAACCCCTAACAATAACCCTAACCCAAACCATAACCCCAACCACAAACAATAACCCTAACCCAACCCATAACCATAACCCAAAACATAACCCTTAGCAATGACCCTAACCCAAACCATAACCCTAACCCCTAACAATAACCCTAACCCAAACCATAACCCCAACCCCTAACCCCAACCATAACCCCAACCATAACCCCAACCATAACCCCAACCATAACCCCAACCATAACCCCAACACTTACCCAAACCATAACCCCTAACCCCTAACAATATCCCTAACCCAAACCATAACCCCTAACAATAACCCTAACCCAAACCATAACCCCAACCATAACCATAACCCAAACCATAACCATAACCCAAACCATAACCATAACCCAAACTATAACACCCAACCCCCAACAACAACCCTAACCCAAACCATAATTCCATCCATAACCATAACCCCAACCATAACCCCTAACACCTAAAAATAACGCTAACCCAAACCATAACCCCAACCATAACCTTAACCATAACCGTAAACCAAACCATAACCCCTAAACCCTAACAATAACCCTAACACAAACTATTACCCCAACGCCTAACAATAACCCTAACCCAAACCATAACCCCAATGCCAAACAATAACCTTAACCCAAACCATAACCCCAACCACTAACAATAAACCTAACCTAAACCATAACCCTAACCCCAACCATAACCATAAACCAAACCATCACCATAACCCAAACCATCACCATAACCCCTAACAATAACCCAAACCCAAACCATAACCCCAACCCCTAACAATAACTCTAACCCAAACCATAACCATGACCCTAACAGTAACCATAACCCAAACCATAACCCCTAGCAATAACCCTAACCCAAACCATAACCCCAACCCCTAACAATAACCCTAACCCAAACCATAACCCAAACCATAACCCAAACCATAACCCAAACCATAACCCAAACCATAACCCAAACCATAACCCAAACCATAACCCACACCATAACCCAAACCATAACCCAAACCATAACCCAAACCATAACCCAAACCATAACCCAAACCATAACCCAAACCATAACCCAAACCATAACCCAAACCATAACCCAAACCATAACCCAAACCATAACCCAAACCATAACCCAAACCATAACCCAAACCATAACCCAAACCATAACCCAAACCATAACCCAAACCATAACCCAAACCATAACCCAAACCATAACCCAAACCATAACCCAAACCATAACCCAAACCATAACCCAAACCATAACCCCAACCCCTAACAATAACCCTAACCCTAACCCAAACCATAACCATAACCCAAATCATAACCCCTAACAATAACCCTAACCCAAACCATAACCCCAACCACAAACAATAACCCTAACCCAACCCATAACCATAACCATAACCCAAAACATAACCCCTAGCAATAACCCTAACCAAAACCATAACCCCAACCCCTAACAATAACGCTAACCCAAACCATAACCCAAACCATAACCCCAACCCCTAACAATAACCCTAACCTAAACCATAACCATAACCCTAACCCAAACCATAACCCCAACCATAACCAGATTCCCAACCATAAACATAACCCGAACCAAAACCATATTCCCAACCATAGCCATAACCCCAACCATAACCCCAACCCTAACCATAACCCTAACCATAACCCCAACCATAACTCCAATCATAACCCAAACCATAACCCCAACCATAACCCCAACCATAACCCCAACCATAACCCAAACCATAACCCCAACCCCTAACAATAACCCTAACCCAAACCATAACCCCTAACCCCTAACAATATCCCTAACCCAAACCATAACCCCTAATAATAACCCTAACCCAAACCATAAACCCCAACCCCTAACAATAACCCTAACCTAAACCATAACCCCAACCATTACCATAACCCAAATCATAACCCCTAACCCCTAACAATAACCCTAACCCAAACCATAACCCCAACCCCTAACAATAACCCTAACCCAAAACCTAACCCAAAACCTAACCCAAAACCTAACCCAAAACCTAACCCAAAACCTAACCCAAAACCTAACCCAAAACCTAACCCAAAACCTAACCCAAAACCTAACCCAAAACCTAACCCAAACCATAACCATAACCCCAACCATAACCATAACCCAAACCATAACCCCCAACAATAACCCTAACCCAAACCATAACCCCAACCCCTAACAATAACCCTAACCTAAACCATAACCCCAACCATAACCATAACCCAAACCATAACCATAACCCAAAACATAACCCCTAACTCCTAACAATAACCCTAAACCAAACCATAACCCCAACCCCTAACAATAACCCTAACCCAAACCATAACCCCAACCATAAACAAAACCCAAACCATAACCCAAACCATAACCCCAACCATAACCTTAACCATAACCGTAAACCAAACCATAACCCCTTAACCCTAACAATAACCCTAACACAAACTATTACCCCAACCCCTAACAATAACCCTAACCCAAACCATAATCCCATCCATAACAGTAACCCCAACAATAACCATAACCGAAACCATAACCCCTAACCCCTAAAAATAACGCTAACCCAAACCATAACCCCAACCATAACCTTAACCATAACCGTAAACCAAATCATAACCCCTAAACCCTAACAATAATCCTAACAAAAACTATTACCCCAACCCCTAACAAAAACCCTAACCCAAACCATTATCCCATCCATAACCATAACCCCAACAATAACCATAACCCAAACCATAACCCCTAATCACTAAAAATAACGCTAACCCAAACCATAACCCCAACCATAACCTTAACCATAACCGTAAACCAAACCATAACCCCTAAACCCTAACAATAACCCTAACACAAACCATAACCCCAACCCCTAACAATAACTCTAACCCAAACCATAACCATAACCCTAACAGTAACCATAACCCAAACCATAACCCCTAACAATAACCCTAACCCAAACCATAACCCCAACCAAAAACAATAACCCTAACCCAACCCATAACCATAACCATAACCCAAAACATAACCCCTAGCAATAACCCTAACCCAAACCATAACCCCAACCCCTAACAATAACCCTAACCCAAACCATAACCCCAACCCCTAACAATAACCCTAACCCGAACCATAACCCCAACCATAACCAAAACCCAAACCATAACCCCTTATCCCTTACAATATTCCTAACCCAAACCATAACCCCAACCCTTAACAATAACCCTAACCTAAACCATAACCCCAACCATAACCAGATTCCCAACCATAAACATAACCCAAACCATAACCATAACCCCAACCATAACCATAACCCCAACCATAACCATAACCCAAACCATAACCATAACCATAACCCCAACCATAACCATAACCCAAACCATAACCCCTAACAATAACCCTAACCCAAACCATAACCCCAACCCCTAACAATAACCCTAACCTAAAACATAACCCCAACCATAACCATAACCATAACCCAAAACATAACCCCTAACTCCCAACATTAACCCTAAACCAAACCATAACCCCAACGCCAAACAATAACCTTAACCCAAACCATAACCCCAACCCCTAACAATAAACCTAACCTAAACCATAACCCTAACCATAATCCCAACCTTAACCCAAACCATAACCCCAACCCCGAACAATAAACCTAACCTAAACCATAACCCTAACCATAACCCCAACCATAACCATAAACCAAACCATCACCATAACCCAAACCATCACCATAACCCCTAACAATAACCCTAACCCTAACCCAAACCATAACCCCAACCCCTAACAATAACTCTAACCCAAACCATAACCATAACAGTAACCATAACCCAAACCATAACCCCTAACAATAACCCTAACCCAAACCATAACCCCAACCACAAACAATAACCTAACCCAACCCATAACCATAACCATAACCCAAAACATAACCCCTAGCAATAACCCTAACCCAAACCATAACCCCAACCCCTAACAATAACCCTAACCCAAACCATAACCCCAACCCCTGACAATAACCCTAACCCGAACCATAACCCCAACCATAACCAAAACCCAAACCATAACCCCTTATCCCTTACAATATTCCTAACCCAAACCACAACCCCAACCCCTAACAATAACCCTAACCTAAACCATAACCCCAACCATAACCAGATTCCCGACCATAAACATAACCCCAACCAAAACCATATTCCCAACCATAGCCATAACCCCAACCCCAACCCTAACCATAACCCTAACCATAACCCTAACCATAACCCCAACCATAACTCCAACCATAACCCCAACCATAACCCCAACCATAACCCAAACCATAACCCCAACCATAACCCAAACCATAACCCCAACCCCTAACAATAACCCTAACCCAAACCATAACCCCAACCATAAACAAAACCCAAACCATAACCCCTAATCCCTTAAAATAACCCTAACCCAAACCATAACCCCAACCCCTAACAATAACCCTAACCTAAACCATAACCCCAACCATAACCCAAACCATAACCCCTAACTTCTAACAATAACCCTAACCAAAACCCCTAACAAAAACCCTAACCCAAACCATAATCCCATCCATAGCCATAACCCCAACCATAACCATTACCCAAACCATAACCCCAAACCCCTAACAATAACCCTAACCCAAACCATAACCCGAACCCAAACCATAACCCAAACCATAACCCAAACCATAACCCAAACCATAACCCTAACCCAAACCCAAACCATAACCCTAACCCAAACCATAACCCTAACCCAAACCATAACCCCAACCATAACCAGATTCCCAACCATAACCATAACCCCAACCAAAACCATATTCCCAACCATAATCATAACCCCAACCATGACCCCAACCATAACCCCAAACATAACCCCAACCATAACCATAACCCTAACCATAACCCCAACCATAACCAGATTCCCAACCATAACCATAACCCCAACCAAAACCATATTCCCAACCATAGCCATAACCGCAACCATAACCCCAACCATAACCCCAACCATAACCCCAACCAGAACCATAACCCTAACCATAACCCCAACCACAACCCCAACAATAACCATAACCCAAACCATAACCCCTAACCCCTAAAAATAACACTAACCCAAACCATAACCCCAACCATAACCTTAACAATAACCATAAACCAAACCATAACCCCTAAACCCTAACAATAACCCTAACACAAACTATTACCCCAACGCCTAACAATAACCCTAACCCAAACCATAACCCCAACGCCAAACAATAACCTTAACCCAAACCATTACCCCAACCCCTAACAATAAACCCAACCTAAACCATAACCCTAACCATAACCCCAACCTTAACCCAAACCATAACCCCAACCATAACCTTAACAATAACCATAAACCAAACCATAACCCCTAAACCCTAACAATAACCCTAACACAAACTATTACCCCAACGCCTAACAATAACCCTAACCCAAACCATAACCCCAACGCCAAACAATAACCTTAACCCAAACCATAACCCCAACCCCTAACAATAAACCTAACCTAAACCATAACCCTAACCATAACCCCAACCTTAACCCAAACCATAACCCCAACCCCGAACAATAAACCTAACCTAAACCATAACCCTAACCATAACCCCAACCATAACCAGATTCCCAACCATAACCATAACCCCAACCAAAACCATATTCCCAACCATAGCCATAACTCCAACCATATCCCCAACCATAACCATAACCCTAACCGATAACCCCAACCATAACCCCAACCATAATCTTAACCATAAACCAAACCATAACCCCTTATCCCTTACAATAACCCTAACCCAAACCATAACCCCAACCCCTAACAATAACCCTAACCTAAACCATAACCCCAACCATAACCCAAACCATAACCCCTAACCCCTAACAATAACCCTAACCCAAACCCCTAACAAGAACCCTAACCCAAACCATAACCCCTTATCCCTTACAATAACCCTAACCCAAACCATAACCCCAACCCCTAACAATAACCCTAACCTAAACCATAACCCCAACCATAACATAACCCAAACCATAACCCCTAACCCCTAACAATAACCCTAACCCAAACCCCTAACAAGAACCCTAACCCAAACCATAACCCCTTATCCCTTACAATAACCCTAACCCAAACCATATCCCATAACCCCTTATCCCTTACAATAACCCTAACCCAAACCATAACCCCTAACCCCTAACAAAAACCCTAACCCAAACCCCTAACAAGAACCCTAACCCAACCCATAATCCCATCCATAGCCATAACCCAAACCATAACCATAACCCAAACCATAACCCCCAACCCCTAACAATAACCCTAACCCAAACCATAACCCGAACCCAAACCATAACCCAAACAATAACCCTAACCCAAACCATAACCCTAACCCAAACCATAACCCCAACCATAACCATAACCCAAACCATAACCTCCAAACCATAACCCCCAAACCATAACCTCCAACCCTTAACAATAACCCTAACCCAAACCATAACCCGAACCCAAACCATAACCCAAACCATAACCCAAACCATAACCCAAACCATAACCCAAACCATAACCCCTAACCCCTAAAAATAACCCTAACCCAAACCCCTAACAAGAACCCTAACCCAAACCATAATCCCATCCATAGCCATAACCCCAACCATAACCCAAACCATAACCCCCAACCCCTAACAATAACCCTAACCCAAACCATAACCCGAACCCAAACCATAACCCAAACAATAACCCTAACCCAAACCATAACCCCAACCATAACCATAACCCAAACCATAACCCCCAACCCCTAACAATAACCCTAACCCAAACCATAACCCGAACCCAAACCATAACCCAAACCATAACCCAAACCATAACCCAAACCATAACCCCAACCATAACCAAAACCCAAACCATAACGCCTAATCCCTTAAGATAACCCTAACCCAAACCATAACCCCAACCCCTAACAATAACCCTAACCTAAACCATAACCCCAACCATAACCCAAACCATAACCCCTAACTTCTAACAATAACCCTAACCCAAACCCCTAACAAGAACCCTAACCCAAACCATAATCCCATCCATAGCCATAACCCCAACCATAACCATAACCCAAACCATAACCCAAACCATAACCCAAACCATAACCCAAACCATAACCCAAACCATAACCCAAACCATAACCCTAACCCAAACCATACCCCAACCATAACCAGATTCCCAACCATAACCATAACCCACACCAAAATCATATTCCCAACCATAGCCATAACCCCAACCATAACCCCAACCATAACCATAACCATAACCCCAACCATAACCCCAAGCATAACCCCAACCCTAACCCAAACCATAACCCCTAACCCAAAACAATATCCCTAACCCAAACCATAACCCCTTACAATAACCCTAACCCAAACCATAACCCCAACCATAACCATAACCCAAACCATAACCATAACCCAAACCATAACACCCAACCCCCAACAATAACCCAAACCATAATCCCATCCATAACCATAACCCCAACAATAACCATAACCCAAACCATAACCCCTAAATCCTAAAAATAACGCTAACCCAAACCATAACCCCAACCATAACCCCAACCATAACCCCAACCATAACCTTAACAATAACCATAAACCAAACCATAACCCCTAAACCCTAACAATAACCCTAACACAAACTATTACCCCAACGCCTAACAATAACCCTAACCCAAACCATAACCCCAACGCCAAACAATAACCTTAACCCAAACCATAACCCCAACCCCTAACAATAAACCTAACCTAAACCATAACCCTAACCATAACCCCAACCTTAACCCAAACCATAACCCCAACCCCGAACAATAAACCTAACCTAAACCATAACCCTAACCATAAACCCAACCATAACCATAAACCAAACCATCACCATAACCCAAACCATCACCATAACCCCTAACAATAACCCTAACCCTAACCAAAACCATAACCCCAACCCCTAACAATAACTCTAACCCAAACCATAACCATAACAGTAACCATAACCCAAACCATAACCCCTAACAATAACCCTAACCCAAACCATAACCCCAACCACAAACAATAACCTAACCCAACCCATAACCCCAACCACAAACAATAACCTAACCCAACCCATAACCCCAACCACAAACAATAACCTAACCCAACCCGTAACCATAACCCCAACCACAAACAATAA
Source organism: Stigmatopora nigra (assembly GCF_051989575.1). Taxonomy (NCBI): domain Eukaryota; kingdom Metazoa; phylum Chordata; class Actinopteri; order Syngnathiformes; family Syngnathidae; genus Stigmatopora; species Stigmatopora nigra. The sequence goes on from NW_027551603.1 coordinate 3,385,123, forward strand.
CCTAACCCAACCCATAACCCCAACCACAAACAATAACCTAACCCAACCCGTAACCATAACCCAAAACATAACCCCTAGCAATAACCCTAACCCAAACCATAACCCCAACCCCTAACAATAACCCTAACCTAAACCATAACCCCAACCATAACCATAACCATAACCCAAAACATAACCCCTAACTCCCAACATTAACCCTAAACCAAACCATAACTCCAACCCCTAACAATAACCCTAACCCAAACCATAACCCCAACCATAACCAAAACCCAAACCATAACGCCTAATCCCTTAAGATAACCCTAACCCAAACCATAACCCCAACCCCTAACAATAACCCTAACCTAAACCATAACCCCAACCATAACCCAAACCATAACCCCTAACTTCTAACAATAACCCTAACCAAAACCCCTAACAAAAACCCTAACCCAAACCATAATCCCATCCATAGCCATAACCCCAACCATAACCATTACCCAAACCATAACCCCAAACCCCTAACAATAACCCTAACCCAAACCATAACCCGAACCCAAACCATAACCCAAACCATAACCCAAACCATAACCCAAACCATAACCCTAACCCAAACCCAAACCATAACCCTAACCCAAACCATAACCCTAACCCAAACCATAACCCCAACCATAACCAGATTCCCAACCATAACCATAACCCCAACCAAAACCATATTCCCAACCATAATCATAACCCCAACCATGACCCCAACCATAACCCCAAACATAACCCCAACCATAACCATAACCCTAACCATAACCCCAACCATAACCAGATTCCCAACCATAACCATAACCCCAACCAAAGCCATATTCCCAACCATAGCCATAACCGCAACCATAACCCCAACCATAACCCCAACCATAACCCCAACCAGAACCATAACCCTAACCATAACCCCAACCACAACCCCAACAATAACCATAACCCAAACCATAACCCCTAACCCCTAAAAATAACACTAACCCAAACCATAACCCCAACCATAACCTTAACAATAACCATAAACCAAACCATAACCCCTAAACCCTAACAATAACCCTAACACAAACTATTACCCCAACGCCTAACAATAACCCTAACCCAAACCATAACCCCAACGCCAAACAATAACCTTAACCCAAACCATTACCCCAACCCCTAACAATAAACCCAACCTAAACCATAACCCTAACCATAACCCCAACCTTAACCCAAACCATAACCCCAACCATAACCTTAACAATAACCATAAACCAAACCATAACCCCTAAACCCTAACAATAACCCTAACACAAACTATTACCCCAACGCCTAACAATAACCCTAACCCAAACCATAACCCCAACGCCAAACAATAACCTTAACCCAAACCATAACCCCAACCCCTAACAATAAACCTAACCTAAACCATAACCCTAACCATAACCCCAACCTTAACCCAAACCATAACCCCAACCCCGAACAATAAACCTAACCTAAACCATAACCCTAACCATAACCCCAACCATAACCAGATTCCCAACCATAACCATAACCCCAACCAAAACCATATTCCCAACCATAGCCATAACTCCAACCATATCCCCAACCATAACCATAACCCTAACCGATAACCCCAACCATAACCCCAACCATAATCTTAACCATAAACCAAACCATAACCCCTTATCCCTTACAATAACCCTAACCCAAACCATAACCCCAACCCCTAACAATAACCCTAACCTAAACCATAACCCCAACCATAACCCAAACCATAACCCCTAACCCCTAACAATAACCCTAACCCAAACCCCTAACAAGAACCCTAACCCAAACCATAACCCCTTATCCCTTACAATAACCCTAACCCAAACCATAACCCCAACCCCTAACAATAACCCTAACCTAAACCATAACCCCAACCATAACATAACCCAAACCATAACCCCTAACCCCTAACAATAACCCTAACCCAAACCCCTAACAAGAACCCTAACCCAAACCATAACCCCTTATCCCTTACAATAACCCTAACCCAAACCATATCCCATAACCCCTTATCCCTTACAATAACCCTAACCCAAACCATAACCCCTAACCCCTAACAAAAACCCTAACCCAAACCCCTAACAAGAACCCTAACCCAACCCATAATCCCATCCATAGCCATAACCCAAACCATAACCATAACCCAAACCATAACCCCCAACCCCTAACAATAACCCTAACCCAAACCATAACCCGAACCCAAACCATAACCCAAACAATAACCCTAACCCAAACCATAACCCTAACCCAAACCATAACCCCAACCATAACCATAACCCAAACCATAACCTCCAAACCATAACCCCCAAACCATAACCTCCAACCCTTAACAATAACCCTAACCCAAACCATAACCCGAACCCAAACCATAACCCAAACCATAACCCAAACCATAACCCCTAACCCCTAAAAATAACCCTAACCCAAACCCCTAACAAGAACCCTAACCCAAACCATAATCCCATCCATAGCCATAACCCCAACCATAACCCAAACCATAACCCCCAACCCCTAACAATAACCCTAACCCAAACCATAACCCGAACCCAAACCATAACCCAAACAATAACCCTAACCCAAACCATAACCCCAACCATAACCATAACCCAAACCATAACCCCCAACCCCTAACAATAACCCTAACCCAAACCATAACCCGAACCCAAACCATAACCCAAACCATAACCCAAACCATAACCCAAACCATAACCCCAACCATAACCAAAACCCAAACCATAACGCCTAATCCCTTAAGATAACCCTAACCCAAACCATAACCCCAACCCCTAACAATAACCCTAACCTAAACCATAACCCCAACCATAACCCAAACCATAACCCCTAACTTCTAACAATAACCCTAACCCAAACCCCTAACAAGAACCCTAACCCAAACCATAATCCCATCCATAGCCATAACCCCAACCATAACCATAACCCAAACCATAACCCAAACCATAACCCAAACCATAACCCAAACCATAACCCAAACCATAACCCAAACCATAACCCAAACCATAACCCAAACCATAACCCAAACCATAACCCAAACCATAACCCAAACCATAACCCTAACCCAAACCATACCCCAACCATAACCAGATTCCCAACCATAACCATAACCCACACCAAAATCATATTCCCAACCATAGCCATAACCCCAACCATAACCCCAACCATAACCATAACCATAACCCCAACCATAACCCCAAGCATAACCCCAACCCTAACCCAAACCATAACCCCTAACCCAAAACAATATCCCTAACCCAAACCATAACCCCTTACAATAACCCTAACCCAAACCATAACCCCAACCATAACCATAACCCAAACCATAACCATAACCCAAACCATAACACCCAACCCCCAACAATAACCCAAACCATAATCCCATCCATAACCATAACCCCAACAATAACCATAACCCAAACCATAACCCCTAAATCCTAAAAATAACGCTAACCCAAACCATAACCCCAACCATAACCCCAACCATAACCCCAACCATAACCCCAACCATAACCTTAACAATAACCATAAACCAAACCATAACCCCTAAACCCTAACAATAACCCTAACACAAACTATTACCCCAACGCCTAACAATAACCCTAACCCAAACCATAACCCCAACGCCAAACAATAACCTTAACCCAAACCATAACCCCAACCCCTAACAATAAACCTAACCTAAACCATAACCCTAACCATAACCCCAACCTTAACCCAAACCATAACCCCAACCCCGAACAATAAACCTAACCTAAACCATAACCCTAACCATAAACCCAACCATAACCATAAACCAAACCATCACCATAACCCAAACCATCACCATAACCCCTAACAATAACCCTAACCCTAACCCAAACCATAACCCCAACCCCTAACAATAACTCTAACCCAAACCATAACCATAACAGTAACCATAACCCAAACCATAACCCCTAACAATAACCCTAACCCAAACCATAACCCCAACCACAAACAATAACCTAACCCAACCCATAACCCCAACCACAAACAATAACCTAACCCAACCCATAACCCCAACCACAAACAATAACCTAACCCAACCCGTAACCATAACCCAAAACATAACCCCTAGCAATAACCCTAACCCAAACCATAACCCCAACCCCTAACAATAACCCTAACCTAAACCATAACCCCAACCATAACCATAACCATAACCCAAAACATAACCCCTAACTCCCAACATTAACCCTAAACCAAACCATAACTCCAACCCCTAACAATAACCCTAACCCAAACCATAACCCCAACCATAACCAAAACCCAAACCATAACGCCTAATCCCTTAAGATAACCCTAACCCAAACCATAACCCCAACCCCTAACAATAACCCTAACCTAAACCATAACCCCAACCATAACCCAAACCATAACCCCTAACTTCTAACAATAACCCTAACCCAAACCCCTAACAAGAACCCTAACCCAAACCATAATCCCATCCATAGCCATAACCCCAACCATAACCATAACCCAAACCATAACCCAAACCATAACCCAAACCATAACCCAAACCATAACCCAAACCATAACCCAAACCATAACCCAAACCATAACCCAAACCATAACCCAAACCATAACCCTAACCCAAACCATACCCCAACCATAACCAGATTCCCAACCATAACCATAACCCACACCAAAATCATATTCCCAACCATAGCCATAACCCCAACCATAACCCCAACCATAACCATAACCATAACCCCAACCATAACCCCAAGCATAACCCCAACCCTAACCCAAACCATAACCCCTAACCCAAAACAATATCCCTAACCCAAACCATAACCCCTTACAATAACCCTAACCCAAACCATAACCCCAACCATAACCATAACCCAAACCATAACCATAACCCAAACCATAACACCCAACCCCCAACAATAACCCAAACCATAATCCCATCCATAACCATAACCCCAACAATAACCATAACCCAAACCATAACCCCTAAATCCTAAAAATAACGCTAACCCAAACCATAACCCCAACCATAACCCCAACCATAACCCCAACCATAACCTTAACCATAACCGTAAACCAAACCATAACGCCTAAACCCTAACAATAACCCTAACACAAACTATTACCCCAACCCCTAACAATAACCCTAACCCAAACCATAATCCCATCCATAACAGTAACCCCAACAATAACCATAACCCAAACCATAACCCCTAACCCCTAAAAATAACGCTAACCCAAACCATAACCCCAACCATAACCTTAACCATAACCGTAAACCAAAGCATAACCCCTAAACCCTAACAATAACCCTAACACAAACTATTACCCCAACCCCTAACAATAACCCTAACCCAAACCATTATCCCATCCATAACCATAACCCCAACAATAACCATAACCCAAACCATAACCCCTAACCCCTAAAAATAACACTAACCCAAACCATAACCCCAACCATAACCTTAACAATAACCATAAACCAAACCATAACCCCTAAACCCTAACAATAACCCTAACACAAACTATTACCCCAACGCCTAACAATAACCCTAACCCAAACCATAACCCCAACGCCAAACAATAACCTTAACCCAAACCATTACCCCAACCCCTAACAATAAACCCAACCTAAACCATAACCCTAACCATAACCCCAACCTTAACCCAAACCATAACCCCAACCATAACCTTAACAATAACCATAAACCAAACCATAACCCCTAAACCCTAACAATAACCCTAACACAAACTATTACCCCAACGCCTAACAATAACCCTAACCCAAACCATAACCCCAACGCCAAACAATAACCTTAACCCAAACCATAACCCCAACCCCTAACAATAAACCTAACCTAAACCATAACCCTAACCATAACCCCAACCTTAACCCAAACCATAACCCCAACCCCGAACAATAAACCTAACCTAAACCATAACCCTAACCATAACCCCAACCATAACCAGATTCCCAACCATAACCATAACCCCAACCAAAACCATATTCCCAACCATAGCCATAACTCCAACCATATCCCCAACCATAACCATAACCCTAACCGATAACCCCAACCATAACCCCAACCATAATCTTAACCATAAACCAAACCATAACCCCTTATCCCTTACAATAACCCTAACCCAAACCATAACCCCAACCCCTAACAATAACCCTAACCTAAACCATAACCCCAACCATAACCCAAACCATAACCCCTAACCCCTAACAATAACCCTAACCCAAACCCCTAACAAGAACCCTAACCCAAACCATAACCCCTTATCCCTTACAATAACCCTAACCCAAACCATAACCCCAACCCCTAACAATAACCCTAACCTAAACCATAACCCCAACCATAACATAACCCAAACCATAACCCCTAACCCCTAACAATAACCCTAACCCAAACCCCTAACAAGAACCCTAACCCAAACCATAACCCCTTATCCCTTACAATAACCCTAACCCAAACCATATCCCATAACCCCTTATCCCTTACAATAACCCTAACCCAAACCATAACCCCTAACCCCTAACAAAAACCCTAACCCAAACCCCTAACAAGAACCCTAACCCAACCCATAATCCCATCCATAGCCATAACCCAAACCATAACCATAACCCAAACCATAACCCCCAACCCCTAACAATAACCCTAACCCAAACCATAACCCGAACCCAAACCATAACCCAAACAATAACCCTAACCCAAACCATAACCCTAACCCAAACCATAACCCCAACCATAACCATAACCCAAACCATAACCTCCAAACCATAACCCCCAAACCATAACCTCCAACCCTTAACAATAACCCTAACCCAAACCATAACCCGAACCCAAACCATAACCCAAACCATAACCCAAACCATAACCCAAACCATAACCCAAACCATAACCCCTAACCCCTAAAAATAACCCTAACCCAAACCCCTAACAAGAACCCTAACCCAAACCATAATCCCATCCATAGCCATAACCATAACCCAAACCATAACCCCCAACCCCTAACAATAACCCTAACCCAAACCATAACCCGAACCCAAACCATAACCCAAACAATAACCCTAACCCAAACCATAACCCCAACCATAACCATAACCCAAACCATAACCCCCAACCCCTAACAATAACCCTAACCCAAACCATAACCCGAACCCAAACCATAACCCAAACCATAACCCAAACCATAACCCAAACCATAACCCCAACCATAACCAAAACCCAAACCATAACGCCTAATCCCTTAAGATAACCCTAACCCAAACCATAACCCCAACCCCTAACAATAACCCTAACCTAAACCATAACCCCAACCATAACCCAAACCATAACCCCTAACTTCTAACAATAACCCTAACCCAAACCCCTAACAAGAACCCTAACCCAAACCATAATCCCATCCATAGCCATAACCCCAACCATAACCATAACCCAAACCATAACCCAAACCATAACCCAAACCATAACCCAAACCATAACCCAAACCATAACCCAAACCATAACCCAAACCATAACCCTAACCCAAACCATACCCCAACCATAACCAGATTCCCAACCATAACCATAACCCACACCAAAATCATATTCCCAACCATAGCCATAACCCCAACCATAACCCCAACCATAACCATAACCATAACCCCAACCATAACCCCAAGCATAACCCCAACCCTAACCCAAACCATAACCCCTAACCCAAAACAATATCCCTAACCCAAACCATAACCCCTTACAATAACCCTAACCCAAACCATAACCCCAACCATAACCATAACCCAAACCATAACCATAACCCAAACCATAACACCCAACCCCCAACAATAACCCAAACCATAATCCCATCCATAACCATAACCCCAACAATAACCATAACCCAAACCATAACCCCTAAATCCTAAAAATAACGCTAACCCAAACCATAACCCCAACCATAACCCCAACCATAACCCCAACCATAACCTTAACAATAACCATAAACCAAACCATAACCCCTAAACCCTAACAATAACCCTAACACAAACTATTACCCCAACGCCTAACAATAACCCTAACCCAAACCATAACCCCAACGCCAAACAATAACCTTAACCCAAACCATAACCCCAACCCCTAACAATAAACCTAACCTAAACCATAACCCTAACCATAACCCCAACCTTAACCCAAACCATAACCCCAACCCCGAACAATAAACCTAACCTAAACCATAACCCTAACCATAAACCCAACCATAACCATAAACCAAACCATCACCATAACCCAAACCATCACCATAACCCCTAACAATAACCCTAACCCTAACCCAAACCATAACCCCAACCCCTAACAATAACTCTAACCCAAACCATAACCATAACAGTAACCATAACCCAAACCATAACCCCTAACAATAACCCTAACCCAAACCATAACCCCAACCACAAACAATAACCTAACCCAACCCATAACCCCAACCACAAACAATAACCTAACCCAACCCATAACCCCAACCACAAACAATAACCTAACCCAACCCGTAACCATAACCCAAAACATAACCCCTAGCAATAACCCTAACCCAAACCATAACCCCAACCCCTAACAATAACCCTAACCTAAACCATAACCCCAACCATAACCATAACCATAACCCAAAACATAACCCCTAACTCCCAACATTAACCCTAAACCAAACCATAACTCCAACCCCTAACAATAACCCTAACCCAAACCATAACCCCAACCATAACCAAAACCCAAACCATAACGCCTAATCCCTTAAGATAACCCTAACCCAAACCATAACCCCAACCCCTAACAATAACCCTAACCTAAACCATAACCCCAACCATAACCCAAACCATAACCCCTAACTTCTAACAATAACCCTAACCCAAACCCCTAACAAGAACCCTAACCCAAACCATAATCCCATCCATAGCCATAACCCCAACCATAACCATAACCCAAACCATAACCCAAACCATAACCCAAACCATAACCCAAACCATAACCCAAACCATAACCCAAACCATAACCCAAACCATAACCCTAACCCAAACCATACCCCAACCATAACCAGATTCCCAACCATAACCATAACCCACACCAAAATCATATTCCCAACCATAGCCATAACCCCAACCATAACCCCAACCATAACCATAACCATAACCCCAACCATAACCCCAAGCATAACCCCAACCCTAACCCAAACCATAACCCCTAACCCAAAACAATATCCCTAACCCAAACCATAACCCCTTACAATAACCCTAACCCAAACCATAACCCCAACCATAACCATAACCCAAACCATAACCATAACCCAAACCATAACACCCAACCCCCAACAATAACCCAAACCATAATCCCATCCATAACCATAACCCCAACAATAACCATAACCCAAACCATAACCCCTAAATCCTAAAAATAACGCTAACCCAAACCATAACCCCAACCATAACCCCAACCATAACCCCAACCATAACCCCAACCATAACCTTAACCATAACCGTAAACCAAACCATAACGCCTAAACCCTAACAATAACCCTAACACAAACTATTACCCCAACCCCTAACAATAACCCTAACCCAAACCATAATCCCATCCATAACAGTAACCCCAACAATAACCATAACCCAAACCATAACCCCTAACCCCTAAAAATAACGCTAACCCAAACCATAACCCCAACCATAACCTTAACCATAACCGTAAACCAAAGCATAACCCCTAAACCCTAACAATAACCCTAACACAAACTATTACCCCAACCCCTAACAATAACCCTAACCCAAACCATAATCCCATCCATAACAGTAACCCCAACAATAACCATAACCCAAACCATAACCCCTAACCCCTAAAAATAACGCTAACCCAAACCATAACCCCAACCATAACCTTAACCATAACCGTAAACCAAAGCATAACCCCTAAACCCTAACAATAACCCTAACACAAACTATTACCCCAACCCCTAACAATAACCCTAACCCAAACCATTATCCCATCCATAACCATAACCCCAACAATAACCATAACCCAAACCATAACCCCTAACCCCTAAAAATAACACTAACCCAAACCATAACCCCAACCATAACCTTAACAATAACCATAAACCAAACCATAACCCCTAAACCCTAACAATAACCCTAACACAAACTATTACCCCAACGCCTAACAATAACCCTAACCCAAACCATAACCCCAACGCCAAACAATAACCTTAACCCAAACCATTACCCCAACCCCTAACAATAAACCCAACCTAAACCATAACCCTAACCATAACCCCAACCTTAACCCAAACCATAACCCCAACCATAACCTTAACAATAACCATAAACCAAACCATAACCCCTAAACCCTAACAATAACCCTAACACAAACTATTACCCCAACGCCTAACAATAACCCTAACCCAAACCATAACCCCAACGCCAAACAATAACCTTAACCCAAACCATAACCCCAACCCCTAACAATAAACCTAACCTAAACCATAACCCTAACCATAACCCCAACCTTAACCCAAACCATAACCCCAACCCCGAACAATAAACCTAACCTAAACCATAACCCTAACCATAACCCCAACCATAACCAGATTCCCAACCATAACCATAACCCCAACCAAAACCATATTCCCAACCATAGCCATAACTCCAACCATATCCCCAACCATAACCATAACCCTAACCGATAACCCCAACCATAACCCCAACCATAATCTTAACCATAAACCAAACCATAACCCCTTATCCCTTACAATAACCCTAACCCAAACCATAACCCCAACCCCTAACAATAACCCTAACCTAAACCATAACCCCAACCATAACATAACCCAAACCATAACCCCTAACCCCTAACAATAACCCTAACCCAAACCCCTAACAAGAACCCTAACCCAAACCATAACCCCTTATCCCTTACAATAACCCTAACCCAAACCATATCCCATAACCCCTTATCCCTTACAATAACCCTAACCCAAACCATAACCCCTAACCCCTAACAAAAACCCTAACCCAAACCCCTAACAAGAACCCTAACCCAACCCATAATCCCATCCATAGCCATAACCCAAACCATAACCATAACCCAAACCATAACCCCCAACCCCTAACAATAACCCTAACCCAAACCATAACCCGAACCCAAACCATAACCCAAACAATAACCCTAACCCAAACCATAACCCTAACCCAAACCATAACCCCAACCATAACCATAACCCAAACCATAACCTCCAAACCATAACCCCCAAACCATAACCTCCAACCCTTAACAATAACCCTAACCCAAACCATAACCCGAACCCAAACCATAACCCAAACCATAACCCAAACCATAACCCAAACCATAACCCAAACCATAACCCAAACCATAACCCCTAACCCCTAAAAATAACCCTAACCCAAACCCCTAACAAGAACCCTAACCCAAACCATAATCCCATCCATAGCCATAACCCCAACCATAACCCAAACCATAACCCCCAACCCCTAACAATAACCCTAACCCAAACCATAACCCGAACCCAAACCATAACCCAAACAATAACCCTAACCCAAACCATAACCCCAACCATAACCATAACCCAAACCATAACCCCCAACCCCTAACAATAACCCTAACCCAAACCATAACCCGAACCCAAACCATAACCCAAACCATAACCCAAACCATAACCCAAACCATAACCCAAACCATAACCCCAACCATAACCAAAACCCAAACCATAACGCCTAATCCCTTAAGATAACCCTAACCCAAACCATAACCCCAACCCCTAACAATAACCCTAACCTAAACCATAACCCCAACCATAACCCAAACCATAACCCCTAACTTCTAACAATAACCCTAACCCAAACCCCTAACAAGAACCCTAACCCAAACCATAATCCCATCCATAGCCATAACCCCAACCATAACCATAACCCAAACCATAACCCAAACCATAACCCAAACCATAACCCAAACCATAACCCAAACCATAACCCAAACCATAACCCAAACCATAACCCAAACCATAACCCTAACCCAAACCATACCCCAACCATAACCAGATTCCCAACCATAACCATAACCCACACCAAAATCATATTCCCAACCATAGCCATAACCCCAACCATAACCCCAACCATAACCATAACCATAACCCCAACCATAACCCCAAGCATAACCCCAACCCTAACCCAAACCATAACCCCTAACCCAAAACAATATCCCTAACCCAAACCATAACCCCTTACAATAACCCTAACCCAAACCATAACCCCAACCATAACCATAACCCAAACCATAACCATAACCCAAACCATAACACCCAACCCCCAACAATAACCCAAACCATAATCCCATCCATAACCATAACCCCAACAATAACCATAACCCAAACCATAACCCCTAAATCCTAAAAATAACGCTAACCCAAACCATAACCCCAACCATAACCCCAACCATAACCCCAACCATAACCTTAACAATAACCATAAACCAAACCATAACCCCTAAACCCTAACAATAACCCTAACACAAACTATTACCCCAACGCCTAACAATAACCCTAACCCAAACCATAACCCCAACGCCAAACAATAACCTTAACCCAAACCATAACCCCAACCCCTAACAATAAACCTAACCTAAACCATAACCCTAACCATAACCCCAACCTTAACCCAAACCATAACCCCAACCCCGAACAATAAACCTAACCTAAACCATAACCCTAACCATAAACCCAACCATAACCATAAACCAAACCATCACCATAACCCAAACCATCACCATAACCCCTAACAATAACCCTAACCCTAACCCAAACCATAACCCCAACCCCTAACAATAACTCTAACCCAAACCATAACCATAACAGTAACCATAACCCAAACCATAACCCCTAACAATAACCCTAACCCAAACCATAACCCCAACCACAAACAATAACCTAACCCAACCCATAACCCCAACCACAAACAATAACCTAACCCAACCCATAACCCCAACCACAAACAATAACCTAACCCAACCCGTAACCATAACCCAAAACATAACCCCTAGCAATAACCCTAACCCAAACCATAACCCCAACCCCTAACAATAACCCTAACCTAAACCATAACCCCAACCATAACCATAACCATAACCCAAAACATAACCCCTAACTCCCAACATTAACCCTAAACCAAACCATAACTCCAACCCCTAACAATAACCCTAACCCAAACCATAACCCCAACCATAACCAAAACCCAAACCATAACGCCTAATCCCTTAAGATAACCCTAACCCAAACCATAACCCCAACCCCTAACAATAACCCTAACCTAAACCATAACCCCAACCATAACCCAAACCATAACCCCTAACTTCTAACAATAACCCTAACCCAAACCCCTAACAAGAACCCTAACCCAAACCATAATCCCATCCATAGCCATAACCCCAACCATAACCATAACCCAAACCATAACCCAAACCATAACCCAAACCATAACCCAAACCATAACCCAAACCATAACCCAAACCATAACCCAAACCATAACCCTAACCCAAACCATACCCCAACCATAACCAGATTCCCAACCATAACCATAACCCACACCAAAATCATATTCCCAACCATAGCCATAACCCCAACCATAACCCCAACCATAACCATAACCATAACCCCAACCATAACCCCAAGCATAACCCCAACCCTAACCCAAACCATAACCCCTAACCCAAAACAATATCCCTAACCCAAACCATAACCCCTTACAATAACCCTAACCCAAACCATAACCCCAACCATAACCATAACCCAAACCATAACCATAACCCAAACCATAACACCCAACCCCCAACAATAACCCAAACCATAATCCCATCCATAACCATAACCCCAACAATAACCATAACCCAAACCATAACCCCTAAATCCTAAAAATAACGCTAACCCAAACCATAACCCCAACCATAACCCCAACCATAACCCCAACCATAACCCCAACCATAACCTTAACCATAACCGTAAACCAAACCATAACGCCTAAACCCTAACAATAACCCTAACACAAACTATTACCCCAACCCCTAACAATAACCCTAACCCAAACCATAATCCCATCCATAACAGTAACCCCAACAATAACCATAACCCAAACCATAACCCCTAACCCCTAAAAATAACGCTAACCCAAACCATAACCCCAACCATAACCTTAACCATAACCGTAAACCAAAGCATAACCCCTAAACCCTAACAATAACCCTAACACAAACTATTACCCCAACCCCTAACAATAACCCTAACCCAAACCATTATCCCATCCATAACCATAACCCCAACAATAACCATAACCCAAACCATAACCCCTAACCCCTAAAAATAACACTAACCCAAACCATAACCCCAACCATAACCTTAACAATAACCATAAACCAAACCATAACCCCTAAACCCTAACAATAACCCTAACACAAACTATTACCCCAACGCCTAACAATAACCCTAACCCAAACCATAACCCCAACGCCAAACAATAACCTTAACCCAAACCATTACCCCAACCCCTAACAATAAACCCAACCTAAACCATAACCCTAACCATAACCCCAACCTTAACCCAAACCATAACCCCAACCATAACCTTAACAATAACCATAAACCAAACCATAACCCCTAAACCCTAACAATAACCCTAACACAAACTATTACCCCAACGCCTAACAATAACCCTAACCCAAACCATAACCCCAACGCCAAACAATAACCTTAACCCAAACCATAACCCCAACCCCTAACAATAAACCTAACCTAAACCATAACCCTAACCATAACCCCAACCTTAACCCAAACCATAACCCCAACCCCGAACAATAAACCTAACCTAAACCATAACCCTAACCATAACCAGATTCCCAACCATAACCATAACCCCAACCAAAACCATATTCCCAACCATAGCCATAACTCCAACCATATCCCCAACCATAACCATAACCCTAACCGATAACCCCAACCATAACCCCAACCATAATCTTAACCATAAACCAAACCATAACCCCTTATCCCTTACAATAACCCTAACCCAAACCATAACCCCAACCCCTAACAATAACCCTAACCTAAACCATAACCCCAACCATAACCCAAACCATAACCCCTAACCCCTAACAATAACCCTAACCCAAACCCCTAACAAGAACCCTAACCCAAACCATAACCCCTTATCCCTTACAATAACCCTAACCCAAACCATAACCCCAACCCCTAACAATAACCCTAACCTAAACCATAACCCCAACCATAACATAACCCAAACCATAACCCCTAACCCCTAACAATAACCCTAACCCAAACCCCTAACAAGAACCCTAACCCAAACCATAACCCCTTATCCCTTACAATAACCCTAACCCAAACCATAACCCCTAACCCCTAACAATAACCCTAACACAAACTATTACCCCAACGCCTAACAATAACCCTAACCCAAACCATAACCCCAATGCCAAACAATAACCTTAACCCAAACCATAACCCCAACCACTAACAATAAACCTAACCTAAACCATAACCCTAACCCCAACCATAACCATAAACCAAACCATCACCATAACCCAAACCATCACCATAACCCCTAACAATAACCCGAACCCAAACCATAACCCCAACCCCTAACAATAACTCTAACCCAAACCATAACCATGACCCTAACAGTAACCATAACCCAAACCATAACCCCTAGCAATAACCCTAACCCAAACCATAACCCCAACCCCTAACAATAACCCTAACCCAAACCATAACCCAAACCATAACCCAAACCATAACCCAAACCATAACCCAAACCATAACCCAAACCATAACCCAAACCATAACCCACACCATAACCCAAACCATAACCCAAACCATAACCCAAACCATAACCCAAACCATAACCCAAACCATAACCCAAACCATAACCCAAACCATAACCCAAACCATAACCCAAACCATAACCCAAACCATAACCCAAACCATAACCCAAACCATAACCCAAACCATAACCCAAACCATAACCCAAACCATAACCCAAACCATAACCCAAACCATAACCCAAACCATAACCCAAACCATAACCCAAACCATAACCCAAACCATAACCCCAACCCCTAACAATAACCCTAACCCTAACCCAAACCATAACCATAACCCAAATCATAACCCCTAACAATAACCCTAACCCAAACCATAACCCCAACCACAAACAATAACCCTAACCCAACCCATAACCATAACCATAACCCAAAACATAACCCCTAGCAATAACCCTAACCAAAACCATAACCCCAACCCCTAACAATAACGCTAACCCAAACCATAACCCAAACCATAACCCCAACCCCTAACAATAACCCTAACCTAAACCATAACCATAACCCTAACCCAAACCATAACCCCAACCATAACCAGATTCCCAACCATAAACATAACCCGAACCAAAACCATATTCCCAACCATAGCCATAACCCCAACCATAACCCCAACCCTAACCATAACCCTAACCATAACCCCAACCATAACTCCAATCATAACCCAAACCATAACCCCAACCATAACCCCAACCATAACCCCAACCATAACCCAAACCATAACCCCAACCCCTAACAATAACCCTAACCCAAACCATAACCCCTAACCCCTAACAATATCCCTAACCCAAACCATAACCCCTAATAATAACCCTAACCCAAACCATAAACCCCAACCCCTAACAATAACCCTAACCTAAACCATAACCCCAACCATTACCATAACCCAAATCATAACCCCTAACCCCTAACAATAACCCTAACCCAAACCATAACCCCAACCCCTAACAATAACCCTAACCCAAAACCTAACCCAAAACCTAACCCAAAACCTAACCCAAAACCTAACCCAAAACCTAACCCAAAACCTAACCCAAAACCTAACCCAAAACCTAACCCAAAACCTAACCCAAAACCTAACCCAAACCATAACCATAACCCCAACCATAACCATAACCCAAACCATAACCCCCAACAATAACCCTAACCCAAACCATAACCCCAACCCCTAACAATAACCCTAACCTAAACCATAACCCCAACCATAACCATAACCCAAACCATAACCATAACCCAAAACATAACCCCTAACTCCTAACAATAACCCTAAACCAAACCATAACCCCAACCCCTAACAATAACCCTAACCCAAACCATAACCCCAACCATAAACAAAACCCAAACCATAACCCAAACCATAACCCCAACCATAACCTTAACCATAACCGTAAACCAAACCATAACCCCTTAACCCTAACAATAACCCTAACACAAACTATTACCCCAACCCCTAACAATAACCCTAACCCAAACCATAATCCCATCCATAACAGTAACCCCAACAATAACCATAACCGAAACCATAACCCCTAACCCCTAAAAATAACGCTAACCCAAACCATAACCCCAACCATAACCTTAACCATAACCGTAAACCAAATCATAACCCCTAAACCCTAACAATAATCCTAACAAAAACTATTACCCCAACCCCTAACAAAAACCCTAACCCAAACCATTATCCCATCCATAACCATAACCCCAACAATAACCATAACCCAAACCATAACCCCTAATCACTAAAAATAACGCTAACCCAAACCATAACCCCAACCATAACCTTAACCATAACCGTAAACCAAACCATAACCCCTAAACCCTAACAATAACCCTAACACAAACCATAACCCCAACCCCTAACAATAACTCTAACCCAAACCATAACCATAACCCTAACAGTAACCATAACCCAAACCATAACCCCTAACAATAACCCTAACCCAAACCATAACCCCAACCAAAAACAATAACCCTAACCCAACCCATAACCATAACCATAACCCAAAACATAACCCCTAGCAATAACCCTAACCCAAACCATAACCCCAACCCCTAACAATAACCCTAACCCAAACCATAACCCCAACCCCTAACAATAACCCTAACCCAAACCATAACCCCAACCCCTAACAATAACCCTAACCCGAACCATAACCCCAACCATAACCAAAACCCAAACCATAACCCCTTATCCCTTACAATATTCCTAACCCAAACCATAACCCCAACCCTTAACAATAACCCTAACCTAAACCATAACCCCAACCATAACCAGATTCCCAACCATAAACATAACCCAAACCATAACCATAACCCCAACCATAACCATAACCCCAACCATAACCATAACCCAAACCATAACCATAACCATAACCCCAACCATAACCATAACCCAAACCATAACCCCTAACAATAACCCTAACCCAAACCATAACCCCAACCCCTAACAATAACCCTAACCTAAAACATAACCCCAACCATAACCATAACCATAACCCAAAACATAACCCCTAACTCCCAACATTAACCCTAAACCAAACCATAACCCCAACGCCAAACAATAACCTTAACCCAAACCATAACCCCAACCCCTAACAATAAACCTAACCTAAACCATAACCCTAACCATAATCCCAACCTTAACCCAAACCATAACCCCAACCCCGAACAATAAACCTAACCTAAACCATAACCCTAACCATAACCCCAACCATAACCATAAACCAAACCATCACCATAACCCAAACCATCACCATAACCCCTAACAATAACCCTAACCCTAACCCAAACCATAACCCCAACCCCTAACAATAACTCTAACCCAAACCATAACCATAACAGTAACCATAACCCAAACCATAACCCCTAACAATAACCCTAACCCAAACCATAACCCCAACCACAAACAATAACCTAACCCAACCCATAACCATAACCATAACCCAAAACATAACCCCTAGCAATAACCCTAACCCAAACCATAACCCCAACCCCTAACAATAACCCTAACCCAAACCATAACCCCAACCCCTGACAATAACCCTAACCCGAACCATAACCCCAACCATAACCAAAACCCAAACCATAACCCCTTATCCCTTACAATATTCCTAACCCAAACCACAACCCCAACCCCTAACAATAACCCTAACCTAAACCATAACCCCAACCATAACCAGATTCCCGACCATAAACATAACCCCAACCAAAACCATATTCCCAACCATAGCCATAACCCCAACCCCAACCCTAACCATAACCCTAACCATAACCCTAACCATAACCCCAACCATAACTCCAACCATAACCCCAACCATAACCCCAACCATAACCCAAACCATAACCCCAACCATAACCCAAACCATAACCCCAACCCCTAACAATAACCCTAACCCAAACCATAACCCCAACCATAAACAAAACCCAAACCATAACCCCTAATCCCTTAAAATAACCCTAACCCAAACCATAACCCCAACCCCTAACAATAACCCTAACCTAAACCATAACCCCAACCATAACCCAAACCATAACCCCTAACTTCTAACAATAACCCTAACCAAAACCCCTAACAAAAACCCTAACCCAAACCATAATCCCATCCATAGCCATAACCCCAACCATAACCATTACCCAAACCATAACCCCAAACCCCTAACAATAACCCTAACCCAAACCATAACCCGAACCCAAACCATAACCCAAACCATAACCCAAACCATAACCCAAACCATAACCCTAACCCAAACCCAAACCATAACCCTAACCCAAACCATAACCCTAACCCAAACCATAACCCCAACCATAACCAGATTCCCAACCATAACCATAACCCCAACCAAAACCATATTCCCAACCATAATCATAACCCCAACCATGACCCCAACCATAACCCCAAACATAACCCCAACCATAACCATAACCCTAACCATAACCCCAACCATAACCAGATTCCCAACCATAACCATAACCCCAACCAAAACCATATTCCCAACCATAGCCATAACCGCAACCATAACCCCAACCATAACCCCAACCATAACCCCAACCAGAACCATAACCCTAACCATAACCCCAACCACAACCCCAACAATAACCATAACCCAAACCATAACCCCTAACCCCTAAAAATAACACTAACCCAAACCATAACCCCAACCATAACCTTAACAATAACCATAAACCAAACCATAACCCCTAAACCCTAACAATAACCCTAACACAAACTATTACCCCAACGCCTAACAATAACCCTAACCCAAACCATAACCCCAACGCCAAACAATAACCTTAACCCAAACCATTACCCCAACCCCTAACAATAAACCCAACCTAAACCATAACCCTAACCATAACCCCAACCTTAACCCAAACCATAACCCCAACCATAACCTTAACAATAACCATAAACCAAACCATAACCCCTAAACCCTAACAATAACCCTAACACAAACTATTACCCCAACGCCTAACAATAACCCTAACCCAAACCATAACCCCAACGCCAAACAATAACCTTAACCCAAACCATAACCCCAACCCCTAACAATAAACCTAACCTAAACCATAACCCTAACCATAACCCCAACCTTAACCCAAACCATAACCCCAACCCCGAACAATAAACCTAACCTAAACCATAACCCTAACCATAACCCCAACCATAACCAGATTCCCAACCATAACCATAACCCCAACCAAAACCATATTCCCAACCATAGCCATAACTCCAACCATATCCCCAACCATAACCATAACCCTAACCGATAACCCCAACCATAACCCCAACCATAATCTTAACCATAAACCAAACCATAACCCCTTATCCCTTACAATAACCCTAACCCAAACCATAACCCCAACCCCTAACAATAACCCTAACCTAAACCATAACCCCAACCATAACCCAAACCATAACCCCTAACCCCTAACAATAACCCTAACCCAAACCCCTAACAAGAACCCTAACCCAAACCATAACCCCTTATCCCTTACAATAACCCTAACCCAAACCATAACCCCAACCCCTAACAATAACCCTAACCTAAACCATAACCCCAACCATAACATAACCCAAACCATAACCCCTAACCCCTAACAATAACCCTAACCCAAACCCCTAACAAGAACCCTAACCCAAACCATAACCCCTTATCCCTTACAATAACCCTAACCCAAACCATATCCCATAACCCCTTATCCCTTACAATAACCCTAACCCAAACCATAACCCCTAACCCCTAACAAAAACCCTAACCCAAACCCCTAACAAGAACCCTAACCCAACCCATAATCCCATCCATAGCCATAACCCAAACCATAACCATAACCCAAACCATAACCCCCAACCCCTAACAATAACCCTAACCCAAACCATAACCCGAACCCAAACCATAACCCAAACAATAACCCTAACCCAAACCATAACCCTAACCCAAACCATAACCCCAACCATAACCATAACCCAAACCATAACCTCCAAACCATAACCCCCAAACCATAACCTCCAACCCTTAACAATAACCCTAACCCAAACCATAACCCGAACCCAAACCATAACCCAAACCATAACCCAAACCATAACCCAAACCATAACCCAAACCATAACCCCTAACCCCTAAAAATAACCCTAACCCAAACCCCTAACAAGAACCCTAACCCAAACCATAATCCCATCCATAGCCATAACCCCAACCATAACCCAAACCATAACCCCCAACCCCTAACAATAACCCTAACCCAAACCATAACCCGAACCCAAACCATAACCCAAACAATAACCCTAACCCAAACCATAACCCCAACCATAACCATAACCCAAACCATAACCCCCAACCCCTAACAATAACCCTAACCCAAACCATAACCCGAACCCAAACCATAACCCAAACCATAACCCAAACCATAACCCAAACCATAACCCCAACCATAACCAAAACCCAAACCATAACGCCTAATCCCTTAAGATAACCCTAACCCAAACCATAACCCCAACCCCTAACAATAACCCTAACCTAAACCATAACCCCAACCATAACCCAAACCATAACCCCTAACTTCTAACAATAACCCTAACCCAAACCCCTAACAAGAACCCTAACCCAAACCATAATCCCATCCATAGCCATAACCCCAACCATAACCATAACCCAAACCATAACCCAAACCATAACCCAAACCATAACCCAAACCATAACCCAAACCATAACCCAAACCATAACCCTAACCCAAACCATACCCCAACCATAACCAGATTCCCAACCATAACCATAACCCACACCAAAATCATATTCCCAACCATAGCCATAACCCCAACCATAACCCCAACCATAACCATAACCATAACCCCAACCATAACCCCAAGCATAACCCCAACCCTAACCCAAACCATAACCCCTAACCCAAAACAATATCCCTAACCCAAACCATAACCCCTTACAATAACCCTAACCCAAACCATAACCCCAACCATAACCATAACCCAAACCATAACCATAACCCAAACCATAACACCCAACCCCCAACAATAACCCAAACCATAATCCCATCCATAACCATAACCCCAACAATAACCATAACCCAAACCATAACCCCTAAATCCTAAAAATAACGCTAACCCAAACCATAACCCCAACCATAACCCCAACCATAACCCCAACCATAACCTTAACAATAACCATAAACCAAACCATAACCCCTAAACCCTAACAATAACCCTAACACAAACTATTACCCCAACGCCTAACAATAACCCTAACCCAAACCATAACCCCAACGCCAAACAATAACCTTAACCCAAACCATAACCCCAACCCCTAACAATAAACCTAACCTAAACCATAACCCTAACCATAACCCCAACCTTAACCCAAACCATAACCCCAACCCCGAACAATAAACCTAACCTAAACCATAACCCTAACCATAAACCCAACCATAACCATAAACCAAACCATCACCATAACCCAAACCATCACCATAACCCCTAACAATAACCCTAACCCTAACCAAAACCATAACCCCAACCCCTAACAATAACTCTAACCCAAACCATAACCATAACAGTAACCATAACCCAAACCATAACCCCTAACAATAACCCTAACCCAAACCATAACCCCAACCACAAACAATAACCTAACCCAACCCATAACCCCAACCACAAACAATAACCTAACCCAACCCATAACCCCAACCACAAACAATAACCTAACCCAACCCGTAACCATAACCCCAACCACAAACAATAACCTAACCCAACCCATAACCCCAACCACAAACAATAACCTAACCCAACCCGTAACCATAACCCAAAACATAACCCCTAGCAATAACCCTAACCCAAACCATAACCCCAACCCCTAACAATAACCCTAACCTAAACCATAACCCCAACCATAACCATAACCATAACCCAAAACATAACCCCTAACTCCCAACATTAACCCTAAACCAAACCATAACTCCAACCCCTAACAATAACCCTAACCCAAACCATAACCCCAACCATAACCAAAACCCAAACCATAACGCCTAATCCCTTAAGATAACCCTAACCCAAACCATAACCCCAACCCCTAACAATAACCCTAACCTAAACCATAACCCCAACCATAACCCAAACCATAACCCCTAACTTCTAACAATAACCCTAACCAAAACCCCTAACAAAAACCCTAACCCAAACCATAATCCCATCCATAGCCATAACCCCAACCATAACCATTACCCAAACCATAACCCCAAACCCCTAACAATAACCCTAACCCAAACCATAACCCGAACCCAAACCATAACCCAAACCATAACCCAAACCATAACCCAAACCATAACCCTAACCCAAACCCAAACCATAACCCTAACCCAAACCATAACCCTAACCCAAACCATAACCCCAACCATAACCAGATTCCCAACCATAACCATAACCCCAACCAAAACCATATTCCCAACCATAATCATAACCCCAACCATGACCCCAACCATAACCCCAAACATAACCCCAACCATAACCATAACCCTAACCATAACCCCAACCATAACCAGATTCCCAACCATAACCATAACCCCAACCAAAACCATATTCCCAACCATAGCCATAACCGCAACCATAACCCCAACCATAACCCCAACCATAACCCCAACCAGAACCATAACCCTAACCATAACCCCAACCACAACCCCAACAATAACCATAACCCAAACCATAACCCCTAACCCCTAAAAATAACACTAACCCAAACCATAACCCCAACCATAACCTTAACAATAACCATAAACCAAACCATAACCCCTAAACCCTAACAATAACCCTAACACAAACTATTACCCCAACGCCTAACAATAACCCTAACCCAAACCATAACCCCAACGCCAAACAATAACCTTAACCCAAACCATTACCCCAACCCCTAACAATAAACCCAACCTAAACCATAACCCTAACCATAACCCCAACCTTAACCCAAACCATAACCCCAACCATAACCTTAACAATAACCATAAACCAAACCATAACCCCTAAACCCTAACAATAACCCTAACACAAACTATTACCCCAACGCCTAACAATAACCCTAACCCAAACCATAACCCCAACGCCAAACAATAACCTTAACCCAAACCATAACCCCAACCCCTAACAATAAACCTAACCTAAACCATAACCCTAACCATAACCCCAACCTTAACCCAAACCATAACCCCAACCCCGAACAATAAACCTAACCTAAACCATAACCCTAACCATAACCCCAACCATAACCAGATTCCCAACCATAACCATAACCCCAACCAAAACCATATTCCCAACCATAGCCATAACTCCAACCATATCCCCAACCATAACCATAACCCTAACCGATAACCCCAACCATAACCCCAACCATAATCTTAACCATAAACCAAACCATAACCCCTTATCCCTTACAATAACCCTAACCCAAACCATAACCCCAACCCCTAACAATAACCCTAACCTAAACCATAACCCCAACCATAACCCAAACCATAACCCCTAACCCCTAACAATAACCCTAACCCAAACCCCTAACAAGAACCCTAACCCAAACCATAACCCCTTATCCCTTACAATAACCCTAACCCAAACCATAACCCCAACCCCTAACAATAACCCTAACCTAAACCATAACCCCAACCATAACATAACCCAAACCATAACCCCTAACCCCTAACAATAACCCTAACCCAAACCCCTAACAAGAACCCTAACCCAAACCATAACCCCTTATCCCTTACAATAACCCTAACCCAAACCATAACCCCTAACCCCTAACAATAACCCTAACACAAACTATTACCCCAACGCCTAACAATAACCCTAACCCAAACCATAACCCCAATGCCAAACAATAACCTTAACCCAAACCATAACCCCAACCACTAACAATAAACCTAACCTAAACCATAACCCTAACCCCAACCATAACCATAAACCAAACCATCACCATAACCCAAACCATCACCATAACCCCTAACAATAACCCGAACCCAAACCATAACCCCAACCCCTAACAATAACTCTAACCCAAACCATAACCATGACCCTAACAGTAACCATAACCCAAACCATAACCCCTAGCAATAACCCTAACCCAAACCATAACCCCAACCCCTAACAATAACCCTAACCCAAACCATAACCCAAACCATAACCCAAACCATAACCCAAACCATAACCCAAACCATAACCCAAACCATAACCCAAACCATAACCCACACCATAACCCAAACCATAACCCAAACCATAACCCAAACCATAACCCAAACCATAACCCAAACCATAACCCAAACCATAACCCAAACCATAACCCAAACCATAACCCAAACCATAACCCAAACCATAACCCAAACCATAACCCAAACCATAACCCAAACCATAACCCAAACCATAACCCAAACCATAACCCAAACCATAACCCAAACCATAACCCAAACCATAACCCAAACCATAACCCAAACCATAACCCAAACCATAACCCAAACCATAACCCCAACCCCTAACAATAACCCTAACCCTAACCCAAACCATAACCATAACCCAAATCATAACCCCTAACAATAACCCTAACCCAAACCATAACCCCAACCACAAACAATAACCCTAACCCAACCCATAACCATAACCATAACCCAAAACATAACCCCTAGCAATAACCCTAACCAAAACCATAACCCCAACCCCTAACAATAACGCTAACCCAAACCATAACCCAAACCATAACCCCAACCCCTAACAATAACCCTAACCTAAACCATAACCATAACCCTAACCCAAACCATAACCCCAACCATAACCAGATTCCCAACCATAAACATAACCCGAACCAAAACCATATTCCCAACCATAGCCATAACCCCAACCATAACCCCAACCCTAACCATAACCCTAACCATAACCCCAACCATAACTCCAATCATAACCCAAACCATAACCCCAACCATAACCCCAACCATAACCCCAACCATAACCCAAACCATAACCCCAACCCCTAACAATAACCCTAACCCAAACCATAACCCCTAACCCCTAACAATATCCCTAACCCAAACCATAACCCCTAATAATAACCCTAACCCAAACCATAAACCCCAACCCCTAACAATAACCCTAACCTAAACCATAACCCCAACCATTACCATAACCCAAATCATAACCCCTAACCCCTAACAATAACCCTAACCCAAACCATAACCCCAACCCCTAACAATAACCCTAACCCAAAACCTAACCCAAAACCTAACCCAAAACCTAACCCAAAACCTAACCCAAAACCTAACCCAAAACCTAACCCAAAACCTAACCCAAAACCTAACCCAAAACCTAACCCAAAACCTAACCCAAAACCTAACCCAAACCATAACCATAACCCCAACCATAACCATAACCCAAACCATAACCCCCAACAATAACCCTAACCCAAACCATAACCCCAACCCCTAACAATAACCCTAACCTAAACCATAACCCCAACCATAACCATAACCCAAACCATAACCATAACCCAAAACATAACCCCTAACTCCTAACAATAACCCTAAACCAAACCATAACCCCAACCCCTAACAATAACCCTAACCCAAACCATAACCCCAACCATAAACAAAACCCAAACCATAACCCAAACCATAACCCCAACCATAACCTTAACCATAACCGTAAACCAAACCATAACCCCTTAACCCTAACAATAACCCTAACACAAACTATTACCCCAACCCCTAACAATAACCCTAACCCAAACCATAATCCCATCCATAACAGTAACCCCAACAATAACCATAACCGAAACCATAACCCCTAACCCCTAAAAATAACGCTAACCCAAACCATAACCCCAACCATAACCTTAACCATAACCGTAAACCAAATCATAACCCCTAAACCCTAACAATAATCCTAACAAAAACTATTACCCCAACCCCTAACAAAAACCCTAACCCAAACCATTATCCCATCCATAACCATAACCCCAACAATAACCATAACCCAAACCATAACCCCTAATCACTAAAAATAACGCTAACCCAAACCATAACCCCAACCATAACCTTAACCATAACCGTAAACCAAACCATAACCCCTAAACCCTAACAATAACCCTAACACAAACCATAACCCCAACCCCTAACAATAACTCTAACCCAAACCATAACCATAACCCTAACAGTAACCATAACCCAAACCATAACCCCTAACAATAACCCTAACCCAAACCATAACCCCAACCAAAAACAATAACCCTAACCCAACCCATAACCATAACCATAACCCAAAACATAACCCCTAGCAATAACCCTAACCCAAACCATAACCCCAACCCCTAACAATAACCCTAACCCAAACCATAACCCCAACCCCTAACAATAACCCTAACCCGAACCATAACCCCAACCATAACCAAAACCCAAACCATAACCCCTTATCCCTTACAATATTCCTAACCCAAACCATAACCCCAACCCTTAACAATAACCCTAACCTAAACCATAACCCCAACCATAACCAGATTCCCAACCATAAACATAACCCAAACCATAACCATAACCCCAACCATAACCATAACCCCAACCATAACCATAACCCAAACCATAACCATAACCATAACCCCAACCATAACCATAACCCAAACCATAACCCCTAACAATAACCCTAACCCAAACCATAACCCCAACCCCTAACAATAACCCTAACCTAAAACATAACCCCAACCATAACCATAACCATAACCCAAAACATAACCCCTAACTCCCAACATTAACCCTAAACCAAACCATAACCCCAACGCCAAACAATAACCTTAACCCAAACCATAACCCCAACCCCTAACAATAAACCTAACCTAAACCATAACCCTAACCATAATCCCAACCTTAACCCAAACCATAACCCCAACCCCGAACAATAAACCTAACCTAAACCATAACCCTAACCATAACCCCAACCATAACCATAAACCAAACCATCACCATAACCCAAACCATCACCATAACCCCTAACAATAACCCTAACCCTAACCCAAACCATAACCCCAACCCCTAACAATAACTCTAACCCAAACCATAACCATAACAGTAACCATAACCCAAACCATAACCCCTAACAATAACCCTAACCCAAACCATAACCCCAACCACAAACAATAACCTAACCCAACCCATAACCATAACCATAACCCAAAACATAACCCCTAGCAATAACCCTAACCCAAACCATAACCCCAACCCCTAACAATAACCCTAACCCAAACCATAACCCCAACCCCTGACAATAACCCTAACCCGAACCATAACCCCAACCATAACCAAAACCCAAACCATAACCCCTTATCCCTTACAATATTCCTAACCCAAACCACAACCCCAACCCCTAACAATAACCCTAACCTAAACCATAACCCCAACCATAACCAGATTCCCGACCATAAACATAACCCCAACCAAAACCATATTCCCAACCATAGCCATAACCCCAACCCCAACCCTAACCATAACCCTAACCATAACCCTAACCATAACCCCAACCATAACTCCAACCATAACCCCAACCATAACCCCAACCATAACCCAAACCATAACCCCAACCATAACCCAAACCATAACCCCAACCCCTAACAATAACCCTAACCCAAACCATAACCCCAACCATAAACAAAACCCAAACCATAACCCCTAATCCCTTAAAATAACCCTAACCCAAACCATAACCCCAACCCCTAACAATAACCCTAACCTAAACCATAACCCCAACCATAACCCAAACCATAACCCCTAACTTCTACCAATAACCCTAACCAAAACCCCTAACAAAAACCCTAACCCAAACCATAATCCCATCCATAGCCATAACCCCAACCATAACCATTACCCAAACCATAACCCCAAACCCCTAACAATAACCCTAACCCAAACCATAACCCGAACCCAAACCATAACCCAAACCATAACCCAAACCATAACCCAAACCATAACCCTAACCCAAACCCAAACCATAACCCTAACCCAAACCATAACCCTAACCCAAACCATAACCCCAACCATAACCAGATTCCCAACCATAACCATAACCCCAACCAAAACCATATTCCCAACCATAATCATAACCCCAACCATGACCCCAACCATAACCCCAAACATAACCCCAACCATAACCATAACCCTAACCATAACCCCAACCATAACCAGATTCCCAACCATAACCATAACCCCAACCAAAACCATATTCCCAACCATAGCCATAACCGCAACCATAACCCCAACCATAACCCCAACCATAACCCCAACCAGAACCATAACCCTAACCATAACCCCAACCACAACCCCAACAATAACCATAACCCAAACCATAACCCCTAACCCCTAAAAATAACACTAACCCAAACCATAACCCCAACCATAACCTTAACAATAACCATAAACCAAACCATAACCCCTAAACCCTAACAATAACCCTAACACAAACTATTACCCCAACGCCTAACAATAACCCTAACCCAAACCATAACCCCAACGCCAAACAATAACCTTAACCCAAACCATTACCCCAACCCCTAACAATAAACCCAACCTAAACCATAACCCTAACCATAACCCCAACCTTAACCCAAACCATAACCCCAACCATAACCTTAACAATAACCATAAACCAAACCATAACCCCTAAACCCTAACAATAACCCTAACACAAACTATTACCCCAACGCCTAACAATAACCCTAACCCAAACCATAACCCCAACGCCAAACAATAACCTTAACCCAAACCATAACCCCAACCCCTAACAATAAACCTAACCTAAACCATAACCCTAACCATAACCCCAACCTTAACCCAAACCATAACCCCAACCCCGAACAATAAACCTAACCTAAACCATAACCCTAACCATAACCCCAACCATAACCAGATTCCCAACCATAACCATAACCCCAACCAAAACCATATTCCCAACCATAGCCATAACTCCAACCATATCCCCAACCATAACCATAACCCTAACCGATAACCCCAACCATAACCCCAACCATAATCTTAACCATAAACCAAACCATAACCCCTTATCCCTTACAATAACCCTAACCCAAACCATAACCCCAACCCCTAACAATAACCCTAACCTAAACCATAACCCCAACCATAACCCAAACCATAACCCCTAACCCCTAACAATAACCCTAACCCAAACCCCTAACAAGAACCCTAACCCAAACCATAACCCCTTATCCCTTACAATAACCCTAACCCAAACCATAACCCCAACCCCTAACAATAACCCTAACCTAAACCATAACCCCAACCATAACATAACCCAAACCATAACCCCTAACCCCTAACAATAACCCTAACCCAAACCCCTAACAAGAACCCTAACCCAAACCATAACCCCTTATCCCTTACAATAACCCTAACCCAAACCATATCCCATAACCCCTTATCCCTTACAATAACCCTAACCCAAACCATAACCCCTAACCCCTAACAAAAACCCTAACCCAAACCCCTAACAAGAACCCTAACCCAACCCATAATCCCATCCATAGCCATAACCCAAACCATAACCATAACCCAAACCATAACCCCCAACCCCTAACAATAACCCTAACCCAAACCATAACCCGAACCCAAACCATAACCCAAACAATAACCCTAACCCAAACCATAACCCTAACCCAAACCATAACCCCAACCATAACCATAACCCAAACCATAACCTCCAAACCATAACCCCCAAACCATAACCTCCAACCCTTAACAATAACCCTAACCCAAACCATAACCCGAACCCAAACCATAACCCAAACCATAACCCAAACCATAACCCAAACCATAACCCAAACCATAACCCCTAACCCCTAAAAATAACCCTAACCCAAACCCCTAACAAGAACCCTAACCCAAACCATAATCCCATCCATAGCCATAACCCCAACCATAACCCAAACCATAACCCCCAACCCCTAACAATAACCCTAACCCAAACCATAACCCGAACCCAAACCATAACCCAAACAATAACCCTAACCCAAACCATAACCCCAACCATAACCATAACCCAAACCATAACCCCCAACCCCTAACAATAACCCTAACCCAAACCATAACCCGAACCCAAACCATAACCCAAACCATAACCCAAACCATAACCCAAACCATAACCCCAACCATAACCAAAACCCAAACCATAACGCCTAATCCCTTAAGATAACCCTAACCCAAACCATAACCCCAACCCCTAACAATAACCCTAACCTAAACCATAACCCCAACCATAACCCAAACCATAACCCCTAACTTCTAACAATAACCCTAACCCAAACCCCTAACAAGAACCCTAACCCAAACCATAATCCCATCCATAGCCATAACCCCAACCATAACCATAACCCAAACCATAACCCAAACCATAACCCAAACCATAACCCAAACCATAACCCAAACCATAACCCAAACCATAACCCTAACCCAAACCATACCCCAACCATAACCAGATTCCCAACCATAACCATAACCCACACCAAAATCATATTCCCAACCATAGCCATAACCCCAACCATAACCCCAACCATAACCATAACCATAACCCCAACCATAACCCCAAGCATAACCCCAACCCTAACCCAAACCATAACCCCTAACCCAAAACAATATCCCTAACCCAAACCATAACCCCTTACAATAACCCTAACCCAAACCATAACCCCAACCATAACCATAACCCAAACCATAACACCCAACCCCCAACAATAACCCAAACCATAATCCCATCCATAACCATAACCCCAACAATAACCATAACCCAAACCATAACCCCTAAATCCTAAAAATAACGCTAACCCAAACCATAACCCCAACCATAACCCCAACCATAACCCCAACCATAACCTTAACAATAACCATAAACCAAACCATAACCCCTAAACCCTAACAATAACCCTAACACAAACTATTACCCCAACGCCTAACAATAACCCTAACCCAAACCATAACCCCAACGCCAAACAATAACCTTAACCCAAACCATAACCCCAACCCCTAACAATAAACCTAACCTAAACCATAACCCTAACCATAACCCCAACCTTAACCCAAACCATAACCCCAACCCCGAACAATAAACCTAACCTAAACCATAACCCTAACCATAAACCCAACCATAACCATAAACCAAACCATCACCATAACCCAAACCATCACCATAACCCCTAACAATAACCCTAACCCTAACCAAAACCATAACCCCAACCCCTAACAATAACTCTAACCCAAACCATAACCATAACAGTAACCATAACCCAAACCATAACCCCTAACAATAACCCTAACCCAAACCATAACCCCAACCACAAACAATAACCTAACCCAACCCATAACCCCAACCACAAACAATAACCTAACCCAACCCATAACCCCAACCACAAACAATAACCTAACCCAACCCGTAACCATAACCCCAACCACAAACAATAACCTAACCCAACCCATAACCCCAACCACAAACAATAACCTAACCCAACCCGTAACCATAACCCAAAACATAACCCCTAGCAATAACCCTAACCCAAACCATAACCCCAACCCCTAACAATAACCCTAACCTAAACCATAACCCCAACCATAACCATAACCATAACCCAAAACATAACCCCTAACTCCCAACATTAACCCTAAACCAAACCATAACTCCAACCCCTAACAATAACCCTAACCCAAACCATAACCCCAACCATAACCAAAACCCAAACCATAACGCCTAATCCCTTAAGATAACCCTAACCCAAACCATAACCCCAACCCCTAACAATAACCCTAACCTAAACCATAACCCCAACCATAACCCAAACCATAACCCCTAACTTCTAACAATAACCCTAACCAAAACCCCTAACAAAAACCCTAACCCAAACCATAATCCCATCCATAGCCATAACCCCAACCATAACCATTACCCAAACCATAACCCCAAACCCCTAACAATAACCCTAACCCAAACCATAACCCGAACCCAAACCATAACCCAAACCATAACCCAAACCATAACCCAAACCATAACCCTAACCCAAACCCAAACCATAACCCTAACCCAAACCATAACCCTAACCCAAACCATAACCCCAACCATAACCAGATTCCCAACCATAACCATAACCCCAACCAAAACCATATTCCCAACCATAATCATAACCCCAACCATGACCCCAACCATAACCCCAAACATAACCCCAACCATAACCATAACCCTAACCATAACCCCAACCATAACCAGATTCCCAACCATAACCATAACCCCAACCAAAACCATATTCCCAACCATAGCCATAACCGCAACCATAACCCCAACCATAACCCCAACCATAACCCCAACCAGAACCATAACCCTAACCATAACCCCAACCACAACCCCAACAATAACCATAACCCAAACCATAACCCCTAACCCCTAAAAATAACACTAACCCAAACCATAACCCCAACCATAACCTTAACAATAACCATAAACCAAACCATAACCCCTAAACCCTAACAATAACCCTAACACAAACTATTACCCCAACGCCTAACAATAACCCTAACCCAAACCATAACCCCAACGCCAAACAATAACCTTAACCCAAACCATTACCCCAACCCCTAACAATAAACCCAACCTAAACCATAACCCTAACCATAACCCCAACCTTAACCCAAACCATAACCCCAACCATAACCTTAACAATAACCATAAACCAAACCATAACCCCTAAACCCTAACAATAACCCTAACACAAACTATTACCCCAACGCCTAACAATAACCCTAACCCAAACCATAACCCCAACGCCAAACAATAACCTTAACCCAAACCATAACCCCAACCCCTAACAATAAACCTAACCTAAACCATAACCCTAACCATAACCCCAACCTTAACCCAAACCATAACCCCAACCCCGAACAATAAACCTAACCTAAACCATAACCCTAACCATAACCCCAACCATAACCAGATTCCCAACCATAACCATAACCCCAACCAAAACCATATTCCCAACCATAGCCATAACTCCAACCATATCCCCAACCATAACCATAACCCTAACCGATAACCCCAACCATAACCCCAACCATAATCTTAACCATAAACCAAACCATAACCCCTTATCCCTTACAATAACCCTAACCCAAACCATAACCCCAACCCCTAACAATAACCCTAACCTAAACCATAACCCCAACCATAACCCAAACCATAACCCCTAACCCCTAACAATAACCCTAACCCAAACCCCTAACAAGAACCCTAACCCAAACCATAACCCCTTATCCCTTACAATAACCCTAACCCAAACCATAACCCCAACCCCTAACAATAACCCTAACCTAAACCATAACCCCAACCATAACATAACCCAAACCATAACCCCTAACCCCTAACAATAACCCTAACCCAAACCCCTAACAAGAACCCTAACCCAAACCATAACCCCTTATCCCTTACAATAACCCTAACCCAAACCATATCCCATAACCCCTTATCCCTTACAATAACCCTAACCCAAACCATAACCCCTAACCCCTAACAAAAACCCTAACCCAAACCCCTAACAAGAACCCTAACCCAACCCATAATCCCATCCATAGCCATAACCCAAACCATAACCATAACCCAAACCATAACCCCCAACCCCTAACAATAACCCTAACCCAAACCATAACCCGAACCCAAACCATAACCCAAACAATAACCCTAACCCAAACCATAACCCTAACCCAAACCATAACCCCAACCATAACCATAACCCAAACCATAACCTCCAAACCATAACCCCCAAACCATAACCTCCAACCCTTAACAATAACCCTAACCCAAACCATAACCCGAACCCAAACCATAACCCAAACCATAACCCAAACCATAACCCAAACCATAACCCAAACCATAACCCCTAACCCCTAAAAATAACCCTAACCCAAACCCCTAACAAGAACCCTAACCCAAACCATAATCCCATCCATAGCCATAACCCCAACCATAACCCAAACCATAACCCCCAACCCCTAACAATAACCCTAACCCAAACCATAACCCGAACCCAAACCATAACCCAAACAATAACCCTAACCCAAACCATAACCCCAACCATAACCATAACCCAAACCATAACCCCCAACCCCTAACAATAACCCTAACCCAAACCATAACCCGAACCCAAACCATAACCCAAACCATAACCCAAACCATAACCCAAACCATAACCCCAACCATAACCAAAACCCAAACCATAACGCCTAATCCCTTAAGATAACCCTAACCCAAACCATAACCCCAACCCCTAACAATAACCCTAACCTAAACCATAACCCCAACCATAACCCAAACCATAACCCCTAACTTCTAACAATAACCCTAACCCAAACCCCTAACAAGAACCCTAACCCAAACCATAATCCCATCCATAGCCATAACCCCAACCATAACCATAACCCAAACCATAACCCAAACCATAACCCAAACCATAACCCAAACCATAACCCAAACCATAACCCAAACCATAACCCAAACCATAACCCAAACCATAACCCAAACCATAACCCAAACCATAACCCTAACCCAAACCATACCCCAACCATAACCAGATTCCCAACCATAACCATAACCCACACCAAAATCATATTCCCAACCATAGCCATAACCCCAACCATAACCCCAACCATAACCATAACCATAACCCCAACCATAACCCCAAGCATAACCCCAACCCTAACCCAAACCATAACCCCTAACCCAAAACAATATCCCTAACCCAAACCATAACCCCTTACAATAACCCTAACCCAAACCATAACCCCAACCATAACCATAACCCAAACCATAACCATAACCCAAACCATAACACCCAACCCCCAACAATAACCCAAACCATAATCCCATCCATAACCATAACCCCAACAATAACCATAACCCAAACCATAACCCCTAAATCCTAAAAATAACGCTAACCCAAACCATAACCCCAACCATAACCCCAACCATAACCCCAACCATAACCTTAACAATAACCATAAACCAAACCATAACCCCTAAACCCTAACAATAACCCTAACACAAACTATTACCCCAACGCCTAACAATAACCCTAACCCAAACCATAACCCCAACGCCAAACAATAACCTTAACCCAAACCATAACCCCAACCCCTAACAATAAACCTAACCTAAACCATAACCCTAACCATAACCCCAACCTTAACCCAAACCATAACCCCAACCCCGAACAATAAACCTAACCTAAACCATAACCCTAACCATAAACCCAACCATAACCATAAACCAAACCATCACCATAACCCAAACCATCACCATAACCCCTAACAATAACCCTAACCCTAACCCAAACCATAACCCCAACCCCTAACAATAACTCTAACCCAAACCATAACCATAACAGTAACCATAACCCAAACCATAACCCCTAACAATAACCCTAACCCAAACCATAACCCCAACCACAAACAATAACCTAACCCAACCCATAACCCCAACCACAAACAATAACCTAACCCAACCCATAACCCCAACCACAAACAATAACCTAACCCAACCCGTAACCATAACCCAAAACATAACCCCTAGCAATAACCCTAACCCAAACCATAACCCCAACCCCTAACAATAACCCTAACCTAAACCATAACCCCAACCATAACCATAACCATAACCCAAAACATAACCCCTAACTCCCAACATTAACCCTAAACCAAACCATAACTCCAACCCCTAACAATAACCCTAACCCAAACCATAACCCCAACCATAACCAAAACCCAAACCATAACGCCTAATCCCTTAAGATAACCCTAACCCAAACCATAACCCCAACCCCTAACAATAACCCTAACCTAAACCATAACCCCAACCATAACCCAAACCATAACCCCTAACTTCTAACAATAACCCTAACCCAAACCCCTAACAAGAACCCTAACCCAAACCATAATCCCATCCATAGCCATAACCCCAACCATAACCATAACCCAAACCATAACCCAAACCATAACCCAAACCATAACCCAAACCATAACCCAAACCATAACCCAAACCATAACCCAAACCATAACCCAAACCATAACCCTAACCCAAACCATACCCCAACCATAACCAGATTCCCAACCATAACCATAACCCACACCAAAATCATATTCCCAACCATAGCCATAACCCCAACCATAACCCCAACCATAACCATAACCATAACCCCAACCATAACCCCAAGCATAACCCCAACCCTAACCCAAACCATAACCCCTAACCCAAAACAATATCCCTAACCCAAACCATAACCCCTTACAATAACCCTAACCCAAACCATAACCCCAACCATAACCATAACCCAAACCATAACCATAACCCAAACCATAACACCCAACCCCCAACAATAACCCAAACCATAATCCCATCCATAACCATAACCCCAACAATAACCATAACCCAAACCATAACCCCTAAATCCTAAAAATAACGCTAACCCAAACCATAACCCCAACCATAACCCCAACCATAACCCCAACCATAACCTTAACCATAACCGTAAACCAAACCATAACGCCTAAACCCTAACAATAACCCTAACACAAACTATTACCCCAACCCCTAACAATAACCCTAACCCAAACCATAATCCCATCCATAACAGTAACCCCAACAATAACCATAACCCAAACCATAACCCCTAACCCCTAAAAATAACGCTAACCCAAACCATAACCCCAACCATAACCTTAACCATAACCGTAAACCAAAGCATAACCCCTAAACCCTAACAATAACCCTAACACAAACTATTACCCCAACCCCTAACAATAACCCTAACCCAAACCATTATCCCATCCATAACCATAACCCCAACAATAACCATAACCCAAACCATAACCCCTAACCCCTAAAAATAACACTAACCCAAACCATAACCCCAACCATAACCTTAACAATAACCATAAACCAAACCATAACCCCTAAACCCTAACAATAACCCTAACACAAACTATTACCCCAACGCCTAACAATAACCCTAACCCAAACCATAACCCCAACGCCAAACAATAACCTTAACCCAAACCATTACCCCAACCCCTAACAATAAACCCAACCTAAACCATAACCCTAACCATAACCCCAACCTTAACCCAAACCATAACCCCAACCATAACCTTAACAATAACCATAAACCAAACCATAACCCCTAAACCCTAACAATAACCCTAACACAAACTATTACCCCAACGCCTAACAATAACCCTAACCCAAACCATAACCCCAACGCCAAACAATAACCTTAACCCAAACCATAACCCCAACCCCTAACAATAAACCTAACCTAAACCATAACCCTAACCATAACCCCAACCTTAACCCAAACCATAACCCCAACCCCGAACAATAAACCTAACCTAAACCATAACCCTAACCATAACCCCAACCATAACCAGATTCCCAACCATAACCATAACCCCAACCAAAACCATATTCCCAACCATAGCCATAACTCCAACCATATCCCCAACCATAACCATAACCCTAACCGATAACCCCAACCATAACCCCAACCATAATCTTAACCATAAACCAAACCATAACCCCTTATCCCTTACAATAACCCTAACCCAAACCATAACCCCAACCCCTAACAATAACCCTAACCTAAACCATAACCCCAACCATAACCCAAACCATAACCCCTAACCCCTAACAATAACCCTAACCCAAACCCCTAACAAGAACCCTAACCCAAACCATAACCCCTTATCCCTTACAATAACCCTAACCCAAACCATAACCCCAACCCCTAACAATAACCCTAACCTAAACCATAACCCCAACCATAACATAACCCAAACCATAACCCCTAACCCCTAACAATAACCCTAACCCAAACCCCTAACAAGAACCCTAACCCAAACCATAACCCCTTATCCCTTACAATAACCCTAACCCAAACCATATCCCATAACCCCTTATCCCTTACAATAACCCTAACCCAAACCATAACCCCTAACCCCTAACAAAAACCCTAACCCAAACCCCTAACAAGAACCCTAACCCAACCCATAATCCCATCCATAGCCATAACCCAAACCATAACCATAACCCAAACCATAACCCCCAACCCCTAACAATAACCCTAACCCAAACCATAACCCGAACCCAAACCATAACCCAAACAATAACCCTAACCCAAACCATAACCCTAACCCAAACCATAACCCCAACCATAACCATAACCCAAACCATAACCTCCAAACCATAACCCCCAAACCATAACCTCCAACCCTTAACAATAACCCTAACCCAAACCATAACCCGAACCCAAACCATAACCCAAACCATAACCCAAACCATAACCCAAACCATAACCCAAACCATAACCCCTAACCCCTAAAAATAACCCTAACCCAAACCCCTAACAAGAACCCTAACCCAAACCATAATCCCATCCATAGCCATAACCATAACCCAAACCATAACCCCCAACCCCTAACAATAACCCTAACCCAAACCATAACCCGAACCCAAACCATAACCCAAACAATAACCCTAACCCAAACCATAACCCCAACCATAACCATAACCCAAACCATAACCCCCAACCCCTAACAATAACCCTAACCCAAACCATAACCCGAACCCAAACCATAACCCAAACCATAACCCAAACCATAACCCAAACCATAACCCCAACCATAACCAAAACCCAAACCATAACGCCTAATCCCTTAAGATAACCCTAACCCAAACCATAACCCCAACCCCTA
The DNA here is from genome assembly GCF_051989575.1 of Stigmatopora nigra. NCBI lineage: Eukaryota > Metazoa > Chordata > Actinopteri > Syngnathiformes > Syngnathidae > Stigmatopora > Stigmatopora nigra. The sequence goes on from NW_027551603.1 coordinate 3,425,385, forward strand.
ACAATAACCCTAACCTAAACCATAACCCCAACCATAACCCAAACCATAACCCCTAACTTCTAACAATAACCCTAACCCAAACCCCTAACAAGAACCCTAACCCAAACCATAATCCCATCCATAGCCATAACCCCAACCATAACCATAACCCAAACCATAACCCAAACCATAACCCAAACCATAACCCAAACCATAACCCAAACCATAACCCAAACCATAACCCAAACCATAACCCTAACCCAAACCATACCCCAACCATAACCAGATTCCCAACCATAACCATAACCCACACCAAAATCATATTCCCAACCATAGCCATAACCCCAACCATAACCCCAACCATAACCATAACCATAACCCCAACCATAACCCCAAGCATAACCCCAACCCTAACCCAAACCATAACCCCTAACCCAAAACAATATCCCTAACCCAAACCATAACCCCTTACAATAACCCTAACCCAAACCATAACCCCAACCATAACCATAACCCAAACCATAACCATAACCCAAACCATAACACCCAACCCCCAACAATAACCCAAACCATAATCCCATCCATAACCATAACCCCAACAATAACCATAACCCAAACCATAACCCCTAAATCCTAAAAATAACGCTAACCCAAACCATAACCCCAACCATAACCCCAACCATAACCCCAACCATAACCTTAACAATAACCATAAACCAAACCATAACCCCTAAACCCTAACAATAACCCTAACACAAACTATTACCCCAACGCCTAACAATAACCCTAACCCAAACCATAACCCCAACGCCAAACAATAACCTTAACCCAAACCATAACCCCAACCCCTAACAATAAACCTAACCTAAACCATAACCCTAACCATAACCCCAACCTTAACCCAAACCATAACCCCAACCCCGAACAATAAACCTAACCTAAACCATAACCCTAACCATAAACCCAACCATAACCATAAACCAAACCATCACCATAACCCAAACCATCACCATAACCCCTAACAATAACCCTAACCCTAACCCAAACCATAACCCCAACCCCTAACAATAACTCTAACCCAAACCATAACCATAACAGTAACCATAACCCAAACCATAACCCCTAACAATAACCCTAACCCAAACCATAACCCCAACCACAAACAATAACCTAACCCAACCCATAACCCCAACCACAAACAATAACCTAACCCAACCCATAACCCCAACCACAAACAATAACCTAACCCAACCCGTAACCATAACCCAAAACATAACCCCTAGCAATAACCCTAACCCAAACCATAACCCCAACCCCTAACAATAACCCTAACCTAAACCATAACCCCAACCATAACCATAACCATAACCCAAAACATAACCCCTAACTCCCAACATTAACCCTAAACCAAACCATAACTCCAACCCCTAACAATAACCCTAACCCAAACCATAACCCCAACCATAACCAAAACCCAAACCATAACGCCTAATCCCTTAAGATAACCCTAACCCAAACCATAACCCCAACCCCTAACAATAACCCTAACCTAAACCATAACCCCAACCATAACCCAAACCATAACCCCTAACTTCTAACAATAACCCTAACCCAAACCCCTAACAAGAACCCTAACCCAAACCATAATCCCATCCATAGCCATAACCCCAACCATAACCATAACCCAAACCATAACCCAAACCATAACCCAAACCATAACCCAAACCATAACCCAAACCATAACCCAAACCATAACCCTAACCCAAACCATACCCCAACCATAACCAGATTCCCAACCATAACCATAACCCACACCAAAATCATATTCCCAACCATAGCCATAACCCCAACCATAACCCCAACCATAACCATAACCATAACCCCAACCATAACCCCAAGCATAACCCCAACCCTAACCCAAACCATAACCCCTAACCCAAAACAATATCCCTAACCCAAACCATAACCCCTTACAATAACCCTAACCCAAACCATAACCCCAACCATAACCATAACCCAAACCATAACCATAACCCAAACCATAACACCCAACCCCCAACAATAACCCAAACCATAATCCCATCCATAACCATAACCCCAACAATAACCATAACCCAAACCATAACCCCTAAATCCTAAAAATAACGCTAACCCAAACCATAACCCCAACCATAACCCCAACCATAACCCCAACCATAACCCCAACCATAACCTTAACCATAACCGTAAACCAAACCATAACGCCTAAACCCTAACAATAACCCTAACACAAACTATTACCCCAACCCCTAACAATAACCCTAACCCAAACCATAATCCCATCCATAACAGTAACCCCAACAATAACCATAACCCAAACCATAACCCCTAACCCCTAAAAATAACGCTAACCCAAACCATAACCCCAACCATAACCTTAACCATAACCGTAAACCAAAGCATAACCCCTAAACCCTAACAATAACCCTAACACAAACTATTACCCCAACCCCTAACAATAACCCTAACCCAAACCATAATCCCATCCATAACAGTAACCCCAACAATAACCATAACCCAAACCATAACCCCTAACCCCTAAAAATAACGCTAACCCAAACCATAACCCCAACCATAACCTTAACCATAACCGTAAACCAAAGCATAACCCCTAAACCCTAACAATAACCCTAACACAAACTATTACCCCAACCCCTAACAATAACCCTAACCCAAACCATTATCCCATCCATAACCATAACCCCAACAATAACCATAACCCAAACCATAACCCCTAACCCCTAAAAATAACACTAACCCAAACCATAACCCCAACCATAACCTTAACAATAACCATAAACCAAACCATAACCCCTAAACCCTAACAATAACCCTAACACAAACTATTACCCCAACGCCTAACAATAACCCTAACCCAAACCATAACCCCAACGCCAAACAATAACCTTAACCCAAACCATTACCCCAACCCCTAACAATAAACCCAACCTAAACCATAACCCTAACCATAACCCCAACCTTAACCCAAACCATAACCCCAACCATAACCTTAACAATAACCATAAACCAAACCATAACCCCTAAACCCTAACAATAACCCTAACACAAACTATTACCCCAACGCCTAACAATAACCCTAACCCAAACCATAACCCCAACGCCAAACAATAACCTTAACCCAAACCATAACCCCAACCCCTAACAATAAACCTAACCTAAACCATAACCCTAACCATAACCCCAACCTTAACCCAAACCATAACCCCAACCCCGAACAATAAACCTAACCTAAACCATAACCCTAACCATAACCCCAACCATAACCAGATTCCCAACCATAACCATAACCCCAACCAAAACCATATTCCCAACCATAGCCATAACTCCAACCATATCCCCAACCATAACCATAACCCTAACCGATAACCCCAACCATAACCCCAACCATAATCTTAACCATAAACCAAACCATAACCCCTTATCCCTTACAATAACCCTAACCCAAACCATAACCCCAACCCCTAACAATAACCCTAACCTAAACCATAACCCCAACCATAACATAACCCAAACCATAACCCCTAACCCCTAACAATAACCCTAACCCAAACCCCTAACAAGAACCCTAACCCAAACCATAACCCCTTATCCCTTACAATAACCCTAACCCAAACCATATCCCATAACCCCTTATCCCTTACAATAACCCTAACCCAAACCATAACCCCTAACCCCTAACAAAAACCCTAACCCAAACCCCTAACAAGAACCCTAACCCAACCCATAATCCCATCCATAGCCATAACCCAAACCATAACCATAACCCAAACCATAACCCCCAACCCCTAACAATAACCCTAACCCAAACCATAACCCGAACCCAAACCATAACCCAAACAATAACCCTAACCCAAACCATAACCCTAACCCAAACCATAACCCCAACCATAACCATAACCCAAACCATAACCTCCAAACCATAACCCCCAAACCATAACCTCCAACCCTTAACAATAACCCTAACCCAAACCATAACCCGAACCCAAACCATAACCCAAACCATAACCCAAACCATAACCCAAACCATAACCCAAACCATAACCCCTAACCCCTAAAAATAACCCTAACCCAAACCCCTAACAAGAACCCTAACCCAAACCATAATCCCATCCATAGCCATAACCCCAACCATAACCCAAACCATAACCCCCAACCCCTAACAATAACCCTAACCCAAACCATAACCCGAACCCAAACCATAACCCAAACAATAACCCTAACCCAAACCATAACCCCAACCATAACCATAACCCAAACCATAACCCCCAACCCCTAACAATAACCCTAACCCAAACCATAACCCGAACCCAAACCATAACCCAAACCATAACCCAAACCATAACCCAAACCATAACCCAAACCATAACCCCAACCATAACCAAAACCCAAACCATAACGCCTAATCCCTTAAGATAACCCTAACCCAAACCATAACCCCAACCCCTAACAATAACCCTAACCTAAACCATAACCCCAACCATAACCCAAACCATAACCCCTAACTTCTAACAATAACCCTAACCCAAACCCCTAACAAGAACCCTAACCCAAACCATAATCCCATCCATAGCCATAACCCCAACCATAACCATAACCCAAACCATAACCCAAACCATAACCCAAACCATAACCCAAACCATAACCCAAACCATAACCCAAACCATAACCCTAACCCAAACCATACCCCAACCATAACCAGATTCCCAACCATAACCATAACCCACACCAAAATCATATTCCCAACCATAGCCATAACCCCAACCATAACCCCAACCATAACCATAACCATAACCCCAACCATAACCCCAAGCATAACCCCAACCCTAACCCAAACCATAACCCCTAACCCAAAACAATATCCCTAACCCAAACCATAACCCCTTACAATAACCCTAACCCAAACCATAACCCCTTACAATAACCCTAACCCAAACCATAACCCCAACCATAACCATAACCCAAACCATAACCATAACCCAAACCATAACACCCAACCCCCAACAATAACCCAAACCATAATCCCATCCATAACCATAACCCCAACAATAACCATAACCCAAACCATAACCCCTAAATCCTAAAAATAACGCTAACCCAAACCATAACCCCAACCATAACCCCAACCATAACCCCAACCATAACCTTAACAATAACCATAAACCAAACCATAACCCCTAAACCCTAACAATAACCCTAACACAAACTATTACCCCAACGCCTAACAATAACCCTAACCCAAACCATAACCCCAACGCCAAACAATAACCTTAACCCAAACCATAACCCCAACCCCTAACAATAAACCTAACCTAAACCATAACCCTAACCATAACCCCAACCTTAACCCAAACCATAACCCTAACCATAACCCCAACCTTAACCCAAACCATAACCCCAACCCCGAACAATAAACCTAACCTAAACCATAACCCTAACCATAAACCCAACCATAACCATAAACCAAACCATCACCATAACCCAAACCATCACCATAACCCCTAACAATAACCCTAACCCTAACCCAAACCATAACCCCAACCCCTAACAATAACTCTAACCCAAACCATAACCATAACAGTAACCATAACCCAAACCATAACCCCTAACAATAACCCTAACCCAAACCATAACCCCAACCACAAACAATAACCTAACCCAACCCATAACCCCAACCACAAACAATAACCTAACCCAACCCATAACCCCAACCACAAACAATAACCTAACCCAACCCGTAACCATAACCCAAAACATAACCCCTAGCAATAACCCTAACCCAAACCATAACCCCAACCCCTAACAATAACCCTAACCTAAACCATAACCCCAACCATAACCATAACCATAACCCAAAACATAACCCCTAACTCCCAACATTAACCCTAAACCAAACCATAACTCCAACCCCTAACAATAACCCTAACCCAAACCATAACCCCAACCATAACCAAAACCCAAACCATAACGCCTAATCCCTTAAGATAACCCTAACCCAAACCATAACCCCAACCCCTAACAATAATCCTAACCTAAACCATAACCCCAACCATAACCCAAACCATAACCCCTAACTTCTAACAATAACCCTAACCCAAACCCCTAACAAGAACCCTAACCCAAACCATAATCCCATCCATAGCCATAACCCCAACCATAACCATAACCCAAACCATAACCCAAACCATAACCCAAACCATAACCCAAACCATAACCCAAACCATAACCCAAACCATAACCCAAACCATAACCCTAACCCAAACCATACCCCAACCATAACCAGATTCCCAACCATAACCATAACCCACACCAAAATCATATTCCCAACCATAGCCATAACCCCAACCATAACCCCAACCATAACCATAACCATAACCCCAACCATAACCCCAAGCATAACCCCAACCCTAACCCAAACCATAACCCCTAACCCAAAACAATATCCCTAACCCAAACCATAACCCCTTACAATAACCCTAACCCAAACCATAACCCCAACCATAACCATAACCCAAACCATAACCATAACCCAAACCATAACACCCAACCCCCAACAATAACCCAAACCATAATCCCATCCATAACCATAACCCCAACAATAACCATAACCCAAACCATAACCCCTAAATCCTAAAAATAACGCTAACCCAAACCATAACCCCAACCATAACCCCAACCATAACCCCAACCATAACCCCAACCATAACCTTAACCATAACCGTAAACCAAACCATAACGCCTAAACCCTAACAATAACCCTAACACAAACTATTACCCCAACCCCTAACAATAACCCTAACCCAAACCATAATCCCATCCATAACAGTAACCCCAACAATAACCATAACCCAAACCATAACCCCTAACCCCTAAAAATAACGCTAACCCAAACCATAACCCCAACCATAACCTTAACCATAACCGTAAACCAAAGCATAACCCCTAAACCCTAACAATAACCCTAACACAAACTATTACCCCAACCCCTAACAATAACCCTAACCCAAACCATTATCCCATCCATAACCATAACCCCAACAATAACCATAACCCAAACCATAACCCCTAACCCCTAAAAATAACACTAACCCAAACCATAACCCCAACCATAACCTTAACAATAACCATAAACCAAACCATAACCCCTAAACCCTAACAATAACCCTAACACAAACTATTACCCCAACGCCTAACAATAACCCTAACCCAAACCATAACCCCAACGCCAAACAATAACCTTAACCCAAACCATTACCCCAACCCCTAACAATAAACCCAACCTAAACCATAACCCTAACCATAACCCCAACCTTAACCCAAACCATAACCCCAACCATAACCTTAACAATAACCATAAACCAAACCATAACCCCTAAACCCTAACAATAACCCTAACACAAACTATTACCCCAACGCCTAACAATAACCCTAACCCAAACCATAACCCCAACGCCAAACAATAACCTTAACCCAAACCATAACCCCAACCCCTAACAATAAACCTAACCTAAACCATAACCCTAACCATAACCCCAACCTTAACCCAAACCATAACCCCAACCCCGAACAATAAACCTAACCTAAACCATAACCCTAACCATAACCAGATTCCCAACCATAACCATAACCCCAACCAAAACCATATTCCCAACCATAGCCATAACTCCAACCATATCCCCAACCATAACCATAACCCTAACCGATAACCCCAACCATAACCATAACCCTAACCGATAACCCCAACCATAACCCCAACCATAATCTTAACCATAAACCAAACCATAACCCCTTATCCCTTACAATAACCCTAACCCAAACCATAACCCCAACCCCTAACAATAACCCTAACCTAAACCATAACCCCAACCATAACCCAAACCATAACCCCTAACCCCTAACAATAACCCTAACCCAAACCCCTAACAAGAACCCTAACCCAAACCATAACCCCTTATCCCTTACAATAACCCTAACCCAAACCATAACCCCAACCCCTAACAATAACCCTAACCTAAACCATAACCCCAACCATAACATAACCCAAACCATAACCCCTAACCCCTAACAATAACCCTAACCCAAACCCCTAACAAGAACCCTAACCCAAACCATAACCCCTTATCCCTTACAATAACCCTAACCCAAACCATAACCCCTAACCCCTAACAATAACCCTAACACAAACTATTACCCCAACGCCTAACAATAACCCTAACCCAAACCATAACCCCAATGCCAAACAATAACCTTAACCCAAACCATAACCCCAACCACTAACAATAAACCTAACCTAAACCATAACCCTAACCCCAACCATAACCATAAACCAAACCATCACCATAACCCAAACCATCACCATAACCCCTAACAATAACCCGAACCCAAACCATAACCCCAACCCCTAACAATAACTCTAACCCAAACCATAACCATGACCCTAACAGTAACCATAACCCAAACCATAACCCCTAGCAATAACCCTAACCCAAACCATAACCCCAACCCCTAACAATAACCCTAACCCAAACCATAACCCAAACCATAACCCAAACCATAACCCAAACCATAACCCAAACCATAACCCAAACCATAACCCAAACCATAACCCAAACCATAACCCAAACCATAACCCAAACCATAACCCAAACCATAACCCAAACCATAACCCAAACCATAACCCAAACCATAACCCAAACCATAACCCAAACCATAACCCAAACCATAACCCAAACCATAACCCAAACCATAACCCCAACCCCTAACAATAACCCTAACCCTAACCCAAACCATAACCCCTAACAATAACCCTAACCCAAACCATAACCCCAACCACAAACAATAACCCTAACCCAACCCATAACCATAACCATAACCCAAAACATAACCCCTAGCAATAACCCTAACCAAAACCATAACCCCAACCCCTAACAATAACGCTAACCCAAACCATAACCCAAACCATAACCCAAACCATAACCCAAACCATAACCCCAACCCCTAACAATAACCCTAACCTAAACCATAACCATAACCCTAACCCAAACCATAACCCCAACCATAACCAGATTCCCAACCATAAACATAACCCGAACCAAAACCATATTCCCAACCATAGCCATAACCCCAACCATAACCCCAACCCTAACCATAACCCTAACCATAACCCCAACCATAACTCCAATCATAACCCAAACCATAACCCCAACCATAACCCCAACCATAACCCAAACCATAACCCCAACCCCTAACAATAACCCTAACCCAAACCATAACCCCTAACCCCTAACAATATCCCTAACCCAAACCATAACCCCTAATAATAACCCTAACCCAAACCATAAACCCCAACCCCTAACAATAACCCTAACCTAAACCATAACCCCAACCATTACCATAACCCAAATCATAACCCCTAACCCCTAACAATAACCCTAACCCAAACCATAACCCCAACCCCTAACAATAACCCTAACCCAAACCCCTAACAAGAACCCTAACCCAAACCATAACCCCTTATCCCTTACAATAACCCTAACCCAAACCATAACCCCAACCCCTAACAATAACCCTAACCTAAACCATAACCCCAACCATAACATAACCCAAACCATAACCCCTAACCCCTAACAATAACCCTAACCCAAACCCCTAACAAGAACCCTAACCCAAACCATAACCCCTTATCCCTTACAATAACCCTAACCCAAACCATAACCCCTAACCCCTAACAATAACCCTAACCCAAACCCCTAACAAGAACCCTAACCCAACCCATAATCCCATCCATAGCCATAACCCAAACCATAACCATAACCCAAACCATAACCATAACCCAAACCATAACCCCCAACCCCTAACAATAACCCTAACCCAAACCATAACCCGAACCCAAACCATAACCCAAACAATAACCCTAACCCAAACCATAACCCTAACCCAAACCATAACCCCAACCATAACCATAACCCAAACCATAACCCCCAAACCATTACCCCCAAACCATAACCTCCAACCCCTAACAATAACCCTAACCCAAACCATAACCCGAACCCAAACCATAACCCAAACCATAACCCAAACCATAACCCAAACCATAACCCAAACCATAACCCAAACCATAACCCAAACCATAACCCAAACCATAACCCAAACCATAACCATAACCCAAACCATAACCCCTAACCCCTAACAATAACCCTAACCCAAACCCCTAACAAGAACCCTAACCCAAACCATAATCCCATCCATAGCCATAACCCCAACCATAACCCAAACCATAACCCCCAACCCCTAACAATAACCCTAACCAAAACCATAACCCGAACCCAAACCATAACCCAAACAATAACCCTAATCCAAACCATAACCCCAACCATAACCATAACCCAAACCATAACCCCCAACCCCTAACAATAACCCTAACCCAAACCATAACCCTAACCCAAATAATAACCATAACCCCAACCCCTAACAATAACCCTAACCCAAACCATAACCATAACCCCTAACAATAACCCTAACCCAAACCATAACCCCAACCCCTAACAAAACCCTAACCTAAACCATAACCCCAACCATAATCATAACCCAAACCATAACCATAACCCAAAACATAACCCCTAACCCCTAACAATACCCCTTAACCAAACCATAACCCCAACCCCTAACAATAACCCTAACCCAAACCCCTAACAAGAACCCTAACCCAAACCATAACCCCTTATCCCTTACAATAACCCTAACCCAAACCATAACCCCAACCCCTAACAATAACCCTAACCTAAACCATAACCCCAACCATAACATAACCCAAACCATAACCCCTAACCCCTAACAATAACCCTAACCCAAACCCCTAACAAGAACCCTAACCCAAACCATAACCCCTTATCCCTTACAAAAACCATAACCCAAACCATAACCCCTAACCCCTAACAATAACCCTAACCCAAACCCCTAACAAGAACCCTAACCCAACCCATAATCCCATCCATAGCCATAACCCAAACCATAACCATAACCCAAACCATAACCCCCAACCCCTAACAATAACCCTAACCCAAACCATAACCCGAACCCAAACCATAACCCAAACAATAACCCTAACCATAACCCTAACCATAACCCCAACCATAACCCTAAACCAAACCATCACCATAACCCAAACCATCACCATAACCCCTAACAATAACCCTAACCCAAACCATAACCTCAACCCCTAACAATAACTCTAACCCAAACCATAACCATAACCCTAACAGTAACCATAACCCAAACCATAACCCCTAACAATAACCCTAACCCAAACCATAACCCCAACCACAAACAATAACCCTAACCCAACCCATAACCATAACCATAACCCAAAACATAACCCTTAGCAATGACCCTAACCCAAACCATAACCCTAACCCCTAACAATAACCCTAACCCAAACCATAACCCCAACCCCTAACCCCAACCATAACCCCAACCATAACCCCAACCATAACCCCAACCATAACCCCAACCATAACCCCAACCATAACCCCAACCATAACCCCAACACTTACCCAAACCATAACCCCTAACCTCTAACAATATCCCTAACCCAAACCATAACCCCTAACAATAACCCTAACCCAAACCATAACCCCAACCATAACCATAACCCAAACCATAACCATAACCCAAACCATAACCATAACCCAAACCATAACACCCAACCCCCAACAACAACCCTAACCCAAACCATAATTCCATCCATAACCATAACCCCAACCATAACCCCTAACACCTAAAAATAACGCTAACCCAAACCATAACCCCAACCATAACCTTAACCATAACCGTAAACCAAACCATAACCCCTAAACCCTAACAATAACCCTAACACAAACTATTACCCCAACGCCTAACAATAACCCTAACCCAAACCATAACCCCAATGCCAAACAATAACCTTAACCCAAACCATAACCCCAACCACTAACAATAAACCTAACCTAAACCATAACCCTAACCCCAACCATAACCATAAACCAAACCATCACCATAACCCAAACCATCACCATAACCCCTAACAATAACCCGAACCCAAACCATAACCCCAACCCCTAACAATAACTCTAACCCAAACCATAACCATGACCCTAACAGTAACCATAACCCAAACCATAACCCCTAGCAATAACCCTAACCCAAACCATAACCCCAACCCCTAACAATAACCCTAACCCAAACCATAACCCAAACCATAACCCAAACCATAACCCAAACCATAACCCAAACCATAACCCAAACCATAACCCAAACCATAACCCAAACCATAACCCAAACCATAACCCAAACCATAACCCAAACCATAACCCAAACCATAACCCAAACCATAACCCAAACCATAACCCAAACCATAACCCAAACCATAACCCAAACCATAACCCAAACCATAACCCAAACCATAACCCAAACCATAACCCAAACCATAACCCAAACCATAACCCAAACCATAACCCAAACCATAACCCAAACCATAACCCAAACCATAACCCAAACCATAACCCAAACCATAACCCCAACCCCTAACAATAACCCTAACCCTAACCCAAACCATAACCATAACCCAAACCATAACCCCTAACAATAACCCTAACCCAAACCATAACCCCAACCACAAACAATAACCCTTACCCAACCCATAACCATAACCATAACCCAAAACATAACCCCTAGCAATAACCCTAACCAAAACCATAACCCCAACCCCTAACAATAACGCTAACCCAAACCATAACCCAAACCATAACCCAAACCATAACCCCAACCCCTAACAATAACCCTAACCTAAACCATAACCATAACCCTAACCCAAACCATAACCCCAACCATAACCAGATTCCCAACCATAAACATAACCCGAACCAAAACCATATTCCCAATCATAGCCATAACCCCAACCATAACCCCAACCCTAGCCATAACCCTAACCATAACCCCAACCATAACTCCAATCATAACCCAAACCATAACCCCAACCATAACCCCAACCATAACCCCAACCATAACCCAAACCATAACCCCAACCCCTAACAATAACCCTAACCCAAACCATAACCCCTAACCCCTAACAATATCCCTAACCCAAACCATAACCCCTAATAATAACCCTAACCCAAACCATAAACCCCAACCCCTAACAATAACCCTAACCTAAACCATAACCCCAACCATTACCATAACCCAAATCATAACCCCTAACCCCTAACAATAACCCTAACCCAAACCATAACCCCAACCCCTAACAATAACCCTAACCCAAAACCTAACCCAAAACCTAACCCAAAACCTAACCCAAAACCTAACCCAAAACCTAACCCAAAACCTAACCCAAAACCTAACCCAAAACCTAACCCAAAACCTAACCCAAACCATAACCATAACCCCAACCATAACCATAACCCAAACCATAACCCCTAACAATAACCCTAACCCAAACCATAACCCCAACCCCTAACAATAACCCTAACCTAAACCATAACCCCAACCATAACCATAACCCAAACCATAACCATAACCCAAAACATAACCCCTAACTCCTAACAATAACCCTAAACCAAACCATAACCCCAACCCCTAACAATAACCCTAACCCAAACCATAACCCCAACCATAAACAAAACCCAAACCATAACCCCAACCATAAACAAAACCCAAACCATAACCCCAACCATAACCTTAACCATAACCGTAAACCAAACCATAACCCCTTAACCCTAACAATAACCCTAACACAAACTATTACCCCAACCCCTAACAATAACCCTAACCCAAACCATAATCCCATCCATAACAGTAACCCCAACAATAACCATAACCGAAACCATAACCCCTAACCCCTAAAAATAACGCTAACCCAAACCATAACCCCAACCATAACCTTAACCATAACCGTAAACCAAATCATAACCCCTAAACCCTAACAATAATCCTAACAAAAACTATTACCCCAACCCCTAACAAAAACCCTAACCCAAACCATTATCCCATCCATAACCATAACCCCAACAATAACCATAACCCAAACCATAACCCCTAATCACTAAAAATAACGCTAACCCAAACCATAACCCCAACCATAACCTTAACCATAACCGTAAACCAAACCATAACCCCTAAACCCTAACAATAACTCTAACACAAACCATAACCCCAACCCCTAACAATAACTCTAACCCAAACCATAACCATAACCCTAACAGTAACCATAACCCAAACCATAACCCCTAACAATAACCCTAACCCAAACCATAACCCCAACCAAAAACAATAACCCTAACCCAACCCATAACCATAACCATAACCCAAAACATAACCCCTAGCAATAACCCTAACCCAAACCATAACCCCAACCCCTAACAATAACCCTAACCCAAACCATAACCCCAACCCCTAACAATAACCCTAACCCGAACCATAACCCCAACCATAACCAAAACCCAAACCATAACCCCTTATCCCTTACAATATTCCTAACCCAAACCATAACCCCAACCCTTAACAATAACCCTAACCTAAACCATAACCCCAACCATAACCAGATTCCCAACCATAAACATAACCCAAACCATAACCATAACCCCAACCATAACCATAACCCCAACCATAACCATAACCCAAACCATAACCACAACCCCAACCATAACCATAACCCAAACCATAACCCCTAACAATAACCCTAACCCAAACCATAACCCCAACCCCTAACAATAACCCTAACCTAAAACATAACCCCAACCATAACCATAACCATAACCCAAAACATAACCCCTAACTCCCAACATTAACCCTAAACCAAACCATAACTCCAACCCCTAACAATAACCCTAACCCAAACCATAACCCCAACCACAAACAATAACCCTAACCCAACCCATAACCATAACCCAAAACATAACCCTTAGCAATGACCCTAACCCAAACCATAACCCTAACCCCTAACAATAACCCTAACCCAAACCATAACCCCAACCCCTAACCCCAACCATAACCCCAACCATAACCCCAACCATAACCCCAACCATAACCCCAACCATAACCCCAACACTTACCCAAACCATAACCCCTAACCCCTAACAATATCCCTAACCCAAACCATAACCCCTAACAATAACCCTAACCCAAACCATAACCCCAACCATAACCATAACCCAAACCATAACCATAACCCAAACCATAACCATAACCCAAACCATAACACCCAACCCCCAACAACAACCCTAACCCAAACCATAATTCCATCCATAACCATAACCCCAACCATAACCCCTAACACCTAAAAATAACGCTAACCCAAACCATAACCCCAACCATAACCTTAACCATAACCGTAAACCAAACCATAACCCCTAAACCCTAACAATAACCCTAACACAAACTATTACCCCAACGCCTAACAATAACCCTAACCCAAACCATAACCCCAATGCCAAACAATAACCTTAACCCAAACCATAACCCCAACCACTAACAATAAACCTAACCTAAACCATAACCCTAACCCCAACCATAACCATAAACCAAACCATCACCATAACCCAAACCATCACCATAACCCCTAACAATAACCCGAACCCAAACCATAACCCCAACCCCTAACAATAACTCTAACCCAAACCATAACCATGACCCTAACAGTAACCATAACCCAAACCATAACCCCTAGCAATAACCCTAACCCAAACCATAACCCCAACCCCTAACAATAACCCTAACCCAAACCATAACCCAAACCATAACCCAAACCATAACCCAAACCATAACCCAAACCATAACCCAAACCATAACCCAAACCATAACCCAAACCATAACCCAAACCATAACCCAAACCATAACCCAAACCATAACCCAAACCATAACCCAAACCATAACCCAAACCATAACCCAAACCATAACCCAAACCATAACCCAAACCATCACCCAAACCATAACCCAAACCATAACCCAAACCATAACCCAAACCATAACCCAAACCATAACCCAAACCATAACCCAAACCATAACCCAAACCATAACCCAAACCATAACCCAAACCATAACCCAAACCATAACCCAAACCATAACCCAAACCATAACCCAAACCATAACCCAAACCATAACCCAAACCATAACCCAAACCATAACCCAAACCATAACCCCAACCCCTAACAATAACCCTAACCCTAACCCAAACCATAACCATAACCCAAATCATAACCCCTAACAATAACCCTAACCCAAACCATAACCCCAACCACAAACAATAACCCTAACCCAACCCATAACCATAACCATAACCCAAAACATAACCCCTAGCAATAACCCTAACCAAAACCATAACCCCAACCCCTAACAATAACGCTAACCCAAACCATAACCCAAACCATAACCCCAACCCCTAACAATAACCCTAACCATAACCATAACCCTAACCCAAACCATAACCCCAACCATAACCAGATTCCCAACCATAAACATAACCCGAACCAAAACCATATTCCCAACCATAGCCATAACCCCAACCATAACCCCAACCCTAACCATAACCCTAACCATAACCCCAACCATAACTCCAATCATAACCCAAACCATAACCCCAACCATAACCCCAACCATAACCCCAACCATAACCCAAACCATAACCCCAACCCCTAACAATAACCCTAACCCAAACCATAACCCCTAACCCCTAACAATATCCCTAACCCAAACCATAACCCCTAATAATAACCCTAACCCAAACCATAAACCCCAACCCCTAACAATAACCCTAACCTAAACCATAACCCCAACCATTACCATAACCCAAATCATAACCCCTAACCCCTAACAATAACCCTAACCCAAACCATAACCCCAACCCCTAACAATAACCCTAACCCAAAACCTAACCCAAAACCTAACCCAAAACCTAACCCAAAACCTAACCCAAAACCTAACCCAAAACCTAACCCAAAACCTAACCCAAAACCTAACCCAAAACCTAACCCAAAACCTAACCCAAAACCTAACCCAAACCATAACCATAACCCCAACCATAACCATAACCCAAACCATAACCCCCAACAATAACCCTAACCCAAACCATAACCCCAACCCCTAACAATAACCCTAACCTAAACCATAACCCCAACCATAACCATAACCCAAACCATAACCATAACCCAAAACATAACCCCTAACTCCTAACAATAACCCTAAACCAAACCATAACCCCAACCCCTAACAATAACCCTAACCCAAACCATAACCCCAACCATAAACAAAACCCAAACCATAACCCCAACCATAAACAAAACCCAAACCATAACCCCAACCATAACCTTAACCATAACCGTAAACCAAACCATAACCCCTTAACCCTAACAATAACCCTAACACAAACTATTACCCCAACCCCGAACAATAACCCTAACCCAAACCATAATCCCATCCATAACAGTAACCCCAACAATAACCATAACCGAAACCATAACCCCTAACCCCTAAAAATAACGCTAACCCAAACCATAACCCCAACCATAACCTTAACCATAACCGTAAACCAAATCATAACCCCTAAACCCTAACAATAATCCTAACAAAAACTATTACCCCAACCCCTAACAAAAACCCTAACCCAAACCATTATCCCATCCATAACCATAACCCCAACAATAACCATAACCCAAACCATAACCCCTAATCACTAAAGATAACGCTAACCCAAACCATAACCCCAACCATAACCTTAACCATAACCGTAAACCAAACCATAACCCCTAAACCCTAACAATAACTCTAACACAAACCATAACCCCAACCCCTAACAATAACTCTAACCCAAACCATAACCATAACCCTAACAGTAACCATAACCCAAACCATAACCCCTAACAATAACCCTAACCCAAACCATAACCCCAACCAAAAACAATAACCCTAACCCAACCCATAACCATAACCATAACCCAAAACATAACCCCTAGCAATAACCCTAACCCAAACCATAACCCCAACCCCTAACAATAACCCTAACCCAAACCATAACCCCAACCCCTAACAATAACCCTAACCCGAACCATAACCCCAACCATAACCAAAACCCAAACCATAACCCCTTATCCCTTACAATATTCCTAACCCAAACCATAACCCCAACCCTTAACAATAACCCTAACCTAAACCATAACCCCAACCATAACCAGATTCCCAACCATAAACATAACCCAAACCATAACCATAACCCCAACCATAACCATAACCCCAACCATAACCATAACCCAAACCATAACCACAACCCCAACCATAACCATAACCCAAACCATAACCCCTAACAATAACCCTAACCCAAACCATAACCCCAACCCCTAACAATAACCCTAACCTAAAACATAACCCCAACCATAACCATAACCATAACCCAAAACATAACCCCTAACTCCCAACATTAACCCTAAACCAAACCATAACTCCAACCCCTAACAATAACCCTAACCCAAACCATAACCCCAACCACAAACAATAACCCTAACCCAACCCATAACCATAACCCAAAACATAACCCTTAGCAATGACCCTAACCCAAACCATAACCCTAACCCCTAACAATAACCCTAACCCAAACCATAACCCCAACCCCTAACCCCAACCATAACCCCAACCATAACCCCAACCATAACCCCAACCATAACCCCAACCATAACCCCAACACTTACCCAAACCATAACCCCTAACCCCTAACAATATCCCTAACCCAAACCATAACCCCTAACAATAACCCTAACCCAAACCATAACCCCAACCATAACCATAACCCAAACCATAACCATAACCCAAACCATAACCATAACCCAAACCATAACACCCAACCCCCAACAACAACCCTAACCCAAACCATAATTCCATCCATAACCATAACCCCAACCATAACCCCTAACACCTAAAAATAACGCTAACCCAAACCATAACCCCAACCATAACCTTAACCATAACCGTAAACCAAACCATAACCCCTAAACCCTAACAATAACCCTAACACAAACTATTACCCCAACGCCTAACAATAACCCTAACCCAAACCATAACCCCAATGCCAAACAATAACCTTAACCCAAACCATAACCCCAACCACTAACAATAAACCTAACCTAAACCATAACCCTAACCCCAACCATAACCATAAACCAAACCATCACCATAACCCAAACCATCACCATAACCCCTAACAATAACCCGAACCCAAACCATAACCCCAACCCCTAACAATAACTCTAACCCAAACCATAACCATGACCCTAACAGTAACCATAACCCAAACCATAACCCCTAGCAATAACCCTAACCCAAACCATAACCCCAACCCCTAACAATAACCCTAACCCAAACCATAACCCAAACCATAACCCAAACCATAACCCAAACCATAACCCAAACCATAACCCAAACCATAACCCAAACCATAACCCAAACCATAACCCAAACCATAACCCAAACCATAACCCAAACCATAACCCAAACCATAACCCAAACCATAACCCAAACCATAACCCAAACCATAACCCAAACCATAACCCAAACCATAACCCAAACCATAACCCAAACCATAACCCAAACCATAACCCAAACCATAACCCAAACCATAACCCAAACCATAACCCAAACCATAACCCAAACCATAACCCAAACCATAACCCAAACCATAACCCAAACCATAACCCAAACCATAACCCAAACCATAACCAAAACCATAACCCAAACCATAACCCAAACCATAACCCAAACCATAACCCAAACCATAACCCCAACCCCTAACAATAACCCTAACCCTAACCCAAACCATAACCATAACCCAAATCATAACCCCTAACAATAACCCTAACCCAAACCATAACCCCAACCACAAACAATAACCCTAACCCAACCCATAACCATAACCATAACCCAAAACATAACCCCTAGCAATAACCCTAACCAAAACCATAACCCCAACCCCTAACAATAACGCTAACCCAAACCATAACCCAAACCATAACCCCAACCCCTAACAATAACCCTAACCTAAACCATAACCATAACCCTAACCCAAACCATAACCCCAACCATAACCAGATTCCCAACCATAAACATAACCCGAACCAAAACCATATTCCCAACCATAGCCATAACCCCAACCATAACCCCAACCCTAACCATAACCCCAACCATAACTCCAATCATAACCCAAACCATAACCCCAACCATAACCCCAACCATAACCCCAACCATAACCCAAACCATAACCCCAACCCCTAACAATAACCCTAACCCAAACCATAACCCCTAACCCCTAACAATATCCCTAACCCAAACCATAACCCCTAATAATAACCCTAACCCAAACCATAAACCCCAACCCCTAACAATAACCCTAACCTAAACCATAACCCCAACCATTACCATAACCCAAATCATAACCCCTAACCCCTAACAATAACCCTAACCCAAACCATAACCCCAACCCCTAACAATAACCCTAACCCAAAACCTAACCCAAAACCTAACCCAAAACCTAACCCAAAACCTAACCCAAAACCTAACCCAAAACCTAACCCAAAACCTAACCCAAACCATAACCATAACCCCAACCATAACCATAACCCAAACCATAACCCCCAACAATAACCCTAACCCAAACCATAACCCCAACCCCTAACAATAACCCTAACCTAAACCATAACCCCAACCATAACCATAACCCAAACCATAACCATAACCCAAAACATAACCCCTAACTCCTAACAATAACCCTAAACCAAACCATAACCCCAACCCCTAACAATAACCCTAACCCAAACCATAACCCCAACCATAAACAAAACCCAAACCATAACCCAAACCATAACCCCAACCATAACCTTAACCATAACCGTAAACCAAACCATAACCCCTTAACCCTAACAATAACCCTAACACAAACTATTACCCCAACCCCTAACAATAACCCTAACCCAAACCATAATCCCATCCATAACAGTAACCCCAACAATAACCATAACCGAAACCATAACCCCTAACCCCTAAAAATAACGCTAACCCAAACCATAACCCCAACCATAACCTTAACCATAACCGTAAACCAAATCATAACCCCTAAACCCTAACAATAATCCTAACAAAAACTATTACCCCAACCCCTAACAAAAACCCTAACCCAAACCATTATCCCATCCATAACCATAACCCCAACAATAACCATAACCCAAACCATAACCCCTAATCACTAAAAATAACGCTAACCCAAACCATAACCCCAACCATAACCTTAACCATAACCGTAAACCAAACCATAACCCCTAAACCCTAACAATAACCCTAACACAAACCATAACCCCAACCCCTAACAATAACTCTAACCCAAACCATAACCATAACCCTAACAGTAACCATAACCCAAACCATAACCCCTAACAATAACCCTAACCCAAACCATAACCCCAACCAAAAACAATAACCCTAACCCAACCCATAACCATAACCATAACCCAAAACATAACCCCTAGCAATAACCCTAACCCAAACCATAACCCCAACCCCTAACAATAACCCTAACCCAAACCATAACCCCAACCCCTAACAATAACCCTAACCCGAACCATAACCCCAACCATAACCAAAACCCAAACCATAACCCCTTATCCCTTACAATATTCCTAACCCAAACCATAACCCCAACCCTTAACAATAACCCTAACCTAAACCATAACCCCAACCATAACCAGATTCCCAACCATAAACATAACCCAAACCATAACCATAACCCCAACCATAACCATAACCCCAACCATAACCATAACCCAAACCATAACCATAACCATAACCATAACCCCAACCATAACCATAACCCAAACCATAACCCCTAACAATAACCCTAACCCAAACCATAACCCCAACCCCTAACAATAACCCTAACCTAAAACATAACCCCAACCATAACCATAACCATAACCCAAAACATAACCCCTAACTCCCAACATTAACCCTAAACCAAACCATAACCCCAACGCCAAACAATAACCTTAACCCAAACCATAACCCCAACCCCTAACAATAAACCTAACCTAAACCATAACCCTAACCATAATCCCAACCTTAACCCAAACCATAACCCCAACCCTGAACAATAAACCTAACCTAAACCATAACCCTAACCATAACCCCAACCATAACCATAAACCAAACCATCACCATAACCCAAACCATCACCATAACCCCTAACAATAACCCTAACCCTAACCCAAACCATAACCCCAACCCCTAACAATAACTCTAACCCAAACCATAACCATAACAGTAACCATAACCCAAACCATAACCCCTAACAATAACCCTAACCCAAACCATAACCCCAACCACAAACAATAACCTAACCCAACCCATAACCATAACCATAACCCAAAACATAACCCCTAGCAATAACCCTAACCCAAACCATAACCCCAACCCCTAACAATAACCCTAACCCAAACCATAACCCCAACCCCTAACAATAACCCTAACCCGAACCATAACCCCAACCATAACCAAAACCCAAACCATAACCCCTTATCCCTTACAATATTCCTAACCCAAACCACAACCCCAACCCCTAACAATAACCCTAACCTAAACCATAACCCCAACCATAACCAGATTCCCGACCATAAACATAACCCCAACCAAAACCATATTCCCAACCATAGCCATAACCCCAACCCCAACCCTAACCATAACCCTAACCATAACCCTAACCATAACCCCAACCATAACTCCAACCATAACCCCAACCATAACCCCAACCATAACCCAAACCATAACCCCAACCATAACCCAAACCATAACCCCAACCCCTAACAATAACCCTAACCCAAACCATAACCCCAACCATAAACAAAACCCAAACCATAACCCCTAATCCCTTAAAATAACCCTAACCCAAACCATAACCCCAACCCCTAACAATAACCCTAACCTAAACCATAACCCCAACCATAACCCAAACCATAACCCCTAACTTCTAACAATAACCCTAACCAAAACCCCTAACAAAAACCCTAACCCAAACCATAATCCCATCCATAGCCATAACCCCAACCATAACCATTACCCAAACCATAACCCCAAACCCCTAACAATAACCCTAACCCAAACCATAACCCGAACCCAAACCATAACCCAAACCATAACCCAAACCATAACCCTAACCCAAACCCAAACCATAACCCTAACCCAAACCATAACCCTAACCCAAACCATAACCCCAACCATAACCAGATTCCCAACCATAACCATAACCCCAACCAAAACCATATTCCCAACCATAATCATAACCCCAACCATGACCCCAACCATAACCCCAAACATAACCCCAACCATAACCATAACCCTAACCATAACCCCAACCATAACCAGATTCCCAACCATAACCATAACCCCAACCAAAACCATATTCCCAACCATAGCCATAACCGCAACCATAACCCCAACCATAACCCCAACCATAACCCCAACCAGAACCATAACCCTAACCATAACCCCAACCACAACCCCAACAATAACCATAACCCAAACCATAACCCCTAACCCCTAAAAATAACACTAACCCAAACCATAACCCCAACCATAACCTTAACAATAACCATAAACCAAACCATAACCCCTAAACCCTAACAATAACCCTAACACAAACTATTACCCCAACGCCTAACAATAACCCTAACCCAAACCATAACCCCAACGCCAAACAATAACCTTAACCCAAACCATTACCCCAACCCCTAACAATAAACCCAACCTAAACCATAACCCTAACCATAACCCCAACCTTAACCCAAACCATAACCCCAACCATAACCTTAACAATAACCATAAACCAAACCATAACCCCTAAACCCTAACAATAACCCTAACACAAACTATTACCCCAACGCCTAACAATAACCCTAACCCAAACCATAACCCCAACGCCAAACAATAACCTTAACCCAAACCATAACCCCAACCCCTAACAATAAACCTAACCTAAACCATAACCCTAACCATAACCCCAACCTTAACCCAAACCATAACCCCAACCCCGAACAATAAACCTAACCTAAACCATAACCCTAACCATAACCCCAACCATAACCAGATTCCCAACCATAACCATAACCCCAACCAAAACCATATTCCCAACCATAGCCATAACTCCAACCATATCCCCAACCATAACCATAACCCTAACCGATAACCCCAACCATAACCCCAACCATAATCTTAACCATAAACCAAACCATAACCCCTTATCCCTTACAATAACCCTAACCCAAACCATAACCCCAACCCCTAACAATAACCCTAACCTAAACCATAACCCCAACCATAACCCAAACCATAACCCCTAACCCCTAACAATAACCCTAACCCAAACCCCTAACAAGAACCCTAACCCAAACCATAACCCCTTATCCCTTACAATAACCCTAACCCAAACCATAACCCCAACCCCTAACAATAACCCTAACCTAAACCATAACCCCAACCATAACATAACCCAAACCATAACCCCTAACCCCTAACAATAACCATAACCCCAACCATAACATAACCCAAACCATAACCCCTAACCCCTAACAATAACCCTAACCCAAACCCCTAACAAGAACCCTAACCCAAACCATAACCCCTTATCCCTTACAATAACCCTAACCCAAACCATATCCCATAACCCCTTATCCCTTACAATAACCCTAACCCAAACCATAACCCCTAACCCCTAACAAAAACCCTAACCCAAACCCCTAACAAGAACCCTAACCCAACCCATAATCCCATCCATAGCCATAACCCAAACCATAACCATAACCCAAACCATAACCCCCAACCCCTAACAATAACCCTAACCCAAACCATAACCCGAACCCAAACCATAACCCAAACAATAACCCTAACCCAAACCATAACCCTAACCCAAACCATAACCCCAACCATAACCATAACCCAAACCATAACCTCCAAACCATAACCCCCAAACCATAACCTCCAACCCTTAACAATAACCCTAACCCAAACCATAACCCGAACCCAAACCATAACCCAAACCATAACCCAAACCATAACCCAAACCATAACCCCTAACCCCTAAAAATAACCCTAACCCAAACCCCTAACAAGAACCCTAACCCAAACCATAATCCCATCCATAGCCATAACCCCAACCATAACCCAAACCATAACCCCCAACCCCTAACAATAACCCTAACCCAAACCATAACCCGAACCCAAACCATAACCCAAACAATAACCCTAACCCAAACCATAACCCCAACCATAACCATAACCCAAACCATAACCCCCAACCCCTAACAATAACCCTAACCCAAACCATAACCCGAACCCAAACCATAACCCAAACCATAACCCAAACCATAACCCAAACCATAACCCCAACCATAACCAAAACCCAAGCCATAACGCCTAATCCCTTAAGATAACCCTAACCCAAACCATAACCCCAACCCCTAACAATAACCCTAACCTAAACCATAACCCCAACCATAACCCAAACCATAACCCCTAACTTCTAACAATAACCCTAACCCAAACCCCTAACAAGAACCCTAACCCAAACCATAATCCCATCCATAGCCATAACCCCAACCATAACCATAACCCAAACCATAACCCAAACCATAACCCAAACCATAACCCAAACCATAACCCAAACCATAACCCAAACCATAACCCAAACCATAACCCTAACCCAAACCATACCCCAACCATAACCAGATTCCCAACCATAACCATAACCCACACCAAAATCATATTCCCAACCATAGCCATAACCCCAACCATAACCCCAACCATAACCATAACCATAACCCCAACCATAACCCCAAGCATAACCCCAACCCTAACCCAAACCATAACCCCTAACCCAAAACAATATCCCTAACCCAAACCATAACCCCTTACAATAACCCTAACCCAAACCATAACCCCAACCATAACCATAACCCAAACCATAACCATAACCCAAACCATAACACCCAACCCCCAACAATAACCCAAACCATAATCCCATCCATAACCATAACCCCAACAATAACCATAACCCAAACCATAACCCCTAAATCCTAAAAATAACGCTAACCCAAACCATAACCCCAACCATAACCCCAACCATAACCCCAACCATAACCTTAACAATAACCATAAACCAAACCATAACCCCTAAACCCTAACAATAACCCTAACACAAACTATTACCCCAACGCCTAACAATAACCCTAACCCAAACCATAACCCCAACGCCAAACAATAACCTTAACCCAAACCATAACCCCAACCCCTAACAATAAACCTAACCTAAACCATAACCCTAACCATAACCCCAACCTTAACCCAAACCATAACCCCAACCCCGAACAATAAACCTAACCTAAACCATAACCCTAACCATAAACCCAACCATAACCATAAACCAAACCATCACCATAACCCAAACCATCACCATAACCCCTAACAATAACCCTAACCCTAACCCAAACCATAACCCCAACCCCTAACAATAACTCTAACCCAAACCATAACCATAACAGTAACCATAACCCAAACCATAACCCCTAACAATAACCCTAACCCAAACCATAACCCCAACCACAAACAATAACCTAACCCAACCCATAACCCCAACCA
This sequence comes from Stigmatopora nigra, assembly GCF_051989575.1. Lineage (NCBI taxonomy): Eukaryota > Metazoa > Chordata > Actinopteri > Syngnathiformes > Syngnathidae > Stigmatopora > Stigmatopora nigra. Next base: position 3,452,109 of record NW_027551603.1, read on the forward strand.
CAAACAATAACCTAACCCAACCCATAACCCCAACCACAAACAATAACCTAACCCAACCCGTAACCATAACCCAAAACATAACCCCTAGCAATAACCCTAACCCAAACCATAACCCCAACCCCTAACAATAACCCTAACCTAAACCATAACCCCAACCATAACCATAACCATAACCCAAAACATAACCCCTAACTCCCAACATTAACCCTAAACCAAACCATAACTCCAACCCCTAACAATAACCCTAACCCAAACCATAACCCCAACCATAACCAAAACCCAAACCATAACGCCTAATCCCTTAAGATAACCCTAACCCAAACCATAACCCCAACCCCTAACAATAACCCTAACCTAAACCATAACCCCAACCATAACCCAAACCATAACCCCTAACTTCTAACAATAACCCTAACCCAAACCCCTAACAAGAACCCTAACCCAAACCATAATCCCATCCATAGCCATAACCCCAACCATAACCATAACCCAAACCATAACCCAAACCATAACCCAAACCATAACCCAAACCATAACCCAAACCATAACCCAAACCATAACCCTAACCCAAACCATACCCCAACCATAACCAGATTCCCAACCATAACCATAACCCACACCAAAATCATATTCCCAACCATAGCCATAACCCCAACCATAACCCCAACCATAACCATAACCATAACCCCAACCATAACCCCAAGCATAACCCCAACCCTAACCCAAACCATAACCCCTAACCCAAAACAATATCCCTAACCCAAACCATAACCCCTTACAATAACCCTAACCCAAACCATAACCCCAACCATAACCATAACCCAAACCATAACCATAACCCAAACCATAACACCCAACCCCCAACAATAACCCAAACCATAATCCCATCCATAACCATAACCCCAACAATAACCATAACCCAAACCATAACCCCTAAATCCTAAAAATAACGCTAACCCAAACCATAACCCCAACCATAACCCCAACCATAACCCCAACCATAACCCCAACCATAACCTTAACCATAACCGTAAACCAAACCATAACGCCTAAACCCTAACAATAACCCTAACACAAACTATTACCCCAACCCCTAACAATAACCCTAACCCAAACCATAATCCCATCCATAACAGTAACCCCAACAATAACCATAACCCAAACCATAACCCCTAACCCCTAAAAATAACGCTAACCCAAACCATAACCCCAACCATAACCTTAACCATAACCGTAAACCAAAGCATAACCCCTAAACCCTAACAATAACCCTAACACAAACTATTACCCCAACCCCTAACAATAACCCTAACCCAAACCATAATCCCATCCATAACAGTAACCCCAACAATAACCATAACCCAAACCATAACCCCTAACCCCTAAAAATAACGCTAACCCAAACCATAACCCCAACCATAACCTTAACCATAACCGTAAACCAAAGCATAACCCCTAAACCCTAACAATAACCCTAACACAAACTATTACCCCAACCCCTAACAATAACCCTAACCCAAACCATTATCCCATCCATAACCATAACCCCAACAATAACCATAACCCAAACCATAACCCCTAACCCCTAAAAATAACACTAACCCAAACCATAACCCCAACCATAACCTTAACAATAACCATAAACCAAACCATAACCCCTAAACCCTAACAATAACCCTAACACAAACTATTACCCCAACGCCTAACAATAACCCTAACCCAAACCATAACCCCAACGCCAAACAATAACCTTAACCCAAACCATTACCCCAACCCCTAACAATAAACCCAACCTAAACCATAACCCTAACCATAACCCCAACCTTAACCCAAACCATAACCCCAACCATAACCTTAACAATAACCATAAACCAAACCATAACCCCTAAACCCTAACAATAACCCTAACACAAACTATTACCCCAACGCCTAACAATAACCCTAACCCAAACCATAACCCCAACGCCAAACAATAACCTTAACCCAAACCATAACCCCAACCCCTAACAATAAACCTAACCTAAACCATAACCCTAACCATAACCCCAACCTTAACCCAAACCATAACCCCAACCCCGAACAATAAACCTAACCTAAACCATAACCCTAACCATAACCCCAACCATAACCAGATTCCCAACCATAACCATAACCCCAACCAAAACCATATTCCCAACCATAGCCATAACTCCAACCATATCCCCAACCATAACCATAACCCTAACCGATAACCCCAACCATAACCCCAACCATAATCTTAACCATAAACCAAACCATAACCCCTTATCCCTTACAATAACCCTAACCCAAACCATAACCCCAACCCCTAACAATAACCCTAACCTAAACCATAACCCCAACCATAACCCAAACCATAACCCCTAACCCCTAACAATAACCCTAACCCAAACCCCTAACAAGAACCCTAACCCAAACCATAACCCCTTATCCCTTACAATAACCCTAACCCAAACCATAACCCCAACCCCTAACAATAACCCTAACCTAAACCATAACCCCAACCATAACATAACCCAAACCATAACCCCTAACCCCTAACAATAACCCTAACCCAAACCCCTAACAAGAACCCTAACCCAAACCATAACCCCTTATCCCTTACAATAACCCTAACCCAAACCATATCCCATAACCCCTTATCCCTTACAATAACCCTAACCCAAACCATAACCCCTAACCCCTAACAAAAACCCTAACCCAAACCCCTAACAAGAACCCTAACCCAACCCATAATCCCATCCATAGCCATAACCCAAACCATAACCATAACCCAAACCATAACCCCCAACCCCTAACAATAACCCTAACCCAAACCATAACCCGAACCCAAACCATAACCCAAACAATAACCCTAACCCAAACCATAACCCTAACCCAAACCATAACCCCAACCATAACCATAACCCAAACCATAACCTCCAAACCATAACCCCCAAACCATAACCTCCAACCCTTAACAATAACCCTAACCCAAACCATAACCCGAACCCAAACCATAACCCAAACCATAACCCAAACCATAACCCAAACCATAACCCAAACCATAACCCCTAACCCCTAAAAATAACCCTAACCCAAACCCCTAACAAGAACCCTAACCCAAACCATAATCCCATCCATAGCCATAACCCCAACCATAACCCAAACCATAACCCCCAACCCCTAACAATAACCCTAACCCAAACCATAACCCGAACCCAAACCATAACCCAAACAATAACCCTAACCCAAACCATAACCCCAACCATAACCATAACCCAAACCATAACCCCCAACCCCTAACAATAACCCTAACCCAAACCATAACCCGAACCCAAACCATAACCCAAACCATAACCCAAACCATAACCCAAACCATAACCCCAACCATAACCAAAACCCAAACCATAACGCCTAATCCCTTAAGATAACCCTAACCCAAACCATAACCCCAACCCCTAACAATAACCCTAACCTAAACCATAACCCCAACCATAACCCAAACCATAACCCCTAACTTCTAACAATAACCCTAACCCAAACCCCTAACAAGAACCCTAACCCAAACCATAATCCCATCCATAGCCATAACCCCAACCATAACCATAACCCAAACCATAACCCAAACCATAACCCAAACCATAACCCAAACCATAACCCAAACCATAACCCAAACCATAACCCAAACCATAACCCTAACCCAAACCATACCCCAACCATAACCAGATTCCCAACCATAACCATAACCCACACCAAAATCATATTCCCAACCATAGCCATAACCCCAACCATAACCCCAACCATAACCATAACCATAACCCCAACCATAACCCCAAGCATAACCCCAACCCTAACCCAAACCATAACCCCTAACCCAAAACAATATCCCTAACCCAAACCATAACCCCTTACAATAACCCTAACCCAAACCATAACCCCAACCATAACCATAACCCAAACCATAACCATAACCCAAACCATAACACCCAACCCCCAACAATAACCCAAACCATAATCCCATCCATAACCATAACCCCAACAATAACCATAACCCAAACCATAACCCCTAAATCCTAAAAATAACGCTAACCCAAACCATAACCCCAACCATAACCCCAACCATAACCCCAACCATAACCTTAACAATAACCATAAACCAAACCATAACCCCTAAACCCTAACAATAACCCTAACACAAACTATTACCCCAACGCCTAACAATAACCCTAACCCAAACCATAACCCCAACGCCAAACAATAACCTTAACCCAAACCATAACCCCAACCCCTAACAATAAACCTAACCTAAACCATAACCCTAACCATAACCCCAACCTTAACCCAAACCATAACCCCAACCCCGAACAATAAACCTAACCTAAACCATAACCCTAACCATAAACCCAACCATAACCATAAACCAAAGCATCACCATAACCCAAACCATCACCATAACCCCTAACAATAACCCTAACCCTAACCCAAACCATAACCCCAACCCCTAACAATAACTCTAACCCAAACCATAACCATAACAGTAACCATAACCCAAACCATAACCCCTAACAATAACCCTAACCCAAACCATAACCCCAACCACAAACAATAACCTAACCCAACCCATAACCCCAACCACAAACAATAACCTAACCCAACCCATAACCCCAACCACAAACAATAACCTAACCCAACCCGTAACCATAACCCAAAACATAACCCCTAGCAATAACCCTAACCCAAACCATAACCCCAACCCCTAACAATAACCCTAACCTAAACCATAACCCCAACCATAACCATAACCATAACCCAAAACATAACCCCTAACTCCCAACATTAACCCTAAACCAAACCATAACTCCAACCCCTAACAATAACCCTAACCCAAACCATAACCCCAACCATAACCAAAACCCAAACCATAACGCCTAATCCCTTAAGATAACCCTAACCCAAACCATAACCCCAACCCCTAACAATAACCCTAACCTAAACCATAACCCCAACCATAACCCAAACCATAACCCCTAACTTCTAACAATAACCCTAACCCAAACCCCTAACAAGAACCCTAACCCAAACCATAATCCCATCCATAGCCATAACCCCAACCATAACCATAACCCAAACCATAACCCAAACCATAACCCAAACCATAACCCAAACCATAACCCAAACCATAACCCTAACCCAAACCATACCCCAACCATAACCAGATTCCCAACCATAACCATAACCCACACCAAAATCATATTCCCAACCATAGCCATAACCCCAACCATAACCCCAACCATAACCATAACCATAACCCCAACCATAACCCCAAGCATAACCCCAACCCTAACCCAAACCATAACCCCTAACCCAAAACAATATCCCTAACCCAAACCATAACCCCTTACAATAACCCTAACCCAAACCATAACCCCAACCATAACCATAACCCAAACCATAACCATAACCCAAACCATAACACCCAACCCCCAACAATAACCCAAACCATAATCCCATCCATAACCATAACCCCAACAATAACCATAACCCAAACCATAACCCCTAAATCCTAAAAATAACGCTAACCCAAACCATAACCCCAACCATAACCCCAACCATAACCCCAACCATAACCCCAACCATAACCCCAACCATAACCTTAACCATAACCGTAAACCAAACCATAACGCCTAAACCCTAACAATAACCCTAACACAAACTATTACCCCAACCCCTAACAATAACCCTAACCCAAACCATAATCCCATCCATAACAGTAACCCCAACAATAACCATAACCCAAACCATAACCCCTAACCCCTAAAAATAACGCTAACCCAAACCATAACCCCAACCATAACCTTAACCATAACCGTAAACCAAAGCATAACCCCTAAACCCTAACAATAACCCTAACACAAACTATTACCCCAACCCCTAACAATAACCCTAACCCAAACCATTATCCCATCCATAACCATAACCCCAACAATAACCATAACCCAAACCATAACCCCTAACCCCTAAAAATAACACTAACCCAAACCATAACCCCAACCATAACCTTAACAATAACCATAAACCAAACCATAACCCCTAAACCCTAACAATAACCCTAACACAAACTATTACCCCAACGCCTAACAATAACCCTAACCCAAACCATAACCCCAACGCCAAACAATAACCTTAACCCAAACCATTACCCCAACCCCTAACAATAAACCCAACCTAAACCATAACCCTAACCATAACCCCAACCTTAACCCAAACCATAACCCCAACCATAACCTTAACAATAACCATAAACCAAACCATAACCCCTAAACCCTAACAATAACCCTAACACAAACTATTACCCCAACGCCTAACAATAACCCTAACCCAAACCATAACCCCAACGCCAAACAATAACCTTAACCCAAACCATAACCCCAACCCCTAACAATAAACCTAACCTAAACCATAACCCTAACCATAACCCCAACCTTAACCCAAACCATAACCCCAACCCCGAACAATAAACCTAACCTAAACCATAACCCTAACCATAACCCCAACCATAACCAGATTCCCAACCATAACCATAACCCCAACCAAAACCATATTCCCAACCATAGCCATAACTCCAACCATATCCCCAACCATAACCATAACCCTAACCGATAACCCCAACCATAACCCCAACCATAATCTTAACCATAAACCAAACCATAACCCCTTATCCCTTACAATAACCCTAACCCAAACCATAACCCCAACCCCTAACAATAACCCTAACCTAAACCATAACCCCAACCATAACCCAAACCATAACCCCTAACCCCTAACAATAACCCTAACCCAAACCCCTAACAAGAACCCTAACCCAAACCATAACCCCTTATCCCTTACAATAACCCTAACCCAAACCATAACCCCAACCCCTAACAATAACCCTAACCTAAACCATAACCCCAACCATAACATAACCCAAACCATAACCCCTAACCCCTAACAATAACCCTAACCCAAACCCCTAACAAGAACCCTAACCCAAACCATAACCCCTTATCCCTTACAATAACCCTAACCCAAACCATATCCCATAACCCCTTATCCCTTACAATAACCCTAACCCAAACCATAACCCCTAACCCCTAACAAAAACCCTAACCCAAACCCCTAACAAGAACCCTAACCCAACCCATAATCCCATCCATAGCCAAAACCCAAACCATAACCATAACCCAAACCATAACCCCCAACCCCTAACAATAACCCTAACCCAAACCATAACCCGAACCCAAACCATAACCCAAACAATAACCCTAACCCAAACCATAACCCTAACCCAAACCATAACCCCAACCATAACCATAACCCAAACCATAACCTCCAAACCATAACCCCCAAACCATAACCTCCAACCCTTAACAATAACCCTAACCCAAACCATAACCCGAACCCAAACCATAACCCAAACCATAACCCAAACCATAACCCAAACCATAACCCAAACCATAACCCCTAACCCCTAAAAATAACCCTAACCCAAACCCCTAACAAGAACCCTAACCCAAACCATAATCCCATCCATAGCCATAACCCCAACCATAACCCAAACCATAACCCCCAACCCCTAACAATAACCCTAACCCAAACCATAACCCGAACCCAAACCATAACCCAAACAATAACCCTAACCCAAACCATAACCCCAACCATAACCATAACCCAAACCATAACCCCCAACCCCTAACAATAACCCTAACCCAAACCATAACCCGAACCCAAACCATAACCCAAACCATAACCCAAACCATAACCCAAACCATAACCCCAACCATAACCAAAACCCAAACCATAACGCCTAATCCCTTAAGATAACCCTAACCCAAACCATAACCCCAACCCCTAACAATAACCCTAACCTAAACCATAACCCCAACCATAACCCAAACCATAACCCCTAACTTCTAACAATAACCCTAACCCAAACCCCTAACAAGAACCCTAACCCAAACCATAATCCCATCCATAGCCATAACCCCAACCATAACCATAACCCAAACCATAACCCAAACCATAACCCAAACCATAACCCAAACCATAACCCAAACCATAACCCAAACCATAACCCAAACCATAACCCAAACCATAACCCTAACCCAAACCATACCCCAACCATAACCAGATTCCCAACCATAACCATAACCCACACCAAAATCATATTCCCAACCATAGCCATAACCCCAACCATAACCCCAACCATAACCATAACCATAACCCCAACCATAACCCCAAGCATAACCCCAACCCTAACCCAAACCATAACCCCTAACCCAAAACAATATCCCTAACCCAAACCATAACCCCTTACAATAACCCTAACCCAAACCATAACCCCAACCATAACCATAACCCAAACCATAACCATAACCCAAACCATAACACCCAACCCCCAACAATAACCCAAACCATAATCCCATCCATAACCATAACCCCAACAATAACCATAACCCAAACCATAACCCCTAAATCCTAAAAATAACGCTAACCCAAACCATAACCCCAACCATAACCCCAACCATAACCCCAACCATAACCTTAACAATAACCATAAACCAAACCATAACCCCTAAACCCTAACAATAACCCTAACACAAACTATTACCCCAACGCCTAACAATAACCCTAACCCAAACCATAACCCCAACGCCAAACAATAACCTTAACCCAAACCATAACCCCAACCCCTAACAATAAACCTAACCTAAACCATAACCCTAACCATAACCCCAACCTTAACCCAAACCATAACCCCAACCCCGAACAATAAACCTAACCTAAACCATAACCCTAACCATAAACCCAACCATAACCATAAACCAAACCATCACCATAACCCAAACCATCACCATAACCCCTAACAATAACCCTAACCCTAACCCAAACCATAACCCCAACCCCTAACAATAACTCTAACCCAAACCATAACCATAACAGTAACCATAACCCAAACCATAACCCCTAACAATAACCCTAACCCAAACCATAACCCCAACCACAAACAATAACCTAACCCAACCCATAACCCCAACCACAAACAATAACCTAACCCAACCCATAACCCCAACCACAAACAATAACCTAACCCAACCCGTAACCATAACCCAAAACATAACCCCTAGCAATAACCCTAACCCAAACCATAACCCCAACCCCTAACAATAACCCTAACCTAAACCATAACCCCAACCATAACCATAACCATAACCCAAAACATAACCCCTAACTCCCAACATTAACCCTAAACCAAACCATAACTCCAACCCCTAACAATAACCCTAACCCAAACCATAACCCCAACCATAACCAAAACCCAAACCATAACGCCTAATCCCTTAAGATAACCCTAACCCAAACCATAACCCCAACCCCTAACAATAACCCTAACCTAAACCATAACCCCAACCATAACCCAAACCATAACCCCTAACTTCTAACAATAACCCTAACCCAAACCCCTAACAAGAACCCTAACCCAAACCATAATCCCATCCATAGCCATAACCCCAACCATAACCATAACCCAAACCATAACCCAAACCATAACCCAAACCATAACCCAAACCATAACCCAAACCATAACCCAAACCATAACCCTAACCCAAACCATACCCCAACCATAACCAGATTCCCAACCATAACCATAACCCACACCAAAATCATATTCCCAACCATAGCCATAACCCCAACCATAACCCCAACCATAACCATAACCATAACCCCAACCATAACCCCAAGCATAACCCCAACCCTAACCCAAACCATAACCCCTAACCCAAAACAATATCCCTAACCCAAACCATAACCCCTTACAATAACCCTAACCCAAACCATAACCCCAACCATAACCATAACCCAAACCATAACCATAACCCAAACCATAACACCCAACCCCCAACAATAACCCAAACCATAATCCCATCCATAACCATAACCCCAACAATAACCATAACCCAAACCATAACCCCTAAATCCTAAAAATAACGCTAACCCAAACCATAACCCCAACCATAACCCCAACCATAACCCCAACCATAACCCCAACCATAACCTTAACCATAACCGTAAACCAAACCATAACGCCTAAACCCTAACAATAACCCTAACACAAACTATTACCCCAACCCCTAACAATAACCCTAACCCAAACCATAATCCCATCCATAACAGTAACCCCAACAATAACCATAACCCAAACCATAACCCCTAACCCCTAAAAATAACGCTAACCCAAACCATAACCCCAACCATAACCTTAACCATAACCGTAAACCAAAGCATAACCCCTAAACCCTAACAATAACCCTAACACAAACTATTACCCCAACCCCTAACAATAACCCTAACCCAAACCATTATCCCATCCATAACCATAACCCCAACAATAACCATAACCCAAACCATAACCCCTAACCCCTAAAAATAACACTAACCCAAACCATAACCCCAACCATAACCTTAACAATAACCATAAACCAAACCATAACCCCTAAACCCTAACAATAACCCTAACACAAACAATTACCCCAACGCCTAACAATAACCCTAACCCAAACCATAACCCCAACGCCAAACAATAACCTTAACCCAAACCATTACCCCAACCCCTAACAATAAACCCAACCTAAACCATAACCCTAACCATAACCCCAACCTTAACCCAAACCATAACCCCAACCATAACCTTAACAATAACCATAAACCAAACCATAACCCCTAAACCCTAACAATAACCCTAACACAAACTATTACCCCAACGCCTAACAATAACCCTAACCCAAACCATAACCCCAACGCCAAACAATAACCTTAACCCAAACCATAACCCCAACCCCTAACAATAAACCTAACCTAAACCATAACCCTAACCATAACCCCAACCTTAACCCAAACCATAACCCCAACCCCGAACAATAAACCTAACCTAAACCATAACCCTAACCATAACCAGATTCCCAACCATAACCATAACCCCAACCAAAACCATATTCCCAACCATAGCCATAACTCCAACCATATCCCCAACCATAACCATAACCCTAACCGATAACCCCAACCATAACCCCAACCATAATCTTAACCATAAACCAAACCATAACCCCTTATCCCTTACAATAACCCTAACCCAAACCATAACCCCAACCCCTAACAATAACCCTAACCTAAACCATAACCCCAACCATAACCCAAACCATAACCCCTAACCCCTAACAATAACCCTAACCCAAACCCCTAACAAGAACCCTAACCCAAACCATAACCCCTTATCCCTTACAATAACCCTAACCCAAACCATAACCCCAACCCCTAACAATAACCCTAACCTAAACCATAACCCCAACCATAACATAACCCAAACCATAACCCCTAACCCCTAACAATAACCCTAACCCAAACCCCTAACAAGAACCCTAACCCAAACCATAACCCCTTATCCCTTACAATAACCCTAACCCAAACCATAACCCCTAACCCCTAACAATAACCCTAACACAAACTATTACCCCAACGCCTAACAATAACCCTAACCCAAACCATAACCCCAATGCCAAACAATAACCTTAACCCAAACCATAACCCCAACCACTAACAATAAACCTAACCTAAACCATAACCCTAACCCCAACCATAACCATAAACCAAACCATCACCATAACCCAAACCATCACCATAACCCCTAACAATAACCCGAACCCAAACCATAACCCCAACCCCTAACAATAACTCTAACCCAAACCATAACCATGACCCTAACAGTAACCATAACCCAAACCATAACCCCTAGCAATAACCCTAACCCAAACCATAACCCCAACCCCTAACAATAACCCTAACCCAAACCATAACCCAAACCATAACCCAAACCATAACCCAAACCATAACCCAAACCATAACCCAAACCATAACCCAAACCATAACCCAAACCATAACCCAAACCATAACCCAAACCATAACCCAAACCATAACCCAAACCATAACCCAAACCATAACCCAAACCATAACCCAAACCATAACCCAAACCATAACCCAAACCATAACCCAAACCATAACCCAAACCATAACCCAAACCATAACCCCAACCCCTAACAATAACCCTAACCCTAACCCAAACCATAACCATAACCCAAACCATAACCCCTAACAATAACCCTAACCCAAACCATAACCCCAACCACAAACAATAACCCTAACCCAACCCATAACCATAACCATAACCCAAAACATAACCCCTAGCAATAACCCTAACCAAAACCATAACCCCAACCCCTAACAATAACGCTAACCCAAACCATAACCCAAACCATAACCCAAACCATAACCCAAACCATAACCCCAACCCCTAACAATAACCCTAACCTAAACCATAACCATAACCCTAACCCAAACCATAACCCCAACCATAACCAGATTCCCAACCATAAACATAACCCGAACCAAAACCATATTCCCAACCATAGCCATAACCCCAACCATAACCCCAACCCTAACCATAACCCTAACCATAACCCCAACCATAACTCCAATCATAACCCAAACCATAACCCCAACCATAACCCCAACCATAACCCCAACCATAACCCCAACCATAACCCAAACCATAACCCCAACCCCTAACAATAACCCTAACCCAAACCATAACCCCTAACCCCTAACAATATCCCTAACCCAAACCATAACCCCTAATAATAACCCTAACCCAAACCATAAACCCCAACCCCTAACAATAACCCTAACCTAAACCATAACCCCAACCATTACCATAACCCAAATCATAACCCCTAACCCCTAACAATAACCCTAACCCAAACCATAACCCCAACCCCTAACAATAACCCTAACCCAAACCCCTAACAAGAACCCTAACCCAAACCATAACCCCTTATCCCTTACAATAACCCTAACCCAAACCATAACCCCAACCCCTAACAATAACCCTAACCTAAACCATAACCCCAACCATAACATAACCCAAACCATAACCCCTAACCCCTAACAATAACCCTAACCCAAACCCCTAACAAGAACCCTAACCCAAACCATAACCCCTTATCCCTTACAATAACCCTAACCCAAACCATAACCCCTAACCCCTAACAATAACCCTAACCCAAACCCCTAACAAGAACCCTAACCCAACCCATAATCCCATCCATAGCCATAACCCAAACCATAACCATAACCCAAACCATAACCATAACCCAAACCATAACCCCCAACCCCTAACAATAACCCTAACCCAAACCATAACCCGAACCCAAACCATAACCCAAACAATAACCCTAACCCAAACCATAACCCTAACCCAAACCATAACCCCAACCATAACCATAACCCAAACCATAACCCTAACCCAAACCATAACCCCAACCATAACCATAACCCAAACCATAACCCCCAAACCATAACCCGAACCCAAACCATAACCCAAACCATAACCCAAACCATAACCCAAACCATAACCCAAACCATAACCCAAACCATAACCCAAACCATAACCCAAACCATAACCCAAACCATAACCCAAACCATAACCCAAACCATAACCCAAACCATAACCCAAACCATAACCCAAACCATAACCCAAACCATAACCCAAACCATAACCCAAACCATAACCATAACCCAAACCATAACCCCTAACCCCTAACAATAACCCTAACCCAAACCCCTAACAAGAACCCTAACCCAAACCATAATCCCATCCATAGCCATAACCCCAACCATAACCCAAACCATAACCCCCAACCCCTAACAATAACCCTAACCAAAACCATAACCCGAACCCAAACCATAACCCAAACAATAACCCTAATCCAAACCATAACCCCAACCATAACCATAACCCAAACCATAACCCCCAACCCCTAACAATAACCCTAACCCAAACCATAACCCTAACCCAAGCCATAACCATAACCCCAACCCCTAACAATAACCCTAACCCAAACCATAACCATAACCCCTAACAATAACCCTAACCCAAACCATAACCCCAACCCCTAACAAAACCCTAACCTAAACCATAACCCCAACCATAATCATAACCCAAACCATAACCATAACCCAAAACATAACCCCTAACCCCTAACAATACCCCTTAACCAAACCATAACCCCAACCCCTAACAATAACCCTAACCCAAACCCCTAACAAGAACCCTAACCCAAACCATAACCCCTTATCCCTTACAATAACCCTAACCCAAACCATAACCCCAACCCCTAACAATAACCCTAACCTAAACCATAACCCCAACCATAACATAACCCAAACCATAACCCCTAACCCCTAACAATAACCCTAACCCAAACCCCTAACAAGAACCCTAACCCAAACCATAACCCCTTATCCCTTACAATAACCATAACCCAAACCATAACCCCTAACCCCTAACAATAACCCTAACCCAAACCCCTAACAAGAACCCTAACCCAACCCATAATCCCATCCATAGCCATAACCCAAACCATAACCCCCAACCCCTAACAATAACCCTAACCCAAACCATAACCCGAACCCAAACCATAACCCAAACAATAACCCTAACCATAACCCTAACCATAACCCCAACCATAACCCTAAACCAAACCATCACCATAACCCAAACCATCACCATAACCCCTAACAATAACCCTAACCCAAACCATAACCTCAACCCCTAACAATAACTCTAACCCAAACCATAACCATAACCCTAACAGTAACCATAACCCAAACCATAACCCCTAACAATAACCCTAACCCAAACCATAACCCCAACCACAAACAATAACCCTAACCCAACCCATAACCATAACCATAACCCAAAACATAACCCTTAGCAATGACCCTAACCCAAACCATAACCCTAACCCCTAACAATAACCCTAACCCAAACCATAACCCCAACCCCTAACCCCAACCATAACCCCAACCATAACCCCAACCATAACCCCAACCATAACCCCAACCATAACCCCAACCATAACCCCAACCATAACCCCAACCATAACCCCAACACTTACCCAAACCATAACCCCTAACCCCTAACAATATCCCTAACCCAAACTATAACCCCTAACAATAACCCTAACCCAAACCATAACCCCAACCATAACCATAACCCAAACCATAACCATAACCCAAACCATAACCATAACCCAAACCATAACACCCAACCCCCAACAACAACCCTAACCCAAACCATAATTCCATCCATAACCATAACCCCAACCATAACCCCTAACACCTAAAAATAACGCTAACCCAAACCATAACCCCAACCATAACCTTAACCATAACCGTAAACCAAACCATAACCCCTAAACCCTAACAATAACCCTAAAACAAACTATTACCCCAACGCCTAACAATAACCCTAACCCAAACCATAACCCCAATGCCAAACAATAACCTTAACCCAAACCATAACCCCAACCACTAACAATAAACCTAACCTAAACCATAACCCTAACCCCAACCATAACCATAAACCAAACCATCACCATAACCCAAACCATCACCATAACCCCTAACAATAACCCGAACCCAAACCATAACCCCAACCCCTAACAATAACTCTAACCCAAACCATAACCATGACCCTAACAGTAACCATAACCCAAACCATAACCCCTAGCAATAACCCTAACCCAAACCATAACCCCAACCCCTAACAATAACCCTAACCCAAACCATAACCCAAACCATAACCCAAACCATAACCCAAACCATAACCCAAACCATAACCCAAACCATAACCCAAACCATAACCCAAACCATAACCCAAACCATAACCCAAACCATAACCCAAACCATAACCCAAACCATAACCCAAACCATAACCCAAACCATAACCCAAACCATAACCCAAACCATAACCCAAACCATAACCCAAACCATAACCCAAACCATAACCCAAACCATAACCCAAACCATAACCCAAACCATAACCCAAACCATAACCCAAACCATAACCCAAACCATAACCCAAACCATAACCCAAACCATAACCCAAACCATAACCCAAACCATAACCCCAACCCCTAACAATAACCCTAACCCTAACCCAAACCATAACCATAACCCAAACCATAACCCCTAACAATAACCCTAACCCAAACCATAACCCCAACCACAAACAATAACCCTTACCCAACCCATAACCATAACCATAACCCAAAACATAACCCCTAGCAATAACCCTAACCAAAACCATAACCCCAACCCCTAACAATAACGCTAACCCAAACCATAACCCAAACCATAACCCAAACCATAACCCCAACCCCTAACAATAACCCTAACCTAAACCATAACCATAACCCTAACCCAAACCATAACCCCAACCATAACCAGATTCCCAACCATAAACATAACCCGAACCAAAACCATATTCCCAACCATAGCCATAACCCCAACCATAACCCCAACCCTAACCATAACCCTAACCATAACCCCAACCATAACTCCAATCATAACCCAAACCATAACCCCAACCATAACCCCAACCATAACCCCAACCATAACCCAAACCATAACCCCAACCCCTAACAATAACCCTAACCCAAACCATAACCCCTAACCCCTAACAATATCCCTAACCCAAACCATAACCCCTAATAATAACCCTAACCCAAACCATAAACCCCAACCCCTAACAATAACCCTAACCTAAACCATAACCCCAACCATTACCATAACCCAAATCATAACCCCTAACCCCTAACAATAACCCTAACCCAAACCATAACCCCAACCCCTAACAATAACCCTAACCCAAAACCTAACCCAAAACCTAACCCAAAACCTAACCCAAAACCTAACCCAAAACCTAACCCAAAACCTAACCCAAAACCTAACCCAAAACCTAACCCAAAACCTAACCCAAAACCTAACCCAAAACCGAACCCAAAACCTAACCCAAAACCTAACCCAAACCATAACCATAACCCCAACCATAACCATAACCCAAACCATAACCCCTAACAATAACCCTAACCCAAACCATAACCCCAACCCCTAACAATAACCCTAACCTAAACCATAACCCCAACCATAACCATAACCCAAACCATAACCATAACCCAAAACATAACCCCTAACTCCTAACAATAACCCTAAACCAAACCATAACCCCAACCCCTAACAATAACCCTAACCCAAACCATAACCCCAACCATAAACAAAACCCAAACCATAACCCCAACCATAAACAAAACCCAAACCATAACCCCAACCATAACCTTAACCATAACCGTAAACCAAACCATAACCCCTTAACCCTAACAATAACCCTAACACAAACTATTACCCCAACCCCTAACAATAACCCTAACCCAAACCATAATCCCATCCATAACAGTAACCCCAACAATAACCATAACCGAAACCATAACCCCTAACCCCTAAAAATAACGCTAACCCAAACCATAACCCCAACCATAACCTTAACCATAACCGTAAACCAAATCATAACCCCTAAACCCTAACAATAATCCTAACAAAAACTATTACCCCAACCCCTAACAAAAACCCTAACCCAAACCATTATCCCATCCATAACCATAACCCCAACAATAACCATAACCCAAACCATAACCCCTAATCACTAAAAATAACGCTAACCCAAACCATAACCCCAACCATAACCTTAACCATAACCGTAAACCAAACCATAACCCCTAAACCCTAACAATAACCCTAACACAAACCATAACCCCAACCCCTAACAATAACTCTAACCCAAACCATAACCATAACCCTAACAGTAACCATAACCCAAACCATAACCCCTAACAATAACCCTAACCCAAACCATAACCCCAACCAAAAACAATAACCCTAACCCAACCCATAACCATAACCATAACCCAAAACATAACCCCTAGCAATAACCCTAACCCAAACCATAACCCCAACCCCTAACAATAACCCTAACCCAAACCATAACCCCAACCCCTAACAATAACCCTAACCCGAACCATAACCCCAACCATAACCAAAACCCAAACCATAACCCCTTATCCCTTACAATATTCCTAACCCAAACCATAACCCCAACCCTTAACAATAACCCTAACCTAAACCATAACCCCAACCATAACCAGATTCCCAACCATAAACATAACCCAAACCATAACCATAACCCCAACCATAACCATAACCCCAACCATAACCATAACCCAAACCATAACCATAACCCCAACCATAACCATAACCCAAACCATAACCCCTAACAATAACCCTAACCCAAACCATAACCCCAACCCCTAACAATAACCCTAACCTAAAACAACCCCAACCATAACCATAACCATAACCCAAAACATAACCCCTAACTCCCAACATTAACCCTAAACCAAACCATAACTCCAACCCCTAACAATAACCCTAACCCAAACCATAACCCCAACCACAAACAATAACCCTAACCCAACCCATAACCATAACCCAAAACATAACCCTTAGCAATGACCCTAACCCAAACCATAACCCTAACCCCTAACAATAACCCTAACCCAAACCATAACCCCAACCCCTAACCCCAACCATAACCCCAACCATAACCCCAACCATAACCCCAACCATAACCCCAACCATAACCCCAACCATAACCCCAACCATAACCCCAACACTTACCCAAACCATAACCCCTAACCCCTAACAATATCCCTAACCCAAACCATAACCCCTAACAATAACCCTCACCCAAACCATAACCCCAACCATAACCCCAACCATAACCATAACCCAAACCATAACCATAACCCAAACCATAACCATAACCCAAACCATAACCATAACCCAAACCATAACACCCAACCCCCAACAACAACCCTAACCCAAACCATAATTCCATCCATAACCATAACCCCAACCATAACCCCTAACACCTAAAAATAACGCTAACCCAAACCATAACCCCAACCATAACCTTAACCATAACCGTAAACCAAACCATAACCCCTAAACCCTAACAATAACCCTAACACAAACTATTACCCCAACGCCTAACAATAACCCTAACCCAAACCATAACCCCAATGCCAAACAATAACCTTAACCCAAACCATAACCCCAACCACTAACAATAAACCTAACCTAAACCATAACCCTAACCCCAACCATAACCATAAACCAAACCATCACCATAACCCAAACCATCACCATAACCCCTAACAATAACCCGAACCCAAACCATAACCCCAACCCCTAACAATAACTCTAACCCAAACCATAACCATGACCCTAACAGTAACCATAACCCAAACCATAACCCCTAGCAATAACACTAACCCAAACCATAACCCCAACCCCTAACAATAACCCTAACCCAAACCATAACCCAAACCATAACCCAAACCATAACCCAAACCATAACCAGAACCATAACCCTAACCATAACCCAAACCATAACCCAAACCATAACCCAAACCATAACCCAAACCATAACCCAAACCATAACCCAAACCATAACCCAAACCATAACCCAAACCATAACCCAAACCATAACCCAAACCATAACCCAAACCATAACCCAAACCATAACCCAAACCATAACCCAAACCATAACCCAAACCATAACCCAAACCATAACCTAAACCATAACCCAAACCATAACCCAAACCATAACCCAAACCATAACCCAAACCATAACCCAAACCATAACCCCAACCCCTAACAATAACCCTAACCCTAACCCAAACCATAACCATAACCCAAACCATAACCCCTAACAATAACCCTAACCCAAACCATAACCCCAACCACAAACAATAACCCTAACCCAACCCATAACCATAACCATAACCCAAAACATAACCCCTAGCAATAACCCTAACCAAAACCATAACCCCAACCCCTAACAATAACGCTAACCCAAACCATAACCCAAACCATAACCCCAACCCCTAACAATAACCCTAACCTAAACCATAACCATAACCCTAACCCAAACCATAACCCCAACCATAACCAGATTCCCAACCATAAACATAACCCGAACCAAAACCATATTCCCAACCATAGCCATAACCCCAACCATAACCCCAACCCTAACCATAACCCTAACCATAACCCCAACCATAACTCCAATCACAACCCAAACCATAACCCCAACCATAACCCCAACCATAACCCCAACCATAACCCAAACCATAACCCCAACCCCTAACAATAACCCTAACCCAAACCATAACCCCTAACCCCTAACAATATCCCTAACCCAAACCATAACCCCTAATAATAACCCTAACCCAAACCATAAACCCCAACCCCTAACAATAACCCTAACCTAAACCATAACCCCAACCATTACCATAACCCAAATCATAACCCCTAACCCCTAACAATAACCCTAACCCAAACCATAACCCCAACCCCTAACAATAACCCTAACCCAAAACCTAACCCAAAACCTAACCCAAAACCTAACCCAAAACCTAACCCAAAACCTAACCCAAAACCTAACCCAAAACCTAACCCAAAACCTAACCCAAACCATAACCATAACCCCAACCATAACCATAACCCAAACCATAACCCCTAACAATAACCCTAACCTAAACCATAACCCCAACCATAACCATAACCCAAACCATAACCCTAACCCAAAACATAACCCCTAACTCCTAACAATAACCCTAAACCAAACCATAACCCCAACCCCTAACAATAACCCTAACCCAAACCATAACCCCAACCATAAACAAAACCCAAACCATAACCCAAACCATAACCCCAACCATAACCTTAACCATAACCGTAAACCAAACCATAACCCCTTAACCCTAACAATAACCCTAACACAAACTATTACCCCAACCCCTAACAATAACCCTAACCCAAACCATAATCCCATCCATAACAGTAACCCCAACAATAACCATAACCGAAACCATAACCCCTAACCCCTAAAAATAACGCTAACCCAAACCATAACCCCAACCATAACCTTAACCATAACCGTAAACCAAATCATAACCCCTAAACCCTAACAATAATCCTAACAAAAACTATTACCCCAACCCCTAACAAAAACCCTAACCCAAACCATTATCCCATCCATAACCATAACCCCAACAATAACCATAACCCAAACCATAACCCCTAATCACTAAAAATAACGCTAACCCAAACCATAACCCCAACCATAACCTTAACCATAACCGTAAACCAAACCATAACCCCTAAACCCTAACAATAACCCTAACACAAACCATAACCCCAACCCCTAACAATAACTCTAACCCAAACCATAACCATAACCCTAACAGTAACCATAACCCAAACCATAACCCCTAACAATAACCCTAACCCAAACCATAACCCCAACCAAAAACAATAACCCTAACCCAACCCATAACCATAACCATAACCCAAAACATAACCCCTAGCAATAACCCTAACCCAAACCATAACCCCAACCCCTAACAATAACCCTAACCCAAACCATAACCCCAACCCCTAACAATAACCCTAACCCGAACCATAACCCCAACCATAACCAAAACCCAAACCATAACCCCTTATCCCTTACAATATTCCTAACCCAAACCATAACCCCAACCCTTAACAATAACCCTAACCTAAACCATAACCCCAACCATAACCAGATTCCCAACCATAAACATAACCCAAACCATAACCATAACCCCAACCATAACCATAACCCCAACCATAACCATAACCCAAACCATAACCATAACCATAACCATAACCATAACCCCAACCATAACCATAACCCAAACCATAACCCCTAACAATAACCCTAACCCAAACCATAACCCCAACCCCTAACAATAACCCTAACCTAAAACATAACCCCAACCATAACCCAAAACATAACCCCTAACTCCCAACATTAACCCTAAACCAAACCATAACTCCAACCCCTAACAATAACCCTAACCCAAACCATAACCCCAACCATAACCAAAACCCAAACCATAACCCCTAATCCCTTAAGATAACCCTAACCCAAACCATAACCCCAACCCCAAACAATAACCCTAACCTAAACCATAACCCCAACCATAACCCAAACCATAACCCCTAACTTCTAACAATAACCCTAACCCAAACCCCTAACAATAACCCTAACCCAAACCATAACCCCAACCATAACCAAAACCCAAACCATAACCCCTAATCCCTTAAGATAACCCTAACCCAAACCATAACCCCAACCCCAAACAATAACCCTAACCTAAACCATAACCCCAACCATAACCCAAACCATAACCCCTAACTTCTAACAATAACCCTAACCCAAACCCCTAACAAGAACCCTAACCAAAACCATAATCCCATCCATAGACATAACCCCAACCATAACCATAACCCAAACCGTAACCCCAAACCCCTAACAATAACCCTAACCCAAACCATAACCCGAACCCAAACCATAACCCAAACCATAACCCAAACCATAACCCAAACCATAACCCAAACCATAACCCAAACCATAACCCAAACCATAACCCAAACCATAACCCAAACCATAACCCAAACCATAACCCAAACCATAACCCTAACCCAAACCATAACCCAAACCATAACCCTAACCCACACCATAACCCCAAACATAACCAGATTCCCAACCATAACCAGATTCCCAACCATAACCATAACCCCAACCAAAACCATATTCCCAACCATAGCCATAACCCCAACCATAACCATAACCATAACCCCAACCATAACCCCAACCATAACCTCAACCATAACCCAAACCATAACCCCTAACCCAAAACAATATCCCTAACCCAAACCATAACCCCTTACAATAACCCTAACCCAAACCATAACCCCAACCATAACCATAACCCAAACTATAACCATAACCATAACCCAAACCATAACACCCAACCCCCAACAATAACCCTAACCCAAACCATAATCCCATCCATAACCATAACCCCAACAATAACCATAACCCAAACCATAACCCCTAAATCCTAAAAATAATGCTAACCCAAACCATAACCCCAACCATAACCCCAACCATAACCTTAACCATAACCGTAAACCAAACCATAACGCCTAAACCCTAACAATAACCCTAACACAAACTATTACCCAAACCCCTAACAATAACCCTAACCCAAACCATAATCCCATCCATAACAGTAACCCCAACAATAACCATAACCCAAACCATAACCCCTAACCCCTAAAAATAACGCTAACCCAAACCATAACCCCAACCATAACCTTAACCATAACCGTAAACCAAACCATAACCCCTAAACCCTAACAATAACCCTAACACAAACTATTACCCCAACCCCTAACAATAACCCTAACCCAAACCATTATCCCATCCATAACCATAACCCCAACAATAACCATAACCCAAACCATAACCCCTAACCCCTAAAAATAACACTAACCCAAACCATAACCCCAACCATAACCTTAACAATAACCATAAACCAAACCATAACCCCTAAACCCTAACAATAACCCTAACACAAACTATTACCCCAACGCCTAACAATAACCCTAACCCAAACCATAACCCCAACGCCAAACAATAACCTTAACCCAAACCATAACCCCAACCCCTAACAATAAACCTAACCTAAACCATAACCCTAACCATAATCCCAACCTTAACCCAAACCATAACCCCAACCCCGAACAATAAACCTAACCTAAACCATAACCCTAACCATAACCCCAACCATAACCATAAACCAAACCATCACCATAACCCAAACCATCACCATAACCCCTAACAATAACCCTAACCCTAACCCAAACCATAACCCCAACCCCTAACAATAACTCTAACCCAAACCATAACCATAACAGTAACCATAACCCAAACCATAACCCCTAACAATAACCCTAACCCAAACCATAACCCCAACCACAAACAATAACCTAACCCAACCCATAACCATAACCATAACCCAAAACATAACCCCTAGCAATAACCCTAACCCAAACCATAACCCCAACCCCTAACAATAACCCTAACCCAAACCATAACCCCAACCCCTAACAATAACCCTAACCCGAACCATAACCCCAACCATAACCCAAACCATAACCCCAACCATAACCCAAACCATAACCCCAACCCCTAACAATAACCCTAACCCAAACCATAACCCCAACCATAAACAAAACCCAAACCATAACCCCTAATCCCTTAAAATAACCCTAACCCAAACCATAACCCCAACCCCTAACAATAACCCTAACCTAAACCATAACCCCAACCATAACCCAAACCATAACCCCTAACTTCTAACAATAACCCTAACCAAAACCCCTAACAAAAACCCTAACCCAAACCATAATCCCATCCATAGCCATAACCCCAACCATAACCATTACCCAAACCATAACCCCAAACCCCTAACAATAACCCTAACCCAAACCATAACCCGAACCCAAACCATAACCCAAACCATAACCCAAACCATAACCCAAACCATAACCCCTTATCCCTTACAATATTCCTAACCCAAACCACAACCCCAACCCCTAACAATAACCCTAACCTAAACCATAACCCCAACCATAACCAGATTCCCGACCATAAACATAACCCCAACCAAAACCATATTCCCAACCATAGCCATAACCCCAACCCCAACCCTAACCATAACCCTAACCATAACCCTAACCATAACCCCAACCATAACTCCAACCATAACCCCAACCATAACCCCAACCATAACCCAAACCATAACCCCAACCCCTAACAATAACCCTAACCCAAACCATAACCCCAACCATAAACAAAACCCAAACCATAACCCCTAATCCCTTAAAATAACCCTAACCCAAACCATAACCCCAACCCCTAACAATAACCCTAACCTAAACCATAACCCCAACCATAACCCAAACCATAACCCCTAACTTCTAACAATAACCCTAACCAAAACCCCTAACAAAAACCCTAACCCAAACCATAATCCCATCCATAGCCATAACCCCAACCATAACCATTACCCAAACCATAACCCCAAACCCCTAACAATAACCCTAACCCAAACCATAACCCGAACCCAAACCATAACCCAAACCATAACCCAAACCATAACCCAAACCATAACCCAAACCATAACCCTAACCCAAACCCAAACCATAACCCTAACCCAAACCATAACCCTAACCCAAACCATAACCCCAACCATAACCAGTTTCCCAACCATAACCATAACCCCAACCAAAACCATATTCCCAACCATAATCATAACCCCAACCATGACCCCAACCATAACCCCAAACATAACCCCAACCATAACCATAACCCTAACCATAACCCCAACCATAACCAGATTCCCAACCATAACCATAACCCCAACCAAAACCATATTCCCAACCATAGCCATAACCGCAACCATAACCCCAACCATAACCCCAACCATAACCCCAACCAGAACCATAACCCTAACCATAACCCCAACCATAACCCCAACAATAACCATAACCCAAACCATAACCCCTAACCCCTAAAAATAACACTAACCCAAACCATAACCCCAACCATAACCTTAACAATAACCATAAACCAAACCATAACCCCTAAACCCTAACAATAACCCTAACACAAACTATTACCCCAACGCCTAACAATAACCCTAACCCAAACCATAACCCCAACGCCAAACAATAACCTTAACCCAAACCTTAACCCCAACCCCTAACAATAAACCTAACCTAAACCATAACCCTAACCATAACCCCAACCTTAACCCAAACCATAACCCCAACCCCGAACAATAAACCTAACCTAAACCATAACCCTAACCATAACCCCAACCATAACCATAAACCAAACCATCACCATAGCCCAAACCATCACCATAACCCCTAACAATATCCCTAACCCTAACCCAAACCATAACCCCAACCCCTAACAATAACTCTAACCCAAACCATAACCATAACAGTAACCATAACCCAAACCATAACCCTACAAAACCCTAACCCAAACCATAACCCCAACCACAAACAATAACCTAACCCAACCCATAACCATAACCATAACCCAAAAAATAACCCCTAGCAATAACCCTAACCCAAACCATAACCCCAACCCCTAACAATAACCCTAACCCAAACCATAACCCCAACCCCTAACAATAACCCTAACCCGAACCATAACCCCAACCATAACCATAACCCCAACAATAACCATAACCCCAACAATAACCATAACCCAAACCATAACCCCTAACCCCTAAAAATAACACTTACCCAAACCATAACCCCAACCATAACCTTAACAATAACCATAAACCAAACCATAACCCCTAAACCCTAACAATAACCCTAACACAAACTATTACCCCAACGCCTAACAATAACCCTAACCCAAACCATAACCCCAACGCCAAACAATAACCTTAACCCAAACCATTACCCCAACCCCTAACAATAAACCCAACCTAAACCATAACCCTAACCATAACCCCAACCTTAACCCAAACCATAACCCCAACCATAACCTTAACAATAACCATAAACCAAACCATAACCCCTAAACCCTAACAATAACCCTAACACAAACTATTACCCCAACGCCGAACAATAACCCTAACCCAAACCATAACCCCAACGCCAAACAATAACCTTAACCCAAACCATAACCCCAACCCCTAACAATAAACCTAACCTAAACCATAACCCTAACCATAACCCCAACCTTAACCCAAACCATAACCCCAACCCCGAACAATAAACCTAACCTAAACCATAACCCTAACCATAACCCCAACCATAACCAGATTCCCAACCATAACCATAACCCCAACCAAAACCATATTCCCAACCATAGCCATAACTCCAACCATATCCCCAACCATAACCATAACCCTAACCGATAACCCCAACCATAACCCCAACCATAATCTTAACCATAAACCAAACCATAACCCCTTATCCCTGACAATAACCCTAACCCAAACCATAACCCCAACCCCTAACAATAACCCTAACCTAAACCATAACCCCAACCATAACCCAAACCATAACCCCTAACCCCTAACAATAACCCTAACCCAAACCCCTAACAAGAACCCTAACCCAAACCATAACCCCTTATCCCTTACAATAACCCTAACCCAAACCATAACCCCAACCCCTAACAATAACCCTAACCTAAACCATAACCCCAACCATAACATAACCCAAACCATAACCCATAACCCCTTATCCCTTACAATAACCCTAACCCAAACCATAACCCCTAACCCCTAACAAAAACCCTAACCCAAACCCCTAACAAGAACCCTAACCCAACCCATAATCCCATCCATAGCCATAACCCAAACCATAACCATAACCCAAACCATAACCCCCAACCCCTAACAATAACCCTAACCCAAACCATAACCCGAACCCAAACCATAACCCAAACAATAACCCTAACCCAAACCATAACCCTAACCCAAACCATAACCCCAACCATAACCATAACCCAAACCATAACCCCCAAACCATAACCCCCAAACCATAACCTCCAACCCTTAACAATAACCCTAACCCAAACCATAACCCGAACCCAAACCATAACCCAAACCATAACCCAAACCATAACCCAAACCATAACCCAAACCATAACCCCTAACCCCTAAAAATAACCCTAACCCAAACCCCTAACAAGAACCCTAACCCAAACCATAATCCCATCCATAGCCATAACCCCAACCATAACCCAAACCATAACCCCCAACCCCTAACAATAACCCTAACCCAAACCATAACCCGAACCCAAACCATAACCCAAACAATAACCCTAACCCAAACCATAACCCCAACCATAACCATAACCCAAACCATAACCCCCAACCCCTAACAATAACCCTAACCCAAACCATAACCCGAACCCAAACCATAACCCAAACCATAACCCAAACCATAACCCAAACCATAACCCCTAACCCCTAACAATAACCCTAACCCAAACCATAACCATAACCTCAACCCCTAACAATAACCCTAACCCAAACCATAACCATAACCCCTAACAATAACCCTAACCCAAACCATAACCCCAACCCCTAACAATAACCCTAACCTAAACCATAACCCCAACCATAATCATAACCCAAACCATAACCATAACCCAAAACATAACCCCTAACCCCTAACAATACCTCTTAACCAAACCATAACCCCAACCCCTAACAATAACCCTAACCCAAACCCCTAACAAGAACCCTAACCCAAACCATAACCCCTTATCCCTTACAATAACCCTAACCCAAACCATAACCCCAACCCCTAACAATAACCCTAACCTAAACCATAACCCCAACCATAACATAACCCAAACCATAACCCCTAACCCCTAACAAGAACCCTAACCCAAACCATAACCCCTTATCCCTTACAATAACCCTAACCCAAACCATAACCCCTAACCCCTAACAATAACCCTAACCCAAACCCCTAACAAGAACCCTAACCCAACCCATAATCCCATCCATAGCCATAACCCAAACCATAACCATAACCCAAACCATAACCCCCAACCCCTAACAATAACCCTAACCCAAACCATAACCCGAACCCAAACCATAACCCGAACCCAAACCATAACCCAAACAATAACCCTAACCATAACCCTAACCATAACCCCAACCATAACCATAAACCAAACCATCACCATAACCCAAACCATCACCATAACCCCTAACAATAACCCTAACCCAAACCATAACCTCAACCCCTAACAATAACTCTAACCCAAACCATAACCATAACCCTAACAGTAACCATAACCCAAACCATAACCCCTAACAATAACCCTAACCCAAACCATAACCCCAACCACAAACAATAACCCTAACCCAACCCATAACCATAACCCAAAACATAACCCTTAGCAATGACCCTAACCCAAACCATAACCCCAACCCCTAACAATAACCCTAACCCAAACCATAACCCCAACCCCTAACCCCAACCATAACCCCAACCATAACCCCAACCATAACCCCAACCATAACCCCAACCATAACCCCAACACTTACCCAAACCATAACCCCTAACCCCTAACAATATCCCTAACCCAAACCATAACCCCTAACAATAACCCTAACCCAAACCATAACCCCAACCATAACCATAACCCAAACCATAACCATAACCCAAACCATAACCATAACCCAAACCATAACCATAACCCAAACCATAACCATAACCATAACCCAAACCATAACCATAACCCAAACCATAACACCCAACCCCCAACAATAACCCTAACCCAAACCATAATTCCATCCATAACCATAACCCCAACAATAACCATAACCCAAACCATAACCCCTAACACCTAAAAATAACGCTAACCCAAACCATAACCCCAACCATAACCTTAACCATAACCGTAAACCAAACCATAACCCCTAAACCCTAACAATAACCCTAACACAAACTATTACCCCAACGCCTAACAATAACCCTAACCCAAACCATAACCCCAACGCCAAACAATAACCTTAACCCAAACCATAACCCCAACCACTAACAATAAACCTAACCTAAACCATAACCCTAACCCCAACCATAACCATAAACCAAACCATCACCATAACCCCTAACAATAACCCGAACCCAAACCATAACCCCAACCCCTAACAATAACTCTAACCCAAACCATAACCATAACCCTAACAGTAACCATAACCCAAACCATAACCCCTAGCAATAACCCTAACCCAAACCATAACCCCAACCCCTAACAATAACCCTAACCCAAACCATAACCCAAACCATAACCCAAACCATAACCCAAACCATAACCCAAACCATAACCCAAACCATAACCCAAACCATAACCCAAACCATAACCCAAACCATAACCCAAACCATAACCCAAACCATAACCCAAACCATAACCCAAACCATAACCCAAACCATAACCCAAACCATAACCCAAACCATAACCCAAACCATAACCCAAACCATAACCCCAACCCCTAACAATAACCCTAACCCAAACCATAACCATAACCCAAACCATAACCCCTAACAATAACCCTAACCCAAACCATAACCCCAACCACAAACAATAACCCTAACCCAACCCATAACCATAACCATAACCCAAAACATAACCCCTAGCAATAACCCTAACCAAAACCATAACCCCAACCCCTAACAATAACGCTAACCCAAACCATAACCCAAACCATAACCCAAACCATAACCCCAACCCCTAACAATAACCCTAACCTAAACCATAACCATAACCCTAACCCAAACCATAACCCCAACCATAACCAGATTCCCAACCATAAACATAACCCGAACCAAAACCATATTCCCAACCATAGCCATAACCCCAACCATAACCCCAACCCTAACCATAACCCTAACCATAACCCTAACCATAACCCCAACCATAACTCCAATCATAACCCAAACCATAACCCCAACCATAACCCTAACCATAACCCCAACCATAACCCAAACCATAACCCCAACCCCTAACAATAACCCTAACCCAAACCATAACCCCTAACCCCTAACAATATCCCTAACCCAAACCATAACCCCTAATAATAACCCTAACCCAAACCATAAACCCCAACCCCTAACAATAACCCTAACCTAAACCATAACCCCAACCATTACCATAACCCAAATCATAACCCCTAACCCCTAACAATAACCCTAACCCAAACCATAACCCCAACCCCTAACAATAACCCTAACCCAAAACCTAACCCAAAACCTAACCCAAAACCTAACCTAAAACCTAACCCAAAACCTAACCCAAAACCTAACCCAAAACCTAACCCAAAACCTAACCCAAACCATAACCATAACCCCAACCATAACCATAACCCAAACCATAACCCCTAACAATAACCCTAACCCAAACCATAACCCCAACCCCTAACAATAACCCTAACCTAAACCATAACCCCAACCATAACCATAACCCAAACCATAACCATAACCCAAAACATAACCCCTAACTCCTAACAATAACCCTAAACCAAACCATAACCCCAACCCCTAACAATAACCCTAACCCAAACCATAACCCCAACCATAAACAAAACCCAAACCATAACCCCAACCATAACCTTAACCATAACCGTAAACCAAACCATAACCCCTTAACCCTAACAATAACCCTAACACAAACTATTACCCCAACCCCTAACAATAACCCTAACCCAAACCATAATCCCATCCATAACAGTAACCCCAACAATAACCATAACCCAAACCATAACCCCTAACCCCTAAAAATAACGCTAACCCAAACCATAACCCCAACCATAACCTTAACCATAACCGCAAACCAAATCATAACCCCTAAACCCTAACAATAACCCTAACAAAAACTATTACCCCAACCCCTAACAAAAACCCTAACCCAAACCATTATCCCATTGTTGGGTTTATTCTGTTTTACTATTATAATAGTTATATTAATTCATTTCTTTATTAAATCATTCTCTTTCTTTTCTCTGTATTAATTCATTACTTTGTTAAATCATTCTCTTTCTGTTTTTCAAAAGTGTTGAGGTCACACCAAGTCATCTTTAACCTAGACAGCCTGTTCCAGGATGGTTATACAAACAATCCACCCAATCTGGGTCCTTGAGATTTGGTGGGCCCTTGGTGACGAGGACAGGGCTATTCGGACAATAACAAGAATATTGTTATCGTTATGTAACCGTACACTTCGGGTTTTTCTGTATGTAACGATTATATGATTATGATTATATTATATGATTCTTAGGTCAAGGAGGTTGTATAATTACTCTAATCTAAATGTTGTTAGGTCTAGTCCCTGTTTTTGTTATTAGTAAAATACTTTGATTGTTATTGTAGTCCCAGATGTTGTTTTTACTCATACGTGATGGAATGATCAACAACTCTGTAACTTGTGACCATAAGAATGGGACGAAAACGTCTATTCGAGGAGACGTTCGGAAGTTGTAAGGGACACTTGCTGTAATGCTCCCCTCCGGAGGCTTTTACCTGTTGTATCCATTTCTATTTAATTAAATGTCAATAATTGAATAAGATGTCTTCCTGCAGTTATTGATAATTACGGACGAAGGTAATTATTAATGAACCTGACATTTTGGTCCTTCTGAGCCATGGAGGTCAATATACCGGAGCGAGAACCCAGGCGCTGCTGTTCGACATCTGGTAAGTGACCGTGCGCACGGCGTCTTCAAAACCCTTGGTGGGCCGGAGTTTTTCGACGGGGGCGCCTGGATTCTCGGCGGTTGAAGACTTTTCCTGCTGGAGGGAGACATCTGATGGATCTCGGGTAAGTCCACATTAATGTCTGCATGTTGTGAAGGTGTTTACAAATGCGTTAAAGGGACATTGTATGTGAGGCCCATTGTTGGGCTGGTTTCGCGTCCTGGGTGACGGCGATAAAACCCTGTGTTTATACTAGTCAATGGCAGGTACGGTGGGGCACTTTGCTGGAAAGTGTCCTGTGTCTCAGGGGTAGGCACGAATGTATTGTACTAGAGGTACAATATTGGGGCCGGGGAGTGTCCTGTGTCTAAAGGGTAGGCACGAATATACGTTGTATGGTGTTTGTGTGGTTTCTGCAGTAAAATTAGGAAAGGCCTAGGAGATACAGTCGATACAGTCGAATAGATAATAATAATATTAATAATAATAATAAATAATAGAGTTAACTGTGTGAGGCACACGAACTCACTACAAAGAATAAAAGTAAAATATGGGAAACACGTGTTGTAAGGCGGGTTTGGATGACGATCCAAAAAATACGTCTAACTTGTAAGGATTGGAAAAAATTGGAAAGACAAAGCGCTTTAAAAATATTACACAGCTATATTTATGGATAAATAAATATGGGTTTGCTGGCCAGCTTAAAATGCATAAAATGCAGGATAATATATGCACTAATGCATAGAGGTAATATACATATATAAATAATATGTGAGTGGATAAAAGTGTAACAGCTTGTTCCACAGACACTAATGGAGGTAATATACATATATAAATAATATGTGAGTGGATAAAAGTGTAACAGCTTGTTCCACAGACACTAATGGCGAAATAAGGCCGGGGAGAAGTTAAAAAATACTATTTTGGGAAAATAGTGGGGGCTCCCTCGGATAACGGGGATATATTTAAGACCGTGGCGGCGGGAAAGTACTGTTTGGTAAGGAAAAAATAGCGGGGCCTCCTCGGCTGACGGGGAAAATATTTACCGAGATAGGTGACGGGCGCGGAGGAAGTTTAACAAAAATAAAGGGAGCTAGAAAATTAATGGGGACACTGGTATTTGATTTGGTTAATCCGGGTATGACGTTTTGTGATTACAATAAATTGGGTTTTTTTGTGATGCTTGGGCTTGTATAACAACAATTAGAATGGTTATTTCCAAGTGCTGGTGGTGCTTTGTTAATATAACCTATATGTACTGTCAATTTACAGCAATGTGATGGCTTATTGCAGCTTGGTTTTTGATCTCGTCCGCTAACGGGAAGATGGTGTTTAAAAAGACAAAAGAATATATACAAAATGATCATTTAAATTTTAGCAGGGAATGTCACCTGTGTTTTTATTATGCTCTAGACTTGCCAAAAAATGTGTCGACTGCGGGGGAAGCGTTTCTGGTGCAGCGGCTGCTGATTAGATGGGAGTGAAACATGTGGGCCGCGGGGCAGACGATTTAACTGTGTTGGGCTTTCGGGAGCGTTCGGACCGTGTAAACGACTAAAATTTTGTGATCCTTTCCGTGAAGACATTATAATAATAATAATTGGCCTTGGGGGTGCTGAAGCAAACTTGAGGGCAGAAAATGGGTTTTTGCCATATTGTTGTGCTTGCAGCATACATATTCTGGATATATGGGGTCTTGGAAAAATATTGTGATGTAGTTGAATATCGGAAGAGGGGTTAATTTGACGTTTTAATGGTTGTCTTCTCTAAAAAGCGTTGTATTTGGGCACAGGGAAAAAGCTGGTTTGTAAACATAAGATAACAATGCTGTTTTCGCAGCAAGAGTGGAGGTCATAGTTAACGGCTAATTGCGTTTTCTGTTTGGACTTTTCAGAATAAGAACAATACATGGGCTGCAAGAAATGCAAGGTTATGCGAATGCTTTCGCATTGATATTTTGGGTTTTAAAATGAAATGTATTAAGAGGATAGAAAAAATCTGTTCAGTAAAAGGTTGATTTGGTAAAAAGCTTTGGATTTGGGAAATAGACCAAAATAGTCATTTTTGAGCAATTGTGGATTTCAAAGGGCTCTTAGTTAAAGGAAACTAGCTTTTGGAGGATAAAATAATATTAATACTATTTCAGAATTTTTTGATTATTCAAAATACTTTAATCCAGGAGGTTGGCTGTTTAAAAAAAAAAAAAAAAAAAAAAAAAAAAAAGGCCAGGATGACAAAATTTACAAAATTATGGTATATTGGTGACGATAAGGTTTTTAAAACATTAAAGTTTGTAATTAGGAATTGTCTAACAAAAGGTTGATTTCTCTCATTTAATTGTTGTAGATTTTTGTTTTGGTAACAGGCTATGGGAAATGACTCGTGTCTTAAGTAAACATCATATGAGGTGATTTACAAAGTATAGTAGGTATTGAATTATTTGGCTGTTAACGACATCAGATGGGAAATTTACAATGCAATAGTGGCATGATAAAATTCATGGCATTCATCCAAATAATTAGGTGAATTGTAAATAAAATAATTGGTTTAGGATGAGCATATTTTCCCTAAGAATGGAGTAACATGGAATGTTTTTCAAAGTGCACTTGAAAGAACATTGTCTGTTGTCCTGGCAGGAGGAAATATGCTTTGTCACAGGTCATATTGATGACTTTAAGGATATTACGGATTGGATAAGCATTGGTCAATTGATACAACCAAATAACGTTGCTTTTACGGCATTAAGGGCATGCAAATTGGTGAGAACTTTAGCAACGATGGGGTTAATACGCCTGAATGTTACAGTGATAACGAGTGGCAATAACAAGCTTAGATAAGGGAGGGAAAGGAGAAATTCTCCAAATTCCAGAATCCGGCTTAGAAACAGGTTATGTTAGTCGTTTTGGGTTTTTGACAGGATGTGGTAGTACATTAATTCTGGGAAATTTTGGGAAATTGGGGACCCCATATCTAAAACAAGTTTGAGACAAATGTGTAAATAGGCTCTATTTGGCGCTGGATGCACGAATTCTAGTGGGGCCTTTCATGTTTTGAAACAAGTGACGCTTTAGGTAGATGGGTTGTCTATGAACAAAATGGGATGGGCGAAATTCGCTTACAAATTAGGCGTGTTATCTTGGTTCATAGAATTTGGAGTCAAGGCGACGTAATAAAGGCCATAGGCGTCATGTTGTATAAAATAGGCGTGGATGAATTAGTTTTACAAATGGGGGAGATTATCTTATCACCTCAAACAAGTAGAAAAAAAATTGGATGGCCGCATTAAAAGGTGATTGGCATGCTATTAAAGGGAATTGGGATTTTCAAAAAACCTGATAGGGGGCCATTAGGTCATGGCGGCTGTAAAAAATAAAAACTTTAGATGTGAAACTATTCCGACCTCAATTCGGGGAACAAACAGCTAAACTGATAGCATTAAAGAGGATATAACTTTGTGTGAAACTTGAAGGAAATTTTTTACAAACGGTTAAAAGGCTAGAGTGGGGGTGTGTATATTAAAGGATCTACTAATGAATGCGGGGTGGATCCAGATCTTCCGGAATGTGGGGTATTCATGGCGTCCTCGAGAATTTGTGGATTTTCTCCGGGTACTCCAGTTTACTCCCACAAAATGAAATTATGGATGCTAGACTGGTTGAACACACTAAATTCTTCTGTTTATGAGTGTGAGCGTGAATGATAGTTTGTCTTTTTGTGTTTTTTGATTGGCAGACCACCGAGACATAATCTATCAATAAAAGAAAATAATTTGGGCTTGAGTCAAGGGAAGACCTATGTCTCGACAAGGGGGAGGTGGCCTTGCTACAACGGCACTACAAGGCTTAGGGTTTAAATCTATATGCATACCCACATATCCATTTCAAAAAATACATATAGATTTTATTTTATTTTTATTAGATCATATGGATATCATTCCATGATATGGAATTCCAGAAACTATTTATAGTGATAATGGCTCCCATTTTGTTAATATAATAGTTGTCTACCATCCACAATTGGCGGACCTTATATGAAGTCCTGTTTGGTAGACCTTACAAATTGTTATTATTCACTACACAAAGACAATTGGATGATGAGGCGAATCAATCAGAAAAAAAAAAAAAAAAAAACGCACACACCAAATTTAGACTATCAGAGGGAGATTTTGCTTGTCAACAGGAAACGGACGAAGCGACGGTGATTCTTGAAGACTGGATGCTGATAAGCAGCATAAAAGAAGAAACATCGGAGCAACGCAAAGTGGGAGGGTCCTTGTTACTGAAAGGGGACACGGATGCACCTTTCCCACAGTAAGAAGGTTGTCTAAATTGAAACGTTTCAAGAGGAAAACTCCCTAAACAAAGACAAAAAGTCATGTTGAAAACAATTATTGCTTTTGGGGCAATGAGATTAATGATGATTGTGATTCTATTCCTTTCCACAGTAGGGTTGTTTTCTCCAGTTGGAGAAAAAGGCGGAGGCGTTTCAATTGAGGATACACCTTCTTACGGGAGGGTAAACCGAGAAACATACACATTTACATTTAATTAACATTACCTACTAAATCAAATTTCCAAAATGAAAATATATATTTGGACTCGGCGACGTCCCGGTTGCCATACAAAGGGGCAATCTATGGTGGGA
This sequence comes from Stigmatopora nigra, assembly GCF_051989575.1. NCBI lineage: Eukaryota > Metazoa > Chordata > Actinopteri > Syngnathiformes > Syngnathidae > Stigmatopora > Stigmatopora nigra. The sequence continues at coordinate 3,488,928 of NW_027551603.1, forward strand.
AATATGTGTGGTACATTAACAGCAAAAAAATTGAAGATTGGGAAAAGCCTTGTTGCAGAAATTGGTCAAGATTGGAAAGCTTGGACTGACATATTAACCTGTGAAATTTATTTCTGAAACAGGGATTTCCCAAACGGGGGATAATTGGGCGCTGTTAATGGAGTGTAAAGAAGGCAAGCACTATGTGGAGCTACTTTGGTAAAAGGGTGGTCTCAATTGAAACATTGAGGGGACGGGGAAGATAAACTTTCTGACTTAATAAAATACGGGAAACACCAATATTAATTGAAAAGATTATTGCTCAGCAAGCAATACCATAAAACTATAGGGAACTCTTTTATATTGGGTTTGACGTCTCCATATGGTTTCAATTGAGACTAAACCATCTTACAAAGGATTAGGATAACCTACCAGACAAGAGAAAATACGATGGGGTCTAACAACTCCCTCAATCACCATTCTTTTGGGGAAAAGTGTTTTTAAAAATGAAAAAACGTGTCCTACTTGGCAAGAAAGAAAAAAATATTGAAACAGTGTTTATCTTGTTACGCAGTAAATAGGAAGTCAATTTTTCCACTGTTTAATCATTTTACCTGCTTAAACCTTACAGGGCATGGTCTGAAGCTGGGGGCGATAAATGAGACGTGGTGTACCGGCGTTCTAAAACAAACTACACCCCTGATACCACGTTCTGGCCTATGGTGGCGGGGTGGTAGATAAATTATACGACTCCTGCCGACACGCGGCAGGACTAGGTACTTTTGGTCTCACTGCTCTTACCGATGTCTGTTTTTCCATCCACAGTGGAGGAGATACAATTGGCGGCTCATAATTCGGAGGTGAAGGGTCGACCCTCCCGACATCGTCGAGAGGCATGGAGGGAAGGAGATCCAACATACATTGATGCGATTGGCATCCCCCGGGGCGTACCAGATGAGTATAAGCTGGCTAATCAGATCGCAGCAGGTTGGGAGTCTATCTTCCTTCTAATCACCCCAAACAAAAATGTGGATAGAATAAATTACTTACATTACAATGTTCAAAACTTGGAAATTATACTGAACAGGGATTTGTGGCCATGAAGGAACAACTGGCAGCTACCAGTCTGATGGCGTTCCAGAATCGCATAGCGGTGGATATGATCCTTGAAACAGGGGGCGTGTGTGCAATGTTTGGAAAACAATGTTGCACCTTCATACCGAACAACGCGTCACCCAGTGGATCTCTCACCAGGGCCATTACTGGCCTGCAAACACTGAACCGCAATATGCAAGAGCACTCTGGAGTAGATACGTCCGCATTGTCAGATTGGTGGGATAAGACCTTTGGAAAATCTAAAGATTTGGACTATAGGCACAATTACCGCTATCCTAACATTGTGTGGGTGATGTAGTATCCCCTGTTTGCGCTCCTTGCTAAGCCGACTTATAACTACTGCAATGGCCCCTACAAATTCTAAAGTACATGAGTTGTATCTTATGGGACGGTTTGGGGAAAGCAGTGAGGTCCAGGAGTACGGTAAATCCGAGGACCAATTGGACGAATATAATTATGTTTTTTCTCTTTCAGACCAGCCATGGGAGTAAGGAGTAGGCGGGAAAAATCACAGTCACCCGACATTACCATTTAGTGATTACTAAGAAATGACTAATAACATACATATTATAAAAACGGGGGAATGTTGGGTTTATTCTGTTTTACTATTATAATAGTTATATTAATTCATTTCTTTATTAAATCATTCTCTTTCTTTTCTCTGTATTAATTCATTACTTTGTTAAATCATTCTCTTTCTGTTTTTCAAAAGTGTTGAGGTCACACCAAGTCATCTTTAACCTAGACAGCCTGTTCCAGGATGGTTATACAAACAATCCACCCAATCTGGGTCCTTGAGATTTGGTGGGCCCTTGGTGACGAGGACAGGGCTATTCGGACAATAACAAGAATATTGTTATCGTTATGTAACCGTACACTTCGGGTTTTTCTGTATGTAACGATTATATGATTATGATTATATTATATGATTCTTAGGTCAAGGAGGTTGTATAATTACTCTAATCTAAATGTTGTTAGGTCTAGTCCCTGTTTTTGTTATTAGTAAAATACTTTGATTGTTATTGTAGTCCCAGATGTTGTTTTTACTCATACGTGATGGAATGATCAACAACTCTGTAACTTGTGACCATAAGAATGGGACGAAAACGTCTATTCGAGGAGACGTTCGGAAGTTGTAAGGGACACTTGCTGTAATGCTCCCCTCCGGAGGCTTTTACCTGTTGTATCCATTTCTATTTAATTAAATGTCAATAATTGAATAAGATGTCTTCCTGCAGTTATTGATAATTACGGACGAAGGTAATTATTAATGAACCTGACACCCATCCATAACCATAACCCCAACAATAACCATAACCCAAACCATAACCCCTAACCACTAAAAATAACGCTAACTCAAACCATAACCCCAACCATAACCTTAACCATAACCGTAAACCAAACCCTAACCCCTAAACCCTAACAGTAACCATAACCCAAACCATAACCCCTAACAATAACCCTAACCCAAACCATAACCCCAACCAAAAACAATAACCCTAACCCAACCCATAACCATAACCCAAATCATAACCCCTAGCAATAACCCTAACCCAAACCATAACCCCAACCCCTAGCAATAACCCTAACCCAAACCATAACCCCAACCCCTAACAATAACCCTAACCCAAACCATAACCCCAACCCCTAACAATAACCCTAACCCGAACCATAACCCCAACCATAACCAAAACCCAAACCATAACCCCTTATCCCTTACAATATTCCTAACCCAAACCATAACCCCAACCCCTAACAATAACCCTAACCTAAACCATAACCCCAACCATAACCAGATTCCCAACCATAAACATAACCCAAACCATAACCATAACCCCAACCATAACCATAACCCAAACCATAACCATAACCCCAACCATAACCATAACCCAAACCATAACCCCTAACAATAACCCTAACCCAAACCATAACCCCAACCCCTAACAATAACCCTAACCTAAACCATAACCCCAACCATAACCATAACCATAACCCAAAACATAACCCCTAACTCCCAACATTAACCCTAAACCAAACCATAACTCCAACCCCTAACAATAACCCTAACCCAAACCATAACCCCAACCATAACCAAAACCCAAACCATAACCCCTAATCCCTTAAGATAACCCTAACCCAAACCATAACCCCAACCCCAAACAATAACCCTAACCTAAACCATAACCCCAACCATAACCCAAACCATAACCCCTAACTTCTAACAATAACCATAACCCAAACCCCTAACAAGAACCCTAACCCAAACCATAATCCCATCCATAGCCATAACCCCAACCATAACCATAACCCAAACCGTAACCCCAAACCCCTAACAATAACCCTAACCCAAACCATAACCCGAACCCAAACCATAACCCAAACCATAACCCAAACCATAACCCAAACCATAACCCAAACCATAACCCAAACCATAACCCAAACCATAACCCAAACCATAACCCAAACCATAACCCTAACCCAAACCATAACCCCAACCATAACCAGATTCCCAACCATAACCAGATTCCCAACCATAACCATAACCCCAACCAAAACCATATTCCCAACCATAGCCATAACCCCAACCATAACCCCCACCATAACCATAACCCCAACCATAACCCCAACCCTAACCCAAACCATAACCCCTAACCCAAAACAATATCCCTAACCCAAACCATAACCCCTTACAATAACCCTAACCCAAACCATAACCCCAACCATAACCATAACCCAAACTATAACCATAACCATAACCCAAACCATAACACCCAACCCCCAACAATAACCCTAACCCAAACCATAATCCCATCCATAACCATAACCCCAAAAATAACCATAACCCAAACCATAACCCCTAAATCCTAAAAATAACGCTAACCCAAACCATAACCCCAACCATAACCCCAACCATAACCTTAACCATAACCGTAAACCAAACCATAACGCCTAAACCCTAACAATAACCCTAACACAAACTATTACCCCAACCCCTAACAATAACCCTAACCTAAACCATAACCCCAACCATAACCAGATTCCCAACCATAAACATAACCCAAACCATAACCATAACCCCAACCATAACCATAACCCAAACCATAACCATAACCCCAACCATAACTATAACCCAAACCATAACCCCTAACAATAACCCTAACCCAAACCATAACCCCAACCCCTAACAATAACCCTAACCTAAACCATAACCCCAACCATAACCATAACCATAACCCAAAACATAACCCCTAACTCCCAACATTAACCCTAAACCAAACCATAACTCCAACCCCTAACAATAACCCTAACCCAAACCATAACCCCAACCATAACCAAAACCCAAACCATAACCCCTAATCCCTTAAGATAACCCTAACCCAAACCATAACCCCAACCCCAAACAATAACCCTAACCTAAACCATAACCCCAACCATAACCCAAACCATAACCCCTAACTTCTAACAATAACCCTAACCCAAACCCCTAACAAGAACCCTAACCCAAACCATAATCCCATCCATAGCCATAACCCCAACCATAACCATAACCCAAACCGTAACCCCAAACCCCTAACAATAACCCTAACCCAAACCATAACCCGAACCCAAACCATAACCCAAACCATAACCCAAACCATAACCCAAACCATAACCCTAACCCAAACCATAACCCTAACCCAAACCATAACCCAAACCATAACCCAAACCATAACCCAAACCATAACCCAAACCATAACCCTAACCCAAACCATAACCCTAACCCAAACCATAACCCAAACCATAACCCTAACCCACACCATAACCCCAACCATAACCAGATTCCCAACCATAACCAGATTCCCAACCATAACCATAACCCCAACCAAAACCATATTCCCAACCATAGCCATAACCCCAACCATAACCCCAACCATAACCATAACCATAACCCCAACCATAACCCCAACCATAACCAGATTCCCAACCATAACCAGATTCCCAACCATAACCATAACCCCAACCAAAACCATATTCCCAACCATAGCCATAACCCCAACCATAACCCCAACCATAACCCCAACCATAACCATAACCACAACCCCAACCATAACCCCAACCATAACCTCAACCATAACCCAAACCATAACCCCTAACCCAAAACAATATCCTTAACCCAAACCATAACCCCTTACAATAACCCTAACCCAAACCATAACCCCAACCATAACCATAACCCAAACTATAACCATAACCCAAACCATAACACCCAACCCCCAACAATAACCCTAACCCAAACCATAATCCCATCCATAACCATAACCCCAACAATAACCATAACCCAAACCATAACCCCTAAATCCTAAAAATAACGCTAACCCAAACCATAACCCCAACCATAACCCCAACCATAACCTTAACCATAACCGTAAACCAAACCATAACCCCTAACCCCTAACAATAACCCTAACCCAAACCCCTAACAAGAACCCTAACCCAACCCATAATCCCATCCATAGCCATAACCCAAACCATAACCATAACCCAAACCATAACCCCCAACCCCTAACAATAACCCTAACCCAAACCATAACCCGAACCCAAACCATAACCCAAACAATAACCCTAACCCAAACTATTACCCCAACGCCTAACAATAACCCTAACCCAAACCATAACCCCAACGCCAAACAATAACCTTAACCCAAACCATAACCCCAACCCCTAACAATAAACCTAACCTAAACCATAACCCCTAACCCCTAACAATATCCCTAACCCAAACCATAACACCTAACAATAACCCTAACCCAAACCATAACCATAACCGTAAACCAAACCATAACGCCTAAACCCTAACAATAACCCTAACACAAACTATTACCCAAACCCCTGACAATAACCCTAACCCAAACCATTATCCCATCCATAACCATAACCCCAACAATAACCATAACCCAAACCATTACCCCTAACCCCTAAAAATAACACTAACCCAAACCATAACCCCAACCATAACCTTAACAATAACCATAAACCAAACCATAACCCCTAAACCCTAACAATAACCCTAACACAAACTATTACCCCAACGCCTAACAATAACCCTAACCCAAACCATAACCCCAACGCCAAACAATAACCTTAACCCAAACCATAACCCCAACCCCTAACAATAAACCTAACCTAAACCATAACCCTAACCATAACCCCAACCATAACCTTAACAATAACCATAAACCAAACCATAACCCCTAAACCCTAACAATAACCCTAACACAAACTATTACCCCAACGCCTAACAATAACCCTAACCCAAACCATAACCCCAACGCCAAACAATAACCTTAACCCAAACCATAACCCCAACCCCTAACAATAAACCTAACCTAAACCATAACCCTAACCATAACCCCAACCTTAACCCAAACCATAACCCCAACCCCGAACAATAAACCTAACCTAAACCATAACCCTAACCATAAACCCAACCATAACCATAAACCAAACCATCACCATAACCCAAACCATCACCATAACCCCTAACAATAACCCTAACCCTAACCCAAACCATAACCCCAACCCCTAACAATAACTCTAACCCAAACCATAACCATAACAGTAACCATAACCCAAACCATAACCCCTAACAATAACCCTAACCCAAACCATAACCCCAACCACAAACAATAACCTAACCCAACCCATAACCCCAACCACAAACAATAACCTAACCCAACCCATAACCCCAACCACAAACAATAACCTAACCCAACCCATAACCATAACCCAAAACATAACCCTTAGCAATAACCCTAACCCAAACCATAACCCCAACCCCTAACAATAACCCTAACCTAAACCATAACCCCAACCATAACCATAACCCAAAACATAACCCCTAACTCCCAACATTAACCCTAAACCAAACCATAACTCCAACCCCTAACAATAACCCTAACCCAAACCATAACCCCAACCATAACCAAAACCCAAACCATAACGCCTAATCCCTTAAGATAACCCTAACCCAAACCATAACCCCAACCCCTAACAATAACCCTAACCTAAACCATAACCCCAACCATAACCCAAACCATAACCCCTAACTTCTAACAATAACCCTAACCCAAACCCCTAACAAGAACCCTAACCCAAACCATAATCCCATCCATAGCCATAACCCCAACCATAACCATAACCCAAACCATAACCCAAACCATAACCCAAACCATAACCCAAACCATAACCCTAACCCAAACCATACCCCAACCATAACCAGATTCCCAACCATAACCATAACCCACACCAAAACCATATTCCCAACCATAGCCATAACCCCAACCATAACCCCAACCATAACCATAACCATAACCCCAACCATAACCCCAACCATAACCCCAACCATAACCCCAACCCTAACCCAAACCATAACCCCTAACCCAAAACAATATCCCTAACCCAAACCATAACCCCTTACAATAACCCTAACCCAAACCATAACCCCAACCATAACCATAACCCAAACCATAACACCCAACCCCCAACAATAACCCAAACCATAATCCTATCCATAACCATAACCCCAACAATAACCATAACCCAAACCATAACCCCTAAATCCTAAAAATAACGCTAACCCAAACCATAACCCCAACCATAACCCCAACCATAACCTTAACCATAACCGTAAACCAAACCATAACGCCTAAACCCTAACAATAACCCTAACACAAACTATTACCCCAACCCCTAACAATAACCCTAACCCAAACCATAATCCCATCCATAACAGTAACCCCAACAATAACCATAACCCAAACCATAACCCCTAACCCCTAAAAATAACGCTAACCCAAACCATAACCCCAACCATAACCTTAACCATAACCGTAAACCAAAGCATAACCCCTAAACCCTAACAATAACCCTAACACAAACTATTACCCCAACCCCTAACAATAACCCTAACCCAAACCATTATCCCATCCATAACCATAACCCCAACAATAACCATAACCCAAACCATAACCCCTAACCCCTAAAAATAACACTAACCCAAACCATAACCCCAACCATAACCTTAACAATAACCATAAACCAAACCATAACCCCTAAACCCTAACAATAACCCTAACACAAACTATTACCCCAACGCCTAACAATAACCCTAACCCAAACCATAACCCCAACGCCAAACAATAACCTTAACCCAAACCATTACCCCAACCCCTAACAATAAACCCAACCTAAACCATAACCCTAACCATAACCCCAACCTTAACCCAAACCATAACCCCAACCATAACCTTAACAATAACCATAAACCAAACCATAACCCCTAAACCCTAACAATAACCCTATCATTCCACGATATGGAATTCCAGAAACTATTTATAGTGATAATGGCTCCCATTTTGTTAATATAATAGTTGTCTACCATCCACAATTGGCGGACCTTATATGAAGTCCTGTTTGGTAGACCTTACAAATTGTTATTATTCACTACACAAAGACAATTGGATGATGAGGCGAATCAATCAGAAAAAAAAAAAAAAAAACGCACACACCAAATTTAGACTATCAGAGGGAGATTTTGCTTGTCAACAGGAAACGGACGAAGCGACGGTGATTCTTGAAGACTGGATGCTGATAAGCAGCATAAAAGAAGAAACATCGGAGCAACGCAAAGTGGGAGGGTCCTTGTTACTGAAAGGGGACACGGATGCACCTTTCCCACAGTAAGAAGGTTGTCTAAATTGAAACGTTTCAAGAGGAAAACTCCCTAAACAAAGACAAAAAGTCATGTTGAAAACAATTATTGCTTTTGGGGCAATGAGATTAATGATGATTGTGATTCTATTCCTTTCCACAGTAGGGTTGTTTTCTCCAGTTGGAGAAAAAGGCGGAGGCGTTTCAATTGAGGATACACCTTCTTACGGGAGGGTAAACCGAGAAACATACACATTTACATTTAATTAACATTACCTACTAAATCAAATTTCCAAAAGGAAAATATATATTTGGACTCGGCGACGTCCCGGTTGCCATACAAAGGGGCAATCTATGGTGGGAAATATGTGTGGTACATTAACAGCAAAAAAATTGAAGATTGGGAAAAGCCTTGTTGCAGAAATTGGTCAAGATTGGAAAGCTTGGACTGACATATTAACCTGTGAAATTTATTTCTGAAACAGGGATTTCCCAAACGGGGGATAATTGGGCGCTGTTAATGGAGTGTAAAGAAGGCAAGCACTATGTGGAGCTACTTTGGTAAAAGGGTGGTCTCAATTGAAACATTGAGGGGACGGGGAAGATAAACTTTCTGACTTAATAAAATACGGGAAACACCAATATTAATTGAAAAGATTATTGCTCAGCAAGCAATACCATAAAACTATAGGGAACTCTTTTATATTGGGTTTGACGTCTCCATATGGTTTCAATTGAGACTAAACCATCTTACAAAGGATTAGGATAACCTACCAGACAAGAGAAAATACGATGGGGTCTAACAACTCCCTCAATCACAATTCTTTTGGGGAAAAGTGTTTTTAAAAATGAAAAAACGTGTCCTACTTGGCAAGAAAGAAAAAAATATTGAAACAGTGTTTATCTTGTTACGCAGTAAATAGGAAGTCAATTTTTCCACTGTTTAATCATTTTACCTGCTTAAACCTTACAGGGCATGGTCTGAAGCTGGGGGCGATAAATGAGACGTGGTGTACCGGCGTTCTAAAACAAACTACACCCCTGATACCACGTTCTGGCCTATGGTGGCGGGGTGGTAGATAAATTATACGACTCCTGCCGACACGCGGCAGGACTAGGTACTTTTGGTCTCACTGCTCTTACCGATGTCTGTTTTTCCATCCACAGTGGAGGAGATACAATTGGCGGCTCATAATTCGGAGGTGAAGGGTCGACCCTCCCGACATCGTCGAGAGGCATGGAGGGAAGGAGATCCAACATACATTGATGCGATTGGCATCCCCCGGGGCGTACCAGATGAGTATAAGCTGGCTAATCAGATCGCAGCAGGTTGGGAGTCTATCTTCCTTCTAATCACCCCAAACAAAAATGTGGATAGAATAAATTACTTACATTACAATGTTCAAAACTTGGAAATTATACTGAACAGGGATTTGTGGCCATGAAGGAACAACTGGCAGCTACCAGTCTGATGGCGTTCCAGAATCGCATAGCGGTGGATATGATCCTTGAAACAGGGGGCGTGTGTGCAATGTTTGGAAAACAATGTTGCACCTTCATACCGAACAACGCGTCACCCAGTGGATCTCTCACCAGGGCCATTACTGGCCTGCAAACACTGAACCGCAATATGCAAGAGCACTCTGGAGTAGATACGTCCGCATTGTCAGATTGGTGGGATAAGACCTTTGGAAAATCTAAAGATTTGGACTATAGGCACAATTACCGCTATCCTAACATTGTGTGGGTGATGTAGTATCCCCTGTTTGCGCTCCTTGCTAAGCCGACTTATAACTACTGCAATGGCCCCTACAAATTCTAAAGTACATGAGTTGTATCTTATGGGACGGTTTGGGGAAAGCAGTGAGGTCCAGGAGTACGGTAAATCCGAGGACCAATTGGACGAATATAATTATGTTTTTTCTCTTTCAGACCAGCCATGGGAGTAAGGAGTAGGCGGGAAAAATCACAGTCACCCGACATTACCATTTAGTGATTACTAAGAAATGACTAATAACATACATATTATAAAAACGGGGGAATGTTGGGTTTATTCTGTTTTACTATTATAATAGTTATATTAATTCATTTCTTTATTAAATCATTCTCTTTCTTTTCTCTGTATTAATTCATTACTTTGTTAAATCATTCTCTTTCTGTTTTTCAAAAGTGTTGAGGTCACACCAAGTCATCTTTAACCTAGACAGCCTGTTCCAGGATGGTTATACAAACAATCCACCCAATCTGGGTCCTTGAGATTTGGTGGGCCCTTGGTGACGAGGACAGGGCTATTCGGACAATAACAAGAATATTGTTATCGTTATGTAACCGTACACTTCGGGTTTTTCTGTATGTAACGATTATATGATTATGATTATATTATATGATTCTTAGGTCAAGGAGGTTGTATAATTACTCTAATCTAAATGTTGTTAGGTCTAGTCCCTGTTTTTGTTATTAGTAAAATACTTTGATTGTTATTGTAGTCCCAGATGTTGTTTTTACTCATACGTGATGGAATGATCAACAACTCTGTAACTTGTGACCATAAGAATGGGACGAAAACGTCTATTCGAGGAGACGTTCGGAAGTTGTAAGGGACACTTGCTGTAATGCTCCCCTCCGGAGGCTTTTACCTGTTGTATCCATTTCTATTTAATTAAATGTCAATAATTGAATAAGATGTCTTCCTGCAGTTATTGATAATTACGGACGAAGGTAATTATTAATGAACCTGACACCCATCCATAACCATAACCCCAACAATAACCATAACCCAAACCATAACCCCTAACCACTAAAAATAACGCTAACCCAAACCATAACCCCAACCATAACCTTAACCATAACCGTAAACCAAACCCTAACCCCTAAACCCTAACAATAACACTAACACAAACCATAACCCCAACCCCTAACAATAACTCTAACCCAAACCATAACCATAACCCTAACAGTAACCATAACCCAAACCATAACCCCTAACAATAACCCTAACCCAAACCATAACCCCAACCAAAAACAATAACCCTAACCCAACCCATAACCATAACCCAAATCATAACCCCTAGCAATAACCCTAACCCAAACCATAACCCCAACCCCTAACAATAACCCTAACCCAAACCATAACCCCAACCCCTAACAATAACCCTAACCCGAACCATAACCCCAACCATAACCAAAACCCAAACCATAACCCCTTATCCCTTACAATATTCCTAACCCAAACCATAACCCCAACCCCTAACAATAACCCTAACCTAAACCATAACCCCAACCATAACCAGATTCCCAACCATAAACATAACCCAAACCATAACCATAACCCCAACCATAACCATAACCCAAACCATAACCATAACCCCAACCATAACCATAACCCAAACCATAACCCCTAACAATAACCCTAACCCAAACCATAACCCCAACCCCTAACAATAACCCTAACCTAAACCATAACCCCAACCATAACCATAACCCAAAACATAACCCCTAACTCCCAACATTAACCCTAAACCAAACCATAACTCCAACCCCTAACAATAACCCTAACCCAAACCATAACCCCAACCATAACCAAAACCCAAACCATAACCCCTAATCCCTTAAGATAACCCTAACCCAAACCATAACCCCAACCCCAAACAATAACCCTAACCTAAACCATAACCCCAACCATAACCCAAACCATAACCCCTAACTTCTAACAATAACCATAACCCAAACCCCTAACAAGAACCCTAACCCAAACCATAATCCCATCCATAGCCATAACCCCAACCATAACCATAACCCAAACCGTAACCCCAAACCCCTAACAATAACCCTAACCCAAACCATAACCCGAACCCAAACCATAACCCAAACCATAACCCAAACCATAACCCAAACCATAACCCAAACCATAACCCAAACCATAACCCAAACCATAACCCAAACCATAACCCAAACCATAACCCAAACCATAACCCAAACCATAACCCAAACCATAACCCAAACCATAACCCAAACCATAACCCAAACCATAACCCAAACCATAACCCAAACCATAACCCTAACCCAAACCATAACCCCAACCATAAACAGATTCCCAACCATAACCAGATTCCCAACCATAACCATAACCCCAACCAAAACCATATTCCCAACCATAGCCATAACCCCAACCATAACCCCCACCATAACCATAACCCCAACCATAACCCCAACCATAACCCCAACCCTAACCCAAACCATAACCCCTAACCCAAAACAATATCCCTAACCCAAACCATAACCCCTTACAATAACCCTAACCCAAACCATAACCCCAACCATAACCATAACCCAAACTATAACCATAACCATAACCCAAACCATAACACCCAACCCCCAACAATAACCCTAACCCAAACCATAATCCCATTTATAACCATAACCCCAAAAATAACCATAACCCAAACCATAACCCCTAAATCCTAAAAATAACGCTAACCCAAACCATAACCCCAACCATAACCCCAACCATAACCTTAACCATAACCGTAAACCAAACCATAACGCCTAAACCCTAACAATAACCCTAACACAAACTATTACCCAAACCCCTAACAATAACCCTAACCCAAACCATAATCCCATCCATAACAGTAACCCCAACAATAACCATAACCCAAACCATAACCCCTAACCCCTAAAAATAACGCTAACCCAAACCATAACCCCAACCATAACCTTAACCATAACCGTAAACCAAACCATAACCCCTAAACCCTAACAATAACCCTAACACAAACTATTACCCCAACCCCTAACAATAACCCTAACCCAAACCATTATCCCATCCATAACCATAACCCCAACAATAACCATAACCCAAACCATAACCCTCAACCCCTAAAAATAACACTAACCCAAACCATAACCCCAACCATAACCTTAACAATAACCATAAACCAAACCATAACCCCTAAACCCTAACAATAACCCTAACACAAACTATTACCCCAACGCCTAACAATAACCCTAACCCAAACCATAACCCCAACGCCAAACAATAACCTTAACCCAAACCATAACCCCAACCCCTAACAATAAACCTAACCTAAACCATAACCCTAACCATAATCCCAACCTTAACCCAAACCATAACCCCAACCCCGAACAATAAACCTAACCTAAACCATAACCCTAACCATAACCCCAACCATAACCATAAACCAAACCATCACCATAACCCAAACCATCACCATAACCCCTAACAATAACCCTAACCCTAACCCAAACCATAACCCCAACCCCTAACAATAACTCTAACCCAAACCATAACCATAACAGTAACCATAACCCAAACCATAACCCCTAACAATAACCCTAACCCAAACCATAACCCCAACCACAAACAATAACCTAACCCAACCCATAACAATAACCATAACCCAAAACATAACCCCTAGCAATAACCCTAACCCAAACCATAACCCCAACCCCTAACAATAACCCTAACCCAAACCATAACCCCAACCCCTAACAATAACCCTAACCCGAACCATAACCCCAACCATAACCAAAACCCAAACCATAACCCCTTATCCCTTACAATATTCCTAACCCAAACCACAACCCCAACCCCTAACAATAACCCTAACCTAAACCATAACCCCAAACATAACCAGATTCCCGACCATCAACATAACCCCAACCAAAACCATATTCCCAACCATAGCCATAACCCCAACCCCAACCCTAACCATAAACCTAACCATAACCCTAACCATAACCCCAACCATAACTCCAACCATAACCCCAACCATAACCCCAACCATAACCCCAACCATAACCCAAACCATAACCCCAACCCCTAACAATAACCCTAACCCAAACCATAACCCCAACCATAAACAAAACCCAAACCATAACCCCTAATCCCTTAAAATAACCCTAACCCAAACCATAACCCCAACCCCTAACAATAACCCTAACCTAAACCATAACCCCAACCATAACCCAAACCATAACCCCTAACTTCTAACAATAACCCTAACCAAAACCCCTAACAAAAACCCTAACCCAAACCATAATCCCATCCATAGCCATAACCCCAACCATAACCATTACCCAAACCATAACCCCAAACCCCTAACAATAACCCTAACCCAAACCATAACCCGAACCCAAACCATAACCCAAACCATAACCCAAACCATAACCCTAACCCAAACCCAAACCATAACCATAACCCTAACCCAAACCATAACCCTAACCCAAACCATAACCCCAACCATAACCAGATTCCCAACCATAACCATAACCCCAACCAAAACCATATTCCCAACCATAGTCATAACCCCAACCATAACCCCAACCATAACCCCAACCATAACCCCAAACATAACCCCAACCATAACCATAACCCTAACCATAACACCAACCATAACCTTAACCATAACCGTAAACCAAACCATAACGCCTAAACCCTAACAATAACCCTAACACAAACTATTACCCCAACCCCTAACAATAACCCTAACCCAAACCATAATCCCATCCATAACAGTAACCCTAACAATAACCATAACCCAAACCATAACCCCTAACCCCTAAAAATAACGCTAACCCTAACCATAACACCAACCATAACCTTAACCATAACCGTAAACCAAACCATAACCCCTAAACCCTAACAATAACCCTAACACAAACTATTACCCCAACCCCTAACAATAACCCTAACCCAAACCATTATCCCATCCATAACCATAACCCCAACAATAACCATAACCCAAACCATAACCCCTAACCCCTAAAAATAACACTAACCCAAACCATAACCCCAACCATAACCTTAACAATAACCATAAACCAAACCATAACCCCAACCATAACCTTAACAATAACCATAAACCAAACCATAACCCCTAAACCCTAACAATAACCCTAACACAAACTATTACCCCAACGCCTAACAATAACCCTAACCCAAACCATAACCCCAACGCCAAACAATAACCTTAACCCAAACCATTACCCCAACCCCTAACAATAAACCCAACCTAAACCATAACCCTAACCATAACCCCAACCTTAACCCAAACCATAACCCCAACCATAACCTTAACAATAACCATAAACCAAACCATAACCCCTAAACCCTAACAATAACCCTAACACAAACTATTACCCCAACGCCTAACAATAACCCTAACCCAAACCATAACCCCAACGCCAAACAATAACCTTAACCCAAACCATAACCCCAACCCCTAACAATAAACCTAACCTAAACCATAACCCTAACCATAACCCCAACCTTAACCCAAACCATAACCCCAACCCCGAACAATAAACCTAACCTAAACCATAACCCTAACCATAACCCCAACCATAACCAGATTCCCAACCATAACCATAACCCCAACCAAAACCATATTCCCAACCATAGCCATAACTCCAACCATATCCCCAACCATAACCATAACCCTAACCGATAACCCCAACCATAACCCCAACCATAATCTTAACCATAAACCAAACCATAACCCCTTATCCCTTACAATAACCCTAACCCAAACCATAACCCGTACCCCTAACTATAACCCTAACCTAAACCATAACCCCAACCATAACCCAAACCATAACCCCTAACAATAACCCTAACCCAAACCCCTAACAAGAACCCAAACCCAAACCATAACCCCTTATCCCTTACAATAACCCTAACCCAAACCATAACCCCAACCCCTAACAATAACCCTAACCTAAACCATAACCCCAACCATAACATAACCCAAACCATAACCCCTAACCCCTAACAATAACCCTAACCCAAACCCCTAACAAGAACCCTAACCCAAACCATAACCCCTTATCCCTTACAATAACCCTAACCCAAACCATAACCCCTAACCCCTAACAATAACCCTAACCCAAACCCCTAACAAGAACCCTAACCCAACCCATAATCCCATCCATAGCCATAACCCAAACCATAACCATAACCCAAACCATAACCCCCAACCCCTAACAATAACCCTAACCCAAACCATAAC
Source organism: Stigmatopora nigra (assembly GCF_051989575.1). Classification (NCBI taxonomy): domain Eukaryota; kingdom Metazoa; phylum Chordata; class Actinopteri; order Syngnathiformes; family Syngnathidae; genus Stigmatopora; species Stigmatopora nigra. The sequence continues at coordinate 3,505,742 of NW_027551603.1, forward strand.
CCGAACCCAAACCATAACCCAAACAATAACCCTAACCCAAACTATTACCCCAACGCCTAACAATAACCCTAACCCAAACCATAACCCCAACGCCAAACAATAACCTTAACCCAAACCATAACCCCAACCCCTAACAATAAACCTAACCTAAACCATAACCCCTAACCCCTAACAATATCCCTAACCCAAACCATAACACCTAACAATAACCCTAACCCAAACCATAACCATAACCGTAAACCAAACCATAACGCCTAAACCCTAACAATAACCCTAACACAAACTATTACCCAAACCCCTGACAATAACCCTAACCCAAACCATTATCCCATCCATAACCATAACCCCAACAATAACCATAACCCAAACCATAACCCCTAACCCCTAAAAATAACACTAACCCAAACCATAACCCCAACCATAACCTTAACAATAACCATAAACCAAACCATAACCCCTAAACCCTAACAATAACCCTAACACAAACTATTACCCCAACGCCTAACAATAACCCTAACCCAAACCATAACCCCAACGCCAAACAATAACCTTAACCCAAACCATAACCCCAACCCCTAACAATAAACCTAACCTAAACCATAACCCTAACCATAACCCCAACCATAACCTTAACAATAACCATAAACCAAACCATAACCCCTAAACCCTAACAATAACCCTAACACAAACTATTACCCCAACGCCTAACAATAACCCTAACCCAAACCATAACCCCAACGCCAAACAATAACCTTAACCCAAACCATAACCCCAACCCCTAACAATAAACCTAACCTAAACCATAACCCTAACCATAACCCCAACCTTAACCCAAACCATAACCCCAACCCCGAACAATAAACCTAACCTAAACCATAACCCTAACCATAAACCCAACCATAACCATAAACCAAACCATCACCATAACCCAAACCATCACCATAACCCCTAACAATAACCCTAACCCTAACCCAAACCATAACCCCAACCCCTAACAATAACTCTAACCCAAACCATAACCATAACAGTAACCATAACCCAAACCATAACCCCTAACAATAACCCTAACCCAAACCATAACCCCAACCACAAACAATAACCTAACCCAACCCATAACCCCAACCACAAACAATAACCTAACCCAACCCATAACCCCAACCACAAACAATAACCTAACCCAACCCATAACCATAACCCAAAACATAACCCTTAGCAATAACCCTAACCCAAACCATAACCCCAACCCCTAACAATAACCCTAACCTAAACCATAACCCCAACCATAACCATAACCCAAAACATAACCCCTAACTCCCAACATTAACCCTAAACCAAACCATAACTCCAACCCCTAACAATAACCCTAACCCAAACCATAACCCCAACCATAACCAAAACCCAAACCATAACGCCTAATCCCTTAAGATAACCCTAACCCAAACCATAACCCCAACCCCTAACAATAACCCTAACCTAAACCATAACCCCAACCATAACCCAAACCATAACCCCTAACTTCTAACAATAACCCTAACCCAAACCCCTAACAAGAACCCTAACCCAAACCATAATCCCATCCATAGCCATAACCCCAACCATAACCATAACCCAAACCATAACCCAAACCATAACCCAAACCATAACCCTAACCCAAACCATACCCCAACCATAACCAGATTCCCAACCATAACCATAACCCACACCAAAACCATATTCCCAACCATAGCCATAACCCCAACCATAACCCCAACCATAACCATAACCATAACCCCAACCATAACCCCAACCATAACCCCAACCATAACCCCAACCATAACCCCAACCCTAACCCAAACCATAACCCCTAACCCAAAACAATATCCCTAACCCAAACCATAACCCCTTACAATAACCCTAACCCAAACCATAACCCCAACCATAACCATAACCCAAACCATAACCATAACCCAAACCATAACACCCAACCCCCAACAATAACCCAAACCATAATCCTATCCATAACCATAACCCCAACAATAACCATAACCCAAACCATAACCCCTAAATCCTAAAAATAACGCTAACCCAAACCATAACCCCAACCATAACCCCAACCATAACCTTAACCATAACCGTAAACCAAACCATAACGCCTAAACCCTAACAATAACCCTAACACAAACTATTACCCCAACCCCTAACAATAACCCTAACCCAAACCATAATCCCATCCATAACAGTAACCCCAACAATAACCATAACCCAAACCATAACCCCTAACCCCTAAAAATAACGCTAACCCAAACCATAACCCCAACCATAACCTTAACCATAACCGTAAACCAAAGCATAACCCCTAAACGCTAACAATAACCCTAACACAAACTATTACCCCAACCCCTAACAATAACCCTAACCCAAACCATTATCCCATCCATAACCATAACCCCAACAATAACCATAACCCAAACCATAACCCCTAACCCCTAAAAATAACACTAACCCAAACCATAACCCCAACCATAACCTTAACAATAACCATAAACCAAACCATAACCCCTAAACCCTAACAATAACCCTAACACAAACTATTACCCCAACGCCTAACAATAACCCTAACCCAAACCATAACCCCAACGCCAAACAATAACCTTAACCCAAACCATTACCCCAACCCCTAACAATAAACCCAACCTAAACCATAACCCTAACCATAACCCCAACCTTAACCCAAACCATAACCCCAACCATAACCTTAACAATAACCATAAACCAAACCATAACCCCTAAACCCTAACAATAACCCTAACACAAACTATTACCCCAATGCCTAACAATAACCCTAACCCAAACCATAACCCCAACGCCAAACAATAACCTTAACCCAAACCATAACCCCAACCCCTAACAATAAACCTAACCTAAACCATAACCCTAACCATAACCCCAACCTTAACCCAAACCATAACCCCAACCCCGAACAATAAACCTAACCTAAACCATAACCCTAACCATAACCCCAACCATAACCAGATTCCCAACCATAACCATAACCCCAACCAAAACCATATTCCCAACCATAGCCATAACTCCAACCATATCCCCAACCATAACCATAACCCTAACCGATAACCCCAACCATAACCCCAACCATAATCTTAACCATAAACCAAACCATAACCCCTTATCCCTTACAATAACCCTAACCCAAACCATAACCCCAACCCCTAACAATAACCCTAACCTAAACCATAACCCCAACCATAACCCAAACCATAACCCCTAACCCCTAACAATAACCCTAACCCAAACCCCTAACAAGAACCCTAACCCAAACCATAACCCCTTATCCCTTACAATAACCCTAACCCAAACCATAACCCCAACCCCTAACAATAACCCTAACCTAAACCATAACCCCAACCATAACATAACCCAAACCATAACCCCTAACCCCTAACCCAAACCATAACCCCAACCCCTAACAATAACCCTAACCTAAACCATAACCCCAACCATAACATAACCCAAACCATAACCCCTAACCCCTAACAATAACCCTAACCCAAACCCCTAACAAGAACCCTAACCCAAACCATAACCCCTTATCCCTTACAATAACCCTAACCCAAACCATAACCCCTAACCCCTAACAATAACCCTAACCCAAACCCCTAACAAGAACCCTAACCCAACCCATAATCCCATCCATAGCCATAACCCAAACCATAACCATAACCCAAACCATAACCATAACCCAAACCATAACCCCCAACCCCTAACAATAACCCTAACCCAAACCATAACCCGAACCCAAACCATAACCCGAACCCAAACCATAACCCAAACAATAACCCTAACCCAAACCATAACCCTAACCCAAACCATAACCCCAACCATAACCATAACCCAAACCATAACCCCCAAACCATAACCTCCAACCCCTAACAATAACCCTAACCCAAACCATAACCCGAACCCAAACCATAACCCAAACCATAACCCAAACCATAACCCAAACCATAACCCAAACCATAACCCAAACCATAACCCAAACCATAACCCAAACCATAACCAAACCATAACCATAACCCAAACCATAACCCCTAACCCCTAACAATAACCCTAACCCAAACCCCTAACAAGAACCCTAACCCAAACCATAATCCCATCCATACCCATAACCCCAACCATAACCCAAACCATAACCCCCAACCCCTAACAATAACCCTAACCAAAACCATAACCCGAACCCAAACCATAACCCAAACAATAACCCTAACCCAAACCATAACCCCAACCATAACCATAACCCAAACCATAACCCCCAACCCCTAACAATAACCCTAACCCAAACCATAACCCTAACCCAAACCATAACCATAACCCCAACCCCTAACAATAACCCTAACCCCTACCATAACCATAACCCCTAACAATAACCCTAACCCAAACCATAACCCCAACCCCTAACAAAACCCTAACCTAAACCATAACCCCAACCATAATCATAACCCAAACCATAACCATAACCCAAAACATAACCCCTAACCCCTAACAATACCCCTTAACCAAACCATAACCCCAACCCCTAACAATAACCCTAACCCAAACCCCTAACAAGAACCCAAACCATAACCCCTTATCCCTTACAATAACCCTAACCCAAACCATAACCCCAACCCCTAACAATAACCCTAACCTAAACCATAACCCCAACCATAACATAACCCAAACCATAACCCCTAACCCCTAACAATAACCCTAACCCAAACCCCTAACAAGAACCCTAACCCAAACCATAACCCCTTATCCCTTACAATAACCATAACCCAAACCATAACCCCTAACCCCTAACAATAACCCTAACCCAAACCCCTAACAAGAACCCTAACCCAACCCATAATCCCATCCATAGCCATAACCCAAACCATAACCATAACCCAAACCATAACCCAAACAATAACCCTAACCATAACCCTAACCATAACCCCAACCATAACCATAAACCAAACCATCACCATAACCCAAACCATCACCATAACCCCTAACAATAACCCTAACCCAAACCATAACCTCAACCCCTAACAATAACTCTAACCCAAACCATAACCATAACCCTAACAGTAACCATAACCCAAACCATAACCCCTAACAATAACCCTAACCCAAACCATAACCCCAACCACAAACAATAACCCTAACCCAACCCATAACCATAACCATAACCATAACCCAAAACATAACCCTTAGCAATGACCCTAACCCAAACCATAACCCCAACCCCTAACAATAACCCTAACCCAAACCATAACCCCAACCCCTAACCCCAACCATAACCCCAACCATAACCCCAACCATAACCCCAACCATAACCCCAACACTTACCCAAACCATAACCCCTAACCCCTAACAATATCCCTAACCCAAACCATAACCCCTAACAATAACCCTAACCCAAACCATAACCCCAACCATAACCATAACCCAAACCATAACCATAACCCAAACCATAACCATAACCCAAACCATAACACCCAACCCCCAACAATAACCCTAACCCAAACCATAATTCCATCCATAACCATAACCCCAACCATAACCCCTAACACCTAAAAATAACGCTAACCCAAACCATAACCCCAACCATAACCTTAACCATAACCGTAAACCAAACCATAACCCCTAAACCCTAACAATAACCCTAACCCAAACCATAACCCCAACGCCAAACAATAACCTTAACCCAAACCATAACCCCAACCACTAACAATAAACCTAACCTCAACCATAACCCTAACCCCAACCATAACCATAAACCAAACCATCACCATAACCCAAACCATCACCATAACCCCTAACAATAACCCGAACCCAAACCATAACCCCAACCCCTAACAATAACTCTAACCCAAACCATAACCATAACCCTAACAGTAACCATAACCCAAACCATAACCCCTAGCAATAACCCTAACCCAAACCATAACCCCAACCCCTAACAATAACCCTAACCCAAACCATAACCCAAACCATAACCCAAACCATAACCCAAACCATAACCCAAACCATAACCCAAACCATAACCCAAACCATAACCCAAACCATAACCCAAACCATAACCCAAACCATAACCCAAACCATAACCCAAACCATAACCCAAACCATAACCCAAACCATAACCCAAACCATAACCCAAACCATAACCCAAACCATAACCCAAACCATAACCCAAACCATAACCCAAACCATAACCCAAACCATAACCCAAACCATAACCCAAACCATAACCCAAACCATAACCCAAACCATAACCCAAACCATAACCCAAACCATAACCCAAACCATAACCCCAACCCCTAACAATAACCCTAACCCTAACCCAAACCATAACCATAACCCAAACCATAACCCCTAACAATAACCCTAACCCAAACCATAACCCCAACCACAAACAATAACCCTAACCCAACCCATAACCATAACCATAACCCAAAACATAACCCCTAGCAATAACCCTAACCAAAACCATAACCCCAACCCCTAACAATAACGCTAACCCAAACCATAACCCAAACCATAACCCAAACCATAACCCAAACCATAACCCCAACCCCTAACAATAACCCTAACCTAAACCATAACCATAACCCTAACCCAAACCATAACCCCAACCATAACCAGATTCCCAACCATAAACATAACCCGAACCAAAACCATATTCCCAACCATAGCCATAACCCCAACCATAACCCCAACCCTAACCATAACCCTAACCATAACCCCAACCATAACTCCAATCATAACCCAAACCATAACCCCAACCATAACCCCAACCATAACCCCAACCATAACCCAAACCATAACCCCAACCCCTAACAATAACCCTAACCCAAACCATAACCCCTAATAATAACCCTAACCCAAACCATAACCCCTAATAATAACCCTAACCCAAACCATAAACCCCAACCCCTAACAATAACCCTAACCTAAACCATAACCCCAACCATTACCATAACCCAAATCATAACCCCTAACCCCTAACAATAACCCTAACCCAAAACCTAACCCAAAACCTAACCCAAAACCTAACCCAAAACCTAACCCAAAACCTAACCCAAAACCTAACCCAAAACCTAACCCAAAACCTAACCCAAACCATAACCATAACCCCAACCATAACCATAACCCAAACCATAACCCCTAACAATAACCCTAACCCAAACCATAACCCCAACCCCTAACAATAACCCTAACCTAAACCATAACCCCAACCATAACCATAACCCAAACCATAACCATAACCCAAAACATAACCCCTAACTCCTAACAATAACCCTAAACCAAACCATAACCCCAACCCCTAACAATAACCCTAACCCAAACCATAACCCCAACCATAAACAAAACCCAAACCATAACCCCAACCATAACCTTAACCATAACCGTAAACCAAACCATAACCCCTTAACCCTAACAATAACCCTAACACAAACTATTACCCCAACCCCTAACAATAACCCTAACCCAAACCATAATCCCATCCATAACAGTAACCCCAACAATAACCATAACCGAAACCATAACCCCTAACCCCTAAAAATAACGCTAACCCAAACCATAACCCCAACCATAACCTTAACCATAACCGTAAACCAAATCATAACCCCTAAACCCTAACAATAATCCTAACAAAAACTATTACCCCAACCCCTAACAAAAACCCTAACCCAAACCATTATCCCATCCATAACCATAACCCCAACAATAACCATAACCCAAACCATAACCCCTAACCACTAAAAATAACGCTAACCCAAACCATAACCCCAACCATAACCTTAACCATAACCGTAAACCAAACCATAACCCCTAAACCCTAACAATAACCCTAACACAAACCATAACCCCAACCCCTAACAATAACTCTAACCCAAACCATAACCATAACCCTAACAGTAACCATAACCCAAACCATAACCCCTAACAATAACCCTAACCCAAACCATAACCCCAACCAAAAACAATAACCCTATTCCAACCCATAACCATAACCCAAAACATAACCCCTAGCAATAACCCTAACCCAAACCATAACCCCAACCCCTAACAATAACCCTAACCCAAACCATAACCCCAACCCCTAACAATAACCCTAACCCGAACCATAACCCCAACCATAACCAAAACCCAAACCATAACCCCTTATCCCTTACAATATTCCTAACCCAAACCATAACCCCAACCCCTAACAATAACCCTAACCTAAACCATAACCCCAACCATAACCAGATTCCCAACCATAAACATAACCCAAACCATAACCATAACCCCAACCATAACCATAACCCAAACCATAACCATAACCCCAACCATAACTATAACCCAAACCATAACCCCTAACAATAACCCTAACCCAAACCATAACCCCAACCCCTAACAATAACCCTAACCTAAACCATAACCCCAACCATAACCATAACCATAACCCAAAACATAACCCCTAACTCCCAACATTAACCCTAAACCAAACCATAACTCCAACCCCTAACAATAACCCTAACCCAAACCATAACCCCAACCATAACCAAAACCCAAACCATAACCCCTAATCCCTTAAGATAACCCTAACCCAAACCATAACCCCAACCCCAAACAATAACCCTAACCTAAACCATAACCCCAACCATAACCCAAACCATAACCCCTAACTTCTAACAATAACCCTAACCCAAACCCCTAACAAGAACCCTAACCCAAACCATAATCCCATCCATAGCCATAACCCCAACCATAACCATAACCCAAACCCCTAACAATAACCCTAACCCAAACCATAACCCGAACCCAAACCATAACCCAAACCATAACCCAAACCATAACCCAAACCATAACCCTAACCCAAACCATAACCCTAACCCAAACCATAACCCAAACCATAACCCAAACCATAACCCAAACCATAACCCTAACCCAAACCATAACCCTAACCCAAACCATAACCCAAACCATAACCCAAACCATAACCCTAACCCACACCATAACCCCAACCATAACCAGATTCCCAACCATAACCAGATTCCCAACCATAACCATAACCCCAACCAAAACCATATTCCCAACCATAGCCATAACCCCAACCATAACCCCAACCATAACCATAACCATAACCCCAACCATAACCCCAACCATAACCAGATTCCCAACCATAACCAGATTCCCAACCATAACCATAACCCCAACCAAAACCATATTCCCAACCATAGCCATAACCCCAACCATAACCCCAACCATAACCATAACCACAACCCCAACCATAACCCCAACCATAACCTCAACCATAACCCAAACCATAACCCCTAACCCAAAACAATATCCTTAACCCAAACCATAACCCCTTACAATAACCCTAACCCAAACCATAACCCCAACCATAACCATAACCCAAACTATAACCATAACCATAACCCAAACCATAACACCCAACCCCCAACAATAACCCTAACCCAAACCATAATCCCATCCATAACCATAACCCCAACAATAACCATAACCCAAACCATAACCCCTAAATCCTAAAAATAACGCTAACCCAAACCATAACCCCAACCATAACCCCAACCATAACCTTAACCATAACCGTAAACCAAACCATAACGCCTAAACCCTAACAATAACCCTAACAAAAACTATTACCCAAACCCCTAACAATAACCCTAACCCAAACCACAATCCCATCCATAACAGTAACCCCAACAATAACCATAACCCAAACCATAACCCCTAACCCCTAAAAATAACGCTAACCCAAACCATAACCCCAACCATAACCTTAACCATAACCGTAAACCAAACCATAACCCCTAAACCCTAACAATAACCCTAACACAAACTATTACCCCAACCCCTAACAATAACCCTAACCCAAACCATTATCCCATCCATAACCATAACCCCAACAATAACCATAACCCAAACCATAACCCCTAACCCCTAAAAATAACACTAACCCAAACCATAACACCAACCATAACCTTAACAATAACCATAAACCAAACCATAACCCCTTAACCCTAACACAAACTATTACCCCAACGCCTAACAATAACCCTAACCCAAACCATAACCCCAACGCCAAACAATAACCTTAACCCAAACCATAACCCCAACCCCTAACAATAAACCTAACCTAAACCATAACCCTAACCATAACCCCAACCATAACCTTAACAATAACCATAAACCAAACCATAACCCCTAAACCCTAACAATAACCCTAACACAAACTATTACCCCAACGCCTAACAATAACCCTAACCCAAACCATAACCCCAACGCCAAACAATAACCTTAACCCAAACCATAACCCCAACCCCTAACAATAAACCTAACCTAAACCATAACCCTAACCATAACCCCAACCTTAACCCAAACCATAACCCCAACCCCGAACAATAAACCTAACCTAAACCATAACCCAAACCATCACCATAACCCCTAACAATAACCCTAACCCTAACCCAAACCATAACCCCAACCCCTAACAATAACTCTAACCCAAACCATAACCATAACAGTAACCATAACCCAAACCATAACCCCTAACAATAACCCTAACCCAAACCATAACCCCAACCACAAACAATAACCTAACCCAACCCATAACCCCAACCACAAACAATAACCTAACCCAACCCATAACCCCAACCACAAACAATAACCTAACCCAACCCGTAACCATAACCCAAAACATAACCCCTAGCAATAACCCTAACCCAAACCATAACCCCAACCCCTAACAATAACCCTAACCTAAACCATAACCCCAACCATAACCATAACCATAACCCAAAACATAACCCCTAACTCCCAACATTAACCCTAAACCAAACCATAACTCCAACCCCTAACAATAACCCTAACCCAAACCATAACCCCAACCATAACCAAAACCCAAACCATAACGCCTAATCCCTTAAGATAACCCTAACCCAAACCATAACCCCAACCCCTAACAATAACCCTAACCTAAACCATAACCCCAACCATAACCCAAACCATAACCCCTAACTTCTAACAATAACCCTAACCCAAACCCCTAACAAGAACCCTAACCCAAACCATAATCCCATCCATAGCCATAACCCCAACCATAACCATAACCCAAACCATAACCCAAACCATAACCCAAACCATAACCCAAACCATAACCCAAACCATAACCCTAACCCAAACCATACCCCAACCATAACCAGATTCCCAACCATAACCATAACCCACACCAAAATCATATTCCCAACCATAGCCATAACCCCAACCATAACCCCAACCATAACCATAACCATAACCCCAACCATAACCCCAAGCATAACCCCAACCCTAACCCAAACCATAACCCCTAACCCAAAACAATATCCCTAACCCAAACCATAACCCCTTACAATAACCCTAACCCAAACCATAACCCCAACCATAACCATAACCCAAACCATAACCATAACCCAAACCATAACACCCAACCCCCAACAATAACCCAAACCATAATCCAAACCATAACCATAACCCAAACCATAACACCCAACCCCCAACAATAACCCAAACCATAATCCCATCCATAACCATAACCCCAACAATAACCATAACCCAAACCATAACCCCTAAATCCTAAAAATAACGCTAACCCAAACCATAACCCCAACCATAACCCCAACCATAACCCCAACCATAACCTTAACCATAACCGTAAACCAAACCATAACGCCTAAACCCTAACAATAACCCTAACACAAACTATTACCCCAACCCCTAACAATAACCCTAACCCAAACCATAATCCCATCCATAACAGTAACCCCAACAATAACCATAACCCAAACCATAACCCCTAACCCCTAAAAATAACGCTAACCCAAACCATAACCCCAACCATAACCTTAACCATAACCGTAAACCAAAGCATAACCCCTAAACCCTAACAATAACCCTAACACAAACTATTACCCCAACCCCTAACAATAACCCTAACCCAAACCATTATCCCATCCATAACCATAACCCCAACAATAACCATAACCCAAACCATAACCCCAACCCCTAACAATAACCCTAACCTAAACCATAACCCCAACCATAACCATAACCATAACCCAAAACATAACCCCTAACTCCCAACATTAACCCTAAACCAAACCATAACTCCAACCCCTAACAATAACCCTAACCCAAACCATAACCCCAACCATAACCAAAACCCAAACCATAACGCCTAATCCCTTAAGATAACCCTAACCCAAACCATAACCCCAACCCCTAACAATAACCCTAACCTAAACCATAACCCCAACCATAACCCAAACCATAACCCCTAACTTCTAACAATAACCCTAACCCAAACCCCTAACAAGAACCCTAACCCAAACCATAATCCCATCCATAGCCATAACCCCAACCATAACCATAACCCAAACCATAACCCAAACCATAACCCAAACCATAACCCAAACCATAACCCAAACCATAACCCAAACCATAACCCAAACCATAACCCAAACCATAACCCAAACCATAACCCAAACCATAACCCTAACCCAAACCATACCCCAACCATAACCGGATTCCGAACCATAACCATAACCCACACCAAAATCATATTCCCAACCATAGCCATAACCCCAACCATAACCCCAACCATAACCATAACCATAACCCCAACCATAACCCCAAGCATAACCCCAACCCTAACCCAAACCATAACCCCTAACCCAAAACAATATCCCTAACCCAAACCATAACCCCTTACAATAACCCTAACACAAACCATAACCCCAACCATAACCATAACCCAAACCATAACCATAACCCAAACCATAACACCCAACCCCCAACAATAACCCAAACCATAATCCCATCCATAACCATAACCCCAACAATAACCATAACCCAAACCATAACCCCTAAATCCTAAAAATAACGCTAACCCAAACCATAACCCCAACCATAACCCCAACCATAACCCCAACCATAACCTTAACCATAACCGTAAACCAAACCATAACGCCTAAACCCTAACAATAACCCTAACACAAACTATTACCCCAACCCCTAACAATAACCCTAACCCAAACCATAATCCCATCCATAACAGTAACCCCAACAATAACCATAACCCAAACCATAACCCCTAACCCCTAAAAATAACGCTAACCCAAACCATAACCCCAACCATAACCTTAACCATAACCGTAAACCAAAGCATAACCCCTAAACCCTAACAATAACCCTAACACAAACTATTACCCCAACCCCTAACAATAACCCTAACCCAAACCATTATCCCATCCATAACCATAACCCCAACAATAACCATAACCCAAACCATAACCCCTAACCCCTAAAAATAACACTAACCCAAACCATAACCCCAACCATAACCTTAACAATAACCATAAACCAAACCATAACCCCTAAACCCTAACAATAACCCTAACACAAACTATTACCCCAACGCCTAACAATAACCCTAACCCAAACCATAACCCCAACGCCAAACAATAACCTTAACCCAAACCATAACCCCAACCCCTAACAATAAACCTAACCTAAACCATAACCCTAACCATAACCCCAACCTTAACCCAAACCATAACCCCAACCCCGAACAATAAACCTAACCTAAACCATAACCCTAACCATAACCCCAACCATAACCAGATTCCCAACCATAACCATAACCCCAACCAAAACCATATTCCCAACCATAGCCATAACTCCAACCATATCCCCAACCATAACCATAACCCTAACCGATAACCCCAACCATAACCCCAACCATAATCTTAACCATAAACCAAACCATAACCCCTTATCCCTTACAATAACCCTAACCCAAACCATAACCCCAACCCCTAACAATAACCCTAACCTAAACCATAACCCCAACCATAACCCAAACCATAACCCCTAACCCCTAACAATAACCCTAACCCAAACCCCTAACAAGAACCCTAACCCAAACCATAACCCCTTATCCCTTACAATAACCCTAACCCAAACCATAACCCCAACCCCTAACAATAACCCTAACCTAAACCATAACCCCAACCATAACATAACCCAAACCATAACCCCTAACCCCTAACAATAACCCTAACCCAAACCCCTAACAAGAACCCTAACCCAACCCATAATCCCATCCATAGCCATAACCCAAACCATAACCATAACCCAAACCATAACCATAACCCAAACCATAACCCCCAACCCCTAACAATAACCCTAACCCAAACCATAACCCGAACCCAAACCATAACCCAAACAATAACCCTAACCCAAACCATAACCCTAACCCAAACCATAACCCCAACCATAACCATAACCCAAACCATAACCCCCAAACCATTACCCCCAAACCATAACCTCCAACCCCTAACAATAACCCTAACCCAAACCATAACCCGAACCCAAACCATAACCCAAACCATAACCCAAACCATAACCCAAACCATAACCCAAACCATAACCCAAACCATAACCCAAACCATAACCCAAACCATAACCATAACCCAAACCATAACCATAACCCAAACCATAACCCCTAACCCCTAACAATAACCCTAACCCAAACCCCTAACAAGAACCCTAACCCAAACCATAATCCCATCCATAGCCATAACCCCAACCATAACCCAAACCATAACCCCCAACCCCTAACAATAACCCTAACCAAAACCATAACCCGAACCCAAACCATAACCCAAACAATAACCCTAATCCAAACCATAACCCCAACCATAACCATAACCCAAACCATAACCCCCAACCCCTAACAATAACCCTAACCCAAACCATAACCCTAACCCAAACCATAACCATAACCCCAACCCCTAACAATAACCCTAACCCAAACCATAACCATAACCCCTAACAATAACCCTAACCCAAACCATAACCCCAACCCCTAACAAAACCCTAACCTAAACCATAACCCCAACCATAATCATAACCCAAACCATAACCATAACCCAAAACATAACCCCTAACCCCTAACAATACCCCTTAACCAAACCATAACCCCAACCCCTAACAATAACCCTAACCCAAACCCCTAACAAGAACCCTAACCCAAACCATAACCCCTTATCCCTTACAATAACCCTAACCCAAACCATAACCCCAACCCCTAACAATAACCCTAACCTAAACCATAACCCCAACCATAACATAACCCAAACCATAACCCCTAACCCCTAACAATAACCCTAACCCAAACCCCTAACAAGAACCCTAACCCAAACCATAACCCCTTATCCCTTACAATAACCATAACCCAAACCATAACCCCTAACCCCTAACAATAACCCTAACCCAAACCCCTAACAAGAACCCTAACCCAACCCATAATCCCATCCATAGCCATAACCCAAACCATAACCATAACCCAAACCATAACCCCCAACCCCTAACAATAACCCTAACCCAAACCATAACCCGAACCCAAACCATAACCCAAACAATAACCCTAACCATAACCCCAACCATAACCCTAAACCAAACCATCACCATAACCCAAACCATCACCATAACCCCTAACAATAACCCTAACCCAAACCATAACCTCAACCCCTAACAATAACTCTAACCCAAACCATAACCATAACCCTAACAGTAACCATAACCCAAACCATAACCCCTAACAATAACCCTAACCCAAACCATAACCCCAACCACAAACAATAACCCTAACCCAACCCATAACCATAACCCAAAACATAACCCTTAGCAATGACCCTAACCCAAACCATAACCCTAACCCCTAACAATAACCCTAACCCAAACCATAACCCCAACCCCTAACCCCAACCATAACCCCAACCATAACCCCAACCATAACCCCAACCATAACCCCAACCATAACCCCAACCATAACCCCAACACTTACCCAAACCATAACCCCTAACCCCTAACAATATCCCTAACCCAAACCATAACCCCTAACAATAACCCTAACCCAAACCATAACCCCAACCATAACCATAACCCAAACCATAACCATAACCCAAACCATAACCATAACCCAAACCATAACACCCAACCCCCAACAACAACCCTAACCCAAACCATAATTCCATCCATAACCATAACCCCAACCATAACCCCTAACACCTAAAAATAACGCTAACCCAAACCATAACCCCAACCATAACCTTAACCATAACCGTAAACCAAACCATAACCCCTAAACCCTAACAATAACCCTAACACAAACTATTACCCCAACGCCTAACAATAACCCTAACCCAAACCATAACCCCAATGCCAAACAATAACCTTAACCCAAACCATAACCCCAACCACTAACAATAAACCTAACCTAAACCATAACCCTAACCCCAACTATAACCATAAACCAAACCATCACCATAACCCAAACCATCACCATAACCCCTAACAATAACCCGAACCCAAACCATAACCCCAACCCCTAACAATAACTCTAACCCAAACCATAACCATGACCCTAACAGTAACCATAACCCAAACCATAACCCCTAGCAATAACCCTAACCCAAACCATAACCCCAACCCCTAACAATAACCCTAACCCAAACCATAACCCAAACCATAACCCAAACCATAACCCAAACCATAACCCAAACCATAACCCAAACCATAACCCAAACCATAACCCAAACCATAACCCAAACCATAACCCAAACCATAACCCAAACCATAACCCAAACCATAACCCAAACCATAACCCAAACCATAACCCAAACCATAACCCAAACCATAACCCAAACCATAACCCAAACCATAACCCAAACCATAACCCAAACCATAACCCAAACCATAACCCAAACCATAACCCCAACCCCTAACAATAACCCTAACCCTAACCCAAACCATAACCATAACCCAAACCATAACCCCTAACAATAACCCTAACCCAAACCATAACCCCAACCACAAACAATAACCCTAACCCAACCCATAACCATAACCATAACCCAAAACATAACCCCTAGCAATAACCCTAACCAAAACCATAACCCCAACCCCTAACAATAACGCTAACCCAAACCATAACCCAAACCATAACCCAAACCATAACCCAAACCATAACCCAAACCATAACCCCAACCCCTAACAATAACCCTAACCTAAACCATAACCATAACCCTAACCCAAACCATAACCCCAACCATAACCAGATTCCCAACCATAAACATAACCCGAACCAAAACCATATTCCCAACCATAGCCATAACCCCAACCATAACCCCAACCCTAACCATAACCCTAACCATAACCCCAACCATAACTCCAATCATAACCCAAACCATAACCCCAACCATAACCCCAACCATAACCCCAACCATAACCCAAACCATAACCCCAACCCCTAACAATAACCCTAACCCAAACCATAACCCCTAACCCCTAACAATATCCCTAACCCAAACCATAACCCCTAATAATAACCCTAACCCAAACCATAAACCCCAACCCCTAACAATAACCCTAACCTAAACCATAACCCCAACCATTACCATAACCCAAATCATAACCCCTAACCCCTAACAATAACCCTAACCCAAACCATAACCCCAACCCCTAACAATAACCCTAACCCAAACCCCTAACAAGAACCCTAACCCAAACCATAACCCCTTATCCCTTACAATAACCCTAACCCAAACCATAACCCCAACCCCTAACAATAACCCTAACCTAAACCATAACCCCAACCATAACATAACCCAAACCATAACCCCTAACCCCTAACAATAACCCTAACCCAAACCCCTAACAAGAACCCTAACCCAAACCCCTAACAAGAACCCTAACCCAAACCCCTAACAAGAACCCTAACCCAAACCATAACCCCTTATCCCTTACAATAACCCTAACCCAAACCATAACCCCTAACCCCTAACAATAACCCTAACCCAAACCCCTAACAAGAACCCTAACCCAACCCATAATCCCATCCATAGCCATAACCCAAACCATAACCATAACCCAAACCATAACCATAACCCAAACCATAACCCCCAACCCCTAACAATAACCCTAACCCAAACCATAACCCGAACCCAAACCATAACCCAAACAATAACCCTAACCCAAACCATAACCCTAACCCAAACCATAACCCCAACCATAACCATAACCCAAACCATAACCCCCAAACCATTACCCCCAAACCATAACCTCCAACCCCTAACAATAACCCTAACCCAAACCATAACCCGAACCCAAACCATAACCCAAACCATAACCCAAACCATAACCCAAACCATAACCCAAACCATAACCCAAACCATAACCATAACCCAAACCATAACCCCTAACCCCTAACAATAACCCTAACCCAAACCCCTAACAAGAACCCTAACCCAAACCATAATCCCATCCATAGCCATAACCCCAACCATAACCCAAACCATAACCCCCAACCCCTAACAATAACCCTAACCAAAACCATAACCCGAACCCAAACCATAACCCAAACAATAACCCTAATCCAAACCATAACCCCAACCATAACCATAACCCAAACCATAACCCCCAACCCCTAACAATAACCCTAACCCAAACCATAACCCTAACCCAAACCATAACCATAACCCCAACCCCTAACAATAACCCTAACCCAAACCATAACCATAACCCCTAACAATAACCCTAACCCAAACCATAACCCCAACCCCTAACAAAACCCTAACCTAAACCATAACCCCAACCATAATCATAACCCAAACCATAACCATAACCCAAAACATAACCCCTAACCCCTAACAATACCCCTTAACCAAACCATAACCCCAACCCCTAACAATAACCCTAACCCAAACCCCTAACAAGAACCCTAACCCAAACCATAACCCCTTATCCCTTGCAATAACCCTAACCCAAACCATAACCCCAACCCCTAACAATAACCCTAACCTAAACCATAACCCCAACCATAACATAACCCAAACCATAACCCCTAACCCCTAACAATAACCCTAACCCAAACCCCTAACAAGAACCCTAACCCAAACCATAACCCCTTATCCCTTACAATAACCATAACCCAAACCATAACCCCTAACCCCTAACAATAACCCTAACCCAAACCCCTAACAAGAACCCTAACCCAACCCATAATCCCATCCATAGCCATAACCCAAACCATAACCATAACCCAAACCATAACCCCCAACCCCTAACAATAACCCTAACCCAAACCATAACCCGAACCCAAACCATAACCCAAACAATAACCCTAACCATAACCCTAACCATAACCCCAACCATAACCCTAAACCAAACCATCACCATAACCCAAACCATCACCATAACCCCTAACAATAACCCTAACCCAAACCATAACCTCAACCCCTAACAATAACTCTAACCCAAACCATAACCATAACCCTAACAGTAACCATAACCCAAACCATAACCCCTAACAATAACCCTAACCCAAACCATAACCCCAACCACAAACAATAACCCTAACCCAACCCATAACCATAACCATAACCCAAAACATAACCCTTAGCAATGACCCTAACCCAAACCATAACCCTAACCCCTAACAATAACCCTAACCCAAACCATAACCCCAACCCCTAACCCCAACCATAACCCCAACCATAACCCCAACCATAACCCCAACCATAACCCCAACCATAACCCCAACCATAACCCCAACCATAACCCCAACCATAACCCCAACACTTACCCAAACCATAACCCCTAACAATATCCCTAACCCAAACCATAACCCCTAACAATAACCCTAACCCAAACCATAACCCCAACCATAACCATAACCCAAACCATAACCATAACCCAAACCATAACCATAACCCAAACCATAACCATAACCCAAACCATAACCATAACCCAAACCATAACACCCAACCCCCAACAACAACCCTAACCCAAACCATAATTCCATCCATAACCATAAACCCAACCATAACCCCTAACACCTAAAAATAACGCTAACCCAAACCATAACCCCAACCATAACCTTAACCATAACCGTAAACCAAACCATAACCCCTAAACCCTAACAATAACCCTAACACAAACTATTACCCCAACGCCTAACAATAACCCTAACCCAAACCATAACCCCAATGCCAAACAATAACCTTAACCCAAACCATAACCCCAACCACTAACAATAAACCTAACCTAAACCATAACCCTAACCCCAACTATAACCATAAACCAAACCATCACCATAACCCAAACCATCACCATAACCCCTAACAATAACCCGAACCCAAACCATAACCCCAACCCCTAACAATAACTCTAACCCAAACCATAACCATGACCCTAACAGTAACCATAACCCAAACCATAACCCCTAGCAATAACCCTAACCCAAACCATAACCCCAACCCCTAACAATAACCCTAACCCAAACCATAACCCAAACCATAACCCAAACCATAACCCAAACCATAACCCAAACCATAACCCAAACCATAACCCAAACCATAACCCAAACCATAACCCAAACCATAACCCAAACCATAACCCAAACCATAACCCAAACCATAACCCAAACCATAACCCAAACCATAACCCAAACCATAACCCAAACCATAACCCAAACCATAACCCAAACCATAACCCAAACCATAACCCAAACCATAACCCCAACCCCTAACAATAACCCTAACCCTAACCCAAACCATAACCATAACCCAAACCATAACCCCTAACAATAACCCTAACCCAAACCATAACCCCAACCACAAACAATAACCCTAACCCAACCCATAACCATAACCATAACCCAAAACATAACCCCTAGCAATAACCCTAACCAAAACCATAACCCCAACCCCTAACAATAACGCTAACCCAAACCATAACCCAAACCATAACCCAAACCATAACCCCAACCCCTAACAATAACCCTAACCTAAACCATAACCATAACCCTAACCCAAACCATAACCCCAACCATAACCAGATTCCCAACCATAAACATAACCCGAACCAAAACCATATTCCCAACCATAGCCATAACCCCAACCATAACCCCAACCCTAACCATAACCCTAACCATAACCCCAACCATAACTCCAATCATAACCCAAACCATAACCCCAACCATAACCCCAACCATAACCCCAACCATAACCCAAACCATAACCCCAACCCCTAACAATAACCCTAACCCAAACCATAACCCCTAACCCCTAACAATATCCCTAACCCAAACCATAACCCCTAATAATAACCCTAACCCAAACCATAAACCCCAACCCCTAACAATAACCCTAACCTAAACCATAACCCCAACCATTACCATAACCCAAATCATAACCCCTAACCCCTAACAATAACCCTAACCCAAACCATAACCCCAACCCCTAACAATAACCCTAACCCAAACCCCTAACAAGAACCCTAACCCAAACCATAACCCCTTATCCCTTACAATAACCCTAACCCAAACCATAACCCCAACCCCTAACAATAACCCTAACCTAAACCATAACCCCAACCATAACATAACCCAAACCATAACCCCTAACCCCTAACAATAACCCTAACCCAAACCCCTAACAAGAACCCTAACCCAAACCATAACCCCTTATCCCTTACAATAACCCTAACCCAAACCATAACCCCTAACCCCTAACAATAACCCTAACCCAAACCCCTAACAAGAACCCTAACCCAACCCATAATCCCATCCATAGCCATAACCCAAACCATAACCATAACCCAAACCATAACCATAACCCAAACCATAACCCCCAACCCCTAACAATAACCCTAACCCAAACCATAACCCGAACCCAAACCATAACCCAAACAATAACCCTAACCCAAACCATAACCCTAACCCAAACCATAACCCCAACCATAACCATAACCCAAACCATAACCCCCAAACCATTACCCCCAAACCATAACCTCCAACCCCTAACAATAACCCTAACCCAAACCATAACCCGAACCCAAACCATAACCCAAACCATAACCCAAACCATAACCCAAACCATAACCCAAACCATAACCCAAACCATAACCCAAACCATAACCCAAACCATAACCCAAACCATAACCCAAACCATAACCCAAACCATAACCCAAACCATAACCCAAACCATAACCATAACCCAAACCATAACCCCTAACCCCTAACAATAACCCTAACCCAAACCCCTAACAAGAACCCTAACCCAAACCATAATCCCATCCATAGCCATAACCCCAACCATAACCCAAACCATAACCCCCAACCCCTAACAATAACCCTAACCAAAACCATAACCCGAACCCAAACCATAACCCAAACAATAACCCTAATCCAAACCATAACCCCAACCATAACCATAACCCAAACCATAACCCCCAACCCCTAACAATAACCCTAACCCAAACCATAACCCTAACCCAAACCATAACCATAACCCCAACCCCTAACAATAACCCTAACCCAAACCATAACCATAACCCCTAACAATAACCCTAACCCAAACCATAACCCCAACCCCTAACAAAACCCTAACCTAAACCATAACCCCAACCATAATCATAACCCAAACCATAACCATAACCCAAAACATAACCCCTAACCCCTAACAATACCCCTTAACCAAACCATAACCCCAACCCCTAACAATAACCCTAACCCAAACCCCTAACAAGAACCCTAACCCAAACCATAACCCCTTATCCCTTACAATAACCCTAACCCAAACCATAACCCCAACCCCTAACAATAACCCTAACCTAAACCATAACCCCAACCATAACATAACCCAAACCATAACCCCTAACCCCTAACAATAACCCTAACCCAAACCCCTAACAAGAACCCTAACCCAAACCATAACCCCTTATCCCTTACAATAACCATAACCCAAACCATAACCCCTAACCCCTAACAATAACCCTAACCCAAACCCCTAACAAGAACCCTAACCCAACCCATAATCCCATCCATAGCCATAACCCAAACCATAACCATAACCCAAACCATAACCCCCAACCCCTAACAATAACCCTAACCCAAACCATAACCCGAACCCAAACCATAACCCAAACAATAACCCTAACCATAACCCTAACCATAACCCCAACCATAACCCTAAACCAAACCATCACCATAACCCAAACCATCACCATAACCCCTAACAATAACCCTAACCCAAACCATAACCTCAACCCCTAACAATAACCCTAACCCAAACCATAACCATAACCCTAACAGTAACCATAACCCAAACCATAACCCCTAACAATAACCCTAACCCAAACCATAACCCCAACCACAAACAATAACCCTAACCCAACCCATAACCATAACCCAAAACATAACCCTTAGCAATGACCCTAACCCAAACCATAACCCTAACCCCTAACAATAACCCTAACCCAAACCATAACCCCAACCCCTAACCCCAACCATAACCCCAACCATAACCCCAACCATAACCCCAACCATAACCCCAACCATAACCCCAACCATAACCCCAACCATGACCCCAACACTTACCCAAACCATAACCCCTAACCCCTAACAATATCCCTAACCCAAACCATAACCCCTAACAATAACCCTAACCCAAACCATAACCCCAACCATAACCATAACCCAAACCATAACCATAACCCAAACCATAACCATAACCCAAACCATAACACCCAACCCCCAACAACAACCCTAACCCAAACCATAATTCCATCCATAACCATAACCCCAACCATAACCCCTAACACCTAAAAATAACGCTAACCCAAACCATAACCCCAACCATAACCTTAACCATAACCGTAAACCAAACCATAACCCCTAAACCCTAACAATAACCCTAACACAAACTATTACCCCAACGCCTAACAATAACCCTAACCCAAACCATAACCCCAATGCCAAACAATAACCTTAACCCAAACCATAACCCCAACCACTAACAATAAACCTAACCTAAACCATAACCCTAACCCCAACCATAACCATAAACCAAACCATCACCATAACCCAAACCATCACCATAACCTCTAACAATAACCCGAACCCAAACCATAACCCCAACCCCTAACAATAACTCTAACCCAAACCATAACCATGACCCTAACAGTAACCATAACCCAAACCATAACCCCTAGCAATAACCCTAACCCAAACCATAACCCCAACCCCTAACAATAACCCTAACCCAAACCATAACCCAAACCATAACCCAAACCATAACCCAAACCATAACCCAAACCATAACCCAAACCATAACCCAAACCATAACCCAAACCATAACCCAAACCATAACCCAAACCATAACCCAAACCATAACCCAAACCATAACCCAAACCATAACCCAAACCATAACCCAAACCATAACCCAAACCATAACCCAAACCATAACCCAAACCATAACCCAAACCATAACCCAAACCATAACCCAAACCATAACCCCAACCCCTAACAATAACCCTAACCCTAACCCAAACCATAACCATAACCCAAACCATAACCCCTAACAATAACCCTAACCCAAACCATAACCCCAACCACAAACAATAACCCTTACCCAACCCATAACCATAACCATAACCCAAAACATAACCCCTAGCAATAACCCTAACCAAAACCATAACCCCAACCCCTAACAATAACGCTAACCCAAACCATAACCCAAACCATAACCCAAACCATAACCCCAACCCCTAACAATAACCCTAACCTAAACCATAACCATAACCCTAACCCAAACCATAACCCCAACCATAACCAGATTCCCAACCATAAACATAACCCGAACCAAAACCATATTCCCAACCATAGCCATAACCCCAACCATAACCCCAACCCTAACCATAACCCTAACCATAACCCCAACCATAACTCCAATCATAACCCAAACCATAACCCCAACCATAACCCCAACCATAACCCCAACCATAACCCAAACCATAACCCCAACCCCTAACAATAACCCTAACCCAAACCATAACCCCTAACCCCTAACAATATCCCTAACCCAAACCATAACCCCTAATAATAACCCTAACCCAAACCATAAACCCCAACCCCTAACAATAACCCTAACCTAAACCATAACCCCAACCATTACCATAACCCAAATCATAACCCCTAACCCCTAACAATAACCCTAACCCAAACCATAACCCCAACCCCTAACAATAACCCTAACCCAAAACCTAACCCAAAACCTAACCCAAAACCTAACCCAAAACCTAACCCAAAACCTAACCCAAAACCTAACCCAAAACCTAACCCAAAACCTAACCCAAAACCTAACCCAAACCATAACCATAACCCCAACCATAACCATAACCCAAACCATAACCCCTAACAATAACCCTAACCCAAACCATAACCCCAACCCCTAACAATAACCCTAACCTAAACCATAACCCCAACCATAACCATAACCCAAACCATAACTATAACCCAAAACATAACCCCTAACTCCTAACAATAACCCTAAACCAAACCATAACCCCAACCCCTAACAATAACCCTAACCCAAACCATAACCCCAACCATAAACAAAACCCAAACCATAACCCCAACCATAAACAAAACCCAAACCATAACCCCAACCATAACCTTAACCATAACCGTAAACCAAACCATAACCCCTTAACCCTAACAATAACCCTAACACAAACTATTACCCCAACCCCTAACAATAACCCTAACCCAAACCATAATCCCATCCATAACAGTAACCCCAACAATAACCATAACCGAAACCATAACCCCTAACCCCTAAAAATAACGCTAACCCAAACCATAACCCCAACCATAACCTTAACCATAACCGTAAACCAAATCATAACCCCTAAACCCTAACAATAATCCTAACAAAAACTATTACCCCAACCCCTAACAAAAACCCTAACCCAAACCATTATCCCATCCATAACCATAACCCCAACAATAACCATAACCCAAACCATAACCCCTAATCACTAAAAATAACGCTAACCCAAACCATAACCCCAACCATAACCTTAACCATAACCGTAAACCAAACCATAACCCCTAAACCCTAACAATAACCCTAACACAAACCATAACCCCAACCCCTAACAATAACTCTAACCCAAACCATAACCCTAACAGTAACCATAACCCAAACCATAACCCCTAACAATAACCCTAACCCAAACCATAACCCCAACCAAAAACAATAACCCTAACCCAACCCATAACCATAACCATAACCCAAAACATAACCCCTAGCAATAACCCTAACCCAAACCATAACCCCAACCCCTAACAATAACCCTAACCCAAACCATAACCCCAACCCCTAACAATAACCCTAACCCGAACCATAACCCCAACCATAACCAAAACCCAAACCATAACCCCTTATCCCTTACAATATTCCTAACCCAAACCATAACCCCAACCCTTAACAATAACCCTAACCTAAACCATAACCCCAACCATAACCAGATTCCCAACCATAAACATAACCCAAACCATAACCATAACCCCAACCATAACCCCAACCATAACCATAACCCAAACCATAACCATAACCCCAACCATAACCATAACCCAAACCATAACCCCTAACAATAACCCTAACCCAAACCATAACCCCAACCCCTAACAATAACCCTAACCTAAAACATAACCCCAACCATAACCATAACCATAACCCAAAACATAACCCCTAACTCCCAACATTAACCCTAAACCAAACCATAACTCCAACCCCTAACAATAACCCTAACCCAAACCATAACCCCAACCACAAACAATAACCCTAACCCAACCCATAACCATAACCATAACCCAAAACATAACCCTTAGCAATGACCCTAACCCAAACCATAACCCTAACCCCTAACAATAACCCTAACCCAAACCATAACCCCAACCCCTAACCCCAACCATAACCCCAACCATAACCCCAACCATAACCCCAACCATAACCCCAACCATAACCCCAACCATAACCCCAACCATAACCCCAACACTTACCCAAACCATAACCCCTAACCCCTAACAATATCCCTAACCCAAACCATAACCCCTAACAATAACCCTAACCCAAACCATAACCCCAACCATAACCATAACCCAAACCATAACCATAACCCAAACCATAACCATAACCCAAACCATAACACCCAACCCCCAACAACAACCCTAACCCAAACCATAATTCCATCCATAACCATAACCCCAACCATAACCCCTAACACCTAAAAATAACGCTAACCCAAACCATAACCCCAACCATAACCTTAACCATAACCGTAAACCAAACCATAACCCCTAAACCCTAACAATAACCCTAACACAAACTATTACCCCAACGCCTAACAATAACCCTAACCCAAACCATAACCCCAATGCCAAACAATAACCTTAACCCAAACCATAACCCAACCACTAACAATAAACCTAACCTAAACCATAACCCTAACCCCAACCATAACCATAAACCAAACCATCACCATAACCCAAACCATCACCATAACCCCTAACAATAACCCGAACCCAAACCATAACCCCAACCCCTAACAATAACTCTAACCCAAACCATAACCATGACCCTAACAGTAACCATAACCCAAACCATAACCCCTAGCAATAACCCTAACCCAAACCATAACCCCAACCCCTAACAATAACCCTAACCCAAACCATAACCCAAACCATAACCCAAACCATAACCCAAACCATAACCCAAACCATAACCCAAACCATAACCCAAACCATAACCCAAACCATAACCCAAACCATAACCCAAACCATAACCCAAACCATAACCCAAACCATAACCCAAACCATAACCCAAACCATAACCCAAACCATAACCCAAACCATAACCCAAACCATAACCCAAACCATAACCCAAACCATAACCCAAACCATAACCCAAACCATAACCCAAACCATAACCCAAACTATAACCCAAACCATAACCCAAACCATAACCCAAACCATAACCCAAACCATAACCCAAACCATAACCCAAACCATAACCCAAACCATAACCCAAACCATAACCCAAACCATAACCCAAACCATAACCCCAACCCCTAACAATAACCCTAACCCTAACCCAAACCATAACCATAACCCAAACCATAACCCCTAACAATAACCCTAACCCAAACCATAACCCCAACCACAAACAAAAACCCTAACCCAACCCATAACCATAACCCAAAACATAACCCCTAGCAATAACCCTAACCAAAACCATAACCCCAACCCCTAACAATAACGCTAACCCAAACCATAACCCAAACCATAACCCAAACCATAACCCAAACCATAACCCCAACCCCTAACAATAACCCTAACCTAAACCATAACCATAACCCTAACCCAAACCATAACCCCAACCATAACCAGATTCCCAACCATAAACATAACCCGAACCAAAACCATATTCCCAACCATAGCCATAACCCCAACCATAACCCCAACCCTAACCATAACCCTAACCATAACCCCAACCATAACTCCAATCATAACCCAAACCATAACCCCAACCATAACCCCAACCATAACCCAAACCATAACCCCAACCCCTAACAATAACCCTAACCCAAACCATAACCCCTAACCCCTAACAATATCCCTAACCCAAACCATAACCCCTAATTATAACCCTAACCCAAACCATAAACCCCAACCCCTAACAATAACCCTAACCTAAACCATAACCCCAACCATTACCATAACCCAAATCATAACCCCTAACCCCTAACAATAACCCTAACCCAAACCATAACCCCAACCCCTAACAATAACCCTAACCCAAAACCTAACCCAAAACCTAACCCAAAACCTAACCCAAAACCTAACCCAAAACCTAACCCAAAACCTAACCCAAAACCTAACCCAAAACCTAACCCAAACCATAACCATAACCCCAACCATAACCATAACCCAAACCATAACCCCTAACAATAACCCTAACCCAAACCATAACCCCAACCCCTAACAATAACCCTAACGTAAACCATAACCCCAACCATAACCATAACCCAAACCATAACCATAACCCAAAACATAACCCCTAACTCCTAACAATAACCCTAAACCAAACCATAACCCCAACCCCTAACAATAACCCTAACCCAAACCATAACCCCAACCATAAACAAAACCCAAACCATAACCCCAACCATAACCTTAACCATAACCGTAAACCAAACCATAACCCCTTAACCCTAACAATAACCCTAACACAAACTATTACCCCAACCCCTAACAATAACCCTAACCCAAACCATAATCCCATCCATAACAGTAACCCCAACAATAACCATAACCCAAACCATAACCCCTAACCCCTAAAAATAACGCTAACCCAAACCATAACCCCAACCATAACCTTAACCATAACCGTAAACCAAATCATAACCCCTAAACCCTAACAATAACCCTAACAAAAACTATTACCCCAACCCCTAACAAAAACCCTAACCCAAACCATTATCCCATTGTTGGGTTTATTCTGTTTTACTATTATAATAGTTATATTAATTCATTTCTTTATTAAATCATTCTCTTTCTTTTCTCTGTATTAATTCATTACTTTGTTAAATCATTCTCTTTCTGTTTTTCAAAAGTGTTGAGGTCACACCAAGTCATCTTTAACCTAGACAGCCTGTTCCAGGATGGTTATACAAACAATCCACCCAATCTGGGTCCTTGAGATTTGGTGGGCCCTTGGTGACGAGGACAGGGCTATTCGGACAATAACAAGAATATTGTTATCGTTATGTAACCGTACACTTCGGGTTTTTCTGTATGTAACGATTATATGATTATGATTATATTATATGATTCTTAGGTCAAGGAGGTTGTATAATTACTCTAATCTAAATGTTGTTAGGTCTAGTCCCTGTTTTTGTTATTAGTAAAATACTTTGATTGTTATTGTAGTCCCAGATGTTGTTTTTACTCATACGTGATGGAATGATCAACAACTCTGTAACTTGTGACCATAAGAATGGGACGAAAACGTCTATTCGAGGAGACGTTCGGAAGTTGTAAGGGACACTTGCTGTAATGCTCCCCTCCGGAGGCTTTTACCTGTTGTATCCATTTCTATTTAATTAAATGTCAATAATTGAATAAGATGTCTTCCTGCAGTTATTGATAATTACGGACGAAGGTAATTATTAATGAACCTGACATTTTGGTCCTTCTGAGCCATGGAGGTCAATATACCGGAGCGAGAACCCAGGCGCTGCTGTTCGACATCTGGTAAGTGACCGTGCGCACGGCGTCTTCAAAACCCTTGGTGGGCCGGAGTTTTTCGACGGGGGCGCCTGGATTCTCGGCGGTTGAAGACTTTTCCTGCTGGAGGGAGACATCTGATGGATCTCGGGTAAGTCCACATTAATGTCTGCATGTTGTGAAGGTGTTTACAAATGCGTTAAAGGGACATTGTATGTGAGGCCCATTGTTGGGCTGGTTTCGCGTCCTGGGTGACGGCGATAAAACCCTGTGTTTATACTAGTCAATGGCAGGTACGGTGGGGCACTTTGCTGGAAAGTGTCCTGTGTCTCAGGGGTAGGCACGAATGTATTGTACTAGAGGTACAATATTGGGGCCGGGGAGTGTCCTGTGTCTAAAGGGTAGGCACGAATATACGTTGTATGGTGTTTGTGTGGTTTCTGCAGTAAAATTAGGAAAGGCCTAGGAGATACAGTCGATACAGTCGAATAGATAATAATAATATTAATAATAATAATAAATAATAGAGTTAACTGTGTGAGGCACACGAACTCACTACAAAGAATAAAAGTAAAATATGGGAAACACGTGTTGTAAGGCGGGTTTGGATGACGATCCAAAAAATACGTCTAACTTGTAAGGATTGGAAAAAATTGGAAAGACAAAGCGCTTTAAAAATATTACACAGCTATATTTATGGATAAATAAATATGGGTTTGCTGGCCAGCTTAAAATGCATAAAATGCAGGATAATATATGCACTAATGCATAGAGGTAATATACATATATAAATAATATGTGAGTGGATAAAAGTGTAACAGCTTGTTCCACAGACACTAATGGAGGTAATATACATATATAAATAATATGTGAGTGGATAAAAGTGTAACAGCTTGTTCCACAGACACTAATGGCGAAATAAGGCCGGGGAGAAGTTAAAAAATACTATTTTGGGAAAATAGTGGGGGCTCCCTCGGATAACGGGGATATATTTAAGACCGTGGCGGCGGGAAAGTACTGTTTGGTAAGGAAAAAATAGCGGGGCCTCCTCGGCTGACGGGGAAAATATTTACCGAGATAGGTGACGGGCGCGGAGGAAGTTTAACAAAAATAAAGGGAGCTAGAAAATTAATGGGGACACTGGTATTTGATTTGGTTAATCCGGGTATGACGTTTTGTGATTACAATAAATTGGGTTTTTTTGTGATGCTTGGGCTTGTATAACAACAATTAGAATGGTTATTTCCAAGTGCTGGTGGTGCTTTGTTAATATAACCTATATGTACTGTCAATTTACAGCAATGTGATGGCTTATTGCAGCTTGGTTTTTGATCTCGTCCGCTAACGGGAAGATGGTGTTTAAAAAGACAAAAGAATATATACAAAATGATCATTTAAATTTTAGCAGGGAATGTCACCTGTGTTTTTATTATGCTCTAGACTTGCCAAAAAATGTGTCGACTGCGGGGGAAGCGTTTCTGGTGCAGCGGCTGCTGATTAGATGGGAGTGAAACATGTGGGCCGCGGGGCAGACGATTTAACTGTGTTGGGCTTTCGGGAGCGTTCGGACCGTGTAAACGACTAAAATTTTGTGATCCTTTCCGTGAAGACATTATAATAATAATAATTGGCCTTGGGGGTGCTGAAGCAAACTTGAGGGCAGAAAATGGGTTTTTGCCATATTGTTGTGCTTGCAGCATACATATTCTGGATATATGGGGTCTTGGAAAAATATTGTGATGTAGTTGAATATCGGAAGAGGGGTTAATTTGACGTTTTAATGGTTGTCTTCTCTAAAAAGCGTTGTATTTGGGCACAGGGAAAAAGCTGGTTTGTAAACATAAGATAACAATGCTGTTTTCGGGTTAGGGTTAGGGTTAGGGTTAGGGTTAGGGTTAGGGTTAGGGTTAGGGTTAGGGTTAGGGTTAGGGTTAGGGTTAGGGTTAGGGTTAGCATACATATTACATAGCATACATAGGGTTGCAGCATACATATTCTGGATATATGGGGTCTTGGAAAAATATTGTGATGTAGTTGAATATCGGAAGAGGGGTTAATTTGACGTTTTAATGGTTGTCTTCTCTAAAAAGCGTTGTATTTGGGCACAGGGAAAAAGCTGGTTTGTAAACATAAGATAACAATGCTGTTTTCGCAGCAAGAGTGGAGGTCATAGTTAACGGCTAATTGCGTTTTCTGTTTGGACTTTTCAGAATAAGAACAATACATGGGCTGCAAGAAATGCAAGGTTATGCGAATGCTTTCGCATTGATATTTTGGGTTTTAAAATGAAATGTATTAAGAGGATAGAAAAAATCTGTTCAGTAAAAGGTTGATTTGGTAAAAAGCTTTGGATTTGGGAAATAGACCAAAATAGTCATTTTTGAGCAATTGTGGATTTCAAAGGGCTCTTAGTTAAAGGAAACTAGCTTTTGGAGGATAAAATAATATTAATACTATTTCAGAATTTTTTGATTATTCAAAATACTTTAATCCAGGAGGTTGGCTGTTTAAAAAAAAAAAAAAAAAAAAAAAAAAAAAAAAAAAGGCCAGGATGACAAAATTTACAAAATTATGGTATATTGGTGACGATAAGGTTTTTAAAACATTAAAGTTTGTAATTAGGAATTGTCTAACAAAAGGTTGATTTCTCTCATTTAATTGTTGTAGATTTTTGTTTTGGTAACAGGCTATGGGAAATGACTCGTGTCTTAAGTAAACATCATATGAGGTGATTTACAAAGTATAGTAGGTATTGAATTATTTGGCTGTTAACGACATCAGATGGGAAATTTACAATGCAATAGTGGCATGATAAAATTCATGGCATTCATCCAAATAATTAGGTGAATTGTAAATAAAATAATTGGTTTAGGATGAGCATATTTTCCCTAAGAATGGAGTAACATGGAATGTTTTTCAAAGTGCACTTGAAAGAACATTGTCTGTTGTCCTGGCAGGAGGAAATATGCTTTGTCACAGGTCATATTGATGACTTTAAGGATATTACGGATTGGATAAGCATTGGTCAATTGATACAACCAAATAACGTTGCTTTTACGGCATTAAGGGCATGCAAATTGGTGAGAACTTTAGCAACGATGGGGTTAATACGCCTGAATGTTACAGTGATAACGAGTGGCAATAACAAGCTTAGATAAGGGAGGGAAAGGAGAAATTCTCCAAATTCCAGAATCCGGCTTAGAAACAGGTTATGTTAGTCGTTTTGGGTTTTTGACAGGATGTGGTAGTACATTAATTCTGGGAAATTTTGGGAAATTGGGGACCCCATATCTAAAACAAGTTTGAGACAAATGTGTAAATAGGCTCTATTTGGCGCTGGATGCACGAATTCTAGTGGGGCCTTTCATGTTTTGAAACAAGTGACGCTTTAGGTAGATGGGTTGTCTATGAACAAAATGGGATGGGCGAAATTCGCTTACAAATTAGGCGTGTTATCTTGGTTCATAGAATTTGGAGTCAAGGCGACGTAATAAAGGCCATAGGCGTCATGTTGTATAAAATAGGCGTGGATGAATTAGTTTTACAAATGGGGGAGATTATCTTATCACCTCAAACAAGTAGAAAAAAAATTGGATGGCCGCATTAAAAGGTGATTGGCATGCTATTAAAGGGAATTGGGATTTTCAAAAAACCTGATAGGGGGCCATTAGGTCATGGCGGCTGTAAAAAATAAAAACTTTAGATGTGAAACTATTCCGACCTCAATTCGGGGAACAAACAGCTAAACTGATAGCATTAAAGAGGATATAACTTTGTGTGAAACTTGAAGGAATTTTTTTACAAACGGTTAAAAGGCTAGAGTGGGGGTGTGTATATTAAAGGATCTACTAATGAATGCGGGGTGGATCCAGACCTTCCGGAATGTGGGGTATTCATGGCGTCCTCAAGAATTTGTGGATTTTCTCCGGGTACTCCAGTTTACTCCCACAAAATGAAATTATGGATGCTAGACTGGTTGAACACACTAAATTCTTCTGTTTATGAGTGTGAGCGTGAATGATAGTTTGTCTTTTTGTGTTTTTTGATTGGCAGACCACCGAGACATAATCTATCAATAAAAGAAAATAATTTGGGCTTGAGTCAAGGGAAGACCTATGTCTCGACAAGGGGGAGGTGGCCTTGCTACAACGGCACTACAAGGCTTAGGGTTTAAATCTATATGCATACCCACATATCCATTTCAAAAAATACATATAGATTTTATTTTATTTTTATTAGATCATATGGATATCATTCCACGATATGGAATTCCAGAAACTATTTATAGTGATAATGGCTCCCATTTTGTTAATATAATAGTTGTCTACCATCCACAATTGGCGGACCTTATATGAAGTCCTGTTTGGTAGACCTTACAAATTGTTATTATTCACTACACAAAGACAATTGGATGATGAGGCGAATCAATCAGAAAAAAAAAAAAAAAAAAACGCACACACCAAATTTAGACTATCAGAGGGAGATTTTGCTTGTCAACAGGAAACGGACGAAGCGACGGTGATTCTTGAAGACTGGATGCTGATAAGCAGCATAAAAGAAGAAACATCGGAGCAACGCAAAGTGGGAGGGTCCTTGTTACTGAAAGGGGACACGGATGCACCTTTCCCACAGTAAGAAGGTTGTCTAAATTGAAACGTTTCAAGAGGAAAACTCCCTAAACAAAGACAAAAAGTCATGTTGAAAACAATTATTGCTTTTGGGGCAATGAGATTAATGATGATTGTGATTCTATTCCTTTCCACAGTAGGGTTGTTTTCTCCAGTTGGAGAAAAAGGCGGAGGCGTTTCAATTGAGGATACACCTTCTTACGGGAGGGTAAACCGAGAAACATACACATTTACATTTAATTAACATTACCTACTAAATCAAATTTCCAAAATGAAAATATATATTTGGACTCGGCGACGTCCCGGTTGCCATACAAAGGGGCAATCTATGGTGGGAAATATGTGTGGTACATTAACAGCAAAAAAATTGAAGATTGGGAAAAGCCTTGTTGCAGAAATTGGTCAAGATTGGAAAGCTTGGACTGACATATTAACCTGTGAAATTTATTTCTGAAACAGGGATTTCCCAAACGGGGGATAATTGGGCGCTGTTAATGGAGTGTAAAGAAGGCAAGCACTATGTGGAGCTACTTTGGTAAAAGGGTGGTCTCAATTGAAACATTGAGGGGACGGGGAAGATAAACTTTCTGACTTAATAAAATACGGGAAACACCAATATTAATTGAAAAGATTATTGCTCAGCAAGCAATACCATAAAACTATAGGGAACTCTTTTATATTGGGTTTGACGTCTCCATATGGTTTCAATTGAGACTAAACCATCTTACAAAGGATTAGGATAACCTACCAGACAAGAGAAAATACGATGGGGTCTAACAACTCCCTCAATCACAATTCTTTTGGGGAAAAGTGTTTTTAAAAATGAAAAAACGTGTCCTACTTGGCAAGAAAGAAAAAAATATTGAAACAGTGTTTATCTTGTTACGCAGTAAATAGGAAGTCAATTTTTCCACTGTTTAATCATTTTACCTGCTTAAACCTTACAGGGCATGGTCTGAAGCTGGGGGCGATAAATGAGACGTGGTGTACCGGCGTTCTAAAACAAACTACACCCCTGATACCACGTTCTGGCCTATGGTGGCGGGGTGGTAGATAAATTATACGACTCCTGCCGACACGCGGCAGGACTAGGTACTTTTGGTCTCACTGCTCTTACCGATGTCTGTTTTTCCATCCACAGTGGAGGAGATACAATTGGCGGCTCATAATTCGGAGGTGAAGGGTCGACCCTCCCGACATCGTCGAGAGGCATGGAGGGAAGGAGATCCAACATACATTGATGCGATTGGCATCCCCCGGGGCGTACCAGATGAGTATAAGCTGGCTAATCAGATCGCAGCAGGTTGGGAGTCTATCTTCCTTCTAATCACCCCAAACAAAAATGTGGATAGAATAAATTACTTACATTACAATGTTCAAAACTTGGAAATTATACTGAACAGGGATTTGTGGCCATGAAGGAACAACTGGCAGCTACCAGTCTGATGGCGTTCCAGAATCGCATAGCGGTGGATATGATCCTTGAAACAGGGGGCGTGTGTGCAATGTTTGGAAAACAATGTTGCACCTTCATACCGAACAACGCGTCACCCAGTGGATCTCTCACCAGGGCCATTACTGGCCTGCAAACACTGAACCGCAATATGCAAGAGCACTCTGGAGTAGATACGTCCGCATTGTCAGATTGGTGGGATAAGACCTTTGGAAAATCTAAAGATTTGGACTATAGGCACAATTACCGCTATCCTAACATTGTGTGGGTGATGTAGTATCCCCTGTTTGCGCTCCTTGCTAAGCCGACTTATAACTACTGCAATGGCCCCTACAAATTCTAAAGTACATGAGTTGTATCTTATGGGACGGTTTGGGGAAAGCAGTGAGGTCCAGGAGTACGGTAAATCCGAGGACCAATTGGACGAATATAATTATGTTTTTTCTCTTTCAGACCAGCCATGGGAGTAAGGAGTAGGCGGGAAAAATCACAGTCACCCGACATTACCATTTAGTGATTACTAAGAAATGACTAATAACATACATATTATAAAAACGGGGGAATGTTGGGTTTATTCTGTTTTACTATTATAATAGTTATATTAATTCATTTCTTTATTAAATCATTCTCTTTCTTTTCTCTGTATTAATTCATTACTTTGTTAAATCATTCTCTTTCTGTTTTTCAAAAGTGTTGAGGTCACACCAAGTCATCTTTAACCTAGACAGCCTGTTCCAGGATGGTTATACAAACAATCCACCCAATCTGGGTCCTTGAGATTTAGTGGGCCCTTGGTGACGAGGACAGGGCTATTCGGACAATAACAAGAATATTGTTATCGTTATGTAACCGTACACTTCGGGTTTTTCTGTATGTAACGATTATATGATTATGATTATATTATATGATTCTTAGGTCAAGGAGGTTGTATAATTACTCTAATCTAAATGTTGTTAGGTCTAGTCCCTGTTTTTGTTATTAGTAAAATACTTTGATTGTTATTGTAGTCCCAGATGTTGTTTTTACTCATACGTGATGGAATGATCAACAACTCTGTAACTTGTGACCATAAGAATGGGACGAAAACGTCTATTCGAGGAGACGTTCGGAAGTTGTAAGGGACACTTGCTGTAATGCTCCCCTCCGGAGGCTTTTACCTGTTGTATCCATTTCTATTTAATTAAATGTCAATAATTGAATAAGATGTCTTCCTGCAGTTATTGATAATTACGGACGAAGGTAATTATTAATGAACCTGACACCCATCCATAACCATAACCCCAACAATAACCATAACCCAAACCATAACCCCTAACCACTAAAAATAACGCTAACCCAAACCATAACCCCAACCATAACCTTAACCATAACCGTAAACCAAACCCTAACCCCTAAACCCTAACAATAACACTAACACAAACCATAACCCCAACCCCTAACAATAACTCTAACCCAAACCATAACCATAACCCTAACAGTAACCATAACCCAAACCATAACCCCTAACAATAACCCTAACCCAAACCATAACCCCAACCAAAAACAATAACCCTAACCCAACCCATAACCATAACCCAAATCATAACCCCTAGCAATAACCCTAACCCAAACCATAACCCCAACCCCTAACAATAACCCTAACCCAAACCATAACCCCAACCCCTAACAATAACCCTAACCCGAACCATAACCCCAACCATAACCAAAACCCAAACCATAACCCCTTATCCCTTACAATATTCCTAACCCAAACCATAACCCCAACCCCTAACAATAACCCTAACCTAAACCATAACCCCAACCATAACCAGATTCCCAACCATAAACATAACCCAAACCATAACCATAACCCCAACCATAACCATAACCCAAACCATAACCATAACCCCAACCATAACCATAACCCAAACCATAACCCCTAACAATAACCCTAACCCAAACCATAACCCCAACCCCTAACAATAACCCTAACCTAAACCATAACCCCAACCATAACCATAACCCAAAACATAACCCCTAACTCCCAACATTAACCCTAAACCAAACCATAACTCCAACCCCTAACAATAACCCTAACCCAAACCATAACCCCAACCATAACCAAAACCCAAACCATAACCCCTAATCCCTTAAGATAACCCTAACCCAAACCATAACCCCAACCCCAAACAATAACCCTAACCTAAACCATAACCCCAACCATAACCCAAACCATAACCCCTAACTTCTAACAATAACCATAACCCAAACCCCTAACAAGAACCCTAACCCAAACCATAATCCCATCCATAGCCATAACCCCAACCATAACCATAACCCAAACCGTAACCCCAAACCCCTAACAATAACCCTAACCCAAACCATAACCCGAACCCAAACCATAACCCAAACCATAACCCAAACCATAACCCAAACCATAACCCAAACCATAACCCAAACCATAACCCAAACCATAACCCTAACCCAAACCATAACCCCAACCATAAACAGATTCCCAACCATAACCAGATTCCCAACCATAACCATAACCCCAACCAAAACCATATTCCCAACCATAGCCATAACCCCAACCATAACCCCCACCATAACCATAACCCCAACCATAACCCCAACCATAACCCCAACCCTAACCCAAACCATAACCCCTAACCCAAAACAATATCCCTAACCCAAACCATAACCCCTTACAATAACCCTAACCCAAACCATAACCCCAACCATAACCATAACCCAAACTATAACCATAACCATAACCCAAACCATAACACCCAACCCCCAACAATAACCCTAACCCAAACCATAATCCCATCCATAACCATAACCCCAAAAATAACCATAACCCAAACCATAACCCCTAAATCCTAAAAATAACGCTAACCCAAACCATAACCCCAACCATAACCCCAACCATAACCTTAACCATAACCGTAAACCAAACCATAACGCCTAAACCCTAACAATAACCCTAACACAAACTATTACCCCAACCCCTAACAATAACCCTAACCCAAACCATAATCCCATCCATAACAGTAACCCCAACAATAACCATAACCCAAACCATAACCCCTAACCCCTAAAAATAACGCTAACCCAAACCATAACCCCAACCATAACCTTAACCATAACCGTAAACCAAACCATAACCCCTAAACCCTAACAATAACCCTAACACAAACTATTACCCCAACCCCTAACAATAACCCTAACCCAAACCATTATCCCATCCATAACCATAACCCCAACAATAACCATAACCCAAACCATAACCCCTAACCCCTAAAAATAACACTAACCCAAACCATAACCCCAACCATAACCTTAACAATAACCATAAACCAAACCATAACCCCTATACCCTAACAATAACCCTAACCCAAACCATAACCCCAACGCCAAACAATAACCTTAACCCAAACCATAACCCCAACCCCTAACAATAAACCTAACCTAAACCATAACCCTAACCATAACCCCAACCTTAACCCAAACCATAACCCCAACCATAACCTTAACAATAACCATAAACCAAACCATAACCCCTAAACCCTAACAATAACCCTAACACAAACTATTACCCCAACGCCTAACAATAACCCTAACCCAAACCATAACCCCAACGCCAAACAATAACCTTAACCCAAACCATAACCCCAACCCCTAACAATAAACCTAACCTAAACCATAACCCTAACCATAACCCCAACCTTAACCCAAACCATAACCCCAACCCCGAACAATAAACCTAACCTAAACCATAACCCTAACCATAAACCCAACCATAACCATAAACCAAACCATCACCATAACCCCTAACAATAACCCTAACCCTAACCCAAACCATAACCCCAACCCCTAACAATAACTCTAACCCAAACCATAACCATAACAGTAACCATAACCCAAACCATAACCCCTAACAATAACCCTAACCCAAACCATAACCACAAACAATAACCTAACCCAACCCATAACCCCAACCACAAACAATAACCTAACCCAACCCATAACCCCAACAACAAACAATAACCTAACCCAACCCATAACCATAACCCAAAACATAACCCCTAGCAATAACCCTAACCCAAACCATAACCCCAACCCCTAACAATAACCCTAACCTAAACCATAACCCCAACCATAACCATAACCATAACCCAAAACATAACCCCTAACTCCCAACATTAACCCTAAACCAAACCATAACTCCAACCCCTAACAATAACCCTAACCCAAACCATAACCCCAACCATAACCAAAACCCAAACCATAACCCCTAATCCCTTAAGATAACCCTAACCCAAACCATAACCCCAACCCCTAACAATAACCCTAACCTAAACCATA
This sequence comes from Stigmatopora nigra, assembly GCF_051989575.1. NCBI lineage: Eukaryota > Metazoa > Chordata > Actinopteri > Syngnathiformes > Syngnathidae > Stigmatopora > Stigmatopora nigra. The sequence continues at coordinate 3,546,375 of NW_027551603.1, forward strand.
ACCCCAACCTTAACCCAAACCATAACCCCTAACTTCTAACAATAACCCTAACCCAAACCCCTAACAAGAACCCTAACCCAAACCATAATCCCATCCATAGCCATAACCCCAACCATAACCATAACCCAAACCATAACCCAAACCATAACCCAAACCATAACCCAAACCATAACCCAAACCATAACCCTAACCCAAACCATACCCCAACCATAACCAGATTCCCAACCATAACCATAACCCACACCAAAACCATATTCCCAACCATAGCCATAACCCCAACCATAACCCCAACCATAACCATAACCATAACCCCAACCATAACCCCAACCATAACCCCAACCCTAACCCAAACCATAACCCCTAACCCAAAACAATATCCCTAACCCAAACCATAACCCCTTACAATAACCCTAACCCAAACCATAACCCCAACCATAACCATAACCCAAACCATAACACCCAACCCCCAACAATAACCCAAACCATAATCCCATCCATAACCATAACCCCAACAATAACCATAACCCAAACCATAACCCCTAAATCCTAAAAATAACGCTAACCCAAACCATAACCCCAACCATAACCCCAACCATAACCTTAACCATAACCGTAAACCAAACCATAACGCCTAAACCCTAACAATAACCCTAACACAAACTATTACCCCAACCCCTAACAATAACCCTAACCCAAACCATAATCCCATCCATAACAGTAACCCCAACAATAACCATAACCCAAACCATAACCCCTAACCCCTAAAAATAACGCTAACCCAAACCATAACCCCAACCATAACCTTAACCATAACCGTAAACCAAAGCATAACCCCTAAACCCTAACAATAACCCTAACACAAACTATTACCCCAACCCCTAACAATAACCCTAACCCAAACCATTATCCCATCCATAACCATAACCCCAACAATAACCATAACCCAAACCATAACCCCTAACCCCTAAAAATAACACTAACCCAAACCATAACCCCAACCATAACCTTAACAATAACCATAAACCAAACCATAACCCCTAAACCCTAACAATAACCCTAACACAAACTATTACCCCAACGCCTAACAATAACCCTAACCCAAACCATAACCCCAACGCCAAACAATAACCTTAACCCAAACCATTACCCCAACCCCTAACAATAAACCCAACCTAAACCATAACCCTAACCATAACCCCAACCTTAACCCAAACCATAACCCCAACCATAACCTTAACAATAACCATAAACCAAACCATAACCCCTAAACCCTAACAATAACCCTAACACAAACTATTACCCCAACGCCTAACAATAACCCTAACCCAAACCATAACCCCAACGCCAAACAATAACCTTAACCCAAACCATAACCCCAACCCCTAACAATAAACCTAACCTAAACCATAACCCTAACCATAACCCCAACCTTAACCCAAACCATAACCCCAACCCCGAACAATAAACCTAACCTAAACCATAACCCTAACCATAACCCCAACCATAACCAGATTCCCAACCATAACCATAACCCCAACCAAAACCATATTCCCAACCATAGCCATAACTCCAACCATATCCCCAACCATAACCATAACCCTAACCGATAACCCCAACCATAACCCCAACCATAATCTTAACCATAAACCAAACCATAACCCCTTATCCCTTACAATAACCCTAACCCAAACCATAACCCCTTATCCCTTACAATAACCCTAACCCAAACCATAACCCCAACCCCTAACAATAACCCTAACCTAAACCATAACCCCAACCATAACCCAAACCATAACCCCTAACAATAACCCTAACCCAAACCCCTAACAAGAACCCTAACCCAAACCATAACCCCTTATCCCTTACAATAACCCTAACCCAAACCATAACCCCAACCCCTAACAATAACCCTAACCTAAACCATAACCCCAACCATAACATAACCCAAACCATAACCCCTAACCCCTAACAATAACCCTAACCCAAACCCCTAACAAGAACCCTAACCCAAACCATAACCCCTTATCCCTTACAATAACCCTAACCCAAACCATAACCCCTAACCCCTAACAATAACCCTAACCCAAACCCCTAACAAGAACCCTAACCCAACCCATAATCCCATCCATAGCCATAACCCAAACCATAACCATAACCCAAACCATAACCATAACCCAAACCATAACCCCCAACCCCTAACAATAACCCTAACCCAAACCATAACCCGAACCCAAACCATAACCCAAACAATAACCCTAACCCAAACCATAACCCTAACCCAAACCATAACCCCAACCATAACCATAACCCAAACCATAACCCCCAAACCATAACCCCCAAACCATAACCTCCAACCCCTAACAATAACCCTAACCCAAACCATAACCCGAACCCAAACCATAACCCAAACCATAACCCAAACCATAACCCAAACCATAACCCAAACCATAACCCAAACCATAACCCAAACCATAACCCAAACCATAACCCAAACCATAACCCAAACCATAACCCAAACCATAACCCAAACCATAACCCAAACCATAACCATAACCCAAACCATAACCCCTAACCCCTAACAATAACCCTAACCCAAACCCCTAACAAGAACCCTAACCCAAACCATAATCCCATCCATAGCCATAACCCCAACCATAACCCAAACCATGACCCCCAACCCCTAACAATAACCCTAACCAAAACCATAACCCGAACCCAAACCATAACCCAAACAATAACCCTAACCCAAACCATAACCCCAACCATAACCATAACCCAAACCATAACCCCCAACCCCTAACAATAACCCTAACCCAAACCATAACCCTAACCCAAACCATAACCCTAACCCAAACCATAACCATAACCATAACCCCAACCCCTAACAATAACCCTAACCCAAACCATAACCTCAACCCCTAACAATAACTCTAACCCAAACCATAACCATAACCCTAACAGTAACCATAACCCAAACCATAACCCCTAACAATAACCCTAACCCAAACCATAACCCCAACCACAAACAATAACCCTAACCCAACCCATAACCATAACCATAACCCAAAACATAACCCTCAGCAATGACCCTAACCCAAACCATAACCCCAACCCCTAACAATAACACTAACCCAAACCATAACCCCAACCCCTAACCCCAACCATAACCCCAACCATAACCCCAACCATAACCCCAACCATAACCCCAACCATAACCCCAACACTTACCCAAACCATAACCCCTAACCCCTAACAATATCCCTAACCCAAACCATAACCCCTAACAATAACCCTAACCCAAACCATAACCCCAACCATAACCATAACCCAAACCATAACCATAACCCAAACCATAACCATAACCATAACCCAAACCATAACCATAACCCAAACCATAACACCCAACCCCCAACAATAACCCTAACCCAAACCATAATTCCATCCATAACCATAACCCCAACCATAACCCCTAACACCTAAAAATAACGCTAACCCAAACCATAACCCCAACCATAACCTTAACCATAACCGTAAACCAAACCATAACCCCTAAACCCTAACAATAACCCTAACACAAACTATTACCCCAACGCCTAACAATAACCCTAACCCAAACCATAACCCCAACGCCAAACAATAACCTTAACCCAAACCATAACCCCAACCACTAACAATAAACCTAACCTAAACCATAACCCTAACCCCAACCATAACCATAAACCAAACCATCACCATAACCCAAACCATCACCATAACCCCTAACAATAACCCGAACCCAAACCATAACCCCAACCCCTAACAATAACTCTAACCCAAACCATAACCATAACCCTAACAGTAACCATAACCCAAACCATAACCCCTAGCAATAACCCTAACCCAAACCATAACCCCAACCCCTAACAATAACCCTAACCCAAACCATAACCCAAACCATAACCCAAACCATAACCCAAACCATAACCCAAACCATAACCCAAACCATAACCCAAACCATAACCCAAACCATAACCCAAACCATAACCCAAACCATAACCCAAACCATAACCCAAACCATAACTCAAACCATAACCCAAACCATAACCCAAACCATAACCCAAACCATAACCCAAACCATAACCCAAACCATAACCCAAACCATAACCCAAACCATAACCCCAACCCCTAACAATAACCCTAACCCAAACCATAACCATAACCCAAACCATAACCCCTAACAATAACCCTAACCCAAACCATAACCCCAACCACAAACAATAACGCTAACCCAAACCATAACCCAAACCATAACCCAAACCATAACCCCAACCCCTAACAATAACCCTAACCTAAACCATAACCATAACCCTAACCCAAACCATAACCCCAACCATAACCAGATTCCCAACCATAAACATAACCCGAACCAAAACCATATTCCCAACCATAGCCATAACCCCAACCATAACCCCAACCCTAACCATAACCCTAACCATAACCCCAACCATAACTCCAATCATAACCCAAACCATAACCCCAACCATAACCCTAACCATAACCCCAACCATAACCCAAACCATAACCCCAACCCCTAACAATAACCCTAACCCAAACCATAACCCCTAACGCCTAACAATATCCCTAACCCAAACCATAACCCCTAATAATAACCCTAACCCAAACCATAAACCCCAACCCTAACAATAACCCTAACCTAAACCATAACCCCAACCATTACCATAACCCAAATCATAACCCCTAACCCCTAACAATAACCCTAACCCAAACCATAACCCCAACCCCTAACAATAACCCTAACCCAAAACCTAACCCAAAACCTAACCCAAAACCTAACCCAAAACCTAACCCAAAACCTAACCCAAAACCTAACCCAAACCATAACCATAACCCCAACCATAACCATAACCCAAACCATAACCCCTAACAATAACCCTAACCCAAATCATAACCCCAACCCCTAACAATAACCCTAACCTAAACCATAACCCCAACCATAACCATAACCCAAACCATAACCATAACCCAAAACATAACCCCTAACTCCTAACAATAACCCTAAACCAAACCATAACCCCAACCCCTAACAATAACCCTAACCCAAACCATAACCCCAACCATAAACAAAACCCAAACCATAACCCCAACCATAACCTTAACCATAACCGTAAACCAAACCATAACCCCTTAACCCTAACAATAACCCTAACACAAACTATTACCCCAACCCCTAACAATAACCCTAACCCAAACCATAATCCCATCCATAACAGTAACCCCAACAATAACCATAACCCAAACCATAACCCCTAACCCCTAAACATAACGCTAACCCAAACCATAACTCCAACCATAACCTTAACCATAACCGTAAACCAAATCATAACCCCTAAACCCTAACAATAACCCTAACAAAAACTATTACCCCAACCCCTAACAAAAACCCTAACCCAAACCATTATCCCATCCATAACCATAACCCCAACAATAACCATAACCCAAACCATAACCCCTAACCACTAAAAATAACGCTAACCCAAACCATAACCCCAACCATAACCTTAACCATAACCGTAAACCAAACCATAACCCCTAAACCCTAACAATAACTGTTACGACTCCCCCTGGGGTATGATATACCAGGGAGTCGCAACTATCACAGCAGACAGGTTCGGTCAAAGATGAGTTCGGACACACATTGCAAGTAGCCTTCAGTTATTTTTATTTACAATAAAGTCAACAAAACAGACTACGGGATAACATAGGGGAAGCACGAGATATTAAAGTGGCACCCTCAAATAAACACGGTAAAACCCCCTCCCAGACAGGTGTCCAAATGAACACCCACAAAAATACAGGACCGAAGGATGCCACCGTTAAACTGATGTAATATAATCTAGACAGGGGAATAACTGTGTCTAAATGCACAAACTATATGTATACCCAAGGGTGTCTAAACTTATCTCAAGTCCCCCTATGCAACCCAAAATCATTAACAACACATACAAAATATAACATGGAGTAACGTACTCACAAGCCTGCAACTCAGCAAGGCAAGGGCCAGGGCAAGAAGGCAAGGTAAAAGGCAAGGGCTAAACTGACAACTGAAAAGGCTTTAAATAAGGGCAGGAGGGATGATTGGGGAATTAATTACAGCTGTGTTTGGCCTGGGCAGGGCTCTGTCACAGGGGTGGAGCCAGAGCTGGAGATAAAACACCTCCTACTGGTGTGTCCAGGCTGCCAGCCGTAACACCTCCCCCCTCAAGAGTCAACCTGTTGACGAAACCGAACCACCAACCTGCCCCAATCAATCAATACACTCCTGTTAAAACTCTCCTAAACTTGAGATAGGGCATTGTCCGGTGGGCGTCCGCGCCAGCCGATGACAAGGCGTGGCCGGTCTGGCGGGCGTCCGCGCCGGCCGGTGATGAGCCGTGGCCGATCTGGTGGGCGTCCATGCCAGCCAGAAACGAGACGAGGAAGAGGTCGGTCCGGCGGGCGTCCGCGCCAGCCGAGGACAAGGCGTGGCCGGTCTGGCGGGCGTCCGCGCCGGCCGGTGATGAGCCGTGGCCGATCTGGCGGGCGTCCATGCCAGCCAGAAACGAGACGAGGAAGAGGTCGGTCCGACGGGCGTCCGCGCCAGCCGATGACAATGCGTGGCCGGTCTGGCGGGCGTCCGCGCCGGCCGGTGATGAGCCGTGGCCGATCTGGCGGGCGTCCATGCCAGCCAGAAACGAGACGAGGAAGAGGTCGGTCCGGCGGGCGTCCGCGCCAGCCGATGACAATGCCTGGCCGGTCTGGCGGGCGTCCGTGCCGGCCGGTGATGAGCCGTAGCCGATCTGGCGGGCGTCCATGCCAGCCAGAAACGAGACGAGGAAGTGGTCGGTCCGGAGGGCGTCCGCGCCGGCCGGTGATGAGCGGTGGCCGATCTGGCGGGCGTCCACGCCAGCCGAGGACAAGGCGTGGCCGGTCTGGTGGGCGTCCGCGCCGGTCCTTTAAGTCTTGGCCAAGCCCCCTTCCTTTAGGAGACACTAGAATTTTAGAACGGTCAGGCACCTTACCCTGGTTGTTCGGAGGGTCGCCAACTCCCTCGTCCAGGGGTGCCAGAGCTTTGCCGCTCTTGCAGTCGCCGGCACCATCATCCAGGGGCGCCGGAGCATTGCTACCACTTCTGGGCGGGCAGTCGCTGGCCAGAACGGTGCTTGGCAGAACAGTGCTAGAAAGAACTGTGCCTGGAAGACCGGCCGGCACCGGAAGCCTGGTTAGTGGCTTCGGCACGGGTGCGACTGGCGGCCCCAGGGGCGAAAGGAGTACTTTGCGTGGCCTCGGCACCGAAACTTGGGGTGCTTTCTGCAGGCTGATCTCCGCGGCGGACATTTTCTTCTTGCTTTGTTCTTTTTCAAGCCGCTCTTGCTCCAATTTTTTTCTTTCTAAATTTTCCTGCTCCAAAATATTTTCTCTTTCAATCAGTTCTTTTTCTTTTCGCTCTGCTTTCAAGGCCTTTTCTCTTTCTAGTCGATCTTGCTCTAAGGCCTTTTCTCTTTCTAGTCGATCTTGCTCCAAGGCTTTTTCTTTCTCTTGCCTCTTAAATTCCAAAACTCTTTCTTTCTCAAGCCGTTCTTGCTCAAGACGTGCTTTCTCTAGACATGCTTTCTCTAGACGTGCAAGCTCCAAAGCTTTTTCTCTCTCTTGCCTCTTAAATTCCAAAACTCTTTCTTTCTCAAGCCGTTCTTGCTCAAGACGTGCTTTCTCTAGACATGCTTTCTCTAGACGTGCAAGCTCCAAAGCTTTTTCTCTCTCTTGCCTCTTAAATTCCAAAACTCTTTCTTTCTCAAGCCGCTCTTGCTCAAGACGTGCTTTCTCTAGACGTGCAAACTCCAAAGCTTTTTCTCTCTCTTGCCTCTTAAATTCCAAAACTCTTTCTTTCTCAAGCCGCTCTTGCTCAAGACGTGCTTTCTCTAGACGTGCAAACTCCAAAGCTTTTTCTTTTGCAAGCCATTCTTGAGCTACACGTGCTTTCTCTACACGCTCAAGCTCCAAAGCTTTTTCTTTCTCAAGCCGTTCTTGAGCTACACGTGCTTCCTCTACACGCTCAAGCTCCAAAGCTTTTTCTTTCTCAAGTCGTTCTTGAGCTACACGTGCTTTCTCTACACGCTCAAGCTCCAAAGCTTTTTCTTTTGCATGGCCAAACTCAGCCACGGCCTGTCCAGGCTTCAATCTGCGATTTCCGAACCTTTGGCGGTACGTCTCAGGCACCAGTCCGTAAACGCGCAACACTGCTCTATTTACCTTATCATATACCAACCTGTCTTCTATCGACAGTGCACTCAAAGCTTCGAGGCCTTTCCCTGACAGTTTCCTTTGTAAGACTAGAGCCCAGCCTTCTTCTGGCCATTTATTGGACAGTGCTATCCGTTCAAACGCACCAAACCACGCCTCGACGTTCGTCTCACTGAAAGGCTGTACAAGCGGAAGGCTTTCACTAACTTTAAACCCCCTACTTTCTACCATATTAGTACTCTTTAAGAGTTCAATCTCCCGCCTTTTTAGTTCAATCTCAAACTCCATTTTCTTGAGGGCCAGCTGATGAGCATACTCCCTTTCCCTAGCCTCATATTGCATACGTAATATCTTTAGAGCAATGGGGGCATTTTCCCCAATAGATACAGCACCATATCCCTCTGGTTTTCCTTTTAAACGAGCCCTGGGGTTTATAACTAGAGCCTTTACATTCAAGGTGACACCATCCCTGCCTACCTCATCTTTCTCCATCCTGCCTTCACCGGCCTACTGCACATGCAGTCCGTACCACCAATGACCAAACTGCTGCTGTGATAACAGATCTTAATGATATCCCGGACGAGCCCCCACTTGTTACGACTCCCCCTGGGGTATGATATACCAGGGAGTCGCAACTATCACAGCAGACAGGTTCGGTCAAAGATGAGTTCGGACACACATTGCAAGTAGCCTTCAGTTATTTTTATTTACAATAAAGTCAACAAAACAGACTACGGGATAACATAGGGGAAGCACGAGATATTAAAGTGGCACCCTCAAATAAACACGGTAAAACCCCCTCCCAGACAGGTGTCCAAATGAACACCCACAAAAATACAGGACCGAAGGATGCCACCGTTAAACTGATGTAATATAATCTAGACAGGGGAATAACTGTGTCTAAATGCACAAACTATATGTATACCCAAGGGTGTCTAAACTTATCTCAAGTCCCCTTATGCAACCCAAAATCATTAACAACACATACAAAATATAACATGGAGTAACGTACTCACAAGCCTGCAACTCAGCAAGGCAAGGGCCAGGGCAAGAAGGCAAGGTAAAAGGCAAGGGCTAAACTGACAACTGAAAAGGCTTTAAATAAGGGCAGGAGGGATGATTGGGGAATTAATTACAGCTGTGTTTGGCCTGGGCAGGGCTCTGTCACAGGGGTGGAGCCAGAGCTGGAGATAAAACACCTCCTACTGGTGTGTCCAGGCTGCCAGCCGTAACAATAACCCTAACACAAACCATAACCCCAACCCCTAACAATAACTCTAACCCAAACCATAACCATAACCCTAACAGTAACCATAACCCAAACCATAACCCCTAACAATAACCCTAACCCAAACCATAACCCCAACCAAAAACAATAACCCTAACCCAACCCATAACCATAACCATAACCCAAAACATAACCCCTAGCAATAACCCTAACCCAAACCATAACCCCAACCCCTAACAATAACCCTAACCCAAACCATAACCCCAACCCCTAACAATAACCCTAACCCAAACCATAACCCCAACCATAACCAAAACCCAAACCATAACCCCTTATCCCTTACAATATTCCTAACCCAAACCATAACCCCAACCCCTAACAATAACCCTAACCTAAACCATAACCCCAACCATAACCAGATTCCCAACCATAAACATAACCCAAACCATAACCATAACCCCAACCATAACCATAACCCAAACCATAACCATAACCCCAACCATAACCATAACCCAAACCATAACCCCTAGCAATAACCCTAACCAAAACCATAACCCCAACCCCTAACAATAACGCTAACCCAAACCATAACCCAAACCATAACCCAAACCATAACCCAAACCATAACCCCAACCCCTAACAATAACCCTAACCTAAACCATAACCATAACCCTAACCCAAACCATAACCCCAACCATAACCAGATTCCCAACCATAAACATAACCCGAACCAAAACCATATTCCCAACCATAGCCATAACCCCAACCATAGCCATAACCCCAACCATAACCCCAACCCTAACCATAACCCTAACCATAACCCCAACCATAACTCCAATCATAACCCAAACCATAACCCCAACCATAACCCCAACCATAACCCAAACCATAACCCCAACCCCTAACAATAACCCTAACCCAAACCATAACCCCTAACCCCTAACAATATCCCTAACCCAAACCATAACCCCTAATAATAACCCTAACCCAAACCATAAACCCCAACCCCTAACAATAACCCTAACCTAAACCATAACCCCAACCATTACCATAACCCCAACCATTACCATAACCCAAATCATAACCCCTAACCCCTAACAATAACCCTAACCCAAACCATAACCCCAACCCCTAACAATAACCCTAACCCAAAACCTAACCCAAAACCTAACCCAAAACCTAACCCAAAACCTAACCCAAAACCTAACCCAAAACCTAACCCAAACCATAACCATAACCCCAACCATAACCATAACCCAAACCATAACCCCTAACAATAACCCTAACCCAAACCATAACCCCAACCCCTAACAATAACCCTAACCTAAACCATAACCCCAACCATAACCATAACCCAAAACATAACCCCTAACTCCTAACAATAACCCTAAACCAAACCATAACCCCAACCCCTAACAATAACCCTAACCCAAACCATAACCCCAACCATAAACAAAACCCAAACCATAACCCCAACCATAAACAAAACCCAAACCATAACCCCAACCATAAACAAAACCCAAACCATAACCCCAACCATAACCTTAACCATAACCGTAAACCAAACCATAACCCCTTAACCCTAACAATAATCCTAACAAAAACTATTACCCCAACCCCTAACAAAAACCCTAACCCAAACCATTATCCCATCCATAACCATAACCCCAACAATAACCATAACCCAAACCATAACCCCTAACCACTAAAAATAACGCTAACCCAAACCATAACCCCAACCATAACCTTAACCATAACCGTAAACCAAACCATAACCCCTAAACCCTAACAATAACCCTAACACAAACCATAACCCCAACCCCTAACAATAACTCTAACCCAAACCATAACCATAACCCTAACAGTAACCATAACCCAAACCATAACCCCTAACAATAACCCTAACCCAAACCATAACCCCAACCAAAAACAATAACCCTAACCCAACCCATAACCATAACCATAACCCAAAACATAACCCCTAGCAATAACCCTAACCCAAACCATAACCCCAACCCCTAACAATAACCCTAACCCAAACCATAACCCCAACCCCTAACAATAACCTTAACCCGAACCATAACCCCAACCATAACCAAAACCCAAACCATAACCCCTTATCCCTTACAATATTCCTAACCCAAACCATAACCCCAACCCCAAACAATAACCCTAACCTAAACCATAACCCCAACCATAACCAGATTCCCAACCATAAACATAACCCAAACCATAACCATAACCCCAACCATAACCATAACCCAAACCATAACCATAACCCCAACCATAACCATAACCCAGACCATAACCCCTAACAATAACCCTAACCCAAACCATAACCCTAACCCAAACCATAACCCTAACCCAAACCATAACCCCAACCCCTAACAATAACCCTAACCTAAACCATAACCCCAACCATAACCATAACCATAACCCAAAACATAACCCCTAACTCCCAACATTAACCCTAAACCAAACCATAACTCCAACCCCTAACAATAACCCTAACCCAAACCATAACCCCAACCATAACCAAAACCCAAACCATAACCCCTAATCCCTTAAGATAACCCTAACCCAAACCATAACCCCAACCCCATACAATAACCCTAACCTAAACCATAACCCCAACCATAACCCAAACCATAACCCCTAACTTCTAACAATAACCCTAACCCAAACCCCTAACAAGAACCCTAACCCAAACCATAATCCCATCCATAGACATAACCCAAACCATAACCCGAACCCAAACCATAACCCAAACCATAACCCAAACCATAACCCTAACCCAAACCATAACCCTAACCCACACCATAACCCCAACCATAACCAGATTCCCAACCATAACCAGATTCCCAACCATAACCATAACCCCAACCAAAACCATATTCCCAACCATAGCCATAACCCCAACCATAACCCCAACCATAACCATAACCATAACCCCAACCATAACCCCAACCATAACCCCAACCATAACCTCAACCATAACCCAAACCATAACCCCTAACCCAAAACAATATCCCTAACCCAAACCATAACCCCTTACAATAACCCTAACCCAAACCATAACCCCAACCATAACCATAACCCAAACTATAACCATAACCATAACCCAAACCATAACACCCAACCCCAAACAATAACCCTAACCCAAACCATAATCCCATCCATAACCATAACCCCAACAATAACCATAACCCAAACCATAACCCCTAAATCCTAAAAATAACGCTAACCCAAACCATAACCCCAACCATAACCCCAACCATAACCTTAACCATAACCGTAAACCAAACCATAACGCCTAAACCCTAACAATAACCCTAACACAAACTATTACCCAAACCCCTAACAATAACCCTAACCCAAACCATAATCCCATCCATAACAGTAACCCCAACAATAACCATAACCCAAACCATAACCCCTAACCCCTAAAAATAACGCTAACCCAAACCATAACCCCAACCATAACCTTAACCATAACCGTAAACCAAACCATAACCCCTAAACCCTAACAATAACCCTAACACAAACTATTACCCCAACCCCTAACAATAACCCTAATCCAAACCATTATCCCATCCATAACCATAACCCCAACAATAACCATAACCCAAACCATAACCCTCAACCCCTAAAAATAACACTAACCCAAACCATAACCCCAACCATAACCTTAACAATAACCATAAACCAAACCATAACCCCTAAACCCTAACAATAACCCTAACACAAACTATTACCCCAACGCCTAACAATAACCCTAACCCAAACCATAACCCCAACGCCAAACAATAACCTTAACCCAAACCATAACCCCAACCCCTAACAATAAACCTAACCTAAACCATAACCCTAACCATAATCCCAACCTTAACCCAAACCATAACCCCAACCCCGAACAATAAACCTAACCTAAACCATAACCCTAACCATAACCCCAACCATAACCATAAACCAAACCATCACCATAACCCAAACCATCACATAACCCCTAACAATAACCCTAACCCTAACCCAAACCATAACCCCAACCCCTAACAATAACTCTAACCCAAACCATAACCATAACAGTAACCATAACCCAAACCATAACCCCTAACAATAACCCTAACCCAAACCATAACCCCAACCACAAACAATAACCTAACCCAACCCATAACAATAACCATAACCCAAAACATAACCCCTAGCAATAACCCTAACCCAAACCATAACCCCAACCCCTAACAATAACCCTAACCCAAACCATAACCCCAACCCCTAACAATAACCCTAACCCGAACCATAACCCCAACCATAACCAAAACCCAAACCATAACCCCTTATCCCTTACAATATTCCTAACCCAAACCACAACCCCAACCCCTAACAATAACCCTAACCTAAATCATAACCCCAACCATAACCAGATTCCCGACCATCAACATAACCCCAACCAAAACCATATTCCCAACCATAGCCATAACCCCAACCCCAACCCTAACCATAACCCTAACCATAACCCTAACCATAACCCCAACCATAACTCCAACCATAACCCCAACCATAACCCCAACCATAACCCCAACCATAACCCAAACCATAACCCCAACCCCTAACAATAACCCTAACCCAAACCATAACCCCAACCATAAACAAAACCCAAACCATAACCCCTAATCCCTTAAAATAACCCTAACCCAAACCATAACCCCAACCCCTAACAATAACCCTAACCTAAACCATAACCCCAACCATAACCCAAACCATAACCCCTAACTTCTAACAATAACCCTAACCAAAACCCCTAACAAAAACCCTAACCCAAACCATAATCCCATCCATAGCCATAACCCCAACCATAACCATTACCCAAACCATAACCCCAAACCCCTAACAATAACCCTAACCCAAACCATAACCCGAACCCAAACCATAACCCAAACCATAACCCAAACCATAACCCAAACCCAAACCATAACCATAACCCTAACCCAAACCATAACCCTAACCCAAACCATAACCCCAACCATAACCAGATTCCCAACCATAACCATAACCCCAACCAAAACCATATTCCCAACCATAGTCATAACCCCAACCATAACCCCAACCATATTCCCAACCATAACCCCAAACATAACCCCAACCATAACCATAACCCTAACCATAACACCAACCATAACCTTAACCATAACCGTAAACCAAACCATAACGCCTAAACCCTAACAATAACCCTAACACAAACTATTACCCCAACCCCTAACAATAACCCTAACCCAAACCATAATCCCATCCATAACAGTAACCCTAACAATAACCATAACCCAAACCATAACCCCTAACCCCTAAAAATAACGCTAACCCTAACCATAACACCAACCATAACCTTAACCATAACCGTAAACCAAACCATAACCCCTAAACCCTAACAATAACCCTAACACAAACTATTACCCCAACCCCTAACAATAACCCTAACCCAAACCATTATCCCATCCATAACCATAACCCCAACAATAACCATAACCCAAACCATAACCCCTAACCCCTAAAAATAACACTAACCCAAACCATAACCCCAACCATAACCTTAACAATAACCATAAACCAAACCATAACCCCTAAACCCTAACAATAACCCTAACACAAACTATTACCCCAACGCCTAACAATAACCCTAACCCAAACCATAACCCCAACGCCAAACAATTACCTTAACCCAAACCATTACCCCAACCCCTAACAATAAACCCAACCTAAACCATAACCCTAACCATAACCCCAACCTTAACCCAAACCATAACCCCAACCATAACCTTAACAATAACCATAAACCAAACCATAACCCCTAAACCCTAACAATAACCCTAACACAAACTATTACCCCAACGCCTAACAATAACCCTAACCCAAACCATAACCCCAACGCCAAACAATAACCTTAACCCAAACCATAACCCCAACCCCTAACAATAAACCTAACCTAAACCATAACCCTAACCATAACCCCAACCTTAACCCAAACCATAACCCCAACCCCCGAACAATAAACCTAACCTAAACCATAACCCTAACCATAACCCCAACCATAACCAGATTCCCAACCATAACCATAACCCCAACCAAAACCATATTCCCAACCATAGCCATAACTCCAACCATATCCCCAACCATAACCATAACCCTAACCGATAACCCCAACCATAACCCCAACCATAATCTTAACCATAAACCAAACCATAACCCCTTATCCCTTACAATAACCCTAACCCAAACCATAACCCGTACCCCTAACAATAACCCTAACCTAAACCATAACCCCAACCATAACCCAAACCATAACCCCTAACAATAACCCTAACCCAAACCCCTAACAAGAACCCTAACCCAAACCATAACCCCTTATCCCTTACAATAACCCTAACCCAAACCATAACCCCAACCCCTAACAATAACCCTAACCTAAACCATAACCCCAACCATAACATAACCCAAACCATAACCCCTAACCCCTAACAATAACCCTAACCCAAACCCCTAACAAGAACCCTAACCCAAACCATAACCCCTTATCCCTTACAATAACCCTAACCCAAACCATAACCCCTAACCCCTAACAATAACCCTAACCCAAACCCCTAACAAGAACCCTAACCCAACCCATAATCCCATCCATAGCCATAACCCAAACCATAACCATAACCCAAACCATAACCCCCAACCCCTAACAATAACCCTAACCCAAACCATAACCCGAACCCAAACCATAACCCAAACAATAACCCTAATCCAAACTATTACCCCAACGCCTAACAATAACCCTAACCCAAACCATAACCCCAACGCCAAACAATAACCTTAACCCAAACCATAACCCCAACCCCTAACAATAAACCTAACCTAAACCATAACCCCTAACCCCTAACAATATCCCTAACCCAAACCATAACACCTAACAATAACCCTAACCCAAACCATAACCATAACCGTAAACCAAACCATAACGCCTAAACCCTAACAATAACCCTAACACAAACTATTACCCAAACCCCTAACAATAACCCTAACCCAAACCATTATCCCATCCATAACCATAACCCCAACAATAACCATAACCCAAACCATAACCCCTAACCCCTAAAAATAACACTAACCCAAACCATAACCCCAACCATAACCTTAACAATAACCATAAACCAAACCATAACCCCTAAACCCTAACAATAACCCTAACACAAACTATTACCCCAACGCCTAACAATAACCCTAACCCAAACCATAACCCCAACGCCAAACAATAACCTTAACCCAAACCATAACCCCAACCCCTAACAATAAACCTAACCTAAACCATAACCCTAACCATAACCCCAACCATAACCTTAACAATAACCATAAACCAAACCATAACCCCTAAACCCTAACAATAACCCTAACACAAACTATTACCCCAACGCCTAACAATAACCCTAACCCAAACCATAACCCCAACGCCAAACAATAACCTTAACCCAAACCATAACCCCAACCCCTAACAATAAACCTAACCTAAACCATAACCCTAACCATAACCCCAACCTTAACCCAAACCATAACCCCAACCCCGAACAATAAACCTAACCTAAACCATAACCCTAACCATAAACCCAACCATAACCATAAACCAAACCATCACCATAACCCAAACCATCACCATAACCCCTAACAATAACCCTAACCATCACCATAACCCCTAACAATAACCCTAACCCTAACCCAAACCATAACCCCAACCCCTAACAATAACTCTAACCCAAACCATAACCATAACAGTAACCATAACCCAAACCATAACCCCTAACAATAACCCTAACCCAAACCATAACCCCAACCACAAACAATAACCTAACCCAACCCATAACCCCAACCACAAACAATAACCTAACCCAACCCATAACCCCAACCACAAACAATAACCTAACCCAACCCATAACCATAACCCAAAACATAACCCTTAGCAATAACCCTAACCCAAACCATAACCCCAACCCCTAACAATAACCCTAACCTAAACCATAACCCCAACCATAACCATAACCATAACCCAAAACATAACCCCTAACTCCCAACATTAACCCTAAACCAAACCATAACTCCAACCCCTAACAATAACCCTAACGCAAACCATAACCCCAACCATAACCAAAACCCAAACCATAACGCCTAATCCCTTAAGATAACCCTAACCCAAACCATAACCCCAACCCCTAACAATAACCCTAACCTAAACCATAACCCCAACCATAACCCAAACCATAACCCCTAACTTCTAACAATAACCCTAACCCAAACCCCTAACAAGAACCCTAACCCAAACCATAATCCCATCCATAGCCATAACCCCAACCATAACCATAACCCAAACCATAACCCAAACCATAACCCAAACCATAACCCAAACCATAACCCAAACCATAACCCTAACCCAAACCATACCCCAACCATAACCAGATTCCCAACCATAACCATAACCCACACCAAAACCATATTCCCAACCATAGCCATAACCCCAACCATAACCCCAACCATAACCATAACCATAACCCCAACCATAACCCCAACCATAACCCCAACCATAACCCCAACCCTAACCCAAACCATAACCCCTAACCCAAAACAATATCCCTAACCCAAACCATAACCCCTTACAATAACCCTAACTCAAACCATAACCCCAACCATAACCATAACCCAAACCATAACCATAACCCAAACCATAACACCCAACCCCCAACAATAACCCAAACCATAATCCTATCCATAACCATAACCCCAACAATAACCATAACCCAAACCATAACCCCTAAATCCTAAAAATAACGCTAACCCAAACCATAACCCCAACCATAACCCCAACCATAACCTTAACCATAACCGTAAACCAAACCATAACGCCTAAACCCTAACAATAACCCTAACACAAACTATTACCCCAACCCCTAACAATAACCCTAACCCAAACCATAATCCCATCCATAACAGTAACCCCAACAATAACCATAACCCAAACCATAACCCCTAACAATAACCCTAACCCAAACCATAACCCCAACCAAAAACAATAACCCTAACCCAACCCATAACCATAACCATAACCCAAAACATAACCCCTAGCAATAACCCTAACCCAAACCATAACCCCAACCCCTAACAATAACCCTAACCCAAACCATAACCCCAACCCCTAACAATAACCTTAACCCGAACCATAACCCCAACCATAACCAAAACCCAAACCATAACCCCTTATCCCTTACAATATTCCTAACCCAAACCATAACCCCAACCCCAAACAATAACCCTAACCTAAACCATAACCCCAACCATAACCAGATTCCCAACCATAAACATAACCCAAACCATAACCCTAACCCAAACCATAACCCTAACCCAAACCATAACCCTAACCCAAACCATAACCCCAACCCCTAACAATAACCCTAACCTAAACCATAACCCCAACCATAACCATAACCATAACCCAAAACATAACCCCTAACTCCCAACATTAACCCTAAACCAAACCATAACTCCAACCCCTAACAATAACCCTAACCCAAACCATAACCCCAACCATAACCAAAACCCAAACCATAACCCCTAATCCCTTAAGATAACCCTAACCCAAACCATAACCCCAACCCCATACAATAACCCTAACCTAAACCATAACCCCAACCATAACCCAAACCATAACCCCTAACTTCTAACAATAACCCTAACCCAAACCCCTAACAAGAACCCTAACCCAAACCATAATCCCATCCATAGACATAACCCAAACCATAACCCGAACCCAAACCATAACCCAAACCATAACCCAAACCATAACCCAAACCATAACCCTAACCCAAACCATAACCCAAACCATAACCCTAACCCACACCATAACCCCAACCATAACCAGATTCCCAACCATAACCAGATTCCCAACCATAACCATAACCCCAACCAAAACCATATTCCCAACCATAGCCATAACCCCAACCATAACCCCAACCATAACCATAACCATAACCCCAACCATAACCCCAACCATAACCCCAACCATAACCTCAACCATAACCCAAACCATAACCCCTAACCCAAAACAATATCCCTAACCCAAACCATAACCCCTTACAATAACCCTAACCCAAACCATAACCCCAACCATAACCATAACCCAAACTATAACCATAACCATAACCCAAACCATAACACCCAACCCCCAACAATAACCCTAACCCAAACCATAATCCCATCCATAACCATAACCCCAACAATAACCATAACCCAAACCATAACCCCTAAATCCTAAAAATAACGCTAACCCAAACCATAACCCCAACCATAACCCCAACCATAACCTTAACCATAACCGTAAACCAAACCATAACGCCTAAACCCTAACAATAACCCTAACACAAACTATTACCCAAACCCCTAACAATAACCCTAACCCAAACCATAATCCCATCCATAACAGTAACCCCAACAATAACCATAACCCAAACCATAACCCCTAACCCCTAAAAATAACGCTAACCCAAACCATAACCCCAACCATAACCTTAACCATAACCGTAAACCAAACCATAACCCCTAAACCCTAACAATAACCCTAACACAAACTATTACCCCAACCCCTAACAATAACCCTAACCCAAACCATTATCCCATCCATAACCATAACCCCAACAATAACCATAACCCAAACCATAACCCTCAACCCCTAAAAATAACACTAACCCAAACCATAACCCCAACCATAACCTTAACAATAACCATAAACCAAACCATAACCCCTAAACCCTAACAATAACCCTAACACAAACTATTACCCCAACGCCTAACAATAACCCTAACCCAAACCATAACCCCAACGCCAAACAATAACCTTAACCCAAACCATAACCCCAACCCCTAACAATAAACCTAACCTAAACCATAACCCTAACCATAATCCCAACCTTAACCCAAACCATAACCCCAACCCCGAACAATAAACCTAACCTAAACCATAACCCTAACCATAACCCCAACCATAACCATAAACCAAACCATCACCATAACCCAAACCATCACCATAACCCCTAACAATAACCCTAACCCTAACCCAAACCATAACCCCAACCCCTAACAATAACTCTAACCCAAACCATAACCATAACAGTAACCATAACCCAAACCATAACCCCTAACAATAACCCTAACCCAAACCATAACCCCAACCACAAACAATAACCTAACCCAACCCATAACAATAACCATAACCCAAAACATAACCCCTAGCAATAACCCTAACCCAAACCATAACCCCAACCCCTAACAATAACCCTAACCCAAACCATAACCCCAACCCCTAACAATAACCCTAACCCGAACCATAACCCCAACCATAACCAAAACCCAAACCATAACCCCTTATCCCTTACAATATTCCTAACCCAAACCACAACCCCAACCCCTAACAATAACCCTAACCTAAACCATAACCCTAACCATAACCCCAACCATAACCTTAACAATAACCATAAACCAAACCATAACCCCTAAACCCTAACAATAACCCTAACACAAACTATTACCCCAACGCCTAACAATAACCCTAACCCAAACCATAACCCCAACGCCAAACAATAACCTTAACCCAAACCATAACCCCAACCCCTAACAATAAACCTAACCTAAACCATAACCCTAACCATAACCCCAACCATAACCCCAACCATAACCCCAACCCTAACCCAAACCATAACCCCTAACCCAAAACAATATCCCTAACCCAAACCATAACCCCTTACAATAACCCTAACCCAAACCATAACCCCAACCATAACCATAACCCAAACCATAACACCCAACCCCCAACAATAACCCAAACCATAATCCCATCCATAACCATAACCCCAACAATAACCATAACCCAAACCATAACCCCTAAATCCTAAAAATAACGCTAACCCAAACCATAACCCCAACCATAACCCCAACCATAACCTTAACCATAACCGTAAACCAAACCATAACGCCTAAACCCTAACAATAACCCTAACACAAACTATTACCCCAACCCCTAACAATAACCCTAACCCAAACCATAATCCCATCCATAACAGTAACCCCAACAATAACCATAACCCAAACCATAACCCCTAACCCCTAAAAATAACGCTAACCCAAACCATAACCCCAACCATAACCTTAACCATAACCGTAAACCAAAGCATAACCCCTAAACCCTAACAATAACCCTAACACAAACTATTACCCCAACCCCTAACAATAACCCTAACCCAAACCATTATCCCATCCATAACCATAACCCCAACAATAACCATAACCCAAACCATAACTCCTAACCCCTAAAAATAACACTAACCCAAACCATAACCCCAACCATAACCTTAACAATAACCATAAACCAAACCATAACCCCTAAACCCTAACAATAACCCTAACACAAACTATTACCCCAACGCCTAACAATAACCCTAACCCAAACCATAACCCCAACGCCAAACAATAACCTTAACCCAAACCATTACCCCAACCCCTAACAATAAACCCAACCTAAACCATAACCCTAACCATAACCCCAACCTTAACCCAAACCATAACCCCAACCATAACCTTAACAATAACCATAAACCAAACCATAACCCCTAAACCCTAACAATAACCCTAACACAAACTATTACCCCAACGCCTAACAATAACCCTAACCCAAACCATAACCCCAACGCCAAACAATAACCTTAACCCAAACCATAACCCCAACCCCTAACAATAAACCTAACCTAAACCATAACCCTAACCATAACCCCAACCTTAACCCAAACCATAACCCCAACCCCGAACAATAAACCTAACCTAAACCATAACCCTAACCATAACCCCAACCATAACCAGATTCCCAACCATAACCATAACCCCAACCAAAACCATATTCCCAACCATAGCCATAACTCCAACCATATCCCCAACCATAACCATAACCCTAACCGATAACCCCAACCATAACCCCAACCATAATCTTAACCATAAACCAAACCATAACCCCTTATCCCTTACAATAACCCTAACCCAAACCATAACCCCTTATCCCTTACAATAACCCTAACCCAAACCATAACCCCAACCCCTAACAATAACCCTAACCTAAACCATAACCCCAACCATAACCCAAACCATAACCCCTAACAATAACCCTAACCCAAACCCCTAACAAGAACCCTAACCCAAACCATAACCCCTTATCCCTTACAATAACCCTAACCCAAACCATAACCCCAACCCCTAACAATAACCCTAACCTAAACCATAACCCCAACCATAACATAACCCAAACCATAACCCCTAACCCCTAACAATAACCCTAACCCAAACCCCTAACAAGAACCCTAACCCAAACCATAACCCCTTATCCCTTACAATAACCCTAACCCAAACCATAACCCCTAACCCCTAACAATAACCCTAACCCAAACCCCTAACAAGAACCCTAACCCAACCCATAATCCCATCCATAGCCATAACCCAAACCATAACCATAACCCAAACCATAACCATAACCCAAACCATAACCCCCAACCCCTAACAATAACCCTAACCCAAACCATAACCCGAACCCAAACCATAACCCAAACAATAACCCTAACCCAAACCATAACCCTAACCCAAACCATAACCCCAACCATAACCATAACCCAAACCATAACCCCCAAACCATAACCCCCAAACCATAACCTCCAACCCCTAACAATAACCCTAACCCAAACCATAACCCGAACCCAAACCATAACCCAAACCATAACCCAAACCATAACCCAAACCATAACCCAAACCATAACCCAAACCATAACCCAAACCATAACCCAAACCATAACCCAAACCATAACCCAAACCATAACCCAAACCATAACCATAACCCAAACCATAACCCCTAACCCCTAACAATAACCCTAACCCAAACCCCTAACAAGAACCCTAACCCAAACCATAATCCCATCCATAGCCATAACCCCAACCATAACCCAAACCATGACCCCCAACCCCTAACAATAACCCTAACCAAAACCATAACCCGAACCCAAACCATAACCCAAACAATAACCCTAACCCAAACCATAACCCCAACCATAACCATAACCCAAACCATAACCCCCAACCCCTAACAATAACCCTAACCCAAACCATAACCCTAACCCAAACCATAACCCTAACCCAAACCATAACCATAACCATAACCCCAACCCCTAACAATAACCCTAACCCAAACCATAACCTCAACCCCTAACAATAACTCTAACCCAAACCATAACCATAACCCTAACAGTAACCATAACCCAAACCATAACCCCTAACAATAACCCTAACCCAAACCATAACCCCAACCACAAACAATAACCCTAACCCAACCCATAACCATAACCATAACCCAAAACATAACCCTTAGCAATGACCCTAACCCAAACCATAACCCCAACCCCTAACAATAACACTAACCCAAACCATAACCCCAACCCCTAACCCCAACCATAACCCCAACCATAACCCCAACCATAACCCCAACCATAACCCCAACCATAACCCCAACACTTACCCAAACCATAACCCCTAACCCCTAACAATATCCCTAACCCAAACCATAACCCCTAACAATAACCCTAACCCAAACCATAACCCCAACCATAACCATAACCCAAACCATAACCATAACCCAAACCATAACCATAACCCAAACCATAACCATAACCCAAACCATAACACCCAACCCCCAACAATAACCCTAACCCAAACCATAATTCCATCCATAACCATAACCCCAACCATAACCCCTAACACCTAAAAATAACGCTAACCCAAACCATAACCCCAACCATAACCTTAACCATAACCGTAAACCAAACCATAACCCCTAAACCCTAACAATAACCCTAACACAAACTATTACCCCAACGCCTAACAATAACCCTAACCCAAACCATAACCCCAACGCCAAACAATAACCTTAACCCAAACCATAACCCCAACCACTAACAATAAACCTAACCTAAACCATAACCCTAACCCCAACCATAACCATAAACCAAACCATCACCATAACCCAAACCATCACCATAACCCCTAACAATAACCCGAACCCAAACCATAACCCCAACCCCTAACAATAACTCTAACCCAAACCATAACCATAACCCTAACAGTAACCATAACCCAAACCATAACCCCTAGCAATAACCCTAACCCAAACCATAACCCCAACCCCTAACAATAACCCTAACCCAAACCATAACCCAAACCATAACCCAAACCATAACCCAAACCATAACCCAAACCATAACCCAAACCATAACCCAAACCATAACCCAAACCATAACCCAAACCATAACCCAAACCATAACCCAAACCATAACTCAAACCATAACCCAAACCATAACCCAAACCATAACCCAAACCATAACCCAAACCATAACCCAAACCATAACCCAAACCATAACCCCAACCCCTAACAATAACCCTAACCCAAACCATAACCATAACCCAAACCATAACCCCTAACAATAACCCTAACCCAAACCATAACCCCAACCACAAACAATAACGCTAACCCAAACCATAACCCAAACCATAACCCAAACCATAACCCCAACCCCTAACAATAACCCTAACCTAAACCATAACCATAACCCTAACCCAAACCATAACCCCAACCATAACCAGATTCCCAACCATAAACATAACCCGAACCAAAACCATATTCCCAACCATAGCCATAACCCCAACCATAACCCCAACCCTAACCATAACCCTAACCATAACCCCAACCATAACTCCAATCATAACCCAAACCATAACCCCAACCATAACCCTAACCATAACCCCAACCATAACCCAAACCATAACCCCAACCCCTAACAATAACCCTAACCCAAACCATAACCCCTAACGCCTAACAATATCCCTAACCCAAACCATAACCCCTAATAATAACCCTAACCCAAACCATAAACCCCAACCCTAACAATAACCCTAACCTAAACCATAACCCCAACCATTACCATAACCCAAATCATAACCCCTAACCCCTAACAATAACCCTAACCCAAACCATAACCCCAACCCCTAACAATAACCCTAACCCAAAACCTAACCCAAAACCTAACCCAAAACCTAACCCAAAACCTAACCCAAAACCTAACCCAAAACCTAACCCAAACCATAACCATAACCCCAACCATAACCATAACCCAAACCATAACCCCTAACAATAACCCTAACCCAAATCATAACCCCAACCCCTAACAATAACCCTAACCTAAACCATAACCCCAACCATAACCATAACCCAAACCATAACCATAACCCAAAACATAACCCCTAACTCCTAACAATAACCCTAAACCAAACCATAACCCCAACCCCTAACAATAACCCTAACCCAAACCATAACCCCAACCATAAACAAAACCCAAACCATAACCCCAACCATAACCTTAACCATAACCGTAAACCAAACCATAACCCCTTAACCCTAACAATAACCCTAACACAAACTATTACCCCAACCCCTAACAATAACCCTAACCCAAACCATAATCCCATCCATAACAGTAACCCCAACAATAACCATAACCCAAACCATAACCCCTAACCCCTAAACATAACGCTAACCCAAACCATAACTCCAACCATAACCTTAACCATAACCGTAAACCAAATCATAACCCCTAAACCCTAACAATAACCCTAACAAAAACTATTACCCCAACCCCTAACAAAAACCCTAACCCAAACCATTATCCCATCCATAACCATAACCCCAACAATAACCATAACCCAAACCATAACCCCTAACCACTAAAAATAACGCTAACCCAAACCATAACCCCAACCATAACCTTAACCATAACCGTAAACCAAACCATAACCCCTAAACCCTAACAATAACTGTTACGACTCCCCCTGGGGTATGATATACCAGGGAGTCGCAACTATCACAGCAGACAGGTTCGGTCAAAGATGAGTTCGGACACACATTGCAAGTAGCCTTCAGTTATTTTTATTTACAATAAAGTCAACAAAACAGACTACGGGATAACATAGGGGAAGCACGAGATATTAAAGTGGCACCCTCAAATAAACACGGTAAAACCCCCTCCCAGACAGGTGTCCAAATGAACACCCACAAAAATACAGGACCGAAGGATGCCACCGTTAAACTGATGTAATATAATCTAGACAGGGGAATAACTGTGTCTAAATGCACAAACTATATGTATACCCAAGGGTGTCTAAACTTATCTCAAGTCCCCCTATGCAACCCAAAATCATTAACAACACATACAAAATATAACATGGAGTAACGTACTCACAAGCCTGCAACTCAGCAAGGCAAGGGCCAGGGCAAGAAGGCAAGGTAAAAGGCAAGGGCTAAACTGACAACTGAAAAGGCTTTAAATAAGGGCAGGAGGGATGATTGGGGAATTAATTACAGCTGTGTTTGGCCTGGGCAGGGCTCTGTCACAGGGGTGGAGCCAGAGCTGGAGATAAAACACCTCCTACTGGTGTGTCCAGGCTGCCAGCCGTAACACCTCCCCCCTCAAGAGTCAACCTGTTGACGAAACCGAACCACCAACCTGCCCCAATCAATCAATACACTCCTGTTAAAACTCTCCTAAACTTGAGATAGGGCATTGTCCGGTGGGCGTCCGCGCCAGCCGATGACAAGGCGTGGCCGGTCTGGCGGGCGTCCGCGCCGGCCGGTGATGAGCCGTGGCCGATCTGGTGGGCGTCCATGCCAGCCAGAAACGAGACGAGGAAGAGGTCGGTCCGGCGGGCGTCCGCGCCAGCCGAGGACAAGGCGTGGCCGGTCTGGCGGGCGTCCGCGCCGGCCGGTGATGAGCCGTGGCCGATCTGGCGGGCGTCCATGCCAGCCAGAAACGAGACGAGGAAGAGGTCGGTCCGACGGGCGTCCGCGCCAGCCGATGACAATGCGTGGCCGGTCTGGCGGGCGTCCGCGCCGGCCGGTGATGAGCCGTGGCCGATCTGGCGGGCGTCCATGCCAGCCAGAAACGAGACGAGGAAGAGGTCGGTCCGGCGGGCGTCCGCGCCAGCCGATGACAATGCCTGGCCGGTCTGGCGGGCGTCCGTGCCGGCCGGTGATGAGCCGTAGCCGATCTGGCGGGCGTCCATGCCAGCCAGAAACGAGACGAGGAAGTGGTCGGTCCGGAGGGCGTCCGCGCCGGCCGGTGATGAGCGGTGGCCGATCTGGCGGGCGTCCACGCCAGCCGAGGACAAGGCGTGGCCGGTCTGGTGGGCGTCCGCGCCGGTCCTTTAAGTCTTGGCCAAGCCCCCTTCCTTTAGGAGACACTAGAATTTTAGAACGGTCAGGCACCTTACCCTGGTTGTTCGGAGGGTCGCCAACTCCCTCGTCCAGGGGTGCCAGAGCTTTGCCGCTCTTGCAGTCGCCGGCACCATCATCCAGGGGCGCCGGAGCATTGCTACCACTTCTGGGCGGGCAGTCGCTGGCCAGAACGGTGCTTGGCAGAACAGTGCTAGAAAGAACTGTGCCTGGAAGACCGGCCGGCACCGGAAGCCTGGTTAGTGGCTTCGGCACGGGTGCGACTGGCGGCCCCAGGGGCGACAGGAGTACTTTGCGTGGCCTCGGCACCGAAACTTGGGGTGCTTTCTGCAGGCTGATCTCCGCGGCGGACATTTTCTTCTTGCTTTGTTCTTTTTCAAGCCGCTCTTGCTCCAATTTTTTTCTTTCTAAATTTTCCTGCTCCAAAATATTTTCTCTTTCAATCAGTTCTTTTTCTTTTCGCTCTGCTTTCAAGGCCTTTTCTCTTTCTAGTCGATCTTGCTCTAAGGCCTTTTCTCTTTCTAGTCGATCTTGCTCCAAGGCTTTTTCTTTCTCTTGCCTCTTAAATTCCAAAACTCTTTCTTTCTCAAGCCGTTCTTGCTCAAGACGTGCTTTCTCTAGACATGCTTTCTCTAGACGTGCAAGCTCCAAAGCTTTTTCTCTCTCTTGCCTCTTAAATTCCAAAACTCTTTCTTTCTCAAGCCGTTCTTGCTCAAGACGTGCTTTCTCTAGACATGCTTTCTCTAGACGTGCAAGCTCCAAAGCTTTTTCTCTCTCTTGCCTCTTAAATTCCAAAACTCTTTCTTTCTCAAGCCGCTCTTGCTCAAGACGTGCTTTCTCTAGACGTGCAAACTCCAAAGCTTTTTCTCTCTCTTGCCTCTTAAATTCCAAAGCTTTTTCTTTTGCAAGCCATTCTTGAGCTACACGTGCTTTCTCTACACGCTCAAGCTCCAAAGCTTTTTCTTTCTCAAGCCGTTCTTGAGCTACACGTGCTTCCTCTACACGCTCAAGCTCCAAAGCTTTTTCTTTCTCAAGTCGTTCTTGAGCTACACGTGCTTTCTCTACACGCTCAAGCTCCAAAGCTTTTTCTTTTGCATGGCCAAACTCAGCCACGGCCTGTCCAGGCTTCAATCTGCGATTTCCGAACCTTTGGCGGTACGTCTCAGGCACCAGTCCGTAAACGCGCAACACTGCTCTATTTACCTTATCATATACCAACCTGTCTTCTATCGACAGTGCACTCAAAGCTTCGAGGCCTTTCCCTGACAGTTTCCTTTGTAAGACTAGAGCCCAGCCTTCTTCTGGCCATTTATTGGACAGTGCTATCCGTTCAAACGCACCAAACCACGCCTCGACGTTCGTCTCACTGAAAGGCTGTACAAGCGGAAGGCTTTCACTAACTTTAAACCCCCTACTTTCTACCATATTAGTACTCTTTAAGAGTTCAATCTCCCGCCTTTTTAGTTCAATCTCAAACTCCATTTTCTTGAGGGCCAGCTGATGAGCATACTCCCTTTCCCTAGCCTCATATTGCATACGTAATATCTTTAGAGCAATGGGGGCATTTTCCCCAATAGATACAGCACCATATCCCTCTGGTTTTCCTTTTAAACGAGCCCTGGGGTTTATAACTAGAGCCTTTACATTCAAGGTGACACCATCCCTGCCTACCTCATCTTTCTCCATCCTGCCTTCACCGGCCTACTGCACATGCAGTCCGTACCACCAATGACCAAACTGCTGCTGTGATAACAGATCTTAATGATATCCCGGACGAGCCCCCACTTGTTACGACTCCCCCTGGGGTATGATATACCAGGGAGTCGCAACTATCACAGCAGACAGGTTCGGTCAAAGATGAGTTCGGACACACATTGCAAGTAGCCTTCAGTTATTTTTATTTACAATAAAGTCAACAAAACAGACTACGGGATAACATAGGGGAAGCACGAGATATTAAAGTGGCACCCTCAAATAAACACGGTAAAACCCCCTCCCAGACAGGTGTCCAAATGAACACCCACAAAAATACAGGACCGAAGGATGCCACCGTTAAACTGATGTAATATAATCTAGACAGGGGAATAACTGTGTCTAAATGCACAAACTATATGTATACCCAAGGGTGTCTAAACTTATCTCAAGTCCCCCTATGCAACCCAAAATCATTAACAACACATACAAAATATAACATGGAGTAACGTACTCACAAGCCTGCAACTCAGCAAGGCAAGGGCCAGGGCAAGAAGGCAAGGTAAAAGGCAAGGGCTAAACTGACAACTGAAAAGGCTTTAAATAAGGGCAGGAGGGATGATTGGGGAATTAATTACAGCTGTGTTTGGCCTGGGCAGGGCTCTGTCACAGGGGTGGAGCCAGAGCTGGAGATAAAACACCTCCTACTGGTGTGTCCAGGCTGCCAGCCGTAACAATAACCCTAACACAAACCATAACCCCAACCCCTAACAATAACTCTAACCCAAACCATAACCATAACCCTAACAGTAACCATAACCCAAACCATAACCCCTAACAATAACCCTAACCCAAACCATAACCCCAACCAAAAACAATAACCCTAACCCAACCCATAACCATAACCATAACCCAAAACATAACCCCTAGCAATAACCCTAACCCAAACCATAACCCCAACCCCTAACAATAACCCTAACCCAAACCATAACCCCAACCCCTAACAATAACCCTAACCCAAACCATAACCCCAACCATAACCAAAACCCAAACCATAACCCCTTATCCCTTACAATATTCCTAACCCAAACCATAACCCCAACCCCTAACAATAACCCTAACCTAAACCATAACCCCAACCATAACCAGATTCCCAACCATAAACATAACCCAAACCATAACCATAACCCCAACCATAACCATAACCCAAACCATAACCATAACCCCAACCATAACCATAACCCAAACCATAACCCCTAGCAATAACCCCAACCAAAACCATAACCCCAACCCCTAACAATAACGCTAACCCAAACCATAACCCAAACCATAACCCAAACCATAACCCAAACCATAACCCCAACCCCTAACAATAACCCTAACCTAAACCATAACCATAACCCTAACCCAAACCATAACCCCAACCATAACCAGATTCCCAACCATAAACATAACCCGAACCAAAACCATATTCCCAACCATAGCCATAACCCCAACCATAGCCATAACCCCAACCATAACCCCAACCCTAACCATAACCCTAACCATAACCCCAACCATAACTCCAATCATAACCCAAACCATAACCCCAACCATAACCCCAACCATAACCCAAACCATAACCCCAACCCCTAACAATAACCCTAACCCAAACCATAACCCCTAACCCCTAACAATATCCCTAACCCAAACCATAACCCCTAATAATAACCCTAACCCAAACCATAAACCCCAACCCCTAACAATAACCCTAACCTAAACCATAACCCCAACCATTACCATAACCCCAACCATTACCATAACCCAAATCATAACCCCTAACCCCTAACAATAACCCTAACCCAAACCATAACCCCAACCCCTAACAATAACCCTAACCCAAAACCTAACCCAAAACCTAACCCAAAACCTAACCCAAAACCTAACCCAAAACCTAACCCAAAACCTAACCCAAACCATAACCATAACCCCAACCATAACCATAACCCAAACCATAACCCCTAACAATAACCCTAACCCAAACCATAACCCCAACCCCTAACAATAACCCTAACCTAAACCATAACCCCAACCATAACCATAACCCAAAACATAACCCCTAACTCCTAACAATAACCCTAAACCAAACCATAACCCCAACCCCTAACAATAACCCTAACCCAAACCATAACCCCAACCATAAACAAAACCCAAACCATAACCCCAACCATAAACAAAACCCAAACCATAACCCCAACCATAAACAAAACCCAAACCATAACCCCAACCATAACCTTAACCATAACCGTAAACCAAACCATAACCCCTTAACCCTAACAATAATCCTAACAAAAACTATTACCCCAACCCCTAACAAAAACCCTAACCCAAACCATTATCCCATCCATAACCATAACCCCAACAATAACCATAACCCAAACCATAACCCCTAACCACTAAAAATAACGCTAACCCAAACCATAACCCCAACCATAACCTTAACCATAACCGTAAACCAAACCATAACCCCTAAACCCTAACAATAACCCTAACACAAACCATAACCCCAACCCCTAACAATAACTCTAACCCAAACCATAACCATAACCCTAACAGTAACCATAACCCAAACCATAACCCCTAACAATAACCCTAACCCAAACCATAACCCCAACCAAAAACAATAACCCTAACCCAACCCATAACCATAACCATAACCCAAAACATAACCCCTAGCAATAACCCTAACCCAAACCATAACCCCAACCCCTAACAATAACCCTAACCCAAACCATAACCCCAACCCCTAACAATAACCTTAACCCGAACCATAACCCCAACCATAACCAAAACCCAAACCATAACCCCTTATCCCTTACAATATTCCTAACCCAAACCATAACCCCAACCCCAAACAATAACCCTAACCTAAACCATAACCCCAACCATAACCAGATTCCCAACCATAAACATAACCCAAACCATAACCATAACCCCAACCATAACCATAACCCAAACCATAACCATAACCCCAACCATAACCATAACCCAGACCATAACCCCTAACAATAACCCTAACCCAAACCATAACCCTAACCCAAACCATAACCCTAACCCAAACCATAACCCCAACCCCTAACAATAACCCTAACCTAAACCATAACCCCAACCATAACCATAACCATAACCCAAAACATAACCCCTAACTCCCAACATTAACCCTAAACCAAACCATAACTCCAACCCCTAACAATAACCCTAACCCAAACCATAACCCCAACCATAACCAAAACCCAAACCATAACCCCTAATCCCTTAAGATAACCCTAACCCAAACCATAACCCCAACCCCATACAATAACCCTAACCTAAACCATAACCCCAACCATAACCCAAACCATAACCCCTAACTTCTAACAATAACCCTAACCCAAACCCCTAACAAGAACCCTAACCCAAACCATAATCCCATCCATAGACATAACCCAAACCATAACCCGAACCCAAACCATAACCCAAACCATAACCCAAACCATAACCCTAACCCAAACCATAACCCTAACCCACACCATAACCCCAACCATAACCAGATTCCCAACCATAACCAGATTCCCAACCATAACCATAACCCCAACCAAAACCATATTCCCAACCATAGCCATAACCCCAACCATAACCCCAACCATAACCATAACCATAACCCCAACCATAACCCCAACCATAACCCCAACCATAACCTCAACCATAACCCAAACCATAACCCCTAACCCAAAACAATATCCCTAACCCAAACCATAACCCCTTACAATAACCCTAACCCAAACCATAACCCCAACCATAACCATAACCCAAACTATAACCATAACCATAACCCAAACCATAACACCCAACCCCAAACAATAACCCTAACCCAAACCATAATCCCATCCATAACCATAACCCCAACAATAACCATAACCCAAACCATAACCCCTAAATCCTAAAAATAACGCTAACCCAAACCATAACCCCAACCATAACCCCAACCATAACCTTAACCATAACCGTAAACCAAACCATAACGCCTAAACCCTAACAATAACCCTAACACAAACTATTACCCAAACCCCTAACAATAACCCTAACCCAAACCATAATCCCATCCATAACAGTAACCCCAACAATAACCATAACCCAAACCATAACCCCTAACCCCTAAAAATAACGCTAACCCAAACCATAACCCCAACCATAACCTTAACCATAACCGTAAACCAAACCATAACCCCTAAACCCTAACAATAACCCTAACACAAACTATTACCCCAACCCCTAACAATAACCCTAATCCAAACCATTATCCCATCCATAACCATAACCCCAACAATAACCATAACCCAAACCATAACCCTCAACCCCTAAAAATAACACTAACCCAAACCATAACCCCAACCATAACCTTAACAATAACCATAAACCAAACCATAACCCCTAAACCCTAACAATAACCCTAACACAAACTATTACCCCAACGCCTAACAATAACCCTAACCCAAACCATAACCCCAACGCCAAACAATAACCTTAACCCAAACCATAACCCCAACCCCTAACAATAAACCTAACCTAAACCATAACCCTAACCATAATCCCAACCTTAACCCAAACCATAACCCCAACCCCGAACAATAAACCTAACCTAAACCATAACCCTAACCATAACCCCAACCATAACCATAAACCAAACCATCACCATAACCCAAACCATCACATAACCCCTAACAATAACCCTAACCCTAACCCAAACCATAACCCCAACCCCTAACAATAACTCTAACCCAAACCATAACCATAACAGTAACCATAACCCAAACCATAACCCCTAACAATAACCCTAACCCAAACCATAACCCCAACCACAAACAATAACCTAACCCAACCCATAACAATAACCATAACCCAAAACATAACCCCTAGCAATAACCCTAACCCAAACCATAACCCCAACCCCTAACAATAACCCTAACCCAAACCATAACCCCAACCCCTAACAATAACCCTAACCCGAACCATAACCCCAACCATAACCAAAACCCAAACCATAACCCCTTATCCCTTACAATATTCCTAACCCAAACCACAACCCCAACCCCTAACAATAACCCTAACCTAAATCATAACCCCAACCATAACCAGATTCCCGACCATCAACATAACCCCAACCAAAACCATATTCCCAACCATAGCCATAACCCCAACCCCAACCCTAACCATAACCCTAACCATAACCCTAACCATAACCCCAACCATAACTCCAACCATAACCCCAACCATAACCCCAACCATAACCCCAACCATAACCCAAACCATAACCCCAACCCCTAACAATAACCCTAACCCAAACCATAACCCCAACCATAAACAAAACCCAAACCATAACCCCTAATCCCTTAAAATAACCCTAACCCAAACCATAACCCCAACCCCTAACAATAACCCTAACCTAAACCATAACCCCAACCATAACCCAAACCATAACCCCTAACTTCTAACAATAACCCTAACCAAAACCCCTAACAAAAACCCTAACCCAAACCATAATCCCATCCATAGCCATAACCCCAACCATAACCATTACCCAAACCATAACCCCAAACCCCTAACAATAACCCTAACCCAAACCATAACCCGAACCCAAACCATAACCCAAACCATAACCCAAACCATAACCCAAACCCAAACCATAACCATAACCCTAACCCAAACCATAACCCTAACCCAAACCATAACCCCAACCATAACCAGATTCCCAACCATAACCATAACCCCAACCAAAACCATATTCCCAACCATAGTCATAACCCCAACCATAACCCCAACCATATTCCCAACCATAACCCCAAACATAACCCCAACCATAACCATAACCCTAACCATAACACCAACCATAACCTTAACCATAACCGTAAACCAAACCATAACGCCTAAACCCTAACAATAACCCTAACACAAACTATTACCCCAACCCCTAACAATAACCCTAACCCAAACCATAATCCCATCCATAACAGTAACCCTAACAATAACCATAACCCAAACCATAACCCCTAACCCCTAAAAATAACGCTAACCCTAACCATAACACCAACCATAACCTTAACCATAACCGTAAACCAAACCATAACCCCTAAACCCTAACAATAACCCTAACACAAACTATTACCCCAACCCCTAACAATAACCCTAACCCAAACCATTATCCCATCCATAACCATAACCCCAACAATAACCATAACCCAAACCATAACCCCTAACCCCTAAAAATAACACTAACCCAAACCATAACCCCAACCATAACCTTAACAATAACCATAAACCAAACCATAACCCCTAAACCCTAACAATAACCCTAACACAAACTATTACCCCAACGCCTAACAATAACCCTAACCCAAACCATAACCCCAACGCCAAACAATAACCTTAACCCAAACCATAACCCCAACCCCTAACAATAAACCTAACCTAAACCATAACCCTAACCATAACCCCAACCTTAACCCAAACCATAACCCCAACCCCCGAACAATAAACCTAACCTAAACCATAACCCTAACCATAACCCCAACCATAACCAGATTCCCAACCATAACCATAACCCCAACCAAAACCATATTCCCAACCATAGCCATAACTCCAACCATATCCCCAACCATAACCATAACCCTAACCGATAACCCCAACCATAACCCCAACCATAATCTTAACCATAAACCAAACCATAACCCCTTATCCCTTACAATAACCCTAACCCAAACCATAACCCGTACCCCTAACAATAACCCTAACCTAAACCATAACCCCAACCATAACCCAAACCATAACCCCTAACAATAACCCTAACCCAAACCCCTAACAAGAACCCTAACCCAAACCATAACCCCTTATCCCTTACAATAACCCTAACCCAAACCATAACCCCAACCCCTAACAATAACCCTAACCTAAACCATAACCCCAACCATAACATAACCCAAACCATAACCCCTAACCCCTAACAATAACCCTAACCCAAACCCCTAACAAGAACCCTAACCCAAACCATAACCCCTTATCCCTTACAATAACCCTAACCCAAACCATAACCCCTAACCCCTAACAATAACCCTAACCCAAACCCCTAACAAGAACCCTAACCCAACCCATAATCCCATCCATAGCCATAACCCAAACCATAACCATAACCCAAACCATAACCCCCAACCCCTAACAATAACCCTAACCCAAACCATAACCCGAACCCAAACCATAACCCAAACAATAACCCTAACCCAAACTATTACCCCAACGCCTAACAATAACCCTAACCCAAACCATAACCCCAACGCCAAACAATAACCTTAACCCAAACCATAACCCCAACCCCTAACAATAAACCTAACCTAAACCATAACCCCTAACCCCTAACAATATCCCTAACCCAAACCATAACACCTAACAATAACCCTAACCCAAACCATAACCATAACCGTAAACCAAACCATAACGCCTAAACCCTAACAATAACCCTAACACAAACTATTACCCAAACCCCTAACAATAACCCTAACCCAAACCATTATCCCATCCATAACCATAACCCCAACAATAACCATAACCCAAACCATAACCCCTAACCCCTAAAAATAACACTAACCCAAACCATAACCCCAACCATAACCTTAACAATAACCATAAACCAAACCATAACCCCTAAACCCTAACAATAACCCTAACACAAACTATTACCCCAACGCCTAACAATAACCCTAACCCAAACCATAACCCCAACGCCAAACAATAACCTTAACCCAAACCATAACCCCAACCCCTAACAATAAACCTAACCTAAACCATAACCCTAACCATAACCCCAACCATAACCTTAACAATAACCATAAACCAAACCATAACCCCTAAACCCTAACAATAACCCTAACACAAACTATTACCCCAACGCCTAACAATAACCCTAACCCAAACCATAACCCCAACGCCAAACAATAACCTTAACCCAAACCATAACCCCAACCCCTAACAATAAACCTAACCTAAACCATAACCCTAACCATAACCCCAACCTTAACCCAAACCATAACCCCAACCCCGAACAATAAACCTAACCTAAACCATAACCCTAACCATAAACCCAACCATAACCATAAACCAAACCATCACCATAACCCAAACCATCACCATAACCCCTAACAATAACCCTAACCATCACCATAACCCCTAACAATAACCCTAACCCTAACCCAAACCATAACCCCAACCCCTAACAATAACTCTAACCCAAACCATAACCATAACAGTAACCATAACCCAAACCATAACCCCTAACAATAACCCTAACCCAAACCATAACCCCAACCACAAACAATAACCTAACCCAACCCATAACCCCAACCACAAACAATAACCTAACCCAACCCATAACCCCAACCACAAACAATAACCTAACCCAACCCATAACCATAACCCAAAACATAACCCTTAGCAATAACCCTAACCCAAACCATAACCCCAACCCCTAACAATAACCCTAACCTAAACCATAACCCCAACCATAACCATAACCATAACCCAAAACATAACCCCTAACTCCCAACATTAACCCTAAACCAAACCATAACTCCAACCCCTAACAATAACCCTAACGCAAACCATAACCCCAACCATAACCAAAACCCAAACCATAACGCCTAATCCCTTAAGATAACCCTAACCCAAACCATAACCCCAACCCCTAACAATAACCCTAACCTAAACCATAACCCCAACCATAACCCAAACCATAACCCCTAACTTCTAACAATAACCCTAACCCAAACCCCTAACAAGAACCCTAACCCAAACCATAATCCCATCCATAGCCATAACCCCAACCATAACCATAACCCAAACCATAACCCAAACCATAACCCAAACCATAACCCAAACCATAACCCAAACCATAACCCTAACCCAAACCATACCCCAACCATAACCAGATTCCCAACCATAACCATAACCCACACCAAAACCATATTCCCAACCATAGCCATAACCCCAACCATAACCCCAACCATAACCATAACCATAACCCCAACCATAACCCCAACCATAACCCCAACCATAACCCCAACCCTAACCCAAACCATAACCCCTAACCCAAAACAATATCCCTAACCCAAACCATAACCCCTTACAATAACCCTAACCCAAACCATAACCCCAACCATAACCATAACCCAAACCATAACCATAACCCAAACCATAACACCCAACCCCCAACAATAACCCAAACCATAATCCTATCCATAACCATAACCCCAACAATAACCATAACCCAAACCATAACCCCTAAATCCTAAAAATAACGCTAACCCAAACCATAACCCCAACCATAACCCCAACCATAACCTTAACCATAACCGTAAACCAAACCATAACGCCTAAACCCTAACAATAACCCTAACACAAACTATTACCCCAACCCCTAACAATAACCCTAACCCAAACCATAATCCCATCCATAACAGTAACCCCAACAATAACCATAACCCAAACCATAACCCCTAACAATAACCCTAACCCAAACCATAACCCCAACCAAAAACAATAACCCTAACCCAACCCATAACCATAACCATAACCCAAAACATAACCCCTAGCAATAACCCTAACCCAAACCATAACCCCAACCCCTAACAATAACCCTAACCCAAACCATAACCCCAACCCCTAACAATAACCTTAACCCGAACCATAACCCCAACCATAACCAAAACCCAAACCATAACCCCTTATCCCTTACAATATTCCTAACCCAAACCATAACCCCAACCCCAAACAATAACCCTAACCTAAACCATAACCCCAACCATAACCAGATTCCCAACCATAAACATAACCCAAACCATAACCCTAACCCAAACCATAACCCTAACCCAAACCATAACCCTAACCCAAACCATAACCCCAACCCCTAACAATAACCCTAACCTAAACCATAACCCCAACCATAACCATAACCATAACCCAAAACATAACCCCTAACTCCCAACATTAACCCTAAACCAAACCATAACTCCAACCCCTAACAATAACCCTAACCCAAACCATAACCCCAACCATAACCAAAACCCAAACCATAACCCCTAATCCCTTAAGATAACCCTAACCCAAACCATAACCCCAACCCCATACAATAACCCTAACCTAAACCATAACCCCAACCATAACCCAAACCATAACCCCTAACTTCTAACAATAACCCTAACCCAAACCCCTAACAAGAACCCTAACCCAAACCATAATCCCATCCATAGACATAACCCAAACCATAACCCGAACCCAAACCATAACCCAAACCATAACCCAAACCATAACCCAAACCATAACCCTAACCCAAACCATAACCCAAACCATAACCCTAACCCACACCATAACCCCAACCATAACCAGATTCCCAACCATAACCAGATTCCCAACCATAACCATAACCCCAACCAAAACCATATTCCCAACCATAGCCATAACCCCAACCATAACCCCAACCATAACCATAACCATAACCCCAACCATAACCCCAACCATAACCCCAACCATAACCCCAACCATAACCTCAACCATAACCCAAACCATAACCCCTAACCCAAAACAATATCCCTAACCCAAACCATAACCCCTTACAATAACCCTAACCCAAACCATAACCCCAACCATAACCATAACCCAAACTATAACCATAACCATAACCCAAACCATAACACCCAACCCCCAACAATAACCCTAACCCAAACCATAATCCCATCCATAACCATAACCCCAACAATAACCATAACCCAAACCATAACCCCTAAATCCTAAAAATAACGCTAACCCAAACCATAACCCCAACCATAACCCCAACCATAACCTTAACCATAACCGTAAACCAAACCATAACGCCTAAACCCTAACAATAACCCTAACACAAACTATTACCCAAACCCCTAACAATAACCCTAACCCAAACCATAATCCCATCCATAACAGTAACCCCAACAATAACCATAACCCAAACCATAACCCCTAACCCCTAAAAATAACGCTAACCCAAACCATAACCCCAACCATAACCTTAACCATAACCGTAAACCAAACCATAACCCCTAAACCCTAACAATAACCCTAACACAAACTATTACCCCAACCCCTAACAATAACCCTAACCCAAACCATTATCCCATCCATAACCATAACCCCAACAATAACCATAACCCAAACCATAACCCTCAACCCCTAAAAATAACACTAACCCAAACCATAACCCCAACCATAACCTTAACAATAACCATAAACCAAACCATAACCCCTAAACCCTAACAATAACCCTAACACAAACTATTACCCCAACGCCTAACAATAACCCTAACCCAAACCATAACCCCAACGCCAAACAATAACCTTTACCCAAACCATAACCCCAACCCCTAACAATAAACCTAACCTAAACCATAACCCTAACCATAATCCCAACCTTAACCCAAACCATAACCCCAACCCCGAACAATAAACCTAACCTAAACCATAACCCTAACCATAACCCCAACCATAACCATAAACCAAACCATCACCATAACCCAAACCATCACCATAACCCCTAACAATAACCCTAACCCTAACCCAAACCATAACCCCAACCCCTAACAATAACTCTAACCCAAACCATAACCATAACAGTAACCATAACCCAAACCATAACCCCTAACAATAACCCTAACCCAAACCATAACCCCAACCACAAACAATAACCTAACCCAACCCATAACAATAACCATAACCCAAAACATAACCCCTAGCAATAACCCTAACCCAAACCATAACCCCAACCCCTAACAATAACCCTAACCCAAACCATAACCCCAACCCCTAACAATAACCCTAACCCGAACCATAACCCCAACCATAACCAAAACCCAAACCATAACCCCTTATCCCTTACAATATTCCTAACCCAAACCACAACCCCAACCCCTAACAATAACCCTAACCTAAATCATAACCCCAACCATAACCAGATTCCCGACCATCAACATAACCCCAACCAAAACCATATTCCCAACCATAGCCATAACCCCAACCCCAACCCAAACCATAACCCAAACCATTATCCCATCCATAACCATAACCCCAACAATAACCATAACCCAAACCATAACCCCTAACCCCTAAAAATAACACTAACCCAAACCATAACCCCAACCATAACCTTAACAATAACCATAAACCAAACCATAACCCCTAAACCCTAACAATAACCCTAACACAAACTATTACCCCAACGCCTAACAATAACCCTAACCCAAACCATAACCCCAACGCCAAACAATAACCTTAACCCAAACCATAACCCCAACCCCTAACAATAAACCTAACCTAAACCATAACCCTAACCATAACCCCAACCATAACCTTAACAATAACCATAAACCAAACCATAACCCCTAAACCCTAACAATAACCCTAACACAAACTATTACCCCAACGCCTAACAATAACCCTAACCCAAACCATAACCCCAACGCCAAACAATAACCTTAACCCAAACCATAACCCCAACCCCTAACAATAAACCTAACCTAAACCATAACCCTAACCATAACCCCAACCTTAACCCAAACCATAACCCCAACCCCGAACAATAAACCTAACCTAAACCATAACCCTAACCATAAACCCAACCATAACCATAAACCAAACCATCACCATAACCCAAACCATCACCATAACCCCTAACAATAACCCTAACCCTAACCCAAACCATAACCCCAACCCCTAACAATAACTCTAACCCAAACCATAACCATAACAGTAACCATAACCCAAACCATAACCCCTAACAATAACCCTAACCCAAACCATAACCCCAACCACAAACAATAACCTAACCCAACCCATAACCCCAACCACAAACAATAACCTAACCCAACCCATAACCCCAACCACAAACAATAACCTAACCCAACCCATAACCATAACCCAAAACATAACCCTTAGCAATAACCCTAACCCAAACCATAACCCCAACCCCTAACAATAACCCTAACCTAAACCATAACCCCAACCATAACCATAACCATAACCCAAAACATAACCCCTAACTCCCAACATTAACCCTAAACCAAACCATAACTCCAACCCCTAACAATAACCCTAACCCAAACCATAACCCCAACCATAACCAAAACCCAAACCATAACGCCTAATCCCTTAAGATAACCCTAACCCAAACCATAACCCCAACCCCTAACAATAACCCTAACCTAAACCATAACCCCAACCATAACCCAAACCATAACCCCTAACTTCTAACAATAACCCTAACCCAAACCCCTAACAAGAACCCTAACCCAAACCATAATCCCATCCATAGCCATAACCCCAACCATAACCATAACCCAAACCATAACCCAAACCATAACCCAAACCATAACCCAAACCATAACCCAAACCATAACCCTAACCCAAACCATACCCCAACCATAACCAGATTCCCAACCATAACCATAACCCACACCAAAACCATATTCCCAACCATAGCCATAACCCCAACCATAACCCCAACCATAACCATAACCATAACCCCAACCATAACCCCAACCATAACCCCAACCATAACCCCAACCCTAACCCAAACCATAACCCCTAACCCAAAACAATATCCCTAACCCAAACCATAACCCCTTACAATAACCCTAACCCAAACCATAACCCCAACCATAACCATAACCCAAACCATAACCATAACCCAAACCATAACACCCAACCCCCAACAATAACCCAAACCATAATCCTATCCATAACCATAACCCCAACAATAACCATAACCCAAACCATAACCCCTAAATCCTAAAAATAACGCTAACCCAAACCATAACCCCAACCATAACCCCAACCATAACCTTAACCATAACCGTAAACCAAACCATAACGCCTAAACCCTAACAATAACCCTAACACAAACTATTACCCCAACCCCTAACAATAACCCTAACCCAAACCATAATCCCATCCATAACAGTAACCCCAACAATAACCATAACCCAAACCATAACCCCTAACAATAACCCTAACCCAAACCATAACCCCAACCAAAAACAATAACCCTAACCCAACCCATAACCATAACCATAACCCAAAACATAACCCCTAGCAATAACCCTAACCCAAACCATAACCCCAACCCCTAACAATAACCCTAACCCAAACCATAACCCCAACCCCTAACAATAACCTTAACCCGAACCATAACCCCAACCATAACCAAAACCCAAACCATAACCCCTTATCCCTTACAATATTCCTAACCCAAACCATAACCCCAACCCCAAACAATAACCCTAACCTAAACCATAACCCCAACCATAACCAGATTCCCAACCATAAACATAACCCAAACCATAACCCTAACCCAAACCATAACCCTAACCCAAACCATAACCCTAACCCAAACCATAACCCCAACCCCTAACAATAACCCTAACCTAAACCATAACCCCAACCATAACCATAACCATAACCCAAAACATAACCCCTAACTCCCAACATTAACCCTAAACCAAACCATAACTCCAACCCCTAACAATAACCCTAACCCAAACCATAACCCCAACCATAACCAAAACCCAAACCATAACCCCTAATCCCTTAAGATAACCCTAACCCAAACCATAACCCCAACCCCATACAATAACCCTAACCTAAACCATAACCCCAACCATAACCCAAACCATAACCCCTAACTTCTAACAATAACCCTAACCCAAACCCCTAACAAGAACCCTAACCCAAACCATAATCCCATCCATAGACATAACCCAAACCATAACCCGAACCCAAACCATAACCCAAACCATAACCCAAACCATA
Organism: Stigmatopora nigra; assembly: GCF_051989575.1. NCBI lineage: Eukaryota > Metazoa > Chordata > Actinopteri > Syngnathiformes > Syngnathidae > Stigmatopora > Stigmatopora nigra. Next base: position 3,590,852 of record NW_027551603.1, read on the forward strand.
ACCCAAACCATAACCCTAACCCAAACCATAACCCAAACCATAACCCTAACCCACACCATAACCCCAACCATAACCAGATTCCCAACCATAACCAGATTCCCAACCATAACCATAACCCCAACCAAAACCATATTCCCAACCATAGCCATAACCCCAACCATAACCCCAACCATAACCATAACCATAACCCCAACCATAACCCCAACCATAACCCCAACCATAACCTCAACCATAACCCAAACCATAACCCCTAACCCAAAACAATATCCCTAACCCAAACCATAACCCCTTACAATAACCCTAACCCAAACCATAACCCCAACCATAACCATAACCCAAACTATAACCATAACCATAACCCAAACCATAACACCCAACCCCCAACAATAACCCTAACCCAAACCATAATCCCATCCATAACCATAACCCCAACAATAACCATAACCCAAACCATAACCCCTAAATCCTAAAAATAACGCTAACCCAAACCATAACCCCAACCATAACCCCAACCATAACCTTAACCATAACCGTAAACCAAACCATAACGCCTAAACCCTAACAATAACCCTAACACAAACTATTACCCAAACCCCTAACAATAACCCTAACCCAAACCATAATCCCATCCATAACAGTAACCCCAACAATAACCATAACCCAAACCATAACCCCTAACCCCTAAAAATAACGCTAACCCAAACCATAACCCCAACCATAACCTTAACCATAACCGTAAACCAAACCATAACCCCTAAACCCTAACAATAACCCTAACACAAACTATTACCCCAACCCCTAACAATAACCCTAACCCAAACCATTATCCCATCCATAACCATAACCCCAACAATAACCATAACCCAAACCATAACCCTCAACCCCTAAAAATAACACTAACCCAAACCATAACCCCAACCATAACCTTAACAATAACCATAAACCAAACCATAACCCCTAAACCCTAACAATAACCCTAACACAAACTATTACCCCAACGCCTAACAATAACCCTAACCCAAACCATAACCCCAACGCCAAACAATAACCTTAACCCAAACCATAACCCCAACCCCTAACAATAAACCTAACCTAAACCATAACCCTAACCATAATCCCAACCTTAACCCAAACCATAACCCCAACCCCGAACAATAAACCTAACCTAAACCATAACCCTAACCATAACCCCAACCATAACCATAAACCAAACCATCACCATAACCCAAACCATCACCATAACCCCTAACAATAACCCTAACCCTAACCCAAACCATAACCCCAACCCCTAACAATAACTCTAACCCAAACCATAACCATAACAGTAACCATAACCCAAACCATAACCCCTAACAATAACCCTAACCCAAACCATAACCCCAACCACAAACAATAACCTAACCCAACCCATAACAATAACCATAACCCAAAACATAACCCCTAGCAATAACCCTAACCCAAACCATAACCCCAACCCCTAACAATAACCCTAACCCAAACCATAACCCCAACCCCTAACAATAACCCTAACCCGAACCATAACCCCAACCATAACCAAAACCCAAACCATAACCCCTTATCCCTTACAATATTCCTAACCCAAACCACAACCCCAACCCCTAACAATAACCCTAACCTAAATCATAACCCCAACCATAACCAGATTCCCGACCATCAACATAACCCCAACCAAAACCATATTCCCAACCATAGCCATAACCCCAACCCCAACCCAAACCATAACCCAAACCATTATCCCATCCATAACCATAACCCCAACAATAACCATAACCCAAACCATAACCCCTAACCCCTAAAAATAACACTAACCCAAACCATAACCCCAACCATAACCTTAACAATAACCATAAACCAAACCATAACCCCTAAACCCTAACAATAACCCTAACACAAACTATTACCCCAACGCCTAACAATAACCCTAACCCAAACCATAACCCCAACGCCAAACAATAACCTTAACCCAAACCATAACCCCAACCCCTAACAATAAACCTAACCTAAACCATAACCCTAACCATAACCCCAACCATAACCTTAACAATAACCATAAACCAAACCATAACCCCTAAACCCTAACAATAACCCTAACACAAACTATTACCCCAACGCCTAACAATAACCCTAACCCAAACCATAACCCCAACGCCAAACAATAACCTTAACCCAAACCATAACCCCAACCCCTAACAATAAACCTAACCTAAACCATAACCCTAACCATAACCCCAACCTTAACCCAAACCATAACCCCAACCCCGAACAATAAACCTAACCTAAACCATAACCCTAACCATAAACCCAACCATAACCATAAACCAAACCATCACCATAACCCAAACCATCACCATAACCCCTAACAATAACCCTAACCCTAACCCAAACCATAACCCCAACCCCTAACAATAACTCTAACCCAAACCATAACCATAACAGTAACCATAACCCAAACCATAACCCCTAACAATAACCCTAACCCAAACCATAACCCCAACCACAAACAATAACCTAACCCAACCCATAACCCCAACCACAAACAATAACCTAACCCAACCCATAACCCCAACCACAAACAATAACCTAACCCAACCCATAACCATAACCCAAAACATAACCCTTAGCAATAACCCTAACCCAAACCATAACCCCAACCCCTAACAATAACCCTAACCTAAACCATAACCCCAACCATAACCATAACCATAACCCAAAACATAACCCCTAACTCCCAACATTAACCCTAAACCAAACCATAACTCCAACCCCTAACAATAACCCTAACCCAAACCATAACCCCAACCATAACCAAAACCCAAACCATAACGCCTAATCCCTTAAGATAACCCTAACCCAAACCATAACCCCAACCCCTAACAATAACCCTAACCTAAACCATAACCCCAACCATAACCCAAACCATAACCCCTAACTTCTAACAATAACCCTAACCCAAACCCCTAACAAGAACCCTAACCCAAACCATAATCCCATCCATAGCCATAACCCCAACCATAACCATAACCCAAACCATAACCCAAACCATAACCCAAACCATAACCCAAACCATAACCCAAACCATAACCCAAACCATAACCCAAACCATAACCCTAACCCAAACCATACCCCAACCATAACCAGATTCCCAACCATAACCATAACCCACACCAAAACCATATTCCCAACCATAGCCATAACCCCAACCATAACCCCAACCATAACCATAACCATAACCCCAACCATAACCCCAACCATAACCCCAACCATAACCCCAACCCTAACCCAAACCATAACCCCTAACCCAAAACAATATCCCTAACCCAAACCATAACCCCTTACAATAACCCTAACCCAAACCATAACCCCAACCATAACCATAACCCAAACCATAACCATAACCCAAACCATAACACCCAACCCCCAACAATAACCCAAACCATAATCCTATCCATAACCATAACCCCAACAATAACCATAACCCAAACCATAACCCCTAAATCCTAAAAATAACGCTAACCCAAACCATAACCCCAACCATAACCCCAACCATAACCTTAACCATAACCGTAAACCAAACCATAACGCCTAAACCCTAACAATAACCCTAACACAAACTATTACCCCAACCCCTAACAATAACCCTAACCCAAACCATAATCCCATCCATAACAGTAACCCCAACAATAACCATAACCCAAACCATAACCCCTAACAATAACCCTAACCCAAACCATAACCCCAACCAAAAACAATAACCCTAACCCAACCCATAACCATAACCATAACCCAAAACATAACCCCTAGCAATAACCCTAACCCAAACCATAACCCCAACCCCTAACAATAACCCTAACCCAAACCATAACCCCAACCCCTAACAATAACCTTAACCCGAACCATAACCCCAACCATAACCAAAACCCAAACCATAACCCCTTATCCCTTACAATATTCCTAACCCAAACCATAACCCCAACCCCAAACAATAACCCTAACCTAAACCATAACCCCAACCATAACCAGATTCCCAACCATAAACATAACCCAAACCATAACCCTAACCCAAACCATAACCCTAACCCAAACCATAACCCTAACCCAAACCATAACCCCAACCCCTAACAATAACCCTAACCTAAACCATAACCCCAACCATAACCATAACCATAACCCAAAACATAACCCCTAACTCCCAACATTAACCCTAAACCAAACCATAACTCCAACCCCTAACAATAACCCTAACCCAAACCATAACCCCAACCATAACCAAAACCCAAACCATAACCCCTAATCCCTTAAGATAACCCTAACCCAAACCATAACCCCAACCCCATACAATAACCCTAACCTAAACCATAACCCCAACCATAACCCAAACCATAACCCCTAACTTCTAACAATAACCCTAACCCAAACCCCTAACAAGAACCCTAACCCAAACCATAATCCCATCCATAGACATAACCCAAACCATAACCCGAACCCAAACCATAACCCAAACCATAACCCAAACCATAACCCTAACCCAAACCATAACCCAAACCATAACCCTAACCCACACCATAACCCCAACCATAACCAGATTCCCAACCATAACCAGATTCCCAACCATAACCATAACCCCAACCAAAACCATATTCCCAACCATAGCCATAACCCCAACCATAACCCCAACCATAACCATAACCATAACCCCAACCATAACCCCAACCATAACCCCAACCATAACCTCAACCATAACCCAAACCATAACCCCTAACCCAAAACAATATCCCTAACCCAAACCATAACCCCTTACAATAACCCTAACCCAAACCATAACCCCAACCATAACCATAACCCAAACTATAACCATAACCATAACCCAAACCATAACACCCAACCCCCAACAATAACCCTAACCCAAACCATAATCCCATCCATAACCATAACCCCAACAATAACCATAACCCAAACCATAACCCCTAAATCCTAAAAATAACGCTAACCCAAACCATAACCCCAACCATAACCCCAACCATAACCTTAACCATAACCGTAAACCAAACCATAACGCCTAAACCCTAACAATAACCCTAACACAAACTATTACCCAAACCCCTAACAATAACCCTAACCCAAACCATAATCCCATCCATAACAGTAACCCCAACAATAACCATAACCCAAACCATAACCCCTAACCCCTAAAAATAACGCTAACCCAAACCATAACCCCAACCATAACCTTAACCATAACCGTAAACCAAACCATAACCCCTAAACCCTAACAATAACCCTAACACAAACTATTACCCCAACCCCTAACAATAACCCTAACCCAAACCATTATCCCATCCATAACCATAACCCCAACAATAACCATAACCCAAACCATAACCCTCAACCCCTAAAAATAACACTAACCCAAACCATAACCCCAACCATAACCTTAACAATAACCATAAACCAAACCATAACCCCTAAACCCTAACAATAACCCTAACACAAACTATTACCCCAACGCCTAACAATAACCCTAACCCAAACCATAACCCCAACGCCAAACAATAACCTTAACCCAAACCATAACCCCAACCCCTAACAATAAACCTAACCTAAACCATAACCCTAACCATAATCCCAACCTTAACCCAAACCATAACCCCAACCCCGAACAATAAACCTAACCTAAACCATAACCCTAACCATAACCCCAACCATAACCATAAACCAAACCATCACCATAACCCAAACCATCACCATAACCCCTAACAATAACCCTAACCCTAACCCAAACCATAACCCCAACCCCTAACAATAACTCTAACCCAAACCATAACCATAACAGTAACCATAACCCAAACCATAACCCCTAACAATAACCCTAACCCAAACCATAACCCCAACCACAAACAATAACCTAACCCAACCCATAACAATAACCATAACCCAAAACATAACCCCTAGCAATAACCCTAACCCAAACCATAACCCCAACCCCTAACAATAACCCTAACCCAAACCATAACCCCAACCCCTAACAATAACCCTAACCCGAACCATAACCCCAACCATAACCAAAACCCAAACCATAACCCCTTATCCCTTGCAATATTCCTAACCCAAACCACAACCCCAACCCCTAACAATAACCCTAACCTAAATCATAACCCCAACCATAACCAGATTCCCGACCATCAACATAACCCCAACCAAAACCATATTCCCAACCATAGCCATAACCCCAACCCCAACCCAAACCATAACCCAAACCATAACCCAAACCATAACCCAAACCATAACCCTAACCCAAACCATACCCCAACCATAACCAGATTCCCAACCATAACCATAACCCACACCAAAACCATATTCCCAACCATAGCCATAACCCCAACCATAACCCCAACCATAACCATAACCATAACCCCAACCATAACCCCAACCATAACCCCAACCATAACCCCAACCCTAACCCAAACCATAACCCCTAACCCAAAACAATATCCCTAACCCAAACCATAACCCCTTACAATAACCCTAACCCAAACCATAACCCCAACCATAACCATAACCCAAACCATAACCATAACCCAAACCATAACACCCAACCCCCAACAATAACCCAAACCATAATCCTATCCATAACCATAACCCCAACAATAACCATAACCCAAACCATAACCCCTAAATCCTAAAAATAACGCTAACCCAAACCATAACCCCAACCATAACCCCAACCATAACCTTAACCATAACCGTAAACCAAACCATAACGCCTAAACCCTAACAATAACCCTAACACAAACTATTACCCCAACCCCTAACAATAACCCTAACCCAAACCATAATCCCATCCATAACAGTAACCCCAACAATAACCATAACCCAAACCATAACCCCTAACCCCTAAAAATAACGCTAACCCAAACCATAACCCCAACCATAACCTTAACCATAACCGTAAACCAAAGCATAACCCCTAAACCCTAACAATAACCCTAACACAAACTATTACCCCAACCCCTAACAATAACCCTAACCCAAACCATTATCCCATCCATAACCATAACCCCAACAATAACCATAACCCAAACCATAACCCCTAACCCCTAAAAATAACACTAACCCAAACCATAACCCCAACCATAACCTTAACAATAACCATAAACCAAACCATAACCCCTAAACCCTAACAATAACCCTAACACAAACTATTACCCCAACGCCTAACAATAACCCTAACCCAAACCATAACCCCAACGCCAAACAATAACCTTAACCCAAACCATTACCCCAACCCCTAACAATAAACCCAACCTAAACCATAACCCTAACCATAACCCCAACCTTAACCCAAACCATAACCCCAACCATAACCTTAACAATAACCATAAACCAAACCATAACCCCTAAACCCTAACAATAACCCTAACACAAACTATTACCCCAATGCCTAACAATAACCCTAACCCAAACCATAACCCCAACGCCAAACAATAACCTTAACCCAAACCATAACCCCAACCCCTAACAATAAACCTAACCTAAACCATAACCCTAACCATAACCCCAACCTTAACCCAAACCATAACCCCAACCCCGAACAATAAACCTAACCTAAACCATAACCCTAACCATAACCCCAACCATAACCAGATTCCCAACCATAACCATAACCCCAACCAAAACCATATTCCCAACCATAGCCATAACTCCAACCATATCCCCAACCATAACCATAACCCTAACCGATAACCCCAACCATAATCTTAACCATAAACCAAACCATAACCCCTTATCCCTTACAATAACCCTAACCCAAACCATAACCCCAACCCCTAACAATAACCCTAACCTAAACCATAACCCCAACCATAACATAACCCAAACCATAACCCCTAACCCCTAACCCAAACCATAACCCCAACCCCTAACAATAACCCTAACCTAAACCATAACCCCAACCATAACATAACCCAAACCATAACCCCTAACCCCTAACAATAACCCTAACCCAAACCCCTAACAAGAACCCTAACCCAAACCATAACCCCTTATCCCTTACAATAACCCTAACCGAAACCATAACCCCTAACCCCTAACAATAACCCTAACCCAAACCCCTAACAAGAACCCTAACCCAACCCATAATCCCATCCATAGCCATAACCCAAACCATAACCATAACCCAAACCATAACCATAACCCAAACCATAACCCCCAACCCCTAACAATAACCCTAACCCAAACCATAACCCGAACCCAAACCATAACCCAAACAATAACCCTAACCCAAACCATAACCCTAACCCAAACCATAACCCTAACCCAAACCATAACCCCAACCATAACCATAACCCAAACCATAACCCCCAAACCATAACCTCCAACCCCTAACAATAACCCTAACCCAAACCATAACCCGAACCCAAACCATAACCCAAACCATAACCCAAACCATAACCCAAACCATAACCCAAACCATAACCCAAACCATAACCCAAACCATAACCAAACCATAACCATAACCCAAACCATAACCCCTAACCCCTAACAATAACCCTAACCCAAACCCCTAACAAGAACCCTAACCCAAACCATAATCCCATCCATACCCATAACCCCAACCATAACCCAAACCATAACCCCCAACCCCTAACAATAACCCTAACCAAAACCATAACCCGAACCCAAACCATAACCCAAACAATAACCCTAACCCAAACCATAACCCCAACCATAACCATAACCCAAACCATAACCCCCAACCCCTAACAATAACCCTAACCCAAACCATAACCCTAACCCAAACCATAACCATAACCCCAACCCCTAACAATAACCCTAACCCCTACCATAACCATAACCCCTAACAATAACCCTAACCCAAACCATAACCCCAACCCCTAACAAAACCCTAACCTAAACCATAACCCCAACCATAATCATAACCCAAACCATAACCATAACCCAAAACATAACCCCTAACCCCTAACAATACCCCTTAACCAAACCATAACCCCAACCCCTAACAATAACCCTAACCCTAACCCCTAACAAGAACCCTAACCCAAACCATAACCCCTTATCCCTTACAATAACCCTAACCCAAACCATAACCCCAACCCCTAACAATAACCCTAACCTAAACCATAACCCCAACCATAACATAACCCAAACCATAACCCCTAACCCCTAACAATAACCCTAACCCAAACCCCTAACAAGAACCCTAACCCAAACCATAACCCCTTATCCCTTACAATAACCATAACCCAAACCATAACCCCTAACCCCTAACAATAACCCTAACCCAAACCCCTAACAAGAACCCTAACCCAACCCATAATCCCATCCATAGCCATAACCCAAACCATAACCATAACCCAAACCATAACCCCCAACCCCTAACAATAACCCTAACCCAAACCATAACCCGAACCCAAACCATAACCCAAACAATAACCCTAACCATAACCCTAACCATAACCCCAACCATAACCATAAACCAAACCATCACCATAACCCAAACCATCACCATAACCCCTAACAATAACCCTAACCCAAACCATAACCTCAACCCCTAACAATAACTCTAACCCAAACCATAACCATAACCCTAACAGTAACCATAACCCAAACCATAACCCCTAACAATAACCCTAACCCAAACCATAACCCCAACCACAAACAATAACCCTAACCCAACCCATAACCATAACCATAACCCAAAACATAACCCTTAGCAATGACCCTAACCCAAACCATAACCCCAACCCCTAACAATAACCCTAACCCAAACCATAACCCCAACCCCTAACCCCAACCATAACCCCAACCATAACCCCAACCATAACCCCAACCATAACCCCAACCATAACCCCAACACTTACCCAAACCATAACCCCTAACCCCTAACAATATCCCTAACCCAAACCATAACCCCTAACAATAACCCTAACCCAAACCATAACCCCAACCATAACCATAACCCAAACCATAACCATAACCCAAACCATAACCATAACCCAAACCATAACACCCAACCCCCAACAATAACCCTAACCCAAACCATAATTCCATCCATAACCATAACCCCAACCATAACCCCTAACACCTAAAAATAACGCTAACCCAAACCATAACCCCAACCATAACCTTAACCATAACCGTAAACCAAACCATAACCCCTAAACCCTAACAATAACCCTAACACAAACTATTACCCCAACGCCTAACAATAACCCTAACCCAAACCATAACCCCAACGCCAAACAATAACCTTAACCCAAACCATAACCCCAACCACTAACAATAAACCTAACCTCAACCATAACCCTAACCCCAACCATAACCATAAACCAAACCATCACCATAACCCAAACCATCACCATAACCCCTAACAATAACCCGAACCCAAACCATAACCCCAACCCCTAACAATAACTCTAACCCAAACCATAACCATAACCCTAACAGTAACCATAACCCAAACCATAACCCCTAGCAATAACCCTAACCCAAACCATAACCCCAACCCCTAACAATAACCCTAACCCAAACCATAACCCAAACCATAACCCAAACCATAACCCAAACCATAACCCAAACCATAACCCAAACCATAACCCAAACCATAACCCAAACCATAACCCAAACCATAACCCAAACCATAACCCAAACCATAACCCAAACCATAACCCAAACCATAACCCAAACCATAACCCAAACCATAACCCAAACCATAACCCAAACCATAACCCAAACCATAACCCAAACCATAACCCAAACCATAACCCCAACCCCTAACAATAACCCTAACCCTAACCCAAACCATAACCATAACCCAAACCATAACCCCTAACAATAACCCTAACCCAAACCATAACCCCAACCACAAACAATAACCCTAACCCAACCCATAACCATAACCATAACCCAAAACATAACCCCTAGCAATAACCCTAACCAAAACCATAACCCCAACCCCTAACAATAACGCTAACCCAAACCATAACCCAAACCATAACCCAAACCATAACCCAAACCATAACCCCAACCCCTAACAATAACCCTAACCTAAACCATAACCATAACCCTAACCCAAACCATAACCCCAACCATAACCAGATTCCCAACCATAAACATAACCCGAACCAAAACCATATTCCCAACCATAGCCATAACCCCAACCATAACCCCAACCCTAACCATAACCCTAACCATAACCCCAACCATAACTCCAATCATAACCCAAACCATAACCCCAACCATAACCCCAACCATAACCCAAACCATAACCCCAACCCCTAACAATAACCCTAACCCAAACCATAACCCCTAATAATAACCCTAACCCAAACCATAAACCCCAACCCCTAACAATAACCCTAACCTAAACCATAACCCCAACCATTACCATAACCCAAATCATAACCCCTAACCCCTAACAATAACCCTAACCCAAAACCTAACCCAAAACCTAACCCAAAACCTAACCCAAAACCTAACCCAAAACCTAACCCAAAACCTAACCCAAAACCTAACCCAAAACCTAACCCAAAACCTAACCCAAAACCTAACCCAAACCATAACCATAACCCCAACCATAACCATAACCCAAACCATAACCCCTAACAATAACCCTAACCCAAACCATAACCCCAACCCCTAACAATAACCCTAACCTAAACCATAACCCCAACCATAACCATAACCCAAACCATAACCATAACCCAAAACATAACCCCTAACTCCTAACAATAACCCTAAACCAAACCATAACCCCAACCCCTAACAATAACCCTAACCCAAACCATAACCCCAACCATAAACAAAACCCAAACCATAACCCCAACCATAACCTTAACCATAACCGTAAACCAAACCATAACCCCTTAACCCTAACAATAACCCTAACACAAACTATTACCCCAACCCCTAACAATAACCCTAACCCAAACCATAATCCCATCCATAACAGTAACCCCAACAATAACCATAACCGAAACCATAACCCCTAACCCCTAAAAATAACGCTAACCCAAACCATAACCCCAACCATAACCTTAACCATAACCGTAAACCAAATCATAACCCCTAAACCCTAACAATAATCCTAACAAAAACTATTACCCCAACCCCTAACAAAAACCCTAACCCAAACCATTATCCCATCCATAACCATAACCCCAACAATAACCATAACCCAAACCATAACCCCTAACCACTAAAAATAACGCTAACCCAAACCATAACCCCAACCATAACCTTAACCATAACCGTAAACCAAACCATAACCCCTAAACCCTAACAATAACCCTAACACAAACCATAACCCCAACCCCTAACAATAACTCTAACCCAAACCATAACCATAACCCTAACAGTAACCATAACCCAAACCATAACCCCTAACAATAACCCTAACCCAAACCATAACCCCAACCAAAAACAATAACCCTAACCCAACCCATAACCATAACCCAAAACATAACCCCTAGCAATAACCCTAACCCAAACCATAACCCCAACCCCTAACAATAACCCTAACCCAAACCATAACCCCAACCCCTAACAATAACCCTAACCCGAACCATAACCCCAACCATAACCAAAACCCAAACCATAACCCCTTATCCCTTACAATATTCCTAACCCAAACCATAACCCCAACCCCTAACAATAACCCTAACCTAAACCATAACCCCAACCATAACCAGATTCCCAACCATAAACATAACCCAAACCATAACCATAACCCCAACCATAACCATAACCCAAACCATAACCATAACCCCAACCATAACTATAACCCAAACCATAACCCCTAACAATAACCCTAACCCAAACCATAACCCCAACCCCTAACAATAACCCTAACCTAAACCATAACCCCAACCATAACCATAACCATAACCCAAAACATAACCCCTAACTCCCAACATTAACCCTAAACCAAACCATAACTCCAACCCCTAACAATAACCCTAACCCAAACCATAACCCCAACCATAACCAAAACCCAAACCATAACCCCTAATCCCTTAAGATAACCCTAACCCAAACCATAACCCCAACCCCAAACAATAACCCTAACCTAAACCATAACCCCAACCATAACCCAAACCATAACCCCTAACTTCTAACAATAACCCTAACCCAAACCCCTAACAAGAACCCTAACCCAAACCATAATCCCATCCATAGCCATAACCCCAACCATAACCCAAACCATAACCCCTAACTTCTAACAATAACCCTAACCCAAACCCCTAACAAGAACCCTAACCCAAACCATAATCCCATCCATAGCCATAACCCCAACCATAACCATAACCCAAACCATAACCCAAACCATAACCCTAACCCAAACCATAACCCGAACCCAAACCATAACCCAAACCATAACCCAAACCATAACCCTAACCCAAACCATAACCCTAACCCAAACCATAACCCAAACCATAACCCAAACCATAACCCTAACCCAAACCATAACCCTAACCCAAACCATAACCCAAACCATAACCCAAACCATAACCCTAACCCACACCATAACCCCAACCATAACCAGATTCCCAACCATAACCAGATTCCCAACCATAACCATAACCCCAACCAAAACCATATTCCCAACCATAGCCATAACCCCAACCATAACCCCAACCATAACCATAACCATAACCCCAACCATAACCCCAACCATAACCAGATTCCCAACCATAACCAGATTCCCAACCATAACCATAACCCCAACCAAAACCATATTCCCAACCATAGCCATAACCCCAACCATAACCCCAACCATAACCATAACCACAACCCCAACCATAACTCCAACCATAACCTCAACCATAACCCAAACCATAACCCCTAACCCAAAACAATATCCTTAACCCAAACCATAACCCCTTACAATAACCCTAACCCAAACCATAACCCCAACCATAACCATAACCCAAACTATAACCATAACCATAACCCAAACCATAACACCCAACCCCCAACAATAACCCTAACCCAAACCATAATCCCATCCATAACCATAACCCCAACAATAACCATAACCCAAACCATAACCCCTAAATCCTAAAAATAACGCTAACCCAAACCATAACCCCAACCATAACCCCAACCATAACCTTAACCATAACCGTAAACCAAACCATAACGCCTAAACCCTAACAATAACCCTAACAAAAACTATTACCCAAACCCCTAACAATAACCCTAACCCAAACCACAATCCCATCCATAACAGTAACCCCAACAATAACCATAACCCAAACCATAACCCCTAACCCCTAAAAATAACGCTAACCCAAACCATAACCCCAACCATAACCTTAACCATAACCGTAAACCAAACCATAACCCCTAAACCCTAACAATAACCCTAACACAAACTATTACCCCAACCCCTAACAATAACCCTAACCCAAACCATTATCCCATCCATAACCATAACCCCAACAATAACCATAACCCAAACCATAACCCCTAACCCCTAAAAATAACACTAACCCAAACCATAACACCAACCATAACCTTAACAATAACCATAAACCAAACCATAACCCCTAAACCCTAACAATAACCCTAACACAAACTATTACCCCAACGCCTAACAATAACCCTAACCCAAACCATAACCCCAACGCCAAACAATAACCTTAACCCAAACCATAACCCCAACCCCTAACAATAAACCTAACCTAAACCATAACCCTAACCATAACCCCAACCATAACCTTAACAATAATCATAAACCAAACCATAACCCCTAAACCCTAACAATAACCCTAACACAAACTATTACCCCAACGCCTAACAATAACCCTAACCCAAACCATAACCCCAACGCCAAACAATAACCTTAACCCAAACCATAACCCCAACCCCTAACAATAAACCTAACCTAAACCATAACCCTAACCATAACCCCAACCTTAACCCAAACCATAACCCCAACCCCGAACAATAAACCTAACCTAAACCATAACCCTAACCATAAACCCAACCATAACCATAAACCAAACCATCACCATAACCCAAACCATCACCATAACCCCTAACAATAACCCTAACCCTAACCCAAACCATAACCCCAACCCCTAACAATAACTCTAACCCAAACCATAACCATAACAGTAACCATAACCCAAACCATAACCCCTAACAATAACCCTAACCCAAACCATAACCCCAACCACAAACAATAACCTAACCCAACCCATAACCCCAACCACAAACAATAACCTAACCCAACCCATAACCCCAACCACAAACAATAACCTAACCCAACCCGTAACCATAACCCAAAACATAACCCCTAGCAATAACCCTAACCCAAACCATAACCCCAACCCCTAACAATAACCCTAACCTAAACCATAACCCCAACCATAACCATAACCATAACCCAAAACATAACCCCTAACTCCCAACATTAACCCTAAACCAAACCATAACTCCAACCCCTAACAATAACCCTAACCCAAACCATAACCCCAACCATAACCAAAACCCAAACCATAACGCCTAATCCCTTAAGATAACCCTAACCCAAACCATAACCCCAACCCCTAACAATAACCCTAACCTAAACCATAACCCCAACCATAACCCAAACCATAACCCCTAACTTCTAACAATAACCCTAACCCAAACCCCTAACAAGAACCCTAACCCAAACCATAATCCCATCCATAGCCATAACCCCAACCATAACCATAACCCAAACCATAACCCAAACCATAACCCAAACCATAACCCAAACCATAACCCAAACCATAACCCAAACCATAACCCTAACCCAAACCATACCCCAACCATAACCAGATTCCCAACCATAACCATAACCCACACCAAAATCATATTCCCAACCATAGCCATAACCCCAACCATAACCCCAACCATAACCATAACCATAACCCCAACCATAACCCCAAGCATAACCCCAACCCTAACCCAAACCATAACCCCTAACCCAAAACAATATCCCTAACCCAAACCATAACCCCTTACAATAACCCTAACCCAAACCATAACCCCAACCATAACCATAACCCAAACCATAACCATAACCCAAACCATAACACCCAACCCCCAACAATAACCCAAACCATAATCCCATCCATAACAATAACCCCAACAATAACCATAACCCAAACCATAACCCCTAAATCCTAAAAATAACGCTAACCCAAACCATAACCCCAACCATAACCCCAACCATAACCCCAACCATAACCTTAACCATAACCGTAAACCAAACCATAACGCCTAAACCCTAACAATAACCCTAACACAAACTATTACCCCAACCCCTAACAATAACCCTAACCCAAACCATAATCCCATCCATAACAGTAACCCCAACAATAACCATAACCCAAACCATAACCCCTAACCCCTAAAAATAACGCTAACCCAAACCATAACCCCAACCATAACCTTAACCATAACCGTAAACCAAAGCATAACCCCTAAACCCTAACAATAACCCTAACACAAACTATTACCCCAACCCCTAACAATAACCCTAACCCAAACCATTATCCCATCCATAACCATAACCCCAACAATAACCATAACCCAAACCATAACCCCTAACCCCTAAAAATAACACTAACCCAAACCATAACCCCAACCATAACCTTAACAATAACCATAAACCAAACCATAACCCCTAAACCCTAACAATAACCCTAACACAAACTATTACCCCAACGCCTAACAATAACCCTAACCCAAACCATAACCCCAACGCCAAACAATAACCTTAACCCAAACCATTACCCCAACCCCTAACAATAAACCCAACCTAAACCATAACCCTAACCATAACCCCAACCTTAACCCAAACCATAACCCCAACCATAACCTTAACAATAACCATAAACCAAACCATAACCCCTAAACCCTAACAATAACCCTAACACAAACTATTACCCCAACGCCTAACAATAACCCTAACCCAAACCATAACCCCAACGCCAAACAATAACCTTAACCCAAACCATAACCCCAACCCCTAACAATAAACCTAACCTAAACCATAACCCTAACCATAACCCCAACCTTAACCCAAACCATAACCCCAACCCCGAACAATAAACCTAACCTAAACCATAACCCTAACCATAACCCCAACCATAACCAGATTCCCAACCATAACCATAACCCCAACCAAAACCATATTCCCAACCATAGCCATAACTCCAACCATATCCCCAACCATAACCATAACCCTAACCGATAACCCCAACCATAACCCCAACCATAATCTTAACCATAAACCAAACCATAACCCCTTATCCCTTACAATAACCCTAACCCAAACCATAACCCCAACCCCTAACAATAACCCTAACCTAAACCATAACCCCAACCATAACCCAAACCATAACCCCTAACCCCTAACAATAACCCTAACCCAAACCCCTAACAAGAACCCTAACCCAAACCATAACCCCTTATCCCTTACAATAACCCTAACCCAAACCATAACCCCAACCCCTAACAATAACCCTAACCTAAACCATAACCCCAACCATAACATAACCCAAACCATAACCCCTAACCCCTAACAATAACCCTAACCCAAACCCCTAACAAGAACCCTAACCCAAACCATGACCCCTTATCCCTTACAATAACCCTAACCCAAACCATAACCCCTAACCCCTAACAATAACCCTAACCCAAACCCCTAACAAGAACCCTAACCCAACCCATAATCCCATCCATAGCCATAACCCAAACCATAACCATAACCCAAACCATAACCATAACCCAAACCATAACCCCCAACCCCTAACAATAACCCTAACCCAAACCATAACCCGAACCCAAACCATAACCCAAACAATAACCCTAACCCAAACCATAACCCTAACCCAAACCATAACCCCAACCATAACCATAACCCAAACCATAACCCCCAAACCATTACCCCCAAACCATAACCTCCAACCCCTAACAATAACCCTAACCCAAACCATAACCCGAACCCAAACCATAACCCAAACCATAACCCAAACCATAACCCAAACCATAACCCAAACCATAACCCAAACCATAACCCAAACCATAACCCAAACCATAACCCAAACCATAACCCAAACCATAACCATAACCCAAACCATAACCCCTAACCCCTAACAATAACCCTAACCCAAACCCCTAACAAGAACCCTAACCCAAACCATAATCCCATCCATAGCCATAACCCCAACCATAACCCAAACCATAACCCCCAACCCCTAACAATAACCCTAACCAAAACCATAACCCGAACCCAAACCATAACCCAAACAATAACCCTAATCCAAACCATAACCCCAACCATAACCATAACCCAAACCATAACCCCCAACCCCTAACAATAACCCTAACCCAAACCATAACCCTAACCCAAACCATAACCATAACCCCAACCCCTAACAATAACCCTAACCCAAACCATAACCATAACCCCTAACAATAACCCTAACCCAAACCATAACCCCAACCCCTAACAAAACCCTAACCTAAACCATAACCCCAACCATAATCATAACCCAAACAATAACCCTAACCCAAACCCCTAACAAGAACCCTAACCCAAACCATAACCCCTTATCCCTTACAATAACCCTAACCCAAACCATAACCCCAACCCCTAACAATAACCCTAACCTAAACCATAACCCCAACCATAACATAACCCAAACCATAACCCCTAACCCCTAACAATAACCCTAACCCAAACCCCTAACAAGAACCCTAACCCAAACCATAACCCCTTATCCCTTACAATAACCATAACCCAAACCATAACCCCTAACCCCTAACAATAACCCTAACCCAAACCCCTAACAAGAACCCTAACCCAACCCATAATCCCATCCATAGCCATAACCCAAACCATAACCATAACCCAAACCATAACCCCCAACCCCTAACAATAACCCTAACCCAAACCATAACCCGAACCCAAACCATAACCCAAACAATAACCCTAACCATAACCCTAACCATAACCCCAACCATAACCCTAAACCAAACCATCACCATAACCCAAACCATCACCATAACCCCTAACAATAACCCTAACCCAAACCATAACCTCAACCCCTAACAATAACTCTAACCCAAACCATAACCATAACCCTAACAGTAACCATAACCCAAACCATAACCCCTAACAATAACCCTAACCCAAACCATAACCCCAACCACAAACAATAACCCTAACCCAACCCATAACCATAACCATAACCCAAAACATAACCCTTAGCAATGACCCTAACCCAAACCATAACCCTAACCCCTAACAATAACCCTAACCCAAACCATAACCCCAACCCCTAACCCCAACCATAACCCCAACCATAACCCCAACCATAACCCCAACCATAACCCCAACCATAACCCCAACCATAACCCCAACACTTACCCAAACCATAACCCCTAACCCCTAACAATATCCCTAACCCAAACCATAACCCCTAACAATAACCCTAACCCAAACCATAACCATAACCCAAACCATAACACCCAACCCCCAACAACAACCCTAACCCAAACCATAATTCCATCCATAACCATAACCCCAACCATAACCCCTAACACCTAAAAATAACGCTAACCCAAACCATAACCCCAACCATAACCTTAACCATAACCGTAAACCAAACCATAACCCCTAAACCCTAACAATAACCCTAACACAAACTATTACCCCAACGCCTAACAATAACCCTAACCCAAACCATAACCCCAATGCCAAACAATAACCTTAACCCAAACCATAACCCCAACCACTAACAATAAACCTAACCTAAACCATAACCCTAACCCCAACTATAACCATAAACCAAACCATCACCATAACCCAAACCATCACCATAACCCCTAACAATAACCCGAACCCAAACCATAACCCCAACCCCTAACAATAACTCTAACCCAAACCATAACCATGACCCTAACAGTAACCATAACCCAAACCATAACCCCTAGCAATAACCCTAACCCAAACCATAACCCCAACCCCTAACAATAACCCTAACCCAAACCATAACCCAAACCATAACCCAAACCATAACCCAAACCATAACCCAAACCATAACCCAAACCATAACCCAAACCATACCCCAAACCATAACCCAAACCATAACCCAAACCATAACCCAAACCATAACCCAAACCATAACCCAAACCATAACCCAAACCATAACCCAAACCATAACCCAAACCATAACCCAAACCATAACCCAAACCATAACCCAAACCATAACCCAAACCATAACCCAAACCATAACCCAAACCATAACCCAAACCATAACCCAAACCATAACCCAAACCATAACCCAAACCATAACCCAAACCATAACCCAAACCATAACCCAAACCATAACCCAAACCATAACCCAAACCATAACCCAAACCATAACCCAAACCATAACCCAAACCATAACCCAAACCATAACCCAAACCATAACCCAAACCATAACCCAAACCATAACCCAAACCATAACCCAAACCATAACCCAAACCATAACCCAAACCATAACCCAAACCATAACCCAAACCATAACCCAAACCATAACCCAAACCATAACCCAAACCATAACCCAAACCATAACCCAAACCATAACCCAAACCATAACCCCAACCCCTAACAATAACCCTAACCCTAACCCAAACCATAACCATAACCCAAACCATAACCCCTAACAATAACCCTAACCCAAACCATAACCCCAACCACAAACAATAACCCTAACCCAACCCATAACCATAACCATAACCCAAAACATAACCCCTAGCAATAACCCTAACCAAAACCATAACCCCAACCCCTAACAATAACGCTATTCCAAACCATAACCCAAACCATAACCCAAACCATAACCCAAACCATAACCCCAACCCCTAACAATAACCCTAACCTAAACCATAACCATAACCCTAACCCAAACCATAACCCCAACCATAACCAGATTCCCAACCATAAACATAACCCGAACCAAAACCATATTCCCAACCATAGCCATAACCCCAACCATAACCCCAACCCTAACCATAACCCTAACCATAACCCCAACCATAACTCCAATCATAACCCAAACCATAACCCCAACCATAACCCCAACCATAACCCCAACCATAACCCAAACCATAACCCCAACCCCTAACAATAACCCTAACCCAAACCATAACCCCTAACCCCTAACAATATCCCTAACCCAAACCATAACCCCTAATAATAACCCTAACCCAAACCATAAACCCCAACCCCTAACAATAACCCTAACCTAAACCATAACCCCAACCATTACCATAACCCAAATCATAACCCCTAACCCCTAACAATAACCCTAACCCAAACCATAACCCCAACCCCTAACAATAACCCTAACCCAAACCCCTAACAAGAACCCTAACCCAAACCATAACCCCTTATCCCTTACAATAACCCTAACCCAAACCATAACCCCAACCCCTAACAATAACCCTAACCTAAACCATAACCCCAACCATAACATAACCCAAACCATAACCCCTAACCCCTAACAATAACCCTAACCCAAACCCCTAACAAGAACCCTAACCCAAACCCCTAACAAGAACCCTAACCCAAACCATAACCCCTTATCCCTTACAATAACCCTAACCCAAACCATAACCCCTAACCCCTAACAATAACCCTAACCCAAACCCCTAACAAGAACCCTTACCCAACCCATAATCCCATCCATAGCCATAACCCAAACCATAACCATAACCCAAACCATAACCATAACCCAAACCATAACCCCCAACCCCTAACAATAACCCTAACCCAAACCATAACCCGAACCCAAACCATAACCCAAACAATAACCCTAACCCAAACCATAACCCTAACCCAAACCATAACCCCAACCATAACCATAACCCAAACCATAACCCCCAAACCATTACCCCCAAACCATAACCTCCAACCCCTAACAATAACCCTAACCCAAACCATAACCCGAACCCAAACCATAACCCAAACCATAACCCAAACCATAACCCAAACCATAACCCAAACCATAACCCAAACCATAACCCAAACCATAACCATAACCCAAACCATAACCCCTAACCCCTAACAATAACCCTAACCCAAACCCCTAACAAGAACCCTAACCCAAACCATAATCCCATCCATAGCCATAACCCCAACCATAACCCAAACCATAACCCCCAACCCCTAACAATAACCCTAACCAAAACCATAACCCGAACCCAAACCATAACCCAAACAATAACCCTAATCCAAACCATAACCCCAACCATAACCATGACCCAAACCATAACCCCCAACCCCTAACAATAACCCTAACCCAAACCATAACCCTAACCCAAACCATAACCATAACCCCAACCCCTAACAATAACCCTAACCCAAACCATAACCATAACCCCTAACAATAACCCTAACCCAAACCATAACCCCAACCCCTAACAAAACCCTAACCTAAACCATAACCCCAACCATAATCATAACCCAAACCATAACCATAACCCAAAACATAACCCCTAACCCCTAACAATACCCCTTAACCAAACCATAACCCCAACCCCTAACAATAACCCTAACCCAAACCCCTAACAAGAACCCTAACCCAAACCATAACCCCTTATCCCTTACAATAACCCTAACCCAAACCATAACCCCAACCCCTAACAATAACCCTAACCTAAACCATAACCCCAACCATAACATAACCCAAACCATAACCCCTAACCCCTAACAATAACCCTAACCCAAACCCCTAACAAGAACCCTAACCCAAACCATAACCCCTTATCCCTTACAATAACCATAACCCAAACCATAACCCCTAACCCCTAACAATAACCCTAACCCAAACCCCTAACAAGAACCCTAACCCAACCCATAATCCCATCCATAGCCATAACCCAAACCATAACCATAACCCAAACCATAACCCCCAACCCCTAACAATAACCCTAACCCAAACCATAACCCGAACCCAAACCATAACCCAAACAATAACCCTAACCATAACCCTAACCATAACCCCAACCATAACCCTAAACCAAACCATCACCATAACCCAAACCATCACCATAACCCCTAACAATAACCCTAACCCAAACCATAACCTCAACCCCTAACAATAACTCTAACCCAAACCATAACCATAACCCTAACAGTAACCATAACCCAAACCATAACCCCTAACAATAACCCTAACCCAAACCATAACCCCAACCACAAACAATAACCCTAACCCAACCCATAACCATAACCATAACCCAAAACATAACCCTTAGCAATGACCCTAACCCAAACCATAACCCTAACCCCTAACAATAACCCTAACCCAAACCATAACCCCAACCCCTAACCCCAACCATAACCCCAACCATAACCCCAACCATAACCCCAACCATAACCCCAACCATAACCCCAACCATAACCCCAACCATAACCCCAACCATAACCCCAACACTTACCCAAACCATAACCCCTAACCCCTAACAATATCCCTAACCCAAACCATAACCCCTAACAATAACCCTAACCCAAACCATAACCCCAACCATAACCATAACCCAAACCATAACCATAACCCAAACCATAACCATAACCCAAACCATAACACCCAACCCCCAACAACAACCCTAACCCAAACCATAATTCCATCCATAACCATAACCCCAACCATAACCCCTAACACCTAAAAATAACGCTAACCCAAACCATAACCCCAACCATAACCTTAACCATAACCGTAAACCAAACCATAACCCCTAAACCCTAACAATAACCCTAACACAAACTATTACCCCAACGCCTAACAATAACCCTAACCCAAACCATAACCCCAATGCCAAACAATAACCTTAACCCAAACCATAACCCCAACCACTAACAATAAACCTAACCTAAACCATAACCCTAACCCCAACTATAACCATAAACCAAACCATCACCATAACCCAAACCATCACCATAACCCCTAACAATAACCCGAACCCAAACCATAACCCCAACCCCTAACAATAACTCTAACCCAAACCATAACCATGACCCTAACAGTAACCATAACCCAAACCATAACCCCTAGCAATAACCCTAACCCAAACCATAACCCCAACCCCTAACAATAACCCTAACCCAAACCATAACCCAAACCATAACCCAAACCATAACCCAAACCATAACCCAAACCATAACCCAAACCATAACCCAAACCATAACCCAAACCATAACCCAAACCATAACCCAAACCATAACCCAAACCATAACCCAAACCATAACCCAAACCATAACCCAAACCATAACCCAAACCATAACCCAAACCATAACCCAAACCATAACCCAAACCATAACCCAAACCATAACCCAAACCATAACCCAAACCATAACCCAAACCATAACCCAAACCATAACCCAAACCATAACCCAAACCATAACCCCAACCCCTAACAATAACCCTAACCCAAACCATAACCATAACCCAAACCATAACCCCTAACAATAACCCTAACCCAAACCATAACCCCAACCACAAACAATAACCCTAACCCAACCCATAACCATAACCATAACCCAAAACATAACCCCTAGCAATAACCCTAACCAAAACCATAACCCCAACCCCTAACAATAACGCTAACCCAAACCATAACCCAAACCATAACCCAAACCATAACCCAAACCATAACCCCAACCCCTAACAATAACCCTAACCTAAACCATAACCATAACCCTAACCCAAACCATAACCCCAACCATAACCAGATTCCCAACCATAAACATAACCCGAACCAAAACCATATTCCCAACCATAGCCATAACCCCAACCATAACCCCAACCCTAACCATAACCCTAACCATAACCCCAACCATAACTCCAATCATAACCCAAACCATAACCCCAACCATAACTCCAACCATAACCCCAACCATAACCCAAACCATAACCCCAACCCCTAACAATAACCCTAACCCAAACCATAACCCCTAACCCCTAACAATATCCCTAACCCAAACCATAACCCCTAATAATAACCCTAACCCAAACCATAAACCCCAACCCCTAACAATAACCCTAACCTAAACCATAACCCCAACCATTACCATAACCCAAATCATAACCCCTAACCCCTAACAATAACCCTAACCCAAACCATAACCCCAACCCCTAACAATAACCCTAACCCAAACCCCTAACAAGAACCCTAACCCAAACCATAACCCCTTATCCCTTACAATAACCCTAACCCAAACCATAACCCCAACCCCTAACAATAACCCTAACCTAAACCATAACCCCAACCATAACATAACCCAAACCATAACCCCTAACCCCTAACAATAACCCTAACCCAAACCCCTAACAAGAACCCTAACCCAAACCATAACCCCTTATCCCTTACAATAACCCTAACCCAAACCATAACCCCTAACCCCTAACAATAACCCTAACCCAAACCCCTAACAAGAACCCTAACCCAACCCATAATCCCATCCATAGCCATAACCCAAACCATAACCATAACCCAAACCATAACCATAACCCAAACCATAACCCCCAACCCCTAACAATAACCCTAACCCAAACCATAACCCGAACCCAAACCATAACCCAAACAATAACCCTAACCCAAACCATAACCCTAACCCAAACCATAACCCCAACCATAACCATAACCCAAACCATAACCCCCAAACCATTACCCCCAAACCATAACCTCCAACCCCTAACAATAACCCTAACCCAAACCATAACCCGAACCCAAACCATAACCCAAACCATAACCCAAACCATAACCCAAACCATAACCCAAACCATAACCCAAACCATAACCCAAACCATAACCCAAACCATAACCCAAACCATAACCCAAACCATAACCCAAACCATAACCCAAACCATAACCCAAACCATAACCCAAACCATAACCATAACCCAAACCATAACCCCTAACCCCTAACAATAACCCTAACCCAAACCCCTAACAAGAACCCTAACCCAAACCATAATCCCATCCATAGCCATAACCCCAACCATAACCCAAACCATAACCCCCAACCCCTAACAATAACCCTAACCAAAACCATAACCCGAACCCAAACCATAACCCAAACAATAACCCTAATCCAAACCATAACCCCAACCATAACCATAACCCAAACCATAACCCCCAACCCCTAACAATAACCCTAACCCAAACCATAACCCTAACCCAAACCATAACCATAACCCCAACCCCTAACAATAACCCTAACCCAAACCATAACCATAACCCCTAACAATAACCCTAACCCAAACCATAACCCCAACCCCTAACAAAACCCTAACCTAAACCATAACCCCAACCATAATCATAACCCAAACCATAACCATAACCCAAAACATAACCCCTAACCCCTAACAATACCCCTTAACCAAACCATAACCCCAACCCCTAACAATAACCCTAACCCAAACCCCTAACAAGAACCCTAACCCAAACCATAACCCCTTATCCCTTACAATAACCCTAACCCAAACCATAACCCCAACCCCTAACAATAACCCTAACCTAAACCATAACCCCAACCATAACATAACCCAAACCATAACCCCTAACCCCTAACAATAACCCTAACCCAAACCCCTAACAAGAACCCTAACCCAAACCATAACCCCTTATCCCTTACAATAACCATAACCCAAACCATAACCCCTAACCCCTAACAATAACCCTAACCCAAACCCCTAACAAGAACCCTAACCCAACCCATAATCCCATCCATAGCCATAACCCAAACCATAACCATAACCCAAACCATAACCCCCAACCCCTAACAATAACCCTAACCCAAACCATAACCCGAACCCAAACCATAACCCAAACAATAACCCTAACCATAACCCTAACCATAACCCCAACCATAACCCTAAACCAAACCATCACCATAACCCAAACCATCACCATAACCCCTAACAATAACCCTAACCCAAACCATAACCTCAACCCCTAACAATAACTCTAACCCAAACCATAACCATAACCCTAACAGTAACCATAACCCAAACCATAACCCCTAACAATAACCCTAACCCAAACCATAACCCCAACCACAAACAATAACCCTAACCCAACCCATAACCATAACCATAACCCAAAACATAACCCTTAGCAATGACCCTAACCCAAACCATAACCCTAACCCCTAACAATAACCCTAACCCAAACCATAACCCCAACCCCTAACCCCAACCATAACCCCAACCATAACCCCAACCATAACCCCAACCATAACCCCAACCATAACCCCAACCATAACCCCAACCATAACCCCAACCATAACCCCAACACTTACCCAAACCATAACCCCTAACCCCTAACAATATCCCTAACCCAAACCATAACCCCTAACAATAACCCTAACCCAAACCATAACCCCAACCATAACTATAACCCAAACCATAACCATAACCCAAACCATAACCATAACCCAAACCATAACACCCAACCCCCAACAACAACCCTAACCCAAACCATAATTCCATCCATAACCATAACCCCAACCATAACCCCTAACACCTAAAAATAACGCTAACCCAAACCATAACCCCAACCATAACCTTAACCATAACCGTAAACCAAACCATAACCCCTAAACCCTAACAATAACCCTAACACAAACTATTACCCCAACGCCTAACAATAACCCTAACCCAAACCATAACCCCAATGCCAAACAATAACCTTAACCCAAACCATAACCCCAACCACTAACAATAAACCTAACCTAAACCATAACCCTAACCCCAACTATAACCATAAACCAAACCATCACCATGACCCAAACCATCACCATAACCCCTAACAATAACCCGAACCCAAACCATAACCCCAACCCCTAACAATAACTCTAACCCAAACCATAACCATGACCCTAACAGTAACCATAACCCAAACCATAACCCCTAGCAATAACCCTAACCCAAACCATAACCCCAACCCCTAACAATAACCCTAACCCAAACCATAACCCAAACCATAACCCAAACCATAACCCAAACCATAACCCAAACCATAACCCAAACCATAACCCAAACCATAACCCAAACCATAACCCAAACCATAACCCAAACCATAACCCAAACCATAACCCAAACCATAACCCAAACCATAACCCAAACCATAACCCAAACCATAACCCAAACCATAACCCAAACCATAACCCAAACCATAACCCAAACCATAACCCAAACCATAACCCAAACCATAACCCAAACCATAACCCAAACCATAACCCAAACCATAACCCCAACCCCTAACAATAACCCTAACCCAAACCATAACCATAACCCAAACCATAACCCCTAACAATAACCCTAACCCAAACCATAACCCCAACCACAAACAATAACCCTAACCCAACCCATAACCATAACCATAACCCAAAACATAACCCCTAGCAATAACCCTAACCAAAACCATAACCCCAACCCCTAACAATAACGCTAACCCAAACCATAACCCAAACCATAACCCAAACCATAACCCAAACCATAACCCCAACCCCTAACAATAACCCTAACCTAAACCATAACCATAACCCTAACCCAAACCATAACCCCAACCATAACCAGATTCCCAACCATAAACATAACCCGAACCAAAACCATATTCCCAACCATAGCCATAACCCCAACCATAACCCCAACCCTAACCATAACCCTAACCATAACCCCAACCATAACTCCAATCATAACCCAAACCATAACCCCAACCATAACTCCAACCATAACCCCAACCATAACCCAAACCATAACCCCAACCCCTAACAATAACCCTAACCCAAACCATAACCCCTAACCCCTAACAATATCCCTAACCCAAACCATAACCCCTAATAATAACCCTAACCCAAACCATAAACCCCAACCCCTAACAATAACCCTAACCTAAACCATAACCCCAACCATTACCATAACCCAAATCATAACCCCTAACCCCTAACAATAACCCTAACCCAAACCATAACCCCAACCCCTAACAATAACCCTAACCCAAACCCCTAACAAGAACCCTAACCCAAACCATAACCCCTTATCCCTTACAATAACCCTAACCCAAACCATAACCCCAACCCCTAACAATAACCCTAACCTAAACCATAACCCCAACCATAACATAACCCAAACCATAACCCCTAACCCCTAACAATAACCCTAACCCAAACCCCTAACAAGAACCCTAACCCAAACCATAACCCCTTATCCCTTACAATAACCCTAACCCAAACCATAACCCCTAACCCCTAACAATAACCCTAACCCAAACCCCTAACAAGAACCCTAACCCAACCCATAATCCCATCCATAGCCATAACCCAAACCATAACCATAACCCAAACCATAACCATAACCCAAACCATAACCCCCAACCCCTAACAATAACCCTAACCCAAACCATAACCCGAACCCAAACCATAACCCAAACAATAACCCTAACCCAAACCATAACCCTAACCCAAACCATAACCCCAACCATAACCATAACCCAAACCATAACCCCCAAACCATTACCCCCAAACCATAACCTCCAACCCCTAACAATAACCCTAACCCAAACCATAACCCGAACCCAAACCATAACCCAAACCATAACCCAAACCATAACCCAAACCATAACCCAAACCATAACCCAAACCATAACCCAAACCATAACCCAAACCATAACCCAAACCATAACCCAAACCATAACCCAAACCATAACCCAAACCATAACCCAAACCATAACCCAAACCATAACCCAAACCATAACCCAAACCATAACCATAACCCAAACCATAACCATAACCCAAACCATAACCCCTAACCCCTAACAATAACCCTAACCCAAACCCCTAACAAGAACCCTAACCCAAACCATAATCCCATCCATAGCCATAACCCCAACCATAACCCAAACCATAACCCCCAACCCCTAACAATAACCCTAACCAAAACCATAACCCGAACCCAAACCATAACCCAAACAATAACCCTAATCCAAACCATAACCCCAACCATAACCATAACCCAAACCATAACCCCCAACCCCTAACAATAACCCTAACCCAAACCATAACCCTAACCCAAACCATAACCATAACCCCAACCCCTAACAATAACCCTAACCCAAACCATAACCATAACCCCTAACAATAACCCTAACCCAAACCATAACCCCAACCCCTAACAAAACCCTAACCTAAACCATAACCCCAACCATAATCATAACCCAAACCATAACCATAACCCAAAACATAACCCCTAACCCCTAACAATACCCCTTAACCAAACCATAACCCCAACCCCTAACAATAACCCTAACCCAAACCCCTAACAAGAACCCTAACCCAAACCATAACCCCTTATCCCTTACAATAACCCTAACCCAAACCATAACCCCAACCCCTAACAATAACCCTAACCTAAACCATAACCCCAACCATAACATAACCCAAACCATAACCCCTAACCCCTAACAATAACCCTAACCCAAACCCCTAACAAGAACCCTAACCCAAACCATAACCCCTTATCCCTTACAATAACCATAACCCAAACCATAACCCCTAACCCCTAACAATAACCCTAACCCAAACCCCTAACAAGAACCCTAACCCAACCCATAATCCCATCCATAGCCATAACCCAAACCATAACCATAACCCAAACCATAACCCCCAACCCCTAACAATAACCCTAACCCAAACCATAACCCGAACCCAAACCATAACCCAAACAATAACCCTAACCATAACCCTAACCATAACCCCAACCATAACCCTAAACCAAACCATCACCATAACCCAAACCATCACCATAACCCCTAACAATAACCCTAACCCAAACCATAACCTCAACCCCTAACAATAACTCTAACCCAAACCATAACCATAACCCTAACAGTAACCATAACCCAAACCATAACCCCTAACAATAACCCTAACCCAAACCATAACCCCAACCACAAACAATAACCCTAACCCAACCCATAACCATAACCCAAAACATAACCCTTAGCAATGACCCTAACCCAAACCATAACCCTAACCCCTAACAATAACCCTAACCCAAACCATAACCCCAACCCCTAACCCCAACCATAACCCCAACCATAACCCCAACCATAACCCCAACCATAACCCCAACCATAACCCCAACCATAACCCCAACCATAACCCCAACACTTACCCAAACCATAACCCCTAACCCCTAACAATATCCCTAACCCAAACCATAACCCCTAACAATAACCCTAACCCAAACCATAACCCCAACCATAACCATAACCCAAACCATAACCATAACCCAAACCATAACCATAACCCAAACCATAACACCCAACCCCCAACAACAACCCTAACCCAAACCATAATTCCATCCATAACCATAACCCCAACCATAACCCCTAACACCTAAAAATAACGCTAACCCAAACCATAACCCCAACCATAACCTTAACCATAACCGTAAACCAAACCATAACCCCTAAACCCTAACAATAACCCTAACACAAACTATTACCCCAACGCCTAACAATAACCCTAACCCAAACCATAACCCCAATGCCAAACAATAACCTTAACCCAAACCATAACCCCAACCACTAACAATAAACCTAACCTAAACCATAACCCTAACCCCAACCATAACCATAAACCAAACCATCACCATAACCCAAACCATCACCATAACCCCTAACAATAACCCGAACCCAAACCATAACCCCAACCCCTAACAATAACTCTAACCCAAACCATAACCATGACCCTAACAGTAACCATAACCCAAACCATAACCCCTAGCAATAACCCTAACCCAAACCATAACCCCAACCCCTAACAATAACCCTAACCCAAACCATAACCCAAACCATAACCCAAACCATAACCCAAACCATAACCCAAACCATAACCCAAACCATAACCCAAACCATAACCCAAACCATAACCCAAACCATAACCCAAACCATAACCCAAA
Organism: Stigmatopora nigra; assembly: GCF_051989575.1. Lineage (NCBI taxonomy): Eukaryota > Metazoa > Chordata > Actinopteri > Syngnathiformes > Syngnathidae > Stigmatopora > Stigmatopora nigra. Next base: position 3,622,888 of record NW_027551603.1, read on the forward strand.
CCATAACCCAAACCATAACCCAAACCATAACCCAAACCATAACCCAAACCATAACCCAAACCATAACCCAAACCATAACCCAAACCATAACCCAAACCATAACCCAAACCATAACCCAAACCATAACCCAAACCATAACCCAAACCATAACCCAAACCATAACCCCTAACAATAACCCTAACCCAAACCATAACCCCAACCACAAACAATAACCCTTACCCAACCCATAACCATAACCATAACCCAAAACATAACCCCTAGCAATAACCCTAACCAAAACCATAACCCCAACCCCTAACAATAACGCTAACCCAAACCATAACCCAAACCATAACCCAAACCATAACCCAAACCATAACCCAAACCATAACCCCAACCCCTAACAATAACCCTAACCTAAACCATAACCATAACCCTAACCCAAACCATAACCCCAACCATAACCAGATTCCCAACCATAAACATAACCCGAACCAAAACCATATTCCCAACCATAGCCATAACCCCAACCATAACCCCAACCCTAACCATAACCCTAACCATAACCCCAACCATAACTCCAATCATAACCCAAACCATAACCCCAACCATAACCCCAACCATAACCCCAACCATAACCCAAACCATAACCCCAACCCCTAACAATAACCCTAACCCAAACCATAACCCCTAACCCCTAACAATATCCCTAACCCAAACCATAACCCCTAATAATAACCCTAACCCAAACCATAAACCCCAACCCCTAACAATAACCCTAACCTAAACCATAACCCCAACCATTACCATAACCCAAATCATAACCCCTAACCCCTAACAATAACCCTAACCCAAACCATAACCCCAACCCCTAACAATAACCCTAACCCAAAACCTAACCCAAAACCTAACCCAAAACCTAACCCAAAACCTAACCCAAAACCTAACCCAAAACCTAACCCAAAACCTAACCCAAACCATAACCATAACCCCAACCATAACCATAACCCAAACCATAACCCCTAACAATAACCCTAACCCAAACCATAACCCCAACCCCTAACAATAACCCTAACCTAAACCATAACCCCAACCATAACCATAACCCAAACCATAACTATAACCCAAAACATAACCCCTAACTCCTAACAATAACCCTAAACCAAACCATAACCCCAACCCCTAACAATAACCCTAACCCAAACCATAACCCCAACCATAAACAAAACCCAAACCATAACCCCAACCATAAACAAAACCCAAACCATAACCCCAACCATAACCTTAACCATAACCGTAAACCAAACCATAACCCCTTAACCCTAACAATAACCCTAACACAAACTATTACCCCAACCCCTAACAATAACCCTAACCCAAACCATAACCCCAACCATAACTATAACCCAAACCATAACCATAACCCAAACCATAACCATAACCCAAACCATAACACCCAACCCCCAACAACAACCCTAACCCAAACCATAATTCCATCCATAACCATAACCCCAACCATAACCCCTAACACCTAAAAATAACGCTAACCCAAACCATAACCCCAACCATAACCTTAACCATAACCGTAAACCAAACCATAACCCCTAAACCCTAACAATAACCCTAACACAAACTATTACCCCAACGCCTAACAATAACCCTAACCCAAACCATAACCCCAATGCCAAACAATAACCTTAACCCAAACCATAACCCCAACCACTAACAATAAACCTAACCTAAACCATAACCCTAACCCCAACTATAACCATAAACCAAACCATCACCATGACCCAAACCATCACCATAACCCCTAACAATAACCCGAACCCAAACCATAACCCCAACCCCTAACAATAACTCTAACCCAAACCATAACCATGACCCTAACAGTAACCATAACCCAAACCATAACCCCTAGCAATAACCCTAACCCAAACCATAACCCCAACCCCTAACAATAACCCTAACCCAAACCATAACCCAAACCATAACCCAAACCATAACCCAAACCATAACCCAAACCATAACCCAAACCATAACCCAAACCATAACCCAAACCATAACCCAAACCATAACCCAAACCATAACCCAAACCATAACCCAAACCATAACCCAAACCATAACCCAAACCATAACCCAAACCATAACCCAAACCATAACCCAAACCATAACCCAAACCATAACCCAAACCATAACCCAAACCATAACCCAAACCATAACCCAAACCATAACCCCAACCCCTAACAATAACCCTAACCCAAACCATAACCATAACCCAAACCATAACCCCTAACAATAACCCTAACCCAAACCATAACCCCAACCACAAACAATAACCCTAACCCAACCCATAACCATAACCATAACCCAAAACATAACCCCTAGCAATAACCCTAACCAAAACCATAACCCCAACCCCTAACAATAACGCTAACCCAAACCATAACCCAAACCATAACCCAAACCATAACCCAAACCATAACCCCAACCCCTAACAATAACCCTAACCTAAACCATAACCATAACCCTAACCCAAACCATAACCCCAACCATAACCAGATTCCCAACCATAAACATAACCCGAACCAAAACCATATTCCCAACCATAGCCATAACCCCAACCATAACCCCAACCCTAACCATAACCCTAACCATAACCCCAACCATAACTCCAATCATAACCCAAACCATAACCCCAACCATAACTCCAACCATAACCCCAACCATAACCCAAACCATAACCCCAACCCCTAACAATAACCCTAACCCAAACCATAACCCCTAACCCCTAACAATATCCCTAACCCAAATCATAACCCCTAACCCCTAACAATAACCCTAACCCAAACCATAACCCCAACCCCTAACAATAACCCTAACCCAAACCCCTAACAAGAACCCTAACCCAAACCATAACCCCTTATCCCTTACAATAACCCTAACCCAAACCATAACCCCAACCCCTAACAATAACCCTAACCTAAACCATAACCCCAACCATAACATAACCCAAACCATAACCCCTAACCCCTAACAATAACCCTAACCCAAACCCCTAACAAGAACCCTAACCCAAACCATAACCCCTTATCCCTTACAATAACCCTAACCCAAACCATAACCCCTAACCCCTAACAATAACCCTAACCCAAACCCCTAACAAGAACCCTAACCCAACCCATAATCCCATCCATAGCCATAACCCAAACCATAACCATAACCCAAACCATAACCATAACCCAAACCATAACCCCCAACCCCTAACAATAACCCTAACCCAAACCATAACCCGAACCCAAACCATAACCCAAACAATAACCCTAACCCAAACCATAACCCTAACCCAAACCATAACCCCAACCATAACCATAACCCAAACCATAACCCCCAAACCATTACCCCCAAACCATAACCTCCAACCCCTAACAATAACCCTAACCCAAACCATAACCCGAACCCAAACCATAACCCAAACCATAACCCAAACCATAACCCAAACCATAACCCAAACCATAACCCAAACCATAACCCAAACCATAACCCAAACCATAACCCAAACCATAACCCAAACCATAACCCAAACCATAACCCAAACCATAACCCAAACCATAACCCAAACCATAACCATAACCCAAACCATAACCATAACCCAAACCATAACCCCTAACCCCTAACAATAACCCTAACCCAAACCCCTAACAAGAACCCTAACCCAAACCATAATCCCATCCATAGCCATAACCCCAACCATAACCCAAACCATAACCCCCAACCCCTAACAATAACCCTAACCAAAACCATAACCCGAACCCAAACCATAACCCAAACAATAACCCTAATCCAAACCATAACCCCAACCATAACCATAACCCAAACCATAACCCCCAACCCCTAACAATAACCCTAACCCAAACCATAACCCTAACCCAAACCATAACCATAACCCCAACCCCTAACAATAACCCTAACCCAAACCATAACCATAACCCCTAACAATAACCCTAACCCAAACCATAACCCCAACCCCTAACAAAACCCTAACCTAAACCATAACCCCAACCATAATCATAACCCAAACCATAACCATAACCCAAAACATAACCCCTAACCCCTAACAATACCCCTTAACCAAACCATAACCCCAACCCCTAACAATAACCCTAACCCAAACCCCTAACAAGAACCCTAACCCAAACCATAACCCCTTATCCCTTACAATAACCCTAACCCAAACCATAACCCCAACCCCTAACAATAACCCTAACCTAAACCATAACCCCAACCATAACATAACCCAAACCATAACCCCTAACCCCTAACAATAACCCTAACCCAAACCCCTAACAAGAACCCTAACCCAAACCATAACCCCTTATCCCTTACAATAACCATAACCCAAACCATAACCCCTAACCCCTAACAATAACCCTAACCCAAACCCCTAACAAGAACCCTAACCCAACCCATAATCCCATCCATAGCCATAACCCAAACCATAACCATAACCCAAACCATAACCCCCAACCCCTAACAATAACCCTAACCCAAACCATAACCCGAACCCAAACCATAACCCAAACAATAACCCTAACCATAACCCTAACCATAACCCCAACCATAACCCTAAACCAAACCATCACCATAACCCAAACCATCACCATAACCCCTAACAATAACCCTAACCCAAACCATAACCTCAACCCCTAACAATAACTCTAACCCAAACCATAACCATAACCCTAACAGTAACCATAACCCAAACCATAACCCCTAACAATAACCCTAACCCAAACCATAACCCCAACCACAAACAATAACCCTAACCCAACCCATAACCATAACCATAACCCAAAACATAACCCTTAGCAATGACCCTAACCCAAACCATAACCCTAACCCCTAACAATAACCCTAACCCAAACCATAACCCCAACCCCTAACCCCAACCATAACCCCAACCATAACCCCAACCATAACCCCAACCATAACCCCAACCATAACCCCAACCATAACCCCAACACTTACCCAAACCATAACCCCTAACCCCTAACAATATCCCTAACCCAAACCATAACCCCTAACAATAACCCTAACCCAAACCATAACCCCAACCATAACCATAACCCAAACCATAACCATAACCCAAACCATAACCATAACCCAAACCATAACACCCAACCCCCAACAACAACCCTAACCCAAACCATAATTCCATCCATAACCATAACCCCAACCATAACCCCTAACACCTAAAAATAACGCTAACCCAAACCATAACCCCAACCATAACCTTAACCATAACCGTAAACCAAACCATAACCCCTAAACCCTAACAATAACCCTAACACAAACTATTACCCCAACGCCTAACAATAACCCTAACCCAAACCATAACCCCAATGCCAAACAATAACCTTAACCCAAACCATAACCCCAACCACTAACAATAAACCTAACCTAAACCATAACCCTAACCCCAACCATAACCATAAACCAAACCATCACCATAACCCAAACCATCACCATAACCCCTAACAATAACCCGAACCCAAACCATAACCCCAACCCCTAACAATAACTCTAACCCAAACCATAACCATGACCCTAACAGTAACCATAACCCAAACCATAACCCCTAGCAATAACCCTAACCCAAACCATAACCCCAACCCCTAACAATAACCCTAACCCAAACCATAACCCAAACCATAACCCAAACCATAACCCAAACCATAACCCAAACCATAACCCAAACCATAACCCAAACCATAACCCAAACCATAACCCAAACCATAACCCAAACCATAACCCAAACCATAACCCAAACCATAACCCAAACCATAACCCAAACCATAACCCAAACCATAACCCAAACCATAACCCAAACCATAACCCAAACCATAACCCAAACCATAACCCAAACCATAACCCAAACCATAACCCAAACCATAACCCAAACCATAACCCAAACCATAACCCAAACCATAACCCAAACCATAACCCAAACCATAACCCAAACCATAACCCAAACCATAACCCAAACCATAACCCCTAACAATAACCCTAACCCAAACCATAACCCCAACCACAAACAATAACCCTTACCCAACCCATAACCATAACCATAACCCAAAACATAACCCCTAGCAATAACCCTAACCAAAACCATAACCCCAACCCCTAACAATAACGCTAACCCAAACCATAACCCAAACCATAACCCAAACCATAACCCAAACCATAACCCAAACCATAACCCCAACCCCTAACAATAACCCTAACCTAAACCATAACCATAACCCTAACCCAAACCATAACCCCAACCATAACCAGATTCCCAACCATAAACATAACCCGAACCAAAACCATATTCCCAACCATAGCCATAACCCCAACCATAACCCCAACCCTAACCATAACCCTAACCATAACCCCAACCATAACTCCAATCATAACCCAAACCATAACCCCAACCATAACCCCAACCATAACCCCAACCATAACCCAAACCATAACCCCAACCCCTAACAATAACCCTAACCCAAACCATAACCCCTAACCCCTAACAATATCCCTAACCCAAACCATAACCCCTAATAATAACCCTAACCCAAACCATAAACCCCAACCCCTAACAATAACCCTAACCTAAACCATAACCCCAACCATTACCATAACCCAAATCATAACCCCTAACCCCTAACAATAACCCTAACCCAAACCATAACCCCAACCCCTAACAATAACCCTAACCCAAAACCTAACCCAAAACCTAACCCAAAACCTAACCCAAAACCTAACCCAAAACCTAACCCAAAACCTAACCCAAAACCTAACCCAAACCATAACCATAACCCCAACCATAACCATAACCCAAACCATAACCCCTAACAATAACCCTAACCCAAACCATAACCCCAACCCCTAACAATAACCCTAACCTAAACCATAACCCCAACCATAACCATAACCCAAACCATAACTATAACCCAAAACATAACCCCTAACTCCTAACAATAACCCTAAACCAAACCATAACCCCAACCCCTAACAATAACCCTAACCCAAACCATAACCCCAACCATAAACAAAACCCAAACCATAACCCCAACCATAAACAAAACCCAAACCATAACCCCAACCATAACCTTAACCATAACCGTAAACCAAACCATAACCCCTTAACCCTAACAATAACCCTAACACAAACTATTACCCCAACCCCTAACAATAACCCTAACCCAAACCATAATCCCATCCATAACAGTAACCCCAACAATAACCATAACCGAAACCATAACCCCTAACCCCTAAAAATAACGCTAACCCAAACCATAACCCCAACCATAACCTTAACCATAACCGTAAACCAAATCATAACCCCTAAACCCTAACAATAATCCTAACAAAAACTATTACCCCAACCCCTAACAAAAACCCTAACCCAAACCATTATCCCATCCATAACCATAACCCCAACAATAACCATAACCCAAACCATAACCCCTAATCACTAAAAATAACGCTAACCCAAACCATAACCCCAACCATAACCTTAACCATAACCGTAAACCAAACCATAACCCCTAAACCCTAACAATAACCCTAACACAAACCATAACCCCAACCCCTAACAATAACTCTAACCCAAACCATAACCCTAACAGTAACCATAACCCAAACCATAACCCCTAACAATAACCCTAACCCAAACCATAACCCCAACCAAAAACAATAACCCTAACCCAACCCATAACCATAACCATAACCCAAAACATAACCCCTAGCAATAACCCTAACCCAAACCATAACCCCAACCCCTAACAATAACCCTAACCCAAACCATAACCCCAACCCCTAACAATAACCCTAACCCGAACCATAACCCCAACCATAACCAAAACCCAAACCATAACCCCTTATCCCTTACAATATTCCTAACCCAAACCATAACCCCAACCCTTAACAATAACCCTAACCTAAACCATAACCCCAACCATAACCAGATTCCCAACCATAAACATAACCCAAACCATAACCATAACCCCAACCATAACCATAACCCCAACCATAACCATAACCCAAACCATAACCATAACCCCAACCATAACCATAACCCAAACCATAACCCCTAACAATAACCCTAACCCAAACCATAACCCCAACCCCTAACAATAACCCTAACCTAAAACATAACCCCAACCATAACCATAACCATAACCCAAAACATAACCCCTAACTCCCAACATTAACCCTAAACCAAACCATAACTCCAACCCCTAACAATAACCCTAACCCAAACCATAACCCCAACCACAAACAATAACCCTAACCCAACCCATAACCATAACCATAACCCAAAACATAACCCTTAGCAATGACCCTAACCCAAACCATAACCCTAACCCCTAACAATAACCCTAACCCAAACCATAACCCCAACCCCTAACCCCAACCATAACCCCAACCATAACCCCAACCATAACCCCAACCATAACCCCAACCATAACCCCAACCATAACCCCAACCATAACCCCAACCATAACCCCAACCATAACCCCAACACTTACCCAAACCATAACCCCTAACCCCTAACAATATCCCTAACCCAAACCCAAACCATAACCCCTAAATATAACCCTAACCCAAACCATAACCCCAACCATAACCATAACCCAAACCATAACCATAACCCAAACCATAACCATAACCCAAACCATAACCATAACCCAAACCATAACACCCAACCCCCAACAACAACCCTAACCCAAACCATAATTCCATCCATAACCATAACCCCAACCATAACCCCTAACACCTAAAAATAACGCTAACCCAAACCATAACCCCAACCATAACCTTAACCATAACCGTAAACCAAACCATAACCCCTAAACCCTAACAATAACCCTAACACAAACTATTACCCCAACGCCTAACAATAACCCTAACCCAAACCATAACTCCAATGCCAAACAATAACCTTAACCCAAACCATAACCCCAACCACTAACAATAAACCTAACCTAAACCATAACCCTAACCCCAACCATAACCATAAACCAAACCATCACCATAACCCAAACCATCACCATAACCCCTAACAATAACCCGAACCCAAACCATAACCCCAACCCCTAACAATAACTCTAACCCAAACCATAACCATGACCCTAACAGTAACCATAACCCAAACCATAACCCCTAGCAATAACCCTAACCCAAACCATAACCCCAACCCCTAACAATAACCCTAACCCAAACCATAACCCAAACCATAACCCAAACCATAACCCAAACCATAACCCAAACCATAACCCAAACCATAACCCAAACAATAACCCAAACCATAACCCAAACCATAACCCAAACCATAACCCAAACCATAACCCAAACCATAACCCAAACCATAACCCAAACCATAACCCAAACCATAACCCAAACCATAACCCAAACCATAACCCAAACCATAACCCAAACCATAACCCAAACCATAACCCAAACCATAACCCAAACCATAACCCAAACCATAACCCAAACCATAACCCAAACCATAACCCAAACCATAACCCCAACCCCTAACAATAACCCTAACCCTAACCCAAACCATAACCATAACCCAAACCATAACCCCTAACAATAACCCTAACCCAAACCATAACCCCAACCACAAACAATAACCCTTACCCAACCCATAACCATAACCATAACCCAAAACATAACCCCTAGCAATAACCCTAACCAAAACCATAACCCCAACCCCTAACAATAACGCTAACCCAAACCATAACCCAAACCATAACCCAAACCATAACCCCAACCCCTAACAATAACCCTAACCTAAACCATAACCATAACCCTAACCCAAACCATAACCCCAACCATAACCAGATTCCCAACCATAAACATAACCCGAACCAAAACCATATTCCCAACCATAGCCATAACCCCAACCATAACCCCAACCCTAACCATAACCCTAACCATAACCCCAACCATAACTCCAATCATAACCCAAACCATAACCCCAACCATAACCCCAACCATAACCCCAACCATAACCCAAACCATAACCCCAACCCCTAACAATAACCCTAACCCAAACCATAACCCCTAACCCCTAACAATATCCCTAACCCAAACCATAACCCCTAATAATAACCCTAACCCAAACCATAAACCCCAACCCCTAACAATAACCCTAACCTAAACCATAACCCCAACCATTACCATAACCCAAATCATAACCCCTAACCCCTAACAATAACCCTAACCCAAACCATAACCCCAACCCCTAACAATAACCCAAACCCAAAACCTAACCCAAAACCTAACCCAAAACCTAACCCAAAACCTAACCCAAAACCTAACCCAAAACCTAACCCAAAACCTAACCCAAAACCTAACCCAAAACCTAACCCAAAACCTAACCCAAACCATAACCATAACCCCAACCATAACCATAACCCAAACCATAACCCCTAACAATAACCCTAACCCAAACCATAACCCCAACCCCTAACAATAACCCTAACCTAAACCATAACCCCAACCATAACCATAACCCAAACCATAACTATAACCCAAAACATAACCCCTAACTCCTAACAATAACCCTAAACCAAACCATAACCCCAACCCCTAACAATAACCCTAACCCAAACCATAACCCCAACCATAAACAAAACCCAAACCATAACCCCAACCATAAACAAAACCCAAACCATAACCCCAACCATAACCTTAACCATAACCGTAAACCAAACCATAACCCCTTAACCCTAACAATAACCCTAACACAAACTATTACCCCAACCCCTAACAATAACCCTAACCCAAACCATAATCCCATCCATAACAGTAACCCCAACAATAACCATAACCGAAACCATAACCCCTAACCCCTAAAAATAACGCTAACCCAAACCATAACCCCAACCATAACCTTAACCATAACCGTAAACCAAATCATAACCCCTAAACCCTAACAATAATCCTAACAAAAACTATTACCCCAACCCCTAACAAAAACCCTAACCCAAACCATTATCCCATCCATAACCATAACCCCAACAATAACCATAACCCAAACCATAACCCCTAATCACTAAAAATAACGCTAACCCAAACCATAACCCCAACCATAACCTTAACCATAACCGTAAACCAAACCATAACCCCTAAACCCTAACAATAACCCTAACACAAACCATAACCCCAACCCCTAACAATAACTCTAACCCAAACCATAACCCTAACAGTAACCATAACCCAAACCATAACCCCTAACAATAACCCTAACCCAAACCATAACCCCAACCAAAAACAATAACCCTAACCCAACCCATAACCATAACCATAACCCAAAACATAACCCCTAGCAATAACCCTAACCCAAACCATAACCCCAACCCCTAACAATAACCCTAACCCGAACCATAACCCCAACCATAACCAAAACCCAAACCATAACCCCTTATCCCTTACAATATTCCTAACCCAAACCATAACCCCAACCCTTAACAATAACCCTAACCTAAACCATAACCCCAACCATAACCAGATTCCCAACCATAAACATAACCCAAACCATAACCATAACCCCAACCATAACCATAACCCCAACCATAACCATAACCCAAACCATAACCATAACCCCAACCATAACCATAACCCAAACCATAACCCCTAACAATAACCCTAACCCAAACCATAACCCCAACCCCTAACAATAACCCTAACCTAAAACATAACCCCAACCATAACCATAACCATAACCCAAAACATAACCCCTAACTCCCAACATTAACCCTAAACCAAACCATAACTCCAACCCCTAACAATAACCCTAACCCAAACCATAACCCCAACCACAAACAATAACCCTAACCCAACCCATAACCATAACCATAACCCAAAACATAACCCTTAGCAATGACCCTAACCCAAACCATAACCCTAACCCCTAACAATAACCCTAACCCAAACCATAACCCCAACCCCTAACCCCAACCATAACCCCAACCATAACCCCAACCATAACCCCAACCATAACCCCAACCATAACCCCAACCATAACCCCAACACTTACCCAAACCATAACCCCTAACCCCTAACAATATCCCTAACCCAAACCATAACCCCTAACAATAACCCTAACCCAAACCATAACCCCAACCATAACCATAACCCAAACCATAACCATAACCCAAACCATAACCATAACCCAAACCATAACACCCAACCCCCAACAACAACCCTAACCCAAACCATAATTCCATCCATAACCATAACCCCAACCATAACCCCTAACACCTAAAAATAACGCTAACCCAAACCATAACCCCAACCATAACCTTAACCATAACCGTAAACCAAACCATAACCCCTAAACCCTAACAATAACCCTAACACAAACTATTACCCCAACGCCTAACAATAACCCTAACCCAAACCATAACCCCAATGCCAAACAATAACCTTAACCCAAACCATAACCCAACCACTAACAATAAACCTAACCTAAACCATAACCCTAACCCCAACCATAACCATAAACCAAACCATCACCATAACCCAAACCATCACCATAACCCCTAACAATAACCCGAACCCAAACCATAACCCCAACCCCTAACAATAACTCTAACCCAAACCATAACCATGACCCTAACAGTAACCATAACCCAAACCATAACCCCTAGCAATAACCCTAACCCAAACCATAACCCCAACCCCTAACAATAACCCTAACCCAAACCATAACCCAAACCATAACCCAAACCATAACCCAAACCATAACCCAAACCATAACCCAAACCATAACCCAAACCATAACCCAAACCATAACCCAAACCATAACCCAAACCATAACCCAAACCATAACCCAAACCATAACCCAAACCATAACCCAAACCATAACCCAAACCATAACCCAAACCATAACCCAAACCATAACCCAAACCATAACCCAAACCATAACCCAAACCATAACCCAAACCATAACCCAAACCATAACCCAAACCATAACCCAAACCATAACCCAAACCATAACCCAAACCATAACCCAAACCATAACCCAAACCATAACCCAAACCATAACCCAAACCATAACCCAAACCATAACCCAAACCATAACCCAAACCATAACCCAAACCATAACCCAAACCATAACCCCAACCCCTAACAATAACCCTAACCCTAACCCAAACCATAACCATAACCCAAACCATAACCCCTAACAATAACCCTAACCCAAACCATAACCCCAACCACAAACAAAAACCCTAACCCAACCCATAACCATAACCATAACCCAAAACATAACCCCTAGCAATAACCCTAACCAAAACCATAACCCCAACCCCTAACAATAACGCTAACCCAAACCATAACCCAAACCATAACCCCAACCCCTAACAATAACCCTAACCTAAACCATAACCATAACCCTAACCCAAACCATAACCCCAACCATAACCAGATTCCCAACCATAAACATAACCCGAACCAAAACCATATTCCCAACCATAGCCATAACCCCAACCATAACCCCAACCCTAACCATAACCCTAACCATAACCCCAACCATAACTCCAATCATAACCCAAACCATAACCCCAACCATAACCCCAACCATAACCCCAACCATAACCCAAACCATAACCCCAACCCCTAACAATAACCCTAACCCAAACCATAACCCCTAACCCCTAACAATATCCCTAACCCAAACCATAACCCCTAATAATAACCCTAACCCAAACCATAAACCCCAACCCCTAACAATAACCCTAACCTAAACCATAACCCCAACCATTACCATAACCCAAATCATAACCCCTAACCCCTAACAATAACCCTAACCCAAACCATAACCCCAACCCCTAACAATAACCCTAACCCAAAACCTAACCCAAAACCTAACCCAAAACCTAACCCAAAACCTAACCCAAAACCTAACCCAAAACCTAACCCAAAACCTAACCCAAAACCTAACCCAAAACCTAACCCAAAACCTAACCCAAAACCTAACCCAAAACCTAACCCAAAACCTAACCCAAAACCTAACCCAAACCATAACCATAACCCCAACCATAACCATAACCCAAACCATAACCCCTAACAATAACCCTAACCCAAACCATAACCCCAACCCCTAACAATAACCCTAACCTAAACCATAACCCCAACCATAACCATAACCCAAACCATAACCATAACCCAAAACATAACCCCTAACTCCTAACAATAACCCTAAACCAAACCATAACCCCAACCCCTAACAATAACCCTAACCCAAACCATAACCCCAACCATAAACAAAACCCAAACCATAACCCAAACCATAACCCCAACCATAACCTTAACCATAACCGTAAACCAAACCATAACCCCTTAACCCTAACAATAACCCTAACACAAACTATTACCCCAACCCCTAACAATAACCCTAACCCAAACCATAATCCCATCCATAACAGTAACCCCAACAATAACCATAACCGAAACCATAACCCCTAACCCCTAAAAATAACGCTAACCCAAACCATAACCCCAACCATAACCTTAACCATAACCGTAAACCAAATCATAACCCCTAAACCCTAACAATAATCCTAACAAAAACTATTACCCCAACCCCTAACAAAAACCCTAACCCAAACCATTATCCCATCCATAACCATAACCCCAACAATAACCATAACCCAAACCATAACCCCTAATCACTAAAAATAACGCTAACCCAAACCATAACCCCAACCAAAACCTTAACCATAACCGTAAACCAAACCATAACCCCTAAACCCTAACAATAACCCTAACACAAACCATAACCCCAACCCCTAACAATAACTCTAACCCAAACCATAACCATAACCCTAACAGTAACCATAACCCAAACCATAACCCCTAACAATAACCCTAACCCAAACCATAACCCCAACCAAAAACAATAACCCTAACCCAACCCATAACCATAACCATAACCCAAAACATAACCCCTAGCAATAACCCTAACCCAAACCATAACCCCAACCCCTAACAATAACCCTAACCCAAACCATAACCCCAACCCCTAACAATAACCCTAACCCGAACCATAACCCCAACCATAACCAAAACCCAAACCATAACCCCTTATCCCTTACAATATTCCTAACCCAAACCATAACCCCAACCCCTAACCCCAACCATAACCAGATTCCCAACCATAAACATAACCCAAACCATAACCATAACCCCAACCATAACCATAACCCCAACCATAACCATAACCCAAACCATAACCATAACCCCAACCATAACCATAACCCAAACCATAACCCCTAACAATAACCCTAACCCAAACCATAACCCCAACCCCTAACAATAACCCTAACCTAAAACATAACCCCAACCATAACCATAACCATAACCCAAAACATAACCCCTAACTCCCAACATTAACCCTAAACCAAACCATAACTCCAACCCCTAACAATAACCCTAACCCAAACCATAACCCCAACCACAAACAATAACCCTAACCCAACCCATAACCATAACCATAACCCAAAACATAACCCTTAGCAATGACCCTAACCCAAACCATAACCCTAACCCCTAACAATAACCCTAACCCAAACCATAACCCCAACCCCTAACCCCAACCATAACCCCAACCATAACCCCAACCATAACCCCAACCATAACCCCAACCATAACCCCAACCATAACCCCAACCATAACCCCAACACTTACCCAAACCATAACCCCTAACCCCTAACAATATCCCTAACCCAAACCATAACCCCTAACAATAACCCTAACCCAAACCATAACCCCAACCATAACCATAACCCAAACCATAACCATAACCCAAACCATAACCATAACCCAAACCATAACACCCAACCCCCAACAACAACCCTAACCCAAACCATAATTCCATCCATAACCATAACCCCTAACACCTAAAAATAACGCTAACCCAAACCATAACCCCAACCATAACCTTAACCATAACCGTAAACCAAACCATAACCCCTAAACCCTAACAATAACCCTAACACAAACTATTACCCCAACGCCTAACAATAACCCTAACCCAAACCATAACCCCAATGCCAAACAATAACCTTAACCCAAACCATAACCCCAACCACTAACAATAAACCTAACCTAAACCATAACCCTAACCCCAACCATAACCATAAACCAAAACATCACCATAACCCAAACCATCACCATAACCCCTAACAATAACCCGAACCCAAACCATAACCCCAACCCCTAACAATAACTCTAACCCAAACCATAACCATGACCCTAACAGTAACCATAACCCAAACCATAACCCCTAGCAATAACCCTAACCCAAACCATAACCCCAACCCCTAACAATAACCCTAACCCAAACCATAACCCAAACCATAACCCAAACCATAACCCAAACCATAACCCAAACCATAACCCAAACCATAACCCAAACCATAACCCAAACCATAACCCAAACCATAACCCAAACCATAACCCAAACCATAACCCAAACCATAACCCAAACCATAACCCAAACCTTAACCCAAACCATAACCCAAACCATAACCCAAACCATAACCCAAACCATAACCCAAACCATAACCCAAACCATAACCCAAACCATAACCCAAACCATAACCCAAACCATAACCCAAACCATAACCCAAACCATAACCCAAACCATAACCCAAACCATAACCCAAACCATAACCCAAACCATAACCCAAACCATAACCCCAACCCCTAACAATAACCCTAACCCTAACCCAAACCATAACCATAACCCAAACCATAACCCCTAACAATAACCCTAACCCAAACCATAACCCCAACCACAAACAATAACCCTAACCCAACCCATAACCATAACCATAACCCAAAACATAACCCCTAGCAATAACCCTAACCAAAACCATAACCCCAACCCCTAACAATAACGCTAACCCAAACCATAACCCAAACCATAACCCAAACCATAACCCCAACCCCTAACAATAACCCTAACCTAAACCATAACCATAACCCTAACCCAAACCATAACCCCAACCATAACCAGATTCCCAACCATAAACATAACCCGAACCAAAACCATATTCCCAACCATAGCCATAACCCCAACCATAACCCCAACCCTAACCATAACCCTAACCATAACCCCAACCATAACTCCAATCATAACCCAAACCATAACCCCAACCATAACCCCAACCATAACCCCAACCATAACCCAAACCATAACCCCAACCCCTAACAATAACCCTAACCCAAACCATAACCCCTAACCCCTAACAATATCCCTAACCCAAACCATAACCCCTAATAATAACCCTAACCCAAACCATAAACCCCAACCCCTAACAATAACCCTAACCTAAACCATAACCCCAACCATTACCATAACCCAAATCATAACCCCTAACCCCTAACAATAACCCTAACCCAAACCATAACCCCAACCCCTAACAATAACCCTAACCCAAAACCTAACCCAAAACCTAACCCAAAACCTAACCCAAAACCTAACCCAAAACCTAACCCAAAACCTAACCCAAAACCTAACCCAAAACCTAACCCAAAACCTAACCCAAAACCTAACCCAAAACCTAACCCAAACCATAACCATAACCCCAACCATAACCATAACCCAAACCATAACCCCTAACAATAACCCTAACCCAAACCATAACCCCAACCCCTAACAATAACCCTAACCTAAACCATAACCCCAACCATAACCATAACCCAAACCATAACCATAACCCAAAACATAACCCCTAACTCCTAACAATAACCCTAAACCAAACCATAACCCCAACCCCTAACAATAACCCTAACCCAAACCATAACCCCAACCATAAACAAAACCCAAACCATAACCCAAACCATAACCCCAACCATAACCTTAACCATAACCGTAAACCAAACCATAACCCCTTAACCCTAACAATAACCCTAACACAAACTATTACCCCAACCCCTAACAATAACCCTAACCCAAACCATAATCCCATCCATAACAGTAACCCCAACAATAACCATAACCGAAACCATAACCCCTAACCCCTAAAAATAACGCTAACCCAAACCATAACCCCAACCATAACCTTAACCATAACCGTAAACCAAATCATAACCCCTAAACCCTAACAATAATCCTAACAAAAACTATTACCCCAACCCCTAACAAAAACCCTAACCCAAACCATTATCCCATCCATAACCATAACCCCAACAATAACCATAACCCAAACCATAACCCCTAATCACTAAAAATAACGCTAACCCAAACCATAACCCAAACCATAACCTTAACCATAACCGTAAACCAAACCATAACCCCTAAACCCTAACAATAACCCTAACACAAACCATAACCCCAACCCCTAACAATAACTCTAACCCAAACCATAACCATAACCCTAACAGTAACCATAACCCAAACCATAACCCCTAACAATAACCCTAACCCAAACCATAACCCCAACCAAAAACAATAACCCTAACCCAAACCATAACCCCAACCAAAAACAATAACCCTAACCCAACCCATAACCATAACCATAACCCAAAACATAACCCCTAGCAATAACCCTAACCCAAACCATAACCCCAACCCCTAACAATAACCCTAACCCAAACCATAACCCCAACCCCTAACAATAACCCTAACCCGAACCATAACCCCAACCATAACCAAAACCCAAACCATAACCCCTTATCCCTTACAATATTCCTAACCCAAACCATAACCCCAACCCTTAACAATAACCCTAACCTAAACCATAACCCCAACCATAACCAGATTCCCAACCATAAACATAACCCAAACCATAACCATAACCCCAACCATAACCATAACCCCAACCATAACCATAACCCAAACCATAACCATAACCCCAACCATAACCATAACCCAAACCATAACCCCTAACAATAACCCTAACCCAAACCATAACCCCAACCCCTAACAATAACCCTAACCTAAAACATAACCCCAACCATAACCATAACCATAACCCAAAACATAACCCCTAACTCCCAACATTAACCCTAAACCAAACCATAACTCCAACCCCTAACAATAACCCTAACCCAAACCATAACCCCAACCATAACCAAAACCCAAACCATAACCCCTAATCCCTTAAGATAACCCTAACCCAAACCATAACCCCAACCCCAAACAATAACCCTAACCTAAACCATAACCCCAACCATAACCCAAACCATAACCCCTAACTTCTAACAATAACCCTAACCCAAACCCCTAACAAGAACCCTAACCAAAACCATAATCCCATCCATAGACATAACCCCAACCATAACCATAACTGTCAGGTTCATTAATAATTACCTTCGTCCGTAATTATCAATAACTGCAGGAAGACATCTTATTCAATTATTGACATTTAATTAAATAGAAATGGATTCAACAGGTAAAAGCCTCCGGAAGGGAGAGTTA
The DNA here is from genome assembly GCF_051989575.1 of Stigmatopora nigra. Taxonomy (NCBI): domain Eukaryota; kingdom Metazoa; phylum Chordata; class Actinopteri; order Syngnathiformes; family Syngnathidae; genus Stigmatopora; species Stigmatopora nigra. The sequence goes on from NW_027551603.1 coordinate 3,642,353, forward strand.
CAGCAAGTGTCCCTTACAACTTCCGAACGTCTCCTCGAATAGACGTTTTCGTCCCATTCTTATGGTCACAAGTTACAGAGTTGTTGATCATTCCATCACGTATGAGTAAAAACAACATCTGGGACTACAATAACAATCAAAGTATTTTACTAATAACAAAAACAGGGACTAGACCTAACAACATTTAGATTAGAGTAATTATACAACCTCCTTGACCTAAGAATCATATAATATAATCATAATCATATAATCGTTACATACAGAAAAACCCGAAGTGTACGGTTACATAACGATAACAATATTCTTGTTATTGTCCGAATAGCCCTGTCCTCGTCACCAAGGGCCCACCAAATCTCAAGGACCCAGATTGGGTGGATTGTTTGTATAACCATCCTGGAACAGGCTGTCTAGGTTAAAGATGACTTGGTGTGACCTCAAGACTTTTGAAAAACAGAAAGAGAATGATTTAACAAAGTAATGAATTAATACAAAGAAAAGAAAGAGATTGATTTAATAAAGAAATGAATTAATATAACTATTATAATAATAAAACAGAATAAACCCAACATTCCCCCGTTTTTATAATATGTATGTTATTAGTCATTTCTTAGTAATCACTAAATGGAAATGTCGGTGACTGCGATTTTATCCGCCTACTCCTTACTCCCATGGCTGGTCTGAAAGAGAAAAAACATAATTATATTCGTCCAATTGGTCCTCGGATTTACCGTACTCCTGGACCTCACTGCTTTCCCCAAACCGTCCCATAAGATACAACTCATGTACTTTAGAATTTGTAGGGGCAATTTCAGTAGTTATAAGTCGGCTTAGCAAGGAGCGCAAACAGGGGATACTACATCACCCACACAATGTTAGGATAGCGGTAATTGTGCCTATAGTCCAAATCTTTAGATTTTCCAAAGGTCTTATCCCACCAATCTGACAATGCGGACGTATCTACTCCAGAGTGCTCTTGCATATTGCGGTTCAGTGTTTGCAGGCCAGTAATGGCCCTGGTGAGAGATCCACTGGGTGACGCGTTGTTCGGTATGAAGGTGCAACATTGTTTTCCAAACATTGCACACACGCCCCCTGTTTCAAGGATCATATCCACCGCTATGCGATTCTGGAACGCCATCAGACTGGTAGCTGCCAGTTGTTCCTTCATGGCCACAAATCCCTGTTCAGTATAATTTCCAAGTTTTGAACATTGTAATGTAAGTAATTTATTCTATCCACATTTTTGTTTGGGGTGATTAGAAGGAAGATAGACTCCCAACCTGCTGCGATCTGATTAGCCAGCTTATACTCATCTGGTACGCCCCGGGGGATGCCAATCGCATCAATGTATGTTGGATCTCTTTCCCTCCATGCCTCTCGACGATGTCGGGAGGGTCGACCCTTCACCTATCTCGGTAAATATTTTCCCCGTCAGCCGAGGAGGCCCCGCTATTTTTCCTTACCAAACAGTACTTTCCCGCCGCCACGGTCTTAAATATATCCCCGTTATCCGAGGGAGCCCCCACTATTTTCCCAAAATAGTATTTTTTAACTTCTCCCCGGCCTTATTTCGCCATTAGTGTCTGTGGAACAAGCTGTTACACTTTTATCCACTCACATATTATTTATATATGTATATTACCTCTATGCATTAGTGCATATATTATCCTGCATTTTATGCATTTTAAGCTGGCCAGTAAACCCATATTTATTTATCCATAAATATAGCTGTGTAATATTTTTAAAGCGCTTTGTCTTTCCAATTTTTTCCAATCCTTACAAGTTAGACGTATTTTTTTGGATCGTCATCCAAACCCGCCTTACAACACGTGTTTCCCATATTTTACTTTTTTGTAGTGAGTTCGTGTGCCTCACAGAGTTAACTTTATTATATCTATTTTTATTATTATCACTCCTTCGACTGTATTTCCTAGGCTTATCTTAATTTTACTGCAGAAACCACACAAACAACATACAACGTATATTCGTGCCTACCCTTTAGACACAGGACACTCCCCGGCCCCAATATTGTACCTCTAGTACAATACATTCGTGCCTACCCCTGAGACACAGGACACTTTCCAGCAAAGTGCCCCACCGTACCTGCCATTGACTAGTATAAACACAGGGTTTTATCGCCGTCACCCAGGACGCGAAACCAGCCCAACAATGGGCCTCACATACAATGTCCCTTTAACGCATTTGTAAACACCTTCACAACATGCAGACATTAATGTGGACTTACCCGAGATCCATCAGATGTCTCCCTCCAGCAGGAAAAGTCTTCAACCGCCGAGAATCCAGGCGCCCCCGTCGAAAAACTCCGGCCCACCAAGGGTTTTGAAGACGCCGTGCGCACGGTCACTTACCAGATGTCGAACAGCAGCGCCTGGGTTCTCGCTCCGGTATATTGACCTCCATGGCTCAGAAGGACCAAAATGTCAGGTTCATTAATAATTACCTTCGTCCGTAATTATCAATAACTGCAGGAAGACATCTTATTCAATTATTGACATTTAATTAAATAGAAATGGATTCAACAGGTAAAAGCCTCCGGAAGGGAGAGTTACAGCAAGTGTCCCTTACAACTTCCGAACGTCTCCTCGAATAGACGTTTTCGTCCCATTCTTATGGTCACAAGTTACAGAGTTGTTGATCATTCCATCACGTATGAGTAAAAACAACATCTGGGACTACAATAACAATCAAAGTATTTTACTAATAACAAAAACAGGGACTAGACCTAACAACATTTAGATTAGAGTAATTATACAACCTCCTTGACCTAAGAATCATATAATATAATCATAATCATATAATCGTTACATACAGAAAAACCCGAAGTGTACGGTTACATAACGATAACAATATTCTTGTTATTGTCCGAATAGCCCTGTCCTCGTCACCAAGGGCCCACCAAATCTCAAGGACCCAGATTGGGTGGATTGTTTGTATAACCATCCTGGAACAGGCTGTCTAGGTTAAAGATGACTTGGTGTGACCTCAAGACTTTTGAAAAACAGAAAGAGAATGATTTAACAAAGTAATGAATTAATACAAAGAAAAGAAAGAGATTGATTTAATAAAGAAATGAATTAATATAACTATTATAATAATAAAACAGAATAAACCCAACAATAACCCAAACCGTAACCCCAAACCCCTAACAATAACCCTAACCCAAACCATAACCCGAACCCAAACCATAACCCAAACCATAACCCAAACCATAACCCAAACCATAACCCAAACCATAACCCAAACCATAACCCAAACCATAACCCTAACCCAAACCATAACCCAAACCATAACCCTAACCCACACCATAACCCCAAACATAACCAGATTCCCAACCATAACCAGATTCCCAACCATAACCATAACCCCAACCAAAACCATATTCCCAACCATAGCCATAACCCCAACCATAACCATAACCATAACCCCAACCATAACCCCAACCATAACCTCAACCATAACCCAAACCATAACCCCTAACCCAAAACAATATCCCTAACCCAAACCATAACCCCTTACAATAACCCTAACCCAAACCATAACCCCAACCATAACCATAACCCAAACTATAACCATAACCATAACCCAAACCATAACACCCAACCCCCAACAATATTCCTAACCCAAACCATAACCCCAACCCTTAACAATAACCCTAACCTAAACCATAACCCCAACCATAACCAGATTCCCGACCATAAACATAACCCCAACCAAAACCATATTCCCAACCATAGCCATAACCCCAACCCCAACCCTAACCATAACCCTAACCATAACCCTAACCATAACCCCAACCATAACTCCAACCATAACCCCAACCATAACCCCAACCATAACCCAAACCATAACCCCAACCATAACCCAAACCATAACCCCAACCCCTAACAATAACCCTAACCCAAACCATAACCCCAACCATAAACAAAACCCAAACCATAACCCCTAATCCCTTAAAATAACCCTAACCCAAACCATAACCCCAACCCCTAACAATAACCCTAACCTAAACCATAACCCCAACCATAACCCAAACCATAACCCCTAACTTCTAACAATAACCCTAACCAAAACCCCTAACAAAAACCCTAACCCAAACCATAATCCCATCCATAGCCATAACCCCAACCATAACCATTACCCAAACCATAACCCCAAACCCCTAACAATAACCCTAACCCAAACCATAACCCGAACCCAAACCATAACCCAAACCATAACCCAAACCATAACCCAAACCATAACCCTAACCCAAACCCAAACCATAACCCTAACCCAAACCATAACCCTAACCCAAACCATAACCCCAACCATAACCAGATTCCCAACCATAACCATAACCCCAACCAAAACCATATTCCCAACCATAATCATAACCCCAACCATGACCCCAACCATAACCCCAAACATAACCCCAACCATAACCATAACCCTAACCATAACCCCAACCATAACCAGATTCCCAACCATAACCATAACCCCAACCAAAACCATATTCCCAACCATAGCCATAACCGCAACCATAACCCCAACCATAACCCCAACCATAACCCCAACCATAACCCCAACCAGAACCATAACCCTAACCATAACCCCAACCATAACCCCAACAATAACCATAACCCAAACCATAACCCCTAACCCCTAAAAATAACACTAACCCAAACCATAACCCCAACCATAACCTTAACAATAACCATAAACCAAACCATAACCCCTAAACCCTAACAATAACCCTAACACAAACTATTACCCCAACGCCTAACAATAACCCTAACCCAAACCATAACCCCAACGCCAAACAATAACCTTAACCCAAACCTTAACCCCAACCCCTAACAATAAACCTAACCTAAACCATAACCCTAACCATAACCCCAACCTTAACCAAAACCATAACCCCAACCCCGAACAATAAACCTAACCTAAACCATAACCCTAACCATAACCCCAACCATAACCATAAACCAAACCATCACCATAGCCCAAACCATCACCATAACCCCTAACAATATCCCTAACCCTAACCCAAACCATAACCCCAACCCCTAACAATAACTCTAACCCAAACCATAACCATAACAGTAACCATAACCCAAACCATAACCCTACAAAAACCCTAACCCAAACCATAACCCCAACCACAAACAATAACCTAACCCAACCCATAACCATAACCATAACCCAAAAAATAACCCCTAGCAATAACCCTAACCCAAACCATAACCCCAACCCCTAACAATAACCCTAACCCAAACCATAACCCCAACCCCTAACAATAACCCTAACCCGAACCATAACCCCAACCATAACCATAACCCCAACAATAACCATAACCCAAACCATAACCCCTAACCCCTAAAAATAACACTTACCCAAACCATAACCCCAACCATAACCTTAACAATAACCATAAACCAAACCATAACCCCTAAACCCTAACAATAACCCTAACACAAACTATTACCCCAACGCCTAACAATAACCCTAACCCAAACCATAACCCCAACGCCAAACAATAACCTTAACCCAAACCATTACCCCAACCCCTAACAATAAACCCAACCTAAACCATAACCCTAACCATAACCCCAACCTTAACCCAAACCATAACCCCAACCATAACCTTAACAATAACCATAAACCAAACCATAACCCCTAAACCCTAACAATAACCCTAACACAAACTATTACCCCAACGCCTAACAATAACCCTAACCCAAACCATAACCCCAACGCCAAACAATAACCTTAACCCAAACCATAACCCCAACCCCTAACAATAAACCTAACCTAAACCATAACCCTAACCATAACCCCAACCTTAACCCAAACCATAACCCCAACCCCGAACAATAAACCTAACCTAAACCATAACCCTAACCATAACCCCAACCATAACCAGATTCCCAACCATAACCATAACCCCAACCAAAACCATATTCCCAACCATAGCCATAACTCCAACCATAGCCATAACTCCAACCATATCCCCAACCATAACCATAACCCTAACCGATAACCCCAACCATAACCCCAACCATAATCTTAACCATAAACCAAACCATAACCCCTTATCCCTTACAATAACCCTAACCCAAACCATAACCCCAACCCCTAACAATAACCCTAACCTAAACCATAACCCCAACCATAACCCAAACCATAACCCCTAACCCCTAACAATAACCCTAACCCAAACCCCTAACAAGAACCCTAACCCAAACCATAACCCCTTATCCCTTACAATAACCCTAACCCAAACCATAACCCCAACCCCTAACAATAACCCTAACCTAAACCATAACCCCAACCATAACATAACCCAAACCATAACCCCTAACCCCTAACAATAACCCTAACCCAAACCCCTAACAAGAACCCTAACCCAAACCATAACCCCTTATCCCTTACAATAACCCTAACCCAAACCATAACCCATAACCCCTTATCCCTTACAATAACCCTAACCCAAACCATAACCCATAACCCCTTATCCCTTACAATAACCCTAACCCAAACCATAACCCCTAACCCCTAACAAAAACCCTAACCCAAACCCCTAACAAGAACCCTAACCCAACCCATAATCCCATCCATAGCCATAACCCAAACCATAACCATAACCCAAACCATAACCCCCAACCCCTAACAATAACCCTAACCCAAACCATAACCCGAACCCAAACCATAACCCAAACAATAACCCTAACCCAAACCATAACCCTAACCCAAACCATAACCCTAACCCAAACCATAACCCCAACCATAACCATAACCCAAACCATAACCCCCAAACCATAACCCCCAAACCATAACCTCCAACCCTTAACAATAACCCTAACCCAAACCATAACCCGAACCCAAACCATAACCCAAACCATAACCCAAACCATAACCCAAACCATAACCCAAACCATAACCCAAACCATAACCCAAACCATAACCCAAACCATAACCCAAACCATAACCCCTAACCCCTAAAAATAACCCTAACCCAAACCCCTAACAAGAACCCTAACCCAAACCATAATCCCATCCATAGCCATAACCCCAACCATAACCCAAACCATAACCCCCAACCCCTAACAATAACCCTAACCCAAACCATAACCCGAACCCAAACCATAACCCAAACAATAACCCTAACCCAAACCATAACCCCAACCATAACCATAACCCAAACCATAACCCCCAACCCCTAACAATAACCCTAACCCAAACCATAACCCGAACCCAAACCATAACCCAAACCATAACCCAAACCATAACCCAAACCATAACCCCTAACCCCTAACACTAACCCTAACCCAAACCATAACCATAACCTCAACCCCTAACAATAACCCTAACCCAAACCATAACCATAACCCCTAACAATAACCCTAACCCAAACCATAACCCCAACCCCTAACAATAACCCTAACCTAAACCATAACCCCAACCATAATCATAACCCAAACCATAACCATAACCCAAAACATAACCCCTAACCCCTAACAATACCTCTTAACCAAACCATAACCCCAACCCCTAACAATAACCCTAACCCAAACCCCTAACAAGAACCCTAACCCAAACCATAACCCCCTATCCCTTACAATAACCCTAACCCAAACCATAACCCCAACCCCTAACAATAACCCTAACCTAAACCATAACCCCAACCATAACATAACCCAAACCATAACCCCTAACCCCTAACAATAACCCTAACCCAAACCATAACCCCTTATCCCTTACAATAACCCTAACCCAAACCATAACCCCTAACCCCTAACAATAACCCTAACCCAAACCCCTAACAAGAACCCTAACCCAACCCATAATCCCATCCATAGCCATAACCCAAACCATAACCATAACCCAAACCATAACCCCCAACCCCTAACAATAACCCTAACCCAAACCATAACCCGAACCCAAACCATAACCCAAACAATAACCCTAACCATAACCCTAACCATAACCCCAACCATAACCATAAACCAAACCATCACCATAACCCAAACCATCACCATAACCCCTAACAATAACCCTAACCCAAACCATAACCTCAACCCCTAACAATAACTCTAACCCAAACCATAACCATAACCCTAACAGTAACCATAACCCAAACCATAACCCCTAACAATAACCCTAACCCAAACCATAACCCCAACCACAAACAATAACCCTAACCCAACCCATAACCATAACCCAAAACATAACCCTTAGCAATGACCCTAACCCAAACCATAACCCCAACCCCTAACAATAACCCTAACCCAAACCATAACCCCAACCCCTAACCCCAACCATAACCCCAACCATAACCCCAACCATAACCCCAACCATAACCCCAACACTTACCCAAACCATAACCCCTAACCCCTAACAATATCCCTAACCCAAACCATAACCCCTAACAATAATCCTAACCCAAACCATAACCCCAACCATAACCATAACCCAAACCATAACCATAACCCAAACCATAACCATAACCCAAACCATAACCATAACCATAACCCAAACCATAACCATAACCCAAACCATAACCATAACCCAAACCATAACCATAATCCAAACCATAACCATAACCCAAACCATAACACCCAACCCCCAACAATAACCCTAACCCAAACCATAATTCCATCCATAACCATAACCCCAACAATAACCATAACCCAAACCATAACCCCTAACACCTAAAAATAACGCTAACCCAAACCATAACCCCAACCATAACCTTAACCATAACCGTAAACCAAACCATAACCCCTAAACCCTAACAATAACCCTAACACAAACTATTACCCCAACGCCTAACAATAACCCTAACCCAAACCATAACCCCAACGCCAAACAATAACCTTAACCCAAACCATAACCCCAACCACTAACAATAAACCTAACCTAAACCATAACCCTAACCCCAACCATAACCATAAACCAAACCATCACCATAACCCCTAACAATAACCCGAACCCAAACCATAACCCCAACCCCTAACAATAACTCTAACCCAAACCATAACCATAACCCTAACAGTAACCATAACCCCTAGCAATAACCCTAACCCAAACCATAACCCCAACCCCTAACAATAACCCTAACCCAAACCATAACCCAAACCATAACCCAAACCATAACCCAAACCATAACCCAAACCATAACCCAAACCATAACCCAAACCATAACCCAAACCATAACCCAAACCATAACCCAAACCATAACCCAAACCATAACCCAAACCATAACCCAAACCATAACCCAAACCATAACCCAAACCATAACCCAAACCATAACCCAAACCATAACCCAAACCATAACCCCAACCCCTAACAATAACCCTAACCCAAACCATAACCATAACCCAAACCATAACCCCTAACAATAACCCTAACCCAAACCATAACCCCAACCACAAACAATAACCCTAACCCAACCCATAACCATAACCATAACCCAAAACATAACCCCTAGCAATAACCCTAACCAAAACCATAACCCCAACCCCTAACAATAACGCTAACCCAAACCATAACCCAAACCATAACCCCAACCCCTAACAATAACCCTAACCTAAACCATAACCATAACCCTAACCCAAACCATAACCCCAACCATAACCAGATTCCCAACCATAAACATAACCCGAACCAAAACCATATTCCCAACCATAGCCATAACCCCAACCATAACCCCAACCCTAACCATAACCCTAACCATAACCCTAACCATAACCCCAACCATAACTCCAATCATAACCCAAACCATAACCCCAACCATAACCCTAACCATAACCCCAACCATAACCCAAACCATAACCCCAACCCCTAACAATAACCCTAACCCAAACCATAACCCCTAACCCCTAACAATATCCCTAACCCAAACCATAACCCCTAATAATAACCCTAACCCAAACCATAAACCCCAACCCCTAACAATAACCCTAACCTAAACCATAACCCCAACCATTACCATAACCCAAATCATAACCCCTAACCCCTAACAATAACCCTAACCCAAACCATAACCCCAACCCCTAACAATAACCCTAACCCAAAACCTAACCCAAAACCTAACCCAAAACCTAACCTAAAACCTAACCCAAAACCTAACCCAAAACCTAACCCAAAACCTAACCCAAACCATAACCATAACCCCAACCATAACCATAACCCAAACCATAACCCCTAACAATAACCCTAACCCAAACCATAACCCCAACCCCTAACAATAACCCTAACCTAAACCATAACCCCAACCATAACCATAACCCAAACCATAACCATAACCCAAAACATAACCCCTAACTCCTAACAATAACCCTAAACCAAACCATAACCCCAACCCCTAACAATAACCCTAACCCAAACCATAACCCCAACCATAAACAAAACCCAAACCATAACCCCAACCATAACCTTAACCATAACCGTAAACCAAACCATAACCCCTTAACCCTAACAATAACCCTAACACAAACTATTACCCCAACCCCTAACAATAACCCTAACCCAAACCATAATCCCATCCATAACAGTAACCCCAACAATAACCATAACCCAAACCATAACCCCTAACCCCTAAAAATAACGCTAACCCAAACCATAACCCCAACCACAACCTTAACCATAACCGTAAACCAAATCATAACCCCTAAACCCTAACAAAAACTATTACCCCAACCCCTAACAAAAACCCTAACCCAAACCATTATCCCATTGTTGGGTTTATTCTGTTTTACTATTATAATAGTTATATTAATTCATTTCTTTATTAAATCATTCTCTTTCTTTTCTCTGTATTAATTCATTACTTTGTTAAATCATTCTCTTTCTGTTTTTCAAAAGTGTTGAGGTCACACCAAGTCATCTTTAACCTAGACAGCCTGTTCCAGGATGGTTATACAAACAATCCACCCAATCTGGGTCCTTGAGATTTGGTGGGCCCTTGGTGACGAGGACAGGGCTATTCGGACAATAACAAGAATATTGTTATCGTTATGTAACCGTACACTTCGGGTTTTTCTGTATGTAACGATTATATGATTATGATTATATTATATGATTCTTAGGTCAAGGAGGTTGTATAATTACTCTAATCTAAATGTTGTTAGGTCTAGTCCCTGTTTTTGTTATTAGTAAAATACTTTGATTGTTATTGTAGTCCCAGATGTTGTTTTTACTCATACGTGATGGAATGATCAACAACTCTGTAACTTGTGACCATAAGAATGGGACGAAAACGTCTATTCGAGGAGACGTTCGGAAGTTGTAAGGGACACTTGCTGTAATGCTCCCCTCCGGAGGCTTTTACCTGTTGTATCCATTTCTATTTAATTAAATGTCAATAATTGAATAAGATGTCTTCCTGCAGTTATTGATAATTACGGACGAAGGTAATTATTAATGAACCTGACATTTTGGTCCTTCTGAGCCATGGAGGTCAATATACCGGAGCGAGAACCCAGGCGCTGCTGTTCGACATCTGGTAAGTGACCGTGCGCACGGCGTCTTCAAAACCCTTGGTGGGCCGGAGTTTTTCGACGGGGGCGCCTGGATTCTCGGCGGTTGAAGACTTTTCCTGCTGGAGGGAGACATCTGATGGATCTGGGGTAAGTCCACATTAATGTCTGCATGTTGTGAAGGTGTTTACAAATGCGTTAAAGGGACATTGTATGTGAGGCCCATTGTTGGGCTGGTTTCGCGTCCTGGGTGACGGCGATAAAACCCTGTGTTTATACTAGTCAATGGCAGGTACGGTGGGGCACTTTGCTGGAAAGTGTCCTGTGTCTCAGGGGTAGGCACGAATGTATTGTACTAGAGGTACAATATTGGGGCCGGGGAGTGTCCTGTGTCTAAAGGGTAGGCACGAATATACGTTGTATGGTGTTTGTGTGGTTTCTGCAGTAAAATTAGGAAAGGCCTAGGAGATACAGTCGATACAGTCGAATAGATAATAATAATATTAATAATAATAATAAATAATAGAGTTAACTGTGTGAGGCACACGAACTCACTACAAAGAATAAAAGTAAAATATGGGAAACACGTGTTGTAAGGCGGGTTTGGATGACGATCCAAAAAATACGTCTAACTTGTAAGGATTGGAAAAAATTGGAAAGACAAAGCGCTTTAAAAATATTACACAGCTATATTTATGGATAAATAAATATGGGTTTGCTGGCCAGCTTAAAATGCATAAAATGCAGGATAATATATGCACTAATGCATAGAGGTAATATACATATATAAATAATATGTGAGTGGATAAAAGTGTAACAGCTTGTTCCACAGACACTAATGGAGGTAATATACATATATAAATAATATGTGAGTGGATAAAAGTGTAACAGCTTGTTCCACAGACACTAATGGCGAAATAAGGCCGGGGAGAAGTTAAAAAATACTATTTTGGGAAAATAGTGGGGGCTCCCTCGGATAACGGGGATATATTTAAGACCGTGGCGGCGGGAAAGTACTGTTTGGTAAGGAAAAAATAGCGGGGCCTCCTCGGCTGACGGGGAAAATATTTACCGAGATAGGTGACGGGCGCGGAGGAAGTTTAACAAAAATAAAGGGAGCTAGAAAATTAATGGGGACACTGGTATTTGATTTGGTTAATCCGGGTATGACGTTTTGTGATTACAATAAATTGGGTTTTTTTGTGATGCTTGGGCTTGTATAACAACAATTAGAATGGTTATTTCCAAGTGCTGGTGGTGCTTTGTTAATATAACCTATATGTACTGTCAATTTACAGCAATGTGATGGCTTATTGCAGCTTGGTTTTTGATCTCGTCCGCTAACGGGAAGATGGTGTTTAAAAAGACAAAAGAATATATACAAAATGATCATTTAAATTTTAGCAGGGAATGTCACCTGTGTTTTTATTATGCTCTAGACTTGCCAAAAAATGTGTCGACTGCGGGGGAAGCGTTTCTGGTGCAGCGGCTGCTGATTAGATGGGAGTGAAACATGTGGGCCGCGGGGCAGACGATTTAACTGTGTTGGGCTTTCGGGAGCGTTCGGACCGTGTAAACGACTAAAATTTTGTGATCCTTTCCGTGAAGACATTATAATAATAATAATTGGCCTTGGGGGTGCTGAAGCAAACTTGAGGGCAGAAAATGGGTTTTTGCCATATTGTTGTGCTTGCAGCATACATATTCTGGATATATGGGGTCTTGGAAAAATATTGTGATGTAGTTGAATATCGGAAGAGGGGTTAATTTGACGTTTTAATGGTTGTCTTCTCTAAAAAGCGTTGTATTTGGGCACAGGGAAAAAGCTGGTTTGTAAACATAAGATAACAATGCTGTTTTCGCAGCAAGAGTGGAGGTCATAGTTAACGGCTAATTGCGTTTTCTGTTTGGACTTTTCAGAATAAGAACAATACATGGGCTGCAAGAAATGCAAGGTTATGCGAATGCTTTCGCATTGATATTTTGGGTTTTAAAATGAAATGTATTAAGAGGATAGAAAAAATCTGTTCAGTAAAAGGTTGATTTGGTAAAAAGCTTTGGATTTGGGAAATAGACCAAAATAGTCATTTTTGAGCAATTGTGGATTTCAAAGGGCTCTTAGTTAAAGGAAACTAGCTTTTGGAGGATAAAATAATATTAATACTATTTCAGAATTTTTTGATTATTCAAAATACTTTAATCCAGGAGGTTGGCTGTTTAAAAAAAAAAAAAAAAAAAAAAAAAAAAAAAGGCCAGGATGACAAAATTTACAAAATTATGGTATATTGGTGACGATAAGGTTTTTAAAACATTAAAGTTTGTAATTAGGAATTGTCTAACAAAAGGTTGATTTCTCTCATTTAATTGTTGTAGATTTTTGTTTTGGTAACAGGCTATGGGAAATGACTCGTGTCTTAAGTAAACATCATATGAGGTGATTTACAAAGTATAGTAGGTATTGAATTATTTGGCTGTTAACGACATCAGATGGGAAATTTACAATGCAATAGTGGCATGATAAAATTCATGGCATTCATCCAAATAATTAGGTGAATTGTAAATAAAATAATTGGTTTAGGATGAGCATATTTTCCCTAAGAATGGAGTAACATGGAATGTTTTTCAAAGTGCACTTGAAAGAACATTGTCTGTTGTCCTGGCAGGAGGAAATATGCTTTGTCACAGGTCATATTGATGACTTTAAGGATATTACGGATTGGATAAGCATTGGTCAATTGATACAACCAAATAACGTTGCTTTTACGGCATTAAGGGCATGCAAATTGGTGAGAACTTTAGCAACGATGGGGTTAATACGCCTGAATGTTACAGTGATAACGAGTGGCAATAACAAGCTTAGATAAGGGAGGGAAAGGAGAAATTCTCCAAATTCCAGAATCCGGCTTAGAAACAGGTTATGTTAGTCGTTTTGGGTTTTTGACAGGATGTGGTAGTACATTAATTCTGGGAAATTTTGGGAAATTGGGGACCCCATATCTAAAACAAGTTTGAGACAAATGTGTAAATAGGCTCTATTTGGCGCTGGATGCACGAATTCTAGTGGGGCCTTTCATGTTTTGAAACAAGTGACGCTTTAGGTAGATGGGTTGTCTATGAACAAAATGGGATGGGCGAAATTCGCTTACAAATTAGGCGTGTTATCTTGGTTCATAGAATTTGGAGTCAAGGCGACGTAATAAAGGCCATAGGCGTCATGTTGTATAAAATAGGCGTGGATGAATTAGTTTTACAAATGGGGGAGATTATCTTATCACCTCAAACAAGTCGAAAAAAAATTGGATGGCCGCATTAAAAGGTGATTGGCATGCTATTAAAGGGAATTGGGATTTTCAAAAAACCTGATAGGGGGCCATTAGGTCATGGCGGCTGTAAAAAATAAAAACTTTAGATGTGAAACTATTCCGACCTCAATTCGGGGAACAAACAGCTAAACTGATAGCATTAAAGAGGATATAACTTTGTGTGAAACTTGAAGGAAATTTTTTACAAACGGTTAAAAGGCTAGAGTGGGGGTGTGTATATTAAAGGATCTACTAATGAATGCGGGGTGGATCCAGACCTTCCGGAATGTGGGGTATTCATGGCGTCCTCGAGAATTTGTGGATTTTCTCCGGGTACTCCAGTTTACTCCCACAAAATGAAATTATGGATGCTAGACTGGTTGAACACACTAAATTCTTCTGTTTATGAGTGTGAGCGTGAATGATAGTTTGTCTTTTTGTGTTTTTTGATTGGCAGACCACCGAGACATAATCTATCAATAAAAGAAAATAATTTGGGCTTGAGTCAAGGGAAGACCTATGTCTCGACAAGGGGGAGGTGGCCTTGCTACAACGGCACTACAAGGCTTAGGGTTTAAATCTATATGCATACCCACATATCCATTTCAAAAAATACATATAGATTTTATTTTATTTTTATTAGATCATATGGATATCATTCCACGATATGGAATTCCAGAAACTATTTATAGTGATAATGGCTCCCATTTTGTTAATATAATAGTTGTCTACCATCCACAATTGGCGGACCTTATATGAAGTCCTGTTTGGTAGACCTTACAAATTGTTATTATTCACTACACAAAGACAATTGGATGATGAGGCGAATCAATCAGAAAAAAAAAAAAAAAAAAAACGCACACACCAAATTTAGACTATCAGAGGGAGATTTTGCTTGTCAACAGGAAACGGACGAAGCGACGGTGATTCTTGAAGACTGGATGCTGATAAGCAGCATAAAAGAAGAAACATCGGAGCAACGCAAAGTGGGAGGGTCCTTGTTACTGAAAGGGGACACGGATGCACCTTTCCCACAGTAAGAAGGTTGTCTAAATTGAAACGTTTCAAGAGGAAAACTCCCTAAACAAAGACAAAAAGTCATGTTGAAAACAATTATTGCTTTTGGGGCAATGAGATTAATGATGATTGTGATTCTATTCCTTTCCACAGTAGGGTTGTTTTCTCCAGTTGGAGAAAAAGGCGGAGGCGTTTCAATTGAGGATACACCTTCTTACGGGAGGGTAAACCGAGAAACATACACATTTACATTTAATTAACATTACCTACTAAATCAAATTTCCAAAATGAAAATATATATTTGGACTCGGCGACGTCCCGGTTGCCATACAAAGGGGCAATCTATGGTGGGAAATATGTGTGGTACATTAACAGCAAAAAAATTGAAGATTGGGAAAAGCCTTGTTGCAGAAATTGGTCAAGATTGGAAAGCTTGGACTGACATATTAACCTGTGAAATTTATTTCTGAAACAGGGATTTCCCAAACGGGGGATAATTGGGCGCTGTTAATGGAGTGTAAAGAAGGCAAGCACTATGTGGAGCTACTTTGGTAAAAGGGTGGTCTCAATTGAAACATTGAGGGGACGGGGAAGATAAACTTTCTGACTTAATAAAATACGGGAAACACCAATATTAATTGAAAAGATTATTGCTCAGCAAGCAATACCATAAAACTATAGGGAACTCTTTTATATTGGGTTTGACGTCTCCATATGGTTTCAATTGAGACTAAACCATCTTACAAAGGATTAGGATAACCTACCAGACAAGAGAAAATACGATGGGGTCTAACAACTCCCTCAATCACCATTCTTTTGGGGAAAAGTGTTTTTAAAAATGAAAAAACGTGTCCTACTTGGCAAGAAAGAAAAAAATATTGAAACAGTGTTTATCTTGTTACGCAGTAAATAGGAAGTCAATTTTTCCACTGTTTAATCATTTTACCTGCTTAAACCTTACAGGGCATGGTCTGAAGCTGGGGGCGATAAATGAGACGTGGTGTACCGGCGTTCTAAAACAAACTACACCCCTGATACCACGTTCTGGCCTATGGTGGCGGGGTGGTAGATAAATTATACGACTCCTGCCGACACCCGGCAGGACTAGGTACTTTTGGTCTCACTGCTCTTACCGATGTCTGTTTTTCCATCCACAGTGGAGGAGATACAATTGGCGGCTCATAATTCGGAGGTGAAGGGTCGACCCTCCCGACATCGTCGAGAGGCATGGAGGGAAGGAGATCCAACATACATTGATGCGATTGGCATCCCCCGGGGCGTACCAGATGAGTATAAGCTGGCTAATCAGATCGCAGCAGGTTGGGAGTCTATCTTCCTTCTAATCACCCCAAACAAAAATGTGGATAGAATAAATTACTTACATTACAATGTTCAAAACTTGGAAATTATACTGAACAGGGATTTGTGGCCATGAAGGAACAACTGGCAGCTACCAGTCTGATGGCGTTCCAGAATCGCATAGCGGTGGATATGATCCTTGAAACAGGGGGCGTGTGTGCAATGTTTGGAAAACAATGTTGCACCTTCATACCGAACAACGCGTCACCCAGTGGATCTCTCACCAGGGCCATTACTGGCCTGCAAACACTGAACCGCAATATGCAAGAGCACTCTGGAGTAGATACGTCCGCATTGTCAGATTGGTGGGATAAGACCTTTGGAAAATCTAAAGATTTGGACTGTAGGCACAATTACCGCTATCCTAACATTGTGTGGGTGATGTAGTATCCCCTGTTTGCGCTCCTTGCTAAGCCGACTTATAACTACTGCAATGGCCCCTACAAATTCTAAAGTACATGAGTTGTATCTTATGGGACGGTTTGGGGAAAGCAGTGAGGTCCAGGAGTACGGTAAATCCGAGGACCAATTGGACGAATATAATTATGTTTTTTCTCTTTCAGACCAGCCATGGGAGTAAGGAGTAGGCGGGAAAAATCACAGTCACCCGACATTACCATTTAGTGATTACTAAGAAATGACTAATAACATACATATTATAAAAACGGGGGAATGTTGGGTTTATTCTGTTTTACTATTATAATAGTTATATTAATTCATTTCTTTATTAAATCATTCTCTTTCTTTTCTCTGTATTAATTCATTACTTTGTTAAATCATTCTCTTTCTGTTTTTCAAAAGTGTTGAGGTCACACCAAGTCATCTTTAACCTAGACAGCCTGTTCCAGGATGGTTATACAAACAATCCACCCAATCTGGGTCCTTGAGATTTGGTGGGCCCTTGGTGACGAGGACAGGGCTATTCGGACAATAACAAGAATATTGTTATCGTTATGTAACCGTACACTTCGGGTTTTTCTGTATGTAACGATTATATGATTATGATTATATTATATGATTCTTAGGTCAAGGAGGTTGTATAATTACTCTAATCTAAATGTTGTTAGGTCTAGTCCCTGTTTTTGTTATTAGTAAAATACTTTGATTGTTATTGTAGTCCCAGATGTTGTTTTTACTCATACGTGATGGAATGATCAACAACTCTGTAACTTGTGACCATAAGAATGGGACGAAAACGTCTATTCGAGGAGACGTTCGGAAGTTGTAAGGGACACTTGCTGTAATGCTCCCCTCCGGAGGCTTTTACCTGTTGTATCCATTTCTATTTAATTAAATGTCAATAATTGAATAAGATGTCTTCCTGCAGTTATTGATAATTACGGACGAAGGTAATTATTAATGAACCTGACACCCATCCATAACCATAACCCAAACCATAACCCCTAACCACTAAAAATAACGCTAACCCAAACCATAACCCCAACCATAACCTTAACCATAACCGTAAACCAAACCCTAACCCCTAAACCCTAACAGTAACCATAACCCAAACCATAACCCCTAACAATAACCCTAACCCAAACCATAACCCCAACCAAAAACAATAACCCTAACCCAACCCATAACCATAACCCAAATCATAACCCCTAGCAATAACCCTAACCCAAACCATAACCCCAACCCCTAGCAATAACCCTAACCCAAACCATAACCCCAACCCCTAACAATAACCCTAACCCAAACCATAACCCCAACCCCTAACAATAACCCTAACCCGAACCATAACCCCAACCATAACCAAAACCCAAACCATAACCCCTTATCCCTTACAATATTCCTAACCCAAACCATAACCCCAACCCCTAACAATAACCCTAACCTAAACCATAACCCCAACCATAACCAGATTCCCAACCATAAACATAACCCAAACCATAACCATAACCCCAACCATAACCATAACCCAAACCATAACCATAACCCCAACCATAACCATAACCCAAACCATAACCCCTAACAATAACCCTAACCCAAACCATAACCCCAACCCCTAACAATAACCCTAACCTAAACCATAACCCCAACCATAACCATAACCATAACCCAAAACATAACCCCTAACTCCCAACATTAACCCTAAACCAAACCATAACTCCAACCCCTAACAATAACCCTAACCCAAACCATAACCCCAACCATAACCAAAACCCAAACCATAACCCCTAATCCCTTAAGATAACCCTAACCCAAACCATAACCCCAACCCCAAACAATAACCCTAACCTAAACCATAATCCCAACCATAACCCAAACCATAACCCCTAACTTCTAACAATAACCATAACCCAAACCCCTAACAAGAACCCTAACCCAAACCATAATCCCATCCATAGCCATAACCCCAACCATAACCATAACCCAAACCGTAACCCCAAACCCCTAACAATAACCCTAACCCAAACCATAACCCGAACCCAAACCATAACCCAAACCATAACCCAAACCATAACCCAAACCATAACCCAAACCATAACCCAAACCATAACCCAAACCATAACCCAAACCATAACCCAAACCATAACCCAAACCATAACCCAAACCATAACCCAAACCATAACCCAAACCATAACCCTAACCCAAACCATAACCCCAACCATAACCAGATTCCCAACCATAACCAGATTCCCAACCATAACCATAACCCCAACCAAAACCATATTCCCAACCATAGCCATAACCCCAACCATAACCCCCACCATAACCATAACCCCAACCATAACCCCAACCATAACCCCAACCCTAACCCAAACCATAACCCCTAACCCAAAACAATATCCCTAACCCAAACCATAACCCCTTACAATAACCCTAACCCAAACCATAACCCCAACCATAACCATAACCCAAACTATAACCATAACCATAACCCAAACCATAACACCCAACCCCCAACAATAACCCTAACCCAAACCATAATCCCATCCATAACCATAACCCCAAAAATAACCATAACCCAAACCATAACCCCTAAATCCTAAAAATAACGCTAACCCAAACCATAACCCCAACCATAACCCCAACCATAACCTTAACCATAACCGTAAACCAAACCATAACGCCTAAACCCTAACAATAACCCTAACACAAACTATTACCCCAACCCCTAACAATAACCCTAACCCAAACCATAATCCCATCCATAACAGTAACCCCAACAATAACCATAACCCAAACCATAACCCCTAACCCCTAAAAATAACGCTAACCCAAACCATAACCCCAACCATAACCTTAACCATAACCGTAAACCAAACCATAACCCCTAAACCCTAACAATAACCCTAACACAAACTATTACCCCAACCCCTAACAATAACCCTAACCCAAACCATTATCCCATCCATAACCATAACCCCAACAATAACCATAACCCAAACCATAACCCCTAACCCCTAAAAATAACACTAACCCAAACCATAACCCCAACCATAACCTTAACAATAACCATAAACCAAACCATAACCCCTAAACCCTAACAATAACCCTAACCCAAACCATAACCCCAACGCCAAACAATAACCTTAACCCAAACCATAACCCCAACCCCTAACAATAAACCTAACCTAAACCATAACCCTAACCATAACCCCAACCTTAACCCAAACCATAACCCCAACCATAACCTTAACAATAACCATAAACCAAACCATAACCCCTAAACCCTAACAATAACCCTAACACAAACTATTACCCCAACGCCTAACAATAACCCTAACCCAAACCATAACCCCAACGCCAAACAATAACCTTAACCCAAACCATAACCCCAACCCCTAACAATAAACCTAACCTAAACCATAACCCTAACCATAACCCCAACCTTAACCCAAACCATAACCCCAACCCCGAACAATAAACCTAACCTAAACCATAACCCTAACCATAAACCCAACCATAACCATAAACCAAACCATCACCATAACCCCTAACAATAACCCTAACCCTAACCCAAACCATAACCCCAACCCCTAACAATAACTCTAACCCAAACCATAACCATAACAGTAACCATAACCCAAACCATAACCCCTAACAATAACCCTAACCCAAACCATAACCACAAACAATAACCTAACCCAACCCATAACCCCAACCACAAACAATAACCTAACCCAACCCATAACCCCAACCACAAACAATAACCTAACCCAACCCATAACCATAACCCAAAACATAACCCCTAGCAATAACCCTAACCCAAACCATAACCCCAACCCCTAACAATAACCCTAACCTAAACCATAACCCCAACCATAACCATAACCCAAAACATAACCCCTAACTCCCAACATTAACCCTAAACCAAACCATAACTCCAACCCCTAACAATAACCCTAACCCAAACCATAACCCCAACCATAACCAAAACCCAAACCATAACGCCTAATCCCTTAAGATAACCCTAACCCAAACCATAACCCCAACCCCTAACAATAACCCTAACCTAAACCATAACCCCAACCATAACCCAAACCATAACCCCTAACTTCTAACAATAACCCTAACCCAAACCCCTAACAAGAACCCTAACCCAAACCATAATCCCATCCATAGCCATAACCCCAACCATAACCATAACCCAAACCATAACCCAAACCATAACCCAAACCATAACCCAAACCATAACCCAAACCATAACCCAAACCATAACCCAAACCATAACCCTAACCCAAACCATACCCCAACCATAACCAGATTCCCAACCATAACCATAACCCACACCAAAACCATATTCCCAACCATAGCCATAACCCCAACCATAACCCCAACCATAACCATAACCATAACCCCAACCATAACCCCAACCATAACCCCAACCCTAACCCAAACCATAACCCCTAACCCAAAACAATATCCCTAACCCAAACCATAACCCCTTACAATAACCCTAACCCAAACCATAACCCCAACCATAACCATAACCCAAACCATAACACCCAACCCCCAACAATAACCCAAACCATAATCCCATCCATAACCATAACCCCAACAATAACCATAACCCAAACCATAACCCCTAAATCCTAAAAATAACGCTAACCCAAACCATAACCCCAACCATAACCCCAACCATAACCTTAACCATAACCGTAAACCAAACCATAACGCCTAAACCCTAACAATAACCCTAACACAAACTATTACCCCAACCCCTAACAATAACCCTAACCCAAACCATAATCCCATCCATAACAGTAACCCCAACAATAACCATAACCCAAACCATAACCCCTAACCCCTAAAAATAACGCTAACCCAAACCATAACCCCAACCATAACCTTAACCATAACCGTAAACCAAAGCATAACCCCTAAACCCTAACAATAACCCTAACACAAACTATTACCCCAACCCCTAACAATAACCCTAACCCAAACCATTATCCCATCCATAACCATAACCCCAACAATAACCATAACCCAAACCATAACCCCTAACCCCTAAAAATAACACTAACCCAAACCATAACCCCAACCATAACCTTAACAATAACCATAAACCAAACCATAACCCCTAAACCCTAACAATAACCCTAACACAAACTATTACCCCAACGCCTAACAATAACCCTAACCCAAACCATAACCCCAACGCCAAACAATAACCTTAACCCAAACCATTACCCCAACCCCTAACAATAAACCCAACCTAAACCATAACCCTAACCATAACCCCAACCTTAACCCAAACCATAACCCCAACCATAACCTTAACAATAACCATAAACCAAACCATAACCCCTAAACCCTAACAATAACCCTAACACAAACTATTACCCCAACGCCTAACAATAACCCTAACCCAAACCATAACCCCAACGCCAAACAATAACCTTAACCCAAACCATAACCCCAACCCCTAACAATAAACCTAACCTAAACCATAACCCTAACCATAACCCCAACCTTAACCCAAACCATAACCCCAACCCCGAACAATAAACCTAACCTAAACCATAACCCTAACCATAACCCCAACCATAACCAGATTCCCAACCATAACCATAACCCCAACCAAAACCATATTCCCAACCATAGCCATAACTCCAACCATATCCCCAACCATAACCATAACCCTAACCGATAACCCCAACCATAACCCCAACCATAATCTTAACCATAAACCAAACCATAACCCCTTATCCCTTACAATAACCCTAACCCAAACCATAACCCCTTATCCCTTACAATAACCCAAACCATAACCCCAACCCCTAACAATAACCCTAACCTAAACCATAACCCCAACCATAACCCAAACCATAACCCCTAACAATAACCCTAACCCAAACCCCTAACAAGAACCCTAACCCAAACCATAACCCCTTATCCCTTACAATAACCCTAACCCAAACCATAACCCCAACCCCTAACAATAACCCTAACCTAAACCATAACCCCAACCATAACATAACCCAAACCATAACCCCTAACCCCTAACAATAACCCTAACCCAAACCCCTAACAAGAACCCTAACCCAAACCATAACCCCTTATCCCTTACAATAACCCTAACCCAAACCATAACCCCTAACCCCTAACAATAACCCTAACCCAAACCCCTAACAAGAACCCTAACCCAACCCATAATCCCATCCATAGCCATAACCCAAACCATAACCATAACCCAAACCATAACCATAACCCAAACCATAACCATAACCCAAACCATAACCCCCAACCCCTAACAATAACCCTAACCCAAACCATAACCCGAACCCAAACCATAACCCAAACAATAACCCTAACCCAAACCATAACCCTAACCCAAACCATAACCCCAACCATAACCATAACCCAAACCATAACCCCCAAACCATAACCCCCAAACCATAACCTCCAACCCCTAACAATAACCCTAACCCAAACCATAACCCGAACCCAAACCATAACCCAAACCATAACCCAAACCATAACCCAAACCATAACCCAAACCATAACCCAAACCATAACCCAAACCATAACCCAAACCATAACCCAAACCATAACCCAAACCATAACCCAAACCATAACCATAACCCAAACCATAACCCCTAACCCCTAACAATAACCCTAACCCAAACCCCTAACAAGAACCCTAACCCAAACCATAATCCCATCCATAGCCATAACCCCAACCATAACCCAAACCATAACCCCCAACCCCTAACAATAACCCTAACCAAAACCATAACCCGAACCCAAACCATAACCCAAACAATAACCCTAACCCAAACCATAACCCCAACCATAACCATAACCCAAACCATAACCCCCAACCCCTAACAATAACCCTAACCCAAACCATAACCCTAACCCAAACCATAACCCTAACCCAAACCATAACCATAACCATAACCCCAACCCCTAACAATAACCCTAACCCAAACCATAACCATAACCCCTAACAATAACCCTAACCCAAACCATAACCCCAACCCCTAACAAAACCCTAACCTAAACCATAACCCCAACCATAATCATAACCCAAACCATAACCATAACCCAAAACATAACCCCTAACCCCTAACAATACCCCTTAACCAAACCATAACCCCAACCCCTAACAATAACCCTAACCCAAACCCCTAACAAGAACCCTAACCCAAACCATAACCCCTTATCCCTTACAATAACCCTAACCCAAACCATAACCCCAACCCCTAACAATAACCCTAACCTAAACCATAACCCCAACCATAACATAACCCAAACCATAACCCCTAACCCCTAACAATAACCCTAACCCAAACCCCTAACAAGAACCCTAACCCAAACCATAACCCCTTATCCCTTACAATAACCATAACCCAAACCATAACCCCTAACCCCTAACAATAACCCTAACCCAAACCCCTAACAAGAACCCTAACCCAACCCATAATCCCATCCATAGCCATAACCCAAACCATAACCATAATCCAAACCATAACCCCCAACCCCTAACAATAACCCTAACCCAAACCATAACCCGAACCCAAACCATAACCCAAACAATAACCCTAACCATAACCCTAACCATAACCCCAACCATAACCATAAACCAAACCATCACCATAACCCAAACCATCACCATAACCCCTAACAATAACCCTAACCCAAACCATAACCTCAACCCCTAACAATAACTCTAACCCAAACCATAACCATAACCCTAACAGTAACCATAACCCAAACCATAACCCCTAACAATAACCCTAACCCAAACCATAACCCCAACCACAAACAATAACCCTAACCCA
Source organism: Stigmatopora nigra (assembly GCF_051989575.1). Lineage (NCBI taxonomy): Eukaryota > Metazoa > Chordata > Actinopteri > Syngnathiformes > Syngnathidae > Stigmatopora > Stigmatopora nigra. The sequence goes on from NW_027551603.1 coordinate 3,667,754, forward strand.
ACCCATAACCATAACCATAACCCAAAACATAACCCTTAGCAATGACCCTAACCCAAACCATAACCCCAACCCCTAACAATAACCCTAACCCAAACCATAACCCCAACCCCTAACCCCAACCATAACCCCAACCATAACCCCAACCATAACCCCAACCATAACCCCAACCATAACCCCAACACTTACCCAAACCATAACCCCTAACCCCTAACAATATCCCTAACCCAAACCATAACCACTAACAATAACCCTAACCCAAACCATAACCCTAACCCAAACCATAACCCCAACCATAACCATAACCCAAACCATAACCATAACCCAAACCATAACCATAACCCAAACCATAACACCCAACCCCCAACAATAACCCTAACCCAAACCATAATTCCATCCATAACCATAACCCCAACCATAACCCCTAACACCTAAAAATAACGCTAACCCAAACCATAACCCCAACCATAACCTTAACCATAACCGTAAACCAAACCATAACCCCAACCATAACCTTAACCATAACCGTAAACCAAACCATAACCCCTAAACCCTAACAATAACCCTAACACAAACTATTACCCCAACGCCTAACAATAACCCTAACCCAAACCATAACCCCAACGCCAAACAATAACCTTAACCCAAACCATAACCCCAACCACTAACAATAAACCTAACCTAAACCATAACCCTAACCCCAACCATAACCATAAACCAAACCATCACCATAACCCAAACCATCACCATAACCCAAACCATCACCATAACCCCTAACAATAACCCGAACCCAAACCATAACCCCAACCCCTAACAATAACTCTAACCCAAACCATAACCATAACCCTAACAGTAACCATAACCCAAACCATAACCCCTAGCAATAACCCTAACCCAAACCATAACCCCAACCCCTAACAATAACCCTAACCCAAACCATAACCCAAACCATAACCCAAACCATAACCCAAACCATAACCCAAACCATAACCCAAACCATAACCCAAACCATAACCCAAACCATAACCCAAACCATAACCCAAACCATAACCCAAACCATAACTCAAACCATAACCCAAACCATAACCCAAACCATAACCCAAACCATAACCCCAACCCCTAACAATAACCCTAACCCAAACCATAACCATAACCCAAACCATAACCCCTAACAATAACCATAACCCAAACCATAACCCCTAACAATAACCCTAACCCAAACTATAACCCCAACCACAAACAATAACCCTAACCCACCCATAACCATAACCATAACCCAAAACATAACCCCTAGCAATAACCCTAACCAAAACCATAACCCCAACCCCTAACAATAACGCTAACCCAAACCATAACCCAAACCATAACCCAAACCATAACCCCAACCCCTAACAATAACCCTAACCTAAACCATAACCATAACCCTAACCCAAACCATAACCCCAACCATAACCAGATTCCCAACCATAAACATAACCCGAACCAAAACCATATTCCCAACCATAGCCATAACCCCAACCATAACCCCAACCCTAACCATAACCCTAACCATAACCCCAACCATAACTCCAATCATAACCCAAACCATAACCCCAACCATAACCCTAACCATAACCCCAACCATAACCCAAACCATAACCCTAACCCAAACCATAACCCCTAACGCCTAACAATATCCCTAACCCAAACCATAACCCCTAATAATAACCCTAACCCAAACCATAAACCCCAACCCCTAACAATAACCCTAACCTAAACCATAACCCCAACCATTACCATAACCCAAATCATAACCCCTAACCCCTAACAATAACCCTAACCCAAACCATAACCCCAACCCCTAACAATAACCCTAACCCAAAACCTAACCCAAAACCTAACCCAAAACCTAACCCAAAACCTAACCCAAAACCTAACCCAAAACCTAACCCAAAACCTAACCCAAACCATAACCATAACCCCAACCATAACCATAACCCAAACCATAACCCCTAACAATAACCCTAACCCAAACCATAACCCCAACCCCTAACAATAACCCTAACCTAAACCATAACCCCAACCATAACCATAACCCAAACCATAACCATAACCCAAAACATAACCCCTAACTCCTAACAATAACCCTAAACCAAACCATAACCCCAACCCCTAACAATAACCCTAACCCAAACCATAACCCCAACCATAAACAAAACCCAAACCATAACCCCAACCATAACCTTAACCATAACCGTAAACCAAACCATAACCCCTTAACCCTAACAATAACCCTAACACAAACTATTACCCCAACCCCTAACAATAACCCTAACCCAAACCATAATCCCATCCATAACAGTAACCCCAACAATAACCATAACCCAAACCATAACCCCTAACCCCTAAACATAACGCTAACCCAAACCATAACTCCAACCATAACCTTAACCATAACCGTAAACCAAATCATAACCCCTAAACCCTAACAATAACCCTAACAAAAACTATTACCCCAACTCCTAACAAAAACCCTAACCCAAACCATTATCCCATCCATAACCATAACCCCAACAATAACCATAACCCAAACCATAACCCCTAACCACTAAAAATAACGCTAACCCAAACCATAACCCCAACCATAACCTTAACCATAACCGTAAACCAAACCATAACCCCTAAACCCTAACAATAACCCTAACACAAACCATAACCCCAACCCCTAACAATAACTCTAACCCAAACCATAACCATAACCCTAACAGTAACCATAACCCAAACCATAACCCCTAACAATAACCCTAACCCAAACCATAACCCCAACCAAAAACAATAACCCTAACCCAACCCATAACCATAACCATAACCCAAAACATAACCCCTAGCAATAACCCTAACCCAAACCATAACCCCAACCCCTAACAATAACCCTAACCCAAACCATAACCCCAACCCCTAACAATAACCCTAACCCAAACCATAACCCCAACCATAACCAAAACCCAAACCATAACCCCTTATCCCTTACAAAATTCCTAACCCAAACCATAACCCCAACCCCTAACAATAACCCTAACCTAAACCATAACCATAACCCTAACCCAAACCATAACCCCAACCATAACCAGATTCCCAACCATAAACATAACCCGAACCAAAACCATATTCCCAACCATAGCCATAACCCCAACCATAACCCCAACCCTAACCATAACCCTAACCATAACCCCAACCATAACTCCAATCATAACCCAAACCATAACCCCAACCATAACCCCAACCATAACCCCAACCATAACCCAAACCATAACCCCAACCCCTAACAATAACCCTAACCCAAACCATAACCCCTAACCCCTAACAATATCCCTAACCCAAACCATAACCCCTAATAATAACCCTAACCCAAACCATAAACCCCAACCCCTAACAATAACCCTAACCTAAACCATAACCCCAACCATTACCATAACCCCAACCATTACCATAACCCAAATCATAACCCCTAACCCCTAACAATAACCCTAACCCAAACCATAACCCCAACCCCTAACAATAACCCTAACCCAAAACCTAACCCAAAACCTAACCCAAAACCTAACCCAAAACCTAACCCAAACCATAACCATAACCCCAACCATAACCATAACCCAAACCATAACCCCTAACAATAACCCTAACCCAAACCATAACCCCAACCCCTAACAATAACCCTAACCTAAACCATAACCCCAACCATAACCATAACCCAAACCATAACCATAACCCAAAACATAACCCCTAACTCCTAACAATAACCCTAAACCAAACCATAACCCCAACCCCTAACAATAACCCTAACCCAAACCATAACCCCAACCATAAACAAAACCCAAACCATAACCCCAACCATAAACAAAACCCAAACCATAACCCCAACCATAACCTTAACCATAACCGTAAACCAAACCATAACCCCTTAACCCTAACAATAATCCTAACAAAAACTATTACCCCAACCCCTAACAAAAACCCTAACCCAAACCATTATCCCATCCATAACCATAACCCCAACAATAACCATAACCCAAACCATAACCCCTAACCACTAAAAATAACGCTAACCCAAACCATAACCCCAACCATAACCTTAACCATAACCGTAAACCAAACCATAACCCCTAAACCCTAACAATAACCCTAACACAAACCATAACCCCAACCCCTAACAATAACTCTAACCCAAACCATAACCATAACCCTAACAGTAACCATAACCCAAACCATAACCCCTAACAATAACCCTAACCCAAACCATAACCCCAACCAAAAACAATAACCCTAACCCAACCCATAACCATAACCATAACCCAAAACATAACCCCTAGCAATAACCCTAACCCAAACCATAACCCCAACCCCTAACAATAACCCTAACCCAAACCATAACCCCAACCCCTAACAATAACCCTAACCCGAACCATAACCCCAACCATAACCAAAACCCAAACCATAACCCCTTATCCCTTACAATATTCCTAACCCAAACCATAACCCCAACCCCAAACAATAACCCTAACCTAAACCATAACCCCAACCATAACCAGATTCCCAACCATAACCAGATTCCCAACCATTAACATAACCCAAACCATAACCATAACCCCAACCATAACCATAACCCAAACCATAACCATAACCCCAACCATAACCATAACCCAGACCATAACCCCTAACAATAACCCTAACCCAAACCATAACCCTAACCCAAACCATAACCCTAACCCAAACCATAACCCCAACCCCTAACAATAACCCTAACCTAAACCATAACCCCAACCATAACCATAACCATAACCCAAAACATAACCCCTAACTCCCAACATTAACCCTAAACCAAACCATAACTCCAACCCCTAACAATAACCCTAACCCAAACCATAACCCCAACCATAACCAGATTCCCAACCATAACCATAACCCCAACCAAAACCATATTCCCAACCATAGCCATAACTCCAACCATATCCCCAACCATAACCATAACCCTAACCGATAACCCCAACCATAACCCCAACCATAATCTTAACCATAAACCAAACCATAACCCCTTATCCCTTACAATAACCCTAACCCAAACCATAACCCCAACCCCTAACAATAACCCTAACCTAAACCATAACCCCAACCATAACCCAAACCATAACCCCTAACAATAACCCTAACCCAAACCCCTAACAAGAACCCTAACCCAAACCATAACCCCTTATCCCTTACAATAACCCTAACCCAAACCATAACCCCAACCCCTAACAATAACCCTAACCTAAACCATAACCCCAACCATAACATAACCCAAACCATAACCCCTAACCCCTAACAATAACCCTAACCCAAACCCCTAACAAGAACCCTAACCCAAACCATAACCCCTTATCCCTTACAATAACCCTAACCCAAACCATAACCCCTAACCCCTAACAATAACCCTAACCCAAACCCCTAACAAGAACCCTAACCCAACCCATAATCCCATCCATAGCCATAACCCAAACCATAACCATAACCCAAACCATAACCCCCAACCCCTAACAATAACCCTAACCCAAACCATAACCCGAACCCAAACCATAACCCAAACAATAACCCTTACCCAAACCATAACCCTAACCCAAACCATAACCCCAACCATAACCATAACCCAAACCATAACCCCCAAACCATAACCTCCAACCCCTAACAATAACCCTAACCCAAACCATAACCCGAACCCAAACCATAACCCAAACCATAACCCAAACCATAACCATAACCCAAACCATAACCCAAACCATAACCCAAACCATAACCCAAACCATAACCCCTAACCCCTAACAATAACCCTAACCCAAACCCCTAACAAGAACCCTAACCCAAACCATAATCCCATCCATAGCCATAACCCCAACCATAACCCAAACCATAACCCCCAACCCCTAACAATAACCCTAACCCAAACCATAACCCGAACCCAAACCATAACCCAAACAATAACCCTAACCCAAACCATAACCCCAACCATAACCATAACCCAAACCATAACCCCCAACCCCTAACAATAACCCTAACCCAAACCATAACCCGAACCCAAACCATAACCCAAACCATAACCCAAACCATAACCCCTAACCCCTAACAATAACCCTAACCCAAACCATAACCATAACCCCAACCCCTAACAATAACCCTAACCCAAACCATAACCATAACCCCTAACAATAACCCTAACCCAAACCATAACCCCAACCCCTAACAATAACCCTAACCTAAACCATAACCCCAACCATAATCATAACCCAAACCATAACCATAACCCAAAACATAACCCCTAACCCCTAACAATACCTCTTAACCAAACCATAACCCCAACCCCTAACAATAACCCTAACCCAAACCCCTAACAAGAACCCTAACCCAAACCATAACCCCTTATCCCTTACAATAACACTTACCCAAACCATAACCCCAACCATAACCTTAACAATAACCATAAACCAAACCATAACCCCTAAACCCTAACAATAACCCTAACACAAACTATTACCCCAACGCCTAACAATAACCCTAACCCAAACCATAACCCCAACGCCAAACAATAACCTTAACCCAAACCATAACCCCAACCCCTAACAATAAACCTAACCTAAACCATAACCCTAACCATAACCCCAACCTTAACCCAAACCATAACCCCAACCATAACCTTAACAATAACCATAAACCAAACCATAACCCCTAAACCCTAACAATAACCCTAACACAAACTATTACCCCAACGCCTAACAATAACCCTAACCCAAACCATAACCCCAACGCCAAACAATAACCTTAACCCAAACCATAACCCCAACCCCTAACAATAAACCTAACCTAAACCATAACCCTAACCATAACCCCAACCTTAACCCAAACCATAACCCCAACCCCGAACAATAAACCTAACCTAAACCATAACCCTAACCATAAACCCAACCATAACCATAAACCAAACCATCACCATAACCCCTAACAATAACCCTAACCCTAACCCAAACCATAACCCCAACCCCTAACAATAACTCTAACCCAAACCATAACCATAACAGTAACCATAACCCAAACCATAACCCCTAACAATAACCCTAACCCAAACCATAACCACAAACAATAACCTAACCCAACCCATAACCCCAACCACAAACAATAACCTAACCCAACCCATAACCCCAACCACAAACAATAACCTAACCCAACCCATAACCATAACCCAAAACATAACCCCTAGCAATAACCCTAACCCAAACCATAACCCCAACCCCTAACAATAACCCTAACCTAAACCATAACCCCAACCATAACCATAACCATAACCCAAAACATAACCCCTAACTCCCAACATTAACCCTAAACCAAACCATAACTCCAACCCCTAACAATAACCCTAACCCAAACCATAACCCCAACCATAACCAAAACCCAAACCATAACGCCTAATCCCTTAAGATAACCCTAACCCAAACCATAACCCCAACCCCTAACAATAACCCTAACCTAAACCATAACCCCAACCATAACCCAAACCATAACCCCTAACTTCTAACAATAACCCTAACCCAAACCCCTAACAAGAACCCTAACCCAAACCATAATCCCATCCATAGCCATAACCCCAACCATAACCATAACCCAAACCATAACCCAAACCATAACCCAAACCATAACCCAAACCATAACCCAAACCATAACCCAAACCATAACCCAAACCATAACCCAAACCATAACCCAAACCATAACCCAAACCATAACCCAAACCATAACCCAAACCATAACCCTAACCCAAACCATACCCCAACCATAACCAGATTCCCAACCATAACCATAACCCACACCAAAACCATATTCCCAACCATAGCCATAACCCCAACCATAACCCCAACCATAACCATAACCATAACCCCAACCATAACCCCAACCATAACCCCAACCCTAACCCAAACCATAACCCCTAACCCAAAACAATATCCCTAACCCAAACCATAACCCCTTACAATAACCCTAACCCAAACCATAACCCCAACAATAACCATAACCCAAACCATAACCCCTAAATCCTAAAAATAACGCTAACCCAAACCATAACCCCAACCATAACCCCAACCATAACCTTAACCATAACCGTAAACCAAACCATAACGCCTAAACCCTAACAATAACCCTAACACAAACTATTACCCCAACCCCTAACAATAACCCTAACCCAAACCATAATCCCATCCATAACAGTAACCCCAACAATAACCATAACCCAAACCATAACCCCTAACCCCTAAAAATAACGCTAACCCAAACCATAACCCCAACCATAACCTTAACCATAACCGTAAACCAAAGCATAACCCCTAAACCCTAACAATAACCCTAACACAAACTATTACCCCAACCCCTAACAATAACCCTAACCCAAACCATTATCCCATCCATAACCATAACCCCAACAATAACCATAACCCAAACCATAACCCCTAACCCCTAAAAATAACACTAACCCAAACCATAACCCCAACCATAACCTTAACAATAACCATAAACCAAACCATAACCCCTAAACCCTAACAATAACCCTAACACAAACTATTACCCCAACGCCTAACAATAACCCTAACCCAAACCATAACCCCAACGCCAAACAATAACCTTAACCCAAACCATTACCCCAACCCCTAACAATAAACCCAACCTAAACCATAACCCTAACCATAACCCCAACCTTAACCCAAACCATAACCCCAACCATAACCTTAACAATAACCATAAACCAAACCATAACCCCTAAACCCTAACAATAACCCTAACACAAACTATTACCCCAACGCCTAACAATAACCCTAACCCAAACCATAACCCCAACGCCAAACAATAACCTTAACCCAAACCATAACCCCAACCCCTAACAATAAACCTAACCTAAACCATAACCCTAACCATAACCCCAACCTTAACCCAAACCATAACCCCAACCCCGAACAATAAACCTAACCTAAACCATAACCCTAACCATAACCCCAACCATAACCAGATTCCCAACCATAACCATAACCCCAACCAAAACCATATTCCCAACCATAGCCATAACTCCAACCATATCCCCAACCATAACCCTAACCCTAACCGATAACCCCAACCATAACCCCAACCATAATCTTAACCATAAACCAAACCATAACCCCTTATCCCTTACAATAACCCTAACCCAAACCATAACCCCTTATCCCTTACAATAACCCTAACCCAAACCATAACCCCAACCCCTAACAATAACCCTAACCTAAACCATAACCCCAACCATAACCCAAACCATAACCCCTAACAATAACCCTAACCCAAACCCCTAACAAGAACCCTAACCCAAACCATAACCCCTTATCCCTTACAATAACCCTAACCCAAACCATAACCCCAACCCCTAACAATAACCCTAACCTAAACCATAACCCCAACCATAACATAACCCAAACCATAACCCCTAACCCCTAACAATAACCCTAACCCAAACCCCTAACAAGAACCCTAACCCAAACCATAACCCCTTATCCCTTACAATAACCCTAACCCAAACCATAACCCCTAACCCCTAACAATAACCCTAACCCAAACCCCTAACAAGAACCCTAACCCAACCCATAATCCCATCCATAGCCATAACCCAAACCATAACCATAACCCAAACCATAACCATAACCCAAACCATAACCCCCAACCCCTAACAATAACCCTAACCCAAACCATAACCCGAACCCAAACCATAACCCAAACAATAACCCTAACCCAAACAATAACCCTGACCCAAACCATAACCCTAACCCAAACCATAACCCCAACCATAACCATAACCCAAACCATAACCCCCAAACCATAACCCCCAAACCATAACCTCCAACCCCTAACAATAACCCTAACCCAAACCATAACCCGAACCCAAACCATAACCCAAACCATAACCCAAACCATAACCCAAACCATAACCCAAACCATAACCCAAACCATAACCCAAACCATAACCCAAACCATAACCCAAACCATAACCCAAACCATAACCCAAACCATAACCATAACCCAAACCATAACCCCTAACCCCTAACAATAACCCTAACCCAAACCCCTAACAAGAACCCTAACCCAAACCATAATCCCATCCATAGCCATAACCCCAACCATAACCCAAACCATAACCCCCAACCCCTAACAATAACCCTAACCAAAACCATAACCCGAACCCAAACCATAACCCAAACAATAACCCTAACCCAAACCATAACCCCAACCATAACCATAACCCAAACCATAACCCCCAACCCCTAACAATAACCCTAACCCAAACCATAACCCTAACCCAAACCATAACCCTAACCCAAACCATAACCATAACCATAACCCCAACCCCTAACAATAACCCTAACCCAAACCATAACCATAACCCCTAACAATAACCCTAACCCAAACCATAACCCCAACCCCTAACAAAACCCTAACCTAAACCATAACCCCAACCATAATCATAACCCAAACCATAACCATAACCCAAAACATAACCCCTAACCCCTAACAATACCCCTTAACCAAACCATAACCCCAACCCCTAACAATAACCCTAACCCAAACCCCTAACAAGAACCCTAACCCAAACCATAACCCCTTATCCCTTACAATAACCCTAACCCAAACCATAACCCCAACCCCTAACAATAACCCTAACCTAAACCATAACCCCAACCATAACATAACCCAAACCATAACCCCTAACCCCTAACAATAACCCTAACCCAAACCCCTAACAAGAACCCTAACCCAAACCATAACCCCTTATCCCTTACAATAACCATAACCCAAACCATAACCCCTAACCCCTAACAATAACCCTAACCCAAACCCCTAACAAGAACCCTAACCCAACCCATAATCCCATCCATAGCCATAACCCAAACCATAACCATAATCCAAACCATAACCCCCAACCCCTAACAATAACCCTAACCCAAACCATAACCCGAACCCAAACCATAACCCAAACAATAACCCTAACCATAACCCTAACCATAACCCCAACCATAACCATAAACCAAACCATCACCATAACCCAAACCATCACCATAACCCCTAACAATAACCCTAACCCAAACCATAACCTCAACCCCTAACAATAACTCTAACCCAAACCATAACCATAACCCTAACAGTAACCATAACCCAAACCATAACCCCTAACAATAACCCTAACCCAAACCATAACCCCAACCACAAACAATAACCCTAACCCAACCCATAACCATAACCATAACCCAAAACATAACCCTTAGCAATGACCCTAACCCAAACCATAACCCCAACCCCTAACAATAACCCTAACCCAAACCATAACCCCAACCCCTAACCCCAACCATAACCCCAACCATAACCCCAACCATAACCCCAACCATAACCCCAACCATAACCCCAACACTTACCCAAACCATAACCCCTAACCCCTAACAATATCCCTAACCCAAACCATAACCCCTAACAATAACCCTAACCCAAACCATAACCCTAACCCAAACCATAACCCCAACCATAACCATAACCCAAACCATAACCATAACCCAAACCATAACCATAACCCAAACCATAACACCCAACCCCCAACAATAACCCTAACCCAAACCATAATTCCATCCATAACCATAACCCCAACCATAACCCCTAACACCTAAAAATAACGCTAACCCAAACCATAACCCCAACCATAACCTTAACCATAACCGTAAACCAAACCATAACCCCTAAACCCTAACAATAACCCTAACACAAACTATTACCCCAACGCCTAACAATAACCCTAACCCAAACCATAACCCCAACGCCAAACAATAACCTTAACCCAAACCATAACCCCAACCACTAACAATAAACCTAACCTAAACCATAACCCTAACCCCAACCATAACCATAAACCAAACCATCACCATAACCCAAACCATCACCATAACCCCTAACAATAACCCGAACCCAAACCATAACCCCAACCCCTAACAATAACTCTAACCCAAACCATAACCATAACCCTAACAGTAACCATAACCCAAACCATAACCCCTAGCAATAACCCTAACCCAAACCATAACCCCAACCCCTAACAATAACCCTAACCCAAACCATAACCCAAACCATAACCCAAACCATAACCCAAACCATAACCCAAACCATAACCCAAACCATAACCCAAACCATAACCCAAACCATAACCCAAACCATAACCCAAACCATAACCCAAACCATAACTCAAACCATAACCCAAACCATAACCCAAACCATAACCCAAACCATAACCCAAACCATAACCCAAACCATAACCCCAACCCCTAACAATAACCCTAACCCAAACCATAACCATAACCCAAACCATAACCCCTAACAATAACCCTAACCCAAACCATAACCCCAACCACAAACAATAACCCTAACCCACCCATAACCATAACCATAACCCAAAACATAACCCCTAGCAATAACCCTAACCAAAACCATAACCCCAACCCCTAACAATAACGCTAACCCAAACCATAACCCAAACCATAACCCAAACCATAACCCCAACCCCTAACAATAACCCTAACCTAAACCATAACCATAACCCTAACCCAAACCATAACCCCAACCATAACCAGATTCCCAACCATAAACATAACCCGAACCAAAACCATATTCCCAACCATAGCCATAACCCCAACCATAACCCCAACCCTAACCATAACCCTAACCATAACCCCAACCATAACTCCAATCATAACCCAAACCATAACCCCAACCATAACCCCAACCATAACCCTAACCATAACCCCAACCATAACCCAAACCATAACCCCAACCCCTAACAATAACCCTAACCCAAACCATAACCCCTAACCCCTAACAATATCCCTAACCCAAACCATAACCCCTAATAATAACCCTAACCCAAACCATAAACCCCAACCCCTAACAATAACCCTAACCTAAACCATAACCCCAACCATTACCATAACCCAAATCATAACCCCTAACCCCTAACAATAACCCTAACCCAAACCATAACCCCAACCCCTAACAATAACCCTAACCCAAAACCTAACCCAAAACCTAACCCAAAACCTAACCCAAAACCTAACCCAAAACCTAACCCAAAACCTAACCCAAAACCTAACCCAAAACCTAACCCAAAACCTAACCCAAAACCTAACCCAAAACCTAACCCAAAACCTAACCCAAACCATAACCATAACCCCAACCATAACCATAACCCAAACCATAACCCCTAACAATAACCCTAACCCAAACCATAACCCCAACCCCTAACAATAACCCTAACCTAAACCATAACCCCAACCATAACCATAACCCAAACCATAACCATAACCCAAAACATAACCCCTAACTCCTAACAATAACCCTAAACCAAACCATAACCCCAACCCCTAACAATAACCCTAACCCAAACCATAACCCCAACCATAAACAAAACCCAAACCATAACCCCAACCATAACCTTAACCATAACCGTAAACCAAACCATAACCCCTTAACCCTAACAATAACCCTAACACAAACTATTACCCCAACCCCTAACAATAACCCTAACCCAAACCATAATCCCATCCATAACAGTAACCCCAACAATAACCATAACCCAAACCATAACCCCTAACCCCTAAACATAACGCTAACCCAAACCATAACTCCAACCATAACCTTAACCATAACCGTAAACCAAATCATAACCCCTAAACCCTAACAATAACCCTAACAAAAACTATTACCCCAACCCCTAACAAAAACCCTAACCCAAACCATTATCCCATCCATAACCATAACCCCAACAATAACCATAACCCAAACCATAACCCCTAACCACTAAAAATAACGCTAACCCAAACCATAACCCCAACCATAACCTTAACCATAACCTTAACCATAACCGTAAACCAAACCATAACCCCTAAACCCTAACAATAACCCTAACACAAACCATAACCCCAACCCCTAACAATAACTCTAACCCAAACCATAACCATAACCCTAACAGTAACCATAACCCAAACCATAACCCCTAACAATAACCCTAACCCAAACCATAACCCCAACCAAAAACAATAACCCTAACCCAACCCATAACCATAACCATAACCCAAAACATAACCCCTAGCAATAACCCTAACCCAAACCATAACCCCAACCCCTAACAATAACCCTAACCCAAACCATAACCCCAACCCCTAACAATAACCCTAACCCAAACCATAACCCCAACCATAACCAAAACCCAAACCATAACCCCTTATCCCTTACAATATTCCTAACCCAAACCATAACCCCAACCCCTAACAATAACCCTAACCTAAACCATAACCCCAACCATAACCAGATTCCCAACCATAAACATAACCCAAACCATAACCATAACCCCAACCATAACCATAACCGTAACCATAACCATAACCCCAACCATAACCATAACCCCTAGCAATAACCCTAACCAAAACCATAACCCCAACCCCTAACAATAACGCTAACCCAAACCATAACCCAAACCATAACCCAAACCATAACCCAAACCATAACCCAAACCATAACCCCAACCCCTAACAATAACCCTAACCTAAACCATAACCATAACCCTAACCCAAACCATAACCCCAACCATAACCAGATTCCCAACCATAAACATAACCCGAACCAAAACCATATTCCCAACCATAGCCATAACCCCAACCATAACCCCAACCCTAACCATAACCCTAACCATAACCCCAACCATAACTCCAATCATAACCCAAACCATAACCCCAACCATAACCCCAACCATAACCCCAACCATAACCCAAACCATAACCCCAACCCCTAACAATAACCCTAACCCAAACCATAACCCCTAACCCCTAACAATATCCCTAACCCAAACCATAACCCCTAATAATAACCCTAACCCAAACCATAAACCCCAACCCCTAACAATAACCCTAACCTAAACCATAACCCCAACCATTACCATAACCCCAACCATTACCATAACCCAAATCATAACCCCTAACCCCTAACAATAACCCTAACCCAAACCATAACCCCAACCCCTAACAATAACCCTAACCCAAAACCTAACCCAAAACCTAACCCAAAACCTAACCCAAAACCTAACCCAAAACCTAACCCAAACCATAACCATAACCCCAACCATAACCATAACCCAAACCATAACCCCTAACAATAACCCTAACCCAAACCATAACCCCAACCCCTAACAATAACCCTAACCTAAACCATAACCCCAACCATAACCATAACCCAAACCATAACCATAACCCAAAACATAACCCCTAACTCCTAACAATAACCCTAAACCAAACCATAACCCCAACCCCTAACAATAACCCTAACCCAAACCATAACCCCAACCATAAACAAAACCCAAACCATAACCCCAACCATAAACAAAACCCAAACCATAACCCCAACCATAACCTTAACCATAACCGTAAACCAAACCATAACCCCTTAACCCTAACAATAACCCTAACACAAACTATTACCCCAACCCCTAACAATAACCCTAACCCAAACCATAATCCCATCCATAACAGTAACCCCAACAATAACCATAACCGAAACCATAACCCCTAACCCCTAAAAATAACGCTAACCCAAACCATAACCCCAACCATAACCTTAACCATAACCGTAAACCAAATCATAACCCCTAAACCCTAACAATAATCCTAACAAAAACTATTACCCCAACCCCTAACAAAAACCCTAACCCAAACCATTATCCCATCCATAACCATAACCCCAACAATAACCATAACCCAAACCATAACCCCTAACCACTAAAAATAACGCTAACCCAAACCATAACCCCAACCATAACCTTAACCATAACCGTAAACCAAACCATAACCCCTAAACCCTAACAATAACCCTAACACAAACCATAACCCCAACCCCTAACAATAACTCTAACCCAAACCATAACCATAACCCTAACAGTAACCATAACCCAAACCATAACCCCTAACAATAACCCTAACCCAAACCATAACCCCAACCAAAAACAATAACCCTAACCCAACCCATAACCATAACCATAACCCAAAACATAACCCCTAGCAATAACCCTAACCCAAACCATAACCCCAACCCCTAACAATAACCCTAACCCAAACCATAACCCCAACCCCTAACAATAACCCTAACCCGAACCATAACCCCAACCATAACCAAAACCCAAACCATAACCCCTTATCCCTTACAATATTCCTAACCCAAACCATAACCCCAACCCCAAACAATAACCCTAACCTAAACCATAACCCCAACCATAACCAGATTCCCAACCATAACCAGATTCCCAACCATAAACATAACCCAAACCATAACCATAACCCCAACCATAACCATAACCCAAACCATAACCATAACCCCAACCATAACCCAGACCATAACCCCTAACAATAACCCTAACCCAAACCATAACCCTAACCCAAACCATAACCCTAACCCAAACCATAACCCCAACCCCTAACAATAACCCTAACCTAAACCATAACCCCAACCATAACCATAACCATAACCCAAAACATAACCCCTAACTCCCAACATTAACCCTAAACCAAACCATAACTCCAACCCCTAACAATAACCCTAACCCAAACCATAACCCCAACCATAACCAGATTCCCAACCATAACCATAACCCCAACCAAAACCATATTCCCAACCATAGCCATAACTCCAACCATATCCCCAACCATAACCATAACCCTAACCGATAACCCCAACCATAACCCCAACCATAATCTTAACCATAAACCAAACCATAACCCCTTATCCCTTACAATAACCCTAACCCAAACCATAACCCCAACCCCTAACAATAACCCTAACCTAAACCATAACCCCAACCATAACCCAAACCATAACCCCTAACAATAACCCTAACCCAAACCCCTAACAAGAACCCTAACCCAAACCATAACCCCTTATCCCTTACAATAACCCTAACCCAAACCATAACCCCAACCCCTAACAATAACCCTAACCTAAACCATAACCCCAACCATAACATAACCCAAACCATAACCCCTAACCCCTAACAATAACCCTAACCCAAACCCCTAACAAGAACCCTAACCCAAACCATAACCCCTTATCCCTTACAATAACCCTAACCCAAACCATAACCCCTAACCCCTAACAATAACCCTAACCCAAACCCCTAACAAGAACCCTAACCCAACCCATAATCCCATCCATAGCCATAACCCAAACCATAACCATAACCCAAACCATAACCCCCAACCCCTAACAATAACCCTAACCCAAACCATAACCCGAACCCAAACCATAACCCAAACAATAACCCTTACCCAAACCATAACCCTAACCCAAACCATAACCCCAACCATAACCATAACCCAAACCATAACCCCCAAACCATAACCTCCAACCCCTAACAATAACCCTAACCCAAACCATAACCCGAACCCAAACCATAACCCAAACCATAACCCAAACCATAACCATAACCCAAACCATAACCCAAACCATAACCCAAACCATAACCCAAACCATAACCCCTAACCCCTAACAATAACCCTAACCCAAACCCCTAACAAGAACCCTAACCCAAACCATAATCCCATCCATAGCCATAACCCCAACCATAACCCAAACCATAACCCCCAACCCCTAACAATAACCCTAACCCAAACCATAACCCGAACCCAAACCATAACCCAAACAATAACCCTAACCCAAACCATAACCCCAACCATAACCATAACCCAAACCATAACCCCCAACCCCTAACAATAACCCTAACCCAAACCATAACCCGAACCCAAACCATAACCCAAACCATAACCCAAACCATAACCCCTAACCCCTAACAATAACCCTAACCCAAACCATAACCATAACCCCAACCCCTAACAATAACCCTAACCCAAACCATAACCATAACCCCTAACAATAACCCTAACCCAAACCATAACCCCAACCCCTAACAATAACCCTAACCTAAACCATAACCCCAACCATAATCATAACCCAAACCATAACCATAACCCAAAACATAACCCCTAACCCCTAACAATACCTCTTAACCAAACCATAACCCCAACCCCTAACAATAACCCTAACCCAAACCCCTAACAAGAACCCTAACCCAAACCATAACCCCTTATCCCTTACAATAACACTAACCCAAACCATAACCCCAACCATAACCTTAACAATAACCATAAACCAAACCATAACCCCTAAACCCTAACAATAACCCTAACACAAACTATTACCCCAACGCCTAACAATAACCCTAACCCAAACCATAACCCCAACGCCAAACAATAACCTTAACCCAAACCATAACCCCAACCCCTAACAATAAACCTAACCTAAACCATAACCCTAACCATAACCCCAACCTTAACCCAAACCATAACCCCAACCATAACCTTAACAATAACCATAAACCAAACCATAACCCCTAAACCCTAACAATAACCCTAACACAAACTATTACCCCAACGCCTAACAATAACCCTAACCCAAACCATAACCCCAACGCCAAACAATAACCTTAACCCAAACCATAACCCCAACCCCTAACAATAAACCTAACCTAAACCATAACCCTAACCATAACCCCAACCTTAACCCAAACCATAACCCCAACCCCGAACAATAAACCTAACCTAAACCATAACCCTAACCATAAACCCAACCATAACCATAAACCAAACCATCACCATAACCCCTAACAATAACCCTAACCCTAACCCAAACCATAACCCCAACCCCTAACAATAACTCTAACCCAAACCATAACCATAACAGTAACCATAACCCAAACCATAACCCCTAACAATAACCCTAACCCAAACCATAACCACAAACAATAACCTAACCCAACCCATAACCCCAACCACAAACAATAACCTAACCCAACCCATAACCCCAACCACAAACAATAACCTAACCCAACCCATAACCATAACCCAAAACATAACCCCTAGCAATAACCCTAACCCAAACCATAACCCCAACCCCTAACAATAACCCTAACCTAAACCATAACCCCAACCATAACCATAACCATAACCCAAAACATAACCCCTAACTCCCAACATTAACCCTAAACCAAACCATAACTCCAACCCCTAACAATAACCCTAACCCAAACCATAACCCCAACCATAACCAAAACCCAAACCATAACGCCTAATCCCTTAAGATAACCCTAACCCAAACCATAACCCCAACCCCTAACAATAACCCTAACCTAAACCATAACCCCAACCATAACCCAAACCATAACCCCTAACTTCTAACAATAACCCTAACCCAAACCCCTAACAAGAACCCTAACCCAAACCATAATCCCATCCATAGCCATAACCCCAACCATAACCATAACCCAAACCATAACCCAAACCATAACCCAAACCATAACCCAAACCATAACCCAAACCATAACCCAAACCATAACCCAAACCATAACCCAAACCATAACCCAAACCATAACCCAAACCATAACCCAAACCATAACCCTAACCCAAACCATACCCCAACCATAACCAGATTCCCAACCATAACCATAACCCACACCAAAACCATATTCCCAACCATAGCCATAACCCCAACCATAACCCCAACCATAACCATAACCATAACCCCAACCATAACCCCAACCATAACCCCAACCCTAACCCAAACCATAACCCCTAACCCAAAACAATATCCCTAACCCAAACCATAACCCCTTACAATAACCCTAACCCAAACCATAACCCCAACAATAACCATAACCCAAACCATAACCCCTAAATCCTAAAAATAACGCTAACCCAAACCATAACCCCAACCATAACCCCAACCATAACCTTAACCATAACCGTAAACCAAACCATAACGCCTAAACCCTAACAATAACCCTAACACAAACTATTACCCCAACCCCTAACAATAACCCTAACCCAAACCATAATCCCATCCATAACAGTAACCCCAACAATAACCATAACCCAAACCATAACCCCTAACCCCTAAAAATAACGCTAACCCAAACCATAACCCCAACCATAACCTTAACCATAACCGTAAACCAAAGCATAACCCCTAAACCCTAACAATAACCCTAACACAAACTATTACCCCAACCCCTAACAATAACCCTAACCCAAACCATTATCCCATCCATAACCATAACCCCAACAATAACCATAACCCAAACCATAACCCCTAACCCCTAAAAATAACACTAACCCAAACCATAACCCCAACCATAACCTTAACAATAACCATAAACCAAACCATAACCCCTAAACCCTAACAATAACCCTAACACAAACTATTACCCCAACGCCTAACAATAACCCTAACCCAAACCATAACCCCAACGCCAAACAATAACCTTAACCCAAACCATTACCCCAACCCCTAACAATAAACCCAACCTAAACCATAACCCTAACCATAACCCCAACCTTAACCCAAACCATAACCCCAACCATAACCTTAACAATAACCATAAACCAAACCATAACCCCTAAACCCTAACAATAACCCTAACACAAACTATTACCCCAACGCCTAACAATAACCCTAACCCAAACCATAACCCCAACGCCAAACAATAACCTTAACCCAAACCATAACCCCAACCCCTAACAATAAACCTAACCTAAACCATAACCCTAACCATAACCCCAACCTTAACCCAAACCATAACCCCAACCCCGAACAATAAACCTAACCTAAACCATAACCCTAACCATAACCCCAACCATAACCAGATTCCCAACCATAACCATAACCCCAACCAAAACCATATTCCCAACCATAGCCATAACTCCAACCATATCCCCAACCATAACCCTAACCCTAACCGATAACCCCAACCATAACCCCAACCATAATCTTAACCATAAACCAAACCATAACCCCTTATCCCTTACAATAACCCTAACCCAAACCATAACCCCTTATCCCTTACAATAACCCTAACCCAAACCATAACCCCAACCCCTAACAATAACCCTAACCTAAACCATAACCCCAACCATAACCCAAACCATAACCCCTAACAATAACCCTAACCCAAACCCCTAACAAGAACCCTAACCCAAACCATAACCCCTTATCCCTTACAATAACCCTAACCCAAACCATAACCCCAACCCCTAACAATAACCCTAACCTAAACCATAACCCCAACCATAACATAACCCAAACCATAACCCCTAACCCCTAACAATAACCCTAACCCAAACCCCTAACAAGAACCCTAACCCAAACCATAACCCCTTATCCCTTACAATAACCATAACCCAAACCATAACCCCTAACCCCTAACAATAACCCTAACCCAAACCCCTAACAAGAACCCTAACCCAACCCATAATCCCATCCATAGCCATAACCCAAACCATAACCATAATCCAAACCATAACCCCCAACCCCTAACAATAACCCTAACCCAAACCATAACCCGAACCCAAACCATAACCCAAACAATAACCCTAACCATAACCCTAACCATAACCCCAACCATAACCATAAACCAAACCATCACCATAACCCAAACCATCACCATAACCCCTAACAATAACCCTAACCCAAACCATAACCTCAACCCCTAACAATAACTCTAACCCAAACCATAACCATAACCCTAACAGTAACCATAACCCAAACCATAACCCCTAACAATAACCCTAACCCAAACCATAACCCCAACCACAAACAATAACCCTAACCCAACCCATAACCATAACCATAACCCAAAACATAACCCTTAGCAATGACCCTAACCCAAACCATAACCCCAACCCCTAACAATAACCCTAACCCAAACCATAACCCCAACCCCTAACCCCAACCATAACCCCAACCATAACCCCAACCATAACCCCAACCATAACCCCAACCATAACCCCAACACTTACCCAAACCATAACCCCTAACCCCTAACAATATCCCTAACCCAAACCATAACCCCTAACAATAACCCTAACCCAAACCATAACCCTAACCCAAACCATAACCCCAACCATAACCATAACCCAAACCATAACCATAACCCAAACCATAACCATAACCCAAACCATAACACCCAACCCCCAACAATAACCCTAACCCAAACCATAATTCCATCCATAACCATAACCCCAACCATAACCCCTAACACCTAAAAATAACGCTAACCCAAACCATAACCCCAACCATAACCTTAACCATAACCGTAAACCAAACCATAACCCCTAAACCCTAACAATAACCCTAACACAAACTATTACCCCAACGCCTAACAATAACCCTAACCCAAACCATAACCCCAACGCCAAACAATAACCTTAACCCAAACCATAACCCCAACCACTAACAATAAACCTAACCTAAACCATAACCCTAACCCCAACCATAACCATAAACCAAACCATCACCATAACCCAAACCATCACCATAACCCCTAACAATAACCCGAACCCAAACCATAACCCCAACCCCTAACAATAACTCTAACCCAAACCATAACCATAACCCTAACAGTAACCATAACCCAAACCATAACCCCTAGCAATAACCCTAACCCAAACCATAACCCCAACCCCTAACAATAACCCTAACCCAAACCATAACCCAAACCATAACCCAAACCATAACCCAAACCATAACCCAAACCATAACCCAAACCATAACCCAAACCATAACCCAAACCATAACCCAAACCATAACCCAAACCATAACCCAAACCATAACTCAAACCATAACCCAAACCATAACCCAAACCATAACCCAAACCATAACCCAAACCATAACCCAAACCATAACCCCAACCCCTAACAATAACCCTAACCCAAACCATAACCATAACCCAAACCATAACCCCTAACAATAACCCTAACCCAAACCATAACCCCAACCACAAACAATAACCCTAACCCACCCATAACCATAACCATAACCCAAAACATAACCCCTAGCAATAACCCTAACCAAAACCATAACCCCAACCCCTAACAATAACGCTAACCCAAACCATAACCCAAACCATAACCCAAACCATAACCCCAACCCCTAACAATAACCCTAACCTAAACCATAACCATAACCCTAACCCAAACCATAACCCCAACCATAACCAGATTCCCAACCATAAACATAACCCGAACCAAAACCATATTCCCAACCATAGCCATAACCCCAACCATAACCCCAACCCTAACCATAACCCTAACCATAACCCCAACCATAACTCCAATCATAACCCAAACCATAACCCCAACCATAACCCCAACCATAACCCTAACCATAACCCCAACCATAACCCAAACCATAACCCCAACCCCTAACAATAACCCTAACCCAAACCATAACCCCTAACCCCTAACAATATCCCTAACCCAAACCATAACCCCTAATAATAACCCTAACCCAAACCATAAACCCCAACCCCTAACAATAACCCTAACCTAAACCATAACCCCAACCATTACCATAACCCAAATCATAACCCCTAACCCCTAACAATAACCCTAACCCAAACCATAACCCCAACCCCTAACAATAACCCTAACCCAAAACCTAACCCAAAACCTAACCCAAAACCTAACCCAAAACCTAACCCAAAACCTAACCCAAAACCTAACCCAAAACCTAACCCAAAACCTAACCCAAAACCTAACCCAAAACCTAACCCAAACCATAACCATAACCCCAACCATAACCATAACCCAAACCATAACCCCTAACAATAACCCTAACCCAAACCATAACCCCAACCCCTAACAATAACCCTAACCTAAACCATAACCCCAACCATAACCATAACCCAAACCATAACCATAACCCAAAACATAACCCCTAACTCCTAACAATAACCCTAAACCAAACCATAACCCCAACCCCTAACAATAACCCTAACCCAAACCATAACCCCAACCATAAACAAAACCCAAACCATAACCCCAACCATAACCTTAACCATAACCGTAAACCAAACCATAACCCCTTAACCCTAACAATAACCCTAACACAAACTATTACCCCAACCCCTAACAATAACCCTAACCCAAACCATAATCCCATCCATAACAGTAACCCCAACAATAACCATAACCCAAACCATAACCCCTAACCCCTAAACATAACGCTAACCCAAACCATAACTCCAACCATAACCTTAACCATAACCGTAAACCAAATCATAACCCCTAAACCCTAACAATAACCCTAACAAAAACTATTACCCCAACCCCTAACAAAAACCCTAACCCAAACCATTATCCCATCCATAACCATAACCCCAACAATAACCATAACCCAAACCATAACCCCTAACCACTAAAAATAACGCTAACCCAAACCATAACCCCAACCATAACCTTAACCATAACCTTAACCATAACCGTAAACCAAACCATAACCCCTAAACCCTAACAATAACCCTAACACAAACCATAACCCCAACCCCTAACAATAACTCTAACCCAAACCATAACCATAACCCTAACAGTAACCATAACCCAAACCATAACCCCTAACAATAACCCTAACCCAAACCATAACCCCAACCAAAAACAATAACCCTAACCCAACCCATAACCATAACCATAACCCAAAACATAACCCCTAGCAATAACCCTAACCCAAACCATAACCCCAACCCCTAACAATAACCCTAACCCAAACCATAACCCCAACCCCTAACAATAACCCTAACCCAAACCATAACCCCAACCATAACCAAAACCCAAACCATAACCCCTTATCCCTTACAATATTCCTAACCCAAACCATAACCCCAACCCCTAACAATAACCCTAACCTAAACCATAACCCCAACCATAACCAGATTCCCAACCATAAACATAACCCAAACCATAACCATAACCCCAACCATAACCATAACCGTAACCATAACCATAACCCCAACCATAACCATAACCCCTAGCAATAACCCTAACCAAAACCATAACCCCAACCCCTAACAATAACGCTAACCCAAACCATAACCCAAACCATAACCCAAACCATAACCAAAACCATAACCCAAACCATAACCCCAACCCCTAACAATAACCCTAACCTAAACCATAACCATAACCCTAACCCAAACCATAACCCCAACCATAACCAGATTCCCAACCATAAACATAACCCGAACCAAAACCATATTCCCAACCATAGCCATAACCCCAACCATAACCCCAACCCTAACCATAACCCTAACCATAACCCCAACCATAACTCCAATCATAACCCAAACCATAACCCCAACCATAACCCCAACCATAACCCCAACCATAACCCAAACCATAACCCCAACCCCTAACAATAACCCTAACCCAAACCATAACCCCTAACCCCTAACAATATCCCTAACCCAAACCATAACCCCTAATAATAACCCTAACCCAAACCATAAACCCCAACCCCTAACAATAACCCTAACCTAAACCATAACCCCAACCATTACCATAACCCCAACCATTACCATAACCCAAATCATAACCCCTAACCCCTAACAATAACCCTAACCCAAACCATAACCCCAACCCCTAACAATAACCCTAACCCAAAACCTAACCCAAAACCTAACCCAAAACCTAACCCAAAACCTAACCCAAAACCTAACCCAAACCATAACCATAACCCCAACCATAACCATAACCCAAACCATAACCCCTAACAATAACCCTAACCCAAACCATAACCCCAACCCCTAACAATAACCCTAACCTAAACCATAACCCCAACCATAACCATAACCCAAACCATAACCATAACCCAAAACATAACCCCTAACTCCTAACAATAACCCTAAACCAAACCATAACCCCAACCCCTAACAATAACCCTAACCCAAACCATAACCCCAACCATAAACAAAACCCAAACCATAACCCCAACCATAAACAAAACCCAAACCATAACCCCAACCATAACCTTAACCATAACCGTAAACCAAACCATAACCCCTTAACCCTAACAATAACCCTAACACAAACTATTACCCCAACCCCTAACAATAACCCTAACCCAAACCATAATCCCATCCATAACAGTAACCCCAACAATAACCATAACCGAAACCATAACCCCTAACCCCTAAAAATAACGCTAACCCAAACCATAACCCCAACCATAACCTTAACCATAACCGTAAACCAAATCATAACCCCTAAACCCTAACAATAATCCTAACAAAAACTATTACCCCAACCCCTAACAAAAACCCTAACCCAAACCATTATCCCATCCATAACCATAACCCCAACAATAACCATAACCCAAACCATAACCCCTAACCACTAAAAATAACGCTAACCCAAACCATAACCCCAACCATAACCTTAACCATAACCGTAAACCAAACCATAACCCCTAAACCCTAACAATAACCCTAACACAAACCATAACCCCAACCCCTAACAATAACTCTAACCCAAACCATAACCATAACCCTAACAGTAACCATAACCCAAACCATAACCCCTAACAATAACCCTAACCCAAACCATAACCCCAACCAAAAACAATAACCCTAACCCAACCCATAACCATAACCATAACCCAAAACATAACCCCTAGCAATAACCCTAACCCAAACCATAACCCCAACCCCTAACAATAACCCTAACCCAAACCATAACCCCAACCCCTAACAATAACCCTAACCCGAACCATAACCCCAACCATAACCAAAACCCAAACCATAACCCCTTATCCCTTACAATATTCCTAACCCAAACCATAACCCCAACCCCTAACAATAACCCTAACCTAAACCATAACCCCAACCATAACCAGATTCCCAACCATAAACATAACCCAAACCATAACCATAACCCCAACCATAACCATAACCCAAACCATAACCATAACCCCAACCATAACCATAACCCAGACCATAACCCCTAACAATAACCCTAACCCAAACCATAACCCTAACCCAAACCATAACCCTAACCCAAACCATAACCCCAACCCCTAACAATAACCCTAACCTAAACCATAACCCCAACCATAACCATAACCATAACCCAAAACATAACCCCTAACTCCCAACATTAACCCTAAACCAAACCATAACTCCAACCCCTAACAATAACCCTAACCCAAACCATAACCCCAACCATAACCAAAACCCAAACCATAACCCCTAATCCCTTAAGATAACCCTAACCCAAACCATAACCCCAACCCCAAACAATAACCCTAACCTAAACCATAACCCCAACCATAACCCAAACCATAACCCCTAACTTCTAACAATAACCCTAACCCAAACCCCTAACAAGAACCCTAACCCAAACCATAATCCCATCCATAGACATAACCCCAACCATAACCATAACCCAAACCGTAACCCCAAACCCCTAACAATAACCCTAACCCAAACCATAACCCGAACCCAAACCATAACCCAAACCATAACCCAAACCATAACCCAAACCATAACCCAAACCATAACCCTAACCCAAACCATAACCCAAACCATAACCCCAACCATAACCAGATTCCCAACCATAACCAGATTCCCAACCATAACCATAACCCCAACCAAAACCATATTCCCAACCATAGCCATAACCCCAACCATAACCCCAACCATAACCATAACCATAACCCCAACCATAACCCCAACCATAACCCCAACCATAACCTCAACCATAACCCAAACCATAACCCCTAACCCAAAACAATATCCCTAACCCAAACCATAACCCCTTACAATAACCCTAACCCAAACCATAACCCCAACCATAACCATAACCCAAACTATAACCATAACCATAACCCAAACCATAACACCCAACCCCCAACAATAACCCTAACCCAAACCATAATCCCATCCATAACCATAACCCCAACAATAACCATAACCCAAACCATAACCCCTAAATCCTAAAAATAACGCTAACCCAAACCATAACCCCAACCATAACCCCAACCATAACCTTAACCATAACCGTAAACCAAACCATAACGCCTAAACCCTAACAATAACCCTAACACAAACTATTACCCAAACCCCTAACAATAACCCTAACCCAAACCATAATCCCATCCATAACAGTAACCCCAACAATAACCATAACCCAAACCATAACCCCTAACCCCTAAAAATAACGCTAACCCAAACCATAACCCCAACCATAACCTTAACCATAACCGTAAACCAAACCATAACCCCTAAACCCTAACAATAACCCTAACTCAAACTATTACCCCAACCCCTAACAATAACCCTAACCCAAACCATTATCCCATCCATAACCATAACCCCAACAATAACCATAACCCAAACCATAACCCCTAACCCCTAAAAATAACGCTAACCCAAACCATAACCCCAACCATAACCTTAACCATAACCGTAAACCAAACCATAACCCCTAAACCCTAACAATAACCATAACCCAAACCATAACCCTCAACCCCTAAAAATAACACTAACCCAAACCATAACCCCAACCATAACCTTAACAATAACCATAAACCAAACCATAACCCCTAAACCCTAACAATAACCCTAACACAAACTATTACCCCAACGCCTAACAATAACCCTAACCCAAACCATAACCCCAACGCCAAACAATAACCTTAACCCAAACCATAACCCCAACCCCTAACAATAAACCTAACCTAAACCATAACCCTAACCATAATCCCAACCTTAACCCAAACCATAACCCCAACCCCGAACAATAAACCTAACCTAAACCATAACCCTAACCATAACCCCAACCTTAACCCAAACCATAACCCCAACCCCGAACAAACGAACCTAAACTAAACCATAACCCTAACCATAAACCCAACCATAACCATAAACCAAACCATCACCATAACCCCTAACAATAACCCTAACCCTAACCCAAACCATAACCCCAACCCCTAACAATAACTCTAACCCAAACCATAACCATAACAGTAACCATAACCCAAACCATAACCCCTAACAATAACCCTAACCCAAACCATAACCCCAACCACAAACAATAACCTAACCCAACCCATAACCCCAACCACAAACAATAACCTAACCCAACCCATAACCCCAACCACAAACAATAACCTAACCCAACCCATAACCATAACCCAAAACATAACCCCTAGCAATAACCCTAACCCAAACCATAACCCCAACCCCTAACAATAACCCTAACCTAAACCATAACCCCAACCATAACCATAACCATAACCCAAAACATAACCCCTAACTCCCAACATTAACCCTAAACCAAACCATAACTCCAACCCCTAACAATAACCCTAACCCAAACCATAACCCCAACCATAACCAAAACCCAAACCATAACGCCTAATCCCTTAAGATAACCCTAACCCAAACCATAACCCCAACCCCTAACAATAACCCTAACCTAAACCATAACCCCAACCATAACCCAAACCATAACCCCTAACTTCTAACAATAACCCTAACCCAAACCCCTAACAAGAACCCTAACCCAAACCATAATCCCATCCATAGCCATAACCCCAACCATAACCATAACCCAAACCATAACCCAAACCATAACCCAAACCATAACCCAAACCATAACCCAAACCATAATCCAAACCATAACCCTAACCCAAACCATACCCCAACCATAACCAGATTCCCAACCATAACCATAACCCACACCAAAACCATATTCCCAACCATAGCCATAACCCCAACCATAACCCCAACCATAACCATAACCATAACCCCAACCATAACCCCAACCATAACCCCAACCCAAACCATAACCCCTAACCCAAAACAATATCCCTAACCCAAACCATAACCCCTTACAATAACCCTAACCCAAACCATAACCCCAACCATAACCATAACCCAAACCATAACACCCAACCCCCAACAATAACCCAAACCATAATCCCATCCATAACCATAACCCCAACAATAACCATAACCCAAACCATAACCCCTAAATCCTAAAAATAACGCTAACCCAAACCATAACCCCAACCATAACCCCAACCATAACCTTACCCATAACCGTAAACCAAACCATAACGCCTAAACCCTAACAATAACCCTAACACAAACTATTACCCCAACCCCTAACAATAACCCTAACCCAAACCATAATCCCATCCATAACAGTAACCCCAACAATAACCATAACCCAAACCATAACCCCTAACCCCTAAAAATAACGCTAACCCAAACCATAACCCCAACCATAACCTTAACCATAACCGTAAACCAAAGCATAACCCCTAAACCCTAACAATAACCCTAACACAAACTATTACCCCAACCCCTAACAATAACCCTAACCCAAACCATTATCCCATCCATAACCATAACCCCAACAATAACCATAACCCAAACCATAACCCCTAACCCCTAAAAATAACACTAACCCAAACCATAACCCCAACCATAACCTTAACAATAACCATAAACCAAACCATAACCCCTAAACCCTAACAATAACCCTAACACAAACTATTACCCCAACGCCTAACAATAACCCTAACCCAAACCATAACCCCAACGCCAAACAATAACCTTAACCCAAACCATTACCCCAACCCCTAACAATAAACCCAACCTAAACCATAACCCTAACCATAACCCCAACCTTAACCCAAACCATAACCACAACCATAACCTTAACAATAACCATAAACCAAACCATAACCCCTAAACCCTAACAATAACCCTAACACAAACTATTACCCCAACGCCTAACAATAACCCTAACCCAAACCATAACCCCAACGCCAAACAATAACCTTAACCCAAACCATAACCCCAACCCCTAACAATAAACCTAACCTAAACCATAACCCTAACCATAACCCCAACCTTAACCCAAACCATAACCCCAACCCCGAACAATAAACCTAACCTAAACCATAACCCTAACCATAACCCCAACCATAACCAGATTCCCAACCATAACCATAACCCCAACCAAAACCATATTCCCAACCATAGCCATAACTCCAACCATATCCCCAACCATAACCATAACCCTAACCGATAACCCCAACCATAACCCCAACCATAATCTTAACCATAAACCAAACCATAACCCCTTATCCCTTACAATAACCCTAACCCAAACCATAACCCCTTATCCCTTACAATAACCCTAACCCAAACCATAACCCCAACCCCTAACAATAACCCTAACCTAAACCATAACCCCAACCATAACCCAAACCATAACCCCTAACCCCTAACAATAACCCTAACCCAAACCCCTAACAATAACCCTAACCCAAACCCCTAACAAGAACCCTAACCCAAACCATAACCCCTTATCCCTTACAATAACCCTAACCCAAACCATAACCCCAACCCCTAACAATAACCCTAACCTAAACCATAACCCCAACCATAACATAACCCAAACCATAACCCCTAACCCCTAACAATAACCCTAACCCAAACCCCTAACAAGAACCCTAACCCAAACCATAACCCCTTATCCCTTACAATAACCCTAACCCAAATCATAACCCCTAACCCCTAACAATAACCCTAACCCAAACCCCTAACAAGAACCCTAACCCAACCCATAATCCCATCCATAGCCATAACCCAAACCATAACCATAACCCAAACCATAACCATAACCCAAACCATAACCCCCAACCCCTAACAATAACCCTAACCCAAACCATAACCCGAACCCAAACCATAACCCAAACAATAACCCTAACCCAAACCATAACCCTAACCCAAACCATAACCCCAACCATAACCATAACCCAAACCATAACCCCCAAACCATAACCCCCAAACCATAACCTCCAACCCCTAACAATAACCCTAACCCAAACCATAACCCGAACCCAAACCATAACCCAAACCATAACCCAAACCATAACCCAAACCATAACCCAAACCATAACCCAAACCATAACCCAAACCAAAACCCAAACCATAACCCAAACCATAACCCAAACCATAACCATAACCCAAACCATAACCCCTAACCCCTAACAATAACCCTAACCCAAACCCCTAACAAGAACCCTAACCCAAACCATAATCCCATCCATAGCCATAACCCCAACCATAACCCAAACCATAACCCCCAACCCCTAACAATAACCCTAACCAAAACCATAACCCGAACCCAAACCATAACCCAAACAATAACCCTAACCCAAACCATAACCCCAACCATAACCATAACCCAAACCATAACCCCCAACCCCTAACAATAACCCTAACCCAAACCATAACCCTAACCCAAACCATAACCCTAACCAAAACCATAACCATAACCATAACCATAACCATAACCCCAACCCCTAACAATAACCCTAACCCAAACCATAACCATAACCCCTAACAATAACCCTAACCCAAACCATAACCCCAACCCCTAACAAAACCCTAACCTAAACCATAACCCCAACCATAATCATAACCCAAACCATAACCATAACCCAAAACATAACCCCTAACCCCTAACAATACCCCTTAACCAAACCATAACCCCAACCCCTAACAATAACCCTAACCCAAACCCCTAACAAGAACCCTAACCCAAACCATAACCCCTTATCCCTTACAATAACCCTAACCCAAACCATAACCCCAACCCCTAACAATAACCCTAACCTAAACCATAACCCCAACCATAACATAACCCAAACCATAACCCCTAACCCCTAACAATAACCCTAACCCAAACCCCTAACAAGAACCCTAACCCAAACCATAACCCCTTATCCCTTACAATAACCATAACCCAAACCATAACCACTAACCCCTAACAATAACCCTAACCAGAACCCCTAACAAGAACCCTAACCCAACCCATAATCCCATCCATAGCCATAACCCAAACCATAACCATAACCCAAACCATAACCCCCAACTCCTAACAATAACCCTAACCCAAACCATAACCCGAACCCAAACCATAACCCAAACAATAACCCTAACCATAACCCTAACCATAACCCCAACCATAACCATAAACCAAACCATCACCATAACCCAAACCATCACCATAACCCCTAACAATAACCCTAACCCAAACCATAACCTCAACCCCTAACAATAACTCTAACCCAAACCATAACCATAACCCTAACAGTAACCATAACCCAAACCATAACCCCTAACAATAACCCTAACCCAAACCATAACCCCAACCACAAACAATAACCCTAACCCAACCCATAACCATAACCATAACCCAAAACATAACCCTTAGCAATGACCCTAACCCAAACCATAACCCCAACCCCTAACAATAACCCTAACCCAAACCATAACCCCAACCCCTAACCCCAACCATAACCCCAACCATAACCCCAACCATAACCCCAACCATAACCCCAACACTTACCCAAACCATAACCCCTAACCCCTAACAATATCCCTAACCCAAACCATAACCCCTAACAATAACCCTAACCCAAACCATAACCCCAACCATAACCATAACCCAAACCATAACCATAACCATAACCCAAACCATAACCATAACCCAAACCATAACCATAACCCAAACCATAACCATAACCCAAACCATAACACCCAACCCCCAACAATAACCCTAACCCAAACCATAATTCCATCCATAACCATAACCCCAACCATAACCCCTAACACCTAAAAATAACGCTAACCCAAACCATAACCCCAACCATAACCTTAACCATAACCGTAAACCAAACCATAACCCCTAAACCCTAACAATAACCCTAACACAAACTATTACCCCAACGCCTAACAATAACCCTAACCCAAACCATAACCCCAACGCCAAACAATAATCTTAACCCAAACCATAACCCCAACCACTAACAATAAACCTAACCTAAACCATAACCCTAACCCCAACCATAACCATAAACCAAACCATCACCATAACCCCTAACAATAACCCGAACCCAAACCATAACCCCAACCCCTAACAATAACTCTAACCCAAACCATAACCATAACCCTAACAGTAACCATAACCCAAACCATAACCCCTAGCAATAACCCTAACCCAAACCATAACCCCAACCCCTAACAATAACCCTAACCCAAACCATAACCCAAACCATAACCCAAACCATAACCCAAACCATAACCCAAACCATAACCCAAACCATAACCCAAACCATAACCCAAACCATAACCCAAACCATAACCCAAACCATAACCCAAACCATAACCCAAACCATAACCCAAACCATAACCCAAACCATAACCCAAACCATAACCCAAACCATAACCCAAACCATAACCCAAACCATAACCCCAACCCCTAACAATAACCCTAACCCTAACCCAAACCATAACCATAACCCAAACCATAACCCCTAACAATAACCCTAACCCAAACCATAACCCCAACCACAAACAATAACCCTAACCCAACCCATAACCATAACCATAACCCAAAACATAACCCCTAGCAATAACCCTAACCAAAACCATAACCCCAACCCCTAACAATAACGCTAACCTAAACCATAACCCAAACCAAAACCCAAACCATAACCCCAACCCCTAACAATAACCCTAACCTAAACCATAACCATAACCCTAACCCAAACCATAACCCCAACCATAACCAGATTCCCAACCATAAACATAACCCGAACCAAAACCATATTCCCAACCATAGCCATAACCCCAACCATAACCCCAACCCTAACCATAACCCTAACCATAACCCCAACCATAACTCCAATCATAACCCAAACCATAACCCCAACCATAACCCCAACCATAACCCCAACCATAACCCAAACCATAACCCCAACCCCTAACAATAACCCTAACCCAAACCATAACCCCTAACCCCTAACAATATCCCTAACCCAAACCATAACCCCTAATAATAACCCTAACCCAAACCATAAACCCCAACCCCTAACAATAACCCTAACCTAAACCATAACCCCAACCATTACCATAACCCAAATCATAACCCCTAACCCCTAACAATAACCCTAACCCAAACCATAACCCCAACCCCTAACAATAACCCTAACCTAAACCATAACCCCAACCATAACCATAACCCAAACCATAACCATAACCCAAAACATAACCCCTAACTCCTAACAATAACCCAAAACCAAACCATAACCCCAACCCCTAACAATAACCCTAACCCAAACCATAACCCCAACCATAAACAAAACCCAAACCATAACCCCAACCATAAACAAAACCCAAACCATAACCCCAACCATAACCTTAACCATAACCGTAAACCAAACCATAACCCCTTAACCCTAACAATAACCCTAACACAAACTATTACCCCAACCCCTAACAATAACCCTAACCCAAACCATAATCCCATCCATAACAGTAACCCCAACAATAACCATAACCGAAACCATAACCCCTAACCCCTAAAAATAACGCTAACCCAAACCATAACCCCAACCATAACCTTAACCATAACCGTAAACCAAATCATAACCCCTTAACCCTAACAATAACCCTAACACAAACTATTACCCCAACCCCTAACAATAACCCTAACCCAAACCATTATCCCATCCATAACCATAACCCCAACAATAACCATAACCCAAACCATAACCCCTAACCCCTAAAAATAACACTAACCCAAACCATAACCCCAACCATAACCTTAACAATAACCATAAACCAAACCATAACCCCTAAACCCTAACAATAACCCTAACACAAACTATTACCCCAACGCCTAACAATAACCCTAACCCAAACCATAACCCCAACGCCAAACAATAACCTTAACCCAAACCATTACCCCAACCCCTAACAATAAACCCAACCTAAACCATAACCCTAACCATAACCCCAACCTTGACCCAAACCATAACCACAACCATAACCTTAACAATAACCATAAACCAAACCATAACCCCTAAACCCTAACAATAACCCTAACACAAACTATTACCCCAACGCCTAACAATAACCCTAACCCAAACCATAACCCCAACGCCAAACAATAACCTTAACCCAAACCATAACCCCAACCCCTAACAATAAACCTAACCTAAACCATAACCCTAACCATAACCCCAACCTTAACCCAAACCATAACCCCAACCCCGAACAATAAACCTAACCTAAACCATAACCCTAACCATAACCCCAACCATAACCAGATTCCCAACCATAACCATAACCCCAACCAAAACCATATTCCCAACCATAGCCATAACTCCAACCATATCCCCAACCATAACCATAACCCTAACCGATAACCCCAACCATAACCCCAACCATAATCTTAACCATAAACCAAACCATAACCCCTTATCCCTTACAATAACCCTAACCCAAACCATAACCCCTTATCCCTTACAATAACCCTAACCCAAACCATAACCCCAACCCCTAACAATAACCCTAACCTAAACCATAACCCCAACCATAACCCAAACCATAACCCCTAACCCCTAACAATAACCCTAACCCAAACCCCTAACAATAACCCTAACCCAAACCCCTAACAAGAACCCTAACCCAAACCATAACCCCTTATCCCTTACAATAACCCTAACCCAAACCATAACCCCAACCCCTAACAATAACCCTAACCTAAACCATAACCCCAACCATAACATAACCCAAACCATAACCCCTAACCCCTAACAATAACCCTAACCCAAACCCCTAACAAGACCCCTAACCCAAACCATAACCCCTTATCCCTTACAATAACCCTAACCCAAATCATAACCCCTAACCCCTAACAATAACCCTAACCCAAACCCCTAACAAGAACCCTAACCCAACCCATAATCCCATCCATAGCCATAACCCAAACCATAACCATAACCCAAACCATAACCATAACCCAAACCATAACCCCCAACCCCTAACAATAACCCTAACCCAAACCATAACCCGAACCCAAACCATAACCCAAACAATAACCCTAACCCAAACCATAACCCTAACCCAAACCATAACCCCAACCATAACCATAACCCAAACCATAACCCCCAAACCATAACCCCCAAACCATAACCCCCAAACCATAACCTCCAACCCCTAACAATAACCCTAACCCAAACCATAACCCGAACCCAAACCATAACCCAAACCATAACCCAAACCATAACCCAAACCATAACCCAAACCATAACCCAAACCAAAACCCAAACCATAACCCAAACCATAACCCAAACCATAACCATAACCCAAACCATAACCCCTAACCCCTAACAATAACCCTAACCCAAACCCCTAACAAGAACCCTAACCCAAACCATAATCCCATCCATAGCCATAACCCCAACCATAACCCAAACCATAACCCCCAACCCCTAACAATAACCCTAACCAAAACCATAACCCGAACCCAAACCATAACCCAAACAATAACCCTAACCCAAACCATAACCCCAACCATAACCATAACCCAAACCATAACCCCCAACCCCTAACAATAACCCTAACCCAAACCATAACCCTAACCCAAACCATAACCCTAACCAAAACCATAACCATAACCATAACCATAACCATAACCATAACCCCAACCCCTAACAATAACCCTAACCCAAACCATAACCATAACCCCTAACAATAACCCTAACCCAAACCATAACCCCAACCCCTAACAAAACCCTAACCTAAACCATAACCCCAACCATAATCATAACCCAAACCATAACCATAACCCAAAACATAACCCCTAACCCCTAACAATACCCCTTAACCAAACCATAACCCCAACCCCTAACAATAACCCTAACCCAAACCCCTAACAAGAACCCTAACCCAAACCATAACCCCTTATCCCTTACAATAACCCTAACCCAAACCATAACCCCAACCCCTAACAATAACCCTAACCTAAACCATAACCCCAACCATAACATAACCCAAACCATAACCCCTAACCCCTAACAATAACCCTAACCCAAACCCCTAACAAGAACCCTAACCCAAACCATAACCCCTTATCCCTTACAATAACCATAACCCAAACCATAACCACTAACCCCTAACAATAACCCTAACCCAAACCCCTAACAAGAACCCTAACCCAACCCATAATCCCATCCATAGCCATAACCCAAACCATAACCATAACCCAAACCATAACCCCCAACTCCTAACAATAACCCTAACCCAAACCATAACCCGAACCCAAACCATAACCCAAACAATAACCCTAACCATAACCCTAACCATAACCCCAACCATAACCATAAACCAAACCATCACCATAACCCAAACCATCACCATAACCCCTAACAATAACCCTAACCCAAACCATAACCTCAACCCCTAACAATAACTCTAACCCAAACCATAACCATAACCCTAACAGTAACCATAACCCAAACCATAACCCCTAACAATAACCCTAACCCAAACCATAACCCCAACCACAAACAATAACCCTAACCCAACCCATAACCATAACCATAACCCAAAACATAACCCTTAGCAATGACCCTAACCCAAACCATAACCCCAACCCCTAACAATAACCCTAACCCAAACCATAACCCCAACCCCTAACCCCAACCATAACCCCAACCATAACCCCAACCATAACCCCAACCATAACCCCAACACTTACCCAAACCATAACCCCTAACCCCTAACAATATCCCTAACCCAAACCATAACCCCTAACAATAACCCTAACCCAAACCATAACCCCAACCATAACCATAACCCAAACCATAACCATAACCATAACCCAAACCATAACCATAACCCAAACCATAACCATAACCATAACCCAAACCATAACCATAACCCAAACCATAACACCCAACCCCCAACAATAACCCTAACCCAAACCATAATTCCATCCATAACCATAACCCCAACCATAACCCCTAACACCTAAAAATAACGCTAACCCAAACCATAACCCCAACCATAACCTTAACCATAACCGTAAACCAAACCATAACCCCTAAACCCTAACAATAACCCTAACACAAACTATTACCCCAACGCCTAACAATAACCCTAACCCAAACCATAACCCCAACGCCAAACAATAATCTTAACCCAAACCATAACCCCAACCACTAACAATAAACCTAACCTAAACCATAACCCTAACCCCAACCATAACCATAAACCAAACCATCACCATAACCCCTAACAATAACCCGAACCCAAACCATAACCCCAACCCCTAACAATAACTCTAACCCAAACCATAACCATAACCCTAACAGTAACCATAACCCAAACCATAACCCCTAGCAATAACCCTAACCCAAACCATAACCCCAACCCCTAACAATAACCCTAACCCAAACCATAACCCAAATCATAACCCAAACCATAACCCAAACCATAACCCAAACCATAACCCAAACCATAACCCAAACCATAACCCAAACCATAACCCAAACCATAACCCAAACCATAACCCAAACCATAACCCAAACCATAACCCAAACCATAACCCAAACCATAACCCAAACCATAACCCAAACCATAACCCCAACCCCTAACAATAACCCTAACCCTAACCATAACCATAACCCAAACCATAACCCCTAACAATAACCCTAACCCAAACCATAACCCCAACCACAAACAATAACCCTAACCCAACCCATAACCATAACCATAACCCAAAACATAACCCCTAGCAATAACCCTAACCAAAACCATAACCCCAACCCCTAACAATAACGCTAACCTAAACCATAACCCAAACCAAAACCCAAACCATAACCCCAACCCCTAACAATAACCCTAACCTAAACCATAACCATAACCCTAACCCAAACCATAACCCCAACCATAACCAGATTCCCAACCATAAACATAACCCGAACCAAAACCATATTCCCAACCATAGCCATAACCCCAACCATAACCCCAACCCTAACCATAACCCTAACCATAACCCCAACCATAACTCCAATCATAACCCAAACCATAACCCCAACCATAACCCCAACCATAACCCCAACCATAACCCAAACCATAACCCCAACCCCTAACAATAACCCTAACCCAAACCATAACCCCTAACCCAAACCATAACCCCTAATAATAACCCTAACCCAAACCATAAACCCCAACCCCTAACAATAACCCTAACCTAAACCATAACCCCAACCATTACCATAACCCAAATCATAACCCCTAACCCCTAACAATAACCCTAACCCAAACCATAACCCCAACCCCTAACAATAACCCTAACCTAAACCATAACCCCAACCATAACCATAACCCAAACCATAACCATAACCCAAAACATAACCCCTAACTCCTAACAATAACCCAAAAACAAACCATAACCCCAACCCCTAACAATAACCCTAACCCAAACCATAACCCCAACCATAAACAAAACCCAAACCATAACCCCAACCATAAACAAAACCAAAACCATAACCCCAACCATAACCTTAACCATAACCGTAAACCAAACCATAACCCCTTAACCCTAACAATAACCCTAACACAAACTATTACCCCAACCCCTAACAATAACCCTAACCCAAACCATAATCCCATCCATAACAGTAACCCCAACAATAACCATAACCGAAACCATAACCCCTAACCCCTAAAAATAACGCTAACCCAAACCATAACCCCAACCATAACCTTAACCATAACCGTAAACCAAATCATAACCCCTTAACCCTAACAATAACCCTAACACAAACTATTACCCCAACCCCTAACAATAACCCTAACCCAAACCATTATCCCATCCATAACCATAACCCCAACAATAA
This sequence comes from Stigmatopora nigra, assembly GCF_051989575.1. Taxonomy (NCBI): domain Eukaryota; kingdom Metazoa; phylum Chordata; class Actinopteri; order Syngnathiformes; family Syngnathidae; genus Stigmatopora; species Stigmatopora nigra. Next base: position 3,708,491 of record NW_027551603.1, read on the forward strand.
CCATAACCCAAACCATAACCCCTAACCCCTAAAAATAACACTAACCCAAACCATAACCCCAACCATAACCTTAACAATAACCATAAACCAAACCATAACCCCTAAACCCTAACAATAACCCTAACACAAACTATTACCCCAACGCCTAACAATAACCCTAACCCAAACCATAACCCCAACGCCAAACAATAACCTTAACCCAAACCATTACCCCAACCCCTAACAATAAACCCAACCTAAACCATAACCCTAACCATAACCCCAACCTTAACCCAAACCATAACCACAACCATAACCTTAACAATAACCATAAACCAAACCATAACCCCTAAACCCTAACAATAACCCTAACACAAACTATTACCCCAACGCCTAACAATAACCCTAACCCAAACCATAACCCCAACGCCAAACAATAACCTTAACCCAAACCATAACCCCAACCCCTAACAATAAACCTAACCTAAACCATAACCCTAACCATAACCCCAACCTTAACCCAAACCATAACCCCAACCCCGAACAATAAACCTAACCTAAACCATAACCCTAACCATAACCCCAACCATAACCAGATTCCCAACCATAACCATAACCCCAACCAAAACCATATTCCCAACCATAGCCATAACTCCAACCATATCCCCAACCATAACCATAACCCTAACCGATAACCCCAACCATAACCCCAACCATAATCTTAACCATAAACCAAACCATAACCCCTTATCCCTTACAATAACCCTAACCCAAACCATAACCCCTTATCCCTTACAATAACCCTAACCCAAACCATAACCCCAACCCCTAACAATAACCCTAACCTAAACCATAACCCCAACCATAACCCAAACCATAACCCCTAACCCCTAACAATAACCCTAACCCAAACCCCTAACAATAACCCTAACCCAAACCCCTAACAAGAACCCTAACCCAAACCATAACCCCTTATCCCTTACAATAACCCTAACCCAAACCATAACCCCAACCCCTAACAATAACCCTAACCTAAACCATAACCCCAACCATAACATAACCCAAACCATAACCCCTAACCCCTAACAATAACCCTAACCCAAACCCCTAACAAGAACCCTAACCCAAACCATAACCCCTTATCCCTTACAATAACCCTAACCCAAATCATAACCCCTAACCCCTAACAATAACCCTAACCCAAACCCCTAACAAGAACCCTAACCCAACCCATAATCCCATCCATAGCCATAACCCAAACCATAACCATAACCCAAACCATAACCATAACCCAAACCATAACCCCCAACCCCTAACAATAACCCTAACCCAAACCATAACCCGAACCCAAACCATAACCCAAACAATAACCCTAACCCAAACCATAACCCTAACCCAAACCATAACCCCAACCATAACCATAACCCAAACCATAACCCCCAAACCATAACCCCCAAACCATAACCTCCAACCCCTAACAATAACCCTAACCCAAACCATAACCCGAACCCAAACCATAACCCAAACCATAACCCAAACCATAACCCAAACCATAACCCAAACCATAACCCAAACCAAAACCCAAACCATAACCCAAACCATAACCCAAACCATAACCATAACCCAAACCATAACCCCTAACCCCTAACAATAACCCTAACCCAAACCCCTAACAAGAACCCTAACCCAAACCATAATCCCATCCATAGCCATAACCCCAACCATAACCCAAACCATAACCCCCAACCCCTAACAATAACCCTAACCAAAACCATAACCCGAACCCAAACCATAACCCAAACAATAACCCTAACCCAAACCATAACCCCAACCATAACCATAACCCAAACCATAACCCCCAACCCCTAACAATAACCCTAACCCAAATCATAACCCTAACCCAAACCATAACCCTAACCAAAACCATAACCATAACCATAACCATAACCCCAACCCCTAACAATAACCCTAACCCAAACCATAACCATAACCCCTAACAATAACCCTAACCCAAACCATAACCCCAACCCCTAACAAAACCCTAACCTAAACCATAACCCCAACCATAATCATAACCCAAACCATAACCATAACCCAAAACATAACCCCTAACCCCTAACAATACCCCTTAACCAAACCATAACCCCAACCCCTAACAATAACCCTAACCCAAACCCCTAACAAGAACCCTAACCCAAACCATAACCCCTTATCCCTTACAATAACCCTAACCCAAACCATAACCCCAACCCCTAACAATAACCCTAACCTAAACCATAACCCCAACCATAACATAACCCAAACCATAACCCCTAACCCCTAACAATAACCCTAACCCAAACCCCTAACAAGAACCCTAACCCAAACCATAACCCCTTATCCCTTACAATAACCATAACCCAAACCATAACCACTAACCCCTAACAATAACCCTAACCCAAACCCCTAACAAGAACCCTAACCCAACCCATAATCCCATCCATAGCCATAACCCAAACCATAACCATAACCCAAACCATAACCCCCAACTCCTAACAATAACCCTAACCCAAACCATAACCCGAACCCAAACCATAACCCAAACAATAACCCTAACCATAACCCTAACCATAACCCCAACCATAACCATAAACCAAACCATCACCATAACCCAAACCATCACCATAACCCCTAACAATAACCCTAACCCAAACCATAACCTCAACCCCTAACAATAACTCTAACCCAAACCATAACCATAACCCTAACAGTAACCATAACCCAAACCATAACCCCTAACAATAACCCTAACCCAAACCATAACCCCAACCACAAACAATAACCCTAACCCAACCCATAACCATAACCATAACCCAAAACATAACCCTTAGCAATGACCCTAACCCAAACCATAACCCCAACCCCTAACAATAACCCTAACCCAAACCATAACCCCAACCCCTAACCCCAACCATAACCCCAACCATAACCCCAACCATAACCCCAACCATAACCCCAACACTTACCCAAACCATAACCCCTAACCCCTAACAATATCCCTAACCCAAACCATAACCCCTAACAATAACCCTAACCCAAACCATAACCCCAACCATAACCATAACCCAAACCATAACCATAACCATAACCCAAACCATAACCATAACCCAAACCATAACCATAACCCAAACCATAACCATAACCCAAACCATAACACCCAACCCCCAACAATAACCCTAACCCAAACCATAATTCCATCCATAACCATAACCCCAACCATAACCCCTAACACCTAAAAATAACGCTAACCCAAACCATAACCCCAACCATAACCTTAACCATAACCGTAAACCAAACCATAACCCCTAAACCCTAACAATAACCCTAACACAAACTATTACCCCAACGCCTAACAATAACCCTAACCCAAACCATAACCCCAACGCCAAACAATAATCTTAACCCAAACCATAACCCCAACCACTAACAATAAACCTAACCTAAACCATAACCCTAACCCCAACCATAACCATAAACCAAACCATCACCATAACCCCTAACAATAACCCGAACCCAAACCATAACCCCAACCCCTAACAATAACTCTAACCCAAACCATAACCATAACCCTAACAGTAACCATAACCCAAACCATAACCCCTAGCAATAACCCTAACCCAAACCATAACCCCAACCCCTAACAATAACCCTAACCCAAACCATAACCCAAACCATAACCCAAACCATAACCCAAACCATAACCCAAACCATAACCCAAACCATAACCCAAACCATAACCCAAACCATAACCCAAACCATAACCCAAACCATAACCCAAACCATAACCCAAACCATAACCCAAACCATAACCCAAACCATAACCCAAACCATAACCCAAACCATAACCCAAACCATAACCCAAACCATAACCCAAACCATAACCCAAACCATAACCCAAACCATAACCCAAACCATAACCCAAACCATAACCCAAACCATAACCCAAACCATAACCCAAACCATAACCCAAACCATAACCCCAACCCCTAACAATAACCCTAACCCTAACCCAAACCATAACCATAACCCAAACCATAACCCCTAACAATAACCCTAACCCAAACCATAACCCCAACCACAAACAATAACCCTAACCCAACCCATAACCATAACCATAACCCAAAACATAACCCCTAGCAATAACCCTAACCAAAACCATAACCCCAACCCCTAACAATAACGCTAACCTAAACCATAACCCAAACCAAAACCCAAACCATAACCCCAACCCCTAACAATAACGCTAACCTAAACCATAACCATAACCCTAACCCAAACCATAACCCCAACCATAACCAGATTCCCAACCATAAACATAACCCGAACCAAAACCATATTCCCAACCATAGCCATAACCCCAACCATAACCCCAACCCTAACCATAACCCTAACCATAACCCCAACCATAACTCCAATCATAACCCAAACCATAACCCCAACCATAACCCCAACCATAACCCCAACCATAACCCAAACCATAACCCCAACCCCTAACAATAACCCTAACCCAAACCATAACCCCTAACCCCTAACAATATCCCTAACCCAAACCATAACCCCTAATAATAACCCTAACCCAAACCATAAACCCCAACCCCTAACAATAACCCTAACCTAAACCATAACCCCAACCATTACCATAACCCAAATCATAACCCCTAACCCCTAACAATAACCCTAACCCAAACCATAACCCCAACCCCTAACAATAACCCTAACCTAAACCATAACCCCAACCATAACCATAACCCAAACCATAACCATAACCCAAAACATAACCCCTAACTCCTAACAATAACCCAAAACCAAACCATAACCCCAACCCCTAACAATAACCCTAACCCAAACCATAACCCCAACCATAAACAAAACCCAAACCATAACCCCAACCATAAACAAAACCCAAACCATAACCCCAACCATAACCTTAACCATAACCGTAAACCAAACCATAACCCCTTAACCCTAACAATAACCCTAACACAAACTATTACCCCAACCCCTAACAATAACCCTAACCCAAACCATAATCCCATCCATAACAGTAACCCCAACAATAACCATAACCGAAACCATAACCCCTAACCCCTAAAAATAACGCTAACCCAAACCATAACCCCAACCATAACCTTAACCATAACCGTAAACCAAATCATAACCCCTAAACCCTAACAATAATCCTAACAAAAACTATTACCCCAACCCCTAACAAAAACCCTAACCCAAACCATTATCCCATCCATAACCATAACCCCAACAATAACCATAACCCAAACCATAACCCCTAACCACTAAAAATAACGCTAACCCAAACCATAACCCCAACCATAACCTTAACCATAACCGTAAACCAAACCATAACCCCTAAACCCTAACAATAACCCTAACACAAACCATAACCCCAACCCCTAACAATAACTCTAACCCAAACCATAACCATAACCCTAACAGTAACCATAACCCAAACCATAACCCCTAACAATAACCCTAACCCAAACCATAACCCCAACCAAAAACAATAACCCTAACCCAAACCATAACCCCAACCAAAAACAATAACCCTAACCCAACCCATAACCATAACCATAACCCAAAACATAACCCCTAGCAATAACCCTAACCCAAACCATAACCCCAACCCCTAACAATAACCCTAACCCAAACCATAACCCCAACCCCTAACAATAACCCTAACCCGAACCATAACCCCAACCATAACCAAAACCCAAACCATAACCCCTTATCCCTTACAATATTCCTAACCCAAACCATAACCCCAACCCCTAACAATAACCCTAACCTAAACCATAACCCCAACCATAACCAGATTCCCAACCATAAACATAACCCAAACCATAACCATAACCCCAACCATAACCATAATCCAAACCATAACCATAACCCCAACCATAACCCAAACCATAACCCCTAACAATAACCCTAACCCAAACCATAACCCCAACCCCTAACAATAACCCTAACCTAAACCATAACCCCAACCATAACCATAACCATAACCCAAAACATAACCCCTAACTCCCAACATTAACCCTAAACCAAACCATAACTCCAACCCCTAACAATAACCCTAACCCAAACCATAACCCCAACCATAACCAAAACCCAAACCATAACCCCTAATCCCTTAAAATAACCCTAACCCAAACCATAACCCCAACCCCAAACAATAACCCTAACCTAAACCATAACCCCAACCATAACCCAAACCATAACCCCTAACTTCTAACAATAACCCTAACCCAAACCCCTAACAAGAACCCTAACCCAAACCATAATCCCATCCATAGCCATAACCCCAACCATAACCATAACCCAAACCGTAACCCCAAACCCCTAACAATAACCCTAACCCAAACCATAACCCGAACCCAAACCATAACCCAAACCATAACCCAAACCATAACCCAAACCATAACCCAAACCATAACCCAAACCATAACCCAAACCATAACCCAAACCATAACCCAAACCATAACCCTAACCCAAACCATAACCCAAACCATAACCCTAACCCACACCATAACCCCAACCATAACCAGATTCCCAACCATAACCAGATTCCCAACCATAACCATAACCCCAACCAAAACCATATTCCCAACCATAGCCATAACCCCAACCATAACCCCAACCATAACCGTAAACCAAACCATAACCCCTAAACCCTAACAATAACCCTAACACAAACCATAACCCCAACCCCTAACAATAACTCTAACCCAAACCATAACCATAACCCTAACAGTAACCATAACCCAAACCATAACCCCTAACAATAACCCTAACCCAAACCATAACCCCAACCAAAAACAATAACCCTAACCCAAACCATAACCCCAACCAAAAACAATAACCCTAACCCAACCCATAACCATAACCATAACCCAAAACATAACCCCTAGCAATAACCCTAACCCAAACCATAACCCCAACCCCTAACAATAACCCTAACCCAAACCATAACCCCAACCCCTAACAATAACCCTAACCCGAACCATAACCCCAACCATAACCAAAACCCAAACCATAACCCCTTATCCCTTACAATATTCCTAACCCAAACCATAACCCCAACCCCTAACAATAACCCTAACCAAAACCATAACCCCAACCATAACCAGATTCCCAACCATAAACATAACCCAAACCATAACCATAACCCCAACCATAACCATAACCCAAACCATAACCATAACCCCAACCATAACCATAACCCAAACCATAACCCCTAACAATAACCCTAACCCAAACCATAACCCCAACCCCTAACAATAACCCTAACCTAAACCATAACCCCAACCATAACCATAACCATAACCCAAAACATAACCCCTAACTCCCAACATTAACCCTAAACCAAACCATAACTCCAACCCCTAACAATAACCCTAACCCAAACCATAACCCCAACCATAACCAAAACCCAAACCATAACCCCTAATCCCTTAAGATAACCCTAACCCAAACCATAACCCCAACCCCAAACAATAACCCTAACCTAAACCATAACCCCAACCATAACCCAAACCATAACCCCTAACTTCTAACAATAACCCTAACCCAAACCCCTAACAAGAACCCTAACCCAAACCATAATCCCATCCATAGCCATAACCCCAACCATAACCATAACCCAAACCGTAACCCCAAACCCCTAACAATAACCCTAACCCAAACCATAACCCGAACCCAAACCATAACCCAAACCATAACCCAAACCATAACCCAAACCATAACCCAAACCATAACCCAAACCATAACCCAAACCATAACCCTAACCCAAACCATAACCCAAACCATAACCCTAACCCACACCATAACCCCAACCATAACCAGATTCCCAACCATAACCAGATTCCCAACCATAACCATAACCCCAACCAAAACCATATTCCCAACCATAGCCATAACCCCAACCATAACCCCAACCATAACCATAACCATAACCCCAACCATAACCCCAACCATAACCTCAACCATAACCCAAACCATAACCCCTAACCCAAAACAATATCCCTAACCCAAACCATAACCCCTTACAATAACCCTAACCCAAACCATAACCCCAACCATAACCATAACCCAAACTATAACCATAACCATAACCCAAACCATAACACCCAACCCCCAACAATAACCCTAACCCAAACCATAATCCCATCCATAACCATAACCCCAACAATAACCATAACCCAAACCATAACCCCTAAATCCTAAAAATACCGCTAACCCAAACCATAACCCCAACCATAACCCCAACCATAACCTTAACCATAACCGTAAACCAAACCATAACGCCTAAACCCTAACAATAACCCTAACACAAACTATTACCCAAACCCCTAACAATAACCCTAACCCAAACCATAATCCCATCCATAACAGTAACCCCAACAATAACCATAACCCAAACCATAACCCCTAAAAATAACGCTATCCCAAACCATATTCCCAACCATAACCTTAACCATAACCGTAAACCAAACCATAACCCCTAAACCCTAACAATAACCCTAACACAAACTATTACCCCAACCCCTAACAATAACCCTAACCCAAACCATTATCCCATCCATAACCATAACCCCAACAATAACCATAACCCAAACCATAACCCCTAACCCCTAAAAATAACACTAACCCAAACCATAACCCCAACCATAACCTTAACAATAACCATAAACCAAACCATAACCCCTAAACCCTAACAATAACCCTAACACAAACTATTACCCCAACGCCTAACAATAACCCTAACCCAAACCATAACCCCAACGCCAAACAATAACCTTAACCCAAACCATAACCCCTAACCCTAACCCTAACCCTAACCCTAACCCTAACCCTAACCCTAACCCTAACCCTAAACCATAACCCTAACCATAACCCCAACCATAACCTTAACAATAACCATAAACCAAACCATAACCCCTAAACCCAAACAATAAACCTAACACAAACTATTACCCCAACGCCTAACAATAACCCTAACCCAAACCATAACCCCAACGCCAAACAATAACCTTAACCCAAACCATAACCCCAACCCCTAACAATAAACCTAACCTAAACCATAACCCTAACCATAACCCCAACCTTAACCCAAACCATAACCCCAACCCCGAACAATAAACCTAACCTAAACCATAACCCTAACCATAAACCCAACCATAACCATAAACCAAACCATCACCATAACCCAAACCATCACCATAACCCCTAACAATAACCCTTACCCTAACCCAAACCATAACCCCAACCCCTAACAATAACTCTAACCCAAACCATAACCATAACAGTAACCATAACCCAAACCATAACCCCTAACAATAACCCTAACCCAAACCATAACCCCAACCACAAACAATAACCTAACCCAACCCATAACCCCAACCACAAACAATAACCTAACCCAACCCATAACCCCAACCACAAACAATAACCTAACCCAACCCATAACCATAACCCAAAACATAACCCCTAGCAATAACCCTAACCCAAACCATAACCCCAACCCCTAACAATAACCCTAACCTAAACCATAACCCCAACCATAACCATAACCATAACCCAAAACATAACCCCTAACTCCCAACATTAACCCTAAACCAAACCATAACTCCAAACCCTAACAATAACCCTAACCCAAACCATAACCCCAACCATAACCAAAACCCAAACCATAACGCCTAATCCCTTAAGATAACCCTAACCCAAACCATAACCCCAACCCCTAACAATAACCCTAACCTAAACCATAACCCCAACCATAACCCAAACCATAACCCCTAACTTCTAACAATAACCCTAACCCAAACCCCTAACAAGAACCCTAACCCAAACCATAATCCCATCCATAGCCATAACCCCAACCATAACCATAACCCAAACCATAACCCAAACCATAACCCAAACCATAACCCAAACCATAACCCAAACCATAACCCTAACCCAAACCATACCCCAACCATAACCAGATTCCCAACCATAACCATAACCCACACCAAAACCATATTCCCAACCATAGCCATAACCCCAACCATAACCCCAACCATAACCATAACCATAACCCCAACCATAACCCCAACCATAACCCCAACCCTAACCCAAACCATAACCCCTAACCCAAAACAATATCCCTAACCCAAACCATAACCCCAACCATAATCATAACCCAAACCATAACCATAACCCAAACCATAACACCCAACCCCCAACAATAACCCAAACCATAATCCCATCCATAACCATAACCCCAACAATAACCATAACCCAAACCATAACCCCTAAATCCTAAAAATAACGCTAACCCAAACCATAACCCCAACCATAACCCCAACCATAACCTTAACCATAACCGTAAACCAAACCATAACGCCTAAACCCTAACAATAACCCTAACACAAACTATTACCCCAACCCCTAACAATAACCCTAACCCAAACCATAATCCCATCCATAACAGTAACCCCAACAATAACCATTACCCAAACCATAACCCCTAACCCCTAAAAATAACGCTAACCCAAACCATAACCCCAACCATAACCTTAACCATAACCGTAAACCAAAGCATAACCCCTAAACCCTAACAATAACCCTAACACAAACTATTACCCCAACCCCTAACAATAACCCTAACCCAAACCATTATCCCATCCATAACCATAACCCCAACAATAACCATAACCCAAACCATAACCCCTAACCCCTAAAAATAACACTAACCCAAACCATAACCCCAACCATAACCTTAACAATAACCATAAACCAAACCATAACCCCTAAACCCTAACAATAACCCTAACACAAACTATTACCCCAACGCCTAACAATAACCCTAACCCAAACCATAACCCCAACGCCAAACAATAACCTTAACCCAAACCATTACCCCAACCCCTAACAATAAACCCAACCTAAACCATAACCCTAACCATAACCCCAACCTTAACCCAAACCATAACCCCAACCATAACCTTAACAATAACCATAAACCAAACCATAACCCCTAAACCCTAACAATAACCCTAACACAAACTATTACCCCAACGCCTAACAATAACCCTAACCCAAACCATAACCCCAACGCCAAACAATAACCTTAACCCAAACCATAACCCCAACCCCTAACAATAAACCTAACCTAAACCATAACCCTAACCATAACCCCAACCTTAACCCAAACCATAACCCCAACCCCGAACAATAAACCTAACCTAAACCATAACCCTAACCATAACCCCAACCATAACCAGATTCCCAACCATAACCATAACCCCAACCAAAACCATATTCCCAACCATAGCCATAACTCCAACCATATCCCCAACCATAACCATAACCCTAACCGATAACCCCAACCATAACCCCAACCATAATCTTAACCATAAACCAAACCATAACCCCTTATCCCTTACAATAACCCTAACCCAAACCATAACCCCTTATCCCTTACAATAACCCTAACCCAAACCATAACCCCAACCCCTAACAATAACCCTAACCTAAACCATAACCCCAACCATAACCCAAACCATAACCCCTAACAATAACCCTAACCCAAACCCCTAACAAGAACCCTAACCCAAACCATAACCCCTTATCCCTTACAATAACCCTAACCCAAACCATAACCCCAACCCCTAACAATAACCCTAACCTAAACCATAACCCCAACCATAACATAACCCAAACTATAACCCCTAACCCCTAACAATAACCCTAACCCAAACCCCTAACAAGAACCCTAACCCAAACCCCTAACAAGAACCCTAACCCAAACCATAACCCCTTATCCCTTACAATAACCCTAACCCAAACCATAACCCCTAACCCCTAACAATAACCCTAACCCAAACCCCTAACAAGAACCCTAACCCAACCCATAATCCCATCCATAGCCATAACCCAAACCATAACCATAACCCAAACCATAACCATAACCCAAACCATAACCCCCAACCCCTAACAATAACCCTAACCCAAACCATAACCCGAACCCAAACCATAACCCAAACAATAACCCTAACCCAAACCATAACCCTAACCCAAACCATAACCCCAACCATAACCATAACCCAAACCATAACCCCCAAACCATAACCCCCAAACCATAACCTCCAACCCCTAACAATAACCCTAACCCAAACCATAACCCGAACCCAAACCATAACCCAAACCATAACCCAAACCATAACCCAAACCATAACCCAAACCATAACCCAAACCATAACCATAACCCAAACCATAACCCCTAACCCCTAACAATAACCCTAACCCAAACCCCTAACAAGAACCCTAACCCAAACCATAATCCCATCCATAGCCATAACCCCAACCATAACCCAAACCATAACCCCCAACCCCTAACAATAACCCTAACCAAAACCATAACCCGAACCCAAACCATAACCCAAACAATAACCCTAACCCAAACCATAACCCCAACCATAACCATAACCCAAACCATAACCCCCAACCCCTAACAATAACCCTAACCCAAACCATAACCCTAACCCAAACCATAACCCTAACCCAAACCATAACCATAACCATAACCCCAACCCCTAACAATAACCCTAACCCAAACCATAACCATAACCCCTAACAATAACCCTAACCCAAACCATAACCCCAACCCCTAACAAAACCCTAACCTAAACCATAACCCCAACCATAATCATAACCCAAACCATAACCATAACCCAAAACATAACCCCTAACCCCTAACAATACCCCTTAACCAAACCATAACCCCAACCCCTAACAATAACCCTAACCCAAACCCCTAACAAGAACCCTAACCCAAACCATAACCCCTTATCCCTTACAATAACCCTAACCCAAACCATAACCCCAACCCCTAACAATAACCCTAACCTAAACCATAACCCCAACCATAACATAACCCAAACCATAACCCCTAACCCCTAACAATAACCCTAACCCAAACCCCTAACAAGAACCCTAACCCAAACCATAACCCCTTATCCCTTACAATAACCATAACCCAAACCATAACCCCTAACCCCTAACAATAACCCTAACCCAAACCCCTAACAAGAACCCTAACCCAACCCATAATCCCATCCATAGCCATAACCCAAACCATAACCATAACCCAAACCATAACCCCCAACCCCTAACAATAACCCTAACCCAAACCATAACCCGAACCCAAACCATAACCCAAACAATAACCCTAACCATAACCCTAACCATAACCCCAACCATAACCATAAACCAAACCATCACTATAACCCAAACCATCACCATAACCCCTAACAATAACCCTAACCCAAACCATAACCTCAACCCCTAACAATAACTCTAACCCAAACCATAACCATAACCCTAACAGTAACCATAACCCAAACCATAACCCCTAACAATAACCCTAACCCAAACCATAACCCCAACCACAAACAATAACCCTAACCCAACCCATAACCATAACCATAACCCAAAACATAACCCTTAGCAATGACCCTAACCCAAACCATAACCCCAACCCCTAACAATAACCCTAACCCAAACCATAACCCCAACCCCTAACCCCAACCATAACCCCAACCATAACCCCAACCATAACCCCAACCATAACCCCAACCATAACCCCAACACTTACCCAAACCATAACCCCTAACCCCTAACAATATCCCTAACCCAAACCATAACCCCTAACAATAACCCTAACCCAAACCATAACCCCAACCATAACCATAACCCAAACCATAACCATAACCCAAACCATAACCATAACCCAAACCATAACACCCAACCCCCAACAATAACCCTAACCCAAACCATAATTCCATCCATAACCATAACCCCAACCATAACCCCTAACACCTAAAAATAACGCTAACCCAAACCATAACCCCAACCATAACCTTAACCATAACCGTAAACCAAACCATAACCCCTAAACCCTAACAATAACCCTAACACAAACTATTACCCCAACGCCTAACAATAACCCTAACCCAAACCATAACCCCAACGCCAAACAATAACCTTAACCCAAACCATAACCCCAACCACTAACAATAAACCTAACCTAAACCATAACCCTAACCCCAACCATAACCATAAACCAAACCATCACCATAACCCAAACCATCACCATAACCCCTAACAATAACCCGAACCCAAACCATAACCCCAACCCCTAACAATAACTCTAACCCAAACCATAACCATAACCCTAACAGTAACCCCTAGCAATAACCCTAACCCAAACCATAACCCCAACCCCTAACAATAACCCTAACCCAAACCATAACCCAAACCATAACCCAAACCATAACCCAAACCATAACCCAAACCATAACCCAAACCATAACCCAAACCATAACCCAAACCATAACCCAAACCATAACCCAAACCATAACCCAAACCATAACCCAAACCATAACCCAAACCATAACCCAAACCATAACCCAAACCATAACCCAAACCATAACCCAAACCATAACCCAAACCATAACCCAAACCATAACCCAAACCATAACCCAAACCATAACCCAAACCATAACCCCAACCCCTAACAATAACCCTAACCCAAACCATAACCATAACCCAAACCATAACCCCTAACAATAACCCTAACCCAAACCATAACCCCAACCACAAACAATAACCCTAACCCACCCATAACCATAACCATAACCCAAAACATAACCCCTAGCAATAACCCTAACCAAAACCATAACCCCAACCCCTAACAATAACGCTAACCCAAACCATAACCCAAACCATAACCCAAACCATAACCCCAACCCCTAACAATAACCCTAACCTAAACCATAACCATAACCCTAACCCAAACCATAACCCCAACCATAACCAGATTCCCAACCATAAACATAACCCGAACCAAAACCATATTCCCAACCATAGCCATAACCCCAACCATAACCCCAACCCTAACCATAACCCTAACCATAACCCCAACCATAACTCCAATCATAACCCAAACCATAACCCCAACCATAACCCTAACCATAACCCCAACCATAACCCAAACCATAACCCCAACCCCTAACAATAACCCTAACCCAAACCATAACCCCTAACCCCTAACAATATCCCTAACCCAAACCATAACCCCTAATAATAACCCTAACCCAAACCATAAACCCCAACCCCTAACAATAACCCTAACCTAAACCATAACCCCAACCATTACCATAACCCAAATCATAACCCCTAACCCCTAACAATAACCCTAACCCAAACCATAACCCCAACCCCTAACAATAACCCTAACCCAAAACCTAACCCAAAACCTAACCCAAAACCTAACCCAAAACCTAACCCAAAACCTAACCCAAACCATAACCATAACCCCAACCATAACCATAACCCAAACCATAACCCCTAACAATAACCCTAACCCAAACCATAACCCCAACCCCTAACAATAACCCTAACCTAAACCATAACCCCAACCATAACCATAACCCAAACCATAACCATAACCCAAAACATAACCCCTAACTCCTAACAATAACCCTAAACCAAACCATAACCCCAACCCCTAACAATAACCCTAACCCAAACCATAACCCCAACCATAAACAAAACCCAAACCATAACCCCAACCATAACCTTAACCATAACCGTAAACCAAACCATAACCCCTTAACCCTAACAATAACCCTAACACAAACTATTACCCCAACCCCTAACAATAACCCTAACCCAAACCATAATCCCATCCATAACAGTAACCCCAACAATAACCATAACCCAAACCATAACCCCTAACCCCTAAACATAACGCTAACCCAAACCATAACTCCAACCATAACCTTAACCATAACCGTAAACCAAATCATAACCCCTAAACCCTAACAATAACCCTAACAAAAACTATTACCCCAACCCCTAACAAAAACCCTAACCCAAACCATTATCCCATCCATAACCATAACCCCAACAATAACCATAACCCAAACCATAACCCCTAACCACTAAAAATAACGCTAACCCAAACCATAACCCCAACCATAACCTTAACCATAACCTTAACCATAACCGTAAACCAAACCATAACCCCTAAACCCTAACAATAACCCTAACACAAACCATAACCCCAACCCCTAACAATAACTCTAACCCAAACCATAACCATAACCCTAACAGTAACCATAACCCAAACCATAACCCCTAACAATAACCCTAACCCAAACCATAACCCCAACCAAAAACAATAACCCTAACCCAACCCATAACCATAACCATAACCCAAAACATAACCCCTAGCAATAACCCTAACCCAAACCATAACCCCAACCCCTAACAATAACCCTAACCCAAACCATAACCCCAACCCCTAACAATAACCCTAACCCAAACCATAACCCCAACCATAACCAAAACCCAAACCATAACCCCTTATCCCTTACAATATTCCTAACCCAAACCATAACCCCAACCCCTAACAATAACCCTAACCTAAACCATAACCCCAACCATAACCAGATTCCCAACCATAAACATAACCCAAACCATAACCATAACCCCAACCATAACCATAACCGTAACCATAACCATAACCCCAACCATAACCATAACCCAAACCATAACCCCTAGCAATAACCCTAACCAAAACCATAACCCCAACCCCTAACAATAACGCTAACCCAAACCATAACCCAAACCATAACCCAAACCATAACCCAAACCATAACCCAAACCATAACCCAAACCATAACCCCAACCCCTAACAATAACCCTAACCTAAACCATAACCATAACCCTAACCCAAACCATAACCCCAACCATAACCAGATTCCCAACCATAAACATAACCCGAACCAAAACCATATTCCCAACCATAGCCATAACCCCAACCATAACCCCAACCCTAACCATAACCCTAACCATAACCCCAACCATAACTCCAATCATAACCCAAACCATAACCCCAACCATAACCCCAACCATAACCCCAACCATAACCCAAACCATAACCCCAACCCCTAACAATAACCCTAACCCAAACCATAACCCCTAACCCCTAACAATATCCCTAACCCAAACCATAACCCCTAATAATAACCCTAACCCAAACCATAAACCCCAACCCCTAACAATAACCCTAACCTAAACCATAACCCCAACCATTACCATAACCCCAACCATTACCATAACCCAAATCATAACCCCTAACCCCTAACAATAACCCTAACCCAAACCATAACCCCAACCCCTAACAATAACCCTAACCCAAAACCTAACCCAAAACCTAACCCAAAACCTAACCCAAAACCTAACCCAAACCATAACCATAACCCCAACCATAACCATAACCCAAACCATAACCCCTAACAATAACCCTAACCCAAACCATAACCCCAACCCCTAACAATAACCCTAACCTAAACCATAACCCCAACCATAACCATAACCCAAACCATAACCATAACCCAAAACATAACCCCTAACTCCTAACAATAACCCTAAACCAAACCATAACCCCAACCCCTAACAATAACCCTAACCCAAACCATAACCCCAACCATAAACAAAACCCAAACCATAACCCCAACCATAAACAAAACCCAAACCATAACCCCAACCATAACCTTAACCATAACCGTAAACCAAACCATAACCCCTTAACCCTAACAATAACCCTAACACAAACTATTACCCCAACCCCTAACAATAACCCTAACCCAAACCATAATCCCATCCATAACAGTAACCCCAACAATAACCATAACCGAAACCATAACCCCTAACCCCTAAAAATAACGCTAACCCAAACCATAACCCCAACCATAACCTTAACCATAACCGTAAACCAAATCATAACCCCTAAACCCTAACAATAATCCTAACAAAAACTATTACCCCAACCCCTAACAAAAACCCTAACCCAAACCATTATCCCATCCATAACCATAACCCCAACAATAACCATAACCCAAACCATAACCCCTAACCACTAAAAATAACGCTAACCCAAACCATAACCCCAACCATAACCTTAACCATAACCGTAAACCAAACCATAACCCCTAAACCCTAACAATAACCCTAACACAAACCATAACCCCAACCCCTAACAATAACTCTAACCCAAACCATAACCATAACCCTAACAGTAACCATAACCCAAACCATAACCCCTAACAATAACCCTAACCCAAACCATAACCCCAACCAAAAACAATAACCCTAACCCAACCCATAACCATAACCATAACCCAAAACATAACCCCTAGCAATAACCCTAACCCAAACCATAACCCCAACCCCTAACAATAACCCTAACCCAAACCATAACCCCAACCCCTAACAATAACCCTAACCCGAACCATAACCCCAACCATAACCAAAACCCAAACCATAACCCCTTATCCCTTACAATATTCCTAACCCAAACCATAACCCCAACCCCTAACAATAACCCTAACCTAAACCATAACCCCAACCATAACCAGATTCCCAACCATAAACATAACCCAAACCATAACCATAACCCCAACCATAACCATAACCCAAACCATAACCATAACCCCAACCATAACCATAACCCAGACCATAACCCCTAACAATAACCCTAACCCAAACCATAACCCTAACCCAAACCATAACCCTAACCCAAACCATAACCCCAACCCCTAACAATAACCCTAACCTAAACCATAACCCCAACCATAACCATAACCATAACCCAAAACATAACCCCTAACTCCCAACATTAACCCTAAACCAAACCATAACTCCAACCCCTAACAATAACCCTAACCCAAACCATAACCCCAACCATAACCAAAACCCAAACCATAACCCCTAATCCCTTAAAATAACCCTAACCCAAACCATAACCCCAACCCCAAACAATAACCCTAACCTAAACCATAACCCCAACCATAACCCAAACCATAACCCCTAACTTCTAACAATAACCCTAACCCAAACCCCTAACAAGAACCCTAACCCAAACCATAATCCCATCCATAGACATAACCCCAACCATAACCATAACCCAAACCGTAACCCCAAACCCCTAACAATAACCCTAACCCAAACCATAACCCGAACCCAAACCATAACCCAAACCATAACCCAAACCATAACCCAAACCATAACCCTAACCCAAACCATAACCCAAACCATAACCCCAACCATAACCAGATTCCCAACTATAATCAGATTCCCAACCATAACCATAACCCCAACCAAAACCATATTCCCAACCATAGCCATAACCCCAACCATAACCCCAACCATAACCATAACCATAACCCCAACCATAACCCCAACCATAACCCCAACCATAACCTCAACCATAACCCAAACCATAACCCCTAACCCAAAACAATATCCCTAACCCAAACCATAACCCCTTACAATAACCCTAACCCAAACCATAACCCCAACCATAACCATAACCCAAACTATAACCATAACCATAACCCAAACCATAATCCCATCCATAACCATAACCCCAACAATAACCATAACCCAAACCATAACCCCTAAATCCTAAAAATAACGCTAACCCAAACCATAACCCCAACCATAACCCCAACCATAACCTTAACCATAACCGTAAACCAAACCATAACGCCTAAACCCTAACAATAACCCTAACACAAACTATTACCCAAACCCCTAACAATAACCCTAACCCAAACCATAATCCCATCCATAACAGTAACCCCAACAATAACCATAACCCAAACCATAACCCCTAACCCCTAAAAATAACGCTAACCCAAACCATAACCCCAACCATAACCTTAACCATAACCGTAAACCAAACCATAACCCCTAAACCCTAACAATAACCCTAACTCAAACTATTACCCCAACCCCTAACAATAACCCTAACCCAAACCATTATCCCATCCATAACCATAACCCCAACAATAACCATAACCCAAACCATAACCCTCAACCCCTAAAAATAACACTAACCCAAACCATAACCCTCAACCCCTAAAAATAACACTAACCCAAACCATAACCCCAACCATAACCTTAACAATAACCATAAACCAAACCATAACCCCTAAACCCTAACAATAACCCTAACACAAACTATTACCCCAACGCCTAACAATAACCCTAACCCAAACCATAACCCCAACGCCAAACAATAACCTTAACCCAAACCATAACCCCAACCCCTAACAATAAACCTAACCTAAACCATAACCCTAACCATAATCCCAACCTTAACCCAAACCATAACCCCAACCCCGAACAATAAACCTAACCTAAACCATAACCCTAACCATAACCCCAACCATAACCATAAACCAAACCATCACCATAACCCAAACCATCACCATAACCCCTAACAATAACCCTAACCCTAACCCAAACCATAACCCCAACCCCTAACAATAACTCTAACCCAAACCATAACCATAACAGTAACCATAACCCAAACCATAACCCCTAACAATAACCCTAACCCAAACCATAACCCCAACCACAAACAATAACCTAACCCAACCCATAACAATAACCATAACCCAAAACATAACCCCTAGCAATAACCCTAACCCAAACCATAACCCCAACCCCTAACAATAACCCTAACCCAAACCATAACCCCAACCCCTAACAATAACCCTAACCCGAACCATAACCCCAACCATAACCAAAACCCAAACCATAACCCCTTATCCCTTACAATATTCCTAACCCAAACCACAACCCCAACCCCTAACAATAACCCTAACCTAAACCATAACCCCAACCATAACCAGATTCCCGACCATCAACATAACCCCAACCAAAACCATATTCCCAACCATAGCCATAACCCCAACCCCAACCCTAACCATAACCCTAACCATAACCCTAACCATAACCCTAACCATAACCCCAACCATAACTCCAACCATAACCCCAACCATAACCCCAACCATAACCCCAACCATAACCCCAACCATAACCCCAACCATAACCCCAACCATAACCCCAACCATAACCCAAACCATAACCCCAACCCCTAACAATAACCCTAACCCAAACCATAACCCCAACCATAAACAAAACCCAAACCATAACCCCTAATCCCTTAAAATAACCCTAACCCAAACCATAACCCCAACCCCTAACAATAACCCTAACCTAAACCATAACCCCAACCATAACCCAAACCATAACCCCTAACTTCTAACAATAACCCTAACCAAAACCCCTAACAAAAACCCTAACCCAAACCATAATCCCATCCATAGCCATAACCCCAACCATAACCATTACCCAAACCATAACCCCAAACCCCTAACAATAACCCTAACCCAAACCATAACCCGAACCCAAACCATAACCCAAACCATAACCCTTACCCAAACCCAAACCATAACCATAACCCTAACCCAAACCATAACCCTAACCCAAACCATAACCCCAACCATAACCAGATTCCCAACCATAACCATAACCCCAACCAAAACCATATTCCCAACCATAGTCATAACCCCAACCATAACCCCAACCATAACCCCAAACATAACCCCAACCATAACCCCAACCATAACCATAACCCTAACCATAACCCCAACCATAACCAGATTCCCAACCATAACCATAACCCCAACCAAAACCATATTCCCAACCATAGCCATAACCGCAACCATAACCCCAACCATAACCCCAACCATAACCCCAACCATAACCATAACCCTAACCATAACCCCAACCATAACCAGATTCCCAACCATAACCATAACCCCAACCAAAACCATATTCCCAACCATAGCCATAACCGCAACCATAACCCCAACCATAACCCCAACCATAACCCCAACCATAACCATAACCCTAACCATAACCCCAACCATAACCCCAACAATAACCATAACCCAAACCATAACCCCTAACCCCTAAAAATAACACTAACCCAAACCATAACCCCAACCATAACCTTAACAATAACCATAAACCAAACCATAACCCCTAAACCCTAACAATAACCCTAACACAAACTATTACCCCAACGCCTAACAATAACCCTAACCCAAACCATAACCCCAACGCCAAACAATAACCTTAACCCAAACCTTAACCCCAACCCCTAACAATAAACCTAACCTAAACCATAACCCTAACCATAACCCCAACCTTAACCCAAACCATAACCCCAACCCCGAACAATAAACCTAACCTAAACCATAACCCTAACCATAACCCCAACCATAACCATAAACCAAACCATCACCATAACCCAAACCATCACCATAACCCCTAACAATAACCCTAACCCTAACCCAAACCATAACCCCAACCCCTAACAATAACTCTAACCCAAACCATAACCATAACATTAACCATAACCCAAACCATAACCCTACAAAAACCCTAACCCAAACCATAACCCCAACCACAAACAATAACCTAACCCAACCCATAACCATAACCATAACCCAAAACATAACCCCTAGCAATAACCCTAACCCAAACCATAACCCCAACCCCTAACAATAACCCTAACCCAAACCATAACCCCAACCCCTAACAATAACCCTAACCCGAACCATAACCCCAACCATAACCAAAACCCAAACCATAACCCCTTATCCCTTACAATATTCCTAACCCAAACCACAACCCCAACCCCTAACAATAACCCTAACCTAAACCATAACCCCAACCATAACCAGATTCCCGACCATAAACATAACCCCAACCAAAACCATATTCCCAACCATAGCCATAACCCCAACCATAACCCCAACCCTAACCATAACCCTAACCATAACCCCAACCATAACTCCAACCATAACCCCAACCATAACCCCAACCATAACCCCAACCATAACCCCAACCATAACCCAAACCATAACCCCAACCCCTAACAATAACCCTAACCCAAACCATAACCCCTAACCCAAAACAATATCCCTAACCCAAACCATAACCCCTTACAATAACCCTAACCCAAACCATAACCCCAACCATAACCATAACCCAAACCATAACCATAACCCAAACCATAACCCCAACAATAACCATAACCCAAACCATAACCCCTAAATCCTAAAAATAACGCTAACCCAAACCATAACCCCAACCATAACCCCAACCATAACCTTAACCATAACCCAAACCATAACCCTACAAAAACCCTAACCCAAACCATAACCCCAACCACAAACAATAACCTAACCCAACCCATAACCATAACCATAACCCAAAACATAACCCCTAGCAATAACCCTAACCCAAACCATAACCCCAACCCCTAACAATAACCCTAACCCAAACCATAACCCCAACCCCTAACAATAACCCTAACCCGAACCATAACCCCAACCATAACCAAAACCCAAACCATAACCCCTTATCCCTTACAATATTACTAACCCAAACCACAACCCCAACCCCTAACAATAACCCTAACCTAAACCATAACCCCAACCATAACCAGATTCCCGACCATAAACATAACCCCAACCAAAACCATATTCCCAACCATAGCCATAACCCCAACCATAACCCCAACCCTAACCATAACCCTAACCATAACCCCAACCATAACTCCAACCATAACCCCAACCATAACCCCAACCATAACCCCAACCATAACCCAAACCATAACCCCAACCCCTAACAATAACCCTAACCCAAACCATAACCCCTAACCCAAAACAATAACCCTAACCCAAACCATAACCCCAACCATAACCATAACCCAAACCATAACCATAACCCAAACCATAACACCCAACCCCCAACAATAACCCTAACCCAAACCATAATCCCATCCATAACCATAACCCCAACAATAACCATAACCCAAACCATAACCATAACCCCAACAATAACCATAACCCAAACCATAACCCCTAAATCCTAAAAATAACGCTAACCCAAACCATAACCCCAACCATAACCCCAACCATAACCTTAACCATAACCGTAAACCAAACCATAACGCCTAAACCCTAACAATAACCCTAACACAAACTATTACCCCAACCCCTAACAATAACCCTAACCCAAACCATAATCCCATCCATAACAGTAACCCCAACAATAACCATAACCCAAACCATAACCCCTAACCCCTAAAAATAATGCTAACCCTAACCATAACACCAACCATAACCTTAACCATAACCGTAAACCAAACCATAACCCCTAAACCCTAACAATAACCCTAACACAAACTATTACCCCAACCCCTAACAATAACCCTAACCCAAACCATTATCCCATCCATAACCATAACCCCAACAATAACCATAACCCAAACCATAACCCCTAACCCCTAAAAATAACACTAACCCAAACCATAACCCCAACCATAACCTTAACAATAACCATAAACCAAACCATAACCCCTAAACCCTAACAATAACCCTAACACAAACTATTACCCCAACGCCTAACAATAACCCTAACCCAAACCATAACCCCAACGCCAAACAATAACCTTAACCCAAACCATTACCCCAACCCCTAACAATAAACCCAACCTAAACCATAACCCTAACCATAACCCCAACCTTAACCCAAACCATAACCCCAACCATAACCTTAACAATAACCATAAACCAAACCATAACCCCTAAACCCTAACAATAACCCTAACACAAACTATTACCCCAACGCCTAACAATAACCCTAACCCAAACCATAACCCCAACGCCAAACAATAACCTTAACCCAAACCATAACCCCAACCCCTAACAATAAACCTAACCTAAACCATAACCCTAACCATAACCCCAACCTTAACCCAAACCATAACCCCAACCCCGAACAATAAACCTAACCTAAACCATAACCCTAACCATGACCCCAACCATAACCAGATTCCCAACCATAACCATAACCCCAACCAAAACCATATTCCCAACCATAGCCATAACTCCAACCATATCCCCAACCATAACCATAACCCTAACCGATAACCCCAACCATAACCCCAACCATAATCTTAACCATAAACCAAACCATAACCCCTTATCCCTTACAATAACCCTAACCCAAACCATAACCCCAACC
Source organism: Stigmatopora nigra (assembly GCF_051989575.1). Lineage (NCBI taxonomy): Eukaryota > Metazoa > Chordata > Actinopteri > Syngnathiformes > Syngnathidae > Stigmatopora > Stigmatopora nigra. The sequence continues at coordinate 3,733,526 of NW_027551603.1, forward strand.
CCTAACAATAACCCTAACCTAAACCATAACCCCAACCATAATCATAACCCAAACCATAACCATAACCCAAAACATAACCCCTAACCCCTAACAATACCTCTTAACCAAACCATAACCCCAACCCCTAACAATAACCCTAACCCAAACCCCTAACAAGAACCCTAACCCAAACCATAACCCCTTATCCCTTACAATAACCCTATCCCAAACCATAACCCCAACCCCTAACAATAACCCTAACCTAAACCATAACCCCAACCATAACATAACCCAAACCATAACCCCTAACCCCTAACAATAACCCTAACCCAAACCCCTAACCCCTAACAATAACCCTAACCCAAACCCCTAACAAGAACCCTAACCCAAACCATAACCCCTTATTCCTTACAATAACCCTAACCCAACCCATAATCCCATCCATAGCCATAACCCAAACCATAACCATAACCCAAACCATAACCCCCAACCCCTAACAATAACCCTAACCCAAACCATAACCCCCAACCCCTAACAATAACCCTAACCCAAACCATAACCCGAACCCAAACCATAACCCAAACAATAACCCTAACCATAACCCTAACCATAACCCCAACCATAACCATAAACCAAACCATCACCATAACCCAAACCATCACCATAACCCCTAACAATAACCCTAACCCAAACCATAACCTCAACCCCTAACAATAACTCTAACCCAAACCATAACCATAACCCTAACAGTAACCATAACCCAAACCATAACCCCTAACAATAACCCTAACCCAAACCATAACCCCAACCACAAACAATAACCCTAACCCAACCCATAACCATAACCATAACCCAAAACATAACCCTTAGCAATGACCCTAACCCAAACCATAACCCCAACCCCTAACAATAACCCTAACCCAAACCATAACCCCAACCCCTAACTCCAACCATAACCCCAACCATAACCCCAACCATAACCCCAACACTTACCCAAACCATAACCCCTAACCCCTAACAATATCCCTAACCCAAACCATAACCCCTAACAATAACCCTAACCCAAACCATAACCCCAACCATAACCATAACCCAAACCATAACCATAACCCAAACCATAACAATAACCCAAACCATAACACCCAACCCCCAACAATAACCCTAACCCAAACCATAATTCCATCCATAACCATAACCCCAACAATAACCATAACCCAAACCATAACCCCTAACACCTAAAAATAACGCTAACCCAAACCATAACCCCAACCATAACCTTAACCATAACCGTAAACCAAACCATAACCCCTAAACCCTAACAATAACCCTAACACAAACTATTACCCCAACGCCTAACAATAACCCTAACCCAAACCATAACCCCAACGCCAAACAATAACCTTAACCCAAACCATAACCCCAACCACTAACAATAAACCTAACCTAAACCATAACCCTAACCTCAACCATAACCATAAACCAAACCATCACCATAACCCAAACCATCACCATAACCCCTAACAATAACCCTAACCCAAACCATAACCCCAACCCCTAACAATAACCCTAACCCAAACCATAACCCAAACCATAACCCAAACCATAACCCAAACCATAACCCAAACCATAACCCAAACCATAACCCAAACCATAACCCAAACCATAACCCAAACCATAACCCAAACCATAACCCAAACCATAACCCAAACCATAACCCAAACCATAACCCAAACCATAACCCAAACCATAACCCAAACCATAACCCAAACCATAACCCAAACCATAACCCAAACCATAACCCAAACCATAACCCCAACCCCTAACAATAACCCTAACCCTAACCCAAACCATAACCATAACCCAAACCATAACCCCTAACAATAACCCTAACCCAAACCATAACCCCAACCACAAACAATAACCCTAACCCAACCCATAACCATAACCATAATCCAAAACATAACCCCTAGCAATAACCCTAACCAAAACCATAACCCCAACCCCTAACAATAACGCTAACCCAAACCATAACCCAAACCATAACCCAAACCATAACCCCAACCCCTAACAATAACCCTAACCTAAACCATAACCATAACCCTAACCCAAACCATAACCCCAACCATAACCAGATTCCCAACCATAAACATAACCCGAACCAAAACCATATTCCCAACCATAGCCATAACCCCAACCATAACCCCAACCCTAACCATAACCCTAACCATAACCCCAACCATAACTCCAATCATAACCCAAACCATAACCCCAACCATAACCCTAACCATAACCCCAACCATAACCCAAACCATAACCCCAACCCCTAACAATAACCCTAACCCAAACCATAACCCCTAACCCCTAACAATATCCCTAACCCAAACCATAACCCCTAATAATAACCCTAACCCAAACCATAAACCCCAACCCCTAACAATAACCCTAACCTAAACCATAACCCCAACCATTACCATAACCCAAATCATAACCCCTAACCCCTAACAATAACCCTAACCCAAACCATAACCCCAACCCCTAACAATAACCCTAACCCAAAACCTAACCCAAAACCTAACCCAAAACCTAACCCAAAACCTAACCCAAAACCTAACCCAAAACCTAACCCAAAACCTAACCCAAAACCTAACCCAAAACCTAACCCAAACCATAACCATAACCCAAACCATAACCCCTAACAATAACCCTAACCCAAACCATAACCCCAACCCCTAACAATAACCCTAACCTAAACCATAACCCCAACCATAACCATAACCCAAACCATAACCATAACCCAAAACATAACCCCTAACTCCTAACAATAACCCTAAACCAAACCATAACCCCAACCCCTAACAATAACCCTAACCCAAACCATAACCCCAACCATAAACAAAACCCAAACCATAACCCCAACCATAACCTTAACCATAACCGTAAACCAAACCATAACCCCTTAACCCTAACAATAACCCTAACACAAACTATTACCCCAACCCCTAACAATAACCCTAACCCAAACCATAATCCCATCCATAACAGTAACCCCAACAATAACCATAACCCAAACCATAACCCCTAACCCCTAAACATAACGCTAACCCAAACCATAACTCCAACCATAACCTTAACCATAACCGTAAACCAAATCATAACCCCTAAACCCTAACAATAACCCTAACAAAAACTATTACCCCAACCCCTAACAAAAACCCTAACCCAAACCATTATCCCATCCATAACCATAACCCCAACAATAACCATAACCCAAACCATAACCCCTAACCACTAAAAATAACGCTAACCCAAACCATAACCCCAACCATAACCTTAACCATAACCTTAACCATAACCGTAAACCAAACCATAACCCCTAAACCCTAACAATAACCCTAACACAAACCATAACCCCAACCATTACCATAACCCCAACCATTACCATAACCCAAATCATAACCCCTAACCCCTAACAATAACCCTAACCCAAACCATAACCCCAACCCCTAACAATAACCCTAACCCAAAACCTAACCCAAAACCTAACCCAAAACCTAACCCAAAACCTAACCCAAACCATAACCATAACCCCAACCATAACCATAACCCAAGCCATAACCCCTAACAATAACCCTAACCCAAACCATAACCCCAACCCCTAACAATAACCCTAACCTAAACCATAACCCCAACCATAACCATAACCCAAACCATAACCATAACCCAAAACATAACCCCTAACTCCTAACAATAACCCTAAACCAAACCATAACCCCAACCCCTAACAATAACCCTAACCCAAACCATAACCCCAACCATAAACAAAACCCAAACCATAACCCCAACCATAAACAAAACCCAAACCATAACCCCAACCATAACCTTAACCATAACCGTAAACCAAACCATAACCCCTTAACCCTAACAATAACCCTAACACAAACTATTACCCCAACCCCTAACAATAACCCTAACCCAAACCATAATCCCATCCATAACAGTAACCCCAACAATAACCATAACCGAAACCATAACCCCTAACCCCTAAAAATAACGCTAACCCAAACCATAACCCCAACCATAACCTTAACCATAACCGTAAACCAAATCATAACCCCTAAACCCTAACAATAATCCTAACAAAAACTATTACCCCAACCCCTAACAAAAACCCTAACCCAAACCATTATCCCATCCATAACCATAACCCCAACAATAACCATAACCCAAACCATAACCCCTAACCACTAAAAATAACGCTAACCCAAACCATAACCCCAACCATAACCTTAACCATAACCGTAAACCAAACCATAACCCCTAAACCCTAACAATAACCCTAACACAAACCATAACCCCAACCCCTAACAATAACTCTAACCCAAACCATAACCATAACCCTAACAGTAACCATAACCCAAACCATAACCCCTAACAATAACCCTAACCCAAACCATAACCCCAACCAAAAACAATAACCCTAACCCAACCCATAACCATAACCATAACCCAAAACATAACCCCTAGCAATAACCCTAACCCAAACCATAACCCCAACCCCTAACAATAACCCTAACCCAAACCATAACCCCAACCCCTAACAATAACCCTAACCCGAACCATAACCCCAACCATAACCAAAACCCAAACCATAACCCCTTATCCCTTACAATATTCCTAACCCAAACCATAACCCCAACCCCTAACAATAACCCTAACCTAAACCATAACCCCAACCATAACCAGATTCCCAACCATAAACATAACCCAAACCATAACCATAACCCCAACCATAACCATAACCCAAACCATAACCATAACCCCAACCATAACCATAACCCAGACCATAACCCCTAACAATAACCCTAACCCAAACCATAACCCTAACCCAAACCATAACCCTAACCCAAACCATAACCCCAACCCCTAACAATAACCCTAACCTAAACCATAACCCCAACCATAACCATAACCATAACCCAAAACATAACCCCTAACTCCCAACATTAACCCTAAACCAAACCATAACTCCAACCCCTAACAATAACCCTAACCCAAACCATAACCCCAACCATAACCAAAACCCAAACCATAACCCCTAATCCCTTAAGATAACCCTAACCCAAACCATAACCCCAACCCCAAACAATAACCCTAACCTAAACCATAACCCCAACCATAACCCAAACCATAACCCCTAACTTCTAACAATAACCCTAACCCAAACCCCTAACAAGAACCCTAACCCAAACCATAATCCCATCCATAGACATAACCCCAACCATAACCATAACCCAAACCGTAACCCCAAACCCCTAACAATAACCCTAACCCAAACCATAACCCGAACCCAAACCATAACCCAAACCATAACCCAAACCATAACCCAAACCATAACCCTAACCCAAACCATAACCCAAACCATAACCCCAACCATAACCAGATTCCCAACCATAATCAGATTCCCAACCATAACCATAACCCCAACCAAAACCATATTCCCAACCATAGCCATAACCCCAACCATAACCCCAACCATAACCATAACCATAACCCCAACCATAACCCCAACCATAACCCCAACCATAACCTCAACCATAACCCAAACCATAACCCCTAACCCAAAACAATATCCCTAACCCAAACCATAACCCCTTACAATAACCCTAACCCAAACCATAACCCCAACCATAACCATAACCCAAACTATAACCATAACCATAACCCAAACCATAACACCCAACCCCCAACAATAACCCTAACCCAAACCATAATCCCATCCATAACCATAACCCCAACAATAACCATAACCCAAACCATAACCCCTAAATCCTAAAAATAACGCTAACCCAAACCATAACCCCAACCATAACCCCAACCATAACCTTAACCATAACCGTAAACCAAACCATAACGCCTAAACCCTAACAATAACCCTAACACAAACTATTACCCAAACCCCTAACAATAAGCCTAACCCAAACCATAATCCCATCCATAACAGTAACCCCAACAATAACCATAACCCAAACCATAACCCCTAACCCCTAAAAATAACGCTAACCCAAACCATAACCCCAACCATAACCTTAACCATAACCGTAAACCAAACCATAACCCCTAAACCCTAACAATAACCCTAACTCAAACTATTACCCCAACCCCTAACAATAACCCTAACCCAAACCATTATCCCATCCATAACCATAACCCCAACAATAACCATAACCCAAACCATAACCCTCAACCCCTAAAAATAACACTAACCCAAACCATAACCCCAACCATAACCTTAACAATAACCATAAACCAAACCATAACCCCTAAACCCTAACAATAACCCTAACACAAACTATTACCCCAACGCCTAACAATAACCCTAACCCAAACCATAACCCCAACGCCAAACAATAACCTTAACCCAAACCATAACCCCAACCCCTAACAATAAACCTAACCTAAACCATAACCCTAACCATAATCCCAACCTTAACCCAAACCATAACCCCAACCCCGAACAATAAACCTAACCTAAACCATAACCCTAACCATAACCCCAACCATAACCATAAACCAAACCATCACCATAACCCAAACCATCACCATAACCCCTAACAATAACCCTAACCCTAACCCAAACCATAATCCCAACCCCTAACAATAACTCTAACCCAAACCATAACCATAACAGTAACCATAACCCAAACCATAACCCCTAACAATAACCCTAACCCAAACCATAACCCCAACCACAAACAATAACCTAACCCAACCCATAACAATAACCATAACCCAAAACATAACCCCTAGCAATAACCCTAACCCAAACCATAACCCCAACCCCTAACAATAACCCTAACCCAAACCATAACCCCAACCCCTAACAATAACCCTAACCCGAACCATAACCCCAACCATAACCAAAACCCAAACCATAACCCCTTATCCCTTACAATATTCCTAACCCAAACCACAACCCCAACCCCTAACAATAACCCTAACCTAAACCATAACCCCAACCATAACCAGATTCCCGACCATCAACATAACCCCAACCAAAACCATATTCCCAACCATAGCCATAACCCCAACCCCAACCCTAACCATAACCCTAACCATAACCCTAACCATAACCCTAACCATAACCCCAACCATAACTCCAACCATAACCCCAACCATAACCCCAACCATAACCCCAACCATAACCCCAACCATAACCCCAACCATAACCCCAACCATAACCCAAACCATAACCCCAACCCCTAACAATAACCCTAACCCAAACCATAACCCCAACCATAAACAAAACCCAAACCATAACCCCTAATCCCTTAAAATAACCCTAACCCAAACCATAACCCCAACCCCTAACAATAACCCTAACCTAAACCATAACCCCAACCATAACCCAAACCATAACCCCTAACTTCTAACAATAACCCTAACCAAAACCCCTAACAAAAACCCTAACCCAAACCATAATCCCATCCATAGCCATAACCCCAACCATAACCATTACCCAAACCATAACCCCAAACCCCTAACAATAACCCTAACCCAAACCATAACCCGAACCCAAACCATAACCCAAACCATAACCCTTACCCAAACCCAAACCATAACCATAACCCTAACCCAAACCATAACCCTAACCCAAACCATAACCCCAACCATAACCAGATTCCCAACCATAACCATAACCCCAACCAAAACCATATTCCCAACCATAGTCATAACCCCAACCATAACCCCAACCATAACCCCAAACATAACCCCAACCATAACCCCAACCATAACCATAACCCTACCCATAACCCCAACCATAACCAGATTCCCAACCATAACCATAACCCCAACCAAAACCATATTCCCAACCATAGCCATAACCGCAACCATAACCCCAACCATAACCCCAACCATAACCCCAACCATAACCATAACCCTAACCATAACCCCAACCATAACCCCAACAATAACCATAACCCAAACCATAACCCCTAACCCCTAAAAATAACACTAACCCAAACCATAACCCCAACCATAACCTTAACAATAACCATAAACCAAACCATAACCCCTAAACCCTAACAATAACCCTAACACAAACTATTACCCCAACGCCTAACAATAACCCTAACCCAAACCATAACCCCAACGCCAAACAATAACCTTAACCCAAACCTTAACCCCAACCCCTAACAATAAACCTAACCTAAACCATAACCCTAACCATAACCCCAACCTTAACCCAAACCATAACCCCAACCCCGAACAATAAACCTAACCTAAACCATAACCCTAACCATAACCCCAACCATAACCATAAACCAAACCATCACCATAACCCAAACCATCACCATAACCCCTAACAATAACCCTAACCCTAACCCAAACCATAACCCCAACCCCTAACAATAACTCTAACCCAAACCATAACCATAACATTAACCATAACCCAAACCATAACCCTACAAAAACCCTAACCCAAACCATAACCCCAACCACAAACAATAACCTAACCCAACCCATAACCATAACCATAACCCAAAACATAACCCCTAGCAATAACCCTAACCCAAACCATAACCCCAACCCCTAACAATAACCCTAACCCAAACCATAACCCCAACCCCTAACAATAACCCTAACCCGAACCATAACCCCAACCATAACCAAAACCCAAACCATAACCCCTTATCCCTTATAATATTCCTAACCCAAACCACAACCCCAACCCCTAACAATAACCCTAACCTAAACCATAACCCCAACCATAACCAGATTCCCGACCATAAACATAACCCCAACCAAAACCATATTCCCAACCATAGCCATAACCCCAACCATAACCCCAACCCTAACCATAACCCTAACCATAACCCCAACCATAACTCCAACCATAACCCCAACCATAACCCCAACCATAACCCCAACCATAACCCCAACCATAACCCAAACCATAACCCCAACCCCTAACAATAACCCTAACCCAAACCATAACCCCTAACCCAAAACAATATCCCTAACCCAAACCATAACCCCTTACAATAACCCTAACCCAAACCATAACCCCAACCATAACCATAACCCAAACCATAACCATAACCCAAACCATAACCCCAACAATAACCATAACCCAAACCATAACCCCTAAATCCTAAAAATAACGCTAACCCAAACCATAACCCCAACCATAACCCCAACCATAACCTTAACCATAACCCAAACCATAACCCTACAAAAACCCTAACCCAAACCATAACCCCAACCACAAACAATAACCTAACCCAACCCATAACCATAACCATAACCCAAAACATAACCCCTAGCAATAACCCTAACCCAAACCATAACCCCAACCCCTAACAATAACCCTAACCCAAACCATAACCCCAACCCCTAACAATAACCCTAACCCGAACCATAACCCCAACCATAACCAAAACCCAAACCATAACCCCTTATCCCTTACAATATTACTAACCCAAACCACAACCCCAACCCCTAACAATAACCCTAACCTAAATCATAACCCCAACCATAACCAGATTCCCGACCATAAACATAACCCCAACCAAAACCATATTCCCAACCATAGCCATAACCCCAACCATAACCCCAACCCTAACCATAACCCTAACCATAACCCCAACCATAACTCCAACCATAACCCCAACCATAACCCCAACCATAACCCCAACCATAACCCAAACCATAACCCCAACCCCTAACAATAACCCTAACCCAAACCATAACCCCTAACCCAAAACAATAACCCTAACCCAAACCATAACCCCAACCATAACCATAACCCAAACCATAACCATAACCCAAACCATAACACCCAACCCCCAACAATAACCCTAACCCAAACCATAATCCCATCCATAACCATAACCCCAACAATAACCATAACCCAAACCATAACCATAACCCCAACAATAACCATAACCCAAACCATAACCCCTAAATCCTAAAAATAACGCTAACCCAAACCATAACCCCAACCATAACCCCAACCATAACCTTAACCATAACCGTAAACCAAACCATAACGCCTAAACCCTAACAATAACCCTAACACAAACTATTACCCCAACCCCTAACAATAACCCTAACCCAAACCATAATCCCATCCATAACAGTAACCCCAACAATAACCATAACCCAAACCATAACCCCTAACCCCTAAAAATAATGCTAACCCTAACCATAACACCAACCATAACCTTAACCATAACCGTAAACCAAACCATAACCCCTAAACCCTAACAATAACCCTAACACAAACTATTACCCCAACCCCTAACAATAACCCTAACCCAAACCATTATCCCATCCATAACCATAACCCCAACAATAACCATAACCCAAACCATAACCCCTAACCCCTAAAAATAACACTAACCCAAACCATAACCCCAACCATAACCTTAACAATAACCATAAACCAAACCATAACCCCTAAACCCTAACAATAACCCTAACACAAACTATTACCCCAACGCCTAACAATAACCCTAACCCAAACCATAACCCCAACGCCAAACAATAACCTTAACCCAAACCATTACCCCAACCCCTAACAATAAACCCAACCTAAACCATAACCCTAACCATAACCCCAACCTTAACCCAAACCATAACCCCAACCATAACCTTAACAATAACCATAAACCAAACCATAACCCCTAAACCCTAACAATAACCCTAACACAAACTATTACCCCAACGCCTAACAATAACCCTAACCCAAACCATAACCCCAACGCCAAACAATAACCTTAACCCAAACCATAACCCCAACCCCTAACAATAAACCTAACCTAAACCATAACCCTAACCATAACCCCAACCTTAACCCAAACCATAACCCCAACCCCGAACAATAAACCTAACCTAAACCATAACCCTAACCATGACCCCAACCATAACCAGATTCCCAACCATAACCATAACCCCAACCAAAACCATATTCCCAACCATAGCCATAACTCCAACCATATCCCCAACCATAACCATAACCCTAACCGATAACCCCAACCATAACCCCAACCATAATCTTAACCATAAACCAAACCATAACCCCTTATCCCTTACAATAACCCTAACCCAAACCATAACCCCAACCCCTAACAATAACCCTAACCTAAACCATAACCCCAACCATAACCCAAACCATAACCCCTAACCCCTAACAATAACCCTAACCCAAACCCCTAACAAGAACCCTAACCCAAACCATAACCCCTTATCCCTTACAATAACCCTAACCCAAACCATAACCCCAACCCCTAACAATAACCCTAACCTAAACCATAACCCCAACCATAACATAACCCAAACCATAACCCCTAACCCCTAACAATAACCCTAAACCAAACCCCTAACAAGAACCCTAACCCAAACCATAACCCCTTATCCCTTACAATAACCCAAACCATAACCCCTAACCCCTAACAATAACCCTAACCCAAACCCCTAACAAGAACCCTAACCCAACCCATAATCCCATCCATAGCCATAACCCAAACCATAACCATAACCCAAACCATAACCCCCAACCCCTAACAATAACCCTAACCCAAACCATAACCCGAACCCAAACCATAACCCAAACAATAACCCTAACCCAAACCATAACCCTAACCCAAACCATAACCCCAACCATAACCATAACCCAAACCATAACCCCCAAACCATAACCCCCAAACCATAACCTCCAACCCCTAACAATAACCCTAACCCAAACCATAACCCAAACCATAACCCAAACCATAACCCAAACCATAACCCAAACCATAACCCAAACCATAACCATAACCCAAACCATAACCCAAACCATAACCCAAACCATAACCCAAACCATAACCCCTAACCCCTAACAATAACCCTAACCCAAACCCCTAACAAGAACCCTAACCCAAACCATAATCCCATCCATAGCCATAACCCCAACCATAACCCAAACCATAACCCCCAACCCCTAACAATAACCCTAACCCAAACCATAACCCGAACCCAAACCATAACCCAAACAATAACCCTAACCCAAACCATAACCCCAACCATAACCATAACCCAAACCATAACCCCCAACCCCTAACAATAACCCTAACCCAAACCATAACCCGAACCCAAACCATAACCCAAACCATAACCCAAACCATAACCCCTAACCCCTAACAATAACCCTAACCCAAACCATAACCATAACCCCAACCCCTAACAATAACCCTAACCCAAACCATAACCATAACCCCTAACAATAACCCTAACCCAAACCATAACCCCAACCCCTAACAATAACCCTAACCTAAACCATAACCCCAACCATAATCATAACCCAAACCATAACCATAACCCAAAACATAACCCCTAACCCCTAACAATACCTCTTAACCAAACCATAACCCCAACCCCTAACAATAACCCTAACCCAAACCCCTAACAAGAACCCTAACCCAAACCATAACCCCTTATCCCTTACAATAACCCTATCCCAAACCATAACCCCAACCCCTAACAATAACCCTAACCTAAACCATAACCCCAACCATAACATAACCCAAACCATAACCCCTAACCCCTAACAATAACCCTAACCCAAACCCCTAACCCCTAACAATAACCCTAACCCAAACCCCTAACAAGAACCCTAACCCAAACCATAACCCCTTATTCCTTACAATAACCCTAACCCAACCCATAATCCCATCCATAGCCATAACCCAAACCATAACCATAACCCAAACCATAACCCCCAACCCCTAACAATAACCCTAACCCAAACCATAACCCCCAACCCCTAACAATAACCCTAACCCAAACCATAACCCGAACCCAAACCATAACCCAAACAATAACCCTAACCATAACCCTAACCATAACCCCAACCATAACCATAAACCAAACCATCACCATAACCCAAACCATCACCATAACCCCTAACAATAACCCTAACCCAAACCATAACCTCAACCCCTAACAATAACTCTAACCCAAACCATAACCATAACCCTAACAGTAACCATAACCCAAACCATAACCCCTAACAATAACCCTAACCCAAACCATAACCCCAACCACAAACAATAACCCTAACCCAACCCATAACCATAACCATAACCCAAAACATAACCCTTAGCAATGACCCTAACCCAAACCATAACCCCAACCCCTAACAATAACCCTAACCCAAACCATAACCCCAACCCCTAACTCCAACCATAACCCCAACCATAACCCCAACCATAACCCCAACACTTACCCAAACCATAACCCCTAACCCCTAACAATAACCCTAACCCAAACCATAACCCCAACCCCTAACTCCAACCATAACCCCAACCATAACCCCAACCATAACCCCAACACTTACCCAAACCATAACCCCAACCCCTAACAATAACCCTAACCCAAACCATAACCATAACCCCTAACAATAACCCTAACCCAAACCATAACCCCAACCATAACCATAACCCAAACCATAACCATAACCCAAACCATAACAATAACCCAAACCATAACACCCAACCCCCAACAATAACCCTAACCCAAACCATAATTCCATCCATAACCATAACCCCAACAATAACCATAACCCAAACCATAACCCCTAACACCTAAAAATAACGCTAACCCAAACCATAACCCCAACCATAACCTTAACCATAACCGTAAACCAAACCATAACCCCTAAACCCTAACAATAACCCTAACACAAACTATTACCCCAACGCCTAACAATAACCCTAACCCAAACCATAACCCCAACGCCAAACAATAACCTTAACCCAAACCATAACCCCAACCACTAACAATAAACCTAACCTAAACCATAACCCTAACCTCAACTATAACCATAAACCAAACCATCACCATAACCCAAACCATCACCATAACCCCTAACAATAACCCTAACCCAAACCATAACCCCAACCCCTAACAATAACCCTAACCCAAACCATAACCCAAACCATAACCCAAACCATAACCCAAACCATAACCCAAACCATAACCCAAACCATAACCCAAACCATAACCCAAACCATAACCCAAACCATAACCCAAACCATAACCCAAACCATAACCCAAACCATAACCCAAACCATAACCCAAACCATAACACAAACCATAACCCAAACCATAACCCAAACCATAACCCAAACCATAACCCAAACCATAACCCAAACCATAACCCAAACCATAACCCAAACCATAACCCCAACCCCTAACAATAACCCTAACCCTAACCCAAACCATAACCATAACCCAAACCATAACCCCTAACAATAACCCTAACCCAAACCATAACCCCAACCACAAACAATAACCCTAACCCAACCCATAACCATAACCATAATCCAAAACATAACCCCTAGCAATAACCCTAACCAAAACCATAACCCCAACCCCTAACAATAACGCTAACCCAAACCATAACCCAAACCATAACCCAAACCATAACCCCAACCCCTAACAATAACCCTAACCTAAACCATAACCATAACCCTAACCCAAACCATAACCCCAACCATAACCAGATTCCCAACCATAAACATAACCCGAACCAAAACCATATTCCCAACCATAGCCATAACCCCAACCATAACCCCAACCCTAACCATAACCCTAACCATAACCCCAACCATAACTCCAATCATAACCCAAACCATAACCCCAACCATAACCCTAACCATAACCCCAACCATAACCCAAACCATAACCCCAACCCCTAACAATAACCCTAACCCAAACCATAACCCCTAACCCCTAACAATATCCCTAACCCAAACCATAACCCCTAATAATAACCCTAACCCAAACCATAAACCCCAACCCCTAACAATAACCCTAACCTAAACCATAACCCCAACCATTACCATAACCCAAATCATAACCCCTAACCCCTAACAATAACCCTAACCCAAACCATAACCCCAACCCCTAACAATAACCCTAACCCAAAACCTAACCCAAAACCTAACCCAAAACCTAACCCAAAACCTAACCCAAAACCTAACCCAAAACCTAACCCAAAACCTAACCCAAACCATAACCATAACCCAAACCATAACCCCTAACAATAACCCTAACCCAAACCATAACCCCAACCCCTAACAATAACCCTAACCTAAACCATAACCCCAACCATAACCATAACCCAAACCATAACCATAACCCAAAACATAACCCCTAACTCCTAACAATAACCCTAAACCAAACCATAACCCCAACCCCTAACAATAACCCTAACCCAAACCATAACCCCAACCATAAACAAAACCCAAACCATAACCCCAACCATAACCTTAACCATAACCGTAAACCAAACCATAACCCCTTAACCCTAACAATAACCCTAACACAAACTATTACCCCAACCCCTAACAATAACCCTAACCCAAACCATAATCCCATCCATAACAGTAACCCCAACAATAACCATAACCCAAACCATAACCCCTAACCCCTAAACATAACGCTAACCCAAACCATAACTCCAACCATAACCTTAACCATAACCGTAAACCAAATCATAACCCCTAAACCCTAACAATAACCCTAACAAAAACTATTACCCCAACCCCTAACAAAAACCCTAACCCAAACCATTATCCCATCCATAACTATAACCCCAACAATAACCATAACCCAAACCATAACCCCTAACCACTAAAAATAACGCTAACCCAAACCATAACCCCAACCATAACCTTAACCATAACCGTAAACCAAACCATAACCCCTAAACCCTAACAATAACCCTAACACAAACCATAACCCCAACCCCTAACAATAACTCTAACCCAAACCATAACCATAACCCTAACAGTAACCATAACCCAAACCATAACCCCTAACAATAACCCTAACCCAAACCATAACCCCAACCAAAAACAATAACCCTAACCCAACCCATAACCATAACCATAACCCAAAACATAACCCCTAGCAATAACCCTAACCCAAACCATAACCCCAACCCCTAACAATAACCCTAACCCAAACCATAACCCCAACCCCTAACAATAACCCTAACCCAAACCATAACCCCAACCATAACCAAAACCCAAACCATAACCCCTTATCCCTTACAATATTCCTAACCAGAACCATAACCCCAACCCCTAACAATAACCCTAACCTAAACCATAACCCCAACCATAACCAGATTCCCAACCATAAACATAACCCAAACCATAACCATAACCCCAACCATAACCATAACCGTAACCATAACCATAACCCCAACCATAACGATAACCATAACCCAAACCATAACCCCTAGCAATAACCCTAACCAAAACCATAACCCCAACCCCTAACAATAACGCTAACCCAAACCATAACCCAAACCATAACCCAAACCATAACCCAAACCATAACCCAAACCATAACCCAAACCATAACCATAACCATAACCCAAACCATAACCCCAACCCCTAACAATAACCCTAACCTAAACCATAACCATAACCCTAACCCAAACCATAACCCCAACCATAACCAGATTCCCAACCATAAACATAACCCGAACCAAAACCATATTCCCAACCATAGCCATAACCCCAACCATAACCCCAACCCTAACCATAACCCTAACCATAACCCCAACCATAACTCCAATCATAACCCAAACCATAACCCCAACCATAACCCCAACCATAACCCCAACCATAACCCAAACCATAACCCCAACCCCTAACAATAACCCTAACCCAAACCATAACCCCTAACCCCTAACAATATCCCTAACCCAAACCATAACCCCTAATAATAACCCTAACCCAAACCATAAACCCCAACCCCTAACAATAACCCTAACCTAAACCATAACCCCAACCATTACCATAACCCCTAATAATAACCCTAACCCAAACCATAAACCCCAACCCCTAACAATAACCCTAACCTAAACCATAACCCCAACCATTACCATAACCCCAACCATTACCATAACCCAAATCATAACCCCTAACCCCTAACAATAACCCTAACCCAAACCATAACCCCAACCCCTAACAATAACCCTAACCCAAAACCTAACCCAAAACCTAACCCAAAACCTAACCCAAAACCTAACCCAAAACCTAACCCAAAACCTAACCCAAACCATAACCATAACCCCAACCATAACCATAACCCAAACCATAACCCCTAACAATAACCCTAACCAAAACCATAACCCCAACCCCTAACAATAACCCTAACCTAAACCATAACCCCAACCATAACCATAACCCAAACCATAACCATAACCCAAAACATAACCCCTAACTCCTAACAATAACCCTAAACCAAACCATAACCCCAACCCCTAACAATAACCCTAACCCAAACCATAACCCCAACCATAAACAAAACCCAAACCATAACCCCAACCATAAACAAAACCCAAACCATAACCCCAACCATAACCTTAACCATAACCGTAAACCAAACCATAACCCCTTAACCCTAACAATAACCCTAACACAAACTATTACCCCAACCCCTAACAATAACCCTAACCCAAACCATAATCCCATCCATAACAGTAACCCCAACAATAACCATAACCGAAACCATAACCCCTAACCCCTAAAAATAACGCTAACCCAAACCATAACCCCAACCATAACCTTAACCATAACCGTAAACCAAATCATAACCCCTAAACCCTAACAATAATCCTAACAAAAACTATTACCCCAACCCCTAACAAAAACCCTAACCCAAACCATTATCCCATCCATAACCATAACCCCAACAATAACCATAACCCAAACCATAACCCCTAACCACTAAAAATAACGCTAACCCAAACCATAACCCCAACCATAACCTTAACCATAACCGTAAACCAAACCATAACCTCTAAACCCTAACAATAACCCTAACACAAACCATAACCCCAACCCCTAACAATAACTCTAACCCAAACCATAACCATAACCCTAACAGTAACCATAACCCAAACCATAACCCCTAACAATAACCCTAACCCAAACCATAAACCCAACCAAAAACAATAACCCTAACCCAACCCATAACCATAACCATAACCCAAAACATAACCCCTAGCAATAACCCTAACCCAAACCATAACCCCAACCCCTAACAATAACCCTAACCCAAACCATAACCCCAACCCCTAACAATAACCCTAACCCGAACCATAACCCCAACCATAACCAAAACCCAAACCATAACCCCTTATCCCTTACAATATTCCTAACCCAAACCATAACCCCAACCCCTAACAATAACCCTAACCTAAACCATAACCCCAACCATAACCAGATTCCCAACCATAAACATAACCCAAACCATAACCATAACCCCAACCATAACCATAACCCAAACCATAACCATAACCCCAACCATAACCATAACCCAGACCATAACCCCTAACAATAACCCTAACCCAAACCATAACCCTAACCCAAACCATAACCCTAACCCAAACCATAACCCCAACCCCTAACAATAACCCTAACCTAAACCATAACCCCAACCATAACCATAACCATAACCCAAAACATAACCCCTAACTCCCAACATTAACCCTAAACCAAACCATAACTCCAACCCCTAACAATAACCCTAACCCAAACCATAACCCCAACCATAACCAAAACCCAAACCATAACCCCTAATCCCTTAAGATAACCCTAACCCAAACCATAACACCAACCCCAAACAATAACCCTAACCTAAACCATAACCCCAACCATAACCCAAACCATAACCCCTAACTTCTAACAATAACCCTAACCCAAACCCCTAACAAGAACCCTAACCCAAACCATAATCCCATCCATAGACATAACCCCAACCATAACCATAACCCAAACCGTAACCCCAAACCCCTAACAATAACCCTAACCCAAACCATAACCCGAACCCAAACCATAACCCAAACCATAACCCAAACCATAACCCAAACCATAACCCTAACCCAAACCATAACCCAAACCATAACCCTAACCCACACCATAACCCCAACCATAACCAGATTCCCAACCATAACCAGATTCCCAACCATAACCATAACCCCAACCAAAACCATATTCCCAACCATAGCCATAACCCCAACCATAACCCCAACCATAACCATAACCATAACCCCAACCATAACCATAACCATAACCCCAACCATAACCCCAACCATAACCCCAACCATAACCTCAACCATAACCCAAACCATAACCCCTAACCCAAAACAATATCCCTAACCCAAACCATAACCCCTTACAATAACCCTAACCCAAACCATAACCCCAACCATAACCATAACCCAAACTATAACCATAACCATAACCCAAACCATAACACCCAACCCCCAACAATAACCCTAACCCAAACCATAATCCCATCCATAACCATAACCCCAACAATAACCATAACCCAAACCATAACCCCTAAATCCTAAAAATAACGCTAACCCAAACCATAACCCCAACCATAACCCCAACCATAACCTTAACCATAACTGTAAACCAAACCATAACGCCTAAACCCTAACAATAACCCTAACACAAACTATTACCCAAACCCCTAACAATAACCCTAACCCAAACCATAATCCCATCCATAACAGTAACCCCAACAATAACCATAACCCAAACCATAACCCCTAACCCCTAAAAATAACGCTAACCCAAACCATAACCCCAACCATAACCTTAACCATAACCGTAAACCAAACCATAACCCCTAAACCCTAACAATAACCCTAACTCAAACTATTACCCCAACCCCTAACAATAACCCTAACCCAAACCATTATCCCATCCATAACCATAACCCCAACAATAACCATAACCCAAACCATAACCCTCAACCCCTAAAAATAACACTAACCCAAACCATAACCCCAACCATAACCTTAACAATAACCATAAACCAAACCATAACCCCTAAACCCTAACAATAACCCTAACACAAACTATTACCCCAACGCCTAACAATAACCCTAACCCAAACCATAACCCCAACGCCAAACAATAACCTTAACCCAAACCATAACCCCAACCCCTAACAATAAACCTAACCTAAACCATAACCCTAACCATAATCCCAACCTTAACCCAAACCATAACCCCAACCCCGAACAATAAACCTAACCTAAACCATAACCCTAACCATAACCCCAACCATAACCATAAACCAAACCATCACCATAACCCAAACCATCACCATAACCCCTAACAATAACCCTAACCCTAACCCAAACCATAACCCC
This sequence comes from Stigmatopora nigra, assembly GCF_051989575.1. Classification (NCBI taxonomy): domain Eukaryota; kingdom Metazoa; phylum Chordata; class Actinopteri; order Syngnathiformes; family Syngnathidae; genus Stigmatopora; species Stigmatopora nigra. The sequence goes on from NW_027551603.1 coordinate 3,753,738, forward strand.
AACCCCTAACAATAACTCTAACCCAAACCATAACCATAACAGTAACCATAACCCAAACCATAACCCCTAACAATAACCCTAACCCAAACCATAACCCCAACCACAAACAATAACCTAACCCAACCCATAACAATAACCATAACCCAAAACATAACCCCTAGCAATAACCCTAACCCAAACCATAACCCCAACCCCTAACAATAACCCTAACCCAAACCATAACCCCAACCCCTAACAATAACCCTAACCCGAACAATAACCCCAACCATAACCAAAACCCAAACCATAACCCCTTATCCCTTACAATATTCCTAACCCAAACCACAACCCCAACCCCTAACAATAACCCTAACCTAAACCATAACCCCAACCATAACCAGATTCCTGACCATCAACATAACCCCAACCAAAACCATATTCCCAACCATAGCCATAACCCCAACCCCAACCCTAACCATAACCCTAACCATAACCCTAACCATAACCCTAACCATAACCCCAACCATAACTCCAACCATAACCCCAACCATAACCCCAACCATAACCCCAACCATAACCCCAACCATAACCCAAACCATAACCCCAACCCCTAACAATAACCCTAACCCAAACCATAACCCCAACCATAAACAAAACCCAAACCATAACCCCTAATCCCTTAAAATAACCCTAACCCAAACCATAACCCCAACCCCTAACAATAACCCTAACCTAAACCATAACCCCAACCATAACCCAAACCATAACCCCTAACTTCTAACAATAACCCTAACCAAAACCCCTAACAAAAACCCTAACCCAAACCATAATCCCATCCATAGCCATAACCCCAACCATAACCATTACCCAAACCATAACCCCAAACCCCTAACAATAACCCTAACCCAAACCATAACCCGAACCCAAACCATAACCCAAACCATAACCCAAACCATAACCCAAACCATAACCCAAACCATAACCCAAACCATAACCCTTACCCAAACCCAAACCATAACCATAACCCTAACCCAAACCATAACCCTAACCCAAACCATAACCCCAACCATAACCAGATTCCCAACCATAACCATAACCCCAACCAAAACCATATTCCCAACCATAGTCATAACCCCAACCATAACCCCAACCATAACCCCAAACATAACCCCAACCATAACCCCAACCATAACCATAACCCTAACCATAACCCCAACCATAACCAGATTCCCAACCATAACCATAACCCCAACCAAAACCATATTCCCAACCATAGCCATAACCGCAACCATAACCCCAACCATAACCCCAACCATAACCCCAACCATAACCATAACCCTAACCATAACCCCAACCATAACCCCAACAATAACCATAACCCAAACCATAACCCCTAACCCCTAAAAATAACACTAACCCAAACCATAACCCCAACCATAACCTTAACAATAACCATAAACCAAACCATAACCCCTAAACCCTAACAATAACCCTAACACAAACTATTACCCCAACGCCTAACAATAACCCTAACCCAAACCATAACCCCAACGCCAAACAATAACCTTAACCCAAACCTTAACCCCAACCCCTAACAATAAACCTAACCTAAACCATAACCCTAACCATAACCCCAACCTTAACCCAAACCATAACCCCAACCCCGAACAATAAACCTAACCTAAACCATAACCCTAACCATAACCCCAACCATAACCATAAACCAAACCATCACCATAACCCAAACCATCACCATAACCCAAACCATCACCATAACCCCTAACAATAACCCTAACCCTAACCCAAACCATAACCCCAACCCCTAACAATAACTCTAACCCAAACCATAACCATAACATTAACCATAACCCAAACCATAACCCTACAAAAACCCTAACCCAAACCATAACCCCAACCACAAACAATAACCTAACCCAACCCATAACCATAACCATAACCCAAAACATAACCCCTAGCAATAACCCTAACCCAAACCATAACCCCAACCCCTAACAATAACCCTAACCCAAACCATAACCCCAACCCCTAACAATAACCCTAACCCGAACCATAACCCCAACCATAACCAAAACCCAAACCATAACCCCTTATCCCTTACAATATTCCTAACCCAAACCACAACCCCAACCCCTAACAATAACCCTAACCTAAACCATAACCCCAACCATAACCAGATTCCCGACCATAAACATAACCCCAACCAAAACCATATTCCCAACCATAGCCATAACCCCAACCATAACCCCAACCCTAACCATAACCCTAACCATAACCCCAACCATAACTCCAACCATAACCCCAACCATAACCCCAACCATAACCCCAACCATAACCCAAACCATAACCCCAACCCCTAACAATAACCCTAACCCAAACCATAACCCCTAACCCAAAACAATATCCCTAACCCAAACCATAACCCCTTACAATAACCCTAACCCAAACCATAACCCCAACCATAACCATAACCCAAACCATAACCATAACCCAAACCATAACCCCAACAATAACCATAACCCAAACCATAACCCCTAAATCCTAAAAATAACGCTAACCCAAACCATAACCCCAACCATAACCCCAACCATAACCTTAACCATAACCCAAACCATAACCCTACAAAAACCCTAACCCAAACCATAACCCCAACCACAAACAATAACCTAACCCAACCCATAACCATAACCATAACCCAAAACATAACCCCTAGCAATAACCCTAACCCAAACCATAACCCCAACCCCTAACAATAACCCTAACCCAAACCATAACCCCAACCCCTAACAATAACCCTAACCCGAACCATAACCCCAACCATAACCAAAACCCAAACCATAACCCCTTATCCCTTACAATATTACTAACCCAAACCACAACCCCAACCCCTAACAATAACCCTAACCTAAACCATAACCCCAACCATAACCAGATTCCCGACCATAAACATAACCCCAACCAAAACCATATTTTCCAACCATAGCCATAACCCCAACCATAACCCCAACCCTAACCATAACCCTAACCATAACCCCAACCATAACTCCAACCATAACCCCAACCATAACCCCAACCATAACCCCAACCATAACCCAAACCATAACCCCAACCCCTAACAATAACCCTAACCCAAACCATAACCCCTAACCCAAAACAATAACCCTAACCCAAACCATAACCCCAACCATAACCATAACCCAAACCATAACCATAACCCAAACCATAACACCCAACCCCCAACAATAACCCTAACCCAAACCATAATCCCATCCATAACCATAACCCCAACAATAACCATAACCCAAACCATAACCATAACCCCAACAATAACCATAACCCAAACCATAACCCCTAAATCCTAAAAATAACGCTAACCCAAACCATAACCCCAACCATAACCCCAACCATAACCTTAACCATAACCGTAAACCAAACCATAACGCCTAAACCCTAACAATAACCCTAACACAAACTATTACCCCAACCCCTAACAATAACCCTAACCCAAACCATAATCCCATCCATAACAGTAACCCCAACAATAACCATAACCCAAACCATAACCCCTAACCCCTAAAAATAACGCTAACCCTAACCATAACACCAACCATAACCTTAACCATAACCGTAAACCAAACCATAACCCCTAAACCCTAACAATAACCCTAACACAAACTATTACCCCAACCCCTAACAATAACCCTAACCCAAACCATTATCCCATCCATAACCATAACCCCAACAATAACCATAACCCAAACCATAACCCCTAACCCCTAAAAATAACACTAACCCAAACCATAACCCCAACCATAACCTTAACAATAACCATAAACCAAACCATAACCCCTAAACCCTAACAATAACCCTAACACAAACTATTACCCCAACGCCTAACAATAACCCTAACCCAAACCATAACCCCAACGCCAAACAATAACCTTAACCCAAACCATTACCCCAACCCCTAACAATAAACCCAACCTAAACCATAACCCTAACCATAACCCCAACCTTAACCCAAACCATAACCCCAACCATAACCTTAACAATAACCATAAACCAAACCATAACCCCTAAACCCTAACAATAACCCTAACACAAACTATTACCCCAACGCCTAACAATAACCCTAACCCAAACCATAACCCCAACGCCAAACAATAACCTTAACCCAAACCATAACCCCAACCCCTAACAATAAACCTAACCTAAACCATAACCCTAACCATAACCCCAACCTTAACCCAAACCATAACCCCAACCCCGAACAATAAACCTAACCTAAACCATAACCCTAACCATAACCCCAACCATAACCAGATTCCCAACCATAACCATAACCCCAACCAAAACCATATTCCCAACCATAGCCATAACTCCAACCATATCCCCAACCATAACCATAACCCTAACCGATAACCCCAACCATAACCCCAACCATAATCTTAACCATAAACCAAACCATAACCCCTTATCCCTTACAATAACCCTAACCCAAACCATAACCCCTTATCCCTTACAATAACCCTAACCCAAACCATAACCCCAACCCCTAACAATAACCCTAACCTAAACCATAACCCCAACCATAACCCCAACCATAACCTTAACCATAACCCAAACCATAACCCTACAAAAACCCTAACCCAAACCATAACCCCAACCACAAACAATAACCTAACCCAACCCATAACCATAACCATAACCCAAAACATAACCCCTAGCAATAACCCTAACCCAAACCATAACCCCAACCCCTAACAATAACCCTAACCCAAACCATAACCCCAACCCCTAACAATAACCCTAACCCGAACCATAACCCCAACCATAACCAAAACCCAAACCATAACCCCTTATCCCTTACAATATTACTAACCCAAACCACAACCCCAACCCCTAACAATAACCCTAACCTAAACCATAACCCCAACCATAACCAGATTCCCGACCATAAACATAACCCCAACCAAAACCATATTCCCAACCATAGCCATAACCCCAACCATAACCCCAACCCTAACCATAACCCTAACCATAACCCCAACCATAACTCCAACCATAACCCCAACCATAACCCCAACCATAACCCCAACCATAACCCCAACCATAACCCAAACCATAACCCCAACCCCTAACAATAACCCTAACCCAAACCATAACCCCTAACCCAAAACAATAACCCTAACCCAAACCATAACCCCAACCATAACCATAACCCAAACCATAACCATAACCCAAACCATAACACCCAACCCCCAACAATAACCCTAACCCAAACCATAATCCCATCCATAACCATAACCCCAACAATAACCATAACCCAAACCATAACCATAACCCCAACAATAACCATAACCCAAACCATAACCCCTAAATCCTAAAAATAACGCTAACCCAAACCATAACCCCAACCATAACCCCAACCATAACCTTAACCATAACCGTACACAAACCATAACGCCTAAACCCTAACAATAACCCTAACACAAACTATTACCCCAACCCCTAACAATAACCCTAACCCAAACCATAATCCCATCCATAACAGTAACCCCAACAATAACCATAACCCAAACCATAACCCCTAACCCCTAAAAATAATGCTAACCCTAACCATAACACCAACCATAACCTTAACCATAACCGTAAACCAAACCATAACCCCTAAACCCTAACAATAACCCTAACACAAACTATTACCCCAACCCCTAACAATAACCCTAACCCAAACCATTATCCCATCCATAACCATAACCCCAACAATAACCATAACCCAAACCATAACCCCTAACCCCTAAAAATAACACTAACCCAAACCATAACCCCAACCATAACCTTAACAATAACCATAAACCAAACCATAACCCCTAAACCCTAACAATAACCCTAACACAAACTATTACCCCAACGCCTAACAATAACCCTAACCCAAACCATAACCCCAACGCCAAACAATAACCTTAACCCAAACCATAACCCCAACCCCTAACAATAAACCTAACCTAAACCATAACCCTAACCATAACCCCAACCTTAACCCAAACCATAACCCCAACCATAACCTTAACAATAACCATAAACCAAACCATAACCCCTAAACCCTAACAATAACCCTAACACAAACTATTACCCCAACGCCTAACAATAACCCTAACCCAAACCATAACCCCAACGCCAAACAATAACCTTAACCCAAACCATAACCCCAACCCCTAACAATAAACCTAACCTAAACCATAACCCTAACCATAACCCCAACCTTAACCCAAACCATAACCCCAACCCCGAACAAACGAACCTAAACTAAACCATAACCCTAACCATAAACCCAACCATAACCATAAACCAAACCATCACCATAACCCCTAACAATAACCCTAACCCTAACCCAAACCATAACCCCAACCCCTAACAATAACTCTAACCCAAACCATAACCATAACAGTAACCATAACCCAAACCATAACCCCTAACAATAACCCTAACCCAAACCATAACCCCAACCACAAACAATAACCTAACCCAACCCATAACCCCAACCACAAACAATAACCTAACCCAACCCATAACCCCAACCACAAACAATAACCTAACCCAACCCATAACCATAACCCAAAACATAACCCCTAGCAATAACCCTAACCCAAACCATAACCCCAACCCCTAACAATAACCCTAACCTAAACCATAACCCCAACCATAACCATAACCATAACCCAAAACATAACCCCTAACTCCCAACATTAACCCTAAACCAAACCATAACTCCAACCCCTAACAATAACCCTAACCCAAACCATAACCCCAACCATAACCAAAACCCAAACCATAACGCCTAATCCCTTAAGATAACCCTAACCCAAACCATAACCCCAACCCCTAACAATAACCCTAACCTAAACCATAACCCCAACCATAACCCAAACCATAACCCCTAACTTCTAACAATAACCCTAACCCAAACCCCTAACAAGAACCCTAACCCAAACCATAATCCCATCCATAGCCATAACCCCAACCATAACCATAACCCAAACCATAACCCAAACCATAACCCAAACCATAATCCAAACCATAACCCTAACCCAAACCATACCCCAACCATAACCAGATTCCCAACCATAACCATAACCCACACCAAAACCATATTCCCAACCATAGCCATAACCCCAACCATAACCCCAACCATAACCATAACCATAACCCCAACCATAACCCCAACCATAACCCCAACCATAACCCCAACCCAAACCATAACCCCTAACCCAAAACAATATCCCTAACCCAAACCATAACCCCTTACAATAACCCTAACCCAAACCATAACCCCAACCCCTAACAATAACCCTAACCCAAAACCTAACCCAAAACCTAACCCAAAACCTAACCCAAAACCTAACCCAAAACCTAACCCAAAACCTAACCCAAACCATAACCATAACCCCAACCATAACCATAACCCAAACCATAACCCCTAACAATAACCCTAACCAAAACCATAACCCCAACCCCTAACAATAACCCTAACCTAAGCCATAACCCCAACCATAACCATAACCCAAACCATAACCATAACCCAAAACATAACCCCTAACTCCTAACAATAACCCTAAACCAAACCATAACCCCAACCCCTAACAATAACCCTAACCCAAACCATAACCCCAACCATAAACAAAACCCAAACCATAACCCCAACCATAAACAAAACCCAAACCATAACCCCAACCATAACCTTAACCATAACCGTAAACCAAACCATAACCCCTTAACCCTAACAATAACCCTAACACAAACTATTACCCCAACCCCTAACAATAACCCTAACCCAAACCATAATCCCATCCATAACAGTAACCCCAACAATAACCATAACCGAAACCATAACCCCTAACCCCTAAAAATAACGCTAACCCAAACCATAACCCCAACCATAACCTTAACCATAACCGTAAACCAAATCATAACCCCTAAACCCTAACAATAATCCTAACAAAAACTATTACCCCAACCCCTAACAAAAACCCTAACCCAAACCATTATCCCATCCATAACCATAACCCCAACAATAACCATAACCCAAACCATAACCCCTAACCACTAAAAATAACGCTAACCCAAACCATAACCCCAACCATAACCTTAACCATAACCGTAAACCAAACCATAACCTCTAAACCCTAACAATAACCCTAACACAAACCATAACCCCAACCCCTAACAATAACTCTAACCCAAACCATAACCATAACCCTAACAGTAACCATAACCCAAACCATAACCCCTAACAATAACCCTAACCCAAACCATAAACCCAACCAAAAACAATAACCCTAACCCAACCCATAACCATAACCATAACCCAAAACATAACCCCTAGCAATAACCCTAACCCAAACCATAACCCCAACCCCTAACAATAACCCTAACCCAAACCATAACCCCAACCCCTAACAATAACCCTAACCCGAACCATAACCCCAACCATAACCAAAACCCAAACCATAACCCCTTATCCCTTACAATATTCCTAACCCAAACCATAACCCCAACCCCTAACAATAACCCTAACCTAAACCATAACCCCAACCATAACCAGATTCCCAACCATAAACATAACCCAAACCATAACCATAACCCCAACCATAACCATAACCCAAACCATAACCATAACCCCAACCATAACCATAACCCAGACCATAACCCCTAACAATAACCCTAACCCAAACCATAACCCTAACCCAAACCATAACCCTAACCCAAACCATAACCCCAACCCCTAACAATAACCCTAACCTAAACCATAACCCCAACCATAACCATAACCATAACCCAAAACATAACCCCTAACTCCCAACATTAACCCTAAACCAAACCATAACTCCAACCCCTAACAATAACCCTAACCCAAACCATAACCCCAACCATAACCAAAACCCAAACCATAACCCCTAATCCCTTAAGATAACCCTAACCCAAACCATAACACCAACCCCAAACAATAACCCTAACCTAAACCATAACCCCAACCATAACCCAAACCATAACCCCTAACTTCTAACAATAACCCTAACCCAAACCCCTAACAAGAACCCTAACCCAAACCATAATCCCATCCATAGACATAACCCCAACCATAACCATAACCCAAACCGTAACCCCAAACCCCTAACAATAACCCTAACCCAAACCATAACCCGAACCCAAACCATAACCCAAACCATAACCCAAACCATAACCCAAACCATAACCCTAACCCAAACCATAACCCAAACCATAACCCTAACCCACACCATAACCCCAACCATAACCAGATTCCCAACCATAACCAGATTCCCAACCATAACCATAACCCCAACCAAAACCATATTCCCAACCATAGCCATAACCCCAACCATAACCCCAACCATAACCATAACCATAACCCCAACCATAACCATAACCATAACCCCAACCATAACCCCAACCATAACCCCAACCATAACCTCAACCATAACCCAAACCATAACCCCTAACCCAAAACAATATCCCTAACCCAAACCATAACCCCTTACAATAACCCTAACCCAAACCATAACCCCAACCATAACCATAACCCAAACTATAACCATAACCATAACCCAAACCATAACACCCAACCCCCAACAATAACCCTAACCCAAACCATAATCCCATCCATAACCATAACCCCAACAATAACCATAACCCAAACCATAACCCCTAAATCCTAAAAATAACGCTAACCCAAACCATAACCCCAACCATAACCCCAACCATAACCTTAACCATAACTGTAAACCAAACCATAACGCCTAAACCCTAACAATAACCCTAACACAAACTATTACCCAAACCCCTAACAATAACCCTAACCCAAACCATAATCCCATCCATAACAGTAACCCCAACAATAACCATAACCCAAACCATAACCCCTAACCCCTAAAAATAACGCTAACCCAAACCATAACCCCAACCATAACCTTAACCATAACCGTAAACCAAACCATAACCCCTAAACCCTAACAATAACCCTAACTCAAACTATTACCCCAACCCCTAACAATAACCCTAACCCAAACCATTATCCCATCCATAACCATAACCCCAACAATAACCATAACCCAAACCATAACCCTCAACCCCTAAAAATAACACTAACCCAAACCATAACCCCAACCATAACCTTAACAATAACCATAAACCAAACCATAACCCCTAAACCCTAACAATAACCCTAACACAAACTATTACCCCAACGCCTAACAATAACCCTAACCCAAACCATAACCCCAACGCCAAACAATAACCTTAACCCAAACCATAACCCCAACCCCTAACAATAAACCTAACCTAAACCATAACCCTAACCATAATCCCAACCTTAACCCAAACCATAACCCCAACCCCGAACAATAAACCTAACCTAAACCATAACCCTAACCATAACCCCAACCATAACCATAAACCAAACCATCACCATAACCCAAACCATCACCATAACCCCTAACAATAACCCTAACCCTAACCCAAACCATAACCCCAACCCCTAACAATAACTCTAACCCAAACCATAACCATAACAGTAACCATAACCCAAACCATAACCCCTAACAATAACCCTAACCCAAACCATAACCCCAACCACAAACAATAACCTAACCCAACCCATAACAATAACCATAACCCAAAACATAACCCCTAGCAATAACCCTAACCCAAACCATAACCCCAACCCCTAACAATAACCCTAACCCAAACCATAACCCCAACCCCTAACAATAACCCTAACCCGAACAATAACCCCAACCATAACCAAAACCCAAACCATAACCCCTTATCCCTTACAATATTCCTAACCCAAACCACAACCCCAACCCCTAACAATAACCCTAACCTAAACCATAACCCCAACCATAACCAGATTCCTGACCATCAACATAACCCCAACCAAAACCATATTCCCAACCATAGCCATAACCCCAACCCCAACCCTAACCATAACCCTAACCATAACCCTAACCATAACCCTAACCATAACCCCAACCATAACTCCAACCATAACCCCAACCATAACCCCAACCATAACCCCAACCATAACCCCAACCATAACCCAAACCATAACCCCAACCCCTAACAATAACCCTAACCCAAACCATAACCCCAACCATAAACAAAACCCAAACCATAACCCCTAATCCCTTAAAATAACCCTAACCCAAACCATAACCCCAACCCCTAACAATAACCCTAACCTAAACCATAACCCCAACCATAACCCAAACCATAACCCCTAACTTCTAACAATAACCCTAACCAAAACCCCTAACAAAAACCCTAACCCAAACCATAATCCCATCCATAGCCATAACCCCAACCATAACCATTACCCAAACCATAACCCCAAACCCCTAACAATAACCCTAACCCAAACCATAACCCGAACCCAAACCATAACCCAAACCATAACCCAAACCATAACCCAAACCATAACCCAAACCATAACCCAAACCATAACCCTTACCCAAACCCAAACCATAACCATAACCCTAACCCAAACCATAACCCTAACCCAAACCATAACCCCAACCATAACCAGATTCCCAACCATAACCATAACCCCAACCAAAACCATATTCCCAACCATAGTCATAACCCCAACCATAACCCCAACCATAACCCCAAACATAACCCCAACCATAACCCCAACCATAACCATAACCCTAACCATAACCCCAACCATAACCAGATTCCCAACCATAACCATAACCCCAACCAAAACCATATTCCCAACCATAGCCATAACCGCAACCATAACCCCAACCATAACCCCAACCATAACCCCAACCATAACCATAACCCTAACCATAACCCCAACCATAACCCCAACAATAACCATAACCCAAACCATAACCCCTAACCCCTAAAAATAACACTAACCCAAACCATAACCCCAACCATAACCTTAACAATAACCATAAACCAAACCATAACCCCTAAACCCTAACAATAACCCTAACACAAACTATTACCCCAACGCCTAACAATAACCCTAACCCAAACCATAACCCCAACGCCAAACAATAACCTTAACCCAAACCTTAACCCCAACCCCTAACAATAAACCTAACCTAAACCATAACCCTAACCATAACCCCAACCTTAACCCAAACCATAACCCCAACCCCGAACAATAAACCTAACCTAAACCATAACCCTAACCATAACCCCAACCATAACCATAAACCAAACCATCACCATAACCCAAACCATCACCATAACCCAAACCATCACCATAACCCCTAACAATAACCCTAACCCTAACCCAAACCATAACCCCAACCCCTAACAATAACTCTAACCCAAACCATAACCATAACATTAACCATAACCCAAACCATAACCCTACAAAAACCCTAACCCAAACCATAACCCCAACCACAAACAATAACCTAACCCAACCCATAACCATAACCATAACCCAAAACATAACCCCTAGCAATAACCCTAACCCAAACCATAACCCCAACCCCTAACAATAACCCTAACCCAAACCATAACCCCAACCCCTAACAATAACCCTAACCCGAACCATAACCCCAACCATAACCAAAACCCAAACCATAACCCCTTATCCCTTACAATATTCCTAACCCAAACCACAACCCCAACCCCTAACAATAACCCTAACCTAAACCATAACCCCAACCATAACCAGATTCCCGACCATAAACATAACCCCAACCAAAACCATATTCCCAACCATAGCCATAACCCCAACCATAACCCCAACCCTAACCATAACCCTAACCATAACCCCAACCATAACTCCAACCATAACCCCAACCATAACCCCAACCATAACCCCAACCATAACCCAAACCATAACCCCAACCCCTAACAATAACCCTAACCCAAACCATAACCCCTAACCCAAAACAATATCCCTAACCCAAACCATAACCCCTTACAATAACCCTAACCCAAACCATAACCCCAACCATAACCATAACCCAAACCATAACCATAACCCAAACCATAACCCCAACAATAACCATAACCCAAACCATAACCCCTAAATCCTAAAAATAACGCTAACCCAAACCATAACCCCAACCATAACCCCAACCATAACCTTAACCATAACCCAAACCATAACCCTACAAAAACCCTAACCCAAACCATAACCCCAACCACAAACAATAACCTAACCCAACCCATAACCATAACCATAACCCAAAACATAACCCCTAGCAATAACCCTAACCCAAACCATAACCCCAACCCCTAACAATAACCCTAACCCAAACCATAACCCCAACCCCTAACAATAACCCTAACCCGAACCATAACCCCAACCATAACCAAAACCCAAACCATAACCCCTTATCCCTTACAATATTACTAACCCAAACCACAACCCCAACCCCTAACAATAACCCTAACCTAAACCATAACCCCAACCATAACCAGATTCCCGACCATAAACATAACCCCAACCAAAACCATATTCCCAACCATAGCCATAACCCCAACCATAACCCCAACCCTAACCATAACCCTAACCATAACCCCAACCATAACTCCAACCATAACCCCAACCATAACCCCAACCATAACCCCAACCATAACCCAAACCATAACCCCAACCCCTAACAATAACCCTAACCCAAACCATAACCCCTAACCCAAAACAATAACCCTAACCCAAACCATAACCCCAACCATAACCATAACCCAAACCATAACCATAACCCAAACCATAACACCCAACCCCCAACAATAACCCTAACCCAAACCATAATCCCATCCATAACCATAACCCCAACAATAACCATAACCCAAACCATAACCATAACCCCAACAATAACCATAACCCAAACCATAACCCCTAAATCCTAAAAATAACGCTAACCCAAACCATAACCCCAACCAAAACCCCAACCATAACCTTAACCATAACCGTAAACCAAACCATAACGCCTAAACCCTAACAATAACCCTAACACAAACTATTACCCCAACCCCTAACAATAACCCTAACCCAAACCATAATCCCATCCATAACAGTAACCCCAACAATAACCATAACCCAAACCATAACCCCTAACCCCTAAAAATAACGCTAACCCTAACCATAACACCAACCATAACCTTAACCATAACCGTAAACCAAACCATAACCCCTAAACCCTAACAATAACCCTAACACAAACTATTACCCCAACCCCTAACAATAACCCTAACCCAAACCATTATCCCATCCATAACCATAACCCCAACAATAACCATAACCCAAACCATAACCCCTAACCCCTAAAAATAACACTAACCCAAACCATAACCCCAACCATAACCTTAACAATAACCATAAACCAAACCATAACCCCTAAACCCTAACAATAACCCTAACACAAACTATTACCCCAACGCCTAACAATAACCCTAACCCAAACCATAACCCCAACGCCAAACAATAACCTTAACCCAAACCATTACCCCAACCCCTAACAATAAACCCAACCTAAACCATAACCCTAACCATAACCCCAACCTTAACCCAAACCATAACCCCAACCATAACCTTAACAATAACCATAAACCAAACCATAACCCCTAAACCCTAACAATAACCCTAACACAAACTATTACCCCAACGCCTAACAATAACCCTAACCCAAACCATAACCCCAACGCCAAACAATAACCTTAACCCAAACCATAACCCCAACCCCTAACAATAAACCTAACCTAAACCATAACCCTAACCATAACCCCAACCTTAACCCAAACCATAACCCCAACCCCGAACAATAAACCTAACCTAAACCATAACCCTAACCATAACCCCAACCATAACCAGATTCCCAACCATAACCATAACCCCAACCAAAACCATATTCCCAACCATAGCCATAACTCCAACCATATCCCCAACCATAACCATAACCCTAACCGATAACCCCAACCATAACCCCAACCATAATCTTAACCATAAACCAAACCATAACCCCTTATCCCTTACAATAACCCTAACCCAAACCATAACCCCTTATCCCTTACAATAACCCTAACCCAAACCATAACCCCAACCCCTAACAATAACCCTAACCTAAACCATAACCCCAACCATAACCCCAACCATAACCTTAACCATAACCCAAACCATAACCCTACAAAAACCCTAACCCAAACCATAACCCCAACCACAAACAATAACCTAACCCAACCCATAACCATAACCATAACCCAAAACATAACCCCTAGCAATAACCCTAACCCAAACCATAACCCCAACCCCTAACAATAACCCTAACCCAAACCATAACCCCAACCCCTAACAATAACCCTAACCCGAACCATAACCCCAACCATAACCAAAACCCAAACCATAACCCCTTATCCCTTACAATATTACTAACCCAAACCACAACCCCAACCCCTAACAATAACCCTAACCTAAACCATAACCCCAACCATAACCAGATTCCCGACCATAAACATAACCCCAACCAAAACCATATTCCCAACCATAGCCATAACCCCAACCATAACCCCAACCCTAACCATAACCCTAACCATAACCCCAACCATAACTCCAACCATAACCCCAACCATAACCCCAACCATAACCCCAACCATAACCCCAACCATAACCCAAACCATAACCCCAACCCCTAACAATAACCCTAACCCAAACCATAACCCCTAACCCAAAACAATAACCCTAACCCAAACCATAACCCCAACCATAACCATAACCCAAACCATAACCATAACCCAAACCATAACACCCAACCCCCAACAATAACCCTAACCCAAACCATAATCCCATCCATAACCATAACCCCAACAATAACCATAACCCAAACCATAACCATAACCCCAACAATAACCATAACCCAAACCATAACCCCTAAATCCTAAAAATAACGCTAACCCAAACCATAACCCCAACCATAACCCCAACCATAACCTTAACCATAACCGTACACAAACCATAACGCCTAAACCCTAACAATAACCCTAACACAAACTATTACCCCAACCCCTAACAATAACCCTAACCCAAACCATAATCCCATCCATAACAGTAACCCCAACAATAACCATAACCCAAACCATAACCCCTAACCCCTAAAAATAATGCTAACCCTAACCATAACACCAACCATAACCTTAACCATAACCGTAAACCAAACCATAACCCCTAAACCCTAACAATAACCCTAACACAAACTATTACCCCAACCCCTAACAATAACCCTAACCCAAACCATTATCCCATCCATAACCATAACCCCAACAATAACCATAACCCAAACCATAACCCCTAACCCCTAAAAATAACACTAACCCAAACCATAACCCCAACCATAACCTTAACAATAACCATAAACCAAACCATAACCCCTAAACCCTAACAATAACCCTAACACAAACTATTACCCCAACGCCTAACAATAACCCTAACCCAAACCATAACCCCAACGCCAAACAATAACCTTAACCCAAACCATAACCCCAACCCCTAACAATAAACCTAACCTAAACCATAACCCTAACCATAACCCCAACCTTAACCCAAACCATAACCCCAACCATAACCTTAACAATAACCATAAACCAAACCATAACCCCTAAACCCTAACAATAACCCTAACACAAACTATTACCCCAACGCCTAACAATAACCCTAACCCAAACCATAACCCCAACGCCAAACAATAACCTTAACCCAAACCATAACCCCAACCCCTAACAATAAACCTAACCTAAACCATAACCCTAACCATAACCCCAACCTTAACCCAAACCATAACCCCAACCCCGAACAAACGAACCTAAACTAAACCATAACCCTAACCATAAACCCAACCATAACCATAAACCAAACCATCACCATAACCCCTAACAATAACCCTAACCCTAACCCAAACCATAACCCCAACCCCTAACAATAACTCTAACCCAAACCATAACCATAACAGTAACCATAACCCAAACCATAACCCCTAACAATAACCCTAACCCAAACCATAACCCCAACCACAAACAATAACCTAACCCAACCCATAACCCCAACCACAAACAATAACCTAACCCAACCCATAACCCCAACCACAAACAATAACCTAACCCAACCCATAACCATAACCCAAAACATAACCCCTAGCAATAACCCTAACCCAAACCATAACCCCAACCCCTAACAATAACCCTAACCTAAACCATAACCCCAACCATAACCATAACCATAACCCAAAACATAACCCCTAACTCCCAACATTAACCCTAAACCAAACCATAACTCCAACCCCTAACAATAACCCTAACCCAAACCATAACCCCAACCATAACCAAAACCCAAACCATAACGCCTAATCCCTTAAGATAACCCTAACCCAAACCATAACCCCAACCCCTAACAATAACCCTAACCTAAACCATAACCCCAACCATAACCCAAACCATAACCCCTAACTTCTAACAATAACCCTAACCCAAACCCCTAACAAGAACCCTAACCCAAACCATAATCCCATCCATAGCCATAACCCCAACCATAACCATAACCCAAACCATAACCCAAACCATAACCCAAACCATAATCCAAACCATAACCCTAACCCAAACCATACCCCAACCATAACCAGATTCCCAACCATAACCATAACCCACACCAAAACCATATTCCCAACCATAGCCATAACCCCAACCATAACCCCAACCATAACCATAACCATAACCCCAACCATAACCCCAACCATAACCCCAACCATAACCCCAACCCAAACCATAACCCCTAACCCAAAACAATATCCCTAACCCAAACCATAACCCCTTACAATAACCCTAACCCAAACCATAACCCCAACCCCTAACAATAACCCTAACCCAAAACCTAACCCAAAACCTAACCCAAAACCTAACCCAAAACCTAACCCAAAACCTAACCCAAAACCTAACCCAAACCATAACCATAACCCCAACCATAACCATAACCCAAACCATAACCCCTAACAATAACCCTAACCAAAACCATAACCCCAACCCCTAACAATAACCCTAACCTAAGCCATAACCCCAACCATAACCATAACCCAAACCATAACCATAACCCAAAACATAACCCCTAACTCCTAACAATAACCCTAAACCAAACCATAACCCCAACCCCTAACAATAACCCTAACCCAAACCATAACCCCAACCATAAACAAAACCCAAACCATAACCCCAACCATAAACAAAACCCAAACCATAACCCCAACCATAACCTTAACCATAACCGTAAACCAAACCATAACCCCTTAACCCTAACAATAACCCTAACACAAACTATTACCCCAACCCCTAACAATAACCCTAACCCAAACCATAATCCCATCCATAACAGTAACCCCAACAATAACCATAACCGAAACCATAACCCCTAACCCCTAAAAATAACGCTAACCCAAACCATAACCCCAACCATAACCTTAACCATAACCGTAAACCAAATCATAACCCCTAAACCCTAACAATAATCCTAACAAAAACTATTACCCCAACCCCTAACAAAAACCCTAACCCAAACCATTATCCCATCCATAACCATAACCCCAACAATAACCATAACCCAAACCATAACCCCTAACCACTAAAAATAACGCTAACCCAAACCATAACCCCAACCATAACCTTAACCATAACCGTAAACCAAACCATAACCTCTAAACCCTAACAATAACCCTAACACAAACCATAACCCCAACCCCTAACAATAACTCTAACCCAAACCATAACCATAACCCTAACAGTAACCATAACCCAAACCATAACCCCTAACAATAACCCTAACCCAAACCATAAACCCAACCAAAAACAATAACCCTAACCCAACCCATAACCATAACCCAAAACATAACCCCTAGCAATAACCCTAACCCAAACCATAACCCCAACCCCTAACAATAACCCTAACCCAAACCATAACCCCAACCCCTAACAATAACCCTAACCCGAACCATAACCCCAACCATAACCAAAACCCAAACCATAACCCCTTATCCCTTACAATATTCCTAACCCAAACCATAACCCCAACCCCTAACAATAACCCTAACCTAAACCATAACCCCAACCATAACCAGATTCCCAACCATAAACATAACCCAAACCATAACCATAACCCCAACCATAACCATAACCCAAACCATAACCATAACCCCAACCATAACCATAACCCAGACCATAACCCCTAACAATAACCCTAACCCAAACCATAACCCTAACCCAAACCATAACCCTAACCCAAACCATAACCCCAACCCCTAACAATAACCCTAACCTAAACCATAACCCCAACCATAACCATAACCATAACCCAAAACATAACCCCTAACTCCCAACATTAACCCTAAACCAAACCATAACTCCAACCCCTAACAATAACCCTAACCCAAACCATAACCCCAACCATAACCAAAACCCAAACCATAACCCCTAATCCCTTAAGATAACCCTAACCCAAACCATAACACCAACCCCAAACAATAACCCTAACCTAAACCATAACCCCAACCATAACCCAAACCATAACCCCTAACTTCTAACAATAACCCTAACCCAAACCCCTAACAAGAACCCTAACCCAAACCATAATCCCATCCATAGACATAACCCCAACCATAACCATAACCCAAACCGTAACCCCAAACCCCTAACAATAACCCTAACCCAAACCATAACCCGAACCCAAACCATAACCCAAACCATAACCCAAACCATAACCCAAACCATAACCCTAACCCAAACCATAACCCAAACCATAACCCTAACCCACACCATAACCCCAACCATAACCAGATTCCCAACCATAACCAGATTCCCAACCATAACCATAACCCCAACCAAAACCATATTCCCAACCATAGCCATAACCCCAACCATAACCCCAACCATAACCATAACCATAACCCCAACCATAACCATAACCATAACCCCAACCATAACCCCAACCATAACCCCAACCATAACCTCAACCATAACCCAAACCATAACCCCTAACCCAAAACAATATCCCTAACCCAAACCATAACCCCTTACAATAACCCTAACCCAAACCATAACCCCAACCATAACCATAACCCAAACTATAACCATAACCATAACCCAAACCATAACACCCAACCCCCAACAATAACCCTAACCCAAACCATAATCCCATCCATAACCATAACCCCAACAATAACCATAACCCAAACCATAACCCCTAAATCCTAAAAATAACGCTAACCCAAACCATAACCCCAACCATAACCCCAACCATAACCTTAACCATAACTGTAAACCAAACCATAACGCCTAAACCCTAACAATAACCCTAACACAAACTATTACCCAAACCCCTAACAATAACCCTAACCCAAACCATAATCCCATCCATAACAGTAACCCCAACAATAACCATAACCCAAACCATAACCCCTAACCCCTAAAAATAACGCTAACCCAAACCATAACCCCAACCATAACCTTAACCATAACCGTAAACCAAACCATAACCCCTAAACCCTAACAATAACCCTAACTCAAACTATTACCCCAACCCCTAACAATAACCCTAACCCAAACCATTATCCCATCCATAACCATAACCCCAACAATAACCATAACCCAAACCATAACCCTCAACCCCTAAAAATAACACTAACCCAAACCATAACCCCAACCATAACCTTAACAATAACCATAAACCAAACCATAACCCCTAAACCCTAACAATAACCCTAACACAAACTATTACCCCAACGCCTAACAATAACCCTAACCCAAACCATAACCCCAACGCCAAACAATAACCTTAACCCAAACCATAACCCCAACCCCTAACAATAAACCTAACCTAAACCATAACCCTAACCATAATCCCAACCTTAACCCAAACCATAACCCCAACCCCGAACAATAAACCTAACCTAAACCATAACCCTAACCATAACCCCAACCATAACCATAAACCAAACCATCACCATAACCCAAACCATCACCATAACCCCTAACAATAACCCTAACCCTAACCCAAACCATAACCCCAACCCCTAACAATAACTCTAACCCAAACCATAACCATAACAGTAACCATAACCCAAACCATAACCCCTAACAATAACCCTAACCCAAACCATAACCCCAACCACAAACAATAACCTAACCCAACCCATAACAATAACCATAACCCAAAACATAACCCCTAGCAATAACCCTAACCCAAACCATAACCCCAACCCCTAACAATAACCCTAACCCAAACCATAACCCCAACCCCTAACAATAACCCTAACCCGAACAATAACCCCAACCATAACCAAAACCCAAACCATAACCCCTTATCCCTTACAATATTCCTAACCCAAACCACAACCCCAACCCCTAACAATAACCCTAACCTAAACCATAACCCCAACCATAACCAGATTCCTGACCATCAACATAACCCCAACCAAAACCATATTCCCAACCATAGCCATAACCCCAACCCCAACCCTAACCATAACCCTAACCATAACCCTAACCATAACCCTAACCATAACCCCAACCATAACTCCAACCATAACCCCAACCATAACCCCAACCATAACCCCAACCATAACCCCAACCATAACCCAAACCATAACCCCAACCCCTAACAATAACCCTAACCCAAACCATAACCCCAACCATAAACAAAACCCAAACCATAACCCCTAATCCCTTAAAATAACCCTAACCCAAACCATAACCCCAACCCCTAACAATAACCCTAACCTAAACCATAACCCCAACCATAACCCAAACCATAACCCCTAACTTCTAACAATAACCCTAACCAAAACCCCTAACAAAAACCCTAACCCAAACCATAATCCCATCCATAGCCATAACCCCAACCATAACCATTACCCAAACCATAACCCCAAACCCCTAACAATAACCCTAACCCAAACCATAACCCGAACCCAAACCATAACCCAAACCATAACCCAAACCATAACCCAAACCATAACCCAAACCATAACCCAAACCATAACCCTTACCCAAACCCAAACCATAACCATAACCCTAACCCAAACCATAACCCTAACCCAAACCATAACCCCAACCATAACCAGATTCCCAACCATAACCATAACCCCAACCAAAACCATATTCCCAACCATAGTCATAACCCCAACCATAACCCCAACCATAACCCCAAACATAACCCCAACCATAACCCCAACCATAACCATAACCCTAACCATAACCCCAACCATAACCAGATTCCCAACCATAACCATAACCCCAACCAAAACCATATTCCCAACCATAGCCATAACCGCAACCATAACCCCAACCATAACCCCAACCATAACCCCAACCATAACCATAACCCTAACCATAACCCCAACCATAACCCCAACAATAACCATAACCCAAACCATAACCCCTAACCCCTAAAAATAACACTAACCCAAACCATAACCCCAACCATAACCTTAACAATAACCATAAACCAAACCATAACCCCTAAACCCTAACAATAACCCTAACACAAACTATTACCCCAACGCCTAACAATAACCCTAACCCAAACCATAACCCCAACGCCAAACAATAACCTTAACCCAAACCTTAACCCCAACCCCTAACAATAAACCTAACCTAAACCATAACCCTAACCATAACCCCAACCTTAACCCAAACCATAACCCCAACCCCGAACAATAAACCTAACCTAAACCATAACCCTAACCATAACCCCAACCATAACCATAAACCAAACCATCACCATAACCCAAACCATCACCATAACCCAAACCATCACCATAACCCCTAACAATAACCCTAACCCTAACCCAAACCATAACCCCAACCCCTAACAATAACTCTAACCCAAACCATAACCATAACATTAACCATAACCCAAACCATAACCCTACAAAAACCCTAACCCAAACCATAACCCCAACCACAAACAATAACCTAACCCAACCCATAACCATAACCATAACCCAAAACATAACCCCTAGCAATAACCCTAACCCAAACCATAACCCCAACCCCTAACAATAACCCTAACCCAAACCATAACCCCAACCCCTAACAATAACCCTAACCCGAACCATAACCCCAACCATAACCAAAACCCAAACCATAACCCCTTATCCCTTACAATATTCCTAACCCAAACCACAACCCCAACCCCTAACAATAACCCTAACCTAAACCATAACCCCAACCATAACCAGATTCCCGACCATAAACATAACCCCAACCAAAACCATATTCCCAACCATAGCCATAACCCCAACCATAACCCCAACCCTAACCATAACCCTAACCATAACCCCAACCATAACTCCAACCATAACCCCAACCATAACCCCAACCATAACCCCAACCATAACCCAAACCATAACCCCAACCCCTAACAATAACCCTAACCCAAACCATAACCCCTAACCCAAAACAATATCCCTAACCCAAACCATAACCCCTTACAATAACCCTAACCCAAACCATAACCCCAACCATAACCATAACCCAAACCATAACCATAACCCAAACCATAACCCCAACAATAACCATAACCCAAACCATAACCCCTAAATCCTAAAAATAACGCTAACCCAAACCATAACCCCAACCATAACCCCAACCATAACCTTAACCATAACCCAAACCATAACCCTACAAAAACCCTAACCCAAACCATAACCCCAACCACAAACAATAACCTAACCCAACCCATAACCATAACCATAACCCAAAACATAACCCCTAGCAATAACCCTAACCCAAACCATAACCCCAACCCCTAACAATAACCCTAACCCAAACCATAACCCCAACCCCTAACAATAACCCTAACCCGAACCATAACCCCAACCATAACCAAAACCCAAACCATAACCCCTTATCCCTTACAATATTACTAACCCAAACCACAACCCCAACCCCTAACAATAACCCTAACCTAAACCATAACCCCAACCATAACCAGATTCCCGACCATAAACATAACCCCAACCAAAACCATATTCCCAACCATAGCCATAACCCCAACCATAACCCCAACCCTAACCATAACCCTAACCATAACCCCAACCATAACTCCAACCATAACCCCAACCATAACCCCAACCATAACCCCAACCATAACCCAAACCATAACCCCAACCCCTAACAATAACCCTAACCCAAACCATAACCCCTAACCCAAAACAATAACCCTAACCCAAACCATAACCCCAACCATAACCATAACCCAAACCATAACCATAACCCAAACCATAACACCCAACCCCCAACAATAACCCTAACCCAAACCATAATCCCATCCATAACCATAACCCCAACAATAACCATAACCCAAACCATAACCATAACCCCAACAATAACCATAACCCAAACCATAACCCCTAAATCCTAAAAATAACGCTAACCCAAACCATAACCCCAACCATAACCCCAACCATAACCTTAACCATAACCGTAAACCAAACCATAACGCCTAAACCCTAACAATAACCCTAACACAAACTATTACCCCAACCCCTAAAAATAACCCTAACCCAAACCATAATCCCATCCATAACAGTAACCCCAACAATAACCATAACCCAAACCATAACCCCTAACCCCTAAAAATAACGCTAACCCTAACCATAACACCAACCATAACCTTAACCATAACCGTAAACCAAACCATAACCCCTAAACCCTAACAATAACCCTAACACAAACTATTACCCCAACCCCTAACAATAACCCTAACCCAAACCATTATCCCATCCATAACCATAACCCCAACAATAACCATAACCCAAACCATAACCCCTAACCCCTAAAAATAACACTAACCCAAACCATAACCCCAACCATAACCTTAACAATAACCATAAACCAAACCATAACCCCTAAACCCTAACAATAACCCTAACACAAACTATTACCCCAACGCCTAACAATAACCCTAACCCAAACCATAACCCCAACGCCAAACAATAACCTTAACCCAAACCATTACCCCAACCCCTAACAATAAACCCAACCTAAACCATAACCCTAACCATAACCCCAACCTTAACCCAAACCATAACCCCAACCATAACCTTAACAATAACCATAAACCAAACCATAACCCCTAAACCCTAACAATAACCCTAACACAAACTATTACCCCAACGCCTAACAATAACCCTAACCCAAACCATAACCCCAACGCCAAACAATAACCTTAACCCAAACCATAACCCCAACCCCTAACAATAAACCTAACCTAAACCATAACCCTAACCATAACCCCAACCTTAACCCAAACCATAACCCCAACCCCGAACAATAAACCTAACCTAAACCATAACCCTAACCATAACCCCAACCATAACCAGATTCCCAACCATAACCATAACCCCAACCAAAACCATATTCCCAACCATAGCCATAACTCCAACCATATCCCCAACCATAACCATAACCCTAACCGATAACCCCAACCATAACCCCAACCATAATCTTAACCATAAACCAAACCATAACCCCTTATCCCTTACAATAACCCTAACCCAAACCATAACCCCTTATCCCTTACAATAACCCTAACCCAAACCATAACCCCAACCCCTAACAATAACCCTAACCTAAACCATAACCCCAACCATAACCCCAACCATAACCTTAACCATAACCCAAACCATAACCCTACAAAAACCCTAACCCAAACCATAACCCCAACCACAAACAATAACCTAACCCAACCCATAACCATAACCATAACCCAAAACATAACCCCTAGCAATAACCCTAACCCAAACCATAACCCCAACCCCTAACAATAACCCTAACCCAAACCATAACCCCAACCCCTAACAATAACCCTAACCCGAACCATAACCCCAACCATAACCAAAACCCAAACCATAACCCCTTATCCCTTACAATATTACTAACCCAAACCACAACCCCAACCCCTAACAATAACCCTAACCTAAACCATAACCCCAACCATAACCAGATTCCCGACCATAAACATAACCCCAACCAAAACCATATTCCCAACCATAGCCATAACCCCAACCATAACCCCAACCCTAACCATAACCCTAACCATAACCCCAACCATAACTCCAACCATAACCCCAACCATAACCCCAACCATAACCCCAACCATAACCCCAACCATAACCCAAACCATAACCCCAACCCCTAACAATAACCCTAACCCAAACCATAACCCCTAACCCAAAACAATAACCCTAACCCAAACCATAACCCCAACCATAACCATAACCCAAACCATAACCATAACCCAAACCATAACACCCAACCCCCAACAATAACCCTAACCCAAACCATAATCCCATCCATAACCATAACCCCAACAATAACCATAACCCAAACCATAACCATAACCCCAACAATAACCATAACCCAAACCATAACCCCTAAATCCTAAAAATAACGCTAACCCAAACCATAACCCCAACCATAACCCCAACCATAACCTTAACCATAACCGTACACAAACCATAACGCCTAAACCCTAACAATAACCCTAACACAAACTATTACCCCAACCCCTAACAATAACCCTAACCCAAACCATAATCCCATCCATAACAGTAACCCCAACAATAACCATAACCCAAACCATAACCCCTAACCCCTAAAAATAATGCTAACCCTAACCATAACACCAACCATAACCTTAACCATAACCGTAAACCAAACCATAACCCCTAAACCCTAACAATAACCCTAACACAAACTATTACCCCAACCCCTAACAATAACCCTAACCCAAACCATTATCCCATCCATAACCATAACCCCAACAATAACCATAACCCAAACCATAACCCCTAACCCCTAAAAATAACACTAACCCAAACCATAACCCCAACCATAACCTTAACAATAACCATAAACCAAACCATAACCCCTAAACCCTAACAATAACCCTAACACAAACTATTACCCCAACGCCTAACAATAACCCTAACCCAAACCATAACCCCAACGCCAAACAATAACCTTAACCCAAACCATAACCCCAACCCCTAACAATAAACCTAACCTAAACCATAACCCTAACCATAACCCCAACCTTAACCCAAACCATAACCCCAACCATAACCTTAACAATAACCATAAACCAAACCATAACCCCTAAACCCTAACAATAACCCTAACACAAACTATTACCCCAACGCCTAACAATAACCCTAACCCAAACCATAACCCCAACGCCAAACAATAACCTTAACCCAAACCATAACCCCAACCCCTAACAATAAACCTAACCTAAACCATAACCCTAACCATAACCCCAACCTTAACCCAAACCATAACCCCAACCCCGAACAAACGAACCTAAACTAAACCATAACCCTAACCATAAACCCAACCATAACCATAAACCAAACCATCACCATAACCCCTAACAATAACCCTAACCCTAACCCAAACCATAACCCCAACCCCTAACAATAACTCTAACCCAAACCATAACCATAACAGTAACCATAACCCAAACCATAACCCCTAACAATAACCCTAACCCAAACCATAACCCCAACCACAAACAATAACCTAACCCAACCCATAACCCCAACCACAAACAATAACCTAACCCAACCCATAACCCCAACCACAAACAATAACCTAACCCAACCCATAACCATAACCCAAAACATAACCCCTAGCAATAACCCTAACCCAAACCATAACCCCAACCCCTAACAATAACCCTAACCTAAACCATAACCCCAACCATAACCATAACCATAACCCAAAACATAACCCCTAACTCCCAACATTAACCCTAAACCAAACCATAACTCCAACCCCTAACAATAACCCTAACCCAAACCATAACCCCAACCATAACCAAAACCCAAACCATAACGCCTAATCCCTTAAGATAACCCTAACCCAAACCATAACCCCAACCCCTAACAATAACCCTAACCTAAACCATAACCCCAACCATAACCCAAACCATAACCCCTAACTTCTAACAATAACCCTAACCCAAACCCCTAACAAGAACCCTAACCCAAACCATAATCCCATCCATAGCCATAACCCCAACCATAACCATAACCCAAACCATAACCCAAACCATAACCCAAACCATAATCCAAACCATAACCCTAACCCAAACCATACCCCAACCATAACCAGATTCCCAACCATAACCATAACCCACACCAAAACCATATTCCCAACCATAGCCATAACCCCAACCATAACCCCAACCATAACCATAACCATAACCCCAACCATAACCCCAACCATAACCCCAACCATAACCCCAACCCAAACCATAACCCCTAACCCAAAACAATATCCCTAACCCAAACCATAACCCCTTACAATAACCCTAACCCAAACCATAACCCCAACCATAACCATAACCCAAACCATAACACCCAACCCCCAACAATAACCCAAACCATAATCCCATCCATAACCATAACCCCAACAATAACCATAACCCAAACCATAACCCCTAAATCCTAAAAATAACGCTAACCCAAACCATAACCCCAACCATAACCCCAACCATAACCTTACCCATAACCGTAAACCAAACCATAACGCCTAAACCCTAACAATAACCCTAACACAAACTATTACCCCAACCCCTAACAATAACCCTAACCCAAACCATAATCCCATCCATAACAGTAACCCCAACAATAACCATAACCCAAACCATAACCCCTAACCCCTAAAAATAACGCTAACCCAAACCATAACCCCAACCATAACCTTAACCATAACCGTAAACCAAAGCATAACCCCTAAACCCTAACAATAACCCTAACACAAACTATTACCCCAACCCCTAACAATAACCCTAACCCAAACCATTATCCCATCCATAACCATAACCCCAACAATAACCATAACCCAAACCATAACCCCTAACCCCTAAAAATAACACTAACCCAAACCATAACCCCAACCATAACCTTAACAATAACCATAAACCAAACCATAACCCCTAAACCCTAACAATAACCCTAACACAAACTATTACCCCAACGCCTAACAATAACCCTAACCCAAACCATAACCCCAACGCCAAACAATAACCTTAACCCAAACCATTACCCCAACCCCTAACAATAAACCCAACCTAAACCATAACCCTAACCATAACCCCAACCTTAACCCAAACCATAACCCCAACCATAACCTTAACAATAACCATAAACCAAACCATAACCCCTAAACCCTAACAATAACCCTAACACAAACTATTACCCCAACGCCTAACAATAACCCTAACCCAAACCATAACCCCAACGCCAAACAATAACCTTAACCCAAACCATAACCCCAACCCCTAACAATAAACCTAACCTAAACCATAACCCTAACCATAACCCCAACCTTAACCCAAACCATAACCCCAACCTTAACCCAAACCATAACCCCAACCCCGAACAATAAACCTAACCTAAACCATAACCCTAACCATAACCCCAACCATAACCAGATTCCCAACCATAACCATAACCCCAACCAAAACCATATTCCCAACCATAGCCATAACTCCAACCATATCCCCAACCATAACCATAACCCTAACCGATAACCCCAACCATAACCCCAACCATAATCTTAACCATAAACCAAACCATAACCCCTTATCCCTTACAATAACCCTAACCCAAACCATAACCCCTTATCCCTTACAATAACCCTAACCCAAACCATAACCCCAACCCCTAACAATAACCCTAACCTAAACCATAACCCCAACCATAACCCAAACCATAACCCCTAACCCCTAACAATAACCCTAACCCAAACCCCTAACAATAACCCTAACCCAAACCCCTAACAAGAACCCTAACCCAAACCATAACCCCTTATCCCTTACAATAACCCTAACCCAAACCATAACCCCAACCCCTAACAATAACCCTAACCTAAACCATAACCCCAACCATAACATAACCCAAACCATAACCCCTAACCCCTAACAATAACCCTAACCCAAACCCCTAACAAGAACCCTAACCCAAACCATAACCCCTTATCCCTTACAATAACCCTAACCCAAATCATAACCCCTAACCCCTAACAATAACCCTAACCCAAACCCCTAACAAGAACCCTAACCCAACCCATAATCCCATCCATAGCCATAACCCAAACCATAACCATAACCCAAACCATAACCATAACCCAAACCATAACCCCCAACCCCTAACAATAACCCTAACCCAAACCATAACCCGAACCCAAACCATAACCCAAACAATAACCCTAACCCAAACCATAACCCTAACCCAAACCATAACCCCAACCATAACCATAACCCAAACCATAACCCCCAAACCATAACCCCCAAACCATAACCTCCAACCCCTAACAATAACCCTAACCCAAACCATAACCCGAACCCAAACCATAACCCAAACCATAACCCAAACCATAACCCAAACCATAACCCAAACCATAACCCAAACCAAAACCCAAACCATAACCCAAACCATAACCCAAACCATAACCATAACCCAAACCATAACCCCTAACCCCTAACAATAACCCTAACCCAAACCCCTAACAAGAACCCTAACCCAAACCATAATCCCATCCATAGCCATAACCCCAACCATAACCCAAACCATAACCCCCAACCCCTAACAATAACCCTAACCAAAACCATAACCCGAACCCAAACCATAACCCATACAATAACCCTAACCCAAACCATAACCCCAACCATAACCATAACCCAAACCATAACCCCCAACCCCTAACAATAACCCTAACCCAAACCATAACCCTAACCCAAACCATAACCCTAACCCAAACCATAACCCTAACCCAAACCATAACCATAACCATAACCCCAACCCCTAACAATAACCCTAACCCAAACCATAACCATAACCCCTAACAATAACCCTAACCCAAACCATAACCCCAACCCCTAACAAAACCCTAACCTAAACCATAACCCCAACCATAATCATAACCCAAACCATAACCATAACCCAAAACATAACCCCTAACCCCTAACAATACCCCTTAACCAAACCATAACCCCAACCCCTAACAATAACCCTAACCCAAACCCCTAACAAGAACCCTAACCCAAACCATAACCCCTTATCCCTTACAATAACCCTAACCCAAACCATAACCCCAACCCCTAACAATAACCCTAACCTAAACCATAACCCCAACCATAACATAACCCAAACCATAACCCCTAACCCCTAACAATAACCCTAACCCAAACCCCTAACAAGAACCCTAACCCAAACCATAACCCCTTATCCCTTACAATAACCATAACCCAAACCATAACCACTAACCCCTAACAATAACCCTAACCCAAACCCCTAACAAGAACCCTAACCCAACCCATAATCCCATCCATAGCCATAACCCAAACCATAACCATAACCCAAACCATAACCCCCAACTCCTAACAATAACCCTAACCCAAACCATAACCCGAACCCAAACCATAACCCAAACAATAACCCTAACCATAACCCTAACCATAACCCCAACCATAACCATAAACCAAACCATCACCATAACCCAAACCATCACCATAACCCCTAACAATAACCCTAACCCAAACCATAACCCCAACCACAAACAATAACCCTAACCCAACCCATAACCATAACCATAACCCAAAACATAACCCTTAGCAATGACCCTAACCCAAACCATAACCCCAACCCCTAACAATAACCCTAACCCAAACCATAACCCCAACCCCTAACCCCAACCATAACCCCAACCATAACCCCAACCATAACCCCAACCATAACCCCAACACTTACCCAAACCATAACCCCTAACCCCTAACAATATCCCTAACCCAAACCATAACCCCTAACAATAACCCTAACCCAAACCATAACCCCAACCATAACCATAACCCAAACCATAACCATAACCATAACCCAAACCATAACCATAACCCAAACCATAACCATAACCCAAACCATAACCATAACCCAAACCATAACACCCAACCCCCAACAATAACCCTAACCCAAACCATAATTCCATCCATAACCATAACCCCAACCATAACCCCTAACACCTAAAAATAACGCTAACCCAAACCATAACCCCAACCATAACCTTAACCATAACCGTAAACCAAACCATAACCCCTAAACCCTAACAATAACCCTAACACAAACTATTACCCCAACGCCTAACAATAACCCTAACCCAAACCATAACCCCAACGCCAAACAATAATCTTAACCCAAACCATAACCCCAACCACTAACAATAAACCTAACCTAAACCATAACCCTAACCCCAACCATAACCATAAACCAAACCATCACCATAACCCCTAACAATAACCCGAACCCAAACCATAACCCCAACCCCTAACAATAACTCTAACCCAAACCATAACCATAACCCTAACAGTAACCATAACCCAAACCATAACCCCTAGCAATAACCCTAACCCAAACCATAACCCCAACCCCTAACAATAACCCTAACCCAAACCATAACCCAAACCATAACCCAAACCATAACCCAAACCATAACCCAAACCATAACCCAAACCATAACCCAAACCATAACCCAAACCATAACCCAAACCATAACCCAAACCATAACCCAAACCATAACCCAAACCATAACCCAAACCATAACCCAAACCATAACCCAAACCATAACCCCAACCCCTAACAATAACCCTAACCCTAACCCAAACCATAACCATAACCCAAACCATAACCCCTAACAATAACCCTAACCCAAACCATAACCCCAACCACAAACAATAACCCTAACCCAACCCATAACCATAACCATAACCCAAAACATAACCCCTAGCAATAACCCTAACCAAAACCATAACCCCAACCCCTAACAATAACGCTAACCTAAACCATAACCCAAACCAAAACCCAAACCATAACCCAAACCATAACCCCAACCCCTAACAATAACCCTAACCTAAACCATAACCATAACCCTAACCCAAACCATAACCCCAACCATAACCAGATTCCCAACCATAAACATAACCCGAACCAAAACCATATTCCCAACCATAGCCATAACCCCAACCATAACCCCAACCCTAACCATAACCCTAACCATAACCCCAACCATAACTCCAATCATAACCCAAACCATAACCCCAACCATAACCCCAACCATAACCCCAACCATAACCCAAACCATAACCCCAACCCCTAACCCAAACCATAACCCCTAACCCCTAACAATATCCCTAACCCAAACCATAACCCCTAATAATAACCCTAACCCAAACCATAAACCCCAACCCCTAACAATAACCCTAACCTAAACCATAACCCCAACCATTACCATAACCCAAATCATAACCCCTAACCCCTAACAATAACCCTAACCCAAACCATAACCCCAACCCCTAACAATAACCCTAACCTAAACCATAACCCCAACCATAACCATAACCCAAACCATAACCATAACCCAAAACATAACCCCTAACTCCTAACAATAACCCAAAACCAAACCATAACCCCAACCCCTAACAATAACCCTAACCCAAACCATAACCCCAACCATAAACAAAACCCAAACCATAACCCCAACCATAAACAAAACCCAAACCATAACCCCAACCATAACCTTAACCATAACCGTAAACCAAACCATAACCCCTTAACCCTAACAATAACCCTAACACAAACTATTACCCCAACCCCTAACAATAACCCTAACCCAAACCATAATCCCATCCATAACAGTAACCCCAACAATAACCATAACCGAAACCATAACCCCTAACCCCTAAAAATAACGCTAACCCAAACCATAACCCCAACCATAACCTTAACCATAACCGTAAACCAAATCATAACCCCTAAACCCTAACAATAATCCTAACAAAAACTATTACCCCAACCCCTAACAAAAACCCTAACCCAAACCATTATCCCATCCATAACCATAACCCCAACAATAACCATAACCCAAACCATAACCCCTAACCACTAAAAATAACGCTAACCCAAACCATAACCCCAACCATAACCTTAACCATAACCGTAAACCAAACCATAACCCCTAAACCCTAACAATAACCCTAACACAAACCATAACCCCAACCCCTAACAATAACTCTAACCCAAACCATAACCATAACCCTAACAGTAACCATAACCCAAACCATAACCCCTAACAATAACCCTAACCCAAACCATAACCCCAACCAAAAACAATAACCCTAACCCAAACCATAACCCCAACCAAAAACAATAACCCTAACCCAACCCATAACCATAACCATAACCCAAAACATAACCCCTAGCAATAACCCTAACCCAAACCATAACCCCAACCCCTAACAATAACCCTAACCCAAACCATAACCCCAACCCCTAACAATAACCCTAACCCGAACCATAACCCCAACCATAACCAAAACCCAAACCATAACCCCTTATCCCTTACAATATTCCTAACCCAAACCATAACCCCAACCCCTAACAATAACCCTAACCTAAACCATAACCCCAACCATAACCAGATTCCCAACCATAAACATAACCCAAACCATAACCATAACCCCAACCATAACCATAACCCAAACCATAACCATAACCCCAACCATAACCATAACCCAAACCATAACCCCTAACAATAACCCTAACCCAAACCATAACCCCAACCCCTAACAATAACCCTAACCTAAACCATAACCCCAACCATAACCCAAACAATAACCCCTAACAATAACCCTAACCCAAACCCCTAACAAGAACCCTAACCCAAACCATAACCCCTTATCCCTTACAATAACCCTAACCCAAACCATAACCCCAACCCCTAACAATAACCCTAACCTAAACCATAACCCCAACCATAACATAACCCAAACCATAACCCCTAACCCCTAACAATAACCCTAACCCAAACCCCTAACAAGAACCCTAACCCAAACCATAACCCCTTATCCCTTACAATAACCCTAACCCAAACCATAACCCCTAACCCCTAACAATAACCCTAACCCAAACCCCTAACAAGAACCCTAACCCAACCCATAATCCCATCCATAGCCATAACCCAAACCATAACCATAACCCAAACCATAACCATAACCCAAACCATAACCATAACCCAAACCATAACCCCCAACCCCTAACAATAACCCTAACCCAAACCATAACCCGAACCCAAACCATAACCCAAACAATAACCCTAACCCAAACCATAACCCTAACCCAAACCATAACCCCAACCATAACCATAACCCAAACCATAACCCCCAAACCATAACCCCCAAACCATAACCTCCAACCCCTAACAATAACCCTAACCCAAACCATAACCCGAACCCAAACCATAACCCAAACCATAACCCAAACCATAACCCAAACCATAACCCAAACCATAACCATAACCCAAACCATAACCCCTAACCCCTAACAATAACCCTAACCCAAACCCCTAACAATAACCCTAACCCAAACCCCTAACAAGAACCCTAACCCAAACCATAATCCCATCCATAGCCATAACCCCAACCATAACCCAAACCATAACCCCCAACCCCTAACAATAACCCTAACCAAAACCATAACCCGAACCCAAACCATAACCCAAACAATAACCCTAACCCAAACCATAACCCCAACCATAACCATAACCCAAACCATAACCCCCAACCCCTAACAATAACCCTAACCCAAACCATAACCCTAACCCAAACCATAACCCTAACCCAAACCATAACCATAACCATAACCATAACCATAACCATAACCCCAACCCCTAACAATAACCCTAACCCAAACCATAACCATAACCCCTAACAATAACCCTAACCCAAACCATAACCCCAACCCCTAACAAAACCCTAACCTAAACCATAACCCCAACCATAATCATAACCCAAACCATAACCATAACCCAAAACATAACCCCTAACCCCTAACAATACCCCTTAACCAAACCATAACCCCAACCCCTAACAATAACCCTAACCCAAACCCCTAACAAGAACCCTAACCCAAACCATAACCCCTTATCCCTTACAATAACCCTAACCCAAACCATAACCCCAACCCCTAACAATAACCCTAACCTAAACCATAACCCCAACCATAACATAACCCAAACCATAACCCCTAACCCCTAACAATAACCCTATCCCAAACCCCTAACAAGAACCCTAACCCAAACCATAACCCCTTATCCCTTACAATAACCATAACCCAAACCATAACCCCTAACCCCTAACAATAACCCTAACCCAAACCCCTAACAAGAACCCTAACCCAACCCATAATCCCATCCATAGCCATAACCCAAACCATAACCATAACCCAAACCATAACCCCCAACCCCTAACAATAACCCTAACCCAAACCATAACCCGAACCCAAACCATAACCCAAACAATAACCCTAACCATAACCCTAACCATAACCCCAACCATAACCATAAACCAAACCATCACCATAACCCAAACCATCACCATAACCCCTAACAATAACCCTAACCCAAACCATAACCTCAACCCCTAACAATAACTCTAACCCAAACCATAACCATAACCCTAACAGTAACCATAACCCAAACCATAACCCCTAACAATAACCCTAACCCAAACCATAACCCCAACCACAAACAATAACCCTAACCCAACCCATAACCATAACCATAACCCAAAACATAACCCTTAGCAATGACCCTAACCCAAACCATAACCCCAACCCCTAACAATAACCCTAACCCAAACCATAACCCCAACCCCTAACCCCAACCATAACCCCAACCATAACCCCAACCATAACCCCAACCATAACCCCAACCATAACCCCAACACTTACCCAAACCATAACCCCTAACCCCTAACAATATCCCTAACCCAAACCATAACCCCTAACAATAACCCTAACCCAAACCATAACCCCAACCATAACCATAACCCAAACCATAACCATAACCCAAACCATAACCATAACCCAAACCATAACACCCAACCCCCAACAATAACCCTAACCCAAACCATAATTCCATCCATAACCATAACCCCTAACACCTAAAAATAACGCTAACCCAAACCATAACCCCAACCATAACCTTAACCATAACCGTAAACCAAACCATAACCCCTAAACCCTAACAATAACCCTAACACAAACTATTACCCCAACGCCTAACAATAACCCTAACCTAAACCATAACCCCAACGCTAAACAATAACCTTAACCCAAACCATAACCCCAACCACTAACAATAAACCTAACCTAAACCATAACCCTAACCCCAACCATAACCATAAACCAAACCATCACCATAACCCAAACCATCACCATAACCCCTAACAATAACCCGAACCCAAACCATAACCCCAACCCCTAACAATAACTCTAACCCAAACCATAACCATAACCCTAACAGTAACCATAACCCAAACCATAACCCCTAGCAATAACCCTAACCCAAACCATAACCCCAACCCCTAACAATAATCCTAACCCAAACCATAACCCAAACCATAACCCAAACCATAACCCAAACCATAACCCAAACCATAACCCAAACCATAACCCAAACCATAACCCAAACCATAACCCAAACCATAACCCAAACCATAACCCAAACCATAACCCAAACCATAACCCAAACCATAACCCAAACCATAACCCAAACCATAACCCAAACCATAACCCAAACCATAACCCCAACCCCTAACAATAACCCTAACCCAAACCATAACCATAACCCAAACCATAACCCCTAACAATAACCCTAACCCAAACCATAACCCCAACCACAAACAATAACCCTAACCCACCCATAACCATAACCATAACCCAAAACATAACCCCTAGCAATAACCCTAACCAAAACCATAACCCCAACCCCTAACAATAACGCTAACCCAAACCATAACCCAAACCATAACCCAAACCATAACCCAAACCATAACCCCAACCCCTAACAATAACCCTAACCTAAACCACAACCATAACCCTAACCCAAACCATAACCCCAACCATAACCAGATTCCCAACCATAAACATAACCCGAACCAAAACCATATTCCCAACCATAGCCATAACCCCAACCATAACCCCAACCCTAACCATAACCCTAACCATAACCCCAACCATAACTCCAATCATAACCCAAACCATAACCCCAACCATAACCCTAACCATAACCCCAACCATAACCCAAACCATAACCCCAACCCCTAACAATAACCCTAACCCAAACCATAACCCCTAACCCCTAACAATATCCCTAACCCAAACCATAACCCCTAATAATAACCCTAACCCAAACCATAAACCCCAACCCCTAACAATAACCCTAACCTAAACCATAACCCCAACCATTACCATAACCCAAATCATAACCCCTAACCCCTAACAATAACCCTAACCCAAACCATAACCCCAACCCCTAACAATAACCCTAACCCAAAACCTAACCCAAAACCTAACCCAAAACCTAACCCAAAACCTAACCCAAAACCTAACCCAAAACCTAACCCAAAACCTAACCCAAAACCTAACCCAAAACCTAACCCAAAACCTAACCCAAACCATAACCATAACCCCAACCATAACCATAACCCAAACCATAACCCCTAACAATAACCCTAACCCAAACCATAACCCCAACCCCTAACAATAACCCTAACCTAAACCATAACCCCAACCATAACCATAACCCAAACCATAACCATAACCCAAAACATAACCCCTAACTCCTAACAATAACCCTAAACCAAACCATAACCCCAACCCCTAACAATAACCCTAACCCAAACCATAACCCCAACCATAAACAAAACCCAAACCATAACCCCAACCATAACCTTAACCATAACCGTAAACCAAACCATAACCCCTTAACCCTAACAATAACCCTAACACAAACTATTACCCCAACCCCTAACAATAACCCTAACCCAAACCATAATCCCATCCATAACAGTAACCCCAACAATAACCATAACCCAAACCATAACCCCTAACCCCTAAACATAACGCTAACCCAAACCATAACTCCAACCATAACCTTAACCATAACCGTAAACCAAATCATAACCCCTAAACCCTAACAATAACCCTAACAAAAACTATTACCCCAACCCCTAACAAAAACCCTAACCCAAACCATTATCCCATCCATAACCATAACCCCAACAATAACCATAAC
This sequence comes from Stigmatopora nigra, assembly GCF_051989575.1. Lineage (NCBI taxonomy): Eukaryota > Metazoa > Chordata > Actinopteri > Syngnathiformes > Syngnathidae > Stigmatopora > Stigmatopora nigra. The sequence continues at coordinate 3,792,951 of NW_027551603.1, forward strand.
CCAAACGATAACCCCTAACCACTAAAAATAACGCTAACCCAAACCATAACCCCAACCATAACCTTAACCATAACCTTAACCATAACCGTAAACCAAACCATAACCCCTAAACCCTAACAATAACCCTAACACAAACCATAACCCCAACCCCTAACAATAACTCTAACCCAAACCATAACCATAACCCTAACAGTAACCATAACCCAAACCATAACCCCTAACAATAACCCTAACCCAAACCATAACCCCAACCAAAAACAATAACCCTAACCCAACCCATAACCATAACCCAAAACATAACCCCTAGCAATAACCCTAACCCAAACCATAACCCCAACCCCTAACAATAACCCTAACCCAAACCATAACCCCAACCCCTAACAATAACCCTAACCCAAACCATAACCCCAACCATAACCAAAACCCAAACCATAACCCCTTATCCCTTACAATATTCCTAACCCAAACCATAACCCCAACCCCTAACAATAACCCTAACCTAAACCATAACCCCAACCATAACCAGATTCCCAACCATAAACATAACCCAAACCATAACCATAACCCCAACCATAACCATAACCGTAACCATAACCATAACCCCAACCATAACCATAACCCAAACCATAACCCCTAGCAATAACCCTAACCAAAACCATAACCCCAACCCCTAACAATAACGCTAACCCAAACCATAACCCAAACCATAACCCAAACCATAACCCAAACCATAACCCCAACCCCTAACAATAACCCTAACCTAAACCATAACCATAACCCTAACCCAAACCATAACCCCAACCATAACCAGATTCCCAACCATAAACATAACCCGAACCAAAACCATATTCCCAACCATAGCCATAACCCCAACCATAACCCCAACCCTAACCATAACCCTAACCATAACCCCAACCATAACTCCAATCATAACCCAAACCATAACCCCAACCATAACCCCAACCATAACCCCAACCATAACCCAAACCATAACCCCAACCCCTAACAATAACCCTAACCCAAACCATAACCCCTAACCCCTAACAATATCCCTAACCCAAACCATAACCCCTAATAATAACCCTAACCCAAACCATAAACCCCAACCCCTAACAATAACCCTAACCTAAACCATAACCCCAACCATTACCATAACCCCAACCATTACCATAACCCAAATCATAACCCCTAACCCCTAACAATAACCCTAACCCAAACCATAACCCCAACCCCTAACAATAACCCTAACCCAAAACCTAACCCAAAACCTAACCCAAAACCTAACCCAAAACCTAACCCAAAACCTAACCCAAAACCTAACCCAAAACCTAACCCAAAACCTAACCCAAACCATAACCATAACCCCAACCATAACCATAACCCAAACCATAACCCCTAACAATAACCCTAACCCAAACCATAACCCCAACCCCTAACAATAACCCTAACCTAAATCATAACCCCAACCATAACCATAACCCAAACCATAACCATAACCCAAAACATAACCCCTAACTCCTAACAATAACCCTAAACCAAACCATAACCCCAACCCCTAACAATAACCCTAACCCAAACCATAACCCCAACCATAAACAAAACCCAAACCATAACCCCAACCATAAACAAAACCCAAACCATAACCCCAACCATAACCTTAACCATAACCGTAAACCAAACCATAACCCCTAAACCCTAACAATAACCCTAACACAAACCATAACCCCAACCCCTAACAATAACTCTAACCCAAACCATAACCATAACCCTAACAGTAACCATAACCCAAACCATAACCCCTAACAATAACCCTAACCCAAACCATAACCCCAACCAAAAACAATAACCCTAACCCAACCCATAACCATAACCATAACCCAAAACATAACCCCTAGCAATAACCCTAACCCAAACCATAACCCCAACCCCTAACAATAACCCTAACCCAAACCATAACCCCAACCCCTAACAATAACCCTAACCCGAACCATAACCCCAACCATAACCAAAACCCAAACCATAACCCCTTATCCCTTACAATATTCCTAACCCAAACCATAACCCCAACCCCTAACAATAACCCTAACCTAAACCATAACCCCAACTATAACCAGATTCCCAAACATAAACATAACCCAAACCATAACCATAACCCCAACCATAACCATAACCCAAACCATAACCATAACCCCAACCATAACCATAACCCAGACCATAACCCCTAACAATAACCCTAACCCAAACCATAACCCTAACCCAAACCATAACCCTAACCCAAACCATAACCCTAACCCAAACCATAACCCTAACCCAAACCATAACCCCAACCCCTAACAATAACCCTAACCTAAACCATAACCCCAACCATAACCATAACCCAAAACATAACCCCTAACTCCCAACATTAACCCTAAACCAAACCATAACTCCAACCCCTAACAATAACCCTAACCCAAACCATAACCCCAACCATAACCAAAACCCAAACCATAACCCCTAATCCCTTAAGATAACCCTAACCCAAACCATAACCCCAACCCCAAACAATAACCCTAACCTAAACCATAACCCCAACCATAACCCAAACCATAACCCCTAACTTCTAACAATAACCCTAACCCAAACCCCTAACAAGAACCCTAACCCAAACCATAATCCCATCCATAGACATAACCCCAACCATAACCATAACCCAAACCGTAACCCCAAACCCCTAACAATAACCCTAACCCAAACCATAACCCGAACCCAAACCATAACCCAAACCATAACCCAAACCATAACCCAAACCATAACCCTAACCCAAACCATAACCCAAACCATAACCCAAACCATAACCCTAACCCACACCATAACCCCAACCATAACCAGATTCCCAACCATAACCAGATTCCCAACCATAACCATAACCCCAACCAAAACCATATTCCCAACCATAGCCATAACCCCAACCATAACCCCAACCATAACCATAACCATAACCCCAACCATAACCCCAACCATAACCCCAACCATAACCCCAACCATAACCTCAACCATAACCCAAACCATAACCCCTAACCCAAAACAATATCCCTAACCCAAACCATAACCCCTTACAATAACCCTAACCCAAACCATAACCCCAACCATAACCATAACCCAAACTATAACCATAACCATAACCCAAACCATAACACCCAACCCCCAACAATAACCCTAACCCAAACCATAATCCCATCCATACCCATAACCCCAACAATAACCATAACCCAAACCATAACCCCTAAATCCTAAAAATAACGCTAACCCAAACCATAACCCCAACCATAACCCCAACCATAACCTTAACCATAACCGTAAACCAAACCATAACGCCTAAACCCTAACAATAACCCTAACACAAACTATTACCCAAACCCCTAACAATAACCCTAACCCAAACCATAATCCCATCCATAACAGTAACCCCAACAATAACCATAACCCAAACCATAACCCCTAACCCCTAAAAATAACGCTAACCCAAACCATAACCCCAACCATAACCTTAACCATAACCGTAAACCAAAGCATAACCCCTAAACCCTAACAATAACCCTAACACAAACTATTACCCCAACCCCTAACAATAACCCTAACCCAAACCATTATCCCATCCATAACCATAACCCCAACAATAACCATAACCCAAACCATAACCCCTAACCCCTAAAAATAACACTAACCCAAACCATAACCCCAACCATAACCTTAACAATAACCATAAACCAAACCATAACCCCTAAACCCTAACAATAACCCTAACACAAACTATTACCCCAACGCCTAACAATAACCCTAACCCAAACCATAACCCCAACCCCTAACAATAAACCCAACCTAAACCATAACCCTAACCATAACCCCAACCTTAACCCAAACCATAACCCCAACCCCGAACAATAAACCTAACCTAACCTAAACCATAACCCTAACCATAACCCCAACCATAACCAGATTCCCAACCATAACCATAACCCCAACCAAAACCATATTCCCAACCATAGCCATAACTCCAACCATATCCCCAACCATAACCATAACCCTAACCGATAACCCCAACCATAACCCCAACCATAATCTTAACCATAAACCAAACCATAACCCCTTATCCCTTACAATAACCCTAACCCAAACCATAACCCCTTATCCCTTACAATAACCCTAACCCAAACCATAACCCCAACCCCTAACAATAACCCTAACCTAAACCATAACCCCAACCATAACCCAAACCATAACCCCTAACAATAACCCTAACCCAAACCCCTAACAAGAACCCTAACCCAAACCATAACCCCTTATCCCTTACAATAACCCTAACCCAAACCATAACCCCAACCCCTAACAATAACCCTAACCTAAACCATAACCCCAACCATAACATAACCCAAACCATAACCCCTAACCCCTAACAATAACCCTAACCCAAACCCCTAACAAGAACCCTAACCCAAACCATAACCCCTTATCCCTTACAATAACCCTAACCCAAACCATAACCCCTAACCCCTAACAATAACCCTAACCCAAACCCCTAACAAGAACCCTAACCCAACCCATAATCCCATCCATAGCCATAACCCAAACCATAACCATAACCCAAACCATAACCATAACCCAAACCATAACCATAACCCAAACCATAACCCCCAACCCCTAACAATAACCCTAACCCAAACCATAACCCGAACCCAAACCATAACCCAATCAATAACCCTAACCCAAACCATAACCCTAACCCAAACCATAACCCCAACCATAACCATAACCCAAACCATAACCCCCAAACCATAACCCCCAAACCATAACCTCCAACCCCTAACAATAACCCTAACCCAAACCATAACCCCCAAACCATAACCTCCAACCCCTAACAATAACCCTAACCCAAACCATAACCCGAACCCAAACCATAACCCAAACCATAACCCAAACCATAACCCAAACCATAACCCAAACCATAACCATAACCCAAACCATAACCCCTAACCCCTAACAATAACCCTAACCCAAACCCCTAACAAGAACCCTAACCCAAACCATAATCCCATCCATAGCCATAACCCCAACCATAACCCAAACCATAACCCCCAACCCCTAACAATAACCCTAACCAAAACCATAACCCGAACCCAAACCATAACCCAAACAATAACCCTAACCCAAACCATAACCCCAACCATAACCATAACCCAAACCATAACCCCCAACCCCTAACAATAACCCTAACCCAAACCATAACCCTAACCCAAACCATAACCCTAACCCAAACCATAACCATAACCATAACCCCAACCCCTAACAATAACCCTAACCCAAACCATAACCATAACCCCTAACAATAACCCTAACCCAAACCATAACCCCAACCCCTAACAAAACCCTAACCTAAACCATAACCCCAACCATAATCATAACCCAAACCATAACCATAACCCAAAACATAACCCCTAACCCCTAACAATACCCCTTAACCAAACCATAACCCCAACCCCTAACAATAACCCTAACCCAAACCCCTAACAAGAACCCTAACCCAAACCATAACCCCTTATCCCTTACAATAACCCTAACCCAAACCATAACCCCAACCCCTAACAATAACCCTAACCTAAACCATAACCCCAACCATAACATAACCCAAACCATAACCCCTAACCCCTAACAATAACCCTAACCCAAACCCCTAACAAGAACCCTAACCCAAACCATAACCCCTTATCCCTTACAATAACCATAACCCAAACCATAACCCCTAACCCCTAACAATAACCCTAACCCAAACCCCTAACAAGAACCCTAACCCAACCCATAATCCCATCCATAGCCATAACCCAAACCATAACCATAACCCAAACCATAACCCCCAACCCCTAACAATAACCCTAACCCAAACCATAACCCGAACCCAAACCATAACCCAAACAATAACCCTAACCATAACCCTAACCATAACCCCAACCATAACCATAAACCAAACCATCACCATAACCCAAACCATCACCATAACCCCTAACAATAACCCTAACCCAAACCATAACCTCAACCCCTAACAATAACTCTAACCCAAACCATAACCATAACCCTAACAGTAACCATAACCCAAACCATAACCCCTAACAATAACCCTAACCCAAACCATAACCCCAACCACAAACAATAACCCTAACCCAACCCATAACCATAACCATAACCCAAAACATAACCCTTAGCAATGACCCTAACCCAAACCATAACCCCAACCCCTAACAATAACCCTAACCCAAACCATAACCCCAACCCCTAACCCCAACCATAACCCCAACCATAACCCCAACCATAACCCCAACCATAACCCCAACCATAACCCCAACCATAACCCCAACACTTACCCAAACCATAACCCCTAACCCCTAACAATATCCCTAACCCAAACCATAACCCCTAACAATAACCCTAACCCAAACCATAACCCCAACCATAACCATAACCCAAACCATAACCATAACCCAAACCATAACCATAACCCAAACCATAACACCCAACCCCCAACAATAACCCTAACCCAAACCATAATTCCATCCATAACCATAACCCCTAACACCTAAAAATAACGCTAACCCAAACCATAACCCCAACCATAACCTTAACCATAACCGTAAACCAAACCATAACCCCTAAACCCTAACAATAACCCTAACACAAACTATTACCCCAACGCCTAACAATAACCCTAACCCAAACCATAACCCCAACGCTAAACAATAACCTTAACCCAAACCATAACCCCAACCACTAACAATAAACCTAACCTAAACCATAACCCTAACCCCAACCATAACCATAAACCAAACCATCACCATAACCCAAACCATCACCATAACCCCTAACAATAACCCGAACCCAAACCATAACCCCAACCCCTAACAATAACTCTAACCCAAACCATAACCATAACCCTAACAGTAACCATAACCCAAACCATAACCCCTAGCAATAACCCTAACCCAAACCATAACCCCAACCCCTAACAATAATCCTAACCCAAACCATAACCCAAACCATAACCCAAACCATAACCCAAACCATAACCCAAACCATAACCCAAACCATAACCCAAACCATAACCCAAACCATAACCCAAACCATAACCCAAACCATAACCCAAACCATAACCCAAACCATAACCCAAACCATAACCCAAACCATAACCCAAACCATAACCCAAACCATAACCCAAACCATAACCCAAACCATAACCCAAACCATAACCCCAACCCCTAACAATAACCCTAACCCAAACCATAACCATAACCCAAACCATAACCCCTAACAATAACCCTAACCCAAACCATAACCCCAACCACAAACAATAACCCTAACCCACCCATAACCATAACCATAACCCAAAACATAACCCCTAGCAATAACCCTAACCAAAACCATAACCCCAACCCCTAACAATAACGCTAACCCAAACCATAACCCAAACCATAACCCAAACCATAACCCCAACCCCTAACAATAACCCTAACCTAAACCATAACCATAACCCTAACCCAAACCATAACCCCAACCATAACCAGATTCCCAACCATAAACATAACCCGAACCAAAACCATATTCCCAACCATAGCCATAACCCCAACCATAACCCCAACCCTAACCATAACCCTAACCATAACCCCAACCATAACTCCAATCATAACCCAAACCATAACCCCAACCATAACCCTAACCATAACCCCAACCATAACCCAAACCATAACCCCAACCCCTAACAATAACCCTAACCCAAACCATAACCCCTAACCCCTAACAATATCCCTAACCCAAACCATAACCCCTAATAATAACCCTAACCCAAACCATAAACCCCAACCCCTAACAATAACCCTAACCTAAACCATAACCCCAACCATTACCATAACCCAAATCATAACCCCTAACCCCTAACAATAACCCTAACCCAAACCATAACCCCAACCCCTAACAATAACCCTAACCCAAAACCTAACCCAAAACCTAACCCAAAACCTAACCCAAAACCTAACCCAAAACCTAACCCAAAACCTAACCCAAAACCTAACCCAAAACCTAACCCAAAACCTAACCCAAAACCTAACCCAAAACCTAACCCAAAACCTAACCCAAACCATAACCATAACCCCAACCATAACCATAACCCAAACCATAACCCCTAACAATAACCCTAACCCAAACCATAACCCCAACCCCTAACAATAACCTTAACCTAAACCATAACCCCAACCATAACCATAACCCAAACCATAACCATAACCCAAAACATAACCCCTAACTCCTAACAATAACCCTAAACCAAACCATAACCCCAACCCCTAACAATAACCCTAACCCAAACCATAACCCCAACCATAAACAAAACCCAAACCATAACCCCAACCATAACCTTAACCATAACCGTAAACCAAACCATAACCCCTTAACCCTAACAATAACCCTAACACAAACTATTACCCCAACCCCTAACAATAACCCTAACCCAAACCATAATCCCATCCATAACAGTAACCCCAACAATAACCATAACCCAAACCATAACCCCTAACCCCTAAACATAACGCTAACCCAAACCATAACTCCAACCATAACCTTAACCATAACCGTAAACCAAATCATAACCCCTAAACCCTAACAATAACCCTAACAAAAACTATTACCCCAACCCCTAACAAAAACCCTAACCCAAACCATTATCCCATCCATAACCATAACCCCAACAATAACCATAACCCAAACGATAACCCCTAACCACTAAAAATAACGCTAACCCAAACCATAACCCCAACCATAACCTTAACCATAACCTTAACCATAACCGTAAACCAAACCATAACCCCTAAACCCTAACAATAACCCTAACACAAACCATAACCCCAACCCCTAACAATAACTCTAACCCAAACCATAACCATAACCCTAACAGTAACCATAACCCAAACCATAACCCCTAACAATAACCCTAACCCAAACCATAACCCCAACCAAAAACAATAACCCTAACCCAACCCATAACCATAACCCAAAACATAACCCCTAGCAATAACCCTAACCCAAACCATAACCCCAACCCCTAACAATAACCCTAACCCAAACCATAACCCCAACCCCTAACAATAACCCTAACCCAAACCATAACCCCAACCATAACCAAAACCCAAACCATAACCCCTTATCCCTTACAATATTCCTAACCCAAACCATAACCCCAACCCCTAACAATAACCCTAACCTAAACCATAACCCCAACCATAACCAGATTCCCAACCATAAACATAACCCAAACCATAACCATAACCCCAACCATAACCATAACCGTAACCATAACCATAACCCCAACCATAACCATAACCCAAACCATAACCCCTAGCAATAACCCTAACCAAAACCATAACCCCAACCCCTAACAATAACGCTAACCCAAACCATAACCCAAACCATAACCCAAACCATAACCCAAACCATAACCCCAACCCCTAACAATAACCCTAACCTAAACCATAACCATAACCCTAACCCAAACCATAACCCCAACCATAACCAGATTCCCAACCATAAACATAACCCGAACCAAAACCATATTCCCAACCATAGCCATAACCCCAACCATAACCCCAACCCTAACCATAACCCTAACCATAACCCCAACCATAACTCCAATCATAACCCAAACCATAACCCCAACCATAACCCCAACCATAACCCCAACCATAACCCAAACCATAACCCCAACCCCTAACAATAACCCTAACCCAAACCATAACCCCTAACCCCTAACAATATCCCTAACCCAAACCATAACCCCTAATAATAACCCTAACCCAAACCATAAACCCCAACCCCTAACAATAACCCTAACCTAAACCATAACCCCAACCATTACCATAACCCCAACCATTACCATAACCCAAATCATAACCCCTAACCCCTAACAATAACCCTAACCCAAACCATAACCCCAACCCCTAACAATAACCCTAACCCAAAACCTAACCCAAAACCTAACCCAAAACCTAACCCAAAACCTAACCCAAAACCTAACCCAAAACCTAACCCAAAACCTAACCCAAACCATAACCATAACCCCAACCATAACCATAACCCAAACCATAACCCCTAACAATAACCCTAACCCAAACCATAACCCCAACCCCTAACAATAACCCTAACCTAAACCATAACCCCAACCATAACCATAACCCAAACCATAACCATAACCCAAAACATAACCCCTAACTCCTAACAATAACCCTAAACCAAACCATAACCCCAACCCCTAACAATAACCCTAACCCAAACCATAACCCCAACCATAAACAAAACCCAAACCATAACCCCAACCATAAACAAAACCCAAACCATAACCCCAACCATAACCTTAACCATAACCGTAAACCAAACCATAACCCCTAAACCCTAACAATAACCCTAACACAAACCATAACCCCAACCCCTAACAATAACTCTAACCCAAACCATAACCATAACCCTAACAGTAACCATAACCCAAACCATAACCCCTAACAATAACCCTAACCCAAACCATAACCCCAACCAAAAACAATAACCCTAACCCAACCCATAACCATAACCATAACCCAAAACATAACCCCTAGCAATAACCCTAACCCAAACCATAACCCCAACCCCTAACAATAACCCTAACCCAAACCATAACCCCAACCCCTAACAATAACCCTAACCCGAACCATAACCCCAACCATAACCAAAACCCAAACCATAACCCCTTATCCCTTACAATATTCCTAACCCAAACCATAACCCCAACCCCTAACAATAACCCTAACCTAAACCATAACCCCAACCATAACCAGATTCCCAACCATAAACATAACCCAAACCATAACCATAACCCCAACCATAACCATAACCCAAACCATAACCATAACCCCAACCATAACCATAACCCAGACCATAACCCCTAACAATAACCCTAACCCAAACCATAACCCTAACCCAAACCATAACCCTAACCCAAACCATAACCCTAACCCAAACCATAACCCCAACCCCTAACAATAACCCTAACCTAAACCATAACCCCAACCATAACCATAACCATAACCCAAAACATAACCCCTAACTCCCAACATTAACCCTAAACCAAACCATAACTCCAACCCCTAACAATAACCCTAACCCAAACCATAACCCCAACCATAACCAAAACCCAAACCATAACCCCTAATCCCTTAAGATAACCCTAACCCAAACCATAACCCCAACCCCAAACAATAACCCTAACCTAAACCATAACCCCAACCATAACCCAAACCATAACCCCTAACTTCTAACAATAACCCTAACCCAAACCCCTAACAAGAACCCTAACCCAAACCATAATCCCATCCATAGACATAACCCCAACCATAACCATAACCCAAACCGTAACCCCAAACCCCTAACAATAACCCTAACCCAAACCATAACCCGAACCCAAACCATAACCCAAACCATAACCCAAACCATAACCCAAACCATAACCCTAACCCAAACCATAACCCAAACCATAACCCAAACCATAACCCAAACCATAACCCTAACCCACACCATAACCCCAACCATAACCAGATTCCCAACCATAACCAGATTCCCAACCATAACCATAACCCCAACCAAAACCATATTCCCAACCATAGCCATAACCCCAACCATAACCCCAACCATAACCATAACCATAACCCCAACCATAACCCCAACCATAACCCCAACCATAACCCCAACCATAACCTCAACCATAACCCAAACCATAACCCCTAACCCAAAACAATATCCCTAACCCAAACCATAACCCCTTACAATAACCCTAACCCAAACCATAACCCCAACCATAACCATAACCCAAACTATAACCATAACCATAACCCAAACCATAACACCCAACCCCCAACAATAACCCTAACCCAAACCATAATCCCATCCATACCCATAACCCCAACAATAACCATAACCCAAACCATAACCCCTAAATCCTAAAAATAACGCTAACCCAAACCATAACCCCAACCATAACCCCAACCATAACCTTAACCATAACCGTAAACCAAACCATAACGCCTAAACCCTAACAATAACCCTAACACATATTATTACCCAAACCCCTAACAATAACCCTAACCCAAACCATAATCCCATCCATAACAGTAACCCCAACAATAACCATAACCCAAACCATAACCCCTAACCCCTAAAAATAACGCTAACCCAAACCATAACCCCAACCATAACCTTAACCATAACCGTAAACCAAAGCATAACCCCTAAACCCTAACAATAACCCTAACACAAACTATTACCCCAACCCCTAACAATAACCCTAACCCAAACCATTATCCCATCCATAACCATAACCCCAACAATAACCATAACCCAAACCATAACCCCTAACCCCTAAAAATAACACTAACCCAAACCATAACCCCAACCATAACCTTAACAATAACCATAAACCAAACCATAACCCCTAAACCCTAACAATAACCCTAACACAAACTATTACCCCAACGCCTAACAATAACCCTAACCCAAACCATAACCCCAACGCCAAACAATAACCTTAACCCAAACCATTACCCCAACCCCTAACAATAAACTAAACCTAAACCATAACCCTAACCATAACCCCAACCTTAACCCAAACCATAACCCCAACCCCGAACAATAAACCTAACCTAAACCATAACCCTAACCATAACCCCAACCATAACCAGATTCCCAACCATAACCATAACCCCAACCAAAACCATATTCCCAACCATAGCCATAACTCCAACCATATCCCCAACCATAACCATAACCCTAACCGATAACCCCAACCATAACCCCAACCATAATCTTAACCATAAACCAAACCATAACCCCTTATCCCTTACAATAACCCTAACCCAAACCATAACCCCTTATCCCTTACAATAACCCTAACCCAAACCATAACCCCAACCCCTAACAATAACCCTAACCTAAACCATAACCCCAACCATAACCCAAACCATAACCCCTAACAATAACCCTAACCCAAACCCCTAACAAGAACCCTAACCCAAACCATAACCCCTTATCCCTTACAATAACCCTAACCCAAACCATAACCCCAACCCCTAACAATAACCCTAACCTAAACCATAACCCCAACCATAACATAACCCAAACCATAACCCCTAACCCCTAACAATAACCCTAACCCAAACCCCTAACAAGAACCCTAACCCAAACCATAACCCCTTATCCCTTACAATAACCCTAACCCAAACCATAACCCCTAACCCCTAACAATAACCCTAACCCAAACCCCTAACAAGAACCCTAACCCAACCCATAATCCCATCCATAGCCATAACCCAAACCATAACCATAACCCAAACCATAACCATAACCCAAACCATAACCATAACCCAAACCATAACCATAACCCAAACCATAACCCCCAACCCCTAACAATAACCCTAACCCAAACCATAACCCGAACCCAAACCATAACCCAAACAATAACCCTAACCCAAACCATAACCCTAACCCAAACCATAACCCCAACCATAACCATAACCCAAACCATAACCCCCAAACCATAACCCCCAAACCATAACCTCCAACCCCTAACAATAACCCTAACCCAAACCATAACCCCCAAACCATAACCTCCAACCCCTAACAATAACCCTAACCCAAACCATAACCCGAACCCAAACCATAACCCAAACCATAACCCAAACCATAACCCAAACCATAACCCAAACCATAACCCAAACCATAACCATAACCCAAACCATAACCCATAACCCCTAACAATAACCCTAACCCAAACCATAACCTCAACCCCTAACAATAACTCTAACCCAAACCATAACCATAACCCTAACAGTAACCATAACCCAAACCATAACCCCTAACAATAACCCTAACCCAAACCATAACCCCAACCACAAACAATAACCCTAACCCAACCCATAACCATAACCATAACCCAAAACATAACCCTTAGCAATGACCCTAACCCAAACCATAACCCCAACCCCTAACAATAACCCTAACCCAAACCATAACCCCAACCCCTAACCCCAACCATAACCCCAACCATAACCCCAACCATAACCCCAACCATAACCCCAACCATAACCCCAACCATAACCCCAACACTTACCCAAACCATAACCCCTAACCCCTAACAATATCCCTAACCCAAACCATAACCCCTAACAATAACCCTAACCCAAACCATAACCCCAACCATAACCATAACCCAAACCATAACCATAACCCAAACCATAACCATAACCCAAACCATAACACCCAACCCCCAACAATAACCCTAACCCAAACCATAATTCCATCCATAACCATAACCCCTAACACCTAAAAATAACGCTAACCCAAACCATAACCCCAACCATAACCTTAACCATAACCGTAAACCAAACCATAACCCCTAAACCCTAACAATAACCCTAACACAAACTATTACCCCAACGCCTAACAATAACCCTAACCCAAACCATAACCCCAACGCTAAACAATAACCTTAACCCAAACCATAACCCCAACCACTAACAATAAACCTAACCTAAACCATAACCCTAACCCCAACCATAACCATAAACCAAACCATCACCATAACCCAAACCATCACCATAACCCCTAACAATAACCCGAACCCAAACCATAACCCCAACCCCTAACAATAACTCTAACCCAAACCATAACCATAACCCTAACAGTAACCATAACCCAAACCATAACCCCTAGCAATAACCCTAACCCAAACCATAACCCCAACCCCTAACAATAATCCTAACCCAAACCATAACCCAAACCATAACCCAAACCATAACCCAAACCATAACCCAAACCATAACCCAAACCATAACCCAAACCATAACCCAAACCATAACCCAAACCATAACCCAAACCATAACCCAAACCATAACCCAAACCATAACCCAAACCATAACCCAAACCATAACCCAAACCATAACCCAAACCATAACCCAAACCATAACCCAAACCATAACCCCAACCCCTAACAATAACCCTAACCCAAACCATAACCATAACCCAAACCATAACCCCTAACAATAACCCTAACCCAAACCATAACCCCAACCACAAACAATAACCCTAACCCACCCATAACCATAACCATAACCCAAAACATAACCCCTAGCAATAACCCTAACCAAAACCATAACCCCAACCCCTAACAATAACGCTAACCCAAACCATAACCCAAACCATAACCCAAACCATAACCCCAACCCCTAACAATAACCCTAACCTAAACCATAACCATAACCCTAACCCAAACCATAACCCCAACCATAACCAGATTCCCAACCATAAACATAACCCGAACCAAAACCATATTCCCAACCATAGCCATAACCCCAACCATAACCCCAACCCTAACCATAACCCTAACCATAACCCCAACCATAACTCCAATCATAACCCAAACCATAACCCCAACCATAACCCTAACCATAACCCCAACCATAACCCAAACCATAACCCCAACCCCTAACAATAACCCTAACCCAAACCATAACCCCTAACCCCTAACAATATCCCTAACCCAAACCATAACCCCTAATAATAACCCTAACCCAAACCATAAACCCCAACCCCTAACAATAACCCTAACCTAAACCATAACCCCAACCATTACCATAACCCAAATCATAACCCCTAACCCCTAACAATAACCCTAACCCAAACCATAACCCCAACCCCTAACAATAACCCTAACCCAAAACCTAACCCAAAACCTAACCCAAAACCTAACCCAAAACCTAACCCAAAACCTAACCCAAAACCTAACCCAAAACCTAACCCAAAACCTAACCCAAAACCTAACCCAAAACCTAACCCAAAACCTAACCCAAAACCTAACCCAAACCATAACCATAACCCCAACCATAACCATAACCCAAACCATAACCCCTAACAATAACCCTAACCCAAACCATAACCCCAACCCCTAACAATAACCTTAACCTAAACCATAACCCCAACCATAACCATAACCCAAACCATAACCATAACCCAAAACATAACCCCTAACTCCTAACAATAACCCTAAACCAAACCATAACCCCAACCCCTAACAATAACCCTAACCCAAACCATAACCCCAACCATAAACAAAACCCAAACCATAACCCCAACCATAACCTTAACCATAACCGTAAACCAAACCATAACCCCTTAACCCTAACAATAACCCTAACACAAACTATTACCCCAACCCCTAACAATAACCCTAACCCAAACCATAATCCCATCCATAACAGTAACCCCAACAATAACCATAACCCAAACCATAACCCCTAACCCCTAAACATAACGCTAACCCAAACCATAACTCCAACCATAACCTTAACCATAACCGTAAACCAAATCATAACCCCTAAACCCTAACAATAACCCTAACAAAAACTATTACCCCAACCCCTAACAAAAACCCTAACCCAAACCATTATCCCATCCATAACCATAACCCCAACAATAACCATAACCCAAACGATAACCCCTAACCACTAAAAATAACGCTAACCCAAACCATAACCCCAACCATAACCTTAACCATAACCTTAACCATAACCGTAAACCAAACCATAACCCCTAAACCCTAACAATAACCCTAACACAAACCATAACCCCAACCCCTAACAATAACTCTAACCCAAACCATAACCATAACCCTAACAGTAACCATAACCCAAACCATAACCCCTAACAATAACCCTAACCCAAACCATAACCCCAACCAAAAACAATAACCCTAACCCAACCCATAACCATAACCCAAAACATAACCCCTAGCAATAACCCTAACCCAAACCATAACCCCAACCCCTAACAATAACCCTAACCCAAACCATAACCCCAACCCCTAACAATAACCCTAACCCAAACCATAACCCCAACCATAACCAAAACCCAAACCATAACCCCTTATCCCTTACAATATTCCTAACCCAAACCATAACCCCAACCCCTAACAATAACCCTAACCTAAACCATAACCCCAACCATAACCAGATTCCCAACCATAAACATAACCCAAACCATAACCATAACCCCAACCATAACCATAACCGTAACCATAACCATAACCCCAACCATAACCATAACCCAAACCATAACCCCTAGCAATAACCCTAACCAAAACCATAACCCCAACCCCTAACAATAACGCTAACCCAAACCATAACCCAAACCATAACCCAAACCATAACCCAAACCATAACCCCAACCCCTAACAATAACCCTAACCTAAACCATAACCATAACCCTAACCCAAACCATAACCCCAACCATAACCAGATTCCCAACCATAAACATAACCCGAACCAAAACCATATTCCCAACCATAGCCATAACCCCAACCATAACCCCAACCCTAACCATAACCCTAACCATAACCCCAACCATAACTCCAATCATAACCCAAACCATAACCCCAACCATAACCCCAACCATAACCCCAACCATAACCCAAACCATAACCCCAACCCCTAACAATAACCCTAACCCAAACCATAACCCCTAACCCCTAACAATATCCCTAACCCAAACCATAACCCCTAATAATAACCCTAACCCAAACCATAAACCCCAACCCCTAACAATAACCCTAACCTAAACCATAACCCCAACCATTACCATAACCCCAACCATTACCATAACCCAAATCATAACCCCTAACCCCTAACAATAACCCTAACCCAAACCATAACCCCAACCCCTAACAATAACCCTAACCCAAAACCTAACCCAAAACCTAACCCAAAACCTAACCCAAAACCTAACCCAAAACCTAACCCAAAACCTAACCCAAAACCTAACCCAAACCATAACCATAACCCCAACCATAACCATAACCCAAACCATAACCCCTAACAATAACCCTAACCCAAACCATAACCCCAACCCCTAACAATAACCCTAACCTAAACCATAACCCCAACCATAACCATAACCCAAACCATAACCATAACCCAAAACATAACCCCTAACTCCTAACAATAACCCTAAACCAAACCATAACCCCAACCCCTAACAATAACCCTAACCCAAACCATAACCCCAACCATAAACAAAACCCAAACCATAACCCCAACCATAAACAAAACCCAAACCATAACCCCAACCATAACCTTAACCATAACCGTAAACCAAACCATAACCCCTAAACCCTAACAATAACCCTAACACAAACCATAACCCCAACCCCTAACAATAACTCTAACCCAAACCATAACCATAACCCTAACAGTAACCATAACCCAAACCATAACCCCTAACAATAACCCTAACCCAAACCATAACCCCAACCAAAAACAATAACCCTAACCCAACCCATAACCATAACCATAACCCAAAACATAACCCCTAGCAATAACCCTAACCCAAACCATAACCCCAACCCCTAACAATAACCCTAACCCAAACCATAACCCCAACCCCTAACAATAACCCTAACCCGAACCATAACCCCAACCATAACCAAAACCCAAACCATAACCCCTTATCCCTTACAATATTCCTAACCCAAACCATAACCCCAACCCCTAACAATAACCCTAACCTAAACCATAACCCCAACCATAACCAGATTCCCAACCATAAACATAACCCAAACCATAACCATAACCCCAACCATAACCATAACCCAAACCATAACCATAACCCCAACCATAACCATAACCCAGACCATAACCCCTAACAATAACCCTAACCCAAACCATAACCCTAACCCAAACCATAACCCTAACCCAAACCATAACCCTAACCCAAACCATAACCCCAACCCCTAACAATAACCCTAACCTAAACCATAACCCCAACCATAACCATAACCATAACCCAAAACATAACCCCTAACTCCCAACATTAACCCTAAACCAAACCATAACTCCAACCCCTAACAATAACCCTAACCCAAACCATAACCCCAACCATAACCAAAACCCAAACCATAACCCCTAATCCCTTAAGATAACCCTAACCCAAACCATAACCCCAACCCCAAACAATAACCCTAACCTAAACCATAACCCCAACCATAACCCAAACCATAACCCCTAACTTCTAACAATAACCCTAACCCAAACCCCTAACAAGAACCCTAACCCAAACCATAATCCCATCCATAGACATAACCCCAACCATAACCATAACCCAAACCGTAACCCCAAACCCCTAACAATAACCCTAACCCAAACCATAACCCGAACCCAAACCATAACCCAAACCATAACCCAAACCATAACCCAAACCATAACCCTAACCCAAACCATAACCCAAACCATAACCCAAACCATAACCCAAACCATAACCCTAACCCACACCATAACCCCAACCATAACCAGATTCCCAACCATAACCAGATTCCCAACCATAACCATAACCCCAACCAAAACCATATTCCCAACCATAGCCATAACCCCAACCATAACCCCAACCATAACCATAACCATAACCCCAACCATAACCCCAACCATAACCCCAACCATAACCCCAACCATAACCCCAACCATAACCTCAACCATAACCCAAACCATAACCCCTAACCCAAAACAATATCCCTAACCCAAACCATAACCCCTTACAATAACCCTAACCCAAACCATAACCCCAACCATAACCATAACCCAAACTATAACCATAACCATAACCCAAACCATAACACCCAACCCCCAACAATAACCCTAACCCAAACCATAATCCCATCCATACCCATAACCCCAACAATAACCATAACCCAAACCATAACCCCTAAATCCTAAAAATAACGCTAACCCAAACCATAACCCCAACCATAACCCCAACCATAACCTTAACCATAACCGTAAACCAAACCATAACGCCTAAACCCTAACAATAACCCTAACACATATTATTACCCAAACCCCTAACAATAACCCTAACCCAAACCATAATCCCATCCATAACAGTAACCCCAACAATAACCATAACCCAAACCATAACCCCTAACCCCTAAAAATAACGCTAACCCAAACCATAACCCCAACCATAACCTTAACCATAACCGTAAACCAAAGCATAACCCCTAAACCCTAACAATAACCCTAACACAAACTATTACCCCAACCCCTAACAATAACCCTAACCCAAACCATTATCCCATCCATAACCATAACCCCAACAATAACCATAACCCAAACCATAACCCCTAACCCCTAAAAATAACACTAACCCAAACCATAACCCCAACCATAACCTTAACAATAACCATAAACCAAACCATAACCCCTAAACCCTAACAATAACCCTAACACAAACTATTACCCCAACGCCTAACAATAACCCTAACCCAAACCATAACCCCAACGCCAAACAATAACCTTAACCCAAACCATTACCCCAACCCCTAACAATAAACTAAACCTAAACCATAACCCTAACCATAACCCCAACCTTAACCCAAACCATAACCCCAACCCCGAACAATAAACCTAACCTAAACCATAACCCTAACCATAACCCCAACCATAACCAGATTCCCAACCATAACCATAACCCCAACCAAAACCATATTCCCAACCATAGCCATAACTCCAACCATATCCCCAACCATAACCATAACCCTAACCGATAACCCCAACCATAACCCCAACCATAATCTTAACCATAAACCAAACCATAACCCCTTATCCCTTACAATAACCCTAACCCAAACCATAACCCCTTATCCCTTACAATAACCCTAACCCAAACCATAACCCCAACCCCTAACAATAACCCTAACCTAAACCATAACCCCAACCATAACCCAAACCATAACCCCTAACAATAACCCTAACCCAAACCCCTAACAAGAACCCTAACCCAAACCATAACCCCTTATCCCTTACAATAACCCTAACCCAAACCATAACCCCAACCCCTAACAATAACCCTAACCTAAACCATAACCCCAACCATAACATAACCCAAACCATAACCCCTAACCCCTAACAATAACCCTAACCCAAACCCCTAACAAGAACCCTAACCCAAACCATAACCCCTTATCCCTTACAATAACCCTAACCCAAACCATAACCCCTAACCCCTAACAATAACCCTAACCCAAACCCCTAACAAGAACCCTAACCCAACCCATAATCCCATCCATAGCCATAACCCAAACCATAACCATAACCCAAACCATAACCATAACCCAAACCATAACCATAACCCAAACCATAACCCCCAACCCCTAACAATAACCCTAACCCAAACCATAACCCGAACCCAAACCATAACCCAAACAATAACCCTAACCCAAACCATAACCCTAACCCAAACCATAACCCCAACCATAACCATAACCCAAACCATAACCCCCAAACCATAACCCCCAAACCATAACCTCCAACCCCTAACAATAACCCTAACCCAAACCATAACCCCCAAACCATAACCTCCAACCCCTAACAATAACCCTAACCCAAACCATAACCCGAACCCAAACCATAACCCAAACCATAACCCAAACCATAACCCAAACCATAACCCAAACCATAACCATAACCCAAACCATAACCCCTAACCCCTAACAATAACCCTAACCCAAACCCCTAACAAGAACCCTAACCCAAACCATAATCCCATCCATAGCCATAACCCCAACCATAACCCAAACCATAACCCCCAACCCCTAACAATAACCCTAACCAAAACCATAACCCGAACCCAAACCATAACCCAAACAATAACCCTAACCCAAACCATAACCCCAACCATAACCATAACCCAAACCATAACCCCCAACCCCTAACAATAACCCTAACCCAAACCATAACCCTAACCCAAACCATAACCCTAACCCAAACCATAACCATAACCATAACCATAACCATAACCATAACCCCAACCCCTAACAATAACCCTAACCCAAACCATAACCATAACCCCTAACAATAACCCTAACCCAAACCATAACCCCAACCCCTAACAAAACCCTAACCTAAACCATAACCCCAACCATAATCATAACCCAAACCATAACCATAACCCAAAACATAACCCCTAACCCCTAACAATACCCCTTAACCAAACCATAACCCCAACCCCTAACAATAACCCTAACCCAAACCCCTAACAAGAACCCTAACCCAAACCATAACCCCTTATCCCTTACAATAACCCTAACCCAAACCATAACCCCAACCCCTAACAATAACCCTAACCTAAACCATAACCCCAACCATAACATAACCCAAACCATAACCCCTAACCCCTAACAATAACCCTAACCCAAACCCCTAACAAGAACCCTAACCCAAACCATAACCCCTTATCCCTTACAATAACCATAACCCAAACCATAACCCCTAACCCCTAACAATAACCCTAACCCAAACCCCTAACAAGAACCCTAACCCAACCCATAATCCCATCCATAGCCATAACCCAAACCATAACCATAACCCAAACCATAACCCCCAACCCCTAACAATAACCCTAACCCAAACCATAACCCGAACCCAAACCATAACCCAAACAATAACCCTAACCATAACCCTAACCATAACCCCAACCATAACCATAAACCAAACCATCACCATAACCCAAACCATCACCATAACCCCCAACAATAACCCTAACCCAAACCATAACCTCAACCCCTAACAATAACTCTAACCCAAACCATAACCATAACCCTAACAGTAACCATAACCCAAACCATAACCCCTAACAATAACCCTAACCCAAACCATAACCCCAACCACAAACAATAACCCTAACCCAACCCATAACCATAACCATAACCCAAAACATAACCCTTAGCAATGACCCTAACCCAAACCATAACCCCAACCCCTAACAATAACCCTAACCCAAACCATAACCCCAACCCCTAACCCCAACCATAACCCCAACCATAACCCCAACCATAACCCCAACCATAACCCCAACACTTACCCAAACCATAACCCCTAACCCCTAACAATATCCCTAACCCAAACCATAACCCCTAACAATAACCCTAACCCAAACCATAACCCCAACCATAACCCCAACCATAACCCCAACACTTACCCAAACCATAACCCCTAACCCCTAACAATATCCCTAACCCAAACCATAACCCCTAACAATAACCCAAACCATAACCCCAACCATAACCATAACCCAAACCATAACCATAACCCAAACCATAACCATAACCCAAACCATAACCATAACCCAAACCATAACACCCAACCCCCAACAATAACCCTAACCCAAACCATAATTCCATCCATAACCATAACCCCAACCATAACCCCTAACACCTAAAAATAACGCTAACCCAAACCATAACCCCAACCATAACCTTAACCATAACCGTAAACCAAACCATAACCCCTAAACCCTAACAATAACCCTAACACAAACTATTACCCCAACGCCTAACAATAACCCTAACCCAAACCATAACCCCAACGCCAAACAATAACCTTAACCCAAACCATAACCCCAACCACTAACAATAAACCTAACCTAAACCATAACCCTAACCCCAACCATAACCATAAACCAAACCATCACCATAACCCAAACCATCACCATAACCCCTAACAATAACCCGAACCCAAACCATAACCCCAACCCCTAACAATAACTCTAACCCAAACCATAACCATAACCCTAACAGTAACCATAACCCAAACCATAACCCCTAGCAATAACCCTAACCCAAACCATAACCCCAACCCCTAACAATAATCCTAACCCAAACCATAACCCAAACCATAACCCAAACCATAACCCAAACCATAACCCAAACCATAACCCAAACCATAACCCAAACCATAACCCAAACCATAACCCAAACCATAACCCAAACCATAACCCAAACCATAACCCAAACCATAACCCAAACCATAACCCAAACCATAACCCAAACCATAACCCAAACCATAACCCAAACCATAACCCAAACCATAACCCAAACCATAACCCAAACCATAACCCAAACCATAACCCAAACCATAACCCAAACCATAACCCAAACCATAACCCAAACCATAACCCAAACCATAACCCAAACCATAACCCCAACCCCTAACAATAACCCTAACCCAAACCATAACCATAACCCAAACCATAACCCCTAACAATAACCCTAACCCAAACCATAACCCCAACCACAAACAATAACCCTAACCCACCCATAACCATAACCATAACCCAAAACATAACCCCTAGCAATAACCCTAACCAAAACCATAACCCCAACCCCTAACAATAACGCTAACCCAAACCATAACCCAAACCATAACCCAAACCATAACCCCAACCCCTAACAATAACCCTAACCTAAACCATAACCATAACCCTAACCCAAACCATAACCCCAACCATAACCAGATTCCCAACCATAAACATAACCCGAACCAAAACCATATTCCCAACCATAGCCATAACCCCAACCATAACCCCAACCCTAACCATAACCCTAACCATAACCCCAACCATAACTCCAATCATAACCCAAACCATAACCCCAACCATAACCCTAACCATAACCCCAACCATAACCCAAACCATAACCCCAACCCCTAACAATAACCCTAACCCAAACCATAACCCCTAACCCCTAACAATATCCCTAACCCAAACCATAACCCCTAATAATAACCCTAACCCAAACCATAAACCCCAACCCCTAACAATAACCCTAACCTAAACCATAACCCCAACCATTACCATAACCCAAATCATAACCCCTAACCCCTAACAATAACCCTAACCCAAACCATAACCCCAACCCCTAACAATAACCCTAACCCAAAACCTAACCCAAAACCTAACCCAAAACCTAACCCAAAACCTAACCCAAAACCTAACCCAAAACCTAACCCAAAACCTAACCCAAAACCTAACCCAAAACCTAACCCAAAACCTAACCCAAAACCTAACCCAAACCATAACCATAACCCCAACCATGACCATAACCCAAACCATAACCCCTAACAATAACCCTAACCCAAACCATAACCCCAACCCCTAACAATAACCCTAACCCAAACCATAACCCCAACCATAACCTTAACCATAACCGTAAACCAAAGCATAACCCCTAAACCCTAACAATAACCCTAACACAAACTATTACCCCAACCCCTAACAATAACCCTAACCCAAACCATTATCCCATCCATAACCATAACCCCAACAATAACCATAACCCAAACCATAACCCCTAACCCCTAAAAATAACACTAACCCAAACCATAACCCCAACCATAACCTTAACAATAACCATAAACCAAACCATAACCCCTAAACCCTAACAATAACCCTAACACAAACTATTACCCCAACGCCTAACAATAACCCTAACCCAAACCATAACCCCAACGCCAAACAATAACCTTAACCCAAACCATTACCCCAACCCCTAACAATAAACTAAACCTAAACCATAACCCTAACCATAACCCCAACCTTAACCCAAACCATAACCCCAACCCCGAACAATAAACCTAACCTAAACCATAACCCTAACCATAACCCCAACCATAACCAGATTCCCAACCATAACCATAACCCCAACCAAAACCATATTCCCAACCATAGCCATAACTCCAACCATATCCCCAACCATAACCATAACCCTAACCGATAACCCCAACCATAACCCCAACCATAATCTTAACCATAAACCAAACCATAACCCCTTATCCCTTACAATAACCCTAACCCAAACCATAACCCCTTATCCCTTACAATAACCCTAACCCAAACCATAACCCCAACCCCTAACAATAACCCTAACCTAAACCATAACCCCAACCATAACCCAAACCATAACCCCTAACAATAACCCTAACCCAAACCCCTAACAAGAACCCTAACCCAAACCATAACCCCTTATCCCTTACAATAACCCTAACCCAAACCATAACCCCAACCCCTAACAATAACCCTAACCTAAACCATAACCCCAACCATAACATAACCCAAACCATAACCCCTAACCCCTAACAATAACCCTAACCCAAACCCCTAACAAGAACCCTAACCCAAACCATAACCCCTTATCCCTTACAATAACCCTAACCCAAACCATAACCCCTAACCCCTAACAATAACCCTAACCCAAACCCCTAACAAGAACCCTAACCCAACCCATAATCCCATCCATAGCCATAACCCAAGCCATAACCATAACCCAAACCATAACCATAACCCAAACCATAACCATAACCCAAACCATAACCCCCAACCCCTAACAATAACCCTAACCCAAACCATAACCCGAACCCAAACCATAACCCAAACAATAACCCTAACCCAAACCATAACCCTAACCCAAACCATAACCCCAACCATAACCATAACCCAAACCATAACCCCCAAACCATTACCCCCAAACCATAACCTCCAACCCCTAACAATAACCCTAACCCAAACCATAACCCCCAAACCATAACCTCCAACCCCTAACAATAACCCTAACCCAAACCATAACCCGAACCCAAACCATAACCCAAACCATAACCCAAACCATAACCCAAACCATAACCCAAACCATAACCATAACCCAAACCATAACCCCTAACCCCTAACAATAACCCTAACCCAAACCCCTAACAAGAACCCTAACCCAAACCATAATCCCATCCATAGCCATAACCCCAACCATAACCCAAACCATAACCCCCAACCCCTAACAATAACCCTAACCAAAACCATAACCCGAACCCAAACCATAACCCAAACAATAACCCTAACCCAAACCATAACCCCAACCATAACCATAACCCAAACCATAACCCCCAACCCCTAACAATAACCCTAACCCAAACCATAACCCTAACCCAAACCATAACCCTAACCCAAACCATAACCATAACCATAACCATAACCATAACCATAACCCCAACCCCTAACAATAACCCTAACCCAAACCATAACCATAACCCCTAACAATAACCCTAACCCAAACCATAACCCCAACCCCTAACAAAACCCTAACCTAAACCATAACCCCAACCATAATCATAACCCAAACCATAACCATAACCCAAAACATAACCCCTAACCCCTAACAATACCCCTTAACCAAACCATAACCCCAACCCCTAACAATAACCCTAACCCAAACCCCTAACAAGAACCCTAACCCAAACCATAACCCCTTATCCCTTACAATAACCCTAACCCAAACCATAACCCCAACCCCTAACAATAACCCTAACCTAAACCATAACCCCAACCATAACATAACCCAAACCATAACCCCTAACCCCTAACAATAACCCTAACCCAAACCCCTAACAAGAACCCTAACCCAAACCATAACCCCTTATCCCTTACAATAACCATAACCCAAACCATAACCCCTAACCCCTAACAATAACCCTAACCCAAACCCCTAACAAGAACCCTAACCCAACCCATAATCCCATCCATAGCCATAACCCAAACCATAACCATAACCCAAACCATAACCCCCAACCCCTAACAATAACCCTAACCCAAACCATAACCCGAACCCAAACCATAACCCAAACAATAACCCTAACCATAACCCTAACCATAACCCCAACCATAACCATAAACCAAACCATCACCATAACCCAAACCATCACCATAACCCCCAACAATAACCCTAACCCAAACCATAACCTCAACCCCTAACAATAACTCTAACCCAAACCATAACCATAACCCTAACAGTAACCATAACCCAAACCATAACCCCTAACAATAACCCTAACCCAAACCATAACCCCAACCACAAACAATAACCCTAACCCAACCCATAACCATAACCATAACCCAAAACATAACCCTTAGCAATGACCCTAACCCAAACCATAACCCCAACCCCTAACAATAACCCTAACCCAAACCATAACCCCAACCCCTAACCCCAACCATAACCCCAACCATAACCCCAACCATAACCCCAACCATAACCCCAACACTTACCCAAACCATAACCCCTAACCCCTAACAATATCCCTAACCCAAACCATAACCCCTAACAATAACCCTAACCCAAACCATAACCCCAACCATAACCCCAACCATAACCCCAACACTTACCCAAACCATAACCCCTAACCCCTAACAATATCCCTAACCCAAACCATAACCCCTAACAATAACCCAAACCATAACCCCAACCATAACCATAACCCAAACCATAACCATAACCCAAACCATAACCATAACCCAAACCATAACACCCAACCCCCAACAATAACCCTAACCCAAACCATAATTCCATCCATAACCATAACCCCAACCATAACCCCTAACACCTAAAAATAACGCTAACCCAAACCATAACCCCAACCATAACCTTAACCATAACCGTAAACCAAACCATAACCCCTAAACCCTAACAATAACCCTAACACAAACTATTACCCCAACGCCTAACAATAACCCTAACCCAAACCATAACCCCAACGCCAAACAATAACCTTAACCCAAACCATAACCCCAACCACTAACAATAAACCTAACCTAAACCATAACCCTAACCCCAACCATAACCATAAACCAAACCATCACCATAACCCAAACCATCACCATAACCCCTAACAATAACCCGAACCCAAACCATAACCCCAACCCCTAACAATAACTCTAACCCAAACCATAACCATAACCCTAACAGTAACCATAACCCAAACCATAACCCCTAGCAATAACCCTAACCCAAACCATAACCCCAACCCCTAACAATAATCCTAACCCAAACCATAACCCAAACCATAACCCAAACCATAACCCAAACCATAACCCAAACCATAACCCAAACCATAACCCAAACCATAACCCAAACCATAACCCAAACCATAACCCAAACCATAACCCAAACCATAACCCAAACCATAACCCAAACCATAACCCAAACCATAACCCAAACCATAACCCAAACCATAACCCAAACCATAACCCAAACCATAACCCAAACCATAACCCAAACCATAACCCAAACCATAACCCAAACCATAACCCAAACCATAACCCAAACCATAACCCAAACCATAACCCAAACCATAACCCCAACCCCTAACAATAACCCTAACCCAAACCATAACCATAACCCAAACCATAACCCCTAACAATAACCCTAACCCAAACCATAACCCCAACCACAAACAATAACCCTAACCCACCCATAACCATAACCATAACCCAAAACATAACCCCTAGCAATAACCCTAACCAAAACCATAACCCCAACCCCTAACAATAACGCTAACCCAAACCATAACCCAAACCATAACCCAAACCATAACCCCAACCCCTAACAATAACCCTAACCTAAACCATAACCATAACCCTAACCCAAACCATAACCCCAACCATAACCAGATTCCCAACCATAAACATAACCCGAACCAAAACCATATTCCCAACCATAGCCATAACCCCAACCATAACCCCAACCCTAACCATAACCCTAACCATAACCCCAACCATAACTCCAATCATAACCCAAACCATAACCCCAACCATAACCCTAACCATAACCCCAACCATAACCCAAACCATAACCCCAACCCCTAACAATAACCCTAACCCAAACCATAACCCCTAACCCCTAACAATATCCCTAACCCAAACCATAACCCCTAATAATAACCCTAACCCAAACCATAAACCCCAACCCCTAACAATAACCCTAACCTAAACCATAACCCCAACCATTACCATAACCCAAATCATAACCCCTAACC
The DNA here is from genome assembly GCF_051989575.1 of Stigmatopora nigra. Lineage (NCBI taxonomy): Eukaryota > Metazoa > Chordata > Actinopteri > Syngnathiformes > Syngnathidae > Stigmatopora > Stigmatopora nigra. The sequence goes on from NW_027551603.1 coordinate 3,822,716, forward strand.
CCTAACAATAACCCTAACCCAAACCATAACCCCAACCCCTAACAATAACCCTAACCCAAAACCTAACCCAAAACCTAACCCAAAACCTAACCCAAAACCTAACCCAAAACCTAACCCAAAACCTAACCCAAAACCTAACCCAAAACCTAACCCAAAACCTAACCCAAAACCTAACCCAAACCATAACCATAACCCCAACCATGACCATAACCCAAACCATAACCCCTAACAATAACCCTAACCCAAACCATAACCCCAACCCCTAACAATAACCCTAACCTAAACCATAACCCCAACCATAACCATAACCCAAACCATAACCATAACCCAAAACATAACCCCTAACTCCTAACAATAACCCTAAACCAAACCATAACCCCAACCCCTAACAATAACCCTAACCCAAACCATAACCCCAACCATAAACAAAACCCAAACCATAACCCCAACCATAACCTTAACCATAACCGTAAACCAAACCATAACCCCTTAACCCTAACAATAACCCTAACACAAACTATTACCCCAACCCCTAACAATAACCCTAACCCAAACCATAATCCCATCCATAACAGTAACCCCAACAATAACCATAACCCAAACCATAACCCCTAACCCCTAAACATAACGCTAACCCAAACCATAACTCCAACCATAACCTTAACCATAACCGTAAACCAAATCATAACCCCTAAACCCTAACAATAACCCTAACAAAAACTATTACCCCAACCCCTAACAAAAACCCTAACCCAAACCATTATCCCATCCATAACCATAACCCCAACAATAACCATAACCCAAACCATAACCCCTAACCACTAAAAATAACGCTAACCCAAACCATAACCCTAACCATAACCTTAACCATAACCTTAACCATAACCGTAAACCAAACCATAACCCCTAAACCCTAACAATAACCCTAACACAAACCATAACCCCAACCCCTAACAATAACTCTAACCCAAACCATAACCATAACCCTAACAGTAACCATAACCCAAACCATAACCCCTAACAATAACCCTAACCCAAACCATAACCCCAACCAAAAACAATAACCCTAACCCAACCCATAACCATAACCATAACCCAAAACATAACCCCTAGCAATAACCCTAACCCAAACCATAACCCCAACCCCTAACAATAACCCTAACCCAAACCATAACCCCAACCCCTAACAATAACCCTAACCCAAACCATAACCCCAACCATAACCAAAACCCAAACCATAACCCCTTATCCCTTACAATATTCCTAACCCAAACCATAACCCCAACCCCTAACAATAACCCTAACCTAAACCATAACCCCAACCATAACCAGATTCCCAACCATAAACATAACCCAAACCATAACCATAACCCCAACCATAACCATAACCGTAACCATAACCATAACCCCAACCATAACCATAACCCAAACCATAACCCCTAGCAATAACCCTAACCAAAACCATAACCCCAACCCCTAACAATAACGCTAACCCAAACCATAACCCAAACCATAACCCAAACCATAACCCAAACCATAACCCAAACCATAACCCCAACCCCTAACAATAACCCTAACCTAAACCATAACCATAACCCTAACCCAAACCATAACCCCAACCATAACCAGATTCCCAACCATAAACATAACCCGAACCAAAACCATATTCCCAACCATAGCCATAACCCCAACCATAACCCCAACCCTAACCATAACCCTAACCATAACCCCAACCATAACTCCAATCATAACCCAAACCATAACCCCAACCATAACCCCAACCATAACCCAAACCATAACCCCAACCCCTAACAATAACCCTAACCCAAACCATAACCCCTAACCCCTAACAATATCCCTAACCCAAACCATAACCCCTAATAATAACCCTAACCCAAACCATAAACCCCAACCCCTAACAATAACCCTAACCTAAACCATAACCCCAACCATTACCATAACCCCAACCATTACCATAACCCAAATCATAACCCCTAACCCCTAACAATAACCCTAACCCAAACCATAAACCCCAACCCCTAACAATAACCCTAACCTAAACCATAACCCCAACCATTACCATAACCCCAACCATTACCATAACCCAAATCATAACCCCAACCCCTAACAATAACCCTAACCCAAAACCTAACCCAAAACCTAACCCAAAACCTAACCCAAAACCTAACCCAAAACCTAACCCAAAACCTAACCCAAAACCTAACCCAAAACCTAACCCAAACCATAACCATAACCCCAACCATAACCATAACCCAAACCATAACCCCTAACAATAACCCTAACCCAAACCATAACCCCAACCCCTAACAATAACCCTAACCTAAACCATAACCCCAACCATAACCATAACCCAAACCATAACCATAACCCAAACCATAACCATAACCCAAAACATAACCCCTAACTCCTAACAATAACCCTAAACCAAACCATAACCCCAACCCCTAACAATAACCCTAACCCAAACCATAACCCCAACCATAAACAAAACCCAAACCATAACCCCAACCATAACCTTAACCATAACCGTAAACCAAACCATAACCCCTTAACCCTAACAATAACCCTAACACAAACTATTACCCCAACCCCTAACAATAACCCTAACCCAAACCATAATCCCATCCATAACAGTAACCCCAACAATAACCATAACCCAAACCATAACCCCTAACCCCTAAACATAACGCTAACCCAAACCATAACTCCAACCATAACCTTAACCATAACCGTAAACCAAATCATAACCCCTAAACCCTAACAATAACCCTAACAAAAACTATTACCCCAACCCCTAACAAAAACCCTAACCCAAACCATTATCCCATCCATAACCATAACCCCAACAATAACCATAACCCAAACCATAACCCCTAACCACTAAAAATAACGCTAACCCAAACCATAACCCTAACCATAACCTTAACCATAACCTTAACCATAACCGTAAACCAAACCATAACCCCTAAACCCTAACAATAACCCTAACACAAACCATAACCCCAACCCCTAACAATAACTCTAACCCAAACCATAACCATAACCCTAACAGTAACCATAACCCAAACCATAAGCCCTAACAATAACCCTAACCCAAACCATAACCCCAACCAAAAACAATAACCCTAACCCAACCCATAACCATAACCATAACCCAAAACATAACCCCTAGCAATAACCCTAACCCAAACCATAACCCCAACCCCTAACAATAACCCTAACCCAAACCATAACCCCAACCCCTAACAATAACCCTAACCCAAACCATAACCCCAACCATAACCAAAACCCAAACCATAACCCCTTATCCCTTACAATATTCCTAACCCAAACCATAGCCCCAACCCCTAACAATAACCCTAACCTAAACCATAACCCCAACCATAACCAGATTCCCAACCATAAACATAACCCAAACCATAACCATAACCCCAACCATAACCATAACCGTAACCATAACCATAACCCCAACCATAACCATAACCCCAACCATAACCATAACCCAAACCATAACCCCTAGCAATAACCCTAACCAAAACCATAACCCCAACCCCTAACAATAACGCTAACCCAAACCATAACCCAAACCATAACCCAAACCATAACCCAAACCATAACCCAAACCATAACCCCAACCCCTAACAATAACCCTAACCTAAACCATAACCATAACCCTAACCCAAACCATAACCCCAACCATAACCAGATTCCCAACCATAAACATAACCCGAACCAAAACCATATTCCCAACCATAGCCATAACCCCAACCATAACCCCAACCCTAACCATAACCCTAACCATAACCCCAACCATAACTCCAATCATAACCCAAACCATAACCCCAACCATAACCCCAACCATAACCCAAACCATAACCCCAACCCCTAACAATAACCCTAACCCAAACCATAACCCCTAACCCCTAACAATATCCCTAACCCAAACCATAACCCCTAATAATAACCCTAACCCAAACCATAAACCCCAACCCCTAACAATAACCCTAACCTAAACCATAACCCCAACCATTACCATAACCCCAACCATTACCATAACCCAAATCATAACCCCTAACCCCTAACAATAACCCTAACCCAAACCATAACCCCAACCCCTAACAATAACCCTAACCCAAAACCTAACCCAAAACCTAACCCAAAACCTAACCCAAAACCTAACCCAAAACCTAACCCAAACCATAACCATAACCCCAACCATAACCATAACCCAAACCATAACCCCTAACAATAACCCTAACCCAAACCATAACCCCAACCCCTAACAATAACCCTAACCTAAACCATAACCCCAACCATAACCATAACCCAAACCATAACCATAACCCAAAACATAACCCCTAACTCCTAACAATAACCCTAAACCAAACCATAACCCCAACCCCTAACAATAACCCTAACCCAAACCATAACCCCAACCATAAACAAAACCCAAACCATAACCCCAACCATAAACAAAACCCAAACCATAACCCCAACCATAACCTTAACCATAACCGTAAACCAAACCATAACCCCTAAACCCTAACAATAACCCTAACACAAACCATAACCCCAACCCCTAACAATAACTCTAACCCAAACCATAACCATAACCCTAACAGTAACCATAACCCAAACCATAACCCCTAACAATAACCCTAACCCAAACCATAACCCCAACCAAAAACAATAACCCTAACCCAACCCATAACCATAACCATAACCCAAAACATAACCCCTAGCAATAACCCTAACCCAAACCATAACCCCAACCCCTAACAATAACCCTAACCCAAACCATAACCCCAACCCCTAACAATAACCCTAACCCGAACCATAACCCCAACCATAACCAAAACCCAAACCATAACCCCTTATCCCTTACAATATTCCTAACCCAAACCATAACCCCAACCCCTAACAATAACCCTAACCTAAACCATAACCCCAACCATAACCAGATTCCCAACCATAAACATAACCCAAACCATAACCATAACCCCAACCATAACCATAACCCAAACCATAACCATAACCCCAACCATAACCATAACCCAGACCATAACCCCTAACAATAACCCTAACCCAAACCATAACCCTAACCCAAACCATAACCCTAACCCAAACCATAACCCCAACCCCTAACAATAACCCTAACCTAAACCATAACCCCAACCATAACCATAACCATAACCCAAAACATAACCCCTAACTCCCAACATTAACCCTAAACCAAACCATAACTCCAACCCCTAACAATAACCCTAACCCAAACCATAACCCCAACCATAACCAAAACCCAAACCATAACCCCTAATCCCTTAAGATAACCCTAACCCAAACCATAACCCCAACCCCAAACAATAACCCTAACCTAAACCATAACCCCAACCATAACCCAAACCATAACCCCTAACTTCTAACAATAACCCTAACCCAAACCCCTAACAAGAACCCTAACCCAAACCATAATCCCATCCATAGACATAACCCCAACCATAACCATAACCCAAACCGTAACCCCAAACCCCTAACAATAACCCTAACCCAAACCATAACCCGAACCCAAACCATAACCCAAACCATAACCCAAACCATAACCCAAACCATAACCCAAACCATAACCCTAACCCAAACCATAACCCAAACCATAACCCTAACCCACACCATAACCCCAACCATAACCAGATTCCCAACCATAACCAGATTCCCAACCATAACCATAACCCCAACCAAAACCATATTCCCAACCATAGCCATAACCCCAACCATAACCCCAACCATAACCATAACCATAACCCCAACCATAACCCCAACCATAACCCCAACCATAACCTCAACCATAACCCAAACCATAACCCCTAACCCAAAACAATATCCCTAACCCAAACCATAACCCCTTACAATAACCCTAACCCAAACCATAACCCCAACCATAACCATAACCCAAACTATAACCATAACCATAACCCAAACCATAACACCCAACCCCCAACAATAACCCTAACCCAAACCATAATCCCATCCATAACCATAACCCCAACAATAACCATAACCCAAACCATAACCCCTAAATCCTAAAAATAACGCTAACCCAAACCATAACCCCAACCATAACCCCAACCATAACCTTAACCATAACCGTAAACCAAACCATAACGCCTAAACCCTAACAATAACCCTAACACAAACTATTACCCAAACCCCTAACAATAACCCTAACCCAAACCATAATCCCATCCATAACAGTAACCCCAACAATAACCATAACCCAAACCATAACCCCTAACCCCTAAAAATAACGCTAACCCAAACCATAACCCCAACCATAACCTTAACCATAACCGTAAACCAAAGCATAACCCCTAAACCCTAACAATAACCCTAACACAAACTATTACCCCAACCCCTAACAATAACCCTAACCCAAACCATTATCCCATCCATAACCATAACCCCAACAATAACCATAACCCAAACCATAACCCCTAACCCCTAAAAATAACACTAACCCAAACCATAACCCCAACCATAACCTTAACAATAACCATAAACCAAACCATAACCCCTAAACCCTAACAATAACCCTAACACAAACTATTACCCCAACGCCTAACAATAACCCTAACCCAAACCATAACCCCAACGCCAAACAATAACCTTAACCCAAACCATTACCCCAACCCCTAACAATAAACCCAACCTAAACCATAACCCTAACCATAACCCCAACCTTAACCCAAACCATAACCCCAACCATAACCTTAACAATAACCATAAACCAAACCATAACCCCTAAACCCTAACAATAACCCTAACACAAACTATTACCCCAACGCCTAACAATAACCCTAACCCAAACCATAACCCCAACGCCAAACAATAACCTTAACCCAAACCATAACCCAAACCCCTAACAATAAACCTAACCTAAACCATAACCCTAACCATAACCCCAACCTTAACCCAAACCATAACCCCAACCCCGAACAATAAACCTAACCTAAACCATAACCCTAACCATAACCCCAACCATAACCAGATTCCCAACCATAACCATAACCCCAACCAAAACCATATTCCCAACCATAGCCATAACTCCAACCATATCCCCAACCATAACCATAACCCTAACCAATAACCCCAACCATAACCCCAACCATAATCTTAACCATAAACCAAACCATAACCCCTTATCCCTTACAATAACCCTAACCCAAACCATAACCCCTTATCCCTTACAATAACCCTAACCCAAACCATAACCCCAACCCCTAACAATAACCCTAACCTAAACCATAACCCCAACCATAACCCAAACCATAACCCCTAACAATAACCCTAACCCAAACCCCTAACAAGAACCCTAACCCAAACCATAACCCCTTATCCCTTACAATAACCCTAACCCAAACCATAACCCCAACCCCTAACAATAACCCTAACCTAAACCATAACCCCAACCATAACATAACCCAAACCATAACCCCTAACCCCTAACAATAACCCTAACCCAAACCCCTAACAAGAACCCTAACCCAAACCATAACCCCTTATCCCTTACAATAACCCTAACCCAAACCATAACCCCTAACCCCTAACAATAACCCAAACCCCTAACAAGAACCCTAACCCAACCCATAATCCCATCCATAGCCATAACCCAAACCATAACCATAACCCAAACCATAACCATAACCCAAACCATAACCCCCAACCCCTAACAATAACCCTAACCCAAACCATAACCCGAACCCAAACCATAACCCAAACAATAACCCTAACCCAAACCATAACCCTAACCCAAACCATAACCCCAACCATAACCATAACCCAAACCATAACCCCCAAACCATAACCCCCAAACCATAACCTCCAACCCCTAACAATAACCCTAACCCAAACCATAACCCGAACCCAAACCATAACCCAAACCATAACCCAAACCATAACCCAAACCATAACCCAAACCATAACCCAAACCATAACCATAACCCAAACCATAACCCCTAACCCCTAACAATAACCCTAACCCAAACCCCTAACAAGAACCCTAACCCAAACCATAATCCCATCCATAGCCATAACCCCAACCATAACCCAAACCATAACCCCCAACCCCTAACAATAACCCTAACCAAAACCATAACCCGAACCCAAACCATAATCCAAACAATAACCCTAACCCAAACCATAACCCCAACCATAACCATAACCCAAACCATAACCCCCAACCCCTAACAATAACCCTAACCCAAACCATAACCCTAACCCAAACCATAACCCTAACCCAAACCATAACCCTAACCCAAACCATAACCATAACCATAACCATAACCATAACCATAACCATAACCATAACCATAACCATAACCCCAACCCCTAACAATAACCCTAACCCAAACCATAACCATAACCCCTAACAATAACCCTAACCCAAACCATAACCCCAACCCCTAACAAAACCCTAACCTAAACCATAACCCCAACCATAATCATAACCCAAACCATAACCATAACCCAAAACATAACCCCTAACCCCTAACAATACCCCTTAACCAAACCATAACCCCAACCCCTAACAATAACCCTAACCCAAACCCCTAACAAGAACCCTAACCCAAACCATAACCCCTTATCCCTTACAATAACCCTAACCCAAACCATAACCCCAACCCCTAACAATAACCCTAACCTAAACCATAACCCCAACCATAACATAACCCAAACCATAACCCCTAACCCCTAACAATAACCCTAACCCAAACCCCTAACAAGAACCCTAACCCAAACCATAACCCCTTATCCCTTACAATAACCATAACCCAAACCATAACCCCTAACCCCTAACAATAACCCTAACCCAAACCCCTAACAAGAACCCTAACCCAACCCATAATCCCATCCATAGCCATAACCCAAACCATAACCATAACCCAAACCATAACCCCCAACCCCTAACAATAACCCTAACCCAAACCATAACCCGAACCCAAACCATAACCCAAACAATAACCCTAACCATAACCCCAACCATAACCATAAACCAAACCATCACCATAACCCAAACCATCACCATAACCCAAACCATCACCATAACCCCTAACAATAACCCTAACCCAAACCATAACCTCAACCCCTAACAATAACTCTAACCCAAACCATAACCATAACCCTAACAGTAACCATAACCCAAACCATAACCCCTAACAATAACCCTAACCCAAACCATAACCCCAACCACAAACAATAACCCTAACCCAACCCATAACCATAACCATAACCCAAAACATAACCCTTAGCAATGACCCTAACCCAAACCATAACCCCAACCCCTAACAATAACCCTAACCCAAACCATAACCCCAACCCCTAACCCCAACCATAACCCCAACCATAACCCCAACCATAACCCCAACCATAACCCCAACCATAACCCCAACCATAACCCCAACCATAACCCCAACACTTACCCAAACCATAACCCCTAACCCCTAACAATATCCCTAACCCAAACCATAACCCCTAACAATAACCCTAACCCAAACCATAACCCCAACCATAACCATAACCCAAACCATAACCATAACCCAAACCATAACCATAACCCAAACCATAATTCCATCCATAACCATAACCCCAACCATAACCCCTAACACCTAAAAATAACGCTAACCCAAACCATAACCCCAACCATAACCTTAACCATAACCGTAAACCAAACCATAACCCCTAAACCCTAACAATAACCCTAACACAAACTATTACCCCAACGCCTAACAATAACCCTAACCCAAACCATAACCCCAACGCCAAACAATAACTTTAACCCAAACCATAACCCCAACCACTAACAATAAACCTAACCTAAACCATAACCCTAACCCCAACCATAACCATAAACCAAACCATCACCATAACCCAAACCATCACCATAACCCCTAACAATAACCCGAACCCAAACCATAACCCCAACCCCTAACAATAACTCTAACCCAAACCATAACCATAACCCTAACAGTAACCATAACCCAAACCATAACCCCTAGCAATAACCCTAACCCAAACCATAACCCCAACCCCTAACAATAACCCTAACCCAAACCATAACCCAAACCATAACCCAAACCATAACCCAAACCATAACCCAAACCATAACCCAAACCATAACCCAAACCATAACCCAAACCATAACCCAAACCATAACCCAAACCATAACCCAAACCATAACCCAAACCATAACCCAAACCATAACCCAAACCATAACCCAAACCATAACCCAAACCATAACCCAAACCATAACCCAAACCATAACCCAAACCATAACCCCAACCCCTAACAATAACCCTAACCCAAACCATAACCATAACCCAAACCATAACCCCTAACAATAACCCTAACCCAAACCATAACCCCAACCACAAACAATAACCCTAACCCACCCATAACCATAACCATAACCCAAAACATAACCCCTAGCAATAACCCTAACCAAAACCATAACCCCAACCCCTAACAATAACGCTAACCCAAACCATAACCCAAACCATAACCCAAACCATAACCCCAACCCCTAACAATAACCCTAACCTAAACCATAACCATAACCCTAACCCAAACCATAACCCCAACCATAACCAGATTCCCAACCATAAACATAACCCGAACCAAAACCATATTCCCAACCATAGCCATAACCCCAACCATAACCCCAACCCTAACCATAACCCTAACCATAACCCCAACCATAACTCCAATCATAACCCAAACCATAACCCCAACCATAACCCTAACCATAACCCCAACCATAACCCAAACCATAACCCCAACCCCTAACAATAACCCTAACCCAAACCATAACCCCTAACCCCTAACAATATCCCTAACCCAAACCATAACCCCTAATAATAACCCTAACCCAAACCATAAACCCCAACCCCTAACAATAACCCTAACCTAAACCATAACCCCAACCATTACCATAACCCAAATCATAACCCCTAACCCCTAACAATAACCCTAACCCAAACCATAACCCCAACCCCTAACAATAACCCTAACCCAAAACCTAACCCAAAACCTAACCCAAAACCTAACCCAAAACCTAACCCAAAACCTAACCCAAAACCTAACCCAAAACCTAACCCAAAACCTAACCCAAACCATAACCATAACCCCAACCATAACCATAACCCAAACCATAACCCCTAACAATAACCCTAACCCAAACCATAACCCCAACCCCTAACAATAACCCTAACCTAAACCATAACCCCAACCATAACCATAACCCAAACCATAACCATAACCCAAAACATAACCCCTAACTCCTAACAATAACCCTAAACCAAACCATAACCCCAACCCCTAACAATAACCCTAACCCAAACCATAACCCCAACCATAAACAAAACCCAAACCATAACCCCAACCATAACCTTAACCATAACCGTAAACCAAACCATAACCCCTTAACCCTAACAATAACCCTAACACAAACTATTACCCCAACCCCTAACAATAACCCTAACCCAAACCATAATCCCATCCATAACAGTAACCCCAACAATAACCATAACCCAAACCATAACCCCTAACCCCTAAACATAACGCTAACCCAAACCATAACTCCAACCATAACCTTAACCATAACCGTAAACCAAATCATAACCCCTAAACCCTAACAATAACCCTAACAAAAACTATTACCCCAACCCCTAACAAAAACCCTAACCCAAACCATTATCCCATCCATAACCATAACCCCAACAATAACCATAACCCAAACCATAACCCCTAACCACTAAAAATAACGCTAACCCAAACCATAACCCCAACCATAACCTTAACCATAACCTTAACCATAACCGTAAACCAAACCATAACCCCTAAACCCTAACAATAACCCTAACACAAACCATAACCCCAACCCCTAACAATAACTCTAACCCAAACCATAACCATAACCCTAACAGTAACCATAACCCAAACCATAACCCCTAACAATAACCCTAACCCAAACCATAACCCCAACCAAAAACAATAACCCTAACCCAACCCATAACCATAACCATAACCCAAAACATAACCCCTAGCAATAACCCTAACCCAAACCATAACCCCAACCCCTAACAATAACCCTAACCCAAACCATAACCCCAACCCCTAACAATAACCCTAACCCAAACCATAACCCCAACCATAACCAAAACCCAAACCATAACCCCTTATCCCTTACAATATTCCTAACCCAAACCATAACCATAACCCAAACCATAACCCCTAGCAATAACCCTAACCAAAACCATAACCCCAACCCCTAACAATAACGCTAACCCAAACCATAACCCAAACCATAACCCAAACCATAACCCAAACCATAACCCAAACCATAACCCAAACCATAACCCCAACCCCTAACAATAACCCTAACCTAAACCATAACCATAACCCTAACCCAAACCATAACCCCAACCATAACCAGATTCCCAACCATAAACATAACCCGAACCAAAACCATATTCCCAACCATAGCCATAACCCCAACCATAACCCCAACCCTAACCATAACCCTAACCATAACCCCAACCATAACTCCAATCATAACCCAAACCATAACCCCAACCATAACCCCAACCATAACCCAAACCATAACCCCAACCCCTAACAATAACCCTAACCCAAACCATAACCCCTAACCCCTAACAATATCCCTAACCCAAACCATAACCCCTAATAATAACCCTAACCCAAACCATAAACCCCAACCCCTAACAATAACCCTAACCTAAACCATAACCCCAACCATTACCATAACCCCAACCATTACCATAACCCAAATCATAACCCCTAACCCCTAACAATAACCCTAACCCAAACCATAACCCCAACCCCTAACAATAACCCTAACCCAAAACCTAACCCAAAACCTAACCCAAAACCTAACCCAAAACCTAACCCAAAACCTAACCCAAACCATAACCATAACCCCAACCATAACCATAACCCAAACCATAACCCCTAACAATAACCCTAACCCAAACCATAACCCCAACCCCTAACAATAACCCTAACCTAAACCATAACCCCAACCATAACCATAACCCAAACCATAACCATAACCCAAAACATAACCCCTAACTCCTAACAATAACCCTAAACCAAACCATAACCCCAACCCCTAACAATAACCCTAACCCAAACCATAACCCCAACCATAAACAAAACCCAAACCATAACCCCAACCATAAACAAAACCCAAACCATAACCCCAACCATAACCTTAACCATAACCGTAAACCAAACCATAACCCCTAAACCCTAACAATAACCCTAACACAAACCATAACCCCAACCCCTAACAATAACTCTAACCCAAACCATAACCATAACCCTAACAGTAACCATAACCCAAACCATAACCCCTAACAATAACCCTAACCCAAACCATAACCCCAACCAAAAACAATAACCCTAACCCAACCCATAACCATAACCATAACCCAAAACATAACCCCTAGCAATAACCCTAACCCAAACCATAACCCCAACCCCTAACAATAACCCTAACCCAAACCATAACCCCAACCCCTAACAATAACCCTAACCCGAACCATAACCCCAACCATAACCAAAACCCAAACCATAACCCCTTATCCCTTACAATATTCCTAACCCAAACCATAACCCCAACCCCTAACAATAACCCTAACCTAAACCATAACCCCAACCATAACCAGATTCCCAACCATAAACATAACCCAAACCATAACCATAACCCCAACCATAACCATAACCCAAACCATAACCATAACCCCAACCATAACCATAACCCAGACCATAACCCCTAACAATAACCCTAACCCAAACCATAACCCTAACCCAAACCATAACCCTAACCCAAACCATAACCCCAACCCCTAACAATAACCCTAACCTAAACCATAACCCCAACCATAACCATAACCATAACCCAAAACATAACCCCTAACTCCCAACATTAACCCTAAACCAAACCATAACTCCAACCCCTAACAATAACCCTAACCCAAACCATAACCCCAACCATAACCAAAACCCAAACCATAACCCCTAATCCTTTAAGATAACCCTAACCCAAACCATAACCCCAACCCCAAACAATAACCCTAACCTAAACCATAACCCCAACCATAACCCAAACCATAACCCCTAACTTCTAACAATAACCCTAACCCAAACCCCTAACAAGAACCCTAACCCAAACCATAATCCCATCCATAGACATAACCCCAACCATAACCATAACCCAAACCGTAACCCCAAACCCCTAACAATAACCCTAACCCAAACCATAACCCGAACCCAAACCATAACCCAAACCATAACCCAAACCATAACCCAAACCATAACCCTAACCCAAACCATAACCCAAACCATAACCCTAACCCACACCATAACCCCAACCATAACCAGATTCCCAACCATAACCAGATTCCCAACCATAACCATAACCCCAACCAAAACCATATTCCCAACCATAGCCATAACCCCAACCATAACCCCAACCATAACCATAACCATAACCCCAACCATAACCCCAACCATAACCCCAACCATAACCTCAACCATAACCCAAACCATAACCCCTAACCCAAAACAATATCCCTAACCCAAACCATAACCCCTTACAATAACCCTAACCCAAACCATAACCCCAACCATAACCATAACCCAAACTATAACCATAACCATAACCCAAACAATAACACCCAACCCCCAACAATAACCCTAACCCAAACCATAATCCCATCCATAACCATAACCCCAACAATAACCATAACCCAAACCATAACCCCTAAATCCTAAAAATAACGCTAACCCAAACCATAACCCCAACCATAACCCCAACCATAACCTTAACCATAACCGTAAACCAAACCATAACGCCTAAACCCTAACAATAACCCTAACACAAACTATTACCCAAACCCCTAACAATAACCCTAACCCAAACCATAATCCCATCCATAACAGTAACCCCAACAATAACCATAACCCAAACCATAACCCCTAACCCCTAAAAATAACGCTAACCCAAACCATAACCCCAACCATAACCTTAACCATAACCGTAAACCAAAGCATAACCCCTAAACCCTAACAATAACCCTAACACAAACTATTACCCCAACCCCTAACAATAACCCTAACCCAAACCATTATCCCATCCATAACCATAACCCCAACAATAACCATAACCCAAACCATAACCCCTAACCCCTAAAAATAACACTAACCCAAACCATAACCCCAACCATAACCTTAACAATAACCATAAACCAAACCATAACCCCTAAACCCTAACAATAACCCTAACACAAACTATTACCCCAACGCCTAACAATAACCCTAACCCAAACCATAACCCCAACGCCAAACAATAACCTTAACCCAAACCATTACCCCAACCCCTAACAATAAACCCAACCTAAACCATAACCCTAACCATAACCCCAACCTTAACCCAAACCATAACCCCAACCATAACCTTAACAATAACCATAAACCAAACCATAACCCCTAAACCCTAACAATAACCCTAACACAAACTATTACCCCAACGCCTAACAATAACCCTAACCCAAACCATAACCCCAACGCCAAACAATAACCTTAACCCAAACCATAACCCAAACCCCTAACAATAAACCTAACCTAAACCATAACCCTAACCATAACCCCAACCTTAACCCAAACCATAACCCCAACCCCGAACAATAAACCTAACCTAAACCATAACCCTAACCATAACCCCAACCATAACCAGATTCCCAACCATAACCATAACCCCAACCAAAACCATATTCCCAACCATAGCCATAACTCCAACCATATCCCCAACCATAACCATAACCCTAACCAATAACCCCAACCATAACCCCAACCATAATCTTAACCATAAACCAAACCATAACCCCTTATCCCTTACAATAACCCTAACCCAAACCATAACCCCTTATCCCTTACAATAACCCTAACCCAAACCATAACCCCAACCCCTAACAATAACCCTAACCTAAACCATAACCCCAACCATAACCCAAACCATAACCCCTAACAATAACCCTAACCCAAACCCCTAACAAGAACCCTAACCCAAACCATAACCCCTTATCCCTTACAATAACCCTAACCCAAACCATAACCCCAACCCCTAACAATAACCCTAACCTAAACCATAACCCCAACCATAACATAACCCAAACCATAACCCCTAACCCCTAACAATAACCCTAACCCAAACCCCTAACAAGAACCCTAACCCAAACCATAACCCCTTATCCCTTACAATAACCCTAACCCAAACCATAACCCCTAACCCCTAACAATAACCCAAACCCCTAACAAGAACCCTAACCCAACCCATAATCCCATCCATAGCCATAACCCAAACCATAACCATAACCCAAACCATAACCATAACCCAAACCATAACCCCCAACCCCTAACAATAACCCTAACCCAAACCATAACCCGAACCCAAACCATAACCCAAACAATAACCCTAACCCAAACCATAACCCTAACCCAAACCATAACCCCAACCATAACCATAACCCAAACCATAACCCCCAAACCATAACCCCCAAACCATAACCTCCAACCCCTAACAATAACCCTAACCCAAACCATAACCCGAACCCAAACCATAACCCAAACCATAACCCAAACCATAACCCAAACCATAACCCAAACCATAACCATAACCCAAACCATAACCCCTAACCCCTAACAATAACCCTAACCCAAACCCCTAACAAGAACCCTAACCCAAACCATAATCCCATCCATAGCCATAACCCCAACCATAACCCAAACCATAACCCCCAACCCCTAACAATAACCCTAACCAAAACCATAACCCGAACCCAAACCATAATCCAAACAATAACCCTAACCCAAACCATAACCCCAACCATAACCATAACCCAAACCATAACCCCCAACCCCTAACAATAACCCTAACCCAAACCATAACCCTAACCCAAACCATAACCCTAACCCAAACCATAACCATAACCATAACCATAACCATAACCATAACCATAACCATAACCATAACCATAACCATAACCCCAACCCCTAACAATAACCCTAACCCAAACCATAACCATAACCCCTAACAATAACCCTAACCCAAACAATAACCCCAACCCCTAACAAAACCCTAACCTAAACCATAACCCCAACCATAATCATAACCCAAACCATAACCATAACCCAAAACATAACCCCTAACCCCTAACAATACCCCTTAACCAAACCATAACCCCAACCCCTAACAATAACCCTAACCCAAACCCCTAACAAGAACCCTAACCCAAACCATAACCCCTTATCCCTTACAATAACCCTAACCCAAACCATAACCCCAACCCCTAACAATAACCCTAACCTAAACCATAACCCCAACCATAACATAACCCAAACCATAACCCCTAACCCCTAACAATAACCCTAACCCAAACCCCTAACAAGAACCCTAACCCAAACCATAACCCCTTATCCCTTACAATAACCATAACCCAAACCATAACCCCTAACCCCTAACAATAACCCTAACCCAAACCCCTAACAAGAACCCTAACCCAACCCATAATCCCATCCATAGCCATAACCCAAACCATAACCATAACCCAAACCATAACCCCCAACCCCTAACAATAACCCTAACCCAAACCATAACCCGAACCCAAACCATAACCCAAACAATAACCCTAACCATAACCCCAACCATAACCATAAACCAAACCATCACCATAACCCAAACCATCACCATAACCCAAACCATCACCATAACCCCTAACAATAACCCTAACCCAAACCATAACCTCAACCCCTAACAATAACTCTAACCCAAACCATAACCATAACCCTAACAGTAACCATAACCCAAACCATAACCCCTAACAATAACCCTAACCCAAACCATAACCCCAACCACAAACAATAACCCTAACCCAACCCATAACCATAACCATAACCCAAAACATAACCCTTAGCAATGACCCTAACCCAAACCATAACCCCAACCCCTAACAATAACCCTAACCCAAACCATAACCCCAACCCCTAACCCCAACCATAACCCCAACCATAACCCCAACCATAACCCCAACCATAACCCCAACCATAACCCCAACCATAACCCCAACACTTACCCAAACCATAACCCCTAACCCCTAACAATATCCCTAACCCAAACCATAACCCCTAACAATAACCCTAACCCAAACCATAACCCCAACCATAACCATAACCCAAACCATAACCATAACCCAAACCATAACCATAACCCAAACCATAACCATAACCCAAACCATAATTCCATCCATAACCATAACCCCAACCATAACCCCTAACACCTAAAAATAACGCTAACCCAAACCATAACCCCAACCATAACCTTAACCATAACCGTAAACCAAACCATAACCCCTAAACCCTAACAATAACCCTAACACAAACTATTACCCCAACGCCTAACAATAACCCTAACCCAAACCATAACCCCAACGCCAAACAATAACTTTAACCCAAACCATAACCCCAACCACTAACAATAAACCTAACCTAAACCATAACCCTAACCCCAACCATAACCATAAACCAAACCATCACCATAACCCAAACCATCACCATAACCCCTAACAATAACCCGAACCCAAACCATAACCCCAACCCCTAACAATAACTCTAACCCAAACCATAACCATAACCCTAACAGTAACCATAACCCAAACCATAACCCCTAGCAATAACCCTAACCCAAACCATAACCCCAACCCCTAACAATAACCCTAACCCAAACCATAACCCAAACCATAACCCAAACCATAACCCAAACCATAACCCAAACCATAACCCAAACCATAACCCAAACCATAACCCAAACCATAACCCAAACCATAACCCAAACCATAACCCAAACCATAACCCAAACCATAACCCAAACCATAACCCAAACCATAACCCAAACCATAACCCAAACCATAACCCAAACCATAACCCAAACCATAACCCCAACCCCTAACAATAACCCTAACCCAAACCATAACCATAACCCAAACCATAACCCCTAACAATAACCCTAACCCAAACCATAACCCCAACCACAAACAATAACCCTAACCCACCCATAACCATAACCATAACCCAAAACATAACCCCTAGCAATAACCCTAACCAAAACCATAACCCCAACCCCTAACAATAACGCTAACCCAAACCATAACCCAAACCATAACCCAAACCATAACCCCAACCCCTAACAATAACCCTAACCTAAACCATAACCATAACCCTAACCCAAACCATAACCCCAACCATAACCAGATTCCCAACCATAAACATAACCCGAACCAAAACCATATTCCCAACCATAGCCATAACCCCAACCATAACCCCAACCCTAACCATAACCCTAACCATAACCCCAACCATAACTCCAATCATAACCCAAACCATAACCCCAACCATAACCCTAACCATAACCCCAACCATAACCCAAACCATAACCCCAACCCCTAACAATAACCCTAACCCAAACCATAACCCCTAACCCCTAACAATATCCCTAACCCAAACCATAACCCCTAATAATAACCCTAACCCAAACCATAAACCCCAACCCCTAACAATAACCCTAACCTAAACCATAACCCCAACCATTACCATAACCCAAATCATAACCCCTAACCCCTAACAATAACCCTAACCCAAACCATAACCCCAACCCCTAACAATAACCCTAACCCAAAACCTAACCCAAAACCTAACCCAAAACCTAACCCAAAACCTAACCCAAAACCTAACCCAAAACCTAACCCAAAACCTAACCCAAACCATAACCATAACCCCAACCATAACCATAACCCAAACCATAACCCCTAACAATAACCCTAACCCAAACCATAACCCCAACCCCTAACAATAACCCTAACCTAAACCATAACCCCAACC
Organism: Stigmatopora nigra; assembly: GCF_051989575.1. NCBI lineage: Eukaryota > Metazoa > Chordata > Actinopteri > Syngnathiformes > Syngnathidae > Stigmatopora > Stigmatopora nigra. Next base: position 3,842,741 of record NW_027551603.1, read on the forward strand.
ATAACCATAACCCAAACCATAACCATAACCCAAAACATAACCCCTAACTCCTAACAATAACCCTAAACCAAACCATAACCCCAACCCCTAACAATAACCCTAACCCAAACCATAACCCCAACCATAAACAAAACCCAAACCATAACCCCAACCATAACCTTAACCATAACCGTAAACCAAACCATAACCCCTTAACCCTAACAATAACCCTAACACAAACTATTACCCCAACCCCTAACAATAACCCTAACCCAAACCATAATCCCATCCATAACAGTAACCCCAACAATAACCATAACCCAAACCATAACCCCTAACCCCTAAACATAACGCTAACCCAAACCATAACTCCAACCATAACCTTAACCATAACCGTAAACCAAATCATAACCCCTAAACCCTAACAATAACCCTAACAAAAACTATTACCCCAACCCCTAACAAAAACCCTAACCCAAACCATTATCCCATCCATAACCATAACCCCAACAATAACCATAACCCAAACCATAACCCCTAACCACTAAAAATAACGCTAACCCAAACCATAACCCCAACCATAACCTTAACCATAACCTTAACCATAACCGTAAACCAAACCATAACCCCTAAACCCTAACAATAACCCTAACACAAACCATAACCCCAACCCCTAACAATAACTCTAACCCAAACCATAACCATAACCCTAACAGTAACCATAACCCAAACCATAACCCCTAACAATAACCCTAACCCAAACCATAACCCCAACCAAAAACAATAACCCTAACCCAACCCATAACCATAACCATAACCCAAAACATAACCCCTAGCAATAACCCTAACCCAAACCATAACCCCAACCCCTAACAATAACCCTAACCCAAACCATAACCCCAACCCCTAACAATAACCCTAACCCAAACCATAACCCCAACCATAACCAAAACCCAAACCATAACCCCTTATCCCTTACAATATTCCTAACCCAAACCATAACCATAACCCAAACCATAACCCCTAGCAATAACCCTAACCAAAACCATAACCCCAACCCCTAACAATAACGCTAACCCAAACCATAACCCAAACCATAACCCAAACCATAACCCAAACCATAACCCAAACCATAACCCAAACCATAACCCCAACCCCTAACAATAACCCTAACCTAAACCATAACCATAACCCTAACCCAAACCATAACCCCAACCATAACCAGATTCCCAACCATAAACATAACCCGAACCAAAACCATATTCCCAACCATAGCCATAACCCCAACCATAACCCCAACCCTAACCATAACCCTAACCATAACCCCAACCATAACTCCAATCATAACCCAAACCATAACCCCAACCATAACCCCAACCATAACCCAAACCATAACCCCAACCCCTAACAATAACCCTAACCCAAACCATAACCCCTAACCCCTAACAATATCCCTAACCCAAACCATAACCCCTAATAATAACCCTAACCCAAACCATAAACCCCAACCCCTAACAATAACCCTAACCTAAACCATAACCCCAACCATTACCATAACCCCAACCATTACCATAACCCAAATCATAACCCCTAACCCCTAACAATAACCCTAACCCAAACCATAACCCCAACCCCTAACAATAACCCTAACCCAAAACCTAACCCAAAACCTAACCCAAAACCTAACCCAAAACCTAACCCAAAACCTAACCCAAAACCTAACCCAAACCATAACCATAACCCCAACCATAACCATAACCCAAACCATAACCCCTAACAATAACCCTAACCCAAACCATAACCCCAACCCCTAACAATAACCCTAACCTAAACCATAACCCCAACCATAACCATAACCCAAACCATAACCATAACCCAAAACATAACCCCTAACTCCTAACAATAACCCTAAACCAAACCATAACCCCAACCCCTAACAATAACCCTAACCCAAACCATAACCCCAACCATAAACAAAACCCAAACCATAACCCCAACCATAAACAAAACCCAAACCATAACCCCAACCATAACCTTAACCATAACCGTAAACCAAACCATAACCCCTAAACCCTAACAATAACCCTAACACAAACCATAACCCCAACCCCTAACAATAACTCTAACCCAAACCATAACCATAACCCTAACAGTAACCATAACCCAAACCATAACCCCTAACAATAACCCTAACCCAAACCATAACCCCAACCAAAAACAATAACCCTAACCCAACCCATAACCATAACCATAACCCAAAACATAACCCCTAGCAATAACCCTAACCCAAACCATAACCCCAACCCCTAACAATAACCCTAACCCAAACCATAACCCCAACCCCTAACAATAACCCTAACCCGAACCATAACCCCAACCATAACCAAAACCCAAACCATAACCCCTTATCCCTTACAATATTCCTAACCCAAACCATAACCCCAACCCCTAACAATAACCCTAACCTAAACCATAACCCCAACCATAACCAGATTCCCAACCATAAACATAACCCAAACCATAACCATAACCCCAACCATAACCATAACCCAAACCATAACCATAACCCAGACCATAACCCCTAACAATAACCCTAACCCAAACCATAACCCTAACCCAAACCATAACCCTAACCCAAACCATAACCCCAACCCCTAACAATAACCCTAACCTAAACCATAACCCCAACCATAACCATAACCATAACCCAAAACATAACCCCTAACTCCCAACATTAACCCTAAACCAAACCATAACTCCAACCCCTAACAATAACCCTAACCCAAACCATAACCCCAACCATAACCAAAACCCAAACCATAACCCCTAATCCCTTAAGATAACCCTAACCCAAACCATAACCCCAACCCCAAACAATAACCCTAACCCAAACCATAACCCCAACCCCAAACAATAACCCTAACCTAAACCATAACCCCAACCATAACCCAAACCATAACCCCTAACTTCTAACAATAACCCTAACCCAAACCCCTAACAAGAACCCTAACCCAAACCATAATCCCATCCATAGACATAACCCCAACCATAACCATAACCCAAACCGTAACCCCAAACCCCTAACAATAACCCTAACCCAAACCATAACCCGAACCCAAACCATAACCCAAACCATAACCCAAACCATAACCCAAACCATAACCCTAACCCAAACCATAACCCAAACCATAACCCTAACCCACACCATAACCCCAACCATAACCAGATTCCCAACCATAACCAGATTCCCAACCATAACCATAACCCCAACCAAAACCATATTCCCAACCATAGCCATAACCCCAACCATAACCCCAACCATAACCATAACCATAACCCCAACCATAACCCCAACCATAACCCCAACCATAACCTCAACCATAACCCAAACCATAACCCCTAACCCAAAACAATATCCCTAACCCAAACCATAACCCCTTACAATAACCCTAACCCAAACCATAACCCCAACCATAACCATAACCCAAACTATAACCATAACCATAACCCAAACCATAACACCCAACCCCCAACAATAACCCTAACCCAAACCATAATCCCATCCATAACCATAACCCCAACAATAACCATAACCCAAATCATAACCCCTAAATCCTAAAAATAACGCTAACCCAAACCATAACCCCAACCATAACCCCAACCATAACCTTAACCATAACCGTAAACCAAACCATAACGCCTAAACCCTAACAATAACCCTAACACAAACTATTACCCAAACCCCTAACAATAACCCTAACCCAAACCATAATCCCATCCATAACAGTAACCCCAACAATAACCATAACCCAAACCATAACCCCTAACCCCTAAAAATAACGCTAACCCAAACCATAACCCCAACCATAACCTTAACCATAACCGTAAACCAAACCATAACCCCTAAACCCTAACAATAACCCTAACTCAAACTATTACCCCAACCCCTAACAATAACCCTAACCCAAACCATTATCCCATCCATAACCATAACCCCAACAATAACCATAACCCAAACCATAACCCTCAACCCCTAAAAATAACACTAACCCAAACCATAACCCCAACCATAACCTTAACAATAACCATAAACCAAACCATAACCCCTAAACCCTAACAATAACCCTAACACAAACTATTACCCCAACGCCTAACAATAACCCTAACCCAAACCATAACCCCAACGCCAAACAATAACCTTAACCCAAACCATAACCCCAACCCCTAACAATAAACCTAACCTAAACCATAACCCTAACCATAATCCCAACCTTAACCCAAACCATAACCCCAACCCCGAACAATAAACCTAACCTAAACCATAACCCTAACCATAACCCCAACCATAACCATAAACCAAACCATCACCATAACCCAAACCATCACCATAACCCCTAACAATAACCCTAACCCTAACCCAAACCATAACCCCAACCCCTAACAATAACTCTAACCCAAACCATAACCATAACAGTAACCATAACCCAAACCATAACCCCTAACAATAACCCTAACCCAAACCATAACCCCAACCACAAACAATAACCTAACCCAACCCATAACAATAACCATAACCCAAAACATAACCCCTAGCAATAACCCTAACCCAAACCATAACCCCAACCCCTAACAATAATCCTAACCCAAACCATAACCCCAACCCCTGACAATAACCCTAACCCGAACCATAACCCCAACCATAACCAAAACCCAAACCATAACCCCTTATCCCTTACAATATTCCTAACCCAAACCACAACCCCAACCCCTAACAATAACCCTAACCTAAACCATAACCCCAACCATAACCAGATTCCCGACCATCAACATAACACCAACCAAAACCATATTCCCAACCATAGCCATAATCCCAACCCCAACCCTAACCATAACCCTAACCATAACCCTAACCATAACCCTAACCATAACCCCAACCATAACTCCAACCATAACCCCAACCATAACCCCAACCATAACCCCAACCATAACCCCAACCATAACCCCAACCATAACCCAAACCATAACCCCAACCCCTAACAATAACCCTAACCCAAACCATAACCCCAACCATAAACAAAACCCAAACCATAACCCCTAATCCCTTAAAATAACCCTAACCCAAACCATAACCCCAACCCCTAACAATAACCCTAACCTAAACCATAACCCCAACCATAACCCAAACCATAACCCCTAACTTCTAACAATAACCCTAACCAAAACCCCTAACAAAAACCCTAACCCAAACCATAATCCCATCCATAGCCATAACCCCAACCATAACCATTACCCAAACCATAACCCCAAACCCCTAACAATAACCCTAACCCAAACCATAACCCGAACCCAAACCATAACCCAAACCATAACCCAAACCATAACCCAAACCATAACCCTTACCCAAACCCAAACCATAACCATAACCCTAACCCAAACCATAACCCTAACCCTAACCCAAACCATAACCCCAACCATAACCAGATTCCCAACCATAACCATAACCCCAACCAAAACCATATTCCCAACCATAGTCATAACCCCAACCATAACCCCAACCATAACCCCAAACATAACCCCAACCATAACCCCAACCATAACCATAACCCTAACCATAACCCCAACCATAACCAGATTCCCAACCATAACCATAACCCCAACCAAAACCATATTCCCAACCATAGCCATAACCGCAACCATAACCCCAACCATAACCCCAACCATAACCCCAACCATAACCATAACCCTAACCATAACCCCAACCATAACCCCAACAATAACCATAACCCAAACCATAACCCCTAACCCCTAAAAATAACACTAACCCAAACCATAACCCCAACCATAACCTTAACAATAACCATAAACCAAACCATAACCCCTAAACCCTAACAATAACCCTAACACAAACTATTACCCCAACGCCTAACAATAACCCTAACCCAAACCATAACCCCAACGCCAAACAATAACCTTAACCCAAACCTTAACCCCAACCCCTAACAATAAACCTAACCTAAACCATAACCCTAACCATAACCCCAACCTTAACCCAAACCATAACCCCAACCCCGAACAATAAACCTAACCTAAACCATAACCCTAACCATGACCCCAACCATAACCAGATTCCCAACCATAACCATAACCCCAACCAAAACCATATTCCCAACCATAGCCATAACTCCAACCATATCCCCAACCATAACCATAACCCTAACCGATAACCCCAACCATAACCCCAACCATAATCTTAACCATAAACCAAACCATAACCCCTTATCCCTTACAATAACCCTAACCCAAACCATAACCCCAACCCCTAACAATAACCCTAACCTAAACCATAACCCCAACCATAACCCAAACCATAACCCCTAACCCCTAACAATAACCCTAACCCAAACCCCTAACAAGAACCCTAACCCAAACCATAACCCCTTATCCCTTACAATAACCCTAACCCAAACCATAACCCCAACCCCTAACAATAACCCTAACCTAAACCATAACCCCAACCATAACATAACCCAAACCATAACCCCTAACCCCTAACAATAACCCTAAACCAAACCCCTAACAAGAACCCTAACCCAAACCATAACCCCTTATCCCTTACAATAACCCTAACCCAAACCATAACCCCTAACAATAACCCTAACCCAAACCCCTAACAAGAACCCTAACCCAACCCATAATCCCATCCATAGCCATAACCCAAACCATAACCATAACCCAAACCATAACCCCCAACCCCTAACAATAACCCTAACCCAAACCATAACCCGAACCCAAACCATAACCCAAACAATAACCCTAACCCAAACCATAACCCTAACCAAAACCATAACCCCAACCATAACCATAACCCAAACCATAACCCCCAAACCATAACCCCCAAACCATAACCTCCAACCCCTAACAATAACCCTAACCCAAACCATAACCCGAACCCAAACCATAACCCAAACCATAACCCAAACCATAACCCAAACCATAACCCAAACCATAACCATAACCCAAACCATAACCCAAACCATAACCCCTAACCCCTAACAATAACCCTAACCCAAACCCCTAACAAGAACCCTAACCCAAACCATAATCCCATCCATAGCCATAACCCCAACCATAACCCAAACCATAACCCCCAACCCCTAACAATAACCCTAACCCAAACCATAACCCGAACCCAAACCATAACCCAAACAATAACCCTAACCCAAACCATAACCCCAACCATAACCATAACCCAAACCATAACCCCCAACCCCTAACAATAACCCTAACCCAAACCATAACCCGAACCCAAACCATAACCCAAACCATAACCCAAACCATAACCCAAACCATAACCCCTAACCCCTAACAATAACCATAACCCAAACCATAACCCTCAACCCCTAAAAATAACACTAACCCAAACCATAACCCCAACCATAACCTTAACAATAACCATAAACCAAACCATAACCCCTAAACCCTAACAATAACCCTAACACAAACTATTACCCCAACGCCTAACAATAACCCTTACCCAAACCATAACCCCAACGCCAAACAATAACCTTAACCCAAACCATAACCCCAACCCCTAACAATAAACCTAACCTAAACCATAACCCTAACCATAACCCCAACCTTAACCCAAACCATAACCCTAACCCCGAACAATAAACCTAACCTAAACCATAACCCTAACCATAACCCCAACCATAACCAGATTCCCAACCATAACCATAACCCCAACCAAAACCATATTCCCAACCATAGCCATAACTCCAACCATATCCCCAACCATAACCATAACCCTAACCGATAACCCCAACCATAACCCCAACCATAATCTTAACCATAAACCAAACCATAACCCCTTATCCCTTACAATAACCCTAACCCAAACCATAACCCCAACCCCTAACAATAATCCTAACCTAAACCATAACCCCAACCATAACCCAAACCATAACCCCTAACCCCTAACAATAACCCTAACCCAAACCCCTAACAAGAACCCTAACCCAAACCATAACCCCTTATCCCTTACAATAACCCTAACCCAAACCATAACCCCAACCCCTAACAATAACCCTAACCTAAACCATAACCCCAACCATAACATAACCCAAACCATAACCCCTAACCCCTAACAATAACCCTAACCCAAACCCCTAACAAGAACCCTAACCCAAACCATAACCCCTTATCCCTTACAATAACCCTAACCTAAACCATAACCCCTAACCCCTAACAATAACCCTAACCCAAACCCCTAACAAGAACCCTAACCCAACCCATAATCCCATCCATAGCCATAACCCAAACCATAACCATAACCCAAACCATAACCCCCAACCCCTAACAATAACCCTAACCCAAACCATAACCCGAACCCAAACCATAACCCAAACAATAACCCTAACCCAAACCATAACCCTAACCCAAACCATAACCCCAACCATAACCATAACCCAAACCATAACCCCCAAACCATAACCCCCAAACCATAACCTCCAACCCCTAACAATAACCCTAACCCAAACCATAACCCGAACCCAAACCATAACCCAAACCATAACCCAAACCATAACCCAAACCATAACCATAACCCAAACCATAACCCAAACCATAACCCAAACCATAACCCAAACCATAACCCAAACCATAACCCAAACCATAACCCCTAACCCCTAACAATAACCCTAACCCAAACCCCTAACAAGAACCCTAACCCAAACCATAATCCCATCCATAGCCATAACCCCAACCATAACCCAAACCATAACCCCCAACCCCTAACAATAACCCTAACCCAAACCATAACCCGAACCCAAACCATAACCCAAACAATAACCCTAACCCAAACCATAACCCCAACCATAACCATAACCCAAACCATAACCCCCAACCCCTAACAATAACCCTAACCCAAACCATAACCCGAACCCAAACCATAACCCAAACCATAACCCAAACCATAACCCCTAACCCCTAACAATAACCCTAACCCAAACCATAACCATAACCCCAACCCCTAACAATAACCCTAACCCAAACCATAACCATAACCCCTAACAATAACCCTAACCCAAACCATAACCCCAACCCCTAACAATAACCCTAACCTAAACCATAACCCCAACCATAATCATAACCCAAACCATAACCATAACCCAAAACATAACCCCTAACCCCTAACAATACCTCTTAACCAAACCATAACCCCAACCCCTAACAATAACCCTAACCCAAACCCCTAACAAGAACCCTAACCCAAACCATAACCCCTTATCCCTTACAATAACCCTATCCCAAACCATAACCCCAACCCCTAACAATAACCCTAACCTAAACCATAACCCCAACCATAACATAACCCAAACCATAACCCCTAACCCCTAACAATAACCCTAACCCAAACCCCTAACCCCTAACAATAACCCTAACCCAAACCCCTAACAAGAACCCTAACCCAAACCATAACCCCTTATTCCTTACGATAACCCTAACCCAACCCATAATCCCATCCATAGCCATAACCCAAACCATAACCATAACCCAAACCATAACCCCCAACCCCTAACAATAACCCTAACCCAAACCATAACCCCCAACCCCTAACAATAACCCTAACCCAAACCATAACCCGAACCCAAACCATAACCCAAACAATAACCCTAACCATAACCCTAACCATAACCCCAACCATAACCATAAACCAAACCATCACCATAACCCAAACCATCACCATAACCCCTAACAATAACCCTAACCCAAACCATAACCTCAACCCCTAACAAAAACTCTAACCCAAACCATAACCATAACCCTAACAGTAACCATAACCCAAACCATAACCCTAACCCAAACCATAACCCCAACCACAAACAATAACCCTAACCCAACCCATAACCATAACCATAACCCAAAACATAACCCTTAGCAATGACCCTAACCCAAACCATAACCCCAACCCCTAACAATAACCCTAACCCAAACCATAACCCCAACCCCTAACCCCAACCATAACCCCAACCATAACCCCAACCATAACCCCAACACTTACCCAAACCATAACCCCTAACCCCTAACAATATCCCTAACCCAAACCATAACCCCTAACAATAACCCTAACCCAAACCATAACCCCAACCATAACCATAACCCAAACCATAACCATAACCCAAACCATAACAATAACCCAAACCATAACACCCAACCCCCAACAATAACCCTAACCCAAACCATAATTCCATCCATAACCATAACCCCAACAATAACCATAACCCAAACCATAACCCCTAACACCTAAAAATAACGCTAACCCAAACCATAACCCCAACCATAACCTTAACCATAACCGTAAACCAAACCATAACCCCTAAACCCTAACAATAACCCTAACACAAACTATTACCCCAACGCCTAACAATAACCCTAACCCAAACCATAACCCCAACGCCAAACAATAACCTTAACCCAAACCATAACCCCAACCACTAACAATAAACCTAACCTAAACCATAACCCTAACCTCAACCATAACCATAAACCAAACCATCACCATAACCCAAACCATCACCATAACCCCTAACAATAACCCGAACCCAAACCATAACCCCAACCCCTAACAATAACTCTAACCCAAACCATAACCATAACCCTAACAGTAACCATAACCCAAACCATAACCCCTAGCAATAACCCTAACCCAAACCATAACCCCAACCCCTAACAATAACCCTAACCCAAACCATAACCCAAACCATAACCCAAACCATAACCCAAACCATAACCCAAACCATAACCCAAACCATAACCCAAACCATAACCCAAACCATAACCCAAACCATAACCCAAACCATAACCCAAACCATAACCCAAACCATAACCCAAACCATAACCCAAACCATAACCCAAACCATAACCCAAACCATAACCCAAACCATAACCCAAACCATAACCCAAACCATAACCCAAACCATAACCCAAACCATAACCCAAACCATAACCCAAACCATAACCCCAACCCCTAACAATAACCCTAACCCAAACCATAACCATAACCCAAACCATAACCCCTAACAATAACCCTAACCCAAACCATAACCCCAACCACAAACAATAACCCTAACCCACCCATAACCATAACCATAACCCAAAACATAACCCCTAGCAATAACCCTAACCAAAACCATAACCCCAACCCCTAACAATAACGCTAACCCAAACCATAACCCAAACCATAACCCAAACCATAACCCCAACCCCTAACAATAACCCTAACCTAAACCATAACCATAACCCTAACCCAAACCATAACCCCAACCATAACCAGATTCCCAACCATAAACATAACCCGAACCAAAACCATATTCCCAACCATAGCCATAACCCCAACCATAACCCCAACCCTAACCATAACCCTAACCATAACCCCAACCATAACTCCAATCATAACCCAAACCATAACCCCAACCATAACCCTAACCATAACCCCAACCATAACCCAAACCATAACCCCAACCCCTAACAATAACCCTAACCCAAACCATAACCCCTAACCCCTAACAATATCCCTAACCCAAACCATAACCCCTAATAATAACCCTAACCCAAACCATAAACCCCAACCCCTAACAATAACCCTAACCTAAACCATAACCCCAACCATTACCATAACCCAAATCATAACCCCTAACCCCTAACAATAACCCTAACCCAAACCATAACCCCAACCCATAACAATAACCCTAACCCAAAACCTAACCCAAAACCTAACCCAAAACCTAACCCAAAACCTAACCCAAAACCTAACCCAAAACCTAACCCAAAACCTAACCCAAAACCTAACCCAAAACCTAACCCAAACCATAACCATAACCCCAACCATAACCATAACCCAAACCATAACCCCTAACAATAACCCTAACCCAAACCATAACCCCAACCCCTAACAATAACCCTAACCTAAACCATAACCCCAACCATAACCATAACCCAAACCATAACCATAACCCAAAACATAACCCCTAACTCCTAACAATAACCCTAAACCAAACCATAACCCCAACCCCTAACAATAACCCTAACCCAAACCATAACCCCAACCATAAACAAAACCCAAACCATAACCCCAACCATAACCTTAACCATAACCGTAAACCAAACCATAACCCCTTAACCCTAACAATAACCCTAACACAAACTATTACCCCAACCCCTAACAATAACCCTAACCCAAACCATAATCCCATCCATAACAGTAACCCCAACAATAACCATAACCCAAACCATAACCCCTAACCCCTAAACATAACGCTAACCCAAACCATAACTCCAACCATAACCTTAACCATAACCGTAAACCAAATCATAACCCCTAAACCCTAACAATAACCCTAACAAAAACTATTACCCCAACCCCTAACAAAAACCCTAACCCAAACCATTATCCCATCCATAACCATAACCCCAACAATAACCATAACCCAAACCATAACCCCTAACCACTAAAAATAACGCTAACCCAAACCATAACCCCAACCATAACCTTAACCATAACCTTAACCATAACCGTAAACCAAACCATAACCCCTAAACCCTAACAATAACCCTAACACAAACCATAACCCCAACCCCTAACAATAACTCTAACCCAAACCATAACCATAACCCTAACAGTAACCATAACCCAAACCATAACCCCTAACAATAACCCTAACCCAAACCATAACCCCAACCAAAAACAATAACCCTAACCCAACCCATAACCATAACCATAACCCAAAACATAACCCCTAGCAATAACCCTAACCCAAACCATAACCCCAACCCCTAACAATAACCCTAACCCAAACCATAACCCCAACCCCTAACAATAACCCTAACCCAAACCATAACCCCAACCATAACCAAAACCCAAACCATAACCCCTTATCCCTTACAATATTCCTAACCCAAACCATAACCATAACCCAAACCATAACCCCTAGCAATAACCCTAACCAAAACCATAACCCCAACCCCTAACAATAACGCTAACCCAAACCATAACCCAAACCATAACCCAAACCATAACCCAAACCATAACCCAAACCATAACCCCAACCCCTAACAATAACCCTAACCTAAACCATAACCATAACCCTAACCCAAACCATAACCCCAACCATAACCAGATTCCCAACCATAAACATAACCCGAACCAAAACCATATTCCCAACCATAGCCATAACCCCAACCATAACCCCAACCCTAACCATAACCCTAACCATAACCCCAACCATAACTCCAATCATAACCCAAACCATAACCCCAACCATAACCCCAACCATAACCCAAACCATAACCCCAACCCCTAACAATAACCCTAACCCAAACCATAACCCCTAACCCCTAACAATATCCCTAACCCAAACCATAACCCCTAATAATAACCCTAACCCAAACCATAAACCCCAACCCCTAACAATAACCCTAACCTAAACCATAACCCCAACCATTACCATAACCCCAACCATTACCATAACCCAAATCATAACCCCTAACCCCTAACAATAACCCTAACCCAAACCATAACCCCAACCCCTAACAATAACCCTAACCCAAAACCTAACCCAAAACCTAACCCAAAACCTAACCCAAAACCTAACCCAAAACCTAACCCAAAACCTAACCCAAAACCTAACCCAAACCATAACCATAACCCCAACCATAACCATAACCCAAACCATAACCCCTAACAATAACCCTAACCCAAACCATAACCCCAACCCCTAACAATAACCCTAACCTAAACCATAACCCCAACCATAACCATAACCCAAACCATAACCATAACCCAAAACATAACCCCTAACTCCTAACAATAACCCTAAACCAAACCATAACCCCAACCCCTAACAATAACCCTAACCCAAACCATAACCCCAACCATAAACAAAACCCAAACCATAACCCCAACCATAACCTTAACCATAACCGTAAACCAAACCATAACCCCTAAACCCTAACAATAACCCTAACACAAACCATAACCCCAACCCCTAACAATAACTCTAACCCAAACCATAACCATAACCCTAACAGTAACCATAACCCAAACCATAACCCCTAACAATAACCCTAACCCAAACCATAACCCCAACCAAAAACAATAACCCTAACCCAACCCATAACCATAACCATAACCCAAAACATAACCCCTAGCAATAACCCTAACCCAAACCATAACCCCAACCCCTAACAATAACCCTAACCCAAACCATAACCCCAACCCCTAACAATAACCCTAACCCGAACCATAACCCCAACCATAACCAAAACCCAAACCATAACCCCTTATCCCTTACAATATTCCTAACCCAAACCATAACCCCAACCCCTAACAATAACCCTAACCTAAACCATAACCCCAACCATAACCAGATTCCCAACCATAAACATAACCCAAACCATAACCATAACCCCAACCATAACCATAACCCAAACCATAACCATAACCCCAACCATAACCATAACCCAGACCATAACCCCTAACAATAACCCTAACCCAAACCATAACCCTAACCCAAACCATAACCCTAACCCAAACCATAACCCCAACCCCTAACAATAACCCTAACCTAAACCATAACCCCAACCATAACCATAACCCAAAACATAACCCCTAACTCCCAACATTAACCCTAAACCAAACCATAACCCCAACCCCTAACAATAACCCTAACCCAAACCATAACCCCAACCATAAACAAAACCCAAACCATAACCCCTAATCCCTTAAAATAACCCTAACCCAAACCATAACCCCAACCCCTAACAATAACCCTAACCTAAACCATAACCCCAACCATAACCCAAACCATAACCCCTAACTTCTAACAATAACCCTAACCAAAACCCCTAACAAAAACCCTAACCCAAACCATAATCCCATCCATAGCCATAACCCCAACCATAACCATTACCCAAACCATAACCCCAAACCCCTAACAATAACCCTAACCCAAACCATAACCCGAACCCAAACCATAACCCAAACCATAACCCAAACCATAACCCAAACCATAACCCTTACCCAAACCCAAACCATAACCATAACCATAACCCTAACCCAAACCATAACCCTAACCCTAACCCAAACCATAACCCCAACCATAACCAGATTCCCAACCATAACCATAACCCCAACCAAAACCATATTCCCAACCATAGTCATAACCCCAACCATAACCCCAACCATAACCCCAAACATAACCCCAACCATAACCCCAACCATAACCATAACCCTAACCATAACCCCAACCATAACCAGATTCCCAACCATAACCATAACCCCAACCAAAACCATATTCCCAACCATAGCCATAACCGCAACCATAACCCCAACCATAACCCCAACCATAACCCCAACCATAACCATAACCCTAACCATAACCCCAACCATAACCCCAACAATAACCATAACCCAAACCATAACCCCTAACCCCTAAAAATAACACTAACCCAAACCATAACCCCAACCATAACCTTAACAATAACCATAAACCAAACCATAACCCCTAAACCCTAACAATAACCCTAACACAAACTATTACCCCAACGCCTAACAATAACCCTAACCCAAACCATAACCCCAACGCCAAACAATAACCTTAACCCAAACCTTAACCCCAACCCCTAACAATAAACCTAACCTAAACCATAACCCTAACCATAACCCCAACCTTAACCCAAACCATAACCCCAACCCCGAACAATAAACCTAACCTAAACCATAACCCTAACCATGACCCCAACCATAACCAGATTCCCAACCATAACCATAACCCCAACCAAAACCATATTCCCAACCATAGCCATAACTCCAACCATATCCCCAACCATAACCATAACCCTAACCGATAACCCCAACCATAACCCCAACCATAATCTTAACCATAAACCAAACCATAACCCCTTATCCCTTACAATAACCCTAACCCAAACCATAACCCCAACCCCTAACAATAACCCTAACCTAAACCATAACCCCAACCATAACCCAAACCATAACCCCTAACCCCTAACAATAACCCTAACCCAAACCCCTAACAAGAACCCTAACCCAAACCATAACCCCTTATCCCTTACAATAACCCTAACCCAAACCATAACCCCAACCCCTAACAATAACCCTAACCTAAACCATAACCCCAACCATAACATAACCCAAACCATAACCCCTAACCCCTAACAATAACCCTAAACCAAACCCCTAACAAGAACCCTAACCCAAACCATAACCCCTTATCCCTTACAATAACCCTAACCCAAACCATAACCCCTAACAATAACCCTAACCCAAACCCCTAACAAGAACCCTAACCCAACCCATAATCCCATCCATAGCCATAACCCAAACCATAACCATAACCCAAACCATAACCCCCAACCCCTAACAATAACCCTAACCCAAACCATAACCCGAACCCAAACCATAACCCAAACAATAACCCTAACCCAAACCATAACCCTAACCAAAACCATAACCCCAACCATAACCATAACCCAAACCATAACCCCCAAACCATAACCCCCAAACCATAACCTCCAACCCCTAACAATAACCCTAACCCAAACCATAACCCGAACCCAAACCATAACCCAAACCATAACCCAAACCATAACCCAAACCATAACCCAAACCATAACCATAACCCAAACCATAACCCAAACCATAACCCCTAACCCCTAACAATAACCCTAACCCAAACCCCTAACAAGAACCCTAACCCAAACCATAATCCCATCCATAGCCATAACCCCAACCATAACCCAAACCATAACCCCCAACCCCTAACAATAACCCTAACCCAAACCATAACCCGAACCCAAACCATAACCCAAACAATAACCCTAACCCAAACCATAACCCCAACCATAACCATAACCCAAACCATAACCCCCAACCCCTAACAATAACCCTAACCCAAACCATAACCCGAACCCAAACCATAACCCAAACCATAACCCAAACCATAACCCAAACCATAACCCCTAACCCCTAACAATAACCATAACCCAAACCATAACCCTCAACCCCTAAAAATAACACTAACCCAAACCATAACCCCAACCATAACCTTAACAATAACCATAAACCAAACCATAACCCCTAAACCCTAACAATAACCCTAACACAAACTATTACCCCAACGCCTAACAATAACCCTTACCCAAACCATAACCCCAACGCCAAACAATAACCTTAACCCAAACCATAACCCCAACCCCTAACAATAAACCTAACCTAAACCATAACCCTAACCATAACCCCAACCTTAACCCAAACCATAACCCTAACCCCGAACAATAAACCTAACCTAAACCATAACCCTAACCATAACCCCAACCATAACCAGATTCCCAACCATAACCATAACCCCAACCAAAACCATATTCCCAACCATAGCCATAACTCCAACCATATCCCCAACCATAACCATAACCCTAACCGATAACCCCAACCATAACCCCAACCATAATCTTAACCATAAACCAAACCATAACCCCTTATCCCTTACAATAACCCTAACCCAAACCATAACCCCAACCCCTAACAATAATCCTAACCTAAACCATAACCCCAACCATAACCCAAACCATAACCCCTAACCCCTAACAATAACCCTAACCCAAACCCCTAACAAGAACCCTAACCCAAACCATAACCCCTTATCCCTTACAATAACCCTAACCCAAACCATAACCCCAACCCCTAACAATAACCCTAACCTAAACCATAACCCCAACCATAACATAACCCAAACCATAACCCCTAACCCCTAACAATAACCCTAACCCAAACCCCTAACAAGAACCCTAACCCAAACCATAACCCCTTATCCCTTACAATAACCCTAACCTAAACCATAACCCCTAACCCCTAACAATAACCCTAACCCAAACCCCTAACAAGAACCCTAACCCAACCCATAATCCCATCCATAGCCATAACCCAAACCATAACCATAACCCAAACCATAACCCCCAACCCCTAACAATAACCCTAACCCAAACCATAACCCGAACCCAAACCATAACCCAAACAATAACCCTAACCCAAACCATAACCCTAACCCAAACCATAACCCCAACCATAACCATAACCCAAACCATAACCCCCAAACCATAACCCCCAAACCATAACCTCCAACCCCTAACAATAACCCTAACCCAAACCATAACCCGAACCCAAACCATAACCCAAACCATAACCCAAACCATAACCCAAACCATAACCATAACCCAAACCATAACCCAAACCATAACCCAAACCATAACCCAAACCATAACCCAAACCATAACCCCTAACCCCTAACAATAACCCTAACCCAAACCCCTAACAAGAACCCTAACCCAAACCATAATCCCATCCATAGCCATAACCCCAACCATAACCCAAACCATAACCCCCAACCCCTAACAATAACCCTAACCCAAACCATAACCCGAACCCAAACCATAACCCAAACAATAACCCTAACCCAAACCATAACCCCAACCATAACCATAACCCAAACCATAACCCCCAACCCCTAACAATAACCCTAACCCAAACCATAACCCGAACCCAAACCATAACCCAAACCATAACCCAAACCATAACCCCTAACCCCTAACAATAACCCTAACCCAAACCATAACCATAACCCCAACCCCTAACAATAACCCTAACCCAAACCATAACCATAACCCCTAACAATAACCCTAACCCAAACCATAACCCCAACCCCTAACAATAACCCTAACCTAAACCATAACCCCAACCATAATCATAACCCAAACCATAACCATAACCCAAAACATAACCCCTAACCCCTAACAATACCTCTTAACCAAACCATAACCCCAACCCCTAACAATAACCCTAACCCAAACCCCTAACAAGAACCCTAACCCAAACCATAACCCCTTATCCCTTACAATAACCCTATCCCAAACCATAACCCCAACCCCTAACAATAACCCTAACCTAAACCATAACCCCAACCATAACATAACCCAAACCATAACCCCTAACCCCTAACAATAACCCTAACCCAAACCCCTAACCCCTAACAATAACCCTAACCCAAACCCCTAACCCCTAACAATAACCCTAACCCAAACCCCTAACAAGAACCCTAACCCAAACCATAACCCCTTATTCCTTACAATAACCCTAACCCAACCCATAATCCCATCCATAGCCATAACCCAAACCATAACCATAACCCAAACCATAACCCCCAACCCCTAACAATAACCCTAACCCAAACCATAACCCCCAACCCCTAACAATAACCCTAACCCAAACCATAACCCGAACCCAAACCATAACCCAAACAATAACCCTAACCATAACCCTAACCATAACCCCAACCATAACCATAAACCAAACCATCACCATAACCCAAACCATCACCATAACCCCTAACAATAACCCTAACCCAAACCATAACCTCAACCCCTAACAATAACTCTAACCCAAACCATAACCATAACCCTAACAGTAACCATAACCCAAACCATAACCCTAACCCAAACCATAACCCCAACCACAAACAATAACCCTAACCCAACCCATAACCATAACCATAACCCAAAACATAACCCTTAGCAATGACCCTAACCCAAACCATAACCCCAACCCCTAACAATAACCCTAACCCAAACCATAACCCCAACCCCTAACCCCAACCATAACCCCAACCATAACCCCAACCATAACCCCAACACTTACCCAAACCATAACCCCTAACCCCTAACAATATCCCTAACCCAAACCATAACCCCTAACAATAACCCTAACCCAAACCATAACCCCAACCATAACCATAACCCAAACCATAACCATAACCCAAACCATAACAATAACCCAAACCATAACACCCAACCCCCAACAATAACCCTAACCCAAACCATAATTCCATCCATAACCATAACCCCAACAATAACCATAACCCAAACCATAACCCCTAACACCTAAAAATAACGCTAACCCAAACCATAACCCCAACCATAACCTTAACCATAACCGTAAACCAAACCATAACCCCTAAACCCTAACAATAACCCTAACACAAACTATTACCCCAACGCCTAACAATAACCCTAACCCAAACCATAACCCCAACGCCAAACAATAACCTTAACCCAAACCATAACCCCAACCACTAACAATAAACCTAACCTAAACCATAACCCTAACCTCAACCATAACCATAAACCAAACCATCACCATAACCCAAACCATCACCATAACCCCTAACAATAACCCGAACCCAAACCATAACCCCAACCCCTAACAATAACTCTAACCCAAACCATAACCATAACCCTTACAGTAACCATAACCCAAACCATAACCCCTAGCAATAACCCTAACCCAAACCATAACCCCAACCCCTAACAATAACCCTAACCCAAACCATAACCCAAACCATAACCCAAACCATAACCCAAACCATAACCCAAACCATAACCCAAACCATAACCCAAACCATAACCCAAACCATAACCCAAACCATAACCCAAACCATAACCCAAACCATAACCCAAACCATAACCCAAACCATAACCCAAACCATAACCCAAACCATAACCCAAACCATAACCCCAACCCCTAACAATAACCCTAACCCTAACCCAAACCATAACCATAACCCAAACCATAACCCCTAACAATAACCCTAACCCAAACCATAACCCCAACCACAAACAATAACCCTAACCCAACCCATAACCATAACCATAATCCAAAACATAACCCCTAGCAATAACCCTAACCAAAACCATAACCCCAACCCCTAACAATAACGCTAACCCAAACCATAACCCAAACCATAACCCAAACCATAACCCCAACCCCTAACAATAACCCTAACCTAAACCATAACCATAACCCTAACCCAAACCATAACCCCAACCATAACCAGATTCCCAACCATAAACATAACCCGAACCAAAACCATATTCCCAACCATAGCCATAACCCCAACCATAACCCCAACCCTAACCATAACCCTAACCATAACCCCAACCATAACTCCAATCATAACCCAAACCATAACCCCAACCATAACCCTAACCATAACCCCAACCATAACCCAAACCATAACCCCAACCCCTAACAATAACCCTAACCCAAACCATAACCCCTAACCCCTAACAATATCCCTAACCCAAACCATAACCCCTAATAATAACCCTAACCCAAACCATAAACCCCAACCCCTAACAATAACCCTAACCTAAACCATAACCCCAACCATTACCATAACCCAAATCATAACCCCTAACCCCTAACAATAACCCTAACCCAAACCATAACCCCAACCCCTAACAATAACCCTAACCCAAAACCTAACCCAAAACCTAACCCAAAACCTAACCCAAAACCTAACCCAAAACCTAACCCAAAACCTAACCCAAACCATAACCATAACCCCAACCATAACCATAACCCAAACCATAACCCCTAACAATAACCCTAACCCAAACCATAACCCCAACCCCTAACAATAACCCTAACCTAAACCATAACCCCAACCATAACCATAACCCAAACCATAACCATAACCCAAAACATAACCCCTAACTCCTAACAATAACCCTAAACCAAACCATAACCCCAACCCCTAACAATAACCCTAACCCAAACCATAACCCCAACCATAAACAAAACCCAAACCATAACCCCAACCATAACCTTAACCATAACCGTAAACCAAACCATAACCCCTTAACCCTAACAATAACCCTAACACAAACTATTACCCCAACCCCTAACAATAACCCTAACACAAACTATTACCCCAACCCCTAACAATAACCCTAACCCAAACCATAATCCCATCCATAACAGTAACCCCAACAATAACCATAACCCAAACCATAACCCCTAACCCCTAAACATAACGCTAACCCAAACCATAACTCCAACCATAACCTTAACCATAACCGTAAACCAAATCATAACCCCTAAACCCTAACAATAACCCTAACAAAAACTATTACCCCAACCCCTAACAAAAACCCTAACCCAAACCATTATCCCATCCATAACCATAACCCCAACAATAACCATAACCCAAACCATAACCCCTAACCACTAAAAATAACGCTAACCCAAACCATAACCCCAACCATAACCTTAACCATAACCTTAACCATAACCGTAAACCAAACCATAACCGTAAACCAAACCATAACCCCTAAACCCTAACAATAACCCTAACACAAACCATAACCCCAACCCCTAACAATAACTCTAACCCAAACCATAACCATAACCCTAACAGTAACCATAACCCAAACCATAACCCCTAACAATAACCCTAACCCAAACCATAACCCCAACCAAAAACAATAACCCTAACCCAACCCATAACCATAACCATAACCCAAAACATAACCCCTAGCAATAACCCTAACCCAAACCATAACCCCAACCCCTAACAATAACCCTAACCCAAACCATAACCCCAACCCCTAACAATATTCCTAACCCAAACCATAACCCCAACCCCTAACAATAACCCTAACCTAAACCATAACCCCAACCATAACCAGATTCCCAACCATAAACATAACCCAAACCATAACCATAACCCCAACCATAACCATAACCGTAACCATAACCATAACCCCAACCATAACCATAACCCAAACCATAACCCCTAGCAATAACCCTAACCAAAACCATAACCCCAACCCCTAACAATAACGCTAACCCAAACCATAACCCAAACCATAACCCAAACCATAACCCAAACCATAACCCAAACCATAACCCCAACCCCTAACAATAACCCTAACCTAAACCATAACCATAACCCTAACCCAAACCATAACCCCAACCATAACCAGATTCCCAACCATAAACATAACCCGAACCAAAACCATATTCCCAACCATAGCCATAACCCCAACCATAACCCCAACCCTAACCATAACCCTAACCATAACCCCAACCATAACTCCAATCATAACCCAAACCATAACCCCAACCATAACCCCAACCATAACCCCAACCATAACCCAAACCATAACCCCAACCCCTAACAATAACCCTAACCCAAACCATAACCCCTAACCCCTAACAATATCCCTAACCCAAACCATAACCCCTAATAATAACCCTAACCCAAACCATAAACCCCAACCCCTAACAATAACCCTAACCTAAACCATAACCCCAACCATTACCATAACCCCAACCATTACCATAACCCAAATCATAACCCCTAACCCCTAACAATAACCCTAACCCAAACCATAACCCCAACCCCTAACAATAACCCTAACCCAAAACCTAACCCAAAACCTAACCCAAAACCTAACCCAAAACCTAACCCAAAACCTAACCCAAAACCTAACCCAAAACCTAACCCAAAACCTAACCCAAACCATAACCATAACCCCAACCATAACCATAACCCAAACCATAACCCCTAACAATAACCCTAACCCAAACCATAACCCCAACCCCTAACAATAACCCTAACCTAAACCATAACCCCAACCATAACCATAACCCAAACCATAACCATAACCCAAAACATAACCCCTAACTCCTAACAATAACCCTAAACCAAACCATAACCCCAACCCCTAACAATAACCCTAACCCAAACCATAACCCCAACCATAAACAAAACCCAAACCATAACCCCAACCATAAACAAAACCCAAACCATAACCCCAACCATAAACAAAACCCAAACCATAACCCCAACCATAACCTTAACCATAACCGTAAACCAAACCATAACCCCTTAACCCTAACAATAACCCTAACACAAACTATTACCCCAACCCCTAACAATAACCCTAACCCAAACCATAATCCCATCCATAACAGTAACCCCAACAATAACCATAACCGAAACCATAACCCCTAACCCCTAAAAATAACGCTAACCCAAACCATAACCCCAACCATAACCTTAACCATAACCGTAAACCAAATCATAACCCCTAAACCCTAACAATAATCCTAACAAAAACTATTACCCCAACCCCTAACAAAAACCCTAACCCAAACCATTATCCCATCCATAACCATAACCCCAACAATAACCATAACCCAAACCATAACCCCTAACCACTAAAAATAACGCTAACCCAAACCATAACCCCAACCATAACCTTAACCATAACCGTAAACCAAACCATAACCCCTAAACCCTAACAATAACCCTAACACAAACCATAACCCCAACCCCTAACAATAACTCTAACCCAAACCATAACCATAACCCTAACAGTAACCATAACCCAAACCATAACCCCTAACAATAACCCTAACCCAAACCATAACCCCAACCAAAAACAATAACCCTAACCCAACCCATAACCATAACCATAACCCAAAACATAACCCCTAGCAATAACCCTAACCCAAACCATAACCCCAACCCCTAACAATAACCCTAACCCAAACCATAACCCCAACCCCTAACAATAACCCTAACCCGAACCATAACCCCAACCATAACCAAAACCCAAACCATAACCCCTTATCCCTTACAATATTCCTAACCCAAACCATAACCCCAACCCCTAACAATAACCCTAACCTAAACCATAACCCCAACCATAACCAGATTCCCAACCATAAACATAACCCAAACCATAACCATAACCCCAACCATAACCATAACCCAAACCATAACCATAACCCCAACCATAACCATAACCCAGACCATAACCCCTAACAATAACCCTAACCCAAACCATAACCCTAACCCAAACCATAACCCTAACCCAAACCATAACCCCAACCCCTAACAATAACCCTAACCTAAACCATAACCCCAACCATAACCATAACCATAACCCAAAACATAACCCCTAACTCCCAACATTAACCCTAAACCAAACCATAACTCCAACCCCTAACAATAACCCTAACCCAAACCATAACCCCAACCATAACCAAAACCCAAACCATAACCCCTAATCCCTTAAGATAACCCTAACCCAAACCATAACCCCAACCCCAAACAATAACCCTAACCTAAACCATAACCCCAACCATAACCCAAACCATAACCCCTAACTTCTAACAATAACCCTAACCCAAACCCCTAACAAGAACCCTAACCCAAACCATAATCCCATCCATAGACATAACCCCAACCATAACCATAACCCAAACCGTAACCCCAAACCCCTAACAATAACCCTAACCCAAACCATAACCCGAACCCAAACCATAACCCAAACCATAACCCAAACCATAACCCAAACCATAACCCAAACCATAACCCAAACCATAACCCAAACCATAACCCTAACCCAAACCATAACCCAAACCATAACCCTAACCCACACCATAACCCCAACCATAACCAGATTCCCAACCATAACCAGATTCCCAACCATAACCATAACCCCAACCAAAACCATATTCCCAACCATAGCCATAACCCCAACCATAACCCCAACCATAACCATAACCATAACCCCAACCATAACCCCAACCATAACCCCAACCATAACCTCAACCATAACCCAAACCATAACCCCTAACCCAAAACAATATCCCTAACCCAAACCATAACCCCTTACAATAACCCTAACCCAAACCATAACCCCAACCATAACCACAACCCAAACTATAACCATAACCATAACCCAAACCATAACACCCAACCCCCAACAATAACCCTAACCCAAACCATAATCCCATCCATAACCATAACCCCAACAATAACCATAACCCAAACCATAACCCCTAAATCCTAAAAATAACGCTAACCCAAACCATAACCCCAACCATAACCCCAACCATAACCTTAACCATAACCGTAAACCAAACCATAACGCCTAAACCCTAACAATAACCCTAACACAAACTATTACCCAAACCCCTAACAATAACCCTAACCCAAACCATAATCCCATCCATAACAGTAACCCCAACAATAACCATAACCCAAACCATAACCCCTAACCCCTAAAAATAACGCTAACCCAAACCATAACCCCAACCATAACCTTAACCATAACCGTAAACCAAACCATAACCCCTAAACCCTAACAATAACCCTAACTCAAACTATTACCCCAACCCCTAACAATAACCCTAACCCAAACCATTATCCCATCCATAACCATAACCCCAACAATAACCATAACCCAAACCATAACCCTCAACCCCTAAAAATAACACTAACCCAAACCATAACCCCAACCATAACCTTAACAATAACCATAAACCAAACCATAACCCCTAAACCCTAACAATAACCCTAACACAAACTATTACCCCAACGCCTAACAATAACCCTAACCCAAACCATAACCCCAACGCCAAACAATAACCTTAACCCAAACCATAACCCCAACCCCTAACAATAAACCTAACCTAAACCATAACCCTAACCATAATCCCAACCTTAACCCAAACCATAACCCCAACCCCGAACAATAAACCTAACCTAAACCATAACCCTAACCATAACCCCAACCATAACCATAAACCAAACCATCACCATAACCCAAACCATCACCATAACCCCTAACAATAACCCTAACCCTAACCCAAACCATAACCTCAACCCCTAACAATAACTCTAACCCAAACCATAACCATAACCCTAACAGTAACCATAACCCAAACCATAACCCCTAACAATAACCCTAACCCAAACCATAACCCCAACCACAAACAATAACCCTAACCCAACCCATAACCATAACCATAACCCAAAACATAACCCTTAGCAATGACCCTAACCCAAACCATAACCCCAACCCCTAACAATAACCCTAACCCAAACCATAACCCCAACCCCTAACCCCAACCATAACCCCAACCATAACCCCAACCATAACCCCAACCATAACCCCAACACTTACCCAAACCATAACCCCTAACCCCTAACAATATCCCTAACCCAAACCATAACCCCTAACAATAACCCTAACCCAAACCATAATCCCAACCATAACCATAACCCAAACCATAACCATAACCCAAACCATAACAATAACCCAAACCATAACACCCAACCCCCAACAATAACCCTAACCCAAACCATAATTCCATCCATAACCATAACCCCAACAATAACCATAACCCAAACCATAACCCCTAACACCTAAAAATAACGCTAACCCAAACCATAACCCCAACCATAACCTTAACCATAACCGTAAACCAAACCATAACCCCTAAACCCTAACAATAACCCTAACACAAACTATTACCCCAACGCCTAACAATAACCCTAACCCAAACCATAACCCCAACGCCAAACAATAACCTTAACCCAAACCATAACCCCAACCACTAACAATAAACCTAACCTAAACCATAACCCTAACCTCAACCATAACCATAAACCAAACCATCACCATAACCCAAACCATCACCATAACCCCTAACAATAACCCGAACCCAAACCATAACCCCAACCCCTAACAATAACTCTAACCCAAACCATAACCATAACCCTTACAGTAACCATAACCCAAACCATAACCCCTAGCAATAACCCTAACCCAAACCATAACCCCAACCCCTAACAATAACCCTAACCCAAACCATAACCCAAACCATAACCCAAACCATAACCCAAACCATAACCCAAACCATAACCCAAACCATAACCCAAACCATAACCCAAACCATAACCCAAACCATAACCCAAACCATAACCCAAACCATAACCCAAACCATAACCCAAACCATAACCCAAACCATAACCCAAACCATAACCCAAACCATAACCCAAACCATAACCCAAACCATAACCCAAACCATAACCCAAACCATAACCCCAACCCCTAACAATAACCCTAACCCTAACCCAAACCATAACCATAACCCAAACCATAACCCCTAACAATAACCCTAACCCAAACCATAACCCCAACCACAAACAATAACCCTAACCCAACCCATAACCATAACCATAATCCAAAACATAACCCCTAGCAATAACCCTAACCAAAACCATAACCCCAACCCCTAACAATAACGCTAACCCAAACCATAACCCAAACCATAACCCAAACCATAACCCCAACCCCTAACAATAACCCTAACCTAAACCATAACCATAACCCTAACCCAAACCATAACCCCAACCATAACCAGATTCCCAACCATAAACATAACCCGAACCAAAACCATATTCCCAACCATAGCCATAACCCCAACCATAACCCCAACCCTAACCATAACCCTAACCATAACCCCAACCATAACTCCAATCATAACCCAAGCCATAACCCCAACCATAACCCCAACCATAACCCCAACCATAACCCCAACCATAACCCAAACCATAACCCCAACCCCTAACAATAACCCTAACCCAAACCATAACCCCTAACCCCTAACAATATCCCTAACCCAAACCATAACCCCTAATAATAACCCTAACCCAAACCATAAACCCCAACCCCTAACAATAACCCTAACCTAAACCATAACCCCAACCATTACCATAACCCAAATCATAACCCCTAACCCCTAACAATAACCCTAACCCAAACCATAACCCCAACCCCTAACAATAACCCTAACCCAAAACCTAACCCAAAACCTAACCCAAAACCTAACCCAAAACCTAACCCAAAACCTAACCCAAAACCTAACCCAAAACCTAACCCAAAACCTAACCCAAACCATAACCATAACCCCAACCATAACCATAACCCAAACCATAACCCCTAACAATAACCCTAACCCAAACCATAACCCCAACCTCTAACAATAACCCTAACCTAAACCATAACCCCAACCATAACCATAACCCAAACCATAACCATAACCCAAAACATAACCCCTAGCAATAACCCTAACCCAAACCATAACCCCAACCCCTAACAATAACCCTAACCCAAACCATAACCCCAACCCCTAACAATAACCCTAACCCGAACCATAACCCCAACCATAACCAAAACCCAAACCATAACCCCATTATCCCTTACAATATTCCTAACCCAAACCACAACCCCAACCCCTAACAATAACCCTAACCTAAACCATAACCCCAACCATAACCAGATTCCCGACCATAAACATAACCCCAACCAAAACCATATTCCCAACCATAGCCATAACCCCAACCATAACCCCAACCCTAACCATAACCCTAACCATAACCCCAACCATAACTCCAACCATAACCCCAACCATAACCCCAACCATAACCCCAACCATAACCCAAACCATAACCCCAACCCCTAACAATAACCCTAACCCAAACCATAACCCCTAACCCAAAACAATATCCCTAACCCAAACCATAACCCCTTACAATAACCCTAACCCAAACCATAACCCCAACCATAACCATAACCCAAACCATAACCGTAACCCAAACCATAACACCCAACCCCCAACAATAACCCTAACCCAAACCATAATCCCATCCATAACCATAACCCCAACAATAACCATAACCCAAACCATAACCCCTAAATCCTAAAAATAACGCTAACCCAAACCATAACCCCAACCATAACCCCAACCATAACCTTAACCATAACCGTAAACCAAACCATAACGCCTAAACCCTAACAATAACCCTAACACAAACTATTACCCCAACCCCTAACAATAACCCTAACCCAAACCATAATCCCATCCATAACAGTAACCCCAACAATAACCATAACCCAAACCATAACCCCTAACCCCTAAAAATAACGCTAACCCAAACCATAACCCCAACCATAACCTTAACAATAACCGTAAACCAAACCATAACCCCTAAACCCTAACAATAACCCTAACACAAACTATTACCCCAACCCCTAACAATAACCCTCACCCAAACCATTATCCCATCCATAACCATAACCCCAACAATAACCATAACCCAAACCATAACCCCTAACCCCTAAAAATAACACTAACCCAAACCATAACCCCAACCATAACCTTAACAATAACCATAAACCAAACCATAACCCCTAAACCCTAACAATAACCCTAACACAAACTATTACCCCAACGCCTAACAATAACCCTAACCCAAACCATAACCCCAACGCCAAACAATAACCTTAACCCAAACCATTACCCCAACCCCTAACAATAAACCCAACCTAAACCATAACCCTAACCATAACCCCAACCTTAACCCAAACCATAACCCCAACCATAACCTTAACAATAACCATAAACCAAACCATAACCCCTAAACCCTAACAATAACCCTAACACAAACTATTACCCCAACGCCTAACAATAACCCTAACCCAAACCATAACCCCAACGCCAAACAATAACCTTAACCCAAACCATAACCCCAACCCCTAACAATAAACCTAACCTAAACCATAACCCTAACCATAACCCCAACCTTAACCCAAACCATAACCCCAACCCCGAACAATAAACCTAACCTAAACCATAACCCTAACCATAACCCCAACCATAACCAGATTCCCAACCATAACCATAACCCCAACCAAAACCATATTCCCAACCATAGCCATAACTCCAACCATATCCCCAACCATAACCATAACCCTAACCGATAACCCCAACCATAACCCCAACCATAATCTTAACCATAAACCAAACCATAACCCCTTATCCCTTACAATAACCCTAACCCAAACCATAACCCCAACCCCTAACAATAACCCTAACCTAAACCATAACCCCAACCATAACCCAAACCATAACCCCTAACCCCTAACAATAACCCTAACCCAAACCCCTAACAAGAACCCTAACCCAAACCATAACCCCTTATCCCTTACAATAACCCTAACCCAAACCATAACCCCAACCCCTAACAATAACCCTAACCTAAACCATAACCCCAACCATAACATAACCCAAACCATAACCCCTAACCCCTAACAATAACCCTAACCCAAACCCCTAACAAGAACCCTAACCCAAACCATAACCCCTTATCCCTTACAATAACCCTAACCCAAACCATAACCCCTAACCCCTAACAATAACCCTAACCCAAACCCCTAACAAGAACCCTAACCCAACCCATAATCCCATCCATAGCCATAACCCAAACCATAACCATAACCCAAACCATAACCCCCAACCCCTAACAATAACCCTAACCCAAACCATAACCCGAACCCAAACCATAACCCAAACAATAACCCTAACCCAAACCATAACCCTAACCCAAACCATAACCCCAACCATAACCATAACCCAAACCATAACCCCCAAACCATAACCCCCAAACCATAACCTCCAACCCCTAACAATAACCCTAACCCAAACCATAACCCGAACCCAAACCATAACCCAAACCATAACCCAAACCATAACCCAAACCATAACCATAACCCAAACCATAACCCAAACCATAACCCAAACCATAACCCAAACCATAACCCAAACCATAACCCAAACCATAACCCAAACCATAACCCCTAACCCCTAACAATAACCCTAACCCAAACCCCTAACAAGAACCCTAACCCAAACCATAATCCCATCCATAGCCATAACCCCAACCATAACCCAAACCATAACCCCCAACCCCTAACAATAACCCTAACCCAAACCATAACCCGAACCCAAACCATAACCCAAACAATAACCCTAACCCAAACCATAACCCCAACCATAACCATAACCCAAACCATAACCCCCAACCCCTAACAATAACCCTAACCCAAACCATAACCCGAACCCAAACCATAACCCAAACCATAACCCAAACCATAACCCCTAACCCCTAACAATAACCCTAACCCAAACCATAACCATAACCCCAACCCCTAACAATAACCCTAACCCAAACCATAACCATAACCCCTAACAATAACCCTAACCCAAACCATAACCCCAACCCCTAACAATAACCCTAACCTAAACCATAACCCCAACCATAATCATAACCCAAACCATAACCATAACCCAAAACATAACCCCTAACCCCTAACAATACCTCTTAACCAAACCATAACCCCAACCCCTAACAATAACCCTAACCCAAACCCCTAACAAGAACCCTAACCCAAACCATAACCCCTTATCCCTTACAATAACCCTATCCCAAACCATAACCCCAACCCCTAACAATAACCCTAACCTAAACCATAACCCCAACCATAACATAACCCAAACCATAACCCCTAACCCCTAACAATAACCCTAACCCAAACCCCTAACCCCTAACAATAACCCTAACCCAAACCCCTAACAAGAACCCTAACCCAAACCATAACCCCTTATTCCTTACAATAACCCTAACCCAACCCATAATCCCATCCATAGCCATAACCCAAACCATAACCATAACCCAAACCATAACCCCCAACCCCTAACAATAACCCTAACCCAAACCATAACCCCCAACCCCTAACAATAACCCTAACCCAAACCATAACCCGAACCCAAACCATAACCCAAACAATAACCCTAACCATAACCCTAACCATAACCCCAACCATAACCATAAACCAAACCATCACCATAACCCAAACCATCACCATAACCCCTAACAATAACCCTAACCCAAACCATAACCTCAACCCCTAACAATAACTCTAACCCAAACCATAACCATAACCCTAACAGTAACCATAACCCAAACCATAACCCTAACCCAAACCATAACCCCAACCACAAACAATAACCCTAACCCAACCCATAACCATAACCATAACCCAAAACATAACCCTTAGCAATGACCCTAACCCAAACCATAACCCCAACCCCTAACAATAACCCTAACCCAAACCATAACCCCAACCCCTAACCCCAACCATAACCCCAACCATAACCCCAACCATAACCCCAACACTTACCCAAACCATAACCCCTAACCCCTAACAATATCCCTAACCCAAACCATAACCCCTAACAATAACCCTAACCCAAACCATAACCCCAACCATAACCATAACCCAAACCATAACCATAACCCAAACCATAACAATAACCCAAACCATAACACCCAACCCCCAACAATAACCCTAACCCAAACCATAATTCCATCCATAACCATAACCCCAACAATAACCATAACCCAAACCATAACCCCTAACACCTAAAAATAACGCTAACCCAAACCATAACCCCAACCATAACCTTAACCATAACCGTAAACCAAACCATAACCCCTAAACCCTAACAATAACCCTAACACAAACTATTACCCCAACGCCTAACAATAACCCTAACCCAAACCATAACCCCAACGCCAAACAATAACCTTAACCCAAACCATAACCCCAACCACTAACAATAAACCTAACCTAAACCATAACCCTAACCTCAACCATAACCATAAACCAAACCATCACCATAACCCAAACCATCACCATAACCCCTAACAATAACCCGAACCCAAACCATAACCCAAACCCCTAACAATAACTCTAACCCAAACCATAACCATAACCCTTACAGTAACCATAACCCAAACCATAACCCCTAGCAATAACCCTAACCCAAACCATAACCCCAACCCCTAACAATAACCCTAACCCAAACCATAACCCAAACCATAACCCAAACCATAACCCAAACCATAACCCAAACCATAACCCAAACCATAACCCAAACCATAACCCAAACCATAACCCAAACCATAACCCAAACCATAACCCAAACCATAACCCAAACCATAACCCAAACCATAACCCAAACCATAACCCCAACCCCTAACAATAACCCTAACCCTAACCCAAACCATAACCATAACCCAAACCATAACCCCTAACAATAACCCTAACCCAAACCATAACCCCAACCACAAACAATAACCCTAACCCAACCCATAACCATAACCATAATCCAAAACATAACCCCTAGCAATAACCCTAACCAAAACCATAACCCCAACCCCTAACAATAACGCTAACCCAAACCATAACCCAAACCATAACCCAAACCATAACCCCAACCCCTAACAATAACCCTAACCTAAACCATAACCATAACCCTAACCCAAACCATAACCCCAACCATAACCAGATTCCCAACCATAAACATAACCCGAACCAAAACCATATTCCCAACCATAGCCATAACCCCAACCATAACCCCAACCCTAACCATAACCCTAACCATAACCCCAACCATAACTCCAATCATAACCCAAACCATAACCCCAACCATAACCCTAACCATAACCCCAACCATAACCCAAACCATAACCCCAACCCCTAACAATAACCCTAACCCAAACCATAACCCCTAACCCCTAACAATATCCCTAACCCAAACCATAACCCCTAATAATAACCCTAACCCAAACCATAAACCCCAACCCCTAACAATAACCCTAACCTAAACCATAACCCCAACCATTACCATAACCCAAATCATAACCCCTAACCCCTAACAATAACCCTAACCCAAACCATAACCCCAACCCCTAACAATAACCCTAACCCAAAACCTAACCCAAAACCTAACCCAAAACCTAACCCAAAACCTAACCCAAAACCTAACCCAAAACCTAACCCAAAACCTAACCCAAACCATAACCATAACCCCAACCATAACCATAACCCAAACCATAACCCCTAACAATAACCCTAACCCAAACCATAACCCCAACCCCTAACAATAACCCTAACCTAAACCATAACCCCAACCATAACCATAACCCAAACCATAACCATAACCCAAAACATAACCCCTAACTCCTAACAATAACCCTAAACCAAACCATAACCCCAACCCCTAACAATAACCCTAACCCAAACCATAACCCCAACCATAAACAAAACCCAAACCATAACCCCAACCATAACCTTAACCATAACCGTAAACCAAACCATAACCCCTTAACCCTAACAATAACCCTAACACAAACTATTACCCCAACCCCTAACAATAACCCTAACACAAACTATTACCCCAACCCCTAACAATAACCCTAACCCAAACCATAATCCCATCCATAACAGTAACCCCAACAATAACCATAACCCAAACCATAACCCCTAACCCCTAAACATAACGCTAACCCAAACCATAACTCCAACCATAACCTTAACCATAACCGTAAACCAAATCATAACCCCTAAACCCTAACAATAACCCTAACAAAAACTATTACCCCAACCCCTAACAAAAACCCTAACCCAAACCATTATCCCATCCATAACCATAACCCCAACAATAACCATAACCCAAACCATAACCCCTAACCACTAAAAATAACGCTAACCCAAACCATAACCCCAACCATAACCTTAACCATAACCTTAACCATAACCGTAAACCAAACCATAACCGTAAACCAAACCATAACCCCTAAACCCTAACAATAACCCTAACACAAACCATAACCCCAACCCCTAACAATAACTCTAACCCAAACCATAACCATAACCCTAACAGTAACCATAACCCAAACCATAACCCCTAACAATAACCCTAACCCAAACCATAACCCCAACCAAAAACAATAACCCTAACCCAACCCATAACCATAACCATAACCCAAAACATAACCCCTAGCAATAACCCTAACCCAAACCATAACCCCAACCCCTAACAATAACCCTAACCCAAACCATAACCCCAACCCCTAACAATATTCCTAACCCAAACCATAACCCCAACCCCTAACAATAACCCTAACCTAAACCATAACCCCAACCATAACCAGATTCCCAACCATAAACATAACCCAAACCATAACCATAACCCCAACCATAACCATAACCGTAACCATAACCATAACCCCAACCATAACCATAACCCAAACCATAACCCCTAGCAATAACCCTAACCAAAACCATAACCCCAACCCCTAACAATAACGCTAACCCAAACCATAACCCAAACCATAACCCAAACCATAACCCAAACCATAACCCAAACCATAACCCCAACCCCTAACAATAACCCTAACCTAAACCATAACCATAACCCTAACCCAAACCATAACCCCAACCATAACCAGATTCCCAACCATAAACATAACCCGAACCAAAACCATATTCCCAACCATAGCCATAACCCCAACCATAACCCCAACCCTAACCATAACCCTAACCATAACCCCAACCATAACTCCAATCATAACCCAAACCATAACCCCAACCATAACCCCAACCATAACCCCAACCATAACCCAAACCATAACCCCAACCCCTAACAATAACCCTAACCCAAACCATAACCCCTAACCCCTAACAATATCCCTAACCCAAACCATAACCCCTAATAATAACCCTAACCCAAACCATAAACCCCAACCCCTAACAATAACCCTAACCTAAACCATAACCCCAACCATTACCATAACCCCAACCATTACCATAACCCAAATCATAACCCCTAACCCCTAACAATAACCCTAACCCAAACCATAACCCCAACCCCTAACAATAACCCTAACCCAAAACCTAACCCAAAACCTAACCCAAAACCTAACCCAAAACCTAACCCAAAACCTAACCCAAAACCTAACCCAAAACCTAACCCAAAACCTAACCCAAAACCTAACCCAAACCATAACCATAACCCCAACCATAACCATAACCCAAACCATAACCCCTAACAATAACCCTAACCCAAACCATAACCCCAACCCCTAACAATAACCCTAACCTAAACCATAACCCCAACCATAACCATAACCCAAACCATAACCATAACCCAAAACATAACCCCTAACTCCTAACAATAACCCTAAACCAAACCATAACCCCAACCCCTAACAATAACCCTAACCCAAACCATAACCCCAACCATAAACAAAACCCAAACCATAACCCCAACCATAAACAAAACCCAAACCATAACCCCAACCATAACCTTAACCATAACCGTAAACCAAACCATAACCCCTTAACCCTAACAATAACCCTAACACAAACTATTACCCCAACCCCTAACAATAACCCTAACCCAAACCATAATCCCATCCATAACAGTAACCCCAACAATAACCATAACCGAAACCATAACCCCTAACCCCTAAAAATAACGCTAACCCAAACCATAACCCCAACCATAACCTTAACCATAACCGTAAACCAAATCATAACCCCTAAACCCTAACAATAATCCTAACAAAAACTATTACCCCAACCCCTAACAAAAACCCTAACCCAAACCATTATCCCATCCATAACCATAACCCCAACAATAACCATAACCCAAACCATAACCCCTAACCACTAAAAATAACGCTAACCCAAACCATAACCCCAACCATAACCTTAACCATAACCGTAAACCAAACCATAACCCCTAAACCCTAACAATAACCCTAACACAAACCATAACCCCAACCCCTAACAATAACTCTAACCCAAACCATAACCATAACCCTAACAGTAACCATAACCCAAACCATAACCCCTAACAATAACCCTAACCCAAACCATAACCCCAACCAAAAACAATAACCCTAACCCAACCCATAACCATAACCATAACCCAAAACATAACCCCTAGCAATAACCCTAACCCAAACCATAACCCCAACCCCTAACAATAACCCTAACCCAAACCATAACCCCAACCCCTAACAATAACCCTAACCCGAACCATAACCCCAACCATAACCAAAACCCAAACCATAACCCCTTATCCCTTACAATATTCCTAACCCAAACCATAACCCCAACCCCTAACAATAACCCTAACCTAAACCATAACCCCAACCATAACCAGATTCCCAACCATAAACATAACCCAAACCATAACCATAACCCCAACCATAACCATAACCCAAACCATAACCATAACCCCAACCATAACCATAACCCAGACCATAACCCCTAACAATAACCCTAACCCAAACCATAACCCTAACCCAAACCATAACCCTAACCCAAACCATAACCCTAACCCAAACCATAACCCCAACCCCTAACAATAACCCTAACCTAAACCATAACCCCAACCATAACCATAACCATAACCCAAAACATAACCCCTAACTCCCAACATTAACCCTAAACCAAACCATAACTCCAACCCCTAACAATAACCCTAACCCAAACCATAACCCCAACCATAACCAAAACCCAAACCATAACCCCTAATCCCTTAAGATAACCCTAACCCAAACCATAACCCCAACCCCAAACAATAACCCTAACCTAAACCATAACCCCAACCATAACCCAAACCATAACCCCTAACTTCTAACAATAACCCTAACCCAAACCCCTAACAAGAACCCTAACCCAAACCATAATCCCATCCATAGACATAACCCCAACCATAACCATAACCCAAACCGTAACCCCAAACCCCTAACAATAACCCTAACCCAAACCATAACCCGAACCCAA
Organism: Stigmatopora nigra; assembly: GCF_051989575.1. NCBI lineage: Eukaryota > Metazoa > Chordata > Actinopteri > Syngnathiformes > Syngnathidae > Stigmatopora > Stigmatopora nigra. The sequence continues at coordinate 3,880,979 of NW_027551603.1, forward strand.
ACCATAACCCAAACCATAACCCAAACCATAACCCAAACCATAACCCAAACCATAACCCAAACCATAACCCAAACCATAACCCTAACCCAAACCATAACCCAAACCATAACCCTAACCCACACCATAACCCCAACCATAACCAGATTCCCAACCATAACCAGATTCCCAACCATAACCATAACCCCAACCAAAACCATATTCCCAACCATAGCCATAACCCCAACCATAACCCCAACCATAACCATAACCATAACCCCAACCATAACCCCAACCATAACCCCAACCATAACCTCAACCATAACCCAAACCATAACCCCTAACCCAAAACAATATCCCTAACCCAAACCATAACCCCTTACAATAACCCTAACCCAAACCATAACCCCAACCATAACCACAACCCAAACTATAACCATAACCATAACCCAAACCATAACACCCAACCCCCAACAATAACCCTAACCCAAACCATAATCCCATCCATAACCATAACCCCAACAATAACCATAACCCAAACCATAACCCCTAAATCCTAAAAATAACGCTAACCCAAAGCATAACCCCAACCATAACCCCAACCATAACCTTAACCATAACCGTAAACCAAACCATAACGCCTAAACCCTAACAATAACCCTAACACAAACTATTACCCAAACCCCTAACAATAACCCTAACCCAAACCATAATCCCATCCATAACAGTAACCCCAACAATAACCATAACCCAAACCATAACCCCTAACCCCTAAAAATAACGCTAACCCAAACCATAACCCCAACCATAACCTTAACCATAACCGTAAACCAAACCATAACCCCTAAACCCTAACAATAACCCTAACTCAAACTATTACCCCAACCCCTAACAATAACCCTAACCCAAACCATTATCCCATCCATAACCATAACCCCAACAATAACCATAACCCAAACCATAACCCTCAACCCCTAAAAATAACACTAACCCAAACCATAACCCCAACCATAACCTTAACAATAACCATAAACCAAACCATAACCCCTAAACCCTAACAATAACCCTAACACAAACTATTACCCCAACGCCTAACAATAACCCTAACCCAAACCATAACCCCAACGCCAAACAATAACCTTAACCCAAACCATAACCCCAACCCCTAACAATAAACCTAACCTAAACCATAACCCTAACCATAATCCCAACCTTAACCCAAACCATAACCCCAACCCCGAACAATAAACCTAACCTAAACCATAACCCTAACCATAACCCCAACCATAACCATAAACCAAACCATCACCATAACCCAAACCATCACCATAACCCCTAACAATAACCCTAACCCTAACCCAAACCATAACCTCAACCCCTAACAATAACTCTAACCCAAACCATAACCATAACCCTAACAGTAACCATAACCCAAACCATAACCCCTAACAATAACCCTAACCCAAACCATAACCCCAACCACAAACAATAACCCTAACCCAACCCATAACCATAACCATAACCCAAAACATAACCCTTAGCAATGACCCTAACCCAAACCATAACCCCAACCCCTAACAATAACCCTAACCCAAACCATAACCCCAACCCCTAACCCCAACCATAACCCCAACCATAACCCCAACCATAACCCCAACCATAACCCCAACACTTACCCAAACCATAACCCCTAACCCCTAACAATATCCCTAACCCAAACCATAACCCCTAACAATAACCCTAACCCAAACCATAATCCCAACCATAACCATAACCCAAACCATAACCATAACCCAAACCATAACAATAACCCAAACCATAACACCCAACCCCCAACAATAACCCTAACCCAAACCATAATTCCATCCATAACCATAACCCCAACAATAACCATAACCCAAACCATAACCCCTAACACCTAAAAATAACGCTAACCCAAACCATAACCCCAACCATAACCTTAACCATAACCGTAAACCAAACCATAACCCCTAAACCCTAACAATAACCCTAACACAAACTATTACCCCAACGCCTAACAATAACCCTAACCCAAACCATAACCCCAACGCCAAACAATAACCTTAACCCAAACCATAACCCCAACCACTAACAATAAACCTAACCTAAACCATAACCCTAACCTCAACCATAACCATAAACCAAACCATCACCATAACCCAAACCATCACCATAACCCCTAACAATAACCCGAACCCAAACCATAACCCCAACCCCTAACAATAACTCTAACCCAAACCATAACCATAACCCTTACAGTAACCATAACCCAAACCATAACCCCTAGCAATAACCCTAACCCAAACCATAACCCCAACCCCTAACAATAACCCTAACCCAAACCATAACCCAAACCATAACCCAAACCATAACCCAAACCATAACCCAAACCATAACCCAAACCATAACCCAAACCATAACCCAAACCATAACCCAAACCATAACCCAAACCATAACCCAAACCATAACCCAAACCATAACCCAAACCATAACCCAAACCATAACCCAAACCATAACCCAAACCATAACCCAAACCATAACCCAAACCATAACCCAAACCATAACCCAAACCATAACCCCAACCCCTAACAATAACCCTAACCCTAACCCAAACCATAACCATAACCCAAACCATAACCCCTAACAATAACCCTAACCCAAACCATAACCCCAACCACAAACAATAACCCTAACCCAACCCATAACCATAACCATAATCCAAAACATAACCCCTAGCAATAACCCTAACCAAAACCATAACCCCAACCCCTAACAATAACGCTAACCCAAACCATAACCCAAACCATAACCCAAACCATAACCCCAACCCCTAACAATAACCCTAACCTAAACCATAACCATAACCCTAACCCAAACCATAACCCCAACCATAACCAGATTCCCAACCATAAACATAACCCGAACCAAAACCATATTCCCAACCATAGCCATAACCCCAACCATAACCCCAACCCTAACCATAACCCTAACCATAACCCCAACCATAACTCCAATCATAACCCAAGCCATAACCCCAACCATAACCCCAACCATAACCCCAACCATAACCCCAACCATAACCCAAACCATAACCCCAACCCCTAACAATAACCCTAACCCAAACCATAACCCCTAACCCCTAACAATATCCCTAACCCAAACCATAACCCCTAATAATAACCCTAACCCAAACCATAAACCCCAACCCCTAACAATAACCCTAACCTAAACCATAACCCCAACCATTACCATAACCCAAATCATAACCCCTAACCCCTAACAATAACCCTAACCCAAACCATAACCCCAACCCCTAACAATAACCCTAACCCAAAACCTAACCCAAAACCTAACCCAAAACCTAACCCAAAACCTAACCCAAAACCTAACCCAAAACCTAACCCAAAACCTAACCCAAAACCTAACCCAAAACCTAACCCAAAACCTAACCCAAAACCTAACCCAAACCATAACCATAACCCCAACCATAACCATAACCCAAACCATAACCCCTAACAATAACCCTAACCCAAACCATAACCCCAACCTCTAACAATAACCCTAACCTAAACCATAACCCCAACCATAACCATAACCCAAACCATAACCATAACCCAAAACATAACCCCTAGCAATAACCCTAACCCAAACCATAACCCCAACCCCTAACAATAACCCTAACCCAAACCATAACCCCAACCCCTAACAATAACCCTAACCCGAACCATAACCCCAACCATAACCAAAACCCAAACCATAACCCCATTATCCCTTACAATATTCCTAACCCAAACCACAACCCCAACCCCTAACAATAACCCTAACCTAAACCATAACCCCAACCATAACCAGATTCCCGACCATAAACATAACCCCAACCAAAACCATATTCCCAACCATAGCCATAACCCCAACCATAACCCCAACCCTAACCATAACCCTAACCATAACCCCAACCATAACTCCAACCATAACCCCAACCATAACCCCAACCATAACCCCAACCATAACCCAAACCATAACCCCAACCCCTAACAATAACCCTAACCCAAACCATAACCCCTAACCCAAAACAATATCCCTAACCCAAACCATAACCCCTTACAATAACCCTAACCCAAACCATAACCCCAACCATAACCATAACCCAAACCATAACCGTAACCCAAACCATAACACCCAACCCCCAACAATAACCCTAACCCAAACCATAATCCCATCCATAACCATAACCCCAACAATAACCATAACCCAAACCATAACCCCTAAATCCTAAAAATAACGCTAACCCAAACCATAACCCCAACCATAACCCCAACCATAACCTTAACCATAACCGTAAACCAAACCATAACGCCTAAACCCTAACAATAACCCTAACACAAACTATTACCCCAACCCCTAACAATAACCCTAACCCAAACCATAATCCCATCCATAACAGTAACCCCAACAATAACCATAACCCAAACCATAACCCCTAACCCCTAAAAATAACGCTAACCCAAACCATAACCCCAACCATAACCTTAACAATAACCGTAAACCAAACCATAACCCCTAAACCCTAACAATAACCCTAACACAAACTATTACCCCAACCCCTAACAATAACCCTCACCCAAACCATTATCCCATCCATAACCATAACCCCAACAATAACCATAACCCAAACCATAACCCCTAACCCCTAAAAATAACACTAACCCAAACCATAACCCCAACCATAACCTTAACAATAACCATAAACCAAACCATAACCCCTAAACCCTAACAATAACCCTAACACAAACTATTACCCCAACGCCTAACAATAACCCTAACCCAAACCATAACCCCAACGCCAAACAATAACCTTAACCCAAACCATTACCCCAACCCCTAACAATAAACCCAACCTAAACCATAACCCTAACCATAACCCCAACCTTAACCCAAACCATAACCCCAACCATAACCTTAACAATAACCATAAACCAAACCATAACCCCTAAACCCTAACAATAACCCTAACACAAACTATTACCCCAACGCCTAACAATAACCCTAACCCAAACCATAACCCCAACGCCAAACAATAACCTTAACCCAAACCATAACCCCAACCCCTAACAATAAACCTAACCTAAACCATAACCCTAACCATAACCCCAACCTTAACCCAAACCATAACCCCAACCCCGAACAATAAACCTAACCTAAACCATAACCCTAACCATAACCCCAACCATAACCAGATTCCCAACCATAACCATAACCCCAACCAAAACCATATTCCCAACCATAGCCATAACTCCAACCATATCCCCAACCATAACCATAACCCTAACCGATAACCCCAACCATAACCCCAACCATAATCTTAACCATAAACCAAACCATAACCCCTTATCCCTTACAATAACCCTAACCCAAACCATAACCCCAACCCCTAACAATAACCCTAACCTAAACCATAACCCCAACCATAACCCAAACCATAACCCCTAACCCCTAACAATAACCCTAACCCAAACCCCTAACAAGAACCCTAACCCAAACCATAACCCCTTATCCCTTACAATAACCCTAACCCAAACCATAACCCCAACCCCTAACAATAACCCTAACCTAAACCATAACCCCAACCATAACATAACCCAAACCATAACCCCTAACCCCTAACAATAACCCTAACCCAAACCCCTAACAAGAACCCTAACCCAAACCATAACCCCTTATCCCTTACAATAACCCTAACCCAAACCATAACCCCTAACCCCTAACAATAACCCTAACCCAAACCCCTAACAAGAACCCTAACCCAACCCATAATCCCATCCATAGCCATAACCCAAACCATAACCATAACCCAAACCATAACCCCCAACCCCTAACAATAACCCTAACCCAAACCATAACCCGAACCCAAACCATAACCCAAACAATAACCCTAACCCAAACCATAACCCTAACCCAAACCATAACCCCAACCATAACCATAACCCAAACCATAACCCCCAAACCATAACCCCCAAACCATAACCCCCAAACCATTACCTCCAACCCCTAACAATAACCCTAACCCAAACCATAACCCGAACCCAAACCATAACCCAAACCATAACCCAAACCATAACCCAAACCATAACCCAAACCATAACCATAACCCAAACCATAACCCAAACCATAACCCAAACCATAACCCAAACCATAACCCAAACCATAACCCAAACCATAACCCAAACCATAACCCCTAACCCCTAACAATAACCCTAACCCAAACCCCTAACAAGAACCCTAACCCAAACCATAATCCCATCCATAGCCATAACCCCAACCATAACCCAAACCATAACCCCCAACCCCTAACAATAACCCTAACCCAAACCATAACCCGAACCCAAACCATAACCCAAACAATAACCCTAACCCAAACCATAACCCCAACCATAACCATAACCCAAACCATAACCCCCAACCCCTAACAATAACCCTAACCCAAACCATAACCCGAACCCAAACCATAACCCAAACCATAACCCAAACCATAACCCCTAACCCCTAACAATAACCCTAACCCAAACCATAACCATAACCCCAACCCCTAACAATAACCCTAACCCAAACCATAACCATAACCCCTAACAATAACCCTAACCCAAACCATAACCCCAACCCCTAACAATAACCCTAACCTAAACCATAACCCCAACCATAATCATAACCCAAACCATAACCATAACCCAAAACATAACCCCTAACCCCTAACAATACCTCTTAACCAAACCATAACCCCAACCCCTAACAATAACCCTAACCCAAACCCCTAACAAGAACCCTAACCCAAACCATAACCCCTTATCCCTTACAATAACCCTATCCCAAACCATAACCCCAACCCCTAACAATAACCCTAACCTAAACCATAACCCCAACCATAACATAACCCAAACCATAACCCCTAACCCCTAACAATAACCCTAACCCAAACCCCTAACCCCTAACAATAACCCTAACCCAAACCCCTAACAAGAACCCTAACCCAAACCATAACCCCTTATTCCTTACAATAACCCTAACCCAACCCATAATCCCATCCATAGCCATAACCCAAACCATAACCATAACCCAAACCATAACCCCCAACCCCTAACAATAACCCTAACCCAAACCATAACCCCCAACCCCTAACAATAACCCTAACCCAAACCATAACCCGAACCCAAACCATAACCCAAACAATAACCCTAACCATAACCCTAACCATAACCCCAACCATAACCATAAACCAAACCATCACCATAACCCAAACCATCACCATAACCCCTAACAATAACCCTAACCCAAACCATAACCTCAACCCCTAACAATAACTCTAACCCAAACCATAACCATAACCCTAACAGTAACCATAACCCAAACCATAACCCTAACCCAAACCATAACCCCAACCACAAACAATAACCCTAACCCAACCCATAACCATAACCATAACCCAAAACATAACCCTTAGCAATGACCCTAACCCAAACCATAACCCCAACCCCTAACAATAACCCTAACCCAAACCATAACCCCAACCCCTAACCCCAACCATAACCCCAACCATAACCCCAACCATAACCCCAACACTTACCCAAACCATAACCCCTAACCCCTAACAATATCCCTAACCCAAACCATAACCCCTAACAATAACCCTAACCCAAACCATAACCCCAACCATAACCATAACCCAAACCATAACCATAACCCAAACCATAACAATAACCCAAACCATAACACCCAACCCCCAACAATAACCCTAACCCAAACCATAATTCCATCCATAACCATAACCCCAACAATAACCATAACCCAAACCATAACCCCTAACACCTAAAAATAACGCTAACCCAAACCATAACCCCAACCATAACCTTAACCATAACCGTAAACCAAACCATAACCCCTAAACCCTAACAATAACCCTAACACAAACTATTACCCCAACGCCTAACAATAACCCTAACCCAAACCATAACCCCAACGCCAAACAATAACCTTAACCCAAACCATAACCCCAACCACTAACAATAAACCTAACCTAAACCATAACCCTAACCTCAACCATAACCATAAACCAAACCATCACCATAACCCAAACCATCACCATAACCCCTAACAATAACCCGAACCCAAACCATAACCCAAACCCCTAACAATAACTCTAACCCAAACCATAACCATAACCCTTACAGTAACCATAACCCAAACCATAACCCCTAGCAATAACCCTAACCCAAACCATAACCCCAACCCCTAACAATAACCCTAACCCAAACCATAACCCAAACCATAACCCAAACCATAACCCAAACCATAACCCAAACCATAACCCAAACCATAACCCAAACCATAACCCAAACCATAACCCAAACCATAACCCAAACCATAACCCAAACCATAACCCAAACCATAACCCAAACCATAACCCAAACCATAACCCAAACCATAACCCCAACCCCTAACAATAACCCTAACCCTAACCCAAACCATAACCATAACCCAAACCATAACCCCTAACAATAACCCTAACCCAAACCATAACCCCAACCACAAACAATAACCCTAACCCAACCCATAACCATAACCATAATCCAAAACATAACCCCTAGCAATAACCCTAACCAAAACCATAACCCCAACCCCTAACAATAACGCTAACCCAAACCATAACCCAAACCATAACCCAAACCATAACCCCAACCCCTAACAATAACCCTAACCTAAACCATAACCATAACCCTAACCCAAACCATAACCCCAACCATAACCAGATTCCCAACCATAAACATAACCCGAACCAAAACCATATTCCCAACCATAGCCATAACCCCAACCATAACCCCAACCCTAACCATAACCCTAACCATAACCCCAACCATAACTCCAATCATAACCCAAACCATAACCCCAACCATAACCCTAACCATAACCCCAACCATAACCCAAACCATAACCCCAACCCCTAACAATAACCCTAACCCAAACCATAACCCCTAACCCCTAACAATATCCCTAACCCAAACCATAACCCCTAATAATAACCCTAACCCAAACCATAAACCCCAACCCCTAACAATAACCCTAACCTAAACCATAACCCCAACCATTACCATAACCCAAATCATAACCCCTAACCCCTAACAATAACCCTAACCCAAACCATAACCCCAACCCCTAACAATAACCCTAACCCAAAACCTAACCCAAAACCTAACCCAAAACCTAACCCAAAACCTAACCCAAAACCTAACCCAAAACCTAACCCAAAACCTAACCCAAACCATAACCATAACCCCAACCATAACCATAACCCAAACCATAACCCCTAACAATAACCCTAACCCAAACCATAACCCCAACCCCTAACAATAACCCTAACCTAAACCATAACCCCAACCATAACCATAACCCAAACCATAACCATAACCCAAAACATAACCCCTAACTCCTAACAATAACCCTAAACCAAACCATAACCCCAACCCCTAACAATAACCCTAACCCAAACCATAACCCCAACCATAAACAAAACCCAAACCATAACCCCAACCATAACCTTAACCATAACCGTAAACCAAACCATAACCCCTTAACCCTAACAATAACCCTAACACAAACTATTACCCCAACCCCTAACAATAACCCTAACACAAACTATTACCCCAACCCCTAACAATAACCCTAACCCAAACCATAATCCCATCCATAACAGTAACCCCAACAATAACCATAACCCAAACCATAACCCCTAACCCCTAAACATAACGCTAACCCAAACCATAACTCCAACCATAACCTTAACCATAACCGTAAACCAAATCATAACCCCTAAACCCTAACAATAACCCTAACAAAAACTATTACCCCAACCCCTAACAAAAACCCTAACCCAAACCATTATCCCATCCATAACCATAACCCCAACAATAACCATAACCCAAACCATAACCCCTAACCACTAAAAATAACGCTAACCCAAACCATAACCCCAACCATAACCTTAACCATAACCTTAACCATAACCGTAAACCAAACCATAACCGTAAACCAAACCATAACCCCTAAACCCTAACAATAACCCTAACACAAACCATAACCCCAACCCCTAACAATAACTCTAACCCAAACCATAACCATAACCCTAACAGTAACCATAACCCAAACCATAACCCCTAACAATAACCCTAACCCAAACCATAACCCCAACCAAAAACAATAACCCTAACCCAACCCATAACCATAACCATAACCCAAAACATAACCCCTAGCAATAACCCTAACCCAAACCATAACCCCAACCCCTAACAATAACCCTAACCCAAACCATAACCCCAACCCCTAACAATATTCCTAACCCAAACCATAACCCCAACCCCTAACAATAACCCTAACCTAAACCATAACCCCAACCATAACCAGATTCCCAACCATAAACATAACCCAAACCATAACCATAACCCCAACCATAACCATAACCGTAACCATAACCATAACCCCAACCATAACCATAACCCAAACCATAACCCCTAGCAATAACCCTAACCAAAACCATAACCCCAACCCCTAACAATAACGCTAACCCAAACCATAACCCAAACCATAACCCAAACCATAACCCAAACCATAACCCAAACCATAACCCCAACCCCTAACAATAACCCTAACCTAAACCATAACCATAACCCTAACCCAAACCATAACCCCAACCATAACCAGATTCCCAACCATAAACATAACCCGAACCAAAACCATATTCCCAACCATAGCCATAACCCCAACCATAACCCCAACCCTAACCATAACCCTAACCATAACCCCAACCATAACTCCAATCATAACCCAAACCATAACCCCAACCATAACCCCAACCATAACCCCAACCATAACCCAAACCATAACCCCAACCCCTAACAATAACCCTAACCCAAACCATAACCCCTAACCCCTAACAATATCCCTAACCCAAACCATAACCCCTAATAATAACCCTAACCCAAACCATAAACCCCAACCCCTAACAATAACCCTAACCTAAACCATAACCCCAACCATTACCATAACCCCAACCATTACCATAACCCAAATCATAACCCCTAACCCCTAACAATAACCCTAACCCAAACCATAACCCCAACCCCTAACAATAACCCTAACCCAAAACCTAACCCAAAACCTAACCCAAAACCTAACCCAAAACCTAACCCAAAACCTAACCCAAAACCTAACCCAAAACCTAACCCAAAACCTAACCCAAAACCTAACCCAAACCATAACCATAACCCCAACCATAACCATAACCCAAACCATAACCCCTAACAATAACCCTAACCCAAACCATAACCCCAACCCCTAACAATAACCCTAACCTAAACCATAACCCCAACCATAACCATAACCCAAACCATAACCATAACCCAAAACATAACCCCTAACTCCTAACAATAACCCTAAACCAAACCATAACCCCAACCCCTAACAATAACCCTAACCCAAACCATAACCCCAACCATAAACAAAACCCAAACCATAACCCCAACCATAAACAAAACCCAAACCATAACCCCAACCATAACCTTAACCATAACCGTAAACCAAACCATAACCCCTTAACCCTAACAATAACCCTAACACAAACTATTACCCCAACCCCTAACAATAACCCTAACCCAAACCATAATCCCATCCATAACAGTAACCCCAACAATAACCATAACCGAAACCATAACCCCTAACCCCTAAAAATAACGCTAACCCAAACCATAACCCCAACCATAACCTTAACCATAACCGTAAACCAAATCATAACCCCTAAACCCTAACAATAATCCTAACAAAAACTATTACCCCAACCCCTAACAAAAACCCTAACCCAAACCATTATCCCATCCATAACCATAACCCCAACAATAACCATAACCCAAACCATAACCCCTAACCACTAAAAATAACGCTAACCCAAACCATAACCCCAACCATAACCTTAACCATAACCGTAAACCAAACCATAACCCCTAAACCCTAACAATAACCCTAACACAAACCATAACCCCAACCCCTAACAATAACTCTAACCCAAACCATAACCATAACCCTAACAGTAACCATAACCCAAACCATAACCCCTAACAATAACCCTAACCCAAACCATAACCCCAACCAAAAACAATAACCCTAACCCAACCCATAACCATAACCATAACCCAAAACATAACCCCTAGCAATAACCCTAACCCAAACCATAACCCCAACCCCTAACAATAACCCTAACCCAAACCATAACCCCAACCCCTAACAATAACCCTAACCCGAACCATAACCCCAACCATAACCAAAACCCAAACCATAACCCCTTATCCCTTACAATATTCCTAACCCAAACCATAACCCCAACCCCTAACAATAACCCTAACCTAAACCATAACCCCAACCATAACCAGATTCCCAACCATAAACATAACCCAAACCATAACCATAACCCCAACCATAACCATAACCCAAACCATAACCATAACCCCAACCATAACCATAACCCAGACCATAACCCCTAACAATAACCCTAACCCAAACCATAACCCTAACCCAAACCATAACCCTAACCCAAACCATAACCCCAACCCCTAACAATAACCCTAACCTAAACCATAACCCCAACCATAACCATAACCATAACCCAAAACATAACCCCTAACTCCCAACATTAACCCTAAACCAAACCATAACTCCAACCCCTAACAATAACCCTAACCCAAACCATAACCCCAACCATAACCAAAACCCAAACCATAACCCCTAATCCCTTAAGATAACCCTAACCCAAACCATAACCCCAACCCCAAACAATAACCCTAACCTAAACCATAACCCCAACCATAACCCAAACCATAACCCCTAACTTCTAACAATAACCCTAACCCAAACCCCTAACAAGAACCCTAACCCAAACCATAATCCCATCCATAGACATAACCCCAACCATAACCATAACCCAAACCGTAACCCCAAACCCCTAACAATAACCCTAACCCAAACCATAACCCGAACCCAAACCATAACCCAAACCATAACCCAAACCATAACCCAAACCATAACCCAAACCATAACCCAAACCATAACCCAAACCATAACCCTAACCCACACCATAACCCCAACCATAACCAGATTCCCAACCATAACCAGATTCCCAACCATAACCATAACCCCAACCAAAACCATATTCCCAACCATAGCCATAACCCCAACCATAACCCCAACCATAACCATAACCATAACCCCAACCATAACCCCAACCATAACCTCAACCATAACCCAAACCATAACCCCTAACCCAAAACAATATCCCTAACCCAAACCATAACCCCTTACAATAACCCTAACCCAAACCATAACCCCAACCATAACCATAACCCAAACTATAACCATAACCATAACCCAAACCATAACACCCAACCCCCAACAATAACCCTAACCCAAACCATAATCCCATCCATAACCATAACCCCAACAATAACCATAACCCAAACCATAACCCCTAAATCCTAAAAATAACGCTAACCCAAACCATAACCCCAACCATAACCCCAACCATAACCTTAACCATAACCGTAAACCAAACCATAACGCCTAAACCCTAACAATAACCCTAACACAAACTATTACCCAAACCCCTAACAATAACCCTAACCCAAACCATAATCCCATCCATAACAGTAACCCCAACAATAACCATAACCCAAACCATAACCCCTAACCCCTAAAAATAACGCTAACCCAAACCATAACCCCAACCATAACCTTAACCATAACCGTAAACCAAACCATAACCCCTAAACCCTAACAATAACCCTAACTCAAACTATTACCCCAACCCCTAACAATAACCCTAACCCAAACCATTATCCCATCCATAACCATAACCCCAACAATAACCATAACCCAAACCATAACCCTCAACCCCTAAAAATAACACTAACCCAAACCATAACCCCAACCATAACCTTAACAATAACCATAAACCAAACCATAACCCCTAAACCCTAACAATAACCCTAACACAAACTATTACCCCAACGCCTAACAATAACCCTAACCCAAACCATAACCCCAACGCCAAACAATAACCTTAACCCAAACCATAACCCCAACCCCTAACAATAAACCTAACCTAAACCATAACCCTAACCATAATCCCAACCTTAACCCAAACCATAACCCCAACCCCGAACAATAAACCTAACCTAAACCATAACCCTAACCATAACCCCAACCATAACCATAAACCAAACCATCACCATAACCCAAACCATCACCATAACCCCTAACAATAACCCTAACCCTAACCCAAACCATAACCCCAACCCCTAACAATAACTCTAACCCAAACCATAACCATAACAGTAACCATAACCCAAACCATAACCCCTAACAATAACCCTAACCCAAACCATAACCCCAACCACAAACAATAACCTAACCCAACCCATAACAATAACCGTAACCCAAAACATAACCCCTAGCAATAACCCTAACCCAAACCATAACCCCAACCCCTAACAATAACCCTAACCCAAACCATAACCCCAACCCCTAACAATAACCCTAACCCGAACCATAACCCCAACCATAACCAAAACCCAAACCATAACCCCTTATCCCTTACAATATTCCTAACCCAAACCACAACCCCAACCCCTAACAATAACCCTAACCTAAAGCATAACCCCAACCATAACCAGATTCCCGACCATCAACATAACCCCAACCAAAACCATATTCCCAACCATAGCCATAACCCCAACCCCAACCCTAACCATAACCCTAACCATAACCCTAACCATAACCCTAACCATAACCCCAACCATAACTCCAACCATAACCCCAACCATAACCCCAACCATAACCCCAACCATAACCCCAACCATAACCCAAACCATAACCCCAACCCCTAACAATAACCCTAACCCAAACCATAACCCCAACCATAAACAAAACCCAAACCATAACCCCTAATCCCTTAAAATAACCCTAACCCAAACCATAACCCCAACCCCTAACAATAACCCTAACCTAAACCATAACCCCAACCATAACCCAAACCATAACCCCTAACTTCTAACAATAACCCTAACCAAAACCCCTAACAAAAACCCTAACCCAAACCATAATCCCATCCATAGCCATAACCCCAACCATAACCATTACCCAAACCATAACCCCAAACCCCTAACAATAACCCTAACCCAAACCATAACCCGAACCCAAACCATAACCCAAACCATAACCCAAACCATAACCCAAACCATAACCCTTACCCAAACCCAAACCCAAACCATAACCATAACCCTAACCCAAACCATAACCCTAACCCAAACCATAACCCCAACCATATCCAGATTCCCAACCATAACCATAACCCCAACCAAAACCATATTCCCAACCATAGTCATAACCCCAACCATAACCCCAACCATAACCCCAAACATAACCCCAACCATAACCCCAACCATAACCATAACCCTAACCATAACCCCAACCATAACCAGATTCCCAACCATAACCATAACCCCAACCAAAACCATATTCCCAACCATAGCCATAACCGCAACCATAACCCCAACCATAACCCCAACCATAACCCCAACCATAACCATAACCCTAACCATAACCCCAACCATAACCCCAACAATAACCATAACCCAAACCATAACCCTTAACCCCTAAAAATAACACTAACTCAAACCATAACCCCAACCATAACCTTAACAATAACCATAAACCAAACCATAACCCCTAAACCCTAACAATAACCCTAACACAAACTATTACCCCAACGCCTAACAATAACCCTAACCCAAACCATAACCCCAACGCCAAACAATAACCTTAACCCAAACCTTAACCCCAACCCCTAACAATAAACCTAACCTAAACCATAACCCCAACCATAACCAAAACCCAAACCATAACCCCTAATCCCTTAAGATAACCCTAACCCAAACCATAACCCCAACCCCAAACAATAACCCTAACCTAAACCATAACCCCAACCATAACCCAAACCATAACCCCTAACTTCTAACAATAACCCTAACCCAAACCCCTAACAAGAACCCTAACCCAAACCATAATCCCATCCATAGACATAACCCCAACCATAACCATAACCCAAACCGTAACCCCAAACCCCTAACAATAACCCTAACCCAAACCATAACCCGAACCCAAACCATAACCCAAACCATAACCCAAACCATAACCCAAACCATAACCCAAACCATAACCCAAACCATAACCCAAACCATAACCCTAACCCACACCATAACCCCAACCATAACCAGATTCCCAACCATAACCAGATTCCCAACCATAACCATAACCCCAACCAAAACCATATTCCCAACCATAGCCATAACCCCAACCATAACCCCAACCATAACCATAACCATAACCCCAACCATAACCCCAACCATAACCTCAACCATAACCCAAACCATAACCCCTAACCCAAAACAATATCCCTAACCCAAACCATAACCCCTTACAATAACCCTAACCCAAACCATAACCCCAACCATAACCATAACCCAAACTATAACCATAACCATAACCCAAACCATAACACCCAACCCCCAACAATAACCCTAACCCAAACCATAATCCCATCCATAACCATAACCCCAACAATAACCATAACCCAAACCATAACCCCTAAATCCTAAAAATAACGCTAACCCAAACCATAACCCCAACCATAACCCCAACCATAACCTTAACCATAACCGTAAACCAAACCATAACGCCTAAACCCTAACAATAACCCTAACACAAACTATTACCCAAACCCCTAACAATAACCCTAACCCAAACCATAATCCCATCCATAACAGTAACCCCAACAATAACCATAACCCAAACCATAACCCCTAACCCCTAAAAATAACGCTAACCCAAACCATAACCCCAACCATAACCTTAACCATAACCGTAAACCAAACCATAACCCCTAAACCCTAACAATAACCCTAACTCAAACTATTACCCCAACCCCTAACAATAACCCTAACCCAAACCATTATCCCATCCATAACCATAACCCCAACAATAACCATAACCCAAACCATAACCCTCAACCCCTAAAAATAACACTAACCCAAACCATAACCCCAACCATAACCTTAACAATAACCATAAACCAAACCATAACCCCTAAACCCTAACAATAACCCTAACACAAACTATTACCCCAACGCCTAACAATAACCCTAACCCAAACCATAACCCCAACGCCAAACAATAACCTTAACCCAAACCATAACCCCAACCCCTAACAATAAACCTAACCTAAACCATAACCCTAACCATAATCCCAACCTTAACCCAAACCATAACCCCAACCCCGAACAATAAACCTAACCTAAACCATAACCCTAACCATAACCCCAACCATAACCATAAACCAAACCATCACCATAACCCAAACCATCACCATAACCCCTAACAATAACCCTAACCCTAACCCAAACCATAACCCCAACCCCTAACAATAACTCTAACCCAAACCATAACCATAACAGTAACCATAACCCAAACCATAACCCCTAACAATAACCCTAACCCAAACCATAACCCCAACCACAAACAATAACCTAACCCAACCCATAACAATAACCGTAACCCAAAACATAACCCCTAGCAATAACCCTAACCCAAACCATAACCCCAACCCCTAACAATAACCCTAACCCAAACCATAACCCCAACCCCTAACAATAACCCTAACCCGAACCATAACCCCAACCATAACCAAAACCCAAACCATAACCCCTTATCCCTTACAATATTCCTAACCCAAACCACAACCCCAACCCCTAACAATAACCCTAACCTAAAGCATAACCCCAACCATAACCAGATTCCCGACCATCAACATAACCCCAACCAAAACCATATTCCCAACCATAGCCATAACCCCAACCCCAACCCTAACCATAACCCTAACCATAACCCTAACCATAACCCTAACCATAACCCCAACCATAACTCCAACCATAACCCCAACCATAACCCCAACCATAACCCCAACCATAACCCCAACCATAACCCAAACCATAACCCCAACCCCTAACAATAACCCTAACCCAAACCATAACCCCAACCATAAACAAAACCCAAACCATAACCCCTAATCCCTTAAAATAACCCTAACCCAAACCATAACCCCAACCCCTAACAATAACCCTAACCTAAACCATAACCCCAACCATAACCCAAACCATAACCCCTAACTTCTAACAATAACCCTAACCAAAACCCCTAACAAAAACCCTAACCCAAACCATAATCCCATCCATAGCCATAACCCCAACCATAACCATTACCCAAACCATAACCCCAAACCCCTAACAATAACCCTAACCCAAACCATAACCCGAACCCAAACCATAACCCAAACCATAACCCAAACCATAACCCAAACCATAACCCTTACCCAAACCCAAACCCAAACCATAACCATAACCCTAACCCAAACCATAACCCTAACCCAAACCATAACCCCAACCATATCCAGATTCCCAACCATAACCATAACCCCAACCAAAACCATATTCCCAACCATAGTCATAACCCCAACCATAACCCCAACCATAACCCCAAACATAACCCCAACCATAACCCCAACCATAACCATAACCCTAACCATAACCCCAACCATAACCAGATTCCCAACCATAACCATAACCCCAACCAAAACCATATTCCCAACCATAGCCATAACCGCAACCATAACCCCAACCATAACCCCAACCATAACCCCAACCATAACCATAACCCTAACCATAACCCCAACCATAACCCCAACAATAACTATAACCCAAACCATAACCCCTAACCCCTAAAAATAACACTAACTCAAACCATAACCCCAACCATAACCTTAACAATAACCATAAACCAAACCATAACCCCTAAACCCTAACAATAACCCTAACACAAACTATTACCCCAACGCCTAACAATAACCCTAACCCAAACCATAACCCCAACGCCAAACAATAACCTTAACCCAAACCTTAACCCCAACCCCTAACAATAAACCTAACCTAAACCATAACCCCAACCATAACCAAAACCCAAACCATAACCCCTAATCCCTTAAGATAACCCTAACCCAAACCATAACCCCAACCCCAAACAATAACCCTAACCTAAACCATAACCCCAACCATAACCCAAACCATAACCCCTAACTTCTAACAATAACCCTAACCCAAACCCCTAACAAGAACCCTAACCCAAACCATAATCCCATCCATAGACATAACCCCAACCATAACCATAACCCAAACCGTAACCCCAAACCCCTAACAATAACCCTAACCCAAACCATAACCCGAACCCAAACCATAACCCAAACCATAACCCAAACCATAACCCAAACCATAACCCAAACCATAACCCAAACCATAACCCAAACCATAACCCTAACCCACACCATAACCCCAACCATAACCAGATTCCCAACCATAACCAGATTCCCAACCATAACCATAACCCCAACCAAAACCATATTCCCAACCATAGCCATAACCCCAACCATAACCCCAACCATAACCATAACCATAACCCCAACCATAACCCCAACCATAACCTCAACCATAACCCAAACCATAACCCCTAACCCAAAACAATATCCCTAACCCAAACCATAACCCCTTACAATAACCCTAACCCAAACCATAACCCCAACCATAACCATAACCCAAACTATAACCATAACCATAACCCAAACCATAACACCCAACCCCCAACAATAACCCTAACCCAAACCATAATCCCATCCATAACCATAACCCCAACAATAACCATAACCCAAACCATAACCCCTAAATCCTAAAAATAACGCTAACCCAAACCATAACCCCAACCATAACCCCAACCATAACCTTAACCATAACCGTAAACCAAACCATAACGCCTAAACCCTAACAATAACCCTAACACAAACTATTACCCAAACCCCTAACAATAACCCTAACCCAAACCATAATCCCATCCATAACAGTAACCCCAACAATAACCATAACCCAAACCATAACCCCTAACCCCTAAAAATAACGCTAACCCAAACCATAACCCCAACCATAACCTTAACCATAACCGTAAACCAAACCATAACCCCTAAACCCTAACAATAACCCTAACTCAAACTATTACCCCAACCCCTAACAATAACCCTAACCCAAACCATTATCCCATCCATAACCATAACCCCAACAATAACCATAACCCAAACCATAACCCTCAACCCCTAAAAATAACACTAACCCAAACCATAACCCCAACCATAACCTTAACAATAACCATAAACCAAACCATAACCCCTAAACCCTAACAATAACCCTAACACAAACTATTACCCCAACGCCTAACAATAACCCTAACCCAAACCATAACCCCAACGCCAAACAATAACCTTAACCCAAACCATAACCCCAACCCCTAACAATAAACCTAACCTAAACCATAACCCTAACCATAATCCCAACCTTAACCCAAACCATAACCCCAACCCCGAACAATAAACCTAACCTAAACCATAACCCTAACCATAACCCCAACCATAACCATAAACCAAACCATCACCATAACCCAAACCATCACCATAACCCCTAACAATAACCCTAACCCTAACCCAAACCATAACCCTAACCCAAACCATAACCCCAACCCCTAACAATAACTCTAACCCAAACCATAACCATAACAGTAACCATAACCCAAACCATAACCCCTAACAATAACCCTAACCCAAACCATAACCCCAACCACAAACAATAACCTAACCCAACCCATAACAATAACCGTAACCCAAAACATAACCCCTAGCAATAACCCTAACCCAAACCATAACCCCAACCCCTAACAATAACCCTAACCCAAACCATAACCCCAACCCCTAACAATAACCCTAACCCGAACCATAACCCCAACCATAACCAAAACCCAAACCATAACCCCTTATCCCTTACAATATTCCTAACCCAAACCACAACCCCAACCCCTAACAATAACCCTAACCTAAAGCATAACCCCAACCATAACCAGATTCCCGACCATCAACATAACCCCAACCAAAACCATATTCCCAACCATAGCCATAACCCCAACCCCAACCCTAACCATAACCCTAACCATAACCCTAACCATAACCCTAACCATAACCCCAACCATAACTCCAACCATAACCCCAACCATAACCCCAACCATAACCCCAACCATAACCCCAACCATAACCCAAACCATAACCCCAACCCCTAACAATAACCCTAACCCAAACCATAACCCCAACCATAAACAAAACCCAAACCATAACCCCTAATCCCTTAAAATAACCCTAACCCAAACCATAACCCCAACCCCTAACAATAACCCTAACCTAAACCATAACCCCAACCATAACCCAAACCATAACCCCTAACTTCTAACAATAACCCTAACCAAAACCCCTAACAAAAACCCTAACCCAAACCATAATCCCATCCATAGCCATAACCCCAACCATAACCATTACCCAAACCATAACCCCAAACCCCTAACAATAACCCTAACCCAAACCATAACCCGAACCCAAACCATAACCCAAACCATAACCCAAACCATAACCCAAACCATAACCCTTACCCAAACCCAAACCCAAACCATAACCATAACCCTAACCCAAACCATAACCCTAACCCAAA
Source organism: Stigmatopora nigra (assembly GCF_051989575.1). Taxonomy (NCBI): domain Eukaryota; kingdom Metazoa; phylum Chordata; class Actinopteri; order Syngnathiformes; family Syngnathidae; genus Stigmatopora; species Stigmatopora nigra. The sequence continues at coordinate 3,902,743 of NW_027551603.1, forward strand.
CCATAACCCCAACCATATCCAGATTCCCAACCATAACCATAACCCCAACCAAAACCATATTCCCAACCATAGTCATAACCCCAACCATAACCCCAACCATAACCCCAAACATAACCCCAACCATAACCCCAACCATAACCATAACCCTAACCATAACCCCAACCATAACCAGATTCCCAACCATAACCATAACCCCAACCAAAACCATATTCCCAACCATAGCCATAACCGCAACCATAACCCCAACCATAACCCCAACCATAACCCCAACCATAACCATAACCCTAACCATAACCCCAACCATAACCCCAACAATAACCATAACCCAAACCATAACCCTTAACCCCTAAAAATAACACTAACTCAAACCATAACCCCAACCATAACCTTAACAATAACCATAAACCAAACCATAACCCCTAAACCCTAACAATAACCCTAACACAAACTATTACCCCAACGCCTAACAATAACCCTAACCCAAACCATAACCCCAACGCCAAACAATAACCTTAACCCAAACCTTAACCCCAACCCCTAACAATAAACCTAACCTAAACCATAACCCCAACCATAACCAAAACCCAAACCATAACCCCTAATCCCTTAAGATAACCCTAACCCAAACCATAACCCCAACCCCAAACAATAACCCTAACCTAAACCATAACCCCAACCATAACCCAAACCATAACCCCTAACTTCTAACAATAACCCTAACCCAAACCCCTAACAAGAACCCTAACCCAAACCATAATCCCATCCATAGACATAACCCCAACCATAACCATAACCCAAACCGTAACCCCAAACCCCTAACAATAACCCTAACCCAAACCATAACCCGAACCCAAACCATAACCCAAACCATAACCCAAACCATAACCCAAACCATAACCCAAACCATAACCCAAACCATAACCCAAACCATAACCCAAACCATAACCCTAACCCACACCATAACCCCAACCATAACCAGATTCCCAACCATAACCAGATTCCCAACCATAACCATAACCCCAACCAAAACCATATTCCCAACCATAGCCATAACCCCAACCATAACCCCAACCATAACCATAACCATAACCCCAACCATAACCCCAACCATAACCTCAACCATAACCCAAACCATAACCCCTAACCCAAAACAATATCCCTAACCCAAACCATAACCCCTTACAATAACCCTAACCCAAACCATAACCCCAACCATAACCATAACCCAAACTATAACCATAACCATAACCCAAACCATAACACCCAACCCCCAACAATAACCCTAACCCAAACCATAATCCCATCCATAACCATAACCCCAACAATAACCATAACCCAAACCATAACCCCTAAATCCTAAAAATAACGCTAACCCAAACCATAACCCCAACCATAACCCCAACCATAACCTTAACCATAACCGTAAACCAAACCATAACGCCTAAACCCTAACAATAACCCTAACACAAACTATTACCCAAACCCCTAACAATAACCCTAACCCAAACCATAATCCCATCCATAACAGTAACCCCAACAATAACCATAACCCAAACCATAACCCCTAACCCCTAAAAATAACGCTAACCCAAACCATAACCCCAACCATAACCTTAACCATAACCGTAAACCAAACCATAACCCCTAAACCCTAACAATAACCCTAACTCAAACTATTACCCCAACCCCTAACAATAACCCTAACCCAAACCATTATCCCATCCATAACCATAACCCCAACAATAACCATAACCCAAACCATAACCCTCAACCCCTAAAAATAACACTAACCCAAACCATAACCCCAACCATAACCTTAACAATAACCATAAACCAAACCATAACCCCTAAACCCTAACAATAACCCTAACACAAACTATTACCCCAACGCCTAACAATAACCCTAACCCAAACCATAACCCCAACGCCAAACAATAACCTTAACCCAAACCATAACCCCAACCCCTAACAATAAACCTAACCTAAACCATAACCCTAACCATAATCCCAACCTTAACCCAAACCATAACCCCAACCCCGAACAATAAACCTAACCTAAACCATAACCCTAACCATAACCCCAACCATAACCATAAACCAAACCATCACCATAACCCAAACCATCACCATAACCCCTAACAATAACCCTAACCCTAACCCAAACCATAACCCCAACCCCTAACAATAACTCTAACCCAAACCATAACCATAACAGTAACCATAACCCAAACCATAACCCCTAACAATAACCCTAACCCAAACCATAACCCCAACCACAAACAATAACCTAACCCAACCCATAACAATAACCGTAACCCAAAACATAACCCCTAGCAATAACCCTAACCCAAACCATAACCCCAACCCCTAACAATAACCCTAACCCAAACCATAACCCCAACCCCTAACAATAACCCTAACCCGAACCATAACCCCAACCATAACCAAAACCCAAACCATAACCCCTTATCCCTTACAATATTCCTAACCCAAACCACAACCCCAACCCCTAACAATAACCCTAACCTAAAGCATAACCCCAACCATAACCAGATTCCCGACCATCAACATAACCCCAACCAAAACCATATTCCCAACCATAGCCATAACCCCAACCCCAACCCTAACCATAACCCTAACCATAACCCTAACCATAACCCTAACCATAACCCCAACCATAACTCCAACCATAACCCCAACCATAACCCCAACCATAACCCCAACCATAACCCCAACCATAACCCAAACCATAACCCCAACCCCTAACAATAACCCTAACCCAAACCATAACCCCAACCATAAACAAAACCCAAACCATAACCCCTAATCCCTTAAAATAACCCTAACCCAAACCATAACCCCAACCCCTAACAATAACCCTAACCTAAACCATAACCCCAACCATAACCCAAACCATAACCCCTAACTTCTAACAATAACCCTAACCAAAACCCCTAACAAAAACCCTAACCCAAACCATAATCCCATCCATAGCCATAACCCCAACCATAACCATTACCCAAACCATAACCCCAAACCCCTAACAATAACCCTAACCCAAACCATAACCCGAACCCAAACCATAACCCAAACCATAACCCAAACCATAACCCAAACCATAACCCTTACCCAAACCCAAACCCAAACCATAACCATAACCCTAACCCAAACCATAACCCTAACCCAAACCATAACCCCAACCATATCCAGATTCCCAACCATAACCATAACCCCAACCAAAACCATATTCCCAACCATAGTCATAACCCCAACCATAACCCCAACCATAACCCCAAACATAACCCCAACCATAACCCCAACCATAACCATAACCCTAACCATAACCCCAACCATAACCAGATTCCCAACCATAACCATAACCCCAACCAAAACCATATTCCCAACCATAGCCATAACCGCAACCATAACCCCAACCATAACCCCAACCATAACCCCAACCATAACCATAACCCTAACCATAACCCCAACCATAACCCCAACAATAACCATAACCCAAACCATAACCCCTAACCCCTAAAAATAACACTAACTCAAACCATAACCCCAACCATAACCTTAACAATAACCATAAACCAAACCATAACCCCTAAACCCTAACAATAACCCTAACACAAACTATTACCCCAACGCCTAACAATAACCCTAACCCAAACCATAACCCCAACGCCAAACAATAACCTTAACCCAAACCTTAACCCCAACCCCTAACAATAAACCTAACCTAAACCATAACCCCAACCATAACCAAAACCCAAACCATAACCCCTAATCCCTTAAGATAACCCTAACCCAAACCATAACCCCAACCCCAAACAATAACCCTAACCTAAACCATAACCCCAACCATAACCCAAACCATAACCCCTAACTTCTAACAATAACCCTAACCCAAACCCCTAACAAGAACCCTAACCCAAACCATAATCCCATCCATAGACATAACCCCAACCATAACCATAACCCAAACCGTAACCCCAAACCCCTAACAATAACCCTAACCCAAACCATAACCCGAACCCAAACCATAACCCAAACCATAACCCAAACCATAACCCAAACCATAACCCAAACCATAACCCAAACCATAACCCAAACCATAACCCTAACCCACACCATAACCCCAACCATAACCAGATTCCCAACCATAACCAGATTCCCAACCATAACCATAACCCCAACCAAAACCATATTCCCAACCATAGCCATAACCCCAACCATAACCCCAACCATAACCATAACCATAACCCCAACCATAACCCCAACCATAACCTCAACCATAACCCAAACCATAACCCCTAACCCAAAACAATATCCCTAACCCAAACCATAACCCCTTACAATAACCCTAACCCAAACCATAACCCCAACCATAACCATAACCCAAACTATAACCATAACCATAACCCAAACCATAACACCCAACCCCCAACAATAACCCTAACCCAAACCATAATCCCATCCATAACCATAACCCCAACAATAACCATAACCCAAACCATAACCCCTAAATCCTAAAAATAACGCTAACCCAAACCATAACCCCAACCATAACCCCAACCATAACCTTAACCATAACCGTAAACCAAACCATAACGCCTAAACCCTAACAATAACCCTAACACAAACTATTACCCAAACCCCTAACAATAACCCTAACCCAAACCATAATCCCATCCATAACAGTAACCCCAACAATAACCATAACCCAAACCATAACCCCTAACCCCTAAAAATAACGCTAACCCAAACCATAACCCCAACCATAACCTTAACCATAACCGTAAACCAAACCATAACCCCTAAACCCTAACAATAACCCTAACTCAAACTATTACCCCAACCCCTAACAATAACCCTAACCCAAACCATTATCCCATCCATAACCATAACCCCAACAATAACCATAACCCAAACCATAACCCTCAACCCCTAAAAATAACACTAACCCAAACCATAACCCCAACCATAACCTTAACAATAACCATAAACCAAACCATAACCCCTAAACCCTAACAATAACCCTAACACAAACTATTACCCCAACGCCTAACAATAACCCTAACCCAAACCATAACCCCAACGCCAAACAATAACCTTAACCCAAACCATAACCCCAACCCCTAACAATAAACCTAACCTAAACCATAACCCTAACCATAATCCCAACCTTAACCCAAACCATAACCCCAACCCCGAACAATAAACCTAACCTAAACCATAACCCTAACCATAACCCCAACCATAACCATAAACCAAACCATCACCATAACCCAAACCATCACCATAACCCCTAACAATAACCCTAACCCTAACCCAAACCATAACCCTAACCCAAACCATAACCCCAACCCCTAACAATAACTCTAACCCAAACCATAACCATAACAGTAACCATAACCCAAACCATAACCCCTAACAATAACCCTAACCCAAACCATAACCCCAACCACAAACAATAACCTAACCCAACCCATAACAATAACCGTAACCCAAAACATAACCCCTAGCAATAACCCTAACCCAAACCATAACCCCAACCCCTAACAATAACCCTAACCCAAACCATAACCCCAACCCCTAACAATAACCCTAACCCGAACCATAACCCCAACCATAACCAAAACCCAAACCATAACCCCTTATCCCTTACAATATTCCTAACCCAAACCACAACCCCAACCCCTAACAATAACCCTAACCTAAAGCATAACCCCAACCATAACCAGATTCCCGACCATCAACATAACCCCAACCAAAACCATATTCCCAACCATAGCCATAACCCCAACCCCAACCCTAACCATAACCCTAACCATAACCCTAACCATAACCCTAACCATAACCCCAACCATAACTCCAACCATAACCCCAACCATAACCCCAACCATAACCCCAACCATAACCCCAACCATAACCCAAACCATAACCCCAACCCCTAACAATAACCCTAACCCAAACCATAACCCCAACCATAAACAAAACCCAAACCATAACCCCTAATCCCTTAAAATAACCCTAACCCAAACCATAACCCCAACCCCTAACAATAACCCTAACCTAAACCATAACCCCAACCATAACCCAAACCATAACCCCTAACTTCTAACAATAACCCTAACCAAAACCCCTAACAAAAACCCTAACCCAAACCATAATCCCATCCATAGCCATAACCCCAACCATAACCATTACCCAAACCATAACCCCAAACCCCTAACAATAACCCTAACCCAAACCATAACCCGAACCCAAACCATAACCCAAACCATAACCCAAACCATAACCCAAACCATAACCCAAACCATAACCCTTACCCAAACCCAAACCCAAACCATAACCATAACCCTAACCCAAACCATAACCCTAACCCAAACCATAACCCCGACCATATCCAGATTCCCAACCATAACCATAACCCCAACCAAAACCATATTCCCAACCATAGTCATAACCCCAACCATAACCCCAACCATAACCCCAACCATAACCCCAAACATAACCCCAACCATAACCCCAACCATAACCATAACCCTAACCATAACCCCAACCATAACCAGATTCCCAACCATAACCATAACCCCAACCAAAACCATATTCCCAACCATAGCCATAACCGCAACCATAACCCCAACCATAACCCCAACCATAACCCCAACCATAACCATAACCCTAACCATAACCCCAACCATAACCCCAACAATAACCATAACCCAAACCATAACCCCTAACCCCTAAAAATAACACTAACTCAAACCATAACCCCAACCATAACCTTAACAATAACCATAAACCAAACCATAACCCCTAAACCCTAACAATAACCCTAACACAAACTATTACCCCAACGCCTAACAATAACCCTAACCCAAACCATAACCCCAACGCCAAACAATAACCTTAACCCAAACCTTAACCCCAACCCCTAACAATAAACCTAACCTAAACCATAACCCTAACCATAACCCCAACCTTAACCCAAACCATAACCCCAACCCCGAACAATAAACCTAACCTAAACCATAACCCTAACCATAACCCCAACCATAACCATAAACCAAACCATCACCATAACCCAAACCATCACCATAACCCCTAACAATAACCCTAACCCTAACCCAAACCATAACCCCAACCCCTAACAATAACTCTAACCCAAACCATAACCATAACATTAACCATAACCCAAACCATAACCCTACAAAAACCCTAACCCAAACCATAACCCCAACCACAAACAATAACCTAACCCAACCCATAACCATAACCATAACCCAAAACATAACCCCTAGCAATAACCCTAACCCAAACCATAACCCCAACCCCTAACAATAACCCTAACCCAAACCATAACCCCAACCCCTAACAATAACCCTAACCCGAACCATAACCCCAACCATAACCAAAACCCAAACCATAACCCCTTATCCCTTACAATATTCCTAACCCAAACCATAATCCCATCCATAACAGTAACCCCAACAATAACCATAACCCAAACCATAACCCCTAACCCCTAAAAATAACGCTAACCCAAACCATAACCCCAACCATAACCTTAACCATAACCGTAAACCAAACCATAACCCCTAAACCCTAACAATAACCCTAACTCAAACTATTACCCCAACCCCTAACAATAACCCTAACCCAAACCATTATCCCATCCATAACCATAACCCCAACAATAACCATAACCCAAACCATAACCCTCAACCCCTAAAAATAACACTAACCCAAACCATAACCCCAACCATAACCTTAACAATAACCATAAACCAAACCATAACCCCTAAACCCTAACAATAACCCTAACACAAACTATTACCCCAACGCCTAACAATAACCCTAACCCAAACCATAACCCCAACGCCAAACAATAACCTTAACCCAAACCATAACCCCAACCCCTAACAATAAACCTAACCTAAACCATAACCCTAACCATAATCCCAACCTTAACCCAAACCATAACCCCAACCCCGAACAATAAACCTAACCTAAACCATAACCCTAACCATAACCCCAACCATAACCATAAACCAAACCATCACCATAACCCAAACCATCACCATAACCCCTAACAATAACCCTAACCCTAACCCAAACCATAACCCCAACCCCTAACAATAACTCTAACCCAAACCATAACCATAACAGTAACCATAACCCAAACCATAACCCCTAACAATAACCCTAACCCAAACCATAACCCCAACCACAAACAATAACCTAACCCAACCCATAACAATAACCGTAACCCAAAACATAACCCCTAGCAATAACCCTAACCCAAACCATAACCCCAACCCCTAACAATAACCCTAACCCAAACCATAACCCCAACCCCTAACAATAACCCTAACCCGAACCATAACCCCAACCATAACCAAAACCCAAACCATAACCCCTTATCCCTTACAATATTCCTAACCCAAACCACAACCCCAACCCCTAACAATAACCCTAACCTAAAGCATAACCCCAACCATAACCAGATTCCCGACCATCAACATAACCCCAACCAAAACCATATTCCCAACCATAGCCATAACCCCAACCCCAACCCTAACCATAACCCTAACCATAACCCTAACCATAACCCTAACCATAACCCCAACCATAACTCCAACCATAACCCCAACCATAACCCCAACCATAACCCCAACCATAACCCCAACCATAACCCAAACCATAACCCCAACCCCTAACAATAACCCTAACCCAAACCATAACCCCAACCATAAACAAAACCCAAACCATAACCCCTAATCCCTTAAAATAACCCTAACCCAAACCATAACCCCAACCCCAAACAATAACCCTAACCTAAACCATAACCCCAACCATAACCCAAACCATAACCCCTAACTTCTAACAATAACCCTAACCCAAACCCCTAACAAGAACCCTAACCCAAACCATAATCCCATCCATAGACATAACCCCAACCATAACCATAACCCAAACCGTAACCCCAAACCCCTAACAATAACCCTAACCCAAACCATAACCCGAACCCAAACCATAACCCAAACCATAACCCAAACCATAACCCAAACCATAACCCAAACCATAACCCAAACCATAACCCAAACCATAACCCTAACCCACACCATAACCCCAACCATAACCAGATTCCCAACCATAACCAGATTCCCAACCATAACCATAACCCCAACCAAAACCATATTCCCAACCATAGCCATAACCCCAACCATAACCCCAACCATAACCATAACCATAACCCCAACCATAACCCCAACCATAACCTCAACCATAACCCAAACCATAACCCCTAACCCAAAACAATATCCCTAACCCAAACCATAACCCCTTACAATAACCCTAACCCAAACCATAACCCCAACCATAACCATAACCCAAACTATAACCATAACCATAACCCAAACCATAACACCCAACCCCCAACAATAACCCTAACCCAAACCATAATCCCATCCATAACCATAACCCCAACAATAACCATAACCCAAACCATAACCCCTAAATCCTAAAAATAACGCTAACCCAAACCATAACCCCAACCATAACCCCAACCATAACCTTAACCATAACCGTAAACCAAACCATAACGCCTAAACCCTAACAATAACCCTAACACAAACTATTACCCAAACCCCTAACAATAACCCTAACCCAAACCATAATCCCATCCATAACAGTAACCCCAACAATAACCATAACCCAAACCATAACCCCTAACCCCTAAAAATAACGCTAACCCAAACCATAACCCCAACCATAACCTTAACCATAACCGTAAACCAAACCATAACCCCTAAACCCTAACAATAACCCTAACTCAAACTATTACCCCAACCCCTAACAATAACCCTAACCCAAACCATTATCCCATCCATAACCATAACCCCAACAATAACCATAACCCAAACCATAACCCTCAACCCCTAAAAATAACACTAACCCAAACCATAACCCCAACCATAACCTTAACAATAACCATAAACCAAACCATAACCCCTAAACCCTAACAATAACCCTAACACAAACTATTACCCCAACGCCTAACAATAACCCTAACCCAAACCATAACCCCAACGCCAAACAATAACCTTAACCCAAACCATAACCCCAACCCCTAACAATAAACCTAACCTAAACCATAACCCTAACCATAATCCCAACCTTAACCCAAACCATAACCCCAACCCCGAACAATAAACCTAACCTAAACCATAACCCTAACCATAACCCCAACCATAACCATAAACCAAACCATCACCATAACCCAAACCATCACCATAACCCCTAACAATAACCCTAACCCTAACCCAAACCATAACCCCAACCCCTAACAATAACTCTAACCCAAACCATAACCATAACAGTAACCATAACCCAAACCATAACCCCTAACAATAACCCTAACCCAAACCATAACCCCAACCACAAACAATAACCTAACCCAACCCATAACAATAACCGTAACCCAAAACATAACCCCTAGCAATAACCCTAACCCAAACCATAACCCCAACCCCTAACAATAACCCTAACCCAAACCATAACCCCAACCCCTAACAATAACCCTAACCCGAACCATAACCCCAACCATAACCAAAACCCAAACCATAACCCCTTATCCCTTACAATATTCCTAACCCAAACCACAACCCCAACCCCTAACAATAACCCTAACCTAAAGCATAACCCCAACCATAACCAGATTCCCGACCATCAACATAACCCCAACCAAAACCATATTCCCAACCATAGCCATAACCCCAACCCCAACCCTAACCATAACCCTAACCATAACCCTAACCATAACCCTAACCATAACCCCAACCATAACTCCAACCATAACCCCAACCATAACCCCAACCATAACCCCAACCATAACCCCAACCATAACCCAAACCATAACCCCAACCCCTAACAATAACCCTAACCCAAACCATAACCCCAACCATAAACAAAACCCAAACCATAACCCCTAATCCCTTAAAATAACCCTAACCCAAACCATAACCCCAACCCCTAACAATAACCCTAACCTAAACCATAACCCCAACCATAACCCAAACCATAACCCCTAACTTCTAACAATAACCCTAACCAAAACCCCTAACAAAAACCCTAACCCAAACCATAATCCCATCCATAGCCATAACCCCAACCATAACCATTACCCAAACCATAACCCCAAACCCCTAACAATAACCCTAACCCAAACCATAACCCGAACCCAAACCATAACCCAAACCATAACCCAAACCATAACCCAAACCATAACCCTTACCCAAACCCAAACCATAACCATAACCCTAACCCAAACCATAACCCTAACCCAAACCATAACCCCAACCATAACCAGATTCCCAACCATAACCATAACCCCAACCAAAACCATATTCCCAACCATAGTCATAACCCCAACCATAACCCCAACCATAACCCCAAACATAACCCCAACCATAACCCCAAACATAACCATAACCCTAACCATAACCCCAACCATAACCAGATTCCCAACCATAACCATAACCCCAACCAAAACCATATTCCCAACCATAGCCATAACCGCAACCATAACCCCAACCATAACCCCAACCATAACCCCAACCATAACCATAACCCTAACCATAACCCCAACCATAACCCCAACAATAACCATAACCCAAACCATAACCCCTAACCCCTAAAAATAACACTAACCCAAACCATAACCCCAACCATAACCTTAACAATAACCATAAACCAAACCATAACCCCTAAACCCTAACAATAACCCTAACACAAACTATTACCCCAACGCCTAACAATAACCCTAACCCAAACCATAACCCCAACGCCAAACAATAACCTTAACCCAAACCTTAACCCCAACCCCTAACAATAAACCTAACCTAAACCTTAACCCAAACCATAACCCCAACCCCGAACAATAAACCTAACCTAAACCATAACCCTAACCATAACCCCAACCATAACCATAAACCAAACCATCACCATAACCCAAACCATCACCATAACCCCTAACAATAACCCTAACCCTAACCCAAACCATAACCCCAACCCCTAACAATAACTCTAACCCAAACCATAACCATAACATTAACCATAACCCAAACCATAACCCTACAAAAACCCTAACCCAAACCATAACCCCAACCACAAACAATAACCTAACCCAACCCATAACCATAACCATAACCCAAAACATAACCCCTAGCAATAACCCTAACCCAAACCATAACCCCAACCCCTAACAATAACCCTAACCCAAACCATAACCCCAACCCCTAACAATAACCCTAACCCGAACCATAACCCCAACCATAACCAAAACCCAAACCATAACCCCTTATCCCTTACAATATTCCTAACCCAAACCACAACCCCAACCCCTAACAATAACCCTAACCTAAACCATAACCCCAACCATAACCAGATTCCCGACCATAAACATAACCCCAACCAAAACCATATTCCCAACCATAGCCATAACCCCAACCATAACCCCAACCCTAACCATAACCCTAACCATAACCCCAACCATAACTCCAACCATAACCCCAACCATAACCCCAACCATAACCCCAACCATAACCCCAACCCCTAACAATAACCCTAACCCAAACCATAACCCCTAACCCAAAACAATATCCCTAACCCAAACCATAACCCCTTACAATAACCCTAACCCAAACCATAACCCCAACCATAACCATAACCCAAACCATAACCATAACCCAAACCATAACCCCAACAATAACCATAACCCAAACCATAACCCCTAAATCCTAAAAATAACGCTAACCCAAACCATAACCCCAACCATAACCCCAACCATAACCTTAACCATAACCCAAACCATAACCCTACAAAAACCCTAACCCAAACCATAACCCCAACCACAAACAATAACCTAACCCAACCCATAACCATAACCATAACCCAAAACATAACCCCTAGCAATAACCCTAACCCAAACCATAACCCCAACCCCTAACAATAACCCTAACCCAAACCATAACCCCAACCCCTAACAATAACCCTAACCCGAACCATAACCCCAACCATAACCAAAACCCAAACCATAACCCCTTATCCCTTACAATATTACTAACCCAAACCACAACCCCAACCCCTAACAATAACCCTAACCTAAACCATAACCCCAACCATAACCAGATTCCCGACCATAAACATAACCCCAACCAAAACCATATTCCCAACCATAGCCATAACCCCAACCATAACCCCAACCCTAACCATAACCCTAACCATAACCCCAACCATAACTCCAACCATAACCCCAACCATAACCCCAACCATAACCCCAACCATAACCCAAACCATAACCCCAACCCCTAACAATAACCCTAACCCAAACCATAACCCCTAACCCAAAACAATAACCCTAACCCAAACCATAACCCCAACCATAACCATAACCCAAACCATAACCATAACCCAAACCATAACACCCAACCCCCAACAATAACCCTAACCCAAACCATAATCCCATCCATAACCATAACCCCAACAATAACCATAACCCAAACCATAACCATAACCCCAACAATAACCATAACCCAAACCATAACCCCTAAATCCTAAAAATAACGCTAACCCAAACCATAACCCCAACCATAACCCCAACCATAACCTTAACCATAACCGTAAACCAAACCATAACGCCTAAACCCTAACAATAACCCTAACACAAACTATTACCCCAACCCCTAACAATAACCCTAACCCAAACCATAATCCCATCCATAACAGTAACCCCAACAATAACCATAACCCAAACCATAACCCCTAACCCCTAAAAATAATGCTAACCCTAACCATAACACCAACCATAACCTTAACCATAACCGTAAACCAAACCATAACCCCTAAACCCTAACAATAACCCTAACACAAACTATTACCCCAACCCCTAACAATAACCCTAACCCAAACCATTATCCCATCCATAACCATAACCCCAACAATAACCATAACCCAAACCATAACCCCTAACCCCTAAAAATAACACTAACCCAAACCATAACCCCAACCATAACCTTAACAATAACCATAAACCAAACCATAACCCCTAAACCCTAACAATAACCCTAACACAAACTATTACCCCAACGCCTAACAATAACCCTAACCCAAACCATAACCCCAACGCCAAACAATAACCTTAACCCAAACCATTACCCCAACCCCTAACAATAAACCCAACCTAAACCATAACCCTAACCATAACCCCAACCTTAACCCAAACCATAACCCCAACCATAACCTTAACAATAACCATAAACCAAACCATAACCCCTAAACCCTAACAATAACCCTAACACAAACTATTACCCCAACGCCTAACAATAACCCTAACCCAAACCATAACCCCAACGCCAAACAATAACCTTAACCCAAACCATAACCCCAACCCCTAACAATAAACCTAACCTAAACCATAACCCTAACCATAACCCCAACCTTAACCCAAACCATAACCCCAACCCCGAACAATAAACCTAACCTAAACCATAACCCTAACCATAACCCCAACCATAACCAGATTCCCAACCATAACCATAACCCCAACCAAAACCATATTCCCAACCATAGCCATAACTCCAACCATATCCCCAACCATAACCATAACCCTAACCGATAACCCCAACCATAACCCCAACCATAATCTTAACCATAAACCAAACCATAACCCCTTATCCCTTACAATAACCCTAACCCAAACCATAACCCCAACCCCTAACAATAACCCTAACCTAAACCATAACCCCAACCATAACCCAAACCATAACCCCTAACCCCTAACAATAACCCTAACCCAAACCCCTAACAAGAACCCTAACCCAAACCATAACCCCTTATCCCTTACAATAACCCTAACCCAAACCATAACCCCAACCCCTAACAATAACCCTAACCTAAACCATAACCCCAACCATAACATAACCCAAACCATAACCCCTAACCCCTAACAATAACCCTAACCCAAACCCCTAACAAGAACCCTAACCCAAACCATAACCCCTTATCCCTTACAATAACCCTAACCCAAACCATAACCCCTAACCCCTAACAATAACCCTAACCCAAACCCCTAACAAGAACCCTAACCCAACCCATAATCCCATCCATAGCCATAACCCAAACCATAACCATAACCCAAACCATAACCCCCAACCCCTAACAATAACCCTAACCCAAACCATAACCCGAACCCAAACCATAACCCAAACAATAACCCTAACCCAAACCATAACCCTAACCCAAACCATAACCCCAACCATAACCATAACCCAAACCATAACCCCCAAACCATAACCCCCAAACCATAACCTCCAACCCCTAACAATAACCCTAACCCAAACCATAACCCGAACCCAAACCATAACCCAAACCATAACCCAAACCATAACCCAAACCATAACCATAACCCAAACCATAACCCAAACCATAACCCAAACCATAACCCAAACCATAACCCCTAACCCCTAACAATAACCCTAACCCAAACCCCTAACAAGAACCCTAACCCAAACCATAATCCCATCCATAGCCATAACCCCAACCATAACCCAAACCATAACCCCCAACCCCTAACAAAAACCCTAACCCAAACCATAACCCAAACAATAACCCTAACCCAAACCATAACCCCAACCATAACCATAACCCAAACCATAACCCCCAACCCCTAACAATAAACCTAACCTAAACCATAACCCTAACCATAACCCCAACCATAACCAGATTCCCAACCATAACCATAACCCCAACCAAAACCATATTCCCAACCATAGCCATAACTCCAACCATATCCCCAACCATAACCATAACCCTAACCGATAACCCCAACCATAACCCCAACCATAATCTTAACCATAAACCAAACCATAACCCCTTATCCCTTACAATAACCCTAACCCAAACCATAACCCCAACCCCTAACAATAATCCTAACCTAAACCATAACCCCAACCATAACCCAAACCATAACCCCTAACCCCTAACAATAACCCTAACCCAAACCCCTAACAAGAACCCTAACCCAAACCATAACCCCTTATCCCTTACAATAACCCTAACCCAAACCATAACCCCAACCCCTAACAATAACCCTAACCTAAACCATAACCCCAACCATAACCCAAACCATAACCCCTAACCCCTAACAATAACCCTAACCCAAACCCCTAACAAGAACCCTAACCCAAACCATAACCCCTTATCCCTTACAATAACCCTAACCTAAACCATAACCCCTAACCCCTAACAATAACCCTAACCCAAACCCCTAACAAGAACCCTAACCCAACCCATAATCCCATCCATAGCCATAACCCAAACCATAACCATAACCCAAACCATAACCCCCAACCCCTAACAATAACCCTAACCCAAACCATAACCCGAACCCAAACCATAACCCAAACAATAACCCTAACCCAAACCATAACCCTAACCCAAACCATAACCCCAACCATAACCATAACCCAAACCATAACCCCCAAACCATAACCCCCAAACCATAACCTCCAACCCCTAACAATAACCCTAACCCAAACCATAACCCGAACCCAAACCATAACCCAAACCATAACCCAAACCATAACCCAAACCATAACCATAACCCAAACCATAACCCAAACCATAACCCAAACCATAACCCAAACCATAACCCAAACCATAACCCCTAACCCCTAACAATAACCCTAACCCAAACCCCTAACAAGAACCCTAACCCAAACCATAATCCCATCCATAGCCATAACCCCAACCATAACCCAAACCATAACCCCCAACCCCTAACAATAACCCTAACCCAAACCATAACCCGAACCCAAACCATAACCCAAACAATAACCCTAACCCAAACCATAACCCCAACCATAACCATAACCCAAACCATAACCCCCAACCCCTAACAATAACCCTAACCCAAACCATAACCCGAACCCAAACCATAACCCAAACCATAACCCAAACCATAACCCCTAACCCCTAACAATAACCCTAACCCAAACCATAACCATAACCCCAACCCCTAACAATAACCCTAACCCAAACCATAACCATAACCCCTAACAATAACCCTAACCCAAACCATAACCCCAACCCCTAACAATAACCCTAACCTAAACCATAACCCCAACCATAATCATAACCCAAACCATAACCATAACCCAAAACATAACCCCTAACCCCTAACAATACCTCTTAACCAAACCATAACCCCAACCCCTAACAATAACCCTAACCCAAACCCCTAACAAGAACCCTAACCCAAACCATAACCCCTTATCCCTTACAATAACCCTATCCCAAACCATAACCCCAACCCCTAACAATAACCCTAACCTAAACCATAACCCCAACCATAACATAACCCAAACCATAACCCCTAACCCCTAACAATAACCCTAACCCAAACCCCTAACCCCTAACAATAACCCTAACCCAAACCCCTAACAAGAACCCTAACCCAAACCATAACCCCTTATTCCTTACAATAACCCTAACCCAACCCATAATCCCATCCATAGCCATAACCCAAACCATAACCATAACCCAAACCATAACCATAACCCAAACCATAACCCCCAACCCCTAACAATAACCCTAACCCAAACCATAACCCCCAACCCCTAACAATAACCCTAACCCAAACCATAACCCGAACCCAAACCATAACCCAAACAATAACCCTAACCATAACCCTAACCATAACCCCAACCATAACCATAAACCAAACCATCACCATAACCCAAACCATCACCATAACCCCTAACAATAACCCTAACCCAAACCATAACCTCAACCCCTAACAATAACTCTAACCCAAACCATAACCATAACCCTAACAGTAACCATAACCCAAACCATAACCCCTAACAATAACCCTAACCCAAACCATAACCCCAACCACAAACAATAACCCTAACCCAACCCATAACCATAACCATAACCCAAAACATAACCCTTAGCAATGACCCTAACCCAAACCATAACCCCAACCCCTAACAATAACCCTAACCCAAACCATAACCCCAACCCCTAACCCCAACCATAACCCCAACCATAACCCCAACCATAACCCCAACACTTACCCAAACCATAACCCCTAACCCCTAACAATATCCCTAACCCAAACCATAACCCCTAACAATAACCCTAACCCAAACCATAACCCCAACCATAAACATAACCCAAACCATAACCATAACCCAAACCATAACAATAACCCAAACCATAACACCCAAGCCCCAACAATAACCCTAACCCAAACCATAATTCCATCCATAACCATAACCCCAACAATAACCATAACCCAAACCATAACCCCTAACACCTAAAAATAACGCTAACCCAAACCATAACCCCAACCATAACCTTAACCATAACCGTAAACCAAACCATAACCCCTAAACCCTAACAATAACCCTAACACAAACTATTACCCCAACGCCTAACAATAACCCTAACCCAAACCATAACCCCAACGCCAAACAATAACCTTAACCCAAACCATAACCCCAACCACTAACAATAAACCTAACCTAAACCATAACCCTAACCTCAACCATAACCATAAACCAAACCATCACCATAACCCAAACCATCACCATAACCCCTAACAATAACCCGAACCCAAACCATAACCCCAACCCCTAACAATAACTCTAACCCAAACCATAACCATAACCCTTACAGTAACCATAACCCAAACCATAACCCCTAGCAATAACCCTAACCCAAACCATAACCCCAACCCCTAACAATAACCCTAACCCAAACCATAACCCAAACCATAACCCAAACCATAACCCAAACCATAACCCAAACCATAACCCAAACCATAACCCAAACCATAACCCAAACCATAACCCAAACCATAACCCAAACCATAACCCAAACCATAACCCAAACCATAACCCAAACCATAACCCAAACCATAACCCAAACCATAACCCAAACCATAACCCAAACCATAACCCCAACCCCTAACAATAACCCTAACCCTAACCCAAACCATAACCATAACCCAAACCATAACCCCTAACAATAACCCTAACCCAAACCATAACCCCAACCACAAACAATAACCCTAACCCAACCCATAACCATAACCATAATCCAAAACATAACCCCTAGCAATAACCCTAACCAAAACCATAACCCCAACCCCTAACAATAACGCTAACCCAAACCATAACCCAAACCATAACCCAAACCATAACCCCAACCCCTAACAATAACCCTAACCTAAACCATAACCATAACCCTAACCCAAACCATAACCCCAACCATAACCAGATTCCCAACCATAAACATAACCCGAACCAAAACCATATTCCCAACCATAGCCATAACCCCAACCATAACCATAAACCAAACCATCACCATAACCCAAACCATCACCATAACCCCTAACAATAACCCTAACCCAAACCATAACCTCAACCCCTAACAATAACTCTAACCCAAACCATAACCATAACCCTAACAGTAACCATAACCCAAACCATAACCCCTAACAATAACCCTAACCCAAACCATAACCCCAACCACAAACAATAACCCTAACCCAACCCATAACCATAACCATAACCCAAAACATAACCCTTAGCAATGACCCTAACCCAAACCATAACCCCAACCCCTAACAATAACCCTAACCCAAACCATAACCCCAACCCCTAACCCCAACCATAACCCCAACCATAACCCCAACCATAACCCCAACACTTACCCAAACCATAACCCCTAACCCCTAACAATATCCCTAACCCAAACCATAACCCCTAACAATAACCCTAACCCAAACCATAACCCCAACCATAACCATAACCCAAACCATAACCATAACCCAAACCATAACAATAACCCAAACCATAACACCCAACCCCCAACAATAACCCTAACCCAAACCATAATTCCATCCATAACCATAACCCCAACAATAACCATAACCCAAACCATAACCCCTAACACCTAAAAATAACGCTAACCCAAACCATAACCCCAACCATAACCTTAACCATAACCGTAAACCAAACCATAACCCCTAAACCCTAACAATAACCCTAACACAAACTATTACCCCAACGCCTAACAATAACCCTAACCCAAACCATAACCCCAACGCCAAACAATAACCTTAACCCAAACCATAACCCCAACCACTAACAATAAACCTAACCTAAACCATAACCCTAACCCCAACCATAACCATAAACCAAACCATCACCATAACCCAAACCATCACCATAACCCCTAACAATAACCCGAACCCAAACCATAACCCCAACCCCTAACAATAACTCTAACCCAAACCATAACCATAACCCTTACAGTAACCATAACCCAAACCATAACCCCTAGCAATAACCCTAACCCAAACCATAACCCCAACCCCTAACAATAACCCTAACCCAAACCATAACCCAAACCATAACCCAAACCATAACCCAAACCATAACCCAAACCATAACCCAAACCATAACCCAAACCATAACCCAAACCATAACCCAAACCATAACCCAAACCATAACCCAAACCATAACCCAAACCATAACCCAAACCATAACCCAAACCATAACCCAAACCATAACCCAAACCATAACCCAAACCATAACCCAAACCATAACCCAAACCATAACCCAAACCATAACCCAAACCATAACCCAAACCATAACCCAAACCATAACCCAAACCATAACCCAAACCATAACCCAAACCATAACCCAAACCATAACCCAAACCATAACCCAAACCATAACCCAAACCATAACCCCAACCCCTAACAATAACCCTAACCCTAACCCAAACCATAACCATAACCCAAACCATAACCCCTAACAATAACCCTAACCCAAACCATAACCCCAACCACAAACAATAACCCTAACCCAACCCATAACCATAACCATAACCCAAAACATAACCCCTAGCAATAACCCTAACCAAAACCATAACCCCAACCCCTAACAATAACGCTAACCCAAACCATAACCCAAACCATAACCCAAACCATAACCCCAACCCCTAACAATAACCCTAACCTAAACCATAACCATAACCCTAACCCAAACCATAACCCCAACCATAACCAGATTCCCAACCATAAACATAACCCGAACCAAAACCATATTCCCAACCATAGCCATAACCCCAACCATAACCCCAACCCTAACCATAACCCTAACCATAACCCCAACCATAACTCCAATCATAACCCAAGCCATAACCCCAACCATAACCCCAACCATAACCCCAACCATAACCCCAACCATAACCCAAACCATAACCCCAACCCCTAACAATAACCCTAACCCAAACCATAACCCCTAACCCCTAACAATATCCCTAACCCAAACCATAACCCCTAATAATAACCCTAACCCAAACCATAAACCCCAACCCCTAACAATAACCCTAACCTAAACCATAACCCCAACCATTACCATAACCCAAATCATAACCCCTAACCCCTAACAATAACCCTAACCCAAACCATAACCCCAACCCCTAACAATAACCCTAACCCAAAACCTAACCCAAAACCTAACCCAAAACCTAACCCAAAACCTAACCCAAAACCTAACCCAAAACCTAACCCAAAACCTAACCCAAATCATAACCCCTAACCCCTAACAATAACCCTAACCCAAACCATAACCCCAACCCCTAACAATAACCCTAACCCAAAACCTAACCCAAAACCTAACCCAAAACCTAACCCAAAACCTAACCCAAAACCTAACCCAAAACCTAACCCAAAACCTAACCCAAAACCTAACCCAAAACCTAACCCAAAACCTAACCCAAAACCTAACCCAAACCATAACCATAACCCCAACCATAACCATAACCCAAACCATAACCCCTAACAATAACCCTAACCCAAACCATAACCCCAACCTCTAACAATAACCCTAACCTAAACCATAACCCCAACCATAACCATAACCCAAACCATAACCATAACCCAAAACATAACCCCTAGCAATAACCCTAACCCAAACCATAACCCCAACCCCTAACAATAACCCTAACCCAAACCATAACCCCAACCCCTAACAATAACCCTAATCCGAACCATAACCCCAACCATAACCAAAACCCAAACCATAACCCCATTATCCCTTACAATATTTCTAACCCAAACCACAACCCCAACCCCTAACAATAACCCTAACCTAAACCATAACCCCAACCATAACCAGATTCCCGACCATAAACATAACCCCAACCAAAACCATATTCCCAACCATAGCCATAACCCCAACCATAACCCCAACCCTAACCATAACCCTAACCATAACCCCAACCATAACTCCAACCATAACCCCAACCATAACCCCAACCATAACCCCAACCATAACCCAAACCATAACCCCAACCCCTAACAATAACCCTAACCCAAACCATAACCCCTAACCCAAAACAATATCCCTAACCCAAACCATAACCCCTTACAATAACCCTAACCCAAACCATAACCCCAACCATAACCATAACCCAAACCATAACCATAACCCAAACCATAACACCCAACCCCCAACAATAACCCTAACCCAAACCATAATCCCATCCATAACCATAACCCCAACAATAACCATAACCCAAACCATAACCCCTAAATCCTAAAAATAACGCTAACCCAAACCATAACCCCAACCATAACCCCAACCATAACCTTAACCATAACCGTAAACCAAACCATAACGCCTAAACCCTAACAATAACCCTAACACAAACTATTACCCCAACCCCTAACAATAACCCTAACCCAAACCATAATCCCATCCATAACAGTAACCCCAACAATAACCATAACCCAAACCATAACCCCTAACCCCTAAAAATAACGCTAACCCAAACCATAACCCCAACCATAACCTTAACAATAACCGTAAACCAAACCATAACCCCTAAACCCTAACAATAACCCTAACACAAACTATTACCCCAACCCCTAACAATAACCCTCACCCAAACCATTATCCCATCCATAACCATAACCCCAACAATAACCATAACCCAAACCATAACCCCTAACCCCTAAAAATAACACTAACCCAAACCATAACCCCAACCATAACCTTAACAATAACCATAAACCAAACCATAACCCCTAAACCCTAACAATAACCCTAACACAAACTATTACCCCAACGCCTAACAATAACCCTAACCCAAACCATAACCCCAACGCCAAACAATAACCTTAACCCAAACCATTACCCCAACCCCTAACAATAAACCCAACCTAAACCATAACCCTAACCATAACCCCAACCTTAACCCAAACCATAACCCCAACCATAACCTTAACAATAACCATAAACCAAACCATAACCCCTAAACCCTAACAATAACCCTAACACAAACTATTACCCCAACGCCTAACAATAACCCTAACCCAAACCATAACCCCAACGCCAAACAAACACCTTAACCCAAACCATAACCCCAACCCCTAACAATAAACCTAACCTAAACCATAACCCTAACCATAACCCCAACCTTAACCCAAACCATAACCCCAACCCCGAACAATAAACCTAACCTAAACCATAACCCTAACCATAACCCCAACCATAACCAGATTCCCAACCATAACCATAACCCCAACCAAAACCATATTCCCAACCATAGCCATAACTCCAACCATATCCCCAACCATAACCATAACCCTAACCGATAACCCCAACCATAACCCCAACCATAATCTTAACCATAAACCAAACCATAACCCCTTATCCCTTACAATAACCCTAACCCAAACCATAACCCCAACCCCTAACAATAACCCTAACCTAAACCATAACCCCAACCATAACCCAAACCATAACCCCTAACCCCTAACAATAACCCTAACCCAAACCCCTAACAAGAACCCTAACCCAAACCATAACCCCTTATCCCTTACAATAACCCTAACCCAAACCATAACCCCAACCCCTAACAATAACCCTAACCTAAACCATAACCCCAACCATAACATAACCCAAACCATAACCCCTAACCCCTAACAATAACCCTAACCCAAACCCCTAACAAGAACCCTAACCCAAACCATAACCCCTTATCCCTTACAATAACCCTAACCCAAACCATAACCCCTAACCCCTAACAATAACCCTAACCCAACCCATAACCATAACCATAATCCAAAACATAACCCCTAGCAATAACCCTAACCAAAACCATAACCCCAACCCCTAACAATAACGCTAACCCAAACCATAACCCAAACCATAACCCAAACCATAACCCCAACCCCTAACAATAACCCTAACCTAAACCATAACCATAACCCTAACCCAAACCATAACCCCAACCATAACCAGATTCCCAACCATAAACATAACCCGAACCAAAACCATATTCCCAACCATAGCCATAACCCCAACCATAACCATAAACCAAACCATCACCATAACCCAAACCATCACCATAACCCCTAACAATAACCCTAACCCAAACCATAACCTCAACCCCTAACAATAACTCTAACCCAAACCATAACCATAACCCTAACAGTAACCATAACCCAAACCATAACCCCTAACAATAACCCTAACCCAAACCATAACCCCAACCACAAACAATAACCCTAACCCAACCCATAACCATAACCATAACCCAAAACATAACCCTTAGCTATGACCCTAACCCAAACCATAACCCCAACCCCTAACAATAACCCTAACCCAAACCATAACCCCAACCCCTAACCCCAACCATAACCCCAACCATAACCCCAACCATAACCCCAACACTTACCCAAACCATAACCCCTAACCCCTAACAATATCCCTAACCCAAACCATAACCCCTAACAATAACCCTAACCCAAACCATAACCCCAACCATAACCATAACCCAAACCATAACCATAACCCAAACCATAACAATAACCCAAACCATAACACCCAACCCCCAACAATAACCCTAACCCAAACCATAATTCCATCCATAACCATAACCCCAACAATAACCATAACCCAAACCATAACCCCTAACACCTAAAAATAACGCTAACCCAAACCATAACCCCAACCATAACCTTAACCATAACCGTAAACCAAACCATAACCCCTAAACCCTAACAATAACCCTAACACAAACTATTACCCCAACGCCTAACAATAACCCTAACCCAAACCATAACCCCAACGCCAAACAATAACCTTAACCCAAACCATAACCCCAACCACTAACAATAAACCTAACCTAAACCATAACCCTAACCCCAACCATAACCATAAACCAAACCATCACCATAACCCAAACCATCACCATAACCCCTAACAATAACCCGAACCCAAACCATAACCCCAACCCCTAACAATAACTCTAACCCAAACCATAACCATAACCCTTACAGTAACCATAACCCAAACCATAACCCCTAGCAATAACCCTAACCCAAACCATAACCCCAACCCCTAACAATAACCCTAACCCAAACCATAACCCAAACCATAACCCAAACCATAACCCAAACCATAACCCAAACCATAACCCAAACCATAACCCAAACCATAACCCAAACCATAACCCAAACCATAACCCAAACCATAACCCAAACCATAACCCAAACCATAACCCAAACCATAACCCAAACCATAACCCAAACCATAACCCAAACCATAACCCAAACCATAACCCAAACCATAACCCAAACCATAACCCAAACCATAACCCAAACCATAACCCCAACCCCTAACAATAACCCTAACCCTAACCCAAACCATAACCATAACCCAAACCATAACCCCTAACAATAACCCTAACCCAAACCATAACCCCAACCACAAACAATAACCCTAACCCAACCCATAACCATAACCATAACCCAAAACATAACCCCTAGCAATAACCCTAACCAAAACCATAACCCCAACCCCTAACAATAACGCTAACCCAAACCATAACCCAAACCATAACCCAAACCATAACCCCAACCCCTAACAATAACCCTAACCTAAACCATAACCATAACCCTAACCCAAACCATAACCCCAACCATAACCAGATTCCCAACCATAAACATAACCCGAACCAAAACCATATTCCCAACCATAGCCATAACCCCAACCATAACCCCAACCCTAACCATAACCCTAACCATAACCCCAACCATAACTCCAATCATAACCCAAGCCATAACCCCAACCATAACCCCAACCATAACCCCAACCATAACCCCAACCATAACCCAAACCATAACCCCAACCCCTAACAATAACCCTAACCCAAACCATAACCCCTAACCCCTAACAATATCCCTAACCCAAACCATAACCCCTAATAATAACCCTAACCCAAACCATAAACCCCAACCCCTAACAATAACCCTAACCTAAACCATAACCCCAACCATTACCATAACCCAAATCATAACCCCTAACCCCTAACAATAACCCTAACCCAAACCATAACCCCAACCCCTAACAATAACCCTAACCCAAAACCTAACCCAAAACCTAACCCAAAACCTAACCCAAAACCTAACCCAAAACCTAACCCAAAACCTAACCCAAAACCTAACCCAAAACCTAACCCAAAACCTAACCCAAATCATAACCCCTAACCCCTAACAATAACCCTAACCCAAACCATAACCCCAACCCCTAACAATAACCCTAACCCAAAACCTAACCCAAAACCTAACCCAAAACCTAACCCAAAACCTAACCCAAAACCTAACCCAAAACCTAACCCAAAACCTAACCCAAAACCTAACCCAAAACCTAACCCAAAACCTAACCCAAAACCTAACCCAAAACCTAACCCAAAACCTAACCCAAAACCTAACCCAAACCATAACCATAACCCCAACCATAACCATAACCCAAACCATAACCCCTAACAATAACCCTAACCCAAACCATAACCCCAACCTCTAACAATAACCCTAACCTAAACCATAACCCCAACCATAACCATAACCCAAACCATAACCATAACCCAAAACATAACCCCTAGCAATAACCCTAACCCAAACCATAACCCCAACCCCTAACAATAACCCTAACCCAAACCATAACCCCAACCCCTAACAATAACCCTAACCCGAACCATAACCCCAACCATAACCAAAACCCAAACCATAACCCCATTATCCCTTACAATATTTCTAACCCAAACCACAACCCCAACCCCTAACAATAACCCTAACCTAAACCATAACCCCAACCATAACCAGATTCCCGACCATAAACATAACCCCAACCAAAACCATATTCCCAACCATAGCCATAACCCCAACCATAACCCCAACCCTAACCATAACCCTAACCATAACCCCAACCATAACTCCAACCATAACCCCAACCATAACCCCAACCATAACCCCAACCATAACCCAAACCATAACCCCAACCCCTAACAATAACCCTAACCCAAACCATAACCCCTAACCCAAAACAATATCCCTAACCCAAACCATAACCCCTTACAATAACCCTAACCCAAACCATAACCCCAACCATAACCATAACCCAAACCATAACCATAACCCAAACCATAACCATAACCCAAACCATAACACCCAACCCCCAACAATAACCCTAACCCAAACCATAATCCCATCCATAACCATAACCCCAACAATAACCATAACCCAAACCATAACCCCTAAATCCTAAAAATAACGCTAACCCAAACCATAACCCCAACCATAACCCCAACCATAACCTTAACCATAACCGTAAACCAAACCATAACGCCTAAACCCTAACAATAACCCTAACACAAACTATTACCCCAACCCCTAACAATAACCCTAACCCAAACCATAATCCCATCCATAACAGTAACCCCAACAATAACCATAACCCAAACCATAACCCCTAACCCCTAAAAATAACGCTAACCCAAACCATAACCCCAATCATAACCTTAACAATAACCGTAAACCAAACCATAACCCCTAAACCCTAACAATAACCCTAACACAAACTATTACCCCAACCCCTAACAATAACCCTCACCCAAACCATTATCCCATCCATAACCATAACCCCAACAATAACCATAACCCAAACCATAACCCCTAACCCCTAAAAATAACACTAACCCAAACCATAACCCCAACCATAACCTTAACAATAACCATAAACCAAACCATAACCCCTAAACCCTAACAATAACCCTAACACAAACTATTACCCCAACGCCTAACAATAACCCTAACCCAAACCATAACCCCAACGCCAAACAATAACCTTAACCCAAACCATTACCCCAACCCCTAACAATAAACCCAACCTAAACCATAACCCTAACCATAACCCCAACCTTAACCCAAACCATAACCCCAACCATAACCTTAACAATAACCATAAACCAAACCATAACCCCTAAACCCTAACAATAACCCTAACACAAACTATTACCCCAACGCCTAACAATAACCCTAACCCAAACCATAACCCCAACGCCAAACAAACACCTTAACCCAAACCATAACCCCAACCCCTAACAATAAACCTAACCTAAACCATAACCCTAACCATAACCCCAACCTTAACCCAAACCATAACCCCAACCCCGAACAATAAACCTAACCTAAACCATAACCCTAACCATAACCCCAACCATAACCAGATTCCCAACCATAACCATAACCCCAACCAAAACCATATTCCCAACCATAGCCATAACTCCAACCATATCCCCAACCATAACCATAACCCTAACCGATAACCCCAACCATAACCCCAACCATAATCTTAACCATAAACCAAACCATAACCCCTTATCCCTTACAATAACCCTAACCCAAACCATAACCCCAACCCCTAACAATAACCCTAACCTAAACCATAACCCCAACCATAACCCAAACCATAACCCCTAACCCCTAACAATAACCCTAACCCAAACCCCTAACAAGAACCCTAACCCAAACCATAACCCCTTATCCCTTACAATAACCCTAACCCAAACCATAACCCCAACCCCTAACAATAACCCTAACCTAAACCATAACCCCAACCATAACATAACCCAAACCATAACCCCTAACCCCTAACAATAACCCTAACCCAAACCCCTAACAAGAACCCTAACCCAAACCATAACCCCTTATCCCTTACAATAACCCTAACCCAAACCATAACCCCTAACCCCTAACAATAACCCTAACCCAAACCCCTAACAAGAACCCTAACCCAACCCATAATCCCATCCATAGCCATAACCCAAACCATAACCATAACCCAAACCATAACCCCCAACCCCTAACAATAACCCTAACCCAAACCATAACCCGAACCCAAACCATAACCCAAACAATAACCCTAACCCAAACCATAACCCTAACCCAAACCATAACCCCAACCATAACCATAACCCAAACCATAACCCCCAAACCATAACCCCCAAACCATAACCTCCAACCCCTAACAATAACCCTAACCCAAACCATAACCCGAACCCAAACCATAACCCAAACCATAACCCAAACCATAACCCAAACCATAACCCAAACCATAACCCAAACCATAACCCAAACCATAACCCAAACCATAACCCAAACCATAACCCAAACCATAACCCAAACCATAACCCCTAACCCCTAACAATAACCCTAACCCAAACCCCTAACAAGAACCCTAACCCAAACCATAATCCCATCCATAGCCATAACCCCAACCATAACCCAAACCATAACCCCCAACCCCTAACAATAACCCTAACCCAAACCATAACCCGAACCCAAACCATAACCCAAACAATAACCCTAACCCAAACCATAACCCCAACCATAACCCTAACCCAAACCATAACCCCAACCAAAAACAATAACCCTAACCCAACCCATAACCCCAACCAAAAACAATAACCCTAACCCAACCCATAACCATAACCATAACCCAAAACATAACCCCTAGCAATAACCCTAACCCAAACCCTAACCCCAACCCCTAACAATAACTCTAACCCAAACCATAACCATAACCCTAACAGTAACCATAACCCAAACCATAACCCCTAACAATAACCCTAACCCAAACCATAACCCCAACCAAAAACAATAACCCTAACCCAACCCATAACCATAACCATAACCCAAAACATAACCCCTAGCAATAACCCTAACCCAAACCATAACCCCAACCCCTAACAATAACCCTAACCCAAACCATAACCCCAACCCCTAACAATAACCCTAACCCGAACCATAACCCCAACCATAACCAAAACCCAAACCATAACCCCTTATCCCTTACAATATTCCTAACCCAAACCATAACCCCAACCCCTAACAATAACCCTAACCTAAACCATAACCCCAACCATAACCAGATTCCCAACCATAAACATAACCCAAACCATAACCATAACCCCAACCATAACCATAACCCAAACCATAACCATAACCCCAACCATAACCATAACCCAGACCATAACCCCTAACAATAACCCTAACCCAAACCATAACCCTAACCCAAACCATAACCCTAACCCAAACCATAACCCCAACCCCTAACAATAACCCTAACCTAAACCATAACCCCAACCATAACCATAACCATAACCCAAAACATAACCCCTAACTCCCAACATTAACCCTAAACCAAACCATAACTCCAACCCCTAACAATAACCCTAACCCAAACCATAACCCCAACCATAACCAAAACCCAAACCATAACCCCTAATCCCTTAAGATAACCCTAACCCAAACCATAACCCCAACCCCAAACAATAACCCTAACCTAAACCATAACCCCAACCATAACCCAAACCATAACCCCTAACTTCTAACAATAACCCTAACCCAAACCCCTAACAAGAACCCTAACCCAAACCATAATCCCATCCATAGACATAACCCCAACCATAACCATAACCCAAACCGTAACCCCAAACCCCTAACAATAACCCTAACCCAAACCATAACCCGAACCCAAACCATAACCCAAACCATAACCCAAACCATAACCCAAACCATAACCCTAACCCAAACCATAACCCAAACCATAACCCTAACCCACACCATAACCCCAACCATAACCAGATTCCCAACCATAACCAGATTCCCAACCATAACCATAACCCCAACCAAAACCATATTCCCAACCATAGCCATAACCCCAACCATAACCCCAACCATAACCATAACCATAACCCCAACCATAACCCCAACCATAACCTCAACCATAACCCAAACCATAACCCCTAACCCAAAACAATATCCCTAACCCAAACCATAACCCCTTACAATAACCCTAACCCAAACCATAACCCCAACCATAACCATAACCCAAACTATAACCATAACCATAACCCAAACCATAACACCCAACCCCCAACAATAACCCTAACCCAAACCATAATCCCATCCATAACCATAACCCCAACAATAACCATAACCCAAACCATAACCCCTAAATCCTAAAAATAATGCTAACCCAAACCATAACCCCAACCATAACCCCAACCATAACCTTAACCATAACCGTAAACCAAACCATAACGCCTAAACCCTAAAAATAACCCTAACACAAACTATTACCCAAACCCCTAACAATAACCCTAACCCAAACCATAATCCCATCCATAACAGTAACCCCAACAATAACCATAACCCAAACCATAACCCCTAACCCCTAAAAATAACGCTAACCCAAACCATAACCCCAACCATAACCTTAACCATAACCGTAAACCAAACCATAACCCCTAAACCCTAACAATAACCCTAACTCAAACTATTACCCCAACCCCTAACAATAACCCTAACCCAAACCATTATCCCATCCATAACCATAACCCCAACAATAACCATAACCCAAACCATAACCCTCAACCCCTAAAAATAACACTAACCCAAACCATAACCCCAACCATAACCTTAACAATAACCATAAACCAAACCATAACCCCTAAACCCTAACAATAACCCTAACACAAACTATTACCCCAACGCCTAACAATAACCCTAACCCAAACCATAACCCCAACGCCAAACAATAACCTTAACCCAAACCATAACCCCAACCCCTAACAATAAACCTAACCTAAACCATAACCCTAACCATAATCCCAACCTTAACCCAAACCATAACCCCAACCCCGAACAATAAACCTAACCTAAACCATAACCCTAACCATAACCCCAACCATAACCATAAACCAAACCATCACCATAACCCAAACCATCACCATAACCCCTAACAATAACCCTAACCCTAACCCAAACCATAACCCCAACCCCTAACAATAACTCTAACCCAAACCATAACCATAACAGTAACCATAACCCAAACCATAACCCCTAACAATAACCCTAACCCAAACCATAACCCCAACCACAAACAATAACCTAACCCAACCCATAACAATAACCATAACCCAAAACATAACCCCTAGCAATAACCCTAACCCAAACCATAACCCCAACCCCTAACAATAACCCTAACCCAAACCATAACCCCAACCCCTAACAATAACCCTAACCCGAACCATAACCCCAAACATAACCAAAACCCAAACCATAACCCCTTATCCCTTACAATATTCCTAACCCAAACCACAACCCCAACCCCTAACAATAACCCTAACCTAAAGCATAACCCCAACCATAACCAGATTCCCGACCATCAACATAACCCCAACCAAAACCATATTCCCAACCATAGCCATAACCCCAACCCCAACCCTAACCATAACCCTAACCATAACCCTAACCATAACCCCAACCATAACTCCAACCATAACCCCAACCATAACCCCAACCATAACCCCAACCATAACCCCAACCATAACCCAAACCATAACCCCAACCCCTAACAATAACCCTAACCCAAACCATAACCCCAACCATAAACAAAACCCAAACCATAACCCCTAATCCCTTAAAATAACCCTAACCCAAACCATAACCCCAACCCCTAACAATAACCCTAACCTAAACCATAACCCCAACCATAACCCAAACCATAACCCCTAACTTCTAACAATAACCCTAACCAAAACCCCTAACAAAAACCCTAACCCAAACCATAATCCCATCCATAGCCATAACCCCAACCATAACCATTACCCAAACCATAACCCCAAACCCCTAACAATAACCCTAACCCAAACCATAACCCGAACCCAAACCATAACCCAAACCATAACCCAAACCATAACCCAAACCATAACCCAAACCATAACCCTTACCCAAACCCAAACCATAACCATAACCCTAACCCAAACCATAACCCTAACCCAAACCATAACCCCAACCATAACCAGATTCCCAACCATAACCATAACCCCAACCAAAACCATATTCCCAACCATAGTCATAACCCCAACCATAACCCCAACCATAACCCCAAACATAACCCCAACCATAACCCCAACCATAACCATAACCCTAACCATAACCCCAACCATAACCAGATTCCCAACCATAACCATAACCCCAACCAAAACCATATTCCCAACCATAGCCATAACCGCAACCATAACCCCAACCATAACCCCAACCATAACCCCAACCATAACCATAACCCTAACCATAACCCCAACCATAACCCCAACAATAACCATAACCCAAACCATAACCCCTAACCCCTAAAAATAACACTAACCCAAACCATAACCCCAACCATAACCTTAACAATAACCATAAACCAAACCATAACCCCTAAACCCTAACAATAACCCTAACACAAACTATTACCCCAACGCCTAACAATAACCCTAACCCAAACCATAACCCCAACGCCAAACAATAACCTTAACCCAAACCTTAACCCCAACCCCTAACAATAAACCTAACCTAAACCATAACCCTAACCATAACCCCAACCTTAACCCAAACCATAACCCCAACCCCGAACAATAAACCTAACCTAAACCATAACCCTAACCATAACCCCAACCATAACCATAAACCAAACCATCACCATAACCCAAACCATCACCATAACCCCTAACAATAACCCTAACCCTAACCCAAACCATAACCCCAACCCCTAACAATAACTCTAACCCAAACCATAACCATAACATTAACCATAACCCAAACCATAACCCTACAAAAACCCTAACCCAAACCATAACCCCAACCACAAACAATAACCTAACCCAACCCATAACCATAACCATAACCCAAAACATAACCCCTAGCAATAACCCTAACCCAAACCATAACCCCAACCCCTAACAATAACCCTAACCCAAACCATAACCCCAACCCCTAACAATAACCCTAACCCGAACCATAACCCCAACCATAACCAAAACCCAAACCATAACCCCTTATCCCTTACAATATTCCTAACCCAAACCACAACCCCAACCCCTAACAATAACCCTAACCTAAACCATAACCCCAACCATAACCAGATTCCCGACCATAAACATAACCCCAACCAAAACCATATTCCCAACCATAGCCATAACCCCAACCATAACCCCAACCCTAACCATAACCCTAACCATAACCCCAACCATAACTCCAACCATAACCCCAACCATAACCCCAACCATAACCCCAACCATAACCCAAACCATAACCCCAACCCCTAACAATAACCCTAACCCAAACCATAACCCCTAACCCAAAACAATATCCCTAACCCAAACCATAACCCCTTACAATAACCCTAACCCAAACCATAACCCCAACCATAACCATAACCCAAACCATAACCATAACCCAAACCATAACCCCAACAATAACCATAACCCAAACCATAACCCCTAAATCCTAAAAATAACGCTAACCCAAACCATAACCCCAACCCCTAACAATAACCCTAACCCAAACCATAACCCCAACCCCTAACAATAACCCTAACCCGAACCATAACCCCAACCATAACCAAAACCCAAACCATAACCCCTTATCCCTTACAATATTCCTAACCCAAACCACAACCCCAACCCCTAACAATAACCCTAACCTAAACCATAACCCCAACCATAACCAGATTCCCGACCATAAACATAACCCCAACCAAAACCATATTCCCAACCATAGCCATAACCCCAACCATAACCCCAACCCTAACCATAACCCTAACCATAACCCCAACCATAACTCCAACCATAACCCCAACCATAACCCCAACCATAACCCCAACCATAACCCAAACCATAACCCCAACCCCTAACAATAACCCTAACCCAAACCATAACCCCTAACCCAAAACAATATCCCTAACCCAAACCATAACCCCTTACAATAACCCTAACCCAAACCATAACCCCAACCATAACCATAACCCAAACCATAACCATAACCCAAACCATAACCCCAACAATAACCATAACCCAAACCATAACCCCTAAATCCTAAAAATAACGCTAACCCAAACCATAACCCCAACCATAACCCCAACCATAACCTTAACCATAACCCAAACCATAACCCTACAAAAACCCTAACCCAAACCATAACCCCAACCACAAACAATAACCTAACCCAACCCATAACCATAACCATAACCCAAAACATAACCCCTAGCAATAACCCTAACCCAAACCATAACCCCAACCCCTAACAATAACCCTAACCCAAACCATAACCCCAACCCCTAACAATAACCCTAACCCGAACCATAACCCCAACCATAACCAAAACCCAAACCATAACCCCTTATCCCTTACAATATTACTAACCCAAACCACAACCCCAACCCCTAACAATAACCCTAACCTAAACCATAACCCCAACCATAACCAGATTCCCGACCATAAACATAACCCCAACCAAAACCATATTCCCAACCATAGCCATAACCCCAACCATAACCCCAACCCTAACCATAACCCTAACCATAACCCCAACCATAACTCCAACCATAACCCCAACCATAACCCCAACCATAACCCCAACCATAACCCAAACCATAACCCCAACCCCTAACAATAACCCTAACCCAAACCATAACCCCTAACCCAAAACAATAACCCTAACCCAAACCATAACCCCAACCATAACCATAACCCAAACCATAACCATAACCCAAACCATAACCATAACCCAAACCATAACACCCAACCCCCAACAATAACCCTAACCCAAACCATAATCCCATCCATAACCATAACCCCAACAATAACCATAACCCAAACCATAACCATAACCCCAACAATAACCATAACCCAAACCATAACCCCTAAATCCTAAAAATAACGCTAACCCAAACCATAACCCCAACCATAACCCCAACCATAACCTTAACCATAACCGTAAACCAAACCATAACGCCTAAACCCTAACAATAACCATAACACAAACTATTACCCCAACCCCTAACAATAACCCTAACCCAAACCATAATCCCATCCATAACAGTAACCCCATTAATAACCATAACCCAAACCATAACCCCTAACCCCTAAAAATAATGCTAACCCTAACCATAACACCAACCATAACCTTAACCATAACCGTAAACCAAACCATAACCCCTAAACCCTAACAATAACCCTAACACAAACTATTACCCCAACCCCTAACAATAACCCTAACCCAAACCATTATCCCATCCATAACCATAACCCCAACAATAACCATAACCCAAACCATAACCCCTAACCCCTAAAAATAACACTAACCCAAACCATAACCCCAACCATAACCTTAACAATAACCATAAACCAAACCATAACCCCTAAACCCTAACAATAACCCTAACACAAACTATTACCCCAACGCCTAACAATAACCCTAACCCAAACCATAACCCCAACGCCAAACAATAACCTTAACCCAAACCATTACCCCAACCCCTAACAATAAACCCAACCTAAACCATAACCCTAACCATAACCCCAACCTTAACCCAAACCATAACCCCAACCATAACCTTAACAATAACCATAAACCAAACCATAACCCCTAAACCCTAACAATAACCCTAACACAAACTATTACCCCAACGCCTAACAATAACCCTAACCCAAACCATAACCCCAACGCCAAACAATAACCTTAACCCAAACCATAACCCCAACCCCTAACAATAAACCTAACCTAAACCATAACCCTAACCATAACCCCAACCTTAACCCAAACCATAACCCCAACCCCGAACAATAAACCTAACCTAAACCATAACCCTAACCATGACCCCAACCATAACCAGATTCCCAACCATAACCATAACCCCAACCAAAACCATATTCCCAACCATAGCCATAACTCCAACCATATCCCCAACCATAACCATAACCCTAACCGATAACCCCAACCATAACCCCAACCATAATCTTAACCATAAACCAAACCATAACCCCTTATCCCTTACAATAACCCTAACCCAAACCATAACCCCAACCCCTAACAATAACCCTAACCTAAACCATAACCCCAACCATAACCCAAACCATAACCCCTAACCCCTAACAATAACCCTAACCCAAACCCCTAACAAGAACCCTAACCCAAACCATAACCCCTTATCCCTTACAATAACCCTAACCCAAACCATAACCCCAACCCCTAACAATAACCCTAACCTAAACCATAACCCCAACCATAACATAACCCAAACCATAACCCCTAACCCCTAACAATAACCCTAAACCAAACCCCTAACAAGAACCCTAACCCAAACCATAACCCCTTATCCCTTACAATAACCCTAACCCAAACCATAACCCCTAACCCCTAACAATAACCCTAACCCAAACCCCTAACAAGAACCCTAACCCAACCCATAATCCCATCCATAGCCATAACCCAAACCATAACCATAACCCAAACCATAACCCCCAACCC
Organism: Stigmatopora nigra; assembly: GCF_051989575.1. Lineage (NCBI taxonomy): Eukaryota > Metazoa > Chordata > Actinopteri > Syngnathiformes > Syngnathidae > Stigmatopora > Stigmatopora nigra. The sequence goes on from NW_027551603.1 coordinate 3,940,538, forward strand.
CTAACAATAACCCTAACCCAAACCATAACCCGAACCCAAACCATAACCCAAACAATAACCCTAACCCAAACCATAACCCTAACCCAAACCATAACCCCAACCATAACCATAACCCAAACCATAACCCCCAAACCATAACCCCCAAACCATAACCTCCAACCCCTAACAATAACCCTAACCCAAACCATAACCCGAACCCAAACCATAACCCAAACCATAACCCAAACCATAACCCAAACCATAACCCAAACCATAACCCAAACCATAACCATAACCCAAACCATAACCCAAACCATAACCATAACCCAAACCATAACCCAAACCATAACCCCTAACCCCTAACAATAACCCTAACCCAAACCCCTAACAAGAACCCTAACCCAAACCATAATCCCATCCATAGCCATAACCCCAACCATAACCCAAACCATAACCCCCAACCCCTAACAATAACCCTAACCCAAACCATAACCCGAACCCAAACCATAACCCAAACAATAACCCTAACCCAAACCATAACCCCAACCATAACCATAACCCAAACCATAACCCCCAACCCCTAACAATAACCCTAACCAAAACCATAACCCGAACCCAAACCATAACCCAAACCATAACCCAAACCATAACCCCTAACCCCTAACAATAACCCTAACCCAAACCATAACCATAACCCCAACCCCTAACAATAACCCTAACCCAAACCATAACCATAACCCCTAACAATAACCCTAACCCAAACCATAACCCCAACCATAACCATAACCCAAACCATAACCCCTAACAATAACCCTAACCCAAACCATAACCCCAACCCCTAACAATAACCCTAACCTAAACCATAACCCCAACCATAACCATAACCCAAACCATAACCATAACCCAAAACATAACCCCTAACTCCTAACAATAACCCTAAACCAAACCATAACCCCAACCCCTAACAATAACCCTAACCCAAACCATAACCCCAACCATAAACAAAACCCAAACCATAACCCCAACCATAACCTTAACCATAACCGTAAACCAAACCATAACCCCTTAACCCTAACAATAACCCTAACACAAACTATTACCCCAACCCCTAACAATAACCCTAACCCAAACCATAATCCCATCCATAACAGTAACCCCAACAATAACCATAACCCAAACCATAACCCCTAACCCCTAAACATAACGCTAACCCAAACCATAACTCCAACCATAACCTTAACCATAACCGTAAACCAAATCATAACCCCTAAACCCTAACAATAACCCTAACAAAAACTATTACCCCAACCCCTAACAAAAACCCTAACCCAAACCATTATCCCATCCATAACCATAACCCCAACAATAACCATAACCCAAACCATAACCCCTAACCACTAAAAATAACGCTAACCCAAACCATAACCCCAACCATAACCTTAACCATAACCTTAACCATAACCGTAAACCAAACCATAACCGTAAACCAAACCATAACCCCTAAACCCTAACAATAACCCTAACACAAACCATAACCCCAACCCCTAACAATAACTCTAACCCAAACCATAACCATAACCCTAACAGTAACCATAACCCAAACCATAACCCCTAACAATAACCCTAACCCAAACCATAACCCCAACCAAAAACAATAACCCTAACCCAACCCATAACCATAACCATAACCCAAAACATAACCCCTAGCAATAACCCTAACCCAAACCATAACCCCAACCCCTAACAATAACCCTAACCCAAACCATAACCCCAACCCCTAACAATAACCCTAACCCAAACCATAACCCCAACCATAACCAAAACCCAAACCATAACCCCTTATCCCTTACAATATTCCTAACCCAAACCATAACCCCAACCCCTAACAATAACCCTAACCTAAACCATAACCCCAACCATAACCAGATTCCCAACCATAAACATAACCCAAACCATAACCATAACCCCAACCATAACCATAACCGTAACCATAACCCTTACCCCAACCATAACCATAACCCAAACCATAACCCCTAGCAATAACCCTAACCAAAACCATAACCCCAACCCCTAACAATAACGCTAACCCAAACCATAACCCAAACCATAACCCAAACCATAACCCAAACCATAACCCAAACCATAACCCCAACCCCTAACAATAACCCTAACCTAAACCATAACCATAACCCTAACCCAAACCATAACCCCAACCATAACCAGATTCCCAACCATAAACATAACCCGAACCAAAACCATATTCCCAACCATAGCCATAACCCCAACCATAACCCCAACCCTAACCATAACCCTAACCATAACCCCAACCATAACTCCAATCATAACCCAAACCATAACCCCAACCATAACCCCAACCATAACCCAAACCATAACCCCAACCCCTAACAATAACCCTAACCCAAACCATAACCCCTAACCCCTAACAATATCCCTAACCCAAACCATAACCCCTAATAATAACCCTAACCCAAACCATAAACCCCAACCCCTAACAATAACCCTAACCTAAACCATAACCCCAACCATTACCATAACCCCAACCATTACCATAACCCAAATCATAACCCCTAACCCCTAACAATAACCCTAACCCAAACCATAACCCCAACCCCTAACAATAACCCTAACCCAAAACCTAACCCAAAACCTAACCCAAAACCTAACCGTAAACCTAACCCAAAACCTAACCCAAAACCTAACCCAAAACCTAACCCAAAACCTAACCCAAACCATAACCATAACCCCAACCATAACCATAACCCAAACCATAACCCCTAACAATAACCCTAACCCAAACCATAACCCCATCCCCTAACAATAACCCTAACCTAAACCATAACCCCAACCATAACCATAACCCAAACCATAACCATAACCCAAAACATAACCCCTAACTCCTAACAATAACCCTAAACCAAACCATAACCCCAACCCCTAACAATAACCCTAACCCAAACCATAACCCCAACCATAAACAAAACCCAAACCATAACCCCAACCATAAACAAAACCCAAACCATAACCCCAACCATAACCTTAACCATAACCGTAAACCAAACCATAACCCCTTAACCCTAACAATAACCCTAACACAAACTATTACCCCAACCCCTAACAATAACCCTAACCCAAACCATAATCCCATCCATAACAGTAACCCCAACAATAACCATAACCGAAACCATAACCCCTAACCCCTAAAAATAACGCTAACCCAAACCATAACCCCAACCATAACCTTAACCATAACCGTAAACCAAATCATAACCCCTAAACCCTAACAATAATCCTAACAAAAACTATTACCCCAACCCCTAACAAAAACCCTAACCCAAACCATTATCCCATCCATAACCATAACCCCAACAATAACCATAACCCAAACCATAACCCCTAACCACTAAAAATAACGCTAACCCAAACCATAACCCCAACCATAACCTTAACCATAACCGTAAACCAAACCATAACCCCTAAACCCTAACAATAACCCTAACACAAACCATAACCCCAACCCCTAACAATAACTCTAACCCAAACCATAACCATAACCCTAACAGTAACCATAACCCAAACCATAACCCCTAACAATAACCCTAACCCAAACCATAACCCCAACCAAAAACAATAACCCTAACCCAACCCATAACCATAACCATAACCCAAAACATAACCCCTAGCAATAACCCTAACCCAAACCATAACCCCAACCCCTAACAATAACCCTAACCCAAACCATAACCCCAACCCCTAACAATAACCCTAACCCGAACCATAACCCCAACCATAACCAAAACCCAAACCATAACCCCTTATCCCTTACAATATTCCTAACCCAAACCATAACCCCAACCCCTAACAATAACCCTAACCTAAACCATAACCCCAACCATAACCAGATTCCCAACCATAAACATAACCCAAACCATAACCATAACCCCAACCATAACCATAACCCAAACCATAACCATAACCCCAACCATAACCATAACCCAGACCATAACCCCTAACAATAACCCTAACCCAAACCATAACCCTAACCCAAACCATAACCCTAACCCAAACCATAACCCCAACCCCTAACAATAACCCTAACCTAAACCATAACCCCAACCATAACCATAACCATAACCCAAAACATAACCCCTAACTCCCAACATTAACCCTAAACCAAACCATAACTCCAACCCCTAACAATAACCCTAACCCAAACCATAACCCCAACCATAACCAAAACCCAAACCATAACCCCTAATCCCTTAAGATAACCCTAACCCAAACCATAACCCCAACCCCAAACAATAACCCTAACCTAAACCATAACCCCAACCATAACCCAAACCATAACCCCTAACTTCTAACAATAACCCTAACCCAAACCCCTAACAAGAACCCTAACCCAAACCATAATCCCATCCATAGACATAACCCCAACCATAACCATAACCCAAACCGTAACCCCAAACCCCTAACAATAACCCTAACCCAAACCATAACCCGAACCCAAACCATAACCCAAACCATAACCCAAACCATAACCCAAACCATAACCCAAACCATAACCCAAACCATAACCCTAACCCAAACCATAACCCAAACCATAACCCTAACCCACACCATAACCCCAACCATAACCAGATTCCCAACCATAACCAGATTCCCAACCATAACCATAACCCCAACCAAAACCATATTCCCAACCATAGCCATAACCCCAACCATAACCCCAACCATAACCCCAACCATAACCTCAACCATAACCCAAACCATAACCCCTAACCCAAAACAATATCCCTAACCCAAACCATAACCCCTAACCCAAAACAATATCCCTAACCCAAACCATAACCCCTTACAATAACCCTAACCCAAACCATAACCCCAACCATAACCATAACCCAAACTATAACCATAACCATAACCATAACCCAAACCATAACACCCAACCCCCAACAATAACCCTAACCCAAACCATAATCCCATCCATAACCATAACCCCAACAATAACCATAACCCAAACCATAACCCCTAAATCCTAAAAATAACGCTAACCCAAACCATAACCCCAACCATAACCCCAACCATAACCTTAACCATAACCGTAAACCAAACCATAACGCCTAAACCCTAACAATAACCCTAACACAAACTATTACCCAAACCCCTAACAATAACCCTAACCCAAACCATAATCCCATCCATAACAGTAACCCCAACAATAACCATAACCCAAACCATAACCCCTAACCCCTAAAAATAACGCTAACCCAAACCATAACCCCAACCATAACCTTAACCATAACCGTAAACCAAACCATAACCCCTAAACCCTAACAATAACCCTAACTCAAACTATTACCCCAACCCCTAACAATAACCCTAACCCAAACCATTATCCCATCCATAACCATAACCCCAACAATAACCATAACCCAAACCATAACCCTCAACCCCTAAAAATAACACTAACCCAAACCATAACCCCAACCATAACCTTAACAATAACCATAAACCAAACCATAACCCCTAAACCCTAAAAATAACCCTAACACAAACTATTACCCCAACGCCTAACAATAACCCTAACCCAAACCATAACCCCAACGCCAAACAATAACCTTAACCCAAACCATAACCCCAACCCCTAACAATAAACCTAACCTAAACCATAACCCTAACCATAATCCCAACCTTAACCCAAACCATAACCCCAACCCCGAACAATAAACCTAACCTAAACCATAACCCTAACCATAACCCCAACCATAACCATAAACCAAACCATCACCATAACCCAAACCATCACCATAACCCCTAACAATAACCCTAACCCTAACCCAAACCATAACCCCAACCCCTAACAATAACTCTAACCCAAACCATAACCATAACAGTAACCATAACCCAAACCATAACCCCTAACAATAACCCTAACCCAAACCATAACCCCAACCACAAACAATAACCTAACCCAACCCATAACAATAACCATAACCCAAAACATAACCCCTAGCAATAACCCTAACCCAAACCATAACCCCAACCCCTAACAATAACCCTAACCCAAACCATAACCCCAACCCCTAACAATAACCCTAACCCGAACCATAACCCCAACCATAACCAAAACCCAAACCATAACCCCTTATCCCTTACAATATTCCTAACCCAAACCACAACCCCAACCCCTAACAATAACCCTAACCTAAAGCATAACCCCAACCATAACCAGATTCCCGACCATCAACATAACCCCAACCAAAACCATATTCCCAACCATAGCCATAACCCCAACCCCAACCCTAACCATAACCCTAACCATAACCCTAACCATAACCCTAACCATAACCCCAACCATAACTCCAACCATAACCCCAACCATAACCCCAACCATAACCCCAACCATAACCCCAACCATAACCCAAACCATAACCCCAACCCCTAACAATAACCCTAACCCAAACCATAACCCCAACCATAAACAAAACCCAAACCATAACCCCTAATCCCTTAAAATAACCCTAACCCAAACCATAACCCCAACCCCTAACAATAACCCTAACCTAAACCATAACCCCAACCATAACCCAAACCATAACCCCTAACTTCTAACAATAACCCTAACCAAAACCCCTAACAAAAACCCTAACCCAAACCATAATCCCATCCATAGCCATAACCCCAACCATAACCATTACCCAAACCATAACCCCAAACCCCTAACAATAACCCTAACCCAAACCATAACCCGAACCCAAACCATAACCCAAACCATAACCCAAACCATAACCCAAACCATAACCCAAACCATAACCCTTACCCAAACCCAAACCATAACCATAACCCTAACCCAAACCATAACCCTAACCCAAACCATAACCCCAACCATAACCAGATTCCCAACCATAACCATAACCCCAACCAAAACCATATTCCCAACCATAGTCATAACCCCAACCATAACCCCAACCAAAACCATATTCCCAACCATAGTCATAACCCCAACCATAACCCCAACCATAACCCCAAACATAACCCCAACCATAACCCCAAACATAACCATAACCCTAACCATAACCCCAACCATAACCAGATTCCCAACCATAACCATAACCCCAACCAAAACCATATTCCCAACCATAGCCATAACCGCAACCATAACCCCAACCATAACCCCAACCATAACCCCAACCATAACCATAACCCTAACCATAACCCCAACCATAACCCCAACAATAACCATAACCCAAACCATAACCCCTAACCCCTAAAAATAACACTAACCCAAACCATAACCCCAACCATAACCTTAACAATAACCATAAACCAAACCATAACCCCTAAACCCTAACAATAACCCTAACACAAACTATTACCCCAACGCCTAACAATAACCCTAACCCAAACCATAACCCCAACGCCAAACAATAACCTTAACCCAAACCTTAACCCCAACCCCTAACAATAAACCTAACCTAAACCATAACCCTAACCATAACCCCAACCTTAACCCAAACCATAACCCCAACCCCGAACAATAAACCTAACCTAAACCATAACCCTAACCATAACCCCAACCATAACCATAAACCAAACCATCACCATAACCCAAACCATCACCATAACCCCTAACAATAACCCTAACCCTAACCCAAACCATAACCCCAACCCCTAACAATAACTCTAACCCAAACCATAACCATAACATTAACCATAACCCAAACCATAACCCTACAAAAACCCTAACCCAAACCATAACCCCAACCACAAACAATAACCTAACCCAACCCATAACCATAACCATAACCCAAAACATAACCCCTAGCAATAACCCTAACCCAAACCATAACCCCAACCCCTAACAATAACCCTAACCCAAACCATAACCCCAACCCCTAACAATAACCCTAACCCGAACCATAACCCCAACCATAACCAAAACCCAAACCATAACCCCTTATCCCTTACAATATTCCTAACCCAAACCACAACCCCAACCCCTAACAATAACCCTAACCTAAACCATAACCCCAACCATAACCAGATTCCCGGCCATAAACATAACCCCAACCAAAACCATATTCCCAACCATAGCCATAACCCCAACCATAACCCCAACCCTAACCATAACCCTAACCATAACCCCAACCATAACTCCAACCATAACCCCAACCATAACCCCAACCATAACCCCAACCATAACCCAAACCATAACCCCAACCCCTAACAATAACCCTAACCCAAACCATAACCCCTAACCCAAAACAATATCCCTAACCCAAACCATAACCCCTTACAATAACCCTAACCCAAACCATAACCCCAACCATAACCATAACCCAAACCATAACCATAACCCAAACCATAACCCCAACAATAACCATAACCCAAACCATAACCCCTAAATCCTAAAAATAACGCTAACCCAAACCATAACCCCAACCATAACCCCAACCATAACCTTAACCATAACCCAAACCATAACCCTACAAAAACCCTAACCCAAACCATAACCCCAACCACAAACAATAACCTAACCCAACCCATAACCATAACCATAACCCAAAACATAACCCCTAGCAATAACCCTAACCCAAACCATAACCCCAACCCCTAACAATAACCCTAACCCAAACCATAACCCCAACCCCTAACAATAACCCTAACCCGAACCATAACCCCAACCATAACCAAAACCCAAACCATAACCCCTTATCCCTTACAATATTACTAACCCAAACCACAACCCCAACCCCTAACAATAACCCTAACCTAAACCATAACCCCAACCATAACCAGATTCCCGACCATAAACATAACCCCAACCAAAACCATATTCCCAACCATAGCCATAACCCCAACCATAACCCCAACCCTAACCATAACCCTAACCATAACCCCAACCATAACTCCAACCATAACCCCAACCATAACCCCAACCATAACCCCAACCATAACCCAAACCATAACCCCAACCCCTAACAATAACCCTAACCCAAACCATAACCCCTAACCCAAAACAATAACCCTAACCCAAACCATAACCCCAACCATAACCATAACCCAAACCATAACCATAACCCAAACCATAACACCCAACCCCCAACAATAACCCTAACCCAAACCATAATCCCATCCATAACCATAACCCCAACAATAACCATAACCCAAACCATAACCATAACCCCAACAATAACCATAACCCAAACCATAACCCCTAAATCCTAAAAATAACGCTAACCCAAACCATAACCCCAACCATAACCCCAACCATAACCTTAACCATAACCGTAAACCAAACCATAACGCCTAAACCCTAACAATAACCCTAACACAAACTATTACCCCAACCCCTAACAATAACCCTAACCCAAACCATAATCCCATCCATAACAGTAACCCCAACAATAACCATAACCCAAACCATAACCCCTAACCCCTAAAAATAATGCTAACCCTAACCATAACACCAACCATAACCTTAACCATAACCGTAAACCAAACCATAACCCCTAAACCCTAACAATAACCCTAACACAAACTATTACCCCAACCCCTAACAATAACCCTAACCCAAACCATTATCCCATCCATAACCATAACCCCAACAATAACCATAACCCAAACCATAACCCCTAACCCCTAAAAATAACACTAACCCAAACCATAACCCCAACCATAACCTTAACAATAACCATAAACCAAACCATAACCCCTAAACCCTAACAATAACCCTAACACAAACTATTACCCCAACGCCTAACAATAACCCTAACCCAAACCATAACCCCAACGCCAAACAATAACCTTAACCCAAACCATTACCCCAACCCCTAACAATAAACCCAACCTAAACCATAACCCTAACCATAACCCCAACCTTAACCCAAACCATAACCCCAACCATAACCTTAACAATAACCATAAACCAAACCATAACCCCTAAACCCTAACAATAACCCTAACACAAACTATTACCCCAACGCCTAACAATAACCCTAACCCAAACCATAACCCCAACGCCAAACAATAACCTTAACCCAAACCATAACCCCAACCCCTAACAATAAACCTAACCTAAACCATAACCCTAACCATAACCCCAACCTTAACCCAAACCATAACCCCAACCCCGAACAATAAACCTAACCTAAACCATAACCCTAACCATGACCCCAACCATAACCAGATTCCCAACCATAACCATAACCCCAACCAAAACCATATTCCCAACCATAGCCATAACTCCAACCATATCCCCAACCATAACCATAACCCTAACCGATAACCCCAACCATAACCCCAACCATAATCTTAACCATAAACCAAACCATAACCCCTTATCCCTTACAATAACCCTAACCCAAACCATAACCCCAACCCCTAACAATAACCCTAACCTAAACCATAACCCCAACCATAACCCAAACCATAACCCCTAACCCCTAACAATAACCCTAACCCAAACCCCTAACAAGAACCCTAACCCAAACCATAACCCCTTATCCCTTACAATAACCCTAACCCAAACCATAACCCCAACCCCTAACAATAACCCTAACCTAAACCATAACCCCAACCATAACATAACCCAAACCATAACCCCTAACCCCTAACAATAACCCTAAACCAAACCCCTAACAAGAACCCTAACCCAAACCATAACCCCTTATCCCTTACAATAACCCTAACCCAAACCATAACCCCTAACCCCTAACAATAACCCTAACCCAAACCCCTAACAAGAACCCTAACCCAACCCATAATCCCATCCATAGCCATAACCCAAACCATAACCATAACCCAAACCATAACCCCCAACCCCTAACAATAACCCTAACCCAAACCATAACCCGAACCCAAACCATAACCCAAACAATAACCCTAACCCAAACCATAACCCTAACCCAAACCATAACCCCAACCATAACCATAACCCAAACCATAACCCCCAAACCATAACCCCCAAACCATAACCTCCAACCCCTAACAATAACCCTAACCCAAACCATAACCCGAACCCAAACCATAACCCAAACCATAACCCAAACCATAACCCAAACCATAACCATAACCCAAACCATAACCCAAACCATAACCCCTAACCCCTAACAATAACCCTAACCCAAACCCCTAACAAGAACCCTAACCCAAACCATAATCCCATCCATAGCCATAACCCCAACCATAACCCAAACCATAACCCCCAACCCCTAACAATAACCCTAACCCAAACCATAACCCGAACCCAAACCATAACCCAAACAATAACCCTAACCCAAACCATAACCCCAACCATAACCATAACCCAAACCATAACCCCCAACCCCTAACAATAACCCTAACCCAAACCATAACCCGAACCCAAACCATAACCCAAACCATAACCCAAACCATAACCCCTAACCCCTAACAATAACCCTAACCCAAACCATAACCATAACCCCAACCCCTAACAATAACCCTAACCCAAACCATAACCATAACCCCTAACAATAACCCTAACCCAAACCATAACCCCAACCCCTAACAATAACCCTAACCTAAACCATAACCCCAACCATAATCATAACCCAAACCATAACCATAACCCAAAACATAACCCCTAACCCCTAACAATACCTCTTAACCAAACCATAACCCCAACCCCTAACAATAACCCTAACCCAAACCCCTAACAAGAACCCTAACCCAAACCATAACCCCTTATCCCTTACAATAACACTAACCCAAACCATAACCCCAACCATAACCTTAACAATAACCATAAACCAAACCATAACCCCTAAACCCTAACAATAACCCTAACACAAACTATTACCCCAACGCCTAACAATAACCCTAACCCAAACCATAACCCCAACGCCAAACAATAACCTTAACCCAAACCATTACCCCAACCCCTAACAATAAACCCAACCTAAACCATAACCCTAACCATAACCCCAACCTTAACCCAGACCATAACCCCAACCATAACCTTAACAATAACCATAAACCAAACCATAACCCCTAAACCCTAACAATAACCCTAACACAAACTATTACCCCAACGCCTAACAATAACCCTAACCCAAACCATAACCCCAACGCCAAACAATAACCTTAACCCAAACCATAACCCCAACCCCTAACAATAAACCTAACCTAAACCATAACCCTAACCATAACCCCAACCTTAACCCAAACCATAACCCTAACCCCGAACAATAAACCTAACCTAAACCATAACCCTAACCATAACCCCAACCATAACCAGATTCCCAACCATAACCATAACCCCAACCAAAACCATATTCCCAACCATAGCCATAACTCCAACCATATCCCCAACCATAACCATAACCCTAACCGATAACCCCAACTATAACCCCAACCATAATCTTAACCATAAACCAAACCATAACCCCTTATCCCTTACAATAACCCTAACCCAAACCATAACCCCAACCCCTAACAATAATCCTAACCTAAACCATAACCCCAACCATAACCCAAACCATAACCCCTAACCCCTAACAATAACCCTAACCCAAACCCCTAACAAGAACCCTAACCCAAACCATAACCCCTTATCCCTTACAATAACCCTAACCCAAACCATAACCCCAACCCCTAACAATAACCCTAACCTAAACCATAACCCCAACCATAACATAACCCAAACCATAACCCCTAACCCCTAACAATAACCCTAACCCAAACCCCTAACAAGAACCCTAACCCAAACCATAACCCCTTATCCTTTACAATAACCCTAACCTAAACCATAACCCCTAACCCCTAACAATAACCCTAACCCAAACCCCTAACAAGAACCCTAACCCAACCCATAATCCCATCCATAGCCATAACCCAAACCATAACCATAACCCAAACCATAACCCCCAACCCCTAACAATAACCCTAACCCAAACCATAACCCAAACAATAACCCTAACCCAAACCATAACCCTAACCCAAACCATAACCCCAACCATAACCATAACCCAAACCATAACCCCCAAACCATAACCCCCAAACCATAACCTCCAACCCCTAACAATAACCCTAACCCAAACCATAACCCGAACCCAAACCATAACCCAAACCATAACCCAAACCATAACCCAAACCATAACCATAACCCAAACCATAACCCAAACCATAACCCAAACCATAACCCAAACCATAACCCAAACCATAACCCCTAACCCCTAACAATAACCCTAACCCAAACCCCTAACAAGAACCCTAACCCAAACCATAATCCCATCCATACTCTAACCCAAACCATAACCATAACCCTAACAGTAACCATAACCCAAACCATAACCCCTAGCAATAACCCTAACCCAAACCATAACCCCAACCCCTAACAATAACCCTAACCCAAACCATAACCCAAACCATAACCCAAACCATAACCCAAACCATAACCCAAACCATAACCCAAACCATAACCCAAACCATAACCCAAACCATAACCCAAACCATAACCCAAACCATAACCCAAACCATAACCCAAACCATAACCCAAACCATAACCCAAACCATAACCCAAACCATAACCCAAACCATAACCCAAACCATAACCCAAACCAAAACCCAAACCATAACCCAAACCATAACCATAACCCAAACCATAACCCCTAACAATAACCCTAACCCAAACCATAACCCCTAACAATAACCCTAACCCAAACCATAACCCCAACCACAAACAATAACCCTAACCCAACCCATAACCATAACCATAACCCAAAACATAACCCCTAGCAATAACCCTAACCCAAACCATAACCCCAACCCCTAACAATAATCCTAACCCAAACCATAACCCAAACCATAACCCAAACCATAACCCAAACCATAACCCAAACCATAACCCAAACCATAACCCAAACCATAACCCAAACCATAACCCAAACCATAACCCAAACCATAACCCAAACCATAACCCAAACCATAACCCAAACCATAACCCAAACCATAACCCAAACCATAACCATAACCCAAACCATAACCCAAACCATAACCATAACCCAAACCATAACCCCTAACAATAACCCTAACCCAAACCATAACCCCAACCACAAACAATAACCCTAACCCAACCCATAACCATAACCATAACCCAAAACATAACCCCTAGCAATAACCCTAACCAAAACCATAACCCCAACTCCTAACAATAACGCTAACCCAAACCATAACCCAAACCATAACCCAAACCATAACCCAAACCATAACCCAAACCATAACCCAAACCATAACCCAAACCATAACCCCAACCATAACCCCAACCCCTAACAATAACCCTAACCTAAACCATAACCATAACCCTAACCCAAACCATAACCCCAACCATAACCAGATTCCCAACCATAAACATAACCCGAACCAAAACCATATTCCCAACCATAGCCATAACCCCAACCATAACCCCAACCATAACCCCAACCATAACCCCAACCCTAACCATAACCCTAACCATAACCCTAACCATAACCCCAACCATAACTCCAATCATAACCCAAACCATAACCCCAACCATAACCCCAACCATAACCCCAACCATAACCTTAACCATAACCGTAAACCAAACCATAACGCCTAAACCCTAACAATAACCCTAACACAAACTATTACCCAAACCCCTAACAATAACCCTAACCCAAACCATAATCCCATCCATAACAGTAACCCCAACAATAACCATAACCCAAACCATAACCCCTAACCCCTAAAAATAACGCTAACCCAAACCATAACCCCAACCATAACCTTAACCATAACCGTAAACCAAACCATAACCCCTAAACCCTAACAATAACCCTAACTCAAACTATTACCCCAACCCCTAACAATAACCCTAACCCAAACCATTATCCCATCCATAACCATAACCCCAACAATAACCATAACCCAAACCATAACCCTCAACCCCTAAAAATAACACTAACCCAAACCATAACCCCAACCATAACCTTAACAATAACCATAAACCAAACCATAACCCCTAAACCCTAAAAATAACCCTAACACAAACTATTACCCCAACGCCTAACAATAACCCTAACCCAAACCATAACCCCAACGCCAAACAATAACCTTAACCCAAACCATAACCCCAACCCCTAACAATAAACCTAACCTAAACCATAACCCTAACCATAATCCCAACCTTAACCCAAACCATAACCCCAACCCCGAACAATAAACCTAACCTAAACCATAACCCTAACCATAACCCCAACCATAACCATAAACCAAACCATCACCATAACCCAAACCATCACCATAACCCCTAACAATAACCCTAACCCTAACCCAAACCATAACCCCAACCCCTAACAATAACTCTAACCCAAACCATAACCATAACAGTAACCATAACCCAAACCATAACCCCTAACAATAACCCTAACCCAAACCATAACCCCAACCACAAACAATAACCTAACCCAACCCATAACAATAACCATAACCCAAAACATAACCCCTAGCAATAACCCTAACCCAAACCATAACCCCAACCCCTAACAATAACCCTAACCCAAACCATAACCCCAACCCCTAACAATAACCCTAACCCGAACCATAACCCCAAACATAACCAAAACCCAAACCATAACCCCTTATCCCTTACAATATTCCTAACCCAAACCACAACCCCAACCCCTAACAATAACCCTAACCTAAAGCATAACCCCAACCATAACCAGATTCCCGACCATCAACATAACCCCAACCAAAACCATATTCCCAACCATAGCCATAACCCCAACCCCAACCCTAACCATAACCCTAACCATAACCCTAACCATAACCCCAACCATAACTCCAACCATAACCCCAACCATAACCCCAACCATAACCCCAACCATAACCCCAACCATAACCCAAACCATAACCCCAACCCCTAACAATAACCCTAACCCAAACCATAACCCCAACCATAAACAAAACCCAAACCATAACCCCTAATCCCTTAAAATAACCCTAACCCAAACCATAACCCCAACCCCTAACAATAACCCTAACCTAAACCATAACCCCAACCATAACCCAAACCATAACCCCTAACTTCTAACAATAACCCTAACCAAAACCCCTAACAAAAACCCTAACCCAAACCATAATCCCATCCATAGCCATAACCCCAACCATAACCATTACCCAAACCATAACCCCAAACCCCTAACAATAACCCTAACCCAAACCATAACCCGAACCCAAACCATAACCCAAACCATAACCCAAACCATAACCCAAACCATAACCCAAACCATAACCCTTACCCAAACCCAAACCATAACCATAACCCTAACCCAAACCATAACCCTAACCCAAACCATAACCCCAACCATAACCAGATTCCCAACCATAACCATAACCCCAACCAAAACCATATTCCCAACCATAGTCATAACCCCAACCATAACCCCAACCATAACCCCAAACATAACCCCAACCATAACCCCAACCATAACCATAACCCTAACCATAACCCCAACCATAACCAGATTCCCAACCATAACCATAACCCCAACCAAAACCATATTCCCAACCATAGCCATAACCGCAACCATAACCCCAACCATAACCCCAACCATAACCCCAACCATAACCATAACCCTAACCATAACCCCAACCATAACCCCAACAATAACCATAACCCAAACCATAACCCCTAACCCCTAAAAATAACACTAACCCAAACCATAACCCCAACCATAACCTTAACAATAACCATAAACCAAACCATAACCCCTAAACCCTAACAATAACCCTAACACAAACTATTACCCCAACGCCTAACAATAACCCTAACCCAAACCATAACCCCAACGCCAAACAATAACCTTAACCCAAACCTTAACCCCAACCCCTAACAATAAACCTAACCTAAACCATAACCCTAACCATAACCCCAACCTTAACCCAAACCATAACCCCAACCCCGAACAATAAACCTAACCTAAACCATAACCCTAACCATAACCCCAACCATAACCATAAACCAAACCATCACCATAACCCAAACCATCACCATAACCCCTAACAATAACCCTAACCCTAACCCAAACCATAACCCCAACCCCTAACAATAACTCTAACCCAAACCATAACCATAACATTAACCATAACCCAAACCATAACCCTACAAAAACCCTAACCCAAACCATAACCCCAACCACAAACAATAACCTAACCCAACCCATAACCATAACCATAACCCAAAACATAACCCCTAGCAATAACCCTAACCCAAACCATAACCCCAACCCCTAACAATAACCCTAACCCAAACCATAACCCCAACCCCTAACAATAACCCTAACCCGAACCATAACCCCAACCATAACCAAAACCCAAACCATAACCCCTTATCCCTTACAATATTCCTAACCCAAACCACAACCCCAACCCCTAACAATAACCCTAACCTAAACCATAACCCCAACCATAACCAGATTCCCGACCATAAACATAACCCCAACCAAAACCATATTCCCAACCATAGCCATAACCCCAACCATAACCCCAACCCTAACCATAACCCTAACCATAACCCCAACCATAACTCCAACCATAACCCCAACCATAACCCCAACCATAACCCCAACCATAACCCAAACCATAACCCCAACCCCTAACAATAACCCTAACCCAAACCATAACCCCTAACCCAAAACAATATCCCTAACCCAAACCATAACCCCTTACAATAACCCTAACCCAAACCATAACCCCAACCATAACCATAACCCAAACCATAACCATAACCCAAACCATAACCCCAACAATAACCATAACCCAAACCATAACCCCTAAATCCTAAAAATAACGCTAACCCAAACCATAACCCCAACCCCTAACAATAACCCTAACCCAAACCATAACCCCAACCCCTAACAATAACCCTAACCCGAACCATAACCCCAACCATAACCAAAACCCAAACCATAACCCCTTATCCCTTACAATATTCCTAACCCAAACCACAACCCCAACCCCTAACAATAACCCTAACCTAAACCATAACCCCAACCATAACCAGATTCCCGACCATAAACATAACCCCAACCAAAACCATATTCCCAACCATAGCCATAACCCCAACCATAACCCCAACCCTAACCATAACCCTAACCATAACCCCAACCATAACTCCAACCATAACCCCAACCATAACCCCAACCATAACCCCAACCATAACCCAAACCATAACCCCAACCCCTAACAATAACCCTAACCCAAACCATAACCCCTAACCCAAAACAATATCCCTAACCCAAACCATAACCCCTTACAATAACCCTAACCCAAACCATAACCCCAACCATAACCATAACCCAAACCATAACCATAACCCAAACCATAACCCCAACAATAACCATAACCCAAACCATAACCCCTAAATCCTAAAAATAACGCTAACCCAAACCATAACCCCAACCATAACCCCAACCATAACCTTAACCATAACCCAAACCATAACCCTACAAAAACCCTAACCCAAACCATAACCCCAACCACAAACAATAACCTAACCCAACCCATAACCATAACCATAACCCAAAACATAACCCCTAGCAATAACCCTAACCCAAACCATAACCCCAACCCCTAACAATAACCCTAACCCAAACCATAACCCCAACCCCTAACAATAACCCTAACCCGAACCATAACCCCAACCATAACCAAAACCCAAACCATAACCCCTTATCCCTTACAATATTACTAACCCAAACCACAACCCCAACCCCTAACAATAACCCTAACCTAAACCATAACCCCAACCATAACCAGATTCCCGACCATAAACATAACCCCAACCAAAACCATATTCCCAACCATAGCCATAACCC
Organism: Stigmatopora nigra; assembly: GCF_051989575.1. NCBI lineage: Eukaryota > Metazoa > Chordata > Actinopteri > Syngnathiformes > Syngnathidae > Stigmatopora > Stigmatopora nigra. The sequence continues at coordinate 3,959,398 of NW_027551603.1, forward strand.
CAACCATAACCCCAACCCTAACCATAACCCTAACCATAACCCCAACCATAACTCCAACCATAACCCCAACCATAACCCCAACCATAACCCCAACCATAACCCAAACCATAACCCCAACCCCTAACAATAACCCTAACCCAAACCATAACCCCTAACCCAAAACAATAACCCTAACCCAAACCATAACCCCAACCATAACCATAACCCAAACCATAACCATAACCCAAACCATAACCATAACCCAAACCATAACACCCAACCCCCAACAATAACCCTAACCCAAACCATAATCCCATCCATAACCATAACCCCAACAATAACCATAACCCAAACCATAACCATAACCCCAACAATAACCATAACCCAAACCATAACCCCTAAATCCTAAAAATAACGCTAACCCAAACCATAACCCCAACCATAACCCCAACCATAACCTTAACCATAACCGTAAACCAAACCATAACGCCTAAACCCTAACAATAACCATAACACAAACTATTACCCCAACCCCTAACAATAACCCTAACCCAAACCATAATCCCATCCATAACAGTAACCCCATTAATAACCATAACCCAAACCATAACCCCTAACCCCTAAAAATAATGCTAACCCTAACCATAACACCAACCATAACCTTAACCATAACCGTAAACCAAACCATAACCCCTAAACCCTAACAATAACCCTAACACAAACTATTACCCCAACCCCTAACAATAACCCTAACCCAAACCATTATCCCATCCATAACCATAACCCCAACAATAACCATAACCCAAACCATAACCCCTAACCCCTAAAAATAACACTAACCCAAACCATAACCCCAACCATAACCTTAACAATAACCATAAACCAAACCATAACCCCTAAACCCTAACAATAACCCTAACACAAACTATTACCCCAACGCCTAACAATAACCCTAACCCAAACCATAACCCCAACGCCAAACAATAACCTTAACCCAAACCATTACCCCAACCCCTAACAATAAACCCAACCTAAACCATAACCCTAACCATAACCCCAACCTTAACCCAAACCATAACCCCAACCATAACCTTAACAATAACCATAAACCAAACCATAACCCCTAAACCCTAACAATAACCCTAACACAAACTATTACCCCAACGCCTAACAATAACCCTAACCCAAACCATAACCCCAACGCCAAACAATAACCTTAACCCAAACCATAACCCCAACCCCTAACAATAAACCTAACCTAAACCATAACCCTAACCATAACCCCAACCTTAACCCAAACCATAACCCCAACCCCGAACAATAAACCTAACCTAAACCATAACCCTAACCATGACCCCAACCATAACCAGATTCCCAACCATAACCATAACCCCAACCAAAACCATATTCCCAACCATAGCCATAACTCCAACCATATCCCCAACCATAACCATAACCCTAACCGATAACCCCAACCATAACCCCAACCATAATCTTAACCATAAACCAAACCATAACCCCTTATCCCTTACAATAACCCTAACCCAAACCATAACCCCAACCCCTAACAATAACCCTAACCTAAACCATAACCCCAACCATAACCCAAACCATAACCCCTAACCCCTAACAATAACCCTAACCCAAACCCCTAACAAGAACCCTAACCCAAACCATAACCCCTTATCCCTTACAATAACCCTAACCCAAACCATAACCCCAACCCCTAACAATAACCCTAACCTAAACCATAACCCCAACCATAACATAACCCAAACCATAACCCCTAACCCCTAACAATAACCCTAAACCAAACCCCTAACAAGAACCCTAACCCAAACCATAACCCCTTATCCCTTACAATAACCCTAACCCAAACCATAACCCCTAACCCCTAACAATAACCCTAACCCAAACCCCTAACAAGAACCCTAACCCAACCCATAATCCCATCCATAGCCATAACCCAAACCATAACCATAACCCAAACCATAACCCCCAACCCCTAACAATAACCCTAACCCAAACCATAACCCGAACCCAAACCATAACCCAAACAATAACCCTAACCCAAACCATAACCCTAACCCAAACCATAACCCCAACCATAACCATAACCCAAACCATAACCCCCAAACCATAACCCCCAAACCATAACCTCCAACCCCTAACAATAACCCTAACCCAAACCATAACCCGAACCCAAACCATAACCCAAACCATAACCCAAACCATAACCCAAACCATAACCCAAACCATAACCCAAACCATAACCATAACCCAAACCATAACCCAAACCATAACCATAACCCAAACCATAACCCAAACCATAACCCCTAACCCCTAACAATAACCCTAACCCAAACCCCTAACAAGAACCCTAACCCAAACCATAATCCCATCCATAGCCATAACCCCAACCATAACCCAAACCATAACCCCCAACCCCTAACAATAACCCTAACCCAAACCATAACCCGAACCCAAACCATAACCCAAACAATAACCCTAACCCAAACCATAACCCCAACCATAACCATAACCCAAACCATAACCCCCAACCCCTAACAATAACCCTAACCAAAACCATAACCCGAACCCAAACCATAACCCAAACCATAACCCAAACCATAACCCCTAACCCCTAACAATAACCCTAACCCAAACCATAACCATAACCCCAACCCCTAACAATAACCCTAACCCAAACCATAACCATAACCCCTAACAATAACCCTAACCCAAACCATAACCCCAACCATAACCATAACCCAAACCATAACCCCTAACAATAACCCTAACCCAAACCATAACCCCAACCCCTAACAATAACCCTAACCTAAACCATAACCCCAACCATAACCATAACCCAAACCATAACCATAACCCAAAACATAACCCCTAACTCCTAACAATAACCCTAAACCAAACCATAACCCCAACCCCTAACAATAACCCTAACCCAAACCATAACCCCAACCATAAACAAAACCCAAACCATAACCCCAACCATAACCTTAACCATAACCGTAAACCAAACCATAACCCCTTAACCCTAACAATAACCCTAACACAAACTATTACCCCAACCCCTAACAATAACCCTAACCCAAACCATAATCCCATCCATAACAGTAACCCCAACAATAACCATAACCCAAACCATAACCCCTAACCCCTAAACATAACGCTAACCCAAACCATAACTCCAACCATAACCTTAACCATAACCGTAAACCAAATCATAACCCCTAAACCCTAACAATAACCCTAACAAAAACTATTACCCCAACCCCTAACAAAAACCCTAACCCAAACCATTATCCCATCCATAACCATAACCCCAACAATAACCATAACCCAAACCATAACCCCTAACCACTAAAAATAACGCTAACCCAAACCATAACCCCAACCATAACCTTAACCATAACCTTAACCATAACCGTAAACCAAACCATAACCGTAAACCAAACCATAACCCCTAAACCCTAACAATAACCCTAACACAAACCATAACCCCAACCCCTAACAATAACTCTAACCCAAACCATAACCATAACCCTAACAGTAACCATAACCCAAACCATAACCCCTAACAATAACCCTAACCCAAACCATAACCCCAACCAAAAACAATAACCCTAACCCAACCCATAACCATAACCATAACCCAAAACATAACCCCTAGCAATAACCCTAACCCAAACCATAACCCCAACCCCTAACAATAACCCTAACCCAAACCATAACCCCAACCCCTAACAATAACCCTAACCCAAACCATAACCCCAACCATAACCAAAACCCAAACCATAACCCCTTATCCCTTACAATATTCCTAACCCAAACCATAACCCCAACCCCTAACAATAACCCTAACCTAAACCATAACCCCAACCATAACCAGATTCCCAACCATAAACATAACCCAAACCATAACCATAACCCCAACCATAACCATAACCGTAACCATAACCCTTACCCCAACCATAACCATAACCCAAACCATAACCCCTAGCAATAACCCTAACCAAAACCATAACCCCAACCCCTAACAATAACGCTAACCCAAACCATAACCCAAACCATAACCCAAACCATAACCCAAACCATAACCCAAACCATAACCCCAACCCCTAACAATAACCCTAACCTAAACCATAACCATAACCCTAACCCAAACCATAACCCCAACCATAACCAGATTCCCAACCATAAACATAACCCGAACCAAAACCATATTCCCAACCATAGCCATAACCCCAACCATAACCCCAACCCTAACCATAACCCTAACCATAACCCCAACCATAACTCCAATCATAACCCAAACCATAACCCCAACCATAACCCCAACCATAACCCAAACCATAACCCCAACCCCTAACAATAACCCTAACCCAAACCATAACCCCTAACCCCTAACAATATCCCTAACCCAAACCATAACCCCTAATAATAACCCTAACCCAAACCATAAACCCCAACCCCTAACAATAACCCTAACCTAAACCATAACCCCAACCATTACCATAACCCCAACCATTACCATAACCCAAATCATAACCCCTAACCCCTAACAATAACCCTAACCCAAACCATAACCCCAACCCCTAACAATAACCCTAACCCAAAACCTAACCCAAAACCTAACCCAAAACCTAACCGTAAACCTAACCCAAAACCTAACCCAAAACCTAACCCAAAACCTAACCCAAAACCTAACCCAAACCATAACCATAACCCCAACCATAACCATAACCCAAACCATAACCCCTAACAATAACCCTAACCCAAACCATAACCCCATCCCCTAACAATAACCCTAACCTAAACCATAACCCCAACCATAACCATAACCCAAACCATAACCATAACCCAAAACATAACCCCTAACTCCTAACAATAACCCTAAACCAAACCATAACCCCAACCCCTAACAATAACCCTAACCCAAACCATAACCCCAACCATAAACAAAACCCAAACCATAACCCCAACCATAAACAAAACCCAAACCATAACCCCAACCATAACCTTAACCATAACCGTAAACCAAACCATAACCCCTTAACCCTAACAATAACCCTAACACAAACTATTACCCCAACCCCTAACAATAACCCTAACCCAAACCATAATCCCATCCATAACAGTAACCCCAACAATAACCATAACCGAAACCATAACCCCTAACCCCTAAAAATAACGCTAACCCAAACCATAACCCCAACCATAACCTTAACCATAACCGTAAACCAAATCATAACCCCTAAACCCTAACAATAATCCTAACAAAAACTATTACCCCAACCCCTAACAAAAACCCTAACCCAAACCATTATCCCATCCATAACCATAACCCCAACAATAACCATAACCCAAACCATAACCCCTAACCACTAAAAATAACGCTAACCCAAACCATAACCCCAACCATAACCTTAACCATAACCGTAAACCAAACCATAACCCCTAAACCCTAACAATAACCCTAACACAAACCATAACCCCAACCCCTAACAATAACTCTAACCCAAACCATAACCATAACCCTAACAGTAACCATAACCCAAACCATAACCCCTAACAATAACCCTAACCCAAACCATAACCCCAACCAAAAACAATAACCCTAACCCAACCCATAACCATAACCATAACCCAAAACATAACCCCTAGCAATAACCCTAACCCAAACCATAACCCCAACCCCTAACAATAACCCTAACCCAAACCATAACCCCAACCCCTAACAATAACCCTAACCCGAACCATAACCCCAACCATAACCAAAACCCAAACCATAACCCCTTATCCCTTACAATATTCCTAACCCAAACCATAACCCCAACCCCTAACAATAACCCTAACCTAAACCATAACCCCAACCATAACCAGATTCCCAACCATAAACATAACCCAAACCATAACCATAACCCCAACCATAACCATAACCCAAACCATAACCATAACCCCAACCATAACCATAACCCAGACCATAACCCCTAACAATAACCCTAACCCAAACCATAACCCTAACCCAAACCATAACCCTAACCCAAACCATAACCCCAACCCCTAACAATAACCCTAACCTAAACCATAACCCCAACCATAACCATAACCATAACCCAAAACATAACCCCTAACTCCCAACATTAACCCTAAACCAAACCATAACTCCAACCCCTAACAATAACCCTAACCCAAACCATAACCCCAACCATAACCAAAACCCAAACCATAACCCCTAATCCCTTAAGATAACCCTAACCCAAACCATAACCCCAACCCCAAACAATAACCCTAACCTAAACCATAACCCCAACCATAACCCAAACCATAACCCCTAACTTCTAACAATAACCCTAACCCAAACCCCTAACAAGAACCCTAACCCAAACCATAATCCCATCCATAGACATAACCCCAACCATAACCATAACCCAAACCGTAACCCCAAACCCCTAACAATAACCCTAACCCAAACCATAACCCGAACCCAAACCATAACCCAAACCATAACCCAAACCATAACCCAAACCATAACCCAAACCATAACCCAAACCATAACCCTAACCCAAACCATAACCCAAACCATAACCCTAACCCACACCATAACCCCAACCATAACCAGATTCCCAACCATAACCAGATTCCCAACCATAACCATAACCCCAACCAAAACCATATTCCCAACCATAGCCATAACCCCAACCATAACCCCAACCATAACCCCAACCATAACCTCAACCATAACCCAAACCATAACCCCTAACCCAAAACAATATCCCTAACCCAAACCATAACCCCTAACCCAAAACAATATCCCTAACCCAAACCATAACCCCTTACAATAACCCTAACCCAAACCATAACCCCAACCATAACCATAACCCAAACTATAACCATAACCATAACCATAACCCAAACCATAACACCCAACCCCCAACAATAACCCTAACCCAAACCATAATCCCATCCATAACCATAACCCCAACAATAACCATAACCCAAACCATAACCCCTAAATCCTAAAAATAACGCTAACCCAAACCATAACCCCAACCATAACCCCAACCATAACCTTAACCATAACCGTAAACCAAACCATAACGCCTAAACCCTAACAATAACCCTAACACAAACTATTACCCAAACCCCTAACAATAACCCTAACCCAAACCATAATCCCATCCATAACAGTAACCCCAACAATAACCATAACCCAAACCATAACCCCTAACCCCTAAAAATAACGCTAACCCAAACCATAACCCCAACCATAACCTTAACCATAACCGTAAACCAAACCATAACCCCTAAACCCTAACAATAACCCTAACTCAAACTATTACCCCAACCCCTAACAATAACCCTAACCCAAACCATTATCCCATCCATAACCATAACCCCAACAATAACCATAACCCAAACCATAACCCTCAACCCCTAAAAATAACACTAACCCAAACCATAACCCCAACCATAACCTTAACAATAACCATAAACCAAACCATAACCCCTAAACCCTAAAAATAACCCTAACACAAACTATTACCCCAACGCCTAACAATAACCCTAACCCAAACCATAACCCCAACGCCAAACAATAACCTTAACCCAAACCATAACCCCAACCCCTAACAATAAACCTAACCTAAACCATAACCCTAACCATAATCCCAACCTTAACCCAAACCATAACCCCAACCCCGAACAATAAACCTAACCTAAACCATAACCCTAACCATAACCCCAACCATAACCATAAACCAAACCATCACCATAACCCAAACCATCACCATAACCCCTAACAATAACCCTAACCCTAACCCAAACCATAACCCCAACCCCTAACAATAACTCTAACCCAAACCATAACCATAACAGTAACCATAACCCAAACCATAACCCCTAACAATAACCCTAACCCAAACCATAACCCCAACCACAAACAATAACCTAACCCAACCCATAACAATAACCATAACCCAAAACATAACCCCTAGCAATAACCCTAACCCAAACCATAACCCCAACCCCTAACAATAACCCTAACCCAAACCATAACCCCAACCCCTAACAATAACCCTAACCCGAACCATAACCCCAACCATAACCAAAACCCAAACCATAACCCCTTATCCCTTACAATATTCCTAACCCAAACCACAACCCCAACCCCTAACAATAACCCTAACCTAAAGCATAACCCCAACCATAACCAGATTCCCGACCATCAACATAACCCCAACCAAAACCATATTCCCAACCATAGCCATAACCCCAACCCCAACCCTAACCATAACCCTAACCATAACCCTAACCATAACCCTAACCATAACCCCAACCATAACTCCAACCATAACCCCAACCATAACCCCAACCATAACCCCAACCATAACCCCAACCATAACCCAAACCATAACCCCAACCCCTAACAATAACCCTAACCCAAACCATAACCCCAACCATAAACAAAACCCAAACCATAACCCCTAATCCCTTAAAATAACCCTAACCCAAACCATAACCCCAACCCCTAACAATAACCCTAACCTAAACCATAACCCCAACCATAACCCAAACCATAACCCCTAACTTCTAACAATAACCCTAACCAAAACCCCTAACAAAAACCCTAACCCAAACCATAATCCCATCCATAGCCATAACCCCAACCATAACCATTACCCAAACCATAACCCCAAACCCCTAACAATAACCCTAACCCAAACCATAACCCGAACCCAAACCATAACCCAAACCATAACCCAAACCATAACCCAAACCATAACCCAAACCATAACCCTTACCCAAACCCAAACCATAACCATAACCCTAACCCAAACCATAACCCTAACCCAAACCATAACCCCAACCATAACCAGATTCCCAACCATAACCATAACCCCAACCAAAACCATATTCCCAACCATAGTCATAACCCCAACCATAACCCCAACCAAAACCATATTCCCAACCATAGTCATAACCCCAACCATAACCCCAACCATAACCCCAAACATAACCCCAACCATAACCCCAAACATAACCATAACCCTAACCATAACCCCAACCATAACCAGATTCCCAACCATAACCATAACCCCAACCAAAACCATATTCCCAACCATAGCCATAACCGCAACCATAACCCCAACCATAACCCCAACCATAACCCCAACCATAACCATAACCCTAACCATAACCCCAACCATAACCCCAACAATAACCATAACCCAAACCATAACCCCTAACCCCTAAAAATAACACTAACCCAAACCATAACCCCAACCATAACCTTAACAATAACCATAAACCAAACCATAACCCCTAAACCCTAACAATAACCCTAACACAAACTATTACCCCAACGCCTAACAATAACCCTAACCCAAACCATAACCCCAACGCCAAACAATAACCTTAACCCAAACCTTAACCCCAACCCCTAACAATAAACCTAACCTAAACCATAACCCTAACCATAACCCCAACCTTAACCCAAACCATAACCCCAACCCCGAACAATAAACCTAACCTAAACCATAACCCTAACCATAACCCCAACCATAACCATAAACCAAACCATCACCATAACCCAAACCATCACCATAACCCCTAACAATAACCCTAACCCTAACCCAAACCATAACCCCAACCCCTAACAATAACTCTAACCCAAACCATAACCATAACATTAACCATAACCCAAACCATAACCCTACAAAAACCCTAACCCAAACCATAACCCCAACCACAAACAATAACCTAACCCAACCCATAACCATAACCATAACCCAAAACATAACCCCTAGCAATAACCCTAACCCAAACCATAACCCCAACCCCTAACAATAACCCTAACCCAAACCATAACCCCAACCCCTAACAATAACCCTAACCCGAACCATAACCCCAACCATAACCAAAACCCAAACCATAACCCCTTATCCCTTACAATATTCCTAACCCAAACCACAACCCCAACCCCTAACAATAACCCTAACCTAAACCATAACCCCAACCATAACCAGATTCCCGGCCATAAACATAACCCCAACCAAAACCATATTCCCAACCATAGCCATAACCCCAACCATAACCCCAACCCTAACCATAACCCTAACCATAACCCCAACCATAACTCCAACCATAACCCCAACCATAACCCCAACCATAACCCCAACCATAACCCAAACCATAACCCCAACCCCTAACAATAACCCTAACCCAAACCATAACCCCTAACCCAAAACAATATCCCTAACCCAAACCATAACCCCTTACAATAACCCTAACCCAAACCATAACCCCAACCATAACCATAACCCAAACCATAACCATAACCCAAACCATAACCCCAACAATAACCATAACCCAAACCATAACCCCTAAATCCTAAAAATAACGCTAACCCAAACCATAACCCCAACCATAACCCCAACCATAACCTTAACCATAACCCAAACCATAACCCTACAAAAACCCTAACCCAAACCATAACCCCAACCACAAACAATAACCTAACCCAACCCATAACCATAACCATAACCCAAAACATAACCCCTAGCAATAACCCTAACCCAAACCATAACCCCAACCCCTAACAATAACCCTAACCCAAACCATAACCCCAACCCCTAACAATAACCCTAACCCGAACCATAACCCCAACCATAACCAAAACCCAAACCATAACCCCTTATCCCTTACAATATTACTAACCCAAACCACAACCCCAACCCCTAACAATAACCCTAACCTAAACCATAACCCCAACCATAACCAGATTCCCGACCATAAACATAACCCCAACCAAAACCATATTCCCAACCATAGCCATAACCCCAACCATAACCCCAACCCTAACCATAACCCTAACCATAACCCCAACCATAACTCCAACCATAACCCCAACCATAACCCCAACCATAACCCCAACCATAACCCAAACCATAACCCCAACCCCTAACAATAACCCTAACCCAAACCATAACCCCTAACCCAAAACAATAACCCTAACCCAAACCATAACCCCAACCATAACCATAACCCAAACCATAACCATAACCCAAACCATAACACCCAACCCCCAACAATAACCCTAACCCAAACCATAATCCCATCCATAACCATAACCCCAACAATAACCATAACCCAAACCATAACCATAACCCCAACAATAACCATAACCCAAACCATAACCCCTAAATCCTAAAAATAACGCTAACCCAAACCATAACCCCAACCATAACCCCAACCATAACCTTAACCATAACCGTAAACCAAACCATAACGCCTAAACCCTAACAATAACCCTAACACAAACTATTACCCCAACCCCTAACAATAACCCTAACCCAAACCATAATCCCATCCATAACAGTAACCCCAACAATAACCATAACCCAAACCATAACCCCTAACCCCTAAAAATAATGCTAACCCTAACCATAACACCAACCATAACCTTAACCATAACCGTAAACCAAACCATAACCCCTAAACCCTAACAATAACCCTAACACAAACTATTACCCCAACCCCTAACAATAACCCTAACCCAAACCATTATCCCATCCATAACCATAACCCCAACAATAACCATAACCCAAACCATAACCCCTAACCCCTAAAAATAACACTAACCCAAACCATAACCCCAACCATAACCTTAACAATAACCATAAACCAAACCATAACCCCTAAACCCTAACAATAACCCTAACACAAACTATTACCCCAACGCCTAACAATAACCCTAACCCAAACCATAACCCCAACGCCAAACAATAACCTTAACCCAAACCATTACCCCAACCCCTAACAATAAACCCAACCTAAACCATAACCCTAACCATAACCCCAACCTTAACCCAAACCATAACCCCAACCATAACCTTAACAATAACCATAAACCAAACCATAACCCCTAAACCCTAACAATAACCCTAACACAAACTATTACCCCAACGCCTAACAATAACCCTAACCCAAACCATAACCCCAACGCCAAACAATAACCTTAACCCAAACCATAACCCCAACCCCTAACAATAAACCTAACCTAAACCATAACCCTAACCATAACCCCAACCTTAACCCAAACCATAACCCCAACCCCGAACAATAAACCTAACCTAAACCATAACCCTAACCATGACCCCAACCATAACCAGATTCCCAACCATAACCATAACCCCAACCAAAACCATATTCCCAACCATAGCCATAACTCCAACCATATCCCCAACCATAACCATAACCCTAACCGATAACCCCAACCATAACCCCAACCATAATCTTAACCATAAACCAAACCATAACCCCTTATCCCTTACAATAACCCTAACCCAAACCATAACCCCAACCCCTAACAATAACCCTAACCTAAACCATAACCCCAACCATAACCCAAACCATAACCCCTTATCCCTTACAATATTCCTAACCCAAACCACAACCCCAACCCCTAACAATAACCCTAACCTAAACCATAACCCCAACCATAACCAGATTCCCGGCCATAAACATAACCCCAACCAAAACCATATTCCCAACCATAGCCATAACCCCAACCATAACCCCAACCCTAACCATAACCCTAACCATAACCCCAACCATAACTCCAACCATAACCCCAACCATAACCCCAACCATAACCCCAACCATAACCCAAACCATAACCCCAACCCCTAACAATAACCCTAACCCAAACCATAACCCCTAACCCAAAACAATATCCCTAACCCAAACCATAACCCCTTACAATAACCCTAACCCAAACCATAACCCCAACCATAACCATAACCCAAACCATAACCCAAACCATAACCCCAACAATAACCATAACCCAAACCATAACCCCTAAATCCTAAAAATAACGCTAACCCAAACCATAACCCCAACCATAACCCCAACCATAACCTTAACCATAACCCAAACCATAACCCTACAAAAACCCTAACCCAAACCATAACCCCAACCACAAACAATAACCTAACCCAACCCATAACCATAACCATAACCCAAAACATAACCCCTAGCAATAACCCTAACCCAAACCATAACCCCAACCCCTAACAATAACCCTAACCCAAACCATAACCCCAACCCCTAACAATAACCCTAACCCGAACCATAACCCCAACCATAACCAAAACCCAAACCATAACCCCTTATCCCTTACAATATTACTAACCCAAACCACAACCCCAACCCCTAACAATAACCCTAACCTAAACCATAACCCCAACCATAACCAGATTCCCGACCATAAACATAACCCCAACCAAAACCATATTCCCAACCATAGCCATAACCCCAACCATAACCCCAACCCTAACCATAACCCTAACCATAACCCCAACCATAACTCCAACCATAACCCCAACCATAACCCCAACCATAACCCCAACCATAACCCAAACCATAACCCCAACCCCTAACAATAACCCTAACCCAAACCATAACCCCTAACCCAAAACAATAACCCTAACCCAAACCATAACCCCAACCATAACCATAACCCAAACCATAACCATAACCCAAACCATAACACCCAACCCCCAACAATAACCCTAACCCAAACCATAATCCCATCCATAACCATAACCCCAACAATAACCATAACCCAAACCATAACCATAACCCCAACAATAACCATAACCCAAACCATAACCCCTAAATCCTAAAAATAACGCTAACCCAAACCATAACCCCAACCATAACCCCAACCATAACCTTAACCATAACCGTAAACCAAACCATAACGCCTAAACCCTAAAAATAACCCTAACACAAACTATTACCCCAACCCCTAACAATAACCCTAACCCAAACCATAATCCCATCCATAACAGTAACCCCAACAATAACCATAACCCAAACCATAACCCCTAACCCCTAAAAATAATGCTAACCCTAACCATAACACCAACCATAACCTTAACCATAACCGTAAACCAAACCATAACCCCTAAACCCTAACAATAACCCTAACACAAACTATTACCCCAACCCCTAACAATAACCCTAACCCAAACCATTATCCCATCCATAACCATAACCCCAACAATAACCATAACCCAAACCATAACCCCTAACCCCTAAAAATAACACTAACCCAAACCATAACCCCAACCATAACCTTAACAATAACCATAAACCAAACCATAACCCCTAAACCCTAACAATAACCCTAACACAAACTATTACCCCAACGCCTAACAATAACCCTAACCCAAACCATAACCCCAACGCCAAACAATAACCTTAACCCAAACCATTACCCCAACCCCTAACAATAAACCCAACCTAAACCATAACCCTAACCATAACCCCAACCTTAACCCAAACCATAACCCCAACCATAACCTTAACAATAACCATAAACCAAACCATAACCCCTAAACCCTAACAATAACCCTAACACAAACTATTACCCCAACGCCTAACAATAACCCTAACCCAAACCATAACCCCAACGCCAAACAATAACCTTAACCCAAACCATAACCCCAACCCCTAACAATAAACCTAACCTAAACCATAACCCTAACCATAACCCCAACCTTAACCCAAACCATAACCCCAACCCCGAACAATAAACCTAACCTAAACCATAACCCTAACCATGACCCCAACCATAACCAGATTCCCAACCATAACCATAACCCCAACCAAAACCATATTCCCAACCATAGCCATAACTCCAACCATATCCCCAACCATAACCATAACCCTAACCGATAACCCCAACCATAACCCCAACCATAATCTTAACCATAAACCAAACCATAACCCCTTATCCCTTACAATAACCCTAACCCAAACCATAACCCCAACCCCTAACAATAACCCTAACCTAAACCATAACCCCAACCATAACCCAAACCATAACCCCTAACCCCTAACAATAACCCTAACCCAAACCCCTAACAAGAACCCTAACCCAAACCATAACCCCTTATCCCTTACAATAACCCTAACCCAAACCATAACCCCAACCCCTAACAATAACCCTAACCTAAACCATAACCCCAACCATAACATAACCCAAACCATAACCCCTAACCCCTAACAATAACCCTAAACCAAACCCCTAACAAGAACCCTAACCCAAACCATAACCCCTTATCCCTTACAATAACCCTAACCCAAACCATAACCCCTAACCCCTAACAATAACCCTAACCCAAACCCCTAACAAGAACCCTAACCCAACCCATAATCCCATCCATAGCCATAACCCAAACCATAACCATAACCCAAACCATAACCCCCAACCCCTAACAATAACCCTAACCCAAACCATAACCCGAACCCAAACCATAACCCAAACAATAACCCTAACCCAAACCATAACCCTAACCCAAACCATAACCCCAACCATAACCATAACCCAAACCATAACCCCCAAACCATAACCCCCAAACCATAACCTCCAACCCCTAACAATAACCCTAACCCAAACCATAACCCGAACCCAAACCATAACCCAAACCATAACCCAAACCATAACCCAAACCATAACCATAACCCAAACCATAACCCAAACCATAACCCCTAACCCCTAACAATAACCCTAACCCAAACCCCTAACAAGAACCCTAACCCAAACCATAATCCCATCCATAGCCATAACCCCAACCATAACCCAAACCATAACCCCCAACCCCTAACAATAACCCTAACCCAAACCATAACCCGAACCCAAACCATAACCCAAACAATAACCCTAACCCAAACCATAACCCCAACCATAACCATAACCCAAACCATAACCCCCAACCCCTAACAATAACCCTAACCCAAACCATAACCCGAACCCAAACCATAACCCAAACCATAACCCAAACCATAACCCCTAACCCCTAACAATAACCCTAACCCAAACCATAACCATAACCCCAACCCCTAACAATAACCCTAACCCAAACCATAACCATAACCCCTAACAATAACCCTAACCCAAACCATAACCCCAACCCCTAACAATAACCCTAACCTAAACCATAACCCCAACCATAATCATAACCCAAACCATAACCATAACCCAAAACATAACCCCTAACCCCTAACAATACCTCTTAACCAAACCATAACCCCAACCCCTAACAATAACCCTAACCCAAACCCCTAACAAGAACCCTAACCCAAACCATAACCCCTTATCCCTTACAATAACACTAACCCAAACCATAACCCCAACCATAACCTTAACAATAACCATAAACCAAACCATAACCCCTAAACCCTAACAATAACCCTAACACAAACTATTACCCCAACGCCTAACAATAACCCTAACCCAAACCATAACCCCAACGCCAAACAATAACCTTAACCCAAACCATTACCCCAACCCCTAACAATAAACCCAACCTAAACCATAACCCTAACCATAACCCCAACCTTAACCCAGACCATAACCCCAACCATAACCTTAACAATAACCATAAACCAAACCATAACCCCTAAACCCTAACAATAACCCTAACACAAACTATTACCCCAACGCCTAACAATAACCCTAACCCAAACCATAACCCCAACGCCAAACAATAACCTTAACCCAAACCATAACCCCAACCCCTAACAATAAACCTAACCTAAACCATAACCCTAACCATAACCCCAACCTTAACCCAAACCATAACCCTAACCCCGAACAATAAACCTAACCTAAACCATAACCCTAACCATAACCCCAACCATAACCAGATTCCCAACCATAACCATAACCCCAACCAAAACCATATTCCCAACCATAGCCATAACTCCAACCATATCCCCAACCATAACCATAACCCTAACCGATAACCCCAACTATAACCCCAACCATAATCTTAACCATAAACCAAACCATAACCCCTTATCCCTTACAATAACCCTAACCCAAACCATAACCCCAACCCCTAACAATAATCCTAACCTAAACCATAACCCCAACCATAACCCAAACCATAACCCCTAACCCCTAACAATAACCCTAACCCAAACCCCTAACAAGAACCCTAACCCAAACCATAACCCCTTATCCCTTACAATAACCCTAACCCAAACCATAACCCCAACCCCTAACAATAACCCTAACCTAAACCATAACCCCAACCATAACATAACCCAAACCATAACCCCTAACCCCTAACAATAACCCTAACCCAAACCCCTAACAAGAACCCTAACCCAAACCATAACCCCTTATCCTTTACAATAACCCTAACCTAAACCATAACCCCTAACCCCTAACAATAACCCTAACCCAAACCCCTAACAAGAACCCTAACCCAACCCATAATCCCATCCATAGCCATAACCCAAACCATAACCATAACCCAAACCATAACCCCCAACCCCTAACAATAACCCTAACCCAAACCATAACCCAAACAATAACCCTAACCCAAACCATAACCCTAACCCAAACCATAACCCCAACCATAACCATAACCCAAACCATAACCCCCAAACCATAACCCCCAAACCATAACCTCCAACCCCTAACAATAACCCTAACCCAAACCATAACCCGAACCCAAACCATAACCCAAACCATAACCCAAACCATAACCCAAACCATAACCATAACCCAAACCATAACCCAAACCATAACCCAAACCATAACCCAAACCATAACCCAAACCATAACCCCTAACCCCTAACAATAACCCTAACCCAAACCCCTAACAAGAACCCTAACCCAAACCATAATCCCATCCATACTCTAACCCAAACCATAACCATAACCCTAACAGTAACCATAACCCAAACCATAACCCCTAGCAATAACCCTAACCCAAACCATAACCCCAACCCCTAACAATAACCCTAACCCAAACCATAACCCAAACCATAACCCAAACCATAACCCAAACCATAACCCAAACCATAACCCAAACCATAACCCAAACCATAACCCAAACCATAACCCAAACCATAACCCAAACCATAACCCAAACCATAACCCAAACCATAACCCAAACCATAACCCAAACCATAACCCAAACCATAACCCAAACCATAACCCAAACCATAACCCAAACCAAAACCCAAACCATAACCCAAACCATAACCATAACCCAAACCATAACCCCTAACAATAACCCTAACCCAAACCATAACCCCTAACAATAACCCTAACCCAAACCATAACCCCAACCACAAACAATAACCCTAACCCAACCCATAACCATAACCATAACCCAAAACATAACCCCTAGCAATAACCCTAACCCAAACCATAACCCCAACCCCTAACAATAATCCTAACCCAAACCATAACCCAAACCATAACCCAAACCATAACCCAAACCATAACCCAAACCATAACCCAAACCATAACCCAAACCATAACCCAAACCATAACCCAAACCATAACCCAAACCATAACCCAAACCATAACCCAAACCATAACCCAAACCATAACCCAAACCATAACCCAAACCATAACCATAACCCAAACCATAACCCAAACCATAACCATAACCCAAACCATAACCCCTAACAATAACCCTAACCCAAACCATAACCCCAACCACAAACAATAACCCTAACCCAACCCATAACCATAACCATAACCCAAAACATAACCCCTAGCAATAACCCTAACCAAAACCATAACCCCAACTCCTAACAATAACGCTAACCCAAACCATAACCCAAACCATAACCCAAACCATAACCCAAACCATAACCCAAACCATAACCCAAACCATAACCCAAACCATAACCCCAACCATAACCCCAACCCCTAACAATAACCCTAACCTAAACCATAACCATAACCCTAACCCAAACCATAACCCCAACCATAACCAGATTCCCAACCATAAACATAACCCGAACCAAAACCATATTCCCAACCATAGCCATAACCCCAACCATAACCCCAACCATAACCCCAACCATAACCCCAACCCTAACCATAACCCTAACCATAACCCTAACCATAACCCCAACCATAACTCCAATCATAACCCAAACCATAACCCCAACCATAACCCCAACCATAACCCCAACCATAACCTTAACCATAACCGTAAACCAAACCATAACGCCTAAACCCTAACAATAACCCTAACACAAACTATTACCCAAACCCCTAACAATAACCCTAACCCAAACCATAATCCCATCCATAACAGTAACCCCAACAATAACCATAACCCAAACCATAACCCCTAACCCCTAAAAATAACGCTAACCCAAACCATAACCCCAACCATAACCTTAACCATAACCGTAAACCAAACCATAACCCCTAAACCCTAACAATAACCCTAACTCAAACTATTACCCCAACCCCTAACAATAACCCTAACCCAAACCATTATCCCATCCATAACCATAACCCCAACAATAACCATAACCCAAACCATAACCCTCAACCCCTAAAAATAACACTAACCCAAACCATAACCCCAACCATAACCTTAACAATAACCATAAACCAAACCATAACCCCTAAACCCTAAAAATAACCCTAACACAAACTATTACCCCAACGCCTAACAATAACCCTAACCCAAACCATAACCCCAACGCCAAACAATAACCTTAACCCAAACCATAACCCCAACCCCTAACAATAAACCTAACCTAAACCATAACCCTAACCATAATCCCAACCTTAACCCAAACCATAACCCCAACCCCGAACAATAAACCTAACCTAAACCATAACCCTAACCATAACCCCAACCATAACCATAAACCAAACCATCACCATAACCCAAACCATCACCATAACCCCTAACAATAACCCTAACCCTAACCCAAACCATAACCCCAACCCCTAACAATAACTCTAACCCAAACCATAACCATAACAGTAACCATAACCCAAACCATAACCCCTAACAATAACCCTAACCCAAACCATAACCCCAACCACAAACAATAACCTAACCCAACCCATAACAATAACCATAACCCAAAACATAACCCCTAGCAATAACCCTAACCCAAACCATAACCCCAACCCCTAACAATAACCCTAACCCAAACCATAACCCCAACCCCTAACAATAACCCTAACCCGAACCATAACCCCAACCATAACCAAAACCCAAACCATAACCCCTTATCCCTTACAATATTCCTAACCCAAACCACAACCCCAACCCCTAACAATAACCCTAACCTAAAGCATAACCCCAACCATAACCAGATTCCCGACCATCAACATAACCCCAACCAAAACCATATTCCCAACCATAGCCATAACCCCAACCCCAACCCTAACCATAACCCTAACCATAACCCTAACCATAACCCTAACCATAACCCCAACCATAACTCCAACCATAACCCCAACCATAACCCCAACCATAACCCCAACCATAACCCCAACCATAACCCAAACCATAACCCCAACCCCTAACAATAACCCTAACCCAAACCATAACCCCAACCATAAACAAAACCCAAACCATAACCCCTAATCCCTTAAAATAACCCTAACCCAAACCATAACCCCAACCCCTAACAATAACCCTAACCTAAACCATAACCCCAACCATAACCCAAACCATAACCCCTAACTTCTAACAATAACCCTAACCAAAACCCCTAACAAAAACCCTAACCCAAACCATAATCCCATCCATAGCCATAACCCCAACCATAACCATTACCCAAACCATAACCCCAAACCCCTAACAATAACCCTAACCCAAACCATAACCCGAACCCAAACCATAACCCAAACCATAACCCAAACCATAACCCAAACCATAACCCTTACCCAAACCCAAACCATAACCATAACCCTAACCCAAACCATAACCCTAACCCAAACCATAACCCCAACCATAACCAGATTCCCAACCATAACCATAACCCCAACCAAAACCATATTCCCAACCATAGTCATAACCCCAACCATAACCCCAACCAAAACCATATTCCCAACCATAGTCATAACCCCAACCATAACCCCAACCATAACCCCAAACATAACCCCAACCATAACCCCAAACATAACCATAACCCTAACCATAACCCCAACCATAACCAGATTCCCAACCATAACCATAACCCCAACCAAAACCATATTCCCAACCATAGCCATAACCGCAACCATAACCCCAACCATAACCCCAACCATAACCCCAACCATAACCATAACCCTAACCATAACCCCAACCATAACCCCAACAATAACCATAACCCAAACCATAACCCCTAACCCCTAAAAATAACACTAACCCAAACCATAACCCCAACCATAACCTTAACAATAACCATAAACCAAACCATAACCCCTAAACCCTAACAATAACCCTAACACAAACTATTACCCCAACGCCTAACAATAACCCTAACCCAAACCATAACCCCAACGCCAAACAATAACCTTAACCCAAACCTTAACCCCAACCCCTAACAATAAACCTAACCTAAACCATAACCCTAACCATAACCCCAACCTTAACCCAAACCATAACCCCAACCCCGAACAATAAACCTAACCTAAACCATAACCCTAACCATAACCCCAACCATAACCATAAACCAAACCATCACCATAACCCAAACCATCACCATAACCCCTAACAATAACCCTAACCCTAACCCAAACCATAACCCCAACCCCTAACAATAACTCTAACCCAAACCATAACCATAACATTAACCATAACCCAAACCATAACCCTACAAAAACCCTAACCCAAACCATAACCCCAACCACAAACAATAACCTAACCCAACCCATAACCATAACCATAACCCAAAACATAACCCCTAGCAATAACCCTAACCCAAACCATAACCCCAACCCCTAACAATAACCCTAACCCAAACCATAACCCCAACCCCTAACAATAACCCTAACCCGAACCATAACCCCAACCATAACCAAAACCCAAACCATAACCCCTTATCCCTTACAATATTCCTAACCCAAACCACAACCCCAACCCCTAACAATAACCCTAACCTAAACCATAACCCCAACCATAACCAGATTCCCGGCCATAAACATAACCCCAACCAAAACCATATTCCCAACCATAGCCATAACCCCAACCATAACCCCAACCCTAACCATAACCCTAACCATAACCCCAACCATAACTCCAACCATAACCCCAACCATAACCCCAACCATAACCCCAACCATAACCCAAACCATAACCCCAACCCCTAACAATAACCCTAACCCAAACCATAACCCCTAACCCAAAACAATATCCCTAACCCAAACCATAACCCCTTACAATAACCCTAACCCAAACCATAACCCCAACCATAACCATAACCCAAACCATAACCATAACCCAAACCATAACCCCAACAATAACCATAACCCAAACCATAACCCCTAAATCCTAAAAATAACGCTAACCCAAACCATAACCCCAACCATAACCCCAACCATAACCTTAACCATAACCCAAACCATAACCCTACAAAAACCCTAACCCAAACCATAACCCCAACCACAAACAATAACCTAACCCAACCCATAACCATAACCATAACCCAAAACATAACCCCTAGCAATAACCCTAACCCAAACCATAACCCCAACCCCTAACAATAACCCTAACCCAAACCATAACCCCAACCCCTAACAATAACCCTAACCCGAACCATAACCCCAACCATAACCAAAACCCAAACCATAACCCCTTATCCCTTACAATATTACTAACCCAAACCACAACCCCAACCCCTAACAATAACCCTAACCTAAACCATAACCCCAACCATAACCAGATTCCCGACCATAAACATAACCCCAACCAAAACCATATTCCCAACCATAGCCATAACCCCAACCATAACCCCAACCCTAACCATAACCCTAACCATAACCCCAACCATAACTCCAACCATAACCCCAACCATAACCCCAACCATAACCCCAACCATAACCCAAACCATAACCCCAACCCCTAACAATAACCCTAACCCAAACCATAACCCCTAACCCAAAACAATAACCCTAACCCAAACCATAACCCCAACCATAACCATAACCCAAACCATAACCATAACCCAAACCATAACACCCAACCCCCAACAATAACCCTAACCCAAACCATAATCCCATCCATAACCATAACCCCAACAATAACCATAACCCAAACCATAACCATAACCCCAACAATAACCATAACCCAAACCATAACCCCTAAATCCTAAAAATAACGCTAACCCAAACCATAACCCCAACCATAACCCCAACCATAACCTTAACCATAACCGTAAACCAAACCATAACGCCTAAACCCTAACAATAACCCTAACACAAACTATTACCCCAACCCCTAACAATAACCCTAACCCAAACCATAATCCCATCCATAACAGTAACCCCAACAATAACCATAACCCAAACCATAACCCCTAACCCCTAAAAATAATGCTAACCCTAACCATAACACCAACCATAACCTTAACCATAACCGTAAACCAAACCATAACCCCTAAACCCTAACAATAACCCTAACACAAACTATTACCCCAACCCCTAACAATAACCCTAACCCAAACCATTATCCCATCCATAACCATAACCCCAACAATAACCATAACCCAAACCATAACCCCTAACCCCTAAAAATAACACTAACCCAAACCATAACCCCAACCATAACCTTAACAATAACCATAAACCAAACCATAACCCCTAAACCCTAACAATAACCCTAACACAAACTATTACCCCAACGCCTAACAATAACCCTAACCCAAACCATAACCCCAACGCCAAACAATAACCTTAACCCAAACCATTACCCCAACCCCTAACAATAAACCCAACCTAAACCATAACCCTAACCATAACCCCAACCTTAACCCAAACCATAACCCCAACCATAACCTTAACAATAACCATAAACCAAACCATAACCCCTAAACCCTAACAATAACCCTAACACAAACTATTACCCCAACGCCTAACAATAACCCTAACCCAAACCATAACCCCAACGCCAAACAATAACCTTAACCCAAACCATAACCCCAACCCCTAACAATAAACCTAACCTAAACCATAACCCTAACCATAACCCCAACCTTAACCCAAACCATAACCCCAACCCCGAACAATAAACCTAACCTAAACCATAACCCTAACCATGACCCCAACCATAACCAGATTCCCAACCATAACCATAACCCCAACCAAAACCATATTCCCAACCATAGCCATAACTCCAACCATATCCCCAACCATAACCATAACCCTAACCGATAACCCCAACCATAACCCCAACCATAATCTTAACCATAAACCAAACCATAACCCCTTATCCCTTACAATAACCCT
This sequence comes from Stigmatopora nigra, assembly GCF_051989575.1. Taxonomy (NCBI): domain Eukaryota; kingdom Metazoa; phylum Chordata; class Actinopteri; order Syngnathiformes; family Syngnathidae; genus Stigmatopora; species Stigmatopora nigra. The sequence goes on from NW_027551603.1 coordinate 3,983,681, forward strand.
AACCCAAACCATAACCCCAACCCCTAACAATAACCCTAACCTAAACCATAACCCCAACCATAACCCAAACCATAACCCCTTATCCCTTACAATATTCCTAACCCAAACCACAACCCCAACCCCTAACAATAACCCTAACCTAAACCATAACCCCAACCATAACCAGATTCCCGGCCATAAACATAACCCCAACCAAAACCATATTCCCAACCATAGCCATAACCCCAACCATAACCCCAACCCTAACCATAACCCTAACCATAACCCCAACCATAACTCCAACCATAACCCCAACCATAACCCCAACCATAACCCCAACCATAACCCAAACCATAACCCCAACCCCTAACAATAACCCTAACCCAAACCATAACCCCTAACCCAAAACAATATCCCTAACCCAAACCATAACCCCTTACAATAACCCTAACCCAAACCATAACCCCAACCATAACCATAACCCAAACCATAACCATAACCCAAACCATAACCCCAACAATAACCATAACCCAAACCATAACCCCTAAATCCTAAAAATAACGCTAACCCAAACCATAACCCCAACCATAACCCCAACCATAACCTTAACCATAACCCAAACCATAACCCTACAAAAACCCTAACCCAAACCATAACCCCAACCACAAACAATAACCTAACCCAACCCATAACCATAACCATAACCCAAAACATAACCCCTAGCAATAACCCTAACCCAAACCATAACCCCAACCCCTAACAATAACCCTAACCCAAACCATAACCCCAACCCCTAACAATAACCCTAACCCGAACCATAACCCCAACCATAACCAAAACCCAAACCATAACCCCTTATCCCTTACAATATTACTAACCCAAACCACAACCCCAACCCCTAACAATAACCCTAACCTAAACCATAACCCCAACCATAACCAGATTCCCGACCATAAACATAACCCCAACCAAAACCATATTCCCAACCATAGCCATAACCCCAACCATAACCCCAACCCTAACCATAACCCTAACCATAACCCCAACCATAACTCCAACCATAACCCCAACCATAACCCCAACCATAACCCCAACCATAACCCAAACCATAACCCCAACCCCTAACAATAACCCTAACCCAAACCATAACCCCTAACCCAAAACAATAACCCTAACCCAAACCATAACCCCAACCATAACCATAACCCAAACCATAACCATAACCCAAACCATAACCATAACCCAAACCATAACACCCAACCCCCAACAATAACCCTAACCCAAACCATAATCCCATCCATAACCATAACCCCAACAATAACCATAACCCAAACCATAACCATAACCCCAACAATAACCATAACCCAAACCATAACCCCTAAATCCTAAAAATAACGCTAACCCAAACCATAACCCCAACCATAACCCCAACCATAACCTTAACCATAACCGTAAACCAAACCATAACGCCTAAACCCTAAAAATAACCCTAACACAAACTATTACCCCAACCCCTAACAATAACCCTAACCCAAACCATAATCCCATCCATAACAGTAACCCCAACAATAACCATAACCCAAACCATAACCCCTAACCCCTAAAAATAATGCTAACCCTAACCATAACACCAACCATAACCTTAACCATAACCGTAAACCAAACCATAACCCCTAAACCCTAACAATAACCCTAACACAAACTATTACCCCAACCCCTAACAATAACCCTAACCCAAACCATTATCCCATCCATAACCATAACCCCAACAATAACCATAACCCAAACCATAACCCCTAACCCCTAAAAATAACACTAACCCAAACCATAACCCCAACCATAACCTTAACAATAACCATAAACCAAACCATAACCCCTAAACCCTAACAATAACCCTAACACAAACTATTACCCCAACGCCTAACAATAACCCTAACCCAAACCATAACCCCAACGCCAAACAATAACCTTAACCCAAACCATTACCCCAACCCCTAACAATAAACCCAACCTAAACCATAACCCTAACCATAACCCCAACCTTAACCCAAACCATAACCCCAACCATAACCTTAACAATAACCATAAACCAAACCATAACCCCTAAACCCTAACAATAACCCTAACACAAACTATTACCCCAACGCCTAACAATAACCCTAACCCAAACCATAACCCCAACGCCAAACAATAACCTTAACCCAAACCATAACCCCAACCCCTAACAATAAACCTAACCTAAACCATAACCCTAACCATAACCCCAACCTTAACCCAAACCATAACCCCAACCCCGAACAATAAACCTAACCTAAACCATAACCCTAACCATGACCCCAACCATAACCAGATTCCCAACCATAACCATAACCCCAACCAAAACCATATTCCCAACCATAGCCATAACTCCAACCATATCCCCAACCATAACCATAACCCTAACCGATAACCCCAACCATAACCCCAACCATAATCTTAACCATAAACCAAACCATAACCCCTTATCCCTTACAATAACCCTAACCCAAACCATAACCCCAACCCCTAACAATAACCCTAACCTAAACCATAACCCCAACCATAACCCAAACCATAACCCCTTATCCCTTACAATATTACTAACCCAAACCACAACCCCAACCCCTAACAATAACCCTAACCTAAACCATAACCCCAACCATAACCAGATTCCCGACCATAAACATAACCCCAACCAAAACCATATTCCCAACCATAGCCATAACCCCAACCATAACCCCAACCCTAACCATAACCCTAACCATAACCCCAACCATAACTCCAACCATAACCCCAACCATAACCCCAACCATAACCCCAACCATAACCCAAACCATAACCCCAACCCCTAACAATAACCCTAACCCAAACCATAACCCCTAACCCAAAACAATAACCCTAACCCAAACCATAACCCCAACCATAACCATAACCCAAACCATAACCATAACCCAAACCATAACACCCAACCCCCAACAATAACCCTAACCCAAACCATAATCCCATCCATAACCATAACCCCAACAATAACCATAACCCAAACCATAACCATAACCCCAACAATAACCATAACCCAAACCATAACCCCTAAATCCTAAAAATAACGCTAACCCAAACCATAACCCCAACCATAACCCCAACCATAACCTTAACCATAACCGTAAACCAAACCATAACGCCTAAACCCTAACAATAACCCTAACACAAACTATTACCCCAACCCCTAACAATAACCCTAACCCAAACCATAATCCCATCCATAACAGTAACCCCAACAATAACCATAACCCAAACCATAACCCCTAACCCCTAAAAATAATGCTAACCCTAACCATAACACCAACCATAACCTTAACCATAACCGTAAACCAAACCATAACCCCTAAACCCTAACAATAACCCTAACACAAACTATTACCCCAACCCCTAACAATAACCCTAACCCAAACCATTATCCCATCCATAACCATAACCCCAACAATAACCATAACCCAAACCATAACCCCTAACCCCTAAAAATAACACTAACCCAAACCATAACCCCAACCATAACCTTAACAATAACCATAAACCAAACCATAACCCCTAAACCCTAACAATAACCCTAACACAAACTATTACCCCAACGCCTAACAATAACCCTAACCCAAACCATAACCCCAACGCCAAACAATAACCTTAACCCAAACCATTACCCCAACCCCTAACAATAAACCCAACCTAAACCATAACCCTAACCATAACCCCAACCTTAACCCAAACCATAACCCCAACCATAACCTTAACAATAACCATAAACCAAACCATAACCCCTAAACCCTAACAATAACCCTAACACAAACTATTACCCCAACGCCTAACAATAACCCTAACCCAAACCATAACCCCAACGCCAAACAATAACCTTAACCCAAACCATAACCCCAACCCCTAACAATAAACCTAACCTAAACCATAACCCTAACCATAACCCCAACCTTAACCCAAACCATAACCCCAACCCCGAACAATAAACCTAACCTAAACCATAACCCTAACCATGACCCCAACCATAACCAGATTCCCAACCATAACCATAACCCCAACCAAAACCATATTCCCAACCATAGCCATAACTCCAACCATATCCCCAACCATAACCATAACCCTAACCGATAACCCCAACCATAACCCCAACCATAATCTTAACCATAAACCAAACCATAACCCCTTATCCCTTACAATAACCCTAACCCAAACCATAACCCCAACCCCTAACAATAACCCTAACCTAAACCATAACCCCAACCATAACCCAAACCATAACCCCTTATCCCTTACAATATTCCTAACCCAAACCACAACCCCAACCCCTAACAATAACCCTAACCTAAACCATAACCCCAACCATAACCAGATTCCCGGCCATAAACATAACCCCAACCAAAACCATATTCCCAACCATAGCCATAACCCCAACCATAACCCCAACCCTAACCATAACCCTAACCATAACCCCAACCATAACTCCAACCATAACCCCAACCATAACCCCAACCATAACCCAAACCATAACCCCAACCCCTAACAATAACCCTAACCCAAACCATAACCCCTAACCCAAAACAATATCCCTAACCCAAACCATAACCCCTTACAATAACCCTAACCCAAACCATAACCCCAACCATAACCATAACCCAAACCATAACCATAACCCAAACCATAACCCCAACAATAACCATAACCCAAACCATAACCCCTAAATCCTAAAAATAACGCTAACCCAAACCATAACCCCAACCATAACCCCAACCATAACCTTAACCATAACCCAAACCATAACCCTACAAAAACCCTAACCCAAACCATAACCCCAACCACAAACAATAACCTAACCCAACCCATAACCATAACCATAACCCAAAACATAACCCCTAGCAATAACCCTAACCCAAACCATAACCCCAACCCCTAACAATAACCCTAACCCAAACCATAACCCCAACCCCTAACAATAACCCTAACCCGAACCATAACCCCAACCATAACCAAAACCCAAACCATAACCCCTTATCCCTTACAATATTACTAACCCAAACCACAACCCCAACCCCTAACAATAACCCTAACCTAAACCATAACCCCAACCATAACCAGATTCCCGACCATAAACATAACCCCAACCAAAACCATATTCCCAACCATAGCCATAACCCCAACCATAACCCCAACCCTAACCATAACCCTAACCATAACCCCAACCATAACTCCAACCATAACCCCAACCATAACCCCAACCATAACCCCAACCATAACCCAAACCATAACCCCAACCCCTAACAATAACCCTAACCCAAACCATAACCCCTAACCCAAAACAATAACCCTAACCCAAACCATAACCCCAACCATAACCATAACCCAAACCATAACCATAACCCAAACCATAACCATAACCCAAACCATAACCATAACCCAAACCATAACACCCAACCCCCAACAATAACCCTAACCCAAACCATAATCCCATCCATAACCATAACCCCAACAATAACCATAACCCAAACCATAACCATAACCCCAACAATAACCATAACCCAAACCATAACCCCTAAATCCTAAAAATAACGCTAACCCAAACCATAACCCCAACCATAACCCCAACCATAACCTTAACCATAACCGTAAACCAAACCATAACGCCTAAACCCTAAAAATAACCCTAACACAAACTATTACCCCAACCCCTAACAATAACCCTAACCCAAACCATAATCCCATCCATAACAGTAACCCCAACAATAACCATAACCCAAACCATAACCCCTAACCCCTAAAAATAATGCTAACCCTAACCATAACACCAACCATAACCTTAACCATAACCGTAAACCAAACCATAACCCCTAAACCCTAACAATAACCCTAACACAAACTATTACCCCAACCCCTAACAATAACCCTAACCCAAACCATTATCCCATCCATAACCATAACCCCAACAATAACCATAACCCAAACCATAACCCCTAACCCCTAAAAATAACACTAACCCAAACCATAACCCCAACCATAACCTTAACAATAACCATAAACCAAACCATAACCCCTAAACCCTAACAATAACCCTAACACAAACTATTACCCCAACGCCTAACAATAACCCTAACCCAAACCATAACCCCAACGCCAAACAATAACCTTAACCCAAACCATTACCCCAACCCCTAACAATAAACCCAACCTAAACCATAACCCTAACCATAACCCCAACCTTAACCCAAACCATAACCCCAACCATAACCTTAACAATAACCATAAACCAAACCATAACCCCTAAACCCTAACAATAACCCTAACACAAACTATTACCCCAACGCCTAACAATAACCCTAACCCAAACCATAACCCCAACGCCAAACAATAACCTTAACCCAAACCATAACCCCAACCCCTAACAATAAACCTAACCTAAACCATAACCCTAACCATAACCCCAACCTTAACCCAAACCATAACCCCAACCCCGAACAATAAACCTAACCTAAACCATAACCCTAACCATGACCCCAACCATAACCAGATTCCCAACCATAACCATAACCCCAACCAAAACCATATTCCCAACCATAGCCATAACTCCAACCATATCCCCAACCATAACCATAACCCTAACCGATAACCCCAACCATAACCCCAACCATAATCTTAACCATAAACCAAACCATAACCCCTTATCCCTTACAATAACCCTAACCCAAACCATAACCCCAACCCCTAACAATAACCCTAACCTAAACCATAACCCCAACCATAACCCAAACCATAACCCCTAACCCCTAACAATAACCCTAACCCAAACCCCTAACAAGAACCCTAACCCAAACCATAACCCCTTATCCCTTACAATAACCCTAACCCAAACCATAACCCCAACCCCTAACAATAACCCTAACCTAAACCATAACCCCAACCATAACATAACCCAAACCATAACCCCTAACCCCTAACAATAACCCTAAACCAAACCCCTAACAAGAACCCTAACCCAAACCATAACCCCTTATCCCTTACAATAACCCTAACCCAAACCATAACCCCTAACCCCTAACAATAACCCTAACCCAAACCCCTAACAAGAACCCTAACCCAACCCATAATCCCATCCATAGCCATAACCCAAACCATAACCATAACCCAAACCATAACCCCCAACCCCTAACAATAACCCTAACCCAAACCATAACCCGAACCCAAACCATAACCCAAACAATAACCCTAACCCAAACCATAACCCTAACCCAAACCATAACCCCAACCATAACCATAACCCAAACCATAACCCCCAAACCATAACCCCCAAACCATAACCTCCAACCCCTAACAATAACCCTAACCCAAACCATAACCCGAACCCAAACCATAACCCAAACCATAACCCAAACCATAACCCAAACCATAACCATAACCCAAACCATAACCCAAACCATAACCCCTAACCCCTAACAATAACCCTAACCCAAACCCCTAACAAGAACCCTAACCCAAACCATAATCCCATCCATAGCCATAACCCCAACCATAACCCAAACCATAACCCCCAACCCCTAACAATAACCCTAACCCAAACCATAACCCGAACCCAAACCATAACCCAAACAATAACCCTAACCCAAACCATAACCCCAACCATAACCATAACCCAAACCATAACCCCCAACCCCTAACAATAACCCTAACCCAAACCATAACCCGAACCCAAACCATAACCCAAACCATAACCCAAACCATAACCCCTAACCCCTAACAATAACCCTAACCCAAACCATAACCATAACCCCAACCCCTAACAATAACCCTAACCCAAACCATAACCATAACCCCTAACAATAACCCTAACCCAAACCATAACCCCAACCCCTAACAATAACCCTAACCTAAACCATAACCCCAACCATAATCATAACCCAAACCATAACCATAACCCAAAACATAACCCCTAACCCCTAACAATACCTCTTAACCAAACCATAACCCCAACCCCTAACAATAACCCTAACCCAAACCCCTAACAAGAACCCTAACCCAAACCATAACCCCTTATCCCTTACAATAACACTAACCCAAACCATAACCCCAACCATAACCTTAACAATAACCATAAACCAAACCATAACCCCTAAACCCTAACAATAACCCTAACACAAACTATTACCCCAACGCCTAACAATAACCCTAACCCAAACCATAACCCCAACGCCAAACAATAACCTTAACCCAAACCATTACCCCAACCCCTAACAATAAACCCAACCTAAACCATAACCCTAACCATAACCCCAACCTTAACCCAGACCATAACCCCAACCATAACCTTAACAATAACCATAAACCAAACCATAACCCCTAAACCCTAACAATAACCCTAACACAAACTATTACCCCAACGCCTAACAATAACCCTAACCCAAACCATAACCCCAACGCCAAACAATAACCTTAACCCAAACCATAACCCCAACCCCTAACAATAAACCTAACCTAAACCATAACCCTAACCATAACCCCAACCTTAACCCAAACCATAACCCTAACCCCGAACAATAAACCTAACCTAAACCATAACCCTAACCATAACCCCAACCATAACCAGATTCCCAACCATAACCATAACCCCAACCAAAACCATATTCCCAACCATAGCCATAACTCCAACCATATCCCCAACCATAACCATAACCCTAACCGATAACCCCAACCATAACCCCAACCATAATTTTAACCATAAACCAAACCATAACCCCTTATCCCTTACAATAACCCTAACCCAAACCATAACCCCAACCCCTAACAATAATCCTAACCTAAACCATAACCCCAACCATAACCCAAACCATAACCCCTAACCCCTAACAATAACCCTAACCCAAACCCCTAACAAGAACCCTAACCCAAACCATAACCCCTTATCCCTTACAATAACCCTAACCCAAACCATAACCCCAACCCCTAACAATAACCCTAACCTAAACCATAACCCCAACCATAACATAACCCAAACCATAACCCCTAACCCCTAACAATAACCCTAACCCAAACCCCTAACAAGAACCCTAACCCAAACCATAACCCCTTATCCTTTACAATAACCCTAACCTAAACCATAACCCCTAACCCCTAACAATAACCCTAACCCAAACCCCTAACAAGAACCCTAACCCAACCCATAATCCCATCCATAGCCATAACCCAAACCATAACCATAACCCAAACCATAACCCCCAACCCCTAACAATAACCCTAACCCAAACCATAACCCGAACCCAAACCATAACCCAAACAATAACCCTAACCCAAACCATAACCCTAACCCAAACCATAACCCCAACCATAACCATAACCCAAACCATAACCCCCAAACCATAACCTCCAACCCCTAACAATAACCCTAACCCAAACCATAACCCGAACCCAAACCATAACCCAAACCATAACCCAAACCATAACCCAAACCATAACCATAACCCAAACCATAACCCAAACCATAACCCAAACCATAACCCAAACCATAACCCAAACCATAACCCCTAACCCCTAACAATAACCCTAACCCAAACCCCTAACAAGAACCCTAACCCAAACCATAATCCCATCCATACTCTAACCCAAACCATAACCATAACCCTAACAGTAACCATAACCCAAACCATAACCCCTAGCAATAACCCTAACCCAAACCATAACCCCAACCCCTAACAATAACCCTAACCCAAACCATAACCCAAACCATAACCCAAACCATAACCCAAACCATAACCCAAACCATAACCCAAACCATAACCCAAACCATAACCCAAACCATAACCCAAACCATAACCCAAACCATAACCCAAACCATAACCCAAACCATAACCCAAACCATAACCCAAACCATAACCCAAACCATAACCCAAACCATAACCCAAACCATAACCCAAACCAAAACCCAAACCATAACCCAAACCATAACCATAACCCAAACCATAACCCCTAACAATAACCCTAACCCAAACCATAACCCCTAACAATAACCCTAACCCAAACCATAACCCCAACCACAAACAATAACCCTAACCCAACCCATAACCATAACCATAACCCAAAACATAACCCCTAGCAATAACCCTAACCCAAACCATAACCCCAACCCCTAACAATAATCCTAACCCAAACCATAACCCAAACCATAACCCAAACCATAACCCAAACCATAACCCAAACCATAACCCAAACCATAACCCAAACCATAACCCAAACCATAACCCAAACCATAACCCAAACCATAACCCAAACCATAACCCAAACCATAACCCAAACCATAACCCAAACCATAACCCAAACCATAACCCAAACCATAACCATAACCCAAACCATAACCCAAACCATAACCATAACCCAAACCATAACCCCTAACAATAACCCTAACCCAAACCATAACCCCAACCACAAACAATAACCCTAACCCAACCCATAACCATAACCATAACCCAAAACATAACCCCTAGCAATAACCCTAACCAAAACCATAACCCCAACTCCTAACAATAACGCTAACCCAAACCATAACCCAAACCATAACCCAAACCATAACCCAAACCATAACCCAAACCATAACCCAAACCATAACCCAAACCATAACCCCAACCATAACCCCAACCCCTAACAATAACCCTAACCTAAACCATAACCATAACCCTAACCCAAACCATAACCCCAACCATAACCAGATTCCCAACCATAAACATAACCCGAACCAAAACCATATTCCCAACCATAGCCATAACCCCAACCATAACCCCAACCATAACCCCAACCATAACCCCAACCCTAACCATAACCCTAACCATAACCCTAACCATAACCCCAACCATAACTCCAATCATAACCCAAACCATAACCCCAACCATAACCCCAACCATAACCCCAACCATAACCCAAACCATAACACCAACCCCTAACAATAACCCTAACCCAAACCATAACCCCTAACCCCTAACAATATCCCTAACCCAAACCATAACCCCTAATAATAACCCTAACCCAAACCATAAACCCCAACCCCTAACAATAACCCTAACCTAAACCATAACCCCAACCATTACCATAACCCAAATCATAACCCCTAACCCCTAACAATAACCCTAACCCAAACCATAACCCCAACCCCTAACAATAACCCTAACCCAAAACCTAACCCAAAACCTAACCCAAAACCTAACCCAAAACCTAACCCAAAACCTAACCCAAAACCTAACCCAAAACCTAACCCAAAACCTAACCCAAAACCTAACCCAAACCATAACCATAACCCCAACCATAACCATAACCCAAACCATAACCCCTAACAATAACCCTAACCCAAACCATAACCCCAACCCCTAACAATAACCCTAACCTAAACCATAACCCCAACCATAACCATAACCCAAACCATAACCATAACCCAAAACATAACCCCTAACTCCTAACAATAACCCTAAACCAAACCATAACCCCAACCCCTAACAAAAACCCTAACCCAAACCATAACCCCAACCATAAACAAAACCCAAACCATAACCCCAACCATAAACAAAACCCAAACCATAACCCCAACCATAAACAAAACCCAAACCATAACCCCAACCATAACCTTAACCATAACCGTAAACCAAACCATAACCCCTTAACCCTAACAATAACCCTAACACAAACTATTACCCCAACCCCTGACAATAACCCTAACCCAAACCATAATCCCATCCATAACAGTAACCCCAACAATAACCATAACCGAAACCATAACCCCTAACCCCTAAAAATAACGCTAACCCAAACCATAACCCCAACCATAACCTTAACCATAACCGTAAACCAAATCATAACCCCTAAACCCTAACAATAATCCTAACAAAAACTATTACCCCAACCCCTAACAAAAACCCTAACCCAAACCATTATCCCATCCATAACCATAACCCCAACAATAACCATAACCCAAACCATAACCCCTAACCACAAAAAATAACGCTAACCCAAACCATAACCCCAACCATAACCTTAACCATAACCGTAAACCAAACCATAACCCCTAAACACTAACAATAACCCTAACACAAACCATAACCCCAACCCCTAACAATAACTCTAACCCAAACCATAACCATAACCCTAACAGTAACCATAACCCAAACCATAACCCCTAACAATAACCCTAACCCAAACCATAACCCCAACCAAAAACAATAACCCTAACCCAACCCATAACCATAACCATAACCCAAAACATAACCCCTAGCAATAACCCTAACCCAAACCATAACCCCAACCCCTAACATTAACCCTAACCCAAACCATAACCCCAACCCCTAACAATAACCCTAACCCGAACCATAACCCCAACCATAACCAAAACCCAAACCATAACCCCTTATCCCTTACAATATTCCTAACCCAAACCATAACCCCAACCCCTAACAATAACCCTAACCTAAACCATAACCCCAACCATAACCAGATTCCCAACCATAAACATAACCCAAACCATAACCATAACCCCAACCATAACCATAACCCAAACCATAACCATAACCCCAACCATAACCATAACCCAAACCATAACCCCTAACAATAACCCTAACCCAAACCATAACCCCAACCCCTAACAATAACCCTAACCTAAACCATAACCCCAACCATAACCATAACCCAAAACATAACCCCTAACTCCCAACATTAACCCTAAACCAAACCATAACTCCAACCCCTAACAATAACCCTAACCCAAACCATAACCCCAACCATAACCAAAACCCAAACCATAACCCCTAATCCCTTAAGATAACCCTAACCCAAACCATAACCCCAACCCCAAACAATAACCCTAACCTAAACCATAACCCCAACCATAACCCAAACCATAACCCCTAACTTCTAACAATAACCCTAACCCAAACCCCTAACAAGAACCCTAACCCTAAACCATAATCCCATCCATAGCCATAACCCCAAACATAACCATAACCCAAACCCTAACCCCAAACCCCTAACAATAACCCTAACCCAAACCATAACCCAAACCATAACCCAAACCATAACCCAAACCATAACCCAAACCATAACCCTAACCCAAACCATAACCCAAACCATAACCCTAACCCACACCATAACCCCAACCATAACCAGATTCCCAACCATAACCAGATTCCCAACCATAACCATAACCCCAACCAAAACCATATTCCCAACCATAGCCATAACCCCAACCATAACCCCAACCATAACCATAACCATAACCCCAACCATAACCCCAACCATAACCTCAACCATAACCCAAACCATAACCCCTAACCCAAAACAATATCCCTAACCCAAACCATAACCCCTTACAATAACCCTAACCCAAACCATAACCCCAACCATAACCATAACCCAAACTATAACCATAACCATAACCCAAACCATAACACCCAACCCCCAACAATAACCCTAACCCAAACCATAATCCCATCCATAACCATAACCCCAACAATAACCATAACCCAAACCATAACCCCTAAATCCTAAAAATAACGCTAACCCAAACCATAACCCCAACCATAACCCCAACCATAACCTTAACCATAACCGTAAACCAAACCATAACGCCTAAACCCTAACAATAACCCTAACACAAACTATTACCCAAACCCCTAACAATAACCCTAACCCAAACCATAATCCCATCCATAACAGTAACCCCAACAATAACCATAACCCAAACCATAACCCCTAACCCCTAAAAATAACGCTAACCCAAACCATAACCCCAACCATTACCTTAACCATAACCGTAAACCAAACCATAACCCCTAAACCCTAACAATAACCCTAACACAAACTATTACCCCAACCCCTAACAATAACCCTAACCCAAACCATTATCCCATCCATAACCATAACCCCAACAATAACCATAACCCAAACCATAACCCCTAACCCCTAAAAATAACACTAACCCAAACCATAACCCCAACCATAACCTTAACAATAACCATAAACCAAACCATAACCCCTAAACCCTAACAATAACCCTAACACAAACTATTACCCCAACGCCTAACAATAACCCTAACCCAAACCATAACCCCAACGCCAAACAATAACCTTAACCCAAACCATAACCCCAACCCCTAACAATAAACCTAACCTAAACCATAACCCTAACCATAACCCTAACCATAACCCCAACCTTAACCCAAACCATAACCCCAACCATAACCTTAACAATAACCATAAACCAAACCATAACCCCTAAACCCTAACAATAACCCTAACACAAACTATTACCCCAACGCCTAACAATAACCCTAACCCAAACCATAACCCCAACGCCAAACAATAACCTTAACCCAAACCATAACCCCAACCCCTAACAATAAACCTAACCTAAACCATAACCCTAACCATAACCCCAACCTTAACCCAAACCATAACCCCAACCCCGAACAATAAACCTAACCTAAACCATAACCCTAACCATAAACCCAACCATAACCATAAACCAAACCATCACCATAACCCAAACCATCACCATAACCCCTAACAATAACCCTAACCCTAACCCAAACCATAACCCCAACCCCTAACAATAACTCTAACCCAAACCATAACCATAACAGTAACCATAACCCAAACCATAACCCCTAACAATAACCCTAACCCAAACCATAACCCCAACCACAAACAATAACCTAACCCAACCCATAACCCCAACCACAAACAATAACCTAACCCAACCCATAACCCCAACCACAAACAATAACCTAACCCAACCCATAACCATAACCCAAAACATAACCCCTAGCAATAACCCTAACCCAAACCATAACCCCAACCCCTAACAATAACCCTAACCTAAACCATAACCCCAACCATAACCATAACCATAACCCAAAACATAACCCCTAACTCCCAACATTAACCCTAAACCAAACCATAACTCCAACCCCTAACAATAACCCTAACCCAAACCATAACCCCAACCATAACCAAAACCCAAACCATAACGCCTAATCCCTTAAGATAACCCTAACCCAAACCATAACCCCAACCCCTAACAATAACCCTAACCTAAACCATAACCCCAACCATAACCCAAACTATAACCCCTAACTTCTAACAATAACCCTAACCCAAACCCCTAACAAGAACCCTAACCCAAACCATAATCCCATCCATAGCCATAACCCCAACCATAACCATAACCCAAACCATAACCCCAAACCCCTAACAATAACCCTAACCCAAACCATAACCCAAACCCAAACCCAAACCCAAACCATAACCCAAACCATAACCCAAACCATAACCCAAACCATAACCCAAACCATAACCCTAACCCAAACCATACCCCAACCATAACCAGATTCCCAACCATAACCATAACCCACACCAAAACCATATTCCCAACCATAGCCATAACCCCAACCATAACCATAACCCCAACCATAACCCCAACCATAACCCCAACCATAACCCCAACCCTAACCCAAACCATAACCCCTAACCCAAAACAATATCCCTAACCCAAACCATAACCCCTTACAATAACCCTAACCCAAACCATAACCCCAACCATAACCATAACCCAAACCATAACCATAACCCAAACCATAACACCCAACCCCCAACAATAACCCAAACCATAATCCCATCCATAACCATAACCCCAACAATAACCATAACCCAAACCATAACCCCTAAATCCTAAAAATAACGCTAACCCAAACCATAACCCCAACCATAACCCCAACCATAACCTTAACCATAACCGTAAACCAAACCATAACGCCTAAACCCTAACAATAACCCTAACACAAACTATTACCCCAACCCCTAACAATAACCCTAACCCAAACCATAACCCAAACCATAACCCAAACCATAACCATAACCCAAACCATAACCCCTAACCCCTAACAATAACCCTAACCCAAACCCCTAACAAGAACCCTAACCCAAACCATAATCCCATCCATAGCCATAACCCCAACCATAACCCAAACCATAACCCCCAACCCCTAACAATAACCCTAACCCAAACCATAACCCGAACCCAAAACATAACCCAAACAATAACCCTAACCCAAACCATAACCCCAACCATAACCATAACCCAAACCATAACCCCCAACCCCTAACAATAACCCTAACCCAAACCATAACCCGAACCCAAACCATAACCCAAACCATAACCCAAACCATAACCCAAACCATAACCCAAACCATAACCCCTAACCCCTAACAATAACCCTAACCCAAACCATAACCATAACCCCAACCCCTAACAATAACCCTAACCCAAACCATAACCATAACCCCTAACAATAACCCTAACCCAAACCATAACCCCAACCCCTAACAATAACCCTAACCTAAACCATAACCCCAACCATAATCATAACCCAAAACATAACCATAACCCAAAACACAACCCCTAACCCCTAACAATACCTCTTAACCAAACCATAACCCCAACCCCTAACAATAACCCTAACCCAAACCCCTAACAAGAACCCTAACCCAAACCATAACCCCTTATCCCTTACAATAACCCTAACCCAAACCATAACCCCAACCCCTAACAATAACCCTAACCTAAACCATAACCCCAACCATAACATAACCCAAACCATAACCCCTAACCCCTAACAATAACCCTAACCCAAACCCCTAACCCCTAACAATAACCCTAACCCAAACCCCTAACAAGAACCCTAACCCCTAACAATAACCCTAACCCAAACCCCTAACCCCTAACAATAACCCTAACCCAAACCCCTAACCCCTAACAATAACCCTAACCCAAACCCCTAACAAGAACCCTAACCCAAACCATAACCCCTTATCCCTTACAATAACCCTAACCCAACCCATAATCCCATCCATAGCCATAACCCAAACCATAACCATAACCCAAACCATAACCCCCAACCCCAAACCATAACCCGAACCCAAACCATAACCCAAACAATAACCCTAACCATAACCCTAACCATAACCCCAACCATAACCATAAACCAAACCATCACCATAACCCAAACCATCACCATAACCCCTAACAATAACCCTAACCCAAACCATAACCTCAACCCCTAACAATAACTCTAACCCAAACCATAACCATAACCCTAACAGTAACCATAACCCAAACCATAACCCCTAACAATAACCCTAACCCAAACCATAACCCCAACCACAAACAATAACCCTAACCCAACCCATAACCATAACCATAACCCAAAACATAACCCTTAGCAATGACCCTAACCCAAACCATAACCCCAACCCCTAACAATAACCCTAACCAAAACCATAACCCCAACCCCTAACCCCAACCATAACCCCAACCATAACCCCAACCATAACCCCAACACTTACCCAAACCATAACCCCTAACCCCTAACAATATCCCTAACCCAAACCATAACCCCTAACAATAACCCTAACCCAAACCATAACCCCAACCATAACCATAACCCAAACCATAACCATAACCCAAACCATAACAATAACCCAAACCATAACACCCAACCCCCAACAATAACCCTAACCCAAACCATAATTCCATCCATAACCATAACCCCAACAATAACCATAACCCAAACCATAACCCCTAACACCTAAAAATAACGCTAACCCAAACCATAACCCCAACCCAAACCATAACCCCAACCATAACCTTAACCATAACCGTAAACCAAACCATAACCCCTAAACCCTAACAATAACCCTAACACAAACTATTACCCCAACGCCAAACAATAACCTTAACCCAAACCATAACCCCAACCACTAAC
The DNA here is from genome assembly GCF_051989575.1 of Stigmatopora nigra. Classification (NCBI taxonomy): domain Eukaryota; kingdom Metazoa; phylum Chordata; class Actinopteri; order Syngnathiformes; family Syngnathidae; genus Stigmatopora; species Stigmatopora nigra. The sequence continues at coordinate 4,001,518 of NW_027551603.1, forward strand.
AATAAACCTAACCTAAACCATAACCCTAACCCCAACCATAACCATAAACCAAACCATCACCATAACCCAAACCATCACCATAACCCCTAACAATAACCCGAACCCAAACCATAACCCCAACCCCTAACAATAACTCTAACCCAAACCATAACCATAACCCTTACAGTAACCATAACCCAAACCATAACCCCTAGCAATAACCCTAACCCAAACCATAACCCCAACCCCTAACAATAACCCTAACCCAAACCATAACCCAAACCATAACCCAAACCATAACCCAAACCATAACCCAAACCATAACCCAAACCATAACCCAAACCATAACCCAAACCATAACCCAAACCATAACCCAAACCATAACCCAAACCATAACCCAAACCATAACCCAAACCATAACCCAAACCATAACCCAAACCATAACCCCAACCCCTAACAATAACCCTAACCCTAACCCAAACCATAACCATAACCCAAACCATAACCCCTAACAATAACCCTAACCCAAACCATAACCCCAACCACAAACAATAACCCTAACCCAACCCATAACCATAACCATAATCCAAAACATAACCCCTAGCAATAACCCTAACCAAAACCATAACCCCAACCCCTAACAATAACGCTAACCCAAACCATAACCCAAACCATAACCCAAACCATAACCCCAACCCCTAACAATAACCCTAACCTAAACCATAACCATAACCCTAACCCAAACCATAACCCCAACCATAACCAGATTCCCAACCATAAACATAACCCGAACCAAAACCATATTCCCAACCATAGCCATAACCCCAACCATAACCATAAACCAAACCATCACCATAACCCAAACCATCACCATAACCCCTAACAATAACCCTAACCCAAACCATAACCTCAACCCCTAACAATAACTCTAACCCAAACCATAACCATAACCCTAACAGTAACCATAACCCAAACCATAACCCCTAACAATAACCCTAACCCAAACCATAACCCCAACCACAGACAATAACCCTAACCCAACCCATAACCATAACCATAACCCAAAACATAACCCTTAGCAATGACCCTAACCCAAACCATAACCCCAACCCCTAACAATAACCCTAACCCAAACCATAACCCCAACCCCTAACCCCAACCATAACCCCAACCATAACCCCAACACTTACCCAAACCATAACCCCTAACCCCTAACAATATCCCTAACCCAAACCATAACCCCTAACAATAACCCTAACCCAAACCATAACCCCAACCATAACCATAACCCAAACCATAACCATAACCCAAACCATAACAATAACCCAAACCATAACACCCAACCCCCAACAATAACCCTAACCCAAACCATAATTCCATCCATAACCATAACCCCAACAATAACCATAACCCAAACCATAACCCCTAACACCTAAAAATAACGCTAACCCAAACCATAACCCCAACCATAACCTTAACCATAACCGTAAACCAAACCATAACCCCTAAACCCTAACAATAACCCTAACACAAACTATTACCCCAACGCCTAACAATAACCCTAACCCAAACCATAACCCCAACGCCAAACAATAACCTTAACCCAAACCATAACCCCAACCACTAACAATAAACCTAACCTAAACCATAACCCTAACCCCAACCATAACCATAAACCAAACCATCACCATAACCCAAACCATCACCATAACCCCTAACAATAACCCGAACCCAAACCATAACCCCAACCCCTAACAATAACTCTAACCCAAACCATAACCATAACCCTTACAGTAACCATAACCCAAACCATAACCCCTAGCAATAACCCTAACCCAAACCATAACCCCAACCCCTAACAATAACCCTAACCCAAACCATAACCCAAACCATAACCCAAACCATAACCCAAACCATAACCCAAACCATAACCCAAACCATAACCCAAACCATAACCCAAACCATAACCCAAACCATAACCCAAACCATAACCCAAACCATAACCCAAACCATAACCCAAACCATAACCCAAACCATAACCCAAACCATAACCCAAACCATAACCCAAACCATAACCCAAACCATAACCCAAACCATAACCCAAACCATAACCCAAACCATAACCCAAACCATAACCCAAACCATAACCCAAACCATAACCCAAACCATAACCCAAACCATAACCCAAACCATAACCCAAACCATAACCCAAACCATAACCCAAACCATAACCCAAACCATAACCCAAACCATAACCCAAACCATAACCCCAACCCCTAACAATAACCCTAACCCTAACCCAAACCATAACCATAACCCAAACCATAACCCCTAACAATAACCCTAACCCAAACCATAACCCCAACCACAAACAATAACCCTAACCCAACCCATAACCATAACCATAACCATAACCCAAAACATAACCCCTAGCAATAACCCTAACCAAAACCATAACCCCAACCCCTAACAATAACGCTAACCCAAACCATAACCCAAACCATAACCCAAACCATAACCCTAACCTAAACCATAACCATAACCCTAACCCAAACCATAACCCCAACCATAACCAGATTCCCAACCATAAACATAACCCGAACCAAAACCATATTCCCAACCATAGCCATAACCCCAACCATAACCCCAACCCTAACCATAACCCTAACCATAACCCCAACCATAACTCCAATCATAACCCAAACCATAACCCCAACCATAACCCCAACCATAACCCCAACCATAACCCCAACCATAACCCAAACCATAACCCAAACCATAACCCCAACCCCTAACAATAACCCTAACCCAAACCATAACCCCTAACCCCTAACAATATCCCTAACCCAAACCATAACCCCTAATAATAACCCTAACCCAAACCATAAACCCCAACCCCTAACAATAACCCTAACCTAAACCATAACCCCAACCATTACCATAACCCAAATCATAACCCCTAACCCCTAACAATAACCCTAACCCAAACCATAACCCCAACCCCTAACAATAACCCTAACCCAAAACCTAACCCAAAACCTAACCCAAAACCTAACCCAAAACCTAACCCAAAACCTAACCCAAAACCTAACCCAAAACCTAACCCAAAACCTAACCCAAAACCTAACCCAAAACCTAACCCAAAACCTAACCCAAAACCTAACCCAAAACCTAACCCAAAACCTAACCCAAAACCTAACCCAAAACCTAACCCAAACCATAACCATAACCCCAACCATAACCATAACCCAAACCATAACCCCTAACAATAACCCTAACCCAAACCATAACCCCAACCTCTAACAATAACCCTAACCTAAACCATAACCCCAACCATAACCATAACCCAAACCATAACCATAACCCAAAACATAACCCCTAGCAATAACCCTAACCCAAACCATAACCCCAACCCCTAACAATAACCCTAACCCAAACCATAACCCCAACCCCTAACAATAACCCTAACCCGAACCATAACCCCAACCATAACCAAAACCCAAACCATAACCCCATTATCCCTTACAATATTCCTAACCCAAACCACAACCCCAACCCCTAACAATAACCCTAACCTAAACCATAACCCCAACCATAACCAGATTCCCGACCATAAACATAACCCCAACCAAAACCATATTCCCAACCATAGCCATAACCCCAACCATAACCCCAACCCTAACCATAACCCTAACCATAACCCCAACCATAACTCCAACCATAACCCCAACCATAACCCCAACCATAACCCCAACCATAACCCCAACCATAACCCCAACCATAACCCCAACCATAACCCAAACCATAACCCCAACCCCTAACAATAACCCTAACCCAAACCATAACCCCTAACCCATAACAATATCCCTAACCCAAACCATAACCCCTTACAATAACCCTAACCCAAACCATAACCCCAACCATAACCATAACCCAAACCATAACCATAACCCAAACCATAACACCCAACCCCCAACAATAACCCTAACCCAAACCATAATCCCATCCATAACCATAACCCCAACAATAACCATAACCCAAACCATAACCCCTAAATCCTAAAAATAACGCTAACCCAAACCATAACCCCAACCATAACCCCAACCATAACCTTAACCATAACCGTAAACCAAACCATAACGCCTAAACCCTAACAATAACCCTAACACAAACTATTACCCCAACCCCTAACAATAACCCTAACCCAAACCATAATCCCATCCATAACAGTAACCCCAACAATAACCATAACCCAAACCATAACCCCTAACCCCTAAAAATAACGCTAACCCAAACCATAACCCCAACCATAACCTTAACAATAACCGTAAACCAAACCATAACCCCTAAACCCTAACAATAACCCTAACACAAACTATTACCCCAACCCCTAACAATAACCCTCACCCAAACCATTATCCCATCCATAACCATAACCCCAACAATAACCATAACCCAAACCATAACCCCTAACCCCTAAAAATAACACTAACCCAAACCATAACCCCAACCATAACCTTAACAATAACCATAAACCAAACCATAACCCCTAAACCCTAACAATAACCCTAACACAAACTATTACCCCAACGCCTAACAATAACCCTAACCCAAACCATAACCCCAACGCCAAACAATAACCTTAACCCAAACCATTACCCCAACCCCTAACAATAAACCCAACCTAAACCATAACCCTAACCATAACCCCAACCTTAACCCAAACCATAACCCCAACCATAACCTTAACAATAACCATAAACCAAACCATAACCCCTAAACCCTAACAATAACCCTAACACAAACTATTACCCCAACGCCTAACAATAACCCTAACCCAAACCATAACCCCAACGCCAAACAATAACCTTAACCCAAACCATAACCCCAACCCCTAACAATAAACCTAACCTAAACCATAACCCTAACCATAACCCCAACCTTAACCCAAACCATAACCCCAACCCCGAACAATAAACCTAACCTAAACCATAACCCTAACCATAACCCCAACCATAACCAGATTCCCAACCATAACCATAACCCCAACCAAAACCATATTCCCAACCATAGCCATAACTCCAACCATATCCCCAACCATAACCATAACCCTAACCGATAACCCCAACCATAACCCCAACCATAATCTTAACCATAAACCAAACCATAACCCCTTATCCCTTACAATAACCCTAACCCAAACCATAACCCCAACCCCTAACAATAACCCTAACCTAAACCATAACCCCAACCATAACCCAAACCATAACCCCTAACCCCTAACAATAACCCTAACCCAAACCCCTAACAAGAACCCTAACCCAAACCATAACCCCTTATCCCTTACAATAACCCTAACCCAAACCATAACCCCAACCCCTAACAATAACCCTAACCTAAACCATAACCCCAACCATAACATAACCCAAACCATAACCCCTAACCCCTAACAATAACCCTAACCCAAACCCCTAACAAGAACCCTAACCCAAACCATAACCCCTTATCCCTTACAATAACCCTAACCCAAACCATAACCCCTAACCCCTAACAATAACCCTAACCCAAACCCCTAACAAGAACCCTAACCCAACCCATAATCCCATCCATAGCCATAACCCAAACCATAACCATAACCCAAACCATAACCCCCAACCCCTAACAATAACCCTAACCCAAACCATAACCCGAACCCAAACCATAACCCAAACAATAACCCTAACCCAAACCATAACCCTAACCCAAACCATAACCCCAACCATAACCATAACCCAAACCATAACCCCCAAACCATAACCCCCAAACCATAACCTCCAACCCCTAACAATAACCCTAACCCAAACCATAACCCGAACCCAAACCATAACCCAAACCATAACCCAAACCATAACCCAAACCATAACCCAAACCATAACCCAAACCATAACCCAAACCATAACCCAAACCATAACCCAAACCATAACCCAAACCATAACCCCTAACCCCTAACAATAACCCTAACCCAAACCCCTAACAAGAACCCTAACCCAAACCATAATCCCATCCATAGCCATAACCCCAACCATAACCCAAACCATAACCCCCAACCCCTAACAATAACCCTAACCCAAACCATAACCCGAACCCAAACCATAACCCAAACAATAACCCTAACCCAAACCATAACCCCAACCATAACCATAACCCAAACCATAACCCCCAACCCCTAACAATAACCCTAACCCAAACCATAACCCTAACCCAAACCATAACCATAACCCCAACCCCTAACAATAACCCTAACCCAAACCATAACCATAACCCCTAACAATAACCCTAACCCAAACCATAACCCCAACCCCTAACAAAACCCTAACCTAAACCATCACCCCAACCATAATCATAACCCAAAACATAACCCCTAACCCCTAACAATACCCCTTAACCAAACCATAACCCCAACCCCTAACAATAACCCTAACCCAAACCCCTAACAAGAACCCTAACCCAAACCATAACCCCTTATCCCTTACAATAACCCTAACCCAAACCATAACCCCAACCCCTAACAATAACCCTAACCTAAACAATAACCCCAACCATAACATAACCCAAACCATAACCCCTAACCCCTAACAATAACCCTAACCCAAACCCCTAACAAGAACCCTAACCCAAACCATAACCCCTTATCCCTTACAATAACCATAACCCAAACCATAACCCCTAACCCCTAACAATAACCCTAACCCAAACCCCTAACAAGAACCCTAACCCAACCCATAATCCCATCCATAGCCATAACCCAAACCATAACCATAACCCAAACCATAACCCCCAACCCCTAACAATAACCCTAACCCAAACCATAACCCGAACCCAAACCATAACCCAAACAATAACCCTAACCATAACCCTAACCATAACCCCAACCATAACCATAAACCAAACCATCACCATAACCCAAACCATCACCATAACCCCTAACAATAACCCTAACCCAAACCATAACCTCAACCCCTAACAATAACTCTAACCCAAACCATAACCATAACCCAAACCATAACCCCTAACAATAACCCTAACACAAACCATAACCCCAACCACAAACAATAACCCTAACCCAACCCATAACCATAACCCAAAACATAACCCTTAGCAATGACCCTAACCCAAACCATAACCCCAACCCCTAACAATAACCCTAACCCAAACCATAACCCCAACCCCTAACCCCAACCATAACCCCAACCATAACCCCAACCATAACCCCAACCATAACCCCAACACTTACCCAAACCATAACCCCTAACCCCTAACAATATCCCTAACCCAAACCATAACCCCTAACAATAACCCTAACCCAAACCATAACCCCAACCATAACCATAACCCAAACCATAACCATAACCCAAACCATAACCATAACCCAAACCATAACACCCAACCCCCAACAATAACCCTAACCCAAACCATAATTCCATCCATAACCATAACCCCAACCATAACCCCTAACACCTAAAAATAACGCTAACCCAAACCATAACCCCAACCATAACCTTAACCATAACCGTAAACCAAACCATAACCCCTAAACCCTAACAATAACCCTAACACAAACTATTACCCCAACGCCTAACAATAACCCTAACCCAAACCATAACCCCAACGCCAAACAATAACCTTAACCCAAACCATAACCCCAACCACTAACAATAAACCTAACCTCAACCATAACCCTAACCCCAACCATAACCATAAACCAAACCATCACCATAACCCAAACCATCACCATAACCCCTAACAATAACCCGAACCCAAACCATAACCCCAACCCCTAACAATAACTCTAACCCAAACCATAACCATAACCCTAACAGTAACCATAACCCAAACCATAACCCCTAGCAATAACCCTAACCCAAACCATAACCCCAACCCCTAACAATAACCCTAACCCAAACCATAACCCAAACCATAACCCAAACCATAACCCAAACCATAACCCAAACCATAACCCAAACCATAACCCAAACCATAACCCAAACCATAACCCAAACCATAACCCAAACCATAACCCAAACCATAACCCAAACCATAACCCAAACCATAACCCAAACCATAACCCAAACCATAACCCAAACCATAACCCAAACCATAACCCAAACCAAAACCCAAACCATAACCCAAACCATAACCATAACCCAAACCATAACCCCTAACAATAACCCTAACCCAAACCATAACCCCTAACAATAACCCTAACCCAAACCATAACCCCAACCACAAACAATAACCCTAACCCAACCCATAACCATAACCCAAAACATAACCCCTAGCAATAACCCTAACCCAAACCATAACCCCAACCCCTAACAATAACCCTAACCCAAACCATAACCCAAACCATAACCCAAACCATAACCCAAACCATAACCCAAACCATAACCCAAACCATAACCCAAACCATAACCCAAACCATAACCCAAACCATAACCCAAACCATAACCCAAACCATAACCCAAACCATAACCCAAACCATAACCCAAACCATAACCCAAACCATAACCCAAACCATAACCCAAACCATAACCCAAACCATAACCCAAACCATAACCATAACCCAAACCATAACCCAAACCATAACCATAACCCAAACCATAACCCCTAACAATAACCCTAACCCAAACCATAACCCCAACCACAAACAATAACCCTAACCCAACCCATAACCATAACCATAACCCAAAACATAACCCCTAGCAATAACCCTAACCAAAACCATAACCCCAACTCCTAACAATAACGCTAACCCAAACCATAACCCAAACCATAACCCAAACCATAACCCAAACCATAACCCAAACCATAACCCAAACCATAACCCAAACCATAACCCAAACCATAACCCAAACCATAACCCCAACCCCTAACAATAACCCTAACCTAAACCATAACCATAACCCTAACCCAAACCATAACCCCAACCATAACCAGATTCCCAACCATAAACATAACCCGAACCAAAACCATATTCCCAACCATAGCCATAACCCCAACCATAACCCCAACCATAACCCCAACCCTAACCATAACCCTAACCATAACCCTAACCATAACCCCAACCATAACTCCAATCATAACCCAAACCATAACCCCAACCATAACCCCAACCATAACCCAAACCATAACACCAACCCCTAACAATAACCCTAACCCAAACCATAACCCCTAACCCCTAACAATATCCCTAACCCAAACCATAACCCCTAATAATAACCCTAACCCAAACCATAAACCCCAACCCCTAACAATAACCCTAACCTAAACCATAACCCCAACCATTACCATAACCCAAATCATAACCCCTAACCCCTAACAATAACCCTAACCCAAACCATAACCCCAACCCCTAACAATAACCCTAACCCAAAACCTAACCCAAAACCTAACCCAAAACCTAACCCAAAACCTAACCCAAAACCTAACCCAAAACCTAACCCAAAACCTAACCCAAAACCTAACCCAAAACCTAACCCAAAACCTAACCCAAAACCTAACCCAAAACCTAACCCAAACCATAACCATAACCCCAACCATAACCATAACCCAAACCATAACCCCTAACAATAACCCTAACCCAAACCATAACCCCAACCCCTAACAATAACCCTAACCTAAACCATAACCCCAACCATAACCATAACCCAAACCATAACCATAACCCAAAACATAACCCCTAACTCCTAACAATAACCCTAAACCAAACCATAACCCCAACCCCTAACAATAACCCTAACCCAAACCATAACCCCAACCATAAACAAAACCCAAACCATAACCCCAACCATAAACAAAACCCAAACCATAACCCCAACCATAAACAAAACCCAAACCATAACCCCAACCATAACCTTAACCATAACCGTAAACCAAACCATAACCCCTTAACCCTAACAATAACCCTAACACAAACTATTACCCCAACCCCTGACAATAACCCTAACCCAAACCATAATCCCATCCATAACAGTAACCCCAACAATAACCATAACCGAAACCATAACCCCTAACCCCTAAAAATAACGCTAACCCAAACCATAACCCCAACCATAACCTTAACCATAACCGTAAACCAAATCATAACCCCTAAACCCTAACAATAATCCTAACAAAAACTATTACCCCAACCCCTAACAAAAACCCTAACCCAAACCATTATCCCATCCATAACCATAACCCCAACAATAACCATAACCCAAACCATAACCCCTAACCACTAAAAATAACGCTAACCCAAACCATAACCCCAACCATAACCTTAACCATAACCGTAAACCAAACCATAACCCCTAAACACTAACAATAACCCTAACACAAACCATAACCCCAACCCCTAACAATAACTCTAACCCAAACCATAACCATAACCCTAACAGTAACCATAACCCAAACCATAACCCCTAACAATAACCCTAACCCAAACCATAACCCCAACCAAAAACAATAACCCTAACCCAACCCATAACCATAACCATAACCCAAAACATAACCCCTAGCAATAACCCTAACCCAAACCATAACCCCAACCCCTAACATTAACCCTAACCCAAACCATAACCCCAACCCCTAACAATAACCCTAACCCGAACCATAACCCCAACCATAACCAAAACCCAAACCATAACCCCTTATCCCTTACAATATTCCTAACCCAAACCATAACCCCAACCCCTAACAATAACCCTAACCTAAACCATAACCCCAACCATAACCAGATTCCCAACCATAAACATAACCCAAACCATAACCATAACCCCAACCATAACCATAACCCAAACCATAACCATAACCCCAACCATAACCATAACCCAAACCATAACCCCTAACAATAACCCTAACCCAAACCATAACCCCAACCCCTAACAATAACCCTAACCTAAACCATAACCCCAACCATAACCATAACCCAAAACATAACCCCTAACTCCCAACATTAACCCTAAACCAAACCATAACTCCAACCCCTAACAATAACCCTAACCCAAACCATAACCCCAACCATAACCAAAACCCAAACCATAACCCCTAATCCCTTAAGATAACCCTAACCCAAACCATCACCCCAACCCCAAACAATAACCCTAACCTAAACCATAACCCCAACCATAACCCAAACCATAACCCCTAACTTCTAACAATAACCCTAACCCAAACCCCTAACAAGAACCCTAACCCTAAACCATAATCCCATCCATAGCCATAACCCCAACCATAACCATAACCCAAACCCTAACCCCAAACCCCTAACAATAACCCTAACCCAAACCATAACCCAAACCATAACCCAAACCATAACCCAAACCATAACCCTAACCCAAACCATAACCCAAACCATAACCCTAACCCACTCCATAACCCCAACCATAACCAGATTCCCAACCATAACCAGATTCCCAACCATAACCATAACCCCAACCAAAACCATATTCCCAACCATAGCCATAACCCCAACCATAACCCCAACCATAACCATAACCATAACCCCAACCATAACCCCAACCATAACCTCAACCATAACCCAAACCATAACCCCTAACCCAAAACAATATCCCTAACCCAAACCATAACCCCTTACAATAACCCTAACCCAAACCATAACCCCAACCATAACCATAACCCAAACTATAACCATAACCATAACCCAAACCATAACACCCAACCCCCAACAATAACCCTAACCCAAACCATAATCCCATCCATAACCATAACCCCAACAATAACCATAACCCAAACCATAACCCCTAAATCCTAAAAATAACGCTAACCCAAACCATAACCCCAACCATAACCCCAACCATAACCTTAACCATAACCGTAAACCAAACCATAACGCCTAAACCCTAACAATAACCCTAACACAAACTATTACCCAAACCCCTAACAATAACCCTAACCCAAACCATAATCCCATCCATAACAGTAACCCCAACAATAACCATAACCCAAACCATAACCCCTAACCCCTAAAAATAACGCTAACCCAAACCATAACCCCAACCATAACCTTAACCATAACCGTAAACCAAACCATAACCCCTAAACCCTAACAATAACCCTAACTCAAACTATTACCCCAACCCCTAACAATAACCCTAACCCAAACCATTATCCCATCCATAACCATAACCCCAACAATAACCATAACCCAAACCATAACCCTCAACCCCTAAAAATAACACTAACCCAAACCATAACCCCAACCATAACCTTAACAATAACCATAAACCAAACCATAACCCCTAAACCCTAAAAATAACCCTAACACAAACTATTACCCCAACGCCTAACAATAACCCTAACCCAAACCATAACCCCAACGCCAAACAATAACCTTAACCCAAACCATAACCCCAACCCCTAACAATAAACCTAACCTAAACCATAACCCTAACCATAATCCCAACCTTAACCCAAACCATAACCCCAACCCCGAACAATAAACCTAACCTAAACCATAACCCTAACCATAACCCCAACCATAACCATAAACCAAACCATCACCATAACCCAAACCATCACCATAACCCCTAACAATAACCCTAACCCTAACCCAAACCATAACCCCAACCCCTAACAATAACTCTAACCCAAACCATAACCATAACAGTAACCATAACCCAAACCATAACCCCTAACAATAACCCTAACCCAAACCATAACCCCAACCACAAACAATAACCTAACCCAACCCATAACAATAACCATAACCCAAAACATAACCCCTAGCAATAACCCTAACCCAAACCATAACCCCAACCCCTAACAATAACCCTAACCCAAACCATAACCCCAACCCCTAACAATAACCCTAACCCGAACCATAACCCCAACCATAACCAAAACCCAAACCATAACCCCTTATCCCTTACAATATTCCTAACCCAAACCACAACCCCAACCCCTAACAATAACCCTAACCTAAAGCATAACCCCAACCATAACCAGATTCCCGACCATCAACATAACCCCAACCAAAACCATATTCCCAACCATAGCCATAACCCCAACCCCAACCCTAACCATAACCCTAACCATAACCCTAACCATAACCCTAACCATAACCCCAACCATAACTCCAACCATAACCCCAACCATAACCCCAACCATAACCCCAACCATAACCCCAACCATAACCCAAACCATAACCCCAACCCCTAACAATAACCCTAACCCAAACCATAACCCCAACCATAAACAAAACCCAAACCATAACCCCTAATCCCTTAAAATAACCCTAACCCAAACCATAACCCCAACCCCTAACAATAACCCTAACCTAAACCATAACCCCAACCATAACCCAAACCATAACCCCTAACTTCTAACAATAACCCTAACCAAAACCCCTAACAAAAACCCTAACCCAAACCATAATCCCATCCATAGCCATAACCCCAACCATAACCATTACCCAAACCATAACCCCAAACCCCTAACAATAACCCTAACCCAAACCATAACCCGAACCCAAACCATAACCCAAACCATAACCCAAACCATAACCCAAACCATAACCCTTACCCAAACCCAAACCATAACCATAACCCTAACCCAAACCATAACCCTAACCCAAACCATAACCCCAACCATAACCAGATTCCCAACCATAACCATAACCCCAACCAAAACCATATTCCCAACCATAGTCATAACCCCAACCATAACCCCAACCAAAACCATATTCCCAACCATAGTCATAACCCCAACCATAACCCCAACCATAACCCCAAACATAACCCCAACCATAACCCCAAACATAACCATAACCCTAACCATAACCCCAACCATAACCAGATTCCCAACCATAACCATAACCCCAACCAAAACCATATTCCCAACCATAGCCATAACCGCAACCATAACCCCAACCATAACCCCAACCATAACCCCAACCATAACCATAACCCTAACCATAACCCCAACCATAACCCCAACAATAACCATAACCCAAACCATAACCCCTAACCCCTAAAAATAACACTAACCCAAACCATAACCCCAACCATAACCTTAACAATAACCATAAACCAAACCATAACCCCTAAACCCTAACAATAACCCTAACACAAACTATTACCCCAACGCCTAACAATAACCCTAACCCAAACCATAACCCCAACGCCAAACAATAACCTTAACCCAAACCTTAACCCCAACCCCTAACAATAAACCTAACCTAAACCATAACCCTAACCATAACCCCAACCTTAACCCAAACCATAACCCCAACCCCGAACAATAAACCTAACCTAAACCATAACCCTAACCATAACCCCAACCATAACCATAAACCAAACCATCACCATAACCCAAACCATCACCATAACCCCTAACAATAACCCTAACCCTAACCCAAACCATAACCCCAACCCCTAACAATAACTCTAACCCAAACCATAACCATAACATTAACCATAACCCAAACCATAACCCTACAAAAACCCTAACCCAAACCATAACCCCAACCACAAACAATAACCTAACCCAACCCATAACCATAACCATAACCCAAAACATGACCCCTAGCAATAACCCTAACCCAAACCATAACCCCAACCCCTAACAATAACCCTAACCCAAACCATAACCCCAACCCCTAACAATAACCCTAACCCGAACCATAACCCCAACCATAACCAAAACCCAAACCATAACCCCTTATCCCTTACAATATTCCTAACCCAAACCACAACCCCAACCCCTAACAATAACCCTAACCTAAACCATAACCCCAACAATAACCAGATTCCCGGCCATAAACATAACCCCAACCAAAACCATATTCCCAACCATAGCCATAACCCCAACCATAACCCCAACCCTAACCATAACCCTAACCATAACCCCAACCATAACTCCAACCATAACCCCAACCATAACCCCAACCATAACCCCAACCATAACCCAAACCATAACCCCAACCCCTAACAATAACCCTAACCCAAACCATAACCCCTAACCCAAAACAATATCCCTAACCCAAACCATAACCCCTTACAATAACCCTAACCCAAACCATAACCCCAACCATAACCATAACCCAAACCATAACCATAACCCAAACCATAACCCCAACAATAACCATAACCCAAACCATAACCCCTAAATCCTAAAAATAACGCTAACCCAAACCATAACCCCAACCATAACCCCAACCATAACCTTAACCATAACCCAAACCATAACCCTACAAAAACCCTAACCCAAACCATAACCCCAACCACAAACAATAACCTAACCCAACCCATAACCATAACCATAACCCAAAACATAACCCCTAGCAATAACCCTAACCCAAACCATAACCCCAACCCCTAACAATAACCCTAACCCAAACCATAACCCCAACCCCTAACAATAACCCTAACCCGAACCATAACCCCAACCATAACCAAAACCCAAACCATAACCCCTTATCCCTTACAATATTACTAACCCAAACCACAACCCCAACCCCTAACAATAACCCTAACCTAAACCATAACCCCAACCATAACCAGATTCCCGACCATAAACATAACCCCAACCAAAACCATATTCCCAACCATAGCCATAACCCCAACCATAACCCCAACCCTAACCATAACCCTAACCATAACCCCAACCATAACTCCAACCATAACCCCAACCATAACCCCAACCATAACCCCAACCATAACCCCAACCATAACCCAAACCATAACCCCAACCCCTAACAATAACCCTAACCCAAACCATAACCCCTAACCCAAAACAATAACCCTAACCCAAACCATAACCCCAACCATAACCATAACCCAAACCATAACCATAACCCAAACCATAACACCCAACCCCCAACAATAACCCTAACCCAAACCATAATCCCATCCATAACCATAACCCCAACAATAACCATAACCCAAACCATAACCATAACCCCAACAATAACCATAACCCAAACCATAACCCCTAAATCCTAAAAATAACGCTAACCCAAACCATAACCCCAACCATAACCCCAACCATAACCTTAACCATAACCGTAAACCAAACCATAACGCCTAAACCCTAACAATAACCCTAACACAAACTATTACCCCAACCCCTAACAATAACCCTAACCCAAACCATAATCCCATCCATAACAGTAACCCCAACAATAACCATAACCCAAACCATAACCCCTAACCCCTAAAAATAATGCTAACCCTAACCATAACACCAACCATAACCTTAACCATAACCGTAAACCAAACCATAACCCCTAAACCCTAACAATAACCCTAACACAAACTATTACCCCAACCCCTAACAATAACCCTAACCCAAACCATTATCCCATCCATAACCATAACCCCAACAATAACCATAACCCAAACCATAACCCCTAACCCCTAAAAATAACACTAACCCAAACCATAACCCCAACCATAACCTTAACAATAACCATAAACCAAACCATAACCCCTAAACCCTAACAATAACCCTAACACAAACTATTACCCCAACGCCTAACAATAACCCTAACCCAAACCATAACCCCAACGCCAAACAATAACCTTAACCCAAACCATTACCCCAACCCCTAACAATAAACCCAACCTAAACCATAACCCTAACCATAACCCCAACCTTAACCCAAACCATAACCCCAACCATAACCTTAACAATAACCATAAACCAAACCATAACCCCTAAACCCTAACAATAACCCTAACACAAACTATTACCCCAACGCCTAACAATAACCCTAACCCAAACCATAACCCCAACGCCAAACAATAACCTTAACCCAAACCATAACCCCAACCCCTAACAATAAACCTAACCTAAACCATAACCCTAACCATAACCCCAACCTTAACCCAAACCATAACCCCAACCCCGAACAATAAACCTAACCTAAACCATAACCCTAACCATGACCCCAACCATAACCAGATTCCCAACCATAACCATAACCCCAACCAAAACCATATTCCCAACCATAGCCATAACTCCAACCATATCCCCAACCATAACCATAACCCTAACCGATAACCCCAACCATAACCCCAACCATAATCTTAACCATAAACCAAACCATAACCCCTTATCCCTTACAATAACCCTAACCCAAACCATAACCCCAACCCCTAACAATAACCCTAACCTAAACCATAACCCCAACCATAACCCAAACCATAACCCCTTATCCCTTACAATATTCCTAACCCAAACCACAACCCCAACCCCTAACAATAACCCTAACCTAAACCATAACCCCAACCATAACCAGATTCCCGGCCATAAACATAACCCCAACCAAAACCATATTCCCAACCATAGCCATAACCCCAACCATAACCCCAACCCTAACCATAACCCTAACCATAACCCCAACCATAACTCCAACCATAACCCCAACCATAACCCCAACCATAACCCCAACCATAACCCAAACCATAACCCCAACCCCTAACAATAACCCTAACCCAAACCATAACCCCTAACCCAAAACAATATCCCTAACCCAAACCATAACCCCTTACAATAACCCTAACCCAAACCATAACCCCAACCATAACCATAACCCAAACCATAACCATAACCCAAACCATAACCCCAACAATAACCATAACCCAAACCATAACCCCTAAATCCTAAAAATAACGCTAACCCAAACCATAACCCCAACCATAACCCCAACCATAACCTTAACCATAACCCAAACCATAACCCTACAAAAACCCTAACCCAAACCATAACCCCAACCACAAACAATAACCTAACCCAACCCATAACCATAACCATAACCCAAAACATAACCCCTAGCAATAACCCTAACCCAAACCATAACCCCAACCCCTAACAATAACCCTAACCCAAACCATAACCCCAACCCCTAACAATAACCCTAACCCGAACCATAACCCCAACCATAACCAAAACCCAAACCATAACCCCTTATCCCTTACAATATTACTAACCCAAACCACAACCCCAACCCCTAACAATAACCCTAACCTAAACCATAACCCCAACCATAACCAGATTCCCGACCATAAACATAACCCCAACCAAAACCATATTCCCAACCATAGCCATAACCCCAACCATAACCCCAACCCTAACCATAACCCTAACCATAACCCCAACCATAACTCCAACCATAACCCCAACCATAACCCCAACCATAACCCCAACCATAACCCAAACCATAACCCCAACCCCTAACAATAACCCTAACCCAAACCATAACCCCTAACCCAAAACAATAACCCTAACCCAAACCATAACCCCAACCATAACCATAACCCAAACCATAACCATAACCCAAACCATAACACCCAACCCCCAACAATAACCCTAACCCAAACCATAATCCCATCCATAACCATAACCCCAACAATAACCATAACCCAAACCATAACCATAACCCCAACAATAACCATAACCCAAACCATAACCCCTAAATCCTTAAAATAACGCTAACCCAAACCATAACCCCAACCATAACCCCAACCATAACCTTAACCATAACCGTAAACCAAACCATAACGCCTAAACCCTAACAATAACCCTAACACAAACTATTACCCCAACCCCTAACAATAACCCTAACCCAAACCATAATCCCATCCATAACAGTAACCCCAACAATAACCATAACCCAAACCATAACCCCTAACCCCTAAAAATAATGCTAACCCTAACCATAACACCAACCATAACCTTAACCATAACCGTAAACCAAACCATAACCCCTAAACCCTAACAATAACCCTAACACAAACTATTACCCCAACCCCTAACAATAACCCTAACCCAAACCATTATCCCATCCATAACCATAACCCCAACAATAACCATAACCCAAACCATAACCCCTAACCCCTAAAAATAACACTAACCCAAACCATAACCCCAACCATAACCTTAACAATAACCATAAACCAAACCATAACCCCTAAACCCTAACAATAACCCTAACACAAACTATTACCCCAACGCCTAACAATAACCCTAACCCAAACCATAACCCCAACGCCAAACAATAACCTTAACCCAAACCATTACCCCAACCCCTAACAATAAACCCAACCTAAACCATAACCCTAACCATAACCCCAACCTTAACCCAAACCATAACCCCAACCATAACCTTAACAATAACCATAAACCAAACCATAACCCCTAAACCCTAACAATAACCCTAACACAAACTATTACCCCAACGCCTAACAATAACCCTAACCCAAACCATAACCCCAACGCCAAACAATAACCTTAACCCAAACCATAACCCCAACCCCTAACAATAAACCTAACCTAAACCATAACCCTAACCATAACCCCAACCTTAACCCAAACCATAACCCCAACCCCGAACAATAAACCTAACCTAAACCATAACCCTAACCATGACCCCAACCATAACCAGATTCCCAACCATAACCATAACCCCAACCAAAACCATATTCCCAACCATAGCCATAACTCCAACCATATCCCCAACCATAACCATAACCCTAACCGATAACCCCAACCATAACCCCAACCATAATCTTAACCATAAACCAAACCATAACCCCTTATCCCTTACAATAACCCTAACCCAAACCATAACCCCAACCCCTAACAATAACCCTAACCTAAACCATAACCCCAACCATAACCCAAACCATAACCCCTAACCCCTAACAATAACCCTAACCCAAACCCCTAACAAGAACCCTAACCCAAACCATAACCCCTTATCCCTTACAATAACCCTAACCCAAACCATAACCCCAACCCCTAACAATAACCCTAACCTAAACCATAACCCCAACCATAACATAACCCAAACCATAACCCCTAACCCCTAACAATAACCCTAAACCAAACCCCTAACAAGAACCCTAACCCAAACCATAACCCCTTATCCCTTACAATAACCCTAACCCAAACCATAACCCCTAACCCCTAACAATAACCCTAACCCAAACCCCTAACAAGAACCCTAACCCAACCCATAATCCCATCCATAGCCATAACCCAAACCATAACCATAACCCAAACCATAACCCCCAACCCCTAACAATAACCCTAACCCAAACCATAACCCGAACCCAAACCATAACCCAAACAATAACCCTAACCCAAACCATAACCCTAACCCAAACCATAACCCCAACCATAACCATAACCCAAACCATAACCCCCAAACCATAACCCCCAAACCATAACCTCCAACCCCTAACAATAACCCTAACCCAAACCATAACCCGAACCCAAACCATAACCCAAACCATAACCCAAACCATAACCCAAACCATAACCATAACCCAAACCATAACCCAAACCATAACCCCTAACCCCTAACAATAACCCTAACCCAAACCCCTAACAAGAACCCTAACCCAAACCATAATCCCATCCATAGCCATAACCCCAACCATAACCCAAACCATAACCCCCAACCCCTAACAATAACCCTAACCCAAACCATAACCCGAACCCAAACCATAACCCAAACAATAACCCTAACCCAAACCATAACCCCAACCATAACCATAACCCAAACCATAACCCCCAACCCCTAACAATAACCCTAACCCAAACCATAACCCGAACCCAAACCATAACCCAAACCATAACCCAAACCATAACCCCTAACCCCTAACAATAACCCTAACCCAAACCATAACCATAACCCCAACCCCTAACAATAACCCTAACCCAAACCATAACCATAACCCCTAACAATAACCCTAACCCAAACCATAACCCCAACCCCTAACAATAACCCTAACCTAAACCATAACCCCAACCATAATCATAACCCAAACCATAATCATAACCCAAACCATAACCATAACCCAAAACATAACCCCTAACCCCTAACAATACCTCTTAACCAAACCATAACCCCAACCCCTAACAATAACCCTAACCCAAACCCCTAACAAGAACCCTAACCCAAACCATAACCCCTTATCCCTTACAATAACACTAACCCAAACCATAACCCCAACCATAACCTTAACAATAACCATAAACCAAACCATAACCCCTAAACCCTAACAATAACCCTAACACAAACTATTACCCCAACGCCTAACAATAACCCTAACCCAAACCATAACCCCAACGCCAAACAATAACCTTAACCCAAACCATTACCCCAACCCCTAACAATAAACCCAACCTAAACCATAACCCTAACCATAACCCCAACCTTAACCCAGACCATAACCCCAACCATAACCTTAACAATAACCATAAACCAAACCATAACCCCTAAACCCTAACAATAACCCTAACACAAACTATTACCCCAACGCCTAACAATAACCCTAACCCAAACCATAACCCCAACGCCAAACAATAACCTTAACCCAAACCATAACCCCAACCCCTAACAATAAACCTAACCTAAACCATAACCCTAACCATAACCCCAACCTTAACCCAAACCATAACCCTAACCCCGAACAATAAACCTAACCTAAACCATAACCCTAACCATAACCCCAACCATAACCAGATTCCCAACCATAACCATAACCCCAACCAAAACCATATTCCCAACCATAGCCATAACTCCAACCATATCCCCAACCATAACCATAACCCTAACCGATAACCCCAACCATAACCCCAACCATAATCTTAACCATAAACCAAACCATAACCCCTTATCCCTTACAATAACCCTAACCCAAACCATAACCCCAACCCCTAACAATAATCCTAACCTAAACCATAACCCCAACCATAACCCAAACCATAACCCCTAACCCCTAACAATAACCCTAACCCAAACCCCTAACAAGAACCCTAACCCAAACCATAACCCCTTATCCCTTACAATAACCCTAACCCAAACCATAACCCCAACCCCTAACAATAACCCTAACCTAAACCATAACCCCAACCATAACATAACCCAAACCATAACCCCTAACCCCTAACAATAACCCTAACCCAAACCCCTAACAAGAACCCTAACCCAAACCATAACCCCTTATCCTTTACAATAACCCTAACCTAAACCATAACCCCTAACCCCTAACAATAACCCTAACCCAAACCCCTAACAAGAACCCTAACCCAACCCATAATCCCATCCATAGCCATAACCCAAACCATAACCATAACCCAAACCATAACCCCCAACCCCTAACAATAACCCTAACCCAAACCATAACCCGAACCCAAACCATAACCCAAACAATAACCCTAACCCAAACCATAACCCTAACCCAAACCATAACCCCAACCATAACCATAACCCAAACCATAACCCCCAAACCATAACCCCCAAACCATAACCTCCAACCCCTAACAATAACCCTAACCCAAACCATAACCCGAACCCAAACCATAACCCAAACCATAACCCAAACCATAACCCAAACCATAACCATAACCCAAACCATAACCCAAACCATAACCCAAACCATAACCCAAACCATAACCCAAACCATAACCCCTAACCCCTAACAATAACCCTAACCCAAACCCCTAACAAGAACCCTAACCCAAACCATAATCCCATCCATACTCTAACCCAAACCATAACCATAACCCTAACAGTAACCATAACCCAAACCATAACCCCTAGCAATAACCCTAACCCAAACCATAACCCCAACCCCTAACAATAACCCTAACCCAAACCATAACCCAAACCATAACCCAAACCATAACCCAAACCATAACCCAAACCATAACCCAAACCATAACCCAAACCATAACCCAAACCATAACCCAAACCATAACCCAAACCATAACCCAAACCATAACCCAAACCATAACCCAAACCATAACCCAAACCATAACCCAAACCATAACCCAAACCATAACCCAAACCAAAACCCAAACCATAACCCAAACCATAACCATAACCCAAACCATAACCCCTAACAATAACCCTAACCCAAACCATAACCCCTAACAATAACCCTAACCCAAACCATAACCCCAACCACAAACAATAACCCTAACCCAACCCATAACCATAACCATAACCCAAAACATAACCCCTAGCAATAACCCTAACCCAAACCATAACCCCAACCCCTAACAATAATCCTAACCCAAACCATAACCCAAACCATAACCCAAACCATAACCCAAACCATAACCCAAACCATAACCCAAACCATAACCCAAACCATAACCCAAACCATAACCCAAACCATAACCCAAACCATAACCCAAACCATAACCCAAACCATAACCCAAACCATAACCATAACCCAAACCATAACCATAACCCAAACCATAACCCAAACCATAACCATAACCCAAACCATAACCCCTAACAATAACCCTAACCCAAACCATAACCCCAACCACAAACAATAACCCTAACCCAACCCATAACCATAACCATAACCCAAAACATAACCCCTAGCAATAACCCTAACCAAAACCATAACCCCAACTCCTAACAATAACGCTAACCCAAACCATAACCCAAACCATAACCCAAACCATAACCCAAACCATAACCCAAACCATAACCCAAACCATAACCCAAACCATAACCCCAACCATAACCCCAACCCCTAACAATAACCCTAACCTAAACCATAACCATAACCCTAACCCAAACCATAACCCCAACCATAACCAGATTCCCAACCATAAACATAACCCGAACCAAAACCATATTCCCAACCATAGCCATAACCCCAACCATAACCCCAACCATAACCCCAACCATAACCCCAACCCTAACCATAACCCTAACCATAACCCTAACCATAACCCCAACCATAACTCCAATCATAACCCAAACCATAACCCCAACCATAACCCCAACCATAACCCCAACCATAACCCAAACCATAACACCAACCCCTAACAATAACCCTAACCCAAACCATAACCCCTAACCCCTAACAATATCCCTAACCCAAACCATAACCCCTAATAATAACCCTAACCCAAACCATAAACCCCAACCCCTAACAATAACCCTAACCTAAACCATAACCCCAACCATTACCATAACCCAAATCATAACCCCTAACCCCTAACAATAACCCTAACCCAAACCATAACCCCAACCCCTAACAATAACCCTAACCCAAAACCTAACCCAAAACCTAACCCAAAACCTAACCCAAAACCTAACCCAAAACCTAACCCAAAACCTAACCCAAAACCTAACCCAAAACCTAACCCAAAACCTAACCCAAACCATAACCATAACCCCAACCATAACCATAACCCAAACCATAACCCCTAACAATAACCCTAACCCAAACCATAACCCCAACCCCTAACAATAACCCTAACCTAAACCATAACCCCAACCATAACCATAACCCAAACCATAACCATAACCCAAAACATAACCCCTAACTCCTAACAATAACCCTAAACCAAACCATAACCCCAACCCCTAACAAAAACCCTAACCCAAACCATAACCCCAACCATAAACAAAACCCAAACCATAACCCCAACCATAAACAAAACCCAAACCATAACCCCAACCATAAACAAAACCCAAACCATAACCCCAACCATAACCTTAACCATAACCGTAAACCAAACCATAACCCCTTAACCCTAACAATAACCCTAACACAAACTATTACCCCAACCCCTGACAATAACCCTAACCCAAACCATAATCCCATCCATAACAGTAACCCCAACAATAACCATAACCGAAACCATAACCCCTAACCCCTAAAAATAACGCTAACCCAAACCATAACCCCAACCATAACCTTAACCATAACCGTAAACCAAATCATAACCCCTAAACCCTAACAATAATCCTAACAAAAACTATTACCCCAACCCCTAACAAAAACCCTAACCCAAACCATTATCCCATCCATAACCATAACCCCAACAATAACCATAACCCAAACCATAACCCCTAACCACTAAAAATAACGCTAACCCAAACCATAACCCCAACCATAACCTTAACCATAACCGTAAACCAAACCATAACCCCTAAACACTAACAATAACCCTAACACAAACCATAACCCCAACCCCTAACAATAACTCTAACCCAAACCATAACCATAACCCTAACAGTAACCATAACCCAAACCATAACCCCTAACAATAACCCTAACCCAAACCATAACCCCAACCAAAAACAATAACCCTAACCCAACCCATAACCATAACCATAACCCAAAACATAACCCCTAGCAATAACCCTAACCCAAACCATAACCCCAACCCCTAACATTAACCCTAACCCAAACCATAACCCCAACCCCTAACAATAACCCTAACCCGAACCATAACCCCAACCATAACCAAAACCCAAACCATAACCCCTTATCCCTTACAATATTCCTAACCCAAACCATAACCCCAACCCCTAACAATAACCCTAACCTAAACCATAACCCCAACCATAACCAGATTCCCAACCATAAACATAACCCAAACCATAACCATAACCCCAACCATAACCATAACCCAAACCATAACCATAACCCCAACCATAACCATAACCCAAACCATAACCCCTAACAATAACCCTAACCCAAACCATAACCCCAACCCCTAACAATAACCCTAACCTAAACCATAACCCCAACCATAACCATAACCCAAAACATAACCCCTAACTCCCAACATTAACCCTAAACCAAACCATAACTCCAACCCCTAACAATAACCCTAACCCAAACCATAACCCCAACCATAACCAAAACCCAAACCATAACCCCTAATCCCTTAAGATAACCCTAACCCAAACCATCACCCCAACCCCAAACAATAACCCTAACCTAAACCATAACCCCAACCATAACCCAAACCATAACCCCTAACTTCTAACAATAACCCTAACCCAAACCCCTAACAAGAACCCTAACCCTAAACCATAATCCCATCCATAGCCATAACCCCAACCATAACCATAACCCAAACCCTAACCCCAAACCCCTAACAATAACCCTAACCCAAACCATAACCCAAACCATAACCCAAACCATAACCCAAACCATAACCCTAACCCAAACCATAACCCAAACCATAACCCTAACCCACTCCATAACCCCAACCATAACCAGATTCCCAACCATAACCAGATTCCCAACCATAACCATAACCCCAACCAAAACCATATTCCCAACCATAGCCATAACCCCAACCATAACCCCAACCATAACCATAACCATAACCCCAACCATAACCCCAACCATAACCTCAACCATAACCCAAACCATAACCCCTAACCCAAAACAATATCCCTAACCCAAACCATAACCCCTTACAATAACCCTAACCCAAACCATAACCCCAACCATAACCATAACCCAAACTATAACCATAACCATAACCCAAACCATAACACCCAACCCCCAACAATAACCCTAACCCAAACCATAATCCCATCCATAACCATAACCCCAACAATAACCATAACCCAAACCATAACCCCTAAATCCTAAAAATAACGCTAACCCAAACCATAACCCCAACCATAACCCCAACCATAACCTTAACCATAACCGTAAACCAAACCATAACGCCTAAACCCTAACAATAACCCTAACACAAACTATTACCCAAACCCCTAACAATAACCCTAACCCAAACCATAATCCCATCCATAACAGTAACCCCAACAATAACCATAACCCAAACCATAACCCCTAACCCCTAAAAATAACGCTAACCCAAACCATAACCCCAACCATAACCTTAACCATAACCGTAAACCAAACCATAACCCCTAAACCCTAACAATAACCCTAACTCAAACTATTACCCCAACCCCTAACAATAACCCTAACCCAAACCATTATCCCATCCATAACCATAACCCCAACAATAACCATAACCCAAACCATAACCCTCAACCCCTAAAAATAACACTAACCCAAACCATAACCCCAACCATAACCTTAACAATAACCATAAACCAAACCATAACCCCTAAACCCTAAAAATAACCCTAACACAAACTATTACCCCAACGCCTAACAATAACCCTAACCCAAACCATAACCCCAACGCCAAACAATAACCTTAACCCAAACCATAACCCCAACCCCTAACAATAAACCTAACCTAAACCATAACCCTAACCATAATCCCAACCTTAACCCAAACCATAACCCCAACCCCGAACAATAAACCTAACCTAAACCATAACCCTAACCATAACCCCAACCATAACCATAAACCAAACCATCACCATAACCCAAACCATCACCATAACCCCTAACAATAACCCTAACCCTAACCCAAACCATAACCCCAACCCCTAACAATAACTCTAACCCAAACCATAACCATAACAGTAACCATAACCCAAACCATAACCCCTAACAATAACCCTAACCCAAACCATAACCCCAACCACAAACAATAACCTAACCCAACCCATAACAATAACCATAACCCAAAACATAACCCCTAGCAATAACCCTAACCCAAACCATAACCCCAACCCCTAACAATAACCCTAACCCAAACCATAACCCCAACCCCTAACAATAACCCTAACCCGAACCATAACCCCAACCATAACCAAAACCCAAACCATAACCCCTTATCCCTTACAATATTCCTAACCCAAACCACAACCCCAACCCCTAACAATAACCCTAACCTAAAGCATAACCCCAACCATAACCAGATTCCCGACCATCAACATAACCCCAACCAAAACCATATTCCCAACCATAGCCATAACCCCAACCCCAACCCTAACCATAACCCTAACCATAACCCTAACCATAACCCTAACCATAACCCCAACCATAACTCCAACCATAACCCCAACCATAACCCCAACCATAACCCCAACCATAACCCCAACCATAACCCAAACCATAACCCCAACCCCTAACAATAACCCTAACCCAAACCATAACCCCAACCATAAACAAAACCCAAACCATAACCCCTAATCCCTTAAAATAACCCTAACCCAAACCATAACCCCAACCCCTAACAATAACCCTAACCTAAACCATAACCCCAACCATAACCCAAACCATAACCCCTAACTTCTAACAATAACCCTAACCAAAACCCCTAACAAAAACCCTAACCCAAACCATAATCCCATCCATAGCCATAACCCCAACCATAACCATTACCCAAACCATAACCCCAAACCCCTAACAATAACCCTAACCCAAACCATAACCCGAACCCAAACCATAACCCAAACCATAACCCAAACCATAACCCAAACCATAACCCAAACCATAACCCTTACCCAAACCCAAACCATAACCATAACCCTAACCCAAACCATAACCCTAACCCAAACCATAACCCCAACCATAACCAGATTCCCAACCATAACCATAACCCCAACCAAAACCATATTCCCAACCATAGTCATAACCCCAACCATAACCCCAACCAAAACCATATTCCCAACCATAGTCATAACCCCAACCATAACCCCAACCATAACCCCAAACATAACCCCAACCATAACCCCAAACATAACCATAACCCTAACCATAACCCCAACCATAACCAGATTCCCAACCATAACCATAACCCCAACCAAAACCATATTCCCAACCATAGCCATAACCGCAACCATAACCCCAACCATAACCCCAACCATAACCCCAACCATAACCATAACCCTAACCATAACCCCAACCATAACCCCAACAATAACCATAACCCAAACCATAACCCCTAACCCCTAAAAATAACACTAACCCAAACCATAACCCCAACCATAACCTTAACAATAACCATAAACCAAACCATAACCCCTAAACCCTAACAATAACCCTAACACAAACTATTACCCCAACGCCTAACAATAACCCTAACCCAAACCATAACCCCAACGCCAAACAATAACCTTAACCCAAACCTTAACCCCAACCCCTAACAATAAACCTAACCTAAACCATAACCCTAACCATAACCCCAACCTTAACCCAAACCATAACCCCAACCCCGAACAATAAACCTAACCTAAACCATAACCCTAACCATAACCCCAACCATAACCATAAACCAAACCATCACCATAACCCAAACCATCACCATAACCCCTAACAATAACCCTAACCCTAACCCAAACCATAACCCCAACCCCTAACAATAACTCTAACCCAAACCATAACCATAACATTAACCATAACCCAAACCATAACCCTACAAAAACCCTAACCCAAACCATAACCCCAACCACAAACAATAACCTAACCCAACCCATAACCATAACCATAACCCAAAACATGACCCCTAGCAATAACCCTAACCCAAACCATAACCCCAACCCCTAACAATAACCCTAACCCAAACCATAACCCCAACCCCTAACAATAACCCTAACCCGAACCATAACCCCAACCATAACCAAAACCCAAACCATAACCCCTTATCCCTTACAATATTCCTAACCCAAACCACAACCCCAACCCCTAACAATAACCCTAACCTAAACCATAACCCCAACAATAACCAGATTCCCGGCCATAAACATAACCCCAACCAAAACCATATTCCCAACCATAGCCATAACCCCAACCATAACCCCAACCCTAACCATAACCCTAACCATAACCCCAACCATAACTCCAACCATAACCCCAACCATAACCCCAACCATAACCCCAACCATAACCCAAACCATAACCCCAACCCCTAACAATAACCCTAACCCAAACCATAACCCCTAACCCAAAACAATATCCCTAACCCAAACCATAACCCCTTACAATAACCCTAACCCAAACCATAACCCCAACCATAACCATAACCCAAACCATAACCATAACCCAAACCATAACCCCAACAATAACCATAACCCAAACCATAACCCCTAAATCCTAAAAATAACGCTAACCCAAACCATAACCCCAACCATAACCCCAACCATAACCTTAACCATAACCCAAACCATAACCCTACAAAAACCCTAACCCAAACCATAACCCCAACCACAAACAATAACCTAACCCAACCCATAACCATAACCATAACCCAAAACATAACCCCTAGCAATAACCCTAACCCAAACCATAACCCCAACCCCTAACAATAACCCTAACCCAAACCATAACCCCAACCCCTAACAATAACCCTAACCCGAACCATAACCCCAACCATAACCAAAACCCAAACCATAACCCCTTATCCCTTACAATATTACTAACCCAAACCACAACCCCAACCCCTAACAATAACCCTAACCTAAACCATAACCCCAACCATAACCAGATTCCCGACCATAAACATAACCCCAACCAAAACCATATTCCCAACCATAGCCATAACCCCAACCATAACCCCAACCCTAACCATAACCCTAACCATAACCCCAACCATAACTCCAACCATAACCCCAACCATAACCCCAACCATAACCCCAACCATAACCCCAACCATAACCCAAACCATAACCCCAACCCCTAACAATAACCCTAACCCAAACCATAACCCCTAACCCAAAACAATAACCCTAACCCAAACCATAACCCCAACCATAACCATAACCCAAACCATAACCATAACCCAAACCATAACACCCAACCCCCAACAATAACCCTAACCCAAACCATAATCCCATCCATAACCATAACCCCAACAATAACCATAACCCAAACCATAACCATAACCCCAACAATAACCATAACCCAAACCATAACCCCTAAATCCTAAAAATAACGCTAACCCAAACCATAACCCCAACCATAACCCCAACCATAACCTTAACCATAACCGTAAACCAAACCATAACGCCTAAACCCTAACAATAACCCTAACACAAACTATTACCCCAACCCCTAACAATAACCCTAACCCAAACCATAATCCCATCCATAACAGTAACCCCAACAATAACCATAACCCAAACCATAACCCCTAACCCCTAAAAATAATGCTAACCCTAACCATAACACCAACCATAACCTTAACCATAACCGTAAACCAAACCATAACCCCTAAACCCTAACAATAACCCTAACACAAACTATTACCCCAACCCCTAACAATAACCCTAACCCAAACCATTATCCCATCCATAACCATAACCCCAACAATAACCATAACCCAAACCATAACCCCTAACCCCTAAAAATAACACTAACCCAAACCATAACCCCAACCATAACCTTAACAATAACCATAAACCAAACCATAACCCCTAAACCCTAACAATAACCCTAACACAAACTATTACCCCAACGCCTAACAATAACCCTAACCCAAACCATAACCCCAACGCCAAACAATAACCTTAACCCAAACCATTACCCCAACCCCTAACAATAAACCCAACCTAAACCATAACCCTAACCATAACCCCAACCTTAACCCAAACCATAACCCCAACCATAACCTTAACAATAACCATAAACCAAACCATAACCCCTAAACCCTAACAATAACCCTAACACAAACTATTACCCCAACGCCTAACAATAACCCTAACCCAAACCATAACCCCAACGCCAAACAATAACCTTAACCCAAACCATAACCCCAACCCCTAACAATAAACCTAACCTAAACCATAACCCTAACCATAACCCCAACCTTAACCCAAACCATAACCCCAACCCCGAACAATAAACCTAACCTAAACCATAACCCTAACCATGACCCCAACCATAACCAGATTCCCAACCATAACCATAACCCCAACCAAAACCATATTCCCAACCATAGCCATAACTCCAACCATATCCCCAACCATAACCATAACCCTAACCGATAACCCCAACCATAACCCCAACCATAATCTTAACCATAAACCAAACCATAACCCCTTATCCCTTACAATAACCCTAACCCAAACCATAACCCCAACCCCTAACAATAACCCTAACCTAAACCATAACCCCAACCATAACCCAAACCATAACCCCTTATCCCTTACAATATTCCTAACCCAAACCACAACCCCAACCCCTAACAATAACCCTAACCTAAACCATAACCCCAACCATAACCAGATTCCCGGCCATAAACATAACCCCAACCAAAACCATATTCCCAACCATAGCCATAACCCCAACCATAACCCCAACCCTAACCATAACCCTAACCATAACCCCAACCATAACTCCAACCATAACCCCAACCATAACCCCAACCATAACCCCAACCATAACCCAAACCATAACCCCAACCCCTAACAATAACCCTAACCCAAACCATAACCCCTAACCCAAAACAATATCCCTAACCCAAACCATAACCCCTTACAATAACCCTAACCCAAACCATAACCCCAACCATAACCATAACCCAAACCATAACCATAACCCAAACCATAACCCCAACAATAACCATAACCCAAACCATAACCCCTAAATCCTAAAAATAACGCTAACCCAAACCATAACCCCAACCATAACCCCAACCATAACCTTAACCATAACCCAAACCATAACCCTACAAAAACCCTAACCCAAACCATAACCCCAACCACAAACAATAACCTAACCCAACCCATAACCATAACCATAACCCAAAACATAACCCCTAGCAATAACCCTAACCCAAACCATAACCCCAACCCCTAACAATAACCCTAACCCAAACCATAACCCCAACCCCTAACAATAACCCTAACCCGAACCATAACCCCAACCATAACCAAAACCCAAACCATAACCCCTTATCCCTTACAATATTACTAACCCAAACCACAACCCCAACCCCTAACAATAACCCTAACCTAAACCATAACCCCAACCATAACCAGATTCCCGACCATAAACATAACCCCAACCAAAACCATATTCCCAACCATAGCCATAACCCCAACCATAACCCCAACCCTAACCATAACCCTAACCATAACCCCAACCATAACTCCAACCATAACCCCAACCATAACCCCAACCATAACCCCAACCATAACCCAAACCATAACCCCAACCCCTAACAATAACCCTAACCCAAACCATAACCCCTAACCCAAAACAATAACCCTAACCCAAACCATAACCCCAACCATAACCATAACCCAAACCATAACCATAACCCAAACCATAACACCCAACCCCCAACAATAACCCTAACCCAAACCATAATCCCATCCATAACCATAACCCCAACAATAACCATAACCCAAACCATAACCATAACCCCAACAATAACCATAACCCAAACCATAACCCCTAAATCCTTAAAATAACGCTAACCCAAACCATAACCCCAACCATAACCCCAACCATAACCTTAACCATAACCGTAAACCAAACCATAACGCCTAAACCCTAACAATAACCCTAACACAAACTATTACCCCAACCCCTAACAATAACCCTAACCCAAACCATAATCCCATCCATAACAGTAACCCCAACAATAACCATAACCCAAACCATAACCCCTAACCCCTAAAAATAATGCTAACCCTAACCATAACACCAACCATAACCTTAACCATAACCGTAAACCAAACCATAACCCCTAAACCCTAACAATAACCCTAACACAAACTATTACCCCAACCCCTAACAATAACCCTAACCCAAACCATTATCCCATCCATAACCATAACCCCAACAATAACCATAACCCAAACCATAACCCCTAACCCCTAAAAATAACACTAACCCAAACCATAACCCCAACCATAACCTTAACAATAACCATAAACCAAACCATAACCCCTAAACCCTAACAATAACCCTAACACAAACTATTACCCCAACGCCTAACAATAACCCTAACCCAAACCATAACCCCAACGCCAAACAATAACCTTAACCCAAACCATTACCCCAACCCCTAACAATAAACCCAACCTAAACCATAACCCTAACCATAACCCCAACCTTAACCCAAACCATAACCCCAACCATAACCTTAACAATAACCATAAACCAAACCATAACCCCTAAACCCTAACAATAACCCTAACACAAACTATTACCCCAACGCCTAACAATAACCCTAACCCAAACCATAACCCCAACGCCAAACAATAACCTTAACCCAAACCATAACCCCAACCCCTAACAATAAACCTAACCTAAACCATAACCCTAACCATAACCCCAACCTTAACCCAAACCATAACCCCAACCCCGAACAATAAACCTAACCTAAACCATAACCCTAACCATGACCCCAACCATAACCAGATTCCCAACCATAACCATAACCCCAACCAAAACCATATTCCCAACCATAGCCATAACTCCAACCATATCCCCAACCATAACCATAACCCTAACCGATAACCCCAACCATAACCCCAACCATAATCTTAACCATAAACCAAACCATAACCCCTTATCCCTTACAATAACCCTAACCCAAACCATAACCCCAACCCCTAACAATAACCCTAACCTAAACCATAACCCCAACCATAACCCAAACCATAACCCCTAACCCCTAACAATAACCCTAACCCAAACCCCTAACAAGAACCCTAACCCAAACCATAACCCCTTATCCCTTACAATAACCCTAACCCAAACCATAACCCCAACCCCTAACAATAACCCTAACCTAAACCATAACCCCAACCATAACATAACCCAAACCATAACCCCTAACCCCTAACAATAACCCTAAACCAAACCCCTAACAAGAACCCTAACCCAAACCATAACCCCTTATCCCTTACAATAACCCTAACCCAAACCATAACCCCTAACCCCTAACAATAACCCTAACCCAAACCCCTAACAAGAACCCTAACCCAACCCATAATCCCATCCATAGCCATAACCCAAACCATAACCATAACCCAAACCATAACCCCCAACCCCTAACAATAACCCTAACCCAAACCATAACCCGAACCCAAACCATAACCCAAACAATAACCCTAACCCAAACCATAACCCTAACCCAAACCATAACCCCAACCATAACCATAACCCAAACCATAACCCCCAAACCATAACCCCCAAACCATAACCTCCAACCCCTAACAATAACCCTAACCCAAACCATAACCCGAACCCAAACCATAACCCAAACCATAACCCAAACCATAACCCAAACCATAACCATAACCCAAACCATAACCCAAACCATAACCCCTAACCCCTAACAATAACCCTAACCCAAACCCCTAACAAGAACCCTAACCCAAACCATAATCCCATCCATAGCCATAACCCCAACCATAACCCAAACCATAACCCCCAACCCCTAACAATAACCCTAACCCAAACCATAACCCGAACCCAAACCATAACCCAAACAATAACCCTAACCCAAACCATAACCCCAACCATAACCATAACCCAAACCATAACCCCCAACCCCTAACAATAACCCTAACCCAAACCATAACCCGAACCCAAACCATAACCCAAACCATAACCCAAACCATAACCCCTAACCCCTAACAATAACCCTAACCCAAACCATAACCATAACCCCAACCCCTAACAATAACCCTAACCCAAACCATAACCATAACCCCTAACAATAACCCTAACCCAAACCATAACCCCAACCCCTAACAATAACCCTAACCTAAACCATAACCCCAACCATAATCATAACCCAAACCATAACCATAACCCAAAACATAACCCCTAACCCCTAACAATACCTCTTAACCAAACCATAACCCCAACCCCTAACAATAACCCTAACCCAAACCCCTAACAAGAACCCTAACCCAAACCATAACCCCTTATCCCTTACAATAACACTAACCCAAACCATAACCCCAACCATAACCTTAACAATAACCATAAACCAAACCATAACCCCTAAACCCTAACAATAACCCTAACACAAA
The DNA here is from genome assembly GCF_051989575.1 of Stigmatopora nigra. Taxonomy (NCBI): domain Eukaryota; kingdom Metazoa; phylum Chordata; class Actinopteri; order Syngnathiformes; family Syngnathidae; genus Stigmatopora; species Stigmatopora nigra. The sequence continues at coordinate 4,037,183 of NW_027551603.1, forward strand.
CTATTACCCCAACGCCTAACAATAACCCTAACCCAAACCATAACCCCAACGCCAAACAATAACCTTAACCCAAACCATTACCCCAACCCCTAACAATAAACCCAACCTAAACCATAACCCTAACCATAACCCCAACCTTAACCCAGACCATAACCCCAACCATAACCTTAACAATAACCATAAACCAAACCATAACCCCTAAACCCTAACAATAACCCTAACACAAACTATTACCCCAACGCCTAACAATAACCCTAACCCAAACCATAACCCCAACGCCAAACAATAACCTTAACCCAAACCATAACCCCAACCCCTAACAATAAACCTAACCTAAACCATAACCCTAACCATAACCCCAACCTTAACCCAAACCATAACCCTAACCCCGAACAATAAACCTAACCTAAACCATAACCCTAACCATAACCCCAACCATAACCAGATTCCCAACCATAACCATAACCCCAACCAAAACCATATTCCCAACCATAGCCATAACTCCAACCATATCCCCAACCATAACCATAACCCTAACCGATAACCCCAACCATAACCCCAACCATAATCTTAACCATAAACCAAACCATAACCCCTTATCCCTTACAATAACCCTAACCCAAACCATAACCCCAACCCCTAACAATAATCCTAACCTAAACCATAACCCCAACCATAACCCAAACCATAACCCCTAACCCCTAACAATAACCCTAACCCAAACCCCTAACAAGAACCCTAACCCAAACCATAACCCCTTATCCCTTACAATAACCCTAACCCAAACCATAACCCCAACCCCTAACAATAACCCTAACCTAAACCATAACCCCAACCATAACATAACCCAAACCATAACCCCTAACCCCTAACAATAACCCTAACCCAAACCCCTAACAAGAACCCTAACCCAAACCATAACCCCTTATCCTTTACAATAACCCTAACCTAAACCATAACCCCTAACCCCTAACAATAACCCTAACCCAAACCCCTAACAAGAACCCTAACCCAACCCATAATCCCATCCATAGCCATAACCCAAACCATAACCATAACCCAAACCATAACCCCCAACCCCTAACAATAACCCTAACCCAAACCATAACCCGAACCCAAACCATAACCCAAACAATAACCCTAACCCAAACCATAACCCTAACCCAAACCATAACCCCAACCATAACCATAACCCAAACCATAACCCCCAAACCATAACCCCCAAACCATAACCTCCAACCCCTAACAATAACCCTAACCCAAACCATAACCCGAACCCAAACCATAACCCAAACCATAACCCAAACCATAACCCAAACCATAACCATAACCCAAACCATAACCCAAACCATAACCCAAACCATAACCCAAACCATAACCCCTAACCCCTAACAATAACCCTAACCCAAACCCCTAACAAGAACCCTAACCCAAACCATAATCCCATCCATACTCTAACCCAAACCATAACCATAACCCTAACAGTAACCATAACCCAAACCATAACCCCTAGCAATAACCCTAACCCAAACCATAACCCCAACCCCTAACAATAACCCTAACCCAAACCATAACCCAAACCATAACCCAAACCATAACCCAAACCATAACCCAAACCATAACCCAAACCATAACCCAAACCATAACCCAAACCATAACCCAAACCATAACCCAAACCATAACCCAAACCATAACCCAAACCATAACCCAAACCATAACCCAAACCATAACCCAAACCATAACCCAAACCATAACCCAAACCAAAACCCAAACCATAACCCAAACCATAACCATAACCCAAACCATAACCCCTAACAATAACCCTAACCCAAACCATAACCCCTAACAATAACCCTAACCCAAACCATAACCCCAACCACAAACAATAACCCTAACCCAACCCATAACCATAACCATAACCCAAAACATAACCCCTAGCAATAACCCTAACCCAAACCATAACCCCAACCCCTAACAATAATCCTAACCCAAACCATAACCCAAACCATAACCCAAACCATAACCCAAACCATAACCCAAACCATAACCCAAACCATAACCCAAACCATAACCCAAACCATAACCCAAACCATAACCCAAACCATAACCCAAACCATAACCCAAACCATAACCCAAACCATAACCATAACCCAAACCATAACCATAACCCAAACCATAACCCAAACCATAACCATAACCCAAACCATAACCCCTAACAATAACCCTAACCCAAACCATAACCCCAACCACAAACAATAACCCTAACCCAACCCATAACCATAACCATAACCCAAAACATAACCCCTAGCAATAACCCTAACCAAAACCATAACCCCAACTCCTAACAATAACGCTAACCCAAACCATAACCCAAACCATAACCCAAACCATAACCCAAACCATAACCCAAACCATAACCCAAACCATAACCCAAACCATAACCCCAACCATAACCCCAACCCCTAACAATAACCCTAACCTAAACCATAACCATAACCCTAACCCAAACCATAACCCCAACCATAACCAGATTCCCAACCATAAACATAACCCGAACCAAAACCATATTCCCAACCATAGCCATAACCCCAACCATAACCCCAACCATAACCCCAACCATAACCCCAACCCTAACCATAACCCTAACCATAACCCTAACCATAACCCCAACCATAACTCCAATCATAACCCAAACCATAACCCCAACCATAACCCCAACCATAACCCCAACCATAACCCAAACCATAACACCAACCCCTAACAATAACCCTAACCCAAACCATAACCCCTAACCCCTAACAATATCCCTAACCCAAACCATAACCCCTAATAATAACCCTAACCCAAACCATAAACCCCAACCCCTAACAATAACCCTAACCTAAACCATAACCCCAACCATTACCATAACCCAAATCATAACCCCTAACCCCTAACAATAACCCTAACCCAAACCATAACCCCAACCCCTAACAATAACCCTAACCCAAAACCTAACCCAAAACCTAACCCAAAACCTAACCCAAAACCTAACCCAAAACCTAACCCAAAACCTAACCCAAAACCTAACCCAAAACCTAACCCAAAACCTAACCCAAAACCTAACCCAAACCATAACCATAACCCCAACCATAACCATAACCCAAACCATAACCCCTAACAATAACCCTAACCCAAACCATAACCCCAACCCCTAACAATAACCCTAACCTAAACCATAACCCCAACCATAACCATAACCCAAACCATAACCATAACCCAAAACATAACCCCTAACTCCTAACAATAACCCTAAACCAAACCATAACCCCAACCCCTAACAAAAACCCTAACCCAAACCATAACCCCAACCATAAACAAAACCCAAACCATAACCCCAACCATAAACAAAACCCAAACCATAACCCCAACCATAAACAAAACCCAAACCATAACCCCAACCATAACCTTAACCATAACCGTAAACCAAACCATAACCCCTTAACCCTAACAATAACCCTAACACAAACTATTACCCCAACCCCTGACAATAACCCTAACCCAAACCATAATCCCATCCATAACAGTAACCCCAACAATAACCATAACCGAAACCATAACCCCTAACCCCTAAAAATAACGCTAACCCAAACCATAACCCCAACCATAACCTTAACCATAACCGTAAACCAAATCATAACCCCTAAACCCTAACAATAATCCTAACAAAAACTATTACCCCAACCCCTAACAAAAACCCTAACCCAAACCATTATCCCATCCATAACCATAACCCCAACAATAACCATAACCCAAACCATAACCCCTAACCACTAAAAATAACGCTAACCCAAACCATAACCCCAACCATAACCTTAACCATAACCGTAAACCAAACCATAACCCCTAAACACTAACAATAACCCTAACACAAACCATAACCCCAACCCCTAACAATAACTCTAACCCAAACCATAACCATAACCCTAACAGTAACCATAACCCAAACCATAACCCCTAACAATAACCCTAACCCAAACCATAACCCCAACCAAAAACAATAACCCTAACCCAACCCATAACCATAACCATAACCCAAAACATAACCCCTAGCAATAACCCTAACCCAAACCATAACCCCAACCCCTAACATTAACCCTAACCCAAACCATAACCCCAACCCCTAACAATAACCCTAACCCGAACCATAACCCCAACCATAACCAAAACCCAAACCATAACCCCTTATCCCTTACAATATTCCTAACCCAAACCATAACCCCAACCCCTAACAATAACCCTAACCTAAACCATAACCCCAACCATAACCAGATTCCCAACCATAAACATAACCCAAACCATAACCATAACCCCAACCATAACCATAACCCAAACCATAACCATAACCCCAACCATAACCATAACCCAAACCATAACCCCTAACAATAACCCTAACCCAAACCATAACCCCAACCCCTAACAATAACCCTAACCTAAACCATAACCCCAACCATAACCATAACCCAAAACATAACCCCTAACTCCCAACATTAACCCTAAACCAAACCATAACTCCAACCCCTAACAATAACCCTAACCCAAACCATAACCCCAACCATAACCAAAACCCAAACCATAACCCCTAATCCCTTAAGATAACCCTAACCCAAACCATAACCCCAACCCCAAACAATAACCCTAACCTAAACCATAACCCCAACCATAACCCAAACCATAACCCCTAACTTCTAACAATAACCCTAACCCAAACCCCTAACAAGAACCCTAACCCTAAACCATAATCCCATCCATAGCCATAACCCCAAACATAACCATAACCCAAACCCTAACCCCAAACCCCTAACAATAACCCTAACCCAAACCATAACCCAAACCATAACCCAAACCATAACCCAAACCATAACCCAAACCATAACCCTAACCCAAACCATAACCCAAACCATAACCCTAACCCACACCATAACCCCAACCATAACCAGATTCCCAACCATAACCAGATTCCCAACCATAACCATAACCCCAACCAAAACCATATTCCCAACCATAGCCATAACCCCAACCATAACCCCAACCATAACCATAACCATAACCCCAACCATAACCCCAACCATAACCTCAACCATAACCCAAACCATAACCCCTAACCCAAAACAATATCCCTAACCCAAACCATAACCCCTTACAATAACCCTAACCCAAACCATAACCCCAACCATAACCATAACCCAAACTATAACCATAACCATAACCCAAACCATAACACCCAACCCCCAACAATAACCCTAACCCAAACCATAATCCCATCCATAACCATAACCCCAACAATAACCATAACCCAAACCATAACCCCTAAATCCTAAAAATAACGCTAACCCAAACCATAACCCCAACCATAACCCCAACCATAACCTTAACCATAACCGTAAACCAAACCATAACGCCTAAACCCTAACAATAACCCTAACACAAACTATTACCCAAACCCCTAACAATAACCCTAACCCAAACCATAATCCCATCCATAACAGTAACCCCAACAATAACCATAACCCAAACCATAACCCCTAACCCCTAAAAATAACGCTAACCCAAACCATAACCCCAACCATTACCTTAACCATAACCGTAAACCAAACCATAACCCCTAAACCCTAACAATAACCCTAACACAAACTATTACCCCAACCCCTAACAATAACCCTAACCCAAACCATTATCCCATCCATAACCATAACCCCAACAATAACCATAACCCAAACCATAACCCCTAACCCCTAAAAATAACACTAACCCAAACCATAACCCCAACCATAACCTTAACAATAACCATAAACCAAACCATAACCCCTAAACCCTAACAATAACCCTAACACAAACTATTACCCCAACGCCTAACAATAACCCTAACCCAAACCATAACCCCAACGCCAAACAATAACCTTAACCCAAACCATAACCCCAACCCCTAACAATAAACCTAACCTAAACCATAACCCTAACCATAACCCTAACCATAACCCCAACCTTAACCCAAACCATAACCCCAACCATAACCTTAACAATAACCATAAACCAAACCATAACCCCTAAACCCTAACAATAACCCTAACACAAACTATTACCCCAACGCCTAACAATAACCCTAACCCAAACCATAACCCCAACGCCAAACAATAACCTTAACCCAAACCATAACCCCAACCCCTAACAATAAACCTAACCTAAACCATAACCCTAACCATAACCCCAACCTTAACCCAAACCATAACCCCAACCCCGAACAATAAACCTAACCTAAACCATAACCCTAACCATAAACCCAACCATAACCATAAACCAAACCATCACCATAACCCAAACCATCACCATAACCCCTAACAATAACCCTAACCCTAACCCAAACCATAACCCCAACCCCTAACAATAACTCTAACCCAAACCATAACCATAACAGTAACCATAACCCAAACCATAACCCCTAACAATAACCCTAACCCAAACCATAACCCCAACCACAAACAATAACCTAACCCAACCCATAACCCCAACCACAAACAATAACCTAACCCAACCCATAACCCCAACCACAAACAATAACCTAACCCAACCCATAACCATAACCCAAAACATAACCCCTAGCGATAACCCTAACCCAAACCATAACCCCAACCCCTAACAATAACCCTAACCTAAACCATAACCCCAACCATAACCATAACCATAACCCAAAACATAACCCCTAACTCCCAACATTAACCCTAAACCAAACCATAACTCCAACCCCTAACAATAACCCTAACCCAAACCATAACCCCAACCATAACCAAAACCCAAACCATAACGCCTAATCCCTTAAGATAACCCTAACCCAAACCATAACCCCAACCCCTAACAATAACCCTAACCTAAACCATAACCCCAACCATAACCCAAACTATAACCCCTAACTTCTAACAATAACCCTAACCCAAACCCCTAACAAGAACCCTAACCCAAACCATAATCCCATCCATAGCCATAACCCCAACCATAACCATAACCCAAACCATAACCCCAAACCCCTAACAATAACCCTAACCCAAACCATAACCCAAACCCAAACCCAAACCCAAACCATAACCCAAACCATAACCCAAACCATAACCCAAACCATAACCCAAACCATAACCCTAACCCAAACCATACCCCAACCATAACCAGATTCCCAACCATAACCATAACCCACACCAAAACCATATTCCCAACCATAGCCATAACCCCAACCATAACCATAACCCCAACCATAACCCCAACCATAACCCCAACCATAACCCCAACCCTAACCCAAACCATAACCCCTAACCCAAAACAATATCCCTAACCCAAACCATAACCCCTTACAATAACCCTAACCCAAACCATAACCCCAACCATAACCATAACCCAAACCATAACCATAACCCAAACCATAACACCCAACCCCCAACAATAACCCAAACCATAATCCCATCCATAACCATAACCCCAACAATAACCATAACCCAAACCATAACCCCTAAATCCTAAAAATAACGCTAACCCAAACCATAACCCCAACCATAACCCCAACCATAACCTTAACCATAACCGTAAACCAAACCATAACGCCTAAACCCTAACAATAACCCTAACACAAACTATTACCCCAACCCCTAACAATAACCCTAACCCAAACCATAACCCAAACCATAACCCAAACCATAACCATAACCCAAACCATAACCCCTAACCCCTAACAATAACCCTAACCCAAACCCCTAACAAGAACCCTAACCCAAACCATAATCCCATCCATAGCCATAACCCCAACCATAACCCAAACCATAACCCCCAACCCCTAACAATAACCCTAGCCCAAACCATAACCCGAACCCAAAACATAACCCAAACAATAACCCTAACCCAAACCATAACCCCAACCATAACCATAACCCAAACCATAACCCCCAACCCCTAACAATAACCCTAACCCAAACCATAACCCGAACCCAAACCATAACCCAAACCATAACCCAAACCATAACCCAAACCATAACCCAAACCATAACCCAAACCATAACCCCTAACCCCTAACAATAACCCTAACCCAAACCATAACCATAACCCCAACCCCTAACAATAACCCTAACCCAAACCATAACCATAACCCCTAACAATAACCCTAACCCAAACCATAACCCCAACCCCTAACAATAACCCTAACCTAAACCATAACCCCAACCATAATCATAACCCAAAACATAACCATAACCCAAAACATAACCCCTAACCCCTAACAATACCTCTTAACCAAACCATAACCCCAACCCCTAACAATAACCCTAACCCAAACCCCTAACAAGAACCCTAACCCAAACCATAACCCCTTATCCCTTACAATAACCCTAACCCAAACCATAACCCCAACCCCTAACAATAACCCTAACCTAAACCATAACCCCAACCATAACATAACCCAAACCATAACCCCTAACCCCTAACAATAACCCTAACCCAAACCCCTAACCCCTAACAATAACCCTAACCCAAACCCCTAACAAGAACCCTAACCCCTAACAATAACCCTAACCCAAACCCCTAACCCCTAACAATAACCCTAACCCAAACCCCTAACAAGAACCCTAACCCAAACCATAACCCCTTATCCCTTACAATAACCCTAACCCAACCCATAATCCCATCCATAGCCATAACCCAAACCATAACCATAACCCAAACCATAACCCCCAACCCCAAACCATAACCCGAACCCAAACCATAACCCAAACAATAACCCTAACCATAACCCTAACCATAACCCCAACCATAACCATAAACCAAACCATCACCATAACCCAAACCATCACCATAACCCCTAACAATAACCCTAACCCAAACCATAACCTCAACCCCTAACAATAACTCTAACCCAAACCATAACCATAACCCTAACAGTAACCATAACCCAAACCATAACCCCTAACAATAACCCTAACCCAAACCATAACCCCAACCACAAACAATAACCCTAACCCAACCCATAACCATAACCATAACCCAAAACATAACCCTTAGCAATGACCCTAACCCAAACCATAACCCCAACCCCTAACAATAACCCTAACCAAAACCATAACCCCAACCCCTAACCCCAACCATAACCCCAACCATAACCCCAACCATAACCCCAACACTTACCCAAACCATAACCCCTAACCCCTAACAATATCCCTAACCCAAACCATAACCCCTAACAATAACCCTAACCCAAACCATAACCCCAACCATAACCATAACCCAAACCATAACCATAACCCAAACCATAACAATAACCCAAACCATAACACCCAACCCCCAACAATAACCCTAACCCAAACCATAATTCCATCCATAACCATAACCCCAACAATAACCATAACCCAAACCATAACCCCTAACACCTAAAAATAACGCTAACCCAAACCATAACCCCAACCCAAACCATAACCCCAACCATAACCTTAACCATAACCGTAAACCAAACCATAACCCCTAAACCCTAACAATAACCCTAACACAAACTATTACCCCAACGCCAAACAATAACCTTAACCCAAACCATAACCCCAACCACTAACAATAAACCTAACCTAAACCATAACCCTAACCCCAACCATAACCATAAACCAAACCATCACCATAACCCAAACCATCACCATAACCCCTAACAATAACCCGAACCCAAACCATAACCCCAACCCCTAACAATAACTCTAACCCAAACCATAACCATAACCCTTACAGTAACCATAACCCAAACCATAACCCCTAGCAATAACCCTAACCCAAACCATAACCCCAACCCCTAACAATAACCCTAACCCAAACCATAACCCAAACCATAACCCAAACCATAACCCAAACCATAACCCAAACCATAACCCAAACCATAACCCAAACCATAACCCAAACCATAACCCAAACCATAACCCAAACCATAACCCAAACCATAACCCAAACCATAACCCAAACCATAACCCAAACCATAACCCAAACCATAACCCAAACCATAACCCAAACCATAACCCAAACCATAACCCCAACCCCTAACAATAACCCTAACCCTAACCCAAACCATAACCATAACCCAAACCATAACCCCTAACAATAACCCTAACCCAAACCATAACCCCAACCACAAACAATAACCCTAACCCAACCCATAACCATAACCATAATCCAAAACATAACCCCTAGCAATAACCCTAACCAAAACCATAACCCCAACCCCTAACAATAACGCTAACCCAAACCATAACCCAAACCATAACCCAAACCATAACCCCAACCCCTAACAATAACCCTAACCTAAACCATAACCATAACCCTAACCCAAACCATAACCCCAACCATAACCAGATTCCCAACCATAAACATAACCCGAACCAAAACCATATTCCCAACCATAGCCATAACCCCAACCATAACCATAAACCAAACCATCACCATAACCCAAACCATCACCATAACCCCTAACAATAACCCTAACCCAAACCATAACCTCAACCCCTAACAATAACTCTAACCCAAACCATAACCATAACCCTAACAGTAACCATAACCCAAACCATAACCCCTAACAATAACCCTAACCCAAACCATAACCCCAACCACAGACAATAACCCTAACCCAACCCATAACCATAACCATAACCCAAAACATAACCCTTAGCAATGACCCTAACCCAAACCATAACCCCAACCCCTAACAATAACCCTAACCCAAACCATAACCCCAACCCCTAACCCCAACCATAACCCCAACCATAACCCCAACCATAACCCCAACACTTACCCAAACCATAACCCCTAACCCCTAACAATATCCCTAACCCAAACCATAACCCCTAACAATAACCCTAACCCAAACCATAACCCCAACCATAACCATAACCCAAACCATAACCATAACCCAAACCATAACAATAACCCAAACCATAACACCCAACCCCCAACAATAACCCTAACCCAAACCATAATTCCATCCATAACCATAACCCCAACAATAACCATAACCCAAACCATAACCCCTAACACCTAAAAATAACGCTAACCCAAACCATAACCCCAACCATAACCTTAACCATAACCGTAAACCAAACCATAACCCCTAAACCCTAACAATAACCCTAACACAAACTATTACCCCAACGCCTAACAATAACCCTAACCCAAACCATAACCCCAACGCCAAACAATAACCTTAACCCAAACCATAACCCCAACCACTAACAATAAACCTAACCTAAACCATAACCCTAACCCCAACCATAACCATAAACCAAACCATCACCATAACCCAAACCATCACCATAACCCCTAACAATAACCCGAACCCAAACCATAACCCCAACCCCTAACAATAACTCTAACCCAAACCATAACCATAACCCTTACAGTAACCATAACCCAAACCATAACCCCTAGCAATAACCCTAACCCAAACCATAACCCCAACCCCTAACAATAACCCTAACCCAAACCATAACCCAAACCATAACCCAAACCATAACCCAAACCATAACCCAAACCATAACCCAAACCATAACCCAAACCATAACCCAAACCATAACCCAAACCATAACCCAAACCATAACCCAAACCATAACCCAAACCATAACCCAAACCATAACCCAAACCATAACCCAAACCATAACCCAAACCATAACCCAAACCATAACCCAAACCATAACCCAAACCATAACCCAAACCATAACCCAAACCATAACCCAAACCATAACCCAAACCATAACCCAAACCATAACCCAAACCATAACCCAAACCATAACCCAAACCATAACCCAAACCATAACCCAAACCATAACCCAAACCATAACCCCAACCCCTAACAATAACCCTAACCCTAACCCAAACCATAACCATAACCCAAACCATAACCCCTAACAATAACCCTAACCCAAACCATAACCCCAACCACAAACAATAACCCTAACCCAACCCATAACCATAACCATAACCATAACCCAAAACATAACCCCTAGCAATAACCCTAACCAAAACCATAACCCCAACCCCTAACAATAACGCTAACCCAAACCATAACCCAAACCATAACCCAAACCATAACCCCAACCCCTAACAATAACCCTAACCTAAACCATAACCATAACCCTAACCCAAACCATAACCCCAACCATAACCAGATTCCCAACCATAAACATAACCCGAACCAAAACCATATTCCCAACCATAGCCATAACCCCAACCATAACCCCAACCCTAACCATAACCCTAACCATAACCCCAACCATAACTCCAATCATAACCCAAACCATAACCCCAACCATAACCCCAACCATAACCCCAACCATAACCCCAACCATAACCCAAACCATAACCCAAACCATAACCCCAACCCCTAACAATAACCCTAACCCAAACCATAACCCCTAACCCCTAACAATATCCCTAACCCAAACCATAACCCCTAATAATAACCCTAACCCAAACCATAAACCCCAACCCCTAACAATAACCCTAACCTAAACCATAACCCCAACCATTACCATAACCCAAATCATAACCCCTAACCCCTAACAATAACCCTAACCCAAACCATAACCCCAACCCCTAACAATAACCCTAACCCAAAACCTAACCCAAAACCTAACCCAAAACCTAACCCAAAACCTAACCCAAAACCTAACCCAAAACCTAACCCAAAACCTAACCCAAAACCTAACCCAAAACCTAACCCAAAACCTAACCCAAAACCTAACCCAAAACCTAACCCAAAACCTAACCCAAAACCTAACCCAAACCATAACCATAACCCCAACCATAACCATAACCCAAACCATAACCCCTAACAATAACCCTAACCCAAACCATAACCCCAACCTCTAACAATAACCCTAACCTAAACCATAACCCCAACCATAACCATAACCCAAACCATAACCATAACCCAAAACATAACCCCTAGCAATAACCCTAACCCAAACCATAACCCCAACCCCTAACAATAACCCTAACCCAAACCATAACCCCAACCCCTAACAATAACCCTAACCCGAACCATAACCCCAACCATAACCAAAACCCAAACCATAACCCCATTATCCCTTACAATATTCCTAACCCAAACCACAACCCCAACCCCTAACAATAACCCTAACCTAAACCATAACCCCAACCATAACCAGATTCCCGACCATAAACATAACCCCAACCAAAACCATATTCCCAACCATAGCCATAACCCCAACCATAACCCCAACCCTAACCATAACCCTAACCATAACCCCAACCATAACTCCAACCATAACCCCAACCATAACCCCAACCATAACCCCAACCATAACCCCAACCATAACCCCAACCATAACCCCAACCATAACCCAAACCATAACCCCAACCCCTAACAATAACCCTAACCCAAACCATAACCCCTAACCCATAACAATATCCCTAACCCAAACCATAACCCCTTACAATAACCCTAACCCAAACCATAACCCCAACCATAACCATAACCCAAACCATAACCATAACCCAAACCATAACACCCAACCCCCAACAATAACCCTAACCCAAACCATAATCCCATCCATAACCATAACCCCAACAATAACCATAACCCAAACCATAACCCCTAAATCCTAAAAATAACGCTAACCCAAACCATAACCCCAACCATAACCCCAACCATAACCTTAACCATAACCGTAAACCAAACCATAACGCCTAAACCCTAACAATAACCCTAACACAAACTATTACCCCAACCCCTAACAATAACCCTAACCCAAACCATAATCCCATCCATAACAGTAACCCCAACAATAACCATAACCCAAACCATAACCCCTAACCCCTAAAAATAACGCTAACCCAAACCATAACCCCAACCATAACCTTAACAATAACCGTAAACCAAACCATAACCCCTAAACCCTAACAATAACCCTAACACAAACTATTACCCCAACCCCTAACAATAACCCTCACCCAAACCATTATCCCATCCATAACCATAACCCCAACAATAACCATAACCCAAACCATAACCCCTAACCCCTAAAAATAACACTAACCCAAACCATAACCCCAACCATAACCTTAACAATAACCATAAACCAAACCATAACCCCTAAACCCTAACAATAACCCTAACACAAACTATTACCCCAACGCCTAACAATAACCCTAACCCAAACCATAACCCCAACGCCAAACAATAACCTTAACCCAAACCATTACCCCAACCCCTAACAATAAACCCAACCTAAACCATAACCCTAACCATAACCCCAACCTTAACCCAAACCATAACCCCAACCATAACCTTAACAATAACCATAAACCAAACCATAACCCCTAAACCCTAACAATAACCCTAACACAAACTATTACCCCAACGCCTAACAATAACCCTAACCCAAACCATAACCCCAACGCCAAACAATAACCTTAACCCAAACCATAACCCCAACCCCTAACAATAAACCTAACCTAAACCATAACCCTAACCATAACCCCAACCTTAACCCAAACCATAACCCCAACCCCGAACAATAAACCTAACCTAAACCATAACCCTAACCATAACCCCAACCATAACCAGATTCCCAACCATAACCATAACCCCAACCAAAACCATATTCCCAACCATAGCCATAACTCCAACCATATCCCCAACCATAACCATAACCCTAACCGATAACCCCAACCATAACCCCAACCATAATCTTAACCATAAACCAAACCATAACCCCTTATCCCTTACAATAACCCTAACCCAAACCATAACCCCAACCCCTAACAATAACCCTAACCTAAACCATAACCCCAACCATAACCCAAACCATAACCCCTAACCCCTAACAATAACCCTAACCCAAACCCCTAACAAGAACCCTAACCCAAACCATAACCCCTTATCCCTTACAATAACCCTAACCCAAACCATAACCCCAACCCCTAACAATAACCCTAACCTAAACCATAACCCCAACCATAACATAACCCAAACCATAACCCCTAACCCCTAACAATAACCCTAACCCAAACCCCTAACAAGAACCCTAACCCAAACCATAACCCCTTATCCCTTACAATAACCCTAACCCAAACCATAACCCCTAACCCCTAACAATAACCCTAACCCAAACCCCTAACAAGAACCCTAACCCAACCCATAATCCCATCCATAGCCATAACCCAAACCATAACCATAACCCAAACCATAACCCCCAACCCCTAACAATAACCCTAACCCAAACCATAACCCGAACCCAAACCATAACCCAAACAATAACCCTAACCCAAACCATAACCCTAACCCAAACCATAACCCCAACCATAACCATAACCCAAACCATAACCCCCAAACCATAACCCCCAAACCATAACCTCCAACCCCTAACAATAACCCTAACCCAAACCATAACCCGAACCCAAACCATAACCCAAACCATAACCCAAACCATAACCCAAACCATAACCCAAACCATAACCCAAACCATAACCCAAACCATAACCCAAACCATAACCCCTAACCCCTAACAATAACCCTAACCCAAACCCCTAACAAGAACCCTAACCCAAACCATAATCCCATCCATAGCCATAACCCCAACCATAACCCAAACCATAACCCCCAACCCCTAACAATAACCCTAACCCAAACCATAACCCGAACCCAAACCATAACCCAAACAATAACCCTAACCCAAACCATAACCCCAACCATAACCATAACCCAAACCATAACCCCCAACCCCTAACAATAACCCTAACCCAAACCATAACCCTAACCCAAACCATAACCATAACCCCAACCCCTAACAATAACCCTAACCCAAACCATAACCATAACCCCTAACAATAACCCTAACCCAAACCATAACCCCAACCCCTAACAAAACCCTAACCTAAACCATCACCCCAACCATAATCATAACCCAAAACATAACCCCTAACCCCTAACAATACCCCTTAACCAAACCATAACCCCAACCCCTAACAATAACCCTAACCCAAACCCCTAACAAGAACCCTAACCCAAACCATAACCCCTTATCCCTTACAATAACCCTAACCCAAACCATAACCCCAACCCCTAACAATAACCCTAACCTAAACAATAACCCCAACCATAACATAACCCAAACCATAACCCCTAACCCCTAACAATAACCCTAACCCAAACCCCTAACAAGAACCCTAACCCAAACCATAACCCCTTATCCCTTACAATAACCATAACCCAAACCATAACCCCTAACCCCTAACAATAACCCTAACCCAAACCCCTAACAAGAACCCTAACCCAACCCATAATCCCATCCATAGCCATAACCCAAACCATAACCATAACCCAAACCATAACCCCCAACCCCTAACAATAACCCTAACCCAAACCATAACCCGAACCCAAACCATAACCCAAACAATAACCCTAACCATAACCCTAACCATAACCCCAACCATAACCATAAACCAAACCATCACCATAACCCAAACCATCACCATAACCCCTAACAATAACCCTAACCCAAACCATAACCTCAACCCCTAACAATAACTCTAACCCAAACCATAACCATAACCCAAACCATAACCCCTAACAATAACCCTAACACAAACCATAACCCCAACCACAAACAATAACCCTAACCCAACCCATAACCATAACCCAAAACATAACCCTTAGCAATGACCCTAACCCAAACCATAACCCCAACCCCTAACAATAACCCTAACCCAAACCATAACCCCAACCCCTAACCCCAACCATAACCCCAACCATAACCCCAACCATAACCCCAACCATAACCCCAACACTTACCCAAACCATAACCCCTAACCCCTAACAATATCCCTAACCCAAACCATAACCCCTAACAATAACCCTAACCCAAACCATAACCCCAACCATAACCATAACCCAAACCATAACCATAACCCAAACCATAACCATAACCCAAACCATAACACCCAACCCCCAACAATAACCCTAACCCAAACCATAATTCCATCCATAACCATAACCCCAACCATAACCCCTAACACCTAAAAATAACGCTAACCCAAACCATAACCCCAACCATAACCTTAACCATAACCGTAAACCAAACCATAACCCCTAAACCCTAACAATAACCCTAACACAAACTATTACCCCAACGCCTAACAATAACCCTAACCCAAACCATAACCCCAACGCCAAACAATAACCTTAACCCAAACCATAACCCCAACCACTAACAATAAACCTAACCTCAACCATAACCCTAACCCCAACCATAACCATAAACCAAACCATCACCATAACCCAAACCATCACCATAACCCTTAACAATAACCCGAACCCAAACCATAACCCCAACCCCTAACAATAACTCTAACCCAAACCATAACCATAACCCTAACAGTAACCATAACCCAAACCATAACCCCTAGCAATAACCCTAACCCAAACCATAACCCCAACCCCTAACAATAACCCTAACCCAAACCATAACCCAAACCATAACCCAAACCATAACCCAAACCATAACCCAAACCATAACCCAAACCATAACCCAAACCATAACCCAAACCATAACCCAAACCATAACCCAAACCATAACCCAAACCATAACCCAAACCATAACCCAAACCATAACCCAAACCATAACCCAAACCATAACCCAAACCATAACCCAAACCATAACCCAAACCAAAACCCAAACCATAACCCAAACCATAACCATAACCCAAACCATAACCCCTAACAATAACCCTAACCCAAACCATAACCCCTAACAATAACCCTAACCCAAACCATAACCCCAACCACAAACAATAACCCTAACCCAACCCATAACCATAACCCAAAACATAACCCCTAGCAATAACCCTAACCCAAACCATAACCCCAACCCCTAACAATAACCCTAACCCAAACCATAACCCAAACCATAACCCAAACCATAACCCAAACCATAACCCAAACCATAACCCAAACCATAACCCAAACCATAACCCAAACCATAACCCAAACCATAACCCAAACCATAACCCAAACCATAACCCAAACCATAACCCAAACCATAACCCAAACCATAACCCAAACCATAACCCAAACCATAACCCAAACCATAACCCAAACCATAACCCAAACCATAACCCAAACCATAACCCAAACCATAACCCAAACCATAACCATAACCCAAACCATAACCCCTAACAATAACCCTAACCCAAACCATAACCCCAACCACAAACAATAACCCTAACCCAACCCATAACCATAACCATAACCCAAAACATAACCCCTAGCAATAACCCTAACCAAAACCATAACCCCAACTCCTAACAATAACGCTAACCCAAACCATAACCCAAACCATAACCCAAACCATAACCCAAACCATAACCCAAACCATAACCCAAACCATAACCCAAACCATAACCCAAACCATAACCCCAACCCCTAACAATAACCCTAACCTAAACCATAACCATAACCCTAACCCAAACCATAACCCCAACCATAACCAGATTCCCAACCATAAACATAACCCGAACCAAAACCATATTCCCAACCATAGCCATAACCCCAACCATAACCCCAACCATAACCCCAACCCTAACCATAACCCTAACCATAACCCTAACCATAACCCCAACCATAACTCCAATCATAACCCAAACCATAACCCCAACCATAACCCCAACCATAACCCAAACCATAACACCAACCCCTAACAATAACCCTAACCCAAACCATAACCCCTAACCCCTAACAATATCCCTAACCCAAACCATAACCCCTAATAATAACCCTAACCCAAACCATAAACCCCAACCCCTAACAATAACCCTAACCTAAACCATAACCCCAACCATTACCATAACCCAAATCATAACCCCTAACCCCTAACAATAACCCTAACCCAAACCATAACCCCAACCCCTAACAATAACCCTAACCCAAAACCTAACCCAAAACCTAACCCAAAACCTAACCCAAAACCTAACCCAAAACCTAACCCAAAACCTAACCCAAAACCTAACCCAAAACCTAACCCAAAACCTAACCCAAAACCTAACCCAAAACCTAACCCAAAACCTAACCCAAACCATAACCATAACCCAAACCATAACCCCTAACAATAACCCTAACCCAAACCATAACCCCAACCCCTAACAATAACCCTAACCTAAACCATAACCCCAACCATAACCATAACCCAAACCATAA
This sequence comes from Stigmatopora nigra, assembly GCF_051989575.1. NCBI lineage: Eukaryota > Metazoa > Chordata > Actinopteri > Syngnathiformes > Syngnathidae > Stigmatopora > Stigmatopora nigra. The sequence goes on from NW_027551603.1 coordinate 4,056,432, forward strand.
CCATAACCCAAAACATAACCCCTAACTCCTAACAATAACCCTAAACCAAACCATAACCCCAACCCCTAACAATAACCCTAACCCAAACCATAACCCCAACCATAAACAAAACCCAAACCATAACCCCAACCATAAACAAAACCCAAACCATAACCCCAACCATAAACAAAACCCAAACCATAACCCCAACCATAACCTTAACCATAACCGTAAACCAAACCATAACCCCTTAACCCTAACAATAACCCTAACACAAACTATTACCCCAACCCCTGACAATAACCCTAACCCAAACCATAATCCCATCCATAACAGTAACCCCAACAATAACCATAACCGAAACCATAACCCCTAACCCCTAAAAATAACGCTAACCCAAACCATAACCCCAACCATAACCTTAACCATAACCGTAAACCAAATCATAACCCCTAAACCCTAACAATAATCCTAACAAAAACTATTACCCCAACCCCTAACAAAAACCCTAACCCAAACCATTATCCCATCCATAACCATAACCCCAACAATAACCATAACCCAAACCATAACCCCTAACCACTAAAAATAACGCTAACCCAAACCATAACCCCAACCATAACCTTAACCATAACCGTAAACCAAACCATAACCCCTAAACACTAACAATAACCCTAACACAAACCATAACCCCAACCCCTAACAATAACTCTAACCCAAACCATAACCATAACCCTAACAGTAACCATAACCCAAACCATAACCCCTAACAATAACCCTAACCCAAACCATAACCCCAACCAAAAACAATAACCCTAACCCAACCCATAACCATAACCATAACCCAAAACATAACCCCTAGCAATAACCCTAACCCAAACCATAACCCCAACCCCTAACATTAACCCTAACCCAAACCATAACCCCAACCCCTAACAATAACCCTAACCCGAACCATAACCCCAACCATAACCAAAACCCAAACCATAACCCCTTATCCCTTACAATATTCCTAACCCAAACCATAACCCCAACCCCTAACAATAACCCTAACCTAAACCATAACCCCAACCATAACCAGATTCCCAACCATAAACATAACCCAAACCATAACCATAACCCCAACCATAACCATAACCCAAACCATAACCATAACCCCAACCATAACCATAACCCAAACCATAACCCCTAACAATAACCCTAACCCAAACCATAACCCCAACCCCTAACAATAACCCTAACCTAAACCATAACCCCAACCATAACCATAACCCAAAACATAACCCCTAACTCCCAACATTAACCCTAAACCAAACCATAACTCCAACCCCTAACAATAACCCTAACCCAAACCATAACCCCAACCATAACCAAAACCCAAACCATAACCCCTAATCCCTTAAGATAACCCTAACCCAAACCATAACCCCAACCCCAAACAATAACCCTAACCTAAACCATAACCCCAACCATAACCCAAACCATAACCCCTAACTTCTAACAATAACCCTAACCCAAACCCCTAACAAGAACCCTAACCCTAAACCATAATCCCATCCATAGCCATAACCCCAACCATAACCATAACCCAAACCCTAACCCCAAACCCCTAACAATAACCCTAACCCAAACCATAACCCAAACCATAACCCAAACCATAACCCAAACCATAACCCAAACCATAACCCTAACCCAAACCATAACCCAAACCATAACCCTAACCCACTCCATAACCCCAACCATAACCAGATTCCCAACCATAACCAGATTCCCAACCATAACCATAACCCCAACCAAAACCATATTCCCAACCATAGCCATAACCCCAACCATAACCCCAACCATAACCATAACCATAACCCCAACCATAACCCCAACCATAACCTCAACCATAACCCAAACCATAACCCCTAACCCAAAACAATATCCCTAACCCAAACCATAACCCCTTACAATAACCCTAACCCAAACCATAACCCCAACCATAACCATAACCCAAACTATAACCATAACCATAACCCAAACCATAACACCCAACCCCCAACAATAACCCTAACCCAAACCATAATCCCATCCATAACCATAACCCCAACAATAACCATAACCCAAACCATAACCCCTAAATCCTAAAAATAACGCTAACCCAAACCATAACCCCAACCATAACCCCAACCATAACCTTAACCATAACCGTAAACCAAACCATAACGCCTAAACCCTAACAATAACCCTAACACAAACTATTACCCAAACCCCTAACAATAACCCTAACCCAAACCATAATCCCATCCATAACAGTAACCCCAACAATAACCATAACCCAAACCATAACCCCTAACCCCTAAAAATAACGCTAACCCAAACCATAACCCCAACCATTACCTTAACCATAACCGTAAACCAAACCATAACCCCTAAACCCTAACAATAACCCTAACACAAACTATTACCCCAACCCCTAACAATAACCCTAACCCAAACCATTATCCCATCCATAACCATAACCCCAACAATAACCATAACCCAAACCATAACCCCTAACCCCTAAAAATAACACTAACCCAAACCATAACCCCAACCATAACCTTAACAATAACCATAAACCAAACCATAACCCCTAAACCCTAACAATAACCCTAACACAAACTATTACCCCAACGCCTAACAATAACCCTAACCCAAACCATAACCCCAACGCCAAACAATAACCTTAACCCAAACCATAACCCCAACCCCTAACAATAAACCCAACCTAAACCATAACCCTAACCATAACCCCAACCTTAACCCAAACCATAACCCCAACCATAACCTTAACAATAACCATAAACCAAACCATAACCCCTAAACCCTAACAATAACCCTAACACAAACTATTACCCCAACGCCTAACAATAACCCTAACCCAAACCATAACCCCAACGCCAAACAATAACCTTAACCCAAACCATAACCCCAACCCCTAACAATAAACCTAACCTAAACCATAACCCTAACCATAACCCCAACCTTAACCCAAACCATAACCCCAACCCCGAACAATAAACCTAACCTAAACCATAACCCTAACCATAACCCCAACCATAACCAGATTCCCAACCATAACCATAACCCCAACCAAAACCATATTCCCAACCATAGCCATAACTCCAACCATATCCCCAACCATAACCATAACCCTAACCGATAACCCCAACCATAACCCCAACCATAATCTTAACCATAAACCAAACCATAACCCCTTATCACTTACAATAACCCTAACCCAAACCATAACCCCAACCCCTAACAATAACCCTAACCTAAACCATAACCCCAACCATAACCCAAACCATAACCCCTAACCCCTAACAATAACCCTAACCCAAACCCCTAACAAGAACCCTAACCCAAACCATAACCCCTTATCCCTTACAATAACCCTAACCCAAACCATAACCCCAACCCCTAACAATAACCCTAACCTAAACCATAACCCCAACCATAACATAACCCAAACCATAACCCCTAACCCCTAACAATAACCCTAACCCAAACCCCTAACAAGAACCCTAACCCAAACCATAACCCCTTATCCCTTACAATAACCCTAACCCAAACCATAACCCCTAACCCCTAACAATAACCCTAACCCAAACCCCTAACAAGAACCCTAACCCAACCCATAATCCCATCCATAGCCATAACCCAAACCATAACCATAACCCAAACCATAACCCCCAACCCCTAACAATAACCCTAACCCAAACCATAACCCGAACCCAAACCATAACCCAAACAATAACCCTAACCCAAACCATAACCCTAACCCAAACCATAACCCCAACCATAACCATAACCCAAACCATAACCCCCAAACCATAACCCCCAAACCATAACCTCCAACCCCTAACAATAACCCTAACCCAAACCATAACCCGAACCCAAACCATAACCCAAACCATAACCCAAACCATAACCCAAACCATAACCCAAACCATAACCCAAACCATAACCCAAACCATAACCCAAACCATAACCCCTAACCCCTAACAATAACCCTAACCCAAACCCCTAACAAGAACCCTAACCCAAACCATAATCCCATCCATAGCCATAACCCCAACCATAACCCAAACCATAACCCCCAACCCCTAACAATAACCCTAACCCAAACCATAACCCGAACCCAAACCATAACCCAAACAATAACCCTAACCCAAACCATAACCCCAACCATAACCATAACCCAAACCATAACCCCCAACCCCTAACAATAACCCTAACCCAAACCATAACCCTAACCCAAACCATAACCATAACCCCAACCCCTAACAATAACCCTAACCCAAACCATAACCATAACCCCTAACAATAACCCTAACCCAAACCATAACCCCAACCCCTAACAAAACCCTAACCTAAACCATCACCCCAACCATAATCATAACCCAAAACATAACCCCTAACCCCTAACAATACCCCTTAACCAAACCATAACCCCAACCCCTAACAATAACCCTAACCCAAACCCCTAACAAGAACCCTAACCCAAACCATAACCCCTTATCCCTTACAATAACCCTAACCCAAACCATAACCCCAACCCCTAACAATAACCCTAACCTAAACAATAACCCCAACCATAACATAACCCAAACCATAACCCCTAACCCCTAACAATAACCCTAACCCAAACCCCTAACAAGAACCCTAACCCAAACCATAACCCCTTATCCCTTACAATAACCATAACCCAAACCATAACCCCTAACCCCTAACAATAACCCTAACCCAAACCCCTAACAAGAACCCTAACCCAACCCATAATCCCATCCATAGCCATAACCCAAACCATAACCATAACCCAAACCATAACCCCCAACCCCTAACAATAACCCTAACCCAAACCATAACCCGAACCCAAACCATAACCCAAACAATAACCCTAACCATAACCCTAACCATAACCCCAACCATAACCATAAACCAAACCATCACCATAACCCAAACCATCACCATAACCCCTAACAATAACCCTAACCCAAACCATAACCTCAACCCCTAACAATAACTCTAACCCAAACCATAACCATAACCCAAACCATAACCCCTAACAATAACCCTAACACAAACCATAACCCCAACCACAAACAATAACCCTAACCCAACCCATAACCATAACCCAAAACATAACCCTTAGCAATGACCCTAACCCAAACCATAACCCCAACCCCTAACAATAACCCTAACCCAAACCATAACCCCAACCCCTAACCCCAACCATAACCCCAACCATAACCCCAACCATAACCCCAACCATAACCCCGACACTTACCCAAACCATAACCCCTAACCCCTAACAATATCCCTAACCCAAACCATAACCCCTAACAATAACCCTAACCCAAACCATAACCCCAACCATAACCATAACCCAAACCATAACCATAACCCAAACCATAACCATAACCCAAACCATAACACCCAACCCCCAACAATAACCCTAACCCAAACCATAATTCCATCCATAACCATAACCCCAACCATAACCCCTAACACCTAAAAATAACGCTAACCCAAACCATAACCCCAACCATAACCTTAACCATAACCGTAAACCAAACCATAACCCCTAAACCCTAACAATAACCCTAACACAAACTATTACCCCAACGCCTAACAATAACCCTAACCCAAACCATAACCCCAACGCCAAACAATAACCTTAACCCAAACCATAACCCCAACCACTAACAATAAACCTAACCTCAACCATAACCCTAACCCCAACCATAACCATAAACCAAACCATCACCATAACCCAAACCATCACCATAACCCCTAACAATAACCCGAACCCAAACCATAACCCCAACCCCTAACAATAACTCTAACCCAAACCATAACCATAACCCTAACAGTAACCATAACCCAAACCATAACCCCTAGCAATAACCCTAACCCAAACCATAACCCCAACCCCTAACAATAACCCTAACCCAAACCATAACCCAAACCATAACCCAAACCATAACCCAAACCATAACCCAAACCATAACCCAAACCATAACCCAAACCATAACCCAAACCATAACCCAAACCATAACCCAAACCATAACCCAAACCATAACCCAAACCATAACCCAAACCATAACCCAAACCATAACCCAAACCATAACCCAAACCATAACCCAAACCAAAACCCAAACCATAACCCAAACCATAACCATAACCCAAACCATAACCCCTAACAATAACCCTAACCCAAACCATAACCCCTAACAATAACCCTAACCCAAACCATAACCCCAACCACAAACAATAACCCTAACCCAACCCATAACCATAACCCAAAACATAACCCCTAGCAATAACCCTAACCCAAACCATAACCCCAACCCCTAACAATAACCCTAACCCAAACCATAACCCAAACCATAACCCAAACCATAACCCAAACCATAACCCAAACCATAACCCAAACCATAACCCAAACCATAACCCAAACCATAACCCAAACCATAACCCAAACCATAACCCAAACCATAACCCAAACCATAACCCAAACCATAACCCAAACCATAACCCAAACCATAACCCAAACCATAACCCAAACCATAACCCAAACCATAACCATAACCCAAACCATAACCCAAACCATAACCATAACCCAAACCATAACCCCTAACAATAACCCTAACCCAAACCATAACCCCAACCACAAACAATAACCCTAACCCAACCCATAACCATAACCATAACCCAAAACATAACCCCTAGCAATAACCCTAACCAAAACCATAACCCCAACTCCTAACAATAACGCTAACCCAAACCATAACCCAAACCATAACCCAAACCATAACCCAAACCATAACCCAAACCATAACCCAAACCATAACCCAAACCATAACCCAAACCATAACCCCAACCCCTAACAATAACCCTAACCTAAACCATAACCATAACCCTAACCCAAACCATAACCCCAACCATAACCAGATTCCCAACCATAAACATAACCCGAACCAAAACCATATTCCCAACCATAGCCATAACCCCAACCATAACCCCAACCATAACCCCAACCCTAACCATAACCCTAACCATAACCCTAACCATAACCCCAACCATAACTCCAATCATAACCCAAACCATAACCCCAACCATAACCCCAACCATAACCCAAACCATAACACCAACCCCTAACAATAACCCTAACCCAAACCATAACCCCTAACCCCTAACAATATCCCTAACCCAAACCATAACCCCTAATAATAACCCTAACCCAAACCATAAACCCCAACCCCTAACAATAACCCTAACCTAAACCATAACCCCAACCATTACCATAACCCAAATCATAACCCCTAACCCCTAACAATAACCCTAACCCAAACCATAACCCCAACCCCTAACAATAACCCTAACCCAAAACCTAACCCAAAACCTAACCCAAAACCTAACCCAAAACCTAACCCAAAACCTAACCCAAAACCTAACCCAAAACCTAACCCAAAACCTAACCCAAAACCTAACCCAAAACCTAACCCAAAACCTAACCCAAACCATAACCATAACCCCAACCATAACCATAACCCAAACCATAACCCCTAACAATAACCCTAACCCAAACCATAACCCCAACCCCTAACAATAACCCTAACCTAAACCATAACCCCAACCATAACCATAACCCAAACCATAACCATAACCCAAAACATAACCCCTAACTCCTAACAATAACCCTAAACCAAACCATAACCCCAACCCCTAACAATAACCCTAACCCAAACCATAACCCCAACCATAAACAAAACCCAAACCATAACCCCAACCATAAACAAAACCCAAACCATAACCCCAACCATAAACAAAACCCAAACCATAACCCCAACCATAACCTTAACCATAACCGTAAACCAAACCATAACCCCTTAACCCTAACAATAACCCTAACACAAACTATTACCCCAACCCCTGACAATAACCCTAACCCAAACCATAATCCCATCCATAACAGTAACCCCAACAATAACCATAACCGAAACCATAACCCCTAACCCCTAAAAATAACGCTAACCCAAACCATAACCCCAACCATAACCTTAACCATAACCGTAAACCAAATCATAACCCCTAAACCCTAACAATAATCCTAACAAAAACTATTACCCCAACCCCTAACAAAAACCCTAACCCAAACCATTATCCCATCCATAACCATAACCCCAACAATAACCATAACCCAAACCATAACCCCTAACCACTAAAAATAACGCTAACCCAAACCATAACCCCAACCATAACCTTAACCATAACCGTAAACCAAACCATAACCCCTAAACACTAACAATAACCCTAACACAAACCATAACCCCAACCCCTAACAATAACTCTAACCCAAACCATAACCATAACCCTAACAGTAACCATAACCCAAACCATAACCCCTAACAATAACCCTAACCCAAACCATAACCCCAACCAAAAACAATAACCCTAACCCAACCCATAACCATAACCATAACCCAAAACATAACCCCTAGCAATAACCCTAACCCAAACCATAACCCCAACCCCTAACATTAACCCTAACCCAAACCATAACCCCAACCCCTAACAATAACCCTAACCCGAACCATAACCCCAACCATAACCAAAACCCAAACCATAACCCCTTATCCCTTACAATATTCCTAACCCAAACCATAACCCCAACCCCTAACAATAACCCTAACCTAAACCATAACCCCAACCATAACCAGATTCCCAACCATAAACATAACCCAAACCATAACCATAACCCCAACCATAACCATAACCCAAACCATAACCATAACCCCAACCATAACCATAACCCAAACCATAACCCCTAACAATAACCCTAACCCAAACCATAACCCCAACCCCTAACAATAACCCTAACCTAAACCATAACCCCAACCATAACCATAACCCAAAACATAACCCCTAACTCCCAACATTAACCCTAAACCAAACCATAACTCCAACCCCTAACAATAACCCTAACCCAAACCATAACCCCAACCATAACCAAAACCCAAACCATAACCCCTAATCCCTTAAGATAACCCTAACCCAAACCATAACCCCAACCCCAAACAATAACCCTAACCTAAACCATAACCCCAACCATAACCCAAACCATAACCCCTAACTTCTAACAATAACCCTAACCCAAACCCCTAACAAGAACCCTAACCCTAAACCATAATCCCATCCATAGCCATAACCCCAACCATAACCATAACCCAAACCCTAACCCCAAACCCCTAACAATAACCCTAACCCAAACCATAACCCAAACCATAACCCAAACCATAACCCAAACCATAACCCTAACCCAAACCATAACCCAAACCATAACCCTAACCCACTCCATAACCCCAACCATAACCAGATTCCCAACCATAACCAGATTCCCAACCATAACCATAACCCCAACCAAAACCATATTCCCAACCATAGCCATAACCCCAACCATAACCCCAACCATAACCATAACCATAACCCCAACCATAACCCCAACCATAACCTCAACCATAACCCAAACCATAACCCCTAACCCAAAACAATATCCCTAACCCAAACCATAACCCCTTACAATAACCCTAACCCAAACCATAACCCCAACCATAACCATAACCCAAACTATAACCATAACCATAACCCAAACCATAACACCCAACCCCCAACAATAACCCTAACCCAAACCATAATCCCATCCATAACCATAACCCCAACAATAACCATAACCCAAACCATAACCCCTAAATCCTAAAAATAACGCTAACCCAAACCATAACCCCAACCATAACCCCAACCATAACCTTAACCATAACCGTAAACCAAACCATAACGCCTAAACCCTAACAATAACCCTAACACAAACTATTACCCAAACCCCTAACAATAACCCTAACCCAAACCATAATCCCATCCATAACAGTAACCCCAACAATAACCATAACCCAAACCATAACCCCTAACCCCTAAAAATAACGCTAACCCAAACCATAACCCCAACCATTACCTTAACCATAACCGTAAACCAAACCATAACCCCTAAACCCTAACAATAACCCTAACACAAACTATTACCCCAACCCCTAACAATAACCCTAACCCAAACCATTATCCCATCCATAACCATAACCCCAACAATAACCATAACCCAAACCATAACCCCTAACCCCTAAAAATAACACTAACCCAAACCATAACCCCAACCATAACCTTAACAATAACCATAAACCAAACCATAACCCCTAAACCCTAACAATAACCCTAACACAAACTATTACCCCAACGCCTAACAATAACCCTAACCCAAACCATAACCCCAACGCCAAACAATAACCTTAACCCAAACCATAACCCCAACCCCTAACAATAAACCTAACCTAAACCATAACCCTAACCATAACCCTAACCATAACCCCAACCTTAACCCAAACCATAACCCCAACCATAACCTTAACAATAACCATAAACCAAACCATAACCCCTAAACCCTAACAATAACCGTAACACAAACTATTACCCCAACGCCTAACAATAACCCTAACCCAAACCATAACCCCAACGCCAAACAATAACCTTAACCCAAACCATAACCCCAACCCCTAACAATAAACCTAACCTAAACCATAACCCTAACCATAACCCCAACCTTAACCCAAACCATAACCCCAACCCCGAACAATAAACCTAACCTAAACCATAACCCTAACCATAAACCCAACCATAACCATAAACCAAACCATCACCATAACCCAAACCATCACCATAACCCCTAACAATAACCCTAACCCTAACCCAAACCATAACCCCAACCCCTAACAATAACTCTAACCCAAACCATAACCATAACAGTAACCATAACCCAAACCATAACCCCTAACAATAACCCTAACCCAAACCATAACCCCAACCACAAACAATAACCTAACCCAACCCATAACCCCAACCACAAACAATAACCTAACCCAACCCATAACCATAACCCAAAACATAACCCCTAGCAATAACCCTAACCCAAACCATAACCCCAACCCCTAACAATAACCCTAACCTAAACCATAACCCCAACCATAACCATAACCATAACCCAAAACATAACCCCTAACTCCCAACATTAACCCTAAACCAAACCATAACTCCAACCCCTAACAATAACCCTAACCCAAACCATAACCCCAACCATAACCAAAACCCAAACCATAACGCCTAATCCCTTAAGATAACCCTAACCCAAACCATAACCCCAACCCCTAACAATAACCCTAACCTAAACCATAACCCCAACCATAACCCAAACTATAACCCCTAACTTCTAACAATAACCCTAACCCAAACCCCTAACAAGAACCCTAACCCAAACCATAATCCCATCCATAGCCATAACCCCAACCATAACCATAACCCAAACCATAACCCCAAACCCCTAACAATAACCCTAACCCAAACCATAACCCAAACCCAAACCCAAACCCAAACCATAACCCAAACCATAACCCAAACCATAACCCAAACCATAACCCTAACCCAAACCATACCCCAACCATAACCAGATTCCCAACCATAACCATAACCCACACCAAAACCATATTCCCAACCATAGCCATAACCCCAACCATAACCATAACCCCAACCATAACCCCAACCATAACCCCAACCATAACCCCAACCCTAACCCAAACCATAACCCCTAACCCAAAACAATATCCCTAACCCAAACCATAACCCCTTACAATAACCCTAACCCAAACCATAACCCCAACCATAACCATAACCCAAACCATAACCATAACCCCTAACCCAAAACAATATCCCTAACCCAAACCATAACCCCTTACAATAACCCTAACCCAAACCATAACCCCAACCATAACCATAACCCAAACCATAACCATAACCCAAACCATAACACCCAACCCCCAACAATAACCCAAACCATAATCCCATCCATAACCATAACCCCAACAATAACCATAACCCAAACCATAACCCCTAAATCCTAAAAATAACGCTAACCCAAACCATAACCCCAACCATAACCCCAACCATAACCTTAACCATAACCGTAAACCAAACCATAACGCCTAAACCCTAACAATAACCCTAACACAAACTATTACCCCAACCCCTAACAATAACCCTAACCCAAACCATAACCCAAACCATAACCCAAACCATAACCCAAACCATAACCCAAACCATAACCCAAACCATAACCCAAACCATAACCATAACCCAAACCATAACCCCTAACCCCTAACAATAACCCTAACCCAAACCCCTAACAAGAACCCTAACCCAAACCATAATCCCATCCATAGCCATAACCCCAACCATAACCCAAACCATAACCCCCAACCCCTAACAATAACCCTAACCCAAACCATAACCCGAACCCAAAACATAACCCAAACAATAACCCTAACCCAAACCATAACCCCAACCATAACCATAACCCAAACCATAACCCCCAACCCCTAACAATAACCCTAACCCAAACCATAACCCGAACCCAAACCATAACCCAAACCATAACCCAAACCATAACCCCTAACCCCTAACAATAACCCTAACCCAAACCATAACCATAACCCCAACCCCTAACAATAACCCTAACCCAAACCATAACCATAACCCCTAACAATAACCCTAACCCAAACCATAACCCCAACCCCTAACAATAACCCTAACCTAAACCATAACCCCAACCATAATCATAACCCAAAACATAACCATAACCCAAAACATAACCCCTAACCCCTAACAATACCTCTTAACCAAACCATAACCCCAACCCCTAACAATAACCCTAACCCAAACCCCTAACAAGAACCCTAACCCAAACCATAACCCCTTATCCCTTACAATAACCCTAACCCAAACCATAACCCCAACCCCTAACAATAACCCTAACCTAAACCATAACCCCAACCATAACATAACCCAAACCATAACCCCTAACCCCTAACAATAACCCTAACCCAAACCCCTAACCCCTAACAATAACCCTAACCCAAACCCCTAACAAGAACCCTAACCCCTAACAATAACCCTAACCCAAACCCCTAACCCCTAACAATAACCCTAACCCAAACCCCTAACAAGAACCCTAACCCAAACCATAACCCCTTATCCCTTACAATAACCCTAACCCAACCCATAATCCCATCCATAGCCATAACCCAAACCATAACCATAACCCAAACCATAACCCCCAACCCCTAACAATAACCCTAACCCAAACCATAACCCCCAACCCCTAACAATAACCCTAACCCAAACCATAACCCGAACCCAAACCATAACCCAAACAATAACCCTAACCATAACCCTAACCATAACCCCAACCATAACCATAAACCAAACCATCACCATAACCCAAACCATCACCATAACCCCTAACAATAACCCTAACCCAAACCATAACCTCAACCCCTAACAATAACTCTAACCCAAACCATAACCATAACCCTAACAGTAACCATAACCCAAACCATAACCCCTAACAATAACCCTAACCCAAACCATAACCCCAACCACAAACAATAACCCTAACCCAACCCATAACCATAACCATAACCCAAAACATAACCCTTAGCAATGACCCTAACCCAAACCATAACCCCAACCCCTAACAATAACCCTAACCAAAACCATAACCCCAACCCCTAACCCCAACCATAACCCCAACCATAACCCCAACCATAACCCCAACACTTACCCAAACCATAACCCCTAACCCCTAACAATATCCCTAACCCAAACCATAACCCCTAACAATAACCCTAACCCAAACCATAACCCCAACCATAACCATAACCCAAACCATAACCATAACCCAAACCATAACAATAACCCAAACCATAACACCCAACCCCCAACAATAACCCTAACCCAAACCATAATTCCATCCATAACCATAACCCCAACAATAACCATAACCCAAACCATAACCCCTAACACCTAAAAATAACGCTAACCCAAACCATAACCCCAACCATAACCTTAACCATAACCGTAAACCAAACCATAACCCCTAAACCCTAACAATAACCCTAACACAAACTATTACCCCAACGCCTAACAATAACCCTAACCCAAACCATAACCCCAACGCCAAACAATAACCTTAACCCAAACCATAACCCCAACCACTAACAATAAACCTAACCTAAACCATAACCCTAACCCCAACCATAACCATAAACCAAACCATCACCATAACCCAAACCATCACCATAACCCCTAACAATAACCCGAACCCAAACCATAACCCCAACCCCTAACAATAACTCTAACCCAAACCATAACCATAACCCTTACAGTAACCATAACCCAAACCATAACCCCTAGCAATAACCCTAACCCAAACCATAACCCCAACCCCTAACAATAACCCTAACCCAAACCATAACCCAAACCATAACCCAAACCATAACCCAAACCATAACCCAAACCATAACCCAAACCATAACCCAAACAATAACCCAAACCATAACCCAAACCATAACCCAAACCATAACCCAAACCATAACCCAAACCATAACCCAAACCATAACCCAAACCATAACCCAAACCATAACCCAAACCATAACCCAAACCATAACCCAAACCATAACCCAAACCATAACCCAAACCATAACCCAAACCATAACCATAACCCAAACCATAACCCCTAACAATAACCCTAACCCAAACCATAACCCCTAACAATAACCCTAACCCAAACCATAACCCCAACCACAAACAATAACCCTAACCCAACCCATAACCATAACCATAACCCAAAACATAACCCCTAGCAATAACCCTAACCCAAACCATAACCCCAACCCCTAACAATAACCCTAACCCAAACCATAACCCAAACCATAACCCAAACCATAACCCAAACCATAACCCAAACCATAACCCAAACCATAACCCAAACCATAACCCAAACCATAACCCAAACCATAACCCAAACCATAACCCAAACCATAACCCAAACCATAACCCAAACCATAACCCAAACCATAACCCAAACCATAACCATAACCCAAACCATAACCCAAACCATAACCATAACCCAAACCATAACCCCTAACAATAACCCTAACCCAAACCATAACCCCAACCACAAACAATAACCCTAACCCAACCCATAACCATAACCATAACCCAAAACATAACCCCTAGCAATAACCCTAACCCAAACCATAACCCCAACCCCTAACAATAACCCTAACCCAAACCATAACCCAAACCATAACCCAAACCATAACCCAAACCATAACCCAAACCATAACCCAAACCATAACCCAAACCATAACCCAAACCATAACCCAAACCATAACCCAAACCATAACCCAAACCATAACCCAAACCATAACCCAAACCATAACCCAAACCATAACCATAACCCAAACCATAACCCAAACCATAACCATAACCCAAACCATAACCCCTAACAATAACCCTAACCCAAACCATAACCCCAACCACAAACAATAACCCTAACCCAACCCATAACCATAACCATAACCCAAAACATAACCCCTAGCAATAACCCTAACCAAAACCATAACCCCAACTCCTAACAATAACGCTAACCCAAACCATAACCCAAACCATAACCCAAACCATAACCCAAACCATAACCCAAACCATAACCCAAACCATAACCCAAACCATAACCCAAACCATAACCCAAACCATAACCCAAACCATAACCCCAACCCCTAACAATAACCCTAACCTAAACCATAACCATAACCCTAACCCAAACCATAACCCCAACCATAACCAGATTCCCAACCATAAACATAACCCGAACCAAAACCATATTCCCAACCATAGCCATAACCCCAACCATAACCCCAACCATAACCCCAACCCTAACCATAACCCTAACCATAACCCTAACCATAACCCCAACCATAACTCCAATCATAACCCAAACCATAACCCCAACCATAACCCCAACCATAACCCCAACCATAACCCAAACCATAACACCAACCCCTAACAATAACCCTAACCCAAACCATAAGCCCTAACCCCTAACAATATCCCTAACCCAAACCATAACCCCTAATAATAACCCTAACCCAAACCATAAACCCCAACCCCTAACAATAACCCTAACCTAAACCATAACCCCAACCATTACCATAACCCAAATCATAACCCCTAACCCCTAACAATAACCCTAACCCAAACCATAACCCCAACCCCTAACAATAACCCTAACCCAAAACCTAACCCAAAACCTAACCCAAAACCTAACCCAAAACCTAACCCAAAACCTAACCCAAAACCTAACCCAAAACCTAACCCAAAACCTAACCCAAAACCTAACCCAAAACCTAACCCAAAACCTAACCCAAAACCTAACCCAAACCATAACCATAACCCCAACCATAACCATAACCCAAACCATAACCCCTAACAATAACCCTAACCCAAACCATAACCCCAACCCCTAACAATAACCCTAACCTAAACCATAACCCCAACCATAACCATAACCCAAACCATAACCATAACCCAAAACATAACCCCTAACTCCTAACAATAACCCTAAACCAAACCATAACCCCAACCCCTAACAATAACCCTAACCCAAACCATAACCCCAACCATAAACAAAACCCAAACCATAACCCCAACCATAAACAAAACCCAAACCATAACCCCAACCATAAACAAAACCCAAACCATAACCCCAACCATAACCTTAACCATAACCGTAAACCAAACCATAACCCCTTAACCCTAACAATAACCCTAACACAAACTATTACCCCAACCCCTGACAATAACCCTAACCCAAACCATAATCCCATCCATAACAGTAACCCCAACAATAACCATAACCGAAACCATAACCCCTAACCCCTAAAAATAACGCTAACCCAAACCATAACCCCAACCATAACCTTAACCATAACCGTAAACCAAATCATAACCCCTAAACCCTAACAATAATCCTAACAAAAACTATTACCCCAACCCCTAACAAAAACCCTAACCCAAACCATTATCCCATCCATAACCATAACCCCAACAATAACCATAACCCAAACCATAACCCCTAACCACTAAAAATAACGCTAACCCAAACCATAACCCCAACCATAACCTTAACCATAACCGTAAACCAAACCATAACCCCTAAACACTAACAATAACCCTAACACAAACCATAACCCCAACCCCTAACAATAACTCTAACCCAAACCATAACCATAACCCTAACAGTAACCATAACCCAAACCATAACCCCTAACAATAACCCTAACCCAAACCATAACCCCAACCAAAAACAATAACCCTAACCCAATCCATAACCATAACCCAAAACATAACCCCTAGCAATAACCCTAACCCAAACCATAACCCCAACCCCTAACATTAACCCTAACCCAAACCATAACCCCAACCCCTAACAATAACCCTAACCCGAACCATAACCCCAACCATAACCAAAACCCAAACCATAACCCCTTATCCCTTACAATATTCCTAACCCAAACCATAACCCCAACCCCTAACAATAACCCTAACCTAAACCATAACCCCAACCATAACCAGATTCCCAACCATAAACATAACCCAAACCATAACCATAACCCCAACCATAACCATAACCCAAACCATAACCATAACCCCAACCATAACCATAACCCAAACCATAACCCCTAACAATAACCCTAACCCAAACCATAACCCCAACCCCTAACAATAACCCTAACCTAAACCATAACCCCAACCATAACCATAACCCAAAACATAACCCCTAACTCCCAACATTAACCCTAAACCAAACCATAACTCCAACCCCTAACAATAACCCTAACCCAAACCATAACCCCAACCATAACCAAAACCCAAACCATAACCCCTAATCCCTTAAGATAACCCTAACCCAAACCATAACCCCAACCCCAAACAATAACCCTAACCTAAACCATAACCCCAACCATAACCCAAACCATAACCCCTAACTTCTAACAATAACCCTAACCCAAACCCCTAACAAGAACCCTAACCCTAAACCATAATCCCATCCATAGCCATAACCCCAACCATAACCATAACCCAAACCCTAACCCCAAACCCCTAACAATAACCCTAACCCAAACCATAACCCAAACCATAACCCAAACCATAACCCAAACCATAACCCAAACCATAACCCTAACCCACACCATAACCCCAACCATAACCAGATTCCCAACCATAACCAGATTCCCAACCATAACCATAACCCCAACCAAAACCATATTCCCAACCATAGCCATAACCCCAACCATAACCCCAACCATAACCATAACCATAACCCCAACCATAACCCCAACCATAACCTCAACCATAACCCAAACCATAACCCCTAACCCAAAACAATATCCCTAACCCAAACCATAACCCCTTACAATAACCCTAACCCAAACCATAACCCCAACCATAACCATAACCCAAACTATAACCATAACCATAACCCAAACCATAACACCCAACCCCCAACAATAACCCTAACCCAAACCATAATCCCATCCATAACCATAACCCCAACAATAACCATAACCCAAACCATAACCCCTAAATCCTAAAAATAACGCTAACCCAAACCATAACCCCAACCATAACCCCAACCATAACCTTAACCATAACCGTAAACCAAACCATAACGCCTAAACCCTAACAATAACCCTAACACAAACTATTACCCAAACCCCTAACAATAACCCTAACCCAAACCATAATCCCATCCATAACAGTAACCCCAACAATAACCATAACCCAAACCATAACCCCTAACCCCTAAAAATAACGCTAACCCAAACCATAACCCCAACCATTACCTTAACCATAACCGTAAACCAAACCATAACCCCTAAACCCTAACAATAACCCTAACACAAACTATTACCCCAACCCCTAACAATAACCCTAACCCAAACCATTATCCCATCCATAACCATAACCCCAACAATAACCATAACCCAAACCATAACCCCTAACCCCTAAAAATAACACTAACCCAAACCATAACCCCAACCATAACCTT
The DNA here is from genome assembly GCF_051989575.1 of Stigmatopora nigra. NCBI lineage: Eukaryota > Metazoa > Chordata > Actinopteri > Syngnathiformes > Syngnathidae > Stigmatopora > Stigmatopora nigra. Next base: position 4,075,492 of record NW_027551603.1, read on the forward strand.
AACAATAACCATAAACCAAACCATAACCCCTAAACCCTAACAATAACCCTAACACAAACTATTACCCCAACGCCTAACAATAACCCTAACCCAAACCATAACCCCAACGCCAAACAATAACCTTAACCCAAACCATAACCCCAACCCCTAACAATAAACCTAACCTAAACCATAACCCTAACCATAACCCTAACCATAACCCCAACCTTAACCCAAACCATAACCCCAACCATAACCTTAACAATAACCATAAACCAAACCATAACCCCTAAACCCTAACAATAACCCTAACACAAACTATTACCCCAACGCCTAACAATAACCCTAACCCAAACCATAACCCCAACGCCAAACAATAACCTTAACCCAAACCATAACCCCAACCCCTAACAATAAACCTAACCTAAACCATAACCCTAACCATAACCCCAACCTTAACCCAAACCATAACCCCAACCCCGAACAATAAACCTAACCTAAACCATAACCCTAACCATAAACCCAACCATAACCATAAACCAAACCATCACCATAACCCAAACCATCACCATAACCCCTAACAATAACCCTAACCCTAACCCAAACCATAACCCCAACCCCTAACAATAACTCTAACCCAAACCATAACCATAACAGTAACCATAACCCAAACCATAACCCCTAACAATAACCCTAACCCAAACCATAACCCCAACCACAAACAATAACCTAACCCAACCCATAACCCCAACCACAAACAATAACCTAACCCAACCCATAACCATAACCCAAAACATAACCCCTAGCAATAACCCTAACCCAAACCATAACCCCAACCCCTAACAATAACCCTAACCTAAACCATAACCCCAACCATAACCATAACCATAACCCAAAACATAACCCCTAACTCCCAACATTAACCCTAAACCAAACCATAACTCCAACCCCTAACAATAACCCTAACCCAAACCATAACCCCAACCATAACCAAAACCCAAACCATAACGCCTAATCCCTTAAGATAACCCTAACCCAAACCATAACCCCAACCCCTAACAATAACCCTAACCTAAACCATAACCCCAACCATAACCCAAACTATAACCCCTAACTTCTAACAATAACCCTAACCCAAACCCCTAACAAGAACCCTAACCCAAACCATAATCCCATCCATAGCCATAACCCCAACCATAACCATAACCCAAACCATAACCCCAAACCCCTAACAATAACCCTAACCCAAACCATAACCCAAACCCAAACCCAAACCCAAACCATAACCCAAACCATAACCCAAACCATAACCCAAACCATAACCCTAACCCAAACCATACCCCAACCATAACCAGATTCCCAACCATAACCATAACCCACACCAAAACCATATTCCCAACCATAGCCATAACCCCAACCATAACCCCAACCATAACCCCAACCATAACCCCAACCATAACCCCAACCCTAACCCAAACCATAACCCCTAACCCAAAACAATATCCCTAACCCAAACCATAACCCCTTACAATAACCCTAACCCAAACCATAACCCCAACCATAACCATAACCCAAACCATAACCATAACCCAAACCATAACACCCAACCCCCAACAATAACCCAAACCATAATCCCATCCATAACCATAACCCCAACAATAACCATAACCCAAACCATAACCCCTAAATCCTAAAAATAACGCTAACCCAAACCATAACCCCAACCATAACCCCAACCATAACCTTAACCATAACCGTAAACCAAACCATAACGCCTAAACCCTAACAATAACCCTAACACAAACTATTACCCCAACCCCTAACAATAACCCTAACCCAAACCATAACCCAAACCATAACCCAAACCATAACCCAAACCATAACCATAACCCAAACCATAACCCCTAACCCCTAACAATAACCCTAACCCAAACCCCTAACAAGAACCCTAACCCAAACCATAATCCCATCCATAGCCATAACCCCAACCATAACCCAAACCATAACCCCCAACCCCTAACAATAACCCTAACCCAAACCATAACCCGAACCCAAAACATAACCCAAACAATAACCCTAACCCAAACCATAACCCCAACCATAACCATAACCCAAACCATAACCCCCAACCCCTAACAATAACCCTAACCCAAACCATAACCCGAACCCAAACCATAACCCAAACCATAACCCAAACCATAACCCAAACCATAACCCAAACCATAACCCCTAACCCCTAACAATAACCCTAACCCAAACCATAACCATAACCCCAACCCCTAACAATAACCCTAACCCAAACCATAACCATAACACCTAACAATAACCCTAACCCAAACCATAACCCCAACCCCTAACAATAACCCTAACCTAAACCATAACCCCAACCATAATCATAACCCAAAACATAACCATAACCCAAAACATAACCCCTAACCCCTAACAATACCTCTTAACCAAACCATAACCCCAACCCCTAACAATAACCCTAACCCAAACCCCTAACAAGAACCCTAACCCAAACCATAACCCCTTATCCCTTACAATAACCCTAACCCAAACCATAACCCCAACCCCTAACAATAACCCTAACCTAAACCATAACCCCAACCATAACATAACCCAAACCATAACCCCTAACCCCTAACAATAACCCTAACCCAAACCCCTAACCCCTAACAATAACCCTAACCCAAACCCCTAACAAGAACCCTAACCCCTAACAATAACCCTAACCCAAACCCCTAACCCCTAACAATAACCCTAACCCAAACCCCTAACAAGAACCCTAACCCAAACCATAACCCCTTATCCCTTACAATAACCCTAACCCAACCCATAATCCCATCCATAGCCATAACCCAAACCATAACCATAACCCAAACCATAACCCCCAACCCCTAACAATAACCCTAACCCAAACCATAACCCCCAACCCCTAACAATAACCCTAACCCAAACCATAACCCGAACCCAAACCATAACCCAAACAATAACCCTAACCATAACCCTAACCATAACCCCAACCATAACCATAAACCAAACCATCACCATAACCCCTAACAATAACCCTAACCCAAACCATAACCTCAACCCCTAACAATAACTCTAACCCAAACCATAACCATAACCCTAACAGTAACCATAACCCAAACCATAACCCCTAACAATAACCCTAACCCAAACCATAACCCCAACCACAAACAATAACCCTAACCCAACCCATAACCATAACCATAACCCAAAACATAACCCTTAGCAATGACCCTAACCCAAACCATAACCCCAACCCCTAACAATAACCCTAACCAAAACCATAACCCCAACCCCTAACCCCAACCATAACCCCAACCATAACCCCAACCATAACCCCAACACTTACCCAAACCATAACCCCTAACCCCTAACAATATCCCTAACCCAAACCATAACCCCTAACAATAACCCTAACCCAAACCATAACCCCAACCATAACCATAACCCAAACCATAACCATAACCCAAACCATAACAATAACCCAAACCATAACACCCAACCCCCAACAATAACCCTAACCCAAACCATAATTCCATCCATAACCATAACCCCAACAATAACCATAACCCAAACCATAACCCCTAACACCTAAAAATAACGCTAACCCAAACCATAACCCCAACCATAACCTTAACCATAACCGTAAACCAAACCATAACCCCTAAACCCTAACAATAACCCTAACACAAACTATTACCCCAACGCCTAACAATAACCCTAACCCAAACCATAACCCCAACGCCAAACAATAACCTTAACCCAAACCATAACCCCAACCACTAACAATAAACCTAACCTAAACCATAACCCTAACCCCAACCATAACCATAAACCAAACCATCACCATAACCCAAACCATCACCATAACCCCTAACAATAACCCGAACCCAAACCATAACCCCAACCCCTAACAATAACTCTAACCCAAACCATAACCATAACCCTTACAGTAACCATAACCCAAACCATAACCCCTAGCAATAACCCTAACCCAAACCATAACCCCAACCCCTAACAATAACCCTAACCCAAACCATAACCCAAACCATAACCCAAACCATAACCCAAACCATAACCCAAACCATAACCCAAACCATAACCCAAACCATAACCCAAACCATAACCCAAACCATAACCCAAACCATAACCCAAACCATAACCCAAACCATAACCCAAACCATAACCCAAACCATAACCCAAACCATAACCCAAACCATAACCCAAACCCTAACCCAAACCATAACCCAAACCATAACCCAAACCATAACCCAAACCATAACCCAAACCATAACCCAAACCATAACCCAAACCATAACCCAAACCATAACCCCAACCCCTAACAATAACCCTAACCCTAACCCAAACCATAACCATAACCCAAACCATAACCCCTAACAATAACCCTAACCCAAACCATAACCCCAACCACAAACAATAACCCTAACCCAACCCATAACCATAACCATAACCCAAAACATAACCCCTAGCAATAACCCTAACCAAAACCATAACCCCAACCCCTAACAATAACGCTAACCCAAACCATAACCCAAACCATAACCCAAACCATAACCCCAACCCCTAACAATAACCCTAACCTAAACCATAACCATAACCCTAACCCAAACCATAACCCCAACCATAACCAGATTCCCAACCATAAACATAACCCGAACCAAAACCATATTCCCAACCATAGCCATAACCCCAACCATAACCCCAACCCTAACCATAACCCTAACCATAACCCCAACCATAACTCCAATCATAACCCAAACCATAACCCCAACCATAACCCCAACCATAACCCCAACCATAACCCCAACCATAACCCCAACCATAACCCAAACCATAACCCAAACCATAACCCCAACCCCTAACAATAACCCTAACCCAAACCATAACCCCTAACCCCTAACAATATCCCTAACCCAAACCATAACCCCTAATAATAACCCTAACCCAAACCATAAACCCCAACCCCTAACAATAACCCTAACCTAAACCATAACCCCAACCATTACCATAACCCAAATCATAACCCCTAACCCCTAACAATAACCCTAACCCAAACCATAACCCCAACCCCTAACAATAACCCTAACCCAAAACCTAACCCAAAACCTAACCCAAAACCTAACCCAAAACCTAACCCAAAACCTAACCCAAAACCTACCCCAAAACCTAACCCAAACCATAACCATAACCCCAACCATAACCATAACCCAAACCATAACCCCTAACAATAACCCTAACCCAAACCATAACCCCAACCCCTAACAATAACCCTAACCTAAACCATAACCCCAACCATAACCATAACCCAAACCATAACCATAACCCAAAACATAACCCCTAACTCCTAACAATAACCCTAAACCAAACCATAACCCCAACCCCTAACAATAACCCTAACCCAAACCATAACCCCAACCATAAACAAAACCCAAACCATAACCCCAACCATAAACAAAACCCAAACCATAACCCCAACCATAAACAAAACCCAAACCATAACCCCAACCATAACCTTAACCATAACCGTAAACCAAACCATAACCCCTTAACCCTAACAATAACCCTAACACAAACTATTACCCCAACCACTGACAATAACCCTAACCCAAACCATAATCCCATCCATAACAGTAACCCCAACAATAACCATAACCGAAACCATAACCCCTCACCCCTAAAAATAACGCTAACCCAAACCATAACCCCAACCATAACCTTAACCATAACCGTAAACCAAATCATAACCCCTAAACCCTAACAATAATCCTAACAAAAACTATTACCCCAACCCCTAACAAAAACCCTAACCCAAACCATTATCCCATCCATAACCATAACCCCAACAATAACCATAACCCAAACCATAACCCCTAACCACTAAAAATAACGCTAACCCAAACCATAACCCCAACCATAACCTTAACCATAACCGTAAACCAAACCATAACCCCTAAACACTAACAATAACCCTAACACAAACCATAACCCCAACCCCTAACAATAACTCTAACCCAAACCATAACCATAACCCTAACAGTAACCATAACCCAAACCATAACCCCTAACAATAACCCTAACCCAAACCATAACCCCAACCAAAAACAATAACCCTAACCCAACCCATAACCATAACCATAACCCAAAACATAACCCCTAGCAATAACCCTAACCCAAACCATAACCCCAACCCCTAACATTAACCCTAACCCAAACCATAACCCCAACCCCTAACAATAACCCTAACCCGAACCATAACCCCAACCATAACCAAAACCCAAACCATAACCCCTTATCCCTTACAATATTCCTAACCCAAACCATAACCCCAACCCCTAACAATAACCCTAACCTAAACCATAACCCCAACCATAACCAGATTCCCAACCATAAACATAACCCAAACCATAACCATAACCCCAACCATAACCATAACCCAAACCATAACCATAACCCCAACCATAACCATAACCCAAACCATAACCCCTAACAATAACCCTAACCCAAACCATAACCCCAACCCCTAACAATAACCCTAACCTAAACCATAACCCCAACCATAACCATAACCCAAAACATAACCCCTAACTCCCAACATTAACCCTAAACCAAACCATAACTCCAACCCCTAACAATAACCCTAACCCAAACCATAACCCCAACCATAACCAAAACCCAAACCATAACCCCTAATCCCTTAAGATAACCCTAACCCAAACCATAACCCCAACCCCAAACAATAACCCTAACCTAAACCATAACCCCAACCATAACCCAAACCATAACCCCTAACTTCTAACAATAACCCTAACCCAAACCCCTAACAAGAACCCTAACCCTAAACCATAATCCCATCCATAGCCATAACCCCAACCATAACCATAACCCAAACCCTAACCCCAAACCCCTAACAATAACCCTAACCCAAACCATAACCCAAACCATAACCCAAACCATAACCCACACCATAACCCCAACCATAACCAGATTCCCAACCATAACCAGATTCCCAACCATAACCATAACCCCAACCAAAACCATATTCCCAACCATAGCCATAACCCCAACCATAACCCCAACCATAACCATAACCATAACCCCAACCATAACCCCAACCATAACCTCAACCATAACCCAAACCATAACCCCTAACCCAAAACAATATCCCTAACCCAAACCATAACCCCTTACAATAACCCTAACCCAAACCATAACCCCAACCATAACCATAACCCAAACTATAACCATAACCATAACCCAAACCATAACACCCAACCCCCAACAATAACCCTAACCCAAACCATAATCCCATCCATAACCATAACCCCAACAATAACCATAACCCAAACCATAACCCCTAAATCCTAAAAATAACGCTAACCCAAACCATAACCCCAACCATAACCCCAACCATAACCTTAACCATAACCGTAAACCAAACCATAACGCCTAAACCCTAACAATAACCCTAACACAAACTATTACCCAAACCCCTAACAATAACCCTAACCCAAACCATAATCCCATCCATAACAGTAACCCCAACAATAACCATAACCCAAACCATAACCCCTAACCCCTAAAAATAACGCTAACCCAAACCATAACCCCAACCATTACCTTAACCATAACCGTAAACCAAACCATAACCCCTAAACCCTAACAATAACCCTAACACAAACTATTACCCCAACCCCTAACAATAACCCTAACCCAAACCATTATCCCATCCATAACCATAACCCCAACAATAACCATAACCCAAACCATAACCCCTAACCCCTAAAAATAACACTAACCCAAACCATAACCCCAACCATAACCTTAACAATAACCATAAACCAAACCATAACCCCTAAACCCTAACAATAACCCTAACACAAACTATTACCCCAACGCCTAACAATAACCCTAACCCAAACCATAACCCCAACGCCAAACAATAACCTTAACCCAAACCATAACCCCAACCCCTAACAATAAACCTAACCTAAACCATAACCCTAACCATAACCCTAACCATAACCCTAACCATAACCCCAACCTTAACCCAAACCATAACCCCAACCATAACCTTAACAATAACCATAAACCAAACCATAACCCCTAAACCCTAACAATAACCCTAACACAAACTATTACCCCAACGCCTAACAATAACCCTAACCCAAACCATAACCCCAACGCCAAACAATAACCTTAACCCAAACCATAACCCCAACCCCTAACAATAAACCTAACCTAAACCATAACCCTAACCATAACCCCAACCTTAACCCAAACCATAACCCCAACCCCGAACAATAAACCTAACCTAAACCATAACCCTAACCATAAACCCAACCATAACCATAAACCAAACCATCACCATAACCCAAACCATCACCATAACCCCTAACAATAACCCTAACCCTAACCCAAACCATAACCCCAACCCCTAACAATAACTCTAACCCAAACCATAACCATAACAGTAACCATAACCCAAACCATAACCCCTAACAATAACCCTAACCCAAACCATAACCCCAACCACAAACAATAACCTAACCCAACCCATAACCCCAACCACAAACAATAACCTAACCCAACCCATAACCATAACCCAAAACATAACCCCTAGCAATAACCCTAACCCAAACCATAACCCCAACCCCTAACAATAACCCTAACCTAAACCATAACCCCAACCATAACCATAACCATAACCTAAAACATAACCCCTAACTCCCAACATTAACCCTAAACCAAACCATAACTCCAACCCCTAACAATAACCCTAACCCAAACCATAACCCCAACCATAACCAAAACCCAAACCATAACGCCTAATCCCTTAAGATAACCCTAACCCAAACCATAACCCCAACCCCTAACAATAACCCTAACCTAAACCATAACCCCAACCATAACCCAAACTATAACCCCTAACTTCTAACAATAACCCTAACCCAAACCCCTAACAAGAACCCTAACCCAAACCATAATCCCATCCATAGCCATAACCCCAACCATAACCATAACCCAAACCATAACCCAAACCATAACCCAAACCATAACCCCAAACCCCTAACAATAACCCTAACCCAAACCATAACCCAAACCATAACCCAAACCATAACCCTAACCCAAACCATACCCCAACCATAACCAGATTCCCAACCATAACCATAACCCACACCAAAACCATATTCCCAACCATAGCCATAACCCCAACCATAACCCCAACCATAACCATAACCCCAACCATAACCCCAACCATAACCCCAACCCTAACCCAAACCATAACCCCTAACCCAAAACAATATCCCTAACCCAAACCATAACCCCAACCATAACCATAACCCAAACCATAACCATAACCCAAACCATAACACCCAACCCCCAACAATAACCCAAACCATAATCCCATCCATAACCATAACCCCAACAATAACCATAACCCAAACCATAACCCCTAAATCCTAAAAATAACGCTAACCCAAACCATAACCCCAACCATAACCCCAACCATAACCTTAACCATAACCGTAAACCAAACCATAACGCCTAAACCCTAACAATAACCCTAACACAAACTATTACCCCAACCCCTAACAATAACCCTAACCCAAACCATAACCCAAACCATAACCCAAACCATAACCCAAACCATAACCCAAACCATAACCATAACCCAAACCATAACCCCTAACCCCTAACAATAACCCTAACCCAAACCCCTAACAAGAACCCTAACCCAAACCATAATCCCATCCATAGCCATAACCCCAACCATAACCCAAACCATAACCCCCAACCCCTAACAATAACCCTAACCCAAACCATAACCCGAACCCAAAACATAACCCAAACAATAACCCTAACCCAAACCATAACCCCAACCATAACCATAACCCAAACCATAACCCCCAACCCCTAACAATAACCCTAACCCAAACCATAACCCGAACCCAAACCATAACCCGAACCCAAACCATAACCCAAACCATAACCCAAACCATAACGCAAACCATAACCCCTAACCCCAACCCCTAACAATAACCCTAACCCAAACCATAACCATAACCCCTAACAATAACCCTAACCCAAACCATAACCCCTAAACCCTAACAATAACCCTAACACAAACTATTACCCCAACGCCTAACAATAACCCTAACCCAAACCATAACCCCAACGCCAAACAATAACCTTAACCCAAACCATAACCCCAACCCCTAACAATAAACCTAACCTAAACCATAACCCTAAGCATAACCCCAACCTTAACCCAAACCATAACCCCAACCCCGAACAATAAACCTAACCTAAACCATAACCCTAACCATAACCCCAACCATAACCAGATTCCCAACCATAACCATAACCCCAACCAAAACCATATTCCCAACCATAGCCATAACTCCAACCATATCCCCAACCATAACCATAACCCTAACCGATAACCCCAACCATAACCCCAACCATAATCTTAACCATAAACCAAACCATAACCCCTTATCCCTTACAATAACCCTAACCCAAACCATAACCCCAACCCCTAACAATAACCCTAACCTAAACCATAACCCCAACCATAACCCAAACCATAACCCCTAACCTCTAACAATAACCCTAACCCAAACCCCTAACAAGAACCCTAACCCAAACCATAACCCCTTATCCCTTACAATAACCCTAACCCAAACCATAACCCCAACCCCTAACAATAACCCTAACCTAAACCATAACCCCAACCATAACATAACCCAAACCATAACCCCTAACCCCTAACAATAACCCTAACCCAAACCCCTAACAAGAACCCTAACCCAAACCATAACCCCTTATCCCTTACAATAACCCTAACCCAAACCATAACCCCTAACCCCTAACAATAACCCTAACCCAAACCCCTAACAAGAACCCTAACCCAACCCATAATCCCATCCATAGCCATAACCCAAACCATAACCATAACCCAAACCATAACCCCCAACCCCTAACAATAACCCTAACCCAAACCATAACCCGAACCCAAACCATAACCCAAACAATAACCCTAACCCAAACCATAACCCTAACCCAAACCATAACCCCAACCATAACCATAACCCAAACCATAACCCCCAAACCATAACCCCCAAACCATAACCTCCAACCCCTAACAATAACCCTAACCCAAACCATAACCCGAACCCAAACCATAACCCAAACCATAACCCAAACCATAACCCAAACCATAACCCAAACCATAACCCAAACCATAACCCAAACCATAACCCAAACCATAACCCCTAACCCCTAACAATAACCCTAACCCAAACCCCTAACAAGAACCCTAACCCAAACCATAATCCCATCCATAGCCATAACCCCAACCATAATCCCATCCATAGCCATAACCCCAACCATAACCCAAACCATAACCCCCAACCCCTAACAATAACCCTAACCCAAACCATAACCCGAACCCAAACCATAACCCAAACAATAACCCTAACCCAAACCATAACCCCAACCATAACCATAACCCAAACCATAACCCCCAACCCCTAACAATAACCCTAACCCAAACCATAACCCTAACCCAAACCATAACCATAACCCCAACCCCTAACAATAACCCTAACCCAAACCATAACCATAACCCCTAACAATAACCCTAACCCAAACCATAACCCCAACCCCTAACAAAACCCTAACCTAAACCATAACCCCAACCATAATCATAACCCAAAACATAACCCCTAACCCCTAACAATACCCCTTAACCAAACCATAACCCCAACCCCTAACAATAACCCTAACCCAAACCCCTAACAAGAACCCTAACCCAAACCATAACCCCTTATCCCTTACAATAACCCTAACCCAAACCATAACCCCAACCCCTAACAATAACCCTAACCTAAACAATAACCCCAACCATAACATAACCCAAACCATAACCCCTAACCCCTAACAATAACCCTAACCCAAACCCCTAACAAGAACCCTAACCCAAACCATAACCCCTTATCCCTTACAATAACCATAACCCAAACCATAACCCCTAACCCCTAACAATAACCCTAACCCAAACCCCTAACAAGAACCCTAACCCAACCCATAATCCCATCCATAGCCATAACCCAAACCATAACCATAACCCAAACCATAACCCCCAACCCCTAACAATAACCCTAACCCAAACCATAACCCGAACCCAAACCATAACCCAAACAATAACCCTAACCATAACCCTAACCATAACCCCAACCATAACCATAAACCAAACCATCACCATAACCCAAACCATCACCATAACCCCTAACAATAACCCTAACCCAAACCATAACCTCAACCCCTAACAATAACTCCTACCCAAACCATAACCATAACCCTAACAGTAACCATAACCCAAACCATTACCCCTAACAATAACCCTAACCCAAACCATAACCCCAACCACAAACAATAACCCTAACCCAACCCATAACCATAACCCAAAACATAACCCTTAGCAATGACCCTAACCCAAACCATAACCCCAACCCCTAACAATAACCCTAACCCAAACCATAACCCCAACCCCTAACCCCAACCATAACCCCAACCATAACCCCAACCATAACCCCAACCATAACCCCAACCATAACCCCAACCATAACCCCAACCATAACCCCAACACTTACCCAAACCATAACCCCTAACCCCTAAAAATATCCCTAACCCAAACCATAACCCCTAACAATAACCCTAACCCAAACCATAACCCCAACCATAACCATAACCCAAACCATAACCATAACCCAAACCATAACCATAACCCAAACCATAACACCCAACCCCCAACAATAACCCTAACCCAAACCATAATTCCATCCATAACCATAACCCCAACCATAACCCCTAACACCTAAAAATAACGCTAACCCAAACCATAACCCCAACCATAACCTTAACCATAACCGTAAACCAAACCATAACCCCTAAACCCTAACAATAACCCTAACACAAACTATTACCCCAACGCCTAACAATAACCCTAACCCAAACCATAACCCCAACGCCAAACAATAACCTTAACCCAAACCATAACCCCAACCACTAACAATAAACCTAACCTCAACCATAACCCTAACCCCAACCATAACCATAAACCAAACCATCACCATAACCCAAACCATCACCATAACCCCTAACAATAACCCGAACCCAAACCATAACCCCAACCCCTAACAATAACTCTAACCCAAACCATAACCATAACCCTAACAGTAACCATAACCCAAACCATAACCCCTAGCAATAACCCTAACCCAAACCATAACCCCAACCCCTAACAATAACCCTAACCCAAACCATAACCCAAACCATAACCCAAACCATAACCCAAACCATAACCCAAACCATAACCCAAACCATAACCCAAACCATAACCCAAACCATAACCCAAACCATAACCCAAACCATAACCCAAACCATAACCCAAACCATAACCCAAACCATAACCCAAACCATAACCCAAACCATAACCCAAACCATAACCCAAACCATAACCCAAACCATAACCCAAACCATAACCCAAACCATAACCCAAACCATAACCCAAACCATAACCCCAACCCCTAACAATAACCCTAACCCTAACCCAAACCATAACCATAACCCAAACCATAACCCCTAACAATAACCCTAACCCAAACCATAACCCCAACCACAAACAATAACCCTAACCCAACCCATAACCATAACCATAACCCAAAACATAACCCCTAGCAATAACCCTAACCAAAACCATAACTCCAACCCCTAACAATAACGCTAACCCAAACCATAACCCAAACCATAACCAAAACCATAACCCAAACCATAACCCAAACCATAACCCCAACCCCTAACAATAACCCTAACCTAAACCATAACCATAACCCTAACCCAAACCATAACCCCAACCATAACCAGATTCCCAACCATAAACATAACCCGAACCAAAACCATATTCCCAACCATAGCCATAACCCCAACCATAACCCCAACCATAACCCCAACCCTAACCATAACCCTAACCATAACCCCAACCATAACTCCAATCATAACCCAAACCATAACCCCAACCATAACCCCAACCATAACCCCAACCATAACCCAAACCATAACCCCAACCCCTAACAATAACCCTAACCCAAACCATAACCCCTAACCCCTAACAATATCCCTAACCCAAACCATAACCCCTAATAATAACCCTAACCCAAACCATAAACCCCAACCCCTAACAATAACCCTAACCTAAACCATAACCCCAACCATTACCATAACCCAAATCATAACCCCTAACCCCTAACAATAACCCTAACCCAAACCATAACCCCAACCCCTAACAATAACCCTAACCCAAAACCTAACCCAAAACCTAACCCAAAACCTAACCCAAAACCTAACCCAAAACCTCACCCAAAACCTAACCCAAAACCTAACCCAAAACCTAACCCAAAACCTAACCCAAAACCTAACCCAAACCATAACCATAACCCCAACCATAACCATAACCCAAACCATAACCCCTAACAATAACCCTAACCCAAACCATAACCCCAACCCCTAACAATAACCCTAACCTAAACCATAACCCCAACCATAACCATAACCCAAACCATAACCATAACCCAAAACATAACCCCTAACTCCTAACAATAACCCTAAACCAAACCATAACCCCAACCCCTAACAATAACCCTAACCCAAACCATAACCCCAACCATAAACAAAACCCAAACCATATCCCCAACCATAAACAAAACCCAAACCATAACCCCAACCATAACCTTAACCATAACCGTAAACCAAACCATAACCCCTTAACCCTAACAATAACCCTAACACAAACTATTACCCCAACCCCTGACAATAACCCTAACCCAAACCATAATCCCATCCATAACAGTAACCCCAACAATAACCATAACCGAAACCATAACCCCTAACCCCTAAAAATAACGCTAACCCAAACCATAACCCCAACCATAACCTTAACCATAACCGTAAACCAAATCATAACCCCTAAACCCTAACAATAATCCTAACAAAAACTATTACCCCAACCCCTAACAAAAACCCTAACCCAAACCATTATCCCATCCATAACCATAACCCCAACAATAACCATAACCCAAACCATAACCCCTAACCACTAAAAATAACGCTAACCCAAACCATAACCCCAACCATAACCTTAACCATAACCGTAAACCAAACCATAACCCCTTAACCCTAACAATAACCCTAACACAAACCATAACCCCAACCCCTAACAATAACTCTAACCCAAACCATAACCATAACCCTAACAGTAACCATAACCCAAACCATAACCCCTAACAATAACCCTAACCCAAACCATAACCCCAACCAAAAACAATAACCCTAACCCAACCCATAACCATAACCATAACCCAAAACATAACCCCTAGCAATAACCCTAACCCAAACCATAACCCCAACCCCTAACAATAACACTAACCCAAACCATAACCCCAACCCCTAACAATAACCCTAACCCGAACCATAACCCCAACCATAACCAAAACCCAAACCATAACCCCTTATCCCTTACAATATTCCTAACCCAAACCATAACCCCAACCCCTAACAATAACCCTAACCTAAACCATAACCCCAACCATAACCAGATTCCCAACCATAAACATAACCCAAACCATAACCATAACCCCAACCATAACCATAACCCAAACCATAACCATAACCCCAACCATAACCATAACCCAAACCATAACCCCTAACAATAACCCTAACCCAAACCATAACCCCAACCCCTAACAATAACCCTAACCTAAACCATAACCCCAACCATAACCATAACCATAACCCAAAACATAACCCCTAACTCCCAACATTAACCCTAAACCAAACCATAACTCCAACCCCTAACAATAACCCTAACCCAAACCATAACCCCAACCATAACCAAAACCCAAACCATAACCCCTAATCCCTTAAGATAACCCTAACCCAAACCATAACCCCAACCCCAAACAATAACCCTAACCTAAACCATAACCCCAACCATAACCCAAACCATAACCCCTAACTTCTAACAATAACCCTAACCCAAACCCCTAACAAGAACCCTAACCCTAAACCATAATCCCATCCATAGCCATAACCCCAACCATAACCATAACCCAAACCCTAACCCCAAACCCCTAACAATAACCCTAACCCAAACCATAACCCAAACCATAACCCAAACCATAACCCAAACCATAACCCAAACCATAACCCTAACCCAAACCATAACCCTAACCCACACCATAACCCCAACCATAACCAGATTCCCAACCATAACCAGATTCCCAACCATAACCATAACCCCAACCAAAACCATATTCCCAACCATAGCCATAACCCCAACCATAACCCCAACCATAACCATAACCATAACCCCAACCATAACCCCAACCATAACCCCAACCATAACCCCAACCATAACCTCAACCATAACCCAAACCATAACCCCTAACCCAAAACAATATCCCTAACCCAAACCATAACCCCTTACAATAACCCTAACCCAAACCATAACCCCAACCATAACCATAACCCAAACTATAACCATAACCATAACCCAAACCATAACACCCAACCCCCAACAATAACCCTAACCCAAACCATAATCCCATCCATAACCATAACCCCAACAATAACCATAACCCAAACCATAACCCCTAAATCCTAAAAATAACGCTAACCCAAACCATAACCCCAACCATAACCCCAACCATAACCTTAACCATAACCGTAAACCAAACCATAACGCCTAAACCCTAACAATAACCCTAACACAAACTATTACCCAAACCCCTAACAATAACCCTAACCCAAACCATAATCCCATCCATAACAGTAACCCCAACAATAACCATAACCCAAACCATAACCCCTAACCCCTAAAAATAACGCTAACCCAAACCATAACCCCAACCATTACCTTAACCATAACCGTAAACCAAACCATAACCCCTAAACCCTAACAATAACCCTAACACAAACTATTACCCCAACCCCTAACAATAACCCTAACCCAAACCATTATCCCATCCATAACCATAACCCCAACAATAACCATAACCCAAACCATAACCCCTAACCCCTAAAAATAACACTAACCCAAACCATAACCCCAACCATAACCTTAACAATAACCATAAACCAAACCATAACCCCTAAATCCTAACAATAACCCTAACACAAACTATTACCCCAACGCCTAACAATAACCCTAACCCAAACCATAACCCCAACGCCAAACAATAACCTTAACCCAAACCATAACCCCAACCCCTAACAATAAACCTAACCTAAACCATAACCCTAACCATAACCCTAACCATAACCCCAACCTTAACCCAAACCATAACCCCAACCATAACCTTAACAATAACCATAAACCAAACCATAACCCCTAAACCCTAACAATAACCCTAACACAAACTATTACCCCAACGCCTAACAATAACCCTAACCCAAACCATAACCCCAACGCCAAACAATAACCTTAACCCAAACCATAACCCCAACCCCTAACAATAAACCTAACCTAAACCATAACCCTAACCATAACCCCAACCTTAACCCAAACCATAACCCCAACCCCGAACAATAAACCTAACCTAAACCATAACCCTAACCATAAACCCAACCATAACCATAAACCAAACCATCACCATAACCCAAACCATCACCATAACCCCTAACAATAACCCTAACCCTAACCCAAACCATAACCCCAACCCCTAACAATAACTCTAACCCAAACCATAACCATAACAGTAACCATAACCCAAACCATAACCCCTAACAATAACCCTAACCCAAACCATAACCCCAACCACAAACAATAACCTAACCCAACCCATAACCCCAACCACAAACAATAACCTAACCCAACCCATAACCATAACCCAAAACATAACCCCTAGCAATAACCCTAACCCAAACCATAACCCCAACCCCTAACAATAACCCTAACCTAAACCATAACCCCAACCATAACCATAACCATAACCCAAAACATAACCCCTAACTCCCAACATTAACCCTAAACCAAACCATAACTCCAACCCCTAACAATAACCCTAACCCAAACCATAACCCCAACCATAACCAAAACCCAAACCATAACGCCTAATCCCTTAAGATAACCCTAACCCAAACCATAACCCCAACCCCTAACAATAACCCTAACCTAAACCATAACCCCAACCATAACCCAAACTATAACCCCTAACTTCTAACAATAACCCTAACCCAAACCCCTAACAAGAACCCTAACCCAAACCATAATCCCATCCATAGCCATAACCCCAACCATAACCATAACCCAAACCATAACCCAAACCATAACCCAAACCATAACCCCAAACCCCTAACAATAACCCTAACCCAAACCATAACCCAAACCATAACCCAAACCATAACCCTAACCCAAACCATACCCCAACCATAACAAGATTCCCAACCATAACCATAACCCACACCAAAACCATATTCCCAACCATAGCCATAACCCCAACCATAACCCCAACCATAACCATAACCCCAACCATAACCCCAACCATAACCCCAACCCTAACCCAAACCATAACCCCTAACCCAAAACAATATCCCTAACCCAAACCATAACCCCAACCATAACCATAACCCAAACCATAACCATAACCCAAACCATAACACCCAACCCCCAACAATAACCCAAACCATAATCCCATCCATAACCATAACCCCAACAATAACCATAACCCAAACCATAACCCCTAAATCCTAAAAATAACGCTAACCCAAACCATAACCCCAACCATAACCCCAACCATAACCTTAACCATAACCGTAAACCAAACCATAACGCCTAAACCCTAACAATAACCCTAACACAAACTATTACCCCAACCCCTAACAATAACCCTAACCCAAACCATAACCCAAACCATAACCCAAACCATAACCCAAACCATAACCATAACCCAAACCATAACCCCTAACCCCTAACAATAACCCTAACCCAAACCCCTAACAAGAACCCTAACCCAAACCATAATCCCATCCATAGCCATAACCCCAACCATAACCCAAACCATAACCCCCAACCCCTAACAATAACCCTAACCCAAACCATAACCCGAACCCAAAACATAACCCAAACAATAACCCTAACCCAAACCATAACCCCAACCATAACCATAACCCAAACCATAACCCCCAACCCCTAACAATAACCCTAACCCAAACCATAACCCGAACCCAAACCATAACCCGAACCCAAACCATAACCCAAACCATAACCCAAACCATAACGCAAACCATAACCCCTAACCCCAACCCCTAACAATAACCCTAACCCAAACCATAACCATAACCCCTAACAATAACCCTAACCCAAACCATAACCCCTAAACCCTAACAATAACCCTAACACAAACTATTACCCCAACGCCTAACAATAACCCTAACCCAAACCATAACCCCAACGCCAAACAATAACCTTAACCCAAACCATAACCCCAACCCCTAACAATAAACCTAACCTAAACCATAACCCTAACCATAACCCCAACCTTAACCCAAACCATAACCCCAACCCCGAACAATAAACCTAACCTAAACCATAACCCTAACCATAACCCCAACCATAACCAGATTCCCAACCATAACCATAACCCCAACCAAAACCATATTCCCAACCATAGCCATAACTCCAACCATATCCCCAACCATAACCATAACCCTAACCGATAACCCCAACCATAACCCCAACCATAATCTTAACCATAAACCAAACCATAACCCCTTATCCCTTACAATAACCCTAACCCAAACCATAACCCCAACCCCTAACAATAACCCTAACCTAAACCATAACCCCAACCATAACCCAAACCATAACCCCTAACCTCTAACAATAACCCTAACCCAAACCCCTAACAAGAACCCTAACCCAAACCATAACCCCTTATCCCTTACAATAACCCTAACCCAAACCATAACCCCAACCCCTAACAATAACCCTAACCTAAACCATAACCCCAACCATAACATAACCCAAACCATAACCCCTAACCCCTAACAATAACCCTAACCCAAACCCCTAACAAGAACCCTAACCCAAACCATAACCCCTTATCCCTTACAATAACCCTAACCCAAACCATAACCCCTAACCCCTAACAATAACCCTAACCCAAACCCCTAACAAGAACCCTAACCCAACCCATAATCCCATCCATAGCCATAACCCAAACCATAACCATAACCCAAACCATAACCCCCAACCCCTAACAATAACCCTAACCCAAACCATAACCCGAACCCAAACCATAACCCAAACAATAACCCTAACCCAAACCATAACCCTAACCCAAACCATAACCCCAACCATAACCATAACCCAAACCATAACCCCCAAACCATAACCCCCAAACCATAACCTCCAACCCCTAACAATAACCCTAACCCAAACCATAACCCGAACCCAAACCATAACCCAAACCATAACCCAAACCATAACCCAAACCATAACCCAAACCATAACCCAAACCATAACCCAAACCATAACCCAAACCATAACCCCTAACCCCTAACAATAACCCTAACCCAAACCCCTAACAAGAACCCTAACCCAAACCATAATCCCATCCATAGCCATAACCCCAACCATAATCCCATCCATAGCCATAACCCCAACCATAACCCAAACCATAACCCCCAACCCCTAACAATAACCCTAACCCAAACCATAACCCGAACCCAAACCATAACCCAAACAATAACCCTAACCCAAACCATAACCCCAACCATAACCATAACCCAAACCATAACCCCCAACCCCTAACAATAACCCTAACCCAAACCATAACCCTAACCCAAACCATAACCATAACCCCAACCCCTAACAATAACCCTAACCCAAACCATAACCATAACCCCTAACAATAACCCTAACCCAAACCATAACCCCAACCCCTAACAAAACCCTAACCTAAACCATAACCCCAACCATAATCATAACCCAAAACATAACCCCTAACCCCTAACAATACCCCTTAACCAAACCATAACCCCAACCCCTAACAATAACCCTAACCCAAACCCCTAACAAGAACCCTAACCCAAACCATAACCCCTTATCCCTTACAATAACCCTAACCCAAACCATAACCCCAACCCCTAACAATAACCCTAACCTAAACAATAACCCCAACCATAACATAACCCAAACCATAACCCCTAACCCCTAACAATAACCCTAACCCAAACCCCTAACAAGAACCCTAACCCAAACCATAACCCCTTATCCCTTACAATAACCATAACCCAAACCATAACCCCTAACCCCTAACAATAACCCTAACCCAAACCCCTAACAAGAACCCTAACCCAACCCATAATCCCATCCATAGCCATAACCCAAACCATAACCATAACCCAAACCATAACCCCCAACCCCTAACAATAACCCTAACCCAAACCATAACCCGAACCCAAACCATAACCCAAACAATAACCCTAACCATAACCCTAACCATAACCCCAACCATAACCATAAACCAAACCATCACCATAACCCAAACCATCACCATAACCCCTAACAATAACCCTAACCCAAACCATAACCTCAACCCCTAACAATAACTCCTACCCAAACCATAACCATAACCCTAACAGTAACCATAACCCAAACCATTACCCCTAACAATAACCCTAACCCAAACCATAACCCCAACCACAAACAATAACCCTAACCCAACCCATAACCATAACCCAAAACATAACCCTTAGCAATGACCCTAACCCAAACCATAACCCCAACCCCTAACAATAACCCTAACCCAAACCATAACCCCAACCCCTAACCCCAACCATAACCCCAACCATAACCCCAACCATAACCCCAACCATAACCCCAACCATAACCCCAACCATAACCCCAACACTTACCCAAACCATAACCCCTAACCCCTAAAAATATCCCTAACCCAAACCATAACCCCTAACAATAACCCTAACCCAAACCATAACCCCAACCATAACCATAACCCAAACCATAACCATAACCCAAACCATAACCATAACCCAAACCATAACACCCAACCCCCAACAATAACCCTAACCCAAACCATAATTCCATCCATAACCATAACCCCAACCATAACCCCTAACACCTAAAAATAACGCTAACCCAAACCATAACCCCAACCATAACCTTAACCATAACCGTAAACCAAACCATAACCCCTAAACCCTAACAATAACCCTAACACAAACTATTACCCCAACGCCTAACAATAACCCTAACCCAAACCATAACCCCAACGCCAAACAATAACCTTAACCCAAACCATAACCCCAACCACTAACAATAAACCTAACCTCAACCATAACCCTAACCCCAACCATAACCATAAACCAAACCATCACCATAACCCAAACCATCACCATAACCCCTAACAATAACCCGAACCCAAACCATAACCCCAACCCCTAACAATAACTCTAACCCAAACCATAACCATAACCCTAACAGTAACCATAACCCAAACCATAACCCCTAGCAATAACCCTAACCCAAACCATAACCCCAACCCCTAACAATAACCCTAACCCAAACCATAACCCAAACCATAACCCAAACCATAACCCAAACCATAACCCAAACCATAACCCAAACCATAACCCAAACCATAACCCAAACCATAACCCAAACCATAACCCAAACCATAACCCAAACCATAACCCAAACCATAACCCAAACCATAACCCAAACCATAACCCAAACCATAACCCAAACCATAACCCAAACCATAACCCAAACCATAACCCAAACCATAACCCAAACCATAACCCAAACCATAACCCCAACCCCTAACAATAACCCTAACCCTAACCCAAACCATAACCATAACCCAAACCATAACCCCTAACAATAACCCTAACCCAAACCATAACCCCAACCACAAACAATAACCCTAACCCAACCCATAACCATAACCATAACCCAAAACATAACCCCTAGCAATAACCCTAACCAAAACCATAACCCCAACCCCTAACAATAACGCTAACCCAAACCATAACCCAAACCATAACCAAAACCATAACCCAAACCATAACCCAAACCATAACCCCAACCCCTAACAATAACCCTAACCTAAACCATAACCATAACCCTAACCCAAACCATAACCCCAACCATAACCAGATTCCCAACCATAAACATAACCCGAACCAAAACCATATTCCCAACCATAGCCATAACCCCAACCATAACCCCAACCATAACCCCAACCCTAACCATAACCCTAACCATAACCCCAACCATAACTCCAATCATAACCCAAACCATAACCCCAACCATAACCCCAACCATAACCCCAACCATAACCCAAACCATAACCCCAACCCCTAACAATAACCCTAACCCAAACCATAACCCCTAACCCCTAACAATATCCCTAACCCAAACCATAACCCCTAATAATAACCCTAACCCAAACCATAAACCCCAACCCCTAACAATAACCCTAACCTAAACCATAACCCCAACCATTACCATAACCCAAATCATAACCCCTAACCCCTAACAATAACCCTAACCCAAACCATAACCCCAACCCCTAACAATAACCCTAACCCAAAACCTAACCCAAAACCTAACCCAAAACCTAACCCAAAACCTAACCCAAAACCTAACCCAAAACCTAACCCAAAACCTAACCCAAAACCTAACCCAAAACCTAACCCAAAACCTAACCCAAACCATAACCATAACCCCAACCATAACCATAACCCAAACCATAACCCCTAACAATAACCCTAACCCAAACCATAACCCCAACCCCTAACAATAACCCTAACCTAAACCATAACCCCAACCATAACCATAACCCAAACCATAACCATAACCCAAAACATAACCCCTAACTCCTAACAATAACCCTAAACCAAACCATAACCCCAACCCCTAACAATAACCCTAACCCAAACCATAACCCCAACCATAAACAAAACCCAAACCATATCCCCAACCATAAACAAAACCCAAACCATAACCCCAACCATAACCTTAACCATAACCGTAAACCAAACCATAACCCCTTAACCCTAACAATAACCCTAACACAAACTATTACCCCAACCCCTGACAATAACCCTAACCCAAACCATAATCCCATCCATAACAGTAACCCCAACAATAACCATAACCGAAACCATAACCCCTAACCCCTAAAAATAACGCTAACCCAAACCATAACCCCAACCATAACCTTAACCATAACCGTAAACCAAATCATAACCCCTAAACCCTAACAATAATCCTAACAAAAACTATTACCCCAACCCCTAACAAAAACCCTAACCCAAACCATTATCCCATCCATAACCATAACCCCAACAATAACCATAACCCAAACCATAACCCCTAACCACTAAAAATAACGCTAACCCAAACCATAACCCCAACCATAACCTTAACCATAACCGTAAACCAAACCATAACCCCTAAACCCTAACAATAACCCTAACACAAACCATAACCCCAACCCCTAACAATAACTCTAACCCAAACCATAACCATAACCCTAACAGTAACCATAACCCAAACCATAACCCCTAACAATAACCCTAACCCAAACCATAACCCCAACCAAAAACAATAACCCTAACCCAACCCATAACCATAACCATAACCCAAAACATAACCCCTAGCAATAACCCTAACCCAAACCATAACCCCAACCCCTAACAATAACCCTAACCCAAACCATAACCCCAACCCCTAACAATAACCCTAACCCAAACCATAACCCCAACCCCTAACAATAACCCTAACCCGAACCATAACCCCAACCATAACCAAAACCCAAACCATAACCCCTTATCCCTTACAATATTCCTAACCCAAACCATAACCCCAACCCCTAACAATAACCCTAACCTAAACCATAACCCCAACCATAACCAGATTCCCAACCATAAACATAACCCAAACCATAACCATAACCCCAACCATAACCATAACCCAAACCATAACCATAACCCCAACCATAACCATAACCCAAACCATAACCCCTAACAATAACCCTAACCCAAACCATAACCCCAACCCCTAACAATAACCCTAACCTAAACCATAACCCCAACCATAACCATAACCATAACCCAAAACATAACCCCTAACTCCCAACATTAACCCTAAACCAAACCATAACTCCAACCCCTAACAATAACCCTAACCCAAACCATAACCCCAACCATAACCAAAACCCAAACCATAACCCCTAATCCCTTAAGATAACCCTAACCCAAACCATAACCCCAACCCCAAACAATAACCCTAACCTAAACCATAACCCCAACCATAACCCAAACCATAACCCCTAACTTCTAACAATAACCCTAACCCAAACCCCTAACAAGAACCCTAACCCTAAACCATAATCCCATCCATAGCCATAACCCCAACCATAACCATAACCCAAACCCTAACCCCAAACCCCTAACAATAACCCTAACCCAAACCATAACCCAAACCATAACCCAAACCATAACCCAAACCATAACCCAAACCATAACCCTAACCCAAACCATAACCCTAACCCACACCATAACCCCAACCATAACCAGATTCCCAACCATAACCAGATTCCCAACCATAACCATAACCCCAACCAAAACCATATTCCCAACCATAGCCATAACCCCAACCATAACCCCAACCATAACCATAACCATAACCCCAACCATAACCCCAACCATAACCCCAACCATAACCCCAACCATAACCTCAACCATAACCCAAACCATAACCCCTAACCCAAAACAATATCCCTAACCCAAACCATAACCCCTTACAATAACCCTAACCCAAACCATAACCCCAACCATAACCATAACCCAAACTATAACCATAACCATAACCCAAACCATAACACCCAACCCCCAACAATAACCCTAACCCAAACCATAATCCCATCCATAACCATAACCCCAACAATAACCATAACCCAAACCATAACCCCTAAATCCTAAAAATAACGCTAACCCAAACCATAACCCCAACCATAACCCCAACCATAACCTTAACCATAACCGTAAACCAAACCATAACGCCTAAACCCTAACAATAACCCTAACACAAACTATTACCCAAACCCCTAACAATAACCCTAACCCAAACCATAATCCCATCCATAACAGTAACCCCAACAATAACCATAACCCAAACCATAACCCCTAACCCCTAAAAATAACGCTAACCCAAACCATAACCCCAACCATTACCTTAACCATAACCGTAAACCAAACCATAACCCCTAAACCCTAACAATAACCCTAACACAAACTATTACCCCAACCCCTAACAATAACCCTAACCCAAACCATTATCCCATCCATAACCATAACCCCAACAATAACCATAACCCAAACCATAACCCCTAACCCCTAAAAATAACACTAACCCAAACCATAACCCCAACCATAACCTTAACAATAACCATAAACCAAACCATAACCCCTAAATCCTAACAATAACCCTAACACAAACTATTACCCCAACGCCTAACAATAACCCTAACCCAAACCATAACCCCAACGCCAAACAATAACCTTAACCCAAACCATAACCCCAACCCCTAACAATAAACCTAACCTAAACCATAACCCTAACCATAACCCTAACCATAACCCCAACCTTAACCCAAACCATAACCCCAACCATAACCTTAACAATAACCATAAACCAAACCATAACCCCTAAACCCTAACAATAACCCTAACACAAACTATTACCCCAACGCCTAACAATAACCCTAACCCAAACCATAACCCCAACGCCAAACAATAACCTTAACCCAAACCATAACCCCAACCCCTAACAATAAACCTAACCTAAACCATAACCCTAACCATAACCCCAACCTTAACCCAAACCATAACCCCAACCCCGAACAATAAACCTAACCTAAACCATAACCCTAACCATAAACCCAACCATAACCATAAACCAAACCATCACCATAACCCAAACCATCACCATAACCCCTAACAATAACCCTAACCCTAACCCAAACCATAACCCCAACCCCTAACAATAACTCTAACCCAAACCATAACCATAACAGTAACCATAACCCAAACCATAACCCCTAACAATAACCCTAACCCAAACCATAACCCCAACCACAAACAATAACGTAACCCAACCCATAACCCCAACCACAAACAATAACCTAACCCAACCCATAACCATAACCCAAAACATAACCCCTAGCAATAACCCTAACCCAAACCATAACCCCAACCCCTAACAATAACCCTAACCTAAACCATAACCCCAACCATAACCATAACCATAACCCAAAACATAACCCCTAACTCCCAACATTAACCCTAAACCAAACCATAACTCCAACCCCTAACAATAACCCTAACCCAAACCATAACCCCAACCATAACCAAAACCCAAACCATAACGCCTAATCCCTTAAGATAACCCTAACCCAAACCATAACCCCAACCCCTAACAATAACCCTAACCTAAACCATAACCCCAACCATAACCCAAACTATAACCCCTAACTTCTAACAATAACCCTAACCCAAACCCCTAACAAGAACCCTAACCCAAACCATAATCCCATCCATAGCCATAACCCCAACCATAACCATAACCCAAACCATAACCCAAACCATAACCCCAAACCCCTAACAATAACCCTAACCCAAACCATAACCCAAACCATAACCCAAACCATAACCCTAACCCAAACCATACCCCAACCATAACCAGATTCCCAACCATAACCATAACCCACACCAAAACCATATTCCCAACCATAGCCATAACCCCAACCATAACCCCAACCATAACCATAACCCCAACCATAACCCCAACCATAACCCCAACCCTAACCCAAACCATAACCCCTAACCCAAAACAATATCCCTAACCCAAACCATAACCCCTTACAATAACCCTAACCCAAACCATAACCCCAACCATAACCATAACCCAAACCATAACCATAACCCAAACCATAACACCCAACCCCCAACAATAACCCAAACCATAATCCCATCCATAACCATAACCCCAACAATAACCATAACCCAAACCATAACCCCTAAATCCTAAAAATAACGCTAACCCAAACCATAACCCCAACCATAACCCCAACCATAACCTTAACCATAACCGTAAACCAAACCATAACGCCTAAACCCTAACAATAACCCTAACACAAACTATTACCCCAACCCCTAACAATAACCATAACCCAAACCATAACCCAAACCATAACCCAAACCATAACCCAAACCATAACCCAAACCATAACCATAACCCAAACCATAACCCCTAACCCCTAACAATAACCCTAACCCAAACCCCTAACAAGAACCCTAACCCAAACCATAATCCCATCCATAGCCATAACCCCAACCATAACCCAAACCATAACCCCCAACCCCTAACAATAACCCTAACCCAAACCATAACCCGAACCCAAAACATAACCCAAACAATAACCCTAACCCAAACCATAACCCCAACCATAACCATAACCCAAACCATAACCCCCAACCCCTAACAATAACCCTAACCCAAACCATAACCCGAACCCAAACCATAACCCAAACCATAACCCAAACCATAACCCAAACCATAACCCCTAACCCCTAACAATAACCCTAACCCAAACCATAACCATAACCCCAACCCCTAACAATAACCCTAACCCAAACCATAACCATAACCCCTAACAATAACCCTAACCCAAACCATAACCCCAACCCCTAACAATAACCCTAACCTAAACCATAACCCCAACCATAATCATAACCCAAAACATAACCATAACCCAAAACATAACCCCTAACCCCTAACAATACCTCTTAACCAAACCATAACCCCAACCCCTAACAATAACCCTAACCCAAACCCCTAACAAGAACCCTAACCCAAACCATAACCCCTTATCCCTTACAATAACCCTAACCCAAACCATAACCCCAACCCCTAACAATAACCCTAACCTAAACCATAACCCCAACCATAACATAACCCAAACCATAACCCCTAACCCCTAACAATAACCCTAACCCAAACCCCTAACCCCTAACAATAACCCTAACCCAAACCCCTAACAAGAACCCTAACCCCTAACAATAACCCTAACCCAAACCCCTAACCCCTAACAATAACCCTAACCCAAACCCCTAACAAGAACCCTAACCCAAACCATAACCCCTTATCCCTTACAATAACCCTAACCCAACCCATAATCCCATCCATAGCCATAACCCAAACCATAACCATAACCCAAACCATAACCCCCAACCCCTAACAATAACCCTAACCCAAACCATAACCCCCAACCCCTAACAATAACCCTAACCCAAACCATAACCCGAACCCAAACCATAACCCAAACAATAACCCTAACCATAACCCTAACCATAACCCCAACCATAACCATAAACCAAACCATCACCATAACCCAAACCATCACCATAACCCCTAACAATAACCCTAACCCAAACCATAACCTCAACCCCTAACAATAACTCTAACCCAAACCATAACCATAACCCTAACAGTAACCATAACCCAAACCATAACCCCTAACAATAACCCTAACCCAAACCATAACCCCAACCACAAACAATAACCCTAACCCAACCCATAACCATAACCATAACCCAAAACATAACCCTTAGCAATGACCCTAACCCAAACCATAACCCCAACCCCTAACAATAACCCTAACCAAAACCATAACCCCAACCCCTAACCCCAACCATAACCCCAACCATAACCCCAACCATAACCCCAACACTTACCCAAACCATAACCCCTAACCCCTAACAATATCCCTAACCCAAACCATAACCCCTAACAATAACCCTAACCCAAACCATAACCCCAACCATAACCATAACCCAAACCATAACCATAACCCAAACCATAACAATAACCCAAACCATAACACCCAACCCCCAACAATAACCCTAACCCAAACCATAATTCCATCCATAACCATAACCCCAACAATAACCATAACCCAAACCATAACCCCTAACACCTAAAAATAACGCTAACCCAAACCATAACCCCAACCATAACCTTAACCATAACCGTAAACCAAACCATAACCCCTAAACCCTAACAATAACCCTAACACAAACTATTACCCCAACGCCTAACAATAACCCTAACCCAAACCATAACCCCAACGCCAAACAATAACCTTAACCCAAACCATAACCCCAACCACTAACAATAAACCTAACCTAAACCATAACCCTAACCCCAACCATAACCATAAACCAAACCATCACCATAACCCAAACCATCACCATAACCCCTAACAATAACCCGAACCCAAACCATAACCCCAACCCCTAACAATAACTCTAACCCAAACCATAACCATAACCCTTACAGTAACCATAACCCAAACCATAACCCCTAGCAATAACCCTAACCCAAACCATAACCCCAACCCCTAACAATAACCCTAACCCAAACCATAACCCAAACCATAACCCAAACCATAACCCAAACCATAACCCAAACCATAACCCAAACAATAACCCAAACCATAACCCAAACCATAACCCAAACCATAACCCAAACCATAACCCAAACCATAACCCAAACCATAACCCAAACCATAACCCAAACCATAACCCAAACCATAACCCAAACCATAACCCAAACCATAACCCAAACCATAACCCAAACCATAACCCAAACCATAACCATAACCCAAACCATAACCCCTAACAATAACCCTAACCCAAACCATAACCCCTAACAATAACCCTAACCCAAACCATAACCCCAACCACAAACAATAACCCTAACCCAACCCATAACCATAACCATAACCCAAAACATAACCCCTAGCAATAACCCTAACCCAAACCATAACCCCAACCCCTAACAATAACCCTAACCCAAACCATAACCCAAACCATAACCCAAACCATAACCCAAACCATAACCCAAACCATAACCCAAACCATAACCCAAACCATAACCCAAACCATAACCCAAACCATAACCCAAACCATAACCCAAACCATAACCCAAACCATAACCCAAACCATAACCCAAACCATAACCATAACCCAAACCATAACCCAAACCATAACCATAACCCAAACCATAACCCCTAACAATAACCCTAACCCAAACCATAACCCCAACCACAAACAATAACCCTAACCCAACCCATAACCATAACCATAACCCAAAACATAACCCCTAGCAATAACCCTAACCAAAACCATAACCCCAACTCCTAACAATAACGCTAACCCAAACCATAACCCAAACCATAACCCAAACCATAACCCAAACCATAACCCAAACCATAACCCAAACCATAACCCAAACCATAACCCAAACCATAACCCAAACCATAACCCCAACCCCTAACAATAACCCTAACCTAAACCATAACCATAACCCTAACCCAAACCATAACCCCAACCATAACCAGATTCCCAACCATAAACATAACCCGAACCAAAACCATATTCCCAACCATAGCCATAACCCCAACCATAACCCCAACCATAACCCCAACCCTAACCATAACCCTAACCATAACCCTAACCATAACCCCAACCATAACTCCAATCATAACCCAAACCATAACCCCAACCATAACCCCAACCATAACCCCAACCATAACCCAAACCATAACACCAACCCCTAACAATAACCCTAACCCAAACCATAACCCCTAACCCCTAACAATATCCCTAACCCAAACCATAACCCCTAATAATAACCCTAACCCAAACCATAAACCCCAACCCCTAACAATAACCCTAACCTAAACCATAACCCCAACCATTACCATAACCCAAATCATAACCCCTAACCCCTAACAATAACCCTAACCCAAACCATAACCCCAACCCCTAACAATAACCCTAACCCAAAACCTAACCCAAAACCTAACCCAAAACCTAACCCAAAACCTAACCCAAAACCTAACCCAAAACCTAACCCAAAACCTAACCCAAAACCTAACCCAAAACCTAACCCAAAACCTAACCCAAAACCTAACCCAAAACCTAACCCAAACCATAACCATAACCCCAACCATAACCATAACCCAAACCATAACCCCTAACAATAACCCTAACCCAAACCATAACCCCAACCCCTAACAATAACCCTAACCTAAACCATAACCCCAACCATAACCATAACCCAAACCATAACCATAACCCAAAACATAACCCCTAACTCCTAACAATAACCCTAAACCAAACCATAACCCCAACCCCTAACAATAACCCTAACCCAAACCATAACCCCAACCATAAACAAAACCCAAACCATAACCCCAACCATAAACAAAACCCAAACCATAACCCCAACCATAAACAAAACCCAAACCATAACCCCAACCATAACCTTAACCATAACCGTAAACCAAACCATAACCCCTTAACCCTAACAATAACCCTAACACAAACTATTACCCCAACCCCTGACAATAACCCTAACCCAAACCATAATCCCATCCATAACAGTAACCCCAACAATAACCATAACCGAAACCATAACCCCTAACCCCTAAAAATAACGCTAACCCAAACCATAACCCCAACCATAACCTTAACCATAACCGTAAACCAAATCATAACCCCTAAACCCTAACAATAATCCTAACAAAAACTATTACCCCAACCCCTAACAAAAACCCTAACCCAAACCATTATCCCATCCATAACCATAACCCCAACAATAACCATAACCCAAACCATAACCCCTAACCACTAAAAATAACGCTAACCCAAACCATAACCCCAACCATAACCTTAACCATAACCGTAAACCAAACCATAACCCCTAAACACTAACAATAACCCTAACACAAACCATAACCCCAACCCCTAACAATAACTCTAACCCAAACCATAACCATAACCCTAACAGTAACCATAACCCAAACCATAACCCCTAACAATAACCCTAACCCAAACCATAACCCCAACCAAAAACAATAACCCTAACCCAATCCATAACCATAACCCAAAACATAACCCCTAGCAATAACCCTAACCCAAACCATAACCCCAACCCCTAACATTAACCCTAACCCAAACCATAACCCCAACCCCTAACAATAACCCTAACCCGAACCATAACCCCAACCATAACCAAAACCCAAACCATAACCCCTTATCCCTTACAATATTCCTAACCCAAACCATAACCCCAACCCCTAACAATAACCCTAACCTAAACCATAACCCCAACCATAACCAGATTCCCAACCATAAACATAACCCAAACCATAACCATAACCCCAACCATAACCATAACCCAAACCATAACCATAACCCCAACCATAACCATAACCCAAACCATAACCCCTAACAATAACCCTAACCCAAACCATAACCCCAACCCCTAACAATAACCCTAACCTAAACCATAACCCCAACCATAACCATAACCCAAAACATAACCCCTAACTCCCAACATTAACCCTAAACCAAACCATAACTCCAACCCCTAACAATAACCCTAACCCAAACCATAACCCCAACCATAACCAAAACCCAAACCATAACCCCTAATCCCTTAAGATAACCCTAACCCAAACCATAACCCCAACCCCAAACAATAACCCTAACCTAAACCATAACCCCAACCATAACCCAAACCATAACCCCTAACTTCTAACAATAACCCTAACCCAAACCCCTAACAAGAACCCTAACCCTAAACCATAATCCCATCCATAGCCATAACCCCAACCATAACCATAACCCAAACCCTAACCCCAAACCCCTAACAATAACCCTAACCCAAACCATAACCCAAACCATAACCCAAACCATAACCCAAACCATAACCCAAACCATAACCCAAACCATAACCCTAACCCACACCATAACCCCAACCATAACCAGATTCCCAACCATAACCAGATTCCCAACCATAACCATAACCCCAACCAAAACCATATTCCCAACCATAGCCATAACCCCAACCATAACCCCAACCATAACCATAACCATAACCCCAACCATAACCCCAACCATAACCTCAACCATAACCCAAACCATAACCCCTAACCCAAAACAATATCCCTAACCCAAACCATAACCCCTTACAATAACCCTAACCCAAACCATAACCCCAACCATAACCATAACCCAAACTATAACCATAACCATAACCCAAACCATAACACCCAACCCCCAACAATAACCCTAACCCAAACCATAATCCCATCCATAACCATAACCCCAACAATAACCATAACCCAAACCATAACCCCTAAATCCTAAAAATAACGCTAACCCAAACCATAACCCCAACCATAACCCCAACCATAACCTTAACCATAACCGTAAACCAAACCATAACGCCTAAACCCTAACAATAACCCTAACACAAACTATTACCCAAACCCCTAACAATAACCCTAACCCAAACCATAATCCCATCCATAACAGTAACCCCAACAATAACCATAACCCAAACCATAACCCCTAACCCCTAAAAATAACGCTAACCCAAACCATAACCCCAACCATTACCTTAACCATAACCGTAAACCAAACCATAACCCCTAAACCCTAACAATAACCCTAACACAAACTATTACCCCAACCCCTAACAATAACCCTAACCCAAACCATTATCCCATCCATAACCATAACCCCAACAATAACCATAACCCAAACCATAACCCCTAACCCCTAAAAATAACACTAACCCAAACCATAACCCCAACCATAACCTTAACAATAACCATAAACCAAACCATAACCCCTAAACCCTAACAATAACCCTAACACAAACTATTACCCCAACGCCTAACAATAACCCTAACCCAAACCATAACCCCAACGCCAAACAATAACCTTAACCCAAACCATAACCCCAACCCCTAACAATAAACCTAACCTAAACCATAACCCTAACCATAACCCTAACCATAACCCCAACCTTAACCCAAACCATAACCCCAACCATAACCTTAACAATAACCATAAACCAAACCATAACCCCTAAACCCTAACAATAACCCTAACACAAACTATTACCCCAACGCCTAACAATAACCCTAACCCAAACCATAACCCCAACGCCAAACAATAACCTTAACCCAAACCATAACCCCAACCCCTAACAATAAACCTAACCTAAACCATAACCCTAACCATAACCCCAACCTTAACCCAAACCATAACCCCAACCCCGAACAATAAACCTAACCTAAACCATAACCCTAACCATAAACCCAACCATAACCATAAACCAAACCATCACCATAACCCAAACCATCACCATAACCCCTAACAATAACCCTAACCCTAACCCAAACCATAACCCCAACCCCTAACAATAACTCTAACCCAAACCATAACCATAACAGTAACCATAACCCAAACCATAACCCCTAACAATAACCCTAACCCAAACCATAACCCCAACCACAAACAATAACCTAACCCAACCCATAACCCCAACCACAAACAATAACCTAACCCAACCCATAACCATAACCCAAAACATAACCCCTAGCAATAACCCTAACCCAAACCATAACCCCAACCCCTAACAATAACCCTAACCTAAACCATAACCCCAACCATAACCATAACCATAACCCAAAACATAACCCCTAACTCCCAACATTAACCCTAAACCAAACCATAACTCCAACCCCTAACAATAACCCTAACCCAAACCATAACCCCAACCATAACCAAAACCCAAACCATAACGCCTAATCCCTTAAGATAACCCTAACCCAAACCATAACCCCAACCCCTAACAATAACCCTAACCTAAACCATAACCCCAACCATAACCCAAACTATAACCCCTAACTTCTAACAATAACCCTAACCCAAACCCCTAACAAGAACCCTAACCCAAACCATAATCCCATCCATAGCCATAACCCCAACCATAACCATAACCCAAACCATAACCCCAAACCCCTAACAATAACCCTAACCCAAACCATAACCCAAACCCAAACCCAAACCCAAACCATAACCCAAACCATAACCCAAACCATAACCCAAACCATAACCCTAACCCAAACCATACCCCAACCATAACCAGATTCCCAACCATAACCATAACCCACACCAAAACCATATTCCCAACCATAGCCATAACCCCAACCATAACCATAACCCCAACCATAACCCCAACCATAACCCCAACCATAACCCCAACCCTAACCCAAACCATAACCCCTAACCCAAAACAATATCCCTAACCCAAACCATAACCCCTTACAATAACCCTAACCCAAACCATAACCCCAACCATAACCATAACCCAAACCATAACCATAACCCAAACCATAACACCCAACCCCCAACAATAACCCAAACCATAATCCCATCCATAACCATAACCCCAACAATAACCATAACCCAAACCATAACCCCTAAATCCTAAAAATAACGCTAACCCAAACCATAACCCCAACCATAACCCCAACCATAACCTTAACCATAACCGTAAACCAAACCATAACGCCTAAACCCTAACAATAACCCTAACACAAACTATTACCCCAACCCCTAACAATAACCCTAACCCAAACCATAACCCAAACCATAACCCAAACCATAACCCAAACCATAACCATAACCCAAACCATAACCCCTAACCCCTAACAATAACCCTAACCCAAACCCCTAACAAGAACCCTAACCCAAACCATAATCCCATCCATAGCCATAACCCCAACCATAACCCAAACCATAACCCCCAACCCCTAACAATAACCCTAACCCAAACCATAACCCGAACCCAAAACATAACCCAAACAATAACCCTAACCCAAACCATAACCCCAACCATAACCATAACCCAAACCATAACCCCCAACCCCTAACAATAACCCTAACCCAAACCATAACCCGAACCCAAACCATAACCCGAACCCAAACCATAACCCAAACCATAACCCAAACCATAACCCAAACCATAACCCAAACCATAACCCCTAACCCCTAACAATAACCCTAACCCAAACCATAACCATAACCCCAACCCCTAACAATAACCCTAACCCAAACCATAACCATAACACCTAACAATAACCCTAACCCAAACCATAACCCCAACCCCTAACAATAACCCTAACCTAAACCATAACCCCAACCATAATCATAACCCAAAACATAACCATAACCCAAAACATAACCCCTAACCCCTAACAATACCTCTTAACCAAACCATAACCCCAACCCCTAACAATAACCCTAACCCAAACCCCTAACAAGAACCCTAACCCAAACCATAACCCCTTATCCCTTACAATAACCCTAACCCAAACCATAACCCCAACCCCTAACAATAACCCTAACCTAAACCATAACCCCAACCATAACATAACCCAAACCATAACCCCTAACCCCTAACAATAACCCTAACCCAAACCCCTAACCCCTAACAATAACCCTAACCCAAACCCCTAACAAGAACCCTAACCCCTAACAATAACCCTAACCCAAACCCCTAACCCCTAACAATAACCCTAACCCAAACCCCTAACAAGAACCCTAACCCAAACCATAACCCCTTATCCCTTACAATAACCCTAACCCAACCCATAATCCCATCCATAGCCATAACCCAAACCATAACCATAACCCAAACCATAACCCCCAACCCCTAACAATAACCCTAACCCAAACCATAACCCCCAACCCCTAACAATAACCCTAACCCAAACCATAACCCGAACCCAAACCATAACCCAAACAATAACCCTAACCATAACCCTAACCATAACCCCAACCATAACCATAAACCAAACCATCACCATAACCCCTAACAATAACCCTAACCCAAACCATAACCTCAACCCCTAACAATAACTCTAACCCAAACCATAACCATAACCCTAACAGTAACCATAACCCTAACAGTAACCATAACCCAAACCATAACCCCTAACAATAACCCTAACCCAAACCATAACCCCAACCACAAACAATAACCCTAACCCAACCCATAACCATAACCATAACCCAAAACATAACCCTTAGCAATGACCCTAACCCAAACCATAACCCCAACCCCTAACAATAACCCTAACCAAAACCATAACCCCAACCCCTAACCCCAACCATAACCCCAACCATAACCCCAACCATAACCCCAACACTTACCCAAACCATAACCCCTAACCCCTAACAATATCCCTAACCCAAACCATAACCCCTAACAATAACCCTAACCCAAACCATAACCCCAACCATAACCATAACCCAAACCATAACCATAACCCAAACCATAACAATAACCCAAACCATAACACCCAACCCCCAACAATAACCCTAACCCAAACCATAATTCCATCCATAACCATAACCCCAACAATAACCATAACCCAAACCATAACCCCTAACACCTAAAAATAACGCTAACCCAAACCATAACCCCAACCATAACCTTAACCATAACCGTAAACCAAACCATAACCCCTAAACCCTAACAATAACCCTAACACAAACTATTACCCCAACGCCTAACAATAACCCTAACCCAAACCATAACCCCAACGCCAAACAATAACCTTAACCCAAACCATAACCCCAACCACTAACAATAAACCTAACCTAAACCATAACCCTAACCCCAACCATAACCATAAACCAAACCATCACCATAACCCAAACCATCACCATAACCCCTAACAATAACCCGAACCCAAACCATAACCCCAACCCCTAACAATAACTCTAACCCAAACCATAACCATAACCCTTACAGTAACCATAACCCAAACCATAACCCCTAGCAATAACCCTAACCCAAACCATAACCCCAACCCCTAACAATAACCCTAACCCAAACCATAACCCAAACCATAACCCAAACCATAACCCAAACCATAACCCAAACCATAACCCAAACCATAACCCAAACCATAACCCAAACCATAACCCAAACCATAACCCAAACCATAACCCAAACCATAACCCAAACCATAACCCAAACCATAACCCAAACCATAACCCAAACCCTAACCCAAACCATAACCCAAACCATAACCCAAACCATAACCCAAACCATAACCCAAACCATAACCCAAACCATAACCCAAACCATAACCCAAACCATAACCCCAACCCCTAACAATAACCCTAACCCTAACCCAAACCATAACCATAACCCAAACCATAACCCCTAACAATAACCCTAACCCAAACCATAACCCCAACCACAAACAATAACCCTAACCCAACCCATAACCATAACCATAACCCAAAACATAACCCCTAGCAATAACCCTAACCAAAACCATAACCCCAACCCCTAACAATAACGCTAACCCAAACCATAACCCAAACCATAACCCAAACCATAACCCCAACCCCTAACAATAACCCTAACCTAAACCATAACCATAACCCTAACCCAAACCATAACCCCAACCATAACCAGATTCCCAACCATAAACATAACCCGAACCAAAACCATATTCCCAACCATAGCCATAACCCCAACCATAACCCCAACCCTAACCATAACCCTAACCATAACCCCAACCATAACTCCAATCATAACCCAAACCATAACCCCAACCATAACCCCAACCATAACCCCAACCATAACCCCAACCATAACCCCAACCATAACCCAAACCATAACCCAAACCATAACCCCAACCCCTAACAATAACCCTAACCCAAACCATAACCCCTAACCCCTAACAATATCCCTAACCCAAACCATAACCCCTAATAATAACCCTAACCCAAACCATAAACCCCAACCCCTAACAATAACCCTAACCTAAACCATAACCCCAACCATTACCATAACCCAAATCATAACCCCTAACCCCTAACAATAACCCTAACCCAAACCATAACCCCAACCCCTAACAATAACCCTAACCCAAAACCTAACCCAAAACCTAACCCAAAACCTAACCCAAAACCTAACCCAAAACCTAACCCAAAACCTAACCCAAAACCTACCCCAAAACCTAACCCAAACCATAACCATAACCCCAACCATAACCATAACCCAAACCATAACCCCTAACAATAACCCTAACCCAAACCATAACCCCAACCCCTAACAATAACCCTAACCTAAACCATAACCCCAACCATAACCATAACCCAAACCATAACCATAACCCAAAACATAACCCCTAACTCCTAACAATAACCCTAAACCAAACCATAACCCCAACCCCTAACAATAACCCTAACCCAAACCATAACCCCAACCATAAACAAAACCCAAACCATAACCCCAACCATAAACAAAACCCAAACCATAACCCCAACCATAAACAAAACCCAAACCATAACCCCAACCATAACCTTAACCATAACCGTAAACCAAACCATAACCCCTTAACCCTAACAATAACCCTAACACAAACTATTACCCCAACCCCTGACAATAACCCTAACCCAAACCATAATCCCATCCATAACAGTAACCCCAACAATAACCATAACCGAAACCATAACCCCTCACCCCTAAAAATAACGCTAACCCAAACCATAACCCCAACCATAACCTTAACCATAACCGTAAACCAAATCATAACCCCTAAACCCTAACAATAATCCTAACAAAAACTATTACCCCAACCCCTAACAAAAACCCTAACCCAAACCATTATCCCATCCATAACCATAACCCCAACAATAACCATAACCCAAACCATAACCCCTAACCACTAAAAATAACGCTAACCCAAACCATAACCCCAACCATAACCTTAACCATAACCATAAACCAAACCATAACCCCTAAACACTAACAATAACCCTAACACAAACCATAACCCCAACCCCTAACAATAACTCTAACCCAAACCATAACCATAACCCTAACAGTAACCATAACCCAAACCATAACCCCTAACAATAACCCTAACCCAAACCATAACCCCAACCAAAAACAATAACCCTAACCCAACCCATAACCATAACCATAACCCAAAACATAACCCCTAGCAATAACCCTAACCCAAACCATAACCCCAACCCCTAACATTAACCCTAACCCAAACCATAACCCCAACCCCTAACAATAACCCTAACCCGAACCATAACCCCAACCATAACCAAAACCCAAACCATAACCCCTTATCCCTTACAATATTCCTAACCCAAACCATAACCCCAACCCCTAACAATAACCCTAACCTAAACCATAACCCCAACCATAACCAGATTCCCAACCATAAACATAACCCAAACCATAACCATAACCCCAACCATAACCATAACCCAAACCATAACCATAACCCCAACCATAACCATAACCCAAACCATAACCCCTAACAATAACCCTAACCCAAACCATAACCCCAACCCCTAACAATAACCCTAACCTAAACCATAACCCCAACCATAACCATAACCCAAAACATAACCCCTAACTCCCAACATTAACCCTAAACCAAACCATAACTCCAACCCCTAACAATAACCCTAACCCAAACCATAACCCCAACCATAACCAAAACCCAAACCATAACCCCTAATCCCTTAAGATAACCCTAACCCAAACCATAACCCCAACCCCAAACAATAACCCTAACCTAAACCATAACCCCAACCATAACCCAAACCATAACCCCTAACTTCTAACAATAACCCTAACCCAAACCCCTAACAAGAACCCTAACCCTAAACCATAATCCCATCCATAGCCATAACCCCAACCATAACCATAACCCAAACCCTAACCCCAAACCCCTAACAATAACCCTAACCCAAACCATAACCCAAACCATAACCCACACCATAACCCCAACCATAACCAGATTCCCAACCATAACCAGATTCCCAACCATAACCATAACCCCAACCAAAACCATATTCCCAACCATAGCCATAACCCCAACCATAACCCCAACCATAACCATAACCATAACCCCAACCATAACCCCAACCATAACCTCAACCATAACCCAAACCATAACCCCTAACCCAAAACAATATCCCTAACCCAAACCATAACCCCTTACAATAACCCTAACCCAAACCATAACCCCAACCATAACCATAACCCAAACTATAACCATAACCATAACCCAAACCATAACACCCAACCCCC
The DNA here is from genome assembly GCF_051989575.1 of Stigmatopora nigra. Taxonomy (NCBI): domain Eukaryota; kingdom Metazoa; phylum Chordata; class Actinopteri; order Syngnathiformes; family Syngnathidae; genus Stigmatopora; species Stigmatopora nigra. The sequence goes on from NW_027551603.1 coordinate 4,117,679, forward strand.
AACAATAACCCTAACCCAAACCATAATCCCATCCATAACCATAACCCCAACAATAACCATAACCCAAACCATAACCCCTAAATCCTAAAAATAACGCTAACCCAAACCATAACCCCAACCATAACCCCAACCATAACCTTAACCATAACCGTAAACCAAACCATAACGCCTAAACCCTAACAATAACCCTAACACAAACTATTACCCAAACCCCTAACAATAACCCTAACCCAAACCATAATCCCATCCATAACAGTAACCCCAACAATAACCATAACCCAAACCATAACCCCTAACCCCTAAAAATAACGCTAACCCAAACCATAACCCCAACCATTACCTTAACCATAACCGTAAACCAAACCATAACCCCTAAACCCTAACAATAACCCTAACACAAACTATTACCCCAACCCCTAACAATAACCCTAACCCAAACCATTATCCCATCCATAACCATAACCCCAACAATAACCATAACCCAAACCATAACCCCTAACCCCTAAAAATAACACTAACCCAAACCATAACCCCAACCATAACCTTAACAATAACCATAAACCAAACCATAACCCCTAAACCCTAACAATAACCCTAACACAAACTATTACCCCAACGCCTAACAATAACCCTAACCCAAACCATAACCCCAACGCCAAACAATAACCTTAACCCAAACCATAACCCCAACCCCTAACAATAAACCTAACCTAAACCATAACCCTAACCATAACCCTAACCATAACCCTAACCATAACCCCAACCTTAACCCAAACCATAACCCCAACCATAACCTTAACAATAACCATAAACCAAACCATAACCCCTAAACCCTAACAATAACCCTAACACAAACTATTACCCCAACGCCTAACAATAACCCTAACCCAAACCATAACCCCAACGCCAAACAATAACCTTAACCCAAACCATAACCCCAACCCCTAACAATAAACCTAACCTAAACCATAACCCTAACCATAACCCCAACCTTAACCCAAACCATAACCCCAACCCCGAACAATAAACCTAACCTAAACCATAACCCTAACCATAAACCCAACCATAACCATAAACCAAACCATCACCATAACCCAAACCATCACCATAACCCCTAACAATAACCCTAACCCTAACCCAAACCATAACCCCAACCCCTAACAATAACTCTAACCCAAACCATAACCATAACAGTAACCATAACCCAAACCATAACCCCTAACAATAACCCTAACCCAAACCATAACCCCAACCACAAACAATAACCTAACCCAACCCATAACCCCAACCACAAACAATAACCTAACCCAACCCATAACCATAACCCAAAACATAACCCCTAGCAATAACCCTAACCCAAACCATAACCCCAACCCCTAACAATAACCCTAACCTAAACCATAACCCCAACCATAACCATAACCATAACCCAAAACATAACCCCTAACTCCCAACATTAACCCTAAACCAAACCATAACTCCAACCCCTAACAATAACCCTAACCCAAACCATAACCCCAACCATAACCAAAACCCAAACCATAACGCCTAATCCCTTAAGATAACCCTAACCCAAACCATAACCCCAACCCCTAACAATAACCCTAACCTAAACCATAACCCCAACCATAACCCAAACTATAACCCCTAACTTCTAACAATAACCCTAACCCAAACCCCTAACAAGAACCCTAACCCAAACCATAATCCCATCCATAGCCATAACCCCAACCATAACCATAACCCAAACCATAACCCAAACCATAACCCAAACCATAACCCCAAACCCCTAACAATAACCCTAACCCAAACCATAACCCAAACCATAACCCAAACCATAACCCTAACCCAAACCATACCCCAACCATAACCAGATTCCCAACCATAACCATAACCCACACCAAAACCATATTCCCAACCATAGCCATAACCCCAACCATAACCCCAACCATAACCATAACCCCAACCATAACCCCAACCATAACCCCAACCCTAACCCAAACCATAACCCCTAACCCAAAACAATATCCCTAACCCAAACCATAACCCCAACCATAACCATAACCCAAACCATAACCATAACCCAAACCATAACACCCAACCCCCAACAATAACCCAAACCATAATCCCATCCATAACCATAACCCCAACAATAACCATAACCCAAACCATAACCCCTAAATCCTAAAAATAACGCTAACCCAAACCATAACCCCAACCATAACCCCAACCATAACCTTAACCATAACCGTAAACCAAACCATAACGCCTAAACCCTAACAATAACCCTAACACAAACTATTACCCCAACCCCTAACAATAACCCTAACCCAAACCATAACCCAAACCATAACCCAAACCATAACCATAACCCAAACCATAACCCCTAACCCCTAACAATAACCCTAACCCAAACCCCTAACAAGAACCCTAACCCAAACCATAATCCCATCCATAGCCATAACCCCAACCATAACCCAAACCATAACCCCCAACCCCTAACAATAACCCTAACCCAAACCATAACCCGAACCCAAAACATAACCCAAACAATAACCCTAACCCAAACCATAACCCCAACCATAACCATAACCCAAACCATAACCCCCAACCCCTAACAATAACCCTAACCCAAACCATAACCCGAACCCAAACCATAACCCGAACCCAAACCATAACCCAAACCATAACCCAAACCATAACGCAAACCATAACCCCTAACCCCAACCCCTAACAATAACCCTAACCCAAACCATAACCATAACCCCTAACAATAACCCTAACCCAAACCATAACCCCTAAACCCTAACAATAACCCTAACACAAACTATTACCCCAACGCCTAACAATAACCCTAACCCAAACCATAACCCCAACGCCAAACAATAACCTTAACCCAAACCATAACCCCAACCCCTAACAATAAACCTAACCTAAACCATAACCCTAACCATAACCCCAACCTTAACCCAAACCATAACCCCAACCCCGAACAATAAACCTAACCTAAACCATAACCCTAACCATAACCCCAACCATAACCAGATTCCCAACCATAACCATAACCCCAACCAAAACCATATTCCCAACCATAGCCATAACTCCAACCATATCCCCAACCATAACCATAACCCTAACCGATAACCCCAACCATAACCCCAACCATAATCTTAACCATAAACCAAACCATAACCCCTTATCCCTTACAATAACCCTAACCCAAACCATAACCCCAACCCCTAACAATAACCCTAACCTAAACCATAACCCCAACCATAACCCAAACCATAACCCCTAACCTCTAACAATAACCCTAACCCAAACCCCTAACAAGAACCCTAACCCAAACCATAACCCCTTATCCCTTACAATAACCCTAACCCAAACCATAACCCCAACCCCTAACAATAACCCTAACCTAAACCATAACCCCAACCATAACATAACCCAAACCATAACCCCTAACCCCTAACAATAACCCTAACCCAAACCCCTAACAAGAACCCTAACCCAAACCATAACCCCTTATCCCTTACAATAACCCTAACCCAAACCATAACCCCTAACCCCTAACAATAACCCTAACCCAAACCCCTAACAAGAACCCTAACCCAACCCATAATCCCATCCATAGCCATAACCCAAACCATAACCATAACCCAAACCATAACCCCCAACCCCTAACAATAACCCTAACCCAAACCATAACCCGAACCCAAACCATAACCCAAACAATAACCCTAACCCAAACCATAACCCTAACCCAAACCATAACCCCAACCATAACCATAACCCAAACCATAACCCCCAAACCATAACCCCCAAACCATAACCTCCAACCCCTAACAATAACCCTAACCCAAACCATAACCCGAACCCAAACCATAACCCAAACCATAACCCAAACCATAACCCAAACCATAACCCAAACCATAACCCAAACCATAACCCAAACCATAACCCAAACCATAACCCCTAACCCCTAACAATAACCCTAACCCAAACCCCTAACAAGAACCCTAACCCAAACCATAATCCCATCCATAGCCATAACCCCAACCATAATCCCATCCATAGCCATAACCCCAACCATAACCCAAACCATAACCCCCAACCCCTAACAATAACCCTAACCCAAACCATAACCCGAACCCAAACCATAACCCAAACAATAACCCTAACCCAAACCATAACCCCAACCATAACCATAACCCAAACCATAACCCCCAACCCCTAACAATAACCCTAACCCAAACCATAACCCTAACCCAAACCATAACCATAACCCCAACCCCTAACAATAACCCTAACCCAAACCATAACCATAACCCCTAACAATAACCCTAACCCAAACCATAACCCCAACCCCTAACAAAACCCTAACCTAAACCATAACCCCAACCATAATCATAACCCAAAACATAACCCCTAACCCCTAACAATACCCCTTAACCAAACCATAACCCCAACCCCTAACAATAACCCTAACCCAAACCCCTAACAAGAACCCTAACCCAAACCATAACCCCTTATCCCTTACAATAACCCTAACCCAAACCATAACCCCAACCCCTAACAATAACCCTAACCTAAACAATAACCCCAACCATAACATAACCCAAACCATAACCCCTAACCCCTAACAATAACCCTAACCCAAACCCCTAACAAGAACCCTAACCCAAACCATAACCCCTTATCCCTTACAATAACCATAACCCAAACCATAACCCCTAACCCCTAACAATAACCCTAACCCAAACCCCTAACAAGAACCCTAACCCAACCCATAATCCCATCCATAGCCATAACCCAAACCATAACCATAACCCAAACCATAACCCCCAACCCCTAACAATAACCCTAACCCAAACCATAACCCGAACCCAAACCATAACCCAAACAATAACCCTAACCATAACCCTAACCATAACCCCAACCATAACCATAAACCAAACCATCACCATAACCCAAACCATCACCATAACCCCTAACAATAACCCTAACCCAAACCATAACCTCAACCCCTAACAATAACTCCTACCCAAACCATAACCATAACCCTAACAGTAACCATAACCCAAACCATTACCCCTAACAATAACCCTAACCCAAACCATAACCCCAACCACAAACAATAACCCTAACCCAACCCATAACCATAACCCAAAACATAACCCTTAGCAATGACCCTAACCCAAACCATAACCCCAACCCCTAACAATAACCCTAACCCAAACCATAACCCCAACCCCTAACCCCAACCATAACCCCAACCATAACCCCAACCATAACCCCAACCATAACCCCAACCATAACCCCAACACTTACCCAAACCATAACCCCTAACCCCTAAAAATATCCCTAACCCAAACCATAACCCCTAACAATAACCCTAACCCAAACCATAACCCCAACCATAACCATAACCCAAACCATAACCATAACCCAAACCATAACCATAACCCAAACCATAACACCCAACCCCCAACAATAACCCTAACCCAAACCATAATTCCATCCATAACCATAACCCCAACCATAACCCCTAACACCTAAAAATAACGCTAACCCAAACCATAACCCCAACCATAACCTTAACCATAACCGTAAACCAAACCATAACCCCTAAACCCTAACAATAACCCTAACACAAACTATTACCCCAACGCCTAACAATAACCCTAACCCAAACCATAACCCCAACGCCAAACAATAACCTTAACCCAAACCATAACCCCAACCACTAACAATAAACCTAACCTCAACCATAACCCTAACCCCAACCATAACCATAAACCAAACCATCACCATAACCCAAACCATCACCATAACCCCTAACAATAACCCGAACCCAAACCATAACCCCAACCCCTAACAATAACTCTAACCCAAACCATAACCATAACCCTAACAGTAACCATAACCCAAACCATAACCCCTAGCAATAACCCTAACCCAAACCATAACCCCAACCCCTAACAATAACCCTAACCCAAACCATAACCCAAACCATAACCCAAACCATAACCCAAACCATAACCCAAACCATAACCCAAACCATAACCCAAACCATAACCCAAACCATAACCCAAACCATAACCCAAACCATAACCCAAACCATAACCCAAACCATAACCCAAACCATAACCCAAACCATAACCCAAACCATAACCCAAACCATAACCCAAACCATAACCCAAACCATAACCCAAACCATAACCCAAACCATAACCCAAACCATAACCCAAACCATAACCCCAACCCCTAACAATAACCCTAACCCTAACCCAAACCATAACCATAACCCAAACCATAACCCCTAACAATAACCCTAACCCAAACCATAACCCCAACCACAAACAATAACCCTAACCCAACCCATAACCATAACCATAACCCAAAACATAACCCCTAGCAATAACCCTAACCAAAACCATAACCCCAACCCCTAACAATAACGCTAACCCAAACCATAACCCAAACCATAACCAAAACCATAACCCAAACCATAACCCAAACCATAACCCCAACCCCTAACAATAACCCTAACCTAAACCATAACCATAACCCTAACCCAAACCATAACCCCAACCATAACCAGATTCCCAACCATAAACATAACCCGAACCAAAACCATATTCCCAACCATAGCCATAACCCCAACCATAACCCCAACCATAACCCCAACCCTAACCATAACCCTAACCATAACCCCAACCATAACTCCAATCATAACCCAAACCATAACCCCAACCATAACCCCAACCATAACCCCAACCATAACCCAAACCATAACCCCAACCCCTAACAATAACCCTAACCCAAACCATAACCCCTAACCCCTAACAATATCCCTAACCCAAACCATAACCCCTAATAATAACCCTAACCCAAACCATAAACCCCAACCCCTAACAATAACCCTAACCTAAACCATAACCCCAACCATTACCATAACCCAAATCATAACCCCTAACCCCTAACAATAACCCTAACCCAAACCATAACCCCAACCCCTAACAATAACCCTAACCCAAAACCTAACCCAAAACCTAACCCAAAACCTAACCCAAAACCTAACCCAAAACCTAACCCAAAACCTAACCCAAAACCTAACCCAAAACCTAACCCAAAACCTAACCCAAAACCTAACCCAAACCATAACCATAACCCCAACCATAACCATAACCCAAACCATAACCCCTAACAATAACCCTAACCCAAACCATAACCCCAACCCCTAACAATAACCCTAACCTAAACCATAACCCCAACCATAACCATAACCCAAACCATAACCATAACCCAAAACATAACCCCTAACTCCTAACAATAACCCTAAACCAAACCATAACCCCAACCCCTAACAATAACCCTAACCCAAACCATAACCCCAACCATAAACAAAACCCAAACCATATCCCCAACCATAAACAAAACCCAAACCATAACCCCAACCATAACCTTAACCATAACCGTAAACCAAACCATAACCCCTTAACCCTAACAATAACCCTAACACAAACTATTACCCCAACCCCTGACAATAACCCTAACCCAAACCATAATCCCATCCATAACAGTAACCCCAACAATAACCATAACCGAAACCATAACCCCTAACCCCTAAAAATAACGCTAACCCAAACCATAACCCCAACCATAACCTTAACCATAACCGTAAACCAAATCATAACCCCTAAACCCTAACAATAATCCTAACAAAAACTATTACCCCAACCCCTAACAAAAACCCTAACCCAAACCATTATCCCATCCATAACCATAACCCCAACAATAACCATAACCCAAACCATAACCCCTAACCACTAAAAATAACGCTAACCCAAACCATAACCCCAACCATAACCTTAACCATAACCGTAAACCAAACCATAACCCCTAAACCCTAACAATAACCCTAACACAAACCATAACCCCAACCCCTAACAATAACTCTAACCCAAACCATAACCATAACCCTAACAGTAACCATAACCCAAACCATAACCCCTAACAATAACCCTAACCCAAACCATAACCCCAACCAAAAACAATAACCCTAACCCAACCCATAACCATAACCATAACCCAAAACATAACCCCTAGCAATAACCCTAACCCAAACCATAACCCCAACCCCTAACAATAACCCTAACCCAAACCATAACCCCAACCCCTAACAATAACCCTAACCCGAACCATAACCCCAACCATAACCAAAACCCAAACCATAACCCCTTATCCCTTACAATATTCCTAACCCAAACCATAACCCCAACCCCTAACAATAACCCTAACCTAAACCATAACCCCAACCATAACCAGATTCCCAACCATAAACATAACCCAAACCATAACCATAACCCCAACCATAACCATAACCCAAACCATAACCATAACCCCAACCATAACCATAACCCAAACCATAACCCCTAACAATAACCCTAACCCAAACCATAACCCCAACCCCTAACAATAACCCTAACCTAAACCATAACCCCAACCATAACCATAACCATAACCCAAAACATAACCCCTAACTCCCAACATTAACCCTAAACCAAACCATAACTCCAACCCCTAACAATAACCCTAACCCAAACCATAACCCCAACCATAACCAAAACCCAAACCATAACCCCTAATCCCTTAAGATAACCCTAACCCAAACCATAACCCCAACCCCAAACAATAACCCTAACCTAAACCATAACCCCAACCATAACCCAAACCATAACCCCTAACTTCTAACAATAACCCTAACCCAAACCCCTAACAAGAACCCTAACCCTAAACCATAATCCCATCCATAGCCATAACCCCAACCATAACCATAACCCAAACCCTAACCCCAAACCCCTAACAATAACCCTAACCCAAACCATAACCCAAACCATAACCCAAACCATAACCCAAACCATAACCCAAACCATAACCCTAACCCAAACCATAACCCTAACCCACACCATAACCCCAACCATAACCAGATTCCCAACCATAACCAGATTCCCAACCATAACCATAACCCCAACCAAAACCATATTCCCAACCATAGCCATAACCCCAACCATAACCCCAACCATAACCATAACCATAACCCCAACCATAACCCCAACCATAACCCCAACCATAACCCCAACCATAACCTCAACCATAACCCAAACCATAACCCCTAACCCAAAACAATATCCCTAACCCAAACCATAACCCCTTACAATAACCCTAACCCAAACCATAACCCCAACCATAACCATAACCCAAACTATAACCATAACCATAACCCAAACCATAACACCCAACCCCCAACAATAACCCTAACCCAAACCATAATCCCATCCATAACCATAACCCCAACAATAACCATAACCCAAACCATAACCCCTAAATCCTAAAAATAACGCTAACCCAAACCATAACCCCAACCATAACCCCAACCATAACCTTAACCATAACCGTAAACCAAACCATAACGCCTAAACCCTAACAATAACCCTAACACAAACTATTACCCAAACCCCTAACAATAACCCTAACCCAAACCATAATCCCATCCATAACAGTAACCCCAACAATAACCATAACCCAAACCATAACCCCTAACCCCTAAAAATAACGCTAACCCAAACCATAACCCCAACCATTACCTTAACCATAACCGTAAACCAAACCATAACCCCTAAACCCTAACAATAACCCTAACACAAACTATTACCCCAACCCCTAACAATAACCCTAACCCAAACCATTATCCCATCCATAACCATAACCCCAACAATAACCATAACCCAAACCATAACCCCTAACCCCTAAAAATAACACTAACCCAAACCATAACCCCAACCATAACCTTAACAATAACCATAAACCAAACCATAACCCCTAAATCCTAACAATAACCCTAACACAAACTATTACCCCAACGCCTAACAATAACCCTAACCCAAACCATAACCCCAACGCCAAACAATAACCTTAACCCAAACCATAACCCCAACCCCTAACAATAAACCTAACCTAAACCATAACCCTAACCATAACCCTAACCATAACCCCAACCTTAACCCAAACCATAACCCCAACCATAACCTTAACAATAACCATAAACCAAACCATAACCCCTAAACCCTAACAATAACCCTAACACAAACTATTACCCCAACGCCTAACAATAACCCTAACCCAAACCATAACCCCAACGCCAAACAATAACCTTAACCCAAACCATAACCCCAACCCCTAACAATAAACCTAACCTAAACCATAACCCTAACCATAACCCCAACCTTAACCCAAACCATAACCCCAACCCCGAACAATAAACCTAACCTAAACCATAACCCTAACCATAAACCCAACCATAACCATAAACCAAACCATCACCATAACCCAAACCATCACCATAACCCCTAACAATAACCCTAACCCTAACCCAAACCATAACCCCAACCCCTAACAATAACTCTAACCCAAACCATAACCATAACAGTAACCATAACCCAAACCATAACCCCTAACAATAACCCTAACCCAAACCATAACCCCAACCACAAACAATAACCTAACCCAACCCATAACCCCAACCACAAACAATAACCTAACCCAACCCATAACCATAACCCAAAACATAACCCCTAGCAATAACCCTAACCCAAACCATAACCCCAACCCCTAACAATAACCCTAACCTAAACCATAACCCCAACCATAACCATAACCATAACCCAAAACATAACCCCTAACTCCCAACATTAACCCTAAACCAAACCATAACTCCAACCCCTAACAATAACCCTAACCCAAACCATAACCCCAACCATAACCAAAACCCAAACCATAACGCCTAATCCCTTAAGATAACCCTAACCCAAACCATAACCCCAACCCCTAACAATAACCCTAACCTAAACCATAACCCCAACCATAACCCAAACTATAACCCCTAACTTCTAACAATAACCCTAACCCAAACCCCTAACAAGAACCCTAACCCAAACCATAATCCCATCCATAGCCATAACCCCAACCATAACCATAACCCAAACCATAACCCAAACCATAACCCCAAACCCCTAACAATAACCCTAACCCAAACCATAACCCAAACCATAACCCAAACCATAACCCTAACCCAAACCATACCCCAACCATAACCAGATTCCCAACCATAACCATAACCCACACCAAAACCATATTCCCAACCATAGCCATAACCCCAACCATAACCCCAACCATAACCATAACCCCAACCATAACCCCAACCATAACCCCAACCCTAACCCAAACCATAACCCCTAACCCAAAACAATATCCCTAACCCAAACCATAACCCCTTACAATAACCCTAACCCAAACCATAACCCCAACCATAACCATAACCCAAACCATAACCATAACCCAAACCATAACACCCAACCCCCAACAATAACCCAAACCATAATCCCATCCATAACCATAACCCCAACAATAACCATAACCCAAACCATAACCCCTAAATCCTAAAAATAACGCTAACCCAAACCATAACCCCAACCATAACCCCAACCATAACCTTAACCATAACCGTAAACCAAACCATAACGCCTAAACCCTAACAATAACCCTAACACAAACTATTACCCCAACCCCTAACAATAACCCTAACCCAAACCATAACCCAAACCATAACCCAAACCATAACCCAAACCATAACCATAACCCAAACCATAACCCCTAACCCCTAACAATAACCCTAACCCAAACCCCTAACAAGAACCCTAACCCAAACCATAATCCCATCCATAGCCATAACCCCAACCATAACCCAAACCATAACCCCCAACCCCTAACAATAACCCTAACCCAAACCATAACCCGAACCCAAAACATAACCCAAACAATAACCCTAACCCAAACCATAACCCCAACCATAACCATAACCCAAACCATAACCCCCAACCCCTAACAATAACCCTAACCCAAACCATAACCCGAACCCAAACCATAACCCGAACCCAAACCATAACCCAAACCATAACCCAAACCATAACGCAAACCATAACCCCTAACCCCAACCCCTAACAATAACCCTAACCCAAACCATAACCATAACCCCTAACAATAACCCTAACCCAAACCATAACCCCTAAACCCTAACAATAACCCTAACACAAACTATTACCCCAACGCCTAACAATAACCCTAACCCAAACCATAACCCCAACGCCAAACAATAACCTTAACCCAAACCATAACCCCAACCCCTAACAATAAACCTAACCTAAACCATAACCCTAACCATAACCCCAACCTTAACCCAAACCATAACCCCAACCCCGAACAATAAACCTAACCTAAACCATAACCCTAACCATAACCCCAACCATAACCAGATTCCCAACCATAACCATAACCCCAACCAAAACCATATTCCCAACCATAGCCATAACTCCAACCATATCCCCAACCATAACCATAACCCTAACCGATAACCCCAACCATAACCCCAACCATAATCTTAACCATAAACCAAACCATAACCCCTTATCCCTTACAATAACCCTAACCCAAACCATAACCCCAACCCCTAACAATAACCCTAACCTAAACCATAACCCCAACCATAACCCAAACCATAACCCCTAACCCCTAACAATAACCCTAACCCAAACCCCTAACAAGAACCCTAACCCAAACCATAACCCCTTATCCCTTACAATAACCCTAACCCAAACCATAACCCCAACCCCTAACAATAACCCTAACCTAAACCATAACCCCAACCATAACATAACCCAAACCATAACCCCTAACCCCTAACAATAACCCTAACCCAAACCCCTAACAAGAACCCTAACCCAAACCATAACCCCTTATCCCTTACAATAACCCTAACCCAAACCATAACCCCTAACCCCTAACAATAACCCTAACCCAAACCCCTAACAAGAACCCTAACCCAACCCATAATCCCATCCATAGCCATAACCCAAACCATAACCATAACCCAAACCATAACCCCCAACCCCTAACAATAACCCTAACCCAAACCATAACCCGAACCCAAACCATAACCCAAACAATAACCCTAACCCAAACCATAACCCTAACCCAAACCATAACCCCAACCATAACCATAACCCAAACCATAACCCCCAAACCATAACCCCCAAACCATAACCTCCAACCCCTAACAATAACCCTAACCCAAACCATAACCCGAACCCAAACCATAACCCAAACCATAACCCAAACCATAACCCAAACCATAACCCAAACCATAACCCAAACCATAACCCAAACCATAACCCAAACCATAACCCCTAACCCCTAACAATAACCCTAACCCAAACCCCTAACAAGAACCCTAACCCAAACCATAATCCCATCCATAGCCATAACCCCAACCATAATCCCATCCATAGCCATAACCCCAACCATAACCCAAACCATAACCCCCAACCCCCAACAATAACCCTAACCCAAACCATAACCCGAACCCAAACCATAACCCAAACAATAACCCTAACCCAAACCATAACCCCAACCATAACCATAACCCAAACCATAACCCCCAACCCCTAACAATAACCCTAACCCAAACCATAACCCTAACCCAAACCATAACCATAACCCCAACCCCTAACAATAACCCTAACCCAAACCATAACCATAACCCCTAACAATAACCCTAACCCAAACCATAACCCCAACCCCTAACAAAACCCTAACCTAAACCATAACCCCAACCATAATCATAACCCAAAACATAACCCCTAACCCCTAACAATACCCCTTAACCAAACCATAACCCCAACCCCTAACAATAACCCTAACCCAAACCCCTAACAAGAACCCTAACCCAAACCATAACCCCTTATCCCTTACAATAACCCTAACCCAAACCATAACCCCAACCCCTAACAATAACCCTAACCTAAACAATAACCCCAACCATAACATAACCCAAACCATAACCCCTAACCCCTAACAATAACCCTAACCCAAACCCCTAACAAGAACCCTAACCCAAACCATAACCCCTTATCCCTTACAATAACCATAACCCAAACCATAACCCCTAACCCCTAACAATAACCCTAACCCAAACCCCTAACAAGAACCCTAACCCAACCCATAATCCCATCCATAGCCATAACCCAAACCATAACCATAACCCAAACCATAACCCCCAACCCCTAACAATAACCCTAACCCAAACCATAACCCGAACCCAAACCATAACCCAAACAATAACCCTAACCATAACCCTAACCATAACCCCAACCATAACCATAAACCAAACCATCACCATAACCCAAACCATCACCATAACCCCTAACAATAACCCTAACCCAAACCATAACCTCAACCCCTAACAATAACTCTAACCCAAACCATAACCATAACCCTAACAGTAACCATAACCCAAACCATTACCCCTAACAATAACCCTAACCCAAACCATAACCCCAACCACAAACAATAACCCTAACCCAACCCATAACCATAACCCAAAACATAACCCTTAGCAATGACCCTAACCCAAACCATAACCCCAACCCCTAACAATAACCCTAACCCAAACCATAACCCCAACCCCTAACCCCAACCATAACCCCAACCATAACCCCAACCATAACCCCAACCATAACCCCAACACTTACCCAAACCATAACCCCTAACCCCTAAAAATATCCCTAACCCAAACCATAACCCCTAACAATAACCCTAACCCAAACCATAACCCCAACCATAACCATAACCCAAACCATAACCATAACCCAAACCATAACCATAACCCAAACCATAACACCCAACCCCCAACAATAACCCTAACCCAAACCATAATTCCATCCATAACCATAACCCCAACCATAACCCCTAACACCTAAAAATAACGCTAACCCAAACCATAACCCCTAACACCTAAAAATAACGCTAACCCAAACCATAACCCCAACCATAACCTTAACCATAACCGTAAACCAAACCATAACCCCTAAACCCTAACAATAACCCTAACACAAACTATTACCCCAACGCCTAACAATAACCCTAACCCAAACCATAACCCCAACGCCAAACAATAACCTTAACCCAAACCATAACCCCAACCACTAACAATAAACCTAACCTCAACCATAACCCTAACCCCAACCATAACCATAAACCAAACCATCACCATAACCCAAACCATCACCATAACCCCTAACAATAACCCGAACCCAAACCATAACCCCAACCCCTAACAATAACTCTAACCCAAACCATAACCATAACCCTAACAGTAACCATAACCCAAACCATAACCCCTAGCAATAACCCTAACCCAAACCATAACCCCAACCCCTAACAATAACCCTAACCCAAACCATAACCCAAACCATAACCCAAACCATAACCCAAACCATAACCCAAACCATAACCCAAACCATAACCCAAACCATAACCCAAACCATAACCCAAACCATAACCCAAACCATAACCCAAACCATAACCCCAACCCCTAACAATAACCCTAACCCTAACCCAAACCATAACCATAACCCAAACCATAACCCCTAACAATAACCCTAACCCAAACCATAACCCCAACCACAAACAATAACCCTAACCCAACCCATAACCATAACCATAACCCAAAACATAACCCCTAGCAATAACCCTAACCAAAACCATAACCCCAACCCCTAACAATAACGCTAACCCAAACCATAACCCAAACCATAACCCAAACCATAACCCAAACCATAACCCAAACCATAACCCAAACCATAACCCCAACCCCTAACAATAACCCTAACCTAAACCATAACCATAACCCTAACCCAAACCATAACCACAACCATAACCAGATTCCCAACCATAAACATAACCCGAACCAAAACCATATTCCCAACCATAGCCATAACCCCAACCATAGCCATAACCCCAACCATAACCCCAACCATAACCCCAACCCTAACCATAACCCTAACCATAACCCCAACCATAACTCCAATCATAACCCAAACCATAACCCCAACCATAACCCCAACCATAACCCCAACCATAACCCAAACCATAACCCCAACCCCTAACAATAACCCTAACCCAAACCATAACCCCTAACCCCTAACAATATCCCTAACCCAAACCATAACCCCTAATAATAACCCTAACCCAAACCATAACCCCAACCAAAAACAATAACCCTAACCCAACCCATAACCATAACCCAAAACATAACCCCTAGCAATAACCCTAACCCAAACCATAACCCCAACCCCTAACAATAACCCTAACCCAAACCATAACCCCAACCCCTAACAATAACCCTAACCCGAACCATAACCCCAACCATAACCAAAACCCAAACCATAACCCCTTATCCCTTACAATATTCCTAACCCAAACCATAACCCCAACCCCTAACAATAACCCTAACCTAAACCATAACCCCAACCATAACCAGATTCCCAACCATAAACTTAACCCAAACCATAACCATAACCCCAACCATAACCATAACCCAAACCATAACCATAACCCCAACCATAACCATAACCCAAACCATAACCCCAACCCCTAACAATAACCCTAACCTAAACCATAACCCCAACCATAACCATAACCATAACCCAAAACATAACCCCTAACTCCCAACATTAACCCTAAACCAAACCATAACTCCAACCCCTAACAATAACCCTAACCCAAACCATAACCCCAACCATAACCAAAACCCAAACCATAACCCCTAATCCCTTAAGATAACCCTAACCCAAACCATAACCCCAACCCCAAACAATAACCCTAACCTAAACCATAACCCCAACCATAACCCAAACCATAACCCCTAACTTCTAACAATAACCCTAACCCAAACCCCTAACAAGAACCCTAACCCTAAACCATAATCCCATCCATAGCCATAACCCCAACCATAACCATAACCCAAACCCTAACCCCAAACCCCTAACAATAACCCTAACCCAAACCATAACCCAAACCATAACCCAAACCATAACCCAAACCATAACCCAAACCATAACCCTAACCCAAACCATAACCCAAACCATAACCCTAACCCACACCATAACCCCAACCATAACCAGATTCCCAACCATAACCAGATTCCCAACCATAACCATAACCCCAACCAAAACCATATTCCCAACCATAGCCATAACCCCAACCATAACCCCAACCATAACCCCAACCATAACCATAACCATAACCCCAACCATAACCCCAACCATAACCTCAACCATAACCCAAACCATAACCCCTAACCCAAAACAATATCCCTAACCCAAACCATAACCCCTTACAATAACCCAAACCCAAACCATAACCCCAACCATAACCATAACCCAAACTATAACCATAACCATAACCCAAACCATAACACCCAACCCCCAACAATAACCCTAACCCAAACCATAATCCCATCCATAACTATAACCCCAACAATAACCATAACCCAAACCATAACCCCTAAATCCTAAAAATAACGCTAACCCAAACCATAACCCCAACCATAACCCCAACCATAACCTTAACCATAACCGTAAACCAAACCATAACGCCTAAACCCTAACAATAACCCTAACACAAACTATTACCCAAACCCCTAACAATAACCCTAACCCAAACCATAATCCCATCCATAACAGTAACCCCAACAATAACCATAACCCAAACCATAACCCCTAACCCCTAAAAATAACGCTAACCCAAACCATAACCCCAACCATTACCTTAACCATAACCGTAAACCAAACCATAACCCCTAAACCCTAACAATAACCCTAACACAAACTATTACCCCAACCCCTAACAATAACCCTAACCCAAACCATTATCCCATCCATAACCATAACCCCAACAATAACCATAACCCAAACCATAACCCCTAACCCCTAAAAATAACACTAACCCAAACCATAACCCCAACCATAACCTTAACAATAACCATAAACCAAACCATAACCCCTAAACCCTAACAATAACCCTAACACAAACTATTACCCCAACGCCTAACAATAACCCTAACCCAAACCATAACCCCAACGCCAAACAATAACCTTAACCCAAACCATAACCCCAACCCCTAACAATAAACCTAACCTAAACCATAACCCTAACCATAACCCTAACCATAACCCCAACCTTAACCCAAACCATAACCCCAACCATAACCTTAACAATAACCATAAACCAAACCATAACCCCTAAACCCTAACAATAACCCTAACACAAACTATTACCCCAACGCCTAACAATAACCCTAACCCAAACCATAACCCCAACGCCAAACAATAACCTTAACCCAAACCATAACCCCAACCCCTAACAATAAACCTAACCTAAACCATAACCCTAACCATAACCCCAACCTTAACCCAAACCATAACCCCAACCCCGAACAATAAACCTAACCTAAACCATAACCCTAACCATAAACCCAACCATAACCATAAACCAAACCATCACCATAACCCAAACCATCACCATAACCCCTAACAATAACCCTAACCCTAACCCAAACCATAACCCCAACCCCTAACAATAACTCTAACCCAAACCATAACCATAACAGTAACCATAACCCCTAACAATAACCCTAACCCAAACCATAACCCCAACCACAAACAATAACCTAACCCAACCCATAACCCCAACCACAAACAATAACCTAACCCAACCCATAACCATAACCCAAAACATAACCCCTAGCAATAACCCTAACCCAAACCATAACCCCAACCCCTAACAATAACCCTAACCTAAACCATAACCCCAACCATAACCATAACCATAACCCAAAACATAACCCCTAACTCCCAACATTAACCCTAAACCAAACCATAACTCCAACCCCTAACAATAACCCTAACCCAAACCATAACCCCAACCATAACCAAAACCCAAACCATAACGCCTAATCCCTTAAGATAACCCTAACCCAAACCATAACCCCAACCCCTAACAATAACCCTAACCTAAACCATAACCCCAACCATAACCCAAACTATAACCCCTAACTTCTAACAATAACCCTAACCCAAACCCCTAACAAGAACCCTAACCCAAACCATAATCCCATCCATAGCCATAACCCCAACCATAACCATAACCCAAACCATAACCCCAAACCCCTAACAATAACCCTAACCCAAACCATAACCCAAACCCAAACCATAACCCAAACCATAACCCAAACCATAACCCAAACCATAACCCAAACCATAACCCAAACCATAACCCTAACCCAAACCATACCCCAACCATAACCAGATTCCCAACCATAACCATAACCCACACCAAAACCATATTCCCAACCATAGCCATAACCCCAACCATAACCCCAACCATAACCATAACCCCAACCATAACCCCAACCATAACCCCAACCCTAACCCAAACCATAACCCCTAACCCAAAACAATATCCCTAACCCAAACCATAACCCCTTACAATAACCCTAACCCAAACCATAACCCCAACCATAACCATAACCCAAACCATAACCATAACCCAAACCATAACACCCAACCCCCAACAATAACCCAAACCATAATCCCATCCATAACCATAACCCCAACAATAACCATAACCCAAACCATAACCCCTAAATCCTAAAAATAACGCTAACCCAAACCATAACCCCAACCATAACCCCAACCAAAACCTTAACCATAACCGTAAACCAAACCATAACGCCTATACCCTAACAATAACCCTAACACAAACTATTACCCCAACCCCTAACAATAACCCTAACCCAAACCATAACCCAAACCATAACCCAAACCATAACCCAAACCATAACCCAAACCATAACCATAACCCAAACCATAACCCCTAACCCCTAACAATAACCCTAACCCAAACCCCTAACAAGAACCCTAACCCAAACCATAATCCCATCCATAGCCATAACCCCAACCATAACCCAAACCATAACCCCCAACCCCTAACAATAACCCTAACCCAAACCATAACCCGAACCCAAAACATAACCCAAACAATAGCCCTAACCCAAACCATAACCCCAACCATAACCATAACCCAAACCATAACCCCCAACCCCTAACAATAACCCTAACCCAAACCATAACCCGAACCCAAGCCATAACCCAAACCATAACCCAAACCATAACCCAAACCATAACCCCTAACCCCTAACAATAACCCTAACCCAAACCATAACCATAACCCCAACCCCTAACAATAACCCTAACCCAAACCATAACCATAACCCCTAACAATAACCCTAACCCAAACCATAACCCCAACCCCTAACAATAACCCTAACCTAAACCATAACCCCAACCATAATCATAACCCAAAACATAACCATAACCCAAAACATAACCATAACCCAAAACATAACCCCTAACCCCTAACAATACCTCTTAACCAAACCATAACCCCAACCCCTAACAATAACTCTAACCCAAACCCCTAACAAGAACCCTAACCCAAACCATAACCCCTTATCCCTTACAATAACCCTAACCCAAACCATAACCCCAACCCCTAACAATAACCCTAACCTAAACCATAACCCCAACCATAACATAACCCAAACCATAACCCCTAACCCCTAACAATAACCCTAACCCAAACCCCTAACCCCTAACAATAACCCTAACCCAACCCCCTAACAAGAACCCTAACCCAAACCATAACCCCTTATCCCTTACAATAACCCTAACCCAACCCATAATCCCATCCATAGCCATAACCCAAACCATAACCATAACCCAAACCATAACCCCCAACCCCTAACAATAACCCTAACCCAAACCATAACCCCCAACCCCTAACAATAACCCTAACCCAAACCATAACCCGAACCCAAACCATAACCCAAACAATAACCCTAACCATAACCCTAACCATAACCCCAACCATAACCATAAACCAAACCATCACCATAACCCAAACCATCACCATAACCCCTAACAATAACCCTAACCCAAACCATAACCTCAACCCCTAACAATAACTCTAACCCAAACCATAACCATAACCCAAACCATAACCATAACCCTAACAGTAACCATAACCCAAACCATAACCCCTAACAATAACCCTAACCCAAACCATAACCCCAACCACAAACAATAACCCTAACCCAACCCATAAACATAACCATAACCCAAAACATAACCCTTAGCAATGACCCTAACCCAAACCATAACCCCAACCCCTAACAATAACCCTAACCCAAACCATAACCCCAACCCCTAACCCCAACCATAACCCCAACCATAACCCCAACCATAACCCCAACACTTACCCAAACCATAACCCCTAACCCCTAACAATATCCCTAACCCAAACCATAACCCCTAACAATAACCCTAACCCAAACCATAACCCCAACCATAACCATAACCCAAACCATAACCCAAACCATAACAATAACCCAAACCATAACACCCAACCCCCAACAATAACCCTAACCCAAACCATAATTCCATCCATAACCATAACCCCAACAATAACCATAACCCAAACCATAACCCCTAACACCTAAAAATAACGCTAACCCAAACCATAACCCCAACCATAACCTTAACCATAACCGTAAACCAAACCATAACCCCTAAACCCTAACAATAACCCTAACACAAACTATTACCCCAACGCCTAACAATAACCCTAACCCAAACCATAACCCCAACGCCAAACAATAACCTTAACCCAAACCATAACCCCAACCACTAACAATAAACCTAACCTAAACCATAACCCTTACCCCAACCATAACCATAAACCAAACCATCACCATAACCCAAACCATCACCATAACCCCTAACAATAACCCGAACCCAAACCATAACCCCAACCCCTAACAATAACTCTAACCCAAACCATAACCATAACCCTTACAGTAACCATAACCCAAACCATAACCCCTAGCAATAACCCTAACCCAAACCATAACCCCAACCCCTAACAATAACCCTAACCCAAACCATAACCCAAACCATAACCCAAACCATAACCCAAACCATAACCCAAACCATAACCCAAACCATAACCCAAACCATAACCCAAACCATAACCCAAACCATAACCCAAACCATAACCCAAACCATAACCCAAACCATAACCCAAACCATAACCCAAACCATAACCCAAACCATAACCCAAACCATAACCCAAACCATAACCCAAACCATAACCCAAACCATAACCCAAACCATAACCCAAACCATAACCCAAACCATAACCCAAACCATAACCCAAACCATAACCCAAACCATAACCCAAACCATAACCCAAACCATAACCCAAACCATAACCCAAACCATAACCCAAACCATAACCCAAACCATAACCCAAACCATAACCCAAACCATAACCCAAACCATAACCCAAACCATAACCCAAACCATAACCCCAACCCCTAACAATAACCCTAACCCTAACCCAAACCATAACCATTACCCAAACCATAACCCCTAACAATAACCCTAACCCAAACCATAACCCCAACCACAAACAATAACCCTAACCCAACCCATAACCAGAACCATAACGCAAAACATAACCCCTAGCAATAACCCTAACCAAAACCATAACCCCAACCCCTAACAATAACGCTAACCCAAACCATAACCCAAACCATAACCCCAACCCCTAACAATAACCCTAACCTAAACCATAACCATAACCCTAACCCAAACCATAACCCCAACCATAACCAGATTCCCAACCATAAACATAACCCGAACCAAAACCATATTCCCAACCATAGCCATAACCCCAACCATAACCCCAACCCTAACCATAACCCTAACCATAACCCCAACCATAACTCCAATCATAACCCAAACCATAACCCCAACCATAACCCCAACCATAACCCCAACCATAACCCCAACCATAACCCAAACCATAACCCCAACCCCTAACAATAACCCTAACCCAAACCATAACCCCTAACACCTAACAATATCCCTAACCCAAACCATAACCCCTAATAATAACCCTAACCCAAACCATAAACCCCAACCCCTAACAATAACCCTAACCTAAACCATAACCCCAACCATTACCATAACCCAAATCATAACCCCTAACCCCTAACAATAACCCTAACCCAAACCATAACCCCAACCCCTAACAATAACCCTAACCCAAAACCTAACCCAAAACCTAACCCAAAACCTAACCCAAAACCTAACCCAAAACCTAACCCAAAACCTAACCCAAAACCTAACCCAAAACCTAACCCAAAACCTAACCCAAAACCTAACCCAAAACCTAACCCAAAACCTAACCCAAACCATAACCATAACCCCAACCATAACCATAACCCAAACCATAACCCCTAACAATAACCCTAACCCAAACCATAACCCCAACCCCTAACAATAACCCTAACCTAAACCATAACCCCAACCATAACCATAACCCAAACCATAACCATAACCCAAAACATAACCCCTAACTCCTAACAATAACCCTTAACCAAACCATAACCCAAACCCCTAACAATAACCCTAACCCAAACCATAACCCCAAACATAAACAAAACCCAAACCATAACCCCAACCATAACCTTAACCATAACCGTAAACCAAACCATAACCCCTTAACCCTAACAATAACCCTAACACAAACCATAATCCCACCCATAACAGTAACCCCAACAATAACCATAACCCAAACCATAACCCCTAACCCCTAAAAATAACGCTAACCCAAACCATAACCCCAACCATAACCTTAACCATAACCGTAAACCAAATCATAACCCCTAAACCCTAACAATAACCCTAACAAAAACTATTACCCCAACCCCTAACAAAAACCCTAACCCAAACCATTATCCCATCCATAACCATAACCCCAACAATAACCATAACCCAAACCATAACCCCTAACCACTAAAAATAACGCTAACCCAAACCATAACCCCAACCATAACCTTAACCATAACCGTGAACCAAACCATAACCCCTAAACCCTAACAATAACCCTAACACAAACCATAACCCCAACCCCTAACAATAACTCTAACCCAAACCATAACCATAACCCTAACATTAACCATAACCCAAACCATAACCCCTAACAATAACCCTAACCCAAACCATAACCCCAACCAAAAACAATAACCCTAACCCAACCCATAACCATAACCATAACCCAAAACATAACCCCTAGCAATAACCCTAACCCAAACCATAACCCCAACCCCTAACAATAACCCTAACCCAAACCATAACCCCAACCCCTAACAATAACCCTAACCCGAACCATAACCCCAACCATAACCAAAACCCAAACCATAACCCCTTATCCCTTACAATATTCCTAACCCAAACCATAACCCCAACCCCTAACAATAACCCTAACCTAAACCATAACCCCAACCATAACCAGATTCCCAACCATAAACATAACCCAAACCATAACCATAACCCCAACCATAACCATAACCCAAACCATAACCATAACCCCAACCATAACCATAACCCAAACCATAACCCCTAACAATAACCCTAACCTAAACCATAACCCCAACCATAACCATAACCATAACCCAAAACATAACCCCTAACTCCCAACATTAACCCTAAACCAAACCATAACTCCAACCCCTAACAATAACCCTAACCCAAACCATAACCCCAACCATAAC
This sequence comes from Stigmatopora nigra, assembly GCF_051989575.1. Taxonomy (NCBI): domain Eukaryota; kingdom Metazoa; phylum Chordata; class Actinopteri; order Syngnathiformes; family Syngnathidae; genus Stigmatopora; species Stigmatopora nigra. The sequence continues at coordinate 4,142,316 of NW_027551603.1, forward strand.
CAAAACCCAAACCATAACCCCTAATCCCTTAAGATAACCCTAACCCAAACCATAACCCCAACCCCAAACAATAACCCTAACCTAAACCATAACCCCAACCATAACCCAAACCATAACCCCTAACTTCTAACAATAACCCTAACCCAAACCCCTAACAAGAACCCTAACCCAAACCATAATCCCATCCATAGCCATAACCCCAACCATAACCATAACCCAAACCGTAACCCCAAACCCCTAACAATAACCCTAACCCAAACCATAACCCGAACCCAAACCATAACCCAAACCATAACCCAAACCATAACCCAAACCATAACCCAAACCATAACCCAAACCATAACCCAAACCATAACCCAAACCATAACCCAAACCATAACCCAAACCATAACCCAAACCATAACCCAAACCATAACCCAAACCATAACCCAAACCATAACCCAAACCATAACCCAAACCATAACCCAAACCATAACCCTAACCCAAACCATAACCCCAACCATAACCAGATTCCCAACCATAACCAGATTCCCAACCATAACCATAACCCCAACCAAAACCATATTCCCAACCATAGCCATAACCCCAACCATAACCCCCACCATAACCATAACCCCAACCATAACCCCAACCATAACCCCAACCCTAACCCAAACCATAACCCCTAACCCAAAACAATATCCCTAACCCAAACCATAACCCCTTACAATAACCCTAACCCAAACTATAACCAAAACCATAACCCAAACCATAACACCCAACCCTCAACAATAACCCTAACCCAAACCATAATCCCATCCATAACCATAACCCCAAAAATAACCATAACCCAAACCATAACCCCTAAATCCAAAAAATAACGCTAACCCAAACCATAACCCCAACCATAACCCCAACCATAACCGTAAACCAAACCATAACGCCTAAACCCTAACAATAACCCTAACACAAACTATTACCCCAACCCCTAACAATAACCCTAACCCAAACCATAATCCCATCCATAACAGTAACCCCAACAATAACCATAACCCAAACCATAACCCCTAACCCCTAAAAATAACGCTAACCCAAACCATAACCCCAACCATAACCTTAACCATAACCGTAAACCAAACCATAACCCCTAAACCCTAACAATAACCCTAACACAAACTATTACCCCAACCCCTAACAATAACCCTAACCCAAACCATTATCCCATCCATAACCATAACCCCAACAATAACCATAACCCAAACCATAACCCCTAACCCCTAAAAATAACACTAACCCAAACCATAACCCCAACCATAACCTTAACAATAACCATAAACCAAACCATAACCCCTAAACCCTAACAATAACCCTAACACAAACTATTACCCCAACGCCTAACAATAACCCTAACCCAAACCATAACCCCAACGCCAAACAATAACCTTAACCCAAACCATAACCCCAACCCCTAACAATAAACCTAACCTAAACCATAACCCTAACCATAACCCCAACCTTAACCCAAACCATAACCCCAACCATAACCTTAACAATAACCATAAACCAAACCATAACCCCTAAACCCTAACAATAACCCTAACACAAACTATTACCCCAACGCCTAACAATAACCCTAACCCAAACCATAACCCCAACGCCAAACAATAACCTTAACCCAAACCATAACCCCAACCCCTAACAATAAACCTAACCTAAACCATAACCCTAACCATAACCCCAACCTTAACCCAAACCATAACCCCAAGTCCGAACAATAAACCTAACCTAAACCATAACCCTAACCATAAACCCAACCATAACCATAAACCAAACCATCACCATAACCCAAACCATCACCATAACCCCTAACAATAACCCTAACCCTAACCCAAACCATAACCCCAACCCCTAACAATAACTCTAACCCAAACCATAACCATAACAGTAACCATAACCCAAACCATAACCCCTAACAATAACCCTAACCCAAACCATAACCCCAACCACAAACAATAACCTAACCCAACCCATAACCCCAACCACAAACAATAACCTAACCCAACCCATAACCCCAACCACAAACAATAACCTAACCCAACCCATAACCATAACCCAAAACATAACCCCTAGCAATAACCCTAACCCAAACCATAACCCCAACCCCTAACAATAACCCTAACCTAAACCATAACCCCAACCATAACCATAACCATAACCCAAAACATAACCCCTAACTCCCAACATTAACCCTAAACCAAACCATAAACTCCAACCCCTAACAATAACCCTAACCCAAACCATAACCCCAACCATAACCAAAACCCAAACCATAACGCCTAATCCCTTAAGATAACCCTAACCCAAACCATAACCCCAACCCCTAACAATAACCCTAACCTAAACCATAACCCCAACCATAACCCAAACTATAACCCCTAACTTCTAACAATAACCCTAACCCAAACCCCTAACAAGAACCCTAACCCAAACCATAATCCCATCCATAGCCATAACCCCAACCATAACCATAACCCAAACCATAACCCAAACCATAACCCAAACCATAACCCCAAACCCCTAACAATAACCCTAACCCAAACCATAACCCAAACCCAAACCATAACCCTAACCCAAACCATACCCCAACCATAACCAGATTCCCAACCATAACCATAACCCACACCAAAACCATATTCCCAACCATAGCCATAACCCCAACCATAACCCCAACCATAACCATAACCCCAACCATAACCCCAACCATAACCCCAACCCTAACCCAAACCATAACCCCTAACCCAAAACAATATCCCTAACCCAAACCATAACCCCTTACAATAACCCTAACCCAAACCATAACCCCAACCATAACCATAACCCAAACCATAACCATAACCCAAACCATAACACCCAACCCCCAACAATAACCCAAACCATAATCCCATCCATAACCATAACCCCAACAATAACCATAACCCAAACCATAACCCCTAAATCCTAAAAATAACGCTAACCCAAACCATAACCCCAACCATAACCCCAACCATAACCTTAACCATAACCGTAAACCAAACCATAACGCCTAAACCCTAACAATAACCCTAAAACAAACTATTACCCCAACCCCTAACAATAACCCTAACCCAAACCATAACCCAAACCATAACCCAAACCATAACCCAAACCATAACCCAAACCATAACCATAACCATAACCATAACCCAAACCATAACCCCTAACCCCTAACAATAACCCTAACCCAAACCCCTAACAAGAACCCTAACCCAAACCATAATCCCATCCATAGCCATAACCCCAACCATAACCCAAACCATAACCCCCAACCCCTAACAATAACCCTAACCCAAACCATAACCCGAACCCAAAACATAACCCAAACAATAACCCTAACCCAAACCATAACCCCAACCATAACCATAACCCAAACCATAACCCCCAACCCCTAACAATAACCCTAACCCAAACCATAACCCGAACCCAAACCATAACCCAAACCATAACCCAAACCATAACCCCTAACCCCTAACAATAACCCTAACCCAAACCATAACCATAACCCCAACCCCTAACAATAACCCTAACCCAAACCATAACCATAACCCCTAACAATAACCCTAACCCAAACCATAACCCCTAAACCCTAACAATAACCCTAACACAAACTATTACCCCAACGCCTAACAATAACCCTAACCCAAACCATAACCCCAACGCCAAACAATAACCTTAACCCAAACCATAACCCCAACCCCTAACAATAAACCTAACCTAAACCATAACCCTAACCATAACCCCAACCTTAACCCAAACCATAACCCCAACCCCGAACAATAAACCTAGCCTAAACCATAACCCTAACCATAACCCCAACCATAACCAGATTCCCAACCATAACCATAACCCCAACCAAAACCATATTCCCAACCATAGCCATAACTCCAACCATATCCCCAACCATAACCATAACCCTAACCGATAACCCCAACCATAACCCCAACCATAATCTTAACCATAAACCAAACCATAACCCCTTATCCCTTACAATAACCCTAACCCAAACCATAACCCCAACCCCTAACAATAACCCTAACCTAAACCATAACCCCAACCATAACCCAAACCATAACCCCTAACCCCTAACAATAACCCTAACCCAAACCCCTAACAAGAACCCTAACCCAAACCATAACCCCTTATCCCTTACAATAACCCTAACCCAAACCATAACCCCAACCCCTAACAATAACCCTAACCTAAACCATAACCCCAACCATAACATAACCCAAACCATAACCCCTAACCCCTAACAATAACCCTAACCCAAACCCCTAACAAGAACCCTAACCCAAACCATAACCCCTTATCCCTTACAATAACCCTAACCCAAACCATAACCCCTAACCCCTAACAATAACCCTAACCCAAACCCCTAACAAGAACCCTAACCCAACCCATAATCCCATCCATAGCCATAACCCAAACCATAACCATAACCCAAACCATAACCCCCAACCCCTAACAATAACCCTAACCCAAACCATAACCCGAACCCAAACCATAACCCAAACAATAACCCTAACCCAAACCATAACCCTAACCCAAACCATAACCCCAACCATAACCATAACCCAAACCATAACCCCCAAACCATAACCCCCAAACCATAACCTCCAACCCCTAACAATAACCCTAACCCAAACCATAACCCGAACCCAAACCATAACCCAAACCATAACCCAAACCATAACCCAAACCATAACCCCTAACCCCTAACAATAACCCTAACCCAAACCCCTAACAAGAACCCTAACAAGAACCCTAACCCAAACCATAATCCCATCCATAGCCATAACCCCAACCATAACCCAAACCATAACCCCCAACCCCTAACAATAACCCTAACCCAAACCATAACCCGAACCCAAACCATAACCCAAACAATAACCCTAACCCAAACCATAACCCCAACCATAACCATAACCCAAACCATAACCCCCAACCCCTAACAATAACCCTAACCCAAACCATAACCCTAACCCAAACCATAACCATAACCCCAACCCCTAACAATAACCCTAACCCAAACCATAACCATAACCCCTAACAATAACCCTAACCCAAACCATAACCCCAACCCCTAACAAAACCCTAACCTAAACCATAACCCCAACCATAATCATAACCCAAAACATAACCCCTAACCCCTAACAATACCCCTTAACCAAACCATAACCCCAACCCCTAACAATAACCCTAACCCAAACCCCTAACAAGAACCCTAACCCAAACCATAACCCCTTATCCCTTACAATAACCCTAACCCAAACCATAACCCCAACCCCTAACAATAACCCTAACCTAAACAATAACCCCAACCATAACATAACCCAAACCATAACCCCTAACCCCTAACAATAACCCTAACCCAAACCCCTAACAAGAACCCTAACCCAAACCATAACCCCTTATCCCTTACAATAACCATAACCCAAACCATAACCCCTAACCCCTAACAATAACCCTAACCCAAACCCCTAACAAGAACCCTAACCCAACCCATAATCCCATCCATAGCCATAACCCAAACCATAACCATAACCCAAACCATAACCCCCAACCCCTAACAATAACCCTAACCCAAACCATAACCCGAACCCAAACCATAACCCAAACAATAACCCTAACCATAACCCTAACCATAACCCCAACCATAACCATAAACCAAACCATCACCATAACCCAAACCATCACCATAACCCCTAACAATAACCCTAACCCAAACCATAACCTCAACCCCTAACAATAACTCTAACCCAAACCATAACCATAACCCTAACAGTAACCATAACCCAAACCATTACCCCTAACAATAACCCTAACCCAAACCATAACCCCAACCACAAACAATAACCCTAACCCAACCCATAACCATAACCATAACCCAAAACATAACCCTTAGCAATGACCCTAACCCAAACCATAACCCCAACCCCTAACAATAACCCTAACCCAAACCATAACCCCAACCCCTAACCCCAACCATAACCCCAACCATAACCCCAACCATAACCCCAACCATAACCCCAACCATAACCCCAACACTTACCCAAACCATAACCCCAACCCCTAACAATAACCCTAACCCAAACCATAACCCCAACCCCTAACCCCAACCATAACCCCAACCATAACCCCAACCATAACCCCAACCATAACCCCAACCATAACCCCAACACTTACCCAACCCATAACCCCTAACCCCTAACAATATCCCTAACCCAAACCATAACCCCTAGCAATAACCCTAACCCAAACCATAACCCCAACCATAACCATAACCCAAACCATAACCATAACCCAAACCATAACCATAACCCAAACCATAACCATAACCCAAACCATAACACCCAACCCCCAACAATAACCCTAACCCAAACCATAATTCCATCCATAACCATAACCCCAACCATAACCCCTAACACCTAAAAATAACGCTAACCCAAACCATAACCCCAACCATAACCTTAACCATAACCGTAAACCAAACCATAACCCCTAAACCCTAACAATAACCCTAACACAAACTATTACCCCAACGCCTAACAATAACCCTAACCCAAACCATAACCCCAACGCCAAACAATAACCTTAACCCAAACCATAACCCCAACCACTAACAATAAACCTAACCTCAACCATAACCCTAACCCCAACCATAACCATAAACCAAACCATCACCATAACCCAAACCATCACCATAACCCCTAACAATAACCCGAACCCAAACCATAACCCCAACCCCTAACAATAACTCTAACCCAAACCATAACCATAACCCTAACAGTAACCATAACCCAAACCATAACCCCTAGCAATAACCCTAACCCAAACCATAACCCCAACCCCTAACAATAACCCTAACCCAAACCATAACCCAAACCATAACCCAAACCATAACCCAAACCATAACCCAAACCATAACCCAAACCATAACCCAAACCATAACCCAAACCATAACCCAAACCATAACCCAAACCATAACCCAAACCATAACCCAAACCATAACCCAAACCATAACCCAAACCATAACCCAAACCATAACCCAAACCATAACCCAAACCATAACCCAAACCATAACCCAAACCATAACCCAAACCATAACCCAAACCATAACCCCAACCCCTAACAATAACCCTAACCTAAACCATAACCATAACCCTAACCCAAACCATAACCCCAACCATAACCAGATTCCCAACCATAAACATAACCCGAACCAAAACCATATTCCCAACCATAGCCATAACCCCAACCATAACCCCAACCCTAACCATAACCCTAACCATAACCCCAACCATAACTCCAATCATAACCCAAACCATAACCCCAACCATAACCCCAACCATAACCCCAACCATAACCCCAACCATAACCCCAACCATAACCCCAACCATAACCCCAACCATAACCCCAACCATAACCCAAACCATAACCCCAACCCCTAACAATAACCCTAACCCAAACCATAACCCCTAACCCCTAACAATATCCCTAACCCAAACCATAACCCCTAATAATAACCCTAACCCAAACCATAAACCCCAACCCCTAACAATAACCCTAACCTAAACCATAACCCCAACCATTACCATAACCCAAATCATAACCCCTAACCCCTAACAATAACCCTAACCCAAACCATAACCCCAACCCCTAACAATAACCCTAACCCAAAACCTAACCCAAAACCTAACCCAAAACCTAACCCAAAACCTAACCCAAAACCTAACCCAAAACCTAACCCAAAACCTAACCCAAAACCTAACCCAAAACCTAACCCAAAACCTAACCCAAAACCTAACCCAAAACCTAACCCAAAACCTAACCCAAAACCTAACCCAAACCATAACCATAACCCCAACCATAACCATAACCCAAACCATAACCCCTAACAATAACCCTAACCCAAACCATAACCCCAACCCCTAACAATAACCCTAACCTAAACCATAACCCCATCCATAACCATAACCCAAACCATAACCATAACCCAAAACATAACCCCTAACTCCTAACAATAACCCTAAACCAAACCATAACCCAAACCCCTAACAATAACCCTAACCCAAACCATAACCCCAAACATAAACAAAACCCAAACCATAACCCCAACCATAACCTTAACCATAACCGTAAACCAAACCATAACCCCTTAACCCTAACAATAACCCTAACACAAACCATAATCCCACCCATAACAGTAACCCCAACAATAACCATAACCCAAACCATAACCCCTAACCCCTAAAAATAACGCTAACCCAAACCATAACCCCAACCATAACCTTAACCATAACCGTAAACCAAATCATAACCCCTAAACCCTAACAATAACCCTAACAAAAACTATTACCCCAACCCCTAACAAAAACCCTAACCCAAACCATTATCCCATCCATAACCATAACCCCAACAATAACCATAACCCCAACAATAACCATAACCCAAACCATAACCCCTAACCACTAAAAATAACGCTAACCCAAACCATAACCCCAACCATAACCTTAACCATAACCGTGAACCAAACCATAACCCCTAAACCCTAACAATAACCCTAACACAAACCATAACCCCAACCCCTAACAATAACTCTAACCCAAACCATAACCATAACCCTAACAGTAACCATAACCCAAACCATAACCCCTAACAATAACCCTAACCCAAACCATAACCCCAACCAAAAACAATAACCCTAACCCAACCCATAACCATAACCATAACCCAAAACATAACCCCTAGCAATAACCCTAACCCAAACCATAATCCCAACCCCTAACAATAACCCTAACCCAAACCATAACCCCAACCCCTAACAATAACCCTAACCCGAACCATAACCCCAACCATAACCAAAACCCAAACCATAACCCCTTATCCCTTACAATATTCCTAACCCAAACCATAACCCCAACCCCTAACAATAACCCTAACCTAAACCATAACCCCAACCATAACCAGATTCCCAACCATAAACATAACCCAAACCATAACCATAACCCCAACCATAACCATAACCCAAACCATAACCCCTAACAATAACCCTAACCCAAACCATAACCCCAACCCCTAACAATAACCCTAACCTAAACCATAACCCCAACCATAACCATAACCATTACCCAAAACATAACCCCTAACTCCCAACATTAACCCTAAACCAAACCATAACTCCAACCCCTAACAATAACCCTAACCCAAACCATAACCCCAACCATAACCAAAACCCAAACCATAACCCCTAATCCCTTAAGATAACCCTAACCCAAACCATAACCCCAACCCCAAACAATAACCCTAACCTAAACCATAACCCCAACCATAACCCAAACCATAACCCCTAACTTCTAACAATAACCCTAACCCAAACCCCTAACAAGAACCCTAACCCAAACCATAATCCCATCCATAGCCATAACCCCAACCATAACCATAACCCAAACCGTAACCCCAAACCCCTAACAATAACCCTAACCCAAACCATAACCCGAACCCAAACCATAACCCAAACCATAACCCAAACCATAACCCAAACCATAACCCTAACCCAAACCATAACCCCAACCATAACCAGATTCCCAACCATAACCAGATTCCCAACCATAACCATAACCCCAACCAAAACCATATTCCCAACCATAGCCATAACCCCAACCATAACCCCCACCATAACCATAACCCCAACCATAACCCCAACCCTAACCCAAACCATAACCCCTAACCCAAAACAATATCCCTAACCCAAACCATAACCCCTTACAATAACCCTAACCCAAACTATAACCATAACCATAACCCAAACCATAACACCCAACCCTCAACAATAACCCTAACCCAAACCATAATCCCATCCATAACCATAACCCCAACAATAACCATAACCCAAACCATAACCCCTAACCCCTAAAAATAACGCTAACCCAAACCATAACCCCAACCATAACCTTAACCAGAACCGTAAACCAAACCATAACCCCTAAACCCTAACAATAACCCTAACACAAACTATTACCCCAACCCCTAACAATAACCCTAACCCAAACCATTATCCCATCCATAACCATAACCCCAACAATAACCATAACCCAAACCATAACCCCTAACCCCTAAAAATAACACTAACCCAAACCATAACCCCAACCATAACCTTAACAATAACCATAAACCAAACCATAACCCCTAAACCCTAACAATAACCCTAACACAAACTATTACCCCAACGCCTAACAATAACCCTAACCCAAACCATAACCCCAACGCCAAACAATAACCTTAACCCAAACCATAACCCCAACCCCTAACAATAAACCTAACCTAAACCATAACCCTAACCATAACCCCAACCTTAACCCAAACCATAACCCGAACCCAAACCATAACCCAAACAATAACCCTAACCCAAACCATAACCCATAACCCAAAACATAACCCTTAGCAATGACCCTAACCCAAACCATAACCCCTAACAATAACCCTAACCCAAACCATAACCCCAACCATAACCATAACCCAAACCATAACCATAACCCAAACCATAACCATAACCCAAACCATAACACCCAACCCCCAACAATAACCCTAACCCAAACCATAATTCCATCCATAACCATAACCCCAACCATAACCCCTAACACCTAAAAATAACGCTAACCCAAACCATAACCCCAACCATAACCTTAACCATAACCGTAAACCAAACCATAACCCCTAAACCCTAACAATAACCCTAACACAAACTATTACCCCAACGCCTAACAATAACCCTAACCCAAACCATAACCCCAACGCCAAACAATAACCTTAACCCAAACCATAACCCCAACCACTAACAATAAACCTAACCTCAACCATAACCCTAACCCCAACCATAACCATAAACCAAACCATCACCATAACCCAAACCATCACCATAACCCCTAACAATAACCCGAACCCAAACCATAACCCCAACCCCTAACAATAACTCTAACCCAAACCATAACCATAACCCTAACAGTAACCATAACCCAAACCATAACCCCTAGCAATAACCCTAACCCAAACCATAACCCCAACCCCTAACAATAACCCTAACCCAAACCATAACCCAAACCATAACCCAAACCATAACCCAAACCATAACCCAAACCATAACCCAAACCATAACCCAAACCATAACCCAAACCATAACCCAAACCATAACCCAAACCATAACCCAAACCATAACCCAAACCATAACCCAAACCATAACCCAAACCATAACCCAAACCATAACCCCAACCCCTAACAATAACCCTAACCCTAACCCAAACCATAACCATAACCCAAACCATAACCCCTAACAATAACCCTAACCCAAACCATAACCCCAACCACAAACAATAACCCTAACCCAACCCATAACCATAACCATAACCCAAAACATAACCCCTAGCAATAACCCTAACCAAAACCATAACCCCAACCCCTAACAATAACGCTAACCCAAACCATAACCCAAACCATAACCCAAACCATAACCCAAACCATAACCCAAACCATAACCCAAACCATAACCCCAACCCCTAACAATAACCCTAACCTAAACCATAACCATAACCCTAACCCAAACCATAACCACAACCATAACCAGATTCCCAACCATAAACATAACCCGAACCAAAACCATATTCCCAACCATAGCCATAACCCCAACCATAACCCCAACCATAACCCCAACCCTAACCATAACCCTAACCATAACCCCAACCATAACTCCAATCATAACCCAAACCATAACCCCAACCATAACCCCAACCATAACCCCAACCATAACCCAAACCATAACCCCAACCCCTAACAATAACCCTAACCCAAACCATAACCCCTAACCCCTAACAATATCCCTAACCCAAACCATAACCCCTAATAATAACCCTAACCCAAACCATAACCCCAACCATAACCATAACCCAAACCATAACCCCTAACAATAACCCTAACCCAAACCATAACCCCAACCCCTAACAATAACCCTAACCTAAACCATAACCCCAACCATAACCATAACCATAACCCAAAACATAACCCCTAACTCCCAACATTAACCCTAAACCAAACCATAACTCCAACCCCTAACAATAACCCTAACCCAAACCATAACCCCAACCATAACCAAAACCCAAACCATAACCCCTAATCCCTTAAGATAACCCTAACCCAAACCATAACCCCAACCCCAAACAATAACCCTAACCTAAACCATAACCCCAACCATAACCCAAACCATAACCCCTAACTTCTAACAATAACCCTAACCCAAACCCCTAACAAGAACCCTAACCCTAAACCATAATCCCATCCATAGCCATAACCCCAACCATAACCATAACCCAAACCCTAACCCCAAACCCCTAACAATAACCCTAACCCAAACCATAACCCAAACCATAACCCAAACCATAACCCAAACCATAACCCAAACCATAACCCAAACCATAACCCAAACCATAACCCAAACCATAACCCTAACCCAAACCATAACCCAAACCATAACCCTAACCCACACCATAACCCCAACCATAACCAGATTCCCAACCATAACCAGATTCCCAACCATAACCATAACCCCAACCAAAACCATATTCCCAACCATAGCCATAACCCCAACCATAACCCCAACCATAACCATAACCATAACCCCAACCATAACCCCAACCATAACCTCAACCATAACCCAAACCATAACCCCTAACCCAAAACAATATCCCTAACCCAAACCATAACCCCTTACAATAACCCAAACCCAAACCATAACCCCAACCATAACCATAACCCAAACTATAACCATAACCATAACCCAAACCATAACACCCAACCCCCAACAATAACCCTAACCCAAACCATAATCCCATCCATAACTATAACCCCAACAATAACCATAACCCAAACCATAACCCCTAAATCCTAAAAATAACGCTAACCCAAACCATAACCCCAACCATAACCCCAACCATAACCTTAACCATAACCGTAAACCAAACCATAACGCCTAAACCCTAACAATAACCCTAACACAAACTATTACCCAAACCCCTAACAATAACCCTAACCCAAACCATAATCCCATCCATAACAGTAACCCCAACAATAACCATAACCCAAACCATAACCCCTAACCCCTAAAAATAACGCTAACCCAAACCATAACCCCAACCATTACCTTAACCATAACCGTAAACCAAACCATAACCCCTAAACCCTAACAATAACCCTAACACAAACTATTACCCCAACCCCTAACAATAACCCTAACCCAAACCATTATCCCATCCATAACCATAACCCCAACAATAACCATAACCCAAACCATAACCCCTAACCCCTAAAAATAACACTAACCCAAACCATAACCCCAACCATAACCTTAACAATAACCATAAACCAAACCATAACCCCTAAACCCTAACAATAACCCTAACACAAACTATTACCCCAACGCCTAACAATAACCCTAACCCAAACCATAACCCCAACGCCAAACAATAACCTTAACCCAAACCATAACCCCAACCCCTAACAATAAACCTAACCTAAACCATAACCCTAACAATAACCCTAACCATAACCCCAACCTTAACCCAAACCATAACCCCAACCATAACCTTAACAATTACCATAAACCAAACCATAACCCCTAAACCCTAACAATAACCCTAACACAAACTATTACCCCAACGCCTAACAATAACCCTAACCCAAACCATAACCCCAACGCCAAACAATAACCTTAACCCAAACCATAACCCCAACCCCTAACAATAAACCTAACCTAAACCATAACCCTAACCATAACCCCAACCTTAACCCAAACCATAACCCCAACCCCGAACAATAAACCTAACCTAAACCATAACCCTAACCATAAACCCAACCATAACCATAAACCAAACCATCACCATAACCCAAACCATCACCATAACCCCTAACAATAACCCTAACCCTAACCCAAACCATAACCCCAACCCCTAACAATAACTCTAACCCAAACCATAACCATAACAGTAACCATAACCCCTAACAATAACCCTAACCCAAACCATAACCCCAACCACAAACAATAACCTAACCCAACCCATAACCCCAACCACAAACAATAACCTAACCCAACCCATAACCCCAACCACAAACAATAACCTAACCCAACCCATAACCATAACCCAAAACATAACCCCTAGCAATAACCCTAACCCAAACCATAACCCCAACCCCTAACAATAACCCTAACCTAAACCATAACCCCAACCATAACCATAACCATAACCCAAAACATAACCCCTAACTCCCAACATTAACCCTAAACCAAACCATAACTCCAACCCCTAACAATAACCCTAACCCAAACCATAACCCCAACCATAACCAAAACCCAAACCATAACGCCTAATCCCTTAAGATAACCCTAACCCAAACCATAACCCCAACCCCTAACAATAACCCTAACCTAAACCATAACCCCAACCATAACCCAAACTATAACCCCTAACTTCTAACAATAACCCTAACCCAAACCCCTAACAAGAACCCTAACCCAAACCATAATCCCATCCATAGCCATAACCCCAACCATAACCATAACCCAAACCATAACCCCAAACCCCTAACAATAACCCTAACCCAAACCATAACCCAAACCCAAACCATAACCCAAACCATAACCCAAACCATAACCCAAACCATAACCCAAACCATAACCCAAACCATAACCCTAACCCAAACCATACCCCAACCATAACCAGATTCCCAACCATAACCATAACCCACACCAAAACCATATTCCCAACCATAGCCATAACCCCAACCATAACCCCAACCATAACCATAACCCCAACCATAACCCCAACCATAACCCCAACCCTAACCCAAACCATAACCCCTAACCCAAAACAATATCCCTAACCCAAACCATAACCCCTAACCCAAAACAATATCCCTAACCCAAACCATAACCCCTTACAATAACCCTAACCCAAACCATAACCCCAACCATAACCATAACCCAAACCATAACCATAACCCAAACCATAACACCCAACCCCCAACAATAACCCAAACCATAATCCCATCCATAACCATAACCCCAACAATAACCATAACCCAAACCATAACCCCTAAATCCTAAAAATAACGCTAACCAAAACCATAACCCCAACCATAACCCCAACCAAAACCTTAACCATAACCGTAAACCAAACCATAACGCCTAAACCCTAACAATAACCCTAACACAAACTATTACCCCAACCCCTAACAATAACCCTAACCCAAACCATAACCCAAACCATAACCCAAACCATAACCATAACCCAAACCATAACCCCTAACCCCTAACAATAACCCTAACCCAAACCCCTAACAAGAACCCTAACCCAAACCATAATCCCATCCATAGCCATAACCCCAACCATAACCCAAACCATAACCCCCAACCCCTAACAATAACCCTAACCCAAACCATAACCCGAACCCAAAACATAACCCAAACAATAGCCCTAACCCAAACCATAACCCCAACCATAACCATAACCCAAACCATAACCCCCAACCCCTAACAATAACCCTAACCCAAACCATAACCCGAACCCAAGCCATAACCCAAACCATAACCCAAACCATAACCCAAACCATAACCCAAACCATAACCCCTAACCCCTAACAATAACCCTAACCCAAACCATAACCATAACCCCAACCCCTAACAATAACCCTAACCCAAACCATAACCATAACCCCTAACAATAACCCTAACCCAAACCATAACCCCAACCCCTAACAATAACCCTAACCTAAACCATAACCCCAACCATAATCATAACCCAAAACATAACCATAACCCAAAACATAACCATAACCCAAAACATAACCATAACCCAAAACATAACCCCTAACCCCTAACAATACCTCTTAACCAAACCATAACCCCAACCCCTAACAATAACCCTAACCCAAACCCCTAACAAGAACCCTAACCCAAACCATAACCCCTTATCCCTTACAATAACCCTAACCCAAACCATAACCCCAACCCCTAACAATAACCCTAACCTAAACCATAACCCCAACCATAACATAACCCAAACCATAACCCCTAACCCCTAACAATAACCCTAACCCAAACCCCTAACCCCTAACAATAACCCTAACCCAAACCCCTAACAAGAACCCTAACCCAAACCATAACCCCTTATCCCTTACAATAACCCTAACCCAACCCATAATCCCATCCATAGCCATAACCCAAACCATAACCATAACCCAAACCATAACCCCCAACCCCTAACAATAACCCTAACCCAAACCATAACCCCCAACCCCTAACAATAACCCTAACCCAAACCATAACCCGAACCCAAACCATAACCCAAACAATAACCCTAACCATAACCCTAACCATAACCCCAACCATAACCATAAACCAAACCATCACCATAACCCAAACCATCACCATAACCCCTAACAATAACCCTAACCCAAACCATAACCTCAACCCCTAACAATAACTCTAACCCAAACCATAACCATAACCCAAACCATAACCATAACCCTAACAGTAACCATAACCCAAACCATAACCCCTAACAATAACCCTAACCCAAACCATAACCCCAACCACAAACAATAACCCTAACCCAACCCATAAACATAACCATAACCCAAAACATAACCCTTAGCAATGACCCTAACCCAAACCATAACCCCAACCCCTAACAATAACCCTAACCCAAACCATAACCCCAACCCCTAACCCCAACCATAACCCCAACCATAACCCCAACCATAACCCCAACACTTACCCAAACCATAACCCCTAACCCCTAACAATATCCCTAACCCAAACCATAACCCCTAACCCCTAACAATATCCCTAACCCAAACCATAACCCCTAACAATAACCCTAACCCAAACCATAACCCCAACCATAACCATAACCCAAACCATAACCCAAACCATAACAATAACCCAAACCATAACACCCAACCCCCAACAATAACCCTAACCCAAACCATAATTCCATCCATAACCATAACCCCAACAATAACCATAACCCAAACCATAACCCCTAACACCAAAAAATAACGCTAACCCAAACCATAACCCCAACCATAACCTTAACCATAACCGTAAACCAAACCATAACCCCTAAACCCTAACAATAACCCTAACACAAACTATTACCCCAACGCCTAACAATAACCCTAACCCAAACCATAACCCCAACGCCAAACAATAACCTTAACCCAAACCATAACCCCAACCACTAACAATAAACCTAACCTAAACCATAACCCTTACCCCAACCATAACCATAAACCAAACCATCACCATAACCCAAACCATCACCATAACCCCTAACAATAACCCGAACCCAAACCATAACCCCAACCCCTAACAATAACTCTAACCCAAACCATAACCATAACCCTTACAGTAACCATAACCCAAACCATAACCCCTAGCAATAACCCTAACCCAAACCATAACCCCAACCCCTAACAATAACCCTAACCCAAACCATAACCCAAACCATAACCCAAACCATAACCCAAACCATAACCCAAACCATAACCCAAACCATAACCCAAACCATAACCCAAACCATAACCCAAACCATAACCCAAACCATAACCCAAACCATAACCCAAACCATAACCCAAACCATAACCCAAACCATAACCCAAACCATAACCCAAACCATAACCCAAACCATAACCCAAACCATAACCCAAACCATAACCCAAACCATAACCCAAACCATAACCCAAACCATAACCCCAACCCCTAACAATAACCCTAACCCTAACCCAAACCATAACCATTACCCAAACCATAACCCCTAACAATAACCCTAACCCAAACCATAACCCCAACCACAAACAATAACCCTAACCCAACCCATAACCATAACCATAACGCAAAACATAACCCCTAGCAATAACCCTAACCAAAACCATAACCCCAACCCCTAACAATAACGCTAACCCAAACCATAACCCAAACCATAACCCCAACCCCTAACAATAACCCTAACCTAAACCATAACCATAACCCTAACCCAAACCATAACCCCAACCATAACCAGATTCCCAACCATAAACATAACCCGAACCAAAACCATATTCCCAACCATAGCCATAACCCCAACCATAACCCCAACCCTAACCATAACCCTAACCATAACCCCAACCATAACTCCAATCATAACCCAAACCATAACCCCAACCATAACCCCAACCATAACCCCAACCATAACCCAAACCATAACCCCAACCCCTAACAATAACCCTAACCCAAACCATAACCCCTAACACCTAACAATATCCCTAACCCAAACCATAACCCCTAATAATAACCCTAACCCAAACCATAAACCCCAACCCCTAACAATAACCCTAACCTAAACCATAACCCCAACCATTACCATAACCCAAATCATAACCCCTAACCCCTAACAATAACCCTAACCCAAACCATAACCCCAACCCCTAACAATAACCCTAACCCAAAACCTAACCCAAAACCTAACCCAAAACCTAACCCAAAACCTAACCCAAAACCTAACCCAAAACCTAACCCAAAACCTAACCCAAAACCTAACCCAAAACCTAACCCAAAACCTAACCCAAAACCTAACCCAAAACCTAACCCAAAACCTAACCCAAAACCTAACCCAAACCATAACCATAACCCCAACCATAACCATAACCCAAACCATAACCCCTAACAATAACCCTAACCCAAACCATAACCCCAACCCCTAACAATAACCCTAACCTAAACCATAACCCCAACCATAACCATAACCCAAACCATAACCATAACCCAAAACATAACCCCTAACTCCTAACAATAACCCTAAACCAAACCATAACCCAAACCCCTAACAATAACCCTAACCCAAACCATAACCCCAAACATAAACAAAACCCAAACCATAACCCCAACCATAACCTTAACCATAACCGTAAACCAAACCATAACCCCTTAACCCTAACAATAACCCTAACACAAACCATAATCCCACCCATAACAGTAACCCCAACAATAACCATAACCCAAACCATAACCCCTAACCCCTAAAAATAACGCTAACCCAAACCATAACCCCAACCATAACCTTAACCATAACCGTAAACCAAATCATAACCCCTAAACCCTAACAATAACCCTAACAAAAACTATTACCCCAACCCCTAACAAAAACCCTAACCCAAACCATTATCCCATCCATAACCATAACCCCAACAATAACCATAACCCAAACCATAACCCCTAACCACTAAAAATAACGCTAACCCAAACCATAACCCCAACCATAACCTTAACCATAACCGTGAACCAAACCATAACCCCTAAACCCTAACAATAACCCTAACACAAACCATAACCCCAACCCCTAACAATAACTCTAACCCAAACCATAACCATAACCCTAACATTAACCATAACCCAAACCATAACCCCTAACAATAACCCTAACCCAAACCATAACCCCAACCAAAAACAATAACCCTAACCCAACCCATAACCATAACCATAACCCAAAACATAACCCCTAGCAATAACCCTAACCCAAACCATAACCCCAACCCCTAACAATAACCCTAACCCAAACCATAACCCCAACCCCTAACAATAACCCTAACCCGAACCATAACCCCAACCATAACCAAAACCCAAACCATAACCCCTTATCCCTTACAATATTCCTAACCCAAACCATAACCCCAACCCCTAACAATAACCCTAACCTAAACCATAACCCCAACCATAACCAGATTCCCAACCATAAACATAACCCAAACCATAACCATAACCCCAACCATAACCATAACCCAAACCATAACCATAACCCCAACCATAACCATAACCCAAACCATAACCCCTAACAATAACCCTAACCTAAACCATAACCCCAACCATAACCATAACCATAACCCAAAACATAACCCCTAACTCCCAACATTAACCCTAAACCAAACCATAACTCCAACCCCTAACAATAACCCTAACCCAAACCATAACCCCAACCATAACCAAAACCCAAACCATAACCCCTAATCCCTTAAGATAACCCTAACCCAAACCATAACCCCAACCCCAAACAATAACCCTAACCTAAACCATAACCCCAACCATAACCCAAACCATAACCCCTAACTTCTAACAATAACCCTAACCCAAACCCCTAACAAGAACCCTAACCCAAACCATAATCCCATCCATAGCCATAACCCCAACCATAACCATAACCCAAACCGTAACCCCAAACCCCTAACAATAACCCTAACCCAAACCATAACCCGAAACCCAAACCATAACCCAAACCATAACCCAAACCATAACCCAAACCATAACCCAAACCATAACCCAAACCATAACCCAAACCATAACCCAAACCATAACCCAAACCATAACCCAAACCATAACCCAAACCATAACCCAAACCATAACCCAAACCATAACCCAAACCATAACCCAAACCATAACCCAAACCATAACCCTAACCCAAACCATAACCCCAACCATAACCAGATTCCCAACCATAACCAGATTCCCAACCATAACCATAACCCCAACCAAAACCATATTCCCAACCATAGCCATAACCCCAACCATAACCCCCACCATAACCATAACCCCAACCATAACCCCAACCATAACCCCAACCCTAACCCAAACCATAACCCCTAACCCAAAACAATATCCCTAACCCAAACCATAACCCCTTACAATAACCCTAACCCAAACTATAACCAAAACCATAACCCAAACCATAACACCCAACCCTCAACAATAACCCTAACCCAAACCATAATCCCATCCATAACCATAACCCCAAAAATAACCATAACCCAAACCATAACCCCTAAATCCAAAAAATAACGCTAACCCAAACCATAACCCCAACCATAACCCCAACCATAACCGTAAACCAAACCATAACGCCTAAACCCTAACAATAACCCTAACACAAACTATTACCCCAACCCCTAACAATAACCCTAACCCAAACCATAATCCCATCCATAACAGTAACCCCAACAATAACCATAACCCAAACCATAACCCCTAACCCCTAAAAATAACGCTAACCCAAACCATAACCCCAACCATAACCTTAACCATAACCGTAAACCAAACCATAACCCCTAAACCCTAACAATAACCCTAACACAAACTATTACCCCAACCCCTAACAATAACCCTAACCCAAACCATTATCCCATCCATAACCATAACCCCAACAATAACCATAACCCAAACCATAACCCCTAACCCCTAAAAATAACACTAACCCAAACCATAACCCCAACCATAACCTTAACAATAACCATAAACCAAACCATAACCCCTAAACCCTAACAATAACCCTAACACAAACTATTACCCCAACGCCTAACAATAACCCTAACCCAAACCATAACCCCAACGCCAAACAATAACCTTAACCCAAACCATAACCCCAACCCCTAACAATAAACCTAACCTAAACCATAACCCTAACCATAACCCCAACCTTAACCCAAACCATAACCCCAACCATAACCTTAACAATAACCATAAACCAAACCATAACCCCTAAACCCTAACAATAACCCTAACACAAACTATTACCCCAACGCCTAACAATAACCCTAACCCAAACCATAACCCCAACGCCAAACAATAACCTTAACCCAAACCATAACCCCAACCCCTAACAATAAACCTAACCTAAACCATAACCCTAACCATAACCCCAACCTTAACCCAAACCATAACCCCAAGTCCGAACAATAAACCTAACCTAAACCATAACCCTAACCATAAACCCAACCATAACCATAAACCAAACCATCACCATAACCCAAACCATCACCATAACCCCTAACAATAACCCTAACCCTAACCCAAACCATAACCCCAACCCCTAACAATAACTCTAACCCAAACCATAACCATAACAGTAACCATAACCCAAACCATAACCCCTAACAATAACCCTAACCCAAACCATAACCCCAACCACAAACAATAACCTAACCCAACCCATAACCCCAACCACAAACAATAACCTAACCCAACCCATAACCCCAACCACAAACAATAACCTAACCCAACCCATAACCATAACCCAAAACATAACCCCTAGCAATAACCCTAACCCAAACCATAACCCCAACCCCTAACAATAACCCTAACCTAAACCATAACCCCAACCATAACCATAACCATAACCCAAAACATAACCCCTAACTCCCAACATTAACCCTAAACCAAACCATAACTCCAACCCCTAACAATAACCCTAACCCAAACCATAACCCCAACCATAACCAAAACCCAAACCATAACGCCTAATCCCTTAAGATAACCCTAACCCAAACCATAACCCCAACCCCTAACAATAACCCTAACCTAAACCATAACCCCAACCATAACCCAAACTATAACCCCTAACTTCTAACAATAACCCTAACCCAAACCCCTAACAAGAACCCTAACCCAAACCATAATCCCATCCATAGCCATAACCCCAACCATAACCATAACCCAAACCATAACCCAAACCATAACCCCAAACCCCTAACAATAACCCTAACCCAAACCATAACCCAAACCCAAACCATAACCCTAACCCAAACCATACCCCAACCATAACCAGATTCCCAACCATAACCATAACCCACACCAAAACCATATTCCCAACCATAGCCATAACCCCAACCATAACCCCAACCATAACCATAACCCCAACCATAACCCCAACCATAACCCCAACCCTAACCCAAACCATAACCCCTAACCCAAAACAATATCCCTAACCCAAACCATAACCCCTTACAATAACCCTAACCCAAACCATAACCCCAACCATAACCATAACCCAAACCATAACCATAACCCAAACCATAACACCCAACCCCCAACAATAACCCAAACCATAATCCCATCCATAACCATAACCCCAACAATAACCATAACCCAAACCATAACCCCTAAATCCTAAAAATAACGCTAACCCAAACCATAACCCCAACCATAACCCCAACCATAACCTTAACCATAACCGTAAACCAAACCATAACGCCTAAACCCTAACAATAACCCTAAAACAAACTATTACCCCAACCCCTAACAATAACCCTAACCCAAACCATAACCCAAACCATAACCCAAACCATAACCCAAACCATAACCCAAACCATAACCCAAACCATAACCATAACCATAACCCAAACCATAACCCCTAACCCCTAACAATAACCCTAACCCAAACCCCTAACAAGAACCCTAACCCAAACCATAATCCCATCCATAGCCATAACCCCAACCATAACCCAAACCATAACCCCCAACCCCTAACAATAACCCTAACCCAAACCATAACCCGAACCCAAAACATAACCCAAACAATAACCCTAACCCAAACCATAACCCCAACCATAACCATAACCCAAACCATAACCCCCAACCCCTAACAATAACCCTAACCCAAACCATAACCCGAACCCAAACCATAACCCAAACCATAACCCAAACCATAACCCAAACCATAACCCCTAACCCCTAACAATAACCCTAACCCAAACCATAACCATAACCCCAACCCCTAACAATAACCCTAACCCAAACCATAACCATAACCCCTAACAATAACCCTAACCCAAACCATAACCCCTAAACCCTAACAATAACCCTAACACAAACTATTACCCCAACGCCTAACAATAACCCTAACCCAAACCATAACCCCAACGCCAAACAATAACCTTAACCCAAACCATAACCCCAACCCCTAACAATAAACCTAACCTAAACCATAACCCTAACCATAACCCCAACCTTAACCCAAACCATAACCCCAACCATAACCTTAACAATAACCATAAACCAAACCATAACCCCTAAACCCTAACAATAACCCTAACACAAACTATTACCCCAACGCCTAACAATAACCCTAACCCAAACCATAACCCCAACGCCAAACAATAACCTTAACCCAAACCATAACCCCAACCCCTAACAATAAACCTAACCTAAACCATAACCCTAACCATAACCCCAACCTTAACCCAAACCATAACCCCAACCCCGAACAATAAACCTAACCTAAACCATAACCCTAACCATAAACCCAACCATAACCATAAACCAAACCATCACCATAACCCAAACCATCACCATAACCCCTAACAATAACCCTAACCCTAACCCAAACCATAACCCCAACCCCTAACAATAACTCTAACCCAAACCATAACCATAACAGTAACCATAACCCAAACCATAACCCCTAACAATAACCCTAACCCAAACCATAACCCCAACCACAAACAATAACCTAACCCAACCCATAACCCCAACCACAAACAATAACTTAACCCAACCCATAACCATAACCCAAAACATAACCCCTAGCAATAACCCTAACCCAAACCATAACCCCAACCCCTAACAATAACCCTAACCTAAACCATAACCCCAACCATAACCATAACCATAACCCAAAACATAACCCCTAACTCCCAACATTAACCCTAAACCAAACCATAACTCCAACCCCTAACAATAACCCTAACCCAAACCATAACCCCAACCATAACCAAAACCCAAACCATAACGCCTAATCCCTTAAGATAACCCTAACCCAAACCATAACCCCAACCCCTAACAATAACCCTAACCTAAACCATAACCCCAACCATAACCCAAACTATAACCCCTAACTTCTAACAATAACCCTAACCCAAACCCCTAACAAGAACCCTAACCCAAACCATAATCCCATCCATAGCCATAACCCCAACCATAACCATAACCCAAACCATAACCCAAACCATAACCCCAAACCCCTAACAATAACCCTAACCCAAACCATAACCCAAACCCAAACCATAACCCAAACCATAACCCAAACCATAACCCTAACCCAAACCATACCCCAACCATAACCAGATTCCCAACCATTACCATAACCCACACCAAAACCATATTCCCAACCATAGCCATAACCCCAACCATAACCATAACCCCAACCATAACCCCAACCCTAACCCAAAACAATATCCCTAACCCAAACCATAACCCCTTACAATAACCCTAACCCAAACCATAACCCCAACCATAACCATAACCCAAACCATAACCATAACCCAAACCATAACACCCAACCCCCAACAATAACCCAAACCATAATCCCATCCATAACCATAACCCCAACAATAACCATAACCCAAACCATAACCCCTAAATCCTAAAAATAACGCTAACCCAAACCATAACCCCAACCATAACCCCAACCATAACCTTAACCATAACCGTAAACCAAACCATAACGCCTAAACCCTAACAATAACCCTAACACAAACTATTACCCCAACCCCTAACAATAACCCTAACCCAAACCATAACCCAAACCATAACCCAAACCATAACCCAAACCATAACCCAAACCATAACCCAAACCATAACCCAAACCATAACCATAACCCAAACCATAACCCCTAACCCCTAACAATAACCCTAACCCAAACCCCTAACAAGAACCCTAACCCAAACCATAATCCCATCCATAGCCATAACCCCAACCATAACCCAAACCATAACCCCCAACCCCTAACAATAACCCTAACCCAAACCATAACCCGAACCCAAAACATAACCCAAACAATAACCCTAACCCAAACCATAACCCCAACCATGACCATAACCCAAACCATAACCCCCAACCCCTAACAATAACCCTAACCCAAACCATAACCCGAACCCAAACCATAACCCAAACCATAACCCAAACCATAACCCAAACCATAACCCCTAACCCCTAACAATAACCCTAACCCAAACCATAACCATAACCCCAACCCCTAACAATAACCCTAACCCAAACCATAACCATAACCCCTAACAATAACCCTAACCCAAACCATAACCCCAACCCCTAACAATAACCCTAACCTAAACCCTAACCCCAACCATAATCATAACCCAAACCATAACCATAACCCAAAACATAACCCCTAACCCCTAACAATACCTCTTAACCAAACCATAACCCCAACCCCTAACAATAACCCTAACCCAAACCCCTAACAAGAACCCTAACCCAAACCATAACCCCTTATCCCTTACAATAACCCTAACCCAAACCATAACCCCAACCCCTAACAATAACCCTAACCTAAACCATAACCCCAACCATAACATAACCCAAACCATAACCCCTAACCCCTAACAATAACCCTAACCCAAACCCCTAACCCCTAACAATAACCCTAACCCAAACCCCTAACAAGAACCCTAACCCAAACCATAACCCCTTATCCCTTACAATAACCCTAACCCAACCCATAATCCCATCCATAGCCATAACCCAAACCATAACCATAACCCAAACCATAACCCCCAACCCCTAACAATAACCCTAACCCAAACCATAACCCCCAACCCCTAACAATAACCCTAACCCAAACCATAACCCGAACCCAAACCATAACCCAAACAATAACCCTAACCATAACCCTAACCATAACCCCAACCATAACCATAAACCAAACCATCACCATAACCCAAACCATCACCATAACCCCTAACAATAACCCTAACCCAAACCATAACCTCAACCCCTAACAATAACTCTAACCCAAACCATAACCATAACCCTAACAGTAACCATAACCCAAACCATAACCCCTAACAATAACCCTAACCCAAACCATAACCCCAACCACAAACAATAACCCTAACCCAACCCATAACCATAACCATAACCATAACCCAAAACATAACCCTTAGCAATGACCCTAACCCAAACCATAACCCCAACCCCTAACAATAACCCTAACCCAAACCATAACCCCAACCCCTAACCCCAACCATAACCCCAACCATAACCCCAACCATAACCCCAACCATAACCCCAACACTTACCCAAACCATAACCCCTAACCCCTAACAATATCCCTAACCCAAACCATAACCCCTAACAATAACCCTAACCCAAACCATAACCCCAACCATAACCATAACCCAAACCATAACCATAACCCAAACCATAACAATAACACAAACCATAACACCCAACCCCCAACAATAACCCTAACCCAAACCATAATTCCATCCATAACCATAACCCCAACAATAACCATAACCCAAACCATAACCCCTAACACCTAAAAATAACGCTAACCCAAACCATAACCCCAACCATAACCTTAACAATAACCATAAACCAAACCATAACCCCTAAACCCTAACAATAACCCTAACACAAACTATTACCCCAACGCCTAACAATAACCCTAACCCAAACCATAACCCCAACGCCAAACAATAACCTTAACCCAAACCATAACCCCAACCCCTAACAATAAACCTAACCTAAACCATAACCCTAACCATAACCCCAACCTTAACCCAAACCATAACCCCAACCATAACCTTAACAATAACCATAAACCAAACCATAACCCCTAAACCCTAACAATAACCCTAACACAAACTATTACCCCAACGCCTAACAATAACCCTAACCCAAACCATAACCCCAACGCCAAACAATAACCTTAACCCAAACCATAACCCCAACCCCTAACAATAAACCTAACCTAAACCATAACCCTAACCATAACCCCAACCTTAACCCAAACCATAACCCCAAGTCCGAACAATAAACCTAACCTAAACCATAACCCTAACCATAAACCCAACCATAACCATAAACCAAACCATCACCATAACCCAAACCATCACCATAACCCCTAACAATAACCCTAACCCTAACCCAAACCATAACCCCAACCCCTAACAATAACTCTAACCCAAACCATAACCATAACAGTAACCATAACCCAAACCATAACCCCTAACAATAACCCTAACCCAAACCATAACCCCAACCACAAACAATAACCTAACCCAACCCATAACCCCAACCACAAACAATAACCTAACCCAACCCATAACCCCAACCACAAACAATAACCTAACCCAACCCATAACCATAACCCAAAACATAACCCCTAGCAATAACCCTAACCCAAACCATAACCCCAACCCCTAACAATAACCCTAACCTAAACCATAACCCCAACCATAACCATAACCATAACCCAAAACATAACCCCTAACTCCCAACATTAACCCTAAACCAAACCATAAACTCCAACCCCTAACAATAACCCTAACCCAAACCATAACCCCAACCATAACCAAAACCCAAACCATAACGCCTAATCCCTTAAGATAACCCTAACCCAAACCATAACCCCAACCCCTAACAATAACCCTAACCTAAACCATAACCCCAACCATAACCCAAACTATAACCCCTAACTTCTAACAATAACCCTAACCCAAACCCCTAACAAGAACCCTAACCCAAACCATAATCCCATCCATAGCCATAACCCCAACCATAACCATAACCCAAACCATAACCCAAACCATAACCCAAACCATAACCCCAAACCCCTAACAATAACCCTAACCCAAACCATAACCCAAACCCAAACCATAACCCTAACCCAAACCATACCCCAACCATAACCAGATTCCCAACCATAACCATAACCCACACCAAAACCATATTCCCAACCATAGCCATAACCCCAACCATAACCCCAACCATAACCATAACCCCAACCATAACCCCAACCATAACCCCAACCCTAACCCAAACCATAACCCCTAACCCAAAACAATATCCCTAACCCAAACCATAACCCCTTACAATAACCCTAACCCAAACCATAACCCCAACCATAACCATAACCCAAACCATAACCATAACCCAAACCATAACACCCAACCCCCAACAATAACCCAAACCATAATCCCATCCATAACCATAACCCCAACAATAACCATAACCCAAACCATAACCCCTAAATCCTAAAAATAACGCTAACCCAAACCATAACCCCAACCATAACCCCAACCATAACCTTAACCATAACCGTAAACCAAACCATAACGCCTAAACCCTAACAATAACCCTAAAACAAACTATTACCCCAACCCCTAACAATAACCCTAACCCAAACCATAACCCAAACCATAACCCAAACCATAACCCAAACCATAACCCAAACCATAACCCAAACCATAACCATAACCATAACCCAAACCATAACCCCTAACCCCTAACAATAACCCTAACCCAAACCCCTAACAAGAACCCTAACCCAAACCATAATCCCATCCATAGCCATAACCCCAACCATAACCCAAACCATAACCCCCAACCCCTAACAATAACCCTAACCCAAACCATAACCCGAACCCAAAACATAACCCAAACAATAACCCTAACCCAAACCATAACCCCAACCATAACCATAACCCAAACCATAACCCCCAACCCCTAACAATAACCCTAACCCAAACCATAACCCGAACCCAAACCATAACCCAAACCATAACCCAAACCATAACCCAAACCATAACCCCTAACCCCTAACAATAACCCTAACCCAAACCATAACCATAACCCCAACCCCTAACAATAACCCTAACCCAAACCATAACCATAACCCCTAACAATAACCCTAACCCAAACCATAACCCCTAAACCCTAACAATAACCCTAACACAAACTATTACCCCAACGCCTAACAATAACCCTAACCCAAACCATAACCCCAACGCCAAACAATAACCTTAACCCAAACCATAACCCCAACCCCTAACAATAAACCTAACCTAAACCATAACCCTAACCATAACCCCAACCTTAACCCAAACCATAACCCCAACCCCGAACAATAAACCTAGCCTAAACCATAACCCTAACCATAACCCCAACCATAACCAGATTCCCAACCATAACCATAACCCCAACCAAAACCATATTCCCAACCATAGCCATAACTCCAACCATATCCCCAACCATAACCATAACCCTAACCGATAACCCCAACCATAACCCCAACCATAATCTTAACCATAAACCAAACCATAACCCCTTATCCCTTACAATAACCCTAACCCAAACCATAACCCCAACCCCTAACAATAACCCTAACCTAAACCATAACCCCAACCATAACCCAAACCATAACCCCTAACCCCTAACAATAACCCTAACCCAAACCCCTAACAAGAACCCTAACCCAAACCATAACCCCTTATCCCTTACAATAACCCTAACCCAAACCATAACCCCAACCCCTAACAATAACCCTAACCTAAACCATAACCCCAACCATAACATAACCCAAACCATAACCCCTAACCCCTAACAATAACCCTAACCCAAACCCCTAACAAGAACCCTAACCCAAACCATAACCCCTTATCCCTTACAATAACCCTAACCCAAACCATAACCCCTAACCCCTAACAATAACCCTAACCCAAACCCCTAACAAGAACCCTAACCCAACCCATAATCCCATCCATAGCCATAACCCAAACCATAACCATAACCCAAACCATAACCCCCAACCCCTAACAATAACCCTAACCCAAACCATAACCCGAACCCAAACCATAACCCAAACAATAACCCTAACCCAAACCATAACCCTAACCCAAACCATAACCCCAACCATAACCATAACCCAAACCATAACCCCCAAACCATAACCCCCAAACCATAACCTCCAACCCCTAACAATAACCCTAACCCAAACCATAACCCGAACCCAAACCATAACCCAAACCATAACCCAAACCATAACCCAAACCATAACCCAAACCATAACCCAAACCATAACCCAAACCATAACCCCTAACCCCTAACAATAACCCTAACCCAAACCCCTAACAAGAACCCTAACAAGAACCCTAACCCAAACCATAATCCCATCCATAGCCATAACCCCAACCATAACCCAAACCATAACCCCCAACCCCTAACAATAACCCTAACCCAAACCATAACCCGAACCCAAACCATAACCCAAACAATAACCCTAACCCAAACCATAACCCCAACCATAACCATAACCCAAACCATAACCCCCAACCCCTAACAATAACCCTAACCCAAACCATAACCCTAACCCAAACCATAACCATAACCCCAACCCCTAACAATAACCCTAACCCAAACCATAACCATAACCCCTAACAATAACCCTAACCCAAACCATAACCCCAACCCCTAACAAAACCCTAACCTAAACCATAACCCCAACCATAATCATAACCCAAAACATAACCCCTAACCCCTAACAATACCCCTTAACCAAACCATAACCCCAACCCCTAACAATAACCCTAACCCAAACCCCTAACAAGAACCCTAACCCAAACCATAACCCCTTATCCCTTACAATAACCCTAACCCAAACCATAACCCCAACCCCTAACAATAACCCTAACCTAAACAATAACCCCAACCATAACATAACCCAAACCATAACCCCTAACCCCTAACAATAACCCTAACCCAAACCCCTAACAAGAACCCTAACCCAAACCATAACCCCTTATCCCTTACAATAACCATAACCCAAACCATAACCCCTAACCCCTAACAATAACCCTAACCCAAACCCCTAACAAGAACCCTAACCCAACCCATAATCCCATCCATAGCCATAACCCAAACCATAACCATAACCCAAACCATAACCCCCAACCCCTAACAATAACCCTAACCCAAACCATAACCCGAACCCAAACCATAACCCAAACAATAACCCTAACCATAACCCTAACCATAACCCCAACCATAACCATAAACCAAACCATCACCATAACCCAAACCATCACCATAACCCCTAACAATAACCCTAACCCAAACCATAACCTCAACCCCTAACAATAACTCTAACCCAAACCATAACCATAACCCTAACAGTAACCATAACCCAAACCATTACCCCTAACAATAACCCTAACCCAAACCATAACCCCAACCACAAACAATAACCCTAACCCAACCCATAACCATAACCATAACCCAAAACATAACCCTTAGCAATGACCCTAACCCAAACCATAACCCCAACCCCTAACAATAACCCTAACCCAAACCATAACCCCAACCCCTAACCCCAACCATAACCCCAACCATAACCCCAACCATAACCCCAACCATAACCCCAACCATAACCCCAACCATAACCCCAACACTTACCCAAACCATAACCCCAACCCCTAACAATAACCCTAACCCAAACCATAACCCCAACCCCTAACCCCAACCATAACCCCAACCATAACCCCAACCATAACCCCAACCATAACCCCAACCATAACCCCAACACTTACCCAACCCATAACCCCTAACCCCTAACAATATCCCTAACCCAAACCATAACCCCTAGCAATAACCCTAACCCAAACCATAACCCCAACCATAACCATAACCCAAACCATAACCATAACCCAAACCATAACCATAACCCAAACCATAACCATAACCCAAACCATAACACCCAACCCCCAACAATAACCCTAACCCAAACCATAATTCCATCCATAACCATAACCCCAACCATAACCCCTAACACCTAAAAATAACGCTAACCCAAACCATAACCCCAACCATAACCTTAACCATAACCGTAAACCAAACCATAACCCCTAAACCCTAACAATAACCCTAACACAAACTATTACCCCAACGCCTAACAATAACCCTAACCCAAACCATAACCCCAACGCCAAACAATAACCTTAACCCAAACCATAACCCCAACCACTAACAATAAACCTAACCTCAACCATAACCCTAACCCCAACCATAACCATAAACCAAACCATCACCATAACCCAAACCATCACCATAACCCCTAACAATAACCCGAACCCAAACCATAACCCCAACCCCTAACAATAACTCTAACCCAAACCATAACCATAACCCTAACAGTAACCATAACCCAAACCATAACCCCTAGCAATAACCCTAACCCAAACCATAACCCCAACCCCTAACAATAACCCTAACCCAAACCATAACCCAAACCATAACCCAAACCATAACCCAAACCATAACCCAAACCATAACCCAAACCATAACCCAAACCATAACCCAAACCATAACCCAAACCATAACCCAAACCATAACCCAAACCATAACCCAAACCATAACCCCAACCCCTAACAATAACCCTAACCCAAACCATAACCATAACCCAAACCATAACCCCTAACAATAACCCTAACCCAAACCATAACCCCAACCACAAACAATAACCCTAACCCAACCCATAACCATAACCCAAAACATAACCCCTAGCAATAACCCTAACCAAAACCATAACCCCAACCCCTAACAATAACGCTAACCCAAACCATAACCCAAACCATAACCCAAACCATAACCCAAACCATAACCCAAACCATAACCCAAACCATAACCCCAACCCCTAACAATAACCCTAACCTAAACCATAACCATAACCCTAACCCAAACCATAACCACAACCATAACCAGATTCCCAACCATAAACATAACCCGAACCAAAACCATATTCCCAACCATAGCCATAACCCCAACCATAACCCCAACCATAACCCCAACCCTAACCATAACCCTAACCATAACCCCAACCATAACTCCAATCATAACCCAAACCATAACCCCAACCATAACCCCAACCATAACCCCAACCATAACCCAAACCATAACCCCAACCCCTAACAATAACCCTAACCCAAACCATAACCCCTAACCCCTAACAATATCCCTAACCCAAACCATAACCCCTAATAATAACCCTAACCCAAACCATAAACCCCAACCCCTAACAATAACCCTAACCTAAACCATAACCCCAACCATTACCATAACCCAAATCATAACCCCTAACCCCTAACAATAACCCTAACCCAAACCATAACCCCAACCCCTAACAATAACCCTAACCCAAAACCTAACCCAAAACCTAACCCAAAACCTAACCCAAAACCTAACCCAAAACCTAACCCAAAACCTAACCCAAAACCTAACCCAAAACCTAACCCAAAACCTAACCCAAAACCTAACCCAAAACCTAACCCAAACCATAACCATAACCCCAACCATAACCATAACCCAAACCATAACCCCTAACAATAACCCTAACCCAAACCATAACCCCAACCCCTAACAATAACCCTAACCTAAACCATAACCCCAACCATAACCATAACCCAAACCATAACCATAACCCAAAACATAACCCCTAACTCCTAACAATAACCCTAACCCAAACCATAACCTCAACCCCTAACAATAACTCTAACCCAAACCATAACCATAACCCTAACAGTAACCATAACCCAAACCATAACCCCTAACAATAACCCTAACCCAAACCATAACCCCAACCACAAACAATAACCCTAACCCAACCCATAACCATAACCATAACCCAAAACATAACCCTTAGCAATGACCCTAACCCAAACCATAACCCCTAACAATAACCCTAACCCAAACCATAACCCCAACCATAACCATAACCCAAACCATAACCATAACCCAAACCATAACCATAACCCAAACCATAACACCCAACCCCCAACAATAACCCTAACCCAAACCATAATTCCATCCATAACCATAACCCCAACCATAACCCCTAACACCTAAAAATAACGCTAACCCAAACCATAACCCCAACCATAACCTTAACCATAACCGTAAACCAAACCATAACCCCTAAACCCTAACAATAACCCTAACACAAACTATTACCCCAACGCCTAACAATAACCCTAACCCAAACCATAACCCCAACGCCAAACAATAACCTTAACCCAAACCATAACCCCAACCACTAACAATAAACCTAACCTCAACCATAACCCTAACCCCAACCATAACCATAAACCAAACCATCACCATAACCCAAACCATCACCATAACCCCTAACAATAACCCGAACCCAAACCATAACCCCAACCCCTAACAATAACTCTAACCCAAACCATAACCATAACCCTAACAGTAACCATAACCCAAACCATAACCCCTAGCAATAACCCTAACCCAAACCATAACCCCAACCCCTAACAATAACCCTAACCCAAACCATAACCCAAACCATAACCCAAACCATAACCCAAACCATAACCCAAACCATAACCCAAACCATAACCCAAACCATAACCCAAACCATAACCCAAACCATAACCCAAACCATAACCCAAACCATAACCCAAACCATAACCCAAACCATAACCCAAACCATAACCCAAACCATAACCCAAACCATAACCCAAACCATAACCCAAACCATAACCCAAACCATAACCCCAACCCCTAACAATAACCCTAACCCTAACCCAAACCATAACCATAACCCAAACCATAACCCCTAACAATAACCCTAACCCAAACCATAACCCCAACCACAAACAATAACCCTAACCCAACCCATAACCATAACCATAACCCAAAACATAACCCCTAGCAATAACCCTAACCAAAACCATAACCCCAACCCCTAACAATAACGCTAACCCAAACCATAACCCAAACCATAACCCAAACCATAACCCAAACCATAACCCAAACCATAACCCAAACCATAACCCCAACCCCTAACAATAACCCTAACCTAAACCATAACCATAACCCTAACCCAAACCATAACCACAACCATAACCAGATTCCCAACCATAAACATAACCCGAACCAAAACCATATTCCCAACCATAGCCATAACCCCAACCATAACCCCAACCATAACCCCAACCCTAACCATAACCCTAACCATAACCCCAACCATAACTCCAATCATAACCCAAACCATAACCCCAACCATAACCCCAACCATAACCCCAACCATAACCCAAACCATAACCCCAACCCCTAACAATAACCCTAACCCAAACCATAACCCCTAACCCCTAACAATATCCCTAACCCAAACCATAACCCCTAATAATAACCCTAACCCAAACCATAACCCCAACCAAAAACAATAACCCTAACCCAACCCATAACCATAACCATAACCCAAAACATAACCCCTAGCAATAACCCTAACCCAAACCATAACCCCAACCCCTAACAATAACCCTAACCCAAACCATAACCCCAACCCCTAACAATAACCCTAACCCGAACCATAACCCCAACCATAACCAAAACCCAAACCATAACCCCTTATCCCTTACAATATTCCTAACCCAAACCATAACCCCAACCCCTAACAATAACCCTAACCTAAACCATAACCCCAACCATAACCAGATTCCCAACCATAAACTTAACCCAAACCATAA
The DNA here is from genome assembly GCF_051989575.1 of Stigmatopora nigra. Lineage (NCBI taxonomy): Eukaryota > Metazoa > Chordata > Actinopteri > Syngnathiformes > Syngnathidae > Stigmatopora > Stigmatopora nigra. The sequence continues at coordinate 4,178,557 of NW_027551603.1, forward strand.
CCATAACCCCAACCATAACCATAACCCAAACCATAACCATAACCCCAACCATAACCATAACCCAAACCATAACCCCTAACAATAACCCTAACCCAAACCATAACCCCAACCCCTAACAATAACCCTAACCTAAACCATAACCCCAACCATAACCATAACCATAACCCAAAACATAACCCCTAACTCCCAACATTAACCCTAAACCAAACCATAACTCCAACCCCTAACAATAACCCTAACCCAAACCATAACCCCAACCATAACCAAAACCCAAACCATAACCCCTAATCCCTTAAGATAACCCTAACCCAAACCATAACCCCAACCCCAAACAATAACCCTAACCTAAACCATAACCCCAACCATAACCCAAACCATAACCCCTAACTTCTAACAATAACCCTAACCCAAACCCCTAACAAGAACCCTAACCCTAAACCATAATCCCATCCATAGCCATAACCCCAACCATAACCATAACCCAAACCCTAACCCCAAACCCCTAACAATAACCCTAACCCAAACCATAACCCAAACCATAACCCAAACCATAACCCAAACCATAACCCAAACCATAACCCAAACCATAACCCTAACCCAAACCATAACCCAAACCATAACCCTAACCCACACCATAACCCCAACCATAACCAGATTCCCAACCATAACCAGATTCCCAACCATAACCATAACCCCAACCAAAACCATATTCCCAACCATAGCCATAACCCCAACCATAACCCCAACCATAACCATAACCATAACCCCAACCATAACCCCAACCATAACCTCAACCATAACCCAAACCATAACCCCTAACCCAAAACAATATCCCTAACCCAAACCATAACCCCTTACAATAACCCAAACCCAAACCATAACCCCAACCATAACCATAACCCAAACTATAACCATAACCATAACCCAAACCATAACACCCAACCCCCAACAATAACCCTAACCCAAACCATAATCCCATCCATAACTATAACCCCAACAATAACCATAACCCAAACCATAACCCCTAAATCCTAAAAATAACGCTAACCCAAACCATAACCCCAACCATAACCCCAACCATAACCTTAACCATAACCGTAAACCAAACCATAACGCCTAAACCCTAACAATAACCCTAACACAAACTATTACCCAAACCCCTAACAATAACCCTAACCCAAACCATAATCCCATCCATAACAGTAACCCCAACAATAACCATAACCCAAACCATAACCCCTAACCCCTAAAAATAACGCTAACCCAAACCATAACCCCAACCATTACCTTAACCATAACCGTAAACCAAACCATAACCCCTAAACCCTAACAATAACCCTAACACAAACTATTACCCCAACCCCTAACAATAACCCTAACCCAAACCATTATCCCATCCATAACCATAACCCCAACAATAACCATAACCCAAACCATAACCCCTAACCCCTAAAAATAACACTAACCCAAACCATAACCCCAACCATAACCTTAACAATAACCATAAACCAAACCATAACCCCTAAACCCTAACAATAACCCTAACACAAACTATTACCCCAACGCCTAACAATAACCCTAACCCAAACCATAACCCCAACGCCAAACAATAACCTTAACCCAAACCATAACCCCAACCCCTAACAATAAACCTAACCTAAACCATAACCCTAACAATAACCCTAACCATAACCCCAACCTTAACCCAAACCATAACCCCAACCATAACCTTAACAATTACCATAAACCAAACCATAACCCCTAAACCCTAACAATAACCCTAACACAAACTATTACCCCAACGCCTAACAATAACCCTAACCCAAACCATAACCCCAACGCCAAACAATAACCTTAACCCAAACCATAACCCCAACCCCTAACAATAAACCTAACCTAAACCATAACCCTAACCATAACCCCAACCTTAACCCAAACCATAACCCCAACCCCGAACAATAAACCTAACCTAAACCATAACCCTAACCATAAACCCAACCATAACCATAAACCAAACCATCACCATAACCCAAACCATCACCATAACCCCTAACAATAACCCTAACCCTAACCCAAACCATAACCCCAACCCCTAACAATAACTCTAACCCAAACCATAACCATAACAGTAACCATAACCCCTAACAATAACCCTAACCCAAACCATAACCCCAACCACAAACAATAACCTAACCCAACCCATAACCCCAACCACAAACAATAACCTAACCCAACCCATAACCATAACCCAAAACATAACCCCTAGCAATAACCCTAACCCAAACCATAACCCCAACCCCTAACAATAACCCTAACCTAAACCATAACCCCAACCATAACCATAACCATAACCCAAAACATAACCCCTAACTCCCAACATTAACCCTAAACCAAACCATAACTCCAACCCCTAACAATAACCCTAACCCAAACCATAACCCCAACCATAACCAAAACCCAAACCATAACGCCTAATCCCTTAAGATAACCCTAACCCAAACCATAACCCCAACCCCTAACAATAACCCTAACCTAAACCATAACCCCAACCATAACCCAAACTATAACCCCTAACTTCTAACAATAACCCTAACCCAAACCCCTAACAAGAACCCTAACCCAAACCATAATCCCATCCATAGCCATAACCCCAACCATAACCATAACCCAAACCATAACCCCAAACCCCTAACAATAACCCTAACCCAAACCATAACCCAAACCCAAACCATAACCCAAACCATAACCCAAACCATAACCCAAACCATAACCCAAACCATAACCCAAACCATAACCCTAACCCAAACCATACCCCAACCATAACCAGATTCCCAACCATAACCATAACCCACACCAAAACCATATTCCCAACCATAGCCATAACCCCAACCATAACCCCAACCATAACCATAACCCCAACCATAACCCCAACCATAACCCCAACCCTAACCCAAACCATAACCCCTAACCCAAAACAATATCCCTAACCCAAACCATAACCCCTAACCCAAAACAATATCCCTAACCCAAACCATAACCCCTTACAATAACCCTAACCCAAACCATAACCCCAACCATAACCATAACCCAAACCATAACCATAACCCAAACCATAACACCCAACCCCCAACAATAACCCAAACCATAATCCCATCCATAACCATAACCCCAACAATAACCATAACCCAAACCATAACCCCTAAATCCTAAAAATAACGCTAACCCAAACCATAACCCCAACCATAACCCCAACCAAAACCTTAACCATAACCGTAAACCAAACCATAACGCCTAAACCCTAACAATAACCCTAACACAAACTATTACCCCAACCCCTAACAATAACCCTAACCCAAACCATAACCCAAACCATAACCCAAACCATAACCATAACCCAAACCATAACCCCTAACCCCTAACAATAACCCTAACCCAAACCCCTAACAAGAACCCTAACCCAAACCATAATCCCATCCATAGCCATAACCCCAACCATAACCCAAACCATAACCCCCAACCCCTAACAATAACCCTAACCCAAACCATAACCCGAACCCAAAACATAACCCAAACAATAGCCCTAACCCAAACCATAACCCCAACCATAACCATAACCCAAACCATAACCCCCAACCCCTAACAATAACCCTAACCCAAACCATAACCCGAACCCAAGCCATAACCCAAACCATAACCCAAACCATAACCCAAACCATAACCCAAACCATAACCCCTAACCCCTAACAATAACCCTAACCCAAACCATAACCATAACCCCAACCCCTAACAATAACCCTAACCCAAACCATAACCATAACCCCTAACAATAACCCTAACCCAAACCATAACCCCAACCCCTAACAATAACCCTAACCTAAACCATAACCCCAACCATAATCATAACCCAAAACATAACCATAACCCAAAACATAACCATAACCCAAAACATAACCCCTAACCCCTAACAATACCTCTTAACCAAACCATAACCCCAACCCCTAACAATAACCCTAACCCAAACCCCTAACAAGAACCCTAACCCAAACCATAACCCCTTATCCCTTACAATAACCCTAACCCAAACCATAACCCCAACCCCTAACAATAACCCTAACCTAAACCATAACCCCAACCATAACATAACCCAAACCATAACCCCTAACCCCTAACAATAACCCTAACCCAAACCCCTAACCCCTAACAATAACCCTAACCCAAACCCCTAACAAGAACCCTAACCCAAACCATAACCCCTTATCCCTTACAATAACCCTAACCCAACCCATAATCCCATCCATAGCCATAACCCAAACCATAACCATAACCCAAACCATAACCCCCAACCCCTAACAATAACCCTAACCCAAACCATAACCCCCAACCCCTAACAATAACCCTAACCCAAACCATAACCCGAACCCAAACCATAACCCAAACAATAACCCTAACCATAACCCTAACCATAACCCCAACCATAACCATAAACCAAACCATCACCATAACCCAAACCATCACCATAACCCCTAACAATAACCCTAACCCAAACCATAACCTCAACCCCTAACAATAACTCTAACCCAAACCATAACCATAACCCAAACCATAACCATAACCCTAACAGTAACCATAACCCAAACCATAACCCCTAACAATAACCCTAACCCAAACCATAACCCCAACCACAAACAATAACCCTAACCCAACCCATAAACATAACCATAACCCAAAACATAACCCTTAGCAATGACCCTAACCCAAACCATAACCCCAACCCCTAACAATAACCCTAACCCAAACCATAACCCCAACCCCTAACCCCAACCATAACCCCAACCATAACCCCAACCATAACCCCAACACTTACCCAAACCATAACCCCTAACCCCTAACAATATCCCTAACCCAAACCATAACCCCTAACCCCTAACAATATCCCTAACCCAAACCATAACCCCTAACAATAACCCTAACCCAAACCATAACCCCAACCATAACCATAACCCAAACCATAACCCAAACCATAACAATAACCCAAACCATAACACCCAACCCCCAACAATAACCCTAACCCAAACCATAATTCCATCCATAACCATAACCCCAACAATAACCATAACCCAAACCATAACCCCTAACACCTAAAAATAACGCTAACCCAAACCATAACCCCAACCATAACCTTAACCATAACCGTAAACCAAACCATAACCCCTAAACCCTAACAATAACCCTAACACAAACTATTACCCCAACGCCTAACAATAACCCTAACCCAAACCATAACCCCAACGCCAAACAATAACCTTAACCCAAACCATAACCCCAACCACTAACAATAAACCTAACCTAAACCATAACCCTTACCCCAACCATAACCATAAACCAAACCATCACCATAACCCAAACCATCACCATAACCCCTAACAATAACCCGAACCCAAACCATAACCCCAACCCCTAACAATAACTCTAACCCAAACCATAACCATAACCCTTACAGTAACCATAACCCAAACCATAACCCCTAGCAATAACCCTAACCCAAACCATAACCCCAACCCCTAACAATAACCCTAACCCAAACCATAACCCAAACCATAACCCAAACCATAACCCAAACCATAACCCAAACCATAACCCAAACCATAACCCAAACCATAACCCAAACCATAACCCAAACCATAACCCAAACCATAACCCAAACCATAACCCAAACCATAACCCAAACCATAACCCAAACCATAACCCAAACCATAACCCAAACCATAACCCAAACCATAACCCAAACCATAACCCAAACCATAACCCAAACCATAACCCAAACCATAACCCAAACCATAACCCAAACCATAACCCAAACCATAACCCCAACCCCTAACAATAACCCTAACCCTAACCCAAACCATAACCATTACCCAAACCATAACCCCTAACAATAACCCTAACCCAAACCATAACCCCAACCACAAACAATAACCCTAACCCAACCCATAACCATAACCATAACGCAAAACATAACCCCTAGCAATAACCCTAACCAAAACCATAACCCCAACCCCTAACAATAACGCTAACCCAAACCATAACCCAAACCATAACCCCAACCCCTAACAATAACCCTAACCTAAACCATAACCATAACCCTAACCCAAACCATAACCCCAACCATAACCAGATTCCCAACCATAAACATAACCCGAACCAAAACCATATTCCCAACCATAGCCATAACCCCAACCATAACCCCAACCCTAACCATAACCCTAACCATAACCCCAACCATAACTCCAATCATAACCCAAACCATAACCCCAACCATAACCCCAACCATAACCCCAACCATAACCCAAACCATAACCCCAACCCCTAACAATAACCCTAACCCAAACCATAACCCCTAACACCTAACAATATCCCTAACCCAAACCATAACCCCTAATAATAACCCTAACCCAAACCATAAACCCCAACCCCTAACAATAACCCTAACCTAAACCATAACCCCAACCATTACCATAACCCAAATCATAACCCCTAACCCCTAACAATAACCCTAACCCAAACCATAACCCCAACCCCTAACAATAACCCTAACCCAAAACCTAACCCAAAACCTAACCCAAAACCTAACCCAAAACCTAACCCAAAACCTAACCCAAAACCTAACCCAAAACCTAACCCAAAACCTAACCCAAAACCTAACCCAAAACCTAACCCAAAACCTAACCCAAAACCTAACCCAAAACCTAACCCAAACCATAACCATAACCCCAACCATAACCATAACCCAAACCATAACCCCTAACAATAACCCTAACCCAAACCATAACCCCAACCCCTAACAATAACCCTAACCTAAACCATAACCCCAACCATAACCATAACCCAAACCATAACCATAACCCAAAACATAACCCCTAACTCCTAACAATAACCCTAAACCAAACCATAACCCAAACCCCTAACAATAACCCTAACCCAAACCATAACCCCAAACATAAACAAAACCCAAACCATAACCCCAACCATAACCTTAACCATAACCGTAAACCAAACCATAACCCCTTAACCCTAACAATAACCCTAACACAAACCATAATCCCACCCATAACAGTAACCCCAACAATAACCATAACCCAAACCATAACCCCTAACCCCTAAAAATAACGCTAACCCAAACCATAACCCCAACCATAACCTTAACCATAACCGTAAACCAAATCATAACCCCTAAACCCTAACAATAACCCTAACAAAAACTATTACCCCAACCCCTAACAAAAACCCTAACCCAAACCATTATCCCATCCATAACCATAACCCCAACAATAACCATAACCCAAACCATAACCCCTAACCACTAAAAATAACGCTAACCCAAACCATAACCCCAACCATAACCTTAACCATAACCGTGAACCAAACCATAACCCCTAAACCCTAACAATAACCCTAACACAAACCATAACCCCAACCCCTAACAATAACTCTAACCCAAACCATAACCATAACCCTAACATTAACCATAACCCAAACCATAACCCCTAACAATAACCCTAACCCAAACCATAACCCCAACCAAAAACAATAACCCTAACCCAACCCATAACCATAACCATAACCCAAAACATAACCCCTAGCAATAACCCTAACCCAAACCATAACCCCAACCCCTAACAATAACCCTAACCCAAACCATAACCCCAACCCCTAACAATAACCCTAACCCGAACCATAACCCCAACCATAACCAAAACCCAAACCATAACCCCTTATCCCTTACAATATTCCTAACCCAAACCATAACCCCAACCCCTAACAATAACCCTAACCTAAACCATAACCCCAACCATAACCAGATTCCCAACCATAAACATAACCCAAACCATAACCATAACCCCAACCATAACCATAACCCAAACCATAACCATAACCCCAACCATAACCATAACCCAAACCATAACCCCTAACAATAACCCTAACCTAAACCATAACCCCAACCATAACCATAACCATAACCCAAAACATAACCCCTAACTCCCAACATTAACCCTAAACCAAACCATAACTCCAACCCCTAACAATAACCCTAACCCAAACCATAACCCCAACCATAACCAAAACCCAAACCATAACCCCTAATCCCTTAAGATAACCCTAAACCAAACCATAACCCCAACCCCAAACAATAACCCTAACCTAAACCATAACCCCAACCATAACCCAAACCATAACCCCTAACTTCTAACAATAACCCTAACCCAAACCCCTAACAAGAACCCTAACCCAAACCATAATCCCATCCATAGCCATAACCCCAACCATAACCATAACCCAAACCGTAACCCCAAACCCCTAACAATAACCCTAACCCAAACCATAACCCGAACCCAAACCATAACCCAAACCATAACCCAAACCATAACCCAAACCATAACCCAAACCATAACCCAAACCATAACCCAAACCATAACCCAAACCATAACCCAAACCATAACCCAAACCATAACCCAAACCATAACCCAAACCATAACCCAAACCATAACCCAAACCATAACCCAAACCATAACCCAAACCATAACCCTAACCCAAACCATAACCCCAACCATAACCAGATTCCCAACCATAACCAGATTCCCAACCATAACCATAACCCCAACCAAAACCATATTCCCAACCATAGCCATAACCCCAACCATAACCCCCACCATAACCATAACCCCAACCATAACCCCAACCATAACCCCAACCCTAACCCAAACCATAACCCCTAACCCAAAACAATATCCCTAACCCAAACCATAACCCCTTACAATAACCCTAACCCAAACTATAACCAAAACCATAACCCAAACCATAACACCCAACCCTCAACAATAACCCTAACCCAAACCATAATCCCATCCATAACCATAACCCCAAAAATAACCATAACCCAAACCATAACCCCTAAATCCAAAAAATAACGCTAACCCAAACCATAACCCCAACCATAACCCCAACCATAACCGTAAACCAAACCATAACGCCTAAACCCTAACAATAACCCTAACACAAACTATTACCCCAACCCCTAACAATAACCCTAACCCAAACCATAATCCCATCCATAACAGTAACCCCAACAATAACCATAACCCAAACCATAACCCCTAACCCCTAAAAATAACGCTAACCCAAACCATAACCCCAACCATAACCTTAACCATAACCGTAAACCAAACCATAACCCCTAAACCCTAACAATAACCCTAACACAAACTATTACCCCAACCCCTAACAATAACCCTAACCCAAACCATTATCCCATCCATAACCATAACCCCAACAATAACCATAACCCAAACCATAACCCCTAACCCCTAAAAATAACACTAACCCAAACCATAACCCCAACCATAACCTTAACAATAACCATAAACCAAACCATAACCCCTAAACCCTAACAATAACCCTAACACAAACTATTACCCCAACGCCTAACAATAACCCTAACCCAAACCATAACCCCAACGCCAAACAATAACCTTAACCCAAACCATAACCCCAACCCCTAACAATAAACCTAACCTAAACCATAACCCTAACCATAACCCCAACCTTAACCCAAACCATAACCCCAACCATAACCTTAACAATAACCATAAACCAAACCATAACCCCTAAACCCTAACAATAACCCTAACACAAACTATTACCCCAACGCCTAACAATAACCCTAACCCAAACCATAACCCCAACGCCAAACAATAACCTTAACCCAAACCATAACCCCAACCCCTAACAATAAACCTAACCTAAACCATAACCCTAACCATAACCCCAACCTTAACCCAAACCATAACCCCAAGTCCGAACAATAAACCTAACCTAAACCATAACCCTAACCATAAACCCAACCATAACCATAAACCAAACCATCACCATAACCCAAACCATCACCATAACCCCTAACAATAACCCTAACCCTAACCCAAACCATAACCCCAACCCCTAACAATAACTCTAACCCAAACCATAACCATAACAGTAACCATAACCCAAACCATAACCCCTAACAATAACCCTAACCCAAACCATAACCCCAACCACAAACAATAACCTAACCCAACCCATAACCCCAACCACAAACAATAACCTAACCCAACCCATAACCCCAACCACAAACAATAACCTAACCCAACCCATAACCATAACCCAAAACATAACCCCTAGCAATAACCCTAACCCAAACCATAACCCCAACCCCTAACAATAACCCTAACCTAAACCATAACCCCAACCATAACCATAACCATAACCCAAAACATAACCCCTAACTCCCAACATTAACCCTAAACCAAACCATAACTCCAACCCCTAACAATAACCCTAACCCAAACCATAACCCCAACCATAACCAAAACCCAAACCATAACGCCTAATCCCTTAAGATAACCCTAACCCAAACCATAACCCCAACCCCTAACAATAACCCTAACCTAAACCATAACCCCAACCATAACCCAAACTATAACCCCTAACTTCTAACAATAACCCTAACCCAAACCCCTAACAAGAACCCTAACCCAAACCATAATCCCATCCATAGCCATAACCCCAACCATAACCATAACCCAAACCATAACCCAAACCATAACCCAAACCATAACCCAAACCATAACCCCAAACCCCTAACAATAACCCTAACCCAAACCATAACCCAAACCCAAACCATAACCCTAACCCAAACCATACCCCAACCATAACCAGATTCCCAACCATAACCATAACCCACACCAAAACCATATTCCCAACCATAGCCATAACCCCAACCATAACCCCAACCATAACCATAACCCCAACCATAACCCCAACCATAACCCCAACCCTAACCCAAACCATAACCCCTAACCCAAAACAATATCCCTAACCCAAACCATAACCCCTTACAATAACCCTAACCCAAACCATAACCCCAACCATAACCATAACCCAAACCATAACCATAACCCAAACCATAACACCCAACCCCCAACAATAACCCAAACCATAATCCCATCCATAACCATAACCCCAACAATAACCATAACCCAAACCATAACCCCTAAATCCTAAAAATAACGCTAACCCAAACCATAACCCCAACCATAACCCCAACCATAACCTTAACCATAACCGTAAACCAAACCATAACGCCTAAACCCTAACAATAACCCTAAAACAAACTATTACCCCAACCCCTAACAATAACCCTAACCCAAACCATAACCCAAACCATAACCCAAACCATAACCCAAACCATAACCCAAACCATAACCCAAACCATAACCATAACCATAACCCAAACCATAACCCCTAACCCCTAACAATAACCCTAACCCAAACCCCTAACAAGAACCCTAACCCAAACCATAATCCCATCCATAGCCATAACCCCAACCATAACCCAAACCATAACCCCCAACCCCTAACAATAACCCTAACCCAAACCATAACCCGAACCCAAAACATAACCCAAACAATAACCCTAACCCAAACCATAACCCCAACCATAACCATAACCCAAACCATAACCCCCAACCCCTAACAATAACCCTAACCCAAACCATAACCCGAACCCAAACCATAACCCAAACCATAACCCAAACCATAACCCAAACCATAACCCCTAACCCCTAACAATAACCCTAACCCAAACCATAACCATAACCCCAACCCCTAACAATAACCCTAACCCAAACCATAACCATAACCCCTAACAATAACCCTAACCCAAACCATAACCCCTAAACCCTAACAATAACCCTAACACAAACTATTACCCCAACGCCTAACAATAACCCTAACCCAAACCATAACCCCAACGCCAAACAATAACCTTAACCCAAACCATAACCCCAACCCCTAACAATAAACCTAACCTAAACCATAACCCTAACCATAACCCCAACCTTAACCCAAACCATAACCCCAACCATAACCTTAACAATAACCATAAACCAAACCATAACCCCTAAACCCTAACAATAACCCTAACACAAACTATTACCCCAACGCCTAACAATAACCCTAACCCAAACCATAACCCCAACGCCAAACAATAACCTTAACCCAAACCATAACCCCAACCCCTAACAATAAACCTAACCTAAACCATAACCCTAACCATAACCCCAACCTTAACCCAAACCATAACCCCAACCCCGAACAATAAACCTAACCTAAACCATAACCCTAACCATAAACCCAACCATAACCATAAACCAAACCATCACCATAACCCAAACCATCACCATAACCCCTAACAATAACCCTAACCCTAACCCAAACCATAACCCCAACCCCTAACAATAACTCTAACCCAAACCATAACCATAACAGTAACCATAACCCAAACCATAACCCCTAACAATAACCCTAACCCAAACCATAACCCCAACCACAAACAATAACCTAACCCAACCCATAACCCCAACCACAAACAATAACTTAACCCAACCCATAACCATAACCCAAAACATAACCCCTAGCAATAACCCTAACCCAAACCATAACCCCAACCCCTAACAATAACCCTAACCTAAACCATAACCCCAACCATAACCATAACCATAACCCAAAACATAACCCCTAACTCCCAACATTAACCCTAAACCAAACCATAACTCCAACCCCTAACAATAACCCTAACCCAAACCATAACCCCAACCATAACCAAAACCCAAACCATAACGCCTAATCCCTTAAGATAACCCTAACCCAAACCATAACCCCAACCCCTAACAATAACCCTAACCTAAACCATAACCCCAACCATAACCCAAACTATAACCCCTAACTTCTAACAATAACCCTAACCCAAACCCCTAACAAGAACCCTAACCCAAACCATAATCCCATCCATAGCCATAACCCCAACCATAACCATAACCCAAACCATAACCCAAACCATAACCCCAAACCCCTAACAATAACCCTAACCCAAACCATAACCCAAACCCAAACCATAACCCAAACCATAACCCTAACCCAAACCATACCCCAACCATAACCAGATTCCCAACCATTACCATAACCCACACCAAAACCATATTCCCAACCATAGCCATAACCCCAACCATAACCATAACCCCAACCATAACCCCAACCATAACCCCAACCATAACCCCAACCCTAACCCAAAACAATATCCCTAACCCAAACCATAACCCCTTACAATAACCCTAACCCAAACCATAACCCCAACCATAACCATAACCCAAACCATAACCATAACCCAAACCATAACACCCAACCCCCAACAATAACCCAAACCATAATCCCATCCATAACCATAACCCCAACAATAACCATAACCCAAACCATAACCCCTAAATCCTAAAAATAACGCTAACCCAAACCATAACCCCAACCATAACCCCAACCATAACCTTAACCATAACCGTAAACCAAACCATAACGCCTAAACCCTAACAATAACCCTAACACAAACTATTACCCCAACCCCTAACAATAACCCTAACCCAAACCATAACCCAAACCATAACCCAAACCATAACCCAAACCATAACCCAAACCATAACCATAACCCAAACCATAACCCCTAACCCCTAACAATAACCCTAACCCAAACCCCTAACAAGAACCCTAACCCAAACCATAATCCCATCCATAGCCATAACCCCAACCATAACCCAAACCATAACCCCCAACCCCTAACAATAACCCTAACCCAAACCATAACCCGAACCCAAAACATAACCCAAACAATAACCCTAACCCAAACCATAACCCCAACCATGACCATAACCCAAACCATAACCCCCAACCCCTAACAATAACCCTAACCCAAACCATAACCCGAACCCAAACCATAACCCAAACCATAACCCAAACCATAACCCAAACCATAACCCCTAACCCCTAACAATAACCCTAACCCAAACCATAACCATAACCCCAACCCCTAACAATAACCCTAACCCAAACCATAACCATAACCCCTAACAATAACCCTAACCCAAACCATAACCCCAACCCCTAACAATAACCCTAACCTAAACCCTAACCCCAACCATAATCATAACCCAAACCATAACCATAACCCAAAACATAACCCCTAACCCCTAACAATACCTCTTAACCAAACCATAACCCCAACCCCTAACAATAACCCTAACCCAAACCCCTAACAAGAACCCTAACCCAAACCATAACCCCTTATCCCTTACAATAACCCTAACCCAAACCATAACCCCAACCCCTAACAATAACCCTAACCTAAACCATAACCCCAACCATAACATAACCCAAACCATAACCCCTAACCCCTAACAATAACCCTAACCCAAACCCCTAACCCCTAACAATAACCCTAACCCAAACCCCTAACAAGAACCCTAACCCAAACCATAACCCCTTATCCCTTACAATAACCCTAACCCAACCCATAATCCCATCCATAGCCATAACCCAAACCATAACCATAACCCAAACCATAACCCCCAACCCCTAACAATAACCCTAACCCAAACCATAACCCCCAACCCCTAACAATAACCCTAACCCAAACCATAACCCGAACCCAAACCATAACCCAAACAATAACCCTAACCATAACCCTAACCATAACCCCAACCATAACCATAAACCAAACCATCACCATAACCCAAACCATCACCATAACCCCTAACAATAACCCTAACCCAAACCATAACCTCAACCCCTAACAATAACTCTAACCCAAACCATAACCATAACCCTAACAGTAACCATAACCCAAACCATAACCCCTAACAATAACCCTAACCCAAACCATAACCCCAACCACAAACAATAACCCTAACCCAACCCATAACCATAACCATAACCATAACCCAAAACATAACCCTTAGCAATGACCCTAACCCAAACCATAACCCCAACCCCTAACAATAACCCTAACCCAAACCATAACCCCAACCCCTAACCCCAACCATAACCCCAACCATAACCCCAACCATAACCCCAACCATAACCCCAACACTTACCCAAACCATAACCCCTAACCCCTAACAATATCCCTAACCCAAACCATAACCCCTAACAATAACCCTAACCCAAACCATAACCCCAACCATAACCATAACCCAAACCATAACCATAACCCAAACCATAACAATAACACAAACCATAACACCCAACCCCCAACAATAACCCTAACCCAAACCATAATTCCATCCATAACCATAACCCCAACAATAACCATAACCCAAACCATAACCCCTAACACCTAAAAATAACGCTAACCCAAACCATAACCCCAACCATAACCTTAACCATAACCGTAAACCAAACCATAACCCCTAAACCCTAACAATAACCCTAACACAAACTATTACCCCAACGCCTAACAATAACCCTAACCCAAACCATAACCCCAACGCCAAACAATAACCTTAACCCAAACCATAACCCCAACCACTAACAATAAACCTAACCTAAACCATAACCCTAACCCCAACCATAACCATAAACCAAACCATCACCATAACCCAAACCATCACCATAACCCCTAACAATAACCCGAACCCAAACCATAACCCCAACCCCTAACAATAACTCTAACCCAAACCATAACCATAACCCTTACAGTAACCATAACCCAAACCATAACCCCTAGCAATAACCCTAACCCAAACCATAACCCCAACCCCTAACAATAACCCTAACCCAAACCATAACCCAAACCATAACCCAAACCATAACCCAAACCATAACCCAAACCATAACCCAAACCATAACCCAAACCATAACCCAAACCATAACCCAAACCATAACCCAAACCATAACCCAAACC
The DNA here is from genome assembly GCF_051989575.1 of Stigmatopora nigra. NCBI lineage: Eukaryota > Metazoa > Chordata > Actinopteri > Syngnathiformes > Syngnathidae > Stigmatopora > Stigmatopora nigra. The sequence goes on from NW_027551603.1 coordinate 4,194,377, forward strand.
ATAACCCAAACCATAACCCAAACCATAACCCAAACCATAACCCAAACCATAACCCAAACCATAACCCAAACCATAACCCAAACCATAACCCAAACCATAACCCCAACCCCTAACAATAACCCTAACCCTAACCCAAACCATAACCATAACCCAAACCATAACCCCTAACAATAACCCTAACCCAAACCATAACCCCAACCACAAACAATAACCCTAACCCAACCCATAACCATAACCATAACCCAAAACATAACCCCTAGCAATAACCCTAACCAAAACCATAACCCCAACCCCTAACAATAACGCTAACCCAAACCATAACCCAAACCATAACCCAAACCATAACCCCAACCCCTAACAATAACCCTTACCTAAACCATAACCATAACCCTAACCCAAACCATAACCCCAACCATAACCAGATTCCCAACCATAAACATAACCCGAACCAAAACCATATTCCCAACCATAGCCATAACCCCAACCATAACCCCAACCCTAACCATAACCCTAACCATAACCCCAACCATAACTCCAATCATAACCCAAACCATAACCCCAACCATAACCCCAACCATAACCCAAACCATAACCCCAACCCCTAACAATAACCCTAACCCAAACCATAACCCCTAACCCCTAACAATATCCCTAACCCAAACCATAACCCCTAATAATAACCCTAACCCAAACCATAAACCCCAACCCCTAACAATAACCCTAACCTAAACCATAACCCCAACCATTACCATAACCCAAATCATAACCCCTAACCCCTAACAATAACCCTAACCCAAACCATAACCCCAACCCCTAACAATAACCCTAACCCAAAACCTAACCCAAAACCTAACCCAAAACCTAACCCAAAACCTAACCCAAAACCTAACCCAAAACCTAACCCAAAACCTAACCCAAAACCTAACCCAAAACCTAACCCAAAACCTAACCCAAAACCTAACCCAAAACCTAACCCAAAACCTAACCCAAAACCTAACCCAAAACCTAACCCAAAACCTAACCCAAACCATAACCATAACCCCAACCATAACCATAACCCAAACCATAACCCCTAACAATAACCCTAACCCAAACCATAACCCCTAACCCCTAAAAATAACGCTAACCCAAACCATAACCCCAACCATAACCTTAACCATAACCGTAAACCAAATCATAACCCCTAAACCCTAACAATAACCCTAACAAAAACTATTACCCCAACCCCTAACAAAAACCCTAACCCAAACCATTATCCCATCCATAACCATAACCCCAACAATAACCATAACCCAAACCATAACCCCTAACCACTAAAAATAACGCTAACCCAAACCATAACCCCAACCATAACCTTAACCATAACCGTGAACCAAACCATAACCCCTAAACCCTAACAATAACCCTAACACAAACCATAACCCCAACCCCTAACAATAACTCTAACCCAAACCATAACCATAACCCTAACAGTAACCATAACCCAAACCATAACCCCTAACAATAACCCTAACCCAAACCATAACCCCAACCAAAAACAATAACCCTAACCCAACCCATAACCATAACCATAACCCAAAACATAACCCCTAGCAATAACCCTAACCCAAACCATAACCCCAACCCCTAACAATAACCCTAACCCAAACCATAACCCCAACCCCTAACAATAACCCTAACCCGAACCATAACCCCAACCATAACCAAAACCCAAACCATAACCCCTTATCCCTTACAATATTCCTAACCCAAACCATAACCCCAACCCCTAACAATAACCCTAACCTAAACCATAACCCCAACCATAACCAGATTCCCAACCATAAACATAACCCAAACCATAACCATAACCCCAACCATAACCATAACCCAAACCATAACCATAACCCCAACCATAACCATAACCCAAACCATAACCCCTAACAATAACCCTAACCCAAACCATAACCCCAACCCCTAACAATAACCCTAACCTAAACCATAACCCCAACCATAACCATAACCATAACCCAAAACATAACCCCTAACTCCCAACATTAACCCTAAACCAAACCATAACTCCAACCCCTAACAATAACCCTAACCCAAACCATAACCCCAACCATAACCAAAACCCAAACCATAACCCCTAATCCCTTAAGATAACCCTAACCCAAACCATAACCCCAACCCCAAACAATAACCCTAACCTAAACCATAACCCCAACCATAACCCAAACCATAACCCCTAACTTCTAACTATAACCCTAACCCAAACCCCTAACAAGAACCCTAACCCAAACCATAATCCCATCCATAGCCATAACCCCAACCATAACCATAACCCAAACCGTAACCCCAAACCCCTAACAATAACCCTAACCCAAACCATAACCCGAACCCAAACCATAACCCAAACCATAACCCAAACCATAACCCAAACCATAACCCAAACCATAACCCAAACCATAACCCAAACCATAACCCAAACCATAACCCTAACCCAAACCATAACCCCAACCATAACCAGATTCCCAACCATAACCAGATTCCCAACCATAACCATAACCCCAACCAAAACCATATTCCCAACCATAGCCATAACCCCAACCATAACCCCCACCATAACCATAACCCCAACCATAACCCCAACCATAACCCCAACCATAACCCCAACCCTAACCCAAACCATAACCCCTAACCCAAAACAATATCCCTAACCCAAACCATAACCCCTTACAATAACCCTAACCCAAACCATAACCCCAACCATAACCATAACCCAAACTATAACCATAACCATAACCCAAACCATAACACCCAACCCCCAACAATAACCCTAACCCAAACCATAATCCCATCCATAACCATAACCCCAAAAATAACCATAACCCCTAAATCCTAAAAATAACGCTAACCCAAACCATAACCCCAACCATAACCCCAACCATAACCGTAAACCAAACCATAACGCCTAAACCCTAACAATAACCCTAACACAAACTATTACCCCAACCCCTAACAATAACCCTAACCCAAACCATAATCCCATCCATAACAGTAACCCCAACAATAACCATAACCCAAACCATAACCCCTAACCCCTAAAAATAACGCTAACCCAAACCATAACCCCAACCATAACCTTAACCATAACCGTAAACCAAACCATAACCCCTAAACCCTAACAATAACCCTAACACAAACTATTACCCCAACCCCTAACAATAACCCTAACTTAAACCATTATCCCATCCATAACCATAACCCCAACAATAACCATAACCCAAACCATAACCCCTAACCCCTAAAAATAACACTAACCCAAACCATAACCCCAACCATAACCTTAACAATAACCATAAACCAAACCATAACCCCTAAACCCTAACAATAACCCTAACACAAACTATTACCCCAACGCCTAACAATAACCCTAACCCAAACCATAACCCCAACGCCAAACAATAACCTTAACCCAAACCATAACCCCAACCCCTAACAATAAACCTAACCTAAACCATAACCCTAACCATAACCCCAACCTTAACCCAAACCATAACCCCAACCCCGAACAATAAACCTAACCTAAACCATAACCCTAACCATAAACCCAACCATAACCATAAACCAAACCATCACCATAACCCAAACCATCACCATAACCCCTAACAATAACCCTAACCCTAACCCAAACCATAACCCCAACCCCTAACAATAACTCTAACCCAAACCATAACCATAACAGTAACCATAACCCCTAACAATAACCCTAACCCAAACCATAACCCCAACCACAAACAATAACCTAACCCAACCCATAACCCCAACCACAAACAATAACCTAACCCAACCCATAACCATAACCCAAAACATAACCCCTAGCAATAACCCTAACCCAAACCATAACCCCAACCCCTAACAATAACCCTAACCTAAACCATAACCCCAACCATAACCATAACCATAACCCAAAACATAACCCCTAACTCCCAACATTAACCCTAAACCAAACCATAACTCCAACCCCTAACAATAACCCTAACCCAAACCATAACCCCAACCATAACCAAAACCCAAACCATAACGCCTAATCCCTTAAGATAACCCTAACCCAAACCATAACCCCAACCCCTAACAATAACCCTAACCTAAACCATAACCCCAACCATAACCCAAACTATAACCCCTAACTTCTAACAATAACCCTAACCCAAACCCCTAACAAGAACCCTAACCCAAACCATAATCCCATCCATAGCCATAACCCCAACCATAACCATAACCCAAACCATAACCCCAAACCCCTAACAATAACCCTAACCCAAACCATAACCCAAACCCAAACCATAACCCAAACCATAACCCAAACCATAACCCAAACCATAACCCAAACCATAACCCAAACCATAACCCTAACCCAAACCATACCCCAACCATAACCAGATTCCCAACCATAACCATAACCCACACCAAAACCATATTCCCAACCATAGCCATAACCCCAACCATAACCCCAACCATAACCATAACCCCAACCATAACCCCAACCATAACCCCAAACCTAACCCAAACCATAACCCCTAACCCAAAACAATATCCCTAACCCAAACCATAACCCCTAACCCAAAACAATATCCCTAACCCAAACCATAACCCCTTACAATAACCCTAACCCAAACCATAACCCCAACCATAACCATAACCCAAACCATAACCATAACCCAAACCATAACACCCAACCCCCAACAATAACCCAAACCATAATCCCATCCATAACCATAACCCCAACAATAACCATAACCCAAACCATAACCCCTAAATCCTAAAAATAACGCTAACCCAAACCATAACCCCAACCATAACCCCAACCAAAACCTTAACCATAACCGTAAACCAAACCATAACGCCTAAACCCTAACAATAACCCTAACACAAACTATTACCCCAACCCCTAACAATAACCCTAACCCAAACCATAACCCAAACCATAACCCAAACCATAACCATAACCCAAACCATAACCCCTAACCCCTAACAATAACCCTAACCCAAACCCCTAACAAGAACCCTAACCCAAACCATAATCCCATCCATAGCCATAACCCCAACCATAACCCAAACCATAACCCCCAACCCCTAACAATAACCCTAACCCAAACCATAACCCGAACCCAAAACATAACCCAAACAATAGCCCTAACCCAAACCATAACCCCAACCATAACCATAACCCAAACCATAACCCCCAACCCCTAACAATAACCCTAACCCAAACCATAACCCGAACCCAAGCCATAACCCAAACCATAACCCAAACCATAACCCAAACCATAACCCAAACCATAACCCCTAACCCCTAACAATAACCCTAACCCAAACCATAACCATAACCCCAACCCCTAACAATAACCCTAACCCAAACCATAACCATAACCCCTAACAATAACCCTAACCCAAACCATAACCCCAACCCCTAACAATAACCCTAACCTAAACCATAACCCCAACCATAATCATAACCCAAAACATAACCATAACCCAAAACATAACCATAACCCAAAACATAACCCCTAACCCCTAACAATACCTCTTAACCAAACCATAACCCCAACCCCTAACAATAACCCTAACCCAAACCCCTAACAAGAACCCTAACCCAAACCATAACCCCTTATCCCTTACAATAACCCTAACCCAAACCATAACCCCAACCCCTAACAATAACCCTAACCTAAACCATAACCCCAACCATAACATAACCCAAACCATAACCCCTAACCCCTAACAATAACCCTAACCCAAACCCCTAACCCCTAACAATAACCCTAACCCAAACCCCTAACAAGAACCCTAACCCAAACCATAACCCCTTATCCCTTACAATAACCCTAACCCAACCCATAATCCCATCCATAGCCATAACCCAAACCATAACCATAACCCAAACCATAACCCCCAACCCCTAACAATAACCCTAACCCAAACCATAACCCCCAACCCCTAACAATAACCCTAACCCAAACCATAACCCGAACCCAAACCATAACCCAAACAATAACCCTAACCATAACCCTAACCATAACCCCAACCATAACCATAAACCAAACCATCACCATAACCCAAACCATCACCATAACCCCTAACAATAACCCTAACCCAAACCATAACCTCAACCCCTAACAATAACTCTAACCCAAACCATAACCATAACCCAAACCATAACCATAACCCTAACAGTAACCATAACCCAAACCATAACCCCTAACAATAACCCTAACCCAAACCATAACCCCAACCACAAACAATAACCCTAACCCAACCCATAAACATAACCATAACCCAAAACATAACCCTTAGCAATGACCCTAACCCAAACCATAACCCCAACCCCTAACAATAACCCTAACCCAAACCATAACCCCAACCCCTAACCCCAACCATAACCCCAACCATAACCCCAACCATAACCCCAACACTTACCCAAACCATAACCCCTAACCCCTAACAATATCCCTAACCCAAACCATAACCCCTAACCCCTAACAATATCCCTAACCCAAACCATAACCCCTAACAATAACCCTAACCCAAACCATAACCCCAACCATAACCATAACCCAAACCATAACCCAAACCATAACAATAACCCAAACCATAACACCCAACCCCCAACAATAACCCTAACCCAAACCATAATTCCATCCATAACCATAACCCCAACAATAACCATAACCCAAACCATAACCCCTAACACCTAAAAATAACGCTAACCCAAACCATAACCCCAACCATAACCTTAACCATAACCGTAAACCAAACCATAACCCCTAAACCCTAACAATAACCCTAACACAAACTATTACCCCAACGCCTAACAATAACCCTAACCCAAACCATAACCCCAACGCCAAACAATAACCTTAACCCAAACCATAACCCCAACCACTAACAATAAACCTAACCTAAACCATAACCCTTACCCCAACCATAACCATAAACCAAACCATCACCATAACCCAAACCATCACCATAACCCCTAACAATAACCCGAACCCAAACCATAACCCCAACCCCTAACAATAACTCTAACCCAAACCATAACCATAACCCTTACAGTAACCATAACCCAAACCATAACCCCTAGCAATAACCCTAACCCAAACCATAACCCCAACCCCTAACAATAACCCTAACCCAAACCATAACCCAAACCATAACCCAAACCATAACCCAAACCATAACCCAAACCATAACCCAAACCATAACCCAAACCATAACCCAAACCATAACCCAAACCATAACCCAAACCATAACCCAAACCATAACCCAAACCATAACCCAAACCATAACCCAAACCATAACCCAAACCATAACCCAAACCATAACCCAAACCATAACCCAAACCATAACCCAAACCATAACCCAAACCATAACCCAAACCATAACCCAAACCATAACCCAAACCATAACCCAAACCATAACCCAAACCATAACCCAAACCATAACCCAAACCATAACCCAAACCATAACCCCAACCCCTAACAATAACCCTAACCCTAACCCAAACCATAACCATTACCCAAACCATAACCCCTAACAATAACCCTAACCCAAACCATAACCCCAACCACAAACAATAACCCTAACCCAACCCATAACCATAACCATAACGCAAAACATAACCCCTAGCAATAACCCTAACCAAAACCATAACCCCAACCCCTAACAATAACGCTAACCCAAACCATAACCCAAACCATAACCCCAACCCCTAACAATAACCCTAACCTAAACCATAACCATAACCCTAACCCAAACCATAACCCCAACCATAACCAGATTCCCAACCATAAACATAACCCGAACCAAAACCATATTCCCAACCATAGCCATAACCCCAACCATAACCCCAACCCTAACCATAACCCTAACCATAACCCCAACCATAACTCCAATCATAACCCAAACCATAACCCCAACCATAACCCCAACCATAACCCAAACCATAACCCCAACCCCTAACAATAACCCTAACCCAAACCATAACCCCTAACACCTAACAATATCCCTAACCCAAACCATAACCCCTAATAATAACCCTAACCCAAACCATAAACCCCAACCCCTAACAATAACCCTAACCTAAACCATAACCCCAACCATTACCATAACCCAAATCATAACCCCTAACCCCTAACAATAACCCTAACCCAAACCATAACCCCAACCCCTAACAATAACCCTAACCCAAAACCTAACCCAAAACCTAACCCAAAACCTAACCCAAAACCTAACCCAAAACCTAACCCAAAACCTAACCCAAAACCTAACCCAAAACCTAACCCAAAACCTAACCCAAAACCTAACCCAAAACCTAACCCAAAACCTAACCCAAACCATAACCATAACCCCAACCATAACCATAACCCAAACCATAACCCCTAACAATAACCCTAACCCAAACCATAACCCCAACCCCTAACAATAACCCTAACCTAAACCATAACCCCAACCATAACCATAACCCAAACCATAACCATAACCCAAAACATAACCCCTAACTCCTAACAATAACCCTAAACCAAACCATAACCCAAACCCCTAACAATAACCCTAACCCAAACCATAACCCCAAACATAAACAAAACCCAAACCATAACCCCAACCATAACCTTAACCATAACCGTAAACCAAACCATAACCCCTTAACCCTAACAATAACCCTAACACAAACCATAATCCCACCCATAACAGTAACCCCAACAATAACCATAACCCAAACCATAACCCCTAACCCCTAAAAATAACGCTAACCCAAACCATAACCCCAACCATAACCTTAACCATAACCGTAAACCAAATCATAACCCCTAAACCCTAACAATAACCCTAACAAAAACTATTACCCCAACCCCTAACAAAAACCCTAACCCAAACCATTATCCCATCCATAACCATAACCCCAACAATAACCATAACCCAAACCATAACCCCTAACCACTAAAAATAACGCTAACCCAAACCATAACCCCAACCATAACCTTAACCATAACCGTGAACCAAACCATAACCCCTAAACCCTAACAATAACCCTAACACAAACCATAACCCCAACCCCTAACAATAACTCTAACCCAAACCATAACCATAACCCTAACATTAACCATAACCCAAACCATAACCCCTAACAATAACCCTAACCCAAACCATAACCCCAACCAAAAACAATAACCCTAACCCAACCCATAACCATAACCATAACCCAAAACATAACCCCTAGCAATAACCCTAACCCAAACCATAACCCCAACCCCTAACAATAACCCTAACCCAAACCATAACCCCAACCCCTAACAATAACCCTAACCCGAACCATAACCCCAACCATAACCAAAACCCAAACCATAACCCCTTATCCCTTACAATATTCCTAACCCAAACCATAACCCCAACCCCTAACAATAACCCTAACCTAAACCATAACCCCAACCATAACCAGATTCCCAACCATAAACATAACCCAAACCATAACCATAACCCCAACCATAACCATAACCCAAACCATAACCATAACCCCAACCATAACCATAACCCAAACCATAACCCCTAACAATAACCCTAACCTAAACCATAACCCCAACCATAACCATAACCATAACCCAAAACATAACCCCTAACTCCCAACATTAACCCTAAACCAAACCATAACTCCAACCCCTAACAATAACCCTAACCCAAACCATAACCCCAACCATAACCAAAACCCAAACCATAACCCCTAATCCCTTAAGATAACCCTAACCCAAACCATAACCCCAACCCCAAACAATAACCCTAACCTAAACCATAACCCCAACCATAACCCAAACCATAACCCCTAACTTCTAACAATAACCCTAACCCAAACCCCTAACAAGAACCCTAACCCAAACCATAATCCCATCCATAGCCATAACCCCAACCATAACCATAACCCAAACCGTAACCCCAAACCCCTAACAATAACCCTAACCCAAACCATAACCCGAACCCAAACCATAACCCAAACCATAACCCAAACCATAACCCAAACCATAACCCAAACCATAACCCAAACCATAACCCAAACCATAACCCAAACCATAACCCAAACCATAACCCAAACCATAACCCAAACCATAACCCAAACCATAACCCAAACCATAACCCAAACCATAACCCAAACCATAACCCTAACCCAAACCATAACCCCAACCATAACCAGATTCCCAACCATAACCAGATTCCCAACCATAACCATAACCCCAACCAAAACCATATTCCCAACCATAGCCATAACCCCAACCATAACCCCCACCATAACCATAACCCCAACCATAACCCCAACCATAACCCCAACCATAACCCCAACCCTAACCCAAACCATAACCCCTAACCCAAAACAATATCCCTAACCCAAACCATAACCCCTTACAATAACCCTAACCCAAACTATAACCAAAACCATAACCCAAACCATAACACCCAACCCTCAACAATAACCCTAACCCAAACCATAATCCCATCCATAACCATAACCCCAAAAATAACCATAACCCAAACCATAACCCCTAAATCCAAAAAATAACGCTAACCCAAACCATAACCCCAACCATAACCCCAACCATAACCGTAAACCAAACCATAACGCCTAAACCCTAACAATAACCCTAACACAAACTATTACCCCAACCCCTAACAATAACCCTAACCCAAACCATAATCCCATCCATAACAGTAACCCCAACAATAACCATAACCCAAACCATAACCCCTAACCCCTAAAAATAACGCTAACCCAAACCATAACCCCAACCATAACCTTAACCATAACCGTAAACCAAACCATAACCCCTAAACCCTAACAATAACCCTAACACAAACTATTACCCCAACCCCTAACAATAACCCTAACCCAAACCATTATCCCATCCATAACCATAACCCCAACAATAACCATAACCCAAACCATAACCCCTAACCCCTAAAAATAACACTAACCCAAACCATAACCCCAACCATAACCTTAACAATAACCATAAACCAAACCATAACCCCTAAACCCTAACAATAACCCTAACACAAACTATTACCCCAACGCCTAACAATAACCCTAACCCAAACCATAACCCCAACGCCAAACAATAACCTTAACCCAAACCATAACCCCAACCCCTAACAATAAACCTAACCTAAACCATAACCCTAACCATAACCCCAACCTTAACCCAAACCATAACCCCAACCATAACCTTAACAATAACCATAAACCAAACCATAACCCCTAAACCCTAACAATAACCCTAACACAAACTATTACCCCAACGCCTAACAATAACCCTAACCCAAACCATAACCCCAACGCCAAACAATAACCTTAACCCAAACCATAACCCCAACCCCTAACAATAAACCTAACCTAAACCATAACCCTAACCATAACCCCAACCTTAACCCAAACCATAACCCCAAGTCCGAACAATAAACCTAACCTAAACCATAACCCTAACCATAAACCCAACCATAACCATAAACCAAACCATCACCATAACCCAAACCATCACCATAACCCCTAACAATAACCCTAACCCTAACCCAAACCATAACCCCAACCCCTAACAATAACTCTAACCCAAACCATAACCATAACAGTAACCATAACCCAAACCATAACCCCTAACAATAACCCTAACCCAAACCATAACCCCAACCACAAACAATAACCTAACCCAACCCATAACCCCAACCACAAACAATAACCTAACCCAACCCATAACCCCAACCACAAACAATAACCTAACCCAACCCATAACCATAACCCAAAACATAACCCCTAGCAATAACCCTAACCCAAACCATAACCCCAACCCCTAACAATAACCCTAACCTAAACCATAACCCCAACCATAACCATAACCATAACCCAAAACATAACCCCTAACTCCCAACATTAACCCTAAACCAAACCATAACTCCAACCCCTAACAATAACCCTAACCCAAACCATAACCCCAACCATAACCAAAACCCAAACCATAACGCCTAATCCCTTAAGATAACCCTAACCCAAACCATAACCCCAACCCCTAACAATAACCCTAACCTAAACCATAACCCCAACCATAACCCAAACTATAACCCCTAACTTCTAACAATAACCCTAACCCAAACCCCTAACAAGAACCCTAACCCAAACCATAATCCCATCCATAGCCATAACCCCAACCATAACCATAACCCAAACCATAACCCAAACCATAACCCAAACCATAACCCCAAACCCCTAACAATAACCCTAACCCAAACCATAACCCAAACCCAAACCATAACCCTAACCCAAACCATACCCCAACCATAACCAGATTCCCAACCATAACCATAACCCACACCAAAACCATATTCCCAACCATAGCCATAACCCCAACCATAACCCCAACCATAACCATAACCCCAACCATAACCCCAACCATAACCCCAACCCTAACCCAAACCATAACCCCTAACCCAAAACAATATCCCTAACCCAAACCATAACCCCTTACAATAACCCTAACCCAAACCATAACCCCAACCATAACCATAACCCAAACCATAACCATAACCCAAACCATAACACCCAACCCCCAACAATAACCCAAACCATAATCCCATCCATAACCATAACCCCAACAATAACCATAACCCAAACCATAACCCCTAAATCCTAAAAATAACGCTAACCCAAACCATAACCCCAACCATAACCCCAACCATAACCTTAACCATAACCGTAAACCAAACCATAACGCCTAAACCCTAACAATAACCCTAAAACAAACTATTACCCCAACCCCTAACAATAACCCTAACCCAAACCATAACCCAAACCATAACCCAAACCATAACCCAAACCATAACCCAAACCATAACCCAAACCATAACCATAACCATAACCCAAACCATAACCCCTAACCCCTAACAATAACCCTAACCCAAACCCCTAACAAGAACCCTAACCCAAACCATAATCCCATCCATAGCCATAACCCCAACCATAACCCAAACCATAACCCCCAACCCCTAACAATAACCCTAACCCAAACCATAACCCGAACCCAAAACATAACCCAAACAATAACCCTAACCCAAACCATAACCCCAACCATAACCATAACCCAAACCATAACCCCCAACCCCTAACAATAACCCTAACCCAAACCATAACCCGAACCCAAACCATAACCCAAACCATAACCCAAACCATAACCCAAACCATAACCCCTAACCCCTAACAATAACCCTAACCCAAACCATAACCATAACCCCAACCCCTAACAATAACCCTAACCCAAACCATAACCATAACCCCTAACAATAACCCTAACCCAAACCATAACCCCTAAACCCTAACAATAACCCTAACACAAACTATTACCCCAACGCCTAACAATAACCCTAACCCAAACCATAACCCCAACGCCAAACAATAACCTTAACCCAAACCATAACCCCAACCCCTAACAATAAACCTAACCTAAACCATAACCCTAACCATAACCCCAACCTTAACCCAAACCATAACCCCAACCATAACCTTAACAATAACCATAAACCAAACCATAACCCCTAAACCCTAACAATAACCCTAACACAAACTATTACCCCAACGCCTAACAATAACCCTAACCCAAACCATAACCCCAACGCCAAACAATAACCTTAACCCAAACCATAACCCCAACCCCTAACAATAAACCTAACCTAAACCATAACCCTAACCATAACCCCAACCTTAACCCAAACCATAACCCCAACCCCGAACAATAAACCTAACCTAAACCATAACCCTAACCATAAACCCAACCATAACCATAAACCAAACCATCACCATAACCCAAACCATCACCATAACCCCTAACAATAACCCTAACCCTAACCCAAACCATAACCCCAACCCCTAACAATAACTCTAACCCAAACCATAACCATAACAGTAACCATAACCCAAACCATAACCCCTAACAATAACCCTAACCCAAACCATAACCCCAACCACAAACAATAACCTAACCCAACCCATAACCCCAACCACAAACAATAACTTAACCCAACCCATAACCATAACCCAAAACATAACCCCTAGCAATAACCCTAACCCAAACCATAACCCCAACCCCTAACAATAACCCTAACCTAAACCATAACCCCAACCATAACCATAACCATAACCCAAAACATAACCCCTAACTCCCAACATTAACCCTAAACCAAACCATAACTCCAACCCCTAACAATAACCCTAACCCAAACCATAACCCCAACCATAACCAAAACCCAAACCATAACGCCTAATCCCTTAAGATAACCCTAACCCAAACCATAACCCCAACCCCTAACAATAACCCTAACCTAAACCATAACCCCAACCATAACCCAAACTATAACCCCTAACTTCTAACAATAACCCTAACCCAAACCCCTAACAAGAACCCTAACCCAAACCATAATCCCATCCATAGCCATAACCCCAACCATAACCATAACCCAAACCATAACCCAAACCATAACCCCAAACCCCTAACAATAACCCTAACCCAAACCATAACCCAAACCCAAACCATAACCCAAACCATAACCCAAACCATAACCCTAACCCAAACCATACCCCAACCATAACCAGATTCCCAACCATTACCATAACCCACACCAAAACCATATTCCCAACCATAGCCATAACCCCAACCATAACCATAACCCCAACCATAACCCCAACCATAACCCCAACCCTAACCCAAAACAATATCCCTAACCCAAACCATAACCCCTTACAATAACCCTAACCCAAACCATAACCCCAACCATAACCATAACCCAAACCATAACCATAACCCAAACCATAACACCCAACCCCCAACAATAACCCAAACCATAATCCCATCCATAACCATAACCCCAACAATAACCATAACCCAAACCATAACCCCTAAATCCTAAAAATAACGCTAACCCAAACCATAACCCCAACCATAACCCCAACCATAACCTTAACCATAACCGTAAACCAAACCATAATGCCTAAACCCTAACAATAACCCTAACACAAACTATTACCCCAACCCCTAACAATAACCCTAACCCAAACCATAACCCAAACCATAACCCAAACCATAACCCAAACCATAACCCAAACCATAACCATAACCCAAACCATAACCCCTAACCCCTAACAATAACCCTAACCCAAACCCCTAACAAGAACCCTAACCCAAACCATAATCCCATCCATAGCCATAACCCCAACCATAACCCAAACCATAACCCCCAACCCCTAACAATAACCCTAACCCAAACCATAACCCGAACCCAAAACATAACCCAAACAATAACCCTAACCCAAACCATAACCCCAACCATGACCATAACCCAAACCATAACCCCCAACCCCTAACAATAACCCTAACCCAAACCATAACCCGAACCCAAACCATAACCCAAACCATAACCCAAACCATAACCCAAACCATAACCCCTAACCCCTAACAATAACCCTAACCCAAACCATAACCATAACCCCAACCCCTAACAATAACCCTAACCCAAACCATAACCATAACCCCTAACAATAACCCTAACCCAAACCATAACCCCAACCCCTAACAATAACCCTAACCTAAACCCTAACCCCAACCATAATCATAACCCAAACCATAACCATAACCCAAAACATAACCCCTAACCCCTAACAATACCTCTTAACCAAACCATAACCCCAACCCCTAACAATAACCCTAACCCAAACCCCTAACAAGAACCCTAACCCAAACCATAACCCCTTATCCCTTACAATAACCCTAACCCAAACCATAACCCCAACCCCTAACAATAACCCTAACCTAAACCATAACCCCAACCATAACATAACCCAAACCATAACCCCTAACCCCTAACAATAACCCTAACCCAAACCCCTAACCCCTAACAATAACCCTAACCCAAACCCCTAACAAGAACCCTAACCCAAACCATAACCCCTTATCCCTTACAATAACCCTAACCCAACCCATAATCCCATCCATAGCCATAACCCAAACCATAACCATAACCCAAACCATAACCCCCAACCCCTAACAATAACCCTAACCCAAACCATAACCCCCAACCCCTAACAATAACCCTAACCCAAACCATAACCCGAACCCAAACCATAACCCAAACAATAACCCTAACCATAACCCTAACCATAACCCCAACCATAACCATAAACCAAACCATCACCATAACCCAAACCATCACCATAACCCCTAACAATAACCCTAACCCAAACCATAACCTCAACCCCTAACAATAACTCTAACCCAAACCATAACCATAACCCTAACAGTAACCATAACCCAAACCATAACCCCTAACAATAACCCTAACCCAAACCATAACCCCAACCACAAACAATAACCCTAACCCAACCCATAACCATAACCATAACCATAACCCAAAACATAACCCTTAGCAATGACCCTAACCCAAACCATAACCCCAACCCCTAACAATAACCCTAACCCAAACCATAACCCCAACCCCTAACCCCAACCATAACCCCAACCATAACCCCAACCATAACCCCAACCATAACCCCAACACTTACCCAAACCATAACCCCTAACCCCTAACAATATCCCTAACCCAAACCATAACCCCTAACAATAACCCTAACCCAAACCATAACCCCAACCATAACCATAACCCAAACCATAACCATAACCCAAACCATAACAATAACACAAACCATAACACCCAACCCCCAACAATAACCCTAACCCAAACCATAATTCCATCCATAACCATAACCCCAACAATAACCATAACCCAAACCATAACCCCTAACACCTAAAAATAACGCTAACCCAAACCATAACCCCAACCATAACCTTAACCATAACCGTAAACCAAACCATAACCCCTAAACCCTAACAATAACCCTAACACAAACTATTACCCCAACGCCTAACAATAACCCTAACCCAAACCATAACCCCAACGCCAAACAATAACCTTAACCCAAACCATAACCCCAACCACTAACAATAAACCTAACCTAAACCATAACCCTAACCCCAACCATAACCATAAACCAAACCATCACCATAACCCAAACCATCACCATAACCCCTAACAATAACCCGAACCCAAACCATAACCCCAACCCCTAACAATAACTCTAACCCAAACCATAACCATAACCCTTACAGTAACCATAACCCAAACCATAACCCCTAGCAATAACCCTAACCCAAACCATAACCCCAACCCCTAACAATAACCCTAACCCAAACCATAACCCAAACCATAACCCAAACCATAACCCAAACCATAACCCAAACCATAACCCAAACCATAACCCAAACCATAACCCAAACCATAACCCAAACCATAACCCAAACCATAACCCAAACCATAACCCAAACCATAACCCAAACCATAACCCAAACCATAACCCAAACCATAACCCAAACCATAACCCCAACCCCTAACAATAACCCTAACCCTAACCCAAACCATAACCATAACCCAAACCATAACCCCTAACAATAACCCTAACCCAAACCATAACCCCAACCACAAACAATAACCCTAACCCAACCCATAACCATAACCATAACCCAAAACATAACCCCTAGCAATAACCCTAACCAAAACCATAACCCCAACCCCTAACAATAACGCTAACCCAAACCATAACCCAAACCATAACCCAAACCATAACCCCAACCCCTAACAATAACCCTTACCTAAACCATAACCATAACCCTAACCCAAACCATAACCCCAACCATAACCAGATTCCCAACCATAAACATAACCCGAACCAAAACCATATTCCCAACCATAGCCATAACCCCAACCATAACCCCAACCCTAACCATAACCCTAACCATAACCCCAACCATAACTCCAATCATAACCCAAACCATAACCCCAACCATAACCCCAACCATAACCCAAACCATAACCCCAACCCCTAACAATAACCCTAACCCAAACCATAACCCCTAACCCCTAACAATATCCCTAACCCAAACCATAACCCCTAATAATAACCCTAACCCAAACCATAAACCCCAACCCCTAACAATAACCCTAACCTAAACCATAACCCCAACCATTACCATAACCCAAATCATAACCCCTAACCCCTAACAATAACCCTAACCCAAACCATAACCCCAACCCCTAACAATAACCCTAACCCAAAACCTAACCCAAAACCTAACCCAAAACCTAACCCAAAACCTAACCCAAAACCTAACCCAAAACCTAACCCAAAACCTAACCCAAAACCTAACCCAAAACCTAACCCAAAACCTAACCCAAAACCTAACCCAAAACCTAACCCAAAACCTAACCCAAAACCTAACCCAAACCATAACCATAACCCCAACCATAACCATAACCCAAACCATAACCCCTAACAATAACCCTAACCCAAACCATAACCCCTAACCCCTAAAAATAACGCTAACCCAAACCATAACCCCAACCATAACCTTAACCATAACCGTAAACCAAATCATAACCCCTAAACCCTAACAATAACCCTAACAAAAACTATTACCCCAACCCCTAACAAAAACCCTAACCCAAACCATTATCCCATCCATAACCATAACCCCAACAATAACCATAACCCAAACCATAACCCCTAACCACTAAAAATAACGCTAACCCAAACCATAACCCCAACCATAACCTTAACCATAACCGTGAACCAAACCATAACCCCTAAACCCTAACAATAACCCTAACACAAACCATAACCCCAACCCCTAACAATAACTCTAACCCAAACCATAACCATAACCCTAACAGTAACCATAACCCAAACCATAACCCCTAACAATAACCCTAACCCAAACCATAACCCCAACCAAAAACAATAACCCTAACCCAACCCATAACCATAACCATAACCCAAAACATAACCCCTAGCAATAACCCTAACCCAAACCATAACCCCAACCCCTAACAATAACCCTAACCCAAACCATAACCCCAACCCCTAACAATAACCCTAACCCGAACCATAACCCCAACCATAACCAAAACCCAAACCATAACCCCTTATCCCTTACAATATTCCTAACCCAAACCATAACCCCAACCCCTAACAATAACCCTAACCTAAACCATAACCCCAACCATAACCAGATTCCCAACCATAAACATAACCCAAACCATAACCATAACCCCAACCATAACCATAACCCAAACCATAACCATAACCCCAACCATAACCATAACCCAAACCATAACCCCTAACAATAACCCTAACCCAAACCATAACCCCAACCCCTAACAATAACCCTAACCTAAACCATAACCCCAACCATAACCATAACCATAACCCAAAACATAACCCCTAACTCCCAACATTAACCCTAAACCAAACCATAACTCCAACCCCTAACAATAACCCTAACCCAAACCATAACCCCAACCATAACCAAAACCCAAACCATAACCCCTAATCCCTTAAGATAACCCTAACCCAAACCATAACCCCAACCCCAAACAATAACCCTAACCTAAACCATAACCCCAACCATAACCCAAACCATAACCCCTAACTTCTAACTATAACCCTAACCCAAACCCCTAACAAGAACCCTAACCCAAACCATAATCCCATCCATAGCCATAACCCCAACCATAACCATAACCCCAACCCCGAACAATAAACCTAACCTAAACCATAACCCTAACCATAAACCCAACCATAACCATAAACCAAACCATCACCATAACCCAAACCATCACCATAACCCCTAACAATAACCCTAACCCTAACCCAAACCATAACCCCAACCCCTAACAATAACTCTAACCCAAACCATAACCATAACAGTAACCATAACCCAAACCATAACCCCTAACAATAACCCTAACCCAAACCATAACCCCAACCACAAACAATAACCTAACCCAACCCATAACCCCAACCACAAACAATAACCTAACCCAACCCATAACCCCAACCACAAACAATAACCTAACCCAACCCATAACCATAACCCAAAACATAACCCCTAGCAATAACCCTAACCCAAACCATAACCCCAACCCCTAACAATAACCCTAACCTAAACCATAACCCCAACCATAACCATAACCATAACCCAAAACATAACCCCTAACTCCCAACATTAACCCTAAACCAAACCATAACTCCAACCCCTAACAATAACCCTAACCCAAACCATAACCCCAACCATAACCAAAACCCAAACCATAACGCCTAATCCCTTAAGATAACCCTAACCCAAACCATAACCCCAACCCCTAACAATAACCCTAACCTAAACCATAACCCCAACCATAACCCAAACCATAACGCCTAATCCCTTAAAATAACCCTAACCCAAACCATAACCCCAACCCCTAACAATAACCCTAACCTAAACCATAACCCTAACCTAAACCATAACCCCAACCATAACCCAAACCATAACCCCTAACTTCTAACAATAACCCTAACCCAAACCCCTAACAAGAACCCTAACCCAAACCATAATCCCATCCATAGCCATAACCCCAACCATAACCATAACCCAAACCATAACCCAAACCATAACCCAAACCATAACCCTAACCCAAACCATACCCCAACCATAACCAGATTCCCAACCATAACCATAACCCACACCAAAACCATATTCCCAACCATAGCCATAACCCCAACCATAACCCCAACCATAACCATAACCATAACCCCAACCATAACCCCAACCATAACCCCAACCCTAACCCAAACCATAACCCCTAACCCAAAACAATATCCCTAACCCAAACCATAACCCCTTACAATAACCCTAACCCAAACCATAACCCCAACCATAACCATAACCCAAACCATAACCATAACCCAAACCATAACACCCAACCCCCAACAATAACCCAAACCATAATCCCATCCATAACCATAACCCCAACAATAACCATAACCCAAACCATAACCCCTAAATCCTAAAAATAACGCTAACCCAAACCATAACCCCAACCATAACCCCAACCATAACCTTAACCATAACCGTAAACCAAACCATAACGCCTAAACCCTAACAATAACCCTAACACAAACTATTACCCCAACCCCTAACAATAACCCTAACCCAAACCATAATCCCATCCATAACAGTAACCCCAACAATAACCATAACCTAAACCATAACCCCTAACCCCTAAAAATAACGCTAACCCAAACCATAACCCCAACCATAACCTTAACCATAACCGTAAACCAAACCATAACCCCTAAACCCTAACAATAACCCTAACACAAACTATTACCCCAACCCCTAACAATAACCCTAACCCAAACCATTATCCCATCCATAACCATAACCCCAACAATAACCATAACCCAAACCATAACCCCTAACCCCTAAAAATAACACTAACCCAAACCATAACCCCAACCATAACCTTAACAATAACCATAAACCAAACCATAACCCCTAAACCCTAACAATTACCCTAACACAAACTATTACCCCAACGCCTAACAATAACCCTAACCCAAACCATAACCCCAACGCCAAATGTTACGACTCCCCCTGGGGTATGATATACCAGAGAGTCGCAACTATCACAGCAGACAGGTTCGGTCAAAGATGAGTTCGGACACACACTGCAAGTAGCCTTCAGTTATTTTTATTTACAATAAAGTCAACAAAACAGACTACGGGATAACATAGGGGAAGCACGAGATATTAAAGTGGCACCCTCAAATAAACACGGTAAAACCCCCTCCCAGACAGGTGTCCAAATGAACACCCACAAAAATACAGGACCGAAGGATGCCACCGTTAAACTGATGTAATATAATCTAGACAGGGGAATAACTGTGTCTAAATGCACAAACTATATGTATACCCAAGGGTGTCTAAACTTATCTCAAGTCCCCCTATGCAACCCAAAATCATTAACAACACATACAAAATATAACATGGAGTAACGTACTCACAAGCCTGCAACTCAGCAAGGCAAGGGCCAGGGCAAGAAGGCAAGGTAAAAGGCAAGGGGTGAACTGACTACTGAAAAGGCTTTAAATAAGGGCAGGAGGGATGATTGGGGAATTAATTACAGCTGTGTTTGGCCTGGGCAGGGCTCGGTCACAGGGGTGGAGCCAGAGCTGGAGATAAAACACCTCCTACTGGTGTGTCCAGGCTGCCAGCCGTAACACCTCCCCCCTCAAGAGTCAACCTGTTGACGAAACCGAACCACCAACCTGCCCCAATCAATCAATACACTCCTGTTAAAACTCTCCTAAACTTGAGATAGGGCATTGTCCGGTGGGCGTCCGCGCCAGCCGATGACAAGGCGTGGCCGGTCTGGCGGGCGTCCGCGCCGGCCGGTGATGAGCCGTGGCCGATCTGGCGGGCGTCCATGCCAGCCAGAAACGAGACTAGGAAGTGGTCGGTCCGGAGGGCGTCCGCGCCGGCCGGTGATGAGCCGTGGCCGATCTGGCGGGCGTCCATGCCAGCCAGAAACGAGACTAGGAAGTGGTCGGTCCGGTGGGCGTCCGAGCCAGCCGAGGACAAGGCGTGGCCGGTCTGGCGGGCGTCCGCGCCGGCCGGTAATGAGCTGTGGCCGATCTGGCGGGCGTCCACGCCAGCCAGAAATGAGACGAGGAAGTGGTTGGTCCGGCGGGCGTCCGCGCCAGCCGGTGATGAGCTGTGGCCGATCTGGCGGGCGTCCACGCCAGCCGAGGACAAGGTGTGGCCGGTCTGGTGGGCGTCCGCGCCGGTCCTTTAAGTCTTGGCCAAGCCCCCTTTCTTTAGGAGACACTAGAATTTTAGAACGGTCAGGCACCTTACCCTGGTTGTTCGGAGGGTCGCCAACTCCCTCGTCCAGGGGTGCCAGAGCTTTGCCGCTCTTGCAGTCGCCGGCACCATCATCCAGGGGCGCCGGAGCATTGCTACCACTTCTGGGCGGGCAGTCGCTGGCCAGAACGGTGCTGGGCAGAACAGTGCTAGAAAGAACTGTGCCTGGAAGGCCGGCCGGCACCGGAAGCCTGGTTAGTGGCTTCGGCACGGGTGCGACTGGCGGCCCCAGGGGCGACAGGAGTACTTTGCGTGGCCTCGGCACCGAAACTTGGGGTGCTTTCTGCAGGCTGATCTCCGCGGCGGACATTTTCTTCTTGCCTTGTTCTTTTTCAAGCCGCTCTTGCTCCAATCATTTTCTTTCTAAATTTTCCTGCTCCAAAATATTTTCTCTTTCAATCAGTTCTTTTTCTTTTCGCTCTGCTTTCAAGGCCTTTTCTCTTTCTAGTCGATCTTGCTCTAAGGCCTTTTCTCTTTCTAGTCGATCTTGCTCCAAGGCTTTTTCTTTCTCTTGCCTCTTAAATTCCAAAACTCTTTCTTTCTCAAGCCGTTCTTGCTCAAGACGTGCTTTCTCTAAACGTGCAAACTCCAAAGCTTTTTCTCTCTCTTGCCTCTTAAATTCCAAAACTCTTTCTTTCTCAAGCCGTTCTTGCTCAAGACGTGCTTTCTCTAGACGTGCTTTCTCTAGACGTGCAAACTCCAAAGCTTTTTCTCTCGCAAGCCATTCTTGCTCCACACGTGCTTTCTCTACACGCTCTAACTCCAAAGCTTTTTCTTTTGCAAGCCATTCTTGAGCTACACGTGCTTTCTCTACACGCTCAAGCTCCAAAGCTTTTTTTTCTCAAGCCATTCTTGAGCTACACGTGCTTTCTCTACACGCTCAAGCTCCAAAGCTTTTTTTTTCTCAAGCCATTCTTGAGCTACACGTGCTTTCTCTACACGCTCAAGCTCCAAAGCTTTTTCTTTCTCATGGCCAAACTCAGCCACGGCCTGTCCAGGCTTTAATTTGTGATTTCTGAACTTTTGGCGGTACGCCTCAGGCACCAGTTCGTAAACGCGCAACACTGCTCTAGCTACCTTATCATATACCAACCTGTCTTCTATCGACAGTGTACTTAAAGCTTCAAGGCCTTTCCCTGTCAGTTTCCTTTGTAAGACTAGAGCCCAGCCCTCTTCTGGCCATTTATTGGACAGTGCTATCCGTTCAAACGCACCAAACCACGCCTCGACGTTCGTCTCACTGAAAGGCTGTACAAGCGGAAGGCTTTCACTAACTTTAAACCCCCTACTTTCTACCATATTAGAACTCTTTGAGAGTTCAATTTCCCGCCTTTTTAGTTCAATCTCAAACTCCATTTTCTTGAGGGCCAGCTGATGAGCATACAGCAAATCAAACTCCATTTTCTTGAGGGCCAGCTGATGAGCATACTCCCTATCCCTAGCCTCATATTGCATACGTAATATCTTTAGAGCAATGGGGGCATTTTCCCCAATAGATACAGCACCATATCCCTCTGGTTTTCCTTTTAAACAAGCCCTGGGATTTATAACTAGAGCCTTTACATTCAAGGTGACACCATCCCTGCCTACCTCATCTTTCTCCATCCTGCCTTCACCGGCCTACTGCACATGCAGTCCGTACCACCAATGACCAAACTGCTGCTGTGATAACAGATCTTAATGAGCTCCCGGACGAGCCCCCACTTGTTACGACTCCCCCTGGGGTATGATATACCAGAGAGTCGCAACTATCACAGCAGACAGGTTCGGTCAAAGATGAGTTCGGACACACATTGCAAGTAGCCTTCAGTTATTTTTATTTACAATAAAGTCAACAAAAACAGACTACGGGATAACATAGGGGAAGCACGAGATATTAAAGTGGCACCCTCAAATAAACACGGTAAAACCCCCTCCCAGACAGGTGTCCAAATGAACACCCACAAAAATACAGGAAATCAGACCGAAGGATGCCACCGTTAAACTGATGTAATATAATCTAGACAGGGGAATAACTGTGTCTAAATGCACAAACTATATGTATACCCAAGGGTGTCTAAACTTATCTCAAGTCCCCCTATGCAACCCAAAATCATTAACAACACATACAAAATATAACATGGAGTAACGTACTCACAAGCCTGCAACTCAGCAAGGCAAGGGCCAGGGCAAGAAGGCAAGGTAAAAGGCAAGGGGTGAACTGACTACTGAAAAGGCTTTAAATAAGGGCAGGAGGGATGATTGGGGAATTAATTACAGCTGTGTTTGGCCTGGGCAGGGCTCGGTCACAGGGGTGGAGCCAGAGCTGGAGATAAAACACCTCCTACTGGTGTGTCCAGGCTGCCAGCCGTAACACCAAACAATAACCTTAACCCAAACCATTACCCCAACCCCTAACAATAAACCCAACCTAAACCATAACCCTAACCATAACCCCAACCTTAACCCAAACCATAACCCCAACCTTAACCCAAACCATAACCCCAACCATAACCTTAACAATAACCATAAACCAAACCATAACCCCTAAACCCTAACAATAACCCTAACACAAACTATTACCCCAACGCCTAACAATAACCCTAACCCAAACCATAACCCCAACGCCAAACAATAACCTTAACCCAAACCATAACCCCAACCCCTAACAATAAACCTAACCTAAACCATAACCCTAACCATAACCCCAACCTTAACCCAAACCATAACCCCAACCCCGAACAATAAACCTAACCTAAACCATAACCTTAACCATAACCCCAACCATAACCAGATTCCCAACCATAACCATAACCCCAACCAAAACCATATTCCCAACCATAGCCATAACTCCAACCATATCCCCAACCATAACCATAACCCTAACCGATAACCCCAACCATAACCCCAACCATAATCTTAACCATAAACCAAACCATAACCCCTTATCCCTTACAATAACCCTAACCCAAACCATAACCCCAACCCCTAACAATAACCCTAACCTAAACCATAACCCCAACCATAACCCAAACCATAACCCCTAACCCCTAACAATAACCCTAACCCAAACCCCTAACAAGAACCCTAACCCAAACCATAACCCCTTATCCCTTACAATAACCCTAACCCAAACCATAACCCCAACCCCTAACAATAACCCTAACCTAAACCATAACCCCAACCATAACATAACCCAAACCATAACCCCTAACCCCTAACAATAACCCTAACCCAAACCCCTAACAAGAACCCTAACCCAAACCATAACCCCTTATCCCTTACAATAACCCTAACCCAAACCATAACCCCTAACCCCTAACAATAACCCTAACCCAAACCCCTAACAAGAACCCTAACCCAACCCATAATCCCATCCATAGCCATAACCTAAACCATAACCATAACCCAAACCATAACCATAACCCAAACCATAACCCCCAACCCCTAACAATAACCCTAACCCAAACCATAACCCGAACCCAAACCATAACCCAAACAATAACCCTAACCCAAACCATAACCCTAACCCAAACCATAACCCCAACCATAACCATAACCCAAACCATAACCCCCAAACCATAACCCCCAAACCATAACCTCCAACCCCTAACAATAACCCTAACCCAAACCACAACCCGAACCCAAACCATAACCCAAACCATAACCCAAACCATAACCCAAACCATAACCCAAACCATAACCCAAACCATAACCCAAACCATAACCATAACCCAAACCATAACCCCTAACCCCTAACAATAACCCTAACCCAAACCCCTAACAAGAACCCTAACCCAAACCATAATCCCATCCATAGCCATAACCCCAACCATAACCCAAACCATAACCCCCAACCCCTAACAATAACCCTAACCCAAACCATAACCCGAACCCAAAACATAACCCAAACAATAACCCTAACCCAAACCATAACCCCAACCATAACCATAACCCAAACCATAACCCCCAACCCCTAACAATAACCCTAACCCAAACCATAACCCGAACCCAAACCATAACCCAAACCATAACCCAAACCATAACCCAAACCATAACCCCTAACCCCTAACAATAACCCTAACCCAAACCATAACCATAACCCCAACCCCTAACAATAACCCTAACCCAAACCATAACCATAACCCCTAACAATAACCCTAACCCAAACCATAACCCCAACCCCTAACAATAACCCTAACCTAAACCCTAACCCCAACCATAATCATAACCCAAACCATAACCATAACCCAAAACATAACCCCTAACCCCTAACAATACCTCTTAACCAAACCATAACCCCAACCCCTAACAATAACCCTAACCCAAACCCCTAACAAGAACCCTAACCCAAACCATAACCCCTTATCCCTTACAATAACCCTAACCCAAACCATAACCCCAACCCCTAACAATAACCCTAACCTAAACCATAACCCCAACCATAACATAACCCAAACCATAACCCCTAACCCCTAACAATAACCCTAACCCAAACCCCTAACCCCTAACAATAACCCTAACCCAAACCCCTAACAAGAACCCTAACCCAAACCATAACCCCTTATCCCTTACAATAACCCTAACCCAACCCATAATCCCATCCATAGCCATAACCCAAACCATAACCATAACCCAAACCATAACCCCCAACCCCTAACAATAACCCTAACCCAAACCATAACCCCCAACCCCTAACAATAACCCTAACCCAAACCATAACCCGAACCCAAACCATAACCCAAACAATAACCCTAACCATAACCCTAACCATAACCCCAACCATAACCATAAACCAAACCATCACCATAACCCAAACCATCACCATAACCCCTAACAATAACCCTAACCCAAACCATAACCTCAACCCCTAACAATAACTCTAACCCAAACCATAACCATAACCCTAACAGTAACCATAACCCAAACCATAACCCCTAACAATAACCCTAACCCAAACCATAACCCCAACCACAAACAATAACCCTAACCCAACCCATAACCATAACCATAACCCAAAACATAACCCTTAGCAATGACCCTAACCCAAACCATAACCCCAACCCCTAACAATAACCCTAACCCAAACCATATCCCCAACCCCTAACCCCAACCATAACCCCAACCATAACCCCAACCATAACCCCAACCATAACCCCAACCCTAACCCAAACCATAACCCCTAACCCAAAACAATATCCCTAACCCAAACCATAACCCCTTACAATAACCCTAACCCAAACCATAACCCCAACCATAACCATAACCCAAACTATAACCATAACCATAACCCAAACCATAACACCCAACCCCCAACAATAACCCTAACCCAAACCATAATCCCATCCATAACCATAACCCCAAAAATAACCATAACCCCTAAATCCTAAAAATAACGCTAACCCAAACCATAACCCCAACCATAACCCCAACCATAACCGTAAACCAAACCATAACGCCTAAACCCTAACAATAACCCTAACACAAACTATTACCCCAACCCCTAACAATAACCCTAACCCAAACCATAATCCCATCCATAACAGTAACCCCAACAATAACCATAACCCAAACCATAACCCCTAACCCCTAAAAATAACGCTAACCCAAACCATAACCCCAACCATAACCTTAACCATAACCGTAAACCAAACCATAACCCCTAAACCCTAACAATAACCCTAACACAAACTATTACCCCAACCCCTAACAATAACCCTAACCCAAACCATTATCCCATCCATAACCATAACCCCAACAATAACCATAACCCAAACCATAACCCCTAACCCCTAAAAATAACACTAACCCAAACCATAACCCCAACCATAACCTTAACAATAACCATAAACCAAACCATAACCCCTAAACCCTAACAATAACCCTAACACAAACTATTACCCCAACGCCTAACAATAACCCTAACCCAAACCATAACCCCAACGCCAAACAATAACCTTAACCCAAACCATAACCCCAACCCCTAACAATAAACCTAACCTAAACCATAACCCTAACCATAACCCCAACCTTAACCCAAACCATAACCCCAACCATAACCTTAACAATAACCATAAACCAAACCATAACCCCTAAACCCTAACAATAACCCTAACACAAACTATTACCCCAACGCCTAACAATAACCCTAACCCAAACCATAACCCCAACGCCAAACAATAACCTTAACCCAAACCATAACCCCAACCCCTAACAATAAACCTAACCTAAACCATAACCCTAACCATAACCCCAACCTTAACCCAAACCATAACCCCAACCCCGAACTATAAACCTAACCTAAACCATAACCCTAACCATAAACCCAACCATAACCATAAACCAAACCATCACCATAACCCAAACCATCACCATAACCCCTAACAATAACCCTAACCCTAACCCAAACCATAACCCCAACCCCTAACAATAACTCTAACCCAAACCATAACCATAACAGTAACCATAACCCAAACCATAACCCCTAACAATAACCCTAACCCAAACCATAACCCCAACCACAAACAATAACCTAACCCAACCCATAACCCCAACCACAAACAATAACCTAACCCAACCCATAACCCCAACCACAAACAATAACCTAACCCAACCCATAACCATAACCCAAAACATAACCCCTAGCAATAACCCTAACCCAAACCATAACCCCAACCCCTAACAATAACCCTAACCTAAACCATAACCCCAACCATAACCATAACCATAACCCAAAACATAACCCCTAACTCCCAACATTAACCCTAAACCAAACCATAACTCCAACCCCTAACAATAACCCTAACCCAAACCATAACCCCAACCATAACCAAAACCCAAACCATAACACCTAATCCCTTAAGATAACCCTAACCCAAACCATAACCCCAACCCCTAACAATAACCCTAACCTAAACCATAACCCCAACCATAACCCAAACCATAACGCCTAATCCCTTAAAATAACCCTAACCCAAACCATAACCCCAACCCCTAACAATAACCCTAACCTAAACCATAACCCTAACCTAAACCATAACCCCAACCATAACCCAAACCATAACCCCTAACTTCTAACAATAACCCTAACCCAAACCCCTAACAAGAACCCTAACCCAAACCATAATCCCATCCATAGCCATAACCCCAACCATAACCATAACCCAAACCATAACCCAAACCATAACCCAAACCATAACCCAAACCATAACCCTAACCCAAACCATACCCCAACCATAACCAGATTCCCAACCATAACCATAACCCACACCAAAACCATATTCCCAACCATAGCCATAACCCCAACCATAACCCCAACCATAACCATAACCATAACCCCAACCATAACCCCAACCATAACCCCAACCCTAACCCAAACCATAACCCCTAACCCAAAACAATATCCCTAACCCAAACCATAACCCCTTACAATAACCCTAACCCAAACCATAACCCCAACCATAACCATAACCCAAACCATAACCATAACCCAAACCATAACACCCAACCCCCAACAATAACCCAAACCATAATCCCATCCATAACCATAACCCCAACAATAACCATAACCCAAACCATAACCCCTAAATCCTAAAAATAACGCTAACCCAAACCATAACCCCAACCATAACCCCAACCATAACCTTAACCATAACCGTAAACCAAACCATAACGCCTAAACCCTAACAATAACCCTAACACAAACTATTACCCCAACCCCTAACAATAACCCTAACCCAAACCATAATCCCATCCATAACAGTAACCCCAACAATAACCATAACCTAAACCATAACCCCTAACCCCTAAAAATAACGCTAACCCAAACCATAACCCCAACCATAACCTTAACCATAACCGTAAACCAAACCATAACCCCTAAACCCTAACAATAACCCTAACACAAACTATTACCCCAACCCCTAACAATAACCCTAACCCAAACCATTATCCCATCCATAACCATAACCCCAACAATAACCATAACCCAAACCATAACCCCTAACCCCTAAAAATAACACTAACCCAAACCATAACCCCAACCATAACCTTAACAATAACCATAAACCAAACCATAACCCCTAAACCCTAACAATTACCCTAACACAAACTATTACCCCAACGCCTAACAATAACCCTAACCCAAACCATAACCCCAACGCCAAACAATAACCTTAACCCAAACCATTACCCCAACCCCTAACAATAAACCCAACCTAAACCATAACCCTAACCATAACCCCAACCTTAACCCAAACCATAACCCCAACCTTAACCCAAACCATAACCCCAACCATAACCTTAACAATAACCATAAACCAAACCATAACCCCTAAACCCTAACAATAACCCTAACACAAACTATTACCCCAACGCCTAACAATAACCCTAACCCAAACCATAACCCCAACGCCAAACAATAACCTTAACCCAAACCATAACCCCAACCCCTAACAATAAACCTAACCTAAACCATAACCCTAACCATAACCCCAACCTTAACCCAAACCATAACCCCAACCCCGAACAATAAACCTAACCTAAACCATAACCCTAACCATAACCCCAACCATAACCAGATTCCCAACCATAACCATAACCCCAACCAAAACCATATTCCCAACCATAGCCATAACTCCAACCATATCCCCAACCATAACCATAACCCTAACCGATAACCCCAACCATAACCCCAACCATAATCTTAACCATAAACCAAACCATAACCCCTTATCCCTTACAATAACCCTAACCCAAACCATAACCCCAACCCCTAACAATAACCCTAACCTAAACCATAACCCCAACCATAACCCAAACCATAACCCCTAACAATAACCCTAACCCAAACCCCTAACAAGAACCCTAACCCAAACCATAACCCCTTATCCCTTACATTAACCCTAACCCAAACCATAACCCCAACCCCTAACAATAACCCTAACCTAAACCATAACCCCAACCATAACATAACCCAAACCATAACCCCTAACCCCTAACAATAACCCTAACCCAAACCCCTAACAAGAACCCTAACCCAAACCATAACCCCTTATCCCTTACAATAACCCTAACCCAAACCATAACCCCTAACCCCTAACAATAACCCTAACCCAAACCCCTAACAAGAACCCTAACCCAAACCATAACCCCAACCCCTAACCCCAACCATAACCCCAACCATAACCCCAACCATAACCCCAACACTTACCCAAACCATAACCCCTAACCCCTAACAATATCCCTAACCCAAACCATAACCCCTAACAATAACCCTAACCCAAACCATAACCCAAACCATAACCATAACCCAAACCATAACCATAACCCAAACCATAACCATAACCCAAACCATAACACCCAACCCCCAACAATAACCCTAACCCAAACCATAATTCCATCCATAACCATAACCCCAACCATAACCCCTAACACCTAAAAATAACGCTAACCCAAACCATAACCCCAACCATAACCTTAACCATAACCGTAAACCAAACCATAACCCCTAAACCCTAACAATAACCCTAACACAAACTATTACCCCAACGCCTAACAATAACCCTAACCCAAACCATAACCCCAACGCCAAACAATAACCTTAACCCAAACCATAACCCCAACCACTAACAATAAACCTAACCTCAACCATAACCCTAACCCCAACCATAACCATAAACCAAACCATCACCATAACCCAAACCATCACCATAACCCCTAACAATAACCCGAACCCAAACCATAACCCCAACCCCTAACAATAACTCTAACCCAAACCATAACCATAACCCTAACAGTAACCATAACCCAAACCATAACCCCTAGCAATAACCCTAACCCAAACCATAACCCCAACCCCTAACAATAACCCTAACCCAAACCATAACCCAAACCATAACCCAAACCATAACCCAAACCATAACCCAAACCATAACCCAAACCATAACCCAAACCATAACCCAAACCATAACCCAAACCATAACCCAAACCATAACCCAAACCATAACCCAAACCATAACCCAAACCATAACCCAAACCATAACCCAAACCATAACCCAAACCATAACCCAAACCATAACCCAAACCATAACCCAAACCATAACCCAAACCATAACCCAAACCATAACCCAAACCATAACCCAAACCATAACCCCAACCCCTAACAATAACCCTAACCCTAACCCAAACCATAACCATAACCCAAACCATAACCCCTAACAATAACCCTAACCCAAACCATAACCCCAACCACAAACAATAACCCTAACCCAACCCATAACCATAACCATAACCCAAAACATAACCCCTAGCAATAACCCTAACCAAAACCATAACCCCAACCCCTAACAATAACGCTAACCCAAACCATAACCCAAACCATAACCCAAACCATAACCCAAACCATAACCCCTAACAATAACCCTAACCCAAACCATAACCCCAACCCCTAACAATAACTCTAACCCAAACCATAACCATAACCCTAACAGTAACCATAACCCAAACCATAACCCCTAACAATAACCCTAACCCAAACCATAACCCCAACGCCTAACATTAACCTTAACCCAAACCATAACCCCAACCCCTAACAATAAATCTAACCCAAACCATAACCATAACCCTAACAGTAACCATAACCCAAACCATAACCCCTAACAATAACCCTAACCCAAACCATAACCCCAACCACAAACAATAACCCTAACCTAACCCATAACCATAACCCAAAACATAACCCCTAGCAATAACCCTAACCCAAACCATAACCCCAACCCCTAACAATAACCCTAACCCAAACCATAACCCCAACCCCTAACAATAACCCTAACCCCTAACAATAACCCTAACCCAAACCATAACCATAACCCAAACCATAACCATA
The DNA here is from genome assembly GCF_051989575.1 of Stigmatopora nigra. Taxonomy (NCBI): domain Eukaryota; kingdom Metazoa; phylum Chordata; class Actinopteri; order Syngnathiformes; family Syngnathidae; genus Stigmatopora; species Stigmatopora nigra. Next base: position 4,228,097 of record NW_027551603.1, read on the forward strand.
ACCCAAACCATAACCCCAACCCCTAACAATAACCCTAACCTAAACCATAACCCCAACCATTACCATAACCCAAACCATAACCCCTAACCCCTAACAATAACCTTAACCCAAACCATAAATCCAACCCCTAACAATAACCCTAACCCAAAACCTAACCCAAAACCTCACCCAAAACCTCACCCAAAACCTAACCCAAAACCTAACCCAAAACCTAACCCAAAACTTAACCCAAACCATAACCATAACCCCAACCATAACCCAAACCATAACCCCTAACAATAACCCTAACCCAAACCATAACCCCAACCCCTAACAATAACCCTAACCTAAACCATAACCCCAACCATAACCATAACCCAAAACATAACCCCTAACTCCCAACATTAACCCTAAACCAAACCATAACTCCAACCCCTTACAATAACCCTAACCCAAACCATAACCCCAACCCCTAACAATAACCCTAACCTAAACCATAACCCCAACCATAACCATAACCCAAACCATAACCATTACCCAAAACATAACCCTTAACTCCCAACATTAACCCTAAACCAAACCATAACTCAAACCCCTAACAATAACCCTAACCCAAACCATAACCATAACCATAACCAAAACCCAAACCATAACCCCTAACTTCTAACAATAACCCTAACCCAAACCCCTAACAAGAACCCTAACCCAAACCATAACCCCTAATCCCTTAAGATAACCCTAACCCAAACCATAACCCCAACCCCTAACAATAACCCTAACCTAAACCATAACCCCAACCATAACCCAAACCATAACCCCTAACTTCTAACAATAACCCTAACCCAAACCCCTAACAAGAACCCTAACCCAAACCATAATCCCATCCATAGCCATAACCCCAACCATAACCATAACCCAAACCATAACGCCCAACCCCTAACAATAACCCTAACCCAAACCATAACCCGAACCCAAACCATAACCCAAACCATAACCCCCAACCCCTAACAATAACCCTAACCCAAACCATAACCCGAACCCAAACCATAACCCTAACCCTAACCCAAACCATAACCAAAACCATAACCCAAACAATAACCCAAACCATAACCCAAACCATAACCCAAACCATAACCCAAACCATAACCCAAACCATAACCCTAACCCAAACCATAACCCCAACCATAACCAGGTTCCCAACCATAACCATAACCCCAACCAAAACCATATTCCCAACCATAGCCATAACCCCAACCATAACCCCAACCATTACCCCAACAATAACCCCAACCATAACCATAACCCTAACCATAACCCCAACCATAGCCCCTACCATAACCCCAACCATAACCCCAACCATAACCCCAACCATAACCCCAACCCTTACCCAAACCATAACCCCTAACCCCTAACAATATCCCTAACCCAAACCATAACCCCTAACAATAACCCTAACCCAAACCATAACCCCAACCATAACCATAACCCAAACCATAACCCAAACCATAACCATAACCCAAACCATAACACCCAACCCCCAACAATAACCCTAACCCAAACCATAATCCCATCCATAACCATAACCCCAACAATAACCATAACCCAAACCATAACCCCTAACACCTAAAAATAACGCTAACCCAAACCATAACCCCAACCATAACCTTAACCATAACCGTAAACCAAACCATAACCCCTAAACCCTAACAATAATCCTAACACAAACTATTACCCCAACGCCTAACAATAACCCTAACCCAAACCATAACCCCAACGCCAAACAATAACCTTAACCCAAACCATAACCCCAACCCCTAACAATAAACCTAACCTAAACCATAACCCTAACCCCAACCATAACCATAAACCAAAACATCACCATAACCCAAACCATCACCATAACCCCTAACAATAACCCTAACCCAAACCATAACCCCAACCCCTAACAATAACTCTAACCCAAACCATAACCATAACCCTAACAGTAACCATAACCCAAACCATAACCCCTAACAATAACCCTAACCCAAACCATAACCCCAACCACAAACAATAACCCTAACCGAACCCATAACCATAACCCAAAACATAACCCCTAGCAATAACCCTAACCCAAACCATAACCCCAACCCCTAACAATAACCCTAACCCAAACCATAACCCCAACCCCTAACAATAACCCTAACCCAAACCATAACCATAACCCAAACCATAACCCCTAACAATAACCCTAACCCAAACCATAACCCCAACCACAAACAATAACCCTAACCCAACCCATAACCATAACCATAACCCAAAACATAACCCCTAGCAATAACCCTAACCAAAACCATAACCCCAACCCCTAACAATAACGCTAACCCAAACCATAACCCAAACAATAACCCAAACCATAACCCAAACCATGACCCAAACCATAAGCCCAACCCCTAACAATAACCCTAACCTAAACCATAACCATAATCCTAACCCAAACCATAACCCCAACCATAACCAGATTTCCAACCATAAACATAACCCGAACCAAAACCATATTCCCAACCATAGCCATAACCCCAACCATAACCCCAACCCTAACCATAACCCTGACCATAACCCCAACCATAACTCCAATCATAACCCAAACCATAACCCTAACCATAACCCCAACCCCTAACAATAACCCTCACCCAAACCATAACCCCTAACCCCTAAAAATATCCTTAACCCAAACCATAACCCCTAATAATAACCCTTACCCAAACCATAAACCCCAACCCCTAACAATAACACTAACCTAAACCATAACCCCAACCATTACCATCACCCAAACCATAACCCCTAACCCCTAACAATAACCCTAACCCTAACCATAACCCCAACCCCTAACAATAACCCTAACCCAAAACCTAACCCAAAACCTAACCCAAAACCTAACCCAAAACCTAACCCAAAACCTAACCCAAAACCTAACCCAAAACCTAACCCAAAACCTAACCCAAAACCTAACCCAAACCATAACCATAACCCAAACCATAACCCCTAACAATAACCCTAACCCAAACCATAACCCCAACCCCTAACAATAACCCTAACCCAAACCATAACCCCAACCCCTAACAATAACCCTAACCTAAACCATAACCCCAACCATAACCCAAACCATAACCATAACCCAAAACATAACCCCTAACTCCTAACAATAACCCTAAACCAAACCATAACCCCAACCCCTAACAATAACCCTAACCCAAACCATAACCCCAACCATAAACAAAACCCAAACCATAACCCCAACCATAACCTTAACCATAACCGTAAACCAAACCATAACCCCTAAACCCTAACAATAACCCTAACACAAACTATTACCCCAACCCCTAACAATAACCATAACCCAAACCATAACCCCTAACCCCTAAAAATAACGCTAACCCATACCATAACCCCAACCATACCCTTAACCATAACCGTAAACCAAACCATAACCCCTAAACCCTAACAATAACCCTAACACAAACTATTACCCCAACGCCTAACAATAACCCTAACCCAAACCATAACCCCAACGCCTAACAATAACCTTAACCCAAACCATAACCCCAACCCCTAACAATAAACCTAACCTAAACCATAACCCTAACCCCAACCATAACCATAAACCAAACCATCACCATAACCCAAACCATCACCATAACCCCTAGCAATAACCCTAACCCAAACCATAACCCCAACCCCTAACAATAACTCTAACCCAAACCATAACCATAACCCTAACAGTAACCATAACCCAAACCATAACCCCTAACAATAACCCTAACCCAAACCATAACCCCAACCCCTAACAATAACTCTAACCCAAACCATAACCATAACCCTAACAGTAACCATAACCCAAACCATAACCCCTAACAATAACCCTAACCCAAACCATAACCCCAACGCCTAACATTAACCTTAACCCAAACCATAACCCCAACCCCTAACAATAACTCTAACCCAAACCATAACCATAACCCTAACAGTAACCATAACCCAAACCATAACCCCTAACAATAACCCTAACCCAAACCATAACCCCAACCACAAACAATAACCCTAACCGAACCCATAACCATAACCCCTAGCAATAACCCTAACCCAAACCATAACCCCAACCCCTAACAATAACCCTAACCCAAACCATAACCCAAACCATAACCCCAACCCCTAACAATAACCCTAACCCCTAACAATAACCCTAACCCAAACCATAACCATAACCCAAACCATAACCATAACCCAAACCATAACCCCTAACAATAACCCTAACCCAAACCATAACCCCAACCACAAACAATAACCCTAACCCAACCCATAACCATAACGCTAACCCAAACCATAACCCAAACCATAACCCAAACCATAACCCAAACCATAACCCAAACCATAACCCAAACCATAACCCAAACCATAACCCAAACCATAACCCAAACCATAACCCAAACCATAACCCAAACCATAACCCAAACCATAACCCAAACCATAACCCAAACCATAACCCAAACCATAACCCAAACCATAACCCAAACCATAACCCAAACCATAACCCAAACCATAACCCAAACCATAACCCAAACCATAACCCAAACCATAACCCAAACCATAACCCAAACCATAACCCAAACCATAACCCAAACCATAACCCAAACCATAACCCAAACCATAACCCAAACCATAACCCAAACCATAACCCAAACCATAACCCAAACCATAACCCAAACCATAACCCAAACCATAACCCAAACCATAACCCAAACCATAACCCAAACCATAACCCAAACCATAACCCAAACCATAACCCAAACCATAACCCAAACCATAACCCAAACCATAACCCAAACCATAACCCAAACCATAACCCAAACCATAACCCCAACCCCTAACAATAACCCTAACCTAAACCATAACCATAACCCTAACCCAAACCATAACCCCAACCATAACCTTAATCATAACCGTAAACCAAACCATAACCCCTAAACCCTAACAAAAACCCTAACACAAACTATTACCCCAACGCCTAACAATAACCCTAACCCAAACCATAACCCCAACGCCTAACAATAACCTTAACCCAAACCATAACCCCAACCCCTAACAATAAACCTAACCTAAACCATAACCCTAACCCCAACCATAACCATAAACCAAACCATCACCATAACCCAAACCATCACAATAACCCCTAACAATAACCCTAACCCAAACCATAACCCCAACCCATAACAATAACTCTAACCCAAACCATAACCATAACCCTAACAGTAACCATAACCCAAACCATAACCCCTAACAATAACCCTAACCCAAACCATAACCCCAACCACAAACAATAACCCTAACCGAACCGATAACCATAACCCAAAACATAACCCCTAGCAATAACCCTAACCCAAACCATAACCCCAACCCCTAACAATAACCCTAACCCAAACCATAACCCAAACCATAACCCCAACCCCTAACAATAACCCTAACCCAAACCATAACCCAAACCATAACCCCTAACAATAACCCTAACCCAAACCATAACCCCAACCACAAACAATAACCCTAACCCAACCCATAACCATAACCATAACACAAAACATAACCCCTAGCAATAACCCGAACCAAAACCATAACCCCAACCCCTAACAATAACGCTAACCCAAACCATAACCCAAACCATAACCCAAACCATAACCCAAACCATAACCCAAACCATAACCCAAACCATAACCCAAACCATAACCCAAACCATAACCCAAACCATAACCCAAACCATAACCCAAACCATAACCCAAACCATAACCCAAACCATAACCCAAACCATAACCCAAACCATAACCCAAACCATAACCCAAACCATAACCCAAACCATAACCCAAACCATAACCCAAACCATAACCCAAACCATAACCCAAACCATAACCCAAACCATAACCCAAACCATAACCCAAACCATAACCCAAACCATAACCCCGACCCCTAACAATAACCCTAACCTAAACCATAACCATAACCCTAACCCAAACCATAACCCCAACCATAACCTTAATCATAACCGTAAACCAAACCATAACCCCTAAACCCTAACAATAACCCTAACACAAACTATTACCCCAACGCCTAACAATAACCCTAACCCAAACCATAACCCCAACGCCTAACAATAACCTTACCCCAAACCATAACCCCAACCCCTAACAATAAACCTAACCTAAACCATAACCCTAACCCCAACCATAACCATAAACCAAACCATCACCATAACCCAAACCATCACAATAACCCCTAACAATAACCCTAACCCAAACCATAACCCCAACCCCTAACAATAACTCTAACCCAAACCATAACCATAACCCTAACAGTAACCATAACCCAAACCATAACCCCTAACAATAACCCTAACCCAAACCATAACCCCAACCACAAACAATAACCCTAACCGAACCCATAACCATAACCCAAAACATAACCCCTAGCAATAACCCTAACCCAAACCATAACCCCAACGCCTAACAATAACCCTAACCCAAACCATAACCCAAACCATAACCCCAACCCCTAACAATAACCCTAACCCAAACCATAACCCAAACCATAACCCCTAACAATAACCCTAACCCAAACCATAACCCCAACCACAAACAATAACCCTAACCCAACCCATAACCATAACCATAACACAAAACATAACCCCTAGCAATAACCCTAACCAAAACCATAACCCCAACCCCTAACAATAACGCTAACCCAAACCATAACCCAAACCATAACCCAAACAATAACCCAAACCATAACCCAAACCATAACCCAAACCATAACCCAAACCATAACCCAAACCATAACCCAAACCATAACCCAAACCATAACCCAAACCATAACCCAAACCATAACCCAAACCATAACCCAAACCATAACCCAAACCATAACCCAAACCATAACCCAAACCATAACCCAAACCATAACCCAAACCATAACCCAAACCATAACCCCAACCCCTAACAATAACCCTAACCTAAACCATAACCATAACCCTAACCCAAACCATAACCCCAACCATAACCTTAATCATAACCGTAAACCAAACCATAACCCCTAAACCCTAACAATAACCCTAACACAAACTATTACCCCAACGCCTAACAATAACCCTAACCCAAACCATAACCCCAACGCCTAACAATAACCTTAACCCAAACCATAACCCCAACCCCTAACAATAAACCTAACCTAAACCATAACCCTAACCCCAACCATAACCATAAACCAAACCATCACCATAACACAAACCATCACAATAACCCCTAACAATAACCCTAACCCAAACCATAACCCCAACCCCTAACAATAACTCTAACCCAAACCATAACCATAACCCTAACAGTAACCATAACCCAAACCATAACCCCTAACAATAACCCTAACCCAAACCATAACCCCAACCACAAACAATAACCCTAACCGAACCCATAACCATAACTTAAAACATAACCCCTAGCAATAACCCTAACCCAAACCATAACCCCAACCCCTAACAATAACCCTAACCCAAACCATAACCCAAACCATAACCCAAACCATAACCCAAACCATAACCCCAACCCCTAACAATAACCCTAACCCAAACCATAACCCAAACCATAACCCCTAACAATAACCCTAACCCAAACCATAACCCCAACCACAAACAATAACCCTAACCCAACCCAAAACCATAACCATAACACAAAACATAACCCCTAGCAATAACCCGAACCAAAACCATAACCCCAACCCCTAACAATAACGCTAACCCAAACCATAACCCAAACCATAACCCAAACCATAACCCAAACCATAACCCAAACCATAACCCAAACCATAACCCAAACCATAACCCAAACCATAACCCAAACCATAACCCAAACCATAACCCAAACCATAACCCAAACCATAACCCAAACCATAACCCAAACCATAACCCAAACCATAACCCAAACCATAACCCAAACCATAACCCAAACCATAACCCAAACCATAACCCAAACCATAACCCAAACCATAACCCAAACCATAACCCCGACCCCTAACAATAACCCTAACCTAAACCATAACCATAACCCTAACCCAAACCATAACCCCAACCATAACCTTAATCATAACCGTAAACCAAACCATAACCCCTAAACCCTAACAATAACCCTAACACAAACTATTACCCCAACGCCTAACAATAACCCTAACCCAAACCATAACCCCAACGCCTAACAATAACCTTAACCCAAACCATAACCCCAACCCCTAACAATAAACCTAACCTAAACCATAACCCTAACCCCAACCATAACCATAAACCAAACCATCACCATAACCCAAACCATCACAATAACCCCTAACAATAACCCTAACCCAAACCATAACCCCAACCCCTAACAATAACTCTAACCCAAACCATAACCATAACCCTAACAGTAACCATAACCCAAACCATAACCCCTAACAATAACCCTAACCCAAACCATAACCCCAACCACAAACAATAACCCTAACCGAACCCATAACCATAACCCAAAACATAACCCCTAGCAATAACCCTAACCCAAACCATAACCCCAACCCCTAACAATAACCCTAACCCAAACCATAACCCAAACCATAACCCCAACCCCTAACAATAACCCTAACCCAAACCATAACCCAAACCATAACCCCTAACAATAACCCTAACCCAAACCATAACCCCAACCACAAACAATAACCCTAACCCAACCCATAACCATAACCATAACACAAAACATAACCCCTAGCAATAACCCTAACCAAAACCATAACCCCAACCCCTAACAATAACGCTAACCCAAACCATAACCCAAACCATAACCCAAACCATAACCCAAACCATAACCCAAACCATAACCCAAACCATAACCCAAACCATAACCCAAACCATAACCCAAACCATAACCCAAACCATAACCCAAACCATAACCCAAACCATAACCCAAACCATAACCCAAACCATAACCCAAACCATAACCCAAACCATAACCCAAACCATAACCCAAACCATAACCCCAACCCCTAACAATAACCCTAACCTAAACCATAACCATAACCCTAACCCAAACCATAACCCCAACCATAACCTTAATCATAACCGTAAACCAAACCATAACCCCTAAACCCTAACAATAACCCTAACACAAACTATTACCCCAACGCCTAACAATAACCCTAACCCAAACCATAACCCCAACGCCTAACAATAACCTTAACCCAAACCATAACCCCAACCCCTAACAATAAACCTAACCTAAACCATAACCCTAACCCCAACCATAACCATAAACCAAACCATCACCATAACACAAACCATCACAATAACCCCTAACAATAACCCTAACCCAAACCATAACCCCAACCCCTAACAATAACTCTAACCCAAACCATAACCATAACCCTAACAGTAACCATAACCCAAACCATAACCCCTAACAATAACCCTAACCCAAACCATAACCCCAACCACAAACAATAACCCTAACCGAACCCATAACCATAACTTAAAACATAACCCCTAGCAATAACCCTAACCCAAACCATAACCCCAACCCCTAACAATAACCCTAACCCAAACCATAACCCAAACCATAACCCAAACCATAACCCAAACCATAACCCCAACCCCTAACAATAACCCTAACCCAAACCATAACCCAAACCATAACCCCTAACAATAACCCTAACCCAAACCATAACCCCAACCACAAACAATAACCCTAACCCAACCCATAACCATAACCATAACCCAAAACATAACCCCTAGCAATAACCCTAACCCAAACCATAACCCCAACCCCTAACAATAACGCTAACCCAAACCATAACCCAAACCATAACCCAAACCATAACCCAAACCATAACCCAAACCATAACCCAAACCATAACCCAAACCATAACCCAAACCATAACCCAAACCATAACCCAAACCATAACCCAAACCATAACCCAAACCATAACCCAAACCATAACCCAAACCATAACCCAAACCATAACACAAACCATAACCTTAACCATAACCGTAAACCAAACCATAACCCCTAAACCCTAACAATAATCCTAACACAAACTATTACCCCAACGCCTAACAATAACCCTAACCCAAACCATAACCCCAACGCCAAACAATAACCTTAACCCAAACCATAACCCCAACCCCTAACAATAAACCTAACCTAAACCATAACCCTAACCCCAACCATAACCATAAACCAAAACATCACCATAACACAAACCATCACCATAACCCCTAACAATAACCCTAACCCAAACCATAACCCCAACCCCTAACAATAACTCTAACCCAAACCATAACCATAACCCTAACAGTAACCATAACCCAAACCATAACCCCTAACAATAACCCTAACCCAAACCATAACCCCAACCACAAACAATAACCCTAACCGAACCCATAACCATAACCCAAAACATAACCCCTAGCAATAACCCTAACCCAAACCATAACCCCAACCCCTAACAATAACCCTAACCCAAACCATAACCCCAACCCCTAACAATAACCCTAACCCAAACCATAACCATAACCCAAACCATAACCCCTAACAATAACCCTAACCCAAACCATAACCCCAACCACAAACAATAACCCTAACCCAACCCATAACCATAACCATAACCCAAAACATAACCCCTAGCAATAACCCTAACCAAAACCATAACCCCAACCCCTAACAATAACGCTAACCCAAACCATAACCCAAACAATAACCCAAACCATAACCCAAACCATGACCCAAACCATAAGCCCAACCCCTAACAATAACCCTAACCTAAACCATAACCATAATCCTAACCCAAACCATAACCCCAACCATAACCAGATTTCCAACCATAAACATAACCCGAACCAAAACCATATTCCCAACCATAGCCATAACCCCAACCATAACCCCAACCCTAACCATAACCCTGACCATAACCCCAACCATAACTCCAATCATAACCCAAACCATAACCCTAACCATAACCCCAACCCCTAACAATAACCCTCACCCAAACCATAACCCCTAACCCCTAAAAATATCCTTAACCCAAACCATAACCCCTAATAATAACCCTTACCCAAACCATAAACCCCAACCCCTAACAATAACACTAACCTAAACCATAACCCCAACCATTACCATCACCCAAACCATAACCCCTAACCCCTAACAATAACCCTAACCCTAACCATAACCTCAACCCCTAACAATAACCCTAACCCAAAACCTAACCCAAAACCTAACCCAAAACCTAACCCAAAACCTAACCCAAAACCTAACCCAAAACCTAACCCAAACCATAACCATAACCCAAACCATAACCCCTAACAATAACCCTAACCCAAACCATAACCCCAACCCCTAACAATAACCCTAACCCAAACCATAACCCCAACCCCTAACAATAACCCTAACCTAAACCATAACCCCAACCATAACCCAAACCATAACCATAACCCAAAACATAACCCCTAACTCCTAACAATAACCCTAAACCAAACCATAACCCCAACCCCTAACAATAACCCTAACCCAAACCATAACCCCAACCATAAACAAAACCCAAACCATAACCCCAACCATAACCTTAACCATAACCGTAAACCAAACCATAACCCCTAAACCCTAACAATAACCCTAACACAAACTATTACCCCAACCCCTAACAATAACCATAACCCAAACCATAACCCCTAACCCCTAAAAATAACGCTAACCCATACCATAACCCCAACCATACCCTTAACCATAACCGTAAACCAAACCATAACCCCTAAACCCTAACAATAACCCTAACACAAACTATTACCCCAACGCCTAACAATAACCCTAACCCAAACCATAACCCCAACGCCTAACAATAACCTTAACCCAAACCATAACCCCAACCCCTAACAATAAACCTAACCTAAACCATAACCCTAACCCCAACCATAACCATAAACCAAACCATCACCATAACCCAAACCATCACCATAACCCCTAGCAATAACCCTAACCCAAACCATAACCCCAACCCCTAACAATAACTCTAACCCAAACCATAACCATAACCCTAACAGTAACCATAACCCAAACCATAACCCCTAACAATAACCCTAACCCAAACCATAACCCCAACCCCTAACAATAACTCTAACCCAAACCATAACCATAACCCTAACAGTAACCATAACCCAAACCATAACCCCTAACAATAACCCTAACCCAAACCATAACCCCAACGCCTAACATTAACCTTAACCCAAACCATAACCCCAACCCCTAACAATAACTCTAACCCAAACCATAACCATAACCCTAACAGTAACCATAACCCAAACCATAACCCCTAACAATAACCCTAACCCAAACCATAACCCCAACCACAAACAATAACCCTAACCGAACCCATAACCATAACCCAAAACATAACCCCTAGCAATAACCCTAACCCAAACCATAACCCCAACCCCTAACAATAACCCTAACCCAAACCATAACCCAAACCATAACCCCAACCCCTAACAATAACCCTAACCCCTAACAATAACCCTAACCCAAACCATAACCATAACCCAAACCATAACCATAACCCAAACCATAACCCCTAACAATAACCCTAACCCAAACCATAACCCCAACCACAAACAATAACCCTAACCCAACCCATAACCATAACGCTAACCCAAACCATAACCCAAACCATAACCCAAACCATAACCCAAACCATAACCCAAACCATAACCCAAACCATAACCCAAACCATAACCCAAACCATAACCCAAACCATAACCCAAACCATAACCCAAACCATAACCCAAACCATAACCCAAACCATAACCCAAACCATAACCCAAACCATAACCCAAACCATAACCCAAACCATAACCCAAACCATAACCCAAACCATAACCCAAACCATAACCCAAACCATAACCCAAACCATAACCCAAACCATAACCCAAACCATAACCCAAACCATAACCCAAACCATAACCCAAACCATAACCCAAACCATAACCCAAACCATAACCCAAACCATAACCCAAACCATAACCCAAACCATAACCCAAACCATAACCCAAACCATAACCCAAACCATAACCCAAACCATAACCCAAACCATAACCCAAACCATAACCCAAACCATAACCCAAACCATAACCCAAACCATAACCCAAACCATAACCCAAACCATAACCCAAACCATAACCCAAACCATAACCCAAACCATAACCCAAACCATAACCCAAACCATAACCCAAACCATAACCCAAACCATAACCCAAACCATAACCCAAACCATAACCCCAACCCCTAACAATAACCCTAACCTAAACCATAACCATAACCCTAACCCAAACCATAACCCCAACCATAACCTTAATCATAACCGTAAACCAAACCATAACCCCTAAACCCTAACACAAACTATTACCCCAACGCCTAACAATAACCCTAACCCAAACCATAACCCCAACGCCTAACAATAACCTTAACCCAAACCATAACCCCAACCCCTAACAATAAACCTAACCTAAACCATAACCCTAACCCCAACCATAACCATAAACCAAACCATCACCATAACCCAAACCATCACAATAACCCCTAACAATAACCCTAACCCAAACCATAACCCCAACCCATAACAATAACTCTAACCCAAACCATAACCATAACCCTAACAGTAACCATAACCCAAACCATAACCCCTAACAATAACCCTAACCCAAACCATAACCCCAACCACAAACAATAACCCTAACCGAACCGATAACCATAACCCAAAACATAACCCCTAGCAATAACCCTAACCCAAACCATAACCCCAACCCCTAACAATAACCCTAACCCAAACCATAACCCAAACCATAACCCCAACCCCTAACAATAACCCTAACCCAAACCATAACCCAAACCATAACCCCTAACAATAACCCTAACCCAAACCATAACCCCAACCACAAACAATAACCCTAACCCAACCCATAACCATAACCATAACACAAAACATAACCCCTAGCAATAACCCGAACCAAAACCATAACCCCAACCCCTAACAATAACGCTAACCCAAACCATAACCCAAACCATAACCCAAACCATAACCCAAACCATAACCCAAACCATAACCCAAACCATAACCCAAACCATAACCCAAACCATAACCCAAACCATAACCCAAACCATAACCCAAACCATAACCCAAACCATAACCCAAACCATAACCCAAACCATAACCCAAACCATAACCCAAACCATAACCCAAACCATAACCCAAACCATAACCCAAACCATAACCCAAACCATAACCCAAACCATAACCCCAACCCCTAACAATAACCCTAACCTAAACCATAACCATAACCCTAACCCAAACCATAACCCCAACCATAACCATATTCCCAACCATAAACATAACACGAACCAAAACCATATTCCCAACCATAGCCATAACCCCAACCATAACCCCAACCCAAACCATAACCCTAACCATAACCCCAACCATAACTCCAATCATAACCCAAACCATAACCCCAACCATAACCCCAACCATAACCCAAACCATAACCCCAACCCCTAACAATAACCCTAACCCAAACCATAACCCCTAACCCCTAACAATAACCCTAACCCAAACCATAACCCAAACCATAACCCCTAACAATAACCCTAACCCAAACCATAACCCCAACCACAAACAATAACCCTAACCCAACCCATAACCATAACCATAACCATAACACAAAACATAACCCCTAGCAATAACGCTAACCCAAACCATAACCCAAACCATAACCCAAACCATAACCCAAACCATAACCCAAACCATAACCCAAACCATAACCCAAACCATAACCCAAACCATAACCCAAACCATAACCCAAACCATAACCCAAACGATAACCCAAACCATAACCCAAACCATAACCCAAACCATAACCCAAACCATAACCCAAACCATAACCCAAACCATAACCCAAACCATAACCCAAACCATAACCCAAACCATAACCCAAACCATAACCCAAACCATAACCCAAACCATAACCCAAACCATAACCCAAACCATAACCCAAACCATAACCCAAACCATAACCCAAACCATAACCCAAACCATAACCCAAACCATAACCCAAACCATAACCCAAACCATAACCCAAACCATAACCCAAACCATAACCCAAACCATAACCCAAACCATAACCCAAACCATAACCCAAACCATAACCCAAACCATAACCCAAACCATAACCCAAACCATAACCCAAACCATAACCCAAACCATAACCCAAACCATAACCCCAACCCCTAACAATAACCCTAACCTAAACCATAACCATAACCCTAACCCAAACCATAACCCCAACCATAACCTTAATCATAACCGTAAACCAAACCATAACCCCTAAACCCTAACAAAAACCCTAACACAAACTATTACCCCAACGCCTAACAATAACCCTAACCCAAACCATAACCCCAACGCCTAACAATAACCTTAACCCAAACCATAACCCCAACCCCTAACAATAAACCTAACCTAAACCATAACCCTAACCCCAACCATAACCATAAACCAAACCATCACCATAACCCAAACCATCACAATAACCCCTAACAATAACCCTAACCCAAACCATAACCCCAACCCATAACAATAACTCTAACCCAAACCATAACCATAACCCTAACAGTAACCATAACCCAAACCATAACCCCTAACAATAACCCTAACCCAAACCATAACCCCAACCACAAACAATAACCCTAACCGAACCGATAACCATAACCCAAAACATAACCCCTAGCAATAACCCTAACCCAAACCATAACCCCAACCCCTAACAATAACCCTAACCCAAACCATAACCCAAACCATAACCCCAACCCCTAGCAATAACCCTAACCCAAACCATAACCCAAACCATAACCCCTAACAATAACCCTAACCCAAACCATAACCCCAACCACAAACAATAACCCTAACCCAACCCATAACCATAACCATAACACAAAACATAACCCCTAGCAATAACCCGAACCAAAACCATAACCCCAACCCCTAACAATAACGCTAACCCAAACCATAACCCAAACCATAACCCAAACCATAACCCAAACCATAACCCAAACCATAACCCAAACCATAACCCAAACCATAACCCAAACCATAACCCAAACCATAACCCAAACCATAACCCAAACCATAACCCAAACCATAACCCAAACCATAACCCAAACCATAACCCAAACCATAACCCAAACCATAACCCAAACCATAACCCCAACCCCTAACAATAACCCTAACCTAAACCATAACCATAACCCTAACCCAAACCATAACCCCAACCATAACCTTAATCATAACCGTAAACCAAACCATAACCCCTAAACCCTAACAATAACCCTAACACAAACTATTACCCCAACGCCTAACAATAACCCTAACCCAAACCATAACCCCAACGCCTAACAATAACCTTAACCCAAACCATAACCCCAACCCCTAACAATAAACCTAACCTAAACCATAACCCTAACCCCAACCATAACCATAAACCAAACCATCACCATAACACAAACCATCACAATAACCCCTAACAATAACCCTAACCCAAACCATAACCCCAACCCCTAACAATAACTCTAACCCAAACCATAACCATAACCCTAACAGTAACCATAACCCAAACCATAACCCCTAACAATAACCCTAACCCAAACCATAACCCCAACCACAAACAATAACCCTAACCGAACCCATAACCATAACTTAAAACATAACCCCTAGCAATAACCCTAACCCAAACCATAACCCCAACCCCTAACAATAACCCTAACCCAAACCATAACCCAAACCATAACCCAAACCATAACCCAAACCATAACCCCAACCCCTAACAATAACCCTAACCCAAACCATAACCCAAACCATAACCCCTAACAATAACCCTAACCCAAACCATAACCCCAACCACAAACAATAACCCTAACCCAACCCATAACCATAACCATAACCCAAAACATAACCCCTAGCAATAACCCTAACCCAAACCATAACCCCAACCCCTAACAATAACGCTAACCCAAACCATAACCCAAACCATAACCCAAACCATAACCCAAACCATAACCCAAACCATAACCCAAACCATAACCCAAACCATAACCCAAACCATAACCCAAACCATAACCCAAACCATAACCCAAACCATAACCCAAACCATAACCCAAACCATAACCCAAACCATAACCCAAACCATAACCCAAACCATAACCCAAACCATAACCCAAACCATAACCCAAACCATAACACAAACCATAACCCCAACCCCTAACAATAACCCTAACCTAAACCATAACCATAACCCTAACCCAAACCATAACCCCAACCATAACCAGATTCCCAACCATAAACATAACACGAACCAAAACCATATTCCCAACCATAGCCATAACCCCAACCATAACCCCAACCCAAACCATAACCCTAACCATAACCCCAACCATAACTCCAATCATAACCCAAACCATAACCCCAACCATAACCCCAACCATAACCCCAACCATAACCCAAACCATAACCCCAACCCCTAACAATAACCCTAACCCAAACCATAACCCCTAACCCCTAACAATAACCCTAACCCAAACCATAACCCAAACCATAACCCAAACCATAACCCCTAACAATAACCCTAACCCAAACCATAACCCCAACCACAAACAATAACCCTAACCCAACCCATAACCATAACCATAACCATAACACAAAACATAACCCCTAGCAATAACCCTAACCAAAACCATAACCCCAACCCCTAACAATAACGCTACTCCAAACCATAACCCAAACCATAACCCAAACCATAACCCAAACCATAACCCAAACCATAACCCAAACCATAACCCAAACCATAACCCAAACCATAACCCAAACCATAACCCAAACCATAACCCAAACCATAACCCAAACCATAACCCAAACCATAACCCAAACCATAACCCAAACCATAACCCAAACCATAACCCAAACCATAACCCAAACCATAACCCAAACCATAACCCAAACCATAACCCAAACCATAACCCAAACCATAACCCAAACCATAACCCAAACCATAACCCAAACCATAACCCAAACCATAACCCAAACCATAACCCAAACCATAACCCAAACCATAACCCAAACCATAACCCAAACCATAACCCAAACCATAACCCCAACCCCTAACAATAACCCTAACCTAAACCATAACCATAACCCTAACCCAAACCATAACCCCAACCATAACCTTAATCATAACCGTAAACCAAACCATAACCCCTAAACCCTAACAATAACCCTAACACAAACTATTACCCCAACGCCTAACAATAACCCTAACCCAAACCATAACCCCAACGCCTAACAATAACCTTAACCCAAACCATAACCCCAACCCCTAACAATAAACCTAACCTAAACCATAACCCTAACCCCAACCATAACCATAAACCAAACCATCACCATAACACAAACCATCACAATAACCCCTAACAATAACCCTAACCCAAACCATAACCCCAACCCCTAACAATAACTCTAACCCAAACCATAACCATAACCCTAACAGTAACCATAACCCAAACCATAACCCCTAACAATAACCCTAACCCAAACCATAACCCCAACCACAAACAATAACCCTAACCGAACCCATAACCATAACTTAAAACATAACCCCTAGCAATAACCCTAACCCAAACCATAACCCCAACCCCTAACAATAACCCTAACCCAAACCATAACCCAAACCATAACCCAAACCATAACCCCAACCCCTAACAATAACCCTAACCCAAACCATAACCCAAACCATAACCCCTAACAATAACCCTAACCCAAACCATAACCCCAACCACAAACAATAACCCTAACCCAACCCATAACCATAACCATAACCCAAAACATAACCCCTAGCAATAACCCTAACCCAAACCATAACCCCAACCCCTAACAATAACTCTAACCCAAACCATAACCCAAACCATAACCCAAACCATAACCCAAACCATAACCCAAACCATAACCCAAACCATAACCCAAACCATAACCCAAACCATAACCCAAACCATAACCCAAACCATAACCCAAACCATAACCCAAACCATAACCCAAACCATAACCCAAACCATAACCCAAACCATAACCCAAACCATAACCCAAACCATAACCCAAACCATAACCCAAACCATAACCCAAACCATAACCCAAACCATAACCCAAACCATAACCCAAACCATAACCCAAACCATAACCCAAACCATAACCCAAACCATAACCCCAACCCCTAACAATAACCCTAACCTAAACCATAACCATAACCCTAACCCAAACCATAACCCCAACCATAACCAGATTCCCAACCATAAACATAACACGAACCAAAACCATATTCCCAACCATAGCCATAACCCCAACCATAACCCCAACCCTAACCATAACCCTAACCATAACCCCAACCATAACTCCAATCATAACCCAAACCATAACCCCAACCATAACCCCAACCATAACCCAAACCATAACCCCAACCCCTAACAATAACCCTAACCCAAACCATAACCCCTAACCCCTAACAATATCCCTAACCCAAACCATAACCCCTAATAATAACCCTAACCCAAACCATAAACCCCAACCACTAACAATAACCCAAACCTAAACCACAACCCCAACCATTACCATAACCCAAACCATAACCCCTAACCCCTAACAATAACCCTAACCCAAACCATAACCCCAACCCCTAACAATAACCCTAACCCAAAACCTAACCCAAACCATAACCATAACCCCAACCATAACCATAACCCAAACCATAACCCCTAACAATAACCCTAACCCAAACCATAACCCCAACCCCTAACAATAACCCTAACCTAAACCATAACCCCAACCATAACCATAACCCAAAACATAACCCCTAACTCCTAACAATAACCCCAAACCAAACCATAACCCCAACCCCTAACAATAACCCTAACCCAAACCATAACCCCAACCATAACCTTAACCATAAGCGTAAACCAAACCATAACCCCCAAACCCTAACAATAACCCTAACACAAACTATTACCCCAACCCCTAACAATAACCCTAACCCAAACCATAATCCCATCCATAACAGTAACCCTAACAATAACCATAACCCAAACCATAACCCCTAACCCCTAAAAATAACGCTAACCCAAACCATAACCCCAACCATAACCTTAACCATAACCGTAAACCAAATCAGAACCCCTAAACCCTAACAATAACCCTAACACAAACTATTACCCCAACCCCTAACAATAACCCTAACACAAACTATTACCCCAACCCCTAACAATAACCCTAACCCAAACCATTATCCCATCCATAACCATAACCCCTAACCCCTAAAAATAACGCTAACCCAAACCATAACCCCAACCATAACCTTAACCATAACCGTAAACCAAACCATAACCCCTAAACCCTAACAATAACCCTAACACAAACTATTACCCCAACGCCTAACAATAACCCTAACCCAAACCATAACCCCAACGCCAAACAATAACCTTAACCCAAAACATAACCCCAACCCCTAACAATAAACCTAACCTAAACCATAACCCTAACCATAACCCCAACCATAACAATAAACCAAACCATCACCATAACCCAAACCATCACAATAACCCCTAACAATAACCCTAACCCTAACCCAAACCATAACCCCAACCCCTAACAATAACTCTAACCCAAACCATAACCATAACCCTAACAGTAACCATAACCCAAACCATAACCCCTAACAATAACCCTAACCCAAACCATAACCCCAACCACAAACAATAACCCTAACCCAACCCATAACCATAACCCAAAACATAACCCCTAGCAATGACCCTAACCCAAACCATAACCCCAACCCCTAACAATAACCCTAACCCAAACCATAACCCCAACCCCTAACAATAACCCTAACCCGAACCATAACCCCTAACCCCTAACAATATCCCTAACCCAAACCATAACCGCTAATAATAACCCTAACCCAAACCATAACCCCAACCCCTAACAATAACCCTAACCTAAACCATAACCCCAACCATTACCATAACCCAAACCATAACCCCTAACCCCTAACAATAACCCTAACCCAAACCATAAATCCAACCCCTAACAATAACCCTAACCCAAAACCTAACCCAAAACCTCACCCAAAACCTCACCCAAATCCTAACCCAAAACCTAACCCAAAACCTTACCCAAAACTTAACCCAAACCATAACCATAACCCCAACCATAACCATAACCCAAACCATAACCCCTAACAATAACCCTAACCCAAACCATAACCCCAACCCCTAACAATAACCCTAACCTAAACCATAACCCCAACCATAACCATAACCCAAAACATAACCCCTAACTCCCAACATTAACCCTAAACCAAACCATAACTCCAACCCCTTACAATAACCCTAACCCAAACCATAACCCCAACCCCTAACAATAACCCTAACCTAAACCATAACCCCAACCATAACCATAACCCAAACCATAACCATAACCCAAAACATAACCCCTAACTCCCAACATTAACCCTAAACCAAACCATAACTCAAACCCCTAACAATAACCCTAACCCAAACCATAACCCCAACCATAACCAAAACCCAAACCATAACCCCTAACTTCTAACAATAACCCTAACCCAAACCCCTAACAAGAACCCTAACCCAAACCATAACCCCTAATCCCTTAAGATAACCCTAACCCAAACCATAACCCCAACCCCTAACAATAACCCTAACCTAAACCATAACCCCAACCATAACCCAAACCATAACCCCTAACTTCTAACAATAACCCTAACCCAAACCCCTAACAAGAACCCTAACCCAAACCATAATCCCATCCATAGCCATAACCCCAACCATAACCATAACCCAAACCATAACCCCCAACCCCTAACAATAACCCTAACCCAAACCATAACCCGAACCCAAACCATAACCCAAACCATAACCCCCAACCCCTAACAATAACCCTAACCCAAACCATAACCCGAACCCAAACCATAACCCTAACCCTAACCCTAACCCAAACCATAACCAAAACCATAACCCAAACCATAACCCAAACCATAACCCAAACCATAACCCAAACCATAACCCAAACCATAACCCAAACCATAACCCTAACCCAAACCATAACCCCAACCATAACCAGATTCCCAACCATAACCATAACCCCAACCAAAACCATATTCCCAACCATAGCCATAACCCCAACCATTACCCCAACAATAACCCCAACCATAACCATAACCCTAACCATAACCCCAACCATAGCCCCAACCATAACCCCAACCCTTACCCAAACCATAACCCCTAACCCCTAACAATATCCCTAACCCAAACCATAACCCCTAACAATAACCCTAACCCAAACCATAACCCCAACCATAACCATAACCCAAACCATAACCATAACCAAAACCATAACCATAACCCAAACCATAACACCCAACCCCCAACAATAACCCTAACCCAAACCATAATCCCATCCATAACCATAACCCCAACAATAACCATAACCCAAACCATAACCCCTAACACCTAAAAATAACGCTAACCCAAACCATAACCCCAACCATAACCTTAACCATAACCGTAAACCAAACCATAACCCCTAAACCCTAACAATAATCCTAACACAAACTATTACCCCAACGCCTAACAATAACCCTAACCCAAACCATAACCCCAACGCCAAACAATAACCTTAACCCAAACCATAACCCCAACCCCTAACAATAAACCTAACCTAAACCATAACCCTAACCCCAACCATAACCATAAACCAAAACATCACCATAACCCAAACCATCACCATAACCCCTAACAATAACCCTAACCCAAACCATAACCCCAACCCCTAACAATAACTCTAACCCAAACCATAACCATAACCCTAACAGTAACCATAACCCAAACCATAACCCCTAACAATAACCCTAACCCAAACCATAACCCCAACCACAAACAATAACCCTAACCCAAACCATAATCCCATCCATAACCATAACCCCAACAATAACCATAACCCAAACCATAACCCCTAACACCTAAAAATAACGCTAACCCAAACCATAACCCCAACCATAACCTTAACCATAACCGTAAACCAAACCATAACCCCTAAACCCTAACAATAATCCTAACACAAACTATTACCCCAACGCCTAACAATAACCCTAACCCAAACCATAACCCCAACGCCAAACAATAACCTTAACCCAAACCATAACCCCAACCCCTAACAATAAACCTAACCTAAACCATAACCCTAACCCCAACCATAACCATAAACCAAAACATCACCATAACCCAAACCATCACCATAACCCCTAACAATAACCCTAACCCAAACCATAACCCCAACCCCTAACAATAACTCTAACCCAAACCATAACCATAACCCTAACAGTAACCATAACCCAAACCATAACCCCTAACAATAACCCTAACCCAAACCATAACCCCAACCACAAACAATAACCCTAACCGAACCCATAACCATAACCCAAAACATAACCCCTAGCAATACCCCTAACCCAAACCATAACCCCAACCCCTAACAATAACCCTAACCCAAACCATAACCCCAACCCCTAACAATAACCCTAACCCAAACCATAACCATAACCCAAACCATAACCCCTAACAATAACCCTAACCCAAACCATAACCCCAACCACAAACAATAACCCTAACCCAACCCATAACCATAACCATAACCCAAAACATAACCCCTAGCAATAACCCTAACCAAAACCATAACCCCAACCCCTAACAATAACGCTAACCCAAACCATAACCCAAACAATAACCCAAACCATAACCCAAACCATGACCCAAACCATAAGCCCAACCCCTAACAATAACCCTAACCTAAACCATAACCATAATCCTAACCCAAACCATAACCCCAACCATAACCAGATTTCCAACCATAAACATAACCCGAACCAAAACCATATTCCCAACCATAGCCATAACCCCAACCATAACCCCAACCCTAACCATAACCCTGACCATAACCCCAACCATAACTCCAATCATAACCCAAACCATAACCCTAACCATAACCCCAACCCCTAACAATAACCCTCACCCAAACCATAACCCCTAACCCCTAAAAATATCCTTAACCCAAACCATAACCCCTAATAATAACCCTTACCCAAACCATAAACCCCAACCCCTAACAATAACACTAACCTAAACCATAACCCCAACCATTACCATCACCCAAACCATAACCCCTAACCCCTAACAATAACCCTAACCCTAACCATAACCCCAACCCCTAACAATAACCCTAACCCAAAACCTAACCCAAAACCTAACCCAAAACCTAACCCAAAACCTAACCCAAAACCTAACCCAAAACCTAACCCAAAACCTAACCCAAAACCTAACCCAAAACCTAACCCAAACCATAACCATAACCCAAACCATAACCCCTAACAATAACCCTAACCCAAACCATAACCCCAACCCCTAACAATAACCCTAACCCAAACCATAACCCCAACCCCTAACAATAACCCTAACCTAAACCATAACCCCAACCATAACCCAAACCATAACCATAACCCAAAACATAACCCCTAACTCCTAACAATAACCCTAAACCAAACCATAACCCCAACCCCTAACAATAACCCTAACCCAAACCATAACCCCAACCATAAACAAAACCCAAACCATAACCCCAACCATAACCTTAACCATAACCGTAAACCAAACCATAACCCCTAAACCCTAACAATAACCCTAACACAAACTATTACCCCAACCCCTAACAATAACCATAACCCAAACCATAACCCCTAACCCCTAAAAATAACGCTAACCCATACCATAACCCCAACCATACCCTTAACCATAACCGTAAACCAAACCATAACCCCTAAACCCTAACAATAACCCTAACACAAACTATTACCCCAACGCCTAACAATAACCCTAACCCAAACCATAACCCCAACGCCTAACAATAACCTTAACCCAAACCATAACCCCAACCCCTAACAATAAACCTAACCTAAACCATAACCCTAACCCCAACCATAACCATAAACCAAACCATCACCATAACCCAAACCATCACCATAACCCCTAGCAATAACCCTAACCCAAACCATAACCCCAACCCCTAACAATAACTCTAACCCAAACCATAACCATAACCCTAACAGTAACCATAACCCAAACCATAACCCCTAACAATAACCCTAACCCAAACCATAACCCCAACCCCTAACAATAACTCTAACCCAAACCATAACCATAACCCTAACAGTAACCATAACCCAAACCATAACCCCTAACAATAACCCTAACCCAAACCATAACCCCAACGCCTAACATTAACCTTAACCCAAACCATAACCCCAACCCCTAACAATAACTCTAACCCAAACCATAACCATAACCCTAACAGTAACCATAACCCAAACCATAACCCCTAACAATAACCCTAACCCAAACCATAACCCCAACCACAAACAATAACCCTAACCGAACCCATAACCATAACCCCTAGCAATAACCCTAACCCAAACCATAACCCCAACCCCTAACAATAACCCTAACCCAAACCATAACCCAAACCATAACCCCAACCCCTAACAATAACCCTAACCCCTAACAATAACCCTAACCCAAACCATAACCATAACCCAAACCATAACCATAACCCAAACCATAACCCCTAACAATAACCCTAACCCAAACCATAACCCCAACCACAAACAATAACCCTAACCCAACCCATAACCATAACGCTAACCCAAACCATAACCCAAACCATAACCCAAACCATAACCCAAACCATAACCCAAACCATAACCCAAACCATAACCCAAACCATAACCCAAACCATAACCCAAACCATAACCCAAACCATAACCCAAACCATAACCCAAACCATAACCCAAACCATAACCCAAACCATAACCCAAACCATAACCCAAACCATAACCCAAACCATAACCCAAACCATAACCCAAACCATAACCCAAACCATAACCCAAACCATAACCCAAACCATAACCCAAACCATAACCCAAACCATAACCCAAACCATAACCCAAACCATAACCCAAACCATAACCCAAACCATAACCCAAACCATAACCCAAACCATAACCCAAACCATAACCCAAACCATAACCCAAACCATAACCCAAACCATAACCCAAACCATAACCCAAACCATAACCCAAACCATAACCCAAACCATAACCCAAACCATAACCCAAACCATAACCCAAACCATAACCCAAACCATAACCCAAACCATAACCCAAACCATAACCCAAACCATAACCCAAACCATAACCCAAACCATAACCCAAACCATAACCCAAACCATAACCCCAACCCCTAACAATAACCCTAACCTAAACCATAACCATAACCCTAACCCAAACCATAACCCCAACCATAACCTTAATCATAACCGTAAACCAAACCATAACCCCTAAACCCTAACAAAAACCCTAACACAAACTATTACCCCAACGCCTAACAATAACCCTAACCCAAACCATAACCCCAACGCCTAACAATAACCTTAACCCAAACCATAACCCCAACCCCTAACAATAAACCTAACCTAAACCATAACCCTAACCCCAACCATAACCATAAACCAAACCATCACCATAACCCAAACCATCACAATAACCCCTAACAATAACCCTAACCCAAACCATAACCCCAACCCATAACAATAACTCTAACCCAAACCATAACCATAACCCTAACAGTAACCATAACCCAAACCATAACCCCTAACAATAACCCTAACCCAAACCATAACCCCAACCACAAACAATAACCCTAACCGAACCGATAACCATAACCCAAAACATAACCCCTAGCAATAACCCTAACCCAAACCATAACCCCAACCCCTAACAATAACCCTAACCCAAACCATAACCCAAACCATAACCCCAACCCCTAACAATAACCCTAACCCAAACCATAACCCAAACCATAACCCCTAACAATAACCCTAACCCAAACCATAACCCCAACCACAAACAATAACCCTAACCCAACCCATAACCATAACCATAACACAAAACATAACCCCTAGCAATAACCCGAACCAAAACCATAACCCCAACCCCTAACAATAACGCTAACCCAAACCATAACCCAAACCATAACCCAAACCATAACCCAAACCATAACCCAAACCATAACCCAAACCATAACCCAAACCATAACCCAAACCATAACCCAAACCATAACCCAAACCATAACCCAAACCATAACCCAAACCATAACCCAAACCATAACCCAAACCATAACCCAAACCATAACCCAAACCATAACCCAAACCATAACCCAAACCATAACCCAAACCATAACCCAAACCATAACCCAAACCATAACCCAAACCATAACCCAAACCATAACCCAAACCATAACCCAAACCATAACCCAAACCATAACCCAAACCATAACCCAAACCATAACCCCGACCCCTAACAATAACCCTAACCTAAACCATAACCATAACCCTAACCCAAACCATAACCCCAACCATAACCTTAATCATAACCGTAAACCAAACCATAACCCCTAAACCCTAACAATAACCCTAACACAAACTATTACCCCAACGCCTAACAATAACCCTAACCCAAACCATAACCCCAACGCCTAACAATAACCTTACCCCAAACCATAACCCCAACCCCTAACAATAAACCTAACCTAAACCATAACCCTAACCCCAACCATAACCATAAACCAAACCATCACCATAACCCAAACCATCACAATAACCCCTAACAATAACCCTAACCCAAACCATAACCCCAACCCCTAACAATAACTCTAACCCAAACCATAACCATAACCCTAACAGTAACCATAACCCAAACCATAACCCCTAACAATAACCCTAACCCAAACCATAACCCCAACCACAAACAATAACCCTAACCGAACCCATAACCATAACCCAAAACATAACCCCTAGCAATAACCCTAACCCAAACCATAACCCCAACGCCTAACAATAACCCTAACCCAAACCATAACCCAAACCATAACCCCAACCCCTAACAATAACCCTAACCCAAACCATAACCCAAACCATAACCCCTAACAATAACCCTAACCCAAACCATAACCCCAACCACAAACAATAACCCTAACCCAACCCATAACCATAACCATAACACAAAACATAACCCCTAGCAATAACCCTAACCAAAACCATAACCCCAACCCCTAACAATAACGCTAACCCAAACCATAACCCAAACCATAACCCAAACAATAACCCAAACCATAACCCAAACCATAACCCAAACCATAACCCAAACCATAACCCAAACCATAACCCAAACCATAACCCAAACCATAACCCAAACCATAACCCAAACCATAACCCAAACCATAACCCAAACCATAACCCAAACCATAACCCAAACCATAACCCAAACCATAACCCAAACCATAACCCAAACCATAACCCAAACCATAACCCCAACCCCTAACAATAACCCTAACCTAAACCATAACCATAACCCTAACCCAAACCATAACCCCAACCATAACCTTAATCATAACCGTAAACCAAACCATAACCCCTAAACCCTAACAATAACCCTAACACAAACTATTACCCCAACGCCTAACAATAACCCTAACCCAAACCATAACCCCAACGCCTAACAATAACCTTAACCCAAACCATAACCCCAACCCCTAACAATAAACCTAACCTAAACCATAACCCTAACCCCAACCATAACCATAAACCAAACCATCACCATAACACAAACCATCACAATAACCCCTAACAATAACCCTAACCCAAACCATAACCCCAACCCCTAACAATAACTCTAACCCAAACCATAACCATAACCCTAACAGTAACCATAACCCAAACCATAACCCCTAACAATAACCCTAACCCAAACCATAACCCCAACCACAAACAATAACCCTAACCGAACCCATAACCATAACTTAAAACATAACCCCTAGCAATAACCCTAACCCAAACCATAACCCCAACCCCTAACAATAACCCTAACCCAAACCATAACCCAAACCATAACCCAAACCATAACCCAAACCATAACCCCAACCCCTAACAATAACCCTAACCCAAACCATAACCCAAACCATAACCCCTAACAATAACCCTAACCCAAACCATAACCCCAACCACAAACAATAACCCTAACCCAACCCAAAACCATAACCATAACACAAAACATAACCCCTAGCAATAACCCGAACCAAAACCATAACCCCAACCCCTAACAATAACGCTAACCCAAACCATAACCCAAACCATAACCCAAACCATAACCCAAACCATAACCCAAACCATAACCCAAACCATAACCCAAACCATAACCCAAACCATAACCCAAACCATAACCCAAACCATAACCCAAACCATAACCCAAACCATAACCCAAACCATAACCCAAACCATAACCCAAACCATAACCCAAACCATAACCCAAACCATAACCCAAACCATAACCCAAACCATAACCCAAACCATAACCCAAACCATAACCCCGACCCCTAACAATAACCCTAACCTAAACCATAACCATAACCCTAACCCAAACCATAACCCCAACCATAACCTTAATCATAACCGTAAACCAAACCATAACCCCTAAACCCTAACAATAACCCTAACACAAACTATTACCCCAACGCCTAACAATAACCCTAACCCAAACCATAACCCCAACGCCTAACAATAACCTTAACCCAAACCATAACCCCAACCCCTAACAATAAACCTAACCTAAACCATAACCCTAACCCCAACCATAACCATAAACCAAACCATCACCATAACCCAAACCATCACAATAACCCCTAACAATAACCCTAACCCAAACCATAACCCCAACCCCTAACAATAACTCTAACCCAAACCATAACCATAACCCTAACAGTAACCATAACCCAAACCATAACCCCTAACAATAACCCTAACCCAAACCATAACCCCAACCACAAACAATAACCCTAACCGAACCCATAACCATAACCCAAAACATAACCCCTAGCAATAACCCTAACCCAAACCATAACCCCAACCCCTAACAATAACCCTAACCCAAACCATAACCCAAACCATAACCCCAACCCCTAACAATAACCCTAACCCAAACCATAACCCAAACCATAACCCCTAACAATAACCCTAACCCAAACCATAACCCCAACCACAAACAATAACCCTAACCCAACCCATAACCATAACCATAACACAAAACATAACCCCTAGCAATAACCCTAACCAAAACCATAACCCCAACCCCTAACAATAACGCTAACCCAAACCATAACCCAAACCATAACCCAAACCATAACCCAAACCATAACCCAAACCATAACCCAAACCATAACCCAAACCATAACCCAAACCATAACCCAAACCATAACCCAAACCATAACCCAAACCATAACCCAAACCATAACCCAAACCATAACCCAAACCATAACCCAAACCATAACCCAAACCATAACCCCAACCCCTAACAATAACCCTAACCTAAACCATAACCATAACCCTAACCCAAACCATAACCCCAACCATAACCTTAATCATAACCGTAAACCAAACCATAACCCCTAAACCCTAACAATAACCCTAACACAAACTATTACCCCAACGCCTAACAATAACCCTAACCCAAACCATAACCCCAACGCCTAACAATAACCTTAACCCAAACCATAACCCCAACCCCTAACAATAAACCTAACCTAAACCATAACCCTAACCCCAACCATAACCATAAACCAAACCATCACCATAACACAAACCATCACAATAACCCCTAACAATAACCCTAACCCAAACCATAACCCCAACCCCTAACAATAACTCTAACCCAAACCATAACCATAACCCTAACAGTAACCATAACCCAAACCATAACCCCTAACAATAACCCTAACCCAAACCATAACCCCAACCACAAACAATAACCCTAACCGAACCCATAACCATAACTTAAAACATAACCCCTAGCAATAACCCTAACCCAAACCATAACCCCAACCCCTAACAATAACCCTAACCCAAACCATAACCCAAACCATAACCCAAACCATAACCCAAACCATAACCCCAACCCCTAACAATAACCCTAACCCAAACCATAACCCAAACCATAACCCCTAACAATAACCCTAACCCAAACCATAACCCCAACCACAAACAATAACCCTAACCCAACCCATAACCATAACCATAACCCAAAACATAACCCCTAGCAATAACCCTAACCCAAACCATAACCCCAACCCCTAACAATAACGCTAACCCAAACCATAACCCAAACCATAACCCAAACCATAACCCAAACCATAACCCAAACCATAACCCAAACCATAACCCAAACCATAACCCAAACCATAACCCAAACCATAACCCAAACCATAACCCAAACCATAACCCAAACCATAACCCAAACCATAACCCAAACCATAACCCAAACCATAACACAAACCATAACCTTAACCATAACCGTAAACCAAACCATAACCCCTAAACCCTAACAATAATCCTAACACAAACTATTACCCCAACGCCTAACAATAACCCTAACCCAAACCATAACCCCAACGCCAAACAATAACCTTAACCCAAACCATAACCCCAACCCCTAACAATAAACCTAACCTAAACCATAACCCTAACCCCAACCATAACCATAAACCAAAACATCACCATAACCCAAACCATCACCATAACCCCTAACAATAACCCTAACCCAAACCATAACCCCAACCCCTAACAATAACTCTAACCCAAACCATAACCATAACCCTAACAGTAACCATAACCCAAACCATAACCCCTAACAATAACCCTAACCCAAACCATAACCCCAACCACAAACAATAACCCTAACCGAACCCATAACCATAACCCAAAACATAACCCCTAGCAATAACCCTAACCCAAACCATAACCCCAACCCCTAACAATAACCCTAACCCAAACCATAACCCCAACCCCTAACAATAACCCTAACCCAAACCATAACCATAACCCAAACCATAACCCCTAACAATAACCCTAACCCAAACCATAACCCCAACCACAAACAATAACCCTAACCCAACCCATAACCATAACCATAACCCAAAACATAACCCCTAGCAATAACCCTAACCAAAACCATAACCCCAACCCCTAACAATAACGCTAACCCAAACCATAACCCAAACAATAACCCAAACCATAACCCAAACCATGACCCAAACCATAAGCCCAACCCCTAACAATAACCCTAACCTAAACCATAACCATAATCCTAACCCAAACCATAACCCCAACCATAACCAGATTTCCAACCATAAACATAACCCGAACCAAAACCATATTCCCAACCATAGCCATAACCCCAACCATAACCCCAACCCTAACCATAACCCTGACCATAACCCCAACCATAACTCCAATCATAACCCAAACCATAACCCTAACCATAACCCCAACCCCTAACAATAACCCTCACCCAAACCATAACCCCTAACCCCTAAAAATATCCTTAACCCAAACCATAACCCCTAATAATAACCCTTACCCAAACCATAAACCCCAACCCCTAACAATAACACTAACCTAAACCATAACCCCAACCATTACCATCACCCAAACCATAACCCCTAACCCCTAACAATAACCCTAACCCTAACCATAACCTCAACCCCTAACAATAACCCTAACCCAAAACCTAACCCAAAACCTAACCCAAAACCTAACCCAAAACCTAACCCAAAACCTAACCCAAAACCTAACCCAAACCATAACCATAACCCAAACCATAACCCCTAACAATAACCCTAACCCAAACCATAACCCCAACCCCTAACAATAACCCTAACCCAAACCATAACCCCAACCCCTAACAATAACCCTAACCTAAACCATAACCCCAACCATAACCCAAACCATAACCATAACCCAAAACATAACCCCTAACTCCTAACAATAACCCTAAACCAAACCATAACCCCAACCCCTAACAATAACCCTAACCCAAACCATAACCCCAACCATAAACAAAACCCAAACCATAACCCCAACCATAACCTTAACCATAACCGTAAACCAAACCATAACCCCTAAACCCTAACAATAACCCTAACACAAACTATTACCCCAACCCCTAACAATAACCATAACCCAAACCATAACCCCTAACCCCTAAAAATAACGCTAACCCATACCATAACCCCAACCATACCCTTAACCATAACCGTAAACCAAACCATAACCCCTAAACCCTAACAATAACCCTAACACAAACTATTACCCCAACGCCTAACAATAACCCTAACCCAAACCATAACCCCAACGCCTAACAATAACCTTAACCCAAACCATAACCCCAACCCCTAACAATAAACCTAACCTAAACCATAACCCTAACCCCAACCATAACCATAAACCAAACCATCACCATAACCCAAACCATCACCATAACCCCTAGCAATAACCCTAACCCAAACCATAACCCCAACCCCTAACAATAACTCTAACCCAAACCATAACCATAACCCTAACAGTAACCATAACCCAAACCATAACCCCTAACAATAACCCTAACCCAAACCATAACCCCAACCCCTAACAATAACTCTAACCCAAACCATAACCATAACCCTAACAGTAACCATAACCCAAACCATAACCCCTAACAATAACCCTAACCCAAACCATAACCCCAACGCCTAACATTAACCTTAACCCAAACCATAACCCCAACCCCTAACAATAACTCTAACCCAAACCATAACCATAACCCTAACAGTAACCATAACCCAAACCATAACCCCTAACAATAACCCTAACCCAAACCATAACCCCAACCACAAACAATAACCCTAACCGAACCCATAACCATAACCCAAAACATAACCCCTAGCAATAACCCTAACCCAAACCATAACCCCAACCCCTAACAATAACCCTAACCCAAACCATAACCCAAACCATAACCCAAACCATAACCCCAACCCCTAACAATAACCCTAACCCCTAACAATAACCCTAACCCAAACCATAACCATAACCCAAACCATAACCATAACCCAAACCATAACCCCTAACAATAACCCTAACCCAAACCATAACCCCAACCACAAACAATAACCCTAACCCAACCCATAACCATAACGCTAACCCAAACCATAACCCAAACCATAACCCAAACCATAACCCAAACCATAACCCAAACCATAACCCAAACCATAACCCAAACCATAACCCAAACCATAACCCAAACCATAACCCAAACCATAACCCAAACCATAACCCAAACCATAACCCAAACCATAACCCAAACCATAACCCAAACCATAACCCAAACCATAACCCAAACCATAACCCAAACCATAACCCAAACCATAACCCAAACCATAACCCAAACCATAACCCAAACCATAACCCAAACCATAACCCAAACCATAACCCAAACCATAACCCAAACCATAACCCAAACCATAACCCAAACCATAACCCAAACCATAACCCAAACCATAACCCAAACCATAACCCAAACCATAACCCAAACCATAACCCAAACCATAACCCAAACCATAACCCAAACCATAACCCAAACCATAACCCAAACCATAACCCAAACCATAACCCAAACCATAACCCAAACCATAACCCAAACCATAACCCAAACCATAACCCAAACCATAACCCAAACCATAACCCAAACCATAACCCAAACCATAACCCAAACCATAACCCAAACCATAACCCAAACCATAACCCAAACCATAACCCAAACCATAACCCAAACCATAACCCAAACCATAACCCAAACCATAACCCAAACCATAACCCAAACCATAACCCAAACCATAACCCCAACCCCTAACAATAACCCTAACCTAAACCATAACCATAACCCTAACCCAAACCATAACCCCAACCATAACCTTAATCATAACCGTAAACCAAACCATAACCCCTAAACCCTAACACAAACTATTACCCCAACGCCTAACAATAACCCTAACCCAAACCATAACCCCAACGCCTAACAATAACCTTAACCCAAACCATAACCCCAACCCCTAACAATAAACCTAACCTAAACCATAACCCTAACCCCAACCATAACCATAAACCAAACCATCACCATAACCCAAACCATCACAATAACCCCTAACAATAACCCTAACCCAAACCATAACCCCAACCCATAACAATAACTCTAACCCAAACCATAACCATAACCCTAACAGTAACCATAACCCAAACCATAACCCCTAACAATAACCCTAACCCAAACCATAACCCCAACCACAAACAATAACCCTAACCGAACCGATAACCATAACCCAAAACATAACCCCTAGCAATAACCCTAACCCAAACCATAACCCCAACCCCTAACAATAACCCTAACCCAAACCATAACCCAAACCATAACCCCAACCCCTAACAATAACCCTAACCCAAACCATAACCCAAACCATAACCCCTAACAATAACCCTAACCCAAACCATAACCCCAACCACAAACAATAACCCTAACCCAACCCATAACCATAACCATAACACAAAACATAACCCCTAGCAATAACCCGAACCAAAACCATAACCCCAACCCCTAACAATAACGCTAACCCAAACCATAACCCAAACCATAACCCAAACCATAACCCAAACCATAACCCAAACCATAACCCAAACCATAACCCAAACCATAACCCAAACCATAACCCAAACCATAACCCAAACCATAACCCAAACCATAACCCAAACCATAACCCAAACCATAACCCAAACCATAACCCAAACCATAACCCAAACCATAACCCAAACCATAACCCAAACCATAACCCCAACCCCTAACAATAACCCTAACCTAAACCATAACCATAACCCTAACCCAAACCATAACCCCAACCATAACCATATTCCCAACCATAAACATAACACGAACCAAAACCATATTCCCAACCATAGCCATAACCCCAACCATAACCCCAACCCAAACCATAACCCTAACCATAACCCCAACCATAACTCCAATCATAACCCAAACCATAACCCCAACCATAACCCCAACCATAACCCAAACCATAACCCCAACCCCTAACAATAACCCTAACCCAAACCATAACCCCTAACCCCTAACAATAACCCTAACCCAAACCATAACCCAAACCATAACCCCTAACAATAACCCTAACCCAAACCATAACCCCAACCACAAACAATAACCCTAACCCAACCCATAACCATAACCATAACCATAACACAAAACATAACCCCTAGCAATAACGCTAACCCAAACCATAACCCAAACCATAACCCAAACCATAACCCAAACCATAACCCAAACCATAACCCAAACCATAACCCAAACCATAACCCAAACCATAACCCAAACCATAACCCAAACCATAACCCAAACCATAACCCAAACCATAACCCAAACCATAACCCAAACCATAACCCAAACCATAACCCAAACCATAACCCAAACCATAACCCAAACCATAACCCAAACCATAACCCAAACCATAACCCAAACCATAACCCAAACCATAACCCAAACCATAACCCAAACCATAACCCAAACCATAACCCAAACCATAACCCAAACCATAACCCAAACCATAACCCAAACCATAACCCAAACCATAACCCAAACCATAACCCAAACCATAACCCAAACCATAACCCAAACCATAACCCAAACCATAACCCAAACCATAACCCAAACCATAACCCAAACCATAACCCAAACCATAACCCAAACCATAACCCAAACCATAACCCAAACCATAACCCAAACCATAACCCAAACCATAACCCAAACCATAACCCAAACCATAACCCAAACCATAACCCAAACCATAACCCAAACCATAACCCAAACCATAACCCCAACCCCTAACAATAACCCTAACCTAAACCATAACCATAACCCTAACCCAAACCATAACCCCAACCATAACCTTAATCATAACCGTAAACCAAACCATAACCCCTAAACCCTAACAAAAACCCTAACACAAACTATTACCCCAACGCCTAACAATAACCCTAACCCAAACCATAACCCCAACGCCTAACAATAACCTTAACCCAAACCATAACCCCAACCCCTAACAATAAACCTAACCTAAACCATAACCCTAACCCCAACCATAACCATAAACCAAACCATCACCATAACCCAAACCATCACAATAACCCCTAACAATAACCCTAACCCAAACCATAACCCCAACCCATAACAATAACTCTAACCCAAACCATAACCATAACCCTAACAGTAACCATAACCCAAACCATAACCCCTAACAATAACCCTAACCCAAACCATAACCCCAACCACAAACAATAACCCTAACCGAACCGATAACCATAACCCAAAACATAACCCCTAGCAATAACCCTAACCCAAACCATAACCCCAACCCCTAACAATAACCCTAACCCAAACCATAACCCAAACCATAACCCCAACCCCTAACAATAACCCTAACCCAAACCATAACCCAAACCATAACCCCTAACAATAACCCTAACCCAAACCATAACCCCAACCACAAACAATAACCCTAACCCAACCCATAACCATAACCATAACACAAAACATAACCCCTAGCAATAACCCGAACCAAAACCATAACCCCAACCCCTAACAATAACGCTAACCCAAACCATAACCCAAACCATAACCCAAACCATAACCCAAACCATAACCCAAACCATAACCCAAACCATAACCCAAACCATAACCCAAACCATAACCCAAACCATAACCCAAACCATAACCCAAACCATAACCCAAACCATAACCCAAACCATAACCCAAACCATAACCCAAACCATAACCCAAACCATAACCCAAACCATAACCCAAACCATAACCCAAACCATAACCCAAACCATAACCCAAACCATAACCCAAACCATAACCCAAACCATAACCCAAACCATAACCCAAACCATAACCCAAACCATAACCCAAACCATAACCCAAACCATAACCCAAACCATAACCCAAACCATAACCCAAACCATAACCCCGACCCCTAACAATAACCCTAACCTAAACCATAACCATAACCCTAACCCAAACCATAACCCCAACCATAACCTTAATCATAACCGTAAACCAAACCATAACCCCTAAACCCTAACAATAACCCTAACACAAACTATTACCCCAACGCCTAACAATAACCCTAACCCAAACCATAACCCCAACGCCTAACAATAACCTTA
This sequence comes from Stigmatopora nigra, assembly GCF_051989575.1. Taxonomy (NCBI): domain Eukaryota; kingdom Metazoa; phylum Chordata; class Actinopteri; order Syngnathiformes; family Syngnathidae; genus Stigmatopora; species Stigmatopora nigra. The sequence goes on from NW_027551603.1 coordinate 4,266,512, forward strand.
ACCCAAACCATAACCCCAACCCCTAACAATAAACCTAACCTAAACCATAACCCTAACCCCAACCATAACCATAAACCAAACCATCACCATAACCCAAACCATCACAATAACCCCTAACAATAACCCTAACCCAAACCATAACCCCAACCCCTAACAATAACTCTAACCCAAACCATAACCATAACCCTAACAGTAACCATAACCCAAACCATAACCCCTAACAATAACCCTAACCCAAACCATAACCCCAACCACAAACAATAACCCTAACCGAACCCATAACCATAACCCAAAACATAACCCCTAGCAATAACCCTAACCCAAACCATAACCCCAACCCCTAACAATAACCCTAACCCAAACCATAACCCAAACCATAACCCCAACCCCTAACAATAACCCTAACCCAAACCATAACCCAAACCATAACCCCTAACAATAACCCTAACCCAAACCATAACCCCAACCACAAACAATAACCCTAACCCAACCCATAACCATAACCATAACACAAAACATAACCCCTAGCAATAACCCTAACCAAAACCATAACCCCAACCCCTAACAATAACGCTAACCCAAACCATAACCCAAACCATAACCCAAACCATAACCCAAACCATAACCCAAACCATAACCCAAACCATAACCCAAACCATAACCCAAACCATAACCCAAACCATAACCCAAACCATAACCCAAACCATAACCCAAACCATAACCCAAACCATAACGCAAACCATAACCCAAACCATAACCCAAACCATAACCCAAACCATAACCCCAACCCCTAACAATAACCCTAACCTAAACCATAACCATAACCCTAACCCAAACCATAACCCCAACCATAACCTTAATCATAACCGTAAACCAAACCATAACCCCTAAACCCTAACAATAACCCTAACACAAACTATTACCCCAACGCCTAACAATAACCCTAACCCAAACCATAACCCCAACGCCTAACAATAACCTTAACCCAAACCATAACCCCAACCCCTAACAATAAACCTAACCTAAACCATAACCCTAACCCCAACCATAACCATAAACCAAACCATCACCATAACACAAACCATCACAATAACCCCTAACAATAACCCTAACCCAAACCATAACCCCAACCCCTAACAATAACTCTAACCCAAACCATAACCATAACCCTAACAGTAACCATAACCCAAACCATAACCCCTAACAATAACCCTAACCCAAACCATAACCCCAACCACAAACAATAACCCTAACCGAACCCATAACCATAACTTAAAACATAACCCCTAGCAATAACCCTAACCCAAACCATAACCCCAACCCCTAACAATAACCCTAACCCAAACCATAACCCAAACCATAACCCAAACCATAACCCAAACCATAACCCCAACCCCTAACAATAACCCTAACCCAAACCATAACCCAAACCATAACCCCTAACAATAACCCTAACCCAAACCATAACCCCAACCACAAACAATAACCCTAACCCAACCCATAACCATAACCATAACCCAAAACATAACCCCTAGCAATAACCCTAACCCAAACCATAACCCCAACCCCTAACAATAACGCTAACCCAAACCATAACCCAAACCATAACCCAAACCATAACCCAAACCATAACCCAAACCATAACCCAAACCATAACCCAAACCATAACCCAAACCATAACCCAAACCATAACCCAAACCATAACCCAAACCATAACCCAAACCATAACCCAAACCATAACCCAAACCATAACCCAAACCATAACCCAAACCATAACCCAAACCATAACCCAAACCATAACCCAAACCATAACCCAAACCATAACACAAACCATAACCCCAACCCCTAACAATAACCCTAACCTAAACCATAACCATAACCCTAACCCAAACCATAACCCCAACCATAACCAGATTCCCAACCATAAACATAACACGAACCAAAACCATATTCCCAACCATAGCCATAACCCCAACCATAACCCCAACCCAAACCATAACCCTAACCATAACCCCAACCATAACTCCAATCATAACCCAAACCATAACCCCAACCATAACCCCAACCATAACCCAAACCATAACCCCAACCCCTAACAATAACCCTAACCCAAACCATAACCCCTAACCCCTAACAATAACCCTAACCCAAACCATAACCCAAACCATAACCCAAACCATAACCCCTAACAATAACCCTAACCCAAACCATAACCCCAACCACAAACAATAACCCTAACCCAACCCATAACCATAACCATAACACAAAACATAACCCCTAGCAATAACCCTAACCAAAACCATAACCCCAACCCCTAACAATAACGCTAACCCAAACCATAACCCAAACCATAACCCAAACCATAACCCAAACCATAACCCAAACCATAACCCAAACCATAACCCAAACCATAACCCAAACCATAACCCAAACCATAACCCAAACCATAACCCAAACCATAACCCAAACCATAACCCAAACCATAACCCAAACCATAACCCAAACCATAACCCAAACCATAACCCAAACCATAACCCAAACCATAACCCAAACCATAACCCAAACCATAACCCAAACCATAACCCAAACCATAACCCAAACCATAACCCAAACCATAACCCAAACCATAACCCAAACCATAACCCAAACCATAACCCAAACCATAACCCAAACCATAACCCAAACCATAACCCAAACCATAACCCAAACCATAACCCAAACCATAACCCCAACCCCTAACAATAACCCTAACCTAAACCATAACCATAACCCTAACCCAAACCATAACCCCAACCATAACCTTAATCATAACCGTAAACCAAACCATAACCCCTAAACCCTAACAATAACCCTAACACAAACTATTACCCCAACGCCTAACAATAACCCTAACCCAAACCATAACCCCAACGCCTAACAATAACCTTAACCCAAACCATAACCCCAACCCCTAACAATAAACCTAACCTAAACCATAACCCTAACCCCAACCATAACCATAAACCAAACCATCACCATAACACAAACCATCACAATAACCCCTAACAATAACCCTAACCCAAACCATAACCCCAACCCCTAACAATAACTCTAACCCAAACCATAACCATAACCCTAACAGTAACCATAACCCAAACCATAACCCCTAACAATAACCCTAACCCAAACCATAACCCCAACCACAAACAATAACCCTAACCGAACCCATAACCATAACTTAAAACATAACCCCTAGCAATAACCCTAACCCAAACCATAACCCCAACCCCTAACAATAACCCTAACCCAAACCATAACCCAAACCATAACCCAAACCATAACCCAAACCATAACCCCAACCCCTAACAATAACCCTAACCCAAACCATAACCCAAACCATAACCCCTAACAATAACCCTAACCCAAACCATAACCCCAACCACAAACAATAACCCTAACCCAACCCATAACCATAACCATAACCCAAAACATAACCCCTAGCAATAACCCTAACCCAAACCATAACCCCAACCCCTAACAATAACGCTAACCCAAACCATAACCCAAACCATAACCCAAACCATAACCCAAACCATAACCCAAACCATAACCCAAACCATAACCCAAACCATAACCCAAACCATAACCCAAACCATAACCCAAACCATAACCCAAACCATAACCCAAACCATAACCCAAACCATAACCCAAACCATAACCCAAACCATAACCCAAACCATAACCCAAACCATAACCCAAACCATAACCCAAACCATAACACAAACCATAACCCCAACCCCTAACAATAACCCTAACCTAAACCATAACCATAACCCTAACCCAAACCATAACCCCAACCATAACCAGATTCCCAACCATAAACATAACACGAACCAAAACCATATTCCCAACCATAGCCATAACCCCAACCATAACCCCAACCCAAACCATAACCCTAACCATAACCCCAACCATAACTCCAATCATAACCCAAACCATAACCCCAACCATAACCCCAACCATAACCCAAACCATAACCCCAACCCCTAACAATAACCCTAACCCAAACCATAACCCCTAACCCCTAACAATAACCCTAACCCAAACCATAACCCAAACCATAACCCCTAACAATAACCCTAACCCAAACCATAACCCCAACCACAAACAATAACCCTAACCCAACCCATAACCATAACCATAACCATAACACAAAACATAACCCCTAGCAATAACGCTAACCCAAACCATAACCCAAACCATAACCCAAACCATAACCCAAACCATAACCCAAACCATAACCCAAACCATAACCCAAACCATAACCCAAACCATAACCCAAACCATAACCCAAACCATAACCCAAACCATAACCCAAACCATAACCCAAACCATAACCCAAACCATAACCCAAACCATAACCCAAACCATAACCCAAACCATAACCCAAACCATAACCCAAACCATAACCCAAACCATAACCCAAACCATAACCCAAACCATAACCCAAACCATAACCCAAACCATAACCCAAACCATAACCCAAACCATAACCCAAACCATAACCCAAACCATAACCCCGACCCCTAACAATAACCCTAACCTAAACCATAACCATAACCCTAACCCAAACCATAACCCCAACCATAACCTTAATCATAACCGTAAACCAAACCATAACCCCTAAACCCTAACAATAACCCTAACACAAACTATTACCCCAACGCCTAACAATAACCCTAACCCAAACCATAACCCCAACGCCTAACAATAACCTTAACCCAAACCATAACCCCAACCCCTAACAATAAACCTAACCTAAACCATAACCCTAACCCCAACCATAACCATAAACCAAACCATCACCATAACCCAAACCATCACAATAACCCCTAACAATAACCCTAACCCAAACCATAACCCCAACCCCTAACAATAACTCTAACCCAAACCATAACCATAACCCTAACAGTAACCATAACCCAAACCATAACCCCTAACAATAACCCTAACCCAAACCATAACCCCAACCACAAACAATAACCCTAACCGAACCCATAACCATAACCCAAAACATAACCCCTAGCAATAACCCTAACCCAAACCATAACCCCAACCCCTAACAATAACCCTAACCCAAACCATAACCCAAACCATAACCCCAACCCCTAACAATAACCCTAACCCAAACCATAACCCAAACCATAACCCCTAACAATAACCCTAACCCAAACCATAACCCCAACCACAAACAATAACCCTAACCCAACCCATAACCATAACCATAACACAAAACATAACCCCTAGCAATAACCCTAACCAAAACCATAACCCCAACCCCTAACAATAACGCTAACCCAAACCATAACCCAAACCATAACCCAAACCATAACCCAAACCATAACCCAAACCATAACCCAAACCATAACCCAAACCATAACCCAAACCATAACCCAAACCATAACCCAAACCATAACCCAAACCATAACCCAAACCATAACCCAAACCATAACGCAAACCATAACCCAAACCATAACCCAAACCATAACCCAAACCATAACCCCAACCCCTAACAATAACCCTAACCTAAACCATAACCATAACCCTAACCCAAACCATAACCCCAACCATAACCTTAATCATAACCGTAAACCAAACCATAACCCCTAAACCCTAACAATAACCCTAACACAAACTATTACCCCAACGCCTAACAATAACCCTAACCCAAACCATAACCCCAACGCCTAACAATAACCTTAACCCAAACCATAACCCCAACCCCTAACAATAAACCTAACCTAAACCATAACCCTAACCCCAACCATAACCATAAACCAAACCATCACCATAACACAAACCATCACAATAACCCCTAACAATAACCCTAACCCAAACCATAACCCCAACCCCTAACAATAACTCTAACCCAAACCATAACCATAACCCTAACAGTAACCATAACCCAAACCATAACCCCTAACAATAACCCTAACCCAAACCATAACCCCAACCACAAACAATAACCCTAACCGAACCCATAACCATAACTTAAAACATAACCCCTAGCAATAACCCTAACCCAAACCATAACCCCAACCCCTAACAATAACCCTAACCCAAACCATAACCCAAACCATAACCCAAACCATAACCCAAACCATAACCCCAACCCCTAACAATAACCCTAACCCAAACCATAACCCAAACCATAACCCCTAACAATAACCCTAACCCAAACCATAACCCCAACCACAAACAATAACCCTAACCCAACCCATAACCATAACCATAACCCAAAACATAACCCCTAGCAATAACCCTAACCCAAACCATAACCCCAACCCCTAACAATAACGCTAACCCAAACCATAACCCAAACCATAACCCAAACCATAACCCAAACCATAACCCAAACCATAACCCAAACCATAACCCAAACCATAACCCAAACCATAACCCAAACCATAACCCAAACCATAACCCAAACCATAACCCAAACCATAACCCAAACCATAACCCAAACCATAACCCAAACCATAACCCAAACCATAACCCAAACCATAACCCAAACCATAACCCAAACCATAACCCAAACCATAACCCAAACCATAACACAAACCATAACCCCAACCCCTAACAATAACCCTAACCTAAACCATAACCATAACCCTAACCCAAACCATAACCCCAACCATAACCAGATTCCCAATCATAAACATAACACGAACCAAAACCATATTCCCAACCATAGCCATAACCCCAACCATAACCCCAACCCAAACCATAACCCTAACCATAACCCAACCATAACTCCAATCATAACCCAAACCATAACCCCAACCATAACCCCAACCATAACCCAAACCATAACCCCAACCCCTAACAATAACCCTAACCCAAACCATAACCCCTAACCCCTAACAATAACCCTAACCCAAACCATAACCCAAACCATAACCCAAACCATAACCCCTAACAATAACCCTAACCCAAACCATAACCCCAACCACAAACAATAACCCTAACCCAACCCATAACCATAACCATAACACAAAACATAACCCCTAGCAATAACCCTAACCAAAACCATAACCCCAACCCCTAACAATAACGCTAACCCAAACCATAACCCAAACCATAACCCAAACCATAACCCAAACCATAACCCAAACCATAACCCAAACCATAACCCAAACCATAACCCAAACCATAACCCAAACCATAACCCAAACCATAACCCAAACCATAACCCAAACCATAACCCAAACCATAACCCAAACCATAACCCAAACCATAACCCAAACCATAACCCAAACCATAACCCAAACCATAACCCAAACCATAACCCAAACCATAACCCAAACCATAACCCAAACCATAACCCAAACCATAACCCAAACCATAACCCAAACCATAACCCAAACCATAACCCAAACCATAACCCAAACCATAACCCAAACCATAACCCAAACCATAACCCAAACCATAACCCAAACCATAACCCAAACCATAACCCAAACCATAACCCCAACCCCTAACAATAACCCTAACCTAAACCATAACCATAACCCTAACCCAAACCATAACCCCAACCATAACCTTAATCATAACCGTAAACCAAACCATAACCCCTAAACCCTAACAATAACCCTAACACAAACTATTACCCCAACGCCTAACAATAACCCTAACCCAAACCATAACCCCAACGCCTAACAATAACCTTAACCCAAACCATAACCCCAACCCCTAACAATAAACCTAACCTAAACCATAACCCTAACCCCAACCATAACCATAAACCAAACCATCACCATAACACAAACCATCACAATAACCCCTAACAATAACCCTAACCCAAACCATAACCCCAACCCCTAACAATAACTCTAACCCAAACCATAACCATAACCCTAACAGTAACCATAACCCAAACCATAACCCCTAACAATAACCCTAACCCAAACCATAACCCCAACCACAAACAATAACCCTAACCGAACCCATAACCATAACTTAAAACATAACCCCTAGCAATAACCCTAACCCAAACCATAACCCCAACCCCTAACAATAACCCTAACCCAAACCATAACCCAAACCATAACCCAAACCATAACCCCAACCCCTAACAATAACCCTAACCCAAACCATAACCCAAACCATAACCCCTAACAATAACCCTAACCCAAACCATAACCCCAACCACAAACAATAACCCTAACCCAACCCATAACCATAACCATAACCCAAAACATAACCCCTAGCAATAACCCTAACCCAAACCATAACCCCAACCCCTAACAATAACTCTAACCCAAACCATAACCCAAACCATAACCCAAACCATAACCCAAACCATAACCCAAACCATAACCCAAACCATAACCCAAACCATAACCCAAACCATAACCCAAACCATAACCCAAACCATAACCCAAACCATAACCCAAACCATAACCCAAACCATAACCCAAACCATAACCCAAACCATAACCCAAACCATAACCCAAACCATAACCCAAACCATAACCCAAACCATAACCCAAACCATAACCCAAACCATAACCCCAACCCCTAACAATAACCCTAACCTAAACCATAACCATAACCCTAACCCAAACCATAACCCCAACCATAACCAGATTCCCAACCATAAACATAACACGAACCAAAACCATATTCCCAACCATAGCCATAACCCCAACCATAACCCCAACCCTAACCATAACCCTAACCATAACCCCAACCATAACTCCAATCATAACCCAAACCATAACCCCAACCATAACCCCAACCATAACCCAAACCATAACCCCAACCCCTAACAATAACCCTAACCCAAACCATAACCCCTAACCCCTAACAATATCCCTAACCCAAACCATAACCCCTAATAATAACCCTAACCCAAACCATAAACCCCAACCACTAACAATAACCCAAACCTAAACCACAACCCCAACCATTACCATAACCCAAACCATAACCCCTAACCCCTAACAATAACCCTAACCCAAACCATAACCCCAACCCCTAACAATAACCCTAACCCAAAACCTAACCCAAACCATAACCATAACCCCAACCATAACCATAACCCAAACCATAACCCCTAACAATAACCCTAACCCAAACCATAACCCCAACCCCTAACAATAACCCTAACCTAAACCATAACCCCAACCATAACCATAACCCAAAACATAACCCCTAACTCCTAACAATAACCCCAAACCAAACCATAACCCCAACCCCTAACAATAACCCTAACCCAAACCATAACCCCAACCATAACCTTAACCATAAGCGTAAACCAAACCATAACCCCCAAACCCTAACAATAACCCTAACACAAACTATTACCCCAACCCCTAACAATAACCCTAACCCAAACCATAATCCCATCCATAACAGTAACCCTAACAATAACCATAACCCAAACCATAACCCCTAACCCCTAAAAATAACGCTAACCCAAACCATAACCCCAACCATAACCTTAACCATAACCGTAAACCAAATCAGAACCCCTAAACCCTAACAATAACCCTAACACAAACTATTACCCCAACCCCTAACAATAACCCTAACACAAACTATTACCCCAACCCCTAACAATAACCCTAACCCAAACCATTATCCCATCCATAACCATAACCCCTAACCCCTAAAAATAACGCTAACCCAAACCATAACCCCAACCATAACCTTAACCATAACCGTAAACCAAACCATAACCCCTAAACCCTAACAATAACCCTAACACAAACTATTACCCCAACGCCTAACAATAACCCTAACCCAAACCATAACCCCAACGCCAAACAATAACCTTAACCCAAAACATAACCCCAACCCCTAACAATAAACCTAACCTAAACCATAACCCTAACCATAACCCCAACCATAACAATAAACCAAACCATCACCATAACCCAAACCATCACAATAACCCCTAACAATAACCCTAACCCTAACCCAAACCATAACCCCAACCCCTAACAATAACTCTAACCCAAACCATAACCATAACCCTAACAGTAACCATAACCCAAACCATAACCCCTAACAATAACCCTAACCCAAACCATAACCCCAACCACAAACAATAACCCTAACCCAACCCATAACCATAACCCAAAACATAACCCCTAGCAATGACCCTAACCCAAACCATAACCCCAACCCCTAACAATAACCCTAACCCAAACCATAACCCCAACCCCTAACAATAACCCTAACCCGAACCATAACCCCTAACCCCTAACAATATCCCTAACCCAAACCATAACCGCTAATAATAACCCTAACCCAAACCATAACCCCAACCCCTAACAATAACCCTAACCTAAACCATAACCCCAACCATTACCATAACCCAAACCATAACCCCTAACCCCTAACAATAACCCTAACCCAAACCATAAATCCAACCCCTAACAATAACCCTAACCCAAAACCTAACCCAAAACCTCACCCAAAACCTCACCCAAATCCTAACCCAAAACCTAACCCAAAACCTTACCCAAAACTTAACCCAAACCATAACCATAACCCCAACCATAACCATAACCCAAACCATAACCCCTAACAATAACCCTAACCCAAACCATAACCCCAACCCCTAACAATAACCCTAACCTAAACCATAACCCCAACCATAACCATAACCCAAAACATAACCCCTAACTCCCAACATTAACCCTAAACCAAACCATAACTCCAACCCCTTACAATAACCCTAACCCAAACCATAACCCCAACCCCTAACAATAACCCTAACCTAAACCATAACCCCAACCATAACCATAACCCAAACCATAACCATAACCCAAAACATAACCCCTAACTCCCAACATTAACCCTAAACCAAACCATAACTCAAACCCCTAACAATAACCCTAACCCAAACCATAACCCCAACCATAACCAAAACCCAAACCATAACCCCTAACTTCTAACAATAACCCTAACCCAAACCCCTAACAAGAACCCTAACCCAAACCATAACCCCTAATCCCTTAAGATAACCCTAACCCAAACCATAACCCCAACCCCTAACAATAACCCTAACCTAAACCATAACCCCAACCATAACCCAAACCATAACCCCTAACTTCTAACAATAACCCTAACCCAAACCCCTAACAAGAACCCTAACCCAAACCATAATCCCATCCATAGCCATAACCCCAACCATAACCATAACCCAAACCATAACCCCCAACCCCTAACAATAACCCTAACCCAAACCATAACCCGAACCCAAACCATAACCCAAACCATAACCCCCAACCCCTAACAATAACCCTAACCCAAACCATAACCCGAACCCAAACCATAACCCTAACCCTAACCCTAACCCAAACCATAACCAAAACCATAACCCAAACCATAACCCAAACCATAACCCAAACCATAACCCAAACCATAACCCAAACCATAACCCAAACCATAACCCTAACCCAAACCATAACCCCAACCATAACCAGATTCCCAACCATAACCATAACCCCAACCAAAACCATATTCCCAACCATAGCCATAACCCCAACCATTACCCCAACAATAACCCCAACCATAACCATAACCCTAACCATAACCCCAACCATAGCCCCAACCATAACCCCAACCCTTACCCAAACCATAACCCCTAACCCCTAACAATATCCCTAACCCAAACCATAACCCCTAACAATAACCCTAACCCAAACCATAACCCCAACCATAACCATAACCCAAACCATAACCATAACCAAAACCATAACCATAACCCAAACCATAACACCCAACCCCCAACAATAACCCTAACCCAAACCATAATCCCATCCATAACCATAACCCCAACAATAACCATAACCCAAACCATAACCCCTAACACCTAAAAATAACGCTAACCCAAACCATAACCCCAACCATAACCTTAACCATAACCGTAAACCAAACCATAACCCCTAAACCCTAACAATAATCCTAACACAAACTATTACCCCAACGCCTAACAATAACCCTAACCCAAACCATAACCCCAACGCCAAACAATAACCTTAACCCAAACCATAACCCCAACCCCTAACAATAAACCTAACCTAAACCATAACCCTAACCCCAACCATAACCATAAACCAAAACATCACCATAACCCAAACCATCACCATAACCCCTAACAATAACCCTAACCCAAACCATAACCCCAACCCCTAACAATAACTCTAACCCAAACCATAACCATAACCCTAACAGTAACCATAACCCAAACCATAACCCCTAACAATAACCCTAACCCAAACCATAACCCCAACCACAAACAATAACCCTAACCCAAACCATAATCCCATCCATAACCATAACCCCAACAATAACCATAACCCAAACCATAACCCCTAACACCTAAAAATAACGCTAACCCAAACCATAACCCCAACCATAACCTTAACCATAACCGTAAACCAAACCATAACCCCTAAACCCTAACAATAATCCTAACACAAACTATTACCCCAACGCCTAACAATAACCCTAACCCAAACCATAACCCCAACGCCAAACAATAACCTTAACCCAAACCATAACCCCAACCCCTAACAATAAACCTAACCTAAACCATAACCCTAACCCCAACCATAACCATAAACCAAAACATCACCATAACCCAAACCATCACCATAACCCCTAACAATAACCCTAACCCAAACCATAACCCCAACCCCTAACAATAACTCTAACCCAAACCATAACCATAACCCTAACAGTAACCATAACCCAAACCATAACCCCTAACAATAACCCTAACCCAAACCATAACCCCAACCACAAACAATAACCCTAACCGAACCCATAACCATAACCCAAAACATAACCCCTAGCAATACCCCTAACCCAAACCATAACCCCAACCCCTAACAATAACCCTAACCCAAACCATAACCCCAACCCCTAACAATAACCCTAACCCAAACCATAACCATAACCCAAACCATAACCCCTAACAATAACCCTAACCCAAACCATAACCCCAACCACAAACAATAACCCTAACCCAACCCATAACCATAACCATAACCCAAAACATAACCCCTAGCAATAACCCTAACCAAAACCATAACCCCAACCCCTAACAATAACGCTAACCCAAACCATAACCCAAACAATAACCCAAACCATAACCCAAACCATGACCCAAACCATAAGCCCAACCCCTAACAATAACCCTAACCTAAACCATAACCATAATCCTAACCCAAACCATAACCCCAACCATAACCAGATTTCCAACCATAAACATAACCCGAACCAAAACCATATTCCCAACCATAGCCATAACCCCAACCATAACCCCAACCCTAACCATAACCCTGACCATAACCCCAACCATAACTCCAATCATAACCCAAACCATAACCCTAACCATAACCCCAACCCCTAACAATAACCCTCACCCAAACCATAACCCCTAACCCCTAAAAATATCCTTAACCCAAACCATAACCCCTAATAATAACCCTTACCCAAACCATAAACCCCAACCCCTAACAATAACACTAACCTAAACCATAACCCCAACCATTACCATCACCCAAACCATAACCCCTAACCCCTAACAATAACCCTAACCCTAACCATAACCCCAACCCCTAACAATAACCCTAACCCAAAACCTAACCCAAAACCTAACCCAAAACCTAACCCAAAACCTAACCCAAAACCTAACCCAAACCATAACCCCTAGCAATAACCCTAACCCAAACCATAACCCCAACCCCTAACAATAACCCTAACCCAAACCATAACCCCTAGCAATAACCCTAACCCAAACCATAACCCCAACCCCTAACAATAACCCTAACCCAAACCATAACCCCAACCCCTAACAATAACCCTAACCTAAACCATAACCCCAACCATAACCCAAACCATAACCATAACCCAAAACATAACCCCTAACTCCTAACAATAACCCTAAACCAAACCATAACCCCAACCCCTAACAATAACCCTAACCCAAACCATAACCCCAACCATAAACAAAACCCAAACCATAACCCCAACCATAACCTTAACCATAACCGTAAACCAAACCATAACCCCTAAACCCTAACAAAAACCCTAACACAAACTATTACCCCAACCCCTAACAATAACCATAACCCAAACCATAACCCCTAACCCCTAAAAATAACGCTAACCCATACCATAACCCCAACCATACCCTTAACCATAACCGTAAACCAAACCATAACCCCTAAACCCTAACAATAACCCTAACACAAACTATTACCCCAACGCCTAACAATAACCCTAACCCAAACCATAACCCCAACGCCTAACAATAACCTTAACCCAAACCATAACCCCAACCCCTAACAATAAACCTAACCTAAACCATAACCCTAACCCCAACCATAACCATAAACCAAACCATCACCATAACCCAAACCATCACCATAACCCCTAGCAATAACCCTAACCCAAACCATAACCCCAACCCCTAACAATAACTCTAACCCAAACCATAACCATAACCCTAACAGTAACCATAACCCAAACCATAACCCCTAACAATAACCCTAACCCAAACCATAACCCCAACCCCTAACAATAACTCTAACCCAAACCATAACCATAACCCTAACAGTAACCATAACCCAAACCATAACCCCTAACAATAACCCTAACCCAAACCATAACCCCAACCACAAACAATAACCCTAACCGAACCCATAACCATAACCCAAAACATAACCCCTAGCAATAACCCTAACCCAAACCATAACCCCAACCCCTAACAATAACCCTAACCCAAACCATAACCCAAACCATAACCCCAACCCCTAACAATAACCCTAACCCCTAACAATAACCCTAACCCAAACCATAACCATAACCCAAACCATAACCATAACCCAAACCATAACCCCTAACAATAACCCTAACCCAAACCATAACCCCAACCACAAACAATAACCCTAACCCAACCCATAACCATAACGCTAACCCAAACCATAACCCAAACCATAACCCAAACCATAACCCAAACCATAACCCAAACCATAACCCAAACCATAACCCAAACCATAACCCAAACCATAACCCAAACCATAACCCAAACCATAACCCAAACCATAACCCAAACCATAACCCAAACCATAACCCAAACCATAACCCAAACCATAACCCAAACCATAACCCAAACCATAACCCAAACCATAACCCAAACCATAACCCAAACCATAACCCAAACCATAACCCAAACCATAACCCAAACCATAACCCAAACCATAACCCAAACCATAACCCAAACCATAACCCAAACCATAACCCAAACCATAACCCAAACCATAACCCAAACCATAACCCAAACCATAACCCAAACCATAACCCAAACCATAACCCAAACCATAACCCAAACCATAACCCAAACCATAACCCAAACCATAACCCAAACCATAACCCAAACCATAACCCAAACCATAACCCAAACCATAACCCAAACCATAACCCAAACCATAACCCAAACCATAACCCAAACCATAACCCAAACCATAACCCAAACCATAACCCAAACCATAACCCAAACCATAACCCAAACCATAACCCAAACCATAACCCAAACCATAACCCAAACCATAACCCAAACCATAACCCAAACCATAACCCAAACCATAACCCAAACCATAACCCAAACCATAACCCAAACCATAACCCAAACCATAACCCAAACCATAACCCAAACCATAACCCAAACCATAACCCAAACCATAACCCAAACCATAACCCAAACCATAACCCAAACCATAACCCAAACCATAACCCAAACCATAACCCAAACCATAACCCAAACCATAACCCAAACCATAACCCAAACCATAACCCAAACCATAACCCAAACCATAACCCAAACCATAACCCAAACCATAACCCAAACCATAACCCAAACCATAACCCAAACCATAACCCAAACCATAACCCAAACCATAACCCAAACCATAACCCAAACCATAACCCAAACCATAACCCAAACCATAACCCAAACCATAACCCCAACCCCTAACAATAACCCTAACCTAAACCATAACCATAACCCTAACAGTAACCATAACCCTAACCTAAACCATAACCCCAACCATTACCATAACCCAAACCATAACCCCTAACCCCTAACAATAACCCTAACCCAAACCATAAATCCAACCCCTAACAATAACCCTAACCCAAAACCTAACCCAAAACCTCACCCAAAACCTCACCCAAATCCTAACCCAAAACCTAACCCAAAACCTTACCCAAAACTTAACCCAAACCATAACCATAACCCCAACCATAACCATAACCCAAACCATAACCCCTAACAATAACCCTAACCCAAACCATAACCCCAACCCCTAACAATAACCCTAACCTAAACCATAACCCCAACCATAACCATAACCCAAAACATAACCCCTAACTCCCAACATTAACCCTAAACCAAACCATAACTCCAACCCCTTACAATAACCCTAACCCAAACCATAACCCCAACCCCTAACAATAACCCTAACCTAAACCATAACCCCAACCATAACCATAACCCAAACCATAACCATAACCCAAAACATAACCCCTAACTCCCAACATTAACCCTAAACCAAACCATAACTCAAACCCCTAACAATAACCCTAACCCAAACCATAACCCCAACCATAACCAAAACCCAAACCATAACCCCTAACTTCTAACAATAACCCTAACCCAAACCCCTAACAAGAACCCTAACCCAAACCATAACCCCTAATCCCTTAAGATAACCCTAACCCAAACCATAACCCCAACCCCTAACAATAACCCTAACCTAAACCATAACCCCAACCATAACCCAAACCATAACCCCTAACTTCTAACAATAACCCTAACCCAAACCCCTAACAAGAACCCTAACCCAAACCATAATCCCATCCATAGCCATAACCCCAACCATAACCATAACCCAAACCATAACCCCCAACCCCTAACAATAACCCTAACCCAAACCATAACCCGAACCCAAACCATAACCCAAACCATAACCCCCAACCCCTAACAATAACCCTAACCCAAACCATAACCCGAACCCAAACCATAACCCTAACCCTAACCCTAACCCAAACCATAACCAAAACCATAACCCAAACCATAACCCAAACCATAACCCAAACCATAACCCAAACCATAACCCAAACCATAACCCAAACCATAACCCAAACCATAACCCTAACCCAAACCATAACCCCAACCATAACCAGATTCCCAACCATAACCATAACCCCAACCAAAACCATATTCCCAACCATAGCCATAACCCCAACCATTACCCCAACAATAACCCCAACCATAACCATAACCCTAACCATAACCCCAACCATAGCCCCAACCATAACCCCAACCCTTACCCAAACCATAACCCCTAACCCCTAACAATATCCCTAACCCAAACCATAACCCCTAACAATAACCCTAACCCAAACCATAACCCCAACCATAACCATAACCCAAACCATAACCATAACCAAAACCATAACCATAACCCAAACCATAACACCCAACCCCCAACAATAACCCTAACCCAAACCATAATCCCATCCATAACCATAACCCCAACAATAACCATAACCCAAACCATAACCCCTAACACCTAAAAATAACGCTAACCCAAACCATAACCCCAACCATAACCTTAACCATAACCGTAAACCAAACCATAACCCCTAAACCCTAACAATAATCCTAACACAAACTATTACCCCAACGCCTAACAATAACCCTAACCCAAACCATAACCCCAACGCCAAACAATAACCTTAACCCAAACCATAACCCCAACCCCTAACAATAAACCTAACCTAAACCATAACCCTAACCCCAACCATAACCATAAACCAAAACATCACCATAACCCAAACCATCACCATAACCCCTAACAATAACCCTAACCCAAACCATAACCCCAACCCCTAACAATAACTCTAACCCAAACCATAACCATAACCCTAACAGTAACCATAACCCAAACCATAACCCCTAACAATAACCCTAACCCAAACCATAACCCCAACCACAAACAATAACCCTAACCCAAACCATAATCCCATCCATAACCATAACCCCAACAATAACCATAACCCAAACCATAACCCCTAACACCTAAAAATAACGCTAACCCAAACCATAACCCCAACCATAACCTTAACCATAACCGTAAACCAAACCATAACCCCTAAACCCTAACAATAATCCTAACACAAACTATTACCCCAACGCCTAACAATAACCCTAACCCAAACCATAACCCCAACGCCAAACAATAACCTTAACCCAAACCATAACCCCAACCCCTAACAATAAACCTAACCTAAACCATAACCCTAACCCCAACCATAACCATAAACCAAAACATCACCATAACCCAAACCATCACCATAACCCCTAACAATAACCCTAACCCAAACCATAACCCCAACCCCTAACAATAACTCTAACCCAAACCATAACCATAACCCTAACAGTAACCATAACCCAAACCATAACCCCTAACAATAACCCTAACCCAAACCATAACCCCAACCACAAACAATAACCCTAACCGAACCCATAACCATAACCCAAAACATAACCCCTAGCAATACCCCTAACCCAAACCATAACCCCAACCCCTAACAATAACCCTAACCCAAACCATAACCCCAACCCCTAACAATAACCCTAACCCAAACCATAACCATAACCCAAACCATAACCCCTAACAATAACCCTAACCCAAACCATAACCCCAACCACAAACAATAACCCTAACCCAACCCATAACCATAACCATAACCCAAAACATAACCCCTAGCAATAACCCTAACCAAAACCATAACCCCAACCCCTAACAATAACGCTAACCCAAACCATAACCCAAACAATAACCCAAACCATAACCCAAACCATGACCCAAACCATAAGCCCAACCCCTAACAATAACCCTAACCTAAACCATAACCATAATCCTAACCCAAACCATAACCCCAACCATAACCAGATTTCCAACCATAAACATAACCCGAACCAAAACCATATTCCCAACCATAGCCATAACCCCAACCATAACCCCAACCCTAACCATAACCCTGACCATAACCCCAACCATAACTCCAATCATAACCCAAACCATAACCCTAACCATAACCCCAACCCCTAACAATAACCCTCACCCAAACCATAACCCCTAACCCCTAAAAATATCCTTAACCCAAACCATAACCCCTAATAATAACCCTTACCCAAACCATAAACCCCAACCCCTAACAATAACACTAACCTAAACCATAACCCCAACCATTACCATCACCCAAACCATAACCCCTAACCCCTAACAATAACCCTAACCCTAACCATAACCCCAACCCCTAACAATAACCCTAACCCAAAACCTAACCCAAAACCTAACCCAAAACCTAACCCAAAACCTAACCCAAAACCTAACCCAAACCATAACCCCTAGCAATAACCCTAACCCAAACCATAACCCCAACCCCTAACAATAACCCTAACCCAAACCATAACCCCTAGCAATAACCCTAACCCAAACCATAACCCCAACCCCTAACAATAACCCTAACCCAAACCATAACCCCAACCCCTAACAATAACCCTAACCTAAACCATAACCCCAACCATAACCCAAACCATAACCATAACCCAAAACATAACCCCTAACTCCTAACAATAACCCTAAACCAAACCATAACCCCAACCCCTAACAATAACCCTAACCCAAACCATAACCCCAACCATAAACAAAACCCAAACCATAACCCCAACCATAACCTTAACCATAACCGTAAACCAAACCATAACCCCTAAACCCTAACAAAAACCCTAACACAAACTATTACCCCAACCCCTAACAATAACCATAACCCAAACCATAACCCCTAACCCCTAAAAATAACGCTAACCCATACCATAACCCCAACCATACCCTTAACCATAACCGTAAACCAAACCATAACCCCTAAACCCTAACAATAACCCTAACACAAACTATTACCCCAACGCCTAACAATAACCCTAACCCAAACCATAACCCCAACGCCTAACAATAACCTTAACCCAAACCATAACCCCAACCCCTAACAATAAACCTAACCTAAACCATAACCCTAACCCCAACCATAACCATAAACCAAACCATCACCATAACCCAAACCATCACCATAACCCCTAGCAATAACCCTAACCCAAACCATAACCCCAACCCCTAACAATAACTCTAACCCAAACCATAACCCTAACAGTAACCATAACCCAAACCATAACCCCTAACAATAACCCTAACCCAAACCATAACCCCAACCCCTAACAATAACTCTAACCCAAACCATAACCATAACCCTAACAGTAACCATAACCCAAACCATAACCCCTAACAATAACCCTAACCCAAACCATAACCCCAACCACAAACAATAACCCTAACCGAACCCATAACCATAACCCAAAACATAACCCCTAGCAATAACCCTAACCCAAACCATAACCCCAACCCCTAACAATAACCCTAACCCAAACCATAACCCAAACCATAACCCCAACCCCTAACAATAACCCTAACCCCTAACAATAACCCTAACCCAAACCATAACCATAACCCAAACCATAACCATAACCCAAACCATAACCCCTAACAATAACCCTAACCCAAACCATAACCCCAACCACAAACAATAACCCTAACCCAACCCATAACCATAACGCTAACCCAAACCATAACCCAAACCATAACCCAAACCATAACCCAAACCATAACCCAAACCATAACCCAAACCATAACCCAAACCATAACCCAAACCATAACCCAAACCATAACCCAAACCATAACCCAAACCATAACCCAAACCATAACCCAAACCATAACCCAAACCATAACCCAAACCATAACCCAAACCATAACCCAAACCATAACCCAAACCATAACCCAAACCATAACCCAAACCATAACCCAAACCATAACCCAAACCATAACCCAAACCATAACCCAAACCATAACCCAAACCATAACCCAAACCATAACCCAAACCATAACCCAAACCATAACCCAAACCATAACCCAAACCATAACCCAAACCATAACCCAAACCATAACCCAAACCATAACCCAAACCATAACCCAAACCATAACCCAAACCATAACCCAAACCATAACCCAAACCATAACCCAAACCATAACCCAAACCATAACCCAAACCATAACCCAAACCATAACCCAAACCATAACCCAAACCATAACCCAAACCATAACCCAAACCATAACCCAAACCATAACCCAAACCATAACCCAAACCATAACCCAAACCATAACCCAAACCATAACCCAAACCATAACCCAAACCATAACCCAAACCATAACCCAAACCATAACCCAAACCATAACCCAAACCATAACCCAAACCATAACCCAAACCATAACCCAAACCATAACCCAAACCATAACCCAAACCATAACCCAAACCATAACCCAAACCATAACCCAAACCATAACCCAAACCATAACCCAAACCATAACCCAAACCATAACCCAAACCATAACCCAAACCATAACCCAAACCATAACCCAAACCATAACCCAAACCATAACCCAAACCATAACCCAAACCATAACCCAAACCATAACCCAAACCATAACCCAAACCATAACCCAAACCATAACCCAAACCATAACCCAAACCATAACCCAAACCATAACCCAAACCATAACCCAAACCATAACCCAAACCATAACCCCAACCCCTAACAATAACCCTAACCTAAACCATAACCATAACCCTAACCCAAACCATAACCCCAACCATAACCTTAATCATAACCGTAAACCAAACCATAACCCCTAAACCCTAACAAAAACCCTAACACAAACTATTACCCCAACGCCTAACAATAACCCTAACCCAAACCATAACCCCAACGCCTAACAATAACCTTAACCCAAACCATAACCCCAACCCCTAACAATAAACCTAACCTAAACCATAACCCTAACCCCAACCATAACCATAAACCAAACCATCACCATAACACAAACCATCACAATAACCCCTAACAATAACCCTAACCCAAACCATAACCCCAACCCCTAACAATAACTCTAACCCAAACCATAACCATAACCCTAACAGTAACCATAACCCAAACCATAACCCCTAACAATAACCCTAACCCAAACCATAACCCCAACCACAAACAATAACCCTAACCGAACCCATAACCATAACTTAAAACATAACCCCTAGCAATAACCCTAACCCAAACCATAACCCCAACCCCTAACAATAACCCTAACCCAAACCATAACCCAAACCATAACCCCAACCCCTAACAATAACCCTAACCCAAACCATAACCCAAACCATAACCCCTAACAATAACCCTAACCCAAACCATAACCCCAACCACAAACAATAACCCTAACCCAACCCATAACCATAACCATAACCCAAAACATAACCCCTAGCAATAACCCTAACCCAAACCATAACCCCAACCCCTAACAATAACTCTAACCCAAACCATAACCCAAACCATAACCCAAACCATAACCCAAACCATAACCCAAACCATAACCCAAACCATAACCCAAACCATAACCCAAACCATAACCCAAACCATAACCCAAACCATAACCCAAACCATAACCCAAACCATAACCCAAACCATAACCCAAACCATAACCCAAACCATAACCCAAACCATAACCCCAACCCCTAACAATAACCCTAACCTAAACCATAACCATAACCCTAACCCAAACCATAACCCCAACCATAACCAGATTCCCAACCATAAACATAACACGAACCAAAACCATATTCCCAACCATAGCCATAACCCCAACCATAACCCCAACCCTAACCATAACCCTAACCATAACCCCAACCATAACTCCAATCATAACCCAAACCATAACCCCAACCATAACCCCAACCATAACCCAAACCATAACCCCAACCCCTAACAATAACCCTAACCCAAACCATAACCCCTAACCCCTAACAATATCCCTAACCCAAACCATAACCCCTAATAATAACCCTAACCCAAACCATAAACCCCAACCACTAACAATAACCCAAACCTAAACCACAACCCCAACCATTACCATAACCCAAACCATAACCCCTAACCCCTAACAATAACCCTAACCCAAACCATAACCCCAACCCCTAACAATAACCCTAACCCAAACCATAACCATAACCCCAACCATAACCATAACCCAAACCATAACCCGTAACAATAACCCTAACCCAAACCATAACCCCAACCCCTAACAATAACCCTAACCTAAACCATAACCCCAACCATAACCATAACCCAAAACATAACCCCTAACTCCTAACAATAACCCCAAACCAAACCATAACCCCAACCCCTAACAATAACCCTAACCCAAACCATAACCCCAACCATAACCTTAACCATAAGCGTAAACCAAACCATAACCCCCAAACCCTAACAATAACCCTAACACAAACTATTACCCCAACCCCTAACAATAACCCTAACCCAAACCATAATCCCATCCATAACAGTAACCCTAACAATAACCATAACCCAAACCATAACCCCTAACCCCTAAAAATAACGCTAACCCAAACCATAACCCCAACCATAACCTTAACCATAACCGTAAACCAAATCAGAACCCCTAAACCCTAACAATAACCCTAACACAAACTATTACCCCAACCCCTAACAATAACCCTAACCCAAACCATTATCCCATCCATAACCATAACCCCTAACCCCTAAAAATAACGCTAACCCAAACCATAACCCCAACCATAACCTTAACCATAACCGTAAACCAAACCATAACCCCTAAACCCTAACAATAACCCTAACACAAACTATTACCCCAACGCCTAACAATAACCCTAACCCAAACCATAACCCCAACGCCAAACAATAACCTTAACCCAAAACATAACCCCAACCCCTAACAATAAACCTAACCTAAACCATAACCCTAACCATAACCCCAACCATAACAATAAACCAAACCATCACCATAACCCAAACCATCACAATAACCCCTAACAATAACCCTAACCCTAACCCAAACCATAACCCCAACCCCTAACAATAACTCTAACCCAGACCATAACCATAACCCTAACAGTAACCATAACCCAAACCATAACCCCTAACAATAACCCTAACCCAAACCATAACCCCAACCACAAACAATAACCCTAACCCAACCCATAACCATAACCCAAAACATAACCCCTAGCAATGACCCTAACCCAAACCATAACCCCAACCCCTAACAATAACCCTAACCCAAACCATAACCCCAACCCCTAACAATAACCCTAACCCGAACCATAACCCCTAACCCCTAACAATATCCCTAACCCAAACCATAACCCCTAATAATAACCCTAACCCAAACCATAACCCCAACCCCTAACAATAACCCTAACCTAAACCATAACCCCAACCATTACCATAACCCAAACCATAACCCCTAACCCCTAACAATAACCCTAACCCAAACCATAAATCCAACCCCTAACAATAACCCTAACCCAAAACCTAACCCAAAACCTCACCCAAAACCTCACCCAAAACCTAACCCAAAACCTAACCCAAAACCTAACCCAAAACTTAACCCAAACCATAACCATAACCCCAACCATAACCATAACCCAAACCATAACCCCTAACAATAACCCTAACCCAAACCATAACCCCAACCCCTAACAATAACCCTAACCTAAACCATAACCCCAACCATAACCATAACCCAAAACATAACCCCTAACTCCCAACATTAACCCTAAACCAAACCATAACTCCAACCCCTTACAATAACCCTAACCCAAACCATAACCCCAACCCCTAACAATAACCCTAACCTAAACCATAACCCCAACCATAACCATAACCCAAACCATAACCATAACCCAAAACATAACCCCTAACTCCCAACATTAACCCTAAACCAAACCATAACTCAAACCCCTAACAATAACCCTAACCCAAACCATAACCCCAACCATAACCAAAACCCAAACCATAACCCCTAACTTCTAACAATAACCCTAACCCAAACCCCTAACAAGAACCCTAACCCAAACCATAACCCCTAATCCCTTAAGATAACCCTAACCCAAACCATAACCCCAACCCCTAACAATAACCCTAACCTAAACCATAACCCCAACCATAACCCAAACCATAACCCCTAACTTCTAACAATAACCCTAACCCAAACCCCTAACAAGAACCCTAACCCAAACCATAATCCCATCCATAGCCATAACCCCAACCATAACCATAACCCAAACCATAACCCCCAACCCCTAACAATAACCCTAACCCAAACCATAACCCGAACCCAAACCATAACCCAAACCATAACCCCCAACCCCTAACAATAACCCTAACCCAAACCATAACCCGAACCCAAACCATAACCCTAACCCTAACCCTAACCCAAACCATAACCAAAACCATAACCCAAACCATAACCCAAACCATAACCCAAACCATAACCCAAACCATAACCCAAACCATAACCCAAACCATAACCCTAACCCAAACCATAACCCCAACCATAACCAGATTCCCAACCATAACCATAACCCCAACCAAAACCATATTCCCAACCATAGCCATAACCCCAACCATTACCCCAACAATAACCCCAACCATAACCATAACCCTAACCATAACCCCAACCATAGCCCCAACCATAACCCCAACCCTTACCCAAACCATAACCCCTAACCCCTAACAATATCCCTAACCCAAACCATAACCCCTAACAATAACCCTAACCCAAACCATAACCCCAACCATAACCATAACCCAAACCATAACCATAACCAAAACCATAACCATAACCCAAACCATAACACCCAACCCCCAACAATAACCCTAACCCAAACCATAATCCCATCCATAACCATAACCCCAACAATAACCATAACCCAAACCATAACCCCTAACACCTAAAAATAACGCTAACCCAAACCATAACCCCAACCATAACCTTAACCATAACCGTAAACCAAACCATAACCCCTAAACCCTAACAATAATCCTAACACAAACTATTACCCCAACGCCTAACAATAACCCTAACCCAAACCATAACCCCAACGCCAAACAATAACCTTAACCCAAACCATAACCCCAACCCCTAACAATAAACCTAACCTAAACCATAACCCTAACCCCAACCATAACCATAAACCAAAACATCACCATAACCCAAACCATCACCATAACCCCTAACAATAACCCTAACCCAAACCATAACCCCAACCCCTAACAATAACTCTAACCCAAACCATAACCATAACCCTAACAGTAACCATAACCCAAACCATAACCCCTAACAATAACCCTAACCCAAACCATAACCCCAACCACAAACAATAACCCTAACCGAACCCATAACCATAACCATAACCCAAAACATAACCCCTAGCAATAACCCTAACCCAAACCATAACCCCAACCCCTAACAATAACCCTAACCCAAACCATAACCCCAACCCCTAACAATAACCCTAACCCAAACCATAACCAGAACCCAAACCATAACCAGAACCCAAACCATAACCCCTAACAATAACCCTAACCCAAACCATAACCCCAACCACAAACAATAACCCTAACCCAACCCATAACCATAACCATAACCCAAAACATAACCCCTAGCAATAACCCTAACCAAAACCATAACCCCAACCCCTAACAATAACGCTAACCCAAACCATAACCCAAACAATAACCCAAACCATAACCCAAACCATGACCCAAACCATAACCCCAACCCCTAACAATAACCCTAACCTAAACCATAACCATAATCCTAACCCAAACCATAACCCCAACCATAACCAGATTTCCAACCATAAACATAACCCGAACCAAAACCATATTCCCAACCATAGCCATAACCCCAACCATAACCCCAACCCTAACCATAACCCTGACCATAACCCCAACCATAACTCCAATCATAACCCAAACCATAACCCTAACCATAACCCCAACCCCTAACAATAACCCTAACCCAAACCATAACCCCTAACCCCTAAAAATATCCTTAACCCAAACCATAACCCCTAATAATAACCCTTACCCAAACCATAAACCCCAACCCCTAACAATAACACTAACCTAAACCATAACCCCAACCCCTAACAATAACCATAACCTAAACCATAACCCCAACCATAACCCAAAACCTAACCCAAAACCTAACCCAAAACCTAACCCAAAACCTAACCCAAACCATAACCATAACCCAAACCATAACCCCTAACAATAACCCTAACCCAAACCATAACCCCAACCCCTAACAATAACCCTAACCCAAACCATAACCCCAACCCCTAACAATAACCCTAACCTAAACCATAACCCCAACCATAACCCAAACCATAACCATAACCCAAAACATAACCCCTAACTCCTAACAATAACCCTAAACCAAACCATAACCCCAACCCCTAACAATAACCCTAACCCAAACCATAACCCCAACCATAAACAAAACCCAAACCATAACCCCAACCATAACCTTAACCATAACCGTAAACCAAACCATAACCCCTAAACCCTAACAATAACCCTAACACAAACTATTACCCCAACCCCTAACAATAACCCTAACCCAAACCATAATCCCATTCATAACAGTAACCCCAACAATAACCATAACCCAAACCATAACCCCTAACCCCTACAAATAACGCTAACCCATACCATAACCCCAACCATAACCTTAACCATAACCGTAAACCAAACCATAACCCCTAAACCCTAACAATAACCCTAACACAAACTATTACCCCAACGCCTAACAATAACCCTAACCCAAACCATAACCCCAACGCCTAACAATAACCTTAACCCAAACCATAACCCCAACCCCTAACAATAAACCTAACCTAAACCATAACCCTAACCCCAACCATAACCATAAACCAAACCATCACCATAACCCAAACCATCACCATAACCCCTAGCAATAACCCTAACCCAAACCATAACCCCAACCCCTAACAATAACTCTAACCCAAACCATAACCATAACCCTAACAGTAACCATAACCCAAACCATAACCCCTAACAATAACCCTAACCCAAACCATAACCCCAACCCCTAACAATAACTCTAACCCAAACCATAACCATAACCCTAACAGTAACCATAACCCAAACCATAACCCCTAACAATAACCCTAACCCAAACCATAACCCCAACGCCTAACATTAACCTTAACCCAAACCATAACCCCAACCCCTAACAATAACTCTAACCCAAACCATAACCATAACCCTAACAGTAACCATAACCCAAACCATAACCCCTAACAATAACCCTAACCCAAACCATAACCCCAACCACAAACAATAACCCTAACCGAACCCATAACCATAACCCAAAACATAACCCCTAGCAATAACCCTAACCCAAACCATAACCCCAACCCCTAACAATAACCCTAACCCAAACCATAACCCAAACCATAACCCCAACCCCTAACAATAACCCTAACCCCTAACAATAACCCTAACCCAAACCATAACCATAACCCAAACCATAACCATAACCCAAACCATAACCCCAACCCCTAACAATAACCCTAACCTAAACCATAACCCCAACCATTACCATAACCCTAACCCAAACCATAATCCCATTCATAACAGTAACCCCAACAATAACCATAACCCAAACCATAACCCCTAACCCCTACAAATAACGCTAACCCATACCATAACCCCAACCATAACCTTAACCATAACCGTAAACCAAACCATAACCCCTAAACTCTAACAATAACCCTAACACAAACTATTACCCCAACGCCTAACAATAACCCTAACCCAAACCATAACCCCAACGCCTAACAATAACCTTAACCCAAACCATAACCCCAACCCCTAACAATAAACCTAACCTAAACCATAACCCTAACCCCAACCATAACCATAAACCAAACCATCACCATAACCCAAACCATCACCATAACCCCTAGCAATAACCCTAACCCAAACCATAACCCCAACCCCTAACAATAACTCTAACCCAAACCATAACCATAACCCTAACAGTAACCATAACCCAAACCATAACCCCTAACAATAACCCTAACCCAAACCATAACCCCAACCCCTAACAATAACTCTAACCCAAACCATAACCCCAACCCCTAACAATAACTCTAACCCAAACCATAACCATAACCCTAACAGTAACCATAACCCAAACCATAACCCCTAACAATAACCCTAACCCAAACCATAACCCCAACCACAAACAATAACCCTAACCGAACCCATAACCATAACCCAAAACATAACCCCTAGCAATAACCCTAACCCAAACCATAACCCCAACCCCTAACAATAACCCTAACCCTAACCCTAACCCCAAACCATAACCCCAACCCCTAACAATAACCCTAACCCCTAACAATAACCCTAACCCAAACCATAACCATAACCCAAACCATAACCATAACCCAAACCATAACCCCAACCCCTAACAATAACCCTAACCTAAACCATAACCCCAACCATTACCATAACCCAAACCATAACCCCTAACCCCTAACAATAACCCTAACCCAAACCATAAATCCAACCCCTAACAATAACCCTAACCCAAAACCTAACCCAAAACCTCACCCAAAACCTCACCCAAAACCTAACCCAAAACCTAACCCAAAACCTAACCCAAAACTTAACCCAAACCATAACCATAACCCCAACCATAACCCAAACCATAACCCCTAACAATAACCCTAACCCAAACCATAACCCCAACCCCTAACAATAACCCTAACCTAAACCATAACCCCAACCATAACCATAACCCAAAACATAACCCCTAACTCCCAACATTAACCCTAAACCAAACCATAAATCCAACCCCTTACAATAACCCTAACCCAAACCATAACCCCAACCCCTAACAATAACCCTAACCTAAACCATAACCCCAACCATAACCATAACCCAAACCATAACCATTACCCAAAACATAACCCCTAACTCCCAACATTAACCCTAAACCAAACCATAACTCAAACCCCTAACAATAACCCTAACCCAAACCATAACCATAACCATAACCAAAACCCAAACCATAACCCCTAACTTCTAACAATAACCCTAACCCAAACCCCTAACAAGAACCCTAACCCAAACCATAACCCCTAATCCCTTAAGATAACCCTAACCCAAACCATAACCCCAACCCCTAACAATAACCCTAACCTAAACCATAACCCCAACCATAACCCAAACCATAACCCCTAACTTCTAACAATAACCCTAACCCAAACCCCTAACAAGAACCCTAACCCAAACCATAATCCCATCCATAGCCATAACCCCAACCATAACCATAACCCAAACCATAACCCCCAACCCCTAACAATAACCCTAACCCAAACCATAACCCGAACCCAAACCATAACCCAAACCATAACCCCCAACCCCTAACAATAACCCTAACCCAAACCATAACCCGAACCCAAACCATAACCCTAACCCTAACCCAAACCATAACCAAAACCATAACCCAAACCATAACCCAAACCATAACCCAAACCATAACCCAAACCATAACCCAAACCATAACCCAAACCATAACCCTAACCCAAACCATAACCCCAACCATAACCAGATTCCCAACCATAACCATAACCCCAACCAAAACCATATTCCCAACCATAGCCATAACCCCAACCATAACCCCAACCATTACCCCAACAATAACCCCAACCATAACCATAACCCTAACCATAACCCCAACCATAGCCCCAACCATAACCCCAACCATAACCCCAACCATAACCCCAACCATAACCCCAACCATAACCCCAACCCTTACCCAAACCATAACCCCTAACCCCTAACAATATCCCTAACCCAAACCATAACCCCTAACAATAACCCTAACCCAAACCATAACCCCAACCATAACCATAACCCAAACCATAACCATAACCCAAACCATAACACCCAACCCCCAACAATAACCCTAACCCAAACCATAATCCCATCCATAACCATAACCCCAACAATAACCATAACCCAAACCATAACCCCTAACACCTAAAAATAACGCTAACCCAAACCATAACCCCAACCATAACCTTAACCATAACCGTAAACCAAACCATAACCCCTAAACCCTAACAATAATCCTAACAGAAACTATTACCCCAACGCCTAACAATAACCCTAACCCAAACCATAACCCCAACGCCAAACAATAACCTTAACCCAAACCATAACCCCAACCCCTAACAATAAACCTAACCTAAACCATAACCCTAACCCCAACCATAACCATAAACCAAAACATCACCATAACCCAAACCATCACCATAACCCCTAACAATAACCCTAACCCAAACCATAACCCCAACCCCTAACAATAACTCTAACCCAAACCATAACCATAACCCTAACAGTAACCATAACCCAAACCATAACCCCTAACAATAACCCTAACCCAAACCATAACCCCAACCACAAACAATAACCCTAACCGAACCCATAACCATAACCATAACCCAAAACATAACCCCTAGCAATAACCCTAACCCAAACCATAACCCCAACCCCTAACAATAACCCTAACCCAAACCATAACCCCAACCCCTAACAATAACCCTAACCCAAACCATAACCATAACCCAAACCATAACCCCTAACAATAACCCTAACCCAAACCATAACCCCAACCACAAACAATAACCCTAACCCAACCCATAACCATAACCATAACCCAAAACATAACCACTAGCAATAACCCTAACCAAAACCATAACCCCAACCCCTAACAATAACGCTAACCCAAACCATAACCCAAACAATAACCCAAACCATAACCCAAACCATGACCCAAACCATAAGCCCAACCCCTAACAATAACCCTAACCTAAACCATAACCATAATCCTAACCCAAACCATAACCCCAACCATAACCAGATTTCCAACCATAAACATAACCCGAACCAAAACCATATTCCCAACCATAGCCATAACCCCAACCATAACCCCAACCCTAACCATAACCCTGACCATAACCCCAACCATAACTCCAATCATAACCCAAACCATAACCCTAACCATAACCCCAACCCCTAACAATAACCCTCACCCAAACCATAACCCCTAACCCCTAAAAATATCCTTAACCCAAACCATAACCCCTAATAATAACCCTTACCCAAACCATAAACCCCAACCCCTAACAATAACACTAACCTAAACCATAACCCCAACCATTACCATCACCCAAACCATAACCCCTAACCCCTAACAATAACCCTAACCCTAACCATAACCCCAACCCCTAACAATAACCCTAACCCAAAACCTAACCCAAAACCTAACCCAAAACCTAACCCAAAACCTAACCCAAAACCTAACCCAAAACCTAACCCAAAACCTAACCCAAAACCTAACCCAAAACCTAACCCAAACCATAACCATAACCCAAACCATAACCCCTAACAATAACCCTAACCCAAACCATAACCCCAACCCCTAACAATAACCCTAACCCAAACCATAACCCCAACCCCTAACAATAACCCTAACCTAAACCATAACCCCAACCATAACCCAAACCATAACCATAACCCAAAACATAACCCCTAACTCCTAACAATAACCCTAAACCAAACCATAACCCCAACCCCTAACAATAACCCTAACCCAAACCATAACCCCAACCATAAACAAAACCCAAACCATAACCCCAACCATAACCTTAACCATAACCGTAAACCAAACCATAACCCCTAAACCCTAACAATAACCCTAACACAAACTATTACCCCAACCCCTAACAATAACCATAACCCAAACCATAACCCCTAACCCCTAAAAATAACGCTAACCCATACCATAACCCCAACCATACCCTTAACCATAACCGTAAACCAAACCATAACCCCTAAACCCTAACAATAACCCTAACACAAACTATTACCCCAACGCCTAACAATAACCCTAACCCAAACCATAACCCCAACGCCTAACAATAACCTTAACCCAAACCATAACCCAAACCCCTAACAATAAACCTAACCTAAACCATAACCCTAACCCCAACCATAACCATAAACCAAACCATCACCATAACCCAAACCATCACCATAACCCCTAGCAATAACCCTAACCCAAACCATAACCCCAACCCCTAACAATAACTCTAACCCAAACCATAACCATAACCCTAACAGTAACCATAACCCAAACCATAACCCCTAACAATAACCCTAACCCAAACCATAACCCCAACCCCTAACAATAACTCTAACCCAAACCATAACCATAACCCTAACAGTAACCATAACCCAAACCATAACCCCTAACAATAACCCTAACCCAAACCATAACCCCAACGCCTAACATTAACCTTAACCCAAACCATAACCCCAACCCCTAACAATAACTCTAACCCAAACCATAACCCTAACAGTAACCATAACCCAAACCATAACCCCTAACAATAACCCTAACCCAAACCATAACCCCAACCACAAACAATAACCCTAACCGAACCCATAACCATAACCCAAAACATAACCCCTAGCAATAACCCTAACCCAAACCATAACCCCAACCCCTAACAATAACCCTAACCCAAACCATAACCCAAACCATAACCCCAACCCCTAACAATAACCCTAACCCCTAACAATAACCCTAACCCAAACCATAACCATAACCCAAACCATAACCATAACCCAAACCATAACCCCTAACAATAACCCTAACCCAAACCATAACCCCAACCACAAACAATAACCCTAACCCAACCCATAACCATAACGCTAACCCAAACCATAACCCAAACCATAACCCAAACCATAACCCAAACCATAACCCAAACCATAACCCAAACCATAACCCAAACCATAACCCAAACCATAACCCAAACCATAACCCAAACCATAACCCAAACCATAACCCAAACCATAACCCAAACCATAACCCAAACCATAACCCAAACCATAACCCAAACCATAACCCAAACCATAACCCAAACCATAACCCAAACCATAACCCAAACCATAACCCAAACCATAACCCAAACCATAACCCAAACCATAACCCAAACCATAACCCAAACCATAACCCAAACCATAACCCAAACCATAACCCAAACCATAACCCAAACCATAACCCAAACCATAACCCAAACCATAACCCAAACCATAACCCAAACCATAACCCAAACCATAACCCAAACCATAACCCAAACCATAACCCAAACCATAACCCAAACCATAACCCAAACCATAACCCAAACCATAACCCAAACCATAACCCAAACCATAACCCCAACCCCTAACAATAACCCTAACCTAAACCATAACCATAACCCTAACCCAAACCATAACCCCAACCATAACCTTAATCATAACCGTAAACCAAACCATAACCCCTAAACCCTAACAATAACCCTAACACAAACTATTACCCCAACGCCTAACAATAACCCTAACCCAAACCATAACCCCAACGCCTAACAATAACCTTAACCCAAACCATAACCCCAACCCCTAACAATAAACCTAACCTAAACCATAACCCTAACCCCAACCATAACCATAAACCAAACCATCACCATAACACAAACCATCACAATAACCCCTAACAATAACCCTAACCCAAACCATAACCCCAACCCCTAACAATAACTCTAACCCAAACCATAACCCTAACAGTAACCATAACCCAAACCATAACCCCTAACAATAACCCTAACCCAAACCATAACCCCAACCACAAACAATAACCCTAACCGAACCCATAACCATAACTTAAAACATAACCCCTAGCAATAACCCTAACCCAAACCATAACCCCAACCCCTAACAATAACCCTAACCCAAACCATAACCCAAACCATAACCCAAACCATAACCCCAACCCCTAACAATAACCCTAACCCAAACCATAACCCAAACCATAACCCCTAACAATAACCCTAACCCAAACCATAACCCCAACCACAAACAATAACCCTAACCCAACCCATAACCATAACCATAACCCAAAACATAACCCCTAGCAATAACCCTAACCCAAACCATAACCCCAACCCCTAACAATAACTCTAACCCAAACCATAACCCAAACCATAACCCAAACCATAACCCAAACCATAACCCAAACCATAACCCAAACCATAACCCAAACCATAACCCAAACCATAACCCAAACCATAACCCAAACCATAACCCAAACCATAACCCAAACCATAACCCAAACCATAACCCAAACCATAACCCAAACCATAACCCAAACCATAACCCAAACCCTAACCATAACCCTAACCATAACCCCAACCATAACTCCAATCATAACCCAAACCATAACCCCAACCATAACCCCAACCCCTAACAATAACCCTAACCCAAACCATAACCCCTAACCCCTAACAATATCCCTAACCCAAACCATAACCCCTAATAATAACCCTAACCCAAACCATAAACCCCAACCACTAACAATAACCCAAACCTAAACCACAACCCCAACCATTACCATAACCCAAACCATAACCCCTAACCCCTAACAATAACCCTAACCCAAACCATAACCCCAACCCCTAACAATAACCCTAACCCAAAACCTAACCCAAAACCTAACCCAAACCATAACCATAACCCCAACCATAACCATAACCCAAACCATAACCCCTAACAATAACCCTAACCCAAACCATAACCCCAACCCCTAACAATAACCCTAACCTAAACCATAACCCCAACCATGACCATAACCCAAAACATAACCCCTAACTCCTAACAATAACCCCAAACCAAACCATAACCCCAACCCCTAACAATAACCCTAACCCAAACCATAACCCCAACCATAACCTTAACCATAAGCGTAAACCAAACCATAACCCCCAAACCCTAACAATAACCCTAACACAAACTATTACCCCAACCCCTAACAATAACCGTAACCCAAACCATAATCCCATCCATAACAGTAACCCTAACAATAACCATAACCCAAACCATAACCCCTAACCCCTAAAAATAACGCTAACCCAAACCATAACCCCAACCATAACCTTAACCATAACCGTAAACCAAATCAGAACCCCTAAACCCTAACAATAACCCTAACCCAAACCATTATCCCATCCATAACCATAACCCCTAACCCCTAAAAATAACGCTAACCCAAACCATAACCCCAACCATAACCTTAACCATAACCGTAAACCAAACCATAACCCCTAAACCCTAACAATAACCCTAACACAAACTATTACCCCAACGCCTAACAATAACCCTAACCCAAACCATAACCCCAACGCCAAACAATAACCTTAACCCAAAACATAACCCCAACCCCTAACAATAAACCTAACCTAAACCATAACCCTAACCATAACCCCAACCATAACAATAAACCAAACCATCACCATAACCCAAACCATCACAATAACCCCTAACAATAACCCTAATCCTAACCCAAACCATAACCCCAACCCCTAACAATAACTCTAACCCAAACCATAACCATAACCCTAACAGTAACCATAACCCAAACCATAACCCCTAACAATAACCCTAACCCAAACCATAACCCCAACCACAAACAATAACCCTAACCCAACCCATAACCATAACCCAAAACATAACCCCTAGCAATGACCCTAACCCAAACCATAACCCCAACCCCTAACAATAACCCTAACCCAAACCATAACCCCAACCCCTAACAATAACCCTAACCCCAACCATAACCCCAACCATAACCAAAACCCAAACCATAACCCCTTATCCCTTACAATATTCCTAACCCAAACCATAACCCCAACCCCTAACAATAACCCTAACCCAAACCATAACCCCAACCATAACCAGATTCCTGACCATAAACATAACCCCAACCAAAACCATATTCCCAACCATAGCCATAACCCCAACCATAACCCCAACCCTAACCATAACCCTAACCATAACCCCAACCATAACTCCAACCATAACCCCAACCATAACCCCAACCATAACCCCAACCATAACCCCAACCATAACCCCAACCATAACCCAAACCATAACCCCAACCCCTAACAATAACCCTAACCCAAACCATAACCCCTAACCCCTAACAATATCCCTAACCCAAACCATAACCCCTAATAATAACCCTAACCCAAACCATAACCCCAACCCCTAACAATAACCCTAACCTAAACCATAACCCCAACCATTACCATAACCCAAACCATAACCCCTAACCCCTAACAATAACCCTAACCCAAACCATAAATCCAACCCCTAACAATAACCCTAACCCAAAACCTAACCCAAAACCTCACCCAAAACCTCACCCAAAACCTAACCCAAAACCTAACCCAAAACCTAACCCAAAACCTAACCCAAAACTTAACCAAAACCATAACCATAACCCCAACCATAACCATAACCCAAACCATAACCCCTAACAATAACCCTAACCCAAACCATAACCCCAACCCCTAACAATAACCCTAACCTAAACCATAACCCCAACCATAACCATAACCCAAAACATAACCCCTAACTCCCAACATTAACCCTAAACCAAACCATAACTCCAACCCCTTACAATAACCCTAACCCAAACCATAACCCCAACCCCTAACAATAACCCTAACCTAAACCATAACCCCAACCATAACCATAACCCAAACCATAACCATAACCCAAAACATAACCCCTAACTCCCAACATTAACCCTAAACCAAACCATAACTCAAACCCCTAACAATAACCCTAACCCAAACCATAACCCCAACCATAACCAAAACCCAAACCATAACCCCTAACTTCTAACAATAACCCTAACCCAAACCCCTAACAAGAACCCTAACCCAAACCATAACCCCTAATCCCTTAAGATAACCCTAACCCAAACCATAACCCCAACCCCTAACAATAACCCTAACCTAAACCATAACCCCAACCATAACCCAAACCATAACCCCTAACTTCTAACAATAACCCTAACCCAAACCACTAACAAGAACCCTAACCCAAACCATAATCCCATCCATAGCCATAACCCCAACCATAACCATAACCCAAACCATAACCCCCAACCCCTAACAATAACCCTAACCCAAACCATAACCCGAACCCAAACCATAACCCAAACCATAACCCCCAACCCCTAACAATAACCCTAACCCAAACCATAACCCGAACCCAAACCATAACCCTAACCCTAACCCAAACCATAACCAAAACCATAACCAAAACCATAACCAAAACCATAACCCAAACCATAACCCAAACCATAACCCTAACCCAAACCATAACCCCAACCATAACCAGATTCCCAACCATAACCATAACCCCAACCAAAACCATATTCCCAACCATAGCCATAACCCCAACCATAACCCCAACCATTACCCCAACAATAACCCCAACCATAACCATAACCCTAACCATAACCCCAACCATAGCCCCAACCATAACCCCAACCATAACCCCAACCATAACCCCAAGCATAACCCAACCATAACCCCAACCCTTACCCAAACCATAACCCCTAACCCCTAACAATATCCCTAACCCAAACCATAACCCCTAACAATAACCCTAACCCAAACCATAACCCCAACCATAACCATAACCCAAACCATAACCATAACCCAAACCATAACCATAACCATAACCCAAACCATAACACCCAACCCCCAACAATAACCCTAACCCAAACCATAATCCCATCCATAACCATAACCCCAACAATAACCATAACCCAAACCATAACCCCTAACACCTAAAAATAACGCTAACCCAAACTATAACCCCAACCATAACCTTAACCATAACCGTAAACCAAACCATAACCCCTAAACCCTAACAATAATCCTAACACAAACTATTACCCCAACGCCTAACAATAACCCTAACCCAAACCATAACCCCAACGCCAAACAATAACCTTAACCCAAACCATAACCCCAACCCCTAACAATAAACCTAACCTAAACTATAACCCTAACCCCAACCATAACCATAAACCAAAACATCACCATAACCCAAACCATCACCATAACCCCTAACAATAACCCTAACCCAAACCATAACCCCAACCCCTAACAATAACTCTAACCCAAACCATAACCATAACCCTAACAGTAACCATAACCCAAACCATAACCATAACCCTAACAGTAACCATAACCCAAACCATAACCCCTAACAATAACCCTAACCCAAACCATAACCCCAACCACAAACAATAACCCTAACCGAACCCATAACCATAACCATAACCCAAAACATAACCCCTAGCAATAACCCTAACCCAAACCATAACCCCAACCCCTAACAATAACCCTAACCCAAACCATAACCCCAACCCCTAACAATAACCCTAACCCAAACCATAACCATAACCCAAACCATAACCCCTAACAATAACCCTAACCCAAACCATAACCCCAACCCCTAACAATAACTCTAACCCAAACCATAACCATAACCCTAACAGTAACCATAACCCAAACCATAACCCCTAACAATAACCCTAACCCAAACCATAACCCCAACCACAAACAATAACCCTAACCGAACCCATAACCATAACCATAACCCAAAACATAACCCCTAGCAATAACCCTAACCCAAACCATAACCCCAACCCCTAACAATAACCCTAACCCAAACCATAACCCCAACCCCTAACAATAACCCTAACCCAAACCATAACCATAACCCAAAACATAACCCCTAGCAATAACCCTAACGAAAAACCATAACCCCAACCCCTAACAATAACGCTAACCCAAACCATAACCCAAACAATAACCCAAACCATAACCCAAACCATAACCCAAACCATAACCCAAACCATAACCCCAACCCCTAACAATAACCCTAACCTAAACCATAACCATAATCCTAACCCAAACCATAACCCCAACCATAACCAGATTCCAACCATAAACATAACCCGAACCAAAACCATATTCCCAACCATAGCCATAACCCCAACCATAACCCCAACCCTAACCATAACCCTGACCATAACCCCAACCATAACTCCAATCATAACCCAAACCATAACCCTAACCATAACCCCAACCCCTAACAATAACCCTAACCCAAACCATAACCCCTAACCCCTAAAAATATCCCTAACCCAAACCATAACCCCTAATAATAACCCTTACCCATACCATAAACCCCAACCCCTAACAATAACACTAACTTAAACCATAACCCCAACCATTACCATCACCCAAACCATAACCCCTAACCCCTAACAATAACCCTAACCCTAACCATAACCCCAACCCCTAACAATAACCCTAACCCAAAACCTAACCCAAAACCTAACCCAAAACCTAACCCAAAACCTAACCCAAAACCTAACCCAAACCATAACCATAACCCAAACCATAACCCCTAACAATAACCCTAACCCAAACCATAACCCCAACCCCTAACAATAACCCTAACCCAAACCATAACCCCAACCCCTAACAATAACCCTAACCTAAACCATAACCCCAACCATAACCCAAACCATAACCATAACCCAAAACATAACCCCTAACTCCTAACAATAACCCTAAACCAAACCATAACCCCAACCCCTAACAATAACCCTAACCCAAACCATAACCCCAACCATAAACAAAACCCAAACCATAACCCCAACCATAACCTTAACCATAACCGTAAACCAAACCATAACCCCTAAACCCTAACAATAACCCTAACACAAACTATTACCCCAACCCCTAACAATAACCCTAACCCAAACCATAATCCCATTCATAACAGTAACCCCAACAATAACCATAACCCAAACCATAACCCCTAACCCCTAAAAATAACGCTAACCCATACCATAACCCCAACCATAACCTTAACCATAACCGTAAACCAAACCATAACCCCTAAACCCTAACAATAACCCTAACACAAACTATTACCCCAACGCCTAAAAATAACCCTAACCCAAACCATAACCCCAACGCCTAACAATAACCTTAACCCAAACCATAACCCCAACCCCTAACAATAAACCTAACCTAAACCATAACCCTAACCCCAACCATAACCATAAACCAAACCATCACCATAACCCAAACCATCACCATAACCCCTAGCAATAACCCTAACCCAAACCATAACCCCAACCCCTAACAATAACTCTAACCCAAACCATAACCATAACCCTAACAGTAACCATAACCCAAACCATAACCCCTAACAATAACCCTAACCCAAACCATAACCCCAACCCCTAACAATAACCCTAACCCAAACCATAACCATAACCCTAACAGTAACCATAACCCAAACCATAACCCCTAACAATAACCCTAACCCAAACCATAACCCC
This sequence comes from Stigmatopora nigra, assembly GCF_051989575.1. NCBI lineage: Eukaryota > Metazoa > Chordata > Actinopteri > Syngnathiformes > Syngnathidae > Stigmatopora > Stigmatopora nigra. The sequence goes on from NW_027551603.1 coordinate 4,307,935, forward strand.
AACCACAAACAATAACCCTAACCGAACCCATAACCATAACCCAAAACATAACCCCTAGCAATAACCCTAACCCAAACCATAACCCCAACCCCTAACAATAACCCTAACCCAAACCATAACCCAAACCATAACCCCAACCCCTAACAATAACCCTAACCCAAACCATAACCCAAACCATAACCCCTAACAATAACCCTAACCCAAACCATAACCCCAACCACAAACAATAACCCTAACCCAACCCATAACCATAACCATAACACAAAACATAACCCCTAGCAATAACCCTAACCAAAACCATAACCCCAACCCCTAACAATAACGCTAACCCAAACCATAACCCAAACCATAACCCAAACCATAACCCAAACCATAACCCAAACCATAACCCAAACCATAACCCAAACCATAACCCAAACCATAACCCAAACCATAACCCAAACCATAACCCAAACCATAACCCAAACCATAACCCAAACCATAACCCAAACCATAACCCAAACCATAACCCAAACCATAACCCAAACCATAACCCAAACCATAACCCAAACCATAACCCAAACCATAACCCAAACCATAACCCAAACCATAACCCAAACCATAACCCAAACCATAACCCAAACCATAACCCAAACCATAACCCAAACCATAACCCAAACCATAACCCAAACCATAACCCAAACCATAACCCCAACCCCTAACAATAACCCTAACCTAAACCATAACCATAACCCTAACCCAAACCATAACCCCAACCATAACCTTAATCATAACCGTAAACCAAACCATAACCCCTAAACCCTAACAATAACCCTAACACAAACTATTACCCCAACGCCTAACAATAACCCTAACCCAAACCATAACCCCAACGCCTAACAATAACCTTAACCCAAACCATAACCCCAACCCCTAACAATAAACCTAACCTAAACCATAACCCTAACCCCAACCATAACCATAAACCAAACCATCACCATAACACAAACCATCACAATAACCCCTAACAATAACCCTAACCCAAACCATAACCCCAACCCCTAACAATAACTCTAACCCAAACCATAACCATAACCCTAACAGTAACCATAACCCAAACCATAACCCCTAACAATAACCCTAACCCAAACCATAACCCCAACCACAAACAATAACCCTAACCGAACCCATAACCATAACTTAAAACATAACCCCTAGCAATAACCCTAACCCAAACCATAACCCCAACCCCTAACAATAACCCTAACCCAAACCATAACCCAAACCATAACCCCAACCCCTAACAATAACCCTAACCCAAACCATAACCCCAACCCCTAACAATAACCCTAACCCAAACCATAACCCAAACCATAACCCCAACCCCTAACAATAACCCTAACCCAAACCATAACCCAAACCCTAACCCCTAACAATAACCCTAACCCAAACCATAACCCCAACCACAAACAATAACCCTAACCCAACCCAAAACCATAACCATAACCCAAAACATAACCCCTAGCAATAACCCTAACCCAGACATGGGCAAACTACGGCCCGCGGGCCGTATACGGCCCGTTAGACAATTTAATCCGGCCCGCCGAGCTTGTCCAATAAATAAAATAATAATGCTTCATAAATCATTCATTACATCTTGTCCATGCAATACCGTGTTTCACCTATAAATGGCGCGCTGACATTTAGGCCTTTGTTGAGTCGCGCCTTTCTCTTTATTTATCCCTCTTTAATTTTCTCATTGTCATTTGAGCCCTTCTGTAAAAATGAGCGGACCAAAGAAAAGGAAAGTGGACAGTGAGTGTCGTGTATTTAATAAAGAGTGGACAACTAAATATTTCTTCACTGAAGTCCGATCAACCGCTGTATGTCTGATATGCCAAGAAACTATTGCTGTTTTCAAAGAGTACAATATCAGCCGTCACTTTGCCACGAAGCATGCAAACTACGCTAGCAAGCAGTCAACACAACAACGAGCGGCTACTGCTCAGAGATTGGTGGCTAATTTGCAGAGTCAGCAGAATTTTTTTCACCGGCAAACTGCAATTCAAGAGGCAAGCACAAAGACAAGCTTTTTGCTGGCCTTCAAACTGGCAAAGGCTAGCAAGCCTTTCTCCGAAGGCGAGTTTTTTGAAAGAATGCATGATAGAGACAGCTGGTGTTTTGTGTCCGGAGAGCAAAGGCAAGTTTGAAAAAATCAGCTTATCACGCAGGACAATAACTCGCCGTGTGGAACTCATTGATGAAGATATAGTGAGCGAGTTAAACAAAAAAGCGGCAACCTTTGAGTTATTTTCATTAGCGCTTGATGAAAGTACGGACATTAAAGACACTGCTCAGCTCCTCATTTTTACCAACAACACTGTTCCCACTGAAAGTTCGAGTTTTTCTACTATGATAAAAAAATTGAAAGTTTGAAAGGGCGCATCTTTTAATTACGCACTGCAGCGGGACAGAAAGGATTGAGGTTAGTCGCCTATGTTGTTGGGTAGTAATGTTTTGAATGTTGAAAGTTATATTCATCAAGATTTCAATAAATTTTGATATTTGTTTTACTTGGTGCCTTCAATTGAATTGTATTAAAACAGATGCAATCTCCAGGGTTGATAGATCACAGTTTTCTATTCTAATCTATTTGGCCTACTATTTCTCTTGTACATTTGGAAAATGCAGTCCTCAATGTTAGTGAAACGTGTTGAACATTTATTTGCATGTGCTTGCTGTACTATGAGGTTTGGATACTACAAGCAACGCTTTATTATATTTGGCCCAGCAGTCGATGTACTGCTGTGGCCCCTTGTTCAAATTTTATAACCCATAGTGGCCCGCAAGTCAAAAAGTTTGCCCATCCCTGCCCTAACCCAAACCATAACCCCAACCCCTAACAATAACGCTAACCCAAACCATAACCCAAACCATAACCCAAACCATAACCCAAACCATAACCCAAACCATAACCCAAACCATAACCCAAACCATAACCCAAACCATAACCCAAACCATAACCCAAACCATAACCCAAACCATAACCCAAACCATAACCCAAACCATAACCCAAACCATAACCCAAACCATAACCCAAACCATAACCCAAACCATAACCCAAACCATAACCCAAACCATAACCCAAACCATAACCCAAACCATAACCCAAACCATAACCCAAACCATAACCCAAACCATAACCCAAACCATAACCCAAACCATAACCCAAACCATAACCCAAACCATAACCCAAACCATAACCCAAACCATAACCCAAACCATAACCCAAACCATAACCCCAACCCCTAACAATAACCCTAACCTAAACCATTACCATAACCCTAACCCAAACCATAACCCCAACCATAACCAGATTCCCAACCATAAACATAACACGAACCAAAACCATATTCCCAACCATAGCCATAACCCCAACCATAACCCCAACCCAAACCATAACCCTAACCATAACCCCAACCATAACTCCAATCATAACCCAAACCATAACCCCAACCATAACCCCAACCATAACCCAAACCATAACCCCAACCCCTAACAATAACCCTAACCCAAACCATAACCCCTAACCCCTAACAATATCCCTAACCCAAACCATAACCCCTAATAATAACCCTAACCCAAACCATAAACCCCAACCCCTAACAATAACCCTAACCTAAACCACAACCCCAACCATTACCATAACCCAAACCATAACCCCTAACCCCTAACAATAACCCTAACCCAAACCATAACCCCAACCCCTAACAATAACCCTAACCCAAAACCTAACCCAAAACCTAACCCAAACCATAACCATAACCCCAACCATAACCATAACCCAAACCATAACCCCTAACAATAACCCTGACCCAAACCATAACCCCAACCCCTAACAATAACCCTAACCTAAACCATAACCCCAACCATAACCATAACCCAAAACATAACCCCTAACTCCTAACAATAACCCCAAACCAAACCATAACCCCAAACCCTAACAATAACCCTAACACAAACTATTACCCCAACCCCTAACAAAAACCCTAACCCAAACCATAATCCCATCCATATCAGTAACCCCAACAATAACCATAACCCAAACCATAACCCCTAACCCCTAAAAATAACGCTAACCCAAACCATAACCCCAACCATAACCTTAACCATAACCGTAAACCAAATCAGAACCCCTAAACCCTAACAATAACCCTAACACAAACTATTACCCCAACCCCTAACAATAACCCTAACCCAAACCATTATCCCATCCATAACCATAACCCCTAACCCCTAAAAATAACGCTAACCAAAACCATAACCCCAACCATAACCTTAACCATAACCGTAAACCAAACCATAACCCCTAAACCCTAACAATAACCCTAACACAAACTATTACCCCAACGCCTAACAATAACCCTAACCCAAACCATAACCCAAACCATAACCCAAACCATAACCCCAACCCCTAACAATAACCCTAACCCAAACCATAACCCAAACCATAACCCCTAACAATAACCCTAACCCAAACCATAACCCCAACCACAAACAATAACCCTAACCCAACCCATAACCATAACCATAACCCAAAACATAACCCCTAGCAATAACCCTAACCCAAACCATAACCCCAACCCCTAACAATAACTCTAACCCAAACCATAACCCAAACCATAACCCAAACCATAACCCAAACCATAACCCAAACCATAACCCAAACCATAACCCAAACCATAACCCAAACCATAACCCAAACCATAACCCAAACCATAACCCAAACCATAACCCAAACCATAACCCAAACCATAACCCAAACCATAACCCAAACCATAACCCAAACCATAACCCAAACCATAACCCAAACCATAACCCCAACCCCTAACAATAACCCTAACCTAAACCATAACCATAACCCTAACCCAAACCATAACCCCAACCATAACCAGATTCCCAACCATAAACATAACACGAACCAAAACCATATTCCCAACCATAGCCATAACCCCAACCATAACCCCAACCCTAACCATAACCCTAACCATAACCCCAACCATAACTCCAATCATAACCCAAACCATAACCCCAACCATAACCCCAACCATAACCCAAACCATAACCCCAACCCCTAACAATAACCCTAACCCAAACCATAACCCCTAACCCCTAACAATATCCCTAACCCAAACCATAACCCCTAATAATAACCCTAACCCAAACCATAAACCCCAACCACTAACAATAACCCAAACCTAAACCACAACCCCAACCATTACCATAACCCAAACCATAACCCCTAACCCCTAACAATAACCCTAACCCAAACCATAACCCCAACCCCTAACAATAACCCTAACCCAAAACCTAACCCAAACCATAACCATAACCCCAACCATAACCATAACCCAAACCATAACCCCTAACAATAACCCTAACCCAAACCATAACCCCAACCCCTAACAATAACCCTAACCTAAACCATAACCCCAACCATAACCATAACCCAAAACATAACCCCTAACTCCTAACAATAACCCCAAACCAAACCATAACCCCAACCCCTAACAATAACCCTAACCCAAACCATAACCCCAACCATAACCTTAACCATAAGCGTAAACCAAACCATAACCCCCAAACCCTAACAATAACCCTAACACAAACTATTACCCCAACCCCTAACAATAACCCTAACCCAAACCATAATCCCATCCATAACAGTAACCCTAACAATAACCATAACCCAAACCATAACCCCTAACCCCTAAAAATAACGCTAACCCAAACCATAACCCCAACCATAACCTTAACCATAACCGTAAACCAAATCAGAACCCCTAAACCCTAACAATAACCCTAACACAAACTATTACCCCAACCCCTAACAATAACCCTAACCCAAACCATTATCCCATCCATAACCATAACCCCTAACCCCTAAAAATAACGCTAACCCAAACCATAACCCCAACCATAACCTTAACCATAACCGTAAACCAAACCATAACCCCTAAACCCTAACAATAACCCTAACACAAACTATTACCCCAACGCCTAACAATAACCCTAACCCAAACCATAACCCCAACGCCAAACAATAACCTTAACCCAAAACATAACCCCAACCCCTAACAATAAACCTAACCTAAACCATAACCCTAACCATAACCCCAACCATAACAATAAACCAAACCATCACCATAACCCAAACCATCACAATAACCCCTAACAATAACCCTAACCCTAACCCAAACCATAACCCCAACCCCTAACAATAACTCTAACCCAAACCATAACCATAACCCTAACAGTAACCATAACCCAAACCATAACCCCTAACAATAACCCTAACCCAAACCATAACCCCAACCACAAACAATAACCCTAACCCAACCCATAACCATAACCCAAAACATAACCCCTAGCAATGACCCTAACCCAAACCATAACCCCAACCCCTAACAATAACCCTAACCCAAACCATAACCCCAACCCCTAACAATAACCCTAACCCGAACCATAACCCCTAACCCCTAACAATATCCCTAACCCAAACCATAACCGCTAATAATAACCCTAACCCAAACCATAACCCCAACCCCTAACAATAACCCTAACCTAAACCATAACCCCAACCATTACCATAACCCAAACCATAACCCCTAACCCCTAACAATAACCCTAACCCAAACCATAAATCCAACCCCTAACAATAACCCTAACCCAAAACCTAACCCAAAACCTCACCCAAAACCTCACCCAAAACCTAACCCAAAACCTAACCCAAAACCTAACCCAAAACTTAACCCAAACCATAACCATAACCCCAACCATAACCATAACCCAAACCATAACCCCTAACAATAACCCTAACCCAAACCATAACCCCAACCCCTAACAATAACCCTAACCTAAACCATAACCCCAACCATAACCATAACCCAAAACATAACCCCTAACTCCCAACATTAACCCTAAACCAAACCATAACTCCAACCCCTTACAATAACCCTAACCCAAACCATAACCCCAACCCCTAACAATAACCCTAACCTAAACCATAACCCCAACCATAACCATAACCCAAACCATAACCATAACCCAAAACATAACCCCTAACTCCCAACATTAACCCTAAACCAAACCATAACTCAAACCCCTAACAATAACCCTAACCCAAACCATAACCCCAACCATAACCAAAACCCAAACCATAACCCCTAACTTCTAACAATAACCCTAACCCAAACCCCTAACAAGAACCCTAACCCAAACCATAACCCCTAATCCCTTAAGATAACCCTAACCCAAACCATAACCCCAACCCCTAACAATAACCCTAACCTAAACCATAACCCCAACCATAACCCAAACCATAACCCCTAACTTCTAACAATAACCCTAACCCAAACCCCTAACAAGAACCCTAACCCAAACCATAATCCCATCCATAGCCATAACCCCAACCATAACCATAACCCAAACCATAACCCCCAACCCCTAACAATAACCCTAACCCAAACCATAACCCGAACCCAAACCATAACCCAAACCATAACCCCCAACCCCTAACAATAACCCTAACCCAAACCATAACCCGAACCCAAACCATAACCCTAACCCTAACCCTAACCCAAACCATAACCAAAACCATAACCCAAACCATAACCCAAACCATAACCCAAACCATAACCCAAACCATAACCCAAACCATAACCCTAACCCAAACCATAACCCCAACCATAACCAGATTCCCAACCATAACCATAACCCCAAACAAAACCATATTCCCAACCATAGCCATAACCCCAACCATTACCCCAACAATAACCCCAACCATAACCATAACCCTAACCATAACCCCAACCATAGCCCCAACCATAACCCCAACCCTTACCCAAACCATAACCCCTAACCCCTAACAATATCCCTAACCCAAACCATAACCCCTAACAATAACCCTAACCCAAACCATAACCCCAACCATAACCATAACCCAAACCATAACCATAACCAAAACCATAACCATAACCCAAACCATAACACCCAACCCCCAACAATAACCCTAACCCAAACCATAATCCCATCCATAACCATAACCCCAACAATAACCATAACCCAAACCATAACCCCTAACACCTAAAAATAACGCTAACCCAAACCATAACCCCAACCATAACCTTAACCATAACCGTAAACCAAACCATAACCCCTAAACCCTAACAATAATCCTAACACAAACTATTACCCCAACGCCTAACAATAACCCTAACCCAAACCATAACCCCAACGCCAAACAATAACCTTAACCCAAACCATAACCCCAACCCCTAACAATAAACCTAACCTAAACCATAACCCTAACCCCAACCATAACCATAAACCAAAACATCACCATAACCCAAACCATCACCATAACCCCTAACAATAACCCTAACCCAAACCATAACCCCAACCCCTAACAATAACTCTAACCCAAACCATAACCATAACCCTAACAGTAACCATAACCCAAACCATAACCCCTAACAATAACCCTAACCCAAACCATAACCCCAACCACAAACAATAACCCTAACCCAAACCATAATCCCATCCATAACCATAACCCCAACAATAACCATAACCCAAACCATAACCCCTAACACCTAAAAATAACGCTAACCCAAACCATAACCCCAACCATAACCTTAACCATAACCGTAAACCAAACCATAACCCCTAAACCCTAACAATAATCCTAACACAAACTATTACCCCAACGCCTAACAATAACCCTAACCCAAACCATAACCCCAACGCCAAACAATAACCTTAACCCAAACCATAACCCCAACCCCTAACAATAAACCTAACCTAAACCATAACCCTAACCCCAACCATAACCATAAACCAAAACATCACCATAACCCAAACCATCACCATAACCCCTAACAATAACCCTAACCCAAACCATAACCCCAACCCCTAACAATAACTCTAACCCAAACCATAACCATAACCCTAACAGTAACCATAACCCAAACCATAACCCCTAACAATAACCCTAACCCAAACCATAACCCCAACCACAAACAATAACCCTAACCGAACCCATAACCATAACCCAAAACATAACCCCTAGCAATAACCCTAACCCAAACCATAACCCCAACCCCTAACAATAACCCTAACCCAAACCATAACCCCAACCCCTAACAATAACCCTAACCCAAACCATAACCATAACCCAAACCATAACCCCTAACAATAACCCTAACCCAAACCATAACCCCAACCACAAACAATAACCCTAACCCAACCCATAACCATAACCATAACCCAAAACATAACCCCTAGCAATAACCCTAACCAAAACCATAACCCCAACCCCTAACAATAACGCTAACCCAAACCATAACCCAAACAATAACCCAAACCATAACCCAAACCATGACCCAAACCATAAGCCCAACCCCTAACAATAACCCTAACCTAAACCATAACCATAATCCTAACCCAAACCATAACCCCAACCATAACCAGATTTCCAACCATAAACATAACCCGAACCAAAACCATATTCCCAACCATAGCCATAACCCCAACCATAACCCCAACCCTAACCATAACCCTGACCATAACCCCAACCATAACTCCAATCATAACCCAAACCATAACCCTAACCATAACCCCAACCCCTAACAATAACCCTCACCCAAACCATAACCCCTAACCCCTAAAAATATCCTTAACCCAAACCATAACCCCTAATAATAACCCTTACCCAAACCATAAACCCCAACCCCTAACAATAACACTAACCTAAACCATAACCCCAACCATTACCATCACCCAAACCATAACCCCTAACCCCTAACAATAACCCTAACCCTAACCATAACCCCAACCCCTAACAATAACCCTAACCCAAAACCTAACCCAAAACCTAACCCAAAACCTAACCCAAAACCTAACCCAAAACCTAACCCAAACCATAACCCCTAGCAATAACCCTAACCCAAACCATAACCCCAACCCCTAACAATAACCCTAACCCAAACCATAACCCCTAGCAATAACCCTAACCCAAACCATAACCCCAACCCCTAACAATAACCCTAACCCAAACCATAACCCCAACCCCTAACAATAACCCTAACCTAAACCATAACCCCAACCATAACCCAAACCATAACCATAACCCAAAACATAACCCCTAACTCCTAACAATAACCCTAAACCAAACCATAACCCCAACCCCTAACAATAACCCTAACCCAAACCATAACCCCAACCATAAACAAAACCCAAACCATAACCCCAACCATAACCTTAACCATAACCGTAAACCAAACCATAACCCCTAAACCCTAACAAAAACCCTAACACAAACTATTACCCCAACCCCTAACAATAACCATAACCCAAACCATAACCCCTAACCCCTAAAAATAACGCTAACCCATACCATAACCCCAACCATACCCTTAACCATAACCGTAAACCAAACCATAACCCCTAAACCCTAACAATAACCCTAACACAAACTATTACCCCAACGCCTAACAATAACCCTAACCCAAACCATAACCCCAACGCCTAACAATAACCTTAACCCAAACCATAACCCCAACCCCTAACAATAAACCTAACCTAAACCATAACCCTAACCCCAACCATAACCATAAACCAAACCATCACCATAACCCAAACCATCACCATAACCCCTAGCAATAACCCTAACCCAAACCATAACCCCAACCCCTAACAATAACTCTAACCCAAACCATAACCATAACCCTAACAGTAATCATAACCCAAACCATAACCCCTAACAATAACCCTAACCCAAACCATAACCCCAACCCCTAACAATAACTCTAACCCAAACCATAACCATAACCCTAACAGTAACCATAACCCAAACCATAACCCCTAACAATAACCCTAACCCAAACCATAACCCCAACCACAAACAATAACCCTAACCGAACCCATAACCATAACCCAAAACATAACCCCTAGCAATAACCCTAACCCAAACCATAACCCCAACCCCTAACAATAACCCTAACCCAAACCATAACCCAAACCATAACCCCAACCCCTAACAATAACCCTAACCCCTAACAATAACCCTAACCCAAACCATAACCATAACCCAAACCATAACCATAACCCAAACCATAACCCCTAACAATAACCCTAACCCAAACCATAACCCCAACCACAAACAATAACCCTAACCCAACCCATAACCATAACGCTAACCCAAACCATAACCCAAACCATAACCCAAACCATAACCCAAACCATAACCCAAACCATAACCCAAACCATAACCCAAACCATAACCCAAACCATAACCCAAACCATAACCCAAACCATAACCCAAACCATAACCCAAACCATAACCCAAACCATAACCCAAACCATAACCCAAACCATAACCCAAACCATAACCCAAACCATAACCCAAACCATAACCCAAACCATAACCCAAACCATAACCCAAACCATAACCCAAACCATAACCCAAACCATAACCCAAACCATAACCCAAACCATAACCCAAACCATAACCCAAACCATAACCCAAACCATAACCCAAACCATAACCCAAACCATAACCCAAACCATAACCCAAACCATAACCCAAACCATAACCCAAACCATAACCCAAACCATAACCCAAACCATAACCCAAACCATAACCCAAACCATAACCCAAACCATAACCCAAACCATAACCCAAACCATAACCCAAACCATAACCCAAACCATAACCCAAACCATAACCCAAACCATAACCCAAACCATAACCCAAACCATAACCCAAACCATAACCCAAACCATAACCCAAACCATAACCCAAACCATAACCCAAACCATAACCCAAACCATAACCCAAACCATAACCCAAACCATAACCCAAACCATAACCCAAACCATAACCCAAACCATAACCCAAACCATAACCCAAACCATAACCCAAACCATAACCCAAACCATAACCCAAACCATAACCCAAACCATTACCCAAACCATAACCCAAACCATAACCCAAACCATAACCCAAACCATAACCCAAACCATAACCCAAACCATAACCCAAACCATAACCCAAACCATAACCCAAACCATAACCCAAACCATAACCCAAACCATAACCCAAACCATAACCCAAACCATAACCCCAACCCCTAACAATAACCCTAACCTAAACCATAACCATAACCCTAACCCAAACCATAACCCCAACCATAACCTTAATCATAACCGTAAACCAAACCATAACCCCTAAACCCTAACAAAAACCCTAACACAAACTATTACCCCAACGCCTAACAATAACCCTAACCCAAACCATAACCCCAACGCCTAACAATAACCTTAACCCAAACCATAACCCCAACCCCTAACAATAAACCTAACCTAAACCATAACCCTAACCCCAACCATAACCATAAACCAAACCATCACCATAACACAAACCATCACAATAACCCCTAACAATAACCCTAACCCAAACCATAACCCCAACCCCTAACAATAACTCTAACCCAAACCATAACCATAACCCTAACAGTAACCATAACCCAAACCATAACCCCTAACAATAACCCTAACCCAAACCATAACCCCAACCACAAACAATAACCCTAACCGAACCCATAACCATAACTTAAAACATAACCCCTAGCAATAACCCTAACCCAAACCATAACCCCAACCCCTAACAATAACCCTAACCCAAACCATAACCCAAACCATAACCCCAACCCCTAACAATAACCCTAACCCAAACCATAACCCAAACCATAACCCCTAACAATAACCCTAACCCAAACCATAACCCCAACCACAAACAATAACCCTAACCCAACCCATAACCATAACCATAACCCAAAACATAACCCCTAGCAATAACCCTAACCCAAACCATAACCCCAACCCCTAACAATAACTCTAACCCAAACCATAACCCAAACCATAACCCAAACCATAACCCAAACCATAACCCAAACCATAACCCAAACCATAACCCAAACCATAACCCAAACCATAACCCAAACCATAACCCAAACCATAACCCAAACCATAACCCAAACCATAACCCAAACCATAACCCAAACCATAACCCAAACCATAACCCAAACCATAACCCCAACCCCTAACAATAACCCTAACCTAAACCATAACCATACCCCAACCCCTAACAATAACCCTAACCATAACCCTAACCCAAACCATAACCCCAACCATAACCAGATTCCCAACCATAAACATAACACGAACCAAAACCATATTCCCAACCATAGCCATAACCCCAACCATAACCCCAACCCTAACCATAACCCTAACCATAACCCCAACCATAACTCCAATCATAACCCAAACCATAACCCCAACCATAACCCCAACCATAACCCAAACCATAACCCCAACCCCTAACAATAACCCTAACCCAAACCATAACCCCTAACCCCTAACAATATCCCTAACCCAAACCATAACCCCTAATAATAACCCTAACCCAAACCATAAACCCCAACCACTAACAATAACCCAAACCTAAACCACAACCCCAACCATTACCATAACCCAAACCATAACCCCTAACCCCTAACAATAACCCTAACCCAAACCATAACCCCAACCCCTAACAATAACCCTAACCCAAACCATAACCATAACCCCAACCATAACCATAACCCAAACCATAACCCCTAACAATAACCCTAACCCAAACCATAACCCCAACCCCTAACAATAACCCTAACCTAAACCATAACCCCAACCATAACCATAACCCAAAACATAACCCCTAACTCCTAACAATAACCCCAAACCAAACCATAACCCCAACCCCTAACAATAACCCTAACCCAAACCATAACCCCAACCATAACCTTAACCATAAGCGTAAACCAAACCATAACCCCCAAACCCTAACAATAACCCTAACACAAACTATTACCCCAACCCCTAACAATAACCCTAACCCAAACCATAATCCCATCCATAACAGTAACCCTAACAATAACCATAACCCAAACCATAACCCCTAACCCCTAAAAATAACGCTAACCCAAACCATAACCCCAACCATAACCTTAACCATAACCGTAAACCAAATCAGAACCCCTAAACCCTAACAATAACCCTAACACAAACTATTACCCCAACCCCTAACAATAACCCTAACCCAAACCATTATCCCATCCATAACCATAACCCCTAACCCCTAAAAATAACGCTAACCCAAACCATAACCCCAACCATAACCTTAACCATAACCGTAAACCAAACCATAACCCCTAAACCCTAACAATAACCCTAACACAAACTATTACCCCAACGCCTAACAATAACCCTAACCCAAACCATAACCCCAACGCCAAACAATAACCTTAACCCAAAACATAACCCCAACCCCTAACAATAAACCTAACCTAAACCATAACCCTAACCATAACCCCAACCATAACAATAAACCAAACCATCACCATAACCCAAACCATCACAATAACCCCTAACAATAACCCTAACCCTAACCCAAACCATAACCCCAACCCCTAACAATAACTCTAACCCAGACCATAACCATAACCCTAACAGTAACCATAACCCAAACCATAACCCCTAACAATAACCCTAACCCAAACCATAACCCCAACCACAAACAATAACCCTAACCCAACCCATAACCATAACCCAAAACATAACCCCTAGCAATGACCCTAACCCAAACCATAACCCCAACCCCTAACAATAACCCTAACCCAAACCATAACCCCAACCCCTAACAATAACCCTAACCCGAACCATAACCCCTAACCCCTAACAATATCCCTAACCCAAACCATAACCCCTAATAATAACCCTAACCCAAACCATAACCCCAACCCCTAACAATAACCCTAACCTAAACCATAACCCCAACCATTACCATAACCCAAACCATAACCCCTAACCCCTAACAATAACCCTAACCCAAACCATAAATCCAACCCCTAACAATAACCCTAACCCAAAACCTAACCCAAAACCTCACCCAAAACCTCACCCAAAACCTAACCCAAAACCTAACCCAAAACCTAACCCAAAACTTAACCCAAACCATAACCATAACCCCAACCATAACCATAACCCAAACCATAACCCCTAACAATAACCCTAACCCAAACCATAACCCCAACCCCTAACAATAACCCTAACCTAAACCATAACCCCAACCATAACCATAACCCAAAACATAACCCCTAACTCCCAACATTAACCCTAAACCAAACCATAACTCCAACCCCTTACAATAACCCTAACCCAAACCATAACCCCAACCCCTAACAATAACCCTAACCTAAACCATAACCCCAACCATAACCATAACCCAAACCATAACCATAACCCAAAACATAACCCCTAACTCCCAACATTAACCCTAAACCAAACCATAACTCAAACCCCTAACAATAACCCTAACCCAAACCATAACCCCAACCATAACCAAAACCCAAACCATAACCCCTAACTTCTAACAATAACCCTAACCCAAACCCCTAACAAGAACCCTAACCCAAACCATAACCCCTAATCCCTTAAGATAACCCTAACCCAAACCATAACCCCAACCCCTAACAATAACCCTAACCTAAACCATAACCCCAACCATAACCCAAACCATAACCCCTAACTTCTAACAATAACCCTAACCCAAACCCCTAACAAGAACCCTAACCCAAACCATAATCCCATCCATAGCCATAACCCCAACCATAACCATAACCCAAACCATAACCCCCAACCCCTAACAATAACCCTAACCCAAACCATAACCCGAACCCAAACCATAACCCAAACCATAACCCCCAACCCCTAACAATAACCCTAACCCAAACCATAACCCGAACCCAAACCATAACCCTAACCCTAACCCTAACCCAAACCATAACCAAAACCATAACCCAAACCATAACCCAAACCATAACCCAAACCATAACCCAAACCATAACCCAAACCATAACCCAAACCATAACCCTAACCCAAACCATAACCCCAACCATAACCAGATTCCCAACCATAACCATAACCCCAACCAAAACCATATTCCCAACCATAGCCATAACCCCAACCATTACCCCAACAATAACCCCAACCATAACCATAACCCTAACCATAACCCCAACCATAGCCCCAACCATAACCCCAACCCTTACCCAAACCATAACCCCTAACCCCTAACAATATCCCTAACCCAAACCATAACCCCTAACAATAACCCTAACCCAAACCATAACCCCAACCATAACCATAACCCAAACCATAACCATAACCAAAACCATAACCATAACCCAAACCATAACACCCAACCCCCAACAATAACCCTAACCCAAACCATAATCCCATCCATAACCATAACCCCAACAATAACCATAACCCAAACCATTACCCCTAACACCTAAAAATAACGCTAACCCAAACCATAACCCCAACCATAACCTTAACCATAACCGTAAACCAAACCATAACCCCTAAACCCTAACAATAATCCTAACACAAACTATTACCCCAACGCCTAACAATAACCCTAACCCAAACCATAACCCCAACGCCTAACAATAACCTTAACCCAAACCATAACCCCAACCCCTAACAATAAACCTAACCTAAACCATAACCCTAACCCCAACCATAACCATAAACCAAACCATCACCATAACCCAAACCATCACCATAACCCCTAGCAATAACCCTAACCCAAACCATAACCCCAACCCCTAACAATAACTCTAACCCAAACCATAACCATAACCCTAACAGTAACCATAACCCAAACCATAACCCCTAACAATAACCCTAACCCAAACCATAACCCCAACCCCTAACAATAACTCTAACCCAAACCATAACCATAACCCTAACAGTAACCATAACCCAAACCATAACCCCTAACAATAACCCTAACCCAAACCATAACCCCAACGCCTAACATTAACCTTAACCCAAACCATAACCCCAACCCCTAACAATAACTCTAACCCAAACCATAACCATAACCCTAACAGTAACCATAACCCAAACCATAACCCCTAACAATAACCCTAACCCAAACCATAACCCCAACCACAAACAATAACCCTAACCGAACCCATAACCATAACCCAAAACATAACCCCTAGCAATAACCCTAACCCAAACCATAACCCCAACCCCTAACAATAACCCTAACCCAAACCATAACCCAAACCATAACCCCAACCCCTAACAATAACCCTAACCCCTAACAATAACCCTAACCCAAACCATAACCATAACCCAAACCATAACCATAACCCAAACCATAACCCCAACCCCTAACAATAACCCTAACCTAAACCATAACCCCAACCATTACCATAACCCTAACCCAAACCATAATCCCATTCATAACAGTAACCCCAACAATAACCATAACCCAAACCATAACCCCTAACCCCTACAAATAACGCTAACCCATACCATAACCCCAACCATAACCTTAACCATAACCGTAAACCAAACCATAACCCCTAAACTCTAACAATAACCCTAACACAAACTATTACCCCAACGCCTAACAATAACCCTAACCCAAACCATAACCCCAACGCCTAACAATAACCTTAACCCAAACCATAACCCCAACCCCTAACAATAAACCTAACCTAAACCATAACCCTAACCCCAACCATAACCATAAACCAAACCATCACCATAACCCAAACCATCACCATAACCCCTAGCAATAACCCTAACCCAAACCATAACCCCAACCCCTAACAATAACTCTAACCCAAACCATAACCATAACCCTAACAGTAACCATAACCCAAACCATAACCCCTAACAATAACCCTAACCCAAACCATAACCCCAACCCCTAACAATAACTCTAACCCAAACCATAACCCCAACCCCTAACAATAACTCTAACCCAAACCATAACCATAACCCTAACAGTAACCATAACCCAAACCATAACCCCTAACAATAACCCTAACCCAAACCATAACCCCAACCACAAACAATAACCCTAACCGAACCCATAACCATAACCCAAAACATAACCCCTAGCAATAACCCTAACCCAAACCATAACCCCAACCCCTAACAATAACCCTAACCCTAACCCTAACCCCAAACCATAACCCCAACCCCTAACAATAACCCTAACCCCTAACAATAACCCTAACCCAAACCATAACCATAACCCAAACCATAACCCCAACCCCTAACAATAACCCTAACCTAAACCATAACCCCAACCATTACCATAACCCAAACCATAACCCCTAACCCCTAACAATAACCCTAACCCAAACCATAAATCCAACCCCTAACAATAACCCTAACCCAAAACCTAACCCAAAACCTCACCCAAAACCTCACCCAAAACCTAACCCAAAACCTAACCCAAAACCTAACCCAAAACTTAACCCAAACCATAACCATAACCCCAACCATAACCCAAACCATAACCCCTAACAATAACCCTAACCCAAACCATAACCCCAACCCCTAACAATAACCCTAACCTAAACCATAACCCCAACCATAACCATAACCCAAAACATAACCCCTAACTCCCAACATTAACCCTAAACCAAACCATAAATCCAACCCCTTACAATAACCCTAACCCAAACCATAACCCCAACCCCTAACAATAACCCTAACCTAAACCATAACCCCAACCATAACCATAACCCAAACCATAACCATTACCCAAAACATAACCCCTAACTCCCAACATTAACCCTAAACCAAACCATAACTCAAACCCCTAACAATAACCCTAACCCAAACCATAACCATAACCATAACCAAAACCCAAACCATAACCCCTAACTTCTAACAATAACCCTAACCCAAACCCCTAACAAGAACCCTAACCCAAACCATAACCCCTAATCCCTTAAGATAACCCTAACCCAAACCATAACCCCAACCCCTAACAATAACCCTAACCTAAACCATAACCCCAACCATAACCCAAACCATAACCCCTAACTTCTAACAATAACCCTAACCCAAACCCCTAACAAGAACCCTAACCCAAACCATAATCCCATCCATAGCCATAACCCCAACCATAACCATAACCCAAACCATAACCCCCAACCCCTAACAATAACCCTAACCCAAACCATAACCATAACCCTAACAGTAACCATAACCCAAACCATAACCCCTAACAATAACCCTAACCCAAACCATAACCCCAACGCCTAACATTAACCTTAACCCAAACCATAACCCCAACCCCTAACAATAACTCTAACCCAAACCATAACCATAACCCTAACAGTAACCATAACCCAAACCATAACCCCTAACAATAACCTTAACCCAAACCATAACCCCAACCACAAACAATAACCCTAACCGAACCCATAACCATAACCCAAAACATAACCCCTAGCAATAACCCTAACCCAAACCATAACCCCAACCCCTAACAATAACCCTAACCCAAACCATAACCCAAACCATAACCCCAACCCCTAACAATAACCCTAACCCCTAACAATAACCCTAACCCAAACCATAACCATAACCCAAACCATAACCATAACCCAAACCATAACCCCAACCCCTAACAATAACCCTAACCTAAACCATAACCCCAACCATTACCATAACCCAAACCATAACCCCTAACCCCTAACAATAACTTTAACCCAAACCATAAATCCAACCCCTAACAATAACCCTAACCCAAAACCTAACCCAAAACCTCACCCAAAACCTCACCCAAAACCTAACCCAAAACCTAACCCAAAACCTAACCCAAAACTTAACCCAAACCATAACCATAACCCCAACCATAACCCAAACCATAACCCCTAACAATAACCCTAACCCAAACCATAACCCCAACCCCTAACAATAACCCTAACCTAAACCATAACCCCAACCATAACCATAACCCAAAACATAACCCCTAACTCCCAACATTAACCCTAAACCAAACCATAACTCCAACCCCTTACAATAACCCTAACCCAAACCATAACCCCAACCCCTAACAATAACCCTAACCTAAACCATAACCCCAACCATAACCATAACCCAAACCATAACCATTACCCAAAACATAACCCCTAACTCCCAACATTAACCCTAAACCAAACCATAACTCAAACCCCTAACAATAACCCTAACCCAAACCATAACCATAACCATAACCAAAACCCAAACCATAACCCCTAACTTCTAACAATAACCCTAACCCAAACCCCTAACAAGAACCCTAACCCAAACCATAACCCCTAATCCCTTAAAATAACCCTAACCCAAACCATAACCCCAACCCCTAACAATAACCCTAACCTAAACCATAACCCCAACCATAACCCAAACCATAACCCCTAACTTCTAACAATAACCCTAACCCAAACCCCTAACAAGAACCCTAACCCAAACCATAATCCCATCCATAGCCATAACCCCAACCATAACCATAACCCAAACCATAACCCCCAACCCCTAACAATAACCCTAACCCAAACCATAACCCGAACCCAAACCATAACCCAAACCATAACCCCCAACCCCTAACAATAACCCTAACCCAAACCATAACCCGAACCCAAACCATAACCCTAACCCTAACCCAAACCATAACCAAAACCATAACCCAAACCATAACCCAAACCATAACCCAAACCATAACCCAAACCATAACCCAAACCATAACCCAAACCATAACCCAAACCATAACCCTAACCCAAACCATAACCCCAACCATAACCAGATTCCCAACCATAACCATAACCCCAACCAAAACCATATTCCCAACCATAGCCATAACCCCAACCATAACCCCAACCATTACCCCAACAATAACCCCAACCATAACCATAACCCTAACCATAACCCCAACCATAGCCCCAACCATAACCCCAACCATAACCCCAACCATAACCCCAACCATAACCCCAACCATAACCCCAACCCTTACCCAAACCATAACCCCTAACCCCTAACAATATCCCTAACCCAAACCATAACCCCTAACAATAACCCTAACCCAAACCATAACCCCAACCATAACCATAACCCAAACCATAACCATAACCCAAACCATAACACCCAACCCCCAACAATAACCCTAACCCAAACCATAATCCCATCCATAACCATAACCCCAACAATAACCATAACCCAAACCATAACCCCTAACACCTAAAAATAACGCTAACCCAAACCATAACCCCAACCATAACCTTAACCATAACCGTAAACCAAACCATAACCCCTAAACCCTAACAATAATCCTAACACAAACTATTACCCCAACGCCTAACAATAACCCTAACCCAAACCATAACCCCAACGCCAAACAATAACCTTAACCCAAACCATAACCCCAACCCCTAACAATAAACCTAACCTAAACCATAACCCTAACCCCAACCATAACCATAAACCAAAACATCACCATAACCCAAACCATCACCATAACCCCTAACAATAACCCTAACCCAAACCATAACCCCAACCCCTAACAATAACTCTAACCCAAACCATAACCATAACCCTAACAGTAACCATAACCCAAACCATAACCCCTAACAATAACCCTAACCCAAACCATAACCCCAACCACAAACAATAACCCTAACCGAACCCATAACCATAACCATAACCCAAAACATAACCCCTAGCAATAACCCTAACCCAAACCATAACCCCAACCCCTAACAATAACCCTAACCCAAACCATAACCCCAACCCCTAACAATAACCCTAACCCAAACCATAACCATAACCCAAACCATAACCCCTAACAATAACCCTAACCCAAACCATAACCCCAACCACAAACAATAACCCTAACCCAACCCATAACCATAACCATAACCCAAAACATAACCACTAGCAATAACCCTAACCAAAACCATAACCCCAACCCCTAACAATAACGCTAACCCAAACCATAACCCAAACAATAACCCAAACCATAACCCAAACCATGACCCAAACCATAAGCCCAACCCCTAACAATAACCCTAACCTAAACCATAACCATAATCCTAACCCAAACCATAACCCCAACCATAACCAGATTTCCAACCATAAACATAACCCGAACCAAAACCATATTCCCAACCATAGCCATAACCCCAACCATAACCCCAACCCTAACCATAACCCTGACCATAACCCCAACCATAACTCCAATCATAACCCAAACCATAACCCTAACCATAACCCCAACCCCTAACAATAACCCTCACCCAAACCATAACCCCTAACCCCTAAAAATATCCTTAACCCAAACCATAACCCCTAATAATAACCCTTACCCAAACCATAAACCCCAACCCCTAACAATAACACTAACCTAAACCATAACCCCAACCATTACCATCACCCAAACCATAACCCCTAACCCCTAACAATAACCCTAACCCTAACCATAACCCCAACCCCTAACAATAACCCTAACCCAAAACCTAACCCAAAACCTAACCCAAAACCTAACCCAAAACCTAACCCAAAACCTAACCCAAAACCTAACCCAAAACCTAACCCAAAACCTAACCCAAACCATAACCATAACCCAAACCATAACCCCTAACAATAACCCTAACCCAAACCATAACCCCAACCCCTAACAATAACCCTAACCCAAACCATAACCCCAACCCCTAACAATAACCCTAACCTAAACCATAACCCCAACCATAACCCAAACCATAACCATAACCCAAAACATAACCCCTAACTCCTAACAATAACCCTAAACCAAACCATAACCCCAACCCCTAACAATAACCCTAACCCAAACCATAACCCCAACCATAAACAAAACCCAAACCATAACCCCAACCATAACCTTAACCATAACCGTAAACCAAACCATAACCCCTAAACCCTAACAATAACCCTAACACAAACTATTACCCCAACCCCTAACAATAACCATAACCCAAACCATAACCCCTAACCCCTAAAAATAACGCTAACCCATACCATAACCCCAACCATACCCTTAACCATAACCGTAAACCAAACCATAACCCCTAAACCCTAACAATAACCCTAACACAAACTATTACCCCAACGCCTAACAATAACCCTAACCCAAACCATAACCCCAACGCCTAACAATAACCTTAACCCAAACCATAACCCCAACCCCTAACAATAAACCTAACCTAAACCATAACCCTAACCCCAACCATAACCATAAACCAAACCATCACCATAACCCAAACCATCACCATAACCCCTAGCAATAACCCTAACCCAAACCATAACCCCAACCCCTAACAATAACTCTAACCCAAACCATAACCATAACCCTAACAGTAACCATAACCCAAACCATAACCCCTAACAATAACCCTAACCCAAACCATAACCCCAACCCCTAACAATAACTCTAACCCAAACCATAACCATAACCCTAACAGTAACCATAACCCAAACCATAACCCCTAACAATAACCCTAACCCAAACCATAACCCCAACGCCTAACATTAACCTTAACCCAAACCATAACCCCAACCCCTAACAATAACTCTAACCCAAACCATAACCATAACCCTAACAGTAACCATAACCCAAACCATAACCCCTAACAATAACCCTAACCCAAACCATAACCCCAACCACAAACAATAACCCTAACCGAACCCATAACCATAACCCAAAACATAACCCCTAGCAATAACCCTAACCCAAACCATAACCCCAACCCCTAACAATAACCCTAACCCAAACCATAACCCAAACCATAACCCCAACCCCTAACAATAACCCTAACCCCTAACAATAACCCTAACCCAAACCATAACCATAACCCAAACCATAACCATAACCCAAACCATAACCCCTAACAATAACCCTAACCCAAACCATAACCCCAACCACAAACAATAACCCTAACCCAACCCATAACCATAACGCTAACCCAAACCATAACCCAAACCATAACCCAAACCATAACCCAAACCATAACCCAAACCATAACCCAAACCATAACCCAAACCATAACCCAAACCATAACCCAAACCATAACCCAAACCATAACCCAAACCATAACCCAAACCATAACCCAAACCATAACCCAAACCATAACCCAAACCATAACCCAAACCATAACCCAAACCATAACCCAAACCATAACCCAAACCATAACCCAAACCATAACCCAAACCATAACCCAAACCATAACCCAAACCATAACCCAAACCATAACCCAAACCATAACCCAAACCATAACCCAAACCATAACCCAAACCATAACCCAAACCATAACCCAAACCATAACCCAAACCATAACCCAAACCATAACCCAAACCATAACCCAAACCATAACCCAAACCATAACCCAAACCATAACCCAAACCATAACCCCAACCCCTAACAATAACCCTAACCTAAACCATAACCATAACCCTAACCCAAACCATAACCCCAACCATAACCTTAATCATAACCGTAAACCAAACCATAACCCCTAAACCCTAACAATAACCCTAACACAAACTATTACCCCAACGCCTAACAATAACCCTAACCCAAACCATAACCCCAACGCCTAACAATAACCTTAACCCAAACCATAACCCCAACCCCTAACAATAAACCTAACCTAAACCATAACCCTAACCCCAACCATAACCATAAACCAAACCATCACCATAACACAAACCATCACAATAACCCCTAACAATAACCCTAACCCAAACCATAACCCCAACCCCTAACAATAACTCTAACCCAAACCATAACCCTAACAGTAACCATAACCCAAACCATAACCCCTAACAATAACCCTAACCCAAACCATAACCCCAACCACAAACAATAACCCTAACCGAACCCATAACCATAACTTAAAACATAACCCCTAGCAATAACCCTAACCCAAACCATAACCCCAACCCCTAACAATAACCCTAACCCAAACCATAACCCAAACCATAACCCAAACCATAACCCCAACCCCTAACAATAACCCTAACCCAAACCATAACCCAAACCATAACCCCTAACAATAACCTTAACCCAAACCATAACCCCAACCACAAACAATAACCCTAACCCAACCCATAACCATAACCATAACCCAAAACATAACCCCTAGCAATAACCCTAACCCAAACCATAACCCCAACCCCTAACAATAACTCTAACCCAAACCATAACCCAAACCATAACCCAAACCATAACCCAAACCATAACCCAAACCATAACCCAAACCATAACCCAAACCATAACCCAAACCATAACCCAAACCATAACCCAAACCATAACCCAAACCATAACCCAAACCATAACCCAAACCATAACCCAAACCATAACCCAAACCATAACCCAAACCATAACCCAAACCATAACCCAAACCCTAACCATAACCCTAACCATAACCCCAACCATAACTCCAATCATAACCCAAACCATAACCCCAACCATAACCCCAACCCCTAACAATAACCCTAACCCAAACCATAACCCCTAACCCCTAACAATATCCCTAACCCAAACCATAACCCCTAATAATAACCCTAACCCAAACCATAAACCCCAACCACTAACAATAACCCAAACCTAAACCACAACCCCAACCATTACCATAACCCAAACCATAACCCCTAACCCCTAACAATAACCCTAACCCAAACCATAACCCCAACCGCTAACAATAACCCTAACCCAAAACCTAACCCAAAACCTAACCCAAACCATAACCATAACCCCAACCATAACCATAACCCAAACCATAACCCCTAACAATAACCCTAACCCAAACCATAACCCCAACCCCTAACAATAACCCTAACCTAAACCATAACCCCAACCATGACCATAACCCAAAACATAACCCCTAACTCCTAACAATAACCCCAAACCAAACCATAACCCCAACCCCTAACAATAACCCTAACCCAAACCATAACCCCAACCATAACCTTAACCATAAGCGTAAACCAAACCATAACCCCCAAACCCTAACAATAACCCTAACACAAACTATTACCCCAACCCCTAACAATAACCCTAACCCAAACCATAATCCCATCCATAACAGTAACCCTAACAATAACCATAACCCAAACCATAACCCCTAACCCCTAAAAATAACGCTAACCCAAACCATAACCCCAACCATAACCTTAACCATAACCGTAAACCAAATCAGAACCCCCAAACCCTAACAATAACCCTAACCCAAACCATTATCCCATCCATAACCATAACCCCTAACCCCTAAAAATAACGCTAACCCAAACCATAACCCCAACCATAACCTTAACCATAACCGTAAACCAAACCATAACCCCTAAACCCTAACAATAACCCTAACACAAACTATTACCCCAACGCCTAACAATAACCCTAACCCAAACCATAACCCCAACGCCAAACAATAACCTTAACCCAAAACATAACCCCAACCCCTAACAATAAACCTAACCTAAACCATAACCCTAACCATAACCCCAACCATAACAATAAACCAAACCATCACCATAACCCAAACCATCACAATAACCCCTAACAATAACCCTAATCCTAACCCAAACCATAACCCCAACCCCTAACAATAACTCTAACCCAAACCATAACCATAACCCTAACAGTAACCATAACCCAAACCATAACCCCTAACAATAACCCTAACCCAAACCATAACCCCAACCACAAACAATAACCCTAACCCAACCCATAACCATAACCCAAAACATAACCCCTAGCAATGACCCTAACCCAAACCATAACCCCAACCCCTAACAATAACCCTAACCCAAACCATAACCCCAACCCCTAACAATAACCCTAACCCGAACCATAACCCCAACCATAACCAAAACCCAAACCATAACCCCTTATCCCTTACAATATTCCTAACCCAAACCATAACCCCAACCCCTAACAATAACCCTAACCCAAACCATAACCCCAACCATAACCAGATTCCTGACCATAAACATAACCCCAACCAAAACCATATTCCCAACCATAGCCATAACCCCAACCATAACCCCAACCCTAACCATAACCCTAACCATAACCCCAACCATAACTCCAACCATAACCCCAACCATAACCCCAACCATAACCCCAACCATAACCCCAACCATAACCCCAACCATAACCCAAACCATAACCCCAACCCCTAACAATAACCCTAACCCAAACCATAACCCCTAACCCCTAACAATATCCCTAACCCAAACCATAACCCCTAATAATAACCCTAACCCAAACCATAACCCCAACCCCTAACAATAACCCTAACCTAAACCATAACCCCAACCATTACCATAACCCAAACCATAACCCCTAACCCCTAACAATAACCCTAACCCAAACCATAAATCCAACCCCTAACAATAACCCTAACCCAAAACCTAACCCAAAACCTCACCCAAAACCTCACCCAAAACCTAACCCAAAACCTAACCCAAAACCTAACCCAAAACCTAACCCAAAACTTAACCAAAACCATAACCATAACCCCAACCATAACCATAACCCAAACCATAACCCCTAACAATAACCCTAACCCAAACCATAACCCCAACCCCTAACAATAACCCTAACCTAAACCATAACCCCAACCATAACCATAACCCAAAACATAACCCCTAACTCCCAACATTAACCCTAAACCAAACCATAACTCCAACCCCTTACAATAACCCTAACCCAAACCATAACCCCAACCCCTAACAATAACCCTAACCTAAACCATAACCCCAACCATAACCATAACCCAAACCATAACCATAACCCAAAACATAACCCCTAACTCCCAACATTAACCCTAAACCAAACCATAACTCAAACCCCTAACAATAACCCTAACCCAAACCATAACCCCAACCATAACCAAAACCCAAACCATAACCCCTAACTTCTAACAATAACCCTAACCCAAACCCCTAACAAGAACCCTAACCCAAACCATAACCCCTAATCCCTTAAGATAACCCTAACCCAAACCATAACCCCAACCCCTAACAATAACCCTAACCTAAACCATAACCCCAACCATAACCCAAACCATAACCCCTAACTTCTAACAATAACCCTAACCCAAACCACTAACAAGAACCCTAACCCAAACCATAATCCCATCCATAGCCATAACCCCAACCATAACCATAACCCAAACCATAACCCCCAACCCCTAACAATAACCCTAACCCAAACCATAACCCGAACCCAAACCATAACCCAAACCATAACCCCCAACCCCTAACAATAACCCTAACCCAAACCATAACCCGAACCCAAACCATAACCCTAACCCTAACCCAAACCATAACCAAAACCATAACCAAAACCATAACCAAAACCATAACCCAAACCATAACCCAAACCATAACCCTAACCCAAACCATAACCCCAACCATAACCAGATTCCCAACCATAACCATAACCCCAACCAAAACCATATTCCCAACCATAGCCATAACCCCAACCATAACCCCAACCATTACCCCAACAATAACCCCAACCATAACCATAACCCTAACCAAAACCCCAACCATAGCCCCAACCATAACCCCAACCATAACCCCAACCATAACCCCAAGCATAACCCAACCATAACCCCAACCCTTACCCAAACCATAACCCCTAACCCCTAACAATATCCCTAACCCAAACCATAACCCCTAACAATAACCCTAACCCAAACCATAACCCCAACCATAACCATAACCCAAACCATAACCATAACCCAAACCATAACCATAACCATAACCCAAACCATAACACCCAACCCCCAACAATAACCCTAACCCAAACCATAATCCCATCCATAACCATAACCCCAACAATAACCATAACCCAAACCATAACCCCTAACACCTAAAAATAACGCTAACCCAAACCATAACCCCAACCATAACATTAACCATAACCGTAAACCAAACCATAACCCCTAAACCCTAACAATAATCCTAACACAAACTATTACCCCAACGCCTAACAATAACCCTAACCCAAACCATAACCCCAACGCCAAACAATAACCTTAACCCAAACCATAACCCCAACCCCTAACAATAAACCTAACCTAAACTATAACCCTAACCCCAACCATAACCATAAACCAAAACATCACCATAACCCAAACCATCACCATAACCCCTAACAATAACCCTAACCCAAACCATAACCCCAACCCCTAACAATAACTCTAACCCAAACCATAACCATAACCCTAACAGTAACCATAACCCAAACCATAACCATAACCCTAACAGTAACCATAACCCAAACCATAACCCCTAACAATAACCCTAACCCAAACCATAACCCCAACCACAAACAATAACCCTAACCGAACCCATAACCATAACCATAACCCAAAACATAACCCCTAGCAATAACCCTAACCCAAACCATAACCCCAACCCCTAACAATAACCCTAACCCAAACCATAACCCCAACCCCTAACAATAACCCTAACCCAAACCATAACCATAACCCAAACCATAACCCCTAACAATAACCCTAACCCAAACCATAACCCCAACCCCTAACAATAACTCTAACCCAAACTATAACCATAACCCTAACAGTAACCATAACCCAAACCATAACCCCTAACAATAACCCTAACCCAAACCATAACCCCAACCACAAACAATAACCCTAACCGAACCCATAACCATAACCATAACCCAAAACATAACCCCTAGCAATAACCCTAACCCAAACCATAACCCCAACCCCTAACAATAACCCTAACCCAAACCATAACCCCAACCCCTAACAATAACCCTAACCCAAACCATAACCATAACCCAAACCATAACCCCTAACAATAACCCTAACCCAAACCATAACCCCAACCACAAACAATAACCCTAACCCAACCCATAACCATAACCATAACCCAAAACATAACCCCTAGCAATAACCCTAACGAAAAACCATAACCCCAACCCCTAACAATAACGCTAACCCAAACCATAACCCAAACAATAACCCAAACCATAACCCAAACCATAACCCAAACCATAACCCAAACCATAACCCAAACCATAACCCCAACCCCTAACAATAACCCTAACCTAAACCATAACCATAATCCTAACCCAAACCATAACCCCAACCATAACCAGATTCCAACCATAAACATAACCCGAACCAAAACCATATTCCCAACCATAGCCATAACCCCAACCATAACCCCAACCCTAACCATAACCCTGACCATAACCCCAACCATAACTCCAATCATAACCCAAACCATAACCCTAACCATAACCCCAACCCCTAACAATAACCCTAACCCAAACCATAACCCCTAACCCCTAAAAATATCCCTAACCCAAACCATAACCCCTAATAATAACCCTTACCCATACCATAAACCCCAACCCCTAACAATAACACTAACTTAAACCATAACCCCAACCATTACCATCACCCAAACCATAACCCCTAACCCCTAACAATAACCCTAACCCTAACCATAACCCCAACCCCTAACAATAACCCTAACCCAAAACCTAACCCAAAACCTAACCCAAAACCTAACCCAAAACCTAACCCAAAACCTAACCCAAAACCTAACCCAAACCATAACCATAACCCAAACCATAACCCCTAACAATAACCCTAACCCAAACCATAACCCCAACCCCTAACAATAACCCTAACCCAAACCATAACCCCAACCCCTAACAATAACCCTAACCTAAACCATAACCCCAACCATAACCCAAACCATAACCATAACCCAAAACATAACCCCTAACTCCTAACAATAACCCTAAACCAAACCATAACCCCAACCCCTAACAATAACCCTAACCCAAACCATAACCCCAACCATAAACAAAACCCAAACCATAACCCCAACCATAACCTTAACCATAACCGTAAACCAAACCATAACCCCTAAACCCTAACAATAACCCTAACACAAACTATTACCCCAACCCCTAACAATAACCCTAACCCAAACCATAATCCCATTCATAACAGTAACCCCAACAATAACCATAACCCAAACCATAACCCCTAACCCCTAAAAATAACGCTAACCCATACCATAACCCCAACCATAACCTTAACCATAACCGTAAACCAAACCATAACCCCTAAACCCTAACAATAACCCTAACACAAACTATTACCCCAACGCCTAACAATAACCCTAACCCAAACCATAACCCCAACGCCTAACAATAACCTTAACCCAAACCATAACCCCAACCCCTAACAATAAACCTAACCTAAACCATAACCCTAACCCCAACCATAACCATAAACCAAACCATCACCATAACCCAAACCATCACCATAACCCCTAGCAATAACCCTAACCCAAACCATAACCCCAACCCCTAACAATAACTCTAACCCAAACCATAACCATAACCCTAACAGTAACCATAACCCAAACCATAACCCCTAACAATAACCCTAACCCAAACCATAACCCCAACCCCTAACAATAACCCTAACCCAAACCATAACCATAACCCTAACAGTAACCATAACCCAAACCATAACCCCTAACAATAACCCTAACCCAAACCATAACCCCAACCACAAACAATAACCCTAACCGAACCCATAACCATAACCCAAAACATAACCCCTAGCAATAACCCTAACCCAAACCATAACCCCAACCCCTAACAATAACCCTAACCCAAACCATAACCCAAACCATAACCCCAACCCCTAACAATAACCCTAACCCAAACCATAACCCAAACCATAACCCCTAACAATAACCCTAACCCAAACCATAACCCCAACCACAAACAATAACCCTAACCCAACCCATAACCATAACCATAACACAAAACATAACCCCTAGCAATAACCCTAACCAAAACCATAACCCCAACCCCTAACAATAACGCTAACCCAAACCATAACCCAAACCATAACCCAAACCATAACCCAAACCATAACCCAAACCATAACCCAAACCATAACCCAAACCATAACCCAAACCATAACCCAAACCATAACCCAAACCATAACCCAAACCATAACCCAAACCATAACCCAAACCATAACCCAAACCATAACCCAAACCATAACCCAAACCATAACCCAAACCATAACCCAAACCATAACCCAAACCATAACCCAAACCATAACCCAAACCATAACCCAAACCATAACCCAAACCATAACCCAAACCATAACCCAAACCATAACCCAAACCATAACCCAAACCATAACCCAAACCATAACCCAAACC
Source organism: Stigmatopora nigra (assembly GCF_051989575.1). Classification (NCBI taxonomy): domain Eukaryota; kingdom Metazoa; phylum Chordata; class Actinopteri; order Syngnathiformes; family Syngnathidae; genus Stigmatopora; species Stigmatopora nigra. Next base: position 4,340,134 of record NW_027551603.1, read on the forward strand.
ATAACCCCAACCCCTAACAATAACCCTAACCTAAACCATAACCATAACCCTAACCCAAACCATAACCCCAACCATAACCTTAATCATAACCGTAAACCAAACCATAACCCCTAAACCCTAACAATAACCCTAACACAAACTATTACCCCAACGCCTAACAATAACCCTAACCCAAACCATAACCCCAACGCCTAACAATAACCTTAACCCAAACCATAACCCCAACCCCTAACAATAAACCTAACCTAAACCATAACCCTAACCCCAACCATAACCATAAACCAAACCATCACCATAACACAAACCATCACAATAACCCCTAACAATAACCCTAACCCAAACCATAACCCCAACCCCTAACAATAACTCTAACCCAAACCATAACCATAACCCTAACAGTAACCATAACCCAAACCATAACCCCTAACAATAACCCTAACCCAAACCATAACCCCAACCACAAACAATAACCCTAACCGAACCCATAACCATAACTTAAAACATAACCCCTAGCAATAACCCTAACCCAAACCATAACCCCAACCCCTAACAATAACCCTAACCCAAACCATAACCCAAACCCTAACCCCTAACAATAACCCTAACCCAAACCATAACCCCAACCACAAACAATAACCCTAACCCAACCCATAACCATAACCATAACCCAAAACATAACCCCTAGCAATAACCCTAACCCAGACATGGGCAAACTACGGCCCGCGGGCCGTATACGGCCCGTTAGACAATTTAATCCGGCCCGCCGAGCTTGTCCAATAAATAAAATAATAATGCTTCATAAATCATTCATTACATCTTGTCCATGCAATACCGTGTTTCACCTATAAATGGCGCGCTGACATTTAGGCCTTTGTTGAGTCGCGCCTTTCTCTTTATTTATCCCTCTTTAATTTTCTCATTGTCATTTGAGCCCTTCTGTAAAAATGAGCGGACCAAAGAAAAGGAAAGTGGACAGTGAGTGTCGTGTATTTAATAAAGAGTGGACAACTAAATATTTCTTCACTGAAGTCCGATCAACCGCTGTATGTCTGATATGCCAAGAAACTATTGCTGTTTTCAAAGAGTACAATATCAGCCGTCACTTTGCCACGAAGCATGCAAACTACGCTAGCAAGCAGTCAACACAACAACGAGCGGCTACTGCTCAGAGATTGGTGGCTAATTTGCAGAGTCAGCAGAATTTTTTTCACCGGCAAACTGCAATTCAAGAGGCAAGCACAAAGACAAGCTTTTTGCTGGCCTTCAAACTGGCAAAGGCTAGCAAGCCTTTCTCCGAAGGCGAGTTTTTTGAAAGAATGCATGATAGAGACAGCTGGTGTTTTGTGTCCGGAGAGCAAAGGCAAGTTTGAAAAAATCAGCTTATCACGCAGGACAATAACTCGCCGTGTGGAACTCATTGATGAAGATATAGTGAGCGAGTTAAACAAAAAAGCGGCAACCTTTGAGTTATTTTCATTAGCGCTTGATGAAAGTACGGACATTAAAGACACTGCTCAGCTCCTCATTTTTACCAACAACACTGTTCCCACTGAAAGTTCGAGTTTTTCTACTATGATAAAAAAATTGAAAGTTTGAAAGGGCGCATCTTTTAATTACGCACTGCAGCGGGACAGAAAGGATTGAGGTTAGTCGCCTATGTTGTTGGGTAGTAATGTTTTGAATGTTGAAAGTTATATTCATCAAGATTTCAATAAATTTTGATATTTGTTTTACTTGGTGCCTTCAATTGAATTGTATTAAAAACAGATGCAATCTCCAGGGTTGATAGATCACAGTTTTCTATTCTAATCTATTTGGCCTACTATTTCTCTTGTACATTTGGAAAATGCAGTCCTCAATGTTAGTGAAACGTGTTGAACATTTATTTGCATGTGCTTGCTGTACTATGAGGTTTGGATACTACAAGCAACGCTTTATTATATTTGGCCCAGCAGTCGATGTACTGCTGTGGCCCCTTGTTCAAATTTTATAACCCATAGTGGCCCGCAAGTCAAAAAGTTTGCCCATCCCTGCCCTAACCCAAACCATAACCCCAACCCCTAACAATAACGCTAACCCAAACCATAACCCAAACCATAACCCAAACCATAACCCAAACCATAACCCAAACCATAACCCAAACCATAACCCAAACCATAACCCAAACCATAACCCAAACCATAACCCAAACCATAACCCAAACCATAACCCAAACCATAACCCAAACCATAACCCAAACCATAACCCAAACCATAACCCAAACCATAACCCAAACCATAACCCAAACCATAACCCAAACCATAACCCAAACCATAACCCAAACCATAACCCAAACCATAACCCAAACCATAACCCAAACCATAACCCAAACCATAACCCAAACCATAACCCAAACCATAACCCAAACCATAACCCAAACCATAACCCAAACCATAACCCAAACCATAACCCAAACCATAACCCAAACCATAACCCAAACCATAACCCAAACCATAACCCCAACCCCTAACAATAACCCTAACCTAAACCATTACCATAACCCTAACCCAAACCATAACCCCAACCATAACCAGATTCCCAACCATAAACATAACACGAACCAAAACCATATTCCCAACCATAGCCATAACCCCAACCATAACCCCAACCCAAACCATAACCCTAACCATAACCCCAACCATAACTCCAATCATAACCCAAACCATAACCCCAACCATAACCCCAACCATAACCCAAACCATAACCCCAACCCCTAACAATAACCCTAACCCAAACCATAACCCCTAACCCCTAACAATATCCCTAACCCAAACCATAACCCCTAATAATAACCCTAACCCAAACCATAAACCCCAACCCCTAACAATAACCCTAACCTAAACCACAACCCCAACCATTACCATAACCCAAACCATAACCCCTAACCCCTAACAATAACCCTAACCCAAACCATAACCCCAACCCCTAACAATAACCCTAACCCAAAACCTAACCCAAAACCTAACCCAAACCATAACCATAACCCCAACCATAACCATAACCCAAACCATAACCCCTAACAATAACCCTGACCCAAACCATAACCCCAACCCCTAACAATAACCCTAACCTAAACCATAACCCCAACCATAACCATAACCCAAAACATAACCCCTAACTCCTAACAATAACCCCAAACCAAACCATAACCCCAAACCCTAACAATAACCCTAACACAAACTATTACCCCAACCCCTAACAAAAACCCTAACCCAAACCATAATCCCATCCATAACAGTAACCCCAACAATAACCATAACCCAAACCATAACCCCTAACCCCTAAAAATAACGCTAACCCAAACCATAACCCCAACCATAACCTTAACCGTAAACCAAATCAGAACCCCTAAACCCTAACAATAACCCTAACACAAACTATTACCCCAACCCCTAACAATAACCCTAACCCAAACCATTATCCCATCCATAACCATAACCCCTAACCCCTAAAAATAACGCTAACCAAAACCATAACCCCAACCATAACCTTAACCATAACCGTAAACCAAACCATAACCCCTAAACCCTAACAATAACCCTAACACAAACTATTACCCCAACGCCTAACAATAACCCTAACCCAAACCATAACCCCAACGCCAAACAATAACCTTAACCCAAAACATAACCCCAACCCCTAACAATAAACCTAACCTAAACCATAACCCTAACCATAACCCCAACCATAACAATAAACCAAACCATCACCATAACCCAAACCATCACAATAACCCCTAACAATAACCCTAACCCTAACCCAAACCATAACCCCAACCCCTAACAATAACTCTAACCCAAACCATAACCATAACCCAAACCATAACCCCTAACAATAACCCTAACCCAAACCATAACCCCAACCACAAACAATAACCCTAACCCAACCCATAACCATAACCCAAAACATAACCATAACCCAAAACATAACCCCTAGCAATGACCCTAACCCAAACCATAACCCCAACCCCTAACAATAACCCTAACCCAAACCATAACCCCAACCCCTAACAATAACCCTAACCTGAACCATAACCCCAACCATAACCAAAACCCAAACCATAACCCCTTATCCCTTACAATATTCCTAACCCAAACCATAACCCCAACCCCTAACAATAACCCTAACCCAAACCATAACCCCAACCATAACCAGATTCCTGACCATAAACATAACCCCAACCAAAACCATATTCACAACCATAGCCATAACCCCAACCATAACCCCAACCCTAACCATAACCCTAACCATAACCCCAACCATAACCCCAACCCCTAACAATAACCCTAACCCAAACCGTAACCCCAACCATAAACAAAACCCAAACCATAACCCCTAATCCCTTAAAATAACCCTAACCCAAACCATAACCCCAACCCCTAACAATAACCCTAACCTAAACAATAACCCCAACCATAACCCAAACCATAACCCAAACCATAACCCCTAACTTCTAACAATAACCCTAACCAAAACCCCTAACAAAAACCCTAACCCAAACCATAATCCCATCCATAGCCATAACCCCAACCATAACCATTACCCAAACCATAACCCCAAACCCCTAACAATAACCCTAACCAAAACCATAACCCGAACCCAAACCATAACCCAAACCATAACCCTAACCCTAACCCTAACCCAAACCATAACCCTAACCCTAACCCTAACCCTAACCCAAACCATAACCCTGTCAGGAGTGACTGGATTGCCTTTCCTGGCATGACGTCACGATAATTATCAGCTGTCACTAATTACGTGATTAGATTATTTTTGGTATTTAAGCATTATGATTTTCTGTGGACGCCGTCGGATCGTTCTGGTTTCGTCCTGGTTTCGTTTCCTGTTTTTCCTCTTAGTCATCGCCGTACCATTGACGCCATGCCGCATGTTCATTTCGTTTGTCACGAGAGATCAAGCTAAGTTGTTTATGTTATGTTACCACGTTTATTAAATCAACCTACAAGAGCTACAGATCTGCCTCACCTTTCCATTACTTCGGCGACTCTGCATCTGGGTTCAACTTCCCCTCCGATCGCGTCGCACTACGCGGCGCGATCGTAACAAACCCTAACCCAAACCATAACCCCAACCATAACCAGATTCCCAACCATAACCATAACCCCAACCAAAACCATATTCCCAACCATAGCCATAACCCCAACCATAACCCCAACCATAACCCCAACCATAACCATAACCCTAACCATAACCCCAACCATAACCCCAACCATAACCCCAACCATAACCCCAACCATAACCCCAACCATAACCCCAACCATAACCCCAACCATAACCCCAACCCTAACCCAAACCATAACCCCTAACCCCTAACAATATCCCTAACCCAAACCATAACCCCTTACAATAACCCTAACCCAAACCATAACCCCAACCATAACCATAACCCAAACCATAACACCCAACCCCCAACAATAACCCTCACCCAAACCATAATCCCATCCATAACCATAACCCCAACAATAACCATAACCCAAACCATAACCCCTAAATCCTAAAAATAATGCTAACCCAAACCATAACCCCAACCATAACCCCAACCATAACCCCAACCATAACCCCAACCATAACCTTAACCATAACCGTAAACCAAACCATAACGCCTAAACCCTAACAATAACCCTAACACAAACTATTACCCCAACCCCTAACAATAACCCTAACCCAAACCATAATCCCATCCATAACAGTAACCCCAACAATAACCATAACCCAAACCATAACCCCTAACCCCTAAAAATAACGCTAACCCAAACCATAACCCCAACCATAACCTTAACCATAACCGTAAACCAAACCATAACCCCTAAACCCTAACAATAACCCTAACACAAACTATTACCCCAACCCCTAACAGTAACCCTAACCCAAACCATTATCCCATCCATAACCATAACCCCAACAATAACCATAACCCAAACCATAACCCCTAACCCCTAAAAATAACGCTAATTCAAACCATAACCCCAACCATAACCTTAACCATAACCGTAAACCAAACCATAACCCCTAAACCCTAACAATAACCCTAACACAAACTATTACCCCAACGCCTAACAATAACCCTAAACAAACCATAACCCCAATGCCTAACAATAACCCTAACCCAAACCATAACCCCAACCCCTAACAATAACTCTAACCCAAACCATAACCATAACCCTAACAGTAACCATAACCCAAACCATAACCCCTAACAATAACCCTAACCCAAACCATAACCCCAATCACAAACAATAACCCTAACCCAACCCATAACCATAACCATAACCCAAAACATAACCCCTAGCAATAACCCTAACCCAAACCATAACCCCAACCCCTAACAATAACCCTAACCCAAACCATAGCCCCAACCCCTAACAATAACCCTAACCCGAACCATAACCCCAACCATAACCAAAACCCAAACCATAACCCCTTATCCCTTACAATATTCCTAACCCAAACCATAACCCCAACCCCTAACAATAACCCTAACCTAAACCATAACCCGAACCATAACCAGATTCCCGACCATAAACATAACCCCAACCAAAACCATATTCCCAACCATCGCCATAACCCCAACCATAACCCCAACCCTAACCATAACCCTAACCATAACCCTAACCATAACCCCAACCATAACTCCAACCATAACCCCAACCATAACCCCAACCATAACCCAAACCATAACCCCAACCACTAACAATAACCCTAACCCAAACCATAACCCCTAATCCCTTAAAATAACCCTAACCCAAACCATAACCCCAACCCCTAACAATAACCCTAACCTAAACCATAACCCCAACCCCTAACAATAACCCTAACCTAAACCATAACCCCAACCCCTAACAATAACCCTAACCCAAACCATAGCCCCAACCCCTAACAATAACCCTAACCCGAACCATAACCCCAACCATAACCAAAACCAAAACCATAACCCCTTATCCCTTACAATATTCCTAACCCAAACCATAACCCCAACCCCTAACAATAACCCTAACCTAAACCATAACCCCAACCATAACCAGATTCCCGACCATAAACATAACCCCAACCAAAACCATATTCCCAACCATAGCCATAACCCCAACCATAACCCCAACCCCAACCATAACCACAACCATAACCATAACCCCAACCATAACCCCAACCATAACCCCAACCATAACCCCAACCCTAACCCAAACCATAACCCCTAACCCCTAACAATATCCCTAACCCAAACCATAACCCCTTACAATAACCCTAACCCAAACCATAACCATAACCCAAACCATAACACACAACCCCCAACAATAACCCTAACCCAAACCATAATCCCATCCATAACCATAACCCCAACAATAACCATAACCCAAACCATAACCCCTAACCCCTAAAAATAACACTAACCCAAACCATAATCCCAACCATAACCTGAACCATAACCATAAACCAAACCATAACCCCTAAACCCTAACAATAACCCTGACACAAACTATTACCCCAACCCCTAACAATAACCCTAACCCAAACCATAATCCCATCCATAACAGTAACCCCAACAATAACCATAACCCAAACCATAACCCCTAAACCCTAAAAATAACGCTAACCCAAACCATAACCCCAACCATAACCTTAACCATAACCGTAAACCAAACCATAACCCCTAAACCCTAACAATAACCCTAACACAAACTATTACCCCAACCCCTAACAATAACCCTAACCCAAACCATTATCCCATCCATAACCATAATCCCAACAATAACCATAACCCAAACCATAACCCCTAACCCCTAAAAATAACACTAACCCAAACCATAATCCCAACCATAACCTTAACCATAACCATAAACCAAACCATAAACCAAACCATAACCCCTAAACCCTAACAATAACCCTAACCCAAACCATAACCCCAACGCCAAACAATAACCTTAACCCAAACCATAACCCCAACCCCTAACAATAAACCTAACCTAAACCATAACCCTAACCATAACCCCAACCTTAACCCAAACCATAACCCCAACCTCTAACAATAAACCTAACCTAAACCATAACCCTAACCATAACCCCAACCATAACCATAAACCAAACCATCACCATAACCCAAACCATCACCATAACCCAAACCATCACCATAACCCCTAACAATAACCCTAACCCTAACCCAAACCATAACCCCAACCCCTAACAATAACTCTAACCCAAACCATAACCATATCCCTAACAGTAACCATAACCCAAACCATAACCCCTAACAATAACCCTAACCCAAACCATAACCCCAATCACAAACAATAACCCTAACCCAACCCCTAACAATAACCCTAACCCTAACCCAAACCATAACCCAAACCATAACCCCAACCCCTAACAACAACCCTAACCCGAACCATAACCCCAACCATAACCAAAACCCAAACCATAACCCCTTATCCCTTACAATATTCCTAACCCAAACCATAACCCCTTATCCCTTACAATATTCCTAACCCAAACCATAACCCCAACCCCTAACAATAACCCTAACCTAAACCATAACCCCAACCATAACCAGATTCCCAACCATAAACATATCCCAAACCATAACCATAACCCCAACCATAACCATAACCCAAACCATAACCCCTAACAATAACCCTAACCTAAACCATAACCCCAACCATAACCATAACCCAAACCATAACCATAACCCAAAACATAACCCCTAACTCCCAACATTAACCCTAAACCAAACCATAACTCAAATCCCTAACAATAACCCTAACCCAAACCATAACCCCAACCATAACCAAAACCCAAACCATAACCCCTAATCCCTTAAGATAACCCTAACCCAAACCATAACCCCAACCCCTAACAATAACCGTAACCTAAACCATAACCCCAACCATAACCCAAACCATAACCCCTAACTTCTAACAATAACCCTAACCCAAACCCCTAACAAGAACCCTAACCCAAACCATAATCCCATCCATAACCATAACCCCAACCATAACCATAACCCAAACCATAACCCCAAACCCCTAACAATAACCCTAACCCAAACCATAACCCGAACCCAAACCATAACCCAAACCATAACACTAACCCAAACCATAACCCAAACCATAACCCTAACCCAAACCTTAACCCCAACCATAACCAGATTCCCAACCATAACCAGATTCCCAACCATAACCAGATTCCCAACCATAACCATAACCCCAACCAAAACCATATTCCCAACCATAGCCATAACCCCAACCATAACCCCAACCATAACCCCAGCCATAACCATAACCATAACCCCAACCATAACCCCAACCATAACCCCAACCATAACCCCAACCCTAACCCAAACCATAACCCCTAACCCCTAACAATATCCCTAACCCAAACCATAACCCCTTACAATAAACCTAACCCAAACCATAACCCCAACCATAACCATAACCCAAACCATAACCATAACCCAAACCATAACACCCAACCCCCAACAATAACCCTAACCCAAACCATAATCCCATCCATAACCCCAACAATAACCATAACCCAAACCATAACCCCTAAATCCTAAAAATAACGCTAACCCAAACCATAACCCCAAACATAACCCCAACAATAACCTTAACCATAACCGTAAACCAAACCATAACGCCTAAACCCTAACAATAACCCTAACACAAACTATTACCCCAACCCCTAACAATAACCCTAACCCAAACCATAATCCCATCCATAACAGTAACCCCAACAATAACCATAACCCAAACCATAACCCCTAACCCCTAAAAATAACGCTAACCCAAACCATAACCCCAACCATAACCTTAACCATAACCGTAAACCAAACCATAGCTGTCATGTCCTAATCAGGTTTTTTGGAAAATCCCAATTCCCTCTAATAGTATGCCAATCACCTTTTAAAACGGCCATCCAAATTTGTTTCCACTCCATCCAGGTGATAAAATAATCTCCCCCATTTGTAAGACAAATTCCTCCACACCATTTTTGTGCGACATGACGCCTATGGCCTTTATCACGTCGCCTTGAGTCCAAATTCTATGAACCAAAATAACACGGCACTGCTCACTCCCCACATTAGAGTTGGCAACCTCGATCACTGTCGAATTTTTCCTATCCCATTTTGTTCATAGACAACCCATCTACCTAAAGCGTCACTTGTTTCAAAACATGAAAGGCCCCACTAGAATTTGGGCATCCAGCGCCAAATAGAGCCTATTTACACCTTTGTCTCGAATTTGTTTTAGATATGGGGTCCCCAATTCCCAAAATATCCCAGAATTCATGCACCAACACATCCTATCAAAACCCAAAGCGACTAACATAACCTGTTTCTAAGCCAGATTTTGGAATTTGGAGAATTTCTCCTTTCCCCCCTTATCTAAGCTTGTTGTTGCCACTCGTTATCACTGTAACATTCAGGCGTATTAACCCCATCATTGCCATGCTATGAATTTCAAGCAATAGAAAGCAACGTCATTTGGTTGTATCAATTCATCAATGTTTATCCAATCCGTAATATCCTTAAAGTCATCAATTTGACCTGTGACAAAGCATATTTCCTCCCACCAGGACAACAGACAATGTTCTTTCAAGTGGACTTTGAAAAACATTCCATGTTACTCCATTCTTAGGGAAAATATGCTCATCTTAAACCAATTTTTTTATCTACAATTCACCTAATTATTTGAATGAATGCCATGAATTTTCTCATGCCACTATTGCATTGTAAATTTCCCATCTGATGTTGTTAACAGCCAAATAACTCTCAATACCTCAGATATACTTTGTAAATCACCTCATATGATGTTTACTTTAGACAAGTCATTTCCCATAGCTCCCTGTTACCAAAACAAAAACCTACAACAATTCGATTAGAGAAATCAACCTTTTGTTAGGCATTTCCTTATTACAATTTTTTAATGTTTTAAAAAAAATCTCATTGTCACCAATATACCATAATATTGTAAATTTTTTTCATCCTTGTCTTTTCTTTAACCAGCCAACCTCCTGGAATAAAGTATTTTGAACAATCAAACTATTCAAAAAATAGTATTAATATTATTTTATTCTCCAAAAGCTAGTTTCCTTTAACTAAGAGCCCTTTGAAATCCACAAATGCTCAAAAATGACTATTTTGCTTTTTTACCAAATCAAAATCTTTTACGAAACAGATTTTCTATCACCTTAATATACATTTCTGTTTAAAACCCAAAAAATGAAATGCGAAAGCACTCGCATAACCTTGCAGGCCATGTATTGTTCTTATTCTGAAAAGTCCAAACAGAAAACGCCATAAGCCGCTAACTCTGACCTCTACTCTTGCTGCGAAAGCAGCATTGTTATCTTCTGTTTACAAACCAGCGAGTCAACACTTGAAACGTTGCCTCTTTTTCCTGTGCCCAAATACAACGCTTTTTAGAGAAGACAACCATTAAACAGACAAATTAACCCCTCTTCCGATATTCAACTACATCACAATATTTTTCCAAGACCCCATATATCCAGAATATGTATGCTGCAAGCACAACAATATGGCAAAAACCCATTTTCTGCCCTCAAGTTTCCTTCAGCACTCCCAAGGCCCCATATTATTATTGTAATGTCTTCACGGAAGGGATCCACAAAATTTTAGTCGTTTACACGGTCCGCGCTCAGCCGAAAGGCTAACACAGTCAAATTGTCTGCCCCGCGACCCACATGTTTCACTCCCATCTAATCAGCAGCCGCTGCACCAGAGCGCTTCTCCCGCAGTCGACACATTATTTGGCAAGTCTAGAGCATAATAAAAAACATAGGTGACATTCTCTCCTAAACATTGAAATGATCATTTTGTATATATTCTTCCGTCTTTTTAAACAACACCCATCTTCCCGCTAGCGGACGGGATCAAAACCAGGCCAAGCTGCAATAAGCCATCACATTGCTGTAAATTGACAGTACATATAGGTTATATTATTAAAGCACCACCAGCACTTGGAAATAACCATTCCAATTGTTGTTATACAAGCCCCAGCATCACCAAAAAACCCAATTTAATTGTAATCACAAAACGTCATACCTGGATTAACCAAATCAAATACCAGTGTCTCCATTAATTTTCTAGCTCAACATTCTCATATCCAAAATCTTCTCCCTCTATTTTTGTTAAAGTTCCTCCGCTCCCGTCACCTAACTCGGTAAATATTTTCCCCGTTAGCCGAGGAGGCCCCGCTATTTTCCCAAAATAGTATTTTTAACTTCTCCCCGGACTTGTTTCGCCATTAGTGTCTGTGGAACAAGCCATTACACTTTATCCATTTACATATTATTTATATATGTATATTACCTCTATGCATTAGTGCATATATTATCTTGCATTTTATGCATTTTAAGCTGGCCAGCAAACCCATATTTATTTATCCATAAATATAGCTGTGTAATATTTTTAAAGCGCTTTGTCTTTCCAATTTTTTTCCAAATCCTTACAAGTTAGACGTATTTTTGGATCGTCATCCAAACCCGCCTTACAACACGTGTTTCCCATATTTTACTTTTTTGTAGTGAGTTCGTGTGCCTCACACAGTTAACTTCTCTTATTTATTATTATTATTACCCCTCCGACTGTATTTCCTAGGCTTATCTTAATTTTACTGCAGAAACCACACAAACACCATACAACGTTTACAATATATTCGTGCCTACCCTTGAGACACAGGACACTTTCCAGCAAAGTGCCCCAAAAATGTACCTGCAGTACAATAAATTCGTGCCTACCCTTGAGACACAGGACACTTTCCAGCAAAGTGCCCCAAAAATGTACCTGCAGTACAATATATTTGTGCCTACCCTTGAGACACAGGACACTTTCCAGCAAAGTGCCCCAAAAATGTACCTGCCATTGACTAGTATAAACACAGGGTTTTTGTCGCCGTCACCCAGGACGCGAGTCACATTACCCAGAATGGACCTTCACATTCAATGCCCCTTTAATGCATTTGGAAACACTGTCACAACATGCAGACATTAGTGTGGACTTACCCGAGATCCGTCAGATGTCTCCCTCCAGCAGGATAAGTCGTCCACCGTCGAGAATCCAGGCGCCCCCGTCGAAAACTCCGGCCCACCAAGGGTTTTGAAGACGCCGTGCGCACGGTCACTTACCAGATGTCGAACAGCAGCGCCTGGGTTCTCGCTCCGGTATATTGACGTCCATGGCACCGAAGGACCAACTGTTAGGTTCATTAATAATTACCCTTTGTAATTATCAATAACTGCAGGCAGACATCTTATTCAATTATTGACATTTAATTAAATAGATTGGATCACAGATAAAAAACCTTAAGGGAGGAGATCTTCAAAAGTATCCTCTCGAACCGTACTTCGCGTACAGCTTTAAGGCCTTTTGAATAAAAACAATCACGCCCTAATTTGACCTAACACTCATAACAATTCAATAAAGAAGCCCGAAGTCACCCGAGTGTTATGGAAGTGGCAGATATCCGTATCTGTTGTTAGACCTTGGCGTCTCTTTGCCTTGGATAAGTCCATGTGAGAGTTGACTAGGCGGCAGTTTATGACCTCGAGCCGAAGAATAGAAAGACGTTTAATGATTTAACAAAGAAATGAATTACTACACATTTATGTATAATAGTAATACAGAATAAACTCAACAGAAACTTACACCGTCTGGCTGCCAGAGGGCAGCAGCTGGAACAGATTGTGACCAGGGTGGTATGGGTCCCTTATCATGTCCCTGGCTCTGCTGAGGTAACGAGGGCTGGTAATGTCTTCCAGTGAGGGCAGAGTAGCCGACGATCTTCTGCGTCGTGGTGATACCTTTCTAAATGGCCTTTTTGTCTGCTGCCGTTCTTCCCGCGTGCAGGGCATCATGGACCGAGCAGGACATGCCGGCAGGGATGAAGGGGCAGCACGAGTCTCCCACCATGGCACATACACAGCCCCGCTGGGTGGCCACTCCGTCAAGAGCAGGGCGGCCCTGGAAAATCAGCTGGGCCATGGCGGCTACCCAGCCTGACTGATGCGCCGACACCTGCCTTCAATGGTCTTCAAATGCAGGACGTTCTTCGCCGCTCCCACTCAAGGGAACTGAAAGATTGGGATTTTGGATGAGACTGACCAGTATTTGTGTTTAAGGGACACATCCAAGCCACACACTGGATCATGGTCGTGAGCTTCGTCAATAAGGTGCCCAGATGGAGGTCATTGATTCGGGCATAACAGAACTTCTGAAGATCCCTAGATGATTATTTTTATACATAATAATCAAAAATACATCCCCATCGTCATTGGATACAATTTTTCGGGTAAATACACCAACCAGAATAGACTGGGCCTGCTTCTAATACAACCACTATTCTAATCGCAGAATGCCTGTTTTGGACACTGTTTATGGTGGGAAAATAGCTCCAGAACCATCCTGGATCATTATTTTTACACAGAATAGTGAAAATACATCCATCCACACAATCGACACTAATTATGGGTACAAGGCCAACCAGAAGTGACTGGGCCCGGTTCTAATACAACCACCATGCAAAATAAAGTGCCCAAAGGGAGGTCATTGATTCGGGCATAAAAGATCTTCTGAAAATCCCTAGATGATTATTTTTATAAAGAATAGTCAAAAATACATCCCCATTATGATTTGACGCAAGTTCCGGCTAAATACACCAACATGAACCGACTGGGCCTGGTTCTAATACGACCACTATTTTAATCGCAAAATGCCTGTTTTGGACAATGTTTATGGTAGGAAACATTATTTTTATAGAAAATAGTGAAACTACATCCACCCACTCAATCAACACAAATTCTGGGTAAATACACCAACCAGAACCGATTGGGCCTTGTTCTAATACAACCACTATTTTTATCGCAAAATGTTTTGGACACTATTGACGGTGGAAAATATACCCAGAACATACCTGCATCTTTAATTTTACACAGAATAGTGAAAATGCATCCATCCACACAATTGACACTAATTCTGGGTAAAAGCAACAACCAGAACCGACTGGGCCCGGTTCTAATTCAACCACCATGCAAAATAAAGATCCATAATGGAGGTTTTTGATTCTTGTATAAAGAAAAGCCCCAAAACATCCCTGCATGATTTTTTTTAAACAGAATAGTAAAATATACATCCCCATTATCTTTGGACACAAGTTTCGGATATAAACAGCAACCAGAACCGACAGGACCCAGTTATAAAGCAACTACTATTTTTTATCGCAAAATGCATGTTTTGGAGACTATTTATGGTGGGAAATACCCCTAGAACCATCCTGGATCTTTGTTTTTAGACAGAATAGTGAAAATACATCCACCTACACAATCAACACTAACTCTGGGTAAAAGCACCAACCAGAACCGACTGGGCTTGGTTCTAATACAACCACCATGCAAAATAAAGTGCCCAAATGGAGGTCATTTATTCGGGCATAGAAGAACTTCTGAACATCCCTAGATGATAATTTTTATACAGACTAGTCAAAAGTACAACCCCATTCCTATTGGACACACAATACGGGTGTATACACAAACCAGAACCGACTGGGCCTGGTTCTAATACAACCACTATTTTTGTCGCAAAATGCATGTTTTTGACACTATGGATCTTTATTCTTACAGAGAATAGTGAAATTACATCCACCCACACAATCAACACTGAATGTGGGTAAAGCACCAACCAGAACCGACTGGGCCTGGTTCTAAACAATCACTTCTGAATAAAGTGCCCAAATTGAGGTCATTTATTCGGGCATAACATAACTTCTGAACATCCCTAGAATATTATTTTTATAAAGAATAATCAAAAATACATCCCTATCATCATTGGACACGATTTCTGGGTAAAAACTTGAACCAGAACCGACTGCGCCTTGTTCTAATACAACCACTACTTTAACCGCAAAATGCCTGTTTTGGACACTGTTTATCGTGGGAAATAGCTCCGGGATCACCTAGAATGATGCCAATGAAAGACTTACTTGAATTGGACGATTTTACACTATATACACAGTAACTGTGTCTCTGACAGTTTGTTTGGCAGCAGGGGAACTTTTCAGTTTTTATTGCCTTAATGTACTTTTCATGCCCTGAAAATCACATTTTGGCCAAGTATGATTGTTTTCATTATAACTTAATTTCTAGCCATGAGAATGATGCCAAATGGATAACTTACTTGAATTGGACGATTTTACACTATATACACAGTAACGATGTGTCTCTGACAGTTTGTTTGGCAGCAAGGGAACATGTAAGATAAGACAAAGTGTCTTTGCAAATGCTTGTTCATATTGTATAAGTTTTTGTAAGTATAACAGCATCGTAGTCATCCTTATGGCTGACATGTCAGCATAAACACCCAACTGTCTGACTGAATAAACAATCTAAGTCTTGTGATTGGGGTCACATGTCAGCACAAATACTCAACTGTCCGACACTGATCAATTACCCTTTGCCCTGCAAATGACTGTAATGTATCTGTCCAAAGTCCTAGTGACAACTGTCAGTTTTTCCTGTATTTAAGACACACACACAGGTCATTCGGCTAGAGTTGCGGGAACATCGCGTTGAACAGGACCCTACTGTAGGAACTCTCACTGTCCACTTTGCAGTCTGGTAATAAACCAATTGGTCCGGGACCAATGAAAGTAGAACAAGAATTAGCAAGGGCTTTATAGTCTTGGTCTGTTAATAGAGTCAGGGACTTAACTAAGACAAAGTCAGGGACTTTTGGTCTTTGTGTGTTCAGAGATATTGGGTTAATCACAAAGTAGAGATCAATTTCGGGTAATTTAGAAAATAATTGTTGTTTAAACTATTAAGTAAGTGATTAATATGGGTCAGAAAGCAACAAAAGGAATGGGTTTATTGTCAGACTGCAAAATGAAAATCGGAGAGTTACCGGGACGAGATGTCATGGTCCAGCTTGGGCCAAGCCTAGTGGCCACCCAAAATGGCCTCCGACCCAGGGAATTACAGACCAAAAATATCTTCCACACCACCACATTTAACAGCTTCTACTCTCTCGACATTGTCGGGAATGATTCTGCCAAGGTCGCTGAAAGTCTAAGAGAACAGTCTGAAGATATCTGCCCAGCAGCACCAGGACAGGAACAACAAACATGGACATTACATGTCATCCTGAAGTTCATGGGAGACCGGACGACAAGTAGTTAAACCAATTCTCACAGTTGCCCACTCAACGAATCATAATTAACCACGTATATGCAACTGACCTAATGGACAACCCATTGCCCCCGGACACATTGCCTATGGGGATGGATCATCATCAAAAACCCTGGATGGAGAAAAACACAACGTATATGCCGTGGTGACTCAAAAAGACAACCTCAAGACAGGACGACTCCCCGGCGACTGGTCTGCACAAGCCGCAGAAATAGTGGCACTGACAGAGGCATGTAGACTATTCCTAGAACAAGACGTGACGGTGGAAAGACACAGCCCAATCCCTGCTGAATTCCTAAGAGAAATGCAAAATCATGCCCCAGAAGAAGAGAAACTGCAATGGGAAACAGAAGGAGCCACTCAACACAAGAACGGGCTCTATGCAGTAGAAAACAAGCCATGCGTGACACGATCATTGTTTGAAGTAATTGCCAAATTGAGCCATGGGAAGAGCCATGTCTCAACAGGAGGGATGATCAGTACAGTACAACAAACAATGCATGTTCCCAGAGGTCTCCAAACTTACTTCAATTTTTTTTGGCAGAAACTGTCTGAACTGCTGTAGACACAACTCTCAAGGCAACGAACGACCCAAGCATGGAACAAGGCAAACAGGACCATATCCCTTCGAGCTTCTGAACATGGATTTCATCAAACTGAACCAAAGTGCTGGACTCGTCGAACAAACCATTAGAACAGTAAAACTCAGACTCAGAAAAACCATGGGAGATACAGGAAAACGATGGCAAGAATGCCTGAGCCTGGTAGAAACGTACATGAGAATCATTCCAACAGCACAGGGATGCATTCCATTTGAGGCAGTGAAAGACAGACCCTTCCACTGAACAATGTGGGAAAAAGATCTGGTGGTAGAAGAGAAAAGAGAAACAGAATCCCTCACTAAGTGGTTATGCAAAATGTTCCAAGAAAGAACTGTGATGAATGCAAAATAATCTGCCGACATCTTCTCTGTCTCCCACAGAGGAGGTCCTGTCCCCAGGAGACCTGGTACTCGTCAAGGTGATAAAAAGAAAGTGCTGGTCTTCTCCACGTTGGGACGGACCTCACCGTGTGATTTTGGCCATCATCATCACCGCTCTGTGTTCAACCACATGGGGGGAACGTACCAGAACCTTGATACACTCCCACTGGAGGAGAATGCCCCACTAGCTTGTTCAGGAAACGATCAGGGGCCCCCAGATCTGCATCCCATCAACCAAGACACCAATCGTCGTTCAAGTCCCTTTGCTCAGCCTACAGCTTACTCACTTGGGATTACACAGGACTGACTCCAGTTATTTTTATTGGTACCTACAAGCTCCCAGAGTCTGAGTGGTCTGGCCAGACACCTTGGACCAGGTCCTCCTCCATACAGGCTACAAAACCATCACATGGCCCCTTTCCAAAGAAGCTACCACCATGACCGCTAACTTCACCAAGTTAGCCACCACCATCAAAGATGGTAAACATATGCTAGAGCTCACGACCAATATCCAACAAAAAGGCTGCATCAACCTATGCCTCCGACCGGACCGACCAGGAAAAGGCCCCCTCTTTACTATCACCATCCGCACTACTAGTCCAGTCATGGTCCCCAAAGTGATTGGTGTGAACCCCTTCGTACAACCATCCGCCACACGCCTACTCAAAATCCGTCCGGCAGGAACACCTAAGCCTGAGTAGATACACCTTATTCTCGCCCATGTCCAAACACAGGAAGAAAACGACTACAACCTGATGATGAGGAACAGTTGGTACAGATACACCGCACTCACAGCCCGCGCCACAACCAATGAGTTGTTATGTCTGTTCCCTCATGCCTACTGCCGTAGCCCAACCACAGCTATGGTCCAACCGACAGAACGAAGAACTCGCCAACCTCACCTGCAACTGTATCCTGGGTAATCTGAGAGAATCCTTCCAGCAAAGCTCGACCGCCTATATACCATGGTCGCAGTACCATTAGCAGCTACAGTCAATACCGCAACGTATGTCCAGTGCAACAAACGAACAGACTGTTATCCATCCTGTTTCAACTTCAGCGGACCGGATCCGAAGACCCCTTTGGACCAAGTTCATGTCACCAGGTGCGCCGAGATCAGACACATTCCTTCCCAATCATGGACAGTACTGGACCAAATATGGTGGCTCTGCGAATGACAAGTGTATATGATCATCCCCACCAATACAACTGGGCTCTGTGTCCCTACATCTGCATCCGACCACACGTACGTCCTAACAGCAGACTCGATTCCAACTGTCGACGCCAAACCAAATCTACCCACCAGGCGTCAACGACGGAGCTTTGATTTCTTCCCCCATGATTCAGTTTGGGGCTCGGATGTCCCCCTCTAATACAAACACTAGTCAGTCTCCTCCAAAATCATGATGGCGGTGTTCCCCAGGGTAGGAACAGCGAAGAACACCCTACGTCTGGAAGACTACAGATTCCAGGCCCGACACTAATCAATTACTTGTTGCCCTGCAAATGACTGAAACGTATCTGTCCAAAGTCTTAGGGACAACTGTCAGTTTTGCCTGTATTTAAGACAAACTCACTGGTCATTCGACTAGAGTTGCAGTAACATCGCAGTGAACAGGACCCCACTGTAGGAACTCTCACTGTCCACTTTGCAGTCTGGTAATACATATTTTCTATTTAAATTTATCTCACTCTTTCTTAGCCTGCTCCTGAAGTTGTATTTTCAGACCTAACAAACATTTCAGTTTTTTTGCCCTAATGTGCGTTTCATGTGCTGAAAATCACGTTTTGGCCAAGTATCATAGTTTTCACTATAACTTAACTTAACTTAACCTAACCCTAACCCTAACCCTAACCCTAACCCTAACCCTAACCCTAACCCTAACCCTAACTCTAACCCTAACCCTAACCCTAACCCTAACCCTAACTTCCATCACTTAGAATGATATCAAATGAAAAACTTACTTGAATTGGACAATTATACACTATATACACAGTAACTATGTGTCTCTGACAGTTTGTTTCGCAGCAGGGGAACATT
This sequence comes from Stigmatopora nigra, assembly GCF_051989575.1. NCBI lineage: Eukaryota > Metazoa > Chordata > Actinopteri > Syngnathiformes > Syngnathidae > Stigmatopora > Stigmatopora nigra. The sequence continues at coordinate 4,360,407 of NW_027551603.1, forward strand.
TCAGTTTTTATTTCCTTAACGTGCGTTTCATGCGCTGAAAATCACGTTTTGGCCAAGTATCACAATTTTCACTATAACTTAAATTCTATCACTTAGAATGATGCTAAATGAAAAACTTACTTGAATTGGACGATAATACACTATATACACAGTAACTATGTGTCTCTGACAGTTTGTTTCGCAGCAGGGGAACATTTCAGTTTTTATTTCCTTAACGTGCGTTTCATGCGCTGAAAATCACGTTTTGGCCAAGTATCATAGTTTTCACTATAACTTAATTTCTATCACTTAAAATGATGCTAAATGAAAAACTTAGTTGAATTGGACGATAATACACTATATACACAGTAACTATGTGTCTCTGACAGTTTGTTTCGCAGCAGGGGAACATTTCAGTTTTTATTGCCTTAACGTGCGTTTCATGCGCTGAAAATCACGTTTTGGCCAAGTATCACAATTTTCACTATAACTTAAATTCTATCACTTAGAATGATGCTAAATGAAAAACTTACTCGAATTGGACGATAATACACTATAGACACAGTAACTATGTGCCTCTGACAGTTTGTTTCGCAGCAGGGGAACATTTCAGTTTTTATTGCCTTAACGTGCGTTTCATGCGCTGAAAATCACGTTTTGGCCAAGTATCATAGTTTTCACTATAACTTAATTTCTATCACTTAGAATGATGCTAAATGAAAAACTTAGTTGAATTGGACGATAATACACTATATACACAGTAACTATGTGTCTCTGACAGTTTGTTTCGCAGCAGGGGAACATTTCAGTTTTTATTGCCTTAACGTGCGTTTCATGTGCTGAAAATCACGTTTTGGCCAAGTATCACAATTTTCACTATAACTTAATTTCTATCACTTAGAATGATGCTAAATGAAAAACTTACTTGAAATGGAAGATAATACACTATATACACAGTAACTATGTGTCTCTGACAGTTTTTTTCGCAGCGGGGGAACATTTCAGTTTTTATTGCCTTAACGTGCGTTTCATGCGCTGAAAATCACGTTTTCGCCAAGTATCATAGTTTTCACTATAACTTAATTTCTATCAATTTGAATGATGCTAAATGAAAAAAATACTTGGATTGGACGATTTTACACTATATACACAGTAACTATGTGCCTCTGACAGTTTGTTTCGCAGCAGGGGAACATTTCAGTTTTTATTGCCTTAACGTGCGTTTCATGTGCTGAAAATCACGTTTTGGCCAAGTATCACAATTTTCACTATAACTTAATTTCTATCACTTAGAATGATGCTAAATGAAAAACTTACTTGAAATGGAAGATAATACACTATATACACAGTAACTATGTGTCTCTGACAGTTTGTTTCGCAGCGGGGGAACATTTCAGTTTTTATTGCCTTAACGTGCGTTTCATGCGCTGAAAATCACGTTTTTGCCAAGTATCATAGTTTTCACTATAACTTAATTTCTATCACTTTCAATGATGCTAAATGAAAAAGTTACTTGGATTGGACGATTTTACACTATATACACAGTAACTATGTGCCTTTGACAGTTTGTTTCGCAGCAGGGGAACATTTCAGTTTTTATTGCCTTCACGTGCGTTTCATGTGCTGAAAATCCCGTTTTGGCCAAGTATCACAATTTTCACTATAACTTAAATTCTATCACTTAGAATGATGCTAAATGAAAAACTTACTTGAATTGGACGATTTTACACTATATACACAGTAACTATGTGTCTCTGACAGTTTGTTTCGCAGCAGGGGAACATTTCAGTTTTTATTGCCTTAACGTGCGTTTCATGCGCTGAAAATCACGTTTTGGGCTAGTATCATAATTTTCACTATAACTTAATTTCTATCACTTAGAATGATGCTAAATGAAAAACTTACTTGAATTGGACGATAATACACTATATACACAGTAACTATGTGTCTCTGACAGTTTGTTTCGAAGCAGGGGAACATTTCAGTTTTATTGCCTTAACGTGCGTTTCATGCGCTGAAAATCACGTTTTGGCCAAGTATCATAGTTTTCACTATAACTTAAATTCTATCACTTAGAATGATGCTAAATGAAAAACTTACTTGAATTGGACGATTTTACACTATATACACAGTAACTATGTGCCTCTGACAGTTTGTGTCGCAGCAGGGGAACATTTCAGTTTTTATTGCCTTAACGTGCGTTTCATGCGCTGAAAATCACGTTTTGGCCAAGTATCATAGTTTTCACTATAACTTAATTTCTATCACTTAGAATGATGCTAAATGAAAAACTTAGTTGAATTGGACGATAATACACTATATACACAGTAACTATGTGTCTCTATCAGTTTGTTTCGCAGCAGGGGGACATTTCAGTTTTTATTGCCTTAACGTGCGTTTCATGTGCTGAAAATCACGTTTTGGCCAAGTATCACAATTTTCACTATAACTTAATTTCTATCACTTAGAATGATGCTAAATGAAAAACTTACTTGAAATGGAAGATAATACACTATATACACAGTAACTATGTGTCTCTGACAGTTTTTTTCGCAGCGGGGGAACATTTCAGTTTTTATTGCCTTAACGTGCGTTTCATGCGCTGAAAATCACGTTTTCGCCAAGTATCATAGTTTTCACTATAACTTAATTTCTATCACTTTGAATGATGCTAAATGAAAAAGTTACTTGGATTGGACGATTTTACACTATATACACAGTAACTATGTGCCTTTGACAGTTTGTTTCGCAGCAGGGGAACATTTCAGTTTTTATTGCCTTAACGTGCGTTTCATGTGCTGAAAATCACGTTTTGGCCAAGTATCACAATTTTCACTATAACTTAATTTCTATCACTTAGAATGATGCTAAATGAAAAACTTACTTGAAATGGAAGATAATACACTATATACACAGTAACTATGTGTCTCTGACAGTTTGTTTCGCAGCGGGGGAACATTTCAGTTTTTATTGCCTTAACGTGCGTTTCATGCGCTGAAAATCACGTTTTTGCCAAGTATCATAGTTTTCACTATAACTTAATTTCTATCACTTTCAATGATGCTAAATGAAAAAGTTACTTGGATTGGACGATTTTACACTATATACACAGTAACTATGTGCCTTTGACAGTTTGTTTCGCAGCAGGGGAACATTTCAGTTTTTATTGCCTTCACGTGCGTTTCATGTGCTGAAAATCACGTTTTGGCCAAGTATCACAATTTTCACTATAACTTAAATTCTATCACTTAGAATGATGCTAAATGAAAAACTTACTTGAATTGGACGATAATACACTATATACACAGTAACTATGTGTCTCTGACAGTTTGTTTCGCAGCAGGGGAACATTTCAGTTTTTATTGCCTTAACGTGCGTTTCATGCGCTGAAAATCACGTTTTGGGCTAGTATCATAATTTTCACTATAACTTAATTTCTATCACTTAGAATGATGCTAAATGAAAAACTTACTTGAATTGGACGATAATACACTATATACACAGTAACTATGTGTCTCTGACAGTTTGTTACGAAGCAGGGGAACATTTCAGTTTTATTGCCTTAACGTGCGTTTCATGCGCTGAAAATCACGTTTTGGCCAAGTATCATAGTTTTCACTATAACTTAATTTCTATCACTTAGAATGATGCTAAATGAAAAACTTACTTGAATTGGACGATTTTACACTATATACACAGTAACTATGTGCCTCTGACAGTTTGTGTCGCAGCAGGGGAACATTTCAGTTTTTATTGCCTTAACGTGCGTTTCATGTGCTGAAAATCACGTTTTGGCCAAGTATCACAATTTTCACTATAACTTAATTTCTATCACTTAGAATGATGCTAAATGAAAAACTTAGTTGAATTGGACGATAATACACTATATACACAGTAACTATGGGGTCCAAAACAGTGTCCAAAACAGGCATTTTGCGGTTAAAGTAGTGGTTGTATTAGAACCACGCCCAGTCGGTTCTGGTTCGTGTTTTTACCCAGAAATTGTGTCCAATGATTATGGGGATGTATTTTTTATTATTCTTTATAAAAATAATATTCTAGGGATGTTCAGAAGTTCTGTTATGCCCTAATCAATGACCTCAATTTGGGCACTTTATTTACAAGTGGTTGTTTAGAACCAGACCCAGTCGGTTCTGGTTGGTGCTTTACCCACAATTAGTGTCGATTGTGTGGGTTTGATGTATTTTCACTATTCTCTGTAAGAATAAAGATCCAGGGATGTTCTGAGACTATTTCCCACCAGAAATAGTGTCAAAAACATGCATTTTGCGACAAAAATAGTGGTTGTATTAGAACCAGGCCCAGTCGGTTCTGGTTTGTGTATACCCCCTTAACGTGTGTCCAATAGGAATGGGGTTGTATTTTTGACTATTCTGTATAAAAATTATCATCTAGGGATGTTCAGAAGTTCTTCTATGCCCGAATAAATGACCTCCATTTGGGCACTTTATTTTGCATGTTGGTTGTAGTAGAACCAAGCCCAATCGGTTCTGGTTGGTGCTTTTACCCAGAGTTAGTGTTGATTGTGTAGGTGGATGTATTTTCACTATTCTGTCTAAAAATAAAGATCCAGGATGGTTCTAGGGGTATTTACTACCATAAATAGTCTCCAAAACATGCATTTTGTGATAAAAAATAGTAGTTGAAAAAATGAAAAAATGAAAATCAGACATAGGCATTGTCGTCATCATTGACTTGACAAAAAGCCTAGTAGTCATCATACCCTCAGCAGCGTATGACGAAATTGTAGAGAGGTGTGGACCCATTCTGACAGTTTGTGGTCGACCAGTCAAGAAGTTCTTTACCCAGCAGCAGATTGAAGAGGATAGTCCAAGGTGGTAGAGTTTGTCCTTCAGGATGTCCGGCTTGATGGTGTTAAAGGCTGAGCTATAGTCTATGAAAAGCATCGTCACATAGTTCCCCCGGTGCTCCAGGTGGCTCAGTGCTGTGTGAAGAGCCACAGCGATAGCATCCTCAGTGGACCTGTTTTCTCTATAAGCAAACTGGTGAGGGTCAACTGAGGGGGGGATTGTCCTTCTGATGTGTCGGGCCACCAACTTTTCAAAGCACTTCATGATCACAGGCGTGAGAGCAACAGGCCTGTAATCGTTCAAGCTGCAGATGGTTGGCCTTTTTGGGGACAGGAATGATGGTGGCAGATTTTAGGCAGGCAGGAACGATGGATAGTTGCATTATAACTGGGTAGTCTCGGTTCTGGTTGCTGTTTATATCCGAAACTTGTGTCCAAAGAGGATGGGGATGTATATTTTACTATTCTGTTTAAAAATAATCATGTAGGGATGTTTTGGGGCTTTTTTTTACACAAGAATCAAAAACCTCCAATGGATCTTTATTTTGCACGGTGGTTGAATTAGAACCGGGCCCAGTCGGTTCTGGTTGCCGCTTTTACCCAGATTTAGTGTCAATTGTGTGGATGGATGCATTTTCACTATTATGTGTAAAATTAAAGATGCAGGGATGTTCTGGGAATATTTCACACCGTCAATAGTGTCCAAAACATTTTGCGATAAAAATAGTGGTTGTATTAGAACAAGGCCCAATCGGTTCTGGTTGGTGTATTTACCCAGAATTTGTGTTGATTGAGTGGGTGGATGTAGTTTCACTATTTTCTATAAAAATAATGTTTCCCACCATAAACATTGTCCAAAACAGGCATTTTGCGATTAAAAAAGAGGTCGTATTAGAACCAGGCCCAGTCGGTTCTGGTTGTTGCTTCTACCCATAATTAGTGTTGAATGTGTAGATGGATGTATTTTCACTATTCTGTGTAAAAATAATGATCCAGGATGGTTCTGGAGCTATTTTCCCACCATAAACAGTGTCCAAAACAGGCATTCTGGGATTAAAATAGTGGTTGTATTAGAACCAGGCCCAGTCTGTTATGGTTAGTGAATTTACCCGAAAAATTGTATCCATTGACCATGGGGATGTATTTTTGATTATTATGTATAAAAAAAATCATCTAGGGATCTTCAGAAGTTCTGTTATTCCCGAATCAATGACCTCCATTTGGGCACATTATTGACGGAGCTCACGACCATGATCCAGTGTGTGGCTCGGATGTGTCCCTCAAACACAAATACTGGTCAGTCTCATCCAAAATCCTAATGGCTCAGTTCCCTTGAGTGGGAGCGGCAAGGAACGCCCTGCATTTGAAGACCATTGAAGGCAGGTTCCGGGCCTGTGTCGGCGCATCAGTCAGGCTGGGTAGCCGCCATGGCCCAGGTGATTTTCCAGGGCTGCCCTGCTCTTGACGGAGTGGACACCCAGCGGGGCTGTGTGTGTGCCATGGTGGGAGACTCGTGCTGCCCCTTCATCCCTGCCGGCATGTCCTGCTCGGTCCATGATGCCCTGCAGGCTATTAGGAACATGCAGAGAGCTGTGACCAGAGATTCGGTCCCACAACGAGGATGGCTTGACTGGTTCTTCTCTGGCTCATGGAAACAGCCATTTCAATATTTCGATATTTTCACAGACACAAAAGGAGGGAATTGTGGGATGGACTGGCTAACTGGCTTAATAATTGTTTATTCTTGTCGCACCATGTGGTCATACTGGTTTTACCTTTGTTTGATAAGATCGTAGAATGCAAGGTAGACTAGCCAAACTGGTTTTACAATTGAATTAAAAGATCGTGGAATGTAAGAAAGACTAACTAGTTGGCCTTGCAATTGTTTGTTCGCCTCGCGAAATGTAAGAAAGGCTGGCTAACAGGGTTTGCAATTGTTTCCTTGAATTGTGCGATGAAAAAAGGTTCAACTTCAGGAGTAACTGTCACTCTCCAGGTCATCCAGGGTCAAGTGCACACTTGGAAACTTTCATATTCGACCAAAATGTGCTTATCAGCTCATAAAAAGCACATTTGGTGGTACGCGGAAAGAACGGCAGCAGACAAAAAGGCTATTTAGAAAGGTATCACCACTACGCAGAAGATCGTCGGCTACTCTGTCCTCACTGGAAGACATTGCCAGCCCTCGTTACCTCAGTAGAGCCAGGGACATGATCAGGGACCCATGCCACCCTGGTCACAATCGGTTCCAGCTGCTGCTCTCTGGCAGACAGACGCTGTAAGTTTCCCACATCCGTTGGGACTCTAAACTTGGGGTAACACAACACAATCCCTTCTGTGTAATAACTTCGGGTGAGGTAATATGAATAGACATTAGGTACAAGGTGATCTGACACCTACATGCTTAATGAAGGTAAGTGAAAGACAGTGAGAGGTAAGTGATCCACTCAGGGGGTGGTGATGCAATGTATCCATAAAGGCAGAATTGTAAATTAAGAGTCTGGAGTCATAACTTGTAAAACTGTGTAAAACGGTCAGAGACACAAATGTCTCTCTATACATAGTGTAATATCATCAAATTTTCTAATTTAATAAGTTTTTCATTTGGCATCATTCTAATGGCTAGATATTAAGTTATAATGAAAACTATGATACCTGGCCAAAACATGATTTTCAGCGCATGAAAAGCACATTCAGGCAATAAAAGCTGAAATGTTCTCCTGCTGCCAAACAAACTGTCAGAGACACATAGTTACTGTGTATATAGTGTAAAATCGTCCAATTCAAGTAAGTTTTGCATTTAGCATCATTCTAAGTGATAGAAATTAAGTTATAGTGAAAACTATGATACTTGGCCAAAACGTGATTTTCAGCGCATGAAACGCACGTTAAGGCAATAAAAACTGAATTGTTCCCCTGCTGCGAAACAAACTGTCAGAGACACATAGTTACTGTGTATATAGTGTATAATTGTCCAATTCAAGTAAGTTTTTCATTTGGCATCATTCTAAGTGATAGAAATTAAGTTACAGTGAAAATTATGATACTTGGCCAAAACGTGATTTTCAGCGCATGAAACGCACGTTAAGGCAATAAAAACTGAAATGTTCCCCTGCTGCGAAACAAACTGTCACAGACATATAGTTACTGTGTATATAGTGTATTATCGTCCAATTGAAGTAAGTTTTTCATTGTTGGGTTTATTCTGTATTACTATTATAAATATATTTGTATTAATTCATTTCTTTGTTAAATCATTCTCTTTCTATTTTCAAAGTGTTGCGAGGTCACGAGTATTGCCAAGTCATCTTTAACCTGGACGGCCTGTTCCAGGATGGTTATACAATTAATCCACCCAAATTGTTTTGATTCATGGCAATAAGAGGCATACGAAAACGTCTATTCGAGGAGACGTTCGGAAGTTGTAAGGTGACACTTGCTGACTCTCCCCTTCGGAGGCTTTTACCCATTGTTATCCATTTCTATTTAATTAAATGTCAATAATTGAATAAGATGTCTGCCTGCAGTTATTGATAATTACGGACGAAGGTAATTATTAATGAACCTAACATTCATTTAGCATCATTCTAAGTGATAGAAATTAAGTTATAGTGAAAACTATCATACAGGGCCAAAACATGATTTTCAGCGCATGAAACGCACGTTAAGGCAATAAAAACTGAAATGTTCCCCTGCTGCGAAACAAACTGTCAGAGACACATAGTTACTGTGTATATAGTGTAAAATCGTCCAATTCAAGTAAGTTTTTCATTTGGCATCATTCTAAGTGATAGAAATTAAGTTACAGTGAAAATTATGATACTTGGCCAAAACGTGATTTTCAGCGCATGAAACGCACGTTAAGGCAATAAAAACTGAAATGTTCCCCTGCTGCGAAACAAACTGTCACAGACATATAGTTACTGTGTATATAGTGTATTATCGTCCAATTGAAGTAAGTTTTTCATTGTTGGGTTTATTCTGTATTACTATTATAAATATATTTGTATTAATTCATTTCTTTGTTAAATCATTCTCTTTCTATTTTCAAAGTGTTGCGAGGTCACGAGTATTGCCAAGTCATCTTTAACCTGGACGGCCTGTTCCAGGATGGTTATACAAACAATCCACCCAATCTGGGTCCTTGAGATTTGGTGGGCCCTTGGTGACGAGGCCAGGGCTATTCGGCCAATAACAAGAATGCTGTTATCGTTATGTAACTGTGCACTTCGGGTTTTTCTGTATGTAACCATTATATGATTATGATTATATTATATGATTCTTAGGTCAAGGAAGTTGTATAATTACTCTAATCTAAATGTTGTTAGGTCTAGTCTCCTGTTTTTGTTATTGGTAAAATACTTTGATTGTTATTGTAGTCCCAGATGTTGTTTTTACTCATACGTGATGGAATGATCAACAACTCTGTAAATTGTTTTGATTCATGGCAATAAGAGGCGTACGAAAACGTCTATTCGAGGAGACGTTCGGAAGTTGTAAGGTGACACTTGCTGACTCTCCCCTTCGGAGGCTTTTACCCATTGTTATCCATTTCTATTTAATTAAATATCAATAATTGAATAAGATGTCTGCCTGCAGTTATTGATAATTACGGACGAAGGTAATTATTAATGAACCTAACATTTTGGTCCTTCTGAGCCATGGAGGTCAATATACCGGAGCGAGAACCCAGGCGCTGCTGTTCGACATCTGGTAAGTGACCGTGCGCACGGCGTCTTCAAAACCCTTGGTGGGCCGGAGTTTTTGACGGGGGCGCCTGGATTCTCGGCGGTTGAAGACTTTTCCTGCTGGAGGGAGACATCTGATGGATCTCGGGTAAGTCCACATTAATGTCTGCATGTTGTGACGGTGTTTCCAAATGCGTTAAAGGGACATTGTATGTGAGGTCCATTGTGGGCTGGTTTCGTGTCCTGGGTGACGGCGACAAAACCCTGTGTTTATACTAGTCAATGGCAGGTACGGTGGGGCACTTTGCTGGAAAGTGTCCTGTGTCTGCTGCGAAACAAACTGTCAGAGACACATAGTTACTGTGTATATAGTGTATAATTGTCCAATTCAAGTAAGTTTTTCATTTTGCATCATTCTAAGTACTAGAAATTAAGTTATAGTGAAAACTATGATACTTGGCCAAAACGTGATTTTCAGCGCATGAAACGCACGTTAAGGCAATAAAAACTGAAATGTTCCCCTGCTGCGAAACAAACTGTCAGAGACACATAGTTACTGTGTATATAGTGTATTATTGTCCAATTCAAGTAAGTTTTTCATTTGACATCATTCTAAGTGATAGAAATTAAGTTATAGTGAAAATTATGATACTTGGCCAAAACGTGATTTTCTGCGCATGAAACGCACGTTAAGGCAATAAAAACTGAAATGTTCCCCTGCTGCGAAACAAACTGCCAGAGGCACATAGTTACTGTGTCTATAGTGTAAAATCATCCAATTCAAGTAAGTATTGCATTTAGCATCATTCTAAGTGCTAGAAATTAAGTTATAGTGAAAACTATGATACTTGGCCAAAACGTGATTTTCAGCGCATGAAACGCACGTTAAGGCAATAAAAACTGAAATGTTCCCCTGCTGCGAAACAAACTGTCAGAGGCACATAGTTACTGTGTCTATAGTGTAAAATCATCCAATTCAAGTAAGTATTGCATTTAGCATCATTCTAAGTGCTAGAAATTAAGTTATAGTGAAAACTATGATACTTGGCCAAAACGTGATTTTCAGCGCATGAAACGCACGTTAAGGCAATAAAAACTGAAATGTTCCCCTGCTGCGAAACAAACTGTCAGAGGCACATAGTTACTGTGTATATAGTGTAAAATCGTCCAATTCAAGTAAGTTTTGCATTTAGCATCATTCTAAGTGATAGAAATTAGGTTATAGTGAAAATTATGATACTTGGCCAAAACGTGATTTTCAGCGCATGAAACGCACGTTAAGGCATTAAAACTGAAATGTTCCCCTGCTGCGAAACAAACTATCAGAGGCACATAGTTACTGTGTATATAGTGTATAATTGTCCAATTCAAGTAAGTTTTTCATTTTGCATCATTCTAACTGCTAGAAATTAAGTTATAGTGAAAACTATGATACTTGGCCAAAACGTGATTTTCAGCGCATGAAATGCACATTAAGGCAATAAAAACTGAAATGTTCCCCCGCTGCGAAACAAACTGTCAGTGACACATAGTTACTGTGTATATAGTGTATAATCATCCAAATTAAGTAGGTTTTTCATTTGATATCATTCTAAGTAATGGAAGTTAGGGTTAGGATTAGGGTTAGGTTAAGTTATAGTGAAAACTAGGATACTTGGCCAAAACATGATTTTCTGCGCATGAAACGCACATTAGGGCAAAAAAACTGAAATGTTTGTTAGGTCTGAAAATACAACTTCAGGAGCAGGCTAAGAAAGAGTGAGATAAATTTAAATCGAAAATATGTATGACCAGACTGCAAAGTGGACAGAGAGTTCATACAGTGGGCTCCTGTTCACTGCGATGTTACTGCAACTCTAGTCGAATGACCAGTGAGTGTGTCTTAAATACAGGCAAAACTGACAGTTGTCCCTAAGACTTTGGACAGATACGTTTCAGTCATTTGCAGGGCAACAAGTAATTGATTAGTGTCGGGCCTGGAATCTGTAGTCAATGGTTTCCAGACGTAGGGTGTTCTTCGCTGTTCCTACCCTGGGGAATACCGCCATCATGATTTTGGAGGAGACTGACCAGTGTTTGTATTAGAGGGGGACATCCGAGCCCCAAACTGAATCATGGGGGAAGAAATAAAAGCTCCGTCGTTGACGCCTGGTGGGTAGATGTGGGTTGGCGTCGACAGTTGGAATCGAGTCTGCTGTTAGAACGTACGTGTGGTCGGATGCAGATGTAGGGACACAGAGCCCAGTTGTATTGGTGGGGATGATCATATACACTTGCCATTCGCAGAGCCACCATATTTGGTCCAGTACTGTCCATGATTGGGAAGAAATGTGTCTGATCTCGGCGCACCTGGTGACGTGAACTTGGTCCAAAGGGGTCTTCGGATCCGGTCCGCTGAAGTTGAAACAGGATGGATAACAGTCTGTTCGGTTGTTGCACTGGACATACGTTGCGGTATTGACTGTAGCTGCTAATGGTACTGCGACCATGGTATGTAGGCGGTCGAGCTTTGCTGGAAGGATTCTCTCAGATTACCCAGGATACAGTTGTAGGTGAGGTTGGCGAGTTCTTCGTTCTGTCGGTTGGACCATAGCTGTGGTTGGGCTACGGCAGTAGGCATGAGGGAACAGACATAACAACTCATTGGTTGTGGCGCGGGCTGTGAGTGCGGTGTATCTGTACCAACTGTTCCTCATCATCAGGTTGTAGTCGTTTTCTTCCTGTGTTTGGACATGGGCGAGAATAAGGTGTATCTACTCAGGCTTAGGTGTTCCTGCCGGACGGATTTTGAGTAGGCGTGTGGCGGATGGTTGTACGAAGGGGTTCACACCAATCACTTTGGGGACCATGGCTGGACTAGTAGTGCGGATGGTGATAGTAAAGAGGGGGCCTTTTCCTGGTCGGTCCGGTCGGAGGCATAGGTTGATGCAGCCTTTTTGTTGGATATTGGTCGTAAGGTCTAGCATATGTTTACCATCTTTGATGGTGGTGGCTAACTTGGTGAAGTTAGCGGTCATGGTGGTAGCTTCTTTGGAAAGGGGCCATGTGATGGTTTTGTAGCCTGTATGGAGGAGGACCTGGTCCAAGGTGTCTGGCCAGACCACTCAGACTCTGGGAGCTTGTAGGTACCAATAAAAATAACTGGAGTCAGTCCTGTGTAATCCCAAGTGAGTAAGCTGTAGGCTGAGCAAAGGGACTTGAACGACGATTGGTGTCTTGGTTGATGGGATGCAGATCTGGGGGCCCCTGATCGTTTCCTGAACAAGCTAGTGGGGCATTCTCCTCCAGTGGGAGTGTACCAAGGTTCTGGTACGTTCCCCCCATGTGGTTGAACACAGAGCGGTGATGATGATGGCCAAAATCACACGGTGAGGTCCGTCCCAACGTGGAGAAGACCAGCACTTTCTTTTTATCACCTTGACGAGTACCAGGTCTCCTGGGGACAGGACCTCCTCTGTGGGAGACAGAGAAGATGTCGGCAGATTATTTTGCATTCATCACAGTTCTTTCTTGGAACATTTTGCATAACCACTTAGTGAGGGATTCTGTTTCTCTTTTCTCTTCTACCACCAGATCTTTTTCCCACATTGTTCAGTGGAAGGGTCTGTCTTTCACTGCCTCAAATGGTGTGCATCCCTGTGCTGTTGGAATGATTCTCATGTACGTTTCTACCAGGCTCAGGCATTCTTGCCATCGTTTTCCTGTATCTTCCATGGTTTTTCTGAGTCTGAGTTTTACTGTTCTAATGGTTTGTTCGACGAGTCCAGCACTTTGGTTCAGTTTGATGAAATCCATGTTCAGAAGCTCGAAGGGATATGTTCCTGTTTGCCTTGTTCCATGCTTGGGTCGTTCATTGCCTTGAGAGTTGTGTCTACAGCAGTTCAGACAGTTTCTGCCAAAAAAATTGAAGTTTGGAGACCTCTGGGAACATGCATTGTTTGTTGTACTGTACTGATCATCCCTCCTGTTGAGACATGGCTCCTCCCATGGCTCAATTTGGCAATTACTTCAAACAATGATCGTGTCACGCATGGCTTGTTTTCTACTGCATAGAGTCCGTTCTTGTGTTGAGTGGCTCCTTCTGTTTCCCATTGCAGTTTCTCTTTTTCTGGGGAATGATTTTGCATTTCTCTTAGGAATTCAGCAGGGATTGGGCTGTGTCTTTCCACCGTCACGTCTTGTTCTAGGAATAGTCTACATGCCTCTGTCAGTGCCACTATTTCTGCGGCTTGTGCAGACCAGTCGCCGGGGAGTCGTCCTGTCTTGAGGTTGTCTTTTTGAGTCACCACGGCATATACGTTGTGTTTTTCTCCATCCAGGGTTTTTGATGATGATCCATCCCCATAGGCAATGTGTCCGGGGGCAATGGGTTGTCCATTAGGTCAGTTGCATATACGTGGTTAATTATGATTCGTTGAGTGGGCAACTGTGAGAATTGGTTGTCGTCCGGTCTCCCATGAACTTCAGGGTGACATGTAATGGCCATGTTTGTTGTTCCTGCCCTGGTGCTGCTGGGCAGATATCTTCAGACTGTTCTCTTAGACTTTCAGCTACCTTGGCAGAATCATTCCCGACAATGTCGAGAGAGTAGAAGCTGTTAGATGTGGTGGTGTGGAAGATATTTTTGGTCTGTAATTCCCTGGGTCGGAGGCCATTTTGGGTGGCCACTAGGCTTAGCCCAAGCTGGACCATGATATCTCGTCCCGGTAACTCTCCGATTTTCATTTTGCATTCTGACAATAAACCGATTCCTTTTGTTGCTTTCTGACCCATATTAATCACCTACTTAATAGTTTAAACAACAATTATTTTCTAAATTACCCGAAAGTGATCCCTACTTTGTGATTAACCCAATATCTCTGAACACACAAAGACCAAAAGTCCCTGACTTTGTCTTAGTTAAGTCCCTGACTCTATTAACAGACCAAGACTATAAAGCCCTTGCTAATTATTGTTCTACTTTCATTGGTCCCGGACCAATTGGTTTATTACCAGACTGCAAAGTGGACAGTGAGAGTTCCTACAGTAGGGTCCTGTTCAACGCGATGTTCCTGCAACTCTAGTCGAATGACCAGTGTGTGTGTCTCAAATACAGGAAAAACTGACAGTTGTCACTAGGACTTTTGACAGATACATTTCAGTCATTTGCAGGGCAAAAAGTAATTGATCAGTGTCGGACAGTTGAGTATTTGTGCTGACATGTCACCCCAATCACAAGACTAAGATTGTTCATTCAGTCAGACAGTTGGGGGTTTATGCTGACATGTCAGCCATAAGGATGACTATGATGCTGTTATACTCACAAAAACTTATACAATATGAACAAGCATTTGCAAAGATACTTTGTCTATTCTCACATGTTCCCCTGCTGCCAAACAAACTGTCAGAGAGACATAGTTACTGTGTATAAAGTGAAAAATCGTCCAATTCAAGTAAGTTATCCATTTGTCATCATTCTCAAGCTAGAAATTAAATTATAATGAAAACAATCCTACTTGGCCAAAACGTGATTTTCAGGGCATGAAAAGTACATTAAGGCAATAAAAACTGAAAAGTTCCCCTGCTGCCAAACAAACTGTCAGAGACACAGTTACTGTGTATGTAGTGAAAAATCGTCCAATTCAAGTAAGTTTTTTATTTGGCATCGTTCAAAGTGATAGAAATTAAGTTACATTGAAAACTATCATACTTGGCCAAAACGTGATTATCAGGCCGTGAAAAGCACATTAAGGCAATAAAAACTCAAACGTTCCCCTGCTGCCAAACACACTGTCAGAGACACATAGTTCCTGTGTATATAGTGTAAAATCGTCCAATTCAAGTAAGTCATTCATTGGCATCATTCCAGGTGATTCTGGAGCTATTTCCCACCATAAACAGTGTCCAAAGCAGGCATTTTGCGATTAAAATAGTGGTTGTATTAGAACCAGGCCCAGGCGGTTCTGGTTGGTGTTTTTACCCAGAAATTGTGTCGAATGTTGATAAGGATGTATTTTTGATTATTCTGTATAAAAATAATCATCTAGGGATGTTCAGTAGTTCTGTTATGCCCGAATAAATGACCTCAATTTGGGCACTTTATTTACAAGTGGTGGTTTTTAAGAACCAGGCCCAGTCGGTTCTGGTTGGTGCTTTATCCATTGTGTGGGTAGATGTATTTTCACTATTCTCTCTAAAAATAAAGATCCAGGACAGTTCTGGGGCTATTTCCCACCATAAATAGTGTCCAAAACATGCATTTTGCGATACAAAATAGTGGTTGCATTATAACAGGGTCCAGTCGGTTCTGGTGGGTGTTTGTATACGGAACTTGTGTCCAATTATGATGGGGATGTATACTTGACTATTTTGTATAGAAATAATCATCTAGCGATGTTCAGAAGTTCTGTTATGCCCGAATGAATTACTTTCATTTGGTCACTTTATTCACAAGTGGTGGTTTAGAAACAGGCCCAGTCGGTTTTGGTAGGTGCTTTTACCCAGAATGTCAGGAGTGGGTGGATTGCCTTTCCTGGCATGACGTCACGATAACTATCAGCTGTCACTAATTACGTGATTAGATTATTTTTGGTATTTAAGCATTGTGATTTTCTGTGGACGCCGTTGGATCGTCTGGTGTAGTCCTGGGTTAGTTCTGGTTTCGTTTCCTGTTAATCCTCGTAGTAATTGCTGTTTCCATTTGACGCCACGCCGCATGTTCTTTTCGTTTGTAATGAGTGGTCAAGCCTAGTTGTTTAAGTTATGTTACCCCGTTTATTAAATCAACCAACAAGAGCTACAGATCTGCCTCACCTTTCCATTTACTTCGGCGACTCTGCATCTGGGTTCAACTTCTCCACGATCGCGTCGCACTACGCGGCGAGATCGTAACAGCACGATCCAACCATTATGGACCCAGCGGAGCGCCACCCACGCTCGCGCCGACGCACTCGGCGACGCAAACCATCCACCTCGAAGACACCGGACTGCTTGGAATGTATAAGAAACCCCTCAGAATCGTTTAGGAATTTTGTAATGAACACACCGTGGTGCGGGGCTCTCAGGCACATCATCGCTAGAGATGAGCCACAGCTAGGAGGAGAGTTAGAGCCGCAGCGTACTCATATGCCCCACCACTGCTATGCACGTCGCCCTGGGAAGCCTTTACCGTTTCATCATGAGGCCCAGGTGCGTACAACCACCAGAGGCCGCCCAAGTTATCTTATGCCTATGCCCAGAGGTATTGATTCACCATGGAGGGAGCCTGAAGATTCTGGTGAGGAGGACATCGTTGAGGAAATTGATTTTTTCGCTGGCGTTTCGGAATCCGATGATGAATTCTTTGACCAATTCGGACCCCGAGACCTTCCACTGGAGGAGGATTATCCCGATTGTTTCCCCGATAATTCCTATTACAAATATCCCGACCAGCAATTACAGAGTGGGCTAGCCACAAATTATGGGGCACGACGTGATGGCGGGGGTGCTGTGCAATCCTCCCAGAGGAGGCGCCGAGCGCCACGCCGTAGAGCAAAGCGAAAGCAATGCCTGGACACACTAACCACTGTCCAAGTTACGTGCCCGCCCACGTCCTTCCAAGCTCCTTTTCCGACCACGTCCCTCCAAGCTCCTTTTCCGACCACGTCCCTCCAAGCTCCTTTTCCGACCACGTCCCTCCAAGCTCCTTTTCCGACCACCACCACGCCTTTCCAAGTGCCCGAAGTTACTCGGCCGACCACGCCTTTCCAAGTGCCCGAAGTTACTCGGCCGACCACGCCTTTCCAGGTGCCCGAAGTTACTCGGCCGACCACTCTGTACCAGCAGCTCCTAAGGACTATGCAGCCCTCCCCGTTCCAAGTGGCCGAAGTCACTCGACCGACCACGCCTGTCCAAGTGCCCGAAGTCACTCGGCCGACCACGCCTTTCCAAGTGCCCGAAGTTACTCGGCCGACCACGTTGTACCAGCAGCTCCTAAGGACTATGCAGCCCTCCCCGTTCCAAGTGGCCGAAGTCACTCTGCCGACCACGCCTGTCCAAGTGGCCGAAGTTACTCGGCCCAGCGCGCCGTTTCAAGTGCCCCAAGCTCCTGTGCCAAGGCCACGCAAATTACTCCCGTTGCTTTTGGGATCGCCGGTCGCACCCGTACCGAAGCCACGGTTCAGGTTTCTGGTGACGGACGGCCATTCTAGCACCGCTCTCCCAAGCACCGCTCTCCCAAGCACCACTCTCCCAAGCACCGCTCGCCCAAGCACCGCTCTCCCAAGCACCGCTCTCCCAAGCACCGCTCTCCCAAGCACCGCTCTCCCAAGCACCGCTCTCCCAAGCACCGCTCTCCCAAGCACCGCTCTCCCAAGCACCGCTCTCCCAAGCGCCTGCCCGTCCAGCGCCGGCCGGCCCAGAAGTGGCGACGATGCTCCGGCGCTCGAGGAAGACGGGGCCGGCGACGTCGAGAGTGGTATTTCGCCGGAGTCCCTGGAAGATGGGACTGGCGACGTCGAGAGAGGCAATTCGCCGGAGTCCCTGGAGGAAGGGGCTGGCGATGTCGAGAGTGCCAATTCGCCGGTGCCCCTGGAGGAAGAAGCCGGTGACGTCGAGAGTGGCAATTCGCCGGAGTCCCTGGATGAAGGGGCTGGCGACGTCGAGAGTGCCAATTTGCCGTTGCCCCTGGAGGATGGGGCCGGTGACGTCAAGAGTGGTAATTCGCTGGTGCCCCTGGAGGAGGAAGCCGGTGACGTCGAGAGTGGCAATGCGCCGGAGTCCCTGGCAGTAGGGGCTGGCGACGTCAAGTGTGGTAATTCGCCGGAGTCCCTGGAAGGAGGGGCTGGCGAGGTCAAGAGTGGTAATTCGCCGGAGTCCCTGGAAGGAGGGGCTGGCGAGGTCAAGAGTGGTAATTCGCCGGAGTCCCTGGAAGAAGGGACTGGCGACGTCGAGAGAGGCAATTCGCCGGAGTCCCTGGAGGAAGGGGCTGGCGACGTCGAGAGTGCCAATTCGCCGGTGCCCCTGGAGGAAGAAGCCGGTGACGTCGAGAGAGGCAATTCGCCGGAGTCCCTGGATGAAGGGGCTGGCGACGTCGAGAGTGCCAATTTGCCGTTGCCCCTGGAGGAAGGGGCTGGCGACGTCAAGAGTGGTAATTTGCCGGAGTCCCTGGAAGAAGGGACTGGCGACGTCAAGAGTGGTAATTCGCCGGAGTCCCTGGATGAAGAAGCCGGCGACGTCGAGAGTGGCAATTTGCCGGTGCCCCTGGAGGACGGGGCCGGCGACGTCCAGAGAAGCAATGATCCGGGTTCCTGGGAGAAGAGGGTTGTCCACCCCCCGAGCAAACAGGGTAAGGTGCCCGACCGTACTAAACTTCTAATATTTCCTGAAGGCAGGCAGTTTGGCAAAGACTTAAGGGACCAGCTGGGATGCCTGCCGGACCGACCACTGCCTCGTCTCGTTTCTGGCCGGCGCGGACGCCCGCCGGATCGACCTCAGCCTCGTCTCGTATCCGGCCTGCGCGGACGCCCGCCGGATCGACCACAGCCTCGTCACGTTCTTGGCCGGCGCGGACGCCCGCCGGACCGACCACAGCCTCGTCTCGTTTCTGGCCGGCGCGGACGCCCGCCGGATCGACCTCAGCCTCGTCTCGTTTCTGGCCGACGCGGACGCCCGCCGGACCGACCACTGCCTCGTCTCGTTTCTGGCCGGCGCGGACGCCCGCCGGATCGGCCACTGCCTCGTCTCGTTTCTGGCCGGCGCGGACGCCCGCCGGACCGACCACAACCTCGTCTTGTTTCTGGCCGGCGCGGACGCCCGCCGGATCGACCACAGCCTCGTCTCGTTTCTGGCCGGCGCGGACGCCCGCCGGATCGACCTCAGCCTCGTCTCGTTTCTGGCCGGCGCGGACGCCCGCCAGACCTGCCACTGACTCGTCTCGTTTCTGGCCGGCGCGGACGCCCACCGGATCGACCACAGCTTCGTCTTGTTTCTGGCCGACACGGACGCCCGCCAGACTTGCCTCTGCCCCGTCTTGTTTCTGAATGGCACGGACGCCCGCCAAACCTGCCACTGACTTGTCTCGTTTCTGCCTGGCGCGGACGCCCGCCGGAGCGACCTCTCTGTCTGTTCTTGGGTTGGTGTGGAAGACCACCGGACAATTCTAGATCTCCCACCCACCCTCCCTGCTTGTTTACGTTTCTCATGTTGTAATTGACCTTGGGACGTCTAGAATCCGTCCCTTAGAGGGGATGTACTGTCAGGAGTGGGTGGATTGCCTTTCCTGGCATGACGTCACGATAACTATCAGCTGTCACTAATTACGTGATTAGATTATTTTTGGTATTTAAGCATTGTGATTTTCTGTGGACGCCGTTGGATCGTCTGGTGTAGTCCTGGGTTAGTTCTGGTTTCGTTTCCTGTTAATCCTCGTAGTAATTGTTGTTTCCATTTGACGCCACGCCGCATGTTCTTTTCGTTTGTAATGAGTGGTCAAGCCTAGTTGTTTAAGTTATGTTACCCCGTTTATTAAATCAACCAACAAGAGCTACAGATCTGCCTCACCTTTCCATTTACTTCGGCGACTCTGCATCTGGGTTCAACTTCTCCACGATCGCGTCGCACTACGCGGCGAGATCGTAACACAGAATTTTTGTGTATTGTGTGAGTGGATGTATTTTCACTATTTTGTATAACAATAAAGATCCAGGATGGTTCTGGAGCTATTTCCCACCACAAAAAGTGTCCAAAACAGGCATTTTGCGATTAAAATAGTGGTCGTATTAGAACCGGGCCCAGTCGGTTCTGGTTGCCGCTTTTACCCATATTTAGTGTCAATTGTGTGGATGGATGCATTTTCACTATTATGTGTAATATTAAAGACGCAGGGATGTTTTGGGAATATTTCCCACCGTCAATAGTGTCCAAAACATTTAGCGATAAAAATAGTGGTTGTATTAGAACAAGGCCCAATCGGTTCTGGTTGGTGTATTTACCCAGAATTTGTGTTGATTGAGTAGGTAGATGTAGTTTTACTATTTTCTATAAAAATAATGTTTCCCACCATAAACATTGTCCAAAACAGGCATTTTGCGATTAAAATAGTGGTCGTATTAGAACCGGGCCCAGTCGGTTCTGGTTAGTGCTTCTACCCATAATTAGTGTTGAATGTGTAGATGGATGTATGTTCACTATTCTGTGTAAAAATAATGATCCAGGATGGTTCTGGAGCTATTTTCCCACCATAAACAGTGTCCAAAACAGGCATTCTGCGATTAAAATAGTGGTTGTATTAGAACCAGGCCCAGTCTGTTCTGGTTGGTGAATTTACCCGAATAATTGTATCCATTGACGATGGGGATGTATTTTTGATTATTATGTATAAAAATAATCATCTAGGGATCTTCAGAAGTTCTGTTATTCCCGAATCAATGACCTCCATTTGGGCACATTATTGACGACCATGATCCAGTGTGTGGCTCGGATGTGTCCCTCAAACACAAATACTGGTCAGTCTCATCCAAAATCCTAATGGCTCAGTTCCCTTGAGTGGGAGCGGCAAGGAACGCCCTGCATTTGAAGACCATTGAAGGCAGGTTCCGGGCCTGTGTCGGCGCATCAGTCAGGCTGGGTAGCCGCTATGGCCCAGGTGATTTTCCAGGGCTGCCCTGCTCTTGACGGAGTGGCCACCCAGCGGGGCTGTGTGTGTTTCATGGTGGGAGACTCGTGCTGCCCCTTCATCCCTGCCGGCATGTCCTGCTCGGTCCATGATGCCCTGCAGGCTATTAGGAACATGCAGAGAGCTGTGACCGGAGATCCGGTTCCACAACGAGGATGGCTTGACTGGTTCTTCTCTGGCTCATGGAAACAGCCACTTCAATATTTCGATATTTTCACAGACACAAAAGGAGGAAATTGTGGGATGGACTGGCTAACTGGCTTAATAATTGTTTATTCTTGTCGCACCATGTGGTCATACTGGTTTAACATTGTTTTTTTAAGATCGTAGAATGCAAGGTAGACTAGCCAAACTGGTTTTACAATTGAATTAAAAGATCGTGGAATGTAAGAAAGACTAACTAGTTGGCCTTGCAATTGTTTGTTCGCCTCGAGAAATATAAGAAAGGCTGGCTAACAGGGTTTGCAATTTTTTCCTTGTATTGTGCGATGAAAAGAGGTTCAACTTCAGGAGTAACTGTCACTCTCCAGGTCATCTAGGGTCAAGTGCACACTTGAAAACTTTCATATTCGACCAAAACGTGCTTATCAGCACATAAAAAGCACATTTGGTGGTACGCGGGAAGAACGGCAGCAGACAAAAAGGCTATTTAGAAAGGTATCACCACTACGCAGAACAACGTCGGCAACTCTGCCCTCACTGGAAGACATTGCCAGCCCTCGTTACCTCAGCAGAGCCAGGGACATGATCAG
Source organism: Stigmatopora nigra (assembly GCF_051989575.1). Classification (NCBI taxonomy): domain Eukaryota; kingdom Metazoa; phylum Chordata; class Actinopteri; order Syngnathiformes; family Syngnathidae; genus Stigmatopora; species Stigmatopora nigra. The sequence continues at coordinate 4,382,289 of NW_027551603.1, forward strand.
GGACCCATGCCACCCTGGTCACAATCGGTTCCAGCTGCTGCTCTCTGGCAGACAGACGCTGTAAGTTTCCCACATCCGTTGGGACTCTAAACTTGGGGTAACACAACACAATCCCTTCTGTGTAATAACTTCGGGTGAGGTAATATGAATAGACATTAGGTACAAGGTGATCTGACACCTACATGCTGAATGAAGGTAAGTGAAAGACAGTGAGAGGTAAGTGATCCACTCAGGGGGTGGTGATGCAATGTATCCATAAAGGCAGAATTGTAAATTAAGAGTCTGGAGTCATAACTTGTAAAACTGTGTAAAACTGTCAGAGACACAAATGTCTCTCTATACATAGTGTAATATCATCAAATTTTATAATTTAATAAGTTTTTCATTTGGCATCATTCTAATGGCTAGATATTAAGTTATAATGAAAACTATGATACTTGGCCAAAACATGATTTTCAGCACATGAAAAGCACATTAAGGCAATAAAAACTGAAATGTTCCCCTGCTGCGAAACAAACTGTCAGAGACACATAGTTACTGTGTATATAGTGTATAATTGTCCAATTCAAGTAAGTTTTTCATTTGGCATCATTCTAATTGATAGAAATTAAGTTATAGTGAAAATTATGATACTTGGCCAAAACGTGATTTTCAGCGCATGAAACGCACGTTAAGGCAATAAAAACTGAAATGTTCCCCTGCTGCGAAACAAACTGACACAGACATATAGTTACTGTGTATATAGTGTATTATCGTCCAATTCAAGTAAGTTTTTCATTGTTGGGTTTATTCTGTATTACTATTATAAATATATTTGTATTAATTCATTTCTTTGTTAAATCATTCTCTTTCTATTTTCAAAGTGTTGCGAGGTCACGAGTATTGCCAAGTCATCTTTAACCTGGACGGCCTGTTCCAGGATGGTTATACAAACAATCCACCCAATCTGGGTCCTTGAGATTTGGTGGGCCCTTGGTGACGAGGCCAGGGCTATTCGGCCAATAACAAGAATGCTGTTATCGTTATGTAACCGTGCACTTCGGGTTTTTCTGTATGTAACCATTATATGATTATGATTATATTATATGATTCTTAGGTCAAGGAAGTTGTATAATTACTCTAATCTAAATGTTGTTAGGTCTAGTCTCCTGTTTTTGTTATTGGTAAAATACTTTGATTGTTATTGTAGTCCCAGATGTTGTTTTTACTCATACGTGATGGAATGATCAACAACTCTGTAAATTGTTTTGATTCATGGCAATAAGAGGCGTACGAAAACGTCTATTCGAGGAGACGTTCGGAAGTTGTAAGGTGACACTTGCTGACTCTCCCCTTCGGAGGCTTTTACCCATTGTTTTCCATTTCTATTTAATTAAATGTCAATAATTGAATAAGATGTCTGCCTGCAGTTATTGATAATTACGGACGAAGGTAATTATTAATGAACCTAACATTCATTTAGCATCATTCTAAGTGATAGAAATTAAGTTATAGTGAAAACTATCATACAGGGCCAAAACATGATTTTCAGCGCATGAAACGCACGTTAAGGCAATAAAAACTGAAATGTTCCCCTGCTGCGAAACAAACTGTCAGAGACACATAGTTACTGTGTATATAGTGTAAAATAGTCCAATTCAAGTAAGTTTTGCATTTAGCATCATTCTAAGTGATAGAAATTAAGTTATAGTGAAAACTATGATACTTGGCCAAAACGCTATTTTCAGCGCATGAAACGCACGTTAAGGCAATGAAAACTGAAATGTTCCCCTGCTGCGAAACAAACTGTCAAAGACACATAGTTACTGTGTATATAGTGTATAATTGTCCAATTCAAGTAAGTTTTTCATTTGGCATCATTCTAAGTGATAGAAATTAAGTTATAGTGAAAATTATGATACTTGGCCAAAACGTGATTTTCCGCGCATGAAACGCACGTTAAGGCAATAAAAACTGAAATGTTCCCCTGCTGCGAAACAAACTGTCAGAGACATATAGTTACTGTGTATAGAGTGTATTATCGTCCAATTCAAGTAAGTTTTTCATTTAGCATCATTCTAAGTGATAGAAATTAAGTTATAGTGAAAACTATCATACTCGGCCAAAACATGATTTTCAGCGCATGAAACGCACGTTAAGGCAATAAAAACTGAAATGTTCCCCTGATGCGAAACAAACTGTCAGAGGCACATAGTTACTGTGTATATAGTGTAAAATCGTCCAATTCAAAAAAGTTTTGCATTTAGCATCATTCTAAGTGATAGAAATTAAGTTATAGTGAAAATTATGATACTTGGCCAAAACGTGATTTTCAGCGCATGAAACGCACGTTAAGGCAATAAAAACTGAAATGTTCCCCTGCTGCGAAACAAACTGCCAGAGGCACATAGTTACTGTGTCTATAGTGTAAAATCATCCAATTAAAGTAAGTATTGCATTTAGCATCATTCTAAGTGCTAGAAATTAAGTTATAGTGAAAATTATGATACTTGGCCAAAACGTGATTTTCAGCGCATGAAACGCACGTTAAGGCAATAAAAACTGAAATGTTCCCCTGCTGCGAAACAAACTGCCAGAGGCACATAGTTACTGTGTCTATACTGTAAAATCATCCAATTCAAGTAAGTATTGCATTTAGCATCATTCTAAGTGCTAGAAATTAAGTTATAGAGAAAATTATGATACTTGGCCAAAACGTGATTTTCAGCGCATGAAACGCATGTTAAGGCAATAAAAACTGAAATTTTCCCCTGCTGCGAAACAAACTGTCAGAGGCACATAGTTACTGTGTATATAGTGTATAATTGTCCAATTCAAGTAAGTTTTTCATTTTGCATCATTCTAAGTACTAGAAATTAAGTTATAGTGAAAACTATGATACTTGGCCAAAACGTGATTTTCAGCGCATGAATTGCACATTAAGGCAATAAAAACTGAAATGTTGCCCCGCTGCGAAACAAACTGTCAGTGACACATAGTTACTGTATATATAGTGTATAATCGTCCAAATTAAGTAGATTTTTCATTTGATATCATTCTAAGTGATGGAAGTTAGGGTTAGGGTTAGGGTTAGGGTTAGGTTAAGTTATAGTGAAAACTATGATACTTGGCCAAAACGTGATTTTCAGTGCATGAAACGCACATTAGGGCAAAAAAACTGAAATGTTTGTTAGGTCTGAAAATACAACTTCAGGAGCAGGCTAAGAAAGAGTGAGATAAATTTAAATAGAAAATATGTATTACCAGACTGCAAAGTGGACAGTGAGAGTTCCTACAGTGGGGTCCTGTTCACTGCGATGTTACTGCAACTCTAGTCGAATGACCAGTGAGTGTGTCTTAAATACAGGCAAAACTGACAGTTGTCCCTAAGACTTTGGACAGATACGTTTCAGTCATTTGCAGGGCAACAAGTAATTGATTAGTGTCGGGCCTGGAATCTGTAGTCTTCCAGACGTAGGGTGTTCTTCGCTGTTCCTACCCTGGGGAACACCGCCATCATGATTTTGGAGGAGACTGACCAGTGTTTGTATTAGAGGGGGACATCCGAGCCCCAAACTGAATCATGGGGGAAGAAATCAAAGCTCCGTCGTTGACGCCTGGTGGGTAGATGTGGGTTGGCGTCGACAGTTGGAATCGAGTCTGCTGTTAGAACGTACGTGTGGTCGGATGCAGATGTAGGGACACAGAGCCCAGTTGTATTGGTGGGGATGATCATATACACTTGCCATTCGCAGAGCCACCATATTTGGTCCAGTACTGTCCATGATTGGGAAGGAATGTGTCTGATCTCGGCGCACCTGGTGACGTGAACTTGGTCCAAAGGGGTCTTCGGATCCGGTCCGCTGAAGTTGAAACAGGATGGATAACAGTCTGTTCGGTTGTTGCACTGGACATACGTTGCGGTATTGACTGTAGCTGCTAATGGTACTGCGACCATGGTATGTAGGCGGTCGAGCTTTGCTGGAAGGATTCTCTCAGATTACCCAGGATACAGTTGTAGGTGAGGTTGGCGAGTTCTTCGTTCTGTCGGTTGGACCATAGCTGTGGTTGGGCTACGGCAGTAGGCATGAGGGAACAGACATAACAACTCATTGGTTGTGGCGCGGGCTGTGAATGCGGTGTATCTGTACCAACTGTTCCTCATCATCAGGTTGTAGTCGTTTTCTTCCTGTGTTTGGACATGGGCGAGAATAAGGTGTATCTACTCAGGCTTAGGTGTTCCTGCCGGACGGATTTTGAGTAGGCGTGTGGCGGATGGTTGTACGAAGGGGTTCACACCAATCACTTTGGGGACCATGGCTGGACTAGTAGTGCGGATGGTGATAGTAAAGAGGGGGCCTTTTCCTGGTCGGTCCGGTCGGAGGCATAGGTTGATGCAGCCTTTTTGTTGGATATTGGTCGTAAGGTCTAGCATATGTTTACCATCTTTGATGGTGGTGGCTAACTTGGTGAAGTTAGCGGTCATGGTGGTAGCTTCTTTGGAAAGGGGCCATGTGATGGTTTTGTAGCCTGTATGGAGGAGGACCTGGTCCAAGGTGTCTGGCCAGACCACTCAGACTCTGGGAGCTTGTAGGTACCAATAAAAATAACTGGAGTCAGTCCTGTGTAATCCCAAGTGAGTAAGCTGTAGGCTGAGCAAAGGGACTTGAACGACGATTGGTGTCTTGGTTGATGGGATGCAGATCTGGGGGCCCCTGATCGTTTCCTGAACAAGCTAGTGGGGCATTCTCCTCCAGTGGGAGTGTACCAAGGTTCTGGTACGTTCCCCCCATGTGGTTGAACACAGAGCGGTGATGATGATGGCCAAAATCACACGGTGAGGTCCGTCCCAACGTGGAGAAGACCAGCACTTTCTTTTTATCACCTTGACGAGTACCAGGTCTCCTGGGGACAGGACCTCCTCTGTGGGAGACAGAGAAGATGTTGGCAGATTATTTTGCATTCATCACAGTTCTTTCTTGGAACATTTTGCATAACCACTTAGTGAGGGATTCTGTTTCTCTTTTCTCTTCTACCACCAGATCTTTTTCCCACATTGTTCAGTGGAAGGGTCTGTCTTTCACTGCCTCAAATGGTGTGCATCCCTGTGCTGTTGGAATGATTCTCATGTACGTTTCTACCAGGCTCAGGCATTCTTGCCATCGTTTTCCTGTATCTTCCATGGTTTTTCTGAGTCTGAGTTTTACTGTTCTAATGGTTTGTTCGACGAGTCCAGCACTTTGGTTCAGTTTGATGAAATCCATGTTCAGAAGCTCGAAGGGATATGTTCCTGTTTGCCTTGTTCCATGCTTGGGTCGTTCATTGCCTTGGGAGTTGTGTCTACAGCAGTTCAGACAGTTTCTGCCAAAAAAATTGAAGTTTGGAGACCTCTGGGAACATGCATTGTTTGTTGTACTGTACTGATCATCCCTCCTGTTGAGACATGGCTCCTCCCATGGCTCAATTTGGCAATTACTTCAAACAATGATCGTGGGACACATGGCTTGTTTTCTACTGCATAGAGTCCGTTCTTGTGTTGAGTGGCTCCTTTTGTTTCCCATTGCAGTTTCTCTTTTTCTGGGGCATGATTTTGCATTTCTCTTAGGAATTCAGCAGGGATTGGGCTGTGTCTTTCCACCGTCACGTCTTGTTCTAGGAATAGTCTACATGCCTCTGTCAGTGCCACTATTTCTGCGGCTTGTGCAGACCAGTCGCTGGGGAGTCGTCCTGTCTTGAGGTTGTCTTTTTGAGTCACCACGGCATATACGTTGTTTTTCTCCATCCAGGGTTTTTGATGATGATCCATCCCCATAGGCAATGTGTCCGGGGGGCAATGGGTTGTCCATTAGGTCATTTGCATATACGTGGTTAATTATGTTTCGTTGAGTGGTGAAGAATATGACATATTTTACTCATTCTTTTTAGTATAGCTGTTTCATTTTGATATCATATTTTACTCATTCTTTTGAGTATTGCTGTTTCATTTTGATATCATATTTTACTCATTCTTTTTAGTATAGCTGTTTCATTTTGATATCACATTTTACTCATTCCTTTTGTTGTGGCGGTCTTGTTTTAGAGTCGCCACTGGTTCCCAACTCAAATACAATATGAACAGAAGGATGGGTCTGAGACTCCTCAACTATAATGTTAACAAAAGGCTCTTCCTGAGATTCTTATTTCAAGGTGGGATCCACACTGATAAGAGACCAGATGGAGGACTTCAAAGGGCAGAGGAACAAAGAGCAGGGCGGAGGGTCGGGACTTTATAGGACCAGCGGAGACAGAGGTCTGGATGATGTGGATTCAAGGCTGGAAGATGTGGAGCCCAGAGAAACCCCCCCTCACAGCAGCCCTGGACCAGCCCACATCTCATTATTAATCAGCGAATGAATATGCATTTTTGTTGGACTATAACTGGGCAAACGTGGGTTTGGACAATGTCTTTTCCATCCTCCGCTTTGGGACATAAACACTCAGCGGGCTTATTCTATGGGAGGGAGACCCGGAGCTCTGTATGAATCAATTTGAATGGAATAAATCATCTGTGGATAAACTCGCTCAACCCTGGTTTGTCTCCTCCGATGCTGAACACGCTCCATTGTTAGACTGGAGACTACAGAGTTAAGGAATTGGAGTCAGGTAAAATATTTATAGTCTAACAGTTTTGGTCACCCAGTCCGTGAGTCGGTTGCGTAGACAGATAGGGGTTAAGGCCGATAACTCCGTCCGTGAACCAGGGAGGAGACTGCGTAGACATATGGGTTAAGGCCAGCCGCGGACTCTAAAACACGTCGGCGAACGTGGAGTCGCGGTTATCGAAACACGTCAGCGAACGTGGGAATAAGGAAAAGTTAAACACGTCAGCGAACGTGGGAATAAGGAAAAGTTAAAACACGTCAGCGAACGTGGGAATAAGGAAAAGTTAACCACGTCAGCGAACGTGAGGGAGCGCCGGCGAGCGTGAGACCTTTCTCTTGGGACTTCTCCGACAGGCGCCTGATCAACTGAAAGGTAAGCAGAATACCTATTACTGAAACGTTAAAATTCTGCTATTGGATTTTTAAATTATGGAGAATTGACTATAGAAAGGGGATATCGGGAATAGGAGATTCCGAAAAGGTTGTAATATACCTAGAGTCGGAATTGATGACGATCCCAGAACGGTCGTTTTGAGATAGAGAAAACGGTCGTATGAAACAAAGGAATAAGAGATTCCGGAAAGAGTTGTATGCAGGAGTTATTTTAAAGTCTTCAGCAGGGAAACGACTGGGTCCACAGATGTTTGATTCCTAGAATTGATTCTAAAAAAAAAAAAAAAAAAAAAAAAAGTAACAATAATTCCTAGAATTGAACATACTAAAATTCCAAATTTATCCGGAGACTTGATCTAGATTGAATTGGTGAAAATGGAAGGATGTGAGAGTGCGGGAGAATGTGGAGAATGGAATGAATTGACAATTTTGTATGCAGATGTGGAAGCACAGTGGTGTTCAAGTTAAAAAAACAACCAAAAATAAGACGCGAGTTGGTGAAACAATTTAGTACTTTAAAAGAAAATGTACATTTTGTAGGTCAAAAGCATGAATGGAATATGAATAACTTGTCCGTTGCTTTGCGGAAAGTAGAGCATGACGTCACAGCTAAGGAGGTGGAACTCCGAAGGAGAAAAGAGGAGGTGTGGAGGTGGAGGCGGGGGTCGATACTGAGAAAGGAGGAGGAGTTGGAACAGCATAGATTGGCAATACACAACCTGGTAATTGCGTCAATAGCTTTGGCTGCGGTGAGGGCCCCCACCTAGATCGAACCAACTTTGACTCTTGTACCATCATCGCCTCCACTGAATAATAAAGCTCCATTAAAACCTCACGGTATACCCATACAAGCACCAATAGTGACTTTAGGTGCACGATTGATCCTTGACGTTGAGAATGAGGAGGAAGCTATGTCCTCCGAGGCAAAAGGCCTCATAGGAAAAGCATGTAATCTCGAACACGCGAAAGATAGGACAGAACGATCCTGAGTTGACTTGACTGACCGAGAGGACAATGATGAAAAAGAAATGACCAAAGGGACTCGACAGAAAAATGAAATAAAGAAAGGTAGGAAAAAAGGAAAAGATGACTTGACTGACAATCTTATACTGTTTGAGGACGCGAATCGACAATCAGACTATAACTCAGATAATGATTCAGACATTGCAGGTGAACAGGAGAATGAGAGTGTGGACATGTATAAACAGGCTCTACCAGATTTGGGATCTCATTACGCCCTTCGCCCACGTAACAATGGGGCAAAAGAGACACCAGACAAGACTGCCGCGCCAAAACCAAAGCCCAGCGCAAAGCGGGTACAAGCTACATCTGGAGGTATGTATCCCCTCCGCCCTCAGGGAGCAGAAATGATATTTGAACCTCTTGGTCTTAGAGATGTGGCTACATTGGCTGACCAACTCCCTCCAATGGCAAATGGAGGAAGTACATGGCTGATGAAGTTTTTGGCCCTAATGAGCGGACAGAATTGTGCGCTTGGTGACATGAGACAGGCCATATCAGCTTCCTGCTCTCATCATCAATTACAAATGATAGAGGAGGAAGCAGAAACTATCAGGTACCCACACGAAACCCCATTGTCCCAGGTATCGGGCGCCTTATTTACGGCAAATAAAAATACCTTCCCAAGATCCCATGACATGGCTCCAACCGTGTTTCCATACATCGATGGAGTGGGAGGTCCGGTACACTATGAAAAGTGCATTAATGCCTGGATAGATAGTACCGGCCGACACCCATCGGGCAGATTAGATAATATCCTCTTATTCCGAACAGCTGTTGTCGAGGGTCTTCCAGAACCTGTGAAAAAGGAGTTGAAAAAGGACCCTGACTTGTTGACTGGTGATGAACCAAGGTTTAAACGTCACCTGTCTCACCATTGTAAGATGTATGATAACGAGAAGGTAAAAGAAAAAGCCGAGTCGCTAAATATGAATTCTGCTCTGGTAAAATTACAACTTTCCAAATTTTATAGTGAATCCAAAAAATCTAAACAGGAAAAGACAAACCAATCTGCCCAGAAGTTACCTGGGCCATGGTCGGGCTCGAGATGGTGGTCAGTTCCATGATGGATACGGTGGTCGCAGGGGTGGTTTCTCTGGTGGCCAGGGAAAAGGGTACTCGAGACCGGGCCAACAAGACAACTGTTTTACATGTGGCCGTCCTGGACACTGGAGACATGAGTGTCCCAGTCAGCGACAGTACCCGCGGCAACCCCCAACACAACAGGGGGGGCCACCACATCAACAGCGGCCCACGCGCGGAGGAGCAAGAGGCACTGGCAGACCATGGCGGTCACAGCAGCCAGCTCAGTCAACTGGACAATATTACCAGGGTGGAGATGATCCTCACAGTCCATGGGATCCTCCACACTCCGAATAGGGGTGCCCGAGAGGCTCGGTAAGCAGGGGAACGGCAGACCCAATGCTTCATATGAGAATCAACGGCGTCCAAACATCAGCTTTGGTGGACACGGGAGCAACATACTCATCTTTGAACATGCCGCTCACAGCCGGTTGTCTCTCCTCTTCAACCATAACTTTGGTCGGCTTCTCGGGATCTCCTCAAGCTCTGCCTATTACCAGACCGCTGCAAACGGAAATACCCCACCTAAAACAGACTCTATTTCATTCCTACGTCCATTCACCCCAAACACCTGTGAATTTAATGGGAAGAGACTTGTTGATGTCTATTGGAGCTACCATCTTATGTGGGCCGGATGGCCTCACAGTGACTTTACCAAATGGTGCAAAGATTCCGTGTTCGCAACCAGTACGAACATGTGGACAATGGTTGATGTGTCCCTTGCAACAAGACACCGAGGTAGCAACAATCTATTGGTCATGTCTTGAGCCTGAAACTCCGGCCACTGGGGGACTGTTGTTTGTTTATCACCAGTGGAAATCATTCATTGATTCACTCCGGCCTTACCATCCGCCCAAGGATGACTTTCATTGTACTTTGTTTTATGACACAGAAGATGACTTCGTCTATCGAGACCGTTTTCAGAAGGTTCTTGGAACACCCTGGCAATTGAAATCCACCAAAATATTTGTGGGTCCAGAAGGCGTAGCTTCATATGTTGATTTGGACAAATCGCAAAAAGTGTGGTACAAAATGTCGGATACAGCCGACCCCCACATTTCTTTGGCTCTGTCTTATGGTCACAAAGCTCGTCAACTCGGTCCCATGGTCAAGAAACTTCTTAAAGTCACTGACTGGCAGTCCACTGACCTACCAGGGCTGACTTATTCCAAATTGCATGACTCTTATCAGATTGACCCACATGCCCCATTGATAAACTCCTCCATTTTGGAGGAACAAATCTTGACTCGAGAACATGGTAGGGAATTGACTGATCACCACCAGACAGAGGAGTTACTGAAAACTATTCCGGACACATTGTGGTCATCAGGACCATTTGATGTAGGACATTGTGTTAAAATTCCACCTGTAATGTTAAAAATAGATGAGAGTGCCATCATCCACAGGCCACAATATAGATGGACTCCAGATGCGGACAAAGGTATGGAAGACACTCTAGGTGGACTGTGGGACGCAGGTGTGATAGAACTTTCTAACTCACGATGGAACACGGCATTGCGACCAGTACTTAAGGCGGATGGACAGAGTTACCGTATGGCACATGACCTTAGACCTGTGAACGACGCGACGCTGACTCCGATCCTACCAGTACCCGACCCCCATAGAATGTTGACTTCACTCAGTCCAGTGTATCAATGGTTTACTTGTATTGATCTAGCTAACGCCTTTTTCTGTGTACATTTGCATCCTTCAGTCAGACAGTACTTTGCGTTCACCTATCGTGGTGTCCACATGCAGTATCAGCGCCTGCCACAAGGGTTTAAAAACTCACCTGGTATTTTTAATCAGTGTCTGAAGGACCTGTTACAAGACCTAACGTTACCTGAAAACTCTCTTCTTTTACAGTATGTGGATGACCTTTGCATTGCGACAACCACTTCTGAAATCTGTCTGGCGGTCACTAGGATGGTCCTGCTAAAACTTCATAATATTGGTTTCAAAGTGTCAAAGAAGAAGCTTCGGTGTTGTCGAAGAGAAGTAACTTTTCTAGGCCGTGTTGTGTCAGCCAAAGGACTGTCCATGTCACCTGAACATCGAAAAACCATTTTGTCTCATTCCAGGCCCCAAACCGTCAAAGACATGTAATTTCTGGGTCTCTGTGGCTACAGTAGGACCTATATACCATGTTATGTGGACAAGACACATACACTTCGCGTTCTGGTAAAAGACAAAGGTGTTAAGAATCTTAGAGCACAACTTGATTGGACGTAAGAAGCAGATGAAACCTTTGTGTCTCTGGTTCAAGAACTGGCCTCTGCGGCTGCCCTGGCCAACCCTGATTTTGACAAACCTTTTCATCTTGATGTGTCTAACTCGGCGACTACAGTAAATGCTGTTTTATTTCAGAAGGTTTCGACGACTAGGCGGGTATTGATGTATTGTAGCGTAACACTAGATGGTGTTGAGCTTCGTCAACCAGAGTGTACTCGTTATGCAGCAGGGCTCGCTAAAGTGCTTCTTAAAACAGCTCATACAGTGATGGGACATCCCATATATGTTCTGACTGATCATGGGGTATCGGCGTATGTGCCTTCATCAGCATTTACCTTATCATCGCTTCGACAGTCTAGACTTTTACGTATTCTCACAGCTCCAAACATCAATTACGTTCACACAGGTATCAATATGGCGGATAACATTCAGCTAGGACCACATGAATGTGCTATGAGGGTTAATCACCAAAGGTACGTTCGGCCTGATCTCAATACTAAACTGCTTACATTTGGTTGCATCATGTTTACAGATGGTTGTTGTTGGAGAGACCATTCAGGACGTCTCCGTGCGGCGGCTGCCGTATTGGAGAGCAAGGGGGATGACTTCGTGCCTTGTGCATCTTCTATACAGACCACTAACCAGTCTGCCCAAGCGGCTGAACTGTTGGCACTCTGTTTGGCCTTGGAGACCGCAACAGGTCATCCAGTTACTATTTATAGTGACTCGGCTTATGCCGTTTTGGCCGCTGTCATTGACCTCCCTGAATGGGAACGCAATGCTTAGACCACGGCCAAAGGTCGAATCATTGCACACAAAGATATCATTTTGCGTTTGCGCAAAGCCATGTTACTTCCGTCTCAATTGGCGATTGTTAAAGTTCCTGGTCACTCCAAATCTACATCGTTTGCATCTAGGGGTAATCATGCGGCTGATCAATTAGCAAAATCAATGGCGGGGTACGGGGTAGATAATCCTTCTAATATGGTTGTATTGACATCGGACCACCACCACTCAGAGCCGGTGCATGAGAGTTTGTCTGTGGATGTGATTCTGGAAGCCCAGCAGTCTGCTTCTCCGGAGGAACGGACTGTGTGGGCGCATGCGGGTGCTGTGAAACGTGTGGATGGTGTATGGGTGGGTCCCACGGGATGTCCGGTAATTCCCATGGGACCATTATCTGTGTCTGTCTTGACGGAGGCCCACTCACCTGCTCATGTGGGCCCCCAGGCAATGATGACTAAATTGACTAACTGGTGGCACCCACACTTGTCTTCCCTTGTGTGGCGGCACGTTAACGACTGTAAGACATTTATGTTTTTTAACGCCAAACCGACCCTTAAACCCAGACCTGGTGATTTTCATCCAGCCCTCTGGCCAGGGGCTGAGATCACCATTGACTTTACGGACATGACTCAACGAGCAAACGGGAAAAGATATCTTCTGGTCATTGTAGACTCATTCTCTCATTGGCCAGAGGCGTACCCGTGTGCTAAAGAGGACTCAACAGCAGTCATTAAGGCTTTAGTGACTCATTATATTCCTTCACATGGTTTTCCTGCACTCATTAGATCGGATAATGGTACTCACTTTAACAATAAGGCCCTACAGAAGGTTGAAAGCATGCTGGGCCTTAAACATTGTTTCGGTTGTGTTTACCACCCACAAAGCCAAGGTAAAGTTGAACGAATGAACCGTACATTGAAAGAGAAATTGGCGAAAATAATGTACAACACCAAAATGTCTTGGCTTCAAGCCCTCCCATTGGCTTTACTCTCTATCCGTCGAACCATCAACAAAACCACAAATTTTGCCCCATTCGAATTGCTTACGGGCTGGTTGATGCCCGGTCCCAGTTCCTCACTCACCCCACACGAAGAAGTACCGTTACCCGATCTCTCACACGCAGCATATTGGTCTCAATTGCATTCTCTGGTATCTAGTATTTCTGCACAGGTGGAGGGGACTACTGCGGCTGCACAGGATCACCCACAGGAGGAACCCACAATTTCAACCCACGTTCTTCTCAAAGTTCTATCCCGGAAGTGGTCTGAGCCCAAGTGGACAGGTCCCTTCAAAGTGACTGCACGTACATCAAAGGCGGTTCAACTTGAACATAAGGGAAAGAAGTGGTTTCATTATTCCCAGACTAGACCTGTGGATCCACCTAACCCATAACTACACACTCCACCACAGGATCCTCCAAAGGGGACTTTTGATTCTCCCGGGATCCGGACACGCATATATCTAAGCATGAAACCTAGTTCCTGCTCTGGACTGGGCTTAACCCAGTCCAAGAGAGGGAAGTGTTGTATAGGATGTGTTTGCTTAGTGATTATTGTTTTAATCTTTCTCTTGTTATTTTTTGAAGGAGCACTTCATATGTGTATGTCATACACCTGTTGGGCAATCTACAATCAGACGGATGCGGCTCCAATGACATTGACATCTCCAACGAAAGGGACACCATTGGTACACAAGCGATTTAAAAGACCTGCAACCTCAGTACGGTATGGAGGTCTTAGAAGACGCCCATCCAAAGTAGTGTTTGGGAATTTTTCGCTGGTAAGCTATGATCCGTGTGCCCCGGGTCGGACAAGATACTGGACGGACACAGTAAATCAAAGGATATTATATGACAATAGGCTATGGTTTTGTTACAACGGTACGTTCGAAATTCGCATGTTTATTCCATACGCAGCGTTATACACAACAAATAATGGAAGAGGTTCGGATTGGGGAAACAGATACCAATGGTATTTTGATGCTAGGCCGTACCAGGACACAGGGGGTAATTGGGCACACACCTTTGTAATGGATCAGTCGACCCGCTGGTCACCTGGTACTTATGGCTGGTCAAAAACAGCTAAAGAATGGCAAAAGAGGGTTTCAAATTTTTCTGTTGATAATTCTGGTTTGTATCTCAGGATAAATGAGTCGGAAGGCACTTTACCTCTGTGGAGGGAGGGGGACTGGACTTCATCGTCCACAAAGTGTAGCTTCCTGAACCTGTGTGTATGGTGTTCGGACAACGATCCGAGCTGGTCAGTGGGGATATGTAAAAACCCCAATATTACTCAGGCGACAACCGGCAAGGTGATTCCGTCATTTGTATCCCCTAGATCGAGTAAAGTCCAGATAATTCATGGCAAACCATCAGTGGACGAGTGGTTTAGAATGACTACAGGTGTTTCAGCGTTATCTAACAATTGGCTGTTAATGGCGGAACAAGCTGCCAGCGAAACCCGAAATGATTGTCTCGTATGTATGGGTGCCCGACCCGTACTCCGTATCATTTCGGCCCCAATTGATAAAGAATGTATTGTGGACCTCCTAAAAAACACCAATCCAACCTTTAAGTGCTCTAAATACGATTCGATATTCCCACTTACCCGAGAGAACAAAGAAAAACCAATTTTTGACAAATCAGTAGCACGCCAAAATTTTACCTGCCTCAAATTACAAGGGACTGGAACATCATTGGGAAGCATTCCGTCTGACTGGTGTGTATCAAACATGTTCTTTCCGGTACCATACCCCTTATCCCGAGCTGACATCTGGTTATGGTGTGGAAGTGATAAGTTGTATGATAGATTGCCCACAAATGCTGCGGGTGTGTGTTCTGTGGTGTCTCTGTTACTTCCTGTTTCTGTTTCCTCAGTGAATCTCACAGCTGAAATAAGGTTACCTCCAAACCTGAAGGAGGTCTTGCATCGCCAAAAGAGAGCACCACACACCTGGATGGGTAACTCCGATCCCACCTATATTGACGCCATAGGCGTCCCCCGTGGCGTTCCTAATGAGTATAAACTTGCTAATCAGGTTTCAGCGGGATTCGAAAGTATTCTAATTTGGGTAACTCCCAACAAAAATGTTGATCGCATCAATTATATTCATTACAATGTCCAGCGACTTGGCAATTACACGGTTGAGTCGTTAGAGGCGGTACGTGACCAGCTAGCGGCAACATCCCTCATGGCCTTCCAAAATCGTATAGCATTAGACATGTTATTGGCTGAGAAGGGTGGTGTGTGTGCTATCTTTGGTGATGCCTGTTGTACTTTCATTCCTAATAACACTGCTCCAAATGGACGTCTCACCAAAGCTTTAGAAGGCCTCCGAACCTTGACTAATAAGATGGCCGATCAGTCAGGTGTGGACACCTCAATCTGGGACCAATGGATGGATTATTTTGGTGCCTGGAAAGGTTTGATAGGCAACATCCTCATATCTGCTGGAGTGCTCATTACTCTGCTTATTCTCTGTAGCTGTTGTATCTTCCCCTTAGCTCGTACTCTAGTCACTCGACTGATCGATAAAGCAGTGGGACCAGGCCCTAGAGGTCAGTATGTCCAGTTGCGCCAAACTGACCCCTCTGGACCCCCCGCTGGGCACGTGTTCATGGATATACTAATGTAGTCCTTCTTTGTTTTTATACTAATATAGTTTTACATTTCATTTGACACTAACCTGTGTGGTGTTGTTGATGTGGTCTCTTTAGGAGACCAAGAGAGGGAATGAAGAATATGACATATTTTACTCATTCTTTTTAGTATAGCTGTTTCATTTTGATATCATATTTTACTCATTCTTTTTAGTATAGCTGTTTCATTTTGATATCACATTTTACTCATTCCTTTTGTTGTGGCGGTCTTGTTTTAGAGTCGCCACTGGTTCCCAACTCAAATACAATATGAACAGAAGGATGGGTCTGAGACTCAACTATAATGTTAACAAAAGGCTCTTCCTGACATTCTTATTTCAAGGTGGGATCCACACTGATAAGAGACCAGATGGAGGACTTCAAAGGGCAGAGGAACAAAGAGCAGGGCGGAGCGTCAGGACTTTATAGGACCAGCGGAGACAGAGGTCTGGATGATGTGGATTCAAGGCTGGAAGATGTGGAGCCCAGAGAAACCCCCCCTCACAAAAGCCCTGGACCAGCCCACATCTCATTATTAATCAGCGAATGAATATGCATTTTTGTTGGACTATAACTGGGCAAACGCGGGTTTGGACAATGTCTTTTCCATCCTCCGCTTTGGGACATCAACACTCAGCGGGCTTATTCTATGGGAGGTAGACCCGGAGCTCTGTATGAATCAATTTGAATGGAATAAATCATCTGTGGATAAACTCGCTCAACCCTGGTTTGTCTACTCCGATGCTGAACACGCTCCATTGTTAGACTGGAGACTACAGAGTTAAGGAATTGGAGTCAGGTAAAATATTTATAGTCTAACATTGGGCAACTGTGAGAATTGGTTTAACTACTTGTCGTCCGGTCTCCCATGAACGTCAGGGTGACATGTAATGGCCATGTTTGTTGTTCCTGTCCTGGTGCTGCTGGGCAGATATCTTCAGACTGTTCTCTTAGACTGTCAGCTACCTTGGCAGAATCATTACCGACAATGTCGAGAGAGTAGAAGCTGTTAGATGTGGTGGTGTGGAAGATATTTTTGGTCTGTAATTCGCTGGGTCGGAGGCCATTTTGGGTGGCCACTAGGCTTAGCCCAAGCTGGACCATGATATCTCGTCCCGGTAACTCTCCGATTTTCATTTTGCATTCTGACAATAAACCCATTCCTTTTGTTGCTTTCTGACCCATATTAATCACCTACTTAATAGTTTAAACAACAATTATTTTCTAAATTACCCGAAAGTGATCTCTACTTTGTGATTAACCCAATATCTCTGAACACACAAAGACCAAAAGTCCCTGACTTTGTCTTAGTTAAGTCCCTGACTCTATTAACAGACAGAGACTATAAAGCCCTTGCTAATTATTGTTCTACTTTCATTGGTCCCGGACCAATTGGTTTATTACCAGACTGCAAAGTGGACAGTGAGAGTTCCTACAGTAGGGTCCTGTTCAACGCGATGTTCCTGCAACTCTAGTCGAATGACCAGTGTGTGTGTCTCAAATACAGGAAAAACTGACAGTTGTCGCTAGGACTTTGGACAGATACATTTCAGTCATTTGCAGGGCAAAAAGTAATTGATCAGTGTCGGACAGTTGAGTATTTGTGCTGACATGTCACCCCAATCACAAGACTAAGATTGTTTATTCAGTCAGACAGTTGGGTGTTTATGCTGACATGTCAGCCATAAGGATGACTATGATGCTGTTATACTCACAAAAACTTATACAATATGAACAAGCATTTGCAAAGATACTTTGTCTAATCTCACATGTTCCCCTGCTGCCAAACAAACTGTCAGAGACACATAGTTACTGTGTATAAAGTGAAAAATCGTCCAATTCACGTAAGTTATCCATTTGGCATCATTCTCAAGCTAGAAATTAAGTTATAATGAAAACAATCATACTTGGCCAAAACGTGATTTTCAGGGCATGAAAAGTACATGAAGGCAATAAAAACTGAAAAGTTCCCCTGCTGCCAAACAAACTGTCAGAGACACATAGTTACTGTGTATATAGTGTAAAATCGTCCAATTCAAGTAAGTTTTGCATTTAGCATCATTCTAAGTGATAGAAATTAAGTTATAGTGAAAACTATGATACTTGGCCAAAACGTGATTTTCAGCGCATGAAACGCACGTTAAGGCAATAAAAACTGAAATGTTCCCCTGCTGCGAAACAAACTGTCAGAGACACATAGGTACTGTGTATATAGTGTATAATTGTCCAATTCAAGTAAGTTTTTCATTTGGCATCATTCTAAGTGATAGAAATTAAGTTACAGTGAAAATTATGATACTTGGCCAAAACGTGATTTTCAGCGCATGAAACGCACGTTAAGGCAATAAAAACTGAAATGTTCCCCTGCTGCGAAACAAACTGTCACAGACATATAGTTACTGTGTATATAGTGTATTATCGTCCAATTGAAGTAAGTTTTTCATTGTTGGGTTTATTCTGTATTACTATTATAAATATATTTGTATTAATTCATTTCTTTGTTAAATCATTCTCTTTCTATTTTCAAAGTGTTGCGAGGTCACGAGTATTGCCAAGTCATCTTTAACCTGGACGGCCTGTTCCAGGATGGTTATACAAACAATCCACCCAATCTGGGTCCTTGAGATTTGGTGGGCCCTTGGTGACGAGGCCAGGGCTATTCGGCCAATAACAAGAATGCTGTTATCGTTATGTAACCGTGCACTTCGGGTTTTTCTGTATGTAACAATTATATGATTATGATTATATTATATGATTCTTAGGTCAAGGAAGTTGTATAATTACTCTAATCTTAATGTTGTTAGGTCTAGTCTCCTGTTTTTGTTATTCGTAAAATACTTTGATTGTTATTGTAGTCCCAGATGTTGTTTTTACTCATACGTGATGGAATGATCAACAACTTTGTAAATTGTTTTGATTCATGGCAATAAGAGGCGTACGAAAACGTCTATTCGAGGAGACGTTCGGAAGTTGTAAGGTGACACTTGCTGACTCTCCCCTTCGGAGGCTTTTACCCATTGTTATCCATTTCTATTTAATTAAATGTCAATAATTGAATAAGATGTCTGCCTGCAGTTATTGATAATTACGGACGAAGATAATTATTAATGAACCTAACATTTTGGTCCTTCTGAGCCATGGAGGTCAATATACCGGAGCGAGAACCCAGGCGCTGCTGTTCGACATCTGGTAAGTGACCGTGCGCACGGCGTCTTCAAAACCCTTGGTGGGCCGGAGTTTTCGACGGGGGCGCCTGGATTCTCGGCGGTTGAAGACTTTTCCTGCTGGAGGGAGACATCTGATGGATCTCGGGTAAGTCCACATTAATGTCTGCATGTTGTGACGGTGTTTCCAAATGCGTTAAAGGGACATTGTATGTGAGGTCCATTGTGGGCTGGTTTCGTGTCCTGGGTGACGGCGACAAAACCCTGTGTTTATACTAGTCAATGGCAGGTACGGTGGGGCACTTTGCTGGAAAGTGTCCTGTGT
The DNA here is from genome assembly GCF_051989575.1 of Stigmatopora nigra. Taxonomy (NCBI): domain Eukaryota; kingdom Metazoa; phylum Chordata; class Actinopteri; order Syngnathiformes; family Syngnathidae; genus Stigmatopora; species Stigmatopora nigra. The sequence continues at coordinate 4,401,549 of NW_027551603.1, forward strand.
CTCAGGGGTAGGCACGAATATATTGTACTGGAGGTACAATGTTGGGGCTGGAAAGTGTCCTGTGTCTCAAGGGTAGGCACGAATATGTTGTAAATGTTGTATGGTGTTTGTGTGGTTTCTGCAGTAAAATTAAGACAAGCCTAGGAAATACAGACGAAGAGGTAATAATAATAATAATAATAATAATAAATATAATAAAGTTAACTGTGTGAGGCACACGAACTCACTACAAAAAAGTAAAATATGGGAAACACGTGTTGTAAGGCGGGTTTGGATGACGATCCAAAAAAATACGTCTAACTTGTAAGGATTGAAAAAAAATTGATAAGACAAAGCGCTTTAAAAATATTACACAGCTATATTTATGGATAAATAAATATGGGTTTGCTGGCCAGCTTAAAATGCACAAAATGCAGGATAATATATGCACTAATGCATAGAGGTAATATACATATATAAATAATATGTGCGTGGATAAAAGTGTAACAGCTTGTTCCACAGACACTAATGGCAAAATAAGGCCGGGGAGAAGTTAAAAATACTATTTTGGAAAATAGTGGGGGCTCCCTCGGATAACGGGGATCTATTTAAGACCGTGGCGGCGGGAAAGTACTGTTTGGTAAGGAAAAATAGCGGGGCCTCCTCGGCTGACGGGGAAAATATTTACCGAGATAGGTGACGGGATAGGAAGTTTAACAAAAATAAAGGGAGCTAGAAAATTAATGGGGACACTGGTATTTGATTTGGTTAATCCGGGTATGACGTTTTGTGATTACAATAAATTGTTTTTTTTTGTGATGCTGGGGCTTGTATAACAACAATTAGAATGGTTATTTCCAAGTGCTGGTGGTGCTTTGTTAATATAACCTATATGTACTGTCAATTTACAGCAATGTGATGGCTTATTGCAGCTTGGTTTTTGATCCCGTCCGCTAGCGGGAAGATGGTGTTTAAAAAGACAAAAGAATATATGCAAAATGATCATTTAAATGTTTACCAGGGAATGTCACCTGTGTTTTTATTATGCTCTAGACTTGCCAAATAATGTGTCGACTGCGGGAGAAGCGTTCTGGTGCAGCGGCTGCTGATTAGATGGGAGTGAAACATGTGGGCCGCGGGGCAGACGATTTAACTGTGTTGGGCTTTCGGGAGCGTTCGGACCGTGTAAACGACTAAAATTTTGTGATCCCTTCCGTGAAGACATTATAATAATAATAATTGGCCTTGGGGGTGTTGAAGCAAACTTGAGGGCAGAAAATGGGTTTTTGCCATATTGTTGTGCTTGCAGCATACATATTCTGGATATATGGGGTCTTGGAAAAATATTGTGATGTAGTTGAATATCGGAAGAGGGGTTAATTTGACTGTTTAATGGTTGTCTTCTCTAAAAAGCGTTATATTTGGGCACAGGGAAAAAGCTGGTTTGTAAACATAAGATAACAATGCTGTTTTCGCAGCAAGAGTGGAGGTCATAGTTAACGGCTTATGGCGTTTTCTGTTTGGACTTTTCAGAATAAGAACAATACATGGTCTGCAAGAAATGCAAGGTTATGCGAATGCTTTCACATTCATTTTTTGGGTTTTAAAATGAAATGTATATTAAGAGGATAGAAAATCCGTCTAGTAAAAGGTTGATTTTGGTAAAAAGCTTTGGATTTGGGAATAGACCAAAATAGTCATTTTTGAGCAATTGTGGATTTCAAAGGGCTCTTAGTTAAAGGAAACTAGCTTTTGGAGGATAAAATAATATTAATACTATTTCAGAATATTTTGATTGTTCAAAATACTTTAATCCAGGAGGTTGGCTGGTTAAAAAAAAAGGCCAGGATGACAAAATTTACAATATTATGGTATATTGGTGACAATAAGGTTTTTAAAACATTGAAGTTTGTAATTAGGAATTGCCTAACAAAAGGTTGATTTCTCTAATTTAATTGTTGTAGATTTTTGTTTTGGTAACAGGCTATGGGAAATGACTCTTGTCTTAAGTAAACATCATATGAGGTGATTTACAAAGTATATAGTAGGTATTGAATTATTTGGCTGTTAACGACATCAGATGGGAAATTTACAATGCAATAGTGGCATGATAAAATTCATGGCATTCATCCAAATAATTAGGTGAATTGTAGATAAAATAATTGGTTTAGGATGAGCATATTTTCCCTAAGAATGGAGTAACATGGAATGTTTTTCAAAGTGCACTTGAAAGAACATTGTCTGTTGTCCTGGCGGGAGGAAATATGCTTTGTCACAGGTCATATTGATGACTTTAAGGATATTACGGATTGGATAAGCATTGGTCAATTGATACAACCAAATAACGTTGCTTTTTACTGCTTTAAGGGCATGCAAATTGGTGAGAACTTTAGCAACGATGGGGTTAATACGCCTGAATGTTACAGTGATAACGAGTGGCAAAAACAAGCTTAGATAAGGGAGGGAAAGGAGAAATTCTCCAAATTCCAGAATCTGGCTTAGAAACAGGTTATGTTAGTCGTTTTGGGTTTTTGACAGGATGTGGTAGTACATGAATTCTGGGAAATTTCGGGAAATTGGGGACCCATATCTAAAACAAATTTGAGAAAAAATGTGTAAATAGGTTCTATTTGGCGCTGGATGCACAAATTCTAGTGGGGCCTTTCATGTTTTGAAACAAGTGACGCTTTAGGTAGATGGGTTGTCTATGAACAAAATGGGATGGGCGAAATTCGCTTACAAATTCGGCGTGTTATCTTGGTTCATAGAATTTGGAGTCAAGGCGACGTAATAAAGGCCATAGGCGTCATGTTGTATAAATTAGGCGTGGATGAATTTGTTTTACAAATGGGGGAGATTATTTTATCACCTGGAAAATAAAAAAGTGGAAACAAAATAGGATGGCCGCATTAAAAGGTGATTGGCATGCTATTAGAGGAAATTGGGATTTTCCAAAAACCTGATAGGGGGCCATTAGGTCATGGCGGCTGTGAAAATAAAAACCTTAGATGTGAAACTATTGCCACCTCAATTCGGGGAACAAACAGCTAAACTGATAGCATTAAAAAGGATATAACTTTGTGTGAAACTTGAAGGTAATTTTTTACAAACGGTTAAAATGCTAGAGTGGGGGTGTGTATATTAAAGGATCTACTAATGAATGCGGGGTGGATCCAGACCTTCCGGAATGTGGGGTATTCATGGCGTCCTCGAGAATTTGTGGATTTTCTCCGGGTACTCCAGTTTACTCCCACAAAATGAAATTATGGATGCTAGACTGGTTGAACACACTAAATTCTTCTTTTTATGAGTGTGAGCGTGAATGATAGTTTGTCTTTTTGTGTTTTTTGATTGGCAGACCACCAAGACATAATCTATCAATAAAAGATCAATAAAGAAAATAATTTGGGCTTGAGTCAAGGGAAGTCCTATGTCTCGACAAGGGGGAGGTGGCCTTGCTACAACGACACTACAAGGCTTATGGTTTAAATCTATATGCATACCCACATATCCATCTCAAAAAATACATATAGATTTTATTTTATTAGATCATATAGATATCATTCCACGATATGGAATTCCAGAAACTATTTATAGTGATAATGGCTCCCATTTTGTTAAAATAATAGTTGTCTACCATCCACAATTGGCGGACCTTATATGAAGTCCTGTTTGGTAGACCTTACAAATTGTTATTATTCACTACACAATGACAATTGGATGATGAGGCGAATCTATCAGAGAAAAAAACGCACACACCAAATTTAGACTATCAGAGGGAGATGTTGCTTCTCAACAGGAAACGGACGAAGCGACGGTGATTCTTGAAGACTGGATGCTGATACGCAGCATAAAAGAAGAAACATCGGAGCAACGCAAAGTGGGAGGGTCCTTGTTACTGAAAGGGGACACGGATGCACCTTTCCCACAGTAAGAAGGTTGTCTAAATTGAAACGTTTCAAGAGGAAAAATGCCTAAACAAAGACAAAAAGTCATGTTGAAAACAATTATTGCTTTTGAGGCAAGGAGATTAATGATGATTGTGATTCTATTCCTTTCCACAGTAGGGTTGTTTTCTCCAGTTGGAGAAAAAGGCGGAGGCGTTTCAATTGAGGATACACCTTCTTACGGGAGGGTAAACCGAGAAACATACACATTTACATTTAATTAACATTACCTACTAAATCAAATTTCCAAATTGAAAATATATATTTGGACTCGGGGACGTCCCGGTTGCCATACAAGGGGTCAATCTATGGTGGGAAATATGTGTGGTACATTAACAGCAAAACATTGAAGATTGGGAAAAGCCTTGTTGCAGAAATTGGTCAAGATTGGAAAGCTCGGACTGACATATTAACCTGTGAAATTTACTTCTGGAACAGGGATTTCCCAAACGGGGGATAATTGGGCGCTGTTAATGGAGTGTAAAGAGGACAAGCACTAGGTGGAGCTACTTTGGTAAAAGGGTGGTCTCAATTGAAACATTGAGGGGACGGGTAAGATAAACTTTCTGACTTAATAAAATACGGGAAACACCAATATTAATTGAAAAGATTATTGCTCAGCAAGCAATACCATAAAACTATAGGGAACTCTTTTATATTGGGTTTGACGTCTCCATATGGTTTCAATTGAGACTAAACCATCTTACAAAGGATTAGGATAACCTACCAGACAAGGGAAAATACGATGGGATCTAACAACTCCCTCAATCACCATTCTTTTGGGGAAAAGTGTTTTTACAAATGAAAAAACGTGTCCTACTTGGCAAGAAAAAAAGAATATTGAAACAGTGTTTATCCTGTTACGCAGTAAATAGGAAGTCAATTTTTCCACTGTTTAATCATTTTACCTGCTTAAACCTTACAGGGCATGGTCTGAAGCTGGGGGCGATAAATGAGACGTGGTGAACCGGCATTCTAAAACAAACTACACCCCTGATACCACGTTCTGGCCTATGGTGGCGGGGTGGTAGATAAATTATACGACTCCTGCCGAAACGCGGCAGGACTAGGTACTTTGGTCTCACTGCTCTTACCGGTGTCTGTTTTTCCATCCACAGTGGAGGAGATACAATTGGCGGCTCAGAATTCGGAGGTGAAGGGTCGACCCTCCCGACATGGTCGAGAGGCATGGAGGGAAGGAGATCCAACATACATTGATGCGATTGGCATCCCCCGGGGCGTACCAGATGAGTATAAGCTGGCTAATCAGATCGCAGCAGGTTGGGAGTCCATCTTCCTTCTAATCACCCCAAACAAAAATGTGGATAGAATAAATTACTTACATTACAATGTCCAAAACTTGGAAATTATGTTAAACAGGGATTTGTGGGCATGAAGGAACAACTGGCAGCTACCAGTCTGATGGCGTTCCAGAATCGCATAGCGGTGGATATGATCCTTGAAACAGGGGGCGTGTGTGCAATGTTTGGAAAACAATGTTGCACCTTCATACCGAACAACACGTCACCCAGTGGATCTCTCACCAGGGCCATTACTGGCCTGCAAACACTGAACCGCAATATGCAAGAACACTCTGGAGTAGATACGTCCGCATTGTCAGATTGGTGGGATAAGACCTTTGGAAAATCTAAAGATTTGGCTACATCCTTCGTGGTGACTATAGGCACAATTACCGCTATCCTAACATTGTGTGGGTGATGTAGTATCCCCTGTTTGCGCTCCTTGCTAAGCCGACTTATAACTACTGCAATTGCCCCTACAAATTCTAAAGTACATGAGTTGTATCTTATGGGACGGTTTGGGGAAAGCAGTGAGGTCCAGGAGTACGGTAAATCCGAGGACCAATTGGACGAATATAATTATGTTCTTTCTCTTTCAGACCAGCCATGGGAGTAAGGAGTAGGCGGGAAAAATCCCAGTCACCCGACATTTCCATTCGTGATTACTAAAAAATGATTAATAACATACATATTATAAAAACGGGGGAATGTTGGGTTTATTCTGTATTACTATTATAAATATATTTGTATTAATTCATTTCTTTGTTAAATCATTCTCTTTCTATTTTCAAAGTGTTGCGAGGTCACGAGTATTGCCAAGTCATCTTTAACCTGGACGGCCTGTTCCAGGATGGTTATACAAACAATCCACCCAATCTGGGTCCTTGAGATTTGGTGGGCCCTTGGTGACGAGGCCAGGGCTATTCGGCCAATAACAAGAATGCTGTTATCGTTATGTAACCGTGCACTTCGGGTTTTTCTGTATGTAACCATTATATGATTATGATTATATTATATGATTCTTAGGTCAAGGAAGTTGTATAATTACTCTAATCTAAATGTTGTTAGGTCTAGTCTCCTGTTTTTGTTATTGGTAAAATACTTTGATTGTTATTGTAGTCCCAGATGTTGTTTTTGCTCATTCGTGATGGAATGATCAACAACTCTGTAAATTGTTTTGATTCATGGCAATAAGAGGCATACGAAAACGTCTATTCGAGGAGACGTTCGGAAGTTGTAAGGTGACACTTGCTGACTCTCCCCTTCGGAGGCTTTTACCCATTGTTATCCATTTCTATTTAATTAAATGTCAATAATTGAATAAGATGTCTGCCTGCAGTTATTGATAATTACGGACGAAGGTAATTATTAATGAACCTAACATTCATTTAGCATCATTCTAAGTGATAGAAATTAAGTTATAGTGAAAACTATCATACAGGGCCAAAACATGATTTTCAGCGCATGAAACGCACGTTAAGGCAATAAAAACTGAAATGTTCCCCTGCTGCGAAACAAACTGTCAGAGACACATAGTTACTGTGTATATAGTGTAAAATAGTCCAATTCAAATAAGTTTTGCATTTAGCATCATTCTAAGTGATAGAAATTAAGTTATAGTGAAAACTATGATACTTGGCCAAAACGTGATTTTCAGCGCATGAAACGCACGTTAAGGCAATAAAAACTGAAATGTTCCCCTGCTGCGAAACAAACTGTCAAAGACACATAGTTACTGTGTATATAGTGTATAATTGTCCAATTCAAGTAAGTTTTTCATTTGGCATCATTCTAAGTGATAGAAATTAAGTTATAGTGAAAATTATGATACTTGGCCAAAACGTGATTTTCCGCGCATGAAACGCACGTTAAGGCAATAAAAACTGAAATGTTCCCCTGCTGCGAAACAAACTGTCAGAGGCACATAGTTACTGTGTATATAGTGTAAAATCGTCAAATTCAAGTAAGTTTTGCATTTAGCATCATTCTAAGTGATAGAAATTAAGTTATAGTGAAAATTATGATACTTGGCCAAAACGTGATTTTCAGCGCATGAAACGCACGTTAAGGCAATAAAATCTGAAATGTTCCCCTGCTGCGAAACAAACTGCCAGAGGCATATAGTTACTGTGTCTATAGTGTAAAATCATCCAATTCAAGTAAGTATTGCATTTAGCATCATTTTAAGTGCTAGAAATTAAGTTATACGGAAAATTATGATACTTGGCCAAAACGTGATTTTCAGCGCATGAAACGCACGTTAAGGCAATAAAAACTGAAATGTTCCCCTGCTGCGAAACAAACTGTCAGAGACATATAGTTACTGTGTATATAGTGTATTATCGTCCAATCCAAGTAAGTTTTTCATTTAGCATCATTCTAAGTGATAGAAATTAAGTTATAGTGAAAACTATCATACTCGGCCAAAACATGATTTTCAGCGCATGAAACGCACGTTAAGGCAATAAAAACTGAAATGTTCCCCTGCTGCGAAACAAACTGTCAGAGGCACATAGTTACTGTGTATATAATGTAAAATCGTCCAATTCAAGTAAGTTTTGCATTCAGCATCATTCTAAGTGCTAGAAATTAAGTTATAGTGAAAACTATGATACTTGGCCAAAACGTGATTTTCAGCGCATGAAACGCACGTTAAGGCAATAAAACTGAAATGTTCCCCTGCTGCGAAACAAACTGTCAGAGGCACATAGTTACTGTGTATATGGTGTATAATTGTCCAATTCAAGTAACTTTTTCATTTTGCATCATTCTAAGTGCTAGAAATTAAGTTATAGTGAAAACTATGATACTTGGCCAAAACGTGATTTTCAGCGCATGAATTGCACATTAAGGCAATAAAAACTGAAATGTTCCCCCGCTGCGAAACAAACTGTCAGTGACACATAGTTACTGTGTATATAGTGTATAATCGTCCAAATTAAGTAGATTTTTCATTTGATATCATTCTAAGTGATGGAAGTTAGGGTTAGGGTTAGGGTTAGGGTTAGGGTTAGGGTTTATGGTTAGGGTTAGGTTAAGTTATAGTGAAAACTATGATACTTGGCCAAAACGTGATTTTCAGTGCATGAAACGCACATTAGGGCAAAAAAACTGAAATGTTTGTTAGGTCTGAAAATACAACTCAGGAGCAGGCTAAGAAAGAGTGAGATAAATTTAAATAGAAAATATGTATTACCAGACTGCAAAGTGGACAGTGAGAGTTCCTACAGTGGGGTCCTGTTCACTGCGATGTTACTGCAACTCTAGTCGAATGACCAGTGAGTGTGTCTTAAATACAGGCAAAACTGACAGTTGTCCCTAAGACTTTGGACAGATACGTTTCAGTCATTTGCAGGGAAACAAGTAATTGATTAGTGTCGGGCCTGGAATCTGTAGTCAATGGTTTCCAGACGTAGGGTGTTCTTCGCTGTTCCTACCCTGGGGAACACCGCCATCATGATTTTGGAGGAGACTGACCATTGTTTGTATTAGAGGGGGACATCCGAGCCCCAAACTGAATCATGGGGGAAGAAATCAAAGCTCCGTCGTTGACGCCTGGTGGGTAGATGTGGGTTGGCGTCGACAGTTGGAATCGAGTCTGCTGTTAGAACGTACGTGTGGTCGGATGCAGATGTAGGGACACAGAGCCCAGTTGTATTGGTGGGGATGATCATATACACTTGCCATTCGCAGAGCCACCATATTTGGTCCAGTACTGTCCATGATTGGGAAGGAATGTGTCTGATCTCGGCGCACCTGGTGACGTGAACTTGTTCCAAAGGGGTCTTCGGATCCGGTCCGCTGAAGTTGAAACAGGATGGATAACAGTCTGTTCGGTTGTTGCACTGGACATACGTTGCGGTATTGACTGTAGCTGCTAATGGTACTGCGACCATGGTATGTAGGCGGTCGAGCTTTGCTGGAAGGATTCTCTCAGATTACCCAGGATACAGTTGTAGGTGAGGTTGGCGAGTTCTTCGTTCTGTCGGTTGGACCATAGCTGTGGTTGGGCTACGGCAGTAGGCAAGAGGGAACAGACATAACAACTCATTGGTTGTGGCGCGGGCTGTGAGTGCGGTGTATCTGTACCAACTGTTCCTCATCATCGGGTTGTAGTCGTTTTCTTCCTGTGTTTGGACATGGGCGAGAATAAGGTGTATCTACTCAGGCTTAGGTGTTCCTGCCGGACGGATTTTGAGTAGGCGTGTGGCAGATGGTTGTACGAAGGGGTTCACACCAATCACTTTGGGGACCATGGCTGGACTAGTAGTGCGGATGGTGATAGTAAAGAGGGGGCCTTTTCCTGGTCGGTCCGGTCGGAGGCATAGGTTGATGCAGCCTTTTTGTTGGATATTGGTCGTAAAGTCTAGCATATGTTTACCATCTTTGATGGTGGTGTCTAACTTGGTGAAGTTCGCGGTCATGGTGGTAGCTTCTTTGGAAAGGGGCCATGTGATGGTTTTGTAGCCTGTATGGAGGAGGACCTGGTCCAAGGTGTCTGGCCAGACCTTTCAGACTCTGGGAGCTTGTAGGTACCAATAAAAATAACTGGAGTCAGTCCTGTGTAATCCCAAGTGAGTAAGCTGTAGGCTGAGCAAAGGTACTTGAACGACGATTGGTGTCTTGGTTAATGGGATGCAGATCTGAGGGCCCCTGATCGTTTCCTGAACCAGCTAGTGGGGCATTCTCCTCCAGTGGGAGTGTACCAAGGTTCTGGTACGTTCCCCCCATGTGGTTGAACACAGAGCGGTGATGATGATGGCCAAAATCACACGGTGAGGTCCGTCCCAACGTGGAGAAGACCAGCACTTTCTTTTTATCACCTTGACGAGTACCAGGTCTCCTGGGGACAGGACCTCCTCTGTGGGAGACAGAGAAGATGTCGGCAGATTATTTTGCATTCATCACAGTTCTTTCTTGGAACATTTTGCATAACCACTTATTGAGGGATTCTGTTTCTCCTTTCTCTTCTACCACCAGATCTTTTTCCCACATTGTTAGTGGAAGGGTCTGTCTTTCACTGCCTCAAATGGTGTGCATCCCTGTGCTGTTGGAATGATTCTCATGTACGTTTCTACCAGGCTCAGGCATTCTTGCCATGGTTTTCCTGTATCTTCCATGGTTTTTCTGAGTCTGAGTTTTACTGTTCTAATGGTTTGTTCGACGAGTCCAGCACTTTGGTTCAGTTTGATGAAATCCATGTTCAGAAGCTCGAAGGGATATGTTCCTGTTTGCCTTGTTCCATGCTTGGGTCGTTCATTGCCTTGAGAGTTGTGTCTACAGCAGTTAAGACAGTTTCTGCAAAATAATTGAAGTAAGTTTGGAGACCTCTGGGAACATGCATTGTTTGTTGTACTGTACTGATCATCCCTTCTGTTGAGACATGGCTCCTCCCATGACTCAATTTGGCAATTACTTCAAACAATGATTGTGGGACGCATGGCTTGTTTTCTACTGCATAGAGTCCGTTCTTGTGTTGAGTGGCTCCTTTTGTTTCCCATTGCAGATTCTCTTTTTCTGGGGCATGATTTTGCATTTCTCTTAGGAAATCAGCAGGGATTGGGCTGTGTCTTTCCACCGTCACGTCTTGTTCTAGGAATAGTCTACATGCCTCTGTCAGTGCCACTATTTCTGCGGCTTGTGCAGACCAGTCGCCGGGGAGTCGTCCTGTCTTGAGGTTGTCTTTTTGAGTCACCACGGCATATACGTTGTTTTTCTCCATCCAGGGTTTTTGATGATGATCCATCCCCATAGGCAATGTGTCCGGGGGGCAATGGGTTTTCCATTAGGTCAGTTGCATATACGTGGTTAATTATGATTCGTTGAGTGGGCAACTGTGAGAATTGGTTTAACCACTTGTCGTCCGGTCTCCCATGAACTTCAGGGTGACATGTAATGGCCATGTTTGTTGTTCCTGTCCTGGGGCTGCTGGGCAGATATCTTCAGACTGTTCTCTTAGACTTTCAGCTACCTTGGCAGAATCATTCCCGACAATGTCGAGAGAGTAGAAGCTGTTAGATGTGGTGGTGTGGAAGATATTTTTGGTCTGTAATTCCCTGGGTCGGAGGCCATTTTGGGTGGCCACTAGGCTTAGCCCAAGCTGGACCATGATATCTCGTCCCGGTAACTCTCCGATTTTCATTTTGCAGTCTGACAATAAACCCATCCCCTTTGTTGCTTTCTGACCCATATTAATCACTTACTTAATAGTTTAAACAACAATTATTTTCTAAATTACCCGAAATTGATCTCCACTTTGTGATTAACCCAATATCTCTGAACACACAAAGACCAAAAGTCCCTGACTTTGTCTTAGTTAAGTCCCTGACTCTATTAACAGACCAAGACTATAATGCCTTTGCTAATTCTTGTTCTACTTTCATTGGTCCCGGACCAATTGGTTTATTACCAGACTGCAAAGTGGACAGTGAGAGTTCCTACAGTAGGGTCCTGTTCAACGCGATGTTCCTGAAACTCTAGTCGAATGACCAGTGTGTGTGTCTTAAATACAGGAAAAACTGACAGTTGTCACTAGGACTTTGGACAGATACATTTCAGTCATTTGCAGGGCAAAAAGTAATTGATCAGTGTCAGACAGTTGAATATTTGTGCTGACATGTCACCCCAATCACAAGACTAAGATTGTTTATTCAGTCAGACAGTTGGGTGTTTATGCTGCTATGTCAGCCGTAAGGATGACTACAATGCTGTTATACTCACAAAAACTTATACAATATGAACAAGCATTTGCAAAGATACTTTGTCTAATCTTACATATTCCCCTGCTGCCAAAAAAACTCTCAGAGACACATAGTTACTGTGTATATAGTGTAAAATCGTCCAATTCAAGTAAGTTATTCATTTGGCATCATTCTCATTGCTAAAAATTAAGTTACAATGAAAACAATCATACTTGGCCAAAACGTGATTTTCAGGGTATGAAAAGTACATTAAGGCAATAAAAACTGAAAAGTTCCCCTGCTGCCAAACAAACTGTCAGAGACACAGTTACTGTGTCTATAGTGTAAAATCGTCCAATTCAAGTAAGTTTTTTATTTGGCATCGTTCAAAGTGATAGAAATTAAGTTACAATGAAAACTATCATACTTGGCCAAAACGTGATTATCAGGCCATGAAAAGCACATTAAGGCAATAAAAACTGAAACGTCCCCCTGCTGCCAACGCACTGTCAGAGACACATAGTTCCTGTGTATATAGTGTAAAATCGTCCTATCCATGTAAGTCTTTCATTGGCATCATTCTAGGTGATTCTGGAGCTATTTCCCACCATAAAAAGTGTCCAAAACAGGCATTTTGCGATTAAAATAGTGGTTGTATTAGAACCAGGCCCAGGCGATTCTGGTTGGTGTTTTTACCCTGAAATTGTGTCCAATGATGATAAGGATGTATTTTTGATTATTCTGTATAAAAATAATCATCTAGGGATGTTCAGAAGTTTTGTTACGCCCGAATCAATGACCTCAATTTGGGTACTTTATTTACAAGTGGTGGTTTTTAAGAACCAGGCCCAGTCGGTTCTGGTTGGTGCTTTTACCCAGATATAGTATCCATTGTGTGGGTAGATGTATTTTCACTATTCTGTCTAAAAATAAAGATCCAGGACAGTTCCAAGGCTATTTCCCTCCATAAATAGTGTCCAAAACATGCATTTTGCGATACAAAATAGTGGCTGCATTATAACAGGGTACAGTCGGTTCTGGTGGGTGTTTGTATACGAAACTTGTGTCCAATTATGATGGGGATGTATACTTGACTATTCTGTATAGAAGTAATCATCTAGCGATGTTCAGAAGTTCTGTTATGCCCGAATTACTTTCATTTGGTCACTTTATTTACAAGTGGTGGTTTAGAAACAGGCCCAGTCGGTTTTGGTTGGTGCTTTTACCCAGAATTTGTGTTTATTGTGTGAGTGGATGTATTTTCACTATTTTGTATAACAATAATGATCCAGGATGATTCTGGAGCTATTTCCCACCACAAACAGTGTCCAAAACAGGCATTTTGCGGTTAAAGTAGTGGTTGTATTAGAACCACGCCCAGTCGGTTCTGGTTCGTGTTTTTACCCAGAAATTGTGTCCAATGATTATGGGGATGTATTTTTTATTATTCTTTATAAAAATAATATTCTAGGGATGTTCAGAAGTTCTGTTATGCCCTAATCAATGACCTCAATTTGGGCACTTTATTTACAAGTGGTTGTTTAGAACCAGGCCCAGTCGGTTCTGGTTGGTGCTTTACCCACAATTAGTGTCGATTGTGTGGGTTTGATGTATTTTCACTATTCTCTGTAAGAATAAAGATCCAGGGATGTTCTGAGACTATTTCCCACCAGAAATAGTGTCAAAAACATGCATTTTGCGACAAAAATAGTGGTTGTATTAGAACCAGGCCCAGTCGGTTCTGGTTTGTGTATACCCCCTTAACGTGTGTCCAATAGGAATGGGGTTGTATTTTTGACTATTCTGTATAAAAATGATCATCTAGGGATGTTCAGAAGTTCTTCTATGCCCGAATAAATGACCTCCATTTGGGCACTTTATTTTGCATGGTGGTTGTAGTAGAACCAAGCCCAGTCGGTTCTGGTTGGTGCTTTTACCCAGAGTTAGTGTTGATTGTGTAGGTGGATGTATTTTCACTATTCTGTCTAAAAATAAAGATCCAGGATGGTTCTAGGGGTATTTACCACCATAAATAGTCTCCAAAACATGCATTTTGCGATAAAAAATAGTAGTTGAAAAAATGAAAAAATGAAAATCAGACATAGGCATTGTCGTCATCATTGACTTGACAAAAAGCCTAGTAGTCATCATACCCTCAGCAGCGTATGACGAAATTGTATAGTGCTTCACCACAAGTTCGTCTTCCCAGGCCAGACACATTTATGACATTTATTTATGACATATTCATACTTGTTAGCTCTCCGCCTTGAGCGCCATTTTGCGGCGACTGCAAGATGCCTCACCGATGCCAACAAGAATAAGGTGGATCACTTACCTCTCAGTCTTTATACTTACCCTCCCTCAGTCAGCCTTTGGAAGGCAGATCTGCGCCAAACGACCTTCCTGTTACTTCATTTCGACTTGACTTAATTTCATAGTAGGGATATGTGTAGTCGTCACGTCACGTGTTGCTGCAGGTTCAGAGACCTGATGGCTGTTGGGAAAAAGCTGTCCTTGAGCCTGTTTGTCCGTGCTTTGTAGGACCTGTAGCGTCTGCCAGATGGAAGCAACTGGAACAGGCCGTGTCCAGGGTGGTATGGGTCTCCAACAATGGTCTTCTAAGGTATCGGGGGTTGGCAATGTCTTCTAGTGATGGCAGAGAGCAGCCGACGATCTTCTGGGCAGTGTTTATCACCCTCTGTATGGCTTTTTTGTCTGCTGCCGTGCTTCCGGTATACCACACTGTAATGCCGTAAGTCAGGATGCTCTCCACAGTGGCTCTGTAGAAGGTTGCCAGAAGCTTGGTGTCCAATTTGTCCCTTCTCAGTACCCTGAGAAAGTGGAGTCGTTTCTGGGCCTTCTTTACTAACACTGTGGTGTTTGTGGACCAGGAGAGCCTATCCGTGACGTGGACTCCCAGAAATTTGAAGGATTGGACCCTGTCTACACATACTCCGTTAATGAGGAGTGGGGCCAGGTCTGTGCTGCGCTTGCGAAAGTCCAGGATTATTTCTTTAGTCTTTGCGGTATTTAGTGTAAGATTGTTCGCCGAGCACCAAGAAGACAGTTTGTCGACCTCGTCTCTGTAAGCTGACTCATCCCCGCCTGAGATGAGTCCGATCACAGTGGTGTCATCGGCGAATTTGATGATAGAGTTTGACTGGTGGGCTGGTGTGCAGTCGTATGTGTACAAGGAGTACAGGACAGGACTCAGTACACAGCCTTGTGGTGAGCGAGTGTTCAGTGTAATGGCGGAAGAGAGGTGTGGACCCATTCTGACAGTTTGTGGTCGACCAGTCAAGAAGTTCTTTACCCAGCAGCAGATTGAAGAGGATAGTCCAAGGTGGTAGAGTTTGTCCTTCAGGATGTCCGGCTTGATGGTGTTAAAGGCTGAGCTATAGTCTATGAAAAGCATCGTCACATAGTTCCCCCAGTGCTCCAGGTGGCTCAGTGCTGTGTGAAGAGCCACAGCGATAGCATCCTCAGTGGACCTGTTTTCTCTATAAGCAAACTGGTGAGGGTCAACTGAGGGGGGGGGATTGTCCTTCTGATGTGTCGGGCCACCAACTTTTCAAAGCACTTCATGATCACAGGCGTGAGAGCAACAGGCCTGTAATCGTTCAAGCTGCAGATGGTTGGCCTTTTTGGGGACAGGAATGATGGTGGCAGATTTTAGGCAGGCAGGAACGATGGATAGTTGCATTATAACTGGGTAGTCTCGGTTCTGGTTGCTGTTTATATCCGAAACTTGTGTCCAAAGAGGATGGGGATGTATATTTTACTATTCTGTTTAAAAATAATCATGCAGGGATGTTTTGGGGCTTTTTTTACACAAGAATCAAAAACCTCCAATGGATCTTTATTTTGCACGGTGGTTGAATTAGAACCGGGCCCAGTCGGGTCTGGTTGCCGCTTTTACCCAGATTTAGTGTCAATTGTGTGGATGGATGCATTTTCACTATTATGTGTAAAATTAAAGATGCAGGGATGTTCTGGGAAAATTTCACACCGTCAATAGTGTCCAAAACATTTTGCGATAAAAATAGTGGTTGTATTAGAACAAGGCCCAATCGGTTCTGGTTGGTGTATTTACCCAGAATTTGTGTTGATTGAGTGGGTGGATGTAGTTTCACTATTTTCTATAAAAATAATGTTTCCCACCATAAACATTGTCCAAAACAGGCATTTTGCTATTAAAAAAGAGGTCGTATTAGAACCAGGCCCAGTCGGTTCTGGTTGGTGCTTCTACCCATAATTAGTGTTGAATGTGTAGATGGATGTATTTTCACTATTCTGTGTAAAAATAATGATCCAGGATGGTTCTGGAGCTATTTTCCCACCATAAACAGTGTCCAAAACAGGCATTCTGCGATTAAAATAGTGGTTGTATTAGAACCAGGCCCAGTCTGTTCTGGTTGGTGAATTTACCCGAAAAATTGTATCCCTTGACGATGGGGATGTATTTTTGATTATTATGTATAATAATAATCATCTAGGGATCTTCAGAAGTTCTGTTATTCCCGAATCAATGACCTCCATTTGGGCACATTATTGACGGAGCTCACGACCATGATCCAGTGTGTGGCTCGGATGTGTCCCTCAAACACAAATACTGGTCAGTCTCATCCAAAATCCTAATGGCTCAGTTCCCTTGAGTGGGAGCGGCAAGGAACGCCCTGCATTTGAAGACCATTGAAGGCAGGTTCCGGGCCTGTGTCGGCGCATCAGTCAGGCTGGGTAGCCGCCATGGCCCAGGTGATTTTCCAGGGCTGCCCTGCTCTTGACGGAGTGGCCACCCAGCGGGGCTGTGTGTGTGCCATGGTGGGAGACTCGTGCTGCCCCTTCATCCCTGCCGGCATGTCCTGCTCGGTCCATGATGCCCTGCAGGCTATTAGGAACATGCAGAGAGCTGTGACCGGAGATTCGGTCCCACAACGAGGATGGCTTGACTGGTTCTTCTCTGGCTCATGGAAACAGCCATTTCAATATTTCGATATTTTCACAGACACAAAAGGAGGGAATTGTGGGATGGACTGGCTAACTGGCTTAATAATTGTTTATTCTTGTCGCACCATGTGGTCATACTGGTTTTACCTTTGTTTGATAAGATCGTAGAATGCAAGGTAGACTAGCCAAACTGGTTTTACAATTGAATTAAAAGATCGTGGAATGTAAGAAAGACTAACTAGTTGGCCTTGCAATTGTTTGTTCGCCTCGCGAAATGTAAGAAAGGCTGGCTAACAGGGTTTGCAATTGTTTCCTTGAATTGTGCGATGAAAAAAGGTTCAACTTCAGGAGTAACTGTCACTCTCCAGGTCATCCAGGGTCAAGTGCACACTTGGAAACTTTCATATTCGACCAAAATGTGCTTATCAGCTCATAAAAAGCACATTTGGTGGTACGCGGAAAGAACGGCAGCAGACAAAAAGGCTATTTAGAAAGGTATCACCACTACGCAGAAGATCGTCGGCTACTCTGTCCTCACTGGAAGACATTGCCAGCCCTCGTTACCTCAGCAGAGCCAGGGACATGATCAGGGACCCATGCCACCCTGGTCACAATCGGTTCCAGCTGCTGCTCTCTGGCAGACAGACGCTGTAAGTTTCCCACATCCGTTGGGACTCTAAACTTGGGGTAACACAACACAATCCCTTCTGTGTAATAACTTCGGGTGAGGTAATATGAATAGACATTAGGTACAAGGTGATCTGACACCTACATGCTGAAGGAAGGTAATTGAAAGACAGTGAGAGGTAAGTGATCCACTCAGGGGGTGGTGATGCAATGTATCCATAAAGGCAGAATTGTAAATTAAGAGTCTGGAGTCATAACTTGTAAAACTGTGTAAAACGGTCAGAGACACAAATGTCTCTCTATACATAGTGTAATATCATCAAATTTTCTAATTTAATAAGTTTTTCATTTGGCATCATTCTAATGGCTAGATATTAAGTTATAATGAAAACTATGATACCTGGCCAAAACATGATTTTCAGCGCATGAAAAGCACATTCAGGCAATAAAAACTGAAATGTTCTCCTGCTGCCAAACAAACTGTCAGAGACACATAGTTACTGTGTATATAGTGTAAAATCGTCCAATTCAAGTAAGTTTTGCATTTAGCATCATTCTAAGTGATAGAAATTAAGTTATAGTGAAAACTATGATACTTGGCCAAAACGTGATTTTCAGCGCATGAAACGCACGTTAAGGCAATAAAAACTGAATTGTTCCCCTGCTGCGAAACAAACTGTCAGAGACACATAGTTACTGTGTATATAGTGTATAATTGTCCAATTCAAGTAAGTTTTTCATTTGGCATCATTCTAAGTGATAGAAATTAAGTTACAGTGAAAATTATGATACTTGGCCAAAACGTGATTTTCAGCGCATGAAACGCACGTTAAGGCAATAAAAACTGAAATGTTCCCCTGCTGCGAAACAAACTGTCACAGACATATAGTTACTGTGTATATAGTGTATTATCGTCCAATTGAAGTAAGTTTTTCATTGTTGGGTTTATTCTGTATTACTATTATAAATATATTTGTATTAATTCATTTCTTTGTTAAATCATTCTCTTTCTATTTTCAAAGTGTTGCGAGGTCACGAGTATTGCCAAGTCATCTTTAACCTGGACGGCCTGTTCCAGGATGGTTATACAATTAATCCACCCAATCTGGGTCCTTGAGATTTGGTGGGCCCTTGGTGACGAGGCCAGGGCTATTCGGCCAATAACAAGAATGCTGTTATCGTTATGTAACCGTGCACTTCGGGTTTTTCTGTATGTAACAATTATATGATTATGATTATATTATATGATTCTTAGGTCAAGGAAGTTGTATAATTACTCTAATCTAAATGTTGTTAGGTCTAGTCTCCTGTTTTTGTTATTCGTAAAATACTTTGATTGTTATTGTAGTCCCAGATGTTGTTTTTACTCATACGTGATGGAATGATCAACAACTCTGTAAATTGTTTTGATTCATGGCAATAAGAGGCGTACGAAAACGTCTATTCGAGGAGACGTTCGGAAGTTGTAAGGTGACACTTGCTGACTCTCCCCTTCGGAGGCTTTTACCCATTGTTATCCATTTCTATTTAATTAAATGTCAATAATTGAATAAGATGTCTGCCTGCAGTTATTGATAATTACGGACGAAGATAATTATCAATGAACCTAACATTTTGGTCCTTCTGAGCCATGGAGGTCAATATACCGGAGCGAGAACCCAGGCGCTGCTGTTCGACATCTGGTAAGTGACCGTGCGCACGGCGTCTTCAAAACCCTTGGTGGGCCGGAGTTTTCGACGGGGGCGCCTGGATTCTCGGCGGTTGAAGACTTTTCCTGCTGGAGGGAGACATCTGATGGATCTCGGGTAAGTCCACATTAATGTCTGCATGTTGTGACGGTGTTTCCAAATGCGTTAAAGGGACATTGTATGTGAGGTCCATTGTGGGCTGGTTTCGTGTCCTGGGTGACGGCGACAAAACCCTGTGTTTATACTAGTCAATGGCAGGTACGGTGGGGCACTTTGCTGGAAAGTGTCCTGTGTCTCAGGGGTAGGCACGAATATATTGTACTGGAGGTACAATGTTGGGGCTGGAAAGTGTCCTGTGTCTCAAGGGTAGGCACGAATATGTTGTAAATGTTGTATGGTGTTTGTGTGGTTTCTGCAGTAAAATTAAGACAAGCCTAGGAAATACAGACGAAGAGGTAATAATAATAATAATAATAATAATAATAAATATAATAAAGTTAACTGTGTGAGGCACACAAACTCACTACAAAAAAGTAAAATATGGGAAACACGTGTTGTAAGGCGGGTTTGGATGACGATCCAAAAAAATACGTCTAACTTGTAAGGATTGAAAAAAAATTGATAAGACAAAGCGCTTTAAAAATATTACACAGCTATATTTATGGATAAATAAATATGGGTTTGCTGGCCAGCTTAAAATGCATAAAATGCAGGATAATATATGCACTAATGCATAGAGGTAATATACATATATAAATAATATGTGCGTGGATAAAAGTGTAACAGCTTGTTCCACAGACACTAATGGCAAAATAAGGCCGGGGAGAAGTTAAAAATACTATTTTGGAAAATAGTGGGGGCTCCCTCGGATAACGGGGATCTATTTAAGACCGTGGCGGCGGGAAAGTACTGTTTGGTAAGGAAAAATAGCGGGGCCTCCTCGGCTGACGGGGAAAATATTTACCGAGATAGGTGACGGGATAGGAAGTTTAACAAAAATAAAGGGAGCTAGAAAATTAATGGGGACACTGGTATTTGATTTGGTTAATCCGGGTATGACGTTTTGTGATTACAATAAATTGTTTTTTTTTTGTGATGCTGGGGCTTGTATAACAACAATTAGAATGGTTATTTCCAAGTGCTGGTGGTGCTTTGTTAATATAACCTATATGTACTGTCAATTTACAGCAATGTGATGGCTTATTGCAGCTTGGTTTTTGATCCCGTCCGCTAGCGGGAAGATGGTGTTTAAAAAGACAAAAGAATATATACAAAATGATCATTTAAATGTTTAGCAGGGAATGTCACCTGTGTTTTTATTATGCTCTAGACTTGCCAAATAATGTGTCGACTGCGGGAGAAGCGTTCTGGTGCAGCGGCTGCTGATTAGATGGGAGTGAAACATGTGGGCCGCGGGGCAGACGATTTAACTGTGTTGGGCTTTCGGGAGCGTTCGGACCGTGTAAACGACTAAAATTTTGTGATCCCTTCCGTGAAGACATTATAATAATAATAATTGGCCTTGGGGGTGCTGAAGCAAACTTGAGGGCAGAAAATGGGTTTTTGCCATATTGTTGTGCTTGCAGCATACATATTCTGGATATATGGGGTCTTGGAAAAATATTGTGATGTAGTTGAATATCGGAAGAGGGGTTAATTTGACTGTTTAATGGTTGTCTTCTCTAAAAAGCGTTATATTTGGGCACAGGGAAAAAGCTGGTTTGTAAACATAAGATAACAATGCTGTTTTCGCAGCAAGAGTGGAGGTCATAGTTAACGGCTTATGGCGTTTTCTGTTTGGACTTTTCAGAATAAGAACAATACATGGTCTGCAAGAAATGCAAGGTTATGCGAATGCTTTCACATTCATTTTTTGGGTTTTAAAATGAAATGTATATTAAGAGGATAGAAAATCCGTCTAGTAAAAGGTTGATTTTGGTAAAAAGCTTTGGATTTGGGAATAGACCAAAATAGTCATTTTTGAGCAATTGTGGATTTCAAAGGGCTCTTAGTTAAAGGAAACTAGCTTTTGGAGGATAAAATAATATTAATACTATTTCAGAATATTTTGATTGTTCAAAATACTTTAATCCAGGAGGTTGGCTGGTTAAAAAAAAAAAGGCCAGGATGACAAAATTTACAATATTATGG
The DNA here is from genome assembly GCF_051989575.1 of Stigmatopora nigra. NCBI lineage: Eukaryota > Metazoa > Chordata > Actinopteri > Syngnathiformes > Syngnathidae > Stigmatopora > Stigmatopora nigra. The sequence goes on from NW_027551603.1 coordinate 4,422,869, forward strand.
TATATTGGTGACAATAAGGTTTTTAAAACATTGAAGTTTGTAATTAGGAATTGCCTAACAAAAGGTTGATTTCTCAAATTTAATTGTTGTAGATTTTTGTTTTGGTAACAGGCTATGGGAAATGACTCTTGTCTTAAGTAAACATCATATGAGGTGATTTACAAAGTATATAGTAGGTATTGAATTATTTGGCTGTTAACGACATCAGATGGGAAATTTACAATGCAATAGTGGCATGATAAAATTCATGGCATTCATCCAAATAATTAGGTGAATTGTAGATAAAATAATTGGTTTAGGATGAGCATATTTTCCCTAAGAATGGAGTAACATGGAATGTTTTTCAAAGTGCACTTGAAAGAACATTGTCTGTTGTCCTGGCGGGAGGAAATATGCTTTGTCACAGGTCATATTGATGACTTTAAGGATATTACGGATTGGATAAGCATTGGTCAATTGATACAACCAAATAACGTTGCTTTTTACTGCTTTAAGGGCATGCAAATTGGTGAGAACTTTAGCAACGATGGGGTTAATACGCCTGAATGTTACAGTGATAACGAGTGGCAATAACAAGCTTAGATAAGGGAGGGAAAGGAGAAATTCTCCAAATTCCAGAATCTGGCTTAGAAACAGGTTATGTTAGTCGTTTTGGGTTTTTGACAGGATGTGGTAGTACATGAATTCTGGGAAATTTCGGGAAATTGGGGACCCATATCTAAAACAAATTTGAGAAAAAATGTGTAAATAGGCTCTATTTGGCGCTGGATGCACAAATTCTAGTGGGGCCTTTCATGTTTTGAAACAAGTGACGCTTTAGGTAGATGGGTTGTCTATGAACAAAATGGGATGGGCGAAATTCGCTTACAAATTCGGCGTGTTATCTTGGTTCATAGAATTTGGAGTCAAGGCGACGTAATAAAGGCCATAAGCGTCATGTTGTATAAATTAGGCGTGGATGAATTTGTTTTACAAATGGGGGAGATTATTTTATCACCTGGAAAATAAAAAAGTGGAAACAAAATTGGATGGCCGCATTAAAAGGTGATTGGCATGCTATTAGAGGAAATTGGGATTTTCCAAAAACCTGATAGGGGGCCATTAGGTCATGGCGGCTGTGAAAATAAAAACCTTAGATGTGAAACTATTGCCACCTCAATTCGGGGAACAAACAGCTAAACTGATAGCATTAAAAAGGATATAACTTTGTGTGAAACTTGAAGGTAATTTTTTACAAACGGTTAAAATGCTAGAGTGGGGGTGTGTATATTAAAGGATCTACTAATGAATGCGGGGTGGATCCAGACCTTCCGGAATGTGGGGTATTCATGGCGTCCTCGAGAATTTGTGGATTTTCTCCGGGTACTCCAGTTTACTCCCACAAAATGAAATTATGGATGCTAGACTGGTTGAACACACTAAATTCTTCTTTTTATGAGTGTGAGCGTGAATGATAGTTTGTCTTTTTGTGTTTTTTGATTGGCAGACCACCAAGACATAATCTATCAATAAAAGATCAATAAAGAAAATAATTTGGGCTTGAGTCAAGGGAAGTCCTATGTCTCGACAAGGGGGAGGTGGCCTTGCTACAACGACACTACAAGGCTTATGGTTTAAGTCTATATGCATACCCACATATCCATCTCAAAAAATACATATAGATTTTATTTTATTAGATCACATAGATATCATTCCACGATATGGAATTCCAGAAACTATTTATAGTGATAATGGCTCCCATTTTGTTAAAATAATAGTTGTCTACCATCCACAATTGGCGGACCTTATATGAAGTCCTGTTTGGTAGACCTTACAAATTGTTATTATTCACTACACAATGACAATTGGATGATGAGGCGAATCTATCAGAGAAAAAAACGCACACACCAAATTTAGACTATCAGAGGGAGATGTTGCTTCTCAACAGGAAACGGACGAAGCGACGGTGATTCTTGAAGACTGGATGCTGATACGCAGCATAAAAGAAGAAACATCGGAGCAACGCAAAGTGGGAGGGTCCTTGTTACTGAAAGGGGACACGGATGCACCTTTCCCACAGTAAGAAGGTTGTCTAAATTGAAACGTTTCAAGAGGAAAAATGCCTAAACAAAGACAAAAAGTCATGTTGAAAACAATTATTGCTTTTGAGGCAAGGAGATTAATGATGATTGTGATTCTATTCCTTTCCACAGTAGGGTTGTTTTCTCCAGTTGGAGAAAAAGGCGGAGGCGTTTCAATTGAGGATACACCTTCTTACGGGAGGGTAAACCGAGAAACATACACATTTACATTTAATTAACATTACCTACTAAATCAAATTTCCAAATTGAAAATATATATTTGGACTCGGGGACGTCCCGGTTGCCATACAAGGGGTCAATCTATGGTGGGAAATATGTGTGGTACATTAACAGCAAAACATTGAAGATTGGGAAAAGCCTTGTTGCAGAAATTGGTCAAGATTGGAAAGCTCGGACTGACATATTAACCTGTGAAATTTACTTCTGAAACAGGGATTTCCCAAACGGGGGATAATTGGGCGCTGTTAATGGAGTGTAAAGAGGACAAGCACTAGGTGGAGCTACTTTGGTAAAAGGGTGGTCTCAATTGAAACATTGAGGGGACGGGTAAGATAAACTTTCTGACTTAATAAAATACGGGAAACACCAATATTAATTGAAAAGATTATTGCTCAGCAAGCAATACCATAAAACTATAGGGAACTCTTTTATATTGGGTTTGACGTCTCCATATGGTTTCAATTGAGACTAAACCATCTTACAAAGGATTAGGATAACCTACCAGACAAGGGAAAATACGATGGGATCTAACAACTCCCTCAATCACCATTCTTTTGGGGAAAAGTGTTTTTACAAATGAAAAAACGTGTCCTACTTGGCAAGAAAAAAAGAATATTGAAACAGTGTTTATCCTGTTACGCAGTAAATAGGAAGTCAATTTTTCCACTGTTTAATCATTTTACCTGCTTAAACCTTACAGGGCATGGTCTGAAGCTGGGGGCGATAAATGAGACGTGGTGTACCGGCATTCTAAAACAAACTACACCCCTGATACCACGTTCTGGCCTATGGTGGCGGGGTGGTAGATAAATTATACGACTCCTGCCGAAACGCGGCAGGACTAGGTACTTTGGTCTCACTGCTCTTACCGGTGTCTGTTTTTCCATCCACAGTGGAGGAGATACAATTGGCGGCTCAGAATTCGGAGGTGAAGGGTCGACCCTCCCGACATGGTCGAGAGGCATGGAGGGAAGGAGATCCAACATACATTGATGCGATTGGCATCCCCCGGGGCGTACCAGATGAGTATAAGCTGGCTAATCAGATCGCAGCAGGTTGGGAGTCCATCTTCCTTCTAATCACCCCAAACAAAAATGTGGATAGAATAAATTACTTACATTACAATGTCCAAAACTTGGAAATTATGTTAAACAGGGATTTGTGGGCATGAAGGAACAACTGGCAGCTACCAGTCTGATGGCGTTCCAGAATCGCATAGCGGTGGATATGATCCTTGAAACAGGGGGCGTGTGTGCAATGTTTGGAAAACAATGTTGCACCTTCATACCGAACAACACGTCACCCAGTGGATCTCTCACCAGGGCCATTACTGGCCTGCAAACACTGAACCGCAATATGCAAGAACACTCTGGAGTAGATACGTCCGCATTGTCAGATTGGTGGGATAAGACCTTTGGAAAATCTAAAGATTTGGCTACATCCTTCGTGGTGACTATAGGCACAATTACCGCTATCCTAACATTGTGTGGGTGATGTAGTATCACCTGTTTGCGCTCCTTGCTAAGCCGACTTATAACTACTGCAATTGCCCCTACAAATTCTAAAGTACATGAGTTGTATCTTATGGGACGGTTTGGGGAAAGCAGTGAGGTCCAGGAGTACGGTAAATCCGAGGACCAATTGGACGAATATAATTATGTTCTTTCTCTTTCAGACCAGCCATGGGAGTAAGGAGTAGGCGGGAAAAATCCCAGTCACCCGACATTTCCATTCGTGATTACTAAAAAATGATTAATAACATACATATTATAAAAACGGGGGAATGTTGGGTTTATTCTGTATTACTATTATAAATATATTTGTATTAATTCATTTCTTTGTTAAATCATTCTCTTTCTATTTTCAAAGTGTTGCGAGGTCACGAGTATTGCCAAGTCATCTTTAACCTGGACGGCCTGTTCCAGGATGGTTATACAAACAATCCACCCAATCTGGGTCCTTGAGATTTGGTGGGCCCTTGGTGACGAGGCCAGGGCTATTCGGCCAATAACAAGAATGCTGTTATCGTTATGTAACCGTGCACTTCGGGTTTTTCTGTATGTAACCATTATATGATTATGATTATATTATATGATTCTTAGGTCAAGGAAGTTGTATAATTACTCTAATCTAAATGTTGTTAGGTCTAGTCTCCTGTTTTTGTTATTGGTAAAATACTTTGATTGTTATTGTAGTCCCAGATGTTGTTTTTACTCATTCGTGATGGAATGATCAACAACTCTGTAAATTGTTTTGATTCATGGCAATAAGAGGCATACGAAAACGTCTATTCGAGGAGACGTTCGGAAGTTGTAAGGTGACACTTGCTGACTCTCCCCTTCGGAGGCTTTTACCCATTGTTATCCATTTCTATTTAATTAAATGTCAATAATTGAATAAGATGTCTGCCTGCAGTTATTGATAATTACGGACGAAGGTAATTATTAATGAACCTAACATTCATTTAGCATCATTCTAAGTGATAGAAATTAAGTTATAGTGAAAACTATCATACAGGGCCAAAACATGATTTTCAGCGCATGAAACGCATGTTAAGGCAATAAAAACTGAAATGTTCCCCTGCTGCGAAACAAACTGTCAAAGACACATAGTTACTGTGTATATAGTGTATAATTGTCCAATTCAAGTAAGTTTTTCATTTGGCATCATTCTAAGTGATAGAAATTAAGTTATAGTGAAAATTATGATACTTGGCCAAAACGTGATTTTCCGCGCATGAAACGCACGTTAAGGCAATAAAAACTGAAATGTTCCCCTGCTGCGAAACAAACTGTCAGAGGCACATAGTTACTGTGTATATAGTGTAAAATCGTCCAATTCAAGTAAGTTTTCCATTTAGCATCATTCTAAGTGATAGAAATTAAGTTATAATGAAAATTATGATACTTGGCCAAAACGTGATTTTCAGCGCATGAAACGCACGTTAAGGCAATAAAATCTGAAATGTTCCCCTGCTGCGAAACAAACTGCCAGGGGCATATAGTTACTGTGTCTATAGTGTAAAATCATCCAATTCAAGTAAGTATTGCATTTAGCATCATTTTAAGTGCTAGAAATTAAGTTATACGGAAAATTATGATACTTGGCCAAAACGTGATTTTCAGCGCATGGAACGCACGTTAAGGCAATAAAAACTGAAATGTTCCCCTGCTGCGAAACAAACTGTCAGAGACATATAGTTACTGTGTATTTAGTGTATTATCGTCCAATCCAAGTAAGTTTTTCATTTAGCATCATTCTAAGTGATAGAAATTAAGTTATAGTGAAAATTATGATACTTGGCCAAAACGTGATTTTCAGCGCATGAAACGCACGTTAAGGCAATAAAAACTGAAATGTTCCCCTGCTGCGAAACGAACTGCCAGAGGCACATAGTTACTGTGTCTATAGTGTAAAATCGTCCAATTCAAGTAAGTATTGCATTTAGCATCATTCTAAGTGCTAGAAATTAAGTTATAGTGAAAACTATGATACTTGGCCAAAACGTGATTTTCAGCGCATGAAACGCACGTTAAGGCAATAAAAACTGAAATGTTCCCCTGCTGCGAAACAAACTGTCAGAGGCACATAGTTACTGTGTATATAGTGTATAATTGTCCAATTCAAGTAAGTTTTTCATTTTGCATCATTCTAAGTGCTAGAAATTAAGTTATAGTGAAAACTATGATACTTGGCCAAAACGTGATTTTCAGCGCATGAATTGCACATTAAGGCAATAAAAACTGAAATGTTCCCCCGCTGCGAAACAAACTGTCAGTGACACATAGTTACTGTGTATATAGTGTATAATCGTCCAAATAAAGTAGATTTTTCATTTGATATCATTCTCAGTGATGGAAGTTAGGGTTAGGGTTAGGATTAGGGTTAGGTTAAGTTATAGTGAAAACTATGATACTTGGCCAAAACGTGATTTTCAGTGCATGAAACGCACATTAGGGCAAAAAAACTGAAATGTTTGTTAGGTCTGAAAATACAACTCAGGAGCAGGCTAAGAAAGAGTGAGATAAATTTAAATAGAAAATAAGTATTACCAGACTGCAAAGTGGACAGTGAGAGTTCCTACAGTGGGGTCCTGTTCACTGCGATGTTACTGCAACTCTAGTCGAATGACCAGTGAGTGTGTCTTAAATACAGGCAAAACTGACAGTTGTCCCTAAGACTTTGGACAGATACGTTTCAGTCATTTGCAGGGCAACAAGTAATTGATTAGTGTCGGGCCTGGAATATGGTCAATGGTTTCCAGACGTAGGGTGTTCTTCGCTGTTCCTACCCTGGGGAACACCGCCATCATGATTTTGGAGGAGACTGACCAGTGTTTGTATTAGAGGGGGACATCCGAGCCCCAAACTGAATCATGGGGGAAGAAATCAAAGCTCCGTCGTTGACGCCTGGTGGGTAGATGTGGGTTGGCGTCGACAGTTGGAATCGAGTCTGCTGTTAGAACGTACGTGTGGTCGGATGCAGATGTAGGGACACAGAGCCCAGTTGTATTGGTGGGGATGATCATATACACTTGCCATTCGCAGAGCCACCATATTTGGTCCAGTACTGTCCATGATTGGGAAGGAATGTGTCTGATCTCGGCGCACCTGGTGACGTGAACTTGGTCCAAAGGGGTCTTCGGATCCGGTCCGCTGAAGTTGAAACAGGATGGATAACAGTCTGTTCGGTTGTTGCACTGGACATACGTTGCGGTGTTGACTGTAGCTGCTAATGGTACTGCGACCATGGTATGTAGGCGGTCGAGCTTTGCTGGAAGGATTCTCTCAGATTACCCAGGATACAGTTGTAGGTGAGGTTGGCGAGTTCTTCGTTCTGTCGGTTGGACCATAGCTGTGGTTGTTGTTGTTGTTGTTGTTGTTGCACTACAAGCGCCTGAGGATTGCCCTCAGATAGCGCTAGAGCTGCCACTGGAACGCGGATTATTTCATCCGGGGGGTAGTCGGAGGTGGGGGGCAGTCAAATGTCTCCGGCTGGATGAAAAACGTAGGGTGCCACGGTCCTTGTTGGCAGCTCTGAGTGGTATTTGTTGGAATTCGCAGGCCGCGGCGAGCGGCCTCTCAGGAGACACCACGTGAAGGTTTCCATAGCTGTGGTTGGGCTACGGCAGTAGGCATGAGGGAACAGACATAACAACTCATTGGTTGTGGCGCGGGCTGTGAGTGCGGTGTATCTGTACCAACTGTTCCTCATCATCAGGTTGTAGTCGTTTTCTTCCTGTGTTTGGACATGGGCGAGAATAAGGTGTATCTACTCAGGCTTAGGTGTTCCTGCCGGACGGATTTTGAGTAGGCGTGTGGCGGATGGTTGTACGAAGGGGTTCACACCAATCACTTTGGGGACCATGGCTGGACTAGTAGTGCGGATGGTGATAGTAAAGAGGGGGCCTTTTCCTGGTCGGTCCGGTCGGAGGCATAGGTTGATGCAGCCTTTTTGTTGGATATTGGTCGTAAGGTCTAGCATATGTTTACCATCTTTGATGGTGGTGGCTAACTTGGTGAAGTTAGCGGTCATGGTGGTAGCTTCTTTGGAAAGGGGCCATGTGATGGTTTTGTAGCCTGTATGGAGGAGGACCTGGTCCAAGGTGTCTGGCCAGACCACTCAGACTCTGGGAGCTTGTAGGTACCAATAAAAATAACTGGAGTCAGTCCTGTGTAATCCCAAGTGAGTAAGCTGTAGGCTGAGCAAAGGGACTTGAACGACGATTGGTGTCTTGGTTGATGGGATGCAGATCTGGGGGCCCCTGATCGTTTCCTGAACAAGCTAGTGGGGCATTCTCCTCCATTGGGAGTGTACCAAGGTTCTGGTACGTTCCCCCCATGTGGTTGAACACAGAGCGGTGATGATGATGGCCAAAATCACACGGTGAGGTCCGTCCCAACGTGGAGAAGACCAGCACTTTCTTTTTATCACCTTGACGAGTACCAGGTCTCCTGGGGACAGGACCTCCTCTGTGGGAGACAGAGAAGATGTCGGCAGATTATTTTGCATTCATCACAGTTCTTTCTTGGAACATTTTGCATAACCACTTAGTGATTCTGTTTCTCTTTTCTCTTCTACCACCAGATCTTTTTCCCACATTGTTCAGTGGAAGGGTCTGTCTTTCACTGCCTCAAATGGTGTGCATCCCTGTGCTGTTGGAATGATTCTCATGTACGTTTCTACCAGGCTCAGGCATTCTTGCCATCGTTTTCCTGTATCTTCCATGGTTTTTCTGAGTCTGAGTTTTACTGTTCTAATGGTTTGTTCGACGAGTCCAGCACTTTGGTTCAGTTTGATGAAATCCATGTTCAGAAGCTCGAAGGGATATGTTCCTGTTTGCCTTGTTCCATGCTTGGGTCGTTCATTGCCTTGAGAGTTGTGTCTACAGCAGTTTAGACAGTTTCTGCAAAAAAATTGAAGTAAGTTTGGAGACCTCTGGGAACATGCATTGTTTGTTGTACTGTACTGATCATCCCTTCTGTTGAGACATGGCTCCTCCCATGGCTCAATTTGGCAATTACTTCAAACAATGATCGTGGGACGCATGGCTTGTTTTCTACTGCATAGAGTCCGTTCTTGTGTTGAGTGGCTCCTTTTGTTTCCCATTGCAGTTTCTCTTTTTCTGGGGCATGATTTTGCATTTCTCTTAGGAATTCAGCAGGGATTGGGCAGTGTCTTTCCACCGTCACGTCTTGTTCTAGGAATAGTCTACATGTCTCTGTCAGTGCCACTATTTCTGCGGCTTGTGCAGACCAGTCGCCGGGGAGTCGTCCTGTCTTGAGGTTGTCTTTTTGAGTCACCACGGCATATACGTTGTGTTTTTCTCCATCCAGGGTTTTTGATGATGATCCATCCCCATAGGCAATGTGTCCGGGGGGCAATGGGTTGTCCATTAGGTCATTTGCATATACGTGGTTAATTATGATTCGTTGAGTGGTGAAGAATATGACATATTTTACTCATTCTTTTTAGTATAGCTGTTTCATTTTGATATCATATTTTACTCATTCTTTTGAGTATAGCTGTTTCATTTTGATATCATATTTTACTCATTCTTTTTAGTATAGCTGTTTCATTTTGATATCACATTTTACTCATTCCTTTTGTTGTGGCGGTCTTGTTTTAGAGTCGCCACTGGTTCCCAACTCAAATACAATATGAACAGAAGGATGGGTCTGAGACTCCTCAACTATAATGTTAACAAAAGGCTCTTCCTGAGATTCTTATTTCAAGGTGGGATCCACACTGATAAGAGACCAGATGGAGGACTTCAAAGGGCAGAGGAACAAAGAGCAGGGCGGAGGGTCGGGACTTTATAGGACCAGCGGAGACAGAGGTCTGGATGATGTGGATTCAAGGCTGGAAGATGTGGAGCCCGGAGAAACCCCCCCTCACAGCAGCCCTGGACCAGCCCACATCTCATTATTAATCAGCGAATGAATATGCATTTTTGTTGGACTATAACTGGGCAAACGTGGGTTTGGACAATGTCTTTTCCATCCTCCGCTTTGGGACATAAACACTCAGCGGGCTTATTCTATGGGAGGGAGACCCGGAGCTCTGTATGAATCAATTTGAATGGAATAAATCATCTGTGGATAAACTCGCTCAACCCTGGTTTGTCTCCTCCGATGCTGAACACGCTCCATTGTTAGACTGGAGACTACAGAGTTAAGGAATTGGAGTCAGGTAAAATATTTATAGTCTAACAGTTTTGGTGACCCAGTCCGTGAGTCGGTTGCGTAGACAGATAGGGGTTAAGGCCGATAACTCCGTCCGTGAACCAGGGAGGAGACTGCGTAGACATATGGGTTAAGGCCAGCCGCGGACTCTAAAACACGTCGGCGAACGTGGAGTCGCGGTTATCGAAACACGTCAGCGAACGTGGGAATAAGGAAAAGTTAAACACGTCAGCGAACGTGGGAATAAGGAAAAGTTAAAACACGTCAGCGAAAGTGGGAATAAGGAAAAGTTAACCACGTCAGCGAACGTGAGGGAGCGCCGGCGAGCGTGAGACCTTTCTCTTGGGACTTCTCTGACAGGCGCCTCATCAACTGAAAGGTAAGCAGAATACCAATTACTGAAACGTTAAAATTCTGCTATTGGATTTTCAAATTATGGAGAAGTGACTATAGAAAGGGGATATCGGGAATAGGAGATTCCGAAAAGGTTGTAATATACCTAGAGTCGGAATTGATGACGATCCCAGAACGGTCGTTTTGAGATAGAGAAAACGGTCGTATGAAACAAAGGAACAAGAGATTCCGGAAAGAGTTGTATGCAGGAGTTATTTTAAAGTCTTCAGCAGGGAAACGACTGGGTCCACAGATGTTTGATTCTTAGAATTGATTCTAAAAAATAAAAAAATAAAAAGTAACAATAATTCCTAGAATTGAACATACTAAAATTCCAAATTTATCCGGAGACTTGATCTAGATTGAATTGGTGAAAATAGAAGGATGTGAGAGTGCGGGAGAATGTGGAGAATGGAATGAATTGACAATTTTGTATGCAGATGTGGAAGCACAGGTTCTGAGTGGTGTTCAAGTTAAAAAAACAACCAAAAATAAGACGCGAGTTGGTGAAACAATTTAGTACTTTAAAAGAAAATGTACATTTTGTAGGTCAAAAGCATGAATGGAATATGAATAACTTGTCCATTGCTTTGCGGAAAGTAGAGCATGACGTCACAGCTAAGGAGGTGGAACTCCGAAGGAGAAAAGAGGAGGTGTGGAGGTGGAGGCGGGGGTCGATACTGAGAAAGGAGGAGGAGTTGGAACAGCATAGATTGGCAATACACAACCTGGTAATTGCGTCAATAGCTTTGGCTGCGGTGAGGGCCCCCACCTAGATCGAACCAACTTTGACTCTTGTACCTTCAGCGCCTCCACTGAATAATAAAGCTCCATTAAAACCTCACGGTATACCCATACAAGCACCAATAGTGACTTTAGGTGCACGATTGATCCTTGACGTTGAGAATGAGGAGGAAGCTATGTCCTCCGAGGCAAAAGGCCTCATAGGAAAAGCATGTAATCTCGAACACGCGAAAGATAGGACAGAACGATCCTGAGTTGACTTGACTGACCGAGAGGACAATGATGAAAAAGAAATGACTAAAGGGACTCGACAGAAAAATGAAATAAAGAAAGGTAGGAAAAAAGGAAAAGATGACTTGACTGACAATCTTATACTGTTTGAGGACGCGAATCGACAATCAGACTATAACTCAGATAATGATTCAGACATTGCAGGTGAACAGGAGAATGAGAGTGTGGACATGTATAAACAGGCTCTACCAGATTTGGGATCTCATTACGCCCTTCGCCCACGTAACAATGGGGCAAAAGAGACACCAGACAAGACTGCCGCGCCAAAACCAAAGCCCAGCGCAAAGCGGGTACAAGCTACATCTGGAGGTATGTATCCCCTCCACCCTCAGGGAGCAGAAATGATATTTGAACCTCTTGGTCTTAGAGATGTGGCTACATTGGCTGACCAACTCCCTCCAATGGCAAATGGAGGAAATACATGGCTGATGAAGTTTTTGGCCCTAATGAGCGGACAGAATTGTGCGCTTGGTGACATGAGACAGGCCATATCAGCTTCCTGCTCTCATCATCAATTACAAATGATAGAGGAGGAAGCAGAAACTATCAGGTACCCACACGAAACCCCATTGTCCCAGGTATCGGGCGCCTTATTTACGGCAATTAAAAATACCTTCCCAAGATCCCATGACATGGCTCCAACCTTTGTTTCCATACATCGATGGAGTGGGAGGTCCGGTACACTATGAAAAGTGCAGTAATGCCTGGATAGATAGTACCGGCCGACACCCATCGGGCAGATTAGATAATATCCTCTTATTCCGAACAGCTGTTGTCGAGGGTCTTCCAGAACCTGTGAAAAAGGAGTTGAAAAAGGACCCTGACTTGTTGACTGGTGATGAACCAAGGTTTAAACGTCACCTGTCTCACCATTGTAAGATGTATGATAACGAGAAGGTAAAAGAAAAAGCCGAGTCGCTAAATATGAATTCTGCTCTGGTAAAATTACAACTTTCCAAATTTTATAGTGAATCCAAAAAATCTAAACAGGAAAAGACAAACCAATCTGCCCAGATGTTCCAGGGCCATGGTCGGGCTCGAGATGGTGGTCAGTTCCATGATGGATACGGTGGTCGCAGGGGTGGTTTCTCTGGTGGCCGGGGAAAAGGGTACTCGAGACCGGGCCAACAAGACAACTGTTTTACATGTGGCCGTCCTGGACACTGGAGACATGAGTGTCCCAGTCAGCGACAGTACCCGCGGCAACCCCCAACACAACAGGGGGGGCCACCACATCAACAGCGGCCCACGCGCGGAGGAGCAAGAGGCACTGGCAGACCATGGCGGTCACAGCAGCCAGCTCAGTCAACTGGACAATATTACCAGGGTGGAGATGATCCTCACAGTCCATGGGATCCTCCACACTCCGAATAGGGGTGCCCGAGAGGCTCGGTAAGCAGGGGAACGGCAGACCCAATGCTTCATATGAGAATCAACGGCGTCCAAACATCAGCTTTGGTGGACACGGGAGCAACATACTCATCTTTGAACATGCCGCTCACAGCCGGTTGTCTCTCCTCTTCAACCATAACTTTGGTCGGCTTCTCGGGATCTCCTCAAGCTCTGCCTATTACCAGACCGCTGCAAACGGAAATACCCCACCTAAAACAGACTCTATTTCATTCCTACGTCCATTCACCCCAAACACCTGTGAATTTAATGGGAAGAGACTTGTTGATGTCTATTGGAGCTACCATCTTATGTGGGCCGGATGGCCTCACAGTGACTTTACCAAATGGTGCAAAGATTCCGTGTTCGCAACCAGTACGAACATGTGGACAATGGTTGATGTGTCCCTTGCAACAAGACACCGAGGTAGCAACAATCTATTGGTCATGTCTTGAGCCTGAAACTCCGGCCACTGGGGGACTGTTGTTTGTTTATCACCAGTGGAAATCATTCATTGATTCACTCCGGCCTTACCATCCGCCCAAGGATGACTTTCATTGTACTTTGTTTTATGACACAGAAGATGACTTAGTCTATCGAGACCGTTTTCAGAAGGTTCTTGGAACACCCTGGCAATTGAAATCCACCAAAATATTTGTGGGTCCAGAAGGCGTAGCTTCATATGTTGATTTGGACGAATCGCAAAAAGTGTGGTACAAAATGTCGGATACAGCCGACCCCCACATTTCTTTGGCTCTGTCTTATGGTCACGAAGCTCGTCAACTCGGTCCTATGGTCAAGAAACTTCTTAAAGTCACTGACTGGCAGTCCACTGACCTACCAGGGCTGACTTATTCCAAATTGCATGACTCTTATCAGATTGACCCACATGCCCCATTGATAAACTCCTCCATTTTGGAGGAACAAATCTTGACTCGAGAACATGGTAGGGAATTGACTGATCACCACCAGACAGAGGAGTTACTGAAAACTATTCCGGACACATTGTGGTCATCAGGACCATTTGATGTAGGACATTGTGTTAAAATTCCACCTGTAATGTTAAAAATAGATGAGAGTGCCATCATCCACAGGCCACAATATAGATGGACTCCAGATGCGGACAAAGGTATGGAAGACACTCTAGGTGGACTGTGGGACGCAGGTGTGATAGAACTTTCTAACTCACGATGGAACACGGCATTGCTACCAGTACTTAAGGCGGATGGACAGAGTTACCGTATGGCACATGACCTTAGACCTGTGAACGACGCGACGCTGACTCCGATCCTACCAGTACCCGACCCCCATAGAATGTTGACTTCGCTCAGTCCAGTGTATCAATGGTTTACTTGTATTGATCTAGCTAACGCCTTTTTCTGTGTACCTTTGCATCCTTCAGCCAGACAGTACTTTGCGTTCACCTATCGTGGTGTCCACATGCAGTATCAGCGCCTGCCACAAGGGTTTAAAAACTCACCTGGTATTTTTAATCAGTGTCTGAAGGACCTGTTACAAGACCTAACGTTACCTGAAAACTCTCTTCTTTTACAGTATGTGGATGACCTTTGCATTGCGACAACCACTTCTGAAATCTGTCTGGCGGTCACTAGGATGGTCCTGCTAAAACTTCATAATATTGGTTTCAAAGTGTCAAAGAAGAAGCTTCGGTGTTGTCGAAGAGAAGTAACTTTTCTAGGCCGTGTTGTGTCAGCCAAAGGACTGTCCATGTCACCTGAACATCGAAAAACCATTTTGTCTCATTCCAGGCCCCAAACCGTCAAAGACATGTTGTAATTTCTGGGTCTCTGTGGCTACAGTAGGACCTATATACCATGTTATGTGGACAAGACACATACACTTCGCGTTGTGGTAAAAGACAAAGGTGTTAAGAATCTTAGAGCACAACTTGATTGGACGTAAGAAGCAGATGAAACCTTTGTGTCTCTGGTTCAAGAACTGGCCTCTGCGGCTGCCCTGGCCAACCCTGATTTTGACAAACCTTTTCATCTTGATGTGTCTAACTCGGCGACTACAGTAAATGCTGTTTTATTTCAGAAGGTTTCGACGACTAGGCGGGTATTGATGTATTGTAGCGTAACACTAGATGGTGTTGAGCTTCGTCAACCAGAGTGTACTCGTTATGCAGCAGGGCTCGCTAAAGTGCTTCTTAAAACAGCTCATACAGTGATGGGACATCCCATATATGTTCTGACTGATCATGGGGTATCGGCGTATGTGGCTTCATCAGCATTTACCTTATCATCGCTTCGACAGTCTAGACTTTTACGTATTCTCACAGCTCCAAACATCAATTACGTTCACACAGGTATCAATATGGCGGATAACATTCAGCTAGGACCACATGAATGTGCTATGAGGGTTAATCACCAAAGGTACGTTCGGCCTGATCTCAATACTAAACCGCTTACATTTGGTTGCATCATGTTTACAGATGGTTGTTGTTGGAGAGACCATTCAGGACGTCTCCGTGCGGCGGCTGCCGTATTGGAGAGCAAGGGGGATGACTTCGTGCCTTGTGCATCTTCTATACAGACCACTAACCAGTCTGCCCAAGCGGCTGAACTGTTGGCACTCTGTTTGGCCTTGGAGACCGCAACAGGTCATCCAGTTACTATTTATAGTGACTCGGCTTATGCCGTTTTGGCCGCTGTCATTGACCTCCCTGAATGGGAACGCAATGCTTAGACCACGGCCAAAGGTCGAATCATTGCACCCACACTTGTCTTCCCTTGTGTGGCGGCACGTTAACGACTGTAAGACATTTATGTTTTTTAACGCCAAACCGACCCTTAAACCCAGACCTGGTGATTTTCATCCAGCCCTCTGGCCAGGGGCTGAGATCACCATTGACTTTACGGACATGACTCAACGAGCAAACGGGAAAAGATATCTTCTGGTCATTGTAGACTCATTCTCTCATTGGCCAGAGGCGTACCCGTGTGCTAAAGAGGACTCAACAGCAGTCATTAAGGCTTTAGTGACTCATTATATTCCTTCACATGGTTTTCCTGCACTCATTAGATCGGATAATGGTACTCACTTTAACAATAAGGCCCTACAGAAGGTTGAAAGCATGCTGGGCCTTAAACATCGTTTCGGTTGTGTTTACCACAAAGCCAAGGTAAAGTTGAACGAATGAACCGTACATTGAAAGAGAAATTGGCGAAAATAATGTACAACACCAAAATGTCTTGGCTTCAAGCCCTCCCATTGGCTTTACTCTCTATCCGTCGAACCATCAACAAAACCACAAATTTTGCCCCATTCGAATTGCTTACGGGCCGGTTGATGCCCGGTCCCAGTTCCTCACTCACCCCGTACGAAGAAGTACCGTTACCCGATCTCTCACACGCAGCATATTGGTCTCAATTGCATTCTCTGGTATCTAGTATTTCTGCACAGGTGGAGGGGACTACTGTGGCTGCACAGGATCACCCACAGGAGGAACCCACAATTTCAACCCACGTTCTTCTCAAAGTTCTATCCCGGAAGTGGTCTGAGCCCAAGTGGACAGGTCCCTTCAAAGTGACTGCACGTACATCAAAGGCGGTTCAACTTGAACATAAGGGAAAGAAGTGGTTTCATTATTCCCAGACTAGACCTGTGGATCCACCTAACCCATAACTACACACTCCACCACAGGATCCTCCAAAGGGGACTTTTGATTCTCCCGGGATCCGGACACGCATATATCTAAGCATGAAACCTAGTTCCTGCTCTGGACTGGGCTTAACCCAGTCCAAGAGAGGGAAGTGTTGTATAGGATGTGTTTGCTTAGTGATTATTGTTTTAATCTTTCTCTTGTTATTTTTTGAAGGAGCACTTCATATGTGTATGTCATACACCTGTTGGGCAATCTACAATCAGACGGATGCGGCTCCAATGACATTGACATCTCCAACGAAAGGGACACCATTGGTACACAAGCGATTTAAAAGACCTGCAACCTCAGTACGGTATGGAGGTCTTAGAAGACGCCCATCCAAAGTAGTGTTTGGGAATTTTTCGCTGGTAAGCTATGATCCGTGTGCCCCGGGTCGGACAAGATACTGGACGGACACAGTAAATCAAAGGATATTATATGACAATAGGCTATGGTTTTGTTACAACGGTACGTTCGAAATTTGCATGTTTATTCCATACGCTGCGTTATACACAACAAATAATGGAAGAGGTTCGGATTGGGGAAACAGATACCAATGGTATTTTGATGCTAGGCCGTACCAGGACACAGGGGGTAATTGGGCACACACCTTTGTAATGGATCAGTCGACCCGCTGGTCACCTGGTACTTATGGCTGGTCAAAAACAGCTAAAGAATGGCAAAAGAGGGTTTCAAATTTTTCTGTTGATAATTCTGGTTTGTATCTCAGGATAAATGAGTCGGAAGGCACTTCATCGTCCACAAAGTGTAGCTTCCTGAACCTGTGTGTATGGTGTTCGGACAACGATCCATGCTGGTCAGTGGGGATATGTAAAAACCCCAATATTACTCAGGCGACAACCGGCAAGGTGATTCCGTCATTTGTATCCCCTAGATCGAGTAAAGTCCAGATAATTCATGGCAAACCATCAGTGGACGAGTGGTTTAGAATGACTACAGGTGTTTCAGCGTTATCTAACAATTGGCTGTTAATGGCGGAACAAGCTGCCAGCGAAACCCGAAATGATTGTCTCGTATGTATGGGTGCCCGACCCGTACTCCGTATCATTTCGGCCCCAATTGATAAAGAATGTATTGTGGACCTCCTAAAAAACACCAATCCAACCTTTAAGTGCTCTAAATACGATTCGATATTCCCACTTACCCGAGAGAACAAAGAAAAACCAATTTTTGACAAATCAGTAGCACGCCAAAATTTTACCTGCCTCAAATTACAAGGGACTGGAACATCATTGGGAAGCATTCCGTCTGACTGGTGTGTATCAAACATGTTCTTTCCGGTACCATACCCCTTATCCCGAGCTGACATCTGGTTATGGTGTGGAAGTGATAAGTTGTATGATAGATTGCCCACAAATGCTGCGGGTGTGTGTTCTGTGGTGTCTCTGTTACTTCCTGTTTCTGTTTCCTCAGTGAATCTCACAGCTGAAATAAGGTTACCTCCAAACCTGAAGGAGGTCTTGCATCGCCAAAAGAGAGCACCACACACCTGGATGGGTAACTCCTATCCCACCTATATTGACGCCATAGGCGTCCCCCGTGGCGTTCCTAATGAGTATAAACTTGCTAATCAGGTTTCAGCGGGATTCGAAAGTATTTTAATTTGGGTAACTCCCAACAAAAATGTTGATCGCATCAATTATATTCATTACAATGTCCAGCGACTTGGCAATTACACGGTTGAGTCGTTAGAGGCGGTACGTGACCAGCTAGCGGCAACATCCCTCATGGCCTTCCAAAATCGTATAGCATTAGACATGTTATTGGCTGAGAAGGGTGGTGTGTGTGCTATCTTTGGTGATGCCTGTTGTACTTTCATTCCTAATAACACTGCTCCAAATGGACGTCTCACCAAAGCTTTAGAAGGCCTCCGAACCCTGACTAATAAGTCAGGTGTGGACACCTCAATCTGGGACCAATGGATGGATTATTTTGGTGCCTGGAAAGGTTTGATAGGCAACATCCTCATATCTGCTGGAGTGCTCATTACTCTGCTTATTCTCTGTAGCTGTTGTATCTTCCCCTTAGCTCGTACTCTAGTCACTCGACTGATCGATAAAGCAGTGGGACCAGGCCCTAGAGGTCAGTATGTCCAGTTGCGCCAAACTGACCCCTCTGGACCCCCCGCTGGGCACGTGTTCATGGATATACTAATGTAGTCCTTCTTTGTTTTTATACTAATATAGTTTTACATTTCATTTGACACTAACCTGTGTGGTGTTGTTGATGTGGTCTCTTTAGGAGACCAAGAGAGGGAATGAAGAATATGACATATTTTACTCATTCTTTTTAGTATAGCTGTTTCATTTTGATATCATATTTTACTCATTCTTTTTAGTATAGCTGTTTCATTTTGATATCACATTTTACTCATTCCTTTTGTTGTGGCGGTCTTGTTTTAGAGTCGCCACTGGTTCCCAACTCAAATACAATATGAACAGAAGGATGGGTCTGAGACTCCTCAACTATAATGTTAACAAAAGGCTCTTCCTGAGATTCTTATTTCAAGGTGGGATCCACACTGATAAGAGACCAGATGGAGGACTTCAAAGGGCAGAGGAACAAAGAGCAGGGCGGAGGGTTGGGACTTTATAGGACCAGCGGAGACAGAGGTCTGGATGATGTGGATTCAAGGCTGGAAGATGTGGAGCCCAGAGAAACCCCCCCTCACAGCAGCCCTGGACAGCCCACATCTCATTATTAATCAGCGAATGAATATGCATTTTTGTTGGACTATAACTGGGCAAACGCGGGTTTGGACAATGTCTTTTCCATCCTCCGCTTTGGGACATCAACACTCAGCGGGCTTATTCTATGGGAGGGACACCCGGAGCTCTGTATGAATCAATTTGAATGGAATAAATCATCTGTGGATAAACTCGCTCAACCCTGGTTTGTCTCCTCCGATGCTGAACACGCTCCATTGTTAGACTGGAGACTACAGAGTTAAGGAATTGGAGTCAGGTAAAATATTTATAGTCTAACATTGGGCAACTGTGAGAATTGGTTTAACTACTTGTCGTCCGGTCTCCCATGAACGTCAGGGTGACATGTAATGGCCATGTTTGTTGTTCCTGTCCTGGTGCTGCTGGGCAGATATCTTCAGACTGTTCTCTTAGACTTTCAGCTACCTTGGCAGAATCATTACCGACAATGTCGAGAGAGTAGAAGCTGTTAGATGTGGTGGTGTGGAAGATATTTTTGGTCTGTAATTCGCTGGGTCGGAGGCCATTTTGGGTGGCCACTAGGCTTAGCCCAAGCTGGACCATGATATCTCGTCCCGGTAACTCTCCGATTTTCATTTTGCATTCTGACAATAAACCCATTCCTTTTGTTGCTTTCTGACCCATATTAATCACCTACTTAATAGTTTAAACAACAATTATTTTCTAAATTACCCGAAAGTGATCTCTACTTTGTGATTAACCCAATATCTCTGAACACACAAAGACCAAAAGTCCCTGACTTTGTCTTAGTTAAGTCCCTGACTCTATTAACAGACAGAGACTATAAAGCCCTTGCTAATTATTGTTCTACTTTCATTGGTCCCGGACCAATTGGTTTATTACCAGACTGCAAAGTGGACAGTGAGAGTTCCTACAGTAGGGTCCTGTTCAACGCGATGTTCCTGCAACTCTAGTCGAATGACCAGTGTGTGTGTCTCAAATACAGGAAAAACTGACAGTTGTCGCTAGGACTTTGGACAGATACATTTCAGTCATTTGCAGGGCAAAAAGTAATTGATCAGTGTCGGACAGTTGAGTATTTGTGCTGACATGTCACCCCAATCACAAGACTAAGATTGTTTATTCAGTCAGACAGTTGGGTGTTTATGCTGACATGTCAGCCATAAGGATGACTATGATGCTGTTATACTCACAAAAACTTATACAATATGAACAAGCATTTGCAAAGATACTTTGTCTAATCTCACATGTTCCCCTGCTGCCAAACAAACTGTCAGAGACACATAGTTACTGTGTATAAAGTGAAAAATCGTCCAATTCAAGTAAGTTATCCATTTGGCATCATTCTCAAGCTAGAAATTAAGTTATAATGAAAACAATCATACTTGGCCAAAACGTGATTTTCAGGGCATGAAAAGTACATGAAGGCAATAAAAACTGAAAAGTTCCCCTGCTGCCAAACAAACTGTCAGAGACACAGTTACTGTGTATGTAGTGAAAAATCGTCCAATTCAAGTAAGTTTTGCATTTAGCATCATTCTAAGTGATAGAAATTAAGTTATAGTGAAAATTATGATACTTGGCCAAAACGTGATTTTCAGCGCATGAAAGGCACGTTAAGGCAATAAAAACTGAAATGTTCCCCTGCTGCGAAACAAACTGTCAGAGACACATAGTTACTGTGTATATAGTGTATAATTGTCCAATTCAAGTAAGTTTTTCATTTGACATCATGCTAGGTGATTCTGGAGCTATCTCCCACCATAAACAGTGTCCAAAACAGGCGATACAAAATAGTGGTTGCATTATAACAGGGTCCAGTCGGTTCTGGTGGGTGTTTGTATACGAAACTTGTGTCCAATTATGATGGGGATGTATACTTGACTATTTTGTATAGAAATAATCATCTAGCGATGTTCAGAAGTTCTGTTATGCCCGAATTAATTACTTTCATTTAATCACTTTATTCACAAGTGGTGGTTTAGAAACAGGCCCAGTCGGTTTTGGTTGGTGCTTTTACCCAGAATTTGTGTTTATTGTGTGAGTGGATGTATTTTCACTATTTTGTATAACAATAATGATCCAGGATGGTTCTGGAGCTATTTCCCACCACAAACAGTGTCCAAAACAGGCATTTTGCGGTTAAATTAGTGGTTGTATTAGAACCAGGACCAGTCGGTTCAGGTTCGTGTTTTTACCCAGAAATTGTTTCCAATGATGATGGGGATGTATTTTTGATTATTCTTTATAAAAATAATATTCTAGGGATGTTCAGAAGTTCTGTTATGCCCGAATCAATGACCTCAATTTGGGCACTTTATTTACAAGTGGTTGTTTAGAACCAGGCCCAGTCGGTTCTGGTTGGTGCTTTACCCACAATTAGTGTCGATTGTGTGGGTGGATGTATTTTCACTATTCTCTGTAAGAATAAAGATCCAGGGATGTTCTGAGACTATTTCCCACCATTAATAGTGTCAAAAACATGCATTTTGCGACAAAAATAGTGGTTGTATTAGAACCAGGCCCAGTCGGTTCTGTTTTGTGTATACACCCGTAACGTGTGTCCAATAGGAGTGGGGTTGTATTTTTTACTATTCTGTATAAAAAAATATCATCTAGGGATGTTCAGAAGTTCTTCTATGCCCGAATAAATGACCTCCATTTGGGCACTTTATTTTGCATGGTGGTTGTAGTAGAACCAAGCCGAGTCGGTTCTGGTTGGTGCTTTTACCCAGAGTTAGTGTTGATTGTGTAGGTAGATGTATTTTCACTATTCTGTCTAAAAATAAAGATCCAGGATGGTTCTAGGGGTATTTGCCACCATAAATAGTCTCCAAAACATGCATTTTGCGAAAAAAATAGTAGTTGCATTATAACTGGGTCGTCTCGGTTCTGGTTGCTGTTTAAATCCGAAACTTGTGTCCAAAGATGAAGGGGATGTATATTTTACTATTCTGTTTAAACATAATCATGCAGGGATGTTTTGGGGCTTTTTTTTATACAAGAATCAAAAACCTCCATTATGGATCGTTATTTTGCATGGTGGTTGAATTAGAACCGGGCCCAGTCGGTTCTGGTTGGTGCTTTTACCAAGAATTAGTGTCAATTGTGTTGAAGGATGCATTTTCACTATTCTGCGTGAAATTAAAGATGCAGGGATGTTCAGGGAATATTTCCCACCATCAATAGTGTCCAAAACAGGCACTTTGCGATTAAAATAGTGGTCCTATTAGAACCAGGCCCAGTCGGTTCTGGTTGGTGTATGTAGCCGGAACTTGTGTCAAATGATAATGGGGATGTATTTTTGACTATTCTCTATAAAAATATTCATCTAGGGATTTTCAGAAGTTCTTTTATGCCCGAATCAATGACCTCCCTTTGGGCACTTTATTTTGCATAGTGGTTGTATTAGAACCAGGCCCAGTCGGTTCTGATTTGTGTATACACCCGTAACTTGTGTCCGATCGGAATGGGGTTGTATTTTTCACTATTCTGTATAAAAATCATCATCTAGGGATGTTCAGAAGTTATTTTATGCCCGAATAAATGACCTCCATTTGGGCACTTTATTTTGCATGGTGGTTGTAGTAGAACCAAGCCGAGTCGGTTCTGGTTGGTGCTTTTACCCAGAGTTAGTGTTGATTGTGTAGGTAGATGTATTTTCACTATTCTGTCTAAAAATAAAGATCCAGGATGGTTCTAGGGGTATTTGCCACCATAAATAGTCTCCAAAACATGCATTTTGCGAAAAAAATAGTAGTTGCATTATAACTGGGTCGTCTCGGTTCTGGTTGCTGTTTAAATCCGAAACTTGTGTCCAAAGATGAAGGGGATGTATATTTTACTATTCTGTTTAAACATAATCATGCAGGGATGTTTTGGGGCTTTTTTTTATACAAGAATCAAAAACCTCCATTATGGATCGTTACTTTGCATGGTGGTTGAATTAGAACCGGGCCCAGTCGGTTCTGGTTGGTGCTTTTACCAAGAATTAGTGTCAATTGTGTTGAAGGATGCATTTTCACTATTCTGCGTGAAATTAAAGATGCAGGGATGTTCAGGGAATATTTCCCACCATCAATAGTGTCCAAAACAGGCACTTTGCGATTAAAATAGTGGTCCTATTAGAACCAGGCCCAGTCGGTTCTGGTTGGTGTATGTAGCCGGAACTTGTGTCAAATGATAATGGGGATGTATTTTTGACTATTCTCTATAAAAATATTCATCTAGGGATTTTCAGAAGTTCTTTTATGCCCGAATCAATGACCTCCCTTTGGGCACTTTATTTTGCATAGTGGTTGTATTAGAACCAGGCCCAGTCGGTTCTGATTTGTGTATACACCCGTAACTTGTGTCCGATCGGAATGGGGTTGTATTTTTCACTATTCTGTATAAAAATCATCATCTAGGGATGTTCAGAAGTTATTTTATGCCCGAATAAATGACCTCCATTTGGGCACTTTATTTTGCATGGTGGTTGTAGTAGAACCAAGCCGAGTCGGTTCTGGTTGGTGCTTTTACCCAGAGTTAGTGTTGATTGTGTAGGTAGATGTATTTTCACTATTCTGTCTAAAAATAAAGATCCAGGATGGTTCTAGGGGTATTTGCCACCATAAATAGTCTCCAAAACATGCATTTTGCGAAAAAAATAGTAGTTGCATTATAACTGGGTCGTCTCGGTTCTGGTTGCTGTTTAAATCCGAAACTTGTGTCCAAAGATGAAGGGGATGTATATTTTACTATTCTGTTTAAACATAATCATGCAGGGATGTTTTGGGGCTTTTTTTTATACAAGAATCAAAAACCTCCATTATGGATCGTTACTTTGCATGGTGGTTGAATTAGAACCGGGCCCAGTCGGTTCTGGTTGGTGCTTTTACCAAGAATTAGTGTCAATTGTGTTGAAGGATGCATTTTCACTATTCTGCGTGAAATTAAAGATGCAGGGATGTTCAGGGAATATTTCCCACCATCAATAGTGTCCAAAACAGGCACTTTGCGATTAAAATAGTGGTCCTATTAGAACCAGGCCCAGTCGGTTCTGGTTGGTGTATGTAGCCGGAACTTGTGTCAAATGATAATGGGGATGTATTTTTGACTATTCTCTATAAAAATATTCATCTAGGGATTTTCAGAAGTTCTTTTATGCCCGAATCAATGACCTCCCTTTGGGCACTTTATTTTGCATAGTGGTTGTATTAGAACCAGGCCCAGTCGGTTCTGATTTGTGTATACACCCGTAACTTGTGTCCGATCGGAATGGGGTTGTATTTTTCACTATTCTGTATAAAAATCATCATCTAGGGATGTTCAGAAGTTATTTTATGCCCAAATAAATGACCTCCATTTGGGCACTTTATTTTGCATGGTGGTTGTAGTAGAACCAAGCCGAGTCGGTTCTGGTTGGTGCTTTTACCCAGAGTTAGTGTTGATTGTGTAGGTAGATGTATTTTCACTATTCTGTCTAAAAATAAAGATCCAGGATGGTTCTAGGGGTATTTGCCACCATAAATAGTCTCCAAAACATGCATTTTGCGAAAAAAATAGTAGTTGCATTATAACTGGGTCGTCTCGGTTCTGGTTGCTGTTTAAATCCGAAACTTGTGTCCAAAGATGAAGGGGATGTATATTTTACTATTCTGTTTAAAAATAATCATGCAGGGAGGTTTTGGGGCTTTTTTTATACAAGAATAAAAAACCTCCAATGGATCTTAATTTTGCATGGTTGTTGAATTAGAACCGGGACCAGTCGGTTCTGGTTGCCGCTTTTACCCAGATTTAGTGTCAATTGTGTGGATGGATGCATTTTCACTATTATGTGTAAAATTAAAGATGTAGGGATGTTTTGGGAATATTTCCCACCGTCAATAGTGTCCAAAACATTTTGCGATAAAAATAGTGGTTGCATTAGAACAAGGCCCAATCGGTTCTGGTTGGTGTATTTACCCAGAATTTGTGTTGGTTGAGTAGGTGGATGTAGTTTCACTATTTCTATAAAAATAATGTTTCCCACCATAAACATTGTCCAAAACAGGCATTTTGCGATTAAAATAGTGGTCGTATTAGAACCGGGCCCAGTCGGTTCTGGTTGCCGCTTTTACCCAGATTTAGTGTCAATTGTGTGGATGGATGCATTTTCACTATTATGTGTAAAATTAAAGATGCAGGGATGTTTTGGGAATATTTCCCACCGTCAATAGTGTCCAAAACATTTTGCGATAAAAATAGTGGTTGTATTAGAACAAGGCCCAATCGGTTCTGGTTGGTGTATTTACCCAGAATTTGTGTTGATTGAGTAGGTAGATGTAGTTTCACTATTTTCTATAAAAATAATGTTTCCCACCATAAACATTGTCCAAAACAGGCATTTTGCGATTAAAATAGTGGTCGTATTAGAACCGGGCCCAGTCGGTTCTGGTTAGTGCTTCTACCCATAATTAGTGTTGAATGTGTAGATGGATGTATTTTCACTATTCTGTGTAAAAATAATGATCCAGGATGGTTCTGGAGCTATTTTCCCACCATAAACAGTGTCCAAAACAGGCATTCTGGGATTAAAATAGTGGTTGTATTAGAACCAGGCCCAGTCTGTTCTGGTTAGTGAATTTACCCGAAAAATTGTATCCATTGACGATGGGGATGTATTTTTGATTATTATGTATAAAAATAATCATCTAGGGATCTTCAGAAGTTCTGTTATTCCCGAATCAATGACCTCCATTTGGGCACATTATTGACGGAGCTCACGACCATGATCCAGTGTGTGGCTCGGATGTGTCCCTCAAACACAAATACTGGTCAGTCTCATCCAAAATTGTAATGGCTCAGTTCCCTTGAGTGGGAGCGGCAAGGAACACCCTGCATTTGAAGACCATTGAAGGCAGGTTCCGGGCCTGTGTCGGCGCATCAGTCAGGCTGGGTAGCCGCCATGGCCCAGGTGATTTTCCAGGGCTGTCCTGCTCTTGACGGAGTGGCCACCCAGCGGGGCTGTGTGTGTGCCATGGTGGGAGACTCCTGCTGCCCCTTCATCCCTGCCGGCATGTCCTGCTCGGTCCATGATGCCCTGCAGGCTATTAGGAACATGCAGAGAGCTGTGACCGGAGATTCGGTTTCACAACGAGGATGGCTTGACTGGTTCTTCTCTGGCTCATGGAAACAGCCATTTCAATATTTCGATATTTTCACAGACACAAAAGGAGGGAATTGTGGGATGGACTGGCTAACTGGCTTAATAATTGTTTATTCTTGTCTTACCATGTGGTCATACTGGTTTTACCTTAGTTTGATAAGATCGTAGAATGCAAGGTAGACTAGCCAAACTGGTTTTACAATTGAATTAAAAGATCGTGGAATGTAAGAAAGACTAACTAGTTGGCCTTGCAATTGTTTGTTCGCCTCGCGAAATATAAGAAAGGCTGGCTAACAGGGTTTGCAATTGTTTCCTTGAATTGTGGGATGAAAAAAAGGTTCAACTTCAGGAGTAACTGTCACTCTCCAGGTCATCCAGGGTCAAGTGCACACTTGGAAACTTTCATATTCGACCAAAATGTGCTTATCAGCGCATAAAAAGCACATTTGGTGGTACGCGGAAAGAACGGCAGCAGACAAAAAGGCTATTTAGAAAGATATCACCACTACGCAGAAGATCGTCGGCTACTCTGCCCTCACTGGAAGACATTGCCAGCCCTCGTTACCTCAGCAGAGCCAGGGACATGATCAGGGACCCATGCCACCCTGGTCACAATCGGTTCCAGCTGCTGCTCTGGCAGACAGACGCTGTAAGTTTCCCACATCCGTAGGGACTCTAAACTTGGGGTAACACAACACAATCCCTTCTGTGTAATAACTTCGGGTGAGGTAATATGAATAGTCATCAGGTACAAGGTGATCTGACACCTACATGCTGAATGAAGGTAAGTGAAAGACAGTGAGAGGTAAGTGATCCACTCAGGGGGTGGTGATGCAATGTATCCATAAAGGCAGAATTGTAAATTAAGAGTCTGGAGTCATAACTTGTAAAACTGTGTAAAACTGTCAGAGACACAAATGTCTCTCTATATATAGTGTAAAATCATCAAATTTTATAATTTAATAAGTTTTTAATTTGGCATCATTCTAATGGCTAGATATTAAGTTATAATGAAAACTATGATACTTGGCCTAAACATGATTTTCAGCGCATGAAAAGCACATTCAGAAAATAAAAACTGAAATGTTCCCCTGCTGCCAAACAAACTGTCAGAGACACATAGTTACTGTGTATATAGTGTATTATCATCCAATTCAAGTAAGTTTTTCATTTAGCATCATTCTAAGTGATAGAAATTTAGTTATAGTGAAAATTGTGATACTTGGCCAAAACGTGATTTTCAGCACATGAAACGCACGTTAAGGCAATAAAAACTGAAATATTCCCCGGCTGCGAAACAAACTGTCAGAGGCACATAGTTACTGTGTTTATAGTGTATTATCGTCCAATTCAACTAAGTTTTTCATTTAGCATCATTCTAAGTGATAGAATTTAAGTTATAGTGAAAATTGTGATACTTGGCCAAAACGTGATTTTCAGCACATGAAACGCACGTTAAGGCAATAAAAACTGAAATGTTCCCCTGCTGCGACACAAACTGTATGAGGCACATAGTTACTGTGTATATAGTGTATTATCGTCCATTTCAAGTAAGTTTTTCATTTAGCATCATTCTAAGTGATAGAAATTAAGTTATAGTGAAAATTATGATACTAGCCCAAAACGTGATTTTTAGCGCATGAAACGCACGTTAAGGCAATAAAAACTGAAATGTTCCCCTGCTGCGAAATAAACTGTCAGAGACACATAGTTACTGTGTATATAGTGTAAAATCGTCCAATTCAAGTAAGTTTTTCATTTAGCATCATTCTAAGTGATAGAATTTAAGTTATAGTGAAAATTGTGATACTTCGCCAAAACGTGATTTTCAGCACATGAAACGCACCTTAAGGCAATAAAAACTGAAATATTCCCCTGCTGCGAAACAAACTGTCAGAGGCACATAGTTACTGTGTATATAGTGTAAAATCGTCCAATCCAAGTAACTTTTGCATTTAGCATCATTCTAAGTGATAGAAATTAAGTTATAGTGAAAATTGTGATACTTGGCCAAAACGTGATTTTCAGCACATGAAACGCACGTTAAGGCAATAAAAACTGAAAAGTCCCCCTGCTGCCACACAAACTGTCAGAGGCACATAGTTACTGTGTATATAGTGTAAAATCGTCCAATTCAAGTAAGTTTTTCATTTAGCATCATTCTAAGTGATAGAAATTAAGTTATAGTGAAAACTATGATACTTGGCCAAAACGTGATTTTCAGCGCATGAAACGCACGTTAAGGCAATAAAACTGAAATGTTCCCCTGCTTCGAAACAAACTGTCAGAGACACATAGTTACTCTGTATATAGTGTATTATCGTCCAATTCAAGTAAGTTTTTCATTTAGCATCATTCTAAGTGATAGAAATTAAAATATAGTGAAAATCATGATACTAGCCCAAAACGAGATTTTCAGCGCATGAAACGCACGTTAAGGCAATAAAAACTGAAATGTTCCCCTGCTGCTAAACAAACTGTCAGAGACACATAGTTACTGTGTATATAGTGTAAAATCGTCCAATTCAAGTAAGTTTTTCATTTAGCATCATTCTAAGTGATAGAATTTAAGTTATAGTGAAAATTGTGATACTTGGCCAAAACGTGATTTTCAGCACATGAAACGCACGTTAAGGCAATAAAAACTGAAATATTCCCCTGCTGCGAAACAAACTGTCAGAGGCAGATAGTTACTGTGTATATAGTGTAAAATCTTCCAATCCAATTAACTTTTGCATTTAGCATCATTCAAAGTGATAGAAATTAAGTTATAGTGAAAACTATGTTACTTGGCCAAAACGTGATTTTCAGCGCATGAAACGCACGTTAAGGCAAAAAAAACTGAAATGTTCCCCTGCTGCGAAACAGACTGTCAGAGACACATAGTTACTGTGTATATCGTGTATTATCGTCCAATTCAAGTAAGTTTTTCATTAAGCATCATTCTAAGTGATAGAAATTTAGTTATAGTGAAAATTGTGATACTTGGCCAAAACAAGATTTTCAGCACATGAAACGCACGTTAGGGCAATAAAAACTGAAATGTTCCCCTGCTGCGAAACAAACTGTCTGAGGCACAAAGTTGCTGTGTATATAGTGTAAAATCGTCCAATTCAAGTAAGTTTTTCATTTGGAATCATTCTAAGTGATAGAAATTAAGTTATAGTGAAAATTAAGACACTTGGCCAAAACGTGGTTTTCAGCGCATGAAACGCACGTTAAGGCAATAAAAACTGAAATGTTCCCCTGCTGCGAAATAAACTGTCAGAGGCACATAGTTACTGTGTATATAGTGTAAAATCGTCCAATTCAAGTAAGATTTGCATTTAGCATTATTCTAAGTGATAAAAATTAAGTTATAGTGAAAATTATGATACTTGGCCAAAACGTGATTTTCAGCGCATGAAACGCACGTTAAGGAAATAAAAACTGAAATGTTCCCCTGCTGCGAAACAAACTGTCAGAGACACATAGTTACTGTGTATATAGTTTAAATCGTCCAATTCAAGTAAGTTTTTCATTTAGCATCATTCTAATTGATAGAATTTAAGTTATAGTGAAAATTGTGATACTTGGCCAAAACGTGATTTTCAGCACATGAAACGCACGTTAAGGCAATAAAAACTGAAATATTCCCCTGCTGCGAAACAAACTGTCAGAGGCACATAGTTACTGTGTATATAGTGTAAAATCGTCCATTCCAAGTAACTTTTGCATTTAGCATCATTCAAAGTGATAGAAATTAAGTTATAGTGAAAACTATGTTACTTGGCCAAAACGTGATTTTAAGCGCATGAAACGCACGTTAAGGCAATAAAAACTGAAATGTTCCCCTGCTGCGAAACAGACTGTCAGAGACACATAGTTACTGTGTATATAGTGTATTATCGTCCAATTCAAGTAAGTTTTTCATTTAGCATCATTCTAAGTGATAGAAATTAAGTTATAGTGAAAATTGTGATACTTGGCCAAAACAAGATTTTCAGCACATGAAACGCACGTTAAGGCAATAAAAACTGAAATGTTCCCCTGCTGCGAAACAAACTGTCTGAGGCACAAAGTTGCTGTGTATATAGTGTAAAATCGTCCAATTTAAGTAAGTTTTTCATTTGGAATCATTCTAAGTGATAGAAATTAAGTTATAGTGAAAATTATGACACTTGGCCAAAACTTGATTTTCAGCGCATGAAACGCACGTTAAGGCAATAAAAACTGAAATGTTCCCCTGCTGCGAAACAAACTCTCAGAGGCACATAGTTATTGTGTATATAATGTAAAATCGTCCAATTCAAGTAAGTTTTGCATTTAGCATCATTCTAAGTGATAAAAATTAAGTTATAGTGAAAATTATGATACTTGGCCAAAACGTGATTTTCAGCGCATGAAACGCACGTTAAGGAAATAAAAACTGAAATGTTCCCCTGCTGCGAAACAAACTGCCAGAGGCACATAGTTCCTGTGTATATAGTGTAAAATCATCCAATTCAAGTAAGCTTTGCATTTGGCATCATTCTAACTGCTAGAAATTAAGTTATAGGGAAAACTATGATACTTGGCCAAAACGTGATTTTCAGCGCATGAAACGCACGTTAAGGCAATAAAAACTGAAATGTTCCCCTGCTGCGAAACAAACTGTCAAATGCACATAGTTACTGTGTATATAGTGTAAAATTGCCCAATTCAAGTAAGTTTTGCAATTAGCATCATTCTAAGTGATAGAAATTAAGTTATAGTGAAAATTATGATACTTGGCCAAAACGTGATTTTCAGCGCAAAAAACGCACGTTAAGGCAATAAAAACTGAAATGTTCCCCTGCTGCGAAACAAACTGTCAGAGGCACATAGTTATTGTGTATATAGTGTAAAATCGTCCAATTCAAGTAAATTTTGCATTTGGCATCATTCTAAGTGATAGAAATTAAGTTATAGTGAAAATTATGATACTTGGCCAAAACGTGATTTTCAGCGCATTAAACGCACGTTAAGGCAAAAAAACTGAAATGTTCCCCTGCTGCAAAAAAAACTGCCAGAGGCACATAGTTACTGTGTCTATAGTGTAAAATCATCCAATTCAAGTAAGTATTGCATTTAGCATCATTCTAAGTGCTAGATATTAAGTTATAGTGAAAACTATGATACTTAGCCAAAACGTGATTTTCAGCGCATGAAACGCATGTTAAGGCAATAAAAACTGAAATGTTCCCCTGCTGCGAAACAAACTTTCAGAGGCACATAGTTACTGTGTATATAGTGTATAATTGTACAATTCAAGTAAGTTTTTCATTTTGCCTCATTCTAAGTGCTAGAAATTAAGTTATAGTGAAAACTATGATACTTGGCCAAAACGTGATTTTCAGCGCATGAAATGCACATTAAGGCAATAAAAACTGAAATGTTCCCCTGCTGCGAAACAAACTGTCAGTGACACATAGGTACTGTGTATATAGTGTATAATCGTCCAAATTAAGTAGGTTTTTCATTTGATATCATTCTAAGTGATGGAAGTTAGGGTTAGGGTTAGAGTTAGGGTTAGGGTTAGGGTTAGGTTAAGTTGAGTTATAGTGAAAACTATGATACTTGGCCAAAACGTGATTTTCAGCGCATGAAACGCACATTAGGGCAAAAAAACTGAAATGTTTGTTAGGTCTGAAAATACAACTTCAGGAGCAGGCTAAGAAAGAGTGAGATAAATTTAAATAGAAAATATGTATTACCAGACTGCAAAGTGGACAGTGAGAGTTCCTACAGTGGGGTCCTGTTCACTGCGATGTTACTGCAACTCTAGTCGAATGACCAGTGTGTGTGTCTTAAATACAGGCAAAACTGACAGTTGTCCCTAAGACTTTGGACAGATACGTTTCAGTCATTTGCAGGGAAACAAGTAATTGATTAGTGTCGGGCCTGGAATCTGTAGTCAATGGTTTCCAGACGTAGGGTGTTCTTCGCTGTTCCTACCCTGGGGAACACCGCCATCATGATTTTGGAGGGGACTGACCATTGTTTGTATTAGAGGGGGACATCCGAGCCCCAAACTGAATCATGGGGGAAGAAATCAAAGCTCCGTCGTTGACGCCTGGTGGGTAGATGTGGGTTGACGTCGACAGTTGGAATCGAGTCTGCTGTTAGAACGTACGTGTGGTCGGATGCAGATGTAGGGACACAGAGCCCAGTTGTATTGGTGGGGATGATCATATACACTTGCCATTCGCAGATCCACCATATTTGGTCCAGTACTGTCCATGATTGGGAAGGAATGTGTCTGATCTCGGCACACCTGGTGACGTGAACTTGGTCTAAAGGGGTCTTCGGATCCGGTCCGCTGAAGTTGAAACAGGATGGATAACAGTCTGTTCGGTTGTTGCACTGGACATACGTTGCGGTATTGACTGTAGCTGCTAATGGTACTGCGACCATGGTATGTAGGCGGTCGAGCTTTGCTGGAAGGATTCTCTCAAATTACCCAGAATACAGTTGTAGGTGAGGTTGGCGAGTTCTTCGTTCTGTCGGTTGGCCCATAGCTATGGTTGGGCTACGGCAGTAGGCAAGAGGGAACAGACATAACAACTCATTGGTTGTGGCGCGGGCTGTGAGTGCGGTGTATCTGTACCAACTGTTCCTCATCATCAGGTTGTAGTCGTTTTCTTGCTGTGTTTGGACATGGGCGAGAATAAGGTGTATCTACTCAGGCTTAGGTGTTCCTGCCGGACGGATTTTGAGTAGGCGTGTGGCGGATGGTTGTACGAAGGGGTTCACACCAATCACTTTGGGGACCATGGCTGGACTAGTAGTGCGGATGGTGATAGTAAAGAGGGGGCCTTTTCCTGGTCGGTCCGGTCGGAGGCATAGGTTGATGCAGCCTTTTTGTTGGATATTGGTCGTAAGGTCTGGCATATGTTTACCATCTTTGATGGTGGTGGCTAACTTGGTGAAGTTAGCGGTCATGGTGGTAGCTTCTTTGGAAAGGGGCCATGTGATGGTTTTGTAGCCTGTATGGAGGAGGACCTGGTCCAAGGTGTCCGGCCAGACCACTCAGACTCTGGGAGCTTGTAGGTACCAATAAAAATAACTGCAGTCAGTCCTGTGTAATCCCAAGTGAGTAAGCTGTAGGCTGAGCAAAGGGACTTGAACGACGATTGGTGTCTTGGTTAATGGGATGCAGATCTGGGGTCCCTGATCGTTTCCTGAACCAGCTAGTGGGGCATTCTCCTCCAGTGGGAGTGTACCAAGGTTCTGGTACGTTCCCCCCATGTGGTTGAACACAGAGCGGTGATTATGATGGCCAAAATCACACGGTGAGGTCCGTCCCAACGTGGAGAAGACCAGCACTTTCTTTTTATCACCTTGACGAGTACCAGGTCTCCTGGGGACAGGACCTCCTCTGTGGGAGACAGAGAAGATGTCGGCAGATTATTTTGCATTCATCGCAGTTCTTTCTTGGAACATTTTGCATTGTACAAACAGATTCCCTCACTAAGTGGTTACTTAGTGAGGGAATCTGTTTCTCTTTTCTCTTCTACCACCAGATCTTTTTCCCACATTGTTAAGTGGAAGGGTCTGTCTTTCACTGCTTCAAATGGTGTGCATCCCTGTGCTGTTGGAATGATTTTCATGTACGTTTCTACCAGGCTCAGGCATTCTTGCCATGGTTTTCCTGTGTCTTCCATGGTTTTTCTGAGTCTGAGTTTTACTGTTCTAATGGTTTGTTCGACGAGTCCAGCACTTTGGTTCAGTTTGATGAAATCCATGTTCAGAAGCTCGAAGGGATATGTTCCTGTTTGCCTTGTTCCATGCTTGGGTCGTTCATTGCCTTGAGAGTTGTGTCTACAGCAGTTCAGACAGTTTCTGCCAAAAAAATTTAAGTTTGGAGACCTCTGGGAACATGCATTGTTTGTTGTACTGTACTGATCATCCCTCCTGTTGAGACATGGCTCCTCCCATGGCTCAATTTGGCAATTACTTCAAACAATGATCGTGTCACGCATGGCTTGTTTTCTACTGCATAGAGTCCGTTCTTGTGTTGAGTGGCTCCTTCTGTTTCCCATTGCAGTTTCTCTTTTTCTGGGGAATGATTTTGCATTTCTTTTAGGAATTCAGCAGGGATTGGGCTGTGTCTTTCCACCGTCACGTCTTGTTCTAGGAATAGTCTACATGCCTCTGTCAGTGCCACTATTTCTGCGGCTTGTGCAGACCAGTAGCCGGGGAGTCGTCCTGTCTTGAGGTTGTCTTTTTGAGTCACCACGGCATATACGTTGTGTTTTTCTCCATCCAGGGTTTTTGATGATGATCCATCCCCATAGGCAATGTGTCCGGGGGGCAATGGGTTGTCCATTAGGTCAGTTGCATATACGTGGTTAATTATGATTCGTTGAGTGGGCAACTGTGAGAATTGGTTTAACCACTTGTCGTCCGGCCTCCCATGAACTTCAGGGTGACATGTAATGGCCATGTTTGTTGTTCCTGTCCTGGTGCTGCTGGGCAGACTTTCAGCTACCTTGGCAGAATCATTCCCGACAATGTCGAGAGAGTAGAAGCTGTTAGATGTGGTGGTGTGGAAGATATTTTTGGTCTGTAATTCCCTGGGTCGGAGGCCATTTTGGGTGGCCACTAGGCTTAGCCCAAGCTGGAACATGATATCTCGTCCCGGTAACTCTCCGATTTTCATTTTGCAGTCTGACAATAAACCCATCCCTTTTGTTGCTTTCTGACCCATATTGATCACCTACTTAATAGTTTAAACAACAATTATTTTCTAAAAAACCCGAAATTGATCTCTACTTTGTGATTAACCCAACATCTCTGAACACACAAAGACCAAAAGTCCCTGACTTTGTCTTAGTTAAGTCCCTGACTCTATTAACAGACCAAGACTGTAAAGCCCTTGCTAATTCTTGTTCTACTTTCATTGGTCCCGGACCAATTGGTTTATTACCAGACTGCAAAGTGGACAGTGAGAGTCCCTACAGTAGGGTCCTGTTCAACGCGATGTTCCTGCAACTCTAGTCGAATGACCAGTGTGTGTGTCTTAAATACAGGCAAAACTGACAGTTGTCCCTAAGACTTTGGACAGATACGTTTCAGTCATTTGCAGGGAAACAAGTAATTGATTAGTGTCGGGCCTGGAATCTGTAGTCAATGGTTTCCAGACGTAGCGTGTTCTTCGCTGTTCCTACCCTGGGGAACACCGCCATCATGATTTTGGAGGGGACTGACCATTGTTTGTATTAGAGGGGGACATCCGAGCCCCAAACTGAATCATGGGGGAAGAAATCAAAGCTCCGTCGTTGACGCCTGGTGGGTAGATGTGGGTTGGCGTCGACAGTTGGAATCGAGTCTGCTGTTAGAACGTACGTGTGGTCGGATGCAGATGTAGGGACACAGAGCCCAGTTGTATTGGTGGGGATGATCATATACACTTGCCATTCGCAGATCCACCATATTTGGTCCAGTACTGTCCATGATTGGGAAGGAATGTGTCTGATCTCGGCACACCTGGTGACGTGAACTTGGTCTAAAGGGGTCTTCGGATCCGGTCCGCTGAAGTTGAAACAGGATGGATAACAGTCTGTTCGGTTGTTGCACTGGACATACGTTGCGGTATTGACTGTAGCTGCTAATGGTACTGCGACCATGGTATGTAGGCGGTCGAGCTTTGCTGGAAGGATTCTCTCAAATTACCCAGAATACAGTTGTAGGTGAGGTTGGCGAGTTCTTCGTTCTGTCGGTTGGCCCATAGCTGTGGTTGGGCTACGGCAGTAGGCAAGAGGGAACAGACATAACAACTCATTGGTTGTGGCGCGGGCTGTGAGTGCGGTGTATCTGTACCAACTGTTCCTCATCATCAGGTTGTAGTCGTTTTTTTGCTGTGTTTGGACATGGGCGAGAATAAGGTGTATCTACTCAGGCTTAGGTGTTCCTGCCGGACGGATTTTGAGTAGGCGTGTGGCGGATGGTTGTACGAAGGGGTTCACACCAATCACTTTGGGGACCATGGCTGGACTAGTAGTGCGGATGGTGATAGTAAAGAGGGGGCCTTTTCCTGGTCGGTCCGGTCGGAGGCATAGGTTGATGCAGCCTTTTTGTTGGATATTGGTCGTAAGGTCTAGCATATATTTACCATCTTTGATGGTGGTGGCTAACTTGGTGAAGTTAGCGGTCATGGTGGTAGCTTCTTTGGAAAGGGGCCATGTGATGGTTTTGTAGCCTGTATGGAGGAGGACCTGGTCCAAGGTGTCCGGCCAGACCACTCAGACTCTGGGAGCTTGTAGTTACCAATAAAAATAACTGGAGTCAGTCCTGTGTAATCCCAAGTGAGTAAGCTGTAGGCTGAGCAAAGGGACTTGAACGACGATTGGTGTCTTGGTTAATGGGATGCAGATCTGGGGTCCCTGATCGTTTCCTGAACCAGCTAGTGGGGCATTCTCCTCCAGTGGGAGTGTACCAAGGTTCTGGTACGTTCCCCCCATGTGGTTGAACACAGAGCGGTGATGATGATGGCCAAAATCACACGGTGAGGTCCGTCCCAACGTGGAGAAGACCAGCACTTTCTTTTTATCACCTTGACGAGTACCAGGTCTCCTGGGGACAGGACCTCATCTGTGGGAGACAGAGAAGATGTCGGCAGATTATTTTGCATTCATCACAGTTCTTTCTTGGAACATTTTGCATAACCACTTATTGAGGGATTCTGTTTCTCCTTTCTCTTCTACCACCAGATCTTTTTCCCACATTGTTAAGTGGAAGGGTCTGTCGTTCACTGCTTCAAATGGTGTGCATCCCTGTGCTGTTGGAATGATTTTCATGTACGTTTCTACCAGGCTCAGGCATTCTTGCCATGGTTTTCCTGTGTCTTCCATGGTTTTTCTGAGTCTGAGTTTTACTGTTCTAATGGTTTGTTCGACGAGTCCAGCACTTTGGTTCAGTTTGATGAAATCCATGTTCAGAAGCTTGAAGGGATATGTTCCTGTTTGCCTAGTTCCATGCTTGGGTCGTTCTTTGCCTTGAGAGTTGTGTCTACAGCAGTTCAGACAGTTTCTGCCAAAAAAAATTTAAGTTTGGAGACCTCTGGGAACATGCATTGTTTGTTGTACTGTACTGATCATCCCTCCTGTTGAGACATGGCTCCTCCCATGGCTCAATTTGGCAATTACTTCAAACAATGATCGTGTCACGCATGGCTTGTTTTCCACTGCATAGAGTCCGTTCTTGTGTTGAGTGGCTCCTTCTGTTTCCCATTGCAGTTTCTCTTTTTCTGGGGAATGATTTTGCATTTCTTTTAGGAATTCAGCAGGGATTGGGCTGTGTCTTTCCACCGTCACGTCTTGTCCTAGGAATAGTCTACATGCCACTGTCAGTGCCACTATTTCTGCGGCTTGTGCAGACCAGTAGCCGGGGAGTCGTCCTGTCTTGAGGTTGTCTTTTTGAGTCACCACGGCATATACGTTGTGTTTTTCTCCGTCCAGGGTTTTTGATGATGATCCATCCCCATAGGCAATGTGTCCGGGGGGCAATGGGTTGTCCATTAGGTCAGTTGCATATACGTGGTTAATTATGATTCGTTGAGTGGGCAACTGTGAGAATTGGTTTAACCACTTGTCGTCCGGTCTCCCATGAACTTCAGGGTGACATGTAATGGCCATGTTTGTTGTTCCTGTCCTGGTGCTGCTGGGCAGATATCTTCAGACTGTTCTCTTAGACTTTCAGCTACCTTGGCAGAATCATTCCCGACAATGTCGAGAGAGTAGAAGCTGTTAGATGTGGTGGTGTGGAAGATATTTTTGGTCTGTAATTCCCTGGGTCGGAGGCCATTTTGGGTGTCCACTAGGCTTAGCCCAAGCTGGACCATGATATCTCGTCCCGGTAACTCTCCGATTTTCATTTTGCAGTCTGACAATAAACCCATCCCTTTTGTTGCTTTCTGACCCATATTGATCACCTACTTAATAGTTTAAACAACAATTATTTTCTAAAAAACCCGAAATTGATCTCTACTTTGTGATTAACCCAACATCTCTGAACACACAAAGACCAAAAGTCCCTGACTTTGTCTCAGTTAAGTCCCTGACTCTATTAACAGACCAAGACTGTAAAGCCCTTGCTAATTCTTGTTCTACTTTCATTGGTCCCGGACCAATTGGTTTATTACCAGACTGCAAAGTGGACAGTGAGAGTTCCTACAGTAGGGTCCTGTTCAACGCGATGTTCCTGCAACTCTAGTCGAATGACCAGTGTGTGTGTCTTAAATACAGGAAAAACTGACAGTTGTCAATAAGGCGTTGGACAGATAAATTTCAGTCATTTGCAGGGCAAAAAGTAATTGATCAGTGTCAGACAGTTGAGTATTTGTGCTGACATGTCACCCCAATCACAAGACTAAGATTGTTTATTCAGTCAGACAGTTGGGTGTTTATGCTGACATGTCAGCCATAAGGATGACTACGATGCTGTTATACTCAAAAAAATGTATACAATATGAACAAGCTTTTGCAAAGATAATTTGTCTAATCTTACATGTTCCCCTGCTGCCAAACAAACTGTCAGCGACACATAGTTACTGTGTATATAGTGAAAAATCGTCCAATTCTAGTAAGTTATCCATTTGGCATCATTCTCATGGCTAGAAATTAAGTTATAATGAAAACAATCATACTTGGCCAAAACGTGATTTTCAGGGCATGAAAAGTACATTAAGGCAATAAAAACTGAAAAGTTCCCCTGCTGCCAAACAAACTGTCAGAGACACAGTTACTGTGTATATAGTGTAAAATCGTCCAATTCAAGTAAGTTTTTTATTTGGCATCGTTCAAAGTGATAGAAATTAAGTTACAATGAAAACTATCATACTTGGCCAAAACGTGATTATCAGGCCATGAAAAGCACATTAAGGCAATAAAAACTGAAACGTTCCCCTGCTGCCAACGCACTGTCAGAGACACATAGTTCCTGTGTATATAGTGTAAAATCGTCCTATCCATGTAAGTCTTTCATTGGCATCATTCTAGGTGATTCTGGAGCTATTTCCCACCATAAAAAGTGTCCAAAACAGGCATTTTGCGATTAAAATAGTGGTTGTATTAGAACCAGGCCCAGGCGATTCTGGTTGGTGTTTTTACCCTGAAATTGTGTCCAATGATGATAAGGATGTATTTTTGATTATTCTTTATAAAAATAATCATCTAGGGATGTTCAGAAGTTTTGTTACGCCCGAATCAATGACCTCAATTTGGGCACTTTATTTACAAGTGGTGGTTTTTAAGAACCAGGCCCAGTCGGTTCTGGTTGGTGCTTTTACCCAGATATAGTATCCATTGTGTGGGTAGATGTATTTTCACTATTCTGTCTAAAAATAAAGATCCAGGACAGTTCCGGGGCTATTTCCCTCCATAAATAGTGTCCAAAACATGCATTTTGCGATACAAAATAGTGGCTGCATTATAACAGGGTCCAGTCGGTTCTGGTGGGTGTTTGTATACGAAACTTGTGTCCAATTATGATGGGGATGTATACTTGACTATTCTGTATAGAAGTAATCATCTAGCGATGTTCAGAAGTTCTGTTATGCCCGAATGAATTACTTTCATTTGGTCACTTTATTTACAAGTGGTGGTTTAGAAACAGGCCCAGTCGGTTTTGGTTGGTGCTTTTACCCAGAATTTGTTTATTGTGTGAGTGGATGTATTTTCACTATTTTGTATAACAATAATGATCCAGGATGATTCTGGAGCTATTTCCCACCACAAACAGTGTCCAAAACAGGCATTTTGCGGTTAAAGTAGTGGTTGTATTAGAACCACGCCCAGTCGGTTCTGGTTCGTGTTTTTACCCAGAAATTGTGTCCAATGATTATGGGGATGTATTTTTTATTATTCTTTATAAAAATAATATTCTAGGGATGTTCAGAAGTTCTGTTATGCCCTAATCAATGACCTCAATTTGGGCACTTTATTTACAAGTGGTTGTTTAGAACCAGGCCCAGTCGGTTCTGGTTGGTGCTTGACCCACAATTAGTGTCGATTTTGTGGGTTTGATGTATTTTCACTATTCTCTGTAAGAATAAAGATCCAGGGATGTTCTGA
This sequence comes from Stigmatopora nigra, assembly GCF_051989575.1. Taxonomy (NCBI): domain Eukaryota; kingdom Metazoa; phylum Chordata; class Actinopteri; order Syngnathiformes; family Syngnathidae; genus Stigmatopora; species Stigmatopora nigra. The sequence continues at coordinate 4,463,247 of NW_027551603.1, forward strand.
GACTATTTCCCACCAGAAATAGTGTCAAAAACATGCATTTTGCGACAAAAATAGTGGTTGTATTAGAACCAGGCCCAGTCGGTTCTGGTTTGTGTATACCCCCTTAACGTGTGTCCAATAGGAATGGGGTTGTATTTTTGACTATTCTGTATAAAAATGATCATCTAGGGATGTTCAGAAGTTCTTCTATGCCCGAATAAATGACCTCCGTTTGGGCACTTTATATTGCATGGTGGTTGTAGTAGAACCAAGCCCAGTCGGTTCTGGTTGGTGCTTTTACCCAGAGTTAGTGTTGATTGTGTAGGTGGATGTATTTTCACTATTCTGTCTAAAAATAAAGATCCAGGATGGTTCTAGGGGTATTTACCACCATAAATAGTCTCCAAAACATGCATTTTGCGATAAAAAATAGTAGTTGAAAAAATGAAAAAATGAAAATCAGACATAGGCATTGTCGTCATCATTGACTTGACAAAAAGCTTAGTAGTCATCATACCCTCAGCAGCGTATGACGAAATTGTATAGTGCTTCACCACAAGTTCGTCTTCCCAGGCCAGACACATTTATGACATTTATTTATGACATATTCATACTTGTTAGCTCTCCGCCTTGAGCGCCATTTTGCGGCGAATGCAAGATGCCTCACCGATGCCAACAAGAATAAGGTGGATCACTTACCTCTCAGTCTTTATACTTACCCTCCCTCAGTCAGCCTTTGGAAGGCAGATCTGCGCCAAACGACCTTCCTGTTACTTCATTTCGACTTGACTTAATTTCATAGTAGGGATATGTGTAGTCGTCACGTCACGTGTTGCTGCAGGTTCAGAGACCTGATGGCTGTTGGGAAAAAGCTGTCCTTGAGCCTGTTTGTCCGTGCTTTGTAGGACCTGTAGCGTCTGCCAGATGGAAGCAACTGGAACAGGCCGTGTCCAGGGTGGTATGGGTCTCCAACAATGGACCCGGCTCTTCTAAGGTATCGGGGGTTGGCAATGTCTTCTAGTGATGGCAGAGAGCAGCCGACGATCTTCTGGGCAGTGTTTATCACCCTCTGTATGGCTTTTTTGTCTGCTGCCGTGCTTCCGGTATACCACACTGTAATGCCGTAAGTCAGGATGCTCTCCACAGTGGCTCTGTAGAAGGTTGCCAGAAGCTTGGTGTCCAATTTGTCCCTTCTCAGTACCCTGAGAAAGTGGAGTCGTTTCTGGGCCTTCTTTACTAACACTGTGGTGTTTGTGGACCAGGAGAGCCTATCCGTGACGTGGACTCCCAGAAATTTGAAGGATTGGACCCTGTCTACACATACTCCGTTAATGAGGAGTGGGGCCAGGTCTGTGCTGCGCTTGCGAAAGTCCAGGATTATTTCTTTAGTCTTTGCGGTATTTAGTGTAAGATTGTTCGCCGAGCACCAAGAAGACAGTTTGTCGACCTCGTCTCTGTAAGCTGACTCATCCCCGCCTGAGATGAGTCCGATCACAGTGGTGTCATCGGCGAATTTGATGATAGAGTTTGACTGGTGGGCTGGTGTGCAGTCGTATGTGTACAAGGAGTACAGGACAGGACTCAGTACACAGCCTTGTGGTGAGCCAGTGTTCAGTGTAATGGCGGAAGAGAGGTGTGGACCCATTCTGACAGTTTGTGGTCGACCAGTCAAGAAGTTCTTTACCCAGCAGCAGATTGAAGAGGATAGTCCAAGGTGGTAGAGTTTGTCCTTCAGGATGTCCGGCTTGATGGTGTTAAAGGCTGAGCTATAGTCTATGAAAAGCATCGTCACATAGTTCCCCCGGTGCTCCAGGTGGCTCAGTGCTGTGTGAAGAGCCACAGCGATAGCATCCTCAGTGGACCTGTTTTCTCTATAAGCAAACTGGTGAGGGTCAACTGAGGGGGGGGATTGTCCTTCTGATGTGTCGGGCCACCAACTTTTCAAAGCACTTCATGATCACAGGCGTGAGAGCAACAGGCCTGTAATCGTTCAAGCTGCAGATGGTTGGCCTTTTTGGGGACAGGAATGATGGTGGCAGATTTTAGGCAGGCAGGAACGATGGATAGTTGCATTATAACTGGGTAGTCTCGGTTCTGGTTGATGTTTATATCCGAAACTTGTGTCCAAAGAGGATGGGGATGTATATTTTACTATTCTGTTTAAAAATAATTATGCAGGGATGTTTTGGGGCTTTTTTTACACAAGAATCAAAAACCTCCAATGGATCTTTATTTTGCACGGTGGTTGAATTAGAACCGGGCCCAGTCGGTTCTGGTTGCCGCTTTTACCCAGATTTAGTGTCAATTGTGTGGATGGATGCATTTTCACTATTATGTGTAAAATTAAAGATGCAGGGATGTTCTGGGAATATTTCACACCGTCAATAGTGTCCAAAACATTTTGCGATAAAAATAGTGGTTGTATTAGAACAAGGCCCAATCGGTTCTGGTTGGTGTATTTACCCAGAATTTGTGTTGATTGAGTGGGTGGATGTAGTTTCACTATTTTCTATAAAAATAATGTTTCCCACCATAAACATTGTCCAAAACAGGCATTTTGCGATTAAAAAAGAGGTCGTATTAGAACCAGGCCCAGTCGGTTCTGGTTGGTGCTTCTACCCATAATTAGTGTTGAATGTGTAGATGGATGTATTTTCACTATTCTGTGTAAAAATAATGATCCAGGATGGTTCTGGAGCTATTTTCCCACCATAAACAGTGTCCAAAACAGGCATTCTGCGATTAAAATAGTGGTTGTATTAGAACCAGGCCCAGTCTGTTCTGGTTGGTGAATTTACCCGAAAAATTGTATCCATTGACGATGGGGATGTATTTTTGATTATTATGTATAAAAATAATCATCTAGCGATCTTCAGAAGTTCTGTTATTCCCGAATCAATGACCTCCATTTGGGCACATTATTGACGGAGCTCACGACCATGATCCAGTGTGTGGCTCGGATGTGTCCCTCAAACACAAATACTGGTCAGTCTCATCCAAAATCCTAATGGCTCAGTTCCCTTGAGTGGGAGCGGCAAGGAACGCCCTGCATTTGAAGACCATTGAAGGCAGGTTCCGGGCCTGTGTCGGCGCATCAGTCAGGCTGGGTAGCCGCTATGGCCCAGGTGATTTTCCAGGGCTGCCCTGCTCTTGACGGAGTGGCCACCCAGCGGGGCTGTGTGTGTTTCATGGTGGGAGACTCGTGCTGCCCCTTCATCCCTGCCGGCATGTCCTGCTCGGTCCATGATGCCCTGCAGGCTATTAGGAACATGCAGAGAGCTGTGACCGGAGATCCGGTTCCACAACGAGGATGGCTTGACTGGTTCTTCTCTGGCTCATGGAAACAGCCACTTCAATATTTCGATATTTTCACAGACACAAAAGGAGGGCATTGTGGGATGGACTGGCTAACTGGCTTAAAATTTGTTCATTCTTGTCGCACCATGTGGTCATACTGGTTTAACTTTGTTTTTTAAGATCGTAGAATGCAAGGTAGACTAGCCAAACTGGTTTTACAATTGAATTAAAAGATGGTGGAATGTAAGAAAAACTAACTAGTTGGCCTTGCAATTGTTTGTTCGCCTCGAGAAATATAAGAAAGGCTGGCTAACAGGGTTTGCAATTTTTTCCTTGTATTGTGCGATGAAAAGAGGTTCAACTTCAGGAGTAACTGTCACTCTCCAGGTCATCTAGGGTCAAGTGCACACTTGAAAACTTTCATATTTGACCAAAACGTGCTTATCAGCACATAAAAAGCACATTTGGTGGTACGCGGGAAGAACGGCAGCAGACAAAAAGGCTATTTAGAAAGGTATCACCACTACGCAGAAGAACGTCGGCTACTCTGCCCTCACTGGAAGACATTGCCAGCCCTCGTTACCTCAGCAGAGCCAGGGACATGATCAGGGACCCATGCCACCCTGGTCACAATCGGTTCCAGCTGCTGCTCTCTGGCAGACAGACGCTGTAAGTTTCCCACATCCGTTGGGACTCTAAACTTGGGGTAACACAACACAATCCCTTCTGTGTAATAACTTCGGGTGAGGTAATATGAATAGACATTAGGTACAAGGTGATCTGACACCTACATGCTGAATGAAGGTAAGTGAAAGACAGTGAGAGGTAAGTGATCCACTCAGGGGGTGGTGATGCAATGTATCCATAAAGGCAGAATTGTAAATTAAGAGTCTGGAGTCATAACTTGTAAAACTGTGTAAAACTGTCAGAGACACAAATGTCTCTCTATACATAGTGTAATATCATCAAATTTTATAATTTAATAAGTTTTTCATTTGGCATCATTCTAATGGCTAGATATTAAGTTATAATGAAAACTATGATACTTGGCCAAAACGTGATTTTCAGCGCATGAAACGCACGTTAAGCCAATAAAAACTGAAATGTTCCCCTGCTGCAAACAAACTGTCAGAGACATATAGTTACTGTGTATATAGTGTATTATCGTCCAATTCAAGTAAGTTTTTCATTAAGCATCATTCTAAGTGATAGAAATTAAGTTATAGTGAAAACTATCATACTCGGCCAAAACATGATTTTCAGCGCATGAAACGCACGTTAAGGCAATAAAAACTGAAATGTTCCCCTGCTGCGAAACAAACTGTCAGAGACACATAGTTACTGTGTATATAGTGTATAATTGTCCAATTCAAGTAAGTTTTTCATTTAGCATCATTCTAAGTGATATAAATTAAGTTATAGTGAAAATTATGATACTTGGCCAAAACGTGATTTCCAGCGCATGAAACGCACGTTAAGGCAATAAAAACTGAAATGTTCCCCTGCTGCAAACAAACTGTCAGAGACATATAGTTACTGTGTATATAGTGTATTATCGTCCAATTCAAGTAAGTTTTTCATTAAGCATCATTCTAAGTGATAGAAATTAAGTTATAGTGAAAACTATCATACTCGGCCAAAACATGATTTTCAGCGCATGAAACGCACGTTAAGGCAATAAAAACTGAAATGTCCCCCTGCTGCGAAACAATCTGTCAGAGACACATAGTTACTGTGTATATAGTGTAAAATAGTACAATTCAAGTAAGTTTTGCATTTAGCATCATTCTAAGTGATAGAAATTAAGTTATGGTGAAAACTATGATACTTGGCCAAAACGTGATTTTCAGCGCATGAAACGCACGTTAAGGCAATAAAAACTGAAATGTTCCCCTGCTGCGAAACAAACTGTCAGAGACACATAGTTACTGTGTAAATAGTGTATAATTGTCCAATTCAAGTAAGTTTTCCATTTGGCATCATTCTATGTGATAGAAATTAAGTTATAGTGAAAATTATGAAACTTGCCCAAAACGTGATTTTCAGCGCATGAAACGCACGTTAAGGCAATAAAAACTGAAATGTTCACCTGCTGCGAAACAAACTGCCAGAGGCACATAGTTACTGTGTCTATAGTGTAAAATCATCCAATTCAAGTAAGTATTGCTTTTACCATCATTCTAAGTGCTAGAAATTAAGTTATAGTGAAAACTATGATACTTGGCCAAAACGTGATTTTCAGCGCATGAAACGCACGTTAAGGCAATAAAAACTGAAATGTTCCCCTGCTGCGAAACAAACTGTCAGAGGCACATAGTTACTGTGTATATTGTGTAAAATCGTCCAATTCAAGTAAGTTTTGCATTTAGCATCATTCTAAGTGATAGAAATTAAGTTATAGTGAAAATTATGATACTTGGCCAAAACGTGATTTTCAGCGCATGAAACGCACGTTAAGGCATTAAAACTGAAATGTTCCCCTGCTGCGAAACAAACTGTCAGAGGCACATAGTTACTGTGTATATAGTGTATAATTGTCCAATTCAAGTAAGTTTTCCATTTGGCATCATTCTATGTGATAGAAATTAAGTTATAGTGAAAACTATGATACTTGGCCAAAACGTGATTTTCAGCGCATGAAATGCACATTAAGGCAATAAAAACTGAAATGTTCCCCTGCTGCGAAACAAACTGTCAGTGACACATAGGTACTGTGTATATAGTGTATAATCGTCCAAATTAAGTAGGTTTTTCATTTGATATCATTCTAAGTGATGGAAGTTAGGGTTAGGGTTAGAGTTAGGGTTAGGGTTAGGGTTAGGGTTAGGGTTAGGTTAAGTTGAGTTATAGTGAAAACTATGATACTTGGCCAAAACGTGATTTTCAGCGCATGAAACGCACATTAGGGCAAAAAAACTGAAATGTTTGTTAGGTCTGAAAATACAACTTCAGGAGCAGGCTAAGAAAGAGTGAGATAAATTTAAATAGAAAATATGTATTACCAGACTGCAAAGTGGACAGTGAGAGTTCCTACAGTGGGGTCCTGTTCACTGCGATGTTACTGCAACTCTAGTCGAATGACCAGTGTGTGTGTCTTAAATACAGGCAAAACTGACAGTTGTCCCTAAGACTTTGGACAGATACGTTTCAGTCATTTGCAGGGAAACAAGTAATTGATTAGTGTCGGGCCTGGAATCTGTAGTCAATGGTTTCCAGACGTAGGGTGTTCTTCGCTGTTCCTACCCTGGGGAACACCGCCATCATGATTTTGGAGGGGACTGACCATTGTTTGTATTAGAGGGGGACATCCGAGCCCCAAACTGAATCATGGGGGAAGAAATCAATGCTCCGTCGTTGACGCCTGGTGGGTAGATGTGGGTTGACGTCGACAGTTGGAATCGAGTCTGCTGTTAGAACGTACGTGTGGTCGGATGCAGATGTAGGGACACAGAGCCCAGTTGTATTGGTGGGGATGATCATATACACTTGCCATTCGCAGATCCACCATATTTGGTCCAGTACTGTCCATGATTGGGAAGGAATGTGTCTGATCTCGGCACACCTGGTGACGTGAACTTGGTCTAAAGGGGTCTTCGGATCCGGTCCGCTGAAGTTGAAACAGGATGGATAACAGTCTGTTCGGTTGTTGCACTGGACATACGTTGCGGTATTGACTGTAGCTGCTAATGGTACTGCGACCATGGTATGTAGGCGGTCGAGCTTTGCTGGAAGGATTCTCTCAAATTACCCAGAATACAGTTGTAGGTGAGGTTGGCGAGTTCTTCGTTCTGTCGGTTGGCCCATAGCTGTGGTTGGGCTACGGCAGTAGGCAAGAGGGAACAGACATAACAACTCATTGGTTGTGGCGCGGGCTGTGAGTGCGGTGTATCTGTACCAACTGTTCCTCATCATCAGGTTGTAGTCGTTTTCTTGCTGTGTTTGGACATGGGCGAGAATAAGGTGTATCTACTCAGGCTTAGGTGTTCCTGCCGGACGGATTTTGAGTAGGCGTGTGGCGGATGGTTGTACGAAGGGGTTCACACCAATCACTTTGGGGACCATGGCTGGACTAGTAGTGCGGATGGTGATAGTAAAGAGGGGGCCTTTTCCTGGTCGGTCCGGTCGGAGGCATAGGTTGATGCAGCCTTTTTGTTGGATATTGGTCGTAAGGTCTGGCATATGTTTACCATCTTTGATGGTGGTGGCTAACTTGGTGAAGTTAGCGGTCATGGTGGTAGCTTCTTTGGAAAGGGGCCATGTGATGGTTTTGTAGCCTGTATGGAGGAGGACCTGGTCCAAGGTGTCCGGCCAGACCACTCAGACTCTGGGAGCTTGTAGGTACCAATAAAAATAACTGCAGTCAGTCCTGTGTAATCCCAAGTGAGTAAGCTGTAGGCTGAGCAAAGGGACTTGAACGACGATTGGTGTCTTGGTTAATGGGATGCAGATCTGGGGTCCCTGATCGTTTCCTGAACCAGCTAGTGGGGCATTCTCCTCCAGTGGGAGTGTACCAAGGTTCTGGTACGTTCCCCCCATGTGGTTGAACACAGAGCGGTGATTATGATGGCCAAAATCACACGGTGAGGTCCGTCCCAACGTGGAGAAGACCAGCACTTTCTTTTTATCACCTTGACGAGTACCAGGTTTCCTGGGGACAGGACCTCCTCTGTGGGAGACAGAGAAGATGTCGGCAGATTATTTTGCATTCATCGCAGTTCTTTCTTGGAACATTTTGCATTGTACAAACAGATTCCCTCACTAAGTGGTTACTTAGTGAGGGAATCTGTTTCTCTTTTCTCTTCTACCACCAGATCTTTTTCCCACATTGTTAAGTGGAAGGGTCTGTCTTTCACTGCTTCAAATGGTGTGCATCCCTGTGCTGTTGGAATGATTTTCATGTACGTTTCTACCAGGCTCAGGCATTCTTGCCATGGTTTTCCTGTGTCTTCCATGGTTTTTCTGAGTCTGAGTTTTACTGTTCTAATGGTTTGTTCGACGAGTCCAGCACTTTGGTTCAGTTTGATGAAATCCATGTTCAGAAGCTCGAAGGGATATGTTCCTGTTTGCCTTGTTCCATGCTTGGGTCGTTCATTGCCTTGAGAGTTGTGTCTACAGCAGTTCAGACAGTTTCTGCCAAAAAAATTTAAGTTTGGAGACCTCTGGGAACATGCATTGTTTGTTGTACTGTACTGATCATCCCTCCTGTTGAGACATGGCTCCTCCCATGGCTCAATTTGGCAATTACTTCAAACAATGATCGTGTCACGCATGGCTTGTTTTCTACTGCATAGAGTCCGTTCTTGTGTTGAGTGGCTCCTTCTGTTTCCCATTGCAGTTTCTCTTTTTCTGGGGAATGATTTTGCATTTCTTTTAGGAATTCAGCAGGGATTGGGCTGTGTCTTTCCACCGTCACGTCTTGTTCTAGGAATAGTCTACATGCCTCTGTCAGTGCCACTATTTCTGCGGCTTGTGCAGACCAGTAGCCGGGGAGTCGTCCTGTCTTGAGGTTGTCTTTTTGAGTCACCACGGCATATACGTTGTGTTTTTCTCCATCCAGGGTTTTTGATGATGATCCATCCCCATAGGCAATGTGTCCGGGGGGCAATGGGTTGTCCATTAGGTCAGTTGCATATACGTGGTTAATTATGATTCGTTGAGTGGGCAACTGTGAGAATTGGTTTAACCACTTGTCGTCCGGCCTCCCATGAACTTCAGGGTGACATGTAATGGCCATGTTTGTTGTTCCTGTCCTGGTGCTGCTGGGCAGACTTTCAGCTACCTTGGCAGAATCATTCCCGACAATGTCGAGAGAGTAGAAGCTGTTAGATGTGGTGGTGTGGAAGATATTTTTGGTCTGTAATTCCCTGGGTCGGAGGCCATTTTGGGTGGCCACTAGGCTTAGCCCAAGCTGGAACATGATATCTCGTCCCGGTAACTCTCCGATTTTCATTTTGCAGTCTGACAATAAACCCATCCCTTTTGTTGCTTTCTGACCCATATTGATCACCTACTTAATAGTTTAAACAACAATTATTTTCTAAAAAACCCGAAATTGATCTCTACTTTGTGATTGAACCAACATCTCTGAACACACAAAGACCAAAAGTCCCTGACTTTGTCTTAGTTAAGTCCCTGACTCTATTAACAGACCAAGACTGTAAAGCCCTTGCTAATTCTTGTTCTACTTTCATTGGTCCCGGACCAATTGGTTTATTACCAGACTGCAAAGTGGACAGTGAGAGTCCCTACAGTAGGGTCCTGTTCAACGCGATGTTCCTGCAACTCTAGTCGAATGACCAGTGTGTGTGTCTTAAATACAGGCAAAACTGACAGTTGTCCCTAAGACTTTGGACAGATACGTTTCAGTCATTTGCAGGGAAACAAGTAATTGATTAGTGTCGGGCCTGGAATCTGTAGTCAATGGTTTCCAGACGTAGCGTGTTCTTCGCTGTTCCTACCCTGGGGAACACCGCCATCATGATTTTGGAGGGGACTGACCATTGTTTGTATTAGAGGGGGACATCCGAGCCCCAAACTGAATCATGGGGGAAGAAATCAAAGCTCCGTCGTTGACGCCTGGTGGGTAGATGTGGGTTGGCGTCGACAGTTGGAATCGAGTCTGCTGTTAGAACGTACGTGTGGTCGGATGCAGATGTAGGGACACAGAGCCCAGTTGTATTGGTGGGGATGATCATATACACTTGCCATTCGCAGATCCACCATATTTGGTCCAGTACTGTCCATGATTGGGAAGGAATGTGTCTGATCTCGGCACACCTGGTGACGTGAACTTGGTCTAAAGGGGTCTTCGGATCCGGTCCGCTGAAGTTGAAACAGGATGGATAACAGTCTGTTCGGTTGTTGCACTGGACATACGTTGCGGTATTGACTGTAGCTGCTAATGGTACTGCGACCATGGTATGTAGGCGGTCGAGCTTTGCTGGAAGGATTCTCTCAAATTACCCAGAATACAGTTGTAGGTGAGGTTGGCGAGTTCTTCGTTCTGTCGGTTGGCCCATAGCTGTGGTTGGGCTACGGCAGTAGGCAAGAGGGAACAGACATAACAACTCATTGGTTGTGGCGCGGGCTGTGAGTGCGGTGTATCTGTACCAACTGTTCCTCATCATCAGGTTGTAGTCGTTTTTTTGCTGTGTTTGGACATGGGCGAGAATAAGGTGTATCTACTCAGGCTTAGGTGTTCCTGCCGGACGGATTTTGAGTAGGCGTGTGGCGGATGGTTGTACGAAGGGGTTCACACCAATCACTTTGGGGACCATGGCTGGACTAGTAGTGCGGATGGTGATAGTAAAGAGGGGGCCTTTTCCTGGTCGGTCCGGTCGGAGGCATAGGTTGATGCAGCCTTTTTGTTGGATATTGGTCGTAAGGTCTAGCATATATTTACCATCTTTGATGGTGGTGGCTAACTTGGTGAAGTTAGCGGTCATGGTGGTAGCTTCTTTGGAAAGGGGCCATGTGATGGTTTTGTAGCCTGTATGGAGGAGGACCTGGTCCAAGGTGTCCGGCCAGACCACTCAGACTCTGGGAGCTTGTAGTTACCAATAAAAATAACTGGAGTCAGTCCTGTGTAATCCCAAGTGAGTAAGCTGTAGGCTGAGCAAAGGGACTTGAACGACGATTGGTGTCTTGGTTAATGGGATGCAGATCTGGGGTCCCTGATCGTTTCCTGGACCAGCTAGTGGGGCATTCTCCTCCAGTGGGAGTGTACCAAGGTTCTGGTACGTTCCCCCCATGTGGTTGAACACAGAGCGGTGATGATGATGGCCAAAATCACACGGTGAGGTCCGTCCCAACGTGGAGAAGACCAGCACTTTCTTTTTATCACCTTGACGAGTACCAGGTCTCCTGGGGACAGGACCTCATCTGTGGGAGACAGAGAAGATGTCGGCAGATTATTTTGCATTCATCACAGTTCTTTCTTGGAACATTTTGCATAACCACTTATTGAGGGATTCTGTTTCTCCTTTCTCTTCTACCACCAGATCTTTTTCCCACATTGTTAAGTGGAAGGGTCTGTCGTTCACTGCTTCAAATGGTGTGCATCCCTGTGCTGTTGGAATGATTTTCATGTACGTTTCTACCAGGCTCAGGCATTCTTGCCATGGTTTTCCTGTGTCTTCCATGGTTTTTCTGAGTCTGAGTTTTACTGTTCTAATGGTTTGTTCGACGAGTCCAGCACTTTGGTTCAGTTTGATGAAATCCATGTTCAGAAGCTCGAAGGGATATGTTCCTGTTTGCCTTGTTCCATGCTTGGGTCGTTCATTGCCTTGAGAGTTGTGTCTACAGCAGTTCAGACAGTTTCTGCCAAAAAAATTTAAGTTTGGAGACCTCTGGGAACATGCATTGTTTGTTGTACTGTACTGATCATCCCTCCTGTTGAGACATGGCTCCTCCCATGGCTCAATTTGGCAATTACTTCAAACAATGATCGTGTCACGCATGGCTTGTTTTCTACTGCATAGAGTCCGTTCTTGTGTTGAGTGGCTCCTTCTGTTTCCCATTGCAGTTTCTCTTTTTCTGGGGAATGATTTTGCATTTCTTTTAGGAATTCAGCAGGGATTGGGCTGTGTCTTTCCACCGTCACGTCTTGTTCTAGGAATAGTCTACATGCCTCTGTCAGTGCCACTATTTCTGCGGCTTGTGCAGACCAGTAGCCGGGGAGTCGTCCTGTCTTGAGGTTGTCTTTTTGAGTCACCACGGCATATACGTTGTGTTTTTCTCCATCCAGGGTTTTTGATGATGATCCATCCCCATAGGCAATGTGTCCGGGGGGCAATGGGTTGTCCATTAGGTCAGTTGCATATACGTGGTTAATTATGATTCGTTGAGTGGGCAACTGTGAGAATTGGTTTAACCACTTGTCGTCCGGCCTCCCATGAACTTCAGGGTGACATGTAATGGCCATGTTTGTTGTTCCTGTCCTGGTGCTGCTGGGCAGACTTTCAGCTACCTTGGCAGAATCATTCCCGACAATGTCGAGAGAGTAGAAGCTGTTAGATGTGGTGGTGTGGAAGATATTTTTGGTCTGTAATTCCCTGGGTCGGAGGCCATTTTGGGTGGCCACTAGGCTTAGCCCAAGCTGGAACATGATATCTCGTCCCGGTAACTCTCCGATTTTCATTTTGCAGTCTGACAATAAACCCATCCCTTTTGTTGCTTTCTGACCCATATTGATCACCTACTTAATAGTTTAAACAACAATTATTTTCTAAAAAACCCGAAATTGATCTCTACTTTGTGATTGAACCAACATCTCTGAACACACAAAGACCAAAAGTCCCTGACTTTGTCTTAGTTAAGTCCCTGACTCTATTAACAGACCAAGACTGTAAAGCCCTTGCTAATTCTTGTTCTACTTTCATTGGTCCCGGACCAATTGGTTTATTACCAGACTGCAAAGTGGACAGTGAGAGTCCCTACAGTAGGGTCCTGTTCAACGCGATGTTCCTGCAACTCTAGTCGAATGACCAGTGTGTGTGTCTTAAATACAGGCAAAACTGACAGTTGTCCCTAAGACTTTGGACAGATACGTTTCAGTCATTTGCAGGGAAACAAGTAATTGATTAGTGTCGGGCCTGGAATCTGTAGTCAATGGTTTCCAGACGTAGCGTGTTCTTCGCTGTTCCTACCCTGGGGAACACCGCCATCATGATTTTGGAGGGGACTGACCATTGTTTGTATTAGAGGGGGACATCCGAGCCCCAAACTGAATCATGGGGGAAGAAATCAAAGCTCCGTCGTTGACGCCTGGTGGGTAGATGTGGGTTGGCGTCGACAGTTGGAATCGAGTCTGCTGTTAGAACGTACGTGTGGTCGGATGCAGATGTAGGGACACAGAGCCCAGTTGTATTGGTGGGGATGATCATATACACTTGCCATTCGCAGATCCACCATATTTGGTCCAGTACTGTCCATGATTGGGAAGGAATGTGTCTGATCTCGGCACACCTGGTGACGTGAACTTGGTCTAAAGGGGTCTTCGGATCCGGTCCGCTGAAGTTGAAACAGGATGGATAACAGTCTGTTCGGTTGTTGCACTGGACATACGTTGCGGTATTGACTGTAGCTGCTAATGGTACTGCGACCATGGTATGTAGGCGGTCGAGCTTTGCTGGAAGGATTCTCTCAAATTACCCAGAATACAGTTGTAGGTGAGGTTGGCGAGTTCTTCGTTCTGTCGGTTGGCCCATAGCTGTGGTTGGGCTACGGCAGTAGGCAAGAGGGAACAGACATAACAACTCATTGGTTGTGGCGCGGGCTGTGAGTGCGGTGTATCTGTACCAACTGTTCCTCATCATCAGGTTGTAGTCGTTTTTTTGCTGTGTTTGGACATGGGCGAGAATAAGGTGTATCTACTCAGGCTTAGGTGTTCCTGCCGGACGGATTTTGAGTAGGCGTGTGGCGGATGGTTGTACGAAGGGGTTCACACCAATCACTTTGGGGACCATGGCTGGACTAGTAGTGCGGATGGTGATAGTAAAGAGGGGGCCTTTTCCTGGTCGGTCCGGTCGGAGGCATAGGTTGATGCAGCCTTTTTGTTGGATATTGGTCGTAAGGTCTAGCATATATTTACCATCTTTGATGGTGGTGGCTAACTTGGTGAAGTTAGCGGTCATGGTGGTAGCTTCTTTGGAAAGGGGCCATGTGATGGTTTTGTAGCCTGTATGGAGGAGGACCTGGTCCAAGGTGTCCGGCCAGACCACTCAGACTCTGGGAGCTTGTAGTTACCAATAAAAATAACTGGAGTCAGTCCTGTGTAATCCCAAGTGAGTAAGCTGTAGGCTGAGCAAAGGGACTTGAACGACGATTGGTGTCTTGGTTAATGGGATGCAGATCTGGGGTCCCTGATCGTTTCCTGAACCAGCTAGTGGGGCATTCTCCTCCAGTGGGAGTGTACCAAGGTTCTGGTACGTTCCCCCCATGTGGTTGAACACAGAGCGGTGATGATGATGGCCAAAATCACACGGTGAGGTCCGTCCCAACGTGGAGAAGACCAGCACTTTCTTTTTATCACCTTGACGAGTACCAGGTCTCCTGGGGACAGGACCTCATCTGTGGGAGACAGAGAAGATGTCGGCAGATTATTTTGCATTCATCACAGTTCTTTCTTGGAACATTTTGCATAACCACTTATTGAGGGATTCTGTTTCTCCTTTCTCTTCTACCACCAGATCTTTTTCCCACATTGTTAAGTGGAAGGGTCTGTCGTTCACTGCTTCAAATGGTGTGCATCCCTGTGCTGTTGGAATGATTTTCATGTACGTTTCTACCAGGCTCAGGCATTCTTGCCATGGTTTTCCTGTGTCTTCCATGGTTTTTCTGAGTCTGAGTTTTACTGTTCTAATGGTTTGTTCGACGAGTCCAGCACTTTAGTTCAGTTTGATGAAATCCATGTTCAGAAGCTCGAAGGGATATGTTCCTGTTTGCCTTGTTCCATGCTTGGGTCGTTCTTTGCCTTGAGAGTTGTGTCTACAGCAGTTCAGACAGTTTCTGCCAAAAAAATTTTAAGTTTGGAGACCTCTGGGAACATGCATTGTTTGTTGTACTGTACTGATCATCCCTCCTGTTGAGACATGGCTCCTCCCATGGCTCAATTTGGCAATTACTTCAAACAATGATCGTGTCACGCATGGCTTGTTTTCCACTGCATAGAGTCCGTTCTTGTGTTGAGTGGCTCCTTCTGTTTCCCATTGCAGTTTCTCTTTTTCTGGGGAATGATTTTGCATTTCTTTTAGGAATTCAGCAGGGATTGGGCTGTGTCTTTCCACCGTCACGTCTTGTCCTAGGAATAGTCTACATGCCACTGTCAGTGCCACTATTTCTGCGGCTTGTGCAGACCAGTAGCCGGGGAGTCGTCCTGTCTTGAGGTTGTCTTTTTGAGTCACCACGGCATATACGTTGTGTTTTTCTCCGTCCAGGGTTTTTGATGATGATCCATCCCCATAGGCAATGTGTCCGGGGGGCAATGGGTTGTCCATTAGGTCAGTTGCATATACGTGGTTAATTATGATTCGTTGAGTGGGCAACTGTGAGAATTGGTTTAACCACTTGTCGTCCGGTCTCCCATGAACTTCAGGGTGACATGTAATGGCCATGTTTGTTGTTCCTGTCCTGGTGCTGCTGGGCAGATATCATCAGACTGTTCTCTTAGACTTTCAGCTACCTTGGCAGAATCATTCCCGACAATGTCGAGAGAGTAGAAGCTGTTAGATGTGGTGGTGTGGAAGATATTTTTGGTCTGTAATTCCCTGGGTCGGAGGCCATTTTGGGTGGCCACTAGGCTTAGCCCAAGCTGGACCATGATATCTCGTCCCGGTAACTCTCCGATTTTCATTTTGCAGTCTGACAATAAACCCATCCCTTTTGTTGCTTTCTGACCCATATTGATCACCTACTTAATAGTTTAAACAACAATTATTTTCTAAAAAACCCGAAATTGATCTCTACTTTGTGATTAACCCAACATCTCTGAACACACAAAGACCAAAAGTCCCTGACTT
Organism: Stigmatopora nigra; assembly: GCF_051989575.1. Taxonomy (NCBI): domain Eukaryota; kingdom Metazoa; phylum Chordata; class Actinopteri; order Syngnathiformes; family Syngnathidae; genus Stigmatopora; species Stigmatopora nigra. Next base: position 4,479,041 of record NW_027551603.1, read on the forward strand.
TGTCTCAGTTAAGTCCCTGACTCTATTAACAGACCAAGACTGTAAAGCCCTTGCTAATTCTTGTTCTACTTTCATTGGTCCCGGACCAATTGGTTTATTACCAGACTGCAAAGTGGACAGTGAGAGTTCCTACAGTAGGGTCCTGTTCAACGCGATGTTCCTGCAACTCTAGTCGAATGACCAGTGTGTGTGTCTTAAATACAGGAAAAACTGACAGTTGTCAATAAGGCGTTGGACAGATAAATTTCAGTCATTTTCAGGGCAAAAAGTAATTGATCAGTGTCAGACAGTTGAGTATTTGTGCTGACATGTCACCCCAATCACAAGACTAAGATTGTTTATTCAGTCAGACAGTTGGGTGTTTATGCTGACATGTCAGCCATAAGGATGACTACGATGCTGTTATACTCACAAAAATGTATACAATATGAACAAGCTTTTGCAAAGATAATTTGTCTAATCTTACATGTTCCCCTGCTGCCAAACAAACTGTCAGCGACACATAGTTACTGTGTATATAGTGAAAAATCGTCCAATTCTAGTAAGTTATCCATTTGGCATCATTCTCATGGCTAGAAATTAAGTTATAATGAAAACAATCATACTTGGCCAAAACGTGATTTTCAGGGCATGAAAAGTACATTAAGGCAATAAAAACTGAAAAGTTCCCCTGCTGCCAAACAAACTGTCAGAGACACAGTTACTGTGTATATAGTGTAAAATCGTCCAATTCAAGTAAGTTTTTTATTTGGCATCGTTCAAAGTGATAGAAATTAAGTTACAATGAAAACTATCATACTTGGCCAAAACGTGATTATCAGGCCATGAAAAGCACATTAAGGCAATAAAAACTGAAACGTTCCCCTGCTGCCAACGCACTGTCAGAGACACATAGTTCCTGTGTATATAGTGTAAAATCGTCCTATCCATGTAAGTCTTTCATTGGCATCATTCTAGGTGATTCTGGAGCTATTTCCCACCATAAAAAGTGTCCAAAACAGGCATTTTGCGATTAAAATAGTGGTTGTATTAGAACCAGGCCCAGGCGATTCTGGTTGGTGTTTTTACCCTGAAATTGTGTCCAATGATGATAAGGATGTATTTTTGATTATTCTTTATAAAAATAATCATCTAGGGATGTTCAGAAGTTTTGTTACGCCCGAATCAATGACCTCAATTTGGGCACTTTATTTACAAGTGGTGGTTTTTAAGAACCAGGCCCAGTCGGTTCTGGTTGGTGCTTTTACCCAGATATAGTATCCATTGTGTGGGTAGATGTATTTTCACTATTCTGTCTAAAAATAAAGATCCAGGACAGTTCCGGGGCTATTTCCCTCCATAAATAGTGTCCAAAACATGCATTTTGCGATACAAAATAGTGGCTGCATTATAACAGGGTCCAGTCGGTTCTGGTGGGTGTTTGTATACGAAACTTGTGTCCAATTATGATGGGGATGTATACTTGACTATTCTGTATAGAAGTAATCATCTAGCGATGTTCAGAAGTTCTGTTATGCCCGAATGAATTACTTTCATTTGGTCACTTTATTTACAAGTGGTGGTTTAGAAACAGGCCCAGTCGGTTTTGGTTGGTGCTTTTACCCAGAATTTGTTTATTGTGTGAGTGGATGTATTTTCACTATTTTGTATAACAATAATGATCCAGGATGATTCTGGAGCTATTTCCCACCACAAACAGTGTCCAAAACAGGCATTTTGCGGTTAAAGTAGTGGTTGTATTAGAACCACGCCCAGTCGGTTCTGGTTCGTGTTTTTACCCAGAAATTGTGTCCAATGATTATGGGGATGTATTTTTTATTATTCTTTATAAAAATAATATTCTAGGGATGTTCAGAAGTTCTGTTATGCCCTAATCAATGACCTCAATTTGGGCACTTTATTTACAAGTGGTTGTTTAGAACCAGGCCCAGTCGGTTCTGGTTGGTGCTTGACCCACAATTAGTGTCGATTGTGTGGGTTTGATGTATTTTCACTATTCTCTGTAAGAATAAAGATCCAGGGATGTTCTGAGACTATTTCCCACCAGAAATAGTGTCAAAAACATGCATTTTGCGACAAAAATAGTGGTTGTATTAGAACCAGGCCCAGTCGGTTCTGGTTTGTGTATACCCCCTTAACGTGTGTCCAATAGGAATGGGGTTGTATTTTTGACTATTCTGTATAAAAATGATCATCTAGGGATGTTCAGAAGTTCTTCTATGCCCGAATAAATGACCTCCGTTTGGGCACTTTATATTGCATGGTGGTTGTAGTAGAACCAAGCCCAGTCGGTTCTGGTTGGTGCTTTTACCCAGAGTTAGTGTTGATTGTGTAGGTGGATGTATTTTCACTATTCTGTCTAAAAATAAAGATCCAGGATGGTTCTAGGGGTATTTACCACCATAAATAGTCTCCAAAACATGCATTTTGCGATAAAAAATAGTAGTTGAAAAAATGAAAAAATGAAAATCAGACATAGGCATTGTCGTCATCATTGACTTGACAAAAAGCTTAGTAGTCATCATACCCTCAGCAGCGTATGACGAAATTGTATAGTGCTTCACCACAAGTTCGTCTTCCCAGGCCAGACACATTTATGACATTTATTTATGACATATTCATACTTGTTAGCTCTCCGCCTTGAGCGCCATTTTGCGGCGAATGCAAGATGCCTCACCGATGCCAACAAGAATAAGGTGGATCACTTACCTCTCAGTCTTTATACTTACCCTCCCTCAGTCAGCCTTTGGAAGGCAGATCTGCGCCAAACGACCTTCCTGTTACTTCATTTCGACTTGACTTAATTTCATAGTAGGGATATGTGTAGTCGTCACGTCACGTGTTGCTGCAGGTTCAGAGACCTGATGGCTGTTGGGAAAAAGCTGTCCTTGAGCCTGTTTGTCCGTGCTTTGTAGGACCTGTAGCGTCTGCCAGATGGAAGCAACTGGAACAGGCCGTGTCCAGGGTGGTATGGGTCTCCAACAATGGACCCGGCTCTTCTAAGGTATCGGGGGTTGGCAATGTCTTCTAGTGATGGCAGAGAGCAGCCGACGATCTTCTGGGCAGTGTTTATCACCCTCTGTATGGCTTTTTTGTCTGCTGCCGTGCTTCCGGTATACCACACTGTAATGCCGTAAGTCAGGATGCTCTCCACAGTGGCTCTGTAGAAGGTTGCCAGAAGCTTGGTGTCCAATTTGTCCCTTCTCAGTACCCTGAGAAAGTGGAGTCGTTTCTGGGCCTTCTTTACTAACACTGTGGTGTTTGTGGACCAGGAGAGCCTATCCGTGACGTGGACTCCCAGAAATTTGAAGGATTGGACCCTGTCTACACATACTCCGTTAATGAGGAGTGGGGCCAGGTCTGTGCTGCGCTTGCGAAAGTCCAGGATTATTTCTTTAGTCTTTGCGGTATTTAGTGTAAGATTGTTCGCCGAGCACCAAGAAGACAGTTTGTCGACCTCGTCTCTGTAAGCTGACTCATCCCCGCCTGAGATGAGTCCGATCACAGTGGTGTCATCGGCGAATTTGATGATAGAGTTTGACTGGTGGGCTGGTGTGCAGTCGTATGTGTACAAGGAGTACAGGACAGGACTCAGTACACAGCCTTGTGGTGAGCCAGTGTTCAGTGTAATGGCGGAAGAGAGGTGTGGACCCATTCTGACAGTTTGTGGTCGACCAGTCAAGAAGTTCTTTACCCAGCAGCAGATTGAAGAGGATAGTCCAAGGTGGTAGAGTTTGTCCTTCAGGATGTCCGGCTTGATGGTGTTAAAGGCTGAGCTATAGTCTATGAAAAGCATCGTCACATAGTTCCCCCGGTGCTCCAGGTGGCTCAGTGCTGTGTGAAGAGCCACAGCGATAGCATCCTCAGTGGACCTGTTTTCTCTATAAGCAAACTGGTGAGGGTCAACTGAGGGGGGGGATTGTCCTTCTGATGTGTCGGGCCACCAACTTTTCAAAGCACTTCATGATCACAGGCGTGAGAGCAACAGGCCTGTAATCGTTCAAGCTGCAGATGGTTGGCCTTTTTGGGGACAGGAATGATGGTGGCAGATTTTAGGCAGGCAGGAACGATGGATAGTTGCATTATAACTGGGTAGTCTCGGTTCTGGTTGCTGTTTATATCCGAAACTTGTGTCCAAAGAGGATGGGGATGTATATTTTACTATTCTGTTTAAAAATAATTATGCAGGGATGTTTTGGGGCTTTTTTTACACAAGAATCAAAAACCTCCAATGGATCTTTATTTTGCACGGTGGTTGAATTAGAACCGGGCCCAGTCGGTTCTGGTTGCCGCTTTTACCCAGATTTAGTGTCAATTGTGTGGATGGATGCATTTTCACTATTATGTGTAAAATTAAAGATGCAGGGATGTTCTGGGAATATTTCACACCGTCAATAGTGTCCAAAACATTTTGCGATAAAAATAGTGGTTGTATTAGAACAAGGCCCAATCGGTTCTGGTTGGTGTATTTACCCAGAATTTGTGTTGATTGAGTGGGTGGATGTAGTTTCACTATTTTCTATAAAAATAATGTTTCCCACCATAAACATTGTCCAAAACAGGCATTTTGCGATTAAAAAAGAGGTCGTATTAGAACCAGGCCCAGTCGGTTCTGGTTGGTGCTTCTACCCATAATTAGTGTTGAATGTGTAGATGGATGTATTTTCACTATTCTGTGTAAAAATAATGATCCAGGATGGTTCTGGAGCTATTTTCCCACCATAAACAGTGTCCAAAACAGGCATTCTGCGATTAAAATAGTGGTTGTATTAGAACCAGGCCCAGTCTGTTCTGGTTGGTGAATTTACCCGAAAAATTGTATCCATTGACGATGGGGATGTATTTTTGATTATTATGTATAAAAATAATCATCTAGCGATCTTCAGAAGTTCTGTTATTCCCGAATCAATGAACTCCATTTGGGCACATTATTGACGGAGCTCACGACCATGATCCAGTGTGTGGCTCGGATGTGTCCCTCAAACACAAATACTGGTCAGTCTCATCCAAAATCCTAATGGCTCAGTTCCCTTGAGTGGGAGCGGCAAGGAACGCCCTGCATTTGAAGACCATTGAAGGCAGGTTCCGGGCCTGTGTCGGCGCATCAGTCAGGCTGGGTAGCCGCTATGGCCCAGGTGATTTTCCAGGGCTGCCCTGCTCTTGACGGAGTGGCCACCCAGCGGGGCTGTGTGTGTTTCATGGTGGGAGACTCGTGCTGCCCCTTCATCCCTGCCGGCATGTCCTGCTCGGTCCATGATGCCCTGCAGGCTATTAGGAACATGCAGAGAGCTGTGACCGGAGATCCGGTTCCACAACGAGGATGGCTTGACTGGTTCTTCTCTGGCTCATGGAAACAGCCACTTCAATATTTCGATATTTTCACAGACACAAAAGGAGGGCATTGTGGGATGGACTGGCTAACTGGCTTAATAATTGTTTATTCTTGTCGCACCATGTGGTCATACTGGTTTAACTTTGTTTTTTAAGATCGTAGAATGCAAGGTAGACTAGCCAAACTGGTTTTACAATTGAATTAAAAGATGGTGGAATGTAAGAAAAACTAACTAGTTGGCCTTGCAATTGTTTGTTCGCCTCGAGAAATATAAGAAAGGCTGGCTAACAGGGTTTGCAATTTTTTCCTTGTATTGTGCGATGAAAAGAGGTTCAACTTCAGGAGTAACTGTCACTCTCCAGGTCATCTAGGGTCAAGTGCACACTTGAAAACTTTCATATTCGACCAAAACGTGCTTATCAGCACATAAAAAGCACATTTGGCGGTACGCGGGAAGAACGGCAGCAGACAAAAAGGCTATTTAGAAAGGTATCACCACTACGCAGAAGAACGTCGGCTACTCTGCCCTCACTGGAAGACATTGCCAGCCCTCGTTACCTCAGCAGAGCCAGGGACATGATCAGGGACCCATGCCACCCTGGTCACAATCGGTTCCAGCTGCTGCTCTCTGGCAGACAGACGCTGTAAGTTTCCCACATCCGTTGGGACTCTAAACTTGGGGTAACACAACACAATCCCTTCTGTGTAATAACTTCGGGTGAGGTAATATGAATAGACATTAGGTACAAGGTGATCTGACACCTACATGCTGAATGAAGGTAAGTGAAAGACAGTGAGAGGTAAGTGATCCACTCAGGGGGTGGTGATGCAATGTATCCATAAAGGCAGAATTGTAAATTAAGAGTCTGGAGTCATAACTTGTAAAACTGTGTAAAACTGTCAGAGACACAAATGTCTCTCTATACATAGTGTAATATCATCAAATTTTATAATTTAATAAGTTTTTCATTTGGCATCATTCTAATGGCTAGATATTAAGTTATAATGAAAACTATGATACTTGGCCAAAACGTGATTTTCAGCGCATGAAACGCACGTTAAGCCAATAAAAACTGAAATGTTCCCCTGCTGCGAAACAAACTGTCAGAGACACATAGTTATGTATATAGTGTATAATTGTCCAATTCAAGTAAGTTTTTCATTTAGCATCATTCTAAGTGATATAAATTAAGTTATAGTGAAAACTATCATACTCGGCCAAAACATGATTTTCAGCGCATGAAACGCACGTTAAGGCAATAAAAACTGAAATGTCCCCCTGCTGCGAAACAATCTGTCAGAGACACATAGTTACTGTGTATATAGTGTAAAATAGTCCAATTCAAGTAAGTTTTGCATTTAGCATCATTCTAAGTGATAGAAATTAAGTTATGGTGAAAACTATGATACTTGGCCAAAACGTGATTTTCAGCGCATGAAACGCACGTTAAGGCAATAAAAACTGAAATGTTCCCCTGCTGCGAAACAAACTGTCAGAGACACATAGTTACTGTGTAAATAGTGTATAATTGTCCAATTCAAGTAAGTTTTCCATTTGGCATCATTCTATGTGATAGAAATTAAGTTATAGTGAAAATTATGAAACTTGCCCAAAACGTGATTTTCAGCGCATGAAACGCACGTTAAGGCAATAAAAACTGAAATGTTCACCTGCTGCGAAACAAACTGCCAGAGGCACATAGTTACTGTGTCTATAGTGTAAAATCATCCAATTCAAGTAAGTATTGCTTTTACCATCATTCTAAGTGCTAGAAATTAAGTTATAGTGAAAACTATGATACTTGGCCAAAACGTGATTTTCAGCGCATGAAACGCACGTTAAGGCATTAAAACTGAAATGTTCCCCTGCTGCGAAACAAACTGTCAGAGGCACATAGTTACTGTGTATATAGTGTAAAATCGTCCAATTCAAGTAAGTTTTGCATTTAGCATCATTCTAAGTGATAGAAATTAAGTTATAGTGAAAATTATGATACTTGGCCAAAACGTGATTTTCAGCGCATGAAACGCACGTTAAGGCATTAAAACTGAAATGTTCCCCTGCTGCGAAACAAACTGTCAGAGGCACATAGTTACTGTGTATATAGTGTATAATTGTCCAATTCAAGTAAGTTTTCCATTTGGCATCATTCTATGTGATAGAAATTAAGTTATAGTGAAAATTATGAAACTTGCCCAAAACGTGATTTTCAGCGCATGAAACGCACGTTAAGGCAATAAAAACTGAAATGTTCACCTGCTGCGAAACAAACTGCCAGAGGCACATAGTTACTGTGTCTATAGTGTAAAATCATCCAATTCAAGTAAGTATTGCTTTTACCATCATTCTAAGTGCTAGAAATTAAGTTATAGTGAAAACTATGATACTTGGCCAAAACGTGATTTTCAGCGCATGAAACGCACGTTAAGGCAATAAAAACTGAAATGTTCCCCTGCTGCGAAACAAACTGTCAGAGGCACATAGTTACTGTGTATATAGTGTAAAATCGTCCAATTCAAGTAAGTTTTGCATTTAGCATCATTCTAAGTGATAGAAATTAAGTTATAGTGAAAATTATGATACTTGGCCAAAACGTGATTTTCAGCGCATGAAACGCACGTTAAGGCATTAAAACTGAAATGTTCCCCTGCTGCGAAACAAACTGTCAGAGGCACATAGTTACTGTGTATATAGTGTATAATTGTCCAATTCAAGTAAGTTTTCCATTTGGCATCATTCTATGTGATAGAAATTAAGTTATAGTGAAAATTATGAAACTTGGCCAAAACGTGATTTTCAGCGCATGAAACGCACGTTAAGGCAATAAAAACTGAAATGTTCACCTGCTGCGAAACAAACTGCCAGAGGCACATAGTTACTGTGTCTATAGTGTAAAATCATCCAATTCAAGTAATGATTGCATTTAGCATCATTCTAAGTGCTAGAAATTAAGTTATAGTGAAAACTATGATACTTGGCCAAAACGTGATTTTCAGCGCATGAAACGCACGTTAAGGCAATAAAAACTGAAATGTTCCCCTGCTGCGAAACAAACTGTCAGAGGCACATAGTTACTGTGTATATAGTGTAAAATCGTCCAATTCAAGTAAGTTTTGCATTTAGCATCATTCTAAGTGATAGAAATTAAGTTATAGTGAAAATTATGATACTTGGCCAAAACGTGATTTTCAGCGCATGAAACGCACGTTAAGGCATTAAAACTGAAATGTTCCCCTGCTGCGAAACAAACTGTCAGAGGCACATAGTTACTGTGTATATAGTGTATAATTGTCCAATTCAAGTAAGTCTTCCATTTGGCATCATTCTATGTGATAGAAATTAAGTTATAGTGAAAATTATGAAACTTGGCCAAAACGTGATTTTCAGCGCATGAAACGCACGTTAAGGCAATAAAAACTGAAATGTTCCCCCGCTTCGAAACAAACTGTCAGTGACACATAGTTACTGTGTATATAGTGTATAATCATCCAAATTAAGTAGGTTTTTCATTTGATATCATTCTAAGTGATGGAAGTTAGGGTTAGGGTTAGGGTTAGGTTAAGTTACAGTGAAAACTATGATACTTGGCCAAAACATGATTTTCAGCGGATGAAACGCACATTAGGGCAAAAAAACTGAAATGTTTGTTAGGTCTGAAAATACAACTTCAGGAGCAGGCTAAGAAAGAGTGAGATAAATGTAAATAGAAAATATGTATGACCAGACTGCAAAGTGGACAGTGAGAGTTCCTACAGTGGGCTCCTGTTCACTGCGATGTTACTGCAACTCTAGTCGAATGACCAGTGAGTGTGTCTTAAATACAGGCAAAACTGACAGTTGTCCCTAAGACTTTGGACAGATACGTTTCAGTCATTTGCAGGGCAACAAGTAATTGATTAGTGTCGGGCCTGGAATCTGTAGTCAATGGTTTCCAGACGTAGGGTGTTCTTCGCTGTTCCTACCCTGGGGAACACCGCCATCATGATTTTGGAGGAGACTGACCAGTGTTTGTATTAGAGGGGGACATCCGAGCCCCAAACTGAATCATGGGGGAAGAAATCAAAGCTCCGTCGTTGACGCCTGGTGGGTAGATGTGGGTTGGCGTCGACAGTTGGAATCGAGTCTGCTGTTAGAACGTACGTGTGGTCGGATGCAGATGTAGGGACACAGAGCCCAGTTGTATTGGTGGGGATGATCATATACACTTGCCATTCGCAGAGCCACCATATTTGGTCCAGTACTGTCCATGATTGGGAAGGAATGTGTCTGATCTCGGCGCACCTGGTGACGTGAAATTGGTCCAAAGGGGTCTTCGGATCCGGTCCGCTGAAGTTGAAACAGGATGGATAACAGTCTGTTCGGTTGTTGCACTGGACATACGTTGCGGTGTTGACTGTAGCTGCTAATGGTACTGCGACCATGGTATGTAGGCGGTCGAGCTTTGCTGGAAGGATTCTCTCAGATTACCCAGGATACAGTTGTAGGTGAGGTTGGCGAGTTCTTCGTTCTGTCGGTTGGACCATAGCTGTGGTTGGGCTACGGCAGTAGGCATGAGGGAACAGACATAACAACTCATTGGTTGTGGCGCGGGCTGTGAGTGCGGTGTATCTGTACCAACTGTTCCTCATCATCAGGTTGTAGTCGTTTTCTTCCTGTGTTTGGACATGGGCGAGAATAAGGTGTATCTACTCAGGCTTAGGTGTTCCTGCCGGACGGATTTTGAGTAGGCGTGTGGCGGATGGTTGTACGAAGGGGTTCACACCAATCACTTTGGGGACCATGGCTGGACTAGTAGTGCGGATGGTGATAGTAAAGAGGGGGCCTTTTCCTGGTCGGTCCGGTCGGAGGCATAGGTTGATGCAGCCTTTTTGTTGGATATTGGTCGTAAGGTCTAGCATATGTTTACCATCTTTGATGGTGGTGGCTAACTTGGTGAAGTTAGCGGTCATGGTGGTAGCTTCTTTGGAAAGGGGCCATGTGATGGTTTTGTAGCCTGTATGGAGGAGGACCTGGTCCAAGGTGTCTGGCCAGACCACTCAGACTCTGGGAGCTTGTAGGTACCAATAAAAATAACTGGAGTCAGTCCTGTGTAATCCCAAGTGAGTAAGCTGTAGGCTGAGCAAAGGGACTTGAACGACGATTGGTGTCTTGGTTGATGGGATGCAGATCTGGGGGCCCCTGATCGTTTCCTGAACCAGCTAGTGGGGCATTCTCCTCCAGTGGGAGTGTACCAAGGTTCTGGTACGTTCTAAAAATAAAGATCCAGGACAGTTCTGGGGCTATTTCCCACCATAAATAGTGTCCAAAACATGCATTTTGCGATACAAAATAGTGGTTGCATTATAACAGGGTCCAGTCGGTTCTGGTGGGTGTTTGTATACGGAACTTGTGTGCAATTATGATGGGGATGTATACTTGACTATTTTGTATAGAAATAATCATCTAGCGATGTTCAGAAGTTCTGTTATGCCCGAATGAATTACTTTCATTTGGTGTCTTTATTTACAAGTGGTGGTTTAGAAACAGGCCCAGTCGGTTTTGGTTGGTGCTTTTACCCAGAATTTGTGTTTATTGTGCGAGTGGATGTATTTTCACTATTTTGTATAACAATAATGATCCAGGATGGTCCTGGAGCTATTTCCCACCAGAAACAGTGTCCAAAACAGGCATTTTGCGGTTAAAGTAGTGGTTGTATTAGAACCAGGACCAGGCGGTTCTGGTTCGTGTTTTTACCCAGAAATTGTGTCCAATGATGATGGGGAAGTATTTTTGATTATTCTTCATAAAAATAATATTCTAGGGATGTTCAGAAGTTCTGTTATGCCTGAATAAATGACCTCAATTTGGGCACTTTATTTACAAGTGGTTGTTTAGAACCAGGCCCAGTCGGTTCTGGTTGGTGCTTTACCCACAATTAGTGTCGATTGTGTGAGTGGATGTATTTTCACTATTCTCTGTAAGAATAAAGATCCAGGGATGTTCTGAGACTATTTCCCACCATAAATAGTGTCAAAAACATGCATTTTGCGACAAAAATAGTGGTTGTATTAGAACCAGGCCCAGTCGGTTCTGGTTTGTGTCTACACCCGTAACGTGTGTCCAATAGGAATGGGGTTGTATTTTTGACTATTCTCTATTAAAAAATATCATCTAGGGATGTTCAGAAGTTCTTCTATGCCCGAATAAATGACTTCCATTTGGGCACTTTATTTTGCATGGTGGTTGTAGTAGAACCAAGCTGAGTCAGTTCTGGTTGGTGCTTTTACCCAGAGTTAGTGTTGATTGTGTAGGTGGATGTATTTTCACTATTCTGTCTAAAAATAAAGATCCAGGATGGTTCTAGGGGTATTTGCCACCATAAATAGTCTCCAAAACATACATTTAGCGATAAAAAATAGTAGTTGCATTATAACTGGGTCGTCTCGGTTCTGGTTGCTGTTTATATCCGAAACTTGTGTCCAAAGATGATGGGGATGTATATTTTACTATTCTGTTTAAACATAATCATGCAGGGATGTTTTGTGGCTTTTTTTATACAAGAATCAAAAACCTCCATTATTGATCGTTATTTTGCATGGTGGTTGAATTAGAACCGGGCCCAGTCGGTTCTGGTTGGTGCTTTTACCAAGAATTAGTGTCAATTGATTTGATGGATGCATTTTCACTATTCTGTGTGAAATTAAAGATGCAGGGAATATTTCCCACCGTCAATAGTGTCCATAACAGGCACTTTGCGATTAAAATAGTGGTCCTATTAGAACCAGGCCCAGTCGGTTCTGGTTGTTGTATGTAGCCGGAACTTGTGTCAAATGATAATGGGGATGTATTTTTGACTATTCTCTATAAAAATAATCATCTAGGGATTTTCAGAAGTTCTTTTATGCCCTAATCAATGACCTCCCTTTGGGCTCTTTATTTTGCATAGTGGTTGTATTAGAACCAGGCCCAGTCGGTTCTGGTTTGTGTATACACCCGTAACTTGTGTCCGATGGGAATGGGGTTGTATATTTTACTATTCTGTATGAAAATCGTCATCTAGGGATGTTCAGAAGTTATTTTATGCCCGAATAAATGACCTCTATTTGGGCACTTTATTTTGCATGGTGGTTGTATTAGAACCAAGCCCAGTCAGTTCTGGTTGGGTCTTATACCCAGAGTTAGTATTGATTGTGTAGGTGGATGTATTTTCACAATTCTGTCTAAAATTAAAGATCCAGGATGGTTCTAGTGCTATTTCCCAGCATAAATTTTCTCCAAAACATGCATTTTGCGATAAAAAATAGTAGTTGCATTATAACTGGGTCCAGTCGGGTCTGGTTGCTGTTTATATCTGAAACTTGTGACCAAAGATGATTGGGATGTATATTTTACTATTTTGTTTAAAAATAATCATGCAGGGATGTTTTGGGGCTTTTTTTTATACAAGAATAAAAAACCTCCAATGGATCTTAATTTTGCATGGTTGTTGAATTAGAACCGGGACCAGTCGGTTCTGGTTGCCGCTTTTACCCAGATTTAGTGTCAATTGTGTGGATGGATGCATTTTCACTATTATGTGTAAAATTAAAGATGCAGGGATGTTTTGGGAATATTTCCCACCGTCAATAGTGTCCAAAACATTTTGCGATAAAAATAGTGGTTGTATTAGAACAAGGCCCAATCGGTTCTGGTTGGTGTATTTACCCAGAATTTGTGTTGGTTGAGTAGGTGAATGTAGTTTCACTATTTTCTATAAAAATAATGTTTCCCACCATAAACATTGTCCAAAACAGGCATTTTGCGATTAAAATAGTGGTCGTATTAGAACCGGGCCCAGTCGGTTCTGGTTGCCGCTTTTACCCAGATTTAATGTCAATTGTGTGGATGGATGCATTTTCACTATTATGTGTAAAATTAAAGATGCAGGGATGTTTTGGGAATATTTCCCACCGTCAATAGTGTCCAAAACATTTTGCGATAAAAATAGTGGTTGTATTAGAACAAGGCCCAATCGGTTCTGGTTGGTGTATTTACCCATAATTAGTGTTGAATGTGTAGAGGGATGTATTTTCACTATTCTGTGTAAAAATAATGATCCAGGATGGTTCTGGAGCTATTTTCCCACCATAAACAGTGTCCAAAACACGCATTCTGGGATTAAAATAGTGGTTGTATTAGAACCAGGCCCAGTCTGTTCTGGTTAGTGAATTTACCCGAAAAATTGTATCCATTGACGATGGGGATGTATTTTTGATTATTATGTATAAAAATAATCATCTAGGGATCTTCAGAAGTTCTGTTATTCCCGAATCAATGACCTCCATTTGGGCACATTATTGACGGAGCTCACGACCATGATCCAGTGTGTGGCTCGGATGTGTCCCTCAAACACAAATACTGGTCAGTCTCATCCAAAATCGTGATGGCTCAGTTCCCTTGGGTGGGAGCGGCAAGGAACGCCCTGCATTTGAAGACCATTGAAGGCAGGTTCCGGGCCTGTGTCGGCGCATCAGTCAGGCTGGGTAGCCGCCATGGCCCAGGTGATTTTCCAGGGCTGCCCTGCTCTTGACGGAGTGGCCAACCAGCGGGGCTGTGTGTGTGCCATGGTGGGAGACTCGTGCTGCCCCTTCATCCCTGCCGGCATGTCCTGCTCGGTCCATGATGCCCTGCAGGCTATTAGGAACATGCAGAGAGCTGTGACCGGAGATTCGGTCCCACAACGAGGATGGCTTGACTGGTTCTTCTCTGGCTCATGGAAACAGCCATTTCAATATTTCGATATTTTCACAGACACAAAAGGAGGGAATTGTGGGATGGACTGGCTAACTGGCTTAATAATTGTTTATTCTTGTCGCACCATGTGGTCATACTGGTTTTACCTTTGTTTGATAAGATCGTAGAATGCAAGGTAGACTAGCCAAACTGGTTTTACAATTGAATTAAAAGATCGTGGAATGTAAGAAAGACTAACTAGTTGGCCTTGCAATTGTTTGTTCGCCTCGCGAAATCTAAGAAAGGCTGGCTAACAGGGTTTGCAATTGTTTCCTTGAATTGTGCGATGAAAAAAGGTTCAACTTCAGGAGTAACTGTCACTCTCCAGGTCATCCAGGGTCAAGTGCACACTTGGAAACTTTCATATTCGACCAAAATGTGCTTATCAGCTCATAAAAAGCACATTTGGTGGTACGCGGAAAGAACGGCAGCAGACAAAAAGGCCATTTAGAAAGGTATCACCACTACGCAGAAGATCGTCGGCTACTCTGTCCTCACTGGAAGACATTGCCAGCCCTCGTTACCTCAGCAGAGCCAGGGACATGATCAGGGACCCATGCCACCCTGGTCACAATCGGTTCCAGCTGCTGCTCTCTGGCAGACAGACGCTGTAAGTTTCCCACATCCGTTGGGACTCTAAACTTGGGGTAACACAACACAATCCCTTCTGTGTAATAACTTCGGGTGAGGTAATATGAATAGACATTAGGTACAAGGTGATCTGACACCTACATGCTGAAGGAAGGTAATTGAAAGACAGTGAGAGGTAAGTTATCCACTCAGGGGGTGGTGATGCAATGTATCCATAAAGGCAGAATTGTAAATTAAGAGTCTGGAGTCATAACTTGTAAAACTGTGTAAAACGGTCAGAGACACAAATGTCTCTCTATACATAGTGTAATATCATCAAATTTTCTAATTTAATAAGTTTTTCATTTGGCATCATTCTAATGGCTAGATATTAAGTTATAATGAAAACTATGATACCTGGCCAAAACATGATTTTCAGCGCATGAAACGCACATTCAGGCAATAAAAACTGAAATGTTCTCCTGCTGCCAAACAAACTGTCAGAGACACATAGTTACTGTGTATATAGTGTAAAATCGTCCAATTCAAGTAAGTTTTGCATTTAGCATCATTCTAAGTGATAGAAATTAAGTTATAGTGAAAACTATGATACTTGGCCAAAACGTGATTTTCAGCGCATGAAACGCACGTTAAGGCAATAAAAACTGAAATGTTCCCCTGCTGCGAAACAAACTGTCAGAGACACATAGTTACTGTGTATATAGTGTATAATTGTCCAATTCAAGTAAGTTTTTCATTTGGCATCATTCTAAGTGATAGAAATTAAGTTACAGTGAAAATTATGATACTTGGCCAAAACGTGATTTTCAGCGCATGAAACGCACGTTAAGGCAATAAAAACTGAAATGTTCCCCTGCTGCGAAACAAACTGTCACAGACATATAGTTACTGTGTATATAGTGTATTATCGTCCAATTGAAGTAAGTTTTTCATTGTTGGGTTTATTCTGTATTACTATTATAAATATATTTGTATTAATTCATTTCTTTGTTAAATCATTCTCTTTCTATTTTCAAAGTGTTGCGAGGTCACGAGTATTGCCAAGTCATCTTTAACCTGGACGGCCTGTTCCAGGATGGTTATACAAACAATCCACCCAATCTGGGTCCTTGAGATTTGGTGGGCCCTTGGTGACGAGGCCAGGGCTATTCGGCCAATAACAAGAATGCTGTTATCGTTATGTAACCGTGCACTTCGGGTTTTTCTGTATGTAACAATTATATGATTATGATTATATTATATGATTCCTAGGTCAAGGAAGTTGTATAATTACTCTAATCTAAATGTTGCTAGGTCTAGTCTCCTGTTTTTGTTATTCGTAAAATACTTTGATTGTTATTGTAGTCCCAGATGTTGTTTTTACTCATACGTGATGGAATGATCAACAACTCTGTAAATTGTTTTGATTCATGGCAATAAGAGGCGTACGAAAACGTCTATTCGAGGAGACGTTCGGAAGTTGTAAGGTGACACTTGCTGACTCTCCCCTTCGGAGGCTTTTACCCATTGTTATCCATTTCTATTTAATTAAATGTCAATAATTGAATAAGATGTCTGCCTGCAGTTATTGATAATTACGGACGAAGATAATTATTAATGAACCTAACATTTTGGTCCTTCTGAGCCATGGAGGTCAATATACCGGAGCGAGAACCCAGGCGCTGCTGTTCGACATCTGGTAAGTGACCGTGCGCACGGCGTCTTCAAAACCCTTGGTGGGCCGGAGTTTTCGACGGGGGCGCCTGGATTCTCGGCGGTTGAAGACTTTTCCTGCTGGAGGGAGACATCTGATGGATCTCGGGTAAGTCCACATTAATGTCTGCATGTTGTGACGGTGTTTCCAAATGCGTTAAAGGGACATTGTATGTGAGGTCCATTGTGGGCTGGTTTCGTGTCCTGGGTGACGGCGACAAAACCCTGTGTTTATACTAGTCAATGGCAGGTACGGTGGGGCACTTTGCTGGAAAGTGTCCTGTGTCTCAGGGGTAGGCACGAATATATTGTACTGGAGGTACAATGTTGGGGCTGGAAAGTGTCCTGTGTCTCAAGGGTAGGCACGAATATGTTGTAAATGTTGTATGGTGTTTGTGTGGTTTCTGCAGTAAAATTAAGACAAGCCTAGGAAATACAGACGAAGAGGTAATAATAATAATAATAATAATAAATATAATAAAGTTAACTGTGTGAGGCACACGAACTCACTACAAAAAAGTAAAATATGGGAAACACGTGTTGTAAGGCGGGTTTGGATGACGATCCAAAAAAATACGTCTAACTTGTAAGGATTGAAAAAAAATTGATAAGACAAAGCGCTTTAAAAATATTACACAGCTATATTTATGGATAAATAAATATGGGTTTGCTGGCCAGCTTAAAATGCATAAAATGCAGGATAATATATGCACTAATGCATAGAGGTAATATACATATATAAATAATATGTGCGTGGATAAAAGTGTAACAGCTTGTTCCACAGACACTAATGGCAAAATAAGGCCGGGGAGAAGTTAAAAATACTATTTTGGAAAATAGTGGGGGCTCCCTCGGATAACGGGGATCTATTTAAGACCGTGGCGGCGGGAAAGTACTGTTTGGTAAGGAAAAATAGCGGGGCCTCCTCGGCTGACGGGGAAAATATTTACCGAGATAGGTGACGGGATAGGAAGTTTAACAAAAATAAAGGGAGCTAGAAAATTAATGGGGACACTGGTATTTGATTTGGTTAATCCGGGTATGACGTTTTGTGATTACAATAAATTGTTTTTTTTTGTGATGCTGGGGCTTGTATAACAACAATTAGAATGGTTATTTCCAAGTGCTGGTGGTGCTTTGTTAATATAACCTATATGTACTGTCAATTTACAGCAATGTGATGGCTTATTGCAGCTTGGTTTTTGATCCCGTCCGCTAGCGGGAAGATGGTGTTTAAAAAGACAAAAGAATATATACAAAATGATCATTTAAATGTTTAGCAGGGAATGTCACCTGTGTTTTTATTATGCTCTAGACTTGCCAAATAATGTGTCGACTGCGGGAGAAGCGTTCTGGTGCAGCGGCTGCTGATTAGATGGGAGTGAAACATGTGGGCCGCGGGGCAGACGATTTAACTGTGTTGGGCTTTCGGGAGCGTTCGGACCGTGTAAACGACTAAAATTTTGTGATCCCTTCCGTGAAGTCATTATAATAATAATAATTGGCCTTGGGGGTGCTGAAGCAAACTTGAGGGCAGAAAATGGGTTTTTGCCATATTGTTGTGCTTGCAGCATACATATTCTGGATATATGGGGTCTTGGAAAAATATTGTGATGTAGTTGAATATCGGAAGAGGGGTTAATTTGACTGTTTAATGGTTGTCTTCTCTAAAAAGCGTTATATTTGGGCACAGGGAAAAAGCTGGTTTGTAAACATAAGATAACAATGCTGTTTTCGCAGCAAGAGTGGAGGTCATAGTTAACGGCTTATGGCGTTTTCTGTTTGGACTTTTCAGAATAAGAACAATACATGGTCTGCAAGAAATGCAAGGTTATGCGAATGCTTTCACATTCATTTTTTGGGTTTTAAAATGAAATGTATATTAAGAGGATAGAAAATCCGTCTAGTAAAAGGTTGATTTTGGTAAAAAGCTTTGGATTTGGGAATAGACCAAAATAGTCATTTTTGAGCAATTGTGGATTTCAAAGGGCTCTTAGTTAAAGGAAACTAGCTTTTGGAGGATAAAATAATATTAATACTATTTCAGAATATTTTGATTGTTCAAAATACTTTAATCCAGGAGGTTGGCTGGTTAAAAAAAAAAGGCCAGGATGACAAAATTTACAATATTATGGTATATTGGTGACAATAAGGTTTTTAAAACATTGAAGTTTGTAATTAGGAATTGCCTAACAAAAGGTTGATTTCTCTAATTTAATTGTTGTAGATTTTTGTTTTGGTAACAGGCTATGGGAAATGACTCTTGTCTTAAGTAAACATCATATGAGGTGATTTACAAAGTATATAGTAGGTATTGAATTATTTGGCTGTTAACGACATCAGATGGGAAATTTACAATGCAATAGTGGCATGATAAAATTCATGGCATTCATCCAAATAATTAGGTGAATTGTAGATAAAATAATTGGTTTAGGATGAGCATATTTTCCCTAAGAATGGAGTAACATGGAATGTTTTTCAAAGTGCACTTGAAAGAACATTGTCTGTTGTCCTGGCGGGAGGAAATATGCTTTGTCACAGGTCATATTGATGACTTTAAGGATATTACGGATTGGATAAGCATTGGTCAATTGATACAACCAAATAACGTTGCTTTTTACTGCTTTAAGGGCATGCAAATTGGTGAGAACTTTAGCAACGATGGGGTTAATATGCCTGAATGTTACAGTGATAACGAGTGGCAATAACAAGCTTAGATAAGGGAGGGAAAGGAGAAATTCTCCAAATTCCAGAATCTGGCTTAGAAACAGGTTATGTTAGTCGTTTTGGGTTTTTGACAGGATGTGGTAGTACATGAATTCTGGGAAATTTCGGGAAATTGGGGACCCATATCTAAAACAAATTTGAGAAAAAATGTGTAAATAGGCTCTATTTGGCGCTGGATGCACAAATTCTAGTGGGGCCTTTCATGTTTTGAAACAAGTGACGCTTTAGGTAGATGGGTTGTCTATGAACAAAATGGGATGGGCGAAATTCGCTTACAAATTCGGCGTGTTATCTTGGTTCATAGAATTTGGAGTCAAGGCGACGTAATAAAGGCCATAGGCGTCATGTTGTATAAATTAGGCGTGGATGAATTTGTTTTACAAATGGGGGAGATTATTTTATCACCTGGAAAATAAAAAAGTGGAAACAAAATTGGATGGCCGCATTAAAAGGTGATTGGCATGCTATTAGAGGAAATTGGGATTTTCCAAAAACCTGATAGGGGGCCATTAGGTCATGGCGGCTGTGAAAATAAAAACCTTAGATGTGAAACTATTGCCACCTCAATTCGGGGAACAAACAGCTAAACTGATAGCATTAAAAAGGATATAACTTTGTGTGAAACTTGAAGGTAATTTTTTACAAACGGTTAAAATGCTAGAGTGGGGGTGTGTATATTAAAGAATCTACTAATGAATGCGGGGTGGATCCAGACCTTCCGGAATGTGGGGTATTCATGGCGTCCTCGAGAATTTGTGGATTTTCTCCGGGTACTCCAGTTTACTCCCACAAAATGAAATTATGGATGCTAGACTGGTTGAACACACTAAATTCTTCTTTTTATGAGTGTGAGCGTGAATGATAGTTTGTCTTTTTGTGTTTTTTGATTGGCAGACCACCGAGACATAATCTATCAATAAAAGATCAATAAAGAAAATAATTTGGGCTTGAGTCAAGGGAAGTCCTATGTCTCGACAAGGGGGAGGTGGCCTTGCTACAACGACACTACAAGGCTTATGGTTTAAATCTATATGCATACCCACATATCCATCTCAAAAAATACATATAGATTTTATTTTATTAGATCATATAGATATCATTCCACGATATGGAATTCCAGAAACTATTTATAGTGATAATGGCTCCCATTTTGTTAAAATAATAGTTGTCTACCATCCACAATTGGCGGACCTTATATGAAGTCCTGTTTGGTAGACCTTACAAATTGTTATTATTCACTACACAATGACAATTGGATGATGAGGCGAATCTATCAGAGAAAAAAACGCACACACCAAATTTAGACTATCAGAGGGAGATGTTGCTTCTCAACAGGAAACGGACGAAGCGACGGTGATTCTTGAAGACTGGATGCTGATACGCAGCATAAAAGAAGAAACATCGGAGCAACGCAAAGTGGGAGGGTCCTTGTTACTGAAAGGGGACACGGATGCACCTTTCCCACAGTAAGAAGGTTGTCTAAATTGAAACGTTTCAAGAGGAAAAATGCCTAAACAAAGACAAAAAGTCATGTTGAAAACAATTATTGCTTTTGAGGCAAGGAGATTAATGATGATTGTGATTCTATTCCTTTCCACAGTAGGGTTGTTTTCTCCAGTTGGAGAAAAAGGCGGAGGCGTTTCAATTGAGGATACACCTTCTTACGGGAGGGTAAACCGAGAAACATACACATTTACATTTAATTAACATTACCTACTAAATCAAATTTCCAAATTGAAAATATATATTTGGACTCGGGGACGTCCCGGTTGCCATACAAGGGGTCAATCTATGGTGGGAAATATGTGTGGTACATTAACAGCAAAACATTGAAGATTGGGAAAAGCCTTGTTGCAGAAATTGGTCAAGATTGGAAAGCTCGGACTGACATATTAACCTGTGAAATTTACTTCTGAAACAGGGATTTCCCAAACGGGGGATAATTGGGCGCTGTTAATGGAGTGTAAAGAGGACAAGCACTAGGTGGAGCTACTTTGGTAAAAGGGTGGTCTCAATTGAAACATTGAGGGGACGGGTAAGATAAACTTTCTGACTTAATAAAATACGGGAAACACCAATATTAATTGAAAAGATTATTGCTCAGCAAGCAATACCATAAAACTATAGGGAACTCTTTTATATTGGGTTTGACGTCTCCATATGGTTTCAATTGAGACTAAACCATCTTACAAAGGATTAGGATAACCTGTCAGGAGTCGCTGGATTGCCTCTCCTGACATGACGTCACGATAATTAACAGCTGTGACTAATTACGTGATTAGATTATTTTTGGTATTTAAGCTTTGTGATTTTCTGTGGACGCCGTTGGATCGTCTGGTGTAGTACTGGTTAAGTTCTGGTTTCGTTTCCTGTTAATCCTGGTAGTAATTGCTGTTTCCATTTGACGCCACGCCGCATGTACTTTCGTTTGTAATGAGTGGACAAGCCAAGTTGTTTAAGTTATGTTACCCCGTTTATTAAATCAACCTACAAGAGCTACAGATCTGCCTCACCTTTCCATTCCTTCGGCGACTCTGCATCTGGGTTCAACTTCCCCTGCGATCGTCTCGCACTACGCGGCGGCGATCGTAACAGCACGATCCAACCAATATGGACCCAGCGGAGCGCCACCCACGCTCGCGCCGACGCACTCGGCGACGCAAACCATCCACCTCGAAGACACCGGACTGCTTGGAATGTATAAGAAACCCCTCAGAATCGTTTAGGAATTTTGTAATGGACACACCGTGGTGCGGGACTCTCAGGCACATCATTAGTAGAGATGAGCCACAACTGGTAGAAAAGTTAGAGCCGCAGCGTACTCATACGCCCCACCACTGCTATGCACGTCGCCCTGGGAAGCCTTTACCGTTTCATCATGATGCCCAGGTGCGTACAACCACCAGAGAGCGCCCAAGTTATCTTATGCCTATGCCCAGAGGAATTGATTCACCATGGAGGGAGCCTGAGGAGTCTGGTGAGGAGGACATCATTGAGGAAATTGATTTTTTCGCTGGCGTTTCGGAATCCGATGATGAATTCTTTGACCAATTCGGACCCCGAGACCTTCCACTGGAGGAGGATTATCCCGATTGTTCCCCCGATAATTCCTATTACAAATACCCCGACCAGCAATTGCAGAGTGGGCTGGCCACCAATTGTGGGGCGCGGCGTGGTGGCGGGGGTGCTGTGCAGTCCTCCCAGAGGAGGCGCCGAGCGCCACGCCGTAGAGCAAAGCGAAAGCAATGCCTGGACACACTAACCACTGTCCAAGTTACGCGCCCGCCCACGTCCTTCCAAGCTCCTTTTCCGACCACGTCCCTCCAAGCTCCTTTTCCGACCACGTCCCTCCAAGCTCCTTTTCCGACCACGTTCCTCCAAGCTCCTTTCCAAGTGCCCGAAGTTACTCGGCCGACCACGCCTTTCCAAGTGCCCGAAGTTACTCGGCCGACCACGCCTTTCCAAGGGCCCGAAGTTACTCGGCCGACCCCGCTGTACCAGCAGCTCCTAAGGACTATGTAGCCCTCCCCGTTCCAAGTGGCCGAAGTCACTCGGCCGACCACGCTTTTCCAAGTGCCCGAAGTTACTCGGCCGACCACGCCTCTCCAAGTGCCCGAAGTTACTCGGCCGACCCCGCTGTACCAGCAGCTCCTAAGGACTATGCAGCCCTCCCCGTTCCAAGAGGCCGAAGTCACTCGGCCGACCACGCTTTTCCAAGTGCCCGAAGTTACTCGGCCGACCCCGCTGTACCAGCAGCTCCTAAGGACTATGCAGCCCTCCCCGTTCCAAGTGCCCGAAGTCACTTGGCCGACCACGCCTGTCCAAGTGCCCGAAGTCACTCGGCCGACCACGCCTGTCCAAGTGGCCGAAGTTACTCGGCCCAGCGCGCCGTTTCAAGTGCCCCAAGCTCCTGTGCCAAGGCCACGCAAATTACTCCCGTTGCCTTTGGGGTCGCCGGTCGCACCCGTACCGAAGCCACGGATCAGGTTTCTGGTGACGGACGGCCATTCTAGCACCGCAGTCCCAAGCACCGCTCTCCCAAGCACCGCTCTCCCAAGCACCGCTCTCCCAAGCACCGCTCTCCCTAGCACCGCTCTCCCAAGCACCGCTCTCCCTAGCACCGCTCTCCCTAGCACCGCTCTCCCTAGCACCGCTCTCCCTAGCACCGCTCTCCCTAGCACCGCTCTCCCAAGCGCCTGCCCGTCCAGCGCCTGCCCGCCCAGAAGTGGCGACGATGCTCCGGCGCTCGATGAAGACGGGGCCGGCGACGTCGAGAGTGGTATTTCGCCGGAGTCCCTGGAAGATGGGACTGGCGACGAGAGAGGCAATTCGCCGGAGTCCCTGGAGGAAGGGGCTGGCGATGTCGAGAGTGCCAATTCGCCGGTGCGCCAGGAGGAAGAAGCCGGTGACGTCGAGAGAGGTAATTCGCCGGAGTCCCTGGAGGAAGGGGCTGGCGACGTCGAGAGTGCCAATTCGCCGGTGCCCCTGGAGGAAGAAGCCGGTGACGTCGAGAGAGGCAATTCGCCGGAGTCCCTGGATGAAGGGGCTGGCGACGTCGAGAGTGCCAATTTGCCGTTGCCCCTGGAGGATGGGGCCGGTGACGTCAAGAGTGGTAATTCGCTGGTGCCCCTGGAGGAGGAAGCCGGTGACGTCGAGAGTGGCAATGCGCCGGAGTCCCTGGCAGATGGGACTGGCGACGAGAGAGGCAATTCGCCGGTGTCCCTGGAGGAAGGGGCTGGCGATGTCGAGAGTGCCAATTCGCCGGTGCGCCAGGAGGAAGAAGCCGGCGACGTCCAGAGAATTATCCGGGTTCCTGGGAGAAGAGGGCTGTCCACCCCCGAGCAAACAGGGTAAGGTGCCCGACCGTACTAAACTTCTAATATTTCCTGAAGGCAGGCAGTTTGGCAAAGACTTAAGGGACCAGCTGGGATGCCTGCCGGACCGACCACTGCCTCGTCTCGTTTTTGGCCGGCGCAGACGCCCGCCGGATCGACCTCAGCCTCGCCTCGTTTCTGGCCGACGCGGACGCCCGCCGGACCGACCACTGCCTCGTCTCGTTTCTGGCCGGCGTGGACGCCCGCCGGATCGACCACTGCCTCGTCTCGTTTCTGGCCGGCGCGGACGCCCGCCGGACCGACCACAACCTCGTCTTGTTTCTGGCCGGCGCGGACGCCCGCCGGATCGACCACCGCCTCGTCTCGTTTCTGGCCGGCGCGGACGCCCGCCGGATCGACCTCAGCCTCGTTTCGTTTCTGTCCGGCGCGGACGCCCGCCAGACCTGCCACTGACTCGTCTAGTTTCTGGCCGGCGCGGACGCCCACCGGATCGACCACAGCCTCGTCTTGTTTCTGACCGGCACGGACGCCCGCCAGACTTGCCACTGCCCCGTCTTGTTTCTGACCGGCACGGACGCCCGCCAGACTTGCCACTGCCCCGTCTTGTTTCTGACCGGCACGGACGCCCGCCAGACCTGCCACTAACTTGTCTCGTTTCTGGCTGGCGCGGACGCCCGCCGGAGCGACCTCTCCGTCTGTTCTTGGGTTGGTGTGGAAGA
The DNA here is from genome assembly GCF_051989575.1 of Stigmatopora nigra. Lineage (NCBI taxonomy): Eukaryota > Metazoa > Chordata > Actinopteri > Syngnathiformes > Syngnathidae > Stigmatopora > Stigmatopora nigra. The sequence goes on from NW_027551603.1 coordinate 4,503,689, forward strand.
CCACCGGACAATTCTAGATCTCCCACCCACCCTCCCTGCTTGTTCCCGTTTCTCATGTTGTAATTGACCTTGGGACGTCTAGAATCCGTCCCTTAGAGGGGGTGTACTGTCAGGAGTCGCTGGATTGCCTCTCCTGACATGACGTCACGATAATTAACAGCTGTGACTAATTACGTGATTAGATTATTTTTGGTATTTAAGCTTTGTGATTTTCTGTGGACGCCGTTGGATCGTCTGGTGTAGTACTGGTTAAGTTCTGGTTTCGTTTCCTGTTAATCCTGGTAGTAATTGCTGTTTCCATTTGACGCCACGCCGCATGTACTTTCGTTTGTAATGAGTGGACAAGCCAAGTTGTTTAAGTTATGTTACCCCGTTTATTAAATCAACCTACAAGAGCTACAGATCTGCCTCACCTTTCCATTCCTTCGGCGACTCTGCATCTGGGTTCAACTTCCCCTGCGATCGTCTCGCACTACGCGGCGGCGATCGTAACAGCCTACCAGACAAGGGAAAATACGATGGGATCTAACAACTCCCTCAATCACCATTCTTTTGGGGAAAAGTGTTTTTACAAATGAAAAAACGTGTCCTACTTGGCAAGAAAAAAAGAATATTGAAACAGTGTTTATCCTGTTACGCAGTAAATAGGAAGTCAATTTTTCCACTGTTTAATCATTTTACCTGCTTAAACCTTACAGGGCATGGTCTGAAGCTGGGGGCGATAAATGAGACGTGGTGTACCGGCATTCTAAAACAAACTACACCCCTGATACCACGTTCTGGCCTATGGTGGCGGGGTGGTAGATAAATTATACGACTCCTGCCGAAACGCGGCAGGACTAGGTACTTTGGTCTCACTGCTCTTACCGGTGTCTGTTTTTCCATCCACAGTGGAGGAGATACAATTGGCGGCTCAGAATTCGGAGGTGAAGGGTCGACCCTCCCGACATGGTCGAGAGGCATGGAGGGAAGGAGATCCAACATACATTGATGCGATTGGCATCCCCCGGGGCGTACCAGATGAGTATAAGCTGGCTAATCAGATCGCAGCAGGTTGGGAGTCCATCTTCCTTCTAATCACCCCAAACAAAAATGTGGATAGAATAAATTACTTACATTACAATGTCCAAAACTTGGAAATTATGTTAAACAGGGATTTGTGGGCATGAAGGAACAACTGGCAGCTACCAGTCTGATGGCGTTCCAGAATCGCATAGCGGTGGATATGATCCTTGAAACAGGGGGCGTGTGTGCAATGTTTGGAAAACAATGTTGCACCTTCATACCGAACAACACGTCACCCAGTGGATCTCTCACCAGGGCCATTACTGGCCTGCAAACACTGAACCGCAATATGCAAGAACACTCTGGAGTAGATACGTCCGCATTGTCAGATTGGTGGGATAAGACCTTTGGAAAATCTAAAGATTTGGCTACATCCTTCGTGGTGACTAAAGGCACAATTACCGCTATCCTAACATTGTGTGGGTGATGTAGTATCCCCTGTTTGCGCTCCTTGCTAAGCCGACTTATAACTACTGCAATTGCCCCTACAAATTCTAAAGTACATGAGTTGTATCTTATGGGACGGTTTGGGGAAAGCAGTGAGGTCCAGGAGTACGGTAAATCCGAGGACCAATTGGACGAATATAATTATGTTCTTTCTCTTTCAGACCAGCCATGGGAGTAAGGAGTAGGCGGGAAAAATCCCAGTCACCCGACATTTCCATTCGTGATTACTAAAAAATGATTAATAACATACATATTATAAAAACGGGGGAATGTTGGGTTTATTCTGTATTACTATTATAAATATATTTGTATTAATTCATTTCTTTGTTAAATCATTCTCTTTCTATTTTCAAAGTGTTGCGAGGTCACGAGTATTGCCAAGTCATCTTTAACCTGGACGGCCTGTTCCAGGATGGTTATACAAACAATCCACCCAATCTGGGTCCTTGAGATTTGGTGGGCCCTTGGTGACGAGGCCAGGGCTATTCGGCCAATAACAAGAATGCTGTTATCGTTATGTAACCGTGCACTTCGGGTTTTTCTGTATGTAACCATTATATGATTATGATTATATTATATGATTCTTAGGTCAAGGAAGTTGTATAATTACTCTAATCTAAATGTTGTTAGGTCTAGTCTCCTGTTTTTGTTATTGGTAAAATACTTTGATTGTTATTGTAGTCCCAGATGTTGTTTTTACTCATTCGTGATGGAATGATCAACAACTCTGTAAATTGTTTTGATTCATGGCAATAAGAGGCATACGAAAACGTCTATTCGAGGAGACGTTCGGAAGTTGTAAGGTGACACTTGCTGACTCTCCCCTTCGGAGGCTTTTACCCATTGTTATCCATTTCTATTTAATTAACTGTCAATAATTGAATAAGATGTCTGCCTGCAGTTATTGATAATTACGGACGAAGGTAATTATTAATGAACCTAACATTCATTTAGCATCATTCTAAGTGATAGAAATTAAGTTATAGTGAAAACTATCATACAGGGCCAAAACATGATTTTCAGCGCATGAAACGCACGTTAAGGCAATAAAAACTGAAATGTTCCCCTGCTGCGAAACAAACTGTCAGAGACACATAGTTACTGTGTATATAGTGTAAAATAGTCCAATTCAAATAAGTTTTGCATTTAGCATCATTCTAAGTGATAGAAATTAAGTTATAGTGAAAACTATGATACTTGGCCAAAACGTGATTTTCAGCGCATGAAACGCACGTTAAGGCAATAAAAACTGAAATGTTCCCCTGCTGCGAAACAAACTGTCAAAGACACATAGTTACTGTGTATATAGTGTATAATTGTCCAATTCAAGTAAGTTTTTCATTTGGCATCATTCTAAGTGATAGAAATTAAGTTATAGTGAAAATGATGATACTTGGCCAAAACGTGATTTTCCGCGCATGAAACGCACGTTAAGGCAATAAAAACTGAAATGTTCCCCTGCTGCGAAACAAACTGTCAGAGGCACATAGTTACTGTGTATATAGTGTAAAATCGTCCAATTCAAGTAAGTTTTGCATTTAGCATCATTCTAAGTGATAGAAATTAAGTTATAGTGAAAATTATGATACTTGGCCAAAACGTGATTTTCAGCGCATGAAACGCACGTTAAGGCAATAAAATCTGAAATGTTCCCCTGCTGCGAAACAAACTGCCAGAGGCATATAGTTACTGTGTCTATAGTGTAAAATCATCCAATTCAAGTAAGTATTGCATTTAGCATCATTTTAAGTGCTAGAAATTAAGTTATACGGAAAATTATGATACTTGGCCAAAACGTGATTTTCAGCGCATGAAACGCACGTTAAGGCAATAAAAACTGAAATGTTCCCCTGCTGCGAAACAAACTGTCAGAGACATATAGTTACTGTGTATATAGTGTATTATCGTCCAATCCAAGTAAGTTTTTCATTTAGCATCATTCTAAGTGATAGAAATTAAGTTATAGTGAAAACTATCATACTCGGCCAAAACATGATTTTCAGCGCATGAAACGCACGTTAAGGCAATAAAAACTGAAATGTTCCCCTGCTGCGAAACAAACTGTCAGAGGCGCATAGTTACTGTGTATATAGTGTAAAATCGTCCAATTCAAGTAAGTTTTGCATTCAGCATCATTCTAAGTGCTAGAAATTAAGTTATAGTGAAAACTATGATACTTGGCCAAAACGTGATTTTCAGCGCATGAAACGCACGTTAAGGCAATAAAACTGAAATGTTCCCCTGCTGCGAAACAAACTGTCAGAGGCACATAGTTACTGTGTATATGGTGTATAATTGTCCAATTCAAGTAAGTTTTTCATTTTGCATCATTCTAAGTGCTAGAAATTAAGTTATAGTGAAAACTATGATACTTGGCCAAAACGTGATTTTCAGCGCATGAATTGCACATTAAGGCAATAAAAACTGAAATGTTCCCCCGCTGCGAAACAAACTGTCAGTGACACATAGTTACTGTGTATATAGTGTATAATCGTCCAAATTAAGTAGATTTTTCATTTGATATCAATCTAAGTGATGGAAGTTAGGGTTAGGGTTAGGGTTAGGGTTTATGGTTAGGGTTAGGTTAAGTTATAGTGAAAACTATGATACTTGGCCAAAACGTGATTTTCAGTGCATGAAACGCACATTAGGGCAAAAAAACTGAAATGTTTGTTAGGTCTGAAAATACAACTCAGGAGCAGGCTAAGAAAGAGTGAGATAAATTTAAATAGAAAATATGTATTACCAGACTGCAAAGTGGACAGTGAGAGTTCCTACAGTGGGGTCCTGTTCACTGCGATGTTACTGCAACTCTAGTCGAATGACCAGTGAGTGTGTCTTAAATACAGGCAAAACTGACAGTTGTCCCTAAGACTTTGGACAGATACGTTTCAGTCATTTGCAGGGAAACAAGTAATTGATTAGTGTCGGGCCTGGAATCTGTAGTCAATGGTTTCCAGACGTAGGGTGTTCTTCGCTGTTCCTACCCTGGGGAACACCGCCATCATGATTTTGGAGGAGACTGACCATTGTTTGTATTAGAGGGGGACATCCGAGCCCCAAACTGAATCATGGGGGAAGAAATCAAAGCTCCGTCGTTGACGCCTGGTGGGTAGATGTGGGTTGGCGTCGAAAAGTTGGAATCGAGTCTGCTGTTAGAACGTACGTGTGGTCGGATGCAGATGTAGGGACACAGAGCCCAGTTGTATTGGTGGGGATGATCATATACACTTGCCATTCGCAGAGCCACCATATTTGGTCCAGTACTGTCCATGATTGGGAAGGAATGTGTCTGATCTCGGCGCACCTGGTGACGTGAACTTGTTCCAAAGGGGTCTTCGGATCCGGTCCGCTGAAGTTGAAACAGGAAGGATAACAGTCTGTTCGGTTGTTGCACTGGACATACGTTGCGGTATTGACTGTAGCTGCTAATGGTACTGCGACCATGGTATGTAGGCGGTCGAGCTTTGCTGGAAGGATTCTCTCAGATTACCCAGGATACAGTTGTAGGTGAGGTTGGCGAGTTCTTCGTTCTGTCGGTTGGACCATAGCTGTGGTTGGGCTACGGCAGTAGGCAAGAGGGAACAGACATAACAACTCATTGGTTGTGGCGCGGGCTGTGAGTGCGGTGTATCTGTACCAACTGTTCCTCATCATCGGGTTGTAGTCGTTTTCTTCCTGTGTTTGGACATGGGCGAGAATAAGGTGTATCTACTCAGGCTTAGGTGTTCCTGCCGGACGGATTTTGAGTAGGCGTGTGGCAGATGGTTGTACGAAGGGGTTCACACCAATCACTTTGGGGACCATGGCTGGACTAGTAGTGCGGATGGTGATAGTAAAGAGGGGGCCTTTTCCTGGTCGGTCCGGTCGGAGGCATAGGTTGATGCAGCCTTTTTGTTGGATATTGGTCGTAAGGTCTAGCATATGTTTACCATCTTTGATGGTGGTGGCTAACTTGGTGAAGTTCGCGGTCATGGTGGTAGCTTCTTTGGAAAGGGGCCATGTGATGGTTTTGTAGCCTGTATGGAGGAGGACCTGGTCCAAGGTGTCTGGCCAGACCTTTCAGACTCTGGAAGCTTGTAGGTACCAATAAAAATAACTGGAGTCAGTCCTGTGTAATCCCAAGTGAGTAAACTGTAGGCTGAGCAAAGGGACTTGAACGACGATTGGTGTCTTGGTTGATGGGATGCAGATCTGGGGGCCCCTGATCGTTTGCTGAACCAGCTAGTGGGGCATTCTCCTCCAGTGGGAGTGTACCAAGGTTCTGGTACGTTCTAAAAATAAAGATCCAGGACAGTTCTGGGGCTATTTCCCACCATAAATAGTGTCCAAAACATGCATTTTGCGATACAAAATAGTGGTTGCATTATAACAGGGTCCAGTCGGTTCTGGTGGGTGTTTGTATACGGAACTTGTGTGCAATTATGATGGGGATGTATACTTGACTATTTTGTATAGAAATAATCATCTAGTGATGTTCAGAAGTTCTGTTATGCCCGAATGAATTACTTTCATTTGGTGTCTTTATTTACAAGTGGTGGTTTAGAAACAGGCCCAGTCGGTTTTGGTTGGTGCTTTTACCCAGAATTTGTGTTTATTGTGTGAGTGGATGTATTTTCACTATTTTGTATAACAATAATGATCCAGGATGGTTCTGGAGCTATTTCCCACCAGAAACAGTGTCCAAAACAGGCATTTTGCGGTTAAAGTAGTGGTTGTATTAGAACCAGGACCAGGCGGTTCTGGTTCGTGTTTTTACCCAGAAATTGTGTCCAATGATGATGGGGAAGTATTTTTGATTATTCTTCATAAAAATAATATTCTAGGGATGTTCAGAAGTTCTGTTATGCCTGAATAAATGACCTCAATTTGGGCACTTTATTTACAAGTGGTTGTTTAGAACCAGGCCCAGTCGGTTCTGGTTGGTGCTTTACCCACAATTAGTGTCGATTGTGTGAGTGGATGTATTTTCACTATTCTCTGTAAGAATAAAGATCCAGGGATGTTCTGAGACTATTTCCCACCATAAATAGTGTCAAAAACATGCATTTTGCGACAAAAATAGTGGTTGTATTAGAACCAGGCCCAGTCGGTTCTGGTTTGTGTCTACACCCGTAACGTGTGTCTAATAGGAATGGGGTTGTATTTTTGACTATTCTCTATTAAAAAATATCATCTAGGGATGTTCAGAAGTTCTTCTATGCCCGAATAAATGACTTCCCTTTGGGCACTTTATTTTGCATGGTGGTTGTAGTAGAACCAAGCCGAGTCGGTTCTGGTTAGTGCTTTTACCCAGAGTTAGTGTTGATTGTGTAGGTGGATGTATTTTCACTATTCTGTCTAAAAATAAAGATCCAGGATGGTTCTAGGGGTATTTGCCACCATAAATAGTCTCCAAAACATGCATTTTGCGATAAAAAATAGTAGTTGCATTATAACTGGGTCGTCTCGGTTCTTGTTGCTGTTTATATCCGAAACTTGTGTCCAAAGATGATGGGGATGTATATTTTACTATTCTGTTTAAACATAATCATGCAGGGATGTTTTGTGGCTTTTTTTATACAAGAATCAAAAACCTCCATTATGGATCGTTATTTTGCATGGTGGTTGAATTAGAACCGGGCCCAGTCGGTTCTGGTTGGTGCTTTTACCAAGAATTAGTGTCAATTGATTTGATGGATGCATTTTCACTATTCTGTGTGAAATTAAAGATGCAGGGAATATTTCCCACCGTCAATAGTGTCCATAACAGGCACTTTGCGATTAAAATAGTGGTCCTATTAGAACCAGGCCCAGTCGGTTCTGGTTGATGTATGTAGCCGGAACTTGTGTCAAATGATAATGGGGATGTATTTTTGACTATTCTCTATAAAAATAATCATCTAGGGATTTTCAGAAGTTCTTTTATGCCCTAATCAATGACCTCCCTTTGGGCACTTTATTTTGCATAGTGGTTGTATTAGAACCAGGCCCAGTCGGTTCTGGTTTGTGTATACACCCGTAACTTGTGTCCGATGGGAATGGGGTTGTATCTTTTACTATTCTGTATGAAAATCGTCATCTAGGGATGTTCAGAAGTTATTTTATGCCCGAATAAATGACCTCTATTTGGGCACTTTATTTTGCATGGTGGTTGTATTAGAACCAAGCCCAGTCAGTTTTGGTTGGGTCTTATACCCAGAATTAGTATTGATTGTGTAGGTGGATGTATTTTCACAATTTTGTCTAAAATTAAAGATCCAGGATGGTTCTAGGGCTATTTCCCAGCATAAATTTTCTCCAAAACATGCATTTTGCGATAAAAAATAGTAGTTGCATTATAACTGGGTCCAGTCGGGTCTGGTTGCTGTTTATATCTGAAACTTGTGTCCAAAGATGATTGGGATGTATATTTTACTATTCTGTTTAAAAATAATCATGCAGGGATGTTTTGGGGCTTTTTTTTATACAAGAATCAAAAACCTCCAATGGATCTTAATTTTGCATGGTTGTTGAATTAGAACCGGGACCAGTCGGTTCTGGTTGCCGCTTTTACCCAGACTTAGTGTCAATTGTGTGGATGGATGCATTTTCACTATTATGTGTAAAATTAAAGATGCAGGGATGTTTTGGGAAAATTTCCCACCGTCAATAGTGTCCAAAACATTTTGCGATAAAAATAGTGGTTGTATTAGAACAAGGCCCAATCGGTTCTGGTTGGTGTATTTACCCAGAATTTGTGTTGGTTGAGTAGGTGGATGTAGTTTCACTATTTTCTATAAAAATAATGTTTCCCACCATAAACATTGTCCAAAACAGGCATTTTGCGATTAAAATAGTGGTCGTATTAGAACCGGGCCCAGTCGGTTCTGGTTGCCGCTTTTACCCAGATTTAGTGTCAATTGTGTGGATGGATGCATTTTCACTATTATGTGTAAAATTAAAGATGCAGGGATGTTTTGGGAATATTTCCCACCGTCAATAGTGTCCAAAACATTTTGCGATAAAAAATAGTGGTTGTATTAGAACAAGGCCCAATCGGTTCCGGTTGGTGCATTTACCCATAATTAGTGTTGAATGTGTAGATGGATGTATTTTCAATATTCTGTGTAAAAATAATGATCCAGGATGGTTCTGGAGCTATTTTCCCACCATAAACAGTGTCCAAAACAGGCATTCTGGGATTAAAATAGTGGTTGTATTAGAACCAGGCCCAGTCTGTTCTGGTTAGTGAATTTACCCGAAAAATTGTATCCATTGACGATGGGGATGTATTTTTGATTATTATGTATAAAAATAATCATCTAGGGATCTTCAGAAGTTCTGTTATTCCCGAATCAATGACCTCCATTTGGGCACATTATTGACGGAGCTCACGACCATGATCCAGTGTGTGGCTCGGATGTGTCCCTCAAACACAAATACTGGTCAGTCTCATCCAAAATCGTAATGGCTCAGTTCCCTTGAGTGGGAGCGGCAAGGAACGCCCTGCATTTGAAGACCATTGAAGGCAGGTTCCGGGCCTGTGTCGGCGCATCAGTCAGGCTGGGTAGCCGCCATGGCCCAGGTGATTTTCCAGGGCTGCCCTGCTCTTGACGGAGTGGCCAACCAGCGGGGCTGTGTGTGTGCCATGGTGGGAGACTCGTGCTGCCCCTTCATCCCTGCCGGCATGTCCTGCTCGGTCCATGATGCCCTGCAGGCTATTAGGAACATGCAGAGAGCTGTGACCGGAGATTCGGTCCCACAACGAGGATGGCTTGACTGGTTCTTCTCTGGCTCATGGAAACAGCCATTTCAATATTTCGATATTTTCACAGACACAAAAGGAGGGAATTGTGGGATGGACTGGCTAACTGGCTTAATAATTGTTTATTCTTGTCGCACCATGTGGTCATACTGGTTTTACCTTTGTTTGATAATATCGTAGAATGCAAGGTAGACTAGCCAAACTGGTTTTACAATTGAATTAAAAGATCGTGGAATGTAAGAAAGACTAACTAGTTGGCCTTGCAATTGTTTGTTCGCCTCGCGAAATGTAAGAAAGGTTGGCTAACAGGGTTTGCAATTGTTTCCTTGAATTGTGCGATGAAAAAAGGTTCAACTTCAGGAGTAACTGTCACTCTCCAGGTCATCCAGGGTCAAGTGCACACTTGGAAACTTTCATATTCGACCAAAATGTGCTTATCAGCTCATAAAAAGCACATTTGGTGGTACGCGGAAAGAACGGCAGCAGACAAAAAGGCTATTTAGAAAGGTATCACCACTACGCAGAAGATCGTCGGCTACTCTGTCCTCACTGGAAGACATTGCCAGCCCTCGTTACCTCAGCAGAGCCAGGGACATGATCAGGGACCCATGCCACCCTGGTCACAATCGGTTCCAGCTGCTGCTCTCTGGCAGACAGACGCTGTAAGTTTCCCACATCCGTTGGGACTCTAAACTTGGGGTAACACAACACAATCCCTTCTGTGTAATAACTTCGGGTGAGGTAATATGAATAGACATTAGGTACAAGGTGATCTGACACCTACATGCTGAAGGAAGGTAATTGAAAGACAGTGAGAGGTAAGTGATCCACTCAGGGGGTGGTGATGCAATGTATCCATAAAGGCAGAATTGTAAATTAAGAGTCTGGAGTCATAACTTGTAAAACTGTGTAAAACGGTCAGAGACACAAATGTCTCTCTATACATAGTGTAATATCATCAAATTTTCTAATTTAATAAGTTTTTCATTTGGCATCATTCTAATGGCTAGATATTAAGTTATAATGAAAACTATGATACCTGGCCAAAACATGATTTTCAGCGCATGAAAAGCACATTCAGGCAATAAAAACTGAAATGTTCTCCTGCTGCCAAACAAACTGTCAGAGACACATAGTTACTGTGTATATAGTGTAAAATCGTCCAATTCAAGTAAGTTTTGCATTTAGCATCATTCTAAGTGATAGAAATTAAGTTATAGTGAAAACTATGATACTTGGCCAAAACGTGATTTTCAGCGCATGAAACGCACGTTAAGGCAATAAAAACTGAAATGTTCCCCTGCTGCGAAACAAACTGTCAGAGACACATAGTTACTGTGTATATAGTGTATAATTGTCCAATTCAAGTAAGTTTTTCATTTGGCATCATTCTAAGTGATAGAAATTAAGTTACAGTGAAAATTATGATACTTGGCCAAAACGTGATTTTCAGCGCATGAAACGCACGTTAAGGCAATAAAAACTGAAATGTTCCCCTGCTGCGAAACAAACTGTCACAGACATATAGTTACTGTGTATATAGTGTATTATCGTCCAATTGAAGTAAGTTTTTCATTGTTGGGTTTATTCTGTATTACTATTATAAATATATTTGTATTAATTCATTTCTTTGTTAAATCATTCTCTTTCTATTTTCAAAGTGTTGCGAGGTCACGAGTATTGCCAAGTCATCTTTAACCTGGACGGCCTGTTCCAGGATGGTTATACAAACAATCCACCCAATCTGGGTCCTTGAGATTTGGTGGGCCCTTGGTGACGAGGCCAGGGCTATTCGGCCAATAACAAGAATGCTGTTATCGTTATGTAACCGTGCACTTCGGGTTTTTCTGTATGTAACAATTATATGATTATGATTATATTATATGATTCTTAGGTCAAGGAAGTTGTATAATTACTCTAATCTAAATGTTGTTAGGTCTAGTCTCCTGTTTTTGTTATTCGTAAAATACTTTGATTGTTATTGTAGTCCCAGATGTTGTTTTTACTCATACGTGATGGAATGATCAACAACTCTGTAAATTGTTTTGATTCATGGCAATAAGAGGCGTACGAAAACGTCTATTCGAGGAGACGTTCGGAAGTTGTAAGGTGACACTTGCTGACTCTCCCCTTCGGAGGCTTTTACCCATTGTTATCCATTTCTATTTAATTAAATGTCAATAATTGAATAAGATGTCTGCCTGCAGTTATTGATAATTACGGACGAAGATAATTATTAATGAACCTAACATTTTGGTCCTTCTGAGCCATGGAGGTCAATATACCGGAGCGAGAACCCAGGCGCTGCTGTTCGACATCTGGTAAGTGACCGTGCGCACGGCGTCTTCAAAACCCTTGGTGGGCCGGAGTTTTCGACGGGGGCGCCTGGATTCTCGGCGGTTGAAGACTTTTCCTGCTGGAGGGAGACATCTGATGGATCTCGGGTAAGTCCACATTAATGTCTGCATGTTGTGACGGTGTTTCCAAATGCGTTAAAGGGACATTGTATGTGAGGTCCATTGTGGGCTGGTTTCGTGTCCTGGGTGACGGCGACAAAACCCTGTGTTTATACTAGTCAATGGCAGGTACGGTGGGGCACTTTGCTGGAAAGTGTCCTGTGTCTCAGGGGTAGGCACGAATATATTGTACTGGAGGTACAATGTTGGGGCTGGAAAGTGTCCTGTGTCTCAAGGGTAGGCACGAATATGTTGTAAATGTTGTATGGTGTTTGTGTGGTTTCTGCAGTAAAATTAAGACAAGCCTAGGAAATACAGACGAAGAGGTAATAATAATAATAATAATAATAAATATAATAAAGTTAACTGTGTGAGGCACACGAACTCACTACAAAAAAGTAAAATATGGGAAACACGTGTTGTAAGGCGGGTTTGGATGACGATCCAAAAAAATACGTCTAACTTGTAAGGATTGGAAAAAATTGGAAAGACAAAGCGCTTTAAAAATATTACACAGCTATATTTATGGATAAATAAATATGGGTTTGCTGGCCAGCTTAAAATGCATAAAATGCAGGATAATATATGCACTAATGCATAGAGGTAATATACATATATAAATAATATGTGCGTGGATAAAAGTGTAACAGCTTGTTCCACAGACACTAATGGCGTAATAAGGCCGGGGAGAAGTTAAAAATACTATTTTGGAAAATAGTGGGGGCTCCCTCGGATAACGGGGATCTATTTAAGACTGTGGCGGCGGGAAAGTACTGTTTGGTAAGGAAAAATAGCGGGGCCTCCTCGGCTGACGGGGAAAATATTTACCGAGATAGGTGACGGGCGCGGAGGAAGTTTAACAAAAATAAAGGGAGCTAGAAAATTAATGGGGACACTGGTATTTGATTTGGTTAATCCGGTTAATCCGTATGACGTTTTGTGATTACAATAAATTGGGTTTTTTTGTGATGCTGGGGCTTGTATAACAACAATTAGAATGGTTATTTCCAAGTGCTGGTGGTGCTTTGTTAATATAACCTATATGTACTGTCAATTTACAGCAATGTGATGGCTTATTGCAGCTTGGTTTTTGATCCCGTCCGCTAGCGGGAAGATGGTGTTTAAAAAGACAAAAGAATATAAACAAAATGATCATTTAAATGTTTAGCAGGGAATGTCACCTGTGTTTTTATTATGCTCTAGACTTGCCAAATAATGTGTCGACTGCGGGAGAAGCGTTCTGGTGCAGCGGCTGCTGATTAGATGGGAGTGAAACATGTGGGCCGCGGGGCAGACGATTTAACTGTGTTGGGCTTTCGGGAGCGTTCGGACCGTGTAAACGACTAAAATTTTGTGATCCCTTCCGTGAAGTCATTATAATAATAATAATTGGCCTTGGGGGTGCTGAAGCAAACTTGAGGGCAGAAAATGGGTTTTTGCCATATTGTTGTGCTTGCAGCATACATATTCTGGATATATGGGGTCTTGGAAAAATATTGTGATGTAGTTGAATATCGGAAGAGGGGTTAATTTGACTGTTTAATGGTTGTCTTCTCTAAAAAGCGTTATATTTGGGCACAGGGAAAAAGCTGGTTTGTAAACATAAGATAACAATGCTGTTTTCGCAGCAAGAGTGGAGGTCATAGTTAACGGCTTATGGCGTTTTCTGTTTGGACTTTTCAGAATAAGAACAATACATGGTCTGCAAGAAATGCAAGGTTATGCGAATGCTTTCACATTCATTTTTTGGGTTTTAAAATGAAATGTATATTAAGAGGATAGAAAATCCGTCTAGTAAAAGGTTGATTTTGGTAAAAAGCTTTGGATTTGGGAATAGACCAAAATAGTCATTTTTGAGCAATTGTGGATTTCAAAGGGCTCTTAGTTAAAGGAAACTAGCTTTTGGAGGATAAAATAATATTAATACTATTTCAGAATATTTTGATTGTTCAAAATACTTTAATCCAGGAGGTTGGCTGGTTAAAAAAAAAAGGCCAGGATGACAAAATTTACAATATTATGGTATATTGGTGACAATAAGGTTTTTAAAACATTGAAGTTTGTAATTAGGAATTGCCTAACAAAAGGTTGATTTCTCTAATTTAATTGTTGTAGATTTTTGTTTTGGTAACAGGCTATGGGAAATGACTCTTGTCTTAAGTAAACATCATATGAGGTGATTTACAAAGTATATAGTAGGTATTGAATTATTTGGCTGTTAACGACATCAGATGGGAAATTTACAATGCAATAGTGGCATGATAAAATTCATGGCATTCATCCAAATAATTAGGTGAATTGTAGATAAAATAATTGGTTTAGGATGAGCATATTTTCCCTAAGAATGGAGTAACATGGAATGTTTTTCAAAGTGCACTTGAAAGAACATTGTCTGTTGTCCTGGCGGGAGGAAATATGCTTTGTCACAGGTCATATTGATGACTTTAAGGATATTACGGATTGGATAAGCATTGGTCAATTGATACAACCAAATAACGTTGCTTTTTACTGCTTTAAGGGCATGCAAATTGGTGAGAACTTTAGCAACGATGGGGTTAATATGCCTGAATGTTACAGTGATAACGAGTGGCAATAACAAGCTTAGATAAGGGAGGGAAAGGAGAAATTCTCCAAATTCCAGAATCTGGCTTAGAAACAGGTTATGTTAGTCGTTTTGGGTTTTTGACAGGATGTGGTAGTACATGAATTCTGGGAAATTTCGGGAAATTGGGGACCCATATCTAAAACAAATTTGAGAAAAAATGTGTAAATAGGCTCTATTTGGCGCTGGATGCACAAATTCTAGTGGGGCCTTTCATGTTTTGAAACAAGTGACGCTTTAGGTAGATGGGTTGTCTATGAACAAAATGGGATGGGCGAAATTCGCTTACAAATTCGGCGTGTTATCTTGGTTCATAGAATTTGGAGTCAAGGCGACGTAATAAAGGCCATAGGCGTCATGTTGTATAAATTAGGCGTGGATGAATTTGTTTTACAAATGGGGGAGATTATTTTATCACCTGGAAAATAAAAAAGTGGAAACAAAATTGGATGGCCGCATTAAAAGGTGATTGGCATGCTATTAGAGGAAATTGGGATTTTCCAAAAACCTGATAGGGGGCCATTAGGTCATGGCGGCTGTGAAAATAAAAACCTTAGATGTGAAACTATTGCCACCTCAATTCGGGGAACAAACAGCTAAACTGATAGCATTAAAAAGGATATAACTTTGTGTGAAACTTGAAGGTAATTTTTTACAAACGGTTAAAATGCTAGAGTGGGGGTGTGTATATTAAAGAATCTACTAATGAATGCGGGGTGGATCCAGACCTTCCGGAATGTGGGGTATTCATGGCGTCCTCGAGAATTTGTGGATTTTCTCCGGGTACTCCAGTTTACTCCCACAAAATGAAATTATGGATGCTAGACTGGTTGAACACACTAAATTCTTCTTTTTATGAGTGTGAGCGTGAATGATAGTTTGTCTTTTTGTGTTTTTTGATTGGCAGACCACCGAGACATAATCTATCAATAAAAGATCAATAAAGAAAATAATTTGGGCTTGAGTCAAGGGAAGTCCTATGTCTCGACAAGGGGGAGGTGGCCTTGCTACAACGACACTACAAGGCTTATGGTTTAAATCTATATGCATACCCACATATCCATCTCAAAAAATACATATAGATTTTATTTTATTAGATCATATAGATATCATTCCACGATATGGAATTCCAGAAACTATTTATAGTGATAATGGCTCCCATTTTGTTAAAATAATAGTTGTCTACCATCCACAATTGGCGGACCTTATATGAAGTCCTGTTTGGTAGACCTTACAAATTGTTATTATTCACTACACAATGACAATTGGATGATGAGGCGAATCTATCAGAGAAAAAAACGCACACACCAAATTTAGACTATCAGAGGGAGATGTTGCTTCTCAACAGGAAACGGACGAAGCGACGGTGATTCTTGAAGACTGGATGCTGATACGCAGCATAAAAGAAGAAACATCGGAGCAACGCAAAGTGGGAGGGTCCTTGTTACTGAAAGGGGACACGGATGCACCTTTCCCACAGTAAGAAGGTTGTCTAAATTGAAACGTTTCAAGAGGAAAAATGCCTAAACAAAGACAAAAAGTCATGTTGAAAACAATTATTGCTTTTGAGGCAAGGAGATTAATGATGATTGTGATTCTATTCCTTTCCACAGTAGGGTTGTTTTCTCCAGTTGGAGAAAAAGGCGGAGGCGTTTCAATTGAGGATACACCTTCTTACGGGAGGGTAAACTGAGAAACATACACATTTACATTTAATTAACATTACCTACTAAATCAAATTTCCAAATTGAAAATATATATTTGGACTCGGGGACGTCCCGGTTGCCATACAAGGGGTCAATCTATGGTGGGAAATATGTGTGGTACATTAACAGCAAAAAATTGAAGATTGGGAAAAGCCTTGTTGCAGAAATTGGTCAAGATTGGAAAGCTCGGACTGACATATTAACCTGTGAAATTTACTTCTGAAACAGGGATTTCCCAAACGGGGGATAATTGGGCGCTGTTAATGGAGTGTAAAGAGGACAAGCACTAGGTGGAGCTACTTTGGTAAAAGGGTGGTCTCAATTGAAACATTGAGGGGACGGGTAAGATAATCTTTCTGACTTAATAAAATACGGGAAACACCAATATTAATTGAAAAGATTATTGCTCAGCAAGCAATACCATAAAACTATAGGGAACTCTTTTATATTGGGTTTGACATCTCCATATGGTTTCAATTGAGACTAAATAATCTTACAAAGGATTAGGATAACCTACCAGACAAGGGAAAATACGATGGGATCTAACAACTCCCTCAATCACCATTCTTTTGGGGAAAAGTGTTTTTACAAATGAAAAAACGTGTCCTACTTGGCAAGAAAAAAAGAATATTGAAACAGTGTTTATCCTGTTACGCAGTAAATAGGAAGTCAATTTTTCCACTGTTTAATCATTTTACCTGCTTAAACCTTACAGGGCATGGTCTGAAGCTGGGGGCGATAAATGAGACGTGGTGTACCGGCGTTCTAAAACAAACTACACCCCTGATACCACGTTCTGGCCTATGGTGGCGGGGTGGTAGATAAATTATACGACTCCTGCCGAAACGCGGCAGGACTAGGTGCTTTGGTCTCACTGCTCTTACCGGTGTCTGTTTTTCCATCCACAGTGGAGGAGATACAATTGGCGGCTCAGAATTCGGAGGTGAAGGGTCGACCCTCCCGACATGGTCGAGAGGCATGGAGGGAAGGAGATACAACATACATTGATGCGATTGGCATCCCCCGGGGCGTACCAGATGAGTATAAGCTGGCTAATCAGATCGCAGCAGGTTGGGAGTCCATCTTCCTTCTAATCACCCCAAACAAAAATGTGGATAGAATAAATTACTTACATTACAATGTCCAAAACTTGGAAATTATGTTAAACAGGGATTTGTGGCCATGAAGGAACAACTGGCAGCTACCAGTCTGATGGCGTTCCAGAATCGCATAGCGGTGGATATGATCCTTGAAACAGGGGGCGTGTGTGCAATGTTTGGAAAACAATGTTGCACCTTCATACCGAACAACACGTCACCCAGTGGATCTCTCACCAGGGCCATTACTGGCCTGCAAACACTGAACCGCAATATGTAAGAACACTCTGGAGTAGATACGTCCGCATTGTCAGATTGGTGGGATAAGACCTTTGGAAAATCTAAAGATTTGGCTACATCCTTCGTGGTGACTATAGGCACAATTACCGCTATCCTATCATTGTGTGGGTGATGTAGTATCCCCTGTTTGCGCTCCTTGCTAAGCCGACTTATAACTACTGCAATTGCCCCTACAAATTCTAAAGTACATGAGTTGTATCTTATGGGACGGTTTGGGGAAAACAGTGAGGTCCAGGAGTACGGTAAATCCGAGGACCAATTGGACGAATATAATTATGTTCTTTCTCTTTCAGATCAGACATGGGAGTAAGGAGTAGGCGGGAAAAATCCCAGTCACCCGACATTTCCATTCGTGATTACTAAAAAATGATTAATAACATACATATTATAAAAACGGGGGAATGTTGGGTTTATTCTGTATTACTATTATAAATATATTTGTATTAATTCATTTCTTTGTTAAATCATTCTCTTTCTATTTTCAAAGTGTTGCGAGGTCACGAGTATTGCCAAGTCATCTTTAACCTGGACGGCCTGTTCCAGGATGGTTATACGAACAATCCACCCAATCTGGGTCCTTGAGATTTGGTGGGCCCTTGGTGACGAGGCCAGGGCTATTCGGCCAATAACAAGAATGCTGTTATCGTTATGTAACCGTGCACTTCGGGTTTTTCTGTATGTAACCATTATATGATTATGATTATATTATATGATTCTTAGGTCAAGGAAGTTGTATAATTACTCTAATCTAAATGTTGTTAGGTCTAGTCTCCTGTTTTTGTTATTGGTAAAATACTTTGATTGTTATTGTAGTCCCAGATGTTGTTTTTACTCATACGTGATGGAATGATCAACAACTCTGTAAATTGTTTTGATTCATGGCAATAAGAGGCGTACGAAAACGTCTATTCGAGGAGACGTTCGGAAGTTGTAAGGTGACACTTGCTGACTCTCCCCTTCGGAGGCTTTTACCCATTGTTATCCATTTCTATTTAATTAAATGTCAATAATTGAATAAGATGTCTGCCTGCAGTTATTGATAATTACGGACGAAGGTAATTATTAATGAACCTAACATTCATTTAGCATCATTCTAAGTGATAGAAATTAGGTTATAGTGAAAACTATCATACAGGGCCAAAACATGATTTTCAGCGCATGAAACGCACGTTAAGGCAATAAAAACTAAAATGTTCCCCTGCTGCGAAACAAACTGTCAGAGACTCATAGTTACTGTGTATATAGTGTAAAATAGTCCAATTCAAATAAGTATTGCATTTAGCATAATTCTAAGTGCTAGAAATTAAGTTATAGTGAAAACTATGATACTTGGCCAAAACGTGATTTTCAGCGCATGAAACGCACGTTAAAGGCAATAAAAACTGAAATGTTCCCCTGCTGCGAAACAAACTGTCAGAGGCACATAGTTACTGTGTATATAGTGTAAAATCGTCCAATTCAAGTAAGTTTTGCATTTAGCATCATTCTAAGTGATAGAAATTAAGTTATAGTGAAAATTATGATACTTGGCCAAAACATGATTTTCAGCGCATGAAACGCACGTTAAGGCATTAAAACTGAAATGTTCCCCTGCTGCGAAACAAACTGTCAGAGGCACATAGTTACTGTGAATATAGTGTATAATTGTCCAATTCAAGTAAGTTTTTCATTTTGCATCATTCTAAGTGCTAGAAATTATGTTATAGTGAAAACTATGATACTTGGCCAAAACGTGATTTTCAGCGCATGAAATGCACATTAAGGCAATAAAAACTGAAATGTTCCCCCGCTGCGAAACAAACTGTCAGTGACACATAGTTACTGTGTATATAGTGTATAATCATCCAAATTAAGTAGGTTTTTCATTTGATATCATTCTAAGTGATGAAAGTTAGGGTTAGGGTTAGGGTTAGGTTAAGTTATAATGAAAACTATGATACTTGGCCAAAACATGATTTTCAGCGCATGAAACGCACATTAGGGCAAAAAAACTGAAATGTTTGTTAGGTCTGAAAATACAACTTCAGGAGCAGGCTAAGAAAGAGTGAGATAAATTTAAATAGAAAATATGTATGACCAGACTGCAAAGTGGACAGAGAGTTCCTACAGTGGGCTCCTGTTCACTGCGATGTTACTGCAACTCTAGTCGAATGACCAGTGAGTGTGTCTTAAATACAGGCAAAACTGACAGTTGTCCCTAAGACTTTGGACAGATACGTTTCAGTCATTTGCAGGGCAACAAGTAATTGATTAGTGTCGGGCCTGGAATCTGTAGTCAATGGTTTCCAGACGTAGGGTGTTCTTCGCTGTTCCTACCCTGGGGAATACCGCCATCATGATTTTGGAGGAGACTGACCAGTGTTTGTATTAGAGGGGGACATCCGAGCCCCAAACTGAATCATGGGGGAAGAAATCAAAGCTCCGTCGTTGACGCCTGGTGGGTAGATGTGGGTTGGCGTCGACAGTTGGAATCGAGTCTGCTGTTAGAACGTACGTGTGGTCGGATGCAGATGTAGGGACACAGAGCCCAGTTGTATTGGTGGGGATGATCATATACACTTGCCATTCGCAGAGCCACCATATTTGGTCCAGTACTGTCCATGATTGGGAAGGAATGTGTCTGATCTCGGCGCACCTGGTGACGTGAACTTGGTCCAAAGGGGTCTTCGGATCCGGTCCGCTGAAGTTGAAACAGGATGGATAACAGTCTGTTCGGTTGTTGCACTGGACATACGTTGCGGTATTGACTGTAGCTGCTAATGGTACTGCGACCATGGTATGTAGGCGGTCGAGCTTTGCTGGAAGGATTCTCTCAGATTACCCAGGATACAGTTGTAGGTGAGGTTGGCGAGTTCTTCGTTCTGTCGGTTGGACCATAGCTGTGGTTGGGCTACGGCAGTAGGCATGAGGGAACAGACATAACAACTCATTGGTTGTGGCGCGGGCTGTGAGTGCGGTGTATCTGTACCAACTGTTCCTCATCATCAGGTTGTAGTCGTTTTCTTCCTGTGTTTGGACATGGGCGAGAATAAGGTGTATCTACTCAGGCTTAGGTGTTCCTGCCGGACGGATTTTGAGTAGGCGTGTGGCGGATGGTTGTACGAAGGGGTTCACACCAATCACTTTGGGGACCATGGCTGGACTAGTAGTGCGGATGGTGATAGTAAAGAGGGGGCCTTTTCCTGGTCGGTCCGGTCGGAGGCATAGGTTGATGCAGCCTTTTTGTTGGATATTGGTCGTAAGGTCTAGCATATGTTTACCATCTTTGATGGTGGTGGCTAACTTGGTGAAGTTAGCGGCCATGGTGGTAACTTCTTTGGAAAGGGGCCATGTGATGGTTTTGTAGCCTGTATGGAGGAGGACCTGGTCCAAGGTGTCTGGCCAGACCACTCAGACTCTGGGAGCTTGTAGGTACCAATAAAAATAACTGGAGTCAGTCCTGTGTAATCCCAAGTGAGTAAGCTGTAGGCTGAGCAAAGGGACTTGAACGACGATTGGTGTCTTGGTTGATGGGATGCAGATCTGGGGGCCCCTGATCGTTTCCTGAACAAGCTAGTGGGGCA
This sequence comes from Stigmatopora nigra, assembly GCF_051989575.1. Classification (NCBI taxonomy): domain Eukaryota; kingdom Metazoa; phylum Chordata; class Actinopteri; order Syngnathiformes; family Syngnathidae; genus Stigmatopora; species Stigmatopora nigra. The sequence continues at coordinate 4,524,651 of NW_027551603.1, forward strand.
TTCTCCTCCAGTGGGAGTGTACCAAGGTTCTGGTACGTTCCCCCCATGTGGTTGAATACAGAGCGGTGATGATGATGGCCAAAATCACACGGTGAGGTCTGTCCCAACGTGGAGAAGACCAGCACTTTCTTTTTATCACCTTGACGAGTACCAGGTCTCCTGGGGACAGGACCTCCTCTGTGGGAGACAGAGAAGATGTCGGCAGATTATTTTGCATTCATCACAGTTCTTTCTTGGAACATTTTGCATAACCACTTAGTGAGGGATTATGTTTCTCTTTTCTCTTCTACCACCAGATCTTTTTCCCACATTGTTCAGTGGAAGGGTCTGTCTTTCACTGCCTCAAATGGTGTGCATCTCTGTGCTGTTGGAATGATTCTCATGTACGTTTCTACCAGGCTCAGGCATTCTTGCCATCGTTTTCCTGTATCTTCCATGGTTTTTCTGAGTCTGAGTTTTACTGTTCTAATGGTTTGTTCGACGAGTCCAGCACTTTGGTTCAGTTTGATGAAATCCATGTTCAGAAGCTCGAAGGGATATGTTCCTGTTTGCCTTGTTCCATGCTTGGGTCGTTCATTGCCTTGAGAGTTGTGTCTACAGCAGTTTAGACAGTTTCTGCAAAAAAATTGAAGTAAGTTTGGAGACCTCTGGGAACATGCATTGTTTGTTGTACTGTACTGATCATCCCTTCTGTTGAGACATGGCTCCTCCCATGGCTCAATTTGGCAATTACTTCAAACAATGATCGTGGGACGCATGGCTTGTTTTCTACTGCATAGAGTCCGTTCTTGTGTTGAGTGGCTCCTTTTGTTTCCCATTGCAGTTTCTCTTTTTCTGGGGCATGATTTTGCATTTCTCTTAGGAATTCAGCAGGGATTGGGCTGTGTCTTTCCACCGTCACGTCTTGTTCTAGGAATAGTCTACATGCCTCTGTCAGTGCCACTATTTCTGCGGCTTGTGCAGACCAGTCGCCGGGGAGTCGTCCTGTCTTGAGGTTGTCTTTTTGAGTCACCACGGCATATACGTTGTGTTTTTCTCCATCCAGGGTTTTTGATGATGATCCATCCCCATAGGCAATGTGTCCGGGGTGCAATGGGTTGTCCATTAGGTCATTATGCATATACGTGGTTAATTATGATTCGTTGAGTGGTGAAGAATATGACATATTTTACTCATTCTTTTTAGTATAGCTGTTTCATTTTGATATCATATTTTACTCATTCTTTTGAGTATAGCTGTTTCATTTTGATATCATATTTTACTCATTCTTTTTAGTATAGCTGTTTCATTTTGATATCACATTTTACTCATTCCTTTTGTTGTGGCGGTCTTGTTTTAGGGTTCGCCACTGGTTCCCAACTCAAATACAATATGAACAGAAGGATGGGTCTGAGACTCCTCAACTATAATGTTAACAAAAGGCTCTTCCTGAGAATCTTATTTCAAGGTGGGATCCACACTGATAAGAGACCAGATGGAGGACTTCAAAGGGCAGAGGAACAAAGAGCAGGGCGGAGGGTCGGGACTTTATAGGACCAGCGGAGACAGAGGTCTGGATGATGTGGATTCAAGGCTGGAAGATGTGGAGCCCAGAGAAACCCCCCCTCACAGCAGCCCTGGACCAGCCCACATCTCATTATTAATAAGCGAATGAATATGCATTTTTGTTGGACTATAACTGGGCAAACGTGGGTTTGGACAATGTCTTTTCCATCCTCCGCTTTGGGACATAAACACTCAGCGGGCTTATTCTATGGGAGGGAGACCCGGAGCTCTGTATGAATCAATTTGAATGGAATAAATCATCTGTGGATAAACTCGCTCAACCCTGGTTTGTCTCCTCCGATGCTGAACACGCTCCATTGTTAGACTGGAGACTACAGAGTTAAGGAATTGGAGTCAGGTAAAATATTTATAGTCTAACAGTTTTGGTGACCCAGTCCGTGAGTCGGTTGCGTAGACAGATAGGGGTTAAGGCCGATAACTCCGTCCGTGAACCAGGGAGGAGACTGCGTAGACATATGGGTTAAGGCCAGCCGCAGACTCTAAAACACGTCGGCGAACGTGGAGTCGCGGTTATCGAAACACGTCAGCGAACGTGAGGGAGCGCCGGCGAGCGTGAGACCTTTCTCTTGGGACTTCTCCGACAGGCGCCTGATCAACTGAAAGGTAAGCAGAATACCTATTACTGAAACGTTAAAATTCTGCTATTGGATTTTTAAATTATGGAGAAGTGACTATAGAAAGGGGATATCGGGAATAGGAGATTCCGAAAAGGTTGTAATATACCTAGAGTCGGAATTAATGACGATCCCAGAACGGTCGTTTTGAGATAGAGAAAACGGTCGTATGAAACAAAGGAACAAGAAATTCCGGAAAGAGTTGTATGCAGGAGTTATTTTAAAGTCTTCAGCAGGGAAACGACTGGGTCCACAGATGTTTGATTCCTAGAATTGATTCTAAAAAAAAAAAAAAAAAAAAAAAAGTAACAATAATTCCTAGAATTGAACATACTAAAATTCCAAATTTATCCGGAGACTTGATCTAGATTGAATTGGTGAAAATGGAAAGATGTGAGAGTGCGGGAGAATGTGGAGAATGGAATGAATTGACAATTTTGTATGCAGATGTGGAAGCACAGGTTCTGAGTGGTGTTCAAGTTAAAAAAAACAACCAAAAATAAGACGCGAGTTGGTGAAACAATTTAGTACTTTGATAGAAAATGTACATTTTGTAGGTCAAAAGCATGAATGGAATATGAATAACTTGTCCATTGCTTTGCGGAAAGTAGAGCATGACGTCACAGCTAAGGAGGTGGAACTCCGAAGGAGAAAAGAGGAGGTGTGGAGGTGGAGGCGGGGGTCGATACTGAGAAAGGAGGAGGAGTTGAAACAGCATAGATTGGCAATACACAACCTGGTAATTGCGTCAATAGCTTTGGCTGCGGTGAGGGCCCCCACCTAGATCGAACCAACTTTGACTCTTGTACCTTCAGCGACTCCACTGAATATTAAAGCTCCATTAAAACCTCACGGTATACCCATACAAGCACCAATAGTGACTTTAGGTGGACGATTGATCCTTGACGTTGAGAATGAGGAGGAAGCTATGTCCTCCGAGGCAAAAGGCCTCATAGGAAAAGCATGTAATCTCGAACACGCGAAAAAACTGGGCTCTGTGTCCCTACATCTGCATCCGACCACACGTACGTTCTAACAGCAGACTCGAATCCAACTGTCGACGCCAACCCACATCTACCCACCAGGCGTCAACGACGGAGCTTTGATTTCTTCCCCCATGATTCAGTTTGGGGCTCCGATGTCCCCCTCTAATACAAACACTGGTCAGTCTCCTCCAAAATCATGATGGCGGTGTTCCCCAGGGTAGGAACAGCGAAGAACACCCTACGTCTGGAAACCATTGACTACAGATTCCAGGCCCGACACTAATCAATTACTTGTTGCCCTGCAAATGACTGAAACGTATCTGTCCAAAGTCTTAGGGACAACTGTCAGTTTTGCCTGTATTTAAGACACACTCACTGGTCATTCGACTAGAGTTGCAGTAACATCGCAGTGAACAGGACCCCACTGTAGGAACTCTCACTGTCCACTTTGCAGTCTGGTAATACATATTTTCTATTTAAATTTATCTCACTCTTTCTTAGCCTGCTCCTGAAGTTGTATTTTCAGACCTAACAAACATTTCAGTTTTTTGCCCTAATGTGCGTTTCATGCACTGAAAATCACGTTTTGGCCAAGTATCATAGTTTTCACTATAACTTAACTTAACCTAACCCTAACCCTAACCCTAACCCTAACCCTAACCCTAACCCTAACCCTAACCCTAACCCTAACCCTAACTCTAACCCTAACCCTAACCCTAACCCTAACCCTAACTTCCATCACTTAGAATGATATCAAATGAAAAACCTACTTAATTTGGATGATTATACACTATATACACAGTAACTATGTGTCACTGACAGTTTGTTTCGCAGCGGGGGAACATTTCAGTTTTTATTGCCTTAATGTGCATTTCATGCGCTGAAAATCACGTTTTGGCCAAGTATCATAGTTTTCACTATAACATAATTTCTAGCACTTAGAATGATGCAAAATGAAAAACTTACTTGAATTGGACAATTATACACTATATTCACAGTAACTATGTGCCTCTGACAGTTTGTTTCGCAGCAGGGGAACATTTCAGTTTTAATGCCTTAACGTGCGTTTCATGCGCTGAAAATCATGTTTTGGCCAAGTATCATAATTTTCACTATAACTTAATTTTTATCTTTTAGAATGATGCTAGATGCAAAACTTACTTGAATTGGACGATTTTTCACTATATACACAGTAACTATGTGTCTCTGACAGTTTGTTTCGCAGCAGGGGAACATTTCAGTTTTTATTGCCTTAACGTGCGTTTCATGCGCTGAAAATCACGTTTTGGCAAAGTATCATAATTTTCACTATAACTTAATTTTTATCACTTAGAATGATGCTAAATGAAAAACTTACTTGAAATGGACGATAATACACTATATACACAGTAACTATGCGTCTCTGACTGTTTGTTTCGCAGCAGGGGAACATTTCAGTTTTTATTGCCTTAACGTGCGTTTCATGCGCTGAAAATCACGTTTTGGCCAAGTATCATAGTTTTCACTATAACTTAATTTCTATCACTTTGAATGATGCTAAATGCAAAAGGTACTTGGATTGGACGATTTTACACTATATACACAGTAACTATGTGCCTCTGACAGTTTGTTTCGCAGCAGGGGAACATTTCAGTTTTTATTGCCTTAACGTGCGTTTCATGCGCTGAAAATCACGTTTTGGCCAAGTATCATAGTTTTCACTATAACTTAATTTCTAGCACTTAGAATGATGCCAAATCCAAAACTTACTTGAATTGGATGATTTTACACTATATCCACAGTAACTATGTGCCTCTGGCAGTTTGTTTCAGAGCAGGGGAACATTTCAGTTTTTATTGCCTTAACGTGCGTTTCATGCGCTGAAAATCACGTTTTGGCCAAGTATCATAATTTTCACTATAACTTAATTTCTATCACTTAGAATGATGCTTAATGCAAAACTTACTTGAATTGGACGATTTTACACTATATACACAGTAACTATGTGCCTCTGAAAGTTTGTTTCGCAGCAGGGGAACATTTCAGTTTTTATTGCCTTAATGTGCATTTCATGCGCTGAAAATCACGTTTTGGCCAAGTATCATAATTTTCACTATAACTTAATTTCTATCACTTAGAAAGATGCCAAATGAAAAACTTACTTGAATTGGACAATTCTACACTATATACACAGTAACTATGTGTCTCTGACAGTTTGTTTCGCAGCAGGGGAACATTTCAGTTTTTATTGCCTTAACGTGCGTTTCATGCGCTGAAAATCACGTTTTGGCCAAGTATCACAATTTTCACTATAACTTAATTTCTATCACTTAGAATGATGCTAAATTAAAACTTTACTTGAATTGGACGATAATACACTATATACACAGTAACTATGTGTCTCTGACAGTTTGTTTCGCAGCAGGGGAACATTTCAGTGTTTATTGCCTTAATGTGCATTTCATGCGATGAAAATCACGTTTTGGCCAAGTATCATAGTTTTCACTATAACTTAATTTCTATGACTCAGAATGATGCCAAATGAAAAACCTACTTGAATTGGACGATTATACACTATATACACAGTAACTATGTGTCTCTGACAGTTTGTTTGGAAGCAGGGGAACATTTCAGTTTTTATTGCCTTAACGTGCGTTTCATGTGCTGAAAATCACGTTTTGGGCAAGTATCATAATTTTCACTATAACTTATTTTCTATCACTTAGAATGATGCTAAATGAAAAACTCACTTGAATTAGACGATAATACACTATATACACAGTAATTATGTGTCTCTGACAGTTTGTTTGGCAGCAGGGGAACATTTCAGTTTTTATTGCCTGAATGTGCTTTTTATGCGCTGAAAATCATGTTTAGACCAAGTATCATAGTTTTCATTATAACTTAATATCTAGCCATTAGAATGATGCCAAATTAAAAACTTATTAAATTATAAAATTTGATGATATTACACTATATAGAGAGAGACATTTGTGTCTCTGACAGTTTTACACAGTTTTACAAGTTATGACTCCAGACTCTTAATTTACAATTCTGCCTTTATGGATAAATTGCATCACCACCCCCTGAGTGGATCATTTACCTCTCACTGTCTTTCACTTACCTTCATTCAGCATGTAGGTGTCAGATCACCTTGTACCTAGTGTCTATTCATATTACCTCACCCGAAGTTATTACACAGAAGGGATTGTGTTGTGTTACCCCAAGTTTAGAGTCCCTACGGATGTGGGAAACTTACAGCGTCTGTCTGCCAGAGAGCAGCAGCTGGAACCGATTGTGACCAGGGTGGCATGGGTCCCTGATCATGTCCCTGGCTCTGCTGAGGTAACGAGGGCTGGCAATGTCTTCCAGTGAAGGCAGAGTAGCCGACGATCTTCTGCGTAGTGGTGATACCTTTCTAAATAGCCCTTTTTGTCTGCTGCCGTTTTTTCCGCGTACCACCAAATGTGCTTTTTATGTGCTGATAAGCACATTTTGGTCGAATATGAAAGTTTCCAAGTGTGCACTTGACCCTGGATGACCTGGAGAGTGACAGTTACTCCTGAAGTTGAACTCTTTTTCATCGCACAATTCAAGGAAACAATTGCAAACCCTGTTAGCCAGCCTTTCTTATATTTTGCGAGGCGAACAAACAATTGCAAGGCCAACTAGTTAGTCTTTCTTACATTCCACGATCTTTTAAATCAATTGTAAAACCAGTTTGGCTAGTCTACCTTGCATTCTAGATCTTAAAAAAACAAAGGTAAAACCAGTATGACCACATGGTAAGACAAGAATAAACAATTATTAAGCCAGTTAGCCAGTCCATCCCACAATTCCCTCCTTTTGTGTCTGTGAAAATATCGAAATATTGAAATGGCTGTTTCCATGAGCCAGAGAAGAACCAGTCAAGCCATCCTCGTTGTGAAACCGAATCTCCGGTCACAGCTCTCTGCATGTTCCTAATAGCCTGCAGGGCATCATGGACCGAGCAGGACATGCCGGCAGGGATGAAGGGGCAGCACGAGTCTCCCACCATGGCGCACACACAGCCCCGCTGGGTGGCCATTCCGTCAAGAGCAGGGCAGCCCTGGAAAATCACCTGGGCCATAGCGGCTACCCAGCCTGACTGATGCGCCGACACAGGCCCGGAACCTGCCTTCAATGTTCTTCAAATGCAGGGTGTTCCTCGCCGCTCCCACTCAAGGGAACTGAGCCATTAGGATTTTGGATGAGACTGACCAGTATTTGTGTTTGAGGGACACATCCGAGCCACACAATGGATCATGGTCGTGAGCTCCGTCAATAATGTGCCCAAATGGAGGTCATTGATTCGGGAATAACAGAACTTCTGAAGATCCCTAGATCAGGGGTGGCCAACCAGACAAACTCTCAGTTCAACCAAGTCCACAAACAAAAATATTATAATTTACAATAGCGTTTTTCTTTTACTATGCATGTTACTTAGTGGGACTTCTGTCATAAAATCAGAGCCTATTTTTGCGCAACATTCGCTCCTTGTGAGCTGTCATTTATTATGAATGGCTTTTAACTAGCGCGCCCACCACGTGGGTGTACACCTCACTCTCCTATTGGCTGCTCCCGGCTGAGCACTCTCGCCTTGGTCTGCCTCGCAGGGGGTGTGGCTTTTTCAGCCGACGCACGATCTTTGGGATACTTTTTGTTTGCGAGACGCCGTTCATTGTCGCTTCTGGTTCACGGGAGCTCTCCCACTCTGTTAAAAACGTTTAATCAAATGACCTTGCTCCTACTGGGAAACTTTGAGGTATTTTCATCCCAAGCACATGCGCATTGGACGAAAATACCGTATTGAACTCAAGCGAAGCGCACACGCAAATAAAAATAAAACACAAATACAAACTTTGATATGGACGTAAGAGCCGCATGCGGCTCGGGAGCCGCGGGTTGGCCACCCCTGCCCTAGATGATTATTTTTATACATAATATTCAAAAATACATCCCCATCGTCAATGGATACAATTTTTCGGGTTAATTCACCAACCAGAACAGACTGGGCCTGGTTCTAATACAACCACTATTTTAATCCCAGAATGCCTGTTTTGGACACTGTTTATGGTGGGAAAATAGCTCCAGAACCATCCTGGATCATTATTTTTCCACAGAATAGTGAAAATACATCCATCTACACATTCAACACTAATTATGAGTAGAAGCACCAACCAGAACCGACTGGGCCTGGTTCTAATACGACCACTATTTTAATCGCAAAATGCCTGTTTTGGACAATGTTTATGGTGGGAAACTTTATTTTTATAGAAAATAGTGAAACTACATCCACGCACTCAATCAACACAAATTCTGGGTAAATACACCAACCAGAACCGATTGGGCCTTGTTCTAATACAACCACTATTTTTATCGCAAAATGTTTTGGACACTATTGACGGTGGGAAATATTCCCAGAACATCCCTGCATCTTTAATTTTACACATAATAGTGAAAATGCATCCATCCACACAATTGACACTAAATCTGGGTAAAAGCGGCAACCAGAACCGACTGGGCCCGGTTCTAATTCAACCACCATGCAAAATAAAGATCCATTGGAGGTTTTTGATTCTTGTATAAAAAAGCCCCAAAACATCCCTGCATGATTATTTTTAAACAGAATAGTAAAATATACATCCCTATCATCTTTGGACACAAGTTTCAGATATAAACAGCAACCAGACCCGACTGGACCCAGTTATAATGCAACAACTATTTTTTATTGCAAAATGCATGTTTTGGAGAAAATTTACGCTGGGTGTGAAATATATTTGCATGCATATATATTTAATCTTGCACCCATTTCACTTACACCTATTGGTTAAAATGTGCACTACACCTTTTGTACTCCACCTCCTTCATTTGTATTGACGCCTACCATTTTTATGACTTGTCTTATCTCTAATAAAACCACCGTTGAAGCAACTTTTCAGCGGGAAACAGCCTTGAGGAGCTTGGAGAGTAGTCACACTCTCAGGCCTCTGATTTGTCCACTCCCCCGCCTCTGCAGACGCGGGCTTTAAGTTTCATTCCATCCGCATCAGTGTGTGTTCCTGTGTTCGAGTTTATTTAAGTGTTGGCTGGTAGCTCCAACATTCTGGTGCCCGAAACCCGGTAGGTTTCGCATCCTGATTTTGGATCGCGAATAATTAATCCAAAAATCTGACGTCAGCTGTCTCCCCATTGGGGAGAAGGGTGATCGATTCTCCGCTGTTCAGAAGAAGGAAGCGAATCCATCCCACCGGACACAGAGCACATCTGAGCGGTAAGGCACTTTTAAAATTAATTTGTAGAATCCAATCCAGTATTGAGACCCTGTCTTTCTAGAGAAGAAAGATGCTCCGTGTGTCGGAGAAAAATGTTTCTTTACCGCTCCCCGTAAGTTAGGGGAAACGTTCTCGGGATTTGAGAAGTTAGGTAAATTAAACGGGAGATCAAGTAAGGATCTCGAGATTTCTGGTTTGAGTTCTAATGCGTGAATCACCAGACAAAGAGGAGGAGGTCGCAACTCTCCGCCAGGGACTCCGAGGATTGCGTTAAAGATATAGAAAAAATATTATTACACTGTGCCAAGAGAATGAAAGCTCAAAATAAAGAATATATATATATATTTATATATATATATATATATATATATATATATATATATATATATATATATATATATATATATATATATATATATATATATATATATATATATATATATATATATATATATATAGAATAATAAATATAAAACTTGCAAGTAATCTCCCTAAGGAGAAATTTAAACCACAGCACTTGTGACACCCTCGTAAATCACGTCGTTTGCCGCGCAAAATAAGAGTATAAATGACTATCTAGGCGGGAAAATAAGATAGTAAATTAAACGGGACGTCCCTAGAGAAGGTGAGTAAACACTAAATAAAAACTAATGAATACATTATAAGAATAACGGAATATATCAATATAATTTTTGAATAAGCAAAAATCTTCAAACAAAAGAAAAGTTGCAAAAATGGGTTTAACAAACAGCAAAGAACTCTCAACCGACATGAAATTTATGCTGAAGCATTTTCCTGATAATTGCACATATATGAAAGAATGGAGGAAGAATAAAGACAAAGAGTGGGATGGGAGACTGTTGGAGGAGCCATTACAGGCCATAAAGCGTAAATTACAAGTCGAGAAGGCTATTGAAAGAGGAAAAAAAGAGAAGATATGTAAAGAACTTCAAGATATTCAAGTTTGGATCGGTCAAGCCCAATTAAGACAGAAACAAAAAATTATGAAGAAAATTAAACAAGCTGAACGAAAAACAAGTATGGCAGCTTTGATTAATATTAGGCCCCACGAAGAGACACTGGCCCCCTCCAGTGCACTCACTTCGGACAGGCTGTGCCAGGCACCTTTTACGAGCCAAGGGCACAAAGAGGGAGGGGGACCTGAGATGCACACACAAGAACAACATCTCAAGTTACAAAGGGCCTCTTACAATCCACACGATGAAGAAGGAGGGGTGAGCCAGAGTCCACAGGTGCCGCTGCAAAACCAGCAGGAGTAATCAAAATGCAGACAAGAGCACAAAGAGAAAAAATGGGAGGAGGACAACTCTATCCTCCCTTGATAGCATTTCAAGGACCTTACACTGGCCCACAGCCATGGGCACCACCAAGCCAAATGTATCCCATGGTTGAAGTTGCAAACCCACACTTCCAAGTGAATGGAGATCGTGATCAAACCATTCTCGTCCACCGTCCATGGACCGAGTCTGAATGTACTGAAGCATGAAAGGGACTGGGAGACCCAATAAAAAACCCAACTGAATGGTCCAATAATTTTGAACAGCTAAGGCAAAGTTTTCACCTGAATGGAGCTGAGACAAGAAAAGTGTTCACCATGAGTCTGGGACACAACTGGGCAAGAGTGAGAGGAAACTTCGATGAAAAAAACAACCAAGGAAAAATTCACCCCCATGATTCACCAGACCTAACAATGCTAGTAGAAAGAGTCCTGAGTCGAGTTCGAGAGACGTGGCGCCCAACACCATGTTATGACAAAATTAGAGCCACAAGACAGGAACAAGGAGAAGGAATTCATAAATTCAGAGCAAGATTTGAAGAAGTGTTCAAAGCCCACAGTGGGATAACGGAAGACCAAAATGAGCAAGGGGCGTACCAAGCCCAACTGAGACAAGGGTTCCTGGAAGGCCTCCAGCCCCACATCAAAGGGTTCGTGCAGAAGTACTGTGTCACATACCGAACCATGCCAATGAACCAACTCATGGAGTGGGCGATTCATGCTGAGGAGAGACACTGCCAAAAACAGGTAAGTTCAGGAGTTAACGCTCTGACCCAAGCCATGGCCTCATCGGTGGACGAAGAGTCATCAGAAGTATACTACCAACGAGGACATGGAAGAGTAAGTGGCCGAGGAAGACACGGCCGACCAAGAAGAAGAAGCCCAGATGACAAGTGTTTCAAGTGTCAAGAGAGAGGACATTTTGCTCGAGACTGCAAAAATACACACAGGTGGAACCAGAGACCCCCACCGTTCAACCCTGAAAATCAATATCAAGAATGACGCCAGAAGAAATGGAAGTCTAACACAGAAGAGGAAACTGAAGAAAGCGTTTGGGAGGACGAAGAAACCCCCTGCTCGCCAGTAGAAGTGTTAGACTTAACCGAAATCATGTCCACCCTCTGGGAGAGAGATAGCAAACCATACTACACCTTACTGGTGGGACAAAGTCAAACACCAGTAAGATTCTTATGCGACACTGGAGCAGATAAATCAGTCATCAAAGACAAAGTGCCAGGATTGATACCAGGAAAGGAGTGGATCACTGTGATAGGAGCAGGAGGACACATGGAGCTATTGAAGAAGTCGAAGAAAACAAAAATAACTGATGAAAATGGACAAAATCATGAAGCAAAATTTGTCCTGAGTAAAAACTGTCCTGTGAACCTCATGGGAAGAGATCTACTCCGTAAACTGGGAATCAGCCTTATCCCCACAGACGATGGTATGAAACCAGTACACAGATGGGAGGAAGCGGAAATCCAAATAGTTGAAGATCAAGAGGAACCTCATACGTTCTACTCCCTAGATTTAGCAACACAAGGGCCCTCATCCGTAATCCGACAGTTAAAATCCAAAGTCGAAAATATTAATGGCCAAACACAAACCCACTGGCCACTACACAACACCATGAAATTTGGATAAGCCAGACCAGAATTTGTTAAACACTTCGAGCGACTGGGACCCCAACTAGTCCGACTGGAGTACCTGTATTCCACAGCAGAGGGAGATGCAGCCACTTCGGTGGACTTGCCGCCACAAGCGAAAAAACTACTACAGTTTGAGATAACACCTCATGTGTCCATAAAGAGAAAACACCACAGGTCCTGGAAAGACCTAGGACGCATGGTGCAATTTTTGAAGACCAGAAACGAGGAGTCGTGGTCACATCAGACTCCCACAGTCAGCGTACTAACAAACACCCCATATGGAACAGTGACAAGACAGAAGCTGAAGTGGATGACCCAAGCAAGTCCGAAGACGCATTTAACTGCATGACAAGACTACATACTACTACAAGCTGAAGATTTCCCTACAGTACCGAGTTCACTGTGGTCCAAATCAAAAGCAGATGTAGGAAAAATGACCACAGCAAGAGAAGTAAGAATTGAGCCCAAGACATCATTTCGACCACGGGCTAAACAATACCCCCTTAAACCAGATGCTATAAATGGCATCAGACCAGTAATTAAAGAAATGCTCGAAGCAGGCATTCTAATTGAAAGTCCATCAAGCGAATGTAACACACCTATCTTTCCCGTGAAGAAAACGGAGACGGGAACGTGGAGATTGGTCCAAGACCTAAGACGGGTCAATGAAGCAGTGAAGTCCAGAGCACCCTGCGTACCCGACCCACACATACTGTTGAACGAGTTAAAGCCAAATCAGAAATTCTTTACAGTAATTGACCTAAGCAATGCATTTTTTCTCTATACCATTACACAAAACAGCACAAGACTGGTTTGGTTTCACATTCGAAGGAACCAAATACACATACACAAGGCTGCCACAGGGATTCTGCGACAGCCCCACAATATTCTCACAAGAGATTGCAGCATGTATAAATCAGCATGAACACAGACACCACACAGATCCTAGTATATGTAGACGATATACTGATAGCCAGCCCCACCGAAGAGGAAAACAAAGAGGAAGCAATCAGATTATTCAAACATCGAGAGCAAACTGGGAACAAGGCGTCGCTGAAGAAACTGCAGTACTGTCAGGAGTCAGTCATCTTCTTGGGACACTGAGTCTCACAGAAAGGAAGGGAACTAACGGATGGAAGACGAGAAGCCATCCAGCAATGTCCGAAACCACAGACGAAAAAACAAATGATGGCCTTCTTAGGCCTAACTAACTACTGCAGGAGTTGGATTCCAAATTATGCAGAACTAACTCAGCCACTTCTAGACATGATCTATGCCACTGAGATGACAATGAGATACCCAGTGACATGGACTGAAGAAGGAAACCGAACATTCATGGAAGTGAAGCAACACATCTTGGAATCAGGAGTCCTAGCATTTCCTGACTATGAAAAACCATTCACCCAAACAGTGACTTGCAAAGGAGCGTTCATGACATCAGTGTTACTACAACCACATGGAACAAAGATTAAACCAGTAGCGTTCTACCCAAAACGACTGGACCCAGTTGCAGCTGCCCTACCCCCGTAAGTACGAGCAGTGTGCGCAGCAGCATTAGCGGTCCAGATGACAGCTGAACTTGTACTGTTCCATCCACTCACACTCCAAGTCCCCCATGAAGTGGATCTACTGATAACACAAACCAAAATGTCGTTCCTGTCACCAGCAAGACACCTGGCCGTAACAGCCACATTGTTATCGCAACCCCATCTCACGATTAAGCGATGCAATACCTTGAACCCAGCAACGTTAATACAAACTGAAGAAGACGGAGATCCACACCAATGTGATGAAAGAACCAGTGAAAGCTGTAAACCAAGACCAGATCTAAAAGACACTCCAATTCCAGACAGCACTTATGTATACGTAGATGGATCCGCATCCAAATCAGAACAAGGAAAAAATCAAGTAGGATTTGCAGTCGTCACAGACAACAAAGTCTTATGTGCAGAAAAATTGCCATCTAATCTCTCAGCGCAAGATGCAGAAATTATAGCATTGACAAAGGCGTGCACATTGTTTAAAGGTAGGAAGGTCACGATTTATACAGACAGCCAATATGCACACTCCACTCTACATGTATTTGCTGCACAATGGATTAGAAGAGGGATGAAAACATCCACAGGCAAATCAGTAGAGCATGCCGAACTGCTGAAACAATTACTTAATGCAGTACTACTTCCCAGCCACATAGCTGTATGCAAATGTAAGGCACATACTAACAGCAGCGACAGAATTAGTAGAGGAAATACTAGAGCAGATACAGCAGCTAAAGGAGCAGCAAGAAACACTGAGTGCTCAGTATACACAACAACAACATGAGTCAATCCCAAAAACAGTATTAATTGAAATGCAAAACATTGCACCACAGAATGAAAAAGATGCATGGATACTCAAAGGCACAGAACAGTCTGCGGACGGCCTATATACAATAAAAGGCCTACCCTGCTTGCCAAAAAAATTATTCCAAATGGTAGCAAAATTGAGCCATGGAAAGTCTCATGTCTCAACAAGGGGGATGATAGACATGGTACAGCGTGTTTTCCATGTGACAACAGGTCTAAATACCTATTTTAAAATTTTTTGTAGAGACTGTTTAACTTGCTGCAAACATAATGTGCAAGGTAACCTCAGACCCAAACGAGGCCAATGCCCAAAAGGTACCTACCCATTTGAAATTATACACATGGATTTCATTGAATTATCCAGAAGCAACCAGTATAAATACTGTTTAGTCTTGATTGACTCATTCTCGAAATGGACTGAAATAGTCCCCTCAAAAACACCAGACGCATTGACGGTGGCTAAAGCCATCTGTAAACACATAATCCCAGAACATGGGATCCCCAGAATCATCTGGAGCGACAATGGAACTCATTTTGTAAACAGCATAATACAATACATAGCAAACCACCTAGGAATAAGTCTAAAAAATCACTGCTCGTACCATCCGCAAAGCGCGGGACTGGTAGAGAGAACAAATGGTACAATAGAACTAAGGCTTAAAAAAACCATGGAAGAAACAAAAAAACCATGGCCAGAATGCTTACCACTGGTCAAAACATATATGAGAATTGTACCAACTAGCTCAGGATTAACACCTTTTGAGATAGTTCATGGAAGACCATTCCAACTTCCCCTATGGGAAGGTGAACCATGGCAAGAGACTAAGGGCGAGGCAGATCCACTCACAGAGTGGATGGTAAAAATGTTTAGAGAAAAACTTGTCCAAAATACATGTAAGCTGCCGTTATCCCCTTTGTCTCCCCTACAGGAGGTGGTGAAGCCTGGTGACCAGATCCTGATTCGAGTCATAAAAAGGAAATCCTGGTCCTCGCCATGTTGGGAAGGCCCATTCGTGGTTCAACTCACCACCCCCACCGCAGTAAAGATTGCCGAGAGGTCGACGTGGATTCACCAATCCCAAGTCAAAATAGTTCGAGACATCGGCAACCCTGAGTAGATTGCAAATCGGACGGTACCAAAACCCTTGTCCGCGAAGGAATCATCTGACGTCTGCTCACCTGCCCCAAACACCCCCCTAACCTAACCTTGACCTCTCACAGTTTTTACACCCTCACACAGAAGCCAAAATGAAAGCCACTGCCACCCACATCACTGTGACTGTACTATCAGTGGCAGCATGGGTGTGGCTGAGTGCCCCGCCCCCAGACATTCGAGTTGAAAAACGAGACGATGCCGTGCTACTGTCACAGAGGAAAGTGAAGTGGTATGAAAAGAACAATCCAAAGAATCATTTTGAAGAAAATATGTGGTATAATTTCATGGTATTTCAGAAAAAAATAACTGGTGTGAAAGAAAGTTGTTATTTGTGTAGTCGTATGCCTTATTCCACATGTACCCCACCAGTGTATCCCAAGCCAATCAACCCCTATACCTATAATGCCTACACACCTCTATGGTATCCCGACATACTGAGATCACAGTGTCTAGAAGGTGCATTTAGATCTGTAGTTCCCGAGGTTGATGCCACTGTACCACCTTTAACAGGTAGAAAATTCACAAGGCTTTTGAACTATGATTGGACAGATCTAGTTATGTTAAGCAACGTCCCATACCCAAGTGATTTTACGGCTGTGTGTTTCGCTAGTAATATGACATTCTGGGGTAAGTCCAGACCAGTAGGAGAAGTCCCCATGAAATTCTGTAGGGATATACTTACCCCGTGCAGACGAGACACCACTAACAAAGCCAGGTTCAATGCCACAGGAGTACCCATGGGTGCCACCGGCAGGGACTATTACACTCTCCCTGATGTAATGGGCACTGATCCCCAAGATGATGGGTATTGGATGTGTGGGCATACAGTGTATTTGGGTTTGCCCACAGTATGGAATGGTCGCTGTGCAATGGTGCAGATGGTTCAAGATGCATTCCTTTTAAGGGGAGTGAAAATACCAGTAAGATATAAGAGATTTATACCTGTACAATTTAAACCACATGATTCAATTTGGGGTAGTAATGTCCCTGATGATCACAAATTATGGTCCACCTCCGAGAAAGTCATATTGTCACTACTTCCACAGATTGGAGTGGGTAAAGTTATGCTCCGTGTAGAACCATTGAATTATCGGATGGGATTGTTCATTAACCAAACTATCAAAGCCCTACAAGGTATACCAGAGGAATTAAAAGCCTTTAGAGAAATGGAGTTGCAAGACCGCATGGTCCTAGATTTGATAACAGCCAAGGATGGAGGTGTGTGTGCCATAGTTGGAGAACACTGTTGCACCTTCATCCCAGATGAAACCGGTGACGAAGATAACATAACTCGTGCCATAGCTGAAATGAAAGCCTTAGCCAACACCATGGCCCAAGATCACTCAGCCATAGGTGCATCACTGTGGTCGTGGTTGACAACCGGATCATGGTTCTCTATTCTGATTAAATTTGCAACTCCCTTTTTTGCGGTTTTAATTCTATTCTGCATCTTTTCAATGTGTGTAATCCCTTGTATGAAAGTTATGATTCAAAAAAATATCCAGCACACGCTGGTAGCTTACAGTGACATACAGTTTCACAGCATGACAAACCTTGCCGGAGATTCTAGCACTCTTCCAAAGTGTGATGAATCCCCGGATGTCGAGTCGTCTGGGTAAATGTACTTGTCTTGACTTAAAAAATTGTGTTCGCTCATTAAGGGGGACGCAGAGGAATTTTCCTCAAGTACCCCTGAGTAAACTTGAGTTTTTCGCCTCTGCCTTGACAAGTGATTTAGTTATTTTTCATACCGTGTTGAGTGACTATAAATGATATTTGTATTCTAAAACCTGCAAAGGAGGGATATAGATTGATGAAAATTCTTTCAAAGTAACTTCAGGGGGGATATGTGAAATATATTTGCATGCATATATATATAATCTTGCACCCATTTCACTATGATATATTAAAGGTTACTAGAATAGAATATTAATTTACACCTATTGGTTAAAATGTGCACTAAACCTTTTGTACTCCACTTCCTGCATTTGTATTGACGCCTCCCATTTTTATGACTTGTCTTATCTCTAATAAAACCACAGTTGAAGCAACTTTTCAGCGGGAAACAGCCTTGAGGAGCTTGGAGAGTAGTCACACTATCGGGCCTCTGATTTGTCCACTCCCCCGCTTCTGCAGACGTGGCCTATAACTTTCATTCCATCCGCATCAGTGTGTGTTCCTGTGTTCGAGTTTATTTAAGTGTTGGCTGGTAGCCCCAACACTGGCAAATACCCCTAGAACCATCCTGGATCTTTATTTTTAGACAGAATAGTGAAAATACATCCACCTACACAATCAACACTAACTCTGGGTAAAAGCACGAACCAGAACTGACTGGGCTTGGTTTTACTACAACCACCATGCAAAATAAAGTGCCCAAATGGAGGTCATTTATTCGGGCATAGAAGAACTTCTGAACATCCCCAGATGATAATTTTTATACAGAATAGTCAAAACATCAACCCCATTCCTATTGGACACACGTTACGGGTGTAGACACAAACCAGAACCGACTGGGCCTGGTTCTAATACAACCACTATTTTTGTCGCAAAATGCATGTTTTTGACACTATTTATGGTGGGAAATCGTCTCAGAACATCCCTGGATCTTTATTCTTACGGAGAATAGTGAAAATACATCCACCCACACAATCGACACTGATTGTGGGTAAAGCACCAACCAGAACCGACTGGGCCTGGTTCTAAACAACCACTTGTAAATAAAGTGCCCAAATTGAGGTCATTGATTCGGGCATAACAGAATTTCTGAACATCCCTAGAATATTATTTTTATAAAGAATAATCAAAAATACATCCCCATCATCATTGGACACAATTTCTGGGTAAAAACACGAACCAGAACCGACTGGGCCTGGTTTTAATACAACCACTACTTGAACCGCAAAATGCCTGTTTTGGACACTGTTTGTGGTGGGAAATAGCTCCAGAACCATCCTGGATCATTATTGTTATACAAAATAGTGAAAATACATCCACTCACACAATAAACACAAATTCTGGGTAAAAGCACCAACCAAAACCGACTGGGCCTGTTTCTAAACCACCACTTGTAAATAAAGTGACCAAATGAAAGTAATTCATTCGGGCATAACAGAACTTCTGAACATCGCTAGATGATTACTTCTATACAGAATAGTCAAGTATACGTCCCCATCATAATTGGACACAAGTTTCGTATACAAACACCCACCAGAACCGACTGGACCCTGTTATAATGCAACCACTATTTTGTATCGCCTGTTTTGGACACTGTTTATGGTGGGTTATAGCTCCAGAATCACCTAGAATGATGCCAATGAATGACTTACTTGAAATGGACGATTTTTTGGTCCGGGACCAATGAAAGTAGAACAAGAATTAGCAAGGGCTTTATAGTCTTGGTCTGTTAATAGAGTCAGGGACTTAACTAAGACAAGGTCAGGGACTTTTAGTCTTTGTCTGTTCAGAGATATTGGGTTAATCACAAAGTGGATATCAATTTCGGGTAATTTAGAAAATAATTGTTGTTTAAACTATTAAGTAGGTGATTAATATGGGTGGGAACGCAACAAAAGGGATGGGTTTATTGTCAGACTGCAAAAGGAAATCGGAGAGTTACCGGGACGAGATATCATGGTCCAGCTTGGGCTAAGCCTAGTGGCCACCCAAAATGGCTTCCAACCCAGGGAATTACAGACCAAAAATATCTTCCACTCGACCACATCTAACAGCTTCTACGCTCTCGACATTGTCGGGAATGATTCTGCCAAGGTAGCTGAAAGTCTAAGAGAACAGTCTGAAGATATCTGCCCAGCAGCACCAGGACAGGAACAACAAACATGGCCATGACATGTCACCCTGAAGTTCATGGGAGACCGGACGACAAGTGGTTAAACCAATTCTCACAGTTGCCCACTCAACGAATCATAATTAACCACGTATATGCAACTGACCTAATGGACAACCCATTGCCCCCTGGACACATTGCCTATGGGGATGGATCATCATCAAAAACCCTGGATGGAGAAAAACACAACGTATATGCCGTGGTGACCCAAAAAGACAACCTCAAGACAGGACGACTCCCCGGCGACTGGTCCGCACAAGCCGCAGGAATAGTGGCACTGACAGAGGCATGTAGACTATTCCTAGAACAAGACGTGACGGTGGAAAGACACAGCCCAATCCCTGCTGAATTCCTAAGAGAAATGCAAAATCATGCCCCAGAAAAAGAGAAACTGCAATGGGAAACAAAAGGAGCCACTCAACACAAGAACGGACTCTATGCAGTAGAAAACAAGCCATGCGTGACACGATCATTGTTTGAAGTAATTGCCAAATTGAGCCATGTGAGGAGCCATGTCTCAACAGGAGGGATGATCAGTACAGTACAACAAACAATGCATGTTCCCAGAGGTCTCCAAACTTACTTCAATTTTTTGGGCAGAAACTGTCTGAACTGCTGTAGACACGACTCTCAAGGCAACGAACGACCCAAGCATGGAACAAGGCAAACAGGAACATATCCCTTCGAGCTTCTGAACATGGATTTCATCAAACTGAACCAAAGTGCTGGACTCGTCGAACAAACCATTAGAACAGTAAAACCCAGACTCAGAAAAAACATGGAAGACCAACCACAGCTATGGGCCAACCGACAGAACGAAGAACTCGCCAACCTCACCTACAACTGTATTCTGGGTAATTTGAGAGAATCCTTCCAGCAAAGCTCGACCGCCTACATACCATGGTCGCAGTACCATTAGCAGCTACAGTCAATACCGCAACGTATGTCCAGTGCAACAACCGAACAGACTGTTATCCATCCTGTTTCAACTTCAGCGGACCGGATCCGAAGACCCCTTTAGACCAAGTTTACGTCACCAGGTGTGCCGAGATCAGACACATTCCTTCCCAATCATGGACAGTACTGGACCAAATATGGTGGCTCTGCGAATGGCAAGTGTATATGATCATCCCCACCAATACAACTGGGCTCTGTGTCCCTACATCTGCATCCGACCACACGTACGTTCTAACAGCAGACTCGATTCCAACTGTCGACGCCAACCCACATCTACCCACCAGGCGTCAACGACGGAGCTTTGATTTCTTCCCCCATGATTCAGTTTGGGGCTCGGATGTCCCCCTCTAATACAAACAATGGTCAGTCAGTCTCCTCCAAAATCATGATGGCGGTGTTCCCCAGGGTAGGAACAGCGAAGAACACCCTACGTCTGGAAACCATTGACTACAGATTCCAGGCCCGACACTAATCAATTACTTGTTGCCCTGCAAATGACTGAAACGTATCTGTCCAAAGTCTTAGGGACATCTGTCAGTTTTGCCTGTATTTAAGATACACTCACTGGTCATTCAACTAGAGTTGCAGTAACATCGCAGTGAACAGGACCCCACTGTAGGAACTCTCACTGTCCACTTTGCAGTCTGGTAATACATATTTTCTATTTAAATTTATCTCACTCTTTCTTAGCCTGCTCCTGAAGTTGTATTTTCAGACCTAACAAACATTTCAGTTTTTTTGCCCTAATGTGCGTTTCATGCGCTGAAAATCACGTTTTGGCCAAGTATCATAGTTTTCACTATAACTTAACTTAACCTAACCCTAACCCTAACCCTAACCCTAACCCTAACTCTAACCCTAACCCTAACCCTAACCCTAACTTCCATCACTTAGAATGATATCAAATGAAAAACCTACTTAATTTGGACGATTATACACTATATACACAGTAACTATGTGTCACTGACAGTTTGTTTCGCAGCGGGGGAACATTTCAGTTTTTATTGCCTTAATGTGCATTTCATGCGCTGAAAATCACGTTTTGGCCAAGTATCATAGTTTTCACTATAACTTAATTTCTAGCACTTAGAATGATGCAAAATGAAAAACTTACTTGAATTGGACAATTATACACTATATACACAGTAACTATGTGCCTCTGACAGTTTGTTTCGCAGCAGGGGAACATTTCAGTTTTTATTGCCTTAACGTGCGTTTCATGCGCTGAAAATCACGTTTTGGCCAAGTATCATAGTTTTCACTATAACTTAATTTCTAGCACTTAGAATGATGCTAAATGCAATACTTACTTGAATTGGATGATTTTACACTATAGACACAGTAACTATGTGCCTCTGGCAGTTTGTTTCGCAGCAGGGAACATTTCAGTTTTTATTGCCTTAACGTGCATTTCATGCGCTGAAAATCACGTTTTGGCCAAGTATCATAATTTTCACTATAACTTAATTTCTATCACTTAGAATGATGCTAAATGAAAAACTTACTTGAATTGGAGAATTATACACTATATACACAGTAACTATGTGTCTCTGACAGTTTGTTTCGCAGCAGGGGAACATTTCAGTTATTATTGCCTTAACGTGCGTTTCATGCGCTGAAAATCACGTTTTGGCCAAGTATCATAGTTTTCACTATAACTTAATTTCTATCACTTAGAGTGATGCCAAATAAAAAACTTACTTGAATTGGACAATTATACACTATATACACAGTAACTATGTGTCTCTGACAGTTTGTTTCGCAGCAGGTGAACATTTCAGTTTTTATTGCCTTAACGTGCGTTTCATGCGCTGAAAATCACGTTTTGGCCAAGTATCATAGTTTTCACTATAACTTAATTTCTATCACTTAGAATGATGCTAAATTATTAGGTTCATTAATAATTACCTTCGTCCGTAATTATCAATAACTGCAGGAAGACATCTTATTCAATTATTGACATTTAATTAAATAGAACTGGATACAACAGATAAAAGCCTCCGAAGGGGAGAGTCAGCAAGTGTCACCTTACAACTTCCGAACGTCTCACCGAATAGACGTTTTCGTCCCACTCTTATGGTCATGAATCAAAACAAGTTACAGAGTTGTTGATCATTCCATCACGTATGAGTAAAAACAACATCTGGGACTACAATAACAATCAAAGTTTTTTACTAATAACAAAAACAGGAGACTAGACCTAACAACATTTAGATTAGAGTAATTATACAACCTCCTTGACCTAATGAATCATATAATAAAATCATAATCATATAATGGTTACATACAGAAAAACCCGATGTGCACGGTTACATAACGATAACAACATTCTTGTTATTGGCCGAATAGCCCTGGCCTCGTCACCAAGGGCCCACCAAATCTCAAGGACCCAGATTGGGTCGATTGTTTTTATAACCATCCTGGAACAGGCCGTCCGGGTTAAAGATGACTTGGCAATACTCGTGACCTCGCAACACTTTTGAAAACAGAAAGAGAATGATTTAACAAAGTAATGAATTAATACAGAGAATAGAAAGAGAATGATTTAATAAAGAAATGAATTAATATAACTATTATAATAGTAAAACAGAATAAACCCAACATTCCCCCGTTTTTATAATATGTATGTTATTAGTCATTTCTTAGTAATCACTAAATGGTAATGTCGGGTGCCTGTGATTTTTCCCGCCTACTCCTTACTCCCATGGCTGGTCTGAAAGAGAAAGAACATAATTATATTCGTCCAATTGGTCCTCGGATTTACCGTACTCCTGGACCTCACTGCTTTCCCCAAACCGTCCCATAAGATACAACTCATGTACTTTAGAATTTGTAGGGGCAATTGCAGTATTTATAAGTCGGCTTAGCAAGGAGCGCAAACAGGGGATAATACAGCACCCACACAATGTTAGGATAGCGGTTATTGTGCCAATAGTCACCATGAAGGATGTAGCCAAATCTTTATATTTTCCAAAGGTCTTATCCCACCAATCTGACAATGCGGACGTATCTACTCCAGAATGCTCTTGCATATTGCGGTTCAGTGTTTGCAGGCCAGTAATGGCCCTGGTGAGAGATCCACTGGGTGACGTGTTGTTCGGTATGAAGGTGCAACATTGTTTTCCAAACATTGCACACACGCCCCCTGTTTCAAGGATCATATGCACCGCTATGCGATTCTGGAACGCCATCAGACTGGTAGCTGCCAGTTGTTCCTTCATGGCCACAAATCCCTGTTTAACATAATTTCCAAGTTTTGGACATTGTAATGTAAGTAATTTATTCTATCCACATTTTTGTTTGGGGTGATTAGAAGGAAGATGGACTCCCAACCTGCTGCGATCTGATTAGCCAGCTTATACTCATCTGGTACGCCCCGGGGGATGCCAATCGCATCAATGTATGTTGGATCTCCTTCCCTCCATGCCTCTCGACGATGTCGGGAGGGTCGACCCTTCACCTCCGAATTCTGAGCCGCCAATTGTATCTCCTCCACTGTGGATGGAAAAACAGACACCGGTAAGAGCAGTGAGACCAAAGTACCTAGTCCTGCCGCGTTTTGGCAGGAGTCGTATAATTTATCTACCACCCCGCCACCATAGGCAAGAACGTGGTATCAGGGGTGTAGCTTGTTTTAAAACGCCGGTACACCACGTCTCATTTATCGCCCCCAGCTTCAGACCATGCCCTGTAAGGTTTAAGCAGGTAAAATGATTAAACAGTGGAAAAATTGACTTCCTATTTACTGCGTAACAGGATAAACACTGTTTCAATATTTTTTTTTCTTGCCAAGTAGGACACGTTTTTTCATTTGTAAAAACACTTTTCCCCAAAAGAATGGTGATTGAGGGAGTTGTTAGATCCCATCGTATTTTCCCTTGTCTGGTAGGTTATCCTAATCCTTTGTAAGATGGTTTAGTCTCAATTGAAACCATATGGAGACGTCAAACCCAATATAAAAGAGTTCCCTATAGTTTTATGGTATTGCTTGCTGAGCAATAATCTTTTCAATTAATTATTATATGACAATAGGCTATGGTTTTGTTACAACGGTACGTTCGAAATTCGCATGTTTATTCCATATGCAGCGTTATACTCAACAAATAATGGAAATGGGAAACAGATACCAATGGTATATTGATGCTAGGCCGTACCAGGACACAGGGGGTAATTGGGCACACACCTTTGTAATGGATCAGTCGACCCGCTGGTCACCTGGTACTTATGGCTGGTCAAAAACAGCTAAAGAATGGCAAAAGAGGGTTTCAATTTTTTCTGTTGATAATTCTGGTTTGTATCTCAGGATAAATGAGTCGGAAGGCACTTTACCTCTGTGGAGGGAGGGGGACTGGACTTCATCGTCCACAAAGTGTAGCTTCCTGAACCTGTTGTATGGTGTTCGGACAACGATCCATGCTGGTCAGTGGGGATATGTAAAAACCCCAATATTACTCAGGCGACAACCGGGAAGGTGATTCCGTCATTTGTATCCCCTAGATCGAGTATAGTCCAGATAATTCATGGCAAACCATCAGTGGACGAGTGGTTTAGAATGACTACAGGTGTTTCAGCGTTATCTAACAATTGGCTGTTAATGGCGGAACAAGCTGCCAGCGAAACCCGAAATGATTGTCTCGTATGTATGGGTGCCCGACCCGTACTCCGTATCATTTCGGCCCCAATTGATAAAGAATGTATTGTGGACCTCCTAAAAAACACCAATCCAACCTTTAAGTGCTCTAAATACGATTCGATATTCCCACTTACCCGAGAGAACAAAGAAAAAACAATTTTTGACAAATATGTAGCACGCCAAAATTTTACCTCCCTCAAATTACAAGGGACTGGAACATCATTGGGAAGCATTCCGTCTGACTGGTGTGTATCAAACATGTTCTTTCCGGTACCATACCCCTTATCCCGAGCTGACATCTGGTTATGGTGTGGAAGTGATAAGTTGTATGATAGATTGCCCACAAATGCTGCGGGTGTGTGTTCTGTGGTGTCTCTGTTACTTCCTGTTTCTGTTTCCTCAGTGAATCTCACAGCTGAAATAAGGTTACCTCCAAACCTGAAGGAGGTCTTGCATCGCCAAAAGAGAGCACCACACACCTGGATGGGTAACTCCGATCCCACCTATGTTGACGCCATAGGCGTCCCCCGTGGCGTTCCTAATGAGTATAAACTTGCTAATCAGGTTTCAGCGGGATTCGAAAGTATTCTAATTTGGGTAACTCCCAACAAAAATGTTGATCGCATCAATTATATTCATTACAATGTCCAGCGACTTGGCAATTACACGGTTGAGTCGTTAGAGGCGGTACGTGACCAGCTAGCGGCAACATCCCTCATGGCCTTCCAAAATCGTATAGCATTAGACATGTTATTGGCTGAGAAGGGTGGTGTGTGTGCTATCTTTGGTGATGCCTGTTGTACTTTCATTCCTAATAACACTGCTCCAAATGGACGTCTCACCAAAGCTTTAGAAGGCCTCCGAACCCTGACTAATAAGATGGCCGATCAGTCAGGTGTGGACACCTCAATCTGGGACCAATGGATGGATTATTTTGGTGCCTGGAAAGGTTTGATAGGCAACATCCTCATATCTGCTGGAGTGCTCATTACTCTGCTTATTCTCTGTAGCTGTTGTATCTTCCCCTTAGCTCGTACTCTAGTCACTCGACTGATCGATAAAGCAGTGGGACCAGGCCCTAGAGGTGGGTATGTCCAGTTGCGCCAAACTGACCCCTCTGGACCCCCCGCTGGGCACGTGTTCATGGATATACTAATGTAGTGCTTCTTTGTTTTTATACTAATATAGTTTTACATTTCATTTGACACTAACCTGTGTGGTGTTGTTGATGTGGTCTCTTTAGGAGACCAAGAGAGGGAATGAAGAATATAACATATTTTACTCATTCTTTTTAGTATAGCTGTTTCATTTTGATATCATATTTTACTCATTCTTTTTAGTATAGCTGTTTCATTTTGATATCACATTTTACTCATTCCTTTTGTTGTGGCGGTCTTGTTTTAGAGTCGCCACTGGTTCCCAACTCAAATACAATATGAACAGAAGGATGGGTCTGAGACTCCTCAACTATAATGTTAACAAAAGGCTCTTCCTGACATTCTTATTTCAAGGTGGGACCCACACTGATAAGAGACCAGATGGAGGACTTCAAAGGGCAGAGGAACAAAGAGCAGGGCGGAGGGTCGGGACTTTATAGGACCAGCGGAGACAGAGGTCTGGATGATGTGGATTCAAGGCTGGAAGATGTGGAGCCCAGAGAAACCCCCCCTCACAGCAGCCCTGGACCAGCCCACATCTCATTATTAATCAGCGAATGAATATGCATTTTTGTTGGACTATAACTGGGCAAACGCGGGTTTGGACAATGTCTTTTCCATCCTCCGCTTTGGGACATCAACACTCAGCGGGCTTATTCTATGGGAGGGAGACCCGGAGCTCTGTATGAATCAATTTGAATGGAATAAATCATCTGTGGATAAACTCGCTCAACCCTGGTTTGTCTCCTCCGATGCTGAACACGCTCCATTGTTAGACTGGAGACTACAGAGTTAAGGAATTGGAGTCAGGTAAAATATTTATAGTCTAACATTGGGCAACTGTGAGAATTGGTTTAACTACTTGTCGTCCGGTCTCCCATGAACTTCAGGGTGACATGTAATGGCCATGTTTGTTGTTCCTGTCCTGGTGCTGCTGGGCAGATATCTTCAGACTGTTCTCTTAGACTTTCAGCTACCTTGGCAGAATCATTACCGACAATGTCGAGAGAGTAGAAGCTGTTAGATGTGGTGGTGTGGAAGATATTTTTGGTCTGTAATTCGCTGGGTCGGAGGCCATTTTGGGTGGCCACTAGGCTTAGCCCAAGCTGGACCATGATATCTCGTCCCGGTAACTCTCCGATTTTCATTTTGCATTCTGACAATAAACCCATTCCTTTTGTTGCTTTCTGACCCTTATTAATCACCTACTTAATAGTTTAAACAACAATTATTTTCTAAATTACCCGAAAGTGATTTCTACTTTGTGATTAACCCAATATCTCTGAACACACAAAGACCAAAAGTCCCTGACTTTGTCTTAGTTAAGTCCCTGACTCTATTAAC
This sequence comes from Stigmatopora nigra, assembly GCF_051989575.1. Lineage (NCBI taxonomy): Eukaryota > Metazoa > Chordata > Actinopteri > Syngnathiformes > Syngnathidae > Stigmatopora > Stigmatopora nigra. The sequence goes on from NW_027551603.1 coordinate 4,552,477, forward strand.
AGACCAAGACTATAAAGCCCTTGCTAATTATTGTTCTACTTTCATTGGTCCCGGACCAATTGGTTTATTACCAGACTGCAAAGTGGACAGTGAGAGTTCCTACAGTAGGGTCCTGTTCAACGAGATGTTCCTGCAACTCTAGTCGAATGACCAGTGTGTGTGTCTCAAATACAGGAAAAACTGACAGTTGTCGCTAGGACTTTGGACAGATACATTTCAGTCATTTGCAGGGCAAAAAGTAATTGATCAGTGTCGGACAGTTGAGTATTTGTGCTGACATGTCACCCCAATCACAAGACTAAGATTGTTTATTCAGTCAGACAGTTGGGTGTTTATGCTGACATGTCAGCCATAAGGATGACTATGATGCTGTTATACTCACAAAAACGTATACAATATGAACAAGCATTTGCAAAGATACTTTGTCTAATCTCACATGTTCCCCTGCTGCCAAACAAACTGTCAGAGACACATAGTTACTGTGTATAAAGTGAAAAATCGTCCAATTCAAGTAAGTTATCCATTTGGCATCATTCTCAAGCTAGAAATTAAGTTATAATGAAAACAATCATACTTGGCCAAAACTTGATTTTCAGGGCATGAAAAGTACATGAAGGCAATAAAAACTGAAAAGTTCCCCTGCTGCCAAACAAACTGTCAGAGACACAGTTATTGTGTATGTAGTGAAAAATCGTCCAATTCAAGTAAGTTTTTCATTTAGCATCATTCTAATTGATAGAAATTAAGTTATAGTGAAAATTCTGATACTTGGCCAAAACGTGATTTTTAGCACATGAAACGCACGTTAAAGCAATAAAAACTGAAATGTTCCCCTGCTGCGAAAGAAACATTCAGAGGCACATAGTTACTGTGTATATAGTGTAAAATCGTCCAATTCAAGTAAGTTTTGCATTTATCATCATTCTAAGTGATAGAAATTAAGTTATAGTGAAAATTATGATACTTGGCCAAAACGTGATTTTCAGCGCATGAAACGCACGTTAAGGCAATAAAAACTGAAATGTTCCCCTGCTGCGAAAAAAACTGTCAGAGACACATAGTTACTGTGTATACAGTGTATAATTGTCCAATTCAAGTAAGTTTTTCATTTGACATCATTCTAGGTGATTCTGGAGCTATCTCCCACCATAAACAGTGTCCAAAACAGGCGATACAAAATAGTGGTTGCATTATAACAGGGTCCAGTCGGTTCTGGTGGGTGTTTGTTTTCGAAACTTGTGTCCAATTATGATGGGGATGTATACTTGACTATTTTGTATAGAAATAATCATCTAGCGATGTTCAGAAGTTCTGTTATGCCCGAATGAATTACTTTCATTTGGTCACTTTATTCACAAGTGGTGGTTTAGAAACAGGCCCAGTCGGTTTTGGTTGGTGCTTTTACCCAGAATTTGTGTTTATTGTGTGAGTGGATGTATTTTCACTATTTTGTATAACAATAATGATCCAGGATGGTTCTGGAGCTATTTCCCACCACAAACAGTGTCCAAAACAGGCATTTTGCGGTTAAATTAGTGGTTGTATTAGAACCAGGACCAGTCGGTTCAGGTTCGTGTTTTTACCCAGAAATTGTGTCCAATGATGATGGGGATGTATTTTTGATTATTCTTTATAAAAATAATATTCTAGGGATGTTCAGAAGTTCTCTTATGCCCGAATCAATGACCTCAATTTGGGCACTTTATTTACAAGTGGTTGTTTAGAACCAGGCCCAGTCGGTTCTGGTTGGTGCTTTACCCACAATTAGTGTCGATTGTGTGGGTGGATGTATTTTCACTATTCTCTGTAAGAATAAAGATCCAGGGATGTTCTGAGACTATTTCCCACCATTAATAGTGTCAAAAACATGCATTTTGCGACAAAAATAGTGGTTGTATTAGAACCAGGCCCAGTCGGTTCTGTTTTGTGTATACACCCGTAACGTGTGTCCAATAGGAATGGGGTTGTATTTTTTACTATTCTGTATAAAAAAATATCATCTAGGGATGTTCAGAAGTTCTTCTATGCCCGAATAAATGACCTCCATTTGGGCACTTTATTGTGCATGGTGGTTGTAGTAGAACCAAGCCGAGTCGGTTCTGGTTGGTGCTTTTACCCAGAGTTAGTGTTGATTGTGTAGGTGGATGTATTTTCACTATTCTGTCTAAAAATAAAGATCCAGGATGGTTCTAGGGGTATTTGCCGCCATAAATAGTCTCCAAAACATGCATTTTGCGAAAAAAAATAGTAGTTGCATTATAACTGGGTCGTCTCGGTTCTGGTTGCTGTTTAAATCCGAAACTTGTGTCCAAAGATGAAGGGGATGTATATTTTACTATTCTGTTTAAACATAATCATGCAGGGATGTTTTGGGGCTTTTTTTATAAAAGAATCAAAAACCTCCATTATGGATCGTTATTTTGCATGGTGGTTGAATTAGAACCGGGCCCAGTCGGTTCTGGTTGGTGCTTTTACCAAGAATTAGTGTCAATTGTGTTGAAGGATGCATTTTCACTATTCTGTGTGAAATTAAAGATGCAGGGATGTTCAGGGAATATTTCCCACCATCAATAGTGTCCAAAACAGGCACTTTGCATTTAAAATAGTGGTCCTATTAGAACCAGGCCCAGTCGGTTCTGGTTGGTGTATGTAGCCGGAACTTGTGTCAAATGATAATGGGGATGTATTTTTGACTATTCTCTATAAAAATATTCATCTAGGGATTTTCAGAAGTTCTTTTATGCCCGAATCAATGACCTCCCTTTGGGCACTTTATTTTGCATAGTGGTTGTATTAGAACCAGGCTCAGTCGGTTCTGGTTTGTGTATACACCCGTAACTTGTGTCCGATCGGAATGGGGTTGTATTTTTCACTATTCTGTATAAAAATCATCATCTAGGGATGTTCAGAAGTTATTTTATGCCCGAATAAATGACCTCCATTTGGGCACTTTATTTTGCATGGTGGTTGTATTAGAAACCAAGCCCAGTCGGTTCTGGTTGGGTCTTATACCCAGAGTTAGTATTGATTGTGTAGGTGGATGTATTTTCACAATTCTGTCTAAAATTAAAGATCCAGGATGGTTCTAGGGCTATTTCCCAGCATAAATTTTCTCCAAAACATGCATTTTGCGATAAAAAATAGTAGTTGCATTATAACTGGGTCCAGTCGGGTCTGGTTGCTGTTTATATCTGAAACTTGTGTCCAAAGATGATTGGGATGTATATTTTACTATTCTGTTTAACAATAATCATGCAGGGATGTTTTGGGGCTTTTTTTATACAAGAATAAAAAACCTCCAATGGATCTTAATTTTGCATGGTTGTTGAATTAGAACCGGGACCAGTCGGTTCTGGTTGCCGCTTTTACCCAGATTTAGTGTCAATTGTGTGGATGGATGCATTTTCACTATTATGTGTAAAATTAAAGATGTAGGGATGTTTTGGGAATATTTCCCACCGTCAATAGTGTCCAAAACATTTTGCGATAAAAATAGTGGTTGTATTAGAACAAGGCCCAATCGGTTCTGGTTGGTGTATATACCCAGAATTTGTGTTGGTTGAGTAGGTGGATGTAGTTTCACTATTTTCTATAAAAATAATGTTTCCCACCATAAACATTGTCCAAAACAGGCATTTTGCGATTAAAATAGTGGTCGTATTAGAACCGGGCCCAGTCGGTTCTGGTTGCCGCTTTTACCCAGATTTAGTGTCAATTGTGTGGATAGATGCATTTTCACTATTATGTGTAAAATTAAAGATGCAGGGATGTTTTGGGAATATTTCCCACCGTCAATAGTGTCCAAAACATTTTGCGATAAAAATAGTGGTTGTATTAGAACAAGGCCCAATCGGTTCTGGTTGGTGTATTTACCCAGAATTTGTGTTGATTGAGTAGGTAGATGTAGTTTCACTATTTTCTATAAAAATAATGTTTCCCACCATAAACATTGTCCAAAACAGGCATTTTGCGATTAAAATAGTGGTCGTATTAGAACCGGGCCCAGCCGGTTCTGGTTGGTGCTTCTACCCATAATTAGTGTTGAATGTGTAGATGGATGTATTTTCACTATTCTGTGTAAAAATAATGATCCAGGATGGTTCTGGAGCTATTTTCCCACCATAAACAGTGTCCAAAACAGGCATTCTGGGATTAAAATAGTGGTTGTATTAGAACCAGGCCCAGTCTGTTCTGGTTAGTGAATTTACCCGAAAAATTGTATCCATTGACGATAGGGATGTATTTTTGATTATTATGTATAAAAATAATCATCTAGGGATCTTCAGAAGTTCTGTTATTCCCGAATCAATGACCTCCATTTGGGCACATTATTGACGGAGCTCACGACCATGATCCAGTGTGTGGCTCGGATGTGTCCCTCAAACACAAATACTGGTCAGTCTCATCCAAAATCGTAATGGCTCAGTTCCCTTGAGTGGGAGCGGCAAGGAACGCCCTGCATTTGAAGACCATTGAAGGCAGGTTCCGGGCCTGTGTCGGCGCATCAGTCAGGCTGGGTAGCCGCCATGGCCCAGGTGATTTTCCAGGGCTGCCCTGCTCTTGACGGAGTGGCCACCCAGCGGGGCTGTGTGTGTGCCATGGTGGGAGACTCCTGCTGCCCCTTCATCCCTGCCGGCATGTCCTGCTCGGTCCATGATGCCCTGCAGGCTATTAGGAACATGCAGAGAGCTGTGACCGGAGATTCGGTTTCACAACGAGGATGGCTTGACTGGTTCTTCTCTGGCTCATGGAAACAGCCATTTCAATATTTCGATATTTTCACAGACACAAAAGGAGGGAATTGTGGGATGGACTGGCTAACTGGCTTAATAATTGTTTATTCTTGTCTTACCATGTGGTCATACTGGTTTTACCTTTGTTTGATAAGATCGTAGACTGCAAGGTAGACTAGCCAAACTGGTTTTACAATTGAATTAAAAGATCGTGGAATGTAAGAAAGACTAACTAGTTGGCCTTGCAATTGTTTGTTCGCCTCGCGAAATATAAGAAAGGCTGGCTAACAGGGTTTGCAATTGTTTCCTTGAATTGTGGGATGAAAAAAAGGTTCAACTTCAGGAGTAACTGTCACTCTCCAGGTCATCCAGGGTCAAGTGCACACTTGGAAACTTTCATATTCGACCAAAATGTGCTTATCAGCGCAAAAAAAGCACATTTGGTGGTACGCGGAAAGAACGGCAGCAGACAAAAAGGCTATTTAGAAAGATATTACCACTACGCAGAAGATTGTCGGCTACTCTGCCCTCACTGGAAGACATTGCCAGCCCTCGTTACCTCAGCAGAGCCAGGGACATGATCAGGGACCCATGCCACCCTGGTCACAATCGGTTCCAGCTGCTGCTCTCTGGCAGACAGACGCTGTAGGTTTCCCACATCCGTAGGGACTCTAAACTTGGGGTAACACAACACAATCCCTTCTGTGTAATAACTTCGGGTGAGGTAATATGAATAGTCATCAGGTGATCTGACACCTACATGCTGAATGAAGGTAAGTGAAAGACAGTGAGAGGTAAGTGATCCACTCAGGGGGTGGTGATGCAATGTATCCATAAAGGCAGAATTGTAAATTAAGAGTCTGGAGTCATAACTTGTAAAACTGTCAGAGACACAAATGTCTCTCTATATATAGTGTAATATCATCAAATTTTATAATTTAATAAGTTTTTAATTTGGCATCATTCTAATGGCTAGATATTAAGTTATAATGAAAACTATGATACTTGGCCTAAACATGATTTTCAGCGCATGAAAAGCACATTCACGCAATAAAAACTGAAATGTTCCCCTGCTGCCAAAAAAACTGTCAGAGACACATAGTTACTGTGTATATAGTGTATTATCGTCCAATTCAAGTAAGTTTTTCATTTAGCATCATTCTAAGTGATAGAAATTAAGTTATAGTGAAAATTGTGATACTTGGCCAAAACGTGATTTTCAGCACATGAAACGCACGTTAAGGCAATAAAAACTGAAATGTTCCCCTGCTGCGAAACAAATGTCAGAGGCACATAGTTATTGTATATATAGTGTAAAATCGTCCAATTCAAGTAAGTTTTTCATTTAGCATCATTCTAAGTGATAGAAATTAAGTTATAGTGAAAACTATCATACTCGGCCAAAACATGATTTTCAGCGCATGAAACGCACGTTAAGGCAATAAAAACTGAAATGTTCCCCTGCTGCGAAACAAACTGTCAGAGGCACAAAGTTACTGTGTATATAGTTGTCAGGTTCATTAATAATTACCTTCGTCCGTAATTATCAATAACTGCAGGAAGACATCTTATTCAATTATTGACATTTAATTAAATAGAAATGGATACAACAGATAGCCTCCGGAGGGGAGCATTACAGCAAGTGTCCCTTACAACTTCCGAACGTCTCCTCGAATAGACATTTTCGTCCTATTCTTATGGTCACAAGTTACAGAGTTGTTGATCATTCCATCACGTATGAGTAAAAACAACATCTGGGACTACAATAACAATCAAGGTATTTTACTAATAACAAAAACAGGGACTAGACCTAACAACATTTAGATTAGAGTAATTATACAACCTCCTTGACCTAAGAATCATATAATATAATCATAATCATATAATCGTTACATACAGAAAAACCCGAAGTGTACGGTTACATAACGATAACAATATTCTTGTTATTGTCCGAATAGCCCTGTCCTCGTCACCAAGGGCCCACCAAATCTCAAGGACCCAGATTGGGTGGATTGTTTGTATAACCATCCTGGAACAGGCTGTCTAGGTTAAAGATGACTTGGTGTGACCTCAAGACTTTTGAAAAACAGAAAGAGAATGATTTAACAAAGTAATGAATTAATACAAAGAAAAGAAAGAGATTGATTTAATAAAGAAATGAATTAATATAACTATTATAATAATAAAACAGAATAAACCCAACATTCCCCCGTTTTTATAATATGTATGTTATTAGTCATTTCTTAGTAATCACTAAATGGTAATGTCGGGTGACTGTGATTTTTTCCCGCCTACTCCTTACTCCCATGGCTGGTCTGAAAGAGAAAAAACATAATTATATTCGTCCAATTGGTCCTCGGATTTACCGTACTCCTGGACCTCACTGCTTTCCCCAAACCGTCCCATAAGATACAACTCATGTACTTTGGAATTTGTAGGGGCCATTGCAGTAGTTATAAGTCGGCTTAGCAAGGAGCGCAAACAGGGGATACTACATCACCCACACAATGTTAGGATAGCGGTAATTGTGCCTATAGTCCAAATCTTTAGATTTTCCAAAGGTCTTATCCCACCAATCTGACAATGCGGACGTATCTACTCCAGAGTGCTCTTGCATATTGCGGTTCAGTGTTTGCAGGCCAGTAATGGCCCTGGTGAGAGATCCACTGGGTGACGCGTTGTTCGGTATGAAGGTGCAACATTGTTTTCCAAACATTGCACACACGCCCCCTGTTTCAAGGATCATATCCACCGCTATGCGATTCTGGAACGCCATCAGACTGGTAGCTGCCAGTTGTTCCTTCATGGCCACAAATCCCTGTTCAGTATAATTTCCAAGTTTTGAACATTGTAATGTAAGTAATTTATTCTATCCACATTTTTGTTTGGGGTGATTAGAAGGAAGATAGACTCCCAACCTGCTGCGATCTGATTAGCCAGCTTATACTCATCTGGTACGCCCCGGGGGATGCCAATCGCATCAATGTATGTTGGATCTCCTTCCCTCCATGCCTCTCGACGATGTCGGGAGGGTCGACCCTTCACCTCCGAATTATGAGCCGCCAATTGTATCTCCTCCACTGTGGATGGAAAAACAGACATCGGTAAGAGCAGTGAGACCAAAGTACCTAGTCCTGCCGCGTGTCGGCAGGAGTCGTATAATTTATCTACCACCCCGCCACCATAGGCCAGAACGTGGTATCAGGGGTGTAGTTTGTTTTAGAACGCCGGTACACCACGTCTCATTTATCGCCCCCAGCTTCAGACCATGCCCTGTAAGGTTTAAGCAGGTAAAATGATTAAACAGTGGAAAAATTGACTTCCTATTTACCGCGTAACAGGATAAACACTGCTTCAATATTTTTTCTTGCCAAGTAGGACACGTTTTTTCATTTGTAAAAACACTTTTCCCCAAATGAATGGTGATTGAGGGAGTTGTTAGATCCCATCGTATTTTCCCTTGTCTGGTAGTTTATCCTAATCTTTTGTAAGATGGTTTAGTCTCAATTGAAACCATATGGAGACGTCAAACCCAATATAAAAGAGTTCCCTATAGTTTTATGGTATTGCTTGCTGAGCAATAATCTTTTCAATTAATATTGGTGTTTCCCGTATTTTATTAAGTCAGAAAGTTTATCTTACCCGTCCCCTCAATGTTTCAATTGAGACCACCCTTTTACCAAAGTAGCTCCACCTAGTGCTTGCCTTCTTTACACTCCATTAACAGCGCCCAATTATCCCCCGTTTGGGAAATCCCTGTTTCAGAAATAAATTTCACAGGTTAATATGTCAGTCCAAGCTTTCCAATCTTGACCAATTTCTGCAACAAGGCTTTTCCCAATCTTCAATTTTTTTTTGCTGTTAATGTACCACACATATTTCCCACCATAGATTGCCCCTTTGTATGGCAACCGGGACGTCGCCGAGTCCAAATATATATTTTCATTTTGGAAATTTGATTTAGTAGGTAATGTTAATTAAATGTAAATGTGTATGTTTCTCGGTTTACCCTCCCGTAAGAAGGTGTATCCTCAATTGAAACGCCTCCGCCTTTTTCTCCAACTGGAGAAAACAACCCTACTGTGGAAAGGAATAGAATCACAATCATCATTAATCTCATTGCCCCAAAAGCAATAATTGTTTTCAACATGACTTTTTGTCTTTGTTTAGGGAGTTTTCCTCTTGAAACGTTTCAATTTAGACAACCTTCTTACTGTGGGAAAGGTGCATCCGTGTCCCCTTTCAGTAACAAGGACCCTCCCACTTTGCGTTGCTCCGATGTTTCTTCTTTTATGCTGCTTATCAGCATCCAGTCTTCAAGAATCACCGTCGCTTCGTCCGTTTCCTGTTGACAAGCAAAATCTCCCTCTGATAGTCTAAATTTGGTGTGTGCGTTTTTTTTTTTTTTTTTTTTTTCTGATAGATTCGCCTCATCATCCAATTGTCATTGTGTGGTGAATAATAACAATTTGTAAGGTCTACCAAACAGGACTTCATATAAGGTCCGCCAATTGTGGATGGTAGACAACTATTATATTAACAAAATGGGAGCCATTATCACTATAAATAGTTTCTGGAATTCCATATCGTGGAATGATATCCATATGATCTAATAAAAATAAAATAAAATCTATATGTATTTTTTGAAATGGATATGTGGGTATGCATATAGATTTAAACCCTAAGCCTTGTAGTGCCGTTGTAGCAAGGCCACCTCCCCCTTGTCGAGACATAGGTCTTCCCTTGACTCAAGCCCAAATTATATTCTTTATTGATCTTTTATTGATAGATTATGTCTCGGTGGTCTGCCAATCAAAAAAACACAAAAAGACAAACTATCATTCACGCTCACACTCATAAAAAGAAGAATTTAGTGTGTTCAACCAGTCTAGCATCCATAATTTCATTTTGTGGGAGTAAACTGGAGTACCCGGAGAAAATCCACAAATTCTCGAGGACGCCATGAATACCCCACATTCCGGAAGGTCTGGATCCACCCCGCATTCATTAGTAGATCCTTTAATATACACACCCCCACTCTAGTATTTTAACCGTTTGTAAAAAAATTACCTTCAAGTTTCACACAAAGTTATATCCTTTTTAATGCTATCAGTTTAGCTGTTTGTTCCCCGAATTGAGGTGGCAATAGTTTCACATCTAAGGTTTTTATTTTCACAGCCGCCATGACCTAATGGCCCCCTATCATGTTTTTGGAAAATCCCAATTCCCTTTAATAGCATGCCAATCACCTTTTAATGCGGCCATCCAATTTTGTTTCCACTTTTTTTTTTTTCCCCCAGGTGATAAAATAATCTCCCCCCATTTGTAAAACAAATTAATCCATGCCTAATTTATACAACATGACGCCTATGGCCTTTATTTACGTCGCCTTGACTCCAAATTCTATGAACCAAGATAACACGCCGAATTTGTAAGCGAATTTCCCCCATCCCATTTTGTTCATAGACAACCCATCTACCTAAAGCGTCACTTGTTTCAAAACATGAAAGGCCCCACTAGAATTCGTGCATCCAGCGCCAAATAGAGCCTATTTACACATTTGTCTCAAACTTGTTTTAGATATGGGGTCCCCAATTTCCCAAAATTTCCCAGAATTAATGTACTACCACATCCTGTCAAAAACCCAAAACGACTAACATAACCTGTTTCTATGCCAGATTCTGGAATTTGGAGAATTTCTCCTTTCCCTCCCTTATCTAAGCTTGTTATTGTCACTCGTTATCACTGTAACATTCAGGCGTATTAACCCCATCGTTGCTAAAGTTCTCACCAATTTGCATGCCCTTAATGCCGTAAAAGCAACGTTATTTGGTTGTATCAATTGACTAATGCTTATCCAATCCGTAATATCCTTAAAGTCATCAATATGACCTGTGACAAAGCATATTTCCTCCTGCCAGGACAACAGACAATGTTCTTTCAAGTGCACTTTGAAAAACATTCCATGTTACTCCATTCTTAGGGAAAATATGCTCATCCTAAACCAATTATTTTATTTACAATTCACCTAATTATTTGGATGAATGCCATGAATTTTATCATGCCACTATTGCATTGTAAATTTCCCATCTGATGTCGTTAATCAGCCAAATAATTCAATACCTATTATATACTTTGTAAATCACCTCATATGATGTTTACTTAAGACAAGAGTCATTTCCCATAGCCTGTTACCAAAACAAAAATCTACAACAATTAAATGAGACAAATCAACCTTTTGTTAGACAATTCCTAATTACAAACTTTAATGTTTTAAAAACCTTATCGTCACCAATATACCATAATATTGTAAATTTTGTCATCCTGGCCTTTTATTCTTTTAAACAGCCAACCTCCTGGATTAAAGTATTTTGAATAATCAAAAAATTCTGAAATAGTATTAATATTATTTTATCCTCCAAAAGCTAGTTTCCTTTAACTAAGAGCCCTTTGAAATCCACAATTGCTCAAAAATGACTATTTTGGTCTATTTCCCAAATCCAAAGCTTTTTACCAAATCAACCTTTTACTAAACAGATTTTCTATCCTTTTAATACATTTCATTTTAAAACCCAAAATATCAATGCGAAAGCATTCGCATAACCTTGCATTTCTTGCAGCCCATGTATTGTTCTTATTCTGAAAAGTCCAAACAGAAAACGCAATTAGCCGTTAACTATGACCTCCACTCTTGCTGCGAAAACAGCATTGTTATCTTATGTTTACAAACCAGCTTTTTCCCTGTGCCCAAATACAACGCTTTTTAGAGAAGACAACCATTAAAACGTCAAATTAACCCCTCTTCCGATATTCAACTACATCACAATATTTTTCCAAGACCCCATATATCCAGAATATGTATGCTGCAAGCACAACAATATGGCAAAAACCCATTTTCTGCCCTCAAGTTTGCTTCAGCACCCCCAAGGCCAATTATTATTATTATAATGTCTTCACGGAAGGGATCACAAAATTTTAGTCGTTTACACGGTCCGAACGCTCCCGAAAGCCCAACACAGTTAAATCGTCTGCCCCGCGGCCCACATGTTTCACTCCCATCTAATCAGCAGCCGCTGCACCAGAAACGCTTCCCCCGCAGTTGACACATTTTTTGGCAAGTCTAGAGCATAATAAAAACACAGGTGACATTCCCTGCTAAACATTTAAATGATCATTTTGTATATATTCTTTTGTCTTTTTAAACACCATCTTCCCGCTAGCGGACGGGATCAAAAAACCAAGCTGCAATAAGCCATCACATTGCTGTAAATTGACAGTACATATAGGTTATATTAACAAAGCACCACCAGCACTTGGAAATAACCATTCTAATTGTTGTTATACAAGCCCAAGCATCACAAAAAAACCCAATTTAATTGTAATCACAAAACGTCATACCTGGATTAACCAAATCAAATACCAGTGTCCCCATTCATTTTCTAGCTCCCTTTATTTTTGTTAAACTTCCTCCGCGCCCGTCACCTATCTCGGTAAATATTTTCCCCGTCAGCCGAGGAGGCCCCGCTATTTTTTCCTTACCAAACAGTACTTTCCCGCCGCCACGGTCTTAAATATATCCCCGTTATCCGAGGGAGCCCCCACTATTTTCCCAAAATAGTATTTTTTAACTTCTCCCCGGCCTTATTTCGCCATTAGTGTCTGTGGAACAAGCTGTTACACTTTTATCCACTCACATATTATTTATATATGTATATTACCTCCATTAGTGTCTGTGGAACAAGCTGTTACACTTTTATCCACTCACATATTATTTATATATGTATATTACCTCTATGCATTAGTGCATATATTATCCTGCATTTTATGCATTTTAAGCTGGCCAGCAAACCCATATTTATTTATCCATAAATATAGCTGTGTAATATTTTTAAAGCGCTTTGTCTTTCCAATTTTTTCCAATCCTTACAAGTTAGACGTATTTTTTTGGATCGTCATCCAAACCCGCCTTACAACACGTGTTTCCCATATTTTACTTTTTTGTAGTGAGTTCGTGTGCCTCACACAGTTAACTTTATTATATCTATTTTTATTATTATTATCTATTCGACTGTCTTGACTGTATCTCCTAGGCCTTTCCTAATTTTACTGCAGAAACCACACAAACACCATACAACGTATATATTCGTGCCTACCCTTTAGACACAGGACACTCCCCGGCCCCAATATTGTACCTCTAGTACAATACATTCGTGCCTACCCCTGAGACACAGGACACTTTCCAGCAAAGTGCCCCACCGTACCTGCCATTGACTAGTATAAACACAGGGTTTTATCGCCGTCACCCAGGACGCGAAACCAGCCCAACAATGGGCCTCACATACAATGTCCCTTTAACGCATTTGTAAACACCTTCACAACATGCAGACATTAATGTGGACTTACCCGAGATCCATCAGATGTCTCCCTCCAGCAGGAAAAGTCTTCAACCGCCGAGAATCCAGGCGCCCCCGTCGAAAAACTCCGGCCCACCAAGGGTTTTGAAGACGCCGTGCGCACGGTCACTTACCAGATGTCGAACAGCAGCGCCTGGGTTCTCGCTCCGGTATATTGACCTCCATGGCTCAGAAGGACCAAAATGTCAGGTTCATTAATAATTACCTTCGTCCGTAATTATCAATAACTGCAGGAAGACATCTTATTCAATTATTGACATTTAATTAAATAGAAATGGATACAACAGATAGCCTCCGGAGGGGAGCATTACAGCAAGTGTCCCTTACAACTTCCGAACGTCTCCTCGAATAGACATTTTCGTCCTATTCTTATGGTCACAAGTTACAGAGTTGTTGATCATTCCATCACGTATGAGTAAAAACCACATCTGGGACTACAATAACAATCAAGGTATTTTACTAATAACAAAAACAGGGACTAGACCTAACAACATTTAGATTAGAGTAATTATACAACCTCCTTGACCTAAGAATCATATAATATAATCATAATCATATAATCGTTACATACAGAAAAACCCGAAGTGTACGGTTACATAACGATAACAATATTCTTGTTATTGTCCGAATAGCCCTGTCCTCGTCACCAAGGGCCCACCAAATCTCAAGGACCCAGATTGGGTGGATTGTTTGTATAACCATCCTGGAACAGGCTGTCTAGGTTAAAGATGACTTGGTGTGACCTCAAGACTTTTGAAAAACAGAAAGAGAATGATTTAACAAAGTAATGAATTAATACAAAGAAAAGAAAGAGATTGATTTAATAAAGAAATGAATTAATATAACTATTATAATAATAAAACAGAATAAACCCAACAATAGTATAAAATCGTCCAATTCAAGTAAATTTTGCATTTAGCATCATTCTAAGTGATAGAAATTAAGTTATAGTGAAAATTATGATACTTGGCCAAAACGTGATTTTCAGCGCATGAAACGCACGTTAAGGCAATAAAAACTGAAATGTTCCCCTGCTGCGAAACAAACTGTCAGAGACACATAGTTACTGTGTATATGGTGTATTATCGTCCAATTCAAGTAAGTTTTGCATTTAGCATCATTCTAAGTGATAGAAATTAAGTTATAGTGAAAATTGTGATACTTGGCCAAAACGTGATTTTCAGCACATGAAACGCACGTTAAGGCAATAAAAACTGAAATGTTCCCCTGCTGCGAAACAAATGTCAGAGGCACATAGTTATTGTATATATAGTGTAAAATCGTCCAATTCAAGTAAGTTTTTCATTTAGCATCATTCTAAGTGATAGAAATTAAGTTATAGTGAAAACTATCATACTCGGCCAAAACATGATTTTCAGCGCATGAAACGCACGTTAAGGCAATAAAAACTGAAATGTTCCCCTGCTGCGAAACAAACTGTCAGAGGCACATAGTTACTGTGTATATAGTGTAAAATCGTCCAATTCAAGTAAATTTTGCATTTAGCATCATTCTAAGTGATAGAAATTAAGTTATAGTGAAAATTATGATACTTGGCCAAAACGTGATTTTCAGCGCATGAAACGCACGTTAAGGCAATAAAAACTGAAATGTTCCCCTGCTGCGAAACAAACTGCCAGAGGCACATAGTTACTGTGTCTATGGTGTAAAATCATCCAATTCAAGTAAGTTTTGCATTTGGCATCATTCTAAGTGCTAGAAATTAAGTTATAGTGAAAACTATGATACTTGGCCAAAACGTGATTTTCAGCGCATGAAACGCACGTTAAGGCAATAAAACTGAAATGTTCCCCTGCTGCGAAACAAACTGTCAGAGGCACATAGTTACTGTGTATATAGTGTATAATTGTCCAATTCAAGTAAGTTTTTCATTTTGCATCATTATAAGTGCTAGAAATTAGGTTATAGTGAAAACTATGATACTTGGCCAAAACGTGATTTTCAGCGCATGAAATGCACATTAAGGCAATAAAAACTGAAATGTTCCCCTGCTGCGAAACAAACTGTCAGTGACACATAGTTACTGTGTATATAGTGTATAATCGTCCAAATTAAGTAGGTTTTTCATTTGATATCATTCTAAGTGATGGAAGTTAGGGTTAGGGTTAGGGTTAGGGTTAGGGTTAGAGTTAGGGTTAGGGTTAGGGTTAGGGTTAGGGTTAGGGTTAGGGTTAGGGTTAGGTTAAGTTAAGTTATAGTGAAAAATATGATACTTGGCCAAAACGTGATTTTCAGCGCATGAAACGCACATTGTCTTATACTTTGTCACACTTTGTCATACATACTTTGTCTAATCTTACATATTCCCCTGCTGCAAAAAAAACTGTCAGAGACACATAGTTACTGTGTATATAGTGTAAAATCGTCCAATTCAAGTAAGTTATCCATTTGGCATCATTCTCATTGATAAAAATTAAGTTACAATGAAAACAATCATACTTGGCCAAAACGTGATTTTCAGGGTATGAAAAGTACATTAAGGCAATAAAAACTGAAAAGTTCCCCTGCTGCCAAACAAACTGTCAGAGACACAGTTACTGTGTATATAGTGTAAAATCGTCCAATTCAAGTAAGTTTTTTATTTGGCATCGTTCAAAGTGATAGAAACGTGATTATCAGGTGAAGAATCTGACATATTTTACTCATTCTTTTTAGTATGGCTGTTTCATTTTGATATCACATTTTACTCATTCTTTTTGTGGCGGTCTTGTTTTAGTATCGCCACTGAAGGGTTCAGCTCTTGTTCCCAACTCAATTACAATATGAACAGAAGGATGGGTCCGAGACTCCTCGACTACAATGTTAACAAAAGGCTCTTCCTGAGATTCTTATTTCAAGGTGGGATTCACACTGATAAGAGACCAGATGGAGGACTTCAAAGGGCAGAGGAACAAAGAGCAGGGCAGAGGGTCGGGACTTTATAGGACCAGCGGAGACAGAGGTCTGGATGATGTGGATTCAAGGCTGGAAGATGTGGAGCCCAGAGAAACCCACCCCTCACAGCAGCCCTGGACCAGCCCACATCTCATTATTAATCAGCGAATGAATATGCATTTTTGTTGGACTATAACTGGGCAAACGCGGGTTTGGACAATGTCTTTTCCATCCTCCGCTTTGGGACATCAACACTCAGCGGGCTTATTCTATGGGAGGGAGACCCGGAGCTCTGTATGAATCAATTTGAATGGAATAAATCATCTGTGGATAAACTCGCTCAACCCTGGTTTGTCTCCTCCGATGCTGAACACGCTCCATTGTTAGACTGGAGACTACAGAGTTAAGGAATTGGAGTCAGGTAAAATATTTATAGTCTAACAGTTTTGGTGACCCAGTCCGTGAGTCGGTTGCGTAGACAGATAGGGGTTAAGGCCGATAACTCCGTCCGTGAACCAGGGAGGAGACTGCGTAGACATATGGGTTAAGGCCAGCCGCGGACTCTAAAACACGTCGGCGAACGTGGAGTCGCGGTTATCGAAACACGTCAGCGAACGTGGGAATAAGGAAAAGTTAAACACGTCAGCGAACGTGGGAATAAGGAAAAGTTAAAACACGTCAGCGAACGTGGGAATAAGGAAAAGTTAACCACGTCAGCGAACGTGAGGGAGCGCCGGCGAGCGTGAGACCTTTCTCTTGGGACTTCTCCGACAGGCGCCTGATCAACTGAAAGGTAAGCAGAATACCTATTACTGAAACGTTAAAATTCTGCTATTGGATTTTTAAATTATGGAGAAGTGACTATAGAAAGGGGATATCGGGAATAGGAGATTCCGAAAAGGTTGTAATATATCTAGAGTCGGAACTAATGACGATCCCAGAACGGTCGTTTTGAGATAGAGAAAACGGTCGTATGCAACAAAGGAACAAGAGATTCCGGAAAGAGTTGTATGCAGGAGTTATTTTAAAGTCTTCAGCAGGGAAACGACTGGGTCCACAGATGTTTGATTCCTAGAATTG
Source organism: Stigmatopora nigra (assembly GCF_051989575.1). Lineage (NCBI taxonomy): Eukaryota > Metazoa > Chordata > Actinopteri > Syngnathiformes > Syngnathidae > Stigmatopora > Stigmatopora nigra. The sequence continues at coordinate 4,569,599 of NW_027551603.1, forward strand.
ATTCTAAAAAAAAAAAAAAAAAAAAAAAAGTAACAATAATTCCTAGAATTGAACATACTAAAATTCCAAATTTATCCGGAGACTTGATCTAGATTGAATTGGTGAAAATGGAAAGATGTGAGAGTGCGGGAGAATGTGGAGAATGGAATGAATTGACAATTTTGTATGCAGATGTGGAAGCACAGGTTCTGAGTGGTGTTCAAGTTAAAAAAACAACCAAAAATAAGACGCGAGTTGGTGAAACAATTTAGTACTTTGATAGAAAATGTACATTTTGTAGGTCAAAAGCATGAATGGAATATGAATAACTTGTCCATTGCTTTGCGGAAAGTAGAGCATGACGTCACAGCTAAGGAGGTGGAACTCCGAAGGAGAAAAGAGGAGGTGTGGAGGTGGAGGCGGGGTTCGATACTGAGAAAGGAGGAGGAGTTGAAACAGCATAGATTGGCAATACACAACCTGGTAATTGCGTCAATAGCTTTGGCTGCGGTGAGGGCCCCCACCTAGATCGAACCAACTTTGACTCTTGTACCTTCAGCGCCTCCACTGAATAATAAAGCTCCATTAAAACCTCACGGTATACCCATACAAGCACCAATAGTGACTTTAGGTGGACGATTGATCCTTGACGTTGAGAATGAGGAGGAAGCTATGTCCTCCGAGGCAAAAGGCCTCATAGGAAAAGCATGTAATCTCGAACACGCGAAAGATAGGACAGAACGATCCTGAGTTGACTTGACTGACCGAGAGGACAATGATGAAAAAGAAATGACCAAAGGGACTCGACAGAAAAATGAAATAAAGAAAGGTAGGAAAAAAGGAAAAGATGACTTGACTGACAATCTTGTACTGTTTGAGGACGTGAATCGACAATCAGACTATAACTCAGATAATGATTCAGACATTGCAGGTGAACAGGAGAATGAGAGTGTGGACATGTATAAACAGGCTCTACCAGATTTGGGATCTCATTACGCCCTTCGCCCACGTAACAATGGGGCAAAAGAGACACCAGACAAGACTGCCGCGCCAAAACCAAAGCCCAGCGCAAAGCGGGTACAAGCTACATCTGGAGGTATGTATCCCCTCCGCCCTCAGGGAGCAGAAATGATATTTGAACCTCTTGGTCTTAGAGATGTGGCTACATTGGCTGACCAACTCCCTCCAATGGCAAATGGAGGAAGTACATGGCTGATGAAGTTTTTGGCCCTAATGAGCGGACAGAATTGTGCGCTTGGTGACATGAGACAGGCCATATCAGCTTCCTGCTCTCATCATCAATTACAAATGATAGAGGAGGAAGCAGAAACTATCAGGTACCCACACAAAACCCCATTGTCCCAGGTATCGGGCGCCTTATTTACGGCAATTAAAAATACCTTCCCAAGATCCCATGACATGGCTCCAACCGTGTTTCCATACATCGATGGAGTGGGAGGTCCGGTACACTATGAAAAGTGCATTAATGCCTGGATAGATAGTACCGGCCGACACCCATCGGGCAGATTAGATAATATCCTCTTATTCCGAACAGCTGTTGTCGAGGGTCTTCCAGAACCTGTGAAAAAGGAGTTGAAAAAGGACCCTGACTTGTTGACTGGTGATGAACCAAGGTTTAAACGTCACCTGTCTCACCATTGTAAGATGTATGATAACGAGAAGGTAAAAGAAAAAGCCGAGTCGCTAAATATGAATTCTGCTCTGGTAAAATTACAACTTTCCAAATTTTATAGTGAATCCAAAAAATCTAAACAGGAAAAGACAAACCAATCTGCCCAGATGTTCCAGGGCCATGGTCGGGCTCGAGATGGTGGTCAGTTCCATGATGGATACGGTGGTCGCAGGGGTGGTTTCTCTGGTGGCCGGGGAAAAGGGTACTCGAGACCGGGCCAACAAGACAACTGTTTTACATGTGGCCGTCCTGGACACTGGAGACATGAGTGTCCCAGTCAGCGACAGTACCCGCGGCAACCCCCAACACAACAGGGGGGGCCACCACATCAACAGCGGCCCACGCGCGGAGGAGCAAGAGGCACTGGCAGACCATGGCGGTCACAGCAGCCAGCTCAGTCAACTGGACAATATTACCAGGGTGGAGATGATCCTCACAGTCCATGGGATCCTCCACACTCCGAATAGGGGTGCCCGAGAGGCTCGGTAAGCAGGGGAACGGCAGACCCAATGCTTCATATGAGAATCAACGGCGTCCAAACATCAGCTTTGGTGGACACGGGAGCAACATACTCATCTTTGAACATGCCGCTCACAGCCGGTTGTCTCTCCTCTTCAACCATAACTTTGGTCGGCTTCTCGGGATCTCCTCAAGCTCTGCCTATTACCAGACCGCTGCAAACGGAAATACCCCACCTAAAACAGACTCTATTTCATTCCTACGTCCATTCACCCCAAACACCTGTGAATTTAATGGGAAGAGACTTGTTGATGTCTATTGGAGCTACCATCTTATGTGGGCCGGATGGCCTCACAGTGACTTTACCAAATGGTGCAAAGATTCCGTGTTCGCAACCAGTACGAACATGTGGACAATGGTTGATGTGTCCCTTGCAACAAGACACCGAGGTAGCAACAATCTATTGGTCATGTCTTGAGCCTGAAACTCCGGCCACTGGGGGACTGTTGTTTGTTTATCACCAGTGGAAATCATTCATTGATTCACTCCGGCCTTACCATCCGCCCAAGGATGACTTTCATTGTACTTTGTTTTATGACACAGAAGATGACTTAGTCTATCGAGACCGTTTTCAGAAGGTTCTTGGAACACCCTGGCAATTGAAATCCACCAAAATATTTGTGGGTCCAGAAGGCGTAGCTTCATATGTTGATTTGGACGAATCGCAAAAAGTGTGGTACAAAATGTCGGATACAGCCGACCCCCACATTTCTTTGGCTCTGTCTTATGGTCACGAAGCTCGTCAACTCGGTCCCATGGTCAAGAAACTTCTTAAAGTCACTGACTGGCAGTCCACTGACCTACCAGGGCTGACTTATTCCAAATTGCATGACTCTTATCAGATTGACCCACATGCCCCATTGATAAACTCCTCCATTTTGGAGGAACAAATCTTGACTCGAGAACATGGTAGGGAATTGACTGATCACCACCAGACAGAGGAGTTTCTGAAAACTATTCCGGACACATTGTGGTCATCAGGACCATTTGATGTAGGACATTGTGTTAAAATTCCACCTGTAATGTTAAAAATAGATGAGAGTGCCATCATCCACAGGCCACAATATAGATGGACTCCAGATGCGGACAAAGTTATGGAAGACACTCTAGGTGGACTGTGGGACGCAGGTGTGATAGAACTTTCTAACTCACGATGGAACACGGCATTGCGACCAGTACTTAAGGCGGATGGACAGAGTTACCGTATGGCACATGACCTTAGACCTGTGAACAACGCGACGCTGACTCCGTCCTACCAGTACCCGACCCCCATAGAATGTTGACTTCGCTCAGTCCAGTGTATCAATGGTTTACTTGTATTGATCTAGCTAACGCCTTTTTCTGTGTTCCTTTGCATCCTTCAGCCAGACAGTACTTTGCGTTCACCTATCGTGGTGTCCACTACAGTCCACCATTTGCACAAAGGGTTTATTATAATTAGGTAACGCCAAAATCCCACTAGTAACTAGCATCTGTTTTATTGTACAAAACGCATTCTCAGCCTCTGCCGTCCAATTCAGAGCCGAGTTCATTTTTAACCCATCTTAATTCATTAATTTAGAAAGGGGGGAAACGATTTCTGCATAATTTGGAACCCACGTCCTGCAGTAATTAGTAAGACCCAAAAATGACATGATTTGTCTTTTAGTTAGCGGCTTGGGTGCTTCCAACACCACCCTCTTTCTGTCATCCAAAATCTTTTTCCCACCTTTCACCAGATTATGTCCCAAATATTTCACTTGTTCTTTAGAAAACTGCAATTTATTTCTGCTTATTTTGTGGCCCTCCGACGCCAGGTGCCTTATCAATGTCACAGTGTCCTTTTTACACACTTCCACACTAGGCGACGCCACAAGCACATCATCCACATACACAATAATCTGGCTGCCCCCCGGTGGCTGGAATCTTGCTACACTGCTACTCATTATCTGTGAATATATCGTGGGGCTTTCACAGTATCCTTGTGGTAATCTTGTAAAAGTATATTTTTTCCTACCAAACGTAAACGCAAACCAATATTGACTATCTCGATCTAATGGGATGGAGAAAAAAGCATTACTTATGTCAATTACCGTAAAAAATGCTGCCTCTGGATCCAAATTATTCAGAAGTGTGTGTGGATCTGGCACACACGGCGCGCGTTGAATTACTGCAGAGTTTACCGCTTGTAAATCCTGAACCATTCTCCATCCCACAGAAGGAGCCGCCTTTTTTACTGGAAAAATTGGGGAATTACAGGGTGAATCATCACATTCAATTATCACTCCCGCCCTTAATAAATCTTCAATTACCGGACTTATTCCTTTTAAGGCATCAGGTTTTAGTGGATATTGTCGTATACATGGCCTAAATTCACTTTTTGGTCTAATTACTACAGGTATAACCCCTTTAACGAGCCCTACATCGGAAGGTCCTTTTGACCATATTTCAGGAGGGACTGTTGCTAACAACTCCTCCTCCTCTTCCGATAGTAGATATACTTCCTTAGTTGTTTGTTATAGTCATAGCAGGTAAATTCCCACATTCACATTCACCCCCACAGTCTGAAACACTGCCTTTCTGTATGTTTCCGTACTTTCGCTATACTCAAGACCTGTATCCAACATTATCCAATCACTCGTCTCGCGGGCTGTTTGTATAAAGTCACGTATCACCTCCTTTCCCTGATTATGTGGCTTGCATAATACAATGTGTGGAGTTCCCCACTCGAGAAAAAGAGTCTTATATTCCCTTGACAACTCAACCCCTGCCAAAACTGTAGAAATTCCGTCCGTGTACATATATTCCAATTTAATTTCAGACGGCGTGACTCGTCTCAATTTGTTTTCATAAATTTCGTCAGGCCCCTCCGTCATTTTGTACCACATTATAACATGGAGGGAGTTTATGCTCGCCACACTCTGCCGCGTCTCAATCAAACTAGCAGCTGTAGATAACAAACTGTTTCCCACACAAGCCGGCGTATTATTAGACACATCCAGAGTATAGTAAAAGAAAGCAGGTTGCTCTACATGCAAAACATTTAATTGGCCACAATTAATTTCCTTTCGCCTTTTAACCACCATATTTCCACTAGCGGAGGGTACTAACGCCAATCCCAATTGTAATAGTCCATCCCTACCCAGTAAATTGACAGGACACTCTTTTACCACCAACACCGACATTTTACATGTTTCCCCTTCCGGATCCCTTATCCTAACCGGAAACGTCTCTGAAGCAGTAGCAACCTGCCCATCAGCTGTCGCCACATAAACCTTATTTTTCATAAATTTAATTCCCGGAACATCCTGTGTAATTGCAGTTTTACAAGCTCCAGTATCACACAAAAATGTTAAACGTACCCCATTCACAAACAATGTAATTTCAGGTTTAATTGAATCAAGTGTCAGTATTTCCGCTAAATTTAGCTCCACTCCCCTAGACTGGACCCCACCAGTTGTCCCACTGGGCCCTGGCCCTACGCCAGGCCTTGCTGATTGAGTCCCAGCCCTAGAGGCTCTGTTGTCTGGGCAATCCCGCGAAATGTGCCCAGTTCTTCCACAAATCCAGCATGCATTACTTTTAAATCTCCGATATTTATTTAACTTACCCCCATCTTTTCTCCAGTTAATTTTGTTAAACTTTTTATGTCCTTCTTCTCTTTCTTGGTAAAACATTTCTTCCCCCGCAGAGGACGGCCCCCCATGTCTTTTACCTTTTTTCTTTAGCATCCCTTCTGCATGCAACGCTTGATTTACGTATTGGTCAAGCGTGCCCGTGGGCCTATCTACCCAATATTTCTCAATCCATTCCCGGAGGGCATGATTTGAATTAGCGTGTGTTAGGTTCATTAATAATTACCTTCGTCCGTAATTATCAATAACTGCAGGAAGACATCTTATTCAATTATTGACATTTAATTAAATAGAAATGGATACAACAGATAAAAGCCTCCGAAGGGGAGCGTTACAGCAAGTGTCACCTTACAACTTCCGAACGTCTCCTCGAATAGACGTTTTCGTCCCACTCTTATGGTCATGAATCAAAACAAGTTACAGAGTTGTTGATCATTCCATCACGTATGAGAAAAAACAACATCTGGGACTACAATAACAATCAAAGTATTTTACCAATAACAAAAACAGGAGACTAGACCTAACACATTTAGATTAGAGTAATTATACAACTTCCTTGACCTAAGAATCATATAATATAATCATAATCATATAATGGTTACATACAGAAAAGCACGGTTACATAACCATAACAACATTCTTGTTATTAGCCGAATAGCCCTGGCCTCGTCACCAAGGGCCCACCAAATCTCAAGGACCCAGATTGGGTGGATTGTTTGTATAACCATCCTGGAACAGGCCGTCCAGGTTAAAGATGACTTGGCAATACTCGTGACCTCGCAACACTTTTGAAAACAGAAAGAGAATGATTTAACAAAGTAATGAATTAATACAGAGAATAGAAAGAGAATGATTTAATAAATAAATGAATTAATATAACTATTATAATAGTAAAACAGAATAAACCCAACAGCGTGTAACACATTTTTTAGTTGCTCTTGATAAAGGCTGCCCACCGTGTTATCCTCAGGAATGCCACTGTTGACTTTAAAACAAGCAGACATCCTGATTAAATATTCATCAAAAGCCTCATTATCTTTTTGTTTAGCTCTACCAATCGCAGTATAATTTGCTTTTGTTTTAAATTTTTTCATGGCACGCTCTATCAGCTCACGCACTCTTATTTGCAATTCACGGCTATCATGAGCAAATGGTCCACACTTTGATTTTGGATCCCAATCTCCTCTAATAGCATGCCAATCACCTTTTAACGCGGCCATCCAAATCTGCTGCGTTTCTACTCCATTTAAGTGATATGACCGTCTAATATCTTCCATCTGCACGACAAATTCCCCCACGTCTATTTTGTACGACGTGATGCCGTCTACGGCTTTTTTCACGTCGTCCTGAGTCCGAATATGTTGTAAATGTTGTATGGTGTTTGTGTGGTTTCTGCAGTAAAATTAAGACAAGCCTAGGAAATACAGTCGAAGAGGTAATAATAATAATAACAATAGATATAATAAAGTTAACTGTGTGAGGCACACGAACTCACTACAAAAAAGTAAAATATGGGAAACACGTGTTGTAAGGCGGGTTTGGATGACGATCCAAAAAATACGTCTAACTTGTAAGGATTGGAAAAAATTGGTAAGACAAAGCGCTTTAAAAATATTACACAGCTATATTTATGGATAAATAAAAATGGGTTTGCTGGCCAGCTTAAAATGCATAGAATGCAGGATAATATATGCACTAATGCATAGAGGTAATATACATATATAAATAATATGTGAGTGGATAAAAGTGTAACAGCTTGTTCCACAGACACTAATGGCAAAATAAGGCCGGGGAGAAGTTAAAAATACTATTTTGGGAAAATAGTGGGGGTTCCCTCGGATAACGGGGATATATTTAAGACCGTGGCGGCGGGAAAGTACTGTTTGGTAAGGAAAAACAGCGGGGCCTCCTCGGCTGACGGGGAAAATATTTACCGAGATAGGTGACGGGCGCGTAGGAAGTTTAACAAAAATAAAGGGAGCTAGAAAATTAATGGGGACACTGGTATTTGATTTGGTTAATCCAGGTATGACGTTTTGTGATTACAATTAAATTGGGGTTTTTTGTGATGCTTGGGCTTGTATAACAACAATTAGAATGGTTATTTCCAAGTCCTGGTGGTGCTTTGTTAATATAACCTATATGTACTGTCAATTTACATTAATGTGATGGCTTATTGCAGCTTGGTTTTTGATCCCGTCCGCTAACGGGAAGATGGTGTTTAAAAAGACAAAAGAATATATACAAAATGATCATTTAAATTTTAGCAGGGAATGTCACCTGTGTTTTTATTATGCTCTAGACTTGCAAAAAAAAATATGTGTCGCCTGCGGGGGAAGCGTTTCTGGTGCAGCGGCTGCTGATTAGATGGGAGTGAAACATGTGGGCCGCGGGGCAGACGATTTAACTGTGTTGGGCTTTCGGGAGCGTTCGGACCGTGTAAACGACTACAATTTTGTGATCCCTTCCGTGAAGACATTATAATAATAATAATTGGCCTTGGGGGTGCTGAAGCAAACTTGAGGGCAGAAAATGGGTTTTTGCCATATTGTTGTGCTTGCAGCATACATATTCTGGATATATGGGGTCTTGGAAAAATATTGTGATGTAGTTGAATATCGGAAGAGGGGTTAATTTGACGTTTTAATGGTTGTCTTCTCTAAAAAGCTGGTTTGTAAACATAAGATAACAATGCTGTTTTCGCAGCAAGAGTGGAGGTCATAGTTAACGGCTAATTGCGTTTTCTGTTTGGACTTTTCAGAATAAGAACAATACATGGGCTGCAAGAAATGCAAGGTTATGCGAATGCTTTCGCGAATGCTTTTTGTATTAAGAGGATAGAAAATCTGTTCAGTAAAAGGTTGATTTGGTAAAAAGCTTTGGATTTGGGAAATAGACCAAAATAGTCATTTTTGAGCAATTGTGGATTTCAAAGGGCTCTTAGTTAAAGGAAACTAGCTTTTGGAGGATAAAATAATATTAATACTATTTCGGAATATTTTGATTGTTCAAAATACTTTAATCCGGGAGGTTGGCTGGTTAAAGAAAAGGCCAGGATGACAAAATTTACAATATTATGGTATATTGGTGACAATAAGGGTTTTAAGGGTTTTTAAGGTTTTTAAAACATTAAAATTTGTAATTAGGAATTGCCTAACAAAAGGTTGATTTCTCTAATTTAATTGTGTAGATTTTTGTTTTGGTAACAGGCTATGGGAAATGACTCTTGTCTTAAGTAAACATCATATGAGGTGATTGACAAAGTATATAGTAGGTATTGAATTATTTGGCTGTTAACGACATCAGATGGGAAATTTACAATACAATAGTGGCATGATAAAATTCATGGCATTCATCCAAATAATTAGGTGAATTGTAAATAAAATAATTGGTTTAGGATGAGCATATTTTCCCTAAGAATGGAGTAACATGGAATGTTTTTCAAAGTGCACTTGAAAGAACATTGTCTGTTGTCCTGGCGGGAGGAAATATGCTTTGTCACAGGTCATATTGATGACTTTAAGGATATTACGGATTGGATAAGCATTGGTCAATTGATACAACCAAATAACGTTGCTTTTACGGCTTTAAGGGCATGCAAATTGGTGAGAACTTTAGCAACGATGGGGTTAATACGCCTGAATGTTACAGTGATAACGAGTGGCAATAACAAGCTTAGATAAGGGAGGGAAAGGAGAAATTCTCCAAATTCCAGAATCTGGCATAGAAACAGGTTATGTTAGTCGTTTTGGGTTTTTGACAGGATGTGGTGGTACATGAATTCTGGGAAATTTTGGGAAATTGGGGACCCCATATCTAAAACAAACCGAGACAAATGTTTAAATAGGCTCTATTTGGCGCTGGATGCACGAATTCTAGTGGGGCCTTTCATGTTTTGAAACAAGTGACGCTTTAGGTAGATGGGTTGTCTATGAACAAAATGGGATGGGCGAAATTCGCTTACAAATTCGGCGTGTTATCTTGGTTCATAGAATTTGGAGTCAAGGCGACGTAATAAAGGCCATAGGCGTCATGTTGTATAAAATAGGCGTGGATGAATTAGTTTTACAAATGGGGGAGATTATCTTATCACCTAAAACAAGTGGAAACAAAACTGGATGGCCGCATTAAAAGGTGATTGGCATGCTATTAGAGGAAATTGGGATTTTCCAAAAACCTGATAGGGGGCCATTAGGTCATGGCGGCTGTGAAAATAAAAACCTTAGATGTGAAACTATTGCCACCTCAATTCGGGGAACAAACAGCTAAACTGATAGCATTAAAAAGGATATAACTTTCTGTGAAACTTGAAGGTAATTTTTTACAAACGGTTAAAATGCTAGAGTGGGGGTGTGTATATTAAAGGATCTACTAATGAATGCGGGGTGGATCCAGACCTTCCGGAATGTGGGGTATTCATGGCGTCCTCGAGAATTTGTGGATTTTCTCCGGGTACTCCAGTTTACTCCCACAAAATGAAATTATGGATGCTAGACTGGTTGAACACACTAAATTCTTCTTTTTATGAGTGTGAGCGTGAATGATAGTTTGTTTTTTGTGTTTTTTGATTGGCAGACCACCGAGACATAATCTATCAATAAAAGATCAATAAAGAAAATAATTTGGGCTTGAGTCAAGGGAAGACCTATGTCTCGACAAGGGGGAGGTGGCCTTGCTACAACGGCACTACAAGGCTTAGGGTTTAAATCTATATGCATACCCACATATCCATTTCAAAAAATACATATAGATTTTATTTTATTTTTATTAGATCATATGGATATCATTCCACGATATGGAATTCCAGAAACTATTTATAGTGATAATGGCTCCCATTTTGTTAATATAATAGTTGTCTACCATCCACAATTGGCGGACCTTATATGAAGTCCTGTTTGGTAGACCTTACAAATTGTTATTATTCACTACACAATGACAATTGGATGATGAGGCGAATCTATCAGAGAAAAAAAAAAACGCACACACCAAATTTAGACTATCAGAGGGAGATTTTGCTTCTCAACAGGAAACGGACGAAGCGACGGTGATTCTTGAAGACTGGATGCTGATAAGCAGCATAAAAGAAGAAACATCGGAGCAACGCAAAGTGGGAGGGTCCTTGTTACTGAAAGGGGACACGGATGCACCTTTCCCACAGTAAGAAGGTTGTCTAAATTGAAACGTTTCAAGAGAAAAAATCCCTAAACAAAGACAAAAAGTCATGTTGAAAACAATTATTGCTTTTGGGGCAATGAGATTAATGATGATTGTGATTCTATTCCTTTCCACAGTAGGGTTGTTTTCTCCAGTTGGAGAAAAAGGCGGAGGCGTTTCAATTGAGGATACACCTTCTTACGGGAGGGTAAACCGAGAAACATACACATTTACATTTAATTAACATTACCTACTAAATCAAATTGCCACATTGAAAATATATATATTTGGACTCGGCGACGTCCCAGTTGCCGTACAAGGGGTCAATCTATGGTGGGAAATATGTGTGGTACATTAACAGCAAAAAATTGAAGATTGGGAAAAGCCTTGTTGCAGAAATTGGTCAAGATTGGAAAGCTTGGACTGACATATTAACCTGTGAAATTTATTTCTGAAACAGGGATTTCCCAAACAGGGGATAATTGGGCGCTGTTAATGGAGTGTAAAGAGGACAAGCACTTGGTGGAGCTACTTTGGTAAAAGGGTGGTCTCAATTGAAACATTGAGGGGACGGGTAAGATAAACTTTCTGACTTAATAAAATACGGGAAACACCAATATTAATTGAAAAGATTATTGCTCAGCAAGCAATACCATAAAACTATAGGGAACTCTTTTATATTGGGTTTGACGTCTCCATATGGTTTCAATTGAGACTAAACCATCTTACAAAGGATTAGGATAAACTACCAGACAAGGGAAAATACGATGGGATCTAACAACTCCCTCAATCACCATTCATTTGGGGAAAAGTGTTTATACAAATGAAAAAACGTGTCCTACTTGGCAAGAAAAAATATTGAAGCAGTGTTTATCCTGTTACGCGATAAATAGGAAGTCAATTTTTCCACTGTTTAATCATTTTACCTGCTTAAACCTTACAGGGCATGGTCTGAAGCTGGGGGCGATAAATGAGACGTGGTGTACCGGCGTTCTAAAACAAACTACACCCCTGATACCACGTTCTGGCCTATGGTGGCGGGGTGGTAGATAAATTATACGACTCCTGCCGAAACGCGGCAGGACTAGGTACTTTGGTCTCACTGCTCTTACCGATGTCTGTTTTTCCATCCACAGTGGAGGAGATACAATTGGCGGCTCATAATTCGGCTGAAGGGTCGACCCTCCCGACATCGTCGAGAGGCATGGAGGGAAGGAGATCCAACATACATTGATGCGATTGGCATCCCCTGGGGCGTACCAGATGAGTATAAGCTGGCTAATCAGATCGCAGCAGGTTGGGAGTCTATCTTCCTTCTAATCACCCCAAACAAAAATGTGGATAGAATAAATTACTTACATTACAATGTTCAAAACTTGGAAATTATACTGAACAGGGATTTGTGGCCATAAAGGAGCAACTGGCAGCTACCAGTCTGATGGCGTTCCAGAATCGCATAGCGGTGGATATGATCCTTGAAACAGGGGGCATGTGTGCAATGTTTGGAAAACAATGTTGCACCTTCATACCGAACAACGCGTCACCCAGTGGATCTCTCACCAGGGCCATTACTGGCCTGCAAACACTGAACCGCAATATGCAAGAGCACTCTGGAGTAGATACGTCCGCATTGTCAGATTGGTGGGATAAGACCTTTGGAAAATCTAAAGATTTGGCTACATCCTTCGTGGTGACTATAGGCACAATTACCGCTATCCTAACATTGTGTGGGTGATGTAGTATCCCCTGTTTGCGCTCCTTGCTAAGCCGACTTATAACTACTGCAATTGCCCCTACAAATTCTAAAGTACATGAGTTGTATCTTATGGGACGGTTTGGGGAAAGCAGTGAGGTCCAGGAGTACGGTAAATCCGAGGACCAATTGGACGAATATAATTATGTTCTTTCTCTTTCAGACCAGCCATGGGAGTAAGGAGTAGGCGGGAAAAATCACAGTCACCCGACATTACCATTTAGTGATTACTAAGAAATGACTAATAACATACATATTATAAAAACGGGGGAATGTTGGGTTTATTCTGTATTACTTTTATAATAGTCGTATTAATTCATTACTTTGTTAAATCATTCTCTTTCTATTCTCTGTATTAATTCTTTTCTTTGTTTAAATCATTCTCTTTCTATTTTCAAAATGTTGCGAGGTCACGAGTATTGCCAAGTCATCTTTAACCTGGACGGCCTGTTCCAGGATGGTTATACAAACAATCCACCCAATCTGGGTCCTTGAGATTTGGTGGGCCCTTGGTGACGAGGCCAGGGCTATTCGGCCAATAACAAGAATATTGTTATCGTTATGTAACCGTGCACTTCGGGTTTTTCTGTATGTAATCATTATATGATTATGATTATATTATATGATTCTTAGGTCAAGGAAGTTGTATAATTACTCTAATCTAAATGTTGTTAAGTCTAGTCTCCTGTTTTTGTTATTGGTAAAATACTTTGATTGTTATTGTAGTCCCAGATGTTGTTTTTACTCATACGTGATGGAATGATCAACAACTCTGTAAATTGTTTTGATTCATGGCAATAAGAAGCGTACGAAAACGTCTATTCGAGGAGACGTTCGGAAGTTGTAAGGTGACACTTGCTGTAACGCTCCCCTCCGGAGGCTTTTATCTGTTGTATCCATTTCTATTTAATTAAATGTCAATAATTGAATAAGATGTCTTCCTGCAGTTATTGATAATTACGGACGAAGGTAATTATTAATGAACCTAATAATAACAATAATGATCCAGGATGATTCTGGAGCTATTTCCCACCACAAACAGTGTCCAAAACAGGCATTTTGCGGTTAAAGTAGTGGTTGTATTAGAACCACGCCCAGTCGGTTCTGGTTCGTGTTTTTACCCAGAAATTGTGTCCAATGATTATGGGGATGTATTTTTAATTATTCTTTATAAAAATAATATTCTAGGGATGTTCAGAAGTTCTGTTATGCCCTAATCAATGACCTCAATTTGGGCACTTTATTTACAAGTGGTTGTTTAGAACCAGGCCCAGTCGGTTCTGGTTGGTGCTTTACCCACAATTAGTGTCGATTGTGTGGGTTTGATGTATTTTCACTATTCTCTGTAAGAATAAAGATCCAGGGATGTTCTGAGACTATTTCCCACCAGAAATAGTGTCAAAAACATGCATTTTGCGACAAAAATAGTGGTTGTATTAGAACCAGGCCCAGTCGGTTCTGGTTTGTGTATACCCCCTTAACGTGTGTCCAATAGGAATGGGGTTGTATTTTTGACTATTCTGTATAAAAATTATCGTCTAGGGATGTTCAGAAGTTCTTCTATGCCCGAATAAATGACCTCCATTTGGGCACTTTATTTTGCATGTTGGTTGTAGTAGAACCAAGCCCAGTCGGTTCTGGTTGGTGCTTTTACCCAGAGTTAGTGTTGATTGTGTAGGTGGATGTATTTTCACTATTCTGTCTAAAAATAAAGATCCAGGATGGTTCTAGGGGTATTTACCACCATAAATAGTCTCCAAAACATGCATTTTGTGATAAAAAATAGTAGTTGAAAAAATGAAAATCAGACATAGGCATTGTCGTCATCATTGACTTGACAAAAAGCCTAGTAGTCATCATACCCTCATAAGCGTATGACGAAATTGTATAGTGCTTCTCCACAAGTTCGTCTTCCCAGGCCAGACACATTTATGACATTTATTTATGACATATTCATACTTGTTAGCTCTCCGCCTTGAGCGACTCGACTTGACTTAATTTCATAGTAGGGATATGTGTAGTCGTCACGTCACGTGTTGCTGCAGGTTCAGAGACCTGATGGCTGTTGGGAAAAAGCTGTCCTTGAGGCTGTTTGTCCGTGCTTTGTAGGACCTGTAGCGTCTGCCAGATGGAAGCAACTGGAACAGGCCGTGTCCAGGGTGGTATGGGTCTCCAACAATGGACCCGGCTCTTCTAAGGTATCGGGGGTTGGCAATGTCTTCTAGTGATGGCAGAGAGCAGCCGACGATCTTCTGGGCAGTGTTTATCACCCTCTGTATGGCTTTTTTGTCTGCTGCCGTGCTTCCGGTATACCACACTGTAATGCCGTAAGTCAGGATGCTCTCCACAGTGGCTCTGTAGAAGGTTGCCAGAAGCTTGGTGTCCAATTTGTCCCTTCTCAGTACCCTGAGAAAGTGGAGTCGTTTCTGGGCCTTCTTTACTAACACTGTGGTGTTTGTGGACCAGGAGAGCCTATCCGTGACGTGGACTCCCAGAAATTTGAAGGATTGGACCCTGTCTACACATACTCCGTTAATGAGGAGTGGGGCCAGGTCTGTGCTGCGCTTGCGAAAGTCCAGGATTATTTCTTTAGTCTTTGCGGTATTTAGTGTAAGATTGTTCGCCGAGCACCAAGAAGACAGTTTGTCGACCTCGTCTCTGTAAGCTGACTCATCCCCGCCTGAGATGAGTCCGATCACAGTGGTGTCATCGGCGAATTTGATGATAGAGTTTGACTGGTGGGCTGGTGTGCAGTCGTATGTGTACAAGGAGTACAGGACAGGACTCAGTACACAGCCTTGTGGTGAGCCAGTGTTCAGTGTAATGGCGGAAGAGAGGTGTGGACCCATTCTGACAGTTTGTGGTCGACCAGTCAAGAAGTTCTTTACCCAGCAGCAGATTGAAGAGGATAGTCCAAGGTGGTAGAGTTTGTCTTTCAGGATGTCCGGCTTGATGGTGTTAAAGGCTGAGCTATAGTCTATGAAAAGCATCGTCACATAGTTCCCCCGGTGCTCCAGGTGGCTCAGTGCTGTGTGAAGAGCCACAGCGATAGCATCCTCAGTGGACCTGTTTTCTCTATAAGCAAACTGGTGAGGGTCAACTGAGGGGGGGATTGTCCTTCTGATGTGTCGGGCCACCAACTTTTCAAAGCACTTCAGGATCACAGGCGTGAGAGCAACAGGCCTGTAATCGTTCAAGCTGCAGATGGTTGGCCTTTTTGGGGACAGGAATGATGGTGGCAGATTTTAGGCAGGCAGGAACGATGGATAGTTGCATTATAACTGGGTAGTCTCGGTTCTGGTTGCTGTTTATATCCGAAACTTGTGTCCAAAGAGGATGGGGATGTATATTTTACTATTCTGTTTAAAAATAATCATGTAGGGATGTTTTTGGGCTTTTTTTACACAAGAATCAAAAACCTCCAATGGATCTTTATTTTGCACGGTGGTTGAATTAGAACCGGGCCCAGTCGGTTCTGGTTGCCGCTTTTACCCAGATTTAGTGTCAATTGTGTGGATGGATGCATTTTCACTATAATGTGTAAAATTAAAGATGCAGGGATGTTCTGGGAATATTTCACACCGTCAATAGTGTCCAAAACATTTTGCGATAAAAATAGTGGTTGTATTAGAACAAGGCCCAATCGGTTCTGGTTGGTGTATTTACCCAGAATTTGTGTTGATTGAGTGGGTGGATGTAGTTTCACTATTTTCTATAAAAATAATGTTTCCCACCATAAACATTGTCCAAAACAGGCATTTTGCGATTAAAAAAGAGGTCGTATTAGAACCAGGCCCAGTCGGTTCTGGTTGGTGCTTCTACCCATAATTAGTGTTGAATGTGTAGATGGATGTATTTTCACTATTCTGTGTAAAAATAATGATCCAGGATGGTTCTGGAGCTATTTTCCCACCATAAACAGTGTCCAAAACAGGCATTCTGCGATTAAAATAGTGGTTGTATTAGAACCAGGCCCAGTCTGTTCTGGTTGGTGAATTTACCCGAAAAATTGTATCCATTGACGATGGGGATGTATTTTTGATTATTATGTATAAAAATAATCATCTAGGGATCTTCAGAAGTTCTGTTATTCCCGAATCAATGACCTCCATTTGGGCACATTATTGACGGAGCTCACGACCATGATCCAGTGTGTGGCTCGGATGTGTCCCTCAAACACAAATACTGGTCAGTCTCATCCAAAATCCTAATGGCTCAGTTCCCTTGAGTGGGAGCGGCAAGGAACGCCCTGCATTTGAAGACCATTGAAGGCAGGTTCCGGGCCTGTGTCGGCGCATCAGTCAGGCTGGGTAGCCGCTATGGCCCAGGTGATTTTCCAGGGCTGCCCTGCTCTTGACGGAGTGGCCACCCAGCGGGGCTGTGTGTGTTTCATGGTGGGAGACTCGTGCTGCCCCTTCATCCCTGCCGGCATGTCCTGCTCGGTCCATGATGCCCTGCAGGCTATTAGGAACATGCAGAGAGCTGTGACCGGAGATCCGGTTCCACAACGAGGATGGCTTGACTGGTTCTTCTCTGGCTCATGGAAACAGCCACTTCAATATTTCGATATTTTCACAGACACAAAAGGAGGGAATTGTGGGATGGACTGGCTAACTGGCTTAATAATTGTTTATTCTTGTCGCACCATGTGGTCATACTGGTTTAACTTTGTTTTTTAAGATCGTAGAATGCAAGGTAGACTAGCCAAACTGGTTTTACAATTGAATTAAAAGATCGTGGAATGTAAGAAAGACTAACTAGTTGGCCTTGCAATTGTTTGTTCGCCTCGAGAAATATAAGAAAGGCTGGCTAACAGGGTTTGCAATTTTTTCCTTGTATTGTGCGATGAAAAGAGGTTCAACTTCAGGAGTAACTGTCACTCTCCAGGTCATCTAGGGTCAAGTGCACACTTGAAAACGTTCATATTCGACCAAAACGTGCTTATCAGCACATAAAAAGCACATTTGGTGGTACGCGGGAAGAACGGCAGCAGACAAAAAGGCTATTTAGAAAGGTATCACCACTACGCAGAAGAACGTCGGCTACTCTGCCCTCACTGGAAGACATTGCCAGCCCTCGTTACCTCAGCAGAGCCAGGGACATGATCAGGGACCCATGCCACCCTGGTCACAATCGGTTCCAGCTGCTGCTCTCTGGCAGACAGACGCTGTAAGTTTCCCACATCCGTTGGGACTCTAAACTTGGGGTAACACAACACAATCCCTTCTGTGTAATAACTTCGGGTGAGGTAATATGAATAGACATTAGGTACAAGGTGATCTGACACCTACATGCTGAATGAAGGTAAGTGAAAGACAGTGAGAGGTAAGAGATCCACTCAAGGGGTGCTGATGCAATGTATCCATAAAGGCAGAATTGTAAATTAAGAGTCTGGAGTCATAACTTGTAAAACTGTGTAAAAATGTCAGAGACACAAATGACATAGTACACTATGTCATTTGTGTCTCTGACATTTTTACACAGTTTTACAAGTTATGACTCCAGACTCTTAATTTACAATTCTGTAATATCATCAAATTTTATAATTTAATAAGTTTTTCATTTGGCATCATTCTAATGGCTAGATATTAAGTTATAATGAAAACTATGATACTTGGCCAAAACGTGATTTTCAGCCCATGAAACGCACGTTAAGCCAATAAAAACTGAAATGTTCCCCTGCTGCGAAACAAACTGTCAGAGACACATAGTTACTGTGTATATAGTGTATAATTGTCCAATTCAAGTAAGTTTTTCATTTGGCATCATTCTATGTAATATAAATTAAGTTATAGTGAAAATTATGATACTTGGCCAAAACGTGATTTTCAGCGCATGAAACGCACGTTAAGGCAATAAAAACTGAAATATTCCCCTGCTGCGAAACAAACTGTCAGAGACATATAGTTACTGTGTATATAGTGTATTATCGTCCAATTCAAGTAAGTTTTTCATTTAGCATCATTCTAAGTGATAGAAATTAAGTTATAGTGAAAACTATCATACTCGGCCAAAACATGATTTTCAGCGCATGAAACGCACGTTAGCAATAAAAACTGAAATGTCCCCCTGCTGCGAAACAAACTGTCAGAGACACATAGTTACTGTGTATATAGTGTAAAATAGTCCAAGTCAAGTAAGTTTTGCATTTAGCATCATTCTAAGTGATAGAAATTAAGTTATAGTGAAAACTATGATACTTGGCCAAAACGTGATTTTCAGCGCATGAAACGCACGTTAAGGCAATAAAAACTGAAATGTTCCCCTGCTGCGAAACAAACTGCCAGAGGCACATAGTTACTGTGTCTATAGTGTAAAATCATCCAATTCAAGTAAGTATTGCATTTAGCATCATTCTAAGTGCTAGAAATTAAGTTATAGTGTAAACTATGATACTTGGCCAAAACGTGATTTTCAGCGCATGAAACGCACGTTAAGGCAATAAAAACTGAAATGTTCCCCTGCTGCGAAACAAACTGTCAGAGGCACATAGTTACTGTGTCTATAGTGTAAAATCATCCAATTCAAGTAAGTATTGCATTTAGCATCATTCTAAGTGCTAGAAATTAAGTTATAGTGAAAACTATGATACTTGGCCAAAACGTGATTTTCAGCGCATGAAACGCACGTTAAGGCAATAAAAACTGAAATGTTCCCCTGCTGCGAAACAAACTGTCAGAGGCACATAGTTACTGTGTATATAGTGTGAAATCGTCCAATTCAAGTAAGTTTTGCATTTAGCATTATTCTAAGTGATAGAAATTAAGTTATAGTGAAAATTATGATACTTGGCCAAAACGTGATTTTCAGCGCATGAAACGCACGTTAAGGCAATAAAAACTGAAATGTTCCCCTGCTGCGAAACAAACTTCCAGAGGCACATAGTTACTGTATATATAGTGTATTATCGTCCAATTCAAGTAAGTTTTTCATTTAGCATCATTCTAAGTGATAGAAATTAAGTTATAGTGAAAATTATGATACTAGCCCAAAACGTGATTTTCAGCGCATGAAACGCACGTTAAGGAAATAAAAACTGAAATGTTCCCCTGCTGCGAAACAAACTGTCTGAGGCACAAAGTTGCTGTGTATTCAGTGTGAAATCGTCCAATGCAGGTAAGTTTTTCATTTGGAATCATTCTAAGTGATAGAAATTAAGTTATAGTGAAAATTATGACACTTGGCCAAAACGTGATTTTCAGTGCATGAAACGCACGTTAAGGCAATAAAAACTGAAATGTTCCCCTGCTGCGAAACAAACTGTCAGAGGCACATAGTTACTGTGTATATAGTGTAAAATCGTCCAATTCAAGTAAGTTTTTCATTTAGCATCATTCTAAGTGATAGAATTTAAGTTATAGTGAAAATTGTGATACTTGGCCTAAACAAGATTTTCAGCACATGAAACGCACGTTAAGGCAATAAAAACTGAAATGTTCCCCTGCTGCGAAACACACTGTCAGAGGCACATAGTTACTGTGTATATAGTGTAAAATCGTCCAATTCAAGTAAGTTTTGCATTTAGCATCATTCTAAGTGATAGAAATTAAGTTATAGTGAAAATTATGATACTTGGCCAAAACGTGATTTTCAGCGCATGAAACGCACGTTAAGGCAATAAAAACTGAAATGTTCCCCTGCTGCGAAACAAACTTCCAGAGGCACAAAGTTACTGTGTATATAGTGTAAAATCATCCAATTCAAGTAAGTTTTGCATTTGGCATCATTCTAAGTGCTAGAAATTAAGTTATAGTCAAAACTATGATACTTGGCCAAAACGTGATATTCAGCGCATGAAACGCACGTTAAGGCAATAAAACTGAAATGTTCCCCTGCTGCGAAACAAACTGTCTGAGGCACAAAGTTGCTGTGTATATAGTGTAAAATCGTCCAATTCAGGTAAGTTTTTCATTTGGATTCATTCTAAGTGATAGAAATTAAGTTATAGTGAAAATTATGATACTTGGCCAAAACGTGATTTTCAGCGCATGAAACGCACGTTAAGGCAATAAAAACTGAAATGTTCCCCTGCTGCGAAACAAACTGCCAAAGGCACATAGTTACTGTCTATATAGTGTAAAATCATCCAATTCAAGTAATTTTTGCATTTGGCATCATTCTAAGTGATAGAAATTAAGTTATAGTGAAAATTATGATACTAGCCCAAAACGTGATTTTCGGCGCATGAAACGCATGTTAAGGCAATAAAAACTGAAATGTTCCCCTGCTGCGAAATAAACTGTCAGAGACACATAGTTACTGTGTATATAGTGTAAAATCGTCCAATTCAAGTAAGTTTTTCATTTAGCATCATTCTAAGTGATAGAATTTAAGTTATAGTGAAAATTGTGATACTTGGCCAAAACGTGATTTTCAGCACATGAAACGCACGTTAAGGCAATAAAAACTGAAATATTCCCCTGCTGCGAAACAAACTGTCAGAGAAACATAGTTACTGTGTATATAGTGTAAAATCGTCCAATCCAAGTAACTTTTGCATTTAGCATCATTCAAAGTGATAGAAATTAAGTTATAGTGAAAACTATGTTACTTGGCCAAAACGTGATTTTCAGCGCATGAAACGCACGTTAAGGCAATAAAAACTGAAATGTTCCCCTGCTGCGAAACAGACTGTCAGAGACACATAGTTACTGTGTATATAGTGTATTATCGTCCAATTCAAGTAAGTTTTTCATTTACCATCATTCTAAGTGATAGAAATTAAGTTATAGTGAAAATTATGATACTTGGCCAAAACGTGATTTTCAGCGCATGAAACGCACGTTAAGGCAATAAAAACTGAAATGTTCCCCTGCTGCGAAACAAACTTCCAGAGGCACATAGTTACTGTGTATATAGTGTAAAATCGTCCAATTCAAGTAACTTTTGCATTTGGCATCATTCTAAGTGCTAGAAATTAAGTTATAGTGAAAATTATGATACTTGGCCAAAACGTGATTTTTAGCGCATGAAACACACGTTAAGGAAATAAAAACTGAAATGTTCCCCTGCTGCGAAACAAACTGCCAGAGGCACATAGTTACTGTGTATATAGTGTAAAATCATCCAATTCAAGTAAGTTTTGCATTTGGCATCATTCTAAGTGCTAGAAATTAAGTTATAGTGAAAACTATCATACTCGGCCAAAACTTGATTTTCAGCGCATGAAACGCACGTTAAGGCAATAAAAACTGAAATGTTCCCCTGCTGCGAAACAAACTGTCAGAGGCACATAGTTACTGTGTATATAGTGTAAAATCGTCCAATTCAAGTAAATTTTGCATTTAGCATCATTCTAAGTGATAGAAATTAAGTTATAGTGAAAATTATGATACTTGGCCAAAACGTGATTTTCAGCGCATGAAACGCACGTTAAGGCAAAAAAACTGAAATGTTCCCCTGCTGCGAAACAAACTGCCAGAGGCACATAGTTACTATGTCTATAGTGTAAAATCATCCAATTCAAGTAAGTATTGCATTTAGCATCATTCTAAGTGCTAGAAATTAAGTTATAGTGAAAACTATGATACTTGGCCAAAACGTGATTTTCAGCGCATGAAACGCACGTTAAGGCAATAAAAACTGAAATGTTCCCCTGCTGCGAAACAAACTGTCAGAGGCACATAGTTACTGTGTATATAGTGTATAATTGTCCAATTCAAGTAAGTTTTTCATTTTGCATCATTCTAAGTGCTAGAAATTAAGTTATAGTGAAAACTATGATACTTGGCCAAAACGTGATTTTCAGCGCATGAAATGCACATTAAGGCAATAAAAACTGAAATGTTCCCCTGCTGCGAAACAAACTGTCAGTGACACATAGTTACTGTGTATATAGTGTATAATCGTCCAAATTAAGTAGGTTTTTCATTTGATATCATTCTAAGTGATGGAAGTTAGGGTTAGGGTTAGGGTTAGGGTTAGAGTTAGAGTTAGGGTTAGGGTTAGGGTTAGGTTAAGTTAAGTTATAGTGAAAACTATGATACTTGGCCAAAACGTGATTTTCAGCGCATGAAACGCACATTAGGGCAAAAAAACTGAAATGTTTGTTAGGTCTGAAAATACAACTTCAGGAGCAGGCTAAGAAAGAGTGAGATAAATTTAAATAGAAAATATGTATTACCAGACTGCAAAGTGGACAGTGAGAGTTCCTACAGTGGGGTTCTGTTCACTGCGATGTTACTGCAACTCTAGTCGAATGACCAGTGAGTGTGTCTTAAATACAGGCAAAACTGACAGTTGTCCCTAAGACTTTGGACAGATACGTTTCAGTCATTTGCAGGGAAACAAGTAATTGATTAGTGTCGGGCCTGGAATATGTAGTCAATGGTTTCCAGACGTAGGGTGTTCTTCGCTGTTCCTACCCTGGGGAACACCGCCATCATGATTTTGGAGGGGACTGACCATTGTTTGTATTAGAGGGGGACATCCGAGCCCCAAACTGAATCATGGGGGAAGAAATCAAAGCTCCGTCGTTGACGCCTGGTGGGTAGA
Organism: Stigmatopora nigra; assembly: GCF_051989575.1. Lineage (NCBI taxonomy): Eukaryota > Metazoa > Chordata > Actinopteri > Syngnathiformes > Syngnathidae > Stigmatopora > Stigmatopora nigra. The sequence continues at coordinate 4,592,805 of NW_027551603.1, forward strand.
TGTGGGTTGGCGTCGACAGTTGGAATCGAGTCTGCTGTTAGAACGTACGTGTGGTCGGATGCAGATGTAGGGACACAGAGCCCAGTTGTATTGGTGGGGATGATCATATACACTTGCCATTTGCAGATCCACCATATTTGGTCCAGTACTGTCCATGATTGGGAAGGAATGTGTCTGATCTCGGCACACCTGGTGACGTGAACTTGGTCTAAAGGGGTCTTCGGATCCGGTCCGCTGAAGTTGAAACAGGATGGATAACAGTCTGTTCGGTTGTTGCACTGGACATACGTTGCGGTATTGACTGTAGCTGCTAATGGTACTGCGACCATGGTATGTAGGCGGTCGAGCTTTGCTGGAAGGATTCTCTCAAATTACCCAGAATACAGTTGTAGGTGAGGTTGGCGAGTTCTTCGTTCTGTCGGTTGGCCCATAGCTGTGGTTGGGCTACGGTAGTAGGCAAGAGGGAACAGACATAACAACTCATTGGTTGTGGCGCGGGCTGTGAGTGCGGTGTATCTGTACCAACTGTTCCTCATCATCAGGTTGTAGTCGTTTTCTTGCTGTGTTTGGACATGGGCGAGAATAAGGTGTATCTACTCAGGCTTAGGTGTTCCTGCCGGACGGATTTTGAGTAGGCGTGTGGCGGATGGTTGTACGAAGGGGTTCACACCAATCACTTTGGGGACCATGGCTGGACTAGTAGTGCGGATGGTGATAGTAAAGAGGGGGCCTTTTCCTGGTCGGTCCGGTCGGAGGCATAGGTTGATGCAGCCTTTTTGTTGGATATTGGTCGTAAGGTCTAGCATATGTTTACCATCTTTGATGGTGGTGGCTAACTTGGTGAAGTTAGCGGTCATGGTGGTAGCTTCTTTGGAAAGGGGCCATGTGATGGTTTTGTAGCCTGTATGGAGGAGGACCTGGTCCAAGGTGTCCGGCCAGACCACTCAGACTCTGGGAGCTTGTAGGTACCAATAAAAATAACTGCAGTCAGTCCTGTGTAATCCCAAGTGAGTAAGCTGTAGGCTGAGCAAAGGGACTTGAACGACGATTGGTGTCTTGGTTAATGGGATGCAGATCTGGGGTCCCTGATCGTTTCCTGAGCCAGCTAGTGGGGCATTCTCCTACAGTGGGAGTGTACCAAGGTTCTGGTACGTTCCCCCCATGTGGTTGAACACAGAGCGGTGATGATGATGGCCAAAATCACACGGTGAGGTCCGTCACAACGTGGAGAAGACCAGCACTTTCTTTTTATCACCTTGACGAGTACCAGGTCTCCTGGGGACAGGACCTCCTCTGTGGGAGACAGAGAAGATGTCGGCAGATTATTTTGCATTCATCACAGTTCTTTCTTGGAACATTTGGAACATTGGAAAAAGCATCATAGGGCGCCGTTCAAAGCGGCTGCTTGTTGCAATAGCTCCCTAAACCCTCACTCGAATTCTGTGTTTGTACAGCTTTTTTACGGATTTTTATCCTTTATTTTATGTTTTTATTGTCTCTTAAGACTTTAGTTGTTACTTCACTTTATATATTATATTCGATACTTTAATGTTTTGGGACTTTACTTTCAAGACTCTACTCCAAGACTCAAGCTGTGCGAGAGGCAGTCTTTGATCTACTAGTTTAGTCCATCTTTTCAAATTCAAATTTCTAAATTTTGGAGACTATTTTGACCCACCCAGCCATGCCTACGCTGCTTTACACGAGGGATCAACTGTTAGCGCTACGCAACACCGGGATTCCCCTGGACTTGGACCTCCCCGCTGAGTTAAAGAGGAAGAGAAGAGGATGCAGAGCCGGAAGAAAATGTCAGAAGAAAAGGCGACGCTTCAGACCCAGCATTCCATCTATTATAATGGGGAACGTAAGATCACTCCCCAACAAGATGGAAGAGCTAACGGCGCTGACCAAACAACAAGGACAATATCGGAGCGCCTGCATTATCTGCTTCACGGAGACCTGGCTGGATGAGCGAATACCAGACTCTCTCATCTCCTTGGATGGCTTTCAGCTGGTGAGGGCGGACAGGGACCCTGAGGAGAGCGGTAGGAAGAAAGGTGGGGGACTAGCTGTCTTTATTAACAGTACATGGTGCAGTCCTGGGCATATTACTGTGAAGGAGCAATTTTGCACTCGAAATATCGAGCTAGTAGCTGTTAGCATCAGGCCGTTTTACATCCCCCGGGAGTTCTCGCACGTCATCATAATAACTGTGTATATACCTCCCTCGGCCGATGCGGCAGTGGGTCGTGAGCTGCTCCACACTACTCTGTCCCGGCTACAGACTTCACACCCCCAGTCTCTCCTTCTTATCTCCAGTGATTTTAACCATGCTCCCTTGACTTCGACTCTCCCCACCTTCACTCAGTATGTGAAGTGCTGCACCAGGGAACAAAAAACTCTGGACCTGCTGTATGCCAACACAAAGGAGGCATACAGCTCAGCCCCCCTTCCCCCACTGGGCCGCTCAGACCACAACCTGGTCCATCTGATCCCCACCTACATCCCTATGGTGAGGAAAATAAAACCTACCACGAGGATCATACAAAGATGGACCGAGGAGACCAGCATGGTACTGAGGGACTGTTTTGAGACAACCGACTGGGAGGTGCTGTGCAAACCACATGGGGAAGACATCGACAGCTTGACCCACTGCATCACAGATTACATCAACTTCTGTGTGGAGAACATCGTACCCTCCAAGAAGGTCCGTTGTTACTCCAACAATAAGCCGTGGGTCACCAGGGATCTAAGGGCCCTCCTGAACAAGAAGAAGAGGGCTTTTAGGTCTGGGGAGAAGGAGAGTCTCAAAACGGTCCAGAAGGAGCTGAAGAGAGAGATAAGGAGGGGAAAGACCAGCTACAGGAGGAGGCTAGAGAAGCAACTCCAAAGAGGCAACACCAAAGAGGTCTGGAGGAGCTTGAGGACCATCTCGGGCCATGGAGGCAACAGTGGGAGAGGCCCGGAGTCCGGAGACGGGGAGTGGGCCAACGAACTGAATCAGTTCTTTAACAGATTCAGCCATGCCCCTGCTCCCCTGACCCCCCAGACCAGAAGCAACTCTACCCCCTCGTTCTCCTCTTCCTCCCCCTCTTCCTCCCCCTCTTCCACCGGTCTCTGCATCACTGTCGATCAGGTGACAAAACAACTAAAGAAGATCGAGGCAAGGAAGGCTACCGGTCCGGACGGCCTCAGCTCCAGACTACTGAGAGAGTGTGCGGATCAGCTTGGCACAGTGATTCTGCATATTTTCAACCTCAGCCTCAGTCTGCAGAAGGTCCCCACCTTGTGGAAAACTTCCTGCGTGGTCCCAGTCCCAAAGACTGCGAACCCCAGGGAGCCAAACCACTTCAGGCCGGTAGCACTAACCTCTCACCTGATCAAGACACTGGAGAGGATCATCCTCAACCACCTGAGCCCCCTGATGAATGCAGAGCTGGACCCTCTGCAGTTCGCCTATCGTCCAGGCATTGGTGTGGAAGATGCTACCACCTACCTGATGCACAAGTCTCTTTCACACCTGGAGAACTCGGGAAGCACGGTGAGAATGATGTTTTTTGACCTATCCAGCGCATTCAACACCATTCAGCCGGTCCTTCTGAGAGGGAAACTGGAGGTGGCTGGAGTAAGGAACCACCTAGCTGCATGGATCATCGACTTCCTCACCAACAGACCACAATATGTGAGACTCCAGGACTGTACGTCTGATGTGGTAACTTGCAGCACGGGGGCCCCACAAGGCACAGTGCTTTCCCCACTCCTCTTCTCCCTCTACACGTCAGACTTTAAACATAATACAGACACCTGCCACCTCCAGAAATTCTCCGATGACACCGCCATTGTTGGACGAGTGACTGACGGGAACGACCTGGAGTACAGGGGAGTCATCACAGCCTTTGTCGACTGGTGTAGGCAAAACCACCTGCACATCAACACCAGTAAGACAAAGGAAATGGTCGTTGACTTTCGGAGGACACCTCAACAGACCACTCAGGTGAACATCCAGGGTAAAGACATTGAAATCGTGGAGAACTTGAAGTACCTGGGTGTTCACCTCAACAGTAGACTAGACTGGTCCACAAACATAGATGCCCTGTACAGAAGGGGCCAGAGCCGCCTCTACCTGTTGAGGAGCCTACGGTCCTTTGGTGTGTGCAGGTCACTGTTGAGGACCTTCTATGACACTGTGGTGGCATCTACTGTGTTTTATGCAGTGGTCTGCTGGGGAAGTGGGAGCTCGGAGAGGGACAGGAACAGGCTGAACAAGCTGATCAGGATGGCCAGCTCTGTTCTGGGCTGTCCTTTGGACTCTGTGGAGGAAGTGGGAGAGCGGAGGATGCTGACCAGGATGAGGTCCATCATGGACAGCACCTCCCACCCCCTGCACGAGTCGGTGGAGTCCCTTCGAAGCTCCTTTAGCAGTAGACTGCGGTACCCTCACTGCAGGAAGGAGCGCTTCCGCAGATCCTTCCTCCCATCAGCCGTCAGGCTCTTTAACTCAAAAAGGCTGTGGGTTAGGACCTCCTGAATTCGGATATAGTGTGGATGTGCTTGTATATATATATGTATGTGTATGTATATATATATATATATATATATATATATATATATATATATATATATATATATATATATATATATATATATATATATATATATATATATATATATATATATATATATATATATATCTCACCAACACAGTTACCTATTTATATATTTATTCATGTATTTATTTATTAACTTACTATTAAGTACCCATTTGTGTATTCCTGCATCCTCACCCTCTTCCTATTGCAACATAGAAATTTCCCGATTACGGGATGAATAAAGTTATCCAATCCAATCCAATCCAATTTTGCATAACCACTTAGTGAGGGAATCTGTTGCTCTTTTCTCTTCTACCACCAGATCTTTTTCCCACATTGTTAAGTGGAAGGGTCTGTCGTTCACTGCTTCAAATGGTGTGCATCCCTGTGCTGTTGGAATGATTTTCATGTACGTTTCTACCAGGCTCAGGCATTCTTGCCATGGTTTTCCTGTGTCTTCCATGGTTTTTCTGAGTCTGAGTTTTACTGTTCTAATGGTTTGTTCGACGAGTCCAGCACTTTGGTTCAGTTTGATGAAATCCATGTTCAGAAGCTCGAAGGGATATGTTCCTGTTTGCCTTGTTCCATGCTTGGGTCGTTCATTGCCTTGAGAGTTGTGTCTACAGCAGTTCAGACAGTTTCTGCCAAAAAAATTGAAGTTTGGAGACCTCTGGGAACATGCATTGTTTGTTGTACTGTACTGATCATCCCTCCTGTTGAGACATGGCTCCTCCCATGGCTCAATTTGGCAATTACTTCAAACAATGATCATGTCAATCATGGCTTGTTTTCTACTGCATAGAGTCCGTTCTTGTGTTGAGTGGCTCCTTCTGTTTCCCATTGCAGTTTCTCTTTTTCTGGGGAATGATTTTGCATTTCTTTTAGGAATTCAGCAGGGATTGGGCTGTGTCTTTCCACCGTCACGTCTTGTCCTAGGAATAGTCTACATGCCTCTGTCAGTGCCACTATTTCTGCGGCTTGTGCAGACCAGTAGCCGGGGAGTCGTCCTGTCTGGAGGTTGTCTTTTTGAGTCACCACGGCATATACGTTGTGTTTTTCTCCATCCAGGGTTTTTGATGATGATCCATCCCCATAGGCAATGTGTCCGGGGGGCAATGGGTTGTCCATTAGGTCAGTTGCATATACGTGGTTAATTATGATTCGTTGAGTGGGCAACTGTGAGAATTGGTTTAACCACTTGTCGTCCGGTCTCCCATGAACTTCGGGTGACATGTAATGGCCATGTTTGTTGTTCCTGTCCTGGTGCTGCTGGGCAGATATCTTCAGACTGTTCTCTTAGACTTTCAGCTACCTTGGCAGAATCATTCCCGACAATGTCGAGAGAGTAGAAGCTGTTAGATGTGGTGGTGTGGAAGATATTTTTGGTCTGTAATTCCCTGGGTCGGAGGCCATTTTGGGTGGCCACTAGGCTTAGCCCAAGCTGGACCATGATATCTCGTCCCGGTAACTCTCCGATTTTCATTTTGCAGTCTGACAATAAACCCATCCCTTTTGTTGCTTTCTGACCCATATTGATCACCTACTTAATAGTTTAAACAACAATTATTTTCTAAAAAACCCGAAATTGATCTCTACTTTGTGATTAACCCAACATCTCTGAACACACAAAGACCAAAAGTCCCTGACTTTGTCTTAGTTAAGTCCCTGACTCTATTAACAGACCAAGACTATAACGCCCTTGCTAATTCTTGTTCTACTTTCATTGGTCCCGGACCAATTGGTTTATTACCAGACTGCAAAGTGGACAGTGAGAGTTCCTACAGTAGGGTCCTGTTCAACGCGATGTTCCTGCAACTCTAGTCGAATGACCAGTGTGTGTGTCTTAAATACAGGAAAAACTGACAGTTGTCAATAAGACTTTGGACAGATAAATTTCAGTCATTTGCAGGGCAAAAAGTAATTGATCAGTGTCAGACAGTTGAGTATTTGTGCTGACATGTCACCCCAATCACAAGACTAAGATTGTTTATTCAGTCAGACAGTTGGGTGTTTATGCTGACATGTCAGCCATAAGGATGACTACGATGCTGTTATACTCACAAAAATGTATACAATATGAACAAGCTTTTGCAAAGATAATTTGTCTAATCTTACATGTTCCCCTGCTGCCAAACAAACAGTCAGAGACACATAGTTGCTGTGTATATAGTGAAAAATCGTCCAATTCAAGTAAGTTATCCATTTGGCATCATTCTCATGGCTAGAAATTAAGTTATAATGAAAACAATCATACTTGGCCAAAACGTGATTTTCAGGGCATGAAAAGTACATTAAGGCAATAAAAACTGAAAAGTTCCCCTGCTGCCAAACAAACTGTCAGAGACAAAGTTACTGTGTATATAGTGTAAAATCGTCCAATTCAAGTAAGTTTTTTATTTGGCATCGTTCAAAGTGATAGAAATTAAGTTACAATGAAAACTATCATACTTGGCCAAAACGTGATTATCAGGCCATGAAAAGCACATTAAGGCAATAAAAACTGAAATGTTCCCCTGCTGCCAAACACACTGTCAGAGACACATAGTTCCTGTGTATATAGTGTTAAATCGTCCAATTCAAGTAAGTCATTCATTGGCATTATTCTAGGTGTTTCTGGAGCTATTTCCCACCATAAACAGTGTCCAAAACAGGCATTTTGCGATTAAAATAGTGGTTGTATTAGAACCAGGCCCAGGCGGTTCTGGTTGGTGTTTTTACCCAGAAATTGTGTCCAATGATGATAAGGATGTATTTTTGATTATTCTGTATAAAAATAATCATCTAGGGATGTTCAGAAGTTCTGTTATGCCCGAATCAATGACCTCAATTTGGGCACTTTATTTACAAGTGGTTGTTTAGAACCAGGCCCAGTCGGTTCTGGTTGGTGCTTTTACCCAGAATTAGTATCCATTGTGTGGGTAGATGTATTTTCACTATTCTGTCTAAAAATAAAGATCCAGGACAGTTCTGGGGCTATTTCCCACCATAAATAGTGTCCAAAACATGCATTTTGCGATACAAAATAGTGGTTGCATTATAACAGGGTCCAGTCGGTTCTGGTGGGTGTTTGTATACGGAACTTGTGTCCAATTATGATGGGGATGTATACTTGATTATTTTGTATAGAAATAATCATCTAGCGATGTTCAGAAGTTCTGTTATGCCCGAATGAATTACTTTCATTTGGTGTCTTTATTTACAAGTGGTGGTTTAGAAACAGGCCCAGTCGGTTTTGGTTGTTGCTTTTACCCAGAATTTGTGTTTATTGTGCGAGTGGATGTATTTTCACTATTTTGTATAACAATAATGATCCAGGATGGTTCTGGAGCTATTTCCCACCAGAAACAGTGTCCAAAACAGGCATTTTGCGGTTAAAGTAGTGGTTGTATTAGAACCAGGACCAGGCGGTTCTGGTTCGTGTTTTTACCCAGAAATTGTGTCCAATGATGATGGGGATGTATTTTTGATTATTCTTTATAAAAATAATATTCTAGGGATGTTCAGAAGTTCTGTTATGCCTGAATCAATGACCTCAATTTGGGCACTTTATTTACAAGTGGTTGTTTAAAACCAGGCCCAGTCGGTTCTGGTTGGTGCTTTACCCACAATTAGTGTCGATTGTGTGAGTGGATGTATTTTCACTATTCTCTGTAAGAATAAAGATCCAGGGGTGTTCTGAGACTATTTCCCACCATAAATAGTGTCAAAAACATGCATTTTGCGACAAAAATAGTGGTTGTATTAGAACCAGGCCCAGTCGGTTCTGGTTTGTGTCTACACCCGTAACGTGTGTCCAATAGGAATGGGGTTGTATTTTTGACTATTCTCTATTAAAAAATATCATCTAGGGATGTTCAGAAGTTCTTCTATGCCCGAATAAATGACTTCCATTTGGGCACTTTATTTTGCATGGTGGTTGTAGTAGAACCAAGCCGAGTCAGTTCTGGTTGGTGCTTTTACCCAGAGTTAGTGTTGATTGTGTAGGTGGATGTATTTTCACTATTCTGTCTAAAAATAAAGATCCAGGATGGTTCTAGGGGTATTCGCCACCATAAATAGTCTCCAAAACATGCATTTTGTGATAAAAAATAGTAGTTGCATTATAACTGGGTCGTCTCGGTTCTGGTTGCTGTTTATATCCGAAACTTGTGTCCAAAGATGATGGGGATGTATATTTTACTATTCTGTTTAAACATAATCATGCAGGGATGTTTTGTGGCTTTTTTTATACAAGAATCAAAAACCTCCATTATTGATCGTTATTTTGCATGGTGGTTGAATTAGAACCGGGCCCAGTCGGTTCTGGTTGGTGCTTTTACCAAGAATTAGTGTCAATTGATTTGATGGATGCATTTTCACTATTCTGTGTGAAATTAAAGATGCAGGGAATATTTCCCACCGTCAATAGTGTCCATAACAGGCACTTTGCGATTAAAATAGTGGTCCTATTAGAACCAGGCCCAGTCGGTTCTGGTTGATGTATGTAGCCGGAACTTGTGTCAAATGATAATGGGGATGTATTTTTGACTATTCTCTATAAAAATAATCATCGAGGGATTTTCAGAAGTTCTTTTATGCCCTAATCAATGACCTCCCTTTGGGCACTTTATTTTGCATAGTGGTTGTATTAGAACCAGGCCCAGTCGGTTCTGGTTTGTGTATACACCCGTAACTTGTGTCCGATGGGAATGGGGTTGTATATTTTACTATTCTGTATAAAAATCATCATCTAGGGATGTTCAGAAGTTATTTTATGCCCGAATAAATGACCTCTATTTGGGCACTTTATTTTGCATGGTGGTTGTATTAGAACAGGGATGGGCAAACTTTTTGACTTGCGGGCCACTATGGGTTATAAAATTTGAACAAGGGGCCACAGCAGTACATTGACTGCTGGGCCAAATATAATAAAGCGTTGCTTGTAGTATCCAAACCTCATAGTACAGCAAGCACATGCAAATAAATGTTCAACACGTTTCACTAACATTGAGGACTGCATTTTCCAAATGTACAAGAGAAATAGTAGGCGAAATAGATTAGAATAGAAAACTGTGATCTATCAACCCTGGAGATTGCATCTGTTTTTAATACAATTCAATTGAAGGCACCAAGTAAAACAAATATCAAAATTTATTGAAATCTTGATGAATATAACTTTCAACATTCAAAACATTACTACCCAACAACATAGGCGACTAACCTCAATCCTTTCTGTCCCGCTGCAGTGCGTAATTAAAAGATGCGCCCTTTCAAACTTTCAATTATTTTATCATAGTAGAAAAACTCGAACTTTCAGTGGGAACAGTGTTGTTGGTCTCCCTTTTTTGCCAGTGCATCAAAGTTTGGTGTTAGTTTTGTTGTGGAAAGTCTCAGGATAGATCGGAGGTGTTGGTCAGTTAACTTTGATCTGTGACGGGCTTTGTTGATGTTCATGATGCTGAGCAGTGTCTTTAATGTCCGTACTTTCATCAAGCGCTAATGAAAATAACTCAAAGGTTGCCGCTTTTTTGTTTAACTCGCTCACTATATCTTCATCAATGAGTTCCACACGGCGAGTTATTGTCCTGCGTGATAAGCTGATTTTTTCGAACTTGCCTTTGCTCTCCGGACACAAAACACCAGCTGTCTCTATCATGCATTCTTTCAAAAACTCGCCTTCGGAGAAAGGCTTGCTAGCCTTTGCCAGTTTGAAGGCCAGCAAAAAGCTTGTCTTTGTGCTTGCCTCTTGAATTGCAGTTTGCCGGTGAAAAAAATTCTGCTGACTCTGCAAATTAGCCACCAATCTCTGAGCAGTAGCCGCTCGTTGTTGTGTTGACTGCTTGCTAGCGTAGTTTGCATGCTTCGTGGCAAAGTGACGGCTGATATTGTACTCTTTGAAAACAGCAATAGTTTCTTGGCATATCAGACATACAGCGGTTGATCGGACTTCAGTGAAGAAATATTTAGTTGTCCACTCTTTATTAAATACACGACACTCACTGTCCACTTTCCTTTTCTTTGGTCCGCTCATTTTTACAGAAGGGCTCAAATGACAATGAGAAAATTAAAGAGGGATAAATAAAGAGAAAGGCGCGACTCAACAAAGGCCTAAATGTCAGCGCGCCATTTATAGGTGAAACACGGTATTGCATGGACAAGATGTAATGAATGATTTATGAAGCATTATTATTTTATTTATTGGACAAGCTCGGCGGGCCGGATTAAATTGTCTAACGGGCCGTATACGGCCCGCGGGCCGTAGTTTGCCCATGTCTGTATTAGAACCAAGCCCAGTCAGTTCTGGTTGGGTCTTATACCCAGAGTTAGTATTGATTGTGTAGGTGGATGTATTTTCACAATTCTGTCTAAAATTAAAGATCCAGGATGTTTCTAGGGCTACTTCCCAGCATAAATTTTCTCCAAAACATGCATTTTGCGATAAAAAATAGTAGTTGCATTATAACTGGGTCCAGTCGGGTCTGGTTGCTGTTTATATCTGAAACTTGTGTCCAAAGATGATTGGGATGTATATTTTACTATTCTGTTTAAAAATAATCATGCAGGGATGTTTTGGGGCTTTTTTTATACAAGAATCAAAAACCTCCAATGGATCTTAATTTTGCATGGTTGTTGAATTAGAACCGGGACCAGTCGGTTCTGGTTGCCGCTTTTACCCAGATTTAGTGTCAATTGTGTGGATGGATGCATTTTCACTATTATGTGTAAAATTAAAGATGCAGGGATGTTTTGGGAATATTTCCCACCGTCAATAGTGTCCAAAACATTTTGCGATAAAAATAGTGGTTGTATTAGAACAAGGCCCAATCGGTTCTGGTTGGTGTATTTACCCAGAATTTGTGTTGGTTGAGTAGGTGGATGTAGTTTCACTATTTTCTATAAAAATAATGTTTCCCACCATAAACATTGTCCAAAACAGGCATTTTGCGATTAAAATAGTGGTCGTATTAGAACCGGGCCCAGTCGGTTCTGGTTGCCGCTTTTACCCAGATTTAGTGTCAATTGTGTGGATGGATGCATTTTCACTATTATGTGTAAAATTAAAGATGCAGGGATGTTTTGGGAATATTTCCCACCGTCAATAGTGTCCAAAACATTTTGCGATAAAAATAGTGGTTGTATTAGAACAAGGCCCAATCGGTTCTGGTTGGTGTATTTACCCAGAATTTGTGTTGGTTGAGTAGGTGGATGTAGTTTCACTATTTTCTATAAAAATAATGTTTCCCACCATAAACATTGTCCAAAACAGGCATTTTGCGATTAAAATAGTGGTCGTATTAGAACCGGGCCCAGTCGGTTCTGGTTGCCGCTTTTACCCAGATTTAGTGTCAATTGTGTGGATGGATGCATTTTCACTATTATGTGTAAAATTAAAGATGCAGGGATGTTCTGGGAATATTTCACACCGTCAATAGTGTCCAAAACATTTTGCGATAAAAATAGTGGTTGTATTAGAACAAGGCCCAATCGGTTCTGGTTGGTGTATTTACCCAGAATTTGTGTTGATTGAGTGGGTGGATGTAGTTTCACTATTTTCTATAAAAATAATGTTTCCCACCATAAACATTGTCCAAAACAGGCATTTTGCGATTAAAAAAGAGGTCGTATTAGAACCAGGCCCAGTCGGTTCTGGTTGGTGCTTCTACCCATAATTAGTGTTGAATGTGTAGATGGATGTATTTTCACTATTCTGTGTAAAAATAATGATCCAGGATGGTTCTGGAGCTATTTTCCCACCATAAACAGTGTCCAAAACAGGCATTCTGCGATTAAAATAGTGGTTGTATTAGAACCAGGCCCAGTCTGTTCTGGTTGGTGAATTTACCCGAAAAATTGTATCCATTGACGATGGGGATGTATTTTTGATTATTATGTATAAAAATAATCATCTTGGGATCTTCAGAAGTTCTGTTATTCCCGAATCAATGACCTCCATTTGGGCACATTATTGACGGAGCTCACGACCATGATCCAGTGTGTGGCTCGGATGTGTCCCTCAAACACAAATACTGGTCAGTCTCATCCAAAATCCTAATGGCTCAGTTCCCTTGAGTGGGAGCGGCAAGGAACGCCCTGCATTTGAAGACCATTGAAGGCAGGTTCCGGGCCTGTGTCGGCGCATCAGTCAGGCTGGGTAGCCGCTATGGCCCAAGTGATTTTCCAGGGCTGCCCTGCTCTTGACGGAGTGGCCACCCAGCGGGGCTGTGTGTGTTTCATGGTGGGAGACTCGTGCTGCCCCTTCATCCCTGCCGGCATGTCCTGCTCGGTCCATGATACCCTGCAGGCTATTAGGAACATGCAGAGAGCTGTGACCGGAGATCCGGATCCACAACGAGGATGGCTTGACTGGTTCTTCTCTGGCTCATGGAAACAGCCACTTCAATATTTCGATATTTTCACAGACACAAAAGGAGGAAATTGTGGGATGGACTGGCTAACTGGCCTAATAATTGTTCATTCTTGTCGCACCATGTGGTCATACTGGTTTAACTTTGTTTTTTAAGATCGTAGAATGCAAGGTAGACTAGCCAAACTGGTTTTACAATTGAATTAAAAGATCGTGGAATGTAAGAAAGGCTAACTAGTTGGCCTTGCAATTGTTTGTTCTTCTCGAGAAATATAAGAAAGGCTGGCTAACAGGGTTTGCAATTTTTTCCTTGTATTGTGCGATGAAAAGAGGTTCAACTTCAGGAGTAACTGTCACTCTCCAGGTCATCTAGGGTCAAGTGCACACTTGAAAACTTTCATATTCGACCAAAACGTGCTTATCAGCACATAAAAAGCACATTTGGTGGTACGCGGGAAGAACGGCAGCAGACAAAAAGGCTATTTAGAAAGGTATCACCACTACGCAGAAGAACGTCGGCTACTCTGCCCTCACTGGAAGACATTGCCAGCCCTCGTTACCTCAGCAGAGCCAGGGACATGATCAGGGACCCATGCCACCCTGGTCACAATCGGTTCCAGCTGCTGCTCTCTGGCAGACAGACGCTGTAAGTTTCCCACATCCGTTGGGACTCTGAACTTGGGGTAACACAACACAATCCCTTCTGTGTAATAACTTCGGGTGAGGTAATATGAATAGACATTAGGTACAAGGTGATCTGACACCTACATGCTGAATGAAGGTAAGTGAAAGACAGTGAGAGGTAAGTGATCCACTCAGGGGGTGGTGATGCAATGTATCCATAAAGGCAGAATTGTAAATTAAGAGTCTGGAGTCATAACTTGTAAAACTGTGTAAAACTGTCAGAGACACAAATGTCTCTCTATACATAGTGTAATATCATCAAATTTTATAATTTAATAAGTTTTTCATTTGGCATCATTCTAATGGCTAGATATTAAGTTATAATGAAAACTATGATACTTGGCCAAAACGTGATTTTCAGCGCATGAAACGCACGTTAAGCCAATAAAAACTGAAATGTTCCCCTGCTGCGAAACAAACTTTCAGAGACACATAGTTACTGTGTATATAGTGTATAATTGTCCAATTCAAGTAAGTTTTTCATTTGGCATCATTCTAAGTGATAGAAATTAAGTTATAATGAAAATTATGATACTTGGCCAAAACGTGATTTTCAGCGCATGAAACGCACGTTAAGGCAATAAAAACTGAAATGTTCCCCTGCTGCGAAACAAACTGTCAGAGACATATAGTTACTGTGTATATAGTGTATTATCGTCCAATTCAAGTAAGTTTTTCATTTAGCATCATTCTAAGTGATAGAAATTAAGTTATAGTGAAAACTATCATACTCGGCCAAAACATGATTTTCAGCGCATGAAACGCACGTTAAGGCAATAAAAACTGAAATGTCCCCCTGCTGCGAAACAAACTGTCAGAGACACATAGTTACTGTGTATATAGTGTAAAATAGTCCAATTCAAGCAATTTGTGTATTTAGCATCATTCTAAGTGATAGAAATTAAGTTATAGTGAAAACTATGATACTTGGCCAAAACGTGATTTTCAGCGCATGAAACGCACGTTAAGGCAATAAAAACTGAAATGTTCCCCTGCTGCGAAACAAACTGTCAGAGACACTAAGTTACTGTGTATATAGTGTATTATTGTCCAATTCAAGTAAGTTTTTCATTTGGCATCATTCTAAGTGATAGAAATTAAGTTATAGTGAAAATTATGATACTTGGCCAAAACGTGATTTTCAGCGCATGAAACGCACGTTAAGGCAATAAAAACTGAAATGTTCCCCTGCTGCGAAACAAACTGTCAGAGGCACATAGTTACTGTGTCTATAGTGTAAAATCATCCAATTCAAGTAAGTATTGCATTTAGCATCATTCTAAGTGCTAGAAATTAAGTTATAGTGAAAACTATGATACTTGGCCAAAACGTGATTTTCAGCGCATGAAACGCACGTTAAAGGCAATAAAAACTGAAATGTTCCCCTGCTGCGAAACAAACTGTCAGAGGCACATAGTTACTGTGTATATAGTGTAAAATCGTCCAATTCAAGTAAGTTTTGCATTTAACATCATTCTAAGTGATAGAAATTAAGTTATAGTGAAAATTATGATACTTGGCCAAAACGTGATTTTCAGCGCATGAAACGCACGTTAAGGCATTAAAACTGAAATGTTCCCCTGCTGCGAAACAAACTGTCAGAGGCACATAGTTACTGTGAATATAGTGTATAATTGTCCAATTCAAGTAAGTTTTTCATTTTGCATCATTCTAAGTGCTAGAAATTAGGTTATAGTGAAAACTATGATACTTGGCCAAAACGTGATTTTCAGCGCATGAAATGCACATTAAGGCAATAAAAACTGAAATGTTCCCCCGCTGCGAAACAAACTGTCAGTGACACATAGTTACTGTGTATATAGTGTATAATCATCCAAATTAAGTAGGTTTTTCATTTGATATCATTCTAAGTGATGAAAGTTAGGGTTAGGGTTAGGGTTAGGTTAAGTTATAATGAAAACTATGATACTTGGCCAAAACATGATTTTCAGCGCATGAAACGCACATTAGGGCAAAAAAACTGAAATGTTTTTTAGGTCTGAAAATACAACTTCAGGAGCAGGCTATGAAAGAGTGAGATAAATTTAAATAGAAAATATGTATGACCAGACTGCAAAGTGGACAGAGAGTTCCTACAGTGGGCTCCTGTTCACTGCGATGTTACTGCAACTCTAGTCGAATGACCAGTGAGTGTGTCTTAAATACAGGCAAAACTGACAGTTGTCCCTAAGACTTTGGACAGATACGTTTCAGTCATTTGCAGGGCAACAAGTAATTGATTAGTGTCGGGCCTGGAATCTGTAGTCAATGGTTTCCAGACGTAGGGTGTTCTTCGCTGTTCCTACCCTGGGGAATACCGCCATCATGATTTTGGAGGAGACTGACCAGTGTTTGTATTAGAGGGGGACATCCGAGCCCCAAACTGAATCATGGGGGAAGAAATCAAAGCTCCGTCGTTGACGCCTGGTGGGTAGATGTGGGTTGGCGTCGACAGTTGGAATCGAGTCTGCTGTTAGAACGTACGTGTGGTCGGATGCAGATGTAGGGACACAGAGCCCAGTTGTATTGGTGGGGATGATCATATACACTTGCCATTCGCAGAGCCACCATATTTGGTCCAGTACTGTCCATGATTGGGAAGGAATGTGTCTGATCTCGGCGCACCTGGTGACGTGAACTTGGTCCAAAGGGGTCTTCGGATCCGGTCCGCTGAAGTTGAAACAGGATGGATAACAGTCTGTTCGGTTGTTGCACTGGACATACGTTGCGGTATTGACTGTAGCTGCTAATGGTACTGCGACCATGGTATGTAGGCGGTCGAGCTTTGCTGGAAGGATTCTCTCAGATTACCCAGGATACAGTTGTAGGTGAGGTTGGCGAGTTCTTCGTTCTGTCGGTTGGACCATAGCTGTGGTTGGGCTACGGCAGTAGGCATGAGGGAACAGACATAACAACTCATTGGTTGTGGCGCGGGCTGTGAGTGCGGTGTATCTGTACCAACTGTTCCTCATCATCAGGTTGTAGTCGTTTTCTTCCTGTGTTTGGACATGGGCGAGAATAAGGTGTATCTACTCAGGCTTAGGTGTTCCTGCCGGACGGATTTTGAGTAGGCGTGTGGCGGATGGTTGTACGAAGGGGTTCACACCAATCACTTTGGGGACCATGGCTGGACTAGTAGTGCGGATGGTGATAGTAAAGAGGGGGCCTTTTCCTGGTCGGTCCGGTCGGAGGCATAGGTTGATGCAGCCTTTTTGTTGGATATTGGTCGTAAGGTCTAGCATATGTTTACCATCTTTGATGGTGGTGGCTAACTTGGTGAAGTTAGCGGTCATGGTGGTAGCTTCTTTGGAAAGGGGCCATGTGATGGTTTTGTAGCCTGTATGGAGGAGGACCTGGTCCAAGGTGTCTGGCCAGACCACTCAGACTCTGGGAGCTTGTAGGTACCAATAAAAATAACTGGAGTCAGTCCTGTGTAATCCCAAGTGAGTAAGCTGTAGGCTGAGCAAAGGGACTTGAACGACGATTGGTGTCTTGGTTGATGGGATGCAGATCTGGGGGCCCCTGATCGTTTCCTGAACAAGCTAGTGGGGCATTCTCCTCCAGTGGGAGTGTACCAAGGTTCTGGTACGTTCCCCCCATGTGGTTGAACACAGAGCGGTGATGATGATGGCCAAAATCACACGGTGAGGTCTGTCCCAACGTGGAGAAGACCAGCACTTTCTTTTTATCACCTTGACGAGTACCAGGTCTCCTGGGGACAGGACCTCCTCTGTGGGAGACAGAGAAGATGTCGGCAGATTATTTTGCATTCATCACAGTTCTTTCTTGGAACATTTTGCATAACCACTTAGTGAGGGATTCTGTTTCTCTTTTCTCTTCTACCACCAGATCTTTTTCCCACATTGTTCAGTGGAAGGGTCTGTCTTTCACTGCCTCAAATGGTGTGCATCTCTGTGCTGTTGGAATGATTCTCATGTACGTTTCTACCAGGCTCAGGCATTCTTGCCATCGTTTTCCTGTATCTTCCATGGTTTTTCTGAGTCTGAGTTTTACTGTTCTAATGGTTTGTTCGACGAGTCCAGCACTTTGGTTCAGTTTGATGAAATCCATGTTCAGAAGCTCGAAGGGATATGTTCCTGTTTGCCTTGTTCCATGCTTGGGTCGTTCATTGCCTTGAGAGTTGTGTCTACAGCAGTTTAGACAGTTTCTGCAAAAAAATTGAAGTAAGTTTGGAGACCTCTGGGAACATGCATTGTTTGTTGTACTGTACTGATCATCCCTTCTGTTGAGACATGGCTCCTCCCATGGCTCAATTTGGCAATTACTTCAAACAATGATCGTGGGACGCATGGCTTGTTTTCTACTGCATAGAGTCCGTTCTTGTGTTGAGTGGCTCCTTTTGTTTCCCATTGCAGTTTCTCTTTTTCTGGGGCATGATTTTGCATTTCTCTTAGGAATTCAGCAGGGATTGGGCTGTGTCTTTCCACCGTCACGTCTTGTTCTAGGAATAGTCTACATGCCTCTGTCAGTGCCACTATTTCTGCGGCTTGTGCAGACCAGTCGCCGGGGAGACGTCCTGTCTTGAGGTTGTCTTTTTGAGTCACCACGGCATATACGTTGTGTTTTTCTCCATCCAGGGTTTTTGATGATGATCCTTCCCCATAGGCAATGTGTCCGGGGGGCAATGGGTTGTCCATTAGGTCATTTGCATATACGTGGTTAATTATGATTCGTTGAGTGGTGAAGAATATGACATATTTTACTCATTCTTTTTAGTATAGCTGTTTCATTTTGATATCATATTTTACTCATTCTTTTGAGTATAGCTGTTTCATTTTGATATCATATTTTACTCATTCTTTTTAGTATAGCTGTTTCATTTTGATATCACATTTTACTCATTCCTTTTGTTGTGGCGGTCTTGTTTTAGAGTCGCCACTGGTTCCCAACTCAAATACAATATGAACAGAAGGATGGGTCTGAGACTCCTCAATTATAATGTTAACAAAAGGCTCTTCCTGAGATTCTTATTTCAAGGTGGGATCCACACTGATAAGAGACCAGATGGAGGACTTCAAAGGGCAGAGGAACAAAGAGCAGGGCGGAGGGTCGGGACTTTATAGGACCAGCGGAGACAGAGGTCTGGATGATGTGGATTCAAGGCTGGAAGATGTGGAGCCCAGAGAAACCCCCCCTCACAGCAGCCCTGGACCAGCCCACATCTCATTATTAATCAGCGAATGAATATGCATTTTTGTTGGACTATAACTGGGCAAACGCGGGTTTTGACAATGTCTTTTCCATCCTCCGCTTTGGGACATAAACACTCAGCGGGCTTATTCTATGGGAGGGAGACCCGGAGCTCTGTATGAATCAATTTGAATGGAATAAATCATCTGTGGATAAACTTGCTCAACCCTGGTTTGTCTCCTCCGATGCTGAACACGCTCCTTTGTTAGACTGGAGACTACAGAGTTAAGGAATTGGAGTCAGGTAAAATATTTATAGTCTAACAGTTTTGGTGACCCAGTCCGTGAGTCGGTTGCGTAGACAGATAGGGGTTAAGGCCGATAACTCCGTCCGTGAACCAGGGAGGAGACTGCGTAGACATATGGGTTAAGGCCAGCCGCGGACTCTAAAACACGTCGGCGTACGTGGAGTCGCGGTTATCGAAACACGTCAGCGAACGTGGGAATAAGGAAAAGTTAAACACGTCAGCGAACGTGGGAATAAGGAAAAGTTAAAACACGTCAGCGAACGTGGGAATAAGGAAAAGTTAACCACGTCAGCGAACGTGAGGGAGCGCCGGCGAGCGTGAGACCTTTCTCTTGGGACTTCTCCGACAGGCGCCTGATCAACTGAAAGGTAAGCAGAATACCTATTACTGAAACGTTAAAATTCTGCTATTGGATTTTTAAATTATGGAGAAGTGACTATAGAAAGGGGATATCGGGAATAGGAGATTCCGAAAAGGTTGTAATATACCTAGAGTCGGAATTGATGACGATCCCAGAACGGTCGTTTTGAGATAGAGAAAACGGTCGTATGAAACAAAGGAACAAGAGATTCCGGAAAGAGTTGTATGCAGGAGTTATTTTAAAGTCTTCAGCAGGGAAACGACTGGGTCCACAGATGTTTGATTCCTAGAATTGATTCTAAAAAATAAAAAAAAAAATAAAAAAAGTAACAATAATTCCTAGAATTTAACATACTAAAATTCCAAATTTATCCGGAGACTTGATCTAGATTGAATTGGTGAAAATGGAAGGATGTGAGAGTGCGGGAGAATGTGGAGAATGGAATGAATTGACAATTTTGTATGCAGATGTGGAAGCACAGGTTCTGAGTGGTGTTCAAGTTAAAAAAACAACCAAAAATAAGACGCGTGTGTGAAACAATTTAGTACTTTAAAAGAAAATGTACATTTTGTAGGTCAAAAGCATGAATGGAATATGAATAACTTGTCCATTGCTTTGCGGAAAGTAGAGCATGACGCCACAGCTAAGGAGGTGGAACTCCGAAGGAGAAAAGAGGAGGTGTGGAGGTGGAGGCGGGGGTCGATACTGAGAAAGGAGGAGGAGTTGGAACAGCATAGATTGGCAATACACAACCTGGTAATTGCGTCAATAGCTTTGGCTGCGGTGAGGGCCCCCACCTAGATCGAACCAACTTTGACTCTTGTACCTTCAGCGCCTCCACTGAATAATAAAGCTCCATTAAAACCTCACGGTATACCCATACAAGCACCAATAGTGACTTTAGGTGGATGATTGATCCTTGACGTTGAGAATGAGGAGGAAGCTATGTCCTCCGAGGCAAAAGGCCTCATAGGAAAAGCATGTAATCTCGAACACGCGAAAGATAGGACAGAACGATCCTGAGTTGACTTGACTGACCGAGAGGACAATGATGAAAAAGAAATGACCAAAGGGACTCGACAGAAAAATGAAATAAAGAAAGGTAGGAAAAAAGGAAAAGATGACTTGACTGACAATCTTATACTGTTTGAGGACGCGAATCGACAATCAGACTATAACTCAGATAATGATTCAGACATAGCAGGTGAACAGGAGAATGAGAGTGTGGACATGTATAAACAGGCTCTACCAGATTTGGGATCTCATTACGCCCTTCGCCCACGTAACAATGGGGCAAAAGAGACACCAGACAAGACTGCCGCGCCAAAACCAAAGCCCAGCGCAAAGCGGGTACAAGCTACATCTGGAGGTATGTATCCCCTCCGCCCTCAGGGAGCAGAAATGATATTTGAACCTCTTGGTCTTAGAGATGTGGCTACATTGGCTGACCAACTCCCTCCAATGGCAAATGGAGGAAGTACATGGCTGATGAAGTTTTTGGCCCTAATGAGCGGACAGAATTGTGCGCTTGGTGACATGAGACAGGCCATATCAGCTTCCTGCTCTCATCATCAATTACAAATGATAGAGGAGGAAGCAGAAACTATCAGGTACCCACACGAAACCCCATTGTCCCAGGTATCGGGCGCCTTATTTACGGCAATTAAAAATACCTTCCCAAGATCCCATGACATGGCTCCAACCGTGTTTCCATACATCGATGGAGTGGGAGGACCGGTACACTATGAAAAGTGCATTAATGCCTGGATAGATAGTACCGGCCGACACCCATCGGGCAGATTAGATAATATCCTCTTATTCCGAACAGCTGTTGTCGAGGGTCTTCCAGAACCTGTGAAAAAGGAGTTGAAAAAGGACCCTGACTTGTTGACTGGTGATGAACCAAGGTTTAAACGTCACCTGTCTCACCATTGTAAGATGTATGATAACGAGAAGGTAAAAGAAAAAGCCGAGTCGCTAAATATGAATTCTGCTCTGGTAAAATTACAACTTTCCAAATTTTATAGTGAATCCAAAAAATCTAAACAGGAAAAGACAAACCAATCTGCCCAGATGTTCCAGGGCCATGGTCGGGCTCGAGATGGTGGTCAGTTCCATGATGGATACGGTGGTCGCAGGGGTGGTTTCTCTGGTGGCCGGGGAAAAGGGTACTCGAGACCGGGCCAACAAGACAACTGTTTTACATGTGGCCGTCCTGGACACTGGAGACATGAGTGTCCCAGTCAGCGACAGTACCCGCGGCAACCCCCAACACAACAGGGGGGGCCACCACATCAACAGCGGCCCACGCGCGGAGGAGCAAGAGGCACTGGCAGACCATGGCGGTCACAGCAGCCAGCTCAGTCAACTGGACAATATTACCAGGGTGGAGATGATCCTCACAGTCCATGGGATCCTCCACACTCCGAATAGGGGTGCCCGAGAGGCTCGGTAAGCAGGGGAACGGCAGACCCAATGCTTCATATGAGAATCAACGGCGTCCAAACATCAGCTTTGGTGGACACGGGAGCAACATACTCATCTTTGAACATGCCGCTCACAGCCGGTTGTCTCTCCTCTTCAACCATAACTTTGGTCGGCTTCTCGGGATCTCCTCAAGCTCTGCCTATTACCAGACCGCTGCAAACGGAAATACCCCACCTAAAACAGACTCTATTTCATTCCTACGTCCATTCACCCCAAACACCTGTGAATTTAATGGGAAGAGACTTGTTGATGTCTATTGGAGCTACCATCTTATGTGGGCCGGATGGCCTCACAGTGACTTTACCAAATGGTGCAAAGATTCCGTGTTCGCAACCAGTACGAACATGTGGACAATGGTTGATGTGTCCCTTGCAACAAGACACCGAGGTAGCAACAATCTATTGGTCATGTCTTGAGCCTGAAACTCCGGCCACTGGGGGACTGTTATTTGTTTATCACCAGTGGAAATCATTCATTGATTCACTCCGGCCTTACCATCCGCCCAAGGATGACTTTCATTGTACTTTGTTTTATGACACAGAAGATGACTTAGTCTATCGAGACCGTTTTCAGAAGGTTCTTGGAACACCCTGGCAATTGAAATCCACCAAAATATTTGTGGGTCCAGAAGGCGTAGCTTCATATGTTGATTTGGACGAATCGCAAAAAGTGTGGTACAAAATGTCGGATACAGCCGACCCCCACATTTCTTTGGCTCTGTCTTATGGTCACGAAGCTCGTCAACTCGGTCCCATGGTCAAGAAACTTCTTAAAGTCACTGACTGGCAGTCCACTGACCTACCAGGGCTGACTTATTCCAAATTGCATGACTCTTATCAGATTGACCCACATGCCCCATTGATAAACTCCTCCATTTTGGAGCAACAAATCTTGACTCGAGAACATGGTAGGGAATTGACTGATCACCACCAGACAGAGGAGTTACTGAAAACTATTCCGGACACATTGTGGTCATCAGGACCATTTGATGTAGGACATTGTGTTAAAATTCCACCTGTAATGTTAAAAATAGATGAGAGTGCCATCATCCACAGGCCACAATATAGATGGACTCCAGATGCGGACAAAGGTATGGAAGACACTCTAGGTGGACTGTGGGACGCAGGTGTGATAGAACTTTCTAACCCACGATGGAACACGGCATTGAGACCAGTACTTAAGGCGGATGGACAGAGTTACCGTATGGCACATGACCTCAGACCTGTGAACGACGCGACGCTGACTCCGATCCTACCAGTACCCGACCCCCATAGAATGTTGACTTCGCTCAATCCAGTGTATCAATGGTTTACTTGTATTGATCTAGCTAACGCCTTTTTCTGTGTACCTTTGCATCCTTCAGCCAGACAGTACTTTGCGTTCACCTATCGTGGTGTCCACATGCAGTATCAGCGCCTGCCACAAGGGTTTAAAAACTCACCTGGTATTTTTAATCAGTGTCTGAAGGACCTGTTACAAGACCTAACGTTACCTGAAAACTCTGTTCTTTTACAGTATGTGGATGACCTTTGCATTGCGACAACCACTTCTGAAATCTGTCTGGCGGTCACTAGGATGGTCCTGCTAAAACTTCATAATATTGGTTTCAAAGTGTCAAAGAAGAAGCTTCGGTGTTGTCGAAGAGAAGTAACTTTTCTAGGCCGTGTTGTGTCAGCCAAAGGACTGTCCATGTCACCTGAACATCGAAAAACCATTTTGTCTCATTCCAGGCCCCAAACCGTCAAAGACATGTTGTAATTTCTGGGTCTCTGTGGCTACAGTAGGACCTATATACCATGTTATGTGGACAAGACACATACACTTCGCGTTCTGGTAAAAGACAAAGGTGTTAAGAATCTTAGAGCACAACTTGATTGGACGTAAGAAGCAGATGAAACCTTTGTGTCTCTGGTTCAAGAACTGGCCTCTGCGGCTGCCCTGGCCAACCCTGATTTTGACAAACCTTTTCATCTTGATGTGTCTAACTCGGCGACTACAGTAAATGCTGTTTTATTTCAGAAGGTTTCGACGACTAGGCGGGTATTGATGTATTGTAGCGTAACACTAGATGGTGTTGAGCTTCGTCAACCAGAGTGTACTCGTTATGCAGCAGGGCTCGCTAAAGTGCTTCTTAAAACAGCTCATACAGTGATGGGACATCCCATATATGTTCTGACTGATCATGGGGTATCGGCGTATGTGGCTTCATCAGCATTTACCTTATCATCGCTTCGACAGTCTAGACTTTTACGTATTCTCACAGCTCCAAACATCAATTACGTTCACACAGGTATCAATATGGCGGATAACATTCAGCTAGGACCACATGAATGTGCTATGAGGGTTAATCACCAAAGGTACGTTCGGCCTGATCTCAATACTAAACCGCTTACATTTGGTTGCATCATGTTTACAGATGGTTGTTGTGGGAGAGACCATTCAGGACGTCTCCGTGCGGCGGCTGCCGTATTGGAGAGCAAGGGGGATGACTTCGTGCCTTGTGCCCACAAAAGGAGGGAATTGTGGGATGGACTGGCTAACTGGCTTAATAATTGTTTATTCTTGTCTTACCATGTGTCATACTGGTTTTACCTTTGTTTGATAAGATCGTAGAATGCAAGGTAGACTAGCCAAACTGGTTTTACAATTGAATTAAAAGATCGTGGAATGTAAGAAAGACTAACTAGTTGGCCTTGCAATTGTTTGTTCGCCTCGCGAAATATAAGAAAGGCTGGCTAACAGGGTTTGCAATTGTTTCCTTGAATTGTGGGATGAAAAAAAGGTTCAACTTCAGGAGTAACTGTCACTCTCCAGGTTATCCAGGGTCAAGTGCACACTTGGAAACTTTCATATTCGACCAAAATGTGCTTATCAGCGCATAAAAAGCACATTTGGTGGTACGCGGAAAGAATGGCAGCAGACAAAAAGGCTATTTAGAAAGATATCACCACTACGCAGAAGATTGTCGGCTACTCTGCTCTCACTGGAAGACATTGCCAGCCCTCGTTACCTCAGCAGAGCCAGGGACATGATCAGGGACCCATGCCACCCTGGTCACAATCGGTTCCAGCTGCTGCTCTCTGGCAGACAGACGCTGTAAGTTTCCCACATCCGTTGGGACTCTAAACTTGGGGTAACACAACACAATCCCTTCTGTGTAATAACTTCGGGTGAGGTAATATGAATAGTCATCAGGTACAAGGTGATCTGACACCTACATGCTGAATGAAGGTAAGTGAAAGACAGTGAGAGGTAAGTGATCCACTCAGGGGGTGGTGATGCAATGTATCCATAAAGGCAGAATTGTAAATTAAGAGTCTGGAGTCATAACTTGTAAAACTGTGTAAAACTGTCAGAGACACAAATGTCTCTCTATACATAGTGTAATATCATCAAATTTTATAATTTAATAAGTTTTTCATTTGGCATCATTCTAATGGCTAGATATTAAGTTATAATGAAAACTATGATACTTGGCCTAAACGTGATTTTCAGCGCATGAAACGCACGTTAAGCCAATAAAAACTGAAATGTTCCCCTGCTGCGAAACAAACTTTCAGAGACACATAGTTACTGTGTATATAGTGTATAATTGTCCAATTCAAGTAAGTTTTTCATTTGGCATCATTCTAAGTGATAGAAATTAAGTTATAATGAAAATTATGATACTTGGCCAAAACGTGATTTTCAGCGCATGAAACGCACGTTAAGGCAATAAAAACTGAAATGTTCCCCTGCTGCGAAACAAACTGTCAGAGACATATAGTTACTGTGTATATAGTGTATTATCGTCCAATTCAAGTAAGTTTTTCATTTAGCATCATTCTAAGTGATAGAAATTAAGTTATAGTGAAAACTATCATACTCGGCCAAAACATGATTTTCAGCGCATGAAACGCACGTTAAGGCAATAAAAACTGAAATGTCCCCCTGCTGCGAAACAAACTGTCAGAGACACATAGTTACTGTGTATATAGTGTAAAATAGTCCAATTCAAGCAATTTGTGTATTTAGCATCATTCTAAGTGATAGAAATTAAGTTATAGTGAAAACTATGATACTTGGCCAAAACGTGATTTTCAGCGCATGAAACGCACGTTAAGGCAATAAAAACTGAAATGTTCCCCTGCTGCGAAACAAACTGTCAGAGACACTAAGTTACTGTGTATATAGTGTATTATTGTCCAATTCAAGTAAGTTTTTCATTTGGCATCATTCTAAGTGATAGAAATTAAGTTATAGTGAAAATTATGATACTTGGCCAAAACGTGATTTTCAGCGCATGAAACGCACGTTAAGGCAATAAAAACTGAAATGTTCCCCTGCTGCGAAACAAACTGTCAGAGGCACATAGTTACTGTGTCTATAGTGTAAAATCATCCAATTCAAGTAAGTATTGCATTTAGCATCATTCTAATTGCTAGAAATTAAGTTATAGTGAAAACTATGATACTTGGCCAAAACGTGATTTTCAGCGCATGAAACGCACGTTAAAGGCAATAAAAACTGAAATGTTCCCCTGCTGCGAAACAAACTGTCAGAGGCACATAGTTACTGTGTATATAGTGTAAAATCGTCCAATTCAAGTAAGTTTTGCATTTAACATCATTCTAAGTGATAGAAATTAAGTTATAGTGAAAATTATGATACTTGGCCAAAACGTGATTTTCAGCGCATGAAACGCACGTTAAGGCATTAAAACTGAAATGTTCCCCTGCTGCGAAACAAACTGTCAGAGGCACATAGTTACTGTGAATATAGTGTATAATTGTCCAATTCAAGTAAGTTTTTCATTTTGCATCATTCTAAGTGCTAGAAATTAGGTTATAGTGAAAACTATGATACTTGGCCAAAACGTGATTTTCAGCGCATGAAATGCACATTAAGGCAATAAAAACTGAAATGTTCCCCCGCTGCGAAACAAACTGTCAGTGACACATAGTTACTGTGTATATAGTGTATAATCATCCAAATTAAGTAGGTTTTTCATTTGATATCATTCTAAGTGATGAAAGTTAGGGTTAGGGTTAGGGTTAGGTTAAGTTATAATGAAAACTATGATACTTGGCCAAAACATGATTTTCAGCGCATGAAACGCACATTAGGGCAAAAAAACTGAAATGTTTGTTAGGTCTGAAAATACAACTTCAGGAGCAGGCTAAGAAAGAGTGAGATAAATTTAAATAGAAAATATGTATGACCAGACTGCAAAGTGGACAGAGAGTTCCTACAGTGGGCTCCTGTTCACTGCGATGTTACTGCAACTCTAGTCGAATGACCAGTGAGTGTGTCTTAAATACAGGCAAAACTGACAGTTGTCCCTAAGACTTTGGACAGATACGTTTCAGTCATTTGCAGGGCAACAAGTAATTGATTAGTGTCGGGCCTGGAATCTGTAGTCAATGGTTTCCAGACGTAGGGTGTTCTTCGCTGTTCCTACCCTGGGGAATACCGCCATCATGATTTTGGAGGAGACTGACCAGTGTTTGTATTAGAGGGGGACATCCGAGCCCCAAACTGAATCATGGGGGAAGAAATCAAAGCTCCGTCGTTGACGCCTGGTGGGTAGATGTGGGTTGGCGTCGACAGTTGGAATCGAGTCTGCTGTTAGAACGTACGTGTGGTCGGATGCAGATGTAGGGACACAGAGCCCAGTTGTATTGGTGGGGATGATCATATACACTTGCCATTCGCAGAGCCACCATATTTGGTCCAGTACTGTCCATGATTGGGAAGGAATGTGTCTGATCTCGGCGCACCTGGTGACGTGAACTTGGTCCAAAGGGGTCTTCGGATCCGGTCCGCTGAAGTTGAAACAGGATGGATAACAGTCTGTTCGGTTGTTGCACTGGACATACGTTGCGGTATTGACTGTAGCTGCTAATGGTACTGCGACCATGGTATGTAGGCGGTCGAGCTTTGCTGGAAGGATTCTCTCAGATTACCCAGGATACAGTTGTAGGTGAGGTTGGCGAGTTCTTCGTTCTGTCGGTTGGACCATAGCTGTGGTTGGGCTACGGCAGTAGGCATGAGGGAACAGACATAACAACTCATTGGTTGTGGCGCGGGCTGTGAGTGCGGTGTATCTGTACCAACTGTTCCTCATCATCAGGTTGTAGTCGTTTTCTTCCTGTGTTTGGACATGGGCGAGAATAAGGTGTATCTACTCAGGCTTAGGTGTTCCTGCCGGACGGATTTTGAGTAGGCGTGTGGCGGATGGTTGTACGAAGGGGTTCACACCAATCACTTTGGGGACCATGGCTGGACTAGTAGTGCGGATGGTGATAGTAAAGAGGGGGCCTTTTCCTGGTCGGTCCGGTCGGAGGCATAGGTTGATGCAGCCTTTTTGTTGGATATTGGTCGTAAGGTCTAGCATATGTTTACCATCTTTGATGGTGGTGGCTAACTTGGTGAAGTTAGCGGTCATGGTGGTAGCTTCTTTGGAAAGGGGCCATGTGATGGTTTTGTAGCCTGTATGGAGGAGGACCTGGTCCAAGGTGTCTGGCCAGACCACTCAGACTCTGGGAGCTTGTAGGTACCAATAAAAATAACTGGAGTCAGTCCTGTGTAATCCCAAGTGAGTAAACTGTAGGCTGAGCAAAGGGACTTGAACGACGATTGGTGTCTTGGTTGATGGGATGCAGATCTGGGGGCCCCTGATCGTTTCCTGAACAAGCTAGTGGGGCATTCTCCTCCAGTGGGAGTGTACCAAGGTTCTGGTACGTTCCCCCCATGTGGTTGAACACAGAGCGGTGATGATGATGGCCAAAATCACACGGTGAGGTCTGTCCCAACGTGGAGAAGACCAGCACTTTCTTTTTATCACCTTGACGAGTACCAGGTCTCCTGGGGACAGGACCTCCTCTGTGGGAGACAGAGAAGATGTCGGCAGATTATTTTGCATTCATCACAGTTCTTTCTTGGAACATTTTGCATAACCACTTAGTGAGGGATTCTGTTTCTCTTTTCTCTTCTACCACCAGATCTTTTTCCCACATTGTTCAGTGGAAGGGTCTGTCTTTCACTGCCTCAAATGGTGTGCATCTCTGTGCTGTTGGAATGATTCTCATGTACGTTTCTACCAGGCTCAGGCATTCTTGCCATCGTTTTCCTGTATCTTCCATGGTTTTTCTGAGTCTGAGTTTTACTGTTCTAATGGTTTGTTCGACGAGTCCAGCACTTTGGTTCAGTTTGATGAAATCCATGTTCAGAAGCTCGAAGGGATATGTTCCTGTTTGCCTTGTTCCATGCTTGGGTCGTTCATTGCCTTGAGAGTTGTGTCTACAGCAGTTTAGACAGTTTCTGCAAAAAAATTGAAGTAAGTTTGGAGACCTCTGGGAACATGCATTGTTTGTTGTACTGTACTGATCATCCCTTCTGTTGAGACATGGCTCCTCCCATGGCTCAATTTGGCAATTACTTCAAACAATGATCGTGGGACGCATGGCTTGTTTTCTACTGCATAGAGTCCGTTCTTGTGTTGAGTGGCTCCTTTTGTTTCCCATTGCAGTTTCTCTTTTTCTGGGGCATGATTTTGCATTTCTCTTAGGAATTCAGCAGGGATTGGGCTGTGTCTTTCCACCGTCACGTCTTGTTCTAGGAATAGTCTACATGCCTCTGTCAGTGCCACTATTTCTGCGGCTTGTGCAGACCAGTCGCCGGGGAGACGTCCTGTCTTGAGGTTGTCTTTTTGAGTCACCACGGCATATACGTTGTGTTTTTCTCCATCCAGGGTTTTTGATGATGATCCTTCCCCATAGGCAATGTGTCCGGGGGGCAATGGGTTGTCCATTAGGTCATTTGCATATACGTGGTTAATTATGATTCGTTGAGTGGTGAAGAATATGACATATTTTACTCATTCTTTTTAGTATAGCTGTTTCATTTTGATATCATATTTTACTCATTCTTTTGAGTATAGCTGTTTCATTTTGATATCATATTTTACTCATTCTTTTTAGTATAGCTGTTTCATTTTGATATCACATTTTACTCATTCCTTTTGTTGTGGCGGTCTTGTTTTAGAGTCGCCACTGGTTCCCAACTCAAATACAATATGAACAGAAGGATGGGTCTGAGACTCCTCAATTATAATGTTAACAAAAGGCTCTTCCTGAGATTCTTATTTCAAGGTGGGATCCACACTGATAAGAGACCAGATGGAGGACTTCAAAGGGCAGAGGAACAAAGAGCAGGGCGGAGGGTCGGGACTTTATAGGACCAGCGGAGACAGAGGTCTGGATGATGTGGATTCAAGGCTGGAAGATGTGGAGCCCAGAGAAACCCCCCCTCACAGCAGCCCTGGACCAGCCCACATCTCATTATTAATCAGCGAATGAATATGCATTTTTGTTGGACTATAACTGGGCAAACGCGGGTTTTGACAATGTCTTTTCCATCCTCCGCTTTGGGACATAAACACTCAGCGGGCTTATTCTATGGGAGGGAGACCCGGAGCTCTGTATGAATCAATTTGAATGGAATAAATCATCTGTGGATAAACTTGCTCAACCCTGGTTTGTCTCCTCCGATGCTGAACACGCTCCTTTGTTAGACTGGAGACTACAGAGTTAAGGAATTGGAGTCAGGTAAAATATTTATAGTCTAACAGTTTTGGTGACCCAGTCCGTGAGTCGGTTGCGTAGACAGATAGGGGTTAAGGCCGATAACTCCGTCCGTGAACCAGGGAGGAGACTGCGTAGACATATGGGTTAAGGCCAGCCGCGGACTCTAAAACACGTCGGCGTACGTGGAGTCGCGGTTATCGAAACACGTCAGCGAACGTGGGAATAAGGAAAAGTTAAACACGTCAGCGAACGTGGGAATAAGGAAAAGTTAAAACACGTCAGCGAACGTGGGAATAAGGAAAAGTTAACCACGTCAGCGAACGTGAGGGAGCGCCGGCGAGCGTGAGACCTTTCTCTTGGGACTTCTCCGACAGGCGCCTGATCAACTGAAAGGTAAGCAGAATACCTATTACTGAAACGTTAAAATTCTGCTATTGGATTTTTAAATTATGGAGAAGTGACTATAGAAAGGGGATATCGGGAATAGGAGATTCCGAAAAGGTTGTAATATACCTAGAGTCGGAATTGATGACGATCCCAGAACGGTCGTTTTGAGATAGAGAAAACGGTCGTATGAAACAAAGGAACAAGAGATTCCGGAAAGAGTTGTATGCAGGAGTTATTTTAAAGTCTTCAGCAGGGAAACGACTGGGTCCACAGATGTTTGATTCCTAGAATTGATTCTAAAAAATAAAAAAAAAAATAAAAAAAGTAACAATAATTCCTAGAATTTAACATACTAAAATTCCAAATTTATCCGGAGACTTGATCTAGATTGAATTGGTGAAAATGGAAGGATGTGAGAGTGCGGGAGAATGTGGAGAATGGAATGAATTGACAATTTTGTATGCAGATGTGGAAGCACAGGTTCTGAGTGGTGTTCAAGTTAAAAAAACAACCAAAAATAAGACGCGTGTGTGAAACAATTTAGTACTTTAAAAGAAAATGTACATTTTGTAGGTCAAAAGCATGAATGGAATATGAATAACTTGTCCATTGCTTTGCGGAAAGTAGAGCATGACGCCACAGCTAAGGAGGTGGAACTCCGAAGGAGAAAAGAGGAGGTGTGGAGGTGGAGGCGGGGGTCGATACTGAGAAAGGAGGAGGAGTTGGAACAGCATAGATTGGCAATACACAACCTGGTAATTGCGTCAATAGCTTTGGCTGCGGTGAGGGCCCCCACCTAGATCGAACCAACTTTGACTCTTGTACCTTCAGCGCCTCCACTGAATAATAAAGCTCCATTAAAACCTCACGGTATACCCATACAAGCACCAATAGTGACTTTAGGTGGATGATTGATCCTTGACGTTGAGAATGAGGAGGAAGCTATGTCCTCCGAGGCAAAAGGCCTCATAGGAAAAGCATGTAATCTCGAACACGCGAAAGATAGGACAGAACGATCCTGAGTTGACTTGACTGACCGAGAGGACAATGATGAAAAAGAAATGACCAAAGGGACTCGACAGAAAAATGAAATAAAGAAAGGTAGGAAAAAAGGAAAAGATGACTTGACTGACAATCTTATACTGTTTGAGGACGCGAATCGACAATCAGACTATAACTCAGATAATGATTCAGACATAGCAGGTGAACAGGAGAATGAGAGTGTGGACATGTATAAACAGGCTCTACCAGATTTGGGATCTCATTACGCCCTTCGCCCACGTAACAATGGGGCAAAAGAGACACCAGACAAGACTGCCGCGCCAAAACCAAAGCCCAGCGCAAAGCGGGTACAAGCTACATCTGGAGGTATGTATCCCCTCCGCCCTCAGGGAGCAGAAATGATATTTGAACCTCTTGGTCTTAGAGATGTGGCTACATTGGCTGACCAACTCCCTCCAATGGCAAATGGAGGAAGTACATGGCTGATGAAGTTTTTGGCCCTAATGAGCGGACAGAATTGTGCGCTTGGTGACATGAGACAGGCCATATCAGCTTCCTGCTCTCATCATCAATTACAAATGATAGAGGAGGAAGCAGAAACTATCAGGTACCCACACGAAACCCCATTGTCCCAGGTATCGGGCGCCTTATTTACGGCAATTAAAAATACCTTCCCAAGATCCCATGACATGGCTCCAACCGTGTTTCCATACATCGATGGAGTGGGAGGACCGGTACACTATGAAAAGTGCATTAATGCCTGGATAGATAGTACCGGCCGACACCCATCGGGCAGATTAGATAATATCCTCTTATTCCGAACAGCTGTTGTCGAGGGTCTTCCAGAACCTGTGAAAAAGGAGTTGAAAAAGGACCCTGACTTGTTGACTGGTGATGAACCAAGGTTTAAACGTCACCTGTCTCACCATTGTAAGATGTATGATAACGAGAAGGTAAAAGAAAAAGCCGAGTCGCTAAATATGAATTCTGCTCTGGTAAAATTACAACTTTCCAAATTTTATAGTGAATCCAAAAAATCTAAACAGGAAAAGACAAACCAATCTGCCCAGATGTTCCAGGGCCATGGTCGGGCTCGAGATGGTGGTCAGTTCCATGATGGATACGGTGGTCGCAGGGGTGGTTTCTCTGGTGGCCGGGGAAAAGGGTACTCGAGACCGGGCCAACAAGACAACTGTTTTACATGTGGCCGTCCTGGACACTGGAGACATGAGTGTCCCAGTCAGCGACAGTACCCGCGGCAACCCCCAACACAACAGGGGGGGCCACCACATCAACAGCGGCCCACGCGCGGAGGAGCAAGAGGCACTGGCAGACCATGGCGGTCACAGCAGCCAGCTCAGTCAACTGGACAATATTACCAGGGTGGAGATGATCCTCACAGTCCATGGGATCCTCCACACTCCGAATAGGGGTGCCCGAGAGGCTCGGTAAGCAGGGGAACGGCAGACCCAATGCTTCATATGAGAATCAACGGCGTCCAAACATCAGCTTTGGTGGACACGGGAGCAACATACTCATCTTTGAACATGCCGCTCACAGCCGGTTGTCTCTCCTCTTCAACCATAACTTTGGTCGGCTTCTCGGGATCTCCTCAAGCTCTGCCTATTACCAGACCGCTGCAAACGGAAATACCCCACCTAAAACAGACTCTATTTCATTCCTACGTCCATTCACCCCAAACACCTGTGAATTTAATGGGAAGAGACTTGTTGATGTCTATTGGAGCTACCATCTTATGTGGGCCGGATGGCCTCACAGTGACTTTACCAAATGGTGCAAAGATTCCGTGTTCGCAACCAGTACGAACATGTGGACAATGGTTGATGTGTCCCTTGCAACAAGACACCGAGGTAGCAACAATCTATTGGTCATGTCTTGAGCCTGAAACTCCGGCCACTGGGGGACTGTTATTTGTTTATCACCAGTGGAAATCATTCATTGATTCACTCCGGCCTTACCATCCGCCCAAGGATGACTTTCATTGTACTTTGTTTTATGACACAGAAGATGACTTAGTCTATCGAGACCGTTTTCAGAAGGTTCTTGGAACACCCTGGCAATTGAAATCCACCAAAATATTTGTGGGTCCAGAAGGCGTAGCTTCATATGTTGATTTGGACGAATCGCAAAAAGTGTGGTACAAAATGTCGGATACAGCCGACCCCCACATTTCTTTGGCTCTGTCTTATGGTCACGAAGCTCGTCAACTCGGTCCCATTGTCAAGAAACTTCTTAAAGTCACTGACTGGCAGTCCACTGACCTACCAGGGCTGACTTATTCCAAATTGCATGACTCTTATCAGATTGACCCACATGCCCCATTGATAAACTCCTCCATTTTGGAGGAACAAATCTTGACTCGAGAACATGGTAGGGAATTGACTGATCACCACCAGACAGAGGAGTTACTGAAAACTATTCCGGACACATTGTGGTCATCAGGACCATTTGATGTAGGACATTGTGTTAAAATTCCACCTGTAATGTTAAAAATAGATGAGAGTGCCATCATCCACAGGCCACAATATAGATGGACTCCAGATGCGGACAAAGGTATGGAAGACACTCTAGGTGGACTGTGGGACGCAGGTGTGATAGAACTTTCTAACTCACGATGGAACACGGCATTGAGACCAGTACTTAAGGCGGATGGACAGAGTTACCGTATGGCACATGACCTCAGACCTGTGAACGACGCGACGCTGACTCCGATCCTACCAGTACCCGACCCCCATAGAATGTTGACTTCGCTCAATCCAGTGTATCAATGGTTTACTTGTATTGATCTAGCTAACGCCTTTTTCTGTGTACCTTTGCATCCTTCAGCCAGACAGTACTTTGCGTTCACCTATCGTGGTGTCCACATGCAGTATCAGCGCCTGCCACAAGGGTTTAAAAACTCACCTGGTATTTTTAATCAGTGTCTGAAGGACCTGTTACAAGACCTAACGTTACCTGAAAACTCTGTTCTTTTACAGTATGTGGATGACCTTTGCATTGCGACAACCACTTCTGAAATCTGTCTGGCGGTCACTAGGATGGTCCTGCTAAAACTTCATAATATTGGTTTCAAAGTGTCAAAGAAGAAGCTTCGGTGTTGTCGAAGAGAAGTAACTTTTCTAGGCCGTGTTGTGTCAGCCAAAGGACTGTCCATGTCACCTGAACATCGAAAAACCATTTTGTCTCATTCCAGGCCCCAAACCGTCAAAGACATGTTGTAATTTCTGGGTCTCTGTGGCTACAGTAGGACCTATATACCATGTTATGTGGACAAGACACATACACTTCGCGTTCTGGTAAAAGACAAAGGTGTTAAGAATCTTAGAGCACAACTTGATTGGACGTAAGAAGCAGATGAAACCTTTGTGTCTCTGGTTCAAGAACTGGCCTCTGCGGCTGCCCTGGCCAACCCTGATTTTGACAAACCTTTTCATCTTGATGTGTCTAACTCGGCGACTACAGTAAATGCTGTTTTATTTCAGAAGGTTTCGACGACTAGGCGGGTATTGATGTATTGTAGCGTAACACTAGATGGTGTTGAGCTTCGTCAACCAGAGTGTACTCGTTATGCAGCAGGGCTCGCTAAAGTGCTTCTTAAAACAGCTCATACAGTGATGGGACATCCCATATATGTTCTGACTGATCATGGGGTATCGGCGTATGTGGCTTCATCAGCATTTACCTTATCATCGCTTCGACAGTCTAGACTTTTACGTATTCTCACAGCTCCAAACATCAATTACGTTCACACAGGTATCAATATGGCGGATAACATTCAGCTAGGACCACATGAATGTGCTATGAGGGTTAATCACCAAAGGTACGTTCGGCCTGATCTCAATACTAAACCGCTTACATTTGGTTGCATCATGTTTACAGATGGTTGTTGTGGGAGAGACCATTCAGGACGTCTCCGTGCGGCGGCTGCCGTATTGGAGAGCAAGGGGGATGACTTCGTGCCTTGTGCCCACAAAAGGAGGGAATTGTGGGATGGACTGGCTAACTGGCTTAATAATTGTTTATTCTTGTCTTACCATGTGTCATACTGGTTTTACCTTTGTTTGATAAGATCGTAGAATGCAAGGTAGACTAGCCAAACTGGTTTTACAATTGAATTAAAAGATCGTGGAATGTAAGAAAGACTAACTAGTTGGCCTTGCAATTGTTTGTTCGCCTCGCGAAATATAAGAAAGGCTGGCTAACAGGGTTTGCAATTGTTTCCTTGAATTGTGGGATGAAAAAAAGGTTCAACTTCAGGAGTAACTGTCACTCTCCAGGTTATCCAGGGTCAAGTGCACACTTGGAAACTTTCATATTCGACCAAAATGTGCTTATCAGCGCATAAAAAGCACATTTGGTGGTACGCGGAAAGAATGGCAGCAGACAAAAAGGCTATTTAGAAAGATATCACCACTACGCAGAAGATTGTCGGCTACTCTGCTCTCACTGGAAGACATTGCCAGCCCTCGTTACCTCAGCAGAGCCAGGGACATGATCAGGGACCCATGCCACCCTGGTCACAATCGGTTCCAGCTGCTGCTCTCTGGCAGACAGACGCTGTAAGTTTCCCACATCCGTTGGGACTCTAAACTTGGGGTAACACAACACAATCCCTTCTGTGTAATAACTTCGGGTGAGGTAATATGAATAGTCATCAGGTACAAGGTGATCTGACACCTACATGCTGAATGAAGGTAAGTGAAAGACAGTGAGAGGTAAGTGATCCACTCAGGGGGTGGTGATGCAATGTATCCATAAAGGCAGAATTGTAAATTAAGAGTCTGGAGTCATAACTTGTAAAACTGTGTAAAACTGTCAGAGACACAAATGTCTCTCTATATATAGTGTAAAATCATCAAATTTCATAATTTAATAAGTTTTTAATTTGGCATCATTCTAATGGCTAGATATTAATTTATAATGAAAACTATGATACTTGGCCTAAACATGATTTTCAGCGCATGAAAAGCACATTCAGGCAATAAAAACTGAAATGTTCCCCTGCTGCCAAACAAACTGTATTATCGTCCAATTCAAGTAAGTTTTTCATTAAGCATCATTCTAAGTGATAGAAATGAAGTTATAGTGAAAATTATGATACTTGGCCAAAAGGTGATTTTCTGCGCATGAAACGCACGTTAAGGCAATAAAACTGAAATGTTCCCCTGCTTCGAAACAAACTGTCAGAGAAACATAGTTACTGTGTATATAGTGTAAAATCGTCCAATTCAAGTAAGTTTTGCATTTAGCATCATTCTAAGTGATAGAAATTAAGTTATAGTGAAAATTATGATACTAGCCCAAAACGTGATTTTCAGCGCATGAAACGCACGTTAAGGCAATAAAAACTGAAATGTTCCCCTGCTGCGAAACAAACTGTCAGAGACACATAGTTACTGTGTATATAGTGTATTATCGTCCAATTCAAGTAAGTTTTTCATTTAGCATCATTCTAAGTGATAGAAATTAAGTTATAGTGAACATTGTGATACTTGGCCAAAACGTGATTTTCAGCACATGAAACGCACGTTAAGGCAATAAAAACTGAAATGTTCCCCTGCTGCGACACAAACTGTCAGAGGCACATAGTTACTGTGTATATAGTGTATTATCGTCCAATTCAAATAAGTTTTTCATTTAGCATCATTCTAAGTGATAGAATTTAAGTTATAGTGAAAATTATGATACTAGCCCAAAACGTGATTTTCAGCGCATGAAACGCACGTTAAGGCAATAAAAACTGAAATGTTCCCCTGCTGCGAAACAAACTGTCTGAGGCACAAAGTCGCTGTGTTTATAGTGTAAAATCGTCCAATTCGGGTAAGTTTTTCATTTGGAATCATTCTAAGTGATAGAAATTAAGTTATAGTGAAAATTATGACACTTGGCCAAAACGTGATTTTCAGTGCATGAAACGCACGTTAAGGCAATAAAAACTGAAATGTTCCCCTGCTGCGAAACAAACTGTCAGAGGCACATAGTTACTGTGTATATAGTGTAAAATCGTCCAATTCAAGTAGGTTTTTCATTTAGCATCATTCTAAGTGATAGAATTTAAGTTATAGTGAAAATTGTGATACTTGGCCAAAACGTGATTTTCAGCACATGAAACGCACGTTAAGGCAATAAAAACTGAAATATTCCCCTGCTGCGAAACAAACTGTCAGAGGCACATAGTTACTGTGTATATAGTGTAAAATCGTCCAATCCAAGTAACTTTTGCATTTAGCATCATTCAAAGTGATAGAAATTAAGTTATAGTGAAAACTATGTTACTTGGCCAAAACGTGATTTTCAGCGCATGAAACGCACGTTAAGGAAATAAAAACTGAAATGTTCCCCTGCTGCGAAACAAACTGTCTGAGGCACAAAGTTACTGTATATATAGTGTATTATCGTCCAATTCAAGTAAGTTTTTCATTTAGCATCATTCTAAGTGATAGAAATTAAGTCACTTAGAATAATGCTAAATGCAAAACTTACTTGAATTGGACGATTTTACACTATATACACAGTAACTTTGTCTCTGACAATTGTTTGGCAGCAGGGGAACTTTTCAGTTTTTATTGCCTTAATGTACTTTTCATGCCCTGAAAATCACGTTTTGGCCAAGTATGATTGTTTTCATTATAACTTAATTTCTAGCCATGAGAATGATGCCAAATGGATAACTTACTTGAATTGGACGATTTTTCACTATATACACAGCAACTATGTGTCTCTGACTGTTTGTTTGGCAGCAGGGGAACATGTAAGATTAGACAAATTATCTTTGCAAAAGCTTGTTCATATTGTATACATTTTTGTGAGTATAACAGCATCGTAGTCATCCTTATGACTGACATGTCAGCATAAACACCCAACTGTCTGACTGAATAAACAATCTTAGTCTTGTGATTGGGGTGACATGTCAGCACAAATACTCAACTGTCTGACACTGATCAATTACTTTTTGCCCTGCAAATGACTGAAATTTATCTGTCCAAAGTCTTATTGACAACTGTCAGTTTTTCCTGTATTTAAGACACACACACTGGTCATTCGACTAGAGTTGCAGGAACATCGCGTTGAACAGGACCCTACTGTAGGAACTCTCACTGTCCACTTTGCAGTCTGGTAATAAACCAATTGGTCCGGGACCAATGAAAGTAGAACAAGAATTAGCAAGGGCTTTATAGTCTTGGTCTGTTAATAGAGTCAGGGACTTAACTAAGACAAAGTCAGGGACTTTTGGTCTTTGTGTGTTCAGAGATGTTGGGTTAATCACAAAGTAGAGATCAATTTCGGGTTTTTTAGAAAATAATTGTTGTTTAAACTATTAAGTAGGTGATCAATATGGGTCAGAAAGCAACAAAAGGGATGGGTTTATTGTCAGATTGCAAAATGAAAATCGGAGAGTTACCGGGACGAGATATCATGGTCCAGCTTGGGCTAAGCCTAGTGGCCACCCAAAATGGCCTCCGACCCAGGGAATTACAGACCAAAAATATCTTCCACACCACCACATCTAACAGTTTCTACTCTCTCGACATTGTCGGGAATGATTCTGCCAAGGTAGCTGAAAGTCTAAGAGAACAGTCTGAAGATATCTGCCCAGCAGCACCAGGACAGGAACAACAAACATGGCCATTACATGTCACCCTGAAGTTCATGGGAGACCGGACGACAAGTGGTTAAACCAATTCTCACAGTTGCCCACTCAACGAATCATAATTAACCACGTATATGCAACTGACCTAATGGACAACCCATTGCCCCCGGACACATTGCCTATGGGGATGGATCATCATCAAAAACCCTGGATGGAGAAAAACACAACGTATATGCCGTGGTGACTCAAAAAGACAACCTCAAGACAGGATGACTCCCCGGCGACTGGTCTGCACAAGCCGCAGAAAAAGTGGCACTGACAGAGGCATGTAGACTATTCCTAGAACAAGACGTGACGGTGGAAAGACACACACCAATCCCTGCTGAATTCCTAAGAGAAATGCAAAATCATGCCCCAGAAGAAGAGAAACTGCAATGGGAAACAGAAGGAGCCACTCAACACAAGAATGGACTCTATGCAGTAGAAAACAAGCCATGCGTGACAAGATCATTGTTTGAAGTAATTGCCAAATTGAGCCATGGGAGGAGCCATGTCTCAACAGGAGGGATGATCAGTACAGTACAACAAACAATGCATGTTCCCAGAGGTCTCCAAACTTCAATTTTTTTGGCAGAAACTGTCTGAACTGCTGTGGACACAACTCTCAAGGCAATGAACGACCCAAGCATGGAACTAGGCAAACAGGAACATATCCCTTCGAGCTTCTGAACATGGATTTCATCAAACTGAACCAAAGTGCTGGACTCGTCGAACAAACCATTAGAACAGTAAAACTCAGACTCAGAAAAACCATCGAAGACACAGGAAAACCATGGCAAGAATGCCTGAGCCTGGTAGAAACGTACATGAAAATCATTCCAACAGCACAGGGATGCACACCATTTGAGGCAGTGAACGACAGACCCTTCCACTTAA
Source organism: Stigmatopora nigra (assembly GCF_051989575.1). Classification (NCBI taxonomy): domain Eukaryota; kingdom Metazoa; phylum Chordata; class Actinopteri; order Syngnathiformes; family Syngnathidae; genus Stigmatopora; species Stigmatopora nigra. The sequence goes on from NW_027551603.1 coordinate 4,633,232, forward strand.
CAATGTGGGAAAAAGATCTGGTGGTAGAAGAGAAAAGAGAAACAGATTCCCTCACTAAGTGGTTATGCAAAATGTTCCAAGAAAGAACTGTGATGAATGCAAAATAATCTGCCGACATCTTCTCTGTCTCCCACAGAGGAGGTCCTGTCCCCAGGAGACCTGGTACTCGTCAAGGTGATAAAAAGAAAGTGCTGGTCTTCTCCACGTTGGGACGGACCTCACCGTGTGATTTTGGCCATCATCATCACCGCTCTGTGTTCAACCACATGGGGGGAACGTACCAGAACCTTGGTACACTCCCACTGGAGGAGAATGCCCCACTAGCTGGTTCAGGAAACGATCAGGGGCCCCCAGATCTGCATCCCATTAACCAAGACACCAATCGTCGTTCAAGTCCCTTTGCTCAGCCTACAGCTTACTCACTTGGGATTACACAGGACTGACTCCAGTTATTTTTATTGGTACCTACAAGCTCCCAGAGTCTGAGTGGTCTGGCCAGACACCTTGGACCAGGTCCTCCTCCATACAGGCTACAAAACCATCACATGGCCCCTTTCCAAAGAAGCTACCACCATGACCGCTAACTTCACCAAGTTAGCCACCACCATCAAAGATGTTAAACATATGCTAGACCTTACGACCAATATCCAACAAAAAGGCTGCATCAACCTATGCCTCCGACCAGACCGACCAGGAAAAGGCCCCCTCTTTACTATCACCATCCGCACTACTAGTCCAGCCATGGTCCCCAAAGTGATTGGTGTGAACCCCTTCGTACAACCATCCGCCACACGCCTACTCAAAATCCGTCCGGCAGGAACACCTAAGCCTGAGTAGATACACCTTATTCTCGCCCATGTCCAAACACAGGAAGAAAACGACTACAACCTGATGATGAGGAACAGTTGGTACAGATACACCGCACTCACAGCCCGTGCCACAACCAATGAGTTGTTATGTCTGTTCCCTCTTGCCTACTGCCGTAGCCCAACCACAGCTATGGGCCAACCGACAGAACGAAGAACTCGCCAACCTCACCTACAACTGTATTCTGGGTAATTTGAGAGAATCCTTCCAGCAAAGCTCGACCGCCTACATACCATGGTCGCAGTACCATTAGCAGCTACAGTCAATACCGCAACGTATGTCCAGTGCAACAACCGAACAGACTGTTATCCATCCTGTTTCAACTTCAGCGGACCGGATCCGAAGACCCCTTTAGACCAACTTCACGTCACCAGGTGTGCCGAGATCAGACACATTCCTTCCCAATCATGGACAGTACTGGACAGAATATGGTGGCTCTGCGAAAGGCAAGTGTATATGATCATCCCCACCAATACAACTGGGCTCTGTGTCCCTACATCTGCATCCGACCACACGTACGTTCTAACAGCAGACTCGATTCCAACTGTCGACGCCAACCCACATCTACCCACCAGGCGTCAACGACGGAGCTTTGATTTCTTCCCCCATGATTCAGTTTGGGGCTCGGATGTCCCCCTCTAATACAAACAATGGTCAGTCTCCTCCAAAATCATGATGGCGGTGTTCCCCAGGGTAGGAACAGCGAAGAACACCCTACGTCTGGAAACCATTGACTACAGATTCCAGGCCCGACACTAATCAATTACTTGTTGCCCTGCAAATGACTGAAACGTATCTGTCCAAAGTCTTAGGGACAACTGTCAGTTTTGCCTGTATTTAAGACACACTCACTGGTCATTCGACTAGAGTTGCAGTAACATCGCAGTGAACAGGACCCCACTGTAGGAACTCTCACTGTCCACTTTGCAGTCTGGTAATACATATTTTCTATTTAAATTTATCTCACTCTTTCTTAGCCTGCTCCTGAAGTTGTATTTTCAGACCTAACAAACATTTCAGTTTTTTTGCCCTAATGTGCGTTTCATGTGCTGAAAATCACGTTTTGGCCAAGTATCATAGTTTTCACTATAACTTAACCTAACCCTAACCCTAACCCTAACTTCCATCACTTAGAATGATATCAAATGAAAAACCTACTTAATTTGGACGATTATACACTATATACTCAGTAACTATGTGTCACTGACAGTTTGTTTCGCAGCGGGGGAACATTTCAGTTTTTATTGCCTTAATGTGCATTTCATGCGCTGAAAATCACGTTTTGGCCAAGTATCATAGTTTTCACTATAACTTAATTTCTAGCACTTAGAATGATGCAAAATGAGAAACTTACTTGAATTGGACAATTATACACTATATACACAGTAACTATGTGCCTCTGACAGTTTGTTTCGCAGCAGGGGAACATTTCAGTTTTTATTGCCTTAACGTGCGTTTCATGCGCTGAAAATCACGTTTTGGCCAAGTATCATAGTTTTCACTATAACTTAATTTCTAGCACTTAGAATGATGCTAAATGCAATACTTACTTGAATTGGATGATTTTACACTATAGACACAGTAACTATGTGCCTCTGGCAGTTTGTTTCGCAGCAGGGAACATTTCAGTTTTTATTGCCTTAACGTGCATTTCATGCGCTGAAAATCACGTTTTGGCCAAGTATCATAATTTTCACTATAACTTAATTTCTATCACTTAGAATGATGCTAAATGAAAAACTTACTTGAATTGGAGAATTATACACTATATACACAGTAACTATGTATCTCTGACAGTTTGTTTCGCAGCAGGGGAACATTTCAGTTTTTATTGCCTTAACGTGCGTTTCATGCGCTGAAAATCACGTTTTGGCCAAGTATCATAGTTTTCACTATAACTTAATTTCTATCACTTAGAATGATGCCAAATAAAAAACTTACTTGAATTGGACAATTATACACTATATACACAGTAACTATGTGTCTCTGACAGTTTGTTTCGCAGCAGGGGAACATTTCAGTTTTTATTGCCTTAACGTGCGTTTCATGCGCTGAAAATCACGTTTTGGCCAAGTATCATAGTTTTCACTATAACTTAATTTCTATCACTTAGAATGATGCTAAATTATTAGGTTCATTAATAATTACCTTCGTCCGTAATTATCAATAACTGCAGGCAGACATCTTATTCAATTATTGACATTTAATTAAATAGAAATGGATACAACAGATAAAAGCCTCCGAAGGGGAGAGTCAGCAAGTGTCACCTTACAACTTCCGAACGTCTCACCGAATAGACGTTTTCGTCCCACTCTTATGGTCATGAATCAAAACAAGTTACAGAGTTGTTGATCATTACATCACGTATGAGTAAAAACAACATCTGGGACTACAATAACAATCAAAGTTTTTTACTAATAACAAAAACAGGAGACTAGACCTAACAACATTTAGATTAGAGTAATTATACAACCTCCTTGACCTAATGAATCATATAATATAATCATAATCATATAATGGTTACATACAGAAAAACCCGAAGTGCACGGTTACATAACGATAACAACATTCTTGTTATTGGCCGAATAGCCCTGGCCTCGTCACCAAGGGCCCACCAAATCTCAAGGACCCAGATTGGGTGGATTGTTTTTATAACCATCCTGGAACAGGCCGTCCAGGTTAAAGATGACTTGGCAATACTCGTGACCTCGCAACACTTTTGAAAACAGAAAGAGAATGATTTAACAAAGTAATGAATTAATACAGAGAATAGAAAGAGAATGATTTAATAAAGAAATGAATTAATATAACTATTATAATAGTAAAACAGAATAAACCCAACATTCCCCCGTTTTTATAATATGTATGTTATTAGTCATTTCTTAGTAATCACTAAATGGTAATGTCGGGTGCCTGTGATTTTTCCCGCCTACTCCTTACTCCCATGGCTGGTCTGAAAGAGAAAGAACATAATTATATTCGTCCAATTGGTCCTCGGATTTACCGTACTCCTGGACCTCACTGCTTTCCCCAAACCGTCCCATAAGATACAACTCATGTACTTTAGAATTTGTAGGGGCAATTGCAGTATTTATAAGTCGGCTTAGCAAGGAGCGCAAACAGGGGATAATACAGCACCCACACAATGTTAGGATAGCGGTTATTGTGCCAATAGTCACCATGAAGGATGTAGCCAAATCTTTATATTTTCCAAAGGTCTTATCCCACCAATCTGACAATGCGGACGTATCTACTCCAGAATGCTCTTGCATATTGCGGTTCAGTGTTTGCAGGCCAGTAATGGCCCTGGTGAGAGATCCACTGGGTGACGTGTTGTTCGGTATGAAGGTGCAACATTGTTTTCCAAACATTGCACACACGCCCCCTGTTTCAAGGATCATATCCACCGCTATGCGATTCTGGAACGCCATCAGACTGGTAGCTGCCAGTTGTTCCTTCATGGCCACAAATCCCTGTTTAACATAATTTCCAAGTTTTGGACATTGTAATGTAAGTAATTTATTCTATCCACATTTTTGTTTGGGGTGATTAGAAGGAAGATGGACTCCCAACCTGCTGCGATCTGATTAGCCAGCTTATACTCATCTGGTACGCCCCGGGGGATGCCAATCGCATCAATGTATGTTGGATCTCCTTCCCTCCATGCCTCTCGACGATGTCGGGAGGGTCGACCCTTCACCTCCGAATTCTGAGCCGCCAATTGTATCTCCTCCACTGTGGATGGAAAAACAGACACCGGTAAGAGCAGTGAGACCAAAGTACCTAGTCCTGCCGCGTTTTGGCAGGAGTCGTATAATTTATCTACCACCCCGCCACCATAGGCAAGAACGTGGTATCAGGGGTGTAGCTTGTTTTAAAACGCCGGTACACCACGTCTCATTTATCGCCCCCAGCTTCAGACCATGCCCTGTAAGGTTTAAGCAGGTAAAATGATTAAACAGTGGAAAAATTGACTTCCTATTTACTGCGTAACAGGATAAACACTGTTTCAATATTTTTTTTTCTTGCCAAGTAGGACACGTTTTTTCATTTGTAAAAACACTTTTCCCCAAAAGAATGGTGATTGAGGGAGTTGTTAGATCCCATCGTATTTTCCCTTGTCTGGTAGGTTATCCTAATCCTTTGTAAGATGGTTTAGTCTCAATTGAAACCATATGGAGACGTCAAACCCAATATAAAAGAGTTCCCTATAGTTTTATGGTATTGCTTGCTGAGCAATAATCTTTTCAATTAATTATTATATGACAATAGGCTATGGTTTTGTTACAACGGTACGTTCGAAATTCGCATGTTTATTCCATATGCAGCGTTATACTCAACAAATAATGGAAATGGGAAACAGATACCAATGGTATATTGATGCTAGGCCGTACCAGGACACAGGGGGTAATTGGGCACACACCTTTGTAATGGATCAGTCGACCCGCTGGTCACCTGGTACTTATGGCTGGTCAAAAACAGCTAAAGAATGGCAAAAGAGGGTTTCAAATTTTTCTGTTGATAATTCTGGTTTGTATCTCAGGATAAATGAGTCGGAAGGCACTTTACCTCTGTGGAGGGAGGGGGACTGGACTTCATCGTCCACAAAGTGTAGCTTCCTGAACCTGTTGTATGGTGTTCGGACAACAATCCATGCTGGTCAGTGGGGATATGTAAAAACCCCAATATTACTCAGGCGACAACCGGCAAGGTGATTCCGTCATTTGTATCCCCTAGATCGAGTATAGTCCAGATAATTCATGGCAAACCATCAGTGGACGAGTGGTTTAGAATGACTACAGGTGTTTTAGCGTTATCTAACAATTGGCTGTTAATGGCGGAACAAGCTGCCAGCGAAACCCGAAATGATTGTCTCGTATGTATGGGTGCCCGACCCGTACTCCGTATCATTTCGGCCCCAATTGATAAAGAATGTATTGTGGACCTCCTAAAAAACACCAATCCAACCTTTAAGTGCTCTAAATACGATTCGATATTCCCACTTACCCGAGAGAACAAAGAAAAAACAATTTTTGACAAATATGTAGCACGCCAAAATTTTACCTGCCTCAAATTACAAGGGACTGGAACATCATTGGGAAGCATTCCGTCTGACTGGTGTGTATCAAACATGTTCTTTCCGGTACCATACCCCTTATCCCGAGCTGACATCTGGTTATGGTGTGGAAGTGATAAGTTGTATGATAGATTGCCCACAAATGCTGCGGGTGTGTGTTCTGTGGTGTCTCTGTTACTTCCTGTTTCTGTTTCCTCAGTGAATCTCACAGCTGAAATAAGGTTACCTCCAAACCTGAAGGAGGTCTTGCATCGCCAAAAGAGAGCACCACACACCTGGATGGGTAACTCCGATCCCACCTATATTGACGCCATAGGCGTCCCCCGTGGCGTTCCTAATTAGTATAAACTTGCTAATCAGGTTTCAGCGGGATTCGAAAGTATTCTAATTTGGGTAACTCCCAACAAAAATGTTGATCGCATCAATTATATTCATTACAATGTCCAGCGACTTGGCAATTACACGGTTGAGTCGTTAGAGGCGGTACGTGACCAGCTAGCGGCAACATCCCTCATGGCCTTCCAAAATCGTATAGCATTAGACATGTTATTGGCTGAGAAGGGTGGTGTGTGTGCTATCTTTGGTGATGCCTGTTGTACTTTCATTCCTAATAACACTGCTCCAAATGGACGTCTCACCAAAGCTTTAGAAGGCCTCCGAACCCTGACTAATAAGATGGCCGATCAGTCAGGTGTGGACACCTCAATCTGGGACCAATGGATGGATTATTTTGGTGCCTGGAAAGGTTTGATAGGCAACATCCTCATATCTGCTGGAGTGCTCATTACTCTGCTTATTCTCTGTAGCTGTTGTATCTTCCCCTTAGCTCGTACTCTAGTCACTCGACTGATCGATAAAGCAGTGGGACCAGGCCCTAGAGGTCAGTATGTCCAGTTGCGCCAAACTGACCCCTCTGGACCCCCCGCTGGGCACGTGTTCATGGAAATACTAATGTAGTGCTTCTTTGTTTTTATACTAATATAGTTTTACATTTCATTTGACACTAACCTGTGTGGTGTTGTTGATGTGGTCTCTTTAGGAGACCAAGAGAGGGAATGAAGAATATAACATATTTTACTCATTCTTTTTAGTATAGCTGTTTCATTTTGATATCATATTTTACTCATTCTTTTTAGTATAGCTGTTTCATTTTGATATCACATTTTACTCATTCCTTTTGTTGTGGCGGTCTTGTTTTAGAGTCGCCACTGGTTCCCAACTCAAATACAATATGAACAGAAGGATGGGTCTGAGACTCCTCAACTATAATGTTAACAAAAGAGCAGGGCGGAGGGTCGGGACTTTATAGGACCAGCGGAGACAGAGGTCTGGATGATGTGGATTCAAGGCTGGAAGATGTGGAGCCCAGAGAAACCCCCCTCACAGCAGCCCTGGACCAGCCCACATCTCATTATTAATCAGCGAATGAATATGCATTTTTGTTGGACTATAACTGGGCAAACGCGGGTTTGGACAATGTCTTTTCCATCCTCCGCTTTGGGTCATCAACACTCAGCGGGCTTATTCTATGGGAGGGAGACCCGGAGCTCTGTATGAATCAATTTGAATGGAATAAATCATCTGTGGATAAACTCGCTCAACCCTGGTTTGTCTCCTCCGATGCTGAACACGCTCCATTGTTAGACTGGAGACTACAGAGTTAAGGAATTGGAGTCAGGTAAAATATTTATAGTCTAACATTGGGCAACTGTGAGAATTGGTTTAACTACTTGTCGTCCGGTCTCCCATGAACTTCAGGGTGACATGTAATGGCCATGTTTGTTGTTCCTGTCCTGGTGCTGCTGGGCAGATATCTTCAGACTGTTCTCTTAGACTTTCAGCTACCTTGGCAGAATCATTACCGACAATGTCGAGAGAGTAGAAGCTGTTAGATGTGGTGGTGTGGAAGATATTTTTGGTCTGTAATTCGCTGGGTCGGAGGCCATTTTGGGTGGCCACTAGGCTTAGCCCAAGCTGGACCATGATATCTCGTCCCGGTAACTCTCCGATTTTCATTTTGCATTCTGACAATAAACCCATTCCTTTTGTTGCTTTCTGACCCTTATTAATCACCTACTTAATAGTTTAAACAACAATTATTTTCTAAATTACCCGAAAGTGATTTCTACTTTGTGATTAACCCAATATCTCTGAACACACAAAGACCAAAAGTCCCTGACTTTGTCTTAGTTAAGTCCCTGACTCTATTAACAGACCAAGACTATAAAGCCCTTGCTAATTATTGTTCTACTTTCATTGGTCCCGGACCAATTGGTTTATTACCAGACTGCAAAGTGGACAGTGAGAGTTCCTACAGTAGGGTCCTGTTCAACGCGATGTTCCTGCAACTCTAGTCGAATGACCAGTGTGTGTGTCTCAAATACAGGAAAAACTGACAGTTGTCGCTAGGACTTTGGACAGATACATTTCAGTCATTTGCAGGGCAAAAAGTAATTGATCAGTGTCGGACAGTTGAGTATTTGTGCTGACATGTCACCCCAATCACAAGACTAAGATTGTTTATTCAGTCAGACAGTTGGGTGTTTATGCTGACATGTCAGCCATAAGGATGACTATGATGCTGTTATACTCACAAAAACGTATACAATATGAACAAGCATTTGCAAAGATACTTTGTCTAATCTCACATGTTCCCCTGCTGCCAAACAAACTGTCAGAGACACATAATTACTGTGTATAAAGTGAAAAATCGTCCAATTCAAGTAAGTTATCCATTTGGCATCATTCTCAAGCTAGAAATTAAGTTATAATGAAAACAATCATACTTGGCCAAAAATTGATTTTCAGGGCATGAAAAGTACATGAAGGCAATAAAAACTGAAAAGTTCCCCTGCTGCCAAACAAACTGTCAGAGACACAGTTATTGTGTATGTAGTGAAAAATCGTCCAATTCAAGTAAGTTTTTCATTTAGCATCATTCTAATTGATAGAAATTAAGTTATAGTGAAAATTCTGATACTTGGCCAAAACGTGATTTTTAGCACATGAAACGCACGTTAAAGCAATAAAAACTGAAATGTTCCCCTGCTGCGAAAGAAACATTCAGAGGCACATAGTTACTGTGTATATAGTGTAAAATCGTCCAATTCAAGTAAGTTTTGCATTTAGCATCATTCTAAGTGATAGAAATTAAGTTATAGTGAAAATTATGATACTTGGCCAAAACGTGATTTTCAGCGCATGAAACGCACGTTAAGGCAATAAAAACTGAAATGTTCCCCTGCTGCGAAAAAAACTGTCAGAGACACATAGTTACTGTGTATACAGTGTATAATTGTCTAATTCAAGTAAGTTTTTCATTTGACATCATTCTAGGTGATTCTGGAGCTATCTCCCACCATAAACAGTGTCCAAAACAGGCGATACAAAATAGTGGTTGCATTATAACAGGGTCCAGTCGGTTCTGGTGGGTGTTTGTATACGAAACTTGTGTCCAATTATGATGGGGATGTATACTTGACTATTTTGTATAGAAATAATCATCTAGCGATGTTCAGAAGTTCTGTTATGCCCGAATGAATTACTTTCATTTGGTCTCTTTATTTACAAGTGGTGGTTTAGAAACAGGCCCAGTCGGTTTTGGTTGGTGCTTTTACCCAGAATTTGTGTTTATTGTGTGAGTGGATGTATTTTCACTATTTTGTATAACAATAATGATCCAGGATGGTTCTGGAGCTATTTCCCACCACAAACAGTGTCCAAAACAGGCATTTTGCGGTTAAATTAGTGGTTGTATTAGAACCAGGACCAGTCGGTTCAGGTTCGTGTTTTTACCCAGAAATTGTGTCCAATGATGATGGGGATGTATTTTTGATTATTCTTTATAAAAATAATATTCTAGGGATGTTCAGAAGTTCTGTTATGCCCGAATCAATGACCTAAATTTGGGCACTTTATTTACAAGTGGTTGTTTAGAACCAGGCCCAGTCGGTTCTGGTTGGTGCTTTACCCACAATTAGTGTCGATTGTGTGGGTGGATGTATTTTCACTATTCTCTGTAAGAATAAAGATCCAGGGATGTTCTGAGACTATTTCCCACCATTAATAGTGTCAAAAACATGCATTTTGCGACAAAAATAGTGGTTGTATTAGAACCAGGCCCAGTCGGTTCTGTTTTGTGTATACACCCGTAACGTGTGTCCAATAGGAATGGGGTTGTATTTTTTACTATTCTGTATAAAAAAATATCATCTAGGGATGTTCAGAAGTTCTTCTATGCCCGAATAAATGACCTCCATTTGGGCACTTTATTTTGCATGGTGGTTGTAGTAGAACCAAGCCGAGTCGGTTCTGGTTGGTGCTTTTACCCAGAGTTAGTGTTGATTGTGTAGGTGGATGTATTTTCACTATTCTGTCTAAAAATAAAGATCCAGGATGGTTCTAGGGGTATTTGCCGCCATAAATAGTCTCCAAAACATGCATTTTGCGAAAAAAATAGTAGTTGCATTATAACTGGGTCGTCTCGGTTCTGGTTGCTGTTTAAATCCGAAACTTGTGTCCAAAGATGAAGGGGATGTATACTTGATTATTTTGATTATTTTACTATTCTGTTTAACAATAATCATGCAGGGATGTTTTGGGGCTTTTTTTATAAAAGAATCAAAAACCTCCATTATGGATCGTTATTTTGCATGGTGGTTGAATTAGAACCGGGCCCAGTCGGTTCTGGTTGGTGCTTTTACCAAGAATTAGTGTCAATTGTGTTGAAGGATGCATTTTCACTATTCTGTGTGAAATTAAAGATGCAGGGATGTTCAGGGAATATTTCCCACCATCAATAGTGTCCAAAACAGGCACTTTGCGATTAAAATAGTGGTCCTATTAGAACCAGGCCCAGTCGGTTCTGGTTGGTGTATGTAGCCGGAACTTGTGTCAAATGATAATGGGGATGTATTTTTGACTATTCTCTATAAAAATATTCATCTAGGGATTTTCAGAAGTTCTTTTATGCCCGAATCAATGACCTCCCTTTGGGCACTTTATTTTGCATAGTGGTTGTATTAGAACCAGGCTCAGTCGGTTCTGGTTTGTGTATACACCCGTAACTTGTGTCCGATCGGAATGGGGTTGTATTTTTCACTATTCTGTATAAAAATCATCATCTAGGGATGTTCAGAAGTTATTTTATGCCCGAATAAATGACCTCCATTTGGGCACTTTATTTTGCATGGTGGTTGTATTAGAACCAAGCCCAGTCGGTTCTGGTTGGGTCTTATACCCAGAGTTAGTATTGATTGCGTAGGTGGATGTATTTTCACAATTCTGTCTAAAATTAAAGATCCAGGATGGTTCTAGGGCTATTTCCCAGCATAAATTTTCTCCAAAACATGCATTTTGCGATAAAAAATAGTAGTTGCATTATAACTGGGTCCAGTCGGGTCTGGTTGCTGTTTATATCTGAAACTTGTGTCCAAAGATGATTGGGATGTATATTTTACTATTCTGTTTAACAATAATCATGCAGGGATGTTTTGGGGCTTTTTTTATACAAGAATAAAAAACCTCCAATGGATCTTAATTTTGCATGGTTGTTGAATTAGAACCGGGACCAGTCGGTTCTGGTTGCCGCTTTTACCCAGATTTAGTGTCAATTGTGTGGATGGATGCATTTTCACTATTAAGTGTAAAATTAAAGATGTAAGGATGTTTTGGGAATATTTCCCACCGTCAATAGTGTCCAAAACATTTTGCGATAAAAATAGTGGTTGTATTAGAACAAGGCCCAATCGGTTCTGGTTGGTGTATATACCCAGAATTTGTGTTGGTTGAGTAGGTGGATGTAGTTTCACTATTTTCTATAAAAATAATGTTTCCCACCATAAACATTGTCCAAAACAGGCATTTTGCGATTAAAATAGTGGTCGTATTAGAACCGGGCCCAGTCGGTTCTGGTTGCCGCTTTTACCCAGATTTAGTGTCAATTGTGTGGATGGATGCATTTTCACTATTATGTGTAAAATTAAAGATGCAGGGATGTTTTGGGAATATTTCCCACCGTCAATAGTGTCCAAAACATTTTGCGATAAAAATAGTGGTTGTATTAGAACAAGGCCCAATCGGTTCTGGTTGGTGTATTTACCCAGAATTTGTGTTGATTGAGTAGGTAGATGTAGTTTCACTATTTTCTATAAAAATAATGTTTCCCACCATAAACATTGTCCAAAACAGGCATTTTGCGATTAAAATAGTGGTCGTATTAGAACCGGGCCCAGTCGGTTCTGGTTGGTGCTTCTACCCATAATTAGTGTTGAATGTGTAGATGGATGTATTTTCACTATTCTGTGTAAAAATAATGATCCAGGATGGTTCTGGAGCTATTTTCCCACCATAAACAGTGTCCAAAACAGGCATTCTGGGATTAAAATAGTGGTTGTATTAGAACCAGGCCCAGTCTGTTCTGGTTAGTGAATTTACCCGAAAAATTGTATCCATTGACGATGGGGATGTATTTTTGATTATTATGTATAAAAATAATCATCTAGGGATCTTCAGAAGTTCTGTTATTCCCGAATCAATGACCTCCATTTGGGCACATTATTGACGGAGCTCACGACCATGATCCAGTGTGTGGCTCGGATGTGTCCCTCAAACACAAATACTGGTCAGTCTCATCCAAAATCGTAATGGCTCAGTTCCCTTGAGTGGGAGCGGCAAGGAACGCCCTGCATTTGAAGACCATTGAAGGCAGGTTCCGGGCTTGTGTCGGCGCATCAGTCAGGCTGGGTAGCCGCCATGGCCCAGGTGATTTTCCAGGGCTGCCCTGCTCTTGACGGAGTGGCCACCCAGCGGGGCTGTGTGTGTGCCTTGGTGGGAGACTCCTGCTGCCCCTTCATCCCTGCCGGCATGTCCTGCTCGGTCCATGATGCCCTGCAGGCTATTAGGAACATGCAGAGAGCTGTGACCGGAGATTCGGTTTCACAACGAGGATGGCTTGACTGGTTCTTCTCTGGCTCATGGAAACAGCCATTTCAATATTTCGATATTTTCACAGACACAAAAGGAGGGAATTGTGGGATGGACTGGCTAACTGGCTTAATAATTGTTTATTCTTGTCTTACCATGTGGTCATACTGGTTTTACCTTTGTTTGATAAGATCGTAGACTGCAAGGTAGACTAGCCAAACTGGTTTTACAATTGAATTAAAAGATCGTGGAATGTAAGAAAGACTAACTAGTTGGCCTTGCAATTGTTTGTTCGCCTCGCGAAATATAAGAAAGGTTGGCAAACAGGCTTTGCAATTGTTTCCTTGAATTGTGGGATGAAAAAAAGGTTCAACTTCAGGAGTAACTGTCACTCTCCAGGTCATCCAGGGTCAAGTGCACACTTGGAAACTTTCATATTCGACCAAAATGTGCTTATCAGCGCAAAAAAAGCACATTTGGTGGTACGCGGAAAGAATGGCAGCAGACAAAAAGGCTATTTAGAAAGATATTACCACTACGCAGAAGATTGTCGGCTACTCTGCCCTCACTGGAAGACATTGCCAGCCCTCGTTACCTCAGCAGAGCCAGGGACATGATCAGGGACCCATGCCACCCTGGTCACAATCGGTTCCAGCTGCTGCTCTCTGGCAGACAGACGCTGTAAGTTTCCCACATCCGTAGGGACTCTAAACTTGGGGTAACACAACACAATCCCTTCTGTGTAATAACTTCAGGTGAGGTAATATGAATAGTCATCAGGTACAAGGTGATCTGACACCTACATGCTGAATGAAGGTAAGTGAAAGACAGTGAGAGGTAAGTGATCCACTCAGGGGGTGGTGATGCAATGTATCCATAAAGGCAGAATTGTAAATTAAGAGTCTGGAGTCATAACTTGTAAAACTGTAAAACTGTCAGAGACACAAATGTCTCTCTATATATAGTGTAATATCATCAAATTTTATAATTTAATAAGTTTTTAATTTGGCATCATTCTAATGGCTAGATATTAAGTTATAATGAAAACTATGATACTTGGCCTAAACATGATTTTCAGCGCATGAAAAGCACATTCAGGCAATAAAAACTGAAATGTTCCCCTGCTGCCAAACAAACTGTCAGAGACACATAGTTACTGTGTATATAGTGTATTATCGTCCAATTCAAGTAAGTTTTTCATTTAGCATCATTTTAAGTGATAGAAATTAAGTTATAGTGAAAATTGTGATACTTGGCCAAAACGTGATTTTCAGCACATGAAACGCACGTTAAGGCAATAAAAACTGAAATATTCCCCGGCTGCGAAACAAACTGTCAGAGACACATAGTTACTGTGTTTATAGTGTAAAATCTTCCAATTCAAGTAAGTTTCGCATTTAGCATCATTCTAAGTGATAGAAATTAAGTTATAGTGAAAATTATGATACTAGCCCAAAACGTGATTTTCAGCGCATGAAACGCACGTTAAGGCAATAAAAACTGAAAGGTTCCCCTGCTGCGAAACAAACTGTCAGAGACACATAGTTACTGTGTATATAGTGTATTATCGTCCAATTCAACTAAGTTTTTCATTTAGCATCATTCTAAGTGATAGAAATTAAGTTATAGTGAAAATTGTGATACTTGGACAAAACGTGATTTTCAGCACATGAAACGCACGTTAAGGCAATAAAAACCTGAAATGTTCCCCTGCTGCGACACAAACTGTCAGAGGCACATAGTTACTGTGTATATAGTGTATTATCGTCCAATTCAAGTAAGTTTTTCATTTAGCATCATTCTAAGTGATAGAAATTAAGTTATAGTGAAAATTATGATACTAGCCCAAAACGTGATTTTCAGCGCATGAAACGCACGTTAAGGCAATAAAAACTGAAAGGTTCCCCTGCTGCGAAACAAACTGTCAGAGACACATAGTTACTGTGTATATAGTGTATTATCGTCCAATTCAACTAAGTTTTTCATTTAGCATCATTCTAAGTGATAGAAATTAAGTTATAGTGAAAATTGTGATACTTGGACAAAACGTGATTTTCAGCACATGAAACGCACGTTAAGGCAATAAAAACCTGAAATGTTCCCCTGCTGCGACACAAACTGTCAGAGGCACATAGTTACTGTGTATATAGTGTATTATCGTCCAATTCAAGTAAGTTTTTCATTTAGCATCATTCTAAGTGATAGAAATTAAGTTCTGGTGAAAATTATGATACTAGCCCAAAACGTGATTTTCAGCGCATGAAACGCACGTTAAGGCAATAAAAACTGAAATGTTCCCCTGCTGCGAAACAAACTGTCACAGACACATAGTTACTGTGTATATAGTGTAAAATCGTCCAATTCAAGTAAGTTTTTTCATTTAGCATCATTCTAAGTGATAGAATTTAAGTTATGGTGAAAATTGTGATACTTGGCCAAAACGTGATTTTCAGCACATGAAACGCACGTTAAGGCAATAAAAACTGAAATATTCGCCTGCTGCGAAACAAACTGTCAGAGGCACATAGTTACTGTGTATATAGTGTAAAATCGTCCAATCCAAGTAACTTTTGCATTTAGCATCATTCAAAGTGATAGAAATTAAGTTATAGTGAAAACTATGATACTTGGCCAAAACGTGATTTTCAGCGCATGAAACGCACGTTAAGGCAATAAAAACTGAAATGTTCCCCTGCTGCGAAACAAACTGTCAGAGACACATAGTTACTGTGTATATAGTGTAAAATCGTCCAATTCAAGCAAGTTTTTCCATTTAGAATCATTCTAAGTGACAGAAATTAAGTTATAGTGAAAATTATGACACTTGGCCAAAACGTGATTTTCAGCGCATGAAACGCACGTTAAGGCAATAAAAACTGAAATGTTCCCCTGCTGCGAAACAAACTGTCAGAGGCACATAGTTACTGTGTATATAGTGTAAAATCGTCCAATTCAAGTAAGTTTCGCATTTAGCATCATTCTAAGTGATAGAAATGAAGTTATAGTGAAAATTATGATACTTGGCCAAAACGTGATTTTCAGCGCATGAAACGCACGTTAAGGCAATAAAAACTGAAATGTTCCCCTGCTGCGAAACAAACTGCCAGAGGCACATAGTTACTGTGTATATAGTGTAAAATCGTCCAATTCAAGTAAGTTTTGCATTTAGCATCATTCTAAGTGATAGAAATTAAGTTATAGTGAAAATTATGACACTTGGCCAAAACGTGATTTTTAGCGCATGAAACGCACGTTAAGGCAATAAAAACTGAAATGTTCCCCTGCTGCGAAACAAACTGCCAGAGGCACATAGTTACTGTGTATATAGTGTAAAATCATCCAATTCAAGTAAGTTTTGCATTTGGCATCATTCTAAGTGCTAGAATTTAAGTTATAGTGAAAACTATGATACTTGGTCAAAACGTCATTTTCAGCGCAGGAAACGCACGTTAAGGCATTAAAAACTGAAATGTTCCCCTGCTGCGAAAGAAACTGTCAGAGGCACATAGTTACTGTGTATATAGTGTAAAATCGCCTAATTCAAGTAAGTTTTGCATTTAGCATCATTCTAAGTGATAGAAATTAAGTTATAGTGAAAATTATTATACTTGGCCAAAACGTGATTTTCAGCGCATGAAACGCACGTTAAGGCAATAAAAACTGAAATGATCCCCTGCTGCGAAACAAACTGTCAGAGGCACATAGTTATTGTGTATATAGTGTAAAATCGTCCAATCCAAGTAAGTTTTGCATTTAGCATCATTCTAAGTAATAGAAATTAGGTTATAGTGAAAACTATGATACTTGGCCAAAACGTGATTTTCAGCGCATGAAACGCACGTTAAGGCAATAAAAACTGAAATGTTCCCCTGCTGCGAAACAAACTGTCAGAGACACATAGTTACTGTGTATATGGTGTATTATCGTCCAATTCAAGTGAGTTTTTCATTTAGCATCATTCTAAGTGATAGAAATTAAATTATAGTGAAAATTGTGATACTTGGCCAAAACGTGATTTTCAGCACATGAAACGCACGTTAAGGCAATAAAAACTGAAATGCTCCCCTGCTGCGAAACAAATGTCAGAGGCACATAGTTATTGTATATATAGTGTAAAATCGTCCAATTCAAGTAAGTTTTTTATTTAGCATCATTCTAAGTGATAGAAATTAAGTTATAGTGAAAACTATCATACTCGGCCAAAACATGATTTTCAGCGCATGAAACGCACGTTAAGGCAATAAAAACTGAAATGTTCCCCTGCTGCGAAACAAACTGTCAGAGGCACATAGTTACTGTGTATATAGTGTAAAATCGTCCAATTCAAGTAAATTTTGCATTTAGCATCATTCTAAGTGATAGAAATTAAGTTATAGTGAAAATTATGATACTTGGCCAAAACGTGATTTTCAGCGCATGAAACGCACGTTAAGGCAATAAAAACTGAAATGTTCCCCTGCTGCGAAACAAACTGTCACAGACACATAGTTACTGTGTATATAGTGTATTATCGTCCAATTCAAGTAAGTTTTTCATTTAGCATCATTTTAAGTGATAGAAATTAAGTTATAGTGAAAATTGTGATACTTGGCCAAAACGTGATTTTCAGCACATGAAACGCACGTTAAGGCAATAAAAACTGAAATATTCCCCGGCTGCGAAACAAACTGTCAGAGACACATAGTTACTGTGTTTATAGTGTAAAATCTTCCAATTCAAGTAAGTTTTGCATTTAGCATCATTCTAAGTGATAGAAATTAAGTTATAGTGAAAATTGTGATACTTGCCCAAAACGTTATTTTCAGCACATGAAACGCACGTTAAGGCAATAAAAACTGAAATGTTCCCCTGCTTCGAAACAAACTGTCAGAGACACATAGTTACTGTGTATATAGTGTATTATCGTCCAATTCAAGTGAGTTTTTCATTAGGCATCATTCTAAGTGATAGAAATTAGGTTATAGTGAAAACTATGATACTTGGCCAAAATGTGATATTCAGCGCATGAAACGCACGTTAAGGCAATAAAACTGAAATGTTCCCCTGCTTAGAAACAAACTGTCAGAGACACATAGTTACTGTGTATATAGTGTAAAATCGTCCAATTCAAGTAAGTTTCGCATTTAGCATCATTCTAAGTGATAGAAATTAAGTTATAGTGAAAATTATGATACTAGCCCAAAACGTGATTTTCAGCGCATGAAACGCACGTTAAGGCAATAAAAACTGAAAGGTTCCCCTGCTGCGAAACAAACTGTCAGAGACACATAGTTACTGTGTATATAGTGTATTATCGTCCAATTCAACTAAGTTTTTAATTTAGCATCATTCTAAGAGATAGAAATTAAGTTATAGTGAAAATTGTGATACTTGGACAAAACGTGATTTTCAGCACATGAAACGCACGTTAAGGCAATAAAAACCTGAAATGTTCCCCTGCTGCGACACAAACTGTCAGAGGCACATAGTTACTGTGTATATAGTGTATTATCGTCCAATTCAAGTAAGTTTTTCATTTAGCATCATTCTAAGTGATAGAAATTAAGTTCTGGTGAAAATTATGATACTAGCCCAAAACGTGATTTTCAGCGCATGAAACGCACGTTAAGGCAATAAAAACTGAAATGTTCCCCTGCTGCGAAACAAACTGTCACAGACACATAGTTACTGTGTATATAGTGTAAAATCGTCCAATTCAAGTAAGTTTTTTCATTTAGCATCATTCTAAGTGATAGAATTTAAGTTATGGTGAAAATTGTGATACTTGGCCAAAACGTGATTTTCAGCACATGAAACGCACGTTAAGGCAATAAAAACTGAAATATTCGCCTGCTGCGAAACAAACTGTCAGAGGCACATAGTTACTGTGTATATAGTGTAAAATCGTCCAATCCAAGTAACTTTTGCATTTAGCATCATTCAAAGTGATAGAAATTGAGTTATAGTGAAAATTATGATACTTGGCCAAAACGTGATTTTCAGCGCATGAAACGCACGTTAAGGCAATAAAAACTGAAATGTTCCCCTGCTGCGAAACAAACTGCCAGAGGCACATAGTTACTGTGTATATAGTGTAAAATCGTCCAATTCAAGTAAGTTTTGCATTTAGCATCATTCTAAGTGATAGAAATTAAGTTATAGTGAAAATTATGACACTTGGCCAAAACGTGATTTTTAGCGCATGAAACGCACGTTAAGGCAATAAAAACTGAAATGTTCCCCTGCTGCGAAACAAACTGTCAGAGGCACATAGTTACTGTGTATATAGTGTAAAATCGTCCAATTCAAGTAAGTTTCGCATTTAGCATCATTCTAAGTGATAGAAATGAAGTTATAGTGAAAATTATGATACTTGGCCAAAACGTGATTTTCAGCGCATGAAACGCACGTTAAGGCAATAAAAACTGAAATGTTCCCCTGCTGCGAAACAAACTGCCAGAGGCACATAGTTACTGTGTATATAGTGTAAAATCGTCCAATTCAAGTAAGTTTTGCATTTAGCATCATTCTAAGTGATAGAAATTAAGTTATAGTGAAAATTATGACACTTGGCCAAAACGTGATTTTTAGCGCATGAAACGCACGTTAAGGCAATAAAAACTGAAATGTTCCCCTGCTGCGAAACAAACTGCCAGAGGCACATAGTTACTGTGTATATAGTGTAAAATCATCCAATTCAAGTAAGTTTTGCATTTGGCATCATTCTAAGTGCTAGAATTTAAGTTATAGTGAAAACTATGATACTTGGTCAAAACGTCATTTTCAGCGCATGAAACGCACGTTAAGGCATTAAAAACTGAAATGTTCCCCTGCTGCGAAACAAACTGTCAGAGGCACATAGTTACTGTTTATATAGTGTAAAATCGCCTAATTCAAGTAAGTTTTGCATTTAGCATCATTCTAAGTGATAGAAATTAAGTTATAGTGAAAATTATTATACTTGGCCAAAACGTGATTTTCAGCGCATGAAACGCACGTTAAGGCAATAAAAACTGAAATGATCCCCTGCTGCGAAACAAACTGTCAGAGGCACATAGTTATTGTGTATATAGTGTAAAATCGTCCAATTCAAGTAAGTTTTGCATTTAGCATCATTCTAAGTAATAGAAATTAGGTTATAGTGAAAACTATGATACTTGGACAAAACGTGATTTTCAGCGCATGAAACGCACGTTAAGGCAATAAAAACTGAAATGTTCCCCTGCTGCGAAACAAACTGTCAGAGACACATAGTTACTGTGTATATGGTGTATTATCGTCCAATTCAAGTAAGTTTTTCATTTAGCATCATTCTAAGTGATAGAAATTAAATTATAGTGAAAATTGTGATACTTGGCCAAAACGTGATTTTCAGCACATGAAACGCACGTTAAGGCAATAAAAACTGAAATGTTCCCCTGCTGCGAAACAAATGTCAGAGGCACATAGTTATTGTATATATAGTGTAAAATCGTCCAATTCAAGTAAGTTTTTTATTTAGCATCATTCTAAGTGATAGAAATTAAGTTATAGTGAAAACTATCATACTCGGCCAAAACATGATTTTCAGCGCATGAAACGCACGTTAAGGCAATAAAAACTGAAATGTTCCCCTGCTGCGAAACAAACTGTCAGAGGCACATAGTTACTGTGTATATAGTGTAAAATCGTCCAATTCAAGTAAATTTTGCATTTAGCATCATTCTAAGTGATAGAAATTAAGTTATAGTGAAAATTATGATACTTGGCCAAAACGTGATTTTCAGCGCATGAAACGCACGTTAAGGCAATAAAAACTGAAATGTTCCTCTGCTGCGAAACAAACTGTCAGAGACATATAGTTACTGTGTATATAGTGTATTATCGTCCAATTCAAGTAAGTTTTGCATTTAGCATCATTCTTAGTGATAGAAATTAAGTTATAGTGAAAACTATGATACTTGGCCAAAACGTGATTTTCAGCGCATGAAACGCACGTTAAGACAATAAAAACTGAAATGTTCCCCTGCTGCGAAACAAACTGTCAGAGGCACATAGTTACTGTGTATATAGTGTATAATTGTCCAATTCAAGTAAGTTTTTCATTTTGCATCATTCTAAGTGCTAGAAATTAGGTTATAGTGAAAACTATGATACTTGGCCAAAACGTGATTTTCAGCGCATGAAATGCACGTTAAGGCAAAAAAAACTGAAATGTTCCCCTGCTGCGAAACAAACTGCAAGAGGCACATAGTTACTGTGTCTATAGTGTAAAATCATCCAATTCAAGTAAGTATTGCATTTAGCATCATTCTAAGTGCTAGAAATTAAGTTATAGTGAAAACTATGATACTTGGCCAAAACGTGATTTTCAGCGCATGAAATGCACATTAAGGCAATAAAAACTGAAATGTTCCCCTGCTGCGAAACAAACTGTCAGTGACACATAGTTACTGTGTATATAGTGTATAATCGTCCAAATTAAGTAGGTTTTTCATTTGATATCATTCTAAGTGATGGAAGTTAGGGTTAGGGTTAGGGTTAGGGTTAGAGTTAGAGTTAGGGTTAGGGTTAGGGTTAGGGTTAGGGTTAGGGTTAGGGTTAGGGTTAGGGTTAGGGTTAGGGTTAGGGTTAGGTTAAGTTAAGTTATAGTAAAAACTATGATACTTGGCCAAAACGTGATTTTCAGCGCATGAAATGCACATTAAGGCAATAAAAACTGAAATGTTCCCCCGCTGCGAAACAAACTGTCAGTGACAAATAGTTACTGTGTATATAGTGTATAATCATCCAAATTAAGTAGGTTTTTCATTTGATATCATTCTAAGTGATGAAAGTTAGGGTTAGGGTTAGGGTTAGGTTAAGTTATAGTGAAAACTATGATACTTGGCCAAAACATGATTTTCAGCGCATGAAACGCACATTAGGGCAAAAAAACTGAAATGTTTGTTAGGTCTGAAAATACAACTTCAGGAGCAGGCTAAGAAAGAGTGAGATAAATTTAAATAGAAAATATGTATGACCAGACTGCAAAGTGGACAGAGAGTTCCTACAGTGGGCTCCTGTTCACTGCGATGTTACTGCAACTCTAGTCGAATGACCAGTGAGTGTGTCTTAAATACAGGCAAAACTGACAGTTGTCCCTAAGACTTTGGACAGATACGTTTCAGTCATTTGCAGGGAAACAAGTAATTGATTAGTGTCGGGCCTGGAATCTGTAGTCAATGGCTTCCAGACGTAGGGTGTTCTTCGCTGTTCCTACCCTGGGGAACACCGCCATCATGATTTTGGAGGGGACTGACCATTGTTTGTATTAGAGGGGGACATCCGAGCCCCAAACTGAATCATGGGGGAAGAAATCAAAGCTCCGTCGTTGACGCCTGGTGGGTAGATGTGGGTTGGCGTCGACAGTTGGAATCGAGTCTGCTGTTAGAACGTACGTGTTCGGATGCAGATGTAGGGACACAGAGCCCAGTTGTATTGGTGGGGATGATCATATACACTTGCCATTCGCAGATCCACCATATTTGGTCCAGTACTGTCCATGATTGGGAAGGAATGTGTCTGATCTCGGCACACCTGGTGACGTGAACTTGGTCTAAAGGGGTCTTCGGATCCGGTCCGCTGAAGTTGAAACAGGATGGATAACAGTCTGTTCGGTGTTTGCACTGGACATACGTTGCGGTATTGACTGTAGCTGCTAATGGTACTGCGACCATGGTATGTAGGCGGTCGAGCTTTGCTGGAAGGATTCTCTCAAATTACCCAGAATACAGTTGTAGGTGAGGGTGGCGAGTTCTTCGTTCTGTCGGTTGGCCCATAGCTGTGGTTGGGCTACGGCAGTAGGCAAGAGGGAACAGACATAACAACTCATTGGTTGTGGCGCGGGCTGTGAGTGCGGTGTATCTGTACCAACTGTTCCTCATCATCAGGTTGTAGTCGTTTTCTTGCTGTGTTTGGACATGGGCGAGAATAAGGTGTATCTACTCAGGCTTAGGTGTTCCTGCCGGACGGATTTTGAGTAGGCGTGTGGCGGATGGTTGTACGAAGGGGTTCACACCAATCACTTTTGGGACCATGGCTGGACTAGTAGTGCGGATGGTGATAGTAAAGAGGGGGCCTTTTCCTGGTCGGTCTGGTCGGAGGCATAGGTTGATGCAGCCTTTTTGTTGGATATTGGTCGTAAGGTCTAGCATATGTTTACCATCTTTGATGGTGGTGGCTAACTTGGTGAAGTTAGCGGTCATGGTGGTAGCTTCTTTGGAAAGGGGCCATGTGATGGTTTTGTAGCCTGTATGGAGGAGGACCTGGTCCAAGGTGTCTGGCCAGACCATTCAGACTCTGGGAGCTTGTAGGTACCAATAAAAATAACTGGAGTCAGTCCTGTGTAATCCCAAGTGAGTAAGCTGTAGGCTGAGCAAAGGTACTTGAACGACGATTGGTGTCTTGG
Organism: Stigmatopora nigra; assembly: GCF_051989575.1. Taxonomy (NCBI): domain Eukaryota; kingdom Metazoa; phylum Chordata; class Actinopteri; order Syngnathiformes; family Syngnathidae; genus Stigmatopora; species Stigmatopora nigra. The sequence goes on from NW_027551603.1 coordinate 4,656,508, forward strand.
TTAATGGGATGCAGATCTGGGGTCCCTGATCGTTTCCTGAACCAGCTAGTGGGGCATTCTCCTCCAGTGGGAATGTACCAAGGTTCTGGTACGTTCCCTCCATGTGGTTGAACACAGAGCGGTGATGATGATGGCCAAAATCACACGGTGAGGTCCGTCCCAACGTGGAGAAGACCAGCACTTTCTTTTTATCACCTTGACGAGTACCAGGTCTCCTGGGGACAGGACCTCCTCTGTGGGAGACAGAGAAGATGTCGGCAGATTATTTTGCATTCATCACAGTTCTTTCTTGGAACATTTTGCATAACCACTTAGTGAGGGAATCTGTTTCTCTTTTCTCTTCTACCACCAGATCTTTTTCCCACATTGTTAAGTGGAAGGGTCTGTCGTTCACTGCCTCAAATGGTGTGCATCCCTGTGCTGTTGGAATGATTCTCATGTACGTTTCTACCAGGCTCAGGCATTCTTGCCATGGTTTTCCTGTATCTTCCATGGTTTTTCTGAGTCTGAGTTTTACTGTTCTAATGGTTTGTTCGACGAGTCCAGCACTTTGGTTCAGTTTGATGAAATCCATGTTCAGAAGCTCGAAGGGATATGTTCCTGTTTGCCTTGTTCCATGCTTGGGTTGTTCATTGCCTTGAGAGTTGTGTCTACAGCAGTTTAGACAGTTTCTGCAAAATAATTGAGGTAAGTTTGGAGACCTCTGGGAACATGCATTGTTTGTTGTACTGTACTGATCATCCCTCCTGTTGAGACATGGCTCCTCCCATGGCTCAATTTGGCAATTACTTCAAACAATGATCGTGTCACGCATGGCTTGTTTTCTACTGCATAGAGTCCGTTCTTGTGTTGAGTGGCTCCTTCTGTTTCCCATTGCAGTTTCTCTTTTTCTGGGGAATGATTTTGCATTTCTCTTAGGAATTCAGCAGGGATTGGGCTGTGTCTTTCCACCGTCACGTCTTGTTCTAGGAATAGTCTACATGCCTCTGTCAGTGCCACTATTTCTGCGGCTTGTGCAGACCAGTCGCCGGGGAGTCGTCCTGTCTTGAGGTTGTCTTTTTGAGTCACCACAGCATATACGTTGTGTTTTTCTCCATCCAGGGTTTTTGATGATGATCCATCCCCATAGGCAATGTGTCCGGGGGGCAATGGGTTGTCCATTAGGTCAGTTGCATATACGTGGTTAATTATGATTCGTTGAGTGGGCAACTGTGAGAATTGGTTTAACCACTTGTCGTCCGGTCTCCCATGAACTTCAGGGTGACATGTAATGGCTATGTTTGTTGTTCCTGTCCTGGGGCTGCTGGGCAGATATCTTCAGACTGTTCTCTTAGACTTTCAGCTACCTTGGCAGAATCATTCCCGACAATGTCGAGAGAGTAGAAGCTGTTAGATGTGGTGGTGTGGAAGATATTTTTGGTCTGTAATTCCCTGGGTCGGAGGCCATTTTGGGTGGCCACTAGGCTTAGCCCAAGCTGGACCATGATATCTCGTCCCGGTAACTCTCCGATTTTCATTTTGCAGTCTGACAATAAACCCATCCCTTTTGTTGCTTTCTGACCCATATTAATCACTTACTTAATAGTTTAAACAACAATTATTTTCTAAATTACCCGAAATTGATCTCCACTTTGTGATTAACCCAATATCTCTGAACACACAAAGACCAAAAGTCCCTGACTTTGTCTTAGTTAAGTCCCTGACTCTATTAACAGACCAAGACTATAATGCCTTTGCTAATTCTTGTTCTACTTTCATTGGTCCCGGACCAATTGGTTTATTACCAGACTGCAAAGTGGACAGTGAGAGTTCCTACAGTAGGGTCCTGTTCAACGCGATGTTCCTGAAACTCTAGTCGAATGACCAGTGTGTGTGTCTTAAATACAGGAAAAACTGACAGTTGTCACTAGGACTTTGGACAGATACATTTCAGTCATTTGCAGGGCAAAAAGTAATTGATCAGTGTCAGACAGTTGAATATTTGTGCTGACATGTCACCCCAATCACAAGACTAAGATTGTTTATTCAGTCAGACAGTTGGGTGTTTATGCTGCTATGTCAGCCGTAAGGATGACTACAATGCTGTTATACTCACAAAAACTTATACAATATGAACAAGCATTTGAAAAGATACTTTGTCTAATCTTACATATTCCCCTGCTGCAAAAAAAACTGTCAGAGACACATAGTTACTGTGTATATAGTGTAAAATCGTCCAATTCAAGTAAGTTATCCATTTGGCATCATTCTCATTGATAAAAATTAAGTTACAATGAAAACAATCATACTTGGCCAAAACGTGATTTTCAGGGTATGAAAAGTACATTAAGGCAATAAAAACTGAAAAGTTCCCCTGCTGCCAAACAAACTGTCAGAGACACAGTTACTGTGTATATAGTGTAAAATCGTCCAATTCAAGTAAGTTTTTTATTTGGCATCGTTCAAAGTGATAGAAATTAAGTTACAATGAAAACTATCATACTTGGCCAAAACGTGATTATCAGGCCATGAAAAGTACATTAAGGCAATAAAAACTGAAAAGTTCCCCTGCTGCCAACGCACTGTCAGAGACACATAGTTCCTGTGTATATAGTGTAAAATCGTCCTATCCATATAAGTCTTTCATTGGCATCATTCTAGGTGATTCTGGAGCTATTTCCCACCATAAAAAGTGTCCAAAACAGGCATTTTGCGATTAAAATAGTTGTTGTATTAGAACCAGGCCCAGGCGATTCTGGTTGGTGTTTTTACCCTGAAATTGTGTCCAATGATGATAAGGATGTATTTTTGATTATTCTGTATAAAAATAATCATCTAGGGATGTTCAGAAGTTTTGTTACGCCCGAATCAATGACCTCAATTTGGGCACTTTATTTACAAGTGGTGGTTTTTAAGAACCAGGCCCAGTCGGTTCTGGTTGGTGCTTTTACCCAGATATAGTATCCATTGTGTGGGTAGATGTATTTTCACTATTCTGTCTAAAAATAAAGATCCAGGACAGTTCCGGGGCTATTTCCCTCCATAAATAGTGTCCAAAACATGCATTTTGCGATACAAAATAGTGGCTGCATTATAACAGGGTCCAGTCGGTTCTGGTGGGTGTTTGTATACGAAACTTGTGTCCAATTATGATGGGGATGTATACTTGACTATTCTGTATAGAAGTAATCATCTAGCGATGTTCAGAAGTTCTGTTATGCCCGAATGAATTACTTTCATTTGGTCACTTTATTTACAAGTGGTGGTTTAGAAACAGGCCCAGTCGGTTTTGGTTGGTGCTTTTACCCAGAATTTGTGTTTATTGTGTGAGTGGATGTATTTTCACTATTTTGTATAACAATAATGATCCAGGATGATTCTGGAGCTATTTCCCACCACAAACAGTGTCCAAAACAGGCATTTTGCGGTTAAAGTAGTGGTTGTATTAGAACCACGCCCAGTCGGTTCTGGTTCGTGTTTTTACCCAGAAATTGTGTCCAATGATTATGGGGATGTATTTTTTATTATTCTTTATAAAAATAATATTCTAGGGATGTTCAGAAGTTCTGTTATGCCCTAATCAATGACCTCAATTTGGGCACTTTATTTACAAGTGGTTGTTTAGAACCAGGCCCAGTCGGTTCTGGTTGGTGCTTTACCCACAATTAGTGTCGATTGTGTGGGTTTGATGTATTTTCACTATTCTCTGTAAGAATAAAGATCCAGGGATGTTCTGAGACTATTTCCCACCAGAAATAGTGTCAAAAACATGCATTTTGCGACAAAAATAGTGGTTGTATTAGAACCAGGCCCAGTCGGTTCTGGTTTGTGTATACCCCCTTAACGTGTGTCCAATAGGACTGGGGTTGTATTTTTGACTATTCTGTATAAAAATTATCATCTAGGGATGTTCAGAAGTTCTTCTATGCCCGAATAAATTACCTCCATTTGGGCACTTTATTTTGCATGTTGGTTGTAGTAGAACCAAGCCCAGTCGGTTCTGGTTGGTGCTTTTACCCAGAGTTAGTGTTGATTGTGTAGGTGGATGTATTTTCACTATTCTGTCTAAAAATAAAGATCCAGGATGGTTCTAGGGGTATTTACTACCATAAATAGTCTCCAAAACATGCATTTTGTGATAAAAAATAGTAGTTGAAAAAATGAAAAAATGAAAATCAGACATAGGCATTGTCGTCATCATTGACTTGACAAAAAGCCTAGTAGTCATCATACCCTCAGCAGCGTATGACGAAATTGTATAGTGCTTCTCCACAAGTTCGTCTTCCCAGGCCAGACACATTTATGACATTTATATATGACATATTCATACTTGTTAGCTCTCCGCCTTGAGCGCCATTTTGCGGCGACTGCAAGATGCCTCACCGATGCCAACAAGAATAAGGTGGATCACTTACCTCTCAGTCTTTATACTTACCCTCCCTCAGTCAGCCTTTGGAAGGCAGATCTGCGCCAAACGACCTTCCTGTTACTTCATTTCGACTTGACTTAATTTCATAGTAGGGATATGTGTAGTCGTCACGTCACGTGTTGCTGCAGGTTCAGAGACCTGATGGCTGTTGGGAAAAAGCTGTCCTTGAGCCTGTTTGTCCGTGCTTTGTAGGACCTGTAGCGTCTGCCAGATGGAAGCAACTGGAACAGGTGGTGTCCAATTTGTCCCTTCTCAGTACCCTGAGAAAGTGGAGTCGTTTCTGGGCCTTCTTTACTAACACTGTGGTGTTTGTGGACCAGGAGAGCCTATCCGTGACGTGGACTCCCAGAAATTTGAAGGATTGGACCCTGTCTACACATACTCCGTTAATGAGGAGTGGGGCCAGGTCTGTGCTGCGCTTGCGGAAGTCCAGGATTATTTCTTTAGTCTTTGCGGTATTTAGTGTAAGATTGTTCGCCGAGCACCAAGAAGACAGTTTGTCGACCTCGTCTCTGTAAGCTGACTCATCCCCGCCTGAGATGAGTCCGATCACAGTGGTGTCATCGGCGAATTTGATGATAGAGTTTGACTGGTGGGCTGGTGTGCAGTCGTATGTGTACAAGGAGTACAGGACAGGACTCAGTACACAGCCTTGTGGTGAGCCAGTGTTCAGTGTAATGGCGGAAGAGAGGTGTGGACCCATTCTGATAGTTTGTGGTCGACCAGTCAAGAAGTTCTTTACCCAGCAGCAGATTGAAGAGGATAGTCCAAGGTGGTAGAGTTTGTCCTTCAGGATGTCCGGCTTGATGGTGTTAAAGGCTGAGCTATAGTCTATGAAAAGCATCGTCACATAGTTCCCCCGGTGCTCCAGGTGGCTCAGTGCTGTGTGAAGAGCCACAGCGATAGCATCCTCAGTGGACCTGTTTTCTCTATAAGCAAACTGGTGAGGGTCAACTGAGGGGGGGATTGTCCTTCTGATGTGTCGGGCCACCAACTTTTCAAAGCACTTCATGATCACAGGCGTGAGAGCAACAGGCCTGTAATCGTTCAAGCTGCAGATGGTTGGCCTTTTTGGGGACAGGAATGATGGTGGCAGATTTTAGGCAGGCAGGAACGATGGATAGTTGCATTATAACTGGTAAGTCTCGGTTCTGGTTGCTGTTTATATCCGAAACTTGTGTCCAAAGAGGATGGGGATGTATATTTTACTATTCTGTTTAAAAATAATCATGTAGGGATGTTTTGGGGCTTTTTTTACACAAGAATCCAAAACCTCCAATGGATCTTTATTTTGCACGGTGGTTGAATTAGAACCGGGCCCAGTCGGTTCTGGTTGCCGCTTTTACCCAGATTTAGTGTCAATTGTGTGGATGGATGCATTTTCACTATTATGTGTAAAATTAAAGATGCAGGGATGTTCTGGGAATATTTCACACCGTCAATAGTGTCCAAAACATTTTGCGATAAAAATAGTGGTTGTATTAGAACAAGGCCCAATCGGTTCTGGTTGGTGTATTTATCCAGAATTTGTGTTGATTGAGTGGGTGGATGTAGTTTCACTATTTTCTATAAAAATAATGTTTCCCACCATAAACATTGTCCAAAACAGGCATTTTGCGATTAAAAAAGAGGTCGTATTAGAACCAGGCCCAGTCGGTTCTGGTTGGTGCTTCTACCCATAATTAGTGTTGAATGTGTAGATGGATGTATTTTCACTATTCTGTGTAAAAATAATGATCCAGGATGGTTCTGGAGCTATTTTCCCACCATAAACAGTGTCCAAAACAGGCATTCTGCGATTAAAATAGTGGTTGTATTAGAACCAGGCCCAGTCTGTTCTGGTTGGTGAATTTACCCGAAAAATTGTATCCATTGACGATGGGGATGTATTTTTGATTATTATGTATAAAAATAATCATCTAGGGATCTTCAGAAGTTCTGTTATTCCCGAATCAATGACCTCCATTTGGGCACATTATTGACGGAGCTCACGACCATGATCCAGTGTGTGGCTCGGATGTGTCCCTCAAACACAAATACTGGTCAGTCTCATCCAAAATCGTAATGGCTCAGTTCCCTTGAGTGGGAGCGGCAAGGAACGCCCTGCATTTGAAGACCATTGAAGGCAGGTTCCGGGCCTGTGTCGGCGCATCAGTCAGGCTGGGTAGCCGCTATGGCCCAGGTGATTTTCCAGGGCTGCCCTGCTCTTGACGGAGTGGCCACCCAGCGGGGCAGTGTGTGTTTCATGGTGGGAGACTCGTGCTGCCCCTTCATCCCTGCCGGCATGTCCTGCTCGGTCCATGATGCCCTGCAGGCTATTAGGAACATGCAGAGAGCTGTGACCGGAGATCCGGTTCCACAACGAGGATGGCTTGACTGGTTCTTCTCTGGCTCATGGAAACAGCCACTTCAATATTTCAATATTTTCACAGACACAAAAGGAGGGAATTGTGGGATGGACTGGCTAACTGGCTTAATAATTGTTTATTCTTGTCGCACCATGTGGTCATACTGGTTTAACTTTGTTTTTTAAGATCGTAGAATGCAAGGTAGACTAGCCAAACTGGTTTTACAATTGAATTAAAAGATTGTGGAATGTAAGAAAGACTAACTAGTTGGCCTTGCAATTGTTTGTTCGCCTCTAGAAATATAAGAAAGGCTGGCTAACAGGGTTTGCAATTTTTTCCTTGTATTGTGCGATGAAAAGAGGTTCAACTTCAGGAGTAACTGTCACTCTCCAGGTCATCTAGGGTCAAGTGCACACTTGAAAACTTTCATATTCGACCAAAACGTGCTTATCAGCACATAAAAAGCACATTTGGTGGTACGCGGGAAGAACGGCAGCAGACAAAAAGGCTATTTAGAAAGGTATCACCACTACGCAGAAGAACGTCGGCTACTATGCCCTCACTGGAAGACATTGCCAGCCCTCGTTACCTCAGCAGAGCCAGGGACATGATCAGGGACCCATGCCACCCTGGTCACAATCGGTTCCAGCTGCTGCTCTCTGGCAGACAGACGCTGTAAGTTTCCCACATCCGTCGGGACTCTAAACTTGGGGTAACACAACACAATCCCTTCTGTGTAATAACTTCGGGTGAGGTAATATGAATAGACATTAGGTACAAGGTGATCTGACACCTACATGCTGAATGAAGGTAAGTGAAAGACAGTGAGAGGTAAGAGATCCACTCAAGGGGTGGTGATGCAATGTATCCATAAAGGCAGAATTGTAAATTAATAGTCTGGAGTCATAACTTGTAAAACTGTGTAAAAATGTCAGAGACACAAATGACATAGTGTAATATCATCAAATTTTATAATTTAATAAGTTTTTCATTTGGCATCATTCTAATGGCTAGATATTAAGTTATAATGAAAACTATGATACTTGGCCAAAACGTGATTTTCAGCGCATGAAACGCACGTTAAGCCAATAAAAACTGAAATGTTCCCCTGCTGCGAAACAAACTGTCAGAGACACATAGTTACTGTGTATATAGTGTATAATTGTCCAATTCAAGTAAGTTTTTCATTTGGCATCATTCTAAGTGATATAAATTAAGTTATAGTGAAAATTATGATACTTGGCCAAAACGTGATTTTCAGCGCATGAAACGCACGTTAAGGCAATAAAAACTGAAATATTCCCCTGCTGCGAAACAAACTGTCAGAGACACATAGTTACTGTGTATATAGTGTAAAATAGTCCAATTCAAGTAAGTTTTGCATTTAGCATCATTCTAAGTGATAGAAATTAAGTTATAGTGAAAACTATGATACTTGGCCAAAACGTGATTTTCAGCGCATGAAACGCACGTTAAGGCAATAAAAACTGAAATGTTCCCCTGCTGCGAAACAAACTGTCAGAGACACATAGTTACTGTGTATATAGTGTATTATTGTCCAATTCAAGTAAGTTTTTCATTTGGCATCATTCTAAGTGCTAGAAATTAAGTTATAGTGAAAACTATGATACTTGGCCAAAACGTGATTTTCAGCGCATGAAACGCACGTTAAGGCAATAAAAACTGAAATGTTCCCCTGCTGCGAAACAAACACTCAGAGGCACATAGTTACTGTGTATATAGTGTATAATTGTCCAATTCAAGTAAGTTTTTCATTTTGCATCATTCTAAGTGCTAGAAATTAAGTTATAGTGAAAACTATGATACTTGGCCAAAACGTGATTTTCAGCGCATGAAATGCACATTAAGGCAATAAAAACTGAAATGTTCCCCCGCTGCGAAACAAACTGTCAGTGACACATAGTTACTGTGTATATAGTGTATAATCGTCCAAATTAAGTAGGTTTTTCATTTGATATCATTCTAAGTGATGAAAGTTAGGGTTAGGGTTAGGGTTAGGTTAAGTTATAGTGAAAACTATGATACTTGGCCAAAACATGATTTTCAGCGCATGAAACGCACATTAGGGCAAAAAAACTGAAATGTTTGTTAGGTCTGAAAATACAACTTCAGGAGCAGGCTAAGAAAGAGTGAGATAAATTTAAATAGAAAATATGTATGACCAGACTGCAAAGTGGACAGAGAGTTCCTACAGTGGGCTCCTGTTCACTGCGATGTTACTGCAACTCTAGTCGAATGACCAGTGAGTGTGTCTTAAATACAGGCAAAACTGACAGTTGTCCCTAAGACTTTGGACAGATACGTTTCAGTCATTTGCAGGGCAACAAGTAATTGATTAGTGTCGGGCCTGGAATCTGTAGTCAATGGTTTCCAGACCTAGGGTGTTCTTCGCTGTTCCTACCCTGGGGAATACCGCCATCATGATTTTGGAGGAGACTGACCAGTGTTTGTATTAGAGGGGGACATCCGAGCCCCAAACTGAATCATGGGGGAAGAAATCAAAGCTCCGTCGTTGACGCCTGGTGGGTAGATGTGGGTTGGCGTCGACAGTTGGAATCGAGTCTGCTGTTAGAACGTACGTGTGGTCGGATGCAGATGTAGGGACACAGAGCCCAGTTGTATTGGTGGGGATGATCATATACACTTGCCATTCGCAGAGCCACCATATTTGGTCCAGTACTGTCCATGATTGGGAAGGAATGTGTCTGATCTCGGCGCACCTGGTGACGTGAACTTGGTCCAAAGGGGTCTTCGGATCCGGTCCGCTGAAGTTGAAACAGGATGGATAACAGTCTGTTCGGTTGTTGCACTGGACATACGTTGCGGTATTGACTGTAGCTGCTAATGGTACTGCGACCATGGTATGTAGGCGGTCGAGCTTTGCTGGAAGGATTCTCTCAGATTACCCAGGATACAGTTGTAGGTGAGGTTGGCGAGTTCTTCGTTCTGTCGGTTGGACCATAGCTGTGGTTGGGCTACGGCAGTAGGCAAGAGGGAACAGACATAACAACTCATTGGTTGTGGCGCGGGCTGTGAGTGCGGTGTATCTGTACCAACTGTTCCTCATCATCGGGTTGTAGTCGTTTTCTTCCTGTGTTTGGACATGGGCGAGAATAAGGTGTATCTACTCAGGCTTAGGTGTTCCTGCCGGACGGATTTTGAGTAGGCGTGTGGCGGATGGATGTACGAAGGGGTTCACACCAATCACTTTGGGGACCATGGCTGGACTAGTAGTGCGGATGGTGATAGTAAAGAGGGGGCCTTTTCCTGGTCGGTCCGGTCAGAGGCATAGGTTGATGCAGCCTTTTTGTTGGATATTGGTCGTAAGGTCTAGCATATGTTTACCATCTTTGATGGTGGTGGCTAACTTGGTGAAGTTAGCGGTCATGGTGGTAGCTTCTTTGGAAAGGGGCCATGTGATGGTTTTGTAGCCTGTATGGAGGAGGACCTGGTCCAAGGTGTCTGGCCAGACCATTCAGACTCTGGGAGCTTGTAGGTACCAATAAAAATAACCGGAGTCAGTCCTGTGTAATCCCAAGTGAGTAAGCTGTAGGCTGAGCAAAGGTACTTGAACAACGATTGGTGTCTTGGTTAATGGGATGCAGATCTGGGGGCCCCTGATCGTTTCCTGAACCAGCTAGTGGGGCATTCTCCTCCAGTGGGAGTGTACCAAGGTTCTGGTACGTTCCCCCCATGTGGTTGAACACAGAGCGGTGATGATGATGGCCAAAATCACACGGTGAGGTCCGTCCCAACGTGGAGAAGACCAGCACTTTCTTTTTATCACCTTGACGAGTACCAGGTCTCCTGGGGACAGGACCTCCTCTGTGGGAGACAGAGAAGATGTCGGCAGATTATTTTGCATTCATCACAGTTCTTTCTTGGAACATTTTGCATAACCACTTATTGAGGGATTCTGTTTCTCCTTTCTCTTTTACCACCAGATCTTTTTCCCACATTGTTAGTGGAAGATTCTGTCTTTCACTGCCTCAAATGGTGTGCATCCCTGTGCTGTTGGAATGATTCTCATGTACGTTTCTACCAGGCTCAGGCATTCTTGCCATGGTTTTCCTGTATCTTCCATGGTTTTTCTGAGTCTGAGTTTTACTGTTCTAATGGTTTGTTCGACGAGTCCAGCACTTTGGTTCAGTTTGATGAAATCCATGTTCAGAAGCTCGAAGGGATATGTTCCTGTTTGCCTTGTTCCATGCTTGGGTTGTTCATTGCCTTGAGAGTTGTGTCTACAGCAGTTTAGACCGTTTCTGCAAAATAATTGAGGTAAGTTTGGAGACCTCTGGGAACATGCATTGTTTGTTGTACTGTACTGATCATCCCTCCTGTTGAGACATGGCTCCTCCCATGGCTCAATTTGGCAATTACTTCAAACAATGATCGTGTCACGCATGGCTTGTTTTCTACTGCATAGAGTCCGTTCTTGTGTTGAGTGGCTCCTTCTGTTTCCCATTGCAGTTTCTCTTTTTCTGGGGAATGATTTTGCATTTCTCTTAGGAATTCAGCAGGGATTGGGCTGTGTCTTTCCACCGTCACGTCTTGTTCTAGGAATAGTCTACATGCCTCTGTCAGTGCCACTATTTCTGCGGCTTGTGCAGACCAGTCGCCGGGGAGTCGTCCTGTCTTGAGGTTGTCTTTTTGAGTCACCACGGCATATACGTTGTGTTTTTCTCCATCCAGGGTTTTTGATGATGATCCATTCCCATAGGCAATGTGTCCGGGGGGCAATGGGTTGTCCATTAGGTCAGTTGCATATACGTGGTTAATTATGATTCGTTGAGTGGTAAAGAATATGACATATTTTACTCATTCTTTTTAGTATAGCTGTTTCATTTTGATATCATATTTTACTCATTCTTTTTAGTATAGCTGTTTCATTTTGATATCATATTTTACTCATTCTTTTTAGTATAGCTGTTTCATTTTGATATCACATTTTACTCATTCCTTTTGTTGTGGCGGTCTTGTTTTAGAGTCGCCACTGGTTCCCAACTCAAATACAATATGAACAGAAGGATGGGTCTGAGACTCCTCAACTATAATGTTAACAAAAGGCTCTTCCTGAGATTCTTATTTCAAGGTGGGATCCACACTGATAAGAGACCAGATGGAGGACTTCAAAGGGCAGAGGAACAAAGAGCAGGGCGGAGGGTCGGGACTTTATAGGACCAGCGGAGACAGAGGTCTGGATGATGTGGATTCAAGGCTGGAAGATGTGGAGCCCAGAGAAACCCCCCCTCACAGCAGCCCTGGACCAGCCCACATCTCATTATTAATCAGCGAATGAATATGCATTTTTGTTGGACTATAACTGGGCAAACGCGGGTTTGGACAATGTCTTTTCCATCCTCCGCTTTGGGACATCAACACTCAGCGGGCTTATTCTATGGGAGGGAGACCCGGAGCTCTGTTTGAATCAATTTGAATGGAATAAATCATCTGTGGATAAACTCGCTCAACCCTGGTTTGTCTCCTCCGATGCTGAACACGCTCCATTGTTAGACTGGAGACTACAGAGTTAAGGAATTGGAGTCAGGTAAAATATTTATAGTCTAACAGTTTTGGTGACCCAGTCCGTGAGTCGGTTGCGTAGACAGATAGGGGTTAAGGCCGATAACTCCGTCCGTGAACCAGGGAGGAGACTGCGTAGACATATGGGTTAAGGCCAGCCGCGGACTCTAAAACACGTCGGCGAACGTGGAGTCGCGGTTATCGAAACACGTCAGCGAACGTGGGAATAAGGAAAGGTTAAACACGTCAGCGAACGTGGGAATAAGGAAAAGTTAAAACACGTCAGCGAACGTGGGAATAAGGAAAAGTTAACCACGTCAGCGAACGTGAGGGAGCGCCGGCGAGCGTGAGACCTTTCTCTTGGGACTTCTCCGACAGGCGCCTGATCAACTGAAAGGTAAGCAGAATACCTATTACTGAAACGTTAATATTCTGCTATTGGATTTTTAAATTATGGAGAAGTGACTATAGAAAGGGGATATCGGGAATAGGAGATTCCGAAAAGGTTGTAATCAATCTAGAGTCGGAATTAATGACGATCCCAGAACGGTCGTTTTGAGATAGAGAAAACGGTCGTATGAAACAAAGGAACAAGAGATTCCGGAAAGAGTTGTATGCAGGAGTTATTTTAAAGTCTTCAGCAGGGAAACGACTGGGTCCACAGATGTTTGATTCCTAGAATTGATTCTAAAAAAAAAAAAAAATAAATAAAAAAAAAGTAACAATAATTCCTAGAATTGAACATACTAAAATTCCAAATTTATCCGGAGACTTGATCTAGATTGAATTGGTGAAAATGGAAGGATGTGAGAGTGCGGGAGAATGTGGAGAATGGAATGAATTGACAATTTTGTATGCAGATGTGGAAGCACAGGTTCTGAGTGGTGTTCAAGTTAAAAAAACAGCCAAAAATAAGACGCGAGTTGGTGAAACAATTTAGTACTTTAAAAGAAAATGTACATTTTGTAGGTCAAAAGCATGAATGGAATATGAATAACTTGTCCATTGCTTTGCGGAAAGTAGAGCATGACGTCACAGCTAAGGAGGTGGAACTCCGAAGGAGAAAAGAGGAGGTGTGGAGGTGGAGGCGGGGGTCGATACTGAGAAAGGAGGAGGAGTTGAAACAGCATAGATTGGCAATACACAACCTGGTAATTGCGTCAATAGCTTTGGCTGCGGTGAGGGCCCCCACCTAGATCGAACCAACTTTGACTCCTGTACCTCCAGCGCCTCCACTGAATAATAAAGCTCCATTAAAACCTGACGGTATACCCATACAAGCACCAATAGTGACTTTAGGTGGACGATTGATCCTTGACGTTGAGAATGAGGAGGAAGCTATGTCCTCCGAGGCAAAAGGCCTCATAGGAAAAGCATGTAATCTCGAACACGCGAAAGATAGGAAAGAACGATCCTGAGTTGACTTGACTGACCGAGAGGACAATGATGAAAAAGAAATGACCAAAGGGACTCGACAGAAAAATGAAATAAAGAAAGGTAGGAAAAAAGGAAAAGATGACTTGACTGACAATCTTATACTGTTTGAGGACGCGAATCGACAATCAGACTATAACTCAGATAATGATTCAGACATTGCAGGTGAACAGGAGAATGAGAGTGTGGACATGTATAAACAGGCTCTACCAGATTTGGGATCTCATTACGCCCTTCGCCCACGTAACAATGGGGCAAAAGAGACACCAGACAAGACTGCCGCGCCAAAACCAAAGCCCAGCGCAAAGCGGGTACAAGCTACATCTGGAGGTATGTATCCCCTCCGCCCTCAGGGAGCAGAAATGATATTTGAACCTCTTGGTCTTAGAGATGTGGCTACATTGGCTGACCAACTCCCTCCAATGGCAAATGGAGGAAGTACATGGCTGATGAAGTTTTTGGCCCTAATGAGCGGACAGAATTGTGCGCTTGGTGACATGAGACAGGCCATATCAGCTTCCTGCTCTCATCATCAATTACAAATGATAGAGGAGGAAGCAGAAACTATCAGGTACCCACACGAAACCCCATTGTCCCAGGTATCGGGCGCCTTATTTACGGCAATTAAAAATACCTTCCCAAGATCCCATGACATGGCTCCAACCGTGTTTCCATACATCGATGGAGTGGGAGGTCCGGTACACTATGAAAAGTGCATTAATGCCTGGATAGATAGTACCGGCCGACACCCATCGGGCAGATTAGATAATATCCTCTTATTCCGAACAGCTGTTGTCGAGGGTCTTCCAGAACCTGTGAAAAAGGAGTTGAAAAAGGACCCTGACTTGTTGACTGGTGATGAACCAAGGTTTAAACGTCACCTGTCTCACCATTGTAAGATGTATGATAACGAGAAGGTAAAAGAAAAAGCCGAGTCGCTAAATATGAATTCTGCTCTGGTAAAATTACAACTTTCCAAATTTTATAGTGAATCCAAAAAATCTAAACAGGAAAAGACAAACCAATCTGCCCAGATGTTCCAGGGCCATGGTCGGGCTCGAGATGGTGGTCAGTTCCATGATGGATACGGTGGTCGCAGGGGTGGTTTCTCTGGTGGCCGGGGAAAAGGGTACTCGAGACCGGGCCAACAAGACAACTGTTTTACATGTGGCCGTCCTGGACACTGGAGACATGAGTGTCCCAGTCAGCGACAGTACCCGCGGAAACCCCCAACACAACAGGGGGGGCCACCACATCAACAGCGGCCCACGCGCGGAGGAGCAAGAGGCACGGGCAGACCATGGCGGTCACAGCAGCCAGCTCAGTCAACTGGACAATATTACCAGGGTGGAGATGATCCTCACAGTCCATGGGATCCTCCACACTCCGAATAGGGGTGCCCGAGAGGCTCGGTAAGCAGGGGAACGGCAGACCCAATGCTTCATATGAGAATCAACGGCGTCCAAACATCAGCTTTGGTGGACACGGGAGCAACATACTCATCTTTGAACATGCCGCTTACAGCCGGTTGTCTCTCCTCTTCAACCATAACTTTGGTCGGCTTCTCGGGATCTCCTCAAGCTCTGCCTATTACCAGACCGCTGCAAACGGAAATACCCCACCTAAAACAGACTCTATTTCATTCCTACGTCCATTCACCCCAAACACCTGTGAATTTAATGGGAAGAGACTTGTTGATGTCTATTGGAGCTACCATCTTATGTGGGCCGGATGGCCTCACAGTGACTTTACCAAATGGTGCAAAGATTCCGTGTTCGCAACCAGTACGAACATGTGGACAATGGTTGATGTGTCCCTTGCAACAAGACACCGAGGTAGCAACAATCTATTGGTCATGTCTTGAGCCTGAAACTCCGGCCACTGGGGGACTGTTGTTTGTTTATCACCAGTGGAAATCATTCATTGATTCACTCCGGCCTTACCATCCGCCCAAGGATGACTTTCATTGTACTTTGTTTTATGACACAGAAGATGACTTAGTCTATCGAGACCGTTTTCAGAAGGTTCTTGGAACACCCTGGCAATTGAAATCCACCAAAATATTTGTGGGTCCAGAAGGCGTAGCTTCATATGTTGATTTGGACGAATCGCAAAAAGTGTGGTACAAAATGTCGGATACAGCCGACCCCCACATTTCTTTGGCTCTGTCTTATGGTCACGAAGCTCGTCAACTCGGTCCCATGGTCAAGAAACTTCTTAAAGTCACTGACTGGCAGTCCACTGACCTACCAGGGCTGACTTATTCCAAATTGCATGACTCTTATCAGATTGACCCACATGCCCCATTGATAAACTCCTCCATTTTGGAGGAACAAATCTTGACTCGAGAACATGGTAGGGAATTGACTGATCACCACCAGACAGAGGAGTTACTGAAAACTATTCCGGACACATTGTGGTCATCAGGACCATTTGATGTAGGACATTGTGTTAACATTCCACCTGTAATGTTAAAAATAGATGAGAGTGCCATCATCCACAGGCCACAATATAGATGGACTCCAGATGCGGACAAAGGTATGGAAGACACTCTAGGTGGACTGTGGGACGCAGGTGTGATAGAACTTTCTAACTCACGATGGAACACGGCATTGCGACCAGTACTTAAGGCGGATGGACAGAGTTACCGTATGGCACATGACCTTCGACCTGTGAACGACGCGACGCTGACTCCGATCCTACCAGTACCCGACCCCCATAGAATGTTGACTTCGCTCAGTCCAGTGTATCAATGGTTTACTTGTATTGATCTAGCTAACGCCTTTTTCTGTGTACCTTTGCATCCTTCAGCCAGACAGTACTTTGCGTTCACCTATCGTGGTGTCCACTACAGTCCACCATTTGCACAAAGGGTTTATTATAATTAGGTAACGCCAAAATCCCACTAGTAACTAGCATCTGTTTTATTGTACAAAACGCATTCTCAGCCTCTGCCGTCCAATTCAGAGCCGAGTTCATTTTTAACCCATCTTCATTCATTAATTTAGAAAGGGGGGAAACAATTTCTGCATAATTTGGAACCCATGTCCTGCAGTAATTAGTAAGACCCAAAAATGACATGATTTGTCTTTTAGTTAGCGGCTTGGGTGCTTCCAACACCACCCTCTTTCTGTCATCCAAAATCTTTTTCCCACCTTTCACCAGATTATGTCCCAAATATTTCACTTGTTCTTTAGAAAACTGCAATTTATTTCTGCTTATTTTGTGGCCCTCCGACGCCAGGTGCCTTATCAATGTCACAGTGTCCTTTTTACACACTTCCACACTAGGCGACGCCACAAGCACATCATCCACATACACAATAATCTGGCTGCCCCCCGGTGGCTGGAATCTTGCTACACTGCTACTCATTATCTGTGAATATATCGTGGGGCTTTCACAGTATCCTTGTGGTAATCTTGTAAAAGTATATTTTTTCCTACCAAACGTAAACGCAAACCAATATTGACTATCTCGATCTAATGGGATGGAGAAAAAAGCATTACTTATGTCAATTACCGTAAAAAATGCTGCCTCTGGATCCAAATTATTCAGAAGTGTGTGTGGATCTGGCACACACGGCACGCGTTGAATTACTGCAGAGTTTACCGCTTGTAAATCCTGAACCATTCTCCATCCCACAGAAGGAGCCGCCTTTTTTACTGGAAAAATTGGGGAATTACAGGGTGAATCATCACATTCAATTATCACTCCCGCCCTTAATAAATCTTCAATTACCGGACTTATTCCTTTTAAGGCATCAGGTTTTAGTGGATATTGTCGTATACATGGCCTAAATTCACTTTTTGGTCTAATTACTACAGGTATAACCCCTTTAACGAGCCCTACATCGGAAGGTCCTTTTGACCATATTTCAGGAGGGACTGTTGCTAACAACTCCTCCTCCTCTTCCGATAGTAGATATACTTCCTTAGTTGTTTGTGATAGTCATAGCAGGTAAATTCCCACATTCACATTCACCCCCACAGTCTGAAACACTGCCTTTCTGTATGTTTCCGTACTTTCGCTATACTCAAGACCTGTATCCAACATTATCCAATCACTCGTCTCGCGGGCTGTTTGTATAAAGTCACGTATCACCTCCTTTCCCTGATTATGTGGCTTGCATAATACAATGTGTGGAGTTCCCCACTCGAGAAAAAGAGTCTTATATTCCCTTGACAACTCAACCCCTGCCAAAACTGTAGAAATTCCGTCCGTGTACATATATTCCAATTTAATTTCAGACGGCGTGACTCGTCTCAATTTGTTTTCATAAATTTCGTCAGGCCCCTCCGTCATTTTGTACCACATTATAACATGGAGGGAGTTTATGCTCGCCACACTCTGCCGCGTCTCAATCAAACTAGCAGCTGTAGATAACAAACTGTTTCCCACACAAGCCGGCGTATTATTAGACACATCCAGAGTATAGTAAAAGAAAGCAGGTTGCTCTACATGCAAAACATTTAATTGGCCACAATTAATTTCCTTTCGCCTTTTAACCACCATATTTCCACTAGCGGAGGGTACTAACGCCAATCCCAATTGTAATAGTCCATCCCTACCCAGTAAATTGACAGGACACTCTTTTACCACCAACACCGACATTTTACATGTTTCCCCTTCCGGATCCCTTATCCTAACCGGAAACGTCTCTGAAGCAGTAGCAACCTGCCCATCAGCTGTCGCCACATAAACCTTATTTTTCATAAATTTAATTCCCGGAACATCCTGTGTAATTGCAGTTTTACAAGCTCCAGTATCACACAAAAATGTTAAACGTACCCCATTCACAAACAATGTAATTTCAGGTTTAATTGAATCAAGTGTCAGTATTTCCGCTAAATTTAGCTCCACTCCCCTAGACTGGACCCTACCAGTTGTCCCACTGGGCCCTGGCCCTACGCCAGGCCTTGCTGATTGAGTCCCAGCCCTAGAGGCTCTGTTGTCTGGGCAATCCCGCGAAATGTGCCCAGTTCTTCCACAAATCCAGCATGCATTACTTTTAAATCTCCGATATTTATTTAACTTACCCCCATCTTTTCTCCAGTTAATTTTGTTAAACTTTTTATGTCCTTCTCTTTCTTGGTAAAACATTTCTTCCCCCGCAGAGGACGGCCCCCCATGTTTTTTACCGTTTTTCTTTAGCACCCCTTCTGCATGCAACGCTTGATTTACGTATTGGTCAAGCGTGCCCGTGGGCCTATCTACCCAATATTTCTCAATCCATTCCCGGAGGGCATGATTTGAATTAGCGTGTGTTAGGTTCATTAATAATTACCTTCGTCCGTAATTATCAATAACTGCAGGAAGACATCTTATTCAATTATTGACATTTAATTAAATAGAAATGGATACAACAGATAAAAGCCTCCGAAGGGGAGCGTTACAGCAAGTGTCACCTTACAACTTCCGAACGTCTCCTCGAATAGACGTTTTCGTCCCACTCTTATGGTCATGAATCAAAACAAGTTACAGAGTTGTTGATCATTCCATCACGTATGAGTAAAAACAACATCTGGGACTACAATAACAATCAAAGTATTTTACCAATAACAAAAACAGGAGACTAGACCTAACACATTTAGATTAGAGTAATTATACAACATCCTTGACCTAAGAATCATATAATATAATCATAATCATATAATGGTTACATACAGAAAAGCACGGTTACATAACCATAACAACATTCTTGTTATTAGCCGAATAGCCCTGGCCTCGTCACCAAGGGCCCACCAAATCTCAAGGACCCAGATTGGGTGGATTGTTTGTATAACCATCCTGGAACAGGCCGTCCAGGTTAAAGATGACTTGGCAATACTCGTGACCTCGCAACACTTTTGAAAACAGAAAGAGAATGATTTAACAAAGTAATGAATTAATACAGAGAATAGAAAGAGAATGATTTAATAAATAAATGAATTAATATAACTATTATAATAGTAAAACAGAATAAACCCAACAGCGTGTAACACATTTTTTAGTTGCTCTTGATAAAGGCTGCCCACCGTGTTATCCTCAGGAATGCCACTGTTGACTTTAAAACAAGCAGACATCCTGATTAAATATTCATCAAAAGCCTCATTATCTTTTTGTTTAGCTGTACCAATCGCAGTATAATTTGCTTTTGTTTTAAATTTTTTCGTGGCACGCTCTATCAGCTCACGCACTCTTATTTGCAATTCACGGCTATCATGAGCAAATGGTCCACACTTTGATTTTGGATCCCAATCTCCTCTAATAGCATGCCAATCACCTTTTAACGCGGCCATCCAAATCTGCTGCGTTTCTACTCCATTTAAGTGATATGACCGTCTAATATCTTCCATCTGCACGACAAATTCCCCCACGTCTATTTTGTACGACGTGATGCCGTCTACGGCTTTTTTCACGTCGTCCTGAGTCCGAATATGTTGTAAATGTTGTATGGTGTTTGTGTGGTTTCTGCAGTAAAATTAAGACAAGCCTAGGAAATACAGTCGAAGAGGAAATAATATGAATAAGAAGTGTCCAATAGGAATGGGGTTGTATTTTTGACTATTCTGTATAAAAATTATCATCTAGGGATGTTCAGAAGTTCTTCTATGCCCGAATAAATGACCTCCATTTGGGCACTTTATTTTGCATGTTGGTTGTAGTAGAACCAAGCCCAGTCGGTTCTGGTTGGTGCTTTTACCCAGAGTTAGTGTTGATTGTGTAGGTGGATGTATTTTCACTATTCTGTCTAAAAATAAAGATCCAGGATGGTTCTAGGGGTATTTACTACCATAAATAGTCTCCAAAACATGCATTTTGTGATAAAAAATAGTAGTTGAAAAAATGAAAAAATGAAAATCAGACATAGGCATTGTCGTCATCATTGACTTGACAAAAAGCCTAGTAGTCATCATACCCTCAGCAGCGTATGACGAAATTGTATAGTGCTTCTCCACAAGTTCGTCTTCCCAGGCCAGACACATTTATGACATTTATGACATATTCATACTTGTTAGCTCTCCGCCTTGAGCGCCATTTGGCGGCGACTGCAAGATGCCTCACCGATGCCAACAAGAATAAGGTGGATCACTTACCTCTCAGTCTTTATACTTACCCTCCCTCAGTCAGCCTTTGGAAGGCAGATCTGCGCCAAACGACCTTCCTGTTACTTCATTTCGACTTGACTTAATTTCATAGTAGGGATATGTGTAGTCGTCACGTCACGTGTTGCTGCAGGTTCAGAGACCTGATGGCTGTTGGGAAAAAGCTGTCCTTGAGCCTGTTTGTCCGTGCTTTGTAGGACCTGTAGCGTCTGCCAGATGGAAGCAACTGGAACAGGCCGTGTCCAGGGTGGTATGGGTCTCCAACAATGGACCCGGCTCTTCTAAGGTATCGGGGGTTGGCAATGTCTTCTAGTGATGGCAGAGAGCAGCCGACGATCTTCTGGGCAGTGTTTATCACCCTCTGTATGGCTTTTTTGTCTGCTGCCGTGCTTCCGGTATACCACACTGTAATGCCGTAAGTCAGGATGCTCTCCACAGTGGCTCTGTAGAAGGTTGCCAGAAGCTTGGTGTCCAATTTGTCCCTTCTCAGTACCCTGAGAAAGTGGAGTCGTTTCTGGGCCTTCTTTACTAACACTGTGGTGTTTGTGGACCAGGAGAGCCTATCCGTGACGTGGACTCCCAGAAATTTGAAGGATTGGACCCTGTCTACACATACTCCGTTAATGAGGAGTGGGGCCAGGTCTGTGCTGCGCTTGCGAAAGTCCAGGATTATTTCTTTAGTCTTTGCGGTATTTAGTGTAAGATTGTTCGCCGAGCACCAAGAAGACAGTTTGTCGACCTCGTCTCTGTAAGCTGACTCATCCCCGCCTGAGATGAGTCCGATCACAGTGGTGTCATCGGCGAATTTGATGATAGAGTTTGACTGGTGGGCTGGTGTGCAGTCGTATGTGTACAAGGAGTACAGGACAGGACTCAGTACACAGCCTTGTGGTGAGCCAGTGTTCAGTGTAATGGCGGAAGAGAGGTGTGGACCCATTCTGACAGTTTGTGGTCGACCAGTCAAGAAGTTCTTTACCCAGCAGCAGATTGAAGAGGATAGTCCAAGGTGGTAGAGTTTGTCCTTCAGGATGTCCGGCTTGATGGTGTTAAAGGCTGAGCTATAGTCTATGAAAAGCATCGTCACATAGTTCCCCCGGTGCTCCAGGTGGCTCAGTGCTGTGTGAAGAGCCACAGCGATAGCATCCTCAGTGGACCTGTTTTCTCTATAAGCAAACTGGTGAGGGTCAACTGAGGGGGGGATTGTCCTTCTGATGTGTCGGGCCACCAACTTTTCAAAGCACTTCATGATCACAGGCGTGAGAGCAACAGGCCTGTAATCGTTCAAGCTGCAGATGGTTGGCCTTTTTGGGGACAGGAATGATGGTGGCAGATTTTAGGCAGGCAGGAACGATGGATAGTTGCATTATAACTGGTTAGTCTCGGTTCTGGTTGCTGTTTATATCCGAAACTTGTGTCCAAAGAGGATGGGGATGTATATTTTACTATTCTGTTTAAAAATAATCATGTAGGGATGTTTTGGGGCTTTTTTTTACACAAGAATCCAAAACCTCCAATGGATCTTTATTTTGCACGGTGGTTGAATTAGAACCGGGCCCAGTCGGTTCTGGTTGCCGCTTTTACCCAGATTTAGTGTCAATTGTGTGGATGGATGCATTTTCACTATTATGTGTAAAATTAAAGACGCAGGGATGTTTTGGGAATATTTCCCACCGTCAATAGTGTCCAAAACATTTTGCGATAAAAATAGTGGTTGTATTAGAACAAGGCCCAATCGGTTCTGGTTGGCGTATTTACCCAGAATTTGTGTTGATTGAGTAGGTAGATGTAGTTTCACTATTTTCTATAAAAATAATGTTTCCCACCATAAACATTGTCCAAAACAGGCATTTTGCGATTAAAATAGTGGTCGTATTAGAACCGGGCCCAGTCGGTTCTGGTTAGTGCTTCTACCCATAATTAGTGTTGAATGTGTAGATGGATGTATGTTCACTACTCTGTGTAAAAATAATGATCCAGGATGGTTCTGGAGCTATTTTCCCACCATAAACAGTGTCCAAAACAGGCATTCTGCGATTAAAATAGTGGTTGTATTAGAACCAGGCCCAGTCTGTTCTGGTTGGTGAATTTACCCGAATAATTGTATCCATTAACGATGGGGATGTATTTTTGATTATTATGTATAAAAATAATCATCTAGGGATCTTCAGAAGTTCTGTTATTCCCGAATCAATGACCTCCATTTGGGCACATTATTGACGGAGCTCACGACCATGATCCAGTGTGTGGCTCGGATGTGTCCCTCAAACACAAATACTGGTCAGTCTCATCCAAAATCGTAATGGCTCAGTTCCCTTGAGTGGGAGCGGCAAGGAACGCCCTGCATTTGAAGACCATTGAAGGCAGGTTCCGGGCCTGTGTCGGCGCATCAGTCAGGCTGGGTAGCCGCTATGGCCCAGGTGATTTTCCAGGGCTGCCCTGCTCTTGACGGAGTGGCCACCCAGCGGGGCTGTGTGTGTTTCATGGTGGGAGACTCGTGCTGCCCCTTCATCCCTGCCGGCATGTCCTGCTCGGTCCATGATGCCCTGCAGGCTATTAGGAACATGCAGAGAGCTGTGACCGGAGATCCGGTTCCACAAAGAGGATGGCTTGACTGGTTCTTCTCTGGCTCATGGAAACAGCCACTTCAATATTTCAATATTTTCACAGACACAAAAGGAGGGAATTGTGGGATGGACTGGCTAACTGGCTTAATAATTGTTTATTCTTGTCGCACCATGTGGTCATACTGGTTTAACTTTGTTTTTTAAGATCGTAGAATGCAAGGTAGACTAGCCAAACTGGTTTTACAATTGAATTAAAAGATGGTGGAATGTAAGAAAGACTAACTAGTTGGCCTTGCAATTGTTTGTTCGCCTCGAGAAATATAAGAAAGGCTGGCTAACAGGGTTTGCAATTTTTTCCTTGTATTGTGCGATGAAAAGAGGTTCAACTTCAGGAGTAACTGTCACTCTCCAGGTCATCTAGGGTCAAGTGCACACTTGAAAACTTTCATATTCGACCAAAACGTGCTTATCAGCACATAAAAAGCACATTTGGTGGTACGCGGGAAGAACGCCAGCAGACAAAAAGGCTATTTAGAAAGGTATCACCACTACGCAGAAGAACGTCGGCTACTCTGCCCTCACTGGAAGACATTGCCAGCCCTCGTTACCTCAGCAGAGCCAGGGACATGATCAGGGACCCATGCCACCCTGGTCACAATCGGTTCCAGCTGCTGCTCTCTGGCAGACAGACGCTGTAAGTTTCCCACATCCGTTGGGACTCTAAACTTGGGGTAACACAACACAATCCCTTCTGTGTAATAGCTTCGGGTGAGGTAATATGAATAGACATTAGGTACAAGGTGATCTGACACCTACATGCTGAATGAAGGTAAGTGAAAGACAGTGAGAGGTAAGTGATCCACTCAGGGGGTGGTGATGCAATGTATCCATAAAGGCAGAATTGTAAATTAAGAGTCTGGAGTCATAACTTGTAAAACTGTGTAAAACTGTCAGAGACACAAATGTCTCTCTATACATAGTGTAATATCATCAAATTTTATAATTCAATAAGTTTTTCATTTGGCATCATTCTAATGGCTAGATATTAAGTTATAATGAAAACTATGATACTTGGCCAAAACATGATTTTCAGCGCATGAAAAGCACATTAAGGCAATAAAAACTGAAATGTTCCCCTGCTGCGAAACAAACTGTCAGAGACACATAGTTACTGTGTATATAGTGTATAATTGTCCAATTCAAGTAAGTTTTTCATTTGGCATCATTCTAAGTGATATAAATTAAGTTATAGTGAAAATTATGATACTTGGCCAAAACGTGATTTTCAGCGCATGAAACGCACGTTAAGGCAATAAAAACTGAAATATTCCCCTGCTGCGAAACAAACTGTCAGAGACATATAGTTACTGTGTATATAGTGTATTATCGTCCAATTCAAGTAAGTTTTTCATTTAGCATCATTCTAAGTGATAGAAATTAAGTTATAGTGAAAACTATCATACTCGGCCAAAACATGATTTTCAGCGCATGAAACGCACGTTAGCAATAAAAACTGAAATGTCCCCCTGCTGCGAAACAAACTGTCAGAGACACATAGTTACAGTGTATATAGTGTATAATTGTCCAATTCAAGTAAGTTTTTCATTTGGCATCATTCTAAGTGATAGAAATTAAGTTACAGTGAAAATTATGATACTTGGCCAAAACGTGATTTTCAGCGCATGAAACGCACGTTAAGGCAATAAAAACTGAAATGTTCCCCTGCTGCGAAACAAACTGTCAGAGACACATAGTTACTGTGTATATAGTGTATAATTGTCCAATTCAAGTAAGTTTTTCATTTGGCATCATTCTAAGTGATAGAAATTAAGTTACAGTGAAAATTATGATACTTGGCCAAAACGTGATTTTCAGCGCATGAAACGCACGTTAAGGCAATAAAAACTGAAATGTTCCCCTGCTGCGAAACAAACTGTCACAGACATATAGTTACTGTGTATATACTGTATTATCGTCCAATTGAAGTAAGTTTTTCATTGTTGGGTTTATTCTGTATTACTATTATAAATATATTTGTATTAATTCATTTCTTTGTTAAATCATTCTCTTTCTATTTTCAAAGTGTTGCGAGGTCACGAGTATTGCCAAGTCATCTTTAACCTGGACGGCCTGTTCCAGGATGGTTATACAAACAATCCACCCAATCTGGGTCCTTGAGATTTGGTGGGCCCTTGGTGACGAGGCCAGGGCTATTCGGCCAATAACAAGAATGCTGTTATCGTTATGTAACCGTGCACTTCGGGTTTTTCTGTATGTAACCATTATATGATTATGATTATATTATATGATTCTTAGGTCAAGGAAGTTGTATAATTACTCTAATCTAAATGTTGTTAGGTCTAGTCTCCTGTTTTTGTTATTGGTAAAATACTTTGATTGTTATTGTAGTCCCAGATGTTGTTTTTACTCATACGTGATGGAATGATCAACAACTCTGTAAATTGTTTTGATTCATGGCAATAAGAGGCGTACGAAAACGTCTATTCGAGGAGACGTTCGGAAGTTGTAAGGTGACACTTGCTGACTCTCCCCTTCGGAGGCTTTTACCCATTGTTATCCATTTCTATTTAATTAAATGTCAATAATTGAATAAGATGTCTGCCTGCAGTTATTGATAATTACGGACGAAGGTAATTATTAATGAACCTAACATTTTGGTCCTTCTGAGCCATGGAGGTCAATATACCGGAGCGAGAACCCAGGCGCTGCTGTTCGACATCTGGTAAGTGACCGTGCGCACGGCGTCTTCAAAACCCTTGGTGGGCCGGAGTTTTCGACGGGGGCGCCTGGATTCTCGGCGGTTGAAGACTTTTCCTGCTGGAGGGAGACATCTGATGGATCTCGGGTAAGTCCACATTAATGTCTGCATGTTGTGACGGTGTTTCCAAATGCGTTAAAGGGACATTGTATGTGAGGTCCATTGTGGGCTGGTTTCGTGTCCTGGGTGACGTCGACAAAACCCTGTGTTTATACTAGTCAATGGCAGGTACGGTGGGGCACTTTGCTGGAAAGTGTCCTGTGTCTCAGGGGTAGGCACGAATATATTGTACTGGAGGTACAATGTTGGGGCTGGAAAGTGTCCTGTGTCTCAAGGGTAGGCACGAATATGTTGTAAATGTTGTATGGGGTGTTTGTGTGGTTTCTGCAGTAAAATTAAGACAAGCCTAGGAAATACAGTCGAAGAGGTAATAATAATAATAATAATAAATATAATAAAGTTAACTGTGTGAGGCACACGAACTCACTACAAAAAAGTAAAATATGGGAAACACGTGTTGTAAGGCGGGTTTGGATGACGATCCAAAAAAATACGTCTAACTTGTAAGGATTGGAAAAAATTGGAAAGACAAAGCGCTTTAAAAATATTACACAGCTATATTTATGGATAAATAAATATGGGTTTGCTGGCCAGCTTAAAATGCATAAAATGCAGGATAATATATGCACTAATGCATAGAGGTAATATACATATATAAAAAATATGTGCGTGGATAAAAGTGTAACAGCTTGTTCCACAGACACTAATGGCGAAATAAGGCCGGGGAGAAGTTAAAAATACTATTTTGGAAAATAGTGGGGGCTCCCTCGGATAACGGGGATCTATTTAAGACCGTGGCGGCGGGAAAGTACTGTTTGGTAAGGAAAAATAGCGGGGCCTCCTCGGCTGACGGGGAAAATATTTACCGAGATAGGTGACGGGCGCGGAGGAAGTTTAACAAAAATAAAGGGAGCTAGAAAATTAATGGGGACACTGGTATTTGATTTGGTTAATCCGGGTATGACGTTTTGTGATTACAATAAATTGGGTTTTTTTGTGATGCTGGGGCTTGTATAACAACAATTAGAATGGTTATTTCCAAGTGCTGGTGGTGCTTTGTTAATATAACCTATATGTACTGTCAATTTACAGCAATGTGATGGCTTATTGCAGCTTGGTTTTTGATCCCGTCCGCTAGCGGGAAGATGGTGTTTAAAAAGACAAAAGAATATATACAAAATGATCATTTAAATGTTTAGCAGGGAATGTCACCTGTGTTTTTATTATGCTCTAGACTTGCCAAATAATGTGTCGACTGCGGGAGAAGCGTTCTGGTGCAGCGGCTGCTGATTAGATGGGAGTGAAACATGTGGGCCGCGGGGCAGACGATTTAACTGTGTTGGGCTTTCGGGAGCGTTCGGACCGTGTAAACGACTAAAATTTTGTGATCCCTTCCGTGAAGACATTATATTAATAATAATTGGCCTTGGGGGTGCTGAAGCAAACTTGAGGGCAGAAAATGGGTTTTTGCCATATTGTTGTGCTTGCAGCATACATATTCTGGATATATGGGGTCTTGGAAAAATATTGTGATGTAGTTGAATATCGGAAGAGGGGTTAATTTGACTGTTTAATGGTTGTCTTCTCTAAAAAGCGTTATATTTGGGCACAGGGAAAAAGCTGGTTTGTAAACATAAGATAACAATGCTGTTTTCGCAGCAAGAGTGGAGGTCATAGTTAACGGCTTATGGCGTTTTCTGTTTGGACTTTTCAGAATAAGAACAATACATGGTCTGCAAGAAATGCAAGGTTATGCGAATGCTTTCACATTCATTTTTTGGGTTTTAAAATGAAATGTATATTAAGAGGATAGAAAATCTGTCTAGTAAAAGGTTGATTTTGGTAAAAAGCTTTGGATTTGGGAATAGACCAAAATAGTCATTTTTGAGCAATTGTGGATTTCAAAGGGCTCTTAGTTAAAGGAAACTAGCTTTTGGAGGATAAAATAATATTAATACTATTTCAGAATATTTTGATTGTTCAAAATACTTTAATCCAGGAGGTTGGCTGGTTTAAAAAAAAGGCCAGGATGACAAAATTTACAATATTATGGTATATTGGTGACAATAAGGTTTTTAAAACATTAAAGTTTGTAATTAGGAATTGCCTAACAAAAGGTTGATTTCTCTAATTTAATTGTTGTAGATTTTTGTTTTGGTAACAGGCTATGGGAAATGACTCTTGTCTTAAGTAAACATCATATGAGGTGATTTACAAAGTATATAGTAGGTATTGAATTATTTGGCTGTTAACGACATCAGATGGGAAATTTACAATGCAATAGTGGCATGATAAAATTCATGGCATTCATCCAAATAATTAGGTGAATTGTAGATAAAATAATTGGTTTAGGATGAGCATATTTTCCCTAAGAATGGAGTAACATGGAATGTTTTTCAAAGTGCACTTGAAAGAACATTGTCTGTTGTCCTGGCGGGAGGAAATATGCTTTGTCACAGGTCATATTGATGACTTTAAGGATATTACGGATTGGATAAGCATTGGTCAATTGATACAACCAAATAACGTTGCTTTTTACTGCTTTAAGGGCATGCAAATTGGTGAGAACTTTAGCAACGATGGGGTTAATACGCCTGAATGTTACAGTGATAACGAGTGGCAATAACAAGCTTAGATAAGGGAGGGAAAGGAGAAATTCTCCAAATTCCAGAATCTGGCTTAGAAACAGGTTATGTTAGTCGTTTTGGGTTTTTGACAGGATGTGGTAGTACATGAATTCTGGGAAATTTCGGGAAATTGGGGACCCATATCTAAAACAAATTTGAGAAAAAATGTGTAAATAGGCTCTATTTGGCGCTGGATGCACAAATTCTAGTGGGGCCTTTCATGTTTTGAAACAAGTGACGCTTTAGGTAGATGGGTTGTCTATGAACAAAATGGGATGGGCGAAATTCGCTTACAAATTCGGCGTGTTATCTTGGTATATAGAATTTGGAGTCAAGGCGACGTAATAAAGGCCATAGGCGTCATGTTGTATAAATTAGGCGTGGATGAATTTGTTTTACAAATGGGGGAGATTATTTTATCACCTGGAAAAAAAAAGTGGAAACAAAATTGGATGGCCGCATTAAAAGGTGATTGGCATGCTATTAGAGGAAATTGGGATTTTCCAAAAACCTGATAGGGGGCCATTAGGTCATGGCGGCTGTGAAAATAAAAACCTTAGATGTGAAACTATTGCCACCTCAATTCGGGGAACAAACAGCTAAACTGATAGCATTAAAAAGGATATAACTTTGTGTGAAACTTGAAGGTAATTTTTTACAAACGGTTAAAATGCTAGAGTGGGGGTGTGTATATTAAAGGATCTACTAATGAATGCGGGGTGGATCCAGACCTTCCGGAATGTGGGGTATTCATGGCGTCCTCGAGAATTTGTGGATTTTCTCCGGGTACTCCAGTTTACTCCCACAAAATTAAATTATGGATGCTAGACTGGTTGAACACACTAAATTCTTCTTTTTATGAGTGTGAGCGTGAATGATAGTTTGTCTTTTTGTGTTTTTTGATTGGCAGACCACTGAGACATAATCTATCAATAAAAGATCAATAAAGAAAATAATTTGGGCTTGAGTCAAGGGAAGTCCTATGTCTCGACAAGGGGGAGGTGGCCTTGCTACAACGACACTACAAGGCTTATGGTTTAAATCTATATGCATACCCACATATCCATCTCAAAAAATACATATAGATTTTATTTTATTAGATCATATAGATATCATTCCACGATATGGAATTCCAGAAACTATTTATAGTGATAATGGCTCCCATTTTGTTAAAATAATAGTTGTCTACCATCCACAATTGGCGGACCTTATATGAAGTCCTGTTTGGTAGACCTTACAAATTGTTATTATTCACTACACAATGACAATTGGATGATGAGGCGAATCTATCAGAGAAAAAAACGCACACACCAAATTTAGACTATCAGAGGGAGATGTTGCTTCTCAACAGGAAACGGACGAAGCGACGGTGATTCTTGAAGACTGGATGCTGATACGCAGCATAAAAGAAGAAACATCGGAGCAACGCAAAGTGGGAGGGTCCTTGTTACTGAAAGGGGACACGGATGCACCTTTCCCACAGTAAGAAGGTTGTCTAAATTGAAACGTTTCAAGAGGAAAAATGCCTAAACAAAGACAAAAAGTCATGTTGAAAACAATTATTGCTTTTGAGGCAAGGAGATTAATGATGATTGTGATTCTATTCCTTTCCACAGTAGGGTTGTTTTCTCCAGTTGGAGAAAAAGGCGGAGGCGTTTCAATTGAGGATACACCTTCTTACGGGAGGGTAAACCGAGAAACATACACATTTACATTTAATTAACATTACCTACTAAATCAAATTTCCAAATTGAAAATATATATTTGGACTCGGGGACGTCCCGGTTGCCATACAAGGGGTCAATCTATGGTGGGAAATATGTGTGGTACATTAACAGCAAAAAATTGAAGATTGGGAAAAGCCTTGTTGCAGAAATTGGTCAAGATTGGAAAGCTCGGACTGACATATTAACCTGTGAAATTTACTTCTGAAACAGGGATTTCCCAAACGGGGGATAATTGGGCGCTGTTAATGGAGTGTAAAGAGGACAAGCACTAGGTGGAGCTACTTTGGTAAAAGGGTGGTCTCAATTGAAACATTGAGGGGACGGGTAAGATAAACTTTCTGACTTAATAAAATACGGGAAACACCAATATTAATTGAAAAGATTATTGCTCAGCAAGCAATACCATAAAACTATAGGGAACTCTTTTATATTGGGTTTGACATCTCCATATGGTTTCAATTGAGACTAAACCATCTTACAAAGGATTAGGATAACCTACCAGACAAGGGAAAATACGATGGGATCTAACAACTCCCTCAATCACCATTCTTTTGGGGAAAAGTGTTTTTACAAATGAAAAAACGTGTCCTACTTGGCAAGAAAAAAAGAATATTGAAACAGTGTTTATCCTGTTACGCAGTAAATAGGGCATGGTCTGAAGCTGGGGGCGATAAATGAGACGTGGTGTACCGGCGTTCTAAAACAAACTACACCCCTGATACCACGTTCTGGCCTATGGTGGCGGGGTGGTAGATAAATTATACGACTCCTGCCGAAACGCGGCAGGACTAGGTGCTTTGGTCTCACTGCTCTTACCGGTGTCTGTTTTTCCATCCACAGTGGAGGAGATACAATTGGCGGCTCAGAATTCGGAGGTGAAGGGTCGACCCTCCCGACATGGTCGAGAGGCATGGAGGGAAGGAGATCCAACATACATTGATGCGATTGGCATCCCCCGGGGCGTACCAGATGAGTATAAGCTGGCTAATCAGATCGCAGCAGGTTGGGAGTCCATCTTCCTTCTAATCACCCCAAACAAAAATGTGGATAGAATAAATTACTTACATTACAATGTCCAAAACTTGGAAATTATGTTAAAAAGGGATTTGTGGCCATGAAGGAACAACTGGCAGCTACCAGTCTGATGGCGTTCCAGAATCGCATAGCGGTGGATATGATCCTTGAAACAGGGGGCGTGTGTGCAATGTTTGGAAAACAATGTTGCACCTTCATACCGAACAACACGTCACCCAGTGGATCTCTCACCAGGGCCATTACTGGCCTGCAAACACTGAACCGCAATATGTAAGAACACTCTGGAGTAGATACGTCCGCATTGTCAGATTGGTGGGATAAGACCTTTGGAAAATCTAAAGATTTGGCTACATCCTTCGTGGTGACTATAGGCACAATTACCGCTATCCTATCATTGTGTGGGTGATGTAGTATCCCCTGTTTGCGCTCCTTGCTAAGCCGACTTATAACTACTGCAATTGCCCCTACAAATTCTAAAGTACATGAGTTGTATCTTATGGGACGGTTTGGGGAAAGCAGTGAGGTCCAGGAGTACGGTAAATCCGAGGACCAATTGGACGAATATAATTATGTTCTTTCTCCTTCAGATCAGCCATGGGAGTAAGGAGTAGGCGGGAAAAATCCCAGTCACCCGACATTTCCATTCGTGATTACTAAAAAATGATTAATAACATACATATTATACAAACGGGGGAATGTTGGGTTTATTCTGTATTACTATTATAAATATATTTGTATTAATTCATTTCTTTGTTAAATCATTCTCTTTCTATTTTCAAAGTGTTGCGAGGTCACGAGTATGCCAAGTCATCGTTAACCTGGACGGCCTGTTCCAGGATGGTTATACGAACAATCCACCCAATCTGGGTCCTTGAGATTTGGTGGGCCCTTGGTGACGAGGCCAGGGCTATTCGGCCAATAACAAGAATGCTGTTATCAATATGTAACTGTGCACTTCGGGTTTTTCTGTATGTAACCATTATATGATTATGATTATATTATATGATTCTTAGGTCAAGGAAGTTGTATAATTACTCTAATCTAAATGTTGTTAGGTCTAGTCTCCTGTTTTTGTTATTGGTAAAATACTTTGATTGTTATTGTAGTCCCAGATGTTGTTTTTACTCATTCGTGATGGAATGATCAACAACTCTGTAAATTGTTTTGATTCATGGCAATAAGAGGCGTACGAAAACGTCTATTCGAGAAGACGTTCGGAAGTTGTAAGGTGACACTTGCTGACTCTCCCCTTCGGAGGCTTTTACCCATTGTTATCCATTTCTATTTAATTAAATGTCAATAATTGAATAAGATGTCTGCCTGCAGTTATTGATAATTACGGACGAAGGTATTTATTAATGAACCTAACATTCATTTAGCATCATTCTAAGTGATAGAAATTAAGTTATAGTGAAAACTATCATACAGGGCCAAAACATGATTTTCAGCGCATGAAACGCACGTTAAGGCAATAAAAACTGAAATGTTCCCCTGCTGCGAAACAAACTGTCAGAGACACATAGTTACTGTGTATATAGTGTAAAATAGTCCAATTCAAGTAAGTTTTGCATTTAGCATCATTCTAAGTGATAGAAATTAAGTTATAGTGAAAACTATGATACTTGGCCAAAACGTGATTTTCAGCGCATGAAACGCACGTTAAGGCAATAAAAACTGAAATGTTCCCCTGCTGCGAAACAAACTGTCAAAGACACATAGTTACTGTGTATATAGTGTAAAATCGTCCAATTCAAGTAAGTTTTGCATTTAGCATCATTCTAAGTGATAGAAATTAAGTTATAGTGAAAATTATGATACTTGGCCAAAACGTGATTTTCAGCGCATGAAACGCACGTTAAGGCAATAAAAACTGAAATGTTCCCCTGCTGCGAAACAAACACTCAGAGGCACATAGTTACTGTGTATATAGTGTATTATTGTCCAATTCAAGTAAGTTTTTCATTTTGCATCATTCTAAGTGCTAGAAATTAAGTTATAGTGAAAACTATGATACTTGGCCAAAACGTGATTTTCAGCGCATGAAACGCACGTTAAGGCAATAAAAACTGAAATGTTCCCCTGCTGCGAAACAAACTGTCAGAGGCACATAGTTACTGTGTATATAGTGTATAATCGTCCAAATAAAGTAGATTTTTCATTTGATATCATTCTAAGTGATGGAAGTTAGGGTTAGGGTTAGGATTAGGGTTAGGTTAAGTTATAGTGAAAACTATGATACTTGGCCAAAACGTGATTTTCAGTGCATGAAACGCACATTAGGGCAAAAAAACTGAAATGTTTGTTAGGTCTGAAAATACAACTCAGGAGCAGGCTAAGAAAGAGTGAGATAAATTTAAATAGAAAATAAGTATTACCAGACTGCAAAGTGGACAGTGAGAGTTCCTACAGTGGGGTCCTGTTCACTGCGATGTTACTGCAACTCTAGTCGAATGACCAGTGAGTGTGTCTTAAATACAGGCAAAACTGACAGTTGTCCCTAAGACTTTGGACAGATACGTTTCAGTCATTTGCAGGGAAACAAGTAATTGATTAGTGTCGGGCCTGGAATCTGTAGTCAATGGTTTCCAGACGTAGGGTGTTCTTCGCTGTTCCTACCCTGGGGAACACCGCCATCATGATTTTGGAGGAGACTGACCATTGTTTGTATTAGAGGGGGACATCCGAGCCCCAAACTGAATCATTGGGGAATAAATCAAAGCTCCGTCGTTTACGCCTGGTGGGTAGATGTGGGTTGGCGTCGACAGTTGGAATCGAGTCTGCTGTTAGAACGTACGTGTGGTCGGA
The DNA here is from genome assembly GCF_051989575.1 of Stigmatopora nigra. NCBI lineage: Eukaryota > Metazoa > Chordata > Actinopteri > Syngnathiformes > Syngnathidae > Stigmatopora > Stigmatopora nigra. The sequence continues at coordinate 4,690,924 of NW_027551603.1, forward strand.
TGCAGATGTAGGGACACAGAGCCCAGTTGTATTGGTGGGGATGATCATATACACTTGCCATTCGCAGAGCCACCATATTTTGGTCCAGTACTATCCATGATTGGGAAGGAATGTGTCTGATCTCGGCGCACCTGGTGACGTGAATTTGGTCCAAAGGGGTCTTCGGATCCGGTCCGCTGAAGTTGAAACAGGATGGATAACAGTCTGTTCGGTTGTTGCACTGGACATACGTTGCGGTATTGACTGTAGCTGCTAATGGTACTGCGACCATGGTATGTAGGCGGTCGAGCTTTGCTGGAAGGATTCTCTCAGATTACCCAGGATACAGTTGTAGGTGAGGTTGGCGAGTTCTTCGTTCTGTCGGTTGGACCATAGCTGTGGTTGGGCTACGGCAGTAGGCAAGAGGGAACAGACATAACAACTCATTGGTTGTGGCGCGGGCTGTGAGTGCGGTGTATCTGTACCAACTGTTCCTCATCATCGGGTTGTAGTCGTTTTCTTCCTGTGTTTGGACATGGGCGAGAATAAGGTGTATCTACTCAGGCTTAGGTGTTCCTGCCGGACGGATTTTGAGTAGGCGTGTGGCGGATGGTTGTACGAAGGGGTTCACACCAATCACTTTGGGGACAATGGCTGGACTAGTAGTGCGGATGGTGATAGTAAAGAGGGGGCTTTTTCCTGGTCGGTCCGGTCGGAGGCATAGGTTGATGCAGCCTTTTTGTTGGATATTGGTCGTAAGGTCTAGCATATGTTTACCATCTTTGATGGTGGTGGCTAACTTGGTGAAGTTAGCGGTCATGGTGGTAGCTTCTTTGGAAAGGGGCCATGTGATGGTTTTGTAGCCTGTATGGAGGAGGACCTGGTCCAAGGTGTCTGGCCAGACCATTCAGACTCTGGGAGCTTGTAGGTACCAATAAAAATAACTGGAGTCAGTCCTGTGTAATCCCAAGTGAGTAAGCTGTAGGCTGAGCAAAGGTACTTGAACGACGATTGGTGTCTTGGTTAATGGGATGCAGATCTGGGGGCCCCTGATCGTTTCCTGAACCAGCTAGTGGGGCATTCTCCTCCAGTGGGAGTGTACCAAGGTTCTGGTACGTTCCCCCCATGTGGTTGAACACAGAGCGGTGATGATGATGGCCAAAATCACACGGTGAGGTCCGTCCCAACGTGGAGAAGACCAGCACTTTCTTTTTATCACCTTGACGAGTACCAGGTCTCCTGGGGACAGGACCTCCTCTGTGGGAGACAGAGAAGATGTCGGCAGATTATTTTGCATTCATCACAGTTCTTTCTTGGAACATTTTGCATAACCACTTAGTGAGGGAATCTGTTTCTCTTTTCTCTTCTACCACCAGATCTTTTTCCCACATTGTTAAGTGGAAGGGTCTGTCGTTCACTGCCTCAAATGGTGTGCATCCCTGTGCTGTTGGAATGATTTTCATGTACGTTTCTACCAGGCTCAGGCATTCTTGCCATGGTTTTCCTGTGTCTTCCATGGTTTTTCTGAGTCTGAGTTTTACTGTTCTAATGGTTTGTTCGACAAGTCCAGCACTTTGGTTCAGTTTGATGAAATCCATGTTCAGAAGCTCGAAGGGATATGTTCCTGTTTGCCTTGTTCCATGCTTGGGTCGTTCATTGCCTTGAGAGTTGTGTCTACAGCAGTTCAGACAGTTTCTGCCAAAAAAATTGAAGTTTGGAGACCTCTGGGAACATGCATTGTTTGTTGTACTGTACTGATCATCCCTTCTGTTGAGACATGGCTCCTCCCATGGCTCAATTTGGCAATTACTTCAAACAATGATTGTGGGACGCATGGCTTGTTTTCTACTTCATAGAGTCCGTTCTTGTGTTGAGTGGCTCCTTTTGTTTCCCATTGCAGTTTCTCTTTTTCTGGGGCATGATTTTGCATTTCTCTTAGGAATTCAGCAGGGATTAGGCTGTGTCTTTCCACCGTCACGTCTTGTTCTAGGAATAGTCTACATGCCTCTGTCAGTGCCACTATTTCTGCGGCTTGTGCAGACCAGTCGCCGGGGAGTCATCCTGTCTTGAGGTTGTCTTTTTGAGTCACCACGGCATATACGTTGTGTTTTTCTCCATCCAGGGTTTTTGATGATGATCCATCCCCATAGGCAATGTGTCCGGGGGGCAATGGGTTGTCCATTAGGTCAGTTGCATATACGTGGTTAATTATGATTCGTTGAGTGGTTAACTGTGAGAATTGGTTTAACCACTTGTCGTCCGGTCTCCCATGAACTTCAGGGTGACATGTAATGGCCATGTTTGTTGTTCCTGTCCTGGGGCTGCTGGGCAGATATCTTCAGACTGTTCTCTTAGACTTTCAGCTACCTTGGCAGAATCATTCCCGACAATGTCGAGAGAGTAGAAGCTGTTAGATGTGGTGGTGTGGAAGATATTTTTGGTCTGTAAGTCCCTGGGTCGGAGGCCATTTTGGGTGGCCACTAGGCTTAGCCCAAGCTGGACCATGATATCTCGTCCCGGTAACTCTCCGATTTTCATTTTGCAGTCTGACAATAAACCCATCCCTTTTGTTGCTTTCTGACCCATATTAATCACCTACTTAATAGTTTAAACAACAATTATTTTCTAAATTACCCGAAATTGATCTCCACTTTGTGATTAACCCAATATCTCTGAACACACAAAGACCAAAAGTCCCTGACTTTGTCTTAGTTAAGTCCCTGACTCTATTAACAGACCAAGACTATAATGCCTTTGCTAATTCTTGTTCTACTTTCATTGGTCCCGGACCAATTGGTTTATTACCAGACTGCAAAGTGGACAGTGAGAGTTCCTACAGTAGGGTCCTGTTCAACGCGATGTTCCTGAAACTCTCGAATGACCAGTGTGTGTGTCTTAAATACAGGAAAAACTGACAGTTGTCACTAGGACTTTGGACAGATACATTTCAGTCATTTGCAGGGCAAAAAGTAATTGATCAGTGTCAGACAGTTGAATATTTGTGCTGACATGTCACCCCAATCACAAGACTAGGATTGTTTATTCAGTCAGACAGTTGGGTGTTTATGCTGCTATGTCAGCCGTAAGGATGACTACAATGCTGTTATACTCACAAAAACTTATACAATATGAACAAGCATTTGCAAAGATACTTTGTCTAATCTTACATATTCCCCTGCTGCCAAAAAAACTGTCAGAGACACATAGTTACTGTGTATATAGTGTAAAATCGTCCAATTCAAGTAAGTTATCCATTTGGCATTATTCTCATTGCTAAAAATTAAGTTACAATGAAAACAATCATACTTGGCCAAAACGTGATTTTCAGGGTATGAAAAGAACATTAAGGCAATAAAAACTGAAAAGTTCCCCTGCTGCCAAACAAACTGTCAGAGACACAGTTACTGTGTATATAGTGTAAAATCGTTTAATTCAAGTAAGTTTTTTATTTGGCATCGTTCAAAGTGATAGAAATTAAGTTACAATGAATACTATCATACTTGGCCAAAACGTGATTATCAGGCCATGAAAAGCACATTAAGGCAATAAAAACTGAAACGTTCCCCTGCTGCCAACGCACTGTCAGAGACACAGTTCCTGTGTATATAGTGTAAAATCGTCCTATCCATGTAAGTCTTTCATTGGCATCATTCTAGGTGATTCTGGAGCTATTTCCCACAATAAAAAGTGTCCAAAACAGGCATTTTGCGATTAAAATAGTGGTTGTATTAGAACCAGGCCCAGGCGATTCTGGTTGGTGTTTTTACCCTGAAATTGTGTCCAATGATGATAAGGATGTATTTTTGATTATTCTGTATAAAAATAATCATCTAGGGATGTTCAGAAGTTTTGTTACGCCCGAATCAATGACCTCAATTTGGGCATTTTATTTACAAGTGGTGGTTTTTAAGAACCAGGCCCAGTCGGTTCTGGTTGGTGCTTTTACCCAGATATAGTATCCATTGTGTGGGTAGATGTATTTTCACTATTCTGTCTAAAAATAAAGATCCAGGACAGTTCCGGGGCTATTTCCCTCCATAAATACTGTCCAAAACATGCATTTTGCGATACAAAATAGTGGCTGCATTATAACAGGGTCCAGTCGGTTCTGGTGGGTGTTTGTATACGAAACTTGTGTCCAATTATGATGGGGATGTATACTTGACTATTCTGTATAGAAGTAATCATCTAGCGATGTTCAGAAGTTCTGTTATGCCCGAATGAATTACTTTCATTTGGTCACTTTATTTACAAGTGGTGGTTTAGAAACAGGCCCAGTCGGTTTTGGTTGGTGCTTTTACCCAGAATTTGTGTTTATTGTGTGAGTGGATGTATTTTCACTATTTTGTATAACAATAATGATCCAGGATGATTCTGGAGCTATTTCCCACCACAAACAGTGTCCAAAACAGGCATTTTGCGGTTAAAGTAGTGGTTGTATTAGAACCACGCCCAGTCGGTTCTGGTTCGTGTTTTTACCCAGAAATTGTGTCCAATGATTATGGGGATGTATTTTTTATTATTCTTTATAAAAATAATATTCTAGGGATGTTCAGAAGTTCTGTTATGCCCTAATCAATTACCTCAATTTGGGCACTTTATTTACAAGTGGTTGTTTAGAACCAGGCCCAGTCGGTTCTGGTTGGTGCTTTACCCACAATTAGTGTCGATTGTGTGGGTTTGATGAATTTTCACTATTCTCTGTAAGAATAAAGATCCAGGGATGTTCTGAGACTATTTCCCACCAGAAATAGTGTCAAAAACATGCATTTTGCGACAAAAATAGTGGTTGTATTAGAACCAGGCCCAGTCGGTTCTGGTTTGTGTATACCCCCTTAACGTGTGTCCAATAGGAATGGGGTTGTATTTTTGACTATTCTGTATAAAAATGATCATCTAGGGATGTTCAGAAGTTCTTCTATGCCCGAATAAATGACCTCCATTTGGGCACTTTATTTTGCATGTTGGTTGTAGTAGAACCAAGCCCAGTCGGTTCTGGTTGGTGCTTTTACCCAGAGTTAGTGTTGATTGTGTAGGTGGATGTATTTTCACTATTCTGTCTAAAAATAAAGATCCAGGATGTTTCTAGGGGTATTTACTACCATAAATAGTCTCCAAAACATGCATTTTGTGATAAAAAATAGTAGTGAAGGCAGGTTCCGGGCCTGTGTCGGCGCATCAGTCAGGCTGGGTAGCCGCTATGGCCCAGGTGATTTTCCAGGGCTGCCCTGCTCTTGACGGAGTGGCCACCCAGCGGGGCTGTGTGTTTCATGGTGGGAGACTCGTGCTGCCCCTTCATCCCTGCCGGCATGTCCTGCTCGGTCCATGATGCCCTGCAGGCTATTAGGAACATGCAGAGAGCTGTGACCGGAGATCCGGTTCCACAACGAGGATGGCTTGACTGGTTCTTCTCTGGCTCATGGAAACAGCCACTTCAATATTTCAATATTTTCACAGACACAAAAGGAGGGAATTGTGGGATGGACTGGCTAACTGGCTTAATAATTGTTTATTCTTGTCGCACCATGTGGTCATACTGGTTTAACTTTGTTTTTTAAGATCGTAGAATGCAAGGTAGACTAGCCAAACTGGTTTTACAATTGAATTAAAAGATCGTGGAATGTAAGAAAGACTAACTAGTTGGCCTTGCAATTGTTTGTTCGCCTCGAGAAATATAAGAAAGGCTGGCTAACAGGGTTTGCAATTTTTTCCTTGTATTGTGCGATGAAAAGAGGTTCAACTTCAGGAGTAACTGTCACTCTCCAGGTCATCTAGGGTCAAGTGCACACTTGAAAACTTTCATATTCGACCAAAACGTGCTTATCAGCACATAAAAAGCACATTTGGTGGTACGCGGGAAGAACGGCAGCAGACAAAAAGGCTATTTAGAAAGGTATCACCACTACGCAGAAGAACGTCGGCTACTCTGCCCTCACTGGAAGACATTGCCAGCCCTCGTTACCTCAGCAGAGCCAGGGACATGATCAGGGACCCATGCCACCCTGGTCACAATCGGTTCCAGCTGCTGCTCTCTGGCAGACAGACGCTGTAAGTTTCCCACATCCGTTGGGACTCTAAACTTGGGGTAACACAACACAATCCCTTCTGTGTAATAACTTCGGGTGAGGTAATATGAATAGACATTAGGTACAAGGTGATCCGACACCTACATGCTGAATGAAGGTAAGTGAAAGACAGTGAGAGGTAAGAGATCCACTCAAGGGGTGGTGATGCAATGTATCCATAAAGGCAGAATTGCAAATTAAGAGTCTGGAGTCATAACTTGTAAAACGGTGTAAAAATGTCAGAGACACAAATGACATAGTGTAATATCATCAAATTTTTTAATTTAATAAGTTTTTCATTTGGCATCATTCTAATGGCTAGATATTAAGTTATAATGAAAACTATGATACTTGGCCAAAACGTGATTTTCAGCGCATGAAACGCACGTTAAGCCAATAAAAACTGAAATGTTCTCCTGCTGCGAAACAAACTGTCAGAGACACATAGTTACTGTGTATATAGTGTATGATTGTCCAATTCAAGTAAGTTTTTCATTTGGCATCATTCTAAGTGATATAAATTAAGTTATAGTGAAAATTATGATACTTGGCCAAAACGTGATTTTCAGCGCATGAAACGCACGTTAAGGCAATAAAAACTGAAATATTCCCCTGCTGCGAAACAAACTGTCAGAGACATATAGTTACTGTGTATATAGTGTATTATCGTCCAATTCAAGTAAGTTTTTCATTTAGCATCATTCTAAGTGATAGAAATTAAGTTATAGTGAAAAACTATCATACTCGGCCAAAACATGATTTTCAGCGCATGAAACGCACGTTAGCAATAAAAACTGAAATGTCCCCCTGCTGCGAAACAAACTGTCAGAGACACATAGTTACTGTGTATATAGTGTAAAATAGTCCAATTCAAGTAAGTTTTGCATTTAGCATCATTCTAAGTGATAGGAATTAAGTTATAGTGAAAACTATGATACTTGGCCAAAACGTGATTATCAGCGCATGAAACGCACGTTAAGGCAATAAAAACTGAAATGTTCCCCTGCTGCGAAACAAACTGTCAGAGACACATAGTTACTGTGTATATAGTGTATTATTGTCCAATTCAAGTAAGTTTTTCATTTGGCATCATTCTAAGTGATAGAAATTAAGTTATAGTGAAAATTATGATACTTGGCCAAAACGTGATTTTCAGCGCATGAAACGCACGTTAAGGCAATAAAAACTGAAATGTTCCCCTGCTGCGAAACAAACTGTCAGAGGCACATAGTTACTGTGTCTATAGTGTAAAATCATCCAATTCAAGTAAGTATTGCATTTAGGATCATTCTAAGTGCTAGAAATTAAGTTATAGTGAAAACTATGATACTTGGCCAAAACGTGATTTTCAGCGCATGAAACGCACGTTAAGGCAATAAAAACTGAAATGTTCCCCTGCTGCGAAACAAACACTCAGAGGCACATAGTTACTGTGTATATAGTGTATTATTGTCCAATTCAAGTAAGTTTTTCATTTTGCATCATTCTAAGTGCTAGAAATTAAGTTATAGTGAAAACTATGATACTTGGCCAAAACGTGATTTTCAGCGCATGAAATGCACATTAAGGCAATAAAAACTGAAATGTTCCCCCGCTGCGAAACAAACTGTCAGTGACACATAGTCACTGTGTATATAGTTTATAATCATCCAAATTAAGTAGGTTTTTCATTTGATATCATTCTAAGTGATGAAAGTTAGGGTTGGGGTTAGGGTTAGGTTAAGTTATAGTGAAAACTATGATACTTGGTCAAAACATGATTTTCAGCGCATGAAACGCACATTAGGGCAAAAAAACTGAAATGTTTGTTAGGTCTGAAAATACAACTTCAGGAGCAGGCTAAGAAAGAGTGAGATAAATTTAAATAGAAAATATGTATGACCAGACTGCAAAGTGGACAGAGAGTTCCTACAGTGGGCTCCTGTTCACTGCGATGTTACTGCAACTCTAGTCGAATGACCAGTGAGTGTGTCTTAAATACAGGCAAAACTGACAGTTGTCCCTAAGACTTTGGACAGATACGTTTCAGTCATTTGCAGGGCAACAAGTAATTGATTAGTGTCGGGCCTGGAATCTGTAGTCAATGGTTTCCAGACGTAGGGTGTTCTTCGCTGTTCCTACCCTGGGGAATACCGCCATCATGATTTTGGAGGAGACTGACCAGTGTTTGTATTAGAGGGGGACATCCGAGCCCCAAACTGAATCATGGGGGAAGAAATCAAAGCTCCGTCGTTGACGCCTGGTGGGTAGATGTGGGTTGGCGTCGACAGTTGGAATCGAGTCTGCTGTTAGAACGTACGTGTGGTCGGATGCAGATGTAGGGACACAGAGCCCAGTTGTATTGGTGGGGATGATCATATACACTTGCCATTCGCAGAGCCACCATATTTGGTCCAGTACTGTCCATGATTGGGAAGGAATGTGTCTGATCTCGGCGCACCTGGTGATGTGAACTTGGTCCAAAGGGGTCTTCGGATCCGGTCCGCTGAAGTTGAAACAGGATGGATAACAGTCTGTTCGGTTGTTGCACTGGACATACGTTGCGGTATTGACTGTAGCTGCTAATGGTACTGCGACCATGGTATGTAGGCGGTCGAGCTTTGCTGGAAGGATTCTCTCAGATTACCCAGGATACAGTTGTAGGTGAGGTTGGCGAGTTCTTCGTTCTGTCGGTTGGACCATAGCTGTGGTTGGGCTACGGCAGTAGGCATGAGGGAACAGACATAACAACTCATTGGTTGTGGCGCGGGCTGTGAGTGCGGTGTATCTGTACCAACTGTTCCTCATCATCAGGTTGTAGTCGTTTTCTTCCTGTGTTTGGACATGGGCGAGAATAAGGTGTATCTACTCAGGCTTAGGTGTTCCTGCCGGACGGATTTTGAGTAGGCGTGTGGCGGATGGTTGTACGAAGGGGTTCACACCAATCACTTTGGGGACCATGGCTGGACTAGTAGTGCGGATGGTGATAGTAAAGAGGGGGCCTTTTCCTGGTCGGTCCGGTCGGAGGCATAGGTTGATGCAGCCTTTTTGTTGGATATTGGTCGTAAGGTCTAGCATATGTTTACCATCTTTGATGGTGGTGGCTAACATGGTGAAGTTAGCGGTCATGGTGGTAGCTTCTTTGGAAAGGGGCCAATTGATGGTTTTGTAGCCTGTATGGAGGAGGACCTGGTCCAAGGTGTCTGGCCAGACCACTCAGACTCTGGGAGCTTGTAGGTACCAATAAAAATAACTGGAGTCAGTCCTGTGTAATCCCAAGTGAGTAAGCTGTAGGCTGAGCAAAGGGACTTGAACGACGATTGGTGTCTTGGTTGATGGGATGCAGATCTGGGGGCCCCTGATCGTTTCCTGAACCAGCTAGTGGGGCATTCTCCTCCAGTGGGAGTGTACCAAGGTTCTGGTACGTTCCCCCCATGTGGTTGAACACAGAGCGGTGATGATGATGGCCAAAATCACACGGTGAGGTCCGTCCCAACGTGGAGAAGACCAGCACTTTCTTTTTATCACCTTGACGAGTACCAGGTCTCCTGGGGACAGGACCTCCTCTGTGGGAGACAGAGAAGATGTCGGCAGATTATTTTGCATTCATCACAGTTCTTTCTTGGAACATTTTGCATAACCACTTAGTGAGGGATTCTGTTTCCCTTTTCTCTTCTACCACCAGATCTTTTTCCCACATTGTTCAGTGGAAGGGTCTGTCTTTCACTGCCTCAAATGGTGTGCATCCCTGTGCTGTTGGAATGATTCTCATGTACGTTTCTACCAGGCTCAGGCATTCTTGCCATCGTTTTCCTGTATCTTCCATGGTTTTTCTGAGTCTGAGTTTTACTGTTCTAATGGTTTGTTCGACGAGTCCAGCACTTTTGTTCAGTTTGATGAAATCCATGTTCAGAAGCTCGAAGGGATATGTTCCTGTTTGCCTTGTTCCATGCTTGGGTCGTTCATTGCCTTGAGAGTTGTGTCTACAGCAGTTTAGACAGTTTCTGCAAAAAATTGAAGTAAGTTTGGAGACCTCTGGGAACATGCATTGTTTGTTGTACTGTACTGATCATCCCTTCTGTTGAGACATGGCTCCTCCCATGGCTCAATTTGGCAATTACTTCAAACAATGATCGTGGGACGCATGGCTTGTTTTCTACTGCATAGAGTCCGTTCTTGTGTTGAGTGGCTCCTTTTGTTTCCCATTGCAGTTTCTCTTTTTCTGGGGCATGATTTTACATTTCTCTTAGGTATTCAGCAGGGATTGGGCTGTGTCTTTCCACCGTCACGTCTTGTTCTAGGAATAGTCTACATGCCTCTGTCAGTGCCACTATTTCTGCGGCTTGTGCAGACCAGTCGCCGGGGAGTCGTCCTGTCTTGAGGTTGTCTTTTTGAGTCACCACGGCATATACGTTGTGTTTTTCTCCATCCAGGGTTTTTGATGATGATCCATCCCCATAGGCAATGTGTCCGGGGGGCAATGGGTTGTCCATTAGGTCAGTTGCATATACGTGGTTAATTATGATTCGTTGAGTGGGCAACTGTGAGAATTGGTTTAACCACTTGTCGTCCGGTCTCCCATGAACTTCAGGGTGACATGTAATGGCCATGTTTGTTGTTCCTGTCCTGGGGCTGCTGGGCAGATATCTTCAGACTGTTCTCTTAGACTTTCAGCTACCTTGGCAGAATCATTCCCGACAATGTCGAGAGAGTAGAAGCTGTTAGATGTGGTGGTGTGGAAGATATTTTTGGTCTGTAATTCCCTGGGTCGGAGGCCATTTTGGGTGGCCACTAGGCTTAGCCCAAGCTGGACCATGATATCTCGTCCCGGTAACTCTCCGATTTTCATTTTGCAGTCTGACAATAAACCCATCCCTTTTGTTGCTTTCTGACCCATATTAATCACTTACTTAATAGTTTAAACAACAATTATTTTCTAAATTACCCGAAATTGATCTCCACTTTGTGATTAACCCAATATCTCTGAACACACAAAGACCAAAAGTCCCTGACTTTGTCTTAGTTAAGTCCCTGACTCTATTAACAGACCAAGACTATAATGCCTTTGCTAATTCTTGTTCTACTTTTATTGGTCCCGGACCAATTGGTTTATTACCAGACTGCAAAGTGGACAGTGAGAGTTCCTACAGTAGGGTCCTGTTCAACGCGATGTTCCTGAAACTCTAGTCGAATGACCAGTGTGTGTGTCTTAAATACAGGAAAAACTGACAGTTGTCACTAGGACTTTGGACAGATACATTTCAGTCATTTGCAGGGCAAAAAGTAATTGATCAGTGTCAGACAGTTGAATATTTGTGCTGACATGTCACCCCAATCACAAGACTAAGATTGTTTATTCAGTCAGACAGTTGGGTGTTTATGCTGCTATGTCAGCCGTAAGGATGACTACAATGCTGTTATACTCACAAAAACTTATACAATATGAACAAGCATTTGCAAAGATACTTTGTCTAATCTTACATATTCCCCTGCTGCCAAAAAAACTGTCAGAGACACATAGTTACTGTGTATATAGTGTAAAATCGTCCAATTCAAGTAAGATATCCATTTGGCATTATTCTCATTGCTAAAAATTAAGTTACAATGAAAACAATCATACTTGGCCAAAACGTGATTTTCAGGGTATGAAAAGTACATTAAGGCAATAAAAACTGAAAAGTTCCCCTGCTGCCAAACAAACTGTCAGAGACACATAGTTCCTGTGTATATAGTGTAAAATCGTCCTATCCATGTAAGTCTTTCATTGGCATCATTCTAGGTGATTCTGGAGCTATTTCCCACCATAAAAAGTGTCCAAAACAGGCATTTTGCGATTAAAATAGTGGTTGTATTAGAACCAGGCCCAGGCGATTCTGGTTGGTGTTTTTACCCTGAAATTGTGTCCAATGATGATAAGGATGTATTTTTGATTATTCTGTATAAAAATAATCATCTAGGGATGTTCAGATGTTTTGTTACGCCCGAATCAATGACCTCAATTTGGGCACTTTATTTACAAGTGGTGGTTTTTAAGAACCAGGCCCAGTCGGTTCTGGTTGGTGCTTTTACCCAGATATAGTATCCATTGTGTGGGTAGATGTATTTTCACTATTCTGTCTAAAAATAAAGATCCAGGACAGTTCCGGGGCTATTTCCCTCCATAAATAGTGTCCAAAACATGCATTTTGCGATACAAAATAGTGGCTGCATTATAACAGGGTCCAGTCGGTTCTGGTGGGTGTTTGTATACGAAACTTGTGTCCAATTATGATGGGGATGTATACTTGACTATTCTGTATAGAAGTAATCATCTAGCGATGTTCAGAAGTTCTGTTATGCCCGAATGAATTACTTTCATTTGGTCACTTTATTTACAAGTGGTGGTTTAGAAACAGGCCCAGTCGGTTTTGGTTGGTGCTTTTACCCAGAATTTGTGTTTATTGTGTGAGTGGATGTATTTTCACTATTTTGTATAACAATAATGATCCAGGATGATTCTGGAGCTATTTCCCACCACAAACAGTGTCCAAAACAGGCATTTTGCGGTTAAAGTAGTGGTTGTATTAGAACCACGCCCAGTCGGTTCTGGTTCGTGTTTTTACCCAGAAATTGTGTCCAATGATTATGGGGATGTATTTTTTATTATTCTTTATAAAAATAATATTCTAGGGATGTTCAGAAGTTCTGTTATGCCCTAATCAATGACCTCAATTTGAGCACTTTATTTACAAGTGGTTGTTTAGAACCAGGCCCAGTCGGTTCTGGTTGGTGCTTTACCCACAATTAGTGTCGATTGTGTGGGTTTGATGTATTTTCACTATTCTCTGTAAGAATAAAGATCCAGGGGTGTTCTGAGACTATTTCCCACCAGAAATAGTGTCAAAAACATGCATTTTGCGACAAAAATAGTGGTTGTATTAGAACCAGGCCCAGTCGGTTCTGGTTTGTGTATACCCCCTTGACGTGTGTCCAATAGGAATGGGGTTGTATTTTTGACTATTCTGTATAAAAATTATCATCTAGGGATGTTCAGAAGTTCTTCTATGCCCGAATAAATGACCTCCATTTGGGCACTTTATTTTGCATGTTGGTTGTAGTAGAACCAAGCCCAGTCGGTTCTGGTTGGTGCTTTTACCCAGAGTTAGTGTTGATTGTGTAGGTGGATGTATTTTCACTATTCTGTCTAAAAATAAAGATCCAGGATGTTTCTAGGGGTATTTACTACCATAAATAGTCTCCAAAACATGCATTTTGTGATAAAAAATAGTAGTGAAGGCAGGTTCCGGGCCTGTGTCGGCGCATCAGTCAGGCTGGGTAGCCGCTATGGCCCAGGTGATTTTCCAGGGCTGCCCTGCTCTTGACGGAGTGGCCACCCAGCGGGGCTGTGTGTGTTTCATGGTGGGAGACTCGTGCTGCCCCTTCATCCCTGCCGGCATGTCCTGCTCGGTCCATGATGCCCTGCAGGCTATTAGGAACATGCAGAGAGCTGTGACCGGAGATCCGGTTCCACAACGAGGATGGCTTGACTGGTTCTTCTCTGGCTCATGGAAACAGCCACTTCAATATTTCAATATTTTCACAGACACAAAAGGAGGGAATTGTGGGATGGACTGGCTAACTGGCTTAATAATTGTTTATTCTTGTCGCACCATGTGGTCATACTGGTTTAACTTTGTTTTTTAAGATCGTAGAATGCAAGGTAGACTAGCCAAACTGGTTTTACAATTGAATTAAAAGATCGTGGAATGTAAGAAAGACTAACTAGTTGGCCTTGCAATTGTTTGTTCGCCTCGAGAAATATAAGAAAGGCTGGCTAACAGGGTTTGCAATTTTTTCCTTGTATTGTGCGATGAAAAGAGGTTCAACTTCAGGAGTAACTGTCACTCTCCAGGTCATCTAGGGTCAAGTGCACACTTGAAAACTTTCATATTCGACCAAAACGTGCTTATCAGCACATAAAAAGCACATTTGGTGGTACGCGGGAAGAACGGCAGCAGACAAAAAGGCTATTTAGAAAGGTATCACCACTACGCAGAAGAACGTCGGCTACTCTGCCCTCACTGGAAGACATTGCCAGCCCTCGTTACCTCAGCAGAGCCAGGGACATGATCAGGGACCCATGCCACCCTGGTCACAATCGGTTCCAGCTGCTGCTCTCTGGCAGACAGACGCTGTAAGTTTCCCACATCCGTTGGGACTCTAAACTTGGGGTAACACAACACAATCCCTTCTGTGTAATAACTTCGGGTGAGGTAATATGAATAGACATTAGGTACAAGGTGATCTGACACCTACATGCTGAATGAAGGTAAGTGAAAGACAGTGAGAGGTAAGTGATCCACTCAAGGGGTGGTGATGCAATGTATCCATAAAGGCAGAATTGTAAATTAAGAGTCTGGAGTCATAACTTGTAAAACGGTGTAAAAATGTCAGAGACACAAATGACATAGTGTAATATCATCAAATTTTATAATTTAATAAGTTTTTCATTTGGCATCATTCTAATGGCTAGATATTAAGTTATAATGAAAACTATGATACTTGGCCAAAACGTGATTTTCAGCGCATGAAACGCACGTTAAGCCAATAAAAACTGAAATGTTCCCCTGCTGCGAAACAAACTGTCAGAGACACATAGTTACTGTGTATATAGTGTAGAATTGTCCAATTCAAGTAAGTTTTTCATTTGGCATCATTCTAAGTGATATAAATTAAGTTATAGTGAAAATTATGATACTTGGCCAAAACGTGATTTTCAGCGCATGAAACGCACGTTAAGGCAATAAAAACTGAAATGTCCCCCTGCTGCGAAACAAACATTCAGAGACACATAGTTACTGTGTATATAGTGTAAAATAGTCCAATTCAAGTAAGTTTTGCATTTAGCATCACTCTAAGTGATAGAAATTAAGTTATAGTGAAAACTATGATACTTGGCCAAAACGTGATTTTCAGCGCATGAAACGCACGTTAAGGCAATAAAAACTGAAATGTTCCCCTGCTGCGAAACAAACTGCCAGAGGCACATAGTTACTGTGTCTATAGTGTAAAATCATCCAATTCAAGTAAGTATTGCATTTAGCATCATTCTATGTGCTAGAAATTAAGTTATAGTGAAAACTATGATACTTGGCCAAAACGTGATTTTCAGCGCATGAAACGCACGTTAAGGCAATAAAAACTGAAATGTTCCCCTGCTGCGAAACAAACTGTCAGAGGCACATAGTTACTGTGTCTATAGTGTAAAATCATCCAATTCAAGTAAGTATTGCATTTAGGATCATTCTAAGTGCTAGAAATTAAGTTATAGTGAAAACTATGATACTTGGCCAAAACGTGATTTTCAGCGCATGAAACGCACGTTAAGGCAATAAAAACTGAAATGTTCCCCTGCTGCGAAACAAACACTCAGAGGCACATAGTTACTGTGTATATAGTGTATAATTGTCCAATTCAAGTAAGTTTTTCATTTTGCATCATTCTAAGTGCTAGAAATTAAGTTATAGTGAAAACTATGATACTTGGCCAAAACGTGATTTTCAGCGCATGAAATGCACATTAAGGCAATAAAAACTGAAATGTTCCCCCCCTGCGAAACAAACTGTCAGTGACACATAGTCACTGTGTATATAGTTTATAATCATCCAAATTAAGTAGGTTTTTCATTTGATATCATTCTAAGTGATGAAAGTTAGGGTTGGGGTTAGGGTTAGGTTAAGTTATAGTGAAAACTATGATACTTGGTCAAAACATGATTTTCAGCGCATGAAACGCACATTAGGGCAAAAAAACTGAAATGTTTGTTAGGTCTGAAAATACAACTTCAGGAGCAGGCTAAGAAAGAGTGAGATAAATTTAAATAGAAAATATGTATGACCAGACTGCAAAGTGGACAGAGAGTTCCTACAGTGGGCTCCTGTTCACTGCGATGTTACTGCAACTCTAGTCGAATGACCAGTGAGTGTGTCTTAAATACAGGCAAAACTGACAGTTGTCCCTAAGACTTTGGACAGATACGTTTCAGTCATTTGCAGGGCAACAAGTAATTGATTAGTGTCGGGCCTGGAATCTGTAGTCAATGGTTTCCAGACGTAGGGTGTTCTTCGCTGTTCCTACCCTGGGGAATACCGCCATCATGATTTTGGAGGAGACTGACCAGTGTTTGTATTAGAGGGGGACATCCGAGCCCCAAACTGAATCATGGGGGAAGAAATCAAAGCTCCGTCGTTGACGCCTGGTGGGTAGATGTGGGTTGGCGTCGACAGTTGGAATCGAGTCTGCTGTTAGAACGTACGTGTGGTCGGATGCAGATGTAGGGACACAGAGCCCAGTTGTATTGGTGGGGATGATCATATACACTTGCCATTCGCAGAGCCACCATATTTGGTCCAGTACTGTCCATGATTGGGAAGGAATGTGTCTGATCTCGGCGCACCTGGTGATGTGAACTTGGTCCAAAGGGGTCTTCGGATCCGGTCCGCTGAAGTTGAAACAGGATGGATAACAGTCTGTTCGGTTGTTGCACTGGACATACGTTGCGGTATTGACTGTAGCTGCTAATGGTACTGCGACCATGGTATGTAGGCGGTCGAGCTTTGCTGGAAGGATTCTCTCAGATTACCCAGGATACAGTTGTAGGTGAGGTTGGCGAGTTCTTCGTTCTGTCGGTTGGACCATAGCTGTGGTTGGGCTACGGCAGTAGGCATGAGGGAACAGACATAACAACTCATTGGTTGTGGCGCGGGCTGTGAGTGCGGTGTATCTGTACCAACTGTTCCTCATCATCAGGTTGTAGTCGTTTTCTTCCTGTGTTTGGACATGGGCGAGAATAAGGTGTATCTACTCAGGCTTAGGTGTTCCTGCCGGACGGATTTTGAGTAGGCGTGTGGCGGATGGTTGTACGAAGGGGTTCACACCAATCACTTTGGGGACCATGGCTGGACTAGTAGTGCGGATGGTGATAGTAAAGAGGGGGCCTTTTCCTGGTCGGTCCGGTCGGAGGCATAGGTTGATGCAGCCTTTTTGTTGGATATTGGTCGTAAGGTCTAGCATATGTTTACCATCTTTGATGGTGGTGGCTAACTTGGTGAAGTTAGCGGTCATGGTGGTAGCTTCTTTGGAAAGGGGCCAATTGATGGTTTTGTAGCCTGTATGGAGGAGGACCTGGTCCAAGGTGTCTGGCCAGACCACTCAGACTCTGGGAGCTTGTAGGTACCAATAAAAATAACTGGAGTCAGTCCTGTGTAATCCCAAGTGAGTAAGCTGTAGGCTGAGCAAAGGGACTTGAACGACGATTGGTGTCTTGGTTGATGGGATGCAGATCTGGGGGCCCCTGATCGTTTCCTGAACCAGCTAGTGGGGCATTCTCCTCCAGTGGGAGTGTACCAAGGTTCTGGTACGTTCCCCCCATGTGGTTGAACACAGAGCGGTGATGATGATGGCCAAAATCACACGGTGAGGTCCGTCCCAACGTGGAGAAGACCAGCACTTTCTTTTTATCACCTTGACGAGTACCAGGTCTCCTGGGGACAGGACCTCCTCTGTGGGAGACAGAGAAGATGTCGGCAGATTATTTTGCATTCATCACAGTTCTTTCTTGGAACATTTTGCATAACCACTTAGTGAGGGATTCTGTTTCCCTTTTCTCTTCTACCACCAGATCTTTTTCCCACATTGTTCAGTGGAAGGGTCTGTCTTTCACTGCCTCAAATGGTGTGCATCCCTGTGCTGTTGGAATGATTCTCATGTACGTTTCTACCAGGCTCAGGCATTCTTGCCATGGTTTTCCTGTGTCTTCCATGGTTTTTCTGAGTCTGAGTTTTACTGTTCTAATGGTTTGTTCGACGAGTCCAGCACTTTGGTTCAGTTTGATGAAATCCATGTTCAGAAGCTCGAAGGGATATGTTCCTGTTTGCCTTGTTCCATGCTTGGGTCGTTCATTGCCTTGAGAGTTGTGTCTACAGCAGTTTAGACAGTTTCTGCAAAAAAATTGAAGTAAGTTTGGAGACCTCTGGGAACATGCATTGTTTGTTGTACTGTACTGATCATCCCTTCTGTTGAGACATGGCTCCTCCCATGGCTCAATTTGGCAATTACTTCAAACAATGATCGTGGGACGCATGGCTTGTTTTCTACTGCATAGAGTCCGTTCTTGTGTTGAGTGGCTCCTTTTGTTTCCCATTGCAGTTTCTCTTTTTCTGGGGCATGATTTTGCATTTCTCTTAGGAATTCAGCAGGGATTGGGCTGTGTCTTTCCACCGTCACGTCTTGTTCTAGGAATAGTCTACATGCCTCTGTCAGTGCCACTATTTCTGCGGCTTGTGCAGACCAGTCGCCGGGGAGTCGTCCTGTCTTGAGGTTGTCTTTTTGAGTCACCACGGCATATACGTTGTGTTTTTCTCCATCCAGGGTTTTTGATGATGATCCATCCCCATAGGCAATGTGTCCGGGGGGCAATGGGTTGTCCATTAGGTCAGTTGCATATACGTGGTTAATTATGATTCGTTGAGTGGGCAACTGTGAGAATTGGTTTAACCACTTGTCGTCTGGTCTCCCATGAACTTCAGGGTGACATGTAATGGCCATGTTTGTTGTTCCTGTCCTGGGGCTGCTGGGCAGATATCTTCAGACTGTTCTCTTAGACTTTCAGCTACCTTGGCAGAATCATTCCCGACAATGTCGAGAGAGTAGAAGCTGTTAGATGTGGTGGTGTGGAAGATATTTTTGGTCTGTAATTCCCTGGGTCGGAGGCCATTTTGGGTGGCCACTAGGCTTAGCCCAAGCTGGACCATGATATCTCGTCCCGGTAACTCTCCGATTTTCATTTTGCAGTCTGACAATAAACCCATCCCTTTTGTTGCTTTCTGACCCATATTAATCACTTACTTAATAGTTTAAACAACAATTATTTTCTAAATTACCCGAAATTGATCTCCACTTTGTGATTAACCCAATATCTCTGAACACACAAAGACCAAAAGTCCCTGACTTTGTCTTAGTTAAGTCCCTGACTCTATTAACAGACCAAGACTATAATGCCTTTGCTAATTCTTGTTCTACTTTCATTGGTCCCGGACCAATTGGTTTATTACCAGACTGCAAAGTGGACAGTGAGAGTTCCTACAGTAGGGTCCTGTTCAACGCGATGTTCCTGAAACTCTAGTCGAATGACCAGTGTGTGTGTCTTAAATACAGGAAAAACTGACAGTTGTCACTAGGACTTTGGACAGATACATTTCAGTCATTTGCAGGGCAAAAAGTAATTGATCAGTGTCAGACAGTTGAATATTTGTGCTGACATGTCACCCCAATCACAAGACTAAGATTGTTTATTCAGTCAGACAGTTGGGTGTTTATGCTGCTATGTCAGCCGTAAGGATGACTACAATGCTGTTATACTCACAAAAACTTATACAATATGAACAAGCATTTGCAAAGATACTTTGTCTAATCTTACATATTCCCCTGCTGCCAAAAAAACTGTCAGAGACACATAGTTACTGTGTATATAGTGTAAAATCGTCCAATTCAAGTAAGTTATCCATTTGGCATTATTCTCATTGCTAAAAATTAAGTTACAATGAAAACAATCATACTTGGCCAAAACGTGATTTTCAGGGTATGAAAAGTACATTAAGGCAATAAAAACTGAAAAGTTCCCCTGCTGCCAAACAAACTGTCAGAGACACATAGTTCCTGTGTATATAGTGTAAAATCGTCCTATCCATGTAAGTCTTTCATTGGCATCATTCTAGGTGATTCTGGAGCTATTTCCCACCATAAAAAGTGTCCAAAACAGGCATTTTGCGATTAAAATAGTGGTTGTATTAGAACCAGGCCCAGGCGATTCTGGTTGGTGTTTTTACCCTGAAATTGTGTCCAATGATGATAAGGATGTATTTTTGATTATTCTGTATAAAAATAATCATCTAGGGATGTTCAGATGTTTTGTTACGCCCGAATCAATGACCTCAATTTGGGCACTTTATTTACAAGTGGTGGTTTTTAAGAACCAGGCCCAGTCGGTTCTGGTTGGTGCTTTTACCCAGATATAGTATCCATTGTGTGGGTAGATGTATTTTCACTATTCTGTCTAAAAATAAAGATCCAGGACAGTTCCGGGGCTATTTCCCTCCATAAATAGTGTCCAAAACATGCATTTTGCGATACAAAATAGTGGCTGCATTATAACAGGGTCCAGTCGGTTCTGGTGGGTGTTTGTATACGAAACTTGTGTCCAATTATGATGGGGATGTATACTTGACTATTCTGTATAGAAGTAATCATCTAGCGATGTTCAGAAGTTCTGTTATGCCCGAATGAATTACTTTCATTTGGTCACTTTATTTACAAGTGGTGGTTTAGAAACAGGCCCAGTCGGTTTTGGTTGGTGCTTTTACCCAGAATTTGTGTTTATTGTGTGAGTGGATGTATTTTCACTATTTTGTATAACAATAATGATCCAGGATGATTCTGGAGCTATTTCCCACCACAAACAGTGTCCAAAACAGGCATTTTGCGGTTAAAGTAGTGGTTGTATTAGAACCACGCCCAGTCGGTTCTGGTTCGTGTTTTTACCCAGAAATTGTGTCCAATGATTATGGGGATGTATTTTTTATTATTCTTTATAAAAATAATATTCTAGGGATGTTCAGAAGTTCTGTTATGCCCTAATCAATGACCTCAATTTGGGCACTTTATTTACAAGTGGTTGTTTAGAACCAGGCCCAGTCGGTTCTGGTTGGTGCTTTACCCACAATTAGTGTCGATTGTGTGGGTTTGATGTATTTTCACTATTCTCTGTAAGAATAAAGATCCAGGGATGTTCTGAGACTATTTCCCACCAGAAATAGTGTCAAAAACATGCATTTTGCGACAAAAATAGTGGTTGTATTAGAACCAGGCCCAGTCGGTTCTGGTTTGTGTATACCCCCTTAACGTGTGTCCAATAGGAATGGGGTTGTATTTTTGACTATTCTGTATAAAAATTATCATCTAGGGATGTTCAGAAGTTCTTCTATGCCCGAATAAATGACCTCCATTTGGGCACTTTATTTTGCATGTTGGTTGTAGTAGAACCAAGCCCAGTCGGTTCTGGTTGGTGCTTTTACCCAGAGTTAGTGTTGATTGTGTAGGTGGATGTATTTTCACTATTCTGTCTAAAAATAAAGATCCAGGATGTTTCTAGGGGTATTTACTACCATAAATAGTCTCCAAAACATGCATTTTGTGATAAAAAATAGTAGTGAAGGCAGGTTCCGGGCCTGTGTCGGCGCATCAGTCAGGCTGGGTAGCCGCTATGGCCCAGGTGATTTTCCAGGGCTGCCCTGCTCTTGACGGAGTGGCCACCCAGCGGGGCTGTGTGTGTTTCATGGTGGGAGACTCGTGCTGCCCCTTCATCCCTGCCGGCATGTCCTGCTCGGTCCATGATGCCCTGCAGGCTATTAGGAACATGCAGAGAGCTGTGACCGGAGATCCGGTTCCACAACGAGGATGTCTTGACTGGTTCTTCTCTGGCCCATGGAAACAGCCACTTCAATATTTCGATATTTTCACAGACACAAAAGGAGGGAATTGTGGGATGGACTGGCTAACTGGCTTAATAATTGTTTATTCTTGTCACACCATGTGGTCATACTGGTTTAACTTTGTCTTTTAAGATCGTAGAATGCAAGGTAGACTAGCCAAACTGGTTTTACAATTGAATTAAATGATGGTGGAATGTAAGAAAGACTAACTAGTTGGCCTTGCAATTGTTTGTTCGCCTCGAGAAATATAAGAAAGGCTGGCTAACAGGGTTTGCAATTTTTTCCTTGTATTGTGCGATGAAAAGAGGTTCAACTTCAGGAGTAACTGTCACTCTCCAGGTCATCTTGGGTCAAGTGCACACTTGAAAACTTTCATATTCGACCAAAACGTGCTTATCAGCACATAAAAAGCACATTTGGTGGTACGCGGGAAGAACGGCAGCAGACAAAAAGGCTATTTAGAAAGGTATCACCACTACGCAGAAGAACGTCGGCTACTCTGCCCTCACTGGAAGACATTGCCAGCCCTCGTTACCTCAGCAGAGCCAGGGACATGATCAGGGACCCATGCCACCCTGGTCACAATCGGTTCCAGCTGCTGCTCTCTGGCAGACAGACGCTGTAAGTTTCCCACATCCGTTGGGACTCTAAACTTGGGGTAACACAACACAATCCCTTCTGTGTAATAACTTCGGGTGAGGTAATATGAATAGACATTAGGTACAAGGTGATCTGACACCTACATGCTGAATGAAGGTAAGTGAAAGACAGTGAGAGGTAAGTGATCCACTCAAGGGGTGGTGATGCAATGTATCCATAAAGGCAGAATTGTAAATTAAGAGTCTGGAGTCATAACTTGTAAAACTGTGTAAAACTGTCAGAGACACAAATGTCTCTCTATACATAGTTTAATATCATCAAATTTTATAATTTAATAAGTTTTTCATTTGGCATCATTCTAAGTGATATAAATTAAGTTATAGTGAAAATTATGATACTTGGCCAAAACGTGATTTTCAGCGCATGAAACGCACGTTAAGGCAATAAAAACTGAAATGTCCCCCTGCTGCGAAACAAACTGTCAGAGACACATAGTTACTGTGTATATAGTGTAAAATAGTCCAATTCAAGTAAGTTTTGCATTTAGCATCATTCTAAGTGATAGAAATTAAGTTATAGTGAAAACTATGATACTTGGCCAAAACGTGATTTTCAGCGCATGAAACGCACATTAAGGCAATAAAAACTGAAATGTTCCCCTGCTGCGAAACAAACTGTCAGAGACACATAGTTACTGTGTATATAGTGTATTATTGTCCAATTCAAGTAAATTTTTCATTTGGCATCATTCTAAGTGATAGAAATTAAGTTATAGTGAAAATTATGATACTTGGCCAAAACGTGATTTTCAGCGCATGAAACGCACGTTAAGGCAGTAAAAACTGAAATGTTCCCCTGCTGCGAAACAAACTGCCAGAGGCACATAGTTACTGTGTCTATAGTGTAAAATCATCCAATTCAAGTAAGTATTGCATTTAGCATCATTCTAAGTGCTAGAAATTAAGTTATAGTGAAAACTATGATACTTGGCCAAAACGTGATTTTCAGCGCATGAAACGCACGTTAAGGCAATAAAAACTAAAATGTTCCCCTGCTGCGAAACAAACTGTCAGAGGCACATAGTTACTGTGTCTATAGTGTAAAATCATCCAATTCAAGTAAGTATTGCATTTAGCATCATTCTAAGTGCTAGAAATTAAGTTATAGTGAAAACTATGATACTTGGCCAAAACGTGATTTTCAGCGCATGAAACGCACGTTAAGGCAATAAAAACTGAAATGTTCCCCTGCTGCGAAACAAACTGTCAGAGGCACATAGTTACTGTGTATATAGTGTAAAATCGTCCAATTCAAGTAAGTTTTGCATTTAGCATCATTCTAAGTGATAGAAATTAGGTTATAGTGAAAACTATGATACTTGGCCAAAACGTGATTTTCAGCGCATGAAATGCACATTAAGGCAATAAAAACTGAAATGTTCCCCCGCTGCGAAACAAACTGTCAGTGACACATAGTTACTGTGTATATAGTGTATAATCATCCAAATTAAGTAGGTTTTTCATTTGATATCATTCTAAGTGATGAAAGTTAGGGTTAGGGTTAGGGTTAGGTTAAGTTATAGTGAAAACTAGGATACTTGGCCAAAACATGATTTTCTGCGCATGAAACGCACATTAGGGCAAAAAAACTGAAACGTTTGTTAGGTCTGAAAATACAACTTCAGGAGCAGGCTAAGAAAGAGTGAGATAAATTTAAATAGAAAATATGTATGACCAGACTGCAAAGTGGACAGAGAGTTCATACAGTGGGCTCCTGTTCACTGCGATGTTACTGCAACTCTAGTCGAATGACCAGTGAGTGTGTCTTAAATACAGGCAAAACTGACAGTTGTCCCTAAGACTTTGGACAGATACGTTTCAGTCATTTGCAGGGCAACAAGTAATTGATTAGTGTCGGGCCTGGAATCTGTAGTCAATGGTTTCCAGACGTAGGGTGTTCTTCGCTGTTCCTACCCTGGGGAATACCGCCATCATGATTTTGGAGGAGACTGACCAGTGTTTGTATTAGAGGGGGACATCCGAGCCCCAAACTGAATCATGGGGGAAGAAATCAAAGCTCCGTCGTTGACGCCTGGTGGGTAGATGTGGGTTGGCGTCGACAGTTGGAATCGAGTCTGCTGTTAGAACGTACGTGTGGTCGAATGCAGATGTAGGGACACAGAGCCCAGTTGTATTGGTGGGGATGATCATATACACTTGCCATTCGCAGAGCCACCATATTTGGTCCAGTACTGTCCATGATTGGGAAGGAATGTGTCTGATCTCGGCGCACCTGGTGACGTGAACTTGGTCCAAAGGGGTCTTCGGATCCGGTCCGCTGAAGTTGAAACAGGATGGATAACAGTCTGTTCGGTTGTTGCACTGGACATACGTTGCGGTATTGACTGTAGCTGCTAATGGTACTGCGACCATGGTATGTAGGGGGTCGAGCTTTGCTGGAAGGATTCTATCAGATTACCCAGGATACAGTTGTAGGTGAGGTTGGCGAGTTCTTCGTTCTGTCGGTTGGACCATAGCTGTGGTTGGGCAACGGCAGTAGGCATGAGGGAACAGACATAACAACTCATTGGTTGTGGCGCGGGCTGTGAGTGCGGTGTATCTGTACCAACTGTTCCTCATCATCAGGTTGTAGTCGTTTTCTTCCTGTGTTTGGACATGGGCGAGAATAAGGTGTATCTACTCAGGCTTAGGTGTTCCTGCCGGACGGATTTTGAGTAGGCGTGTGGCGGATGGTTGTACGAAGGGGTTCACACCAATCACTTTGGGGACCATGGCTGGACTAGTAGTGCGGATGGTGATAGTAAAGAGGGGGCCTTTTCCTGGTCGGTCCGGTCGGAGGCATAGGTTGATGCAGCCTTTTTGTTGGATATTGGTCGTAAGGTCTAGCATATGTTTACCATCTTTGATGGTGGTGGCTAACTTGGTGAAGTTAGCGGTCATGGTGGTAGCTTCTTTGGAAAGGGGCCATGTGATGGTTTTGTAGCCTGTATGGAGGAGGACCTGGTCCAAGGTGTCTGGCCAGACCACTCAGACTCTGGGAGCTTGTAGGTACCAATAAAAATAACTGGAGTCAGTCCTGTGTAATCCCAAGTGAGTAAGCTGTAGGCTGAGCAAAGGGACTTGAACGACGATTGGTGTCTTGTTTGATGGGATGCAGATCTGGGGGCCCCTGATCGTTTCCTGAACAAGCTAGTGGGGCATTCTCCTCCAGTGGGAGTGTACCAAGGTTCTGGTACGTTCCCCCCATGTGGTTGAACACAGAGCGGTGATGATGATGGCCAAAATCACACGGTGAGGTCCGTCCCAACGTGGAGAAGACCAGCACTTTCTTTTTATCACCTTGACGAGTACCAGGTCTCCTGGGGACAGGACCTCCTCTGTGGGAGACAGAGAAGATGTCGGCAGATTATTTTGCATTCATCACAGTTCTTTCTTGGAACATTTTGCATAACCACTTAGTGAGGGATTCTGTTTCTCTTTTCTCTTCTACCACCAGATCTTTTTCCCACATTGTTCAGTGGAAGGGTCTGTCTTTCACTGCCTCAAATGGTGTGCATCCCTGTGCTGTTGGAATGATTCTCATGTACGTTTCTACCAGGCTCAGGCATTCTTGCCATCGTTTTCCTGTATCTTCCATGGTTTTTCTGAGTCTGAGTTTTACTGTTCTAATGGTTTGTTCGACGAGTCCAGCACTTTGGTTCAGTTTGATGAAATCCATGTTCAGAAGCTCGAAGGGATATGTTCCTGTTTGCCTTGTTCCATGCTTGGGTCGTTCATTGCCTTGAGAGTTGTGTCTACAGCAGTTCAGACAGTTTCTGCCAAAAAAAATGAAGTTTGGAGACCTCTGGGAACATGCATTGTTTGTTGTACTGTACTGATCATCCCTCTTGTTGAGACATGGCTCCTCCCATGGCTCAATTTGGCAATTACTTCAAACAATGATCGTGTCACGCATGGCTTGTTTTCTACTGCATAGAGTCCGTTATTGTGTTGAGTGGCTCCTTCTGTTTCCCATTGCAGTTTCTCTTTTTCTGGGGAATGATTTTGCATTTCTCTTAGGAATTCAGCAGGGATTGGGCTGTGTCTTTCCACCGTCACGTCTTGTTCTAGGAATAGTCTACATGCCTCTGTC
Organism: Stigmatopora nigra; assembly: GCF_051989575.1. Taxonomy (NCBI): domain Eukaryota; kingdom Metazoa; phylum Chordata; class Actinopteri; order Syngnathiformes; family Syngnathidae; genus Stigmatopora; species Stigmatopora nigra. The sequence continues at coordinate 4,717,226 of NW_027551603.1, forward strand.
AGTGCCACTATTTCTGCGGCTTGTGCAGACCAGTCGCCGGGGAGTCGTCCTGTCTTGAGGTTGTCTTTTTGAGTCACCACGGCATATACGTTGTGTTTTTCTCCATCCAGGGTTTTTGATGATGATCCATCCCCATAGGCAATGTGTCCGGGGGCAATGGGTTGTCCATTAGGTCAGTTGCATATACGTGGTTAATTATGATTCGTTGAGTGGGCAACTGTGAGAATTGGTTTAACCACTTGTCGTCCGGTCTCCCATGAACTTCAGGGTGACATGTAATGGCCATGTTTGTTGTTCCTGTCCTGGGGCTGCTGGGCAGATATCTTCAGACTGTTCTCTTAGAATTTCAGCTACCTTGGCAGAATCATTCCCGACAATGTCGAGAGAGTAGAAGCTGTTAGATGTGGTGGTGTGGAAGATATTTTTGGTCTGTAATTCCCTGGGTCGGAGGCCATTTTGGGTGGCCACTAGGCTTAGCCCAAGCTGGACCATGATATCTCGTCCCGGTAACTCTCCGATTTTCATTTTGCATTCTGACAATAAACCGATTCCTTTTGTTGCTTTCTGACCCATATTAATCACCTACTTAATAGTTTAAACAACAATTATTTTCTAAATTACCCGAAAGTGATCTCTACTTTGTGATTAACCCAATATCTCTGAACACACAAAGACCAAAAGTCCCTGACTTTGTCTTAGTTAAGTCCCTGACTCTATTAACAGACCAAGACTATAAAGCCCTTGCTAATTATTGTTCTACTTTCATTGGTACCGGACCAATTGGTTTATTACCAGACTGCAAAGTGGACAGTGAGAGTTCCTACAGTAGGGTCCTGTTCAACGCGATGTTCCTGCAACTCTAGTCGAATGACCAGTGTGTGTGTCTCAAATACAGGAAAAACTGACAGTTGTCACAAGGACTTTTGACAGATACATTTCAGTCATTTGCAGGGCAAAAAGTAATTGATCAGTGTCGGACAGTTGAGTATTTGTGCTGACATGTCACCCCAATCACAAGACTAAGATTGTTTATTCAGTCAGACAGTTGGGTGTTTATGCTGACATGTCAGCCATAAGGATGACTATGATGCTGTTATACTCACAAAAACTTATACAATATGAACAAGCATTTGCAAAGATACTTTGTCTATTCTCACATGTTCCCCTGCTGCCAAACAAACTGTCAGAGACACATAGTTACTGTGTATAAAGTGAAAATTCGTCCAATTCAAGTAAGTTATCCATTTGGCATCATTCTCAAGCTAGAAATTAAGTTATAATGAAAACAATCCTACTTGGCCAAAACGTGATTTTCAGGGCATGAAAAGTACATTAAGGCAATAAAAACTGAAACGTTCCCCTGCTGCCAAACACACTGTCAGAGACACATAGTTCCTGTGTATATAGTGTAAAATCGTCCAATTCAAGTAAGTCATTCATTGGCATCATTCCAGGTGATTCTGGAGCTATTTCCCACCATAAACAGTGTCCAAAGCAGGCATTTTGCGATTAAAATAGTGGTTGTATTAGAACCAGGCCCAGGCGGTTCTGGTTGGTGTTTTTACCCAGAAATTGTGTCGAATGTTGATAAGGATGTATTTTTGATTATTCTGTATAAAAATAATCATCTAGGGATGTTCAGTAGTTCTGTTATGCCCGAATCAATGACCTCAATTTGGGCACTTTATTTACAAGTGGTGGTTTTTAAGAACCAGGCCCAGTCGGTTCTGGTTGGTGCTTTATCCATTGTGTGGGTAGATGTATTTTCACTATTCTGTCTAAAAATAAAGATCCAGGACAGTTCTGGGGCTATTTCCCACCATAAATAGTGTCCAAAACATGCATTTTGCGATACAAAATAGTGGTTGCATTATAACAGGGTCCAGTCGGTTCTGGTGGGTGTTTGTATACGGAACTTGTGTCCAATTATGATGGGGATGTATACTTGACTATTTTGTATAGAAATAATCATCTAGCGATGTTCAGAAGTTCTGTTATGCCCGAATGAATTACTTTCATTTGGTCACTTTATTCACAAGTGGTGGTTTAGAAACAGGCCCAGTCGGTTTTGGTAGGTGCTTTTACCCAGAATTTGTGTGTATTGTGTGAGTGGATGTATTTTCACTATTTTGTATAACAATAAAGATCCAGGATGGTTCTGGAGCTATTTCAAACCACAAAAAGTGTCCAAAACAGGCATTTTGCGATTAAAATAGTGGTCGTATTAGAACCGGGCCCAGTCGGTTCTGGTTGCCGCTTTTACCCAGATTTAGTGTCAATTGTGTGGATGGATGCATTTTCACTATTATGTGTAAAATTAAAGACGCAGGGATGTTTTGGGAATATTTCCCACCGTCAATAGTGTCCAAAACATTTTGCGATAAAAATAGTGGTTGTATTAGAACAAGGCCCAATCGGTTCTGGTTGGTGTATTTACCCAGAATTTGTGTTGGTTGAGTAGGTGGATGTAGTTTCACTATTTTCTATAAAAATAATGTTTCCCACCATAAACATTGCCCAAAACAGGCATTTTGCGATTAAAATAGTGGTCGTATTAGAATCGGGCCCAGTCGGTTCTGGTTGCCGCTTTTACCCAGATTTAGTGTCAATTGTGTGGAAGGATGCATTTTCACTATTATGTGTAAAATTAAAGACGCAGGGATGTTTTGGGAATATTTCCCACCGTCAATAGTGTCCAAAACATTTTGCGATAAAAATAGTGGTTGTATTAGAACAAGGCCCAATCGGTTCTGGTTGGTGTATTTACCCAGAATTTGTGTTGATTGAGTAGGTAGATGTAGTTTCACTATTTTCTATAAAAATAATGTTTCCCACCATAAACATTGTCCAAAACAGGCATTTTGCGATTAAAATAGTGGCCGTATTAGAACCGGGCCCAGTCGGTTCTGGTTAGTGCTTCTACCCATAATTAGTGTTGAATGTGTAGATGGATGTATGTTCACTATTCTGTGTAAAAATAATGATCCAGGATGGTTCTGGAGCTATTTTCCCACCATAAACAGTGTCCAAAACAGGCATTGTGCGATTAAAATAGTGGTGTATTAGAACCAGGCCCAGTCTGTTCTGGTTGGTGAATTTACCCGAATAATTGTATCCATTGACGATGGGGATGTATTTTTGATTATTATGTATAAAAATAATCATCTAGGGATCTTCAGAAGTTCTGTTATTCCCGAATCAATGACCTCCATTTGGGCACATTATTGACGGAGCTCACGACCATGATCCAGTGTGTGGCTCGGATGTGTCCCTCAAACACAAATACTGGTCAGTCTCATCCAAAATCGTAATGGCTCAGTTCCCTTGAGTGGGAGCGGCAAGGAACGCCCTGCATTTGAAGACCATTGAAGGCAGGTTCCGGGCCTGTGTCGGCGCATCAGTCAGGCTGGGTAGCCGCTATGGCCCAGGTGATTTGCCAGGGCTGCCCTGCTCTTGACGGAGTGGCCACCCAGCGGGGCTGTGTGAGTTTCATGGTGGGAGACTCGTGCTGCCCCTTCATCCCTGCCGGCATGTCCTGCTCGGTCCATGATGCCCTGCAGGCTATTAGGAACATGCAGAGAGCTGTGACCGGAGATCCAGTTCCACAACGAGGATGGCTTGACTGGTTCTTCTCTGGCTCATGGAAACAGCCACTTCAATATTTCGATATTTTCACAGACACAAAAGGAGGGAATTGTGGGATGGACTGGCTAACTGGCTTAATAATTGTTTATTCTTGTCGCACCATGTGGTCATACTGGTTTAACTTTGTTTTTTAAGATCGTAGAATGCAAGGTAGACTAGCCAAACTGGTTTTACAATTGAATTAAAAGATGGTGGAATGTAAGAAAGACTAACTAGTTGGCCTTGCAATTGTTTGTTCGCCTCGAGAAATATAGGAAAGGCTGGCTAACAGGGTTTGCAATTTTTTCCTTGTATTGTGCGATGAAAAGAGGTTCAACTTCAGGAGTAACTGTCACTCTCCAGGTCATCTAGGGTCAAGTGCACACTTGAAAACTTTCATATTCGACCAAAACGTGCTTATCAGCACATAAAAAGCACATTTGGTGGTACGCGGGAAGAAGGGCAGCAGACAAAAAGGCTATTTAGAAAGGTATCACCACTACGCAGAAGAACGTCGGCTACTCTGCCCTCACTGGAAGATATTGCCAGCCCTCGTTACCTCAGCAGAGCCAGGGACATGATCAGGGACCCATGCCACCCTGGTCACAATCGGTTCCAGCTGCTGCTCTCTGGCAGACAGACGCTGTAAGTTTCCCACATCCGTTGGGACTCTAAACTTGGGGTAACACAACACAATCCCTTCTGTGTAATAACTTCGGGTGAGGTAATATGAATAGACATTAGGTACAAGGTGATCTGACACCTACATGCTGAATGAAGGTAAGTGAAAGACAGTGAGAGGTAAGTGATCCACTCAAGGGGTGGTGATGCAATGTATCCATAAAGGCAGAATTGTAAATTAAGAGTCTGGAGTCATAACTTGTAAAACTGTAAAACTGTCAGAGACACAAATGTCTCTCTATACATAGTGTAATATCATCAAATTTTATAATTTAATAAGTTTTTCATTTGGCATCATTCTAATGGCTAGATATTAAGTTATAATGAAAACTATGATACTTGGCCAAAACGTGATTTTCAGCGCATGAAACGCACGTTAAGCCAATAAAAACTGAAATGTTCCCATGCTGCGAAACAAACTGTCAGAGACACATAGTTACTGTGTATATAGTGTATAATTGTCCAATTCAAGTAAGTTTTTCATTTGGCATCATTCTAAGTGATATAAATTAAGTTATAGTGAAAATTATGATACTTGGCCAAAACGTGATTTTCAGCGCATGAAACGCACGTTAAGGCAATAAAAACTGAAATGTCCCCCTGCTGCGAAACAAACTGTCAGAGACACATAGTTACTGTGTATATAGTATAAAATAGTCCAATTCAAGTAAGTTTTGCATTTAGCATCATTCTAAGTGATAGAAATTAAGTTATAGTGAAAACTATGATACTTGGCCAAAACGTGATTTTCAGCGCATGAAACGCACGTTAAGGCAATAAAAACTGAAATGTTCCCCTGCTGCGAAACAAACTGTCAGAGACACATAATTACTGTGTATATAGTGTATTATTGTCCAATTCAAGTAAGTTTTTCATTTGGCATCATTCTAAGTGATAGAAATTAAGTTATAGTGAAAATTATGATACTTGGCCAAAACGTGATTTTCAGCGCATGAAACGCACGTTAAGGCAATAAAAACTGAAATGTTCCCCTGCTGCGAAACAAACTGCCAGAGGCACATAGTTACTGTGTCTATAGTGTAAAATCATCCAATTCAAGTAAGTATTGCATTTAGCATCATTCTAAGTGCTAGAAATTAAGTTATAGTGAAAACTATGATACTTGGCCAAAACGTGATTTTCAGCGCATGAAACGCACGTTAAGGCAATAAAAACTAAAATGTTCCCCTGCTGCGAAACAAACTGTCAGAGGCACATAGTTACTGTGTCTATAGTGTAAAATCATCCAATTCAAGTAAGTATTGCATTTAGCATCATTCTAAGTGCTAGAAATTAAGTTATAGTGAAAACTATGATACTTGGCCAAAACGTGATTTTCAGCGCATGAAACGCACGTTAAGGCAATAAAAACTGAAATGTTCCCCTGCTGCGAAACAAACTGTCAGAGGCACATAGTTACTGTGTATATAGTGTAAAATCGTCCAATTCAAGTAAGTTTTGCATTTAGCATCATTCTAAGTGATAGAAATTAGGTTATAGTGAAAATTATGATACTTGGCCAAAACGTGATTTTCAGCGCATGAAACGCACGTTAAGGCATTAAAACTGAAATGTTCCCCTGCTGCGAAACAAACTGTCAGAGGCACATAGTTACTGTGTATATAGTGTATAATTGTCCAATTCAAGTACGTTTTTCATTTTGCATCATTCTAAGTGCTAGAAATTAAGTTATAGTGAAAACTATGATACTTGGCCAAAACGTGATTTTCAGCGCATGAAATGCACATTAAGGCAATAAAAACTGAAATGTTCCCCCGCTGCGAAACAAACTGTCAGTGACACATAGTTACTGTGTATATAGTGTATAATCATCCAAATGAAGTAGGTTTTTCATTTGATATCATTCTAAGTGATGAAAGTTAGGGTTAGGGTTAGGGTTAGGTTAAGTTATAGTGAAAACTAGGATACTTGGCCAAAACATGATTTTCTGCGCATGAAACGCACATTAGGGCAAAAAAACTGAAATGTTTGTTAGGTCTGAAAATACAACTTCAGGAGCAGGCTAAGAAAGAGTGAGATAAATTTAAATAGAAAATATGTATGACCAGACTGCAAAGTGGACAGAGAGTTCCTACTGTGGGCTCCTGTTCACTGCGATGTTACTGCAACTCTAGTCGAATGACCAGTGAGTGTGTCTTAAATACAGGCAAAACTGACAGTTGTCCCTAAGACTTTGGACAGATACGTTTCAGTCATTTGCAGGGCAACAAGTAATTGATTAGTGTCGGGCCTGGAATCTGTAGTCAATGGTTTCCAGACGTAGGGTGTTCTTCGCTGTTCCTACCCTGGGGAATACCGCCATCATGATTTTGGAGGAGACTGACCAGTGTTTGTATTAGAGGGGGACATCCGAGCCCCAAACTGAATCATGGGGGAAGAAATCAAAGCTCCGTCGTTGACGCCTGGTGGGTAGATGTGGGTTGGCGTCGACAGTTGGAATCGAGTCTGCTGTTAGAACGTACGTGTGGTCGGATGCAGATGTAGGGACACAGAGCCCAGTTGTAGTAGGAGTAGTTCTGTTATGCCCGAATCAATGACCTCAATTTGGGCACTTTATTTACAAGTGGTGGTTTTTAAGAACCAGGCCCAGTCGGTTCTGGTTGGTGCTTTATCCATTGTGTGGGTAGATGTATTTTCACTATTCTGTCTAAAAATAAAGATCCAGGACAGTTCTGGGGCTATTTCCCACCATAAATAGTGTCCAAAACATGCATTTTGCGATACAAAATAGTGGTTGCATTATAACAGGGTCCAGTCGGTTCTGGTGGGTGTTTGTATACGGAACTTGTGTCCAATTATGATGTTGATGTATACTTGACTATTTTGTATAGAAATAATCATCTAGCGATGTTCAGAAGTTCTGTTATGCCCGAATGAATTACTTTCATTTGGTCACTTTATTCACAAGTGGTGGTTTAGAAACAGGCCCAGTCGGTTTTGGTAGGTGCTTTTACCCAGAATTTGTGTGTATTGTGTGAGTGGATGTATTTTCACTATTTTGTATAACAATAAAGATCCAGGATGGTTCTGGAGCTATTTCCCACCACAAAAAGTGTCCAAAACAGGCATTTTGCGATTAAAATAGTGGTCGTATTAGAACCGGGCCCAGTCGGTTCTGGTTGCCGCTTTTACCCAGATTTAGTGTCAATTGTGTGGATGGATGCATTTTCACTATTATGTGTAAAATTAAAGATGCAGGGATGTTTTGGGAATATTTCCCACCGTCAATAGTGTCCAAAACATTTTGCGATAAAAATAGTGGTTGTATTAGAACAAGGCCCAATCGGTTCTGGTTGGTGTATTTACCCAGAAATTGTGTTGGTTGAGTAGGTGGATGTAGTTTCACTATTTTCTATAAAAAATAATGTTTCCCACCATAAACATTGTCCAAAACAGGCATTTTGCGATTAAAATAGTGGTCGTATTAGAACCGGGCCCAGTCGGTTCTGGTTGCCGCTTTTACCCAGATTTAGTGTCAATTGTGTGGATGGATGCATTTTCACTATTATGTGTAAAATTAAAGACGCAGGGATGTTTTGGGAATATTTCCCACCGTCAATAGTGTCCAAAACATTTTGTGATAAAAATAGTGGTTGTATTAGAACAAGGCCCAATCGGTTCTGGTTGGTGTATTTACCCAGAATTTGTGTTGATTGAGTAGGTAGATGTAGTTTCACTATTTTCTATAAAAATAATGTTTCCCACCATAAACATTGTCCAAAACAGGCATTTTGCGATTAAAATAGTGGTCGTATTAGAACCGGGCCCAGTCAGTTCTGGTTAGTGCTTCTACCCATAATTAGTGTTGAATGTGTAGATGGATGTATGTTCACTATTCTGTGTAAAAATAATGATCCAGGATGGTTCTGGAGCTATTTTCCCACCATAAACAGTGTCCAAAACAGGCATTCTGCGATTAAAATAGTGGTTGTATTAGAACCAGGCCCAGTCTGTTCTGGTTGGTGAGTTTACCCGAATAATTGTATCCATTGACGATGGGGATGTATTTTTGATTATTATGTATAAAAATAATCATCTAGGGATCTTCAGAAGTTCTGTTATTCCCGAATCAATGACCTCCATTTGGGCACATTATTGATGGAGCTCACGACCATGATCCAGTGTGTGGCTCGGATGTGTACCTCAAACACAAATACTGGACAGTCTCATCCAAAATCGTAATGGCTCAGTTCCCTTGAGTGGGAGCGGCAAGGAACGCCCTGCATTTGAAGACCATTGAAGGCAGGTTCCGGGCCTGTGTCGGCGCATCAGTCAGGCTGGGTAGCCGCTATGGCCCAGATGATTTTCCAGGGCTGCCCTGCTCTTGACGGAGTGGCCACCCAGCGGGGCTGTGTGTGTTTCATGGTGGGAGACTCGTGCTGCCCCTTCATCCCTGCCGGCATGTCCTGCTCGGTCCATGATGCCCTGCAGGCTATTAGGAACATGCAGAGAGCTGTGACCGGAGATCCGGTTCCACAAAGAGGATGGCTTGACTGGTTCTTCTCTGGCTCATGGAAACAGCCACTTCAATATTTCGATATTTTCACAGACACAAAAGGAGGGAATTGTGGGATGGACTGGCTAACTGCTTAATAATTGTTTATTCTTGTCGCACCATGTGGTCATACTGGTTTAACTTTGTTTTTTAAGATCGTAGAATGCAAGGTAGACTAGCCAAACTGGTTTTACAATTGAATTAAAAGATGGTGGAATGTAAGAAAGACTAACTAGTTGGCCTTGCAATTGTTTGTTCGCCTCGAGAAATATAAGAAAGGCTGGCTAACAGGGTTTGCAATTTTTTCCTTGTATTGTGAGATGAAAAGAGGTTCAACTTCAGGAGTAACTGTCACTCTCCAGGTCATCTAGGGTCAAGTGCACACTTGAAAACTTTCATATTCGACCAAAACGTGCTTATCAGCACATAAAAAGCACATTTGGTGGTACGCGGGAAGAACGGCAGCAGACAAAAAGGCTATTTAGAAAGGTATCACCACTACGCAGAAGAACGTCGGCTACTCTGCCCTCACTGGAAGACATTGCCAGCCCTCGTTACCTCAGCAGAGCCAGGGACATGATCAGGGACCCATGCCACCCTGGTCACAATCGGTTCCAGCTGCTGCTCTCTGGCAGACAGACGCTGTAAGTTTCCCACATCCGTTGGGACTCTAAACTTGGGGTAACACAACACAATCCCTTCTGTGTAATAACTTCGGGTGAGGTAATATGAATAGACATTAGGTACAAGGTGATCTGACACCTACATGCTGAATGAAGGTAAGTGAAAGACAGTGAGAGGTAAGTGATCCACTCAGGGGGTGGTGATGCAATGTATCCATAAAGGCAGAATTGTAAATTAAGAGTCTGGAGTCATAACTTGTAAAACTGTGTAAAACTGTCAGAGACACAAATGTCTCTCTATACATAGTGTAATATCATCAAATTTTATAATTCAATAAGTTTTTCATTTGGCATCATTCTAATGGCTAGATATTAAGTTATAATGAAAACTATGATACTTGGCCAAAACATGATTTTCAGCGCATGAAAAGCACATTAAGGCAATAAAAACTGAAATGTTCTCCTGCTGCCAAACAAACTGTCAGAGACACATAGTTACTGTGTATATAGTGTAAAATCGTCCAATTCAAGTAAGTTTTGCATTTAGCATCATTCTAAGTGATAGAAATTAAGTTATAGTGAAAACTATGATACTTGGCCAAAACGTGATTTTCAGCGCATGAAACGCACGTTAAGGCAATAAAAACTGAAATGTTCCCCTGCTGCGAAACAAACTGTCAGAGACACGTAGTTACTGTGTATATAGTGTATAATTGTCCAATTCAAGTAAGTTTTTCATTTGGCATCATTCTAAGTGATAGAAATTAAGTTACAGTGAAAATTATGATACTTGGCCAAAACGTGATTTTCAGCGCATGAAACGCACGTTAAGGCAATAAAAACTGAAATGTTCCCCTGCTGCGAAACAAACTGTCAGAGACACATAGTTACTGTGTATATAGTGTATAATTGTCCAATTCAAGTAAGTTTTTCATTTGGCATCATTCTAAGTGATAGAAATTAAGTTACAGTGAAAATTATGATACTTGGCCAAAACGTGATTTTCAGCGCATGAAACGCACGTTAAGGCAATAAAAACTGAAATGTTCCCCTGCTGCGAAACAAACTGTCACAGACATATAGTTACTGTGTATATACTGTATTATCGTCCAATTGAAGTAAGTTTTTCATTGTTGGGTTTATTCTGTATTACTATTATAAATATATTTGTATTAATTCATTTCTTTGTTAAATCATTCTCTTTCTATTTTCAAAGTGTTGCGAGGTCACGAGTATTGCCAAGTCATCTTTAACCTGGACGGCCTGTTCCAGGATGGTTATACAAACAATCCACCCAATCTGGGTCCTTGAGATTTGGTGGGCCCTTGGTGACGAGGCCAGGGCTATTCGGCCAATAACAAGAATGCTGTTATCGTTATGTAACCGTGCACTTCGGGTTTTTCTGAATGTAACCATTATATGATTATGATTATATTATATGATTCTTAGGTCAAGGAAGTTGTATAATTACTCTAATCTAAATGTTGTTAGGTCTAGTCTCCTGTTTTTGTTATTGGTAAAATACTTTGATTGTTATTGTAGTCCCAGATGTTGTTTTTACTCATACGTGATGGAATGATCAACAACTCTGTAAATTGTTTTGATTCATGGCAATAAGAGGCGTACGAAAACGTCTATTCGAGGAGACGTTCGGAAGTTGTAAGGTGACACTTGCTGACTCTCCCCTTCGGAGGCTTTTACCCATTGTTATCCATTTCTATTTAATTAAATGTCAATAATTGAATAAGATGTCTGCCTGCAGTTATTGATAATTACGGACGAAGGTAATTATTAATGAACCTAACATTTTGGTCCTTCTGAGCCATGGAGGTCAATATACCGGAGCGAGAACCCAGGCGCTGCTGTTTGACATCTGGTAAGTGACCGTGCGCACGGCGTCTTCAAAACCCTTGGTGGGCCGGAGTTTTCGACGGGGGCGCCTGGATTCTCGGCGGTTGAAGACTTTTCCTGCTGGAGGGAGACATCTGATGGATCTCGGGTAAGTCCACATTAATGTCTGCATGTTGTGACGGTGTTTCCAAATGCGTTAAAGGGACATTGTATGTGAGGTCCATCGTTGGCTGGTTTCGTGTCCTGGGTGACGGCGACAAAACCCTGTGTTTATACTAGTCAATGGCAGGTACGGTGGGGCACTTTGCTGGAAAGTGTCCTGTGTCTCAGGGGTAGGCACGAATATATTGTACTGGAGGTACAATGTTGGGGCTGGAAAGTGTCCTGTGTCTCAAGGGTAGGCACGAATATGTTGTAAATGTTGTATGGGGTGTTTGTGTGGTTTCTGCAGTAAAATTAAGACAAGCCTAGGAAATACAGTCGAAGAGGTAATAATAATAATAATAATAAATATAATAAAGTTAACTGTGTGAGGCACACGAACTCACTACAAAAAAGTAAAATATGGAAAACACGTGTTGTAAGGCGGGTTTGGATGACGATCCAAAAAAATACGTCTAACTTGTAAGGATTGGAAAAAATTGGAAAGACAAAGCGCTTTAAAAATATTACACAGCTATATTTATGGATAAATAAATATGGGTTTGCTGGCCAGCTTAAAATGCATAAAATGCAGGATAATATATGCACTAATGCATAGAGGTAATATACATATATAAATAATATGTGCGTGGATAAAAGTGTAACAGCTTGTTCCACAGACACTAATGGCGAAATAAGGCCGGGGAGAAGTTAAAAATACTATTTTGGAAAATAGTGGGGGCTCCCTCGGATAACGGGGATCTATTTAAGACCGTGGCGGCGGGAAAGTACTGTTTGGTAAGGAAAAATAGCGGGGCCTCCTCGGCTGACGGGGAAAATATTTACCGAGATAGGTGACGGGCGCGGAGGAAGTTTAACAAAAATAAAGGGAGCTAGAAAATTAATGGGGACACTGGTATTTGATTTGGTTAATCCGGGTATGACGTTTTGTGATTACAATAAATTGGGTTTTTTTGTGATGCTGGGGCTTGTATAACAACAATTAGAATGGTTATTTCCAAGTGCTGGTGGTGCTTTGTTAATATAACCTATATGTACTGTCAATTTACAGCAATGTGATGGCTTATTGCAGCTTGGTTTTTGATCCCGTCCGCTAGCGGGAAGATGGTGTTTAAAAAGACAAAAGAATATATACAAAATGATCATTTAAATGTTTAGCAGGGAATGTCACCTGTGTTTTTATTATGCTCTAGACTTGCCAAATAATGTGTCGACTGCGGGAGAAGCGTTCTGGTGCAGCGGCTGCTGATTAGATGGGAGTGAAACATGTGGGCCGCGGGGCAGACGATTTAACTGTGTTGGGCTTTCGGGAGCGTTCGGACCGTGTAAACGACTAAAATTTTGTGATCCCTTCCGTGAAGACATTATATTAATAATAATTGGCCTTGGGGGTGCTGAAGCAAACTTGAGGGCAGAAAATGGGTTTTTGCCATATTGTTGTGCTTGCAGCATACATATTCTGGATATATGGGGTCTTGGAAAAATATTGTGATGTAGTTGAATATCGGAAGAGGGGTTAATTTGACTGTTTAATGGTTGTCTTCTCTAAAAAGCGTTATATTTGGGCACAGGGAAAAAGCTGGTTTGTAAACATAAGATAACAATGCTGTTTTCGCAGCAAGAGTGGAGGTCATAGTTAACGGCTTATGGCGTTTTCTGTTTGGACTTTTCAGAATAAGAACAATACATGGTCTGCAAGAAATGCAAGGTTATGCGAATGCTTTCACATTCATTTTTTGGGTTTTAAAATGAAATGTATATTAAGAGGATAGAAAATCTGTCTAGTAAAAGGTTGATTTTGGTAAAAAGCTTTGGATTTGGGAATACACCAAAATAGTCATTTTTGAGCAATTGTGGATTTCAAAGGGCTCTTAGTTAAAGGAAACTAGCTTTTGGAGGATAAAATAATATTAATACTATTTCAGAATATTTTGATTGTTCAAAATACTTTAATCCAGGAGGTTGGCTGGTTAAAAAAAAGGCCAGGATGACAAAATTTACAATATTATGGTATATTGGTGACAATAAGGTTTTTAAAACATTAAAGTTTGTAATTAGGAATTGCCTAACAAAAGGTTGATTTCTCTAATTTAATTGTTGTAGATTTTTGTTTTGGTAACAGGCTATGGGAAATGACTCTTGTCTTAAGTAAACATCATATGAGGTGATTTACAAAGTATATAGTAGGTATTGAATTATTTGGCTGTTAACGACATCAGATGGGAAATTTACAATGCAATAGTGGCATGATAAAATTCATGGCATTCATCCAAATAATTAGGTGAATTGTAGATAAAATAATTGGTTTAGGATGAGCATATTTTCCCTAAGAATGGAGTAACATGGAATGTTTTTCAAAGTGCACTTGAAAGAACATTGTCTGTTGTCCTGGCGGGAGGAAATATGCTTTGTCACAGGTCATATTGATGACTTTAAGGATATTACGGATTGGATAAGCATTGGTCAATTGATACAACCAAATAACGTTGCTTTTTACTGCTTTAAGGGCATGCAAATTGGTGAGAACTTTAGCAACGATGGGGTTAATACGCCTGAATGTTACAGTGATAACGAGTGGCAATAACAAGCTTAGATAAGGGAGGGAAAGGAGAAATTCTCCAAATTCCAGAATCTGGCTTAGAAACAGGTTATGTTAGTCGTTTTGGGTTTTTGACAGGATGTGGTAGTACATGAATTCTGGGAAATTTCGGGAAATTGGGGACCCATATCTAAAACAAATTTGAGACAAATGTGTAAATAGGCTCTATTTAGCGCTGGATGCACAAATTCTAGTGGGGCCTTTCATGTTTTGAAACAAGTGACGCTTTAGGTAGATGGGTTGTCTATGAACAAAATGGGATGGGCGAAATTCGCTTACAAATTCGGCGTGTTATCTTGGTTCATAGAATTTGGAGTCAAGGCGACGTAATAAAGGCCATAGGCGTCATGTTGTATAAATTAGGCGTGGATGAATTTGTTTTACAAATGGGGGAGATTATTTTATCACCTGGAAAAAAAAAAGTGGAAACAAAATTGGATGGCCGCATTAAAAGGTGATTGGCATGCTATTAGAGGAAATTGGGATTTTCCAAAAACCTGATAGGGGGCCATTAGGTCATGGCGGCTGTGAAAATAAAAACCTTAGATGTGAAACTATTGCCACCTCAATTCGGGGAACAAACAGCTAAACTGATAGCATTAAAAAGGATATAACTTTGTGTGAAACTTGAAGGTAATTTTTTACAAACGGTTAAAATGCTAGAGTGGGGGTGTGTATATTAAAGGATCTACTAATGAATGCGGGGTGGATCCAGACCTTCCGGAATGTGGGGTATTCATGGCGTCCTCAAGAATTTGTGGATTTTCTCCGGGTACTCCAGTTTACTCCCACAAAATGAAATTATGGATGCTAGACTGGTTGAACACACTAAATTCTTCTTTTTATGAGTGTGAGCGTGAATGATAGTTTGTCTTTTTGTGTTTTTTGATTGGCAGACCACCGAGACATAATCTATCAATAAAAGATCAATAAAGAAAATAATTTGGGCTTGAGTCAAGGGAAGTCCTATGTCTCGACAAGGGGGAGGTGGCTTTGCTACAACGACACTACAAGGCTTATGGTTTAAATCTATATGCATACCCACATATCCATATAGTATAAACTTGCTAATCAGGTTTCAGCGGGATTCGAAAGTATTCTAATTTGGGTAACTCCCAACAAAAATGTTGATCGCATCAATTATATTCATTACAATGTCCAGCGACTTGGCAATTACACGGTTGAGTCGTTAGAGGCGGTACGTGACCAGCTAGCGGCAACATCCCTCATGGCCTTCCAAAATCGTATAGCATTAGACATGTTATTGGCTGAGAAGGGTGGTGTGTGTGCTATCTTTGGTGATGCCTGTTGTACTTTCATTCCTAATAACACTGCTCCAAATGGACGTCTCACCAAAGCTTTAGAAGGCCTCCGAACCCTGACTAATAAGATGGCCGATCAGTCAGGTGTGGACACCTCAATCTGGGACCAATGGATGGATTATTTTGGTGCCTGGAAAGGTTTGATAGGCAACATCCTCATATCTGCTGGAGTGCTCATTACTCTGCTTATTCTCTGTAGCTGTTGTATCTTCCCCTTAGCTCGTACTCTAGTCACTCGACTGATCGATAAAGCAGTGGGACCAGGCCCTAGAGGTGGGTATGTCCAGTTGCGCCAAACTGACCCCTCTGGACCCCCCGCTGGGCACGTGTTCATGGATATACTAATGTAGTGCTTCTTTGTTTTTATACTAATATAGTTTTACATTTCATTTGACACTAACCTGTGTGGTGTTGTTGATGTGGTCTCTTTAGGAGACCAAGAGAGGGAATGAAGAATATAACATATTTTACTCATTCTTTTTAGTATAGCTGTTTCATTTTGATATCATATTTTACTCATTCTTTTTAGTATAGCTGTTTCATTTTGATATCACATTTTACTCATTCCTTTTGTTGTGGCGGTCTTGTTTTAGAGTCGCCACTGGTTCCCAACTCAAATACAATATGAACAGAAGGATGGGTCTGAGACTCCTCAACTATAATGTTAACAAAAGGCTCTTCCTGACATTCTTATTTCAAGGTGGGACCCACACTGATAAGAGACCAGATGGAGGACTTCAAAGGGCAGAGGAACAAAGAGCAGGGCGGAGGGTGGGGACTTTATAGGACCAGCGGAGACAGAGGTCTGGATGATGTGGATTCAAGGCTGGAAGATGTGGAGCCCAGAGAAACCCCCCCTCACAGCAGCCCTGGACCAGCCCACATCTCATTATTAATCAGCGAATGAATATGCATTTTTGTTGGACTATAACTGGGCAAACGCGGGTTTGGACAATGTCTTTTCCATCCTCCGCTTTGGGACATCAACACTCAGCGGGCTTATTCTATGGGAGGGAGACCCGGAGCTCTGTATGAATCAATTTGAATGGAATAAATCATCTGTGGATAAACTCGCTCAACCCTGGTTTGTCTCCTCCGATGCTGAACACGCTCCATTGTTAGACTGGAGACTACAGAGTTAAGGAATTGGAGTCAGGTAAAATATTTATAGTCTAACATTGGGCAACTGTGAGAATTGGTTTAACTACTTGTCGTCCGGTCTCCCATGAACTTCAGGGTGACATGTAATGGCCATGTTTGTTGTTCCTGTCCTGGTGCTGCTGGGCAGATATCTTCAGACTGTTCTCTTAGACTTTCAGCTACCTTGGCAGAATCATTACCGACAATGTCGAGAGAGTAGAAGCTGTTAGATGTGGTGGTGTGGAAGATATTTTTGGTCTGTAATTCGCTGGGTCGGAGGCCATTTTGGGTGGCCACTAGGCTTAGCCCAAGCTGGACCATGATATCTCGTCCCGGTAACTCTCCGATTTTCATTTTGCATTCTGACAATAAACCCATTCCTTTTGTTGCTTTCTGACCCTTATTAATCACCTACTTAATAGTTTAAACAACAATTATTTTCTAAATTACCCGAAAGTGATTTCTACTTTGTGATTAACCCAATATCTCTGAACACACAAAGACCAAAAGTCCCTGACTTTGTCTTAGTTAAGTCCCTGACTCTATTAACAGACCAAGACTATAAAGCCCTTGCTAATTATTGTTCTACTTTCATTGGTCCCGGACCAATTGGTTTATTACCAGACTGCAAAGTGGACAGT
The DNA here is from genome assembly GCF_051989575.1 of Stigmatopora nigra. Lineage (NCBI taxonomy): Eukaryota > Metazoa > Chordata > Actinopteri > Syngnathiformes > Syngnathidae > Stigmatopora > Stigmatopora nigra. The sequence continues at coordinate 4,734,385 of NW_027551603.1, forward strand.
GAGAGTTCCTACAGTAGGGTCCTGTTCAACGAGATGTTCCTGCAACTCTAGTCGAATGACCAGTGTGTGTGTCTCAAATACAGGAAAAACTGACAGTTGTCGCTAGGACTTTGGACAGATACATTTCAGTCATTTGCAGGGCAAAAAGTAATTGATCAGTGTCGGACAGTTGAGTATTTGTGCTGACATGTCACCCCAATCACAAGACTAAGATTGTTTATTCAGTCAGACAGTTGGGTGTTTATGCTGACATGTCAGCCATAAGGATGACTATGATGCTGTTATACTCACAAAAACGTATACAATATGAACAAGCATTTGCAAAGATACTTTGTCTAATCTCACATGTTCCCCTGCTGCCAAACAAACTGTCAGAGACACATAGTTACTGTGTATAAAGTGAAAAATCGTCCAATTCAAGTAAGTTATCCATTTGGCATCATTCTCAAGCTAGAAATTAAGTTATAATGAAAACAATCATACTTGGCCAAAACTTGATTTTCAGGGCATGAAAAGTACATGAAGGCAATAAAAACTGAAAAGTTCCCCTGCTGCCAAACAAACTGTCAGAGACACAGTTATTGTGTATGTAGTGAAAAATCGTCCAATTCAAGTAAGTTTTTCATTTAGCATCATTCTAATTGATAGAAATTAAGTTATAGTGAAAATTCTGATACTTGGCCAAAACGTGATTTTTAGCACATGAAACGCACGTTAAAGCAATAAAAACTGAAATGTTCCCCTGCTGCGAAAGAAACATTCAGAGGCACATAGTTACTGTGTATATAGTGTAAAATCGTCCAATTCAAGTAAGTTTTGCATTTATCATCATTCTAAGTGATAGAAATTAAGTTATAGTGAAAATTATGATACTTGGCCAAAACGTGATTTTCAGCGCATGAAACGCACGTTAAGGCAATAAAAACTGAAATGTTCCCCTGCTGCGAAAAAAACTGTCAGAGACACATAGTTACTGTGTATACAGTGTATAATTGTCCAATTCAAGTAAGTTTTTCATTTGACATCATTCTAGGTGATTCTGGAGCTATCTCCCACCATAAACAGTGTCCAAAACAGGCGATACAAAATAGTGGTTGCATTATAACAGGGTCCAGTCGGTTCTGGTGGGTGTTTGTTTTCGAAACTTGTGTCCAATTATGATGGGGATGTATACTTGACTATTTTGTATAGAAATAATCATCTAGCGATGTTCAGAAGTTCTGTTATGCCCGAATGAATTACTTTCATTTGGTCACTTTATTCACAAGTGGTGGTTTAGAAACAGGCCCAGTCGGTTTTGGTTGGTGCTTTTACCCAGAATTTGTGTTTATTGTGTGAGTGGATGTATTTTCACTATTTTGTATAACAATAATGATCCAGGATGGTTCTGGAGCTATTTCCCACCACAAACAGTGTCCAAAACAGGCATTTTGCGGTTAAATTAGTGGTTGTATTAGAACCAGGACCAGTCGGTTCAGGTTCGTGTTTTTACCCAGAAATTGTGTCCAATGATGATGGGGATGTATTTTTGATTATTCTTTATAAAAATAATATTCTAGGGATGTTCAGAAGTTCTCTTATGCCCGAATCAATGACCTCAATTTGGGCACTTTATTTACAAGTGGTTGTTTAGAACCAGGCCCAGTCGGTTCTGGTTGGTGCTTTACCCACAATTAGTGTCGATTGTGTGGGTGGATGTATTTTCACTATTCTCTGTAAGAATAAAGATCCAGGGATGTTCTGAGACTATTTCCCACCATTAATAGTGTCAAAAACATGCATTTTGCGACAAAAATAGTGGTTGTATTAGAACCAGGCCCAGTCGGTTCTGTTTTGTGTATACACCCGTAACGTGTGTCCAATAGGAATGGGGTTGTATTTTTTACTATTCTGTATAAAAAAATATCATCTAGGGATGTTCAGAAGTTCTTCTATGCCCGAATAAATGACCTCCATTTGGGCACTTTATTGTGCATGGTGGTTGTAGTAGAACCAAGCCGAGTCGGTTCTGGTTGGTGCTTTTACCCAGAGTTAGTGTTGATTGTGTAGGTGGATGTATTTTCACTATTCTGTCTAAAAATAAAGATCCAGGATGGTTCTAGGGGTATTTGCCGCCATAAATAGTCTCCAAAACATGCATTTTGCGAAAAAAAATAGTAGTTGCATTATAACTGGGTCGTCTCGGTTCTGGTTGCTGTTTAAATCCGAAACTTGTGTCCAAAGATGAAGGGGATGTATATTTTACTATTCTGTTTAAACATAATCATGCAGGGATGTTTTGGGGCTTTTTTTATAAAAGAATCAAAAACCTCCATTATGGATCGTTATTTTGCATGGTGGTTGAATTAGAACCGGGCCCAGTCGGTTCTGGTTGGTGCTTTTACCAAGAATTAGTGTCAATTGTGTTGAAGGATGCATTTTCACTATTCTGTGTGAAATTAAAGATGCAGGGATGTTCAGGGAATATTTCCCACCATCAATAGTGTCCAAAACAGGCACTTTGCATTTAAAATAGTTGTCCTATTAGAACCAGGCCCAGTCGGTTCTGGTTGGTGTATGTAGCCGGAACTTGTGTCAAATGATAATGGGGATGTATTTTTGACTATTCTCTATAAAAATATTCATCTAGGGATTTTCAGAAGTTCTTTTATGCCCGAATCAATGACCTCCCTTTGGGCACTTTATTTTGCATAGTGGTTGTATTAGAACCAGGCTCAGTCGGTTCTGGTTTGTGTATACACCCGTAACTTGTGTGCGATCGGAATGGGGTTGTATTTTTCACTATTCTGTATAAAAATCATCATCTAGGGATGTTCAGAAGTTATTTTATGCCCGAATAAATGACCTCCATTTGGGCACTTTATTTTGCATGGTGGTTGTATTAGAACCAAGCCCAGTCGGTTCTGGTTGGGTCTTATACCCAGAGTTAGTATTGATTGTGTAGGTGGATGTATTTTCACAATTCTGTCTAAAATTAAAGATCCAGGATGGTTCTAGGGCTATTTCCCAGCATAAATTTTCTCCAAAACATGCATTTTGCGATAAAAAATAGTAGTTGCATTATAACTGGGTCCAGTCGGGTCTGGTTGCTGTTTATATCTGAAACTTGTGTCCAAAGATGATTGGGATGTATATTTTACTATTCTGTTTAACAATAATCATGCAGGGATGTTTTGGGGCTTTTTTTATACAAGAATAAAAAACCTCCAATGGATCTTAATTTTGCATGGTTGTTGAATTAGAACCGGGACCAGTCGGTTCTGGTTGCCGCTTTTACCCAGATTTAGTGTCAATTGTGTGGATGGATGCATTTTCACTATTATGTGTAAAATTAAAGATGTAGGGATGTTTTGGGAATATTTCCCACCGTCAATAGTGTCCAAAACATTTTGCGATAAAAATAGTGGTTGTATTAGAACAAGGCCCAATCGGTTCTGGTTGGTGTATATACCCAGAATTTGTGTTGGTTGAGTAGGTGGATGTAGTTTCACTATTTTCTATAAAAATAATGTTTCCCACCATAAACATTGTCCAAAACAGGCATTTTGCGATTAAAATAGTGGTCGTATTAGAACCGGGCCCAGTCGGTTCTGGTTGCCGCTTTTACCCAGATTTAGTGTCAATTGTGTGGATAGATGCATTTTCACTATTATGTGTAAAATTAAAGATGCAGGGATGTTTTGGGAATATTTCCCACCGTCAATAGTGTCCAAAACATTTTGCGATAAAAATAGTGGTTGTATTAGAACAAGGCCCAATCGGTTCTGGTTGGTGTATTTACCCAGAATTTGTGTTGATTGAGTAGGTAGATGTAGTTTCACTATTTTCTATAAAAATAATGTTTCCCACCATAAACATTGTCCAAAACAGGCATTTTGCGATTAAAATAGTGGTCGTATTAGAACCGGGCCCAGTCGGTTCTGGTTGGTGCTTCTACCCATAATTAGTGTTGAATGTGTAGATGGATGTATTTTCACTATTCTGTGTAAGAATAATGATCCAGGATGGTTCTGGAGCTATTTTCCCACCATAAACAGTGTCCAAAACAGGCATTCTGGGATTAAAATAGTGGTTGTATTAGAACCAGGCCCAGTCTGTTCTGGTTAGTGAATTTACCCGAAAAATTGTATCCATTGACGATGGGGATGTATTTTTGATTATTATGTATAAAAATAATCATCTAGGGATCTTCAGAAGTTCTGTTATTCCCGAATCAATGACCTCCATTTGGGCACATTATTGACGGAGCTCACGACCATGATCCAGTGTGTGGCTCGGATGTGTCCCTCAAACACAAATACTGGTCAGTCTCATCCAAAATCGTAATGGCTCAGTTCCCTTGAGTGGGAGCGGCAAGGAACGCCCTGCATTTGAAGACCATTGAAGGCAGGTTCCGGGCCTGTGTCGGCGCATCAGTCAGGCTGGGTAGCCGCTATGGCCCAGGTGATTTTCCAGGGCTGCCCTGCTCTTGACGGAGTGGCCACCCAGCGGGGCTGTGTGTGTTTCATGGTGGGAGACTCGTGCTGCCCCTTCATCCCTGCCGGCATGTCCTGCTCGGTCCATGATGCCCTGCAGGCTATTAGGAACATGCAGAGAGCTGTGACCGGAGATCCGGTTCCACAACGAGGATGGCTTGACTGGTTCTTCTCTGGCTCATGGAAACAGCCACTTCAATATTTCGATATTTTCACAGACACAAAAGGAGGGAATTGTGGGATGGACTGGCTAACTGGCTTAATAATTGTTTATTCTTGTCGCACCATGTGGTCATACTGGTTTAACTTTGTTTTTTAAGATCGTAGAATGCAAGGTAGACTAGCCAAACTGGTTTTACAATTGAATTAAAAGATCGTGGAATGTAAGAAAGACTAACTAGTTGGCCTTGCAATTGTTTGTTCGCCTCGAGAAATATAAGAAAGGCTGGCTAACAGGGTTTGCAATTTTTTCCTTGTATTGTGCGATGAAAAGAGGTTCAACTTCAGGAGTAACTGTCACTCTCCAGGTCATCTAGGGTCAAGTGCACACTTGAAAACTTTCATATTCGACCAAAACGTGCTTATCAGCACATAAAAAGCACATTTGGTGGTACGCGGGAAGAACGGCAGCAGACAAAAAGGCTATTTAGAAAGGTATCACCACTACGCAGAAGAACGTCGGCTACTCTGCCCTCACTGGAAGACATTGCCAGCCCTCGTTACCTCAGCAGAGCCAGGGACATGATCAGGGACCCATGCCACCCTGGTCACAATCGGTTCCAGCTGCTGCTCTCTGGCAGACAGACGCTGTAAGTTTCCCACATCCGTTGGGACTCTAAACTTGGGGTAACACAACACAATCCCTTCTGTGTAATAACTTCGGGTGAGGTAATATGAATAGTCATCAGGTGATCTGACACCTACATGCTGAATGAAGGTAAGTGAAAGACAGTGAGAGGTAAGTGATCCACTCAGGGGGTGGTGATGCAATGTATCCATAAAGGCAGAATTGTAAATTAAGAGTCTGGAGTCATAACTTGTAAAACTGTCAGAGACACAAATGTCTCTCTATATATAGTGTAATATCATCAAATTTTATAATTTAATAAGTTTTTAATTTGGCATCATTCTAATGGCTAGATATTAAGTTATAATGAAAACTATGATACTTGGCCTAAACATGATTTTCAGCGCATGAAAAGCACATTCACGCAATAAAAACTGAAATGTTCCCCTGCTGCCAAAAAAACTGTCAGAGACACATAGTTACTGTGTATATAGTGTATTATCGTCCAATTCAAGTAAGTTTTTCATTTAGCATCATTCTAAGTGATAGAAATTAAGTTATAGTGAAAATTGTGATACTTGGCCAAAACGTGATTTTCAGCACATGAAACGCACGTTAAGGCAATAAAAACTGAAATGTTCCCCTGCTGCGAAACAAATGTCAGAGGCACATAGTTATTGTATATATAGTGTAAAATCGTCCAATTCAAGTAAGTTTTTCATTTAGCATCATTCTAAGTGATAGAAATTAAGTTATAGTGAAAACTATCATACTCGGCCAAAACATGATTTTCAGCGCATGAAACGCACGTTAAGGCAATAAAAACTGAAATGTTCCCCTGCTGCGAAACAAACTGTCAGAGGCACAAAGTTACTGTGTATATAGTATAAAATCGTCCAATTCAAGTAAATTTTGCATTTAGCATCATTCTAAGTGATAGAAATTAAGTTATAGTGAAAATTATGATACTTGGCCAAAACGTGATTTTCAGCGCATGAAACGCACGTTAAGGCAATAAAAACTGAAATGTTCCCCTGCTGCGAAACAAACTGTCAGAGACACATAGTTACTGTGTATATGGTGTATTATCGTCCAATTCAAGTAAGTTTTGCATTTAGCATCATTCTAAGTGATAGAAATTAAGTTATAGTGAAAATTGTAATACTTGGCCAAAACGTGATTTTCAGCACATGAAACGCACGTTAAGGCAATAAAAACTGAAATGTTCCCCTGCTGCGAAACAAATGTCAGAGGCACATAGTTATTGTATATATAGTGTAAAATCGTCCAATTCAAGTAAGTTTTTCATTTAGCATCATTCTAAGTGATAGAAATTAAGTTATAGTGAAAACTATCATACTCGGCCAAAACATGATTTTCAGCGCATGAAACGCACGTTAAGGCAATAAAAACTGAAATGTTCCCCTGCTGCGAAACAAACTGTCAGAGGCACATAGTTACTGTGTATATAGTGTAAAATCGTCCAATTCAAGTAAATTTTGCATTTAGCATCATTCTAAGTGATAGAAATTAAGTTATAGTGAAAATTATGATACTTGGCCAAAACGTGATTTTCAGCGCATGAAACGCACGTTAAGGCAATAAAAACTGAAATGTTCCCCTGCTGCGAAACAAACTGCCAGAGGCACATAGTTACTGTGTCTATAGTGTAAAATCATCCAATTCAAGTAAGTTTTGCATTTGGCATCATTCTAAGTGCTAGAAATTAAGTTATAGTGAAAACTATGATACTTGGCCAAAACGTGATTTTCAGCGCATGAAACGCACGTTAAGGCAATAAAACTGAAATGTTCCCCTGCTGCGAAACAAACTGTCAGAGGCACATAGTTACTGTGTATATAGTGTATAATTGTCCAATTCAAGTAAGTTTTTCATTTTGCATCATTATAAGTGCTAGAAATTAGGTTATAGTGAAAACTATGATACTTGGCCAAAACGTGATTTTCAGCGCATGAAATGCACATTAAGGCAATAAAAACTGAAATGTTCCCCTGCTGCGAAACAAACTGTCAGTGACACATAGTTACTGTGTATATAGTGTATAATCGTCCAAATTAAGTAGGTTTTTCATTTGATATCATTCTAAGTGATGGAAGTTAGGGTTAGGGTTAGGGTTAGGGTTAGGGTTAGAGTTAGGGTTAGGGTTAGGGTTAGGGTTAGGGTTAGGGTTAGGGTTAGGGTTAGGGTTAGGGTTAGGGTTAGGGTTAGGGTTAGGTTAAGTTAAGTTATAGTGAAAACTATGATACTTGGCCAAAACGTGATTTTCAGCGCATGAAACGCACATTGTCTTATACTTTGTCATACTTTGTCATACATACTTTGTCTAATCTTACATATTCCCCTGCTGCAAAAAAAACTGTCAGAGACACATAGTTACTGTGTATATAGTGTAAAATCGTCCAATTCAAGTAAGTTATCCATTTGGCATCATTCTCATTGATAAAAATTAAGTTACAATGAAAACAATCATACTTGGCCAAAACGTGATTTTCAGGGTATGAAAAGTACATTAAGGCAATAAAAACTGAAAAGTTCCCCTGCTGCCAAACAAACTGTCAGAGACACAGTTACTGTGTATATAGTGTAAAATCGTCCAATTCAAGTAAGTTTTTTATTTGGCATCGTTCAAAGTGATAGAAATTAAGTTACAATGAAAACTATCATACTTGGCCAAAACGTGATTATCAGGTGAAGAATCTGACATATTTTACTCATTCTTTTTAGTATGGCTGTTTCATTTTGATATCACATTTTACTCATTCTTTTTGTGGCGGTCTTGTTTTAGTATCGCCACTGAAGGGTTCAGCTCTTGTTCCCAACTCAATTACAATATGAACAGAAGGATGGGTCCGAGACTCCTCGACTACAATGTTAACAAAAGGCTCTTCCTGAGATTCTTATTTCAAGGTGGGATTCACACTGATAAGAGACCAGATGGAGGACTTCAAAGGGCAGAGGAACAAAGAGCAGGGCAGAGGGTCGGGACTTTATAGGACCAGCGGAGACAGAGGTCTGGATGATGTGGATTCAAGGCTGGAAGATGTGGAGCCCAGAGAAACCCACCCCTCACAGCAGCCCTGGACCAGCCCACATCTCATTATTAATCAGCGAATGAATATGCATTTTTGTTGGACTATAACTGGGCAAACGCGGGTTTGGACAATGTCTTTTCCATCCTCCGCTTTGGGACATCAACACTCAGCGGGCTTATTCTATGGGAGGGAGACCCGGAGCTCTGTATGAATCAATTTGAATGGAATAAATCATCTGTGGATAAACTCGCTCAACCCTGGTTTGTCTCCTCCGATGCTGAACACGCTCCATTGTTAGACTGGAGACTACAGAGTTAAGGAATTGGAGTCAGGTAAAATATTTATAGTCTAACAGTTTTGGTGACCCAGTCCGTGAGTCGGTTGCGTAGACAGATAGGGGTTAAGGCCGATAACTCCGTCCGTGAACCAGGGAGGAGACTGCGTAGACATATGGGTTAAGGCCAGCCGCGGACTCTAAAACACGTCGGCGAACGTGGAGTCGCGGTTATCGAAACACGTCAGCGAACGTGGGAATAAGGAAAAGTTAAACACGTCAGCGAACGTGGGAATAAGGAAAAGTTAAAACACGTCAGCGAACGTGGGAATAAGGAAAAGTTAACCACGTCAGCGAACGTGAGGGAGCGCCGGCGAGCGTGAGACCTTTCTCTTGGGACTTCTCCGACAGGCGCCTGATCAACTGAAAGGTAAGCAGAATACCTATTACTGAAACGTTAAAATTCTGCTATTGGATTTTTAAATTATGGAGAAGTGACTATAGAAAGGGGATATCGGGAATAGGAGATTCCGAAAAGGTTGTAATATATCTAGAGTCGGAACTAATGACGATCCCAGAACGGTCGTTTTGAGATAGAGAAAACGGTCGTATGCAACAAAGGAACAAGAGATTCCGGAAAGAGTTGTATGCAGGAGTTATTTTAAAGTCTTCAGCAGGGAAACGACTGGGTCCACAGATATTTGATTCCTAGAATTGATTCTAAAAAAAAAAAAAAAAAAAAAAAGTAACAATAATTCCTAGAATTGAACATACTAAAATTCCAAATTTATCCGGAGACTTGATCTAGATTGAATTGGTGAAAATGGAAAGATGTGAGAGTGCGGGAGAATGTGGAGAATGGAATGAATTGACAATTTTGTATGCAGATGTGGAAGCACAGGTTCTGAGTGGTGTTCAAGTTAAAAAAACAACCAAAAATAAGACGCGAGTTGGTGAAACAATTTAGTACTTTGATAGAAAATGTACATTTTGTAGGTCAAAAGCATGAATGGAATATGAATAACTTGTCCATTGCTTTGCGGAAAGTAGAGCATGACGTCACAGCTAAGGAGGTGGAACTCCGAAGGAGAAAAGAGGAGGTGTGGAGGTGGAGGCGGGGTTCGATACTGAGAAAGGAGGAGGAGTTGAAACAGCATAGATTGGCAATACACAACCTGGTAATTGCGTCAATAGCTTTGGCTGCGGTGAGGGCCCCCACCTAGATCGAACCAACTTTGACTCTTGTACCTTCAGCGCCTCCACTGAATAATAAAGCTCCATTAAAACCTCACGGTATACCCATACAAGCACCAATAGTGACTTTAGGTGGACGATTGATCCTTGACGTTGAGAATGAGGAGGAAGCTATGTCCTCCGAGGCAAAAGGCCTCATAGGAAAAGCATGTAATCTCGAACACGCGAAAGATAGGACAGAACGATCCTGAGTTGACTTGACTGACCGAGAGGACAATGATGAAAAAGAAATGACCAAAGGGACTCGACAGAAAAATGAAATAAAGAAAGGTAGGAAAAAAGGAAAAGATGACTTGACTGACAATCTTGTACTGTTTGAGGACGTGAATCGACAATCAGACTATAACTCAGATAATGATTCAGACATTGCAGGTGAACAGGAGAATGAGAGTGTGGACATGTATAAACAGGCTCTACCAGATTTGGGATCTCATTACGCCCTTCGCCCACGTAACAATGGGGCAAAAGAGACACCAGACAAGACTGCCGCGCCAAAACCAAAGCCCAGCGCAAAGCGGGTACAAGCTACATCTGGAGGTATGTATCCCCTCCGCCCTCAGGGAGCAGAAATGATATTTGAACCTCTTGGTCTTAGAGATGTGGCTACATTGGCTGACCAACTCCCTCCAATGGCAAATGGAGGAAGTACATGGCTGATGAAGCTTTTGGCCCTAATGAGCGGACAGAATTGTGCGCTTGGTGACATGAGACAGGCCATATCAGCTTCCTGCTCTCATCATCAATTACAAATGATAGAGGAGGAAGCAGAAACTATCAGGTACCCACACGAAACCCCATTGTCCCAGGTATCGGGCGCCTTATTTACGGCAATTAAAAATACCTTCCCAAGATCCCATGACATGGCTCCAACCGTGTTTCCATACATCGATGGAGTGGGAGGTCCGGTACACTATGAAAAGTGCATTAATGCCTGGATAGATAGTACCGGCCGACACCCATCGGGCAGATTAGATAATATCCTCTTATTCCGAACAGCTGTTGTCGAGGGTCTTCCAGAACCTGTGAAAAAGGAGTTGAAAAAGGACCCTGACTTGTTGACTGGTGATGAACCAAGGTTTAAACGTCACCTGTCTCACCATTGTAAGATGTATGATAACGAGAAGGTAAAAGAAAAAGCCGAGTCGCTAAATATGAATTCTGCTCTGGTAAAATTACAACTTTCCAAATTTTATAGTGAATCCAAAAAATCTAAACAGGAAAAGACAAACCAATCTGCCCAGATGTTCCAGGGCCATGGTCGGGCTCGAGATGGTGGTCAGTTCCATGATGGATACGGTGGTCGCAGGGGTGGTTTCTCTGGTGGCCGGGGAAAAGGGTACTCGAGACCGGGCCAACAAGACAACTGTTTTACATGTGGCCGTCCTGGACACTGGAGACATGAGTGTCCCAGTCAGCGACAGTACCCGCGGCAACCCCCAACACAACAGGGGGGGCCACCACATCAACAGCGGCCCACGCGCGGAGGAGCAAGAGGCACTGGCAGACCATGGCGGTCACAGCAGCCAGCTCAGTCAACTGGACAATATTACCAGGGTGGAGATGATCCTCACAGTCCATGGGATCCTCCACACTCCGAATAGGGGTGCCCGAGAGGCTCGGTAAGCAGGGGAACGGCAGACCCAATGCTTCATATGAGAATCAACGGCGTCCAAACATCAGCTTTGGTGGACACGGGAGCAACATACTCATCTTTGAACATGCCGCTCACAGCCGGTTGTCTCTCCTCTTCAACCATAACTTTGGTCGGCTTCTCGGGATCTCCTCAAGCTCTGCCTATTACCAGACCGCTGCAAACGGAAATACCCCACCTAAAACAGACTCTATTTCATTCCTACGTCCATTCACCCCAAACACCTGTGAATTTAATGGGAAGAGACTTGTTGATGTCTATTGGAGCTACCATCTTATGTGGGCCGGATGGCCTCACAGTGACTTTACCAAATGGTGCAAAGATTCCGTGTTCGCAACCAGTACGAACATGTGGACAATGGTTGATGTGTCCCTTGCAACAAGACACCGAGGTAGCAACAATCTATTGGTCATGTCTTGAGCCTGAAACTCCGGCCACTGGGGGACTGTTGTTTGTTTATCACCAGTGGAAATCATTCATTGATTCACTCCGGCCTTACCATCCGCCCAAGGATGACTTTCATTGTACTTTGTTTTATGACACAGAAGATGACTTAGTCTATCGAGACCGTTTTCAGAAGGTTCTTGGAACACCCTGGCAATTGAAATCCACCAAAATATTTGTGGGTCCAGAAGGCGTAGCTTCATATGTTGATTTGGACGAATCGCAAAAAGTGTGGTACAAAATGTCGGATACAGCCGACCCCCACATTTCTTTGGCTCTGTCTTATGGTCACGAAGCTCGTCAACTCGGTCCCATGGTCAAGAAACTTCTTAAAGTCACTGACTGGCAGTCCACTGACCTACCAGGGCTGACTTATTCCAAATTGCATGACTCTTATCAGATTGACCCACATGCCCCATTGATAAACTCCTCCATTTTGGAGGAACAAATCTTGACTCGAGAACATGGTAGGGAATTGACTGATCACCACCAGACAGAGGAGTTTCTGAAAACTATTCCGGACACATTGTGGTCATCAGGACCATTTGATGTAGGACATTGTGTTAAAATTCCACCTGTAATGTTAAAAATAGATGAGAGTGCCATCATCCACAGGCCACAATATAGATGGACTCCAGATGCGGACAAAGGTATGGAAGACACTCTAGGTGGACTGTGGGACGCAGGTGTGATAGAACTTTCTAACTCACGATGGAACACGGCATTGCGACCAGTACTTAAGGCGGATGGACAGAGTTACCGTATGGCACATGACCTTAGACCTGTGAACGACGCGACGCTGACTCCGTCCTACCAGTACCCGACCCCCATAGAATGTTGACTTCGCTCAGTCCAGTGTATCAATGGTTTACTTGTATTGATCTAGCTAACGCCTTTTTCTGTGTTCCTTTGCATCCTTCAGCCAGACAGTACTTTGCGTTCACCTATCGTGGTGTCCACTACAGTCCACCATATGCACAAAGGGTTTATTATAATTAGGTAACGCCAAAATCCCACTAGTAACTAGCATCTGTTTTATTGTACAAAACGCATTCTCAGCCTCTGCCGTCCAATTCAGAGCCGAGTTCATTTTTAACCCATCTTCATTCATTAATTTAGAAAGGGGGGAAACGATTTCTGCATAATTTGGAACCCACGTCCTGCAGTAATTAGTAAGACCCAAAAATGACATGATTTGTCTTTTAGTTAGCGGCTTGGGTGCTTCCAACACCACCCTCTTTCTGTCATCCAAAATCTTTTTCCCACCTTTCACCAGATTATGTCCCAAATATTTCACTTGTTCTTTAGAAAACTGCAATTTATTTCTGCTTATTTTGTGGCCCTCCGACGCCAGGTGCCTTATCAATGTCACAGTGTCCTTTTTACACACTTCCACACTAGGCGACGCCACAAGCACATCATCCACATACACAATAATCTGGCTGCCCCCCGGTGGCTGGAATCTTGCTACACTGCTACTCATTATCTGTGAATATATCGTGGGGCTTTCACAGTATCCTTGTGGTAATCTTGTAAAAGTATATTTTTTCCTACCAAACGTAAACGCAAACCAATATTGACTATCTCGATCTAATGGGATGGAGAAAAAAGCATTACTTATGTCAATTACCGTAAAAAATGCTGCCTCTGGATCCAAATTATTCAGAAGTGTGTGTGGATCTGGCACACACGGCGCGCGTTGAATTACTGCAGAGTTTACCGCTTGTAAATCCTGAACCATTCTCCATCCCACAGAAGGAGCCGCCTTTTTTACTGGAAAAATTGGGGAATTACAGGGTGAATCATCACATTCAATTATCACTCCCGCCCTTAATAAATCTTCAATTACCGGACTTATTCCTTTTAAGGCATCAGGTTTTAGTGGATATTGTCGTATACATGGCCTAAATTCACTTTTTGGTCTAATTACTACAGGTATAACCCCTTTAACGAGCCCTACATCGGAAGGTCCTTTTGACCATATTTCAGGAGGGACTGTTGCTAACAACTCCTCCTCCTCTTCCGATAGTAGATATACTTCCTTAGTTGTTTGTGATAGTCATAGCAGGTAAATTCCCACATTCACATTCACCCCCACAGTCTGAAACACTGCCTTTCTGTATGTTTCCGTACTTTCGCTATACTCAAGACCTGTATCCAACATTATCCAATCACTCGTCTCGCGGGCTGTTTGTATAAAGTCACGTATCACCTCCTTTCCCTGATTATGTGGCTTGCATAATACAATGTGTGGAGTTCCCCACTCGAGAAAAAGAGTCTTATATTCCCTTGACAACTCAACCCCTGCCAAAACTGTAGAAATTCCGTCCGTGTACATATATTCCAATTTAATTTCAGACGGCGTGACTCGTCTCAATTTGTTTTCATAAATTTCGTCAGGCCCCTCCGTCATTTTGTACCACATTATAACATGGAGGGAGTTTATGCTCGCCACACTCTGCCGCGTCTCAATCAAACTAGCAGCTGTAGATAACAAACTGTTTCCCACACAAGCCGGCGTATTATTAGACACATCCAGAGTATAGTAAAAGAAAGCAGGTTGCTCTACATGCAAAACATTTAATTGGCCACAATTAATTTCCTTTCGCCTTTTAACCACCATATTTCCACTAGCGGAGGGTACTAACGCCAATCCCAATTGTAATAGTCCATCCCTACCCAGTAAATTGACAGGACACTCTTTTACCACCAACACCGACATTTTACATGTTTCCCCTTCCGGATCCCTTATCCTAACCGGAAACGTCTCTGAAGCAGTAGCAACCTGCCCATCAGCTGTCGCCACATAAACCTTATTTTTCATAAATTTAATTCCCGGAACATCCTGTGTAATTGCAGTTTTACAAGCTCCAGTATCACACAAAAATGTTAAACGTACCCCATTCACAAACAATGTAATTTCAGGTTTAATTGAATCAAGTGTCAGTATTTCCGCTAAATTTAGCTCCACTCCCCTAGACTGGACCCCACCAGTTGTCCCACTGGGCCCTGGCCCTACGCCAGGCCTTGCTGATTGAGTCCCAGCCCTAGAGGCTCTGTTGTCTGGGCAATCCCGCGAAATGTGCCCAGTTCTTCCACAAATCCAGCATGCATTACTTTTAAATCTCCGATATTTATTTAACTTACCCCCATCTTTTCTCCAGTTAATTTTGTTAAACTTTTTATGTCCTTCTTCTCTTTCTTGGTAAAACATTTCTTCCCCCGCAGAGGACGGCCCCCCATGTCTTTTACCTTTTTTCTTTAGCATCCCTTCTGCATGCAACGCTTGATTTACGTATTGGTCAAGCGTACCCGTGGGCCTATCTACCCAATATTTCTCAATCCATTCCCGGAGGGCATGATTTGAATTAGCGTGTGTTAGGTTCATTAATAATTACCTTCGTCCGTAATTATCAATAACTGCAGGAAGACATCTTATTCAATTATTGACATTTAATTAAATAGAAATGGATACAACAGATAAAAGCCTCCGAAGGGGAGCGTTACAGCAAGTGTCACCTTACAACTTCCGAACGTCTCCTCGAATAGACGTTTTCGTCCCACTCTTATGGTCATGAATCAAAACAAGTTACAGAGTTGTTGATCATTCCATCACGTATGAGAAAAAACAACATCTGGGACTACAATAACAATCAAAGTATTTTACCAATAACAAAAACAGGAGACTAGACCTAACACATTTAGATTAGAGTAATTATACAACTTCCTTGACTTAAGAATCATATAATATAATCATAATCATATAATGGTTACATACAGAAAAGCACGGTTACATAACCATAACAACATTCTTGTTATTAGCCGAATAGCCCTGGCCTCGTCACCAAGGGCCCACCAAATCTCAAGGACCCAGATTGGGTGGATTGTTTGTATAACCATCCTGGAACAGGCCGTCCAGGTTAAAGATGACTTGGCAATACTCGTGACCTCGCAACACTTTTGAAAACAGAAAGAATGATTTAACAAAGTAATGAATTAATACAGAGAATAGAAAGAGAATGATTTAATAAATAAATGAATTAATATAACTATTATAATAGTAAAACAGAATAAACCCAACAGCGTGTAACACATTTTTTAGTTGCTCTTGATAAAGGCTGCCCACCGTGTTATCCTCAGGAATGCCACTGTTGACTTTAAAACAAGCAGACATCCTGATTAAATATTCATCAAAAGCCTCATTATCTTTTTGTTTAGCTCTACCAATCGCAGTATAATTTGCTTTTGTTTTAAATTTTTTCATGGCACGCTCTATCAGCTCACGCACTCTTATTTGCAATTCACGGCTATCATGAGCAAATGGTCCACACTTTGATTTTGGATCCCAATCTCCTCTAATAGCATGCCAATCACCTTTTAACGCGGCCATCCAAATCTGCTGCGTTTCTACTCCATTTAAGTGATATGACCGTCTAATATCTTCCATCTGCACGACAAATTCCCCCACGTCTATTTTGTACGACGTGATGCCGTCTACGGCTTTTTTCACGTCGTCCTGAGTCCGAATATGTTGTAAATGTTGTATGGTGTTTGTGTGGTTTCTGCAGTAAAATTAAGACAAGCCTAGGAAATACAGTCGAAGAGGTAATAATAATAATAACAATAGATATAATAAAGTTAACTGTGTGAGGCACACGAACTCACTACAAAAAAGTAAAATATGGGAAACACGTGTTGTAAGGCGGGTTTGGATGACGATCCAAAAAATACGTCTAACTTGTAAGGATTGGAAAAAATTGGTAAGACAAAGCGCTTTAAAAATATTACACAGCTATATTTATGGATAAATAAAAATGGGTTTGCTGGCCAGCTTAAAATGCATAGAATGCAGGATAATATATGCACTAATGCATAGAGGTAATATACATATATAAATAATATGTGAGTGGATAAAAGTGTAACAGCTTGTTCCACAGACACTAATGGCAAAATAAGGCCGGGGAGAAGTTAAAAATACTATTTTGGGAAAATAGTGGGGGTTCCCTCGGATAACGGGGATATATTTAAGACCGTGGCGGCGGGAAAGTACTGTTTGGTAAGGAAAAACAGCGGGGCCTCCTCGGCTGACGGGGAAAATATTTACCGAGATAGGTGACGGGCGCGTAGGAAGTTTAACAAAAATAAAGGGAGCTAGAAAATTAATGGGGACACTGGTATTTGATTTGGTTAATCCAGGTATGACGTTTTGTGATTACAATTAAATTGGGGTTTTTTGTGATGCTTGGGCTTGTATAACAACAAATAGAATGGTTATTTCCAAGTCCTGGTGGTGCTTTGTTAATATAACCTATATGTACTGTCAATTTACATTAATGTGATGGCTTATTGCAGCTTGGTTTTTGATCCCGTCCGCTAACGGGAAGATGGTGTTTAAAAAGACAAAAGAATATATACAAAATGATCATTTAAATTTTAGCAGGGAATGTCACCTGTGTTTTTATTATGCTCTAGACTTGCAAAAAAAAATATGTGTCGCCTGCGGGGGAAGCGTTTCTGGTGCAGCGGCTGCTGATTAGATGGGAGTGAAACATGTGGGCCGCGGGGCAGACGATTTAACTGTGTTGGGCTTTCGGGAGCGTTCGGACCGTGTAAACGACTACAATTTTGTGATCCCTTCCGTGAAGACATTATAATAATAATAATTGGCCTTGGGGGTGCTGAAGCAAACTTGAGGGCAGAAAATGGGTTTTTGCCATATTGTTGTGCTTGCAGCATACATATTCTGGATATATGGGGTCTTGGAAAAATATTGTGATGTAGTTGAATATCGGAAGAGGGGTTAATTTGACGTTTTAATGGTTGTCTTCTCTAAAAAGCTGGTTTGTAAACATAAGATAACAATGCTGTTTTCGCAGCAAGAGTGGAGGTCATAGTTAACGGCTAATTGCGTTTTCTGTTTGGACTTTTCAGAATAAGAACAATACATGGGCTGCAAGAAATGCAAGGTTATGCGAATGCTTTCGCGAATGCTTTTTGTATTAAGAGGATAGAAAATCTGTTCAGTAAAAGGTTGATTTGGTAAAAAGCTTTGGATTTGGGAAATAGACCAAAATAGTCATTTTTGAGCAATTGTGGATTTCAAAGGGCTCTTAGTTAAAGGAAACTAGCTTTTGGAGGATAAAATAATATTAATACTATTTCGGAATATTTTGATTGTTCAAAATACTTTAATCCGGGAGGTTGGCTGGTTAAAGAAAAGGCCAGGATGACAAAATTTACAATATTATGGTATATTGGTGACAATAAGGGTTTTAAGGGTTTTTAAGGTTTTTAAAACATTAAAGTTTGTAATTAGGAATTGCCTAACAAAAGGTTGATTTCTCTAATTTAATTGTGTAGATTTTTGTTTTGGTAACAGGCTATGGGAAATGACTCTTGTCTTAAGTAAACATCATATGAGGTGATTGACAAAGTATATAGTAGGTATTGAATTATTTGGCTGTTAACGACATCAGATGGGAAATTTACAATACAATAGTGGCATGATAAAATTCATGGCATTCATCCAAATAATTAGGTGAATTGTAAATAAAATAATTGGTTTAGGATGAGCATATTTTCCCTAAGAATGGAGTAACATGGAATGTTTTTCAAAGTGCACTTGAAAGAACATTGTCTGTTGTCCTGGCGGGAGGAAATATGCTTTGTCACAGGTCATATTGATGACTTTAAGGATATTACGGATTGGATAAGCATTGGTCAATTGATACAACCAAATAACGTTGCTTTTACGGCTTTAAGGGCATGCAAATTGGTGAGAACTTTAGCAACGATGGGGTTAATACGCCTGAATGTTACAGTGATAACGAGTGGCAATAACAAGCTTAGATAAGGGAGGGAAAGGAGAAATTCTCCAAATTCCAGAATCTGGCATAGAAACAGGTTATGTTAGTCGTTTTGGGTTTTTGACAGGATGTGGTGGTACATGAATTCTGGGAAATTTTGGGAAATTGGGGACCCCATATCTAAAACAAACCGAGACAAATGTTTAAATAGGCTCTATTTGGCGCTGGATGCACGAATTCTAGTGGGGCCTTTCATGTTTTGAAACAAGTGACGCTTTAGGTAGATGGGTTGTCTATGAACAAAATGGGATGGGCGAAATTCGCTTACAAATTCGGCGTGTTATCTTGGTTCATAGAATTTGGAGTCAAGGCGACGTAATAAAGGCCATAGGCGTCATGTTGTATAAAATAGGCGTGGATGAATTAGTTTTACAAATGGGGGAGATTATCTTATCACCTAAAACAAGTGGAAACAAAACTGGATGGCCGCATTAAAAGGTGATTGGCATGCTATTAGAGGAAATTGGGATTTTCCAAAAACCTGATAGGGGGCCATTAGGTCATGGCGGCTGTGAAAATAAAAACCTTAGATGTGAAACTATTGCCACCTCAATTCGGGGAACAAACAGCTAAACTGATAGCATTAAAAAGGATATAACTTTCTGTGAAACTTGAAGGTAATTTTTTACAAACGGTTAAAATGCTAGAGTGGGGGTGTGTATATTAAAGGATCTACTAATGAATGCGGGGTGGATCCAGACCTTCCGGAATGTGGGGTATTCATGGCGTCCTCGAGAATTTGTGGATTTTCTCCGGGTACTCCAGTTTACTCCCACAAAATGAAATTATGGATGCTAGACTGGTTGAACACACTAAATTCTTCTTTTTATGAGTGTGAGCGTGAATGATAGTTTGTTTTTTGTGTTTTTTGATTGGCAGACCACCGAGACATAATCTATCAATAAAAGATCAATAAAGAAAATAATTTGGGCTTGAGTCAAGGGAAGACCTATGTCTCGACAAGGGGGAGGTGGCCTTGCTACAACGGCACTACAAGGCTTAGGGTTTAAATCTATATGCATACCCACATATCCATTTCAAAAAATACATATAGATTTTATTTTATTTTTATTAGATCATATGGATATCATTCCACGATATGGAATTCCAGAAACTATTTATAGTGATAATGGCTCCCATTTTGTTAATATAATAGTTGTCTACCATCCACAATTGGCGGACCTTATATGAAGTCCTGTTTGGTAGACCTTACAAATTGTTATTATTCACTACACAATGACAATTGGATGATGAGGCGAATCTATCAGAGAAAAAAAAAAACGCACACACCAAATTTAGACTATCAGAGGGAGATTTTGCTTCTCAACAGGAAACGGACGAAGCGACGGTGATTCTTGAAGACTGGATGCTGATAAGCAGCATAAAAGAAGAAACATCGGAGCAACGCAAAGTGGGAGGGTCCTTGTTACTCAAAGGGGACACGGATGCACCTTTCCCACAGTAAGAAGGTTGTCTAAATTGAAACGTTTCAAGAGAAAAAATCCCTAAACAAAGACAAAAAGTCATGTTGAAAACAATTATTGCTTTTGGGGCAATGAGATTAATGATGATTGTGATTCTATTCCTTTCCACAGTAGGGTTGTTTTCTCCAGTTGGAGAAAAAGGCGGAGGCGTTTCAATTGAGGATACACCTTCTTACGGGAGGGTAAACCGAGAAACATACACATTTACATTTAATTAACATTACCTACTAAATCAAATTTCCACATTGAAAATATATATATTTGGACTCGGCGACGTCCCAGTTGCCGTACAAGGGGTCAATCTATGGTGGGAAATATGTGTGGTACATTAACAGCAAAAAATTGAAGATTGGGAAAAGCCTTGTTGCAGAAATTGGTCAAGATTGGAAAGCTTGGACTGACATATTAACCTGTGAAATTTATTTCTGAAACAGGGATTTCCCAAACAGGGGATAATTGGGCGCTGTTAATGGAGTGTAAAGAGGACAAGCACTCGGTGGAGCTACTTTGGTAAAAGGGTGGTCTCAATTGAAACATTGAGGGGACGGGTAAGATAAACTTTCTGACTTAATAAAATACGGGAAACACCAATATTAATTGAAAAGATTATTGCTCAGCAAGCAATACCATAAAACTATAGGGAACTCTTTTATATTGGGTTTGACGTCTCCATATGGTTTCAATTGAGACTAAACCATCTTACAAAGGATTAGGATAAACTACCAGACAAGGGAAAATACGATGGGATCTAACAACTCCCTCAATCACCATTCATTTGGGGAAAAGTGTTTATACAAATGAAAAAACGTGTCCTACTTGGCAAGAAAAAATATTGAAGCAGTGTTTATCCTGTTACGCGGTAAATAGGAAGTCAATTTTTCCACTGTTTAATCATTTTACCTGCTTAAACCTTACAGGGCATGGTCTGAAGCTGGGGGCGATAAATGAGACGTGGTGTACCGGCGTTCTAAAACAAACTACACCCCTGATACCACGTTCTGGCCTATGGTGGCGGGGTGGTAGATAAATTATACGACTCCTGCCGAAACGCGGCAGGACTAGGTACTTTGGTCTCACTGCTCTTACCGATGTCTGTTTTTCCATCCACAGTGGAGGAGATACAATTGGCGGCTCATAATTCGGCTGAAGGGTCGACCCTCCCGACATCGTCGAGAGGCATGGAGGGAAGGAGATCCAACATACATTGATGCGATTGGCATCCCCTGGGGCGTACCAGATGAGTATAAGCTGGCTAATCAGATCACAGCAGGTTGGGAGTCTATCTTCCTTCTAATCACCCCAAACAAAAATGTGGATAGAATAAATTACTTACATTACAATGTTCAAAACTTGGAAATTATACTGAACAGGGATTTGTGGCCATAAAGGAGCAACTGGCAGCTACCAGTCTGATGGCGTTCCAGAATCGCATAGCGGTGGATATGATCCTTGAAACAGGGGGCATGTGTGCAATGTTTGGAAAACAATGTTGCACCTTCATACCGAACAACGCGTCACCCAGTGGATCTCTCACCAGGGCCATTACTGGCCTGCAAACACTGAACCGCAATATGCAAGAGCACTCTGGAGTAGATACGTCCGCATTGTCAGATTGGTGGGATAAGACCTTTGGAAAATCTAAAGATTTGGCTACATCCTTCGTGGTGACTATAGGCACAATTACCGCTATCCTAACATTGTGTGGGTGATGTAGTATCCCCTGTTTGCGCTCCTTGCTAAGCCGACTTATAACTACTGCAATTGCCCCTACAAATTCTAAAGTGCATGAGTTGTATCTTATGGGACGGTTTGGGGAAAGCAGTGAGGTCCAGGAGTACGGTAAATCCGAGGACCAATTGGACGAATATAATTATGTTCTTTCTCTTTCAGACCAGCCATGGGAGTAAGGAGTAGGCGGGAAAAATCACAGTCACCCGACATTACCATTTAGTGATTACTAAGAAATGACTAATAACATACATATTATAAAAACGGGGGAATGTTGGGTTTATTCTGTATTACTTTTATAATAGTCGTATTAATTCATTACTTTGTTAAATCATTCTCTTTCTATTCTCTGTATTAATTCTTTTCTTTGTTTAAATCATTCTCTTTCTATTTTCAAAATGTTGCGAGGTCACGAGTATTGCCAAGTCATCTTTAACCTGGACGGCCTGTTCCAGGATGGTTATACAAACAATCCACCCAATCTGGGTCCTTGAGATTTGGTGGGCCCTTGGTGACGAGGCCAGGGC
Source organism: Stigmatopora nigra (assembly GCF_051989575.1). Taxonomy (NCBI): domain Eukaryota; kingdom Metazoa; phylum Chordata; class Actinopteri; order Syngnathiformes; family Syngnathidae; genus Stigmatopora; species Stigmatopora nigra. The sequence continues at coordinate 4,756,928 of NW_027551603.1, forward strand.
TATTCGGCCAATAACAAGAATATTGTTATCGTTATGTAACCGTGCACTTCGGGTTTTTCTGTATGTAATCATTATATGATTATGATTATATTATATGATTCTTAGGTCAAGGAAGTTGTATAATTACTCTAATCTAAATGTTGTTAAGTCTAGTCTCCTGTTTTTGTTATTGGTAAAATACTTTGATTGTTATTGTAGTCCCAGATGTTGTTTTTACTCATACGTGATGGAATGATCAACAACTCTGTAAATTGTTTTGATTCATGGCAATAAGAAGCGTACGAAAACGTCTATTCGAGGAGACGTTCGGAAGTTGTAAGGTGACACTTGCTGTAACGCTCCCCTCCGGAGGCTTTTATCTGTTGTATCCATTTCTATTTAATTAAATGTCAATAATTGAATAAGATGTCTTCCTGCAGTTATTGATAATTACGGACGAAGGTAATTATTAATGAACCTAATAATAACAATAATGATCCAGGATGATTCTGGAGCTATTTCCCACCACAAACAGTGTCCAAAACAGGCATTTTGCGGTTAAAGTAGTGGTTGTATTAGAACCACGCCCAGTCGGTTCTGGTTCGTGTTTTTACCCAGAAATTGTGTCCAATGATTATGGGGATGTATTTTTTATTATTCTTTATAAAAATAATATTCTAGGGATGTTCAGAAGTTCTGTTATGCCCTAATCAATGACCTCAATTTGGGCACTTTATTTACAAGTGGTTGTTTAGAACCAGGCCCAGTCGGTTCTGGTTGGTGCTTTACCCACAATTAGTGTCGATTGTGTGGGTTTGATGTATTTTCACTATTCTCTGTAAGAATAAAGATCCAGGGATGTTCTGAGACTATTTCCCACCAGAAATAGTGTCAAAAACATGCATTTTGCGACAAAAATAGTGGTTGTATTAGAACCAGGCCCAGTCGGTTCTGGTTTGTGTATACCCCCTTAACGTGTGTCCAATAGGAATGGGGTTGTATTTTTGACTATTCTGTATAAAAATTATCATCTAGGGATGTTCAGAAGTTCTTCTATGCCCGAATAAATGACCTCCATTTGGGCACTTTATTTTGCATGTTGGTTGTAGTAGAACCAAGCCCAGTCGGTTCTGGTTGGTGCTTTTACCCAGAGTTAGTGTTGATTGTGTAGGTGGATGTATTTTCACTATTCTGTCTAAAAATAAAGATCCAGGATGGTTCTAGGGGTATTTACCACCATAAATAGTCTCCAAAACATGCATTTTGTGATAAAAAATAGTAGTTGAAAAAATGAAAATCAGACATAGGCATTGTCGTCATCATTGACTTGACAAAAAGCCTAGTAGTCATCATACCCTCATAAGCGTATGACGAAATTGTATAGTGCTTCTCCACAAGTTCGTCTTCCCAGGCCAGACACATTTATGACATTTATTTATGACATATTCATACTTGTTAGCTCTCCGCCTTGAGCGACTCGACTTGACTTAATTTCATAGTAGGGATATGTGTAGTCGTCACGTCACGTGTTGCTGCAGGTTCAGAGACCTGATGGCTGTTGGGAAAAAGCTGTCCTTGAGGCTGTTTGTCCGTGCTTTGTAGGACCTGTAGCGTCTGCCAGATGGAAGCAACTGGAACAGGCCATGTCCAGGGTGGTATGGGTCTCCAACAATGGACCCGGCTCTTCTAAGGTATCGGGGGTTGGCAATGTCTTCTAGTGATGGCAGAGAGCAGCCGACGATCTTCTGGGCAGTGTTTATCACCCTCTGTATGGCTTTTTTGTCTGCTGCCGTGCTTCCGGTATACCACACTGTAATGCCGTAAGTCAGGATGCTCTCCACAGTGGCTCTGTAGAAGGTTGCCAGAAGCTTGGTGTCCAATTTGTCCCTTCTCAGTACCCTGAGAAAGTGGAGTCGTTTCTGGGCCTTCTTTACTAACACTGTGGTGTTTGTGGACCAGGAGAGCCTATCCGTGACGTGGACTCCCAGAAATTTGAAGGATTGGACCCTGTCTACACATACTCCGTTAATGAGGAGTGGGGCCAGGTCTGTGCTGCGCTTGCGAAAGTCCAGGATTATTTCTTTAGTCTTTGCGGTATTTAGTGTAAGATTGTTCGCCGAGCACCAAGAAGACAGTTTGTCGACCTCGTCTCTGTAAGCTGACTCATCCCCGCCTGAGATGAGTCCGATCACAGTGGTGTCATCGGCGAATTTGATGATAGAGTTTGACTGGTGGGCTGGTGTGCAGTCGTATGTGTACAAGGAGTACAGGACAGGACTCAGTACACAGCCTTGTGGTGAGCCAGTGTTCAGTGTAATGGCGGAAGAGAGGTGTGGACCCATTCTGACAGTTTGTGGTCGACCAGTCAAGAAGTTCTTTACCCAGCAGCAGATTGAAGAGGATAGTCCAAGGTGGTAGAGTTTGTCTTTCAGGATGTCCGGCTTGATGGTGTTAAAGGCTGAGCTATAGTCTATGAAAAGCATCGTCACATAGTTCCCCCGGTGCTCCAGGTGGCTCAGTGCTGTGTGAAGAGCCACAGCGATAGCATCCTCAGTGGACCTGTTTTCTCTATAAGCAAACTGGTGAGGGTCAACTGAGGGGGGGATTGTCCTTCTGATGTGTCGGGCCACCAACTTTTCAAAGCACTTCAGGATCACAGGCGTGAGAGCAACAGGCCTGTAATCGTTCAAGCTGCAGATGGTTGGCCTTTTTGGGGACAGGAATGATGGTGGCAGATTTTAGGCAGGCAGGAACGATGGATAGTTGCATTATAACTGGGTAGTCTCGGTTCTGGTTGCTGTTTATATCCGAAACTTGTGTCCAAAGAGGATGGGGATGTATATTTTACTATTCTGTTTAAAAATAATCATGTAGGGATGTTTTGGGGCTTTTTTTACACAAGAATCAAAAACCTCCAATGGATCTTTATTTTGCACGGTGGTTGAATTAGAACCGGGCCCAGTCGGTTCTGGTTGCCGCTTTTACCCAGATTTAGTGTCAATTGTGTGGATGGATGCATTTTCACTATAATGTGTAAAATTAAAGATGCAGGGATGTTCTGGGAATATTTCACACCGTCAATAGTGTCCAAAACATTTTGCGATAAAAATAGTGGTTGTATTAGAACAAGGCCCAATCGGTTCTGGTTGGTGTATTTACCCAGAATTTGTGTTGATTGAGTGGGTGGATGTAGTTTCACTATTTACTATAAAAATAATGTTTCCCACCATAAACATTGTCCAAAACAGGCATTTTGCGATTAAAAAAGAGGTCGTATTAGAACCAGGCCCAGTCGGTTCTGGTTGGTGCTTCTACCCATAATTAGTGTTGAATGTGTAGATGGATGTATTTTCACTATTCTGTGTAAAAATAATGATCCAGGATGGTTCTGGAGCTATTTTCCCACCATAAACAGTGTCCAAAACAGGCATTCTGCGATTAAAATAGTGGTTGTATTAGAACCAGGCCCAGTCTGTTCTGGTTGGTGAATTTACCCGAAAAATTGTATCCATTGACGATGGGGATGTATTTTTGATTATTATGTATAAAAATAATCATCTAGGGATCTTCAGAAGTTCTGTTATTCCCGAATCAATGACCTCCATTTGGGCACATTATTGACGGAGCTCACGACCATGATCCAGTGTGTGGCTCGGATGTGTCCCTCAAACACAAATACTGGTCAGTCTCATCCAAAATCCTAATGGCTCAGTTCCCTTGAGTGGGAGCGGCAAGGAACGCCCTGCATTTGAAGACCATTGAAGGCAGGTTCCGGGCCTGTGTCGGCGCATCAGTCAGGCTGGGTAGCCGCTATGGCCCAGGTGATTTTCCAGGGCTGCCCTGCTCTTGACGGAGTGGCCACCCAGCGGGGCTGTGTGTGTTTCATGGTGGGAGACTCGTGCTGCCCCTTCATCCCTGCCGGCATGTCCTGCTCGGTCCATGATGCCCTGCAGGCTATTAGGAACATGCAGAGAGCTGTGACCGGAGATCCGGTTCCACAACGAGGATGGCTTGACTGGTTCTTCTCTGGCTCATGGAAACAGCCACTTCAATATTTCGATATTTTCACAGACACAAAAGGAGGGAATTGTGGGATGGACTGGCTAACTGGCTTAATAATTGTTTATTCTTGTCGCACCATGTGGTCATACTGGTTTAACTTTGTTTTTTAAGATCGTAGAATGCAAGGTAGACTAGCCAAACAGGTTTTACAATTGAATTAAAAGATCGTGGAATGTAAGAAAGACTAACTAGTTGGCCTTGCAATTGTTTGTTCGCCTCGAGAAATATAAGAAAGGCTGGCTAACAGGGTTTGCAATTTTTTCCTTGTATTGTGCGATGAAAAGAGGTTCAACTTCAGGAGTAACTGTCACTCTCCAGGTCATCTAGGGTCAAGTGCACACTTGAAAACTTTCATATTCGACCAAAACGTGCTTATCAGCACATAAAAAGCACATTTGGTGGTACGCGGGAAGAACGGCAGCAGACAAAAAGGCTATTTAGAAAGGTATCACCACTACGCAGAAGAACGTCGGCTACTCTGCCCTCACTGGAAGACATTGCCAGCCCTCGTTACCTCAGCAGAGCCAGGGACATGATCAGGGACCCATGCCACCCTGGTCACAATCGGTTCCAGCTGCTGCTCTCTGGCAGACAGACGCTGTAAGTTTCCCACATCCGTTGGGACTCTAAACTTGGGGTAACACAACACAATCCCTTCTGTGTAATAACTTCGGGTGAGGTAATATGAATAGACATTAGGTACAAGGTGATCTGACACCTACATGCTGAATGAAGGTAAGTGAAAGACAGTGAGAGGTAAGAGATCCACTCAAGGGGTGCTGATGCAATGTATCCATAAAGGCAGAATTGTAAATTAAGAGTCTGGAGTCATAACTTGTAAAACTGTGTAAAAATGTCAGAGACACAAATGACATAGTGTAATATCATCAAATTTTATAATGTAATAAGTTTTTCATTTGGCATCATTCTAATGGCTAGATATTAAGTTATAATGAAAACTATGATACTTGGCCAAAACGTGATTTTCAGCGCATGAAACGCACGTTAAGCCAATAAAAACTGAAATGTTCCCCTGCTGCGAAACAAACTGTCAGAGACACATAGTTACTGTGTATATAGTGTATAATTGTCCAATTCAAGTAAGTTTTTCATTTGGCATCATTCTAAGTGATATAAATTAAGTTATAGTGAAAATTATGATACTTGGCCAAAACGTGATTTTCAGCGCATGAAACGCACGTTAAGGCAATAAAAACTGAAATATTCCCCTGCTGCGAAACAAACTGTCAGAGACATATAGTTACTGTGTATATAGTGTATTATCGTCCAATTCAAGTAAGTTTTTCATTTAGCATCATTCTAAGTGATAGAAATTAAGTTATAGTGAAAACTATCATACTCGGCCAAAACATGATTTTCAGCGCATGAAACGCACGTTAGCAATAAAAACTGAAATGTCCCCCTGCTGCGAAACAAACTGTCAGAGACACATAGTTACTGTGTATATAGTGTAAAATAGTCCAAGTCAAGTAAGTTTTGCATTTAGCATCATTCTAAGTGATAGAAATTAAGTTATAGTGAAAACTATGATACTTGGCCAAAACGTGATTTTCAGCGCATGAAACGCACGTTAAGGCAATAAAAACTGAAATGTTCCCCTGCTGCGAAACAAACTGCCAGAGGCACATAGTTACTGTGTCTATAGTGTAAAATCATCCAATTCAAGTAAGAATTGCATTTAGCATCATTCTAAGTGCTAGAAATTAAGTTATAGTGAAAACTATGATACTTGGCCAAAACGTGATTTTCAGCGCATGAAACGCACGTTAAGGCAATAAAAACTGAAATGTTCCCCTGCTGCGAAACAAACTGTCAGAGGCACATAGTTACTGTGTCTATAGTGTAAAATCATCCAATTCAAGTAAGTATTGCATTTAGCATCATTCTAAGTGCTAGAAATTAAGTTATAGTGAAAACTATGATACTTGGCCAAAACGTGATTTTCAGCGCATGAAACGCACGTTAAGGCAATAAAAACTGAAATGTTCCCCTGCTGCGAAACAAACTGTCAGAGGCACATAGTTACTGTGTATATAGTGTGAAATCGTCCAATTCAAGTAAGTTTTGCATTTAGCATTATTCTAAGTGATAGAAATTAAGTTATAGTGAAAATTATGATACTTGGCCAAAACGTGATTTTCAGCGCATGAAACGCACGTTAAGGCAATAAAAACTGAAATGTTCCCCTGCTGCGAAACAAACTTCCAGAGGCACATAGTTACTGTATATATAGTGTATTATCGTCCAATTCAAGTAAGTTTTTCATTTAGCATCATTCTAAGTGATAGAAATTAAGTTATAGTGAAAATTATGATACTAGCCCAAAACGTGATTTTCAGCGCATGAAACGCACGTTAAGGAAATAAAAACTGAAATGTTCCCCTGCTGCGAAACAAACTGTCTGAGGCACAAAGTTGCTGTGTATTCAGTGTGAAATCGTCCAATGCAGGTAAGTTTTTCATTTGGAATCATTCTAAGTGATAGAAATTAAGTTATAGTGAAAATTATGACACTTGGCCAAAACGTGATTTTCAGTGCATGAAACGCACGTTAAGGCAATAAAAACTGAAATGTTCCCCTGCTGCGAAACAAACTGTCAGAGGCACATAGTTACTGTGTATATAGTGTAAAATCGTCCAATTCAAGTAAGTTTTTCATTTAGCATCATTCTAAGTGATAGAATTTAAGTTATAGTGAAAATTGTGATACTTGGCCTAAACAAGATTTTCAGCACATGAAACGCACGTTAAGGCAATAAAAACTGAAATGTTCCCCTGCTGCGAAACACACTGTCAGAGGCACATAGTTACTGTGTATATAGTGTAAAATCGTCCAATTCAAGTAAGTTTTGCATTTAGCATCATTCTAAGTGATAGAAATTAAGTTATAGTGAGAATTATGATACTTGGCCAAAACGTGATTTTCAGTGCATGAAACGCACGTTAAGGCAATAAAAACTGAAATGTTCCCCTGCTGCGAAACAAACTGCCAGAGGCACATAGTTACTGTGTCTATAGTGTAAAATCATCCAATTCAAGTAAGTATTGCATTTGGCATCATTCTAAGTGCTAGAAATTAAGTTATAGTGAAAATTATGATACTAGCCCAAAACGTGATTTTCGGCGCATGAAACGCACGTTAAGGCAATAAAAACTGAAATGTTCCCCTGCTGCGAAATAAACTGTCAGAGACACATAGTTACTGTGTATATAGTGTAAAATCGTCCAATTCAAGTAAGTTTTTCATTTAGCATCATTCTAAGTGATAGAATTTAAGTTATAGTGAAAATTGTGATACTTGGCCAAAACGTGATTTTCAGCACATGAAACGCACGTTAAGGCAATAAAAACTGAAATATTCCCCTGCTGCGAAACAAACTGTCAGAGAAACATAGTTACTGTGTATATAGTGTAAAATCGTCCAATCCAAGTAACTTTTGCATTTAGCATCATTCAAAGTGATAGAAATTAAGTTATAGTGAAAACTATGTTACTTGGCCAAAACGTGATTTTCAGCGCATGAAACGCACGTTAAGGCAATAAAAACTGAAATGTTCCCCTGCTGCGAAACAGACTGTCAGAGACACATAGTTACTGTGTATATAGTGTAAAATCATCCAATTCAAGTAAGTTTTGCATTTGGCATCATTCTAAGTGCTAGAAATTAAGTTATAGTGAAAACTATCATACTCGGCCAAAACATGATTTTCAGCGCATGAAACGCACGTTAAGGCAATAAAAACTGAAATGTTCCCCTGCTGCGAAACAAACTGTCAGAGGCACATAGTTACTGTGTATATAGTGTAAAATCGTCCAATTCAAGTAAATTTTGCATTTAGCATCATTCTAAGTGATAGAAATTAAGTTATAGTGAAAATTATGATACTTGGCCAAAACGTGATTTTCAGCGCATGAAACGCACGTTAAGGCAAAAAAACTGAAATGTTCCCCTGCTGCGAAACAAACTGCCAGAGGCACATAGTTACTATGTCTATAGTGTAAAATCATCCAATTCAAGTAAGTATTGCATTTAGCATCATTCTAAGTGCTAGAAATTAAGTTATAGTGAAAACTATGATACTTGGCCAAAACGTGATTTTCAGCGCATGAAACGCACGTTAAGGCAATAAAAACTGAAATGTTCCCCTGCTGCGAAACAAACTGTCAGAGGCACATAGTTACTGTGTATATAGTGTATAATTGTCCAATTCAAGTAAGTTTTTCATTTTGCATCATTCTAAGTGCTAGAAATTAAGTTATAGTGAAAACTATGATACTTGGCCAAAACGTGATTTTCAGCGCATGAAATGCACATTAAGGCAATAAAAACTGAAATGTTCCCCTGCTGCGAAACAAACTGTCAGTGACACATAGTTACTGTGTATATAGTGTATAATCGTCCAAATTAAGTAGGTTTTTCATTTGATATCATTCTAAGTGATGGAAGTTAGGGTTAGGGTTAGGGTTAGGGTTAGAGTTAGGGTTAGGGTTAGGGTTAGGGTTAGGGTTAGGGTTAGGGTTAGGTTAAGTTAAGTTATAGTGAAAACTATGATACTTGGCCAAAACGTGATTTTCAGCGCATGAAACGCACATTAGGGCAAAAAAACTGAAATGTTTGTTAGGTCTGAAAATACAACTTCAGGAGCAGGCTAAGAAAGAGTGAGATAAATTTAAATAGAAAATATGTATTACCAGACTGCAAAGTGGACAGTGAGAGTTCCTACAGTGGGGTTCTGTTCACTGCGATGTTACTGCAACTCTAGTCGAATGACCAGTGAGTGTGTCTTAAATACAGGCAAAACTGACAGTTGTCCCTAAGACTTTGGACAGATACGTTTCAGTCATTTGCAGGGAAACAAGTAATTGATTAGTGTCGGGCCTGGAATCTGTAGTCAATGGTTTCCAGACGTAGGGTGTTCTTCGCTGTTCCTACCCTGGGGAACACCGCCATCATGATTTTGGAGGGGACTGACCATTGTTTGTATTAGAGGGGGACATCCGAGCCCCAAACTGAATCATGGGGGAAGAAATCAAAGCTCCGTCGTTGACGCCTGGTGGGTAGATGTGGGTTGGCGTCGACAGTTGGAATCGAGTCTGCTGTTAGAACGTACGTGTGGTCGGATGCAGATGTAGGGACACAGAGCCCAGTTGTATTGGTGGGGATGATCATATACACTTGCCATTCGCAGATCCACCATATTTGGTCCAGTACTGTCCATGATTGGGAAGGAATGTGTCTGATCTCGGCACACCTGGTGACGTGAACTTGGTCTAAAGGGGTCTTCGGATCCGGTCCGCTGAAGTTGAAACAGGATGGATAACAGTCTGTTCGGTTGTTGCACTGGACATACGTTGCGGTATTGACTGTAGCTGCTAATGGTACTGCGACCATGGTATGTAGGCGGTCGAGCTTTGCTGGAAGGATTCTCTCAAATTACCCAGAATACAGTTGTAGGTGAGGTTGGCGAGTTCTTCGTTCTGTCGGTTGGCCCATAGCTGTGGTTGGGCTACGGTAGTAGGCAAGAGGGAACAGACATAACAACTCATTGGTTGTGGCGCGGGCTGTGAGTGCGGTGTATCTGTACCAACTGTTCCTCATCATCAGGTTGTAGTCGTTTTCTTGCTGTGTTTGGACATGGGCGAGAATAAGGTGTATCTACTCAGGCTTAGGTGTTCCTGCCGGACGGATTTTGAGTAGGCGTGTGGCGGATGGTTGTACGAAGGGGTTCACACCAATCACTTTGGGGACCATGGCTGGACTAGTAGTGCGGATGGTGATAGTAAAGAGGGGGCCTTTTCCTGGTCGGTCCGGTCGGAGGCATAGGTTGATGCAGCCTTTTTGTTGGATATTGGTCGTAAGGTCTAGCATATGTTTACCATCTTTGATGGTGGTGGCTAACTTGGTGAAGTTAGCGGTCATGGTGGTAGCTTCTTTGGAAAGGGGCCATGTGATGGTTTTGTAGCCTGTATGGAGGAGGACCTGGTCCAAGGTGTCCGGCCAGACCACTCAGACTCTGGGAGCTTGTAGGTACCAATAAAAATAACTGCAGTCAGTCCTGTGTAATCCCAAGTGAGTAAGCTGTAGGCTGAGCAAAGGGACTTGAACGACGATTGGTGTCTTGGTTAATGGGATGCAGATCTGGGGTCCCTGATCGTTTCCTGAGCCAGCTAGTGGGGCATTCTCCTACAGTGGGAGTGTACCAAGGTTCTGGTACGTTCCCCCCATGTGGTTGAACACAGAGCGGTGATGATGATGGCCAAAATCACACGGTGAGGTCCGTCACAACGTGGAGAAGACCAGCACTTTCTTTTTATCACCTTGACGAGTACCAGGTCTCCTGGGGACAGGACCTCCTCTGTGGGAGACAGAGAAGATGTCGGCAGATTATTTTGCATTCATCACAGTTCTTTCTTGGAACATTTGGAACATTGGAAAAAGCATCATAGGGCGCCGTTCAAAGCGGCTGCTTGTTGCAATAGCTCCCTAAACCCTCACTCGAATTCTGTGTTTGTACAGCTTTTTTACGGATTTTTATCCTTTATTTTATGTTTTTATTGTCTCTTAAGACTTTAGTTGTTACTTCACTTTATATATTATATTCGATACTTTAATGTTTTGGGACTTTACTTTCAAGACTCTACTCCAAGACTCAAGCTGTGCGAGAGGCAGTCTTTGATCTACTAGTTTAGTCCATCTTTTCAAATTCAAATTTCTAAATTTTGGAGACTATTTTGACCCACCCAGCCATGCCTACGCTGCTTTACACGAGGGATCAACTGTTAGCGCTACGCAACACCGGGATTCCCCTGGACTTGGACCTCCCCGCTGAGTTAAAGAGGAAGAGAAGAGGATGCAGAGCCGGAAGAAAATGTCAGAAGAAAAGGCGACGCTTCAGACCCAGCATTCCATCTATTATAATGGGGAACGTAAGATCACTCCCCAACAAGATGGAAGAGCTAACGGCGCTGACCAAACAACAAGGACAATATCGGAGCGCCTGCATTATCTGCTTCACGGAGACCTGGCTGGATGAGCGAATACCAGACTCTCTCATCTCCTTGGATGGCTTTCAGCTGGTGAGGGCGGACAGGGACCCTGAGGAGAGCGGTAGGAAGAAAGGTGGGGGACTAGCTGTCTTTATTAACAGTACATGGTGCAGTCCTGGGCATATTACTGTGAAGGAGCAATTTTGCACTCGAAATATCGAGCTAGTAGCTGTTAGCATCAGGCCGTTTTACATCCCCCGGGAGTTCTCGCACGTCATCATAATAACTGTGTATATACCTCCCTCGGCCGATGCGGCAGTGGCTCGTGAGCTGCTCCACACTACTCTGTCCCGGCTACAGACTTCACACCCCCAGTCTCTCCTTCTTATCTCCAGTGATTTTAACCATGCTCCCTTGACTTCGACTCTCCCCACCTTCACTCAGTATGTGAAGTGCTGCACCAGGGAACAAAAAACTCTGGACCTGCTGTATGCCAACACAAAGGAGGCATACAGCTCAGCCCCCCTTCCCCCACTGGGCCGCTCAGACCACAACCTGGTCCATCTGATCCCCACCTACATCCCTATGGTGAGGAAAATAAAACCTACCACGAGGATCATACAAAGATGGACCGAGGAGACCAGCATGGTACTGAGGGACTGTTTTGAGACAACCGACTGGGAGGTGCTGTGCAAACCACATGGGGAAGACATCGACAGCTTGACCCACTGCATCACAGATTACATCAACTTCTGTGTGGAGAACATCGTACCCTCCAAGAAGGTCCGTTGTTACTCCAACAATAAGCCGTGGGTCACCAGGGATCTAAGGGCCCTCCTGAACAAGAAGAAGAGGGCTTTTAGGTCTGGGGAGAAGGAGAGTCTCAAAACGGTCCAGAAGGAGCTGAAGAGAGAGATAAGGAGGGGAAAGACCAGCTACAGGAGGAGGCTAGAGAAGCAACTCCAAAGAGGCAACACCAAAGAGGTCTGGAGGAGCTTGAGGACCATCTCGGGCCATGGAGGCAACAGTGGGAGAGGCCCGGAGTCCGGAGACGGGGAGTGGGCCAACGAACTGAATCAGTTCTTTAACAGATTCAGCCATGCCCCTGCTCCCCTGACCCCCCAGACCAGAAGCAACTCTACCCCCTCGTTCTCCTCTTCCTCCCCCTCTTCCTCCCCCTCTTCCACCGGTCTCTGCATCACTGTCGATCAGGTGACAAAACAACTAAAGAAGATCGAGGCAAGGAAGGCTACCGGTCCGGACGGCCTCAGCTCCAGACTACTGAGAGAGTGTGCGGATCAGCTTGGCACAGTGATTCTGCATATTTTCAACCTCAGCCTCAGTCTGCAGAAGGTCCCCACCTTGTGGAAAACTTCCTGCGTGGTCCCAGTCCCAAAGACTGCGAACCCCAGGGAGCCAAACCACTTCAGGCCGGTAGCACTAACCTCTCACCTGATCAAGACACTGGAGAGGATCATCCTCAACCACCTGAGCCCCCTGATGAATGCAGAGCTGGACCCTCTGCAGTTCGCCTATCGTCCAGGCATTGGTGTGGAAGATGCTACCACCTACCTGATGCACAAGTCTCTTTCACACCTGGAGAACTCGGGAAGCACGGTGAGAATGATGTTTTTTGACCTATCCAGCGCATTCAACACCATTCAGCCGGTCCTTCTGAGAGGGAAACTGGAGGTGGCTGGAGTAAGGAACCACCTAGCTGCATGGATCATCGACTTCCTCACCAACAGACCACAATATGTGAGACTCCAGGACTGTACGTCTGATGTGGTAACTTGCAGCACGGGGGCCCCACAAGGCACAGTGCTTTCCCCACTCCTCTTCTCCCTCTACACGTCAGACTTTAAACATAATACAGACACCTGCCACCTCCAGAAATTCTCCGATGACACCGCCATTGTTGGACGAGTGACTGACGGGAACGACCTGGAGTACAGGGGAGTCATCACAGCCTTTGTCGACTGGTGTAGGCAAAACCACCTGCACATCAACACCAGTAAGACAAAGGAAATGGTCGTTGACTTTCGGAGGACACCTCAACAGACCACTCAGGTGAACATCCAGGGTAAAGACATTGAAATCGTGGAGAACTTGAAGTACCTGGGTGTTCACCTCAACAGTAGACTAGACTGGTCCACAAACATAGATGCCCTGTACAGAAGGGGCCAGAGCCGCCTCTACCTGTTGAGGAGCCTACGGTCCTTTGGTGTGTGCAGGTCACTGTTGAGGACCTTCTATGACACTGTGGTGGCATCTACTGTGTTTTATGCAGTGGTCTGCTGGGGAAGTGGGAGCACGGAGAGGGACAGGAACAGGCTGAACAAGCTGATCAGGATGGCCAGCTCTGTTCTGGGCTGTCCTTTGGACTCTGTGGAGGAAGTGGGAGAGCGGAGGATGCTGACCAGGATGAGGTCCATCATGGACAGCACCTCCCACCCCCTGCACGAGTCGGTGGAGTCCCTTCGAAGCTCCTTTAGCAGTAGACTGCGGTACCCTCACTGCAGGAAGGAGCGCTTCCGCAGATCCTTCCTCCCATCAGCCGTCAGGCTCTTTAACTCAAAAAGGCTGTGGGTTAGGACCTCCTGAATTCGGATATAGTGTGGATGTGCTTGTATATATATATGTATGTGTATGTATATATATATATATATATATATATATATATATATATATATATATATATATATATATATATATATATATATATATATATATATATATATATATATATATCTCACCAACACAGTTACCTATTTATATATTTATTCATGTATTTATTTATTAACTTACTATTAAGTACCCATTTGTGTATTCCTGCATCCTCACCCTCTTCCTATTGCAACATAGAAATTTCCCGATTACGGGATGAATAAAGTTATCCAATCCAATCCAATCCGATTTTGCATAACCACTTAGTGAGGGAATCTGTTTCTCTTTTCTCTTCTACCACCAGATCTTTTTCCCACATTGTTAAGTGGAAGGGTCTGTCGTTCACTGCTTCAAATGGTGTGCATCCCTGTGCTGTTGGAATGATTTTCATGTACGTTTCTACCAGGCTCAGGCATTCTTGCCATGGTTTTCCTGTGTCTTCCATGGTTTTTCTGAGTCTGAGTTTTACTGTTCTAATGGTTTGTTCGACGAGTCCAGCACTTTGGTTCAGTTTGATGAAATCCATGTTCAGAAGCTCGAAGGGATATGTTCCTGTTTGCCTTGTTCCATGCTTGGGTCGTTCATTGCCTTGAGAGTTGTGTCTACAGCAGTTCAGACAGTTTCTGCCAAAAAAATTGAAGTTTGGAGACCTCTGGGAACATGCATTGTTTGTTGTACTGTACTGATCATCCCTCCTGTTGAGACATGGCTCCTCCCATGGCTCAATTTGGCAATTACTTCAAACAATGATCATGTCAATCATGGCTTGTTTTCTACTGCATAGAGTCCGTTCTTGTGTTGAGTGGCTCCTTCTGTTTCCCATTGCAGTTTCTCTTTTTCTGGGGAATGATTTTGCATTTCTTTTAGGAATTCAGCAGGGATTGGGCTGTGTCTTTCCACCGTCACGTCTTGTCCTAGGAATAGTCTACATGCCTCTGTCAGTGCCACTATTTCTGCGGCTTGTGCAGACCAGTAGCCGGGGAGTCGTCCTGTCTGGAGGTTGTCTTTTTGAGTCACCACGGCATATACGTTGTGTTTTTCTCCATCCAGGGTTTTTGATGATGATCCATCCCCATAGGCAATGTGTCCGGGGGGCAATGGGTTGTCCATTAGGTCAGTTGCATATACGTGGTTAATTATGATTCGTTGAGTGGGCAACTGTGAGAATTGGTTTAACCACTTGTCGTCCGGTCTCCCATGAACTTCGGGTGACATGTAATGGCCATGTTTGTTGTTCCTGTCCTGGTGCTGCTGGGCAGATATCTTCAGACTGTTCTCTTAGAATTTCAGCTACCTTGGCAGAATCATTCCCGACAATGTCGAGAGAGTAGAAGCTGTTAGATGTGGTGGTGTGGAAGATATTTTTGGTCTGTAATTCCCTGGGTCGGAGGCCATTTTGGGTGGCCACTAGGCTTAGCCCAAGCTGGACCATGATATCTCGTCCCGGTAACTCTCCGATTTTCATTTTGCAGTCTGACAATAAACCCATCCCTTTTGTTGCTTTCTGACCCATATTGATCACCTACTTAATAGTTTAAACAACAATTATTTTCTAAAAAACCCGAAATTGATCTCTACTTTGTGATTAACCCAACATCTCTGAACACACAAAGACCAAAAGTCCCTGACTTTGTCTTAGTTAAGTCCCTGACTCTATTAACAGACCAAGACTATAACGCCCTTGCTAATTCTTGTTCTACTTTCATTGGTCCCGGACCAATTGGTTTATTACCAGACTGCAAAGTGGACAGTGAGAGTTCCTACAGTAGGGTCCTGTTCAACGCGATGTTCCTGCAACTCTAGTCGAATGACCAGTGTGTGTGTCTTAAATACAGGAAAAAATGACAGTTGTCAATAAGACTTTGGACAGATAAATTTCAGTCATTTGCAGGGCAAAAAGTAATTGATCAGTGTCAGACAGTTGAGTATTTGTGCTGACATGTCACCCCAATCACAAGACTAAGATTGTTTATTCAGTCAGACAGTTGGGTGTTTATGCTGACATGTCAGCCATAAGGATGACTACGATGCTGTTATACTCACAAAAATGTATACAATATGAACAAGCTTTTGCAAAGATAATTTGTCTAATCTTACATGTTCCCCTGCTGCCAAACAAACAGTCAGAGACACATAGTTGCTGTGTATATAGTGAAAAATCGTCCAATTCAAGTAAGTTATCCATTTGGCATCATTCTCATGGCTAGAAATTAAGTTATAATGAAAACAATCATACTTGGCCAAAACGTGATTTTCAGGGCATGAAAAGTACATTAAGGCAATAAAAACTGAAAAGTTCCCCTGCTGCCAAACAAACTGTCAGAGACAAAGTTACTGTGTATATAGTGTAAAATCGTCCAATTCAAGTAAGTTTTTTATTTGGCATCGTTCAAAGTGATAGAAATTAAGTTACAATGAAAACTATCATACTTGGCCAAAACGTGATTATCAGGCCATGAAAAGCACATTAAGGCAATAAAAACTGAAATGTTCCCCTGCTGCCAAACACACTGTCAGAGACACATAGTTCCTGTGTATATAGTGTTAAATCGTCCAATTCAAGTAAGTCATTCATTGGCATTATTCTAGGTGTTTCTGGAGCTATTTCCCACCATAAACAGTGTCCAAAACAGGCATTTTGCGATTAAAATAGTGGTTGTATTAGAACCAGGCCCAGGCGGTTCTGGTTGGTGTTTTTACCCAGAAATTGTGTCCAATGATGATAAGGATGTATTTTTGATTATTCTGTATAAAAATAATCATCTAGGGATGTTCAGAAGTTCTGTTATGCCCGAATCAATGACCTCAATTTGGGCACTTTATTTACAAGTGGTTGTTTAGAACCAGGCCCAGTCGGTTCTGGTTGGTGCTTTTACCCAGAATTAGTATCCATTGTGTGGGTAGATGTATTTTCACTATTCTGTCTAAAAATAAAGATCCAGGACAGTTCTGGGGCTATTTCCCACCATAAATAGTGTCCAAAACATGCATTTTGCGATACAAAATAGTGGTTGCATTATAACAGGGTCCAGTCGGTTCTGGTGGGTGTTTGTATACGGAACTTGTGTCCAATTATGATGGGGATGTATACTTGATTATTTTGTATAGAAATAATCATCTAGCGATGTTCAGAAGTTCTGTTATGCCCGAATGAATTACTTTCATTTGGTGTCTTTATTTACAAGTGGTGGTTTAGAAACAGGCCCAGTCGGTTTTGGTTGTTGCTTTTACCCAGAATTTGTGTTTATTGTGCGAGTGGATGTATTTTCACTATTTTGTATAACAATAATGATCCAGGATGGTTCTGGAGCTATTTCCCACCAGAAACAGTGTCCAAAACAGGCATTTTGCGGTTAAAGTAGTGGTTGTATTAGAACCAGGACCAGGCGGTTCTGGTTCGTGTTTTTACCCAGAAATTGTGTCCAATGATGATGGGGATGTATTTTTGATTATTCTTTATAAAAATAATATTCTAGGGATGTTCAGAAGTTCTGTTATGCCTGAATCAATGACCTCAATTTGGGCACTTTATTTACAAGTGGTTGTTTAAAACCAGGCCCAGTCGGTTCTGGTTGGTGCTTTACCCACAATTAGTGTCGATTGTGTGAGTGGATGTATTTTCACTATTCTCTGTAAGAATAAAGATCCAGGGGTGTTCTGAGACTATTTCCCACCATAAATAGTGTCAAAAACATGCATTTTGCGACAAAAATAGTGGTTGTATTAGAACCAGGCCCAGTCGGTTCTGGTTTGTGTCTACACCCGTAACGTGTGTCCAATAGGAATGGGGTTGTATTTTTGACTATTCTCTATTAAAAAATATCATCTAGGGATGTTCAGAAGTTCTTCTATGCCCGAATAAATGACTTCCATTTGGGCACTTTATTTTGCATGGTGGTTGTAGTAGAACCAAGCCGAGTCAGTTCTGGTTGGTGCTTTTACCCAGAGTTAGTGTTGATTGTGTAGGTGGATGTATTTTCACTATTCTGTCTAAAAATAAAGATCCAGGATGGTTCTAGGGGTATTCGCCACCATAAATAGTCTCCAAAACATGCATTTTGTGATAAAAAATAGTAGTTGCATTATAACTGGGTCGTCTCGGTTCTGGTTGCTGTTTATATCCGAAACTTGTGTCCAAAGATGATGGGGATGTATATTTTACTATTCTGTTTAAACATAATCATGCAGGGATGTTTTGTGGCTTTTTTTATACAAGAATCAAAAACCTCCATTATTGATCGTTATTTTGCATGGTGGTTGAATTAGAACCGGGCCCAGTCGGTTCTGGTTGGTGCTTTTACCAAGAATTAGTGTCAATTGATTTGATGGATGCATTTTCACTATTCTGTGTGAAATTAAAGATGCAGGGAATATTTCCCACCGTCAATAGTGTCCATAACAGGCACTTTGCGATTAAAATAGTGGTCCTATTAGAACCAGGCCCAGTCGGTTCTGGTTGATGTATGTAGCCGGAACTTGTGTCAAATGATAATGGGGATGTATTTTTGACTATTCTCTATAAAAATAATCATCGAGGGATTTTCAGAAGTTCTTTTATGCCCTAATCAATGACCTCCCTTTGGGCACTTTATTTTGCATAGTGGTTGTATTAGAACCAGGCCCAGTCGGTTCTGGTTTGTGTATACACCCGTAACTTGTGTCCGATGGGAATGGGGTTGTATATTTTACTATTCTGTATAAAAATCATCATCTAGGGATGTTCAGAAGTTATTTTATGCCCGAATAAATGACCTCTATTTGGGCACTTTATTTTGCATGGTGGTTGTATTAGAACCAAGCCCAGTCAGTTCTGGTTGGGTCTTATACCCAGAGTTAGTATTGATTGTGTAGGTGGATGTATTTTCACAATTCTGTCTAAAATTAAAGATCCAGGATGTTTCTAGGGCTACTTCCCAGCATAAATTTTCTCCAAAACATGCATTTTGCGATAAAAAATAGTAGTTGCATTATAACTGGGTCCAGTCGGGTCTGGTTGCTGTTTATATCTGAAACTTGTGTCCAAAGATGATTGGGATGTATATTTTACTATTCTGTTTAAAAATAATCATGCAGGGATGTTTTGGGGCTTTTTTTATACAAGAATCAAAAACCTCCAATGGATCTTAATTTTGCATGGTTGTTGAATTAGAACCGGGACCAGTCGGTTCTGGTTGCCGCTTTTACCCAGATTTAGTGTCAATTGTGTGGATGGATGCATTTTCACTATTATGTGTAAAATTAAAGATGCAGGGATGTTTTGGGAATATTTCCCACCGTCAATAGTGTCCAAAACATTTTGCGATAAAAATAGTGGTTGTATTAGAACAAGGCCCAATCGGTTCTGGTTGGTGTATTTACCCAGAATTTGTGTTGGTTGAGTAGGTGGATGTAGTTTCACTATTTTCTATAAAAATAATGTTTCCCACCATAAACATTGTCCAAAACAGGCATTTTGCGATTAAAATAGTGGTCGTATTAGAACCGGGCCCAGTCGGTTCTGGTTGCCGCTTTTACCCAGATTTAGTGTCAATTGTGTGGATGGATGCATTTTCACTATTATGTGTAAAATTAAAGATGCAGGGATGTTTTGGGAATATTTCCCACCGTCAATAGTGTCCAAAACATTTTGCGATAAAAATAGTGGTTGTATTAGAACAAGGCCCAATCGGTTCTGGTTGGTGTATTTACCCAGAATTTGTGTTGGTTGAGTAGGTGGATGTAGTTTCACTATTTTCTATAAAAATAATGTTTCCCACCATAAACATTGTCCAAAACAGGCATTTTGCGATTAAAATAGTGGTCGTATTAGAACCGGGCCCAGTCGGTTCTGGTTGCCGCTTTTACCCAGATTTAGTGTCAATTGTGTGGATGGATGCATTTTCACTATTATGTGTAAAATTAAAGATGCAGGGATGTTCTGGGAATATTTCACACCGTCAATAGTGTCCAAAACATTTTGCGATAAAAATAGTGGTTGTATTAGAACAAGGCCCAATCGGTTCTGGTTGGTGTATTTACCCAGAATTTGTGTTGATTGAGTGGGTGGATGTAGTTTCACTATTTTCTATAAAAATAATGTTTCCCACCATAAACATTGTCCAAAACAGGCATTTTGCGATTAAAAAAGAGGTCGTATTAGAACCAGGCCCAGTCGGTTCTGGTTGGTGCTTCTACCCATAATTAGTGTTGAATGTGTAGATGGATGTATTTTCACTATTCTGTGTAAAAATAATGATCCAGGATGGTTCTGGAGCTATTTTCCCACCATAAACAGTGTCCAAAACAGGCATTCTGCGATTAAAATAGTGGTTGTATTAGAACCAGGCCCAGTCTGTTCTGGTTGGTGAATTTACCCGAAAAATTGTATCCATTGACGATGGGGATGTATTTTTGATTATTATGTATAAAAATAATCATCTTGGGATCTTCAGAAGTTCTGTTATTCCCGAATCAATGACCTCCATTTGGGCACATTATTGACGGAGCTCACGACCATGATCCAGTGTGTGGCTCGGATGTGTCCCTCAAACACAAATACTGGTCAGTCTCATCCAAAATCCTAATGGCTCAGTTCCCTTGAGTGGGAGCGGCAAGGAACGCCCTGCATTTGAAGACCATTGAAGACAGGTTCCGGGCCTGTGTCGGCGCATCAGTCAGGCTGGGTAGCCGCTATGGCCCAAGTGATTTTCCAGGGCTGCCCTGCTCTTGACGGAGTGGCCACCCAGCGGGGCTGTGTGTGTTTCATGGTGGGAGACTCGTGCTGCCTCTTCATCCCTGCCGGCATGTCCTGCTCGGTCCATGATGCCCTGCAGGCTATTAGGAACATGCAGAGAGCTGTGACCGGAGATCCGGATCCACAACGAGGATGGCTTGACTGGTTCTTCTCTGGCTCATGGAAACAGCCACTTCAATATTTCGATATTTTCACAGACACAAAAGGAGGAAATTGTGGGATGGACTGGCTAACTGGCCTAATAATTGTTCATTCTTGTCGCACCATGTGGTCATACTGGTTTAACTTTGTTTTTTAAGATCGTAGAATGCAAGGTAGACTAGCCAAACTGGTTTTACAATTGAATTAAAAGATCGTGGAATGTAAGAAAGGCTAACTAGTTGGCCTTGCAATTGTTTGTTCGCCTCGAGAAATATAAGAAAGGCTGGCTAACAGGGTTTGCAATTTTTTCCTTGTATTGTGCGATGAAAAGAGGTTCAACTTCAGGAGTAACTGTCACTCTCCAGGTCATCTAGGGTCAAGTGCACACTTGAAAACTTTCATATTCGACCAAAACGTGCTTATCAGCACATAAAAAGCACATTTGGTGGTACGCGGGAAGAACGGCAGCAGACAAAAAGGCTATTTAGAAAGGTATCACCACTACGCAGAAGAACGTCGGCTACTCTGCCCTCACTGGAAGACATTGCCAGCCCTCGTTACCTCAGCAGAGCCAGGGACATGATCAGGGACCCATGCCACCCTGGTCACAATCGGTTCCAGCTGCTGCTCTCTGGCAGACAGACGCTGTAAGTTTCCCACATCCGTTGGGACTCTGAACTTGGGGTAACACAACACAATCCCTTCTGTGTAATAACTTCGGGTGAGGTAATATGAATAGACATTAGGTACAAGGTGATCTGACACCTACATGCTGAATGAAGGTAAGTGAAAGACAGTGAGAGGTAAGTGATCCACTCAGGGGGTGGTGATGCAATGTATCCATAAAGGCAGAATTGTAAATTAAGAGTCTGGAGTCATAACTTGTAAAACTGTGTAAAACTGTCAGAGACACAAATGTCTCTCTATACATAGTGTAATATCATCAAATTTTATAATTTAATAAGTTTTTCATTTAGCATCATTCTAAGTGATAGAATTTAAGTTATAGTGAAAATTGTGATACTTGGCCAAAACGTGATTTTCAGCACATGAAACGCACGTTAAGGCAATAAAAACTGAAATATTCCCCTGCTGCGAAACAAACTGTCAGAGAAACATAGTTACTGTGTATATAGTGTAAAATCGTCCAATCCAATTAACTTTTGCATTTAGCATCATTCAAAGTGATAGAAATTAAGTTATAGTGAAAACTATGTTACTTGGCCAAAACGTGATTTTCAGCGCATGAAACGCACGTTAAGGCAATAAAAACTGAAATGTTCCCCTGCTGCGAAACAGACTGTCAGAGACACATAGTTACTGTGTATATAGTGTATTATCGTCCAATTCAAGTAAGTTTTTCATTTAGCATCATTCTAAGTGATAGAAATTAAGTTATAGTGAAAATTATGATACTTGGCCAAAACGTGATTTTCAGCGCATGAAACGCACGTTAAGGCAATAAAAACTGAAATGTTCCCCTGCTGCGAAACAAACTTCCAGAGGCACATAGTTACTGTGTATATAGTGTAAAATCGTCCAATTCAAGTAACTTTTGCATTTGGCATCATTCTAAGTGCTAGAAATTAAGTTATAGTGAAAATTATGATACTTGGCCAAAACGTGATTTTTAGCGCATGAAACACACGTTAAGGAAATAAAAACTGAAATGTTCCCCTGCTGCGAAACAAACTGCCAGAGGCACATAGTTACTGTGTATATAGTGTAAAATCATCCAATTCAAGTAAGTTTTGCATTTGGCATCATTCTAAGTGCTAGAAATTAAGTTATAGTGAAAACTATCATACTCGGCCAAAACATGATTTTCAGCGCATGAAACGCACGTTAAGGCAATAAAAACTGAAATGTTCCCCTGCTGCGAAACAAACTGTCAGAGGCACATAGTTACTGTGTATATAGTGTAAAATCGTCCAATTCAAGTAAATTTTGCATTTAGCATCATTCTAAGTGATAGAAATTAAGTTATAGTGAAAATTATGATACTTGGCCAAAACGTGATTTTCAGCGCATGAAACGCACGTTAAGGCAAAAAAACTGAAATGTTCCCCTGCTGCGAAACAAACTGCCAGAGGCACATAGTTACTATGTCTATAGTGTAAAATCATCCAATTCAAGTAAGTATTGCATTTAGCATCATTCTAAGTGCTAGAAATTAAGTTATAGTGAAAACTATGATACTTGGCCAAAACGTGATTTTCAGCGCATGAAACGCACGTTAAGGCAATAAAAACTGAAATGTTCCCCTGCTGCGAAACAAACTGTCAGAGGCACATAGTTACTGTGTATATAGTGTATAATTGTCCAATTCAAGTAAGTTTTTCTTTTTGCATCATTCTAAGTGCTAGAAATTAAGTTATAGTGAAAACTATGATACTTGGCCAAAACGTGATTTTCAGCGCATGAAATGCACATTAAGGCAATAAAAACTGAAATGTTCCCCTGCTGCGAAACAAACTGTCAGTGACACATAGTTACTGTGTATATAGTGTATAATCGTCCAAATTAAGTAGGTTTTTCATTTGATATCATTCTAAGTGATGGAAGTTAGGGTTAGGGTTAGGGTTAGGGTTAGGGTTAGAGTTAGGGTTAGGGTTAGGGTTAGGGTTAGGTTAAGTTAAGTTATAGTGAAAACTATGATACTTGGCCAAAACGTGATTTTCAGCGCATGAAACGCACATTAGGGCAAAAAAACTGAAATGTTTGTTAGGTCTGAAAATACAACTTCAGGAGCAGGCTAAGAAAGAGTGAGATAAATTTAAATAGAAAATATGTATTACCAGACTGCAAAGTGGACAGTGAGAGTTCCTACAGTGGGGTTCTGTTCACTGCGATGTTACTGCAACTCTAGTCGAATGACCAGTGAGTGTGTCTTAAATACAGGCAAAACTGACAGTTGTCCCTAAGACTTTGGACAGATACGTTTCAGTCATTTGCAGGGAAACAAGTAATTGATTAGTGTCGGGCCTGGAATCTGTAGTCAATGGTTTCCAGACGTAGGGTGTTCTTCGCTGTTCCTACCCTGGGGAACACCGCCATCATGATTTTGGAGGGGACTGACCATTGTTTGTATTAGAGGGGGACATCCGAGCCCCAAACTGAATCATGGGGGAAGAAATCAAAGCTCCGTCGTTGACGCCTGGTGGGTAGATGTGGGTTGGCGTCGACAGTTGGAATCGAGTCTGCTGTTAGAACGTACGTGTGGTCGGATGCAGATGTAGGGACACAGAGCCCAGTTGTATTGGTGGGGATGATCATATACACTTGCCATTCGCAGATCCACCATATTTGGTCCAGTACTGTCCATGATTGGGAAGGAATGTGTCTGATCTCGGCACACCTGGTGACGTGAACTTGGTCTAAAGGGGTCTTCGGATCCGGTCCGCTGAAGTTGAAACAGGATGGATAACAGTCTGTTCGGTTGTTGCACTGGACATACGTTGCGGTATTGACTGTAGCTGCTAATGGTACTGCGACCATGGTATGTAGGCGGTCGAGCTTTGCTGGAAGGATTCTCTCAAATTACCCAGAATACAGTTGTAGGTGAGGTTGGCGAGTTCTTCGTTCTGTCGGTTGGCCCATAGCTGTGGTTGCGCTACGGTAGTAGGCAAGAGGGAACAGACATAACAACTCATTGGTTGTGGCGCGGGCTGTGAGTGCGGTGTATCTGTACCAACTGTTCCTCATCATCAGGTTGTAGTCGTTTTCTTGCTGTGTTTGGACATGGGCGAGAATAAGGTGTATCTACTCAGGCTTAGGTGTTCCTGCCGGACGGATTTTGAGTAGGCGTGTGGCGGATGGTTGTACGAAGGGGTTCACACCAATCACTTTGGGGACCATGGCTGGACTAGTAGTGTGGATGGTGATAGTAAAGAGGGGGCCTTTTCCTGGTCGGTCCGGTCGGAGGCATAGGTTGATGCAGCCTTTTTGTTGGATATTGGTCGTAAGGTCTAGCATATGTTTACCATCTTTGATGGTGGTGGCTAACTTGGTGAAGTTAGCGGTCATGGTGGTAGCTTCTTTGGAAAGGGGCCATGTGATGGTTTTGTAGCCTGTATGGAGGAGGACCTGGTCCAAGGTGTCCGGCCAGACCACTCAGACTCTGGGAGCTTGTAGGTACCAATAAAAATAACTGCAGTCAGTCCTGTGTAATCCCAAGTGAGTAAGCTGTAGGCTGAGCAAAGGGACTTGAACGACGATTGGTGTCTTGGTTAATGGGATGCAGATCTGGGGTCCCTGATCGTTTCCTGAGCCAGCTAGTGGGGCATTCTCCTACAGTGGGAGTGTACCAAGGTTCTGGTACGTTCCCCCCATGTGGTTGAACACAGAGCGGTGATGATGATGGCCAAAATCACACGGTGAGGTCCGTCACAACGTGGAGAAGACCAGCACTTTCTTTTTATCACCTTGACGAGTACCAGGTCTCCTGGGGACAGGACCTCCTCTGTGGGAGACAGAGAAGATGTCGGCAGATTATTTTGCATTCATCACAGTTCTTTCTTGGAACATTTGGAACATTGGAAAAAGCATCATAGGGCGCCGTTCAAAGCGGCTGCTTGTTGCAATAGCTCCCTAAACCCTCACTCGAATTCTGTGTTTGTACAGCTTTTTTACGGATTTTTATCCTTTATTTTATGTTTTTATTGTCTCTTAAGACTTTAGTTGTTACTTCACTTTATATATTATATTCGATACTTTAATGTTTTGGGACTTTACTTTCAAGACTCTACTCCAAGACTCAAGCTGTGCGAGAGGCAGTCTTTGATCTACTAGTTTAGTCCATCTTTTCAAATTCAAATTTCTAAATTTTGGAGACTATTTTGACCCACCCAGCCATGCCTACGCTGCTTTACACGAGGGATCAACTGTTAGCGCTACGCAACACCGGGATTCCCCTGGACTTGGACCTCCCCGCTGAGTTAAAGAGGAAGAGAAGAGGATGCAGAGCCGGAAGAAAATGTCAGAAGAAAAGGCGACGCTTCAGACCCAGCATTCCATCTATTATAATGGGGAACGTAAGATCACTCCCCAACAAGATGGAAGAGCTAACGGCGCTGACCAAACAACAAGGACAATATCGGAGCGCCTGCATTATCTGCTTCACGGAGACCTGGCTGGATGAGCGAATACCAGACTCTCTCATCTCCTTGGATGGCTTTCAGCTGGTGAGGGCGGACAGGGACCCTGAGGAGAGCGGTAGGAAGAAAGGTGGGGGACTAGCTGTCTTTATTAACAGTACATGGTGCAGTCCTGGGCATATTACTGTGAAGGAGCAATTTTGCACTCGAAATATCGAGCTAGTAGCTGTTAGCATCAGGCCGTTTTACATCCCCCGGGAGTTCTCGCACGTCATCATAATAACTGTGTATATACCTCCCTCGGCCGATGCGGCAGTGGCTCGTGAGCTGCTCCACACTACTCTGTCCCGGCTACAGACTTCACACCCCCAGTCTCTCCTTCTTATCTCCAGTGATTTTAACCATGCTCCCTTGACTTCGACTCTCCCCACCTTCACTCAGTATGTGAAGTGCTGCACCAGGGAACAAAAAACTCTGGACCTGCTGTATGCCAACACAAAGGAGGCATACAGCTCAGCCCCCCTTCCCCCACTGGGCCGCTCAGACCACAACCTGGTCCATCTGATCCCCACCTACATCCCTATGGTGAGGAAAATAAAACCTACCACGAGGATCATACAAAGATGGACCGAGGAGACCAGCATGGTACTGAGGGACTGTTTTGAGACAACCGACTGGGAGGTGCTGTGCAAACCACATGGGGAAGACATCGACAGCTTGACCCACTGCATCACAGATTACATCAACTTCTGTGTGGAGAACATCGTACCCTCCAAGAAGGTCCGTTGTTACTCCAACAATAAGCCGTGGGTCACCAGGGATCTAAGGGCCCTCCTGAACAAGAAGAAGAGGGCTTTTAGGTCTGGGGAGAAGGAGAGTCTCAAAACGGTCCAGAAGGAGCTGAAGAGAGAGATAAGGAGGGGAAAGACCAGCTACAGGAGGAGGCTAGAGAAGCAACTCCAAAGAGGCAACACCAAAGAGGTCTGGAGGAGCTTGAGGACCATCTCGGGCCATGGAGGCAACAGTGGGAGAGGCCCGGAGTCCGGAGACGGGGAGTGGGCCAACGAACTGAATCAGTTCTTTAACAGATTCAGCCATGCCCCTGCTCCCCTGACCCCCCAGACCAGAAGCAACTCTACCCCCTCGTTCTCCTCTTCCTCCCCCTCTTCCTCCCCCTCTTCCACCGGTCTCTGCATCACTGTCGATCAGGTGACAAAACAACTAAAGAAGATCGAGGCAAGGAAGGCTACCGGTCCGGACGGCCTCAGCTCCAGACTACTGAGAGAGTGTGCGGATCAGCTTGGCACAGTGATTCTGCATATTTTCAACCTCAGCCTCAGTCTGCAGAAGGTCCCCACCTTGTGGAAAACTTCCTGCGTGGTCCCAGTCCCAAAGACTGCGAACCCCAGGGAGCCAAACCACTTCAGGCCGGTAGCACTAACCTCTCACCTGATCAAGACACTGGAGAGGATCATCCTCAACCACCTGAGCCCCCTGATGAATGCAGAGCTGGACCCTCTGCAGTTCGCCTATCGTCCAGGCATTGGTGTGGAAGATGCTACCACCTACCTGATGCACAAGTCTCTTTCACACCTGGAGAACTCGGGAAGCACGGTGAGAATGATGTTTTTTGACCTATCCAGCGCATTCAACACCATTCAGCCGGTCCTTCTGAGAGGGAAACTGGAGGTGGCTGGAGTAAGGAACCACCTAGCTGCATGGATCATCGACTTCCTCACCAACAGACCACAATATGTGAGACTCCAGGACTGTACGTCTGATGTGGTAACTTGCAGCACGGGGGCCCCACAAGGCACAGTGCTTTCCCCACTCCTCTTTTCCCTCTACACGTCAGACTTTAAACATAATACAGACACCTGCCACCTCCAGAAATTCTCCGATGACACCGCCATTGTTGGACGAGTGACTGACGGGAACGACCTGGAGTACAGGGGAGTCATCACAGCCTTTGTCGACTGGTGTAGGCAAAACCACCTGCACATCAACACCAGTAAGACAAAGGAAATGGTCGTTGACTTTCGGAGGACACCTCAACAGACCACTCAGGTGAACATCCAGGGTAAAGACATTGAAATCGTGGAGAACTTGAAGTACCTGGGTGTTCACCTCAACAGTAGACTAGACTGGTCCACAAACATAGATGCCCTGTACAGAAGGGGCCAGAGCCGCCTCTACCTGTTGAGGAGCCTACGGTCCTTTGGTGTGTGCAGGTCACTGTTGAGGACCTTCTATGACACTGTGGTGGCATCTACTGTGTTTTATGCAGTGGTCTGCTGGGGAAGTGGGAGCACGGAGAGGGACAGGAACAGGCTGAACAAGCTGATCAGGATGGCCAGCTCTGTTCTGGGCTGTCCTTTGGACTCTGTGGAGGAAGTGGGAGAGCGGAGGATGCTGACCAGGATGAGGTCCATCATGGACAGCACCTCCCACCCCCTGCACGAGTCGGTGGAGTCCCTTCGAAGCTCCTTTAGCAGTAGACTGCGGTACCCTCACTGCAGGAAGGAGCGCTTCCGCAGATCCTTCCTCCCATCAGCCGTCAGGCTCTTTAACTCAAAAAGGCTGTGGGTTAGGACCTCCTGAATTCGGATATAGTGTGGATGTGCTTGTATATATATATGTATGTGTATGTATATATATATATATATATATATATATATATATATATATATATATATATATATATATATATATATATATATATATATATATATATATATATATATATATATATATATATATATATATATATATATATATATATATATATATATATATATATATATATATATATATATATATATATATATATATATATATATATATATATATATATATATATATATATCTCACCAACACAGTTACCTATTTATATATTTATTCATGTATTTATTTATTTACTTACTATTAAGTACCCATTTGTGTATTCCTGCATCCTCACCCTCTTCCTATTGCAACATAGAAATTTCCCGATTACGGGATGAATAAAGTTATCCAATCCAATCCAATCCAATTTTGCATAACCACTTAGTGAGGGAATCTGTTTCTCTTTTCTCTTCTACCACCAGATCTTTTTCCCACATTGTTAAGTGGAAGGGTCTGTCGTTCACTGCTTCAAATGGTGTGCATCCCTGTGCTGTTGGAATGATTTTCATGTACGTTTCTACCAGGCTCAGGCATTCTTGCCATGGTTTTCCTGTGTCTTCCATGGTTTTTCTGAGTCTGAGTTTTACTGTTCTAATGGTTTGTTCGACGAGTCCAGCACTTTGGTTCAGTTTGATGAAATCCATGTTCAGAAGCTCGAAGGGATATGTTCCTGTTTGCCTTGTTCCATGCTTGGGTCGTTCATTGCCTTGAGAGTTGTGTCTACAGCAGTTCAGACAGTTTCTGCCAAAAAAATTGAAGTTTGGAGACCTCTGGGAACATGCATTGTTTGTTGTACTGTACTGATCATCCCTCCTGTTGAGACATGGCTCCTCCCATGGCTCAATTTGGCAATTACTTCAAACAATGATCATGTCAATCATGGCTTGTTTTCTACTGCATAGAGTCCGTTCTTGTGTTGAGTGGCTCCTTCTGTTTCCCATTGCAGTTTCTCTTTTTCTGGGGAATGATTTTGCATTTATTTTAGGAATTCAGCAGGGATTGGGCTGTGTCTTTCCACCGTCACGTCTTGTCCTAGGAATAGTCTACATGCCTCTGTCAGTGCCACTATTTCTGCGGCTTGTGCAGACCAGTAGCCGGGGAGTCGTCCTGTCTGGAGGTTGTCTTTTTGAGTCACCACGGCATATACGTTGTGTTTTTCTCCATCCAGGGTTTTTGATGATGATCCATCCCCATAGGCAATGTGTCCGGGGGGCAATGGGTTGTCCATTAGGTCAGTTGCATATACGTGGTTAATTATGATTCGTTGAGTGGGCAACTGTGAGAATTGGTTTAACCACTTGTCGTCCGGTCTCCCATGAACTTCGGGTGACATGTAATGGCCATGTTTGTTGTTCCTGTCCTGGTGCTGCTGGGCAGATATCTTCAGACTGTTCTCTTAGAATTTCAGCTACCTTGGCAGAATCATTCCCGACAATGTCGAGAGAGTAGAAGCTGTTAGATGTGGTGGTGTGGAAGATATTTTTGGTCTGTAATTCCCTGGGTCGGAGGCCATTTTGGGTGGCCACTAGGCTTAGCCCAAGCTGGACCATGATATCTCGTCCCGGTAACTCTCCGATTTTCATTTTGCAGTCTGACAATAAACCCATCCCTTTTGTTGCTTTCTGACCCATATTGATCACCTACTTAATAGTTTAAACAACAATTATTTTCTAAAAAACCCGAAATTGATCTCTACTTTGTGATTAACCCAACATCTCTGAACACACAAAGACCAAAAGTCCCTGACTTTGTCTTAGTTAAGTCCCTGACTCTATTAACAGACCAAGACTATAACGCCCTTGCTAATTCTTGTTCTACTTTCATTGGTCCCGGACCAATTGGTTTATTACCAGACTGCAAAGTGGACAGTGAGAGTTCCTACAGTAGGGTCCTGTTCAACGCGATGTTCCTGCAACTCTAGTCGAATGACCAGTGTGTGTGTCTTAAATACAGGAAAAACTGACAGTTGTCAATAAGACTTTGGACAGATAAATTTCAGTCATTTGCAGGGCAAAAAGTAATTGATCAGTGTCAGACAGTTGAGTATTTGTGCTGACATGTCACCCCAATCACAAGACTAAGATTGTTTATTCAGTCAGACAGTTGGGTGTTTATGCTGACATGTCAGCCATAAGGATGACTACGATGCTGTTATACTCACAAAAATGTATACAATATGAACAAGCTTTTGCAAAGATAATTTGTCTAATCTTACATGTTCCCCTGCTGCCAAACAAACAGTCAGAGACACATAGTTGCTGTGTATATAGTGAAAAATCGTCCAATTCAAGTAAGTTATCCATTTGGCATCATTCTCATGGCTAGAAATTAAGTTATAATGAAAACAATCATACTTGGCCAAAACGTGATTTTCAGGGCATGAAAAGTACATTAAGGCAATAAAAACTGAAAAGTTCCCCTGCTGCCAAACAAACTGTCAGAGACAAAGTTACTGTGTATATAGTGTAAAATCGTCCAATTCAAGTAAGTTTTTTATTTGGCATCGTTCAAAGTGATAGAAATTAAGTTACAATGAAAACTATCATACTTGGCCAAAACGTGATTATCAGGCCATGAAAAGCACATTAAGGCAATAAAAACTGAAATGTTCCCCTGCTGCCAAACACACTGTCAGAGACACATAGTTCCTGTGTATATAGTGTTAAATCGTCCAATTCAAGTAAGTCATTCATTGGCATTATTCTAGGTGTTTCTGGAGCTATTTCCCACCATAAACAGTGTCCAAAACAGGCATTTTGCGATTAAAATAGTGGTTGTATTAGAACCAGGCCCAGGCGGTTCTGGTTGGTGTTTTTACCCAGAAATTGTGTCCAATGATGATAAGGATGTATTTTTGATTATTCTGTATAAAAATAATCATCTAGGGATGTTCAGAAGTTCTGTTATGCCCGAATCAATGACCTCAATTTGGGCACTTTATTTACAAGTGGTTGTTTAGAACCAGGCCCAGTCGGTTCTGGTTGGTGCTTTTACCCAGAATTAGTATCCATTGTGTGGGTAGATGTATTTTCACTATTCTGTCTAAAAATAAAGATCCAGGACAGTTCTGGGGCTATTTCCCACCATAAATAGTGTCCAAAACATGCATTTTGCGATACAAAATAGTGGTTGCATTATAACAGGGTCCAGTCGGTTCTGGTGGGTGTTTGTATACGGAACTTGTGTCCAATTATGATGGGGATGTATACTTGATTATTTTGTATAGAAATAATCATCTAGCGATGTTCAGAAGTTCTGTTATGCCCGAATGAATTACTTTCATTTGGTGTCTTTATTTACAAGTGGTGGTTTAGAAACAGGCCCAGTCGGTTTTGGTTGTTGCTTTTACCCAGAATTTGTGTTTATTGTGCGAGTGGATGTATTTTCACTATTTTGTATAACAATAATGATCCAGGATGGTTCTGGAGCTATTTCCCACCAGAAACAGTGTCCAAAACAGGCATTTTGCGGTTAAAGTAGTGGTTGTATTAGAACCAGGACCAGGCGGTTCTGGTTCGTGTTTTTACCCAGAAATTGTGTCCAATGATGATGGGGATGTATTTTTGATTATTCTTTATAAAAATAATATTCTAGGGATGTTCAGAAGTTCTGTTATGCCTGAATCAATGACCTCAATTTGGGCACTTTATTTACAAGTGGTTGTTTAAAACCAGGCCCAGTCGGTTCTGGTTGGTGCTTTACCCACAATTAGTGTCGATTGTGTGAGTGGATGTATTTTCACTATTCTCTGTAAGAATAAAGATCCAGGGGTGTTCTGAGACTATTTCCCACCATAAATAGTGTCAAAAACATGCATTTTGCGACAAAAATAGTGGTTGTATTAGAACCAGGCCCAGTCGGTTCTGGTTTGTGTCTACACCCGTAACGTGTGTCCAATAGGAATGGGGTTGTATTTTTGACTATTCTCTATTAAAAAATATCATCTAGGGATGTTCAGAAGTTCTTCTATGCCCGAATAAATGACTTCCATTTGGGCACTTTATTTTGCATGGTGGTTGTAGTAGAACCAAGCCGAGTCAGTTCTGGTTGGTGCTTTTACCCAGAGTTAGTGTTGATTGTGTAGGTGGATGTATTTTCACTATTCTGTCTAAAAATAAAGATCCAGGATGGTTCTAGGGGTATTCGCCACCATAAATAGTCTCCAAAACATGCATTTTGTGATAAAAAATAGTAGTTGCATTATAACTGGGTCGTCTCGGTTCTGGTTGCTGTTTATATCCGAAACTTGTGTCCAAAGATGATGGGGATGTATATTTTACTATTCTGTTTAAACATAATCATGCAGGGATGTTTTGTGGCTTTTTTTATACAAGAATCAAAAACCTCCATTATTGATCGTTATTTTGCATGGTGGTTGAATTAGAACCGGGCCCAGTCGGTTCTGGTTGGTGCTTTTACCAAGAATTAGTGTCAATTGATTTGATGGATGCATTTTCACTATTCTGTGTGAAATTAAAGATGCAGGGAATATTTCCCACCGTCAATAGTGTCCATAACAGGCACTTTGCGATTAAAATAGTGGTCCTATTAGAACCAGGCCCAGTCGGTTCTGGTTGATGTATGTAGCCGGAACTTGTGTCAAATGATAATGGGGATGTATTTTTGACTATTCTCTATAAAAATAATCATCGAGGGATTTTCAGAAGTTCTTTTATGCCCTAATCAATGACCTCCCTTTGGGCACTTTATTTTGCATAGTGGTTGTATTAGAACCAGGCCCAGTCGGTTCTGGTTTGTGTATACACCCGTAACTTGTGTCCGATGGGAATGGGGTTGTATATTTTACTATTCTGTATAAAAATCATCATCTAGGGATGTTCAGAAGTTATTTTATGCCCGAATAAATGACCTCTATTTGGGCACTTTATTTTGCATGGTGGTTGTATTAGAACCAAGCCCAGTCAGTTCTGGTTGGGTCTTATACCCAGAGTTAGTATTGATTGTGTAGGTGGATGTATTTTCACAATTCTGTCTAAAATTAAAGATCCAGGATGTTTCTAGGGCTACTTCCCAGCATAAATTTTCTCCAAAACATGCATTTTGCGATAAAAAATAGTAGTTGCATTATAACTGGGTCCAGTCGGGTCTGGTTGCTGTTTATATCTGAAACTTGTGTCCAAAGATGATTGGGATGTATATTTTACTATTCTGTTTAAAAATAATCATGCAGGGATGTTTTGGGGCTTTTTTTATACAAGAATCAAAAACCTCCAATGGATCTTAATTTTGCATGGTTGTTGAATTAGAACCGGGACCAGTCGGTTCTGGTTGCCGCTTTTACCCAGATTTAGTGTCAATTGTGTGGATGGATGCATTTTCACTATTATGTGTAAAATTAAAGATGCAGGGATGTTTTGGGAATATTTCCCACCGTCAATAGTGTCCAAAACATTTTGCGATAAAAATAGTGGTTGTATTAGAACAAGGCCCAATCGGTTCTGGTTGGTGTATTTACCCAGAATTTGTGTTGGTTGAGTAGGTGGATGTAGTTTCACTATTTTCTATAAAAATAATGTTTCCCACCATAAACATTGTCCAAAACAGGCATTTTGCGATTAAAATAGTGGTCGTATTAGAACCGGGCCCAGTCGGTTCTGGTTGCCGCTTTTACCCAGATTTAGTGTCAATTGTGTGGATGGATGCATTTTCACTATTATGTGTAAAATTAAAGATGCAGGGATGTTTTGGGAATATTTCCCACCGTCAATAGTGTCCAAAACATTT
This sequence comes from Stigmatopora nigra, assembly GCF_051989575.1. Lineage (NCBI taxonomy): Eukaryota > Metazoa > Chordata > Actinopteri > Syngnathiformes > Syngnathidae > Stigmatopora > Stigmatopora nigra. Next base: position 4,791,022 of record NW_027551603.1, read on the forward strand.
TGCGATAAAAATAGTGGTTGTATTAGAACAAGGCCCAATCGGTTCTGGTTGGTGTATTTACCCAGAATTTGTGTTGGTTGAGTAGGTGGATGTAGTTTCACTATTTTCTATAAAAATAATGTTTCCCACCATAAACATTGTCCAAAACAGGCATTTTGCGATTAAAATAGTGGTCGTATTAGAACCGGGCCCAGTCGGTTCTGGTTGCCGCTTTTACCCAGATTTAGTGTCAATTGTGTGGATGGATGGATTTTCACTATTATGTGTAAAATTAAAGATGCAGGGATGTTCTGGGAATATTTCACACCGTCAATAGTGTCCAAAACATTTTGCGATAAAAATAGTGGTTGTATTAGAACAAGGCCCAATCGGTTCTGGTTGGTGTATTTACCCAGAATTTGTGTTGATTGAGTGGGTGGATGTAGTTTCACTATTTTCTATAAAAATAATGTTTCCCACCATAAACATTGTCCAAAACAGGCATTTTGCGATTAAAAAAGAGGTCGTATTAGAACCAGGCCCAGTCGGTTCTGGTTGGTGCTTCTACCCATAATTAGTGTTGAATGTGTAGATGGATGTATTTTCACTATTCTGTGTAAAAATAATGATCCAGGATGGTTCTGGAGCTATTTTCCCACCATAAACAGTGTCCAAAACAGGCATTCTGCGATTAAAATAGTGGTTGTATTAGAACCAGGCCCAGTCTGTTCTGGTTGGTGAATTTACCCGAAAAATTGTATCCATTGACGATGGGGATGTATTTTTGATTATTATGTATAAAAATAATCATCTTGGGATCTTCAGAAGTTCTGTTATTCCCGAATCAATGACCTCCATTTGGGCACATTATTGACGGAGCTCACGACCATGATCCAGTGTGTGGCTCGGATGTGTCCCTCAAACACAAATACTGGTCAGTCTCATCCAAAATCCTAATGGCTCAGTTCCCTTGAGTGGGAGCGGCAAGGAACGCCCTGCATTTGAAGACCATTGAAGACAGGTTCCGGGCCTGTGTCGGCGCATCAGTCAGGCTGGGTAGCCGCTATGGCCCAAGTGATTTTCCAGGGCTGCCCTGCTCTTGACGGAGTGGCCACCCAGCGGGGCTGTGTGTGTTTCATGGTGGGAGACTCGTGCTGCCTCTTCATCCCTGCCGGCATGTCCTGCTCGGTCCATGATGCCCTGCAGGCTATTAGGAACATGCAGAGAGCTGTGACCGGAGATCCGGATCCACAACGAGGATGGCTTGACTGGTTCTTCTCTGGCTCATGGAAACAGCCACTTCAATATTTCGATATTTTCACAGACACAAAAGGAGGAAATTGTGGGATGGACTGGCTAACTGGCCTAATAATTGTTCATTCTTGTCGCACCATGTGGTCATACTGGTTTAACTTTGTTTTTTAAGATCGTAGAATGCAAGGTAGACTAGCCAAACTGGTTTTACAATTGAATTAAAAGATCGTGGAATGTAAGAAAGGCTAACTAGTTGGCCTTGCAATTGTTTGTTCGCCTCGAGAAATATAAGAAAGGCTGGCTAACAGGGTTTGCAATTTTTTCCTTGTATTGTGCGATGAAAAGAGGTTCAACTTCAGGAGTAACTGTCACTCTCCAGGTCATCTAGGGTCAAGTGCACACTTGAAAACTTTCATATTCGACCAAAACGTGCTTATCAGCACATAAAAAGCACATTTGGTGGTACGCGGGAAGAACGGCAGCAGACAAAAAGGCTATTTAGAAAGGTATCACCACTACGCAGAAGAACGTCGGCTACTCTGCCCTCACTGGAAGACATTGCCAGCCCTCGTTACCTCAGCAGAGCCAGGGACATGATCAGGGACCCATGCCACCCTGGTCACAATCGGTTCCAGCTGCTGCTCTCTGGCAGACAGACGCTGTAAGTTTCCCACATCCGTTGGGACTCTGAACTTGGGGTAACACAACACAATCCCTTCTGTGTAATAACTTCGGGTGAGGTAATATGAATAGACATTAGGTACAAGGTGATCTGACACCTACATGCTGAATGAAGGTAAGTGAAAGACAGTGAGAGGTAAGTGATCCACTCAGGGGGTGGTGATGCAATGTATCCATAAAGGCAGAATTGTAAATTAAGAGTCTGGAGTCATAACTTGTAAAACTGTGTAAAACTGTCAGAGACACAAATGTCTCTCTATACATAGTGTAATATCATCAAATTTTATAATTTAATAAGTTTTTCATTTGGCATCATTCTAATGGCTAGATATTAAGTTATAATGAAAACTATGATACTTGGCCAAAACGTGATTTTCAGCGCATGAAACGCACGTTAAGCCAATAAAAACTGAAATGTTCCCCTGCTGCGAAACAAACTTTCAGAGACACATAGTTACTGTGTATATAGTGTATAATTGTCCAATTCAAGTACGTTTTTCATTTGGCATCATTCTAAGTGATAGAAATTAAGTTATAATGAAAATTATGATACTTGGCCAAAACGTGATTTTCAGCGCATGAAACGCACGTTAAGGCAATAAAAACTGAAATGTTCCCCTGCTGCGAAACAAACTGTCAGAGGCACATAGTTACTGTGTATATAGTGTAAAATCGTCCAATTCAAGTAAGTTTTGCATTTAACATCATTCTAAGTGATAGAAATTAAGTTATAGTGAAAATTATGATACTTGGCCAAAACGTGATTTTCAGCGCATGAAACGCACGTTAAGGCATTAAAACTGAAATGTTCCCCTGCTGCGAAACAAACTGTCAGAGGCACATAGTTACTGTGAATATAGTGTATAATTGTCCAATTCAAGTAAGTTTTTCATTTTGCATCATTCTAAGTGCTAGAAATTAGGTTATAGTGAAAACTATGATACTTGGCCAAAACGTGATTTTCAGCGCATGAAATGCACATTAAGGCAATAAAAACTGAAATGTTCCCCCGCTGCGAAACAAACTGTCAGTGACACATAGTTACTGTGTATATAGTGTATAATCATCCAAATTAAGTAGGTTTTTCATTTGATATCATTCTAAGTGATGAAAGTTAGGGTTAGGGTTAGGGTTAGGTTAAGTTATAATGAAAACTATGATACTTGGCCAAAACATGATTTTCAGCGCATGAAACGCACATTAGGGCAAAAAAACTGAAATGTTTGTTAGGTCTGAAAATACAACTTCAGGAGCAGGCTAAGAAAGAGTGAGATAAATTTAAATAGAAAATATGTATGACCAGACTGCAAAGTGGACAGAGAGTTCCTACAGTGGGCTCCTGTTCACTGCGATGTTACTGCAACTCTAGTCGAATGACCAGTGAGTGTGTCTTAAATACAGGCAAAACTGACAGTTGTCCCTAAGACTTTGGACAGATACGTTTCAGTCATTTGCAGGGCAACAAGTAATTGATTAGTGTCGGGCCTGGAATCTGTAGTCAATGGTTTCCAGACGTAGGGTGTTCTTCGCTGTTCCTACCCTGGGGAATACCGCCATCATGATTTTGGAGGAGACTGACCAGTGTTTGTATTAGAGGGGGACATCCGAGCCCCAAACTGAATCATGGGGGAAGAAATCAAAGCTCCGTCGTTGACGCCTGGTGGGTAGATGTGGGTTGGCGTCGACAGTTGGAATCGAGTCTGCTGTTAGAACGTACGTGTGGTCGGATGCAGATGTAGGGACACAGAGCCCAGTTGTATTGGTGGGGATGATCATATACACTTGCCATTCGCAGAGCCACCATATTTGGTCCAGTACTGTCCATGATTGGGAAGGAATGTGTCTGATCTCGGCGCACCTGGTGACGTGAACTTGGTCCAAAGGGGTCTTCGGATCCGGTCCGCTGAAGTTGAAACAGGATGGATAACAGTCTGTTCGGTTGTTCCACTGGACATACGTTGCGGTATTGACTGTAGCTGCTAATGGTACTGCGACCATGGTATGTAGGCGGTCGAGCTTTGCTGGAAGGATTCTCTCAGATTACCCAGGATACAGTTGTAGGTGAGGTTGGCGAGTTCTTCGTTCTGTCGGTTGGACCATAGCTGTGGTTGGGCTACGGCAGTAGGCATGAGGGAACAGACATAACAACTCATTGGTTGTGGCGCGGGCTGTGAGTGCGGTGTATCTGTACCAACTGTTCCTCATCATCAGGTTGTAGTCGTTTTCTTCCTGTGTTTGGACATGGGCGAGAATAAGGTGTATCTACTCAGGCTTAGGTGTTCCTGCCGGACGGATTTTGAGTAGGCGTGTGGCGGATGGTTGTACGAAGGGGTTCACACCAATCACTTTGGGGACCATGGCTGGACTAGTAGTGCGGATGGTGATAGTAAAGAGGGGGCCTTTTCCTGGTCGGTCCGGTCGGAGGCATAGGTTGATGCAGCCTTTTTGTTGGATATTGGTCGTAAGGTCTAGCATATGTTTACCATCTTTGATGGTGGTGGCTAACTTGGTGAAGTTAGCGGTCATGGTGGTAGCTTCTTTGGAAAGGGGCCATGTGATGGTTTTGTAGCCTGTATGGAGGAGGACCTGGTCCAAGGTGTCTGGCCAGACCACTCAGACTCTGGGAGCTTGTAGGTACCAATAAAAATAACTGGAGTCAGTCCTGTGTAATCCCAAGTGAGTAAGCTGTAGGCTGAGCAAAGGGACTTGAACGACGATTGGTGTCTTGGTTGATGGGATGCAGATCTGGGGGCCCCTGATCGTTTCCTGAACAAGCTAGTGGGGCATTCTCCTCCAGTGGGAGTGTACCAAGGTTCTGGTACGTTCCCCCCATGTGGTTGAACACAGAGCGGTGATGATGATGGCCAAAATCACACGGTGAGGTCTGTCCCAACGTGGAGAAGACCAGCACTTTCTTTTTATCACCTTGACGAGTACCAGGTCTCCTGGGGACAGGACCTCCTCTGTGGGAGACAGAGAAGATGTCGGCAGATTATTTTGCATTCATCACAGTTCTTTCTTGGAACATTTTGCATAACCACTTAGTGAGGGATTCTGTTTCTCTTTTCTCTTCTACCACCAGATCTTTTTCCCACATTGTTCAGTGGAAGGGTCTGTCTTTCACTGCCTCAAATGGTGTGCATCTCTGTGCTGTTGGAATGATTCTCATGTACGTTTCTACCAGGCTCAGGCATTCTTGCCATCGTTTTCCTGTATCTTCCATGGTTTTTCTGAGTCTGAGTTTTACTGTTCTAATGGTTTGTTCGACGAGTCCAGCACTTTGGTTCAGTTTGATGAAATCCATGTTCAGAAGCTCGAAGGGATATGTTCCTGTTTGCCTTGTTCCATGCTTGGGTCGTTCATTGCCTTGAGAGTTGTGTCTACAGCAGTTTAGACAGTTTCTGCAAAAAAATTGAAGTAAGTTTGGAGACCTCTGGGAACATGCATTGTTTGTTGTACTGTACTGATCATCCCTTCTGTTGAGACATGGCTCCTCCCATGGCTCAATTTGGCAATTACTTCAAACAATGATCGTGGGACGCATGGCTTGTTTTCTACTGCATAGAGTCCGTTCTTGTGTTGAGTGGCTCCTTTTGTTTCCCATTGCAGTTTCTCTTTTTCTGGGGCATGATTTTGCATTTCTCTTAGGAATTCAGCAGGGATTGGGCTGTGTCTTTCCACCGTCACGTCTTGTTCTAGGAATAGTCTACATGCCTCTGTCAGTGCCACTATTTCTGCGGCTTGTGCAGACCAGTCGCCGGGGAGACGTCCTGTCTTGAGGTTGTCTTTTTGAGTCACCACGGCATATACGTTGTGTTTTTCTCCATCCAGGGTTTTTGATGATGATCCTTCCCCATAGGCAATGTGTCCGGGGGGCAATGGGTTGTCCATTAGGTCATTTGCATATACGTGGTTAATTATGATTCGTTGAGTGGTGAAGAATATGACATATTTTACTCATTCTTTTTAGTATAGCTGTTTCATTTTGATATCATATTTTACTCATTCTTTTGAGTATAGCTGTTTCATTTTGATATCATATTTTACTCATTCTTTTTAGTATAGCTGTTTCATTTTGATATCACATTTTACTCATTCCTTTTGTTGTGGCGGTCTTGTTTTAGAGTCGCCACTGGTTCCCAACTCAAATACAATATGAACAGAAGGATGGGTCTGAGACTCCTCAATTATAATGTTAACAAAAGGCTCTTCCTGAGATTCTTATTTCAAGGTGGGATCCACACTGATAAGAGACCAGATGGAGGACTTCAAAGGGCAGAGGAACAAAGAGCAGGGCGGAGGGTCGGGACTTTATAGGACCAGCGGAGACAGAGGTCTGGATGATGTGGATTCAAGGCTGGAAGATGTGGAGCCCAGAGAAACCCCCCCTCACAGCAGCCCTGGACCAGCCCACATCTCATTATTAATCAGCGAATGAATATGCATTTTTGTTGGACTATAACTGGGCAAACGCGGGTTTTGACAATGTCTTTTCCATCCTCCGCTTTGGGACATAAACACTCAGCGGGCTTATTCTATGGGAGGGAGACCCGGAGCTCTGTATGAATCAATTTGAATGGAATAAATCATCTGTGGATAAACTTGCTCAACCCTGGTTTGTCTCCTCCGATGCTGAACACGCTCCTTTGTTAGACTGGAGACTACAGAGTTAAGGAATTGGAGTCAGGTAAAATATTTATAGTCTAACAGTTTTGGTGACCCAGTCCGTGAGTCGGTTGCGTAGACAGATAGGGGTTAAGGCCGATAACTCCGTCCGTGAACCAGGGAGGAGACTGCGTAGACATATGGGTTAAGGCCAGCCGCGGACTCTAAAACACGTCGGCGAACGTGGAGTCGCGGTTATCGAAACACGTCAGCGAACGTGGGAATAAGGAAAAGTTAAACACGTCAGCGAACGTGGGAATAAGGAAAAGTTAAAACACGTCAGCGAACGTGGGAATAAGGAAAAGTTAACCACGTCAGCGAACGTGAGGGAGCGCCGGCGAGCGTGAGACCTTTCTCTTGGGACTTCTCCGACAGGCGCCTGATCAACTGAAAGGTAAGCAGAATACCTATTACTGAAACGTTAAAATTCTGCTATTGGATTTTTAAATTATGGAGAAGTGACTATAGAAAGGGGATATCGGGAATAGGAGATTCCGAAAAGGTTGTAATATACCTAGAGTCGGAATTGATGACGATCCCAGAACGGTCGTTTTGAGATAGAGAAAACGGTCGTATGAAACAAAGGAACAAGAGATTCCGGAAAGAGTTGTATGCAGGAGTTATTTTAAAGTCTTCAGCAGGGAAACGACTGGGTCCACAGATGTTTGATTCCTAGAATTGATTCTAAAAAATAAAAAAAAAAATAAAAAAAGTAACAATAATTCCTAGAATTTAACATACTAAAATTCCAAATTTATCCGGAGACTTGATCTAGATTGAATTGGTGAAAATGGAAGGATGTGAGAGTGCGGGAGAATGTGGAGAATGGAATGAATTGACAATTTTGTATGCAGATGTGGAAGCACAGGTTCTGAGTGGTGTTCAAGTTAAAAAAACAACCAAAAATAAGACGCGAGTGTGTGAAACAATTTAGTACTTTAAAAGAAAATGTACATTTTGTAGGTCAAAAGCATGAATGGAATATGAATAACTTGTCCATTGCTTTGCGGAAAGTAGAGCATGACGCCACAGCTAAGGAGGTGGAACTCCGAAGGAGAAAAGAGGAGGTGTGGAGGTGGAGGCGGGGGTCGATACTGAGAAAGGAGGAGGAGTTGGAACAGCATAGATTGGCAATACACAACCTGGTAATTGCGTCAATAGCTTTGGCTGCGGTGAGGGCCCCCACCTAGATCGAACCAACTTTGACTCTTGTACCTTCAGCGCCTCCACTGAATAATAAAGCTCCATTAAAACCTCACGGTATACCCATACAAGCACCAATAGTGACTTTAGGTGGATGATTGATCCTTGACGTTGAGAATGAGGAGGAAGCTATGTCCTCCGAGGCAAAAGGCCTCATAGGAAAAGCATGTAATCTCGAACACGCGAAAGATAGGACAGAACGATCCTGAGTTGACTTGACTGACCGAGAGGACAATGATGAAAAAGAAATGACCATAGGGACTCGACAGAAAAATGAAATAAAGAAAGGTAGGAAAAAAGGAAAAGATGACTTGACTGACAATCTTATACTGTTTGAGGACGCGAATCGACAATCAGACTATAACTCAGATAATGATTCAGACATAGCAGGTGAACAGGAGAATGAGAGTGTGGACATGAATAAACAGGCTCTACCAGATTTGGGATCTCATTACGCCCTTCGCCCACGTAACAATGGGGCAAAAGAGACACCAGACAAGACTGCCGCGCCAAAACCAAAGCCCAGCGCAAAGCGGGTACAAGCTACATCTGGAGGTATGTATCCCCTCCGCCCTCAGGGAGCAGAAATGATATTTGAACCTCTTGGTCTTAGAGATGTGGCTACATTGGCTGACCAACTCCCTCCAATGGCAAATGGAGGAAGTACATGGCTGATGAAGTTTTTGGCCCTAATGAGCGGACAGAATTGTGCGCTTGGTGACATGAGACAGGCCATATCAGCTTCCTGCTCTCATCATCAATTACAAATGATAGAGGAGGAAGCAGAAACTATCAGGTACCCACACGAAACCCCATTGTCCCAGGTATCGGGCGCCTTATTTACGGCAATTAAAAATACCTTCCCAAGATCCCATGACATGGCTCCAACCGTGTTTCCATACATCGATGGAGTGGGAGGTCCGGTACACTATGAAAAGTGCATTAATGCCTGGATAGATAGTACCGGCCGACACCCATCGGGCAGATTAGATAATATCCTCTTATTCCGAACAGCTGTTGTCGAGGGTCTTCCAGAACCTGTGAAAAAGGAGTTGAAAAAGGACCCTGACTTGTTGACTGGTGATGAACCAAGGTTTAAACGTCACCTGTCTCACCATTGTAAGATGTATGATAACGAGAAGGTAAAAGAAAAAGCCGAGTCGCTAAATATGAATTCTGCTCTGGTAAAATTACAACTTTCCAAATTTTATAGTGAATCCAAAAAATCTAAACAGGAAAAGACAAACCAATCTGCCCAGATGTTCCAGGGCCATGGTCGGGCTCGAGATGGTGGTCAGTTCCATGATGGATACGGTGGTCGCAGGGGTGGTTTCTCTGGTGGCCGGGGAAAAGGGTACTCGAGACCGGGCCAACAAGACAACTGTTTTACATGTGGCCGTCCTGGACACTGGAGACATGAGTGTCCCAGTCAGCGACAGTACCCGCGGCAACCCCCAACACAACAGGGGGGGCCACCACATCAACAGCGGCCCACGCGCGGAGGAGCAAGAGGCACTGGCAGACCATGGCGGTCACAGCAGCCAGCTCAGTCAACTGGACAATATTACCAGGGTGGAGATGATCCTCACAGTCCATGGGATCCTCCACACTCCGAATAGGGGTGCCCGAGAGGCTCGGTAAGCAGGGGAACGGCAGACCCAATGCTTCATATGAGAATCAACGGCGTCCAAACATCAGCTTTGGTGGACACGGGAGCAACATACTCATCTTTGAACATGCCGCTCACAGCCGGTTGTCTCTCCTCTTCAACCATAACTTTGGTCGGCTTCTCGGGATCTCCTCAAGCTCTGCCTATTACCAGACCGCTGCAAACGGAAATACCCCACCTAAAACAGACTCTATTTCATTCCTACGTCCATTCACCCCAAACACCTGTGAATTTAATGGGAAGAGACTTGTTGATGTCTATTGGAGCTACCATCTTATGTGGGCCAGATGGCCTCACAGTGACTTTACCAAATGGTGCAAAGATTCCGTGTTCGCAACCAGTACGAACATGTGGACAATGGTTGATGTGTCCCTTGCAACAAGACACCGAGGTAGCAACAATCTATTGGTCATGTCTTGAGCCTGAAACTCCGGCCACTGGGGGACTGTTATTTGTTTATCACCAGTGGAAATCATTCATTGATTCACTCCGGCCTTACCATCCGCCCAAGGATGACTTTCATTGTACTTTGTTTTATGACACAGAAGATGACTTAGTCTATCGAGACCGTTTTCAGAAGGTTCTTGGAACACCCTGGCAATTGAAATCCACCAAAATATTTGTGGGTCCAGAAGGCGTAGCTTCATATGTTGATTTGGACGAATCGCAAAAAGTGTGGTACAAAATGTCGGATACAGCCGACCCCCACATTTCTTTGGCTCTGTCTTATGGTCACGAAGCTCGTCAACTCAGTCCCATGGTCAAGAAACTTCTTAAAGTCACTGACTGGCAGTCCACTGACCTACCAGGGCTGACTTATTCCAAATTGCATGACTCTTATCAGATTGACCCACATGCCCCATTGATAAACTCCTCCATTTTGGAGGAACAAATCTTGACTCGAGAACATGGTAGGGAATTGACTGATCACCACCAGACAGAGGAGTTACTGAAAACTATTCCGGACACATTGTGGTCATCAGGACCATTTGATGTAGGACATTGTGTTAAAATTCCACCTGTAATGTTAAAAATAGATGAGAGTGCCATCATCCACAGGCCACAATATAGATGGACTCCAGATGCGGACAAAGGTATGGAAGACACTCTAGGTGGACTGTGGGACGCAGGTGTGATAGAACTTTCTAACTCACGATGGAACACGGCATTGAGACCAGTACTTAAGGCGGATGGACAGAGTTACCGTATGGCACATGACCTCAGACCTGTGAACGACGCGACGCTGACTCCGATCCTACCAGTACCCGACCCCCATAGAATGTTGACTTCGCTCAATCCAGTGTATCAATGGTTTACTTGTATTGATCTAGCTAACGCCTTTTTCTGTGTACCTTTGCATCCTTCAGCCAGACAGTACTTTGCGTTCACCTATCGTGGTGTCCACATGCAGTATCAGCGCCTGCCACAAGGGTTTAAAAACTCACCTGGTATTTTTAATCAGTGTCTGAAGGACCTGTTACAAGACCTAACGTTACCTGAAAACTCTGTTCTTTTACAGTATGTGGATGACCTTTGCATTGCGACAACCACTTCTGAAATCTGTCTGGCGGTCACTAGGATGGTCCTGCTAAAACTTCATAATATTGGTTTCAAAGTGTCAAAGAAGAAGCTTCGGTGTTGTCGAAGAGAAGTAACTTTTCTAGGCCGTGTTGTGTCAGCCAAAGGACTGTCCATGTCACCTGAACATCGAAAAACCATTTTGTCTCATTCCAGGCCCCAAACCGTCAAAGACATGTTGTAATTTCTGGGTCTCTGTGGCTACAGTAGGACCTATATACCATGTTATGTGGACAAGACACATACACTTCGCGTTCTGGTAAAAGACAAAGGTGTTAAGAATCTTAGAGCACAACTTGATTGGACGTAAGAAGCAGATGAAACCTTTGTGTCTCTGGTTCAAGAACTGGCCTCTGCGGCTGCCCTGGCCAACCCTGATTTTGACAAACCTTTTCATCTTGATGTGTCTAACTCGGCGACTACAGTAAATGCTGTTTTATTTCAGAAGGTTTCGACGACTAGGCGGGTATTGATGTATTGTAGCGTAACACTAGATGGTGTTGAGCTTCGTCAACCAGAGTGTACTCGTTATGCAGCAGGGCTCGCTAAAGTGCTTCTTAAAACAGCTCATACAGTGATGGGACATCCCATATATGTTCTGACTGATCATGGGGTATCGGCGTATGTGGCTTCATCAGCATTTACCTTATCATCGCTTCGACAGTCTAGACTTTTACGTATTCTCACAGCTCCAAACATCAATTACGTTCACACAGGTATCAATATGGCGGATAACATTCAGCTAGGACCACATGAATGTGCTATGAGGGTTAATCACCAAAGGTACGTTCGGCCTGATCTCAATACTAAACCGCTTACATTTGGTTGCATCATGTTTACAGATGGTTGTTGTGGGAGAGACCATTCAGGACGTCTCCGTGCGGCGGCTGCCGTATTGGAGAGCAAGGGGGATGACTTCGTGCCTTGTGCCCACAAAAGGAGGGAATTGTGGGATGGACTGGCTAACTGGCTTAATAATTGTTTATTCTTGTCTTACCATGTGTCATACTGGTTTTACCTTTGTTTGATAAGATCGTAGAATGCAAGGTAGACTAGCCAAACTGGTTTTACAATTGAATTAAAAGATCGTGGAATGTAAGAAAGACTAACTAGTTGGCCTTGCAATTGTTTGTTCGCCTCGCGAAATATAAGAAAGGCTGGCTAACAGGGTTTGCAATTGTTTCCTTGAATTGTGGGATGAAAAAAAGGTTCAACTTCAGGAGTAACTGTCACTCTCCAGGTTATCCAGGGTCAAGTGCACACTTGGAAACTTTCATATTCGACCAAAATGTGCTTATCAGCGCATAAAAAGCACATTTGGTGGTACGCGGAAAGAATGGCAGCAGACAAAAAGGCTATTTAGAAAGATATCACCACTACGCAGAAGATTGTCGGCTACTCTGCTCTCACTGGAAGACATTGCCAGCCCTCGTTACCTCAGCAGAGCCAGGGACATGATCAGGGACCCATGCCACCCTGGTCACAATCGGTTCCAGCTGCTGCTCTCTGGCAGACAGACGCTGTAAGTTTCCCACATCCGTTGGGACTCTAAACTTGGGGTAACACAACACAATCCCTTCTGTGTAATAACTTCGGGTGAGGTAATATGAATAGTCATCAGGTACAAGGTGATCTGACACCTACATGCTGAATGAAGGTAAGTGAAAGACAGTGAGAGGTAAGTGATCCACTCAGGGGGTGGTGATGCAATGTATCCATAAAGGCAGAATTGTAAATTAAGAGTCTGGAGTCATAACTTGTAAAACTGTGTAAAACTGTCAGAGACACAAATGTCTCTCTATATATAGTGTAAAATCATCAAATTTCATAATTTAATAAGTTTTTAATTTGGCATCATTCTAATGGCTAGATATTAATTTATAATGAAAACTATGATACTTGGCCTAAACATGATTTTCAGCGCATGAAAAGCACATTCAGGCAATAAAAACTGAAATGTTCCCCTGCTGCCAAACAAACTGTATTATCGTCCAATTCAAGTAAGTTTTTCATTAAGCATCATTCTAAGTGATAGAAATTAAGTTATAGTGAAAATTATGATACTTGGCCAAAAGGTGATTTTCTGCGCATGAAACGCACGTTAAGGCAATAAAACTGAAATGTTCCCCTGCTTCGAAACAAACTGTCAGAGAAACATAGTTACTGTGTATATAGTGTAAAATCGTCCAATTCAAGTAAGTTTTGCATTTAGCATCATTCTAAGTGATAGAAATTAAGTTATAGTGAAAATTATGATACTAGCCCAAAACGTGATTTTCAGCGCATGAAACGCACGTTAAGGCAATAAAAACTGAAATGTTCCCCTGCTGCGAAACAAACTGTCAGAGACACATAGTTACTGTGTATATAGTGTATTATCGTCCAATTCAAGTAAGTTTTTCATTTAGCATCATTCTAAGTGATAGAATTTAAGTTATAGTGAAAATTATGATACTAGCCCAAAACGTGATTTTCAGCGCATGAAACGCACGTTAAGGCAATAAAAACTGAAATGTTCCCCTGCTGCGAAACAAACTGTCTGAGGCACAAAGTCGCTGTGTATATAGTGTAAAATCGTCCAATTCGGGTAAGTTTTTCATTTGGAATCATTCTAAGTGATAGAAATTAAGTTATAGTGAAAATTATGACACTTGGCCAAAACGTGATTTTCAGTGCATGAAACGCACGTTAAGGCAATAAAAACTGAAATGTTCCCCTGCTGCGAAACAAACTGTCAGAGGCACATAGTTACTGTGTATATAGTGTAAAATCGTCCAATTCAAGTAGGTTTTTCATTTAGCATCATTCTAAGTGATAGAATTTAAGTTATAGTGAAAATTGTGATACTTGGCCAAAACGTGATTTTCAGCACATGAAACGCACGTTAAGGCAATAAAAACTGAAATATTCCCCTGCTGCGAAACAAACTGTCAGAGGCACATAGTTACTGTGTATATAGTGTAAAATCGTCCAATCCAAGTAACTTTTGCATTTAGCATCATTCAAAGTGATAGAAATTAAGTTATAGTGAAAACTATGTTACTTGGCCAAAACGTGATTTTCAGCGCATGAAACGCACGTTAAGGAAATAAAAACTGAAATGTTCCCCTGCTGCGAAACAAACTGTCTGAGGCACAAAGTTACTGTATATATAGTGTATTATCGTCCAATTCAAGTAAGTTTTTCATTTAGCATCATTCTAAGTGATAGAAATTAAGTCACTTAGAATAATGCTAAATGCAAAACTTACTTGAATTGGACGATTTTACACTATATACACAGTAACTTTGTCTCTGACAGTTTGTTTGGCAGCAGGGGAACTTTTCAGTTTTTATTGCCTTAATGTACTTTTCATGCCCTGAAAATCACGTTTTGGCCAAGTATGATTGTTTTCATTATAACTTAATTTCTAGCCATGAGAATGATGCCAAATGGATAACTTACTTGAATTGGACGATTTTTCACTATATACACAGCAACTATGTGTCTCTGACTGTTTGTTTGGCAGCAGGGGAACATGTAAGATTAGACAAATTATCTTTGCAAAAGCTTGTTCATATTGTATACATTTTTGTGAGTATAACAGCATCGTAGTCATCCTTATGACTGACATGTCAGCATAAACACCCAACTGTCTGACTGAATAAACAATCTTAGTCTTGTGATTGGGGTGACATGTCAGCACAAATACTCAACTGTCTGACACTGATCAATTACTTTTTGCCCTGCAAATGACTGAAATTTATCTGTCCAAAGTCTTATTGACAACTGTCAGTTTTTCCTGTATTTAAGACACACACACTGGTCATTCGACTAGAGTTGCAGGAACATCGCGTTGAACAGGACCCTACTGTAGGAACTCTCACTGTCCACTTTGCAGTCTGGTAATAAACCAATTGGTCCGGGACCAATGAAAGTAGAACAAGAATTAGCAAGGGCTTTATAGTCTTGGTCTGTTAATAGAGTCAGGGACTTAACTAAGACAAAGTCAGGGACTTTTGGTCTTTGTGTGTTCAGAGATGTTGGGTTAATCACAAAGTAGAGATCAATTTCGGGTTTTTTAGAAAATAATTGTTGTTTAAACTATTAAGTAGGTGATCAATATGGGTCAGAAAGCAACAAAAGGGATGGGTTTATTGTCAGATTGCAAAATGAAAATCGGAGAGTTACCGGGACGAGATATCATGGTCCAGCTTGGGCTAAGCCTAGTGGCCACCCAAAATGGCCTCCGACCCAGGGAATTACAGACCAAAAATATCTTCCACACCACCACATCTAACAGTTTCTACTCTCTCGACATTGTCGGGAATGATTCTGCCAAGGTAGCTGAAAGTCTAAGAGAACAGTCTGAAGATATCTGCCCAGCAGCACCAGGACAGGAACAACAAACATGGCCATTACATGTCACCCTGAAGTTCATGGGAGACCGGACGACAAGTGGTTAAACCAATTCTCACAGTTGCCCACTCAACGAATCATAATTAACCACGTATATGCAACTGACCTAATGGACAACCCATTGCCCCCGGACACATTGCCTATGGGGATGGATCATCATCAAAAACCCTGGATGGAGAAAAACACAACGTATATGCCGTGGTGACTCAAAAAGACAACCTCAAGACAGGATGACTCCCCGGCGACTGGTCTGCACAAGCCGCAGAAAAAGTGGCACTGACAGAGGCATGTAGACTATTCCTAGAACAAGACGTGACGGTGGAAAGACACAGCCCAATCCCTGCTGAATTCCTAAGAGAAATGCAAAATCATGCCCCAGAAGAAGAGAAACTGCAATGGGAAACAGAAGGAGCCACTCAACACAAGAATGGACTCTATGCAGTAGAAAACAAGCCATGCGTGACAAGATCATTGTTTGAAGTAATTGCCAAATTGAGCCATGGGAGGAGCCATGTCTCAACAGGAGGGATGATCAGTACAGTACAACAAACAATGCATGTTCCCAGAGGTCTCCAAACTTCAATTTTTTTGGCAGAAACTGTCTGAACTGCTGTGGACACAACTCTCAAGGCAATGAACGACCCAAGCATGGAACTAGGCAAACAGGAACATATCCCTTCGAGCTTCTGAACATGGATTTCATCAAACTGAACCAAAGTGCTGGACTCGTCGAACAAACCATTAGAACAGTAAAACTCAGACTCAGAAAAACCATCGAAGACACAGGAAAACCATGGCAAGAATGCCTGAGCCTGGTAGAAACGTACATGAAAATCATTCCAACAGCACAGGGATGCACACCATTTGAGGCAGTGAACGACAGACCCTTCCACTTAACAATGTGGGAAAAAGATCTGGTGGTAGAAGAGAAAAGAGAAACAGATTCCCTCACTAAGTGGTTATGCAAAATGTTCCAAGAAAGAACTGTGATGAATGCAAAATAATCTGCCGACATCTTCTCTGTCTCCCACAGAGGAGGTCCTGTCCCCAGGAGACCTGGTACTCGTCAAGGTGATAAAAAGAAAGTGCTGGTCTTCTCCACGTTGGGACGGACCTCACCGTGTGATTTTGGCCATCATCATCACCGCTCTGTGTTCAACCACATGGGGGGAACGTACCAGAACCTTGGTACACTCCCACTGGAGGAGAATGCCCCACTAGCTGGTTCAGGAAACGATCAGGGGCCCCCAGATCTGCATCCCATTAACCAAGACACCAATCGTCGTTCAAGTCCCTTTGCTCAGCCTACAGCTTACTCACTTGGGATTACACAGGACTGACTCCAGTTATTTTTATTGGTACCTACAAGCTCCCAGAGTCTGAATGGTCTGGCCAGACACCTTGGACCAGGTCCTCCTCCATACAGGCTACAAAACCATCACATGGCCCCTTTCCAAAGAAGCTACCACCATGACCGCTAACTTCACCAAGTTAGCCACCACCATCAAAGATGGTAAACATATGCTAGACCTTACGACCAATATCCAACAAAAAGGCTGCATCAACCTATGCCTCCGACCAGACCGACCAGGAAAAGGCCCCCTCTTTACTATCACCATCCGCACTACTAGTCCAGCCATGGTCCCAAAAGTGATTGGTGTGAACCCCTTCGTACAACCATCCGCCACACGCCTACTCAAAATCCGTCCGGCAGGAACACCTAAGCCTGAGTAGATACACCTTATTCTCGCCCATGTCCAAACACAGGAAGAAAACGACTACAACCTGATGATGAGGAACAGTTGGTACAGATACACCGCACTCACAGCCCGTGCCACAACCAATGAGTTGTTATGTCTGTTCCCTCTTGCCTACTGCCGTAGCCCAACCACAGCTATGGGCCAACCGACAGAACGAAGAACTCGCCAACCTCACCTACAACTGTATTCTGGGTAATTTGAGAGAATCCTTCCAGCAAAGCTCGACCGCCTACATACCATGGTCGCAGTACCATTAGCAGCTACAGTCAATACCGCAACGTATGTCCAGTGCAACAACCGAACAGACTGTTATCCATCCTGTTTCAACTTCAGCGGACCGGATCCGAAGACCCCTTTAGACCAACTTCACGTCACCAGGTGTGCCGAGATCAGACACATTCCTTCCCAATCATGGACAGTACTGGACAGAATATGGTGGCTCTGCGAAAGGCAAGTGTATATGATCATCCCCACCAATACAACTGGGCTCTGTGTCCCTACATCTGCATCCGACCACACGTACGTTCTAACAGCAGACTCGATTCCAACTGTCGACGCCAACCCACATCTACCCACCAGGCGTCAACGACGGAGCTTTGATTTCTTCCCCCATGATTCAGTTTGGGGCTCGGATGTCCCCCTCTAATACAAACAATGGTCAGTCTCCTCCAAAATCATGATGGCGGTGTTCCCCAGGGTAGGAACAGCGAAGAACACCCTACGTCTGGAAACCATTGACTACAGATTCCAGGCCCGACACTAATCAATTACTTGTTGCCCTGCAAATGACTGAAACGTATCTGTCCAAAGTCTTAGGGACAACTGTCAGTTTTGCCTGTATTTAAGACACACTCACTGGTCATTCGACTAGAGTTGCAGTAACATCGCAGTGAACAGGACCCCACTGTAGGAACTCTCACTGTCCACTTTGCAGTCTGGTAATACATATTTTCTATTTAAATTTATCTCACTCTTTCTTAGCCTGCTCCTGAAGTTGTATTTTCAGACCTAACAAACATTTCAGTTTTTTTGCCCTAATGTGCGTTTCATGTGCTGAAAATCACGTTTTGGCCAAGTATCATAGTTTTCACTATAACTTAACCTAACCCTAACCCTAACCCTAACCCTAACTTCCATCACTTAGAATGATATCAAATGAAAAACCTACTTAATTTGGACGATTATACACTATATACTCAGTAACTATGTGTCACTGACAGTTTGTTTCGCAGCGGGGGAACATTTCAGTTTTTATTGCCTTAATGTGCATTTCATGCGCTGAAAATCACGTTTTGGCCAAGTATCATAGTTTTCACTATAACTTAATTTCTAGCACTTAGAATGATGCAAAATGAGAAACTTACTTGAATTGGACAATTATACACTATATACACAGTAACTATGTGCCTCTGACAGTTTGTTTCGCAGCAGGGGAACATTTCAGTTTTTATTGCCTTAACGTGCGTTTCATGCGCTGAAAATCACGTTTTGGCCAAGTATCATAGTTTTCACTATAACTTAATTTCTAGCACTTAGAATGATGCTAAATGCAATACTTACTTGAATTGGATGATTTTACACTATAGACACAGTAACTATGTGCCTCTGGCAGTTTGTTTCGCAGCAGGGAACATTTCAGTTTTTATTGCCTTAACGTGCATTTCATGCGCTGAAAATCACGTTTTGGCCAAGTATCATAATTTTCACTATAACTTAATTTCTATCACTTAGAATGATGCTAAATGAAAAACTTACTTGAATTGGAGAATTATACACTATATACACAGTAACTATGTGTCTCTGACAGTTTGTTTCGCAGCAGGGGAACATTTCAGTTTTTATTGCCTTAACGTGCGTTTCATGCGCTGAAAATCACGTTTTGGCCAAGTATCATAGTTTTCACTATAACTTAATTTCTATCACTTAGAATGATGCCAAATAAAAAACTTACTTGAATTGGACAATTATACACTATATACACAGTAACTATGTGTCTCTGACAGTTTGTTTCGCAGCAGGGGAACATTTCAGTTTTTATTGCCTTAACGTGCGTTTCATGCGCTGAAAATCACGTTTTGGCCAAGTATCATAGTTTTCACTATAACTTAATTTCTATCACTTAGAATGATGCTAAATTATTAGGTTCATTAATAATTACCTTCGTCCGTAATTATCAATAACTGCAGGCAGACATCTTATTCAATTATTGACATTTAATTAAATAGAAATGGATACAACAGATAAAAGCCTCCGAAGGGGAGAGTCAGCAAGTGTCACCTTACAACTTCCGAACGTCTCACCGAATAGACGTTTTCGTCCCACTCTTATGGTCATGAATCAAAACAAGTTACAGAGTTGTTGATCATTACATCACGTATGAGTAAAAACAACATCTGGGACTACAATAACAATCAAAGTTTTTTACTAATAACAAAAACAGGAGACTAGACCTAACAACATTTAGATTAGAGTAATTATACAACCTCCTTGACCTAATGAATCATATAATATAATCATAATCATATAATGGTTACATACAGAAAAACCCGAAGTGCACGGTTACATAACGATAACAACATTCTTGTTATTGGCCGAATAGCCCTGGCCTCGTCACCAAGGGCCCACCAAATCTCAAGGACCCAGATTGGGTGGATTGTTTTTATAACCATCCTGGAACAGGCCGTCCAGGTTAAAGATGACTTGGCAATACTCGTGACCTCGCAACACTTTTGAAAACAGAAAGAGAATGATTTAACAAAGTAATGAATTAATACAGAGAATAGAAAGAGAATGATTTAATAAAGAAATGAATTAATATAACTATTATAATAGTAAAACAGAATAAACCCAACATTCCCCGTTTTTATAATATGTATGTTATTAGTCATTTCTTAGTAATCACTAAATGGTAATGTCGGGTGCCTGTGATTTTTCCCGCCTACTCCTTACTCCCATGGCTGGTCTGAAAGAGAAAGAACATAATTATATTCGTCCAATTGGTCCTCGGATTTACCGTACTCCTGGACCTCACTGCTTTCCCCAAACCGTCCCATAAGATACAACTCATGTACTTTAGAATTTGTAGGGGCAATTGCAGTATTTATAAGTCGGCTTAGCAAGGAGCGCAAACAGGGGATAATACAGCACCCACACAATGTTAGGATAGCGGTTATTGTGCCAATAGTCACCATGAAGGATGTAGCCAAATCTTTATATTTTCCAAAGGTCTTATCCCACCAATCTGACAATGCGGACGTATCTACTCCAGAATGCTCTTGCATATTGCGGTTCAGTGTTTGCAGGCCAGTAATGGCCCTGGTGAGAGATCCACTGGGTGACGTGTTGTTCGGTATGAAGGTGCAACATTGTTTTCCAAACATTGCACACACGCCCCCTGTTTCAAGGATCATATCCACCGCTATGCGATTCTGGAACGCCATCAGACTGGTAGCTGCCAGTTGTTCCTTCATGGCCACAAATCCCTGTTTAACATAATTTCCAAGTTTTGGACATTGTAATGTAAGTAATTTATTCTATCCACATTTTTGTTTGGGGTGATTAGAAGGAAGATGGACTCCCAACCTGCTGCGATCTGATTAGCCAGCTTATACTCATCTGGTACGCCCCGGGGGATGCCAATCGCATCAATGTATGTTGGATCTCCTTCCCTCCATGCCTCTCGACGATGTCGGGAGGGTCGACCCTTCACCTCCGAATTCTGAGCCGCCAATTGTATCTCCTCCACTGTGGATGGAAAAACAGACACCGGTAAGAGCAGTGAGACCAAAGTACCTAGTCCTGCCGCGTTTTGGCAGGAGTCGTATAATTTATCTACCACCCCGCCACCATAGGCAAGAACGTGGTATCAGGGGTGTAGCTTGTTTTAAAACGCCGGTACACCACGTCTCATTTATCGCCCCCAGCTTCAGACCATGCCCTGTAAGGTTTAAGCAGGTAAAATGATTAAACAGTGGAAAAATTGACTTCCTATTTACTGCGTAACAGGATAAACACTGTTTCAATATTTTTTTTTCTTGCCAAGTAGGACACGTTTTTTCATTTGTAAAAACACTTTTCCCCAAAAGAATGGTGATTGAGGGAGTTGTTAGATCCCATCGTATTTTCCCTTGTCTGGTAGGTTATCCTAATCCTTTGTAAGATGGTTTAGTCTCAATTGAAACCATATGGAGACGTCAAACCCAATATAAAAGAGTTCCCTATAGTTTTATGGTATTGCTTGCTGAGCAATAATCTTTTCAATTAATTATTATATGACAATAGGCTATGGTTTTGTTACAACGGTACGTTCGAAATTCGCATGTTTATTCCATATGCAGCGTTATACTCAACAAATAATGGAAATGGGAAACAGATACCAATGGTATATTGATGCTAGGCCGTACCAGGACACAGGGGGTAATTGGGCACACACCTTTGTAATGGATCAGTCGACCCGCTGGTCACCTGGTACTTATGGCTGGTCAAAAACAGCTAAAGAATGGCAAAAGAGGGTTTCAAATTTTTCTGTTGATAATTCTGGTTTGTATCTCAGGATAAATGAGTCGGAAGGCACTTTACCTCTGTGGAGGGAGGGGGACTGGACTTCATCGTCCACAAAGTGTAGCTTCCTGAACCTGTTGTATGGTGTTCGGACAACGATCCATGCTGGTCAGTGGGGATATGTAAAAACCCCAATATTACTCAGGCGACAACCGGCAAGGTGATTCCGTCATTTGTATCCCCTAGATCGAGTATAGTCCAGATAATTCATGGCAAACCATCAGTGGACGAGTGGTTTAGAATGACTACAGGTGTTTTAGCGTTATCTAACAATTGGCTGTTAATGGCGGAACAAGCTGCCAGCGAAACCCGAAATGATTGTCTCGTATGTATGGGTGCCCGACCCGTACTCCGTATCATTTCGGCCCCAATTGATAAAGAATGTATTGTGGACCTCCTAAAAAACACCAATCCAACCTTTAAGTGCTCTAAATATGATTCGATATTCCCACTTACCCGAGAGAACAAAGAAAAAACAATTTTTGACAAATATGTAGCACGCCAAAATTTTACCTGCCTCAAATTACAAGGGACTGGAACATCATTGGGAAGCATTCCGTCTGACTGGTGTGTATCAAACATGTTCTTTCCGGTACCATACCCCTTATCCCGAGCTGACATCTGGTTATGGTGTGGAAGTGATAAGTTGTATGATAGATTGCCCACAAATGCTGCGGGTGTGTGTTCTGTGGTGTCTCTGTTACTTCCTGTTTCTGTTTCCTCAGTGAATCTCACAGCTGAAATAAGGTTACCTCCAAACCTGAAGGAGGTCTTGCATCGCCAAAAGAGAGCACCACACACCTGGATGGGTAACTCCGATCCCACCTATATTGACGCCATAGGCGTCCCCCGTGGCGTTCCTAATTAGTATAAACTTGCTAATCAGGTTTCAGCGGGATTCGAAAGTATTCTAATTTGGGTAACTCCCAACAAAAATGTTGATCGCATCAATTATATTCATTACAATGTCCAGCGACTTGGCAATTACACGGTTGAGTCGTTAGAGGCGGTACGTGACCAGCTAGCGGCAACATCCCTCATGGCCTTCCAAAATCGTATAGCATTAGACATGTTATTGGCTGAGAAGGGTGGTGTGTGTGCTATCTTTGGTGATGCCTGTTGTACTTTCATTCCTAATAACACTGCTCCAAATGGACGTCTCACCAAAGCTTTAGAAGGCCTCCGAACCCTGACTAATAAGATGGCCGATCAGTCAGGTGTGGACACCTCAATCTGGGACCAATGGATGGATTATTTTGGTGCCTGGAAAGGTTTGATAGGCAACATCCTCATATCTGCTGGAGTGCTCATTACTCTGCTTATTCTCTGTAGCTGTTGTATCTTCCCCTTAGCTCGTACTCTAGTCACTCGACTGATCGATAAAGCAGTGGGACCAGGCCCTAGAGGTCAGTATGTCCAGTTGCGCCAAACTGACCCCTCTGGACCCCCCGCTGGGCACGTGTTCATGGAAATACTAATGTAGTGCTTCTTTGTTTTTATACTAATATAGTTTTACATTTCATTTGACACTAACCTGTGTGGTGTTGTTGATGTGGTCTCTTTAGGAGACCAAGAGAGGGAATGAAGAATATAACATATTTTACTCATTCTTTTTAGTATAGCTGTTTCATTTTGATATCATATTTTACTCATTCTTTTTAGTATAGCTGTTTCATTTTGATATCACATTTTACTCATTCCTTTTGTTGTGGCGGTCTTGTTTTAGAGTCGCCACTGGTTCCCAACTCAAATACAATATGAACAGAAGGATGGGTCTGAGACTCCTCAACTATAATGTTAACAAAAGAGCAGGGCGGAGGGTCGGGACTTTATAGGACCAGCGGAGACAGAGGTCTGGATGATGTGGATTCAAGGCTGGAAGATGTGGAGCCCAGAGAAACCCCCCCTCACAGCAGCCCTGGACCAGCCCACATCTCATTATTAATCAGCGAATGAATATGCATTTTTGTTGGACTATAACTGGGCAAACGCGGGTTTGGACAATGTCTTTTCCATCCTCCGCTTTGGGACATCAACACTCAGCGGGCTTATTCTATGGGAGGGAGACCCGGAGCTCTGTATGAATCAATTTGAATGGAATAAATCATCTGTGGATAAACTCGCTCAACCCTGGTTTGTCTCCTCCGATGCTGAACACGCTCCATTGTTAGACTGGAGACTACAGAGTTAAGGAATTGGAGTCAGGTAAAATATTTATAGTCTAACATTGGGCAACTGTGAGAATTGGTTTAACTACTTGTCGTCCGGTCTCCCATGAACTTCAGGGTGACATGTAATGGCCATGTTTGTTGTTCCTGTCCTGGTGCTGCTGGGCAGATATCTTCAGACTGTTCTCTTAGACTTTCAGCTACCTTGGCAGAATCATTACCGACAATGTCGAGAGAGTAGAAGCTGTTAGATGTGGTGGTGTGGAAGATATTTTTGGTCTGTAATTCGCTGGGTCGGAGGCCATTTTGGGTGGCCACTAGGCTTAGCCCAAGCTGGACCATGATATCTCGTCCCGGTAACTCTCCGATTTTCATTTTGCATTCTGACAATAAACCCATTCCTTTTGTTGCTTTCTGACCCTTATTAATCACCTACTTAATAGTTTAAACAACAATTATTTTCTAAATTACCCGAAAGTGATTTCTACTTTGTGATTAACCCAATATCTCTGAACACACAAAGACCAAAAGTCCCTGACTTTGTCTTAGTTAAGTCCCTGACTCTATTAACAGACCAAGACTATAAAGCCCTTGCTAATTATTGTTCTACTTTCATTGGTCCCGGACCAATTGGTTTATTACCAGACTGCAAAGTGGACAGTGAGAGTTCCTACAGTAGGGTCCTGTTCAACGCGATGTTCCTGCAACTCTAGTCGAATGACCAGTGTGTGTGTCTCAAATACAGGAAAAACTGACAGTTGTCGCTAGGACTTTGGACAGATACATTTCAGTCATTTGCAGGGCAAAAAGTAATTGATCAGTGTCGGACAGTTGAGTATTTGTGCTGACATGTCACCCCAATCACAAGACTAAGATTGTTTATTCAGTCAGACAGTTGGGTGTTTATGCTGACATGTCAGCCATAAGGATGACTATGATGCTGTTATACTCACAAAAACGTATACAATATGAACAAGCATTTGCAAAGATACTTTGTCTAATCTCACATGTTCCCCTGCTGCCAAACAAACTGTCAGAGACACATAATTACTGTGTATAAAGTGAAAAATCGTCCAATTCAAGTAAGTTATCCATTTGGCATCATTCTCAAGCTAGAAATTAAGTTATAATGAAAACAATCATACTTGGCCAAAAATTGATTTTCAGGGCATGAAAAGTACATGAAGGCAATAAAAACTGAAAAGTTCCCCTGCTGCCAAACAAACTGTCAGAGACATTGTTATTGTGTATGTAGTGAAAAATCGTCCAATTCAAGTAAGTTTTTCATTTAGCATCATTCTAATTGATAGAAATTAAGTTATAGTGAAAATTCTGATACTTGGCCAAAACGTGATTTTTAGCACATGAAACGCACGTTAAAGCAATAAAAACTGAAATGTTCCCCTGCTGCGAAAGAAACATTCAGAGGCACATAGTTACTGTGTATATAGTGTAAAATCGTCCAATTCAAGTAAGTTTTGCATTTAGCATCATTCTAAGTGATAGAAATTAAGTTATAGTGAAAATTATGATACTTGGCCAAAACGTGATTTTCAGCGCATGAAACGCACGTTAAGGCAATAAAAACTGAAATGTTCCCCTGCTGCGAAAAAAACTGTCAGAGACACATAGTTACTGTGTATACAGTGTATAATTGTCTAATTCAAGTAAGTTTTTCATTTGACATCATTCTAGGTGATTCTGGAGCTATCTCCCACCATAAACAGTGTCCAAAACAGGCGATACAAAATAGTGGTTGCATTATAACAGGGTCCAGTCGGTTCTGGTGGGTGTTTGTATACGAAACTTGTGTCCAATTATGATGGGGATGTATACTTGACTATTTTGTATAGAAATAATCATCTAGCGATGTTCAGAAGTTCTGTTATGCCCGAATGAATTACTTTCATTTGGTCTCTTTATTTACAAGTGGTGGTTTAGAAACAGGCCCAGTCGGTTTTGGTTGGTGCTTTTACCCAGAATTTGTGTTTATTGTGTGAGTGGATGTATTTTCACTATTTTGTATAACAATAATGATCCAGGATGGTTCTGGAGCTATTTCCCACCACAAACAGTGTCCAAAACAGGCATTTTGCGGTTAAATTAGTGGTTGTATTAGAACCAGGACCAGTCGGTTCAGGTTCGTGTTTTTACCCAGAAATTGTGTCCAATGATGATGGGGATGTATTTTTGATTATTCTTTATAAAAATAATATTCTAGGGATGTTCAGAAGTTCTGTTATGCCCGAATCAATGACCTAAATTTGGGCACTTTATTTACAAGTGGTTGTTTAGAACCAGGCCCAGTCGGTTCTGGTTGGTGCTTTACCCACAATTAGTGTCGATTGTGTGGGTGGATGTATTTTCACTATTCTCTGTAAGAATAAAGATCCAGGGATGTTCTGAGACTATTTCCCACCATTAATAGTGTCAAAAACATGCATTTTGCGACAAAAATAGTGGTTGTATTAGAACCAGGCCCAGTCGGTTCTGTTTTGTGTATACACCCGTAACGTGTGTCCAATAGGAATGGGGTTGTATTTTTTACTATTCTGTATAAAAAAATATCATCTAGGGATGTTCAGAAGTTCTTCTATGCCCGAATAAATGACCTCCATTTGGGCACTTTATTTTGCATGGTGGTTGTAGTAGAACCAAGCCGAGTCGGTTCTGGTTGGTGCTTTTACCCAGAGTTAGTGTTGATTGTGTAGGTGGATGTATTTTCACTATTCTGTCTAAAAATAAAGATCCAGGATGGTTCTAGGGGTATTTGCCGCCATAAATAGTCTCCAAAACATGCATTTTGCGAAAAAAATAGTAGTTGCATTATAACTGGGTCGTCTCGGTTCTGGTTGCTGTTTAAATCCGAAACTTGTGTCCAAAGATGAAGGGGATGTATACTTGATTATTTTGATTATTTTACTATTCTGTTTAACAATAATCATGCAGGGATGTTTTGGGGCTTTTTTTATAAAAGAATCAAAAACCTCCATTATGGATCGTTATTTTGCATGGTGGTTGAATTAGAACCGGGCCCAGTCGGTTCTGGTTGGTGCTTTTACCAAGAATTAGTGTCAATTGTGTTGAAGGATGCATTTTCACTATTCTGTGTGAAATTAAAGATGCAGGGATGTTCAGGGAATATTTCCCACCATCAATAGTGTCCAAAACAGGCACTTTGCGATTAAAATAGTGGTCCTATTAGAACCAGGCCCAGTCGGTTCTGGTTGGTGTATGTAGCCGGAACTTGTGTCAAATGATAATGGGGATGTATTTTTGACTATTCTCTATAAAAATATTCATCTAGGGATTTTCAGAAGTTCTTTTATGCCCGAATCAATGACCTCCCTTTGGGCACTTTATTTTGCATAGTGGTTGTATTAGAACCAGGCTCAGTCGGTTCTGGTTTGTGTATACACCCGTAACTTGTGTCCGATCGGAATGGGGTTGTATTTTTCACTATTCTGTATAAAAATCATCATCTAGGGATGTTCAGAAGTTATTTTATGCCCGAATAAATGACCTCCATTTGGGCACTTTATTTTGCATGGTGGTTGTATTAGAACCAAGCCCAGTCGGTTCTGGTTGGGTCTTATACCCAGAGTTAGTATTGATTGCGTAGGTGGATGTATTTTCACAATTCTGTCTAAAATTAAAGATCCAGGATGGTTCTAGGGCTATTTCCCAGCATAAATTTTCTCCAAAACATGCATTTTGCGATAAAAAATAGTAGTTGCATTATAACTGGGTCCAGTCGGGTCTGGTTGCTGTTTATATCTGAAACTTGTGTCCAAAGATGATTGGGATGTATATTTTACTATTCTGTTTAACAATAATCATGCAGGGATGTTTTGGGGCTTTTTTTATACAAGAATAAAAAACCTCCAATGGATCTTAATTTTGCATGGTTGTTGAATTAGAACCGGGACCAGTCGGTTCTGGTTGCCGCTTTTACCCAGATTTAGTGTCAATTGTGTGGATGGATGCATTTTCACTATTAAGTGTAAAATTAAAGATGTAAGGATGTTTTGGGAATATTTCCCACCGTCAATAGTGTCCAAAACATTTTGCGATAAAAATAGTGGTTGTATTAGAACAAGGCCCAATCAGTTCTGGTTGGTGTATATACCCAGAATTTGTGTTGGTTGAGTAGGTGGATGTAGTTTCACTATTTTCTATAAAAATAATGTTTCCCACCATAAACATTGTCCAAAACAGGCATTTTGCGATTAAAATAGTGGTCGTATTAGAACCGGGCCCAGTCGGTTCTGGTTGCCGCCTTTACCCAGATTTAGTGTCAATTGTGTGGATGGATGCATTTTCACTATTATGTGTAAAATTAAAGATGCAGGGATGTTTTGGGAATATTTCCCACCGTCAATAGTGTCCAAAACATTTTGCGATAAAAATAGTGGTTGTATTAGAACAAGGCCCAATCGGTTCTGGTTGGTGTATTTACCCAGAATTTGTGTTGATTGAGTAGGTAGATGTAGTTTCACTATTTTCTATAAAAATAATGTTTCCCACCATAAACATTGTCCAAAACAGGCATTTTGCGATTAAAATAGTGGTCGTATTAGAACCGGGCCCAGTCGGTTCTGGTTGGTGCTTCTACCCATAATTAGTGTTGAATGTGTAGATGGATGTATTTTCACTATTCTGTGTAAAAATAATGATCCAGGATGGTTCTGGAGCTATTTTCCCACCATAAACAGTGTCCAAAACAGGCATTCTGGGATTAAAATAGTGGTTGTATTAGAACCAGGCCCAGTCTGTTCTGGTTAGTGAATTTACCCAAAAAATTGTATCCATTGACGATGGGGATGTATTTTTGATTATTATGTATAAAAATAATCATCTAGGGATCTTCAGAAGTTCTGTTATTCCCGAATCAATGACCTCCATTTGGGCACATTATTGACGGAGCTCACGACCATGATCCAGTGTGTGGCTCGGATGTGTCCCTCAAACACAAATACTGGTCAGTCTCATCCAAAATCGTAATGGCTCAGTTCCCTTGAGTGGGAGCGGCAAGGAACGCCCTGCATTTGAAGACCATTGAAGGCAGGTTCCGGGCCTGTGTCGGCGCATCAGTCAGGCTGGGTAGCCGCCATGGCCCAGGTGATTTTCCAGGGCTGCCCTGCTCTTGACGGAGTGGCCACCCAGCGGGGCTGTGTGTGTGCCATGGTGGGAGACTCCTGCTGCCCCTTCATCCCTGCCGGCATGTCCTGCTCGGTCCATGATGCCCTGCAGGCTATTAGGAACATGCAGAGAGCTGTGACCGGAGATTCGGTTTCACAACGAGGATGGCTTGACTGGTTCTTCTCTGGCTCATGGAAACAGCCATTTCAATATTTCGATATTTTCACAGACACAAAAGGAGGGAATTGTGGGATGGACTGGCTAACTGGCTTAATAATTGTTTATTCTTGTCTTACCATGTGGTCATACTGGTTTTACCTTTGTTTGATAAGATCGTAGACTGCAAGGTAGACTAGCCAAACTGGTTTTACAATTGAATTAAAAGATCGTGGAATGTAAGAAAGACTAACTAGTTGGCCTTGCAATTGTTTGTTCGCCTCGCGAAATATAAGAAAGGTTGGCAAACAGGCTTTGCAATTGTTTCCTTGAATTGTGGGATGAAAAAAAGGTTCAACTTCAGGAGTAACTGTCACTCTCCAGGTCATCCAGGGTCAAGTGCACACTTGGAAACTTTCATATTCGACCAAAATGTGCTTATCAGCGCAAAAAAAGCACATTTGGTGGTACGCGGAAAGAATGGCAGCAGACAAAAAGGCTATTTAGAAAGATATTACCACTACGCAGAAGATTGTCGGCTACTCTGCCCTCACTGGAAGACATTGCCAGCCCTCGTTACCTCAGCAGAGCCAGGGACATGATCAGGGACCCATGCCACCCTGGTCACAATCGGTTCCAGCTGCTGCTCTCTGGCAGACAGACGCTGTAAGTTTCCCACATCCGTAGGGACTCTAAACTTGGGGTAACACAACACAATCCCTTCTGTGTAATAACTTCGGGTGAGGTAATATGAATAGTCATCAGGTACAAGGTGATCTGACACCTACATGCTGAATGAAGGTAAGTGAAAGACAGTGAGAGGTAAGTGATCCACTCAGGGGGTGGTGATGCAATGTATCCATAAAGGCAGAATTGTAAATTAAGAGTCTGGAGTCATAACTTGTAAAACTGTAAAACTGTCAGAGACACAAATGTCTCTCTATATATAGTGTAATATCATCAAATTTTATAATTTAATAAGTTTTTAATTTGGCATCATTCTAATGGCTAGATATTAAGTTATAATGAAAACTATGATACTTGGCCTAAACATGATTTTCAGCGCATGAAAAGCACATTCAGGCAATAAAAACTGAAATGTTCCCCTGCTGCCAAACAAACTGTCAGAGACACATAGTTACTGTGTATATAGTGTATTATCGTCCAATTCAAGTAAGTTTTTCATTTAGCATCATTTTAAGTGATAGAAATTAAGTTATAGTGAAAATTGTGATACTTGGCCAAAACGTGATTTTCAGCACATGAAACGCACGTTAAGGCAATAAAAACTGAAATATTCCCCGGCTGCGAAACAAACTGTCAGAGACACATAGTTACTGTGTTTATAGTGTAAAATCTTCCAATTCAAGTAAGTTTTGCATTTAGCATCATTCTAAGTGATAGAAATTAAGTTATAGTGAAAATTGTGATACTTGCCCAAAACGTTATTTTCAGCACATGAAACGCACGTTAAGGCAATAAAAACTGAAATGTTCCCCTGCTTCGAAACAAACTGTCAGAGACACATAGTTACTGTGTATATAGTGTATTATCGTCCAATTCAAGTGAGTTTTTCATTAGGCATCATTCTAAGTGATAGAAATTAAGTTATAGTGAAAACTATGATACTTGGCCAAAATAAGATATTCAGCGCATGAAACGCACGTTAAGGCAATAAAACTGAAATGTTCCCCTGCTTAGAAACAAACTGTCAGAGACACATAGTTACTGTGTATATAGTGTAAAATCGTCCAATTCAAGTAAGTTTCGCATTTAGCATCATTCTAAGTGATAGAAATTAAGTTATAGTGAAAATTATGATACTAGCCCAAAACGTGATTTTCAGCGCATGAAACGCACGTTAAGGCAATAAAAACTGAAAGGTTCCCCTGCTGCGAAACAAACTGTCAGAGACACATAGTTACTGTGTATATAGTGTATTATCGTCCAATTCAACTAAGTTTTTCATTTAGCATCATTCTAAGTGATAGAAATTAAGTTATAGTGAAAATTGTGATACTTGGACAAAACGTGATTTTCAGCACATGAAACGCACGTTAAGGCAATAAAAACCTGAAATGTTCCCCTGCTGCGACACAAACTGTCAGAGGCACATAGTTACTGTGTATATAGTGTATTATCGTCCAATTCAAGTAAGTTTTTCATTTAGCATCATTCTAAGTGATAGAAATTAAGTTCTGGTGAAAATTATGATACTAGCCCAAAACGTGATTTTCAGCGCATGAAACGCACGTTAAGGCAATAAAAACTGAAATGTTCCCCTGCTGCAAAACAAACTGTCACAGACACATAGTTACTGTGTATATAGTGTAAAATCGTCCAATTCAAGTAAGTTTTTTCATTTAGCATCATTCTAAGTGATAGAATTTAAGTTATGGTGAAAATTGTGATACTTGGCCAAAACGTGATTTTCAGCACATGAAACGCACGTTAAGGCAATAAAAACTGAAATATTCGCCTGCTGCGAAACAAACTGTCAGAGGCACATAGTTACTGTGTATATAGTGTAAAATCGTCCAATCCAAGTAACTTTTGCTTTAGCATCATTCAAAGTGATAGAAATTAAGTTATAGTGAAAACTATGATACTTGGCCAAAACGTCATTTTCAGCGCATGAAACGCACGTTAAGGCAATAAAAACTGAAATGTTCCCCTGCTGCGAAACAAACTGTCAGAGACACATAGTTACTGTGTATATAGTGTAAAATCGTCCAATTCAAGCAAGTTTTTCATTTAGCATCATTCTAAGTGACAGAAATTAAGTTATAGTGAAAATTATGACACTTGGCCAAAACGTGATTTTCAGCGCATGAAACGCACGTTAAGGCAATAAAAACTGAAATGTTCCCCTGCTGCGAAACAAACTGCCAGGGGCACATAGTTACTGTGTATATAGTGTAAAATCGTCCAATTCAAGTAAGTTTTGCATTTAGCATCATTCTAAGTGATAGAAATTAAGTTATAGTGAAAATTATGACACTTGGCCAAAACTTGATTTTTAGCGCATGAAACGCACGTTAAGGCAATAAAAACTGAAATGTTCCCCTGCTGCGAAACAAACTGCCAGAGGCACATAGTTACTGTGTATATAGTGTAAAATCATCCAATTCAAGTAAGTTTTGCATTTGGCATCATTCTAAGTGCTAGAATTTAAGTTATAGTGAAAACTATGATACTTGGTCAAAACGTCATTTTCAGCGCATGAAACGCACGTTAAGGCATTAAAAACTGAAATGTTCCCCTGCTGCGAAACAAACTGTCAGAGGCACATAGTTACTGTGTATATAGTGTAAAATCGCCTAATTCAAGTAAGTTTTGCATTTAGCATCATTCTAAGTGATAGAAATTAAGTTATAGTGAAAATTATTATACTTGGCCAAAACGTGATTTTCAGCGCATGAAACGCACGTTAAGGCAATAAAAACTGAAATGATCCCCTGCTGCGAAACAAACTGTCAGAGGCACATAGTTATTGTGTATATAGTGTAAAATCGTCCAATTCAAGTAAGTTTTGCATTTAGCATCATTCTAAGTAATAGAAATTAGGTTATAGTGAAAACTATGATACTTGGCCAAAACGTGATTTTCAGCGCATGAAACGCACGTTAAGGCAATAAAAACTGAAATGTTCCCCTGCTGCGAAACAAACTGTCAGAGACACATAGTTACTGTGTATATGGTGTATTATCGTCCAATTCAAGTAAGTTTTTTATTTAGCATCATTCTAAGTGATAGAAATTAAGTTATAGTGAAAACTATCATACTCGGCCAAAACATGATTTTCAGCGCATGAAACGCACGTTAAGGCAATAAAAACTGAAATGTTCCCCTGCTGCGAAACAAACTGTCAGAGGCACATAGTTACTGTGTATATAGTGTAAAATCGTCCAATTCAAGTAAATTTTGCATTTAGCATCATTCTAAGTGATAGAAATTAAGTTATAGTGAAAATTATGATACTTGGCCAAAACGTGATTTTCAGCGCATGAAACGCACGTTAAGGCAATAAAAACTGAAATGTTCCTCTGCTGCGAAACAAACTGTCAGAGACATATAGTTACTGTGTATATAGTGTATTATCGTCCAATTCAAGTAAGTTTTGCATTTAGCATCATTCTTAGTGATAGAAATTAAGTTATAGTGAAAACTATGATACTTGGCCAAAACGTGATTTTCAGCGCATGAAACGCACGTTAAGAAAATAAAAACTGAAATGTTCCCCTGCTGCGAAACAAACTCTCAGAGGCACATAGTTACTGTGTATATAGTGTATAATTGTCCAATTCAAGTAAGTTTTTCATTTTGCATCATTCTAAGTGCTAGAAATTAGGTTATAGTGAAAACTATGATACTTGGCCAAAACGTGATTTTCAGCGCATGAAATGCACGTTAAGGCAAAAAAACCTGAAATGTTCCCCTGCTGCGAAACAAACTGCAAGAGGCACATAGTTACTGTGTATATAGTGTATAATCGTCCAAATTAAGTAGGTTTTTCATTTGATATCATTCTAAGTGATGGAAGTTAGGGTTAGGGTTAGGGTTAGGGTTAGAGTTAGGGTTAGGGTTAGGGTTAGGGTTAGGGTTAGGGTTAGGGTTAGGGTTAGGGTTAGGGTTAGGGTTAGGTTAAGTTAAGTTATAGTAAAAACTATGATACTTGGCCAAAACGTGATTTTCAGCGCATGAAATGCACATTAAGGCAATAAAAACTGAAATGTTCCCCCGCTGCGAAACAAACTGTCAGTGACACATAGTTACTGTGTATATAGTGTATAATCATCCAAATTAAGTAGGTTTTTCATTTGATATCATTCTAAGTGATGAAAGTTAGGGTTAGGGTTAGGGTTAGGTTAAGTTATAGTGAAAACTATGATACTTGGCCAAAACATGATTTTCAGCGCATGAAACGCACATTAGGGCAAAAAAACTGAAATGTTTGTTAGGTCTGAAAATACAAGTTCAGGAGCAGGCTAAGAAAGAGTGAGATAAATTTAAATAGAAAATATGTATGACCAGACTGCAAAGTGGACAGAGAGTTCCTACAGTGGGCTCCTGTTCACTGCGATGTTACTGCAACTCTAGTCGAATGACCAGTGAGTGTGTCTTAAATACAGGCAAAACTGACAGTTGTCCCTAAGACTTTGGACAGATACGTTTCAGTCATTTGCAGGGAAACAAGTAATTGATTAGTGTCGGGCCTGGAATCTGTAGTCAATGGTTTCCAGACATAGGGTGTTCTTCGCTGTTCCTACCCTGGGGAACACCGCCATCATGATTTTGGAGGGGACTGACCATTGTTTGTATTAGAGGGGGACATCCGAGCCCCAAACTGAATCATGGGGGAAGAAATCAAAGCTCCGTCGTTGACGCCTGGTGGGTAGATGTGGGTTGGCGTCGACAGTTGGAATCGAGTCTGCTGTTAGAACGTACGTGTTCGGATGCAGATGTAGGGACACAGAGCCCAGTTGTATTGGTGGGGATGATCATATACACTTGCCATTCGCAGATCCACCATATTTGGTCCAGTACTGTCCATGATTGGGAAGGAATGTGTCTGATCTCGGCACACCTGGTGACGTGAACTTGGTCTAAAGGGGTCTTCGGATCCGGTCCGCTGAAGTTGAAACAGGATGGATAACAGTCTGTTCGGTGTTTGCACTGGACATACGTTGCGGTATTGACTGTAGCTGCTAATGGTACTGCGACCATGGTATGTAGGCGGTCGAGCTTTGCTGGAAGGATTCTCTCAAATTACCCAGAATACAGTTGTAGGTGAGGGTGGCGAGTTCTTCGTTCTGTCGGTTGGCCCATAGCTGTGGTTGGGCTACGGCAGTAGGCAAGAGGGAACAGACATAACAACTCATTGGTTGTGGCGCGGGCTGTGAGTGCGGTGTATCTGTACCAACTGTTCCTCATCATCAGGTTGTAGTCGTTTTCTTGCTGTGTTTGGACATGGGCGAGAATAAGGTGTATCTACTCAGGCTTAGGTGTTCCTGCCGGACGGATTTTGAGTAGGCGTGTGGCGGATGGTTGTACGAAGGGGTTCACACCAATCACTTTTGGGACCATGGCTGGACTAGTAGTGCGGATGGTGATAGTAAAGAGGGGGCCTTTTCCTGGTCGGTCTGGTCGGAGGCATAGGTTGATGCAGCCTTTTTGTTGGATATTGGTCGTAAGGTCTAGCATATGTTTACCATCTTTGATGGTGGTGGCTAACTTGGTGAAGTTAGCGGTCATGGTGGTAGCTTCTTTGGAAAGGGGCCATGTGATGGTTTTGTAGCCTGTATGGAGGAGGACCTGGTCCAAGGTGTCTGGCCAGACCATTCAGACTCTGGGAGCTTGTAGGTACCAATAAAAATAACTGGAGTCAGTCCTGTGTAATCCCAAGTGAGTAAGCTGTAGGCTGAGCAAAGGTACTTGAACGACGATTGGTGTCTTGGTTAATGGGATGCAGATCTGGGGTCCCTGATCGTTTCCTGAACCAGCTAGTGGGGCATTCTCCTCCAGTGGGAATGTACCAAGGTTCTGGTACGTTCCCTCCATGTGGTTGAACACAGAGCGGTGATGATGATGGCCAAAATCACACGGTGAGGTCCGTCCCAACGTGGAGAAGACCAGCACTTTCTTTTTATCACCTTGACGAGTACCAGGTCTCCTGGGGACAGGACCTCCTCTGTGGGAGACAGAGAAGATGTCGGCAGATTATTTTGCATTCATCACAGTTCTTTCTTGGAACATTTTGCATAACCACTTAGTGAGGGAATCTGTTTCTCTTTTCTCTTCTACCACCAGATCTTTTTCCCACATTGTTAAGTGGAAGGGTCTGTCGTTCACTGCCTCAAATGGTGTGCATCCCTGTGCTGTTGGAATGATTCTCATGTACGTTTCTACCAGGCTCAGGCATTCTTGCCATGGTTTTCCTGTATCTTCCATGGTTTTTCTGAGTCTGAGTTTTACTGTTCTAATGGTTTGTTCGACGAGTCCAGCACTTTGGTTCAGTTTGATGAAATCCATGTTCAGAAGCTCGAAGGGATATGTTCCTGTTTGCCTTGTTCCATGCTTGGGTTGTTCATTGCCTTGAGAGTTGTGTCTACAGTAGTTTAGACAGTTTCTGCAAAATAATTGAGGTAAGTTTGGAGACCTCTGGGAACATGCATTGTTTGTTGTACTGTACTGATCATCCCTCCTGTTGAGACATGGCTCCTCCCATGGCTCAATTTGGCAATTACTTCAAACAATGATCGTGTCACGCATGGCTTGTTTTCTACTGCATAGAGTCCGTTCTTGTGTTGAGTGGCTCCTTCTGTTTCCCATTGCAGTTTCTCTTTTTCTGGGGAATGATTTTGCATTTCTCTTAGGAATTCAGCAGGGATTGGGCTGTGTCTTTCCACCGTCACGTCTTGTTCTAGGAATAGTCTACATGCCTCTGTCAGTGCCACTATTTCTGCGGCTTGTGCAGACCAGTCGCCGGGGAGTCGTCCTGTCTTGAGGTTGTCTTTTTGAGTCACCACAGCATATACGTTGTGTTTTTCTCCATCCAGGGTTTTTGATGATGATCCATCCCCATAGGCAATGTGTCCGGGGGGCAATGGGTTGTCCATTAGGTCAGTTGCATATACGTGGTTAATTATGATTCGTTGAGTGGGCAACTGTGAGAATT
Organism: Stigmatopora nigra; assembly: GCF_051989575.1. Taxonomy (NCBI): domain Eukaryota; kingdom Metazoa; phylum Chordata; class Actinopteri; order Syngnathiformes; family Syngnathidae; genus Stigmatopora; species Stigmatopora nigra. Next base: position 4,827,913 of record NW_027551603.1, read on the forward strand.
GGTTTAACCACTTGTCGTCCGGTCTCCAATGAACTTCAGGGTGACATGTAATGGCTATGTTTGTTGTTCCTGTCCTGGGGCTGCTGGGCAGATATCTTCAGACTGTTCTCTTAGACTTTCAGCTACCTTGGCAGAATCATTCCCGACAATGTCGAGAGAGTAGAAGCTGTTAGATGTGGTGGTGTGGAAGATATTTTTGGTCTGTAATTCCCTGGGTCGGAGGCCATTTTGGGTGGCCACTAGGCTTAGCCCAAGCTGGACCATGATATCTCGTCCCGGTAACTCTCCGATTTTCATTTTGCAGTCTGACAATAAACCCATCCCTTTTGTTGCTTTCTGACCCATATTAATCACTTACTTAATAGTTTAAACAACAATTATTTTCTAAATTACCCGAAATTGATCTCCACTTTGTGATTAACCCAATATCTCTGAACACACAAAGACCAAAAGTCCCTGACTTTGTCTTAGTTAAGTCCCTGACTCTATTAACAGACCAAGACTATAATGCCTTTGCTAATTCTTGTTCTACTTTCATTGGTCCCGGACCAATTGGTTTATTACCAGACTGCAAAGTGGACAGTGAGAGTTCCTACAGTAGGGTCCTGTTCAACGCGATGTTCCTGAAACTCTAGTCGAATGACCAGTGTGTGTGTCTTAAATACAGGAAAAACTGACAGTTGTCACTAGGACTTTGGACAGATACATTTCAGTCATTTGCAGGGCAAAAAGTAATTGATCAGTGTCAGACAGTTGAATATTTGTGCTGGCATGTCACCCCAATCACAAGACTAAGATTGTTTATTCAGTCAGACAGTTGGGTGTTTATGCTGCTATGTCAGCCGTAAGGATGACTACAATGCTGTTATACTCACAAAAACTTATACAATATGAACAAGCATTTGCAAAGATACTTTGTCTAATCTTACATATTCCCCTGCTGCAAAAAAACTGTCAGAGACACATAGTTACTGTGTATATAGTGTAAAATCGTCCAATTCAAGTAAGTTATCCATTTGGCATCATTCTCATTGATAAAAATTAAGTTACAATGAAAACAATCATACTTGGCCAAAACGTGATTTTCAGGGTATGAAAAGTACATTAAGGCAATAAAAACTGAAAAGTTCCCCTGCTGCCAAACAAACTGTCAGAGACACAGTTACTGTGTATATAGTGTAAAATCGTCCAATTCAAGTAAGTTTTTTATTTGGCATCGTTCAAAGTGATAGAAATTAAGTTACAATGAAAACTATCATACTTGGCCAAAACGTGATTATCAGGCCATGAAAAGTACATTAAGGCAATAAAAACTGAAAAGTTCCCCTGCTGCCAACGCACTGTCAGAGACACATAGTTCCTGTGTATATAGTGTAAAATCGTCCTATCCATATAAGTCTTTCATTGGCATCATTCTAGGTGATTCTGGAGCTATTTCCCACCATAAAAAGTGTCCAAAACAGGCATTTTGCGATTAAAATAGTTGTTGTATTAGAACCAGGCCCAGGCGATTCTGGTTGGTGTTTTTACCCTGAAATTGTGTCCAATGATGATAAGGATGTATTTTTGATTATTCTGTATAAAAATAATCATCTAGGGATGTTCAGAAGTTTTGTTACGCCCGAATCAATGACCTCAATTTGGGCACTTTATTTACAAGTGGTGGTTTTTAAGAACCAGGCCCAGTCGGTTCTGGTTGGTGCTTTTACCCAGATATAGTATCCATTGTGTGGGTAGATGTATTTTCACTATTCTGTCTAAAAATAAAGATCCAGGACAGTTCCGGGGCTATTTCCCTCCATAAATAGTGTCCAAAACATGCATTTTGCGATACAAAATAGTGGCTGCATTATAACAGGGTCCAGTCGGTTCTGGCGGGTGTTTGTATACGAAACTTGTGTCCAATTATGATGGGGATGTATACTTGACTATTCTGTATAGAAGTAATCATCTAGCGATGTTCAGAAGTTCTGTTATGCCCGAATGAATTACTTTCATTTGGTCAATTTATTTACAAGTGGTGGTTTAGAAACAGGCCCAGTCGGTTTTGGTTGGTGCTTTTACCCAGAATTTGTGTTTATTGTGTGAGTGGATGTATTTTCACTATTTTGTATAACAATAATGATCCAGGATGATTCTGGAGCTATTTCCCACCACAAACAGTGTCCAAAACAGGCATTTTGCGGTTAAAGTAGTGGTTGTATTAGAACCACGCCCAGTCGGTTCTGGTTCGTGTTTTTACCCAGAAATTGTGTCCAATGATTATGGGGATGTATTTTTTATTATTCTTTATAAAAATAATATTCTAGGGATGTTCAGAAGTTCTGTTATGCCCTAATCAATGACCTCAATTTGGGCACTTTATTTACAAGTGGTTGTTTAGAACCAGGCCCAGTCGGTTCTGGTTGGTGCTTTACCCACAATTAGTGTCGATTGTGTGGGTTTGATGTATTTTCACTATTCTCTGTAAGAATAAAGATCCAGGGATGTTCTGAGACTATTTCCCACCAGAAATAGTGTCAAAAACATGCATTTTGCGACAAAAATAGTGGTTGTATTAGAACCAGGCCCAGTCGGTTCTGGTTTGTGTATACCCCCTTAACGTGTGTCCAATAGGACTGGGGTTGTATTTTTGACTATTCTGTATAAAAATTATCATCTAGGGATGTTCAGAAGTTCTTCTATGCCCGAATAAATTACCTCCATTTGGGCACTTTATTTTGCATGTTGGTTGTAGTAGAACCAAGCCCAGTCGGTTCTGGTTGGTGCTTTTACCCAGAGTTAGTGTTGATTGTGTAGGTGGATGTATTTTCACTATTCTGTCTAAAAATAAAGATCCAGGATGGTTCTAGGGGTATTTACTACCATAAATAGTCTCCAAAACATGCATTTTGTGATAAAAAATAGTAGTTGAAAAAATGAAAAAATGAAAATCAGACATAGGCATTGTCGTCATCATTGACTTGACAAAAAGCCTAGTAGTCATCATACCCTCAGCAGCGTATGACGAAATTGTATAGTGCTTCTCCACAAGTTCGTCTTCCCAGGCCAGACACATTTATGACATTTATATATGACATATTCATACTTGTTAGCTCTCCGCCTTGAGCGCCATTTTGCGGCGACTGCAAGATGCCTCACCGATGCCAACAAGAATAAGGTGGATCACTTACCTCTCAGTCTTTATACTTACCCTCCCTCAGTCAGCCTTTGGAAGGCAGATCTGCGCCAAACGACCTTCCTGTTACTTCATTTCGACTTGACTTAATTTCATAGTAGGGATATGTGTAGTCGTCACGTCACGTGTTGCTGCAGGTTCAGAGACCTGATGGCTGTTGGGAAAAAGCTGTCCTTGAGCCTGTTTGTCCGTGCTTTGTAGGACCTGTAGCGTCTGCCAGATGGAAGCAACTGGAACAGGTGGTGTCCAATTTGTCCCTTCTCAGTACCCTGAGAAAGTGGAGTCGTTTCTGGGCCTTCTTTACTAACACTGTGGTGTTTGTGGACCAGGAGAGCCTATCCGTGACGTGGACTCCCAGAAATTTGAAGGATTGGACCCTGTCTACACATACTCCGTTAATGAGGAGTGGGGCCAGGTCTGTGCTGCGCTTGCGAAAGTCCAGGATTATTTCTTTAGTCTTTGCGGTATTTAGTGTAAGATTGTTCGCCGAGCACCAAGAAGACAGTTTGTCGACCTCGTCTCTGTAAGCTGACTCATCCCCGCCTGAGATGAGTCCGATCACAGTGGTGTCATCGGCGAATTTGATGATAGAGTTTGACTGGTGGGCTGGTGTGCAGTCGTATGTGTACAAGGAGTACAGGACAGGACTCAGTACACAGCCTTGTGGTGAGCCAGTGTTCAGTGTAATGGCGGAAGAGAGGTGTGGACCCATTCTGACAGTTTGTGGTCGACCAGTCAAGAAGTTCTTTACCCAGCAGCAGATTGAAGAGGATAGTCCAAGGTGGTAGAGTTTGTCCTTCAGGATGTCCGGCTTGATGGTGTTAAAGGCTGAGCTATAGTCTATGAAAAGCATCGTCACATAGTTCCCCCGGTGCTCCAGGTGGCTCAGTGCTGTGTGAAGAGCCACAGCGATAGCAACCTCAGTGGACCTGTTTTCTCTATAAGCAAACTGGTGAGGGTCAACTGAGGGAGGGATTGTCCTTCTGATGTGTCGGGCCACCAACTTTTCAAAGCACTTCATGATCACAGGCGTGAGAGCAACAGGCCTGTAATCGTTCAAGCTGCAGATGGTTGGCCTTTTTGGGGACAGGAATGATGGTGGCAGATTTTAGGCAGGCAGGAACGATGGATAGTTAAATTATAACTGGTTAGTCTCGGTTCTGGTTGCTGTTTATATCCGAAACTTGTGTCCAAAGAGGATGGGGATGTATATTTTACTATTCTGTTTAAAAATAATCATGTAGGGATGTTTTGGGGCTTTTTTTACACAAGAATCCAAAACCTCCAATGGATCTTTATTTTGCACGGTGGTTGAATTAGAACCGGGCCCAGTCGGTTCTGGTTGCCGCTTTTACCCAGATTTAGTGTCAATTGTGTGGATGGATGCATTTTCACTATTATGTGTAAAATTAAAGATGCAGGGATGTTCTGGGAATATTTCACACCGTCAATAGTGTCCAAAACATTTTGCGATAAAAATAGTGGTTGTATTAGAACAAGGCCCAATCGGTTCTGGTTGGTGTATTTACCCAGAATTTGTGTTGATTGAGTGGGTGGATGTAGTTTCACTATTTTCTATAAAAATAATGTTTCCCACCATAAACATTGTCCAAAACAGGCATTTTGCGATTAAAAAAGAGGTCGTATTAGAACCAGGCCCAGTCGGTTCTGGTTGGTGCTTCTACCCATAATTAGTGTTGAATGTGTAGATGGATGTATTTTCACTATTCTGTGTAAAAATAATGATCCAGGATGGTTCTGGAGCTATTTTCCCACCATAAACAGTGTCCAAAACAGGCATTCTGCGATTAAAATAGTGGTTGTATTAGAACCAGGCCCAGTCTGTTCTGGTTGGTGAATTTACCCGAAAAATTGTATCCATTGACGATGGGGATGTATTTTTGATTATTATGTATAAAAATAATCATCTAGGGATCTTCAGAAGTTCTGTTATTCCCGAATCAATGACCTCCATTTGGGCACATTATTGACGGAGCTCACGACCATGATCCAGTGTGTGGCTCGGATGTGTCCCTCAAACACAAATACTGGTCAGTCTCATCCAAAATCCTAATGGCTCAGTTCCCTTGAGTGGGAGCGGCAAGGAACGCCCTGCATTTGAAGACCATTGAAGGCAGGTTCCGGGCCTGTGTCGGCGCATCAGTCAGGCTGGGTAGCCGCTATGGCCCAGGTGATTTTCCAGGGCTGCCCTGCTCTTGACGGAGTGGCCACCCAGCGGGGCTGTGTGTGTTTCATGGTGGGAGACTCGTGCTGCCCCTTCATCCCTGCCGGCATGTCCTGCTCGGTCCATGATGCCCTGCAGGCTATTAGGAACATGCAGAGAGCTGTGACCGGAGATCCGGTTCCACAACGAGGATGGCTTGACTGGTTCTTCTCTGGCTCATGGAAACAGCCACTTCAATATTTCAATATTTTCACAGACACAAAAGGAGGGAATTGTGGGATGGACTGGCTAACTGGCTTAATAATTGTTTATTCTTGTCGCACCATGTGGTCATACTGGTTTAACTTTGTTTTTTAAGATCGTAGAATGCAAGGTAGACTAGCCAAACTGGTTTTACAATTGAATTAAAAGATCGTGGAATGTAAGAAAGACTAACTAGTTGGCCTTGCAATTGTTTGTTCGCCTCTAGAAATATAAGAAAGGCTGGCTAACAGGGTTTGCAATTTTTTCCTTGTATTGTGCGATGAAAAGAGGTTCAACTTCAGGAGTAACTGTCACTCTCCAGGTCATCTAGGGTCAAGTGCACACTTGAAAACTTTCATATTCGACCAAAACGTGCTTATCAGCACATAAAAAGCACATTTGGTGGTACGCGGGAAGAACGGCAGCAGACAAAAAGGCTATTTAGAAAGGTATCACCACTACGCAGAAGAACGTCGGCTACTATGCCCTCACTGGAAGACATTGCCAGCCCTCGTTACCTCAGCAGAGCCAGGGACATGATCAGGGACCCATGCCACCCTGGTCACAATCGGTTCCAGCTGCTGCTCTCTGGCAGACAGACGCTGTAAGTTTCCCACATCCGTCGGGACTCTAAACTTGGGGTAACACAACACAATCCCTTCTGTGTAATAACTTCGGGTGAGGTAATATGAATAGACATTAGGTACAAAAGGTATCTGACACCTACATGCTGAATGAAGGTAAGTGAAAGACAGTGAGAGGTAAGAGATCCACTCAAGGGGTGGTGATGCAATGTATCCATAAAGGCAGAATTGTAAATTAATAGTCTGGAGTCATAACTTGTAAAACTGTGTAAAAATGTCAGAGACACAAATGACATAGTGTAATATCATCAAATTTTATAATTTAATAAGTTTTTCATTTGGCATCATTCTAATGGCTAGATATTAAGTTATAATGAAAACTATGATACTTGGCCAAAACGTGATTTTCAGCGCATGAAACGCACGTTAAGCCAATAAAAACTGAAATGTTCCCCTGCTGCGAAACAAACTGTCAGAGACACATAGTTACTGTGTATATAGTGTATAATTGTCCAATTCAAGTAAGTTTTTCATTTGGCATCATTCTAAGTGATATAAATTAAGTTATAGTGAAAATTATGATACTTGGCCAAAACGTGATTTTCAGCGCATGAAACGCACGTTAAGGCAATAAAAACTGAAATATTCCCCTGCTGCGAAACAAACTGTCAGAGACATATAGTTACTGTGTATATAGTGTATTATCGTCCAATTCAAGTAAGTTTTTCATTTAGCATCATTCTAAGTGATAGAAATTAAGTTATAGTGAAAACTATCATGCAAAACATCGGCCAAAACATGATTTTCAGCGCATGAAACGCACGTTAGCAATAAAAACTGAAATGTCCCCCTGCTGCGAAACAAACTGTCAGAGACACATAGTTACTGTGTATATAGTGTAAAATAGTCCAATTCAAGTAAGTTTTGCATTTAGCATCATTCTAAGTGATAGAAATTAAGTTATAGTGAAAACTATGATACTTGGCCAAAACGTGATTTTCAGCGCATGAAACGCACGTTAAGGCAATAAAAACTGAAATGTTCCCCTGCTGCGAAACAAACTGTCAGAGGCACATAGTTACTGTGTCTATAGTGTAAAATCATCCAATTCAAGTAAGTTTTTCATTTTGCATCATTCTAAGTGCTAGAAATTAAGTTATAGTGAAAACTATGATACTTGGCCAAAACGTGATTTTCAGCGCATGAAATGCACATTAAGGCAATAAAAACTGAAATGTTCCCCCGCTGCGAAACAAACTGTCAGTGACACATAGTTACTGTGTATATAGTGTATAATCGTCCAAATTAAGTAGGTTTTTCATTTGATATCATTCTAAGTGATGAAAGTTAGGGTTAGGGTTAGGGTTAGGTTAAGTTATAGTGAAAACTATGATACTTGGCCAAAACATGATTTTCAGCGCATGAAACGCACATTAGGGCAAAAAAACTGAAATGTTTGTTAGGTCTGAAAATACAACTTCAGGAGCAGGCTAAGAAAGAGTGAGATAAATTTAAATAGAAAATATGTATGACCAGACTGCAAAGTGGACAGAGAGTTCCTACAGTGGGCTCCTGTTCACTGCGATGTTACTGCAACTCTAGTCGAATGACCAGTGAGTGTGTCTTAAATACAGGCAAAACTGACAGTTGTCCCTAAGACTTTGGACAGATACGTTTCAGTCATTTGCAGGGCAACAAGTAATTGATTAGTGTCGGGCCTGGAATCTGTAGTCAATGGTTTCCAGACCTAGGGTGTTCTTCGCTGTTCCTACCCTGGGGAATACCGCCATCATGATTTTGGAGGAGACTGACCAGTGTTTGTATTAGAGGGGGACATCCGAGCCCCAAACTGAATCATGGGGGAAGAAATCAAAGCTCCGTCGTTGACGCCTGGTGGGTAGATGTGGGTTGGCGTCGACAGTTGGAATCGAGTCTGCTGTTAGAACGTACGTGTGGTCGGATGCAGATGTAGGGACACAGAGCCCAGTTGTATTGGTGGGGATGATCATATACACTTGCCATTCGCAGAGCCACCATATTTGGTCCAGTACTGTCCATGATTGGGAAGGAATGTGTCTGATCTCGGCGCACCTGGTGACGTGAACTTGGTCCAAAGGGGTCTTCGGATCCGGTCCGCTGAAGTTGAAACAGGATGGATAACAGTCTGTTCGGTTGTTGCACTGGACATACGTTGCGGTATTGACTGTAGCTGCTAATGGTACTGCGACCATGGTATGTAGGCGGTCGAGCTTTGCTGGAAGGATTCTCTCAGATTACCCAGGATACAGTTGTAGGTGAGGTTGGCGAGTTCTTCGTTCTGTCGGTTGGACCATAGCTGTGGTTGGGCTACGGCAGTAGGCAAGAGGGAACAGACATAACAACTCATTGGTTGTGGCGCGGGCTGTGAGTGCGGTGTATCTGTACCAACTGTTCCTCATCATCGGGTTGTAGTCGTTTTCTTCCTGTGTTTGGACATGGGCGAGAATAAGGTGTATCTACTCAGGCTTAGGTGTTCCTGCCGGACGGATTTTGAGTAGGCGTGTGGCGGATGGATGTACGAAGGGGTTCACACCAATCACTTTGGGGACCATGGCTGGACTAGTAGTGCGGATGGTGATAGTAAAGAGGGGGCCTTTTCCTGGTCGGTCCGGTCAGAGGCATAGGTTGATGCAGCCTTTTTGTTGGATATTGGTCGTAAGGTCTAGCATATGTTTACCATCTTTGATGGTGGTGGCTAACTTGGTGAAGTTAGCGGTCATGGTGGTAGCTTCTTTGGAAAGGGGCCATGTGATGGTTTTGTAGCCTGTATGGAGGAGGACCTGGTCCAAGGTGTCTGGCCAGACCATTCAGACTCTGGGAGCTTGTAGGTACCAATAAAAATAACCGGAGTCAGTCCTGTGTAATCCCAAGTGAGTAAGCTGTAGGCTGAGCAAAGGTACTTGAACAACGATTGGTGTCTTGGTTAATGGGATGCAGATCTGGGGGCCCCTGATCGTTTCCTGAACCAGCTAGTGGGGCTTTCTCCTCCAGTGGGAGTGTACCAAGGTTCTGGTACGTTCCCCCCATGTGGTTGAACACAGAGCGGTGATGATGATGGCCAAAATCACACGGTGAGGTCCGTCCCAACGTGGAGAAGACCAGCACTTTCTTTTTATCACCTTGACGAGTACCAGGTCTCCTGGGGACAGGACCTCCTCTGTGGGAGACAGAGAAGATGTCGGCAGATTATTTTGCATTCATCACAGTTCTTTCTTGGAACATTTTGCATAACCACTTATTGAGGGATTCTGTTTCTCCTTTCTCTTTTACCACCAGATCTTTTTCCCACATTGTTAGTGGAAGATTCTGTCTTTCACTGCCTCAAATGGTGTGCATCCCTGTGCTGTTGGAATGATTCTCATGTACGTTTCTACCAGGCTCAGGCATTCTTGCCATGGTTTTCCTGTATCTTCCATGGTTTTTCTGAGTCTGAGTTTTACTGTTCTAATGGTTTGTTCGACGAGTCCAGCACTTTGGTTCAGTTTGATGAAATCCATGTTCAGAAGCTCGAAGGGATATGTTCCTGTTTGCCTTGTTCCATGCTTGGGTTGTTCATTGCCTTGAGAGTTGTGTCTACAGCAGTTTAGACAGTTTCTGCAAAATAATTGAGGTAAGTTTGGAGACCTCTGGGAACATGCATTGTTTGTTGTACTGTACTGATCATCCCTCCTGTTGAGACATGGCTCCTCCCATGGCTCAATTTGGCAATTACTTCAAACAATGATCGTGTCACGCATGGCTTGTTTTCTACTGCATAGAGTCCGTTCTTGTGTTGAGTGGCTCCTTCTGTTTCCCATTGCAGTTTCTCTTTTTCTGGGGAATGATTTTGCATTTCTCTTAGGAATTCAGCAGGGATTGGGCTGTGTCTTTCCACCGTCACGTCTTGTTCTAGGAATAGTCTACATGCCTCTGTCAGTGCCACTATTTCTGCGGCTTGCGCAGACCAGTCGCCGGGGAGTCGTCCTGTCTTGAGGTTGTCTTTTTGAGTCACCACGGCATATACGTTGTGTTTTTCTCCATCCAGGGTTTTTGATGATGATCCATCCCCATAGGCAATGTGTCCGGGGGGCAATGGGTTGTCCATTAGGTCAGTTGCATATACGTGGTTAATTATGATTCGTTGAGTGGGCAACTGTGAGAATTGGTTTAACCACTTGTCGTCCGGTCTCCCATGAACTTCAGGGTGACACGTAATGGCCATGTTTGTTGTTCCTGTCCTGGGGCTGCTGGGCAGATATCTTCAGACTGTTCTCTTAGACTTTCAGCTACCTTGGCAGAATCATTCCCGACAATGTCGAGAGAGTAGAAGCTGTTAGATGTGGTGGTGTGGAAGATATTTTTGGTCTGTAATTCCCTGGGTCGGAGGCCATTTTGGGTGGCCACTAGGCTTAGCCCAAGCTGGACCATGATATCTCGTCCCGGTAACTCTCCGATTTTCATTTTGCAGTCTGACAATAAACCCATCCCTTTTGTTGCTTTCTGACCCATATTAATCACTTACTTAATAGTTTAAACAACAATTATTTTCTAAATTACCCGAAATTGATCTCCACTTTGTGATTAACCCAATATCTCTGAACACACAAAGACCAAAAGTCCCTGACTTTGTCTTAGTTAAGTCCCTGACTCTATTAACAGACCAAGACTATAATGCCTTTGCTGATTCTTGTTCTACTTTCATTGGTCCCGGACCAATTGGTTTATTACCAGACTGCAAAGTGGACAGTGAGAGTTCCTACAGTAGGGTCCTGTTCAACGCGATGTTCCTGAAACTCTAGTCGAATGACCAGTGTGTGTGTCTTAAATACAGGAAAAACTGACAGTTGTCACTAGGACTTTGGACAGATACATTTCAGTCATTTGCAGGGCAAAAAGTAATTGATCAGTGTCAGACAGTTGAATATTTGTGCTGACATGTCACCCCAATCACAAGACTAAGATTGTTTATTCAGTCAGACAGTTGGGTGTTTATGCTGCTATGTCAGCCGTAAGGATGACTACAATGCTGTTATACTCACAAAAACTTATACAATATGAACAAGCATTTGCAAAGATACTTTGTCTAATCTTACATATTCCCCTGCTGCCAAAAAAACTGTCAGAGACACATAGTTACTGTGTATATAGTGTAAAATCGTCCAATTCAAGTAGGTTATCCATTTGGCATTATTCTCATTGCTAAAAATTAAGTTACAATGAAAACAATCATACTTGGCCAAAACGTGATTTTCAGGGTATGAAAAGTACATTAAGGCAATAAAAACTGAAAAGTTCCCCTGCTGCCAAACAAACTGTCAGAGACACATAGTTCCTGTGTATATAGTGTAAAATCGTCCTATCCATGTAAGTCTTTCATTGGCATCATTCTAGGTGATTCTGGAGCTATTTTCCACCATAAAAAGTGTCCAAAACAGGCATTTTGCGATTAAAATAGTGGTTGTATTAGAACCAGGCCCAGGCGATTCTGGTTGGTGTTTTTACCCTGAAATTGTGTCCGATGATGATAAGGATGTATTTTTGATTATTCTGTATAAAAATAATCATCTAGGGATGTTCAGAAGTTTTGTTACGCCCGAATCAATGACCTCAATTTGGGCACTTTATTTACAAGTGGTGGTTTTTAAGAACCAGGCCCAGTCGGTTCTGGTTGGTGCTTTTACCCAGATATAGTATCCATTGTGTGGGTAGATGTATTTTCACTATTCTGTCTAAAAATAAAGATCCAGGACAGTGTATACGAAACTTGTGTCCAATTATGATGGGGATGTATACTTGACTATTCTGTATAGAAGTAATCATCTAGCGATGTTCAGAAGTTCTGTTATGCCCGAATGAATTACTTTCATTTGGTCACTTTATTTACAAGTGGTGGTTTAGAAACAGGCCCAGTCGGTTTTGGTTGGTGCTTTTACCCAGAATTTGTGTTTATTGTGTGAGTGGATGTATTTTCACTATTTTGTATAACAATAATGATCCAGGATGATTCTGGAGCTATTTCCCACCACAAACAGTGTCCAAAACAGGCATTTTGCGGTTAAAGTAGTGGTTGTATTAGAACCACGCCCAGTCGGTTCTGGTTCGTGTTTTTACCCAGAAATTGTGTCCAATGATTATGGGGATGTATTTTTTATTATTCTTTATAAAAATAATATTCTAGGGATGTTCAGAAGTTCTGTTATGCCCTAATCAATGACCTCAATTTGGGCACTTTATTTACAAGTGGTTGTTTAGAACCAGGCCCAGTCGGTTCTGGTTGGTGCTTTACCCACAATTAGTGTCGATTGTGTGGGTTTGATGTATTTTCACTATTCTCTGTAAGAATAAAGATCCAGGGATGTTCTGAGACTATTTCCCACCAGAAATAGTGTCAAAAACATGCATTTTGCGACAAAAATAGTGGTTGTATTAGAACCAGGCCCAGTCGGTTCTGGTTTGTGTATACCCCCTTAACGTGTGTCCAATAGGAATGGGGTTGTATTTTTGACTATTCTGTATAAAAATTATCATCTAGGGATGTTCAGAAGTTCTTCTATGCCCGAATAAATGACCTCTATTTGGGCACTTTATTTTGCATGTTGGTTGTAGTAGAACCAAGCCCAGTCGGTTCTGGTTGGTGCTTTTACCCAGAGTTAGTGTTGATTGTGTAGGTGGATGTATTTTCACTATTCTGTCTAAAAATAAAGATCCAGGATGGTTCTAGGGGTATTTACTACCATAAATAGTCTCCAAAACATGCATTTTGTGATAAAAAATAGTAGTTGAAAAAATGAAAAAATGAAAATCAGACATAGGCATTGTGGTCATCATTGACTTGACAAAAAGCCTAGTAGTCATCATACCCTCAGCAGCGTATGACGAAATTGTATAGTGCTTCTCCACAAGTTCGTCTTCCCAGGCCAGACACATTTATGACATTTATTTATGACATATTCATACTTGTTAGCTCTCCGCCTTGAGCGCCATTTTGCGGCGACTGCAAGATGCCTCACCGATGCCAACAAGAATAAGGTGGATCACTTACCTCTCAGTCTTTATACTTACCCTCCCTCAGTCAGCCTTTGGAAGGCAGATCTGCGCCAAACGACCTTCCTGTTACTTCATTTCGACTTGACTTAATTTCATAGTAGGGATATGTGTAGTCGTCACGTCACGTGTTGCTGCAGGTTCAGAGACCTGATGGCTGTTGGGAAAAAGCTGTCCTTGAGCCTGTTTGTCCGTGCTTTGTAGGACCTGTAGCGTCTGCCAGATGGAAGCAACTGGAACAGGCCGTGTCCAGGGTGGTATGGGTCTCCAACAATGGACCCGGCTCTTCTAAGGTATCGGGGGTTGGCAATGTCTTCTAGTGATGGCAGAGAGCAGCCGACGATCTTCTGGGCAGTGTTTATCACCCTCTGTATGGCTTTTTTGTCTGCTGCCGTGCTTCCGGTATACCACACTGTAATGCCGTAAGTCAGGATGCTCTCCACAGTGGCTCTGTAGAAGGTTGCCAGAAGCTTGGTGTCCAATTTGTCCCTTCTCAGTACCCTGAGAAAGTGGAGTCGTTTCTGGGCCTTCTTTACTAACACTGTGGTGTTTGTGGACCAGGAGAGCCTATCCGTGACATGGACTCCCAGAAATTTGAAGGATTGGACCCTGTCTACACATACTCCGTTAATGAGGAGTGGGGCCAGGTCTGTGCTGCGCTTGCGAAAGTCCAGGATTATTTCTTTAGTCTTTGCGGTATTTAGTGTAAGATTGTTCGCCGAGCACCAAGAAGACAGTTTGTCGACCTCGTCTCTGTAAGCTGACTCATCCCCGCCTGAGATGAGTCCGATCACAGTGGTGTCATCGGCGAATTTGATGATAGAGTTTGACTGGTGGGCTGGTGTGCAGTCGTATGTGTACAAGGAGTACAGGACAGGACTCAGTACACAGCCTTGTGGTGAGCCAGTGTTCAGTGTAATGGCGGAAGAGAGGTGTGGACCCATTCTGACAGTTTGTGGTCGACCAGTCAAGAAGTTCTTTACCCAGCAGCAGATTGAAGAGGATAGTCAAAGGTGGTAGAGTTTGTCTTTCAGGATGTCCGGCTTGATGGTGTTAAAGGCTGAGCTATAGTCTATGAAAAGCATCGTCACATAGTTCCCCCGGTGCTCCAGGTGGCTCAGTGCTGTGTGAAGAGCCACAGCGATAGCATCCTCAGTGGACCTTGTTTTCTCTATAAGCAAACTGGTGAGGGTCAACTGAGGGGGGGATTGTCCTTCTGATGTGTCGGGCCACCAACTTTTCAAAGCACTTCATGATCACAGGCGTGAGAGCAACAGGCCTGTAATCGTTCAAGCTGCAGATGGTTGGCCTTTTTGGGGACAGGAATGATGGTGGCAGATTTTAGGCAGGCAGGAACGATGGATAGTTGCATTATAACTGGGTAGTCTCGGTTCTGGTTGCTGTTTATATCCGAAACTTGTGTCCAAAGAGGATGGGGATGTATATTTTACTATTCTGTTTAAAAATAATCATGTAGGGATGTTTTGGGGCTTTTTTTTACACAAGAATCAAAAACCTCCAATGGATCTTTATTTTGCACGGTGGTTGAATTAGAACCGGGCCCAGTCGGTTCTGGTTGCCGCTTTTACCCAGATTTAGTGTCAATTGTGTGGATGGATGCATTTTCACTATTATGTGTAAAATTAAAGATGCAGGGATGTTCTGGGAATATTTCACACCGTCAATAGTGTCCAAAACATTTTGCGATAAAAATAGTGGTTGTATTAGAACAAGGCCCAATCGGTTCTGGTTGGTGTATTTACCCAGAATTTGTGTTGATTGAGTGGGTGGATGTAGTTTCACTATTTTCTATAAAAATAATGTTTCCCACCATAAACATTGTCCAAAACAGGCATTTTGCGATTAAAAAAGAGGTCGTATTAGAACCAGGCCCAGTCGGTTCTGGTTGGTGCTTCTACCCATAAATAGTGTTGAATGTGTAGATGGATGTATTTTCACTATTCTGTGTAAAAATAATGATCCAGGATGGTTCTGGAGCTATTTTCCCACCATAAACAGTGTCCAAAACAGGCATTCTGCGATTAAAATAGTGGTTGTATTAGAACCAGGCCCAGTCTGTTCTGGTTGGTGAATTTACCCGAAAAATTGTATCCATTGACGATGGGGATGTATTTTTGATTATTATGTATAAAAATAATCATCTAGGGATCTTCAGAAGTTCTGTTATTCCCGAATCAATGACCTCCATTTGGGCACATCATTGACGGAGCTCACGACCATGATCCAGTGTGTGGCTCGGATGTGTCCCTCAAACACAAATACTGGTCAGTCTCATCCAAAATCCTAATGGCTCAGTTCCCTTGAGTGGGAGCGGCAAGGAACGCCCTGCATTTGAAGACCATTGAAGGCAGGTTCCGGGCCTGTGTCGGCGCATCAGTCAGGCTGGGTAGCCGCTATGGCCCAGGTGATTTTCCAGGGCTGCCCTGCTCTTGACGGAGTGGCCACCCAGCGGGGCTGTGTGTGTTTCATGGTGGGAGACTCGTGCTGCCCCTTCATCCCTGCCGGCATGTCCTGCTCGGTCCATGATGCCCTGCAGGCTATTAGGAACATGCAGAGAGCTGTGACCGGAGATCCGGTTCCACAACGAGGATGGCTTGACTGGTTCTTCTCTGGCTCATGGAAACAGCCACTTCAATATTTCAATATTTTCACAGACACAAAAGGAGGGAATTGTGGGATGGACTGGCTAACTGGCTTAATAATTGTTTATTCTTGTCGCACCATGTGGTCATACTGGTTTAACTTTGTTTTTTAAGATCGTAGAATGCAAGGTAGACTAGCCAAACTGGTTTTACAATTGAATTAAAAGATCGTGGAATGTAAGAAAGACTAACTAGTTGGCCTTGCAATTGTTTGTTCGCCTCGAGAAATATAAGAAAGGCTGGCTAACAGGGATTGCAATTTTTTCCTTGTATTGTGCGATGAAAAGAGGTTCAACTTCAGGAGTAACTGTCACTCTCCAGGTCATCTAGGGTCAAGTGCACACTTGAAAACTTTCATATTCGACCAAAACGTGCTTTTCAGCACATAAAAAGCACATTTGGTGGTACGCGGGAAGAACGGCAGCAGACAAAAAGGCTATTTAGAAAGGTATCACCACTACGCAGAAGAACGTCGGCTACTCTGCCCTCACTGGAAGACATTGCCAGCCCTCGTTACCTCAGCAGAGCCAGGGACATGATCAGGGACCCATGCCACCCTGGTCACAATCGGTTCCAGCTGCTGCTCTCTGGCAGACAGACGCTGTAAGTTTCCCACATCCGTTGGGACTCTAAACTTGGGGTAACACAACACAATCCCTTCTGTGTAATAACTTCGGGTGAGGTAATATGAATAGACATTAGGTACAAGGTGATCTGACACCTACATGCTGAATGAAGGTAAGTGAAAGACAGTGAGAGGTAAGAGATCCACTCAAGGGGTGGTGATGCAATGTATCCATAAAGGCAGAATTGTAAATTAAGAGTCTGGAGTCATAACTTGTAAAACTGTGTAAAAATGTCAGAGACACAAATGACATAGTGTAATATCATCAAATTTTATAATTTAATAAGTTTTTCATTTGGCATCATTCTAATGGCTAGATATTAAGTTATAATGAAAACTATGATACTTGGCCAAAACGTGATTTTCAGCGCATGAAACGCACGTTAAGCCAATAAAAACTGAAATGTTCCCCTGCTGCGAAACAAACTGTCAGAGACACATAGTTACTGTGTATATAGTGTATAATTGTCCAATTCAAGTAAGTTTTTCATTTAGCATCATTCTAAGTGATATAAATTAAGTTATAGTGAAAATTATGATACTTGGCCAAAACGTGATTTTCAGCGCATGAAACGCACGTTAAGGCAATAAAAACTGAAATATTCCCCTGCTGCGAAACAAACTGTCAGAGACATATAGTTACTGTGTATATAGTGTATTATCGTCCAATTCAAGTAAGTTTTTCATTTAGCATCATTCTAAGTGATAGAAATTAAGTTATAGTGAAAACTATCATACTCGGCCAAAACATGATTTTCAGCGCATGAAACGCACGTTAGCAATAAAAACTGAAATGTCCCCCTGCTGCGAAACAAACTGTCAGAGACACATAGTTACTGTGTATATAGTGTAAAATAGTCCAATTCAAGTAAGTTTTGCATTTAGCATCATTCTAAGTGATAGAAATTAAGTTATAGTGAAAACTATGATACTTGGCCAAAACGTGATTTTCAGCGCATGAAACGCACGTTAAGGCAATAAAAACTGAAATGTTCCCCTGCTGCAAAACAAACTGTCAGAGACACATAGTTACTGTGTATATAGTGTATTATTGTCCAATTCAAGTAAGTTTTTCATTTGGCATCATTCTAAGTGATAGAAATTAAGTTATAGTGAAAATTATGATACTTGGCCAAAACGTGATTTTCAGCGCATGAAACGCACGTTAAGGTAATAAAAACTGAAATGTTCCCCTGCTGCGAAACAAACTGCCAGAGGCACATAGTTACTGTGTCTATAGTGTAAAATCATCCAATTCAAGTAAGTATTGCATTTAGCATCATTCTAAGTGCTAGAAATTAAGTTATAGTGAAAACTATGATACTTGGCCAAAACGTGATTTTCAGCGCATGAAACGCACGTTAAGGCAATAAAAACTGAAATGTTCCCCTGCTGCGAAACAAACTGTCAGAGGCACATAGTTACTGTGTCTATAGTGTAAAATCATCCAATTCAAGTAAGTATTGCATTTAGCATCATTCTAAGTGCTAGAAATTAAGTTATAGTGAAAACTATGATACTTGGCCAAAACGTGATTTTCAGCGCATGAAACGCACGTTAAGGCAATAAAAACTGAAATGTTCCCCTGCTGCGAAACAAACACTCAGAGGCACATAGTTACTGTGTATATAGTGTATAATTGTCCAATTCAAGTAAGTTTTTCATTTTGCATCATTCTAAGTGCTAGAAATTAAGTTATAGTGAAAACTATGATACTTGGCCAAAACGTGATTTTCAGCGCATGAAATGCACATTAAGGCAATAAAAACTGAAATGTTCCCCCGCTGCGAAACAAACTGTCAGTGACACATAGTTACTGTGTATATAGTGTATAATCATCCAAATCAAGTAGGTTTTTCATTTGATATCATTCTAAGTGATGAAAGTTAGGGTTAGGGTTAGGGTTAGGTTAAGTTATAGTGAAAACTATGATACTTGGCCAAAACATGATTTTCAGCGCATGAAACGCACATTAGGGCAAAAAAACTGAAATGTTTGTTAGTTCTGAAAACACAACTTCAGGAGCAGGCTAAGAAAGAGTGAGATAAATTTAAATAGAAAATATGTATGACCAGACTGCAATGTGGACAGAGAGTTCCTACAGTGGGCTCTTGTTCACTGCGATGTTACTGCAACTCTAGTCGAATGACCAGTGAGTGTGTCTTAAATACAGGCAAAACTGACAGTTGTCCCTAAGACTTTGGACAGATACGTTTCAGTCATTTGCAGGGCAACAAGTAATTGATTAGTGTCGGGCCTGGAATCTGTAGTCAATGGTTTCCAGACGTAGGGTGTTCTTCGCTGTTCCTACCCTGGGGAATACCGCCATCATGATTTTGGAGGAGACTGACCAGTGTTTGTATTAGAGGGGGACATCCGAGCCCCAAACTGAATCATGGGGGAAGAAATCAAAGCTCCGTCGTTGACGCCTGGTGGGTAGATGTGGGTTGGCGTCGACAGTTGGAATCGAGTCTGCTGTTAGAACGTACGTGTGGTCGGATGCAGATGTAGGGACACAGAGCCCAGTTGTATTGGTGGGGATGATCATATACACTTGCCATTCGCAGAGCCACCATATTTGGTCCAGTACTGTCCATGATTGGGAAGGAATGTGTCTGATCTCGGCGCACCTGGTGACGTGAACTTGGTCCAAAGGGGTCTTCCGATCCGGTCCGCTGAAGTTGAAACAGGATGGATAACAGTCTGTTCGGTTGTTGCACTGGACATACGTTGCGGTATTGACTGTAGCTGCTAATGGTACTGCGACCATGGTATGTAGGCGGTCGAGCTTTGCTGGAAGGATTCTCTCAGATTACCCAGGATACAGTTGTAGGTGAGGTTGGCGAGTTCTTCGTTCTGTCGGTTGGACCATAGCTGTGGTTGGGCTACGGCAGTAGGCATGAGGGAACAGACATAACAACTCATTGGTTGTGGCGCGGGCTGTGAGTGCGGTGTATCTGTACCAACTGTTCCTCATCATCAGGTTGTAGTCGTTTTCTTCCTGTGTTTGGACATGGGCGAGAATAAGGTGTATCTACTCAGGCTTAGGTGTTCCTGCCGGATGGATTTTGAGTAGGCGTGTGGCGGATGGTTGTACGAAGGGGTTCACACCAATCACTTTGGGGACCATGGCTGGACTAGTAGTGCGGATGGTGTTAGTAAAGAGGGGGCCTTTTCCTGGTCCGTCCGGTCGGAGGCATAGGTTGATGCAGCCTTTTTGTTGGATATTGGTCGTAAGGTCTAGCATATGTTTACCATATTTGATGGTGGTGGCTAACTTGGTGAAGTTAGCGGTCATGGTGGTAGCTTCTTTGGAAAGGGGCCATGTGATGGTTTTGTAGCCTGTATGGAGGAGGACCTGGTCCAAGGTGTCTGGCCAAACCACTCAGACTCTGGGAGCTTGTAGGTACCAATAAAAATAACTGGAGTCAGTCCTGTGTAATCCCAAGTGAGTAAGCTGTAGGCTGAGCAAAGGGACTTGAACGACGATTGGTGTCTTGGTTGATGGGATGCAGATCTGGGGGCCCCTGATCGTTTCCTGAACAAGCTAGTGGGGCATTCTCCTCCAGTGGGAGTGTACCAAGGTTCTGGTACGTTCCCCCCATGTGGTTGAACACAGAGCGGTGATGATGATGGCCAAAATCACACAGTGAGGTCCGTCCCAACGTGGAGAAGACCAGCACTTTCTTTTTATCACCTTGACGAGTACCAGGTCTCCTGGGGACAGGACCTCCTCTGTGGGAGACAGAGAAGATGTCGGCAGATTATTTTGCATTCATCACAGTTCTTTCTTGGAACATTTTGCATAACCACTTAGTGAGGGATTCTGTTTCTCTTTTCTCTTCTACCACCAGATCTTTTTCCCACATTGTTCAGTGGAAGGGTCTGTCTTTCACTGCCTCAAATGGTGTGCATCCCTGTGCTGTTGGAATGATTCTCATGTATGTTTCTACCAGGCTCAGGCATTCTTGCCATCGTTTTCCTGTATCTTCCATGGTTTTTCTGAGTCTGAGTTTTACTGTTCTAATGGTTTGTTCGACGAGTCCAGCACTTTGGTTCAGTTTGATGAAATCCATGTTCAGAAGCTCGAAGGGATATGTTCCTGTTTGCCTTGTTCCATGCTTGGGTCGTTCATTGCCTTGAGAGTTGTGTCTACAGCAGTTCAGACAGTTTCTGCCAAAAAAATTGAAGTTTGGAGACCTCTGGGAACATGCATTGTTTGTTGTACTGTACTGATCATCCCTCCTGTTGAGACATGGCTCCTCCCATGGCTCAATTTGGCAATTACTTCAAACAATGATCGTGTCACGCATGGCTTGTTTTCTACTGCATAGAGTCCGTTCTTGTGTTGAGTGGCTCCTTCTGTTTCCCATTGCAGTTTCTCTTTTTCTGGGGAATGATTTTGCATTTCTCTTAGGAATTCAGCAGGGATTGGGCTGTGTCTTTCCACCGTCACGTCTTGTTCTAGGAATAGTCTACATGCCTCTGTCAGTGCCACTATTTCTGCGGCTTGTGCAGACCAGTCGCCGGGGAGTCGTCCTGTCTTGAGGTTGTCTTTTTGAGTCACCACGGCATATACGTTGTGTTTTTCTCCATCCAGGGTTTTTGATGATGATCCATCCCCATAGGCAATGTGTCCGGGGGCAATGGGTTGTCCATTAGGTCAGTTGCATATACGTGGTTAATTATGATTCGTTGAGTGGGCAACTGTGAGAATTGGTTTAACCACTTGTCGTCCGGTCTCCCATGAACTTCAGGGTGACATGTAATGGCCATGTTTGTTGTTCCTGTCCTGGTGCTGCTGGGCAGATATCTTCAGACTGTTCTCTTAGACTTTCAGCTACCTTGGCAGAATCATTCCCGACAATGTCGAGAGAGTAGAAGCTGTTAGATGTGGTGGTGTGGAAGATATTTTTGGTCTGTAATTCGCTGGGTCGGAGGACATTTTGGGTAGCCACTAGGCTTAGCCCAAGCTGGACCATGATATCTCGTCCCGGTAACTCTCCGATTTTCATTTTGCATTCTGACAATAAACCGATTCCTTTTGTTGCTTTCTGACCCATATTAATCACCTACTTAATAGTTTAAACAACAATTATTTTCTAAATTACCCGAAAGTGATCTCTACTTTGTGATTAACCCAATATCTCTGAACACACAAAGACCAAAAGTCCCTGACTTTGTCTTAGTTAAGTCCCTGACTCTATTAACAGACCAAGACTATAAAGCCCTTGCTAATTATTGTTCTACTTTCATTGGTCCCGGACCAATTGGTTTATTACCAGACTGCAAAGTGGACAGTGAGAGTTCCTACAGTAGGGTCCTGTTCAACGCGACGTTCCTGCAACTCTAGTCGAATGACCAGTGTGTGTGTCTCAAATACAGGAAAAACTGACAGTTGTCACTAGGACTTTTGACAGATACATTTCAGTCATTTGCAGGGCAAAAAGTAATTGATCAGTGTCGGACAGTTGAGTATTTGTGCTGACATGTCACCCCAATCACAAGACTAAGATTGTTTATTCAGTCAGACAGTTGGGTGTTTATGCTGACATGTCAGCCATAAGGATGACTATGATGCTGTTATACTCACAAAAACTTATACAATATGAACAAGCATTTGCAAAGATACTTTGTCTATTCTCACATGTTCCCCTGCTGCCAAACAAACTGTCAGAGACACATAGTTACTGTGTATAAAGTGAAAAATCGTCCAATTCAAGTAAGTTATCCATTTGGCATCATTCTCAAGCTAGAAATTAAGTTATAATGAAAACAATCCTACTTGGCCAAAACGTGATTTTCAGGGCATGAAAAGTACATTAAGGCAATAAAAACTGAAAAGTTCCCCTGCTGCCAAACAAACTGTCAGAGACACAGTTACTGTGTATGTAGAGAAAAATCGTCCAATTCAAGTAAGTTTTTTATTTGGCATCGTTCAAAGTGATAGAAATTAAGTTACAATGAAAACTATCATACTTGGCCAAAACGTGATTATCAGGCCATGAAAAGCACATTAAGGCAATAAAAACTAAAACGTTCCCCTGCTGCCAAACACACTGTCAGAGACACATAGTTCCTGTGTATATAGTGTAAAATCGTCCACTTCAAGTAAGTCATTCATTGGCATCATTCCAGGTGATTCTGGAGCTATTTCCCACCATAAACAGTGTCCAAAGCAGGCATTTTGCGATTAAAATAGTGGTTGTATTAGAACCAGGCCCAGGCGGTTCTGGTTGGTGTTTTTACCCAGAAATTGTGTCGAATGTTGATAAGGATGTATTTTTGATTATTCTGTATAAAAATAATCATCTAGGGATGTTCAGTAGTTCTGTTATGCCCGAATCAATGACCTCAAATTGGGCACTTTATTTACAAGTGGTGGTTTTTAAGAACCAGGCCCAGTCGGTTCTGGTTGGTGCTTTATCCATTGTGTGGGTAGATGTATTTTCACTATTCTGTCTAAAAATAAAGATCCAGGACAGTTCTGGGGCTATTTCCCACCATAAATAGTGTCCAAAACATGCATTTTGCGATACAAAATAGTGGTTGCATTATAACAGGGTCCAGTCGGTTCTGGTGGGTGTTTGTATACGGAACTTGTGTCCAATTATGATGTTGATGTATACTTGACTATTTTGTATAGAAATAATCATCTAGCGATGTTCAGAAGTTCTGTTATGCCCGAATGAATTACTTTCATTTGGTCACTTTATTCACAAGTGGTGGTTTAGAAACAGGCCCAGTCGGTTTTGGTAGGTGCTTTTACCCAGAATTTGTGTGTATTGTGTGAGTGGATGTATTTTCACTATTTTGTATAACAATAAAGATCCAGGATGGTTCTGGAGCTATTTCCCACCACAAAAAGTGTCCAAAACAGGCATTTTGCGATTAAAATAGTGGTCGTATTAGAACCGGGCCCAGTCGGTTCTGGTTGCCGCTTTTACCCAGATTTAGTGTCAATTGTGTGGATGGATGCATTTTCACTATTATGTGTAAAATTAAAGATGCAGGGATGTTTTGGGAATATTTCCCACCGTCAATAGTGTCCAAAACATTTTGCGATAAAAATAGTGGTTGTATTAGAACAAGGCCCAATCGGTTCTGGTTGGTGTATTTACCCAGAATTTGTGTTGGTTGAGTAGGTGGATGTAGTTTCACTATTTTCTATAAAAATAATGTTTCCCACCATAAACATTGTCCAAAACAGGCATTTTGCGATTAAAATAGTGGTCGTATTAGAACCGGGCCCAGTCGGTTCTGGTTGCCGCTTTTACCCAGATTTAGTGTCAATTGTGTGGATGGATGCATTTTCACTATTATGTGTAAAATTAAAGACGCAGGGATGTTTTGGGAATATTTCCCACCGTCAATAGTGTCCAAAACATTTTGCGATAAAAATAGTGGTTGTATTAGAACAAGGCCCAATCGGTTCTGGTTGGCGTATTTACCCAGAATTTGTGTTGATTGAGTAGGTAGATGTAGTTTCACTATTTTCTATAAAAATAATGTTTCCCACCATAAACATTGTCCAAAACAGGCATTTTGCGATTAAAATAGTGGTCGTATTAGAACCGGGCCCAGTCGGTTCTGGTTAGTGCTTCTACCCATAATTAGTGTTGAATGTGTAGATGGATGTATGTTCACTATTCTGTGTAAAAATAATGATCCAGGATGGTTCTGGAGCTATTTTCCCACCATAAACAGTGTCCAAAACAGGCATTCTGCGATTAAAATAGTGGTTGTATTAGAACCAGGCCCAGTCTGTTCTGGTTGGTGAATTTACCCGAATAATTGTATCCATTAACGATGGGGATGTATTTTTGATTATTATGTATAAAAATAATCATCTAGGGATCTTCAGAAGTTCTGTTATTCCCGAATCAATGACCTCCATTTGGGCACATTATTGACGGAGCTCACGACCATGATCCAGTGTGTGGCTCGGATGTGTCCCTCAAACACAAATACTGGTCAGTCTCATCCAAAATCGTAATGGCTCAGTTCCCTTGAGTGGGAGCGGCAAGGAACGCCCTGCATTTGAAGACCATTGAAGGCAGGTTCCGGGCCTGTGTCGGCGCATCAGTCAGGCTGGGTAGCCGCTATGGCCCAGGTGATTTTCCAGGGCTGCCCTGCTCTTGACGGAGTGGCCACCCAGCGGGGCTGTGTGTGTTTCATGGTGGGAGACTCGTGCTGCCCCTTCATCCCTGCCGGCATGTCCTGCTCGGTCCATGATGCCCTGCAGGCTATTAGGAACATGCAGAGAGCTGTGACCGGAGATCCGGTTCCACAACGAGGATGGCTTGACTGGTTCTTCTCTGGCTCATGGAAACAGCCACTTCAATATTTCAATATTTTCACAGACACAAAAGGAGGGAATTGTGGGATGGACTGGCTAACTGGCTTAATAATTGTTTATTCTTGTCGCACCATGTGGTCATACTGGTTTAACTTTGTTTTTTAAGATCGTAGAATGCAAGGTAGACTAGCCAAACTGGTTTTACAATTGAATTAAAAGATCGTGGAATGTAAGAAAGACTAACTAGTTGGCCTTGCAATTGTTTGTTCGCCTCGAGAAATATAAGAAAGGCTGGCTAACAGGGTTTGCAATTTTTTCCTTGTATTGTGCGATGAAAAGAGGTTCAACTTCAGGAGTAACTGTCACTCTCCAGGTCATCTAGGGTCAAGTGCACACTTGAAAACTTTCATATTCGACCAAAACGTGCTTATCAGCACATAAAAAGCACATTTGGTGGTACGCGGGAAGAACGGCAGCAGACAAAAAGGCTATTTAGAAAGGTATCACCACTACGCAGAAGAACGTCGGCTACTCTGCCCTCACTGGAAGACATTGCCAGCCCTCGTTACCTCAGCAGAGCCAGGGACATGATCAGGGACCCATGCCACCCTGGTCACAATCGGTTCCAGCTGCTGCTCTCTGGCAGACAGACGCTGTAAGTTTCCCACATCCGTTGGGACTCTAAACTTGGGGTAACACAACACAATCCCTTCTGTGTAATAGCTTCGGGTGAGGTAATATGAATAGACATTAGGTACAAGGTGATCTGACACCTACATGCTGAATGAAGGTAAGTGAAAGACAGTGAGAGGTAAGTGATCCACTCAGGGGGTGGTGATGCAATGTATCCATAAAGGCAGAATTGTAAATTAAGAGTCTGGAGTCATAACTTGTAAAACTGTGTAAAACTGTCAGAGACACAAATGTCTCTCTATACATAGTGTAATATCATCAAATTTTATAATTCAATAAGTTTTTCATTTGGCATCATTCTAATGGCTAGATATTAAGTTATAATGAAAACTATGATACTTGGCCAAAACATGATTTTCAGCGCATGAAAAGCACATTAAGGCAATAAAAACTGAAATGTTCCCCTGCTGCGAAACAAACTGTCAGAGACACATAGTTACTGTGTATATAGTGTATAATTGTCCAATTCAAGTAAGTTTTTCATTTGGCATCATTCTAAGTGATATAAATTAAGTTATAGTGAAAATTATGATACTTGGCCAAAACGTGATTTTCAGCGCATGAAACGCACGTTAAGGCAATAAAAACTGAAATATTCCCCTGCTGCGAAACAAACTGTCAGAGACATATAGTTACTGTGTATATAGTGTATTATCGTCTAATTCAAGTAAGTTTTTCATTTAGCATCATTCTAAGTGATAGAAATTAAGTTATAGTGAAAACTATCATACTCGGCCAAAACATGATTTTCAGCGCATGAAACGCACGTTAGCAATAAAAACTGAAATGTCCCCCTGCTGCGAAACAAACTGTCAGAGACACATAGTTACTGTGTATATAGTGTATAATTGTCCAATTCAAGTAAGTTTTTCATTTGGCATCATTCTAAGTGATAGAAATTAAGTTACAGTGAAAATTATGATACTTGGCCAAAACGTGATTTTCAGCGCATGAAACGCACGTTAAGGCAATAAAAACTGAAATGTTCCCCTGCTGCGAAACAAACTGTCAGAGACACATAGTTACTGTGTATATAGTGTATAATTGTCCAATTCAAGTAAGTTTTTCATTTGGCATCATTCTAAGTGATAGAAATTAAGTTACAGTGAAAATTATGATACTTGGCCAAAACGTGATTTTCAGCGCATGAAACGCACGTTAAGGCAATAAAAACTGAAATGTTCCCCTGCTGCGAAACAAACTGTCACAGACATATAGTTACTGTGTATATACTGTATTATCGTCCAATTGAAGTAAGTTTTTCATTGTTGGGTTTATTCTGTATTACTATTATAAATATATTTGTATTAATTCATTTCTTTGTTAAATCATTCTCTTTCTATTTTCAAAGTGTTGCGAGGTCACGAGTATTGCCAAGTCATCTTTAACCTGGACGGCCTGTTCCAGGATGGTTATACAAACAATCCACCCAATCTGGGTCCTTGAGATTTGGTGGGCCCTTGGTGACGAGGCCAGGGCTATTCGGCCAATAACAAGAATGCTGTTATCGTTATGTAACCGTGCACTTCGGGTTTTTCTGTATGTAACCATTATATGATTATGATTATATTATATGATTCTTAGGTCAAGGAAGTTGTATAATTACTCTAATCTAAATGTTGTTAGGTCTAGTCTCCTGTTTTTGTTATTGGTAAAATACTTTGATTGTTATTGTAGTCCCAGATGTTGTTTTTACTCATACGTGATGGAATGATCAACAACTCTGTAAATTGTTTTGATTCATGGCAATAAGAGGCGTACGAAAACGTCTATTCGAGGAGACGTTCGGAAGTTGTAAGGTGACACTTGCTGACTCTCCCCTTCGGAGGCTTTTACCCATTGTTATCCATTTCTATTTAATTAAATGTCAATAATTGAATAAGATGTCTGCCTGCAGTTATTGATAATTACGGACGAAGGTAATTATTAATGAACCTAACATTTTGGTCCTTCTGAGCCATGGAGGTCAATATACCGGAGCGAGAACCCAGGCGCTGCTGTTCGACATCTGGTAAGTGACCGTGCGCACGGCGTCTTCAAAACCCTTGGTGGGCCGGAGTTTTCGACGGGGGCGCCTGGATTCTCGGCGGTTGAAGACTTTTCCTGCTGGAGGGAGACATCTGATGGATCTCGGGTAAGTCCACATTAATGTCTGCATGTTGTGACGGTGTTTCCAAATGCGTTAAAGGGACATTGTATGTGAGGTCCATTGTGGGCTGGTTTCGTGTCCTGGGTGACGTCGACAAAACCCTGTGTTTATACTAGTCAATGGCAGGTACGGTGGGGCACTTTGCTGGAAAGTGTCCTGTGTCTCAGGGGTAGGCACGAATATATTGTACTGGAGGTACAATGTTGGGGCTGGAAAGTGTCCTGTGTCTCAAGGGTAGGCACGAATATGTTGTAAATGTTGTATGGGGTGTTTGTGTGGTTTCTGCAGTAAAATTAAGACAAGCCTAGGAAATACAGTCGAAGAGGTAATAATAATAATAATAATAAATATAATAAAGTTAACTGTGTGAGGCACACGAACTCACTACAAAAAAGTAAAATATGGGAAACACGTGTTGTAAGGCGGGTTTGGATGACGATCCAAAAAAATACGTCTAACTTGTAAGGATTGGAAAAAATTGGAAAGACAAAGCGCTTTAAAAATATTACACAGCTATATTTATGGATAAATAAATATGGGTTTGCTGGCCAGCTTAAAATGCATAAAATGCAGGATAATATATGCACTAATGCATAGAGGTAATATACATATATAAAAAATATGTGCGTGGATAAAAGTGTAACAGCTTGTTCCACAGACACTAATGGCGAAATAAGGCCGGGGAGAAGTTAAAAATACTATTTTGGAAAATAGTGGGGGCTCCCTCGGATAACGGGGATCTATTTAAGACCGTGGCGGCGGGAAAGTACTGTTTGGTAAGGAAAAATAGCGGGGCCTCCTCGGCTGACGGGGAAAATATTTACCGAGATAGGTGACGGGCGCGGAGGAAGTTTAACAAAAATAAAGGGAGCTAGAAAATTAATGGGGACACTGGTATTTGATTTGGTTAATCCGGGTATGACGTTTTGTGATTACAATAAATTGGGTTTTTTTGTGATGCTGGGGCTTGTATAACAAC
Organism: Stigmatopora nigra; assembly: GCF_051989575.1. Classification (NCBI taxonomy): domain Eukaryota; kingdom Metazoa; phylum Chordata; class Actinopteri; order Syngnathiformes; family Syngnathidae; genus Stigmatopora; species Stigmatopora nigra. The sequence continues at coordinate 4,856,573 of NW_027551603.1, forward strand.
AATTAGAATGGTTATTTCCAAGTGCTGGTGGTGCTTTGTTAATATAACCTATATGTACTGTCAATTTACAGCAATGTGATGGCTTATTGCAGCTTGGTTTTTGATCCCGTCCGCTAGCGGGAAGATGGTGTTTAAAAAGACAAAAGAATATATACAAAATGATCATTTAAATGTTTAGCAGGGAATGTCACCTGTGTTTTTATTATGCTCTAGACTTGCCAAATAATGTGTCGACTGCGGGAGAAGCGTTCTGGTGCAGCGGCTGCTGATTAGATGGGAGTGAAACATGTGGGCCGCGGGGCAGACGATTTAACTGTGTTGGGCTTTCGGGAGCGTTCGGACCGTGTAAACGACTAAAATTTTGTGATCCCTTCCGTGAAGACATTATATTAATAATAATTGGCCTTGGGGGTGCTGAAGCAAACTTGAGGGCAGAAAATGGGTTTTTGCCATATTGTTGTGCTTGCAGCATACATATTCTGGATATATGGGGTCTTGGAAAAATATTGTGATGTAGTTGAATATCGGAAGAGGGGTTAATTTGACTGTTTAATGGTTGTCTTCTCTAAAAAGCGTTATATTTGGGCACAGGGAAAAAGCTGGTTTGTAAACATAAGATAACAATGCTGTTTTCGCAGCAAGAGTGGAGGTCATAGTTAACGGCTTATGGCGTTTTCTGTTTGGACTTTTCAGAATAAGAACAATACATGGTCTGCAAGAAATGCAAGGTTATGCGAATGCTTTCACATTCATTTTTTGGGTTTTAAAATGAAATGTATATTAAGAGGATAGAAAATCTCTCTAGTAAAAGGTTGATTTTGGTAAAAAGCTTTGGATTTGGGAATAGACCAAAATAGTCATTTTTGAGCAATTGTGGATTTCAAAGGGCTCTTAGTTAAAGGAAACTAGCTTTTGGAGGATAAAATAATATTAATACTATTTCAGAATATTTTGATTGTTCAAAATACTTTAATCCAGGAGGTTGGCTGGTTTAAAAAAAAGGCCAGGATGACAAAATTTACAATATTATGGTATATTGGTGACAATAAGGTTTTTAAAACATTAAAGTTTGTAATTAGGAATTGCCTAACAAAAGGTTGATTTCTCTAATTTAATTGTTGTAGATTTTTGTTTTGGTAACAGGCTATGGGAAATGACTCTTGTCTTAAGTAAACATCATATGAGGTGATTTACAAAGTATATAGTAGGTATTGAATTATTTGGCTGTTAACGACATCAGATGGGAAATTTACAATGCAATAGTGGCATGATAAAATTCATGGCATTCATCCAAATAATTAGGTGAATTGTAGATAAAATAATTGGTTTAGGATGAGCATATTTTCCCTAAGAATGGAGTAACATGGAATGTTTTTCAAAGTGCACTTGAAAGAACATTGTCTGTTGTCCTGGCGGGAGGAAATATGCTTTGTCACAGGTCATATTGATGACTTTAAGGATATTACGGATTGGATAAGCATTGGTCAATTGATACAACCAAATAACGTTGCTTTTTACTGCTTTAAGGGCATGCAAATTGGTGAGAACTTTAGCAACGATGGGGTTAATACGCCTGAATGTTACAGTGATAACGAGTGGCAATAACAAGCTTAGATAAGGGAGGGAAAGGAGAAATTCTCCAAATTCCAGAATCTGGCTTAGAAACAGGTTATGTTAGTCGTTTTGGGTTTTTGACAGGATGTGGTAGTACATGAATTCTGGGAAATTTCGGGAAATTGGGGACCCATATCTAAAACAAATTTGAGAAAAAATGTGTAAATAGGCTCTATTTGGCGCTGGATGCACAAATTCTAGTGGGGCCTTTCATGTTTTGAAACAAGTGACGCTTTAGGTAGATGGGTTGTCTATGAACAAAATGGGATGGGCGAAATTCGCTTACAAATTCGGCGTGTTATCTTGGTATATAGAATTTGGAGTCAAGGCGACGTAATAAAGGCCATAGGCGTCATGTTGTATAAATTAGGCGTGGATGAATTTGTTTTACAAATGGGGGAGATTATTTTATCACCTGGAAAAAAAAAAGTGGAAACAAAATTGGATGGCCGCATTAAAAGGTGATTGGCATGCTATTAGAGGAAATTGGGATTTTCCAAAAACCTGATAGGGGGCCATTAGGTCATGGCGGCTGTGAAAATAAAAACCTTAGATGTGAAACTATTGCCACCTCAATTCGGGGAACAAACAGCTAAACTGATAGCATTAAAAAGGATATAACTTTGTGTGAAACTTGAAGGTAATTTTTTACAAACGGTTAAAATGCTAGAGTGGGGGTGTGTATATTAAAGGATCTACTAATGAATGCGGGGTGGATCCAGACCTTCCGGAATGTGGGGTATTCATGGCGTCCTCGAGAATTTGTGGATTTTCTCCGGGTACTCCAGTTTACTCCCACAAAATGAAATTATGGATGCTAGACTGGTTGAACACACTAAATTCTTCTTTTTATGAGTGTGAGCGTGAATGATAGTTTGTCTTTTTGTGTTTTTTGATTGGCAGACCACTGAGACATAATCTATCAATAAAAGATCAATAAAGAAAATAATTTGGGCTTGAGTCAAGGGAAGTCCTATGTCTCGACAAGGGGGAGGTGGCCTTGCTACAACGACACTACAAGGCTTATGGTTTAAATCTATATGCATACCCACATATCCATCTCAAAAAATACATATAGATTTTATTTTATTAGATCATATAGATATCATTCCACGATATGGAATTCCAGAAACTATTTATAGTGATAATGGCTCCCATTTTGTTAAAATAATAGTTGTCTACCATCCACAATTGGCGGACCTTATATGAAGTCCTGTTTGGTAGACCTTACAAATTGTTATTATTCACTACACAATGACAATTGGATGATGAGGCGAATCTATCAGAGAAAAAAACGCACACACCAAATTTAGACTATCAGAGGGAGATGTTGCTTCTCAACAGGAAACGGACGAAGCGACGGTGATTCTTGAAGACTGGATGCTGATACGCAGCATAAAAGAAGAAACATCGGAGCAACGCAAAGTGGGAGGGTCCTTGTTACTGAAAGGGGACACGGATGCACCTTTCCCACAGTAAGAAGGTTGTCTAAATTGAAACGTTTCAAGAGGAAAAATGCCTAAACAAAGACAAAAAGTCATGTTGAAAACAATTATTGCTTTTGAGGCAAGGAGATTAATGATGATTGTGATTCTATTCCTTTCCACAGTAGGGTTGTTTTCTCCAGTTGGAGAAAAAGGCGGAGGCGTTTCAATTGAGGATACACCTTCTTACGGGAGGGTAAACCGAGAAACATACACATTTACATTTAATTAACATTACCTACTAAATCAAATTTCCAAATTGAAAATATATATTTGGACTCGGGGACGTCCCGGTTGCCATACAAGGGGTCAATCTATGGTGGGAAATATGTGTGGTACATTAACAGCAAAAAATTGAAGATTGGGAAAAGCCTTGTTGCAGAAATTGGTCAAGATTGGAAAGCTCGGACTGACATATTAACCTGTGAAATTTACTTCTGAAACAGGGATTTCCCAAACGGGGGATAATTGGGCGCTGTTAATGGAGTGTAAAGAGGACAAGCACTAGGTGGAGCTACTTTGGTAAAAGGGTGGTCTCAATTGAAACATTGAGGGGACGGGTAAGATAAACTTTCTGACTTAATAAAATACGGGAAACACCAATATTAATTGAAAAGATTATTGCTCAGCAAGCAATACCATAAAACTATAGGGAACTCTTTTATATTGGGTTTGACATCTCCATATGGTTTCAATTGAGACTAAACCATCTTACAAAGGATTAGGATAACCTACCAGACAAGGGAAAATACGATGGGATCTAACAACTCCCTCAATCACCATTCTTTTGGGGAAAAGTGTTTTTACAAATGAAAAAACGTGTCCTACTTGGCAAGAAAAAAAGAATATTGAAACAGTGTTTATCCTGTTACGCAGTAAATAGGGCATGGTCTGAAGCTGGGGGCGATAAATGAGACGTGGTGTACCGGCGTTCTAAAACAAACTACACCCCTGATACCACGTTCTGGCCTATGGTGGCGGGGTGGTAGATAAATTATACGACTCCTGCCGAAACGCGGCAGGACTAGGTGCTTTGGTCTCACTGCTCTTACCGGTGTCTGTTTTTCCATCCACAGTGGAGGAGATACAATTGGCGGCTCAGAATTCGGAGGTGAAGGGTCGACCCTCCCGACATGGTCGAGAGGCATGGAGGGAAGGAGATCCAACATACATTGATGCGATTGGCATCCCCCGGGGCGTACCAGATGAGTATAAGCTGGCTAATCAGATCGCAGCAGGTTGGGAGTCCATCTTCCTTCTAATCACCCCAAACAAAAATGTGGATAGAATAAATTACTTACATTACAATGTCCAAAACTTGGAAATTATGTTAAAAAGGGATTTGTGGCCATGAAGGAACAACTGGCAGCTACCAGTCTGATGGCGTTCCAGAATCGCATAGCGGTGGATATGATCCTTGAAACAGGGGGCGTGTGTGCAATGTTTGGAAAACAATGTTGCACCTTCATACCGAACAACACGTCACCCAGTGGATCTCTCACCAGGGCCATTACTGGCCTGCAAACACTGAACCGCAATATGTAAGAACACTCTGGAGTAGATACGTCCGCATTGTCAGATTGGTGGGATAAGACCTTTGGAAAATCTAAAGATTTGGCTACATCCTTCGTGGTGACTATAGGCACAATTACCGCTATCCTATCATTGTGTGGGTGATGTAGTATCCCCTGTTTGCGCTCCTTGCTAAGCCGACTTATAACTACTGCAATTGCCCCTACAAATTCTAAAGTACATGAGTTGTATCTTATGGGACGGTTTGGGGAAAGCAGTGAGGTCCAGGAGTACGGTAAATCCGAGGACCAATTGGACGAATATAATTATGTTCTTTCTCCTTCAGATCAGCCATGGGAGTAAGGAGTAGGCGGGAAAAATCCCAGTCACCCGACATTTCCATTCGTGATTACTAAAAAATGATTAATAACATACATATTATAAAAACGGGGGAATGTTGGGTTTATTCTGTATTACTATTATAAATATATTTGTATTAATTCATTTCTTTGTTAAATCATTCTCTTTCTATTTTCAAAGTGTTGCGAGGTCACGAGTATGCCAAGTCATCGTTAACCTGGACGGCCTGTTCCAGGATGGTTATACGAACAATCCACCCAATCTGGGTCCTTGAGATTTGGTGGGCCCTTGGTGACGAGGCCAGGGCTATTCGGCCAATAACAAGAATGCTGTTATCAATATGTAACTGTGCACTTCGGGTTTTTCTGTATGTAACCATTATATGATTATGATTATATTATATGATTCTTAGGTCAAGGAAGTTGTATAATTACTCTAATCTAAATGTTGTTAGGTCTAGTCTCCTGTTTTTGTTATTGGTAAAATACTTTGATTGTTATTGTAGTCCCAGATGTTGTTTTTACTCATTCGTGATGGAATGATCAACAACTCTGTAAATTGTTTTGATTCATGGCAATAAGAGGCGTACGAAAACGTCTATTCGAGAAGACGTTCGGAAGTTGTAAGGTGACACTTGCTGACTCTCCCCTTCGGAGGCTTTTACCCATTGTTATCCATTTCTATTTAATTAAATGTCAATAATTGAATAAGATGTCTGCCTGCAGTTATTGATAATTACGGACGAAGGTATTTATTAATGAACCTAACATTCATTTAGCATCATTCTAAGTGATAGAAATTAAGTTATAGTGAAAACTATCATACAGGGCCAAAACATGATTTTCAGCGCATGAAACGCACGTTAAGGCAATAAAAACTGAAATGTTCCCCTGCTGCGAAACAAACTGTCAGAGACACATAGTTACTGTGTATATAGTGTAAAATAGTCCAATTCAAGTAAGTTTTGCATTTAGCATCATTCTAAGTGATAGAAATTAAGTTATAGTGAAAACTATGATACTTGGCCAAAACGTGATTTTCAGCGCATGAAACGCACGTTAAGGCAATAAAAACTGAAATGTTCCCCTGCTGCGAAACAAACTGTCAAAGACACATAGTTACTGTGTATATAGTGTAAAATCGTCCAATTCAAGTAAGTTTTGCATTTCGCATCATTCTAAGTGATAGAAATTAAGTTATAGTGAAAATTATGATACTTGGCCAAAACGTGATTTTCAGCGCATGAAACGCACGTTAAGGCAATAAAAACTGAAATGTTCCCCTGCTGCGAAACAAACTGCCAGAGGCACATAGTTACTGTGTCTATAGTGTAAAATCATCCAATTCAAGTAAGTATTGCATTTAGCATCATTCTAAGTGCTAGAAATTAAGTTATAGTGAAAACTATGATACTTGGCCAAAACGTGATTTTCAGCGCATGAAACGCACGTTAAGGCAATAAAAACTGAAATGTTCCCCTGCTGCGAAACAAACTGTCAGAGGCACATAGTTACTGTGTATATAGTGTATAATCGTCCAAATAAAGTAGATTTTTCATTTTATATCATTCTAAGTGATGGAAGTTAGGGTTAGGGTTAGGATTAGGGTTAGGTTAAGTTATAGTGAAAACTATGATACTTGGCCAAAACGTGATTTTCAGTGCATGAAACGCACATTAGGGCAAAAAAACTGAAATGTTTGTTAGGTCTGAAAATACAACTCAGGAGCAGGCTAAGAAAGAGTGAGATAAATTTAAATAGAAAATAAGTATTACCAGACTGCAAAGTGGACAGTGAGAGTTCCTACAGTGGGGTCCTGTTCACTGCGATGTTACTGCAACTCTAGTCGAATGACCAGTGAGTGTGTCTTAAATACAGGCAAAACTGACAGTTGTCCCTAAGACTTTGGACAGATACGTTTCAGTCATTTGCAGGGAAACAAGTAATTGATTAGTGTCGGGCCTGGAATCTGTAGTCAATGGTTTCCAGACGTAGGGTGTTCTTCGCTGTTCCTACCCTGGGGAACACCGCCATCATGATTTTGGAGGAGACTGACCATTGTTTGTATTAGAGGGGGACATCCGAGCCCCAAACTGAATCATGGGGGAATAAATCAAAGCTCCGTCGTTTACGCCTGGTGGGTAGATGTGGGTTGGCGTCGACAGTTGGAATCGAGTCTGCTGTTAGAACGTACGTGTGGTCGGATGCAGATGTAGGGACACAGAGCCCAGTTGTATTGGTGGGGATGATCATATACACTTGCCATTCGCAGAGCCACCATATTTGGTCCAGTACTATCCATGATTGGGAAGGAATGTGTCTGATCTCGGCGCACCTGGTGACGTGAATTTGGTCCAAAGGGGTCTTCGGATCCGGTCCGCTGAAGTTGAAACAGGATGGATAACAGTCTGTTCGGTTGTTGCACTGGACATACGTTGCGGTATTGACTGTAGCTGCTAATGGTACTGCGACCATGGTATGTAGGCGGTCGAGCTTTGCTGGAAGGATTCTCTCAGATTACCCAGGATACAGTTGTAGGTGAGGTTGGCGAGTTCTTCGTTCTGTCGGTTGGACCATAGCTGTGGTTGGGCTACGGCAGTAGGCAAGAGGGAACAGACATAACAACTCATTGGTTGTGGCGCGGGCTGTGAGTGCGGTGTATCTGTACCAACTGTTCCTCATCATCGGGTTGTAGTCGTTTTCTTCCTGTGTTTGGACATGGGCGAGAATAAGGTGTATCTACTCAGGCTTAGGTGTTCCTGCCGGACGGATTTTGAGTAGGCGTGTGGCGGATGGTTGTACGAAGGGGTTCACACCAATCACTTTGGGGACAATGGCTGGACTAGTAGTGCGGATGGTGATAGTAAAGAGGGGGCTTTTTCCTGGTCGGTCCGGTCGGAGGCATAGGTTGATGCAGCCTTTTTGTTGGATATTGGTCGTAAGGTCTAGCATATGTTTACCATCTTTGATGGTGGTGGCTAACTTGGTGAAGTTAGCGGTCATGGTGGTAGCTTCTTTGGAAAGGGGCCATGTGATGGTTTTGTAGCCTGTATGGAGGAGGACCTGGTCCAAGGTGTCTGGCCAGACCATTCAGACTCTGGGAGCTTGTAGGTACCAATAAAAATAACTGGAGTCAGTCCTGTGTAATCCCAAGTGAGTAAGCTGTAGGCTGAGCAAAGGTACTTGAACGACGATTGGTGTCTTGGTTAATGGGATGCAGATCTGGGGGCCCCTGATCGTTTCCTGAACCAGCTAGTGGGGCATTCTCCTCCAGTGGGAGTGTACCAAGGTTCTGGTACGTTCCCCCCATGTGGTTGAACACAGAGCGGTGATGATGATGGCCAAAATCACACGGTGAGGTCCGTCCCAACGTGGAGAAGACCAGCACTTTCTTTTTATCACCTTGACGAGTACCAGGTCTCCTGGGGACAGGACCTCCTCTGTGGGAGACAGAGAAGATGTCGGCAGATTATTTTGCATTCATCACAGTTCTTTCTTGGAACATTTTGCATAACCACTTAGTGAGGGAATCTGTTTCTCTTTTCTCTTCTACCACCAGATCTTTTTCCCACATTGTTAAGTGGAAGGGTCTGTCGTTCACTGCCTCAAATGGTGTGCATCCCTGTGCTGTTGGAATGATTTTCATGTACGTTTCTACCAGGCTCAGGCATTCTTGCCATGGTTTTCCTGTGTCTTCCATGGTTTTTCTGAGTCTGAGTTTTACTGTTCTAATGGTTTGTTCGACAAGTCCAGCACTTTGGTTCAGTTTGATGAAATCCATGTTCAGAAGCTCGAAGGGATATGTTCCTGTTTGCCTTGTTCCATGCTTGGGTCGTTCATTGCCTTGAGAGTTGTGTCTACAGCAGTTCAGACAGTTTCTGCCAAAAAAATTGAAGTTTGGAGACCTCTGGGAACATGCATTGTTTGTTGTACTGTACTGATCATCCCTTCTGTTGAGACATGGCTCCTCCCATGGCTCAATTTGGCAATTACTTCAAACAATGATTGTGGGACGCATGGCTTGTTTTCTACTTCATAGAGTCCGTTCTTGTGTTGAGTGGCTCCTTTTGTTTCCCATTGCAGTTTCTCTTTTTCTGGGGCATGATTTTGCATTTCTCTTAGGAATTCAGCAGGGATTAGGCTGTGTCTTTCCACCATCACGTCTTGTTCTAGGAATAGTCTACATGCCTCTGTCAGTGCCACTATTTCTGCGGCTTGTGCAGACCAGTCGCCGGGGAGTCATCCTGTCTTGAGGTTGTCTTTTTGAGTCACCACGGCATATACGTTGTGTTTTTCTCCATCCAGGGTTTTTGATGATGATCCATCCCCATAGGCAATGTGTCCGGGGGGCAATGGGTTGTCCATTAGGTCAGTTGCATATACGTGGTTAATTATGATTCGTTGAGTGGTTAACTGTGAGAATTGGTTTAACCACTTGTCGTCCGGTCTCCCATGAACTTCAGGGTGACATGTAATGGCCATGTTTGTTGTTCCTGTCCTGGGGCTGCTGGGCAGATATCTTCAGACTGTTCTCTTAGACTTTCAGCTACCTTGGCAGAATCATTCCCGACAATGTCGAGAGAGTAGAAGCTGTTAGATGTGGTGGTGTGGAAGATATTTTTGGTCTGTAAGTCCCTGGGTCGGAGGCCATTTTGGGTGGCCACTAGGCTTAGCCCAAGCTGGACCATGATATCTCGTCCCGGTAACTCTCCGATTTTCATTTTGCAGTCTGACAATAAACCCATCCCTTTTGTTGCTTTCTGACCCATATTAATCACTTACTTAATAGTTTAAACAACAATTATTTTCTAAATTACCCGAAATTGATCTCCATTTTGTGATTAACCCAATATCTCTGAACACACAAAGACCAAAAGTCCCTGACTTTGTCTTAGTTAAGTCCCTGACTCTATTAACAGACCAAGACTATAATGCCTTTGCTAATTCTTGTTCTACTTTCATTGGTCCCGGACCAATTGGTTTATTACCAGACTGCAAAGTGGACAGTGAGAGTTCCTACAGTAGGGTCCTGTTCAACGCGATGTTCCTGAAACTCTCGAATGACCAGTGTGTGTGTCTTAAATACAGGAAAAACTGACAGTTGTCACTAGGACTTTGGACAGATACATTTCAGTCATTTGCAGGGCAAAAAGTAATTGATCAGTGTCAGACAGTTGAATATTTGTGCTGACATGTCACCCCAATCACAAGACTAGGATTGTTTATTCAGTCAGACAGTTGGGTGTTTATGCTGCTATGTCAGCCGTAAGGATGACTACAATGCTGTTATACTCACAAAAACTTATACAATATGAACAAGCATTTGCAAAGATACTTTGTCTAATCTTACATATTCCCCTGCTGCCAAAAAAACTGTCAGAGACACATAGTTACTGTGTATATAGTGTAAAATCGTCCAATTCAAGTAAGTTATCCATTTGGCATTATTCTCATTGCTAAAAATTAAGTTACAATGAAAACAATCATACTTGGCCAAAACGTGATTTTCAGGGTATGAAAAGAACATTAAGGCAATAAAAACTGAAAAGTTCCCCTGCTGCCAAACAAACTGTCAGAGACACAGTTACTGTGTATATAGTGTAAAATCGTTTAATTCAAGTAAGTTTTTTATTTGGCATCGTTCAAAGTGATAGAAATTAAGTTACAATGAATACTATCATACTTGGCCAAAACGTGATTATCAGGGTATGAAAAGCACATTAAGGCAATAAAAACTGAAAAGTTCCCCTGCTGCCAACGCACTGTCAGAGACACATAGTTCCTGTGTATATAGTGTAAAATCGTCCTATCCATATAAGTCTTTCATTGGCATCATTCTAGGTGATTCTGGAGCTATTTCCCACCATAAAAAGTGTCCAAAACAGGCATTTTGCGATTAAAATAGTTGTTGTATTAGAACCAGGCCCAGGCGATTCTGGTTGGTGTTTTTACCCTGAAATTGTGTCCAATGATGATAAGGATGTATTTTTGATTATTCTGTATAAAAATAATCATCTAGGGATGTTCAGAAGTTTTGTTACGCCCGAATCAATGACCTCAATTTGGGCACTTTATTTACAAGTGGTGGTTTTTAAGAACCAGGCCCAGTCGGTTCTGGTTGGTGCTTTTACCCAGATATAGTATCCATTGTGTGGGTAGATGTATTTTCACTATTCTGTCTAAAAATAAAGATCCAGGACAGTTCCGGGGCTATTTCCCTCCATAAATAGTGTCCAAAACATGCATTTTGCGATACAAAATAGTGGCTGCATTATAACAGGGTCCAGTCGGTTCTGGTGGGTGTTTGTATACGAAACTTGTGTCCAATTATGATGGGGATGTATACTTGACTATTCTGTATAGAAGTAATCATCTAGCGATGTTCAGAAGTTCTGTTATGCCCGAATGAATTACTTTCATTTGGTCACTTTATTTACAAGTGGTGGTTTAGAAACAGGCCCAGTCGGTTTTGGTTGGTGCTTTTACCCAGAATTTGTGTTTATTGTGTGAGTGGATGTATTTTCACTATTTTGTATAACAATAATGATCCAGGATGATTCTGGAGCTATTTCCCACCACAAACAGTGTCCAAAACAGGCATTTTGCGGTTAAAGTAGTGGTTGTATTAGAACCACGCCCAGTCGGTTCTGGTTTGTGTTTTTACCCAGAAATTGTGTCCAATGATTATGGGGATGTATTTTTTATTATTCTTTATAAAAATAATATTCTAGGGATGTTCAGAAGTTCTGTTATGCCCTAATCAATGACCTCAATTTGGGCACTTTATTTACAAGTGGTTGTTTAGAACCAGGCCCAGTCGGTTCTGGTTGGTGCTTTACCCACAATTAGTGTCGATTGTGTGGGTTTGATGTATTTTTTTAAATAGTCTCCAAAACATGCATTTTGTGATAAAAAATAGTAGTTGAAAAAATGAAAAAATGAAAATCAGACATAGGCATTGTCGTCATCATTGACTTGACAAAAAGCCTAGTAGTCATCATACCCTCAGCAGCGTATGACGAAATTGTATAGTGCTTCTCCACAAGTTCGTCTTCCCAGGCCAGACACATTTATGACATTTATTTATGACATATTCATACTTGTTAGCTCTCCGCCTTGAGCGCCATTTTGCGGCGACTGCAAGATGCCTCACCGATGCCAACAAGAATAAGGTGGATCACTTACCTCTCAGTCTTTATACTTACCCTCCCTCAGTCAGCCTTTGGAAGGCAGATCTGCGCCAAACGACCTTCCTGTTACTTCATTTCGACTTGACTTAATTTCATAGTAGGGATATGTGTAGTCGTCACGTCACGTGTTGCTGCAGGTTCAGAGACCTGATGGCTGTTGGGAAAAAGCTGTCCTTGAGCCTGTTTGTCCGTGCTTTGTAGGACCTGTAGCGTCTGCCAGATGGAAGCAACTGGAACAGGCCGTGTCCAGGGTGGTATGGGTCTCCAACAATGGACCCGGCTCTTCTAAGGTATCGGGGGTTGGCAATGTCTTCTAGTGATGGCAGAGAGCAGCCGACGATCTTCTGGGCAGTGTTTATCACCCTCTGTATGGCTTTTTTGTCTGCTGCCGTGCTTCCGGTATACCACACTGTAATGCCGTAAGTCAGGATGCTCTCCACAGTGGCTCTGTAGAAGGTTGCCAGAAGCTTGGTGTCCAATTTGTCCCTTCTCAGTACCCTGAGAAAGTGGAGTCGTTTCTGGGCCTTCTTTACTAACACTGTGGTGTTTGTGGACCAGGAGAGCCTATCCGTGACGTGGACTCCCAGAAATTTGAAGGATTGGACCCTGTCTACACATACTCCGTTAATGAGGAGTGGGGCCAGGTCTGTGCTGCGCTTGCGAAAGTCCAGGATTATTTCTTTAGTCTTTGCGGTATTTAGTGTAAGATTGTTCGCCGAGCACCAAGAAGACAGTTTGTCGACCTCGTCTCTGTAAGCTGACTCATCCCCGCCTGAGATGAGTCCGATCACAGTGGTGTCATCGGCGAATTTGATGATAGAGTTTGACTGGTGGGCTGGTGTGCAGTCGTATGTGTACAAGGAGTACAGGACAGGACTCAGTACACAGCCTTGTGGTGAGCCAGTGTTCAGTGTAATGGCGGAAGAGAGGTGTGGACCCATTCTGACAGTTTGTGGTCGACCAGTCAAGAAGTTCTTTACCCAGCAGCAGATTGAAGAGGATAGTCCAAGGTGGTAGAGTTTGTCCTTCAGGATGTCCGGCTTGATGGTGTTAAAGGCTGAGCTATAGTCTATGAAAAGCATCGTCACATAGTTCCCCCGGTGCTCCAGGTGGCTCAGTGCTGTGTGAAGAGCCACAGCGATAGCATCCTCAGTGGACCTGTTTTCTCTATAAGCAAACTGGTGAGGGTCAACTGAGGGGGGGATTGTCCTTCTGATGTGTCGGGCCACCAACTTTTCAAAGCACTTCATGATCACAGGCGTGAGAGCAACAGGCCTGTAATCGTTCAAGCTGCAGATGGTTGGCCTTTTTGGGGACAGGAATGATGGTGGCAGATTTTAGGCAGGCAGGAACGATGGATAGTTGCATTATAACTGGTTAGTCTCGGTTCTGGTTGCTGTTTATATCCGAAACTTGTGTCCAAAGAGGATGGGGATGTATATTTTACTATTCTGTTTAAAAATAATCATGTAGGGATGTTTTGGGGCTTTTTTTTACACAAGAATCCAAAACCTCCAATGGATCTTTATTTTGCACGGTGGTTGAATTAGAACCGGGCCCAGTCGGTTCTGGTTGCCGCTTTTACCCAGATTTAGTGTCAATTGTGTGGATGGATGCATTTTCACTATTATGTGTAAAATTAAAGATGCAGGGATGTTCTGGGAATATTTCACACCGTCAATAGTGTCCAAAACATTTTGCGATAAAAATAGTGGTTGTATTAGAACAAGGCCCAATCGGTTCTGGTTGGTGTATTTACCCAGAATTTGTGTTGATTGAGTGGGTGGATGTAGTTTCACTATTTTCTATAAAAATAATGTTTCCCACCATAAACATTGTCCAAAACAGGCATTTTGCGATTAAAAAAGAGGTCGTATTAGAACCAGGCCCAGTCGGTTCTGGTTGGTGCTTCTACCCATAATTAGTGTTGAATGTGTAGATGGATGTATTTTCACTATTCTGTGTAAAAATAATGATCCAGGATGGTTCTGGAGCTATTTTCCCACCATAAACAGTGTCCAAAACAGGCATTCTGCGATTAAAATAGTGGTTGTATTAGAACCAGGCCCAGTCTGTTCTGGTTGGTGAATTTACCCGAAAAATTGTATCCATTGACGATGGGGATGTATTTTTGATTATTATGTATAAAAATAATCATCTAGGGATCTTCAGAAGTTCTGTTATTCCCGAATCAATGACCTCCATTTGGGCACATTATTGACGGAGCTCACGACCATGATCCAGTGTGTGGCTCGGATGTGTCCCTCAAACACAAATACTGGTCAGTCTCATCCAAAATCCTAATGGCTCAGTTCCCTTGAGTGGGAGCGGCAAGGAACGCCCTGCATTTGAAGACCATTGAAGGCAGGTTCCGGGCCTGTGTCGGCGCACCAGTCAGGCTGGGTAGCCGCTATGGCCCAGGTGATTTTCCAGGGCTGCCCTGCTCTTGACGGAGTGGCCACCCAGCGGGGCTGTGTGTGTCAGACAGTTGAATATTTGTGCTGACATGTCACCCCAATCACAAGACTAAGATTGTTTATTCAGTCAGACAGTTGGGTGTTTATGCTGCTATGTCAGCCGTAAGGATGACTACAATGCTGTTATACTCACAAAAACTTATACAATATGAACAAGCATTTGCAAAGATACTTTGTCTAATCTTACATATTCCCCTGCTGCCAAAAAAACTGTCAGAGACACATAGTTACTGTGTATATAGTGTAAAATCGTCCAATTCAAGTAAGTTATCCATTTGGCATTATTCTCATTGCTAAAAATTAAGTTACAATGAAAACAATCATACTTGGCCAAAACGTGATTTTCAGGGTATGAAAAGTACATTAAGGCAATAAAAACTGAAAAGTTCCCCTGCTGCCAAACAAACTGTCAGAGACACATAGTTCCTGTGTATATAGTGTAAAATCGTCCTATCCATGTAAGTCTTTCATTGGCATCATTCTAGGTGATTCTGGAGCTATTTCCCACCATAAAAAGTGTCCAAAACAGGCATTTTGCGATTAAAATAGTGGTTGTATTAGAACCAGGCCCAGGCGATTCTGGTTGGTGTTTTTACCCTGAAATTGTGTCCAATGATGATAAGGATGTATTTTTGATTATTCTGTATAAAAATAATCATCTAGGGATGTTCAGAAGTTTTGTTACGCCCGAATCAATGACCTCAATTTGGGCACTTTATTTACAAGTGGTGGTTTTTAAGAACCAGGCCCAGTCGGTTCTGGTTGGTGCTTTTACCCAGATATAGTATCCATTGTGTGGGTAGATGTATTTTCACTATTCTGTCTAAAAATAAAGATCCAGGACAGTTCCGGGGCTATTTCCCTCCATAAATAGTGTCCAAAACATGCATTTTGCGATACAAAATAGTGGCTGCATTATAACAGGGTCCAGTCGGTTCTGGTGGGTGTTTGTATACGAAACTTGTGTCCAATTATGATGGGGATGTATACTTGACTATTCTGTATAGAAGTAATCATCTAGCGATGTTCAGAAGTTCTGTTATGCCCGAATGAATTACTTTCATTTGGTCACTTTATTTACAAGTGGTGGTTTAGAAACAGGCCCAGTCGGTTTTGGTTGGTGCTTTTACCCAGAATTTGTGTTTATTGTGTGAGTGGATGTATTTTCACTATTTTGTATAACAATAATGATCCAGGATGATTCTGGAGCTATTTCCCACCACAAACAGTGTCCAAAACAGGCATTTTGCGGTTAAAGTAGTGGTTGTATTAGAACCACGCCCAGTCGGTTCTGGTTCGTGTTTTTACCCAGAAATTGTGTCCAATGATTATGGGGATGTATTTTTTATTATTCTTTATAAAAATAATATTCTAGGGATGTTCAGAAGTTCTGTTATGCCCTAATCAATGACCTCAATTTGGGCACTTTATTTACAAGTGGTTGTTTAGAACCAGGCCCAGTCGGTTCTGGTTGGTGCTTTACCCACAATTAGTGTCGATTGTGTGGGTTTGATGTATTTTTTTAAATAGTCTCCAAAACATGCATTTTGTGATAAAAAATAGTAGTTGAAAAAATGAAAAAATGAAAATCAGACATAGGCATTGTCGTCATCATTGACTTGACAAAAAGCCTAGTAGTCATCATACCCTCAGCAGCGTATGACGAAATTGTATAGTGCTTCTCCACAAGTTCGTCTTCCCAGGCCAGACACATTTATGACATTTATTTATGACATATTCATACTTGTTAGCTCTCCGCCTTGAGCGCCATTTTGCGGCGACTGCAAGATGCCTCACCGATGCCAACAAGAATAAGGTGGATCACTTACCTCTCAGTCTTTATACTTACCCTCCCTCAGTCAGCCTTTGGAAGGCAGATCTGCGCCAAACGACCTTCCTGTTACTTCATTTCGACTTGACTTAATTTCATAGTAGGGATATGTGTAGTCGTCACGTCACGTGTTGCTGCAGGTTCAGAGACCTGATGGCTGTTGGGAAAAAGCTGTCCTTGAGCCTGTTTGTCCGTGCTTTGTAGGACCTGTAGCGTCTGCCAGATGGAAGCAACTGGAACAGGCCGTGTCCAGGGTGGTATGGGTCTCCAACAATGGACCCGGCTCTTCTAAGGTATCGGGGGTTGGCAATGTCTTCTAGTGATGGCAGAGAGCAGCCGACGATCTTCTGGGCAGTGTTTATCACCCTCTGTATGGCTTTTTTGTCTGCTGCCGTGCTTCCGGTATACCACACTGTAATGCCGTAAGTCAGGATGCTCTCCACAGTGGCTCTGTAGAAGGTTGCCAGAAGCTTGGTGTCCAATTTGTCCCTTCTCAGTACCCTGAGAAAGTGGAGTCGTTTCTGGGCCTTCTTTACTAACACTGTGGTGTTTGTGGACCAGGAGAGCCTATCCGTGACGTGGACTCCCAGAAATTTGAAGGATTGGACCCTGTCTACACATACTCCGTTAATGAGGAGTGGGGCCAGGTCTGTGCTGCGCTTGCGAAAGTCCAGGATTATTTCTTTAGTCTTTGCGGTATTTAGTGTAAGATTGTTCGCCGAGCACCAAGAAGACAGTTTGTCGACCTCGTCTCTGTAAGCTGACTCATCCCCGCCTGAGATGAGTCCGATCACAGTGGTGTCATCGGCGAATTTGATGATAGAGTTTGACTGGTGGGCTGGTGTGCAGTCGTATGTGTACAAGGAGTACAGGACAGGACTCAGTACACAGCCTTGTGGTGAGCCAGTGTTCAGTGTAATGGCGGAAGAGAGGTGTGGACCCATTCTGACAGTTTGTGGTCGACCAGTCAAGAAGTTCTTTACCCAGCAGCAGATTGAAGAGGATAGTCCAAGGTGGTAGAGTTTGTCCTTCAGGATGTCCGGCTTGATGGTGTTAAAGGCTGAGCTATAGTCTATGAAAAGCATCGTCACATAGTTCCCCCGGTGCTCCAGGTGGCTCAGTGCTGTGTGAAGAGCCACAGTGATAGCATCCTCAGTGGACCTGTTTTCTCTATAAGCAAACTGGTGAGGGTCAACTGAGGGGGGGATTGTCCTTCTGATGTGTCGGGCCACCAACTTTTCAAAGCACTTCATGATCACAGGCGTGAGAGCAACAGGCCTGTAATCGTTCAAGCTGCAGATGGTTGGCCTTTTTGGGGACAGGAATGATGGTGGCAGATTTTAGGCAGGCAGGAACGATGGATAGTTGCATTATAACTGGTTAGTCTCGGTTCTGGTTGCTGTTTATATCCGAAACTTGTGTCCAAAGAGGATGGGGATGTATATTTTACTATTCTGTTTAAAAATAATCATGTAGGGATGTTTTGGGGCTTTTTTTACACAAGAATCCAAAACCTCCAATGGATCTTTATTTTGCACGGTGGTTGAATTAGAACCGGGCCCAGTCGGTTCTGGTTGCCGCTTTTACCCAGATTTAGTGTCAATTGTGTGGATGGATGCATTTTCACTATTATGTGTAAAATTAAAGATGCAGGGATGTTCTGGGAATATTTCACACCGTCAATAGTGTCCAAAACATTTTGCGATAAAAATAGTGGTTGTATTAGAACAAGGCCCAATCGGTTCTGGTTGGTGTATTTACCCAGAATTTGTGTTGATTGAGTGGGTGGATGTAGTTTCACTATTTTCTATAAAAATAATGTTTCCCACCATAAACATTGTCCAAAACAGGCATTTTGCGATTAAAAAAGAGGTCGTATTAGAACCAGGCCCAGTCGGTTCTGGTTGGTGCTTCTACCCATAATTAGTGTTGAATGTGTAGATGGATGTATTTTCACTATTCTGTGTAAAAATAATGATCCAGGATGGTTCTGGAGCTATTTTCCCACCATAAACAGTGTCCAAAACAGGCATTCTGCGATTAAAATAGTGGTTGTATTAGAACCAGGCCCAGTCTGTTCTGGTTGGTGAATTTACCCGAAAAATTGTATCCATTGACGATGGGGATGTATTTTTGATTATTATGTATAAAAATAATCATCTAGGGATCTTCAGAAGTTCTGTTATTCCCGAATCAATGACCTCCATTTGGGCACATTATTGACGGAGCTCACGACCATGATCCAGTGTGTGGCTCGGATGTGTCCCTCAAACACAAATACTGGTCAGTCTCATCCAAAATCCTAATGGCTCAGTTCCCTTGAGTGGGAGCGGCAAGGAACGCCCTGCATTTGAAGACCATTGAAGGCAGGTTCCGGGCCTGTGTCGGCGCATCAGTCAGGCTGGGTAGCCGCTATGGCCCAGGTGATTTTCCAGGGCTGCCCTGCTCTTGACGGAGTGGCCACCCAGCGGGGCTGTGTGTGTCAGACAGTTGAATATTTGTGCTGACATGTCACCCCAATCACAAGACTAAGATTGTTTATTCAGTCAGACAGTTGGGTGTTTATGCTGCTATGTCAGCCGTAAGGATGACTACAATGCTGTTATACTCACAAAAACTTATACAATATGAACAAGCATTTGCAAAGATACTTTGTCTAATCTTACATATTCCCCTGCTGCCAAAAAAACTGTCAGAGACACATAGTTACTGTGTATATAGTGTAAAATCGTCCAATTCAAGTAAGTTATCCATTTGGCGTTATTCTCATTGCTAAAAATTAAGTTACAATGAAAACAATCATACTTGGCCAAAACGTGATTTTCAGGGTATGAAAAGTACATTAAGGCAATAAAAACTGAAAAGTTCCCCTGCTGCCAAACAAACTGTCAGAGACACATAGTTCCTGTGTATATAGTGTAAAATCGTCCTATCCATGTAAGTCTTTCATTGGCATCATTCTAGGTGATTCTGGAGCTATTTCCCACCATAAAAAGTGTCCAAAACAGGCATTTTGCGATTAAAATAGTGGTTGTATTAGAACCAGGCCCAGGCGATTCTGGTTGGTGTTTTTACCCTGAAATTGTGTCCAATGATGATAAGGATGTATTTTTGATTATTCTGTATAAAAATAATCATCTAGGGATGTTCAGAAGTTTTGTTACGCCCGAATCAATGACCTCAATTTGGGCACTTTATTTACAAGTGGTGGTTTTTAAGAACCAGGCCCAGTCGGTTCTGGTTGGTGCTTTTACCCAGATATAGTATCCATTGTGTGGGTAGATGTATTTTCACTATTCTGTCTAAAAATAAAGATCCAGGACAGTTCCGGGGCTATTTCCCTCCATAAATAGTGTCCAAAACATGCATTTTGCGATACAAAATAGTGGCTGCATTATAACAGGGTCCAGTCGGTTCTGGTGGGTGTTTGTATACGAAACTTGTGTCCAATTATGATGGGGATGTATACTTGACTATTCTGTATAGAAGTAATCATCTAGCGATGTTCAGAAGTTCTGTTATGCCCGAATGAATTACTTTCATTTGGTCACTTTATTTACAAGTGGTGGTTTAGAAACAGGCCCAGTCGGTTTTGGTTGGTGCTTTTACCCAGAATTTGTGTTTATTGTGTGAGTGGATGTATTTTCACTATTTTGTATAACAATAATGATCCAGGATGATTCTGGAGCTATTTCCCACCACAAACAGTGTCCAAAACAGGCATTTTGCGGTTAAAGTAGTGGTTGTATTAGAACCACGCCCAGTCGGTTCTGGTTCGTGTTTTTACCCAGAATTTGTGTCCAATGATTATGGGGATGTATTTTTTATTATTCTTTATAAAAATAATATTCTAGGGATGTTCAGAAGTTCTGTTATGCCCTAATCAATGACCTCAATTTGGGCACTTTATTTACAAGTGGTTGTTTAGAACCAGGCCCAGTCGGTTCTGGTTGGTGCTTTACCCACAATTAGTGTCGATTGTGTGGGTTTGATGTATTTTCACTATTCTCTGTAAGAATAAAGATCCAGGGATGTTCTGAGACTATTTCCCACCAGAAATAGTGTCAAAAACATGCATTTTGCGACAAAAATAGTGGTTGTATTAGAACCAGGCCCAGTCGGTTCTGGTTTGTGTATACCCCCTTAACGTGTGTCCAATAGGAATGGGGTTGTATTTTTGACTATTCTGTATAAAAATTATCATCTAGGGATGTTCAGAAGTTCTTCTATGCCCGAATAAATTACCTCCATTTGGGCACTTTATTTTGCATGTTGGTTGTAGTAGAACCAAGCCCAGTCGGTTCTGGTTGGTGCTTTTACCCAGAGTTAGTGTTGATTGTGTAGGTGGATGTATTTTCACTATTCTGTCTAAAAATAAAGATCCAGGATGTTTCTAGGGGTATTTACTACCATAAATAGTCTCCAAAACATGCATTTTGTGATAAAAAATAGTAGTGAAGGCAGGTTCCGGGCCTGTGTCGGCGCATCAGTCAGGCTGGGTAGCCGCTATGGCCCAGGTGATTTTCCAGGGCTGCCCTGCTCTTGACGGAGTGGCCACCCAGCGGGGCTGTGTGTGTTTCATGGTGGGAGACTCGTGCTGCCCCTTCATCCCTGCCGGCATGTCCTGCTCGGTCCATGATGCCCTGCAGGCTATTAGGAACATGCAGAGAGCTGTGACCGGAGATCCGGTTCCACAACGAGGATGGCTTGACTGGTTCTTCTCTGGCTCATGGAAACAGCCACTTCAATATTTCAATATTTTCACAGACACAAAAGGAGGGAATTGTGGGATGGACTGGCTAACTGGCTTAATAATTGTTTATTCTTGTCGCACCATGTGGTCGTACTGGTTTAACTTTGTTTTTTAAGATCGTAGAATGCAAGGTAGACTAGCCAAACTGGTTTTACAATTGAATTAAAAGATCGTGGAATGTAAGAAAGACTAACTAGTTGGCCTTGCAATTGTTTGTTCGCCTCGAGAAATATAAGAAAGGCTGGCTAACAGGGTTTGCAATTTTTTCCTTGTATTGTGCGATGAAAAGAGGTTCAACTTCAGGAGTAACTGTCACTCTCCAGGTCATCTAGGGTCAAGTGCACACTTGAAAACTTTCATATTCGACCAAAACGTGCTTATCAGCACATAAAAAGCACATTTGGTGGTACGCGGGAAGAACGGCAGCAGACAAAAAGGCTATTTAGAAAGGTATCACCACTACGCAGAAGAACGTCGGCTACTCTGCCCTCACTGGAAGACATTGCCAGCCCTCGTTACCTCAGCAGAGCCAGGGACATGATCAGGGACCCATGCCACCCTGGTCACAATCGGTTCCAGCTGCTGCTCTCTGGCAGACAGACGCTGTAAGTTTCCCACATCCGTTGGGACTCTAAACTTGGGGTAACACAACACAATCCCTTCTGTGTAATAACTTCGGGTGAGGTAATATGAATAGACATTAGGTACAAGGTGATCCGACACCTACATGCTGAATGAAGGTAAGTGAAAGACAGTGAGAGGTAAGAGATCCACTCAAGGGGTGGTGATGCAATGTATCCATAAAGGCAGAATTGTAAATTAAGAGTCTGGAGTCATAACTTGTAAAACGGTGTAAAAATGTCAGAGACACAAATGACATAGTGTAATATCATCAAATTTTTTAATTTAATAAGTTTTTCATTTGGCATCATTCTAATGGCTAGATATTAAGTTATAATGAAAACTATGATACTTGGCCAAAACGTGATTTTCAGCGCATGAAACGCACGTTAAGCCAATAAAAACTGAAATGTTCTCCTGCTGCGAAACAAACTGTCAGAGACACATAGTTACTGTGTATATAGTGTATGATTGTCCAATTCAAGTAAGTTTTTCATTTGGCATCATTCTAAGTGATATAAATTAAGTTATAGTGAAAATTATGATACTTGGCCAAAACGTGATTTTCAGCGCATGAAACGCACGTTAAGGCAATAAAAACTGAAATATTCCCCTGCTGCGAAACAAACTGTCAGAGACATATAGTTACTGTGTATATAATGTATTATCGTCCAATTCAAGTAAGTTTTTCATTTAGCATCATTCTAAGTGATAGAAATTAAGTTATAGTGAAAAACTATCATACTCGGCCAAAACATGATTTTCAGCGCATGAAACGCACGTTAGCAATAAAAACTGAAATGTCCCCCTGCTGCGAAACAAACTGTCAGAGACACATAGTTACTGTGTATATAGTGTAAAATAGTCCAATTCAAGTAAGTTTTGCATTTAGCATCATTCTAAGTGATAGGAATTAAGTTATAGTGAAAACTATGATACTTGGCCAAAACGTGATTATCAGCGCATGAAACGCACGTTAAGGCAATAAAAACTGAAATGTTCCCCTGCTGCGAAACAAACTGTCAGAGACACATAGTTACTGTGTATATAGTGTATTATTGTCCAATTCAAGTAAGTTTTTCATTTGGCATCATTCTAAGTGATAGAAATTAAGTTATAGTGAAAATTATGATACTTGGCCAAAACGTGATTTTCAGCGCATGAAACGCACGTTAAGGCAATAAAAACTGAAATGTTCCCCTGCTGCGAAACAAACTGCCAGAGGCACATAGTTACTGTGTCTATAGTGTAAAATCATCCAATTCAAGTAAGTATTGCATTTAGCATCATTCTAAGTGCTAGAAATTAAGTTATAGTGAAAACTATGATACTTGGCCAAAACGTGATTTTCAGCGCATGAAACGCACGTTAAGGCAATAAAAACTGAAATGTTCCCCTGCTGCGAAACAAACTGTCAGAGACACATAGTTAATGTGTATATAGTGTATTATTGTCCAATTCAAGTAAGTTTTTCATTTGGCATCATTCTAAGTGATAGAAATTAAGTTATAGTGAAAATTATGATACTTGGCCAAAACGTGATTTTCAGCGCATGAAACGCACGTTAAGGCAATAAAAACTGAAATGTTCCCCTGCTGCGAAACAAACTGTCAGAGGCACATAGTTACTGTGTCTATAGTGTAAAATCATCCAATTCAAGTAAGTATTGCATTTAGGATCATTCTAAGTGCTAGAAATTAAGTTATAGTGAAAACTATGATACTTGGCCAAAACGTGATTTTCAGCGCATGAAACGCACGTTAAGGCAATAAAAACTGAAATGTTCCCCTGCTGCGAAACAAACACTCAGAGGCACATAGTTACTGTGTATATAGTGTATAATTGTCCAATTCAAGTAAGTTTTTCATTTTGCACCATTCTAAGTGCTAGAAATTAAGTTATAGTGAAAACTATGATACTTGGCCAAAACGTGATTTTCAGCGCATGAAATGCACATTAAGGCAATAAAAACTGAAATGTTCCCCCGCTGCGAAACAAACTGTCAGTGACACATAGTCACTGTGTATATAGTTTATAATCATCCAAATTAAGTAGGTTTTTCATTTGATATCATTCTAAGTGATGAAAGTTAGGGTTGGGGTTAGGGTTAGGTTAAGTTATAGTGAAAACTATGATACTTGGTCAAAACATGATTTTCAGCGCATGAAACGCACATTAGGGCAAAAAAACTGAAATGTTTGTTAGGTCTGAAAATACAACTTCAGGAGCAGGCTAAGAAAGAGTGAGATAAATTTAAATAGAAAATATGTATGACCAGACTGCAAAGTGGACAGAGAGTTCCTACAGTGGGCTCCTGTTCACTGCGATGTTACTGCAACTCTAGTCGAATGACCAGTGAGTGTGTCTTAAATACAGGCAAAACTGACAGTTGTCCCTAAGACTTTGGACAGATACGTTTCAGTCATTTGCAGGGCAACAAGTAATTGATTAGTGTCGGGCCTGGAATCTGTAGTCAATGGTTTCCAGACGTAGGGTGTTCTTCGCTGTTCCTACCCTGGGGAATACCGCCATCATGATTTTGGAGGAGACTGACCAGTGTTTGTATTAGAGGGGGACATCCGAGCCCCAAACTGAATCATGGGGGAAGAAATCAAAGCTCCGTCGTTGACGCCTGGTGGGTAGATGTGGGTTGGCGTCGACAGTTGGAATCGAGTCTGCTGTTAGAACGTACGTGTGGTCGGATGCAGATGTAGGGACACAGAGCCCAGTTGTATTGGTGGGGATGATCATATACACTTGCCATTCGCAGAGCCACCATATTTGGTCCAGTACTGTCCATGATTGGGAAGGAATGTGTCTGATCTCGGCGCACCTGGTGATGTGAACTTGGTCCAAAGGGGTCTTCGGATCCGGTCCGCTGAAGTTGAAACAGGATGGATAACAGTCTGTTCGGTTGTTGCACTGGACATACGTTGCGGTATTGACTGTAGCTGCTAATGGTACTGCGACCATGGTATGTAGGCGGTCGAGCTTTGCTGGAAGGATTCTCTCAGATTACCCAGGATACAGTTGTAGGTGAGGTTGGCGAGTTCTTCGTTCTGTCGGTTGGACCATAGCTGTGGTTGGGCTACGGCAGTAGGCATGAGGGAACAGACATAACAACTCATTGGTTGTGGCGCGGGCTGTGAGTGCGGTGTATCTGTACCAACTGTTCCTCATCATCAGGTTGTAGTCGTTTTCTTCCTGTGTTTGGACATGGGCGAGAATAAGGTGTATCTACTCAGGCTTAGGTGTTCCTGCCGGACGGATTTTGAGTAGGCGTGTGGCGGATGGTTGTACGAAGGGGTTCACACCAATCACTTTGGGGACCATGGCTGGACTAGTAGTGCGGATGGTGATAGTAAAGAGGGGGCCTTTTCCTGGTCGGTCCGGTCGGAGGCATAGGTTGATGCAGCCTTTTTGTTGGATATTGGTCGTAAGGTCTAGCATATGTTTACCATCTTTGATGGTGGTGGCTAACTTGGTGAAGTTAGCGGTCATGGTGGTAGCTTCTTTGGAAAGGGGCCAATTGATGGTTTTGTAGCCTGTATGGAGGAGGACCTGGTCCAAGGTGTCTGGCCAGACCACTCAGACTCTGGGAGCTTGTAGGTACCAATAAAAATAACTGGAGTCAGTCCTGTGTAATCCCAAGTGAGTAAGCTGTAGGCTGAGCAAAGGGACTTGAACGACGATTGGTGTCTTGGTTGATGGGATGCAGATCTGGGGGCCCCTGATCGTTTCCTGAACCAGCTAGTGGGGCATTCTCCTCCAGTGGGAGTGTACCAAGGTTCTGGTACGTTCCCCCCATGTGGTTGAACACAGAGCGGTGATGATGATGGCCAAAATCACACGGTGAGGTCCGTCCCAACGTGGAGAAGACCAGCACTTTCTTTTTATCACCTTGACGAGTACCAGGTCTCCTGGGGACAGGACCTCCTCTGTGGGAGACAGAGAAGATGTCGGCAGATTATTTTGCATTCATCACAGTTCTTTCTTGGAACATTTTGCATAACCACTTAGTGAGGGATTCTGTTTCCCTTTTCTCTTCTACCACCAGATCTTTTTCCCACATTGTTCAGTGGAAGGGTCTGTCTTTCACTGCCTCAAATGGTGTGCATCCCTGTGCTGTTGGAATGATTCTCATGTACGTTTCTACCAGGCTCAGGCATTCTTGCCATGGTTTTCCTGTGTCTTCCATGGTTTTTCTGAGTCTGAGTTTTACTGTTCTAATGGTTTGTTCGACGAGTCCAGCACTTTTGTTCAGTTTGATGAAATCCATGTTCAGAAGCTCGAAGGGATATGTTCCTGTTTGCCTTGTTCCATGCTTGGGTCGTTCATTGCCTTGAGAGTTGTGTCTACAGCAGTTTAGACAGTTTCTGCAAAAAAATTGAAGTAAGTTTGGAGACCTCTGGGAACATGCATTGTTTGTTGTACTGTACTGATCATCCCTTCTGTTGAGACATGGCTCCTCCCATGGCTCAATTTGGCAATTACTTCAAACAATGATCGTGGGACGCATGGCTTGTTTTCTACTGCATAGAGTCCGTTCTTGTGTTGAGTGGCTCCTTTTGTTTCCCATTGCAGTTTCTCTTTTTCTGGGGCATGATTTTGCATTTCTCTTAGGAATTCAGCAGGGATTGGGCTGTGTCTTTCCACCGTCACGTCTTGTTCTAGGAATAGTCTACATGCCTCTGTCAGTGCCACTATTTCTGCGGCTTGTGCAGACCAGTCGCCGGGGAGTCGTCCTGTCTTGAGGTTGTCTTTTTGAGTCACCACGGCATATACGTTGTGTTTTTCTCCATCCAGGGTTTTTGATGATGATCCATCCCCATAGGCAATGTGTCCGGGGGGCAATGGGTTGTCCATTAGGTCAGTTGCATATACGTGGTTAATTATGATTCGTTGAGTGGGCAACTGTGAGAATTGGTTTAACCACTTGTCGTCTGGTCTCCCATGAACTTCAGGGTGACATGTAATGGCCATGTTTGTTGTTCCTGTCCTGGGGCTGCTGGGCAGATATCTTCAGACTGTTCTCTTAGACTTTCAGCTACCTTGGCAGAATCATTCCCGACAATGTCGAGAGAGTAGAAGCTGTTAGATGTGGTGGTGTGGAAGATATTTTTGGTCTGTAATTCCCTGGGTCGGAGGCCATTTTGGGTGGCCACTAGGCTTAGCCCAAGCTGGACCATGATATCTCGTCCCGGTAACTCTCCGATTTTCATTTTGCAGTCTGACAATAAACCCATCCCTTTTGTTGCTTTCTGACCCATATTAATCACTTACTTAATAGTTTAAACAACAATTATTTTCTAAATTACCCGAAATTGATCTCCACTTTGTGATTAACCCAATATCTCTGAACACACAAAGACCAAAAGTCCCTGACTTTGTCTTAGTTAAGTCCCTGACTCTATTAACAGACCAAGACTATAATGCCTTTGCTAATTCTTGTTCTACTTTCATTGGTCCCGGACCAATTGGTTTATTACCAGACTGCAAAGTGGACAGTGAGAGTTCCTACAGTAGGGTCCTGTTCAACGCGATGTTCCTGAAACTCTAGTCGAATGACCAGTGTGTGTGTCTTAAATACAGGAAAAACTGACAGTTGTCACTAGGACTTTGGACAGATACATTTCAGTCATTTGCAGGGCAAAAAGTAATTGATCAGTGTCAGACAGTTGAATATTTGTGCTGACATGTCACCCCAATCACAAGACTAAGATTGTTTATTCAGTCAGACAGTTGGGTGTTTATGCTGCTATGTCAGCCGTAAGGATGACTACAATGCTGTTATACTCACAAAAACTTATACAATATGAACAAGCATTTGCAAAGATACTTTGTCTAATCTTACATATTCCCCTGCTGCCAAAAAAACTGTCAGAGACACATAGTTACTGTGTATATAGTGTAAAATCGTCCAATTCAAGTAAGTTATCCATTTGGCATTATTCTCATTGCTAAAAATTAAGTTACAATGAAAACAATCATACTTGGCCAAAACGTGATTTTCAGGGTATGAAAAGTACATTAAGGCAATAAAAACTGAAAAGTTCCCCTGCTGCCAAACAAACTGTCAGAGACACATAGTTCCTGTGTATATAGTGTAAAATCGTCCTATCCATGTAAGTCTTTCATTGGCATCATTCTAGGTGATTCTGGAGCTATTTCCCACCATAAAAAGTGTCCAAAACAGGCATTTTGCGATTAAAATAGTGGTTGTATTAGAACCAGGCCCAGGCGATTCTGGTTGGTGTTTTTACCCTGAAATTGTGTCCAATGATGATAAGGATGTATTTTTGATTATTCTGTATAAAAATAATCATCTAGGGATGTTCAGATGTTTTGTTACGCCCGAATCAATGACCTCAATTTGGGCACTTTATTTACAAGTGGTGGTTTTTAAGAACCAGGCCCAGTCGGTTCTGGTTGGTGCTTTTACCCAGATATAGTATCCATTGTGTGGGTAGATGTATTTTCACTATTCTGTCTAAAAATAAAGATCCAGGACAGTTCCGGGGCTATTTCCCTCCATAAATAGTGTCCAAAACATGCATTTTGCGATACAAAATAGTGGCTGCATTATAACAGGGTCCAGTCGGTTCTGGTGGGTGTTTGTATACGAAACTTGTGTCCAATTATGATGGGGATGTATACTTGACTATTCTGTATAGAAGTAATCATCTAGCGATGTTCAGAAGTTCTGTTATGCCCGAATGAATTACTTTCATTTGGTCACTTTATTTACAAGTGGTGGTTTAGAAACAGGCCCAGTCGGTTTTGGTTGGTGCTTTTACCCAGAATTTGTGTTTATTGTGTGAGTGGATGTATTTTCACTATTTTGTATAACAATAATGATCCAGGATGATTCTGGAGCTATTTCCCACCACAAACAGTGTCCAAAACAGGCATTTTGCGGTTAAAGTAGTGGTTGTATTAGAACCACGCCCAGTCGGTTCTGGTTCGTGTTTTTACCCAGAAATTGTGTCCAATGATTATGGGGATGTATTTTTTATTATTCTTTATAAAAATAATATTCTAGGGATGTTCAGAAGTTCTGTTATGCCCTAATCAATGACCTCAATTTGGGCACTTTATTTACAAGTGGTTGTTTAGAACCAGGCCCAGTCGGTTCTGGTTGGTGCTTTACCCACAATTAGTGTCGATTGTGTGGGTTTGATGTATTTTCACTATTCTCTGTAAGAATAAAGATCCAGGGATGTTCTGAGACTATTTCCCACCAGAAATAGTGTCAAAAACATGCATTTTGCGACAAAAATAGTGGTTGTATTAGAACCAGGCCCAGTCGGTTCTGGTTTGTGTATACCCCCTTAACGTGTGTCCAATAGGAATGGGGTTGTATTTTTGACTATTCTGTATAAAAATTATCATCTAGGGATGTTCAGAAGTTCTTCTATGCCCGAATAAATGACCTCCATTTGGGCACTTTATTTTGCATGTTGGTTGTAGTAGAACCAAGCCCAGTCGGTTCTGGTTGGTGCTTTTACCCAGAGTTAGTGTTGATTGTGTAGGTGGATGTATTTTCACTATTCTGTCTAAAAATAAAGATCCAGGATGTTTCTAGGGGTATTTACTACCATAAATAGTCTCCAAAACATGCATTTTGTGATAAAAAATAGTAGTGAAGGCAGGTTCCGGGCCTGTGTCGGCGCATCAGTCAGGCTGGGTAGCCGCTATGGCCCAGGTGATTTTCCAGGGCTGCCCTGCTCTTGACGGAGTGGCCACCCAGCGGGGCTGTGTGTGTTTCATGGTGGGAGACTCGTGCTGCCCCTTCATCCCTGCCGGCATGTCCTGCTCGGTCCATGATGCCCTGCAGGCTATTAGGAACATGCAGAGAGCTGTGACCGGAGATCCGGTTCCACAACGAGGATGTCTTGACTGGTTCTTCTCTGGCCCATGGAAACAGCCACTTCAATATTTCGATATTTTCACAGACACAAAAGGAGGGAATTGTGGGATGGACTGGCTAACTGGCTTAATAATTGTTTATTCTTGTCGCACCATGTGGTCATACTGGTTTAACTTTGTTTTTTAAGATCGTAGAATGCAAGGTAGACTAGCCAAACTGGTTTTACAATTGAATTAAATGATGGTGGAATGTAAGAAAGACTAACTAGTTGGCCTTGCAATTGTTTGTTCGCCTCGAGAAATATAAGAAAGGCTGGCTAACAGGGTTTGCAATTTTTTCCTTGTATTGTGCGATGAAAAGAGGTTCAACTTCAGGAGTAACTGTCACTCTCCAGGTCATCTTGGGTCAAGTGCACACTTGAAAACTTTCATATTCGACCAAAACGTGCTTATCAGCACATAAAAAGCACATTTGGTGGTACGCGGGAAGAACGGCAGCAGACAAAAAGGCTATTTAGAAAGGTATCACCACTACGCAGAAGAACGTCGGCTACTCTGCCCTCACTGGAAGACATTGCCAGCCCTCGTTACCTCAGCAGAGCCAGGGACATGATCAGGGACCCATGCCACCCTGGTCACAATCGGTTCCAGCTGCTGCTCTCTGGCAGACAGACGCTGTAAGTTTCCCACATCCGTTGGGACTCTAAACTTGGGGTAACACAACACAATCCCTTCTGTGTAATAACTTCGGGTGAGGTAATATGAATAGACATTAGGTACAAGGTGATCTGACACCTACATGCTGAATGAAGGTAAGTGAAAGACAGTGAGAGGTAAGTGATCCACTCAAGGGGTGGTGATGCAATGTATCCATAAAGGCAGAATTGTAAATTAAGAGTCTGGAGTCATAACTTGTAAAACTGTGTAAAACTGTCAGAGACACAAATGTCTCTCTATACATAGTTTAATATCATCAAATTTTATAATTTAATAAGTTTTTCATTTGGCATCATTCTAAGTGATATAAATTAAGTTATAGTGAAAATTATGATACTTGGCCAAAACGTGATTTTCAGCGCATGAAACGCACGTTAAGGCAATAAAAACTGAAATGTCCCCCTGCTGCGAAACAAACTGTCAGAGACACATAGTTACTGTGTATATAGTGTAAAATAGTCCAATTCAAGTAAGTTTTGCATTTAGCATCATTCTAAGTGATAGAAATTAAGTTATAGTGAAAACTATGATACTTGGCCAAAACGTGATTTTCAGCGCATGAAACGCACATTAAGGCAATAAAAACTGAAATGTTCCCCTGCTGCGAAACAAACTGTCAGAGACACATAGTTACTGTGTATATAGTGTATTATTGTCCAATTCAAGTAAGTTTTTCATTTGGCATCATTCTAAGTGATAGAAATTAAGTTATAGTGAAAATTATGATACTTGGCCAAAACGTGATTTTCAGCGCATGAAACGCACGTTAAGGCAATAAAAACTGAAATGTTCCCCTGCTGCGAAACAAACTGCCAGAGGCACATAGTTACTGTGTCTATAGTGTAAAATCATCCAATTCAAGTAAGTATTGCATTTAGCATCATTCTAAGTGCTAGAAATTAAGTTATAGTGAAAACTATGATACTTGGCCAAAACGTGATTTTCAGCGCATGAAACGCACGTTAAGGCAATAAAAACTAAAATGTTCCCCTGCTGCGAAACAAACTGTCAGAGGCACATAGTTACTGTGTCTATAGTGTAAAATCATCCAATTCAAGTAAGTATTGCATTTAGCATCATTCTAAGTGCTAGAAATTAAGTTATAGTGAAAACTATGATACTTGGCCAAAACGTGATTTTCAGCGCATGAAACGCACGTTAAGGCAATAAAAACTGAAATGTTCCCCTGCTGCGAAACAAACTGTCAGAGGCACATAGTTACTGTGTATATAGTGTAAAATCGTCCAATTCAAGTAAGTTTTGCATTTAGCATCATTCTAAGTGATAGAAATTAGGTTATAGTGAAAACTATGATACTTGGCCAAAACGTGATTTTCAGCGCATGAAATGCACATTAAGGCAATAAAAACTGAAATGTTCCCCCGCTGCGAAACAAACTGTCAGTGACACATAGTTACTGTGTATATAGTGTATAATCATCCAAATTAAGTAGGTTTTTCATTTGATATCATTCTAAGTGATGAAAGTTAGGGTTAGGGTTAGGGTTAGGTTAAGTTATAGTGAAAACTAGGATACTTGGCCAAAACATGATTTTCTGCGCATGAAACGCACATTAGGGCAAAAAAACTGAAACGTTTGTTAGGTCTGAAAATACAACTTCAGGAGCAGGCTAAGAAAGAGTGAGATAAATTTAAATAGAAAATATGTATGACCAGACTGCAAAGTGGACAGAGAGTTCATACAGTGGGCTCCTGTTCACTGCGATGTTACTGCAACTCTAGTCGAATGACCAGTGAGTGTGTCTTAAATACAGGCAAAACTGACAGTTGTCCCTAAGACTTTGGACAGATACGTTTCAGTCATTTGCAGGGCAACAAGTAATTGATTAGTGTCGGGCCTGGAATCTGTAGTCAATGGTTTCCAGACGTAGGGTGTTCTTCGCTGTTCCTACCCTGGGGAATACCGCCATCATGATTTTGGAGGAGACTGACCAGTGTTTGTATTAGAGGGGGACATCCGAGCCCCAAACTGAATCATGGGGGAAGAAATCAAAGCTCCGTCGTTGACGCCTGGTGGGTAGATGTGGGTTGGCGTCGACAGTTGGAATCGAGTCTGCTGTTAGAACGTACGTGTGGTCGGATGCAGATGTAGGGACACAGAGCCCAGTTGTATTGGTGGGGATGATCATATACACTTGCCATTCGCAGAGCCACCATATTTGGTCCAGTACTGTCCATGATTGGGAAGGAATGTGTCTGATCTCGGCGCACCTGGTGACGTGAACTTGGTCCAAAGGGGTCTTCGGATCCGGTCCGCTGAAGTTGAAACAGGATGGATAACAGTCTGTTCGGTTGTTGCACTGGACATACGTTGCGGTATTGACTGTAGCTGCTAATGGTACTGCGACCATGGTATGTAGGGGGTCGAGCTTTGCTGGAAGGATTCTATCAGATTACCCAGGATACAGTTGTAGGTGAGGTTGGCGAGTTCTTCGTTCTGTCGGTTGGACCATAGCTGTGGTTGGGCAACGGCAGTAGGCATGAGGGAACAGACATAACAACTCATTGGTTGTAGCGCGGGCTGTGAGTGCGGTGTATCTGTACCAACTGTTCCTCATCATCAGGTTGTAGTCGTTTTCTTCCTGTGTTTGGACATGGGCGAGAATAAGGTGTATCTACTCAGGCTTAGGTGTTCCTGCCGGACGGATTTTGAGTAGGCGTGTGGCGGATGGTTGTACGAAGGGGTTCACACCAATCACTTTGGGGACCATGGCTGGACTAGTAGTGCGGATGGTGATAGTAAAGAGGGGGCCTTTTCCTGGTCGGTCCGGTCGGAGGCATAGGTTGATGCAGCCTTTTTGTTGGATATTGGTCGTAAGGTCTAGCATATGTTTACCATCTTTGATGGTGGTGGCTAACTTGGTGAAGTTAGCGGTCATGGTGGTAGCTTCTTTGGAAAGGGGCCATGTGATGGTTTTGTAGCCTGTATGGAGGAGGACCTGGTCCAAGGTGTCTGGCCAGACCACTCAGACTCTGGGAGCTTGTAGGTACCAATAAAAATAACTGGAGTCAGTCCTGTGTAATCCCAAGTGAGTAAGCTGTAGGCTGAGCAAAGGGACTTGAACGACGATTGGTGTCTTGTTTGATGGGATGCAGATCTGGGGGCCCCTGATCGTTTCCTGAACAAGCTAGTGGGGCATTCTCCTCCAGTGGGAGTGTACCAAGGTTCTGGTACGTTCCCCCCATGTGGTTGAACACAGAGCGGTGATGATGATGGCCAAAATCACACGGTGAGGTCCGTCCCAACGTGGAGAAGACCAGCACTTACTTTTTATCACCTTGACGAGTACCAGGTCTCCTGGGGACAGGACCTCCTCTGTGGGAGACAGAGAAGATGTCGGCAGATTATTTTGCATTCATCACAGTTCTTTCTTGGAACATTTTGCATAACCACTTAGTGAGGGATTCTGTTTCTCTTTTCTCTTCTACCACCAGATCTTTTTCCCACATTGTTCAGTGGAAGGGTCTGTCTTTCACTGCCTCAAATGGTGTGCATCCCTGTGCTGTTGGAATGATTCTCATGTACGTTTCTACCAGGCTCAGGCATTCTTGCCATCGTTTTCCTGTATCTTCCATGGTTTTTCTGAGTCTGAGTTTTACTGTTCTAATGGTTTGTTCGACGAGTCCAGCACTTTGGTTCAGTTTGATGAAATCCATGTTCAGAAGCTCGAAGGGATATGTTCCTGTTTGCCTTGTTCCATGCTTGGTTCGTTCATTGCCTTGAGAGTTGTGTCTACAGCAGTTCAGACAGTTTCTGCCAAAAAATTGAAGTTTGGAGACCTCTGGGAACATGCATTGTTTGTTGTACTGTACTGATCATCCCTCTTGTTGAGACATGGCTCCTCCCATGGCTCAATTTGGCAATTACTTCAAACAATGATCGTGTCACGCATGGCTTGTTTTCTACTGCATAGAGTCCGTTATTGTGTTGAGTGGCTCCTTCTGTTTCCCATTGCAGTTTCTCTTTTTCTGGGGAATGATTTTGCATTTCTCTTAGGAATTCAGCAGGGATTGGGCTGTGTCTTTCCACCGTCACGTCTTGTTCTAGGAATAGTCTACATGCCTCTGTCAGTGCCACTATTTCTGCGGCTTGTGCAGACCAGTCGCCGGGGAGTCGTCCTGTCTTGAGGTTGTCTTTTTGAGTCACCACGGCATATACGTTGTGTTTTTCTCCATCCAGGGTTTTTGATGATGATCCATCCCCATAGGCAATGTGTCCGGGGGCAATGGGTTGTCCATTAGGTCAGTTGCATATACGTGGTTAATTATGATTCGTTGAGTGGGCAACTGTGAGAATTGGTTTAACCACTTGTCGTCCGGTCTCCCATGAACTTCAGGGTGACATGTAATGGCCATGTTTGTTGTTCCTGTCCTGGGGCTGCTGGGCAGATATCTTCAGACTGTTCTCTTAGACTTTCAGCTACCTTGGCAGAATCATTCCCGACAATGTCGAGAGAGTAGAAGCTGTTAGATGTGGTGGTGTGGAAGATATTTTTGGTCTGTAATTCCCTGGGTCGGAGGCCATTTTGGGTGGCCACTAGGCTTAGCCCAAGCTGGACCATGATATCTCGTCCCGGTAACTCTCCGATTTTCATTTTGCATTCTGACAATAAACCGATTCCTTTTGTTGCTTTCTGACCCATATTAATCACCTACTTAATAGTTTAAACAACAATTATTTTCTAAATTACCCGAAAGTGATCTCTACTTTGTGATTAACCCAATATCTCTGAACACACAAAGACCAAAAGTCCCTGACTTTGTCTTAGTTAAGTCCCTGACTCTATTAACAGACCAAGACTATAAAGCCCTAGCTAATTATTGTTCTACTTTCATTGGTACCGGACCAATTGGTTTATTACCAGACTGCAAAGTGGACAGTGAGAGTTCCTACAGTAGGGTCCTGTTCAACGCGATGTTCCTGCAACTCTAGTCGAATGACCAGTGTGTGTGTCTCAAATACAGGAAAAACTGACAGTTGTCACAAGGACTTTTGACAGATACATTTCAGTCATTTGCAGGGCAAAAAGTAATTGATCAGTGTCGGACAGTTGAGTATTTGTGCTGACATGTCACCCCAATCACAAGACTAAGATTGTTTATTCAGTCAGACAGTTGGGTGTTTATGCTGACATGTCAGCCATAAGGATGACTATGATGCTGTTATACTCACAAAAACTTATACAATATGAACAAGCATTTGCAAAGATACTTTGTCTATTCTCACATGTTCCCCTGCTGCCAAACAAACTGTCAGAGACACATAGTTACTGTGTATAAAGTGAAAATTCGTCCAATTCAAGTAAGTTATCCATTTGGCATCATTCTCAAGCTAGAAATTAAGTTATAATGAAAACAATCCTACTTGGCCAAAACGTGATTTTCAGGGCATGAAAAGTACATTAAGGCAATAAAAACTGAAACGTTCCCCTGCTGCCAAACACACTGTCAGAGACACATAGTTCCTGTGTATATAGTGTAAAATCGTCCAATTCAAGTAAGTCATTCATTGGCATCATTCCAGGTGATTCTGGAGCTATTTCCCACCATAAACAGTGTCCAAAGCAGGCATTTTGCGATTAAAATAGTGGTTGTATTAGAACCAGGCCCAGGCGGTTCTGGTTGGTGTTTTTACCCAGAAATTGTGTCGAATGTTGATAAGGATGTATTTTTGATTATTCTGTATAAAAATAATCATCTAGGGATGTTCAGTAGTTCTGTTATGCCCGAATCAATGACCTCAATTTGGGCACTTTATTTACAAGTGGTGGTTTTTAAGAACCAGGCCCAGTCGGTTCTGGTTGGTGCTTTATCCATTGTGTGGGTAGATGTATTTTCACTATTCTGTCTAAAAATAAAGATCCAGGACAGTTCTGGGGCTATTTCCCACCATAAATAGTGTCCAAAACATGCATTTTGCGATACAAAATAGTGGTTGCATTATAACAGGGTCCAGTCGGTTCTGGTGGGTGTTTGTATACGGAACTTGTGTCCAATTATGATGGGGATGTATACTTGACTATTTTGTATAGAAATAATCATCTAGCGATGTTCAGAAGTTCTGTTATGCCCGAATGAATTACTTTCATTTGGTCACTTTATTCACAAGTGGTGGTTTAGAAACAGGCCCAGTCGGTTTTGGTAGGTGCTTTTACCCAGAATTTGTGTGTATTGTGTGAGTGGATGTATTTTCACTATTTTGTATAACAATAAAGATCCAGGATGGTTCTGGAGCTATTTCAAACCACAAAAAGTGTCCAAAACAGGCATTTTGCGATTAAAATAGTGGTCGTATTAGAACCGGGCCCAGTCGGTTCTGGTTGCCGCTTTTACCCAGATTTAGTGTCAATTGTGTGGATGGATGCATTTTCACTATTATGTGTAAAATTAAAGACGCAGGGATGTTTTGGGAATATTTCCCACCGTCAATAGTGTCCAAAACATTTTGCGATAAAAATAGTGGTTGTATTAGAACAAGGCCCAATCGGTTCTGGTTGGTGTATTTACCCAGAATTTGTGTTGGTTGAGTAGGTGGATGTAGTTTCACTATTTTCTATAAAAATAATGTTTCCCACCATAAACATTGCCCAAAACAGGCATTTTGCGATTAAAATAGTGGTCGTATTAGAATCGGGCCCAGTCGGTTCTGGTTGCCGCTTTTACCCAGATTTAGTGTCAATTGTGTGGAAGGATGCATTTTCACTATTATGTGTAAAATTAAAGACGCAGGGATGTTTTGGGAATATTTCCCACCGTCATTAGTGTCCAAAACATTTTGCGATAAAAATAGTGGTTGTATTAGAACAAGGCCCAATCGGTTCTGGTTGGTGTATTTACCCAGAATTTGTGTTGATTGAGTAGGTAGATGTAGTTTCACTATTTTCTATAAAAATAATGTTTCCCACCATAAACATTGTCCAAAACAGGCATTTTGTGATTAAAATAGTGGCCGTATTAGAACCGGGCCCAGTCGGTTCTGGTTAGTGCTTCTACCCAGAATTAGTGTTGAATGTGTAGATGGATGTATGTTCACTATTCTGTGTAAAAATAATGATCCAGGATGGTTCTGGAGCTATTTTCCCACCATAAACAGTGTCCAAAACAGGCATTG
Organism: Stigmatopora nigra; assembly: GCF_051989575.1. Lineage (NCBI taxonomy): Eukaryota > Metazoa > Chordata > Actinopteri > Syngnathiformes > Syngnathidae > Stigmatopora > Stigmatopora nigra. The sequence continues at coordinate 4,894,131 of NW_027551603.1, forward strand.
TGCGATTAAAATAGTGGTGTATTAGAACCAGGCCCAGTCTGTTCTGGTTGGTGAATTTACCCGAATAATTGTATCCATTGACGATGGGGATGTATTTTTGATTATTATGTATAAAAATAATCATCTAGGGATCTTCAGAAGTTCTGTTATTCCCGAATCAATGACCTCCATTTGGGCACATTATTGACGGAGCTCACGACCATGATCCAGTGTGTGGCTCGGATGTGTCCCTCAAACACAAATACTGGTCAGTCTCATCCAAAATCGTAATGGCTCAGTTCCCTTGAGTGGGAGCGGCAAGGAACGCCCTGCATTTGAAGACCATTGAAGGCAGGTTCCGGGCCTGTGTCGGCGCATCAGTCAGGCTGGGTAGCCGCTATGGCCCAGGTGATTTGCCAGGGCTGCCCTGCTCTTGACGGAGTGGCCACCCAGCGGGGCTGTGTGAGTTTCATGGTGGGAGACTCGTGCTGCCCCTTCATCCCTGCCGGCATGTCCTGCTCGGTCCATGATGCCCTGCAGGCTATTAGGAACATGCAGAGAGCTGTGACCGGAGATCCAGTTCCACAACGAGGATGGCTTGACTGGTTCTTCTCTGGCTCATGGAAACAGCCACTTCAATATTTCGATATTTTCACAGACACAAAAGGAGGGAATTGTGGGATGGACTGGCTAACTGGCTTAATAATTGTTTATTCTTGTCGCACCATGTGGTCATACTGGTTTAACTTTGTTTTTTAAGATCGTAGAATGCAAGGTAGACTAGCCAAACTGGTTTTACAATTGAATTAAAAGATGGTGGAATGTAAGAAAGACTAACTAGTTGGCCTTGCAATTGTTTGTTCGCCTCGAGAAATATAGGAAAGGCTGGCTAACAGGGTTTGCAATTTTTTCCTTGTATTGTGCGATGAAAAGAGGTTCAACTTCAGGAGTAACTGTCACTCTCCAGGTCATCTAGGGTCAAGTGCACACTTGAAAACTTTCATATTCGACCAAAACGTGCTTATCAGCACATAAAAAGCACATTTGGTGGTACGCGGGAAGAAGGGCAGCAGACAAAAAGGCTATTTAGAAAGGTATCACCACTACGCAGAAGAACGTCGGCTACTCTGCCCTCACTGGAAGATATTGCCAGCCCTCGTTACCTCAGCAGAGCCAGGGACATGATCAGGGACCCATGCCACCCTGGTCACAATCGGTTCCAGCTGCTGCTCTCTGGCAGACAGACGCTGTAAGTTTCCCACATCCGTTGGGACTCTAAACTTGGGGTAACACAACACAATCCCTTCTGTGTAATAACTTCGGGTGAGGTAATATGAATAGACATTAGGTACAAGGTGATCTGACACCTACATGCTGAATGAAGGTAAGTGAAAGACAGTGAGAGGTAAGTGATCCACTCAAGGGGTGGTGATGCAATGTATCCATAAAGGCAGAATTGTAAATTAAGAGTCTGGAGTCATAACTTGTAAAACTGTGTAAAACTGTCAGAGACACAAATGTCTCTCTATACATAGTGTAATATCATCAAATTTTATAATTTAAAAAGTTTTTCATTTGGCATCATTCTAATGGCTAGATATTAAGTTATAATGAAAACTATGATACTTGGCCAAAACGTGATTTTCAGCGCATGAAACGCACGTTAAGCCAATAAAAACTGAAATGTTCCCATGCTGCGAAACAAACTGTCAGAGACACATAGTTACTGTGTATATAGTGTATAATTGTCCAATTCAAGTAAGTTTTTCATTTGGCATCATTCTAAGTGATATAAATTAAGTTATAGTGAAAATTATGATACTTGGCCAAAACGTGATTTTCAGCGCATGAAACGCACGTTAAGGCAATAAAAACTGAAATGTCCCCCTGCTGCGAAACAAACTGTCAGAGACACATAGTTACTGTGTATATAGTATAAAATAGTCCAATTCAAGTAAGTTTTGCATTTAGCATCATTCTAAGTGATAGAAATTAAGTTATAGTGAAAACTATGATACTTGGCCAAAACGTGATTTTCAGCGCATGAAACGCACGTTAAGGCAATAAAAACTGAAATGTTCCCCTGCTGCGAAACAAACTGTCAGAGACACATAGTTACTGTGTATATAGTGTATTATTGTCCAATTCAAGTAAGTTTTTCATTTGGCATCATTCTAAGTGATAGAAATTAAGTTATAGTGAAAATTATGATACTTGGCCAAAACGTGATTTTCAGCGCATGAAACGCACGTTAAGGCAATAAAAACTGAAATGTTCCCCTGCTGCGAAACAAACTGCCAGAGGCACATAGTTACTGTGTCTATAGTGTAAAATCATCCAATTCAAGTAAGTATTGCATTTAGCATCATTCTAAGTGCTAGAAATTAAGTTATAGTGAAAACTATGATACTTGGCCAAAACGTGATTTTCAGCGCATGAAACGCACGTTAAGGCAATAAAAACTAAAATGTTCCCCTGCTGCGAAACAAACTGTCAGAGGCACATAGTTACTGTGTCTATAGTGTAAAATCATCCAATTCAAGTAAGTATTGCATTTAGCATCATTCTAAGTGCTAGAAATTAAGTTATAGTGAAAACTATGATACTTGGCCAAAACGTGATTTTCAGCGCATGAAACGCACGTTAAGGCAATAAAAACTGAAATGTTCCCCTGCTGCGAAACAAACTGTCAGAGGCACATAGTTACTGTGTATATAGTGTAAAATCGTCCAATTCAAGTAAGTTTTGCATTTAGCATCATTCTAAGTGATAGAAATTAGGTTATAGTGAAAATTATGATACTTGGCCAAAACGTGATTTTCAGCGCATGAAACGCACGTTAAGGCATTAAAACTGAAATGTTCCCCTGCTGCGAAACAAACTGTCAGAGGCACATAGTTACTGTGTATATAGTGTATAATTGTCCAATTCAAGTACGTTTTTCATTTTGCATCATTCTAAGTGCTAGAAATTAAGTTATAGTGAAAACTATGATACTTGGCCAAAACGTGATTTTCAGCGCATGAAATGCACATTAAGGCAATAAAAACTGAAATGTTCCCCCGCTGCGAAACAAACTGTCAGTGACACATAGTTACTGTGTATATAGTGTATAATCATCCAAATGAAGTAGGTTTTTCATTTGATATCATTCTAAGTGATGAAAGTTAGGGTTAGGGTTAGGGTTAGGTTAAGTTATAGTGAAAACTAGGATACTTGGCCAAAACATGATTTTCTGCGCATGAAACGCACATTAGGGCAAAAAAACTGAAATGTTTGTTAGGTCTGAAAATACAACTTCAGGAGCAGGCTAAGAAAGAGTGAGATAAATTTAAATAGAAAATATGTATGACCAGACTGCAAAGTGGACAGAGAGTTCCTACTGTGGGCTCCTGTTCACTGCGATGTTACTGCAACTCTAGTCGAATGACCAGTGAGTGTGTCTTAAATACAGGCAAAACTGACAGTTGTCCCTAAGACTTTGGACAGATACGTTTCAGTCATTTGCAGGGCAACAAGTAATTGATTAGTGTCGGGCCTGGAATCTGTAGTCAATGGTTTCCAGACGTAGGGTGTTCTTCGCTGTTCCTACCCTGGGGAATACCGCCATCATGATTTTGGAGGAGACTGACCAGTGTTTGTATTAGAGGGGGACATCCGAGCCCCAAACTGAATCATGGGGGAAGAAATCAAAGCTCCGTCGTTGACGCCTGGTGGGTAGATGTGGGTTGGCGTCGACAGTTGGAATCGAGTCTGCTGTTAGAACGTACGTGTGGTCGGATGCAGATGTAGGGACACAGAGCCCAGTTGTAGTAGGAGTAGTTCTGTTATGCCCGAATCAATGACCTCAATTTGGGCACTTTATTTACAAGTGGTGGTTTTTAAGAACCAGGCCCAGTCGGTTCTGGTTGGTGCTTTATCCATTGTGTGGGTAGATGTATTTTCACTATTCTGTCTAAAAATAAAGATCCAGGACAGTTCTGGGGCTATTTCCCACCATAAATAGTGTCCAAAACATGCATTTTGCGATACAAAATAGTGGTTGCATTATAACAGGGTCCAGTCGGTTCTGGTGGGTGTTTGTATACGGAACTTGTGTCCAATTATGATGTTGATGTATACTTGACTATTTTGTATAGAAATAATCATCTAGCGATGTTCAGAAGTTCTGTTATGCCCGAATGAATTACTTTCATTTGGTCACTTTATTCACAAGTGGTGGTTTAGAAACAGGCCCAGTCGGTTTTGGTAGGTGCTTTTACCCAGAATTTGTGTGTATTGTGTGAGTGGATGTATTTTCACTATTTTGTATAACAATAAAGATCCAGGATGGTTATGGAGCTATTTCCCACCACAAAAAGTGTCCAAAACAGGCATTTTGCGATTAAAATAGTGGTCGTATTAGAACCGGGCCCAGTCGGTTCTGGTTGCCGCTTTTACCCAGATTTAGTGTCAATTGTGTGGATGGATGCATTTTCACTATTATGTGTAAAATTAAAGATGCAGGGATGTTTTGGGAATATTTCCCACCGTCAATAGTGTCCAAAACATTTTGCGATAAAAATAGTGGTTGTATTAGAACAAGGCCCAATCGGTTCTGGTTGGTGTATTTACCCAGAATTTGTGTTGGTTGAGTAGGTGGATGTAGTTTCACTATTTTCTATAAAAATAATGTTTCCCACCATAAACATTGTCCAAAACAGGCATTTTGCGATTAAAATAGTGGTCGTATTAGAACCGGGCCCAGTCGGTTCTGGTTGCCGCTTTTACCCAGATTTAGTGTCAATTGTGTGGATGGATGCATTTTCACTATTATGTGTAAAATTAAAGACGCAGGGATGTTTTGGGAATATTTCCCACCGTCAATAGTGTCCAAAACATTTTGCGATAAAAATAGTGGTTGTATTAGAACAAGGCCCAATCGGTTCTGGTTGGCGTATTTACCCAGAATTTGTGTTGATTGAGTAGGTAGATGAAGTTTCACTATTTTCTATAAAAATAATGTTTCCCACCATAAACATTGTCCAAAACAGGCATTTTGCGATTAAAATAGTGGTCGTATTAGAACCGGGCCCAGTCGGTTCTGGTTAGTGCTTCTACCCATAATTAGTGTTGAATGTGTAGATGGATGTATGTTCACTATTCTGTGTAAAAATAATGATCCAGGATGGTTCTGGAGCTATTTTCCCACCATAAACAGTGTCCAAAACAGGCATTCTGCGATTAAAATAGTGGTTGTATTAGAACCAGGCCCAGTCTGTTCTGGTTGGTGAATTTACCCGAATAATTGTATCCATTGACGATGGGGATGTATTTTTGATTATTATGTATAAAAATAATCATCTAGGGATCTTCAGAAGTTCTGTTATTCCCGAATCAATGACCTCCATTTGGGCACATTATTGACGGAGCTCACGACCATGATCCAGTGTGTGGCTCGGATGTGTCCCTCAAACACAAATACTGGTCAGTCTCATCCAAAATCGTAATGGCTCAGTTCCCTTGAGTGGGAGCGGCAAGGAACGCCCTGCATTTGAAGACCATTGAAGGCAGGTTCCGGGCCTGTGTCGGCGCATCAGTCAGGCTGGGTAGCCGCTATGGCCCAGGTGATTTTCCAGGGCTGCCCTGCTCTTGACGGAGTGGCCACCCAGCGGGGCTGTGTGTGTTTCATGGTGGGAGACTCGTGCTGCCCCTTCATCCCTGCCGGCATGTCCTGCTCGGTCCATGATGCCCTGCAGGCTATTAGGAACATGCGGAGAGCTGTGACCGGAGATCCGGTTCCACAAAGAGGATGGCTTGACTGGTTCTTCTCTGGCTCATGGAAACAGCCACTTCAATATTTCGATATTTTCACAGACACAAAAGGAGGGAATTGTGGGATGGACTGGCTAACTGGCTTAATAATTGTTTATTCTTGTCGCACCATGTGGTCATACTGGTTTAACTTTGTTTTTTAAGATCGTAGAATGCAAGGTAGACTAGCCAAACTGGTTGTACAATTGAATTAAAAGATGGTGGAATGTAAGAAAGACTAACTAGTTGGCCTTGCAATTGTTTGTTCGCCTCGAGAAATATAAGAAAGGCTGGCTAACAGGGTTTGCAATTTTTTCCTTGTATTGTGCGATGAAAAGAGGTTCAACTTCAGGAGTAACTGTCACTCTCCAGGTCATCTAGGGTCAAGTGCACACTTGAAAACTTTCATATTCGACCAAAACGTGCTTATCAGCACATAAAAAGCACATTTGGTGGTACGCGGGAAGAACGCCAGCAGACAAAAAGGCTATTTAGAAAGGTATCACCACTACGCAGAAGAACGTCGGCTACTCTGCCCTCACTGGAAGACATTGCCAGCCCTCGTTACCTCAGCAGAGCCAGGGACATGATCAGGGACCCATGCCACCCTGGTCACAATCGGTTCCAGCTGCTGCTCTCTGGCAGACAGACGCTGTAAGTTTCCCACATCCGTTGGGACTCTAAACTTGGGGTAACACAACACAATCCCTTCTGTGTAATAGCTTCGGGTGAGGTTATATGAATAGACATTAGGTACAAGGTGATCTGACACCTACATGCTGAATGAAGGTAAGTGAAAGACAGTGAGAGGTAAGTGATCCACTCAGGGGGTGGTGATGCAATGTATCCATAAAGGCAGAATTGTAAATTAAGAGTCTGGAGTCATAACTTGTAAAACTGTGTAAAACTGTCAGAGACACAAATGTCTCTCTATACATAGTGTAATATCATCAAATTTTATAATTCAATAAGTTTTTCATTTGGCATCATTCTAATGGCTAGATATTAAGTTATAATGAAAACTATGATACTTGGCCAAAACATGATTTTCAGCGCATGAAAAGCACATTAAGGCAATAAAAACTGAAATGTTCCCCTGCTGCGAAACAAACTGTCAGAGACACATAGTTACTGTGTATATAGTGTATAATTGTCCAATTCAAGTAAGTTTTTCATTTGGCATCATTCTAATTGATAGAAATTAAGTTATAGTGAAAATTATGGTACTTGGCCAAAACGTGATTTTCAGCGCATGAAACGCACGTTAAGGCAATAAAAACTGAAATGTTCCCCTGCTGCGAAACAAACTGACACAGACATATAGTTATTGGTGGGGATGATCATATACACTTGCCATTCGCAGAGCCACCATATTTGGTCCAGTACTGTCCATGATTGGGAAAGAATGTGTCTGATCTCGGCGCACCTGGTGACGTGAACTTGGTCCAAAGGGGTCTTCGGATCCGGTCCGCTGAAGTTGAAACAGGATGGATAACAGTCTGTTCGGTTGTTGCACTGGACATACGTTGCGGTATTGACTGTAGCTGCTAATGGTACTGCGACCATGGTATGTAGGCGGTCGAGCTTTGCTGGAAGGATTCTCTCAGATTACCCAGGATACAGTTGTAGGTGAGGTTGGCGAGTTCTTCGTTCTGTCGGTTGGACCATAGCTGTGGTTGGGCTACGGCAGTAGGCATGAGGGAACAGACATAACAACTCATTGGTTGTGGCGCGGGCTGTGAGTGCGGTGTATCTGTACCAACTGTTCCTCATCATCAGGTTGTAGTCGTTTTCTTCCTGTGTTTGGACATGGGCGAGAATAAGGTGTATCTACTCAGGCTTAGGTGTTCCTGCCGGACGGATTTTGAGTAGGCGTGTGGCGGATGGTTGTACGAAGGGGTTCACACCAATCACTTTGGGGACCATGGCTGGACTAGTAGTGCGGATGGTGATAGTAAAGAGGGGGCCTTTTCCTGGTCGGTCCGGTCGGAGGCATAGGTTGATGCAGCCTTTTTGTTGGATATTGGTCGTAAGGTCTAGCATATGTTTACCATCTTTGATGGTGGTGGCTAACTTGGTGAAGTTAGCGGTCATGGTGGTAGCTTCTTTGGAAAGGGGCCATGTGATGGTTTTGTAGCCTGTATGGAGGAGGACCTGGTCCAAGGTGTCTGGCCAGACCACTCAGACTCTGGGAGCTTGTAGGTACCAATAAAAATAACTGGAGTTAGTCCTGTGTAATCCCAAGTGAGTAAGCTGTAGGCTGAGCAAAGGGACTTGAACGACGATTGGTGTCTTGTTTGATGGGATGCAGATCTGGGGGCCCCTGATCGTTTCCTGAACAAGCTAGTGGGGCATTCTCCTCCAGTGGGAGTGTACCAAGGTTCTGGTACGTTCCCCCCATGTGGTTGAACACAGAGCGGTGATGATGATGGCCAAAATCACACGGTGAGGTCCGTCCCAACGTGGAGAAGACCAGCACTTTCTTTTTATCACCTTGACGAGTACCAGGTCTCCTGGGGACAGGACCTCCTCTGTGGGAGACAGAGAAGATGTCGGCAGATTATTTTGCATTCATCACAGTTCTTTCTTGGAACATTTTGCATAACCACTTAGTGAGGGATTCTGTTTCTCTTTTCTCTTCTACCACCAGATCTTTTTCCCACATTGTTCAGTGGAAGGGTCTGTCTTTCACTGCCTCAAATGGTGTGCATCCCTGTGCTGTTGGAATGATTCTCATGTACGTTTCTACCAGGCTCAGGCATTCTTGCCATCGTTTTCCTGTATCTTCCATGGTTTTTCTGAGTCTGAGTTTTACTGTTCTAATGGTTTGTTCGACGAGTCCAGCACTTTGGTTCAGTTTGATGAAATCCATGTTCAGAAGCTCGAAGGGATATGTTCCTGTTTGCCTTGTTCCATGCTTGGGTCGTTCATTGCCTTGAGAGTTGTGTCTACAGCAGTTCAGACAGTTTCTGCCAAAAAAATTGAAGTTTGGAGACCTCTGGGAACATGCATTGTTTGTTGTACTGTACTGATCATCCCTCCTGTTGAGACATGGCTCCTCCCATGGCTCAATTTGGCAATTACTTCAAACAATGATCGTGTCACGCATGGCTTGTTTTCTACTGCATAGAGTCCGTTCTTGTGTTGAGTGGCTCCTTCTGTTTCCCATTGCAGTTTCTCTTTTTCTGAGGAATGATTTTGCATTTCTCTTAGGAATTCAGCAGGGATTGGGCTGTGTCTTTCCACCGTCACGTCTTGTTCTAGGAATAGTCTACATGCCTCTGTCAGTGCCACTATTTCTGCGGCTTGTGCAGACCAGTCGCCGGGGAGTCGTCCTGTCTTGAGGTTGTCTTTTTGAGTCACCACGGCATATACGTTGTGTTTTTCTCCATCCAGGGTTTTTGATGATGATCCATCCCCATAGGCAATGTGTCCGGGGGCAATGGGTTGTCCATTAGGTCAGTTGCATATACGTGGTTAATTATGATTCGTTGAGTGGGCAACTGTGAGAATTGGTTTAACCACTTGTCGTCCGGTCTCCCATGAACTTCAGGGTGACATGTAATGGCCATGTTTGTTGTTCCTGTCCTGGTGCTGCTGGGCAGATATCTTCAGACTGTTCTCTTAGACTTTCAGCTACCTTGGCAGAATCATTCCCGACAATGTCGAGAGAGTAGAAGCTGTTAGATGTGGTGGTGTGGAAGATATTTTTGGTCTGTAATTCCCTGGGTCGGAGGCAATTTTGGGTGGTCACTAGGCTTAGCCCAAGCTGGACCATGATATCTCGTCCCGGTAACTCTCCGATTTTCATTTTGCATTCTGACAATAAACCGATTCCTTTTGTTGCTTTCTGACCCATATTAATCACCTACTTAATAGTTTAAACAACAATTATTTTCTAAATTACCCGAAAGTGATCTCTACTTTGTGATTAACCCAATATCTCTGAACACACAAAGACCAAAAGTCCCTGACTTTGTCTTAGTTAAGTCCCTGACTCTATTAACAGACCAAGACTATAAAGCCCTTGCTAATTATTGTTCTACTTTCATTGGTCCCGGACCAATTGGTTTATTACCAGACTGCAAAGTGGACAGTGAAAGTTCCTACAGTAGGGTCCTGTTCAACGCGATGTTCCTGCAACTCTAGTCGAATGACCAGTGTGTGTGTCTCAAATACAGGAAAAACTGACAGTTGTCACTAGGACTTTTGACAGATACATTTCAGTCATTTGCAGGGCAAAAAGTAATTGATCAGTGTCGGACAGTTGAGTATTTGTGCTGACATGTCACCCCAATCACAAGACTAAGATTGTTTATTCAGTCAGACAGTTGGGTGTTTATGCTGACATGTCAGCCATAAGGATGACTATGATGCTGTTATACTCACAAAAACTTATACAATATGAACAAGCATTTGCAAAGATACTTTGTCTATTCTCACATGTTCCCCTGCTGCCAAACAAACTGTCAGAGACACATAGTTACTGTGTATAAAGTGAAAAATCGTCCAATTCAAGTAAGTTATCCATTTGTCATCATTCTCAAGCTAGAAATTAAGTTATAATGAAAACAATCCTACTTGGCCAAAACGTGATTTTCAGGGCATGAAAAGAACATTAAGGCAATAAAAACTGAAAAGTTCCCCTGCTGCCAAACAAACTGTCAGAGACACAGTGACTGTGTATGTAGTGAAAAATCGTCCAATTCAAGTAAGTTTTTTATTTGGCATCGTTCAAAGTGATAGAAATTAAGTTACAATGAAAACTATCATACTTGGCCAAAACGTGATTATCAGGCCATGAAAAGCACATTAAGGCAATAAAAACTGAAACGTTCCCCTGCTGCCAAACACACTGTCAGAGACACATAGTTCCTGTGTATATAGTGTAAAATCGTCCAATTCAAGTAAATCATTCATTGGCATCATTCCGGGTGATTCTGGAGCTATTTCCCACCATAAACAGTGTCCAAAGCAGGCATTTTGCGATTAAAATAGTGGTTGTATTAGAACCAGGCCCAGGCGGTTCTGGTTGGTGTTTTTACCCAGAAATTGTGTCGAATGTTGATAAGGATGTATTTTTGATTATTCTGTATAAAAATAATCATCTAGGGATGTTCAGTAGTTCTGTTATGCCCGAATCAATGACCTCAATTTGGGCACTTTATTTACAAGTGGTGGTTTTTAAGAACCAGGCCCAGTCGGTTCTGGTTGGTGCTTTATCCATTGTGTGGGTAGATGTATTTTCACTATTCTGTCTAAAAATAAAGATCCAGGACAGTTCTGGGGCTATTTCCCACCATAAATAGTGTCCAAAACATGCATTTTGCGATACAAAATAGTGGTTGCATTATAACAGGGTCCAGTCGGTTCTGGTGGGTGTTTGTATACGGAACTTGTGTCCAATTATGATGGGGATGTATACTTGACTATTTTGTATAGAAATAATCATCTAGCGATGTTCAGAAGTTCTGTTATGCCCGAATGAATTACTTTCATTTGGTCACTTTATTCACAAGTGGTGGTTTAGAAACAGGCCCAGTCGGTTTTGGTAGGTGCTTTTACCCAGAATTTGTGTGTATTGTGTGAGTGGATGTATTTTCACTATTTTGTATAACAATAAAGATCCAGGATGGTTCTGGAGCTATTTCCCACCACAAAAAGTGTCCAAAACAGGCATTTTGCGATTAAAATAGTGGTCGTATTAGAACCGGGCCCAGTCGGTTCTGGTTGCCGCTTTTACCCAGATTTAGTGTCAATTGTGTGGATGGATGCATTTTCACTATTATGTGTAAAATTAAAGATGCAGGGATGTTTTGGGAATATTTCCCACCGTCAATAGTGTCCAAAACATTTTGCGATAAAAATAGTGGTTGTATTAGAACAAGGCCCAATCGGTTCTGGTTGGTGTATTTACCCAGAAATTGTGTTGGTTGAGTAGGTGGATGTAGTTTCACTATTTTCTATAAAAAATAATGTTTCCCACCATAAACATTGTCCAAAACAGGCATTTTGCGATTAAAATAGTGGTCGTATTAGAACCGGGCCCAGTCGGTTCTGGTTGCCGCTTTTACCCAGATTTAGTGTCAATTGTGTGGATGGATGCATTTTCACTATTATGTGTAAAATTAAAGACGCAGGGATGTTTTGGGAATATTTCCCACCGTCAATAGTGTCCAAAACATTTTGTGATAAAAATAGTGGTTGTATTAGAACAAGGCCCAATCGGTTCTGGTTGGTGTATTTACCCAGAATTTGTGTTGATTGAGTAGGTAGATGTAGTTTCACTATTTTCTATAAAAATAATGTTTCCCACCATAAACATTGTCCAAAACAGGCATTTTGCGATTAAAATAGTGGTCGTATTAGAACCGGGCCCAGTCAGTTCTGGTTAGTGCTTCTACCCATAATTAGTGTTGAATGTGTAGATGGATGTATGTTCACTATTCTGTGTAAAAATAATGATCCAGGATGGTTCTGGAGCTATTTTCCCACCATAAACAGTGTCCAAAACAGGCATTCTGCGATTAAAATAGTGGTTGTATTAGAACCAGGCCCAGTCTGTTCTGGTTGGTGAGTTTACCCGAATAATTGTATCCATTGACGATGGGGATGTATTTTTGATTATTATGTATAAAAATAATCATCTAGGGATCTTCAGAAGTTCTGTTATTCCCGAATCAATGACCTCCATTTGGGCACATTATTGATGGAGCTCACGACCATGATCCAGTGTGTGGCTCGGATGTGTACCTCAAACACAAATACTGGTCAGTCTCATCCAAAATCGTAATGGCTCAGTTCCCTTGAGTGGGAGCGGCAAGGAACGCCCTGCATTTGAAGACCATTGAAGGCAGGTTCCGGGCCTGTGTCGGCGCATCAGTCAGGCTGGGTAGCCGCTATGGCCCAGGTGATTTTCCAGGGCTGCCCTGCTCTTGACGGAGTGGCCACCCAGCGGGGCTGTGTGTGTTTCATGGTGGGAGACTCGTGCTGCCCCTTCATCCCTGCCGGCATGTCCTGCTCGGTCCATGATGCCCTGCAGGCTATTAGGAACATGCAGAGAGCTGTGACCGGAGATCCGGTTCCACAAAGAGGATGGCTTGACTGGTTCTTCTCTGGCTCATGGAAACAGCCACTTCAATATTTCGATATTTTCACAGACATAAAAGGAGGGAATTGTGGGATGGACTGGCTAACTGCTTAATAATTGTTTATTCTTGTCGCACCATGTGGTCATACTGGTTTAACTTTGTTTTTTAAGATCGTAGAATGCAAGGTAGACTAGCCAAACTGGTTTTACAATTGAATTAAAAGATGGTGGAATGTAAGAAAGACTAACTAGTTGGCCTTGCAATTGTTTGTTCGCCTCGAGAAATATAAGAAAGGCTGGCTAACAGGGTTTGCAATTTTTTCCTTGTATTGTGAGATGAAAAGAGGTTCAACTTCAGGAGTAACTGTCACTCTCCAGGTCATCTAGGGTCAAGTGCACACTTGAAAACTTTCATATTCGACCAAAACGTGCTTATCAGCACATAAAAAGCACATTTGGTGGTACGCGGGAAGAACGGCAGCAGACAAAAAGGCTATTTAGAAAGGTATCACCACTACGCAGAAGAACGTCGGCTACTCTGCCCTCACTGGAAGACATTGCCAGCCCTCGTTACCTCAGCAGAGCCAGGGACATGATCAGGGACCCATGCCACCCTGGTCACAATCGGTTCCAGCTGCTGCTCTCTGGCAGACAGACGCTGTAAGTTTCCCACATCCGTTGGGACTCTAAACTTGGGGTAACACAACACAATCCCTTCTGTGTAATAACTTCGGGTGAGGTAATATGAATAGACATTAGGTACAAGGTGATCTGACACCTACATGCTGAATGAAGGTAAGTGAAAGACAGTGAGAGGTAAGTGATCCACTCAGGGGGTGGTGATGCAATGTATCCATAAAGGCAGAATTGTAAATTAAGAGTCTGGAGTCATAACTTGTAAAACTGTGTAAAACTGTCAGAGACACAAATGTCTCTCTATACATAGTGTAATATCATCAAATTTTATAATTCAATAAGTTTTTCATTTGGCATCATTCTAATGGCTAGATATTAAGTTATAATGAAAACTATGATACTTGGCCAAAACATGATTTTCAGCGCATGAAAAGCACATTAAGGCAATAAAAACTGAAATGTTCTCCTGCTGCCAAACAAACTGTCAGAGACACATAGTTACTGTGTATATAGTGTAAAATCGTCCAATTCAAGTAAGTTTTGCATTTAGCATCATTCTAAGTGATAGAAATTAAGTTATAGTGAAAACTATGATACTTGGCCAAAACGTGATTTTCAGCGCATGAAACGCACGTTAAGGCAATAAAAACTGAAATGTTCCCCTGCTGCGAAACAAACTGTCAGAGACACGTAGTTACTGTGTATATAGTGTATAATTGTCCAATTCAAGTAAGTTTTTCATTTGGCATCATTCTAAGTGATAGAAATTAAGTTACAGTGAAAATTATGATACTTGGCCAAAACGTGATTTTCAGCGCATGAAACGCACGTTAAGGCAATAAAAACTGAAATGTTCCCCTGCTGCGAAACAAACTGTCAGAGACACATAGTTACTGTGTATATAGTGTATAATTGTCCAATTCAAGTAAGTTTTTCATTTGGCATCATTCTAAGTGATAGAAATTAAGTTACAGTGAAAATTATGATACTTGGCCAAAACGTGATTTTCAGCGCATGAAACGCACGTTAAGGCAATAAAAACTGAAATGTTCCCCTGCTGCGAAACAAACTGTCACAGACATATAGTTACTGTGTATATACTGTATTATCGTCCAATTGAAGTAAGTTTTTCATTGTTGGGTTTATTCTGTATTACTATTATAAATATATTTGTATTAATTCATTTCTTTGTTAAATCATTCTCTTTCTATTTTCAAAGTGTTGCGAGGTCACGAGTATTGCCAAGTCATCTTTAACCTGGACGGCCTGTTCCAGGATGGTTATACAAACAATCCACCCAATCTGGGTCCTTGAGATTTGGTGGGCCCTTGGTGACGAGGCCAGGGCTATTCGGCCAATAACAAGAATGCTGTTATCGTTATGTAACCGTGCACTTCGGGTTTTTCTGAATGTAACCATTATATGATTATGATTATATTATATGATTCTTAGGTCAAGGAAGTTGTATAATTACTCTAATCTAAATGTTGTTAGGTCTAGTCTCCTGTTTTTGTTATTGGTAAAATACTTTGATTGTTATTGTAGTCCCAGATGTTGTTTTTACTCATACGTGATGGAATGATCAACAACTCTGTAAATTGTTTTGATTCATGGCAATAAGAGGCGTACGAAAACGTCTATTCGAGGAGACGTTCGGAAGTTGTAAGGTGACACTTGCTGACTCTCCCCTTCGGAGGCTTTTACCCATTGTTATCCATTTCTATTTAATTAAATGTCAATAATTGAATAAGATGTCTGCCTGCAGTTATTGATAATTACGGACGAAGGTAATTATTAATGAACCTAACATTTTGGTCCTTCTGAGCCATGGAGGTCAATATACCGGAGCGAGAACCCAGGCGCTGCTGTTTGACATCTGGTAAGTGACCGTGCGCACGGCGTCTTCAAAACCCTTGGTGGGCCGGAGTTTTCGACGGGGGCGCCTGGATTCTCGGCGGTTGAAGACTTTTCCTGCTGGAGGGAGACATCTGATGGATCTCGGGTAAGTCCACATTAATGTCTGCATGTTGTGACGGTGTTTCCAAATGCGTTAAAGGGACATTGTATGTGAGGTCCATTGTTGGCTGGTTTCGTGTCCTGGGTGACGGCGACAAAACCCTGTGTTTATACTAGTCAATGGCAGGTACGGTGGGGCACTTTGCTGGAAAGTGTCCTGTGTCTCAGGGGTAGGCACGAATATATTGTACTGGAGGTACAATGTTGGGGCTGGAAAGTGTCCTGTGTCTCAAGGGTAGGCACGAATATGTTGTAAATGTTGTATGGGGTGTTTGTGTGGTTTCTGCAGTAAAATTAAGACAAGCCTAGGAAATACAGTCGAATACTGCGAAACAAACTGTCAGTGACACATAGTTACTGTGTATATAGTGTATAATCATCCAAATCAAGTAGGTTTTTCATTTGATATCATTCTAAGTGATGAAAGTTAGGGTTAGGGTTAGGGTTAGGTTAAGTTATAGTGAAAACTATGATACTTGGCCAAAACATGATTTTCAGCGCATGAAACGCACATTAGGGCAAAAAAACTGAAATGTTTGTTAGGTCTGAAAACACAACTTCAGGAGCAGGCTAAGAAAGAGTGAGATAAATTTAAATAGAAAATATGTATGACCAGACTGCAATGTGGACAGAGAGTTCCTACAGTGGGCTCTTGTTCACTGCGATGTTACTGCAACTCTAGTCGAATGACCAGTGAGTGTGTCTTAAATACAGGCAAAACTGACAGTTGTCCCTAAGACTTTGGACAGATACGTTTCAGTCATTTGCAGGGCAACAAGTAATTGATTAGTGTCGGGCCTGGAATCTGTAGTCAATGGTTTCCAGACGTAGGGTGTTCTTCGCTGTTCCTACCCTGGGGAATACCGCCATCATGATTTTGGAGGAGACTGACCAGTGTTTGTATTAGAGGGGGACATCCGAGCCCCAAACTGAATCATGGGGGAAGAAATCAAAGCTCCGTCGTTGACGCCTGGTGGGTAGATGTGGGTTGGCGTCGACAGTTGGAATCGAGTCTGCTGTTAGAACGTACGTGTGGTCGGATGCAGATGTAGGGACACAGAGCCCAGTTGTATTGGTGGGGATGATCATATACACTTGCCATTCGCAGAGCCACCATATTTGGTCCAGTACTGTCCATGATTGGGAAGGAATGTGTCTGATCTCGGCGCACCTGGTGACGTGAACTTGGTCCAAAGGGGTCTTCCGATCCGGTCCGCTGAAGTTGAAACAGGATGGATAACAGTCTGTTCGGTTGTTGCACTGGACATACGTTGCGGTATTGACTGTAGCTGCTAATGGTACTGCGACCATGGTATGTAGGCGGTCGAGCTTTGCTGGAAGGATTCTCTCAGATTACCCAGGATACAGTTGTAGGTGAGGTTGGCGAGTTCTTCGTTCTGTCGGTTGGACCATAGCTGTGGTTGGGCTACGGCAGTAGGCATGAGGGAACAGACATAACAACTCATTGGTTGTGGCGCGGGCTGTGAGTGCGGTGTATCTGTACCAACTGTTCCTCATCATCAGGTTGTAGTCGTTTTCTTCCTGTGTTTGGACATGGGCGAGAATAAGGTGTATCTACTCAGGCTTAGGTGTTCCTGCCGGATGGATTTTGAGTAGGCGTGTGGCGGATGGTTGTACGAAGGGGTTCACACCAATCACTTTGGGGACCATGGCTGGACTAGTAGTGCGGATGGTGTTAGTAAAGAGGGGGCCTTTTCCTGGTCCGTCCGGTCGGAGGCATAGGTTGATGCAGCCTTTTTGTTGGATATTGGTCGTAAGGTCTAGCATATGTTTACCATATTTGATGGTGGTGGCTAACTTGGTGAAGTTAGCGGTCATGGTGGTAGCTTCTTTGGAAAGGGGCCATGTGATGGTTTTGTAGCCTGTATGGAGGAGGACCTGGTCCAAGGTGTCTGGCCAAACCACTCAGACTCTGGGAGCTTGTAGGTACCAATAAAAATAACTGGAGTCAGTCCTGTGTAATCCCAAGTGAGTAAGCTGTAGGCTGAGCAAAGGGACTTGAACGACGATTGGTGTCTTGGTTGATGGGATGCAGATCTGGGGGCCCCTGATCGTTTCCTGAACAAGCTAGTGGGGCATTCTCCTCCAGTGGGAGTGTACCAAGGTTCTGGTACGTTCCCCCCATGTGGTTGAACACAGAGCGGTGATGATGATGGCCAAAATCACACAGTGAGGTCCGTCCCAACGTGGAGAAGACCAGCACTTTCTTTTTATCACCTTGACGAGTACCAGGTCTCCTGGGGACAGGACCTCCTCTGTGGGAGACAGAGAAGATGTCGGCAGATTATTTTGCATTCATCACAGTTCTTTCTTGGAACATTTTGCATAACCACTTAGTGAGGGATTCTGTTTCTCTTTTCTCTTCTACCACCAGATCTTTTTCCCACATTGTTCAGTGGAAGGGTCTGTCTTTCACTGCCTCAAATGGTGTGCATCCCTGTGCTGTTGGAATGATTCTCATGTACGTTTCTACCAGGCTCAGGCATTCTTGCCATCGTTTTCCTGTATCTTCCATGGTTTTTCTGAGTCTGAGTTTTACTGTTCTAATGGTTTGTTCGACGAGTCCAGCACTTTGGTTCAGTTTGATGAAATCCATGTTCAGAAGCTCGAAGGGATATGTTCCTGTTTGCCTTGTTCCATGCTTGGGTCGTTCATTGCCTTGAGAGTTGTGTCTACAGCAGTTCAGACAGTTTCTGCCAAAAAAATTGAAGTTTGGAGACCTCTGGGAACATGCATTGTTTGTTGTACTGTACTGATCATCCCTCCTGTTGAGACATGGCTCCTCCCATGGCTCAATTTGGCAATTACTTCAAACAATGATCGTGTCACGCATGGCTTGTTTTCTACTGCATAGAGTCCGTTCTTGTGTTGAGTGGCTCCTTCTGTTTCCCATTGCAGTTTCTCTTTTTCTGGGGAATGATTTTGCATTTCTCTTAGGAATTCAGCAGGGATTGGGCTGTGTCTTTCCACCGTCACGTCTTGTTCTAGGAATAGTCTACATGCCTCTGTCAGTGCCACTATTTCTGCGGCTTGTGCAGACCAGTCGCCGGGGAGTCGTCCTGTCTTGAGGTTGTCTTTTTGAGTCACCACGGCATATACGTTGTGTTTTTCTCCATCCAGGGTTTTTGATGATGATCCATCCCCATAGGCAATGTGTCCGGGGGCAATGGGTTGTCCATTAGGTCAGTTGCATATACGTGGTTAATTATGATTCGTTGAGTGGGCAACTGTGAGAATTGGTTTAACCACTTGTCGTCCGGTCTCCCATGAACTTCAGGGTGACATGTAATGGCCATGTTTGTTGTTCCTGTCCTGGTGCTGCTGGGCAGATATCTTCAGACTGTTCTCTTAGACTTTCAGCTACCTTGGCAGAATCATTCCCGACAATGTCGAGAGAGTAGAAGCTGTTAGATGTGGTGGTGTGGAAGATATTTTTGGTCTGTAATTCGCTGGGTCGGAGGACATTTTGGGTAGCCACTAGGCTTAGCCCAAGCTGGACCATGATATCTCGTCCCGGTAACTCTCCGATTTTCATTTTGCATTCTGACAATAAACCGATTCCTTTTGTTGCTTTCTGACCCATATTAATCACCTACTTAATAGTTTAAACAACAATTATTTTCTAAATTACCCGAAAGTGATCTCTACTTTGTGATTAACCCAATATCTCTGAACACACAAAGACCAAAAGTCCCTGACTTTGTCTTAGTTAAGTCCCTGACTCTATTAACAGACCAAGACTATAAAGCCCTTGCTAATTATTGTTCTACTTTCATTGGTCCCGGACCAATTGGTTTATTACCAGACTGCAAAGTGGACAGTGAGAGTTCCTACAGTAGGGTCCTGTTCAACGCGACGTTCCTGCAACTCTAGTCGAATGACCAGTGTGTGTGTCTCAAATACAGGAAAAACTGACAGTTGTCACTAGGACTTTTGACAGATACATTTCAGTCATTTGCAGGGCAAAAAGTAATTGATCAGTGTCGGACAGTTGAGTATTTGTGCTGACATGTGTTGGAATTATATATCAAAATGTTTACTAACGACAATTATGCAACTTACTAATACATTAATAAGTAAGCAAGTGAAACTAAGGCTGAACCACTATATATGTTTAATAGTGTTTTTACGACTTCACTATGTGGAACACAGCCGCTTGTATTGGAATTATATATATTAAAATGTTTACTAACGACAATTATGCAACTTACTAATACATTAATAAGTAAGCAAATGAAACTAAGGCTGAACCACTATATATGTTTAATAGTGTTTTTACGACTTCACTATGTGGAACACAGCCGCTTGTTAAACCCTGTATGATTTATCGCGTAAATAATGAGCTATCTATACTTTATGGCATAGACGCTGAAGGAGTTTTCTGTTCCGTTATCTTAGAATGACCAATGTGAACCCTAGTGTCTCACTCCTTTTTCCAGTTTGTTTGTGTTACCAGAAGTTATGGCCCTCTCGGCTCAGAGAAAGAAAAGTTACTGCCGACAGACATGAGTTAATTGGATGACCCATGTGTGGGGTCATAGGGAGTCTTTTCACACACACACTCATACTTAGAGGGACGGAGATCATTGCTATATATGTGCTTTGTAAACTGTATTGAGTTACCTTTCTTCCTCTTGCTTCTGTATGAGGTGTTAGGTCCAGATCGATCTGTTATATAAAGCCACGCCTTTTGAACGAGACTCTGCTGACTTTTTCCATTTATGAATTAAAAGAACTTGTGGAAGTAGAAACAGGCTAATATTGAAATTAGCTAACGGCAACAACAAACTTTCTACTTCAATTGGCGTCACGGACACAGGATTCATTGGAGGAGTTGCAGACACGGGAACGGCGACCCAGGCCGGGACAGTGAAAAGGTCGACCACAACAAAAAGGTAAGACACTCCCTGTTACTGAAAATCAGTCAAAAGTGTCAAATTGGCTTATAGTACTTCTTAATTAGAGTACTGCAAACAATTCACTGTCCTGCCTTGTGTTGTCTGAAACGGTAGTTCTAAAAGTGTGGCTTTCTTTTTTTTCTTATGGGGTTTATCGCTCTTTGCCCGGCCGTAGAAAGGTTTTTAAGGTTTAGGGAGCTGAACCATTGTTGTCTCTAGGATAACATTAAAAGCTTGTGTTTACAAACCTGGAACACTCGGTATTAAAAAACGATAGTTAGGTTTTTCTTATGGGGTTTATCGCTCTTTGCCCGGCCGTAGAAAGGTTTTTAAGGTTTAGGGAGCTGAACCATTGTTGTCTCTAGGATAACATTAAAAGCTTGTGTTTACAAACCTGGAACACTCGGTATTAAAAAACGATAGTTAGGTTTTTCTTATGGGGTTTATCGCTCTTTGCCCGGCCGTAGAAAGGTTTTTAAGGTTTAGGGAGCTGAACCATTGTTGTCTCTAGGATAACATTAAAAGCTTGTGTTTACAAACCTGGAACACTCGGTATTAAAAAACGATAGTTAGGTTTTTCTTATGGGGTTTATCGCTCTTTGCCCTGCCGTAGAAAGGTTTTTAAGGTTTAGGGAGCTGAACCATTGTTGTCTCTAGGATAACATTAAAAGCTTGTGTTTACAAACCTGGAACACTCGGTATTAAAAAACGATAGTTAGGTTTTTCTTATGGGGTTTATCGCTCTTTGCCCGGCCGTAGAAAGGTTTTTAAGGTTTAGGGAGCTGAACCATTGTTGTCTCTAGGATAACATTAAAAGCTTGTGTTTACAAACCTGGAACACTCGGTCTTAAAAAACGTTCATATTTACTCATATTTGTTGTCTGTGGGATCCCATTTTGTTATATGTTGCCGGTTGTAGTAGTGTGTCAATTTTTGTTTGTGTTTGTGTTTTTCTTTGTGTTGAGAAAGTAGTGGAAAATCGCCGAATTTTCCTTTGTGTAGATTGGATAACATCATAGTTTTCTCCTTCATATTGCAAAGATAATTACTGTTTTGGTTTAAATTCAGCTAGCGTACTCCTAGGTGCGGCTACACTCCGACCCCGTCTCTGTCGAGAAGAAAGGAAAGGGGGGGGGGGCACTGCTGCCTCTGTTTTCCTCTTTGCACCCTTTGAGCGGGTGTGAGCCAGTGTGTGTGAACACAGAGAAAGAGGAGAAAAAGGACGCTCACTTGAGAACCAAATTACATACAAAAATGGATCAAGGATGGTTTAAAAACTTTAAATTACCGGATTTTGGAAAAATGTACAAATTCCCAGAATCAGTGGATGATCAGCTGAGAATGTGTTTTGTAGAATGTGGAAAGAGTTTGTGTGCAAATTCTAGGGCAAAAGATAAATTGGTGTTGGAGAAACGGAGAATGATTATTGATTTGCAAGAAGCTAAATTGCTGCCCGAGGGTAATATGAATGTTGATCTTTGGAAAGCATGTGCTATGGCAGAGGCCCTAGTCACACAACGTATGGACCAAGCGGAGAATGAGAAGGTACTGCAGGAAAAGATATCTAAAGTCAAAGGAATGTGGATTAAGAAAAGGTTGATCAAAGAAATTAAACAATTAAAGACTGTGGTAGCTTTTGTGCGTACCCTGGCTCAGCTGTTGGCCTCTGTGGCAAAAATTAAAGGGAACAAAATTACACCCACAGCACCTCCGCCCGAATATGATGCGACAATGGCACCGGTGGTGGAGATAAAGAATGCAAAAATTCATTACACCATCCATCCAGACAAAGACTTGACCAATGCCGTTCTGACACAGACAGAAACTGATCCCAGGGCTTTATCAATGTCAAATCCATTCCTTAACAACCACTGCGTGTCACGGGATGACTATCCTGCGTGTGTCTCAAGTGATACACATTTTGGGGCTATCCCCCCACTAGCAAAGGAAACTGTGACTCCTCTTTCACATCTGACTTCAGCATCTAGTATTGACCTTTCAAACAGACTTAATGAATCAGTTACATTAAACAAACAGGTGTTGACACCCACAGGTCACCGCTCCCGGTCATTTGATGCACCTGATCGCAATGTGGTTTCATTTGATGCTAATTTGTGTGACCTTCGACGCCTGCAAACAGGAGAAGTGTCCCCTCACACACAGAGTTTGCCACCACAATCATCATCATGGTCAAAAGACGAGGAACAATGGCAGGAATTATTTAACCTGACCCCGGGACACACCAGAGCAGATGCTTTAAATTTACATTCCACCCCCATTGCTGAACGGGATGCCGCTCATGCCGGCTGTAACGACATGACATCTCCAGTCTGGGATATTAACGATGAGTGTGGGCCAGGAAATTTGGATAAGTTAAGCGAACAACAAAAAGTAGAAGCCCTGTTACGCGCTGCAAAAATAATGGAGGTAAACAGCCGCAGCCGTGGCACAGTTAGTCATGATAATATTATCAGAATACTCAAGCACTTAGAAATAATTCGCTTCAGATCCCGCAGTTCACGCCAGCTCACGCAATTTTTGGCTCAGTGGCTATCTCAAAAGCACCAGGTGTCTCCCCTTGTTATCAATGCAGTAGAGAGCTGGTTGTCGGGAGAGAGAACTGATGCTGAGGTTAAGCTGCGGATGACAGATGTGCCAACAGTAAGTCACATGATGCCTCTGCGAGAAAACTCCTTCAGCGGTCAGGTTAAATTCGAACCGTTTTCGTTTACCGATTTACAGTCCATATGTGACCAATTACCGCCGCTCAGTTCAGGCGGAGCGCCGTGGATGAAAAAGTTTATCAGTTTAACTTATGGACACCGCCTGGCCATGGGTGACGCTAGAGCGATCATTGCACGCGCCTCTAATGAAACTACGTGTATGGAAATAGAACGTTCGGCTAAACTGACTTCTGTCCCTGACTCTCACTCTCTGTTCGAACAAAATAGACTGACTATAATCGGTGACACCATACGCAAAATGTTTCCCTTGTCACAGGGCCCGATGGAACAGATTACGTTTAAAATGACTCCAGGGGAAGATTCTACCGCTTATTTGTTGCGCTGCCAAGACACCTGGGCAACTGCCACAGGTCATAATCCCACAAATCCTAACAGTGGTATGCTGGCCATATTCAGGCATGCGGTGGTTAAAGGTTGCCCCCTGGCGGTTCAGGAAAATATGTCTGCTCTTCCGAATACTATGTCAGGAAGCGACGCTGATTGGAAAACTAATTTTCTTTTTTATGTCCGCAAGGAGCAGAAACAAAAGGAGAAGGAGACTGAGAAACTGGAAACCCTCCAGAAGGAACTGCTGAACATGCAAATACAAGAAGCCAAGCGAAACAGCTCTGATAACGCTAAAAAAACTAAAGTGATTAATCAAATGCCGGTTTCTGCTCTTCCACTGCAGGTTCCTCCTCCGTTGCAGCAGCCTCAGCCCCCTCCTCCACCTCCTCAACAGCACGCAGACACACAACAGTTCACTGCACACACCCCTGCATATGACGGGAACAGGTGGAGTGGTGGTGGGCGTGGTGGTGGAAGAAGCCGAGGTATTCCTAGGAACCAGGGGGTTTGTTTTCATTGTCAGCAAATAGGACACTGGGCCGCATTCTGCCCTCACTTAAATGCTACAGAGACTCCACAGTACCAGGCTCCCAGGGCCCCCTACATGGGTCAACGAGGTCAACCTCCCCAACCCACGCAGAGGGGGGGGCCACCTCCCCAGCAATACCAGTGGGCAGGGCCCCCTCCACAAACACGGGGCCAGACGTATCCCATGATGTCTCAGCACGATCAGTTTCCTCCTCCACCCCTGTTCCCACAGTACCCAAGTCCTCAATAGGGGTGCCCGAAAGCGCCGGGTGACGGGGAACGGGCCGAGCCCCTCACCACAGTGCGAGTCCTGGGATGTGATTTCCAAATGATGGTCGACACAGGAGCAAGGTATTCCACTCTGCATACGCTACCACCTTTTGCTCCTCTGTCATCCAGGACTCTGCAGCTCGTCGGCTTCTCTGGGACTCCAAAGGCCTCCTCTCTAACCGCACCTCTACCTACGGAATGGGGCGGGTATCATTTCCATCATCAATTTGTGTTTTCACCTGAATGCCCAGTACATCTGTTGGGCCGTGATGTTTTAACAAGGATAAAAGCGACGGTGTTGTGCAGCTCGGATGGACTCACAGTGCAACTACCCAACGGTTTTTCATTCAATGCCTCAGTCGACAACTCTGCACAGTCGTTCGCCTCACAATGTATGCTGACACCCAACCCAGATCCCATGGTTGTCCACTCTGGCGCATACATCTACTGGATTCTATTGGACATAATCGGAGATCCATTACCTGACTCTGTTTTAAAGAACTATGCTTCCTGGTCTCCCTGGTTTTCCTCCCTTCGACCATACCACCCGCCTATCGACCCCCCACATTGTACCATGTTCTATGATAAGACTTTTGATGAAACATACAGGACCGAATGGTTAGATGATATGGAAAACAGTACACATAATATCAAATGTTCCTCTATCATCGCAGGAGCTGAGGGTGTTGCAGCGGTCGTGGAGCTGGATGAGGAACAGCGGGATTGGTATCGCATGCCAGCTGATTGTGCTCCGCATGTGTCCCTCGCTCTTAGCCCTTCCCATCAGGCTAAGGATCTGGCACCTATGATTAGACGTGCATTGTCAGTCACAGATTGGGTTTCCACTACTCATCCCTCCTTGTTCTTTTCTTCTTCCGCAGACATGTACAAGGTCGTGGTTCCCTCGTGTGACTCAGGTGTCGCCCGCAACCAATGGCTAACGCGTGCGCACGGTGCCGAAAAAACGGATGCTGAGGGAACCGAACAAATGCTTTCCACTCTACCCACAGAGATATGGTCTCAGGGACCCACGGATGTGGGATTTTGTGATGTCACACCGCTCTCTTTTGATATTGATTTACAGTATCCGGTCGCTCAACGCCAGTATTTCCGGCCTAAAGAGGAGGTGATTGGCATAACTGACACCATCAACGGTTTGTTGGACTCAGGTGTGCTGGAACCTTCCTCGTCCGTCTGGAACACGCCCATCCTCCCCGTTAAGAAAGGGGAGGGCAGGTATCGAATGGTCCATGACCTACGTCTCATTAATAAGTTGATCACCACACCTCTTACAGGTGTGCCGAATCCTTTTGTCTCTCTCGCTGCCATCACGCCTTCGCACACCCATTTTACCGTTGTCGACTTGGCTAATGCCTTTTTCTGTCTCCCTCTTGCAGAACACCTACGCGACGTGTTCTCCTTTACTCATCTGGGTCGCCAACTCCGGTACACGCGTCTACCGCAAGGGTTCCTCCTGTCACCCGGGTTATTTAATCAAACGTTAAAATCCGTTTTGTCCTCACTCACACTTCCCTCTGACTCAATTGTAATCCAATATGTCGACGATCTTCTCATCGCGTCTCCATCAGAAGCATCTTGCTTAACGACTACACACTCTCTCCTCACGCATCTGGCTACAACCGGTTTCAAAGTCTCTAGAAAGAAACTTCAGTGTGCCCGCACTTCTGTTTCTTTCCTAGGCAGACTCGTTACCTCCGATGGAACGGCCATGTCCTCTTCCCATCAGTCATCGATTCTAAATCATGCTAAACCACGAACTGTTAGGCAGATGTTGTCTTTTCTGGGTCTCGCTGGCTATTCCCGACATTTCGTACCAGACTACTCGTCACTAACGCTACCACTCCGCAAACTGGTAAACGATCAAGGCATGCGTAATTTAAACGCTCCCCTGGAGTGGGACACGGCAGCTGAAGAAGTATTCATCTCAGTTAAACAGCTTCTTTCTAAGGCAGCTGCTTTACAACGCCCTGATTATTCGAAACAGTTTTACCTCGATGTTTCTGAAAAAGAAGGTTCCGTTGCAGCTGTTCTTTTTCAGAAAAGAGAGGGAACAGGTGATCGGTTAATTTTAACCTACGTCAGCATGCAGCTGGATCCAATTGAAGCCAAACATCCAAATTGTGTCAGGTATGCGGCGGCTCTCGGAAAATGCCTGCAAAAAATTGATCACATTGTAATGCAGCATCCACTCACAGTACTGACATCACATGCGGTTGCAGCCTTTGTATCGTCAGCAGAGTTCACACTCACTCCTCGCAGAACAGACAAACTAGATCGCATCCTGCACCGGCCAAATGTGACTTACAAGACTGAAGGTGTAAACATGGCAGACGGTATTGCGGAGGGAACACCCCACTGTTGTGCTGAACTGACCCTTGTGGAGCAGAGGCTCAGAGAGGGCCTACAGGCCACGCCTCTCACACATCCAGACATGACATTTTTCACTGACGGTTGTTGTTTTAGACACCCCACTGAAGGCCTGAAATCAGCTTATGCAGTGACTCAAGACTACAACGACAACCACACAGACTTTATTGTTGTAGAATCAGACACCATCACCGGAAAACAGTCAGCCCAAAGAGCTGAACTGATTGCCATGATCAGAGCATTGGAGAAGGGGCGGACGTGGAAAATTAACATTTATACAGATTCTGCTTATGTAATAGGCTCTATTTTTGTTGATCTTCCTTTATGGAAAAGGAATGGTTTCCTCACAGCAACAGGTGCCCCTGTGAAACATCAAGAGGAGATGATGGCCTTAGAAAGGGCCCTTGACATGCCAGCAGAGGTTGCAATCATGAAATGTAGGGCACATACAAATGGCATGACTTTTGTGGACAGAGGTAATGCATCGGCTGATGCAGAGGCCAAAAGGACTGCAGGTTTTAAGGGTCCCGAATCAATGATGGTTCTAAATGAAGAGCAATTGGCAAATGTTGACGTCAACTCAATTTTAATTGAACAACAAAAGGCCTCACCGGAAGAAATTTCTTATTGGCTCTCCAACGGGTAAAGTAATAAAAGATGCTATAGGTCTGTACCGACACGAAAGGACCGGCAGACCTATTCCCTCCGCGAAAACTTTGCGCGAAATAATCTTAGAAGCACACGGTCCTGCCCATGTGGGATACGCCCCCATAGATGCGCGCCTCAAAGCATGGTATCACCCAAACATGACTGTTACGATAAAAGACATTCTGGCAAACTGTACAGTATGTCATGAGTTTAATGTGCGTCCAAGCGAACAAACAAAACAGGGCGTAATTCCCACTCCCAAAAAACCAGGCGAAGAAATTACTATGGATTTTACTGACATGATCACCCCTTGCTACGGTAAAAGGTACCTGTTAGTAATTGTAGACTCCTATTCAAGGTGGCCTGAAACGTATCCCTGCCGAAAAGAAGACGCTGTGTCAGTGATTAAAGCACTGGTAAATCATTGGATACCCACGCACGGGTTTCCTAAAACTATAAGATCAGACAACGGCACTCATTTCAAAAATCAACACCTAAACGAAGTTGAAAAATGTCTAGGTCTCACCCATAAATTTGGTTCGGTCTACCACCCACAGTCCCAGGGAAAAGTAGAAAGGTTAAACAGGACACTAAAAGACAAACTAGCCAAAGTTATGGCCACAACTAAACTAAACTGGGTCGACGCCCTCCCGGTGGTACTGCTCACCATTAGATCTACTCTGTCATCAGCTACAGGTTACTCACCATTCGAACTCGAACATGGTCAATCTTTCCCCGGTCCGTGGATTGATCCCAAATTGGGTGGTAGACTTAGCAATGTTAGGCCCAAAGCTTTTTTCGATGCTCTGCACTCTCTAGTAGCTCAGTATTCTGTTCAGGTACCGACTGGAGAAAAAAGACCAGAGCAACCTGCCTACGATCCGGACCACTTCAGCACTCAGGTGTTCCTGAAGGTGTACCGGCGGAAGTGGAGCGAACCTCGTTGGTCTGGTCCATATCGAGTGGTGGAAAGGACTACGCACGCCTACCGGCTGGAAGGCAAAGGAGACACCTGGTTCCACAAGTCGCAGTGCTCACCTGCTCCCGTCGGCCGGCCTCCCCCGGCCCAACAGTCATCGCTTCAGGATGTTCCGTCGGAGGGTTCCAGTTGATCGCGAC
Organism: Stigmatopora nigra; assembly: GCF_051989575.1. Classification (NCBI taxonomy): domain Eukaryota; kingdom Metazoa; phylum Chordata; class Actinopteri; order Syngnathiformes; family Syngnathidae; genus Stigmatopora; species Stigmatopora nigra. Next base: position 4,922,588 of record NW_027551603.1, read on the forward strand.
AACAAGCACCCCCCTTGGGCTACAGCATCCAGACGGAGTCTCAACCCGACCGTGATCCTGGTCCTCGTCGTCTGTGTCATAATTTTCATAATCCCCTTCATCGCCCTTGGTATGGGTGATGCAGCTTCCGGAGGCGACCCCCCAATCATACCCATGGGGAGCACTCCCAGAACCAACGACACCGATAGCGCCAACCCTGTATCCAGTGCGTCGCCATTCCCCGTAGACCCCACAACACCGCCTCCCATTTCTCCTGACCCCTACAAGGCCCGTGTGGGGGTCTCCAGCTTTCCTCATGTTGGCTCATCCTTCAAACTGAGGCCCAAACGCAACTCTGATTTGCCTTTCAGACTGAACACTGCCATAAAGCCATCATCTCCCGTTGGGGCTGCAGCGGAAGTCAACTTACCCGCCAACCTGGAGAGTAAAGAACTAATCCATTTCCCACCATGTCCCAAACCAGTACGAGCTGGTGTCAAAACCAGGTCCTCGTGTTTAAGTGTAGACGCTAATAATCAAGTGTCCTTCACATTTGACATATGCCGTCTGTTTCCCTGTAGTTGGGCTCCACGGGCTAATTATTATTTGACACCTAGATACAATTCCGGGTGGGAACATGTGCTTGCACACACAGGAAAGGATTGGGGACCTACTTGTACAAAGGACTTATGTAAGACATTAAGGGATGTCTTAACGTTGTCCAAAGCTAATGTTAAGGGCTCTGACAAGTATCTTACCTTGACAGTCGACTTAAGACACTCTAACATCTCCAGCTGGAAAGGCAACACTCAAAAGGGCCAATGTTATGATGTTTTTATCTATGCCCATGTGTCCGGTACTGACCCGGTTAGCATAATCCGGCTGTGTCAGTTCTTCGTTAGAACGCAGACAACGACCCGTTTTCGATCTCCCATTCCGCAACTGGACAAAGTAAGGGCTGTTTATACTGAAGATTTAACTGTGCCGGATGTCCTGTCTTCTTCCACGGGTGTTGGTTCTCTTAGTGGTAATGTGTGGTTAGAACGTGCGGCTGCTGCCCAGGGGTTGGTGAAACAAGGTGATTGTTTAGTTTGTATGGGCCCCAGGCCACTAATGTTATTGGTCTCAACCACTGTAGACATTAGAGAACCGTCTTGTGTCTTACCTTTGATGTCTTCTGACAATCCCACTCAACAGTGTTCACAGTGGGATGAAATCTATCCCCTATTCTTTTTAACTGCTCCCCTACCCGTGTTTGATGCCTCTCGCATTTCCCTCAATGGAACTTGTTTTTTCCGATACCCAGCCGATCACATGGACCGTCCCATGGGTTCCGTAGACGCCTCCTCCTGTAGCACCACTATGGATGTCACCAAAGACGCCCGTGCTGCTAGGTTAACACGGGGGAGGGGTGATGTTTGGTGGTTCTGTGGGGGTGTAAGGCTGTACAACTCCCTTCCTCCCACCTGGAGTGGACGTTGTAGTTTAGTCTCAGCTATGTATCCGGCTACAGTGATAACAGGTAGTAAATTGGCTACCTGGTTAGCAGGTGGTTCTATATTTTCTGCCAGCCCTAGGTTATTTACCCAAGAGTTCCTTAAACGACCCACACGCTCTGTAGAGAGTGTAATAGGCCCCTCACCTGTCTATATTGATGCTCTGGGTATTCCCCGAGGTGTTCCTAACGAGTATAAATTGGTTGATCAGATAGCAACAGGGTTTGAAAATCTTCCTGTGATTTCGGCCATATTTCCCATCACTCCCAATAAAAATGCAGACAGGATTAATTACCTGCACTACAATCAACAACGTCTTGCTAACCTTACCCGTGATGGTTTTACAGCGGCCCACCAACAATTGGCGGCCACATCCCTAATGTCACTACAAGCTCATATGGCTGTTGATATGTTACTGGCTAAAGATGGTGGTATTTGTGCTATGTTTGGAGAGCAATGTTGTACTTTCATCCCTAATAACACGTCCCCAGATGGTACCCTGACACAAACCCTGACTAAGCTGCGTTCTTTCTCTGTCGAATTAAAATCTCATTCGGGAGTCGACACTTCATGGTGGGATGACACAATGGGCGCATGGTTCGGTAAATTTAAAGGCATTGTCTCATCCGTTTTACTCTCCCTTGCTGTATTCACCTCCATTTTGGTCACGTGTGGTTGTTGTTGTATTCCCTGTTTACGTCGTCTGTCCGAACGTCTAATCTCGACGGCCCTTGAAAAACGTGATCTAGAGCCACCTCCGGCCTATATGATGCCACTTCTAGATAACTCTGGTTCATACGTAGGGTCGTGTCCCCCGGAGGTTGAGGAGGTTGAATATTGCGAGATGAGCCAAGGTCTTTTCCCTGCTCCTTCCCCCCCCGTTTCTTCTGACGTCTTAGACGCCCTGGAGTAACTTTGTTGATTTTCCCCTCTCAGCTTGTTTATGTGATCCCAGAACTTTCTGGGATCAAGAGAGGGATTGTTGGAATTATATATCAAAATGTTTACTAACGACAATTATGCAACTTACTAATACATTAATAAGTAAGCAAGTGAAACTAAGGCTGAACCACTATATATGTTTAATAGTGTTTTTACGACTTCACTATGTGGAACACAGCCGCTTGTATTGGAATTATATATATTAAAATGTTTACTAACGACAATTATGCAACTTACTAATACATTAATAAGTAAGCAAATGAAACTAAGGCTGAACCACTATATATGTTTAATAGTGTTTTTACGACTTCACTATGTGGAACACAGCCGCTTGTTAAACCCTGTATGATTTATCGCGTAAATAATGAGCTATCTATACTTTATGGCATAGACGCTGAAGGAGTTTTCTGTTCCGTTATCTTAGAATGACCAATGTGAACCCTAGTGTCTCACTCCTTTTTCCAGTTTGTTTGTGTTACCAGAAGTTATGGCCCTCTCGGCTCAGAGAAAGAAAAGTTACTGCCGACAGACATGAGTTAATTGGATGACCCATGTGTGGGGTCATAGGGAGTCTTTTCACACACACACTCATACTTAGAGGGACGGAGATCATTGCTATATATGTGCTTTGTAAACTGTATTGAGTTACCTTTCTTCCTCTTGCTTCTGTATGAGGTGTTAGGTCCAGATCGATCTGTTATATAAAGCCACGCCTTTTGAACGAGACTCTGCTGACTTTTTCCATTTATGAATTAAAAGAACTTGTGGAAGTAGAAACAGGCTAATATTGAAATTAGCTAACGGCAACAACAAACTTTCTACTTCACATGTCACCCCAATCACAAGACTAAGATTGTTTATTCAGTCAGACAGTTGGGTGTTTATGCTGACATGTCAGCCATAAGGATGACTATGATGCTGTTATACTCACAAAAACTTATACAATATGAACAAGCATTTGCAAAGATACTTTGTCTATTCTCACATGTTCCCCTGCTGCCAAACAAACTGTCAGAGACACATAGTTACTGTGTATAAAGTGAAAAATCGTCCAATTCAAGTAAGTTATCCATTTGGCATCATTCTCAAGCTAGAAATTAAGTTATAATGAAAACAATCCTACTTGGCCAAAACGTGATTTTCAGGGCATGAAAAGTACATTAAGGCAATAAAAACTGAAAAGTTCCCCTGCTGCCAAACAAACTGTCAGAGACACAGTTACTGTGTATGTAGAGAAAAATCGTCCAATTCAAGTAAGTTTTTTATTTGGCATCGTTCAAAGTGATAGAAATTAAGTTACAATGAAAACTATCATACTTGGCCAAAACGTGATTATCAGGCCATGAAAAGCACATTAAGGCAATAAAAACTAAAACGTTCCCCTGCTGCCAAACACACTGTCAGAGACACATAGTTCCTGTGTATATAGTGTAAAATCGTCCAATTCAAGTAAGTCATTCATTGGCATCATTCCAGGTGATTCTGGAGCTATTTCCCACCATAAACAGTGTCCAAAGCAGGCATTTTGCGATTAAAATAGTGGTTGTATTAGAACCAGGCCCAGGCGGTTCTGGTTGGTGTTTTTACCCAGAAATTGTGTCGAATGTTGATAAGGATGTATTTTTGATTATTCTGTATAAAAATAATCATCTAGGGATGTTCAGTAGTTCTGTTATGCCCGAATCAATGACCTCAAATTGGGCACTTTATTTACAAGTGGTGGTTTTTAAGAACCAGGCCCAGTCGGTTCTGGTTGGTGCTTTATCCATTGTGTGGGTAGATGTATTTTCACTATTCTGTCTAAAAATAAAGATCCAGGACAGTTCTGGGGCTATTTCCCACCATAAATAGTGTCCAAAACATGCATTTTGCGATACAAAATAGTGGTTGCATTATAACAGGGTCCAGTCGGTTCTGGTGGGTGTTTGTATACGGAACTTGTGTCCAATTATGATGTTGATGTATACTTGACTATTTTGTATAGAAATAATCATCTAGCGATGTTCAGAAGTTCTGTTATGCCCGAATGAATTACTTTCATTTGGTCACTTTATTCACAAGTGGTGGTTTAGAAACAGGCCCAGTCGGTTTTGGTAGGTGCTTTTACCCAGAATTTGTGTGTATTGTGTGAGTGGATGTATTTTCACTATTTTGTATAACAATAAAGATCCAGGATGGTTCTGGAGCTATTTCCCACCACAAAAAGTGTCCAAAACAGGCATTTTGCGATTAAAATAGTGGTCGTATTAGAACCGGGCCCAGTCGGTTCTGGTTGCCGCTTTTACCCAGATTTAGTGTCAATTGTGTGGATGGATGCATTTTCACTATTATGTGTAAAATTAAAGATGCAGGGATGTTTTGGGAATATTTCCCACCGTCAATAGTGTCCAAAACATTTTGCGATAAAAATAGTGGTTGTATTAGAACAAGGCCCAATCGGTTCTGGTTGGTGTATTTACCCAGAATTTGTGTTGGTTGAGTAGGTGGATGTAGTTTCACTATTTTCTATAAAAATAATGTTTCCCACCATAAACATTGTCCAAAACAGGCATTTTGCGATTAAAATAGTGGTCGTATTAGAACCGGGCCCAGTCGGTTCTGGTTAGTGCTTCTACCCATAATTAGTGTTGAATGTGTAGATGGATGTATGTTCACTATTCTGTGTAAAAATAATGATCCAGGATGGTTCTGGAGCTATTTTCCCACCATAAACAGTGTCCAAAACAGGCATTCTGCGATTAAAATAGTGGTTGTATTAGAACCAGGCCCAGTCTGTTCTGGTTGGTGAATTTACCCGAATAATTGTATCCATTAACGATGGGGATGTATTTTTGATTATTATGTATAAAAATAATCATCTAGGGATCTTCAGAAGTTCTGTTATTCCCGAATCAATGACCTCCATTTGGGCACATTATTGACGGAGCTCACGACCATGATCCAGTGTGTGGCTCGGATGTGTCCCTCAAACACAAATACTGGTCAGTCTCATCCAAAATCGTAATGGCTCAGTTCCCTTGAGTGGGAGCGGCAAGGAACGCCCTGCATTTGAAGACCATTGAAGGCAGGTTCCGGGCCTGTGTCGGCGCATCAGTCAGGCTGGGTAGCCGCTATGGCCCAGGTGATTTTCCAGGGCTGCCCTGCTCTTGACGGAGTGGCCACCCAGCGGGGCTGTGTGTGTTTCATGGTGGGAGACTCGTGCTGCCCCTTCATCCCTGCCGGCATGTCCTGCTCGGTCCATGATGCCCTGCAGGCTATTAGGAACATGCAGAGAGCTGTGACCGGAGATCCGGTTCCACAACGAGGATGGCTTGACTGGTTCTTCTCTGGCTCATGGAAACAGCCACTTCAATATTTCAATATTTTCACAGACACAAAAGGAGGGAATTGTGGGATGGACTGGCTAACTGGCTTAATAATTGTTTATTCTTGTCGCACCATGTGGTCATACTGGTTTAACTTTGTTTTTTAAGATCGTAGAATGCAAGGTAGACTAGCCAAACTGGTTTTACAATTGAATTAAAAGATCGTGGAATGTAAGAAAGACTAACTAGTTGGCCTTGCAATTGTTTGTTCGCCTCGAGAAATATAAGAAAGGCTGGCTAACAGGGTTTGCAATTTTTTCCTTGTATTGTGCGATGAAAAGAGGTTCAACTTCAGGAGTAACTGTCACTCTCCAGGTCATCTAGGGTCAAGTGCACACTTGAAAACTTTCATATTCGACCAAAACGTGCTTATCAGCACATAAAAAGCACATTTGGTGGTACGCGGGAAGAACGGCAGCAGACAAAAAGGCTATTTAGAAAGGTATCACCACTACGCAGAAGAACGTCGGCTACTCTGCCCTCACTGGAAGACATTGCCAGCCCTCGTTACCTCAGCAGAGCCAGGGACATGATCAGGGACCCATGCCACCCTGGTCACAATCGGTTCCAGCTGCTGCTCTCTGGCAGACAGACGCTGTAAGTTTCCCACATCCGTTGGGACTCTAAACTTGGGGTAACACAACACAATCCCTTCTGTGTAATAGCTTCGGGTGAGGTAATATGAATAGACATTAGGTACAAGGTGATCTGACACCTACATGCTGAATGAAGGTAAGTGAAAGACAGTGAGAGGTAAGTGATCCACTCAGGGGGTGGTGATGCAATGTATCCATAAAGGCAGAATTGTAAATTAAGAGTCTGGAGTCATAACTTGTAAAACTGTGTAAAACTGTCAGAGACACAAATGTCTCTCTATACATAGTGTAATATCATCAAATTTTATAATTCAATAAGTTTTTCATTTGGCATCATTCTAATGGCTAGATATTAAGTTATAATGAAAACTATGATACTTGGCCAAAACATGATTTTCAGCGCATGAAAAGCACATTAAGGCAATAAAAACTGAAATGTTCCCCTGCTGCGAAACAAACTGTCAGAGACACATAGTTACTGTGTATATAGTGTATAATTGTCCAATTCAAGTAAGTTTTTCATTTGGCATCATTCTAAGTGATATAAATTAAGTTATAGTGAAAATTATGATACTTGGCCAAAACGTGATTTTCAGCGCATGAAACGCACGTTAAGGCAATAAAAACTGAAATATTCCCCTGCTGCGAAACAAACTGTCAGAGACATATAGTTACTGTGTATATAGTGTATTATCGTCCAATTCAAGTAAGTTTTTCATTTAGCATCATTCTAAGTGATAGAAATTAAGTTATAGTGAAAACTATCATACTCGGCCAAAACATGATTTTCAGCGCATGAAACGCACGTTAGCAATAAAAACTGAAATGTCCCCCTGCTGCGAAACAAACTGTCAGAGACACATAGTTACTGTGTATATAGTGTATAATTGTCCAATTCAAGTAAGTTTTTCATTTGGCATCATTCTAAGTGATAGAAATTAAGTTACAGTGAAAATTATGATACTTGGCCAAAACGTGATTTTCAGCGCATGAAACGCACGTTAAGGCAATAAAAACTGAAATGTTCCCCTGCTGCGAAACAAACTGTCAGAGACACATAGTTACTGTGTATATAGTGTATAATTGTCCAATTCAAGTAAGTTTTTCATTTGGCATCATTCTAAGTGATAGAAATTAAGTTACAGTGAAAATTATGATACTTGGCCAAAACGTGATTTTCAGCGCATGAAACGCACGTTAAGGCAATAAAAACTGAAATGTTCCCCTGCTGCGAAACAAACTGTCACAGACATATAGTTACTGTGTATATACTGTATTATCGTCCAATTGAAGTAAGTTTTTCATTGTTGGGTTTATTCTGTATTACTATTATAAATATATTTGTATTAATTCATTTCTTTGTTAAATCATTCTCTTTCTATTTTCAAAGTGTTGCGAGGTCACGAGTATTGCCAAGTCATCTTTAACCTGGACGGCCTGTTCCAGGATGGTTATACAAACAATCCACCCAATCTGGGTCCTTGAGATTTGGTGGGCCCTTGGTGACGAGGCCAGGGCTATTCGGCCAATAACAAGAATGCTGTTATCGTTATGTAACCGTGCACTTCGGGTTTTTCTGTATGTAACCATTATATGATTATGATTATATTATATGATTCTTAGGTCAAGGAAGTTGTATAATTACTCTAATCTAAATGTTGTTAGGTCTAGTCTCCTGTTTTTGTTATTGGTAAAATACTTTGATTGTTATTGTAGTCCCAGATGTTGTTTTTACTCATACGTGATGGAATGATCAACAACTCTGTAAATTGTTTTGATTCATGGCAATAAGAGGCGTACGAAAACGTCTATTCGAGGAGACGTTCGGAAGTTGTAAGGTGACACTTGCTGACTCTCCCCTTCGGAGGCTTTTACCCATTGTTATCCATTTCTATTTAATTAAATGTCAATAATTGAATAAGATGTCTGCCTGCAGTTATTGATAATTACGGACGAAGGTAATTATTAATGAACCTAACATTTTGGTCCTTCTGAGCCATGGAGGTCAATATACCGGAGCGAGAACCCAGGCGCTGCTGTTCGACATCTGGTAAGTGACCGTGCGCACGGCGTCTTCAAAACCCTTGGTGGGCCGGAGTTTTCGACGGGGGCGCCTGGATTCTCGGCGGTTGAAGACTTTTCCTGCTGGAGGGAGACATCTGATGGATCTCGGGTAAGTCCACATTAATGTCTGCATGTTGTGACGGTGTTTCCAAATGCGTTAAAGGGACATTGTATGTGAGGTCCATTGTGGGCTGGTTTCGTGTCCTGGGTGACGTCGACAAAACCCTGTGTTTATACTAGTCAATGGCAGGTACGGTGGGGCACTTTGCTGGAAAGTGTCCTGTGTCTCAGGGGTAGGCACGAATATATTGTACTGGAGGTACAATGTTGGGGCTGGAAAGTGTCCTGTGTCTCAAGGGTAGGCACGAATATGTTGTAAATGTTGTATGGGGTGTTTGTGTGGTTTCTGCAGTAAAATTAAGACAAGCCTAGGAAATACAGTCGAAGAGGTAATAATAATAATAATAATAAATATAATAAAGTTAACTGTGTGAGGCACACGAACTCACTACAAAAAAGTAAAATATGGGAAACACGTGTTGTAAGGCGGGTTTGGATGACGATCCAAAAAAATACGTCTAACTTGTAAGGATTGGAAAAAATTGGAAAGACAAAGCGCTTTAAAAATATTACACAGCTATATTTATGGATAAATAAATATGGGTTTGCTGGCCAGCTTAAAATGCATAAAATGCAGGATAATATATGCACTAATGCATAGAGGTAATATACATATATAAAAAATATGTGCGTGGATAAAAGTGTAACAGCTTGTTCCACAGACACTAATGGCGAAATAAGGCCGGGGAGAAGTTAAAAATACTATTTTGGAAAATAGTGGGGGCTCCCTCGGATAACGGGGATCTATTTAAGACCGTGGCGGCGGGAAAGTACTGTTTGGTAAGGAAAAATAGCGGGGCCTCCTCGGCTGACGGGGAAAATATTTACCGAGATAGGTGACGGGCGCGGAGGAAGTTTAACAAAAATAAAGGGAGCTAGAAAATTAATGGGGACACTGGTATTTGATTTGGTTAATCCGGGTATGACGTTTTGTGATTACAATAAATTGGGTTTTTTTGTGATGCTGGGGCTTGTATAACAACAATTAGAATGGTTATTTCCAAGTGCTGGTGGTGCTTTGTTAATATAACCTATATGTACTGTCAATTTACAGCAATGTGATGGCTTATTGCAGCTTGGTTTTTGATCCCGTCCGCTAGCGGGAAGATGGTGTTTAAAAAGACAAAAGAATATATACAAAATGATCATTTAAATGTTTAGCAGGGAATGTCACCTGTGTTTTTATTATGCTCTAGACTTGCCAAATAATGTGTCGACTGCGGGAGAAGCGTTCTGGTGCAGCGGCTGCTGATTAGATGGGAGTGAAACATGTGGGCCGCGGGGCAGACGATTTAACTGTGTTGGGCTTTCGGGAGCGTTCGGACCGTGTAAACGACTAAAATTTTGTGATCCCTTCCGTGAAGACATTATATTAATAATAATTGGCCTTGGGGGTGCTGAAGCAAACTTGAGGGCAGAAAATGGGTTTTTGCCATATTGTTGTGCTTGCAGCATACATATTCTGGATATATGGGGTCTTGGAAAAATATTGTGATGTAGTTGAATATCGGAAGAGGGGTTAATTTGACTGTTTAATGGTTGTCTTCTCTAAAAAGCGTTATATTTGGGCACAGGGAAAAAGCTGGTTTGTAAACATAAGATAACAATGCTGTTTTCGCAGCAAGAGTGGAGGTCATAGTTAACGGCTTATGGCGTTTTCTGTTTGGACTTTTCAGAATAAGAACAATACATGGTCTGCAAGAAATGCAAGGTTATGCGAATGCTTTCACATTCATTTTTTGGGTTTTAAAATGAAATGTATATTAAGAGGATAGAAAATCTCTCTAGTAAAAGGTTGATTTTGGTAAAAAGCTTTGGATTTGGGAATAGACCAAAATAGTCATTTTTGAGCAATTGTGGATTTCAAAGGGCTCTTAGTTAAAGGAAACTAGCTTTTGGAGGATAAAATAATATTAATACTATTTCAGAATATTTTGATTGTTCAAAATACTTTAATCCAGGAGGTTGGCTGGTTTAAAAAAAAGGCCAGGATGACAAAATTTACAATATTATGGTATATTGGTGACAATAAGGTTTTTAAAACATTAAAGTTTGTAATTAGGAATTGCCTAACAAAAGGTTGATTTCTCTAATTTAATTGTTGTAGATTTTTGTTTTGGTAACAGGCTATGGGAAATGACTCTTGTCTTAAGTAAACATCATATGAGGTGATTTACAAAGTATATAGTAGGTATTGAATTATTTGGCTGTTAACGACATCAGATGGGAAATTTACAATGCAATAGTGGCATGATAAAATTCATGGCATTCATCCAAATAATTAGGTGAATTGTAGATAAAATAATTGGTTTAGGATGAGCATATTTTCCCTAAGAATGGAGTAACATGGAATGTTTTTCAAAGTGCACTTGAAAGAACATTGTCTGTTGTCCTGGCGGGAGGAAATATGCTTTGTCACAGGTCATATTGATGACTTTAAGGATATTACGGATTGGATAAGCATTGGTCAATTGATACAACCAAATAACGTTGCTTTTTACTGCTTTAAGGGCATGCAAATTGGTGAGAACTTTAGCAACGATGGGGTTAATACGCCTGAATGTTACAGTGATAACGAGTGGCAATAACAAGCTTAGATAAGGGAGGGAAAGGAGAAATTCTCCAAATTCCAGAATCTGGCTTAGAAACAGGTTATGTTAGTCGTTTTGGGTTTTTGACAGGATGTGGTAGTACATGAATTCTGGGAAATTTCGGGAAATTGGGGACCCATATCTAAAACAAATTTGAGAAAAAATGTGTAAATAGGCTCTATTTGGCGCTGGATGCACAAATTCTAGTGGGGCCTTTCATGTTTTGAAACAAGTGACGCTTTAGGTAGATGGGTTGTCTATGAACAAAATGGGATGGGCGAAATTCGCTTACAAATTCGGCGTGTTATCTTGGTATATAGAATTTGGAGTCAAGGCGACGTAATAAAGGCCATAGGCGTCATGTTGTATAAATTAGGCGTGGATGAATTTGTTTTACAAATGGGGGAGATTATTTTATCACCTGGAAAAAAAAAAGTGGAAACAAAATTGGATGGCCGCATTAAAAGGTGATTGGCATGCTATTAGAGGAAATTGGGATTTTCCAAAAACCTGATAGGGGGCCATTAGGTCATGGCGGCTGTGAAAATAAAAACCTTAGATGTGAAACTATTGCCACCTCAATTCGGGGAACAAACAGCTAAACTGATAGCATTAAAAAGGATATAACTTTGTGTGAAACTTGAAGGTAATTTTTTACAAACGGTTAAAATGCTAGAGTGGGGGTGTGTATATTAAAGGATCTACTAATGAATGCGGGGTGGATCCAGACCTTCCGGAATGTGGGGTATTCATGGCGTCCTCGAGAATTTGTGGATTTTCTCCGGGTACTCCAGTTTACTCCCACAAAATGAAATTATGGATGCTAGACTGGTTGAACACACTAAATTCTTCTTTTTATGAGTGTGAGCGTGAATGATAGTTTGTCTTTTTGTGTTTTTTGATTGGCAGACCACTGAGACATAATCTATCAATAAAAGATCAATAAAGAAAATAATTTGGGCTTGAGTCAAGGGAAGTCCTATGTCTCGACAAGGGGGAGGTGGCCTTGCTACAACGACACTACAAGGCTTATGGTTTAAATCTATATGCATACCCACATATCCATCTCAAAAAATACATATAGATTTTATTTTATTAGATCATATAGATATCATTCCACGATATGGAATTCCAGAAACTATTTATAGTGATAATGGCTCCCATTTTGTTAAAATAATAGTTGTCTACCATCCACAATTGGCGGACCTTATATGAAGTCCTGTTTGGTAGACCTTACAAATTGTTATTATTCACTACACAATGACAATTGGATGATGAGGCGAATCTATCAGAGAAAAAAACGCACACACCAAATTTAGACTATCAGAGGGAGATGTTGCTTCTCAACAGGAAACGGACGAAGCGACGGTGATTCTTGAAGACTGGATGCTGATACGCAGCATAAAAGAAGAAACATCGGAGCAACGCAAAGTGGGAGGGTCCTTGTTACTGAAAGGGGACACGGATGCACCTTTCCCACAGTAAGAAGGTTGTCTAAATTGAAACGTTTCAAGAGGAAAAATGCCTAAACAAAGACAAAAAGTCATGTTGAAAACAATTATTGCTTTTGAGGCAAGGAGATTAATGATGATTGTGATTCTATTCCTTTCCACAGTAGGGTTGTTTTCTCCAGTTGGAGAAAAAGGCGGAGGCGTTTCAATTGAGGATACACCTTCTTACGGGAGGGTAAACCGAGAAACATACACATTTACATTTAATTAACATTACCTACTAAATCAAATTTCCAAATTGAAAATATATATTTGGACTCGGGGACGTCCCGGTTGCCATACAAGGGGTCAATCTATGGTGGGAAATATGTGTGGTACATTAACAGCAAAAAATTGAAGATTGGGAAAAGCCTTGTTGCAGAAATTGGTCAAGATTGGAAAGCTCGGACTGACATATTAACCTGTGAAATTTACTTCTGAAACAGGGATTTCCCAAACGGGGGATAATTGGGCGCTGTTAATGGAGTGTAAAGAGGACAAGCACTAGGTGGAGCTACTTTGGTAAAAGGGTGGTCTCAATTGAAACATTGAGGGGACGGGTAAGATAAACTTTCTGACTTAATAAAATACGGGAAACACCAATATTAATTGAAAAGATTATTGCTCAGCAAGCAATACCATAAAACTATAGGGAACTCTTTTATATTGGGTTTGACATCTCCATATGGTTTCAATTGAGACTAAACCATCTTACAAAGGATTAGGATAACCTACCAGACAAGGGAAAATACGATGGGATCTAACAACTCCCTCAATCACCATTCTTTTGGGGAAAAGTGTTTTTACAAATGAAAAAACGTGTCCTACTTGGCAAGAAAAAAAGAATATTGAAACAGTGTTTATCCTGTTACGCAGTAAATAGGGCATGGTCTGAAGCTGGGGGCGATAAATGAGACGTGGTGTACCGGCGTTCTAAAACAAACTACACCCCTGATACCACGTTCTGGCCTATGGTGGCGGGGTGGTAGATAAATTATACGACTCCTGCCGAAACGCGGCAGGACTAGGTGCTTTGGTCTCACTGCTCTTACCGGTGTCTGTTTTTCCATCCACAGTGGAGGAGATACAATTGGCGGCTCAGAATTCGGAGGTGAAGGGTCGACCCTCCCGACATGGTCGAGAGGCATGGAGGGAAGGAGATCCAACATACATTGATGCGATTGGCATCCCCCGGGGCGTACCAGATGAGTATAAGCTGGCTAATCAGATCGCAGCAGGTTGGGAGTCCATCTTCCTTCTAATCACCCCAAACAAAAATGTGGATAGAATAAATTACTTACATTACAATGTCCAAAACTTGGAAATTATGTTAAAAAGGGATTTGTGGCCATGAAGGAACAACTGGCAGCTACCAGTCTGATGGCGTTCCAGAATCGCATAGCGGTGGATATGATCCTTGAAACAGGGGGCGTGTGTGCAATGTTTGGAAAACAATGTTGCACCTTCATACCGAACAACACGTCACCCAGTGGATCTCTCACCAGGGCCATTACTGGCCTGCAAACACTGAACCGCAATATGTAAGAACACTCTGGAGTAGATACGTCCGCATTGTCAGATTGGTGGGATAAGACCTTTGGAAAATCTAAAGATTTGGCTACATCCTTCGTGGTGACTATAGGCACAATTACCGCTATCCTATCATTGTGTGGGTGATGTAGTATCCCCTGTTTGCGCTCCTTGCTAAGCCGACTTATAACTACTGCAATTGCCCCTACAAATTCTAAAGTACATGAGTTGTATCTTATGGGACGGTTTGGGGAAAGCAGTGAGGTCCAGGAGTACGGTAAATCCGAGGACCAATTGGACGAATATAATTATGTTCTTTCTCCTTCAGATCAGCCATGGGAGTAAGGAGTAGGCGGGAAAAATCCCAGTCACCCGACATTTCCATTCGTGATTACTAAAAAATGATTAATAACATACATATTATAAAAACGGGGGAATGTTGGGTTTATTCTGTATTACTATTATAAATATATTTGTATTAATTCATTTCTTTGTTAAATCATTCTCTTTCTATTTTCAAAGTGTTGCGAGGTCACGAGTATGCCAAGTCATCGTTAACCTGGACGGCCTGTTCCAGGATGGTTATACGAACAATCCACCCAATCTGGGTCCTTGAGATTTGGTGGGCCCTTGGTGACGAGGCCAGGGCTATTCGGCCAATAACAAGAATGCTGTTATCAATATGTAACTGTGCACTTCGGGTTTTTCTGTATGTAACCATTATATGATTATGATTATATTATATGATTCTTAGGTCAAGGAAGTTGTATAATTACTCTAATCTAAATGTTGTTAGGTCTAGTCTCCTGTTTTTGTTATTGGTAAAATACTTTGATTGTTATTGTAGTCCCAGATGTTGTTTTTACTCATTCGTGATGGAATGATCAACAACTCTGTAAATTGTTTTGATTCATGGCAATAAGAGGCGTACGAAAACGTCTATTCGAGAAGACGTTCGGAAGTTGTAAGGTGACACTTGCTGACTCTCCCCTTCGGAGGCTTTTACCCATTGTTATCCATTTCTATTTAATTAAATGTCAATAATTGAATAAGATGTCTGCCTGCAGTTATTGATAATTACGGACGAAGGTATTTATTAATGAACCTAACATTCATTTAGCATCATTCTAAGTGATAGAAATTAAGTTATAGTGAAAACTATGATACTTGGCCAAAACGTGATTTTCAGCGCATGAAACGCACGTTAAGGCAATAAAAACTGAAATGTTCCCCTGCTGCGAAACAAACTGTCAAAGACACATAGTTACTGTGTATATAGTGTAAAATCGTCCAATTCAAGTAAGTTTTGCATTTCGCATCATTCTAAGTGATAGAAATTAAGTTATAGTGAAAATTATGATACTTGGCCAAAACGTGATTTTCAGCGCATGAAACGCACGTTAAGGCAATAAAAACTGAAATGTTCCCCTGCTGCGAAACAAACTGCCAGAGGCACATAGTTACTGTGTCTATAGTGTAAAATCATCCAATTCAAGTAAGTATTGCATTTAGCATCATTCTAAGTGCTAGAAATTAAGTTATAGTGAAAACTATGATACTTGGCCAAAACGTGATTTTCAGCGCATGAAACGCACGTTAAGGCAATAAAAACTGAAATGTTCCCCTGCTGCGAAACAAACTGTCAGAGGCACATAGTTACTGTGTATATAGTGTATAATCGTCCAAATAAAGTAGATTTTTCATTTGATATCATTCTAAGTGATGGAAGTTAGGGTTAGGGTTAGGATTAGGGTTAGGTTAAGTTATAGTGAAAACTATGATACTTGGCCAAAACGTGATTTTCAGTGCATGAAACGCACATTAGGGCAAAAAAACTGAAATGTTTGTTAGGTCTGAAAATACAACTCAGGAGCAGGCTAAGAAAGAGTGAGATAAATTTAAATAGAAAATAAGTATTACCAGACTGCAAAGTGGACAGTGAGAGTTCCTACAGTGGGGTCCTGTTCACTGCGATGTTACTGCAACTCTAGTCGAATGACCAGTGAGTGTGTCTTAAATACAGGCAAAACTGACAGTTGTCCCTAAGACTTTGGACAGATACGTTTCAGTCATTTGCAGGGAAACAAGTAATTGATTAGTGTCGGGCCTGGAATCTGTAGTCAATGGTTTCCAGACGTAGGGTGTTCTTCGCTGTTCCTACCCTGGGGAACACCGCCATCATGATTTTGGAGGAGACTGACCATTGTTTGTATTAGAGGGGGACATCCGAGCCCCAAACTGAATCATGGGGGAATAAATCAAAGCTCCGTCGTTTACGCCTGGTGAGTAGATGTGGGTTGGCGTCGACAGTTGGAATCGAGTCTGCTGTTAGAACGTACGTGTGGTCGGATGCAGATGTAGGGACACAGAGCCCAGTTGTATTGGTGGGGATGATCATATACACTTGCCATTCGCAGAGCCACCATATTTGGTCCAGTACTATCCATGATTGGGAAGGAATGTGTCTGATCTCGGCGCACCTGGTGACGTGAATTTGGTCCAAAGGGGTCTTCGGATCCGGTCCGCTGAAGTTGAAACAGGATGGATAACAGTCTGTTCGGTTGTTGCACTGGACATACGTTGCGGTATTGACTGTAGCTGCTAATGGTACTGCGACCATGGTATGTAGGCGGTCGAGCTTTGCTGGAAGGATTCTCTCAGATTACCCAGGATACAGTTGTAGGTGAGGTTGGCGAGTTCTTCGTTCTGTCGGTTGGACCATAGCTGTGGTTGGGCTACGGCAGTAGGCAAGAGGGAACAGACATAACAACTCATTGGTTGTGGCGCGGGCTGTGAGTGCGGTGTATCTGTACCAACTGTTCCTCATCATCGGGTTGTAGTCGTTTTCTTCCTGTGTTTGGACATGGGCGAGAATAAGGTGTATCTACTCAGGCTTAGGTGTTCCTGCCGGACGGATTTTGAGTAGGCGTGTGGCGGATGGTTGTACGAAGGGGTTCACACCAATCACTTTGGGGACAATGGCTGGACTAGTAGTGCGGATGGTGATAGTAAAGAGGGGGCTTTTTCCTGGTCGGTCCGGTCGGAGGCATAGGTTGATGCAGCCTTTTTGTTGGATATTGGTCGTAAGGTCTAGCATATGTTTACCATCTTTGATGGTGGTGGCTAACTTGGTGAAGTTAGCGGTCATGGTGGTAGCTTCTTTGGAAAGGGGCCATGTGATGGTTTTGTAGCCTGTATGGAGGAGGACCTGGTCCAAGGTGTCTGGCCAGACCATTCAGACTCTGGGAGCTTGTAGGTACCAATAAAAATAACTGGAGTCAGTCCTGTGTAATCCCAAGTGAGTAAGCTGTAGGCTGAGCAAAGGTACTTGAACGACGATTGGTGTCTTGGTTAATGGGATGCAGATCTGGGGGCCCCTGATCGTTTCCTGAACCAGCTAGTGGGGCATTCTCCTCCAGTGGGAGTGTACCAAGGTTCTGGTACGTTCCCCCCATGTGGTTGAACACAGAGCGGTGATGATGATGGCCAAAATCACACGGTGAGGTCCGTCCCAACGTGGAGAAGACCAGCACTTTCTTTTTATCACCTTGACGAGTACCAGGTCTCCTGGGGACAGGACCTCCTCTGTGGGAGACAGAGAAGATGTCGGCAGATTATTTTGCATTCATCACAGTTCTTTCTTGGAACATTTTGCATAACCACTTAGTGAGGGAATCTGTTTCTCTTTTCTCTTCTACCACCAGATCTTTTTCCCACATTGTTAAGTGGAAGGGTCTGTCGTTCACTGCCTCAAATGGTGTGCATCCCTGTGCTGTTGGAATGATTTTCATGTACGTTTCTACCAGGCTCAGGCATTCTTGCCATGGTTTTCCTGTGTCTTCCATGGTTTTTCTGAGTCTGAGTTTTACTGTTCTAATGGTTTGTTCGACAAGTCCAGCACTTTGGTTCAGTTTGATGAAATCCATGTTCAGAAGCTCGAAGGGATATGTTCCTGTTTGCCTTGTTCCATGCTTGGGTCGTTCATTGCCTTGAGAGTTGTGTCTACAGCAGTTCAGACAGTTTCTGCCAAAAAAATTGAAGTTTGGAGACCTCTGGGAACATGCATTGTTTGTTGTACTGTACTGATCATCCCTTCTGTTGAGACATGGCTCCTCCCATGGCTCAATTTGGCAATTACTTCAAACAATGATTGTGGGACGCATGGGTTGTTTTCTACTTCATAGAGTCCGTTCTTGTGTTGAGTGGCTCCTTTTGTTTCCCATTGCAGTTTCTCTTTTTCTGGGGCATGATTTTGCATTTCTCTTAGGAATTCAGCAGGGATTAGGCTGTGTCTTTCCACCGTCACGTCTTGTTCTAGGAATAGTCTACATGCCTCTGTCAGTGCCACTATTTCTGCGGCTTGTGCAGACCAGTCGCCGGGGAGTCATCCTGTCTTGAGGTTGTCTTTTTGAGTCACCACGGCATATACGTTGTGTTTTTCTCCATCCAGGGTTTTTGATGATGATCCATCCCCATAGGCAATGTGTCCGGGGGGCAATGGGTTGTCCATTAGGTCAGTTGCATATACGTGGTTAATTATGATTCGTTGAGTGGTTAACTGTGAGAATTGGTTTAACCACTTGTCGTCCGGTCTCCCATGAACTTCAGGGTGACATGTAATGGCCATGTTTGTTGTTCCTGTCCTGGGGCTGCTGGGCAGATATCTTCAGACTGTTCTCTTAGACTTTCAGCTACCTTGGCAGAATCATTCCCGACAATGTCGAGAGAGTAGAAGCTGTTAGATGTGGTGGTGTGGAAGATATTTTTGGTCTGTAAATCCCTGGGTCGGAGGCCATTTTGGGTGGCCACTAGGCTTAGCCCAAGCTGGACCATGATATCTCGTCCCGGTAACTCTCCGATTTTCATTTTGCAGTCTGACAATAAACCCATCCCTTTTGTTGCTTTCTGACCCATATTAATCACTTACTTAATAGTTTAAACAACAATTATTTTCTAAATTACCCGAAATTGATCTCCACTTTGTGATTAACCCAATATCTCTGAACACACAAAGACCAAAAGTCCCTGACTTTGTCTTAGTTAAGTCCCTGACTCTATTAACAGACCAAGACTATAATGCCTTTGCTAATTCTTGTTCTACTTTCATTGGTCCCGGACCAATTGGTTTATTACCAGACTGCAAAGTGGACAGTGAGAGTTCCTACAGTAGGGTCCTGTTCAACGCGATGTTCCTGAAACTCTCGAATGACCAGTGTGTGTGTCTTAAATACAGGAAAAACTGACAGTTGTCACTAGGACTTTGGACAGATACATTTCAGTCATTTGCAGGGCAAAAAGTAATTGATCAGTGTCAGACAGTTGAATATTTGTGCTGACATGTCACCCCAATCACAAGACTAGGATTGTTTATTCAGTCAGACAGTTGGGTGTTTATGCTGCTATGTCAGCCGTAAGGATGACTACAATGCTGTTATACTCACAAAAACTTATACAATATGAACAAGCATTTGCAAAGATACTTTGTCTAATCTTACATATTCCCCTGCTGCCAAAAAAACTGTCAGAGACACATAGTTACTGTGTATATAGTGTAAAATCGTCCAATTCAAGTAAGTTATCCATTTGGCATTATTCTCATTGCTAAAAATTAAGTTACAATGAAAACAATCATACTTGGCCAAAACGTGATTTTCAGGGTATGAAAAGAACATTAAGGCAATAAAAACTGAAAAGTTCCCCTGCTGCCAAACAAACTGTCAGAGACACAGTTACTGTGTATATAGTGTAAAATCGTTTAATTCAAGTAAGTTTTTTATTTGGCATCGTTCAAAGTGATAGAAATTAAGTTACAATGAATACTATCATACTTGGCCAAAACGTGATTATCAGGCCATGAAAAGCACATTAAGGCAATAAAAACTGAAACGTTCCCCTGCTGCCAACGCACTGTCAGAGACACAGTTCCTGTGTATATAGTGTAAAATCGTCCTATCCATGTAAGTCTTTCATTGGCATCATTCTAGGTGATTCTGGAGCTATTTCCCACAATAAAAAGTGTCCAAAACAGGCATTTTGCGATTAAAATAGTGGTTGTATTAGAACCAGGCCCAGGCGATTCTGGTTGGTGTTTTTACCCTGAAATTGTGTCCAATGATGATAAGGATGTATTTTTGATTATTCTGTATAAAAATAATCATCTAGGGATGTTCAGAAGTTTTGTTACGCCCGAATCAATGACCTCAATTTGGGCACTTTATTTACAAGTGGTGGTTTTTAAGAACCAGGCCCAGTCGGTTCTGGTTGGTGCTTTTACCCAGATATAGTATCCATTGTGTGGGTAGATGTATTTTCACTATTCTGTCTAAAAATAAAGATCCAGGACAGTTCCGGGGCTATTTCCCTCCATAAATACTGTCCAAAACATGCATTTTGCGATACAAAATAGTGGCTGCATTATAACAGGGTCCAGTCGGTTCTGGTGGGTGTTTGTATACGAAACTTGTGTCCAATTATGATGGGGATGTATACTTGACTATTCTGTATAGAAGTAATCATCTAGCGATGTTCAGAAGTTCTGTTATGCCCGAATGAATTACTTTCATTTGGTCACTTTATTTACAAGTGGTGGTTTAGAAACAGGCCCAGTCGGTTTTGGTTGGTGCTTTTACCCAGAATTTGTGTTTATTGTGTGAGTGGATGTATTTTCACTATTTTGTATAACAATAATGATCCAGGATGATTCTGGAGCTATTTCCCACCACAAACAGTGTCCAAAACAGGCATTTTGCGGTTAAAGTAGTGGTTGTATTAGAACCACGCCCAGTCGGTTCTGGTTCGTGTTTTTACCCAGAAATTGTGTCCAATGATTATGGGGATGTATTTTTTATTATTCTTTATAAAAATAATATTCTAGGGATGTTCAGAAGTTCTGTTATGCCCTAATCAATTACCTCAATTTGGGCACTTTATTTACAAGTGGTTGTTTAGAACCAGGCCCAGTCGGTTCTGGTTGGTGCTTTACCCACAATTAGTGTCGATTGTGTGGGTTTGATGTATTTTCACTATTCTCTGTAAGAATAAAGATCCAGGGATGTTCTGAGACTATTTCCCACCAGAAATAGTGTCAAAAACATGCATTTTGCGACAAAAATAGTGGTTGTATTAGAACCAGGCCCAGTCGGTTCTGGTTTGTGTATACCCCCTTAACGTGTGTCCAATAGGAATGGGGTTGTATTTTTGACTATTCTGTATAAAAATGATCATCTAGGGATGTTCAGAAGTTCTTCTATGCCCGAATAAATTACCTCCATTTGGGCACTTTATTTTGCATGGTGGTTGTAGTAGAACCAAGCCCAGTCGGTTCTGGTTGGTGCTTTTACCCAGAGTTAGTGTTGATTGTGTAGGTGGATGTATTTTCACTATTCTGTCTAAAAATAAAGATCCAGGATGGTTCTAGGGGTATTTACCACCATAAATAGTCTCCAAAACATGCATTTTGCGATAAAAAATAGTAGTTGAAAAAATGAAAAAATGAAAATCAGACATAGGCATTGTCGTCATCATTGACTTGACAAAAAGCTTAGTAGTCATCATACCCTCAGCAGCGTATGACGAAATTGTATAGTGCTTCACCACAAGTTCGTCTTTCCAGGCCAGACACATTTATGACATTTATTTATGACATATTCATACTTGTTAGCTCTCCGCCTTGAGCGCCATTTTGCGGCGACTGCAAGATGCCTCACCGATGCCAACAAGAATAAGGTGGATCACTTACCTCTCAGTCTTTATACTTACCCTCCCTCAGTCAGCCTTTGGAAGGCAGATCTGCGCCAAACGACCTTCCTGTTACTTCATTTCGACTTGACTTAATTTCATAGTAGGGATATGTGTAGTCGTCACGTCACGTGTTGCTGCAGGTTCAGAGACCTGATGGCTGTTGGGAAAAAGCTGTCCTTGAGCCTGTTTGTCCGTGCTTTGTAGGACCTGTAGCGTCTGCCAGATGGAAGCAACTGGAACAGGCCGTGTCCAGGGTGGTATGGGTCTCCAACAATGGACCCGGCTCTTCTAAGGTATCGGGGGTTGGCAATGTCTTCTAGTGATGGCAGAGAGCAGCCGACGATCTTCTGGGCAGTGTTTATCACCCTCTGTATGGCTTTTTTGTCTGCTGCCGTGCTTCCGGTATACCACACTGTAATGCCGTAAGTCAGGATGCTCTCCACAGTGGCTCTGTAGAAGGTTGCCAGAAGCTTGGTGTCCAATTTGTCCCTTCTCAGTACCCTGAGAAAGTGGAGTCGTTTCTGGGCCTTCTTTACTAACACTGTGGTGTTTGTGGACCAGGAGAGCCTATCCGTGACGTGGACTCCCAGAAATTTGAAGGATTGGACCCTGTCTACACATACTCCGTTAATGAGGAGTGGGGCCAGGTCGGTGCTGCGCTTGCGAAAGTCCAGGATTATTTCTTTAGTCTTTGCGGTATTTAGTGTAAGATTGTTCGCCGAGCACCAAGAAGACAGTTTGTCGACCTCGTCTCTGTAAGCTGACTCATCCCCGCCTGAGATGAGTCCGATCACAGTGGTGTCATCGGCGAATTTGATGATAGAGTTTGACTGGTGGGCTGGTGTGCAGTCGTATGTGTACAAGGAGTACAGGACAGGACTCAGTACACAGCCTTGTGGTGAGCCAGTGTTCAGTGTAATGGCAGAAGAGAGGTGTGGACCCATTCTGACAGTTTGTGGTCGACCAGTCAAGAAGTTCTTTACCCAGCAGCAGATTGAAGAGGATAGTCCAAGGTGGTAGAGTTTGTCCTTCAGGATGTCCGACTTGATGGTGTTAAAGGCTGAGCTATAGTCTATGAAAAGCATCGTCACATAGTTCCCCCGGTGCTCCAGGTGGCTCAGTGCTGTGTGAAGAGCCACAGCGATAGCATCCTCAGTGGACCTGTTTTCTCTATAAGCAAACTGGTGAGGGTCAACTGAGGGGGGGATTGTCCTTCTGATGTGTCGGGCCACCAACTTTTCAAAGCACTTCATGATCACAGGCGTGAGAGCAACAGGCCTGTAATCGTTCAAGCTGCAGATGGTTGGCCTTTTTGGGGACAGGAATGATGGTGGCAGATTTTAGGCAGGCAGGAACGATGGATAGTTGCATTATAACTGGGTAGTCTCGGTTCTGGTTGCTGTTTATATCCGAAACTTGTGTCCAAAGAGGATGGGGATGTATATTTTACTATTCTGTTTAAAAATAATCATGTAGGGATGTTATGGGGCTTTTTATACACAAGAATCAAAAACCTCCAATGGATCTTTATTTTGCACGGTGGTTGAATTAGAACCGGGCCCAGTCGGTTCTGGTTGCCGCTTTTACCCAGATTTAGTGTCAATTGTGTGGATGGATGCATTTTCACTATTATGTGTAAAATTAAAGATGCAGGGATGTTTTGGGAATATTTCACACCGTCAATAGTGTCCAAAACATTTTGCGATAAAAATAGTGGTTGTATTAGAACAAGGCCCAATCGGTTCTGGTTGGTGTATTTACCCAGAATTTGTGTTGATTGAGTAGGTAGATGTAGTTTCACTATTTTCTATAAAAATAATGTTTCCCACCATAAACATTGTCCAAAACAGGCATTTTGCGATTAAAATAGTGGTCGTATTAGAACCGGGCCCAGTCGGTTCTGGTTGGTGCTTCTACCCATAATTAGTGTTGAATGTGTAGATGGATGTATTTTCACTATTCTGTGTAAAAATAATGATCCAGGATGGTTCTGGAGCTATTTTCCCACCATAAACAGTGTCCAAAACAGGCATTCTGGGATTAAAATAGTGGTTGTATTAGAACCAGGCCCAGTCTGTTCTGGTTAGTGAATTTACCCGAAAAATTGTATCCATTGACGATGGGGATGTATTTTTGATTATTATGTATAAAAATAATCATCTAGGGATCTTCAGAAGTTCTGTTATTCCCGAATCAATGACCTCCATTTGGGCACATTATTGACGGAGCTCACGACCATGATCCAGTGTGTGGCTCGGATGTGTCCCTCAAACACAAATACTGGTCAGTCTCATCCAAAATCGTAATGGCTCAGTTCCCTTGAGTGGGAGCGGCAAGGAACGCCCTGCATTTGAAGACCATTGAAGGCAGGTTCCGGGCCTGTGTCGGCGCATCAGTCAGGCTGGGTAGCCGCCATGGCCCAGGTGATTTTCCAGGGCTGCCCTGCTCTTGACGGAGTGGCCACCCAGCGGGGCTGTGTGTGTGCCATGGTGGGAGACTCCTGCTGCCCCTTCATCCCTGCCGGCATGTCCTGCTCGGTCCATGATGCCCTGCAGGCTATTAGGAACATGCAGAGAGCTGTGACCGGAGATTCGGTTTCACAACGAGGATGGCTTGACTGGTTCTTCTCTGGCTCATGGAAACAGCCATTTCAATATTTCGATATTTTCACAGACACAAAAGGAGGGAATTGTGGGATGGACTGGCTAACTGGCTTAATAATTGTTTATTCTTGTCTTACCATGTGGTCATACTGGTTTTACCTTTGTTTGATAAGATCGTAGACTGCAAGGTAGACTAGCCAAACTGGTTTTACAATTGAATTAAAAGATCGTGGAATGTAAGAAAGACTAACTAGTTGGCCTTGCAATTGTTTGTTCGCCTCGCGAAATATAAGAAAGGTTGGCTAACAGGGTTTGCAATTGTTTCCTTGAATTGTGGGATGAAAAAAAGGTTCAACTTCAGGAGTAACTGTCACTCTCCAGGTCATCCAGGGTCAAGTGCACACTTGGAAACTTTCATATTCGACCAAAATGTGCTTATCAGCGCAAAAAAAGCACATTTGGTGGTACGCGGAAAGAACGGCAGCAGACAAAAAGGCTATTTAGAAAGATATTACCACTACGCAGAAGATTGTCGGCTACTCTGCCCTCACTGGAAGACATTGCCAGCCCTCGTTACCTCAGCAGAGCCAGGGACATGATCAGGGACCCATGCCACCCTATTCACAATCGGTTCCAGCTGCTGCTCTCTGGCAGACAGACGCTGTAAGTTTCCCACATCCGTAGGGACTCTAAACTTGGGGTAACACAACACAATCCCTTCTGTGTAATAACTTCGGGTGAGGTAATATGAATAGTCATCAGGTACAAGGTGATCTGACACCTACATGCTGAATGAAGGTAAGTGAAAGACAGTGAGAGGTAAGTGATCCACTCAGGGGGTGGTGATGCAATGTATCCATAAAGGCAGAATTGTAAATTAAGAGTCTGGAGTCATAACTTGTAAAACTGTAAAACTGTCAGAGACACAAATGTCTCTCTATATATAGTGTAATATCATCAAATTTTATAATTTAATAAGTTTTTAATTTGGCATCATTCTAATGGCTAGATATTAAGTTATAATGAAAACTATGATACTTGGCCTAAACATGATTTTCAGCGCATGAAAAGCACATTCAGGCAATAAAAACTGAAATGTTCCCCTGCTGCCAAACAAACTGTCAGAGACACATAGTTACTGTGTATATAGTGTATTGTCGTCCAATTCAAGTAAGTTTTTCATTTAGCATCATTTTAAGTGATAGAAATTAAGTTATAGTGAAAATTGTGATACTTGGCCAAAATGTGATATTCAGCGCATGAAACGCACGTTAAGGCAATAAAACTGAAATGTTCCCCTGCTTAGAAACAAACTGTCAGAGACACATAGTTACTGTGTATATAGTGTAAAATCGTCCAATTCAAGTAAGTTTTGCATTTAGCATCATTCTAAGTGATAGAAATTAAGTTATAGTGAAAATTATGATACTAGCCCAAAACGTGATTTTCAGCGCATGAAACGCACGTTAAGGCAATAAAAACTGAAAGGTTCCCCTGCTGCGAAACAAACTGTCAGAGACACATAGTTACTGTGTATATAGTGTATTATCGTCCAATTCAACTAAGTTTTTCATTTAGCATCATTCTAAGTGATAGAAATTAAGTTATAGTGAAAATTGTGATACTTGGACAAAACGTGATTTTCAGCACATGAAACGCACGTTAAGGCAATAAAATCTGAAATGTTCCCCTGCTGCGACACAAACTGTCAGAGGCACATAGTTACTGTGTATATAGTGTATTATCGTCCAATTCAAGTAAGTTTTTCATTTAGCATCATTCTAAGTGATAGAAATTAAGTTCTGGTGAAAATTATGATACTAGCCCAAAACGTGATTTTCAGCGCATGAAACGCACGTTAAGGCAATAAAAACTGAAATGTTCCCCTGCTGCGAAACAAACTGTCACAGACACATAGTTACTGTGTATATAGTGTAAAATCGTCCAATTCAAGTAAGTTTTTCATTTAGCATCATTCTAAGTGATAGAATTTAAGTTATGGTGAAAATTGTGATACTTGGCCAAAACGTGATTTTCAGCACATGAAACGCACGTTAAGGCAATAAAAACTGAAATATTCGCCTGCTGCGAAACAAACTGTCAGAGGCACATAGTTACTGTGTATATAGTGTAAAATCGTCCAATCCAAGTAACTTTTGCATTTAGCATCATTCTAAGTGATAGAAATTAAGTTATAGTGAAAATTGTGATACTTGGCCAAAACGTGATTTTCAGCACATGAAACGCACGTTAAGGCAATAAAAACTGAAATGTCCCCTGCTGCGACACAAACTGTCAGAGGCACATAGTTACTGTGTATATAGTGTAAAATCGTCCAATCCAAGTAACTTTTGCATTTAGCATCATTCAAAGTGATAGAAATTAAGTTATAGTGAAAACTATGATACTTGGCCAAAACGTGATTTTCAGCGCATGAAACGCACGTTAAGGCAATAAAAACTGAAATGTTCCCCTGCTGCGAAACAAACTGTCGGAGACACATAGTTACTGTGTATATAGTGTAAAATCGTCCAATTCAAGCAAGTTTTTCATTTGGAATCATTCTAAGTGACAGAAATTAAGTTATAGTGAAAATTATGACACTTGGCCAAAACGTGATTTTCAGCGCATTAAACGCACGTTAAGGCAATAAAAACTGAAATGTTCCCCTGCTGCGAAACAAACTGTCAGAGGCACATAGTTACTGTGTATATAGTGTAAAATCGTCCAATTCAAGTAAGTTTTGCATTTAGCATCATTCTAAGTGATAGAAATTAAGTTATAGTGAAAATTATGATACTTGGCCAAAACGTGATTTTCAGCGCATGAAACGCACGTTAAGGCAATAAAAACTGAAATGTTCCCCTGCTGCGAAACAAACTGCCAGAGGCACAAAGTCACTGTGTATATAGTGTAAAATCGTCCAATTCAAGTAAGTTTTGCATTTAGCATCATTCTAAGTGATAGAAATTAAGTTATAGTGAAAATTATGACACTTGGCCAAAACGTGATTTTCAGCGCATGAAACGCACGTTAAGGCAATAAAAACTGAAATGTTCCCCTGCTGCGAAACAAACTGCCAGAGGCACATAGTTACTGTGTATATAGTGTAAAATCATCCAATTCAAGTAAGTTTTGCATTTGGCATCATTCTAAGTGCTAGAAATTAAGTTATAGTGAAAACTATGATACTTGGCCAAAACGTCATTTTCAGCGCATGAAACGCACGTTAAGGCAATAAAAACTGAAATATTCCCCTGCTGCGAAACAAACTGTCAGAGGCACATAGTTACTGTGTATATAGTGTAAAATCGCCTAATTCAAGTAAGTTTTGCATTTAGCATCATTCTAAGTGATAGAAATTAAGTTATAGTGAAAATTATTATACTTGGCCAAAACGTGATTTTCAGCGCATGAAACGCACGTTAAGGCAATAAAAACTGAAATGATCCCCTGCTGCGAAACAAACTGTCAGAGGCACATAGTTATTGTGTATATAGTGTAAAATCGTCAAATTCAAGTAAGTTTTGCATTTAGCATCATTCTAAGTAATAGAAATTAGGTTATAGTGAAAACTATGATACTTGGCCAAAACGAGATTTTCAGCGCATGGAACGCACGTTAAGGCAATAAAAACTGAAATGTTCCCCTGCTGCGAAACAAACTGTCAGAGACACATAGTTACTGTGTATATAGTGTATTATCGTCCAATTCAAGTAAGTTTTTCATTTAGCATCATTCTAAGTGATAGAAATTAAGTTATAGTGAAAATTGTGATACTTGGCCAAAACGTGATTTTCAGCGCATGAAACGCACGTTAAGGCAATAAAAACTGAAATGTTCCCCTGCTGCGAAACAAACTGTCGGAGACACATAGTTACTGTGTATATAGTGTAAAATCGTCCAATTCAAGCAAGTTTTTCATTTGGAATCATTCTAAGTGACAGAAATTAAGTTATAGTGAAAATTATGACACTTGGCCAAAACGTGATTTTCAGCGCATGAAACGCACGTTAAGGCAATAAAAACTGAAATGTTCCCCTGCTGCGAAACAAACTGCCAGAGGCACATAGTTACTGTGTATATAGTGTAAAATCGTCCAATTCAAGTAAGTTTTGCATTTAGCATCATTCTAAGTGATAGAAATTAAGTTATAGTGAAAATTATGACACTTGGCCAAAACGTGATTTTCAGCGCATGAAACGCACGTTAAGGCAATAAAAACTGAAATGTTCCCCTGCTGCGAAACAAACTGCCAGAGGCACATAGTTACTGTGTATATAGTGTAAAATCATCCAATTCGAGTAAGTTTTGCATTTGGCATCATTCTAAGTGCTAGAAATTAAGTTATAGTGAAAACTATGATACTTGGCCAAAACGTCATTTTCAGCGCATGAAACGCACGTTAAGGCAATAAAAACTGAAATGTTCCCCTGCTGCGAAACAAACTGTCAGAGGCACATAGTTACTGTGTATATAGTGTAAGATCGCCTAATTCAAGTAAGTTTTGCATTTAGCATCATTCTAAGTGATAGAAATTAAGTTATAGTGAAAATTATTATACTTGGCCAAAACGTGATTTTCAGCGCATGAAACGCACGTTAAGGCAATAAAAACTGAAATGATCCCCTGCTGCGAAACAAACTGTCAGAGGCACATAGTTATTGTGTATATAGTGTAAAATCGTCCAATTCAAGTAAGTTTTGCATTTAGCATCATTCTAAGTAATAGAAATTAGGTTATAGTGAAAACTATGATACTTGGCCAAAACGTGATTTTCAGCGAATGAAACGCACGTTAAGGCAATAAAAACTGAAATGTTCCCCTGCTGCGAAACAAACTGTCAGAGACACATAGTTACTGTGTATATGGTGTATTATCGTCCAATTCAAGTAAGTTTTTCATTTAGCATCATTCTAAGTGATAGAAATTAAGTTATAGTGAAAATTGTGATACTTGGCCAAAACGTGATTTTCAGCACATGAAACGCACGTTAAGGCAATAAAAACTGAAATGTTCCCCTGCTGCGAAACAAATGTCAGAGGCACATAGTTATTGTATATATAGTGTAAAATCGTCCAATTCAAGTAAGTTTTTTATTTAGCATCATTCTAAGTGATAGAAATTAAGTTATAGTGAAAACTATCATACTCGGCCAAAACATGATTTTCAGCGCATGAAACGCACGTTAAGGCAATAAAAACTGAAATGTTCCCCTGCTGCGAAACAAACTGTCAGAGGCACATAGTTACTGTGTATATAGTGTAAAATCGTCCAATTCAAGTAAATTTTGCATTTAGCATCATTCTAAGTGATAGAAATTAAGTTATAGTGAAAATTATGATACTTGGCCAAAACGTGATTTTCAGCGCATGAAACGCACGTTAAGACAATAAAAACTGAAATGTTCCCCTGCTGCGAAACAAACTGTCAGAGACATATAGTTACTGTGTATATAGTGTATTATCGTCCAATTCAAGTAAGTTTTTCATTTAGCATCATTCTAAGTGATAGAAATTAAGTTATAGTGAAAACTATCATACTCGGCCAAAACAGGATTTTCAGCGCATGAAACGCACGTTAAGGCAATAAAAACTGAAATGTTCCCCTGCTGCGAAACAAACTGTCAGAGGCACATAGTTACTGTGTATATATTGTAAATTCGTCCAATTCAAGTAAATTTTGCATTTAGCATCATTCTTAGTGATAGAAATTAAGTTATAGTGAAAACTATGATACTTGGCCAAAACGTGATTTTCAGCGCAAGAAACGCACGTTAAGGCAATAAAAACTGAAATGTTCCCCTGCTGCGAAACAAACTGTCAGAGGCACATAGTTACTGTGTATATAGTGTATAATTGTCCAATTCAAGTAAGTTTTTCATTTTGCATTATTCTAAGTGCTAGAAATTAGGTTATAGTGAAAACTATGATACTTGGCCAAAACGTGATTTACAGCGCATGAAATGCACATTAAGGCAATAAAAACTGAAATGTTCCCCTGCTGCGAAACAAACTGTCAGTGACACATAGTTACTGTGTATATAGTGTATAATCGTCCAAATTAAGTAGGTTTTTCATTTGATATCATTCTAAGTGATGGAAGTTAGGGTTAGGGTTAGGGTTAGGGTTAGGGTTAGAGTTAGGGTTAGGGTTAGGGTTAGGGTTAGGGTTAGGGTTAGGGTTAGGGTTAGGTTAAGTTAAGTTATAGTGAAAACTATGATACTTGGCCAAAACGTGATTTTCAGCGCATGAAACGCACATTAGGGCAAAAAAACTGAAATGTTTGTTAGGTCTGAAAATACAACTTCAGGAGCAGGCTAAGAAAGAGTGAGATAAATTTAAATAGAAAATATGTATTACCAGACTGCAAAGTGGACAGTGAGAGTTCCTACAGTGGGGTCCTGTTCACTGCGATGTTACTTCAACTCTAGTCGAATGACCAGTGAGTGTGTCTTAAATACAGGCAAAACTGACAGTTGTCCCTAAGACTTTGGACAGATACGTTTCAGTCATTTGCAGGGAAACAAGTAATTGATTAGTGTCGGGCCTGGAATCTGTAGTCAATGGTTTCCAGACGTAGGGTGTTCTTCGCTGTTCCTACCCTGGGGAACACCGCCATCATGATTTTGGAGGGGACTGACCATTGTTTGTATTAGAGGGGGACATCCGAGCCCCAAACTGAATCATGGGGGAAGAAATCAAAGCTCCGTCGTTGACGCCTTGTGGGTAGATGTGGGTTGGCGTCGACAGTTGGAATCGAGTCTGCTGTTAGAACGTACGTGTGTTCGGATGCAGATGTAGGGACACAGAGCCCAGTTGTATTGGTGGGGATGATCATATACACTTGCCATTCGCAGATCCACCATATTTGGTCCAGTACTGTCCATGATTGGGAAGGAATGTGTCTGATCTCGGCACACCTGGTGACGTGAACTTGGTCTAAAGGGGTCTTCGGATCCGGTCCGCTGAAGTTGAAACAGGATGGATAACAGTCTGTTCGGTGTTTGCACTGGACATACGTTGCGGTATTGACTGTAGCTGCTAATGGTACTGCGACCATGGTATGTAGGCGGTCGAGCTTTGCTGGAAGGATTCTCTCAAATTACCCAGAATACAGTTGTAGGTGAGGGTGGCGAGTTCTTCGTTCTGTCGGTTGGCCCATAGCTGTGGTTGGGCTACGGCAGTAGGCAAGAGGGAACAGACATAACAACTCATTGGTTGTGGCGCGGGCTGTGAGTGCGGTGTATCTGTACCAACTGTTCCTCATCATCAGGTTGTAGTCGTTTTCTTGCTGTGTTTGGACATGGGCGAGAATAAGGTGTATCTACTCAGGCTTAGGTGTTCCTGCCGGACGGATTTTGAGTAGGCGTGTGGCGGATGGTTGTACGAAGGGGTTCACACCAATCACTTTTGGGACCATGGCTGGACTAGTAGTGCGGATGGTGATAGTAAAGAGGGGGCCTTTTCCTGGTCGGTCCGGTCGGAGGCATAGGTTGATGCAGCCTTTTTGTTGGATATTGGTCGTAAGGTCTAGCATATGTTTACCATCTTTGATGGTGGTGGCTAACTTGGTGAAGTTAGCGGTCATGGTGGTAGCTTCTTTGGAAAGGGGCCATGTGATGGTTTTGTAGCCTGTATGGAGGAGGACCTGGTCCAAGGTGTCTGGCCAGACCATTCAGACTCTGGGAGCTTGTAGGTACCAATAAAAATAACTGGAGTCAGTCCTGTGTAATCCCAAGTGAGTAAGCTGTAGGCTGAGCAAAGGTACTTGAACGA
Organism: Stigmatopora nigra; assembly: GCF_051989575.1. Classification (NCBI taxonomy): domain Eukaryota; kingdom Metazoa; phylum Chordata; class Actinopteri; order Syngnathiformes; family Syngnathidae; genus Stigmatopora; species Stigmatopora nigra. The sequence continues at coordinate 4,954,882 of NW_027551603.1, forward strand.
CGATTGGTGTCTTGGTTAATGGGATGCAGATCTGGGGTCCCTGATCGTTTCCTGAACCAGCTAGTGGGGCATTCTCCTCCAGTGGGAATGTACCAAGGTTCTGGTACGTTCCCTCCATGTGGTTGAACACAGAGCGGTGATGATGATGGCCAAAATCACACGGTGAGGTCCGTCCCAACGTGGAGAAGACCAGCACTTTCTTTTTATCACCTTGACGAGTACCAGGTCTCCTGGGGACAGGACCTCCTCTGTGGGAGACAGAGAAGATGTCGGCAGATTATTTTGCATTCATCACAGTTCTTTCTTGGAACATTTTGCATAACCACTTAGTGAGGGAATCTGTTTCTCTTTTCTCTTCTACCACCAGATCTTTTTCCCACATTGTTAAGTGGAAGGGTCTGTCGTTCACTGCCTCAAATGGTGTGCATCCCTGTGCTGTTGGAATGATTCTCATGTACGTTTCTACCAGGCTCAGGCATTCTTGCCATGGTTTTCCTGTATCTTCCATGGTTTTTCTGAGTCTGAGTTTTACTGTTCTAATGGTTTGTTCGACGAGTCCAGCACTTTGGTTCAGTTTGATGAAATCCATGTTCAGAAGCTCGAAGGGATATGTTCCTGTTTGCCTTGTTCCATGCTTGGGTTGTTCATTGCCTTGAGAGTTGTGTCTACAGCAGTTTAGACAGTTTCTGCAAAATAATTGAGGTAAGTTTGGAGACCTCTGGGAACATGCATTGTTTGTTGTACTGTACTGATCATCCCTCCTGTTGAGACATGGCTCCTCCCATGGCTCAATTTGGCAATTACTTCAAACAATGATCGTGTCACGCATGGCTTGTTTTCTACTGCATAGAGTCCGTTCTTGTGTTGAGTGGCTCCTTCTGTTTCCCATTGCAGTTTCTCTTTTTCTGGGGAATGATTTTGCATTTCTCTTAGGAATTCAGCAGGGATTGGGCTGTGTCTTTCCACCGTCACGTCTTGTTCTAGGAATAGTCTACATGCCTCTGTCAGTGCCACTATTTCTGCGGCTTGTGCAGACCAGTCGCCGGGGAGTCGTCCTGTCTTGAGGTTGTCTTTTTGAGTCACCACGGCATATACGTTGTGTTTTTCTCCATCCAGGGTTTTTGATGATGATCCATCCCCATAGGCAATGTGTCCGGGGGGCAATGGGTTGTCCATTAGGTCAGTTGCATATACGTGGTTAATTATGATTCGTTGAGTGGGCAACTGTGAGAATTGGTTTAACCACTTGTCGTCCGGTCTCCCATGAACTTCAGGGTGACATGTAATGGCCATGTTTGTTGTTCCTGTCCTGGGGCTGCTGGGCAGATATCTTCAGACTGTTCTCTTAGACTTTCAGCTACCTTGGCAGAATCATTCCCGACAATGTCGAGAGAGTAGAAGCTGTTAGATGTGGTGGTGTGGAAGATATTTTTGGTCTGTAATTCCCTGGGTCGGAGGCCATTTTGGGTGGCCACTAGGCTTAGCCCAAGCTGGACCATGATATCTCGTCCCGGTAACTCTCCGATTTTCATTTTGCAGTCTGACAATAAACCCATCCCTTTTGTTGCTTTCTGACCCATATTAATCACTTACTTAATAGTTTAAACAACAATTATTTTCTAAATTACCCGAAATTGATCTCCACTTTGTGATTAACCCAATATCTCTGAACACACAAAGACCAAAAGTCCCTGACTTTGTCTTAGTTAAGTCCCTGACTCTATTAACAGACCAAGACTATAATGCCTTTGCTAATTCTTGTTCTACTTTCATTGGTCCCGGACCAATTGGTTTATTACCAGACTGCAAAGTGGACAGTGAGAGTTCCTACAGTAGGGTCCTGTTCAACGCGATGTTCCTGAAACTCTAGTCGAATGACCAGTGTGTGTGTCTTAAATACAGGAAAAACTGACAGTTGTCACTAGGACTTTGGACAGATACATTTCAGTCATTTGCAGGGCAAAAAGTAATTGATCAGTGTCAGACAGTTGAATATTTGTGCTGACATGTCACCCCAATCACAAGACTAAGATTGTTTATTCAGTCAGACAGTTGGGTGTTTATGCTGCTATGTCAGCCGTAAGGATGACTACAATGCTGTTATACTCACAAAAACTTATACAATATGAACAAGCATTTGCAAAGATACTTTGTCTAATCTTACATATTCCCCTGCTGCAAAAAAAACTGTCAGAGACACATAGTTACTGTGTATATAGTGTAAAATCGTCCAATTCAAGTAAGTTATCCATTTGGCATCATTCTCATTGATAAAAATTAAGTTACAATGAAAACAATCATACTTTGCCAAAACGTGATTTTCAGGGTATGAAAAGTACATTAAGGCAATAAAAACTGAAAAGTTCCCCTGCTGCCAAACAAACTGTCAGAGACACAGTTACTGTGTATATAGTGTAAAATCGTCCAATTCAAGTAAGTTTTTTATTTGGCATCGTTCAAAGTGATAGAAATTAAGTTACAATGAAAACTATCATACTTGGCCAAAACGTGATTATCAGGCCATGAAAAGCACATTAAGGCAATAAAAACTGAAAAGTTCCCCTGCTGCCAACGCACTGTCAGAGACACATAGTTCCTGTGTATATAGTGTAAAATCGTCCTATCCATATAAGTCTTTCATTGGCATCATTCTAGGTGATTCTGGAGCTATTTCCCACCATAAAAAGTGTCCAAAACAGGCATTTTGCGATTAAAATAGTTGTTGTATTAGAACCAGGCCCAGGCGATTCTGGTTGGTGTTTTTACCCTGAAATTGTGTCCAATGATGATAAGGATGTATTTTTGATTATTCTGTATAAAAATAATCATCTAGGGATGTTCAGAAGTTTTGTTACGCCCGAATCAATGACCTCAATTTGGGCACTTTATTTACAAGTGGTGGTTTTTAAGAACCAGGCCCAGTCGGTTCTGGTTGGTGCTTTTACCCAGATATAGTATCCATTGTGTGGGTAGATGTATTTTCACTATTCTGTCTAAAAATAAAGATCCAGGACAGTTCCGGGGCTATTTCCCTCCATAAATAGTGTCCAAAACATGCATTTTGCGATACAAAATAGTGGCTGCATTATAACAGGGTCCAGTCGGTTCTGGTGGGTGTTTGTATACGAAACTTGTGTCCAATTATGATGGGGATGTATACTTGACTATTCTGTATAGAAGTAATCATCTAGCGATGTTCAGAAGTTCTGTTATGCCCGAATGAATTACTTTCATTTGGTCACTTTATTTACAAGTGGTGGTTTAGAAACAGGCCCAGTCGGTTTTGGTTGGTGCTTTTACCCAGAATTTGTGTTTATTGTGTGAGTGGATGTATTTTCACTATTTTGTATAACAATAATGATCCAGGATGATTCTGGAGCTATTTCCCACCACAAACAGTGTCCAAAACAGGCATTTTGCGGTTAAAGTAGTGGTTGTATTAGAACCACGCCCAGTCGGTTCTGGTTTGTGTTTTTACCCAGAAATTGTGTCCAATGATTATGGGGATGTATTTTTTATTATTCTTTATAAAAATAATATTCTAGGGATGTTCAGAAGTTCTGTTATGCCCTAATCAATGACCTCAATTTGGGCACTTTATTTACAAGTGGTTGTTTAGAACCAGGCCCAGTCGGTTCTGGTTGGTGCTTTACCCACAATTAGTGTCGATTGTGTGGGTTTGATGTATTTTTTTAAATAGTCTCCAAAACATGCATTTTGTGATAAAAAATAGTAGTTGAAAAAATGAAAAAATGAAAATCAGACATAGGCATTGTCGTCATCATTGACTTGACAAAAAGCCTAGTAGTCATCATACCCTCAGCAGCGTATGACGAAATTGTATAGTGCTTCTCCACAAGTTCGTCTTCCCAGGCCAGACACATTTATGACATTTATTTATGACATATTCATACTTGTTAGCTCTCCGCCTTGAGCGCCATTTTGCGGCGACTGCAAGATGCCTCACCGATGCCAACAAGAATAAGGTGGATCACTTACCTCTCAGTCTTTATACTTACCCTCCCTCAGTCAGCCTTTGGAAGGCAGATCTGCGCCAAACGACCTTCCTGTTACTTCATTTCGACTTGACTTAATTTCATAGTAGGGATATGTGTAGTCGTCACGTCACGTGTTGCTGCAGGTTCAGAGACCTGATGGCTGTTGGGAAAAAGCTGTCCTTGAGCCTGTTTGTCCGTGCTTTGTAGGACCTGTAGCGTCTGCCAGATGGAAGCAACTGGAACAGGCCGTGTCCAGGGTGGTATGGGTCTCCAACAATGGACCCGGCTCTTCTAAGGTATCGGGGGTTGGCAATGTCTTCTAGTGATGGCAGAGAGCAGCCGACGATCTTCTGGGCAGTGTTTATCACCCTCTGTATGGCTTTTTTGTCTGCTGCCGTGCTTCCGGTATACCACACTGTAATGCCGTAAGTCAGGATGCTCTCCACAGTGGCTCTGTAGAAGGTTGCCAGAAGCTTGGTGTCCAATTTGTCCCTTCTCAGTACCCTGAGAAAGTGGAGTCGTTTCTGGGCCTTCTTTACTAACACTGTGGTGTTTGTGGACCAGGAGAGCCTATCCGTGACGTGGACTCCCAGAAATTTGAAGGATTGGACCCTGTCTACACATACTCCGTTAATGAGGAGTGGGGCCAGGTCTGTGCTGCGCTTGCGAAAGTCCAGGATTATTTCTTTAGTCTTTGCGGTATTTAGTGTAAGATTGTTCGCCGAGCACCAAGAAGACAGTTTGTCGACCTCGTCTCTGTAAGCTGACTCATCCCCGCCTGAGATGAGTCCGATCACAGTGGTGTCATCGGCGAATTTGATGATAGAGTTTGACTGGTGGGCTGGTGTGCAGTCGTATGTGTACAAGGAGTACAGGACAGGACTCAGTACACAGCCTTGTGGTGAGCCAGTGTTCAGTGTAATGGCGGAAGAGAGGTGTGGACCCATTCTGACAGTTTGTGGTCGACCAGTCAAGAAGTTCTTTACCCAGCAGCAGATTGAAGAGGATAGTCCAAGGTGGTAGAGTTTGTCCTTCAGGATGTCCGGCTTGATGGTGTTAAAGGCTGAGCTATAGTCTATGAAAAGCATCGTCACATAGTTCCCCCGGTGCTCCAGGTGGCTCAGTGCTGTGTGAAGAGCCACAGCGATAGCATCCTCAGTGGACCTGTTTTCTCTATAAGCAAACTGGTGAGGGTCAACTGAGGGGGGGATTGTCCTTCTGATGTGTCGGGCCACCAACTTTTCAAAGCACTTCATGATCACAGGCGTGAGAGCAACAGGCCTGTAATCGTTCAAGCTGCAGATGGTTGGCCTTTTTGGGGACAGGAATGATGGTGGCAGATTTTAGGCAGGCAGGAACGATGGATAGTTGCATTATAACTGGTTAGTCTCGGTTCTGGTTGCTGTTTATATCCGAAACTTGTGTCCAAAGAGGATGGGGATGTATATTTTACTATTCTGTTTAAAAATAATCATGTAGGGATGTTTTGGGGCTTTTTTTTACACAAGAATCCAAAACCTCCAATGGATCTTTATTTTGCACGGTGGTTGAATTAGAACCGGGCCCAGTCGGTTCTGGTTGCCGCTTTTACCCAGATTTAGTGTCAATTGTGTGGATGGATGCATTTTCACTATTATGTGTAAAATTAAAGATGCAGGGATGTTCTGGGAATATTTCACACCGTCAATAGTGTCCAAAACATTTTGCGATAAAAATAGTGGTTGTATTAGAACAAGGCCCAATCGGTTCTGGTTGGTGTATTTACCCAGAATTTGTGTTGATTGAGTGGGTGGATGTAGTTTCACTATTTTCTATAAAAATAATGTTTCCCACCATAAACATTGTCCAAAACAGGCATTTTGCGATTAAAAAAGAGGTCGTATTAGAACCAGGCCCAGTCGGTTCTGGTTGGTGCTTCTACCCATAATTAGTGTTGAATGTGTAGATGGATGTATTTTCACTATTCTGTGTAAAAATAATGATCCAGGATGGTTCTGGAGCTATTTTCCCACCATAAACAGTGTCCAAAACAGGCATTCTGCGATTAAAATAGTGGTTGTATTAGAACCAGGCCCAGTCTGTTCTGGTTGGTGAATTTACCCGAAAAATTGTATCCATTGACGATGGGGATGTATTTTTGATTATTATGTATAAAAATAATCATCTAGGGATCTTCAGAAGTTCTGTTATTCCCGAATCAATGACCTCCATTTGGGCACATTATTGACGGAGCTCACGACCATGATCCAGTGTGTGGCTCGGATGTGTCCCTCAAACACAAATACTGGTCAGTCTCATCCAAAATCCTAATGGCTCAGTTCCCTTGAGTGGGAGCGGCAAGGAACGCCCTGCATTTGAAGACCATTGAAGGCAGGTTCCGGGCCTGTGTCGGCGCACCAGTCAGGCTGGGTAGCCGCTATGGCCCAGGTGATTTTCCAGGGCTGCCCTGCTCTTGACGGAGTGGCCACCCAGCGGGGCTGTGTGTGTCAGACAGTTGAATATTTGTGCTGACATGTCACCCCAATCACAAGACTAAGATTGTTTATTCAGTCAGACAGTTGGGTGTTTATGCTGCTATGTCAGCCGTAAGGATGACTACAATGCTGTTATACTCACAAAAACTTATACAATATGAACAAGCATTTGCAAAGATACTTTGTCTAATCTTACATATTCCCCTGCTGCCAAAAAAACTGTCAGAGACACATAGTTACTGTGTATATAGTGTAAAATCGTCCAATTCAAGTAAGTTATCCATTTGGCATTATTCTCATTGCTAAAAATTAAGTTACAATGAAAACAATCATACTTGGCCAAAACGTGATTTTCAGGGTATGAAAAGTACATTAAGGCAATAAAAACTGAAAAGTTCCCCTGCTGCCAAACAAACTGTCAGAGACACATAGTTCCTGTGTATATAGTGTAAAATCGTCCTATCCATGTAAGTCTTTCATTGGCATCATTCTAGGTGATTCTGGAGCTATTTCCCACCATAAAAAGTGTCCAAAACAGGCATTTTGCGATTAAAATAGTGGTTGTATTAGAACCAGGCCCAGGCGATTCTGGTTGGTGTTTTTACCCTGAAATTGTGTCCAATGATGATAAGGATGTATTTTTGATTATTCTGTATAAAAATAATCATCTAGGGATGTTCAGAAGTTTTGTTACGCCCGAATCAATGACCTCAATTTGGGCACTTTATTTACAAGTGGTGGTTTTTAAGAACCAGGCCCAGTCGGTTCTGGTTGGTGCTTTTACCCAGATATAGTATCCATTGTGTGGGTAGATGTATTTTCACTATTCTGTCTAAAAATAAAGATCCAGGACAGTTCCGGGGCTATTTCCCTCCATAAATAGTGTCCAAAACATGCATTTTGCGATACAAAATAGTGGCTGCATTATAACAGGGTCCAGTCGGTTCTGGTGGGTGTTTGTATACGAAACTTGTGTCCAATTATGATGGGGATGTATACTTGACTATTCTGTATAGAAGTAATCATCTAGCGATGTTCAGAAGTTCTGTTATGCCCGAATGAATTACTTTCATTTGGTCACTTTATTTACAAGTGGTGGTTTAGAAACAGGCCCAGTCGGTTTTGGTTGGTGCTTTTACCCAGAATTTGTGTTTATTGTGTGAGTGGATGTATTTTCACTATTTTGTATAACAATAATGATCCAGGATGATTCTGGAGCTATTTCCCACCACAAACAGTGTCCAAAACAGGCATTTTGCGGTTAAAGTAGTGGTTGTATTAGAACCACGCCCAGTCGGTTCTGGTTCGTGTTTTTACCCAGAAATTGTGTCCAATGATTATGGGGATGTATTTTTTATTATTCTTTATAAAAATAATATTCTAGGGATGTTCAGAAGTTCTGTTATGCCCTAATCAATGACCTCAATTTGGGCACTTTATTTACAAGTGGTTGTTTAGAACCAGGCCCAGTCGGTTCTGGTTGGTGCTTTACCCACAATTAGTGTCGATTGTGTGGGTTTGATGTATTTTTTTAAATAGTCTCCAAAACATGCATTTTGTGATAAAAAATAGTAGTTGAAAAAATGAAAAAATGAAAATCAGACATAGGCATTGTCGTCATCATTGACTTGACAAAAAGCCTAGTAGTCATCATACCCTCAGCAGCGTATGACGAAATTGTATAGTGCTTCTCCACAAGTTCGTCTTCCCAGGCCAGACACATTTATGACATTTATTTATGACATATTCATACTTGTTAGCTCTCCGCCTTGAGCGCCATTTTGCGGCGACTGCAAGATGCCTCACCGATGCCAACAAGAATAAGGTGGATCACTTACCTCTCAGTCTTTATACTTACCCTCCCTCAGTCAGCCTTTGGAAGGCAGATCTGCGCCAAACGACCTTCCTGTTACTTCATTTCGACTTGACTTAATTTCATAGTAGGGATATGTGTAGTCGTCACGTCACGTGTTGCTGCAGGTTCAGAGACCTGATGGCTGTTGGGAAAAAGCTGTCCTTGAGCCTGTTTGTCCGTGCTTTGTAGGACCTGTAGCGTCTGCCAGATGGAAGCAACTGGAACAGGCCGTGTCCAGGGTGGTATGGGTCTCCAACAATGGACCCGGCTCTTCTAAGGTATCGGGGGTTGGCAATGTCTTCTAGTGATGGCAGAGAGCAGCCGACGATCTTCTGGGCAGTGTTTATCACCCTCTGTATGGCTTTTTTGTCTGCTGCCGTGCTTCCGGTATACCACACTGTAATGCCGTAAGTCAGGATGCTCTCCACAGTGGCTCTGTAGAAGGTTGCCAGAAGCTTGGTGTCCAATTTGTCCCTTCTCAGTACCCTGAGAAAGTGGAGTCGTTTCTGGGCCTTCTTTACTAACACTGTGGTGTTTGTGGACCAGGAGAGCCTATCCGTGACGTGGACTCCCAGAAATTTGAAGGATTGGACCCTGTCTACACATACTCCGTTAATGAGGAGTGGGGCCAGGTCTGTGCTGCGCTTGCGAAAGTCCAGGATTATTTCTTTAGTCTTTGCGGTATTTAGTGTAAGATTGTTCGCCGAGCACCAAGAAGACAGTTTGTCGACCTCGTCTCTGTAAGCTGACTCATCCCCGCCTGAGATGAGTCCGATCACAGTGGTGTCATCGGCGAATTTGATGATAGAGTTTGACTGGTGGGCTGGTGTGCAGTCGTATGTGTACAAGGAGTACAGGACAGGACTCAGTACACAGCCTTGTGGTGAGCCAGTGTTCAGTGTAATGGCGGAAGAGAGGTGTGGACCCATTCTGACAGTTTGTGGTCGACCAGTCAAGAAGTTCTTTACCCAGCAGCAGATTGAAGAGGATAGTCCAAGGTGGTAGAGTTTGTCCTTCAGGATGTCCGGCTTGATGGTGTTAAAGGCTGAGCTATAGTCTATGAAAAGCATCGTCACATAGTTCCCCCGGTGCTCCAGGTGGCTCAGTGCTGTGTGAAGAGCCACAGCGATAGCATCCTCAGTGGACCTGTTTTCTCTATAAGCAAACTGGTGAGGGTCAACTGAGGGGGGGATTGTCCTTCTGATGTGTCGGGCCACCAACTTTTCAAAGCAATTCATGATCACAGGCGTGAGAGCAACAGGCCTGTAATCGTTCAAGCTGCAGATGGTTGGCCTTTTTGGGGACAGGAATGATGGTGGCAGATTTTAGGCAGGCAGGAACGATGGATAGTTGCATTATAACTGGTTAGTCTCGGTTCTGGTTGCTGTTTATATCCGAAACTTGTGTCCAAAGAGGATGGGGATGTATATTTTACTATTCTGTTTAAAAATAATCATGTAGGGATGTTTTGGGGCTTTTTTTTACACAAGAATCCAAAACCTCCAATGGATCTTTATTTTGCACGGTGGTTGAATTAGAACCGGGCCCAGTCGGTTCTGGTTGCCGCTTTTACCCAGATTTAGTGTCAATTGTGTGGATGGATGCATTTTCACTATTATGTGTAAAATTAAAGATGCAGGGATGTTCTGGGAATATTTCACACCGTCAATAGTGTCCAAAACATTTTGCGATAAAAATAGTGGTTGTATTAGAACAAGGCCCAATCGGTTCTGGTTGGTGTATTTACCCAGAATTTGTGTTGATTGAGTGGGTGGATGTAGTTTCACTATTTTCTATAAAAATAATGTTTCCCACCATAAACATTGTCCAAAACAGGCATTTTGCGATTAAAAAAGAGGTCGTATTAGAACCAGGCCCAGTCGGTTCTGGTTGGTGCTTCTACCCATAATTAGTGTTGAATGTGTAGATGGATGTATTTTCACTATTCTGTGTAAAAATAATGATCCAGGATGGTTCTGGAGCTATTTTCCCACCATAAACAGTGTCCAAAACAGGCATTCTGCGATTAAAATAGTGGTTGTATTAGAACCAGGCCCAGTCTGTTCTGGTTGGTGAATTTACCCGAAAAATTGTATCCATTGACGATGGGGATGTATTTTTGATTATTATGTATAAAAATAATCATCTAGGGATCTTCAGAAGTTCTGTTATTCCCGAATCAATGACCTCCATTTGGGCACATTATTTACGGAGCTCACGACCATGATCCAGTGTGTGGCTCGGATGTGTCCCTCAAACACAAATACTGGTCAGTCTCATCCAAAATCCTAATGGCTCAGTTCCCTTGAGTGGGAGCGGCAAGGAACGCCCTGCATTTGAAGACCATTGAAGGCAGGTTCCGGGCCTGTGTCGGCGCACCAGTCAGGCTGGGTAGCCGCTATGGCCCAGGTGATTTTCCAGGGCTGCCCTGCTCTTGACGGAGTGGCCACCCAGCGGGGCTGTGTGTGTCAGACAGTTGAATATTTGTGCTGACATGTCACCCCAATCACAAGACTAAGATTGTTTATTCAGTCAGACAGTTGGGTGTTTATGCTGCTATGTCAGCCGTAAGGATGACTACAATGCTGTTATACTCACAAAAACTTATACAATATGAACAAGCATTTGCAAAGATACTTTGTCTAATCTTACATATTCCCCTGCTGCCAAAAAAACTGTCAGAGACACATAGTTACTGTGTATATAGTGTAAAATCGTCCAATTCAAGTAAGTTATCCATTTGGCATTATTCTCATTGCTAAAAATTAAGTTACAATGAAAACAATCATACTTGGCCAAAACGTGATTTTCAGGGTATGAAAAGTACATTAAGGCAATAAAAACTGAAAAGTTCCCCTGCTGCCAAACAAACTGTCAGAGACACATAGTTCCTGTGTATATAGTGTAAAATCGTCCTATCCATGTAAGTCTTTCATTGGCATCATTCTAGGTGATTCTGGAGCTATTTCCCACCATAAAAAGTGTCCAAAACAGGCATTTTGCGATTAAAATAGTGGTTGTATTAGAACCAGGCCCAGGCGATTCTGGTTGGTGTTTTTACCCTGAAATTGTGTCCAATGATGATAAGGATGTATTTTTGATTATTCTGTATAAAAATAATCATCTAGGGATGTTCAGAAGTTTTGTTACGCCCGAATCAATGACCTCAATTTGGGCACTTTATTTACAAGTGGTGGTTTTTAAGAACCAGGCCCAGTCGGTTCTGGTTGGTGCTTTTACCCAGATATAGTATCCATTGTGTGGGTAGATGTATTTTCACTATTCTGTCTAAAAATAAAGATCCAGGACAGTTCCGGGGCTATTTCCCTCCATAAATAGTGTCCAAAACATGCATTTTGCGATACAAAATAGTGGCTGCATTATAACAGGGTCCAGTCGGTTCTGGTGGGTGTTTGTATACGAAACTTGTGTCCAATTATGATGGGGATGTATACTTGACTATTCTGTATAGAAGTAATCATCTAGCGATGTTCAGAAGTTCTGTTATGCCCGAATGAATTACTTTCATTTGGTCACTTTATTTACAAGTGGTGGTTTAGAAACAGGCCCAGTCGGTTTTGGTTGGTGCTTTTACCCAGAATTTGTGTTTATTGTGTGAGTGGATGTATTTTCACTATTTTGTATAACAATAATGATCCAGGATGATTCTGGAGCTATTTCCCACCACAAACAGTGTCCAAAACAGGCATTTTGCGGTTAAAGTAGTGGTTGTATTAGAACCACGCCCAGTCGGTTCTGGTTCGTGTTTTTACCCAGAAATTGTGTCCAATGATTATGGGGATGTATTTTTTATTATTCTTTATAAAAATAATATTCTAGGGATGTTCAGAAGTTCTGTTATGCCCTAATCAATGACCTCAATTTGGGCACTTTATTTACAAGTGGTTGTTTAGAACCAGGCCCAGTCGGTTCTGGTTGGTGCTTTACCCACAATTAGTGTCGATTGTGTGGGTTTGATGTATTTTTTTAAATAGTCTCCAAAACATGCATTTTGTGATAAAAAATAGTAGTTGAAAAAATGAAAAAATGAAAATCAGACATAGGCATTGTCGTCATCATTGACTTGACAAAAAGCCTAGTAGTCATCATACCCTCAGCAGCGTATGACGAAATTGTATAGTGCTTCTCCACAAGTTCGTCTTCCCAGGCCAGACACATTTATGACATTTATTTATGACATATTCATACTTGTTAGCTCTCCGCCTTGAGCGCCATTTTGCGGCGACTGCAAGATGCCTCACCGATGCCAACAAGAATAAGGTGGATCACTTACCTCTCAGTCTTTATACTTACCCTCCCTCAGTCAGCCTTTGGAAGGCAGATCTGTGCCAAACGACCTTCCTGTTACTTCATTTCGACTTGACTTAATTTCATAGTAGGGATATGTGTAGTCGTCACGTCACGTGTTGCTGCAGGTTCAGAGACCTGATGGCTGTTGGGAAAAAGCTGTCCTTGAGCCTGTTTGTCCGTGCTTTGTAGGACCTGTAGCGTCTGCCAGATGGAAGCAACTGGAACAGGCCGTGTCCAGGGTGGTATGGGTCTCCAACAATGGACCCGGCTCTTCTAAGGTATCGGGGGTTGGCAATGTCTTCTAGTGATGGCAGAGAGCAGCCGACGATCTTCTGGGCAGTGTTTATCACCCTCTGTATGGCTTTTTTGTCTGCTGCCGTGCTTCCGGTATACCACACTGTAATGCCGTAAGTCAGGATGCTCTCCACAGTGGCTCTGTAGAAGGTTGCCAGAAGCTTGGTGTCCAATTTGTCCCTTCTCAGTACCCTGAGAAAGTGGAGTCGTTTCTGGGCCTTCTTTACTAACACTGTGGTGTTTGTGGACCAGGAGAGCCTATCCGTGACGTGGACTCCCAGAAATTTGAAGGATTGGACCCTGTCTACACATACTCCGTTAATGAGGAGTGGGGCCAGGTCTGTGCTGCGCTTGCGAAAGTCCAGGATTATTTCTTTAGTCTTTGCGGTATTTAGTGTAAGATTGTTCGCCGAGCACCAAGAAGACAGTTTGTCGACCTCGTCTCTGTAAGCTGACTCATCCCCGCCTGAGATGAGTCCGATCACAGTGGTGTCATCGGCGAATTTGATGATAGAGTTTGACTGGTGGGCTGGTGTGCAGTCGTATGTGTACAAGGAGTACAGGACAGGACTCAGTACACAGCCTTGTGGTGAGCCAGTGTTCAGTGTAATGGCGGAAGAGAGGTGTGGACCCATTCTGACAGTTTGTGGTCGACCAGTCAAGAAGTTCTTTACCCAGCAGCAGATTGAAGAGGATAGTCCAAGGTGGTAGAGTTTGTCCTTCAGGATGTCCGGCTTGATGGTGTTAAAGGCTGAGCTATAGTCTATGAAAAGCATCGTCACATAGTTCCCCCGGTGCTCCAGGTGGCTCAGTGCTGTGTGAAGAGCCACAGTGATAGCATCCTCAGTGGACCTGTTTTCTCTATAAGCAAACTGGTGAGGGTCAACTGAGGGGGGGATTGTCCTTCTGATGTGTCGGGCCACCAACTTTTCAAAGCACTTCATGATCACAGGCGTGAGAGCAACAGGCCTGTAATCGTTCAAGCTGCAGATGGTTGGCCTTTTTGGGGACAGGAATGATGGTGGCAGATTTTAGGCAGGCAGGAACGATGGATAGTTGCATTATAACTGGTTAGTCTCGGTTCTGGTTGCTGTTTATATCCGAAACTTGTGTCCAAAGAGGATGGGGATGTATATTTTACTATTCTGTTTAAAAATAATCATGTAGGGATGTTTTGGGGCTTTTTTTACACAAGAATCCAAAACCTCCAATGGATCTTTATTTTGCACGGTGGTTGAATTAGAACCGGGCCCAGTCGGTTCTGGTTGCCGCTTTTACCCAGATTTAGTGTCAATTGTGTGGATGGTTGCATTTTCACTATTATGTGTAAAATTAAAGATGCAGGGATGTTCTGGGAATATTTCACACCGTCAATAGTGTCCAAAACATTTTGCGATAAAAATAGTGGTTGTATTAGAACAAGGCCCAATCGGTTCTGGTTGGTGTATTTACCCAGAATTTGTGTTGATTGAGTGGGTGGATGTAGTTTCACTATTTTCTATAAAAATAATGTTTCCCACCATAAACATTGTCCAAAACAGGCATTTTGCGATTAAAAAAGAGGTCGTATTAGAACCAGGCCCAGTCGGTTCTGGTTGGTGCTTCTACCCATAATTAGTGTTGAATGTGTAGATGGATGTATTTTCACTATTCTGTGTAAAAATAATGATCCAGGATGGTTCTGGAGCTATTTTCCCACCATAAACAGTGTCCAAAACAGGCATTCTGCGATTAAAATAGTGGTTGTATTAGAACCAGGCCCAGTCTGTTCTGGTTGGTGAATTTACCCGAAAAATTGTATCCATTGACGATGGGGATGTATTTTTGATTATTATGTATAAAAATAATCATCTAGGGATCTTCAGAAGTTCTGTTATTCCCGAATCAATGACCTCCATTTGGGCACATTATTGACGGAGCTCACGACCATGATCCAGTGTGTGGCTCGGATGTGTCCCTCAAACACAAATACTGGTCAGTCTCATCCAAAATCCTAATGGCTCAGTTCCCTTGAGTGGGAGCGGCAAGGAACGCCCTGCATTTGAAGACCATTGAAGGCAGGTTCCGGGCCTGTGTCGGCGCATCAGTCAGGCTGGGTAGCCGCTATGGCCCAGGTGATTTTCCAGGGCTGCCCTGCTCTTGACGGAGTGGCCACCCAGCGGGGCTGTGTGTGTCAGACAGTTGATTATTTGTGCTGACATGTCACCCCAATCACAAGACTAAGATTGTTTATTCAGTCAGACAGTTGGGTGTTTATGCTGCTATGTCAGCCGTAAGGATGACTACAATGCTGTTATACTCACAAAAACTTATACAATATGAACAAGCATTTGCAAAGATACTTTGTCTAATCTTACATATTCCCCTGCTGCCAAAAAAACTGTCAGAGACACATAGTTACTGTGTATATAGTGTAAAATCGTCCAATTCAAGTAAGTTATCCATTTGGCATTATTCTCATTGCTAAAAATTAAGTTACAATGAAAACAATCATACTTGGCCAAAACGTGATTTTCAGGGTATGAAAAGTACATTAAGGCAATAAAAACTGAAAAGTTCCCCTGCTGCCAAACAAACTGTCAGAGACACATAGTTCCTGTGTATATAGTGTAAAATCGTCCTATCCATGTAAGTCTTTCATTGGCATCATTCTAGGTGATTCTGGAGCTATTTCCCACCATAAAAAGTGTCCAAAACAGGCATTTTGCGATTAAAATAGTGGTTGTATTAGAACCAGGCCCAGGCGATTCTGGTTGGTGTTTTTACCCTGAAATTGTGTCCAATGATGATAAGGATGTATTTTTGATTATTCTGTATAAAAATAATCATCTAGGGATGTTCAGAAGTTTTGTTACGCCCGAATCAATGACCTCAATTTGGGCACTTTATTTACAAGTGGTGGTTTTTAAGAACCAGGCCCAGTCGGTTCTGGTTGGTGCTTTTACCCAGATATAGTATCCATTGTGTGGGTAGATGTATTTTCACTATTCTGTCTAAAAATAAAGATCCAGGACAGTTCCGGGGCTATTTCCCTCCATAAATAGTGTCCAAAACATGCATTTTGCGATACAAAATAGTGGCTGCATTATAACAGGGTCCAGTCGGTTCTGGTGGGTGTTTGTATACGAAACTTGTGTCCAATTATGATGGGGATGTATACTTGACTATTCTGTATAGAAGTAATCATCTAGCGATGTTCAGAAGTTCTGTTATGCCCGAATGAATTACTTTCATTTGGTCACTTTATTTACAAGTGGTGGTGTAGAAACAGGCCCAGTCGGTTTTGGTTGGTGCTTTTACCCAGAATTTGTGTTTATTGTGTGAGTGGATGTATTTTCACTATTTTGTATAACAATAATGATCCAGGATGATTCTGGAGCTATTTCCCACCACAAACAGTGTCCAAAACAGGCATTTTGCGGTTAAAGTAGTGGTTGTATTAGAACCACGCCCAGTCGGTTCTGGTTCGTGTTTTTACCCAGAATTTGTGTCCAATGATTATGGGGATGTATTTTTTATTATTCTTTATAAAAATAATATTCTAGGGATGTTCAGAAGTTCTGTTATGCCCTAATCAATGACCTCAATTTGGGCACTTTATTTACAAGTGGTTGTTTAGAACCAGGCCCAGTCGGTTCTGGTTGGTGCTTTACCCACAATTAGTGTCGATTGTGTGGGTTTGATGTATTTTCACTATTCTCTGTAAGAATAAAGATCCAGGGATGTTCTGAGACTATTTCCCACCAGAAATAGTGTCAAAAACATGCATTTTGCGACAAAAATAGTGGTTGTATTAGAACCAGGCCCAGTCGGTTCTGGTTTGTGTATACCCCCTTAACGTGTGTCCAATAGGAATGGGGTTGTATTTTTGACTATTCTGTATAAAAATTATCATCTAGGGATGTTCAGAAGTTCTTCTATGCCCGAATAAATGACCTCCATTTGGGCACTTTATTTTGCATGTTGGTTGTAGTAGAACCAAGCCCAGTCGGTTCTGGTTGGTGCTTTTACCCAGAGTTAGTGTTGATTGTGTAGGTGGATGTATTTTCACTATTCTGTCTAAAAATAAAGATCCAGGATGTTTCTAGGGGTATTTACTACCATAAATAGTCTCCAAAACATGCATTTTGTGATAAAAAATAGTAGTGAAGGCAGGTTCCGGGCCTGTGTCGGCGCATCAGTCAGGCTGGGTAGCCGCTATGGCCCAGGTGATTTTCCAGGGCTGCCCTGCTCTTGACGGAGTGGCCACCCAGCGGGGCTGTGTGTGTTTCATGGTGGGAGACTCGTGCTGCCCCTTCATCCCTGCCGGCATGTCCTGCTCGGTCCATGATGCCCTGCAGGCTATTAGGAACATGCAGAGAGCTGTGACCGGAGATCCGGTTCCACAACGAGGATGGCTTGACTGGTTCTTCTCTGGCTCATGGAAACAGCCACTTCAATATTTCAATATTTTCACAGACACAAAAGGAGGGAATTGTGGGATGGACTGGCTAACTGGCTTAATAATTGTTTATTCTTGTCGCACCATGTGGTCGTACTGGTTTAACTTTGTTTTTTAAGATCGTAGAATGCAAGGTAGACTAGCCAAACTGGTTTTACAATTGAATTAAAAGATCGTGGAATGTAAGAAAGACTAACTAGTTGGCCTTGCAATTGTTTGTTCGCCTCGAGAAATATAAGAAAGGCTGGCTAACAGGGTTTGCAATTTTTTCCTTGTATTGTGCGATGAAAAGAGGTTCAACTTCAGGAGTAACTGTCACTCTCCAGGTCATCTAGGGTCAAGTGCACACTTGAAAACTTTCATATTCGACCAAAACGTGCTTATCAGCACATAAAAAGCACATTTGGTGGTACGCGGGAAGAACGGCAGCAGACAAAAAGGCTATTTAGAAAGGTATCACCACTACGCAGAAGAACGTCGGCTACTCTGCCCTCACTGGAAGACATTGCCAGCCCTCGTTACCTCAGCAGAGCCAGGGACATGATCAGGGACCCATGCCACCCTGGTCACAATCGGTTCCAGCTGCTGCTCTCTGGCAGACAGACGCTGTAAGTTTCCCACATCCGTTGGGACTCTAAACTTGGGGTAACACAACACAATCCCTTCTGTGTAATAACTTCGGGTGAGGTAATATGAATAGACATTAGGTACAAGGTGATCCGACACCTACATGCTGAATGAAGGTAAGTGAAAGACAGTGAGAGGTAAGAGATCCACTCAAGGGGTGGTGATGCAATGTATCCATAAAGGCAGAATTGTAAATTAAGAGTCTGGAGTCATAACTTGTAAAACGGTGTAAAAATGTCAGAGACACAAATGACATAGTGTAATATCATCAAATTTTTTAATTTAATAAGTTTTTCATTTGGCATCATTCTAATGGCTAGATATTAAGTTATAATGAAAACTATGATACTTGGCCAAAACGTGATTTTCAGCGCATGAAACGCACGTTAAGCCAATAAAAACTGAAATGTTCTCCTGCTGCGAAACAAACTGTCAGAGACACATAGTTACTGTGTATATAGTGTATGATTGTCCAATTCAAGTAAGTTTTTCATTTGGCATCATTCTAAGTGATATAAATTAAGTTATAGTGAAAATTATGATACTTGGCCAAAACGTGATTTTCAGCGCATGAAACGCACGTTAAGGCAATAAAAACTGAAATATTCCCCTGCTGCGAAACAAACTGTCAGAGACATATAGTTACTGTGTATATAATGTATTATCGTCCAATTCAAGTAAGTTTTTCATTTAGCATCATTCTAAGTGATAGAAATTAAGTTATAGTGAAAAACTATCATACTCGGCCAAAACATGATTTTCAGCGCATGAAACGCACGTTAGCAATAAAAACTGAAATGTTCCCCTGCTGCGAAACAAACTGTCAGAGGCACATAGTTACTGTGTCTATAGTGTAAAATCATCCAATTCAAGTAAGTATTGCATTTAGGATCATTCTAAGTGCTAGAAATTAAGTTATAGTGAAAACTATGATACTTGGCCAAAACGTGATTTTCAGCGCATGAAACGCACGTTAAGGCAATAAAAACTGAAATGTTCCCCTGCTGCGAAACAAACACTCAGAGGCACATAGTTACTGTGTATATAGTGTATAATTGTCCAATTCAAGTAAGTTTTTCATTTTGCATCATTCTAAGTGCTAGAAATTAAGTTATAGTGAAAACTATGATACTTGGCCAAAACGTGATTTTCAGCGCATGAAATGCACATTAAGGCAATAAAAACTGAAATGTTCCCCCGCTGCGAAACAAACTGTCAGTGACACATAGTCACTGTGTATATAGTTTATAATCATCCAAATTAAGTAGGTTTTTCATTTGATATCATTCTAAGTGATGAAAGTTAGGGTTGGGGTTAGGGTTAGGTTAAGTTATAGTGAAAACTATGATACTTGGTCAAAACATGATTTTCAGCGCATGAAACGCACATTAGGGCAAAAAAACTGAAATGTTTGTTAGGTCTGAAAATACAACTTCAGGAGCAGGCTAAGAAAGAGTGAGATAAATTTAAATAGAAAATATGTATGACCAGACTGCAAAGTGGACAGAGAGTTCCTACAGTGGGCTCCTGTTCACTGCGATGTTACTGCAACTCTAGTCGAATGACCAGTGAGTGTGTCTTAAATACAGGCAAAACTGACAGTTGTCCCTAAGACTTTGGACAGATACGTTTCAGTCATTTGCAGGGCAACAAGTAATTGATTAGTGTCGGGCCTGGAATCTGTAGTCAATGGTTTCCAGACGTAGGGTGTTCTTCGCTGTTCCTACCCTGGGGAATACCGCCATCATGATTTTGGAGGAGACTGACCAGTGTTTGTATTAGAGGGGGACATCCGAGCCCCAAACTGAATCATGGGGGAAGAAATCAAAGCTCCGTCGTTGACGCCTGGTGGGTAGATGTGGGTTGGCGTCGACAGTTGGAATCGAGTCTGCTGTTAGAACGTACGTGTGGTCGGATGCAGATGTAGGGACACAGAGCCCAGTTGTATTGGTGGGGATGATCATATACACTTGCCATTCGCAGAGCCACCATATTTGGTCCAGTACTGTCCATGATTGGGAAGGAATGTGTCTGATCTCGGCGCACCTGGTGATGTGAACTTGGTCCAAAGGGGTCTTCGGATCCGGTCCGCTGAAGTTGAAACAGGATGGATAACAGTCTGTTCGGTTGTTGCACTGGACATACGTTGCGGTATTGACTGTAGCTGCTAATGGTACTGCGACCATGGTATGTAGGCGGTCGAGCTTTGCTGGAAGGATTCTCTCAGATTACCCAGGATACAGTTGTAGGTGAGGTTGGCGAGTTCTTCGTTCTGTCGGTTGGACCATAGCTGTGGTTGGGCTACGGCAGTAGGCATGAGGGAACAGACATAACAACTCATTGGTTGTGGCGCGGGCTGTGAGTGCGGTGTATCTGTACCAACTGTTCCTCATCATCAGGTTGTAGTCGTTTTCTTCCTGTGTTTGGACATGGGCGAGAATAAGGTGTATCTACTCAGGCTTAGGTGTTCCTGCCGGACGGATTTTGAGTAGGCGTGTGGCGGATGGTTGTACGAAGGGGTTCACACCAATCACTTTGGGGACCATGGCTGGACTAGTAGTGCGGATGGTGATAGTAAAGAGGGGGCCTTTTCCTGGTCGGTCCGGTCGGAGGCATAGGTTGATGCAGCCTTTTTGTTGGATATTGGTCGTAAGGTCTAGCATATGTTTACCATCTTTGATGGTGGTGGCTAACTTGGTGAAGTTAGCGGTCATGGTGGTAGCTTCTTTGGAAAGGGGCCAATTGATGGTTTTGTAGCCTGTATGGAGGAGGACCTGGTCCAAGGTGTCTGGCCAGACCACTCAGACTCTGGGAGCTTGTAGGTACCAATAAAAATAACTGGAGTCAGTCCTGTGTAATCCCAAGTGAGTAAGCTGTAGGCTGAGCAAAGGGACTTGAACGACGATTGGTGTCTTGGTTGATGGGATGCAGATCTGGGGGCCCCTGATCGTTTCCTGAACCAGCTAGTGGGGCATTCTCCTCCAGTGGGAGTGTACCAAGGTTCTGGTACGTTCCCCCCATGTGGTTGAACACAGAGCGGTGATGATGATGGCCAAAATCACACGGTGAGGTCCGTCCCAACGTGGAGAAGACCAGCACTTTCTTTTTATCACCTTGACGAGTACCAGGTCTCCTGGGGACAGGACCTCCTCTGTGGGAGACAGAGAAGATGTCGGCAGATTATTTTGCATTCATCACAGTTCTTTCTTGGAACATTTTGCATAACCACTTAGTGAGGGATTCTGTTTCCCTTTTCTCTTCTACCACCAGATCTTTTTCCCACATTGTTCAGTGGAAGGGTCTGTCTTTCACTGCCTCAAATGGTGTGCATCCCTGTGCTGTTGGAATGATTCTCATGTACGTTTCTACCAGGCTCAGGCATTCTTGCCATCGTTTTCCTGTATCTTCCATGGTTTTTCTGAGTCTGAGTTTTACTGTTCTAATGGTTTGTTCGACGAGTCCAGCACTTTTGTTCAGTTTGATGAAATCCATGTTCAGAAGCTCGAAGGGATATGTTCCTGTTTGCCTTGTTCCATGCTTGGGTCGTTCATTGCCTTGAGAGTTGTGTCTACAGCAGTTTAGACAGTTTCTGCAAAAAATTGAAGTAAGTTTGGAGACCTCTGGGAACATGCATTGTTTGTTGTACTGTACTGATCATCCCTTCTGTTGAGATATGGCTCCTCCCATGGCTCAATTTGGCAATTACTTCAAACAATGATCGTGGGACGCATGGCTTGTTTTCTACTGCATAGAGTCCGTTCTTGTGTTGAGTGGCTCCTTTTGTTTCCCAATGCAGTTTCTCTTTTTCTGGGGCATGATTTTACATTTCTCTTAGGTATTCAGCAGGGATTGGGCTGTGTCTTTCCACCGTCACGTCTTGTTCTAGGAATAGTCTACATGCCTCTGTCAGTGCCACTATTTCTGCGGCTTGTACAGACCAGTCGCCGGGGAGTCGTCCTGTCTTGAGGTTGTCTTTTTGAGTCACCACGGCATATACGTTGTGTTTTTCTCCATCCAGGGTTTTTGATGATGATCCATCCCCATAGGCAATGTGTCCGGGGGGCAATGGGTTGTCCATTAGGTCAGTTGCATATACGTGGTTAATTATGATTCGTTGAGTGGGCAACTGTGAGAATTGGTTTAACCACTTGTCGTCCGGTCTCCCATGAACTTCAGGGTGACATGTAATGGCCATGTTTGTTGTTCCTGTCCTGGGGCTGCTGGGCAGATATCTTCAGACTGTTCTCTTAGACTTTCAGCTACCTTGGCAGAATCATTCCCGACAATGTCGAGAGAGTAGAAGCTGTTAGATGTGGTGGTGTGGAAGATATTTTTGGTCTGTAATTCCCTGGGTCGGAGGCCATTTTGGGTGGCCACTAGGCTTAGCCCAAGCTGGACCATGATATCTCGTCCCGGTAACTCTCCGATTTTCATTTTGCAGTCTGACAATAAACCCATCCCTTTTGTTGCTTTCTGACCCATATTAATCACTTACTTAATAGTTTAAACAACAATTATTTTCTAAATTACCCGAAATTGATCTCCACTTTGTGATTAACCCAATATCTCTGAACACACAAAGACCAAAAGTCCCTGACTTTGTCTTAGTTAAGTCCCTGACTCTATTAACAGACCAAGACTATAATGCCTTTGCTAATTCTTGTTCTACTTTTATTGGTCCCGGACCAATTGGTTTATTACCAGACTGCAAAGTGGACAGTGAGAGTTCCTACAGTAGGGTCCTGTTCAACGCGATGTTCCTGAAACTCTAGTCGAATGACCAGTGTGTGTGTCTTAAATACAGGAAAAACTGACAGTTGTCACTAGGACTTTGGACAGATACATTTCAGTCATTTGCAGGGCAAAAAGTAATTGATCAGTGTCAGACAGTTGAATATTTGTGCTGACATGTCACCCCAATCACAAGACTAAGATTGTTTATTCAGTCAGACAGTTGGGTGTTTATGCTGCTATGTCAGCCGTAAGGATGACTACAATGCTGTTATACTCACAAAAACTTATACAATATGAACAAGCATTTGCAAAGATACTTTGTCTAATCTTACATATTCCCCTGCTGCCAAAAAAACTGTCAGAGACACATAGTTACTGTGTATATAGTGTAAAATCGTCCAATTCAAGTAAGATATCCATTTGGCATTATTCTCATTGCTAAAAATTAAGTTACAATGAAAACAATCATACTTGGCCAAAACGTGATTTTCAGGGTATGAAAAGTACATTAAGGCAATAAAAACTGAAAAGTTCCCCTGCTGCCAAACAAACTGTCAGAGACACATAGTTCCTGTGTATATAGTGTAAAATCGTCCTATCCATGTAAGTCTTTCATTGGCATCATTCTAGGTGATTCTGGAGCTATTTCCCACCATAAAAAGTGTCCAAAACAGGCATTTTGCGATTAAAATAGTGGTTGTATTAGAACCAGGCCCAGGCGATTCTGGTTGGTGTTTTTACCCTGAAATTGTGTCCAATGATGATAAGGATGTATTTTTGATTATTCTGTATAAAAATAATCATCTAGGGATGTTCAGATGTTTTGTTACGCCCGAATCAATGACCTCAATTTGGGCACTTTATTTACAAGTGGTGGTTTTTAAGAACCAGGCCCAGTCGGTTCTGGTTGGTGCTTTTACCCAGATATAGTATCCATTGTGTGGGTAGATGTATTTTCACTATTCTGTCTAAAAATAAAGATCCAGGACAGTTCCGGGGCTATTTCCCTCCATAAATAGTGTCCAAAACATGCATTTTGCGATACAAAATAGTGGCTGCATTATAACAGGGTCCAGTCGGTTCTGGTGGGTGTTTGTATACGAAACTTGTGTCCAATTATGATGGGGATGTATACTTGACTATTCTGTATAGAAGTAATCATCTAGCGATGTTCAGAAGTTCTGTTATGCCCGAATGAATTACTTTCATTTGGTCACTTTATTTACAAGTGGTGGTTTAGAAACAGGCCCAGTCGGTTTTGGTTGGTGCTTTTACCCAGAATTTGTGTTTATTGTGTGAGTGGATGTATTTTCACTATTTTGTATAACAATAATGATCCAGGATGATTCTGGAGCTATTTCCCACCACAAACAGTGTCCAAAACAGGCATTTTGCGGTTAAAGTAGTGGTTGTATTAGAACCACGCCCAGTCGGTTCTGGTTCGTGTTTTTACCCAGAAATTGTGTCCAATGATTATGGGGATGTATTTTTTATTATTCTTTATAAAAATAATATTCTAGGGATGTTCAGAAGTTCTGTTATGCCCTAATCAATGACCTCAATTTGAGCACTTTATTTACAAGTGGTTGTTTAGAACCAGGCCCAGTCGGTTCTGGTTGGTGCTTTACCCACAATTAGTGTCGATTGTGTGGGTTTGATGTATTTTCACTATTCTCTGTAAGAATAAAGATCCAGGGGTGTTCTGAGACTATTTCCCACCAGAAATAGTGTCAAAAACATGCATTTTGCGACAAAAATAGTGGTTGTATTAGAACCAGGCCCAGTCGGTTCTGGTTTGTGTATACCCCCTTGACGTGTGTCCAATAGGAATGGGGTTGTATTTTTGACTATTCTGTATAAAAATTATCATCTAGGGATGTTCAGAAGTTCTTCTATGCCCGAATAAATGACCTCCATTTGGGCACTTTATTTTGCATGTTGGTTGTAGTAGAACCAAGCCCAGTCGGTTCTGGTTGGTGCTTTTACCCAGAGTTAGTGTTGATTGTGTAGGTGGATGTATTTTCACTATTCTGTCTAAAAATAAAGATCCAGGATGTTTCTAGGGGTATTTACTACCATAAATAGTCTCCAAAACAAGCATTTTGTGATAAAAAATAGTAGTGAAGGCAGGTTCCGGGCCTGTGTCGGCGCATCAGTCAGGCTGGGTAGCCGCTATGGCCCAGGTGATTTTCCAGGGCTGCCCTGCTCTTGACGGAGTGGCCACCCAGCGGGGCTGTGTGTGTTTCATGGTGGGAGACTCGTGCTGCCCCTTCATCCCTGCCGGCATGTCCTGCTCGGTCCATGATGCCCTGCAGGCTATTAGGAACATGCAGAGAGCTGTGACCGGAGATCCGGTTCCACAACGAGGATGGCTTGACTGGTTCTTCTCTGGCTCATGGAAACAGCCACTTCAATATTTCAATATTTTCACAGACACAAAAGGAGGGAATTGTGGGATGGACTGGCTAACTGGCTTAATAATTGTTTATTCTTGTCGCACCATGTGGTCATACTGGTTTAACTTTGTTTTTTAAGATCGTAGAATGCAAGGTAGACTAGCCAAACTGGTTTTACAATTGAATTAAAAGATCGTGGAATGTAAGAAAGACTAACTAGTTGGCCTTGCAATTGTTTGTTCGCCTCGAGAAATATAAGAAAGGCTGGCTAACAGGGTTTGCAATTTTTTCCTTGTATTGTGCGATGAAAAGAGGTTCAACTTCAGGAGTAACTGTCACTCTCCAGGTCATCTAGGGTCAAGTGCACACTTGAAAACTTTCATATTCGACCAAAACGTGCTTATCAGCACATAAAAAGCACATTTGGTGGTACGCGGGAAGAACGGCAGCAGACAAAAAGGCTATTTAGAAAGGTATCACCACTACGCAGAAGAACGTCGGCTACTCTGCCCTCACTGGAAGACATTGCCAGCCCTCGTTACCTCAGCAGAGCCAGGGACATGATCAGGGACCCATGCCACCCTGGTCACAATCGGTTCCAGCTGCTGCTCTCTGGCAGACAGACGCTGTAAGTTTCCCACATCCGTTGGGACTCTAAACTTGGGGTAACACAACACAATCCCTTCTGTGTAATAACTTCGGGTGAGGTAATATGAATAGACATTAGGTACAAGGTGATCCGACACCTACATGCTGAATGAAGGTAAGTGAAAGACAGTGAGAGGTAAGAGATCCACTCAAGGGGTGGTGATGCAATGTATCCATAAAGGCAGAATTGTAAATTAAGAGTCTGGAGTCATAACTTGTAAAACGGTGTAAAAATGTCAGAGACACAAATGACATAGTGTAATATCATCAAATTTTTTAATTTAATAAGTTTTTCATTTGGCATCATTCTAATGGCTAGATATTAAGTTATAATGAAAACTATGATACTTGGCCAAAACGTGATTTTCAGCGCATGAAACGCACGTTAAGCCAATAAAAACTGAAATGTTCTCCTGCTGCGAAACAAACTGTCAGAGACACATAGTTACTGTGTATATAGTGTATGATTGTCCAATTCAAGTAAGTTTTTCATTTGGCATCATTCTAAGTGATATAAATTAAGTTATAGTGAAAATTATGATACTTGGCCAAAACGTGATTTTCAGCGCATGAAACGCACGTTAAGGCAATAAAAACTGAAATATTCCCCTGCTGCGAAACAAACTGTCAGAGACATATAGTTACTGTGTATATAGTGTATTATCGTCCAATTCAAGTAAGTTTTTCATTTAGCATCATTCTAAGTGATAGAAATTAAGTTATAGTGAAAAACTATCATACTCGGCCAAAACATGATTTTCAGCGCATGAAACGCACGTTAGCAATAAAAACTGAAATGTCCCCCTGCTGCGAAACAAACTGTCAGAGACACATAGTTACTGTGTATATAGTGTAAAATAGTCCAATTCAAGTAAGTTTTGCATTTAGCATCATTCTAAGTGATAGGAATTAAGTTATAGTGAAAACTATGATACTTGGCCAAAACGTGATTATCAGCGCATGAAACGCACGTTAAGGCAATAAAAACTGAAATGTTCCCCCGCTGCGAAACAAACTGTCAGTGACACATAGTCACTGTGTATATAGTTTATAATCATCCAAATTAAGTAGGTTTTTCATTTGATATCATTCTAAGTGATGAAAGTTAGGGTTGGGGTTAGGGTTAGGTTAAGTTATAGTGAAAACTATGATACTTGGTCAAAACATGATTTTCAGCGCATGAAACGCACATTAGGGCAAAAAAACTGAAATGTTTGTTAGGTCTGAAAATACAACTTCAGGAGCAGGCTAAGAAAGAGTGAGATAAATTTAAATAGAAAATATGTATGACCAGACTGCAAAGTGGACAGAGAGTTCCTACAGTGGGCTCCTGTTCACTGCGATGTTACTGCAACTCTAGTCGAATGACCAGTGAGTGTGTCTTAAATACAGGCAAAACTGACAGTTGTCCCTAAGACTTTGGACAGATACGTTTCAGTCATTTGCAGGGCAACAAGTAATTGATTAGTGTCGGGCCTGGAATCTGTAGTCAATGGTTTCCAGACGTAGGGTGTTCTTCGCTGTTCCTACCCTGGGGAATACCGCCATCATGATTTTGGAGGAGACTGACCAGTGTTTGTATTAGAGGGGGACATCCGAGCCCCAAACTGAATCATGGGGGAAGAAATCAAAGCTCCGTCGTTGACGCCTGGTGGGTAGATGTGGGTTGGCGTCGACAGTTGGAATCGAGTCTGCTGTTAGAACGTACGTGTGGTCGGATGCAGATGTAGGGACACAGAGCCCAGTTGTATTGGTGGGGATGATCATATACACTTGCCATTCGCAGAGCCACCATATTTGGTCCAGTACTGTCCATGATTGGGAAGGAATGTGTCTGATCTCGGCGCACCTGGTGATGTGAACTTGGTCCAAAGGGGTCTTCGGATCCGGTCCGCTGAAGTTGAAACAGGATGGATAACAGTCTGTTCGGTTGTTGCACTGGACATACGTTGCGGTATTGACTGTAGCTGCTAATGGTACTGCGACCATGGTATGTAGGCGGTCGAGCTTTGCTGGAAGGATTCTCTCAGATTACCCAGGATACAGTTGTAGGTGAGGTTGGCGAGTTCTTCGTTCTGTCGGTTGGACCATAGCTGTGGTTGGGCTACGGCAGTAGGCATGAGGGAACAGACATAACAACTCATTGGTTGTGGCGCGGGCTGTGAGTGCGGTGTATCTGTACCAACTGTTCCTCATCATCAGGTTGTAGTCGTTTTCTTCCTGTGTTTGGACATGGGCGAGAATAAGGTGTATCTACTCAGGCTTAGGTGTTCCTGCCGGACGGATTTTGAGTAGGCGTGTGGCGGATGGTTGTACGAAGGGGTTCACACCAATCACTTTGGGGACCATGGCTGGACTAGTAGTGCGGATGGTGATAGTAAAGAGGGGGCCTTTTCCTGGTCGGTCCGGTCGGAGGCATAGGTTGATGCAGCCTTTTTGTTGGATATTGGTCGTAAGGTCTAGCATATGTTTACCATCTTTGATGGTGGTGGCTAACTTGGTGAAGTTAGCGGTCATGGTGGTAGCTTCTTTGGAAAGGGGCCAATTGATGGTTTTGTAGCCTGTATGGAGGAGGACCTGGTCCAAGGTGTCTGGCCAGACCACTCAGACTCTGGGAGCTTGTAGGTACCAATAAAAATAACTGGAGTCAGTCCTGTGTAATCCCAAGTGAGTAAGCTGTAGGCTGAGCAAAGGGACTTGAACGACGATTGGTGTCTTGGTTGATGGGATGCAGATCTGGGGGCCCCTGATCGTTTCCTGAACCAGCTAGTGGGGCATTCTCCTCCAGTGGGAGTGTACCAAGGTTCTGGTACGTTCCCCCCATGTGGTTGAACACAGAGCGGTGATGATGATGGCCAAAATCACACGGTGAGGTCCGTCCCAACGTGGAGAAGACCAGCACTTTCTTTTTATCACCTTGACGAGTACCAGGTCTCCTGGGGACAGGACCTCCTCTGTGGGAGACAGAGAAGATGTCGGCAGATTATTTTGCATTCATCACAGTTCTTTCTTGGAACATTTTGCATAACCACTTAGTGAGGGATTCTGTTTCCCTTTTCTCTTCTACCACCAGATCTTTTTCCCACATTGTTCAGTGGAAGGGTCTGTCTTTCACTGCCTCAAATGGTGTGCATCCCTGTGCTGTTGGAATGATTCTCATGTACGTTTCTACCAGGCTCAGGCATTCTTGCCATCGTTTTCCTGTATCTTCCATGGTTTTTCTGAGTCTGAGTTTTACTGTTCTAATGGTTTGTTCGACGAGTCCAGCACTTTTGTTCAGTTTGATGAAATCCATGTTCAGAAGCTCGAAGGGATATGTTCCTGTTTGCCTTGTTCCATGCTTGGGTCGTTCATTGCCTTGAGAGTTGTGTCTACAGCAGTTTAGACAGTTTCTGCAAAAAATTGAAGTAAGTTTGGAGACCTCTGGGAACATGCATTGTTTGTTGTACTGTACTGATCATCCCTTCTGTTGAGACATGGCTCCTCCCATGGCTCAATTTGGCAATTACTTCAAACAATGATCGTGGGACGCATGGCTTGTTTTCTACTGCATAGAGTCCGTTCTTGTGTTGAGTGGCTCCTTTTGTTTCCCATTGCAGTTTCTCTTTTTCTGGGGCATGATTTTACATTTCTCTTAGGTATTCAGCAGGGATTGGGCTGTGTCTTTCCACCGTCACGTCTTGTTCTAGGAATAGTCTACATGCCTCTGTCAGTGCCACTATTTCTGCGGCTTGTGCAGACCAGTCGCCGGGGAGTCGTCCTGTCTTGAGGTTGTCTTTTT
The DNA here is from genome assembly GCF_051989575.1 of Stigmatopora nigra. NCBI lineage: Eukaryota > Metazoa > Chordata > Actinopteri > Syngnathiformes > Syngnathidae > Stigmatopora > Stigmatopora nigra. Next base: position 4,984,441 of record NW_027551603.1, read on the forward strand.
GAGTCACCACGGCATATACGTTGTGTTTTTCTCCATCCAGGGTTTTTGATGATGATCCATCCCCATAGGCAATGTGTCCGGGGGGCAATGGGTTGTCCATTAGGTCAGTTGCATATACGTGGTTAATTATGATTCGTTGAGTGGGCAACTGTGAGAATTGGTTTAACCACTTGTCGTCCGGTCTCCCATGAACTTCAGGGTGACATGTAATGGCCATGTTTGTTGTTCCTGTCCTGGGGCTGCTGGGCAGATATCTTCAGACTGTTCTCTTAGACTTTCAGCTACCTTGGCAGAATCATTCCCGACAATGTCGAGAGAGTAGAAGCTGTTAGATGTGGTGGTGTGGAAGATATTTTTGGTCTGTAATTCCCTGGGTCGGAGGCCATTTTGGGTGGCCACTAGGCTTAGCCCAAGCTGGACCATGATATCTCGTCCCGGTAACTCTCCGATTTTCATTTTGCAGTCTGACAATAAACCCATCCCTTTTGTTGCTTTCTGACCCATATTAATCACTTACTTAATAGTTTAAACAACAATTATTTTCTAAATTACCCGAAATTGATCTCCACTTTGTGATTAACCCAATATCTCTGAACACACAAAGACCAAAAGTCCCTGACTTTGTCTTAGTTAAGTCCCTGACTCTATTAACAGACCAAGACTATAATGCCTTTGCTAATTCTTGTTCTACTTTTATTGGTCCCGGACCAATTGGTTTATTACCAGACTGCAAAGTGGACAGTGAGAGTTCCTACAGTAGGGTCCTGTTCAACGCGATGTTCCTGAAACTCTAGTCGAATGACCAGTGTGTGTGTCTTAAATACAGGAAAAACTGACAGTTGTCACTAGGACTTTGGACAGATACATTTCAGTCATTTGCAGGGCAAAAAGTAATTGATCAGTGTCAGACAGTTGAATATTTGTGCTGACATGTCACCCCAATCACAAGACTAAGATTGTTTATTCAGTCAGACAGTTGGGTGTTTATGCTGCTATGTCAGCCGTAAGGATGACTACAATGCTGTTATACTCACAAAAACTTATACAATATGAACAAGCATTTGCAAAGATACTTTGTCTAATCTTACATATTCCCCTGCTGCCAAAAAAACTGTCAGAGACACATAGTTACTGTGTATATAGTGTAAAATCGTCCAATTCAAGTAAGATATCCATTTGGCATTATTCTCATTGCTAAAAATTAAGTTACAATGAAAACAATCATACTTGGCCAAAACGTGATTTTCAGGGTATGAAAAGTACATTAAGGCAATAAAAACTGAAAAGTTCCCCTGCTGCCAAACAAACTGTCAGAGACACATAGTTCCTGTGTATATAGTGTAAAATCGTCCTATCCATGTAAGTCTTTCATTGGCATCATTCTAGGTGATTCTGGAGCTATTTCCCACCATAAAAAGTGTCCAAAACAGGCATTTTGCGATTAAAATAGTGGTTGTATTAGAACCAGGCCCAGGCGATTCTGGTTGGTGTTTTTACCCTGAAATTGTGTCCAATGATGATAAGGATGTATTTTTGATTATTCTGTATAAAAATAATCATCTAGGGATGTTCAGATGTTTTGTTACGCCCGAATCAATGACCTCAATTTGGGCACTTTATTTACAAGTGGTGGTTTTTAAGAACCAGGCCCAGTCGGTTCTGGTTGGTGCTTTTACCCAGATATAGTATCCATTGTGTGGGTAGATGTATTTTCACTATTCTGTCTAAAAATAAAGATCCAGGACAGTTCCGGGGCTATTTCCCTCCATAAATAGTGTCCAAAACATGCATTTTGCGATACAAAATAGTGGCTGCATTATAACAGGGTCCAGTCGGTTCTGGTGGGTGTTTGTATACGAAACTTGTGTCCAATTATGATGGGGATGTATACTTGACTATTCTGTATAGAAGTAATCATCTAGCGATGTTCAGAAGTTCTGTTATGCCCGAATGAATTACTTTCATTTGGTCACTTTATTTACAAGTGGTGGTTTAGAAACAGGCCCAGTCGGTTTTGGTTGGTGCTTTTACCCAGAATTTGTGTTTATTGTGTGAGTGGATGTATTTTCACTATTTTGTATAACAATAATGATCCAGGATGATTCTGGAGCTATTTCCCACCACAAACAGTGTCCAAAACAGGCATTTTGCGGTTAAAGTAGTGGTTGTATTAGAACCACGCCCAGTCGGTTCTGGTTCGTGTTTTTACCCAGAAATTGTGTCCAATGATTATGGGGATGTATTTTTTATTATTCTTTATAAAAATAATATTCTAGGGATGTTCAGAAGTTCTGTTATGCCCTAATCAATGACCTCAATTTGAGCACTTTATTTTCAAGTGGTTGTTTAGAACCAGGCCCAGTCGGTTCTGGTTGGTGCTTTACCCACAATTAGTGTCGATTGTGTGGGTTTGATGTATTTTCACTATTCTCTGTAAGAATAAAGATCCAGGGGTGTTCTGAGACTATTTCCCACCAGAAATAGTGTCAAAAACATGCATTTTGCGACAAAAATAGTGGTTGTATTAGAACCAGGCCCAGTCGGTTCTGGTTTGTGTATACCCCCTTGACGTGTGTCCAATAGGAATGGGGTTGTATTTTTGACTATTCTGTATAAAAATTATCATCTAGGGATGTTCAGAAGTTCTTCTATGCCCGAATAAATGACCTCCATTTGGGCACTTTATTTTGCATGTTGGTTGTAGTAGAACCAAGCCCAGTCGGTTCTGGTTGGTGCTTTTACCCAGAGTTAGTGTTGATTGTGTAGGTGGATGTATTTTCACTATTCTGTCTAAAAATAAAGATCCAGGATGTTTCTAGGGGTATTTACTACCATAAATAGTCTCCAAAACATGCATTTTGTGATAAAAAATAGTAGTGAAGGCAGGTTCCGGGCCTGTGTCGGCGCATCAGTCAGGCTGGGTAGCCGCTATGGCCCAGGTGATTTTCCAGGGCTGCCCTGCTCTTGACGGAGTGGCCACCCAGCGGGGCTGTGTGTGTTTCATGGTGGGAGACTCGTGCTGCCCCTTCATCCCTGCCGGCATGTCCTGCTCGGTCCATGATGCCCTGCAGGCTATTAGGAACATGCAGAGAGCTGTGACCGGAGATCCGGTTCCACAACGAGGATGGCTTGACTGGTTCTTCTCTGGCTCATGGAAACAGCCACTTCAATATTTCAATATTTTCACAGACACAAAAGGAGGGAATTGTGGGATGGACTGGCTAACTGGCTTAATAATTGTTTATTCTTGTCGCACCATGTGGTCATACTGGTTTAACTTTGTTTTTTAAGATCGTAGAATGCAAGGTAGACTAGCCAAACTGGTTTTACAATTGAATTAAAAGATCGTGGAATGTAAGAAAGACTAACTAGTTGGCCTTGCAATTGTTTGTTCGCCTCGAGAAATATAAGAAAGGCTGGCTAACAGGGTTTGCAATTTTTTCCTTGTATTGTGCGATGAAAAGAGGTTCAACTTCAGGAGTAACTGTCACTCTCCAGGTCATCTAGGGTCAAGTGCACACTTGAAAACTTTCATATTCGACCAAAACGTGCTTATCAGCACATAAAAAGCACATTTGGTGGTACGCGGGAAGAACGGCAGCAGACAAAAAGGCTATTTAGAAAGGTATCACCACTACGCAGAAGAACGTCGGCTACTCTGCCCTCACTGGAAGACATTGCCAGCCCTCGTTACCTCAGCAGAGCCAGGGACATGATCAGGGACCCATGCCACCCTGGTCACAATCGGTTCCAGCTGCTGCTCTCTGGCAGACAGACGCTGTAAGTTTCCCACATCCGTTGGGACTCTAAACTTGGGGTAACACAACACAATCCCTTCTGTGTAATAACTTCGGGTGAGGTAATATGAATAGACATTAGGTACAAGGTGATCCGACACCTACATGCTGAATGAAGGTAAGTGAAAGACAGTGAGAGGTAAGAGATCCACTCAAGGGGTGGTGATGCAATGTATCCATAAAGGCAGAATTGTAAATTAAGAGTCTGGAGTCATAACTTGTAAAACGGTGTAAAAATGTCAGAGACACAAATGACATAGTGTAATATCATCAAATTTTTTAATTTAATAAGTTTTTCATTTGGCATCATTCTAATGGCTAGATATTAAGTTATAATGAAAACTATGATACTTGGCCAAAACGTGATTTTCAGCGCATGAAACGCACGTTAAGCCAATAAAAACTGAAATGTTCTCCTGCTGCGAAACAAACTGTCAGAGACACATAGTTACTGTGTATATAGTGTATGATTGTCCAATTCAAGTAAGTTTTTCATTTGGCATCATTCTAAGTGATATAAATTAAGTTATAGTGAAAATTATGATACTTGGCCAAAACGTGATTTTCAGCGCATGAAACGCACGTTAAGGCAATAAAAACTGAAATATTCCCCTGCTGCGAAACAAACTGTCAGAGACATATAGTTACTGTGTATATAATGTATTATCGTCCAATTCAAGTAAGTTTTTCATTTAGCATCATTCTAAGTGATAGAAATTAAGTTATAGTGAAAAACTATCATACTCGGCCAAAACATGATTTTCAGCGCATGAAACGCACGTTAGCAATAAAAACTGAAATGTCCCCCTGCTGCGAAACAAACTGTCAGAGACACATAGTTACTGTGTATATAGTGTAAAATAGTCCAATTCAAGTAAGTTTTGCATTAAGCATCATTCTAAGTGATAGGAATTAAGTTATAGTGAAAACTATGATACTTGGCCAAAACGTGATTATCAGCGCATGAAACGCACGTTAAGGCAATAAAAACTGAAATGTTCCCCTGCTGCGAAACAAACTGTCAGAGACACATAGTTACTGTGTATATAGTGTATTATTGTCCAATTCAAGTAAGTTTTTCATTTGGCATCATTCTAAGTGATAGAAATTAAGTTATAGTGAAAATTATGATACTTGGCCAAAACGTGATTTTCAGCGCATGAAACGCACGTTAAGGCAATAAAAACTGAAATGTTCCCCTGCTGCGAAACAAACTGCCAGAGGCACATAGTTACTGTGTCTATAGTGTAAAATCATCCAATTCAAGTAAGTATTGCATTTAGCATCATTCTAAGTGCTAGAAATTAAGTTATAGTGAAAACTATGATACTTGGCCAAAACGTGATTTTCAGCGCATGAAACGCACGTTAAGGCAATAAAAACTGAAATGTTCCCCTGCTGCGAAACAAACTGTCAGAGACACATAGTTAATGTGTATATAGTGTATTATTGTCCAATTCAAGTAAGTTTTTCATTTGGCATCATTCTAAGTGATAGAAATTAAGTTATAGTGAAAATTATGATACTTGGCCAAAACGTGATTTTCAGCGCATGAAACGCACGTTAAGGCAATAAAAACTGAAATGTTCCCCTGCTGCGAAACAAACTGTCAGAGGCACATAGTTACTGTGTCTATAGTGTAAAATCATCCAATTCAAGTAAGTATTGCATTTAGGATCATTCTAAGTGCTAGAAATTAAGTTATAGTGAAAACTATGATACTTGGCCAAAACGTGATTTTCAGCGCATGAAACGCACGTTAAGGCAATAAAAACTGAAATGTTCCCCTGCTGCGAAACAAACACTCAGAGGCACATAGTTACTGTGTATATAGTGTATAATTGTCCAATTCAAGTAAGTTTTTCATTTTGCATCATTCTAAGTGCTAGAAATTAAGTTATAGTGAAAACTATGATACTTGGCCAAAACGTGATTTTCAGCGCATGAAATGCACATTAAGGCAATAAAAACTGAAATGTTCCCCCGCTGCGAAACAAACTGTCAGTGACACATAGTCACTGTGTATATAGTTTATAATCATCCAAATTAAGTAGGTTTTTCATTTGATATCATTCTAAGTGATGAAAGTTAGGGTTGGGGTTAGGGTTAGGTTAAGTTATAGTGAAAACTATGATACTTGGTCAAAACATGATTTTCAGCGCATGAAACGCACATTAGGGCAAAAAAACTGAAATGTTTGTTAGGTCTGAAAATACAACTTCAGGAGCAGGCTAAGAAAGAGTGAGATAAATTTAAATAGAAAATATGTATGACCAGACTGCAAAGTGGACAGAGAGTTCCTACAGTGGGCTCCTGTTCACTGCGATGTTACTGCAACTCTAGTCGAATGACCAGTGAGTGTGTCTTAAATACAGGCAAAACTGACAGTTGTCCCTAAGACTTTGGACAGATACGTTTCAGTCATTTGCAGGGCAACAAGTAATTGATTAGTGTCGGGCCTGGAATCTGTAGTCAATGGTTTCCAGACGTAGGGTGTTCTTCGCTGTTCCTACCCTGGGGAATACCGCCATCATGATTTTGGAGGAGACTGACCAGTGTTTGTATTAGAGGGGGACATCCGAGCCCCAAACTGAATCATGGGGGAAGAAATCAAAGCTCCGTCGTTGACGCCTGGTGGGTAGATGTGGGTTGGCGTCGACAGTTGGAATCGAGTCTGCTGTTAGAACGTACGTGTGGTCGGATGCAGATGTAGGGACACAGAGCCCAGTTGTATTGGTGGGGATGATCATATACACTTGCCATTCGCAGAGCCACCATATTTGGTCCAGTACTGTCCATGATTGGGAAGGAATGTGTCTGATCTCGGCGCACCTGGTGATGTGAACTTGGTCCAAAGGGGTCTTCGGATCCGGTCCGCTGAAGTTGAAACAGGATGGATAACAGTCTGTTCGGTTGTTGCACTGGACATACGTTGCGGTATTGACTGTAGCTGCTAATGGTACTGCGACCATGGTATGTAGGCGGTCGAGCTTTGCTGGAAGGATTCTCTCAGATTACCCAGGATACAGTTGTAGGTGAGGTTGGCGAGTTCTTCGTTCTGTCGGTTGGACCATAGCTGTGGTTGGGCTACGGCAGTAGGCATGAGGGAACAGACATAACAACTCATTGGTTGTGGCGCGGGCTGTGAGTGCGGTGTATCTGTACCAACTGTTCCTCATCATCAGGTTGTAGTCGTTTTCTTCCTGTGTTTGGACATGGGCGAGAATAAGGTGTATCTACTCAGGCTTAGGTGTTCCTGCCGGACGGATTTTGAGTAGGCGTGTGGCGGATGGTTGTACGAAGGGGTTCACACCAATCACTTTGGGGACCATGGCTGGACTAGTAGTGCGGATGGTGATAGTAAAGAGGGGGCCTTTTCCTGGTCGGTCCGGTCGGAGGCATAGGTTGATGCAGCCTTTTTGTTGGATATTGGTCGTAAGGTCTAGCATATGTTTACCATCTTTGATGGTGGTGGCTAACTTGGTGAAGTTAGCGGTCATGGTGGTAGCTTCTTTGGAAAGGGGCCAATTGATGGTTTTGTAGCCTGTATGGAGGAGGACCTGGTCCAAGGTGTCTGGCCAGACCACTCAGACTCTGGGAGCTTGTAGGTACCAATAAAAATAACTGGAGTCAGTCCTGTGTAATCCCAAGTGAGTAAGCTGTAGGCTGAGCAAAGGGACTTGAACGACGATTGGTGTCTTGGTTGATGGGATGCAGATCTGGGGGCCCCTGATCGTTTCCTGAACCAGCTAGTGGGGCATTCTCCTCCAGTGGGAGTGTACCAAGGTTCTGGTACGTTCCCCCCATGTGGTTGAACACAGAGCGGTGATGATGATGGCCAAAATCACACGGTGAGGTCCGTCCCAACGTGGAGAAGACCAGCACTTTCTTTTTATCACCTTGACGAGTACCAGGTCTCCTGGGGACAGGACCTCCTCTGTGGGAGACAGAGAAGATGTCGGCAGATTATTTTGCATTCATCACAGTTCTTTCTTGGAACATTTTGCATAACCACTTAGTGAGGGATTCTGTTTCCCTTTTCTCTTCTACCACCAGATCTTTTTCCCACATTGTTCAGTGGAAGGGTCTGTCTTTCACTGCCTCAAATGGTGTGCATCCCTGTGCTGTTGGAATGATTCTCATGTACGTTTCTACCAGGCTCAGGCATTCTTGCCATCGTTTTCCTGTATCTTCCATGGTTTTTCTGAGTCTGAGTTTTACTGTTCTAATGGTTTGTTCGACGAGTCCAGCACTTTTGTTCAGTTTGATGAAATCCATGTTCAGAAGCTCGAAGGGATATGTTCCTGTTTGCCTTGTTCCATGCTTGGGTCGTTCATTGCCTTGAGAGTTGTGTCTACAGCAGTTTAGACAGTTTCTGCAAAAAATTGAAGTAAGTTTGGAGACCTCTGGGAACATGCATTGTTTGTTGTACTGTACTGATCATCCCTTCTGTTGAGATATGGCTCCTCCCATGGCTCAATTTGGCAATTACTTCAAACAATGATCGTGGGACGCATGGCTTGTTTTCTACTGCATAGAGTCCGTTCTTGTGTTGAGTGGCTCCTTTTGTTTCCCAATGCAGTTTCTCTTTTTCTGGGGCATGATTTTGCATTTCTCTTAGGTATTCAGCAGGGATTGGGCTGTGTCTTTCCACCGTCACGTCTTGTTCTAGGAATAGTCTACATGCCTCTGTCAGTGCCACTATTTCTGCGGCTTGTACAGACCAGTCGCCGGGGAGTCGTCCTGTCTTGAGGTTGTCTTTTTGAGTCACCACGGCATATACGTTGTGTTTTTCTCCATCCAGGGTTTTTGATGATGATCCATCCCCATAGGCAATGTGTCCGGGGGGCAATGGGTTGTCCATTAGGTCAGTTGCATATACGTGGTTAATTATGATTCGTTGAGTGGGCAACTGTGAGAATTGGTTTAACCACTTGTCGTCCGGTCTCCCATGAACTTCAGGGTGACATGTAATGGCCATGTTTGTTGTTCCTGTCCTGGGGCTGCTGGGCAGATATCTTCAGACTGTTCTCTTAGACTTTCAGCTACCTTGGCAGAATCATTCCCGACAATGTCGAGAGAGTAGAAGCTGTTAGATGTGGTGGTGTGGAAGATATTTTTGGTCTGTAATTCCCTGGGTCGGAGGCCATTTTGGGTGGCCACTAGGCTTAGCCCAAGCTGGACCATGATATCTCGTCCCGGTAACTCTCCGATTTTCATTTTGCAGTCTGACAATAAACCCATCCCTTTTGTTGCTTTCTGACCCATATTAATCACTTACTTAATAGTTTAAACAACAATTATTTTCTAAATTACCCGAAATTGATCTCCACTTTGTGATTAACCCAATATCTCTGAACACACAAAGACCAAAAGTCCCTGACTTTGTCTTAGTTAAGTCCCTGACTCTATTAACAGACCAAGACTATAATGCCTTTGCTAATTCTTGTTCTACTTTTATTGGTCCCGGACCAATTGGTTTATTACCAGACTGCAAAGTGGACAGTGAGAGTTCCTACAGTAGGGTCCTGTTCAACGCGATGTTCCTGAAACTCTAGTCGAATGACCAGTGTGTGTGTCTTAAATACAGGAAAAACTGACAGTTGTCACTAGGACTTTGGACAGATACATTTCAGTCATTTGCAGGGCAAAAAGTAATTGATCAGTGTCAGACAGTTGAATATTTGTGCTGACATGTCACCCCAATCACAAGACTAAGATTGTTTATTCAGTCAGACAGTTGGGTGTTTATGCTGCTATGTCAGCCGTAAGGATGACTACAATGCTGATATACTCACAAAAACTTATACAATATGAACAAGCATTTGCAAAGATACTTTGTCTAATCTTACATATTCCCCTGCTGCCAAAAAAACTGTCAGAGACACATAGTTACTGTGTATATAGTGTAAAATCGTCCAATTCAAGTAAGATATCCATTTGGCATTATTCTCATTGCTAAAAATTAAGTTACAATGAAAACAATCATACTTGGCCAAAACGTGATTTTCAGGGTATGAAAAGTACATTAAGGCAATAAAAACTGAAAAGTTCCCCTGCTGCCAAACAAACTGTCAGAGACACATAGTTCCTGTGTATATAGTGTAAAATCGTCCTATCCATGTAAGTCTTTCATTGGCATCATTCTAGGTGATTCTGGAGCTATTTCCCACCATAAAAAGTGTCCAAAACAGGCATTTTGCGATTAAAATAGTGGTTGTATTAGAACCAGGCCCAGGCGATTCTGGTTGGTGTTTTTACCCTGAAATTGTGTCCAATGATGATAAGGATGTATTTTTGATTATTCTGTATAAAAATAATCATCTAGGGATGTTCAGATGTTTTGTTACGCCCGAATCAATGACCTCAATTTGGGCACTTTATTTACAAGTGGTGGTTTTTAAGAACCAGGCCCAGTCGGTTCTGGTTGGTGCTTTTACCCAGATATAGTATCCATTGTGTGGGTAGATGTATTTTCACTATTCTGTCTAAAAATAAAGATCCAGGACAGTTCCGGGGCTATTTCCCTCCATAAATAGTGTCCAAAACATGCATTTTGCGATACAAAATAGTTGCTGCATTATAACAGGGTCCAGTCGGTTCTGGTGGGTGTTTGTATACGAAACTTGTGTCCAATTATGATGGGGATGTATACTTGACTATTCTGTATAGAAGTAATCATCTAGCGATGTTCAGAAGTTCTGTTATGCCCGAATGAATTACTTTCATTTGGTCACTTTATTTACAAGTGGTGGTTTAGAAACAGGCCCAGTCGGTTTTGGTTGGTGCTTTTACCCAGAATTTGTGTTTATTGTGTGAGTGGATGTATTTTCACTATTTTGTATAACAATAATGATCCAGGATGATTCTGGAGCTATTTCCCACCACAAACAGTGTCCAAAACAGGCATTTTGCGGTTAAAGTAGTGGTTGTATTAGAACCACGCCCAGTCGGTTCTGGTTCGTGTTTTTACCCAGAAATTGTGTCCAATGATTATGGGGATGTATTTTGTATTATTCTTTATAAAAATAATATTCTAGGGATGTTCAGAAGTTCTGTTATGCCCTAATCAATGACCTCAATTTGAGCACTTTATTTACAAGTGGTTGTTTAGAACCAGGCCCAGTCGGTTCTGGTTGGTGCTTTACCCACAATTAGTGTCGATTGTGTGGGTTTGATGTATTTTCACTATTCTCTGTAAGAATAAAGATCCAGGGGTGTTCTGAGACTATTTCCCACCAGAAATAGTGTCAAAAACATGCATTTTGCGACAAAAATAGTGGTTGTATTAGAACCAGGCCCAGTCGGTTCTGGTTTGTGTATACCCCCTTGACGTGTGTCCAATAGGAATGGGGTTGTATTTTTGACTATTCTGTATAAAAATTATCATCTAGGGATGTTCAGAAGTTCTTCTATGCCCGAATAAATGACCTCCATTTGGGCACTTTATTTTGCATGTTGGTTGTAGTAGAACCAAGCCCAGTCGGTTCTGGTTGGTGCTTTTACCCAGAGTTAGTGTTGATTGTGTAGGTGGATGTATTTTCACTATTCTGTCTAAAAATAAAGATCCAGGATGTTTCTAGGGGTATTTACTACCATAAATAGTCTCCAAAACATGCATTTTGTGATAAAAAATAGTAGTGAAGGCAGGTTCCGGGCCTGTGTCGGCGCATCAGTCAGGCTGGGTAGCCGCTATGGCCCAGGTGATTTTCCAGGGCTGCCCTGCTCTTGACGGAGTGGCCACCCAGCGGGGCTGTGTGTGTTTCATGGTGGGAGACTCGTGCTGCCCCTTCATCCCTGCCGGCATGTCCTGCTCGGTCCATGATGCCCTGCAGGCTATTAGGAACATGCAGAGAGCTGTGACCGGAGATCCGGTTCCACAACGAGGATGGCTTGACTGGTTCTTCTCTGGCTCATGGAAACAGCCACTTCAATATTTCAATATTTTCACAGACACAAAAGGAGGGAATTGTGGGATGGACTGGCTAACTGGCTTAATAATTGTTTATTCTTGTCGCACCATGTGGTCATACTGGTTTAACTTTGTTTTTTAAGATCGTAGAATGCAAGGTAGACTAGCCAAACTGGTTTTACAATTGAATTAAAAGATCGTGGAATGTAAGAAAGACTAACTAGTTGGCCTTGCAATTGTTTGTTCGCCTCGAGAAATATAAGAAAGGCTGGCTAACAGGGTTTGCAATTTTTTCCTTGTATTGTGCGATGAAAAGAGGTTCAACTTCAGGAGTAACTGTCACTCTCCAGGTCATCTAGGGTCAAGTGCACACTTGAAAACTTTCATATTCGACCAAAACGTGCTTATCAGCACATAAAAAGCACATTTGGTGGTACGCGGGAAGAACGGCAGCAGACAAAAAGGCTATTTAGAAAGGTATCACCACTACGCAGAAGAACGTCGGCTACTCTGCCCTCACTGGAAGACATTGCCAGCCCTCGTTACCTCAGCAGAGCCAGGGACATGATCAGGGACCCATGCCACCCTGGTCACAATCGGTTCCAGCTGCTGCTCTCTGGCAGACAGACGCTGTAAGTTTCCCACATCCGTTGGGACTCTAAACTTGGGGTAACACAACACAATCCCTTCTGTGTAATAACTTCGGGTGAGGTAATATGAATAGACATTAGGTACAAGGTGATCTGACACCTACATGCTGAATGAAGGTAAGTGAAAGACAGTGAGAGGTAAGAGATCCACTCAAGGGGTGGTGATGCAATGTATCCATAAAGGCAGAATTGTAAATTAAGAGTCTGGAGTCATAACTTGTAAAACGGTGTAAAAATGTCAGAGACACAAATGACATAGTGTAATATCATCAAATTTTATAATTTAATAAGTTTTTCATTTGGCATCATTCTAATGGCTAGATATTAAGTTATAATGAAAACTATGATACTTGGCCAAAACGTGATTTTCAGCGCATGAAACGCACGTTAAGCCAATAAAAACTGAAATGTTCCCCTGCTGCGAAACAAACTGTCAGAGACACATAGTTACTGTGTATATAGTGTAGAATTGTCCAATTCAAGTAAGTTTTTCATTTGGCATCATTCTAAGTGATATAAATTAAGTTATAGTGAAAATTATGATACTTGGCCAAAACGTGATTTTCAGCGCATGAAACGCACGTTAAGGCAATAAAAACTGAAATGTCCCCCTGCTGCGAAACAAACATTCAGAGACACATAGTTACTGTGTATATAGTGTAAAATAGTCCAATTCAAGTAAGTTTTGCATTTAGCATCATTCTAAGTGATAGAAATTAAGTTATAGTGAAAACTATGATACTTGGCCAAAACGTGATTTTCAGCGCATGAAACGCACGTTAAGGCAATAAAAACTGAAATGTTCCCCTGCTGCGAAACAAACTGCCAGAGGCACATAGTTACTGTGTCTATAGTGTAAATCCATCCAATTCAAGTAAGTATTGCATTTAGCATCATTCTATGTGCTAGAAATTAAGTTATAGTGAAAACTATGATACTTGGCCAAAACGTGATTTTCAGCGCATGAAACGCACGTTAAGGCAATAAAAACTGAAATGTTCCCCTGCTGCGAAACAAACTGTCAGAGGCACATAGTTACTGTGTCTATAGTGTAAAATCATCCAATTCAAGTAAGTATTGCATTTAGGATCATTCTAAGTGCTAGAAATTAAGTTATAGTGAAAACTATGATACTTGGCCAAAACGTGATTTTCAGCGCATGAAACGCACGTTAAGGCAATAAAAACTGAAATGTTCCCCTGCTGCGAAACAAACACTCAGAGGCACATAGTTACTGTGTATATAGTGTATGATTGTCCAATTCAAGTAAGTTTTTCATTTGGCATCATTCTAAGTGATATAAATTAAGTTATAGTGAAAATTATGATACTTGGCCAAAACGTGATTTTCAGCGCATGAAACGCACGTTAAGGCAATAAAAACTGAAATATTCCCCTGCTGCGAAACAAACTGTCAGAGACATATAGTTACTGTGTATATAGTGTATTATCGTCCAATTCAAGTAAGTTTTTCATTTAGCATCATTCTAAGTGATAGAAATTAAGTTATAGTGAAAAACTATCATACTCGGCCAAAACATGATTTTCAGCGCATGAAACGCACGTTAGCAATAAAAACTGAAATGTCCCCCTGCTGCGAAACAAACTGTCAGAGACACATAGTTACTGTGTATATAGTGTAAAATAGTCCAATTCAAGTAAGTTTTGCATTTAGCATCATTCTAAGTGATAGGAATTAAGTTATAGTGAAAACTATGATACTTGGCCAAAACGTGATTATCAGCGCATGAAACGCACGTTAAGGCAATAAAAACTGAAATGTTCCCCCGCTGCGAAACAAACTGTCAGTGACACATAGTCACTGTGTATATAGTTTATAATCATCCAAATTAAGTAGGTTTTTCATTTGATATCATTCTAAGTGATGAAAGTTAGGGTTGGGGTTAGGGTTAGGTTAAGTTATAGTGAAAACTATGATACTTGGTCAAAACATGATTTTCAGCGCATGAAACGCACATTAGGGCAAAAAAACTGAAATGTTTGTTAGGTCTGAAAATACAACTTCAGGAGCAGGCTAAGAAAGAGTGAGATAAATTTAAATAGAAAATATGTATGACCAGACTGCAAAGTGGACAGAGAGTTCCTACAGTGGGCTCCTGTTCACTGCGATGTTACTGCAACTCTAGTCGAATGACCAGTGAGTGTGTCTTAAATACAGGCAAAACTGACAGTTGTCCCTAAGACTTTGGACAGATACGTTTCAGTCATTTGCAGGGCAACAAGTAATTGATTAGTGTCGGGCCTGGAATCTGTAGTCAATGGTTTCCAGACGTAGGGTGTTCTTCGCTGTTCCTACCCTGGGGAATACCGCCATCATGATTTTGGAGGAGACTGACCAGTGTTTGTATTAGAGGGGGACATCCGAGCCCCAAACTGAATCATGGGGGAAGAAATCAAAGCTCCGTCGTTGACGCCTGGTGGGTAGATGTGGGTTGGCGTCGACAGTTGGAATCGAGTCTGCTGTTAGAACGTACGTGTGGTCGGATGCAGATGTAGGGACACAGAGCCCAGTTGTATTGGTGGGGATGATCATATACACTTGCCATTCGCAGAGCCACCATATTTGGTCCAGTACTGTCCATGATTGGGAAGGAATGTGTCTGATCTCGGCGCACCTGGTGATGTGAACTTGGTCCAAAGGGGTCTTCGGATCCGGTCCGCTGAAGTTGAAACAGGATGGATAACAGTCTGTTCGGTTGTTGCACTGGACATACGTTGCGGTATTGACTGTAGCTGCTAATGGTACTGCGACCATGGTATGTAGGCGGTCGAGCTTTGCTGGAAGGATTCTCTCAGATTACCCAGGATACAGTTGTAGGTGAGGTTGGCGAGTTCTTCGTTCTGTCGGTTGGACCATAGCTGTGGTTGGGCTACGGCAGTAGGCATGAGGGAACAGACATAACAACTCATTGGTTGTGGCGCGGGCTGTGAGTGCGGTGTATCTGTACCAACTGTTCCTCATCATCAGGTTGTAGTCGTTTTCTTCCTGTGTTTGGACATGGGCGAGAATAAGGTGTATCTACTCAGGCTTAGGTGTTCCTGCCGGACGGATTTTGAGTAGGCGTGTGGCGGATGGTTGTACGAAGGGGTTCACACCAATCACTTTGGGGACCATGGCTGGACTAGTAGTGCGGATGGTGATAGTAAAGAGGGGGCCTTTTCCTGGTCGGTCCGGTCGGAGGCATAGGTTGATACAGCCTTTTTGTTGGATATTGGTCGTAAGGTCTAGCATATGTTTACCATCTTTGATGGTGGTGGCTAACTTGGTGAAGTTAGCGGTCATGGTGGTAGCTTCTTTGGAAAGGGGCCAATTGATGGTTTTGTAGCCTGTATGGAGGAGGACCTGGTCCAAGGTGTCTGGCCAGACCACTCAGACTCTGGGAGCTTGTAGGTACCAATAAAAATAACTGGAGTCAGTCCTGTGTAATCCCAAGTGAGTAAGCTGTAGGCTAAGCAAAGGGACTTGAACGACGATTGGTGTCTTGGTTGATGGGATGCAGATCTGGGGGCCCCTGATCGTTTCCTGAACCAGCTAGTGGGGCATTCTCCTCCAGTGGGAGTGTACCAAGGTTCTGGTACGTTCCCCCCATGTGGTTGAACACAGAGCGGTGATGATGATGGCCAAAATCACACGGTGAGGTCCGTCCCAACGTGGAGAAGACCAGCACTTTCTTTTTATCACCTTGACGAGTACCAGGTCTCCTGGGGACAGGACCTCCTCTGTGGGAGACAGAGAAGATGTCGGCAGATTATTTTGCATTCATCACAGTTCTTTCTTGGAACATTTTGCATAACCACTTAGTGAGGGATTCTGTTTCCCTTTTCTCTTCTACCACCAGATCTTTTTCCCACATTGTTCAGTGGAAGGGTCTGTCTTTCACTGCCTCAAATGGTGTGCATCCCTGTGCTGTTGGAATGATTCTCATGTACGTTTCTACCAGGCTCAGGCATTCTTGCCATCGTTTTCCTGTATCTTCCATGGTTTTTCTGAGTCTGAGTTTTACTGTTCTAATGGTTTGTTCGACGAGTCCAGCACTTTTGTTCAGTTTGATGAAATCCATGTTCAGAAGCTCGAAGGGATATGTTCCTGTTTGCCTTGTTCCATGCTTGGGTCGTTCATTGCCTTGAGAGTTGTGTCTACAGCAGTTTAGACAGTTTCTGCAAAAAATTGAAGTAAGTTTGGAGACCTCTGGGAACATGCATTGTTTGTTGTACTGTACTGATCATCCCTTCTGTTGAGATATGGCTCCTCCCATGGCTCAATTTGGCAATTACTTCAAACAATGATCGTGGGACGCATGGCTTGTTTTCTACTGCATAGAGTCCGTTCTTGTGTTGAGTGGCTCCTTTTGTTTCCCAATGCAGTTTCTCTTTTTCTGGGGCATGATTTTACATTTCTCTTAGATATTCAGCAGGGATTGGGCTGTGTCTTTCCACCGTCACGTCTTGTTCTAGGAATAGTCTACATGCCTCTGTCAGTGCCACTATTTCTGCGGCTTGTGCAGACCAGTCGCCGGGGAGTCGTCCTGTCTTGAGGTTGTCTTTTTGAGTCACCACGGCATATACGTTGTGTTTTTCTCCATCCAGGGTTTTTGATGATGATCCATCCCCATAGGCAATGTGTCCGGGGGGCAATGGGTTGTCCATTAGGTCAGTTGCATATACGTGGTTAATTATGATTCGTTGAGTGGGCAACTGTGAGAATTGGTTTAACCACTTGTCGTCCGGTCTCCCATGAACTTCAGGGTGACATGTAATGGCCATGTTTGTTGTTCCTGTCCTGGGGCTGCTGGGCAGATATCTTCAGACTGTTCTCTTAGACTTTCAGCTACCTTGGCAGAATCATTCCCGACAATGTCGAGAGAGTAGAAGCTGTTAGATGTGGTGGTGTGGAAGATATTTTTGGTCTGTAATTCCCTGGGTCGGAGGCCATTTTGGGTGGCCACTAGGCTTAGCCCAAGCTGGACCATGATATCTCGTCCCGGTAACTCTCCGATTTTCATTTTGCAGTCTGACAATAAACCCATCCCTTTTGTTGCTTTCTGACCCATATTAATCACTTACTTAATAGTTTAAACAACAATTATTTTCTAAATTACCCGAAATTGATCTCCACTTTGTGATTAACCCAATATCTCTGAACACACAAAGACCAAAAGTCCCTGACTTTGTCTTAGTTAAGTCCCTGACTCTATTAACAGACCAAGACTATAATGCCTTTGCTAATTCTTGTTCTACTTTTATTGGTCCCGGACCAATTGGTTTATTACCAGACTGCAAAGTGGACAGTGAGAGTTCCTACAGTAGGGTCCTGTTCAACGCGATGTTCCTGAAACTCTAGTCGAATGACCAGTGTGTGTGTCTTAAATACAGGAAAAACTGACAGTTGTCACTAGGACTTTGGACAGATACATTTCAGTCATTTGCAGGGCAAAAAGTAATTGATCAGTGTCAGACAGTTGAATATTTGTGCTGACATGTCACCCCAATCACAAGACTAAGATTGTTTATTCAGTCAGACAGTTGGGTGTTTATGCTGCTATGTCAGCCGTAAGGATGACTACAATGCTGTTATACTCACAAAAACTTATACAATATGAACAAGCATTTGCAAAGATACTTTGTCTAATCTTACATATTCCCCTGCTGCCAAAAAAACTGTCAGAGACACATAGTTACTGTGTATATAGTGTAAAATCGTCCAATTCAAGTAAGATATCCATTTGGCATTATTCTCATTGCTAAAAATTAAGTTACAATGAAAACAATCATACTTGGCCAAAACGTGATTTTCAGGGTATGAAAAGTACATTAAGGCAATAAAAACTGAAAAGTTCCCCTGCTGCCAAACAAACTGTCAGAGACACATAGTTCCTGTGTATATAGTGTAAAATCGTCCTATCCATGTAAGTCTTTCATTGGCATCATTCTAGGTGATTCTGGAGCTATTTCCCACCATCAAAAGTGTCCAAAACAGGCATTTTGCGATTAAAATAGTGGTTGTATTAGAACCAGGCCCAGGCGATTCTGGTTGGTGTTTTTACCCTGAAATTGTGTCCAATGATGATAAGGATGTATTTTTGATTATTCTGTATAAAAATAATCATCTAGGGATGTTCAGATGTTTTGTTACGCCCGAATCAATGACCTCAATTTGGGCACTTTATTTACAAGTGGTGGTTTTTAAGAACCAGGCCCAGTCGGTTCTGGTTGGTGCTTTTACCCAGATATAGTATCCATTGTGTGGGTAGATGTATTTTCACTATTCTGTCTAAAAATAAAGATCCAGGACAGTTCCGGGGCTATTTCCCTCCATAAATAGTGTCCAAAACATGCATTTTGCGATACAAAATAGTGGCTGCATTATAACAGGGTCCAGTCGGTTCTGGTGGGTGTTTGTATACGAAACTTGTGTCCAATTATGATGGGGATGTATACTTGACTATTCTGTATAGAAGTAATCATCTAGCGATGTTCAGAAGTTCTGTTATGCCCGAATGAATTACTTTCATTTGGTCACTTTATTTACAAGTGGTGGTTTAGAAACAGGCCCAGTCGGTTTTGGTTGGTGCTTTTACCCAGAATTTGTGTTTATTGTGTGAGTGGATGTATTTTCACTATTTTGTATAACAATAATGATCCAGGATGATTCTGGAGCTATTTCCCACCACAAACAGTGTCCAAAACAGGCATTTTGCGGTTAAAGTAGTGGTTGTATTAGAACCACGCCCAGTCGGTTCTGGTTCGTGTTTTTACCCAGAAATTGTGTCCAATGATTATGGGGATGTATTTTTTATTATTCTTTATAAAAATAATATTCTAGGGATGTTCAGAAGTTCTGTTATGCCCTAATCAATGACCTCAATTTGAGCACTTTATTTACAAGTGGTTGTTTAGAACCAGGCCCAGTCGGTTCTGGTTGGTGCTTTACCCACAATTAGTGTCGATTGTGTGGGTTTGATGTATTTTCACTATTCTCTGTAAGAATAAAGATCCAGGGGTGTTCTGAGACTATTTCCCACCAGAAATAGTGTCAAAAACATGCATTTTGCGACAAAAATAGTGGTTGTATTAGAACCAGGCCCAGTCGGTTCTGGTTTGTGTATACCCCCTTGACGTGTGTCCAATAGGAATGGGGTTGTATTTTTGACTATTCTGTATAAAAATTATCATCTAGGGATGTTCAGAAGTTCTTCTATGCCCGAATAAATGACCTCCATTTGGGCACTTTATTTTGCATGTTGGTTGTAGTAGAACCAAGCCCAGTCGGTTCTGGTTGGTGCTTTTACCCAGAGTTAGTGTTGATTGTGTAGGTGGATGTATTTTCACTATTCTGTCTAAAAATAAAGATCCAGGATGTTTCTAGGGGTATTTACTACCATAAATAGTCTCCAAAACATGCATTTTGTGATAAAAAATAGTAGTGAAGGCAGGTTCCGGGCCTGTGTCGGCGCATCAGTCAGGCTGGGTAGCCGCTATGGCCCAGGTGATTTTCCAGGGCTGCCCTGCTCTTGACGGAGTGGCCACCCAGCGGGGCTGTGTGTGTTTCATGGTGGGAGACTCGTGCTGCCCCTTCATCCCTGCCGGCATGTCCTGCTCGGTCCATGATGCCCTGCAGGCTATTAGGAACATGCAGAGAGCTGTGACCGGAGATCCGGTTCCACAACGAGGATGGCTTGACTGGTTCTTCTCTGGCTCATGGAAACAGCCACTTCAATATTTCAATATTTTCACAGACACAAAAGGAGGGAATTGTGGGATGGACTGGCTAACTGGCTTAATAATTGTTTATTCTTGTCGCACCATGTGGTCATACTGGTTTAACTTTGTTTTTTAAGATCGTAGAATGCAAGGTAGACTAGCCAAACTGGTTTTACAATTGAATTAAAAGATCGTGGAATGTAAGAAAGACTAACTAGTTGGCCTTGCAATTGTTTGTTCGCCTCGAGAAATATAAGAAAGGCTGGCTAACAGGGTTTGCAATTTTTTCCTTGTATTGTGCGATGAAAAGAGGTTCAACTTCAGGAGTAACTGTCACTCTCCAGGTCATCTAGGGTCAAGTGCACACTTGAAAACTTTCATATTCGACCAAAACGTGCTTATCAGCACATAAAAAGCACATTTGGTGGTACGCGGGAAGAACGGCAGCAGACAAAAAGGCTATTTAGAAAGGTATCACCACTACGCAGAAGAACGTCGGCTACTCTGCCCTCACTGGAAGACATTGCCAGCCCTCGTTACCTCAGCAGAGCCAGGGACATGATCAGGGACCCATGCCACCCTGGTCACAATCGGTTCCAGCTGCTGCTCTCTGGCAGACAGACGCTGTAAGTTTCCCACATCCGTTGGGACTCTAAACTTGGGGTAACACAACACAATCCCTTCTGTGTAATAACTTCGGGTGAGGTAATATGAATAGACATTAGGTACAAGGTGATCTGACACCTACATGCTGAATGAAGGTAAGTGAAAGACAGTGAGAGGTAAGAGATCCACTCAAGGGGTGGTGATGCAATGTATCCATAAAGGCAGAATTGTAAATTAAGAGTCTGGAGTCATAACTTGTAAAACGGTGTAAAAATGTCAGAGACACAAATGACATAGTGTAATATCATCAAATTTTATAATTTAATAAGTTTTTCATTTGGCATCATTCTAATGGCTAGATATTAAGTTATAATGAAAACTATGATACTTGGCCAAAACGTGATTTTCAGCGCATGAAACGCACGTTAAGCCAATAAAAACTGAAATGTTCCCCTGCTGCAAAACAAACTGTCAGAGACACATAGTTACTGTGTATATAGTGTAGAATTGTCCAATTCAAGTAAGTTTTTCATTTGGCATCATTCTAAGTGATATAAATTAAGTTATAGTGAAAATTATGATACTTGGCCAAAACGTGATTTTCAGCGCATGAAACGCACGTTAAGGCAATAAAAACTGAAATGTCCCCCTGCTGCGAAACAAACATTCAGAGACACATAGTTACTGTGTATATAGTGTAAAATAGTCCAATTCAAGTAAGTTTTGCATTTAGCATCATTCTAAGTGATAGAAATTAAGTTATAGTGAAAACTATGATACTTGGCCAAAACGTGATTTTCAGCGCATGAAACGCACGTTAAGGCAATAAAAACTGAAATGTTCCCCTGCTGCGAAACAAACTGCCAGAGGCACATAGTTACTGTGTCTATAGTGTAAATCCATCCAATTCAAGTAAGTATTGCATTTAGCATCATTCTATGTGCTAGAAATTAAGTTATAGTGAAAACTATGATACTTGGCCAAAACGTGATTTTCAGCGCATGAAACGCACGTTAAGGCAATAAAAACTGAAATGTTCCCCTGCTGCGAAACAAACTGTCAGAGGCACATAGTTACTGTGTCTATAGTGTAAAATCATCCAATTCAAGTAAGTATTGCATTTAGGATCATTCTAAGTGCTAGAAATTAAGTTATAGTGAAAACTATGATACTTGGCCAAAACGTGATTTTCAGCGCATGAAACGCACGTTAAGGCAATAAAAACTGAAATGTTCCCCTGCTGCGAAACAAACACTCAGAGGCACATAGTTACTGTGTATATAGTGTATAATTGTCCAATTCAAGTAAGTTTTTCATTTTGCATCATTCTAAGTGCTAGAAATTAAGTTATAGTGAAAACTATGATACTTGGCCAAAACGTGATTTTCAGCGCATGAAATGCACATTAAGGCAATAAAAACTGAAATGTTCCCCCGCTGCGAAACAAACTGTCAGTGACACATAGTCACTGTGTATATAGTTTATAATCATCCAAATTAAGTAGGTTTTTCATTTGATATCATTCTAAGTGATGAAAGTTAGGGTTGGGGTTAGGGTTAGGTTAAGTTATAGTGAAAACTATGATACTTGGTCAAAACATGATTTTCAGCGCATGAAACGCACATTAGGGCAAAAAAACTGAAATGTTTGTTAGGTCTGAAAATACAACTTCAGGAGCAGGCTAAGAAAGAGTGAGATAAATTTAAATAGAAAATATGTATGACCAGACTGCAAAGTGGACAGAGAGTTCCTACAGTGGGCTCCTGTTCACTGCGATGTTACTGCAACTCTAGTCGAATGACCAGTGAGTGTGTCTTAAATACAGGCAAAACTGACAGTTGTCCCTAAGACTTTGGACAGATACGTTTCAGTCATTTGCAGGGCAACAAGTAATTGATTAGTGTCGGGCCTGGAATCTGTAGTCAATGGTTTCCAGACGTAGGGTGTTCTTCGCTGTTCCTACCCTGGGGAATACCGCCATCATGATTTTGGAGGAGACTGACCAGTGTTTGTATTAGAGGGGGACATCCGAGCCCCAAACTGAATCATGGGGGAAGAAATCAAAGCTCCGTCGTTGACGCCTGGTGGGTAGATGTGGGTTGGCGTCGACAGTTGGAATCGAGTCTGCTGTTAGAACGTACGTGTGGTCGGATGCAGATGTAGGGACACAGAGCCCAGTTGTATTGGTGGGGATGATCATATACACTTGCCATTCGCAGAGCCACCATATTTGGTCCAGTACTGTCCATGATTGGGAAGGAATGTGTCTGATCTCGGCGCACCTGGTGACGTGAACTTGGTCCAAAGGGGTCTTCGGATCCGGTCCGCTGAAGTTGAAACAGGATGGATAACAGTCTGTTCGGTTGTTGCACTGGACATACGTTGCGGTATTGACTGTAGCTGCTAATGGTACTGCGACCATGGTATGTAGGCGGTCGAGCTTTGCTGGAAGGATTCTCTCAGATTACCCAGGATACAGTTGTAGGTGAGGTTGGCGAGTTCTTCGTTCTGTCGGTTGGACCATAGCTGTGGTTGGGCTACGGCAGTAGGCATGAGGGAACAGACATAACAACTCATTGGTTGTGGCGCGGGCTGTGAGTGCGGTGTATCTGTACCAACTGTTCCTCATCATCAGGTTGTAGTCGTTTTCTTCCTGTGTTTGGACATGGGCGAGAATAAGGTGTATCTACTCAGGCTTAGGTGTTCCTGCCGGACGGATTTTGAGTAGGCGTGTGGCGGATGGTTGTACGAAGGGGTTCACACCAATCACTTTGGGGACCATGGCTGGACTAGTAGTGCGGATGGTGATAGTAAAGAGGGGGCCTTTTCCTGGTCGGTCCGGTCGGAGGCATAGGTTGATGCAGCCTTTTTGTTGGATATTGGTCGTAAGGTCTAGCATATGTTTACCATCTTTGATGGTGGTGGCTAACTTGGTGAAGTTAGCGGTCATGGTGGTAGCTTCTTTGGAAAGGGGCCAATTGATGGTTTTGTAGCCTGTATGGAGGAGGACCTGGTCCAAGGTGTCTGGCCAGACCACTCAGACTCTGGGAGCTTGTAGGTACCAATAAAAATAACTGGAGTCAGTCCTGTGTAATCCCAAGTGAGTAAGCTGTAGGCTGAGCAAAGGGACTTGAACGACGATTGGTGTCTTGGTTGATGGGATGCAGATCTGGGGGCCCCTGATCGTTTCCTGAACCAGCTAGTGGGGCATTCTCCTCCAGTGGGAGTGTACCAAGGTTCTGGTACGTTCCCCCCATGTGGTTGAACACAGAGCGGTGATGATGATGGCCAAAATCACACGGTGAGGTCCGTCCCAACGTGGAGAAGACCAGCACTTTCTTTTTATCACCTTGACGAGTACCAGGTCTCCTGGGGACAGGACCTCCTCTGTGGGAGACAGAGAAGATGTCGGCAGATTATTTTGCATTCATCACAGTTCTTTCTTGGAACATTTTGCATAACCACTTAGTGAGGGATTCTGTTTCCCTTTTCTCTTCTACCACCAGATCTTTTTCCCACATTGTTCAGTGGAAGGGTCTGTCTTTCACTGCCTCAAATGGTGTGCATCCCTGTGCTGTTGGAATGATTCTCATGTACGTTTCTACCAGGCTCAGGCATTCTTGCCATGGTTTTCCTGTGTCTTCCATGGTTTTTCTGAGTCTGAGTTTTACTGTTCTAATGGTTTGTTCGACGAGTCCAGCACTTTGGTTCAGTTTGATGAAATCCATGTTCAGAAGCTCGAAGGGATATGTTCCTGTTTGCCTTGTTCCATGCTTGGGTCGTTCATTGCCTTGAGAGTTGTGTCTACAGCAGTTTAGACAGTTTCTGCAAAAAAATTGAAGTAAGTTTGGAGACCTCTGGGAACATGCATTGTTTGTTGTACTGTACTGATCATCCCTTCTGTTGAGACATGGCTCCTCCCATGGCTCAATTTGGCAATTACTTCAAACAATGATCGTGGGACGCATGGCTTGTTTTCTACTGCATAGAGTCCGTTCTTGTGTTGAGTGGCTCCTTTTGTTTCCCATTGCAGTTTCTCTTTTTCTGGGGCATGATTTTGCATTTCTCTTAGGAATTCAGCAGGGATTGGGCTGTGTCTTTCCACCGTCACGTCTTGTTCTAGGAATAGTCTACATGCCTCTGTCAGTGCCACTATTTCTGCGGCTTGTGCAGACCAGTCGCCGGGGAGTCGTCCTGTCTTGAGGTTGTCTTTTTGAGTCACCACGGCATATACGTTGTGTTTTTCTCCATCCAGGGTTTTTGATGATGATCCATCCCCATAGGCAATGTGTCCGGGGGGCAATGGGTTGTCCATTAGGTCAGTTGCATATACGTGGTTAATTATGATTCGTTGAGTGGGCAACTGTGAGAATTGGTTTAACCACTTGTCGTCTGGTCTCCCATGAACTTCAGGGTGACATGTAATGGCCATGTTTGTTGTTCCTGTCCTGGGGCTGCTGGGCAGATATCTTCAGACTGTTCTCTTAGACTTTCAGCTACCTTGGCAGAATCATTCCCGACAATGTCGAGAGAGTAGAAGCTGTTAGATGTGGTGGTGTGGAAGATATTTTTGGTCTGTAATTCCCTGGGTCGGAGGCCATTTTGGGTGGCCACTAGGCTTAGCCCAAGCTGGACCATGATATCTCGTCCCGGTAACTCTCCGATTTTCATTTTGCAGTCTGACAATAAACCCATCCCTTTTGTTGCTTTCTGACCCATATTAATCACTTACTTAATAGTTTAAACAACAATTATTTTCTAAATTACCCGAAATTGATCTCCACTTTGTGATTAACCCAATATCTCTGAACACACAAAGACCAAAAGTCCCTGACTTTGTCTTAGTTAAGTCCCTGACTCTATTAACAGACCAAGACTATAATGCCTTTGCTAATTCTTGTTCTACTTTCATTGGTCCCGGACCAATTGGTTTATTACCAGACTGCAAAGTGGACAGTGAGAGTTCCTACAGTAGGGTCCTGTTCAACGCGATGTTCCTGAAACTCTAGTCGAATGACCAGTGTGTGTGTCTTAAATACAGGAAAAACTGACAGTTGTCACTAGGACTTTGGACAGATACATTTCAGTCATTTGCAGGGCAAAAAGTAATTGATCAGTGTCAGACAGTTGAATATTTGTGCTGACATGTCACCCCAATCACAAGACTAAGATTGTTTATTCAGTCAGACAGTTGGGTGTTTATGCTGCTATGTCAGCCGTAAGGATGACTACAATGCTGTTATACTCACAAAAACTTATACAATATGAACAAGCATTTGCAAAGATACTTTGTCTAATCTTACATATTCCCCTGCTGCCAAAAAAACTGTCAGAGACACATAGTTACTGTGTATATAGTGTAAAATCGTCCAATTCAAGTAAGTTATCCATTTGGCATTATTCTCATTGCTAAAAATTAAGTTACAATGAAAACAATCATACTTGGCCAAAACGTGATTTTCAGGGTATGAAAAGTACATTAAGGCAATAAAAACTGAAAAGTTCCCCTGCTGCCAAACAAACTGTCAGAGACACATAGTTCCTGTGTATATAGTGTAAAATCGTCCTATCCATGTAAGTCTTTCATTGGCATCATTCTAGGTGATTCTGGAGCTATTTCCCACCATAAAAAGTGTCCAAAACAGGCATTTTGCGATTAAAATAGTGGTTGTATTAGAACCAGGCCCAGGCGATTCTGGTTGGTGTTTTTACCCTGAAATTGTGTCCAATGATGATAAGGATGTATTTTTGATTATTCTGTATAAAAATAATCATCTAGGGATGTTCAGATGTTTTGTTACGCCCGAATCAATGACCTCAATTTGGGCACTTTATTTACAAGTGGTGGTTTTTAAGAACCAGGCCCAGTCGGTTCTGGTTGGTGCTTTTACCCAGATATAGTATCCATTGTGTGGGTAGATGTATTTTCACTATTCTGTCTAAAAATAAAGATCCAGGACAGTTCCGGGGCTATTTCCCTCCATAAATAGTGTCCAAAACATGCATTTTGCGATACAAAATAGTGGCTGCATTATAACAGGGTCCAGTCGGTTCTGGTGGGTGTTTGTATACGAAACTTGTGTCCAATTATGATGGGGATGTATACTTGACTATTCTGTATAGAAGTAATCATCTAGCGATGTTCAGAAGTTCTGTTATGCCCGAATGAATTACTTTCATTTGGTCACTTTATTTACAAGTGGTGGTTTAGAAACAGGCCCAGTCGGTTTTGGTTGGTGCTTTTACCCAGAATTTGTGTTTATTGTGTGAGTGGATGTATTTTCACTATTTTGTATAACAATAATGATCCAGGATGATTCTGGAGCTATTTCCCACCACAAACAGTGTCCAAAACAGGCATTTTGCGGTTAAAGTAGTGGTTGTATTAGAACCACGCCCAGTCGGTTCTGGTTCGTGTTTTTACCCAGAAATTGTGTCCAATGATTATGGGGATGTATTTTTTATTATTCTTTATAAAAATAATATTCTAGGGATGTTCAGAAGTTCTGTTATGCCCTAATCAATGACCTCAATTTGGGCACTTTATTTACAAGTGGTTGTTTAGAACCAGGCCCAGTCGGTTCTGGTTGGTGCTTTACCCACAATTAGTGTCGATTGTGTGGGTTTGATGTATTTTCACTATTCCCTGTAAGAATAAAGATCCAGGGATGTTCTGAGACTATTTCCCACCAGAAATAGTGTCAAAAACATGCATTTTGCGACAAAAATAGTGGTTGTATTAGAACCAGGCCCAGTCGGTTCTGGTTTGTGTATACCCCCTTAACGTGTGTCCAATAGGAATGGGGTTGTATTTTTGACTATTCTGTATAAAAATTATCATCTAGGGATGTTCAGAAGTTCTTCTATGCCCGAATAAATGACCTCCATTTGGGCACTTTATTTTGCATGTTGGTTGTAGTAGAACCAAGCCCAGTCGGTTCTGGTTGGTGCTTTTACCCAGAGTTAGTGTTGATTGTGTAGGTGGATGTATTTTCACTATTCTGTCTAAAAATAAAGATCCAGGATGTTTCTAGGGGTATTTACTACCATAAATAGTCTCCAAAACATGCATTTTGTGATAAAAAATAGTAGTGAAGGCAGGTTCCGGGCCTGTGTCGGCGCATCAGTCAGGCTGGGTAGCCGCTATGGCCCAGGTGATTTTCCAGGGCTGCCCTGCTCTTGACGGAGTGGCCACCCAGCGGGGCTGTGTGTGTTTCATGGTGGGAGACTCGTGCTGCCCCTTCATCCCTGCCGGCATGTCCTGCTCGGTCCATGATGCCCTGCAGGCTATTAGGAACATGCAGAGAGCTGTGACCGGAGATCCGGTTCCACAACGAGGATGGCTTGACTGGTTCTTCTCTGGCTCATGGAAACAGCCACTTCAATATTTCAATATTTTCACAGACACAAAAGGAGGGAATTGTGGGATGGACTGGCTAACTGGCTTAATAATTGTTTATTCTTGTCGCACCATGTGGTCATACTGGTTTAACTTTGTTTTTTAAGATCGTAGAATGCAAGGTAGACTAGCCAAACTGGTTTTACAATTGAATTAAATGATGGTGGAATGTAAGAAAGACTAACTAGTTGGCCTTGCAATTGTTTGTTCGCCTCGAGAAATATAAGAAAGGCTGGCTAACAGGGTTTGCAATTTTTTCCTTGTATTGTGCGATGAAAAGAGGTTCAACTTCAGGAGTAACTGTCACTCTCCAGGTCATCTTGGGTCAAGTGCACACTTGAAAACTTTCATATTCGACCAAAACGTGGTTATCAGCACATAAAAAGCACATTTGGTGGTACGCGGGAAGAACGGCAGCAGACAAAAAGGCTATTTAGAAAGGTATCACCACTACGCAGAAGAACGTCGGCTACTCTGCCCTCACTGGAAGACATTGCCAGCCCTCGTTACCTCAGCAGAGCCAGGGACATGATCAGGGACCCATGCCACCCTGGTCACAATCGGTTCCAGCTGCTGCTCTCTGGCAGACAGACGCTGTAAGTTTCCCACATCCGTTGGGACTCTAAACTTGGGGTAACACAACACAATCCCTTCTGTGTAATAACTTCGGGTGAGGTAATATGAATAGACATTAGGTACAAGGTGATCTGACACCTACATGCTGAATGAAGGTAAGTGAAAGACAGTGAGAGGTAAGTGATCCACTCAAGGGGTGGTGATGCAATGTATCCATAAAGGCAGAATTGTAAATTAAGAGTCTGGAGTCATAACTTGTAAAACTGTGTAAAACTGTCAGAGACACAAATGTCTCTCTATACATAGTTTAATATCATCAAATTTTATAATTTAATAAGTTTTTCATTTGGCATCATTCTAAGTGATATAAATTAAGTTATAGTGAAAATTATGATACTTGGCCAAAACGTGATTTTCAGCGCATGAAACGCACGTTAAGGCAATAAAAACTGAAATGTCCCCCTGCTGCGAAACAAACTGTCAGAGACACATAGTTACTGTGTATATAGTGTAAAATAGTCCAATTCAAGTAAGTTTTGCATTTAGCATCATTCTAAGTGATAGAAATTAAGTTATAGTGAAAACTATGATACTTGGCCAAAACGTGATTTTCAGCGCATGAAACGCACATTAAGGCAATAAAAACTGAAATGTTCCCCTGCTGCGAAACAAACTGTCAGAGACACATAGTTACTGTGTATATAGTGTATTATTGTCCAATTCAAGTAAGTTTTTCATTTGGCATCATTCTAAGTGATATAAATTAAGTTATAGTGAAAATTATGATACTTGGCCAAAACGTGATTTTCAGCGCATGAAACGCACGTTAAGGCAATAAAAACTGAAATGTTCCCCTGCTGCGAAACAAACTGCCAGAGGCACATAGTTACTGTGTCTATAGTGTAAAATCATCCAATTCAAGTAAGTATTGCATTTAGCATCATTCTAAGTGCTAGAAATTAAGTTATAGTGAAAACTATGATACTTGGCCAAAACGTGATTTTCAGCGCATGAAACGCACGTTAAGGCAATAAAAACTGAAATGTTCCCCTGCTGCGAAACAAACTGTCAGAGACACATAGTTACTGTGTATATAGTGTATTATTGTCCAATTCAAGTAAGTATTGCATTTAGCATCATTCTAAGTGCTAGAAATTAAGTTATAGTGAAAACTATGATACTTGGCCAAAACGTGATTTTCAGCGCATGAAACGCACGTTAAGGCAATAAAAACTGAAATGTTCCCCTGCTGCGAAACAAACTGTCAGAGGCACATAGTTACTGTGTATATAGTGTAAAATCGTCCAATTCAAGTAAGTTTTGCATTTAGCATCATTCTAAGTGATAGAAATTAAGTTATAGTGAAAACTATGATACTTGGCCAAAACGTGATTTTCAGCGCATGAAACGCACGTTAAGGCAAT
The DNA here is from genome assembly GCF_051989575.1 of Stigmatopora nigra. Lineage (NCBI taxonomy): Eukaryota > Metazoa > Chordata > Actinopteri > Syngnathiformes > Syngnathidae > Stigmatopora > Stigmatopora nigra. The sequence continues at coordinate 5,014,526 of NW_027551603.1, forward strand.
AAAAACTAAAATGTTCCCCTGCTGCGAAACAAACTGTCAGAGGCACATAGTTACTGTGTCTATAGTGTAAAATCATCCAATTCAAGTAAGTATTGCATTTAGCATCATTCTAAGTGCTAGAAATTAAGTTATAGTGAAAACTATGATACTTGGCCAAAACGTGATTTTCAGCGCATGAAACGCACGTTAAGGCAATAAAAACTGAAATGTTCCCCTGCTGCGAAACAAACTGTCAGAGGCACATAGTTACTGTGTATATAGTGTAAAATCGTCCAATTCAAGTAAGATTTGCATTTAGCATCATTCTAAGTGATAGAAATTAGGTTATAGTGAAAATTATGATACTTGGCCAAAACGTGATTTTCAGCGCATGAAACGCACGTTAAGGCATTAAAACTGAAATGTTCCCCTGCTGCGAAACAAACTGTCAGAGGCACATAGTTACTGTGTATATAGTGTATAATTGTCCAATTCAAGTACGTTTTTCATTTTGCATCATTCTAAGTGCTAGAAATTAAGTTATAGTGAAAACTATGATACTTGGCCAAAACGTGATTTTCAGCGCATGAAATGCACATTAAGGCAATAAAAACTGAAATGTTCCCCCGCTGCGAAACAAACTGTCAGTGACACATAGTTACTGTGTATATAGTGTATAATCATCCAAATGAAGTAGGTTTTTCATTTGATATCATTCTAAGTGATGAAAGTTAGGGTTAGGGTTAGGGTTAGGTTAAGTTATAGTGAAAACTAGGATACTTGGCCAAAACATGATTTTCTGCGCATGAAACGCACATTAGGGCAAAAAAACTGAAATGTTTGTTAGGTCTGAAAATACAACTTCAGGAGCAGGCTAAGAAAGAGTGAGATAAATTTAAATAGAAAATATGTATGACCAGACTGCAAAGTGGACAGAGAGTTCCTACTGTGGGCTCCTGTTCACTGCGATGTTACTGCAACTCTAGTCGAATGACCAGTGAGTGTGTCTTAAATACAGGCAAAACTGACAGTTGTCCCTAAGACTTTGGACAGATACGTTTCAGTCATTTGCAGGGCAACAAGTAATTGATTAGTGTCGGGCCTGGAATCTGTAGTCAATGGTTTCCAGACGTAGGGTGTTCTTCGCTGTTCCTACCCTGGGGAATACCGCCATCATGATTTTGGAGGAGACTGACCAGTGTTTGTATTAGAGGGGGACATCCGAGCCCCAAACTGAATCATGGGGGAAGAAATCAAAGCTCCGTCGTTGACGCCTGGTGGGTAGATGTGGGTTGGCGTCGACAGTTGGAATCGAGTCTGCTGTTAGAACGTACGTGTGGTCGGATGCAGATGTAGGGACACAGAGCCCAGTTTTAGTAGGAGTAGTTCTGTTATGCCCGAATCAATGACCTCAATTTGGGCACTTTATTTACAAGTGGTGGTTTTTAAGAACCAGGCCCAGTCGGTTCTGGTTGGTGCTTTATCCATTGTGTGGGTAGATGTATTTTCACTATTCTGTCTAAAAATAAAGATCCAGGACAGTTCTGGGGCTATTTCCCACCATAAATAGTGTCCAAAACATGCATTTTGCGATACAAAATAGTGGTTGCATTATAACAGGGTCCAGTCGGTTCTGGTGGGTGTTTGTATACGGAACTTGTGTCCAATTATGATGTTGATGTATACTTGACTATTTTGTATAGAAATAATCATCTAGCGATGTTCAGAAGTTCTGTTATGCCCGAATGAATTACTTTCATTTGGTCACTTTATTCACAAGTGGTGGTTTAGAAACAGGCCCAGTCGGTTTTGGTAGGTGCTTTTACCCAGAATTTGTGTGTATTGTGTGAGTGGATGTATTTTCACTATTTTGTATAACAATAAAGATCCAGGATGGTTATGGAGCTATTTCCCACCACAAAAAGTGTCCAAAACAGGCATTTTGCGATTAAAATAGTGGTCGTATTAGAACCGGGCCCAGTCGGTTCTGGTTGCCGCTTTTACCCAGATTTAGTGTCAATTGTGTGGATGGATGCATTTTCACTATTATGTGTAAAATTAAAGATGCAGGGATGTTTTGGGAATATTTCCCACCGTCAATAGTGTCCAAAACATTTTGCGATAAAAATAGTGGTTGTATTAGAACAAGGCCCAATCGGTTCTGGTTGGTGTATTTACCCAGAATTTGTGTTGGTTGAGTAGGTGGATGTAGTTTCACTATTTTCTATAAAAATAATGTTTCCCACCATAAACATTGTCCAAAACAGGCATTTTGCGATTAAAATAGTGGTCGTATTAGAACCGGGCCCAGTCGGTTCTGGTTGCCGCTTTTACCCAGATTTAGTGTCAATTGTGTGGATGGATGCATTTTCACTATTATGTGTAAAATTAAAGACGCAGGGATGTTTTGGGAATATTTCCCACCGTCAATAGTGTCCAAAACATTTTGCGATAAAAATAGTGGTTGTATTAGAACAAGGCCCAATCGGTTCTGGTTGGCGTATTTACCCAGAATTTGTGTTGATTGAGTAGGTAGATGAAGTTTCACTATTTTCTATAAAAATAATGTTTCCCACCATAAACATTGTCCAAAACAGGCATTTTGCGATTAAAATAGTGGTCGTATTAGAACCGGGCCCAGTCGGTTCTGGTTAGTGCTTCTACCCATAATTAGTGTTGAATGTGTAGATGGATGTATGTTCACTATTCTGTGTAAAAATAATGATCCAGGATGGTTCTGGAGCTATTTTCCCACCATAAACAGTGTCCAAAACAGGCATTCTGCGATTAAAATAGTGGTTGTATTAGAACCAGGCCCAGTCTGTTCTGGTTGGTGAATTTACCCGAATAATTGTATCCATTGACGATGGGGATGTATTTTTGATTATTATGTATAAAAATAATCATCTAGGGATCTTCAGAAGTTCTGTTATTCCCGAATCAATGACCTCCATTTGGGCACATTATTGACGGAGCTCACGACCATGATCCAGTGTGTGGCTCGGATGTGTCCCTCAAACACAAATACTGGTCAGTCTCATCCAAAATCGTAATGGCTCAGTTCCCTTGAGTGGGAGCGGCAAGGAACGCCCTGCATTTGAAGACCATTGAAGGCAGGTTCCGGGCCTGTGTCGGCGCATCAGTCAGGCTGGGTAGCCGCTATGGCCCAGGTGATTTTCCAGGGCTGCCCTGCTCTTGACGGAGTGGCCACCCAGCGGGGCTGTGTGTGTTTCATGGTGGGAGACTCGTGCTGCCCCTTCATCCCTGCCGGCATGTCCTGCTCGGTCCATGATGCCCTGCAGGCTATTAGGAACATGCGGAGAGCTGTGACCGGAGATCCGGTTCCACAAAGAGGATGGCTTGACTGGTTCTTCTCTGGCTCATGGAAACAGCCACTTCAATATTTCGATATTTTCACAGACACAAAAGGAGGGAATTGTGGGATGGACTGGCTAACTGGCTTAATAATTGTTTATTCTTGTCGCACCATGTGGTCATACTGGTTTAACTTTGTTTTTTAAGATCGTAGAATGCAAGGTAGACTAGCCAAACTGGTTGTACAATTGAATTAAAAGATGGTGGAATGTAAGAAAGACTAACTAGTTGGCCTTGCAATTGTTTGTTCGCCTCGAGAAATATAAGAAAGGCTGGCTAACAGGGTTTGCAATTTTTTCCTTGTATTGTGCGATGAAAAGAGGTTCAACTTCAGGAGTAACTGTCACTCTCCAGGTCATCTAGGGTCAAGTGCACACTTGAAAACTTTCATATTCGACCAAAACGTGCTTATCAGCACATAAAAAGCACATTTGGTGGTACGCGGGAAGAACGCCAGCAGACAAAAAGGCTATTTAGAAAGGTATCACCACTACGCAGAAGAACGTCGGCTACTCTGCCCTCACTGGAAGACATTGCCAGCCCTCGTTACCTCAGCAGAGCCAGGGACATGATCAGGGACCCATGCCACCCTGGTCACAATCGGTTCCAGCTGCTGCTCTCTGGCAGACAGACGCTGTAAGTTTCCCACATCCGTTGGGACTCTAAACTTGGGGTAACACAACACAATCCCTTCTGTGTAATAGCTTCGGGTGAGGTTATATGAATAGACATTAGGTACAAGGTGATCTGACACCTACATGCTGAATGAAGGTAAGTGAAAGACAGTGAGAGGTAAGTGATCCACTCAGGGGGTGGTGATGCAATGTATCCATAAAGGCAGAATTGTAAATTAAGAGTCTGGAGTCATAACTTGTAAAACTGTGTAAAACTGTCAGAGACACAAATGTCTCTCTATACATAGTGTAATATCATCAAATTTTATAATTCAATAAGTTTTTCATTTGGCATCATTCTAATGGCTAGATATTAAGTTATAATGAAAACTATGATACTTGGCCAAAACATGATTTTCAGCGCATGAAAAGCACATTAAGGCAATAAAAACTGAAATGTTCCCCTGCTGCGAAACAAACTGTCAGAGACACATAGTTACTGTGTATATAGTGTATAATTGTCCAATTCAAGTAAGTTTTTCATTTGGCATCATTCTAATTGATAGAAATTAAGTTATAGTGAAAATTATGATACTTGGCCAAAACGTGATTTTCAGCGCATGAAACGCACGTTAAGGCAATAAAAACTGAAATGTTCCCCTGCTGCGAAACAAACTGACACAGACATATAGTTATTGGTGGGGATGATCATATACACTTGCCATTCGCAGAGCCACCATATTTGGTCCAGTACTGTCCATGATTGGGAAAGAATGTGTCTGATCTCGGCGCACCTGGTGACGTGAACTTGGTCCAAAGGGGTCTTCGGATCCGGTCCGCTGAAGTTGAAACAGGATGGATAACAGTCTGTTCGGTTGTTGCACTGGACATACGTTGCGGTATTGACTGTAGCTGCTAATGGTACTGCGACCATGGTATGTAGGCGGTCGAGCTTTGCTGGAAGGATTCTCTCAGATTACCCAGGATACAGTTGTAGGTGAGGTTGGCGAGTTCTTCGTTCTGTCGGTTGGACCATAGCTGTGGTTGGGCTACGGCAGTAGGCATGAGGGAACAGACATAACAACTCATTGGTTGTGGCGCGGGCTGTGAGTGCGGTGTATCTGTACCAACTGTTCCTCATCATCAGGTTGTAGTCGTTTTCTTCCTGTGTTTGGACATGGGCGAGAATAAGGTGTATCTACTCAGGCTTAGGTGTTCCTGCCGGACGGATTTTGAGTAGGCGTGTGGCGGATGGTTGTACGAAGGGGTTCACACCAATCACTTTGGGGACCATGGCTGGACTAGTAGTGCGGATGGTGATAGTAAAGAGGGGGCCTTTTCCTGGTCGGTCCGGTCGGAGGCATAGGTTGATGCAGCCTTTTTGTTGGATATTGGTCGTAAGGTCTAGCATATGTTTACCATCTTTGATGGTGGTGGCTAACTTGGTGAAGTTAGCGGTCATGGTGGTAGCTTCTTTGGAAAGGGGCCATGTGATGGTTTTGTAGCCTGTATGGAGGAGGACCTGGTCCAAGGTGTCTGGCCAGACCACTCAGACTCTGGGAGCTTGTAGGTACCAATAAAAATAACTGGAGTTAGTCCTGTGTAATCCCAAGTGAGTAAGCTGTAGGCTGAGCAAAGGGACTTGAACGACGATTGGTGTCTTGTTTGATGGGATGCAGATCTGGGGGCCCCTGATCGTTTCCTGAACAAGCTAGTGGGGCATTCTCCTCCAGTGGGAGTGTACCAAGGTTCTGGTACGTTCCCCCCATGTGGTTGAACACAGAGCGGTGATGATGATGGCCAAAATCACACGGTGAGGTCCGTCCCAACGTGGAGAAGACCAGCACTTTCTTTTTATCACCTTGACGAGTACCAGGTCTCCTGGGGACAGGACCTCCTCTGTGGGAGACAGAGAAGATGTCGGCAGATTATTTTGCATTCATCACAGTTCTTTCTTGGAACATTTTGCATAACCACTTAGTGAGGGATTCTGTTTCTCTTTTCTCTTCTACCACCAGATCTTTTTCCCACATTGTTCAGTGGAAGGGTCTGTCTTTCACTGCCTCAAATGGTGTGCATCCCTGTGCTGTTGGAATGATTCTCATGTACGTTTCTACCAGGCTCAGGCATTCTTGCCATCGTTTTCCTGTATCTTCCATGGTTTTTCTGAGTCTGAGTTTTACTGTTCTAATGGTTTGTTCGACGAGTCCAGCACTTTGGTTCAGTTTGATGAAATCCATGTTCAGAAGCTCGAAGGGATATGTTCCTGTTTGCCTTGTTCCATGCTTGGGTCGTTCATTGCCTTGAGAGTTGTGTCTACAGCAGTTCAGACAGTTTCTGCCAAAAAAATTGAAGTTTGGAGACCTCTGGGAACATGCATTGTTTGTTGTACTGTACTGATCATCCCTCCTGTTGAGACATGGCTCCTCCCATGGCTCAATTTGGCAATTACTTCAAACAATGATCGTGTCACGCATGGCTTGTTTTCTACTGCATAGAGTCCGTTCTTGTGTTGAGTGGCTCCTTCTGTTTCCCATTGCAGTTTCTCTTTTTCTGAGGAATGATTTTGCATTTCTCTTAGGAATTCAGCAGGGATTGGGCTGTGTCTTTCCACCGTCACGTCTTGTTCTAGGAATAGTCTACATGCCTCTGTCAGTGCCACTATTTCTGCGGCTTGTGCAGACCAGTCGCCGGGGAGTCGTCCTGTCTTGAGGTTGTCTTTTTGAGTCACCACGGCATATACGTTGTGTTTTTCTCCATCCAGGGTTTTTGATGATGATCCATCCCCATAGGCAATGTGTCCGGGGGCAATGGGTTGTCCATTAGGTCAGTTGCATATACGTGGTTAATTATGATTCGTTGAGTGGGCAACTGTGAGAATTGGTTTAACCACTTGTCGTCCGGTCTCCCATGAACTTCAGGGTGACATGTAATGGCCATGTTTGTTGTTCCTGTCCTGGTGCTGCTGGGCAGATATCTTCAGACTGTTCTCTTAGACTTTCAGCTACCTTGGCAGAATCATTCCCGACAATGTCGAGAGAGTAGAAGCTGTTAGATGTGGTGGTGTGGAAGATATTTTTGGTCTGTAATTCCCTGGGTCGGAGGCAATTTTGGGTGGTCACTAGGCTTAGCCCAAGCTGGACCATGATATCTCGTCCCGGTAACTCTCCGATTTTCATTTTGCATTCTGACAATAAACCGATTCCTTTTGTTGCTTTCTGACCCATATTAATCACCTACTTAATAGTTTAAACAACAATTATTTTCTAAATTACCCGAAAGTGATCTCTACTTTGTGATTAACCCAATATCTCTGAACACACAAAGACCAAAAGTCCCTGACTTTGTCTTAGTTAAGTCCCTGACTCTATTAACAGACCAAGACTATAAAGCCCTTGCTAATTATTGTTCTACTTTCATTGGTCCCGGACCAATTGGTTTATTACCAGACTGCAAAGTGGACAGTGAAAGCTCCTACAGTAGGGTCCTGTTCAACGCGATGTTCCTGCAACTCTAGTCGAATGACCAGTGTGTGTGTCTCAAATACAGGAAAAACTGACAGTTGTCACTAGGACTTTTGACAGATACATTTCAGTCATTTGCAGGGCAAAAAGTAATTGATCAGTGTCGGACAGTTGAGTATTTGTGCTGACATGTCACCCCAATCACAAGACTAAGATTGTTTATTCAGTCAGACAGTTGGGTGTTTATGCTGACATGTCAGCCATAAGGATGACTATGATGCTGTTATACTCACAAAAACTTATACAATATGAACAAGCATTTGCAAAGATACTTTGTCTATTCTCACATGTTCCCCTGCTGCCAAACAAACTGTCAGAGACACATAGTTACTGTGTATAAAGTGAAAAATCGTCCAATTCAAGTAAGTTATCCATTTGTCATCATTCTCAAGCTAGAAATTAAGTTATAATGAAAACAATCCTACTTGGCCAAAACGTGATTTTCAGGGCATGAAAAGAACATTAAGGCAATAAAAACTGAAAAGTTCCCCTGCTGCCAAACAAACTGTCAGAGACACAGTGACTGTGTATGTAGTGAAAAATCGTCCAATTCAAGTAAGTTTTTTATTTGGCATCGTTCAAAGTGATAGAAATTAAGTTACAATGAAAACTATCATACTTGGCCAAAACGTGATTATCAGGCCATGAAAAGCACATTAAGGCAATAAAAACTGAAACGTTCCCCTGCTGCCAAACACACTGTCAGAGACACATAGTTCCTGTGTATATAGTGTAAAATCGTCCAATTCAAGTAAGTCATTCATTGGCATCATTCCGGGTGATTCTGGAGCTATTTCCCACCATAAACAGTGTCCAAAGCAGGCATTTTGCGATTAAAATAGTGGTTGTATTAGAACCAGGCCCAGGCGGTTCTGGTTGGTGTTTTTACCCAGAAATTGTGTCGAATGTTGATAAGGATGTATTTTTGATTATTCTGTATAAAAATAATCATCTAGGGATGTTCAGTAGTTCTGTTATGCCCGAATCAATGACCTCAATTTGGGCACTTTATTTACAAGTGGTGGTTTTTAAGAACCAGGCCCAGTCGGTTCTGGTTGGTGCTTTATCCATTGTGTGGGTAGATGTATTTTCACTATTCTGTCTAAAAATAAAGATCCAGGACAGTTCTGGGGCTATTTCCCACCATAAATAGTGTCCAAAACATGCATTTTGCGATACAAAATAGTGGTTGCATTATAACAGGGTCCAGTCGGTTCTGGTGGGTGTTTGTATACGGAACTTGTGTCCAATTATGATGGGGATGTATACTTGACTATTTTGTATAGAAATAATCATCTAGCGATGTTCAGAAGTTCTGTTATGCCCGAATGAATTACTTTCATTTGGTCACTTTATTCACAAGTGGTGGTTTAGAAACAGGCCCAGTCGGTTTTGGTAGGTGCTTTTACCCAGAATTTGTGTGTATTGTGTGAGTGGATGTATTTTCACTATTTTGTATAACAATAAAGATCCAGGATGGTTCTGGAGCTATTTCCCACCACAAAAAGTGTCCAAAACAGGCATTTTGCGATTAAAATAGTGGTCGTATTAGAACCGGGCCCAGTCGGTTCTGGTTGCCGCTTTTACCCAGATTTAGTGTCAATTGTGTGGATGGATGCATTTTCACTATTATGTGTAAAATTAAAGATGCAGGGATGTTTTGGGAATATTTCCCACCGTCAATAGTGTCCAAAACATTTTGCGATAAAAATAGTGGTTGTATTAGAACAAGGCCCAATCGGTTCTGGTTGGTGTATTTACCCAGAAATTGTGTTGGTTGAGTAGGTGGATGTAGTTTCACTATTTTCTATAAAAAATAATGTTTCCCACCATAAACATTGTCCAAAACAGGCATTTTGCGATTAAAATAGTGGTCGTATTAGAACCGGGCCCAGTCGGTTCTGGTTGCCGCTTTTACCCAGATTTAGTGTCAATTGTGTGGATGGATGCATTTTCACTATTATGTGTAAAATTAAAGACGCAGGGATGTTTTGGGAATATTTCCCACCGTCAATAGTGTCCAAAACATTTTGTGATAAAAATAGTGGTTGTATTAGAACAAGGCCCAATCGGTTCTGGTTGGTGTATTTACCCAGAATTTGTGTTGATTGAGTAGGTAGATGTAGTTTCACTATTTTCTATAAAAATAATGTTTCCCACCATAAACATTGTCCAAAACAGGCATTTTGCGATTAAAATAGTGGTCGTATTAGAACCGGGCCCAGTCAGTTCTGGTTAGTGCTTCTACCCATAATTAGTGTTGAATGTGTAGATGGATGTATGTTCACTATTCTGTGTAAAAATAATGATCCAGGATGGTTCTGGAGCTATTTTCCCACCATAAACAGTGTCCAAAACAGGCATTCTGCGATTAAAATAGTGGTTGTATTAGAACCAGGCCCAGTCTGTTCTGGTTGGTGAGTTTACCCGAATAATTGTATCCATTGACGATGGGGATGTATTTTTGATTATTATGTATAAAAATAATCATCTAGGGATCTTCAGAAGTTCTGTTATTCCCGAATCAATGACCTCCATTTGGGCACATTATTGACGGAGCTCACGACCATGATCCAGTGTGTGGCTCGGATGTGTCCCTCAAACACAAATACTGGTCAGTCTCATCCAAAATCCTAATGGCTCAGTTCCCTTGAGTGGGAGCGGCAAGGAACGCCCTGCATTTGAAGACCATTGAAGGCAGGTTCCGGGCCTGTGTCGGCGCATCAGTCAGGCTGGGTAGCCGCTATGGCCCAGGTGATTTTCCAGGGCTGCCCTGCTCTTGACGGAGTGGCCACCCAGCGGGGCTGTGTGTGTCAGACAGTTGAATATTTGTGCTGACATGTCACCCCAATCACAAGACTAAGATTGTTTATTCAGTCAGACAGTTGGGTGTTTATGCTGCTATGTCAGCCGTAAGGATGACTACAATGCTGTTATACTCACAAAAACTTATACAATATGAACAAGCATTTGCAAAGATACTTTGTCTAATCTTACATATTCCCCTGCTGCCAAAAAAACTGTCAGAGACACATAGTTACTGTGTATATAGTGTAAAATCGTCCAATTCAAGTAAGTTATCCATTTGGCATTATTCTCATTGCTAAAAATTAAGTTACAATGAAAACAATCATACTTGGCCAAAACGTGATTTTCAGGGTATGAAAAGTACATTAAGGCAATAAAAACTGAAAAGTTCCCCTGCTGCCAAACAAACTGTCAGAGACACATAGTTCCTGTGTATATAGTGTAAAATCGTCCTATCCATGTAAGTCTTTCATTGGCATCATTCTAGGTGATTCTGGAGCTATTTCCCACCATAAAAAGTGTCCAAAACAGGCATTTTGCGATTAAAATAGTGGTTGTATTAGAACCAGGCCCAGGCGATTCTGGTTGGTGTTTTTACCCTGAAATTGTGTCCAATGATGATAAGGATGTATTTTTGATTATTCTGTATAAAAATAATCATCTAGGGATGTTCAGAAGTTTTGTTACGCCCGAATCAATGACCTCAATTTGGGCACTTTATTTACAAGTGGTGGTTTTTAAGAACCAGGCCCAGTCGGTTCTGGTTGGTGCTTTTACCCAGATATAGTATCCATTGTGTGGGTAGATGTATTTTCACTATTCTGTCTAAAAATAAAGATCCAGGACAGTTCCGGGGCTATTTCCCTCCATAAATAGTGTCCAAAACATGCATTTTGCGATACAAAATAGTGGCTGCATTATAACAGGGTCCAGTCGGTTCTGGTGGGTGTTTGTATACGAAACTTGTGTCCAATTATGATGGGGATGTATACTTGACTATTCTGTATAGAAGTAATCATCTAGCGATGTTCAGAAGTTCTGTTATGCCCGAATGAATTACTTTCATTTGGTCACTTTATTTACAAGTGGTGGTTTAGAAACAGGCCCAGTCGGTTTTGGTTGGTGCTTTTACCCAGAATTTGTGTTTATTGTGTGAGTGGATGTATTTTCACTATTTTGTATAACAATAATGATCCAGGATGATTCTGGAGCTATTTCCCACCACAAACAGTGTCCAAAACAGGCATTTTGCGGTTAAAGTAGTGGTTGTATTAGAACCACGCCCAGTCGGTTCTGGTTCGTGTTTTTACCCAGAATTTGTGTCCAATGATTATGGGGATGTATTTTTTATTATTCTTTATAAAAATAATATTCTAGGGATGTTCAGAAGTTCTGTTATGCCCTAATCAATGACCTCAATTTGGGCACTTTATTTACAAGTGGTTGTTTAGAACCAGGCCCAGTCGGTTCTGGTTGGTGCTTTACCCACAATTAGTGTCGATTGTGTGGGTTTGATGTATTTTCACTATTCTCTGTAAGAATAAAGATCCAGGGATGTTCTGAGACTATTTCCCACCAGAAATAGTGTCAAAAACATGCATTTTGCGACAAAAATAGTGGTTGTATTAGAACCAGGCCCAGTCGGTTCTGGTTTGTGTATACCCCCTTAACGTGTGTCCAATAGGAATGGGGTTGTATTTTTGACTATTCTGTATAAAAATTATCATCTAGGGATGTTCAGAAGTTCTTCTATGCCCGAATAAATGACCTCCATTTGGGCACTTTATTTTGCATGTTGGTTGTAGTAGAACCAAGCCCAGTCGGTTCTGGTTGGTGCTTTTACCCAGAGTTAGTGTTGATTGTGTAGGTGGATGTATTTTCACTATTCTGTCTAAAAATAAAGATCCAGGATGTTTCTAGGGGTATTTACTACCATAAATAGTCTCCAAAACATGCATTTTGTGATAAAAAATAGTAGTGAAGGCAGGTTCCGGGCCTGTGTCGGCGCATCAGTCAGGCTGGGTAGCCGCTATGGCCCAGGTGATTTTCCAGGGCTGCCCTGCTCTTGACGGAGTGGCCACCCAGCGGGGCTGTGTGTGTTTCATGGTGGGAGACTCGTGCTGCCCCTTCATCCCTGCCGGCATGTCCTGCTCGGTCCATGATGCCCTGCAGGCTATTAGGAACATGCAGAGAGCTGTGACCGGAGATCCGGTTCCACAACGAGGATGGCTTGACTGGTTCTTCTCTGGCTCATGGAAACAGCCACTTCAATATTTCAATATTTTCACAGACACAAAAGGAGGGAATTGTGGGATGGACTGGCTAACTGGCTTAATAATTGTTTATTCTTGTCGCACCATGTGGTCGTACTGGTTTAACTTTGTTTTTTAAGATCGTAGAATGCAAGGTAGACTAGCCAAACTGGTTTTACAATTGAATTAAAAGATCGTGGAATGTAAGAAAGACTAACTAGTTGGCCTTGCAATTGTTTGTTCGCCTCGAGAAATATAAGAAAGGCTGGCTAACAGGGTTTGCAATTTTTTCCTTGTATTGTGCGATGAAAAGAGGTTCAACTTCAGGAGTAACTGTCACTCTCCAGGTCATCTAGGGTCAAGTGCACACTTGAAAACTTTCATATTCGACCAAAACGTGCTTATCAGCACATAAAAAGCACATTTGGTGGTACGCGGGAAGAACGGCAGCAGACAAAAAGGCTATTTAGAAAGGTATCACCACTACGCAGAAGAACGTCGGCTACTCTGCCCTCACTGGAAGACATTGCCAGCCCTCGTTACCTCAGCAGAGCCAGGGACATGATCAGGGACCCATGCCACCCTGGTCACAATCGGTTCCAGCTGCTGCTCTCTGGCAGACAGACGCTGTAAGTTTCCCACATCCGTTGGGACTCTAAACTTGGGGTAACACAACACAATCCCTTCTGTGTAATAACTTCGGGTGAGGTAATATGAATAGACATTAGGTACAAGGTGATCCGACACCTACATGCTGAATGAAGGTAAGTGAAAGACAGTGAGAGGTAAGAGATCCACTCAAGGGGTGGTGATGCAATGTATCCATAAAGGCAGAATTGTAAATTAAGAGTCTGGAGTCATAACTTGTAAAACGGTGTAAAAATGTCAGAGACACAAATGACATAGTGTAATATCATCAAATTTTTTAATTTAATAAGTTTTTCATTTGGCATCATTCTAATGGCTAGATATTAAGTTATAATGAAAACTATGATACTTGGCCAAAACGTGATTTTCAGCGCATGAAACGCACGTTAAGCCAATAAAAACTGAAATGTTCTCCTGCTGCGAAACAAACTGTCAGAGACACATAGTTACTGTGTATATAGTGTATGATTGTCCAATTCAAGTAAGTTTTTCATTTGGCATCATTCTAAGTGATATAAATTAAGTTATAGTGAAAATTATGATACTTGGCCAAAACGTGATTTTCAGCGCATGAAACGCACGTTAAGGCAATAAAAACTGAAATATTCCCCTGCTGCGAAACAAACTGTCAGAGACATATAGTTACTGTGTATATAATGTATTATCGTCCAATTCAAGTAAGTTTTTCATTTAGCATCATTCTAAGTGATAGAAATTAAGTTATAGTGAAAAACTATCATACTCGGCCAAAACATGATTTTCAGCGCATGAAACGCACGTTAGCAATAAAAACTGAAATGTCCCCCTGCTGCGAAACAAACTGTCAGAGACACATAGTTACTGTGTATATAGTGTAAAATAGTCCAATTCAAGTAAGTTTTGCATTTAGCATCATTCTAAGTGATAGGAATTAAGTTATAGTGAAAACTATGATACTTGGCCAAAACGTGATTATCAGCGCATGAAACGCACGTTAAGGCAATAAAAACTGAAATGTTCCCCTGCTGCGAAACAAACTGTCAGAGACACATAGTTACTGTGTATATAGTGTATTATTGTCCAATTCAAGTAAGTTTTTCATTTGGCATCATTCTAAGTGATAGAAATTAAGTTATAGTGAAAATTATGATACTTGGCCAAAACGTGATTTTCAGCGCATGAAACGCACGTTAAGGCAATAAAAACTGAAATGTTCCCCTGCTGCGAAACAAACTGCCAGAGGCACATAGTTACTGTGTCTATAGTGTAAAATCATCCAATTCAAGTAAGTATTGCATTTAGCATCATTCTAAGTGCTAGAAATTAAGTTATAGTGAAAACTATGATACTTGGCCAAAACGTGATTTTCAGCGCATGAAACGCACGTTAAGGCAATAAAAACTGAAATGTTCCCCTGCTGCGAAACAAACTGTCAGAGACACATAGTTAATGTGTATATAGTGTATTATTGTCCAATTCAAGTAAGTTTTTCATTTGGCATCATTCTAAGTGATAGAAATTAAGTTATAGTGAAAATTATGATACTTGGCCAAAACGTGATTTTCAGCGCATGAAACGCACGTTAAGGCAATAAAAACTGAAATGTTCCCCTGCTGCGAAACAAACTGTCAGAGGCACATAGTTACTGTGTCTATAGTGTAAAATCATCCAATTCAAGTAAGTATTGCATTTAGGATCATTCTAAGTGCTAGAAATTAAGTTATAGTGAAAACTATGATACTTGGCCAAAACGTGATTTTCAGCGCATGAAACGCACGTTAAGGCAATAAAAACTGAAATGTTCCCCTGCTGCGAAACAAACACTCAGAGGCACATAGTTACTGTGTATATAGTGTATAATTGTCCAATTCAAGTAAGTTTTTCATTTTGCATCATTCTAAGTGCTAGAAATTAAGTTATAGTGAAAACTATGATACTTGGCCAAAACGTGATTTTCAGCGCATGAAATGCACATTAAGGCAATAAAAACTGAAATGTTCCCCCGCTGCGAAACAAACTGTCAGTGACACATAGTCACTGTGTATATAGTTTATAATCATCCAAATTAAGTAGGTTTTTCATTTGATATCATTCTAAGTGATGAAAGTTAGGGTTGGGGTTAGGGTTAGGTTAAGTTATAGTGAAAACTATGATACTTGGTCAAAACATGATTTTCAGCGCATGAAACGCACATTAGGGCAAAAAAACTGAAATGTTTGTTAGGTCTGAAAATACAACTTCAGGAGCAGGCTAAGAAAGTGTCAGGTTCATTAATAATTACCTTCGTCCGTAATTATCAATAACTGCAGGAAGACATCTTATTCAATTATTGACATTTAATTAAATAGAAATGGATACAACAATGGGTAAAAGCCTCCGAAGGGGAGAGTCAGCAAGTGTCACCTTACAACTTCCGAACGTCTCCTCGAATAGACGTTTTCGTCCCATTCTTATGGTCACAAGTTACAGAGTTGTTGATCATTCCATCACGTATGAGTAAAAACAACATCTGGGACTACAATAACAATCAAAGTATTTTACTAATAACAAAAACAGGGACTAGACCTAACAACATTTAGATTAGAGTAATTATACAACCTCCTTGACCTAAGAATCATATAATAAAATCATAATCATATAATCGTTACATACAGAAAAACCCGAAGTGTACGGTTACATAACGATAACAATATTCTTGTTATTGTCCGAATAGCCCTGTCCTCGTCACCAAGGGCCCACCAAATCTCAAGGACCCAGATTGGGTGGATTGTTTGTATAACCATCCTGGAACAGGCTGTCTAGGTTAAAGATGACTTGGTGTGACCTCAAGACTTTTGAAAAACAGAAAGAGAATGATTTAACAAAGTAATGAATTAATACAAAGAAAAGAAAGAGAATGATTTAATAAAGAAATGAATTAATATAACTATTATAATAATAAAACAGAATAAACCCAACATTCCCCCGTTTTTATAATATGTATGTTATTAGTCATTTCTTAGTAATCACTAAATGGTAATGTCGGGTGACTGTGATTTTTCCCGCCTACTCCTTACTCCCATGGCTGGTCTGAAAGAGAAAAAACATAATTATATTCGTCCAATTGGTCCTCGGTTTTACCGTACTCCTGGACCTCACTGCTTTCCCCAAACCGTCCCATAAGATACAACTCATGTACTTTAGAATTTGTAGGGGCCATTGCAGTAGTTATAAGTCGGCTTAGCAAGGAGCGCAAACAGGGGATACTACATCACCCACACAATGTTAGGATAGCGGTAATTGTGCCTATAGTCCAAATCTTTAGATTTTCCAAAGGTCTTATCCCACCAATCTGACAATGCGGACGTATCTACTCCAGAGTGCTCTTGCATATTGCGGTTCAGTGTTTGCAGGCCAGTAATGGCCCTGGTGAGAGATCCACTGGGTGACGCGTTGTTCGGTATGAAGGTGCAACATTGTTTTCCAAACATTGCACACACGCCCCCTGTTTCAAGGATCATATCCACCGCTATGCGATTCTGGAACGCCATCAGACTGGTAGCTGCCAGTTGTTCCTTCATGGCCACAAATCCCTGTTCAGTATAATTTCCAAGTTTTGAACATTGTAATGTAAGTAATTTATTCTATCCACATTTTTGTTTGGGGTGATTAGAAGGAAGATAGACTCCCAACCTGCTGCGATCTGATTAGCCAGCTTATACTCATCTGGTACGCCCCGGGGGATGCCAATCGCATCAATGTATGTTGGATCTCCTTCCCTCCATGCCTCTCGACGATGTCGGGAGGGTCGACCCTTCACCTCCGAATTATGAGCCGCCAATTGTATCTCCTCCACTGTGGATGGAAAAACAGACATCGGTAAGAGCAGTGAGACCAAAGTACCTAGTCCTGCCGCGTGTCGGCAGGAGTCGTATAATTTATCTACCACCCCGCCACCATAGGCCAGAACGTGGTATCAGGGGTGTAGTTTGTTTTAGAACGCCGGTACACCACGTCTCATTTATCGCCCCCAGCTTCAGACCATGCCCTGTAAGGTTTAAGCAGGTAAAATGATTAAACAGTGGAAAAATTGACTTCCTATTTACTGCGTAACAAGATAAACACTGTTTCAATATTTTTTTTTTCTTTCTTGCCAAGTAGGACACGTTTTTTCATTTGTAAAAACACTTTTCCCCAAATGAATGGTGATTGAGGGAGTTGTTAGATCCCATCGTATTTTCCCTTGTCTGGTAGTTTATCGTAATCCTTTGTAAGATGGTTTAGTCTCAATTGAAACCATATGGAGACGTCAAACCCAATATAAAAGAGTTCCCTATAGTTTTATGGTATTGCTTGCTGAGCAATAATCTTTTCAATTAATATTGGTGTTTCCCGTATTTTATTAAGTCAGAAAGTTGATCTTACCCGTCCCCTCAATGTTTCAATTGAGACCACCCTTTTACCAAAGTAGCTCCACCAAGTGCTTGTCCTCTTTACACTCCATTAACAGCGCCCAATTATCCCCCGTTTGGGAAATCCCTGTTTCAGAAATAAATTTCACAGGTTAATATGTCAGTCCAAGCTTTCCAATCTTGACCAATTTCTGCAACAAGGCTTTTCCCAATCTTTAATTTTTTGCTGTTAATGTACCACACATATTTCCCACCATCTCTTTTTGTATGGCAACCGGGACGTCGCCGAGTCCAAATATATATTTTCAATGTGGAAATTTGATTTAGTAGGTAATGTTAATTAAATGTAAATGTGTATGTTTCTCGGTTTACCCTCCCGTAAGAAGGTGTATCCTCAATTGAAACGCCTCCGCCTTTTTCTCCAACTGGAGAAAACAACCCTACTGTGGAAAGGAATAGAATCACAATCATCATTAATCTCATTGCCCCAAAAGCAATAATTGTTTTCAACATGACTTTTTGTCTTTGTTTAGGGAGTTTTCCTCTTGAAACGTTTCAATTTAGACAACCTTCTTACTGTGGGAAAGGTGCATCCGTGTCCCCTTTCAGTAACAAGGACCCTCCCACTTTGCGTTGCTCCGATGTTTCTTCTTTTATGCTGCTTATCAGCATCCAGTCTTCAAGAATCACCGTCGCTTCGTCCGTTTCCTGTTGAGAAGCAAAATCTCCCTCTGATAGTCTAAATTTGGTGTGTGCGTTTTTTTTTTTTTTCTCTCTGATAGATTCGCCTCATCATCCAATTGTCATTGTGTAGTGAATAATAACAATTTGTAAGGTCTACCAAACAGGACTTCATATAAGGTCCGCCAATTGTGGATGGTAGACAACTATTATATTAACAAAATGGGAGCCATTATCACTATAAATAGTTTCTGGAATTCCATATCGTGGAATGATATCCATATGATCTAATAAAAATAAAATAAAATCTATATGTATTTTTTGAAATGGATATGTGGGTATGCATATAGATTTAAACCCTAAGCCTTGTAGTGCCGTTGTAGCAAGGCCACCTCCCCCTTGTCGAGACATAGGTCTTCCCTTGACTCAAGCCCAAATTATTTTCTTTTATTGATAGATTATGTCTCGGTGGTCTGCCAATCAAAAAACACAAAAAGACAAACTATCATTCACGCTCACACTCATAAACAGAAGAATTTAGTGTGTTCAACCAGTCTAGCATCCATAATTTCATTTTGTGGGAGTAAACTGGAGTACCCGGAGAAAATCCACAAATTCTCGAGGACGCCATGAATACCCCACATTCCGGAAGGTCTGGATCCACCCCGCATTCATTAGTAGATCCTTTAATATACACACCCCCACTCTAGCATTTCAACCGTTTGTAAAAAATTACCTTCAAGTTTCACACAAAGTTATATCCTTTTTAATGCTATCAGTTTAGTTGTTTGTTCCCCGAATTGAGGTGGCAATAGTTTCACATCTAAAGTTTTTATTTTTTACAGCCGCCATGACCTAATGGCCCCCTATCATGTTTTTGGAAAATCCCAATTCCCTCTAATAGCATGCCAATCACCTTTTAATGCGGCCATCCAATTTTGTTTCTACTTGTTTCAGGTGATAAGATAATCTCCCCCATTTGTAAAACAAATTCGTCCGCGCCTAATTTATACAACATGACGCCTATGGCCTTTATTACGTCGCCTTGACTCCAAATTCTATGAACCAAGATAACACGCCGAATTTGTAAGCGAATTTCCCCCATCCCATTTTGTTCATAGACAACCCATCTACCTAAAGCGTCACTTGTTTCAAAACATGAAAGGCCCCACTAGAATTCGTGCATCCAGCGCCAAATAGAGCCTATTTACACATTTGTCTCAAACTTGTTTTAGATATGGGGTCCCCAATTTCCCAAAATTTCCCAGAATTAATGTACTACCACATCCTGTCAAAAACCCAAAACGACTAACATAACCTGTTTCTAAGCCAGATTCTGGAATTTGGAGAATTTCTCCTTTCCCTCCCTTATCTAAGCTTGTTATTGTCACTCGTTATCACTGTAACATTCAGGCGTATTAACCCCATCGTTGCTAAAGTTCTCACCAATTTGCATGCCCTTAAAGCCGTAAAAGCAACGTTATTTGGTTGTATCAATTGACCAATGCTTATCCAATCCGTAATATCCTTAAAGTCATCAATATGACCTGTGACAAAGCATATTTCCTCCTGCCAGGACAACAGACAATGTTCTTTCAAGTGCACTTTGAAAAACATTCCATGTTACTCCATTCTTAGGGAAAATATGCTCATCCTAAACCAATTATTTTATTTACAATTCACCTAATTATTTGGATGAATGCCATGAATTTTATCATGCCACTATTGCATTGTAAATTTCCCATCTGATGTCGTTAATCAGCCAAATAATTCAATACCTACTATACTTTGTAAATCACCTCATATGATGTTTACTTAAGACACGAGTCATTTCCCATAGCCTGTTACCAAAACAAAAATCTACAACAATTAAATGAGACAAATCAACCTTTTGTTAGACAATTCCTAATTACAAACTTTAATGTTTTAAAAACCTTATCGTCACCAATATACCATAATTTTGTAAATTTTGTCATCCAGGCCTTTTCTTTAACCAGCCAACCCCCTGGATTAAAGTATTTTGAACAATCAAAAAATTCTGAAATAGTATTAATATTATTTTATCCTCCAAAAGCTAGTTTCCTTTAACTAAGACCCCTTTGAAATCCACAATTGCTCAAAAATGACTATTTTGGTCTATTTCCCAAATCCAAAGCTTTTTACCAAATCAACCTTTTACTGAACAGATTTTTTCTATCCTCTTAATACATTTCATTTTAAAACCCAAAATATCAATGCGAAAGCATTCGCATAACCTTGCATTTCTTGCAGCCCATGTATTGTTCTTATTCTGAAAAGTCCAAACAGAAAACGCAATTAGCCGTTAACTATGACCTCCACTCTTGCTGCGAAAACAGCATTGTTATCTTATGTTTACAAACCAGCTTTTTCCCTGTGCCCAAATACAACGCTTTTTAGAGAAGACAACCATTAAAACGTCAAATTAACCCCTCTTCCGATATTCAACTACATCACAATATTTTTTTTTTTTTTTTTTTAAGACCCCATATATCCAGAATATGTATGCTGCAAGCACAACAATATGGCAAAAACCCATTTTCTGCCCTCAAGTTTGCTTCAGCACCCCCAAGGCCAATTATTATTATTATAATGTCTTCACGGAAAGGATCACAAAATTTTTGTCGTTTACACGGTCCGAACGCTCCCGAAAGCCCAACACAGTTAAATCGTCTGCCCCGCGGCCCACATGTTTCACTCCCATCTAATCAGCAGCCGCTGCACCAGAAACGCTTCCCCCGCAGTTGACACATTTTTTGGCAAGTCTAGAGCATAATAAAAACACAGGTGACATTCCCTGCTAAACATTTAAATGATCCTTTTGTATATATTCTTTTGTCTTTTTAAACACCATCTTCCCGTTAGCGGACGGGATCAAAAACCAAGCTGCAATAAGCCATCACATTGCTGTAAATTGACAGTACATATAGGTTATATTAACAAAGCACCACCAGCACTTGGAAATAACCATTCTAATTGTTGTTATACAAGCCCAAGCATCACAAAAAAAAAAACCCAATTTATTGTAATCACAAAACGTCATACCCGGATTAACCAAATCAAATACCAGTGTCCCCATTAATTTTCTAGCTCCCTTTATTTTTGTTAAACTTCCTCCGCGCCCGTCACCTATCTCGGTAAATATTTTCCCCGTCAGCCGAGGAGGCCCCGCTATTTTTTCCTTACCAAACAGTACTTTCCCGCCGCCACGGTCTTAAATATATCCCCGTTATCCGAGGGAGCCCCCACTATTTTCCCAAAATAGTATTTTTTAACTTCTCCCCGGCCTTATTTCGCCATTAGTGTCTGTGGAACAAGCTGTTACACTTTTATCCACTCACATATTATTTATATATGTATATTACCTCCATTAGTGTCTGTGGAACAAGCTGTTACACTTTTATCCACTCACATATTATTTATATATGTATATTACCTCTATGCATTAGTGCATATATTATCCTGCATTTTATGCATTTTAAGCTGGCCAGCAAACCCATATTTATTTATCCATAAATATAGCTGTGTAATATTTTTAAAGCGCTTTGTCTTTCCAATTTTTTTCCAATCCTTACAAGTTAGACGTATTTTTTGGATCGTCATCCAAACCCGCCTTACAACACGTGTTTCCCATATTTTACTATTATTTTTTGTAGTGAGTTCGTGTGCCTCACAGTTAACTTTATTATATCTATTTTTATTATTATTATCTATTCGACTGTATCGACTGTATCTCCTAGGCCTTTCCTAATTTTACTGCAGAAACCACACAAACACCATACAACGTATATTCGTGCCTACCCTTTAGACACAGGACACTCCCCGGCCCCAATATTGTACCTCTAGTACAATATATTCGTGCCTACCCCTGAGACACAGGACACTTTCCAGCAAAGTGCCCCACCGTACCTGCCATTGACTAGTATAAACACAGGGTTTTATCGCCGTCACCCAGGACGCGAAACCAGCCCAACAATGGGCCTCACATACAATGTCCCTTTAACGCATTTGTAAACACCTTCACAACATGCAGACATTAATGTGGACTTACCCGAGATCCATCAGATGTCTCCCTCCAGCAGGAAAAGTCTTCAACCGCCGAGAATCCAGGCGCCCCCGTCGAAAAACTCCGGCCCACCAAGGGTTTTGAAGACGCCGTGCGCACGGTCACTTACCAGATGTCGAACAGCAGCGCCTGGGTTCTCGCTCCGGTATATTGACCTCCATGGCTCAGAAGGACCAAAATGTCAGGTTCATTAATAATTACCTTCGTCCGTAATTATCAATAACTGCAGGAAGACATCTTATTCAATTATTGACATTTAATTAAATAGAAATGGATACAACAATGGGTAAAAGCCTCCGAAGGGGAGAGTCAGCAAGTGTCACCTTACAACTTCCGAACGTCTCCTCGAATAGACGTTTTCGTCCCATTCTTATGGTCACAAGTTACAGAGTTGTTGATCATTCCATCACGTATGAGTAAAAACAACATCTGGGACTACAATAACAATCAAAGTATTTTACTAATAACAAAAACAGGGACTAGACCTAACAACATTTAGATTAGAGTAATTATACAACCTCCTTGACCTAAGAATCATATAATAAAATCATAATCATATAATCGTTACATACAGAAAAACCCGAAGTGTACGGTTACATAACGATAACAATATTCTTGTTATTGTCCGAATAGCCCTGTCCTCGTCACCAAGGGCCCACCAAATCTCAAGGACCCAGATTGGGTGGATTGTTTGTATAACCATCCTGGAACAGGCTGTCTAGGTTAAAGATGACTTGGTGTGACCTCAAGACTTTTGAAAAACAGAAAGAGAATGATTTAACAAAGTAATGAATTAATACAAAGAAAAGAAAGAGAATGATTTAATAAAGAAATGAATTAATATAACTATTATAATAATAAAACAGAATAAACCCAACAGAAAGAGTGAGATAAATTTAAATAGAAAATATGTATGACCAGACTGCAAAGTGGACAGAGAGTTCCTACAGTGGGCTCCTGTTCACTGCGATGTTACTGCAACTCTAGTCGAATGACCAGTGAGTGTGTCTTAAATACAGGCAAAACTGACAGTTGTCCCTAAGACTTTGGACAGATACGTTTCAGTCATTTGCAGGGCAACAAGTAATTGATTAGTGTCGGGCCTGGAATCTGTAGTCAATGGTTTCCAGACGTAGGGTGTTCTTCGCTGTTCCTACCCTGGGGAATACCGCCATCATGATTTTGGAGGAGACTGACCAGTGTTTGTATTAGAGGGGGACATCCGAGCCCCAAACTGAATCATGGGGGAAGAAATCAAAGCTCCGTCGTTGACGCCTGGTGGGTAGATGTGGGTTGGCGTCGACAGTTGGAATCGAGTCTGCTGTTAGAACGTACGTGTGGTCGGATGCAGATGTAGGGACACAGAGCCCAGTTGTATTGGTGGGGATGATCATATACACTTGCCATTCGCAGAGCCACCATATTTGGTCCAGTACTGTCCATGATTGGGAAGGAATGTGTCTGATCTCGGCGCACCTGGTGATGTGAACTTGGTCCAAAGGGGTCTTCGGATCCGGTCCGCTGAAGTTGAAACAGGATGGATAACAGTCTGTTCGGTTGTTGCACTGGACATACGTTGCGGTATTGACTGTAGCTGCTAATGGTACTGCGACCATGGTATGTAGGCGGTCGAGCTTTGCTGGAAGGATTCTCTCAGATTACCCAGGATACAGTTGTAGGTGAGGTTGGCGAGTTCTTCGTTCTGTCGGTTGGACCATAGCTGTGGTTGGGCTACGGCAGTAGGCATGAGGGAACAGACATAACAACTCATTGGTTGTGGCGCGGGCTGTGAGTGCGGTGTATCTGTACCAACTGTTCCTCATCATCAGGTTGTAGTCGTTTTCTTCCTGTGTTTGGACATGGGCGAGAATAAGGTGTATCTACTCAGGCTTAGGTGTTCCTGCCGGACGGATTTTGAGTAGGCGTGTGGCGGATGGTTGTACGAAGGGGTTCACACCAATCACTTTGGGGACCATGGCTGGACTAGTAGTGCGGATGGTGATAGTAAAGAGGGGGCCTTTTCCTGGTCGGTCCGGTCGGAGGCATAGGTTGATGCAGCCTTTTTGTTGGATATTGGTCGTAAGGTCTAGCATATGTTTACCATCTTTGATGGTGGTGGCTAACTTGGTGAAGTTAGCGGTCATGGTGGTAGCTTCTTTGGAAAGGGGCCAATTGATGGTTTTGTAGCCTGTATGGAGGAGGACCTGGTCCAAGGTGTCTGGCCAGACCACTCAGACTCTGGGAGCTTGTAGGTACCAATAAAAATAACTGGAGTCAGTCCTGTGTAATCCCAAGTGAGTAAGCTGTAGGCTGAGCAAAGGGACTTGAACGACGATTGGTGTCTTGGTTGATGGGATGCAGATCTGGGGGCCCCTGATCGTTTCCTGAACCAGCTAGTGGGGCATTCTCCTCCAGTGGGAGTGTACCAAGGTTCTGGTACGTTCCCCCCATGTGGTTGAACACAGAGCGGTGATGATGATGGCCAAAATCACACGGTGAGGTCCGTCCCAACGTGGAGAAGACCAGCACTTTCTTTTTATCACCTTGACGAGTACCAGGTCTCCTGGGGACAGGACCTCCTCTGTGGGAGACAGAGAAGATGTCGGCAGATTATTTTGCATTCATCACAGTTCTTTCTTGGAACATTTTGCATAACCACTTAGTGAGGGATTCTGTTTCCCTTTTCTCTTCTACCACCAGATCTTTTTCCCACATTGTTCAGTGGAAGGGTCTGTCTTTCACTGCCTCAAATGGTGTGCATCCCTGTGCTGTTGGAATGATTCTCATGTACGTTTCTACCAGGCTCAGGCATTCTTGCCATCGTTTTCCTGTATCTTCCATGGTTTTTCTGAGTCTGAGTTTTACTGTTCTAATGGTTTGTTCGACGAGTCCAGCACTTTTGTTCAGTTTGATGAAATCCATGTTCAGAAGCTCGAAGGGATATGTTCCTGTTTGCCTTGTTCCATGCTTGGGTCGTTCATTGCCTTGAGAGTTGTGTCTACAGCAGTTTAGACAGTTTCTGCAAAAAATTGAAGTAAGTTTGGAGACCTCTGGGAACATGCATTGTTTGTTGTACTGTACTGATCATCCCTTCTGTTGAGATATGGCTCCTCCCATGGCTCAATTTGGCAATTACTTCAAACAATGATCGTGGGACGCATGGCTTGTTTTCTACTGCATAGAGTCCGTTCTTGTGTTGAGTGGCTCCTTTTGTTTCCCAATGCAGTTTCTCTTTTTCTGGGGCATGATTTTACATTTCTCTTAGGTATTCAGCAGGGATTGGGCTGTGTCTTTCCACCGTCACGTCTTGTTCTAGGAATAGTCTACATGCCTCTGTCAGTGCCACTATTTCTGCGGCTTGTACAGACCAGTCGCCGGGGAGTCGTCCTGTCTTGAGGTTGTCTTTTTGAGTCACCACGGCATATACGTTGTGTTTTTCTCCATCCAGGGTTTTTGATGATGATCCATCCCCATAGGCAATGTGTCCGGGGGGCAATGGGTTGTCCATTAGGTCAGTTGCATATACGTGGTTAATTATGATTCGTTGAGTGGGCAACTGTGAGAATTGGTTTAACCACTTGTCGTCCGGTCTCCCATGAACTTCAGGGTGACATGTAATGGCCATGTTTGTTGTTCCTGTCCTGGGGCTGCTGGGCAGATATCTTCAGACTGTTCTCTTAGACTTTCAGCTACCTTGGCAGAATCATTCCCGACAATGTCGAGAGAGTAGAAGCTGTTAGATGTGGTGGTGTGGAAGATATTTTTGGTCTGTAATTCCCTGGGTCGGAGGCCATTTTGGGTGGCCACTAGGCTTAGCCCAAGCTGGACCATGATATCTCGTCCCGGTAACTCTCCGATTTTCATTTTGCAGTCTGACAATAAACCCATCCCTTTTGTTGCTTTCTGACCCATATTAATCACTTACTTAATAGTTTAAACAACAATTATTTTCTAAATTACCCGAAATTGATCTCCACTTTGTGATTAACCCAATATCTCTGAACACACAAAGACCAAAAGTCCCTGACTTTGTCTTAGTTAAGTCCCTGACTCTATTAACAGACCAAGACTATAATGCCTTTGCTAATTCTTGTTCTACTTTTATTGGTCCCGGACCAATTGGTTTATTACCAGACTGCAAAGTGGACAGTGAGAGTTCCTACAGTAGGGTCCTGTTCAACGCGATGTTCCTGAAACTCTAGTCGAATGACCAGTGTGTGTGTCTTAAATACAGGAAAAACTGACAGTTGTCACTAGGACTTTGGACAGATACATTTCAGTCATTTGCAGGGCAAAAAGTAATTGATCAGTGTCAGACAGTTGAATATTTGTGCTGACATGTCACCCCAATCACAAGACTAAGATTGTTTATTCAGTCAGACAGTTGGGTGTTTATGCTGCTATGTCAGCCGTAAGGATGACTACAATGCTGTTATACTCACAAAAACTTATACAATATGAACAAGCATTTGCAAAGATACTTTGTCTAATCTTACATATTCCCCTGCTGCCAAAAAAACTGTCAGAGACACATAGTTACTGTGTATATAGTGTAAAATCGTCCAATTCAAGTAAGATATCCATTTGGCATTATTCTCATTGCTAAAAATTAAGTTACAATGAAAACAATCATACTTGGCCAAAACGTGATTTTCAGGGTATGAAAAGTACATTAAGGCAATAAAAACTGAAAAGTTCCCCTGCTGCCAAACAAACTGTCAGAGACACATAGTTCCTGTGTATATAGTGTAAAATCGTCCTATCCATGTAAGTCTTTCATTGGCATCATTCTAGGTGATTCTGGAGCTATTTCCCACCATAAAAAGTGTCCAAAACAGGCATTTTGCGATTAAAATAGTGGTTGTATTAGAACCAGGCCCAGGCGATTCTGGTTGGTGTTTTTACCCTGAAATTGTGTCCAATGATGATAAGGATGTATTTTTGATTATTCTGTATAAAAATAATCATCTAGGGATGTTCAGATGTTTTGTTACGCCCGAATCAATGACCTCAATTTGGGCACTTTATTTACAAGTGGTGGTTTTTAAGAACCAGGCCCAGTCGGTTCTGGTTGGTGCTTTTACCCAGATATAGTATCCATTGTGTGGGTAGATGTATTTTCACTATTCTGTCTAAAAATAAAGATCCAGGACAGTTCCGGGGCTATTTCCCTCCATAAATAGTGTCCAAAACATGCATTTTGCGATACAAAATAGTGGCTGCATTATAACAGGGTCCAGTCGGTTCTGGTGGGTGTTTGTATACGAAACTTGTGTCCAATTATGATGGGGATGTATACTTGACTATTCTGTATAGAAGTAATCATCTAGCGATGTTCAGAAGTTCTGTTATGCCCGAATGAATTACTTTCATTTGGTCACTTTATTTACAAGTGGTGGTTTAGAAACAGGCCCAGTCGGTTTTGGTTGGTGCTTTTACCCAGAATTTGTGTTTATTGTGTGAGTGGATGTATTTTCACTATTTTGTATAACAATAATGATCCAGGATGATTCTGGAGCTATTTCCCACCACAAACAGTGTCCAAAACAGGCATTTTGCGGTTAAAGTAGTGGTTGTATTAGAACCACGCCCAGTCGGTTCTGGTTCGTGTTTTTACCCAGAAATTGTGTCCAATGATTATGGGGATGTATTTTTTATTATTCTTTATAAAAATAATATTCTAGGGATGTTCAGAAGTTCTGTTATGCCCTAATCAATGACCTCAATTTGAGCACTTTATTTACAAGTGGTTGTTTAGAACCAGGCCCAGTCGGTTCTGGTTGGTGCTTTACCCACAATTAGTGTCGATTGTGTGGGTTTGATGTATTTTCACTATTCTCTGTAAGAATAAAGATCCAGGGGTGTTCTGAGACTATTTCCCACCAGAAATAGTGTCAAAAACATGCATTTTGCGACAAAAATAGTGGTTGTATTAGAACCAGGCCCAGTCGGTTCTGGTTTGTGTATACCCCCTTGACGTGTGTCCAATAGGAATGGGGTTGTATTTTTGACTATTCTGTATAAAAATTATCATCTAGGGATGTTCAGAAGTTCTTCTATGCCCGAATAAATGACCTCCATTTGGGCACTTTATTTTGCATGTTGGTTGTAGTAGAACCAAGCCCAGTCGGTTCTGGTTGGTGCTTTTACCCAGAGTTAGTGTTGATTGTGTAGGTGGATGTATTTTCACTATTCTGTCTAAAAATAAAGATCCAGGATGTTTCTAGGGGTATTTACTACCATAAATAGTCTCCAAAACATGCATTTTGTGATAAAAAATAGTAGTGAAGGCAGGTTCCGGGCCTGTGTCGGCGCATCAGTCAGGCTGGGTAGCCGCTATGGCCCAGGTGATTTTCCAGGGCTGCCCTGCTCTTGACGGAGTGGCCACCCAGCGGGGCTGTGTGTGTTTCATGGTGGGAGACTCGTGCTGCCCCTTCATCCCTGCCGGCATGTCCTGCTCGGTCCATGATGCCCTGCAGGCTATTAGGAACATGCAGAGAGCTGTGACCGGAGATCCGGTTCCACAACGAGGATGGCTTGACTGGTTCTTCTCTGGCTCATGGAAACAGCCACTTCAATATTTCAATATTTTCACAGACACAAAAGGAGGGAATTGTGGGATGGACTGGCTAACTGGCTTAATAATTGTTTATTCTTGTCGCACCATGTGGTCATACTGGTTTAACTTTGTTTTTTAAGATCGTAGAATGCAAGGTAGACTAGCCAAACTGGTTTTACAATTGAATTAAAAGATCGTGGAATGTAAGAAAGACTAACTAGTTGGCCTTGCAATTGTTTGTTCGCCTCGAGAAATATAAGAAAGGCTGGCTAACAGGGTTTGCAATTTTTTCCTTGTATTGTGCGATGAAAAGAGGTTCAACTTCAGGAGTAACTGTCACTCTCCAGGTCATCTAGGGTCAAGTGCACACTTGAAAACTTTCATATTCGACCAAAACGTGCTTATCAGCACATAAAAAGCACATTTGGTGGTACGCGGGAAGAACGGCAGCAGACAAAAAGGCTATTTAGAAAGGTATCACCACTACGCAGAAGAACGTCGGCTACTCTGCCCTCACTGGAAGACATTGCCAGCCCTCGTTACCTCAGCAGAGCCAGGGACATGATCAGGGACCCATGCCACCCTGGTCACAATCGGTTCCAGCTGCTGCTCTCTGGCAGACAGACGCTGTAAGTTTCCCACATCCGTTGGGACTCTAAACTTGGGGTAACACAACACAATCCCTTCTGTGTAATAACTTCGGGTGAGGTAATATGAATAGACATTAGGTACAAGGTGATCCGACACCTACATGCTGAATGAAGGTAAGTGAAAGACAGTGAGAGGTAAGAGATCCACTCAAGGGGTGGTGATGCAATGTATCCATAAAGGCAGAATTGTAAATTAAGAGTCTGGAGTCATAACTTGTAAAACGGTGTAAAAATGTCAGAGACACAAATGACATAGTGTAATATCATCAAATTTTTTAATTTAATAAGTTTTTCATTTGGCATCATTCTAATGGCTAGATATTAAGTTATAATGAAAACTATGATACTTGGCCAAAACGTGATTTTCAGCGCATGAAACGCACGTTAAGCCAATAAAAACTGAAATGTTCTCCTGCTGCGAAACAAACTGTCAGAGACACATAGTTACTGTGTATATAGTGTATGATTGTCCAATTCAAGTAAGTTTTTCATTTGGCATCATTCTAAGTGATATAAATTAAGTTATAGTGAAAATTATGATACTTGGCCAAAACGTGATTTTCAGCGCATGAAACGCACGTTAAGGCAATAAAAACTGAAATATTCCCCTGCTGCGAAACAAACTGTCAGAGACATATAGTTACTGTGTATATAGTGTATTATCGTCCAATTCAAGTAAGTTTTTCATTTAGCATCATTCTAAGTGATAGAAATTAAGTTATAGTGAAAAACTATCATACTCGGCCAAAACATGATTTTCAGCGCATGAAACGCACGTTAGCAATAAAAACTGAAATGTCCCCCTGCTGCGAAACAAACTGTCAGAGACACATAGTTACTGTGTATATAGTGTAAAATAGTCCAATTCAAGTAAGTTTTGCATTTAGCATCATTCTAAGTGATAGGAATTAAGTTATAGTGAAAACTATGATACTTGGCCAAAACGTGATTATCAGCGCATGAAACGCACGTTAAGGCAATAAAAACTGAAATGTTCCCCCGCTGCGAAACAAACTGTCAGTGACACATAGTCACTGTGTATATAGTTTATAATCATCCAAATTAAGTAGGTTTTTCATTTGATATCATTCTAAGTGATGAAAGTTAGGGTTGGGGTTAGGGTTAGGTTAAGTTATAGTGAAAACTATGATACTTGGTCAAAACATGATTTTCAGCGCATGAAACGCACATTAGGGCAAAAAAACTGAAATGTTTGTTAGGTCTGAAAATACAACTTCAGGAGCAGGCTAAGAAAGAGTGAGATAAATTTAAATAGAAAATATGTATGACCAGACTGCAAAGTGGACAGAGAGTTCCTACAGTGGGCTCCTGTTCACTGCGATGTTACTGCAACTCTAGTCGAATGACCAGTGAGTGTGTCTTAAATACAGGCAAAACTGACAGTTGTCCCTAAGACTTTGGACAGATACGTTTCAGTCATTTGCAGGGCAACAAGTAATTGATTAGTGTCGGGCCTGGAATCTGTAGTCAATGGTTTCCAGACGTAGGGTGTTCTTCGCTGTTCCTACCCTGGGGAATACCGCCATCATGATTTTGGAGGAGACTGACCAGTGTTTGTATTAGAGGGGGACATCCGAGCCCCAAACTGAATCATGGGGGAAGAAATCAAAGCTCCGTCGTTGACGCCTGGTGGGTAGATGTGGGTTGGCGTCGACAGTTGGAATCGAGTCTGCTGTTAGAACGTACGTGTGGTCGGATGCAGATGTAGGGACACAGAGCCCAGTTGTATTGGTGGGGATGATCATATACACTTGCCATTCGCAGAGCCACCATATTTGGTCCAGTACTGTCCATGATTGGGAAGGAATGTGTCTGATCTCGGCGCACCTGGTGATGTGAACTTGGTCCAAAGGGGTCTTCGGATCCGGTCCGCTGAAGTTGAAACAGGATGGATAACAGTCTGTTCGGTTGTTGCACTGGACATACGTTGCGGTATTGACTGTAGCTGCTAATGGTACTGCGACCATGGTATGTAGGCGGTCGAGCTTTGCTGGAAGGATTCTCTCAGATTACCCAGGATACAGTTGTAGGTGAGGTTGGCGAGTTCTTCGTTCTGTCGGTTGGACCATAGCTGTGGTTGGGCTACGGCAGTAGGCATGAGGGAACAGACATAACAACTCATTGGTTGTGGCGCGGGCTGTGAGTGCGGTGTATCTGTACCAACTGTTCCTCATCATCAGGTTGTAGTCGTTTTCTTCCTGTGTTTGGACATGGGCGAGAATAAGGTGTATCTACTCAGGCTTAGGTGTTCCTGCCGGACGGATTTTGAGTAGGCGTGTGGCGGATGGTTGTACGAAGGGGTTCACACCAATCACTTTGGGGACCATGGCTGGACTAGTAGTGCGGATGGTGATAGTAAAGAGGGGGCCTTTTCCTGGTCGGTCCGGTCGGAGGCATAGGTTGATGCAGCCTTTTTGTTGGATATTGGTCGTAAGGTCTAGCATATGTTTACCATCTTTGATGGTGGTGGCTAACTTGGTGAAGTTAGCGGTCATGGTGGTAGCTTCTTTGGAAAGGGGCCAATTGATGGTTTTGTAGCCTGTATGGAGGAGGACCTGGTCCAAGGTGTCTGGCCAGACCACTCAGACTCTGGGAGCTTGTAGGTACCAATAAAAATAACTGGAGTCAGTCCTGTGTAATCCCAAGTGAGTAAGCTGTAGGCTGAGCAAAGGGACTTGAACGACGATTGGTGTCTTGGTTGATGGGATGCAGATCTGGGGGCCCCTGATCGTTTCCTGAACCAGCTAGTGGGGCATTCTCCTCCAGTGGGAGTGTACCAAGGTTCTGGTACGTTCCCCCCATGTGGTTGAACACAGAGCGGTGATGATGATGGCCAAAATCACACGGTGAGGTCCGTCCCAACGTGGAGAAGACCAGCACTTTCTTTTTATCACCTTGACGAGTACCAGGTCTCCTGGGGACAGGACCTCCTCTGTGGGAGACAGAGAAGATGTCGGCAGATTATTTTGCATTCATCACAGTTCTTTCTTGGAACATTTTGCATAACCACTTAGTGAGGGATTCTGTTTCCCTTTTCTCTTCTACCACCAGATCTTTTTCCCACATTGTTCAGTGGAAGGGTCTGTCTTTCACTGCCTCAAATGGTGTGCATCCCTGTGCTGTTGGAATGATTCTCATGTACGTTTCTACCAGGCTCAGGCATTCTTGCCATCGTTTTCCTGTATCTTCCATGGTTTTTCTGAGTCTGAGTTTTACTGTTCTAATGGTTTGTTCGACGAGTCCAGCACTTTTGTTCAGTTTGATGAAATCCATGTTCAGAAGCTCGAAGGGATATGTTCCTGTTTGCCTTGTTCCATGCTTGGGTCGTTCATTGCCTTGAGAGTTGTGTCTACAGCAGTTTAGACAGTTTCTGCAAAAAATTGAAGTAAGTTTGGAGACCTCTGGGAACATGCATTGTTTGTTGTACTGTACTGATCATCCCTTCTGTTGAGATATGGCTCCTCCCATGGCTCAATTTGGCAATTACTTCAAACAATGATCGTGGGACGCATGGCTTGTTTTCTACTGCATAGAGTCCGTTCTTGTGTTGAGTGGCTCCTTTTGTTTCCCAATGCAGTTTCTCTTTTTCTGGGGCATGATTTTACATTTCTCTTAGGTATTCAGCAGGGATTGGGCTGTGTCTTTCCACCGTCACGTCTTGTTCTAGGAATAGTCTACATGCCTCTGTCAGTGCCACTATTTCTGCGGCTTGTACAGACCAGTCGCCGGGGAGTCGTCCTGTCTTGAGGTTGTCTTTTTGAGTCACCACGGCATATACGTTGTGTTTTTCTCCATCCAGGGTTTTTGATGATGATCCATCCCCATAGGCAATGTGTCCGGGGGGCAATGGGTTGTCCATTAGGTCAGTTGCATATACGTGGTTAATTATGATTCGTTGAGTGGGCAACTGTGAGAATTGGTTTAACCACTTGTCGTCCGGTCTCCCATGAACTTCAGGGTGACATGTAATGGCCATGTTTGTTGTTCCTGTCCTGGGGCTGCTGGGCAGATATCTTCAGACTGTTCTCTTAGACTTTCAGCTACCTTGGCAGAATCATTCCCGACAATGTCGAGAGAGTAGAAGCTGTTAGATGTGGTGGTGTGGAAGATATTTTTGGTCTGTAATTCCCTGGGTCGGAGGCCATTTTGGGTGGCCACTAGGCTTAGCCCAAGCTGGACCATGATATCTCGTCCCGGTAACTCTCCGATTTTCATTTTGCAGTCTGACAATAAACCCATCCCTTTTGTTGCTTTCTGACCCATATTAATCACTTACTTAATAGTTTAAACAACAATTATTTTCTAAATTACCCGAAATTGATCTCCACTTTGTGATTAACCCAATATCTCTGAACACACAAAGACCAAAAGTCCCTGACTTTGTCTTAGTTAAGTCCCTGACTCTATTAACAGACCAAGACTATAATGCCTTTGCTAATTCTTGTTCTACTTTTATTGGTCCCGGACCAATTGGTTTATTACCAGACTGCAAAGTGGACAGTGAGAGTTCCTACAGTAGGGTCCTGTTCAACGCGATGTTCCTGAAACTCTAGTCGAATGACCAGTGTGTGTGTCTTAAATACAGGAAAAACTGACAGTTGTCACTAGGACTTTGGACAGATACATTTCAGTCATTTGCAGGGCAAAAAGTAATTGATCAGTGTCAGACAGTTGAATATTTGTGCTGACATGTCACCCCAATCACAAGACTAAGATTGTTTATTCAGTCAGACAGTTGGGTGTTTATGCTGCTATGTCAGCCGTAAGGATGACTACAATGCTGTTATACTCACAAAAACTTATACAATATGAACAAGCATTTGCAAAGATACTTTGTCTAATCTTACATATTCCCCTGCTGCCAAAAAAACTGTCAGAGACACATAGTTACTGTGTATATAGTGTAAAATCGTCCAATTCAAGTAAGATATCCATTTGGCATTATTCTCATTGCTAAAAATTAAGTTACAATGAAAACAATCATACTTGGCCAAAACGTGATTTTCAGGGTATGAAAAGTACATTAAGGCAATAAAAACTGAAAAGTTCCCCTGCTGCCAAACAAACTGTCAGAGACACATAGTTCCTGTGTATATAGTGTAAAATCGTCCTATCCATGTAAGTCTTTCATTGGCATCATTCTAGGTGATTCTGGAGCTATTTCCCACCATAAAAAGTGTCCAAAACAGGCATTTTGCGATTAAAATAGTGGTTGTATTAGAACCAGGCCCAGGCGATTCTGGTTGGTGTTTTTACCCTGAAATTGTGTCCAATGATGATAAGGATGTATTTTTGATTATTCTGTATAAAAATAATCATCTAGGGATGTTCAGATGTTTTGTTACGCCCGAATCAATGACCTCAATTTGGGCACTTTATTTACAAGTGGTGGTTTTTAAGAACCAGGCCCAGTCGGTTCTGGTTGGTGCTTTTACCCAGATATAGTATCCATTGTGTGGGTAGATGTATTTTCACTATTCTGTCTAAAAATAAAGATCCAGGACAGTTCCGGGGCTATTTCCCTCCATAAATAGTGTCCAAAACATGCATTTTGCGATACAAAATAGTGGCTGCATTATAACAGGGTCCAGTCGGTTCTGGTGGGTGTTTGTATACGAAACTTGTGTCCAATTATGATGGGGATGTATACTTGACTATTCTGTATAGAAGTAATCATCTAGCGATGTTCAGAAGTTCTGTTATGCCCGAATGAATTACTTTCATTTGGTCACTTTATTTACAAGTGGTGGTTTAGAAACAGGCCCAGTCGGTTTTGGTTGGTGCTTTTACCCAGAATTTGTGTTTATTGTGTGAGTGGATGTATTTTCACTATTTTGTATAACAATAATGATCCAGGATGATTCTGGAGCTATTTCCCACCACAAACAGTGTCCAAAACAGGCATTTTGCGGTTAAAGTAGTGGTTGTATTAGAACCACGCCCAGTCGGTTCTGGTTCGTGTTTTTACCCAGAAATTGTGTCCAATGATTATGGGGATGTATTTTTTATTATTCTTTATAAAAATAATATTCTAGGGATGTTCAGAAGTTCTGTTATGCCCTAATCAATGACCTCAATTTGAGCACTTTATTTACAAGTGGTTGTTTAGAACCAGGCCCAGTCGGTTCTGGTTGGTGCTTTACCCACAATTAGTGTCGATTGTGTGGGTTTGATGTATTTTCACTATTCTCTGTAAGAATAAAGATCCAGGGGTGTTCTGAGACTATTTCCCACCAGAAATAGTGTCAAAAACATGCATTTTGCGACAAAAATAGTGGTTGTATTAGAACCAGGCCCAGTCGGTTCTGGTTTGTGTATACCCCCTTGACGTGTGTCCAATAGGAATGGGGTTGTATTTTTGACTATTCTGTATAAAAATTATCATCTAGGGATGTTCAGAAGTTCTTCTATGCCCGAATAAATGACCTCCATTTGGGCACTTTATTTTGCATGTTGGTTGTAGTAGAACCAAGCCCAGTCGGTTCTGGTTGGTGCTTTTACCCAGAGTTAGTGTTGATTGTGTAGGTGGATGTATTTTCACTATTCTGTCTAAAAATAAAGATCCAGGATGTTTCTAGGGGTATTTACTACCATAAATAGTCTCCAAAACATGCATTTTGTGATAAAAAATAGTAGTGAAGGCAGGTTCCGGGCCTGTGTCGGCGCATCAGTCAGGCTGGGTAGCCGCTATGGCCCAGGTGATTTTCCAGGGCTGCCCTGCTCTTGACGGAGTGGCCACCCAGCGGGGCTGTGTGTGTTTCATGGTGGGAGACTCGTGCTGCCCCTTCATCCCTGCCGGCATGTCCTGCTCGGTCCATGATGCCCTGCAGGCTATTAGGAACATGCAGAGAGCTGTGACCGGAGATCCGGTTCCACAACGAGGATGGCTTGACTGGTTCTTCTCTGGCTCATGGAAACAGCCACTTCAATATTTCAATATTTTCACAGACACAAAAGGAGGGAATTGTGGGATGGACTGGCTAACTGGCTTAATAATTGTTTATTCTTGTCGCACCATGTGGTCATACTGGTTTAACTTTGTTTTTTAAGATCGTAGAATGCAAGGTAGACTAGCCAAACTGGTTTTACAATTGAATTAAAAGATCGTGGAATGTAAGAAAGACTAACTAGTTGGCCTTGCAATTGTTTGTTCGCCTCGAGAAATATAAGAAAGGCTGGCTAACAGGGTTTGCAATTTTTTCCTTGTATTGTGCGATGAAAAGAGGTTCAACTTCAGGAGTAACTGTCACTCTCCAGGTCATCTAGGGTCAAGTGCACACTTGAAAACTTTCATATTCGACCAAAACGTGCTTATCAGCACATAAAAAGCACATTTGGTGGTACGCGGGAAGAACGGCAGCAGACAAAAAGGCTATTTAGAAAGGTATCACCACTACGCAGAAGAACGTCGGCTACTCTGCCCTCACTGGAAGACATTGCCAGCCCTCGTTACCTCAGCAGAGCCAGGGACATGATCAGGGACCCATGCCACCCTGGTCACAATCGGTTCCAGCTGCTGCTCTCTGGCAGACAGACGCTGTAAGTTTCCCACATCCGTTGGGACTCTAAACTTGGGGTAACACAACACAATCCCTTCTGTGTAATAACTTCGGGTGAGGTAATATGAATAGACATTAGGTACAAGGTGATCTGACACCTACATGCTGAATGAAGGTAAGTGAAAGACAGTGAGAGGTAAGAGATCCACTCAAGGGGTGGTGATGCAATGTATCCATAAAGGCAGAATTGTAAATTAAGAGTCTGGAGTCATAACTTGTAAAACGGTGTAAAAATGTCAGAGACACAAATGACATAGTGTAATATCATCAAATTTTATAATTTAATAAGTTTTTCATTTGGCATCATTCTAATGGCTAGATATTAAGTTATAATGAAAACTATGATACTTGGCCAAAACGTGATTTTCAGCGCATGAAACGCACGTTAAGCCAATAAAAACTGAAATGTTCCCCTGCTGCGAAACAAACTGTCAGAGACACATAGTTACTGTGTATATAGTGTAGAATTGTCCAATTCAAGTAAGTTTTTCATTTGGCATCATTCTAAGTGATATAAATTAAGTTATAGTGAAAATTATGATACTTGGCCAAAACGTGATTTTCAGCGCATGAAACGCACGTTAAGGCAATAAAAACTGAAATGTCCCCCTGCTGCGAAACAAACATTCAGAGACACATAGTTACTGTGTATATAGTGTAAAATAGTCCAATTCAAGTAAGTTTTGCATTTAGCATCATTCTAAGTGATAGAAATTAAGTTATAGTGAAAACTATGATACTTGGCCAAAACGTGATTTTCAGCGCATGAAACGCACGTTAAGGCAATAAAAACTGAAATGTTCCCCTGCTGCGAAACAAACTGCCAGAGGCACATAGTTACTGTGTCTATAGTGTAAATCCATCCAATTCAAGTAAGTATTGCATTTAGCATCATTCTATGTGCTAGAAATTAAGTTATAGTGAAAACTATCATACTCGGCCAAAACATGATTTTCAGCGCATGAAACGCACGTTAAGGCAATAAAAACTGAAATGTTCCCCTGCTGCGAAACAAACTGCCAGAGGCACATAGTTACTGTGTCTATAGTGTAAAATCATCCAATTCAAGTAAGTATTGCATTTAGCATCATTCTAAGTGCTAGAAATTAAGTTATAGTGAAAACTATGATACTTGGCCAAAACGTGATTTTCAGCGCATGAAACGCACGTTAAGGCAATAAAAACTGAAATGTTCCCCTGCTGCGAAACAAACTGTCAGAGACACATAGTTAATGTGTATATAGTGTATTATTGTCCAATTCAAGTAAGTTTTTCATTTGGCATCATTCTAAGTGATAGAAATTAAGTTATAGTGAAAATTATGATACTTGGCCAAAACGTGATTTTCAGCGCATGAAACGCACGTTAAGGCAATAAAAACTGAAATGTTCCCCTGCTGCGAAACAAACTGTCAGAGGCACATAGTTACTGTGTCTATAGTGTAAAATCATCCAATTCAAGTAAGTATTGCATTTAGGATCATTCTAAGTGCTAGAAATTAAGTTATAGTGAAAACTATGATACTTGGCCAAAACGTGATTTTCAGCGCATGAAACGCACGTTAAGGAAATAAAAACTGAAATGTTCCCCTGCTGCGAAACAAACACTCAGAGGCACATAGTTACTGTGTATATAGTGTATAATTGTCCAATTCAAGTAAGTTTTTCATTTTGCATCATTCTAAGTGCTAGAAATTAAGTTATAGTGAAAACTATGATACTTGGCCAAAACGTGATTTTCAGCGCATGAAATGCACATTAAGGCAATAAAAACTGAAATGTTCCCCCGCTGCGAAACAAACTGTCAGTGACACATAGTCACTGTGTATATAGTTTATAATCATCCAAATTAAGTAGGTTTTTCATTTGATATCATTCTAAGTGATGAAAGTTAGGGTTGGGGTTAGGGTTAGGTTAAGTTATAGTGAAAACTATGATACTTGGTCAAAACATGATTTTCAGCGCATGAAACGCACATTAGGGCAAAAAAACTGAAATGTTTGTTAGGTCTGAAAATACAACTTCAGGAGCAGGCTAAGAAAGAGTGAGATAAATTTAAATAGAAAATATGTATGACCAGACTGCAAAGTGGACAGAGAGTTCCTACAGTGGGCTCCTGTTCACTGCGATGTTACTGCAACTCTAGTCGAATGACCAGTGAGTGTGTCTTAAATACAGGCAAAACTGACAGTTGTCCCTAAGACTTTGGACAGATACGTTTCAGTCATTTGCAGGGCAACAAGTAATTGATTAGTGTCGGGCCTGGAATCTGTAGTCAATGGTTTCCAGACGTAGGGTGTTCTTCGCTGTTCCTACCCTGGGGAATACCGCCATCATGATTTTGGAGGAGACTGACCAGTGTTTGTATTAGAGGGGGACATCCGAGCCCCAAACTGAATCATGGGGGAAGAAATCAAAGCTCCGTCGTTGACGCCTGGTGGGTAGATGTGGGTTGGCGTCGACAGTTGGAATCGAGTCTGCTGTTAGAACGTACGTGTGGTCGGATGCAGATGTAGGGACACAGAGCCCAGTTGTATTGGTGGGGATGATCATATACACTTGCCATTCGCAGAGCCACCATATTTGGTCCAGTACTGTCCATGATTGGGAAGGAATGTGTCTGATCTCGGCGCACCTGGTGATGTGAACTTGGTCCAAAGGGGTCTTCGGATCCGGTCCGCTGAAGTTGAAACAGGATGGATAACAGTCTGTTCGGTTGTTGCACTGGACATACGTTGCGGTATTGACTGTAGCTGCTAATGGTACTGCGACCATGGTATGTAGGCGGTCGAGCTTTGCTGGAAGGATTCTCTCAGATTACCCAGGATACAGTTGTAGGTGAGGTTGGCGAGTTCTTCGTTCTGTCGGTTGGACCATAGCTGTGGTTGGGCTACGGCAGTAGGCATGAGGGAACAGACATAACAACTCATTGGTTGTGGCGCGGGCTGTGAGTGCGGTGTATCTGTACCAACTGTTCCTCATCATCAGGTTGTAGTCGTTTTCTTCCTGTGTTTGGACATGGGCGAGAATAAGGTGTATCTACTCAGGCTTAGGTGTTCCTGCCGGACGGATTTTGAGTAGGCGTGTGGCGGATGGTTGTACGAAGGGGTTCACACCAATCACTTTGGGGACCATGGCTGGACTAGTAGTGCGGATGGTGATAGTAAAGAGGGGGCCTTTTCCTGGTCGGTCCGGTCGGAGGCATAGGTTGATGCAGCCTTTTTGTTGGATATTGGTCGTAAGGTCTAGCATATGTTTACCATCTTTGATGGTGGTGGCTAACTTGGTGAAGTTAGCGGTCATGGTGGTAGCTTCTTTGGAAAGGGGCCAATTGATGGTTTTGTAGCCTGTATGGAGGAGGACCTGGTCCAAGGTGTCTGGCCAGACCACTCAGACTCTGGGAGCTTGTAGGTACCAATAAAAATAACTGGAGTCAGTCCTGTGTAATCCCAAGTGAGTAAGCTGTAGGCTGAGCAAAGGGACTTGAACGACGATTGGTGTCTTGGTTGATGGGATGCAGATCTGGGGGCCCCTGATCGTTTCCTGAACCAGCTAGTGGGGCATTCTCCTCCAGTGGGAGTGTACCAAGGTTCTGGTACGTTCCCCCCATGTGGTTGAACACAGAGCGGTGATGATGATGGCCAAAATCACACGGTGAGGTCCGTCCCAACGTGGAGAAGACCAGCACTTTCTTTTTATCACCTTGACGAGTACCAGGTCTCCTGGGGACAGGACCTCCTCTGTGGGAGACAGAGAAGATGTCGGCAGATTATTTTGCATTCATCACAGTTCTTTCTTGGAACATTTTGCATAACCACTTAGTGAGGGATTCTGTTTCCCTTTTCTCTTCTACCACCAGATCTTTTTCCCACATTGTTCAGTGGAAGGGTCTGTCTTTCACTGCCTCAAATGGTGTGCATCCCTGTGCTGTTGGAATGATTCTCATGTACGTTTCTACCAGGCTGAGGCATTCTTGCCATCGTTTTCCTGTATCTTCCATGGTTTTTCTGAGTCTGAGTTTTACTGTTCTAATGGTTTGTTCGACGAGTCCAGCACTTTTGTTCAGTTTGATGAAATCCATGTTCAGAAGCTCGAAGGGATATGTTCCTGTTTGCCTTGTTCCATGCTTGGGTCGTTCATTGCCTTGAGAGTTGTGTCTACAG
Source organism: Stigmatopora nigra (assembly GCF_051989575.1). NCBI lineage: Eukaryota > Metazoa > Chordata > Actinopteri > Syngnathiformes > Syngnathidae > Stigmatopora > Stigmatopora nigra. Next base: position 5,055,812 of record NW_027551603.1, read on the forward strand.
CAGTTTAGACAGTTTCTGCAAAAAATTGAAGTAAGTTTGGAGACCTCTGGGAACATGCATTGTTTGTTGTACTGTACTGATCATCCCTTCTGTTGAGATATGGCTCCTCCCATGGCTCAATTTGGCAATTACTTCAAACAATGATCGTGGGACGCATGGCTTGTTTTCTACTGCATAGAGTCCGTTCTTGTGTTGAGTGGCTCCTTTTGTTTCCCAATGCAGTTTCTCTTTTTCTGGGGCATGATTTTACATTTCTCTTAGGTATTCAGCAGGGATTGGGCTGTGTCTTTCCACCGTCACGTCTTGTTCTAGGAATAGTCTACATGCCTCTGTCAGTGCCACTATTTCTGCGGCTTGTACAGACCAGTCGCCGGGGAGTCGTCCTGTCTTGAGGTTGTCTTTTTGAGTCACCACGGCATATACGTTGTGTTTTTCTCCATCCAGGGTTTTTGATGATGATCCATCCCCATAGGCAATGTGTCCGGGGGGCAATGGGTTGTCCATTAGGTCAGTTGCATATACGTGGTTAATTATGATTCGTTGAGTGGGCAACTGTGAGAATTGGTTTAACCACTTGTCGTCCGGTCTCCCATGAACTTCAGGGTGACATGTAATGGCCATGTTTGTTGTTCCTGTCCTGGGGCTGCTGGGCAGATATCTTCAGACTGTTCTCTTAGACTTTCAGCTACCTTGGCAGAATCATTCCCGACAATGTCGAGAGAGTAGAAGCTGTTAGATGTGGTGGTGTGGAAGATATTTTTGGTCTGTAATTCCCTGGGTCGGAGGCCATTTTGGGTGGCCACTAGGCTTAGCCCAAGCTGGACCATGATATCTCGTCCCGGTAACTCTCCGATTTTCATTTTGCAGTCTGACAATAAACCCATCCCTTTTGTTGCTTTCTGACCCATATTAATCACTTACTTAATAGTTTAAACAACAATTATTTTCTAAATTACCCGAAATTGATCTCCACTTTGTGATTAACCCAATATCTCTGAACACACAAAGACCAAAAGTCCCTGACTTTGTCTTAGTTAAGTCCCTGACTCTATTAACAGACCAAGACTATAATGCCTTTGCTAATTCTTGTTCTACTTTTATTGGTCCCGGACCAATTGGTTTATTACCAGACTGCAAAGTGGACAGTGAGAGTTCCTACAGTAGGGTCCTGTTCAACGCGATGTTCCTGAAACTCTAGTCGAATGACCAGTGTGTGTGTCTTAAATACAGGAAAAACTGACAGTTGTCACTAGGACTTTGGACAGATACATTTCAGTCATTTGCAGGGCAAAAAGTAATTGATCAGTGTCAGACAGTTGAATATTTGTGCTGACATGTCACCCCAATCACAAGACTAAGATTGTTTATTCAGTCAGACAGTTGGGTGTTTATGCTGCTATGTCAGCCGTAAGGATGACTACAATGCTGTTATACTCACAAAAACTTATACAATATGAACAAGCATTTGCAAAGATACTTTGTCTAATCTTACATATTCCCCTGCTGCCAAAAAAACTGTCAGAGACACATAGTTACTGTGTATATAGTGTAAAATCGTCCAATTCAAGTAAGATATCCATTTGGCATTATTCTCATTGCTAAAAATTAAGTTACAATGAAAACAATCATACTTGGCCAAAACGTGATTTTCAGGGTATGAAAAGTACATTAAGGCAATAAAAACTGAAAAGTTCCCCTGCTGCCAAACAAACTGTCAGAGACACATAGTTCCTGTGTATATAGTGTAAAATCGTCCTATCCATGTAAGTCTTTCATTGGCATCATTCTAGGTGATTCTGGAGCTATTTCCCACCATAAAAAGTGTCCAAAACAGGCATTTTGCGATTAAAATAGTGGTTGTATTAGAACCAGGCCCAGGCGATTCTGGTTGGTGTTTTTACCCTGAAATTGTGTCCAATGATGATAAGGATGTATTTTTGATTATTCTGTATAAAAATAATCATCTAGGGATGTTCAGATGTTTTGTTACGCCCGAATCAATGACCTCAATTTGGGCACTTTATTTACAAGTGGTGGTTTTTAAGAACCAGGCCCAGTCGGTTCTGGTTGGTGCTTTTACCCAGATATAGTATCCATTGTGTGGGTAGATGTATTTTCACTATTCTGTCTAAAAATAAAGATCCAGGACAGTTCCGGGGCTATTTCCCTCCATAAATAGTGTCCAAAACATGCATTTTGCGATACAAAATAGTGGCTGCATTATAACAGGGTCCAGTCGGTTCTGGTGGGTGTTTGTATACGAAACTTGTGTCCAATTATGATGGGGATGTATACTTGACTATTCTGTATAGAAGTAATCATCTAGCGATGTTCAGAAGTTCTGTTATGCCCGAATGAATTACTTTCATTTGGTCACTTTATTTACAAGTGGTGGTTTAGAAACAGGCCCAGTCGGTTTTGGTTGGTGCTTTTACCCAGAATTTGTGTTTATTGTGTGAGTGGATGTATTTTCACTATTTTGTATAACAATAATGATCCAGGATGATTCTGGAGCTATTTCCCACCACAAACAGTGTCCAAAACAGGCATTTTGCGGTTAAAGTAGTGGTTGTATTAGAACCACGCCCAGTCGGTTCTGGTTCGTGTTTTTACCCAGAAATTGTGTCCAATGATTATGGGGATGTATTTTTTATTATTCTTTATAAAAATAATATTCTAGGGATGTTCAGAAGTTCTGTTATGCCCTAATCAATGACCTCAATTTGAGCACTTTATTTACAAGTGGTTGTTTAGAACCAGGCCCAGTCGGTTCTGGTTGGTGCTTTACCCACAATTAGTGTCGATTGTGTGGGTTTGATGTATTTTCACTATTCTCTGTAAGAATAAAGATCCAGGGGTGTTCTGAGACTATTTCCCACCAGAAATAGTGTCAAAAACATGCATTTTGCGACAAAAATAGTGGTTGTATTAGAACCAGGCCCAGTCGGTTCTGGTTTGTGTATACCCCCTTGACGTGTGTCCAATAGGAATGGGGTTGTATTTTTGACTATTCTGTATAAAAATTATCATCTAGGGATGTTCAGAAGTTCTTCTATGCCCGAATAAATGACCTCCATTTGGGCACTTTATTTTGCATGTTGGTTGTAGTAGAACCAAGCCCAGTCGGTTCTGGTTGGTGCTTTTACCCAGAGTTAGTGTTGATTGTGTAGGTGGATGTATTTTCACTATTCTGTCTAAAAATAAAGATCCAGGATGTTTCTAGGGGTATTTACTACCATAAATAGTCTCCAAAACATGCATTTTGTGATAAAAAATAGTAGTGAAGGCAGGTTCCGGGCCTGTGTCGGCGCATCAGTCAGGCTGGGTAGCCGCTATGGCCCAGGTGATTTTCCAGGGCTGCCCTGCTCTTGACGGAGTGGCCACCCAGCGGGGCTGTGTGTGTTTCATGGTGGGAGACTCGTGCTGCCCCTTCATCCCTGCCGGCATGTCCTGCTCGGTCCATGATGCCCTGCAGGCTATTAGGAACATGCAGAGAGCTGTGACCGGAGATCCGGTTCCACAACGAGGATGGCTTGACTGGTTCTTCTCTGGCTCATGGAAACAGCCACTTCAATATTTCAATATTTTCACAGACACAAAAGGAGGGAATTGTGGGATGGACTGGCTAACTGGCTTAATAATTGTTTATTCTTGTCGCACCATGTGGTCATACTGGTTTAACTTTGTTTTTTAAGATCGTAGAATGCAAGGTAGACTAGCCAAACTGGTTTTACAATTGAATTAAAAGATCGTGGAATGTAAGAAAGACTAACTAGTTGGCCTTGCAATTGTTTGTTCGCCTCGAGAAATATAAGAAAGGCTGGCTAACAGGGTTTGCAATTTTTTCCTTGTATTGTGCGATGAAAAGAGGTTCAACTTCAGGAGTAACTGTCACTCTCCAGGTCATCTAGGGTCAAGTGCACACTTGAAAACTTTCATATTCGACCAAAACGTGCTTATCAGCACATAAAAAGCACATTTGGTGGTACGCGGGAAGAACGGCAGCAGACAAAAAGGCTATTTAGAAAGGTATCACCACTACGCAGAAGAACGTCGGCTACTCTGCCCTCACTGGAAGACATTGCCAGCCCTCGTTACCTCAGCAGAGCCAGGGACATGATCAGGGACCCATGCCACCCTGGTCACAATCGGTTCCAGCTGCTGCTCTCTGGCAGACAGACGCTGTAAGTTTCCCACATCCGTTGGGACTCTAAACTTGGGGTAACACAACACAATCCCTTCTGTGTAATAACTTCGGGTGAGGTAATATGAATAGACATTAGGTACAAGGTGATCTGACACCTACATGCTGAATGAAGGTAAGTGAAAGACAGTGAGAGGTAAGAGATCCACTCAAGGGGTGGTGATGCAATGTATCCATAAAGGCAGAATTGTAAATTAAGAGTCTGGAGTCATAACTTGTAAAACGGTGTAAAAATGTCAGAGACACAAATGACATAGTGTAATATCATCAAATTTTATAATTTAATAAGTTTTTCATTTGGCATCATTCTAATGGCTAGATATTAAGTTATAATGAAAACTATGATACTTGGCCAAAACGTGATTTTCAGCGCATGAAACGCACGTTAAGCCAATAAAAACTGAAATGTTCCCCTGCTGCGAAACAAACTGTCAGAGACACATAGTTACTGTGTATATAGTGTAGAATTGTCCAATTCAAGTAAGTTTTTCATTTGGCATCATTCTAAGTGATATAAATTAAGTTATAGTGAAAATTATGATACTTGGCCAAAACGTGATTTTCAGCGCATGAAACGCACGTTAAGGCAATAAAAACTGAAATGTCCCCCTGCTGCGAAACAAACATTCAGAGACACATAGTTACTGTGTATATAGTGTAAAATAGTCCAATTCAAGTAAGTTTTGCATTTAGCATCATTCTAAGTGATAGAAATTAAGTTATAGTGAAAACTATGATACTTGGCCAAAACGTGATTTTCAGCGCATGAAACGCACGTTAAGGCAATAAAAACTGAAATGTTCCCCTGCTGCGAAACAAACTGCCAGAGGCACATAGTTACTGTGTCTATAGTGTAAATCCATCCAATTCAAGTAAGTATTGCATTTAGCATCATTCTATGTGCTAGAAATTAAGTTATAGTGAAAACTATCATACTCGGCCAAAACATGATTTTCAGCGCATGAAACGCACGTTAAGGCAATAAAAACTGAAATGTTCCCCTGCTGCGAAACAAACTGCCAGAGGCACATAGTTACTGTGTCTATAGTGTAAAATCATCCAATTCAAGTAAGTATTGCATTTAGCATCATTCTAAGTGCTAGAAATTAAGTTATAGTGAAAACTATGATACTTGGCCAAAACGTGATTTTCAGCGCATGAAACGCACGTTAAGGCAATAAAAACTGAAATGTTCCCCTGCTGCGAAACAAACTGTCAGAGACACATAGTTAATGTGTATATAGTGTATTATTGTCCAATTCAAGTAAGTTTTTCATTTGGCATCATTCTAAGTGATAGAAATTAAGTTATAGTGAAAATTATGATACTTGGCCAAAACGTGATTTTCAGCGCATGAAACGCACGTTAAGGCAATAAAAACTGAAATGTTCCCCTGCTGCGAAACAAACTGTCAGAGGCACATAGTTACTGTGTCTATAGTGTAAAATCATCCAATTCAAGTAAGTATTGCATTTAGGATCATTCTAAGTGCTAGAAATTAAGTTATAGTGAAAACTATGATACTTGGCCAAAACGTGATTTTCAGCGCATGAAACGCACGTTAAGGAAATAAAAACTGAAATGTTCCCCTGCTGCGAAACAAACACTCAGAGGCACATAGTTACTGTGTATATAGTGTATAATTGTCCAATTCAAGTAAGTTTTTCATTTTGCATCATTCTAAGTGCTAGAAATTAAGTTATAGTGAAAACTATGATACTTGGCCAAAACGTGATTTTCAGCGCATGAAATGCACATTAAGGCAATAAAAACTGAAATGTTCCCCCGCTGCGAAACAAACTGTCAGTGACACATAGTCACTGTGTATATAGTTTATAATCATCCAAATTAAGTAGGTTTTTCATTTGATATCATTCTAAGTGATGAAAGTTAGGGTTGGGGTTAGGGTTAGGTTAAGTTATAGTGAAAACTATGATACTTGGTCAAAACATGATTTTCAGCGCATGAAACGCACATTAGGGCAAAAAAACTGAAATGTTTGTTAGGTCTGAAAATACAACTTCAGGAGCAGGCTAAGAAAGAGTGAGATAAATTTAAATAGAAAATATGTATGACCAGACTGCAAAGTGGACAGAGAGTTCCTACAGTGGGCTCCTGTTCACTGCGATGTTACTGCAACTCTAGTCGAATGACCAGTGAGTGTGTCTTAAATACAGGCAAAACTGACAGTTGTCCCTAAGACTTTGGACAGATACGTTTCAGTCATTTGCAGGGCAACAAGTAATTGATTAGTGTCGGGCCTGGAATCTGTAGTCAATGGTTTCCAGACGTAGGGTGTTCTTCGCTGTTCCTACCCTGGGGAATACCGCCATCATGATTTTGGAGGAGACTGACCAGTGTTTGTATTAGAGGGGGACATCCGAGCCCCAAACTGAATCATGGGGGAAGAAATCAAAGCTCCGTCGTTGACGCCTGGTGGGTAGATGTGGGTTGGCGTCGACAGTTGGAATCGAGTCTGCTGTTAGAACGTACGTGTGGTCGGATGCAGATGTAGGGACACAGAGCCCAGTTGTATTGGTGGGGATGATCATATACACTTGCCATTCGCAGAGCCACCATATTTGGTCCAGTACTGTCCATGATTGGGAAGGAATGTGTCTGATCTCGGCGCACCTGGTGATGTGAACTTGGTCCAAAGGGGTCTTCGGATCCGGTCCGCTGAAGTTGAAACAGGATGGATAACAGTCTGTTCGGTTGTTGCACTGGACATACGTTGCGGTATTGACTGTAGCTGCTAATGGTACTGCGACCATGGTATGTAGGCGGTCGAGCTTTGCTGGAAGGATTCTCTCAGATTACCCAGGATACAGTTGTAGGTGAGGTTGGCGAGTTCTTCGTTCTGTCGGTTGGACCATAGCTGTGGTTGGGCTACGGCAGTAGGCATGAGGGAACAGACATAACAACTCATTGGTTGTGGCGCGGGCTGTGAGTGCGGTGTATCTGTACCAACTGTTCCTCATCATCAGGTTGTAGTCGTTTTCTTCCTGTGTTTGGACATGGGCGAGAATAAGGTGTATCTACTCAGGCTTAGGTGTTCCTGCCGGACGGATTTTGAGTAGGCGTGTGGCGGATGGTTGTACGAAGGGGTTCACACCAATCACTTTGGGGACCATGGCTGGACTAGTAGTGCGGATGGTGATAGTAAAGAGGGGGCCTTTTCCTGGTCGGTCCGGTCGGAGGCATAGGTTGATGCAGCCTTTTTGTTGGATATTGGTCGTAAGGTCTAGCATATGTTTACCATCTTTGATGGTGGTGGCTAACTTGGTGAAGTTAGCGGTCATGGTGGTAGCTTCTTTGGAAAGGGGCCAATTGATGGTTTTGTAGCCTGTATGGAGGAGGACCTGGTCCAAGGTGTCTGGCCAGACCACTCAGACTCTGGGAGCTTGTAGGTACCAATAAAAATAACTGGAGTCAGTCCTGTGTAATCCCAAGTGAGTAAGCTGTAGGCTGAGCAAAGGGACTTGAACGACGATTGGTGTCTTGGTTGATGGGATGCAGATCTGGGGGCCCCTGATCGTTTCCTGAACCAGCTAGTGGGGCATTCTCCTCCAGTGGGAGTGTACCAAGGTTCTGGTACGTTCCCCCCATGTGGTTGAACACAGAGCGGTGATGATGATGGCCAAAATCACACGGTGAGGTCCGTCCCAACGTGGAGAAGACCAGCACTTTCTTTTTATCACCTTGACGAGTACCAGGTCTCCTGGGGACAGGACCTCCTCTGTGGGAGACAGAGAAGATGTCGGCAGATTATTTTGCATTCATCACAGTTCTTTCTTGGAACATTTTGCATAACCACTTAGTGAGGGATTCTGTTTCCCTTTTCTCTTCTACCACCAGATCTTTTTCCCACATTGTTCAGTGGAAGGGTCTGTCTTTCACTGCCTCAAATGGTGTGCATCCCTGTGCTGTTGGAATGATTCTCATGTACGTTTCTACCAGGCTCAGGCATTCTTGCCATCGTTTTCCTGTATCTTCCATGGTTTTTCTGAGTCTGAGTTTTACTGTTCTAATGGTTTGTTCGACGAGTCCAGCACTTTTGTTCAGTTTGATGAAATCCATGTTCAGAAGCTCGAAGGGATATGTTCCTGTTTGCCTTGTTCCATGCTTGGGTCGTTCATTGCCTTGAGAGTTGTGTCTACAGCAGTTTAGACAGTTTCTGCAAAAAATTGAAGTAAGTTTGGAGACCTCTGGGAACATGCATTGTTTGTTGTACTGTACTGATCATCCCTTCTGTTGAGATATGGCTCCTCCCATGGCTCAATTTGGCAATTACTTCAAACAATGATCGTGGGACGCATGGCTTGTTTTCTACTGCATAGAGTCCGTTCTTGTGTTGAGTGGCTCCTTTTGTTTCCCAATGCAGTTTCTCTTTTTCTGGGGCATGATTTTACATTTCTCTTAGGTATTCAGCAGGGATTGGGCTGTGTCTTTCCACCGTCACGTCTTGTTCTAGGAATAGTCTACATGCCTCTGTCAGTGCCACTATTTCTGCGGCTTGTACAGACCAGTCGCCGGGGAGTCGTCCTGTCTTGAGGTTGTCTTTTTGAGTCACCACGGCATATACGTTGTGTTTTTCTCCATCCAGGGTTTTTGATGATGATCCATCCCCATAGGCAATGTGTCCGGGGGGCAATGGGTTGTCCATTAGGTCAGTTGCATATACGTGGTTAATTATGATTCGTTGAGTGGGCAACTGTGAGAATTGGTTTAACCACTTGTCGTCCGGTCTCCCATGAACTTCAGGGTGACATGTAATGGCCATGTTTGTTGTTCCTGTCCTGGGGCTGCTGGGCAGATATCTTCAGACTGTTCTCTTAGACTTTCAGCTACCTTGGCAGAATCATTCCCGACAATGTCGAGAGAGTAGAAGCTGTTAGATGTGGTGGTGTGGAAGATATTTTTGGTCTGTAATTCCCTGGGTCGGAGGCCATTTTGGGTGGCCACTAGGCTTAGCCCAAGCTGGACCATGATATCTCGTCCCGGTAACTCTCCGATTTTCATTTTGCAGTCTGACAATAAACCCATCCCTTTTGTTGCTTTCTGACCCATATTAATCACTTACTTAATAGTTTAAACAACAATTATTTTCTAAATTACCCGAAATTGATCTCCACTTTGTGATTAACCCAATATCTCTGAACACACAAAGACCAAAAGTCCCTGACTTTGTCTTAGTTAAGTCCCTGACTCTATTAACAGACCAAGACTATAATGCCTTTGCTAATTCTTGTTCTACTTTTATTGGTCCCGGACCAATTGGTTTATTACCAGACTGCAAAGTGGACAGTGAGAGTTCCTACAGTAGGGTCCTGTTCAACGCGATGTTCCTGAAACTCTAGTCGAATGACCAGTGTGTGTGTCTTAAATACAGGAAAAACTGACAGTTGTCACTAGGACTTTGGACAGATACATTTCAGTCATTTGCAGGGCAAAAAGTAATTGATCAGTGTCAGACAGTTGAATATTTGTGCTGACATGTCACCCCAATCACAAGACTAAGATTGTTTATTCAGTCAGACAGTTGGGTGTTTATGCTGCTATGTCAGCCGTAAGGATGACTACAATGCTGTTATACTCACAAAAACTTATACAATATGAACAAGCATTTGCAAAGATACTTTGTCTAATCTTACATATTCCCCTGCTGCCAAAAAAACTGTCAGAGACACATAGTTACTGTGTATATAGTGTAAAATCGTCCAATTCAAGTAAGATATCCATTTGGCATTATTCTCATTGCTAAAAATTAAGTTACAATGAAAACAATCATACTTGGCCAAAACGTGATTTTCAGGGTATGAAAAGTACATTAAGGCAATAAAAACTGAAAAGTTCCCCTGCTGCCAAACAAACTGTCAGAGACACATAGTTCCTGTGTATATAGTGTAAAATCGTCCTATCCATGTAAGTCTTTCATTGGCATCATTCTAGGTGATTCTGGAGCTATTTCCCACCATAAAAAGTGTCCAAAACAGGCATTTTGCGATTAAAATAGTGGTTGTATTAGAACCAGGCCCAGGCGATTCTGGTTGGTGTTTTTACCCTGAAATTGTGTCCAATGATGATAAGGATGTATTTTTGATTATTCTGTATAAAAATAATCATCTAGGGATGTTCAGATGTTTTGTTACGCCCGAATCAATGACCTCAATTTGGGCACTTTATTTACAAGTGGTGGTTTTTAAGAACCAGGCCCAGTCGGTTCTGGTTGGTGCTTTTACCCAGATATAGTATCCATTGTGTGGGTAGATGTATTTTCACTATTCTGTCTAAAAATAAAGATCCAGGACAGTTCCGGGGCTATTTCCCTCCATAAATAGTGTCCAAAACATGCATTTTGCGATACAAAATAGTGGCTGCATTATAACAGGGTCCAGTCGGTTCTGGTGGGTGTTTGTATACGAAACTTGTGTCCAATTATGATGGGGATGTATACTTGACTATTCTGTATAGAAGTAATCATCTAGCGATGTTCAGAAGTTCTGTTATGCCCGAATGAATTACTTTCATTTGGTCACTTTATTTACAAGTGGTGGTTTAGAAACAGGCCCAGTCGGTTTTGGTTGGTGCTTTTACCCAGAATTTGTGTTTATTGTGTGAGTGGATGTATTTTCACTATTTTGTATAACAATAATGATCCAGGATGATTCTGGAGCTATTTCCCACCACAAACAGTGTCCAAAACAGGCATTTTGCGGTTAAAGTAGTGGTTGTATTAGAACCACGCCCAGTCGGTTCTGGTTCGTGTTTTTACCCAGAAATTGTGTCCAATGATTATGGGGATGTATTTTTTATTATTCTTTATAAAAATAATATTCTAGGGATGTTCAGAAGTTCTGTTATGCCCTAATCAATGACCTCAATTTGAGCACTTTATTTACAAGTGGTTGTTTAGAACCAGGCCCAGTCGGTTCTGGTTGGTGCTTTACCCACAATTAGTGTCGATTGTGTGGGTTTGATGTATTTTCACTATTCTCTGTAAGAATAAAGATCCAGGGGTGTTCTGAGACTATTTCCCACCAGAAATAGTGTCAAAAACATGCATTTTGCGACAAAAATAGTGGTTGTATTAGAACCAGGCCCAGTCGGTTCTGGTTTGTGTATACCCCCTTGACGTGTGTCCAATAGGAATGGGGTTGTATTTTTGACTATTCTGTATAAAAATTATCATCTAGGGATGTTCAGAAGTTCTTCTATGCCCGAATAAATGACCTCCATTTGGGCACTTTATTTTGCATGTTGGTTGTAGTAGAACCAAGCCCAGTCGGTTCTGGTTGGTGCTTTTACCCAGAGTTAGTGTTGATTGTGTAGGTGGATGTATTTTCACTATTCTGTCTAAAAATAAAGATCCAGGATGTTTCTAGGGGTATTTACTACCATAAATAGTCTCCAAAACATGCATTTTGTGATAAAAAATAGTAGTGAAGGCAGGTTCCGGGCCTGTGTCGGCGCATCAGTCAGGCTGGGTAGCCGCTATGGCCCAGGTGATTTTCCAGGGCTGCCCTGCTCTTGACGGAGTGGCCACCCAGCGGGGCTGTGTGTGTTTCATGGTGGGAGACTCGTGCTGCCCCTTCATCCCTGCCGGCATGTCCTGCTCGGTCCATGATGCCCTGCAGGCTATTAGGAACATGCAGAGAGCTGTGACCGGAGATCCGGTTCCACAACGAGGATGGCTTGACTGGTTCTTCTCTGGCTCATGGAAACAGCCACTTCAATATTTCAATATTTTCACAGACACAAAAGGAGGGAATTGTGGGATGGACTGGCTAACTGGCTTAATAATTGTTTATTCTTGTCGCACCATGTGGTCATACTGGTTTAACTTTGTTTTTTAAGATCGTAGAATGCAAGGTAGACTAGCCAAACTGGTTTTACAATTGAATTAAAAGATCGTGGAATGTAAGAAAGACTAACTAGTTGGCCTTGCAATTGTTTGTTCGCCTCGAGAAATATAAGAAAGGCTGGCTAACAGGGTTTGCAATTTTTTCCTTGTATTGTGCGATGAAAAGAGGTTCAACTTCAGGAGTAACTGTCACTCTCCAGGTCATCTAGGGTCAAGTGCACACTTGAAAACTTTCATATTCGACCAAAACGTGCTTATCAGCACATAAAAAGCACATTTGGTGGTACGCGGGAAGAACGGCAGCAGACAAAAAGGCTATTTAGAAAGGTATCACCACTACGCAGAAGAACGTCGGCTACTCTGCCCTCACTGGAAGACATTGCCAGCCCTCGTTACCTCAGCAGAGCCAGGGACATGATCAGGGACCCATGCCACCCTGGTCACAATCGGTTCCAGCTGCTGCTCTCTGGCAGACAGACGCTGTAAGTTTCCCACATCCGTTGGGACTCTAAACTTGGGGTAACACAACACAATCCCTTCTGTGTAATAACTTCGGGTGAGGTAATATGAATAGACATTAGGTACAAGGTGATCTGACACCTACATGCTGAATGAAGGTAAGTGAAAGACAGTGAGAGGTAAGAGATCCACTCAAGGGGTGGTGATGCAATGTATCCATAAAGGCAGAATTGTAAATTAAGAGTCTGGAGTCATAACTTGTAAAACGGTGTAAAAATGTCAGAGACACAAATGACATAGTGTAATATCATCAAATTTTATAATTTAATAAGTTTTTCATTTGGCATCATTCTAATGGCTAGATATTAAGTTATAATGAAAACTATGATACTTGGCCAAAACGTGATTTTCAGCGCATGAAACGCACGTTAAGCCAATAAAAACTGAAATGTTCCCCTGCTGCGAAACAAACTGTCAGAGACACATAGTTACTGTGTATATAGTGTAGAATTGTCCAATTCAAGTAAGTTTTTCATTTGGCATCATTCTAAGTGATATAAATTAAGTTATAGTGAAAATTATGATACTTGGCCAAAACGTGATTTTCAGCGCATGAAACGCACGTTAAGGCAATAAAAACTGAAATGTCCCCCTGCTGCGAAACAAACATTCAGAGACACATAGTTACTGTGTATATAGTGTAAAATAGTCCAATTCAAGTAAGTTTTGCATTTAGCATCATTCTAAGTGATAGAAATTAAGTTATAGTGAAAACTATGATACTTGGCCAAAACGTGATTTTCAGCGCATGAAACGCACGTTAAGGCAATAAAAACTGAAATGTTCCCCTGCTGCGAAACAAACTGCCAGAGGCACATAGTTACTGTGTCTATAGTGTAAATCCATCCAATTCAAGTAAGTATTGCATTTAGCATCATTCTATGTGCTAGAAATTAAGTTATAGTGAAAACTATGATACTTGGCCAAAACGTGATTTTCAGCGCATGAAACGCACGTTAAGGCAATAAAAACTGAAATGTTCCCCTGCTGCGAAACAAACTGTCAGAGGCACATAGTTACTGTGTCTATAGTGTAAAATCATCCAATTCAAGTAAGTATTGCATTTAGGATCATTCTAAGTGCTAGAAATTAAGTTATAGTGAAAACTATGATACTTGGCCAAAACGTGATTTTCAGCGCATGAAACGCACGTTAAGGCAATAAAAACTGAAATGTTCCCCTGCTGCGAAACAAACACTCAGAGGCACATAGTTACTGTGTATATAGTGTATAATTGTCCAATTCAAGTAAGTTTTTCATTTTGCATCATTCTAAGTGCTAGAAATTAAGTTATAGTGAAAACTATGATACTTGGCCAAAACGTGATTTTCAGCGCATGAAATGCACATTAAGGCAATAAAAACTGAAATGTTCCCCCGCTGCGAAACAAACTGTCAGTGACACATAGTCACTGTGTATATAGTTTATAATCATCCAAATTAAGTAGGTTTTTCATTTGATATCATTCTAAGTGATGAAAGTTAGGGTTGGGGTTAGGGTTAGGTTAAGTTATAGTGAAAACTATGATACTTGGTCAAAACATGATTTTCAGCGCATGAAACGCACATTAGGGCAAAAAAACTGAAATGTTTGTTAGGTCTGAAAATACAACTTCAGGAGCAGGCTAAGAAAGAGTGAGATAAATTTAAATAGAAAATATGTATGACCAGACTGCAAAGTGGACAGAGAGTTCCTACAGTGGGCTCCTGTTCACTGCGATGTTACTGCAACTCTAGTCGAATGACCAGTGAGTGTGTCTTAAATACAGGCAAAACTGACAGTTGTCCCTAAGACTTTGGACAGATACGTTTCAGTCATTTGCAGGGCAACAAGTAATTGATTAGTGTCGGGCCTGGAATCTGTAGTCAATGGTTTCCAGACGTAGGGTGTTCTTCGCTGTTCCTACCCTGGGGAATACCGCCATCATGATTTTGGAGGAGACTGACCAGTGTTTGTATTAGAGGGGGACATCCGAGCCCCAAACTGAATCATGGGGGAAGAAATCAAAGCTCCGTCGTTGACGCCTGGTGGGTAGATGTGGGTTGGCGTCGACAGTTGGAATCGAGTCTGCTGTTAGAACGTACGTGTGGTCGGATGCAGATGTAGGGACACAGAGCCCAGTTGTATTGGTGGGGATGATCATATACACTTGCCATTCGCAGAGCCACCATATTTGGTCCAGTACTGTCCATGATTGGGAAGGAATGTGTCTGATCTCGGCGCACCTGGTGACGTGAACTTGGTCCAAAGGGGTCTTCGGATCCGGTCCGCTGAAGTTGAAACAGGATGGATAACAGTCTGTTCGGTTGTTGCACTGGACATACGTTGCGGTATTGACTGTAGCTGCTAATGGTACTGCGACCATGGTATGTAGGCGGTCGAGCTTTGCTGGAAGGATTCTCTCAGATTACCCAGGATACAGTTGTAGGTGAGGTTGGCGAGTTCTTCGTTCTGTCGGTTGGACCATAGCTGTGGTTGGGCTACGGCAGTAGGCATGAGGGAACAGACATAACAACTCATTGGTTGTGGCGCGGGCTGTGAGTGCGGTGTATCTGTACCAACTGTTCCTCATCATCAGGTTGTAGTCGTTTTCTTCCTGTGTTTGGACATGGGCGAGAATAAGGTGTATCTACTCAGGCTTAGGTGTTCCTGCCGGACGGATTTTGAGTAGGCGTGTGGCGGATGGTTGTACGAAGGGGTTCACACCAATCACTTTGGGGACCATGGCTGGACTAGTAGTGCGGATGGTGATAGTAAAGAGGGGGCCTTTTCCTGGTCGGTCCGGTCGGAGGCATAGGTTGATGCAGCCTTTTTGTTGGATATTGGTCGTAAGGTCTAGCATATGTTTACCATCTTTGATGGTGGTGGCTAACTTGGTGAAGTTAGCGGTCATGGTGGTAGCTTCTTTGGAAAGGGGCCAATTGATGGTTTTGTAGCCTGTATGGAGGAGGACCTGGTCCAAGGTGTCTGGCCAGACCACTCAGACTCTGGGAGCTTGTAGGTACCAATAAAAATAACTGGAGTCAGTCCTGTGTAATCCCAAGTGAGTAAGCTGTAGGCTGAGCAAAGGGACTTGAACGACGATTGGTGTCTTGGTTGATGGGATGCAGATCTGGGGGCCCCTGATCGTTTCCTGAACCAGCTAGTGGGGCATTCTCCTCCAGTGGGAGTGTACCAAGGTTCTGGTACGTTCCCCCCATGTGGTTGAACACAGAGCGGTGATGATGATGGCCAAAATCACACGGTGAGGTCCGTCCCAACGTGGAGAAGACCAGCACTTTCTTTTTATCACCTTGACGAGTACCAGGTCTCCTGGGGACAGGACCTCCTCTGTGGGAGACAGAGAAGATGTCGGCAGATTATTTTGCATTCATCACAGTTCTTTCTTGGAACATTTTGCATAACCACTTAGTGAGGGATTCTGTTTCCCTTTTCTCTTCTACCACCAGATCTTTTTCCCACATTGTTCAGTGGAAGGGTCTGTCTTTCACTGCCTCAAATGGTGTGCATCCCTGTGCTGTTGGAATGATTCTCATGTACGTTTCTACCAGGCTCAGGCATTCTTGCCATGGTTTTCCTGTGTCTTCCATGGTTTTTCTGAGTCTGAGTTTTACTGTTCTAATGGTTTGTTCGACGAGTCCAGCACTTTGGTTCAGTTTGATGAAATCCATGTTCAGAAGCTCGAAGGGATATGTTCCTGTTTGCCTTGTTCCATGCTTGGGTCGTTCATTGCCTTGAGAGTTGTGTCTACAGCAGTTTAGACAGTTTCTGCAAAAAAATTGAAGTAAGTTTGGAGACCTCTGGGAACATGCATTGTTTGTTGTACTGTACTGATCATCCCTTCTGTTGAGACATGGCTCCTCCCATGGCTCAATTTGGCAATTACTTCAAACAATGATCGTGGGACGCATGGCTTGTTTTCTACTGCATAGAGTCCGTTCTTGTGTTGAGTGGCTCCTTTTGTTTCCCATTGCAGTTTCTCTTTTTCTGGGGCATGATTTTGCATTTCTCTTAGGAATTCAGCAGGGATTGGGCTGTGTCTTTCCACCGTCACGTCTTGTTCTAGGAATAGTCTACATGCCTCTGTCAGTGCCACTATTTCTGCGGCTTGTGCAGACCAGTCGCCGGGGAGTCGTCCTGTCTTGAGGTTGTCTTTTTGAGTCACCACGGCATATACGTTGTGTTTTTCTCCATCCAGGGTTTTTGATGATGATCCATCCCCATAGGCAATGTGTCCGGGGGGCAATGGGTTGTCCATTAGGTCAGTTGCATATACGTGGTTAATTATGATTCGTTGAGTGGGCAACTGTGAGAATTGGTTTAACCACTTGTCGTCTGGTCTCCCATGAACTTCAGGGTGACATGTAATGGCCATGTTTGTTGTTCCTGTCCTGGGGCTGCTGGGCAGATATCTTCAGACTGTTCTCTTAGACTTTCAGCTACCTTGGCAGAATCATTCCCGACAATGTCGAGAGAGTAGAAGCTGTTAGATGTGGTGGTGTGGAAGATATTTTTGGTCTGTAATTCCCTGGGTCGGAGGCCATTTTGGGTGGCCACTAGGCTTAGCCCAAGCTGGACCATGATATCTCGTCCCGGTAACTCTCCGATTTTCATTTTGCAGTCTGACAATAAACCCATCCCTTTTGTTGCTTTCTGACCCATATTAATCACTTACTTAATAGTTTAAACAACAATTATTTTCTAAATTACCCGAAATTGATCTCCACTTTGTGATTAACCCAATATCTCTGAACACACAAAGACCAAAAGTCCCTGACTTTGTCTTAGTTAAGTCCCTGACTCTATTAACAGACCAAGACTATAATGCCTTTGCTAATTCTTGTTCTACTTTCATTGGTCCCGGACCAATTGGTTTATTACCAGACTGCAAAGTGGACAGTGAGAGTTCCTACAGTAGGGTCCTGTTCAACGCGATGTTCCTGAAACTCTAGTCGAATGACCAGTGTGTGTGTCTTAAATACAGGAAAAACTGACAGTTGTCACTAGGACTTTGGACAGATACATTTCAGTCATTTGCAGGGCAAAAAGTAATTGATCAGTGTCAGACAGTTGAATATTTGTGCTGACATGTCACCCCAATCACAAGACTAAGATTGTTTATTCAGTCAGACAGTTGGGTGTTTATGCTGCTATGTCAGCCGTAAGGATGACTACAATGCTGTTATACTCACAAAAACTTATACAATATGAACAAGCATTTGCAAAGATACTTTGTCTAATCTTACATATTCCCCTGCTGCCAAAAAAACTGTCAGAGACACATAGTTACTGTGTATATAGTGTAAAATCGTCCAATTCAAGTAAGTTATCCATTTGGCATTATTCTCATTGCTAAAAATTAAGTTACAATGAAAACAATCATACTTGGCCAAAACGTGATTTTCAGGGTATGAAAAGTACATTAAGGCAATAAAAACTGAAAAGTTCCCCTGCTGCCAAACAAACTGTCAGAGACACATAGTTCCTGTGTATATAGTGTAAAATCGTCCTATCCATGTAAGTCTTTCATTGGCATCATTCTAGGTGATTCTGGAGCTATTTCCCACCATAAAAAGTGTCCAAAACAGGCATTTTGCGATTAAAATAGTGGTTGTATTAGAACCAGGCCCAGGCGATTCTGGTTGGTGTTTTTACCCTGAAATTGTGTCCAATGATGATAAGGATGTATTTTTGATTATTCTGTATAAAAATAATCATCTAGGGATGTTCAGATGTTTTGTTACGCCCGAATCAATGACCTCAATTTGGGCACTTTATTTACAAGTGGTGGTTTTTAAGAACCAGGCCCAGTCGGTTCTGGTTGGTGCTTTTACCCAGATATAGTATCCATTGTGTGGGTAGATGTATTTTCACTATTCTGTCTAAAAATAAAGATCCAGGACAGTTCCGGGGCTATTTCCCTCCATAAATAGTGTCCAAAACATGCATTTTGCGATACAAAATAGTGGCTGCATTATAACAGGGTCCAGTCGGTTCTGGTGGGTGTTTGTATACGAAACTTGTGTCCAATTATGATGGGGATGTATACTTGACTATTCTGTATAGAAGTAATCATCTAGCGATGTTCAGAAGTTCTGTTATGCCCGAATGAATTACTTTCATTTGGTCACTTTATTTACAAGTGGTGGTTTAGAAACAGGCCCAGTCGGTTTTGGTTGGTGCTTTTACCCAGAATTTGTGTTTATTGTGTGAGTGGATGTATTTTCACTATTTTGTATAACAATAATGATCCAGGATGATTCTGGAGCTATTTCCCACCACAAACAGTGTCCAAAACAGGCATTTTGCGGTTAAAGTAGTGGTTGTATTAGAACCACGCCCAGTCGGTTCTGGTTCGTGTTTTTACCCAGAAATTGTGTCCAATGATTATGGGGATGTATTTTTTATTATTCTTTATAAAAATAATATTCTAGGGATGTTCAGAAGTTCTGTTATGCCCTAATCAATGACCTCAATTTGGGCACTTTATTTACAAGTGGTTGTTTAGAACCAGGCCCAGTCGGTTCTGGTTGGTGCTTTACCCACAATTAGTGTCGATTGTGTGGGTTTGATGTATTTTCACTATTCTCTGTAAGAATAAAGATCCAGGGATGTTCTGAGACTATTTCCCACCAGAAATAGTGTCAAAAACATGCATTTTGCGACAAAAATAGTGGTTGTATTAGAACCAGGCCCAGTCGGTTCTGGTTTGTGTATACCCCCTTAACGTGTGTCCAATAGGAATGGGGTTGTATTTTTGACTATTCTGTATAAAAATTATCATCTAGGGATGTTCAGAAGTTCTTCTATGCCCGAATAAATGACCTCCATTTGGGCACTTTATTTTGCATGTTGGTTGTAGTAGAACCAAGCCCAGTCGGTTCTGGTTGGTGCTTTTACCCAGAGTTAGTGTTGATTGTGTAGGTGGATGTATTTTCACTATTCTGTCTAAAAATAAAGATCCAGGATGTTTCTAGGGGTATTTACTACCATAAATAGTCTCCAAAACATGCATTTTGTGATAAAAAATAGTAGTGAAGGCAGGTTCCGGGCCTGTGTCGGCGCATCAGTCAGGCTGGGTAGCCGCTATGGCCCAGGTGATTTTCCAGGGCTGCCCTGCTCTTGACGGAGTGGCCACCCAGCGGGGCTGTGTGTGTTTCATGGTGGGAGACTCGTGCTGCCCCTTCATCCCTGCCGGCATGTCCTGCTCGGTCCATGATGCCCTGCAGGCTATTAGGAACAT
The DNA here is from genome assembly GCF_051989575.1 of Stigmatopora nigra. Lineage (NCBI taxonomy): Eukaryota > Metazoa > Chordata > Actinopteri > Syngnathiformes > Syngnathidae > Stigmatopora > Stigmatopora nigra. The sequence goes on from NW_027551603.1 coordinate 5,075,642, forward strand.
GCAGAGAGCTGTGACCGGAGATCCGGTTCCACAACGAGGATGTCTTGACTGGTTCTTCTCTGGCCCATGGAAACAGCCACTTCAATATTTCGATATTTTCACAGACACAAAAGGAGGGAATTGTGGGATGGACTGGCTAACTGGCTTAATAATTGTTTATTCTTGTCGCACCATGTGGTCATACTGGTTTAACTTTGTTTTTTAAGATCGTAGAATGCAAGGTAGACTAGCCAAACTGGTTTTACAATTGAATTAAATGATGGTGGAATGTAAGAAAGACTAACTAGTTGGCCTTGCAATTGTTTGTTCGCCTCGAGAAATATAAGAAAGGCTGGCTAACAGGGTTTGCAATTTTTTCCTTGTATTGTGCGATGAAAAGAGGTTCAACTTCAGGAGTAACTGTCACTCTCCAGGTCATCTTGGGTCAAGTGCACACTTGAAAACGTTCATATTCGACCAAAACGTGCTTATCAGCACATAAAAAGCACATTTGGTGGTACGCGGGAAGAACGGCAGCAGACAAAAAGGCTATTTAGAAAGGTATCACCACTACGCAGAAGAACGTCGGCTACTCTGCCCTCACTGGAAGACATTGCCAGCCCTCGTTACCTCAGCAGAGCCAGGGACATGATCAGGGACCCATGCCACCCTGGTCACAATCGGTTCCAGCTGCTGCTCTCTGGCAGACAGACGCTGTAAGTTTCCCACATCCGTTGGGACTCTAAACTTGGGGTAACACAACACAATCCCTTCTGTGTAATAACTTCGGGTGAGGTAATATGAATAGACATTAGGTACAAGGTGATCTGACACCTACATGCTGAATGAAGGTAAGTGAAAGACAGTGAGAGGTAAGTGATCCACTCAAGGGGTGGTGATGCAATGTATCCATAAAGGCAGAATTGTAAATTAAGAGTCTGGAGTCATAACTTGTAAAACTGTGTAAAACTGTCAGAGACACAAATGTCTCTCTATACATAGTTTAATATCATCAAATTTTATAATTTAATAAGTTTTTCATTTGGCATCATTCTAAGTGATATAAATTAAGTTATAGTGAAAATTATGATACTTGGCCAAAACGTGATTTTCAGCGCATGAAACGCACGTTAAGGCAATAAAAACTGAAATGTCCCCCTGCTGCGAAACAAACTGTCAGAGACACATAGTTACTGTGTATATAGTGTAAAATAGTCCAATTCAAGTAAGTTTTGCATTTAGCATCATTCTAAGTGATAGAAATTAAGTTATAGTGAAAACTATGATACTTGGCCAAAACGTGATTTTCAGCGCATGAAACGCACATTAAGGCAATAAAAACTGAAATGTTCCCCTGCTGCGAAACAAACTGTCAGAGACACATAGTTACTGTGTATATAGTGTATTATTGTCCAATTCAAGTAAGTTTTTCATTTGGCATCATTCTAAGTGATAGAAATTAAGTTATAGTGAAAATTATGATACTTGGCCAAAACGTGATTTTCAGCGCATGAAACGCACGTTAAGGCAATAAAAACTGAAATGTTCCCCTGCTGCGAAACAAACTGCCAGAGGCACATAGTTACTGTGTCTATAGGGTAAAATCATCCAATTCAAGTAAGTATTGCATTTAGCATCATTCTAAGTGCTAGAAATTAAGTTATAGTGAAAACTATGATACTTGGCCAAAACGTGATTTTCAGCGCATGAAACGCACGTTAAGGCAATAAAAACTAAAATGTTCCCCTGCTGCGATACAAACTGTCAGAGGCACATAGTTACTGTGTCTATAGTGTAAAATCATCCAATTCAAGTAAGTATTGCATTTAGCATCATTCTAAGTGCTAGAAATTAAGTTATAGTGAAAACTATGATACTTGGCCAAAACGTGATTTTCAGCGCATGAAACGCACGTTAAGGCAATAAAAACTGAAATGTTCCCCTGCTGCGAAACAAACTGTCAGAGGCACATAGTTACTGTGTATATAGTGTAAAATCGTCCAATTCAAGTAAGTTTTGCATTTAGCATCATTCTAAGTGATAGAAATTAGGTTATAGTGAAAACTATGATACTTGGCCAAAACGTGATTTTTAGCGCATGAAATGCACATTAAGGCAATAAAAACTGAAATGTTCCCCCGCTGCGAAACAAACTGTCAGTGACACATAGTTACTGTGTATATAGTGTATAATCATCCAAATTAAGTAGGTTTTTCATTTGATATCATTCTAAGTGATGAAAGTTAGGGTTAGGGTTAGGGTTAGGTTAAGTTATAGTGAAAACTAGGATACTTGGCCAAAACATGATTTTCTGCGCATGAAACGCACATTAGGGCAAAAAAACTGAAACGTTTGTTAGGTCTGAAAATACAACTTCAGGAGCAGGCTAAGAAAGAGTGAGATAAATTTAAATAGAAAATATGTATGACCAGACTGCAAAGTGGACAGAGAGTTCATACAGTGGGCTCCTGTTCACTGCGATGTTACTGCAACTCTAGTCGAATGACCAGTGAGTGTGTCTTAAATACAGGCAAAACTGACAGTTGTCCCTAAGACTTTGGACAGATACGTTTCAGTCATTTGCAGGGCAACAAGTAATTGATTAGTGTCGGGCCTGGAATCTGTAGTCAATGGTTTCCAGACGTAGGGTGTTCTTCGCTGTTCCTACCCTGGGGAATACCGCCATCATGATTTTGGAGGAGACTGACCAGTGTTTGTATTAGAGGGGGACATCCGAGCCCCAAACTGAATCATGGGGGAAGAAATCAAAGCTCCGTCGTTGACGCCTGGTGGGTAGATGTGGGTTGGCGTCGACAGTTGGAATCGAGTCTGCTGTTAGAACGTACGTGTGGTCGGATGCAGATGTAGGGACACAGAGCCCAGTTGTATTGGTGGGGATGATCATATACACTTGCCATTCGCAGAGCCACCATATTTGGTCCAGTACTGTCCATGATTGGGAAGGAATGTGTCTGATCTCGGCGCACCTGGTGACGTGAACTTGGTCCAAAGGGGTCTTCGGATCCGGTCCGCTGAAGTTGAAACAGGATGGATAACAGTCTGTTCGGTTGTTGCACTGGACATACGTTGCGGTATTGACTGTAGCTGCTAATGGTACTGCGACCATGGTATGTAGGGGGTCGAGCTTTGCTGGAAGGATTCTATCAGATTACCCAGGATACAGTTGTAGGTGAGGTTGGCGAGTTCTTCGTTCTGTCGGTTGGACCATAGCTGTGGTTGGGCAACGGCAGTAGGCATGAGGGAACAGACATAACAACTCATTGGTTGTAGCGCGGGCTGTGAGTGCGGTGTATCTGTACCAACTGTTCCTCATCATCAGGTTGTAGTCGTTTTCTTCCTGTGTTTGGACATGGGCGAGAATAAGGTGTATCTACTCAGGCTTAGGTGTTCCTGCCGGACGGATTTTGAGTAGGCGTGTGGCGGATGGTTGTACGAAGGGGTTCACACCAATCACTTTGGGGACCATGGCTGGACTAGTAGTGCGGATGGTGATAGTAAAGAGGGGGCCTTTTCCTGGTCGGTCCGGTCGGAGGCATAGGTTGATGCAGCCTTTTTGTTGGATATTGGTCGTAAGGTCTAGCATATGTTTACCATCTTTGATGGTGGTGGCTAACTTGGTGAAGTTAGCGGTCATGGTGGTAGCTTCTTTGGAAAGGGGCCATGTGATGGTTTTGTAGCCTGTATGGAGGAGGACCTGGTCCAAGGTGTCTGGCCAGACCACTCAGACTCTGGGAGCTTGTAGGTACCAATAAAAATAACTGGAGTCAGTCCTGTGTAATCCCAAGTGAGTAAGCTGTAGGCTGAGCAAAGGGACTTGAACGACGATTGGTGTCTTGTTTGATGGGATGCAGATCTGGGGGCCCCTGATCGTTTCCTGAACAAGCTAGTGGGGCATTCTCCTCCAGTGGGAGTGTACCAAGGTTCTGGTACGTTCCCCCCATGTGGTTGAACACAGAGCGGTGATGATGATGGCCAAAATCACACGGTGAGGTCCGTCCCAACGTGGAGAAGACCAGCACTTACTTTTTATCACCTTGACGAGTACCAGGTCTCCTGGGGACAGGACCTCCTCTGTGGGAGACAGAGAAGATGTCGGCAGATTATTTTGCATTCATCACAGTTCTTTCTTGGAACATTTTGCATAACCACTTAGTGAGGGATTCTGTTTCTCTTTTCTCTTCTACCACCAGATCTTTTTCCCACATTGTTCAGTGGAAGGGTCTGTCTTTCACTGCCTCAAATGGTGTGCATCCCTGTGCTGTTGGAATGATTCTCATGTACGTTTCTACCAGGCTCAGGCATTCTTGCCATCGTTTTCCTGTATCTTCCATGGTTTTTCTGAGTCTGAGTTTTACTGTTCTAATGGTTTGTTCGACGAGTCCAGCACTTTGGTTCAGTTTGATGAAATCCATGTTCAGAAGCTCGAAGGGATATGTTCCTGTTTGCCTTGTTCCATGCTTGGGTCGTTCATTGCCTTGAGAGTTGTGTCTACAGCAGTTCAGACAGTTTCTGCCAAAAAATTGAAGTTTGGAGACCTCTGGGAACATGCATTGTTTGTTGTACTGTACTGATCATCCCTCTTGTTGAGACATGGCTCCTCCCATGGCTCAATTTGGCAATTACTTCAAACAATGATCGTGTCACGCATGGCTTGTTTTCTACTGCATAGAGTCCGTTATTGTGTTGAGTGGCTCCTTCTGTTTCCCATTGCAGTTTCTCTTTTTCTGGGGAATGATTTTGCATTTCTCTTAGGAATTCAGCAGGGATTGGGCTGTGTCTTTCCACCGTCACGTCTTGTTCTAGGAATAGTCTACATGCCTCTGTCAGTGCCACTATTTCTGCGGCTTGTGCAGACCAGTCGCCGGGGAGTCGTCCTGTCTTGAGGTTGTCTTTTTGAGTCACCACGGCATATACGTTGTGTTTTTCTCCATCCAGGGTTTTTGATGATGATCCATCCCCATAGGCAATGTGTCCGGGGGCAATGGGTTGTCCATTAGGTCAGTTGCATATACGTGGTTAATTATGATTCGTTGAGTGGGCAACTGTGAGAATTGGTTTAACCACTTGTCGTCCGGTCTCCCATGAACTTCAGGGTGACATGTAATGGCCATGTTTGTTGTTCCTGTCCTGGGGCTGCTGGGCAGATATCTTCAGACTGTTCTCTTAGACTTTCAGCTACCTTGGCAGAATCATTCCCGACAATGTCGAGAGAGTAGAAGCTGTTAGATGTGGTGGTGTGGAAGATATTTTTGGTCTGTAATTCCCTGGGTCGGAGGCCATTTTGGGTGGCCACTAGGCTTAGCCCAAGCTGGACCATGATATCTCGTCCCGGTAACTCTCCGATTTTCATTTTGCATTCTGACAATAAACCGATTCCTTTTGTTGCTTTCTGACCCATATTAATCACCTACTTAATAGTTTAAACAACAATTATTTTCTAAATTACCCGAAAGTGATCTCTACTTTGTGATTAACCCAATATCTCTGAACACACAAAGACCAAAAGTCCCTGACTTTGTCTTAGTTAAGTCCCTGACTCTATTAACAGACCAAGACTATAAAGCCCTTGCTAATTATTGTTCTACTTTCATTGGTACCGGACCAATTGGTTTATTACCAGACTGCAAAGTGGACAGTGAGAGTTCCTACAGTAGGGTCCTGTTCAACGCGATGTTCCTGCAACTCTAGTCGAATGACCAGTGTGTGTGTCTCAAATACAGGAAAAACTGACAGTTGTCACAAGGACTTTTGACAGATACATTTCAGTCATTTGCAGGGCAAAAAGTAATTGATCAGTGTCGGACAGTTGAGTATTTGTGCTGACATGTCACCCCAATCACAAGACTAAGATTGTTTATTCAGTCAGACAGTTGGGTGTTTATGCTGACATGTCAGCCATAAGGATGACTATGATGCTGTTATACTCACAAAAACTTATACAATATGAACAAGCATTTGCAAAGATACTTTGTCTATTCTCACATGTTCCCCTGCTGCCAAACAAACTGTCAGAGACACATAGTTACTGTGTATAAAGTGAAAATTCGTCCAATTCAAGTAAGTTATCCATTTGGCATCATTCTCAAGCTAGAAATTAAGTTATAATGAAAACAATCCTACTTGGCCAAAACGTGATTTTCAGGGCATGAAAAGTACATTAAGGCAATAAAAACTGAAACGTTCCCCTGCTGCCAAACACACTGTCAGAGACACATAGTTCCTGTGTATATAGTGTAAAATCGTCCAATTCAAGTAAGTCATTCATTGGCATCATTCCAGGTGATTCTGGAGCTATTTCCCACCATAAACAGTGTCCAAAGCAGGCATTTTGCGATTAAAATAGTGGTTGTATTAGAACCAGGCCCAGGCGGTTCTGGTTGGTGTTTTTACCCAGAAATTGTGTCGAATGTTGATAAGGATGTATTTTTGATTATTCTGTATAAAAATAATCATCTAGGGATGTTCAGTAGTTCTGTTATGCCCGAATCAATGACCTCAATTTGGGCACTTTATTTACAAGTGGTGGTTTTTAAGAACCAGGCCCAGTCGGTTCTGGTTGGTGCTTTATCCATTGTGTGGGTAGATGTATTTTCACTATTCTGTCTAAAAATAAAGATCCAGGACAGTTCTGGGGCTATTTCCCACCATAAATAGTGTCCAAAACATGCATTTTGCGATACAAAATAGTGGTTGCATTATAACAGGGTCCAGTCGGTTCTGGTGGGTGTTTGTATACGGAACTTGTGTCCAATTATGATGGGGATGTATACTTGACTATTTTGTATAGAAATAATCATCTAGCGATGTTCAGAAGTTCTGTTATGCCCGAATGAATTACTTTCATTTGGTCACTTTATTCACAAGTGGTGGTTTAGAAACAGGCCCAGTCGGTTTTGGTAGGTGCTTTTACCCAGAATTTGTGTGTATTGTGTGAGTGGATGTATTTTCATTATTTTGTATAACAATAAAGATCCAGGATGGTTCTGGAGCTATTTCAAACCACAAAAAGTGTCCAAAACAGGCATTTTGCGATTAAAATAGTGGTCGTATTAGAACCGGGCCCAGTCGGTTCTGGTTGCCGCTTTTACCCAGATTTAGTGTCAATTGTGTGGATGGATGCATTTTCACTATTATGTGTAAAATTAAAGACGCAGGGATGTTTTGGGAATATTTCCCACCGTCAATAGTGTCCAAAACATTTTGCGATAAAAATAGTGGTTGTATTAGAACAAGGCCCAATCGGTTCTGGTTGGTGTATTTACCCAGAATTTGTGTTGGTTGAGTAGGTGGATGTAGTTTCACTATTTTCTATAAAAATAATGTTTCCCACCATAAACATTGCCCAAAACAGGCATTTTGCGATTAAAATAGTGGTCGTATTAGAATCGGGCCCAGTCGGTTCTGGTTGCCGCTTTTACCCAGATTTAGTGTCAATTGTGTGGAAGGATGCATTTTCACTATTATGTGTAAAATTAAAGACGCAGGGATGTTTTGGGAATATTTCCCACCGTCATTAGTGTCCAAAACATTTTGCGATAAAAATAGTGGTTGTATTAGAACAAGGCCCAATCGGTTCTGGTTGGTGTATTTACCCAGAATTTGTGTTGATTGAGTAGGTAGATGTAGTTTCACTATTTTCTATAAAAATAATGTTTCCCACCATAAACATTGTCCAAAACAGGCATTTTGTGATTAAAATAGTGGCCGTATTAGAACCGGGCCCAGTCGGTTCTGGTTAGTGCTTCTACCCAGAATTAGTGTTGAATGTGTAGATGGATGTATGTTCACTATTCTGTGTAAAAATAATGATCCAGGATGGTTCTGGAGCTATTTTCCCACCATAAACAGTGTCCAAAACAGGCATTGTGCGATTAAAATAGTGGTGTATTAGAACCAGGCCCAGTCTGTTCTGGTTGGTGAATTTACCCGAATAATTGTATCCATTGACGATGGGGATGTATTTTTGATTATTATGTATAAAAATAATCATCTAGGGATCTTCAGAAGTTCTGTTATTCCCGAATCAATGACCTCCATTTGGGCACATTATTGACGGAGCTCACGACCATGATCCAGTGTGTGGCTCGGATGTGTCCCTCAAACACAAATACTGGTCAGTCTCATCCAAAATCGTAATGGCTCAGTTCCCTTGAGTGGGAGCGGCAAGGAACGCCCTGCATTTGAAGACCATTGAAGGCAGGTTCCGGGCCTGTGTCGGCGCATCAGTCAGGCTGGGTAGCCGCTATGGCCCAGGTGATTTGCCAGGGCTGCCCTGCTCTTGACGGAGTGGCCACCCAGCGGGGCTGTGTGAGTTTCATGGTGGGAGACTCGTGCTGCCCCTTCATCCCTGCCGGCATGTCCTGCTCGGTCCATGATGCCCTGCAGGCTATTAGGAACATGCAGAGAGCTTTGACCGGAGATCCAGTTCCACAACGAGGATGGCTTGACTGGTTCTTCTCTGGCTCATGGAAACAGCCACTTCAATATTTCGATATTTTCACAGACACAAAAGGAGGGAATTGTGGGATGGACTGGCTAACTGGCTTAATAATTGTTTATTCTTGTCGCACCATGTGGTCATACTGGTTTAACTTTGTTTTTTAAGATCGTAGAATGCAAGGTAGACTAGCCAAACTGGTTTTACAATTGAATTAAAAGATGGTGGAATGTAAGAAAGACTAACTAGTTGGCCTTGCAATTGTTTGTTCGCCTCGAGAAATATAGGAAAGGCTGGCTAACAGGGTTTGCAATTTTTTCCTTGTATTGTGCGATGAAAAGAGGTTCAACTTCAGGAGTAACTGTCACTCTCCAGGTCATCTAGGGTCAAGTGCACACTTGAAAACTTTCATATTCGACCAAAACGTGCTTATCAGCACATAAAAAGCACATTTGGTGGTACGCGGGAAGAAGGGCAGCAGACAAAAAGGCTATTTAGAAAGGTATCACCACTACGCAGAAGAACGTCGGCTACTCTGCCCTCACTGGAAGATATTGCCAGCCCTCGTTACCTCAGCAGAGCCAGGGACATGATCAGGGACCCATGCCACCCTGGTCACAATCGGTTCCAGCTGCTGCTCTCTGGCAGACAGACGCTGTAAGTTTCCCACATCCGTTGGGACTCTAAACTTGGGGTAACACAACACAATCCCTTCTGTGTAATAACTTCGGGTGAGGTAATATGAATAGACATTAGGTACAAGGTGATCTGACACCTACATGCTGAATGAAGGTAAGTGAAAGACAGTGAGAGGTAAGTGATCCACTCAAGGGGTGGTGATGCAATGTATCCATAAAGGCAGAATTGTAAATTAAGAGTCTGGAGTCATAACTTGTAAAACTGTGTAAAACTGTCAGAGACACAAATGTCTCTCTATACATAGTGTAATATCATCAAATTTTATAATTTAATAAGTTTTTCATTTGGCATCATTCTAATGGCTAGATATTAAGTTATAATGAAAACTATGATACTTGGCCAAAACGTGATTTTCAGCGCATGAAACGCACGTTAAGGCAATAAAAACTGAAATGTTCCCCTGCTGCGAAACAAACTGTCAGAGACACATAGTTACTGTGTATATAGTGTATAATTGTCCAATTCAAGTAAGTTTTTCATTTGGCATCATTCTAAGTGATAGAAATTAAGTTACAGTGAAAATTATGATACTTGGCCAAAACGTGATTTTCAGCGCATGAAACGCACGTTAAGGCAATAAAAACTGAAATGTTCCCCTGCTGCGAAACAAACTGTCACAGACATATAGTTACTGTGTATATACTGTATTATCGTCCAATTGAAGTAAGTTTTTCATTGTTGGGTTTATTCTGTATTACTATTATAAATATATTTGTATTAATTCATTTCTTTGTTAAATCATTCTCTTTCTATTTTCAAAGTGTTGCGAGGTCACGAGTATTGCCAAGTCATCTTTAACCTGGACGGCCTGTTCCAGGATGGTTATACAAACAATCCACCCAATCTGGGTCCTTGAGATTTGGTGGGCCCTTGGTGACGAGGCCAGGGCTATTCGGCCAATAACAAGAATGCTGTTATCGTTATGTAACCGTGCACTTCGGGTTTTTCTGAATGTAACCATTATATGATTATGATTATATTATATGATTCTTAGGTCAAGGAAGTTGTATAATTACTCTAATCTAAATGTTGTTAGGTCTAGTCTCCTGTTTTTGTTATTGGTAAAATACTTTGATTGTTATTGTAGTCCCAGATGTTGTTTTTACTCATACGTGATGGAATGATCAACAACTCTGTAAATTGTTTTGATTCATGGCAATAAGAGGCGTACGAAAACGTCTATTCGAGGAGACGTTCGGAAGTTGTAAGGTGACACTTGCTGACTCTCCCCTTCGGAGGCTTTTACCCATTGTTATCCATTTCTATTTAATTAAATGTCAATAATTGAATAAGATGTCTGCCTGCAGTTATTGATAATTACGGACGAAGGTAATTATTAATGAACCTAACATTTTGGTCCTTCTGAGCCATGGAGGTCAATATACCGGAGCGAGAACCCAGGCGCTGCTGTTTGACATCTGGTAAGTGACCGTGCGCACGGCGTCTTCAAAACCCTTGGTGGGCCGGAGTTTTCGACGGGGGCGCCTGGATTCTCGGCGGTTGAAGACTTTTCCTGCTGGAGGGAGACATCTGATGGATCTCGGGTAAGTCCACATTAATGTCTGCATGTTGTGACGGTGTTTCCAAATGCGTTAAAGGGACATTGTATGTGAGGTCCATTGTTGGCTGGTTTCGTGTCCTGGGTGACGGCGACAAAACCCTGTGTTTATACTAGTCAATGGCAGGTACGGTGGGGCACTTTGCTGGAAAGTGTCCTGTGTCTCAGGGGTAGGCACGAATATATTGTACTGGAGGTACAATGTTGGGGCTGGAAAGTGTCCTGTGTCTCAAGGGTAGGCACGAATATGTTGTAAATGTTGTATGGGGTGTTTGTGTGGTTTCTGCAGTAAAATTAAGACAAGCCTAGGAAATACAGTCGAAGAGGTAATAATAATAATAATAATAAATATAATAAAGTTAACTGTGTGAGGCACACGAACTCACTACAAAAAAGTAAAATATGGGAAACACGTGTTGTAAGGCGGGTTTGGATGACGATCCAAAAAAATACGTCTAACTTGTAAGGATTGGAAAAAATTGGAAAGACAAAGCGCTTTAAAAATATTACACAGCTATATTTATGGATAAATAAATATGGGTTTGCTGGCCAGCTTAAAATGCATAAAATGCAGGATAATATATGCACTAATGCATAGAGGTAATATACATATATAAATAATATGTGCGTGGATAAAAGTGTAACAGCTTGTTCCACAGACACTAATGGCGAAATAAGGCCGGGGAGAAGTTAAAAATACCATTTTGGAAAATAGTGGGGGCTCCCTCGGATAACGGGGATCTATTTAAGACCGTGGCGGCGGGAAAGTACTGTTTGGTAAGGAAAAATAGCGGGGCCTCCTCGGCTGACGGGGAAAATATTTACCGAGATAGGTGACGGGCGCGGAGGAAGTTTAACAAAAATAAAGGGAGCTAGAAAATTAATGGGGACACTGGTATTTGATTTGGTTAATCCGGGTATGACGTTTTGTGATTACAATAAATTGGGTTTTTTTGTGATGCTGGGGCTTGTATAACAACAATTAGAATGGTTATTTCCAAGTGCTGGTGGTGCTTTGTTAATATAACCTATATGTACTGTCAATTTACAGCAATGTGATGGCTTATTGCAGCTTGGTTTTTGATCCCGTCCGCTAGCGGGAAGATGGTGTTTAAAAAGACAAAAGAATATATACAAAATGATCATTTAAATGTTTAGCAGGGAATGTCACCTGTGTTTTTATTATGCTCTAGACTTGCCAAATAATGTGTCGACTGCGGGAGAAGCGTTCTGGTGCAGCGGCTGCTGATTAGATGGGAGTGAAACATGTGGGCCGCGGGGCAGACGATTTAACTGTGTTGGGCTTTCGGGAGCGTTCGGACCGTGTAAACGACTAAAATTTTGTGATCCCTTCCGTGAAGACATTATATTAATAATAATTGGCCTTGGGGGTGCTGAAGCAAACTTGAGGGCAGAAAATGGGTTTTTGCCATATTGTTGTGCTTGCAGCATACATATTCTGGATATATGGGGTCTTGGAAAAATATTGTGATGTAGTTGAATATCGGAAGAGGGGTTAATTTGACTGTTTAATGGTTGTCTTCTCTAAAAAGCGTTATATTTGGGCACAGGGAAAAAGCTGGTTTGTAAACATAAGATAACAATGCTGTTTTCGCAGCAAGAGTGGAGGTCATAGTTAACGGCTTATGGCGTTTTCTGTTTGGACTTTTCAGAATAAGAACAATACATGGTCTGCAAGAAATGCAAGGTTATGCGAATGCTTTCACATTCATTTTTTGGGTTTTAAAATGAAATGTATATTAAGAGGATAGAAAATCTGTCTAGTAAAAGGTTGATTTTGGTAAAAAGCTTTGGATTTGGGAATACACCAAAATAGTCATTTTTGAGCAATTGTGGATTTCAAAGGGCTCTTAGTTAAAGGAAACTAGCTTTTGGAGGATAAAATAATATTAATACTATTTCAGAATATTTTGATTGTTCAAAATACTTTAATCCAGGAGGTTGGCTGGTTAAAAAAAAGGCCAGGATGACAAAATTTACAATATTATGGTATATTGGTGACAATAAGGTTTTTAAAACATTAAAGTTTGTAATTAGGAATTGCCTAACAAAAGGTTGATTTCTCTAATTTAATTGTTGTAGATTTTTGTTTTGGTAACAGGCTATGGGAAATGACTCTTGTCTTAAGTAAACATCATATGAGGTGATTTACAAAGTATATAGTAGGTATTGAATTATTTGGCTGTTAACGACATCAGATGGGAAATTTACAATGCAATAGTGGCATGATAAAATTCATGGCATTCATCCAAATAATTAGGTGAATTGTAGATAAAATAATTGGTTTAGGATGAGCATATTTTCCCTAAGAATGGAGTAACATGGAATGTTTTTCAAAGTGCACTTGAAAGAACATTGTCTGTTGTCCTGGCGGGAGGAAATATGCTTTGTCACAGGTCATATTGATGACTTTAAGGATATTACGGATTGGATAAGCATTGGTCAATTGATACAACCAAATAACGTTGCTTTTTACTGCTTTAAGGGCATGCAAATTGGTGAGAACTTTAGCAACGATGGGGTTAATACGCCTGAATGTTACAGTGATAACGAGTGGCAATAACAAGCTTAGATAAGGGAGGGAAAGGAGAAATTCTCCAAATTCCAGAATCTGGCTTAGAAACAGGTTATGTTAGTCGTTTTGGGTTTTTGACAGGATGTGGTAGTACATGAATTCTGGGAAATTTCGGGAAATTGGGGACCCATATCTAAAACAAATTTGAGACAAATGTGTAAATAGGCTCTATTTAGCGCTGGATGCACAAATTCTAGTGGGGCCTTTCATGTTTTGAAACAAGTGACGCTTTAGGTAGATGGGTTGTCTATGAACAAAATGGGATGGGCGAAATTCGCTTACAAATTCGGCGTGTTATCTTGGTTCATAGAATTTGGAGTCAAGGCGACGTAATAAAGGCCATAGGCGTCATGTTGTATAAATTAGGCGTGGATGAATTTGTTTTACAAATGGGGGAGATTATTTTATCACCTGGAAAAAAAAAAGTGGAAACAAAATTGGATGGCCGCATTAAAAGGTGATTGGCATGCTATTAGAGGAAATTGGGATTTTCCAAAAACCTGATAGGGGGCCATTAGGTCATGGCGGCTGTGAAAATAAAAACCTTAGATGTGAAACTATTGCCACCTCAATTCGGGGAACAAACAGCTAAACTGATAGCATTAAAAAGGATATAACTTTGTGTGAAACTTGAAGGTAATTTTTTACAAACGGTTAAAATGCTAGAGTGGGGGTGTGTATATTAAAGGATCTACTAATGAATGCGGGGTGGATCCAGACCTTCCGGAATGTGGGGTATTCATGGCGTCCTCAAGAATTTGTGGATTTTCTCCGGGTACTCCAGTTTACTCCCACAAAATGAAATTATGGATGCTAGACTGGTTGAACACACTAAATTCTTCTTTTTATGAGTGTGAGCGTGAATGATAGTTTGTCTTTTTGTGTTTTTTGATTGGCAGACCACCGAGACATAATCTATCAATAAAAGATCAATAAAGAAAATAATTTGGGCTTGAGTCAAGGGAAGTCCTATGTCTCGACAAGGGGGAGGTGGCTTTGCTACAACGACACTACAAGGCTTATGGTTTAAATCTATATGCATACCCACATATCCATATAGTATAAACTTGCTAATCAGGTTTCAGCGGGATTCGAAAGTATTCTAATTTGGGTAACTCCCAACAAAAATGTTGATCGCATCAATTATATTCATTACAATGTCCAGCGACTTGGCAATTACACGGTTGAGTCGTTAGAGGCGGTACGTGACCAGCTAGCGGCAACATCCCTCATGGCCTTCCAAAATCGTATAGCATTAGACATGTTATTGGCTGAGAAGGGTGGTGTGTGTGCTATCTTTGGTGATGCCTGTTGTACTTTCATTCCTAATAACACTGCTCCAAATGGACGTCTCACCAAAGCTTTAGAAGGCCTCCGAACCCTGACTAATAAGATGGCCGATCAGTCAGGTGTGGACACCTCAATCTGGGACCAATGGATGGATTATTTTGGTGCCTGGAAAGGTTTGATAGGCAACATCCTCATATCTGCTGGAGTGCTCATTACTCTGCTTATTCTCTGTAGCTGTTGTATCTTCCCCTTAGCTCGTACTCTAGTCACTCGACTGATCGATAAAGCAGTGGGACCAGGCCCTAGAGGTGGGTATGTCCAGTTGCGCCAAACTGACCCCTCTGGACCCCCCGCTGGGCACGTGTTCATGGATATACTAATGTAGTGCTTCTTTGTTTTTATACTAATATAGTTTTACATTTCATTTGACACTAACCTGTGTGGTGTTGTTGATGTGGTCTCTTTAGGAGACCAAGAGAGGGAATGAAGAATATAACATATTTTACTCATTCTTTTTAGTATAGCTGTTTCATTTTGATATCATATTTTACTCATTCTTTTTAGTATAGCTGTTTCATTTTGATATCACATTTTACTCATTCCTTTTGTTGTGGCGGTCTTGTTTTAGAGTCGCCACTGGTTCCCAACTCAAATACAATATGAACAGAAGGATGGGTCTGAGACTCCTCAACTATAATGTTAACAAAAGGCTCTTCCTGACATTCTTATTTCAAGGTGGGACCCACACTGATAAGAGACCAGATGGAGGACTTCAAAGGGCAGAGGAACAAAGAGCAGGGCGGAGGGTCGGGACTTTATAGGACCAGCGGAGACAGAGGTCTGGATGATGTGGATTCAAGGCTGGAAGATGTGGAGCCCAGAGAAACCCCCCCTCACAGCAGCCCTGGACCAGCCCACATCTCATTATTAATCAGCGAATGAATATGCATTTTTGTTGGACTATAACTGGGCAAACGCGGGTTTGGACAATGTCTTTTCCATCCTCCGCTTTGGGACATCAACACTCAGCGGGCTTATTCTATGGGAGGGAGACCCGGAGCTCTGTATGAATCAATTTGAATGGAATAAATCATCTGTGGATAAACTCGCTCAACCCTGGTTTGTCTCCTCCGATGCTGAACACGCTCCATTGTTAGACTGGAGACTACAGAGTTAAGGAATTGGAGTCAGGTAAAATATTTATAGTCTAACAGTTTTGGTGACCCAGTCCGTGAGTCGGTTGCGTAGACAGATAGGGGTTAAGGCCGATAACTCCGTCCGTGAACCAGGGAGGAGACTGCGTAGACATATGGGTTAAGGCCAGCCGCGGACTCTAAAACACGTCGGCGAACGTGGAGTCGCGGTTATCGAAACACGTCAGCGAACGTGGGAATAAGGAAAAGTTAAACACGTCAGCGAACGTGGGAATAAGGAAAAGTTAAAACACGTCAGCGAACGTGGGAATAAGGAAAAGTTAACCACGTCAGCGAACGTGAGGGAGCGCCGGCGAGCGTGAGACCTTTCTCTTGGGACTTCTCCGACAGGCGCCTGATCAACTGAAAGGTAAGCAGAATACCTATTACTGAAACGTTAAAATTCTGCTATTGGATTTTTAAATTATGGAGAAGTGACTATAGAAAGGGGATATCGGGAATAGGAGATTCCGAAAAGGTTGTAATATATCTAGAGTCGGAACTAATGACGATCCCAGAACGGTCGTTTTGAGATAGAGAAAACGGTCGTATGCAACAAAGGAACAAGAGATTCCGGAAAGAGTTGTATGCAGGAGTTATTTTAAAGTCTTCAGCAGGGAAACGACTGGGTCCACAGATGTTTGATTCCTAGAATTGATTCTAAAAAAAAAAAAAAAAAAAAAAAAGTAACAATATTCCTAGAATTGAACATACTAAAATTCCAAATTTATCCGGAGACTTGATCTAGATTGAATTGGTGAAAATGGAAAGATGTGAGAGTGCGGGAGAATGTGGAGAATGGAATGAATTGACAATTTTGTATGCAGATGTGGAAGCACAGGTTCTGAGTGGTGTTCAAGTTAAAAAAACAACCAAAAATAAGACGCGAGTTGGTGAAACAATTTAGTACTTTGATAGAAAATGTACATTTTGTAGGTCAAAAGCATGAATGGAATATGAATAACTTGTCCATTGCTTTGCGGAAAGTAGAGCATGACGTCACAGCTAAGGAGGTGGAACTCCGAAGGAGAAAAGAGGAGGTGTGGAGGTGGAGGCGGGGTTCGATACTGAGAAAGGAGGAGGAGTTGAAACAGCATAGATTGGCAATACACAACCTGGTAATTGCGTCAATAGCTTTGGCTGCGGTGAGGGCCCCCACCTAGATCGAACCAACTTTGACTCTTGTACCTTCAGCGCCTCCACTGATTAATAAAGCTCCATTAAAACCTCACGGTATACCCATACAAGCACCAATAGTGACTTTAGGTGGACGATTGATCCTTGACGTTGAGAATGAGGAGGAAGCTATGTCCTCCGAGGCAAAAGGCCTCATAGGAAAAGCATGTAATCTCGAACACGCGAAAGATAGGACAGAACGATCCTGAGTTGACTTGACTGACCGAGAGGACAATGATGAAAAAGAAATGACCAAAGGGACTCGACAGAAAAATGAAATAAAGAAAGGTAGGAAAAAAGGAAAAGATGACTTGACTGACAATCTTGTACTGTTTGAGGACGTGAATCGACAATCAGACTATAACTCAGATAATGATTCAGACATTGCAGGTGAACAGGAGAATGAGAGTGTGGACATGTATAAACAGGCTCTACCAGATTTGGGATCTCATTACGCCCTTCGCCCACGTAACAATGGGGCAAAAGAGACACCAGACAAGACTGCCGCGCCAAAACCAAAGCCCAGCGCAAAGCGGGTACAAGCTACATCTGGAGGTATGTATCCCCTCCGCCCTCAGGGAGCAGAAATGATATTTGAACCTCTTGGTCTTAGAGATGTGGCTACATTGGCTGACCAACTCCCTCCAATGGCAAATGGAGGAAGTACATGGCTGATGAAGTTTTTGGCCCTAATGAGCGGACAGAATTGTGCGCTTGGTGACATGAGACAGGCCATATCAGCTTCCTGCTCTCATCATCAATTACAAATGATAGAGGAGGAAGCAGAAACTATCAGGTACCCACACGAAACCCCATTGTCCCAGGTATCGGGCGCCTTATTTACGGCAATTAAAAATACCTTCCCAAGATCCCATGACATGGCTCCAACCGTGTTTCCATACATCGATGGAGTGGGAGGTCCGGTACACTATGAAAAGTGCATTAATGCCTGGATAGATAGTACCGGCCGACACCCATCGGGCAGATTAGATAATATCCTCTTATTCCGAACAGCTGTTGTCGAGGGTCTTCCAGAACCTGTGAAAAAGGAGTTGAAAAAGGACCCTGACTTGTTGACTGGTGATGAACCAAGGTTTAAACGTCACCTGTCTCACCATTGTAAGATGTATGATAACGAGAAGGTAAAAGAAAAAGCCGAGTCGCTAAATATGAATTCTGCTCTGGTAAAATTACAACTTTCCAAATTTTATAGTGAATCCAAAAAATCTAAACAGGAAAAGACAAACCAATCTGCCCAGATGTTCCAGGGCCATGGTCGGGCTCGAGATGGTGGTCAGTTCCATGATGGATACGGTGGTCGCAGGGGTGGTTTCTCTGGTGGCCGGGGAAAAGGGTACTCGAGACCGGGCCAACAAGACAACTGTTTTACATGTGGCCGTCCTGGACACTGGAGACATGAGTGTCCCAGTCAGCGACAGTACCCGCGGCAACCCCCAACACAACAGGGGGGGCCACCACATCAACAGCGGCCCACGCGCGGAGGAGCAAGAGGCACTGGCAGACCATGGCGGTCACAGCAGCCAGCTCAGTCAACTGGACAATATTACCAGGGTGGAGATGATCCTCACAGTCCATGGGATCCTCCACACTCCGAATAGGGGTGCCCGAGAGGCTCGATAAGCAGGGGAACGGCAGACCCAATGCTTCATATGAGAATCAACGGCGTCCAAACATCAGCTTTGGTGGACACGGGAGCAACATACTCATCTTTGAACATGCCGCTCACAGCCGGTTGTCTCTCCTCTTCAACCATAACTTTGGTCGGCTTCTCGGGATCTCCTCAAGCTCTGCCTATTACCAGACCGCTGCAAACGGAAATACCCCACCTAAAACAGACTCTATTTCATTCCTACGTCCATTCACCCCAAACACCTGTGAATTTAATGGGAAGAGACTTGTTGATGTCTATTGGAGCTACCATCTTATGTGGGCCGGATGGCCTCACAGTGACTTTACCAAATGGTGCAAAGATTCCGTGTTCGCAACCAGTACGAACATGTGGACAATGGTTGATGTGTCCCTTGCAACAAGACACCGAGGTAGCAACAATCTATTGGTCATGTCTTGAGCCTGAAACTCCGGCCACTGGGGGACTGTTGTTTGTTTATCACCAGTGGAAATCATTCATTGATTCACTCCGGCCTTACCATCCGCCCAAGGATGACTTTCATTGTACTTTGTTTTATGACACAGAAGATGACTTAGTCTATCGAGACCGTTTTCAGAAGGTTCTTGGAACACCCTGGCAATTGAAATCCACCAAAATATTTGTGGGTCCAGAAGGCGTAGCTTCATATGTTGATTTGGACGAATCGCAAAAAGTGTGGTACAAAATGTCGGATACAGCCGACCCCCACATTTCTTTGGCTCTGTCTTATGGTCACGAAGCTCGTCAACTCGGTCCCATGGTCAAGAAACTTCTTAAAGTCACTGACTGGCAGTCCACTGACCTACCAGGGCTGACTTATTCCAAATTGCATGACTCTTATCAGATTGACCCACATGCCCCATTGATAAACTCCTCCATTTTGGAGGAACAAATCTTGACTCGAGAACATGGTAGGGAATTGACTGATCACCACCAGACAGAGGAGTTTCTGAAAACTATTCCGGACACATTGTGGTCATCAGGACCATTTGATGTAGGACATTGTGTTAAAATTCCACCTGTAATGTTAAAAATAGATGAGAGTGCCATCATCCACAGGCCACAATATAGATGGACTCCAGATGCGGACAAAGGTATGGAAGACACTCTAGGTGGACTGTGGGACGCAGGTGTGATAGAACTTTCTAACTCACGATGGAACACGGCATTGCGACCAGTACTTAAGGCGGATGGACAGAGTTACCGTATGGCACATGACCTTAGACCTGTGAACGACGCGACGCTGACTCCGTCCTACCAGTACCCGACCCCCATAGAATGTTGACTTCGCTCAGTCCAGTGTATCAATGGTTTACTTGTATTGATCTAGATAACGCCTTTTTCTGTGTTCCTTTGCATCCTTCAGCCAGACAGTACTTTGCGTTCACCTATCGTGGTGTCCACTACAGTCCACCATTTGCACAAAGGGTTTATTATAATTAGGTAACGCCAAAATCCCACTAGTAACTAGCATCTGTTTTATTGTACAAAACGCATTCTCAGCCTCTGCCGTCCAATTCAGAGCCGAGTTCATTTTTAACCCATCTTCATTCATTAATTTAGAAAGGGGGGAAACGATTTCTGCATAATTTGGAACCCACGTCCTGCAGTAATTAGTAAGACCCAAAAATGACATGATTTGTCTTTTAGTTAGCGGCTTGGGTGCTTCCAACACCACCCTCTTTCTGTCATCCAAAATCTTTTTCCCACCTTTCACCAGATTATGTCCCAAATATTTCACTTGTTCTTTAGAAAACTGCAATTTATTTCTGCTTATTTTGTGGCCCTCCGACGCCAGGTGCCTTATCAATGTCACAGTGTCCTTTTTACACACTTCCACACTAGGCGACGCCACAAGCACATCATCCACATACACAATAATCTGGCTGCCCCCCGGTGGCTGGAATCTTGCTACACTGCTACTCATTATCTGTGAATATATCGTGGGGCTTTCACAGTATCCTTGTGGTAATCTTGTAAAAGTATATTTTTTCCTACCAAACGTAAACGCAAACCAATATTGACTATCTCGATCTAATGGGATGGAGAAAAAAGCATTACTTATGTCAATTACCGTAAAAAATGCTGCCTCTGGATCCAAATTATTCAGAAGTGTGTGTGGATCTGGCACACACGGCGCGCGTTGAATTACTGCAGAGTTTACCGCTTGTAAATCCTGAACCATTCTCCATCCCACAGAAGGAGCCGCCTTTTTTACTGGAAAAATTGGGGAATTACAGGGTGAATCATCACATTCAATTATCACTCCCGCCCTTAATAAATCTTCAATTACCGGACTTATTCCTTTTAAGGCATCAGGTTTTAGTGGATATTGTCGTATACATGGCCTAAATTCACTTTTTGGTCTAATTACTACAGGTATAACCCCTTTAACGAGCCCTACATCGGAAGGTCCTTTTGACCATATTTCAGGAGGGACTGTTGCTAACAACTCCTCCTCCTCTTCCGATAGTAGATATACTTCCTTAGTTGTTTGTGATAGTCATAGCAGGTAAATTCCCACATTCACATTCACCCCCACAGTCTGAAACACTGCCTTTCTGTATGTTTCCGTACTTTCGCTATACTCAAGACCTGTATCCAACATTATCCAATCACTCGTCTCGCGGGCTGTTTGTATAAAGTCACGTATCACCTCCTTTCCCTGATTATGTGGCTTGCATAATACAATGTGTGGAGTTCCCCACTCGAGAAAAAGAGTCTTATATTCCCTTGACAACTCAACCCCTGCCAAAACTGTAGAAATTCCGTCCGTGTACATATATTCCAATTTAATTTCAGACGGCGTGACTCGTCTCAATTTGTTTTCATAAATTTCGTCAGGCCCCTCCGTCATTTTGTACCACATTATAACATGGAGGGAGTTTATGCTCGCCACACTCTGCCGCGTCTCAATCAAACTAGCAGCTGTAGATAACAAACTGTTTCCCACACAAGCCGGCGTATTATTAGACACATCCAGAGTATAGTAAAAGAAAGCAGGTTGCTCTACATGCAAAACATTTAATTGGCCACAATTAATTTCCTTTCGCCTTTTAACCACCATATTACCACTAGCGGAGGGTACTAACGCCAATCCCAATTGTAATAGTCCATCCCTACCCAGTAAATTGACAGGACACTCTTTTACCACCAACACCGACATTTTACATGTTTCCCCTTCCGGATCCCTTATCCTAACCGGAAACGTCTCTGAAGCAGTAGCAACCTGCCCATCAGCTGTCGCCACATAAACCTTATTTTTCATAAATTTAATTCCCGGAACATCCTGTGTAATTGCAGTTTTACAAGCTCCAGTATCACACAAAAATGTTAAACGTACCCCATTCACAAACAATGTAATTTCAGGTTTAATTGAATCAAGTGTCAGTATTTCCGCTAAATTTAGCTCCACTCCCCTAGACTGGACCCCACCAGTTGTCCCACTGGGCCCTGGCCCTACGCCAGGCCTTGCTGATTGAGTCCCAGCCCTAGAGGCTCTGTTGTCTGGGCAATCCCGCGAAATGTGCCCAGTTCTTCCACAAATCCAGCATGCATTACTTTTAAATCTCCGATATTTATTTAACTTACCCCCATCTTTTCTCCAGTTAATTTTGTTAAACTTTTTATGTCCTTCTTCTCTTTCTTGGTAAAACATTTCTTCCCCCGCAGAGGACGGCCCCCCATGTCTTTTACCTTTTTTCTTTAGCATCCCTTCTGCATGCAACGCTTGATTTACGTATTGGTCAAGCGTGCCCGTGGGCCTATCTACCCAATATTTCTCAATCCATTCCCGGAGGGCATGATTTGAATTAGCGTGTGTTAGGTTCATTAATAATTACCTTCGTCCGTAATTATCAATAACTGCAGGAAGACATCTTATTCAATTATTGACATTTAATTAAATAGAAATGGATACAACAGATAAAAGCCTCCGAAGGGGAGCGTTACAGCAAGTGTCACCTTACAACTTCCGAACGTCTCCTCGAATAGACGTTTTCGTCCCACTCTTATGGTCATGAATCAAAACAAGTTACAGAGTTGTTGATCATTCCATCACGTATGAGAAAAAACAACATCTGGGACTACAATAACAATCAAAGTATTTTACCAATAACAAAAACAGGAGACTAGACCTAACACATTTAGATTAGAGTAATTATACAACTTCCTTGACCTAAGAATCATATAATATAATCATAATCATATAATGGTTACATACAGAAAAGCACGGTTACATAACCATAACAACATTCTTGTTATTAGCCGAATAGCCCTGGCCTCGTCACCAAGGGCCCACCAAATCTCAAGGACCCAGATTGGGTGGATTGTTTGTATAACCATCCTGGAACAGGCCGTCCAGGTTAAAGATGACTTGGCAATACTCGTGACCTCGCAACACTTTTGAAAACAGAAAGAGAATGATTTAACAAAGTAATGAATTAATACAGAGAATAGAAAGAGAATGATTTAATAAATAAATGAATTAATATAACTATTATAATAGTAAAACAGAATAAACCCAACAGCGTGTAACACATTTTTTAGTTGCTCTTGATAAAGGCTGCCCACCGTGTTATCCTCAGGAATGCCACTGTTGACTTTAAAACAAGCAGACATCCTGATTAAATATTCATCAAAAGCCTCATTATCTTTTTGTTTAGCTCTACCAATCGCAGTATAATTTGCTTTTGTTTTAAATTTTTTCATGGCACGCTCTATCAGCTCACGCACTCTTATTTGCAATTCACGGCTATCATGAGCAAATGGTCCACACTTTGATTTTGGATCCCAATCTCCTCTAATAGCATGCCAATCACCTTTTAACGCGGCCATCCAAATCTGCTGCGTTTCTACTCCATTTAAGTGATATGACCGTCTAATATCTTCCATCTGCACGACAAATTCCCCCACGTCTATTTTGTACGACGTGATGCCGTCTACGGCTTTTTTCACGTCGTCCTGAGTCCGAATATGTTGTAAATGTTGTATGGTGTTTGTGTGGTTTCTGCAGTAAAATTAAGACAAGCCTAGGAAATACAGTCGAAGAGGTAATAATAATAATAACAATAGATATAATAAAGTTAACTGTGTGAGGCACACGAACTCACTACAAAAAAGTAAAATATGGGAAACACGTGTTGTAAGGCGGGTTTGGATGACGATCCAAAAAATACGTCTAACTTGTAAGGATTGGAAAAAATTGGTAAGACAAAGCGCTTTAAAAATATTACACAGCTATATTTATGGATAAATAAAAATGGGTTTGCTGGCCAGCTTAAAATGCATAGAATGCAGGATAATATATGCACTAATGCATAGAGGTAATATACATATATAAATAATATGTGAGTGGATAAAAGTGTAACAGCTTGTTCCACAGACACTAATGGCAAAATAAGGCCGGGGAGAAGTTAAAAATACTATTTTGGGAAAATAGTGGGGGTTCCCTCGGATAACGGGGATATATTTAAGACCGTGGCGGCGGGAAAGTACTGTTTGGTAAGGAAAAACAGCGGGGCCTCCTCGGCTGACGGGGAAAATATTTACCGAGATAGGTGACGGGCGCGTAGGAAGTTTAACAAAAATAAAGGGAGCTAGAAAATTAATGGGGACACTGGTATTTGATTTGGTTAATCCAGGTATGACGTTTTGTGATTACAATTAAATTGGGGTTTTTTGTGATGCTTGGGCTTGTATAACAACAATTAGAATGGTTATTTCCAAGTCCTGGTGGTGCTTTGTTAATATAACCTATATGTACTGTCAATTTACATTAATGTGATGGCTTATTGCAGCTTGGTTTTTGATCCCGTCCGCTAACGGGAAGATGGTGTTTAAAAAGACAAAAGAATATATACAAAATGATCATTTAAATTTTAGCAGGGAATGTCACCTGTGTTTTTATTATGCTCTAGACTTGCAAAAAAAAATATGTGTCGCCTGCGGGGGAAGCGTTTCTGGTGCAGCGGCTGCTGATTAGATGGGAGTGAAACATGTGGGCCGCGGGGCAGACGATTTAACTGTGTTGGGCTTTCGGGAGCGTTCGGACCGTGTAAACGACTACAATTTTGTGATCCCTTCCGTGAAGACATTATAATAATAATAATTGGCCTTGGGGGTGCTGAAGCAAACTTGAGGGCAGAAAATGGGTTTTTGCCATATTGTTGTGCTTGCAGCATACATATTCTGGATATATGGGGTCTTGGAAAAATATTGTGATGTAGTTGAATATCGGAAGAGGGGTTAATTTGACGTTTTAATGGTTGTCTTCTCTAAAAAGCTGGTTTGTAAACATAAGATAACAATGCTGTTTTCGCAGCAAGAGTGGAGGTCATAGTTAACGGCTAATTGCGTTTTCTGTTTGGACTTTTCAGAATAAGAACAATACATGGGCTGCAAGAAATGCAAGGTTATGCGAATGCTTTCGCGAATGCTTTTTGTATTAAGAGGATAGAAAATCTGTTCAGTAAAAGGTTGATTTGGTAAAAAGCTTTGGATTTGGGAAATAGACCAAAATAGTCATTTTTGAGCAATTGTGGATTTCAAAGGGCTCTTAGTTAAAGGAAACTAGCTTTTGGAGGATAAAATAATATTAATACTATTTCGGAATATTTTGATTGTTCAAAATACTTTAATCCGGGAGGTTGGCTGGTTAAAGAAAAGGCCA
This sequence comes from Stigmatopora nigra, assembly GCF_051989575.1. Taxonomy (NCBI): domain Eukaryota; kingdom Metazoa; phylum Chordata; class Actinopteri; order Syngnathiformes; family Syngnathidae; genus Stigmatopora; species Stigmatopora nigra. The sequence continues at coordinate 5,100,930 of NW_027551603.1, forward strand.
GGATGACAAAATTTACAATATTATGGTATATTGGTGACAATAAGGGTTTTAAGGGTTTTTAAGGTTTTTAAAACATTAAAGTTTGTAATTAGGAATTGCCTAACAAAAGGTTGATTTCTCTAATTTAATTGTGTAGATTTTTGTTTTGGTAACAGGCTATGGGAAATGACTCTTGTCTTAAGTAAACATCATATGAGGTGATTGACAAAGTATATAGTAGGTATTGAATTATTTGGCTGTTAACGACATCAGATGGGAAATTTACAATACAATAGTGGCATGATAAAATTCATGGCATTCATCCAAATAATTAGGTGAATTGTAAATAAAATAATTGGTTTAGGATGAGCATATTTTCCCTAAGAATGGAGTAACATGGAATGTTTTTCAAAGTGCACTTGAAAGAACATTGTCTGTTGTCCTGGCGGGAGGAAATATGCTTTGTCACAGGTCATATTGATGACTTTAAGGATATTACGGATTGGATAAGCATTGGTCAATTGATACAACCAAATAACGTTGCTTTTACGGCTTTAAGGGCATGCAAATTGGTGAGAACTTTAGCAACGATGGGGTTAATACGCCTGAATGTTACAGTGATAACGAGTGGCAATAACAAGCTTAGATAAGGGAGGGAAAGGAGAAATTCTCCAAATTCCAGAATCTGGCATAGAAACAGGTTATGTTAGTCGTTTTGGGTTTTTGACAGGATGTGGTGGTACATGAATTCTGGGAAATTTTGGGAAATTGGGGACCCCATATCTAAAACAAACCGAGACAAATGTTTAAATAGGCTCTATTTGGCGCTGGATGCACGAATTCTAGTGGGGCCTTTCATGTTTTGAAACAAGTGACGCTTTAGGTAGATGGGTTGTCTATGAACAAAATGGGATGGGCGAAATTCGCTTACAAATTCGGCGTGTTATCTTGGTTCATAGAATTTGGAGTCAAGGCGACGTAATAAAGGCCATAGGCGTCATGTTGTATAAAATAGGCGTGGATGAATTAGTTTTACAAATGGGGGAGATTATCTTATCACCTAAAACAAGTGGAAACAAAACTGGATGGCCGCATTAAAAGGTGATTGGCATGCTATTAGAGGAAATTGGGATTTTCCAAAAACCTGATAGGGGGCCATTAGGTCATGGCGGCTGTGAAAATAAAAACCTTAGATGTGAAACTATTGCCACCTCAATTCGGGGAACAAACAGCTAAACTGATAGCATTAAAAAGGATATAACTTTCTGTGAAACTTGAAGGTAATTTTTTACAAACGGTTAAAATGCTAGAGTGGGGGTGTGTATATTAAAGGATCTACTAATGAATGCGGGGTGGATCCAGACCTTCCGGAATGTGGGGTATTCATGGCGTCCTCGAGAATTTGTGGATTTTCTCCGGGTACTCCAGTTTACTCCCACAAAATGAAATTATGGATGCTAGACTGGTTGAACACACTAAATTCTTCTTTTTATGAGTGTGAGCGTGAATGATAGTTTGTTTTTTGTGTTTTTTGATTGGCAGACCACCGAGACATAATCTATCAATAAAAGATCAATAAAGAAAATAATTTGGGCTTGAGTCAAGGGAAGACCTATGTCTCGACAAGGGGGAGGTGGCCTTGCTACAACGGCACTACAAGGCTTAGGGTTTAAATCTATATGCATACCCACATATCCATTTCAAAAAATACATATAGATTTTATTTTATTTTTATTAGATCATATGGATATCATTCCACGATATGGAATTCCAGAAACTATTTATAGTGATAATGGCTCCCATTTTGTTAATATAATAGTTGTCTACCATCCACAATTGGCGGACCTTATATGAAGTCCTGTTTGGTAGACCTTACAAATTGTTATTATTCACTACACAATGACAATTGGATGATGAGGCGAATCTATCAGAGAAAAAAAAAACGCACACACCAAATTTAGACTATCAGAGGGAGATTTTGCTTCTCAACAGGAAACGGACGAAGCGACGGTGATTCTTGAAGACTGGATGCTGATAAGCAGCATAAAAGAAGAAACATCGGAGCAACGCAAAGTGGGAGGGTCCTTGTTACTGAAAGGGGACACGGATGCACCTTTCCCACAGTAAGAAGGTTGTCTAAATTGAAACGTTTCAAGAGAAAAAATCCCTAAACAAAGACAAAAAGTCATGTTGAAAACAATTATTGCTTTTGGGGCAATGAGATTAATGATGATTGTGATTCTATTCCTTTCCACAGTAGGGTTGTTTTCTCCAGTTGGAGAAAAAGGCGGAGGCGTTTCAATTGAGGATACACCTTCTTACGGGAGGGTAAACCGAGAAACATACACATTTACATTTAATTAACATTACCTACTAAATCAAATTTCCACATTGAAAATATATATATTTGGACTCGGCGACGTCCCAGTTGCCGTACAAGGGGTCAATCTATGGTGGGAAATATGTGTGGTACATTAACAGCAAAAAATTGAAGATTGGGAAAAGCCTTGTTGCAGAAATTGGTCAAGATTGGAAAGCTTGGACTGACATATTAACCTGTGAAATTTATTTCTGAAACAGGGATTTCCCAAACAGGGGATAATTGGGCGCTGTTAATGGAGTGTAAAGAGGACAAGCACTTGGTGGAGCTACTTTGGTAAAAGGGTGGTCTCAATTGAAACATTGAGGGGACGGGTAAGATAAACTTTCTGACTTAATAAAATACGGGAAACACCAATATTAATTGAAAAGATTATTGCTCAGCAAGCAATACCATAAAACTATAGGGAACTCTTTTATATTGGGTTTGACGTCTCCATATGGTTTCAATTGAGACTAAACCATCTTACAAAGGATTAGGATAAACTACCAGACAAGGGAAAATACGATGGGATCTAACAACTCCCTCAATCACCATTCATTTGGGGAAAAGTGTTTATACAAATGAAAAAACGTGTCCTACTTGGCAAGAAAAAATATTGAAGCAGTGTTTATCCTGTTACGCGGTAAATAGGAAGTCAATTTTTCCACTGTTTAATCATTTTACCTGCTTAAACCTTACAGGGCATGGTCTGAAGCTGGGGGCGATAAATGAGACGTGGTGTACCGGCGTTCTAAAACAAACTACACCCCTGATACCACGTTCTGGCCTATGGTGGCGGGGTGGTAGATAAATTATACGACTCCTGCCGAAACGCGGCAGGACTAGGTACTTTGGTCTCACTGCTCTTACCGATGTCTGTTTTTCCATCCACAGTGGAGGAGATACAATTGGCGGCTCATAATTCGGCTGAAGGGTCGACCCTCCCGACATCGTCGAGAGGCATGGAGGGAAGGAGATCCAACATACATTGATGCGATTGGCATCCCCTGGGGCGTACCAGATGAGTATAAGCTGGCTAATCAGATCGCAGCAGGTTGGGAGTCTATCTTCCTTCTAATCACCCCAAACAAAAATGTGGATAGAATAAATTACTTACATTACAATGTTCAAAACTTGGAAATTATACTGAACAGGGATTTGTGGCCATAAAGGAGCAACTGGCAGCTACCAGTCTGATGGCGTTCCAGAATCGCATAGCGGTGGATATGATCCTTGAAACAGGGGGCATGTGTGCAATGTTTGGAAAACAATGTTGCACCTTCATACCGAACAACGCGTCACCCAGTGGATCTCTCACCAGGGCCATTACTGGCCTGCAAACACTGAACCGCAATATGCAAGAGCACTCTGGAGTAGATACGTCCGCATTGTCAGATTGGTGGGATAAGACCTTTGGAAAATCTAAAGATTTGGCTACATCCTTCGTGGTGACTATAGGCACAATTACCGCTATCCTAACATTGTGTGGGTGATGTAGTATCCCCTGTTTGCGCTCCTTGCTAAGCCGACTTATAACTACTGCAATTGCCCCTACAAATTCTAAAGTACATGAGTTGTATCTTATGGGACGGTTTGGGGAAAGCAGTGAGGTCCAGGAGTACGGTAAATCCGAGGACCAATTGGACGAATATAATTATGTTCTTTCTCTTTCAGACCAGCCATGGGAGTAAGGAGTAGGCGGGAAAAATCACAGTCACCCGACATTACCATTTAGTGATTACTAAGAAATGACTAATAACATACATATTATAAAAACGGGGGAATGTTGGGTTTATTCTGTATTACTTTTATAATAGTCGTATTAATTCATTACTTTGTTAAATCATTCTCTTTCTATTCTCTGTATTAATTCTTTTCTTTGTTTAAATCATTCTCTTTCTATTTTCAAAATGTTGCGAGGTCACGAGTATTGCCAAGTCATCTTTAACCTGGAGGGCCTGTTCCAGGATGGTTATACAAACAATCCACCCAATCTGGGTCCTTGAGATTTGGTGGGCCCTTGGTGACGAGGCCAGGGCTATTCGGCCAATAACAAGAATATTGTTATCGTTATGTAACCGTGCACTTCGGGTTTTTCTGTATGTAATCATTATATGATTATGATTATATTATATGATTCTTAGGTCAAGGAAGTTGTATAATTACTCTAATCTAAATGTTGTTAAGTCTAGTCTCCTGTTTTTGTTATTGGTAAAATACTTTGATTGTTATTGTAGTCCCAGATGTTGTTTTTACTCATACGTGATGGAATGATCAACAACTCTGTAAATTGTTTTGATTCATGGCAATAAGAAGCGTACGAAAACGTCTATTCGAGGAGACGTTCGGAAGTTGTAAGGTGACACTTGCTGTAACGCTCCCCTCCGGAGGCTTTTATCTGTTGTATCCATTTCTATTTAATTAAATGTCAATAATTGAATAAGATGTCTTCCTGCAGTTATTGATAATTACGGACGAAGGTAATTATTAATGAACCTAATAATAACAATAATGATCCAGGATGATTCTGGAGCTATTTCCCACCACAAACAGTGTCCAAAACAGGCATTTTGCGGTTAAAGTAGTGGTTGTATTAGAACCACGCCCAGTCGGTTCTGGTTCGTGTTTTTACCCAGAAATTGTGTCCAATGATTATGGGGATGTATTTTTTATTATTCTTTATAAAAATAATATTCTAGGGATGTTCAGAAGTTCTGTTATGCCCTAATCAATGACCTCAATTTGGGCACTTTATTTACAAGTGGTTGTTTAGAACCAGGCCCAGTCGGTTCTGGTTGGTGCTTTACCCACAATTAGTGTCGATTGTGTGGGTTTGATGTATTTTCACTATTCTCTGTAAGAATAAAGATCCAGGGATGTTCTGAGACTATTTCCCACCAGAAATAGTGTCAAAAACATGCATTTTGCGACAAAAATAGTGGTTGTATTAGAACCAGGCCCAGTCGGTTCTGGTTTGTGTATACCCCCTTAACGTGTGTCCAATAGGAATGGGGTTGTATTTTTGACTATTCTGTATAAAAATTATCATCTAGGGATGTTCAGAAGTTCTTCTATGCCCGAATAAATGACCTCCATTTGGGCACTTTATTTTGCATGTTGGTTGTAGTAGAACCAAGCCCAGTCGGTTCTGGTTGGTGCTTTTACCCAGAGTTAGTGTTGATTGTGTAGGTGGATGTATTTTCACTATTCTGTCTAAAAATAAAGATCCAGGATGGTTCTAGGGGTATTTACCACCATAAATAGTCTCCAAAACATGCATTTTGTGATAAAAAATAGTAGTTGAAAAAATGAAAATCAGACATAGGCATTGTCGTCATCATTGACTTGACAAAAAGCCTAGTAGTCATCATACCCTCATAAGCGTATGACGAAATTGTATAGTGCTTCTCCACAAGTTCGTCTTCCCAGGCCAGACACATTTATGACATTTATTTATGACATATTCATACTTGTTAGCTCTCCGCCTTGAGCGACTCGACTTGACTTAATTTCATAGTAGGGATATGTGTAGTCGTCACGTCACGTGTTGCTGCAGGTTCAGAGACCTGATGGCTGTTGGGAAAAAGCTGTCCTTGAGGCTGTTTGTCCGTGCTTTGTAGGACCTGTAGCGTCTGCCAGATGGAAGCAACTGGAACAGGCCGTGTCCAGGGTGGTATGGGTCTCCAACAATGGACCCGGCTCTTCTAAGGTATCGGGGGTTGGCAATGTCTTCTAGTGATGGCAGAGAGCAGCCGACGATCTTCTGGGCAGTGTTTATCACCCTCTGTATGGCTTTTTTGTCTGCTGCCGTGCTTCCGGTATACCACACTGTAATGCCGTAAGTCAGGATGCTCTCCACAGTGGCTCTGTAGAAGGTTGCCAGAAGCTTGGTGTCCAATTTGTCCCTTCTCAGTACCCTGAGAAAGTGGAGTCGTTTCTGGGCCTTCTTTACTAACACTGTGGTGTTTGTGGACCAGGAGAGCCTATCCGTGACGTGGACTCCCAGAAATTTGAAGGATTGGACCCTGTCTACACATACTCCGTTAATGAGGAGTGGGGCCAGGTCTGTGCTGCGCTTGCGAAAGTCCAGGATTATTTCTTTAGTCTTTGCGGTATTTAGTGTAAGATTGTTCGCCGAGCACCAAGAAGACAGTTTGTCGACCTCGTCTCTGTAAGCTGACTCATCCCCGCCTGAGATGAGTCCGATCACAGTGGTGTCATCGGCGAATTTGATGATAGAGTTTGACTGGTGGGCTGGTGTGCAGTCGTATGTGTACAAGGAGTACAGGACAGGACTCAGTACACAGCCTTGTGGTGAGCCAGTGTTCAGTGTAATGGCGGAAGAGAGGTGTGGACCCATTCTGACAGTTTGTGGTCGACCAGTCAAGAAGTTCTTTACCCAGCAGCAGATTGAAGAGGATAGTCCAAGGTGGTAGAGTTTGTCCTTCAGGATGTCCGGCTTGATGGTGTTAAAGGCTGAGCTATAGTCTATGAAAAGCATCGTCACATAGTTCCCCCGGTGCTCCAGGTGGCTCAGTGCTGTGTGAAGAGCCACAGCGATAGCATCCTCAGTGGACCTGTTTTCTCTATAAGCAAACTGGTGAGGGTCAACTGAGGGGGGGGGATTGTCCTTCTGATGTGTCGGGCCACCAACTTTTCAAAGCACTTCATGATCACAGGCGTGAGAGCAACAGGCCTGTAATCGTTCAAGCTGCAGATGGTTGGCCTTTTTGGGGACAGGAATGATGGTGGCAGATTTTAGGCAGGCAGGAACGATGGATAGTTGCATTATAACTGGGTAGTCTCAGTTCTGGTTGCTGTTTATATCCGAAACTTGTGTCCAAAGAGGATGGGGATGTATATTTTACTATTCTGTTTAAAAATAATCATGTAGGGATGTTTTGGGGCTTTTTTTACACAAGAATCAAAAACCTCCAATGGATCTTTATTTTGCACGGTGGTTGAATTAGAACCGGGCCCAGTCGGTTCTGGTTGCCGCTTTTACCCAGATTTAGTGTCAATTGTGTGGATGGATGCATTTTCACTATTATGTGAAAAATTAAAGATGCAGGGATGTTCTGGGAATATTTCACACCGTCAATAGTGTCCAAAACATTTTGCGATAAAAATAGTGGTTGTATTAGAACAAGGCCCAATCGGTTCTGGTTGGTGTATTTACCCAGAATTTGTGTTGATTGAGTGGGTGGATGTAGTTTCACTATTTTCTATAAAAATAATGTTTCCCACCATAACCATTGTCCAAAACAGGCATTTTGCGATTAAAAAAGAGGTCGTATTAGAACCAGGCCCAGTCGGTTCTGGTTGGTGCTTCTACCCATAATTAGTGTTGAATGTGTAGATGGATGTATTTTCACTATTCTGTGTAAAAATAATGATCCAGGATGGTTCTGGAGCCATTTTCCCACCATAAACAGTGTCCAAAACAGGCATTCTGCGATTAAAATAGTGGTTGTATTAGAACCAGGCCCAGTCTGTTCTGGTTGGTGAATTTACCCGAAAAATTGTATCCATTGACGATGGGGATGTATTTTTGATTATTATGTATAAAAATAATCATCTAGGGATCTTCAGAAGTTCTGTTATTCCCGAATCAATGACCTCCATTTGGGCACATTATTGACGGAGCTCACGACCATGATCCAGTGTGTGGCTCGGATGTGTCCCTCAAACACAAATACTGGTCAGTCTCATCCAAAATCCTAATGGCTCAGTTCCCTTGAGTGGGAGCGGCAAGGAACGCCCTGCATTTGAAGACCATTGAAGGCAGGTTCCGGGCCTGTGTCGGCGCATCAGTCAGGCTGGGTAGCCGCTATGGCCCAGGTGATTTTCCAGGGCTGCCCTGCTCTTGACGGAGTGGCCACCCAGCGGGGCTGTGTGTGTTTCATGGTGGGAGACTCGTGCTGCCCCTTCATCCCTGCCGGCATGTCCTGCTCGGTCCATGATGCCCTGCAGGCTATTAGGAACATGCAGAGAGCTGTGACCGGAGATCCGGTTCCACAACGAGGATGGCTTGACTGGTTCTTCTCTGGCTCATGGAAACAGCCACTTCAATATTTCGATATTTTCACAGACACAAAAGGAGGGAATTGTGGGATGGACTGGCTAACTGGCTTAATAATTGTTTATTCTTGTCGCACCATGTGGTCATACTGGTTTAACTTTGTTTTTTAAGATCGTAGAATGCAAGGTAGACTAGCCAAACTGGTTTTACAATTGAATTAAAAGATCGTGGAATGTAAGAAAGACTAACTAGTTGGCCTTGCAATTGTTTGTTCGCCTCGAGAAATATAAGAAAGGCTGGCTAACAGGGTTTGCAATGTTTTCCTTGTATTGTGCGATGAAAAGAGGTTCAACTTCAGGAGTAACTGTCATTCTCCAGGTCATCTAGGGTCAAGTGCACACTTGAAAACTTTCATATTCGACCAAAACGTGCTTATCAGCACATAAAAAGCACATTTGGTGGTACGCGGGAAGAACGGCAGCAGACAAAAAGGCTATTTAGAAAGGTATCACCACTACGCAGAAGAACGTCGGCTACTCTGCCCTCACTGGAAGACATTGCCAGCCCTCGTTACCTCAGCAGAGCCAGGGACATGATCAGGGACCCATGCCACCCTGGTCACAATCGGTTCCAGCTGCTGCTCTCTGGCAGACAGACGCTGTAAGTTTCCCACATCCGTTGGGACTCTAAACTTGGGGTAACACAACACAATCCCTTCTGTGTAATAACTTCGGGTGAGGTAATATGAATAGACATTAGGTACAAGGTGATCTGACACCTACATGCTGAATGAAGGTAAGTGAAAGACAGTGAGAGGTAAGAGATCCACTCAAGGGGTGCTGATGCAATGTATCCATAAAGGCAGAATTGTAAATTAAGAGTCTGGAGTCATAACTTGTAAAACTGTGTAAAAATGTCAGAGACACAAATGACATAGTGTAATATCATCAAATTTTATAATTTAATAAGTTTTTCATTTGGCATCATTCTAATGGCTAGATATTAAGTTATAATGAAAACTATGATACTTGGCCAAAACGTGATTTTCAGCGCATGAAACGCACGTTAAGGCAATAAAAACTGAAATATTCCCCTGCTGCGAAACAAACTGTCAGAGACATATAGTTACTGTGTATATAGTGTATTATCGTCCAATTCAAGTAAGTTTTTCATTTAGCATCATTCTAAGTGATAGAAATTAAGTTATAGTGAAAACTATCATACTCGGCCAAAACATGATTTTCAGCGCATGAAACGCACGTTAGCAATAAAAACTGAAGTGTCCCCCTGCTGCGAAACAAACTGTCAGAGACACATAGTTACTGTGTATATAGTGTAAAATAGTCCAATTCAATTAAGTTTTGCATTTAGCATCATTCTAAGTAATAGAAATTAAGTTATAGTGAAAACTATGATACTTGGCCAAAACGTGATTTTCAGCGCATGAAACGCACGTTAAGGCAATAAAAACTGAAATGTTCCCCTGCTGCGAAACAAACTGTCAGAGACACATAGTTACTGTGCATATAGTGTATTATTGTCCAATTCAAGTAAGTTTTTCATTTGGCATCATTCTAGGTGATAGAAATTAAGTTATAGTGAAAATTATGATACTTGGCCAAAACGTGATTTTCAGCGCATGAAATGCACGTTAAGGCAATAAAAACTGAAATGTTCCCCTGCTGCGAAACAAACTGCCAGAGGCACATAGTTACTGTGTCTATAGTGTAAAATCATCCAATTCAAGTAAGTATTGCATTTAGCATCATTCTAAGTGCTAGAAATTAAGTTATAGTGAAAACTATGATACTTGGCCAAAACGTGATTTTCAGCGCATGAAACGCACGTTAAGGCAATAAAAACTGAAATGTTCCCCTGCTGCGAAACAAACTGCCAGAGGCACATAGTTACTGTGTCTGTAGTGTAAAATCATCCAATTCAAGTAAGTATTGCATTTAGCATCATTCTAAGTGCTAGAAATTAAGTTATAGTGAAAACTATGATACTTGGCCAAAACGTGATTTTCAGCGCATGAAACGCACGTTAAGGCAATAAAAACTGAAATGTTCCCCTGCTGCGAAACAAACTGTCAGAGGCACATAGTTACTGTGTCTATAGTGTAAAATCATCCAATTCAAGTACGTATTGCATTTAGCATCATTCTAAGTGCTAGAAATTAAGTTATAGTGAAAACTATGATACTTGGCCAAAACGTGATTTTCAGCGCATGAAACGCACGTTAAGGCAATAAAAACTGAAATGTTCCCCTGCTGCGAAACAAACACTCAGAGGCACATAGTTACTGTGTATATAGTGTATAATTGTCCGATTCAAGTAAGTTTTTCATTTTGCATCATTCTAAGTGCTAGAAATTAAGTTATAGTGAAAACTATGATACTTGGCCAAAACGTGATTTTCAGCGCATGAAATGCACATTAAGGCAATAAAAACTGAAATGTTCCCCCGCTGCGAAACAAACTGTCAGTGACACATAGTTACTGTGTATATAGTGTATAATCATCCAAATTAAGTAGGTTTTTCATTTGATATCATTCTAAGTGATGAAAGTTAGGGTTAGGGTTAGGTTAAGTTATAGTGAAAACTATGATACTTGGCCAAAACATGATTTTCAGCGCATGAAACGCACATTAGGGCAAAAAAACTGAAATGTTTGTTAGGTCTGAAAATACAACTTCAGGAGCAGGCTAAGAAAGAGTGAGATAAATTTAAATAGAAAATATGTATGACCAGACTGCAAAGTGGACAGAGAGTTCCTACAGTGGGCTCCTGTTCACTGCGATGTTACTGCAACTCTAGTCGAATGACCAGTGAGTGTGTCTTAAATACAGGCAAAACTGACAGTTGTCCCTAAGACTTTGGACAGATACGTTTCAGTCATTTGCAGGGCAACAAGTAATTGATTAGTGTCGGGCCTGGAATCTGTAGTCAATGGTTTCCAGACGTAGGGTGTCCTTCGCTGTTCCTACCCTGGGGAATACCGCCATCATGATTTTGGAGGAGACTGACCAGTGTTTGTATTAGAGGGGGACATCCGAGCCCCAAACTGAATCATGGGGGAAGAAATCAAACCTCCGTCGTTGACGCCTGGTGGGTAGATGTGGGTTGGCGTCGACAGTTGGAATCGAGTCTGCTGTTAGAACGGACGTGTGGTAGGATGCAGATGTAGGTACACAGAGCCCAGTTGTATTGGTGGGGATGATCATATACACTTGCCATTCGCAGAGCCACCATATTTGGTCCAGTACTGTCCATGATTGGGAAGGAATGTGTCTGATCTCGGCGCACCTGGTGACGTGAACTTGGTCCAAAGGGGTCTTCGGATCCGGTCCGCTGAAGTTGAAACAGGATGGATAACAGTCTGTTCGGTTGTTGCACTAGACATACGTTGCGGTATTGACTGTAGCTGCTAATGGTACTGCGACCATGGTATGTAGGCGGTCGAGCTTTGCTGGTAGGATTCTCTCAGATTACCCAGGATACAGTTGTAGGTGAGGTTGGCGAGTTCTTCGTTCTGTCGGTTGGCCCATAGCTGTGGTTGGGCTACGGCAGTAGGCAAGAGGGAACAGACATAACAACTCATTGGTTGTGGCGCGGGCTGTGAGTGCGGTGTATCTGTACCAACTGTTCCTCATCATCGGGTTGTAGTCGTTTTCTTCCTGTGTTTGGACATGGGCGAGAATAAGGTGTATCTACTCAGGCTTAGGTGTTCCTGCCGGACGGATTTTGAGTAGGCGTGTGGCGGATGGTTGTACGAAGGGGTTCACACCAATCACTTTGGGGACCATGGCTGGACTAGTAGTGCGGATGGTGATAGTAAAGAGGGGGCCTTTTCCTGGTCGGTCCGGTCGGAGGCATAGGTTGATGCAGCCTTTTTGTTGGATATTGGTCGTAAGGTCTAGCATATGTTTACCATCTTTGATGGTGGTGGCTAACTTGGTGAAGTTAGCGGTCATGGTGGTAGCTTCTTTGGAAAGGGGCCATGTGATGGTTTTGTAGCCTGTATGGAGGAGGACCTGGTCCAAGGTGTCCGGACAGACCACTCAGACTCTGGGAGCTTGTAGGTACCAATAAAAATAACTGGAGTCAGTCCCGTATAATCCCAAGTGAGTAAACTGTAGGCTGAGCAAAGGGACTTGAACGACGATTGGTGTCTTGGTTAATGGGATGCAGATCTGGGGTCCCTGATCGTTTCCTGAACCAGCTAGTGGGGCATTCTCCTCCAGTGGGAATGTACCAAGGTTCTGGTACGTTCCCCCCATGTGGTTGAACACAGAGCGGTGATGATGATGGCCAAAATCACACGGTGAGGTCCGTCCCAACGTGGAGAAGACCAGCACTTTCTTTTTATCACCTTGACGAGTACCAGGTCTCCTGGGGACAGGACCTCCTCTGTGGGAGACAGAGAAGATGTCGGCAGATTATTTTGCATTCATCACAGTTCTTTCTTGGAACATTTTGCATAACCACTTAGTGAGGGATTCTGTTTCCCTTTTCTCTTCTACCACCAGATCTTTTTCCCACATTGTTCAGTGGAAGGGTCTGTCTTTCACTGCCTCAAATGGTGTGCATCCCTGTGCTGTTGGAATGATTCTCATGTACGTTTCTACCAGGCTCAGGCTTTCTTGCCATGGTTTTCCTGTATCTTCCATGGTTTTTCTGAGTCTGAGTTTTACTGTTCTAATGGTTTGTTCGACGAGTCCAGCACTTTGGTTCAGTTTGATGAAATCCATGTTCAGAAGCTCGAAGGGATATGTTCCTGTTTGCCTTGTTCCATGCTTGGGTTGTTCATTGCCTTGAGAGTTGTGTCTACAGCAGTTTAGACAGTTTCTGCAAAATAATTGAGGTAAGTTTGGAGACCTCTGGGAACATGCATTGTTTGTTGTACTGTACTGATCATCCCTCCTGTTGAGACATGGCTCCTCCCATGGCTCAATTTGGCAATTACTTCAAACAATGATCGTGTCACGCATGGCTTGTTTTCTACTGCATAGAGTCCGTTCTTGTGTTGAGTGGCTCCTTCTGTTTCCCATTGCAGTTTCTCTTTTTCTGGGGAATGATTTTGCATTTCTCTTAGGAATTCAGCAGGGATTGGGCTGTGTCTTTCCACCGTCACGTCTTGTTCTAGGAATAGTCTACATGCCTCTGTCAGTGCCACTATTTCTGCGGCTTGTGCAGACCAGTCGCCGGGGAGTCGTCCTGTCTTGAGGTTGTCTTTTTGAGTCACCACGGCATATACGTTGTGTTTTTCTCCATCCAGGATTTTTGATGATGATCCATCCCCATAGGCAATGTGTCCGGGGGGCAATGGGTTGTCCATTAGGTCATTTGCATATACGTGGTTAATTATGATTCGTTGAGTGGGCAACTGTGAGAATTGGTTTAACCACTTGTCGTCCGGTCTCCCATGAACTTCAGGGTGACATGTAATGGCCATGTTTGTTGTTCCTGTCCTGGGGCTGCTGGGCAGATATCTTCAGACTGTTCTCTTAGACTTTCAGCTACCTTGGCAGAATCATTCCCGACAATGTCGAGAGAGTAGAAGCTGTTAGATGTGGTGGTGTGGAAGATATTTTTGGTCTGTAATTCCCTGGGTCGGAGGCCATTTTGGGTGGCCACTAGGCTTAGCCCAAGCTGGACCATGATATCTCGTCCCGGTAACTCTCCGATTTTCATTTTGCAGTCTGACAATAAACCCATCCCTTTTGTTGCTTTCTGACCCATATTAATCACTTACTTAATAGTTTAAACAACAATTATTTTCTAAATTACCCGAAATTGATCTCCACTTTGTGATTAACCCAATATCTCTGAACACACAAAGACCAAAAGTCCCTGACTTTGTCTTAGTTAAGTCCCTGACTCTATTAACAGACCAAGACTATAATGCCTTTGCTAATTCTTGTTCTACTTTCATTGGTCCCGGACCAATTGGTTTATTACCAGACTGCAAAGTGGACAGTGAGAGTTCCTACAGTAGGGTCCTGTTCAACGCGATGTTCCTGAAACTCTAGTCGAATGACCAGTGTGTGTGTCTTAAATACAGGAAAAACTGACAGTTGTCACTAGGACTTTGCACAGATACATTTCAGTCATTTGCAGGGCAAAAAGTAATTGATCAGTGTCAGACAGTTGAATATTTGTGCTGACATGTCACCCCAATCACAAGACTAAGATTGTTTATTCAGTCAGACAGTTGGGTGTTTATGCTGCTATGTCAGCCGTAAGGATGACTACAATGCTGTTATACTCACAAAAACTTATACAATATGAACAAGCATTTGCAAAGATACTTTGTCTAATCTTACATATTCCCCTGCTGCAAAAAAAACTGTCAGAGACACATAGTTACTGTGTATATAGTGTAAAATCGTCCAATTCAAGTAAGTTATCCATTTGGCATCATTCTCATTGATAAAAATTAAGTTACAATGAAAACAATCATACTTGGCCAAAACGTGATTTTCAGGGTATGAAAAGTACATTAAGGCAATAAAAACTGAAAAGTTCCCCTGCTGCCAAACAAACTGTCAGAGACACAGTTACTGTGTATATAGTGTAAAATCGTCCAATTCAAGTAAGTTTTTTATTTGGCATCGTTCAAAGTGATAGAAATTAAGTTACAATGAAAACTATCATACTTGGCCAAAACGTGATTATCAGGTGAAGAATCTGACATATTTTACTCATTCTTTTTAGTATGGCTGTTTCATTTTGATATCACATTTTACTCATTCTTTTTGTGGCGGTCTTGTTTTAGTATCGCCACTGAAGGGTTCAGCTCTTGTTCCCAACTCAATTACAATATGAACAGAAGGATGGGTCCGAGACTCCTCGACTACAATGTTAACAAAAGGCTCTTCCTGAGATTCTTATTTCAAGGTGGGATTCACACTGATAAGAGACCAGATGGAGGACTTCAAAGGGCAGAGGAACAAAGAGCAGGGCAGAGGGTCGGGACTTTATAGGACCAGCGGAGACAGAGGTCTGGATGATGTGGATTCAAGGCTGGAAGATGTGGAGCCCAGAGAAACCCACCCCTCACAGCAGCCCTGGACCAGCCCACATCTCATTATTAATCAGCGAATGAATATGCATTTTTGTTGGACTATAACTGGGCAAACGCGGGTTTGGACAATGTCTTTTCCATCCTCCGCTTTGGGACATCAACACTCAGCGGGCTTATTCTATGGGAGGGAGACCCGGAGCTCTGTATGAATCAATTTGAATGGAATAAATCATCTGTGGATAAACTCGCTCAACCCTGGTTTGTCTCCTCCGGTGCTGAACACGCTCCATTGTTAGACTGGAGACTACAGAGTTAAGGAATTGGAGTCAGGTAAAATATTTATAGTCTAACAGTTTTGGTGACCCAGTCCGTGAGTCGGTTGCGTAGACAGATAGGGGTTAAGGCCGATAACTCCGTCCGTGAACCAGGGAGGAGACTGCGTAGACATATGGGTTAAGGCCAGCCGCGGACTCTAAAACACGTCGGCGAACGTGGAGTCGCGGTTATCGAAACACGTCAGCGAACGTGGGAATAAGGAAAAGTTAAACACGTCAGCGAACGTGGGAATAAGGAAAAGTTAAAACACGTCAGCGAACGTGGGAATAAGGAAAAGTTAACCACGTCAGCGAACGTGAGGGAGCGCCGGCGAGCGTGAGACCTTTCTCTTGGGACTTCTCCGACAGGCGCCTGATCAACTGAAAGGTAAGCAGAATACCTATTACTGAAACGTTAAAATTCTGCTATTGGATTTTTAAATTATGGAGAAGTGACTATAGAAAGGGGATATCGGGAATAGGAGATTCCGAAAAGGTTGTAATATATCTAGAGTCGGAACTAATGACGATCCCAGAACGGTCGTTTTGAGATAGAGAAAACGGTCGTATGCAACAAAGGAACAAGAGATTCCGGAAAGAGTTGTATGCAGGAGTTATTTTAAAGTCTTCAGCAGGGAAACGACTGGGTCCACAGATGTTTGATTCCTAGAATTGATTCTAAAAAAAAAAAAAAAAAAAAAAAGTAACAATAATTCCTAGAATTGAACATACTAAAATTCCAAATTTATCCGGAGACTTGATCTAGATTGAATTGGTGAAAATGGAAAGATGTGAGAGTGCGGGAGAATGTGGAGAATGGAATGAATTGACAATTTTGTATGCAGATGTGGAAGCACAGGTTCTGAGTGGTGTTCAAGTTAAAAAAACAACCAAAAATAAGACGCGAGTTGGTGAAACAATTTAGTACTTTGATAGAAAATGTACATTTTGTAGGTCAAAAGCATGAATGGAATATGAATAACTTGTCCATTGCTTTGCGGAAAGTAGAGCATGACGTCACAGCTAAGGAGGTGGAACTCCGAAGGAGAAAAGAGGAGGTGTGGAGGTGGAGGCGGGGTTCGATACTGAAAAAGGAGGAGGAGTTGAAACAGCATAGATTGGCAATACACAACCTGGTAATTGCGTCAATAGCTTTGGCTGCGGTGAGGGCCCCCACCTAGATCGAACCAACTTTGACTCTTGTACCTTCAGCGCCTCCACTGAATAATAAAGCTCCATTAAAACCTCACGGTATACCCATACAAGCACCAATAGTGACTTTAGGTGGACGATTGATCCTTGACGTTGAGAATGAGGAGGAAGCTATGTCCTCCGAGGCAAAAGGCCTCATAGGAAAAGCATGTAATCTCGAACACGCGAAAGATAGGACAGAACGATCCTGAGTTGACTTGACTGACCGAGAGGACAATGATGAAAAAGAAATGACCAAAGGGACTCGACAGAAAAATGAAATAAAGAAAGGTAGGAAAAAAGGAAAAGATGACTTGACTGACAATCTTGTACTGTTTGAGGACGTGAATCGACAATCAGACTATAACTCAGATAATGATTCAGACATTGCAGGTGAACAGGAGAATGAGAGTGTGGACATGTATAAACAGGCTCTACCAGATTTGGGATCTCATTACGCCCTTCGCCCACGTAACAATGGGGCAAAAGAGACACCAGACAAGACTGCCGCGCCAAAACCAAAGCCCAGCGCAAAGCGGGTACAAGCTACATCTGGAGGTATGTATCCCCTCCGCCCTCAGGGAGCAGAAATGATATTTGAACCTCTTGGTCTTAGAGATGTGGCTACATTGGCTGACCAACTCCCTCCAATGGCAAATGGAGGAAGTACATGGCTGATGAAGTTTTTGGCCCTAATGAGCGGACAGAATTGTGCGCTTGGTGACATGAGACAGGCCATATCAGCTTCCTGCTCTCATCATCAATTACAAATGATAGAGGAGGAAGCAGAAACTATCAGGTACCCACACGAAACCCCATTGTCCCAGGTATCGGGCGCCTTATTTACGGCAATTAAAAATACCTTCCCAAGATCCCATGACATGGCTCCAACCGTGTTTCCATACATCGATGGAGTGGGAGGTCCGGTACACTATGAAAAGTGCATTAATGCCTGGATAGATAGTACCGGCCGACACCCATCGGGCAGATTAGATAATATCCTCTTATTCCGAACAGCTGTTGTCGAGGGTCTTCCAGAACCTGTGAAAAAGGAGTTGAAAAAGGACCCTGACTTGTTGACTGGTGATGAACCAAGGTTTAAACGTCACCTGTCTCACCATTGTAAGATGTATGATAACGAGAAGGTAAAAGAAAAAGCCGAGTCGCTAAATATGAATTCTGCTCTGGTAAAATTACAACTTTCCAAATTTTATAGTGAATCCAAAAAATCTAAACAGGAAAAGACAAACCAATCTGCCCAGATGTTCCAGGGCCATGGTCGGGCTCGAGATGGTGGTCAGTTCCATGATGGATACGGTGGTCGCAGGGGTGGTTTCTCTGGTGGCCGGGGAAAAGGGTACTCGAGACCGGGCCAACAAGACAACTGTTTTACATGTGGCCGTCCTGGACACTGGAGACATGAGTGTCCCAGTCAGCGACAGTACCCGCGGTAACCCCCAACACAACAGGGGGGGCCACCACATCAACAGCGGCCCACGCGCGGAGGAGCAAGAGGCACTGGCAGACCATGGCGGTCACAGCAGCCAGCTCAGTCAACTGGACAATATTACCAGGGTGGAGATGATCCTCACAGTCCATGGGATCCTCCACACTCCGAATAGGGGTGCCCGAGAGGCTCGGTAAGCAGGGGAACGGCAGACCCAATGCTTCATATGAGAATCAACGGCGTCCAAACATCAGCTTTGGTGGACACGGGAGCAACATACTCATCTTTGAACATGCCGCTCACAGCCGGTTGTCTCTCCTCTTCAACCATAACTTTGGTCGGCTTCTCGGGATCTCCTCAAGCTCTGCCTATTACCAGACCGCTGCAAACGGAAATACCCCACCTAAAACAGACTCTATTTCATTCCTACGTCCATTCACCCCAAACACCTGTGAATTTAATGGGAAGAGACTTGTTGATGTCTATTGGAGCTACCATCTTATGTGGGCCGGATGGCCTCACAGTGACTTTACCAAATGGTGCAAAGATTCCGTGTTCGCAACCAGTACGAACATGTGGACAATGGTTGATGTGTCCCTTGCAACAAGACACCGAGGTAGCAACAATCTATTGGTCATGTCTTGAGCCTGAAACTCCGGCCACTGGGGGACTGTTGTTTGTTTATCACCAGTGGAAATCATTCATTGATTCACTCCGGCCTTACCATCCGCCCAAGGATGACTTTCATTGTACTTTGTTTTATGACACAGAAGATGACTTAGTCTATCGAGACCGTTTTCAGAAGGTTCTTGGAACACCCTGGCAATTGAAATCCACCAAAATATTTGTGGGTCCAGAAGGCGTAGCTTCATATGTTGATTTGGACGAATCGCAAAAAGTGTGGTACAAAATGTCGGATACAGCCGACCCCCACATTTCTTTGGCTCTGTCTTATGGTCACGAAGCTCGTCAACTCGGTCCCATGGTCAAGAAACTTCTTAAAGTCACTGACTGGCAGTCCACTGACCTACCAGGGCTGACTTATTCCAAATTGCATGACTCTTATCAGATTGACCCACATGCCCCATTGATAAACTCCTCCATTTTGGAGGAACAAATCTTGACTCGAGAACATGGTAGGGAATTGACTGATCACCACCAGACAGAGGAGTTTCTGAAAACTATTCCGGACACATTGTGGTCATCAGGACCATTTGATGTAGGACATTGTGTTAAAATTCCACCTGTAATGTTAAAAATAGATGAGAGTGCCATCATCCACAGGCCACAATATAGATGGACTCCAGATGCGGACAAAGGTATGGAAGACACTCTAGGTGGACTGTGGGACGCAGGTGTGATAGAACTTTCTAACTCACGATGGAACACGGCATTGCGACCAGTACTTAAGGCGGATGGACAGAGTTACCGTATGGCACATGACCTTAGACCTGTGAACGACGCGACGCTGACTCCGTCCTACCAGTACCCGACCCCCATAGAATGTTGACTTCGCTCAGTCCAGTGTATCAATGGTTTACTTGTATTGATCTAGATAACGCCTTTTTCTGTGTTCCTTTGCATCCTTCAGCCAGACAGTACTTTGCGTTCACCTATCGTGGTGTCCACTACAGTCCACCATTTGCACAAAGGGTTTATTATAATTAGGTAACGCCAAAATCCCACTAGTAACTAGCATCTGTTTTATTGTACAAAACGCATTCTCAGCCTCTGCCGTCCAATTCAGAGCCGAGTTCATTTTTAACCCATCTTCATTCATTAATTTAGAAAGGGGGGAAACGATTTCTGCATAATTTGGAACCCACGTCCTGCAGTAATTAGTAAGACCCAAAAATGACATGATTTGTCTTTTAGTTAGCGGCTTGGGTGCTTCCAACACCACCCTCTTTCTGTCATCCAAAATCTTTTTCCCACCTTTCACCAGATTATGTCCCAAATATTTCACTTGTTCTTTAGAAAACTGCAATTTATTTCTGCTTATTTTGTGGCCCTCCGACGCCAGGTGCCTTATCAATGTCACAGTGTCCTTTTTACACACTTCCACACTAGGCGACGCCACAAGCACATCATCCACATACACAATAATCTGGCTGCCCCCCGGTGGCTGGAATCTTGCTACACTGCTACTCATTATCTGTGAATATATCGTGGGGCTTTCACAGTATCCTTGTGGTAATCTTGTAAAAGTATATTTTTTCCTACCAAACGTAAACGCAAACCAATATTGACTATCTCGATCTAATGGGATGGAGAAAAAAGCATTACTTATGTCAATTACCGTAAAAAATGCTGCCTCTGGATCCAAATTATTCAGAAGTGTGTGTGGATCTGGCACACACGGCGCGCGTTGAATTACTGCAGAGTTTACCGCTTGTAAATCCTGAACCATTCTCCATCCCACAGAAGGAGCCGCCTTTTTTACTGGAAAAATTGGGGAATTACAGGGTGAATCATCACATTCAATTATCACTCCCGCCCTTAATAAATCTTCAATTACCGGACTTATTCCTTTTAAGGCATCAGGTTTTAGTGGATATTGTCGTATACATGGCCTAAATTCACTTTTTGGTCTAATTACTACAGGTATAACCCCTTTAACGAGCCCTACATCGGAAGGTCCTTTTGACCATATTTCAGGAGGGACTGTTGCTAACAACTCCTCCTCCTCTTCCGATAGTAGATATACTTCCTTAGTTGTTTGTGATAGTCATAGCAGGTAAATTCCCACATTCACATTCACCCCCACAGTCTGAAACACTGCCTTTCTGTATGTTTCCGTACTTTCGCTATACTCAAGACCTGTATCCAACATTATCCAATCACTCGTCTCGCGGGCTGTTTGTATAAAGTCACGTATCACCTCCTTTCCCTGATT
This sequence comes from Stigmatopora nigra, assembly GCF_051989575.1. Lineage (NCBI taxonomy): Eukaryota > Metazoa > Chordata > Actinopteri > Syngnathiformes > Syngnathidae > Stigmatopora > Stigmatopora nigra. The sequence goes on from NW_027551603.1 coordinate 5,122,168, forward strand.
ATGTGGCTTGCATAATACAATGTGTGGAGTTCCCCACTCGAGAAAAAGAGTCTTATATTCCCTTGACAACTCAACCCCTGCCAAAACTGTAGAAATTCCGTCCGTGTACATATATTCCAATTTAATTTCAGACGGCGTGACTCGTCTCAATTTGTTTTCATAAATTTCGTCAGGCCCCTCCGTCATTTTGTACCACATTATAACATGGAGGGAGTTTATGCTCGCCACACTCTGCCGCGTCTCAATCAAACTAGCAGCTGTAGATAACAAACTGTTTCCCACACAAGCCGGCGTATTATTAGACACATCCAGAGTATAGTAAAAGAAAGCAGGTTGCTCTACATGCAAAACATTTAATTGGCCACAATTAATTTCCTTTCGCCTTTTAACCACCATATTACCACTAGCGGAGGGTACTAACGCCAATCCCAATTGTAATAGTCCATCCCTACCCAGTAAATTGACAGGACACTCTTTTACCACCAACACCGACATTTTACATGTTTCCCCTTCCGGATCCCTTATCCTAACCGGAAACGTCTCTGAAGCAGTAGCAACCTGCCCATCAGCTGTCGCCACATAAACCTTATTTTTCATAAATTTAATTCCCGGAACATCCTGTGTAATTGCAGTTTTACAAGCTCCAGTATCACACAAAAATGTTAAACGTACCCCATTCACAAACAATGTAATTTCAGGTTTAATTGAATCAAGTGTCAGTATTTCCGCTAAATTTAGCTCCACTCCCCTAGACTGGACCCCACCAGTTGTCCCACTGGGCCCTGGCCCTACGCCAGGCCTTGCTGATTGAGTCCCAGCCCTAGAGGCTCTGTTGTCTGGGCAATCCCGCGAAATGTGCCCAGTTCTTCCACAAATCCAGCATGCATTACTTTTAAATCTCCGATATTTATTTAACTTACCCCCATCTTTTCTCCAGTTAATTTTGTTAAACTTTTTATGTCCTTCTTCTCTTTCTTGGTAAAACATTTCTTCCCCCGCAGAGGACGGCCCCCCATGTCTTTTACCTTTTTTCTTTAGCATCCCTTCTGCATGCAACGCTTGATTTACGTATTGGTCAAGCGTGCCCGTGGGCCTATCTACCCAATATTTCTCAATCCATTCCCGGAGGGCATGATTTGAATTAGCGTGTGTTAGGTTCATTAATAATTACCTTCGTCCGTAATTATCAATAACTGCAGGAAGACATCTTATTCAATTATTGACATTTAATTAAATAGAAATGGATACAACAGATAAAAGCCTCCGAAGGGGAGCGTTACAGCAAGTGTCACCTTACAACTTCCGAACGTCTCCTCGAATAGACGTTTTCGTCCCACTCTTATGGTCATGAATCAAAACAAGTTACAGAGTTGTTGATCATTCCATCACGTATGAGAAAAAACAACATCTGGGACTACAATAACAATCAAAGTATTTTACCAATAACAAAAACAGGAGACTAGACCTAACACATTTAGATTAGAGTAATTATACAACTTCCTTGACCTAAGAATCATATAATATAATCATAATCATATAATGGTTACATACAGAAAAGCACGGTTACATAACCATAACAACATTCTTGTTATTAGCCGAATAGCCCTGGCCTCGTCACCAAGGGCCCACCAAATCTCAAGGACCCAGATTGGGTGGATTGTTTGTATAACCATCCTGGAACAGGCCGTCCAGGTTAAAGATGACTTGGCAATACTCGTGACCTCGCAACACTTTTGAAAACAGAAAGAGAATGATTTAACAAAGTAATGAATTAATACAGAGAATAGAAAGAGAATGATTTAATAAATAAATGAATTAATATAACTATTATAATAGTAAAACAGAATAAACCCAACAGCGTGTAACACATTTTTTAGTTGCTCTTGATAAAGGCTGCCCACCGTGTTATCCTCAGGAATGCCACTGTTGACTTTAAAACAAGCAGACATCCTGATTAAATATTCATCAAAAGCCTCATTATCTTTTTGTTTAGCTCTACCAATCGCAGTATAATTTGCTTTTGTTTTAAATTTTTTCATGGCACGCTCTATCAGCTCACGCACTCTTATTTGCAATTCACGGCTATCATGAGCAAATGGTCCACACTTTGATTTTGGATCCCAATCTCCTCTAATAGCATGCCAATCACCTTTTAACGCGGCCATCCAAATCTGCTGCGTTTCTACTCCATTTAAGTGATATGACCGTCTAATATCTTCCATCTGCACGACAAATTCCCCCACGTCTATTTTGTACGACGTGATGCCGTCTACGGCTTTTTTCACGTCGTCCTGAGTCCGAATATGTTGTAAATGTTGTATGGTGTTTGTGTGGTTTCTGCAGTAAAATTAAGACAAGCCTAGGAAATACAGTCGAAGAGGTAATAATAATAATAACAATAGATATAATAAAGTTAACTGTGTGAGGCACACGAACTCACTACAAAAAAGTAAAATATGGGAAACACGTGTTGTAAGGCGGGTTTGGATGACGATCCAAAAAATACGTCTAACTTGTAAGGATTGGAAAAAATTGGTAAGACAAAGCGCTTTAAAAATATTACACAGCTATATTTATGGATAAATAAAAATGGGTTTGCTGGCCAGCTTAAAATGCATAGAATGCAGGATAATATATGCACTAATGCATAGAGGTAATATACATATATAAATAATATGTGAGTGGATAAAAGTGTAACAGCTTGTTCCACAGACACTAATGGCAAAATAAGGCCGGGGAGAAGTTAAAAATACTATTTTGGGAAAATAGTGGGGGTTCCCTCGGATAACGGGGATATATTTAAGACCGTGGCGGCGGGAAAGTACTGTTTGGTAAGGAAAAACAGCGGGGCCTCCTCGGCTGACGGGGAAAATATTTACCGAGATAGGTGACGGGCGCGTAGGAAGTTTAACAAAAATAAAGGGAGCTAGAAAATTAATGGGGACACTGGTATTTGATTTGGTTAATCCAGGTATGACGTTTTGTGATTACAATTAAATTGGGGTTTTTTGTGATGCTTGGGCTTGTATAACAACAATTAGAATGGTTATTTCCAAGTCCTGGTGGTGCTTTGTTAATATAACCTATATGTACTGTCAATTTACATTAATGTGATGGCTTATTGCAGCTTGGTTTTTGATCCCGTCCGCTAACGGGAAGATGGTGTTTAAAAAGACAAAAGAATATATACAAAATGATCATTTAAATTTTAGCAGGGAATGTCACCTGTGTTTTTATTATGCTCTAGACTTGCAAAAAAAAATATGTGTCGCCTGCGGGGGAAGCGTTTCTGGTGCAGCGGCTGCTGATTAGATGGGAGTGAAACATGTGGGCCGCGGGGCAGACGATTTAACTGTGTTGGGCTTTCGGGAGCGTTCGGACCGTGTAAACGACTACAATTTTGTGATCCCTTCCGTGAAGACATTATAATAATAATAATTGGCCTTGGGGGTGCTGAAGCAAACTTGAGGGCAGAAAATGGGTTTTTGCCATATTGTTGTGCTTGCAGCATACATATTCTGGATATATGGGGTCTTGGAAAAATATTGTGATGTAGTTGAATATCGGAAGAGGGGTTAATTTGACGTTTTAATGGTTGTCTTCTCTAAAAAGCTGGTTTGTAAACATAAGATAACAATGCTGTTTTCGCAGCAAGAGTGGAGGTCATAGTTAACGGCTAATTGCGTTTTCTGTTTGGACTTTTCAGAATAAGAACAATACATGGGCTGCAAGAAATGCAAGGTTATGCGAATGCTTTCGCGAATGCTTTTTGTATTAAGAGGATAGAAAATCTGTTCAGTAAAAGGTTGATTTGGTAAAAAGCTTTGGATTTGGGAAATAGACCAAAATAGTCATTTTTGAGCAATTGTGGATTTCAAAGGGCTCTTAGTTAAAGGAAACTAGCTTTTGGAGGATAAAATAATATTAATACTATTTCGGAATATTTTGATTGTTCAAAATACTTTAATCCGGGAGGTTGGCTGGTTAAAGAAAAGGCCAGGATGACAAAATTTACAATATTATGGTATATTGGTGACAATAAGGGTTTTAAGGGTTTTTAAGGTTTTTAAAACATTAAAGTTTGTAATTAGGAATTGCCTAACAAAAGGTTGATTTCTCTAATTTAATTGTGTAGATTTTTGTTTTGGTAACAGGCTATGGGAAATGACTCTTGTCTTAAGTAAACATCATATGAGGTGATTGACAAAGTATATAGTAGGTATTGAATTATTTGGCTGTTAACGACATCAGATGGGAAATTTACAATACAATAGTGGCATGATAAAATTCATGGCATTCATCCAAATAATTAGGTGAATTGTAAATAAAATAATTGGTTTAGGATGAGCATATTTTCCCTAAGAATGGAGTAACATGGAATGTTTTTCAAAGTGCACTTGAAAGAACATTGTCTGTTGTCCTGGCGGGAGGAAATATGCTTTGTCACAGGTCATATTGATGACTTTAAGGATATTACGGATTGGATAAGCATTGGTCAATTGATACAACCAAATAACGTTGCTTTTACGGCTTTAAGGGCATGCAAATTGGTGAGAACTTTAGCAACGATGGGGTTAATACGCCTGAATGTTACAGTGATAACGAGTGGCAATAACAAGCTTAGATAAGGGAGGGAAAGGAGAAATTCTCCAAATTCCAGAATCTGGCATAGAAACAGGTTATGTTAGTCGTTTTGGGTTTTTGACAGGATGTGGTGGTACATGAATTCTGGGAAATTTTGGGAAATTGGGGACCCCATATCTAAAACAAACCGAGACAAATGTTTAAATAGGCTCTATTTGGCGCTGGATGCACGAATTCTAGTGGGGCCTTTCATGTTTTGAAACAAGTGACGCTTTAGGTAGATGGGTTGTCTATGAACAAAATGGGATGGGCGAAATTCGCTTACAAATTCGGCGTGTTATCTTGGTTCATAGAATTTGGAGTCAAGGCGACGTAATAAAGGCCATAGGCGTCATGTTGTATAAAATAGGCGTGGATGAATTAGTTTTACAAATGGGGGAGATTATCTTATCACCTAAAACAAGTGGAAACAAAACTGGATGGCCGCATTAAAAGGTGATTGGCATGCTATTAGAGGAAATTGGGATTTTCCAAAAACCTGATAGGGGGCCATTAGGTCATGGCGGCTGTGAAAATAAAAACCTTAGATGTGAAACTATTGCCACCTCAATTCGGGGAACAAACAGCTAAACTGATAGCATTAAAAAGGATATAACTTTCTGTGAAACTTGAAGGTAATTTTTTACAAACGGTTAAAATGCTAGAGTGGGGGTGTGTATATTAAAGGATCTACTAATGAATGCGGGGTGGATCCAGACCTTCCGGAATGTGGGGTATTCATGGCGTCCTCGAGAATTTGTGGATTTTCTCCGGGTACTCCAGTTTACTCCCACAAAATGAAATTATGGATGCTAGACTGGTTGAACACACTAAATTCTTCTTTTTATGAGTGTGAGCGTGAATGATAGTTTGTTTTTTGTGTTTTTTGATTGGCAGACCACCGAGACATAATCTATCAATAAAAGATCAATAAAGAAAATAATTTGGGCTTGAGTCAAGGGAAGACCTATGTCTCGACAAGGGGGAGGTGGCCTTGCTACAACGGCACTACAAGGCTTAGGGTTTAAATCTATATGCATACCCACATATCCATTTCAAAAAATACATATAGATTTTATTTTATTTTTATTAGATCATATGGATATCATTCCACGATATGGAATTCCAGAAACTATTTATAGTGATAATGGCTCCCATTTTGTTAATATAATAGTTGTCTACCATCCACAATTGGCTGACCTTATATGAAGTCCTGTTTGGTAGACCTTACAAATTGTTATTATTCACTACACAATGACAATTGGATGATGAGGCGAATCTATCAGAGAAAAAAAAAACGCACACACCAAATTTAGACTATCAGAGGGAGATTTTGCTTCTCAACAGGAAACGGACGAAGCGACGGTGATTCTTGAAGACTGGATGCTGATAAGCAGCATAAAAGAAGAAACATCGGAGCAACGCAAAGTGGGAGGGTCCTTGTTACTGAAAGGGGACACGGATGCACCTTTCCCACAGTAAGAAGGTTGTCTAAATTGAAACGTTTCAAGAGAAAAAATCCCTAAACAAAGACAAAAAGTCATGTTGAAAACAATTATTGCTTTTGGGGCAATGAGATTAATGATGATTGTGATTCTATTCCTTTCCACAGTAGGGTTGTTTTCTCCAGTTGGAGAAAAAGGCGGAGGCGTTTCAATTGAGGATACACCTTCTTACGGGAGGGTAAACCGAGAAACATACACATTTACATTTAATTAACATTACCTACTAAATCAAATTTCCACATTGAAAATATATATATTTGGACTCGGCGACGTCCCAGTTGCCGTACAAGGGGTCAATCTATGGTGGGAAATATGTGTGGTACATTAACAGCAAAAAATTGAAGATTGGGAAAAGCCTTGTTGCAGAAATTGGTCAAGATTGGAAAGCTTGGACTGACATATTAACCTGTGAAATTTATTTCTGAAACAGGGATTTCCCAAACAGGGGATAATTGGGCGCTGTTAATGGAGTGTAAAGAGGACAAGCACTTGGTGGAGCTACTTTGGTAAAAGGGTGGTCTCAATTGAAACATTGAGGGGACGGGTAAGATAAACTTTCTGACTTAATAAAATACGGGAAACACCAATATTAATTGAAAAGATTATTGCTCAGCAAGCAATACCATAAAACTATAGGGAACTCTTTTATATTGGGTTTGACGTCTCCATATGGTTTCAATTGAGACTAAACCATCTTACAAAGGATTAGGATAAACTACCAGACAAGGGAAAATACGATGGGATCTAACAACTCCCTCAATCACCATTCATTTGGGGAAAAGTGTTTATACAAATGAAAAAACGTGTCCTACTTGGCAAGAAAAAATATTGAAGCAGTGTTTATCCTGTTACGCGGTAAATAGGAAGTCAATTTTTCCACTGTTTAATCATTTTACCTGCTTAAACCTTACAGGGCATGGTCTGAAGCTGGGGGCGATAAATGAGACGTGGTGTACCGGCGTTCTAAAACAAACTACACCCCTGATACCACGTTCTGGCCTATGGTGGCGGGGTGGTAGATAAATTATACGACTCCTGCCGAAACGCGGCAGGACTAGGTACTTTGGTCTCACTGCTCTTACCGATGTCTGTTTTTCCATCCACAGTGGAGGAGATACAATTGGCGGCTCATAATTCGGCTGAAGGGTCGACCCTCCCGACATCGTCGAGAGGCATGGAGGGAAGGAGATCCAACATACATTGATGCGATTGGCATCCCCTGGGGCGTACCAGATGAGTATAAGCTGGCTAATCAGATCGCAGCAGGTTGGGAGTCTATCTTCCTTCTAATCACCCCAAACAAAAATGTGGATAGAATAAATTACTTACATTACAATGTTCAAAACTTGGAAATTATACTGAACAGGGATTTGTGGCCATAAAGGAGCAACTGGCAGCTACCAGTCTGATGGCGTTCCAGAATCGCATAGCGGTGGATATGATCCTTGAAACAGGGGGCATGTGTGCAATGTTTGGAAAACAATGTTGCACCTTCATACCGAACAACGCGTCACCCAGTGGATCTCTCACCAGGGCCATTACTGGCCTGCAAACACTGAACCGCAATATGCAAGAGCACTCTGGAGTAGATACGTCCGCATTGTCAGATTGGTGGGATAAGACCTTTGGAAAATCTAAAGATTTGGCTACATCCTTCGTGGTGACTATAGGCACAATTACCGCTATCCTAACATTGTGTGGGTGATGTAGTATCCCCTGTTTGCGCTCCTTGCTAAGCCGACTTATAACTACTGCAATTGCCCCTACAAATTCTAAAGTACATGAGTTGTATCTTATGGGACGGTTTGGGGAAAGCAGTGAGGTCCAGGAGTACGGTAAATCCGAGGACCAATTGGACGAATATAATTATGTTCTTTCTCTTTCAGACCAGCCATGGGAGTAAGGAGTAGGCGGGAAAAATCACAGTCACCCGACATTACCATTTAGTGATTACTAAGAAATGACTAATAACATACATATTATAAAAACGGGGGAATGTTGGGTTTATTCTGTATTACTTTTATAATAGTCGTATTAATTCATTACTTTGTTAAATCATTCTCTTTCTATTCTCTGTATTAATTCTTTTCTTTGTTTAAATCATTCTCTTTCTATTTTCAAAATGTTGCGAGGTCACGAGTATTGCCAAGTCATCTTTAACCTGGAGGGCCTGTTCCAGGATGGTTATACAAACAATCCACCCAATCTGGGTCCTTGAGATTTGGTGGGCCCTTGGTGACGAGGCCAGGGCTATTCGGCCAATAACAAGAATATTGTTATCGTTATGTAACCGTGCACTTCGGGTTTTTCTGTATGTAATCATTATATGATTATGATTATATTATATGATTCTTAGGTCAAGGAAGTTGTATAATTACTCTAATCTAAATGTTGTTAAGTCTAGTCTCCTGTTTTTGTTATTGGTAAAATACTTTGATTGTTATTGTAGTCCCAGATGTTGTTTTTACTCATACGTGATGGAATGATCAACAACTCTGTAAATTGTTTTGATTCATGGCAATAAGAAGCGTACGAAAACGTCTATTCGAGGAGACGTTCGGAAGTTGTAAGGTGACACTTGCTGTAACGCTCCCCTCCGGAGGCTTTTATCTGTTGTATCCATTTCTATTTAATTAAATGTCAATAATTGAATAAGATGTCTTCCTGCAGTTATTGATAATTACGGACGAAGGTAATTATTAATGAACCTAATAATAACAATAATGATCCAGGATGATTCTGGAGCTATTTCCCACCACAAACAGTGTCCAAAACAGGCATTTTGCGGTTAAAGTAGTGGTTGTATTAGAACCACGCCCAGTCGGTTCTGGTTCGTGTTTTTACCCAGAAATTGTGTCCAATGATTATGGGGATGTATTTTTTATTATTCTTTATAAAAATAATATTCTAGGGATGTTCAGAAGTTCTGTTATGCCCTAATCAATGACCTCAATTTGGGCACTTTATTTACAAGTGGTTGTTTAGAACCAGGCCCAGTCGGTTCTGGTTGGTGCTTTACCCACAATTAGTGTCGATTGTGTGGGTTTGATGTATTTTCACTATTCTCTGTAAGAATAAAGATCCAGGGATGTTCTGAGACTATTTCCCACCAGAAATAGTGTCAAAAACATGCATTTTGCGACAAAAATAGTGGTTGTATTAGAACCAGGCCCAGTCGGTTCTGGTTTGTGTATACCCCCTTAACGTGTGTCCAATAGGAATGGGGTTGTATTTTTGACTATTCTGTATAAAAATTATCATCTAGGGATGTTCAGAAGTTCTTCTATGCCCGAATAAATGACCTCCATTTGGGCACTTTATTTTGCATGTTGGTTGTAGTAGAACCAAGCCCAGTCGGTTCTGGTTGGTGCTTTTACCCAGAGTTAGTGTTGATTGTGTAGGTGGATGTATTTTCACTATTCTGTCTAAAAATAAAGATCCAGGATGGTTCTAGGGGTATTTACCACCATAAATAGTCTCCAAAACATGCATTTTGTGATAAAAAATAGTAGTTGAAAAAATGAAAATCAGACATAGGCATTGTCGTCATCATTGACTTGACAAAAAGCCTAGTAGTCATCATACCCTCATAAGCGTATGACGAAATTGTATAGTGCTTCTCCACAAGTTCGTCTTCCCAGGCCAGACACATTTATGACATTTATTTATGACATATTCATACTTGTTAGCTCTCCGCCTTGAGCGACTCGACTTGACTTAATTTCATAGTAGGGATATGTGTAGTCGTCACGTCACGTGTTGCTGCAGGTTCAGAGACCTGATGGCTGTTGGGAAAAAGCTGTCCTTGAGGCTGTTTGTCCGTGCTTTGTAGGACCTGTAGCGTCTGCCAGATGGAAGCAACTGGAACAGGCCGTGTCCAGGGTGGTATGGGTCTCCAACAATGGACCCGGCTCTTCTAAGGTATCGGGGGTTGGCAATGTCTTCTAGTGATGGCAGAGAGCAGCCGACGATCTTCTGGGCAGTGTTTATCACCCTCTGTATGGCTTTTTTGTCTGCTGCCGTGCTTCCGGTATACCACACTGTAATGCCGTAAGTCAGGATGCTCTCCACAGTGGCTCTGTAGAAGGTTGCCAGAAGCTTGGTGTCCAATTTGTCCCTTCTCAGTACCCTGAGAAAGTGGAGTCGTTTCTGGGCCTTCTTTACTAACACTGTGGTGTTTGTGGACCAGGAGAGCCTATCCGTGACGTGGACTCCCAGAAATTTGAAGGATTGGACCCTGTCTACACATACTCCGTTAATGAGGAGTGGGGCCAGGTCTGTGCTGCGCTTGCGAAAGTCCAGGATTATTTCTTTAGTCTTTGCGGTATTTAGTGTAAGATTGTTCGCCGAGCACCAAGAAGACAGTTTGTCGACCTCGTCTCTGTAAGCTGACTCATCCCCGCCTGAGATGAGTCCGATCACAGTGGTGTCATCGGCGAATTTGATGATAGAGTTTGACTGGTGGGCTGGTGTGCAGTCGTATGTGTACAAGGAGTACAGGACAGGACTCAGTACACAGCCTTGTGGTGAGCCAGTGTTCAGTGTAATGGCGGAAGAGAGGTGTGGACCCATTCTGACAGTTTGTGGTCGACCAGTCAAGAAGTTCTTTACCCAGCAGCAGATTGAAGAGGATAGTCCAAGGTGGTAGAGTTTGTCCTTCAGGATGTCCGGCTTGATGGTGTTAAAGGCTGAGCTATAGTCTATGAAAAGCATCGTCACATAGTTCCCCCGGTGCTCCAGGTGGCTCAGTGCTGTGTGAAGAGCCACAGCGATAGCATCCTCAGTGGACCTGTTTTCTCTATAAGCAAACTGGTGAGGGTCAACTGAGGGGGGGGGATTGTCCTTCTGATGTGTCGGGCCACCAACTTTTCAAAGCACTTCATGATCACAGGCGTGAGAGCAACAGGCCTGTAATCGTTCAAGCTGCAGATGGTTGGCCTTTTTGGGGACAGGAATGATGGTGGCAGATTTTAGGCAGGCAGGAACGATGGATAGTTGCATTATAACTGGGTAGTCTCAGTTCTGGTTGCTGTTTATATCCGAAACTTGTGTCCAAAGAGGATGGGGATGTATATTTTACTATTCTGTTTAAAAATAATCATGTAGGGATGTTTTGGGGCTTTTTTTACACAAGAATCAAAAACCTCCAATGGATCTTTATTTTGCACGGTGGTTGAATTAGAACCGGGCCCAGTCGGTTCTGGTTGCCGCTTTTACCCAGATTTAGTGTCAATTGTGTGGATGGATGCATTTTCACTATTATGTGAAAAATTAAAGATGCAGGGATGTTCTGGGAATATTTCACACCGTCAATAGTGTCCAAAACATTTTGCGATAAAAATAGTGGTTGTATTAGAACAAGGCCCAATCGGTTCTGGTTGGTGTATTTACCCAGAATTTGTGTTGATTGAGTGGGTGGATGTAGTTTCACTATTTTCTATAAAAATAATGTTTCCCACCATAACCATTGTCCAAAACAGGCATTTTGCGATTAAAAAAGAGGTCGTATTAGAACCAGGCCCAGTCGGTTCTGGTTGGTGCTTCTACCCATAATTAGTGTTGAATGTGTAGATGGATGTATTTTCACTATTCTGTGTAAAAATAATGATCCAGGATGGTTCTGGAGCCATTTTCCCACCATAAACAGTGTCCAAAACAGGCATTCTGCGATTAAAATAGTGGTTGTATTAGAACCAGGCCCAGTCTGTTCTGGTTGGTGAATTTACCCGAAAAATTGTATCCATTGACGATGGGGATGTATTTTTGATTATTATGTATAAAAATAATCATCTAGGGATCTTCAGAAGTTCTGTTATTCCCGAATCAATGACCTCCATTTGGGCACATTATTGACGGAGCTCACGACCATGATCCAGTGTGTGGCTCGGATGTGTCCCTCAAACACAAATACTGGTCAGTCTCATCCAAAATCCTAATGGCTCAGTTCCCTTGAGTGGGAGCGGCAAGGAACGCCCTGCATTTGAAGACCATTGAAGGCAGGTTCCGGGCCTGTGTCGGCGCATCAGTCAGGCTGGGTAGCCGCTATGGCCCAGGTGATTTTCCAGGGCTGCCCTGCTCTTGACGGAGTGGCCACCCAGCGGGGCTGTGTGTGTTTCATGGTGGGAGACTCGTGCTGCCCCTTCATCCCTGCCGGCATGTCCTGCTCGGTCCATGATGCCCTGCAGGCTATTAGGAACATGCAGAGAGCTGTGACCGGAGATCCGGTTCCACAACGAGGATGGCTTGACTGGTTCTTCTCTGGCTCATGGAAACAGCCACTTCAATATTTCGATATTTTCACAGACACAAAAGGAGGGAATTGTGGGATGGACTGGCTAACTGGCTTAATAATTGTTTATTCTTGTCGCACCATGTGGTCATACTGGTTTAACTTTGTTTTTTAAGATCGTAGAATGCAAGGTAGACTAGCCAAACTGGTTTTACAATTGAATTAAAAGATCGTGGAATGTAAGAAAGACTAACTAGTTGGCCTTGCAATTGTTTGTTCGCCTCGAGAAATATAAGAAAGGCTGGCTAACAGGGTTTGCAATGTTTTCCTTGTATTGTGCGATGAAAAGAGGTTCAACTTCAGGAGTAACTGTCATTCTCCAGGTCATCTAGGGTCAAGTGCACACTTGAAAACTTTCATATTCGACCAAAACGTGCTTATCAGCACATAAAAAGCACATTTGGTGGTACGCGGGAAGAACGGCAGCAGACAAAAAGGCTATTTAGAAAGGTATCACCACTACGCAGAAGAACGTCGGCTACTCTGCCCTCACTGGAAGACATTGCCAGCCCTCGTTACCTCAGCAGAGCCAGGGACATGATCAGGGACCCATGCCACCCTGGTCACAATCGGTTCCAGCTGCTGCTCTCTGGCAGACAGACGCTGTAAGTTTCCCACATCCGTTGGGACTCTAAACTTGGGGTAACACAACACAATCCCTTCTGTGTAATAACTTCGGGTGAGGTAATATGAATAGACATTAGGTACAAGGTGATCTGACACCTACATGCTGAATGAAGGTAAGTGAAAGACAGTGAGAGGTAAGAGATCCACTCAAGGGGTGCTGATGCAATGTATCCATAAAGGCAGAATTGTAAATTAAGAGTCTGGAGTCATAACTTGTAAAACTGTGTAAAAATGTCAGAGACACAAATGACATAGTGTAATATCATCAAATTTTATAATTTAATAAGTTTTTCATTTGGCATCATTCTAATGGCTAGATATTAAGTTATAATGAAAACTATGATACTTGGCCAAAACGTGATTTTCAGCGCATGAAACGCACGTTAAGGCAATAAAAACTGAAATATTCCCCTGCTGCGAAACAAACTGTCAGAGACATATAGTTACTGTGTATATAGTGTATTATCGTCCAATTCAAGTAAGTTTTTCATTTAGCATCATTCTAAGTGATAGAAATTAAGTTATAGTGAAAACTATCATACTCGGCCAAAACATGATTTTCAGCGCATGAAACGCACGTTAGCAATAAAAACTGAAGTGTCCCCCTGCTGCGAAACAAACTGTCAGAGACACATAGTTACTGTGTATATAGTGTAAAATAGTCCAATTCAATTAAGTTTTGCATTTAGCATCATTCTAAGTAATAGAAATTAAGTTATAGTGAAAACTATGATACTTGGCCAAAACGTGATTTTCAGCGCATGAAACGCACGTTAAGGCAATAAAAACTGAAATGTTCCCCTGCTGCGAAACAAACTGTCAGAGACACATAGTTACTGTGCATATAGTGTATTATTGTCCAATTCAAGTAAGTTTTTCATTTGGCATCATTCTAGGTGATAGAAATTAAGTTATAGTGAAAATTATGATACTTGGCCAAAACGTGATTTTCAGCGCATGAAATGCACGTTAAGGCAATAAAAACTGAAATGTTCCCCTGCTGCGAAACAAACTGCCAGAGGCACATAGTTACTGTGTCTATAGTGTAAAATCATCCAATTCAAGTAAGTATTGCATTTAGCATCATTCTAAGTGCTAGAAATTAAGTTATAGTGAAAACTATGATACTTGGCCAAAACGTGATTTTCAGCGCATGAAACGCACGTTAAGGCAATAAAAACTGAAATGTTCCCCTGCTGCGAAACAAACTGCCAGAGGCACATAGTTACTGTGTCTGTAGTGTAAAATCATCCAATTCAAGTAAGTATTGCATTTAGCATCATTCTAAGTGCTAGAAATTAAGTTATAGTGAAAACTATGATACTTGGCCAAAACGTGATTTTCAGCGCATGAAACGCACGTTAAGGCAATAAAAACTGAAATGTTCCCCTGCTGCGAAACAAACTGTCAGAGGCACATAGTTACTGTGTCTATAGTGTAAAATCATCCAATTCAAGTACGTATTGCATTTAGCATCATTCTAAGTGCTAGAAATTAAGTTATAGTGAAAACTATGATACTTGGCCAAAACGTGATTTTCAGCGCATGAAACGCACGTTAAGGCAATAAAAACTGAAATGTTCCCCTGCTGCGAAACAAACACTCAGAGGCACATAGTTACTGTGTATATAGTGTATAATTGTCCGATTCAAGTAAGTTTTTCATTTTGCATCATTCTAAGTGCTAGAAATTAAGTTATAGTGAAAACTATGATACTTGGCCAAAACGTGATTTTCAGCGCATGAAATGCACATTAAGGCAATAAAAACTGAAATGTTCCCCCGCTGCGAAACAAACTGTCAGTGACACATAGTTACTGTGTATATAGTGTATAATCATCCAAATTAAGTAGGTTTTTCATTTGATATCATTCTAAGTGATGAAAGTTAGGGTTAGGGTTAGGTTAAGTTATAGTGAAAACTATGATACTTGGCCAAAACATGATTTTCAGCGCATGAAACGCACATTAGGGCAAAAAAACTGAAATGTTTGTTAGGTCTGAAAATACAACTTCAGGAGCAGGCTAAGAAAGAGTGAGATAAATTTAAATAGAAAATATGTATGACCAGACTGCAAAGTGGACAGAGAGTTCCTACAGTGGGCTCCTGTTCACTGCGATGTTACTGCAACTCTAGTCGAATGACCAGTGAGTGTGTCTTAAATACAGGCAAAACTGACAGTTGTCCCTAAGACTTTGGACAGATACGTTTCAGTCATTTGCAGGGCAACAAGTAATTGATTAGTGTCGGGCCTGGAATCTGTAGTCAATGGTTTCCAGACGTAGGGTGTCCTTCGCTGTTCCTACCCTGGGGAATACCGCCATCATGATTTTGGAGGAGACTGACCAGTGTTTGTATTAGAGGGGGACATCCGAGCCCCAAACTGAATCATGGGGGAAGAAATCAAACCTCCGTCGTTGACGCCTGGTGGGTAGATGTGGGTTGGCGTCGACAGTTGGAATCGAGTCTGCTGTTAGAACGGACGTGTGGTAGGATGCAGATGTAGGTACACAGAGCCCAGTTGTATTGGTGGGGATGATCATATACACTTGCCATTCGCAGAGCCACCATATTTGGTCCAGTACTGTCCATGATTGGGAAGGAATGTGTCTGATCTCGGCGCACCTGGTGACGTGAACTTGGTCCAAAGGGGTCTTCGGATCCGGTCCGCTGAAGTTGAAACAGGATGGATAACAGTCTGTTCGGTTGTTGCACTAGACATACGTTGCGGTATTGACTGTAGCTGCTAATGGTACTGCGACCATGGTATGTAGGCGGTCGAGCTTTGCTGGTAGGATTCTCTCAGATTACCCAGGATACAGTTGTAGGTGAGGTTGGCGAGTTCTTCGTTCTGTCGGTTGGCCCATAGCTGTGGTTGGGCTACGGCAGTAGGCAAGAGGGAACAGACATAACAACTCATTGGTTGTGGCGCGGGCTGTGAGTGCGGTGTATCTGTACCAACTGTTCCTCATCATCGGGTTGTAGTCGTTTTCTTCCTGTGTTTGGACATGGGCGAGAATAAGGTGTATCTACTCAGGCTTAGGTGTTCCTGCCGGACGGATTTTGAGTAGGCGTGTGGCGGATGGTTGTACGAAGGGGTTCACACCAATCACTTTGGGGACCATGGCTGGACTAGTAGTGCGGATGGTGATAGTAAAGAGGGGGCCTTTTCCTGGTCGGTCCGGTCGGAGGCATAGGTTGATGCAGCCTTTTTGTTGGATATTGGTCGTAAGGTCTAGCATATGTTTACCATCTTTGATGGTGGTGGCTAACTTGGTGAAGTTAGCGGTCATGGTGGTAGCTTCTTTGGAAAGGGGCCATGTGATGGTTTTGTAGCCTGTATGGAGGAGGACCTGGTCCAAGGTGTCCGGACAGACCACTCAGACTCTGGGAGCTTGTAGGTACCAATAAAAATAACTGGAGTCAGTCCCGTATAATCCCAAGTGAGTAAACTGTAGGCTGAGCAAAGGGACTTGAACGACGATTGGTGTCTTGGTTAATGGGATGCAGATCTGGGGTCCCTGATCGTTTCCTGAACCAGCTAGTGGGGCATTCTCCTCCAGTGGGAATGTACCAAGGTTCTGGTACGTTCCCCCCATGTGGTTGAACACAGAGCGGTGATGATGATGGCCAAAATCACACGGTGAGGTCCGTCCCAACGTGGAGAAGACCAGCACTTTCTTTTTATCACCTTGACGAGTACCAGGTCTCCTGGGGACAGGACCTCCTCTGTGGGAGACAGAGAAGATGTCGGCAGATTATTTTGCATTCATCACAGTTCTTTCTTGGAACATTTTGCATAACCACTTAGTGAGGGATTCTGTTTCCCTTTTCTCTTCTACCACCAGATCTTTTTCCCACATTGTTCAGTGGAAGGGTCTGTCTTTCACTGCCTCAAATGGTGTGCATCCCTGTGCTGTTGGAATGATTCTCATGTACGTTTCTACCAGGCTCAGGCTTTCTTGCCATGGTTTTCCTGTATCTTCCATGGTTTTTCTGAGTCTGAGTTTTACTGTTCTAATGGTTTGTTCGACGAGTCCAGCACTTTGGTTCAGTTTGATGAAATCCATGTTCAGAAGCTCGAAGGGATATGTTCCTGTTTGCCTTGTTCCATGCTTGGGTTGTTCATTGCCTTGAGAGTTGTGTCTACAGCAGTTTAGACAGTTTCTGCAAAATAATTGAGGTAAGTTTGGAGACCTCTGGGAACATGCATTGTTTGTTGTACTGTACTGATCATCCCTCCTGTTGAGACATGGCTCCTCCCATGGCTCAATTTGGCAATTACTTCAAACAATGATCGTGTCACGCATGGCTTGTTTTCTACTGCATAGAGTCCGTTCTTGTGTTGAGTGGCTCCTTCTGTTTCCCATTGCAGTTTCTCTTTTTCTGGGGAATGATTTTGCATTTCTCTTAGGAATTCAGCAGGGATTGGGCTGTGTCTTTCCACCGTCACGTCTTGTTCTAGGAATAGTCTACATGCCTCTGTCAGTGCCACTATTTCTGCGGCTTGTGCAGACCAGTCGCCGGGGAGTCGTCCTGTCTTGAGGTTGTCTTTTTGAGTCACCACGGCATATACGTTGTGTTTTTCTCCATCCAGGATTTTTGATGATGATCCATCCCCATAGGCAATGTGTCCGGGGGGCAATGGGTTGTCCATTAGGTCATTTGCATATACGTGGTTAATTATGATTCGTTGAGTGGGCAACTGTGAGAATTGGTTTAACCACTTGTCGTCCGGTCTCCCATGAACTTCAGGGTGACATGTAATGGCCATGTTTGTTGTTCCTGTCCTGGGGCTGCTGGGCAGATATCTTCAGACTGTTCTCTTAGACTTTCAGCTACCTTGGCAGAATCATTCCCGACAATGTCGAGAGAGTAGAAGCTGTTAGATGTGGTGGTGTGGAAGATATTTTTGGTCTGTAATTCCCTGGGTCGGAGGCCATTTTGGGTGGCCACTAGGCTTAGCCCAAGCTGGACCATGATATCTCGTCCCGGTAACTCTCCGATTTTCATTTTGCAGTCTGACAATAAACCCATCCCTTTTGTTGCTTTCTGACCCATATTAATCACTTACTTAATAGTTTAAACAACAATTATTTTCTAAATTACCCGAAATTGATCTCCACTTTGTGATTAACCCAATATCTCTGAACACACAAAGACCAAAAGTCCCTGACTTTGTCTTAGTTAAGTCCCTGACTCTATTAACAGACCAAGACTATAATGCCTTTGCTAATTCTTGTTCTACTTTCATTGGTCCCGGACCAATTGGTTTATTACCAGACTGCAAAGTGGACAGTGAGAGTTCCTACAGTAGGGTCCTGTTCAACGCGATGTTCCTGAAACTCTAGTCGAATGACCAGTGTGTGTGTCTTAAATACAGGAAAAACTGACAGTTGTCACTAGGACTTTGCACAGATACATTTCAGTCATTTGCAGGGCAAAAAGTAATTGATCAGTGTCAGACAGTTGAATATTTGTGCTGACATGTCACCCCAATCACAAGACTAAGATTGTTTATTCAGTCAGACAGTTGGGTGTTTATGCTGCTATGTCAGCCGTAAGGATGACTACAATGCTGTTATACTCACAAAAACTTATACAATATGAACAAGCATTTGCAAAGATACTTTGTCTAATCTTACATATTCCCCTGCTGCAAAAAAAACTGTCAGAGACACATAGTTACTGTGTATATAGTGTAAAATCGTCCAATTCAAGTAAGTTATCCATTTGGCATCATTCTCATTGATAAAAATTAAGTTACAATGAAAACAATCATACTTGGCCAAAACGTGATTTTCAGGGTATGAAAAGTACATTAAGGCAATAAAAACTGAAAAGTTCCCCTGCTGCCAAACAAACTGTCAGAGACACAGTTACTGTGTATATAGTGTAAAATCGTCCAATTCAAGTAAGTTTTTTATTTGGCATCGTTCAAAGTGATAGAAATTAAGTTACAATGAAAACTATCATACTTGGCCAAAACGTGATTATCAGGTGAAGAATCTGACATATTTTACTCATTCTTTTTAGTATGGCTGTTTCATTTTGATATCACATTTTACTCATTCTTTTTGTGGCGGTCTTGTTTTAGTATCGCCACTGAAGGGTTCAGCTCTTGTTCCCAACTCAATTACAATATGAACAGAAGGATGGGTCCGAGACTCCTCGACTACAATGTTAACAAAAGGCTCTTCCTGAGATTCTTATTTCAAGGTGGGATTCACACTGATAAGAGACCAGATGGAGGACTTCAAAGGGCAGAGGAACAAAGAGCAGGGCAGAGGGTCGGGACTTTATAGGACCAGCGGAGACAGAGGTCTGGATGATGTGGATTCAAGGCTGGAAGATGTGGAGCCCAGAGAAACCCACCCCTCACAGCAGCCCTGGACCAGCCCACATCTCATTATTAATCAGCGAATGAATATGCATTTTTGTTGGACTATAACTGGGCAAACGCGGGTTTGGACAATGTCTTTTCCATCCTCCGCTTTGGGACATCAACACTCAGCGGGCTTATTCTATGGGAGGGAGACCCGGAGCTCTGTATGAATCAATTTGAATGGAATAAATCATCTGTGGATAAACTCGCTCAACCCTGGTTTGTCTCCTCCGGTGCTGAACACGCTCCATTGTTAGACTGGAGACTACAGAGTTAAGGAATTGGAGTCAGGTAAAATATTTATAGTCTAACAGTTTTGGTGACCCAGTCCGTGAGTCGGTTGCGTAGACAGATAGGGGTTAAGGCCGATAACTCCGTCCGTGAACCAGGGAGGAGACTGCGTAGACATATGGGTTAAGGCCAGCCGCGGACTCTAAAACACGTCGGCGAACGTGGAGTCGCGGTTATCGAAACACGTCAGCGAACGTGGGAATAAGGAAAAGTTAAACACGTCAGCGAACGTGGGAATAAGGAAAAGTTAAAACACGTCAGCGAACGTGGGAATAAGGAAAAGTTAACCACGTCAGCGAACGTGAGGGAGCGCCGGCGAGCGTGAGACCTTTCTCTTGGGACTTCTCCGACAGGCGCCTGATCAACTGAAAGGTAAGCAGAATACCTATTACTGAAACGTTAAAATTCTGCTATTGGATTTTTAAATTATGGAGAAGTGACTATAGAAAGGGGATATCGGGAATAGGAGATTCCGAAAAGGTTGTAATATATCTAGAGTCGGAACTAATGACGATCCCAGAACGGTCGTTTTGAGATAGAGAAAACGGTCGTATGCAACAAAGGAACAAGAGATTCCGGAAAGAGTTGTATGCAGGAGTTATTTTAAAGTCTTCAGCAGGGAAACGACTGGGTCCACAGATGTTTGATTCCTAGAATTGATTCTAAAAAAAAAAAAAAAAAAAAAAAGTAACAATAATTCCTAGAATTGAACATACTAAAATTCCAAATTTATCCGGAGACTTGATCTAGATTGAATTGGTGAAAATGGAAAGATGTGAGAGTGCGGGAGAATGTGGAGAATGGAATGAATTGACAATTTTGTATGCAGATGTGGAAGCACAGGTTCTGAGTGGTGTTCAAGTTAAAAAAACAACCAAAAATAAGACGCGAGTTGGTGAAACAATTTAGTACTTTGATAGAAAATGTACATTTTGTAGGTCAAAAGCATGAATGG
Source organism: Stigmatopora nigra (assembly GCF_051989575.1). Taxonomy (NCBI): domain Eukaryota; kingdom Metazoa; phylum Chordata; class Actinopteri; order Syngnathiformes; family Syngnathidae; genus Stigmatopora; species Stigmatopora nigra. The sequence continues at coordinate 5,142,842 of NW_027551603.1, forward strand.
AATATGAATAACTTGTCCATTGCTTTGCGGAAAGTAGAGCATGACGTCACAGCTAAGGAGGTGGAACTCCGAAGGAGAAAAGAGGAGGTGTGGAGGTGGAGGCGGGGTTCGATACTGAAAAAGGAGGAGGAGTTGAAACAGCATAGATTGGCAATACACAACCTGGTAATTGCGTCAATAGCTTTGGCTGCGGTGAGGGCCCCCACCTAGATCGAACCAACTTTGACTCTTGTACCTTCAGCGCCTCCACTGAATAATAAAGCTCCATTAAAACCTCACGGTATACCCATACAAGCACCAATAGTGACTTTAGGTGGACGATTGATCCTTGACGTTGAGAATGAGGAGGAAGCTATGTCCTCCGAGGCAAAAGGCCTCATAGGAAAAGCATGTAATCTCGAACACGCGAAAGATAGGACAGAACGATCCTGAGTTGACTTGACTGACCGAGAGGACAATGATGAAAAAGAAATGACCAAAGGGACTCGACAGAAAAATGAAATAAAGAAAGGTAGGAAAAAAGGAAAAGATGACTTGACTGACAATCTTGTACTGTTTGAGGACGTGAATCGACAATCAGACTATAACTCAGATAATGATTCAGACATTGCAGGTGAACAGGAGAATGAGAGTGTGGACATGTATAAACAGGCTCTACCAGATTTGGGATCTCATTACGCCCTTCGCCCACGTAACAATGGGGCAAAAGAGACACCAGACAAGACTGCCGCGCCAAAACCAAAGCCCAGCGCAAAGCGGGTACAAGCTACATCTGGAGGTATGTATCCCCTCCGCCCTCAGGGAGCAGAAATGATATTTGAACCTCTTGGTCTTAGAGATGTGGCTACATTGGCTGACCAACTCCCTCCAATGGCAAATGGAGGAAGTACATGGCTGATGAAGTTTTTGGCCCTAATGAGCGGACAGAATTGTGCGCTTGGTGACATGAGACAGGCCATATCAGCTTCCTGCTCTCATCATCAATTACAAATGATAGAGGAGGAAGCAGAAACTATCAGGTACCCACACGAAACCCCATTGTCCCAGGTATCGGGCGCCTTATTTACGGCAATTAAAAATACCTTCCCAAGATCCCATGACATGGCTCCAACCGTGTTTCCATACATCGATGGAGTGGGAGGTCCGGTACACTATGAAAAGTGCATTAATGCCTGGATAGATAGTACCGGCCGACACCCATCGGGCAGATTAGATAATATCCTCTTATTCCGAACAGCTGTTGTCGAGGGTCTTCCAGAACCTGTGAAAAAGGAGTTGAAAAAGGACCCTGACTTGTTGACTGGTGATGAACCAAGGTTTAAACGTCACCTGTCTCACCATTGTAAGATGTATGATAACGAGAAGGTAAAAGAAAAAGCCGAGTCGCTAAATATGAATTCTGCTCTGGTAAAATTACAACTTTCCAAATTTTATAGTGAATCCAAAAAATCTAAACAGGAAAAGACAAACCAATCTGCCCAGATGTTCCAGGGCCATGGTCGGGCTCGAGATGGTGGTCAGTTCCATGATGGATACGGTGGTCGCAGGGGTGGTTTCTCTGGTGGCCGGGGAAAAGGGTACTCGAGACCGGGCCAACAAGACAACTGTTTTACATGTGGCCGTCCTGGACACTGGAGACATGAGTGTCCCAGTCAGCGACAGTACCCGCGGTAACCCCCAACACAACAGGGGGGGCCACCACATCAACAGCGGCCCACGCGCGGAGGAGCAAGAGGCACTGGCAGACCATGGCGGTCACAGCAGCCAGCTCAGTCAACTGGACAATATTACCAGGGTGGAGATGATCCTCACAGTCCATGGGATCCTCCACACTCCGAATAGGGGTGCCCGAGAGGCTCGGTAAGCAGGGGAACGGCAGACCCAATGCTTCATATGAGAATCAACGGCGTCCAAACATCAGCTTTGGTGGACACGGGAGCAACATACTCATCTTTGAACATGCCGCTCACAGCCGGTTGTCTCTCCTCTTCAACCATAACTTTGGTCGGCTTCTCGGGATCTCCTCAAGCTCTGCCTATTACCAGACCGCTGCAAACGGAAATACCCCACCTAAAACAGACTCTATTTCATTCCTACGTCCATTCACCCCAAACACCTGTGAATTTAATGGGAAGAGACTTGTTGATGTCTATTGGAGCTACCATCTTATGTGGGCCGGATGGCCTCACAGTGACTTTACCAAATGGTGCAAAGATTCCGTGTTCGCAACCAGTACGAACATGTGGACAATGGTTGATGTGTCCCTTGCAACAAGACACCGAGGTAGCAACAATCTATTGGTCATGTCTTGAGCCTGAAACTCCGGCCACTGGGGGACTGTTGTTTGTTTATCACCAGTGGAAATCATTCATTGATTCACTCCGGCCTTACCATCCGCCCAAGGATGACTTTCATTGTACTTTGTTTTATGACACAGAAGATGACTTAGTCTATCGAGACCGTTTTCAGAAGGTTCTTGGAACACCCTGGCAATTGAAATCCACCAAAATATTTGTGGGTCCAGAAGGCGTAGCTTCATATGTTGATTTGGACGAATCGCAAAAAGTGTGGTACAAAATGTCGGATACAGCCGACCCCCACATTTCTTTGGCTCTGTCTTATGGTCACGAAGCTCGTCAACTCGGTCCCATGGTCAAGAAACTTCTTAAAGTCACTGACTGGCAGTCCACTGACCTACCAGGGCTGACTTATTCCAAATTGCATGACTCTTATCAGATTGACCCACATGCCCCATTGATAAACTCCTCCATTTTGGAGGAACAAATCTTGACTCGAGAACATGGTAGGGAATTGACTGATCACCACCAGACAGAGGAGTTACTGAAAACTATTCCGGACACATTGTGGTCATCAGGACCATTTGATGGAGGACATTGTGTTAAAATTCCACCTGTAATGTTAAAAATAGATGAGAGTGCCATCATCCACAGGCCACAATATAGATGGACTCCAGATGCGGACAAAGGTATGGAAGACACTCTAGGTGGACTGTGGGACGCAGGTGTGATAGAACTTTCTAACTCACGATGGAACACGGCATTGCGACCAGTACTTAAGGCGGATGGACAGAGTTACCGTATGGCACATGACCTTAGACCTGTGAACGACGCGACGCTGACTCCGATCCTACCAGTACCCGACCCCCATAGAATGTTGACTTCGCTCAGTCCAGTGTATCAATGGTTTACTTGTATTGATCTAGCTAACGCCTTTTTCTGTGTACCTTTGCATCCTTCAGCCAGACAGTACTTTGCGTTCACCTATCGTGGTGTCCACTACAGTCCACCATTTGCACAAAGGGTTTATTATAATTAGGTAACGCCAAAATCCCACTAGTAACTAGCATCTGTTTTATTGTACAAAACGCATTCTCAGCCTCTGCCGTCCAATTCAGAGCCGAGTTCATTTTTAACCCATCTTCATTCATTAATTTAGAAAGGGGGGAAACAATTTCTGCATAATTTGGAACCCACGTCCTGCAGTAATTAGTAAGACCCAAAAATGACATGATTTGTCTTTTAGTTAGCGGCTTGGGTGCTTCCAACACCACCCTCTTTCTGTCATCCAAAATCTTTTTCCCACCTTTCACCAGATTATGTCCCAATTATTTCACTTGTTCTTTAGAAAACTGCAATTTATTTCTGCTTATTTTGTGGCCCTCCGACGCCAGGTGCCTTATCAATGTCACAGTGTCCTTTTTACACACTTCCACACTAGGCGACGCCACAAGCACATCATCCACATACACAATAATCTGGCTGCCCCCCGGTGGCTGGAATCTTGCTACACTGCTACTCATTATCTGTGAATATATCGTGGGGCTTTCACAGTATCCTTGTGGTAATCTTGTAAAAGTATATTTTTTCCTACCAAACGTAAACGCAAACCAATATTGACTATCTCGATCTAATGGGATGGAGAAAAAAGCATTACTTATGTCAATTACCGTAAAAAATGCTGCCTCTGGATCCAAATTATTCAGAAGTGTGTGTGGATCTGGCACACACGGCGCGCGTTGAATTACTGCAGAGTTTACCGCTTGTAAATCCTGAACCATTCTCCATCCCACAGAAGGAGCCGCCTTTTTTACTGGAAAAATTGGGGAATTACAGGGTGAATCATCACATTCAATTATCACTCCCGCCCTTAATAAATCTTCAATTACCGGACTTATTCCTTTTAAGGCATCAGGTTTTAGTGGATATTGTCGTATACATGGCCTAAATTCACTTTTTGGTCTAATTACTACAGGTATAACCCCTTTAACGAGCCCTACATCGGAAGGTCCTTTTGACCATATTTCAGGAGGGACTGTTGCTAACAACTCCTCCTCCTCTTCTGATAGTAGATATACTTCCTTAGTTGTTTGTGATAGTCATAGCAGGTAAATTCCCACATTCACATTCACCCCCACAGTCTGAAACACTGCCTTTCTGTATGTTTCCGTACTTTCGCTATACTCAAGACCTGTATCCAACATTATCCAATCACTCGTCTCGCGGGCTGTTTGTATAAAGTCACGTATCACCTCCTTTCCCTGATTATGTGGCTTGCATAATACAATGTGTGGAGTTCCCCACTCGAGAAAAAGAGTCTTATATTCCCTTGACAACTCAACCCCTGCCAAAACTGTAGAAATTCCGTCCGTGTACATATATTCCAATTTAATTTCAGACGGCGTGACTCGTCTCAATTTGTTTTCATAAATTTCGTCAGGCCCCTCCGTCATTTTGTACCACATTATAACATGGAGGGAGTTTATGCTCGCCACACTCTGCCGCGTCTCAATCAAACTAGCAGCTGTAGATAACAAACTGTTTCCCACACAAGCCGGCGTATTATTAGACACATCCAGAGTATAGTAAAAGAAAGCAGGTTGCTCTACATGCAAAACATTTAATTGGCCACAATTAATTTCCTTTCGCCTTTTAACCACCATATTTCCACTAGCGGAGGGTACTAACGCCAATCCCAATTGTAATAGTCCATCCCTACCCAGTAAATTGACAGGACACTCTTTTACCACCAACACCGACATTTTACATGTTTCCCCTTCCGGATCCCTTATCCTAACCGGAAACGTCTCTGAAGCAGTAGCAACCTGCCCATCAGCTGTCGCCACATAAACCTTATTTTTCATAAATTTAATTCCCGGAACATCCTGTGTAATTGCAGTTTTACAAGCTCCAGTATCACACAAAAATGTTAAACGTACCCCATTCACAAACAATGTAATTTCAGGTTTAATTGAATCAAGTGTCAGTATTTCCGCTAAATTTAGCTCCACTCCCCTAGACTGGACCCCACCAGTTGTCCCACTGGGCCCTGGCCCTACGCCAGGCCTTGCTGATTGAGTCCCAGCCCTAGAGGCTCTGTTGTCTGGGCAATCCCGCGAAATGTGCCCAGTTCTTCCACAAATCCAGCATGCATTACTTTTAAATCTCCGATATTTATTTAACTTACCCCCATCTTTTCTCCAGTTAATTTTGTTAAACTTTTTATGTCCTTCTTCTCTTTCTTGGTAAAACATTTCTTCCCCCGCAGAGGACGGCCCCCCATGTCTTTTACCTTTTTTCTTTAGCATCCCTTCTGCATGCAACGCTTGATTTACGTATTGGTCAAGCGTGCCCGTGGGCCTATCTACCCAATATTTCTCAATCCATTCCCGGAGGGCATGATTTGAATTAGCGTGTGTTAGGTTCATTAATAATTACCTTCGTCCGTAATTATCAATAACTGCAGGAAGACATCTTATTCAATTATTGACATTTAATTAAATAGAAATGGATACAACAGATAAAAGCCTCCGAAGGGGAGCGTTACAGCAAGTGTCACCTTACAACTTCCGAACGTCTCCTCGAATAGACGTTTTCGTCCCACTCTTATGGTCATGAATCAAAACAAGTTACAGAGTTGTTGATCATTCCATCACGTATGAGAAAAAACAACATCTGGGACTACAATAACAATCAAAGTATTTTACCAATAACAAAAACAGGAGACTAGACCTAACACATTTAGATTAGAGTAATTATACAACTTCCTTGACCTAAGAATCATATAATATAATCATAATCATATAATGGTTACATACAGAAAAGCACGGTTACATAACCATAACAACATTCTTGTTATTAGCCGAATAGCCCTGGCCTCGTCACCAAGGGCCCACCAAATCTCAAGGACCCAGATTGGGTGGATTGTTTGTATAACCATCCTGGAACAGGCCGTCCAGGTTAAAGATGACTTGGCAATACTCGTGACCTCGCAACACTTTTGAAAACAGAAAGAGAATGATTTAACAAAGTAATGAATTAATACAGAGAATAGAAAGAGAATGATTTAATAAATAAATGAATTAATATAACTATTATAATAGTAAAACAGAATAAACCCAACAGCGTGTAACACATTTTTTAGTTGCTCTTGATAAAGGCTGCCCACCGTGTTATCCTCAGGAATGCCACTGTTGACTTTAAAACAAGCAGACATCCTGATTAAATATTCATCAAAAGCCTCATTATCTTTTTGTTTAGCTCTACCAATCGCAGTATAATTTGCTTTTGTTTTAAATTTTTTCATGGCACGCTCTATCAGCTCACGCACTCTTATTTGCAATTCACGGCTATCATGAGCAAATGGTCCACACTTTGATTTTGGATCCCAATCTCCTCTAATAGCATGCCAATCACCTTTTAACGCGGCCATCCAAATCTGCTGCGTTTCTACTCCATTTAAGTGATATGACCGTCTAATATCTTCCATCTGCACGACAAATTCCCCCACGTCTATTTTGTACGACGTGATGCCGTCTACGGCTTTTTTCACGTCGTCCTGAGTCCGAATATGTTGTAAATGTTGTATGGTGTTTGTGTGGTTTCTGCAGTAAAATTAAGACAAGCCTAGGAAATACAGTCGAAGAGGTAATAATAATAATAACAATAGATATAATAAAGTTAACTGTGTGAGGCACACGAACTCACTACAAAAAAGTAAAATATGGGAAACACGTGTTGTAAGGCGGGTTTGGATGACGATCCAAAAAATACGTCTAACTTGTAAGGATTGGAAAAAATTGGTAAGACAAAGCGCTTTAAAAATATTACACAGCTATATTTATGGATAAATAAAAATGGGTTTGCTGGCCAGCTTAAAATGCATAGAATGCAGGATAATATATGCACTAATGCATAGAGGTAATATACATATATAAATAATATGTGAGTGGATAAAAGTGTAACAGCTTGTTCCACAGACACTAATGGCAAAATAAGGCCGGGGAGAAGTTAAAAATACTATTTTGGGAAAATAGTGGGGGTTCCCTCGGATAACGGGGATATATTTAAGACCGTGGCGGCGGGAAAGTACTGTTTGGTAAGGAAAAACAGCGGGGCCTCCTCGGCTGACGGGGAAAATATTTACCGAGATAGGTGACGGGCGCGTAGGAAGTTTAACAAAAATAAAGGGAGCTAGAAAATTAATGGGGACACTGGTATTTGATTTGGTTAATCCAGGTATGACGTTTTGTGATTACAATTAAATTGGGGTTTTTTGTGATGCTTGGGCTTGTATAACAACAATTAGAATGGTTATTTCCAAGTCCTGGTGGTGCTTTGTTAATATAACCTATATGTACTGTCAATTTACATTAATGTGATGGCTTATTGCAGCTTGGTTTTTGATCCCGTCCGCTAACGGGAAGATGGTGTTTAAAAAGACAAAAGAATATATACAAAATGATCATTTAAATTTTAGCAGGGAATGTCACCTGTGTTTTTATTATGCTCTAGACTTGCAAAAAAAAATATGTGTCGCCTGCGGGGGAAGCGTTTCTGGTGCAGCGGCTGCTGATTAGATGGGAGTGAAACATGTGGGCCGCGGGGCAGACGATTTAACTGTGTTGGGCTTTCGGGAGCGTTCGGACCGTGTAAACGACTACAATTTTGTGATCCCTTCCGTGAAGACATTATAATAATAATAATTGGCCTTGGGGGTGCTGAAGCAAACTTGAGGGCAGAAAATGGGTTTTTGCCATATTGTTGTGCTTGCAGCATACATATTCTGGATATATGGGGTCTTGGAAAAATATTGTGATGTAGTTGAATATCGGAAGAGGGGTTAATTTGACGTTTTAATGGTTGTCTTCTCTAAAAAGCTGGTTTGTAAACATAAGATAACAATGCTGTTTTCGCAGCAAGAGTGGAGGTCATAGTTAACGGCTAATTGCGTTTTCTGTTTGGACTTTTCAGAATAAGAACAATACATGGGCTGCAAGAAATGCAAGGTTATGCGAATGCTTTCGCGAATGCTTTTTGTATTAAGAGGATAGAAAATCTGTTCAGTAAAAGGTTGATTTGGTAAAAAGCTTTGGATTTGGGAAATAGACCAAAATAGTCATTTTTGAGCAATTGTGGATTTCAAAGGGCTCTTAGTTAAAGGAAACTAGCTTTTGGAGGATAAAATAATATTAATACTATTTCGGAATATTTTGATTGTTCAAAATACTTTAATCCGGGAGGTTGGCTGGTTAAAGAAAAGGCCAGGATGACAAAATTTACAATATTATGGTATATTGGTGACAATAAGGGTTTTAAGGGTTTTTAAGGTTTTTAAAACATTAAAGTTTGTAATTAGGAATTGCCTAACAAAAGGTTGATTTCTCTAATTTAATTGTGTAGATTTTTGTTTTGGTAACAGGCTATGGGAAATGACTCTTGTCTTAAGTAAACATCATATGAGGTGATTGACAAAGTATATAGTAGGTATTGAATTATTTGGCTGTTAACGACATCAGATGGGAAATTTACAATACAATAGTGGCATGATAAAATTCATGGCATTCATCCAAATAATTAGGTGAATTGTAAATAAAATAATTGGTTTAGGATGAGCATATTTTCCCTAAGAATGGAGTAACATGGAATGTTTTTCAAAGTGCACTTGAAAGAACATTGTCTGTTGTCCTGGCGGGAGGAAATATGCTTTGTCACAGGTCATATTGATGACTTTAAGGATATTACGGATTGGATAAGCATTGGTCAATTGATACAACCAAATAACGTTGCTTTTACGGCTTTAAGGGCATGCAAATTGGTGAGAACTTTAGCAACGATGGGGTTAATACGCCTGAATGTTACAGTGATAACGAGTGGCAATAACAAGCTTAGATAAGGGAGGGAAAGGAGAAATTCTCCAAATTCCAGAATCTGGCATAGAAACAGGTTATGTTAGTCGTTTTGGGTTTTTGACAGGATGTGGTGGTACATGAATTCTGGGAAATATTGGGAAATTGGGGACCCCATATCTAAAACAAACCGAGACAAATGTTTAAATAGGCTCTATTTGGCGCTGGATGCACGAATTCTAGTGGGGCCTTTCATGTTTTGAAACAAGTGACGCTTTAGGTAGATGGGTTGTCTATGAACAAAATGGGATGGGCGAAATTCGCTTACAAATTCGGCGTGTTATCTTGGTTCATAGAATTTGGAGTCAAGGCGACGTAATAAAGGCCATAGGCGTCATGTTGTATAAAATAGGCGTGGATGAATTAGTTTTACAAATGGGGGAGATTATCTTATCACCTAAAACAAGTGGAAACAAAACTGGATGGCCGCATTAAAAGGTGATTGGCATGCTATTAGAGGAAATTGGGATTTTCCAAAAACCTGATAGGGGGCCATTAGGTCATGGCGGCTGTGAAAATAAAAACCTTAGATGTGAAACTATTGCCACCTCAATTCGGGGAACAAACAGCTAAACTGATAGCATTAAAAAGGATATAACTTTCTGTGAAACTTGAAGGTAATTTTTTACAAACGGTTAAAATGCTAGAGTGGGGGTGTGTATATTAAAGGATCTACTAATGAATGCGGGGTGGATCCAGACCTTCCGGAATGTGGGGTATTCATGGCGTCCTCGAGAATTTGTGGATTTTCTCCGGGTACTCCAGTTTACTCCCACAAAATGAAATTATGGATGCTAGACTGGTTGAACACACTAAATTCTTCTTTTTATGAGTGTGAGCGTGAATGATAGTTTGTTTTTTGTGTTTTTTGATTGGCAGACCACCGAGACATAATCTATCAATAAAAGATCAATAAAGAAAATAATTTGGGCTTGAGTCAAGGGAAGACCTATGTCTCGACAAGGGGGAGGTGGCCTTGCTACAACGGCACTACAAGGCTTAGGGTTTAAATCTATATGCATACCCACATATCCATTTCAAAAAATACATATAGATTTTATTTTATTTTTATTAGATCATATGGATATCATTCCACGATATGGAATTCCAGAAACTATTTATAGTGATAATGGCTCCCATTTTGTTAATATAATAGTTGTCTACCATCCACAATTGGCGGACCTTATATGAAGTCCTGTTTGGTAGACCTTACAAATTGTTATTATTCACTACACAATGACAATTGGATGATGAGGCGAATCTATCAGAGAAAAAAAAAACGCACACACCAAATTTAGACTATCAGAGGGAGATTTTGCTTCTCAACAGGAAACGGACGAAGCGACGGTGATTCTTGAAGACTGGATGCTGATAAGCAGCATAAAAGAAGAAACATCGGAGCAACGCAAAGTGGGAGGGTCCTTGTTACTGAAAGGGGACACGGATGCACCTTTCCCACAGTAAGAAGGTTGTCTAAATTGAAACGTTTCAAGAGAAAAAATCCCTAAACAAAGACAAAAAGTCATGTTGAAAACAATTATTGCTTTTGGGGCAATGAGATTAATGATGATTGTGATTCTATTCCTTTCCACAGTAGGGTTGTTTTCTCCAGTTGGAGAAAAAGGCGGAGGCGTTTCAATTGAGGATACACCTTCTTACGGGAGGGTAAACCGAGAAACATACACATTTACATTTAATTAACATTACCTACTAAATCAAATTTCCACATTGAAAATATATATATTTGGACTCGGCGACGTCCCAGTTGCCGTACAAGGGGTCAATCTATGGTGGGAAATATGTGTGGTACATTAACAGCAAAAAATTGAAGATTGGGAAAAGCCTTGTTGCAGAAATTGGTCAAGATTGGAAAGCTTGGACTGACATATTAACCTGTGAAATTTATTTCTGAAACAGGGATTTCCCAAACAGGGGATAATTGGGCGCTGTTAATGGAGTGTAAAGAGGACAAGCACTTGGTGGAGCTACTTTGGTAAAAGGGTGGTCTCAATTGAAACATTGAGGGGACGGGTAAGATAAACTTTCTGACTTAATAAAATACGGGAAACACCAATATTAATTGAAAAGATTATTGCTCAGCAAGCAATACCATAAAACTATAGGGAACTCTTTTATATTGGGTTTGACGTCTCCATATGGTTTCAATTGAGACTAAACCATCTTACAAAGGATTAGGATAAACTACCAGACAAGGGAAAATACGATGGGATCTAACAACTCCCTCAATCACCATTCATTTGGGGAAAAGTGTTTATACAAATGAAAAAACGTGTCCTACTTGGCAAGAAAAAATATTGAAGCAGTGTTTATCCTGTTACGCGGTAAATAGGAAGTCAATTTTTCCACTGTTTAATCATTTTACCTGCTTAAACCTTACAGGGCATGGTCTGAAGCTGGGGGCGATAAATGAGACGTGGTGTACCGGCGTTCTAAAACAAACTACACCCCTGATACCACGTTCTGGCCTATGGTGGCGGGGTGGTAGATAAATTATACGACTCCTGCCGAAACGCGGCAGGACTAGGTACTTTGGTCTCACTGCTCTTACCGATGTCTGTTTTTCCATCCACAGTGGAGGAGATACAATTGGCGGCTCATAATTCGGCTGAAGGGTCGACCCTCCCGACATCGTCGAGAGGCATGGAGGGAAGGAGATCCAACATACATTGATGCGATTGGCATCCCCTGGGGCGTACCAGATGAGTATAAGCTGGCTAATCAGATCGCAGCAGGTTGGGAGTCTATCTTCCTTCTAATCACCCCAAACAAAAATGTGGATAGAATAAATTACTTACATTACAATGTTCAAAACTTGGGAATTATACTGAACAGGGATTTGTGGCCATAAAGGAGCAACTGGCAGCTACCAGTCTGATGGCGTTCCAGAATCGCATAGCGGTGGATATGATCCTTGAAACAGGGGGCATGTGTGCAATGTTTGGAAAACAATGTTGCACCTTCATACCGAACAACGCGTCACCCAGTGGATCTCTCACCAGGGCCATTACTGGCCTGCAAACACTGAACCGCAATATGCAAGAGCACTCTGGAGTAGATACGTCCGCATTGTCAGATTGGTGGGATAAGACCTTTGGAAAATCTAAAGATTTGGCTACATCCTTCGTGGTGACTATAGGCACAATTACCGCTATCCTAACATTGTGTGGGTGATGTAGTATCCCCTGTTTGCGCTCCTTGCTAAGCCGACTTATAACTACTGCAATTGCCCCTACAAATTCTAAAGTACATGAGTTGTATCTTATGGGACGGTTTGGGGAAAGCAGTGAGGTCCAGGAGTACGGTAAATCCGAGGACCAATTGGACGAATATAATTATGTTCTTTCTCTTTCAGACCAGCCATGGGAGTAAGGAGTAGGCGGGAAAAATCACAGTCACCCGACATTACCATTTAGTGATTACTAAGAAATGACTAATAACATACATATTATAAAAACGGGGGAATGTTGGGTTTATTCTGTATTACTTTTATAATAGTCGTATTAATTCATTACTTTGTTAAATCATTCTCTTTCTATTCTCTGTATTAATTCTTTTCTTTGTTTAAATCATTCTCTTTCTATTTTCAAAATGTTGCGAGGTCACGAGTATTGCCAAGTCATCTTTAACCTGGACGGCCTGTTCCAGGATGGTTATACAAACAATCCACCCAATCTGGGTCCTTGAGATTTGGTGGGCCCTTGGTGACGAGGCCAGGGCTATTCGGCCAATAACAAGAATATTGTTATCGTTATGTAACCGTGCACTTCGGGTTTTTCTGTATGTAATCATTATATGATTATGATTATATTATATGATTCTTAGGTCAAGGAAGTTGTATAATTACTCTAATCTAAATGTTGTTAAGTCTAGTCTCCTGTTTTTGTTATTGGTAAAATACTTTGATTGTTATTGTAGTCCCAGATGTTGTTTTTACTCATACGTGATGGAATGATCAACAACTCTGTAAATTGTTTTGATTCATGGCAATAAGAAGCATACGAAAACGTCTATTCGAGGAGACGTTCGGAAGTTGTAAGGTGACACTTGCTGTAACGCTCCCCTCCGGAGGCTTTTATCTGTTGTATCCATTTCTATTTAATTAAATGTCAATAATTGAATAAGATGTCTTCCTGCAGTTATTGATAATTACGGACGAAGGTAATTATTAATGAACCTAATAATAACAATAATGATCCAGGATGATTCTGGAGCTATTTCCCACCACAAACAGTGTCCAAAACAGGCATTTTGCGGTTAAAGTAGTGGTTGTATTAGAACCACGCCCAGTCGGTTCTGGTTCGTGTTTTTACCCAGAAATTGTGTCCAATGATTATGGGGATGTATTTTTTATTATTCTTTATAAAAATAATATTCTAGGGATGTTCAGAAGTTCTGTTATGCCCTAATCAATGACCTCAATTTGGGCACTTTATTTACAAGTGGTTGTTTAGAACCAGGCCCAGTCGGTTCTGGTTGGTGCTTTACCCACAATTAGTGTCGATTGTGTGGGTTTGATGTATTTTCACTATTCTCTGTAAGAATAAAGATCCAGGGATGTTCTGAGACTATTTCCCACCAGAAATAGTGTCAAAAACATGCATTTTGCGACAAAAATAGTGGTTGTATTAGAACCAGGCCCAGTCGGTTCTGGTTTGTGTATACCCCCTTAACGTGTGTCCAATAGGAATGGGGTTGTATTTTTGACTATTCTGTATAAAAATTATCATCTAGGGATGTTCAGAAGTTCTTCTATGCCCGAATAAATGACCTCCATTTGGGCACTTTATTTTGCATGTTGGTTGTAGTAGAACCAAGCCCAGTCGGTTCTGGTTGGTGCTTTTACCCAGAGTTAGTGTTGATTGTGTAGGTGGATGTATTTTCACTATTCTGTCTAAAAATAAAGATCCAGGATGGTTCTAGGGGTATTTACCACCATAAATAGTCTCCAAAACATGCATTTTGTGATAAAAAATAGTAGTTGAAAAAATGAAAATCAGACATAGGCATTGTCGTCATCATTGACTTGACAAAAAGCCTAGTAGTCATCATACCCTCATAAGCGTATGACGAAATTGTATAGTGCTTCTCCACAAGTTCGTCTTCCCAGGCCAGACACATTTATGACATTTATTTATGACATATTCATACTTGTTAGCTCTCCGCCTTGAGCGACTCGACTTGACTTAATTTCATAGTAGGGATATGTGTAGTCGTCACGTCACGTGTTGCTGCAGGTTCAGAGACCTGATGGCTGTTGGGAAAAAGCTGTCCTTGAGGCTGTTTGTCCGTGCTTTGTAGGACCTGTAGCGTCTGCCAGATGGAAGCAACTGGAACAGGCCGTGTCCAGGGTGGTATGGGTCTCCAACAATGGACCCGGCTCTTCTAAGGTATCGGGGGTTGGCAATGTCTTCTAGTGATGGCAGAGAGCAGCCGACGATCTTCTGGGCAGTGTTTATCACCCTCTGTATGGCTTTTTTGTCTGCTGCCGTGCTTCCGGTATACCACACTGTAATGCCGTAAGTCAGGATGCTCTCCACAGTGGCTCTGTAGAAGGTTGCCAGAAGCTTGGTGTCCAATTTGTCCCTTCTCAGTACCCTGAGAAAGTGGAGTCGTTTCTGGGCCTTCTTTACTAACACTGTGGTGTTTGTGGACCAGGAGAGCCTATCCGTGACGTGGACTCCCAGAAATTTGAAGGATTGGACCCTGTCTACACATACTCCGTTAATGAGGAGTGGGGCCAGGTCTGTGCTGCGCTTGCGAAAGTCCAGGATTATTTCTTTAGTCTTTGCGGTATTTAGTGTAAGATTGTTCGCCGAGCACCAAGAAGACAGTTTGTCGACCTCGTCTCTGTAAGCTGACTCATCCCCGCCTGAGATGAGTCCGATCACAGTGGTGTCATCGGCGAATTTGATGATAGAGTTTGACTGGTGGGCTGGTGTGCAGTCGTATGTGTACAAGGAGTACAGGACAGGACTCAGTACACAGCCTTGTGGTGAGCCAGTGTTCAGTGTAATGGCGGAAGAGAGGTGTGGACCCATTCTGACAGTTTGTGGTCGACCAGTCAAGAAGTTCTTTACCCAGCAGCAGATTGAAGAGGATAGTCCAAGGTGGTAGAGTTTGTCTTTCAGGATGTCCGGCTTGATGGTGTTAAAGGCTGAGCTATAGTCTATGAAAAGCATCGTCACATAGTTCCCCCGGTGCTCCAGGTGGCTCAGTGCTGTGTGAAGAGCCACAGCGATAGCATCCTCAGTGGACCTGTTTTCTCTATAAGCAAACTGGTGAGGGTCAACTGAGGGGGGGATTGTCCTTCTGATGTGTCGGGCCACCAACTTTTCAAAGCACTTCAGGATCACAGGCGTGAGAGCAACAGGCCTGTAATCGTTCAAGCTGCAGATGGTTGGCCTTTTTGGGGACAGGAATGATGGTGGCAGATTTTAGGCAGGCAGGAACGATGGATAGTTGCATTATAACTGGGTAGTCTCGGTTCTGGTTGCTGTTTATATCCGAAACTTGTGTCCAAAGAGGATGGGGATGTATATTTTACTATTCTGTTTAAAAATAATCATGTAGGGATGTTTTGGGGCTTTTTTTACACAAGAATCAAAAACCTCCAATGGATCTTTATTTTGCACGGTGGTTGAATTAGAACCGGGCCCAGTCGGTTCTGGTTGCCGCTTTTACCCAGATTTAGTGTCAATTGTGTGGATGGATGCATTTTCACTATAATGTGTAAAATTAAAGATGCAGGGATGTTCTGGGAATATTTCACACCGTCAATAGTGTCCAAAACATTTTGCGATAAAAATAGTGGTTGTATTAGAACAAGGCCCAATCGGTTCTGGTTGGTGTATTTACCCAGAATTTGTGTTGATTGAGTGGGTGGATGTAGTTTCACTATTTACTATAAAAATAATGTTTCCCACCATAAACATTGTCCAAAACAGGCATTTTGCGATTAAAAAAGAGGTCGTATTAGAACCAGGCCCAGTCGGTTCTGGTTGGTGCTTCTACCCATAATTAGTGTTGAATGTGTGGATGGATGTATTTTCACTATTCTGTGTAAAAATAATGATCCAGGATGGTTCTGGAGCTATTTTCCCACCATAAACAGTGTCCAAAACAGGCATTCTGCGATTAAAATAGTGGTTGTATTAGAACCAGGCCCAGTCTGTTCTGGTTGGTGAATTTACCCGAAAAATTGTATCCATTGACGATGGGGATGTATTTTTGATTATTATGTATAAAAATAATCATCTAGGGATCTTCAGAAGTTCTGTTATTCCCGAATCAATGACCTCCATTTGGGCACATTATTGACGGAGCTCACGACCATGATCCAGTGTGTGGCTCGGATGTGTCCCTCAAACACAAATACTGGTCAGTCTCATCCAAAATCCTAATGGCTCAGTTCCCTTGAGTGGGAGCGGCAAGGAACGCCCTGCATTTGAAGACCATTGAAGGCAGGTTCCGGGCCTGTGTCGGCGCATCAGTCAGGCTGGGTAGCCGCTATGGCCCAGGTGATTTTCCAGGGCTGCCCTGCTCTTGACGGAGTGGCCACCCAGCGGGGCTGTGTGTGTTTCATGGTGGGAGACTCGTGCTGCCCCTTCATCCCTGCCGGCATGTCCTGCTCGGTCCATGATGCCCTGCAGGCTATTAGGAACATGCAGAGAGCTGTGACCGGAGATCCGGTTCCACAACGAGGATGGCTTGACTGGTTCTTCTCTTGCTCATGGAAACAGCCACTTCAATATTTCGATATTTTCACAGACACAAAAGGAGGGAATTGTGGGATGGACTGGCTAACTGGCTTAATAATTGTTTATTCTTGACGCACCATGTGGTCATACTGGTTTAACTTTGTTTTTTAAGATCGTAGAATGCAAGGTAGACTAGCCAAACTGGTTTTACAATTGAATTAAAAGATCGTGGAATGTAAGAAAGACTAACTAGTTGGCCTTGCAATTGTTTGTTCGCCTCGAGAAATATAAGAAAGGCTGGCTAACAGGGTTTGCAATTTTTTCCTTGTATTGTGCGATGAAAAGAGGTTCAACTTCAGGAGTAACTGTCACTCTCCAGGTCATCTAGGGTCAAGTGCACACTTGAAAACTTTCATATTCGACCAAAACGTGCTTATCAGCACATAAAAAGCACATTTGGTGGTACGCGGGAAGAACGGCAGCAGACAAAAAGGCTATTTAGAAAGGTATCACCACTACGCAGAAGAACGTCGGCTACTCTGCCCTCACTGGAAGACATTGCCAGCCCTCGTTACCTCAGCAGAGCCAGGGACATGATCAGGGACCCATGCCACCCTGGTCACAATCGGTTCCAGCTGCTGCTCTCTGGCAGACAGACGCTGTAAGTTTCCCACATCCGTTGGGACTCTAAACTTGGGGTAACACAACACAATCCCTTCTGTGTAATAACTTCGGGTGAGGTAATATGAATAGACATTAGGTACAAGGTGATCTGACACCTACATGCTGAATGAAGGTAAGTGAAAGACAGTGAGAGGTAAGAGATCCACTCAAGGGGTGCTGATGCAATGTATCCATAAAGGCAGAATTGTAAATTAAGAGTCTGGAGTCATAACTTGTAAAACTGTGTAAAAATGTCAGAGACACAAATGACATAGTGTAATATCATCAAATTTTATAATTTAATAAGTTTTTCATTTGGCATCATTCTAATGGCTAGATATTAAGTTATAATGAAAACTATGATACTTGGCCAAAACGTGATTTTCAGCGCATGAAACGCACGTTAAGCCAATAAAAACTGAAATGTTCCCCTGCTGCGAAACAAACTGTCAGAGACACATAGTTACTGTGTATATAGTGTATAATTGTCCAATTCAAGTAAGTTTTTCATTTGGCATCATTCTAAGTGATATAAATTAAGTTATAGTGAAAATTATGATACTTGGCCAAAACGTGATTTTCAGCGCATGAAACGCACGTTAAGGCAATAAAAACTGAAATATTCCCCTGCTGCGAAACAAACTGTCAGAGACATATAGTTACTGTGTATATAGTGTATTATCGTCCAATTCAAGTAAGTTTTTCATTTAGCATCATTCTAAGTGATAGAAATTAAGTTATAGTGAAAACTATCATACTCGGCCAAAACATGATTTTCAGCGCATGAAACGCACGTTAGCAATAAAAACTGAAATGTCCCCCTGCTGCGAAACAAACTGTCAGAGACACATAGTTACTGTGTATATAGTGTAAAATAGTCCAAGTCAAGTAAGTTTTGCATTTAGCATCATTCTAAGTGATAGAAATTAAGTTATAGTGAAAACTATGATACTTGGCCAAAACGTGATTTTCAGCGCATGAAACGCACGTTAAGGCAATAAAAACTGAAATGTTCCCCTGCTGCGAAACAAACTGCCAGAGGCACATAGTTACTGTGTCTATAGTGTAAAATCATCCAATTCAAGTAAGTATTGCATTTAGCATCATTCTAAGTGCTAGAAATTAAGTTATAGTGAAAACTATGATACTTGGCCAAAACGTGATTTTCAGCGCATGAAACGCACGTTAAGGCAATAAAAACTGAAATGTTCCCCTGCTGCGAAACAAACTGTCAGAGGCACATAGTTACTGTGTCTATAGTGTAAAATCATCCAATTCAAGTAAGTATTCCATTTAGCATCATTCTAAGTGCTAGAAATTAAGTTATAGTGAAAACTATGATACTTGGCCAAAACGTGATTTTCAGCGCATGAAACGCACGTTAAGGCAATAAAAACTGAAATGTTCCCCTGCTGCGAAACAAACTGTCAGAGGCACATAGTTACTGTGTATATAGTGTGAAATCGTCCAATTCAAGTAAGTTTTGCATTTAGCATTATTCTAAGTGATAGAAATTAAGTTATAGTGAAAATTATGATACTTGGCCAAAACGTGATTTTCAGCGCATGAAACGCACGTTAAGGCATTAAAAACTGAAATGTTCCCCTGCTGCGAAACAAACTTCCAGAGGCACATAGTTACTGTATATATAGTGTATTATCGTCCAATTCAAGTAAGTTTTTCATTTAGCATCATTCTAAGTGATAGAAATTAAGTTATAGTGAAAATTATGATACTAGCCCAAAACGTGATTTTCAGCGCATGAAACGCACGTTAAGGAAATAAAAACTGAAATGTTCCCCTGCTGCGAAACAAACTGTCTGAGGCACAAAGTTGCTGTGTATTCAGTGTGAAATCGTCCAATGCAGGTAAGTTTTTCATTTGGAATCATTCTAAGTGATAGAAATTAAGTTATAGTGAAAATTATGATACTTGGCCAAAACGTGATTTTCAGTGCATGAAACCGCACGTTAAGGCAATAAAAACTGAAATGTTCCCCTGCTGCGAAACAAACTGTCAGAGGCACATAGTTACTGTGTATATAGTGTAAAATCGTCCAATTCAAGTAAGTTTTTCATTTAGCATCATTCTAAGTGATAGAATTTAAGTTATAGTGAAAATTGTGATACTTGGCCTAAACAAGATTTTCAGCACATGAAACGCACGTTAAGGCAATAAAAACTGAAATGTTCCCCTGCTGCGAAACACACTGTCAGAGGCACATAGTTACTGTGTATATAGTGTAAAATCGTCCAATTCAAGTAAGTTTTGCATTTAGCATCATTCTAAGTGATAGAAATTAAGTTATAGTGAGAATTATGATACTTGGCCAAAACGTGATTTTCAGCGCATGAAACGCACGTTAAGGCAATAAAAACTGAAATGTTCCCCTGCTGCGAAACAAACTTCCAGAGGCACGAAGTTACTGTGTATATAGTGTAAAATCATCCAATTCAAGTAAGTTTTGCATTTGGCATCATTCTAAGTGCTAGAAATTAAGTTATAGTAAAAACTATGATACTTGGCCAAAACGTGATATTCAGCGCATGAAACGCACGTTAAGGCAATAAAACTGAAATGTTCCCCTGCTGCGAAACAAACTGTCTGAGGCACAAAGTTGCTGTGTATATAGTGTAAAATCGTCCAATTCAGGTAAGTTTTTCATTTGGATTCATTCTAAGTGATAGAAATTAAGTTATAGTGAAAATTATGATACTTGGCCAAAACGTGATTTTCAGCGCATGAAACGCACGTTAAGGCAATAAAAACTGA
This sequence comes from Stigmatopora nigra, assembly GCF_051989575.1. Classification (NCBI taxonomy): domain Eukaryota; kingdom Metazoa; phylum Chordata; class Actinopteri; order Syngnathiformes; family Syngnathidae; genus Stigmatopora; species Stigmatopora nigra. The sequence goes on from NW_027551603.1 coordinate 5,163,200, forward strand.
AATGTTCCCCTGCTGCGAAACAAACTGCCAAAGGCACATAGTTACTGTGTATATAGTGTAAAATCATCCAATTCAAGTAATTTTTGCATTTGGCATCATTCTAAGTGATAGAAATTAAGTTATAGTGAAAATTATGATACTAGCCCAAAACGTGATTTTCGGCGCATGAAACGCACGTTAAGGCAATAAAAACTGAAATGTTCCCCTGCTGCGAAATAAACTGTCAGAGACACATAGTTACTGTGTATATAGTGTAAAATCGTCCAATTCAAGTAAGTTTTTCATTTAGCATCATTCTAAGTGATAGAATTTAAGTTATAGTGAAAATTGTGATACTTGGCCAAAACGTGATTTTCAGCACATGAAACGCACGTTAAGGCAATAAAAACTGAAATATTCCCCTGCTGCGAAACAAACTGTCAGAGAAACATAGTTACTGTGTATATAGTGTAAAATCGTCCAATCCAAGTAACTTTTGCATTTAGCATCATTCAAAGTGATAGAAATTAAGTTATAGTGAAAACTATGTTACTTGGCCAAAACGTGATTTTCAGCGCATGAAACGCACGTTAAGGCAATAAAAACTGAAATGTTCCCCTGCTGCGAAACAGACTGTCAGAGACACATAGTTACTGTGTATATAGTGTATTATCGTCCAATTCAAGTAAGTTTTTCATTTAGCATCATTCTAAGTGATAGAAATTAAGTTATAGTGAAAATTATGATACTTGGCCAAAACGTGATTTTCAGCGCATGAAACGCACGTTAAGGCAATAAAAACTGAAATGTCCCCCTGCTGCGAAACAAACTTCCAGAGGCACATAGTTACTGTGTATATAGTGTAAAATCGTCCAATTCAAGTAACTTTTGCATTTGGCATCATTCTAAGTGCTAGAAATTAAGTTATAGTGAAAATTATGATACTTGGCCAAAACGTGATTTTTAGCGCATGAAACACACGTTAAGGAAATAAAAACTGAAATGTTTCCCTGCTGCGAAACAAACTGTCAGAGGCACATAGTTACTGTGTATATAGTGTATAATTGTCCAATTCAAGTAATTTTTGCATTTGGCATCATTCTAAGTGATAGAAATTAAGTTATAGTGAAAATTATGATACTTGGCCAAAACGTGATTTTCAGCGCATGAAACGCACGTTAAGGCAATAAAAACTGAAATGTTCCCCTGCTGCGAAACAAACTTCCAGAGGCACATAGTTACTGTGTATATAGTGTAAAATCGTCCAATTCAAGTAACTTTGCATTTGGCATCATTCTAAGTGCTAGAAATTAAGTTATAGTGAAAATTATGATACTTGGCCAAAACGTGATTTTTAGCGCATGAAACACACGTTAAGGAAATAAAAACTGAAATGTTCCCCTGCTGCGAAACAAACTGTCAGAGGCACATAGTTACTGTGTATATAGTGTATAATTGTCCAATTCAAGTAAGTTTTTCATTTTGCATCATTCTAAGTGCTAGAAATTAAGTTATAGTGAAAATTATGATACTTGGCCAAAACGTGATTTTCAGCGCATGAAACGCACGTTAAGGCAAAAAAACTGAAATGTTCCCCTGCTGCGAAACAAACTGCCAGAGGCACATAGTTACTATGTCTATAGTGTAAAATCATCCAATTCAAGTAAGTATTGCATTTAGCATCATTCTAAGTGCTAGAAATTAAGTTATAGTGAAAACTATGATACTTGGCCAAAACGTGATTTTCAGCGCATGAAACGCACGTTAAGGCAATAAAAACTGAAATGTTCCCCTGCTGCGAAACAAACTGTCAGAGGCACATAGTTACTGTGTATATAGTGTATAATTGTCCAATTCAAGTAAGTTTTTCATTTTGCATCATTCTAAGTGCTAGAAATTAAGTTATAGTGAAAACTATGATACTTGGCCAAAACGTGATTTTCAGCGCATGAAATGCACATTAAGGCAATAAAAACTGAAATGTTCCCCTGCTGCGAAACAAACTGTCAGTGACACATAGTTACTGTGTATATAGTGTATAATCGTCCAAATTAAGTAGGTTTTTCATTTGATATCATTCTAAGTGATGGAAGTTAGGGTTAGGGTTAGGGTTAGGGTTAGAGTTAGAGTTAGGGTTAGGGTTAGGGTTAGGTTAAGTTAAGTTATAGTGAAAACTATGATACTTGGCCAAAACGTGATTTTCAGCGCATGAAACGCACATTAGGGCAAAAAAACTGAAATGTTTGTTAGGTCTGAAAATACAACTTCAGGAGCAGGCTAAGAAAGAGTGAGATAAATTTAAATAGAAAATATGTATTACCAGACTGCAAAGTGGACAGTGAGAGTTCCTACAGTGGGGTTCTGTTCACTGCGATGTTACTGCAACTCTAGTCGAATGACCAGTGAGTGTGTCTTAAATACAGGCAAAACTGACAGTTGTCCCTAAGACTTTGGACAGATACGTTTCAGTCATTTGCAGGGAAACAAGTAATTGATTAGTGTCGGGCCTGGAATCTGTAGTCAATGGTTTCCAGACGTAGGGTGTTCTTCGCTGTTCCTACCCTGGGGAACACCGCCATCATGATTTTGGAGGGGACTGACCATTGTTTGTATTAGAGGGGGACATCCGAGCCCCAAACTGAATCATGGGGGAAGAAATCAAAGCTCCGTCGTTGACGCCTGGTGGGTAGATGTGGGTTGGCGTCGACAGTTGGAATCGAGTCTGCTGTTAGAACGTACGTGTGGTCGGATGCAGATGTAGGGACACAGAGCCCAGTTGTATTGGTGGGGATGATCATATACACTTGCCATTCGCAGATCCACCATATTTGGTCCAGTACTGTCCATGATTGGGAAGGAATGTGTCTGATCTCGGCACACCTGGTGACGGGAACTTGGTCTAAAGGGGTCTTCGGATCCGGTCCGCTGAAGTTGAAACAGGATGGATAACAGTCTGTTCGGTTGTTGCACTGGACATACGTTGCGGTATTGACTGTAGCTGCTAATGGTACTGCGACCATGGTATGTAGGCGGTCGAGCTTTGCTGGAAGGATTCTCTCAAATTACCCAGAATACAGTTGTAGGTGAGGTTGGCGAGTTCTTCGTTCTGTCGGTTGGCCCATAGCTGTGGTTGGGCTACGGTAGTAGGCAAGAGGGAACAGACATAACAACTCATTGGTTGTGGCGCGGGCTGTGAGTGCGGTGTATCTGTACCAACTGTTCCTCATCATCAGGTTGTAGTCGTTTTCTTGCTGTGTTTGGACATGGGCGAGAATAAGGTGTATCTACTCAGGCTTAGGTGTTCCTGCCGGACGGATTTTGAGTAGGCGTGTGGCGGATGGTTGTACGAAGGGGTTCACACCAATCACTTTGGGGACCATGGCTGGACTAGTAGTGCGGATGGTGATAGTAAAGAGGGGGCCTTTTCCTGGTCGGTCCGGTCGGAGGCATAGGTTGATGCAGCCTTTTTGTTGGATATTGGTCGTAAGGTCTAGCATATGTTTACCATCTTTGATGGTGGTGGCTAACTTGGTGAAGTTAGCGGTCATGGTGGTAGCTTCTTTGGAAAGGGGCCATGTGATGGTTTTGTAGCCTGTATGGAGGAGGACCTGGTCCAAGGTGTCCGGCCAGACCACTCAGACTCTGGGAGCTTGTAGGTACCAATAAAAATAACTGCAGTCAGTCCTGTGTAATCCCAAGTGAGTAAGCTGTAGGCTGAGCAAAGGGACTTGAACGACGATTGGTGTCTTGGTTAATGGGATGCAGATCTGGGGTCCCTGATCGTTTCCTGAGCCAGCTAGTGGGGCATTCTCCTACAGTGGGAGTGTACCAAGGTTCTGGTACGTTCCCCCCATGTGGTTGAACACAGAGCGGTGATGATGATGGCCAAAATCACACGGTGAGGTCCGTCACAACGTGGAGAAGACCAGCACTTTCTTTTTATCACCTTGACGAGTACCAGGTCTCCTGGGGACAGGACCTCCTCTGTGGGAGACAGAGAAGATGTCGGCAGATTATTTTGCATTCATCACAGTTCTTTCTTGGAACATTTGGAACATTGGAAAAAGCATCATAGGGCGCCGTTCAAAGCGGCTGCTTGTTGCAATAGCTCCCTAAACCCTCACTCGAATTCTGTGTTTGTACAGCTTTTTTACGGATTTTTATCCTTTATTTTATGTTTTTATTGTCTCTTAAGACTTTAGTTGTTACTTCACTTTATATATTATATTCGATACTTTAATGTTTTGGGACTTTACTTTCAAGACTCTACTCCAAGACTCAAGCTGTGCGAGAGGCAGTCTTTGATCTACTAGTTTAGTCCATCTTTTCAAATTCAAATTTCTAAATTTTGGAGACTATTTTGACCCACCCAGCCATGCCTACGCTGCTTTACACGAGGGATCAACTGTTAGCGCTACGCAACACCGGGATTCCCCTGGACTTGGACCTCCCCGCTGAGTTAAAGAGGAAGAGAAGAGGATGCAGAGCCGGAAGAAAATGTCAGAAGAAAAGGCGACGCTTCAGACCCAGCATTCCATCTATTATAATGGGGAACGTAAGATCACTCCCCAACAAGATGGAAGAGCTAACGGCGCTGACCAAACAACAAGGACAATATCGGAGCGCCTGCATTATCTGCTTCACGGAGACCTGGCTGGATGAGCGAATACCAGACTCTCTCATCTCCTTGGATGGCTTTCAGCTGGTGAGGGCGGACAGGGACCCTGAGGAGAGCGGTAGGAAGAAAGGTGGGGGACTAGCTGTCTTTATTAACAGTACATGGTGCAGTCCTGGGCATATTACTGTGAAGGAGCAATTTTGCACTCGAAATATCGAGCTAGTAGCTGTTAGCATCAGGCCGTTTTACATCCCCCGGGAGTTCTCGCACGTCATCATAATAACTGTGTATATACCTCCCTCGGCCGATGCGGCAGTGGCTCGTGAGCTGCTCCACACTACTCTGTCCCGGCTACAGACTTCACACCCCCAGTCTCTCCTTCTTATCTCCAGTGATTTTAACCATGCTCCCTTGACTTCGACTCTCCCCACCTTCACTCAGTATGTGAAGTGCTGCACCAGGGAACAAAAAACTCTGGACCTGCTGTATGCCAACACAAAGGAGGCATACAGCTCAGCCCCCCTTCCCCCACTGGGCCGCTCAGACCACAACCTGGTCCATCTGATCCCCACCTACATCCCTATGGTGAGGAAAATAAAACCTACCACGAGGATCATACAAAGATGGACCGAGGAGACCAGCATGGTACTGAGGGACTGTTTTGAGACAACCGACTGGGAGGTGCTGTGCAAACCACATGGGGAAGACATCGACAGCTTGACCCACTGCATCACAGATTACATCAACTTCTGTGTGGAGAACATCGTACCCTCCAAGAAGGTCCGTTGTTACTCCAACAATAAGCCGTGGGTCACCAGGGATCTAAGGGCCCTCCTGAACAAGAAGAAGAGGGCTTTTAGGTCTGGGGAGAAGGAGAGTCTCAAAACGGTCCAGAAGGAGCTGAAGAGAGAGATAAGGAGGGGAAAGACCAGCTACAGGAGGAGGCTAGAGAAGCAACTCCAAAGAGGCAACACCAAAGAGGTCTGGAGGAGCTTGAGGACCATCTCGGGCCATGGAGGCAACAGTGGGAGAGGCCCGGAGTCCGGAGACGGGGAGTGGGCCAACGAACTGAATCAGTTCTTTAACAGATTCAGCCATGCCCCTGCTCCCCTGACCCCCCAGACCAGAAGCAACTCTACCCCCTCGTTCTCCTCTTCCTCCCCCTCTTCCTCCCCCTCTTCCACCGGTCTCTGCATCACTGTCGATCAGGTGACAAAACAACTAAAGAAGATCGAGGCAAGGAAGGCTACCGGTCCGGACGGCCTCAGCTCCAGACTACTGAGAGAGTGTGCGGATCAGCTTGGCACAGTGATTCTGCATATTTTCAACCTCAGCCTCAGTCTGCAGAAGGTCCCCACCTTGTGGAAAACTTCCTGCGTGGTCCCAGTCCCAAAGACTGCGAACCCCAGGGAGCCAAACCACTTCAGGCCGGTAGCACTAACCTCTCACCTGATCAAGACACTGGAGAGGATCATCCTCAACCACCTGAGCCCCCTGATGAATGCAGAGCTGGACCCTCTGCAGTTCGCCTATCGTCCAGGCATTGGTGTGGAAGATGCTACCACCTACCTGATGCACAAGTCTCTTTCACACCTGGAGAACTCGGGAAGCACGGTGAGAATGATGTTTTTTGACCTATCCAGCGCATTCAACACCATTCAGCCGGTCCTTCTGAGAGGGAAACTGGAGGTGGCTGGAGTAAGGAACCACCTAGCTGCATGGATCATCGACTTCCTCACCAACAGACCACAATATGTGAGACTCCAGGACTGTACGTCTGATGTGGTAACTTGCAGCACGGGGGCCCCACAAGGCACAGTGCTTTCCCCACTCCTCTTCTCCCTCTACACGTCAGACTTTAAACATAATACAGACACCTGCCACCTCCAGAAATTCTCCGATGACACCGCCATTGTTGGACGAGTGACTGACGGGAACGACCTGGAGTACAGGGGAGTCATCACAGCCTTTGTCGACTGGTGTAGGCAAAACCACCTGCACATCAACACCAGTAAGACAAAGGAAATGGTCGTTGACTTTCGGAGGACACCTCAACAGACCACTCAGGTGAACATCCAGGGTAAAGACATTGAAATCGTGGAGAACTTGAAGTACCTGGGTGTTCACCTCAACAGTAGACTAGACTGGTCCACAAACATAGATGCCCTGTACAGAAGGGGCCAGAGCCGCCTCTACCTGTTGAGGAGCCTACGGTCCTTTGGTGTGTGCAGGTCACTGTTGAGGACCTTCTATGACACTGTGGTGGCATCTACTGTGTTTTATGCAGTGGTCTGCTGGGGAAGTGGGAGCACGGAGAGGGACAGGAACAGGCTGAACAAGCTGATCAGGATGGCCAGCTCTGTTCTGGGCTGTCCTTTGGACTCTGTGGAGGAAGTGGGAGAGCGGAGGATGCTGACCAGGATGAGGTCCATCATGGACAGCACCTCCCACCCCCTGCACGAGTCGGTGGAGTCCCTTCGAAGCTCCTTTAGCAGTAGACTGCGGTACCCTCACTGCAGGAAGGAGCGCTTCCGCAGATCCTTCCTCCCATCAGCCGTCAGGCTCTTTAACTCAAAAAGGCTGTGGGTTAGGACCTCCTGAATTCGGATATAGTGTGGATGTGCTTGTATATATATATGTATGTGTATGTATATATATATATATATATATATATATATATATATATATATATATATATATATATATATATATATATATATATATATATATATATATATATATATATATATATATATATATATATATATATATATATATATATATATATATATATATATATATATATATATATATATATATATATATATATATATATATATATATATATATATATATATATATATATATATATATATATATATATATATATATATATATATATATATCTCACCAACACAGTTACCTATTTATATATTTATTCATGTATTTATTTATTAACTTACTATTAAGTACCCATTTGTGTATTCCTGCATCCTCACCCTCTTCCTATTGCAACATAGAAATTTCCCGATTACGGGATGAATAAAGTTATCCAATCCAATCCAATCCAATTTTGCATAACCACTTAGTGAGGGAATCTGTTTCTCTTTTCTCTTCTACCACCAGATCTTTTTCCCACATTGTTAAGTGGAAGGGTCTGTCGTTCACTGCTTCAAATGGTGTGCATCCCTGTGCTGTTGGAATGATTTTCATGTACGTTTCTACCAGGCTCAGGCATTCTTGCCATGGTTTTCCTGTGTCTTCCATGGTTTTTCTGAGTCTGAGTTTTACTGTTCTAATGGTTTGTTCGACGAGTCCAGCACTTTGGTTCAGTTTGATGAAATCCATGTTCAGAAGCTCGAAGGGATATGTTCCTGTTTGCCTTGTTCCATGCTTGGGTCGTTCATTGCCTTGAGAGTTGTGTCTACAGCAGTTCAGACAGTTTCTGCCAAAAAAATTGAAGTTTGGAGACCTCTGGGAACATGCATTGTTTGTTGTACTGTACTGATCATCCCTCCTGTTGAGACATGGCTCCTCCCATGGCTCAATTTGGCAATTACTTCAAACAATGATCATGTCAATCATGGCTTGTTTTCTACTGCATAGAGTCCGTTCTTGTGTTGAGTGGCTCCTTCTGTTTCCCATTGCAGTTTCTCTTTTTCTGGGGAATGATTTTGCATTTCTTTTAGGAATTCAGCAGGGATTGGGCTGTGTCTTTCCACCGTCACGTCTTGTTCTAGGAATAGTCTACATGCCTCTGTCAGTGCCACTATTTCTGCGGCTTGTGCAGACCAGTCGCCGGGGAGACGTCCTGTCTTGAGGTTGTCTTTTTGAGTCACCACGGCATATACGTTGTGTTTTTCTCCATCCAGGGTTTTTGATGATGATCCTTCCCCATAGGCAATGTGTCCGGGGGGCAATGGGTTGTCCATTAGGTCATTTGCATATACGTGGTTAATTATGATTCGTTGAGTGGTGAAGAATATGACATATTTTACTCATTCTTTTTAGTATAGCTGTTTCATTTTGATATCATATTTTACTCATTCTTTTGAGTATAGCTGTTTCATTTTGATATCATATTTTACTCATTCTTTTTAGTATAGCTGTTTCATTTTGATATCACATTTTACTCATTCCTTTTGTTGTGGCGGTCTTGTTTTAGAGTCGCCACTGGTTCCCAACTCAAATACAATATGAACAGAAGGATGGGTCTGAGACTCCTCAATTATAATGTTAACAAAAGGCTCTTCCTGAGATTCTTATTTCAAGGTGGGATCCACACTGATAAGAGACCAGATGGAGGACTTCAAAGGGCAGAGGAACAAAGAGCAGGGCGGAGGGTCGGGACTTTATAGGACCAGCGGAGACAGAGGTCTGGATGATGTGGATTCAAGGCTGGAAGATGTGGAGCCCAGAGAAACCCCCCCTCACAGCAGCCCTGGACCAGCCCACATCTCATTATTAATCAGCGAATGAATATGCATTTTTGTTGGACTATAACTGGGCAAACGCGGGTTTTGACAATGTCTTTTCCATCCTCCGCTTTGGGACATAAACACTCAGCGGGCTTATTCTATGGGAGGGAGACCCGGAGCTCTGTATGAATCAATTTGAATGGAATAAATCATCTGTGGATAAACTTGCTCAACCCTGGTTTGTCTCCTCCGATGCTGAACACGCTCCTTTGTTAGACTGGAGACTACAGAGTTAAGGAATTGGAGTCAGGTAAAATATTTATAGTCTAACAGTTTTGGTGACCCAGTCCGTGAGTCGGTTGCGTAGACAGATAGGGGTTAAGGCCGATAACTCCGTCCGTGAACCAGGGAGGAGACTGCGTAGACATATGGGTTAAGGCCAGCCGCGGACTCTAAAACACGTCGGCGAACGTGGAGTCGCGGTTATCGAAACACGTCAGCGAACGTGGGAATAAGGAAAAGTTAAACACGTCAGCGAACGTGGGAATAAGGAAAAGTTAAAACACGTCAGCGAACGTGGGAATAAGGAAAAGTTAACCACGTCAGCGAACGTGAGGGAGCGCCGGCGAGCGTGAGACCTTTCTCTTGGGACTTCTCCGACAGGCGCCTGATCAACTGAAAGGTAAGCAGAATACCTATTACTGAAACGTTAAAATTCTGCTATTGGATTTTTAAATTATGGAGAAGTGACTATAGAAAGGGGATATCGGGAATAGGAGATTCCGAAAAGGTTGTAATATACCTAGAGTCGGAATTGATGACGATCCCAGAACGGTCGTTTTGAGATAGAGAAAACGGTCGTATGAAACAAAGGAACAAGAGATTCCGGAAAGAGTTGTATGCAGGAGTTATTTTAAAGTCTTCAGCAGGGAAACGACTGGGTCCACAGATGTTTGATTCCTAGAATTGATTCTAAAAAATAAAAAAATAAAAAAAAAAGTAACAATAATTCCTAGAATTTAACATACTAAAATTCCAAATTTATCCGGAGACTTCATCTAGATTGAATTGGTGAAAATGGAAGGATGTGAGAGTGCGGGAGAATGTGGAGAATGGAATGAATTGACAATTTTGTATGCAGATGTGGAAGCACAGGTTCTGAGTGGTGTTCAAGTTAAAAAAACAACCAAAAATAAGACGCGAGTGTGTGAAACAATTTAGTACTTTAAAAGAAAATGTACATTTTGTAGGTCAAAAGCATGAATGGAATATGAATAACTTTGCTTTGCGGAAAGTAGAGCATGACGCCACAGCTAAGGAGGTGGAACTCCGAAGGAGAAAAGAGGAGGTGTGGAGGTGGAGGCGGGGGTCGATACTGAGAAAGGAGGAGGAGTTGGAACAGCATAGATTGGCAATACACAACCTGGTAATTGCGTCAATAGCTTTGGCTGCGGTGAGGGCCCCCACCTAGATCGAACCAACTTTGACTCTTGTACCTTCAGCGCCTCCACTGAATAATAAAGCTCCATTAAAACCTCACGGTATACCCATACAAGCACCAATAGTGACTTTAGGTGGATGATTGATCCTTGACGTTGAGAATGAGGAGGAAGCTATGTCCTCCGAGGCAAAAGGCCTCATAGGAAAAGCATGTAATCTCGAACACGCGAAAGATAGGACAGAACGATCCTGAGTTGACTTGACTGACCGAGAGGACAATGATGAAAAAGAAATGACCAAAGGGACTCGACAGAAAAATGAAATAAAGAAAGGTAGGAAAAAAGGAAAAGATGACTTGACTGACAATCTTATACTGTTTGAGGACGCGAATCGACAATCAGACTATAACTCAGATAATGATTCAGACATAGCAGGTGAACAGGAGAATGAGAGTGTGGACATGTATAAACAGGCTCTACCAGATTTGGGATCTCATTACGCCCTTCGCCCACGCAACAATGGGGCAAAAGAGACACCAGACAAGACTGCCGCGCCAAAACCAAAGCCCAGCGCAAAGCGGGTACAAGCTACATCTGGAGGTATGTATCCCCTCCGCCCTCAGGGAGCAGAAATGATATTTGAACCTCTTGGTCTTAGAGATGTGGCTACATTGGCTGACCAACTCCCTCCAATGGCAAATGGAGGAAGTACATGGCTGATGAAGTTTTTGGCCCTAATGAGCGGACAGAATTGTGCGCTTGGTGACATGAGACAGGCCATATCAGCTTCCTGCTCTCATCATCAATTACAAATGATAGAGGAGGAAGCAGAAACTATCAGGTACCCACACGAAACCCCATTGTCCCAGGTATCGGGCGCCTTATTTACGGCAATTAAAAATACCTTCCCAAGATCCCATGACATGGCTCCAACCGTGTTTCCATACATCGATGGAGTGGGAGGTCCGGTACACTATGAAAAGTGCATTAATGCCTGGATAGATAGTACCGGCCGACACCCATCGGGCAGATTAGATAATATCCTCTTATTCCGAACAGCTGTTGTCGAGGGTCTTCCAGAACCTGTGAAAAAGGAGTTGAAAAAGGACCCTGACTTGTTGACTGGTGATGAACCAAGGTTTAAACGTCACCTGTCTCACCATTGTAAGATGTATGATAACGAGAAGGTAAAAGAAAAAGCCGAGTCGCTAAATATGAATTCTGCTCTGGTAAAATTACAACTTTCCAAATTTTATAGTGAATCCAAAAAATCTAAACAGGAAAAGACAAACCAATCTGCCCAGATGTTCCAGGGCCATGGTCGGGCTCGAGATGGTGGTCAGTTCCATGATGGATACGGTGGTCGCAGGGGTGGTTTCTCTGGTGGCCGGGGAAAAGGGTACTCGAGACCGGGCCAACAAGACAACTGTTTTACATGTGGCCGTCCTGGACACTGGAGACATGAGTGTCCCAGTCAGCGACAGTACCCGCGGCAACCCCCAACACAACAGGGGGGGCCACCACATCAACAGCGGCCCACGCGCGGAGGAGCAAGAGGCACTGGCAGACCATGGCGGTCACAGCAGCCAGCTCAGTCAACTGGACAATATTACCAGGGTGGAGATGATCCTCACAGTCCATGGGATCCTCCACACTCCGAATAGGGGTGCCCGAGAGGCTCGGTAAGCAGGGGAACGGCAGACCCAATGCTTCATATGAGAATCAACGGCGTCCAAACATCAGCTTTGGTGGACACGGGAGCAACATACTCATCTTTGAACATGCCGCTCACAGCCGGTTGTCTCTCCTCTTCAACCATAACTTTGGTCGGCTTCTCGGGATCTCCTCAAGCTCTGCCTATTACCAGACCGCTGCAAACGGAAATACCCCACCTAAAACAGACTCTATTTCATTCCTACGTCCATTCACCCCAAACACCTGTGAATTTAATGGGAAGAGACTTGTTGATGTCTATTGGAGCTACCATCTTATGTGGGCCGGATGGCCTCACAGTGACTTTACCAAATGGTGCAAAGATTCCGTGTTCGCAACCAGTACGAACATGTGGACAATGGTTGATGTGTCCCTTGCAACAAGACACCGAGGTAGCAACAATCTATTGGTCATGTCTTGAGCCTGAAACTCCGGCCACTGGGGGACTGTTATTTGTTTATCACCAGTGGAAATCATTCATTGATTCACTCCGGCCTTACCATCCGCCCAAGGATGACTTTCATTGTACTTTGTTTTATGACACAGAAGATGACTTAGTCTATCGAGACCGTTTTCAGAAGGTTCTTGGAACACCCTGGCAATTGAAATCCACCAAAATATTTGTGGGTCCAGAAGGCGTAGCTTCATATGTTGATTTGGACGAATCGCAAAAAGTGTGGTACAAAATGTCGGATACAGCCGACCCCCACATTTCTTTGGCTCTGTCTTATGGTCACGAAGCTCGTCAACTCGGTCCCATGGTCAAGAAACTTCTTAAAGTCACTGACTGGCAGTCCACTGACCTACCAGGGCTGACTTATTCCAAATTGCATGACTCTTATCAGATTGACCCACATGCCCCATTGATAAACTCCTCCATTTTGGAGGAACAAATCTTGACTCGAGAACATGGTAGGGAATTGACTGATCACCACCAGACAGAGGAGTTACTGAAAACTATTCCGGACACATTGTGGTCATCAGGACCATTTGATGTAGGACATTGTGTTAAAATTCCACCTGTAATGTTAAAAATAGATGAGAGTGCCATCATCCACAGGCCACAATATAGATGGACTCCAGATGCGGACAAAGGTATGGAAGACACTCTAGGTGGACTGTGGGACGCAGGTGTGATAGAACTTTCTAACTCACGATGGAACACGGCATTGAGACCAGTACTTAAGGCGGATGGACAGAGTTACCGTATGGCACATGACCTCAGACCTGTGAACGACGCGACGCTGACTGCGATCCTACCAGTACCCGACCCCCATAGAATGTTGACTTCGCTCAGTCCAGTGTATCAATGGTTTACTTGTATTGATCTAGCTAACGCCTTTTTCTGTGTACCTTTGCATCCTTCAGCCAGACAGTACTTTGCGTTCACCTATCGTGGTGTCCACATGCAGTATCAGCGCCTGCCACAAGGGTTTAAAAACTCACCTGGTATTTTTAATCAGTGTCTGAAGGACCTGTTACAAGACCTAACGTTACCTGAAAACTCTGTTCTTTTACAGTATGTGGATGACCTTTGCATTGCGACAACCACTTCTGAAATCTGTCTGGCGGTCACTAGGATGGTCCTGCTAAAACTTCATAATATTGGTTTCAAAGTGTCAAAGAAGAAGCTTCGGTGTTGTCGAAGAGAAGTAACTTTTCTAGGCCGTGTTGTGTCAGCCAAAGGACTGTCCATGTCACCTGAACATCGAAAAACCATTTTGTCTCATTCCAGGCCCCAAACCGTCATAGACATGTTGTAATTTCTGGGTCTCTGTGGCTACAGTAGGACCTATATACCATGTTATGTGGACAAGACACATACACTTCGCGTTCTGGTAAAAGACAAAGGTGTTAAGAATCTTAGAGCACAACTTGATTGGACGTAAGAAGCAGATGAAACCTTTGTGTCTCTGGTTCAAGAACTGGCCTCTGCGGCTGCCCTGGCCAACCCTGATTTTGACAAACCTTTTCATCTTGATGTGTCTAACTCGGCGACTACAGTAAATGCTGTTTTATTTCAGAAGGTTTCGACGACTAGGCGGGTATTGATGTATTGTAGCGTAACACTAGATGGTGTTGAGCTTCGTCAACCAGAGTGTACTCGTTATGCAGCAGGGCTCGCTAAAGTGCTTCTTAAAACAGCTCATACAGTGATGGGACATCCCATATATGTTCTGACTGATCATGGGGTATCGGCGTATGTGGCTTCATCAGCATTTACCTTATCATCGCTTCGACAGTCTAGACTTTTACGTATTCTCACAGTTCCAAACATCAATTACGTTCACACAGGTATCAATATGGCGGATAACATTCAGCTAGGACCACATGAATGTGCTATGAGGGTTAATCACCAAAGGTACGTTCGGCCTGATCTCAATACTAAACCGCTTACATTTGGTTGCATCATGTTTACAGATGGTTGTTGTGGGAGAGACCATTCAGGACGTCTCCATGCGGCGGCTGCCGTATTGGAGAGCAAGGGGGATGACTTCGTGCCTTGTGCCCACAAAAGGAGGGAATTGTGGGATGGACTGGCTAACTGGCTTAATAATTGTTTATTCTTGTCTTACCATGTGTCATACTGGTTTTACCTTTGTTTGATAAGATCGTAGAATGCAAGGTAGACTAGCCAAACTGGTTTTACAATTGAATTAAAAGATCGTGGAATGTAAGAAAGACTAACTAGTTGGCCTTGCAATTGTTTGTTCGCCTCGCGAAATATAAGAAAGGCTGGCTAACAGGGTTTGCAATTGTTTCCTTGAATTGTGGGATGAAAAAAAGGTTCAACTTCAGGAGTAACTGTCACTCTCCAGGTTATCCAGGGTCAAGTGCACACTTGGAAACTTTCATATTCGACCAAAATGTGCTTATCAGCGCATAAAAAGCACATTTGGTGGTACGCGGAAAGAATGGCAGCAGACAAAAAGGCTATTTAGAAAGATATCACCACTACGCAGAAGATTGTCGGCTACTCTGCTCTCACTGGAAGACATTGCCAGCCCTCGTTACCTCAGCAGAGCCAGGGACATGATCAGGGACCCATGCCACCCTGGTCACAATCGGTTCCAGCTGCTGCTCTCTGGCAGACAGACGCTGTAAGTTTCCCACATCCGTTGGGACTCTAAACTTGGGGTAACACAACACAATCCCTTCTGTGTAATAACTTCGGGTGAGGTAATATGAATAGTCATCAGGTACAAGGTGATCTGACACCTACATGCTGAATGAAGGTAAGTGAAAGACAGTGAGAGGTAAGTGATCCACTCAGGGGGTGGTGATGCAATGTATCCATAAAGGCAGAATTGTAAATTAAGAGTCTGGAGTCATAACTTGTAAAACTGTGTAAAACTGTCAGAGACACAAATGTCTCTCTATATATAGTGTAAAATCATCAAATTTCATAATTTAATAAGTTTTTAATTTGGCATCATTCTAATGGCTAGATATTAATTTATAATGAAAACTATGATACTTGGCCTAAACATGATTTTCAGCGCATGAAAAGCACATTCAGGCAATAAAAACTGAAATGTTCCCCTGCTGCCAAACAAACTGTATTATCGTCCAATTCAAGTAAGTTTTTCATTAAGCATCATTCTAAGTGATAGAAATTAAGTTATAGTGAAAATTATGATACTTGGCCAAAAGGTGATTTTCTGCGCATGAAACGCACGTTAAGGCAATAAAACTGAAATGTTCCCCTGCTTCGAAACAAACTGTCAGAGAAACATAGTTACTGTGTATATAGTGTAAAATCGTCCAATTCAAGTAAGTTTTGCATTTAGCATCATTCTAAGTGATAGAAATTAAGTTATAGTGAAAATTATGATACTAGCCCAAAACGTGATTTTCAGCGCATGAAACGCACGTTAAGGCAATAAAAACTGAAATGTTCCCCTGCTGCGAAACAAACTGTCTGAGGCACAAAGTCGCTGTGTATATAGTGTAAAATCGTCCAATTCGGGTAAGTTTTTCATTTGGAATCATTCTAAGTGATAGAAATTAAGTTATAGTGAAAATTATGACACTTGGCCAAAACGTGATTTTCAGTGCATGAAACGCACGTTAAGGCAATAAAAACTGAAATGTTCCCCTGCTGCGAAACAAACTGTCAGAGGCACATAGTTACTGTGTATATAGTGTAAAATCGTCCAATTCAAGTAGGTTTTTCATTTAGCATCATTCTAAGTGATAGAATTTAAGTTATAGTGAAAATTGTGATACTTGGCCAAAACGTGATTTTCAGCACATGAAACGCACGTTAAGGCAATAAAAACTGAAATATTCCCCTGCTGCGAAACAAACTGTCAGAGGCACATAGTTACTGTGTATATAGTGTAAAATCGTCCAATCCAAGTAACTTTTGCATTTAGCATCATTCAAAGTGATAGAAATTAAGTTATAGTGAAAACTATGTTACTTGGCCAAAACGTGATTTTCAGCGCATGAAACGCACGTTAAGGAAATAAAAACTGAAATGTTCCCCTGCTGCGAAACAAACTGTCTGAGGCACAAAGTTACTGTATATATAGTGTATTATCGTCCAATTCAAGTAAGTTTTTCATTTAGCATCATTCTAAGTGATAGAAATTAAGTCACTTAGAATAATGCTAAATGCAAAACTTACTTGAATTGGACGATTTTACACTATATACACAGTAACTTTGTCTCTGACAGTTTGTTTGGCAGCAGGGGAACTTTTCAGTTTTTATTGCCTTAATGTACTTTTCATGCCCTGAAAATCACGTTTTGGCCAAGTATGATTGTTTTCATTATAACTTAATTTCTAGCCATGAGAATGATGCCAAATGGATAACTTACTTGAATTGGACGATTTTTCACTATATACACAGCAACTATGTGTCTCTGACTGTTTGTTTGGCAGCAGGGGAACATGTAAGATTAGACAAATTATCTTTGCAAAAGCTTGTTCATATTGTATACATTTTTGTGAGTATAACAGCATCGTAGTCATCCTTATGACTGACATGTCAGCATAAACACCCAACTGTCTGACTGAATAAACAATCTTAGTCTTGTGATTGGGGTGACATGTCAGCACAAATACTCAACTGTCTGACACTGATCAATTACTTTTTGCCCTGCAAATGACTGAAATTTATCTGTCCAAAGTCTTATTGACAACTGTCAGTTTTTCCTGTATTTAAGACACACACACTGGTCATTCGACTAGAGTTGCAGGAACATCGCGTTGAACAGGACCCTACTGTAGGAACTCTCACTGTCCACTTTGCAGTCTGGTAATAAACCAATTGGTCCGGGACCAATGAAAGTAGAACAAGAATTAGCAAGGGCTTTATAGTCTTGGTCTGTTAATAGAGTCAGGGACTTAACTAAGACAAAGTCAGGGACTTTTGGTCTTTGTGTGTTCAGAGATGTTGGGTTAATCACAAAGTAGAGATCAATTTCGGGTTTTTTAGAAAATAATTGTTGTTTAAACTATTAAGTAGGTGATCAATATGGGTCAGAAAGCAACAAAAGGGATGGGTTTATTGTCAGATTGCAAAATGAAAATCAGAGAGTTACCGGGACGAGATATCATGGTCCAGCTTGGGCTAAGCCTAGTGGCCACCCAAAATGGCCTCCGACCCAGGGAATTACAGACCAAAAATATCTTCCACACCACCACATCTAACAGTTTCTACTCTCTCGACATTGTCGGGAATGATTCTGCCAAGGTAGCTGAAAGTCTAAGAGAACAGTCTGAAGATATCTGCCCAGCAGCACCAGGACAGGAACAACAAACATGGCCATTACATGTCACCCTGAAGTTCATGGGAGACCGGACGACAAGTGGTTAAACCAATTCTCACAGTTGCCCACTCAACGAATCATAATTAACCACGTATATGCAACTGACCTAATGGACAACCCATTGCCCCCGGACACATTGCCTATGGGGATGGATCATCATCAAAAACCCTGGATGGAGAAAAACACAACGTATATGCCGTGGTGACTCAAAAAGACAACCTCAAGACAGGATGACTCCCCGGCGACTGGTCTGCACAAGCCGCAGAAAAAGTGGCACTGACAGAGGCATGTAGACTATTCCTAGAACAAGACGTGACGGTGGAAAGACACAGCCCAATCCCTGCTGAATTCCTAAGAGAAATGCAAAATCATGCCCCAGAAGAAGAGAAACTGCAATGGGAAACAGAAGGAGCCACTCAACACAAGAATGGACTCTATGCAGTAGAAAACAAGCCATGCGTGACAAGATCATTGTTTGAAGTAATTGCCAAATTGAGCCATGGGAGGAGCCATGTCTCAACAGGAGGGATGATCAGTACAGTACAACAAACAATGCATGTTCCCAGAGGTCTCCAAACTTCAATTTTTTTGGCAGAAACTGTCTGAACTGCTGTGGACACAACTCTCAAGGCAATGAACGACCCAAGCATGGAACTAGGCAAACAGGAACATATCCCTTCGAGCTTCTGAACATGGATTTCATCAAACTGAACCAAAGTGCTGGACTCGTCGAACAAACCATTAGAACAGTAAAACTCAGACTCAGAAAAACCATCAAAGACACAGGAAAACCATGGCAAGAATGCCTGAGCCTGGTAGAAACGTACATGAAAATCATTCCAACAGCACGGGGATGCACACCATTTGAGGCAGTGAACGACAGACCCTTCCACTTAACAATGTGGGAAAAAGATCTGGTGGTAGAAGAGAAAAGAGAAACAGATTCCCTCACTAAGTGGTTATGCAAAATGTTCCATGAAAGAACTGTGATGAATGCAAAATAATCTGCCGACATCTTCTCTGTCTCCCACAGAGGAGGTCCTGTCCCCAGGAGACCTGGTACTCGTCAAGGTGATAAAAAGAAAGTGCTGGTCTTCTCCACGTTGGGACGGACCTCACCGTGTGATTTTGGCCATCATCATCACCGCTCTGTGTTCAACCACATGGGGGGAACGTACCAGAACCTTGGTACACTCCCACTGGAGGAGAATGCCCCACTAGCTGGTTCAGGAAACGATCAGGGGCCCCCAGATCTGCATCCCATTAACCAAGACACCAATCGTCGTTCAAGTCCCTTTGCTCAGCCTACAGCTTACTCACTTGGGATTACACAGGACTGACTCCAGTTATTTTTATTGGTACCTACAAGCTCCCAGAGTCTGAGTGGTCTGGCCAGACACCTTGGACCAGGTCCTCCTCCATACAGGCTACAAAACCATCACATGGCCCCTTTCCAAAGAAGCTACCACCATGACCGCTAACTTCACCAAGTTAGCCACCACCATCAAAGATGTTAAACATATGCTAGACCTTACGACCAATATCCAACAAAAAGGCTGCATCAACCTATGCCTCCGACCAGACCGACCAGGAAAAGGCCCCCTCTTTACTATCACCATCCGCACTACTAGTCCAGCCATGGTCCCCAAAGTGATTGGTGTGAACCCCTTCGTACAACCATCCGCCACACGCCTACTCAAAATCCGTCCGGCAGGAACACCTAAGCCTGAGTAGATACACCTTATTCTCGCCCATGTCCAAACACAGGAAGAAAACGACTACAACCTGATGATGAGGAACAGTTGGTACAGATACACCGCACTCACAGCCCGTGCCACAACCAATGAGTTGTTATGTCTGTTCCCTCTTGCCTACTGCCGTAGCCCAACCACAGCTATGGGCCAACCGACAGAACGAAGAACTCGCCAACCTCACCTACAACTGTATTCTGGGTAATTTGAGAGAATCCTTCCAGCAAAGCTCGACCGCCTACATACCATGGTCGCAGTACCATTAGCAGCTACAGTCAATACCGCAACGTATGTCCAGTGCAACAACCGAACAGACTGTTATCCATCCTGTTTCAACTTCAGCGGACCGGATCCGAAGACCCCTTTAGACCAACTTCACGTCACCAGGTGTGCCGAGATCAGACACATTCCTTCCCAATCATGGACAGTACTGGACAGAATATGGTGGCTCTGCGAAAGGCAAGTGTATATGATCATCCCCACCAATACAACTGGGCTCTGTGTCCCTACATCTGCATCCGACCACACGTACGTTCTAACAGCAGACTCGATTCCAACTGTCGACGCCAACCCACATCTACCCACCAGGCGTCAACGACGGAGCTTTGATTTCTTCCCCCATGATTCAGTTTGGGGCTCGGATGTCCCCCTCTAATACAAACAATGGTCAGTCTCCTCCAAAATCATGATGGCGGTGTTCCCCAGGGTAGGAACAGCGAAGAACACCCTACGTCTGGAAACCATTGACTACAGATTCCAGGCCCGACACTAATCAATTACTTGTTGCCCTGCAAATGACTGAAACATATCTGTCCAAAGTCTTAGGGACAACTGTCAGTTTTGCCTGTATTTAAGACACACTCACTGGTCATTCGACTAGAGTTGCAGTAACATCGCAGTGAACAGGACCCCACTGTAGGAACTCTCACTGTCCACTTTGCAGTCTGGTAATACATATTTTCTATTTAAATTTATCTCACTCTTTCTTAGCCTGCTCCTGAAGTTGTATTTTCAGACCTAACAAACATTTCAGTTTTTTTGCCCTAATGTGCGTTTCATGTGCTGAAAATCACGTTTTGGCCAAGTATCATAGTTTTCACTATAACTTAACCTAACCCTAACCCTAACCCTAACCCTAACTTCCATCACTTAGAATGATATCAAATGAAAAACCTACTTAATTTGGACGATTATACACTATATACTCAGTAACTATGTGTCACTGACAGTTTGTTTCGCAGCGGGGGAACATTTCAGTTTTTATTGCCTTAATGTGCATTTCATGCGCTGAAAATCACGTTTTGGCCAAGTATCATAGTTTTCACTATAACTTAATTTCTAGCACTTAGAATGATGCAAAATGAGAAACTTACTTGAATTGGACAATTATACACTATATACACAGTAACTATGTGCCTCTGACAGTTTGTTTCGCAGCAGGGGAACATTTCAGTTTTTATTGCCTTAACGTGCGTTTCATGCGCTGAAAATCACGTTTTGGCCAAGTATCATAGTTTTCACTATAACTTAATTTCTAGCACTTAGAATGATGCTAAATGCAATACTTACTTGAATTGGATGATTTTACACTATAGACACAGTAACTATGTGCCTCTGGCAGTTTGTTTCGCAGCAGGGAAGATTTCAGTTTTTATTGCCTTAACGTGCATTTCATGCGCTGAAAATCACGTTTTGGCCAAGTATCATAATTTTCACTATAACTTAATTTCTATCACTTAGAATGATGCTAAATGAAAAACTTACTTGAATTGGAGAATTATACACTATATACACAGTAACTATGTGTCTCTGACAGTTTGTTTCGCAGCAGGGGAACATTTCAGTTTTTATTGCCTTAACGTGCGTTTCATGCGCTGAAAATCACGTTTTGGCCAAGTATCATAGTTTTCACTATAACTTAATTTCTATCACTTAGAATGATGCCAAATAAAAAACTTACTTGAATTGGACAATTATACACTATATACACAGTAACTATGTGTCTCTGACAGTTTGTTTCGCAGCAGGGGAACATTTCAGTTTTTATTGCCTTAACGTGCGTTTCATGCGCTGAAAATCACGTTTTGGCCAAGTATCATAGTTTTCACTATAACTTAATTTCTATCACTTAGAATGATGCTAAATTATTAGGTTCATTAATAATTACCTTCGTCCGTAATTATCAATAACTGCAGGCAGACATCTTATTCAATTATTGACATTTAATTAAATAGAAATGGATACAACAGATAAAAGCCTCCGAAGGGGAGAGTCAGCAAGTGTCACCTTACAACTTCCGAACGTCTCACCGAATAGACGTTTTCGTCCCACTCTTATGGTCATGAATCAAAACAAGTTACAGAGTTGTTGATCATTACATCACGTATGAGTAAAAACAACATCTGGGACTACAATAACAATCAAAGTTTTTTACTAATAACAAAAACAGGAGACTAGACCTAACAACATTTAGATTAGAGTAATTATACAACCTCCTTGACCTAATGAATCATATAATATAATCATAATCATATAATGGTTACATACAGAAAAACCCGAAGTGCACGGTTACATAACGATAACAACATTCTTGTTATTGGCCGAATAGCCCTGGCCTCGTCACCAAGGGCCCACCAAATCTCAAGGACCCAGATTGGGTGGATTGTTTTTATAAGCATCCTGGAACAGGCCGTCCAGGTTAAAGATGACTTGGCAATACTCGTGACCTCGCAACACTTTTGAAAACAGAAAGAGAATGATTTAACAAAGTAATGAATTAATACAGAGAATAGAAAGAGAATGATTTAATAAAGAAATGAATTAATATAACTATTATAATAGTAAAACAGAATAAACCCAACATTCCCCCGTTTTTATAATATGTATGTTATTAGTCATTTCTTAGTAATCACTAAATGGTAATGTCGGGTGCCTGTGATTTTTCCCGCCTACTCCTTACTCCCATGGCTGGTCTGAAAGAGAAAGAACATAATTATATTCGTCCAATTGGTCCTCGGATTTACCGTACTCCTGGACCTCACTGCTTTCCCCAAACCGTCCCATAAGATACAACTCATGTACTTTAGAATTTGTAGGGGCAATTGCAGTATTTATAAGTCGGCTTAGCAAGGAGCGCAAACAGGGGATAATACAGCACCCACACAATGTTAGGATAGCGGTTATTGTGCCAATAGTCACCATGAAGGATGTAGCCAAATCTTTATATTTTCCAAAGGTCTTATCCCACCAATCTGACAATGCGGACGTATCTACTCCAGAATGCTCTTGCATATTGCGGTTCAGTGTTTGCAGGCCAGTAATGGCCCTGGTGAGAGATCCACTGGGTGACGTGTTGTTCGGTATGAAGGTGCAACATTGTTTTCCAAACATTGCACACACGCCCCCTGTTTCAAGGATCATATCCACCGCTATGCGATTCTGGAACGCCATCAGACTGGTAGCTGCCAGTTGTTCCTTCATGGCCACAAATCCCTGTTTAACATAATTTCCAAGTTTTGGACATTGTAATGTAAGTAATTTATTCTATCCACATTTTTGTTTGGGGTGATTAGAAGGAAGATGGACTCCCAACCTGCTGCGATCTGATTAGCCAGCTTATACTCATCTGGTACGCCCCGGGGGATGCCAATCGCATCAATGTATGTTGGATCTCCTTCCCTCCATGCCTCTCGACGATGTCGGGAGGGTCGACCCTTCACCTCCGAATTCTGAGCCGCCAATTGTATCTCCTCCACTGTGGATGGAAAAACAGACACCGGTAAGAGCAGTGAGACCAAAGTACCTAGTCCTGCCGCGTTTTGGCAGGAGTCGTATAATTTATCTACCACCCCGCCACCATAGGCAAGAACGTGGTATCAGGGGTGTAGCTTGTTTTAAAACGCCGGTACACCACGTCTCATTTATCGCCCCCAGCTTCAGACCATGCCCTGTAAGGTTTAAGCAGGTAAAATGATTAAACAGTGGAAAAATTGACTTCCTATTTACTGCGTAACAGGATAAACACTGTTTCAATATTTTTTTTTCTTGCCAAGTAGGACACGTTTTTTCATTTGTAAAAACACTTTTCCCCAAAAGAATGGTGATTGAGGGAGTTGTTAGATCCCATCGTATTTTCCCTTGTCTGGTAGGTTATCCTAATCCTTTGTAAGATGGTTTAGTCTCAATTGAAACCATATGAAGACGTCAAACCCAATATAAAAGAGTTCTTTATAGTTTTATGGTATTGCTTGCTGAGCAATAATCTTTTCAATTAATTATTATATGACAATAGGCTATGGTTTTGTTACAACGGTACGTTCGAAATTCGCATGTTTATTCCATATGCAGCGTTATACTCAACAAATAATGGAAATGGGAAACAGATACCAATGGTATATTGATGCTAGGCCGTACCAGGACACAGGGGGTAATTGGGCACACACCTTTGTAATGGATCAGTCGACCCGCTGGTCACCTGGTACTTATGGCTGGTCAAAAACAGCTAAAGAATGGCAAAAGAGGGTTTCAAATTTTTCTGTTGATAATTCTGGTTTGTATCTCAGGATAAATGAGTCGGAAGGCACTTTACCTCTGTGGAGGGAGGGGGACTGGACTTCATCGTCCACAAAGTGTAGCTTCCTGAACCTGTTGTATGGTGTTCGGACAACGATCCATGCTGGTCAGTGGGGATATGTAAAAACCCCAATATTACTCAGGCGACAACCGGCAAGGTGATTCCGTCATTTGTATCCCCTAGATCGAGTATAGTCCAGATAATTCATGGCAAACCATCAGTGGACGAGTGGTTTAGAATGACTACAGGTGTTTTAGCGTTATCTAACAATTGGCTGTTAATGGCGGAACAAGCTGCCAGCGAAACCCGAAATGATTGTCTCGTATGTATGGGTGCCCGACCCGTACTCCGTATCATTTCGGCCCCAATTGATAAAGAATGTATTGTGGACCTCCTAAAAAACACCAATCCAACCTTTAAGTGCTCTAAATACGATTCGATATTCCCACTTACCCGAGAGAACAAAGAAAAAACAATTTTTGACAAATATGTAGCACGCCAAAATTTTACCTGCCTCAAATTACAAGGGACTGGAACATCATTGGGAAGCATTCCGTCTGACTGGTGTGTATCAAACATGTTCTTTCCGGTACCATACCCCTTATCCCGAGCTGACATCTGGTTATGGTGTGGAAGTGATAAGTTGTATGATAGATTGCCCACAAATGCTGCGGGTGTGTGTTCTGTGGTGTCTCTGTTACTTCCTGTTTCTGTTTCCTCAGTGAATCTCACAGCTGAAATAAGGTTACCTCCAAACCTGAAGGAGGTCTTGCATCGCCAAAAGAGAGCACCACACACCTGGATGGGTAACTCCGATCCCACCTATATTGACGCCATAGGCGTCCCCCGTGGCGTTCCTAATTAGTATAAACTTGCTAATCAGGTTTCAGCGGGATTCGAAAGTATTCTAATTTGGGTAACTCCCAACAAAAATGTTGATCGCATCAATTATATTCATTACAATGTCCAGCGACTTGGCAATTACACGGTTGAGTCGTTAGAGGCGGTACGTGACCAGCTAGCGGCAACATCCCTCATGGCCTTCCAAAATCGTATAGCATTAGACATGTTATTGGCTGAGAAGGGTGGTGTGTGTGCTATCTTTGGTGATGCCTGTTGTACTTTCATTCCTAATAACACTGCTCCAAATGGACGTCTCACCAAAGCTTTAGAAGGCCTCCGAACCCTGACTAATAAGATGGCCGATCAGTCAGGTGTGGACACCTCAATCTGGGACCAATGGATGGATTATTTTGGTGCCTGGAAAGGTTTGATAGGCAACATCCTCATATCTGCTGGAGTGCTCATTACTCTGCTTATTCTCTGTAGCTGTTGTATCTTCCCCTTAGCTCGTACTCTAGTCACTCGACTGATCGATAAAGCAGTGGGACCAGGCCCTAGAGGTCAGTATGTCCAGTTGCGCCAAACTGACCCCTCTGGACCCCCCGCTGGGCACGTGTTCATGGAAATACTAATGTAGTGCTTCTTTGTTTTTATACTAATATAGTTTTACATTTCATTTGACACTAACCAGTGTGGTGTTGTTGATGTGGTCTCTTTAGGAGACCAAGAGAGGGAATGAAGAATATAACATATTTTACTCATTCTTTTTAGTATAGCTGTTTCATTTTGATATCATATTTTACTCATTCTTTTTAGTATAGCTGTTTCATTTTGATATCACATTTTACTCATTCCTTTTGTTGTGGCGGTCTTGTTTTAGAGTCGCCACTGGTTCCCAACTCAAATACAATATGAACAGAAGGATGGGTCTGAGACTCCTCAACTATAATGTTAACAAAAGAGCAGGGCGGAGGGTCGGGACTTTATAGGACCAGCGGAGACAGAGGTCTGGATGATGTGGATTCAAGGCTGGAAGATGTGGAGCCCAGAGAAACCCCCCCTCACAGCAGCCCTGGACCAGCCCACATCTCATTATTAATCAGCGAATGAATATGCATTTTTGTTGGACTATAACTGGGCAAACGCGGGTTTGGACAATGTCTTTTCCATCCTCCGCTTTGGGACATCAACACTCAGCGGGCTTATTCTATGGGAGGGAGACCCGGAGCTCTGTATGAATCAATTTGAATGGAATAAATCATCTGTGGATAAACTCGCTCAACCCTGGTTTGTCTCCTCCGATGCTGAACACGCTCCATTGTTAGACTGGAGACTACAGAGTTAAGGAATTGGAGTCAGGTAAAATATTTATAGTCTAACATTGGGCAACTGTGAGAATTGGTTTAACTACTTGTCGTCCGGTCTCCCATGAACTTCAGGGTGACATGTAATGGCCATGTTTGTTGTTCCTGTCCTGGTGCTGCTGGGCAGATATCTTCAGACTGTTCTCTTAGACTTTCAGCTACCTTGGCAGAATCATTACCGACAATGTCGAGAGAGTAGAAGCTGTTAGATGTGGTGGTGTGGAAGATATTTTTGGTCTGTAATTCGCTGGGTCGGAGGCCATTTTGGGTGGCCACTAGGCTTAGCCCAAGCTGGACCATGATATCTCGTCCCGGTAACTCTCCGATTTTCATTTTGCATTCTGACAATAAACCCATTCCTTTTGTTGCTTTCTGACCCTTATTAATCACCTACTTAATAGTTTAAACAACAATTATTTTCTAAATTACCCGAAAGTGATTTCTACTTTGTGATTAACCCAATATCTCTGAACACACAAAGACCAAAAGTCCCTGACTTTGTCTTAGTTAAGTCCCTGACTCTATTAACAGACCAAGACTATAAAGCCCTTGCTAATTATTGTTCTACTTTCATTGGTCCCGGACCAATTGGTTTATTACCAGACTGCAAAGTGGACAGTGAGAGTTCCTACAGTAGGGTCCTGTTCAACGCGATGTTCCTGCAACTCTAGTCGAATGACCAGTGTGTGTGTCTCAAATACAGGAAAAACTGACAGTTGTCGCTAGGACTTTGGACAGATACATTTCAGTCATTTGCAGGGCAAAAAGTAATTGATCAGTGTCGGACAGTTGAGTATTTGTGCTGACATGTCACCCCAATCACAAGACTAAGATTGTTTATTCAGTCAGACAGTTGGGTGTTTATGCTGACATGTCAGCCATAAGGATGACTATGATGCTGTTATACTCACAAAAACGTATACAATATGAACAAGCATTTGCAAAGATACTTTGTCTAATCTCACATGTTCCCCTGCTGCCAAACAAACTGTCAGAGACACATAATTACTGTGTATAAAGTGAAAAATCGTCCAATTCAAGTAAGTTATCCATTTGGCATCATTCTCAAGCTAGAAATTAAGTTATAATGAAAACAATCATACTTGGCCAAAAATTGATTTTCAGGGCATGAAAAGTACATGAAGGCAATAAAAACTGAAAAGTTCCCCTGCTGCCAAACAAACTGTCAGAGACACAGTTATTGTGTATGTAGTGAAAAATCGTCCAATTCAAGTAAGTTTTTCATTTAGCATCATTCTAATTGATAGAAATTAAGTTATAGTGAAAATTCTGATACTTGGCCAAAACGTGATTTTTAGCACATGAAACGCACGTTAAAGCAATAAAAACTGAAATGTTCCCCTGCTGCGAAAGAAACATTCAGAGGCACATAGTTACTGTGTATATAGTGTAAAATCGTCCAATTCAAGTAAGTTTTGCATTTAGCATCATTCTAAGTGATAGAAATTAAGTTATAGTGAAAATTATGATACTTGGCCAAAACGTGATTTTCAGCGCATGAAACGCACGTTAAGGCAATAAAAACTGAAATGTTCCCCTGCTGCGGAAAAAACTGTCAGAGACACATAGTTACTGTGTATACAGTGTATAATTGTCTAATTCAAGTAAGTTTTTCATTTGACATCATTCTAGGTGATTCTGGAGCTATCTCCCACCATAAACAGTGTCCAAAACAGGCGATACAAAATAGTGGTTGCATTATAACAGGGTCCAGTCGGTTCTGGTGGGTGTTTGTATACGAAACTTGTGTCCAATTATGATGGGGATGTATACTTGACTATTTTGTATAGAAATAATCATCTAGCGATGTTCAGAAGTTCTGTTATGCCCGAATGAATTACTTTCATTTGGTCTCTTTATTTACAAGTGGTGGTTTAGAAACAGGCCCAGTCGGTTTTGGTTGGTGCTTTTACCCAGAATTTGTGTTTATTGTGTGAGTGGATGTATTTTCACTATTTTGTATAACAATAATGATCCAGGATGGTTCTGGAGCTATTTCCCACCACAAACAGTGTCCAAAACAGGCATTTTGCGGTTAAATTAGTGGTTGTATTAGAACCAGGACCAGTCGGTTCAGGTTCGTGTTTTTACCCAGAAATTGTGTCCAATGATGATGGGGATGTATTTTTGATTATTCTTTATAAAAATAATATTCTAGGGATGTTCAGAAGTTCTGTTATGCCCGAATCAATGACCTAAATTTGGGCACTTTATTTACAAGTGGTTGTTTAGAACCAGGCCCAGTCGGTTCTGGTTGGTGCTTTACCCACAATTAGTGTCGATTGTGTGGGTGGATGTATTTTCACTATTCTCTGTAAGAATAAAGAACCAGGGATGTTCTGAGACTATTTCCCACCATTAATAGTGTCAAAAACATGCATTTTGCGACAAAAATAGTGGTTGTATTAGAACCAGACCCAGTCGGTTCTGTTTTGTGTATACACCCGTAACGTGTGTCCAATAGGAATGGGGTTGTATTTTTTACTATTCTGTATAAAAAAATATCATCTAGGGATGTTCAGAAGTTCTTCTATGCCCGAATAAATGACCTCCATTTGGGCACTTTATTTTGCATGGTGGTTGTAGTAGAACCAAGCCGAGTCGGTTCTGGTTGGTGCTTTTACCCAGAGTTAGTGTTGATTGTGTAGGTGGATGTATTTTCACTATTCTGTCTAAAAATAAAGATCCAGGATGGTTCTAGGGGTATTTGCCGCCATAAATAGTCTCCAAAACATGCATTTTGCGAAAAAAATAGTAGTTGCATTATAACTGGGTCGTCTCGGTTCTGGTTGCTGTTTAAATCCGAAACTTGTGTCCAAAGATGAAGGGGATGTATACTTGATTATTTTGATTATTTTACTATTCTGTTTAACAATAATCATGCAGGGATGTTTTGGGGCTTTTTTTATAAAAGAATCAAAAACCTCCATTATGGATCGTTATTTTGCATGGTGGTTGAATTAGAACCGGGCCCAGTCGGTTCTGGTTGGTGCTTTTACCAAGAATTAGTGTCAATTGTGTTGAAGGATGCATTTTCACTATTCTGTGTGAAATTAAAGATGCAGGGATGTTCAGGGAATATTTCCCACCATCAATAGTGTCCAAAACAGGCACTTTGCGATTAAAATAGTGGTCCTATTAGAACCAGGCCCAGTCGGTTCTGGTTGGTGTATGTAGCCGGAACTTGTGTCAAATGATAATGGGGATGTATTTTTGACTATTCTCTATAAAAATATTCATCTAGGGATTTTCAGAAGTTCTTTTATGCCCGAATCAATGACCTCCCTTTGGGCACTTTATTTTGCATAGTGGTTGTATTAGAACCAGGCTCAGTCGGTTCTGGTTTGTGTATACACCCGTAACTTGTGTCCGATCGGAATGGGGTTGTATTTTTCACTATTCTGTATAAAAATCATCATCTAGGGATGTTCAGAAGTTATTTTATGCCCGAATAAATGACCTCCATTTGGGCACTTTATTTTGCATGGTGGTTGTATTAGAACCAAGCCCAGTCGGTTCTGGTTGGGTCTTATACCCAGAGTTAGTATTGATTGCGTAGGTGGATGTATTTTCACAATTCTGTCTAAAATTAAAGATCCAGGATGGTTCTAGGGCTATTTCCCAGCATAAATTTTCTCCAAAACATGCATTTTGCGATAAAAAATAGTAGTTGCATTATAACTGGGTCCAGTCGGGTCTGGTTGCTGTTTATATCTGAAACTTGTGTCCAAAGATGATTGGGATGTATATTTTACTATTCTGTTTAACAATAATCATGCAGGGATGTTTTGGGGCTTTTTTTATACAAGAATAAAAAACCTCCAATGGATCTTAATTTTGCATGGTTGTTGAATTAGAACCGGGACCAGTCGGTTCTGGTTGCCGCTTTTACCCAGATTTAGTGTCAATTGTGTGGATGGATGCATTTTCACTATTAAGTGTAAAATTAAAGATGTAAGGATGTTTTGGGAATATTTCCCACCGTCAATAGTGTCCAAAACATTTTGCGATAAAAATAGTGGTTGTATTAGAACAAGGCCCAATCGGTTCTGGTTGGTGTATATACCCAGAATTTGTGTTGGTTGAGTAGGTGGATGTAGTTTCACTATTTTCTATAAAAATAATGTTTCCCACCATAAACATTGTCCAAAACAGGCATTTTGCGATTAAAATAGTGGTCGTATTAGAACCGGGCCCAGTCGGTTCTGGTTGCCGCTTTTACCCAGATTTAGTGTCAATTGTGTGGATGGATGCATTTTCACTATTATGTGTAAAATTAAAGATGCAGGGATGTTTTGGGAATATTTCCCACCGTCAATAGTGTCCAAAACATTTTGCGATAAAAATAGTGGTTGTATTAGAACAAGGCCCAATCGGTTCTGGTTGGTGTATTTACCCAGAATTTGTGTTGATTGAGTAGGTAGATGTAGTTTCACTATTTTCTATAAAAATAATGTTTCCCACCATAAACATTGTCCAAAACAGGCATTTTGCGATTAAAATAGTGGTCGTATTAGAACCGGGCCCAGTCGGTTCTGGTTGGTGCTTCTACCCATAATTAGTGTTGAATGTGTAGATGGATGTATTTTCACTATTCTGTGTAAAAATAATGATCCAGGATGGTTCTGGAGCTATTTTCCCACCATAAACAGTGTCCAAAACAGGCATTCTGGGATTAAAATAGTGGTTGTATTAGAACCAGGCCCAGTCTGTTCTGGTTAGTGAATTTACCCGAAAAATTGTATCCATTGACGATGGGGATGTATTTTTGATTATTATGTATAAAAATAATCATCTAGGGATCTTCAGAAGTTCTGTTATTCCCGAATCAATGACCTCCATTTGGGCACATTATTGACGGAGCTCACGACCATGATCCAGTGTGTGGCTCGGATGTGTCCCTCAAACACAAATACTGGTCAGTCTCATCCAAAATCGTAATGGCTCAGTTCCCTTGAGTGGGAGCGGCAAGGAACGCCCTGCATTTGAAGACCATTGAAGGCAGGTTCCGGGCCTGTGTCGGCGCATCAGTCAGGCTGGGTAGCCGCCATGGCCCAGGTGATTTTCCAGGGCTGCCCTGCTCTTGACGGAGTGGCCACCCAGCGGGGCTGTGTGTGTGCCATGGTGGGAGACTCCTGCTGCCCCTTCATCCCTGCCGGCATGTCCTGCTCGGTCCATGATGCCCTGCAGGCTATTAGGAACATGCAGAGAGCTGTGACCGGAGATTCGGTTTCACAACGAGGATGGCTTGACTGGTTCTTCTCTGGCTCATGGAAACAGCCATTTCAATATTTCGATATTTTCACAGACACAAAAGGAGGGAATTGTGGGATGGACTGGCTAACTGGCTTAATAATTGTTTATTCTTGTCTTACCATGTGGTCATACTGGTTTTACCTTTGTTTGATAAGATCGTAGAATGCAAGGTAGACTAGCCAAACTGGTTTTACAATTGAATTAAAAGATCGTGGAATGTAAGAAAGACTAACTAGTTGGCCTTGCAATTGTTTGTTCGCCTCGAGAAATATAAGAAAGGCTGGCTAACAGGGTTTGCAATTTTTTCCTTGTATTGTGCGATGAAAAGAGGTTCAACTTCAGGAGTAACTGTCACTCTCCAGGTCATCTAGGGTCAAGTGCACACTTGAAAACTTTCATATTCGACCAAAACGTGCTTATCAGCACATAAAAAGCACATTTGGTGGTACGCGGGAAGAACTGCAGCAGACAAAAAGGCTATTTAGAAAGGTATCACCACTACGCAGAAGAACGTCGGCTACTCTGCCCTCACTGGAAGACATTGCCAGCCCTCGTTACCTCAGCAGAGCCAGGGACATGATCAGGGACCCATGCCACCCTGGTCACAATCGGTTCCAGCTGCTGCTCTCTGGCAGACAGACGCTGTAAGTTTCCCACATCCGTTGGGACTCTAAACTTGGGGTAACACAACACAATCCCTTCTGTGTAATAACTTCGGGTGAGGTAATATGAATAGACATTAGGTACAAGGTGATCTGACACCTACATGCTGAATGAAGGTAAGTGAAAGACAGTGAGAGGTAAGAGATCCACTCAAGGGGTGGTGATGCAATGTATCCATAAAGGCAGAATTGTAAATTAAGAGTCTGGAGTCATAACTTGTAAAACTGTGTAAAAATGTCAGAG
Organism: Stigmatopora nigra; assembly: GCF_051989575.1. Lineage (NCBI taxonomy): Eukaryota > Metazoa > Chordata > Actinopteri > Syngnathiformes > Syngnathidae > Stigmatopora > Stigmatopora nigra. The sequence continues at coordinate 5,195,862 of NW_027551603.1, forward strand.
ACACAAATGACATAGTGTAATATCATCAAATTTTATAATTTAATAAGTTTTTCATTTGGCATCATTCTAATGGCTAGATATTAAGTTATAATGAAAACTATGATACTTGGCCAAAACGTGATTTTCAGCGCATGAAACGCACGTTAAGCCAATAAAAACTGAAATGTTCCCCTGCTGCGAAACAAACTGTCAGAGACACATAGTTACTGTGTATATAGTGTATAATTGTCCAATTCAAGTAAGTTTTTCATTTAGCATCATTCTAAGTGATATAAATTAAGTTATAGTGAAAATTATGATACTTGGCCAAAACGTGATTTTCAGCGCATGAAACGCACGTTAAGGCAATAAAAACTGAAATATTCCCCTGCTGCGAAACAAACTGTCAGAGACATATAGTTACTGTGTATATAGTGTATTATCGTCCAATTCAAGTAAGTTTTTCATTTAGCATCATTCTAAGTGATAGAAATTAAGTTATAGTGAAAACTATCATACTCGGCCAAAACATGATTTTCAGCGCATGAAACGCACGTTAGCAATAAAAACTGAAATGTCCCCCTGCTGCGAAACAAACTGTCAGAGACACATAGTTACTGTGTATATAGTGTAAAATAGTCCAATTCAAGTAAGTTTTGCATTTAGCATCATTCTAAGTGATAGAAATTAAGTTATAGTGAAAATTATGATACTTGGCCAAAACGTGATTTTCAGCGCATGAAACGCACGTTAAGGTAATAAAAACTGAAATGTTCCCCTGCTGCGAAACAAACTGCCAGAGGCACACAGTTACTGTGTCTATAGTGTAAAATCATCCAATTCAAGTAAGTATTGCATTTAGCATCATTCTAAGTGCTAGAAATTAAGTTATAGTGAAAACTATGATACTTGGCCAAAACGTGATTTTCAGCGCATGAAACGCACGTTAAGGCAATAAAAACTGAAATGTTCTGTCAGGCCTCAGACACGACTGGTGGCGAGGTGTTCCAGACCAACCAATCACTGGCCCAGCTCCAACGAGCGGAGTGGCGCCAGGTGGAGGCAATCAAGGTTATGCCTGGATATAAGGCCACCGGATACCCAACCAGCTGCCGGATCGTAATCCCAGCTCGCTCGCTGAAGCAACCCCTGGTACATGCCATTGTTCTATGTTGATTCATTGCCCTTTTTCGCCCAGGAACTACCAAAGGAAATCAAAGGATAAACGACCCGGATTGGAGGAGAACTACCCAGGATATCGACAGGATTGGACTTGAACTACGGCAAGAGACAGACTGGCAAAGGAAGAAGGAACAGCCAGGAGTTCCAACAGGACACGAACTGTATATAGTAGAATTGAGCACGTATAAATAAAAGGTGAACAAAGAACTGGACTTCTATCTCGCCTGCTTTGGGGCCATTTACAAGATCATAACAGTACGATCCGGCCATAAAAAGCATGGATCCCGCGGGCGCAGATGGAGCGTCGAACAACCTAGCTACAGGAGGTACGGACCAGCAAACCAGAATGATGGAGTACCTCTGTGCCGAGATGGCAAACATGGCGCAGCAAATAAGAGCCTTACAGGCTCAACAGACGCCCTTGCCGTCCTCTCCGGGGGCACAGCCCTACACAGTGGCTCCCGAGGTAACTCAGATATTGCCATACCACCAGCCCAAGGCTTCCCCTCCCGCCCCTTACAGTGGGGATCTGGGCGCATGCCGTCATTTTCTATTTCAATGCCGGCTGGTGTTCCAACTGGAATACCGCTCATACCCCTCTGACGAATCCAGAATAGCTTACCTGATCTGGTGTCTTCGCGGTGAAGCCCTGGCGTGGGCGAACATGGTATGGAATCAGGACCCACACTTATGCTCGTCCTACGAACTGTTCACAAATGAGATGTGCAGGATTTTCGATCACCCGGTGGGCGACCGGGAGGCAGCTGATTGTTTAGACGCCTGTAGGCAAGGGTCCAGGAGCGTCGCTAAATATGCCGTGGAGTTTCAAATCCTGGCCCCCGAGAGCACGTTTAATGATAGTGCCCTCCGGCACATATTCCGGAAGGGCCTAAATGTGATTATGAGGGAGGAGTTGGCAATCCGAGATCAACCAGGTTCCCTGAAAGAGCTCATGGAGTTGGCCATACGGATCGACGGCCAACTACAGAGACAACAGGAGCAGCGACGGGGCGATTCAGGGAGGGGCGCCGGAGTTGGTCTTCGACGCTCGCTTCCGGGTTCCCCCGCAACAACGACGCCAACCCCTCCTGTGACGACGTCAGAGCCTATGCAAATAGGACGTGCTGGTTTGTCGGAGGAGGAACGCTCACGACGCCGCCAGTATTCTCTGTGTTACAATTGCGGCCAGGGAGGCCACTTCTCGCGGTCATGCCCTGCCCGCCCGGTAAAAGGGAGGGCTCACCATTAGTTAGGCAGGTCATGGTGAGCCAGGCCATTGGGGAGTCCCCCCATCGTTGTATCCTGCCAGCCTCCCTTTCCTGGGGGGGAAGAATTCTTGACACCACAGCCTTTGTCGACTGCGGTGCGGACGAGAGTTTCATCGACCGCAGCTTGATTGCAGAACTAGGAATTGGGACCCGGACTATCGAGAAGCCTCTTAAGATTACTGCACTGGACGGGCGTACCATTGGCAAAGTGGAACAACGCACCGACCCCGTTCTACTGCGCTTGTCCGGAAACCATCAGGAGAAGGCATGCTTCTACGTCTTGGACTGCCCGGAGGCGGCTATTGTGCTGGGTCTTCCTTGGCTAAAACGGCACAACCCAAGAATCGACTGGGAGGTTCCCAAGGTGGTGTCCTGGAGTCCATCATGTCATAACAACTGCCTCCAGGCAGCCCAATTGCCCCCGTTACCGCCACTCCAGATTGAACCACCGGATTTATCGGCAGTGCCTGATTCTTATCGGGACCTCTCACTTGTGTTTTCAAAGGACCAAGCCTCCGTGCTTCCTCCGCATCGGCCTTACGACTGTGCGATAGACTTATTACCCGGTGCTTCACTTCCTCGATGCCGGATTTATAACATCTCCCGGCCGGAGAGGAAGGCCCTGGAGGATTACATCTCCGGGGCATTAGCATCGGGACAGATCCGCCCGTCCTCCTCCCCCGTTGGGGCAGGGTTTTTCTTTGTGGACAAAAAAGATGGGTCACTGCGTCCCTGCATTGATTACCGTGCCTTAAACCAAATCACGGTTAAAAGGAATTACCCGCTGCCACTCATGGACTCTGTTTTTACCCTGCTGCAGGGTTCTTGCATCTTCACCAGGTTAGACCTGCGAAACGCTTATCATCTGGTCCGGGTTCGGGAGGGGGATGAGTGGAAGACGGCTTTTTCCACCCCCCAGGGCCATTTTGAATATTTGGTCATGCCCTTTGGACTCCGTAATGCCCCGGGAGTGTTCCAATCAATGATAAATGATGTCCTCCGGGACATGCTTGATCGTTTTGTTTTCGCTTATCTGGATGACATTTTGATATTCTCCAACAGCCTGGAGGAGCACGTGCAGCACGTACGCTTAGTGCTGCAACGTTTGTTGGAGAACCGCCTTTACGTCAAAGCAGAGAAATGTGAGTTCCACGTCTCGGAGACTACCTTTCTCGGGTTTGTGGTGGCTGCCGGGAAGATGCGAATGGACACCAGCAAGGTGGAGGCGGTGACCCAGTGGCCCAGGCCAAAAGGTAGAAGGGAGTTACAACGTTTTTTGGGGTTCGCTAATTTCTATCGACGCTTCATTAGAAATTATAGCAGGGTCGCTGCACCCCTCACGACGCTAACTTCCACTAAGCTCCCGTTCTGTTGGTCGGAGGCAGCAGAGGCGGCTTTTTGTGACCTAAAATCCCGCTTTACTACCGCCCCCGTCCTCGCCCACCCTGATCCTAAGTTACAGTTTCAGTTAGAGGTTGACGCCTCAGAGGTAGGCGTCGGTGCCGTCCTCTCCCAGCGCGGGCAAGCAGATGGGAAAGTACACCCCTGCGCCTTTTTTTCCCGTAGGTTGTCCCCAGCCGAACGTAATTACGGCATTGGGGACAGGGAACTGCTCGCCGTTAAATTGGCCCTAGAGGAATGGAGACACCACCTTGAAGGGGCTAGTTTACCCTTCGTGGTGCTGACGGATCATAAGAACTTGGAATACCTCAGGTCAGCCCGAAGGTTAAACCCTCGCCAGGCTAGATGGTCCATGTTTTTCAATAGGTTTGATTTTACCCTGACTTATATTCCTGGCTCCAAGAACGGGAAGTCAGATGCCCTGTCCCGCGTTTTTCAGTCCCCCGACTCGAGGAGAGAGTCTCCGACAATATTACCCTCCTCCCGCATTCTGGCCAGTATGGAATTAGGGTTAGAGGCAGAGGTGTTAAGGGCCCAGGATGTGGAGCCGGACCCTAGGAGAGGTAATCAAAAGAAATTGTTTGTTCCCACACCAATGCGTCCAAGGATATTGGAATGGGCCCACACCTCACGGCTTAGCTGCCACCCGGGGGTTGCCCGCACACAGGCGGTGTTGCGCCAACGCTTCTGGTGGCCAACATTGAGAGCGGACACAAGATCCTTCGTATTGGCCTGCGAAGTATGTGCACGTAATAAGACCTCTAATAAGCCAAGCTCGGGTTATCTTCTCCCTCTCCAGATCCCCAGCCGTCCCTGGTCCCATATTGCGGTCGATTTCGTCACAGGCCTCCCTAAGTCCCAGGGTAACACCGTTATTCTCACAGTGGTCGATCGTTTTTCCAAAGCAGCCCATTTCATCCCCCTACCCAAGTTACCTTCAGCCCTGGAAACTGCCAAGCTCCTTGTAAAACACGTTGTCCGCTTACATGGAATTCCTGCCGACGTGGTCTCCGACCGGGGGCCACAATTCACGTCGCATGTTTGGTCGGCTTTTTGTGCTGCGTTAAAGATCACCCCTAGCCTCTCCTCAGGTTACCACCCTCAATCTAATGGCCAATGTGAGCGGACTAACCAACAACTGGAGGCGGCTATCCGCTGCGCCACTCATGCCGATCCTACCACCTGGAGCGAACAACTACCATGGATCGAGTATGCGCACAACTTCCACCCCAACGCTTCCTCTAACCTGTCTCCCTTCATGTGTTCATTAGGTTACCAACCCCCCTGTTTTCCTTCGCTGGAGGCAGAGATTGCAGTTCCCTCCGTCCAGGAACACATGACCAGATGTAGCCTTATATGGGAGAAGGCCCGGGCTGCACTGCTGCGCTCCTCAAACCTTGCCCAGAAGCAGGCAAACCGCCGTCGTGCCCCAGCACCCACCTATGTTGTTGGCCAGAAGGTATGGTTGTCCACCCGCGATCTTCCCATTAAGACAGAGTCCCGGAAGCTGTCTCCCCGCTTCGTGGGGCCATATAGGATTGAGCGGATAATCAACCCTTGCGCAGTGCGTTTAAAGCTCCCACCATCCCTCCGTATCCACCCCACTTTCCATGTATCTCAGATTAAACCGGTAGCCTCGAGTTCCTTGAACCCACCCAATCCCCCTCCACCCCCTCCACTAATGGTCGATGGAGGCCCGGCTTATTTGGTGGAGAGGCTGGTGGACGCTCGCCGCCGGGGCCGTGGCTTGCATTACCTCGTCGACTGGAAGGGCTACGGTCCCGAGGAGCGGAGCTGGGTCCCTGCCCGCCACATCCTATGCCGGGAACTGATTGAGGATTTCCACCGTGACCACCCGGGGGCCCCTCGTGGCGGGCCAAGTGGCCCGCGTAGAGGGGGAGGTAATGTCAGGCCTCAGTCACGACTGGTGGCGAGGTGTTCCAGACCAACCAATCACTGGCCCAGCTCCAACGAGCGGAGTGGCGCCAGGTGGAGGCAATCAAGGTTATGCCTGGATATAAGGCCACCGGATACCCAACCAGCTGCCGGATCGTAATCCCAGCTCGCTCGCTGAAGCAACCCCTGGTACATGCCATTGTTCTATGTTGATTCATTGCCCTTTTTCGCCCAGGAACTACCAAAGGAAATCAAAGGATAAACGACCCGGATTGGAGGAGAACTACCCAGGATATCGACAGGATTGGACTTGAACTACGGCAAGAGACAGACTGGCAAAGGAAGAAGGAACAGCCAGGAGTTCCAACAGGACACGAACTGTATATAGTAGAATTGAGCACGTATAAATAAAAGGTGAACAAAGAACTGGACTTCTATCTCGCCTGCTTTGGGGCCATTTACAAGATCATAACATGTTCCCCTGCTGCGAAACAAACTGTCAGAGGCACATAGTTACTGTGTCTATAGTGTAAAATCATCCAATTCAAGTAAGTATTGCATTTAGCATCATTCTAAGTGCTAGAAATTAAGTTATAGTGAAAACTATGATACTTGGCCAAAACGTGATTTTCAGCGCATGAAACGCACGTTAAGGCAATAAAAACTGAAATGTTCCCCTGCTGCGAAACAAACACTCAGAGGCACATAGTTACTGTGTATATAGTGTATAATTGTCCAATTCAAGTAAGTTTTTCATTTTGCATCATTCTAAGTGCTAGAAATTAAGTTATAGTGAAAACTATGATACTTGGCCAAAACGTGATTTTCAGCGCATGAAATGCACATTAAGGCAATAAAAACTGAAATGTTCCCCCGCTGCGAAACAAACTGTCAGTGACACATAGTTACTGTGTATATAGTGTATAATCATCCAAATCAAGTAGGTTTTTCATTTGATATCATTCTAAGTGATGAAAGTTAGGGTTAGGGTTAGGTTAAGTTATAGTGAAAACTATGATACTTGGCCAAAACATGATTTTCAGCGCATGAAACGCACATTAGGGCAAAAAAACTGAAATGTTTGTTAGGTCTGAAAACACAACTTCAGGAGCAGGCTAAGAAAGAGTGAGATAAATTTAAATAGAAAATATGTATGACCAGACTGCAATGTGGACAGAGAGATCCTACAGTGGGCTCTTGTTCACTGCGATGTTACTGCAACTCTAGTCGAATGACCAGTGAGTGTGTCTTAAATACAGGCAAAACTGACAGTTGTCCCTAAGACTTTGGACAGATACGTTTCAGTCATTTGCAGGGCAACAAGTAATTGATTAGTGTCGGGCCTGGAATCTGTAGTCAATGGTTTCCAGACGTAGGGTGTTCTTCGCTGTTCCTACCCTGGGGAATACCGCCATCATGATTTTGGAGGAGACTGACCAGTGTTTGTATTAGAGGGGGACATCCGAGCCCCAAACTGAATCATGGGGGAAGAAATCAAAGCTCCGTCGTTGACGCCTGGTGGGTAGATGTGGGTTGGCGTCGACAGTTGGAATCGAGTCTGCTGTTAGAACGTACGTGTGGTCGGATGCAGATGTAGGGACACAGAGCCCAGTTGTATTGGTGGGGATGATCATATACACTTGCCATTCGCAGAGCCACCATATTTGGTCCAGTACTGTCCATGATTGGGAAGGAATGTGTCTGATCTCGGCGCACCTGGTGACGTGAACTTGGTCCAAAGGGGTCTTCCGATCCGGTCCGCTGAAGTTGAAACAGGATGGATAACAGTCTGTTCGGTTGTTGCACTGGACATACGTTGCGGTATTGACTGTAGCTGCTAATGGTACTGCGACCATGGTATGTAGGCGGTCGAGCTTTGCTGGAAGGATTCTCTCAGATTACCCAGGATACAGTTGTAGGTGAGGTTGGCGAGTTCTTCGTTCTGTCGGTTGGACCATAGCTGTGGTTGGGCTACGGCAGTAGGCATGAGGGAACAGACATAACAACTCATTGGTTGTGGCGCGGGCTGTGAGTGCGGTGTATCTGTACCAACTGTTCCTCATCATCAGTTTGTAGTCGTTTTCTTCCTGTGTTTGGACATGGGCGAGAATAAGGTGTATCTACTCAGGCTTAGGTGTTCCTGCCGGATGGATTTTGAGTAGGCGTGTGGCGGATGGAGAAAAACACAACGTATATGCCGTGGTGACTCAAAAAGACAACCTCAAGACAGGACGACTCCCCGGCGACTGGTCTGCACAAGCCGCAGAAATAGTGAAACGCACGTTAAGGCAATAAAAACTGAAATGTCCCCCTGCTGCGAAACAAACTGTCAGAGACACATAGTTACTGTGTATATAGTATAAAATAGTCCAATTCAAGTAAGTTTTGCATTTAGCATCATTCTAAGTGATAGAAATTAAGTTATAGTGAAAACTATGATACTTGGCCAAAACGTGATTTTCAGCGCATGAAACGCACGTTAAGGCAATAAAAACTGAAATGTTCCCCTGCTGCGAAACAAACTGTCAGAGACACATAGTTACTGTGTAAATAGTGTATTATTGTCCAATTCAAGTAAGTTTTTCATTTGGCATCATTCTAAGTGATAGAAATTAAGTTATAGTGAAAATTATGATACTTGGCCAAAACGTGATTTTCAGCGCATGAAACGCACGTTAAGGCAATAAAAACTGAAATGTTCCCCTGCTGCGAAACAAACTGCCAGAGGCACATAGTTACTGTGTCTATAGTGTAAAATCATCCAATTCAAGTAAGTATTGCATTTAGCAACATTCTAAGTGCTAGAAATTAAGTTATAGTGAAAACTATGATACTTGGCCAAAACGTGATTTTCAGCGCATGAAACGCACGTTAAGGCAATAAAAACTAAAATGTTCCCCTGCTGCGAAACAAACTGTCAGAGGCACATAGTTACTGTGTCTATAGTGTAAAATCATCCAATTCAAGTAAGTATTGCATTTAGCATCATTCTAAGTGCTAGAAATTAAGTTATAGTGAAAACTATGATACTTGGCCAAAACGTGATTTTCAGCGCATGAAACGCACGTTAAGGCAATAAAAACTGAAATGTTCCCCTGCTGCGAAACAAACTGTCAGAGGCACATAGTTACTGTGTATATAGTGTAATATCGTCCAATTCAAGTAAGTTTTGCATTTAGCATCATTCTAAGTGATAGAAATTAGGTTATAGTGAAAATTATGATACTTGGCCAAAACGTGATTTTCAGCGCATGAAACGCACGTTAAGGCATTAAAACTGAAATGTTCCCCTGCTGCGAAACAAACTGTCAGAGGCACATAGTTACTGTGTATATAGTGTATAATTGTCCAATTCAAGTACGTTTTTCATTTTGCATCATTCTAAGTGCTAGAAATTAAGTTATAGTGAAAACTATGATACTTGGCCAAAACGTGATTTTCAGCGCATGAAATGCACATTAAGGCAATAAAAACTGAAATGTTCCCCCGCTGCGAAACAAACTGTCAGTGACACATAGTTACTGTGTATATAGTGTATAATCATCCAAATGAAGTAGGTTTTTCATTTGATATCATTCTAAGTGATGAAAGTTAGGGTTAGGGTTAGGGTTAGGTTAAGTTATAGTGAAAACTAGGATACTTGGCCAAAACATGATTTTCTGCGCATGAAACGCACATTAGGGCAAAAAAACTGAAATGTTTGTTAGGTCTGAAAATACAACTTCAGGAGCAGGCTAAGAAAGAGTGAGATAAATTTAAATAGAAAATATGTATGACCAGACTGCAAAGTGGACAGAGAGTTCCTACTGTGGGCTCCTGTTCACTGCGATGTTACTGCAACTCTAGTCGAATGACCAGTGAGTGTGTCTTAAATACAGGCAAAACTGACAGTTGTCCCTAAGACTTTGGACAGATACGTTTCAGTCATTTGCAGGGCAACAAGTAATTGATTAGTGTCGGGCCTGGAATCTGTAGTCAATGGTTTCCAGACGTAGGGTGTTCTTCGCTGTTCCTACCCTGGGGAATACCGCCATCATGATTTTGGAGGAGACTGACCAGTGTTTGTATTAGAGGGGGACATCCGAGCCCCAAACTGAATCATGGGGGAAGAAATCAAAGCTCCGTCGTTGACGCCTGGTGGGTAGATGTGGGTTGGCGTCGACAGTTGGAATCGAGTCTGCTGTTAGAACGTACGTGTGGTCGGATGCAGATGTAGGGACACAGAGCCCAGTTGTATTGGTGGGGATGATCATATACACTTGCCATTCGCAGAGCCACCATATTTGGTCCAGTACTGTCCATGATTGGGAAGGAATGTGTCTGATCTCGGCGCACCTGGTGACGTGAACTTGGTCCAAAGGGGTCTTCGGATCCGGTCCGCTGAAGTTGAAACAGGATGGATAACAGTCTGTTCGGTTGTTGCACTGGACATACGTTGCGGTATTGACTGTAGCTGCTAATGGTACTGCGACCATGGTATGTAGGCGGTCGAGCTTTGCTGGAAGGATTCTCTCAGATTACCCAGGATACAGTTGTAGGTGAGGTTGGCGAGTTCTTCGTTCTGTCGGTTGGACCATAGCTGTGGTTGGGCTACGGCAGTAGGCATGAGGGAACAGACATAACAACTCATTGGTTGTGGCGCGGGCTGTGAGTGCGGTGTATCTGTACCAACTGTTCCTCATCATCAGGTTGTAGTCGTTTTCTTCCTGTGTTTGGACATGGGCGAGAATAAGGTGTATCTACTCAGGATTTTGAGTAGGCGTGTGGCGGATGGTTGTACGAAGGGGTTCACACCAATCACTTTGGGGACCATGGCTGGACTAGTAGTGCGGATGGTGATAGTAAAGAGGGGGCCTTTTCCTGGTCGGTCCGGTCGGAGGCATAGGTTGATGCAGCCTTTTTGTTGGATATTGGTCGTAAGGTCTAGCATATGTTTACCATCTTTGATGGTGGTGGCTAACTTGGTGAAGTTAGCGGTCATGGTGGTAGCTTCTTTGGAAAGGGGCCATGTGATGGTTTTGTAGCCTGTATGGAGGAGGACCTGGTCCAAGGTGTCTGGCCAGACCACTCAGACTCTGGGAGCTTGTAGGTACCAATAAAAATAACTGGAGTCAGTCCTGTGTAATCCCAAGTGAGTAAGCTGTAGGCTGAGCAAAGGGACTTGAACGACGATTGGTGTCTTGGTTGATGGGATGCAGATCTGGGGGGCCCCTGATCGTTTCCTGAACAAGCTAGTGGGGCATTCTCCTCCAGTGGGAGTGTACCAAGGTTCTGGTACGTTCCCCCCATGTGGTTGAACACAGAGCGGTGATGATGATGGCCAAAATCACACGGTGAGGTCCGTCCCAACGTGGAGAAGACCAGCACTTTCTTTTTATCACCTTGACGAGTACCAGGTCTCCTGGGGACAGGACCTCCTCTGTGGGAGACAGAGAAGATGTCGGCAGATTATTTTGCATTCATCACAGTTCTTTCTTGGAACATTTTGCATAACCACTTAGTGAGGGATTCTGTTTCTCTTTTCTCTTCTACCACCAGATCTTTTTCCCACATTGTTCAGTGGAAGGGTCTGTCTTTCACTGCCTCAAATGGTGTGCATCCCTGTGCTGTTGGAATGATTCTCATGTACGTTTCTACCAGGCTCAGGCATTCTTGCTATCGTTTTCCTGTATCTTCCGTGGTTTTTCTGAGTCTGAGTTTTACTGTTCTAATGGTTTGTTCGACGAGTCCAGCACTTTGGTTCAGTTTGATGAAATCCATGTTCAGAAGCTCGAAGGGATATGTTCCTGTTTGCCTTGTTCCATGCTTGGGTCGTTCATTGCCTTGAGAGTTGTGTCTACAGCAGTTCAGACAGTTTCTGCCAAAAAAATTGAAGTTTGGAGACCTCTGGGAACATGCATTGTTTGTTGTACTGTACTGATCATCCCTCCTGTTGAGACATGGCTCCTCCCATGGCTCAATTTGGCAATTACTTCAAACAATGATCGTGTCACGCATGGCTTGTTTTCTACTGCATAGAGTCCGTTCTTGTGTTGAGTGGCTCCTTCTGTTTCCCATTGCAGTTTCTCTTTTTCTGGGGAATGATTTTGCATTTCTCTTAGGAATTCAGCAGGGATTGGGCTGTGTCTTTCCACCGTCACGTCTTGTTCTAGGAATAGTCTACATGCCTCTGTCAGTGCCACTATTTCTGCGGCTTGTGCAGACCAGTCGCCGGGGAGTCGTCCTGTCTTGAGGTTGTCTTTTTGAGTCACCACGGCATATACGTTGTGTTTTTCTCCATCCAGGGTTTTTGATGATGATCCATCCCCATAGGCAATGTGTCCGGGGGCAATGGGTTGTCCATTAGGTCAGTTGCATATACGTGGTTAATTATGATTCGTTGAGTGGGCAACTGTGAGAATTGGTTTAACCACTTGTCGTCCGGTCTCCCATGAACTTCAGGGTGACATGTAATGGCCATGTTTGTTGTTCCTGTCCTGGTGCTGCTGGGCAGATATCTTCAGACTGTTCTCTTAGACTTTCAGCTACCTTGGCAGAATCATTCCCGACAATGTCGAGAGAGTAGAAGCTGTTAGATGTGGTGGTGTGGAAGATATTTTTGGTCTGTAATTCCCTGGGTCGGAGGCCATTTTGGGTGGCCACTAGGCTTAGCCCAAGCTGGACCATGATATCTCGTCCCGGTAACTCTCCGATTTTCATTTTGCAGTCTGACAATAAACCCATCCCTTTTGTTGCTTTCTGACCCATATTAATCACTTACTTAATAGTTTAAACAACAATTATTTTCTAAATTACCCGAAATTGATCTCCACTTTGTGATTAACCCAATATCTCTGAACACACAAAGACCAAAAGTCCCTGACTTTGTCTTAGTTAAGTCCCTGACTCTATTAACAGACCAAGACTATAATGCCTTTGCTAATTCTTGTTCTACTTTCATTGGTCCCGGACCAATTGGTTTATTACCAGACTGCAAAGTGGACAGTGAGAGTTCCTACAGTAGGGTCCTGTTCAACGCGATGTTCCTGAAACTCTAGTCGAATGACCAGTGTGTGTGTCTTAAATACAGGAAAAACTGACAGTTGTCACTAGGACTTTGGACAGATACATTTCAGTCATTTGCAGGGCAAAAAGTAATTGATCAGTGTCAGACAGTTGAATATTTGTGCTGACATGTCACCCCAATCACAAGACTAAGATTGTTTATTCAGTCAGACAGTTGGGTGTTTATGCTGCTATGTCAGCCGTAAGGATGACTACAATGCTGTTATACTCACAAAAACTTATACAATATGAACAAGCATTTGCAAAGATACTTTGTCTAATCTTACATATTCCCCTGCTGCAAAAAAAACTGTCAGAGACACATAGTTACTGTGTATATAGTGTAAAATCGTCCAATTCAAGTAAGTTATCCATTTGGCATCATTCTCATTGATAAAAATTAAGTTACAATGAAAACAATCATACTTTGCCAAAACGTGATTTTCAGGGTATGAAAAGTACATTAAGGCAATAAAAACTGAAAAGTTCCCCTGCTGCCAAACAAACTGTCAGAGACACAGTTACTGTGTATATAGTGTAAAATCGTCCAATTCAAGTAAGTTTTTTATTTGGCATCGTTCAAAGTGATAGAAATTAAGTTACAATGAAAACTATCATACTTGGCCAAAACGTGATTATCAGGCCATGAAAAGCACATTAAGGCAATAAAAACTGAAAAGTTCCCCTGCTGCCAACGCACTGTCAGAGACACATAGTTCCTGTGTATATAGTGTAAAATCGTCCTATCCATATAAGTCTTTCATTGGCATCATTCTAGGTGATTCTGGAGCTATTTCCCACCATAAAAAGTGTCCAAAACAGGCATTTTGCGATTAAAATAGTTGTTGTATTAGAACCAGGCCCAGGCGATTCTGGTTGGTGTTTTTACCCTGAAATTGTGTCCAATGATGATAAGGATGTATTTTTGATTATTCTGTATAAAAATAATCATCTAGGGATGTTCAGAAGTTTTGTTACGCCCGAATCAATGACCTCAATTTGGGCACTTTATTTACAAGTGGTGGTTTTTAAGAACCAGGCCCAGTCGGTTCTGGTTGGTGCTTTTACCCAGATATAGTATCCATTGTGTGGGTAGATGTATTTTCACTATTCTGTCTAAAAATAAAGATCCAGGACAGTTCCGGGGCTATTTCCCTCCATAAATAGTGTCCAAAACATGCATTTTGCGATACAAAATAGTGGCTGCATTATAACAGGGTCCAGTCGGTTCTGGTGGGTGTTTGTATACGAAACTTGTGTCCAATTATGATGGGGATGTATACTTGACTATTCTGTATAGAAGTAATCATCTAGCGATGTTCAGAAGTTCTGTTATGCCCGAATGAATTACTTTCATTTGGTCACTTTATTTACAAGTGGTGGTTTAGAAACAGGCCCAGTCGGTTTTGGTTGGTGCTTTTACCCAGAATTTGTGTTTATTGTGTGAGTGGATGTATTTTCACTATTTTCTATAACAATAATGATCCAGGATGATTCTGGAGCTATTTCCCACCACAAACAGTGTCCAAAACAGGCATTTTGCGGTTAAAGTAGTGGTTGTATTAGAACCACGCCCAGTCGGTTTTTGGTTCGTGTTTTTACCCAGAAATTGTGTCCAATGATTATGGGGATGTATTTTTTATTATTCTTTATAAAAATAATATTCTAGGGATGTTCAGAAGTTCTGTTATGCCCTAATCAATGACCTCAATTTGGGCACTTTATTTACAAGTGGTTGTTTAGAACCAGGCCCAGTCGGTTCTGGTTGGTGCTTTACCCACAATTAGTGTCGATTGTGTGGGTTTGATGTATTTTTTTAAATAGTCTCCAAAACATGCATTTTGTGATAAAAAATAGTAGTTGAAAAAATGAAAAAATGAAAATCAGACATAGGCATTGTCGTCATCATTGACTTGACAAAAAGCCTAGTAGTCATCATACCCTCAGCAGCGTATGACGAAATTGTATAGTGCTTCTCCACAAGTTCGTCTTCCCAGGCCAGACACATTTATGACATTTATTTATGACATATTCATACTTGTTAGCTCTCCGCCTTGAGCGCCATTTTGCGGCGACTGCAAGATGCCTCACCGATGCCAACAAGAATAAGGTGGATCACTTACCTCTCAGTCTTTATACTTACCCTCCCTCAGTCAGCCTTTGGAAGGCAGATCTGCGCCAAACGACCTTCCTGTTACTTCATTTCGACTTGACTTAATTTCATAGTAGGGATATGTGTAGTCGTCACGTCACGTGTTGCTGCAGGTTCAGAGACCTGATGGCTGTTGGGAAAAAGCTGTCCTTGAGCCTGTTTGTCCGTGCTTTGTAGGACCTGTAGCGTCTGCCAGATGGAAGCAACTGGAACAGGCCGTGTCCAGGGTGGTATGGGTCTCCAACAATGGACCCGGCTCTTCTAAGGTATCGGGGGTTGGCAATGTCTTCTAGTGATGGCAGAGAGCAGCCGACGATCTTCTGGGCAGTGTTTCTCACCCTCTGTATGGCTTTTTTGTCTGCTGCCGTGCTTCCGGTATACCACACTGTAATGCCGTAAGTCAGGATGCTCTCCACAGTGGCTCTGTAGAAGGTTGCCAGAAGCTTGGTGTCCAATTTGTCCCTTCTCAGTACCCTGAGAAAGTGGAGTCGTTTCTGGGCCTTCTTTACTAACACTGTGGTGTTTGTGGACCAGGAGAGCCTATCCGTGACGTGGACTCCCAGAAATTTGAAGGATTGGACCCTGTCTACACATACTCCGTTAATGAGGAGTGGGGCCAGGTCTGTGCTGCGCTTGCGAAAGTCCAGGATTATTTCTTTAGTCTTTGCGGTATTTAGTGTAAGATTGTTCGCCGAGCACCAAGAAGACAGTTTGTCGACCTCGTCTCTGTAAGCTGACTCATCCCCGCCTGAGATGAGTCCGATCACAGTGGTGTCATCGGCGAATTTGATGATAGAGTTTGACTGGTGGGCTGGTGTGCAGTCGTATGTGTACAAGGAGTACAGGACAGGACTCAGTACACAGCCTTGTGGTGAGCCAGTGTTCAGTGTAATGGCGGAAGAGAGGTGTGGACCCATTCTGACAGTTTGTGGTCGACCAGTCAAGAAGTTCTTTACCCAGCAGCAGATTGAAGAGGATAGTCCAAGGTGGTAGAGTTTGTCCTTCAGGATGTCCGGCTTGATGGTGTTAAAGGCTGAGCTATAGTCTATGAAAAGCATCGTCACATAGTTCCCCCGGTGCTCCAGGTGGCTCAGTGCTGTGTGAAGAGCCACAGCGATAGCATCCTCAGTGGACCTGTTTTCTCTATAAGCAAACTGGTGAGGGTCAACTGAGGGGGGGATTGTCCTTCTGATGTGTCGGGCCACCAACTTTTCAAAGCACTTCATGATCACAGGCGTGAGAGCAACAGGCCTGTAATCGTTCAAGCTGCAGATGGTTGGCCTTTTTGGGGACAGGAATGATGGTGGCAGATTTTAGGCAGGCAGGAACGATGGATAGTTGCATTATAACTGGTTAGTCTCGGTTCTGGTTGCTGTTTATATCCGAAACTTGTGTCCAAAGAGGATGGGGATGTATATTTTACTATTCTGTTTAAAAATAATCATGTAGGGATGTTTTGGGGCTTTTTTTTACACAAGAATCCAAAACCTCCAATGGATCTTTATTTTGCACGGTGGTTGAATTAGAACCGGGCCCAGTCGGTTCTGGTTGCCGCTTTTACCCAGATTTAGTGTCAATTGTGTGGATGGATGCATTTTCACTATTATGTGTAAAATTAAAGATGCAGGGATGTTCTGGGAATATTTCACACCGTCAATAGTGTCCAAAACATTTTGCGATAAAAATAGTGGTTGTATTAGAACAAGGCCCAATCGGTTCTGGTTGGTGTATTTACCCAGAATTTGTGTTGATTGAGTGGGTGGATGTAGTTTCACTATTTTCTATAAAAATAATGTTTCCCACCATAAACATTGTCCAAAACAGGCATTTTGCGATTAAAAAAGAGGTCGTATTAGAACCAGGCCCAGTCGGTTCTGGTTGGTGCTTCTACCCATAATTAGTGTTGAATGTGTAGATGGATGTATTTTCACTATTCTGTGTAAAAATAATGATCCAGGATGGTTCTGGAGCTATTTTCCCACCATAAACAGTGTCCAAAACAGGCATTCTGCGATTAAAATAGTGGTTGTATTAGAACCAGGCCCAGTCTGTTCTGGTTGGTGAATTTACCCGAAAAATTGTATCCATTGACGATGGGGATGTATTTTTGATTATTATGTATAAAAATAATCATCTAGGGATCTTCAGAAGTTCTGTTATTCCCGAATCAATGACCTCCATTTGGGCACATTATTGACGGAGCTCACGACCATGATCCAGTGTGTGGCTCGGATGTGTCCCTCAAACACAAATACTGGTCAGTCTCATCCAAAATCGTAATGGCTCAGTTCCCTTGAGTGGGAGCGGCAAGGAACGCCCTGCATTTGAAGACCATTGAAGGCAGGTTCCGGGCCTGTGTCGGCGCATCAGTCAGGCTGGGTAGCCGCCATGGCCCAGGTGATTTTCCAGGGCTGCCCTGCTCTTGACGGAGTGGCCACCCAGCGGGGCTGTGTGTGTGCCATGGTGGGAGACTCCTGCTGCCCCTTCATCCCTGCCGGCATGTCCTGCTCGGTCCATGATGCCCTGCAGGCTATTAGGAACATGCAGAGAGCTGTGACCGGAGATTCGGTTTCACAACGAGGATGGCTTGACTGGTTCTTCTCTGGCTCATGGAAACAGCCATTTCAATATTTCGATATTTTCACAGACACAAAAGGAGGGAATTGTGGGATGGACTGGCTAACTGGCTTAATAATTGTTTATTCTTGTCTTACCATGTGGTCATACTGGTTTTACCTTTGTTTGATAAGATCGTAGACTGCAAGGTAGACTAGCCAAACTGGTTTTACAATTGAATTAAAAGATCGTGGAATGTAAGAAAGACTAACTAGTTGGCCTTGCAATTGTTTGTTCGCCTCGCGAAATATAAGAAAGGTTGGCTAACAGGGTTTGCAATTGTTTCCTTGAATTGTGGGATGAAAAAAAGGTTCAACTTCAGGAGTAACTGTCACTCTCCAGGTCATCCAGGGTCAAGTGCACACTTGGAAACTTTCATATTCGACCAAAGACAGTTTGTCGACGCTTATCAGCGCAAAAAAAGCACATTTGGTGGTACGCGGAAAGAACGGCAGCAGACAAAAAGGCTATTTAGAAAGATATTACCACTACGCAGAAGATTGTCGGCTACTCTGCCCTCACTGGAAGACATTGCCAGCCCTCGTTACCTCAGCAGAGCCAGGGACATGATCAGGGACCCATGCCACCCTATTCACAATCGGTTCCAGCTGCTGCTCTCTGGCAGACAGACGCTGTAAGTTTCCCACATCCGTAGGGACTCTAAACTTGGGGTAACACAACACAATCCCTTCTGTGTAATAACTTCGGGTGAGGTAATATGAATAGTCATCAGGTACAAGGTGATCTGACACCTACATGCTGAATGAAGGTAAGTGAAAGACAGTGAGAGGTAAGTGATCCACTCAGGGGGTGGTGATGCAATGTATCCATAAAGGCAGAATTGTAAATTAAGAGTCTGGAGTCATAACTTGTAAAACTGTAAAACTGTCAGAGACACAAATGTCTCTCTATATATAGTGTAATATCATCAAATTTTATAATTTAATAAGTTTTTAATTTGGCATCATTCTAATGGCTAGATATTAAGTTATAATGAAAACTATGATACTTGGCCTAAACATGATTTTCAGCGCATGAAAAGCACATTCAGGCAATAAAAACTGAAATGTTCCCCTGCTGCCAAACAAACTGTCAGAGACACATAGTTACTGTGTATATAGTGTATTGTCGTCCAATTCAAGTAAGTTTTTCATTTAGCATCATTTTAAGTGATAGAAATTAAGTTATAGTGAAAATTGTGATACTTGGCCAAAATGTGATATTCAGCGCATGAAACGCACGTTAAGGCAATAAAACTGAAATGTTCCCCTGCTTAGAAACAAACTGTCAGAGACACATAGTTACTGTGTATATAGTGTAAAATCGTCCAATTCAAGTAAGTTTTGCATTTAGCATCATTCTAAGTGATAGAAATTAAGTTATAGTGAAAATTATGATACTAGCCCAAAACGTGATTTTCAGCGCATGAAACGCACGTTAAGGCAATAAAAACTGAAAGGTTCCCCTGCTGCGAAACAAACTGTCAGAGACACATAGTTACTGTGTATATAGTGTATTATCGTCCAATTCAACTAATTTTTTCATTTAGCATCATTCTAAGTGATAGAAATTAAGTTATAGTGAAAATTGTGATACTTGGACAAAACGTGATTTTCAGCACATGAAACGCACGTTAAGGCAATAAAAACTGAAATGTTCCCCTGCTGCGACACAAACTGTCAGAGGCACATAGTTACTGTGTATATAGTGTCGTCCAATTCAAGTAAGTTTTTCATTTAGCATCATTCTAAGTGATAGAAATTAAGTTCTGGTGAAAATTATGATACTAGCCCAAAACGTGATTTTCAGCGCATGAAACGCACGTTAAGGCAATAAAAACTGAAATGTTCCCCTGCTGCGAAACAAACTGTCACAGACACATAGTTACTGTGTATATAGTGTAAAATCGTCCAATTCAAGTAAGTTTTTCATTTAGCATCATTCTAAGTGATAGAATTTAAGTTATGGTGAAAATTGTGATACTTGGCCAAAACGTGATTTTCAGCACATGAAACGCACGTTAAGGCAATAAAAACTGAAATATTCGCCTGCTGCGAAACAAACTGTCAGAGGCACATAGTTACTGTGTATATAGTGTAAAATCGTCCAATCCAAGTAACTTTTGCATTTAGCATCATTCTAAGTGATGGAAATTAAGTTATAGTGAAAATTGTGATACTTGGCCAAAACGTGATTTTCAGCACATGAAACGCACGTTAAGGCAATAAAAACTGAAATGTTCCCCTGCTGCGACACAAACTGTCAGAGGCACATAGTTACTGTGTATATAGTGTAAAATCGTCCAATCCAAGTAACTTTTGCATTTAGCATCATTCAAAGTGATAGAAATTAAGTTATAGTGAAAACTATGATACTTGGCCAAAACGTGATTTTCAGCGCATGAAACGCACGTTAAGGCAATAAAAACTGAAATGTTCCCCTGCTGCGAAACAAACTGTCGGAGACACATAGTTACTGTGTATATAGTGTAAAATCGTCCAATTCAAGCAAGTTTTTCATTTGGAATCATTCTAAGTGACAGAAATTAAGTTATAGTGAAAATTATGACACTTGGCCAAAACGTGATTTTCAGCGCATGAAATGCACATTAAGGCAATAAAAACTGAAATGTTCCCCTGCTGCGAAACAAACTGTCAGAGGCACATAGTTACTGTGTATATAGTGTAAAATCGTCCAATTCAAGTAAGTTTTGCATTTAGCATCATTCTAAGTGATAGAAATTAAGTTATAGTGAAAATTATGATACTTGGCCAAAACGTGATTTTCAGCGCATGAAACGCACGTTAAGGCAATAAAAACTGAAATGTTCCCCTGCTGCGAAACAAACTGCCAGAGGCACATAGTCACTGTGTATATAGTGTAAAATCGTCCAATTCAAGTAAGTTTTGCATTTAGCATCATTCTAAGTGATAGAAATTAAGTTATAGTGAAAATTATGACACTTGGCCAAAACGTGATTTTCAGCGCATGAAACGCACGTTAAGGCAATAAAAACTGAAATGTTCCCCTCCTGCGAAACAAACTGCCAGAGGCACATAGTTACTGTGTATATAGTGTAAAATCATCCAATTCAAGTAAGTTTTGCATTTGGCATCATTCTAAGTGCTAGAAATTAAGTTATAGTGAAAACTATGATACTTGGCCAAAACGTCTTTTTCAGCGCATGAAACGCACGTTAAGGCAATAAAAACTGAAATGTTCCCCTGCTGCGAAACAAACTGTCAGAGGCACATAGTTACTGTGTATATAGTGTAAAATCGCCTAATTCAAGTAAGTTTTGCATTTAGCATCATTCTAAGTGATAGAAATTAAGTTATAGTGAAAGTTATTATACTTGGCCAAAACGTGATTTTCAGCGCATGAAACGCACGTTAAGGCAATAAAAACTGAAATGATCCCCTGCTGCGAAACAAACTGTCAGAGGCACATAGTTATTGTGTATATAGTGTGAAATCGTCCAATTCAAGTAAGTTTTGCATTTAGCATCATTCTAAGTAATAGAAATTAGGTTATAGTGAAAACTATGATACTTGGCCAAAACGAGATTTTCAGCGCATGGAACGCACGTTAAGGCAATAAAAACTGAAATGTTCCCCTGCTGCGAAACAAACTGTCGGAGACACATAGTTACTGTGTATATAGTGTAAAATCGTCCAATTCAAGCAAGTTTTTCATTTGGAATCATTCTAAGTGACAGAAATTAAGTTATAGTGAAAATTATGACACTTGGCCAAAACGTGATTTTCAGCGCATGAAACGCACGTTAAGGCAATAAAAACTGAAATGTTCCCCTGCTGCGAAACAAACTGTCGGAGACACATAGTTACTGTGTATATAGTGTAAAATCGTCCAATTCAAGCAAGTTTTTCATTTGGAATCATTCTAAGTGACAGAAATTAAGTTATAGTGAAAATTATGACACTTGGCCAAAACGTGATTTTCAGCGCATGAAACGCACGTTAAGGCAATAAAAACTGAAATGTTCCCCTGCTGCGAAACAAACTGTCAGAGGCACATAGTTACTGTGTATATAGTGTAAAATCGTCCAATTCAAGTAAGTTTTGCATTTAGCATCATTCTAAGTGATAGAAATTAAGTTATAGTGAAAATTATGATACTTGGCCAAAACGTGATTTTCAGCGCATGAAACGCACGTTAAGGCAATAAAAACTGAAATGTTCCCCTGCTGCGAAACAAACTGCCAGAGGCACATAGTTACTGTGTATATAGTGTAAAATCGTCCAATTCAAGTAAGTTTTGCATTTAGCATCATTCTAAGTGATAGAAATTAAGTTATAGTGAAAATTATGACACTTGGCCAAAACGTGATTTTCAGCGCATGAAACGCACGTTAAGGCAATAAAAACTGAAATGTTCCCCTGCTGCGAAACAAACTGCCAGAGGCACATAGTTACTGTGTATATAGTGTAAAATCATCCAATTCAAGTAAGTTTTGCATTTGGCATCATTCTAAGTGCTAGAAATTAAGTTATAGTGAAAACTATGATACTTGGCCAAAACGTCATTTTCAGCGCATGAAACGCACGTTAAGGCAATAAAAACTGAAATGTTCCCCTGCTGCGAAACAAACTGTCAGAGACACATAGTTACTGTGTATATGGTGTATTATCGTCCAATTCAAGTAAGTTTTTCATTTAGCATCATTCTAAGTGATAGAAATTAAGTTATAGTGAAAATTGTGATACTTGGCCAAAACGTGATTTTCAGCACATGAAACGCACGTTAAGGCAATAAAAACTGAAATGTTCCCCTGCTGCGAAACAAATGTCAGAGGCACATAGTTATTGTATATATAGTGTAAAATCGTCCAATTCAAGTAAATTTTGCATTTAGCATCATTCTAAGTGATAGAAATTAAGTTATAGTGAAAACTATCATACTTGGCCAAAACGTGATTTTCAGCGCAAGAAACGCACGTTAAGGCAATAAAAACTGAAATGTTCCCTTGCTGCGAAACAAACTGTCAGAGGCACATAGTTACTGTGTATATAGTGTATAATTGTCCAATTCAAGTAAGTTTTTCATTTTGCATCATTCTAAGTGCTAGAAATTAGGTTATAGTGAAAACTATGATACTTGGCTAAAACGTGATTTTCAGCGCATGAAATGCACGTTAAGGCAAAAAAAATGAAATGTTCCCCTGCTGCGAAACAAACTGCCAGAGGCACATAGTTACTGTGTCTATAGTGTAAAATCATCCAATTCAAGTAAGTATTGCATTTAGCATCATTCTAAGTGCTAAAAATTAAGTTATAGTGAAAACTATGATACTTGGCCAAAACGTGATTTTCAGCGCATGAAACGCACGTTAAGGCAATAAAAACTGAAATGTTCCCCTGCTGCGTAACAAACTGTCAGAGGCACATAGTTACTGTGTATATAGTGTATAATTGTCCAATTCAAGTAAGTTTTACATTTTGCATTATTCTAAGTGCTAGAAATTAGGTTATAGTGAAAACTATGATACTTGGCCAAAACGTGATTTTCAGCGCATGAAATGCACATTAAGGCAATAAAAACTGAAATGTTCCCCTGCTGCGAAACAAACTGTCAGTGACACATAGTTACTGTATATATAGTGTATAATCGTCCAAATTAAGTAGGTTTTTCATTTGATATCATTCTAAGTGATGGAAGTTAGGGTTAGGGTTAGGGTTAGGGTTAGGGTTAGAGTTAGGGTTAGGGTTAGGGTTAGGGTTAGGGTTAGGGTTAGGGTTAGGGTTAGGGTTAGGGTTAGGGTTAGGGTTAGGGTTAGGGTTAGGGTTAGGTTAAGTTAAGTTATAGTGAAAACTATGATACTTGGCCAAAACGTGATTTTCAGCGCATGAAACGCACATTAGGGCAAAAAAACTGAAATGTTTGTTAGGTCTGAAAATACAACTTCAGGAGCAGGCTAAGAAAGAGTGAGATAAATTTAAATAGAAAATATGTATTACCAGACTGCAAAGTGGACAGTGAGAGTTCCTACAGTGGGGTCCTGTTCACTGCGATGTTACTTCAACTCTAGTCGAATGACCAGTGAGTGTGTCTTAAATACAGGCAAAACTGACAGTTGTCCCTAAGACTTTGGACAGATACGTTTCAGTCATTTGCAGGGAAACAAGTAATTGATTAGTGTCGGGCCTGGAATCTGTAGTCAATGGTTTCCAGACGTAGGGTGTTCTTCGCTGTTCCTACCCTGGGGAACACCGCCATCATGATTTTGGAGGGGACTGACCATTGTTTGTATTAGAGGGGGACATCCGAGCCCCAAACTGAATCATGGGGGAAGAAATCAAAGCTCCGTCGTTGACGCCTGGTGGGTAGATGTGGGTTGGCGTCGACAGTTGGAATCGAGTCTGCTGTTAGAACGTACGTGTGTTCGGATGCAGATGTAGGGACACAGAGCCCAGTTGTATTGGTGGGGATGATCATATACACTTGCCATTCGCAGATCCACCATATTTGGTCCAGTACTGTCCATGATTGGGAAGGAATGTGTCTGATCTCGGCACACCTGGTGACGTGAACTTGGTCTAAAGGGGTCTTCGGATCCGGTCCGCTGAAGTTGAAACAGGATGGATAACAGTCTGTTCGGTGTTTGCACTGGACATACGTTGCGGTATTGACTGTAGCTGCTAATGGTACTGCGACCATGGTATGTAGGCGGTCGAGCTTTGCTGGAAGGATTCTCTCAAATTACCCAGAATACAGTTGTAGGTGAGGGTGGCGAGTTCTTCGTTCTGTCGGTTGGCCCATAGCTGTGGTTGGGCTACGGCAGTAGGCAAGAGGGAACAGACATAACAACTCATTGGTTGTGGCGCGGGCTGTGAGTGCGGTGTATCTGTACCAACTGTTCCTCATCATCAGGTTGTAGTCGTTTTCTTGCTGTGTTTGGACATGGGCGAGAATAAGGTGTATCTACTCAGGCTTAGGTGTTCCTGCCGGACGGATTTTGAGTAGGCGTGTGGCGGATGGTTGTACGAAGGGGTTCACACCAATCACTTTTGGGACCATGGCTGGACTAGTAGTGCGGATGGTGATAGTAAAGAGGGGGCCTTTTCCTGGTCGGTCCGGTCGGAGGCATAGGTTGATGCAGCCTTTTTGTTGGATATTGGTCGTAAGGTCTAGCATATGTTTACCATCTTTGATGGTGGTGGCTAACTTGGTGAAGTTAGCGGTCATGGTGGTAGCTTCTTTGGAAAGGGGCCATGTGATGGTTTTGTAGCCTGTATGGAGGAGGACCTGGTCCAAGGTGTCTGGCCAGACCATTCAGACTCTGGGAGCTTGTAGGTACCAATAAAAATAACTGGAGTCAGTCCTGTGTAATCCCAAGTGAGTAAGCTCTAGGCTGAGCAAAGGTACTTGAACGACGATTGGTGTCTTGGTTAATGGGATGCAGATCTGGGGTCCCTGATCGTTTCCTGAACCAGCTAGTGGGGCATTCTCCTCCAGTGGGAATGTACCAAGGTTCTGGTACGTTCCCTCCATGTGGTTGAACACAGAGCGGTGATGATGATGGCCAAAATCACACGGTGAGGTCCGTCCCAACGTGGAGAAGACCAGCACTTTCTTTTTATCACCTTGACGAGTACCAGGTCTCCTGGGGACAGGACCTCCTCTGTGGGAGACAGAGAAGATGTCGGCAGATTATTTTGCATTCATCACAGTTCTTTCTTGGAACATTTTGCATAACCACTTAGTGAGGGAATCTGTTTCTCTTTTCTCTTCTACCACCAGATCTTTTTCCCACATTGTTAAGTGGAAGGGTCTGTCGTTCACTGCCTCAAATGGTGTGCATCCCTGTGCTGTTGGAATGATTCTCATGTACGTTTCTACCAGGCTCAGGCATTCTTGCCATGGTTTTCCTGTATCTTCCATGGTTTTTCTGAGTCTGAGTTTTACTGTTCTAATGGTTTGTTCGACGAGTCCAGCACTTTGGTTCAGTTTGATGAAATCCATGTTCAGAAGCTCGAAGGGATATGTTCCTGTTTGCCTTGTTCCATGCTTGGGTTGTTCATTGCCTTGAGAGTTGTGTCTACAGCAGTTTAGACAGTTTCTGCAAAATAATTGAGGTAAGTTTGGAGACCTCTGGGAACATGCATTGTTTGTTGTACTGTACTGATCATCCCTCCTGTTGAGACATGGCTCCTCCCATGGCTCAATTTGGCAATTACTTCAAACAATGATCGTGTCACGCATGGCTTGTTTTCTACTGCATAGAGTCCGTTCTTGTGTTGAGTGGCTCCTTCTGTTTCCCATTGCAGTTTCTCTTTTTCTGGGGAATGATTTTGCATTTCTCTTAGGAATTCAGCAGGGATTGGGCTGTGTCTTTCCACCGTCACGTCTTGTTCTAGGAATAGTCTACATGCCTCTGTCAGTGCCACTATTTCTGCGGCTTGTGCAGACCAGTCGCCGGGGAGTCGTCCTGTCTTGAGGTTGTCTTTTTGAGTCACCACGGCATATACGTTGTGTTTTTCTCCATCCAGGGTTTTTGATGATGATCCATCCCCATAGGCAATGTGTCCGGGGGGCAATGGGTTGTCCATTAGGTCAGTTGCATATACGTGGTTAATTATGATTCGTTGAGTGGGCAACTGTGAGAATTGGTTTAACCACTTGTCGTCCGGTCTCCCATGAACTTCAGGGTGACATGTAATGGCCATGTTTGTTGTTCCTGTCCTGGGGCTGCTGGGCAGATATCTTCAGACTGTTCTCTTAGACTTTCAGCTACCTTGGCAGAATCATTCCCGACAATGTCGAGAGAGTAGAAGCTGTTAGATGTGGTGGTGTGGAAGATATTTTTGGTCTGTAATTCCCTGGGTCGGAGGCCATTTTGGGTGGCCACTAGGCTTAGCCCAAGCTGGACCATGATATCTCGTCCCGGTAACTCTCCGATTTTCATTTTGCAGTCTGACAATAAACCCATCCCTTTTGTTGCTTTCTGACCCATATTAATCACTTACTTAATAGTTTAAACAACAATTATTTTCTAAATTACCCGAAATTGATCTCCACTTTGTGATTAACCCAATATCTCTGAACACACAAAGACCAAAAGTCCCTGACTTTGTCTTAGTTAAGTCCCTGACTCTATTAACAGACCAAGACTATAATGCCTTTGCTAATTCTTGTTCTACTTTCATTGGTCCCGGACCAATTGGTTTATTACCAGACTGCAAAGTGGACAGTGAGAGTTCCTACAGTAGGGTCCTGTTCAACGCGATGTTCCTGAAACTCTAGTCGAATGACCAGTGTGTGTGTCTTAAATACAGGAAAAACTGACTGTGAAGTATGAATGTATTTTATGCTTATTATTATGTCTTTTGGTTTATATAGTGTAGTAACTAGAATAGAATGTTGCATGACCCAGTGGAAACTTCCATCATGACACCTTTTAGTTAAGGGGGTGTCATCTTTCACGACACCCACTTCTTTGTCTACTTCGTCCCGCCTTATGTTTGTACCTAGGTCACATGACCCTTTGTTAATAAAACCAGCTCAACTGTTGGAGGGAGGCAGGGATTGGAACTGGTCAGGCAAGGAGACGGACTCATCTCCAAGCGCTGGCACCTCCCGACCCCTCCCTCAGCTGATGTCTTTGAAAATCTCATCAAGCCGACTCTGCGTGTGCTACCTCTGATCCGAATTATTGAATGTATATGGTTCTAAACCTGACATTTTCTGGTGCCGAAAAAACCCGGGGATTCATTTCTGAATTTCTCGGACCGCGGTGGACTGAAGGCCAAGAATTACTGACGTCAGCCCTCTTACTTTGAAAGAGGGGGCATTTCGGTCGATCGCGGCCCGTTTGAAGAAGGAACCCGGCCGGAGAGAGGATGCACGTACAAGAGACGGTAGGGCTGTTTAAAATTTATATATAACAAGGCTGGTGAAAATCCCGTTTTTCCTCTCGTGAAAAAGTCGAAGAACAACGTTCCATAAATAGGAAATATTTGCATATCGTTGGGGAGTATGTATGTCAAAAAAAAAATAAAATAAAGGGTATACACAAGATATGCGGCGAATGTACACTTCAGCCATAGGTGACATTCGTAAGGAAAACTGGTGACGCGGTTTAGACTAGAGGGTGAAAGAATCCCTCGTAAAGGATTTTTGGAGATTGTTAAAAATAAGGGAAACCTTCCAAAAATACAGCACCTGATGAGTAAAAGCGCTTGATAAAAGTAATCTTCATATGAAGTATATAAGTATATATATATATATATCAACCGAAAGGATATATATATATATGAACCTGAAATATGCCGTGACGCAGTCATAAATCTCGATGATTGCCGCGCAAAATAAGAGTATAAACGACTATCTAGGCGGGTAAATAAGATAATAAATTAGTTGGGACGTCCCTAAAAAAATCCTAAAGAAATATATAAATAGAGTAACATTTGACCATTGTTTGGAAAAAGTTCAAAAACAAAGCACATGGTTTGGGGGAACTTGTTAGTGGAACCTTTGCAAACTATTCAAAGGAATTTAGAAGAAAAAAAAAGCTGTAAACAAAGGAAAAAAGCAAGGAAAAATATGTAAGCAGCTAGACGATATTTAAGTTTGGATAGAACAAGCTACTAAACGAGAAGAACAAAGATTTGAGAAGAAAGTTAAAAGGGCTGAACAAAGGCCGCCGTGGTTGTTGGGCCCGTTGAAGAAACAACAGCAAGAAGCCCACTTTACGAACAGCCCCCCAAATTACCTCCGCACCAAGTAAAGAGCAGAGGGAGATAAGAATTTAGAGGCAGAGGAGACAGAAATGGCATTCATCCAAATTGTTAATGATATCAAATGAGAAGAAAACAATGCAGAAATGGCATTGATCCAAATTATTAGGAAAAGTTTAGATAAAAGTTTAGATAAAATAATTAATTTAGGATAAGCATGATTTCTATAGGATGGAATAAGATGAATCATGTTTAGTGCACGAAATATAATTCATTGTTTTTCCATCACTAGATGAAATATGCTTTAGTGTGAGTCATATTAATGACTATTAACCTAGTTCTTTTGAGAATGACTAGTGCTGATAGGACAGAAAAAGGTGGTTAGCTGCCAATAAGCCCTTTTCAGGGATGGCGCTCTCCACTAGTGAGAAAATTACAGACCACTGATGTCTGTGAGCGTGAATGGTTGTTTGTCTTTTTGTGTTTTTGATTGGCCATCCACCAAGATATAATTGATCCCTTAGATATCAAGGTGGAAAAGGATTTAGCAAATTGGAATCAATTTCTGAAACTGCCAATAAGCCCTTTTCAGGGATGGCAGCGAAGGATTGGAAATTTGAAATCAATTTCTGAAATCGCCAATAAGTTTTTTTTGGATGGCGATGAAAAATCAAGGAAAATAGTTTAGTCCAAAGAATTTTTTTTGATGATAATGCATTGGATTGGAGGAACAAATCTGCAATGCGAAAATTTGAAGCACTGAGAAAAACAAAAACAGTGCATCATATGAAATTCCAAAGTACCATTGATGTATAGGGATAATGGCATCCAAATTGTGTTAACGGATTAATTGACTGAATTGACAAAATGTTCCATATTTCGTTACCATACCATACGCCATTATTCACCTCACGATTGGAGCTGAAGGATGACTCTAATCTGGCTATCTGTATAAAAGAAAAACTTTAAAGAAAAGAAACGCACTAATTTTGAGCTAGCAGAAGAAGACTGTGTTTTTCAACAGGAAACATGGAGAAGACGCACGAGCAACCCAAAATGAGAACGTCCGTACAACTCTTGCTGACCAAACAGCAGACATGAAAATAGCGGAGGATGCAGATCCATCTTTGCACTGTAAGGAGGTTCTCTCAGTTGAAACATTTGAGGAGACAGGTAAGATAAGCTTATTGACGTGATCAGACGTAATGGAAAGCATCCAATATTGATTGGAAAGATTATTGCTCGAGGAGCAATGCCATAAACCATAAGGAACTTTTTATATTGGTTATATTGTCTCCATAAAAAGTGAAAGCGTTTCAATTGAGAACAAACCTTCTTACAGATTTTTAAAGTAAACGATTAAGAGAGAAAAGAGAGTTTCCAATGGATAGATATGTAACAAAATTTTAATTTTATGCCGGACTATTGGAAAATGTTGATTAAGAAAGTTTTATAGATGATTGGCAAACTCCAAAGACAATGGAATGTTACATTTGATAAAAAAGACTACTAGTTTGGGATATTTTGAATTTCAAATAATTGAGTCTAATATGCAACGCGATACACATTGTTAATTGAATTGGGACTTGATTACTAAGCCTTTTATAAGTAATGAATTTTAATTGCCCTAAAGGAAAATTATGCTAGAAAATCTTAACCCTGATAAACAAGGGGTGGTTACAGTTTAGTGGGTTCAATTCTTTTCAGAATTATAAATGTTTACATTTGTTTCTGGATATTAATTGATGTGAATGTAACTGTTGCAGAGAGCGGGAAAGCTGTTTTCCTGAGGAGAAGGCAGCCTGGTTTGCTCTTTGTATTTTTCCTATTTTTAGCATGATTAGTTAATTTGTGTAATTGCAGGAAAGGAAAAATCAAATATAGTTTTTGATCTTAACAAGGAAGCAGTGATCAAAATAGAATAACAGCTAGTATATCTATTTTTGAGTGATAAGACATTTAGATTTTCGCAAACAAAGTGATTGAATAAGTAAGATTGTTGTGATTTTTGTCCATTAGAGAATTAAGCCCAACCAAGTGGCCGTATGCAGGTGTTGAGTATGCGCTAAAGACGACAGCAGCTAAAGCAGCAGCGCAAACACATACTGCACAGTATTCACAACAACAAAAACGGAGTCAAAAACAGTATCAATTGATATGCAAAACATTGCATCACATAAGGTAGAAATGCATCTATACAGAAAGAACACAGAACAGTCTGCAGAAGACCTGTACACAGCTAAAGGCTTAGCGTGCCTCCCAAAAATTATTCCAAAATTGACCCATGGATTGAACCATGTCTCAACAGGGGGGATGATGGACATGGTACAGTGTGTGTTCCATGTCCCAGAGGTCTAAATACCTACTTTTATTTTTTTGGTGTTTGATTTGTTGCAGTCATGGTGTGCAAGGTAACCTCAGACCCAAACGAGGACAACGTCCAAAGAGTGTGGGACTGGTAGAGCAAACAAATGTTCATGGAAGACCATTTCAACATCCTCTATGGGAAGGTGAAACATGACAAAAGGCTAAGGGCAGGCAGACCTAATCACAGAATGGATGGTAACATGTCTGGAGAAACTTGTCCAAAGAACATGCAAGCTGCCGTGATCCCCTTTTGTCTACTTTGCAGGAGGTGGTGAAGCCAGGCGACTGGATGCTGATCCGAGTCATAAAAAGGAAGTCCTGGTTCTCTCCACGATGGGAAGACCCATTCGTGGCCCAACTCACCAACCTCCACTGCTGCAAAGATTGCTGAGAGGTATACGTAGATTCACCAATCTCAGGTCAAGGTGGTTCGAAACATAGGGGACTGTGAGTAGACTGCAAGCCGGACGGTACCAAAACCCTTGTCCGTGGAACATCATCAGACGTCTACTCACCTGCCCCGAGCGCCCCTCGCTTAACTTTGACATTTCGTAGACTTAGCATTCCCGCTCAGAAGCCAAAATGAAAGCTGCCTCCACCCTCATCACAGCGACTCTACTATCAGCCGCAACCTGGGCGTGGCTGGATGCCCTGCCCACTGAGACTCGAGCAGGAAATCGAGATGGTCCCATGCTACTGTCGCAAAAAAGACTGAGGTGGTATGAAAAGAGTGATCAAAAGAATTATTATGAAGAAAATGTGTGGTATAATTTCATGATGTTTCAGAAGAAATTGTCCGGTGTGAATGAAAATTGTTGTGTGTAGTCGTATACCTATTTCCACAGGCACCCCGCCAGTTTATCTTAAGCCAATTAATCCCTACGACTATGACACCAACACACCTCCATGGTACCTAGAAGCTGCAATTAGAGCTAAAGTTCCCCAAATTAATCCGACTGTACCACATTTGGCTTTTACAAGACTCCTAAAATACAATTGGACAGATCTTGCTATGTTGAACGACATCCCATACCCACGTGGTTTTAAAGCCGTGTGTTTTGCCAGTATCATGTCCCTTTTGGCCCACTCCATGCCGTTGAGGGAAGTCCCCATGAAGTGCTGCAGTCAGGTAATTACCCCGTGCACGCGAAACACCACTAACAAAGACCAGTTCAATGCCACAGGAGCGCCCCCGGGTGCCACCTGCAGGGATTATTACACTCTCCCTGATGTAATGGGCACTAATCCTCAAGATGATGGGTATTGGCTATGCGGCCATACAGTGTTTTTGAGTTTGCCCACAGCATGGACAGGTCGGTGTGCAATGGTGCAGATGGTCCAGGATGCCTTCCTTCTAAGGGGAGTAAAGGCAAGGGATAAGAGATCAGTGCAATTCAAACCACATGACTCAATTTGGGGCAGTGATGTTCCTGATGACCATAAACTATGGTCCACCACCCAAAAAATTCATACTGTCACTACTTCCTCAGCTTAGAATTTGTAAAGTTATGCTCCGAGTGGAGACATTGAATTATCGTATGGGACTGTTCATTAACCAAACTTTCAAGGCTCTACAGGGCATAGCAGATGAATTACAAGCCCTTAGAGAAATGGAGCGCCAAGACCATATGGTCTTGGATTTGATAACAGCCAAGGATGGAGGTGTGTGCGCCATGGTCGGAGAACACGGTTGTACTTTCATCCCAGATGAAACCGGTGACGTAGGTAACATTATTCGTGCAATAGCTGAAATGAAAGCCTTGGCCAACGCCATGGCCCAGGATCACTCAGCTATAGGTGCATCACTTTGGTCGTGGTGAATATCCGGGTCGTGGTTCGCGATCCTGGTTAAATTTTTAACACCGTTACTTGCAATTATGTTACTCTTCTGTATTTTCTGTATTTTCTCAATGTGTATAATCCCTTGCATGAAAGCTATGGTTTGAAATACTATCCAGCATACGCTGGTAGCTTACAGTGACATACAGTATCACCGCATGACATGCCGCAATGAAGATTCTCCCACCATTTTGAAATGCGACGAGTATGTCGAGTCATCCGGGTAATTGTACATGTCTTAACTTCAAAACTGTGTTCGCTCATAAAGAGGGACACAGAGGGATTTTCTTATATAACCTTAAAGCTATCTCACGTTTTTCACCTGTGCCTTCACAAATGATTTTATTGTTTTCCTATATAACCTTAAAACTATCTCACGTTTTTCACCTTTGCCTTCACAAATGACCTTATTGTTTTCCATATGTTTAATGAAAATTCTTTCAAAGTTACTAAAGGGGGGAAATGTGAAGTATGAATGTATTTTATGCTTATTATTATGTCTTTTGGTTTATATAGTGTAGTAACTAGAATAGAATGTTGCATGACCCAGTGGAAACTTCCATCATGACACCTTTTAGTTAAGGGGGTGTCATCTTTCACGACACCCACTTCTTTGTCTACTTCGTCCCGCCTTATGTTTGTACCTAGGTCACATGACCCTTTGTTAATAAAACCAGCTCAACTGTTGGAGGGAGGCAGGGATTGGAACTGGTCAGGCAAGGAGACGGACTCATCTCCAAGCGCTGGCACCTCCCGACCCCTCCCTCAGCTGATGTCTTTGAAAATCTCATCAAGCCGACTCTGCGTGTGCTACCTCTGATCCGAATTATTGAATGTATATGGTTCTAAACCTGACACTGACAGTTGTCACTAGGACTTTGGACAGATACATTTCAGTCATTTGCAGGGCAAAAAGTAATTGATCAGTGTCAGACAGTTGAATATTTGTGCTGACATGTCACCCCAATCACAAGACTAAGATTGTTTATTCAGTCAGACAGTTGGGTGTTTATGCTGCTATGTCAGCCGTAAGGATGACTACAATGCTGTTATACTCACAAAAACTTATACAATATGAACAAGCATTTGCAAAGATACTTTGTCTAATCTTACATATTCCCCTGCTGCCAAAAAAACTGTCAGAGACACATAGTTACTGTGTATATAGTGTAAAATCGTCCAATTCAAGTAAGTTATCCATTTGGCATTATTCTCATTGCTAAAAATTAAGTTACAATGAAAACAATCATACTTGGCCAAAACGTGATTTTCAGGGTATGAAAAGTACATTAAGGCAATAAAAACTGAAAAGTTCCCCTGCTGCCAAACAAACTGTCACAGACACATAGTTCCTGTGTATATAGTGTAAAATCGTCCTATCCATGTAAGTCTTTCATTGGCATCATTCTAGGTGATTCTGGAGCTATTTCCCACCATAAAAAGTGTCCAAAACAGGCATTTTGCGATTAAAATAGTGGTTGTATTAGAACCAGGCCCAGGCGATTCTGATTGGTGTTTTTACCCTGAAATTGTGTCCAATGATGATAAGGATGTATTTTTGATTATTCTGTATAAAAATAATCAACTAGGGATGTTCAGATGTTTTGTTACGCCCGAATCAATGACCTCAATTTGGGCACTTTATTTACAAGTGGTGGTTTTTAAGAACCAGGCCCAGTCGGTTCTGGTTGGTGCTTTTACCCAGATATAGTATCCATTGTGTGGGTAGATGTATTTTCACTATTCTGTCTAAAAATAAAGATCCAGGACAGTTCCGGGGCTATTTCCCTCCATAAATAGTGTCCAAAACATGCATTTTGCGATACAAAATAGTGGCTGCATTATAACAGGGTCCAGTCGGTTCTGGTGGGTGTTTGTATACGAAACTTGTGTCCAATTATGATGGGGATGTATACTTGACTATTCTGTATAGAAGTAATCATCTAGCGATGTTCAGAAGTTCTGTTATGCCCGAATGAATTACTTTCATTTGGTCACTTTATTTACAAGTGGTGGTTTAGAAACAGGCCCAGTCAGTTTTGGTTGGTGCTTTTACCCAGAATTTGTGTTTATTGTGTGAGTGGATGTATTTTCACTATTTTGTATAACAATAATGATCCAGGATGATTCTGGAGCTATTTCCCACCACAAACAGTGTCCAAAACAGGCATTTTGCGGTTAAAGTAGTGGTTGTATTAGAACCACGCCCAGTCGGTTCTGGTTCGTGTTTTTACCCAGAAATTGTGTCCAATGATTATGGGGATGTATTTTT
Organism: Stigmatopora nigra; assembly: GCF_051989575.1. Classification (NCBI taxonomy): domain Eukaryota; kingdom Metazoa; phylum Chordata; class Actinopteri; order Syngnathiformes; family Syngnathidae; genus Stigmatopora; species Stigmatopora nigra. The sequence continues at coordinate 5,230,575 of NW_027551603.1, forward strand.
TATTATTCTTTATAAAAATAATATTCTAGGGATGTTCAGAAGTTCTGTTATGCCCTAATCAATGACCTCAATTTGGGCACTTTATTTACAAGTGGTTGTTTAGAACCAGGCCCAGTCGGTTCTGGTTGGTGCTTTACCCACAATTAGTGTCGATTGTGTGGGTTTGATGTATTTTCACTATTCTCTGTAAGAATAAAGATCCAGGGATGTTCTGAGACTATTTCCCACCAGAAATAGTGTCAAAAACATGCATTTTGCGACAAAAATAGTGGTTGTATTAGAACCAGGCCCAGTCGGTTCTGGTTTGTGTATACCCCCTTAACTTGTGTCCAATAGGAATGGGGTTGTATTTTTGACTATTCTGTATAAAAATTATCATCTAGGGATGTTCAGAAGTTCTTCTATGCCCGAATAAATGACCTCCATTTGGGCACTTTATTTTGCATGTTGGTTGTAGTAGAACCAAGCCCAGTCGGTTCTGGTTGGTGCTTTTACCCAGAGTTAGTGTTGATTGTGTAGGTGGATGTATTTTCACTATTCTGTCTAAAAATAAAGATCCAGGATGTTTCTAGGGGTATTTACTACCATAAATAGTCTCCAAAACATGCATTTTGTGATAAAAAATAGTAGTGAAGGCAGGTTCCGGGCCTGTGTCGGCGCATCAGTCAGGCTGGGTAGCCGCTATGGCCCAGGTGATTTTCCAGGGCTGCCCTGCTCTTGACGGAGTGGCCACCCAGCGGGGCTGTGTGTGTTTCATGGTGGGAGACTCGTGCTGCCCCTTCATCCCTGCCGGCATGTCCTGCTCGGTCCATGATGCCCTGCAGGCTATTAGGAACATGCAGAGAGCTGTGACCGGAGATCCGGTTCCACAACGAGGATGGCTTGACTGGTTCTTCTCTGGCTCATGGAAACAGCCACTTCAATATTTCAATATTTTCACAGACACAAAAGGAGGGAATTGTGGGATGGACTGGCTAACTGGCTTAATAATTGTTTATTCTTGTCGCACCATGTGGTCATACTGGTTTAACTTTGTTTTTTAAGATCGTAGAATGCAAGGTAGACTAGCCAAACTGGTTTTACAATTGAATTAAAAGATCGTGGAATGTAAGAAAGACTAACTAGTTGGCCTTGCAATTGTTTGTTCGCCTCGAGAAATATAAGAAAGGCTGGCTAACAGGGTTTGCAATTTTTTCCTTGTATTGTGCGATGAAAAGAGGTTCAACTTCAGGAGTAACTGTCACTCTCCAGGTCATCTAGGGTCAAGTGCACACTTGAAAACTTTCATATTCGACCAAAACGTGCTTATCAGCACATAAAAAGCACATTTGGTGGTACGCGGGAAGAACGGCAGCAGACAAAACGGCTATTTAGAAAGGTATCACCACTACGCAGAAGAACGTCGGCTACTCTGCCCTCACTGGAAGACATTGCCAGCCCTCGTTACCTCAGCAGAGCCAGGGACATGATCAGGGACCCATGCCACCCTGGTCACAATCGGTTCCAGCTGCTGCTCTCTGGCAGACAGACGCTGTAAGTTTCCCACATCCGTTGGGACTCTAAACTTGGGGTAACACAACACAATCCCTTCTGTGTAATAACTTCGGGTGAGGTAATATGAATAGACATTAGGTACAAGGTGATCTGACACCTACATGCTGAATGAAGGTAAGTGAAAGACAGTGAGAGGTAAGAGATCCACTCAAGGGGTGGTGATGCAATGTATCCATAAAGGCAGAATTGTAAATTAAGAGTCTGGAGTCATAACTTGTAAAACGGTGTAAAAATGTCAGAGACACAAATGACATAGTGTAATATCATCAAATTTTATAATTAAATAAGTTTTTCATTTGGCATCATTCTAATGGCTAGATATTAAGTTATAATGAAAACTATGATACTTGGCCAAAACGTGATTTTCAGCGCATGAAACGCACGTTAAGCCAATAAAAACTGAAATGTTCCCCTGCTGCGAAACAAACTGTCAGAGACACATAGTTACTGTGTATATAGTGTATAATTGTCCAATTCAAGTAAGTTTTTCATTTGGCATCATTCTAAGTGATATAAATTAAGTTATAGTGAAAATTATGATACTTGGCCAAAACGTGATTTTCAGCACATGAAACGCACGTTAAGGCAATAAAAACTGAAATATTCCCCTGCTGCGAAACAAACTGTCAGAGACATATAGTTACTGTGTATATAGTGTATTATCGTCCAATTCAAGTAAGTTTTTCATTTAGCATCATTCTAAGTGATAGAAATTAAGTTATAGTGAAAACTATCATACTCGGCCAAAACATGATTTTCAGCGCATGAAACGCACGTTAGCAATAAAAACTGAAATGTCCCCCTGCTGCGAAACAAACTGTCAGAGACACATAGTTACTGTGTATATAGTGTAAAATAGTCCAATTCAAGTAAGTTTTGCATTTAGCATCATTCTAAGTGATAGAAATTAAGTTATAGTGAAAACTATGATACTTGGCCAAAACGTGATTTTCAGCGCATGAAACGCACGTTAAGGCAATAAAAACTGAAATGTTCCCCTGCTGCGAAACAAACTGTCAGAGACACATAGTTAATGTGTATATAGTGTATTATTGTCCAATTCAAGTAAGTTTTTCATTTGGCATCATTCTAAGTGATAGAAATTAAGTTATAGTGAAAATTATGATACTTGGCCAAAACGTGATTTTCAGCGCATGAAACGCACGTTAAGGCAATAAAAACTGAAATGTTCCCCTGCTGCGAAACAAACTGCCAGAGGCACATAGTTACTGTGTCTATAGTGTAAAATCATCCAATTCAAGTAAGTATTGCATTTAGCATCATTCTATGTGCTAGAAATTAAGTTATAGTGAAAACTATGATACTTGGCCAAAACGTGATTTTCAGCGCATGAAACGCACGTTAAGGCAATAAAAACTGAAATGTTCCCCTGCTGCGAAACAAACTGTCAGAGGCACATAGTTACTGTGTCTATAGTGTAAAATCATCCAATTCAAGTAAGTATTGCATTTAGGATCATTCTAAGTGCTAGAAATTAAGTTATAGTGAAAACTATGATACTTGGCCAAAACGTGATTTTCAGCGCATGAAACGCACGTTAAGGCAATAAAAACTGAAATGTTCCCCTGCTGCGAAACAAACACTCAGAGGCACATAGTTACTGTGTATATAGTGTATAATTGTCCAATTCAAGTAAGTTTTTCATTTTGCATCATTCTAAGTGCTAGAAATTAAGTTATAGTGAAAACTATGATACTTGGCCAAAACGTGATTTTCAGCGCATGAAATGCACATTAAGGCAATAAAAACTGAAATGTTCCCCCGCTGCGAAACAAACTGTCAGTGACACATAGTCACTGTGTATATAGTTTATAATCATCCAAATTAAGTAGGTTTTTCATTTGATATCATTCTAAGTGATGAAAGTTAGGGTTGGGGTTAGGGTTAGGTTAAGTTATAGTGAAAACTATGATACTTGGTCAAAACATGATTTTCAGCGCATGAAACGCACATTAGGGCAAAAAAACTGAAATGTTTGTTAGGTCTGAAAATACAACTTCAGGAGCAGGCTAAGAAAGAGTGAGATAAATTTAAATAGAAAATATGTATGACCAGACTGCAAAGTGGACAGAGAGTTCCTACAGTGGGCTCCTGTTCACTGCGATGTTACTGCAACTCTAGTCGAATGACCAGTGAGTGTGTCTTAAATACAGGCAAAACTGACAGTTGTCCCTAAGACTTTGGACAGATACGTTTCAGTCATTTGCAGGGCAACAAGTAATTGATTAGTGTCGGGCCTGGAATCTGTAGTCAATGGTTTCCAGACGTAGGGTGTTCTTCGCTGTTCCTACCCTGGGGAATACCGCCATCATGATTTTGGAGGAGACTGACCAGTGTTTGTATTAGAGGGGGACATCCGAGCCCCAAACTGAATCATGGGGGAAGAAATCAAAGCTCCGTCGTTGACGCCTGGTGGGTAGATGTGGGTTGGCGTCGACAGTTGGAATCGAGTCTGCTGTTAGAACGTACGTGTGGTCGGATGCAGATGTAGGGACACAGAGCCCAGTTGTATTGGTGGGGATGATCATATACACTTGCCATTCGCAGAGCCACCATATTTGGTCCAGTACTGTCCATGATTGGGAAGGAATGTGTCTGATCTCGGCGCACCTGGTGACGTGAACTTGGTCCAAAGGGGTCTTCGGATCCGGTCCGCTGAAGTTGAAACAGGATGGATAACAGTCTGTTCGGTTGTGGCACTGGACATACGTTGCGGTATTGACTGTAGCTGCTAATGGTACTGCGACCATGGTATGTAGGCGGTCGAGCTTTGCTGGAAGGATTCTCTCAGATTACCCAGGATACAGTTGTAGGTGAGGTTGGCGAGTTCTTCGTTCTGTCGGTTGGACCATAGCTGTGGTTGGGCTACGGCAGTAGGCATGAGGGAACAGACATAACAACTCATTGGTTGTGGCGCGGGCTGTGAGTGCGGTGTATCTGTACCAACTGTTCCTCATCATCAGGTTGTAGTCGTTTTCTTCCTGTGTTTGGACATGGGCGAGAATAAGGTGTATCTACTCAGGCTTAGGTGTTCCTGCCGGACGGATTTTGAGTAGGCGTGTGGCGGATGGTTGTACGAAGGGGTTCACACCAATCACTTTGGGGACCATGGCTGGACTAGTAGTGCGGATGGTGATAGTAAAGAGGGGGCCTTTTCCTGGTCGGTCCGGTCGGAGGCATAGGTTGATGCAGCCTTTTTGTTGGATATTGGTCGTAAGGTCTAGCATATGTTTACCATCTTTGATGGTGGTGGCTAACTTGGTGAAGTTAGCGGTCATGGTGGTAGCTTCTTTGGAAAGGGGCCAATTGATGGTTTTGTAGCCTGTATGGAGGAGGACCTGGTCCAAGGTGTCTGGCCAGACCACTCAGACTCTGGGAGCTTGTAGGTACCAATAAAAATAACTGGAGTCAGTCCTGTGTAATCCCAAGTGAGTAAGCTGTAGGCTGAGCAAAGGGACTTGAACGACGATTGGTGTCTTGGTTGATGGGATGCAGATCTGGGGGCCCCTGATCGTTTCCTGAACCAGCTAGTGGGGCATTCTCCTCCAGTGGGAGTGTACCAAGGTTCTGGTACGTTCCCCCCATGTGGTTGAACACAGAGCGGTGATGATGATGGCCAAAATCACACGGTGAGGTCCGTCCCAACGTGGAGAAGACCAGCACTTTCTTTTTATCACCTTGACGAGTACCAGGTCTCCTGGGGACAGGACCTCCTCTGTGGGAGACAGAGAAGATGTCGGCAGATTATTTTGCATTCATCACAGTTCTTTCTTGGAACATTTTGCATAACCACTTAGTGAGGGATTCTGTTTCCCTTTTCTCTTCTACCACCAGATCTTTTTCCCACATTGTTCAGTGGAAGGGTCTGTCTTTCACTGCCTCAAATGGTGTGCATCCCTGTGCTGTTGGAATGATTCTCATGTACGTTTCTACCAGGCTCAGGCATTCTTGCCATCGTTTTCCTGTATCTTCCATGGTTTTTCTGAGTCTGAGTTTTACTGTTCTAATGGTTTGTTCGACGAGTCCAGCACTTTGGTTCAGTTTGATGAAATCCATGTTCAGAAGCTCGAAGGGATATGTTCCTGTTTGCCTTGTTCCATGCTTGGGTCGTTCATTGCCTTGAGAGTTGTGTCTACAGCAGTTTAGACAGTTTCTGCAAAAAAATTGAAGTAAGTTTGGAGACCTCTGGGAACATGCATTGTTTGTTGTACTGTACTGATCATCCCTTCTGTTGAGACATGGCTCCTCCCATGGCTCAATTTGGCAATTACTTCAAACAATGATCGTGGGACGCATGGCTTGTTTTCTACTGCATAGAGTCCGTTCTTGTGTTGAGTGGCTCCTTTTGTTTCCCATTGCAGTTTCTCTTTTTCTGGGGCATGATTTTACATTTCTCTTAGGTATTCAGCAGGGATTAGGCTGTGTCTTTCCACCGTCACGTCTTGTTCTAGGAATAGTCTACATGCCTCTGTCAGTGCCACTATTTCTGCGGCTTGTGCAGACCAGTCGCCGGGGAGTCGTCCTGTCTTGAGGTTGTCTTTTTGAGTCACCACGGCATATATGTTGTGTTTTTCTCCATCCAGGGTTTTTGATGATGATCCATCCCCATAGGCAATGTGTCCGGGGGGCAATGGGTTGTCCATTAGGTCAGTTGCATATACGTGGTTAATTATGATTCGTTGAGTGGGCAACTGTGAGAATTGGTTTAACCACTTGTCGTCCGGTCTCCCATGAACTTCAGGGTGACATGTAATGGCCATGTTTGTTGTTCCTGTCCTGGGGCTGCTGGGCAGATATCTTCAGACTGTTCTCTTAGACTTTCAGCTACCTTGGCAGAATCATTCCCGACAATGTCGAGAGAGTAGAAGCTGTTAGATGTGGTGGTGTGGAAGATATTTTTGGTCTGTAATTCCCTGGGTCGGAGGCCATTTTGGGTGGCCACTAGGCTTAGCCCAAGCTGGACCATGATATCTCGTCCCGGTAACTCTCCGATTTTCATTTTGCAGTCTGACAATAAACCCATCCCTTTTGTTGCTTTCTGACCCATATTAATCACTTACTTAATAGTTTAAACAACAATTATTTTCTAAATTACCCGAAATTGATCTCCACTTTGTGATTAACCCAATATCTCTGAACACACAAAGACCAAAAGTCCCTGACTTTGTCTTAGTTAAGTCCCTGACTCTATTAACAGACCAAGACTATAATGCCTTTGCTAATTCTTGTTCTACTTTCATTGGTCCCGGACCAATTGGTTTATTACCAGACTGCAAAGTGGACAGTGAGAGTTCCTACAGTAGGGTCCTGTTCAACGCGATGTTCCTGAAACTCTAGTCGAATGACCAGTGTGTGTGTCTTAAATACAGGAAAAACTGACAGTTGTCACTAGGACTTTGGACAGATACATTTCAGTCATTTGCAGGGCAAAAAGTAATTGATCAGTGTCAGACAGTTGAATATTTGTGCTGACATGTCACCCCAATCACAAGACTAAGATTGTTTATTCAGTCAGACAGTTGGGTGTTTATGCTGCTATGTCAGCCGTAAGGATGACTACAATGCTGTTATACTCACAAAAACTTATACAATATGAACAAGCATTTGCAAAGATACTTTGTCTAATCTTACATATTCCCCTGCTGCCAAAAAAACTGTCAGAGACACATAGTTACTGTGTATATAGTGTAAAATCGTCCAATTCAAGTAAGATATCCATTTGGCATTATTCTCATTGCTAAAAATTAAGTTACAATGAAAACAATCATACTTGGCCAAAACGTGATTTTCAGGGTATGAAAAGTACATTAAGGCAATAAAAACTGAAAAGTTCCCCTGCTGCCAAACAAACTGTCAGAGACACATAGTTCCTGTGTATATAGTGTAAAATCGTCCTATCCATGTAAGTCTTTCATTGGCATCATTCTAGGTGATTCTGGAGCTATTTCCCACCATAAAAAGTGTCCAAAACAGGCATTTTGCGATTAAAATAGTGGTTGTATTAGAACCAGGCCCAGGCGATTCTGGTTGGTGTTTTTACCCTGAAATTGTGTCCAATGATGATAAGGATGTATTTTTGATTATTCTGTATAAAAATAATCATCTAGGGATGTTCAGATGTTTTGTTACGCCCGAATCAATGACCTCAATTTGGGCACTTTATTTACAAGTGGTGGTTTTTAAGAACCAGGCCCAGTCGGTTCTGGTTGGTGCTTTTACCCAGATATAGTATCCATTGTGTGGGTAGATGTATTTTCACTATTCTGTCTAAAAATAAAGATCCAGGACAGTTCCGGGGCTATTTCCCTCCATAAATAGTGTCCAAAACATGCATTTTGCGATACAAAATAGTGGCTGCATTATAACAGGGTCCAGTCGGTTCTGGTGGGTGTTTGTATACGAAACTTGTGTCCAATTATGATGGGGATGTATACTTGACTATTCTGTATAGAAGTAATCATCTAGCGATGTTCAGAAGTTCTGTTATGCCCGAATGAATTACTTTCATTTGGTCACTTTATTTACAAGTGGTGGTTTAGAAACAGGCCCAGTCGGTTTTGGTTGGTGCTTTTAGCCAGAATTTGTGTTTCTTGTGTGAGTGGATGTATTTTCACTATTTTGTATAACAATAATGATCCAGGATGATTCTGGAGCTATTTCCCACCACAAACAGTGTCCAAAACAGGCATTTTGCGGTTAAAGTAGTGGTTGTATTAGAACCACGCCCAGTCGGTTCTGGTTCGTGTTTTTACCCAGAAATTGTGTCCAATGATTATGGGGATGTATTTTTTATTATTCTTTATAAAAATAATATTCTAGGGATGTTCAGAAGTTCTGTTATGCCCTAATCAATGACCTCAATTTGAGCACTTTATTTACAAGTGGTTGTTTAGAACCAGGCCCAGTCGGTTCTGGTTGGTGCTTTACCCACAATTAGTGTCGATTGTGTGGGTTTGATGTATTTTCACTATTCTCTGTAAGAATAAAGATCCAGGGGTGTTCTGAGACTATTTCCCACCAGAAATAGTGTCAAAAACATGCATTTTGCGACAAAAATAGTGGTTGTATTAGAACCAGGCCCAGTCGGTTCTGGTTTGTGTATACCCCCTTAACGTGTGTCCAATAGGAATGGGGTTGTATTTTTGACTATTCTGTATAAAAATTATCATCTAGGGATGTTCAGAAGTTCTTCTATGCCCGAATAAATGACCTCCATTTGGGCACTTTATTTTGCATGTTGGTTGTAGTAGAACCAAGCCCAGTCGGTTCTGGTTGGTGCTTTTACCCAGAGTTAGTGTTGATTGTGTAGGTGGATGTATTTTCACTATTCTGTCTAAAAATAAAGATCCAGGATGTTTCTAGGGGTATTTACTACCATAAATAGTCTCCAAAACATGCATTTTGTGATAAAAAATAGTAGTGAAGGCAGGTTCCGGGCCTGTGTCGGCGCATCAGTCAGGCTGGGTAGCCGCTATGGCCCAGGTGATTTTCCAGGGCTGCCCTGCTCTTGACGGAGTGGCCACCCAGCGGGGCTGTGTGTGTTTCATGGTGGGAGACTCGTGCTGCCCCTTCATCCCTGCCGGCATGTCCTGCTCGGTCCATGATGCCCTGCAGGCTATTAGGAACATGCAGAGAGCTGTGACCGGAGATCCGGTTCCACAACGAGGATGGCTTGACTGGTTCTTCTCTGGCTCATGGAAACAGCCACTTCAATATTTCAATATTTTCACAGACACAAAAGGAGGGAATTGTGGGATGGACTGGCTAACTGGCTTAATAATTGTTTATTCTTGTCGCACCATGTGGTCATACTGGTTTAACTTTGTTTTTTAAGATCGTAGAATGCAAGGTAGACTAGCCAAACTGGTTTTACAATTGAATTAAAAGATCGTGGAATGTAAGAAAGACTAACTAGTTGGCCTTGCAATTGTTTGTTCGCCTCGAGAAATATAAGAAAGGCTGGCTAACAGGGTTTGCAATTTTTTCCTTGTATTGTGCGATGAAAAGAGGTTCAACTTCAGGAGTAACTGTCACTCTCCAGGTCATCTAGGGTCAAGTGCACACTTGAAAACTTTCATATTCGACCAAAACGTGCTTATCAGCACATAAAAAGCACATTTGGTGGTACGCGGGAAGAACGGCAGCAGACAAAAAGGCTATTTAGAAAGGTATCACCACTACGCAGAAGAACGTCGGCTACTCTGCCCTCACTGGAAGACATTGCCAGCCCTCGTTACCTCAGCAGAGCCAGGGACATGATCAGGGACCCATGCCACCCTGGTCACAATCGGTTCCAGCTGCTGCTCTCTGGCAGACAGACGCTGTAAGTTTCCCACATCCGTTGGGACTCTAAACTTGGGGTAACACAACACAATCCCTTCTGTGTAATAACTTCGGGTGAGGTAATATGAATAGACATTAGGTACAAGGTGATCTGACACCTACATGCTGAATGAAGGTAAGTGAAAGACAGTGAGAGGTAAGAGATCCACTCAAGGGGTGGTGATGCAATGTATCCATAAAGGCAGAATTGTAAATTAAGAGTCTGGAGTCATAACTTGTAAAACGGTGTAAAAATGTCAGAGACACAAATGACATAGTGTAATATCATCAAATTTTATAATTTAATAAGTTTTTCATTTGGCATCATTCTAATGGCTAGATATTAAGTTATAATGAAAACTATGATACTTGGCCAAAACGTGATTTTCAGCGCATGAAACGCACGTTAAGCCAATAAAAACTGAAATGTTCCCCTGCTGCGAAACAAACTGTCAGAGACACATAGTTACTGTGTATATAGTGTATATGTTGTACCCGTGATTTTCCACGGGGTGGTAGGTGGTTGTGTTTTGCCTTTAAAAGACGGGTGAAATAATCAGACAGGCTCTTTGTTGTATTTCCAAAAACCAACTTAGATAAATGTCTGAATAGCCCGTTATTATACCCTACCAAGGTCTATTACCATTGGTTAGTCATTACGTCATCGCCCCTTGTTTAACGCATGCTAGCGGCATGAGTCCCCTTTCAACTTAACACCTGCACTCATTGCTAGCGGCATGAGTCCCCTTTCAACTTAACACCTGCACTCATGTCTAACATTAATTACTTCACCCTGTCACACTCTCCCCCACAAAAACAAATGTCGTCCCGACATTAATATGCTCCCAAACATTTCCACTTTGGTGAGCCGATGCTCATTACAGTCCAGGCGGCACGGCCACAGTTCAAATATAATCCACAACTCGTACGGTCCACGTTTTACTGGATGGCACAGTAATCACAGTCCATAACAGTCCATAACAGTCCATAACAGTCCATGACAGTCCATGACAGTCGTCCTTGTATGTTCAAGCTTGTTGGAGTCCAAACAAAAAAGGTGGCTGCAGGTAATATGGATGCAGGTGTACTAACCAAGGGGCCACTCCTGGTGCAGGGTAAACAGTTAGCCGCTCCTGCGGTGACTGTGTACTATAACAGGAGGGGATTCCAAGATGGTCATAGGTCGTACGTCGTGGTGGGTGTCTCTCCCTTCTCGGCCGTTCATCAGTCAGCGCCTCAGGTTCCGTCACGGCGGTTGGCGGGGAAGTCTCTGAGAACTGCTCATCACTAGGACCTTCAAGAGGAGGGTTTGCTCCCTCACCAGGCAGGTCCTCCAGCTGATGGTCCTCTTCCACTTGTACTGGTCCGGAAGCAGGGCCCCTCACTTCGTGTGTCTGGTCCACAGGCAGTGGCCCGCGCTCCGGCTCCATCTCCTGGGCACCTCTCTCATTTAGCTGGCGTAGCTCATAGTGGGAGTCATCTTCGTCATCGCTTTCTTCGTCTGACTCCTGATGAGATGCCGGCTGCTGTTTCTTTCTCGGCGTCCTCGTGCCGATTTTCCCTTCTTCTGGTCTTATCTCAACGGGCAAATGGTCACAAGACATTAGTAGATTTCTGTGCAGAATTCTGGAACGATCTTTACCTCTTTCTGGCCTAACTTCATAAATTGGTAGGTCAGATCCCATTTGCTTCACCACTGTGTGAACTGTATCTTCCCAGAAGTCACGGAGCTTCCCAGGTCCTCCTCTTGGTGTCAGGTTTTTTATCAGGACGCGTTCTCCTGGTTGTAGCACAGAACTCCTTACTTTAGTGTCATAGTGCTTTTTACATTTTTCTGCCGCTTTCCGTGCGTTCTCGGTGGCAATGGTGTACGCCTCCTCCATCCCTCGTCTCCATTTCTCCACATAGTCCTGCTGTCCATCTGTATCGGACCTGTTGCACAGTCCAAAGAGCATGTCCACTGGGAGCCTCGGCGATCTCCCGAACAGTAGATAAAATGGTGAATAACCTGTCACATCACAACGGGTACAGTTGTAAGCATGCACAAGTTTGTTCAAAGACTCCTTCCAATTCGATTTCTGTGTCTCAGTCAGTGTTCTGAGCATCTGCAGTAGTGTTCTGTTCATTCGTTCCACTTGACCATTACCCATCGGGTGATACGGTGTTGTCCTTGATCCAGCCATACCACTGAGTTTCTTCAGCTGGGTGAACAACTGGTTTTCAAATTCTCTTCCCTGATCGTGGTGGATACGTACGGGGAACCCAAACTTCAGAGCAAAGTCATTGAAGATAAGGTTTGCAGCAGCTTTTCCTGACTTGGTGGTGGTGGCATATGCTTGGACAAAACGTGTAAAGTGGTCAACTATGACGAGGATATATTCATATCCGCCTTTACATCTATCAAGATGAAGAAAGTCAATGCAGACCAGCTCAAAGGGTTGTGTTGTCACAATATTTGTCAATGGCGCTCTCTGTTCCTGGCATGGTTTCTTTTGTTTGAGACAATGGCAGGTTCTCGTCACATAATGTTCAATATCAGACTGCATATACGGCCAGAAGAAACGGTCACGCACAAGGGATACTGTGCGGTCGACGCCCTGGTGCCCCATATTGTTATGCAACTCTTGCATGACTGTTCCTCGATATTGTTCTGGCAGGACAATCTGGTTACGGGTCGTTGTGGTTCTGCACAGAACCCCGTCACTGTCTATTATCAATTTCTCCCACTGCCTGAGCAAGCATTTTGTCTTTGGGCAGAGCGCCTTCAATTCCTCAGCCGATGGCTTACCACCTGACCGCTTATAATTCAACACCGGACGAATGACCAGGTCCAATTGTTGTGCTTTCCTTATCTCTTCTTTTGGCACAGGGTTGATTGACGCAGCAGCTGTCGCCTCTACATCTGTGACTGAACAACAGATTTGAAATGAAGGCGGCATCAAAGGGAATACTTCCTGTGCCCTGACTGCTTGGATCGTGGCAACGATAGCATCGGGTGGCAGTTCCTCAGAACATTCTTTCATCAAAGCCTCAACATCCAGCGGCATCCTTGACAAAGCATCAGCATCTTTGTTTTCCCTCCCTGGCCTATATTTTATTGTGAAGTGGAAATCGGCCAGTTCTGCCACCCACCTAGAAGTGGTTGCATTTAGCTTTGCAGTGGAAAGAATGTATGTGAGTGGGTTGTTGTCGCTATATACAGTGAATGCTGTGGCATAGTACAGATAATCTCGAAACTTGTCAGTGATCGCCCATTTTAGGGCCAAAAATTCCAGTTTCCCAGAGTGCAAGTGATAATTCTTTTCAGCTGCTGTCAATGTGCGGGAGCCGTAGGCAATGACTCTAAGTTTACCATCCTGTTTCTGACATAACACTGCACCTAACCCTTGGTGTGAGGCATCAGTATGTACGATGAAGGGCTGGGTAAAATCTGGGAACCCTAATACTGGTGGATGGAGCAGGCATTCAATCAATTGTTCAAGCGCCTGCTGGTGCTCATCAGTCCACACGATCGGCTTGTTTGACGGAACGACATGGCTTGGTTTCTTTGTCTTTGTTTTGTTTCGGGCATCACTTTGGTCCATTTTCAGAAGGTCATACAGACAACTCGCTCTTCGGGAAAAGTCTTTTATATATTGTCTATAATAAGTCAGAAGACCAAGCATCTTTCTGAGTTGACCCACAGTGTGTGGTTTGACGTCTTTCAGTGATCGAACAGCTTCAAAATCTGCAGGATCTATTCTACTTCCCTCTGCCGAGACGATTCGACCCAAGTAGCGAACCTCAGCTTTGAAAAGATTGCACTTGCTGGGTTTTAGTTTTATCCCATACTCTCTGAGGCGACACAACACTCGTCTCACATTTTCTACATGCCCTTCAAAAGTCTTGCTGAACACCAGCGTGTCATCCAAGTAAGGGATGCATATGTTGTCCCGGAGTCCTTCCAGGCATTCTTCCATGCAACGCTGAAACGATGCAGGAGCGTTCATGAGACCAAAAGGGATACGTATCCACTCATATAGTCCCCAGGGGGTAACAAAAGCAGTCATTGCTCGGCATTCTTCAGACACAAATCCCTGGTGATAGGCCTTCCCCTGGTCGAGGAGGGAAAACCAAGAGTTTCCGCCCAAGCTGTCCATGATGTCTTGGACTCTGGGGATCGGCTGCCGATCGGGATGTGTCTTTCTATTTAAATCTCTGTAGTCTACACACAAACGAAGGGTTCCATCTTTTTTTCTGACACACACGACTGGCGAGGAGTATGATGAGTTTGACTTTCTCACCCAGCCTTGTGCTATTAAGTCATGGAGATACCCCTTCATCTCTTGGTACAATGGTCGGGGCACCGACATATATGAACGCTTGACTGGCTCAGTGTCTTTGAGTGAGATAGTCATTTGTAATCTGTCAATGCGGCCAATATCATTGTCTGAGGTGGAGAAGGAGTGACACTCTTCTCTCAGCATTCGTTTGACTATTTGTCTTTGCTTCTCTGTCAAGTGACTTACATCTACAGGTGGGTCCCATTGTTCACCCGTCTTGAATGGGGTGTGAGTGCTGGTATGGTTCACTGCAATTGGCGCTGGTGTTGGTTCAAAAATTTCAGCAGGAAGTAAAGTCAAAACGCTTTGTACTGTGCCAATTACAGTGCGCCCGGGTAAGACAATATTGTGGCCCGTTGGATTCGAGACATCAACTTTGATTACAGGGGAAAACCCTTTTCTTATTCTGACCAAGGTGTCGTTGAACTCAAGACCATCTGGCCACTGGGAATTCACATCTGGTTGGAACAGCACACTTGTGCCCTCTTTAAAAGGTGTGGAGGCTACCCGACACTCAACTTGAATAATGGTGTGTTTGGGTACCAAGACCCTGTTCTTCTTAGTTCTCACCACATATTGGTCTCTCTGTTCCGCACTGACGGCCTGAATCAAAGTCTTCACCTCATTTCTTTTAAGACTGGGGAAAGCACTACTCACAGCAAGGTGCTGTTGATGTACTTCAGTCTGTGCCAGAATATGTTCAATGACATTAAAACCAATAATGGGATGGGACAGATGATGCCCGCTGGTTACCAGCATTGGGATAATCAATGGTTCTTCTCTGTTTACCATTGAGACTAGATGGGATGTTGTCTCCACCCACCCAATAAAAGGCATCTCAATCCCATTTGCTGCAATCAATGTCAGGTCTGCAGATGTTTCTAATATTTCTGACACATTTCTCAGTTGCACGTCAGGTAAATATTCATCTTTCCACCTTTCATCAATGATTGAAACTTGTGAGCCTGTGTCCCATAATGCTTGTAGTTGGTGACCATTTATGTAACACTGCACTAGACATTGCCTTCCAACTAGAGAGGTAATTTTATGTTGGTGACCTATTATTGCCGGGGGTGATCGGTTGGGAATGCCTTTATCTCTGCGGGGAAGTTCCCCCCGGTCACTATGTGGGAATCGTTGGAACCTTTCTCTCTTCATGGTTGACCCTCGTCCCGCAGGGGCAACCATTAGTTGTTTAAAGGGGCTTCTCTTTGTGGCCTGACAACTCGTCTTTTACAGCCAGCTTGGAAATGTTCTTCGCTTCCACACCGATAGCAATGTGTGCACGGAACATCTCGCCCTTCTTGCTGGCAGACAAAACACCTCCTCGGGACATAGGCGGGGCGGCCTGTGTTCCAGTGAGGTGTTGGTGGCTGGTTGTAATAATTTTGTCGGACCGTAGGTGCCTGGGGGTCCATCACTGGTCTCCTGCCAGAGGGCGGGGGGTAGGACTGATGCTGGAACCGAGTCTGTTGTAACGCCTCTTTAATCTGAGCGACATCGGCACTGAGACCTTCAAGAGGCGCGAAACGGTTATGCAGTTTGGCAAGCTCCGCTTTTACTTCCGGAGACATTTTTGCTTTTTCTTCGGCAGGCCGATTAGAAGGTAGCAGGTCTTCCGACTGTACCTGGTTCACTTGTCTCGCTGCCTGTGGAGTACTAAGCTTCTTTTTATTCTTTCTTTCTTCTTCATTAGCGCAGGCTATGTTTAACCTGTCCAATAATAGTTCATCGGACGTTTGGCAGTCCAATAAGAGAGGCTGCATATCCATGCGTATATTGTCGCTCTGAAGCCCAGTGAGTATTGTGTGTAAACACATACGCTGTACTAGGCTTGGGTCGTACTGAAGCCCCGATTCTGCCTCACGGGATGCAAACAATACTTTCTGTCTCAGACCCAACACTCGCATGAAAAAACTTTGCGGGGTCTCCCTGATCTGCTGTGCTTCCGAAGTTAACTGTTTGTAAAGGTCGGTAGCACTCCTCTCCTGAAAATGAGCACGGAGGACGCACTTGAGTGTGGGCAGGGTAAGATTAGCTTTTTCTTCCAGATAGTTTCTGAGTTGTAGACCAGGGGAGATAGCTCTGATCACAGCGTCAACAATTTCCACGTCCTGGTACCCCCTACTCGTTCCCTTTTCAATTTGGTGAACCAGACTGGAGAAGGTTAGCTTGTCCTTCTGGCCTGGTTCACCTATTTGACCCGCAATCTTAAAATCTTTCCGCCAGTACGAGCTTGGCGGGTACTGGGGAGGCACGTCCCTTTGAATGTCCCCCGCGGCGGGTAGCTGGGGCAAAGATCCTGGCTTCCCATTTTCAGCCCCTTTGCCTTCATGCCTCATCTCATCTATTTTCTCCTTCATTTTTAACAACTCAGACATACCTTTGTCCTCGTCTTCGAGTTCGCTCCTTTCCAGGTGTTTATTAATGTGACTACCCAATCTGAATTCTGATATGCGTTTCGGACTCCCTATGTTAAGGAAATCACATATTTCTAACAGGTCATTAACTGTTAGCTTGTACAACATTTCTTCTACCTCTATGCGTACTTGCTCCCGTTCCATTTCCATTTTCTCAACACGGTAGGAGTTTGGTTTATGATGCAAAAGTGAACACTGAACTGGCACGTTTTTACCGTCTCTCTGATGATCTCTACTGGCCTCAGATGACGAGTACTCTGCCAACTTCACGTTCCTTTTAACAGCAACACCTCTTCTCACTGTCTTGATCCTGGTTGTGGTTTAGGTTTTGCGGGCTCAGCATTCAGTACTCAGGTTGTGAATACTGGACATCAAAGCAGCAAATCCCAGCGGTGCCTCCAAAAATGTTGTACCCGTGATTTTCCACGGGGTGGTAGGTGGTTGTGTTTCGCCTTTAAAAGACGGGTGAAATAATCAGACAGGCTCTTTGTTGTATTTCCAAAAACCAACTTAGATAAATGTCTGAATAGCCCGTTATTATACCCTACCAAGGTCTATTACCATTGGTTAGTCATTACGTCATCGCCCCTTGTTTAACGCATGCTAGCGGCATGAGTCCCCTTTCAACTTAACACCTGCACTCATTGCTAGCGGCATGAGTCCCCTTTCAACTTAACACCTGCACTCATGTCTAACATTAATTACTTCACCCTGTCACATATAATTGTCCAATTCAAGTAAGTTTTTAATTTGGCATCATTCTAAGTGATATAAATTAAGTTATAGTGAAAATTATGATACTTGGCCAAAACGTGATTTTCAGCGCATGAAACGCACGTTAAGGCAATAAAAACTGAAATATTCCCCTGCTGCGAAACAAACTGTCAGAGACATATAGTTACTGTGTATATAGTGTATTATCGTCCAATTCAAGTAAGTTTTTCATTTAGCATCATTCTAAGTGATAGAAATTAAGTTATAGTGAAAACTATCATACTCGGCCAAAACATGATTTTCAGCGCATGAGACGCACGTTAGCAATAAAAACTGAAATGTCCCCCTGCTGCGAAACAAACTGTCAGAGACACATAGTTACTGTGTATATAGTGTAAAATAGTCCAATTCAAGTAAGTTTTGCATTTAGCATCATTCTAAGTGATAGAAATTAAGTTATAGTGAAAACTATGATACTTGGCCAAAACGTGATTTTCAGCGCATGAAACGCACGTTAAGGCAATAAAAACTGAAATGTTCCCCTGCTGCGAAACAAACTGTCAGAGACACATAGTTAATGTGTATATAGTGTATTATTGTCCAATTCAAGTAAGTTTTTCATTTGGCATCATTCTAAGTGATAGAAATTAAGTTATAGTGAAAATTATGATACTTGGCCAAAACGTGATTTTCAGCGCATGAAACGCACGTTAAGGCAATAAAAACTGAAATGTTCCCCTGCTGCGAAACAAACTGCCAGAGGCACATAGTTACTGTGTCTATAGTGTAAAATCATCCAATTCAAGTAAGTATTGCATTTAGCATCATTCTATGTGCTAGAAATTAAGTTATAGTGAAAACTATGATACTTGGCCAAAACGTGATTTTCAGCGCATGAAACGCACGTTAAGGCAATAAAAACTGAAATGTTCCCCTGCTGCGAAACAAACTGTCAGAGGCACATAGTTACTGTGTCTATAGTGTAAAATCATCCAATTCAAGTAAGTTTTTCATTTTGCATCATTCTAAGTGCTAGAAATTAAGTTATAGTGAAAACTATGATACTTGGCCAAAACGTGATTTTCAGCGCATGAAATGCACATTAAGGCAATAAAAACTGAAATGTTCCCCCGCTGCGAAACAAACTGTCAGTGACACATAGTCACTGTGTATATAGTTTATAATCATCCAAATTAAGTAGGTTTTTCATTTGATATCATTCTAAGTGATGAAAGTTAGGGTTGGGGTTAGGGTTAGGTTAAGTTATAGTGAAAACTATGATACTTGGTCAAAACATGATTTTCAGCGCATGAAACGCACATTAGGGCAAAAAAACTGAAATGTTTGTTAGGTCTGAAAATACAACTTCAGGAGCAGGCTAAGAAAGAGTGAGATAAATTTAAATAGAAAATATGTATGACCAGACTGCAAAGTGGACAGAGAGTTCCTACAGTGGGCTCCTGTTCACTGCGATGTTACTGCAACTCTAGTCGAATGACCAGTGAGTGTGTCTTAAATACAGGCAAAACTGACAGTTGTCCCTAAGACTTTGGACAGATACGTTTCAGTCATTTGCAGGGCAACAAGTAATTGATTAGTGTCGGGCCTGGAATCTGTAGTCAATGGTTTCCAGACGTAGGGTGTTCTTCGCTGTTCCTACCCTGGGGAATACCGCCATCATGATTTTGGAGGAGACTGACCAGTGTTTGTATTAGAGGGGGACATCCGAGCCCCAAACTGAATCATGGGGGAAGAAATCAAAGCTCCGTCGTTGACGCCTGGTGGGTAGATGTGGGTTGGCGTCGACAGTTGGAATCGAGTCTGCTGTTAGAACGTACGTGTGGTCGGATGCAGATGTAGGGACACAGAGCCCAGTTGTATTGGTGGGGATGATCATATACACTTGCCATTCGCAGAGCCACCATATTTGGTCCAGTACTGTCCATGATTGGGAAGGAATGTGTCTGATCTCGGCGCACCTGGTGACGTGAACTTGGTCCAAAGGGGTCTTCGGATCCGGTCCGCTGAAGTTGAAACAGGATGGATAACAGTCTGTTCGGTTGTTGCACTGGACATACGTTGCGGTATTGACTGTAGCTGCTAGTGGTACTGCGACCATGGTATGTAGGCGGTCGAGCTTTGCTGGAAGGATTCTCTCAGATTACCCAGGATACAGTTGTAGGTGAGGTTGGCGAGTTCTTCGTTCTGTCGGTTGGACCATAGCTGTGGTTGGGCTACGGCAGTAGGCATGAGGGAACAGACATAACAACTCATTGGTTGTGGCGCGGGCTGTGAGTGCGGTGTATCTGTACCAACTGTTCCTCATCATCGGGTTGTAGTCGTTTTCTTCCTGTGTTTGGACATGGGCGAGAATAAGGTGTATCTACTCAGGCTTAGGTGTTCCTGCCGGACGGATTTTGAGTAGGCGCGTGGCGGATGGTTGTACGAAGGGGTTCACACCAATCACTTTGGGGACCATGGCTGGACTAGTAGTGCGGATGGTGATCGTAAAGAGGGGGCCTTTTCCTGGTCGGTCCGGTCAGAGGCATAGGTTGATGCAGCCTTTTTGTTGGATATTGGTCGTAAGGTCTAGCATATGTTTACCATCTTTGATGGTGGTGGCTAACTTGGTGAAGTTAGCGGTCATGGTGGTAGCTTCTTTGGAAAGGGGCCATGTGATGGTTTTGTAGCCTGTATGGAGGAGGACCTGGTCCAAGGTGTCTGGCCAGACCATTCAGACTCTGGGAGCTTGTAGGTACCAATAAAAATAACTGGAGTCAGTCCTGTGTAATCCCAAGTGAGTAAGCTGTAGGCTGAGCAAAGGTACTTGAACAACGATTGGTGTCTTGGTTAATGGGATGCAGATCTGGGGGCCCCTGATCGTTTCCTGAACCAGCTAGTGGGGCATTCTCCTCCAGTGGGAGTGTACCAAGGTTCTGGTACGTTCCCCCCATGTGGTTGAACACAGAGCGGTGATGATGATGGCCAAAATCACACGGTGAGGTCCGTCCCAACGTGGAGAAGACCAGCACTTTCTTTTTATCACCTTGACGAGTACCAGGTCTCCTGGGGACAGGACCTCCTCTGTGGGAGACAGAGAAGATGTCGGCAGATTATTTTGCATTCATCACAGTTCTTTCTTGGAACATTTTGCATAACCACTTATTGAGGGATTCTGTTTCTCCTTTCTCTTTTACCACCAGATCTTTTTCCCACATTGTTAGTGGAAGATTCTGTCTTTCACTGCCTCAAATGGTGTGCATCCCTGTGCTGTTGGAATGATTCTCATGTACGTTTCTACCAGGCTCAGGCATTCTTGCCATGGTTTTCCTGTATCTTCCATGGTTTTTCTGAGTCTGAGTTTTACTGTTCTAATGGTTTGTTCGACGAGTCCAGCACTTTGGTTCAGTTTGATGAAATCCATGTTCAGAAGCTCGAAGGGATATGTTCCTGTTTGCCTTGTTCCATGCTTGGGTTGTTCATTGCCTTGAGAGTTGTGTCTACAGCAGTTTAGACAGTTTCTGCAAAATAATTGAGGTAAGTTTGGAGACCTCTGGGAACATGCATTGTTTGTTGTACTGTACTGATCATCCCTCCTGTTGAGACATGGCTCCTCCCATGGCTCAATTTGGCAATTACTTCAAACAATGATCGTGTCACGCATGGCTTGTTTTCTACTGCATAGAGTCCATTCTTGTGTTGAGTGGCTCCTTCTGTTTCCCATTGCAGTTTCTCTTTTTCTGGGGAATGATTTTGCATTTCTCTTAGGAATTCAGCAGGGATTGGGCTGTGTCTTTCCACCGTCACGTCTTGTTCTAGGAATAGTCTACATGCCTCTGTCAGTGCCACTATTTCTGCGGCTTGTGCAGACCAGTCGCCGGGGAGTCGTCCTGTCTTGAGGTTGTCTTTTTGAGTCACCACGGCATATACGTTGTGTTTTTCTCCATCCAGGGTTTTTGATGATGATCCATCCCCATAGGCAATGTGTCCGGGGGGCAATGGGTTGTCCATTAGGTCAGTTGCATATACGTGGTTAATTATGATTCGTTGAGTGGGCAACTGTGAGAATTGGTTTAACCACTTGTCGTCCGGTCTCCCATGAACTTCAGGGTGACACGTAATGGCCATGTTTGTTGTTCCTGTCCTGGGGCTGCTGGGCAGATATCTTCAGACTGTTCTCTTAGACTTTCAGCTACCTTGGCAGAATCATTCCCGACAATGTCGAAAGAGTAGAAGCTGTTAGATGTGGTGGTGTGGAAGATATTTTTGGTCTGTAATTCCCTGGGTCGGAGGCCATTTTGGGTGGCCACTAGGCTTAGCCCAAGCTGGACCATGATATCTCGTCCCGGTAACTCTCCGATTTTCATTTTGCAGTCTGACAATAAACCCATCCCTTTTGTTGCTTTCTGACCCATATTAATCACTTACTTAATAGTTTAAACAACAATTATTTTCTAAATTACCCGAAATTGATCTCCACTTTGTGATTAACCCAATATCTCTGAACACACAAAGACCAAAAGTCCCTGACTTTGTCTTAGTTAAGTCCCTGACTCTATTAACAGACCAAGAATTAGCCTTTGCTAATTCTTGTTCTACTTTCATTGGTCCCGGACCAATTGGTTTATTACCAGACTGCAAAGTGGACAGTGAGAGTTCCTACAGTAGGGTCCTGTTCAACGCGATGTTCCTGAAACTCTAGTCGAATGACCAGTGTGTGTGTCTTAAATACAGGAAAAACTGACAGTTGTCACTAGGACTTTGGACAGATACATTTCAGTCATTTGCAGGGCAAAAAGTAATTGATCAGTGTCAGACAGTTGAATATTTGTGCTGACATGTCACCCCAATCACAAGACTAAGATTGTTTATTCAGTCAGACAGTTGGGTGTTTATGCTGCTATGTCAGCCGTAAGGATGACTACAATGCTGTTATACTCACAAAAACTTATACAATATGAACAAGCATTTGCAAAGATACTTTGTCTAATCTTACATATTCCCCTGCTGCCAAAAAAACTGTCAGAGACACATAGTTACTGTGTATATAGTGTAAAATCGTCCAATTCAAGTAAGTTATCCATTTGGCATTATTCTCATTGCTAAAAATTAAGTTACAATGAAAACAATCATACTTGGCCAAAACGTGATTTTCAGGGTATGAAAAGTACATTAAGGCAATAAAAACTGAAAAGTTCCCCTGCTGCCAAACAAACTGTCACAGACACATAGTTCCTGTGTATATAGTGTAAAATCGTCCTATCCATGTAAGTCTTTCATTGGCATCATTCTAGGTGATTCTGGAGCTATTTCCCACCATAAAAAGTGTCCAAAACAGGCATTTTGCGATTAAAATAGTGGTTGTATTAGAACCAGGCCCAGGCGATTCTGGTTGGTGTTTTTACCCTGAAATTGTGTCCAATGATGATAAGGATGTATTTTTGATTATTCTGTATAAAAATAATCAACTAGGGATGTTCAGAAGTTTTGTTACGCCCGAATCAATGACCTCAATTTGGGCACTTTATTTACAAGTGGTGGTTTTTAAGAACCAGGCCCAGTCGGTTCTGGTTGGTGCTTTTACCCAGATATAGTATCCATTGTGTGGGTAGATGTATTTTCACTATTCTGTCTAAAAATAAAGATCCAGGACAGTTCCGGGGCTATTTCCCTCCATAAATAGTGTCCAAAACATGCATTTTGCGATACAAAATAGTGGCTGCATTATAACAGGGTCCAGTCGGTTCTGGTGGGTGTTTGTATACGAAACTTGTGTCCAATTATGATGGGGATGTATACTTGACTATTCTGTATAGAAGTAATCATCTAGCGATGTTCAGAAGTTCTGTTATGCCCGAATGAATTACTTTCATTTGGTCACTTTATTTACAAGTGGTGGTTTAGAAACAGGCCCAGTCGGTTTTGGTTGGTGCTTTTACCCAGAATTTGTGTTTATTGTGTGAGTGGATGTATTTTCACTATTTTGTATAACAATAATGATCCAGGATGATTCTGGAGCTATTTCCCACCACAAACAGTGTCCAAAACAGGCATTTTGCGGTTAAAGTAGTGGTTGTATTAGAACCACGCCCAGTCGGTTCTGGTTCGTGTTTTTACCCAGAAATTGTGTCCAATGATTATGGGGATGTATTTTTTATTATTCTTTATAAAAATAATATTCTAGGGATGTTCAGAAGTTCTGTTATGCCCTAATCAATGACCTCAATTTGGGCACTTTATTTACAAGTGGTTGTTTAGAACCAGGCCCAGTCGGTTCTGGTTGGTGCTTTACCCACAATTAGTGTCGATTGTGTGGGTTTGATGTATTTTCACTATTCTCTGTAAGAATAAAGATCCAGGGATGTTCTGAGACTATTTCCCACCAGAAATAGTGTCAAAAACATGCATTTTGCGACAAAAATAGTGGTTGTATTAGAACCAGGCCCAGTCGGTTCTGGTTTGTGTATACCCCCTTAACGTGTGTCCAATAGGAATGGGGTTGTATTTTTGACTATTCTGTATAAAAATTATCATCTAGGGATGTTCAGAAGTTCTTCTATGCCCGAATAAATGACCTCCATTTGGGCACTTTATTTTGCATGTTGGTTGTAGTAGAACCAAGCCCAGTCGGTTCTGGTTGGTGCTTTTACCCAGAGTTAGTGTTGATTGTGTAGGTGGATGTATTTTCACTATTCTGTCTAAAAATAAAGATCCAGGATGGTTCTAGGGGTATTTACTACCATAAATAGTCTCCAAAACATGCATTTTGTGATAAAAAATAGTAGTTGAAAAAATGAAAAAATGAAAATCAGACATAGGCATTGTCGTCATCATTGACTTGACAAAAAGCCTAGTAGTCATCATACCCTCAGCAGCGTATGACGAAATTGTATAGTGCTTCTCCACAAGTTCGTCTTCCCAGGCCAGACACATTTATGACATTTATTTATGACATATTCATACTTGTTAGCTCTCCGCCTTGAGCGCCATTTTGCGGCGACTGCAAAATGCCTCACCGATGCCAACAAGAATAAGGTGGATCACTTACCTCTCAGTCTTTATACTTACCCTCCCTCAGTCAGCCTTTGGAAGGCAGATCTGCGCCAAACGACCTTCCTGTTACTTCATTTCGACTTGACTTAATTTCATAGTAGTGATATGTGTAGTCGTCACGTCACGTGTTGCTGCAGGTTCAGAGACCTGATGGCTGTTGGGAAAAAGCTGTCCTTGAGCCTGTTTGTCCGTGCTTTGTAGGACCTGTAGCGTCTGCCAGATGGAAGCAACTGGAACAGGCCGTGTCCAGGGTGGTATGGGTCTCCAACAATAGACCCGGCTCTTCTAAGGTATCGGGGGTTGGCAATGTCTTCTAGTGATGGCAGAGAGCAGCCGACGATCTTCTGGGCAGTGTTTATCACCCTCTGTATGGCTTTTTTTGTCTGCTGCCGTGCTTCCGGTATACCACACTGTAATGCCGTAAGTCAGGATGCTCTCCACAGTGGCTCTGTAGAAGGTTGCCAGAAGCTTGGTGTCCAATTTGTCCCTTCTCAGTACCCTGAGAAAGTGGAGTCGTTTCTGGGCCTTCTTTACTAACACTGTGGTGTTTGTGGACCAGGAGAGCCTATCCGTGACGTGGACTCCCAGAAATTTGAAGGATTGGACCCTGTCTACACATACTCCGTTAATGAGGAGTGGGGCCAGGTCTGTGCTGCGCTTGCGAAAGTCCAGGATTATTTCTTTAGTCTTTGCGGTATTTAGTGTAAGATTGTTCGCCGAGCACCAAGAAGACAGTTTGTCGACCTCGTCTCTGTAAGCTGACTCATCCCCGCCTGAGATGAGTCCGATCACAGTGGTGTCATCGGCGAATTTGATGATAGAGTTTGACTGGTGGGCTGGTGTGCAGTCGTATGTGTACAAGGAGTACAGGACAGGACTCAGTACACAGCCTTGTGGTGAGCCAGTGTTCAGTGTAATGGCGGAAGAGAGGTGTGGACCCATTCTGACAGTTTGTGGTCGACCAGTCAAGAAGTTCTTTACCCAGCAGCAGATTGAAGAGGATAGTCCAAGGTGGTAGAGTTTGTCCTTCAGGATGTCCGGCTTGATGGTGTTAAAGGCTGAGCTATAGTCTATGAAAAGCATCGTCACATAGTTCCCCCGGTGCTCCAGGTGGCTCAGTGCTGTGTGAAGAGCCACAGCGATAGCATCCTCAGTGGACCTGTTTTCTCTATAAGCAAACTGGTGAGGGTCAACTGAGGGGGGGATTGTCCTTCTGATGTGTCGGGCCACCAACTTTTCAAAGCACTTCATGATCACAGGCGTGAGAGCAACAGGCCTGTAATCGTTCAAGCTGCAGATGGTTGGCCTTTTTGGGGACAGGAATGATGGTGGCAGATTTTAGGCAGGCAGGAACGATGGATAGTTGCATTATAACTGGTTAGTCTCGGTTCTGGTTGCTGTTTATATCCGAAACTTGTGTCCAAAGAGGATGGGGATGTATATTTTACTATTCTGTTTAAAAATAATCATGTAGGGATGTTTTGGGGCTTTTTTTACACAAGAATCAAAAACCTCCAATGGATCTTTATTTTGCACGGTGGTTGAATTAGAACCGGGCCCAGTCGGTTCTGGTTGCCGCTTTTACCCAGATTTAGTGTCAATTGTGTGGATGGATGCATTTTCACTATTATGTGTAAAATTAAAGATGCAGGGATGTTCTGGGAATATTTCACACCGTCAATAGTGTCCAAAACATTTTGCGATAAAAATAGTGGTTGTATTAGAACAAGGCCCAATCGGTTCTGGTTGGTGCATTTACCCATAATTAGTGTTGAATGTGTAGATAGATGTATTTTCACTATTCTGTGTAAAAATAATGATCCAGGATGGTTCTGGAGCTATTTTCCCACCATAAACAGTGTCCAAAACAGGCATTCTGGGATTAAAATAGTGGTTGTATTAGAACCAGGCCCAGTCTGTTCTGGTTAGTGAATTTACCCGAAAAATTGTATCCATTGACGATGGGGATGTATTTTTGATTATTATGTATAAAAATAATCATCTAGGGATCTTCAGAAGTTCTGTTATTCCCGAATCAATGACCTCCATTTGGGCACATTATTGACGGAGCTCACGACCATGATCCAGTGTGTGGCTAGGATGTGTCCCTCAAACACAAATACTGGTCAGTCTCATCCAAAATCGTAATGGCTCAGTTCCCTTGAGTGGGAGCGGCAAGGAACGCCCTGCATTTGAAGACCATTGAAGGCAGGTTCCGGGCCTGTGTCGGCGCATCAGTCAGGCTGGGTAGCCGCCATGGCCCAGGTGATTTGCCAGGGCTGCCCTGCTCTTGACGGAGTGGCCACCCAGCGGGGCTGTGTGTGTGCCATGGTGGGAGACTCGTGCTGCCCCTTCATCCCTGCCGGCATGTCCTGCTCGGTCCATGATGCCCTGCAGGCTATTAGGAACATGCAGAGAGCTGTGACCGGAGATTCGGTCCCACAACGAGGATGGCTTGACTGGTTCTTCTCTGGCTCATGGAAACAGCCATTTCAATATTTCGATATTTTCACAGACACAAAAGGAGGGAATTGTGGGATGGACTGGCTAACTGGCTTAATAATTGTTTATTCTTGTCGCACCATGTGGTCATACTGGTTTTACCTTTGTGTCAGGAGTCGCTGGATCGCCTCTCCTGACATGACGTCACGATAGTTATCAGCCGTGGCTAATTACGTGATTGGATTATTTTTGGTATTTAAGCATTGTGACTTTCTGTGGACACTGTTGGATCGTCTGGTGTAGTACTGGTTTAGTTCTGGTTTCGTTTCCTGTTAATCCTCGTAGTCATTGCTGTTTCCATGACGCCCCGCCGCATGTTGTTTTCGTTTGTAATGAGTGGTCAAGCTAAGTTGTTGAAGTTATGTTACCCCGTTCAATAAATCAACCTACAAGAGCTACAGACCTGCCTCACCTTTCCATTCCTTCGGCGACTCTGCATCTGGGTTCAACTTCCCCTCCGATCGCCTCGCACTACGCGGCGGCGATCGTAACAGCACGATCCAACCCATATGGACCCAGCGGAGCGCCACCCACGCTCGCGCCGACGCTTTCGGCGACGCAAACCATCCACCTCGAAGACACCGGACTGCTTGGAATGTATAAGAAACCCCTCAGAATCGTTTAGGAATTTTGTAATGGACACACCGTGGTGCGGGGCTCTCAGGCACATCATCGCTAGAGATGAGCCACAGCTAGGAGGAGAGTTAAAGCCGCAGCGTACTCATACGCCCCACCACTGCTATGCACGTCGCCCTGGGAAGCCTTTACCGTTTCATCATGAGGCCCAGGTGCGTACAACCACCAGAGGCCGCCCAAGTTATCTTATGCCTATGCCCAGAGGTATTGATTCACCATGGAGGGAGCCTGAAGATGCTGGTGAGGAGGACATCGTTGAGGAAATTGATTTTTTCGCTGGCGTTTGGGAATCCGATGATGAATTCTTTGACCAATTCGGACCCCGAGACCTTCCACTGGAGGAGGATTATCCCGATTATTCCCCCGATAATTCCTATTACAAATACCCCGACCAGCAATTACAGAGTGGGCTAACCACCAATTATGGGGCACGACGTGATGGCGGGGGTGCTGTGCAATCCTCCCAGAGGAGGCGCCGAGCGCCACGCCGTAGAGCGAAGCGAAAGCAATGCCTGGACACACTAACCACTGTCCAAGTTACGCGCCCGCCCACGTCCTTCCAAGCTCCTTTTCCGACCACTTCCCTCCAAGCTCCTTTTCCGACCACGTCCCTCCAAGCTCCTTTTCCGACCACGTCCCTCCAAGCTCCTTTTCCGACCACGTCCCTCCAAGCTCCTTTTCCGACCACCACCACGCCTTTCAAAGTGCCCGAAGTTACTCGGCCGACCCCGCTGTACCAGCAGCTCCTAAGGACTATGCAGCCCTCCCCGTTCCAAGTGGCCGAAGTCACTCGGCCGACCACGCTTTTCCAAGTGCCCGAAGTTACTCGGCCGACCCCTTTGTACCAGCAGCTCCTAAGGACTATGCAGCCCTCCCCGTTCCAAGTGCCCGAAGTCACTCGGCCGACCACGCCTGTCCAAGTGGCCGAAGTTACTCGGCCCAGCGCGCCGTTTCAAGTGCCCCAAGCTCCTGTGCCAAGGCCACGCAAATTACTCCCGTTGCCTTTGGGGTCGCCGGTCGCACCCGTACCGAAGCCACGGATCAGGTTTCTGGTGACGGACGGCCATTCTAGCACCGCTCTCCCAAGCACCGCTCTCCCAAGCACCGCTCTCCCAAGCACCGCTCTCCCTAGCACCGCTCTCCCTAGCACCGCTCTCCCTAGCACCGCTCTCCCTAGCACCGCTCTCCCTAGCACCGCTCTCCCAAGCACCGCTCTCCCAAGCACCGCTCTCCCAAGCGCCTGCCCGTCCAGCGCCTGCCCGCCCAGAAGTGGCGACGATGCTCCGGCGCTCGATGAAGACGGGGCCGGCGACGTCGAGAGTGGTATTTCGCCGGAGTCCCTGGAAGATGGGACTGGCGACATCGAGAGAGGCAATTCGCCGGAGTCCCTGGAGGAAGGGGCTGGCGATGTCGAGAGTGGCAATTCGCCGGAGTCCCTGGATGAAGGGGCTGGCGACGTCGAGAGTGCCAATTTGCCGTTGCCCCTGGAGGATGGGGCCGGTGACGTCGAGAGTGGTAATTCGCTGGTGCCCTTGGAGGAGGAAGCCGGTGACGTCGAGAGTGGCAATGCGCCGGAGTCCCTGGCAGTAGGGGCTGGCGACGTTGAGAGTGCCAATTCGCCGGTGCCCCTGGAGGAAGAAGCCGGTGACGTCGAGAGTGGCAATGCGCCGGAGTCCCTGGCAGTAGGGGCTGGCGACGTCAAGTGTGGTAATTCGCCGGAGTCCCTGGAAGGAGGGGCTGGCGAGGTCAAGAGTGGTAATTCGCCGGAGTCCCTGGATGAAGAAGCCGGCGACGTTGAGAGTGGCAATTCGCCGGTGCCCCTGGAGGACGGGGCCGGCGACGTCCAGAGAAGCAATGATCCGGGTTCCTGGGAGAAGAGGGCTGTCCACCCCCCGAGCAAACAGGGTAAGGTGCCCGACCGTACTAAACTTCTAATATTTCCTGAAGGCAGGCAGTTTGGCAAAGACTTAAGGGACCAGCTGGGATGCCTGCCGGACCGACCACTGCCTCGTCTCGTTTCTGGCCGGCGCGGACGCCCGCCGGATCGACCTCAGCCTCGTCTTGTATCCGGCCTGCGCGGACGCCCGCCTGATCGACCACAGCCGCGTCTCGTTTCTGGCCGACGCGGACGCCCGCCGGACCGACCACTGCCTCGTCTCGTTTCTGGCCGGCGCGGACGCCCGCCGGATCGACCACTGCCTCGTCTCGTTTCTGGCCGGCGCGGACACCCGCCGGACCGACCACAACCTCGTCTTGTTTCTGGCCGGCGCGGACGCCCGCCGGATCGACCACCGCCTCGTCTCGTTTCTGGCCGGCGCGGACGCCCGCCAGACCTGCCACTGACTCGTCTCGTTTCTGGCCGACGCGGACGCCCACCGGATCGACCACAGCCTCGTCTTGTTTCTGGCCGACACGGACGCCCGCCAGACTTGCCTCTGCCCCGTCTCGTTTCTGGCTGGCGCGGACGCCCGCCGGAGCGACCTCTCCGTCTGTTCTTGGGTTGGTGTGGAAGACCACCGGACAATTCTAGATCTCCCACCCACCCTCCCTGCTTGTTCCCGTTTCTCATGTTGTAATTGACCTTGGGACGTCTAGAATCCGTCCCTTAGAGGGGGTGTACTGTCAGGAGTCGCTGGATCGCCTCTCCTGACATGACGTCACGATAGTTATCAGCCGTGGCTAATTACGTGATTGGATTATTTTTGGTATTTAAGCATTGTGACTTTCTGTGGACACTGTTGGATCGTCTGGTGTAGTACTGGTTTAGTTCTGGTTTCGTTTCCTGTTAATCCTCGTAGTCATTGCTGTTTCCATGACGCCCCGCCGCATGTTGTTTTCGTTTGTAATGAGTGGTCAAGCTAAGTTGTTGAAGTTATGTTACCCCGTTCAATAAATCAACCTACAAGAGCTACAGACCTGCCTCACCTTTCCATTCCTTCGGCGACTATGCATCTGGGTTCAACTTCCCCTCCGATCGCCTCGCACTACGCGGCGGCGATCGTAACACTTTGTTTGATAAGATCGTAGAATGCAAGGTAGACTAGCCAAACTGGTTTTACAATTGAATTAAAAGTTTGTGGAATGTAAGAAAGACTAACTAGTTGGCCTTGCAATTGTTTGTTCGCCTCGCGAAATGTGAGAAAGGCTGGCTAACAGGGTTTGCAATTGTTTCCTTGAATTGTGCGATGAAAAAAGGTTCAACTTCAGGAGTAACTGTCACTCTCCAGGTCATCCAGGGTCAAGTGCACACTTGGAAACTTTCATATTCGACCAAAATGTGCTTATCAGCTCATAAAAAGCACATTTGGTGGTACATGGAAAGAACGGCAGCAGACAAAAAGGCTATTTAGAAAGGTATCACCACTACGCAGAAGATCGTCGGCTACTCTGTCCTCACTGGAAGACATTGCCAGCCCTCGTTACCTCAGCAGAGCCAGGGACATGATCAGGGACCCATGCCACCCTCGTCACAATCGGTTCCAGCTGCTGCTCTCTGGCAGACAGACGCTGTAAGTTTCCCACATCCGTTGGGACTCTAAACTTGGGGTAACACAACACAATCCCTTCTGTGTAATAACTTCGGGTGAGGTAATATGAATAGACATTAGGTACAAGGTGATCTGACACCTACATGCTGAAGGAAGGTAATTGAAAGACAGTGAGAGGTAAGTGATCCACTCAGGGGGTGGTGATGCAATGTATCCATAAAGGCAGAATTGTAAATTAAGAGTCTGGAGTCATAACTTGTAAAACTGTGTAAAACGGTCAGAGACACAAATGTCTCTCTATACATAGTGTAATATCATCAAATTTTATAATTTAATAAGTTTTTCATTTGGCATCATTCGAATGGCTAGATATTAAGTTATAATGAAAACTATGATACCTGGCCAAAACATGATTTTCAGCGCATGAAAAGCACATTCAGGCAATAAAAACTGAAATGTTCCCCTGCTGCGAAACAAACTGTCAGAGACACATAGTTACTGTGTATATAGTGTATAATTGTCCAATTCAAGTAAGTTTTTCATTTGGCATCATTCTAAGTGATAGAAATTAAGTTACAGTGAAAATTATGATACTTGGCCAAAACGTGATTTTCAGCGCATGAAACGCACGTTAAGGCAATAAAAACTGAAATGTTCCCCTGCTGCGAAACAAACTGTCACAGACATATAGTTACTGTGTATATAGTGTATTATCGTCCAATTGAAGTAAGTTTTTCATTGTTGGGTTTATTCTGTATTACTATTATAAATATATTTGTATTAATTCATTTCTTTGTTAAATCATTCTCTTTCTATTTTCAAAGTGTTGCGAGGTCACGAGTATTGCCAAGTCATCTTTAACCTGGACGGCCTGTTCCAGGATGGTTATACAAACAATCCACCCAATCTGGGTCCTTGAGATTTGTTGGGCCCTTGGTGACGAGGCCAGGGCTATTCGGCCAATAACAAGAATGCTGTTATCGTAATGTAACCGTGCACTTCGGGTTTTTCTGTATGTAACAATTATATGATTATGATTATATTATATGATTCTTAGGTCAAGGAAGTTGTATAATTACTCTAATCTAAATGTTGTTAGGTCTAGTCTCCTGTTTTTGTTATTGGTAAAATACTTTGATTGTTATTGTAGTCCCAGATGTTGTTTTTACTCATACGTGATGGAATGATCAACAACTCTGTAAATTGTTTTGATTCATGGCAATAAGAGGCGTACGAAAACGTCTATTCGAGGAGACGTTCGGAAGTTGTAAGGTGACACTTGCTGACTCTCCCCTTCGGAGGCTTTTACCCATTGTTATCCATTTCTATTTAATTAAATGTCAATAATTGAATAAGATGTCTGCCTGCAGTTATTGATAATTACGGACAAAGATAATTATTAATGAACCTAACATTTTGGTCCTTCTGAGCCATGGAGGTCAATATACCGGAGCGAGAACCCAGGCGCTGCTGTTCGACATCTGGTAAGTGACCGTGCGCACGGCGTCTTCAAAACCCTTGGTGGGCCGGAGTTCTCGACGGGGGCGCCTGGATTCTCGGCGGTTGAAGACTTTTCCTGCTGGAGGGAGACATCTGATGGATCTCGGGTAAGTCCACATTAATGTCTGCATGTTGTGACGGTGTTTCCAAATGCGTTAAAGGGACATTGTATGTGAGGTCCATTGTGGGCTGGTTTCGTGTCCTGGGTGACGGCGACAAAACCCTGTGTTTATACTAGTCAATGGCAGGTACGGTGGGGCACTTTGCTGGAAAGTGTCCTGTGTCTCAGGGGTAGGCACGAATATATTGTACTGGAGGTACAATGTTGGGGCTGGAAAGTGTCCTGTGTCTCAAGGGTAGGCACGAATATGTTGTAAATGTTGTATGGTGTTTGTGTGGTTTCTGCAGTAAAATTAAGACAAGCCTAGGAAATACAGTCGAAGAGGTAATAATAATAATAATAATAATAATAAATATAATAAAGTTAACTGTGTGAGGCACACGAACTCACTACAAAAAAGTAAAATATGGGAAACACGTGTTGTAAGGCGGGTTTGGATGACGATCCAAAAAAATACGTCTAACTTGTAAGGATTGGAAAAAATTGGAAAGACAAAGCGCTTTAAAAATATTACACAGCTATATTTATGGATAAATAAATATGGGTTTGCTGGCCAGCTTAAAATGCATAAAATGCAGGATAATATATGCACTAATGCATAGAGGTTATATACATATATAAATAATATGTGCGTGGATAAAAGTGTAACAGCTTGTTCCACAGACACTAATGGCGAAATAAGGCCGGGGAGAAGTTAAAAATACTATTTTGGAAAATAGTGGGGGCTCCCTCGGATAACGGGGATTTACTTAAGACCGTGGCGGCGGGAAAGTACTGTTTGGTAAGGAAAAATAGCGGGGCCTCCTCGGCTGACGGGGAAAATATTTACCGAGATAGGTGACGGGCGCGGAGGAAGTTTAACAAAAATAAAGGGAGCTAGAAAATTAATGGGGACACTGGTATTTGATTTGGTTAATCCGGGTATGACGTTTTGTGATTACAATAAATTGGGTTTTTTTGTGATGCTGGGGCTTGTATAACAACAATTAGAATGGTTATTTCCAAGTGCTGGTGGTGCTTTGTTAATATAACCTATATGTACTGTCAATTTACAGCAATGTGATGGCTTATTGCAGCTTGGTTTTTGATCCCGTCCGCTAGCGGGAAGATGGTGTTTAAAAAGACAAAAGAATATATACTAAATGATCCTTTAAATGTTTAGCAGGGAATGTCACCTGTGTTTTTATTATGCTCTAGACTTGCCAAATAATGTGTCGACTGCGGGAGAAGCGTTCTGGTGTAGCGGCTGCTGATTAGATGGGAGTGAAACATGTGGGCCGCGGGGCAGACGATTTAACTGTGTTGGGCTTTCGGGAGCGTTCGGACCGTGTAAACGACTAAAATTTTGTGATCCCTTCCGTGAAGACATTATAATAATAATAATTGGCCTTGGGGGTGCTGAAGCAAACTTGAGGGCAGAAAATGGGTTTTTGCCATATTGTTGTGCTTGCAGCATACATATTCTGGATATATGGGGTCTTGGAAAAATATTGTGATGTAGTTGAATATCGGAAGAGGGGTTAATTTGACTGTTTAATGGTTGTCTTCTCTAAAAAGCGTTATATTTGGGCACAGGGAAAAAGCTGGTTTGTAAACATAAGATAACAATGCTGTTTTCGCAGCAAGAGTGGAGGTCATAGTTAACGGCTTATGGCGTTTTCTGTTTGGACTTTTCAGAATAAGAACAATACATGGTCTGCAAGAAATGCAAGGTTATGCGAATGCTTTCACATTCATTTTTTGGGTTTTAAAATGAAATGTATATTAAGAGGATAGAAAATCTGTCTAGTAAAAGGTTGATTTTGGTAAAAAGCTTTGGATTTGGGAATAGACCAAAATAGTCATTTTTGAGCAATTGTGGATTTCAAAGGGCTCTTAGTTAAAGGAAACTAGCTTTTGGAGGATAAAATAATATTAATACTATTTCAGAATATTTTGATTGTTCAAAATACTTTAATCCAGGAGGTTGGCTGGTTAAAAAAAAAAGGCCAGGATGACAAAATTTACAATATTATGGTATATTGGTGACAATAAGGTTTTTAAAACATTAAAGTTTGTAATTAGGAATTGCCTAACAAAAGGTTGATTTCTCTAATTTAATTGTTGTAGATTTTTGTTTTGGTAACAGGCTATGGGAAATGACTCTTGTCTTAAGTAAACATCATATGAGGTGATTTACAAAGTATATAGTAGGTATTGAATTATTTGGCTGTTAACGACATCAGATGGGAAATTTACAATGCAATAGTGGCATGATAAAATTCATGGCATTCATCCAAATAATTAGGTGAATTGTAGATAAAATAATTGGTTTAGGATGAGCATATTTTCCCTAAGAATGGAGTAACATGGAATGTTTTTCAAAGTGCACTTGAAAGAACATTGTCTGTTGTCCTGGCGGGAGGAAATATGCTTTGTCACAGGTCATATTGATGACTTTAAGGATATTACGGATTGGATAAGCATTGGTCAATTGATACAACCAAATAACGTTGCTTTTTACTGCTTTAAGGGCATGCAAATTGGTGAGAACTTTAGCAACGATGGGGTTAATACGCCTGAATGTTACAGTGATAACGAGTGGCAATAACAAGCTTAGATAAGGGAGGGAAAGGAGAAATTCTCCAAATTCCAGAATCTGGCTTAGAAACAGGTTATGTTAGTCGTTTTGGGTTTTTGACAGGATGTGGTAGTACATGAATTCTGGGAAATTTCGGGAAATTGGGGACCCATATCTAAAACAAATTTGAGAAAAAATGTGTAAATAGGCTCTATTTGGCGCTGGATGCACAAATTCTAGTGGGGCCTTTCATGTTTTGAAACAAGTGACGCTTTAGGTAGATGGGTTGTCTATGAACAAAATGGGATGGGCGAAATTCGCTTACAAATTCGGCGTGTTATCTTGGTTCATAGAATTTGGAGTCAAGGCGACGTAATAAAGGCCATAGGCGTCATGTTGTATAAATTAGGCGTGGATGAATTTGTTTTACAAATGGGGGAGATTATTTTATCACCTGGAAAAAAAAAAGTGGAAACAAAATTGGATGGCCGCATTAAAAGGTGATTGGCATGCTATTAGAGGAAATTGGGATTTTCCAAAAACCTGATAGGGGGCCATTAGGTCATGGCGGCTGTGAAAATAAAAACCTTAGATGTGAAACTATTGCCACCTCAATTCGGGGAACAAACAGCTAAACTGAT
Source organism: Stigmatopora nigra (assembly GCF_051989575.1). Taxonomy (NCBI): domain Eukaryota; kingdom Metazoa; phylum Chordata; class Actinopteri; order Syngnathiformes; family Syngnathidae; genus Stigmatopora; species Stigmatopora nigra. Next base: position 5,266,429 of record NW_027551603.1, read on the forward strand.
AGCATTAAAAAGGATATAACTTTGTGTGAAACTTGAAGGTAATTTTTTACAAACGGTTAAAATGCTAGAGTGGGGGTGTGTATATTAAAGGATCTACTAATGAATGCGGGGTGGATCCAGACCTTCAGAATGTGGGGTATTCATGGCGTCCTCGAGAATTTGTGGATTTTCTCCGGGTACTCCAGTTTACTCCCACAAAATGAAATTATGGATGCTAGACTGGTTGAACACACTAAATTCTTCTTTTTATGAGTGTGAGCGTGAATGATAGTTTGTCTTTTTGTGTTTTTTGATTGGCAGACCACTGAGACATAATCTATCAATAAAAGATCAATAAAGAAAATAATTTGGGCTTGAGTCAAGGGAAGTCCTATGTCTCGACAAGGGGGAGGTGGCCTTGCTACAACGACACTACAAGGCTTATGGTTTAAATCTATATGCATACCCACATATCCATCTCAAAAAATACATATAGATTTTATTTTATTAGATGATATAGATATCATTCCACGATATGGAATTCCAGAAACTATTTATAGTGATAATGGCTCCCATTTTGTTAAAATAATAGTTGTCTACCATCCACAATTGGCGGACCTTATATGAAGTCCTGTTTGGTAGACCTTACAAATTGTTATTATTCACTACACAATGACAATTGGATGATGAGGCGAATCTATCAGAGAAAAAAACGCACACACCAAATTTAGACTATCAGAGGGAGATGTTGCTTCTCAACAGGAAACGGACGAAGCGACGGTGATTCTTGAAGACTGGATGCTGATACGCAGCATAAAAGAAGAAACATCGGAGCAACGCAAAGTGGGAGGGTCCTTGTTACTGAAAGGGGACACGGATGCACCTTTCCCACAGTAAGAAGGTTGTCTAAATTGAAACGTTTCAAGAGGAAAAATGCCTAAACAAAGACAAAAAGTCATGTTGAAAACAATTATTGCTTTTGAGGCAAGGAGATTAATGATGATTGTGATTCTATTCCTTTCCACAGTAGGGTTGTTTTCTCCAGTTGGAGAAAAAGGCGGAGGCGTTTCAATTGAGGATACACCTTCTTACGGGAGGGTAAACCGAGAAACATACACATTTACATTTAATTAACATTACCTACTAAATCAAATTTCCAAATTGAAAATATATATTTGGACTCGGGGACGTCCCGGTTGCCATACAAGGGGTCAATCTATGGTGGGAAATATGTGTGGTACATTAACAGCAAAAAATTGAAGATTGGGAAAAGCCTTGTTGCAGAAATTGGTCAAGATTGGAAAGCTCGGACTGACATATTAACCGGTGAAATTTACTTCTGAAACAGGGATTTCCCAAACGGGGGATAATTGGGCGCTGTTAATGGAGTGTAAAGAGGACAAGCACTAGGTGGAGCTACTTTGGTAAAAGGGTGGTCTCAATTGAAACATTGAGGGGACGGGTAAGATAAACTTTCTGACTTAATAAAATACGGGAAACACCAATATTAATTGAAAAGATTATTGCTCAGCAAGCAATACCATAAAACTATAGGGAACTCTTTTATATTGGGTTTGACATCTCCATATGGTTTCAATTGAGACTAAACCATCTTACAAAGGATTAGGATAACCTACCAGACAAGGGAAAATACGATGGGATCTAACAACTCCCTCAATCACCATTCTTTTGGGGAAAAGTGTTTTTACAAATGAAAAAACGTGTCCTACTTGGCAAGAAAAAAGAATATTGAAACAGTGTTTATCCTGTTACGCAGTAAATAGGGCATGGTCTGAAGCTGGGGGCGATAAATGAGACGTGGTGTACCGGCGTTCTAAAACAAACTACACCCCTGATACCACGTTCTGGCCTATGGTGGCGGGGTGGTAGATAAATTATACGACTCCTGCCGAAACGCGGCAGGACTAGGTGCTTTGGTCTCACTGCTCTTACCGGTGTCTGTTTTTCCATCCACAGTGGAGGAGATACAATTGGCGGCTCAGAATTCGGAGGTGAAGGGTCGACCCTCCCGACATGGTCGAGAGGCATGGAGGGAAGGAGATCCAACATACATTGATGCGATTGGCATCCCCCGGGGCGTACCAGATGAGTATAAGCTGGCTAATCAGATCGCAGCAGGTTGGGAGTCCATCTTCCTTCTAATCACCCCAAACAAAAATGTGGATAGAATAAATTACTTACATTACAATGTCCAAAACTTGGAAATTATGTTAAAAAGGGATTTGTGGCCATGAAGGAACAACTGGCAGCTACCAGTCTGATGGCGTTCCAGAATCGCATAGCGGTGGATATGATCCTTGAAACAGGGGGCGTGTGTGCAATGTTTGGAAAACAATGTTGCACCTTCATACCGAACAACACGTCACCCAGTGGATCTCTCACCAGGGCCATTACTGGCCTGCAAACACTGAACCGCAATATGTAAGAACACTCTGGAGTAGATACGTCCGCATTGTCAGATTGGTGGGATAAGACCTTTGGAAAATCTAAAGATTTGGCTACATCCTTCGTGGTGACTATAGGCACAATTACCGCTATCCTATCATTGTGTGGGTGATGTAGTATCCCCTGTTTGCGCTCCTTGCTAAGCCGACTTATAACTACTGCAATTGCCCCTACAAATTCTAAAGTACATGAGTTGTATCTTATGGGACGGTTTGGGGAAAGCAGTGAGGTCCAGGAGTACGGTAAATCCGAGGACCAATTGGACGAATATAATTATGTTCTTTCTCTTTCAGATCAGCCATGGGAGTAAGGAGTAGGCGGGAAAAATCCCAGTCACCCGACATTTCCATTCGTGATTACTAAAAAATGATTAATAACATACATATTATAAAAACGGGGGATTGTTGGGTTTATTCTGTATTACTATTATAAATATATTTGTATTAATTCATTTCTTTGTTAAATCATTCTCTTTCTATTTTCAAAGTGTTGTGAGGTCACGAGTATTGCCAAGTCATCGTTAACCTGGACGGCCTGTTCCAGGATGGTTATACGAACAATCCACCCAATCTGGGTCCTTGAGATTTGGTGGGCCCTTGGTGACGAGGCCAGGGCTATTCGGCCAATAACAAGAATGCTGTTATCAATATGTAACTGTGCACTTCGGGTTTTTCTGTGTGTAACCATTATATGATTATGATTATATTATATGATTCTTAGGTCAAGGAAGTTGTATAATTACTCTAATCTAAATGTTGTTAGGTCTAGTCTCCTGTTTTTGTTATTGGTAAAATACTTTGATTGTTATTGTAGTCCCAGATGTTGTTTTTACTCATTCGTGATGGAATGATCAACAACTCTGTAAATTGTTTTGATTCATGGCAATAAGAGGCGTACGAAAACGTCTATTCGAGAAGACGTTCGGAAGTTGTAAGGTGACACTTGCTGACTCTCCCTTTCGGAGGCTTTTACCCATTGTTATCCATTTCTATTTAATTAAATGTCAATAATTGAATAAGATGTCTGCCTGCAGTTATTGATAATTACGGACGAAGGTATTTATTAATGAACCTAACATTCATTTAGCATCATTCTAAGTGATAGAAATTATGTTATAGTGAAAACTATCATACAGGGCCAAAACATGATTTTCAGCGCATGAAACGCACGTTAAGGCAATAAAAACTGAAATGTTCCCCTGCTGCGAAACAAACTGTCAGAGACACATAGTTACTGTGTATATAGTGTAAAATAGTCCAATTCAAGTAAGTTTTGCATTTAGCATCATTCTAAGTGATAGAAATTAAGTTATAGTGAAAACTATGATACTTGGCCAAAACGTGATTTTCAGCGCATGAAACGCACGTTAAGGCAATAAAAACTGAAATGTTCCCCTGCTGCGAAACAAACTGTCAGAGGCACATAGTTACTGTGTATATAGTGTATAATCGTCCAAATAAAGTAGATTTTTCATTTGATATCATACTAAGTGATGGAAGTTAGGGTTAGGGTTAGGATTAGGGTTAGGTTAAGTTATAGTGAAAACTATGATACTTGGCCAAAACGTGATTTTCAGTGCATGAAACGCACATTAGGGCAAAAAAACTGAAATGTTTGTTAGGTCTGAAAATACAACCCAGGAGCAGGCTAAGAAAGAGTGAGATAAATTTAAATAGAAAATAAGTATTACCAGACTGCAAAGTGGACAGTGAGAGTTCCTACAGTGGGGTCCTGTTCACTGCGATGTTACTGCAACTCTAGTCGAATGACCAGTGAGTGTGTCTTAAATACAGGCAAAACTGACAGTTGTCCCTAAGACTTTGGACAGATACGTTTCAGTCATTTGCAGGGAAACAAGTAATTGATTAGTGTCGGGCCTGGAATCTGTAGTCAATGGTTTCCAGACGTAGGGTGTTCTTCGCTGTTCCTACCCTGGGGAACACCGCCATCATGATTTTGGAGGAGACTGACCATTGTTTGTATTAGAGGGGGACATCCGAGCCCCAAACTGAATCATGGGGGAATAAATCAAAGCTCCGTCGTTTACGCCTGGTGGGTAGATGTGGGTTGGCGTCGACAGTTGGAATCGAGTCTGCTGTTAGAACGTACGTGTGGTCGGATGCAGATGTAGGAACACAGAGCCCAGTTGTATTGGTGGGGATGATCATATACACTTGCCATTCGCAGAGCCACCATATTTGGTCCAGTACTATCCATGATTGGGAAGGAATGTGTCTGATCTCGGCGCACCTGGTGACGTGAATTTGGTCCAAAGGGGTCTTCGGATCCGGTCCGCTGAAGTTGAAACAGGATGGATAACAGTCTGTTCGGTTGTTGCACTGGACATACGTTGCGGTATTGACTGTAGCTGCTAATGGTACTGCGACCATGGTATGTAGGCGGTCGAGCTTTGCTGGAAGGATTCTCTCAGATTACCCAGGATACAGTTGTAGGTGAGGTTGGCGAGTTCTTCGTTCTGTCGGTTGAACCATAGCTGTGGTTGGGCTACGGCAGTAGGCAAGAGGGAACAGACATAACAACTCATTGGTTGTGGCGCGGGCTGTGAGTGCGGTGTATCTGTACCAACTGTTCCTCATCATCGGGTTGTAGTCGTTTTCTTCCTGTGTTTGGACATGGGCGAGAATAAGGTGTATCTACTCAGGCTTAGGTGTTCCTGCCGGACGGATTTTGAGTAGGCGTGTGGCGGATGGTTGTACGAAGGGGTTCACACCAATCACTTTGGGGACAATGGCTGGACTAGTAGTGCGGATGGTGATAGTAAAGAGGGGGCTTTTTCCTGGTCGGTCCGGTCGGAGGCATAGGTTGATGCAGCCTTTTTGTTGGATATTGGTCGTAAGGTCTAGCATATGTTTACCATCTTTGATGGTGGTGGCTAACTTGGTGAAGTTAGCGGTCATGGTGGTAGCTTCTTTGGAAAGGGGCCATGTGATGGTTTTGTAGCCTGTATGGAGGAGGACCTGGTCCAAGGTGTCTGGCCAGACCATTCAGACTCTGGGAGCTTGTAGGTACCAATAAAAATAACTGGAGTCAGTCCTGTGTAATCCCAAGTGAGTAAGCTGTAGGCTGAGCAAAGGTACTTGAACGACGATTGGTGTCTTGGTTAATGGGATGCAGATCTGGGGGCCCCTGATCGTTTCCTGAACCAGCTAGTGGGGCATTCTCCTCCAGTGGGAGTGTACCAAGGTTCTGGTACGTTCCCCCCATGTGGTTGAACACAGAGCGGTGATGATGATGGCCAAAATCACACGGTGAGGTCCGTCCCAACGTGGAGAAGACCAGCACTTTCTTTTTATCACCTTGACGAGTACCAGGTCTCCTGGGGACAGGACCTCCTCTGTGGGAGACAGAGAAGATGTCGGCAGATTATTTTGCATTCATCACAGTTCTTTCTTGGAACATTTTGCATAACCACTTAGTGAGGGAATCTGTTTCTCTTTTCTCTTCTACCACCAGATCTTTTTCCCACATTGTTAAGTGGAAGGGTCTGTCGTTCACTGCCTCAAATGGTGTGCATCCCTGTGCTGTTGGAATGATTTTCATGTACGTTTCTACCAGGCTCAGGCATTCTTGCCATGGTTTTCCTGTGTCTTCCATGGTTTTTCTGAGTCTGAGTTTTACTGTTCTAATGGTTTGTTCGACAAGTCCAGCACTTTGGTTCAGTTTGATGAAATCCATGTTCAGAAGCTCGAAGGGATATGTTCCTGTTTGCCTTGTTCCATGCTTGGGTCGTTCATTGCCTTGAGAGTTGTGTCTACAGCAGTTCAGACAGTTTCTGCCAAAAAAATTGAAGTTTGGAGACCTCTGGGAACATGCATTGTTTGTTGTACTGTACTGATCATCCCTTCTGTTGAGACATGGCTCCTCCCATGGCTCAATTTGGCAATTACTTCAAACAATGATTGTGGGACGCATGGCTTGTTTTCTACTTCATAGAGTCCGTTCTTGTGTTGAGTGGCTCCTTTTGTTTCCCATTGCAGTTTCTCTTTTTCTGGGGCATGATTTTGCATTTCTCTTAGGAATTCAGCAGGGATTAGGCTGTGTATTTCCACCGTCACGTCTTGTTCTAGGAATAGTCTACATGCCTCTGTCAGTGCCACTATTTCTGCGGCTTGTGCAGACCAGTCGCCGGGGAGTCGTCCTGTCTTGAGGTTGTCTTTTTGAGTCACCACGGCATATACGTTGTGTTTTTCTCCATCCAGGGTTTTTGATGATGATCCATCCCCATAGGCAATGTGTCCGGGGGGCAATGGGTTGTCCATTAGGTCAGTTGCATATACGTGGTTAATTATGATTCGTTGAGTGGTTAACTGTGAGAATTGGTTTAACCACTTGTCGTCCGGTCTCCCATGAACTTCAGGGTGACATGTAATGGCCATGTTTGTTGTTCCTGTCCTGGGGCTGCTGGGCAGATATCTTCAGACTGTTCTCTTAGACTTTCAGCTACCTTGGCAGAATCATTCCCGACAATGTCGAGAGAGTAGAAGCTGTTAGATGTGGTGGTGTGGAAGATATTTTTGGTCTGTAAGTCCCTGGGTCGGAGGCCATTTTGGGTGGCCACTAGGCATAGCCCAAGCTGGACCATGATATCTCGTCCCGGTAACTCTCCGATTTTCATTTTGCAGTCTGACAATAAACCCATCCCTTTTGTTGCTTTCTGACCCATATTAATCACTTACTTAATAGTTTAAACAACAATTATTTTCTAAATTACCCGAAATTGATCTCCACTTTGTGATTAACCCAATATCTCTGAACACACAAAGACCAAAAGTCCCTGACTTTGTCTTAGTTAAGTCCCTGACTCTATTAACAGACCAAGACTATAATGCCTTTGCTAATTCTTGTTCTACTTTCATTGGTCCCGGACCAATTGGTTTATTACCAGACTGCAAAGTGGACAGTGAGAGTTCCTACAGTAGGGTCCTGTTCAACGCGATGTTCCTGAAACTCTCGAATGACCAGTGTGTGTGTCTTAAATACAGGAAAAACTGACAGTTGTCACTAGGACTTTGGACAGATACATTTCAGTCATTTGCAGGGCAAAAAGTAATTGATCAGTGTCAGACAGTTGAATATTTGTGCTGACATGTCACCCCAATCACAAGACTAGGATTGTTTATTCAGTCAGACAGTTGGGTGTTTATGCTGCTATGTCAGCCGTAAGGATGACTACAATGCTGTTATACTCACAAAAACTTATACAATATGAACAAGCATTTGCAAAGATACTTTGTCTAATCTTACATATTCCCCTGCTGCCAAAAAAACTGTCAGAGACACATAGTTACTGTGTATATAGTGTAAAATCGTCCAATTCAAGTAAGTTATCCATTTGGCATTATTCTCATTGCTAAAAATTAAGTTACAATGAAAACAATCATACTTGGCCAAAACGTGATTTTCAGGGTATGAAAAGTACATTAAGGCAATAAAAACTGAAAAGTTCCCCTGCTGCCAAACAAACTGTCAGAGACACAGTTACTGTGTATATAGTGTAAAATCGTTTAATTCAAGTAAGTTTTTTATTTGGCATCGTTCAAAGTGATAGAAATTAAGTTACAATGAAAACTATCATACTTGGCCAAAACGTGATTATCAGGCCATGAAAAGCACATTAAGGCAATAAAAACTGAAACGTTCCCCTGCTGCCAACGCACTGTCAGAGACACAGTTCCTGTGTATATAGTGTAAAATCGTCCTATCCATGTAAGTCTTTCATTGGCATCATTCTAGGTGATTCTGGAGCTATTTCCCACAATAAAAAGTGTCCAAAACAGGCATTTTGCGATTAAAATAGTGGTTGTATTAGAACCAGGCCCAGGCGATTCTGGTTGGTGTTTTTACCCTGAAATTGTGTCCAATGATGATAAGGATGTATTTTTGATTATTCTGTATAAAAATAATCATCTAGGGAAGTTCAGAAGTTTTGTTACGCCCGAATCAATGACCTCAATTTGGGCACTTTATTTACAAGTGGTGGTTTTTAAGAACCAGGCCCAGTCGGTTCTGGTTGGTGCTTTTACCCAGATATAGTATCCATTGTGTGGGTAGATGTATTTTCACTATTCTGTCTAAAAATAAAGATCCAGGACAGTTCCGGGGCTATTTCCCTCCATAAATAGTGTCCAAAACATGCATTTTGCGATACAAAATAGTGGCTGCATTATAACAGGGTCCAGTCGGTTCTGGTGGGTGTTTGTATACGAAACTTGTGTCCAATTATGATGGGGATGTATACTTGACTATTCTGTATAGAAGTAATCATCTAGCGATGTTCAGAAGTTCTGTTATGCCCGAATGAATTACTTTCATTTGGTCACTTTATTTACAAGTGGTGGTTTAGAAACAGGCCCAGTCGGTTTTGGTTGGTGCTTTTACCCAGAATTTGTGTTTATTGTGTGAGTGGATGTATTTTCACTATTTTGTATAACAATAATGATCCAGGATGATTCTGGAGCTATTTCCCACCACAAACAGTGTCCAAAACAGGCATTTTGCGGTTAAAGTAGTGGTTGTATTAGAACCACGCCCAGTCGGTTCTGGTTCGTGTTTTTACCCAGAAATTGTGTCCAATGATTATGGGGATGTATTTTTTATTATTCTTTATAAAAATAATATTCTAGGGATGTTCAGAAGTTCTGTTAAGCCCTAATCAATGACCTCAATTTGGGCACTTTATTTACAAGTGGTTGTTTAGAACCAGGCCCAGTCGGTTCTGGTTGGTGCTTTACCCACAATTAGTGCCGATTGTGTGGGTTTGATGTATTTTCACTATTCTCTGTAAGAATAAAGATCCAGGGATGTTCTGAGACTATTTCCCACCAGAAATAGTGTCAAAAACATGCATTTTGCGACAAAAATAGTGGTTGTATTAGAACCAGGCCCAGTCGGTTCTGGTTTGTGTATACCCCCTTAACGTGTGTCCAATAGGAATGGGGTTGTATTTTTGACTATTCTGTATAAAAATGATCATCTAGGGATGTTCAGAAGTTCTTCTATGCCCGAATAAATGACCTCCATTTGGGCACTTTATTTTGCATGGTGGTTGTAGTAGAACCAAGCCCAGTCGGTTCTGGTTGGTGCTTTTACCCAGAGTTAGTGTTGATTGTGTAGGTGGATGTATTTTCACTATTCTGTCTAAAAATAAAGATCCAGGATGGTTCTAGGGGTATTTACCACCATAAATAGTCTCCAAAACATGCATTTTGCGATAAAAAATAGTAGTTGAAAAAATGAAAAAATGAAAATCAGACATAGGCATTGTCGTCATCATTGACTTGACAAAAAGCTTAGTAGTCATCATACCCTCAGCAGCGTATGACGAAATTGTATAGTGCTTCACCACAAGTTCGTCTTTCCAGGCCAGACACATTTATGACATTTATTTATGACATATTCATACTTGTTAGCTCTCCGCCTTGAGCGCCATTTTGCGGCGACTGCAAGATGCCTCACCGATGCCAACAAGAATAAGGTGGATCACTTACCTCTCAGTCTTTATACTTACCCTCCCTCAGTCAGCCTTTGGAAGGCAGATCTGCGCCAAACGACCTTCCTGTTACTTCATTTCGACTTGACTTAATTTCATAGTAGGGATATGTGTAGTCGTCACGTCACGTGTTGCTGCAGGTTCAGAGACCTGATGGCTGTTGGGAAAAAGCTGTCCTTGAGCCTGTTTGTCCGTGCTTTGTAGGACCTGTAGCGTCTGCCAGATGGAAGCAACTGGAACAGGCCGTGTCCAGGGTGGTATGGGTCTCCAACAATGGACCCGGCTCTTCTAAGGTATCGGGGGTTGGCAATGTCTTCTAGTGATGGCAGAGAGCAGCCGACAATCTTCTGGGCAGTGTTTATCACCCTCTGTATGGCTTTTTTGTCTGCTGCCGTGCTTCCGGTATACCACACTGTAATGCCGTAAGTCAGGATGCTCTCCTCAGTGGCTCTGTAGAAGGTTGCCAGAAGCTTGGTGTCCAATTTGTCCCTTCTCAGTACCCTGAGAAAGTGGAGTCGTTTCTGGGCCTTTTTTACTAACACTGTGGTGTTTGTGGACCAGGAGAGCCTATCCGTGACGTGGACTCCCAGAAATTTGAAGGATTGGACCCTGTCTACACATACTCCGTTAATGAGGAGTGGGGCCAGGTCGGTGCTGCGCTTGCGAAAGTCCAGGATTATTTCTTTAGTCTTTGCGGTATTTAGTGTAAGATTGTTCGCCGAGCACCAAGAAGACAGTTTGTCGACCTCGTCTCTGTAAGCTGACTCATCCCCGCCTGAGATGAGTCCGATCACAGTGGTGTCATCGGCGAATTTGATGATAGAGTTTGACTGGTGGGCTGGTGTGCAGTCGTATGTGTACAAGGAGTACAGGACAGGACTCAGTACACAGCCTTGTGGTGAGCCAGTGTTCAGTGTAATGGCAGAAGAGAGGTGTGGACCCATTCTGACAGTTTGTGGTCGACCAGTCAAGAAGTTCTTTACCCAGCAGCAGATTGAAGAGGATAGTCCAAGGTGGTAGAGTTTGTCCTTCAGGATGTCCGACTTGATGGTGTTAAAGGCTGAGCTATAGTCTATGAAAAGCATCGTCACATAGTTCCCCCGGTGCTCCAGGTGGCTCAGTGCTGTGTGAAGAGCCACAGCGATAGCATCCTCAGTGGACCTGTTTTCTCTATAAGCAAACTGGTGAGGGTCAACTGAGGGGGGGATTGTCCTTCTGATGTGTCGGGCCACCAACTTTTCAAAGCACTTCATGATCACAGGCGTGAGAGCAACAGGCCTGTAATCGTTCAAGCTGCAGATGGTTGGCCTTTTTGGGGACAGGAATGATGGTGGCAGATTTTAGGCAGGCAGGAACGATGGATAGTTGCATTATAACTGGGTAGTCTCGGTTCTGGTTGCTGTTTATATCCGAAACTTGTGTCCAAAGAGGATGGGGATGTATATTTTACTATTCTGTTTAAAAATAATCATGTAGGGATGTTTTGGGGCTTTTTTTTACACAAGAATCAAAAACCTCCAATGGATCTTTATTTTGCACGGTGGTTGAATTAGAACCGGGCCCAGTCGGTTCTGGTTGCCGCTTTTACCCAGATTTAGTGTCAATTGTGTGGATGGATGCATTTTCACTATTATAGGTAAAATTAAAGATGCAGGGATGTTTTGGGAATATTTCACACCGTCAATAGTGTCCAAAACATTTTGCGATAAAAATAGTGGTTGTATTAGAACAAGGCCCAATCGGTTCTGGTTGGTGTATTTACCCAGAATTTGTGTTGATTGAGTAGGTAGATGTAGTTTCACTATTTTCTATAAAAATAATGTTTCCCACCATAAACATTGTCCAAAACAGGCATTTTGCGATTAAAATAGTGGTCGTATTAGAACCCGGCCCAGTCGGTTCTGGTTGGTGCTTCTACCCATAATTAGTGTTGAATGTGTAGATGGATGTATTTTCACTATTCTGTGTAAAAATAATGATCCAGGATGGTTCTGGAGCTATTTTCCCACCATAAACAGTGTCCAAAACAGGCATTCTGGGATTAAAATAGTGGTTGTATTAGAACCAGGCCCAGTCTGTTCTGGTTAGTGAATTTACCCGAAAAATTGTATCCATTGACGATGGGGATGTATTTTTGATTATTATGTATAAAAATAATCATCTAGGGATCTTCAGAAGTTCTGTTATTCCCGAATCAATGACCTCCATTTGGGCACATTATTGACGGAGCTCACGACCATGATCCAGTGTGTGGCTCGGATGTGTCCCTCAAACACAAATACTGGTCAGTCTCATCCAAAATTGTAATGGCTCAGTTCCCTTGAGTGGGAGCGGCAAGGAACGCCCTGCATTTGAAGACCATTGAAGGCAGGTTCCAGGCCTGTGTCGGCGCATCAGTCAGGCTGGGTAGCCGCCATGGCCCAGGTGATTTTCCAGGGCTGCCCTGCTCTTGACGGAGTGGCCACCCAGCGGGGCTGTGTGTGTGCCATGGTGGGAGACTCCTGCTGCCCCTTCATCCCTGCCGGCATGTCCTGCTCGGTCCATGATGCCCTGCAGGCTATTAGGAACATGCAGAGAGCTGTGACCGGAGATTCGGTTTCACAACGAGGATGGCTTGACTGGTTCTTCTCTGGCTCATGGAAACAGCCATTTCAATATTTCGATATTTTCACAGACACAAAAGGAGGGAATTGTGGGATGGACTGGCTAACTGGCTTAATAATTGTTTATTCTTGTCTTACCATGTGGTCATACTGGTTTTACCTTTGTTTGATAAGATCGTAGACTGCAAGGTAGACTAGCCAAACTGGTTTTACAATTGAATTAAAAGATCGTGGAATGTAAGAAAGACTAACTAGTTGGCCTTGCAATTGTTTGTTCGCCTCGCGAAATATAAGAAAGGTTGGCTAACAGGGTTTGCAATTGTTTCCTTGAATTGTGGGATGAAAAAAAGGTTCAACTTCAGGAGTAACTGTCACTCTCCAGGTCATCCAGGGTCAAGTGCACACTTGGAAACTTTCATATTCGACCAAAATGTGCTTATCAGCGCAAAAAAAGCACATTTGGTGGTACGCGGAAAGAACGGCAGCAGACAAAAAGGCTATTTAGAAAGATATTACCACTACGCAGAAGATTGTCGGCTACTCTGCCCTCACTGGAAGACATTGCCAGCCCTCGTTACCTCAGCAGAGCCAGGGACATGATCAGGGACCCATGCCACCCTATTCACAATCGGTTCCAGCTGCTGCTCTCTGGCAGACAGACGCTGTAAGTTTCCCACATCCGTAGGGACTCTAAACTTGGGGTAACACAACACAATCCCTTCTGTGTAATAACTTCGGGTGAGGTAATATGAATAGTCATCAGGTACAAGGTGATCTGACACCTACATGCTGAATGAAGGTAAGTGAAAGACAGTGAGAGGTAAGTGATCCACTCAGGGGGTGGTGATGCAATGTATCCATAAAGGCAGAATTGTAAATTAAGAGTCTGGAGTCATAACTTGTAAAACTGTAAAACTGTCAGAGACACAAATGTCTCTCTATATATAGTGTAATATCATCAAATTTTATAATTTAATAAGTTTTTAATTTGGCATCATTCTAATGGCTAGATATTAAGTTATAATGAAAACTATGATACTTGGCCTAAACATGATTTTCAGCGCATGAAAAGCACATTCAGGCAATAAAAACTGAAATGTTCCCCTGCTGCCAAACAAACTGTCAGAGACACATAGTTACTGTGTATATAGTGTATTGTCGTCCAATTCAAGTAAGTTTTTCATTTAGCATCATTTTAAGTGATAGAAATTAAGTTATAGTGAAAATTGTGATACTTGGCCAAAATGTGATATTCAGCGCATGAAACGCACGTTAAGGCAATAAAACTGAAATGTTCCCCTGCTTAGAAACAAACAGTCAGAGACACATAGTTACTGTGTATATAGTGTAAAATCGTCCAATTCAAGTAAGTTTAGCATTTAGCATCATTCTAAGTGATAGAAATTAAGTTATAGTGAAAATTATGATACTAGCCCAAAACGTGATTTTCAGCGCATGAAACGCACGTTAAGGCAATAAAAACTGAAAGGTTCCCCTGCTGCGAAACAAACTGTCAGAGACACATAGTTACTGTGTATATAGTGTATTATCGTCCAATTCAACTAAGTTTTTCATTTAGCATCATTCTAAGTGATAGAAATTAAGTTATAGTGAAAACTATGATACTTGGCCAAAACGTGATTTTCAGCGCATGAAACGCACGTTAAGGCAATAAAAACTGAAATGTTCCCCTGCTGCGAAACAAACTGTCAGAGACAAATAGTTACTGTGTATATAGTGTATTATCGTCCAATTCAACTAAGTTTTTCATTTAGCATCATTCTAAGTGATAGAAATTAAGTTATAGTGAAAATTGTGATACTTGGACAAAACGTGATTTTCAGCACATGAAACGCACGTTAAGGCAATAAAAACTGAAATGTTCCCCTGCTGCGACACAAACTGTCAGAGGCACATAGTTACTGTGTATATAGTGTATTATCGTCCAATTCAAGTAAGTTTTTCATTTAGCATCATTCTAAGTGATAGAAATTAAGTTCTGGTGAAAATTATGATACTAGCCCAAAACGTGATTTTCAGCGCATGAAACGCACGTTAAGGCAATAAAAACTGAAATGTTCCCCTGCTGCGAAACAAACTGTCACAGACACATAGTTACTGTGTATATAGTGTAAAATCGTCCAATTCAAGTAAGTTTTTCCATTTAGCATCATTCTAAGTGATAGAATTTAAGTTATGGTGAAAATTGTGATACTTGGCCAAAACGTGATTTTCAGCACATGAAACGCACGTTAAGGCAATAAAAACTGAAATATTCGCCTGCTGCGAAACAAACTGTCAGAGGCACATAGTTACTGTGTATATAGTGTAAAATCGTCCAATCCAAGTAACTTTTGCATTTAGCATCATTCTAAGTGATAGAAATTAAGTTATAGTGAAAATTGTGATACTTGGCCAAAACGTGATTTTCAGCACATGAAACGCACGTTAAGGCAATAAAAACTGAAATGTTCCCCTGCTGCGACACAAACTGTCAGAGGCACATAGTTACTGTGTATATAGTGTAAAATCGTCCAATCCAAGTAACTTTTGCATTTAGCATCATTCAAAGTGATAGAAATTAAGTTATAGTAAAAACTATGATACTTGGCCAAAACGTGATTTTCAGCGCATGAAACGCACGTTAAGGCAATAAAAACTGAAATGTTCCCCTGCTGCGAAACAAACTGTCGGAGACACATAGTTACTGTGTATATAGTGTAAAATCGTCCAATTCAAGCAAGTTTTTCATTTGGAATCATTCTAAGTGACAGAAATTAAGTTATAGTGAAAATTATGACACTTGGCCAAAACGTGATTTTCAGCGCATGAAACGCACGTTAAGGCAATAAAAACTGAAATGTTCCCCTGCTGCGAAACAAACTGTCAGAGGCACATAGTTACTGTGTATATAGTGTAAAATCGTCCAATTCAAGTAAGTTTTGCATTTAGCATCATTCTAAGTGATAGAAATTAAGTTATAGTGAAAATTATGATACTTGGCCAAAACGTGATTTTCAGCGCATGAAACGCACGTTAAGGCAATAAAAACTGAAATGTTCCCCTGCTGTGAAACAAACTGCCAGAGGCACATAGTCACTGTGTATATAGTGTAAAATCGTCCAATTCAAGTAAGTTTTGCATTTAGCATCATTCTAAGTGATAGAAATTAAGTTATAGTGAAAATTATGACACTTGGCCAAAACGTGATTTTCAGCGCATGAAACGCACGTTAAGGCAATAAAAACTGAAATGTTCCCCTGCTGCGAAACAAACTGCCAGAGGCACATAGTTACTGTGTATATAGTGTAAAATCATCCAATTCAAGTAAGTTTTGCATTTGGCATCATTCTAAGTGATAGAATTTAAGTTATGGTGAAAATTGTGATACTTGGCCAAAACGTGATTTTCAGCACATGAAACGCACGTTAAGGCAATAAAAACTGAAATATTCGCCTGCTGCGAAACAAACTGTCAGAGGCACATAGTTACTGTGTATATAGTGTAAAATCGTCCAATCCAAGTAACTTTTGCATTTAGCATCATTCTAAGTGATAGAAATTAAGTTATAGTGAAAATTGTGATACTTGGCCAAAACGTGATTTTCAGCACATGAAACGCACGTTAAGGCAATAAAAACTGAAATGTTCCCCTGCTGCGACACAAACTGTCAGAGGCACATAGTTACTGTGTATATAGTGTAAAATCGTCCAATCCAAGTAACTTTTGCATTTAGCATCATTCAAAGTGATAGAAATTGAGTTATAGTGAAAACTATGATACTTGGCCAAAACGTGATTTTCAGCGCATGAAACGCACGTTAAGGCAATAAAAACTGAAATGTTCCCCTGCTGCGAAACAAACTGTCGGAGACACATAGTTACTGTGTATATAGTGTAAAATCGTCCAATTCAAGCAAGTTTTTCATTTGGAATCATTCTAAGTGACAGAAATTAAGTTATAGTGAAAATTATGACACTTGGCCAAAACGTGATTTTCAGCGCATGAAACGCACGTTAAGGCAATAAAAACTGAAATGTTCCCCTGCTGCGAAACAAACTGTCGGAGACACATAGTTACTGTGTATATAGTGTAAAATCGTCCAATTCAAGCAAGTTTTTCATTTGGAATCATTCTAAGTGACAGAAATTAAGTTATAGTGAAAATTATGACACTTGGCCAAAACGTGATTTTCAGCGCATGAAACGCACGTTAAGGGAATAAAAACTGAAATGTTCCCCTGCTGCGAAACAAACTGTCGGAGACACATAGTTACTGTGTATATAGTGTAAAATCGTCCAATTCAAGCAAGTTTTTCATTTGGAATCATTCTAAGTGACAAAAATTAAGTTATAGTGAAAATTATGACACTTGGCCAAAACGTGATTTTCAGCGCATGAAACGCACGTTAAGGCAATAAAAACTGAAATGTTCCCCTGCTGCGAAACAAACTGTCAGAGGCACATAGTTACTGTGTATATAGTGTAAAATCGTCCAATTCAAGTAAGTTTTGCATTTAGCATCATTCTAAGTGATAGACATTAAGTTATAGTGAAAATTATGACACTTGGCCAAAACGTGATTTTCAGCGCATGAAACGCACGTTAAGGCAATAAAAACTGAAATGTTCCCCTGCTGCGAAACAAACTGCCAGAGGCACATAGTTACTGTGTATATAGTGTAAAATCATCCAATTCAAGTAAGTTTTGCATTTGGCATCATTCTAAGTGCTAGAAATTAAGTTATAGTGAAAACTATGATACTTGGCCAAAACGTCATTTTCAGCGCATGAAACGCACGTTAAGGCAATAAAAACTGAAATGTTCCCCTGCTGCGAAACAAACTGTCAGAGGCACATAGTTACTGTGTATATATAGTGTAAAATCGCCTAATTCAAGTAAGTTTTGCATTTAGCATCATTCTAAGTGATAGAAATTAAGTTATAGTGAAAATTATTATACTTGGCCAAAACGTGATTTTCAGCGCATGAAACGCACGTTAAGGCAATAAAAACTGAAATGATCCCCTGCTGCGAAACAAACTGTCAGAGGCACATAGTTATTGTGTATATAGTGTAAAATCGTCCAATTCAAGTAAGTTTTTCATTTAGCATCATTCTAAGTGATAGAAATTAAGTTATAGTGAAAATTGTGATACTTGGCCAAAACGTGATTTTCAGCGCATGAAACGCACGTTTAGGCAATAAAAACTGAAATGTTCCCCTGCTGCGAAACAAACTGCCAGAGGCACATAGTTACTGTGTATATAGTGTAAAATCATCCAATTCAAGTAAGTTTTGCATTTGGCAATCATTCTAAGTGCTAGAAATTAAGTTATAGTGAAAACTATGATACTTGGCCAAAACGTCATTTTCAGCGCATGAAACGCACGTTAAGGCAATAAAAACTGAAATGTTCCCCTGCTGCGAAACAAACTGTCAGAGGCACATAGTTACTGTGTATATAGTGTAAAATCGCCTAATTCAAGTAAGTTTTGCATTTAGCATCATTCTAAGTGATAGAAATTAAGTTATAGTGAAAATTATTATACTTGGCCAAAACGTGATTTTCAGCGCATGAAACGCACGTTAAGGCAATAAAAACTGAAATGATCCCCTGCTGCGAAACAAACTGTCAGAGGCACATAGTTACTGTGTATATGGTGTATTATCGTCCAATTCAAGTAAGTTTTTCATTTAGCATCATTCTAAGTGATAGAAATTAAGTTATAGTGAAAATTGTGATACTTGGCCAAAATGTGATTTTCAGCACATGAAACGCACGTTAAGGCAATAAAAACTGAAATGTTCCCCTGCTGCGAAACAAATGTCAGAGGCACATAGTTATTGTATATATAGTGTAAAATCGTCCAATTCAAGAAAATTTTGCATTTAGCATCATTCTAAGTGATAGAAATTAAGTTATAGTGAAAACTATCATACTTGGCCAAAACGTGATTTTCAGCGCAAGAAACGCACGTTAAGGCAATAAAAACTGAAATGTTCCCCTGCTGCGAAACAAACTGTCAGAGGCACATAGTTACTGTGTATATAGTGTATAATTGTCCAATTCAAGTAAGTTTTTCATTTTGCATCATTCTAAGTGCTAGAAATTAGGTTATAGTGAAAACTATGATACTTGGCTAAAACGTGATTTTCAGCGCATGAAATGCACGTTAAGGCAAAAAAACTGAAATGTTCCCCTGCTGCGAAACAAACTGCCAGAGGCACATAGTTACTGTGTCTATAGTGTAAAATCATCCAATTCAAGTAAGTATTGCATTTAGCATCATTCTAAGTGCTAGAAATTAAGTTATAGTGAAAACTATGATACTTGGCCAAAACGTGATTTTCAGCGCATGAAACGCACGTTAAGGCAATAAAAACTGAAATGTTCCCCTGCTGCGTAACAAACTGTCAGAGGCACATAGTTACTGTGTATATTGTGTATAATTGTCCAATTCAAGTAAGTTTTACATTTTGCATTATTCTAAGTGCTAGAAATTAGGTTATAGTGAAAACTATGATACTTGGCCAAAACGTGATTTTCAGCGCATGAAATGCACATTAAGGCAATAAAAACTGAAATGTTCCCCTGCTGCGAAACAAACTGTCAGTGACACATAGTTACTGTGTATATAGTGTATAATCGTCCAAATTAAGTAGGTTTTTCATTTGATATCATTCTAAGTGATGGAAGTTAGGGTTAGGGTTAGGGTTAGGGTTAGGGTTAGAGTTAGGGTTAGGGTTAGGGTTAGGGTTAAGGTTAGGGTTAGGGTTAGGGTTAGGGTTAGGGTTAGGGTTAGGGTTAGGGTTAGGGTTAGGGTTAGGTTAAGTTAAGTTATAGTGAAAACTATGATACTTGGCCAAAACGTGATTTTCAGCGCATGAAACGCACATTAGGGCAAAAAAACTGAAATGTTTGTTAGGTCTGAAAATACAACTTCAGGAGCAGGCTAAGAAAGAGTGAGATAAATTTAAATAGAAAATATGTATTACCAGACTGCAAAGTGGACAGTGAGAGTTCCTACAGTGGGGTCCTGTTCACTGCGATGTTACTTCAACTCTAGTCGAATGACCAGTGAGTGTGTCTTAAATACAGGCAAAACTGACAGTTGTCCCTAAGACTTTGGACAGATACGTTTCAGTCATTTGCAGGGAAACAAGTAATTGATTAGTGTCGGGCCTGGAATCTGTAGTCAATGGTTTCCAGACGTAGGGTGTTCTTCGCTGTTCCTACCCTGGGGAACACCGCCATCATGATTTTGGAGGGGACTGACCATTGTTTGTATTAGAGGGGGACATCCGAGCCCCAAACTGAATCATGGGGGAAGAAATCAAAGCTCCGTCGTTGACGCCTGGTGGGTAGATGTGGGTTGGCGTCGACAGTTGGAATCGAGTCTGCTGTTAGAACGTACGTGTGTTCGGATGCAGATGTAGGGACACAGAGCCCAGTTGTATTGGTGGGGATGATCATATACACTTGCCATTCGCAGATCCACCATATTTGGTCCAGTACTGTCCATGATTGGGAAGGAATGTGTCTGATCTCGGCGCACCTGGTGACGTGAACTTGGTCCAAAGGGGTCTTCGGATCCGGTCCGCTGAAGTTGAAACAGGATGGATAACAGTCTGTTCGGTTGTTGCACTGGACATACGTTGCGGTATTGACTGTAGCTGCTAGTGGTACTGCGACCATGGTATGTAGGCGGTCGAGCTTTGCTGGAAGGATTCTCTCAGATTACCCAGGATACAGTTGTAGGTGAGGTTGGCGAGTTCTTCGTTCTGTCGGTTGGACCATAGCTGTGGTTGGGCTACGGCAGTAGGCATGAGGGAACAGACATAACAACTCATTGGTTGTGGCGCGGGCTGTGAGTGCGGTGTATCTGTACCAACTGTTCCTCATCATCAGGTTGTAGTCGTTTTCTTCCTGTGTTTGGACATGGGCGAGAATAAGGTGTATCTACTCAGGCTTAGGTGTTCCTGCCGGACGGATTTTGAGTAGGCGTGTGGCGGATGGTTGTACGAAGGGGTTCACACCAATCACTTTGGGGACCATGGCTGGACTAGTAGTGCGGATGGTGATAGTAAAGAGGGGGCCTTTTCCTGGTCGGTCCGGTCGGAGGCATAGGTTGATGCAGCCTTTTTGTTGGATATTGGTCGTAAGGTCTAGCATATGTTTACCATCTTTGATGGTGGTGGCTAACTTGGTGAAGTTAGCGGTCATGGTGGTAGCTTCTTTGGAAAGGGGCCAATTGATGGTTTTGTAGCCTGTATGGAGGAGGACCTGGTCCAAGGTGTCTGGCCAGACCACTCAGACTCTGGGAGCTTGTAGGTACCAATAAAAATAACTGGAGTCAGTCCTGTGTAATCCCAAGTGAGTAAGCTGTAGGCTGAGCAAAGGGACTTGAACGACGATTGGTGTCTTGGTTGATGGGATGCAGATCTGGGGGCCCCTGATCGTTTCCTGAACCAGCTAGTGGGGCATTCTCCTCCAGTGGGAGTGTACCAAGGTTCTGGTACGTTCCCCCCATGTGGTTGAACACAGAGCGGTGATGATGATGGCCAAAATCACACGGTGAGGTCCGTCCCAACGTGGAGAAGACCAGCACTTTCTTTTTATCACCTTGACGAGTACCAGGTCTCCTGGGGACAGGACCTCCTCTGTGGGAGACAGAGAAGATGTCGGCAGATTATTTTGCATTCATCACAGTTCTTTCTTGGAACATTTTGCATAACCACTTAGTGAGGGATTCTGTTTCCCTTTTCTCTTCTACCACCAGATCTTTTTCCCACATTGTTCAGTGGAAGGGTCTGTCTTTCACTGCCTCAAATGGTGTGCATCCCTGTGCTGTTGGAATGATTCTCATGTACGTTTCTACCAGGCTCAGGCATTCTTGCCATCGTTTTCCTGTATCTTCCATGGTTTTTCTGAGTCTGAGTTTTACTGTTCTAATGGTTTGTTTGACGAGTCCAGCACTTTGGTTCAGTTTGATGAAATCCATGTTCAGAAGCTCGAAGGGATATGTTCCTGTTTGCCTTGTTCCATGCTTGGGTCGTTCATTGCCTTGAGAGTTGTGTCTACAGCAGTTTAGACAGTTTCTGCAAAAAAATTGAAGTAAGTTTGGAGACCTCTGGGAACATGCATTGTTTGTTGTACTGTACTGATCATCCCTTCTGTTGAGACATGGCTCCTCCCATGGCTCAATTTGGCAATTACTTCAAACAATGATCGTGGGACGCATGGCTTGTTTTCTACTGCATAGAGTCCGTTCTTGTGTTGAGTGGCTCCTTTTGTTTCCCATTGCAGTTTCTCTTTTTCTGGGGCATGATTTTACATTTCTCTTAGGTATTCAGCAGGGATTGGGCTGTGTCTTTCCACCGTCACGTCTTGTTCTAGGAATAGTCTACATGCCTCTGTCAGTGCCACTATTTCTGCGGCTTGTGCAGACCAGTCGCCGGGGAGTCGTCCTGTCTTGAGGTTGTCTTTTTGAGTCACCACGGCATATACGTTGTGTTTTTCTCCATCCAGGGTTTTTGATGATGATCCATCCCCATAGGCAATGTGTCCGGGGGGCAATGGGTTGTCCATTAGGTCAGTTGCATATACGTGGTTAATTATGATTCGTTGAGTGGGCAACTGTGAGAATTGGTTTAACCACTTGTCGTCCGGTCTCCCATGAACTTCAGGGTGACATGTAATGGCCATGTTTGTTGTTCCTGTCCTGGGGCTGCTGGGCAGATATCTTCAGACTGTTCTCTTAGACTTTCAGCTACCTTGGCAGAATCATTCCCGACAATGTCGAGAGAGTAGAAGCTGTTAGATGTGGTGGTGTGGAAGATATTTTTGGTCTGTAATTCCCTGGGTCGGAGGCCATTTTGGGTGGCCACTAGGCTTAGCCCAAGCTGGACCATGATATCTCGTCCCGGTAACTCTCCGATTTTCATTTTGCAGTCTGACAATAAACCCATCCCTTTTGTTGCTTTCTGACCCATATTAATCACTTACTTAATAGTTTAAACAACAATTATTTTCTAAATTACCCGAAATTGATCTCCACTTTGTGATTAACCCAATATCTCTGAACACACAAAGACCAAAAGTCCCTGACTTTGTCTTAGTTAAGTCCCTGACTCTATTAACAGACCAAGACTATAATGCCTTTGCTAATTCTTGTTCTACTTTCATTGGTCCCGGACCAATTGGTTTATTACCAGACTGCAAAGTGGACAGTGAGAGTTCCTACAGTAGGGTCCTGTTCAACGCGATGTTCCTGAAACTCTAGTCGAATGACCAGTGTGTGTGTCTTAAATACAGGAAAAACTGACAGTTGTCACTAGGACTTTGGACAGATACATTTCAGTCATTTGCAGGGCAAAAAGTAATTGATCAGTGTCAGACAGTTGAATATTTGTGCTGACATGTCACCCCAATCACAAGACTAAGATTGTTTATTCAGTCAGACAGTTGGGTGTTTATGCTGCTATGTCAGCCGTAAGGATGACTACAATGCTGTTATACTCACAAAAACTTATACAATATGAACAAGCATTTGCAAAGATACTTTGTCTAATCTTACATATTCCCCTGCTGCAAAAAAAACTGTCAGAGACACATAGTTACTGTGTATATAGTGTAAAATCGTCCAATTCAAGTAAGTTATTCATTTGGCATCATTCTCATTGATAAAAATTAAGTTACAATGAAAACAATCATACTTGGCCAAAACGTGATTTTCAGGGTATGAAAAGTACATTAAGGCAATAAAAACTGAAAAGTTCCCCTGCTGCCAAACAAACTGTCAGAGACACAGTTACTGTGTATATAGTGTAAAATCGTCCAATTCAAGTAAGTTTTTTATTTGGCATCGTTCAAAGTGATAGAAATTAAGTTACAATGAAAACTATCATACTTGGCCAAAACGTGATTATCAGGACATGAAAAGCACATTACGGCAATAAAAACTGAAAAGTTCCCCTGCTGCCAACGCACTGTCAGAGACACATAGTTCCTGTGTATATAGTGTAAAATCGTCCTATCCATATAAGTCTTTCATTGGCATCATTCTAGGTGATTCTGGAGCTATTTCCCACCATAAAAAGTGTCCAAAACAGGCATTTTGCGATTAAAATAGTTGTTGTATTAGAACCAGGCCCAGGCGATTCTGGTTGGTGTTTTTACCCTGAAATTGTGTCCAATGATGATAAGGATGTATTTTTGATTATTCTGTATAAAAATAATCATCTAGGGATGTTCAGAAGTTTTGTTACGCCCGAATCAATGACCTCAATTTGGGCACTTTATTTACAAGTGGTGGTTTTTAAGAACCAGGCCCAGTCGGTTCTGGTTGGTGCTTTTACCCAGATATAGTATCCATTGTGTGGGTAGATGTATTTTCACTATTCTGTCTAAAAATAAAGATCCAGGACAGTTCCGGGGCTATTTCCCTCCATAAATAGTGTCCAAAACATGCATTTTGCGATACAAAATAGTGGCTGCATTATAACAGGGTCCAGTCGGTTCTGGTGGGTGTTTGTATACGAAACTTGTGTCCAATTATGATGGGGATGCATACTTGACTATTCTGTATAGAAGTAATCAACTAGCGATGTTCAGAAGTTCTGTTATGCCCGAATGAATTACTTTCATTTGGTCACTTTATTTACAAGTGGTGGTTTAGAAACAGGCCCAGTCGGTTTTGGTTGGTGCTTTTACCCAGAATTTGTGTTTATTGTGTGAGTGGATGTATTTTCACTATTTTGTATAACAATAATGATCCAGGATGATTCTGGAGCTATTTCCCACCACAAACAGTGTCCAAAACAGGCATTTTGCGGTTAAAGTAGTGGTTGTATTAGAACCACGCCCAGTCGGTTCTGGTTCGTGTTTTTACCCAGAAATTGTGTCCAATGATTATGGGGATGTATTTTTTATTATTCTTTATAAAAATAATATTCTAGGGATGTTCAGAAGTTCTGTTATGCCCTAATCAATGACCTCAATTTGGGCACTTTATTTACAAGTGGTTGTTTAGAACCAGGCCCAGTCGGTTCTGGTTGGTGCTTTACCCACAATTAGTGTCGATTGTGTGGGTTTGATGTATTTTTTTAAATAGTCTCCAAAACATGCATTTTGTGATAAAAAATAGTAGTTGAAAAAATGAAAAAATGAAAATCAGACATAGGCATTGTCGTCATCATTGACTTGACAAAAAGCCTAGTAGTCATCATACCCTCAGCAGCGTATGACGAAATTGTATAGTGCTTCTCCACAAGTTCGTCTTCCCAGGCCAGACACATTTATGACATTTATTTATGACATATTCATACTTGTTAGCTCTCCGCCTTGAGCGCCATTTTGCGGCGACTGCAAGATGCCTCACCGATGCCAACAAGAATAAGGTGGATCACTTACCTCTCAGTCTTTATACTTACCCTCCCTCAGTCAGCCTTTGGAAGGCAGATCTGCGCCAAACGACCTTCCTGTTACTTCATTTCGACTTGACTTAATTTCATAGTAGGGATATGTGTAGTCGTCACGTCACGTGTTGCTGCAGGTTCAGAGACCTGATGGCTGTTGGGAAAAAGCTGTCCTTGAGCCTGTTTGTCCGTGCTTTGTAGGACCTGTAGCGTCTGCCAGATGGAAGCAACTGGAACAGGCCGTGTCCAGGGTGGTATGGGTCTCCAACAATGGACCCGGCTCTTCTAAGGTATCGGGGGTTGGCAATGTCTTCTAGTGATGGCAGAGAGCAGCCGACGATCTTCTGGGCAGTGTTTATCACCCTCTGTATGGCTTTTTTGTCTGCTGCCGTGCTTCCGGTATACCACACTGTAATGCCGTAAGTCAGGATGCTCTCCACAGTGGCTCTGTAGAAGGTTGCCAGAAGCTTGGTGTCCAATTTGTCCCTTCTCAGTACCCTGAGAAAGTGGAGTCGTTTCTGGGCCTTCTTTACTAACACTGTGGTGTTTGTGGACCAGGAGAGCCTATCCGTGACGTGGACTCCCAGAAATTTGAAGGATTGGACCCTGTCTACACATACTCCGTTAATGAGGAGTGGGGCCAGGTCTGTGCTGCGCTTGCGAAAGTCCAGGATTATTTCTTTAGTCTTTGCGGTATTTAGTGTAAGATTGTTCGCCGAGCACCAAGAAGACAGTTTGTCGACCTCGTCTCTGTAAGCTGACTCATCCCCGCCTGAGATGAGTCCGATCACAGTGGTGTCATCGGCGAATTTGATGATAGAGTTTGACTGGTGGGCTGGTGTGCAGTCGTATGTGTACAAGGAGTACAGGACAGGACTCAGTACACAGCCTTGTGGTGAGCCAGTGTTCAGTGTAATGGCGGAAGAGAGGTGTGGACCCATTCTGACAGTTTGTGGTCGACCAGTCAAGAAGTTCTTTACCCAGCAGCAGATTGAAGAGGATAGTCCAAGGTGGTAGAGTTTGTCCTTCAGGATGTCCGGCTTGATGGTGTTAAAGGCTGAGCTATAGTCTATGAAAAGCATCGTCACATAGTTCCCCCGGTGCTCCAGGTGGCTCAGTGCTGTGTGAAGAGCCACAGCGATAGCATCCTCAGTGGACCTGTTTTCTCTATAAGCAAACTGGTGAGGGTCAACTGAGGGGGGGATTGTCCTTCTGATGTGTCGGGCCACCAACTTTTCAAAGCACTTCATGATCACAGGCGTGAGAGCAACAGGCCTGTAATCGTTCAAGCTGCAGATGGTTGGCCTTTTTGGGGACAGGAATGATGGTGGCAGATTTTAGGCAGGCAGGAACGATGGATAGTTAAATTATAACTGGTTAGTCTCGGTTCTGGTTGCTGTTTATATCCGAAACTTGTGTCCAAAGAGGATGGGGATGTATATTTTACTATTCTGTTTAAAAATAATCATGTAGGGATGTTTTGGGGCTTTTTTTACACAAGAATCCAAAACCTCCAATGGATCTTTATTTTGCACGGTGGTTGAATTAGAACCGGGCCCAGTCGGTTCTGGTTGCCACTTTTACCCAGATTTAGTGTCAATTGTGTGGATGGATGCATTTTCACTATTATGTGTAAAATTAAAGATGCAGGGATGTTCTGGGAATATTTCACACCGTCAATAGTGTCCAAAACATTTTGCGATAAAAATAGTGGTTGTATTAGAACAAGGCCCAATCGGTTCTGGTTGGTGTATTTACCCAGAATTTGTGTTGATTGAGTGGGTGGATGTAGTTTCACTATTTTCTATAAAAATAATGTTTCCCACCATAAACATTGTCCAAAACAGGCATTTTGCGATTAAAAAAGAGGTCGTATTAGAACCAGGCCCAGTCGGTTCTGGTTGGTGCTTCTACCCATAATTAGTGTTGAATGTGTAGATGGATGTATTTTCACTATTCTGTGTAAAAATAATGATCCAGGATGGTTCTGGAGCTATTTTCCCACCATAAACAGTGTCCAAAACAGGCATTCTGCGATTAAAATAGTGGTTGTATTAGAACCAGGCCCAGTCTGTTCTGGTTGGTGAATTTACCCGAAAAATTGTATCCATTGACGATGGGGATGTATTTTTGATTATTATGTATAAAAATAATCATCTAGGGATCTTCAGAAGTTCTGTTATTCCCGAATCAATGACCTCCATTTGGGCACATTATTGACGGAGCTCACGACCATGATCCAGTGTGTGGCTCGGATGTGTCCCTCAAACACAAATACTGGTCAGTCTCATCCAAAATCCTAATGGCTCAGTTCCCTTGAGTGGGAGCGGCAAGGAACGCCCTGCATTTGAAGACCATTGAAGGCAGGTTCCGGGCCTGTGTCGGCGCATCAGTCAGGCTGGGTAGCCGCTATGGCCCAGGTGATTTTCCAGGGCTGCCCTGCTCTTGACGGAGTGGCCACCCAGCGGGGCTGTGTGTGTTTCATGGTGGGAGACTCGTGCTGCCCCTTCATCCCTGCCGTCATGTCCTGCTCGGTCCATGATGCCCTGCAGGCTATTAGGAACATGCAGAGAGCTGTGACCGGAGATCCGGTTCCACAACGAGGATGGCTTGACTGGTTCTTCTCTGGCTCATGGAAACAGCCACTTCAATATTTCAATATTTTCACAGACACAAAAGGAGGGAATTGTGGGATGGACTGGCTAACTGGCTTAATAATTGTTTATTCTTGTCGCACCATGTGGTCATACTGGTTTAACTTTGTTTTTTAAGATCGTAGAATGCAAGGTAGACTAGCCAAACTGGTTTTACAATTGAATTAAAAGATCGTGGAATGTAAGAAAGACTAACTAGTTGGCCTTGCAATTGTTTGTTCGCCTCGAGAAATATAAGAAAGGCTGGCTAACAGGGTTTGCAATTTTTTCCTTGTATTGTGCGATGAAAAGAGGTTCAACTTCAGGAGTAACTGTAACTCTCCAGGTCATCTAGGGTCAAGTGCACACTTGAAAACTTTCATATTCGACCAAAACGTGCTTATCAGCACATAAAAAGCACATTTGGTGGTACGCGGGAAGAACGGCAGCAGACAAAAAGGCTATTTAGAAAGGTATCACCACTACGCAGAAGAACGTCGGCTACTCTGCCCTCACTGGAAGACATTGCCAGCCCTCGTTACCTCAGCAGAGCCAGGGACATGATCAGGGACCCATGCCACCCTGGTCACAATCGGTTCCAGCTGCTGCTCTCTGGCAGAAAGACGCTGTAAGTTTCCCACATCCGTTGGGACTCTAAACTTGGGGTAACACAACACAATCCCTTCTGTGTAATAACTTCGGGTGAGGTAATATGAATAGACATTAGGTACAAGGTGATCTGACACCTACATGCTGAATGAAGGTAAGTGAAAGACAGTGAGAGGTAAGAGATTCACTCAAGGGGTGGTGATGCAATGTATCCATAAAGGCAGAATTGTAAATTAAGAGTCTGGAGTCATAACTTGTAAAACGGTGTAAAAATGTCAGAGACACAAATGACATAGTGTAATATCATCAAATTTTATAATTTAATAAGTTTTTCATTTGGCATCATTCTAATGGCTAGATATTAAGTTATAATGAAAACTATGATACTTGGCCAAAACGTGATTTTCAGCGCATGAAACGCACGTTAAGCCAATAAAAACTGAAATGTTCCCCTGCTGCGAAACAAACTGTCAGAGACACATAGTTACTGTGTATATAGTGTATAATTGTCCAATTCAAGTAAGTTTTTCATTTGGCATCATTCTAAGTGACATAAATTAAGTTATAGTGAAAATTATGATACTTGGCCAAAACGTGATTTTCAGCGCATGAAACGCACGTTAAGGCAATAAAAACTGAAATATTCCCCTGCTGCGAAACAAACTGTCAGAGACATATAGTTACTGTGTATATAGTGTATTATCGTCCAATTCAAGTAAGTTTTTCATTTAGCATCATTCTAAGTGATAGAAATTAAGTTATAGTGAAAACTATCATACTCGGCCAAAACATGATTTTCAGCGCATGAAACGCACGTTAGCAATAAAAACTGAAATGTCCCCCTGCTGCGAAACAAACTGTCAGAGACACATAGTTACTGTGTATATAGTGTAAAATAGTCCAATTCAAGTAAGTTTTGCATTTAGCATCATTCTAAGTGATAGAAATTAAGTTATAGTGAAAACTATGATACTTGGCCAAAACGTGATTTTCAGCGCATGAAACGCACGTTAAGGCAATAAAAACTGAAATGTTCCCCTGCTGCGAAACAAACTGTCAGAGACACATAGTTAATGTGTATATAGTGTATTATTGTCCAATTCAAGTAAGTTTTTCATTTGGCATCATTCTAAGTGATAGAAATTAAGTTATAGTGAAAATTATGATACTTGGCCAAAACGTGATTTTCAGCGCATGAAACGCACGTTAAGGCAATAAAAACTGAAATGTTCCCCTGCTGCGAAACAAACTGCCAGAGGCACATAGTTACTGTGTCTATAGTGTAAAATCATCCAATTCAAGTAAGTATTGCATTTAGCATCATTCTATGTGCTAGAAATTAAGTTATAGTGAAAACTATGATACTTGGCTAAAACGTGATTTTCAGCGCATGAAACGCACGTTAAGGCAATAAAAACTGAAATGTTCCCCTGCTGCGAAACAAACTGTCAGAGGCACATAGTTACTGTGTCTATAGTGTAAAATCATCCAATTCAAGTAAGTATTGCATTTAGGATCATTCTAAGTGCTAGAAATTAAGTTATAGTGAAAACTATGATACTTGGCCAAAACGTGATTTTCAGCGCATGAAACGCACGTTAAGGCAATAAAAACTGAAATGTTCCCCTGCTGCGAAACAAACACTCAGAGGCACATAGTTACTGTGTATATAGTGTATAATTGTCCAATTCAAGTAAGTTTTTCATTTTGCATCATTCTAAGTGCTAGAAATTAAGTTATAGTGAAAACTATGATACTTGGCCAAAACGTGATTTTCAGCGCATGAAATGCACATTAAGGCAATAAAAACTGAAATGTTCCCCCGCTGCGAAACAAACTGTCAGTGACACATAGTCACTGTGTATATAGTTTATAATCATCCAAATTAAGTAGGTTTTTCATTTGATATCATTCTAAGTGATGAAAGTTAGGGTTGGGGTTAGGGTTAGGTTAAGTTATAGTGAAAACTATGATACTTGGTCAAAACATGATTTTCAGCGCATGAAACGCACATTAGGGCAAAAAAACTGAAATGTTTGTTAGGTCTGAAAATACAACTTCAGGAGCAGGCTAAGAAAGAGTGAGATAAATTTAAATAGAAAATATGTATGACCAGACTGCAAAGTGGACAGAGAGTTCCTACAGTGGGCTCCTGTTCACTGCGATGTTACTGCAACTCTAGTCGAATGACCAGTGAGTGTGTCTTAAATACAGGCAAAACTGACAGTTGTCCCTAAGACTTTGGACAGATACGTTTCAGTCATTTGCAGGGCAACAAGTAATTGATTAGTGTCGGGCCTGGAATCTGTAGTCAATGGTTTCCAGACGTAGGGTGTTCTTCGCTGTTCCTACCCTGGGGAATACCGCCATCATGATTTTGGAGGAGACTGACCAGTGTTTGTATTAGAGGGGGACATCCGAGCCCCAAACTGAATCATGGGGGAAGAAATCAAAGCTCCGTCGTTGACGCCTGGTGGGTAGATGTGGGTTGGCGTCGACAGTTGGAATCGAGTCTGCTGTTAGAACGTACGTGTGGTCGGATGCAGATGTAGGGACACAGAGCCCAGTTGTATTGGTGGGGATGATCATATACACTTGCCATTCGCAGAGCCACCATATTTGGTCCAGTACTGTCCATGATTGGGAAGGAATGTGTCTGATCTCGGCGCACCTGGTGACGTGAACTTGGTCCAAAGGGGTCTTCGGATCCGGTCCGCTGAAGTTGAAACAGGATGGATAACAGTCTGTTCGGTTGTTGCACTGGACATACGTTGCGGTATTGACTGTAGCTGCTAGTGGTACTGCGACCATGGTATGTAGGCGGTCGAGCTTTGCTGGAAGGATTCTCTCAGATTACCCAGGATACAGTTGTAGGTGAGGTTGGCGAGTTCTTCGTTCTGTCGGTTGGACCATAGCTGTGGTTGGGCTACGGCAGTAGGCATGAGGGAACAGACATAACAACTCATTGGTTGTGGCGCGGGCTGTGAGTGCGGTGTATCTGTACCAACTGTTCCTCATCATCAGGTTGTAGTCGTTTTCTTCCTGTGTTTGGACATGGGCGAGAATAAGGTGTATCTACTCAGGCTTAGGTGTTCCTGCCGGACGGATTTTGAGTAGGCGTGTGGCGGATGGTTGTACGAAGGGGTTCACACCAATCACTTTGGGGACCATGGCTGGACTAGTAGTGCGGATGGTGATAGTAAAGAGGGGGCCTTTTCCTGGTCGGTCCGGTCGGAGGCATAGGTTGATGCAGCCTTTTTGTTGGATATTGGTCGTAAGGTCTAGCATATGTTTACCATCTTTGATGGTGGTGGCTAACTTGGTGAAGTTAGCGGTCATGGTGGTAGCTTCTTTGGAAAGGGGCCAATTGATGGTTTTGTAGCCTGTATGGAGGAGGACCTGGTCCAAGGTGTCTGGCCAGACCACTCAGACTCTGGGAGCTTGTAGGTACCAATAAAAATAACTGGAGTCAGTCCTGTGTAATCCCAAGTGAGTAAGCTGTAGGCTGAGCAAAGGGACTTGAACGACGATTGGTGTCTTGGTTGATGGGATGCAGATCTGGGGGCCCCTGATCGTTTCCTGAACCAGCTAGTGGGGCATTCTCCTCCAGTGGGAGTGTACCAAGGTTCTGGTACGTTCCCCCCATGTGGTTGAACACAGAGCGGTGATGATGATGGCCAAAATCACACGGTGAGGTCCGTCCCAACGTGGAGAAGACCAGCACTTTCTTTTTATCACCTTGACGAGTACCAGGTCTCCTGGGGACAGGACCTCCTCTGTGGGAGACAGAGAAGATGTCGGCAGATTATTTTGCATTCATCACAGTTCTTTCTTGGAACATTTTGCATAACCACTTAGTGAGGGATTCTGTTTCCCTTTTCTCTTCTACCACCAGATCTTTTTCCCACATTGTTCAGTGGAAGGGTCTGTCTTTCACTGCCTCAAATGGTGTGCATCCCTGTGCTGTTGGAATGATTCTCATGTACGTTTCTACCAGGCTCAGGCATTCTTGCCATCGTTTTCCTGTATCTTCCATGGTTTTTCTGAGTCTGAGTTTTACTGTTCTAATGGTTTGTTTGACGAGTCCAGCACTTTGGTTCAGTTTGATGAAATCCATGTTCAGAAGCTCGAAGGGATATGTTCCTGTTTGCCTTGTTCCATGCTTGGGTCGTTCATTGCCTTGAGAGTTGTGTCTACAGCAGTTTAGACAGTTTCTGCAAAAAAATTGAAGTAAGTTTGGAGACCTCTGGGAACATGCATTGTTTGTTGTACTGTACTGATCATCCCTTCTGTTGAGACATGGCTCCTCCCATGGCTCAATTTGGCAATTACTTCAAACAATGATCGTGGGACGCATGGCTTGTTTTCTACTGCATAGAGTCCGTTCTTGTGTTGAGTGGCTCCTTTTGTTTCCCATTGCAGTTTCTCTTTTTCTGGGGCATGATTTTACATTTCTCTTAGGTATTCAGCAGGGATTGGGCTGTGTCTTTCCACCGTCACGTCTTGTTCTAGGAATAGTCTACATGCCTCTGTCAGTGCCACTATTTCTGCGGCTTGTGCAGACCAGTCGCCGGGGAGTCGTCCTGTCTTGAGGTTGTCTTTTTGAGTCACCACGGCATATACGTTGTGTTTTTCTCCATCCAGGGTTTTTGATGATGATCCATCCCCATAGGCAATGTGTCCGGGGGCAATGGGTTGTCCATTAGGTCAGTTGCATATACGTGGTTAATTATGATTCGTTGAGTGGGCAACTGTGAGAATTGGTTTAACCACTTGTCGTCCGGTCTCCCATGAACTTCAGGGTGACATGTAATGGCCATGTTTGTTGTTCCTGTCCTGGTGCTGCTGGGCAGATATCTTCAGACTGTTCTCTTAGACTTTCAGCTACCTTGGCAGAATCATTCCCGACAATGTCGAGAGAGTAGAAGCTGTTAGATGTGGTGGTGTGGAAGATATTTTTGGTCTGTAATTCCCTGGGTCGGAGGCCATTTTGGGTGGCCACTAGGCTTAGCCCAAGCTGGACCATGATATCTCGTCCCGGTAACTCTCCGATTTTCATTTTGCAGTCTGACAATAAACCCATCCCTTTTGTTGCTTTCTGACCCATATTAATCACTTACTTAATAGTTTAAACAACAATTATTTTCTAAATTACCCGAAATTGATCTCCACTTTGTGATTAACCCAATATCTCTGAACACACAAAGACCAAAAGTCCCTGACTTTGTCTTAGTTAAGTCCCTGACTCTATTAACAGACCAAGACTATAATGCCTTTGCTAATTCTTGTTCTACTTTCATTGGTCCCGGACCAATTGGTTTATTACCAGACTGCAAAGTGGACAGTGAGAGTTCCTACAGTAGGGTCCTGTTCAACGCGATGTTCCTGAAACTCTAGTCGAATGACCAGTGTGTGTGTCTTAAATACAGGAAAAACTGACAGTTGTCACTAGGACTTTGGACAGATACATTTCAGTCATTTGCAGGGCAAAAAGTAATTGATCAGTGTCAGACAGTTGAATATTTGTGCTGACATGTCACCCCAATCACAAGACTAAGATTGTTTATTCAGTCAGACAGTTGGGTGTTTATGCTGCTATGTCAGCCGTAAGGATGACTACAATGCTGTTATACTCACAAAAACTTATACAATATGAACAAGCATTTGCAAAGATACTTTGTCTAATCTTACATATTCCCCTGCTGCCAAAAAAACTGTCAGAGACACATAGTTACTGTGTATATAGTGTAAAATCGTCCAATTCAAGTAAGTTATCCATTTGGCATTATTCTCATTGCTAAAAATTAAGTTACAATGAAAACAATCATACTTGGCCAAAACGTGATTTTCAGGGTATGAAAAGTACATTAAGGCAATAAAAACTGAAAAGTTCCCCTGCTGCCAAACAAACTGTCACAGACACATAGTTCCTGTGTATATAGTGTAAAATCGTCCTATCCATGTAAGTCTTTCATTGGCATCATTCTAGGTGATTCTGGAGCTATTTCCCACCATAAAAAGTGTCCAAAACAGGCATTTTGCGATTAAAATAGTGGTTGTATTAGAACCAGGCCCAGGCGATTCTGGTTGGTGTTTTTACCCTGAAATTGTGTCCAATGATGATAAGGATGTATTTTTGATTATTCTGTATAAAAATAATCATCTAGGGATGTTCAGAAGTTTTGTTACGCCCGAATCAATGACCTCAATTTGGGCACTTTATTTACAAGTGGTGGTTTTTAAGAACCAGGCCCAGTCGGTTCTGGTTGGTGCTTTTACCCAGATATAGTATCCATTGTGTGGGTAGATGTATCTTCACTATTCTGTCTAAAAATAAAGATCCAGGACAGTTCCGGGGCTATTTCCCTCCATAAATAGTGTCCAAAACATGCATTTTGCGATACAAAATAGTGGCTGCATTATAACAGGGTCCAGTCGGTTCTGGTGGGTGTTTGTATACGAAACTTGTGTCCAATTATGATGGGGATGTATACTTGACTATTCTGTATAGAAGTAATCATCTAGCGATGTTCAGAAGTTCTGTTATGCCCGAATGAATTACTTTCATTTGGTCACTTTATTTACAAGTGGTGGTTTAGAAACAGGCCCAGTCGGTTTTGGTTGGTGCTTTTACCCAGAATTTGTGTTTATTGTGTGAGTGGATGTATTTTCACTATTTTGTATAACAATAATGATCCAGGATGATTCTGGAGCTATTTCCCACCACAAACAGTGTCCAAAACAGGCATTTTGCGGTTAAAGTAGTGGTTGTATTAGAACCACGCCCAGTCGGTTCTGGTTCGTGTTTTTACCCAGAATTTGTGTCCAATGATTATAGGGATGTATTTTTTATTATTCTTTATAAAAATAATATTCTAGGGATGTTCAGAAGTTCTGTTATGCCCTAATCAATGACCTCAATTTGGGCACTTTATTTACAAGTGGTTGTTTAGAACCAGGCCCAGTCGGTTCTGGTTGGTGCTTTACCCACAATTAGTGTCGATTGTGTGGGTTTGATGTATTTTCACTATTCTCTGTAAGAATAAAGATCCAGGGATGTTCTGAGACTATTTCCCACCAGAAATAGTGTCAAAAACATGCATTTTGCGACAAAAATAGTGGTTGTATTAGAACCAGGCCCAGTCGGTTCTGGTTTGTGTATACCCCCTTAACGTGTGTCCAATAGGAATGGGGTTGTATTTTTGACTATTCTGTATAAAAATTATCATCTAGGGATGTTCAGAAGTTCTTCTATGCCCGAATAAATGACCTCCATTTGGGCACTTTATTTTGCATGTTGGTTGTAGTAGAACCAAGCCCAGTCGGTTCTGGTTGGTGCTTTTACCCAGAGTTAGTGTTGATTGTGTAGGTGGATGTATTTTCACTATTCTGTCTAAAAATAAAGATCCAGGATGTTTCTAGGGGTATTTACTACCATAAATAGTCTCCAAAACATGCATTTTGTGATAAAAAATAGTAGTGAAGGCAGGTTCCGGGCCTGTGTCGGCGCATCAGTCAGGCTGGGTAGCCGCTATGGCCCAGGTGATTTTCCAGGGCTGCCCTGCTCTTGACGGAGTGGCCACCCAGCGGGGCTGTGTGTGTTTCATGGTGGGAGACTCGTGCTGCCCCTTCATCCCTGCCGGCATGTCCTGCTCGGTCCATGATGCCCTGCAGGCTATTAGGAACATGCAGAGAGCTGTGACCGGAGATCCGGTTCCACAACGAGGATGGCTTGACTGGTTCTTCTCTGGCTCATGGAAACAGCCACTTCAATATTTCAATATTTTCACAGACACAAAAGGAGGGAATTGTGGGATGGACTGGCTAACTGGCTTAATAATTGTTTATTCTTGTCGCACCATGTGGTCATACTGGTTTAACTTTGTTTTTTAAGATCGTAGAATGCAAGGTAGACTAGCCAAACTGGTTTTACAATTGAATTAAAAGATCGTGGAATGTAAGAAAGACTAACTAGTTGGCCTTGCAATTGTTTGTTCGCCTCGAGAAATATAAGAAAGGCTGGCTAACAGGGTTTGCAATTTTTTCCTTGTATTGTGCGATGAAAAGAGGTTCAACTTCAGGAGTAACTGTAACTCTCCAGGTCATCTAGGGTCAAGTGCACACTTGAAAACTTTCATATTCGACCAAAACGTGCTTATCAGCACATAAAAAGCACATTTGGTGGTACGCGGGAAGAACGGCAGCAGACAAAAAGGCTATTTAGAAAGGTATCACCACTACGCAGAAGAACGTCGGCTACTCTGCCCTCACTGGAAGACATTGCCAGCCCTCGTTACCTCAGCAGAGCCAGGGACATGATCAGGGACCCATGCCACCCTGGTCACAATCGGTTCCAGCTGCTGCTCTCTGGCAGAAAGACGCTGTAAGTTTCCCACATCCGTTGGGACTCTAAACTTGGGGTAACACAACACAATCCCTTCTGTGTAATAACTTCGGGTGAGGTAATATGAATAGACATTAGGTACAAGGTGATCTGACACCTACATGCTGAATGAAGGTAAGTGAAAGACAGTGAGAGGTAAGAGATTCACTCAAGGGGTGGTGATGCAATGTATCCATAAAGGCAGAATTGTAAATTAAGAGTCTGGAGTCATAACTTGTAAAACGGTGTAAAAATGTCAGAGACACAAATGACATAGTGTAATATCATCAAATTTTATAATTTAATAAGTTTTTCATTTGGCATCATTCTAATGGCTAGATATTAAGTTATAATGAAAACTATGATACTTGGCCAAAACGTGATTTTCAGCGCATGAAACGCACGTTAAGCCAATAAAAACTGAAATGTTCCCCTGCTGCGAAACAAACTGTCAGAGACACATAGTTACTGTGTATATAGTGTATAATTGTCCAATTCAAGTAAGTTTTTCATTTGGCATCATTCTAAGTGACATAAATTAAGTTATAGTGAAAATTATGATACTTGGCCAAAACGTGATTTTCAGCGCATGAAACGCACGTTAAGGCAATAAAAACTGAAATATTCCCCTGCTGCGAAACAAACTGTCAGAGACATATAGTTACTGTGTATATAGTGTATTATCGTCCAATTCAAGTAAGTTTTTCATTTAGCATCATTCTAAGTGATAGAAATTAAGTTATAGTGAAAACTATCATACTCGGCCAAAACATGATTTTCAGCGCATGAAACGCACGTTAGCAATAAAAACTGAAATGTCCCCCTGCTGCGAAACAAACTGTCAGAGACACATAGTTACTGTGTATATAGTGTAAAATAGTCCAATTCAAGTAAGTTTTGCATTTAGCATCATTCTAAGTGATAGAAATTAAGTTATAGTGAAAACTATGATACTTGGCCAAAACGTGATTTTCAGCGCATGAAACGCACGTTAAGGCAATAAAAACTGAAATGTTCCCCTGCTGCGAAACAAACTGTCAGAGACACATAGTTAATGTGTATATAGTGTATTATTGTCCAATTCAAGTAAGTTTTTCATTTGGCATCATTCTAAGTGATAGAAATTAAGTTATAGTGAAAATTATGATACTTGGCCAAAACGTGATTTTCAGCGCATGAAACGCACGTTAAGGCAATAAAAACTGAAATGTTCCCCTGCTGCGAAACAAACTGCCAGAGGCACATAGTTACTGTGTCTATAGTGTAAAATCATCCAATTCAAGTAAGTATTGCATTTAGCATCATTCTATGTGCTAGAAATTAAGTTATAGTGAAAACTATGATACTTGGCTAAAACGTGATTTTCAGCGCATGAAACGCACGTTAAGGCAATAAAAACTGAAATGTTCCCCTGCTGCGAAACAAACTGTCAGAGGCACATAGTTACTGTGTCTATAGTGTAAAATCATCCAATTCAAGTAAGTATTGCATTTAGGATCATTCTAAGTGCTAGAAATTAAGTTATAGTGAAAACTATGATACTTGGCCAAAACGTGATTTTCAGCGCATGAAACGCACGTTAAGGCAATAAAAACTGAAATGTTCCCCTGCTGCGAAACAAACACTCAGAGGCACATAGTTACTGTGTATATAGTGTATAATTGTCCAATTCAAGTAAGTTTTTCATTTTGCATCATTCTAAGTGCTAGAAATTAAGTTATAGTGAAAACTATGATACTTGGCCAAAACGTGATTTTCAGCGCATGAAATGCACATTAAGGCAATAAAAACTGAAATGTTCCCCCGCTGCGAAACAAACTGTCAGTGACACATAGTCACTGTGTATATAGTTTATAATCATCCAAATTAAGTAGGTTTTTCATTTGATATCATTCTAAGTGATGAAAGTTAGGGTTGGGGTTAGGGTTAGGTTAAGTTATAGTGAAAACTATGATACTTGGTCAAAACATGATTTTCAGCGCATGAAACGCACATTAGGGCAAAAAAACTGAAATGTTTGTTAGGTCTGAAAATACAACTTCAGGAGCAGGCTAAGAAAGAGTGAGATAAATTTAAATAGAAAATATGTATGACCAGACTGCAAAGTGGACAGAGAGTTCCTACAGTGGGCTCCTGTTCACTGCGATGTTACTGCAACTCTAGTCGAATGACCAGTGAGTGTGTCTTAAATACAGGCAAAACTGACAGTTGTCCCTAAGACTTTGGACAGATACGTTTCAGTCATTTGCAGGGCAACAAGTAATTGATTAGTGTCGGGCCTGGAATCTGTAGTCAATGGTTTCCAGACGTAGGGTGTTCTTCGCTGTTCCTACCCTGGGGAATACCGCCATCATGATTTTGGAGGAGACTGACCAGTGTTTGTATTAGAGGGGGACATCCGAGCCCCAAACTGAATCATGGGGGAAGAAATCAAAGCTCCGTCGTTGACGCCTGGTGGGTAGATGTGGGTTGGCGTCGACAGTTGGAATCGAGTCTGCTGTTAGAACGTACGTGTGGTCGGATGCAGATGTAGGGACACAGAGCCCAGTTGTATTGGTGGGGATGATCATATACACTTGCCATTCGCAGAGCCACCATATTTGGTCCAGTACTGTCCATGATTGGGAAGGAATGTGTCTGATCTCGGCGCACCTGGTGACGTGAACTTGGTCCAAAGGGGTCTTCGGATCCGGTCCGCTGAAGTTGAAACAGGATGGATAACAGTCTGTTCGGTTGTTGCACTGGACATACGTTGCGGTATTGACTGTAGCTGCTAGTGGTACTGCGACCATGGTATGTAGGCGGTCGAGCTTTGCTGGAAGGATTCTCTCAGATTACCCAGGATACAGTTGTAGGTGAGGTTGGCGAGTTCTTCGTTCTGTCGGTTGGACCATAGCTGTGGTTGGGCTACGGCAGTAGGCATGAGGGAACAGACATAACAACTCATTGGTTGTGGCGCGGGCTGTGAGTGCGGTGTATCTGTACCAACTGTTCCTCATCATCAGGTTGTAGTCGTTTTCTTCCTGTGTTTGGACATGGGCGAGAATAAGGTGTATCTACTCAGGCTTAGGTGTTCCTGCCGGACGGATTTTGAGTAGGCGTGTGGCGGATGGTTGTACGAAGGGGTTCACACCAATCACTTTGGGGACCATGGCTGGACTAGTAGTGCGGATGGTGATAGTAAAGAGGGGGCCTTTTCCTGGTCGGTCCGGTCGGAGGCATAGGTTGATGCAGCCTTTTTGTTGGATATTGGTCGTAAGGTCTAGCATATGTTTACCATCTTTGATGGTGGTGGCTAACTTGGTGAAGTTAGCGGTCATGGTGGTAGCTTCTTTGGAAAGGGGCCAATTGATGGTTTTGTAGCCTGTATGGAGGAGGACCTGGTCCAAGGTGTCTGGCCAGACCACTCAGACTCTGGGAGCTTGTAGGTACCAATAAAAATAACTGGAGTCAGTCCTGTGTAATCCCAAGTGAGTAAGCTGTAGGCTGAGCAAAGGGACTTGAACGACGATTGGTGTCTTGGTTGATGGGATGCAGATCTGGGGGCCCCTGATCGTTTCCTGAACCAGCTAGTGGGGCATTCTCCTCCAGTGGGAGTGTACCAAGGTTCTGGTACGTTCCCCCCATGTGGTTGAACACAGAGCGGTGATGATGATGGCCAAAATCACACGGTGAGGTCCGTCCCAACGTGGAGAAGACCAGCACTTTCTTTTTATCACCTTGACGAGTACCAGGTCTCCTGGGGACAGGACCTCCTCTGTGGGAGACAGAGAAGATGTCGGCAGATTATTTTGCATTCATCACAGTTCTTTCTTGGAACATTTTGCATAACCACTTAGTGAGGGATTCTGTTTCCCTTTTCTCTTCTACCACCAGATCTTTTTCCCACATTGTTCAGTGGAAGGGTCTGTCTTTCACTGCCTCAAATGGTGTGCATCCCTGTGCTGTTGGAATGATTCTCATGTACGTTTCTACCAGGCTCAGGCATTCTTGCCATCGTTTTCCTGTATCTTCCATGGTTTTTCTGAGTCTGAGTTTTACTGTTCTAATGGTTTGTTTGACGAGTCCAGCACTTTGGTTCAGTTTGATGAAATCCATGTTCAGAAGCTCGAAGGGATATGTTCCTGTTTGCCTTGTTCCATGCTTGGGTCGTTCATTGCCTTGAGAGTTGTGTCTACAGCAGTTTAGACAGTTTCTGCAAAAAAAATGAAGTAAGTTTGGAGACCTCTGGGAACATGCATTGTTTGTTGTACTGTACTGATCATCCCTTCTGTTGAGACATGGCTCCTCCCATGGCTCAATTTGGCAATTACTTCAAACAATGATCGTGGGACGCATGGCTTGTTTTCTACTGCATAGAGTCCGTTCTTGTGTTGAGTGGCTCCTTTTGTTTCCCATTGCAGTTTCTCTTTTTCTGGGGCATGATTTTACATTTCTCTTAGGTATTCAGCAGGGATTGGGCTGTGTCTTTCCACCGTCACGTCTTGTTCTAGGAATAGTCTACATGCCTCTGTCAGTGCCACTATTTCTGCGGCTTGTGCAGACCAGTCGCCGGGGAGTCGTCCTGTCTTGAGGTTGTCTTTTTGAGTCACCACGGCATATACGTTGTGTTTTTCTCCATCCAGGGTTTTTGATGATGATCCATCCCCATAGGCAATGTGTCCGGGGGCAATGGGTTGTCCATTAGGTCAGTTGCATATACGTGGTTAATTATGATTCGTTGAGTGGGCAACTGTGAGAATTGGTTTAACCACTTGTCGTCCGGTCTCCCATGAACTTCAGGGTGACATGTAATGGCCATGTTTGTTGTTCCTGTCCTGGTGCTGCTGGGCAGATATCTTCAGACTGTTCTCTTAGACTTTCAGCTACCTTGGCAGAATCATTCCCGACAATGTCGAGAGAGTAGAAGCTGTTAGATGTGGTGGTGTGGAAGATATTTTTGGTCTGTAATTCCCTGGGTCGGAGGCCATTTTGGGTGGCCACTAGGCTTAGCCCAAGCTGGACCATGATATCTCGTCCCGGTAACTCTCCGATTTTCATTTTGCAGTCTGACAATAAACCCATCCCTTTTGTTGCTTTCTGACCCATATTAATCACTTACTTAATAGTTTAAACAACAATTATTTTCTAAATTACCCGAAATTGATCTCCACTTTGTGATTAACCCAATATCTCTGAACACACAAAGACCAAAAGTCCCTGACTTTGTCTTAGTTAAGTCCCTGACTCTATTAACAGACCAAGACTATAATGCCTTTGCTAATTCTTGTTCTACTTTCATTGGTCCCGGACCAATTGGTTTATTACCAGACTGCAAAGTGGACAGTGAGAGTTCCTACAGTAGGGTCCTGTTCAACGCGATGTTCCTGAAACTCTAGTCGAATGACCAGTGTGTGTGTCTTAAATACAGGAAAAACTGACAGTTGTCACTAGGACTTTGGACAGATACATTTCAGTCATTTGCAGGGCAAAAAGTAATTGATCAGTGTCAGACAGTTGAATATTTGTGCTGACATGTCACCCCAATCACAAGACTAAGATTGTTTATTCAGTCAGACAGTTGGGTGTTTATGCTGCTATGTCAGCCGTAAGGATGACTACAATGCTGTTATACTCACAAAAACTTATACAATATGAACAAGCATTTGCAAAGATACTTTGTCTAATCTTACATATTCCCCTGCTGCCAAAAAAACTGTCAGAGACACATAGTTACTGTGTATATAGTGTAAAATCGTCCAATTCAAGTAAGTTATCCATTTGGCATTATTCTCATTGCTAAAAATTAAGTTACAATGAAAACAATCATACTTGGCCAAAACGTGATTTTCAGGGTATGAAAAGTACATTAAGGCAATAAAAACTGAAAAGTTCCCCTGCTGCCAAACAAACTGTCACAGACACATAGTTCCTGTGTATATAGTGTAAAATCGTCCTATCCATGTAAGTCTTTCATTGGCATCATTCTAGGTGATTCTGGAGCTATTTCCCACCATAAAAAGTGTCCAAAACAGGCATTTTGCGATTAAAATAGTGGTTGTATTAGAACCAGGCCCAGGCGATTCTGGTTGGTGTTTTTACCCTGAAATTGTGTCCAATGATGATAAGGATGTATTTTTGATTATTCTGTATAAAAATAATCATCTAGGGATGTTCAGAAGTTTTGTTACGCCCGAATCAATGACCTCAATTTGGGCACTTTATTTACAAGTGGTGGTTTTTAAGAACCAGGCCCAGTCGGTTCTGGTTGGTGCTTTTACCCAGATATAGTATCCATTGTGTGGGTAGATGTATCTTCACTATTCTGTCTAAAAATAAAGATCCAGGACAGTTCCGGGGCTATTTCCCTCCATAAATAGTGTCCAAAACATGCATTTTGCGATACAAAATAGTGGCTGCATTATAACAGGGTCCAGTCGGTTCTGGTGGGTGTTTGTATACGAAACTTGTGTCCAATTATGATGGGGATGTATACTTGACTATTCTGTATAGAAGTAATCATCTAGCGATGTTCAGAAGTTCTGTTATGCCCGAATGAATTACTTTCATTTGGTCACTTTATTTACAAGTGGTGGTTTAGAAACAGGCCCAGTCGGTTTTGGTTGGTGCTTTTACCCAGAATTTGTGTTTATTGTGTGAGTGGATGTATTTTCACTATTTTGTATAACAATAATGATCCAGGATGATTCTGGAGCTATTTCCCACCACAAACAGTGTCCAAAACAGGCATTTTGCGGTTAAAGTAGTGGTTGTATTAGAACCACGCCCAGTCGGTTCTGGTTCGTGTTTTTACCCAGAATTTGTGTCCAATGATTATAGGGATGTATTTTTTATTATTCTTTATAAAAATAATATTCTAGGGATGTTCAGAAGTTCTGTTATGCCCTAATCAATGACCTCAATTTGGGCACTTTATTTACAAGTGGTTGTTTAGAACCAGGCCCAGTCGGTTCTGGTTGGTGCTTTACCCACAATTAGTGTCGATTGTGTGGGTTTGATGTATTTTCACTATTCTCTGTAAGAATAAAGATCCAGGGATGTTCTGAGACTATTTCCCACCAGAAATAGTGTCAAAAACATGCATTTTGCGACAAAAATAGTGGTTGTATTAGAACCAGGCCCAGTCGGTTCTGGTTTGTGTATACCCCCTTAACGTGTGTCCAATAGGAATGGGGTTGTATTTTTGACTATTCTGTATAAAAATTATCATCTAGGGATGTTCAGAAGTTCTTCTATGCCCGAATAAATGACCTCCATTTGGGCACTTTATTTTGCATGTTGGTTGTAGTAGAACCAAGCCCAGTCGGTTCTGGTTGGTGCTTTTACCCAGAGTTAGTGTTGATTGTGTAGGTGGATGTATTTTCACTATTCTGTCTAAAAATAAAGATCCAGGATGTTTCTAGGGGTATTTACTACCATAAATAGTCTCCAAAACATGCATTTTGTGATAAAAAATAGTAGTGAAGGCAGGTTCCGGGCCTGTGTCGGCGCATCAGTCAGGCTGGGTAGCCGCTATGGCCCAGGTGATTTTCCAGGGCTGCCCTGCTCTTGACGGAGTGGCCACCCAGCGGGGCTGTGTGTGTTTCATGGTGGGAGACTCGTGCTGCCCCTTCATCCCTGCCGGCATGTCCTGCTCGGTCCATGATGCCCTGCAGGCTATTAGGAACATGCAGAGAGCTGTGACCGGAGATCCGGTTCCACAACGAGGATGGCTTGACTGGTTCTTCTCTGGCTCATGGAAACAGCCACTTCAATATTTCAATATTTTCACAGACACAAAAGGAGGGAATTGTGGGATGGACTGGCTAACTGGCTTAATAATTGTTTATTCTTGTCGCACCATGTGGTCATACTGGTTTAACTTTGTTTTTTAAGA
Source organism: Stigmatopora nigra (assembly GCF_051989575.1). Lineage (NCBI taxonomy): Eukaryota > Metazoa > Chordata > Actinopteri > Syngnathiformes > Syngnathidae > Stigmatopora > Stigmatopora nigra. The sequence continues at coordinate 5,310,906 of NW_027551603.1, forward strand.
TCGTAGAATGCAAGGTAGACTAGCCAAACTGGTTTTACAATTGAATTAAAAGATCGTGGAATGTAAGAAAGACTAACTAGTTGGCCTTGCAATTGTTTGTTCGCCTCGAGAAATATAAGAAAGGCTGGCTAACAGAGTTTGCAATTTTTTCCTTGTATTGTGCGATGAAAAGAGGTTCAACTTCAGGAGTAACTGTCACTCTCCAGGTCATCTAGGGTCAAGTGCACACTTGAAAACTTTCATATTCGACCAAAACGTGCTTATCAGCACATAAAAAGCACATTTGGTGGTACGCGGGAAGAACGGCAGCAGACAAAAAGGCTATTTAGAAAGGTATCACCACTACGCAGAAGAACGTCGGCTACTCTGCCCTCACTGGAAGACATTGCCAGCCCTCGTTACCTCAGCAGAGCCAGGGACATGATCAGGGACCCATGCCACCCTGGTCACAATCGGTTCCAGCTGCTGCTCTCTGGCAGACAGACGCTGTAAGTTTCCCACATCCGTTGGGACTCTAAACTTGGGGTAACACAACACAATCCCTTCTGTGTAATAACTTCGGGTGAGGTAATATGAATAGACATTAGGTACAAGGTGATCTGACACCTACATGCTGAATGAAGGTAAGTGAAAGACAGTGAGAGGTAAGAGATCCACTCAAGGGGTGGTGATGCAATGTATCCATAAAGGCAGAATTGTAAATTAAGAGTCTGGAGTCATAACTTGTAAAACGGTGTAAAAATGTCAGAGACACAAATGACATAGTGTAATATCATCAAATTTTATAATTTAATAAGTTTTTCATTTGGCATCATTCTAATGGCTAGATATTAAGTTATAATGAAAACTATGATACTTGGCCAAAACGTGATTTTCAGCGCATGAAACGCACGTTAAGGCAATAAAAACTGAAATATTCCCCTGCTGCGAAACAAACTGTCAGAGACATATAGTTACTGTGTATATAGTGTATTATCGTCCAATTCAAGTAAGTTTTTCATTTAGCATCATTCTAAGTGATAGAAATTAAGTTATAGTGAAAACTATCATACTCGGCCAAAACATGATTTTCAGCGCATGAAACGCACGTTAGCAATAAAAACTGAAATGTCCCCCTGCTGCGAAACAAACTGTCAGAGACACATAGTTACTGTGTATATAGTGTAAAATAGTCCAATTCAAGTAAGTTTTGCATTTAGCATCATTCTAAGTGATAGAAATTAAGTTATAGTGAAAACTATGATACTTGGCCAAAACGTGATTTTCAGCGCATGAAACGCACGTTAAGGCAATAAAAACTGAAATGTTCCCCTGCTGCGAAACAAACTGTCAGAGACACATAGTTACTGTGTACATAGTGTATTATTGTCCAATTCAAGTAAGTTTTTCATTTGGCATCATTCTAAGTGATAGAAATTAAGTTATAGTGAAAATTATGATACTTGGCCAAAACGTGATTTTCAGCGCATGAAACGCACGTTAAGGCAATAAAAACTGAAATGTTCCCCTGCTGCGAAACAAACTGTCAGAGGCACATAGTTACTGTGTCTATAGTGTAAAATCATCCAATTCAAGTAAGTATTGCATTTAGCATCATTCTAAGTGCTAGAAATTAAGTTATAGTGAAAACTATGATACTTGGCCAAAACGTGATTTTCAGCGCATGAAACGCACGTTAAGGCAATAAAAACTGAAATGTTCCCCTGCTGCGAAACAAACTGTCAGAGGCACATAGTTACTGTGTATATAGTGTAAAATCATCCAGTTCAAGTAAGTATTGCATTTAGCATCATTCTAAGTGCTAGAAATTAAGTTATAGTGAAAACTATGATACTTGGCCAAAACGTGATTTTCAGCGCATGAAACGCACGTTAAGGCAATAAAAACTGAAATGTTCCCCTGCTGCGAAACAAACACTCAGAGGCACATAGTTACTGTGTATATAGTGTATAATTGTCCAATTCAAGTAAGTTTTTCATTTTGCATCATTCTAAGTGCTAGAAATGAAGTTATTGTGAAAACTATGATACTTGGCCAAAACGTGATTTTCAGCGCATGAAATGCACATTAAGGCAATAAAAACTGAAATGTTCCCCCGCTGCGAAACAAACTGTCAGTGACACATAGTTACTGTGTATATAGTGTATAATCGTCCAAATTAAGTAGGTTTTTCATTTGATATCATTCTAAGTGATGAAAGTTAGGGTTAGGGTTAGGGTTAGGTTAAGTTATAGTGAAAACTATGATACTTGGCCAAAACATGATTTTCAGCGCATGAAACGCACATTAGGGCAAAAAAACTGAAATGTTTGTTAGGTCTGAAAATACAACTTCAGGAGCAGGCTAAGAAAGAGTGAGTCAAATTTAAATAGAAAATATGTATGACCAGACTGCAAAGTGGACAGAGAGTTCCTACAGTGGGCTCCTGTTCACTGCGATGTTACTGCAACTCTAGTCGAATGACCAGTGAGTGTGTCTTAAATACAGGCAAAACTGACAGTTGTCCCTAAGACTTTGGACAGATACGTTTCAGTCATTTGCAGGGCAACAAGTAATTGATTAGTGTCGGGCCTGGAATCTGTAGTCAATGGTTTCCAGACGTAGGGTGTTCTTCGCTGTTCCTACCCTGGGGAATACCGTCATCATGATTTTGGAGGAGACTGACCAGTGTTTGTATTAGAGGGGGACATCCGAGCCCCAAACTGAATCATGGGGGAAGAAATCAAAGCTCCGTCGTTGACGCCTGGTGGGTAGATGTGGGTTGGCGTCGACAGTTGGAATCGAGTCTGCTGTTAGAACGTACGTGTGGTCGGATGCAGATGTAGGGACACAGAGCCCAGTTGTATTGGTGGGGATGATCATATACACTTGCCATTCGCAGAGCCACCATATTTGGTCCAGTACTGTCCATGATTGGGAAGGAATGTGTCTGATCCCGGCGCACCTGGTGACGTGAACTTGGTCCAAAGGGGTCTTCGGATCCGGTCCGCTGAAGTTGAAACAGGATGGATAACAGTCTGTTCGGTTGTTGCACTGGACATACGTTGCGGTATTGACTGTAGCTGCTAGTGGTACTGCGACCATGGTATGTAGGCGGTCGAGCTTTGCTGGAAGGATTCTCTCAGATTACCCAGGATACAGTTGTAGGTGAGGTTGGCGAGTTCTTCGTTCTGTCGGTTGGACCATAGCTGTGGTTGGGCTACGGCAGTAGGCAAAAGGGAACAGACATAACAACTCATTGGTTGTGGCGCGGGCTGTGAGTGCGGTGTATCTGTACCAACTGTTCCTCATCATCGGGTTGTAGTCGTTTTCTTCCTGTGTTTGGACATGGGCGAGAATAAGGTGTATCTACTCAGACTTAGGTGTTCCTGCCGGACGGATTTTGAGTAGGCGCGTGGCGGATGGTTGTACGAAGGGGTTCACACCAATCACTTTGGGGACCATGGCTGGACTAGTAGTGCGGATGGTGATCGTAAAGAGGGGGCCTTTTCCTGGTCGGTCCGGTCAGAGGCATAGGTTGATGCAGCCTTTTTGTTGGATATTGGTCGTAAGGTCTAGCATATGTTTACCATCTTTGATGGTGGTGGCTAACTTGGTGAAGTTAGCGGTCACTGTGGTAGCTTCTTTGGAAAGGGGCCATGTGATGGTTTTGTAGCCTGTATGGAGGAGGACCTGGTCCAAGGTGTCTGGCCAGACCATTCAGACTCTGGGAGCTTGTAGGTACCAATAAAAATAACTGGAGTCAGTCCTGTGTAATCCCAAGTGAGTAAGCTGTAGGCTGAGCAAAGGTACTTGAACAACGATTGGTGTCTTGGTTAATGGGATGCAGATCTGGGGGCCCCTGATCGTTTCCTGAACCAGCTAGTGGGGCATTCTCCTCCAGTGGGAGTGTACCAAGGTTCTGGTACGTTCCCCCCATGTGGTTGAACACAGAGCGGTGATGATGATGGCCAAAATCACACGGTGAGGTCCGTCCCAACGTGGAGAAGACCAGCACTTTCTTTTTATCACCTTGACGAGTACCAGGTCTCCTGGGGACAGGACCTCCTCTGTGGGAGACAGAGAAGATGTCGGCAGATTATTTTGCATTCATCACAGTTCTTTCTTGGAACATTTTGCATAACCACTTATTGAGGGATTCTGTTTCTCCTTTCTCTTTTACCACCAGATCTTTTTCCCACATTGTTAGTGGAAGATTCTGTCTTTCACTGCCTCAAATGGTGTGCATCCCTGTGCTGTTGGAATGATTCTCATGTACGTTTCTACCAGGCTCAGGCATTCTTGCCATGGTTTTCCTGTATCTTCCATGGTTTTTCTGAGTCTGAGTTTTACTGTTCTAATGGTTTGTTCGACGAGTCCAGCACTTTGGTTCAGTTTGATGAAATCCATGTTCAGAAGCTCGAAGGGATATGTTCCTGTTTGCCTTGTTCCATGCTTGGGTTGTTCATTGCCTTGAGAGTTGTGTCTACAGCAGTTTAGACAGTTTCTGCAAAATAATTGAGGTAAGTTTGGAGACCTCTGGGAACATGCATTGTTTGTTGTACTGTACTGATCATCCCTCCTGTTGAGACATGGCTCCTCCCATGGCTCAATTTGGCAATTACTTCAAACAATGATCGTGTCACGCATGGCTTGTTTTCTACTGCATAGAGTCCATTCTTGTGTTGAGTGGCTCCTTCTGTTTCCCATTGCAGTTTCTCTTTTTCTGGGGAATGATTTTGCATTTCTCTTAGGAATTCAGCAGGGATTGGGCTGTGTCTTTCCACCGTCACGTCTTGTTCTAGGAATAGTCTACATGCCTCTGTCAGTGCCACTATTTCTGCGGCTTGTGCAGACCAGTCGCCGGGGAGTCGTCCTGTCTTGAGGTTGTCTTTTTGAGTCACCACGGCATATACGTTGTGTTTTTCTCCATCCAGGGTTTTTGATGATGATCCATCCCCATAGGCAATGTGTCCGGGGGGCAATGGGTTGTCCATTAGGTCATTATGCATATACGTGGTTAATTATGATTCGTTGAGTGGTAAAGAATATGACATATTTTACTCATTCTTTTTAGTATAGCTGTTTCATTTTGATATCATATTTTACTCATTCTTTTTAGTATAGCTGTTTCATTTTGATATCATATTTTACTCATTCTTTTTAGTATAGCTGTTTCATTTTGATATCACATTTTACTCATTCCTTTTGTTGTGGCGGTCTTGTTTTAGAGTCGCCACTGGTTCCCAACTCAAATACAATATGAACAGAAGGATGGGTCTGAGACTCCTCAACTATAATGTTAACAAAAGGCTCTTCCTGAGATTCTTATTTCAAGGTGGGATCCACACTGATAAGAGACCAGATGGAGGACTTCAAAGGGCAGAGGAACAAAGAGCAGGGCGGAGGGTCGGGACTTTATAGGACCAGCGGAGACAGAGGTCTGGATGATGTGGATTCAAGGCTGGAAGATGTGGAGCCCAGAGAAACCCCCCCTCACAGCAGCCCTGGACCAGCCCACATCTCATTATTAATCAGCGAATGAATATGCATTTTTGTTGGACTATAACTGGGCAAACGCGGGTTTGGACAATGTCTTTTCCATCCTCCGCTTTGGGACATCAACACTCAGCGGGCTCATTCTATGGGAGGGAGACCCGGAGCTCTGTATGAATCAATTTGAATGGAATAAATCATCTGTGGATAAACTCGCTCAACCCTGGTTTGTCTCCTCCGATGCTGAACACGCTCCATTGTTAGACTGGAGACTACAGAGTTAAGGAATTGGAGTCAGGTAAAATATTTATAGTCTAACAGTTTTGGTGACCCAGTCCGTGAGTCGGTTGCGTAGACAGATAGGGGTTAAGGCCGATAACTCCGTCCGTGAACCAGGGAGGAGACTGCGTAGACATATGGGTTAAGGCCAGCCGCGGACTCTAAAACACGTCGGCGAACGTGGAGTCGCGGTTATCGAAACACGTCAGCGAACGTGGGAATAAGGAAAAGTTAAACACGTCAGCGAACGTGGGAATAAGGAAAAGTTAAAACACGTCAGCGAACGTGGGAATAAGGAAAAGTTAACCACGTCAGCGAACGTGAGGGAGCGCCGGCGAGCGTGAGACCTTTCTCTTGGGACTTCTCCGACAGGCGCCTGATCAACTGAAAGGTAAGCAGAATACCTATTACTGAAACGTTAAAATTCTGCTATTGGATTTTTAAATTATGGAGAAGTGACTATAGAAAGGGGATATCGGGAATAGGAGATTCCGAAAAGGTTGTAATATATCTAGAGTCGGAATTAATGACGATCCCAGAACGGTCGTTTTGAGATAGAGAAAACGGTCGTATGAAACAAAGGAACAAGAGATTCCGGAAAGAGTTGTATGCAGGAGTTATTTTAAAGTCTTCAGCAGGGAAACGACTGGGTCCACAGATGTTTGATTCCTAGAATTGATTCTAAAAAAAAAAAAAAAAAAAAAAAAAAAAAAAAAAGTAACAATAATTCCTAGAATTGAACATACTAAAATTCCAAATTTATCCGGAGACTTGATCTAGATTGAATTGGTGAAAATGGAAGGATGTGAGAGTGCGGGAGAATGTGGAGAATGGAATGAATTGACAATTTTGTATGCAGATGTGGAAGCACAGGTTCTGAGTGGTGTTCAAGTTAAAAAAACAACCAAAAATAAGACGCGAGTTGGTGAAACAATTTAGTACTTTAAAAGAAAATGTACATTTTGTAGGTCAAAAGCATGAATGGAATATGAATAACTTGTCCATTGCTTTGCGGAAAGTAGAGCATGACGTCACAGCTAAGGAGGTGGAACTCCGAAGGAGAAAAGAGGAGGTGTGGAGGTGGAGGCGGGGGTCGATACTGAGAAAGGAGGAGGAGTTGAAACAGCATAGATTGGCAATACACAACCTGGTAATTGCGTCAATAGCTTTGGCTGCGGTGAGGGCCCCCACCTAGATCGAACCAACTTTGACTCTTGTACCTTCAGCGCCTCCACTGAATAATAAAGCTCCATTAAAACCTCACGGTATACCCATACAAGCACCAATAGTGACTTTAGGTGGACGATTGATCCTTGACGTTGAGAATGAGGAGGAAGCTATGTCCTCCGAGGCAAAAGGCCTCATAGGAAAAGCATGTAATCTCGAACACGCGAAAGATAGGACAGAACGATCCTGAGTTGACTTGACTGACCGAGAGGACAATGATGAAAAAGAAATGACCAAAGGGACTCGACAGAAAAATGAAATAAAGAAAGGTAGGAAAAAAGGAAAAGATGACTTGACTGACAATCTTATACTGTTTGAGGACGCGAATCGACAATCAGACTATAACTCAGATAATGATTCAGACATTGCAGGTGAACAGGAGAATGAGAGTGTGGACATGTATAAACAGGCTCTACCAGATTTGGGATCTCATTACGCCCTTCGCCCACGTAACAATGGGGCAAAAGAGACACCAGACAAGACTGCCGCGCCAAAACCAAAGCCCAGCGCAAAGCGGGTACAAGCTACATCTGGAGGTATGTATCCCCTCCGCCCTCAGGGAGCAGAAATGATATTTGAACCTCTTGGTCTTAGAGATGTGGCTACATTGGCTGACCAACTCCCTCCAATGGCAAATGGAGGAAGTACATGGCTGATGAAGTTTTTGGCCCTAATGAGCGGACAGAATTGTGCGCTTGGTGACATGAGACAGGCCATATCAGCTTCCTGCTCTCATCATCAATTACAAATGATAGAGGAGGAAGCAGAAACTATCAGGTACCCACACGAAACCCCATTGTCCCAGGTATCGGGCCCCTTATTTACGGCAATTAAAAATACCTTCCCAAGATCCCATGACATGGCTCCAACCGTGTTTCCATACATCGATGGAGTGGGAGGTCCGGTACACTATGAAAAGTGCATTAATGCCTGGATAGATAGTACCGGCCGACACCCATCGGGCAGATTAGATAATATCCTCTTATTCCGAACAGCTGTTGTCGAGGGTCTTCCAGAACCTGTGAAAAAGGAGTTGAAAAAGGACCCTGACTTGTTGACTGGTGATGAACCAAGGTTTAAACGTCACCTGTCTCACCATTGTAAGATGTATGATAACGAGAAGGTAAAAGAAAAAGCCGAGTCGCTAAATATGAATTCTGCTCTGGTAAAATTACAACTTTCCAAATTTTATAGTGAATCCAAAAAATCTAAACAGGAAAAGACAAACCAATCTGCCCAGATGTTCCAGGGCCATGGTCGGGCTCGAGATGGTGGTCAGTTCCATGATGGATACGGTGGTCGCAGGGGTGGTTTCTCTGGTGGCCGGGGAAAAGGGTACTCGAGACCGGGCCAACAAGACAACTGTTTTACATGTGGCCGTCCTGGACACTGGAGACATGAGTGTCCCAGTCAGCGACAGTACCCGCGGCAACCCCCAACACAACAGGGGGGGCCACCACATCAACAGCGGCCCACGCGCGGAGGAGCAAGAGGCACTGGCAGACCATGGCGGTCACAGCAGCCAGCTCAGTCAACTGGACAATATTACCAGGGTGGAGATGATCCTCACAGTCCATGGGATCCTCCACACTCCGAATAGGGGTGCCCGAGAGGCTCGGTAAGCAGGGGAACGGCAGACCCAATGCTTCATATGAGAATCAACGGCGTCCAAACATCAGCTTTGGTGGACACGGGAGCAACATACTCATCTTTGAACATGCCGCTCACAGCCGGTTGTCTCTCCTCTTCAACCATAACTTTGGTCGGCTTCTCGGGATCTCCTCAAGCTCTGCCTATTACCAGACCGCTGCAAACGGAAATACCCCACCTAAAACAGACTCTATTTCATTCCTACGTCCATTCACCCCAAACACCTGTGAATTTAATGGGAAGAGACTTGTTGATGTCTATTGGAGCTACCATCTTATGTGGGCCGGATGGCCTCACAGTGACTTTACCAAATGGTGCAAAGATTCCGTGTTCGCAACCAGTACGAACATGTGGACAATGGTTGATGTGTCCCTTGCAACAAGACACCGAGGTAGCAACAATCTATTGGTCATGTCTTGAGCCTGAAACTCCGTCCACTGGGGGACTGTTGTTTGTTTATCACCAGTGGAAATCATTCATTGATTCACTCCGGCCTTACCATCCGCCCAAGGATGACTTTCATTGTACTTTGTTTTATGACACAGAAGATGACTTAGTCTATCGAGACCGTTTTCAGAAGGTTCTTGGAACACCCTGGCAATTGAAATCCACCAAAATATTTGTGGGTCCAGAAGGCGTAGCTTCATATGTTGATTTGGACGAATCGCAAAAAGTGTGGTACAAAATGTCGGATACAGCCGACCCCCACATTTCTTTGGCTCTGTCTTATGGTCACGAAGCTCGTCAACTCGGTCCCATGGTCAAGAAACTTCTTAAAGTCACTGACTGGCAGTCCACTGACCTACCAGGGCTGACTTATTCCAAATTGCATGACTCTTATCAGATTGACCCACATGCCCCATTGATAAACTCCTCCATTTTGGAGGAACAAATCTTGACTCGAGAACATGGTAGGGAATTGACTGATCACCACCAGACAGAGGAGTTACTGAAAACTATTCCGGACACATTGTGGTCATCAGGACCATTTGATGGAGGACATTGTGTTAAAATTCCACCTGTAATGTTAAAAATAGATGAGAGTGCCATCATCCACAGGCCACAATATAGATGGACTCCAGATGCGGACAAAGGTATGGAAGACACTCTAGGTGGACTGTGGGACGCAGGTGTGATAGAACTTTCTAACTCACGATGGAACACGGCATTGCGACCAGTACTTAAGGCGGATGGACAGAGTTACCGTATGGCACATGACCTTAGACCTGTGAACGACGCGACGCTGACTCCGATCCTACCAGTACCCGACCCCCATAGAATGTTGACTTCGCTCAGTCCAGTGTATCAATGGTTTACTTGTATTGATCTAGCTAACGCCTTTTTCTGTGTACCTTTGCATCCTTCAGCCAGACAGTACTTTGCGTTCACCTATCGTGGTGTCCACTACAGTCCACCATTTGCACAAAGGGTTTATTATAATTAGGTAACGCCAAAATCCCACTAGTAACTAGCATCTGTTTTATTGTACAAAACGCATTCTCAGCCTCTGCCGTCCAATTCAGAGCCGAGTTCATTTTTAACCCATCTTCATTCATTAATTTAGAAAGGGGGGAAACAATTTCTGCATAATTTGGAACCCACGTCCTGCAGTAATTAGTAAGACCCAAAAATGACATGATTTGTCTTTTAGTTAGCGGCTTGGGTGCTTCCAACACCACCCTCTTTCTGTCATCCAAAATCTTTTTCCCACCTTTCACCAGATTATGTCCCAATTATTTCACTTGTTCTTTAGAAAACTGCAATTTATTTCTGCTTATTTTGTGGCCCTCCGACGCCAGGTGCCTTATCAATGTCACAGTGTCCTTTTTACACACTTCCACACTAGGCGACGCCACAAGCACATCATCCACATACACAATAATCTGGCTGCCCCCCGGTGGCTGGAATCTTGCTACACTGCTACTCATTATCTGTGAATATATCGTGGGGCTTTCACAGTATCCTTGTGGTAATCTTGTAAAAGTATATTTTTTCCTACCAAACGTAAACGCAAACCAATATTGACTATCTCGATCTAATGGGATGGAGAAAAAAGCATTACTTATGTCAATTACCGTAAAAAATGCTGCCTCTGGATCCAAATTATTCAGAAGTGTGTGTGGATCTGGCACACACGGCGCGCGTTGAATTACTGCAGAGTTTACCGCTTGTAAATCCTGAACCATTCTCCATCCCACAGAAGGAGCCGCCTTTTTTACTGGAAAAATTGGGGAATTACAGGGTGAATTATCACATTCAATTATCACTCCCGCCCTTAATAAATCTTCAATTACCGGACTTATTCCTTTTAAGGCATCAGGTTTTAGTGGATATTGTCGTATACATGGCCTAAATTCACTTTTTGGTCTAATTACTACAGGTATAACCCCTTTAACGAGCCCTACATCGGAAGGTCCTTTTGACCATATTTCCGGAGGGACTGTTGCTAACAACTCCTCCTCCTCTTCCGATAGTAGATATACTTCCTTAGTTGTTTGTGATAGTCATAGCAGGTAAATTCCCACATTCACATTCACCCCCACAGTCTGAAACACTGCCTTTCTGTATGTTTCCGTACTTTCGCTATACTCAAGACCTGTATCCAACATTATCCAATCACTCGTCTCGCGGGCTGTTTGTATAAAGTCACGTATCACCTCCTTTCCCTGATTATGTGGCTTGCATAATACAATGTGTGGAGTTCCCCACTCGAGAAAAAGAGTCTTATATTCCCTTGACAACTCAACCCCTGCCAAAACTGTAGAAATTCTGTCCGTGTACATATATTCCAATTTAATTTCAGACGGCGTGACTCGTCTCAATTTGTTTTCATAAATTTCGTCAGGCCCCTCCGTCATTTTGTACCACATTATAACATGGAGGGAGTTTATGCTCGCCACACTCTGCCGCGTCTCAATCAAACTAGCAGCTGTAGATAACAAACTGTTTCCCACACAAGCCGGCGTATTATTAGACACATCCAGAGTATAGTAAAAGAAAGCAGGTTGCTCTACATGCAAAACATTTAATTGGCCACAATTAATTTCCTTTCGCCTTTTAACCACCATATTTCCACTAGCGGAGGGTACTAACGCCAATCCCAATTGTAATAGTCCATCCCTACCCAGTAAATTGACAGGACACTCTTTTACCACCAACACCGACATTTTACATGTTTCCCCTTCCGGATCCCTTATCCTAACCGGAAACGTCTCTGAAGCAGTAGCAACCTGCCCATCAGCTGTCGCCACATAAACCTTATTTTTCATAAATTTAATTCCCGGAACATCCTGTGTAATTGCAGTTTTACAAGCTCCAGTATCACACAAAAATGTTAAACGTACCCCATTCACAAACAATGTAATTTCAGGTTTAATTGAATCAAGTGTCAGTATTTCCGCTAAATTTAGCTCCACTCCCCTAGACTGGACCCCACCAGTTGTCCCACTGGGCCCTGGCCCTACGCCAGGCCTTGCTGATTGAGTCCCAGCCCTAGAGGCTCTGTTGTCTGGGCAATCCCGCGAAATGTGCCCAGTTCTTCCACAAATCCAGCATGCATTACTTTTAAATCTCCGATATTTATTTAACTTACCCCCATCTTTTCTCCAGTTAATTTTGTTAAACTTTTTATGTCCTTCTTCTCTTTCTTGGTAAAACATTTCTTCCCCCGCAGAGGACGGCCCCCCATGTCTTTTACCTTTTTTCTTTAGCATCCCTTCTGCATGCAACGCTTGATTTACGTATTGGTCAAGCGTGCCCGTGGGCCTATCTACCCAATATTTCTCAATCCATTCCCGGAGGGCATGATTTGAATTAGCGTGTGTTAGGTTCATTAATAATTACCTTCGTCCGTAATTATCAATAACTGCAGGAAGACATCTTATTCAATTATTGAGATTTAATTAAATAGAAATGGATACAACAGATAAAAGCCTCCGAAGGGGAGCGTTACAGCAAGTGTCACCTTACAACTTCCGAACGTCTCCTCGAATAGACGTTTTCGTCCCACTCTTATGGTCATGAATCAAAACAAGTTACAGAGTTGTTGATCATTCCATCACGTATGAGTAAAAACAACATCTGGGACTACAATAACAATCAAAGTATTTTACCAATAACAAAAACAGGAGACTAGACCTAACACATTTAGATTAGAGTAATTATACAACTTCCTTGACCTAAGAATCATATAATATAATCATAATCATATAATGGTTACATACAGAAAAGCACGGTTACATAACCATAACAACATTCTTGTTATTAGCCGAATAGCCCTGGCCTCGTCACCAAGGGCCCACCAAATCTCAAGGACCCAGATTGGGTGGATTGTTTGTATAACCATCCTGGAACAGGCCGTCCAGGTTAAAGATGACTTGGCAATACTCGTGACCTCGCAACACTTTTGAAAACAGAAAGAGAATGATTTAACAAAGTAATGAATTAATACAGAGAATAGAAAGAGAATGATTTAATAAATAAATGAATTAATATAACTATTATAATAGTAAAACAGAATAAACCCAACAGCGTGTAACACATTTTTTAGTTGCTCTTGATAAAGGCTGCCCACCGTGTTATCCTCAGGAATGCCACTGTTGACTTTAAAACAAGCAGACATCCTGATTAAATATTCATCAAAAGCCTCATTATCTTTTTGTTTAGCTCTACCAATCGCAGTATAATTTGCTTTTGTTTTAAATTTTTTCGTGGCACGCTCTATCAGCTCACGCACTCTTATTTGCAATTCACGGCTATCATGAGCAAATGGTCCACACTTTGATTTTGGATCCCAATCTCCTCTAATAGCATGCCAATCACCTTTTAACGCGGCCATCCAAATCTGCTGCGTTTCTACTCCATTTAAGTGATATGACCGTCTAATATCTTCCATCTGCACGACAAATTCCCCCACGTCTATTTTGTACGACGTGATGCCGTCTACGGCTTTTTTCACGTCGTCCTGAGTCCGAATATGTTGTAAATGTTGTATGGTGTTTGTGTGGTTTCTGCAGTAAAATTAAGACAAGCCTAGGAAATACAGTCGAAGAGGTAATAATAATAATAACAATAGATATAATAAAGTTAACTGTGTGAGGCACACGAACTCACTACAAAAAAGTAAAATATGGGAAACACGTGTTGTAAGGCGGGTTTGGATGACGATCCAAAAAATACGTCTAACTTGTAAGGATTGGAAAAAATTGGTAAGACAAAGCGCTTTAAAAATATTACACAGCTATATTTATGGATAAATAAAAATGGGTTTGCTGGCCAGCTTAAAATGCATAGAATGCAGGATAATATATGCACTAATGCATAGAGGTAATATACATATATAAATAATATGTGAGTGGATAAAAGTGTAACAGCTTGTTCCACAGACACTAATGGCAAAATAAGGCCGGGGAGAAGTTAAAAATACTATTTTGGGAAAATAGTGGGGGTTCCCTCGGATAACGGGGATATATTTAAGACCGTGGCGGCGGGAAAGTACTGTTTGGTAAGAAAAAATAGCGGGGCCTCCTCGGCTGACGTTGAAAATATTTACCGAGATAGGTGACGGGCGCGTAGGAAGTTTAACAAAAATAAAGGGAGCTAGAAAATTAATGGGGACACTGGTATTTGATTTGGTTAATCCAGGTATGACGTTTTGTGATTACAATTAAATTGGGGTTTTTTTGTGATAATTGGGCTTGTATAACAACAATTAGAATGGTTATTTCCAAGTCCTGGTGGTGCTTTGTTAATATAACCTATATGTACTGTCAATTTACATTAATGTGATGGCTTATTGCAGCTTGGTTTTTGATCCCGTCCGCTAACGGGAAGATGGTGTTTAAAAAGACAAAAGAATATATACAAAATGATCATTTAAATTTTAGCAGGGAATGTCACCTGTGTTTTTATTATGCTCTAGACTTGCAAAAAAAAAATGTGTCGCCTGCGGGGGAAGCGTTTCTGGTGCAGCGGCTGCTGATTAGATGGGAGTGAAACATGTGGGCCGCGGGGCAGACGATTTAACTGTGTTGGGCTTTCGGGAGCGTTCGGACCGTGTAAACGACTACAATTTTGTGATCCCTTCCGTGAAGACATTATAATAATAATAATTGGCCTTGGGGGTGCTGAAGCAAACTTGAGGGCAGAAAATGGGTTTTTGCCATATTGTTGTGCTTGCAGCATACATATTCTGGATATATGGGGTCTTGGAAAAATATTGTGATGTAGTTGAATATCGGAAGAGGGGTTAATTTGACTGTTTAATGGTTGTCTTCTCTAAAAAGCGTTATATTTGGGCACAGGGAAAAAGCTGGTTTGTAAACATAAGATAACAATGCTGTTTTCGCAGCAAGAGTGGAGGTCATAGTTAACGGCTTATGGCGTTTTCTGTTTGGACTTTTCAGAATAAGAACAATACATGGTCTGCAAGAAATGCAAGGTTATGCGAATGCTTTCACATTCATTTTTTGGGTTTTAAAATGAAATGTATATTAAGAGGATAGAAAATCTGTCTAGTAAAAGGTTGATTTTGGTAAAAAGCTTTGGATTTGGGAATAGACCAAAATAGTCATTTTTGAGCAATTGTGGATTTCAAAGGGCTCTTAGTTAAAGGAAACTAGCTTTTGGAGGATAAAATAATATTAATACTATTTCAGAATATTTTGATTGTTCAAAATACTTTAATCCAGGAGGTTGGCTGGTTAAAAAAAAAAGGCCAGGATGACAAAATTTACAATATTATGGTATATTGGTGACAATAAGGTTTTTAAAACATTAAAGTTTGTAATTAGGAATTGCCTAACAAAAGGTTGATTTCTCTAATTTAATTGTTGTAGATTTTTGTTTTGGTAACAGGCTATGGGAAATGACTCTTGTCTTAAGTAAACATCATATGAGGTGATTTACAAAGTATATAGTAGGTATTGAATTATTTGGCTGTTAACGACATCAGATGGGAAATTTACAATGCAATAGTGGCATGATAAAATTCATGGCATTCATCCAAATAATTAGGTGAATTGTAGATAAAATAATTGGTTTAGGATGAGCATATTTTCCCTAAGAATGGAGTAACATGGAATGTTTTTCAAAGTGCACTTGAAAGAACATTGTCTGTTGTCCTGGCGGGAGGAAATATGCTTTGTCACAGGTCATATTGATGACTTTAAGGATATTACGGATTGGATAAGCATTGGTCAATTGATACAACCAAATAACGTTGCTTTTTACTGCTTTAAGGGCATGCAAATTGGTGAGAACTTTAGCAACGATGGGGTTAATACGCCTGAATGTTACAGTGATAACGAGTGGCAATAACAAGCTTAGATAAGGGAGGGAAAGGAGAAATTCTCCAAATTCCAGAATCTGGCTTAGAAACAGGTTATGTTAGTCGTTTTGGGTTTTTGACAGGATGTGGTAGTACATGAATTCTGGGAAATTTCGGGAAATTGGGGACCCATATCTAAAACAAATTTGAGAAAAAATGTGTAAATAGGCTCTATTTGGCGCTGGATGCACAAATTCTAGTGGGGCCTTTCATGTTTTGAAACAAGTGACGCTTTAGGTAGATGGGTTGTCTATGAACAAAATGGGATGGGCGAAATTCGCTTACAAATTCGGCGTGTTATCTTGGTTCATAGAATTTGGAGTCAAGGCGACGTAATAAAGGCCATAGGCGTCATGTTGTATAAATTAGGCGTGGATGAATTTGTTTTACAAATGGGGGAGATTATTTTATCACCTGGAAAAAAAAAAGTGGAAACAAAATTGGATGGCCGCATTAAAAGGTGATTGGCATGCTATTAGAGGAAATTGGGATTTTCCAAAAACCTGATAGGGGGCCATTAGGTCATGGCGGCTGTGAAAATAAAAACCTTAGATGTGAAACTATTGCCACCTCAATTCGGGGAACAAACAGCTAAACTGATAGCATTAAAAAGGATATAACTTTGTGTGAAACTTGAAGGTAATTTTTTACAAACGGTTAAAATGCTAGAGTGGGGGTGTGTATATTAAAGGATCTACTAATGAATGCGGGGTGGATCCAGACCTTCAGAATGTGGGGTATTCATGGCGTCCTCGAGAATTTGTGGATTTTCTCCGGGTACTCCAGTTTACTCCCACAAAATGAAATTATGGATGCTAGACTGGTTGAACACACTAAATTCTTCTTTTTATGAGTGTGAGCGTGAATGATAGTTTGTCTTTTTGTGTTTTTTGATTGGCAGACCACTGAGACATAATCTATCAATAAAAGATCAATAAAGAAAATAATTTGGGCTTGAGTCAAGGGAAGTCCTATGTCTCGACAAGGGGGAGGTGGCCTTGCTACAACGACACTACAAGGCTTATGGTTTAAATCTATATGCATACCCACATATCCATCTCAAAAAATACATATAGATTTTATTTTATTAGATCATATAGATATCATTCCACGATATGGAATTCCAGAAACTATTTATAGTGATAATGGCTCCCATTTTGTTAAAATAATAGTTGTCTACCATCCACAATTGGCGGACCTTATATGAAGTCCTGTTTGGTAGACCTTACAAATTGTTATTATTCACTACACAATGACAATTGGATGATGAGGCGAATCTATCAGAGAAGCTATCATTGTGTGGGTGATGTAGTATCCCCTGTTTGCGCTCCTTGCTAAGCCGACTTATAACTACTGCAATTGCCCCTACAAATTCTAAAGTACATGAGTTGTATCTTATGGGACGGTTTGGGGAAAGCAGTGAGGTCCAGGAGTACGGTAAATCCGAGGACCAATTGGACGAATATAATTATGTTCTTTCTCTTTCAGATCAGCCATGGGAGTAAGGAGTAGGCGGGAAAAATCCCAGTCACCCGACATTTCCATTCGTGATTACTAAAAAATGATTAATAACATACATATTATAAAAACGGGGGAATGTTGGGTTTATTCTGTATTACTATTATAAATATATTTGTATTAATTCATTTCTTTGTTAAATCATTCTCTTTCTATTTTCAAAGTGTTGCGAGGTCACGAGTATTGCCAAGTCATCTTTAACCTGGACGGCCTGTTCCAGGATGGTTATACGAACAATCCACCCAATCTGGGTCCTTGAGATTTGGTGGGCCCTTGGTGACGAGGCCAGGGCTATTCGGCCAATAACAAGAATGCTGTTATCAATATGTAACCGTGCACTTCGGGTTTTTCTGTATGTAACCATTATATGATTATGATTATATTATATGATTCTTAGGTCAAGGAAGTTGTATAATTACTCTAATCTAAATGTTGTTAGGTCTAGTCTCCTGTTTTTGTTATTGGTAAAATACTTTGATTGTTATTGTAGTCCCAGATGTTGTTTTTACTCATTCGTGATGGAATGATCAACAACTCTGTAAATTGTTTTGATTCATGGCAATAAGAGGCGTACGAAAACGTCTATTCGAGAAGACGTTCGGAAGTTGTAAGGTGACACTTGCTGACTGTCAGGTTCATTAATAATTACCTTCGTCCGTAATTATCAATAACTGCAGGAAGACATCTTATTCAATTATTGACATTTAATTAAATAGAAATGGATACAACAGATAAAAAGCCTCCGGAAGGGAGCGTTACAGCAAGCGTCACCTTACGACTTCCGAACGTCTCCTCGAATAGACGTTTTCGTCCCATTCTTATGGTCACAAGTTACAGAGTTGTTGATCATTCCATCACGTATGAGTAAAAACAACATCTGGGACTACAATAACAATCAAAGTATTTTACTAATAACAAAAACAGGGACTAGACCTAACAACATTTAGATTAGAGTAATTATACAACCTCCTTGACCTAAGAATCATATAATATAATCATAATCATATAATCGTTACATACAGAAAAACCCGAAGTGTACGGTTACATAACGATAACAATATTCTTGTTATTGTCCGAATAGCCCTGTCCTCGTCACCAAGGGCCCACCAAATCTCAAGGACCCAGATTGGGTGGATTGTTTGTATAACCATCCTGGAACAGGCTGTCTAGGTTAAAGATGACTTGGTGTGACCTCAACACTTTTGAAAAACAGAAAGAGAATGATTTAACAAAGTAATGAATTAATACAGAGAATAGAAAGAGAATGATTTAATAAAGAAATGAATTAATATAACTATTATAATAATAAAACAGAATAAACCCAACACTGACTCTCCCCTTCGGAGGCTTTTACCCATTGTTATCCATTTCTATTCAATTAAATGTCAATAATTGAATAAGATGTCTGCCTGCAGTTATTGATAATTACGGACGAAGGTATTTATTAATGAACCTAACATTCATTTAGCATCATTCTAAGTGATAGAAATTAAGTTATAGTGAAAACTATCATACAGGGCCAAAACATGATTTTCAGCGCATGAAACGCACGTTAAGGCAATAAAAACTGAAATGTTCCCCTGCTCCGAAACAAACTGTCAGAGGCACATAGTTACTGTGTCTATAGTGTAAAATCATCCAATTCAAGTAAGTATTGCATTTAGCATCATTCTAAGTGCTAGAAATTAAGTTATAGTGAAAACTATGATACTTGGCCAAAACGTGATTTTCAGCGCATGAAACGCACGTTAAAGGCAATAAAAACTGAAATGTTCCCCTGCTGCGAAACAAACTGTCAGAGGCACATAGTTACTGTGTATATAGTGTAAAATCGTCCAATTCAAGTAAGTTTTGCATTTAGCATCATTCTAAGTGATAGAAATTAAGTTATAGTGAAAATTATGATACTTGGCCAAAACGTGATTTTCAGCGCATGAAACGCACGTTAAGGCATTAAAACTGAAATGTTCCCCTGCTGCGAAACAAACTGTCAGAGGCACATAGTTACTGTGAATATAGTGTATAATTGTCCAATTCAAGTAAGTTTTTTTTATTTTGCATCATTCTAAGTGCTAGAAATTAGGTTATAGTGAAAACTATGATACTTGGCCAAAACGTGATTTTCAGCGCATGAAATGCACATTAAGGCAATAAAAACTGAAATGTTCCCCCGCTGCGAAACAAACTGTCAGTGACACATAGTTACTGTGTATATAGTGTATAATCATCCAAATTAAGTAGGTTTTTCAGTTGATATCATTCTAAGTGATGAAAGTTAGGGTTAGGGTTAGGGTTAGGTTAAGTTATAATGAAAACTATGATACTTGGCCAAAACATGATTTTCAGCGCATGAAACGCACATTAGGGCAAAAAAACTGAAATGTTTGTTAGGTCTGAAAATACAACTTCAGGAGCAGGCTAAGAAAGAGTGAGATAAATTTAAATAGAAAATATGTATGACCAGACTGCAAAGTGGACAGAGAGTTCCTACAGTGGGCTCCTGTTCACTGCGATGTTACTGCAACTCTAGTCGAATGACCAGTGAGTGTGTCTTAAATACAGGCAAAACTGACAGTTGTCCCTAAGACTTTGGACAGATACGTTTCAGTCATTTGCAGGGCAACAAGTAATTGATTAGTGTCGGGCCTGGAATCTGTAGTCAATGGTTTCCAGACGTAGGGTGTTCTTCGCTGTTCCTACCCTGGGGAATACCGCCATCATGATTTTGGAGGAGACTGACCAGTGTTTGTATTAGAGGGGGGCATCCGAGCCCCAAACTGAATCATGGGGGAAGAAATCAAAGCTCCGTCGTTGACGCCTGGTGGGTAGATGTGGGTTGGCGTCGACAGTTGGAATCGAGTCTGCTGTTAGAACGTACGTGTGGTCGGATGCAGATGTAGGGACACAGAGCCCAGTTGTATTGGTGGGGATGATCATATACACTTGCCATTCGCAGAGCCACCATATTTGGTCCAGTACTGTCCATGATTGGGAAGGAATGTGTCTGATCTCGGCGCACCTGGTGACGTGAACTTGGTCCAAAGGGGTCTTCGGATCCGGTCCGCTGAAGTTGAAACAGGATGGATAACAGTCTGTTCGGTTGTTGCACTGGACATACGTTGCGGTATTGACTGTAGCTGCTAATGGTACTGCGACCATGGTATGTAGGCGGTCGAGCTTTGCTGGAAGGATTCTCTCAGATTACCCAGGATACAGTTGTAGGTGAGGTTGGCGAGTTCTTCGTTCTGTCGGTTGGACCATAGCTGTGGTTGGGCTACGGCAGTAGGCATGAGGGAACAGACATAACAACTCATTGGTTGTGGCGCGGGCTGTGAGTGCGGTGTATCTGTACCAACTGTTCCTCATCATCAGGTTGTAGTCGTTTTCTTCCTGTGTTTGGACATGGGCGAGAATAAGGTGTATCTACTCAGGATTTTGAGTAGGCGTGTGGCGGATGGTTGTACGAAGGGGTTCACACCAATCACTTTGGGGACCATGGCTGGACTAGTAGTGCGGATGGTGATAGTAAAGAGGGGGCCTTTTCCTGGTCGGTCCGGTCGGAGGCATAGGTTGATGCAGCCTTTTTGTTGGATATTGGTCGTAAGGTCTAGCATATGTTTACCATCTTTGATGGTGGTGGCTAACTTGGTGAAGTTAGCGGTCATGGTGGTAGCTTCTTTGGAAAGGGGCCATGTGATGGTTTTGTAGCCTGTATGGAGGAGGACCTGGTCCAAGGTGTCTGGCCAGACCACTCAGACTCTGGGAGCTTGTAGGTACCAATAAAAATAACTGGAGTCAGTCCTGTGTAATCCCAAGTGAGTAAGCTGTAGGCTGAGCAAAGGGACTTGAACGACGATTGGTGTCTTGGTTGATGGGATGCAGATCTGGGGGGCCCCTGATCGTTTCCTGAACAAGCTAGTGGGGCATTCTCCTCCAGTGGGAGTGTACCAAGGTTCTGGTACGTTCCCCCCATGTGGTTGAACACAGAGCGGTGATGATGATGGCCAAAATCACACGGTGAGGTCCGTCCCAACGTGGAGAAGACCAGCACTTTCTTTTTATCACCTTGACGAGTACCAGGTCTCCTGGGGACAGGACCTCCTCTGTGGGAGACAGAGAAGATGTCGGCAGATTATTTTGCATTCATCACAGTTCTTTCTTGGAACATTTTGCATAACCACTTAGTGAGGGATTCTGTTTCTCTTTTCTCTTCTACCACCAGATCTTTTTCCCACATTGTTCAGTGGAAGGGTCTGTCTTTCACTGCCTCAAATGGTGTGCATCCCTGTGCTGTTGGAATGATTCTCATGTACGTTTCTACCAGGCTCAGGCATTCTTGCTATCGTTTTCCTGTATCTTCCGTGGTTTTTCTGAGTCTGAGTTTTACTGTTCTAATGGTTTGTTCGACGAGTCCAGCACTTTGGTTCAGTTTGATGAAATCCATGTTCAGAAGCTCGAAGGGATATGTTCCTGTTTGCCTTGTTCCATGCTTGGGTCGTTCATTGCCTTGAGAGTTGTGTCTACAGCAGTTCAGACAGTTTCTGCCAAAAAAATTGAAGTTTGGAGACCTCTGGGAACATGCATTGTTTGTTGTACTGTACTGATCATCCCTCCTGTTGAGACATGGCTCTTCCCATGGCTCAATTTGGCAATTACTTCAAACAATGATCGTGTCACGCATGGCTTGTTTTCTACTGCATAGAGCCCGTTCTTGTGTTGAGTGGCTCCTTCTGTTTCCCATTGCAGTTTCTCTTCTTCTGGGGCATGATTTTGCATTTCTCTTAGGAATTCAGCAGGGATTGGGCTGTGTCTTTCCACCGTCACGTCTTGTTCTAGGAATAGTCTACATGCCTCTGTCAGTGCCACTATTTCTGCGGCTTGTGCAGACCAGTCGCCGGGGAGTCGTCCTGTCTTGAGGTTGTCTTTTTGAGTCACCACGGCATATACGTTGTGTTTTTCTCCATCCAGGGTTTTTGATGATGATCCATCCCCATAGGCAATGTGTCCGGGGGCAATGGGTTGTCCATTAGGTCAGTTGCATATACGTGGTTAATTATGATTCGTTGAGTGGGCAACTGTGAGAATTGGTTTAACTACTTGTCGTCCGGTCTCCCATGAACTTCAGGATGACATGTAATGGCCATGTTTGTTGTTCCTGTCCTGGTGCTGCTGGGCAGATATCTTCAGACTGTTCTCTTAGACTTTCAGCTACCTTGGCAGAATCATTCCCGACAATGTCGAGAGAGTAGACGCTGTTAAATGTGGTGGTGTGGAAGATATTTTTGGTCTGTAATTCCCTGGGTCGGAGGCCATTTTGGGTGGCCACTAGGCTTAGCCCAAGCTGGACCATGATATCTCGTCCCGGTAACTCTCCGATTTTCATTTTGCAGTCTGACAATAAACCCATTCCTTTTGTTGCTTTCTGACCCATATTAATCACTTACTTAATAGTTTAAACAACAATTATTTTCTAAATTACCCGAAATTGATCTCTACTTTGTGATTAACCCAATATCTCTGAACACACAAAGACCAAAAGTCACTGACTTTGTCTTAGTTAAGTCCCTGACTCTATTAACAGACCAAGACTATAAAGCCCTTGCTAATTCTTGTTCTACTTTCATTGGTCCCGGACCAATTGGTTTATTACCAGACTGCAAAGTGGACAGTGAGAGTTCCTACAGTAGGGTCCTGTTCAACGCGATGTTCCCGCAACTCTAGCCGAATGACCTGTGTGTGTGTCTTAAATACAGGAAAAACTGACAGTTGTCACTAGGACTTTGGACAGATACATTTCAGTCATTTGCAGGGCAAAAGGTAATTGATCAGTGTCGGACAGTTGAGTATTTGTGCTGACATGTGACCCCAATCACAAGACTTAGATTGTTTATTCAGTCAGACAGTTGGGTGTTTATGCTGACATGTCAGCCATAAGGATGACTACGATGCTGTTATACTTACAAAAACTTATACAATATGAACAAGCATTTGCAAAGACACTTTGTCTTATCTTACATGTTCCCTTGCTGCCAAACAAACTGTCAGAGACACATAGTTACTGTGTATATAGTGTAAAATCGTCCAATTCAAGTAAGTTATCCATTTGGCATCATTCTCATGGCTAGAAATTAAGTTATAATGAAAACAATCATACTTGGCCAAAATGTGATTTTCAGGGCATGAAAAGTACATTAAGGCAATAAAAACTGAAAAGTTCCCCTGCTGCCAAACAAACTGTCAGAGACACAGTTACTGTGTATATAGTGTAAAATTGTCCAATTCAAGTAAGTCTTTCATTGGCATCATTCTAGGTGATCCCGGAGCTATTTCCCACGATAAACAGTGTCCAAAACAGGCATTTTGCGGTTAAAGTAGTGGTTGTATTAGAACAAGGCGCAGTCGGTTCTGGTTCAAGTTTTTACCCAGAAATCGTGTCCAATGATGATAGGGATGTATTTTTGATTATTCTTTATAAAAATAATATTCTAGGGATGTTCAGAAGTTATGTTATGCCCGAATAAATGACCTCAATTTGGGCACTTTATTCAGAAGTGATTGTTTAGAACCAGGCCCAGTCGGTTCTGGTTGGTGCTTTACCCACATTCAGTGTTGATTGTGTGGGTGGATGTAATTTCACTATTCTCTGTAAGAATAAAGATCCATAGTGTCAAAAACATGCATTTTGCGACAAAAATAGTGGTTGTATTAGAACCAGGCCCAGTCGGTTCTGGTTTGTGTATACACCCGTATTGTGTGTCCAATAGGAATGGGGTTGTACTTTTGACTAGTCTGTATAAAATATATCATCTAGGGATGTTCAGAAGTTCTTCTATGCCCGAATAAATGACCTCCATTTGGGCACTTTATTTTGCATGGTGGTTGTATTAGAACCAAGCCCAGTCGGTTCTGGTTGGTGCTTTTACCCAGAGTTAGTGTTGATTGTGTAGGTGGATGTATTTTCACTATTCTGTCTAAAAATAAAGATCCAGGATGGTTCTAGGGGTATTTCCCACCATAAATAGTCTCCAAAACATGCATTTTGCGATAAAAAATAGTAGTTGCTTTATAACTGGGTCCTGTCGGTTCTGGTTGCTGTTTATATCCGAAACTTGTGTCCAAAGATAATGGGGATGTATATTTTACTATTCTGTTTAAAAAAAATCATGCAGGGATGTTTTGGGGCTTTTCTTTATACAAGAATCAAAAACCTCCATTATGGATCTTTATTTTGCATGGTGGTTGAATTAGAACCGGGCCCAGTCGGTTCTGGTTGTTGCTTTTACCCAGAATTAGTGTCAATTGTGTGGATGGATGCATTTTCACTATTCTGTGTAAAATTAAAGATGCAGGTATGTTCTGGGTATATTTTCCACCGTCAATAGTGTCCAAAACATTTTGCGATAAAAATAGTGGTTGTATTAGAACAAGGCCCAATCGGTTCTGGTTGGTGTATTTACCCAGAATTTGTGTTGATTGAGTGGGTGGATGTAGTTTCACTATTTTCTATAAAAATAATGTTTCCTACCATAAACATTGTCCAAAACAGGCATTTTGCGATTAAAATAGTGGTCGTATTAGAACCAGGCCCAGTCGGTTCATGTTGGTGTATTTAGCCGGAACTTGTGTCAAATCATAATGGGGATGTATTTTTGACTATTCTTTATAAAAATAATCATCTAGGGATTTTCAGAAGATCTTTTATGCCCGAATCAATGACCTCCCTTTGGGCACTTTATTTTGCATGGTGGTTGTATTAGAACCGGGCCCAGTCACTTCTGGTTGGCCTTGTACCCATAATTAGTGTCGATTGTGTGGATGGATGTATTTTCACTATTCTGTGTAAAAATAATGATCCAGGATGGTTCTGGAGCTATTTTCCCACCATAAACAGTGTCCAAAACAGGCATTCTGCGATTAGAATAGTGGTTGTATTAGAAGCAGGCCCAGTCTATTCTGGTTGGTGTATTTACCCGAAAAATTGTATCCAATGACGATGGGGATGTATTTTTGATTATTATGTATAAAAATAATCATCTAGGGATCTTCAGAAGTTCTGTTATGCCCGAATCAATGACCTCCATCTGGGCACCTTATTGACGAAGCTCACGACCATGATCCAGTGTGTGGCTTGGATGTGTCCCTTAAACACAAATACTGGTCAGTCTCATCCA
The DNA here is from genome assembly GCF_051989575.1 of Stigmatopora nigra. Classification (NCBI taxonomy): domain Eukaryota; kingdom Metazoa; phylum Chordata; class Actinopteri; order Syngnathiformes; family Syngnathidae; genus Stigmatopora; species Stigmatopora nigra. The sequence goes on from NW_027551603.1 coordinate 5,336,553, forward strand.
AAATCCCAATCTTTCAGTTCCCTTGAGTGGGAGCGGCGAAGAACGTCCTGCATTTGAAGACCATTGAAGGCAGGTTCCGGGCCTGTGTCGGCGCATCAGTCAGGCTGGGTAGCCGCCATGGCCCAGGTGATTTTCCAGGGCCGCCCTGCTCTTGACGGAGTGGCCACCCAGCGGGGCTGTGTATGTGCCATGGTGGGAGACTCGTGCTGCCCCTTCATCCCTGCCGGCATGTCCTGCTCGTTCCATGATGCCCTGCAGGCTATGATGAACAAGCAGAGCGCTGTGACCAGAGATCCGGTTCCACAACGAGGATGGCTTGACTGGTTCTTCTCAGGCTCATGGAAACAGCCACTTCAATATTTTGATATTTTCACAGTCACAAAAGGAGGGAATTGTGGGATGGACTGGCTAACTGGCTTAATAATTGTTTATTCTTGTCGCACCGTGTGGTCATACTGGTTTTACCTTTGTTTGCTAAGATCGTAGAATGTAAATTAGACTAGCCGAACTGGTTTTACAATTGTTTGTAAAAGATCGTGGAATGTAAGAAAGACTATTTAGTTGGCCTTGCAATTTTTTGTTCGCCTCGCGAAATATAAGAAAGGCTGGCTAACAGGGTTTGAAATTGTTTCCTTGTATTGTGCGATGAAAAAAGGTTCAACAGTAACTGTCACTCTCCAGGTCATCCAGGGTCAAGTGCACACTTGAAAACTTTCATCTTCAGCCAAAACGTGCTTATCAGCGCATAAAAAGCACATTTTGTGGTACGCGGGAAGAACGGCAGCAGACAAAAAGGCCATTTAGAAAGGTATCACCACGACGCAGAAGATCGTCGGCTACTCTGCCCTCACTGGAAGACATTACCAGCCCTCGTTACCTCAGCAGAGCCAGGGACATGATAAGGGACCCATACCACCCTGGTCACAATCTGTTCCAGCTGCTGCCCTCTGGCAGCCAGACGGTGTAAGTTTCTGTTGAGTTTATTCTGTATTACTATTATACATAAATGTGTAGTAATTCATTTCTTTGTTAAATCATTAAACGTCTTTCTATTCTTCGGCTCGAGGTCATAAACTGCCGCCTAGTCAACTCTCACATGGACTTATCCAAGGCAAAGAGACGCCAAGGTCTAACAACAGATACGGATATCTGCCACTTCCATAACACTCGGGTGACTTCGGGCTTCTTTATTGAATTGTTATATGAGTGTTAGGTCAAATTAGGGCGTGATTGTTTTTATTCAAAAGGCCTTAAAGCTGTACGCGAAGTACGGTTCGAGAGGATACTTTTGAAGATCTCCTCCCTGAAGGTTTTTTATCTGTGATCCAATCTATTTAATTAAATGTCAATAATTGAATAAGATGTCTGCCTGCAGTTATTGATAATTACAAAGGGTAATTATTAATGAACCTAACAGTTGGTCCTTCGGTGCCATGGACGTCAATATACCGGAGCGAGAACCCAGGCGCTGCTGTTCGACATCTGGTAAGTGACCGTGCGCACGGCGTCTTCAAAACCCTTGGTGGGCCGGAGTTTTCGACGGGGGCGCCTGGATTCTCGACGGTGGACGACTTATCCTGCTGGAGGGAGACATCTGACGGATCTCGGGTAAGTCCACATTAATGTCTGCATGTTGTGACAGTGTTTCCAAATGCATTAAAGGGGCATTGAATGTGAAGGTCCATTCTGGGTAATGTGACTCGCGTCCTGGGTGATGGCGACAAAAACCCTGTGTTTATACTAGTCAATGGCAGGTACATTTTTGGGGCACTTTGCTGGAAAGTGTCCTGTGTCTCAAGGGTAGGCACGAATATATTGTACTGCAGGTACATTTTTGGGGCACTTTGCTGGAAAGTGTCCTGTGTCTCAAGGGTAGGCACGAATATATTGTAAACGTTGTATGGTGTTTGTGTGGTTTCTGCAGTAAAATTAAGATAAGCCTAGGAAATACAGTCGGAGGGGTAATAATAATAATAAATAAGAAAAGTTAACTGTGTGAGGCACACGAACTCACTACAAAAAAGTAAAATATGGGAAACACGTGTTGTAAGGCGGGTTTGGATGACGATCCAAAAAATACGTCTAACTTGTAAGGATTGGAAAAAATTGGTAAGACAAAGCGCTTTAAAAATATTACACAGCTATATTTATGGATAAATAAATATGGGTTTGCTGGCCAGCTTAAAATGCATAAAATGCAAGATAATATATGCACTAATGCATAGAGGTAATATACATATATAAATAATATGTAAATGGATAAAAGTGTAATGGCTTGTTCCACAGACACTAATGGCGAAACAAGTCCGGGGAGAAGTTAAAAATACTATTTTGGGAAAATAGCGGGGCCTCCTCGGCTAACGGGGAAAATATTTACCGAGTTAGGTGACGGGAGCGGAGGAACTTTAACAAAAATAGAGGGAGAAGATTTTGGATATGAGAATGTTGAGCTAGAAAATTAATGGAGACACTGGTATTTGATTTGGTTAATCCAGGTATGACGTTTTGTGATTACAATTAAATTGGGTTTTTTGGTGATGCTGGGGCTTGTATAACAACAATTGGAATGGTTATTTCCAAGTGCTGGTGGTGCTTTAATAATATAACCTATATGTACTGTCAATTTACAGCAATGTGATGGCTTATTGCAGCTTGGCCTGGTTTTGATCCCGTCCGCTAGCGGGAAGATGGGTGTTGTTTAAAAAGACGGAAGAATATATACAAAATGATCATTTCAATGTTTAGGAGAGAATGTCACCTATGTTTTTTATTATGCTCTAGACTTGCCAAATAATGTGTCGACTGCGGGAGAAGCGCTCTGGTGCAGCGGCTGCTGATTAGATGGGAGTGAAACATGTGGGTCGCGGGGCAGACAATTTGACTGTGTTAGCCTTTCGGGTGAGCGCGGACCGTGTAAACGTCTAAAATTTTGTGGATCCCTTCCGTGAAGACATTACAATAATAATATGGGGCCTTGGGAGTGCTGAAGGAAACTTGAGGGCAGAAAATGGGTTTTTGCTATATTGTTGTGCTTGCAGCATACATATTCTGAATATGGGGTCTTGGAAAAATATTGTGATGTAGTTGAATATCGGAAGAGGGGTTAATTTGTCTGTTTAATGGTTGTCTTCTCTAAAAAGCGTTGTATTTGGGCACAGGAAAAAGAGGCAACGTTTCAAGTGTTGACTCGCTGGTTTGTAAACAGAAGATAACAATGCTGCTTTCGCAGCAAGAGTAAAGGTCAGAGTTAGCGGCTTATGGCGTTTTCTGTTTGGACTTTTCAGAATAAGAACAATACATGGCCTGCAAGGTTATGCGAGTGCTTTCGCATTTCATTTTTTGGGTTTTAAACAGAAATGTATATTAAGGTGATAGAAAATCTGTTTCGTAAAAGATTTTGATTTGGTAAAAAAGCAAAATAGTCATTTTTGAGCATTTGTGGATTTCAAAGGGCTCTTAGTTAAAGGAAACTAGCTTTTGGAGAATAAAATAATATTAATACTATTTTTTGAATAGTTTGATTGTTCAAAATACTTTATTCCAGGAGGTTGGCTGGTTAAAGAAAAGACAAGGATGAAAAAAATTTACAATATTATGGTATATTGGTGACAATGAGTTTTTTTTTTAAAACATTAAAAAATTGTAATAAGGAAATGCCTAACAAAAGGTTGATTTCTCTAATCGAATTGTTGTAGGTTTTTGTTTTGGTAACAGGGAGCTATGGGAAATGACTTGTCTAAAGTAAACATCATATGAGGTGATTTACAAAGTATATCTGAGGTATTGAGAGTTATTTGGCTGTTAACAACATCAGATGGGAAATTTACAATGCAATAGTGGCATGAGAAAATTCATGGCATTCATTCAAATAATTAGGTGAATTGTAGATAAAATAATTGGTTTAGGATGAGCATATTTTCCCTAAGAATGGAGTAACATGGAATGTTTTTCAAAGTCCACTTGAAAGAACATTGTCTGTTGTCCTGGCGGGAGGAAATATGCTTTGTCACTGGTCAAATTGATGACTTTAAGGATATTACGGATTGGATAAACATTGATGAATTGATACAACCAAATGACGTTGCTTTCTATTGCTTGAAATTCATAGCATGGCAATGATGGGGTTAATACGCCTGAATGTTACAGTGATAACGAGTGGCAACAACAAGCTTAGATAAGGGGGGAAAGGAGAAATTCTCCAAATTCCAAAATCTGGCTTAGAAACAGGTTATGTTAGTCGCTTTGGGTTTTGATAGGATGTGTTGGTGCATGAATTCTGGGATATTTTGGGAATTGGGGACCCCATATCTAAAACAAATTCGAGACAAAGGTGTAAATAGGCTCTATTTGGCGCTGGATGCCCAAATTCTAGTGGGGCCTTTCATGTTTTGAAACAAGTGACGCTTTAGGTAGATGGGTTGTCTATGAACAAAATGGGATAGGAAAAATTCGACGGTGATCGAGGTTGCCAACTCTAATGTGGGGAGTGAGCAGTGCCGTGTTATTTTGGTTCATAGAATTTGGACTCAAGGCGACGTGATAAAGGCCATAGGCGTCATGTCGCACAAAAATGGTGTGGAGGAATTTGTCTTACAAATGGGGGAGATTATCTTATCACCTGGATGGAGTGGAAACAAATTTGGATGGCCGTTTTAAAAGGTGATTGGCATACTATTCGAGGGAATTGGGATTTTCCAAAAAACCTGATTAGGACATGACAGCTATGGTTTGGTTTACGGTTATGGTTAAGGTTATGGTTGGGGTTATGGTTTGGGTTAGCGTTATTTTTAGGGGTTAGGGGTTATGGTTTGGGTTATGGTTATTGTTGGGGTTACTGTTATGGATGGGATTATGGTTTGGGTTAGGGTTATTGTTAGGGGTTGGGGTAATAGTTTGTGTTAGGGTTTGGGCGTTATGGTTTGGTTTACGGTTATGGTTAAGGTTATTGTTGGGGTTATGTTTGGGGTTATGGTTTGGGTTAGCGTTATTTTTAGGATTTAGGGGTTATGGTTTGGGTTATGGTTATTGTTGGGGTTATGGATGGGATTATGGTTTGGGTTATTGTTGGGGGTTGGGTGTTATGGTTTGGGTTATGGTTATGGTTTGGGTTATGGTTATGGTTGGGGTTATGGTTTGGGTTAGGGTTATTGTAAGGGGTTATGGTTTGGGTTAGGGATATTGTTAGGGGTTAGGGGTTATGGTTTGGGTTAGGGTTGGGGTTATGGTTGGGGTTATGGTTGGGGTTATGGTTGGGGTTATGGTTATGGTTATGGTTGGGGTTATGGTTGGGGTTATGGTTGGGGTTATGGTTGGGGTTATGGTTGGGGTTATGGTTGGGGTTATGGTTGGGGTTATGGTTGGGGTTATGGCTATGGTTGGGAATATGGTTTTGGTTGGGGTTATGGTTATGGTTGGGAATCTGGTTATAGTTGGGGTTAAGGTTTGGGTTAGGGTTATGGTTTGGGTTATGGTTTGGGTTATGGTTTGGGTTAGTGTTATGGTTTGGGTTATGGTTTGGGTTCGGGTTATTGTTAGGGGTTTGGGGTTATGGTTTGGGATATGGTTATGGTTGGGGTTATGGCTATGGATGGGATTATGGTTTGGGTTAGGGTTCTTGTTAGGGGTTTGGGTTAGGGTTATTGTTAGAAGTTAGGGGTTATGGTTTGGGTTATGGTTGGGGTTATGGTTTAGGTTAGGGTTATTGTTAGGGGTTGGGGTTATGGTTTGGGTTAGGGTTATTTTAAGGGATTAGGGGTTATGGTTTGGGTTTTGGTTATGGTTGGGGTAATGGTTTGGGTTAGGGTTATTGTTAGGGATTGGAGTTATGGTTTGGTTTAGGGTTAATGTTGGGAGTTAGGGGTTATGTTTTGGGTTATGGTTATGGTTTGGGTTATGGTTATGGTTGGGGTTATGGTTTAGGTTAGGGTTATTGTTAGGGGTTGGGGTTATGGTTTGGGTTAGGGTTATTGTTAGGGGTTATGGTTTGGGTTATGGTTATGGTTGGGGTTATGGTTATGGTTTGGGTTATGTTTATGGTTGGGAATCTGGTTATGGTTGGGGTTATGGTTTAGGTTAGGGTTATTGTTAGGGGTTGGGGTTATGGTTTGGGTTAGGAATATTGTAAGGGATAAGGGGTTATGGTTTGGGTTTTGGTTATGGTTGGGGTTATGGTTCGGGTTAGGGTTATTGTTAGGGGTTGGGGTTATGGTTTGGGTTATGGTTTAGGTTAGGGTTATTGTTAGGGGTTGGGGTTATGGTTTGGGTTAGGGTTATTGCTAGGGGTTATGTTTTGGGTTATGGTTATGGGTTGGGTTAGGGTTATTGTTTGTGATTGGGGTTATGGTTTGGGTTAGGGTTATTGTTAGGGGTTATGGTTTGGGTTATGGTTACTGTTAGGGTTATGGTTATGGTTTGGGTTAGAGTTATTGTTAGGGGTTGGGGTTATGGTTTGGGTTAGGGTTAGGGTTATTGTTAGGGGTTATGGTGATGGTTTGGGTTATGGTGATGGTTTGGGTTATGGTGATGGTTTGGTTTATGGTTATGGTTGGGGTTATGGTTAGGGTTATGGTTTAGGTTAGGTTTATTGTTAGAGGTTGGGGTTATGGTTTGGGTTAAGGTTGGGGTTATGGTTAGGGTTATGGTTTAGGTTAGGTTTATTGTAAGGGGTTGGGGTTATGGTTTGGGTTAAGGTTATTGTTTGGCGTTGGGGTTATGGTTTGGGTTAGGGTTATTGTTAGGGTTTAGGGGTTATGGTTTGGTTTATGGTTATGGTTAAGGTTATGGTTGGGATTATGGTTTGGGTTAGTGTTATTTTTAGGGGTTAGGGGTTATGGTTTGGGTTATGGTTATTGTTGGGATTATGGTTATGGATGGGATAATGGTTTGGGTTAGGGTTATTGTTAGGGGTTGGGGTAATAGTTTGTGTTAGGGTTATTGTTAGGGTTTAGGGGTTATGGTTTGGTTTACGGTTATGGTTAATGTTATGGTTGGGGTTATGGTTTGGGTTAGCGTTATTTTTAGGGGTTAGGGGTTATGGTTTGGGTTATGGTTATTGTTGGGGTTACTGTTATGGATGGGATTATGGTTTGGGTTAGGGTTATTGTTAGGGGTTGGGGTAATAGTTTGTGTTAGGGTTATTGTTAGGGTTTAGGGGTTATGGTTTGGTTTATGGTTATGGTTAAGGTTATGGTTGGGATTATGGTTTGGGTTAGTGTTATTTTTAGGGGTTAGGGGTTATGGTTTGGGTTATGGTTATTGTTGGGGTTATGGTTATTGATGGGATTATGGTTTGGGTTAGGGTTATTGTTGGGGGTTGGGTGTTATGGTTTGGGTTATGGTTATGGTTTGGGTTAGGGTTATTGTAAGGGGTTATGGTTTGGGTTAGGGTTATTGTTAGGGGTTGGGGTTATGGTTTGGGTTAGGGTTATTGTTAGGGGTTGGGGTTATGGTTGGGGTTATGGTTGGGGTTATGGTTATGGTTATGGTTGGGGTTATGGTTGGGGTTATGGTTGGGGTTATGGCTATGGTTGGGAATATGGTTTTGGTTGGGGTTATGGTTATGGTTGGGAATCTGGTTATGGTTGGGGTTATGGTTTGGGTTAGGGTTATGGTTTGGGTTAGGGCTATGGTTTGGGTTAGGGTTATGGTTTGGGTTATGGTTTGGGTTCGGGTTATGGTTTGGGTTAGGGTTATTGTTAGGGGTTATAGTTTGGGTTATGGTTATGGTTGGGGTTATGGCTATGGATGGGATTATGGTTTGGATTAGGGTTCTTGTTAGGGGTTTGGGTTAGGGTTATTGTTAGAAGTTAGGGGTTATGGTTTGGGTTATGGTTGGGGTTATGGTTTAGGTTAGGGTTATTGTTAGGGGTTGGGGTTATGGTTTAGGTTAGGGTTATTGTTAGGGGTTGGGGTTATGGTTTAGGTTAGGGTTATTGTTAGGGGTTGGGGTTATGGTTTGGGTAAGGGTTATTTTAAGGGATTAGGGGTTATGGTTTGGGTTTTGTTTATGGTTGGGGTTATGGTTTGGGTTAGGGTTATTGTTAGTGGTTGGGGTTATGGTTTGGGATATGGTTGGGGTTATGGTTGGGGTTATGGTTGGGGTTATGGTTGGGGTTATGGTTGGGGTTATGGTTGGAGTTATGGTTGGGGTTATGGTTGGGGTTATGGTTATGGTTGGGAATATGGTTTTGGTTGGGGTTATGTTTATGGTCGGGAATCTGGTTATGGTTGGGGTTATGGTTTAGGTTAGGGTTATTGTTAGGGGTTGGGGTTATGGTTTGGGTTAGGAATATTGTAAGGGATAAGGGGTTATGGTTTGGTTTTTGGTTATGGTTGGGGTTATGGTTCGGGTTAGGGTTATTGTTAGGGGTTGGGGTTATGGTTTGGGTTAGGGTTATTGTTAGGGGTTGGGGTTATGGTTTGGGTTAGGGTTATTGCTAGGGGTTATGTTTTGGGTTATGGTTATGGTTATGGGTTGGGTTAGGGTTATTGTTTGTGATTGGGGTTATGGTTTGGGTTAGGGTTATTGTTAGGGGTTATGGTTACTGTTAGGGTTATGGTTATGGTTTGGGTTAGAGTTATTGTTAGGGGTTGGGGTTATGGTTTGGGTTAGGGTTATTGTTAGGCGTTGGGGTTATGGTTTGGGTTAGGGTTATTGTTAGGCGTTGGGGTAATAGTTTGTGTTAGGGTTATTGTTAGGGTTTAGGGGTTATGGTTTGGTTTACGGTTATGGTTAAGGTTATGGATGGGGTTATGGTTTGAATTAGCGTTATTTTTAGGGGTTAGGGGTTATGGTTTGGGTTATGGTTATTGTTGGGGTTATGGTTATGGATGGGATAATGGTTTGGGTTAGGGTTATTGTTAGGGGTTGGGGTAATAGTTTGTGTTAGGGTTATTGTTAGGGTTTAGGGGTTATGGTTTGGTTTACGGTTATGGTTAAGGTTACGGTTGGGGTTATGGTTTGGGTTAGCGTTATTTTTAGGGGTTAGGGGTTATGGTTTGGGTTAAGGTTATTGTTGGGGTTACTGTTATGGATGGGATTATGGTTTGGGTTAGGGTTATTGTTAGGGGTTGGGGTAATAGTTTGTGTTAGGGTTATTGTTAGGGTTTAGGCGTTATGGTTTGGTTTACGGTTATGGTTAAGGTTATGGTTGGGGTTATGTTTGGGGTTATGGTTTGGGTTAGCGTTATTTTTAGGATTTAGGGGTTATGGTTTGGGTTATGGTTATTGTTGGGGTTATGGATGGGATTATGGTTTGGGTTAGGGTTATTGTTGGGGGTTAGGTGTTATGGTTTGGGTTATGGTTATGGTTTGGGTTATGGTTATGGTTGGGGTTATGGTTTGTGTTAAGGTTATTGTAAGGGGTTATGGTTTGGGTTAGGGATATTGTTAGGGGTTAGGGGTTATGGTTTGGGTTAGGGTTATTGTTAGGGTTTAGGGGTTATGGTTTGGTTTACGGTTATGATTAAGGTTAGAATTGATCTAGAATTGTCCGGTGGTCCTCCACACCAACCCAAGAACAGACGGAGAGGTCGCTCCGGCGGGCGTCCGCGCCAGCCAGAAACGAGACAAGTCAGTGGCAGGTCTGGCGGGCGTCCGTGCCGGTCAGAAACAAGACGGGGCAGTGGCAAGTCTGGCGGGCGTCCGTGCCGGTCAGAAACAAGACGGGGCAGTGGCAAGTCTGGCGGGCGTCCGTGTCGGCCAGAAACAAGACGAGGCTGTGGTCGATCCGGTGGGCGTCCGCGCCGGCCAGAAACGAGACGAGTCAGTGGCAGGTCTGGCGGGCGTCCGCGCCGGCCAGAAACGAGACGAGGCTGAGGTCGATCCGGCGGGCGTCCGCGCCGGCCAGAAACGAGACGAGGCTGTGGTCGATCCGGCGGGCGTCCGCGCCGGCCAGAAACGAGACGAGGCTGTGGTCGGTCCGGCGGGCGTCCGCGCCGGCCAGAAACGAGACGAGGCAGTGGTCGATCCGGCGGGCGTCCGCGCCGGCCAGAAACGAGACGAGGCAGTGGTCGGTCCGGCGGGCGTCCGCGTCGGCCAGAAACGAGACGAGGCTGAGGTCGATCCGGCGGGCGTCCGCGCCGGCCAGAAACGAGACGAGGCTGTGGTCGATCCGGCGGGCGTCCGCGCCGGCCAAGAACGTGACGCGGCTGTGGTCGATCCGGCGGGCGTCCCAGCTGGTCCCTTAAGTCTTTGCCAAACTGCCTGCCTTCAGGAGATATTAGAAGTTTAGTACGGTCGGGCACCTTACCCTGTTTGCTCGGGGGGTGGACAACCCTCTTCTCCCAGGAAACCGGAGCATTGCTTCTCTGGACGTCGCCGGCCCCGTCCTCCAGGGGCACCGGCGAATTGCCACTCTCGACGTCGCCGGCTTCTTCATCCAGGGACTCCGGCGAATTACCACTCTTGACGTCGCCAGTCCCTTCTTCCAGGGACTCCGGCGAATTACCACTCTTGACGTTGCCAGCCCCTTCTTCCAGGGACTACCGCGAATTTCCACTCTTGACGTCGCCAGCCCCTTCTTCCAGGGACTCCGGCGAATTACCACTCTTGACGTCGCCAGCCCCTACTGCCAGGGACTCCGGCGCATTGCCACTCTCAACGTCACCGGCTTCCTCCTCCAGGGGCACCAGCGAATTACCACTCTTGACGTCACCGGCCCCATCCTCTAGGGGCAACGGCAAATTGGCACTCTCGACGTCGCCCGCCCCTTCCTCCAGGGACTCTGGCGCATTGCCACTCTCGACGTCACCGGCTTCCTCCTCAAGGGGCACCAGCGAATTACCACTCTTGACGTCACCGGCCCCATCCTCCAGGGGCAACGGCAAATTGGCCCTCTCGACGTCGCCAGCCCCTTCATCCAGGGACTCCGGCGAATTGCCACTCTCGACGTCACCGGCTTCTTCCTCCAGGGGTACCGGCAAATTGGCACTCTCAACGTCGCCAGCCCCTTCCTCCAGGGACTCCGGCGAATTGCCTCTCTCGACGTCGCCAGTCCCATCTTCCAGGGACTCCGGCAAAATACCACTCTCGACGTCGCCGGCCCCGTCTTCCTCGAGCGCCGGAGCATCGTCGCCACTTCTGGGCGGGCAGGCGCTGGACGGGCAGGCGCTTGGGAGAGCGGTGCTTGGGAGAGCGGTGCTTGGGAGAGCGGTGCTTGGGAGAGCGGTGCTTGGGAGAGCGGTGCTTGGGAGAGCGGTGCTTGGGAGAGCGGTGCTTGGGAGAGCGGTGCTTGGGAGAGCGGTGCTTGGGAGAGCGGTGCTTGGGAGAGCGGTGCTTGGGAGAGCGGTGCTTGGGAGAGCGGTGCTTGGGAGAGCGGTGCTTGGGAGAGCGGTGCTTGGGAGAGCGGTGCTTGGGAGAGCGGTGCTTGGGAGAGCGGTGCTTGGGAGAGCGGTGCTTGGGAGAGCGGTGCTTGGGAGAGCGGTGCTTGGGAGAGCGGTGCTTGGGAGAGCGGTGCTTGGGAGAGCGGTGCTTGGGAGAGCGGTGCTTGGGAGAGCGGTGCTTGGGAGAGCGGTGCTTGGGAGAGCGGTGCTAGAATGGCCGTCCGTCACCAGAAACCTGATCCGTGGCTTCGGTACGGGTGCGACCGGCGACCCCAAAGGCAACGGGAGTAATTTGCGTGGCCTTGGCACAGGAGCTTGGGGCACTTGAAACGGCGCGCTGGGCTGAGTAACTTCGGCCACTTGGACAGGCGTGGTCGGCCGAGTGACTTCGGCCACTTGGACAGGCGTGGTCGGCCGAGTGACTTCGGCCACTTGGACAGGCGTGGTCGGCCGAGTGACTTCGGCCACTTGGACAGGCGTGGTCGGCCGAGTGACTTCGGCCACTTGGACAGGCGTGGTCGGCCGAGTGACTTCAGCCACTTGGACAGGCGTGGTCGGCCGAGTGACTTCGGCCACTTGGACAGGCGTGGTCGGCCGAGTGACTTCGGCCACTTGGACAGGCGTGGTCGGCCGAGTGACTTCGGCCACTTGGACAGGCGTGGCCGGCCGAGTGACTTCGGCCACTTGGACAGGTGTGGTCGGCCGAGTGACTTCGGCCACTTGGACAGGCGTGGTCGGCCGAGTGACTTCGGCCACTTGGAACGGGGAGGGCTGCATAGTCCTTAGGAGCTGCTGGTACAGCGTGGTCGGCCGAGTAACTTCGGGCACTTGGAAAGGCGTGGTCGGCCGAGTGACTTCGGGCACTGGGAAAGGCGTGGTCGGCCGAGTGACTTCGGCCACTTGGAACGGGGAGGGCTGCATAGTCCTTAGGAGCTGCTTGTACAGCGTGGTCGGCCGAGTAACTTCGGGCACTTGGAAAAGCGTGGTGGTGGTCGGAAAAGGAGCTTGGAGGGACGTGGTCGGAAGAGGAGCTTGGAGGGACGTGGTCGGAAAAGGAGCTTGGACGGACGTGGTCGGGCGCGTAACTTGGACAGTGGTTAGTGTGTCCAGGCATTGCTTTCGCTTCGCTCTACGGCGTGGCGCTCGGCGCCTCCTCTGGGAGGATTGCACAGCACCCCCGCCATCACGTCGTGCCCCATAATTGGTGGTTAGCCCACTCTGTAATTGATGGTCGGGGTATTTGTAATAGGAATTATCGGGGGAACAATCGGGATAATCCTCCTCCAGTGGAAGGTCTCGGGGTCCGAATTGGTCAAAGAATTCATCATCGGATTCCGAAACGCCAGCGAAAAAATCAATTTCCTCAACGATGTCCTCCTCACCAGAATCTTCAGGCTCCCTCCATGGTGAATCAATTCCTCTGGGCATAGGCATAAGATAACTTGGGCGGTCTCTGGTGGTTGTACGCACCTGGGCATCATGATGAAACGGTAAAGGCTTCCCAGGGCGACGTGCATAGCAGTGGTGGGGCGTATGAGTACGCTGCGGCTCTGACTCTCCTACCAGCTGTGGCTCATCTCTAGAAATGATGTGCCTGAGAGCCCCGCACCACGGTGTGTTCATTACAAAATTACTAAACGATTCTGAGGGGTTTCTTATACATTCCAAGCAGTCCGGTGTCTTCGAGGTGGATGGTTTGCGTCGCCGAGTGCGTCGGCGCGAGCGAGGGTGGCGCTCCGCTGGGTCCATGATGGTCGGATCGTGCTGTTACGATCGCGCCGCGTAGTGCGACGCGATCGGAGGGGAAGTTGAACCCAGATGCAGAGTCGCCGAAGTAATGGAAAGGTGAGGCAGATCTGTAGCTCTTGTAGGTTGATTTAATAAACATAACATAAACAACTTAGCTTGATCTCTCGTGACAAACGAAATGAACATGCGGCATGGCGTCAATGGTACGGCGATGACTAAGAGGAAAAACAGGAAATGAAACCAGGACGAAACCAGAACGATCCGACGGCGTCCACAGAAAATCATAATGCTTAAATACCAAAAATAATCTAATCACGTAATTAGTGACAGCTGATTATTATCGTGACGTCATGCCAGGAAAGGCAATCCAGTCACTCCTGACAGGGTTATGGTTTGGGTTAGGGTTAGGGTTAGGGTTAGGGTTAGGGTTATGGTTTGGGTTAGGGTTAGGGTTATGGTTTGGGTTATGGTTTGGGTTTGGGTTATGGTTTTGGTTAGGGTTATTGTTAGGGGTTTGGGGTTATGGTTTGGGTAATGGTTATGGTTGGGGTTATGGCTATGGATGGGATTATGGTTTGGGTTAGGGTTTTTGTTAGGGGTTTTGGTTAGGGTTATTGTTAGAAGTTAGGGGTTATGGTTTGGGTTATGGTTTGGGTTATGGTTGGGGTTATTGTTTAGGTTAGGGTTATTGTTAGGGGTTGGGGTTATGGTTTGGGTTAGGGTTATTTTAAGGGATTAGGGGTTATGGTTTGGGTTTTGTTTATGGTTGGGGTTATGGTTTGGGTTAGGGTTATTGTTAGGGGTTGGGGTTATGGTTTGGTTTAGGGTTATTGTTAGGAGTTAGGGGTTATGTTTTGGGTTATGGTTATGGTTTGGGTTATGGTTGGGGTTATGGTTTAGGTTAGGGTTATTGTTAGGGGTTGGGGTTATGGTTTGGGTTAGGGTTATTTTTAGGGGTTAGGGGTTATGGTTTGGGTTAGGGTTATTGTTAGGGGTTGGGGTTATGGTAAGGGTTATGGTTTGGGTTATGATTGGAGTTATGGTTGGGGTTATGGTCAGGGTTATGGTTAGGGTTGGGGTTATGGTTGGGGTTATGGCTATGGTTGGGGTTATGGTTAGGGTTATGGTTTGGGTTATGATTGGAGTTATGGTTGGGGTTATGGTCAGGGTTATGGTTAGGGTTGGGGTTATGGTTGGGGTTATGGCTATGGTTGGGGTTATGGTTTGGGTTAGGGTTATTGTTAGGGGTTTGAGTTATGGTTTGGTTTAGGGTTAATTTTGGGAGTTAGGGGTTATGTTTTGGGTTATGGTTATGGTTTGGGTTATGGTTATGGTTGGGGTTATGGTTTAGGTTGGGGTTATTGTTAGGGGTTGGGGTTATGGTTTGGGTTAGGGTTATTGCTAGGGGTTGTGTTTTGGGTTATGGTTATGGGTTGGGTTAGGGTTATTGTTTGTGGTTGGGGTTATGGTTTGGGTTAGGGTTATTGTTAGGGGTTATGGTTTGGGTTATGGTTACTGTTTGGGTTATGGTTATGGGTTAGGGTTAGGGTTAGGGTTAGGGTTAGGGTTAGGGTTAGGGTTATTGTTAGAGGTTATGGTGATGGTTTGGGTTATGGTGATGGTTTGGTTTATGGTTATGGTTGGGGTTATGGTTAGGGTTATGGTCTAGGTTAGGTTTATTGTTAGGGGTTGGGGTTATGGTTTGGGTTAAGGTTGGGGTTATGGTTAGGGTTATGGTTTAGGTTAGGTTTATTGTTAGGGGTTGGGGTTATGGTTTGGGTTAAGGTTATTGTTTGGCGTTGGGGTTATGGTTTGGGTTAGGGTTATTGTTAGGCGTTGGGGTAATAGTTTTTGTTAGGGTTATTGTTAGGGTTTAGGGGTTATGGTTTGGTTTATGGTTATGGTTAAGGTTATGGTTGGGGTTATGGTTTGAGTTAGTGTTATTTTTAGGGGTTAGGGGTTATGGTTTGGGTTATGGTTATTGTTGGGGTTATGGTTATGGATGGGATAATGGTTTGGGTTAGGGTTATTGTTAGGGGTTGGGGTAATAGTTTGTGTTAGGGTTATTGTTAGGGTTTAGGGGTTATGGTTTAGTTTACGGTTATGGTTAAGGTTATGGTTGGGGTTAAGGTTTTGGGTTAGCGTTATTTTTAGGGGTTAGGGGTTATGGTTTGGGTTGTGGTTATTGTTGGGGTTACTGTTATGGATGGGATTATGGTTTGGGTTAGGGTTATTGTTAGGGGTTGGGGTAATAGTTTGTGTTAGGGTTATTGTTAGGGTTTAGGCGTTATGGTTTGGTTTACGGTTATGGTTAAGGTTATGGTTGGGGTTATGGTTGGGGTTATGGTTTGGGTTAGCGTTATTTTTAGGATTTAGGGGTTATGGTTTGGGTTATGGTTATTGTTGGGGTTATGGTTATGGATGGGATTATGGTTTGGGTTAGGGTTATTGTTGGGGGTTGGGTGTTATGGTTTGGGTTATGGTTATGGTTTGGGTTATGGTTATGGTTTGGGTTATGGTTATGGTTTGGGTTATGGTTATGGTTTGGGTTATGGTTATGGTTGGGGTTATGGTTTGGGTTAGGGTTATTGTAAGGGGTTATGGTTTGGGTTAGGGTTGGGGTTATGGTTGGGGTTATGGTTGGGGTTATGGTTGGGGTTATGGTTGGGGTTATGGTTGGGGTTATGGTTGGGGTTATGGTTGGGGTTATGGTTGGGGTTATGGTTATGGTTATGGTTGGGGTTATGGTTGGGGTTATGGTTGGGGTTATGGTTGGGGTTATGGCTATGGTTGGAAATATGGTTTTGGTTGGGGTTATGGTTATGGTTGGGAATCTGGTTATGGTTTGGGTTAGGGTTATTGTTAGGGGTTGGGGTTATGGTTAGGGTTATGGTTTGGGTTATGATTGGAGTTATGGTTGGGGTTATGGTTAGGGTTATGGTTAGGGTTGGGGTTATGGTTGGGGTTATGGCTATGGTTGGGAATATGGTTTTGGTTCGGGTTATGTTTATGGTTGGAAATCTGGTTATGGTTGGGGTTATGGTTTGGGTTATGGTTTGGGTTATGGTTTGGGTTATGGTTTGGGTTATGGTTTGGGTTATGGTTTGGGTTATGGTTTGGGTTATGGTTTGGGTTATGGTTTGGGTTATGGTTTGGGTTATGGTTTGGGTTATGGTTTGGGTTATGGTTTGGGTTATGGTTTGGGTTATGGTTTGGGTTATGGTTTGGGTTATGGTTTGGGTTATGGTTTGGGTTATGGTTTGGGTTATGGTTTGGGTTATGGTTTGGGTTATGGTTTGGGTTATGGTTTGGGTTATGGTTTGGGTTATGGTTTGGGTTATGGTTTGGGTTATGGTTTGGGTTATGGTTTGGGTTATGGTTTGGGTTAGCGTTATTGTTAGGGGTTGGGGTTATGGTTTTGGTTAGGGTTATTGCTCGGGGTTATGTTTTGGGTTATGGTTATGGGTTGGGTTAGGGTTATTGTTTGTGGTTGGGGTTATGGTTTGGGTTAGGGTTATTGTTAGGGGTAATGGTTTGGGTTATGGTTATGGTTTGGGTTAGGGTTATTGTTAGGGGTTGGGGTTATGATTTGGGTTATGGTTTGGGTTAGGGTTATTGTTAGGGGTTGGGGTTATGGTTTGGGTTAGGGTTATTGCTAGGGGTTATGTTTTGGGTTATGGTTATGGGTTCGGTTAGGGTTATTGTTTGTGGTTGGGGTTATGGTTTGGGTTAGGTTTATTGTTAGGGGTTATGGTTTGGGTTATGGTTACTGTTAGGGTTATGGTTATGGTTTGGGTTAGAGTTATTGTTAGGGGTTGGGGTTATGGTTTGGGTTAAGGTTAATGTTAGGCGTTGGGGTTATGGTTTGGGTTAGGGTTATTGATAGGGGTTATGGTTTGGGTTATGGTTACTGTTAGGGTTATGGTTATGGTTTGGGTTAGAGTTATTGTTAGGGGTTGGGGTTATGGTTTGGGTTAGGGTTATTGTTAGGGGTTATGGTTTGGGTTATGGTTACTGTTAGGGTTATGGTTATGGTTTGGGTTAGAGTTATTGTTAGGGGTTGGGGTTATGGTTTGGGTTAGGGTTATTGTTAGGGGTTATGGTGATGGTTTGGGTTATGGTGATGGTTTGGTGTATGGTTATGGTTGGGGTTAGGGTTATGGTTTAGGTTAGGTTTATTGTTAGGGGTTGGGGTTATGGTTTGGGTTAAGGTTATTGTTAGGCGTTGGGGTTATGGTTTGGGTTAGGGTTATTGTTAGGCGTTGGGGTAATAGTTTGTGTTAGGGTTATTGTTAGGGTTTAGGGGTTATGGTTTGGTTTACGGTTATGGTTAAGGTTATGGTTGGGGTTATGGTATGGGTTAGCGTTATTTTTAGGGGTTAGGGGTTATGGTTTGGGTTATGGTTATTGTTGGGGTTACTGTTATGAATGGGATTATGGTTTGGGTTAGGGCTATTGTTAGGGGTTGGGGTAATAGTTTGTGTTAGGGTTATTGTTAGGGTTTAGGGGTTATGGTTTGGTTTACGGTTATGGTTAAGGTTATGGTTGGGGTTATGGTTTGGGTTTTGTTTATGGTTGGGGTTATGGTTTGGGTTAGGGTTATTGTTAGGGGTTGGGGTTATGGTTTGGTTTAGGGTTATTGTTAGGAGTTAGGGGTTATGTTTTGGGTTATGGTTATGGTTTGGGTTATGGTTGGGGTTATGGTTTAGGTTAGGGTTATTGTTAGGGGTTGGGGTTATGGTTTGGGTTAGGGTTATTTTTAGGGGTTAGGGGTTATGGTTTTGGTTATGGTTACTGTTAGGGTTATGGTTATGGTTTGGGTTAGAGTTATTGTTAGGGGTTGGGGTTATGGTTTGGGTTAAGGTTAATGTTAGGCGTTGGGGTTATGGTTTGGGTTAGGGTTATTGTTAGGGGTTATGGTTTGGGTTATGGTTACTGTTAGGGTTATGGTTATGGTTTGGGTTAGAGTTATTGTTAGGGGTTGGGGTTATGGTTTGGGTTAGGGTTATTGTTAGGGGTTATGGTTTGGGTTATGGTTACTGTTAGGGTTATGGTTATGGTTTGGGTTAGAGTTATTGTTAGGGGTTGGGGTTATGGTTTGGGTTAGGGTTATTGTTAGGGGTTATGGTGATGGTTTGGGTTATGGTGATGGTTTGGGTTATGGTGATGGTTTGGTGTATGGTTATGGTTGGGGTTAGGGTTATGGTTTAGGTTAGGTTTATTGTTAGGGGTTGGGGTTATGGTTTGGGTTAAGGTTATTGTTAGGCGTTGGGGTTATGGTTTGGGTTAGGGTTATTGTTAGGCGTTGGGGTAATAGTTTGTGTTAGGGTTATTGTTAGGGTTTAGGGGTTATGGTTTGGTTTACGGTTATGGTTAAGGTTATGGTTGGGGTTATGGTATGGGTTAGCGTTATTTTTAGGGGTTAGGGGTTATGGTTTGGGTTATGGTTATTGTTGGGGTTACTGTTATGAATGGGATTATGGTTTGGGTTAGGGTTATTGTTAGGGGTTGGGGATTACCCCAAACTATTAAGTTTGTGTTAGGGTTATTGTTAGGGTTTAGGGGTTATGGTTTGGTTTACGGTTATGGTTAAGGTTATGGTTGGGGTTATGGTTTGGGTTTTGTTTATGGTTGGGGTTATGGTTTGGGTTAGGGTTATTGTTAGGGGTTGGGGTTATGGTTTGGTTTAGGGTTATTGTTAGGAGTTAGGGGTTATGTTTTGGGTTATGGTTATGGTTTGGGTTATGGTTGGGGTTATGGTTTAGGTTAGGGTTATTGTTAGGGGTTGGGGTTATGGTTTGGGTTAGGGTTATTTTTAGGGGTTAGGGCAGACATGGGCAAACTACGGCCCGCGGGCCGTATACGGCCCGTTAGACAATTTAATCCGGCCCGCCGAGCTTGTCCAATAAATAAAATAATAATGCTTCATAAATCATTCATTACATCTTGTCCATGCAATACCGTATTTCACCTATAAATGGCGCGCTGACATTTATGCCTTTGTTGAGTCGCGCCTTTCTCTTTATTTATCCCTCTTTAATTTTCTCATTGTCATTTGAGCCCTTCTGTAAAAATGAGCGGACCAAAGAAAAGGAAAGTGGACAGTGAGTGTCGTGTATTTAATAAAGAGTGGACAACTAAATATTTCTTCACTGAAGTCCGATCAACCGCTGTATGTCTGATATGCCAAGAAACTATTGCTGTTTTCAAAGAGTACAATATCAGCCGTCATTTTGCCACGAAGCATGCAAACTACGCTAGCAAGCAGTCAACACAACAACGAGCGGCTACTGCTCAGAGATTGGTGGCTAATTTGCAGAGTCAGCAGAATTTTTTTCACCGGCAAACTGCAATTCAAGAGGCAAGCACAAAGACAAGCTTTTTGCTGGCCTTCAAACTGGCAAAGGCTAGCAAGCCTTTCTCCGAAGGCGAGTTTTTGAAAGAATGCATGATAGAGACAGCTGGTGTTTTGTGTCCGGAGAGCAAAGGCAAGTTTGAAAAAATCAGCTTATCACGCAGGACAATAACTCGCCGTGTGGAACTCATTGATGAAGATATAGTGAGCGAGTTAAACAAAAAAGCGGCAACCTTTGAGTTATTTTCATTAGCGCTTGATGAAAGTACGGACATTAAAGACACTGCTCAGCTCCTCATTTTTACCAACAACACTGTTCCCACTGAAAGTTCGAGTTTTTCTACTATGATAAAAAAATTGAAAGTTTGAAAGGGCGCATCTTTTAATTACGCACTGCAGCGGGACAGAAAGGATTGAGGTTAGTCGCCTATGTTGTTGGGTAGTAATGTTTTGAATGTTGAAAGTTATATTCATCAAGATTTCAATAAATTTTGATATTTGTTTTACTTGGTGCCTTCAATTGAATTGTATTAAAAACAGATGCAATCTCCAGGGTTGATAGATCACAGTTTTCTATTCTAATCTATTTGGCCTACTATTTCTCTTGTACATTTGGAAAATGCAGTCCTCAATGTTAGTGAAACGTGTTGAACATTTATTTGCATGTGCTTGCTGTACTATGAGGTTTGGATACTACAAGCAACGCTTTATTATATTTGGCCCAGCAGTCAATGTACTGCTGTGGCCCCTTGTTCAAATTTTATAACCCATAGTGGCCCGCAAGTCAAAAAGTTTGCCCATCCCTGGGTTAGGGGTTATGGTTTGGGTTATGGTTACTGTTAGGGTTATGGTTATGGTTTGGGTTAGAGTTATTGTTAGGGGTTGGGGTTATGGTTTGGGTTAAGGTTAATGTTAGGCGTTGGGGTTATGGTTTGGGTTAGGGTTATTGTTAGGGGTTATGGTTTGGGTTATGGTTACTGTTAGGGTTATGGTTATGGTTTGGGTTAGAGTTATTGTTAGGGGTTGGGGTTATGGTTTGGGTTAGGGTTATTGTTAGGGGTTATGGTTTGGGTTATGGTTACTGTTAGGGTTATGGTTATGGTTTGGGTTAGAGTTATTGTTAGGGGTTGGGGTTATGGTTTGGGTTAGGGTTATTGTTAGGGGTTATGGTGATGGTTTGGGTTATGGTGATGGTTTGGTGTATGGTTATGGTTGGGGTTAGGGTTATGGTTTAGGTTAGGTTTATTGTTAGGGGTTGGGGTTATGGCTTGGGTTAAGGTTATTGTTAGGCGTTGGGGTTATGGTTTGGGTTAGGGTTATTGTTAGGCGTTGGGGTAATAGTTTGTGTTAGGGTTATTGTTAGGGTTTAGGGGTTATGGTTTGGTTTACGGTTATGGTTAAGGTTATGGTTGGGGTTATGGTATGGGTTAGCGTTATTTTTAGGGGTTAGGGGTTATGGTTTGGGTTATGGTTATTGTTGGGGTTGTGTTTTGGGTTATGGTTATGGGTTGGGTTAGGGTTATTGTTTGTGGTTGGGGTTATGGTTTGGGTTAGGGTTATTGTTAGGGGTTATGGTTTGGGTTATGGTTACTGTTTGGGTTAGGGTTATTGTTTGTGGTTGGGGTTATGGTTTGGGTTAGGGTTATTGTTAGGGGTTATGGTTTGGGTTATGGTTACTGTTTGGGTTATGGTTATGGATTAGGGTTAGGGTTAGGGTTAGGGTTAGGGTTAGGGTTAGGGTTATTGTTAGAGGTTATGGTGATGGTTTGGGTTATGGTGATGGTTTGGTTTATGGTTATGGTTGGGGTTATGGTTAGGGTTATGGTCTAGGTTAGGTTTATTGTTAGGGGTTGGGGTTATGGTTTGGGTTAAGGTTGGGGTTATGGTTAGGGTTATGGTTTAGGTTAGGTTTATTGTTAGGGGTTGGGGTTATGGTTTGGGTTAAGGTTATTGTTTGGCGTTGGGGTTATGGTTTGGGTTAGGGTTATTGTTAGGCGTTGGGGTAATAGTTTGTGTTAGGGTTATTGTTAGGGTTTAGGGGTTATGGTTTGGTTTATGGTTATGGTTAAGGTTATGGTTGGGGTTATGGTTTGAGTTAGTGTTATTTTTAGGGGTTAGGGGTTATGGTTTGGGTTATGGTTATTGTTGGGGTTATGGTTATGGATGGGATAATGGTTTGGGTTAGGGTTATTGTTAGGGGTTGGGGTAATAGTTTGTGTTAGGGTTATTGTTAGGGTTTAGGGGTTATGGTTTGGTTTACGGTTATGGTTAAGGTTATGGTTGGGGTTAAGGTTTTGGGTTAGCGTTATTTTTAGGGGTTAGGGGTTATGGTTTGGGTTGTGGTTATTGTTGGGGTTACTGTTATGGATGGGATTATGGTTTGGGTTAGGGTTATTGTTAGGGGTTGGGGTAATAGTTTGTGTTAGGGTTATTGTTAGGGTTTAGGCGTTATGGTTTGGTTTACGGTTATGGTTAAGGTTATGGTTGGGGTTATGGTTGGGGTTATGGTTTGGGTTAGTGTTATTTTTAGGATTTAGGGGTTATGGTTTGGGTTATGGTTATTGTTGGGGTTATGGTTATGGATGGGATTATGGTTTGGGTTAGGGTTATTGTTGGGGGTTGGGTGTTATGGTTTGGGTTATGGTTATGGTTTGGGTTATGGTTATGGTTTGGGTTATGATTATGGTTGGGGTTATGGTTTGGGTTAGGGTTATTGTAAGGGGTTATGGTTTGGGTTAGGGTTGGGGTTATGGTTGGGGTTATGGTTGGGGTTATGGTTGGGGTTATGGTTGGGGTTATGGTTGGGGTTATGGTTGGGGTTATGGTTGGGGTTATGGTTATGGTTATGGTTGGGGTTATGGTTGGGGTTATGGTTGGGGTTATGGCTATGGTTGGAAATATGGTTTTGGTTGGGGTTATGGTTATGGTTGGGAATCTGGTTATGGTTGGGGTTATGGTTTGGGTTAGGGTTATTGTTAGGGGTTGGGGTTATGGTTAGGGTTATGGTTTGGGTTATGGTTTGGGTTAGGGTTATTGTTAGGGGTTGGGGTTATGGTTAGGGTTATGGTTTGGGTTATGATTGGAGTTATGGTTGGGGTTATGGTTAGGGTTATGGTTAGGGTTGGGGTTATGGTTGGGGTTATGGCTATGGTTGGGAATATGGTTTTGGTTCGGGTTATGTTTATGGTTGGAAATCTGGTTATGGTTGGGGTTATGGTTTGGGTTAGGGTTATGGTTATGGTTTAGGTTAGGGTTATTGTTAGGGGTTGGGGTTATGGTTTGGGTTATGGTTTGGGTTATGGTTCGGGTTATTGTTTGGGTTATGGTTTGGGTTAGCGTTATTGTTAGGGGTTGGGGTTATGGTTTTGGTTAGGGTTATTGCTAGGGGTTATGTTTTGGGTTATGGTTATGGTTATGGGTTGGGTTAGGGTTATTGTTAGGGGTTATGGTTTGGTTTATGGTTATGGTTTGGGTTAGGGTTATTGTTAGGGGTTGGGATTATGGTTTGGGTTATGGTTTGGGTTATGGTTTGGGTTATGGTTTGGGTTATGGTTTGGGTTATGGTTTGGGTTATGGTTTGGGTTATGGTTTGGGTTATGGTTTGGGTTAGGGTTATTGTTAGGGGTTGGGGTTATGGTTTGGGTTAGGGTTATTGCTAGGGGTTATGTTTTGGGTTATGGTTATGGTTATGGGTTCGGTTAGGGTTATTGTTTGTGGTTGGGGTTATGGTTTGGGTTAGGGTTATTGTTAGGGGTTATGGTTTGGGTTATGGTTACTGTTAGGGTTATGGTTATGGTTTGGGTTAGAGTTATTGTTAGGGGTTGGGGTTATGGTTTGGGTTAGGGTTATTGTTAGGGGTTATGGTGATAGTTTGGGTTATGGTGATGGTTTGGTTTATGGTTATGGTTGGGGCTAGGGTTATGGTTTAGGTTAGGTTTATTGTTAGGGGTTGGGGTTAAGGTTTGGGTTAAGGTTATTGTTTGGCGTTGGGGTTATGGTTTGGGTTAGGGTTATTGTTAGGCGTTGGGGTAATAGTTTGTGTTAGGGTTATTGTTAGGGTTTAGGGGTTATGGTTTGGTTTACGGTTATGGTTAAGGTTATGGTTGGGGTTATGGTTTGGGTAAGCGTTATTTTTAGGTGTTAGGGGTTATGGTTTGGGTTATGGTTATTGTTGGGGTTATGGTTATGGATGGGATTATGGTTTGGGTTAGGGTTATTGTTGGGGGTTGGGTGTTATGGTTATGGTTTGGGTTATGGTTATGGTTGGGGTTATGGTTTGGGTTAGGGTTATTGTTAGGGGTTATGGTTTGGGTTAGGGATATTGTTAGGGGTTAGGGGTTATGGTTTGGGTAAGGGTTGGGGTTATGGTTGGGGTTATGGTTGGGGTTATGGTTGGGGTTATGGTTGGGGTTATGGTTGGGGTTATGGTTGGGGTTATGGTTGGGGTTATGGTTGGGGTTATGGTTGGGGTTATGGTTGGGGTTATGGTTATGGTTGGGGTTATTGTTGGGGTTATGGTTGGGGTTATGGCTATGGTTGGGGTTATGGTTTTGGTTGGGGTTATGGTTATTGTTGGGAATATGGTTATGGTTGGGGTTATGGTTTGGGTTAGGGTTATGGTTTGGGTTATGGTTTGGGTTATGGTTTGGGTTCGGGTTATGGTTTGGGTTAGGGTTATGGTTTGGGTTATGGTTATGGTTGGGGTTATGGTTTAGTTTAGGGTTATTGTTAGGGGTTGGGGTTATGGTTTGGGTTGGGGTTATTGTTAGGGGTTATGGTTTGGGTTATGGTTATGGTTGGGGTTATGGTTATGGTTTGGGTTAGGTTTTGGGTTAGGTTTTGGGTTAGGTTTTGGGTTAGGTTTTGGGTTAGGTTTTGGGTTAGGTTTTGGGTTAGGTTTTGGGTTAGGTTTTGGGTTAGGTTTTGGGTTAGGGTTCTTGTTAGGGGTTGGGGTTATGGTTTGGGTTAGGGTTATTGTTAGGGGTTAGGGGTTATGGTTTGGGTTATGGTAATGGTTGGGGTTATGGTTTAGGTTAGGGTTATTGTTAGGGGTTGGGGTTTATGGTTTGGGTTAGGGTTATTATTAGGGGTTATGGTTTGGGTTGTTATGGTTTGGGTTAGGGATAATGTTAGGGGTTAGGGGTTATGGTTTGGGTTATGGTTATTGTTGGGGTTATGGTTATGGATGGGATAATGGTTTGGGTTAGGGTTATTGTTAGGGGTTATGGTGATGGTTTGGGTTATGGTGATGGTTTGGTTTATGGTTATGGTTGGGGTTATGGTTAGGGTTATGGTTAGGGTTATGGTTTAGGTTAGGTTTATTGTTAGGGGTTGGGGTTATGGTTTGGGTTAGGGTTATTGTTAGGCGTTGGGGTTATGGTTTGGGTTAGGGTTATGGTTTGGGTTAGGGTTATTGTTAGGCGTTGGGGTAATAGTTTGTGTTAGGGTTATTGTTAGGGTTTAGGGGTTATGGTTTGGTTTACGGTTATGGTTAAGGTTATGGTTGGGGTTATGGTTTGAGTTAGCGTTATTTTTAGGGGTTAGGGGTTATGGTTTGGGTTATGGTTATTGTTGGGGTTATGGTTATGGATGGGATAATGGTTTGGGTTAGGGTTATTGTTAGGGGTTGGGGTAATAGTTTGTGTTAGGGTTATTGTTAGGGTTTAGGGGTTATGGTTTTGTTTACGGTTATGGTTAAGGTTATGGTTGGGGTTATGGTTTGGGTTAGCGTTATTTTTAGGGGTTAGGGGTTATGGTTTGGGTTATGGTTATTGTTGGGGTTACTGTTATGGATGGGATTATGGTTTGGGTTAGGGTTATTGTTAGGGGTTGGGGTAATAGTTTGTGTTAGGGTTATTGTTAGGGTTTAGGCGTTATGGTTTGGTTTACGGTTATGATTAAGGTCATGGTTGGGGTTATGGTTGGGGTTATGGTTTGGGTTAGCGTTATTTTTAGGATTTAGGGGTTGTGGTTTGGGTTATAGTTATTGTTGGGGTTATGGTTATGGATGGGATTATGGTTTGGGTTAGGGTTATTGTTGGGGGTTGGGTGTTATGGTTTGGGTTATGGTTAGGGTTATGGTTATGGTTGGGGTTATGGTTGGGGTTATGGTTGGGGTTATGGTTGCGGTTATGGCTATGGTTGGGAATATGGTTTTGGTTGGGGTTATGGTTATGGTTGGGAATCTGGTTATGGTTGGGGTTATGGTTAGGGTTATGGTAATGGTTGGGGTTATGGTTGGGGTTATGGTTGGGGTTTATGGCTATGGTTGGGAATATGGTTTTGGTTGGGGTTATGGTTATGGTTGGGAATCTGGTTATGGTTGGGGTTATGGTTTGGGTTAGGGTTATGGTTTGGGTTAGGGTTATGGTTTGGGTTAGGGTTATGGTTTGGGTTCGGGTTATGGTTTAGGTTAGGTTTATTGTTAGGGGTTGGGGTTATGGTTTGGGTTAAGGTTATTGTTTGGCGTTGGGGTTATGGTTTGGGTTAGGGTTATTGTTAGGCGTTGGGGTAATAGTTTGTGTTAGGGTTATTGTTAGGGTTTAGGGGTTATGGTTTGGTTTATGGTTATGGTTAAGGTTATGGTTGGGGTTATGGTTTGGTTTTTGGTTATTGTTAAGGTTATGGTTGGGGTTATGGTTTGGGTTAGTGTTATTTTTAGGGGTTAGGGGTTATGGTTTGGGTTATGGTTATTGTTGGGGTTATGGTTGGGGTTATGGTTATGGTTGGGGTTATGGTTGGGGTTATGGTTGGGCTTATGGTTGGGGTTATGGTTGCGGTTATGGCTATGGTTGGGAATATGGTTTTGGTTGGGGTTATGGTTATGGTTGGGAATCTGGTTATGGTTGGGGTTATGGTTAGGGTTATGGTTATGGTTGGGGTTATGGTTGGGGTTATGGCTATGGTTGGGAATATGGTTTTGGTTGGGGTTATGGTTATGGTTGGGAATCTGGTTATGGTTGGGGTTATGGTTTGGGTTAGGGTTATGGTTTGGGTTAGGGTTATGGTTTGGGTTATGGTTTGGGTTCGGGTTATGGTTTGGGTTAGGGTTATTGTTAGGGGTTTGGGGTTATGGTTTGGGTAATGGTTATGGTTGGGGTTATGGCTATGGATGGGATTATGGTTTGGGTTAGGGTTTTTGTTAGGGGTTTTGGTTAGGGTTATTGTTAGAAGTTAGGGGTTATGGTTTGGGTTATGGTTGGGGTTATGGTTTAGGTTAGGGTTATTGTTAGGGGTTGGGGTTATGGTTTGGGTTAGGGTTATTTTAAGGGATTAGGGGTTATGGTTTGGGTTTTGTTTATGGTTGGGGTTATGGTTTGGGTTAGGGTTATTGTTAGGGGTTGGGGTTATGGTTTGGGTTATGGTCGGGGTTATGGTCGGGGTTATGGTTGGGGTTATGGTTGGGGTTATGGTTGGGGTTATGGTTGGAGTTATGGTTGGGGTTATGGTTAGGGTTATGGTTAGGGTTGGGGTTATGGTTGGGGTTATGGTTGGGGTTATGGTTGGGGTTATGGTTGGAGTTATGGTTGGGGTTATGGTTAGGGTTATGGTTAGGGTTGGGGTTATGGTTGGGGTTATGGCTATGGTTGGGAATATGGTTTTGGTTGGGGTTATGTTTATGGTCGGGAATCTGGTTGTGGTTGGGGTTATGGTTTAGGTTAGGGTTATTGTTAGGGGTTGGGGTTGTGGTTTGGGTTAGGAATATTGTAAGGGATAAGGGGTTATGGTTTAGGTTATGGTTTGGGTTAGGGTTTGGGTTATGGTTTGGGTTAGCGTTATTGTTAGGGGTTGGGGTTATGGTTTTGGTTAGGGTTATTGCTAGGGGTTATGTTTTGGGTTATGGTTATGGTTATGGGTTGGGTTAGGGTTATTGTTTGTGGTTGGGGTTATGGTTTGGGTTAGGGTTATTGTTAGGGGTTATGGTTTGGGTTATGTTTATGGTTTGGGTTAGGGTTATTGTTAGGGGTTGGGGTTATGGTTTGGGTTATGGTTTGGGTTATGGTTTGGGTTATGGTTTGGGTTATGGTTTGGGTTATGGTTTGGGTTATGGTTTGGGTTATGGTTTGGGTTATGGTTTGGGTTATGGTTTGGGTTATGGTTTGGGTTATGGTTTGGGTTATGGTTTGGGTTATGGTTTGGGTTATGGTTTGGGTTATGGTTATTGTTAGGGGTTGGGGTTATGGTTTGGGTTAGGGTTATTGCTAGGGGTTATGGTTACTGTTAGGGTTATGGTTATGGTTTGGGTTAGAGTTATTGTTAGGGGTTGGGGTTATGGTTTGGGTTAGGGTTATTGTTAGGGGTTATGGTGATGGTTTGGGTTATGGTGATGGTTTGGTTTATGGTTATGGTTGGGGTTAGGGTTATGGTTTAGGTTAGGTTTATTGTTAGGGGTTGGGGTTATGGTTTGGGTTAAGGTTATTGTTTGGCGTTGGGGTTATGGTTTGGGTTAGGGTTATTGTTAGGCGTTGGGGTAATAGTTTGTGTTAGGGTTATTGTTAGGGTTTAGGGGTTATGGTTTGGTTTACGGTTATTGTTAGGGTTTAGGGGTTATGGTTTGGTTTACGGTTATGGTTAAGGTTATGGTTGGGGTTATGGTTTGGGTTAGCGTTATTTTTAGGGGTTAGGGGTTATGGTTTGGGTTATGGTTATTGTTGGGGTTACTGTTATGAATGTGATTATGGTTTGGGTTAGGGTTATTGTTAGGGGTTGGGGTAATAGTTTGTGTTAGGGTTATTGTTAGGGTTTAGGGGTTATGGTTTGGTTTATGGTTATGGTTAAGGTTATGGTTGGGGTTATGGTTTGGGTTTTGTTTATGGTTGGGGTTATGGTTTGGGTTAGGGTTATTGTTAGGGGTTGGGGTTATGGTTTGGGTTAGGGTTATCTTAAGGGATTAGGGGTTATGGTTTGGGTTTTGGTTATGGTTGGGGTTATGGTTTGGGTTAGGGTTATTGTTAGGGGTTGGAGTTATGGTTTCGTTAAGGGTTAATGTTGGGAGTTAGGGGTTATGTTTTGGGTTATGGTTATAGTTTGGGTTATGGTTATGGTTGGGGTTATGGTTTAGGTTAGGGTTATTGTTAGGGGTTGGGGTTATGGTTTGGGTTAGGGTTATTGTTAGGGGTTATGGTTTGGGTTATGGTTATGGTTGGGGTTATGGTTATGGTTTGGGTTATGTTTTGGGTTAGGTTTTGGGTTAGGTTTTGTTTGAGGTTTTGGGTGAGGTTTTGGGTTAGGTTTTGGGTTAGGGTTATTGTTAGGGGTTGGGGTTATGGTTTGGGTTAGGGTTATTGTTAGGGGTTATGGTTTGGGTTATGGTAATGGTTGGGGTTATGGGTTAGGTTAGGGTTATTGTTAGGGGTTGGGGTTATGGTTTGGGTTAGGGTTATTATTAGGGGTTATGGTTTGGGTTAGGGATATTGTTAGGGGTTAGGGGTTATGGTTTGGGTTAGGGTTATTGTTAGGGGTTGGGGTTATGGTTCTGGTTATGGTTGGGGTTATGGTTGGGGTTATGGTTGGGGTTATGGTTGGAGTTATGGTTGGGGTAATGGTTAGGGTTATGGTTGGGGTTATGGCTATGGTTGGGAATATGGTTTTGGTTGGGGTTATGTTTATGGTTGGGAATCTGGTTATGGTTGGGGTTATGGTTTAGGTTAGGGTTATTATTAGGGGTTGGGGTTATGGTTTGGGTTAGGAATATTGTAAGGGATAACGGGTTATGGTTTGGGTTTTGGTTATGGTTGGGGTTATGGTTCGGGTTAGGGTTATTGTTAGGGGTTGGGGTTATGGTTTGGGTTATGGTTTGGGTTAGGGTTATTGTTAGGGGTTGGGG
The DNA here is from genome assembly GCF_051989575.1 of Stigmatopora nigra. Taxonomy (NCBI): domain Eukaryota; kingdom Metazoa; phylum Chordata; class Actinopteri; order Syngnathiformes; family Syngnathidae; genus Stigmatopora; species Stigmatopora nigra. The sequence goes on from NW_027551603.1 coordinate 5,365,805, forward strand.
TTATGGTTTGTGTTAGGGTTATTTCTAGGGGTTGGGGTTATGGTTTGGGTTATGGTTGGGGTTATGGTTGGGGTTATGGTTGGGGTTATGGTTGGAGTTATGGTTGGGGTTATGGTTAGGGTTATGGTTAGGGTTGGGGTTATGGTTGGGGTTATGGCTAAGGTTGGGAATATGGTTTTGGTTGGGGTTATGTTTATGGTTGGGAATCTGGTTATGGTTGGGGTTATGGTTTACGTTAGGGTTATTGTTAGGGGTTGGGGTTATGGTTTGGGTTAGGAATATTGTAAGGGATAAGGGGTTATGGTTTGGGTTTTGGTTATGGTTGGGGTTATGGTTCGGGTTAGGGTTATTGTTAGGGGTTGGGGTTATGGTTTGGGTTAGGGTTATTGTTAGGGGTTGGGGTTATGGTTTGGGTTAGGGTTATTGCTAGGGGTTATGTTTTGGGTTATGGTTATGGGTTGGTGTTACGGCTGGCAGCCTGGACACACACTATGTAGGAGGTGTGTGCTTTCCTTTCTTTACCGGTATCTGCCACTGTGGCTCCACCCCTGTGACAGAGCCCTGCCCAGGCCAACACGGCTGTAATTAATTCCCCAATCATCCCTCCTGCCCTTATTTAAAGCCTTTTCAGTTGTCAGTTCACCCTTTGCCCTTGTCCTTGATGCCTTGCTGAGTTGCAGGCTTGTGAGTATGTTACTCCCTGTTATATTTTGTATGTGTTGTTAATGATTTTGGGTTGCATAGGGGGACTTCTTGAGATAATTTTAGACACCCATGGGTATACATATAGTTTTTGCATTTAGACACAGTTATTCCCCTGTCTAGATTATATTACATCAGTTTAACAGTGGCATCCTTCGGTCTTATTTCCTGTATTTTGTGGGTGTTCATTTGAACACCTGTCTGGGAGGGTTTTTTTACCGTGTTTATTTGAGGGTGCCACTTTAATATCTCGTGCTTCCCCTATGTTATCCCGTAGTCTGTTTTATTGACTTTATTGTAAATAAAAATAACTGAAGGCTACTTGCAATGTGTGTCCGAACTCATCTTTGACCGAACCTGTCTGCTGTGATAGTTGCGACTCCCTGGTATATCATACCCCAGGGGGAGTCGTAACAGTTGGGTTAGGGTTATTGTTTGTGGTTGGGGTTATGGTTTGGGTTAGGGTTATTGTTAGGGTTATGGTTATGGTTTGGGTTAGAGTTATTGTTAGGGGTTGGGGTAATAGTTTGTGTTAGGGTTATTGTTAGGGTTTAGGGGTTATGGTTTGGTTTACGGTTATGGTTAAGGTTATGGTTGGGGTTATGGTTTGGGTTAGCGTTATTTTTAGGGGTTAGGGGTTATGGTTTGGGTTATGGTTATTGTTGGGGTTACTGTTATGGATGGGATTATGGTTTGGGTTAGGGTTATTGTTAGGGGTTGGGGTAATAGTTTGTGTTAGGGTTATTGTTAGGGTTTAGGCGTTATGGTTTGGTTTACGGTTATGGTTAAGGTTATGGTTGGGGTTATGGTTTGGGTTAGCGTTATTTTTAGGATTCAGGGGTTATGGTTTGGCTTATGGTTATTGGTGGGGTTATGGTTATGGATGGGATTATGGTTTGGGTTAGGGTTATTGTTGGGGGTTGGGTGTTATGGTTTGGGCTATGGTTATGGTTTGGGTTATGGTTATGGTTGGGGTTATGGTTTGGGTTAGGGTTATTGTAAGGGGTTATGGTTTGGGTTAGGGATATTGTTAGGGGTTAGGGGTTATGGTTTGGGTTAGGGTTGGGGTTATGGTTGGGGTTATGGTTGGGGTTATGGTTGGGGTTATGGTTGGGGTTATGGTTGGGGTTATGGTTGGGGTTATGGTTGGGGTTATGGTTGGGGTTATGGTTGGGGTTATGGTTGGGGTTATGGTTGGGGTTATGGTTGGGGTTATGGTTGGGGTTATGGTTGGGGTTATGGTTATGGTTGGGGTTATGGTTGGGGTTATGGTTGGGGTTATGGTTGGGGTTATGGTTGGGGTTATGGTTGGGGTTATGGTTGGGGTTATGGTTGGGGTTATGGTTGGGGTTATGGTTGGGGTTATGGTTGGGGTTATGGTTGGGGTTATGGTTGGGGTTATGGTTGGGGTTATGGTTGGGGTTATGGTTGGGGTTATGGTTGGGGTTATGGTTGGGGTTATGGTTGGGGTTATGGTTGGGGTTATGGTTGGGGTTATGGTTGGGGTTATGGCTATGGTTGGGAATATGGTTTTGGTTGGGGTTATGGTTATGGTTGGGAATCTGGTTATGGTTGGGGTTAAGGTTTGGGTTAGGGTTATGGTTTGGGTTAGGGTTATGGTTTGGGTTAGGGTTATGGTTTGGGTTAGGGTTATGGTTTGGGTTATGGTTTGGGTTCGGGTTATGGTTTGGGTTCGGGTTATGGTTTGGGTTAGGGTTATTGTTAGGGGTTTGGGGTTATGGTTGGGGTTATGGCTGTGGATGGGATTATGGTTTGGGTTAGGGTTCTTGTTAGGGGTTTGGGTTAGGGTTATTGTTAGAAGTTAGGGGTTATGGTTTAGGTTAGGGTTATTGTTGGGGTTATGGTTTGGGTTAGGGTTATTGTTAGGGGTTGGAGTTATGGTATGGTTTAGGGTTAATGTTGGGAGTTAGGGGTTATGTTTTGGGTTATGGTTATGGTTAAGGTTATGGTTTAGGTTAGGGTTATTGTTAGGGGTTGGGGTTATGGTTTGGGTTAGGGTTATTGTTAGGGGTTATGGTTTGGGTTATGGTTATGGTTGGGGTTATGGTTATGGTTTGGGTTATGTTTATGGTTTGGGTTATGTTTATGGTTGGGAATCTGGTTATGGTTGGGGTTATGGTTTAGGTTAGGGTTATTGTTAGGGGTTGGGGTTATGGTTTGGGTTAGGAATATTGTAAGGGATAAGGGGTTATGGTTTGGGTTTTGGTTATGGTTGGGGTTATGGTTCGGGTTAGGGTTATTGTTAGGGGTTGGGGTTATGGTTTGGGTAAGGGTTATTGTTAGGGGTTGGGTTTATGGTTTGGGTTAGGGTTATTGCTAGGGGTTATGTTTTGGGTTATGGTTATGGTTATGGGTTGGGTTAGGGTTTGGGTTATGGGTTGGGTTATGGGTTGGGTTATGGTTTGGGTTCGGGTTATGGTTTGGGTTAGGGTTATTGTTAGGGGTTGGGGGTTATGGTTTGGGTTATGGTTATGGTTGGGGTTATGGCTATGGATGGGATTATGGTTTGGGTTAGGGTTCTTGTTAGGGGTTTGGGTTAGGGTTATTGTTAGAAGTTAGGCGTTATGGTTTAGGTTATGGTTGGGGTTATGGTTTAGGTTAGGGTTATTGTTAGGGGTTGGGGTTATGGTTTGGGTTAGGGTTATCTTAAGGGATTAGGGGTTATGGTTTGGGTTAGGGTTCTTGTTAGGGATTTGGGTTAGGGTTATTGTTAGAAGTTAGGGGTTATGGTTTGGGTTATGGTTGGGGTTATGGTTTAGGTTAGGGTTATTGTTAGGGGTTGGGGTTATGGTTTGGGTTAGGGTTATTTTAAGGGATTAGGGGTTATGGTTTGGGTTTTGGTTATGGTTGGGGTTATGGTTTGGGTTAGGGTTATTGTTAGGGGTTGGAGTTATGGTTTGGTTTAGGGTTAATGTTGGGAGTTAGGGGTTATGTTTTGGGTTATGGTTATGGTTTGGGTTATGGTTATGGTTGGGGTTATGGTTTAGGTTAGGGTTATTGTTAGGGGTTGGGGTTATGGTTTGGGTTAGGGTTATTGTTAGGGGTTATGGTTTGGGTTATGGTTATGGTTGGGGTTATGGTTATGGTTTGGGTTAAGTTTTGGGTTAGGTTTTGGGTTAGGTTTTGGGTGAGGTTTTGGGTGAGGTTTTGGGTGAGGTTTTGGGTTAGGTTTTGGGTTAGGTTTTGGGTTAGGTTTATTGTTAGGGGTTGGGGTTATGGTTTGGGTTAGGGTTATTGTTAGGGGTTAGGGGTTATGGTTTGGGTTATGGTAATGGTTGGGGTTATGGTTTAGGTTAGGGTTATTGTTAGGGGTTTAGGTTAGGGTTATTGTTAGGGGTTGGGGTTATGGTTTGGGTTAGGGTTATTATTAGGGGTTATGGTTTGGGTTAGGGATATTGTTAGGGGTTAGGGGTTATGGTTTGGGTTAGGGTTATTGTTAGGGGTTGGGGTTATGGTTTGGGTTATGGTTGGGGTTATGGTTGGGGTTATGGTTGGAGTTATGGTTGGGGTTATGGTTAGGGTTATGGTTAGGGTTGGGGTTATGGTTGGGGTTATGGCTAAGGTTGGGAATATGGTTTTGGTTGGGGTTATGTTTATGGTTGGGAATCTGGTTATGGTTGGGGTTATGGTTTACGTTAGGGTTATTGTTAGGGGTTGGGGTTATGGTTTGGGTTAGGAATATTGTAAGGGATAAGGGGTTATGGTTTGGGTTTTGGTTATGGTTGGGGTTATGGTTCGGGTTAGGGTTATTGTTAGGGGTTGGGGTTATGGTTTGGGTTAGGGTTATTGTTAGGGGTTGGGGTTATGGTTTGGGTTAGGGTTATTGCTAGGGGTTATGTTTTGGGTTATGGTTATGGGTTGGTGTTATGGCTGGCAGCCTGGACACACACTATGTAGGAGGTGTGTGCTTTCCTTTCTTTACCGGTATCTGCCACTGTGGCTCCACCCCTGTGACAGAGCCCTGCCCAGGCCAACACGGCTGTAATTAATTCCCCAATCATCCCTCCTGCCCTTATTTAAAGCCTTTTCAGTTGTCAGTTCACCCTTTGCCCTTGCCCTGGCCTTTGCCCTTGTCCTTGATGCCTTGCTGAGTTGCAGGCTTGTGAGTATGTTACTCCCTGTTATATTTTGTATGTGTTGTTAATGATTTTGGGTTGCATAGGGGGACTTCTTGAGATAATTTTAGACACCCATGGGTATACATATAGTTTGTGCATTTAGACACAGTTATTCCCCTGTCTAGATTATATTACATCAGTTTAACAGTGGCATCCTTCGGTCTTATTTCCTGTATTTTGTGGGTGTTCATTTGAACACCTGTCTGGGAGGGATTTTTTTACCGTGTTTATTTGAGGGTGCCACTTTAATATCTCGTGCTTCCCCTATGTTATCCCGTAGTCTGTTTTATTGACTTTATTGTAAATAAAAATAACTGAAGGCTACTTGCAATGTGTGTCCGAACTCATCTTTGACCGAACCTGTCTGCTGTGATAGTTGCGACTCCCTGGTATATCATACCCCAGGGGGAGTCGTAACAGTTGGGTTAGGGTTATTGTTTGTGGTTGGGGTTATGGTTTGGGTTATTGTTAGGGTTATGGTTATGGTTTGGGTTAGAGTTATTGTTAGGGGTTGGGGTAATAGTTTGTGTTAGGGTTATTGTTAGGGTTTAGGGGTTATGGTTTGGTTTACGGTTATGGTTAAGGTTATGGTTGGGGTTATGGTTTGGGTTAGCGTTATTTTTAGGGGTTAGGGGTTATGGTTTGGGTTATGGTTATTGTTGGGGTTACTGTTATGGATGGGATTATGGTTTGGGTTAGGGTTATTGTTAGGGGTTGGGGTAATAGTTTGTGTTAGGGTTATTGTTAGGGTTTAGGCGTTATGGTTTGGTTTACGGTTATGGTTAAGGTTATGGTTGGGGTTATGGTTTGGGTTAGCGTTATTTTTAGGATTCAGGGGTTATGGTTTGGCTTATGGTTATTGTTGGGGTTATGGTTATGGATGGGATTATGGTTTGGGTTAGGGTTATTGTTGGGGGTTGGGTGTTATGGTTTGGGCTATGGTTATGGTTTGGGTTATGGTTATGGTTGGGGTTATGGTTTGGGTTAGGGTTATTGTAAGGGGTTATGGTTTGGGTTAGGGATATTGTTAGGGGTTAGGGGTTATGGTTTGGGTTAGGGTTGGGGTTATGGTTGGGGTTATGGTTGGGGTTATGGTTGGGGTTATGGTTGGGGTTATGGTTGGGGTTATGGTTGGGGTTATGGTTATGGTTGGGGTTATGGTTGGGGTTATGGTTGGGGTTGTGGTTGGGGTTATGGTTGGGGTTATGGTTGGGGTTATGGTTGGGGTTATGGTTGGGGTTATGGTTGGGGTTATGGTTGGGGTTATGGTTGGGGTTATGGTTGGGGTTATGGTTGGGGTTATGGTTGGGGTTATGGTTGGGGTTATGGTTGGGGTTATGGTTGGGGTTATGGTTGGGGTTATGGTTGGGGTTATGGTTGGGGTTATGGCTATGGTTGGGAATATGGTTTTGGTTGGGGTTATGGTTATGGTTGGGAATCTGGTTATGGTTGGGGTTAAGGTTTGGGTTAGGGTTATGGTTTGGGTTAGGGTTATGGTTTGGGTTAGGGTTATGGTTTGGGTTAGGGTTATGGTTTGGGTTATGGTTTGGGTTCGGGTTATGGTTTGGGTTCGGGTTATGGTTTGGGTTAGGGTTATTGTTAGGGGTTTGGGGTTATGGTTGGGGTTATGGCTGTGGATGGGATTATGGTTTGGGTTAGGGTTCTTGTTAGGGGTTTGGGTTAGGGTTATTGTTAGAAGTTAGGGGTTATGGTTTAGGTTAGGGTTATTGTTGGGGTTATGGTTTGGGTTAGGGTTATTGTTAGGGGTTGGAGTTATGGTATGGTTTAGGGTTAATGTTGGGAGTTAGGGGTTATGTTTTGGGTTATGGTTATGGTTAAGGTTATGGTTTAGGTTAGGGTTATTGTTAGGGGTTGGGGTTATGGTTTGGGTTAGGGTTATTGTTAGGGGTTATGGTTTGGGTTATGGTTATGGTTGGGGTTATGGTTATGGTTTGGGTTATGTTTATGGTTTGGGTTATGTTTATGGTTGGGAATCTGGTTATGGTTGGGGTTATGGTTTAGGTTAGGGTTATTGTTAGGGGTTGGGGTTATGGTTTGGGTTAGGAATATTGTAAGGGATAAGGGGTTATGGTTTGGGTTTTGGTTATGGTTGGGGTTATGGTTCGGGTTAGGGTTATTGTTAGGGGTTGGGGTTATGGTTTGGGTAAGGGTTATTGTTAGGGGTTGGGTTTATGGTTTGGGTTAGGGTTATTGCTAGGGGTTATGTTTTGGGTTATGGTTATGGTTATGGGTTGGGTTAGGGTTATTGTTTGTGGTTGGGGTTATGGTTTGGGTTAGGGTTATTGTTAGGGGTTATGGTTTGGGTTATGGTTATGGTTTGGGTTAGGGTTATTGTTAGGGGTTGGGGTTATGGTTTGGGTTATGGTTTGGGTTATGGTTTGGGTTATGGTTTGGGTTATGGTTTGGGTTATGGTTTGGGTTATGGTTTGGGTTATGGTTTGGGTTATGGTTTGGGTTATGGTTTGGGTTATGGTTTGGGTTATGGTTTGGGTTATGGTTTGGGTTATGGTTTGGGTTATGGTTTGGGTTATGGTTTGGGTTATGGTTTGGGTTATGGTTTGGGTTATGGTTATTGTTAGGGGTTGGGGTTATGGTTTGGGTTAGGGTTATTGCTAGGGGTTATGGTTACTGTTAGGGTTATGGTTATGGTTTGGGTTAGAGTTATTGTTAGGGGTTGGGGTTATGGTTTGGGTTAGGGTTATTGTTAGGGGTTATGGTGATGGTTTGGGTTATGGTGATGGTTTGGTTTATGGTTATGGTTGGGGTTAGGGTTATGGTTTAGGTTAGGTTTATTGTTAGGGGTTGGGGTTATGGTTTGGGTTAAGGTTATTGTTTGGCGTTGGGGTTATGGTTTGGGTTAGGGTTATTGTTAGGCGTTGGGGTAATAGTTTGTGTTAGGGTTATTGTTAGGGTTTAGGGGTTATGGTTTGGTTTACGGTTATGGTTAAGGTTATGGTTGGGGTTATGGTTTGGGTTAGCGTTATTTTTAGGTGTTAGGGGTTATGGTTTGGGTTATGGTTATTGTTGGGGTTATGGTTATGAATGGAATTATGGTTTGGGTTAGGGTTATTGTTGGGGGTTTGGTGTTATGGTTTGGGTTATGGTTATGGTTTGGGTTATGGTTATGGTTATGGTTATGGTTATAGTTATGGTTATGGTTATGGTTATGGTTTGGGTTATGGTTATGGTTGGGGTTATGGTTTGGGTTAGGGTTATTGTTAGGGGTTATGGTTTGGGTTAGGGATATTGTTAGGGGTTAGGGGTTATGGTTTGGGTAAGGGTTGGGGTTATGGTTGGGGTTATGGTTGGGGTTATGGTTGGGGTTATGGTTGGGGTTATGGTTGGGGTAAGGGTTTGGGGTTATGGTTTGGGTTAGGGTTATTTTTAGGGGTTGGGGTTATGGTTTGGGTTAGGGTCATTGCCAGGGGTTATGTTTTGGGTTATGGTTATGGGTTGGGTTAGGGTTATTGTTTGTGGTTGGGGTTATGGTTTGGGTTAGGGTTATTGTTAGGGGTTATGGTTTGGGTTATGGTTACTGTTAGGGTTATGGTTATGGTTTGGGTTAGAGTTATTGTTAGGGGTTGGGGTTATGGTTTGGGTTAGGGTTATTGTTAGGGGTTATTGTGATGGGTTGGGTTATGGTGATGGTTTGGTTTATTGTTATGGTTGGGGTTATGGTGAGGGTTATGGTTTAGGTTAGGTTTATTGTTAGGGGTTGGGGTTATGGTTTGGGTTAAGGTTATTGTTTGGCGTTGGGGTTATGGTTTGGGTTAGGGTTATTGTTAGGCGTTGGGGTAATAGTTTGTGTTAGGGTTATTGTTAGGGTTTAGGGGTTATGGTTTGGTTTACGGTTATGGTTAAGGTTATGGTTGGGGTTATGGTTTGGGTTAGCGTTATTTTTAGGGGTTAGGGGTTATGGTTTGGGTTATGGGTATTGTTGGGGTTATGGTTATGGATTGAATAATGGTTTGGGTTAGGGTTATTGTTAGGGGTTGGGGTAATAGTTTGTGTTAGGGTTATTGTTAGGGTTTAGGGGTTATGATTTGGTTTACGGTTATGGTTAAGGTTATGGTTGGGGTTATGGTTTGGGTTAGCGTTATTTTTAGGAGTTAGGGGTTATGGTTTGGGTTATGGTTATTGTTGGGGTTACTGTTATGGATGGGATTATGGTTTGGGTTAGGGTTATTGTTAGGGTTTAGGGGTTATGGTTTGGTTTACAGTTATGGTTAAGGTTATGGTTGGGGTTATGGTTTGGTTTACAGTTATGGTTAAGGTTATGGTTGGGGTTATGGTTTGGGTTAGGGTTATTGTTAGGGGTTGGGGTTATGGTTTGGGTTAGGGTTATTGTTAGGGGTTATGGTTTGGGTTATGGTTATGGTTGGGGTTATGGTTATGGTTTGGGTTAGGTTTTGGGTTAGGTTTTGGGTTAGGTTTTGGGTTAGGGTTATTGTTAGGGGTTGGGGTTATGGTTTGGGTTAGGGTTATTGTTAGGGGTTAGGGGTTATGGTTTGGGTTATGGTTGGGGTTATGGTTTGGGTTATGATTGGAGTTATGGTTGGGGTTATGGTTGGGGTTATGGTTAGGGTTATGGTTAGGGTTATGGTTAGGGTTATGGTTAGGGTTGGGGTTATGGTTGGGGTTATGGCTATGGTTCGGAATATGGTTTTGGTTCGGGTTATGTTTATGGTTGGGAATCTGGTTATGGTTGGGGTTATGGTTTGGGTTTGGGTTATGGTTATGGTTTAGGTTAGGGTTATTGTTAGGGGTTGGGGTTATGGTTTGGGTTATGGTTTGGGTTATGGTTTGGGTTATGGTTTGGGTTATGGTTTGGGTTATGGTTTGGGTTATGGTTTGGGTTATGGTTTGGGTTATGGTTTGGGTTATGGTTTGGGTTATGGTTTGGGTTATGGTTTGGGTTATGGTTTGGGTTATGGTTTGGGTTATGGTTTGGGTTATGGTTTGGGTTAGCATTATTGTTAGGGGTTGGGGTTATGGTTTTGGTTAGGGTTATTGCTAGGGGTTATGTTTTGGGTTATGGTTATGGTTATGGGTTGGGTTAGGGTTATTGTTTGTGGTTGGGGTTATGGTTTGGGTTAGGGTTATTGTTAGGGGTTATGGTTTGGGTTATGGTTACTGTTAGGGTTATGGTTATGGTTTGGGTTAGAGTTATTGTTAGGGGTTGGGGTTATGGTTTGGGTTAGGGTTATTGTTAGGGGTTATGGTGATGGTTTGGGTTATGGTGATGGTTTGGTTTATGGTTATGGTTGGGGTTAGGGTTATGGTTTAGGTTAGGTTTATTGTTAGGGGTTGGGGTTATGGTTTGGGTTAAGGTTATTGTTTGGCGTTGGGGTTATGGTTTGGGTTAGGGTTATTGTTAGGCGTTGGGGTAATAGTTTGTGTTAGGGTTATTGTTAGGGTTTAGGGGTTATGGTTTGGTTTACGGTTATTGTTAGGGTTTAGGGGTTATGGTTTGGTTTACGGTTATGGTTAAGGTTATGGTTGGGGTTATGGTTTGGGTTAGCGTTATTTTTAGGGGTTAGGGGTTATGGTTTGGGTTATGGTTATTGTTGGGGTTACTGTTATGAATGTGATTATGGTTTGGGTTAGGGTTATTGTTAGGGGTTGGGGTAATAGTTTGTGTTAGGGTTATTGTTAGGGTTTAGGGGTTATGGTTTGGTTTATGGTTATGGTTAAGGTTATGGTTGGGGTTATGGTTTGGGTTTTGTTTATGGTTGGGGTTATGGTTTGGGTTAGGGTTATTGTTAGGGGTTGGGGTTATGGTTTGGGTTAGGGTTATCTTAAGGGATTAGGGGTTATGGTTTGGGTTTTGGTTATGGTTGGGGTTATGGTTTGGGTTAGGGTTATTGTTAGGGGTTGGAGTTATGGTTTCGTTAAGGGTTAATGTTGGGAGTTAGGGGTTATGTTTTGGGTTATGGTTATAGTTTGGGTTATGGTTATGGTTGGGGTTATGGTTTAGGTTAGGGTTATTGTTAGGGGTTGGGGTTATGGTTTGGGTTAGGGTTATTGTTAGGGGTTATGGTTTGGGTTATGGTTATGGTTGGGGTTATGGTTATGGTTTGGGTTAGGTTTTGGGTTAGGTTTTGGGTTAGGTTTTGTTTGAGGTTTTGGGTGAGGTTTTGGGTTAGGTTTTGGGTTAGGGTTATTGTTAGGGGTTGGGGTTATGGTTTGGGTTAGGGTTATTGTTAGGGGTTATGGTTTGGGTTATGGTAATGGTTGGGGTTATGGGTTAGGTTAGGGTTATTGTTAGGGGTTGGGGTTATGGTTTGGGTTAGGGTTATTATTAGGGGTTATGGTTTGGGTTAGGGATATTGTTAGGGGTTAGGGGTTATGGTTTGGGTTAGGGTTATTGTTAGGGGTTGGGGTTATGGTTCTGGTTATGGTTGGGGTTATGGTTGGGGTTATGGTTGGGGTTATGGTTGGAGTTATGGTTGGGGTAATGGTTAGGGTTATGGTTGGGGTTATGGCTATGGTTGGGAATATGGTTTTGGTTGGGGTTATGTTTATGGTTGGGAATCTGGTTATGGTTGGGGTTATGGTTTAGGTTAGGGTTATTATTAGGGGTTGGGGTTATGGTTTGGGTTAGGAATATTGTAAGGGATAACGGGTTATGGTTTGGGTTTTGGTTATGGTTGGGGTTATGGTTCGGGTTAGGGTTATTGTTAGGGGTTGGGGTTATGGTTTGGGTTATGGTTTGGGTTAGGGTTATTGTTAGGGGTTGGGGTTATGGTTTGTGTTAGGGTTATTTCTAGGGGTTGGGGTTATGGTTTGGGTTATGGTTGGGGTTATGGTTGGGGTTATGGTTGGGGTTATGGTTGGAGTTATGGTTGGGGTTATGGTTAGGGTTATGGTTAGGGTTGGGGTTATGGTTGGGGTTATGGCTAAGGTTGGGAATATGGTTTTGGTTGGGGTTATGTTTATGGTTGGGAATCTGGTTATGGTTGGGGTTATGGTTTACGTTAGGGTTATTGTTAGGGGTTGGGGTTATGGTTTGGGTTAGGAATATTGTAAGGGATAAGGGGTTATGGTTTGGGTTTTGGTTATGGTTGGGGTTATGGTTCGGGTTGGGGTTATTGTTAGGGGTTGGGGTTATGGTTTGGGTTAGGGTTATTGTTAGGGGTTGGGGTTATGGTTTGGGTTAGGGTTATTGCTAGGGGTTATGTTTTGGGTTATGGTTATGGGTTGGTGTTACGGCTGGCAGCCTGGACACACACTATGTAGGAGGTGTGTGCTTTCCTTTCTTTACCGGTATCTGCCACTGTGGCTCCACCCCTGTGATAGAGCCCTGCCCAGGCCAACACGGCTGTAATTAATTCCCCAATCATCCCTCCTGCCCTTATTTAAAGCCTTTTCAGTTGTCAGTTCACCCTTTGCCCTTGTCCTTGATGCCTTGCTGAGTTGCAGGCTTGTGAGTATGTTACTCCCTGTTATATTTTGTATGTGTTGTTAATGATTTTGGGTTGCATAGGGGGACTTCTTGAGATAATTTTAGACACCCATGGGTATACATATAGTTTTTGCATTTAGACACAGTTATTCCCCTGTCTAGATTATATTACATCAGTTTAACAGTGGCATCCTTCGGTCTTATTTCCTGTATTTTGTGGGTGTTCATTTGAACACCTGTCTGGGAGGGTTTTTTTACCGTGTTTATTTGAGGGTGCCACTTTAATATCTCGTGCTTCCCCTATGTTATCCCGTAGTCTGTTTTATTGACTTTATTGTAAATAAAAATAACTGAAGGCTACTTGCAATGTGTGTCCGAACTCATCTTTGACCGAACCTGTCTGCTGTGATAGTTGCGACTCCCTGGTATATCATACCCCAGGGGGAGTCGTAACAGTTGGGTTAGGGTTATTGTTTGTGGTTGGGGTTATGGTTTGGGTTAGGGTTATTGTTAGGGTTATGGTTATGGTTTGGGTTAGAGTTATTGTTAGGGGTTGGGGTAATAGTTTGTGTTAGGGTTATTGTTAGGGTTTAGGGGTTATGGTTTGGTTTACGGTTATGGTTAAGGTTATGGTTGGGGTTATGGTTTGGGTTAGCGTTATTTTTAGGGGTTAGGGGTTATGGTTTGGGTTATGGTTATTGTTGGGGTTACTGTTATGGATGGGATTATGGTTTGGGTTAGGGTTATTGTTAGGGGTTGGGGTAATAGTTTGTGTTAGGGTTATTGTTAGGGTTTAGGCGTTATGGTTTGGTTTACGGTTATGGTTAAGGTTATGGTTGGGGTTATGGTTTGGGTTAGCGTTATTTTTAGGATTCAGGGGTTATGGTTTGGCTTATGGTTATTGTTGGGGTTATGGTTATGGATGGGATTATGGTTTGGGTTAGGGTTATTGTTGGGGGTTGGGTGTTATGGTTTGGGCTATGGTTATGGTTTGGGTTATGGTTATGGTTGGGGTTATGGTTTGGGTTAGGGTTATTGTAAGGGGTTATGGTTTGGGTTAGGGTTGGGGTTATGGTTGGGGTTATGGTTGGGGTTATGGTTGGGGTTATGGTTGGGGTTATGGTTGGGGTTATGGTTGGGGTTATGGTTGGGGTTATGGTTGGGGTTATGGTTATGGTTATGGTTGGGGTTATGGTTGGGGTTATGGTTGGGGTTATGGTTGGGGTTATGGTTGGGGTTATGGTTGGGGTTATGGTTGGGGTTATGGTTGGGGTTATGGTTGGGGTTATGGTTGGGGTTATGGTTGGTGTTATGGTTGGGGTTATGGTTGGGGTTATGGTTGGGGTTATGGTTGGGGTTATGGTTGGGGTTATGGTTGGGGTTATGGTTGGGGTTATGGTTGGGGTTATGGTTGGGGTTATGGTTGGGGTTATGGTTGGGGTTATGGTTGGGGTTATGGTTGGGGTTATGGTTGGGGTTATGGTTGGGGTTATGGTTGGGGTTATGGCTATGGTTGGGAATATGGTTTTGGTTGGGGTTATGGTTATGGTTGGGGTTAAGGTTTGGGTTAGGGTTATGGTTTGGGTTAGGGTTATGGTTTGGGTTAGGGTTATGGTTTGGGTTAGGGTTATGGTTTGGGTTATGGTTTGGGTTCGGGTTATGGTTTGGGTTCGGGTTATGGTTTGGGTTAGGGTTATTGTTAGGGGTTTGGGGTTATGGTTGGGGTTATGGCTGTGGATGGGATTATGGTTTGGGTTAGGGTTCTTGTTAGGGGTTTGGGTTAGGGTTATTGTTAGAAGTTAGGGGTTATGGTTTAGGTTAGGGTTATTGTTGGGGTTATGGTTTGGGTTAGGGTTATTGTTAGGGGTTGGAGTTATGGTATGGTTTAGGGTTAATGTTGGGAGTTAGGGGTTATGTTTTGGGTTATGGTTATGGTTAAGGTTATGGTTTAGGTTAGGGTTATTGTTAGGGGTTGGGGTTATGGTTTGGGTTAGGGTTATTGTTAGGGGTTATGGTTTGGGTTATGGTTATGGTTGGGGTTATGGTTATGGTTTGGGTTATGTTTATGGTTTGGGTTATGTTTATGGTTGGGAATCTGGTTATGGTTGGGGTTATGGTTTAGGTTAGGGTTATTGTTAGGGGTTGGGGTTATGGTTTGGGTTAGGAATATTGTAAGGGATAAGGGGTTATGGTTTGGGTTTTGGTTATGGTTGGGGTTATGGTTCGGGTTAGGGTTATTGTTAGGGGTTGGGGTTATGGTTTGGGTAAGGGTTATTGTTAGGGGTTGGGTTTATGGTTTGGGTTAGGGTTATTGCTAGGGGTTATGTTTTGGGTTATGGTTATGGTTATGGGTTGGGTTAGGGTTTGGGTTATGGGTTGGGTAATGGGTTGGGTTATGGTTTGGGTTCGGGTTATGGTTTGGGTTCGGGTTATGGTTTGGGTTAGGGTTATTGTTAGGGGTTGGGGGTTATGGTTTGGGTTATGGTTATGGTTGGGGTTATGGCTATGGATGGGATTATGGTTTGGGTTAGGGTTCTTGTTAGGGGTTTGGGTTAGGGTTATTGTTAGAAGTTAGGCGTTATGGTTTAGGTTATGGTTGGGGTTATGGTTTAGGTTAGGGTTATTGTTAGGGGTTGGGGTTATGGTTTGGGTTAGGGTTATCTTAAGGGATTAGGGGTTATGGTTTGGGTTAGGGTTCTTGTTAGGGGTTTGGGTTAGGGTTATTGTTAGAAGTTAGGGGTTATGGTTTGGGTTATGGTTGGGGTTATGGTTTAGGTTAGGGTTATTGTTAGGGGTTGGGGTTATGGTTTGGGTTAGGGTTATTTTAAGGGATTAGGGGTTATGGTTTGGGTTTTGGTTATGGTTGGGGTTATGGTTTGGGTTAGGGTTATTGTTAGGGGTTGGAGTTATGGTTTGGTTTAGGGTTAATGTTGGGAGTTAGGGGTTATGTTTTGGGTTATGGTTATGGTTTGGGTTATGGTTATGGTTGGGGTTATGGTTTAGGTTAGGGTTATTGTTAGGGGTTGGGGTTATGGTTTGGGTTAGGGTTATTGTTAGGGGTTATGGTTTGGGTTATGGTTATGGTTGGGGTTATGGTTATGGTTTGGGTTAAGTTTTGGGTTAGGTTTTGGGTTAGGTTTTGGGTGAGGTTTTGGGTGAGGTTTTGGGTGAGGTTTTGAGTTAGGTTTTGGGTTAGGTTTTGGGTTAGGTTTATTGTTAGGGGTTGGGGTTATGGTTTGGGTTAGGGTTATTGTTAGGGGTTAGGGGTTATGGTTTGGGTTATGGTAATGGTTGGGGTTATGGTTTAGGTTAGGGTTATTGTTAGGGGTTTAGGTTAGGGTTATTGTTAGGGGTTGGGGTTATGGTTTGGGTTAGGGTTATTATTAGGGGTTATGGTTTGGGTTAGGGATATTGTTAGGGGTTAGGGGTTATGGTTTGGGTTAGGGTTATTGTTAGGGGTTGGGGTTATGGTTTGGGTTATGGTTGGGGTTATGGTTGGGGTTATGGTTGGAGTTATGGTTGGGGTTATGGTTAGGGTTATGGTTAGGGTTGGGGTTATGGTTGGGGTTATGGCTAAGGTTGGGAATATGGTTTTGGTTGGGGTTATGTTTATGGTTGGGAATCTGGTTATGGTTGGGGTTATGGTTTACGTTAGGGTTATTGTTAGGGGTTGGGGTTATGGTTTGGGTTAGGAATATTGTAAGGGATAAGGGGTTATGGTTTGGGTTTTGGTTATGGTTGGGGTTATGGTTCGGGTTAGGGTTATTGTTAGGGGTTGGGGTTATGGTTTGGGTTAGGGTTATTGTTAGGGGTTGGGGTTATGGTTTGGGTTAGGGTTATTGCTAGGGGTTATGTTTTGGGTTATGGTTATGGGTTGGTGTTATGGCTGGCAGCCTGGACACACACTATGTAGGAGGTGTGTGCTTTCCTTTCTTTACCGGTATCTGCCACTGTGGCTCCACCCCTGTGACAGAGCCCTGCCCAGGCCAACACGGCTGTAATTAATTCCCCAATCATCCCTCCTGCCCTTATTTAAAGCCTTTTCAGTTGTCAGTTCACCCTTTGCCCTTGCCCTGGCCTTTGCCCTTGTCCTTGATGCCTTGCTGAGTTGCAGGCTTGTGAGTATGTTACTCCCTGTTATATTTTGTATGTGTTGTTAATGATTTTGGGTTGCATAGGGGGACTTCTTGAGATAATTTTAGACACCCATGGGTATACATATAGTTTGTGCATTTAGACACAGTTATTCCCCTGTCTAGATTATATTACATCAGTTTAACAGTGGCATCCTTCGGTCTTATTTCCTGTATTTTGTGGGTGTTCATTTGAACACCTGTCTGGGAGGGTTTTTTTACCGTGTTTATTTGAGGGTGCCACTTTAATATCTCGTGCTTCCCCTATGTTATCCCGTAGTCTGTTTTATTGACTTTATTGTAAATAAAAATAACTGAAGGCTACTTGCAATGTGTGTCCGAACTCATCTTTGACCGAACCTGTCTGCTGTGATAGTTGCGACTCCCTGGTATATCATACCCCAGGGGGAGTCGTAACAGTTGGGTTAGGGTTATTGTTTGTGGTTGGGGTTATGGTTTGGGTTAGGGTTATTGTTAGGGTTATGGTTATGGTTTGGGTTAGAGTTATTGTTAGGGGTTGGGGTAATAGTTTGTGTTAGGGTTATTGTTAGGGTTTAGGGGTTATGGTTTGGTTTACGGTTATGGTTAAGGTTATGGTTGGGGTTATGGTTTGGGTTAGCGTTATTTTTAGGGGTTAGGGGTTATGGTTTGGGTTATGGTTATTGTTGGGGTTACTGTTATGGATGGGATTATGGTTTGGGTTAGGGTTATTGTTAGGGGTTGGGGTAATAGTTTGTGTTAGGGTTATTGTTAGGGTTTAGGCGTTATGGTTTGGTTTACGGTTATGGTTAAGGTTATGGTTGGGGTTATGGTTTGGGTTAGCGTTATTTTTAGGATTCAGGGGTTATGGTTTGGCTTATGGTTATTGTTGGGGTTATGGTTATGGATGGGATTATGGTTTGGGTTAGGGTTATTGTTGGGGGTTGGGTGTTATGGTTTGGGCTATGGTTATGGTTTGGGTTATGGTTATGGTTGGGGTTATGGTTTGGGTTAGGGTTATTGTAAGGGGTTATGGTTTGGGTTAGGGATATTGTTAGGGGTTAGGGGTTATGGTTTGGGTTAGGGTTGGGGTTATGGTTGGGGTTATGGTTGGGGTTATGGTTGGGGTTATGGTTGGGGTTATGGTTGGGGTTATGGTTGGGGTTATGGTTGGGGTTATGGTTGGGGTTATGGTTGGGGTTATGGTTGGGGTTATGGTTGGGGTTATGGTTGGGGTTATGGTTGGGGTTATGGTTGGGGTTATGGTTGGGGTTATGGTTGGGGTTATGGTTGGGGTTATGGTTGGGGTTATGGTTGGGGTTATGGTTGGGGTTATGGTTGGGGTTATGGTTGGGGTTATGGTTGGGGTTATGGTTGGGGTTATGGTTGGGGTTATGGCTATGGTTGGGAATATGGTTTTGGTTGGGGTTATGGTTATGGTTGGGAATCTGGTTATGGTTGGGGTTAAGGTTTGGGTTAGGGTTATGGTTTGGGTTAGGGTTATGGTTTGGGTTAGGGTTATGGTTTGGGTTAGGGTTATGGTTTGGGTTATGGTTTGGGTTCGGGTTATGGTTTGGGTTCGGGTTATGGTTTGGGTTAGGGTTATTGTTAGGGGTTTGGGGTTATGGTTGGGGTTATGGCTGTGGATGGGATTATGGTTTGGGTTAGGGTTCTTGTTAGGGGTTTGGGTTAGGGTTATTGTTAGAAGTTAGGGGTTATGGTTTAGGTTAGGGTTATTGTTGGGGTTATGGTTTGGGTTAGGGTTATTGTTAGGGGTTGGAGTTATGGTATGGTTTAGGGTTAATGTTGGGAGTTAGGGGTTATGTTTTGGGTTATGGTTATGGTTAAGGTTATGGTTTAGGTTAGGGTTATTGTTAGGGGTTGGGGTTATGGTTTGGGTTAGGGTTATTGTTAGGGGTTATGGTTTGGGTTATGGTTATGGTTGGGGTTATGGTTATGGTTTGGGTTATGTTTATGGTTTGGGTTATGTTTATGGTTGGGAATCTGGTTATGGTTGGGGTTATGGTTTAGGTTAGGGTTATTGTTAGGGGTTGGGGTTATGGTTTGGGTTAGGAATATTGTAAGGGATAAGGGGTTATGGTTTGGGTTTTGGTTATGGTTGGGGTTATGGTTCGGGTTAGGGTTATTGTTAGGGGTTGGGGTTATGGTTTGGGTAAGGGTTATTGTTAGGGGTTGGGTTTATGGTTTGGGTTAGGGTTATTGCTAGGGGTTATGTTTTGGGTTATGGTTATGGTTATGGGTTGGGTTAGGGTTTGGGTTATGGGTTGGGTAATGGGTTGGGTTATGGTTTGGGTTCGGGTTATGGTTTGGGTTAGGGTTATTGTTAGGGGTTGGGGGTTATGGTTTGGGTTATGGTTATGGTTGGGGTTATGGCTATGGATGGGATTATGGTTTGGGTTAGGGTTCTTGTTAGGGGTTTGGGTTAGGGTTATTGTTAGAAGTTAGGCGTTATGGTTTAGGTTATGGTTGGGGTTATGGTTTAGGTTAGGGTTATTGTTAGGGGTTGGGGTTATGGTTTGGGTTAGGGTTATCTTAAGGGATTAGGGGTTATGGTTTGGGTTAGGGTTCTTGTTAGGGGTTTGGGTTAGGGTTATTGTTAGAAGTTAGGGGTTATGGTTTGGGTTATGGTTGGGGTTATGGTTTAGGTTAGGGTTATTGTTAGGGGTTGGGGTTATGGTTTGGGTTAGGGTTATTTTAAGGGATTAGGGGTTATGGTTTGGGTTTTGGTTATGGTTGGGGTTATGGTTTGGGTTAGGGTTATTGTTAGGGGTTGGAGTTATGGTTTGGTTTAGGGTTAATGTTGGGAGTTAGGGGTTATGTTTTGGGTTATGGTTATGGTTTGGGTTATGGTTATGGTTGGGGTTATGGTTTAGGTTAGGGTTATTGTTAGGGGTTGGGGTTATGGTTTGGGTTAGGGTTATTGTTAGGGGTTATGGTTTGGGTTATGGTTATGGTTGGGGTTATGGTTATGGTTTGGGTTAAGTTTTGGGTTAGGTTTTGGGTTAGGTTTTGGGTGAGGTTTTGGGTGAGGTTTTGGGTGAGGTTTTGGGTGAGGTTTTGGGTTAGGTTTTGGGTTAGGTTTTGGGTTAGGTTTATTGTTAGGGGTTGGGGTTATGGTTTGGGTTAGGGTTATTGTTAGGGGTTAGGGGTTATGGTTTGGGTTATGGTAATGGTTGGGGTTATGGTTTAGGTTAGGGTTATTGTTAGGGGTTTAGGTTAGGGTTATTGTTAGGGGTTGGGGTTATGGTTTGGGTTAGGGTTATTATTAGGGGTTATGGTTTGGGTTAGGGATATTGTTAGGGGTTAGGGGTTATGGTTTGGGTTAGGGTTATTGTTAGGGGTTGGGGTTATGGTTTGGGTTATGGTTGGGGTTATGGTTGGGGTTATGGTTGGAGTTATGGTTGGGGTTATGGTTAGGGTTATGGTTAGGGTTGGGGTTATGGTTGGGGTTATGGCTAAGGTTGGGAATATGGTTTTGGTTGGGGTTATGTTTATGGTTGGGAATCTGGTTATGGTTGGGGTTATGGTTTACGTTAGGGTTATTGTTAGGGGTTGGGGTTATGGTTTGGGTTAGGAATATTGTAAGGGATAAGGGGTTATGGTTTGGGTTTTGGTTATGGTTGGGGTTATGGTTCGGGTTAGGGTTATTGTTAGGGGTTGGGGTTATGGTTTGGGTTAGGGTTATTGTTAGGGGTTGGGGTTATGGTTTGGGTTAGGGTTATTGCTAGGGGTTATGTTTTGGGTTATGGTTATGGGTTGGTGTTATGGCTGGCAGCCTGGACACACACTATGTAGGAGGTGTGTGCTTTCCTTTCTTTACCGGTATCTGCCACTGTGGCTCCACCCCTGTGACAGAGCCCTGCCCAGGCCAACACGGCTGTAATTAATTCCCCAATCATCCCTCCTGCCCTTATTTAAAGCCTTTTCAGTTGTCAGTTCACCCTTTGCCCTTGCCCTGGCCTTTGCCCTTGTCCTTGATGCCTTGCTGAGTTGCAGGCTTGTGAGTATGTTACTCCCTGTTATATTTTGTATGTGTTGTTAATGATTTTGGGTTGCATAGGGGGACTTCTTGAGATAATTTTAGACACCCATGGGTATACATATAGTTTGTGCATTTAGACACAGTTATTCCCCTGTCTAGATTATATTACATCAGTTTAACAGTGGCATCCTTCGGTCTTATTTCCTGTATTTTGTGGGTGTTCATTTGAACACCTGTCTGGGAGGGTTTTTTTACCGTGTTTATTTGAGGGTGCCACTTTAATATCTCGTGCTTCCCCTATGTTATCCCGTAGTCTGTTTTATTGACTTTATTGTAAATAAAAATAACTGAAGGCTACTTGCAATGTGTGTCCGAACTCATCTTTGACCGAACCTGTCTGCTGTGATAGTTGCGACTCCCTGGTATATCATACCCCAGGGGGAGTCGTAACAGTTGGGTTAGGGTTATTGTTTGTGGTTGGGGTTATGGTTTGGGTTAGGGTTATTGTTAGGGTTATGGTTATGGTTTGGGTTAGAGTTATTGTTAGGGGTTGGGGTAATAGTTTGTGTTAGGGTTATTGTTAGGGTTTAGGGGTTATGGTTTGGTTTACGGTTATGGTTAAGGTTATGGTTGGGGTTATGGTTTGGGTTAGCGTTATTTTTAGGGGTTAGGGGTTATGGTTTGGGTTATGGTTATTGTTGGGGTTACTGTTATGGATGGGATTATGGTTTGGGTTAGGGTTATTGTTAGGGGTTGGGGTAATAGTTTGTGTTAGGGTTATTGTTAGGGTTTAGGCGTTATGGTTTGGTTTACGGTTATGGTTAAGGTTATGGTTGGGGTTATGGTTTGGGTTAGCGTTATTTTTAGGATTCAGGGGTTATGGTTTGGCTTATGGTTATTGTTGGGGTTATGGTTATGGATGGGATTATGGTTTGGGTTAGGGTTATTGTTGGGGGTTGGGTGTTATGGTTTGGGCTATGGTTATGGTTTGGGTTATGGTTATGGTTGGGGTTATGGTTTGGGTTAGGGTTATTGTAAGGGGTTATGGTTTGGGTTAGGGATATTGTTAGGGGTTAGGGGTTATGGTTTGGGTTAGGGTTGGGGTTATGGTTGGGGTTATGGTTGGGGTTATGGTTGGGGTTATGGTTGGGGTTATGGTTGGGGTTATGGTTGGGGTTATGGTTATGGTTGGGGTTATGGTTGGGGTTATGGTTGGGGTTATGGTTGGGGTTATGGTTGGGGTTATGGTTGGGGTTATGGTTGGGGTTATGGTTGGGGTTATGGTTGGGGTTATGGTTGGGGTTATGGTTGGGGTTATGGTTGGGGTTATGGTTGGGGTTATGGTTGGGGTTATGGTTGGGGTTATGGTTGGGGTTATGGTTGGGGTTATGGTTGGGGTTATGGCTATGGTTGGGAATATGGTTTTGGTTGGGGTTATGGTTATGGTTGGGAATCTGGTTATGGTTGGGGTTAAGGTTTGGGTTAGGGTTATGGTTTGGGTTAGGGTTATGGTTTGGGTTAGGGTTATGGTTTGGGTTAGGGTTATGGTTTGGGTTATGGTTTGGGTTCGGGTTATGGTTTGGGTTCGGGTTATGGTTTGGGTTAGGGTTATTGTTAGGGGTTTGGGGTTATGGTTGGGGTTATGGCTGTGGATGGGATTATGGTTTGGGTTAGGGTTCTTGTTAGGGGTTTGGGTTAGGGTTATTGTTAGAAGTTAGGGGTTATGGTTTAGGTTAGGGTTATTGTTGGGGTTATGGTTTGGGTTAGGGTTATTGTTAGGGGTTGGAGTTATGGTATGGTTTAGGGTTAATGTTGGGAGTTAGGGGTTATGTTTTGGGTTATGGTTATGGTTAAGGTTATGGTTTAGGTTAGGGTTATTGTTAGGGGTTGGGGTTATGGTTTGGGTTAGGGTTATTGTTAGGGGTTATGGTTTGGGTTATGGTTATGGTTGGGGTTATGGTTATGGTTTGGGTTATGTTTATGGTTTGGGTTATGTTTATGGTTGGGAATCTGGTTATGGTTGGGGTTATGGTTTAGGTTAGGGTTATTGTTAGGGGTTGGGGTTATGGTTTGGGTTAGGAATATTGTAAGGGATAAGGGGTTATGGTTTGGGTTTTGGTTATGGTTGGGGTTATGGTTCGGGTTAGGGTTATTGTTAGGGGTTGGGGTTATGGTTTGGGTAAGGGTTATTGTTAGGGGTTGGGTTTATGGTTTGGGTTAGGGTTATTGCTAGGGGTTATGTTTTGGGTTATGGTTATGGTTATGGGTTGGGTTAGGGTTATTGTTTGTGGTTGGGGTTATGGTTTGGGTTAGGGTTATTGTTAGGGGTTATGGTTTGGGTTATGGTTATGGTTTGGGTTAGGGTTATTGTTAGGGGTTGGGGTTATGGTTTGGGTTATGGTTTGGGTTATGGTTTGGGTTATGGTTTGGGTTATGGTTTGGGTTATGGTTTGGGTTATGGTTTGGGTTATGGTTTGGGTTATGGTTTGGGTTATGGTTTGGGTTATGGTTTGGGTTATGGTTTGGGTTATGGTTTGGGTTATGGTTTGGGTTATGGTTTGGGTTATGGTTATTGTTAGGGGTTGGGGTTATGGTTTGGGTTAGGGTTATTGCTAGGGGTTATGGTTACTGTTAGGGTTATGGTTATGGTTTGGGTTAGAGTTATTGTTAGGGGTTGGGGTTATGGTTTGGGTTAGGGTTATTGTTAGGGGTTATGGTGATGGTTTGGGTTATGGTGATGGTTTGGTTTATGGTTATGGTTGGGGTTAGGGTTATGGTTTAGGTTAGGTTTATTGTTAGGGGTTGGGGTTATGGTTTGGGTTAAGGTTATTGTTTGGCGTTGGGGTTATGGTTTGGGTTAGGGTTATTGTTAGGCGTTGGGGTAATAGTTTGTGTTAGGGTTATTGTTAGGGTTTAGGGGTTATGGTTTGGTTTACGGTTATGGTTAAGGTTATGGTTGGGGTTATGGTTTGGGTTAGCGTTATTTTTAGGTGTTAGGGGTTATGGTTTGGGTTATGGTTATTGTTGGGGTTATGGTTATGAATGGAATTATGGTTTGGGTTAGGGTTATTGTTGGGGGTTTGGTGTTATGGTTTGGGTTATGGTTATGGTTTGGGTTATGGTTATGGTTATGGTTATGGTTATAGTTATGGTTATGGTTATGGTTATGGTTTGGGTTATGGTTATGGTTGGGGTTATGGTTTGGGTTAGGGTTATTGTTAGGGGTTATGGTTTGGGTTAGGGATATTGTTAGGGGTTAGGGGTTATGGTTTGGGTAAGGGTTGGGGTTATGGTTGGGGTTATGGTTGGGGTTATGGTTGGGGTTATGGTTGGGGTTATGGTTGGGGTTATGGTTGGGGTAAGGGTTTGGGGTTATGGTTTGGGTTAGGGTTATTTTTAGGGGTTGGGGTTATGGTTTGGGTTAGGGTCATTGCCAGGGGTTATGTTTTGGGTTATGGTTATGGTTATGGGTTGGGTTAGGGTTATTGTTTGTGGTTGGGGTTATGGTTTGGGTTAGGGTTATTGTTAGGGGTTATGGTTTGGGTTATGGTTACTGTTAGGGTTATGGTTATGGTTTGGGTTAGAGTTATTGTTAGGGGTTGGGGTTATGGTTTGGGTTAGGGTTATTGTTAGGGGTTATTGTGATGGTTTGGGTTATGGTGATGGTTTGGTTTATTGTTATGGTTGGGGTTATGGTGAGGGTTATGGTTTAGGTTAGGTTTATTGTTAGGGGTTGGGGTTATGGTTTGGGTTAAGGTTATTGTTTGGCGTTGGGGTTATGGTTTGGGTTAGGGTTATTGTTAGGCGTTGGGGTAATAGTTTGTGTTAGGGTTATTGTTAGGGTTTAGGGGTTATGGTTTGGTTTACGGTTATGGTTAAGGTTATGGTTGGGGTTATGGTTTGGGTTAGCGTTATTTTTAGGGGTTAGGGGTTATGGTTTGGGTTATGGGTATTGTTGGGGTTATGGTTATGGATTGAATAATGGTTTGGGTTAGGGTTATTGTTAGGGGTTGGGGTAATAGTTTGTGTTAGGGTTATTGTTAGGGTTTAGGGGTTATGATTTGGTTTACGGTTATGGTTAAGGTTATGGTTGGGGTTATGGTTTGGGTTAGCGTTATTTTTAGGAGTTAGGGGTTATGGTTTGGGTTATGGTTATTGTTGGGGTTACTGTTATGGATGGGATTATGGTTTGGGTTAGGGTTATTGTTAGGGTTTAGGGGTTATGGTTTGGTTTACAGTTATGGTTAAGGTTATGGTTGGGGTTATGGTTTGGTTTACAGTTATGGTTAAGGTTATGGTTGGGGTTATGGTTTGGGTTAGGGTTATTGTTAGGGGTTGGGGTTATGGTTTGGGTTAGGGTTATTGTTAGGGGTTATGGTTTGGGTTATGGTTATGGTTGGGGTTATGGTTATGGTTTGGGTTAGGTTTTGGGTTAGGTTTTGGGTTAGGTTTTGGGTTAGGGTTATTGTTAGGGGTTGGGGTTATGGTTTGGGTTAGGGTTATTGTTAGGGGTTAGGGGTTATGGTTTGGGTTATGGTTGGGGTTATGGTTTGGGTTATGATTGGAGTTATGGTTGGGGTTATGGTTGGGGTTATGGTTAGGGTTATGGTTAGGGTTATGGTTAGGGTTATGGTTAGGGTTGGGGTTATGGTTGGGGTTATGGCTATGGTTCGGAATATGGTTTTGGTTCGGGTTATGTTTATGGTTGGGAATCTGGTTATGGTTGGGGTTATGGTTTGGGTTTGGGTTATGGTTATGGTTTAGGTTAGGGTTATTGTTAGGGGTTGGGGTTATGGTTTGGGTTATGGTTTGGGTTATGGTTTGGGTTATGGTTTGGGTTATGGTTTGGGTTATGGTTTGGGTTATGGTTTGGGTTATGGTTTGGGTTATGGTTTGGGTTATGGTTTGGGTTATGGTTTGGGTTATGGTTTGGGTTATGGTTTGGGTTATGGTTTGGGTTATGGTTTGGGTTATGGTTTGGGTTAGCATTATTGTTAGGGGTTGGGGTTATGGTTTTGGTTAGGGTTATTGCTAGGGGTTATGTTTTGGGTTATGGTTATGGTTATGGGTTGGGTTAGGGTTATTGTTTGTGGTTGGGGTTATGGTTTGGGTTAGGGTTATTGTTAGGGGTTATGGTTTGGGTTATGGTTACTGTTAGGGTTATGGTTATGGTTTGGGTTAGAGTTATTGTTAGGGGTTGGGGTTATGGTTTGGGTTAGGGTTATTGTTAGGGGTTATGGTGATGGTTTGGGTTATGGTGATGGTTTGGTTTATGGTTATGGTTGGGGTTAGGGTTATGGTTTAGGTTAGGTTTATTGTTAGGGGTTGGGGTTATGGTTTGGGTTAAGGTTATTGTTTGGCGTTGGGGTTATGGTTTGGGTTAGGGTTATTGTTAGGCGTTGGGGTAATAGTTTGTGTTAGGGTTATTGTTAGGGTTTAGGGGTTATGGTTTGGTTTACGGTTATTGTTAGGGTTTAGGGGTTATGGTTTGGTTTACGGTTATGGTTAAGGTTATGGTTGGGGTTATGGTTTGGGTTAGCGTTATTTTTAGGGGTTAGGGGTTATGGTTTGGGTTATGGTTATTGTTGGGGTTACTGTTATGAATGTGATTATGGTTTGGGTTAGGGTTATTGTTAGGGGTTGGGGTAATAGTTTGTGTTAGGGTTATTGTTAGGGTTTAGGGGTTATGGTTTGGTTTATGGTTATGGTTAAGGTTATGGTTGGGGTTATGGTTTGGGTTTTGTTTATGGTTGGGGTTATGGTTTGGGTTAGGGTTATTGTTAGGGGTTGGGGTTATGGTTTGGGTTAGGGTTATCTTAAGGGATTAGGGGTTATGGTTTGGGTTTTGGTTATGGTTGGGGTTATGGTTTGGGTTAGGGTTATTGTTAGGGGTTGGAGTTATGGTTTCGTTAAGGGTTAATGTTGGGAGTTAGGGGTTATGTTTTGGGTTATGGTTATAGTTTGGGTTATGGTTATGGTTGGGGTTATGGTTTAGGTTAGGGTTATTGTTAGGGGTTGGGGTTATGGTTTGGGTTAGGGTTATTGTTAGGGGTTATGGTTTGGGTTATGGTTATGGTTGGGGTTATGGTTATGGTTTGGGTTAGGTTTTGGGTTAGGTTTTGGGTTAGGTTTTGTTTGAGGTTTTGGGTGAGGTTTTGGGTTAGGTTTTGGGTTAGGGTTATTGTTAGGGGTTGGGGTTATGGTTTGGGTTAGGGTTATTGTTAGGGGTTATGGTTTGGGTTATGGTAATGGTTGGGGTTATGGGTTAGGTTAGGGTTATTGTTAGGGGTTGGGGTTATGGTTTGGGTTAGGGTTATTATTAGGGGTTATGGTTTGGGTTAGGGATATTGTTAGGGGTTAGGGGTTATGGTTTGGGTTAGGGTTATTGTTAGGGGTTGGGGTTATGGTTCTGGTTATGGTTGGGGTTATGGTTGGGGTTATGGTTGGGGTTATGGTTGGAGTTATGGTTGGGGTAATGGTTAGGGTTATGGTTGGGGTTATGGCTATGGTTGGGAATATGGTTTTGGTTGGGGTTATGTTTATGGTTGGGAATCTGGTTATGGTTGGGGTTATGGTTTAGGTTAGGGTTATTATTAGGGGTTGGGGTTATGGTTTGGGTTAGGAATATTGTAAGGGATAACGGGTTATGGTTTGGGTTTTGGTTATGGTTGGGGTTATGGTTCGGGTTAGGGTTATTGTTAGGGGTTGGGGTTATGGTTTGGGTTATGGTTTGGGTTAGGGTTATTGTTAGGGGTTGGGGTTATGGTTTGTGTTAGGGTTATTTCTAGGGGTTGGGGTTATGGTTTGGGTTATGGTTGGGGTTATGGTTGGGTTTATGGTTGGGGTTATGGTTGGAGTTATGGTTGGGGTTATGGTTAGGGTTATGGTTAGGGTTGGGGTTATGGTTGGGGTTATGGCTAAGGTTGGGAATATGGTTTTGGTTGGGGTTATGTTTATGGTTGGGAATCTGGTTATGGTTGGGGTTATGGTTTACGTTAGGGTTATTGTTAGGGGTTGGGGTTATGGTTTGGGTTAGGAATATTGTAAGGGATAAGGGGTTATGGTTTGGGTTTTGGTTATGGTTGGGGTTATGGTTCGGGTTGGGGTTATTGTTAGGGGTTGGGGTTATGGTTTGGGTTAGGGTTATTGTTAGGGGTTGGGGTTATGGTTTGGGTTAGGGTTATTGCTAGGGGTTATGTTTTGGGTTATGGTTATGGGTTGGTGTTACGGCTGGCAGCCTGGACACACACTATGTAGGAGGTGTGTGCTTTCCTTTCTTTACCGGTATCTGCCACTGTGGCTCCACCCCTGTGATAGAGCCCTGCCCAGGCCAACACGGCTGTAATTAATTCCCCAATCATCCCTCCTGCCCTTATTTAAAGCCTTTTCAGTTGTCAGTTCACCCTTTGCCCTTGTCCTTGATGCCTTGCTGAGTTGCAGGCTTGTGAGTATGTTACTCCCTGTTATATTTTGTATGTGTTGTTAATGATTTTGGGTTGCATAGGGGGACTTCTTGAGATAATTTTAGACACCCATGGGTATACATATAGTTTTTGCATTTAGACACAGTTATTCCCCTGTCTAGATTATATTACATCAGTTTAACAGTGGCATCCTTCGGTCTTATTTCCTGTATTTTGTGGGTGTTCATTTGAACACCTGTCTGGGAGGGTTTTTTTACCGTGTTTATTTGAGGGTGCCACTTTAATATCTCGTGCTTCCCCTATGTTATCCCGTAGTCTGTTTTATTGACTTTATTGTAAATAAAAATAACTGAAGGCTACTTGCAATGTGTGTCCGAACTCATCTTTGACCGAACCTGTCTGCTGTGATAGTTGCGACTCCCTGGTATATCATACCCCAGGGGGAGTCGTAACAGTTGGGTTAGGGTTATTGTTTGTGGTTGGGGTTATGGTTTGGGTTAGGGTTATTGTTAGGGTTATGGTTATGGTTTGGGTTAGAGTTATTGTTAGGGGTTGGGGTAATAGTTTGTGTTAGGGTTATTGTTAGGGTTTAGGGGTTATGGTTTGGTTTACGGTTATGGTTAAGGTTATGGTTGGGGTTATGGTTTGGGTTAGCGTTATTTTTAGGGGTTAGGGGTTATGGTTTGGGTTATGGTTATTGTTGGGGTTACTGTTATGGATGGGATTATGGTTTGGGTTAGGGTTATTGTTAGGGGTTGGGGTAATAGTTTGTGTTAGGGTTATTGTTAGGGTTTAGGCGTTATGGTTTGGTTTACGGTTATGGTTAAGGTTATGGTTGGGGTTATGGTTTGGGTTAGCGTTATTTTTAGGATTCAGGGGTTATGGTTTGGCTTATGGTTATTGTTGGGGTTATGGTTATGGATGGGATTATGGTTTGGGTTAGGGTTATTGTTGGGGGTTGGGTGTTATGGTTTGGGCTATGGTTATGGTTTGGGTTATGGTTATGGTTGGGGTTATGGTTTGGGTTAGGGTTATTGTAAGGGGTTATGGTTTGGGTTAGGGTTGGGGTTATGGTTGGGGTTATGGTTGGGGTTATGGTTGGGGTTATGGTTGGGGTTATGGTTGGGGTTATGGTTGGGGTTATGGTTATGGTTATGGTTGGGGTTATGGTTGGGGTTATGGTTGGGGTTATGGTTGGGGTTATGGTTGGGGTTATGGTTGGGGTTATGGTTGGGGTTATGGTTGGGGTTATGGTTGGGGTTATGGTTGGGGTTATGGTTGGTGTTATGGTTGGGGTTATGGTTGGGGTTATGGTTGGGGTTATGGTTGGGGTTATGGTTGGGGTTATGGTTGGGGTTATGGTTGGGGTTATGGTTGGGGTTATGGTTGGGGTTATGGTTGGGGTTATGGTTGGGGTTATGGTTGGGGTTATGGCTATGGTTGGGAATATGGTTTTGGTTGGGAATATGGTTTTGGTTGGGGTTAAGGTTTGGGTTAGGGTTATGGTTTGGGTTAGGGTTATGGTTTGGGTTAGGGTTATGGTTTGGGTTAGGGTTATGGTTTGGGTTAGGGTTATGGTTTGGGTTAGGGTTATGGTTTGGGTTAGGGTTATGGTTTGGGTTATGGTTTGGGTTCGGGTTATGGTTTGGGTTCGGGTTATGGTTTGGGTTAGGGTTATTGTTAGGGGTTTGGGGTTATGGTTGGGGTTATGGCTGTGGATGGGATTATGGTTTGGGTTAGGGTTCTTGTTAGGGGTTTGGGTTAGGGTTATTGTTAGAAGTTAGGGGTTATGGTTTAGGTTAGGGTTATTGTTGGGGTTATGGTTTGGGTTAGGGTTATTGTTAGGGGTTGGAGTTATGGTATGGTTTAGGGTTAATGTTGGGAGTTAGGGGTTATGTTTTGGGTTATGGTTATGGTTAAGGTTATGGTTTAGGTTAGGGTTATTGTTAGGGGTTGGGGTTATGGTTTGGGTTAGGGTTATTGTTAGGGGTTATGGTTTGGGTTATGGTTATGGTTGGGGTTATGGTTATGGTTTGGGTTATGTTTATGGTTTGGGTTATGTTTATGGTTGGGAATCTGGTTATGGTTGGGGTTATGGTTTAGGTTAGGGTTATTGTTAGGGGTTGGGGTTATGGTTTGGGTTAGGAATATTGTAAGGGATAAGGGGTTATGGTTTGGGTTTTGGTTATGGTTGGGGTTATGGTTCGGGTTAGGGTTATTGTTAGGGGTTGGGGTTATGGTTTGGGTAAGGGTTATTGTTAGGGGTTGGGTTTATGGTTTGGGTTAGGGTTATTGCTAGGGGTTATGTTTTGGGTTATGGTTATGGTTATGGGTTGGGTTAGGGTTTGGGTTATGGGTTGGGTAATGGGTTGGGTTATGGTTTGGGTTCGGGTTATGGTTTGGGTTAGGGTTATTGTTAGGGGTTGGGGGTTATGGTTTGGGTTATGGTTATGGTTGGGGTTATGGCTATGGATGGGATTATGGTTTGGGTTAGGGTTCTTGTTAGGGGTTTGGGTTAGGGTTATTGTTAGAAGTTAGGCGTTATGGTTTAGGTTATGGTTGGGGTTATGGTTTAGGTTAGGGTTATTGTTAGGGGTTGGGGTTATGGTTTGGGTTAGGGTTATCTTAAGGGATTAGGGGTTATGGTTTGGGTTAGGGTTCTTGTTAGGGGTTTGGGTTAGGGTTATTGTTAGAAGTTAGGGGTTATGGTTTGGGTTATGGTTGGGGTTATGGTTTAGGTTAGGGTTATTGTTAGGGGTTGGGGTTATGGTTTGGGTTAGGGTTATTTTAAGGGATTAGGGGTTATGGTTTGGGTTTTGGTTATGGTTGGGGTTATGGTTTGGGTTAGGGTTATTGTTAGGGGTTGGAGTTATGGTTTGGTTTAGGGTTAATGTTGGGAGTTAGGGGTTATGTTTTGGGTTATGGTTATGGTTTGGGTTATGGTTATGGTTGGGGTTATGGTTTAGGTTAGGGTTATTGTTAGGGGTTGGGGTTATGGTTTGGGTTAGGGTTATTGTTAGGGGTTATGGTTTGGGTTATGGTTATGGTTGGGGTTATGGTTATGGTTTGGGTTAAGTTTTGGGTTAGGTTTTGGGTTAGGTTTTGGGTGAGGTTTTGGGTGAGGTTTTGGGTGAGGTTTTGGGTTAGGTTTTGGGTTAGGTTTTGGGTTAGGTTTATTGTTAGGGGTTGGGGTTATGGTTTGGGTTAGGGTTATTGTTAGGGGTTAGGGGTTATGGTTTGGGTTATGGTAATGGTTGGGGTTATGGTTTAGGTTAGGGTTATTGTTAGGGGTTTAGGTTAGGGTTATTGTTAGGGGTTGGGGTTATGGTTTGGGTTAGGGTTATTATTAGGGGTTATGGTTTGGGTTAGGGATATTGTTAGGGGTTAGGGGTTATGGTTTGGGTTAGGGTTATTGTTAGGGGTTGGGGTTATGGTTTGGGTTATGGTTGGGGTTATGGTTGGGGTTATGGTTGGAGTTATGGTTGGGGTTATGGTTAGGGTTATGGTTAGGGTTGGGGTTATGGTTGGGGTTATGGCTAAGGTTGGGAATATGGTTTTGGTTGGGGTTATGTTTATGGTTGGGAATCTGGTTATGGTTGGGGTTATGGTTTACGTTAGGGTTATTGTTAGGGGTTGGGGTTATGGTTTGGGTTAGGAATATTGTAAGGGATAAGGGGTTATGGTTTGGGTTTTGGTTATGGTTGGGGTTATGGTTCGGGTTAGGGTTATTGTTAGGGGTTGGGGTTATGGTTTGGGTTAGGGTTATTGTTAGGGGTTGGGGTTATGGTTTGGGTTAGGGTTATTGCTAGGGGTTATGTTTTGGGTTATGGTTATGGGTTGGTGTTATGGCTGGCAGCCTGGACACACACTATGTAGGAGGTGTGTGCTTTCCTTTCTTTACCGGTATCTGCCACTGTGGCTCCACCCCTGTGACAGAGCCCTGCCCAGGCCAACACGGCTGTAATTAATTCCCCAATCATCCCTCCTGCCCTTATTTAAAGCCTTTTCAGTTGTCAGTTCACCCTTTGCCCTTGCCCTGGCCTTTGCCCTTGTCCTTGATGCCTTGCTGAGTTGCAGGCTTGTGAGTATGTTACTCCCTGTTATATTTTGTATGTGTTGTTAATGATTTTGGGTTGCATAGGGGGACTTCTTGAGATAATTTTAGACACCCATGGGTATACATATAGTTTGTGCATTTAGACACAGTTATTCCCCTGTCTAGATTATATTACATCAGTTTAACAGTGGCATCCTTCGGTCTTATTTCCTGTATTTTGTGGGTGTTCATTTGAACACCTGTCTGGGAGGGTTTTTTTACCGTGTTTATTTGAGGGTGCCACTTTAATATCTCGTGCTTCCCCTATGTTATCCCGTAGTCTGTTTTATTGACTTTATTGTAAATAAAAATAACTGAAGGCTACTTGCAATGTGTGTCCGAACTCATCTTTGACCGAACCTGTCTGCTGTGATAGTTGCGACTCCCTGGTATATCATACCCCAGGGGGAGTCGTAACAGTTGGGTTAGGGTTATTGTTTGTGGTTGGGGTTATGGTTTGGGTTAGGGTTATTGTTAGGGTTATGGTTATGGTTTGGGTTAGAGTTATTGTTAGGGGTTGGGGTAATAGTTTGTGTTAGGGTTATTGTTAGGGTTTAGGGGTTATGGTTTGGTTTACGGTTATGGTTAAGGTTATGGTTGGGGTTATGGTTTGGGTTAGCGTTATTTTTAGGGGTTAGGGGTTATGGTTTGGGTTATGGTTATTGTTGGGGTTACTGTTATGGATGGGATTATGGTTTGGGTTAGGGTTATTGTTAGGGGTTGGGGTAATAGTTTGTGTTAGGGTTATTGTTAGGGTTTAGGCGTTATGGTTTGGTTTACGGTTATGGTTAAGGTTATGGTTGGGGTTATGGTTTGGGTTAGCGTTATTTTTAGGATTCAGGGGTTATGGTTTGGCTTATGGTTATTGTTGGGGTTATGGTTATGGATGGGATTATGGTTTGGGTTAGGGTTATTGTTGGGGGTTGGGTGTTATGGTTTGGGCTATGGTTATGGTTTGGGTTATGGTTATGGTTGGGGTTATGGTTTGGGTTAGGGTTATTGTAAGGGGTTATGGTTTGGGTTAGGGATATTGTTAGGGGTTAGGGGTTATGGTTTGGGTTAGGGTTGGGGTTATGGTTGGGGTTATGGTTGGGGTTATGGTTGGGGTTATGGTTGGGGTTATGGTTGGGGTTATGGTTGGGGTTATGGTTGGGGTTATGGTTGGGGTTATGGTTGGGGTTATGGTTGGGGTTATGGTTGGGGTTATGGTTGGGGTTATGGTTGGGGTTATGGTTGGGGTTATGGTTGGGGTTATGGTTGGGGTTATGGTTGGGGTTATGGTTGGGGTTATGGTTGGGGTTATGGTTGGGGTTATGGTTGGGGTTATGGTTGGGGTTATGGTTGGGGTTATGGTTGGGGTTATGGTTGGGGTTATGGTTGGGGTTATGGCTATGGTTGGGAATATGGTTTTGGTTGGGGTTATGGTTATGGTTGGGAATCTGGTTATGGTTGGGGTTAAGGTTTGGGTTAGGGTTATGGTTTGGGTTAGGGTTATGGTTTGGGTTAGGGTTATGGTTTGGGTTAGGGTTATGGTTTGGGTTATGGTTTGGGTTCGGGTTATGGTTTGGGTTCGGGTTATGGTTTGGGTTAGGGTTATTGTTAGGGGTTTGGGGTTATGGTTGGGGTTATGGCTGTGGATGGGATTATGGTTTGGGTTAGGGTTCTTGTTAGGGGTTTGGGTTAGGGTTATTGTTAGAAGTTAGGGGTTATGGTTTAGGTTAGGGTTATTGTTGGGGTTATGGTTTGGGTTAGGGTTATTGTTAGGGGTTGGAGTTATGGTATGGTTTAGGGTTAATGTTGGGAGTTAGGGGTTATGTTTTGGGTTATGGTTATGGTTAAGGTTATGGTTTAGGTTAGGGTTATTGTTAGGGGTTGGGGTTATGGTTTGGGTTAGGGTTATTGTTAGGGGTTATGGTTTGGGTTATGGTTATGGTTGGGGTTATGGTTATGGTTTGGGTTATGTTTATGGTTTGGGTTATGTTTATGGTTGGGAATCTGGTTATGGTTGGGGTTATGGTTTAGGTTAGGGTTATTGTTAGGGGTTGGGGTTATGGTTTGGGTTAGGAATATTGTAAGGGATAAGGGGTTATGGTTTGGGTTTTGGTTATGGTTGGGGTTATGGTTCGGGTTAGGGTTATTGTTAGGGGTTGGGGTTATGGTTTGGGTAAGGGTTATTGTTAGGGGTTGGGTTTATGGTTTGGGTTAGGGTTATTGCTAGGGGTTATGTTTTGGGTTATGGTTATGGTTATGGGTTGGGTTAGGGTTTGGGTTATGGGTTGGGTAATGGGTTGGGTTATGGTTTGGGTTCGGGTTATGGTTTGGGTTAGGGTTATTGTTAGGGGTTGGGGGTTATGGTTTGGGTTATGGTTATGGTTGGGGTTATGGCTATGGATGGGATTATGGTTTGGGTTAGGGTTCTTGTTAGGGGTTTGGGTTAGGGTTATTGTTAGAAGTTAGGCGTTATGGTTTAGGTTATGGTTGGGGTTATGGTTTAGGTTAGGGTTATTGTTAGGGGTTGGGGTTATGGTTTGGGTTAGGGTTATCTTAAGGGATTAGGGGTTATGGTTTGGGTTAGGGTTCTTGTTAGGGGTTTGGGTTAGGGTTATTGTTAGAAGTTAGGGGTTATGGTTTGGGTTATGGTTGGGGTTATGGTTTAGGTTAGGGTTATTGTTAGGGGTTGGGGTTATGGTTTGGGTTAGGGTTATTTTAAGGGATTAGGGGTTATGGTTTGGGTTTTGGTTATGGTTGGGGTTATGGTTTGGGTTAGGGTTATTGTTAGGGGTTGGAGTTATGGTTTGGTTTAGGGTTAATGTTGGGAGTTAGGGGTTATGTTTTGGGTTATGGTTATGGTTTGGGTTATGGTTATGGTTGGGGTTATGGTTTAGGTTAGGGTTATTGTTAGGGGTTGGGGTTATGGTTTGGGTTAGGGTTATTGTTAGGGGTTATGGTTTGGGTTATGGTTATGGTTGGGGTTATGGTTATGGTTTGGGTTAAGTTTTGGGTTAGGTTTTGGGTTAGGTTTTGGGTGAGGTTTTGGGTGAGGTTTTGGGTGAGGTTTTGGGTTAGGTTTTGGGTTAGGTTTTGGGTTAGGTTTATTGTTAGGGGTTGGGGTTATGGTTTGGGTTAGGGTTATTGTTAGGGGTTAGGGGTTATGGTTTGGGTTATGGTAATGGTTGGGGTTATGGTTTAGGTTAGGGTTATTGTTAGGGGTTTAGGTTAGGGTTATTGTTAGGGGTTGGGGTTATGGTTTGGGTTAGGGTTATTATTAGGGGTTATGGTTTGGGTTAGGGATATTGTTAGGGGTTAGGGGTTATGGTTTGGGTTAGGGTTATTGTTAGGGGTTGGGGTTATGGTTTGGGTTATGGTTGGGGTTATGGTTGGGGTTATGGTTGGAGTTATGGTTGGGGTTATGGTTAGGGTTATGGTTAGGGTTGGGGTTATGGTTGGGGTTATGGCTAAGGTTGGGAATATGGTTTTGGTTGGGGTTATGTTTATGGTTGGGAATCTGGTTATGGTTGGGGTTATGGTTTACGTTAGGGTTATTGTTAGGGGTTGGGGTTATGGTTTGGGTTAGGAATATTGTAAGGGATAAGGGGTTATGGTTTGGGTTTTGGTTATGGTTGGGGTTATGGTTCGGGTTAGGGTTATTGTTAGGGGTTGGGGTTATGGTTTGGGTTAGGGTTATTGTTAGGGGTTGGGGTTATGGTTTGGGTTAGGGTTATTGCTAGGGGTTATGTTTTGGGTTATGGTTATGGGTTGGTGTTATGGCTGGCAGCCTGGACACACACTATGTAGGAGGTGTGTGCTTTCCTTTCTTTACCGGTATCTGCCACTGTGGCTCCACCCCTGTGACAGAGCCCTGCCCAGGCCAACACGGCTGTAATTAATTCCCCAATCATCCCTCCTGCCCTTATTTAAAGCCTTTTCAGTTGTCAGTTCACCCTTTGCCCTTGCCCTGGCCTTTGCCCTTGTCCTTGATGCCTTGCTGAGTTGCAGGCTTGTGAGTATGTTACTCCCTGTTATATTTTGTATGTGTTGTTAATGATTTTGGGTTGCATAGGGGGACTTCTTGAGATAATTTTAGACACCCATGGGTATACATATAGTTTGTGCATTTAGACACAGTTATTCCCCTGTCTAGATTATATTACATCAGTTTAACAGTGGCATCCTTCGGTCTTATTTCCTGTATTTTGTGGGTGTTCATTTGAACACCTGTCTGGGAGGGTTTTTTTACCGTGTTTATTTGAGGGTGCCACTTTAATATCTCGTGCTTCCCCTATGTTATCCCGTAGTCTGTTTTATTGACTTTATTGTAAATAAAAATAACTGAAGGCTACTTGCAATGTGTGTCCGAACTCATCTTTGACCGAACCTGTCTGCTGTGATAGTTGCGACTCCCTGGTATATCATACCCCAGGGGGAGTCGTAACAGTTGGGTTAGGGTTATTGTTTGTGGTTGGGGTTATGGTTTGGGTTAGGGTTATTGTTAGGGTTATGGTTATGGTTTGGGTTAGAGTTATTGTTAGGGGTTGGGGTAATAGTTTGTGTTAGGGTTATTGTTAGGGTTTAGGGGTTATGGTTTGGTTTACGGTTATGGTTAAGGTTATGGTTGGGGTTATGGTTTGGGTTAGCGTTATTTTTAGGGGTTAGGGGTTATGGTTTGGGTTATGGTTATTGTTGGGGTTACTGTTATGGATGGGATTATGGTTTGGGTTAGGGTTATTGTTAGGGGTTGGGGTAATAGTTTGTGTTAGGGTTATTGTTAGGGTTTAGGCGTTATGGTTTGGTTTACGGTTATGGTTAAGGTTATGGTTGGGGTTATGGTTTGGGTTAGCGTTATTTTTAGGATTCAGGGGTTATGGTTTGGCTTATGGTTATTGTTGGGGTTATGGTTATGGATGGGATTATGGTTTGGGTTAGGGTTATTGTTGGGGGTTGGGTGTTATGGTTTGGGCTATGGTTATGGTTTGGGTTATGGTTATGGTTGGGGTTATGGTTTGGGTTAGGGTTATTGTAAGGGGTTATGGTTTGGGTTAGGGATATTGTTAGGGGTTAGGGGTTATGGTTTGGGTTAGGGTTGGGGTTATGGTTGGGGTTATGGTTGGGGTTATGGTTGGGGTTATGGTTGGGGTTATGGTTGGGGTTATGGTTATGGTTGGGGTTATGGTTGGGGTTATGGTTGGGGTTATGGTTGGGGTTATGGTTGGGGTTATGGTTGGGGTTATGGTTGGGGTTATGGTTGGGGTTATGGTTGGGGTTATGGTTGGGGTTATGGTTGGGGTTATGGTTGGGGTTATGGTTGGGGTTATGGTTGGGGTTATGGTTGGGGTTATGGTTGGGGTTATGGTTGGGGTTATGGTTGGGGTTATGGTTGGGGTTATGGCTATGGTTGGGAATATGGTTTTGGTTGGGGTTATGGTTATGGTTGGGAATCTGGTTATGGTTGGGGTTAAGGTTTGGGTTAGGGTTATGGTTTGGGTTAGGGTTATGGTTTGGGTTAGGGTTATGGTTTGGGTTAGGGTTATGGTTTGGGTTATGGTTTGGGTTCGGGTTATGGTTTGGGTTCGGGTTATGGTTTGGGTTAGGGTTATTGTTAGGGGTTTGGGGTTATGGTTGGGGTTATGGCTGTGGATGGGATTATGGTTTGGGTTAGGGTTCTTGTTAGGGGTTTGGGTTAGGGTTATTGTTAGAAGTTAGGGGTTATGGTTTAGGTT
Source organism: Stigmatopora nigra (assembly GCF_051989575.1). Lineage (NCBI taxonomy): Eukaryota > Metazoa > Chordata > Actinopteri > Syngnathiformes > Syngnathidae > Stigmatopora > Stigmatopora nigra. Next base: position 5,403,424 of record NW_027551603.1, read on the forward strand.
AGGGTTATTGTTGGGGTTATGGTTTGGGTTAGGGTTATTGTTAGGGGTTGGAGTTATGGTATGGTTTAGGGTTAATGTTGGGAGTTAGGGGTTATGTTTTGGGTTATGGTTATGGTTAAGGTTATGGTTTAGGTTAGGGTTATTGTTAGGGGTTGGGGTTATGGTTTGGGTTAGGGTTATTGTTAGGGGTTATGGTTTGGGTTATGGTTATGGTTGGGGTTATGGTTATGGTTTGGGTTATGTTTATGGTTTGGGTTATGTTTATGGTTGGGAATCTGGTTATGGTTGGGGTTATGGTTTAGGTTAGGGTTATTGTTAGGGGTTGGGGTTATGGTTTGGGTTAGGAATATTGTAAGGGATAAGGGGTTATGGTTTGGGTTTTGGTTATGGTTGGGGTTATGGTTCGGGTTAGGGTTATTGTTAGGGGTTGGGGTTATGGTTTGGGTTATGGTTTGGGTTATGGTTTGGGTTCGGGTTATGGTTTGGGTTAGGGTTATGGTTTGGGTTATGGTTATGGTTGGGGTTATGGTTTAGTTTAGGGTTATTGTTAGGGTGTTGGGTTTATTCTGTTTTATTATTATAATAGTTATATTAATTCATTTCTTTATTAAATCAATCTCTTTCTTTTCTTTGTATTAATTCATTACTTTGTTAAATCATTCTCTTTCTGTTTTTCAAAAGTCTTGAGGTCACACCAAGTCATCTTTAACCTAGACAGCCTGTTCCAGGATGGTTATACAAACAATCCACCCAATCTGGGTCCTTGAGATTTGGTGGGCCCTTGGTGACGAGGACAGGGCTATTCGGACAATAACAAGAATATTGTTATCGTTATGTAACCGTACACTTCGGGTTTTTCTGTATGTAACGATTATATGATTATGATTATATTATATGATTCTTAGGTCAAGGAGGTTGTATAATTACTCTAATCTAAATGTTGTTAGGTCTAGTCCCTGTTTTTGTTATTAGTAAAATACTTTGATTGTTATTGTAGTCCCAGATGTTGTTTTTACTCATACGTGATGGAATGATCAACAACTCTGTAACTTGTGACCATAAGAATGGGACGAAAACGTCTATTCGAGGAGACGTTCGGAAGTCGTACGGTGACGCTTGCTGTAACTCTCCCTTCCGGAGGCTTTTTATCTGTTGTATCCATTTCTATTTAATTAAATGTCAATAATTGAATAAGATGTCTTCCTGCAGTTATTGATAATTACGGACGAAGGTAATTATTAATGAACCTGACATTTTGGTCCTTCTGAGCCATGGAGGTCAATATACCGGAGCGAGAACCCAGGCGCTGCTGTTCGACATCTGGTAAGTGACCGTGCGCACGGCGTCTTCAAAACCCTTGGTGGGCCGGAGTTTTTCGACGGGGGCGCCTGGATTCTCGGCGGTTGAAGACTTTTCCTGCTGGAGGGAGACATCTGATGGATCTCGGGTAAGTCCACATTAATGTCTGCATGTTGTGAAGGTGTTTACAAATGCGTTAAAGGGACATTGTATGTGAGGCCCATTGTTGGGCTGGTTTCGCGTCCTGGGTGACGGCGATAAAACCCTGTGTTTATACTAGTCAATGGCAGGTACGGTGGGGCACTTTGCTGGAAAGTGTCCTGTGTCTCAGGGGTAGGCACGAATGTATTGTACTAGAGGTACAATATTGGGGCCGGGGAGTGTCCTGTGTCTAAAGGGTAGGCACGAATATACGTTGTATGTTGTTTGTGTGGTTTCTGCAGTAAAATTAAGATAAGCCTAGGAAATACAGTCGAAGGAGTGATAATAATAAAAATAGATATAATAAAGTTAACTGTGTGAGGCACACGAACTCACTACAAAAAATAATAGTAAAATATGGGAAACACGTGTTGTAAGGCGGGTTTGGATGACGATCCAAAAAAATACGTCTAACTTGTAAGGATTGGAAAAAATTGGAAAGACAAAGCGCTTTAAAAATATTACACAGCTATATTTATGGATAAATAAATATGGGTTTGCTGGCCAGCTTAAAATGCATAAAATGCAGGATAATATATGCACTAATGCATAGAGGTAATATACATATATAAATAATATGTGAGTGGATAAAAGTGTAACAGCTTGTTCCACAGACACTAATGGCGAAATAAGGCCGGGGAGAAGTTAAAAAATACTATTTTGGGAAAATAGTGGGGGCTCCCTCGGATAACGGGGATATATTTAAGACCGTGGCGGCGGGAAAGTACTGTTTGGTAAGGAAAAAATAGCGGGGCCTCCTCGGCTGACGGGGAAAATATTTACCGAGATAGGTGACGGGCGCGGAGGAAGTTTAACAAAAATAAAGGGAGCTAGAAAATTAATGGGGACACTGGTATTTGATTTGGTTAATCCGGGTATGACGTTTTGTGATTACAATAAATTGGGTTTTTTTGTGATGCTTGGGCTTGTATAACAACAATTAGAATGGTTATTTCCAAGTGCTGGTGGTGCTTTGTTAATATAACCTATATGTACTGTCAATTTACAGCAATGTGATGGCTTATTGCAGCTTGGTTTTTGATCCCGTCCGCTAACGGGAAGATGGTGTTTAAAAAGACAAAAGAATATATACAAAATGATCATTTAAATGTTTAGCAGGGAATGTCACCTGTGTTTTTATTATGCTCTAGACTTGCCAAAAAATGTGTCAACTGCGGGGGAAGCGTTTCTGGTGCAGCGGCTGCTGATTAGATGGGAGTGAAACATGTGGGCCGCGGGGCAGACGATTTAACTGTGTTGGGCTTTCGGGAGCGTTCGGACCGTGTAAACGACTAAAATTTTGTGATCCTTTCCGTGAAGACATTATAATAATAATAATTGGCCTTGGGGGTGCTGAAGCAAACTTGAGGGCAGAAAATGGGTTTTTGCCATATTGTTGTGCTTGCAGCATACATATTCTGGATATATGGGGTCTTGGAAAAATATTGTTATGTAGTTGAATATCGGAAGAGGGGTTAATTTGACGTTTTAATGGTTGTCTTCTCTAAAAAGCGTTGTATTTGGGCACAGGGAAAAAGCTGGTTTGTAAACATAAGATAACAATGCTGTTTTCGCAGCAAGAGTGGAGGTCATAGTTAACGGCTAATTGCGTTTTCTGTTTGGACTTTTCAGAATAAGAACAATACATGGGCTGCAAGAAATGCAAGGTTATGCGAATGCTTTCGAATTGATATTTTGGGTTTTAAAATGAAATGCATTAAGAGGATAGAAAAATCTGTTCAGTAAAAGGTTGATTTGGTAAAAAGCTTTGGATTTGGGAAATAGACCAAAATAGTCATTTTTGAGCAATTGTGGATTTCAAAGGGCTCTTAGTTAAAGGAAACTAGCTTTTGGAGGATAAAATAATATTAATACTATTTCAGAATTTTTTGATTATTCAAAATACTTTAATCCAGGAGGTTGGCTGTTTAAAAGAGAAAAAAAGGCCAGGATGACAAAATTTACAATATTATGGTATATTGGTGACGATAAGGTTTTTAAAACATTAAAGTTTGTAATTAGGAATTGTCTAACAAAAGGTTGATTTCTCTCATTTAATTGTTGTAGATTTTTGTTTTGGTAACAGGCTATGGGAAATGACTCGTGTCTTAAGTAAACAACATATGAGGTGATTTACAAAGTATAGTAGGTATTGAATTATTTGGCTGTTAACGACATCAGATGGGAAATTTACAATGCAATAGTGGCATGATAAAATTCATGGCATTCATCCAAATAATTAGGTGAATTGTAAATAAAATAATTGGTTTAGGATGAGCATATTTTCCCTAAGAATGGAGTAACATGGAATGTTTTTCAAAGTGCACTTGAAAGAACATTGTCTGTTGTCCTGGCAGGAGGAAATATGCTTTGTCACAGGTCATATTGATGACTTTAAGGATATTACGGATTGGATAAGCATTGGTCAATTGATACAACCAAATAACGTTGCTTTTTACTGCTTTAAGGGCATGCAAATTGGTGAGAACTTTAGCAACGATGGGGTTAATACGCCTGAATGTTACAGTGATAACGAGTGACAATAACAAGCTTAGATAAGGGAGGGAAAGGAGAAATTCTCCAAATTCCAGAATCTGGCTTAGAAACAGGTTATGTTAGTCGTTTTGGGTTTTGACAGGATGTGGTAGTACATGAATTCTGGGAAATTTTGGGAAATTGGGGACCCCATATCTAAAACAAGTTTGAGACAAATGTGTAAATAGGCTCTATTTGGCGCTGGATGCACGAATTCTAGTGGGGCCTTTCATGTTTTGAAACAAGTGACGCTTTAGGTAGATGGGTTGTCTATGAACAAAATGGGATGGGCGAAATTCGCTTACAAATTAGGCGTGTTATCTTGGTTCATAGAATTTGGAGTCAAGGCGACGTAATAAAGGCCATAGGCGTCATGTTGTATAAAATAGGCGTGGATGAATTAGTTTTACAAATGGGGGAGATTATCTTATCACCTGAAACAAGTAGAAACAAAATTGGATGGCCGCATTAAAAGGTGATTGGCATGCTATTAGAGGGAATTGGGATTTTCCAAAAAACCTGATAGGGAGCCATTAGGTCATGGCGGCTGTAAAAAATAAAAAACTTTAGATGTGAAACTATTCCCACCTCAATTCGGGGAACAAACAGGTAAACTGATAGCATTAAAAAGGATATAATTTGGTGTGAAGGTATTTTTTTTACAAACGGTTAAAATGCTAGAGTGGGGGTGTGTATATTAAAGGATCTACTAATGAATGCGGGGTGGATCCAGACCTTCCGGAATGTGGGGTATTCATGGCGTCCTCGAGAATTTGTGGATTTTCTCCGGGTACTCCAGTTTACTCCCACAAAATGAAATTATGGATGCTAGACTGGTTGAACACACTAAATTCTTCTGTTTATGAGTGTGAGCGTGAATGATAGTTTGTCTTTTTGTGTTTTTTGATTGGCAGACCACCGAGACATAATCTATCAATAAAAGAAAATAATTTGGGCTTGAGTCAAGGGAAGACCTATGTCTCGACAAGGGGGAGGTGGCCTTGCTACAACGGCACTACAAGGCTTAGGGTTTAAATCTATATGCATACCCACATATCCATTTCAAAAAATACATATAGATTTTATTTTATTTTTATTAGATCATATGGATATCATTCCACGAGATGGAATTCCAGAAACTATTTATAGTGATAATGGCTCCCATTTTGTTAATATAATAGTTGTCTACCATCCACAATTGGCGGACCTTATATGAAGTCCTGTTTGGTAGACCTTACAAATTGTTATTATTCACTACACAATGACAATTGGATGATGAGGCGAATCTATCAGAAAAAAAAAAAAAAACGCACACACCAAATTTAGACTATCAGAGGGAGATTTTGCTTCTCAACAGGAAACGGACGAAGCGACGGTGATTCTTGAAGACTGGATGCTGATAAGCAGCATAAAAGAAGAAACATCGGAGCAACGCAAAGTGGGAGGGTCCTTGTTACTGAAAGGGGACACGGATGCACCTTTCCCACAGTAAGAAGGTTGTCTAAATTGAAACGTTTCAAGAGGAAAACTCCCTAAACAAAGACAAAAAGTCATGTTGAAAACAATTATTGCTTTTGGGGCAATGAGATTAATGATGATTGTGATTCTATTCCTTTCCACAGTAGGGTTGTTTTCTCCAGTTGGAGAAAAAGGCGGAGGCGTTTCAATTGAGGATACACCTTCTTACGGGAGGGTAAACCGAGAAACATACACATTTACATTTAATTAACATTACCTACTAAATCAAATTTCCACATTGAAAATATATATATTTGGACTCGGCGACGTCCCGGTTGCCGTACAAGGTGTCAATCTATGGTGGGAAATATGTGTGGTACATTAACAGCAAAAAATTAAAGATTGGGAAAAGCCTTGTTGCAGAAATTGGTCAAGATTGGAAAGCTTGGACTGACATATTAACCTGTGAAATTTATTTCTGAAACAGGGATTTCCCAAACGGGGGATAATTGGGCGCTGTTAATGGAGTGTAAAGAAGGCAAGCACTATGTGGAGCTACTTTGGTAAAAGGGTGGTCTCAATTGAAACATTGAGGGGACGGGTAAGATAAACTTTCTGACTTAATAAGATACGGGAAACACCAATATTAATTGAAAAGATTATTGCTCAGCAAGCAATACCATAAAACTATAGGGAACTCTTTTATATTGGGTTTGACGTCTCCATATGGTTTCAATTGAGACTAAACCATCTTACAAAGGATTAGGATAACCTACCAGACAAGGGAAAATACGATGGGGTCTAACAACTCCCTCAATCACCATTCATTTGGGGAAAAGTGTTTTTACAAATGAAAAAACGTGTCCTACTTGGCAAGAAAAATATTGAAGCAGTGTTTATCCTGTTACGCGGTAAATAGGAAGTCAATTTTTCCACTGTTTAATCATTTTACCTGCTTAAACCTTACAGGGCATGGTCTGAAGCTGGGGGCGATAAATGAGACGTGGTGTACCGGCGTTCTAAAACAAACTACACCCCTGATACCACGTTCTGGCCTATGGTGGCGGGGTGGTAGATAAATTATACGACTCCTGCCGAAACGCGGCAGGACTAGGTACTTTGGTCTCACTGCTCTTACCGGTGTCTGTTTTTCCATCCACAGTGGAGGAGATACAATTGGCGGCTCATAATTCGGAGGTGAAGGGTCGACCCTCCCGACATCGTCGAGAGGCATGGAGGGAAGGAGATCCAACATACATTGATGCGATTGGCATCCCCCGGGGCGTACCAGATGAGTATAAGCTGGCTAATCAGATCGCAGCAGGTTGGGAGTCTATCTTCCTTCTAATCACCCCAAACAAAAATGTGGATAGAATAAATTACTTACATTACAATGTTCAAAACTTGGAAATTATACTGAACAGGGATTTGTGGCCATGAAGGAACAACGGGCAGCTACCAGTCTGATGGCGTTCCAGAATCGCACAGCGGTGGATATGATCCTTGAAACAGGGGGCGTGTGTGCAATGTTTGTAAAACAATGTTGCACCTTCATACCGAACAACGCGTCACCCAGTGGATCTCTCACCAGGGCCATTACTGGCCTGCAAACACTGAACCGCAATATGCAAGAGCACTCTGGAGTAGATACGTCCGCATTGTCAGATTGGTGGGATAAGACCTTTGGAAAATCTAAAGATTTGGACTATAGGCACAATTACCGCTATCCTAACATTGTGTGGGTGATGTAGTATCCCCTGTTTGCGCTCCTTGCTAAGCCGACTTATAACTACTGCAATGGCCCCTACAAATTCTAAAGTACATGAGTTGTATCTTATGGGACGGTTTGGGGAAAGCAGTGAGGTCCAGGAGTACGGTAAATCCGAGGACCAATTGGACGAATATAATTATGTTTTTTCTCTTTCAGACCAGCCATGGGAGTAAGGAGTAGGCGGATAAAATCGCAGTCACCGACATTTCCATTTAGTGATTACTAAGAAATGACTAATAACATACATATTATAAAAACGGGGGAATGTTGGGTTTATTCTGTTTTATTATTATAATAGTTATATTAATTCATTTCTTTATTAAATCAATCTCTTTCTTTTCTTTGTATTAATTCATTACTTTGTTAAATCATTCTCTTTCTGTTTTTCAAAAGTCTTGAAGTCACACCAAGTCATCTTTAACCTAGACAGCCTGTTCCAGGATGGTTATACAAACAATCCACCCAATCTGGGTCCTTGAGATTTGGTGGGCCCTTGGTGACGAGGACAGGGCTATTCGGACAATAACAAGAATATTGTTATCGTTATGTAACCGTACACTTCGGGTTTTTCTGTATGTAACGATTATATGATTATGATTATATTATATGATTCTTAGGTCAAGGAGGTTGTATAATTACTCTAATCTAAATGTTGTTAGGTCTAGTCCCTGTTTTTGTTATTAGTAAAATACCTTGATTGTTATTGTAGTCCCAGATGTTGTTTTTACTCATACGTGATGGAATGATCAACAACTCTGTAACTTGTGACCATAAGAATAGGACGAAAATGTCTATTCGAGGAGACGTTCGGAAGTTGTAAGGTGACACTTGCTGACTCTCCCCTTCGGAGGCTATCTGTTGTATCCATTTCTATTTAATTAAATGTCAATAATTGAATAAGATGTCTTCCTGCAGTTATTGATAATTACGGACGAAGGTAATTATTAATGAACCTGACACTAACCCAAACCATAACCCTAACCCAAACCATAACCCCAACCATAACCAGATTCCCAACCATAACCATAACCCCAACCAAAACCATATTCCCAACCATAGCCATAAACCCCAACCATAACCCCAACCATAACCCCAACCATTACCATAACCCTAACCATAACCCCAACCATAACCAGATTCCCAACCATAACCATAACCCCAACCAAAACCATATTCCCAACCATAGCCATAACCGCAACCATAACCCCAACCATAACCCCAACCATAACCCCAACCATAACCATAACCCTAACCATAACCCAAACCATAACACCCAACCCCCAACAATAACCCTAACCCAAACCATAATCCCATCCATAACCATAACCCCAACAATAACTATAACCCAAACCACAACCCCTAAATCCTAAAAATAACGCTAACCCAAACCATAACCCCAACCATAACCCCAACCATGACCTTAATCATAACCGTAAACCAAACCATAACGCCTAAACCCTAACAATAACCCTAACACAAACTATTACCCCAACCCCTAACAATAACCCTAACCCAAACCATAATCCCATCCATAACAGTAACCCCAACAATAACCATAACCCAAACCATAACCCCTAACCCCTAAAAATAACGCTAACCCAAACCATAACCCCAACCATAACCTTAACCATAACCGTAAACAAAACTATAACCCCTAAACCCTAACAATAACCCTAACACAAACTATTACCCCAACCCCTAACAATAACCCTAACCCAAACCATTATCCCATCCATAACCATAACCCCAACAATAACCATAACCCAAACCATAACCCCTAACCCCTAAAAATAACGCTAACTCAAACCATAACCCCAACCATAACCTTAACCATAACCGTAAACCAAACCATAACCCCTAAACCCTAACAATAACCCTAACACAAACTATTACCCCAACGCCTAACAATAACCCTAACCCAAACCATAACCCTAACCCAAACCATAACCCCAACGCCTAACAATAACCCTAACCCAAACCATAACCCCAACCCCTAACAATAAACCTAACCTAAACCATAACCCTAACCATAACCCTAACCATAACCCCAACCATAACCATAAACCAAACCATCACCATAACCCAAACCATCACCATAACCCCTAACAATAACCCTAACCCAAACCATTATCCCATCCATAACCATAACCCCAACAATAACCATAACCCAAACCATAACCCCTAACCCCTAACATTATCCCTAACCCAAACCATAACAACCCAAACCATAACCCCTAATAATAACCCTAACCCAAACCATAAACCCCAACCCCTAACAATAACCCTAACCTAAACCATAACCCCAACCATTACCATAACCCAAACCATAACCCCTAACCCCTAACAATAACCCTAACCCAAACCATAACCCCAACCCCTAACAAGAACCCTAACCCAAAACCTAACCCAAAACCTAACCCAAAACCTAACCCAAAACCTAACCCAAAACCTAACCCAAAACCTAACCCAAACCATAACCATAACCCCAACCATAACCATAACCCAAACCATAACCCCTAACAATAACCCCAACCCAAACCATAACCCCAACCCCTATGTCAGGTTCATTAATAATTACCTTCGTCCGTAATTATCAATAACTGCAGGAAGACATCTTATTCAATTATTGACATTTAATTAAATAGAAATGGATACAACAGATAAAAAGCCTCCGGAAGGGAGAGTTACAGCAAGCGTCACCGTACGACTTCCGAACGTCTCCTCGAATAGACGTTTTCGTCCCATTCTTATGGTCACAAGTTACAGAGTTGTTGATCATTCCATCACGTATGAGTAAAAACAACATCTGGGACTACAATAACAATCAAAGTATTTTACTAATAACAAAAACAGGGACTAGACCTAACAACATTTAGATTAGAGTAATTATACAACCTCCTTGACCTAAGAATCATATAATATAATCATAATCATATAATCGTTACATACAGAAAAACCCGAAGTGTACGGTTACATAACGATAACAATATTCTTGTTATTGTCCGAATAGCCCTGTCCTCGTCACCAAGGGCCCACCAAATCTCAAGGACCCAGATTGGGTGGATTGTTTGTATAACCATCCTGGAACAGGCTGTCTAGGTTAAAGATGACTTGGTGTGACCTCAAGACTTTTGAAAAACAGAAAGAGAATGATTTAACAAAGTAATGAATTAATACAAAGAAAAGAAAGAGATTGATTTAATAAAGAAATGAATTAATATAACTATTATAATAATAAAACAGAATAAACCCAACATTCCCCCGTTTTTATAATATGTATGTTATTAGTCATTTCTTAGTAATCACTAAATGGTAATGTCGGGTGACTGCGATTTTATCCGCCTACTCCTTACTCCCATGGCTGGTCTGAAAGAGAAAAAACATAATTATATTCGTCCAATTGGTCCTCGGATTTACCGTACTCCTGGACCTCACTGCTTTCCCCAAACCGTCCCATAAGATACAACTCATGTACTTTAGAATTTGTAGGGGCAATTTCAGTAGTTATAAGTCGGCTTAGCAAGTAGCGCAAACAGGGGATACTACATCACCCACACAATGTTGGGATAGCGGTAATTGTGCCTATAGTCACCACGAAGGATGTAGCCAAATCTTTAGATTTTCCAAAGGTCTTATCCCACCAATCTGAAAATGCGGACGTATCTACTCCAGAGTGCTCTTGCATATTGCGGTTCAGTGTTTGCAGGCCAGTAATGGCCCTGGTGAGAGATCCACTGGGTGACGCGTTGTTCGGTATGAAGGTGCAACATTGTTTTCCAAACATTGCACACACGCCCCCTGTTTCAAGGATCATATCCACCGCTATGCGATTCTGGAACGCCATCAGACTGGTAGCTGCCAGTTGTTCCTTCATGGCCACAAATCCCTGTTCAGTATAATTTCCAAGTTTTGAACATTGTAATGTAAGTAATTTATTCTATCCACATTTTTGTTTGGGGTGATTAGAAGGAAGATAGACTCCCAACCTGCTGCGATCTGATTAGCCAGCTTATACTCATCTGGTACGCCCCGGGGGATGCCAATCGCATCAATGTATGTTGGATCTCCTTCCCTCCATGCCTCTCGACGATGTCGGGAGGGTCGACCCTTCACCTCCGAATTATGAGCCGCCAATTGTATCTCCTCCACTGTGGATGGAAAAACAGACATCGGTAAGAGCAGTGAGACCAAAGTACCTAGTCCTGCCGCGTTTCGGCAGGAGTCGTATAATTTATCTACCACCCCGCCACCATAGGCCAGAACGTGGTATCAGGGGTGTAGTTTGTTTTAGAACGCCGGTACACCACGTCTCATTTATCGCCCCCAGCTTCAGACCATGCCCTGTAAGGTTTAAGCAGGTAAAATGATTAAACAGTGGAAAAATTGACTTCCTATTTACCGCGTAACAGGATAAACACTGCTTCAATATTTTTTCTTGCCAAGTAGGACACGTTTTTTCATTTGTAAAAACACTTTTCCCCAAATGAATGGTGATTGAGGGAGTTGTTAGACCCCATCGTATTTTCCCTTGTCTGGTAGGTTATCCTAATCCTTTGTAAGATGGTTTAGTCTCAATTGAAACCATATGGAGACGTCAAACCCAATATAAAAGAGTTCCCTATAGTTTTATGGTATTGCTTGCTGAGCAATAATCTTTTCAATTAATATTGGTGTTTCCCGTATCTTATTAAGTCAGAAAGTTTATCTTACCCGTCCCCTCAATGTTTCAATTGAGACCACCCTTTTACCAAAGTAGCTCCACATAGTGCTTGCCTTCTTTACACTCCATTAACAGCGCCCAATTATCCCCCGTTTGGGAAATCCCTGTTTCAGAAATAAATTTCACAGGTTAATATGTCAGTCCAAGCTTTCCAATCTTGACCAATTTCTGCAACAAGGCTTTTCCCAATCTTTAATTTTTTGCTGTTAATGTACCACACATATTTCCCACCATAGATTGACACCTTGTACGGCAACCGGGACGTCGCCGAGTCCAAATATATATATTTTCAATGTGGAAATTTGATTTAGTAGGTAATGTTAATTAAATGTAAATGTGTATGTTTCTCGGTTTACCCTCCCGTAAGAAGGTGTATCCTCAATTGAAACGCCTCCGCCTTTTTCTCCAACTGGAGAAAACAACCCTACTGTGGAAAGGAATAGAATCACAATCATCATTAATCTCATTGCCCCAAAAGCAATAATTGTTTTCAACATGACTTTTTGTCTTTGTTTAGGGAGTTTTCCTCTTGAAACGTTTCAATTTAGACAACCTTCTTACTGTGGGAAAGGTGCATCCGTGTCCCCTTTCAGTGACAAGGACCCTCCCACTTTGCGTTGCTCCGATGTTTCTTCTTTTATGCTGCTTATCAGCATCCAGTCTTCAAGAATCACCGTCGCTTCGTCCGTTTCCTGTTGACAAGCAAAATCTCCCTCTGATAGTCTAAATTTGGTGTGTGCGTTTTTTTTTTCTCTGATAGATTCGCCTCATCATCCAATTGTCATTGTGTAGTGAATAATAACAATTTGTAAGGTCTACCAAACAGGACTTCATATAAGGTCCGCCAATTGTGGATGGTAGACAACTATTATATTAACAAAATGGGAGTCATTATCACTATAAATAGCTTCTGGAATTCCATATCGTGGAATGATATCTATATGATCTAATAAAAATAAAATAAAATCTATATGTATTTTTTGAAATGGATATGTGGGTATGCATATAGATTTAAACCCTAAGCCTTGTAGTGCCGTTGTAGCAAGGCCACCTCCCCCTTGTCGAGACATAGGTCTTCCCTTGACTCAAGCCCAAATTATTTTCTTTATTGATCTTTTATTGATAGATTATGTCTCGGTGGTCTGCCAATCAAAAAACACAAAAAGACAAACTATCATTCACGCTCACACTCATAAACAGAAGAATTTAGTGTGTTCAACCAGTCTAGCATCCATAATTTCATTTTGTGGGAGTAAACTGGAGTACCCGGAGAAAATCCACAAATTCTCGAGGACGCCATGAATACCCCACATTCCGGAAGGTCTGGATCCACCCCGCATTCATTAGTAGATCCTTTAATATACACACCCCCACTCTAGCATTTTAACCGTTTGTAAAAAATTACCTTCAAGTTTCACACAAAGTTATATTCTTTTTAATGCTATCCGTTTACCTGTTTGTTCCCCGAATTGAGGTGGGAATAGTTTCACATCTAAAGTTTTTATTTTTTACAGCCGCCATGACCTAATGGCCCCCTATCATGTTTTTGGAAAATCCCAATTCCCTCTAATAGCATGCCAATCACCTTTTAATGCGGCCATCCAATTTTGTTTCTACTTGTTTCAGGTGATAAGATAATCTCCCCCATTTGTAAAACAAATTCATTCACGCCTAATTTATACAACATGACGCCTATGGCCTTTATTACGTCGCCTTGACTCCAAATTCTATGAACCAAGATAACACGCCGAATTTGTAAGCGAATTTCCCCCATCCCATTTTGTTCATAGACAACCCATCTACCTAAAGCGTCACTTGTTTCCAAACATGAAAGGCCCCTCTAGAATTTGTGCATCCAGCGCCAAATAGAGCCTATTTACACATTTGTCTCAAACTTGTTTTAGATATGGGGTCCCCAATTTCCCAAAATTTCCCAGAATTTATGTACTACCACATCCTGTCAAAAACCCAAAACGACTAACATAACCTGTTTCTAAGCCAGATTCTGGAATTTGGAGAATTTCTCCTTTCCCTCCCTTATCTAAGCTTGTTATTGTCACTCGTTATCACTGTAACATTCAGGCGTATTAACCCCATCGTTGCTAAAGTTCTAACCAATTTGCATGCCCTTAAAGCCGTAAAAGCAACGTTATTTGGTTGTATCAATTGACCAATGCTTATCCAATCCGTAATATCCTTAAAGTCATCAATATGACCTGTGACAAAGCCTATTTCCTCCTGCCAGGACAACAGACAATGTTCTTTCAAGTGCACTTTGAAAAACATTCCATGTTACTCCATTCTTAGGGAAAATATGCTCATCCTAAACCAATTATTTTATTTACAATTCACCTAATTATTTGGATGAATGCCATGAATTTTATCATGCCACTATTGCATTGTAAATTTCCCATCTGATGTCGTTAATCAGCCAAATAATTCAATACCTACTATACTTTGTAAATCACCTCATATGATGTTTACTTAAGACACGAGTCATTTCCCATAGCCTGTTACCAAAACAAAAATCTACAACAATTAAATGAGACAAATCAACCTTTTGTTAGACAATTCCTAATTACAAACTTTAATGTTTTAAAAACCTTATCGTCACCAATATACCATAATATTGTAAATTTTGTCATCCTGGCCTTTTTTTTTTTTTTTTAAACAGCCAATCTCCTGGATTAAAGTATTTTGAATAATCAAAAAATTCTGAAATAGTATTAATATTATTTTATCCTCCAAAAGCTAGTTTCCTTTAACTAAGAGCCCTTTGAAATCCACAATTGCTCAAAAATGACTATTTTGGTCTATTTCCCAAATCCAAAGCTTTTTACCAAATCAACCTTTTACTAAACAGATTTTCTATCCTCTTAATACATTTCATTTTAAAACCCAAAATATCAATGCGAAAGCATTCGCATAACCTTGCATTTCTTGCAGCCCATGTATTGTTCTTATTCTGAAAAGTCCAAACAGAAAACGCAATTAGCCGTTAACTATGACCTCCACTCTTGCTGCGAAAACAGCATTGTTATCTTATGTTTACAAACCAGCTTTTTCCCTGTGCCCAAATACAACGCCTTTTAGAGAAGACAACCATTAAAACGTCAAATTAACCCCTCTTCCGATATTTAACTACATCACAATATTTTTCCAAGACCCCATATATCCAGAATATGTATGCTGCAAGCACAACAATATGGCAAAAACCCATTTTCTGCCCTCAAGTTTGCTTCAGCACCCCCAAGGCCAATTATTATTATTATAATGTCTTCACGGAAGGGATCACAAAATTTTAGTCGTTTACACGGTCCGAACGCTCCCGAAAGCCCAACACAGTTAAATCGTCTGCCCCGCGGCCCACATGTTTC
The DNA here is from genome assembly GCF_051989575.1 of Stigmatopora nigra. Taxonomy (NCBI): domain Eukaryota; kingdom Metazoa; phylum Chordata; class Actinopteri; order Syngnathiformes; family Syngnathidae; genus Stigmatopora; species Stigmatopora nigra. The sequence goes on from NW_027551603.1 coordinate 5,418,785, forward strand.
ACTCCCATCTAATCAGCAGCCGCTGCACCAGAAACGCTTCCCCCGCAGTCGACACATTTTTTTGGCAAGTCTAGAGCATAATAAAAACACAGGTGACATTCCCTGCTAAAATTTAAATGATCATTTTGTATATATTCTTTTGTCTTTTTAAACACCATCTTCCCGTTAGCGGACGGGATCAAAAACCAAGCTGCAATAAGCCATCACATTGCTGTAAATTGACAGTACATATAGGTTATATTAACAAAGCACCACCAGCACTTGGAAATAACCATTCTAATTGTTGTTATACAAGCCCAAGCATCACAAAAAAACCCAATTTATTGTAATCACAAAACGTCATACCCGGATTAACCAAATCAAATACCAGTGTCCCCATTAATTTTCTAGCTCCCTTTATTTTTGTTAAACTTCCTCCGCGCCCGTCACCTATCTCGGTAAATATTTTCCCCGTCAGCCGAGGAGGCCCCGCTATTTTTTCCTTACCAAACAGTACTTTCCCGCCGCCACGGTCTTAAATATATCCCCGTTATCCGAGGGAGCCCCCACTATTTTCCCAAAATAGTATTTTTTAACTTCTCCCCGGCCTTATTTCGCCATTAGTGTCTGTGGAACAAGCTGTTACACTTTTATCCACTCACATATTATTTATATATGTATATTACCTCCATTAGTGTCTGTGGAACAAGCTGTTACACTTTTATCCACTCACATATTATTTATATATGTATATCACCTCTATGCATTAGTGCATATATTATCCTGCATTTTATGCATTTTAAGCTGGCCAGCAAACCCATATTTATTTATCCATAAATATAGCTGTGTAATATTTTTAAAGCGCTTTGTCTTTCCAATTTTTTTTCCAATCCTTACAAGTTAGACGTATTTTTTTGGATCGTCATCCAAACCCGCCTTACAACACGTGTTTCCCATATTTTACTTTTTTGTAGTGAGTTCGTGTGCCTCACAGAGTTAACTTTATTATATCTATTTTTATTATTATCACTCCTTCGACTGTATTTCCTAGGCTTATCTTAATTTTACTGCAGAAACTACACAAACAACATACAACGTATATTCGTGCCTACCCTTTAGACACAGGACACTCCCCGGCCCCAATATTGTACCTCTAGTACAATACATTCGTGCCTACCCCTGAGACACAGGACACTTTCCAGCAAAGTGCCCCACCGTACCTGCCATTGACTAGTATAAACACAGGGTTTTATCGCCGTCACCCAGGACGCGAAACCAGCCCAACAATGGGCCTCACATACAATGTCCCTTTAACGCATTTGTAAACACCTTCACAACATGCAGACATTAATGTGGACTTACCCGAGATCCATCAGATGTCTCCCTCCAGCAGGAAAAGTCTTCAACCGCCGAGAATCCAGGCGCCCCCGTCGAAAAACTCCGGCCCACCAAGGGTTTTGAAGACGCCGTGCGCACGGTCACTTACCAGATGTCGAACAGCAGCGCCTGGGTTCTCGCTCCGGTATATTGACCTCCATGGCTCAGAAGGACCAAAATGTCAGGTTCATTAATAATTACCTTCGTCCGTAATTATCAATAACTGCAGGAAGACATCTTATTCAATTATTGACATTTAATTAAATAGAAATGGATACAACAGATAGCCTCCGAAGGGGAGAGTCAGCAAGTGTCACCTTACAACTTCCGAACGTCTCCTCGAATAGACATTTTCGTCCTATTCTTATGGTCACAAGTTACAGAGTTGTTGATCATTCCATCACGTATGAGTAAAAACAACATCTGGGACTACAATAACAATCAAGGTATTTTACTAATAACAAAAACAGGGACTAGACCTAACAACATTTAGATTAGAGTAATTATACAACCTCCTTGACCTAAGAATCATATAATATAATCATAATCATATAATCGTTACATACAGAAAAACCCGAAGTGTACGGTTACATAACGATAACAATATTCTTGTTATTGTCCGAATAGCCCTGTCCTCGTCACCAAGGGCCCACCAAATCTCAAGGACCCAGATTGGGTGGATTGTTTGTATAACCATCCTGGAACAGGCTGTCTAGGTTAAAGATGACTTGGTGTGACTTCAAGACTTTTGAAAAACAGAAAGAGAATGATTTAACAAAGTAATGAATTAATACAAAGAAAAGAAAGAGATTGATTTAATAAAGAAATGAATTAATATAACTATTATAATAATAAAACAGAATAAACCCAACAGTTAGGGTTATGGTTTGGGTTAGGGTTATGGTTTGGGTTCGGGTTATGGTTTAGGTTAGGTTTATTGTTAGGGGTTGGGGTTATGGTTTGGGTTAAGGTTATTGTTTGGCGTTGGGGTTATGGTTTGGGTTAGGGTTATTGTTAGGCGTTGGGGTAATAGTTTGTGTTAGGGTTATTGTTAGGGTTTAGGGGTTATGGTTTGGTTTATGGTTATTGTTAAGGTTATGGTTGGGGTTATGGTTTGGTTTTTGGTTATTGTTAAGGTTATGGTTGGGGTTATGGTTTGGGTTAGTGTTATTTTTAGGGGTTAGGGGTTATGGTTTGGGTTATGGTTATTGTTGGGGTTATGGTTGGGGTTATGGTTATGGTTGGGGTTATGGTTGGGGTTATGGTTGGGCTTATGGTTGGGGTTATGGTTGCGGTTATGGCTATGGTTGGGAATATGGTTTTGGTTGGGGTTATGGTTATGGTTGGGAATCTGGTTATGGTTGGGGTTATGGTTAGGGTTATGGTTATGGTTGGGGTTATGGTTGGGGTTATGGCTATGGTTGGGAATATGGTTTTGGTTGGGGTTATGGTTATGGTTGGGAATCTGGTTATGGTTGGGGTTATGGTTTGGGTTAGGGTTATGGTTTGGGTTAGGGTTATGGTTTGGGTTATGGTTTGGGTTCGGGTTATGGTTTGGGTTAGGGTTATTGTTAGGGGTTTGGGGTTATGGTTTGGGTAATGGTTATGGTTGGGGTTATGGCTATGGATGGGATTATGGTTTGGGTTAGGGTTTTTGTTAGGGGTTTTGGTTAGGGTTATTGTTAGAAGTTAGGGGTTATGGTTTGGGTTATGGTTGGGGTTATGGTTTAGGTTAGGGTTATTGTTAGGGGTTGGGGTTATGGTTTGGGTTAGGGTTATTTTAAGGGATTAGGGGTTATGGTTTGGGTTTTGTTTATGGTTGGGGTTATGGTTTGGGTTAGGGTTATTGTTAGGGGTTGGGGTTATGGTTTGGGTTATGGTCGGGGTTATGGTCGGGGTTATGGTTGGGGTTATGGTTGGGGTTATGGTTGGGGTTATGGTTGGAGTTATGGTTGGGGTTATGGTTAGGGTTATGGTTAGGGTTGGGGTTATGGTTGGGGTTATGGTTGGGGTTATGGTTGGGGTTATGGTTGGAGTTATGGTTGGGGTTATGGTTAGGGTTATGGTTAGGGTTGGGGTTATGGTTGGGGTTATGGCTATGGTTGGGAATATGGTTTTGGTTGGGGTTATGTTTATGGTCGGGAATCTGGTTGTGGTTGGGGTTATGGTTTAGGTTAGGGTTATTGTTAGGGGTTGGGGTTGTGGTTTGGGTTAGGAATATTGTAAGGGATAAGGGGTTATGGTTTAGGTTATGGTTTGGGTTAGGGTTTGGGTTATGGTTTGGGTTAGCGTTATTGTTAGGGGTTGGGGTTATGGTTTTGGTTAGGGTTATTGCTAGGGGTTATGTTTTGGGTTATGGTTATGGTTATGGGTTGGGTTAGGGTTATTGTTTGTGGTTGGGGTTATGGTTTGGGTTAGGGTTATTGTTAGGGGTTATGGTTTGGGTTATGTTTATGGTTTGGGTTAGGGTTATTGTTAGGGGTTGGGGTTATGGTTTGGGTTATGGTTTGGGTTATGGTTTGGGTTATGGTTTGGGTTATGGTTTGGGTTATGGTTTGGGTTATGGTTTGGGTTATGGTTTGGGTTATGGTTTGGGTTATGGTTTGGGTTATGGTTATTGTTAGGGGTTGGGGTTATGGTTTGGGTTAGGGTTATTGCTAGGGGTTATGGTTACTGTTAGGGTTATGGTTATGGTTTGGGTTAGAGTTATTGTTAGGGGTTGGGGTTATGGTTTGGGTTAGGGTTATTGTTAGGGGTTATGGTGATGGTTTGGGTTATGGTGATGGTTTGGTTTATGGTTATGGTTGGGGTTAGGGTTATGGTTTAGGTTAGGTTTATTGTTAGGGGTTGGGGTTATGGTTTGGGTTAAGGTTATTGTTTGGCGTTGGGGTTATGGTTTGGGTTAGGGTTATTGTTAGGCGTTGGGGTAATAGTTTGTGTTAGGGTTATTGTTAGGGTTTAGGGGTTATGGTTTGGTTTACGGTTATGGTTAAGGTTATGGTTGGGGTTATGGTTTGGGTTAGCGTTATTTTTAGGTGTTAGGGGTTATGGTTTGGGTTATGGTTATTGTTGGGGTTATGGTTATGAATGGAATTATGGTTTGGGTTAGGGTTATTGTTGGGGGTTTGGTGTTATGGTTTGGGTTATGGTTATGGTTTGGGTTATGGTTATGGTTATGGTTATGGTTATAGTTATGGTTATGGTTATGGTTATGGTTATGGTTATGGTTTGGGTTATGGTTATGGTTGGGGTTATGGTTTGGGTTAGGGTTATTGTTAGGGGTTATGGTTTGGGTTAGGGATATTGTTAGGGGTTAGGGGTTATGGTTTGGGTAAGGGTTGGGGTTATGGTTGGGGTTATGGTTGGGGTTATGGTTGGGGTTATGGTTGGGGTAAGGGTTTGGGGTTATGGTTTGGGTTAGGGTTATTTTTAGGGGTTGGGGTTATGGTTTGGGTTAGGGTCATTGCCAGGGGTTATGTTTTGGGTTATGGTTATGGTTATGGGTTGGGTTAGGGTTATTGTTTGTGGTTGGGGTTATGGTTTGGGTTAGGGTTATTGTTAGGGGTTATGGTTTGGGTTATGGTTACTGTTAGGGTTATGGTTATGGTTTGGGTTAGAGTTATTGTTAGGGGTTGGGGTTATGGTTTGGGTTAGGGTTATTGTTAGGGGTTATTGTGATGGTTTGGGTTATGGTGATGGTTTGGTTTATTGTTATGGTTGGGGTTATGGTGAGGGTTATGGTTTAGGTTAGGTTTATTGTTAGGGGTTGGGGTTATGGTTTGGGTTAAGGTTATTGTTTGGCGTTGGGGTTATGGTTTGGGTTAGGGTTATTGTTAGGCGTTGGGGTAATAGTTTGTGTTAGGGTTATTGTTAGGGTTTAGGGGTTATGGTTTGGTTTACGGTTATGGTTAAGGTTATGGTTGGGGTTATGGTTTGGGTTAGCGTTATTTTTAGGGGTTAGGGCTTATGGTTTGGGTTATGGGTATTGTTGGGGTTATGGTTATGGATGGGATAATGGTTTGGGTTAGGGTTATTGTTAGGGGTTGGGGTAATAGTTTGTGTTAGGGTTATTGTTAGGGTTTAGGGGTTATGATTTGGTTTACGGTTATGGTTAAGGTTATGGTTGGGGTTATGGTTTGGGTTAGCGTTATTTTTAGGAGTTAGGGGTTATGGTTTGGGTTATGGTTATTGTTGGGGTTACTGTTATGGATGGGATTATGGTTTGGGTTAGGGTTATTGTTAGGGTTTAGGGGTTATGGTTTGGTTTACAGTTATGGTTAAGGTTATGGTTGGGGTTATGGTTTGGTTTACAGTTATGGTTAAGGTTATGGTTGGGGTTATGGTTTGGGTTAGGGTTATTGTTAGGGGTTGGGGTTATGGTTTGGGTTAGGGTTATTGTTAGGGGTTATGGTTTGGGTTATGGTTATGGTTGGGGTTATGGTTATGGTTTGGGTTAGGTTTTGGGTTAGGTTTTGGGTTAGGTTTTGGGTTAGGGTTATTGTTAGGGGTTGGGGTTATGGTTTGGGTTAGGGTTATTGTTAGGGGTTAGGGGTTATGGTTTGGGTTATGGTTGGGGTTATGGTTTGGGTTATGATTGGAGTTATGGTTGGGGTTATGGTTAGGGTTATGGTTAGGGTTATGGTTAGGGTTGGGGTTATGGTTGGGGTTATGGCTATGGTTCGGAATATGGTTTTGGTTCGGGTTATGTTTATGGTTGGGAATCTGGTTATGGTTGGGGTTATGGTTTGGGTTTGGGTTATGGTTATGGTTTAGGTTAGGGTTATTGTTAGGGGTTGGGGTTATGGTTTGGGTTATGGTTTGGGTTATGGTTTGGGTTATGGTTTGGGTTATGGTTTGGGTTATGGTTTGGGTTATGGTTTGGGTTATGGTTTGGGTTATGGTTTGGGTTATGGTTTGGGTTATGGTTTGGGTTATGGTTTGGGTTATGGTTTGGGTTATGGTTTGGGTTATGGTTTGGGTTATGGTTTGGGTTATGGTTTGGGTTATGGTTTGGGTTATGGTTTGGGTTATGGTTTGGGTTATGGTTTGGGTTAGCATTATTGTTGGGGTTATGGTTATGAATGGAATTATGGTTTGGGTTAGGGTTATTGTTGGGGGTTTGGTGTTATGGTTTGGGTTATGGTTATGGTTTGGGTTATGGTTATGGTTATGGTTATGGTTATAGTTATGGTTATGGTTATGGTTATGGTTATGGTTTGGGTTATGGTTATGGTTGGGGTTATGGTTTGGGTTAGGGTTATTGTTAGGGGTTATGGTTTGGGTTAGGGATATTGTTAGGGGTTAGGGGTTATGGTTTGGGTAAGGGTTGGGGTTATGGTTGGGGTTATGGTTGGGGTTATGGTTGGGGTTATGGTTGGGGTAAGGGTTTGGGGTTATGGTTTGGGTTAGGGTTATTTTTAGGGGTTGGGGTTATGGTTTGGGTTAGGGTCATTGCCAGGGGTTATGTTTTGGGTTATGGTTATGGTTATGGGTTGGGTTAGGGTTATTGTTTGTGGTTGGGGTTATGGTTTGGGTTAGGGTTATTGTTAGGGGTTATGGTTTGGGTTATGGTTACTGTTAGGGTTATGGTTATGGTTTGGGTTAGAGTTATTGTTAGGGGTTGGGGTTATGGTTTGGGTTAGGGTTATTGTTAGGGGTTATTGTGATGGTTTGGGTTATGGTGATGGTTTGGTTTATTGTTATGGTTGGGGTTATGGTGAGGGTTATGGTTTAGGTTAGGTTTATTGTTAGGGGTTGGGGTTATGGTTTGGGTTAAGGTTATTGTTTGGCGTTGGGGTTATGGTTTGGGTTAGGGTTATTGTTAGGCGTTGGGGTAATAGTTTGTGTTAGGGTTATTGTTAGGGTTTAGGGGTTATGGTTTGGTTTACGGTTATGGTTAAGGTTATGGTTGGGGTTATGGTTTGGGTTAGCGTTATTTTTAGGGGTTAGGGCTTATGGTTTGGGTTATGGGTATTGTTGGGGTTATGGTTATGGATGGGATAATGGTTTGGGTTAGGGTTATTGTTAGGGGTTGGGGTAATAGTTTGTGTTAGGGTTATTGTTAGGGTTTAGGGGTTATGATTTGGTTTACGGTTATGGTTAAGGTTATGGTTGGGGTTATGGTTTGGGTTAGCGTTATTTTTAGGAGTTAGGGGTTATGGTTTGGGTTATGGTTATTGTTGGGGTTACTGTTATGGATGGGATTATGGTTTGGGTTAGGGTTATTGTTAGGGTTTAGGGGTTATGGTTTGGTTTACAGTTATGGTTAAGGTTATGGTTGGGGTTATGGTTTGGTTTACAGTTATGGTTAAGGTTATGGTTGGGGTTATGGTTTGGGTTAGGGTTATTGTTAGGGGTTGGGGTTATGGTTTGGGTTAGGGTTATTGTTAGGGGTTATGGTTTGGGTTATGGTTATGGTTGGGGTTATGGTTATGGTTTGGGTTAGGTTTTGGGTTAGGTTTTGGGTTAGGTTTTGGGTTAGGGTTATTGTTAGGGGTTGGGGTTATGGTTTGGGTTAGGGTTATTGTTAGGGGTTAGGGGTTATGGTTTGGGTTATGGTTGGGGTTATGGTTTGGGTTATGATTGGAGTTATGGTTGGGGTTATGGTTAGGGTTATGGTTAGGGTTATGGTTAGGGTTGGGGTTATGGTTGGGGTTATGGCTATGGTTCGGAATATGGTTTTGGTTCGGGTTATGTTTATGGTTGGGAATCTGGTTATGGTTGGGGTTATGGTTTGGGTTTGGGTTATGGTTATGGTTTAGGTTAGGGTTATTGTTAGGGGTTGGGGTTATGGTTTGGGTTATGGTTTGGGTTATGGTTTGGGTTATGGTTTGGGTTATGGTTTGGGTTATGGTTTGGGTTATGGTTTGGGTTATGGTTTGGGTTATGGTTTGGGTTATGGTTTGGGTTATGGTTTGGGTTATGGTTTGGGTTATGGTTTGGGTTATGGTTTGGGTTATGGTTTGGGTTATGGTTTGGGTTATGGTTTGGGTTATGGTTTGGGTTAGCATTATTGTTAGGGGTTGGGGTTATGGTTTTGGTTAGGGTTATTGCTAGGGGTTATGTTTTGGGTTATGGTTATGGTTATGGGTTGGGTTAGGGTTATTGTTTGTGGTTGGGGTTATGGTTTGGGTTAGGGTTATTGTTAGGGGTTATGGTTTGGGTTATGGTTACTGTTAGGGTTATGGTTATGGTTTGGGTTAGAGTTATTGTTAGGGGTTGGGGTTATGGTTTGGGTTAGGGTTATTGTTAGGGGTTATGGTGATGGTTTGGGTTATGGTGATGGTTTGGTTTATGGTTATGGTTGGGGTTAGGGTTATGGTTTAGGTTAGGTTTATTGTTAGGGGTTGGGGTTATGGTTTGGGTTAAGGTTATTGTTTGGCGTTGGGGTTATGGTTTGGGTTAGGGTTATTGTTAGGCGTTGGGGTAATAGTTTGTGTTAGGGTTATTGTTAGGGTTTAGGGGTTATGGTTTGGTTTACGGTTATTGTTAGGGTTTAGGGGTTATGGTTTGGTTTACGGTTATGGTTAAGGTTATGGTTGGGGTTATGGTTTGGGTTAGCGTTATTTTTAGGGGTTAGGGGTTATGGTTTGGGTTATGGTTATTGTTGGGGTTACTGTTATGAATGTGATTATGGTTTGGGTTAGGGTTATTGTTAGGGGTTGGGGTAATAGTTTGTGTTAGGGTTATTGTTAGGGTTTAGGGGTTATGGTTTGGTTTATGGTTATGGTTAAGGTTATGGTTGGGGTTATGGTTTGGGTTTTGTTTATGGTTGGGGTTATGGTTTGGGTTAGGGTTATTGTTAGGGGTTGGGGTTATGGTTTGGGTTAGGGTTATCTTAAGGGATTAGGGGTTATGGTTTGGGTTTTGGTTATGGTTGGGGTTATGGTTTGGGTTAGGGTTATTGTTAGGGGTTGGAGTTATGGTTTCGTTAAGGGTTAATGTTGGGAGTTAGGGGTTATGTTTTGGGTTATGGTTATAGTTTGGGTTATGGTTATGGTTGGGGTTATGGTTTAGGTTAGGGTTATTGTTAGGGGTTGGGGTTATGGTTTGGGTTAGGGTTATTGTTAGGGGTTATGGTTTGGGTTATGGTTATGGTTGGGGTTATGGTTATGGTTTGGGTTATGTTTTGGGTTAGGTTTTGGGTTAGGTTTTGTTTGAGGTTTTGGGTGAGGTTTTGGGTTAGGTTTTGGGTTAGGGTTATTGTTAGGGGTTGGGGTTATGGTTTGGGTTAGGGTTATTGTTAGGGGTTATGGTTTGGGTTATGGTAATGGTTGGGGTTATGGGTTAGGTTAGGGTTATTGTTAGGGGTTGGGGTTATGGTTTGGGTTAGGGTTATTATTAGGGGTTATGGTTTGGGTTAGGGATATTGTTAGGGGTTAGGGGTTATGGTTTGGGTTAGGGTTATTGTTAGGGGTTGGGGTTATGGTTCTGGTTATGGTTGGGGTTATGGTTGGGGTTATGGTTGGGGTTATGGTTGGAGTTATGGTTGGGGTAATGGTTAGGGTTATGGTTGGGGTTATGGCTATGGTTGGGAATATGGTTTTGGTTGGGGTTATGTTTATGGTTGGGAATCTGGTTATGGTTGGGGTTATGGTTTAGGTTAGGGTTATTATTAGGGGTTGGGGTTATGGTTTGGGTTAGGAATATTGTAAGGGATAACGGGTTATGGTTTGGGTTTTGGTTATGGTTGGGGTTATGGTTCGGGTTAGGGTTATTGTTAGGGGTTGGGGTTATGGTTTGGGTTATGGTTTGGGTTAGGGTTATTGTTAGGGGTTGGGGTTATGGTTTGTGTTAGGGTTATTTCTAGGGGTTGGGGTTATGGTTTGGGTTATGGTTGGGGTTATGGTTGGGGTTATGGTTGGGGTTATGGTTGGAGTTATGGTTGGGGTTATGGTTAGGGTTATGGTTAGGGTTGGGGTTATGGTTGGGGTTATGGCTAAGGTTGGGAATATGGTTTTGGTTGGGGTTATGTTTATGGTTGGGAATCTGGTTATGGTTGGGGTTATGGTTTACGTTAGGGTTATTGTTAGGGGTTGGGGTTATGGTTTGGGTTAGGAATATTGTAAGGGATAAGGGGTTATGGTTTGGGTTTTGGTTATGGTTGGGGTTATGGTTCGGGTTAGGGTTATTGTTAGGGGTTGGGGTTATGGTTTGGGTTAGGGTTATTGTTAGGGGTTGGGGTTATGGTTTGGGTTAGGGTTATTGCTAGGGGTTATGTTTTGGGTTATGGTTATGGGTTGGTGTTACGGCTGGCAGCCTGGACACACACTATGTAGGAGGTGTGTGCTTTCCTTTCTTTACCGGTATCTGCCACTGTGGCTCCACCCCTGTGACAGAGCCCTGCCCAGGCCAACACGGCTGTAATTAATTCCCCAATCATCCCTCCTGCCCTTATTTAAAGCCTTTTCAGTTGTCAGTTCACCCTTTGCCCTTGTCCTTGATGCCTTGCTGAGTTGCAGGCTTGTGAGTATGTTACTCCCTGTTATATTTTGTATGTGTTGTTAATGATTTTGGGTTGCATAGGGGGACTTCTTGAGATAATTTTAGACACCCATGGGTATACATATAGTTTTTGCATTTAGACACAGTTATTCCCCTGTCTAGATTATATTACATCAGTTTAACAGTGGCATCCTTCGGTCTTATTTCCTGTATTTTGTGGGTGTTCATTTGAACACCTGTCTGGGAGGGTTTTTTTACCGTGTTTATTTGAGGGTGCCACTTTAATATCTCGTGCTTCCCCTATGTTATCCCGTAGTCTGTTTTATTGACTTTATTGTAAATAAAAATAACTGAAGGCTACTTGCAATGTGTGTCCGAACTCATCTTTGACCGAACCTGTCTGCTGTGATAGTTGCGACTCCCTGGTATATCATACCCCAGGGGGAGTCGTAACAGTTGGGTTAGGGTTATTGTTTGTGGTTGGGGTTATGGTTTGGGTTAGGGTTATTGTTAGGGTTATGGTTATGGTTTGGGTTAGAGTTATTGTTAGGGGTTGGGGTAATAGTTTGTGTTAGGGTTATTGTTAGGGTTTAGGGGTTATGGTTTGGTTTACGGTTATGGTTAAGGTTATGGTTGGGGTTATGGTTTGGGTTAGCGTTATTTTTAGGGGTTAGGGGTTATGGTTTGGGTTATGGTTATTGTTGGGGTTACTGTTATGGATGGGATTATGGTTTGGGTTAGGGTTATTGTTAGGGGTTGGGGTAATAGTTTGTGTTAGGGTTATTGTTAGGGTTTAGGCGTTATGGTTTGGTTTACGGTTATGGTTAAGGTTATGGTTGGGGTTATGGTTTGGGTTAGCGTTATTTTTAGGATTCAGGGGTTATGGTTTGGCTTATGGTTATTGTTGGGGTTATGGTTATGGATGGGATTATGGTTTGGGTTAGGGTTATTGTTGGGGGTTGGGTGTTATGGTTTGGGCTATGGTTATGGTTTGGGTTATGGTTATGGTTGGGGTTATGGTTTGGGTTAGGGTTATTGTAAGGGGTTATGGTTTGGGTTAGGGATATTGTTAGGGGTTAGGGGTTATGGTTTGGGTTAGGGTTGGGGTTATGGTTGGGGTTATGGTTGGGGTTATGGTTGGGGTTATGGTTGGGGTTATGGTTGGGGTTATGGTTGGGGTTATGGTTGGGGTTATGGTTGGGGTTATGGTTATGGTTATGGTTATGGTTGGGGTTATGGTTGGGGTTATGGTTGGGGTTATGGTTGGGGTTATGGTTGGGGTTATGGTTGGGGTTATGGTTGGGGTTATGGTTGGGGTTATGGTTGGGGTTATGGTTGGGGTTATGGTTGGGGTTATGGTTGGGGTTATGGTTGGGGTTATGGTTGGGGTTATGGTTGGGGTTATGGTTGGGGTTATGGTTGGGGTTATGGTTGGGGTTATGGTTGGGGTTATGGTTGGGGTTATGGTTGGGGTTATGGCTATGGTTGGGAATATGGTTTTGGTTGGGGTTATGGTTATGGTTGGGAATCTGGTTATGGTTGGGGTTAAGGTTTGGGTTAGGGTTATGGTTTGGGTTAGGGTTATGGTTTGGGTTAGGGTTATGGTTTGGGTTAGGGTTATGGTTTGGGTTATGGTTTGGGTTCGGGTTATGGTTTGGGTTCGGGTTATGGTTTGGGTTAGGGTTATTGTTAGGGGTTTGGGGTTATGGTTGGGGTTATGGCTGTGGATGGGATTATGGTTTGGGTTAGGGTTCTTGTTAGGGGTTTGGGTTAGGGTTATTGTTAGAAGTTAGGGGTTATGGTTTAGGTTAGGGTTATTGTTGGGGTTATGGTTTGGGTTAGGGTTATTGTTAGGGGTTGGAGTTATGGTATGGTTTAGGGTTAATGTTGGGAGTTAGGGGTTATGTTTTGGGTTATGGTTATGGTTAAGGTTATGGTTTAGGTTAGGGTTATTGTTAGGGGTTGGGGTTATGGTTTGGGTTAGGGTTATTGTTAGGGGTTATGGTTTGGGTTATGGTTATGGTTGGGGTTATGGTTATGGTTTGGGTTATGTTTATGGTTTGGGTTATGTTTATGGTTGGGAATCTGGTTATGGTTGGGGTTATGGTTTAGGTTAGGGTTATTGTTAGGGGTTGGGGTTATGGTTTGGGTTAGGAATATTGTAAGGGATAAGGGGTTATGGTTTGGGTTTTGGTTATGGTTGGGGTTATGGTTCGGGTTAGGGTTATTGTTAGGGGTTGGGGTTATGGTTTGGGTAAGGGTTATTGTTAGGGGTTGGGTTTATGGTTTGGGTTAGGGTTATTGCTAGGGGTTATGTTTTGGGTTATGGTTATGGTTATGGGTTGGGTTAGGGTTTGGGTTATGGGTTGGGTTATGGTTTGGGTTCGGGTTATGGTTTGGGTTAGGGTTATTGTTAGGGGTTGGGGGTTATGGTTTGGGTTATGGTTATGGTTGGGGTTATGGCTATGGATGGGATTATGGTTTGGGTTAGGGTTCTTGTTAGGGGTTTGGGTTAGGGTTATTGTTAGAAGTTAGGCGTTATGGTTTAGGTTATGGTTGGGGTTATGGTTTAGGTTAGGGTTATTGTTAGGGGTTGGGGTTATGGTTTGGGTTAGGGTTATTTTAAGGGATTAGGGGTTATGGTTTGGGTTAGGGTTCTTGTTAGGGGTTTGGGTTAGGGTTATTGTTAGAAGTTAGGGGTTATGGTTTGGGTTATGGTTGGGGTTATGGTTTAGGTTAGGGTTATTGTTAGGGGTTGGGGTTATGGTTTGGGTTAGGGTTATTTTAAGGGATTAGGGGTTATGGTTTGGGTTTTGGTTATGGTTGGGGTTATGGTTTGGGTTAGGGTTATTGTTAGGGGTTGGAGTTATGGTTTGGTTTAGGGTTAATGTTGGGAGTTAGGGGTTATGTTTTGGGTTATGGTTATGGTTTGGGTTATGGTTATGGTTGGGGTTATGGTTTAGGTTAGGGTTATTGTTAGGGGTTGGGGTTATGGTTTGGGTTAGGGTTATTGTTAGGGGTTATGGTTTGGGTTATGGTTATGGTTGGGGTTATGGTTATGGTTTGGGTTAAGTTTTGGGTTAGGTTTTGGGTTAGGTTTTGGGTTAGGTTTTGGGTGAGGTTTTGGGTGAGGTTTTGGGTGAGGTTTTGGGTGAGGTTTTGGGTGAGGTTTTGGGTTAGGTTTTGGGTTAGGTTTTGGGTTAGGTTTATTGTTAGGGGTTGGGGTTATGGTTTGGGTTAGGGTTATTGTTAGGGGTTAGGGGTTATGGTTTGGGTTATGGTAATGGTTGGGGTTATGGTTTAGGTTAGGGTTATTGTTAGGGGTTGGGGTTATGGTTTGGGTTAGGGTTATTATTAGGGGTTATGGTTTGGGTTAGGGATATTGTTAGGGGTTAGGGGTTATGGTTTGGGTTAGGGTTATTGTTAGGGGTTGGGGTTATGGTTTGGGTTATGGTTGGGGTTATGGTTGGGGTTATGGTTGGAGTTATGGTTGGGGTTATGGTTAGGGTTATGGTTAGGGTTGGGGTTATGGTTGGGGTTATGGCTAAGGTTGGGAATATGGTTTTGGTTGGGGTTATGTTTATGGTTGGGAATCTGGTTATGGTTGGGGTTATGGTTTACGTTAGGGTTATTGTTAGGGGTTGGGGTTATGGTTTGGGTTAGGAATATTGTAAGGGATAAGGGGTTATGGTTTGGGTTTTGGTTATGGTTGGGGTTATGGTTCGGGTTAGGGTTATTGTTAGGGGTTGGGGTTATGGTTTGGGTTAGGGTTATTGTTAGGGGTTGGGGTTATGGTTTGGGTTAGGGTTATTGCTAGGGGTTATGTTTTGGGTTATGGTTATGGGTTGGTGTTATGGCTGGCAGCCTGGACACACACTATGTAGGAGGTGTGTGCTTTCCTTTCTTTACCGGTATCTGCCACTGTGGCTCCACCCCTGTGACAGAGCCCTGCCCAGGCCAACACGGCTGTAATTAATTCCCCAATCATCCCTCCTGCCCTTATTTAAAGCCTTTTCAGTTGTCAGTTCACCCTTTGCCCTTGCCCTGGCCTTTGCCCTTGTCCTTGATGCCTTGCTGAGTTGCAGGCTTGTGAGTATGTTACTCCCTGTTATATTTTGTATGTGTTGTTAATGATTTTGGGTTGCATAGGGGGACTTCTTGAGATAATTTTAGACACCCATGGGTATACATATAGTTTGTGCATTTAGACACAGTTATTCCCCTGTCTAGATTATATTACATCAGTTTAACAGTGGCATCCTTCGGTCTTATTTCCTGTATTTTGTGGGTGTTCATTTGAACACCTGTCTGGGAGGGTTTTTTTACCGTGTTTATTTGAGGGTGCCACTTTAATATCTCGTGCTTCCCCTATGTTATCCCGTAGTCTGTTTTATTGACTTTATTGTAAATAAAAATAACTGAAGGCTACTTGCAATGTGTGTCCGAACTCATCTTTGACCGAACCTGTCTGCTGTGATAGTTGCGACTCCCTGGTATATCATACCCCAGGGGGAGTCGTAACAGTTGGGTTAGGGTTATTGTTTGTGGTTGGGGTTATGGTTTGGGTTAGGGTTATTGTTAGGGTTATGGTTATGGTTTGGGTTAGAGTTATTGTTAGGGGTTGGGGTAATAGTTTGTGTTAGGGTTATTGTTAGGGTTTAGGGGTTATGGTTTGGTTTACGGTTATGGTTAAGGTTATGGTTGGGGTTATGGTTTGGGTTAGCGTTATTTTTAGGGGTTAGGGGTTATGGTTTGGGTTATGGTTATTGTTGGGGTTACTGTTATGGATGGGATTATGGTTTGGGTTAGGGTTATTGTTAGGGGTTGGGGTAATAGTTTGTGTTAGGGTTATTGTTAGGGTTTAGGCGTTATGGTTTGGTTTACGGTTATGGTTAAGGTTATGGTTGGGGTTATGGTTTGGGTTAGCGTTATTTTTAGGATTCAGGGGTTATGGTTTGGCTTATGGTTATTGTTGGGGTTATGGTTATGGATGGGATTATGGTTTGGGTTAGGGTTATTGTTGGGGGTTGGGTGTTATGGTTTGGGCTATGGTTATGGTTTGGGTTATGGTTATGGTTGGGGTTATGGTTTGGGTTAGGGTTATTGTAAGGGGTTATGGTTTGGGTTAGGGATATTGTTAGGGGTTAGGGGTTATGGTTTGGGTTAGGGTTGGGGTTATGGTTGGGGTTATGGTTGGGGTTATGGTTGGGGTTATGGTTGGGGTTATGGTTGGGGTTATGGTTGGGGTTATGGTTGGGGTTATGGTTGGGGTTATGGTTATGGTTGGGGTTATGGTTGGGGTTATGGTTGGGGTTATGGTTGGGGTTATGGTTGGGGTTATGGTTGGGGTTATGGTTGGGGTTATGGTTGGGGTTATGGTTGGGGTTATGGTTGGGGTTATGGTTGGGGTTATGGTTGGGGTTATGGTTGGGGTTATGGTTGGGGTTATGGTTGGGGTTATGGTTGGGGTTATGGTTGGGGTTATGGTTGGGGTTATGGTTGGGGTTATGGTTGGGGTTATGGTTGGGGTTATGGTTGGGGTTATGGCTATGGTTGGGAATATGGTTTTGGTTGGGGTTATGGTTATGGTTGGGAATCTGGTTATGGTTGGGGTTAAGGTTTGGGTTAGGGTTATGGTTTGGGTTAGGGTTATGGTTTGGGTTAGGGTTATGGTTTGGGTTAGGGTTATGGTTTGGGTTATGGTTTGGGTTCGGGTTATGGTTTGGGTTCGGGTTATGGTTTGGGTTAGGGTTATTGTTAGGGGTTTGGGGTTATGGTTGGGGTTATGGCTGTGGATGGGATTATGGTTTGGGTTAGGGTTCTTGTTAGGGGTTTGGGTTAGGGTTATTGTTAGAAGTTAGGGGTTATGGTTTAGGTTAGGGTTATTGTTGGGGTTATGGTTTGGGTTAGGGTTATTGTTAGGGGTTGGAGTTATGGTATGGTTTAGGGTTAATGTTGGGAGTTAGGGGTTATGTTTTGGGTTATGGTTATGGTTAAGGTTATGGTTTAGGTTAGGGTTATTGTTAGGGGTTGGGGTTATGGTTTGGGTTAGGGTTATTGTTAGGGGTTATGGTTTGGGTTATGGTTATGGTTGGGGTTATGGTTATGGTTTGGGTTATGTTTATGGTTTGGGTTATGTTTATGGTTGGGAATCTGGTTATGGTTGGGGTTATGGTTTAGGTTAGGGTTATTGTTAGGGGTTGGGGTTATGGTTTGGGTTAGGAATATTGTAAGGGATAAGGGGTTATGGTTTGGGTTTTGGTTATGGTTGGGGTTATGGTTCGGGTTAGGGTTATTGTTAGGGGTTGGGGTTATGGTTTGGGTAAGGGTTATTGTTAGGGGTTGGGTTTATGGTTTGGGTTAGGGTTATTGCTAGGGGTTATGTTTTGGGTTATGGTTATGGTTATGGGTTGGGTTAGGGTTTGGGTTATGGGTTGGGTTATGGTTTGGGTTCGGGTTATGGTTTGGGTTAGGGTTATTGTTAGGGGTTGGGGGTTATGGTTTGGGTTATGGTTATGGTTGGGGTTATGGCTATGGATGGGATTATGGTTTGGGTTAGGGTTCTTGTTAGGGGTTTGGGTTAGGGTTATTGTTAGAAGTTAGGCGTTATGGTTTAGGTTATGGTTGGGGTTATGGTTTAGGTTAGGGTTATTGTTAGGGGTTGGGGTTATGGTTTGGGTTAGGGTTATTTTAAGGGATTAGGGGTTATGGTTTGGGTTAGGGTTCTTGTTAGGGGTTTGGGTTAGGGTTATTGTTAGAAGTTAGGGGTTATGGTTTGGGTTATGGTTGGGGTTATGGTTTAGGTTAGGGTTATTGTTAGGGGTTGGGGTTATGGTTTGGGTTAGGGTTATTTTAAGGGATTAGGGGTTATGGTTTGGGTTTTGGTTATGGTTGGGGTTATGGTTTGGGTTAGGGTTATTGTTAGGGGTTGGAGTTATGGTTTGGTTTAGGGTTAATGTTGGGAGTTAGGGGTTATGTTTTGGGTTATGGTTATGGTTTGGGTTATGGTTATGGTTGGGGTTATGGTTTAGGTTAGGGTTATTGTTAGGGGTTGGGGTTATGGTTTGGGTTAGGGTTATTGTTAGGGGTTATGGTTTGGGTTATGGTTATGGTTGGGGTTATGGTTATGGTTTGGGTTAAGTTTTGGGTTAGGTTTTGGGTTAGGTTTTGGGTTAGGTTTTGGGTGAGGTTTTGGGTGAGGTTTTGGGTGAGGTTTTGGGTGAGGTTTTGGGTGAGGTTTTGGGTTAGGTTTTGGGTTAGGTTTTGGGTTAGGTTTATTGTTAGGGGTTGGGGTTATGGTTTGGGTTAGGGTTATTGTTAGGGGTTAGGGGTTATGGTTTGGGTTATGGTAATGGTTGGGGTTATGGTTTAGGTTAGGGTTATTGTTAGGGGTTGGGGTTATGGTTTGGGTTAGGGTTATTATTAGGGGTTATGGTTTGGGTTAGGGATATTGTTAGGGGTTAGGGGTTATGGTTTGGGTTAGGGTTATTGTTAGGGGTTGGGGTTATGGTTTGGGTTATGGTTGGGGTTATGGTTGGGGTTATGGTTGGAGTTATGGTTGGGGTTATGGTTAGGGTTATGGTTAGGGTTGGGGTTATGGTTGGGGTTATGGCTAAGGTTGGGAATATGGTTTTGGTTGGGGTTATGTTTATGGTTGGGAATCTGGTTATGGTTGGGGTTATGGTTTACGTTAGGGTTATTGTTAGGGGTTGGGGTTATGGTTTGGGTTAGGAATATTGTAAGGGATAAGGGGTTATGGTTTGGGTTTTGGTTATGGTTGGGGTTATGGTTCGGGTTAGGGTTATTGTTAGGGGTTGGGGTTATGGTTTGGGTTAGGGTTATTGTTAGGGGTTGGGGTTATGGTTTGGGTTAGGGTTATTGCTAGGGGTTATGTTTTGGGTTATGGTTATGGGTTGGTGTTATGGCTGGCAGCCTGGACACACACTATGTAGGAGGTGTGTGCTTTCCTTTCTTTACCGGTATCTGCCACTGTGGCTCCACCCCTGTGACAGAGCCCTGCCCAGGCCAACACGGCTGTAATTAATTCCCCAATCATCCCTCCTGCCCTTATTTAAAGCCTTTTCAGTTGTCAGTTCACCCTTTGCCCTTGCCCTGGCCTTTGCCCTTGTCCTTGATGCCTTGCTGAGTTGCAGGCTTGTGAGTATGTTACTCCCTGTTATATTTTGTATGTGTTGTTAATGATTTTGGGTTGCATAGGGGGACTTCTTGAGATAATTTTAGACACCCATGGGTATACATATAGTTTGTGCATTTAGACACAGTTATTCCCCTGTCTAGATTATATTACATCAGTTTAACAGTGGCATCCTTCGGTCTTATTTCCTGTATTTTGTGGGTGTTCATTTGAACACCTGTCTGGGAGGGTTTTTTTACCGTGTTTATTTGAGGGTGCCACTTTAATATCTCGTGCTTCCCCTATGTTATCCCGTAGTCTGTTTTATTGACTTTATTGTAAATAAAAATAACTGAAGGCTACTTGCAATGTGTGTCCGAACTCATCTTTGACCGAACCTGTCTGCTGTGATAGTTGCGACTCCCTGGTATATCATACCCCAGGGGGAGTCGTAACAGTTGGGTTAGGGTTATTGTTTGTGGTTGGGGTTATGGTTTGGGTTAGGGTTATTGTTAGGGTTATGGTTATGGTTTGGGTTAGAGTTATTGTTAGGGGTTGGGGTAATAGTTTGTGTTAGGGTTATTGTTAGGGTTTAGGGGTTATGGTTTGGTTTACGGTTATGGTTAAGGTTATGGTTGGGGTTATGGTTTGGGTTAGCGTTATTTTTAGGGGTTAGGGGTTATGGTTTGGGTTATGGTTATTGTTGGGGTTACTGTTATGGATGGGATTATGGT
The DNA here is from genome assembly GCF_051989575.1 of Stigmatopora nigra. Classification (NCBI taxonomy): domain Eukaryota; kingdom Metazoa; phylum Chordata; class Actinopteri; order Syngnathiformes; family Syngnathidae; genus Stigmatopora; species Stigmatopora nigra. The sequence goes on from NW_027551603.1 coordinate 5,438,453, forward strand.
TTGGGTTAGGGTTATTGTTAGGGGTTGGGGTAATAGTTTGTGTTAGGGTTATTGTTAGGGTTTAGGCGTTATGGTTTGGTTTACGGTTATGGTTAAGGTTATGGTTGGGGTTATGGTTTGGGTTAGCGTTATTTTTAGGATTCAGGGGTTATGGTTTGGCTTATGGTTATTGTTGGGGTTATGGTTATGGATGTGATTATGGTTTGGGTTAGGGTTATTGTTGGGGGTTGGGTGTTATGGTTTGGGCTATGGTTATGGTTTGGGTTATGGTTATGGTTGGGGTTATGGTTTGGGTTAGGGTTATTGTAAGGGGTTATGGTTTGGGTTAGGGATATTGTTAGGGGTTAGGGGTTATGGTTTGGGTTAGGGTTGGGGTTATGGTTGGGGTTATGGTTGGGGTTATGGTTGGGGTTATGGTTGGGGTTATGGTTGGGGTTATGGTTGGGGTTATGGTTATGGTTGGGGTTATGGTTGGGGTTATGGTTGGGGTTATGGTTGGGGTTATGGTTGGGGTTATGGTTGGGGTTATGGTTGGGGTTATGGTTGGGGTTATGGTTGGGGTTATGGTTGGGGTTATGGTTGGGGTTATGGTTGGGGTTATGGTTGGGGTTATGGTTGGGGTTATGGTTGGGGTTATGGTTGGGGTTATGGTTGGGGTTATGGTTGGGGTTATGGTTGGGGTTATGGTTGGGGTTATGGTTGGGGTTATGGTTGGGGTTATGGTTGGGGTTATGGTTGGGGTTATGGTTGGGGTTATGGCTATGGTTGGGAATCTGGTTATGGTTGGGGTTAAGGTTTGGGTTAGGGTTATGGTTTGGGTTAGGGTTATGGTTTGGGTTAGGGTTATGGTTTGGGTTAGGGTTATGGTTTGGGTTATGGTTTGGGTTCGGGTTATGGTTTGGGTTCGGGTTATGGTTTGGGTTAGGGTTATTGTTAGGGGTTTGGGGTTATGGTTGGGGTTATGGCTGTGGATGGGATTATGGTTTGGGTTAGGGTTCTTGTTAGGGGTTTGGGTTAGGGTTATTGTTAGAAGTTAGGGGTTATGGTTTAGGTTAGGGTTATTGTTGGGGTTATGGTTTGGGTTAGGGTTATTGTTAGGGGTTGGAGTTATGGTATGGTTTAGGGTTAATGTTGGGAGTTAGGGGTTATGTTTTGGGTTATGGTTATGGTTAAGGTTATGGTTTAGGTTAGGGTTATTGTTAGGGGTTGGGGTTATGGTTTGGGTTAGGGTTATTGTTAGGGGTTATGGTTTGGGTTATGGTTATGGTTGGGGTTATGGTTATGGTTTGGGTTATGTTTATGGTTTGGGTTATGTTTATGGTTGGGAATCTGGTTATGGTTGGGGTTATGGTTTAGGTTAGGGTTATTGTTAGGGGTTGGGGTTATGGTTTGGGTTAGGAATATTGTAAGGGATAAGGGGTTATGGTTTGGGTTTTGGTTATGGTTGGGGTTATGGTTCGGGTTAGGGTTATTGTTAGGGGTTGGGGTTATGGTTTGGGTAAGGGTTATTGTTAGGGGTTGGGTTTATGGTTTGGGTTAGGGTTATTGCTAGGGGTTATGTTTTGGGTTATGGTTATGGTTATGGGTTGGGTTAGGGTTTGGGTTATGGGTTGGGTTATGGGTTGGGTTATGGTTTGGGTTCGGGTTATGGTTTGGGTTAGGGTTATTGTTAGGGGTTGGGGGTTATGGTTTGGGTTATGGTTATGGTTGGGGTTATGGCTATGGATGGGATTATGGTTTGGGTTAGGGTTCTTGTTAGGGGTTTGGGTTAGGGTTATTGTTAGAAGTTAGGCGTTATGGTTTAGGTTATGGTTGGGGTTATGGTTTAGGTTAGGGTTATTGTTAGGGGTTGGGGTTATGGTTTGGGTTAGGGTTATCTTAAGGGATTAGGGGTTATGGTTTGGGTTAGGGTTCTTGTTAGGGGTTTGGGTTAGGGTTATTGTTAGAAGTTAGGGGTTATGGTTTGGGTTATGGTTGGGGTTATGGTTTAGGTTAGGGTTATTGTTAGGGGTTGGGGTTATGGTTTGGGTTAGGGTTATTTTAAGGGATTAGGGGTTATGGTTTGGGTTTTGGTTATGGTTGGGGTTATGGTTTGGGTTAGGGTTATTGTTAGGGGTTGGAGTTATGGTTTGGTTTAGGGTTAATGTTGGGAGTTAGGGGTTATGTTTTGGGTTATGGTTATGGTTTGGGTTATGGTTATGGTTGGGGTTATGGTTTAGGTTAGGGTTATTGTTAGGGGTTGGGGTTATGGTTTGGGTTAGGGTTATTGTTAGGGGTTATGGTTTGGGTTATGGTTATGGTTGGGGTTATGGTTATGGTTTGGGTTAAGTTTTGGGTTAGGTTTTGGGTTAGGTTTTGGGTGAGGTTTTGGGTGAGGTTTTGGGTGAGGTTTTGGGTGAGGTTTTGGGTGAGGTTTTGGGTGAGGTTTTGGGTGAGGTTTTGGGTTAGGTTTTGGGTTAGGTTTATTGTTAGGGGTTGGGGTTATGGTTTGGGTTAGGGTTATGGTTTGGGTTAGGGTTATTGTTAGGGGTTAGGGGTTATGGTTTGGGTTATGGTAATGGTTGGGGTTATGGTTTAGGTTAGGGTTATTGTTAGGGGTTGGGGTTATGGTTTGGGTTAGGGTTATTATTAGGGGTTATGGTTTGGGTTAGGGATATTGTTAGGGGTTAGGGGTTATGGTTTGGGTTAGGGTTATTGTTAGGGGTTGGGGTTATGGTTTGGGTTATGGTTGGGGTTATGGTTGGGGTTATGGTTGGAGTTATGGTTGGGGTTATGGTTAGGGTTATGGTTAGGGTTGGGGTTATGGTTGGGGTTATGGCTAAGGTTGGGAATATGGTTTTGGTTGGGGTTATGTTTATGGTTGGGAATCTGGTTATGGTTGGGGTTATGGTTTACGTTAGGGTTATTGTTAGGGGTTGGGGTTATGGTTTGGGTTAGGAATATTGTAAGGGATAAGGGGTTATGGTTTGGGTTTTGGTTATGGTTGGGGTTATGGTTCGGGTTAGGGTTATTGTTAGGGGTTGGGGTTATGGTTTGGGTTAGGGTTATTGTTAGGGGTTGGGGTTATGGTTTGGGTTAGGGTTATTGCTAGGGGTTATGTTTTGGGTTATGGTTATGGGTTGGTGTTATGGCTGGCAGCCTGGACACACACTATGTAGGAGGTGTGTGCTTTCCTTTCTTTACCGGTATCTGCCACTGTGGCTCCACCCCTGTGACAGAGCCCTGCCCAGGCCAACACGGCTGTAATTAATTCCCCAATCATCCCTCCTGCCCTTATTTAAAGCCTTTTCAGTTGTCAGTTCACCCTTTGCCCTTGCCCTGGCCTTTGCCCTTGTCCTTGATGCCTTGCTGAGTTGCAGGCTTGTGAGTATGTTACTCCCTGTTATATTTTGTATGTGTTGTTAATGAATTTGGGTTGCATAGGGGGACTTCTTGAGATAATTTTAGACACCCATGGGTATACATATAGTTTGTGCATTTAGACACAGTTATTCCCCTGTCTAGATTATATTACATCAGTTTAACAGTGGCATCCTTCGGTCTTATTTCCTGTATTTTGTGGGTGTTCATTTGAACACCTGTCTGGGAGGGGTTTTTTACCGTGTTTATTTGAGGGTGCCACTTTAATATCTCGTGCTTCCCCTATGTTATCCCGTAGTCTGTTTTATTGACTTTATTGTAAATAAAAATAACTGAAGGCTACTTGCAATGTGTGTCCGAACTCATCTTTGACCGAACCTGTCTGCTGTGATAGTTGCGACTCCCTGGTATATCATACCCCAGGGGGAGTCGTAACAGTTGGGTTAGGGTTATTGTTTGTGGTTGGGGTTATGGTTTGGGTTAGGGTTATTTTTAGGGTTATGGTTATGGTTTGGGTTAGAGTTATTGTTAGGGGTTGGGGTAATAGTTTGTGTTAGGGTTATTGTTAGGGTTTAGGGGTTATGGTTTGGTTTACGGTTATGGTTAAGGTTATGGTTGGGGTTATGGTTTGGGTTAGCGTTATTTTTAGGGGTTAGGGGTTATGGTTTGGGTTATGGTTATTGTTGGGGTTACTGTTATGGATGGGATTATGGTTTGGGTTAGGGTTATTGTTAGGGGTTGGGGTAATAGTTTGTGTTAGGGTTATTGTTAGGGTTTAGGCGTTATGGTTTGGTTTACGGTTATGGTTAAGGTTATGGTTGGGGTTATGGTTTGGGTTAGCGTTATTTTTAGGATTCAGGGGTTATGGTTTGGCTTATGGTTATTGTTGGGGTTATGGTTATGGATGGGATTATGGTTTGGGTTAGGGTTATTGTTGGGGGTTGGGTGTTATGGTTTGGGTTATGGTTATGGTTTGGGTTATGGTTATGGTTGGGGTTAGGATTATTGTAAGGGGTTATGGTTTGGGTTAGGGATATTGTTAGGGGTTAGGGGTTATGGTTTGGGTTAGGGTTGGGGTTATGGTTGGGGTTATGGTTGGGGTTATGGTTGGGGTTATGGTTATGGTTATGGTTATGGTTGGGGTTATGGTTGGGGTTATGGTTGGGGTTATGGTTGGGGTTATGGTTGGGGTTATGGTTGGGGTTATGGTTGGGGTTATGGTTGGGGTTATGGTTGGGGTTATGGTTGGGGTTATGGTTGGGGTTATGGTTGGGGTTATGGTTGGGGTTATGGTTGGGGTTATGGCTATGGTTGGGAATATGGTTTTGGTTGGGGTTATGGTTATGGTTGGGAATCTGGTTATGGTTGGGGTTAAGGTTTGGGTTAGGGTTATGGTTTGGGTTAGGGTTATGGTTTGGGTTAGGGTTATGGTTTGGGTTAGGGTTATGGTTTGGGTTATGGTTTGGGTTCGGGTTATGGTTTGGGTTCGGGTTATGGTTTGGGTTAGGGTTATTGTTAGGGGTTTGGGGTTATGGTTGGGGTTATGGCTGTGGATGGGATTATGGTTTGGGTTAGGGTTCTTGTTAGGGGTTTGGGTTAGGGTTATTGTTAGAAGTTAGGGGTTATGGTTTAGGTTAGGGTTATTGTTGGGGTTATGGTTTGGGTTAGGGTTATTGTTAGGGGTTGGAGTTATGGTATGGTTTAGGGTTAATGTTGGGAGTTAGGGGTTATGTTTTGGGTTATGGTTATGGTTGGGGTTATGGTTTAGGTTAGGGTTATTGTTAGGGGTTGGGGTTATGGTTTGGGTTAGGGTTATTGTTAGGGGTTATGGTTTGGGTTATGGTTATGGTGGGGTTATGGTTATGGTTTGGGTTATGTTTATGGTTTGGGTTATGTTTATGGTTGGGAATCTGGTTATGGTTGGGGTTATGGTTTAGGTTAGGGTTATTGTTAGGGGTTGGGGTTATGGTTTGGGTTAGGAATATTGTAAGGGATAAGGGGTTATGGTTTGGGTTTTGGTTATGGTTGGGGTTATGGTTCGGGTTAGGGTTATTGTTAGGGGTTGGGGTTATGGTTTGGGTAAGGGTTATTGTTAGGGGTTGGGTTTATGGTTTGGGTTAGGGTTATTGCTAGGGGTTATGTTTTGGGTTATGGTTATGGTTATGGGTTGGGTTAGGGTTTGGGTAATGGGTTGGGTTATGGGTTGGGTTATGGGTTGGGTTATGGTTTGGGTTCGGGTTATGGTTTGGGTTAGGGTTATTGTTAGGGGTTGGGGGTTATGGTTTGGGTTATGGTTATGGTTGGGGTTATGGCTATGGATGGGATTATGGTTTGGGTTAGGGTTCTTGTTAGGGGTTTGGGTTAGGGTTATTGTTAGAAGTTAGGTGTTATGGTTTAGGTTATGGTTGGGGTTATGGTTTAGGTTAGGGTTATTGTTAGGGGTTGGGGTTATGGTTTGGGTTAGGGTTATCTTAAGGGATTAGGGGTTATGGTTTGGGTTAGGGTTCTTGTTAGGGGTTTGGGTTAGGGTTATTGTTAGAAGTTAGGGGTTATGGTTTGGGTTATGGTTGGGGTTATGGTTTAGGTTAGGGTTATTGTTAGGAGTTGGGGTTATGGTTTGGGTTAGGGTTATTTTAAGGGATTAGGGGTTATGGTTTGGGTTTTGGTTATGGTTGGGGTTATGGTTTGGGTTAGGGTTATTGTTAGGGGTTGGAGTTATGGTTTGGTTTAGGGTTAATGTTGGGAGTTAGGGGTTATGTTTTGGGTTATGGTTATGGTTTGGGTTATGGTTATGGTTGGGGTTATGGTTTAGGTTAGGGTTATTGTTAGGGGTTGGGGTTATGGTTTGGGTTAGGGTTATTGTTAGGGGTTATGGTTTGGGTTATGGTTATGGTTGGGGTTATGGTTATGGTTTGGGTTAGGTTTTGGGTTAGGTTTTGGGTTAGGTTTTGGGTGAGGTTTTGGGTGAGGTTTTGGGTGAGGTTTTGGGTGAGGTTTTGGGTGAGGTTTTGGGTGAGGTTTTGGGTTAGGTTTTGGGTTAGGTTTTGGGTTAGGTTTATTGTTAGGGGTTGGGGTTATGGTTTGGGTTAGGGTTATTGTTAGGGGTTAGGGGTTATGGTTTGGGTTATGGTAATGGTTGGGGTTATGGTTTAGGTTAGGGTTATTGTTAGGGGTTGGGGTTATGGTTTGGGTTAGGGTTATTATTAGGGGTTATGGTTTGGGTTAGGGATATTGTTAGGGGTTAGGGGTTATGGTTTGGGTTAGGGTTATTGTTAGGGGTTGGGGTTATGGTTTGGGTTATGGTTGGGGTTATGGTTGGGGTTATGGTTGGAGTTATGGTTGGGGTTATGGTTAGGGTTATGGTTAGGGTTGGGGTTATGGTTGGGGTTATGGTTGGGGTTATGGCTAAGGTTGGGAATATGGTTTTGGTTGGGGTTATGTTTATGGTTGGGAATCTGGTTATGGTTGGGGTTATGGTTTACGTTAGGGTTATTGTTAGGGGTTGGGGTTATGGTTTGGGTTAGGAATATTGTAAGGGATAAGGGGTTATGGTTTGGGTTTTGGTTATGGTTGGGGTTATGGTTCGGGTTAGGGTTATTGTTAGGGGTTGGGGTTATGGTTTGGGTTAGGGTTATTGTTAGGGGTTGGGGTTATGGTTTGGGTTAGGGTTATTGCTAGGGGTTATGTTTTGGGTTATGGTTATGGGTTGGTGTTATGGCTGGCAGCCTGGACACACACTATGTAGGAGGTGTGTGCTTTCCTTTCTTTACCGGTATCTGCCACTGTGGCTCCACCCCTGTGACAGAGCCCTGCCCAGGCCAACACGGCTGTAATTAATTCCCCAATCATCCCTCCTGCCCTTATTTAAAGCCTTTTCAGTTGTCAGTTCACCCTTTGCCCTTGCCCTGGCCTTTGCCCTTGTCCTTGATGCCTTGCTGAGTTGCAGGCTTGTGAGTATGTTACTCCCTGTTATATTTTGTATGTGTTGTTAATGATTTTGGGTTGCATAGGGGGACTTCTTGAGATAATTTTAGACACCCATGGGTATACATATAGTTTGTGCATTTAGACACAGTTATTCCCCTGTCTAGATTATATTACATCAGTTTAACAGTGGCATCCTTCGGTCTTATTTCCTGTATTTTGTGGGTGTTCATTTGAACACCTGTCTGGGAGGGGTTTTTTACCGTGTTTATTTGAGGGTGCCACTTTAATATCTCGTGCTTCCCCTATGTTATCCCGTAGTCTGTTTTATTGACTTTATTGTAAATAAAAATAACTGAAGGCTACTTGCAATGTGTGTCCGAACTCATCTTTGACCGAACCTGTCTGCTGTGATAGTTGCGACTCCCTGGTATATCATACCCCAGGGGGAGTCGTAACAGTTGGGTTAGGGTTATTGTTTGTGGTTGGGGTTATGGTTTGGGTTAGGGTTATTGTTAGGGTTATGGTTATGGTTTGGGTTAGAGTTATTGTTAGGGGTTGGGGTAATAGTTTGTGTTAGGGTTATTGTTAGGGTTTAGGGGTTATGGTTTGGTTTACGGTTATGGTTAAGGTTATGGTTGGGGTTATGGTTTGGGTTAGCGTTATTTTTAGGGGTTAGGGGTTATGGTTTGGGTTATGGTTATTGTTGGGGTTACTGTTATGGATGGGATTATGGTTTGGGTTATGGTTATTGTTGGGGTTACTGTTATGGATGGGATTATGGTTTGGGTTAGGGTTATTGTTAGGGGTTGGGGTAATAGTTTGTGTTAGGGTTATTGTTAGGGTTTAGGCGTTATGGTTTGGTTTACGGTTATGGTTAAGGTTATGGTTGGGGTTATGGTTTGGGTTAGCGTTATTTTTAGGATTCAGGGGTTATGGTTTGGCTTATGGTTATTGTTGGGGTTATGGTTATGGATGGGATTATGGTTTGGGTTAGGGTTATTGTTGGGGGTTGGGTGTTATGGTTTGGGTTATGGTTATGGTTTGGGTTATGGTTATGGTTGGGGTTAGGATTATTGTAAGGGGTTATGGTTTGGGTTAGGGATATTGTTAGGGGTTAGGGGTTATGGTTTGGGTTAGGGTTGGGGTTATGGTTGGGGTTATGGTTGGGGTTATGGTTATGGTTATGGTTATGGTTGGGGTTATGGTTGGGGTTATGGTTGGGGTTATGGTTGGGGTTATGGTTGGGGTTATGGTTGGGGTTATGGTTGGGGTTATGGTTGGGGTTATGGTTGGGGTTATGGTTGGGGTTATGGTTGGGGTTATGGTTGGGGTTATGGTTGGGGTTATGGCTATGGTTGGGAATATGGTTTTGGTTGGGGTTATGGTTATGGTTGGGAATCTGGTTATGGTTGGGGTTAAGGTTTGGGTTAGGGTTATGGTTTGGGTTAGGGTTATGGTTTGGGTTAGGGTTATGGTTTGGGTTATGGTTTGGGTTCGGGTTATGGTTTGGGTTCGGGTTATGGTTTGGGTTAGGGTTATTGTTAGGGGTTTGGGGTTATGGTTGGGGTTATGGCTGTGGATGGGATTATGGTTTGGGTTAGGGTTCTTGTTAGGGGTTTGGGTTAGGGTTATTGTTAGAAGTTAGGGGTTATGGTTTAGGTTAGGGTTATTGTTGGGGTTATGGTTTGGGTTAGGGTTATTGTTAGGGGTTGGAGTTATGGTATGGTTTAGGGTTAATGTTGGGAGTTAGGGGTTATGTTTTGGGTTATGGTTATGGTTGGGGTTATGGTTTAGGTTAGGGTTATTGTTAGGGGTTGGGGTTATGGTTTGGGTTAGGGTTATTGTTAGGGGTTATGGTTTGGGTTATGGTTATGGTTGGGGTTATGGTTATGGTTTGGGTTATGTTCATGGTTTGGGTTATGTTTATGGTTGGGAATCTGGTTATGGTTGGGGTTATGGTTTAGGTTAGGGTTATTGTTAGGGGTTGGGGTTATGGTTTGGGTTAGGAATATTGTAAGGGATAAGGGGTTATGGTTTGGGTTTTGGTTATGGTTGGGGTTATGGTTCGGGTTAGGGTTATTGTTAGGGGTTGGGGTTATGGTTTGGGTAAGGGTTATTGTTAGGGGTTGGGTTTATGGTTTGGGTTAGGGTTATTGCTAGGGGTTATGTTTTGGGTTATGGTTATGGGTTGGGTTAGGGTTTGGGTAATGGGTTGGGTTATGGGTTGGGTTATGGGTTGGGTTATGGTTTGGGTTCGGGTTATGGTTTGGGTTAGGGTTATTGTTAGGGGTTGGGGGTTATGGTTTGGGTTATGGTTATGGTTGGGGTTATGGCTATGGATGGGATTATGGTTTGGGTTAGGGTTCTTGTTAGGGGTTTGGGTTAGGGTTATTGTTAGAAGTTAGGCGTTATGGTTTAGGTTATTGGTGGGGTTATGGTTTAGGTTAGGGTTATTGTTAGGGGTTGGGGTTATGGTTTGGGTTAGGGTTATCTTAAGGGATTAGGGGTTATGGTTTGGGTTAGGGTTCTTGTTAGGGGTTTGGGTTAGGGTTATTGTTAGAAGTTAGGGGTTATGGTTTGGGTTATGGTTGGGGTTATGGTTTAGGTTAGGGTTATTGTTAGGGGTTGGGGTTATGGTTTGGGTTAGGGTTATTTTAAGGGATTAGGGGTTATGGTTTGGGTTTTGGTTATGGTTGGGGTTATGGTTTGGGTTAGGGTTATTGTTAGGGGTTGGAGTTATGGTTTGGTTTAGGGTTAATGTTGGGAGTTAGGGGTTATGTTTTGGGTTATGGTTATGGTTTGGGTTATGGTTATGGTTGGGGTTATGGTTTAGGTTAGGGTTATTGTTAGGGGTTGGGGTTATGGTTTGGGTTAGGGTTATTGTTAGGGGTTATGGTTTGGGTTATGGTTATGGTTGGGTTTATGGTTATGGTTTGGGTTAAGTTTTGGGTTAGGTTTTGGGTTAGGTTTTGGGTTAGGTTTTGGGTGAGGTTTTGGGTGAGGTTTTGGGTGAGGTTTTGGGTGAGGTTTTGGGTGAGGTTTTGGGTGAGGTTTTGGGTTAGGTTTTGGGTTAGGTTTTGGGTGAGGTTTTGGGTGAGGTTTTGGGTGAGGTTTTGGGTGAGGTTTTGGGTGAGGTTTTGGGTGAGATTTTGGGTGAGGTTTTGGGTTAGGTTTTGGGTTAGGTTTTGGGTTAGGTTTTGGGTTAGGTTTTGGGTTAGGTTTATTGTTAGGGGTTGGGGTTATGGTTTGGGTTATGGTTTAGGTTAGGGTTATTGTTAGGGGTTGGGGTTATGGTTTGGGTTAGGGTTATTATTAGGGGTTATGGTTTGGGTTAGGGATATTGTTAGGGGTTAGGGGTTATGGTTTGGGTTAGGGTTATTGTTAGGGGTTGGGGTTATGGTTTGGGTTATGGTTGGGGTTATGGTTGGGGTTATGGTTGGGGTTATGGTTGGAGTTATGGTTGGGGTTATGGTTAGGGTTGGGGTTATGGTTGGGGTTATGGCTAAGGTTGGGAATATGGTTTTGGTTGGGGTTATGTTTATGGTTGGGAATCTGGTTATGGTTGGGGTTATGGTTTACGTTAGGGTTATTGTTAGGGGTTGGGGTTATGGTTTGGGTTAGGAATATTGTAAGGGATAAGGGGTTATGGTTTGGGTTTTGGTTATGGGGGGTTATGGTTCGGGTTAGGGTTATTGTTAGGGGTTGGGGTTATGGTTTGGGTTAGGGTTATTGTTAGGGGTTGGGGTTATGGTTTGGGTTAGGGTTATTGCTAGGGGTTATGTTTTGGGTTATGGTTATGGGTTGGTGTTACGGCTGGCAGCCTGGACACACACTATGTAGGAGGTGTGTGCTTTCCTTTCTTTACCGGTATCTGCCACTGTGGCTCCACCCCTGTGACAGAGCCCTGCCCAGGCCAACACGGCTGTAATTAATTCCCCAATCATCCCTCCTGCCCTTATTTAAAGCCTTTTCAGTTGTCAGTTCACCCTTTGCCCTTGCCCTGGCCTTTGCCCTTGTCCTTGATGCCTTGCTGAGTTGCAGGCTTGTGAGTATGTTACTCCCTGTTATATTTTGTATGTGTTGTTAATGATTTTGGGTTGCATAGGGGGACTTCTTGAGATAATTTTAGACACCCATGGGTATACATATAGTTTGTGCATTTAGACACAGTTATTCCCCTGTCTAGATTATATTACATCAGTTTAACAGTGGCATCCTTCGGTCTTATTTCCTGTATTTTGTGGGTGTTCATTTGAACACCTGTCTGGGAGGGTTTTTTTACCGTGTTTATTTGAGGGTGCCACTTTAATATCTCGTGCTTCCCCTATGTTATCCCGTAGTCTGTTTTATTGACTTTATTGTAAATAAAAATAACTGAAGGCTACTTGCAATGTGTGTCCGAACTCATCTTTGACCGAACCTGTCTGCTGTGATAGTTGCGACTCCCTGGTATATCATACCCCAGGGGGAGTCGTAACAGTTGGGTTAGGGTTATTGTTTGTGGTTGGGGTTATGGTTTGGGTTATTGTTAGGGTTATGGTTATGGTTTGGGTTAGAGTTAATGTTAGGGGTTGGGGTAATAGTTTGTGTTAGGGTTATTGTTAGGGTTTAGGGGTTATGGTTTGGTTTACGGTTATGGTTAAGGTTATGGTTGGGGTTATGGTTTGGGTTAGCGTTATTTTTAGGGGTTAGGGGTTATGGTTTGGGTTATGGTTATTGTTGGGGTTATGGTTATGGATGGGATAATGGTTTGGGTTAGGGTTATTGTTAGGGGTTGGGGTAATAGTTTGTGTTAGGGTTATTGTTAGGGTTTAGGGGTTATGATTTGGTTTACGGTTATGGTTAAGGTTATGGTTGGGGTTATGGTTTGGGTTAGCGTTATTTTTAGGAGTTAGGGGTTATGGTTTGGGTTATGGTTATTGTTGGGGTTACTGTTATGGATGGGATTATGGTTTGGGTTAGGGTTATTGTTAGGGTTTAGGGGTTATGGTTTGGTTTACAGTTATGGTTAAGGTTATGGTTGGGGTTATGGTTTGGTTTACAGTTATGGTTAAGGTTATGGTTGGGGTTATGGTTTGGGTTAGGGTTATTGTTAGGGGTTGGGGTTATGGTTTGCGTTAGGGTTATTGTTAGGGGTTATGGTTTGGGTTATGGTTATGGTTGGGGTTATGGTTAGGTTTTGGGTTAGGGTTATTGTTAGGGGTTGGGGTTATGGTTTGGGTTAGGGTCATTGTTAGGGGTTAGGGGTTATGGTTTGGGTTATGGTTGGGGTTATGGTTGGGGTTATGGTTTGGGTTATGATTGGAGTTATGGTTGGGGTTATGGTTAGGGTTATGGTTAGGGTTGGGGTTATGGTTGGGGTTATGGCTATGGTTCGGAATATGGTTTTGGTTCGGGTTATGTTTATGGTTGGGAATCTGGTTATGGTTGGGGTTATGGTTTGGGTTTGGGTTATGGTTATGGTTTAGGTTAGGGTTATTGTTAGGGGTTGGGGTTATGGTTTGGGTTATGGTTTGGGTTATGGTTTGGGTTATGGTTTGGGTTATGGTTTGGGTTATGGTTTGGGTAATGGTTTGGGTTATGGTTTGGGTTATGGTTTGGGTTATGGTTTGGGTTATGGTTTGGGTTATGGTTTGGGTTATGGTTTGGGTTATGGTTATTGTTAGGGGTTGGGGTTATGGTTTGGGTTAGGGTTATTGCTAGGGGTTATGGTTACTGTTAGGGTTATGGTTTGGGTTAGGGTTATTGCTAGGGGTTATGGTTACTGTTAGGGTTATGGTTATGGTTTGGGTTCGAGTTATTGTTAGGGGTTGGGGTTATGGTTTGGGTTAGGGTTATTGTTAGGGGTTATGGTGATGGTTTGGGTTATGGTGATGGTTTGGTTTATGGTTATGGTTTAGGTTAGGTTTATTGTTAGGGGTTGGGGTTATGGTTTGGGTTAAGGTTATTGTTTGGCGTTGGGGTTATGGTTTGGGTTAGGGTTATTGTTAGGCGTTGGGGTAATAGTTTGTGTTAGGGTTATTGTTAGGGTTTAGGGGTTATGGTTTGGTTTACGGTTATGGTTAAGGTTATGGTTGGGGTTATGGTTTGGGTTAGCGTTATTTTTAGGTGTTAGGGGTTATGGTTTGGGTTATGGTTATTGTTGGGGTTATGGTTATGGATGGAATTATGGTTTGGGTTAGGGTTATTGTTGGGGGTTTGGTGTTATGGTTTGGGTTATGGTTATGGTTTGGGTTATGGTTATGGTTTGGGTTATGGTTATGGTTATGGTTTGGGTTATGGTTATGGTTATGGTTATGGTTTGGGTTATGGTTATGGTTATGGTTATGGTTATGGTTTGGGTTATGGTTATGGTTGGGGTTATGGTTGGGGTTATGGTTTGGGTTAGGGTTATTGTTAGGGGTTATGGTTTGGGTTAGGGATATTGTTAGGGGTTAGGGGTTATGGTTTGGGTAAGGGTTAGGGTTATGGTTGGGGTTATGGTTGGGGTTATGGTTGGGGTAAGGGGTTGGGGTTATGGTTTGGGTTAGGGTTATTTTTAGGGGTTGGGGTTATGGTTTGGGTTAGGGTCATTGCCAGGGGTTATGTTTTGGGTTATGGTTATGGTTATGGGTTGGGTTAGGGTTATTGTTTGTGGTTGGGGTTATGGTTTGGGTTAGGGTTATTGTTAGGGGTTATGGTTTGGGTTATGGTTACTGTTAGGGTTATGGTTATGGTTTGGGTTAGAGTTATTGTTAGGGGTTGGGGTTATGGTTTGGGTTAGGGTTAGGGTTATTGTTAGGGGTTATTGTGATGGTTTGGGTTATGATGATGGTTTGGTTTATTGTTATGGTTGGGGTTATGGTTAGGGTTATGGTTTAGGTTAGGTTTATTGTTAGGGGTTGGGGTTATGGTTTGGGTTAGGGTTATTGTTAGGCGTTGGGGTTATGGTTTGGGTTAGGGTTATGGTTTGGGTTAGGGTTATTGTTAGGCGTTGGGGTAATAGTTTGTGTTAGGGTTATTGTTAGGGTTTAGGGGTTATGGTTTGGTTTAGGGTTATGGTTAAGGTTATGGTTGGGGTTATGGTTTGAGTTAGCGTTATTTTTAGGGGTTAGGGGTTATGGTTTGGGTTATGGTTATTGTTGGGGTTATGGTTATGGATGGGATAATGGTTTGGGTTAGGGTTATTGTTAGGGGTTGGGGTAATAGTTTGTGTTAGGGTTATTGTTAGGGTTTAGGGGTTATGGTTTTGTTTACGGTTATGGTTAAGGTTATGGTTGGGGTTATGGTTTGGGTTAGCGTTATTTTTAGGGGTTAGGGGTTATGGTTTGGGTTATGGTTATTGTTGGGGTTACTGTTATGGATGGGATTATGGTTTGGGTTAGGGTTATTGTTAGGGGTTGGGGTAATAGTTTGTGTTAGGGTTTAGGCGTTATGGTTTGGTTTACGGTTATGATTAAGGTCATGGTTGGGGTTATGGTTGGGGTTATGGTTTGGGTTAGCGTTATTTTTAGGATTTAGGGGTTGTGGTTTGGGTTATAGTTATTGTTGGGGTTATGGTTATGGATGGGATTATTGTTTGGGTTAGGGTTATTGTTGGGGGTTGGGTGTTATGGTTTGGGTTATGGTTAGGGTTATGGTTATGGTTGGGGTTATGGTTGGGGTTATGGTTGGGGTTATGGTTGGGGTTATGGTTGGGGTTATGGTTGGGGTTATGGTTGGGGTTATGGTTGGGGTTATGGTTGGGGTTATGGTTGGGGTTATGGTTGCGGTTATGGCTATGGTTGGGAATATGGTTTTGGTTGGGGTTATGGTTATGGTTGGGAATCTGGTTATGGTTGGGGTTATGGTTAGGGTTATGGTTATGGTTGGGGTTATGGTTGGGGTTTATGGCTATGGTTGGGAATATGGTTTTGGTTGGGGTTATGGTTTTGGTTGGGGTTATGGTTATGGTTGGGAATCTGGTTATGGTTGGGGTTATGGTTAGGGTTATGGTTATGGTTGGGTTATGGTTGGGGTTATGGTTGGGGTTATGGCTATGGTTGGGAATATGGTTTTGGTTGGGGTTATGGTTATGGTTGGGAATCTGGTTATGGTTGGGGTTATGGTTTGGGTTAGGGTTATGGTTTGGGTTAGGGTTATGGTTTGGGTTAGGGTTATGGTTTGGGTTATGGTTTGGGTTCGGGTTATGGTTTGGGTTAGGGTTATTGTTAGGGGTTTGGGGTTATGGTTTGGGTAATGGTTATGGTTGGGGTTATGGCTATGGATGGGATTATGGTTTGGGTTAGGGTTTTTGTTAGGGGTTTTGGTTAGGGTTATTGTTAGAAGTTAGGGGTTATGGTTTGGGTTATGGTTTAGGTTAGGGTTATTGTTAGGGGTTGGGGTTATGGTTTGGGTTAGGGTTATTTTAAGGGATTAGGGGTTATGGTTTGGGTTTTGTTTATGGTTGGGGTTATGGTTTGGGTTAGGGTTATTGTTAGGGGTTGGGGTTATGGTTTGGGTTATGGTCGGGGTTATGGTCGGGGTTATGGTTGGGGTTATGGTTGGGGTTATGGTTGGGGTTATGGTTGGAGTTATGGTTGGGGTTATGGTTAGGGTTATGGTTAGGGTTGGGGTTATGGTTGGGGTTATGGTTGGGGTTATGGATGGGGTTATGGTTGGAGTTATGGTTGGGGTTATGGTTAGGGTTATGGTTAGGGTTGGGGTTATGGTTGGGGTTATGGCTATGGTTGGGAATATGGTTTTGGTTGGGGTTATGTTTATGGTCGGGAATCTGGTTGTGGTTGGGGTTATGGTTTAGGTTAGGGTTATTGTTAGGGGTTGGGGTTGTGGTTTGGGTTAGGAATATTGTAAGGGATAAGGGGTTATGGTTTAGGTTATGGTTTGGGTTATGGTTTGGGTTATGGTTTGGGTTATGGTTTGGGTTATGGTTTGGGTTATGGTTTGGGTTATGGTTTGGGTTAGCGTTATTGTTAGGGGTTGGGGTTATGGTTTTGGTTAGGGTTATTGCTAGGGGTTATGTTTTGGGTTATGGTTATGGGTTGGGTTAGGGTTATTGTTTGTGGTTGGGGTTATGGTTTGGGTTAGGGTTATTGTTAGGGGTTATGGTTTGGGTTATGGTTATGGTTTGGGTTAGGGTTATTGTTAGGGGTTGGGGTTATGGTTTAGGTTATGGTTTGGGTTATGGTTTGGGTTATGGTTTGGGTTATGGTTTGGGTTATGGTTTGGGTTATGGTTTGGGTTATGGTTATTGTTAGGGGTTGGGGTTATGGTTTGGGTTAGGGTTATTGCTAGGGGTTATGGTTACTGTTAGGGTTATGGTTATGGTTTGGGTTAGAGTTATTGTTAGGGGTTGGGGTTATGGTTTGGGTTAGGGTTATTGTTAGGGGTTATGGTGATGGTTTGGGTTATGGTGATGGTTTGGTTTATGGTTATGGTTGGGGTTAGGGTTATGGTTTAGGTTAGGTTTATTGTTAGGGGTTGGGGTTATGGTTTTGGTAAGGGTTATTGCTAGGGGTTATGTTTTGGGTTATGGTTATGGTTATGGGTTGGGTTAGGGTTATTGTTTGTGGTTGGGGTTATGGTTTGGGTTAGGGTTATTGTTAGGGTTATGGTTATGGTTTGGGTTAGGGTTATTGTTAGGGGTTGGGGTTATGGTTTGGGTTATGGTTTGGGTTATGGTTTGGGTTATGGTTTGGGTTATGGTTTGGGTTATGGTTTGGGTTATGGTTTGGGTTATGGTTTGGGTTATGGTTTGGGTTATGGTTTGGGTTATGGTTTGGGTTATGGTTTGGGTTATGGTTTGGGTTATGGTTTGGGTTATGGTTTGGGTTATGGTTTGGGTTATGGTTTGGGTTACGGTTTGGGTTATGGTTTGGGTTATGGTTTGGGTTATGGTTATTGTTAGGGGTTGGGGTTATGGTTTGGGTTAGGGTTATTGCTAGGGGTTATGGTTACTGTTAGGGTTATGGTTATGGTTTGGGTTAGAGTTATTGTTAGGGGTTGGGGTTATGGTTTGGGTTAGGGTTATTGTTAGGCGTTGGGGTAATAGTTTGTGTTAGGGTTATTGTTAGGGTTTAGGGGTTATGGTTTGGTTTACCGTTATGGTTAAGGTTATGGTTGGGGTTATGGTTTGGGTTAGCGTTATTTTTAGGTGTTAGGGGTTATGGTTTGGGTTATGGTTATTGTTGGGGTTATGGTTATGGATGGAATTATGGTTTGGGTTAGGGTTATTGTTGGGGGTTTGGTGTTATGGTTTGGGTTATGGTTATGGTTTGGGTTATGGTTATGGTTATGGTTATGGTTTGGGTTATGGTTATGGTTGGGGTTATGGTTTGGGTTAGGGTTATTGTTAGGGGTTATGGTTTGGGTTAGGGATATTGTTAGGGGTTAGGGGTTATGGTTTGGGTAAGGGTTGGGGTTATGGTTGGGGTTATGGCTATGGTTCGGAATATGGTTTTGGTTCGGGTTATGTTTATGGTTGGGAATCTGGTTATGGTTGGGGTTATGGTTTGGGTTTGGGTTATGGTTATGGTTTAGGTTAGGGTTATTGTTAGGGGTTGGGGTTATGGTTTGGGTTTGGGTTATGGTTTAGGTTAGGGTTATTGTTAGGGGTTGGGGTTATGGTTTGGGTTATGGTTTGGGTTATGGTTTGGGTTATGGTTTGGGTTATGGTTTGGGTTATGGTTTGGGTTATGGTTTGGGTTATGGTTTGGGTTATGGTTTGGGTTAGCGTTATTGTTAGGGGTTGGGGTTATGGTTTTGGTTAGGGTTATTGCTAGGGGTTATGTTTTGGGTTATGGTTATGGTTATGGGTTGGGTTAGGGTTATTGTTTGTGGTTGGGGTTATGGTTTGGGTTAGGGTTATTGTTAGGGGTTATGGTTTGGGTTATGGTTATGGTTTGGGTTAGGGTTATTGTTAGGGGTTGGGGTTATGGTTTGGGTTATGGTTTGGGTTATGGTTTGGGTTATGGTTTGGGTTATGGTTTGGGTTATGGTTTGGGTTATGGTTTGGGTTATGGTTTGGGTTATGGTTTGGGTTATGGTTTGGGTTATGGTTTGGGTTATGGTTTGGGTTATGGTTTGGGTTATGGTTTGGGTTATGGTTTGGGTTATGGTTTGGGTTATGGTTTGGGTTAGGGTTATTGTTAGGGGTTGGGGTTATGGTTTGGGTTAGGGTTATTGCTAGGGGTTATGTTTTGGGTTATGGTTATGGTTATGGGTTCGGTTAGGGTTATTGTTTGTGGTTGGGGTTATGGTTTGGGTTAGGGTTATTGTTAGGGGTTATGGTTATTGTTAGGGGTTATGGTTTGGGTTATGGTTACTGTTAGGGTTATGGTTATGGTTTGGGTTAGAGTTATTGTTAGGGGTTGGGGTTATGGTTTGGGTTAGGGTTATTGTTAGGGGTTATGGTGATAGTTTGGGTTATGGTGATGGTTTGGTTTGTGGTTATGGTTGGGGTTAGGGTTATGGTTTAGGTTAGGTTTATTGTTAGGGGTTGGGGTTAAGGTTTGGGTTAAGGTTATTGTTTGGCGTTGGAGTTATGGTTTGGGTTAGGGTTATTGTTAGGCGTTGGGGTAATAGTTTGTGTTAGGGTTATTGTTAGGGTTTAGGGGTTATGGTTTGGTTTACGGTTATGGTTAAGGTTATGGTTGGGGTTATGGTTTGGGTTAGCGTTATTTTTAGGTGTTAGGGGTTATGGTTTGGGTTATGGTTATTGTTGGGGTTATGGTTATGGATGGGATTATGGTTTGGGTTAGGGTTATTGTTGGGGGTTGGGTGTTATGGTTTGGGTTATGGTTATGGTTTGGGTTATGGTTATGGTTTGGGTTATGGTTATGGTTTGGGTTATGGTTATGGTTGGGGTTATGGTTTGGGTTAGGGTTATTGTTAGGGGTTATGGTTTGGGTTAGGGATATTGTTAGGGGTTAGGGGTTATGGTTTGGGTAAGGGTTGGGGTTATGGTTGGGGTTATGGTTGGGGTTATGGTTGGGGTTATGGTTGGGGTTATGGTTGGGGTTATGGTTGGGGTTATGGTTGGGGTTATGGTTATGGTTGGGGTTATTGTTGGGGTTATGGTTGGGGTTATGGTTGGGGTTATGGTTGGGGTTATGGTTGGGGTTATGGCTATGGTTGGGGTTATGGTTTTGGTTGGGGTTATGGTTATGCTTGGGAATATGGTTATGGTTGGGGTTATGGTTTGGGTTAGGGTTATGATTTGGGTTAGGGTTATGGTTTGGGTTATGGTTTGGGTTATGGTTTGGGTTATGGTTTGGGTTATGGTTTGGGTTATGGTTTGGGTTCGGGTTATGGTTTGGGTTCGGGTTATGGTTTGGGTTAGGGTTATGGTTTGGGTTATGGTTATGGTTTGGGTTATGGTTATGGTTGGGGTTATGGTTTAGGTTAGGGTTATTGTTAGGGGTTGGGGTTATGGTTTGGGTTAGGGTTATTGTTAGGGGTTATGGTTTGGGTTATGGTTATGGTTGGGGTTATGGTTATGGTTTGGGTTAGGTTTTGGGTTAGGTTTTGGGTTAGGTTTTGGGTTAGGTTTTGGGTTAGGTTTTGGGTTAGGTTTTGGGTTAGGTTTTGGGTTAGGTTTTGGGTTAGGTTTTGGGTTAGGTTTTGGGTTAGGGTTCTTGTTAGGGGTTGGGGTTATGGTTTGGGTTAGGGTTATTGTTAGGGGTTAGGGGTTATGGTTTGGGTTATGGTAATGGTTGGGGTTATGGTTTAGGTTAGGGTTATTGTTAGGGGTTGGGGTTTATGGTTTGGGTTAGGGTTATTATTAGGGGTTATGGTTTGGGTTGTTATGGTTTGGGTTAGGGATATTGTTAGGGGTTAGGGGTTATGGTTTGGGTTATGGTTATTGTTGGGGTTATGGTTATGGATGGGATAATGGTTTGGGTTAGGGTTATTGTTAGGGGTTATGGTGATGGTTTGGGTTATGGTGATGGTTTGGTTTATGGTTATGGTTGGGGTTATGGTTAGGGTTATGGTTAGGGTTATGGTTTAGGTTAGGTTTATTGTTAGGGGTTGGGGTTATGGTTTGGGTTAGGGTTATTGTTAGGCATTGGGGTTATGGTTTGGGTTAGGGTTATGGTTTGGGTTAGGGTTATTGTTAGGCGTTGGGGTAATAGTTTGTGTTAGGGTTATTGTTAGGGTTTAGGGGTTATGGTTTGGTTTACGGTTATGGTTAAGGTTATGGTTGGGGTTATGGTTTGAGTTAGCGTTATTTTTAGGGGTTAGGGGTTATGGTTTGGGTTATGGTTATTGTTGGGGTTATGGTTATGGATGGGATAATGGTTTGGGTTAGGGTTATTGTTAGGGGTTGGGGTAATAGTTTGTGTTAGGGTTATTGTTAGGGTTTAGGGGTTATGGTTTTGTTTACGGTTATGGTTAAGGTTATGGTTGGGGTTATGGTTTGGGTTAGCGTTATTTTTAGGGGTTAGGGGTTATGGTTTGGGTTATGGTTATTGTTGGGGTTACTGTTATGGATGGGATTATGGTTTGGGTTAGGGTTATTGTTAGGGGTTGGGGTAATAGTTTGTGTTAGGGTTATTGTTAGGGTTTAGGCGTTATGGTTTGGTTTACGGTTATGATTAAGGTCATGGTTGGAGTTATGGTTGGGGTTATGGTTTGGGTTAGCGTTATTTTTAGGATTTAGGGGTTGTGGTTTGGGTTATAGTTATTGTTGGGGTTATGGTTATGGATGGGATTATGGTTTGGGTTAGGGTTATTGTTGGGGGTTGGGTGTTATGGTTTGGGTTATGGTTAGGGTTATGGTTATGGTTGGGGTTATGGTTGGGGTTATGGTTGGGGTTATGGTTGCGGTTATGGCTATGGTTGGGAATATGGTTTTGGTTGGGGTTATGGTTATGGTTGGGAATCTGGTTATGGTTGGGGTTATGGTTAGGGTTATGGTAATGGTTGGGGTTATGGTTGGGGTTATGGTTGGGGTTATGGTTGGGGTTTATGGCTATGGTTGGGAATATGGTTTTGGTTGGGGTTATGGTTATGGTTGGGAATCTGGTTATGGTTGGGGTTATGGTTTGGGTTAGGGTTATGGTTTGGGTTAGGGTTATGGTTTGGGTTAGGGTTATGGTTTGGGTTCGGGTTATGGTTTAGGTTAGGTTTATTGTTCGGGGTTGGGGTTATGGTTTGGGTTAAGGTTGGGGTTATGGTTAGGGTTATGGTTTAGGTTAGGTTTATTGTTAGGGGTTGGGGTTATGGTTTGGGTTAAGGTTATTGTTTGGCGTTGGGGTTATGGTTTGGGTTAGGGTTATTGTTAGGCGTTGGGGTAATAGTTTGTGTTAGGGTTATTGTTAGGGTTTAGGGGTTATGGTTTGGTTTATGGTTATTGTTAAGGTTATGGTTGGGGTTATGGTTTGGTTTTTGGTTATTGTTAAGGTTATGGTTGGGGTTATGGTTTGGGTTAGTGTTATTTTTAGGGGTTAGGGGTTATGGTTTGGGTTATGGTTATTGTTGGGGTTATGGTTGGGGTTATGGTTATGGTTGGGGTTATGGTTGGGGTTATGGTTGGGGTTATGGTTATGGTTGGGGTTATGGTTGGGGTTATGGTTGGGCTTATGGTTGGGGTTATGGTTGCGGTTATGGCTATGGTTGGGAATATGGTTTTGGTTGGGGTTATGGTTATGGTTGGGAATCTGGTTATGGTTGGGGTTATGGTTAGGGTTATGGTTATGGTTGGGGTTATGGTTGGGGTTATGGCTATGGTTGGGAATATGGTTTTGGTTGGGGTTATGGTTATGGTTGGGAATCTGGTTATGGTTGGGGTTATGGTTTGGGTTAGGGTTATGGTTTGGGTTAGGGTTATGGTTTGGGTTAGGGTTATGGTTTGGGTTATGGTTTGGGTTATGGTTTGGGTTCGGGTTATGGTTTGGGTTCGGGTTATGGTTTGGGTTAGGGTTATTGTTAGGGGTTATGGTTTGGGTAATGGTTATGGTTGGGGTTATGGCTATGGATGGGATTATGGTTTGGGTTAGGGTTTTTGTTAGGGGTTTTGGTTAGGGTTATTGTTAGAAGTTAGGGGTTATGGTTTGGGTTATGGTTGGGGTTATGGTTTAGGTTAGGGTTATGGTTTGGGTTATGGTTGGGGTTATGGTTTGGGTTAGGGTTATTTTAAGGGATTAGGGGTTATGGTTTGGGTTTTGTTTATGGTTGGGGTTATGGTTTGGGTTAGGGTTATTTTTAGGGGTTGGGGTTATGGTTTGGGTTAGGGTCATTGCCAGGGGTTATGTTTTGGGTTATGGTTATGGTTATGGGTTGGGTTAGGGTTATTGTTTGTGGTTGGGGTTATGGTTTGGGTTAGGGTTATTGTTAGGGGTTATGGTTTGGGTTATGGTTACTGTTAGGGTTATGGTTATGGTTTGGGTTAGAGTTATTGTTAGGGGTTGGGGTTATGGTTTGGGTTAGGGTTATTGTTAGGGGTTATTGTGATGGTTTGGGTTATGGTGATGGTTTGGTTTATTGTTATGGTTGGGGTTATGGTTAGGGTTATGGTTTAGGTTAGGTTTATTGTTAGGGGTTGGGGTTATGGTTTGGGTTAAGGTTATTGTTTGGCGTTGGGGTTATGGTTTGGGTTAGGGTTATTGTTAGGCGTTGGGGTAATAGTTTGTGTTAGGGTTATTGTTAGGGTTTAGGGGTTATGGTTTGGTTTACGGTTATGGTTAAGGTTATGGTTGGGGTTATGGTTTGGGTTAGCGTTATTTTTAGGGGTTAGGGGTTATGGTTTGGGTTATGGTTATTGTTGGGGTTATGGTTATGGATGGGATAATGGTTTGGGTTAGGGTTATTGTTAGGGGTTGGGGTAATAGTTTGTGTTAGGGTTATTGTTAGGGTTTAGGGGTTATGATTTGGTTTACGGTTATGGTTAAGGTTATGGTTGGGGTTATGGTTTGGGTTAGCGTTATTTTTAGGAGTTAGGGGTTATGGTTTGGGTTATGGTTATTGTTGGGGTTACTGTTATGGATGGGATTATGGTTTGGGTTAGGGTTATTGTTAGGGTTTAGGGGTTATGGTTTGGTTTACAGTTATGGTTAAGGTTATGGTTGGGGTTATGGTTTGGTTTACAGTTATGGTTAAGGTTATGGTTGGGGTTATGGTTTGGGTTAGGGTTATTGTTAGGGGTTGGGGTTATGGTTTGGGTTAGGGTTATTGTTAGGGGTTATGGTTTGGGTTATGGTTATGGTTGGGGTTATGGTTATGGTTTGGGTTAGGTTTTGGGTTAGGTTTTGGGTTAGGTTTTGGGTTAGGGTTATTGTTAGGGGTTGGGGTTATGGTTTGGGTTAGGGTTATTGTTAGGGGTTAGGGGTTATGGTTTGGGTTATGGTTTGGGTTATGGTTGGGGTTATGGTTGGGGTTATGGTTTGGGTTATGATTGGAGTTATGGTTGGGGTTATGGTTAGGGTTATGGTTAGGGTTATGGTTAGGGTTGGGGTTATGGTTGGGGTTATGGCTATGGTTCGGAATATGGTTTTGGTTCGGGTTATGTTTATGGTTGGGAATCTGGTTATGGTTGGGGTTATGGTTTGGGTTTGGGTTATGGTTATGGTTTAGGTTAGGGTTATTGTTAGGGGTTGGGGTTATGGTTTGGGTTATGGTTTGGGTTATGGTTTGGGTTATGGTTTGGGTTATGGTTTGGGTTATGGTTTGGGTTATGGTTTGGGTTATGGTTTGGGTTATGGTTTGGGTTATGGTTTGGGTTATGGTTTGGGTTATGGTTTGGGTTATGGTTTGGGTTATGGTTTGGGTTATGGTTTGGGTTATGGTTTGGGTTATGGTTTGGGTTATGGTTTGGGTTATGGTTTGGGTTATGGTTTGGGTTATGGTTTGGGTTAGCATTATTGTTAGGGGTTGGGGTTATGGTTTTGGTTAGGGTTATTGCTAGGGGTTATGTTTTGGGTTATGGTTATGGTTATGGGTTGGGTTGGGGTTATTGTTTGTGGTTGGGGTTATGGTTTGGGTTAGGGTTATGGTTTGGGTTAGGGTTATGGTTTGGGTTCGGGTTATGGTTTAGGTTAGGGTTATTGTTAGGGGTTGGGGTTATGGTTTGGGTTATGGTTTGGGTTATGGTTTGGGTTATGGTTTGGGTTATGGTTTGGGTTATGGTTTGGGTTATGGTTTGGGTTATGGTTTGGGTTATGGTTTGGGTTAGGGTTATTGTTAGGGGTTGGGGTTATGGTTTGGGTTAGGGTTATTGCTAGGGGTTATGTTTTGGGTTATGGTTATGGTTATGGGTTCGGTTAGGGTTATTGTTTGTGGTTGGGGTTATGGTTTGGGTTAGGGTTATTGTTAGGGGTTATGGTTTGGGTTATGGTTACTGTTAGGGTTATGGTTATGGTTTGGGTTAGAGTTATTGTTAGGGGTTGGGGTTATGGTTTGGGTTAGGGTTATTGTTAGGGGTTATGGTGATGGTTTGGGTTATGGTGATGGTTTGGGTTATGGTGATGGTTTGGTTTATGGTTATGGTTGGGGTTAGGGTTATGGTTTAGGTTAGGTTTATTGTTAGGGGTTGGGGTTATGGTTTGGGTTAAGGTTATTGTTTGGCGTTGGGGTTATGGTTTGGGTTAGGGTTATTGTTAGGCGTTGGGGTAATAGTTTGTGTTAGGGTTATTGTTAGGGTTTAGGGGTTATGGTTTGGTTTACGGTTATTGTTAGGGTTTAGGGGTTATGGTTTGGTTTACGGTTATGGTTAAGGTTATGGTTGGGGTTATGGTTTGGGTTAGCGTTATTTTTAGGGGTTAGGGGTTATGGTTTGGGTTATGGTTATTGTTGGGGTTACTGTTATGAATGTGATTATGGTTTGGGTTAGGGTTATTGTTAGGGGTTGGGGTAATAGTTTGTGTTAGGGTTATTGTTAGGGTTTAGGGGTTATGGTTTGGTTTATGGTTATGGTTAAGGTTATGGTTGGGGTTATGGTTTGGGTTTTGTTTATGGTTGGGGTTATGGTTTGGGTTAGGGTTATTGTTAGGGGTTGGGGTTATGGTTTGGGTTAGGGTTATTGTTAGGGGTTGGGGTTATGGTTTGGGTTAGGGTTATCTTAAGGGATTAGGGGTTATGGTTTGGGTTAGGGTTATCTTAAGGGATTAGGGGTTATGGTTTGGGTTTTGGTTATGGTTGGGGTTATGGTTTGGGTTAGGGTTATTGTTAGGGGTTGGAGTTATGGTTTCGTTAAGGGTTAATGTTGGGAGTTAGGGGTTATGTTTTGGGTTATGGTTATAGTTTGGGTTATGGTTATGGTTGGGGTTATGGTTTAGGTTAGGGTTATTGTTAGGGGTTGGGGTTATGGTTTGGGTTAGGGTTATTGTTAGGGGTTATGGTTTGGGTTATGGTTATGGTTGGGGTTATGGTTATGGTTTGGGTTATGTTTTGGGTTAGGTTTTGGGTTAGGTTTTGTTTGAGGTTTTGGGTGAGGTTTTGGGTTAGGTTTTGGGTTAGGGTTATTGTTAGGGGTTGGGGTTATGGTTTGGGTTAGGGTTATTGTTAGGGGTTATGGTTTGGGTTATGGTAATGGTTGGGGTTATGGGTTAGGTTAGGGTTATTGTTAGGGGTTGGGGTTATGGTTTGGGTTAGGGTTATTATTAGGGGTTATGGTTTGGGTTAGGGATATTGTTAGGGGTTAGGGGTTATGGTTTGGGTTAGGGTTATTGTTAGGGGTTGGGGTTATGGTTCTGGTTATGGTTGGGGTTATGGTTGGGGTTATGGTTGGGGTTATGGTTGGAGTTATGGTTGGGGTAATGGTTAGGGTTATGGTTGGGGTTATGGCTATGGTTGGGAATATGGTTTTGGTTGGGGTTATGTTTATGGTTGGGAATCTGGTTATGGTTGGGGTTATGGTTAAGGTTAGGGTTATTATTAGGGGTTGGGGTTATGGTTTGGGTTAGGAATATTGTAAGGGATAACGGGTTATGGTTTGGGTTTTGGTTATGGTTGGGGTTATGGTTCGGGTTAGGGTTATTGTTAGGGGTTGGGGTTATGGTTTGGTTTACGGTTATGGTTAAGGTTATGGTTGGGGTTATGGTTTGGGTTAGCGTTATTTTTAGGGGTTAGGGGTTATGGTTTGGGTTATGGTTATTGTTGGGGTTATGGTTATGGATGGGATAATGGTTTGGGTTAGGGTTATTGTTAGGGGTTGGGGTAATAGTTTGTGTTAGGGTTATTGTTAGGGTTTAGGGGTTATGATTTGGTTTACGGTTATGGTTAAGGTTATGGTTGGGGTTATGGTTTGGGTTAGCGTTATTTTTAGGAGTTAGGGGTTATGGTTTGGGTTATGGTTATTGTTGGGGTTACTGTTATGGATGGGATTATGGTTTGGGTTAGGGTTATTGTTAGGGTTTAGGGGTTATGGTTTGGTTTACAGTTATGGTTAAGGTTATGGTTGGGGTTATGGTTTGGTTTACAGTTATGGTTAAGGTTATGGTTGGGGTTATGGTTTGGGTTAGGGTTATTGTTAGGGGTTGGGGTTATGGTTTGGGTTAGGGTTATTGTTAGGGGTTATGGTTTGGGTTATGGTTATGGTTGGGGTTATGGTTATGGTTTGGGTTAGGTTTTGGGTTAGGTTTTGGGTTAGGTTTTGGGTTAGGGTTATTGTTAGGGGTTGGGGTTATGGTTTGGGTTAGGGTTATTGTTAGGGGTTAGGGGTTATGGTTTGGGTTATGGTTTGGGTTATGGTTGGGGTTATGGTTGGGGTTATGGTTTGGGTTATGATTGGAGTTATGGTTGGGGTTATGGTTAGGGTTATGGTTAGGGTTATGGTTAGGGTTGGGGTTATGGTTGGGGTTATGGCTATGGTTCGGAATATGGTTTTGGTTCGGGTTATGTTTATGGTTGGGAATCTGGTTATGGTTGGGGTTATGGTTTGGGTTTGGGTTATGGTTATGGTTTAGGTTAGGGTTATTGTTAGGGGTTGGGGTTATGGTTTGGGTTATGGTTTGGGTTATGGTTTGGGTTATGGTTTGGGTTATGGTTTGGGTTATGGTTTGGGTTATGGTTTGGGTTATGGTTTGGGTTATGGTTTGGGTTATGGTTTGGGTTATGGTTTGGGTTATGGTTTGGGTTATGGTTTGGGTTATGGTTTGGGTTATGGTTTGGGTTATGGTTTGGGTTATGGTTTGGGTTATGGTTTGGGTTATGGTTTGGGTTATGGTTTGGGTTATGGTTTGGGTTATGGTTTGGGTTATGGTTTGGGTTATGGTTTGGGTTAGCATTATTGTTAGGGGTTGGGGTTATGGTTTTGGTTAGGGTTATTGCTAGGGGTTATGTTTTGGGTTATGGTTATGGTTATGGGTTGGGTTGGGGTTATTGTTTGTGGTTGGGGTTATGGTTTGGGTTAGGGTTATGGTTTGGGTTAGGGTTATGGTTTGGGTTCGGGTTATGGTTTAGGTTAGGGTTATTGTTAGGGGTTGGGGTTATGGTTTGGGTTATGGTTTGGGTTATGGTTTGGGTTATGGTTTGGGTTATGGTTTGGGTTATGGTTTGGGTTATGGTTTGGGTTATGGTTTGGGTTATGGTTTGGGTTAGGGTTATTGTTAGGGGTTGGGGTTATGGTTTGGGTTAGGGTTATTGCTAGGGGTTATGTTTTGGGTTATGGTTATGGTTATGGGTTCGGTTAGGGTTATTGTTTGTGGTTGGGGTTATGGTTTGGGTTAGGGTTATTGTTAGGGGTTATGGTTTGGGTTATGGTTACTGTTAGGGTTATGGTTATGGTTTGGGTTAGAGTTATTGTTAGGGGTTGGGGTTATGGTTTGGGTTAGGGTTATTGTTAGGGGTTATGGTGATGGTTTGGGTTATGGTGATGGTTTGGGTTATGGTGATGGTTTGGTTTATGGTTATGGTTGGGGTTAGGGTTATGGTTTAGGTTAGGTTTATTGTTAGGGGTTGGGGTTATGGTTTGGGTTAAGGTTATTGTTTGGCGTTGGGGTTATGGTTTGGGTTAGGGTTATTGTTAGGCGTTGGGGTAATAGTTTGTGTTAGGGTTATTGTTAGGGTTTAGGGGTTATGGTTTGGTTTACGGTTATTGTTAGGGTTTAGGGGTTATGGTTTGGTTTACGGTTATGGTTAAGGTTATGGTTGGGGTTATGGTTTGGGTTAGCGTTATTTTTAGGGGTTAGGGGTTATGGTTTGGGTTATGGTTATTGTTGGGGTTACTGTTATGAATGTGATTATGGTTTGGGTTAGGGTTATTGTTAGGGGTTGGGGTAATAGTTTGTGTTAGGGTTATTGTTAGGGTTTAGGGGTTATGGTTTGGTTTATGGTTATGGTTAAGGTTATGGTTGGGGTTATGGTTTGGGTTTTGTTTATGGTTGGGGTTATGGTTTGGGTTAGGGTTATTGTTAGGGGTTGGGGTTATGGTTTGGGTTAGGGTTATTGTTAGGGGTTGGGGTTATGGTTTGGGTTAGGGTTATCTTAAGGGATTAGGGGTTATGGTTTGGGTTAGGGTTATCTTAAGGGATTAGGGGTTATGGTTTGGGTTTTGGTTATGGTTGGGGTTATGGTTTGGGTTAGGGTTATTGTTAGGGGTTGGAGTTATGGTTTCGTTAAGGGTTAATGTTGGGAGTTAGGGGTTATGTTTTGGGTTATGGTTATAGTTTGGGTTATGGTTATGGTTGGGGTTATGGTTTAGGTTAGGGTTATTGTTAGGGGTTGGGGTTATGGTTTGGGTTAGGGTTATTGTTAGGGGTTATGGTTTGGGTTATGGTTATGGTTGGGGTTATGGTTATGGTTTGGGTTATGTTTTGGGTTAGGTTTTGGGTTAGGTTTTGTTTGAGGTTTTGGGTGAGGTTTTGGGTTAGGTTTTGGGTTAGGGTTATTGTTAGGGGTTGGGGTTATGGTTTGGGTTAGGGTTATTGTTAGGGGTTATGGTTTGGGTTATGGTAATGGTTGGGGTTATGGGTTAGGTTAGGGTTATTGTTAGGGGTTGGGGTTATGGTTTGGGTTAGGGTTATTATTAGGGGTTATGGTTTGGGTTAGGGATATTGTTAGGGGTTAGGGGTTATGGTTTGGGTTAGGGTTATTGTTAGGGGTTGGGGTTATGGTTCTGGTTATGGTTGGGGTTATGGTTGGGGTTATGGTTGGGGTTATGGTTGGAGTTATGGTTGGGGTAATGGTTAGGGTTATGGTTGGGGTTATGGCTATGGTTGGGAATATGGTTTTGGTTGGGGTTATGTTTATGGTTGGGAATCTGGTTATGGTTGGGGTTATGGTTAAGGTTAGGGTTATTATTAGGGGTTGGGGTTATGGTTTGGGTTAGGAATATTGTAAGGGATAACGGGTTATGGTTTGGGTTTTGGTTATGGTTGGGGTTATGGTTCGGGTTAGGGTTATTGTTAGGGGTTGGGGTTATGGTTTGGGTTATGGTTTGGGTTAGGGTTATTGTTAGGGGTTGGGGTTATGGTTTGTGTTAGGGTTATTTCTAGGGGTTGGGGTTATGGTTTGGGTTATGGTTGGGGTTATGGTTGGGGTTATGGTTGGGGTTATGGTTGGGGTTATGGTTGGAGTTATGGTTAGGGTTATGGTTAGGGTTGGGGTTATGGTTGGGGTTATGGCTAAGGTTGGGAATATGGTTTTGGTTGGGGTTATGTTTATGGTTGGGAATCTGGTTATGGTTGGGGTTATGGTTTACGTTAGGGTTATTGTTAGGGGTTGGGGTTATGGTTTGGGTTAGGAATATTGTAAGGGATAAGGGGTTATGGTTTGGGTTTTGGTTATGGTTGGGGTTATGGTTCGGGTTAGGGTTATTGTTAGGGGTTGGGGTTATGGTTTGGGTTAGGGTTATTGTTAGGGGTTGGGGTTATGGTTTGGGTTAGGGTTATTGCTAGGGGTTATGTTTTGGGTTATGGTTATGGGTTGGTGTTACGGCTGGCAGCCTGGACACACACTATGTAGGAGGTGTGTGCTTTCCTTTCTTTACCGGTATCTGCCACTGTGGCTCCACCCCTGTGACAGAGCCCTGCCCAGGCCAACACGGCTGTAATTAATTCCCCAATCATCCCTCCTGCCCTTATTTAAAGCCTTTTCAGTTGTCAGTTCACCCTTTGCCCTTGTCCTTGATGCCTTGCTGAGTTGCAGGCTTGTGAGTATGTTACTCCCTGTTATATTTTGTATGTGTTGTTAATGATTTTGGGTTGCATAGGGGGACTTCTTGAGATAATTTTAGACACCCATGGGTATACATATAGTTTGTGCATTTAGACACAGTTATTCCCCTGTCTAGATTATATTACATCAGTTTAACAGTGGCATCCTTCGGTCTTATTTCCTGTATTTTGTGGGTGTTCATTTGAACACCTGTCTGGGAGGGTTTTTTTACCGTGTTTATTTGAGGGTGCCACTTTAATATCTCGTGCTTCCCCTATGTTATCCCGTAGTCTGTTTTATTGACTTTATTGTAAATAAAAATAACTGAAGGCTACTTGCAATGTGTGTCCGAACTCATCTTTGACCGAACCTGTCTGCTGTGATAGTTGCGACTCCCTGGTATATCATACCCCAGGGGGAGTCGTAACAGTTGGGTTAGGGTTATTGTTTGTGGTTGGGGTTATGGTTTGGGTTAGGGTTATTGTTAGGGTTATGGTTATGGTTTGGGTTAGAGTTATTGTTAGGGGTTGGGGTAATAGTTTGTGTTAGGGTTATTGTTAGGGTTTAGGGGTTATGGTTTGGTTTACGGTTATGGTTAAGGTTATGGTTGGGGTTATGGTTTGGGTTAGCGTTATTTTTAGGGGTTAGGGGTTATGGTTTGGGTTATGGTTATTGTTGGGGTTACTGTTATGGATGGGATTATGGTTTGGGTTAGGGTTATTGTTAGGGGTTGGGGTAATAGTTTGTGTTAGGGTTATTGTTAGGGTTTAGGCGTTATGGTTTGGTTTACGGTTATGGTTAAGGTTATGGTTGGGGTTATGGTTTGGGTTAGCGTTATTTTTAGGATTCAGGGGTTATGGTTTGGCTTATGGTTATTGTTGGGGTTATGGTTATGGATGGGATTATGGTTTGGGTTAGGGTTATTGTTGGGGGTTGGGTGTTATGGTTTGGGTTATGGTTATGGTTTGGGTTATGGTTATGGTTTGGGTTATGGTTATGGTTGGGGTTATGGTTTGGGTTAGGGTTATTGTAAGGGGTTATGGTTTGGGTTAGGGATATTGTTAGGGGTTAGGGGTTATGGTTTGGGTTAGGGTTGGGGTTATGGTTGGGGTTATGGTTGGGGTTATGGTTGGGGTTATGGTTGGGGTTATGGTTGGGGTTATGGTTATGGTTATGGTTATGGTTGGGGTTATGGTTGGGGTTATGGTTGGGGTTATGGTTGGGGTTATGGTTGGGGTTATGGTTGGGGTTATGGTTGGGGTTATGGTTGGGGTTATGGTTGGGGTTATGGTTGGGGTTATGGTTGGGGTTATGGTTGGGGTTATGGTTGGGGTTATGGTTGGGGTTATGGTTGGGGTTATGGTTGGGGTTATGGTTGGGGTTATGGTTGGGGTTATGGTTGGGGTTATGGTTGGGGTTATGGTTGGGGTTATGGTTGGGGTTATGGCTATGGTTGGGAATATGGTTTTGGTTGGGGTTATGGTTATGGTTGGGAATCTGGTTATGGTTGGGGTTAAGGTTTGGGTTAGGGTTATGGTTTGGGTTAGGGTTATGGTTTGGGTTAGGGTTATGGTTTGGGTTAGGGTTATGGTTTGGGTTATGGTTTGGGTTCGGGTTATGGTTTGGGTTCGGGTTATGGTTTGGGTTAGGGTTATTGTTAGGGGTTTGGGGTTATGGTTGGGGTTATGGCTGTGGATGGGATTATGGTTTGGGTTAGGGTTCTTGTTAGGGGTTTGGGTTAGGGTTATTGTTAGAAGTTAGGGGTTATGGTTTAGGTTAGGGTTATTGTTGGGGTTATGGTTTGGGTTAGGGTTATTGTTAGGGGTTGGAGTTATGGTATGGTTTAGGGTTAATGTTGGGAGTTAGGGGTTATGTTTTGGGTTATGGTTATGGTTGGGGTTATGGTTTAGGTTAGGGTTATTGTTAGGGGTTGGGGTTATGGTTTGGGTTAGGGTTATTGTTAGGGGTTATGGTTTGGGTTATGGTTATGGTTGGGGTTATGGTTATGGTTTGGGTTATGTTTATGGTTTGGGTTATGTTTATGGTTGGGAATCTGGTTATGGTTGGGGTATTGGTTTAGGTTAGGGTTATTGTTAGGGGTTGGGGTTATGGTTTGGGTTAGGAATATTGTAAGGGATAAGGGGTTATGGTTTGGGTTTTGGTTATGGTTGGGGTTATGGTTCAGGTTAGGGTTATTGTTAGGGGTTGGGGTTATGGTTTGGGTAAGGGTTATTGTTAGGGGTTGGGTTTATGGTTTGGGTTAGGGTTATTGCTAGGGGTTATGTTTTGGGTTATGGTTATGGTTATGGGTTGGGTTAGGGTTTGGGTTATGGGTTGGGTTATGGGTTGGGTTATGGTTTGGGTTCGGGTTATGGTTTGGGTTAGGGTTATTGTTAGGGGTTGGGGGTTATGGTTTGGGTTATGGTTATGGTTGGGGTTATGGCTATGGATGGGATTATGGTTTGGGTTAGGGTTCTTGTTAGGGGTTTGGGTTAGGGTTATTGTTAGAAGTTAGGCGTTATGGTTTAGGTTATGGTTGGGGTTATGGTTTAGGTTAGGGTTATTGTTAGGGGTTGGGGTTATGGTTTGGGTTAGGGTTATCTTAAGGGATTAGGGGTTATGGTTTGGGTTAGGGTTCTTGTTAGGGGTTTGGGTTAGGGTTATTGTTAGAAGTTAGGGGTTATGGTTTGGGTTATGGTTGGGGTTATGGTTTAGGTTAGGGTTATTGTTAGGGGTTGGGGTTATGGTTTGGGTTAGGGTTATTTTAAGGGATTAGGGGTTATGGTTTGGGTTTTGGTTATGGTTGGGGTTATGGTTTGGGTTAGGGTTATTGTTAGGGGTTGGAGTTATGGTTTGGTTTAGGGTTAATGTTGGGAGTTAGGGGTTATGTTTTGGGTTATGGTTATGGTTTGGGTTATGGTTATGGTTGGGGTTATGGTTTAGGTTAGGGTTATTGTTAGGGGTTGGGGTTATGGTTTGGGTTATGGTTGGGGTTATGGTTGGGGTTATGGTTGGAGTTATGGTTGGGGTTATGGTTAGGGTTATGGTTAGGGTTGGGGTTATGGTTGGGGTTATGGCTAAGGTTGGGAATATGGTTTTGGTTGGGGTTATGTTTATGGTTGGGAATCTGGTTATGGTTGGGGTTATGGTTTACGTTAGGGTTATTGTTAGGGGTTGGGGTTATGGTTTGGGTTAGGAATATTGTAAGGGATAAGGGGTTATGGTTTGGGTTTTGGTTATGGTTGGGGTTATGGTTC
This sequence comes from Stigmatopora nigra, assembly GCF_051989575.1. NCBI lineage: Eukaryota > Metazoa > Chordata > Actinopteri > Syngnathiformes > Syngnathidae > Stigmatopora > Stigmatopora nigra. The sequence goes on from NW_027551603.1 coordinate 5,472,067, forward strand.
GGGTTAGGGTTATTGTTAGGGGTTGGGGTTATGGTTTGGGTTAGGGTTATTGTTAGGGGTTGGGGTTATGGTTTGGGTTAGGGTTATTGCTAGGGGTTATGTTTTGGGTTATGGTTATGGGTTGGTGTTATGGCTGGCAGCCTGGACACACACTATGTAGGAGGTGTGTGCTTTCCTTTCTTTACCGGTATCTGCCACTGTGGCTCCACCCCTGTGACAGAGCCCTGCCCAGGCCAACACGGCTGTAATTAATTCCCCAATCATCCCTCCTGCCCTTATTTAAAGCCTTTTCAGTTGTCAGTTCACCCTTTGCCCTTGCCCTGGCCTTTGCCCTTGTCCTTGATGCCTTGCTGAGTTGCAGGCTTGTGAGTATGTTACTCCCTGTTATATTTTGTATGTGTTGTTAATGATTTTGGGTTGCATAGGGGGACTTCTTGAGATAATTTTAGACACCCATGGGTATACATATAGTTTGTGCATTTAGACACAGTTATTCCCCTGTCTAGATTATATTACATCAGTTTAACAGTGGCATCCTTCGGTCTTATTTCCTGTATTTTGTGGGTGTTCATTTGAACACCTGTCTGGGAGGGGTTTTTTACCGTGTTTATTTGAGGGTGCCACTTTAATATCTCGTGCTTCCCCTATGTTATCCCGTAGTCTGTTTTATTGACTTTATTGTAAATAAAAATAACTGAAGGCTACTTGCAATGTGTGTCCGAACTCATCTTTGACCGAACCTGTCTGCTGTGATAGTTGCGACTCCCTGGTATATCATACCCCAGGGGGAGTCGTAACAGTTGGGTTAGGGTTATTGTTTGTGGTTGGGGTTATGGTTTGGGTTAGGGTTATTGTTAGGGTTATGGTTATGGTTTGGGTTAGAGTTATTGTTAGGGGTTGGGGTAATAGTTTGTGTTAGGGTTATTGTTAGGGTTTAGGGGTTATGGTTTGGTTTACGGTTATGGTTAAGGTTATGGTTGGGGTTATGGTTTGGGTTAGCGTTATTTTTAGGGGTTAGGGGTTATGGTTTGGGTTATGGTTATTGTTGGGGTTACTGTTATGGATGGGATTATGGTTTGGGTTAGGGTTATTGTTAGGGGTTGGGGTAATAATTTGTGTTAGGGTTATTGTTAGGGTTTAGGCGTTATGGTTTGGTTTACGGTTATGGTTAAGGTTATGGTTGGGGTTATGGTTTGGGTTAGCGTTATTTTTAGGATTCAGGGGTTATGGTTTGGCTTATGGTTATTGTTGGGGTTATGGTTATGGATGGGATTATGGTTTGGGTTAGGGTTATTGTTGGGGGTTGGGTGTTATGGTTTGGGTTATGGTTATGGTTTGGGTTATGGTTATGGTTGGGGTTATGGTTTGGGTTAGGGTTATTGTAAGGGGTTATGGTTTGGGTTAGGGATATTGTTAGGGGTTAGGGGTTATGGTTTGGGTTATGGTTGGGGTTATGGTTGGGGTTATGGTTGGGGTTATGGTTGGGGTTATGGTTGGGGTTATGGTTATGGTTATGGTTATGGTTATGGTTGGGGTTATGGTTGGGGTTATGGTTGGGGTTATGGTTGGGGTTATGGTTGGGGTTATGGTTGGGGTTATGGTTGGGGTTATGGTTGGGGTTATGGTTGGGGTTATGGTTGGGGTTATGGTTGGGGTTATGGTTGGGGTTATGGCTATGGTTGGGAATATGGTTTTGGTTGGGGTTATGGTTTTGGTTGGGGTTATGGTTTTGGTTGGGGTTATGGTTTTGGTTGGGGTTATGGTTTTGGTTGGGGTTATGGTTTTGGTTGGGGTTATGGTTTTGGTTGGGGTTATGGTTATGGTTGGGAATCTGGTTATGGTTGGGGTTAAGGTTTGGGTTAGGGTTATGGTTTGGGTTAGGGTTATGGTTTGGGTTCGGGTTATGGTTTGGGTTCGGGTTATGGTTTGGGTTAGGGTTATTGTTAGGGGTTTGGGGTTATGGTTGGGGTTATGGCTGTGGATGGGATTATGGTTTGGGTTAGGGTTCTTGTTAGGGGTTTGGGTTAGGGTTATTGTTAGAAGTTAGGGGTTATGGTTTAGGTTAGGGTTATTGTTGGGGTTATGGTTTGGGTTAGGGTTATTGTTAGGGGTTGGAGTTATGGTATGGTTTAGGGTTAATGTTGGGAGTTAGGGGTTATGTTTTGGGTTATGGTTATGGTTGGGGTTATGGTTTAGGTTAGGGTTATTGTTAGGGGTTGGGGTTATGGTTTGGGTTAGGGTTATTGTTAGGGGTTATGGTTTGGGTTATGGTTATGGTTGGGGTTATGGTTATGGTTTGGGTTATGTTTATGGTTTGGGTTATGTTTATGGTTGGGAATCTGGTTATGGTTGGGGTTATGGTTCAGGTTAGGGTTATTGTTAGGGGTTGGGGTTATGGTTTGGGTTAGGAATATTGTAAGGGATAAGGGGTTATGGTTTGGGTTTTGGTTATGGTTGGGGTTATGGTTCGGGTTAGGGTTATTGTTAGGGGTTGGGGTTATGGTTTGGGTAAGGGTTATTGTTAGGGGTTGGGTTTATGGTTTGGGTTAGGGTTATTGCTAGGGGTTATGTTTTGGGTTATGGTTATGGGTTGGGTTAGGGTTTGGGTAATGGGTTGGGTTATGGGTTGGGTTATGGGTTGGGTTATGGTTTGGGTTCGGGTTATGGTTTGGGTTAGGGTTATTGTTAGGGGTTGGGGGTTATGGTTTGGGTTATGGTTATGGTTGGGGTTATGGCTATGGATGGGATTATGGTTTGGGTTAGGGTTCTTGTTAGGGGTTTGGGTTAGGGTTATTGTTAGAAGTTAGGCGTTATGGTTTAGGTTATGGTTGGGGTTATGGTTTAGGTTAGGGTTATTGTTAGGGGTTGGGGTTATGGTTTGGGTTAGGGTTATCTTAAGGGATTAGGGGTTATGGTTTGGGTTAGGGTTCTTGTAAGGGGTTTGGGTTAGGGTTATTGTTAGAAGTTAGGGGTTATGGTTTGGGTTATGGTTGGGGTTATGGTTTAGGTTAGGGTTATTGTTAGGGGTTGGGGTTATGGTTTGGGTTAGGGTTATTTTAAGGGATTAGGGGTTATGGTTTGGGTTTTGGTTATGGTTGGGGTTATGGTTTGGGTTAGGGTTATTGTTAGGGGTTGGAGTTATGGTTTGGTTTAGGGTTAATGTTGGGAGTTATGGGTTATGTTTTGGGTTATGGTTATGGTTTGGGTTATGGTTATGGTTGGGGTTATGGTTTAGGTTAGGGTTATTGTTAGGGGTTGGGGTTATGGTTTGGGTTAGGGTTATTGTTAGGGGTTATGGTTTGGGTTATGGTTATGGTTGGGTTTATGGTTATGGTTTGGGTTAAGTTTTGGGTTAGGTTTTGGGTTAGGTTTTGGGTTAGGTTTTGGGTGAGGTTTTGGGTGAGGTTTTGGGTGAGGTTTTGGGTTAGGTTTTGGGTTAGGTTTTGGGTGAGGTTTTGGGTGAGGTTTTGGGTGAGGTTTTGGGTGAGGTTTTGGGTGAGGTTTTGGGTGAGGTTTTGGGTGAGGTTTTGGGTGAGGTTTTGGGTTAGGTTTTGGGTTAGGTTTTGGGTTAGGTTTATTGTTAGGGGTTGGGGTTATGGTTTGGGTTATGGTTTAGGTTAGGGTTATTGTTAGGGGTTGGGGTTATGGTTTGGGTTAGGGTTATTATTAGGGGTTATGGTTTGGGTTAGGGATATTGTTAGGGGTTAGGGGTTATGGTTTGGGTTAGGGTTATTGTTAGGGGTTGGGGTTATGGTTTGGGTTATGGTTGGGGTTATGGTTGGGGTTATGGTTGGGGTTATGGTTGGGGTTATGGTTAGGGTTATGGTTAGGGTTGGGGTTATGGTTGGGGTTATGGCTAAGGTTGGGAATATGGTTTTGGTTGGGGTTATGTTTATGGTTGGGAATCTGGTTATGGTTGGGGTTATGGTTTACGTTAGGGTTATTGTTAGGGGTTGGGGTTATGGTTTGGGTTAGGAATATTGTAAGGGATAAGGGGTTATGGTTTGGGTTTTGGTTATGGGGGGTTATGGTTCGGGTTAGGGTTATTGTTAGGGGTTGGGGTTATGGTTTGGGTTAGGGTTATTGTTAGGGGTTGGGGTTATGGTTTGGGTTAGGGTTATTGCTAGGGGTTATGTTTTGGGTTATGGTTATGGGTTGGTGTTACGGCTGGCAGCCTGGACACACACTATGTAGGAGGTGTGTGCTTTCCTTTCTTTACGGGTATCTGCCACTGTGGCTCCACCCCTGTGACAGAGCCCTGCCCAGGCCAACACGGCTGTAATTAATTCCCCAATCATCCCTCCTGCCCTTATTTAAAGCCTTTTCAGTTGTCAGTTCACCCTTTGCCCTTGCCCTGGCCTTTGCCCTTGTCCTTGATGCCTTGCTGAGTTGCAGGCTTGTGAGTATGTTACTCCCTGTTATATTTTGTATGTGTTGTTAATGATTTTGGGTTGCATAGGGGGACTTCTTGAGATAATTTTAGACACCCATGGGTATACATATAGTTTGTGCATTTAGACACAGTTATTCCCCTGTCTAGATTATATTACATCAGTTTAACAGTGGCATCCTTCGGTCTTATTTCCTGTATTTTGTGGGTGTTCATTTGAACACCTGTCTGGGAGGGGTTTTTTACCGTGTTTATTTGAGGGTGCCACTTTAATATCTCGTGCTTCCCCTATGTTATCCCGTAGTCTGTTTTATTGACTTTATTGTAAATAAAAATAACTGAAGGCTACTTGCAATGTGTGTCCGAACTCATCTTTGACCGAACCTGTCTGCTGTGATAGTTGCGACTCCCTGGTATATCATACCCCAGGGGGAGTCGTAACAGTTGGGTTAGGGTTATTGTTTGTGGTTGGGGTTATGGTTTGGGTTATTGTTAGGGTTATGGTTATGGTTTGGGTTAGAGTTATTGTTAGGGGTTGGGGTAATAGTTTGTGTTAGGGTTATTGTTAGGGTTTAGGGGTTATGGTTTGGTTTACGGTTATGGTTAAGGTTATGGTTGGGGTTATGGTTTGGGTTAGCGTTATTTTTAGGGGTTAGGGGTTATGGTTTGGGTTATGGTTATTGTTGGGGTTACTGTTATGGATGGGATTATGGTTTGGGTTAGGGTTATTGTTAGGGGTTGGGGTAATAGTTTGTGTTAGGGTTATTGTTAGGGTTTAGGCGTTATGGTTTGGTTTACGGTTATGGTTAAGGTTATGGTTGGGGTTATGGTTTGGGTTAGCGTTATTTTTAGGATTCAGGGGTTATGGTTTGGCTTATGGTTATTGTTGGGGTTATGGTTATGGATGGGATTATGGTTTGGGTTAGGGTTATTGTTGGGGGTTGGGTGTTATGGTTTGGGTTATGGTTATGGTTTGGGTTATGGTTATGGTTGGGGTTAGGATTATTGTAAGGGGTTATGGTTTGGGTTAGGGATATTGTTAGGGGTTAGGGGTTATGGTTTGGGTTAGGGTTGGGGTTATGGTTGGGGTTATGGTTGGGGTTATGGTTGGGGTTATGGTTATGGTTATGGTTATGGTTGGGGTTATGGTTGGGGTTATGGTTGGGGTTATGGTTGGGGTTATGGTTGGGGTTATGGTTGGGGTTATGGTTGGGGTTATGGTTGGGGTTATGGTTGGGGTTATGGCTATGGTTGGGAATGTGGTTTTGGTTGGGGTTATGGTTATGGTTGGGAATCTGGTTATGGTTGGGGTTAAGGTTTGGGTTAGGGTTATGGTTTGGGTTAGGGTTATGGTTTGGGTTAGGGTTATGGTTTGGGTTATGGTTTGGGTTCGGGTTATGGTTTGGGTTCGGGTTATGGTTTGGGTTAGGGTTATTGTTAGGGGTTTGGGGTTATGGTTGGGGTTATGGCTGTGGATGGGATTATGGTTTGGGTTAGGGTTCTTGTTAGGGGTTTGGGTTAGGGTTATTGTTAGAAGTTAGGGGTTATGGTTTAGGTTAGGGTTATTGATGGGGTTATGGTTTGGGTTAGGGTTATTGTTAGGGGTTGGAGTTATGGTATGGTTTAGGGTTAATGTTGGGAGTTAGGGGTTATGTTTTGGGTTATGGTTATGGTTGGGGTTATGGTTTAGGTTAGGGTTATTGTTAGGGGTTGGGGTTATGGTTTGGGTTAGGGTTATTGTTAGGGGTTATGGTTTGGGTTATGGTTATTGTTGGGGTTATGGTTATGGTTTGGGTTATGTTTATGGTTTGGGTTATGTTTATGGTTGGGAATCTGGTTATGGTTGGGGTTATGGTTTAGGTTAGGGTTATTGTTAGGGGTTGGGGTTATGGTTTGGGTTAGGAATATTGTAAGGGATAAGGGGTTATGGTTTGGGTTTTGGTTATGGTTGGGGTTATGGTTCGGGTTAGGGTTATTGTTAGGGGTTGGGGTTATGGTTTGGGTAAGGGTTATTGTTAGGGGTTGGGTTTATGGTTTGGGTTAGGGTTATTGCTAGGGGTTATGTTTTGGGTTATGGTTATGGTTATGGGTTGGGTTAGGGTTTGGGTTATGGGTTGGGTTAGGGTTTGGGTTATGGGTTGGGTTATGGGTTGGGTTATGGGTTGGGTTATGGTTTGGGTTCGGGTTATGGTTTGGGTTAGGGTTATTGTTAGGGTTAGGGTTATTGTTAGGGGTTGGGGGTTATGGTTTGGGTTATGGTTATGGTTGGGGTTATGGCTATGGATGGGATTATGGTTTGGGTTAGGGTTCTTGTTAGGGGTTTGGGTTAGGGTTATTGTTAGAAGTTAGGCGTTATGGTTTAGGTTATGGTTGGGGTTATGGTTTAGGTTAGGGTTATTGTTAGGGGTTGGGGTTATGGTTTGGGTTAGGGTTATCTTAAGGGATTAGGGGTTATGGTTTGGGTTAGGGTTCTTGTTAGGGGTTTGGGTTAGGGTTATTGTTAGAAGTTAGGGGTTATGGTTTGGGTTATGGTTGGGGTTATGGTTTAGGTTAGGGTTATTGTTAGGGGTTGGGGTTATGGTTTGGGTTAGGGTTATTTTAAGGGATTAGGGGTTATGGTTTGGGTTTTGGTTATGGTTGGGGTTATGGTTTGGGTTAGGGTTATTGTTAGGGGTTGGAGTTATGGTTTGGTTTAGGGTTAATGTTGGGAGTTAGGGGTTATGTTTTGGGTTATGGTTATGGTTTGGGTTATGGTTATGGTTGGGGTTATGGTTTAGGTTAGGGTTATTGTTAGGGGTTGGGGTTATGGTTTGGGTTAGGGTTATTGTTAGGGGTTATGGTTTGGGTTATGGTTATGGTTGGGGTTATGGTTATGGTTTGGGTTAAGTTTTGGGTTAGGTTTTGGGTTAGGTTTTGGGTTAGGTTTTGGGTGAGGTTTTGGGTGAGGTTTTGGGTGAGGTTTTGGGTGAGGTTTTGGGTGAGGTTTTGGGTGAGGTTTTGGGTGAGGTTTTGGGTGAGGTTTTGGGTGAGGTTTTGGGTGAGGTTTTGGGTTAGGTTTTGGGTTAGGTTTATTGTTAGGGGTTGGGGTTATGGTTTGGGTTATGGTTTAGGTTAGGGTTATTGTTAGGGGTTGGGGTTATGGTTTGGGTTAGGGTTATGGTTTGGGTTAGGGATATTGTTAGGGGTTAGGGGTTATGGTTTGGGTTAGGGTTATTGTTAGGGGTTGGGGTTATGGTTTGGGTTATGGTTGGGGTTATGGTTGGGGTTATGGTTGGGGTTATGGTTGGAGTTATGGTTGGGGTTATGGTTAGGGTTATGGTTAGGGTTGGGGTTATGGTTGGGGTTATGGCTAAGGTTGGGAATATGGTTTTGGTTGGGGTTATGTTTATGGTTGGGAATCTGGTTATGGTTGGGGTTATGGTTTACGTTAGGGTTATTGTTAGGGGTTGGGGTTATGGTTTGGGTTAGGAATATTGTAAGGGATAAGGGGTTATGGTTTGGGTTTTGGTTATGGTTGGGGTTATGGTTCGGGTTAGGGTTATTGTTAGGGGTTGGGGTTATGGTTTGGGTTAGGGTTACTGTTAGGGGTTGGGGTTATGGTTTGGGTTAGGGTTATTGCTAGGGGTTATGTTTTGGGTTATGGTTATGGGTTGGTGTTACGGCTGGCAGCCTGGACACACACTATGTAGGAGGTGTGTGCTTTCCTTTCTTTACTGGTATCTGCCACTGTGGCTCCACCCCTGTGACAGAGCCCTGCCCAGGCCAACACGGCTGTAATTAATTCCCCAATCATCCCTCCTGCCCTTATTTAAAGCCTTTTCAGTTTTCAGTTCACCCTTTGCCCTTGCCCTGGCCTTTGCCCTTGTCCTTGATGCCTTGCTGAGTTGCAGGCTTGTGAGTATGTTACTCCCTGTTATATTTTGTATGTGTTGTTAATGATTTTGGGTTGCATAGGGGGACTTCTTGAGATAATTTTAGACACCCATGGGTATACATATAGTTTGTGCATTTAGACACAGTTATTCCCCTGTCTAGATTATATTACATCAGTTTAACAGTGGCATCCTTCGGTCTTATTTCCTGTATTTTGTGGGTGTTCATTTGAACACCTGTCTGGGAGGGGTTTTTTACCGTGTTTATTTGAGGGTGCCACTTTAATATCTCGTGCTTCCCCAATGTTATCCCGTAGTCTGTTTTATTGACTTTATTGTAAATAAAAATAACTGAAGGCTACTTGCAATGTGTGTCCGAACTCATCTTTGACCGAACCTGTCTGCTGTGATAGTTGCGACTCCCTGGTATATCATACCCCAGGGGGAGTCGTAACAGTTGGGTTAGGGTTATTGTTTGTGGTTGGGGTTATGGTTTGGGTTAGGGTTATTGTTAGGGTTATGGTTATGGTTTGGGTTAGAGTTATTGTTAGGGGTTGGGGTAATAGTTTGTGTTAGGGTTATTGTTAGGGTTTAGGGGTTATGGTTTGGTTTACGGTTATGGTTAAGGTTATGGTTGGGGTTATGGTTTGGGTTAGCGTTATTTTTAGGGGTTAGGGGTTATGGTTTGGGTTATGGTTATTGTTGGGGTTACTGTTATGGATGGGATTATGGTTTGGGTTAGGGTTATTGTTAGGGGTTGGGGTAATAATTTGTGTTAGGGTTATTGTTAGGGTTTAGGCGTTATGGTTTGGTTTACAGTTATGGTTAAGGTTATGGTTGGGGTTATGGTTTGGGTTAGCGTTATTTTTAGGATTCAGGGGTTATGGTTTGGCTTATGGTTATTGTTGGGGTTATGGTTATGGATGGGATTATGGTTTGGGTTAGGGTTATTGTTGGGGGTTGGGTGTTATGGTTTGGGTTATGGTTATGGTTTGGGTTATGGTTATGGTTGGGGTTATGGTTTGGGTTAGGGTTATTGTAAGGGGTTATGGTTTGGGTTAGGGATATTGTTAGGGGTTAGGGGTTATGGTTTGGGTTATGGTTGGGGTTATGGTTGGGGTTATGGTTGGGGTTATGGTTGGGGTTATGGTTATGGTTATGGTTATGGTTATGGTTATGGTTATGGTTGGGGTTATGGTTGGGGTTATGGTTGGGGTTATGGTTGGGGTTATGGTTGGGGTTATGGTTGGGGTTATGGTTGGGGTTATGGTTGGGGTTATGGTTGGGGTTATGGTTGGGGTTATGGCTATGGTTGGGAATATGGTTTTGGTTGGGGTTATGGTTATGGTTGGGAATCTGGTTATGGTTGGGGTTAAGGTTTGGGTTAGGGTTATGGTTTGGGTTAGGGTTATGGTTTGGGTTAGGGTTATGGTTTGGGTTAGGGTTATGGTTTGGGTTATGGTTTGGGTTCGGGTTATGGTTTGGGTTCGGGTTATGGTTTGGGTTAGGGTTATTGTTAGGGGTTTGGGGTTATGGTTGGGGTTATGGCTGTGGATGGGATTATGGTTTGGGTTAGGGTTCTTGTTAGGGGTTTGGGTTAGGGTTATTGTTAGAAGTTAGGGGTTATGGTTTAGGTTAGGGTTATTGTTGGGGTTATGGTTTGGGTTAGGGTTATTGTTAGGGGTTGGAGTTATGGTATGGTTTAGGGTTAATGTTGGGAGTTAGGGGTTATGTTTTGGGTTATGGTTATGGTTGGGGTTATGGTTTAGGTTAGGGTTATTGTTAGGGGTTGGGGTTATGGTTTGGGTTAGGGTTATTGTTAGGGGTTATGGTTTGGGTTATGGTTATGGTTGGGGTTATGGTTATGGTTTGGGTTATGTTTATGGTTTGGGTTATGTTTATGGTTGGGAATCTGGTTATGGTTGGGGTTATGGTTTAGGTTAGGGTTATTGTTAGGGGTTGGGGTTATGGTTTGGGTTAGGAATATTGTAAGGGATAAGGGGTTATGGTTTGGGTTTTGGTTATGGTTGGGGTTATGGTTCGGGTTAGGGTTATTGTTAGGGGTTGGGGTTATGGTTTGGGTAAGGGTTATTGTTAGGGGTTGGGTTTATGGTTTGGGTTAGGGTTATTGCTAGGGGTTATGTTTTGGGTTATGGTTATGGTTATGGGTTGGGTTAGGGTTTGGGTTATGGGTTGGGTTATGGTTTGGGTTCGGGTTATGGTTTGGGTTAGGGTTATTGTTAGGGGTTGGGGGTTATGGTTTGGGTTATGGTTATGGTTGGGGTTATGGCTATGGATGGGATTATGGTTTGGGTTAGGGTTCTTGTTAGGGGTTTGGGTTAGGGTTATTGTTAGAAGTTAGGTGTTATGGTTTAGGTTATGGTTGGGGTTATGGTTTAGGTTAGGGTTATTGTTAGGGGTTGGGGTTATGGTTTGGGTTAGGGTTATCTTAAGGGATTAGGGGTTATGGTTTGGGTTAGGGTTCTTGTTAGGGGTGTGGGTTAGGGTTATTGTTAGAAGTTAGGGGTTATGGTTGGGGTTATGGTTTAGGTTAGGGTTATTGTTAGGGGTTGGGGTTATGGTTTGGGTTAGGGTTATTTTAAGGGATTAGGGGTTATGGTTTGGGTTTTGGTTATGGTTGGGGTTATGGTTTGGGTTAGGGTTATTGTTAGGGGTTGGAGTTATGGTTTGGTTTAGGGTTAATGTTGGGAGTTAGGGGTTATGTTTTGGGTTATGGTTATGGTTTGGGTTATGGTTATGGTTGGGGTTATGGTTTAGGTTAGGGTTATTGTTAGGGGTTGGGGTTATGGTTTGGGTTAGGGTTATTGTTAGGGGTTATGGTTTGGGTTATGGTTATGGTTGGGGTTATGGTTATGGTTTGGGTTAAGTTTTGGGTTAGGTTTTGGGTTAGGTTTTGGGTGAGGTTTTGGGTGAGGTTTTGGGTGAGGTTTTGGGTGAGGTTTTGGGTGAGGTTTTGGGTAAGGTTTTGGGTTAGGTTTTGGGTTAGGTTTATTGTTAGGGGTTGGGGTTATGGTTTGGGTTAGGGTTATTGTTAGGGGTTAGGGGTTATGGTTTGGGTTATGGTAATGGTTGGGGTAATGGTTTAGGTTAGGGTTATTGTTGGGGTTATGGTTTGGGTTAGGGTTATTGTTAGGGGTTGGAGTTGTGGTATGGTTTAGGGTTAATGTTGGGAGTTAGGGGTTATGTTTTGGGTTATGGTTATGGTTGGGGTTATGGTTTAGGTTAGGGTTATTGTTAGGGGTTGGGGTTATGGTTTGGGTTAGGGTTATTGTTAGGGGTTATGGTTTGGGTTATGGTTATGGTTGGGGTTATGGTTATGGTTTGGGTTATGTTTATGGTTTGGGTTATGTTTATGGTTGGGAATCTGGTTATGGTTGGGGTTATGGTTTAGGTTAGGGTTATTGTTAGGGGTTGGGGTTATGGTTTGGGTTAGGAATATTGTAAGGGATAAGGGGTTATGGTTTGGGTTTTGGTTATGGTTGGGGTTATGGTTCGGGTTAGGGTTATTGTTAGGGGTTGGGGTTATGGTTTGGGTAAGGGTTATTGTTAGGGGTTGGGTTTATGGTTTGGGTTAGGGTTATTGCTAGGGGTTATGTTTTGGGTTATGGTTATGGTTATGGGTTGGGTTATGGTTTGGGTTATGGGTTGGGTTATGGGTTGGGTTATGGTTTGGGTTCGGGTTATGGTTTGGGTTAGGGTTATTGTTAGGGGTTGGGGGTTATGGTTTGGGTTATGGTTATGGTTGGGGTTATGGCTATGGATGGGATTATGGTTTGGGTTAGGGTTCTTGTTAGGGGTTTGGGTTAGGGTTATTGTTAGAAGTTAGGCGTTATGGTTTAGGTTATGGTTGGGGTTATGGTTTAGGTTAGGGTTATTGTTAGGGGTTGGGGTTATGGTTTGGGTTAGGGTTATCTTAAGGGATTAGGGGTTATGGTTTGGGTTAGGGTTCTTGTTAGGGGTTTGGGTTAGGGTTATTGTTAGAAGTTAGGGGTTATGGTTTGGGTTATGGTTGGGGTTATGGTTTAGGTTAGGGTTATTGTTAGGGGTTGGGGTTATGGTTTGGGTTAGGGTTATTTTAAGGGATTAGGGGTTATGGTTTGGGTTTTGGTTATGGTTGGGGTTATGGTTTGGGTTAGGGTTATTGTTAGGGGTTGGAGTTATGGTTTGGTTTAGGGTTAATGTTGGGAGTTAGGGGTTATCTTTTGGGTTATGGTTATGGTTTGGGTTATGGTTATGGTTGGGGTTATGGTTTAGGTTAGGGTTATTGTTAGGGGTTGGGGTTATGGTTTGGGTTAGGGTTATTGTTAGGGGTTATGGTTTGGGTTATGGTTATGGTTGGGGTTATGGTTATGGTTTGGGTTAAGTTTTGGGTTAGGTTTTGGGTTAGGTTTTGGGTGAGGTTTTGGGTGAGGTTTTGGGTGAGGTTTTGGGTGAGGTTTTGGGTGAGGTTTTGGGTTAGGTTTTGGGTGAGGTTTTGGGTGAGGTTTTGGGTGAGGTTTTGGGTGAGGTTTTGGGTTAGGTTTTGGGTTAGGTTTATTGTTAGGGTTATTGTTAGGGGTTGGGGTTATGGTTTGGGTTAGGGTTATTGTTAGGGGTTATGGTTTGGGTTATGGTTTGGGTTATGGTTATGGTTGGGGTTATGGTTATGGTTTGGGTTAAGTTTTGGGTTAGGTTTTGGGTTAGGTTTTGGGTGAGGTTTTGGGTGAGGTTTTGGGTGAGGTTTTGGGTGAGGTTTTGGGTGAGGTTTTGGGTTAGGTTTTGGGTGAGGTTTTGGGTGAGGTTTTGGGTGAGGTTTTGGGTGAGGTTTTGGGTTAGGTTTATTGTTAGGGGTTGGGGTTATGGTTTGGGTTATGGTTTAGGTTAGGGTTATTGTTAGGGGTTGGGGTTATGGTTTGGGTTAGGGTTATTATTAGGGGTTATGGTTTGGGTTAGGGATATTGTTAGGGGTTAGGGGTTATGGTTTGGGTTAGGGTTATTGTTAGGGGTTGGGGTTATGGTTGGGGTTATGGTTGGGGTTATGGTTGGGGTTATGGTTGGAGTTATGGTTGGGGTTATGGTTAGGGTTATGGTTAGGGTTGGGGTTATGGTTGGGGTTATGGTTGGGGTTATGGTTGGGGTTATGGCTATGGTTGGGAATATGGTTTTGGTTGGGGTTATGGTTATGGTTGGGAATCTGGTTATGGTTGGGGTTAAGGTTTGGGTTAGGGTTATGGTTTGGGTTAGGGTTATGGTTTGGGTTAGGGTTATGGTTTGGGTTATGGTTTGGGTTCGGGTTATGGTTTGGGTTCGGGTTATGGTTTGGGTTAGGGTTATTGTTAGGGGTTTGGGGTTATGGTTGGGGTTATGGCTGTGGATGGGATTATGGTTTGGGTTAGGGTTCTTGTTAGGGGTTTGGGTTAGGGTTATTGTTAGAAGTTAGGGGTTATGGTTTAGGTTAGGGTTATTGTTGGGGTTATGGTTTGGGTTAGGGTTATTGTTAGGGGTTGGAGTTATGGTATGGTTTAGGGTTAATGTTGGGAGTTAGGGGTTATGTTTTGGGTTATGGTTATGGTTGGGGTTATGGTTTAGGTTAGGGTTATTGTTAGGGGTTGGGGTTATGGTTTGGGTTAGGGTTATTGTTAGGGGTTATGGTTTGGGTTATGGTTATGGTTGGGGTTATGGTTATGGTTTGGGTTATGTTTATGGTTTGGGTTATGTTTATGGTTGGGAATCTGGTTATGGTTGGGGTTATGGTTTAGGTTAGGGTTATTGTTAGGGGTTGGGGTTATGGTTTGGGTTAGGAATATTGTAAGGGATAAGGGGTTATGGTTTGGGTTTTGGTTATGGTTGGGGTTATGGTTCGGGTTAGGGTTATTGTTAGGGGTTGGGGTTATGGTTTGGGTAAGGGTTATTGTTAGGGGTTGGGTTTATGGTTTGGGTTAGGGTTATTGCTAGGGGTTATGTTTTGGGTTATGGTTATGGTTATGGGTTGGGTTAGGGTTTGGGTTATGGGTTGGGTTATGGTTTGGGTTCGGGTTATGGTTTGGGTTAGGGTTATTGTTAGGGGTTGGGGGTTATGGTTTGGGTTATGGTTATGGTTGGGGTTATGGCTATGGATGGGATTATGGTTTGGGTTAGGGTTCTTGTTAGGGGTTTGGGTTAGGGTTATTGTTAGAAGTTAGGTGTTATGGTTTAGGTTATGGTTGGGGTTATGGTTTAGGTTAGGGTTATTGTTAGGGGTTGGGGTTATGGTTTGGGTTAGGGTTATCTTAAGGGATTAGGGGTTATGGTTTGGGTTAGGGTTCTTGTTAGGGGTGTGGGTTAGGGTTATTGTTAGAAGTTAGGGGTTATGGTTGGGGTTATGGTTTAGGTTAGGGTTATTGTTAGGGGTTGGGGTTATGGTTTGGGTTAGGGTTATTTTAAGGGATTAGGGGTTATGGTTTGGGTTTTGGTTATGGTTGGGGTTATGGTTTGGGTTAGGGTTATTGTTAGGGGTTGGAGTTATGGTTTGGTTTAGGGTTAATGTTGGGAGTTAGGGGTTATGTTTTGGGTTATGGTTATGGTTTGGGTTATGGTTATGGTTGGGGTTATGGTTTAGGTTAGGGTTATTGTTAGGGGTTGGGGTTATGGTTTGGGTTAGGGTTATTGTTAGGGGTTATGGTTTGGGTTATGGTTATGGTTGGGGTTATGGTTATGGTTTGGGTTAAGTTTTGGGTTAGGTTTTGGGTTAGGTTTTGGGTGAGGTTTTGGGTGAGGTTTTGGGTGAGGTTTTGGGTGAGGTTTTGGGTGAGGTTTTGGGTAAGGTTTTGGGTTAGGTTTTGGGTTAGGTTTATTGTTAGGGGTTGGGGTTATGGTTTGGGTTAGGGTTATTGTTAGGGGTTAGGGGTTATGGTTTGGGTTATGGTAATGGTTGGGGTAATGATTTAGGTTAGGGTTATTGTTGGGGTTAATGTTTGGGTTAGGGTTATTGTTAGGGGTTGGAGTTGTGGTATGGTTTAGGGTTAATGTTGGGAGTTAGGGGTTATGTTTTGGGTTATGGTTATGGTTGGGGTTATGGTTTAGGTTAGGGTTATTGTTAGGGGTTGGGGTTATGGTTTGGGTTAGGGTTATTGTTAGGGGTTATGGTTTGGGTTATGGTTATGGTTGGGGTTATGGTTATGGTTTGGGTTATGTTTATGGTTTGGGTTATGTTTATGGTTGGGAATCTGGTTATGGTTGGGGTTATGGTTTAGGTTAGGGTTATTGTTAGGGGTTGGGGTTATGGTTTGGGTTAGGAATATTGTAAGGGATAAGGGGTTATGGTTTGGGTTTTGGTTATGGTTGGGGTTATGGTTCGGGTTAGGGTTATTGTTAGGGGTTGGGGTTATGGTTTGGGTAAGGGTTATTGTTAGGGGTTGGGTTTATGGTTTGGGTTAGGGTTATTGCTAGGGGTTATGTTTTGGGTTATGGTTATGGTTATGGGTTGGGTTAGGGTTTGGGTTATGGGTTGGGTTATGGGTTGGGTTATGGTTTGGGTTCGGGTTATGGTTTGGGTTAGGGTTATTGTTAGGGGTTGGGGGTTATGGTTTGGGTTATGGTTATGGTTGGGGTTATGGCTATGGATGGGATTATGGTTTGGGTTAGGGTTCTTGTTAGGGGTTTGGGTTAGGGTTATTGTTAGAAGTTAGGCGTTATGGTTTAGGTTATGGTTGGGGTTATGGTTTAGGTTAGGGTTATTGTTAGGGGTTGGGGTTATGGTTTGGGTTAGGGTTATCTTAAGGGATTAGGGGTTATGGTTTGGGTTAGGGTTCTTGTTAGGGGTTTGGGTTAGGGTTATTGTTAGAAGTTAGGGGTTATGGTTTGGGTTATGGTTGGGGTTATGGTTTAGGTTAGGGTTATTGTTAGGGGTTGGGGTTATGGTTTGGGTTAGGGTTATTTTAAGGGATTAGGGGTTATGGTTTGGGTTTTGGTTATGGTTGGGGTTATGGTTTGGGTTAGGGTTATTGTTAGGGGTTGGAGTTATGGTTTGGTTTAGGGTTAATGTTGGGAGTTAGGGGTTATCTTTTGGGTTATGGTTATGGTTTGGGTTATGGTTATGGTTGGGGTTATGGTTTAGGTTAGGGTTATTGTTAGGGGTTGGGGTTATGGTTTGGGTTAGGGTTATTGTTAGGGGTTATGGTTTGGGTTATGGTTATGGTTGGGGTTATGGTTATGGTTTGGGTTAAGTTTTGGGTTAGGTTTTGGGTTAGGTTTTGGGTTAGGTTTTGGGTGAGGTTTTGGGTGAGGTTTTGGGTGAGGTTTTGGGTGAGGTTTTGGGTGAGGTTTTGGGTGAGGTTTTGGGTTAGGTTTTGGGTGAGGTTTTGGGTGAGGTTTTGGGTGAGGTTTTGGGTGAGGTTTTGGGTTAGGTTTTGGGTTAGGTTTATTGTTAGGGTTATTGTTAGGGGTTGGGGTTATGGTTTGGGTTAGGGTTATTGTTAGGGGTTATGGTTTGGGTTATGGTTATGGTTGGGGTTATGGTTATGGTTTGGGTTAAGTTTTGGGTTAGGTTTTGGGTTAGGTTTTGGGTTAGGTTTTGGGTGAGGTTTTGGGTGAGGTTTTGGGTGAGGTTTTGGGTGAGGTTTTGGGTTAGGTTTTGGGTGAGGTTTTGGGTGAGGTTTTGGGTGAGGTTTTGGGTGAGGTTTTGGGTTAGGTTTATTGTTAGGGGTTGGGGTTATGGTTTGGGTTATGGTTTAGGTTAGGGTTATTGTTAGGGGTTGGGGTTATGGTTTGGGTTAGGGTTATTATTAGGGGTTATGGTTTGGGTTAGGGATATTGTTAGGGGTTAGGGGTTATGGTTTGGGTTAGGGTTATTGTTAGGGGTTGGGGTTATGGTTGGGGTTATGGTTGGGGTTATGGTTGGGGTTATGGTTGGAGTTATGGTTGGGGTTATGGTTAGGGTTATGGTTAGGGTTGGGGTTATGGTTGGGGTTATGGCTAAGGTTGGGAATATGGTTTTGGTTGGGGTTATGTTTATGGTTGGGAATCTGGTTATGGTTGGGGTTATGGTTTACGTTAGGGTTATTGTTAGGGGTTGGGGTTATGGTTTGGGTTAGGAATATTGTAAGGGATAAGGGGTTATGGTTTGGGTTTTGGTTATGGTTGGGGTTATGGTTCGGGTTAGGGTTATTGTTAGGGGTTGGGGTTATGGTTTGGGTTAGGGTTATTGTTAGGGGTTGGGGTTATGGTTTGGGTTCGGGTTATGGTTTGGGTTAGGGTTATTGTTAGGGGTTTGGGGTTATGGTTGGGGTTATGGCTGTGGATGGGATTATGGTTTGGGTTAGGGTTCTTGTTAGGGGTTTGGGTTAGGGTTATTGTTAGAAGTTAGGGGTTGTGGTTTAGGTTAGGGTTATTGTTGGGGTTATGGTTTGGGTTAGGGTTATTGTTAGGGGTTGGAGTTATGGTATGGTTTAGGGTTAATGTTGGGAGTTAGGGGTTATGTTTTGGGTTATGGTTATGGTTGGGGTTATGGTTTAGGTTAGGGTTATTGTTAGGGGTTGGGGTTATGGTTTGGGTTAGGGTTATTGTTAGGGGTTATGGTTTGGGTTATGGTTATGGTTGGGGTTATGGTTATGGTTTGGGTTATGTTTATGGTTTGGGTTATGTTTATGGTTGGGAATCTGGTTATGGTTGGGGTTATGGTTTAGGTTAGGGTTATTGTTAGGGGTTGGGGTTATGGTTTGGGTTAGGAATATTGTAAGGGATAAGGGGTTATGGTTTGGGTTTTGGTTATGGTTGGGGTTATGGTTCGGGTTAGGGTTATTGTTAGGGGTTGGGGTTATGGTTTGGGTAAGGGTTATTGTTAGGGGTTGGGTTTATGGTTTGGGTTAGGGTTATTGCTAGGGGTTATGTTTTGGGTTATGGTTATGGGTTGGGTTATGGTTTGGGTTCGGGTTATGGTTTGGGTTAGGGTTATTGTTAGGGGTTGGGGGTTATGGTTTGGGTTATGGTTATGGTTGGGGTTATGGCTATGGATGGGATTATGGTTTGGGTTAGGGTTCTTGTTAGGGGTTTGGGTTAGGGTTATTGTTAGAAGTTAGGCGTTATGGTTTAGGTTATGGTTGGGGTTATGGTTTAGGTTAGGGTTATTGTTAGGGGTTGGGGTTATGGTTTGGGTTAGGGTTATTTTAAGGGATTAGGGGTTATGGTTTGGGTTAGGGTTCTTGTTAGGGGTTTGGGTTAGGGTTATTGTTAGAAGTTAGGGGTTATGGTTTGGGTTATGGTTGGGGTTATGGTTTAGGTTAGGGTTATTGTTAGGGGTTGGGGTTATGGTTTGGGTTAGGGTTATTTTAAGGGATTAGGGGTTATGGTTTGGGTTTTGGTTATGGTTGGGGTTATGGTTTGGGTTAGGGTTATTGTTAGGGGTTGGAGTTATGGTTTGGTTTAGGGTTAATGTTGGGAGTTAGGGGTTATGTTTTGGGTTATGGTTATGGTTTGGGTTATGGTTATGGTTGGGGTTATGGTTTAGGTTAGGGTTATTGTTAGGGGTTGGGGTTATGGTTTGGGTTAGGGTTATTGTTAGGGGTTATGGTTTGGGTTATGGTTATGGTTGGGGTTATGGTTATGGTTTGGGTTAAGTTTTGGGTTAGGTTTTGGGTTAGGTTTTGGGTGAGGTTTTGGGTGAGGTTTTGGGTGAGGTTTTGGGTGAGGTTTTGGGTAAGGTTTTGGGTTAGGTTTTGGGTTAGGTTTATTGTTAGGGGTTGGGGTTATGGTTTGGGTTAGGGTTATTGTTAGGGGTTAGGGGTTATGGTTTGGGTTATGGTAATGGTTGGGGTAATGGTTTAGGTTAGGGTTATTGTTGGGGTTATGGTTTGGGTTAGGGTTATTGTTAGGGGTTGGAGTTGTGGTATGGTTTAGGGTTAATGTTGGGAGTTAGGGGTTATGTTTTGGGTTATGGTTATGGTTGGGGTTATGGTTTAGGTTAGGGTTATTGTTAGGGGTTGGGGTTATGGTTTGGGTTAGGGTTATTGTTAGGGGTTATGGTTTGGGTTATGGTTATGGTTGGGGTTATGGTTATGGTTTGGGTTATGTTTATGGTTTGGGTTATGTTTATGGTTGGGAATCTGGTTATGGTTGGGGTTATGGTTTAGGTTAGGGTTATTGTTAGGGGTTGGGGTTATGGTTTGGGTTAGGAATATTGTAAGGGATAAGGGGTTATGGTTTGGGTTTTGGTTATGGTTGGGGTTATGGTTCGGGTTAGGGTTATTGTTAGGGGTTGGGGTTATGGTTTGGGTAAGGGTTATTGTTAGGGGTTGGGTTTATGGTTTGGGTTAGGGTTATTGCTAGGGGTTATGTTTTGGGTTATGGTTATGGTTATGGGTTGGGTTATGGTTTGGGTTATGGGTTGGGTTATGGGTTGGGTTATGGTTTGGGTTCGGGTTATGGTTTGGGTTAGGGTTATTGTTAGGGGTTGGGGGTTATGGTTTGGGTTATGGTTATGGTTGGGGTTATGGCTATGGATGGGATTATGGTTTGGGTTAGGGTTCTTGTTAGGGGTTTGGGTTAGGGTTATTGTTAGAAGTTAGGCGTTATGGTTTAGGTTATGGTTGGGGTTATGGTTTAGGTTAGGGTTATTGTTAGGGGTTGGGGTTATGGTTTGGGTTAGGGTTATCTTAAGGGATTAGGGGTTATGGTTTGGGTTAGGGTTCTTGTTAGGGGTTTGGGTTAGGGTTATTGTTAGAAGTTAGGGGTTATGGTTTGGGTTATGGTTGGGGTTATGGTTTAGGTTAGGGTTATTGTTAGGGGTTGGGGTTATGGTTTGGGTTAGGGTTATTTTAAGGGATTAGGGGTTATGGTTTGGGTTTTGGTTATGGTTGGGGTTATGGTTTGGGTTAGGGTTATTGTTAGGGGTTGGAGTTATGGTTTGGTTTAGGGTTAATGTTGGGAGTTAGGGGTTATCTTTTGGGTTATGGTTATGGTTTGGGTTATGGTTATGGTTGGGGTTATGGTTTAGGTTAGGGTTATTGTTAGGGGTTGGGGTTATGGTTTGGGTTAGGGTTATTGTTAGGGGTTATGGTTTGGGTTATGGTTATGGTTGGGGTTATGGTTATGGTTTGGGTTAAGTTTTGGGTTAGGTTTTGGGTTAGGTTTTGGGTGAGGTTTTGGGTGAGGTTTTGGGTGAGGTTTTGGGTGAGGTTTTGGGTGAGGTTTTGGGTTAGGTTTTGGGTGAGGTTTTGGGTGAGGTTTTGGGTGAGGTTTTGGGTGAGGTTTTGGGTTAGGTTTTGGGTTAGGTTTATTGTTAGGGTTATTGTTAGGGGTTGGGGTTATGGTTTGGGTTAGGGTTATTGTTAGGGGTTATGGTTTGGGTTATGGTTTGGGTTATGGTTTGGGTTATGGTTATGGTTGGGGTTATGGTTATGGTTTGGGTTAAGTTTTGGGTTAGGTTTTGGGTTAGGTTTTGGGTGAGGTTTTGGGTGAGGTTTTGGGTGAGGTTTTGGGTGAGGTTTTGGGTGAGGTTTTGGGTTAGGTTTTGGGTGAGGTTTTGGGTGAGGTTTTGGGTGAGGTTTTGGGTTAGGTTTATTGTTAGGGGTTGGGGTTATGGTTTGGGTTATGGTTTAGGTTAGGGTTATTGTTAGGGGTTGGGGTTATGGTTTGGGTTAGGGTTATTATTAGGGGTTATGGTTTGGGTTAGGGATATTGTTAGGGGTTAGGGGTTATGGTTTGGGTTAGGGTTATTGTTAGGGGTTGGGGTTATGGTTGGGGTTATGGTTGGGGTTATGGTTGGGGTTATGGTTGGAGTTATGGTTGGGGTTATGGTTAGGGTTATGGTTAGGGTTGGGGTTATGGTTGGGGTTATGGTTGGGGTTATGGTTGGGGTTATGGCTATGGTTGGGAATATGGTTTTGGTTGGGGTTATGGTTATGGTTGGGAATCTGGTTATGGTTGGGGTTAAGGTTTGGGTTAGGGTTATGGTTTGGGTTAGGGTTATGGTTTGGGTTAGGGTTATGGTTTGGGTTAGGGTTATGGTTTGGGTTATGGTTTGGGTTCGGGTTATGGTTTGGGTTCGGGTTATGGTTTGGGTTAGGGTTATTGTTAGGGGTTTGGGGTTATGGTTGGGGTTATGGCTGTGGATGGGATTATGGTTTGGGTTAGGGTTCTTGTTAGGGGTTTGGGTTAGGGTTATTGTTAGAAGTTAGGGGTTATGGTTTAGGTTAGGGTTATTGTTGGGGTTATGGTTTGGGTTAGGGTTATTGTTAGGGGTTGGAGTTATGGTATGGTTTAGGGTTAATGTTGGGAGTTAGGGGTTATGTTTTGGGTTATGGTTATGGTTGGGGTTATGGTTTAGGTTAGGGTTATTGTTAGGGGTTGGGGTTATGGTTTGGGTTAGGGTTATTGTTAGGGGTTATGGTTTGGGTTATGGTTATGGTTGGGGTTATGGTTATGGTTTGGGTTATGTTTATGGTTTGGGTTATGTTTATGGTTGGGAATCTGGTTATGGTTGGGGTTATGGTTTAGGTTAGGGTTATTGTTAGGGGTTGGGGTTATGGTTTGGGTTAGGAATATTGTAAGGGATAAGGGGTTATGGTTTGGGTTTTGGTTATGGTTGGGGTTATGGTTCGGGTTAGGGTTATTGTTAGGGGTTGGGGTTATGGTTTGGGTAAGGGTTATTGTTAGGGGTTGGGTTTATGGTTTGGGTTAGGGTTATTGCTAGGGGTTATGTTTTGGGTTATGGTTATGGTTATGGGTTGGGTTAGGGTTTGGGTTATGGGTTGGGTTATGGTTTGGGTTCGGGTTATGGTTTGGGTTAGGGTTATTGTTAGGGGTTGGGGGTTATGGTTTGGGTTATGGTTATGGTTGGGGTTATGGCTATGGATGGGAATATGGTTTGGGTTAGGGTTCTTGTTAGGGGTTTGGGTTAGGGTTATTGTTAGAAGTTAGGTGTTATGGTTTAGGTTATGGTTGGGGTTATGGTTTAGGTTAGGGTTATTGTTAGGGGTTGGGGTTATGGTTTGGGTTAGGGTTATCTTAAGGGATTAGGGGTTATGGTTTGGGTTAGGGTTCTTGTTAGGGGTGTGGGTTAGGGTTATTGTTAGAAGTTAGGGGTTATGGTTGGGGTTATGGTTTAGGTTAGGGTTATTGTTAGGGGTTGGGGTTATGGTTTGGGTTAGGGTTATTTTAAGGGATTAGGGGTTATGGTTTGGGTTTTGGTT
Source organism: Stigmatopora nigra (assembly GCF_051989575.1). Lineage (NCBI taxonomy): Eukaryota > Metazoa > Chordata > Actinopteri > Syngnathiformes > Syngnathidae > Stigmatopora > Stigmatopora nigra. Next base: position 5,494,494 of record NW_027551603.1, read on the forward strand.
ATGGTTGGGGTTATGGTTTGGGTTAGGGTTATTGTTAGGGGTTGGAGTTATGGTTTGGTTTAGGGTTAATGTTGGGAGTTAGGGGTTATGTTTTGGGTTATGGTTATGGTTTGGGTTATGGTTATGGTTGGGGTTATGGTTTAGGTTAGGGTTATTGTTAGGGGTTGGGGTTATGGTTTGGGTTAGGGTTATTGTTAGGGGTTATGGTTTGGGTTATGGTTATGGTTGGGGTTATGGTTATGGTTTGGGTTAAGTTTTGGGTTAGGTTTTGGGTTAGGTTTTGGGTGAGGTTTTGGGTGAGGTTTTGGGTGAGGTTTTGGGTGAGGTTTTGGGTGAGGTTTTGGGTAAGGTTTTGGGTTAGGTTTTGGGTTAGGTTTATTGTTAGGGGTTGGGGTTATGGTTTGGGTTAGGGTTATTGTTAGGGGTTAGGGGTTATGGTTTGGGTTATGGTAATGGTTGGGGTAATGATTTAGGTTAGGGTTATTGTTGGGGTTATGGTTTGGGTTAGGGTTATTGTTAGGGGTTGGAGTTGTGGTATGGTTTAGGGTTAATGTTGGGAGTTAGGGGTTATGTTTTGGGTTATGGTTATGGTTGGGGTTATGGTTTAGGTTAGGGTTATTGTTAGGGGTTGGGGTTATGGTTTGGGTTAGGGTTATTGTTAGGGGTTATGGTTTGGGTTATGGTTATGGTTGGGGTTATGGTTATGGTTTGGGTTATGTTTATGGTTTGGGTTATGTTTATGGTTGGGAATCTGGTTATGGTTGGGGTTATGGTTTAGGTTAGGGTTATTGTTAGGGGTTGGGGTTATGGTTTGGGTTAGGAATATTGTAAGGGATAAGGGGTTATGGTTTGGGTTTTGGTTATGGTTGGGGTTATGGTTCGGGTTAGGGTTATTGTTAGGGGTTGGGGTTATGGTTTGGGTAAGGGTTATTGTTAGGGGTTGGGTTTATGGTTTGGGTTAGGGTTATTGCTAGGGGTTATGTTTTGGGTTATGGTTATGGTTATGGGTTGGGTTAGGGTTTGGGTTATGGGTTGGGTTATGGGTTGGGTTATGGTTTGGGTTCGGGTTATGGTTTGGGTTAGGGTTATTGTTAGGGGTTGGGGGTTATGGTTTGGGTTATGGTTATGGTTGGGGTTATGGCTATGGATGGGATTATGGTTTGGGTTAGGGTTCTTGTTAGGGGTTTGGGTTAGGGTTATTGTTAGAAGTTAGGCGTTATGGTTTAGGTTATGGTTGGGGTTATGGTTTAGGTTAGGGTTATTGTTAGGGGTTGGGGTTATGGTTTGGGTTAGGGTTATCTTAAGGGATTAGGGGTTATGGTTTGGGTTAGGGTTCTTGTTAGGGGTTTGGGTTAGGGTTATTGTTAGAAGTTAGGGGTTATGGTTTGGGTTATGGTTGGGGTTATGGTTTAGGTTAGGGTTATTGTTAGGGGTTGGGGTTATGGTTTGGGTTAGGGTTATTTTAAGGGATTAGGGGTTATGGTTTGGGTTTTGGTTATGGTTGGGGTTATGGTTTGGGTTAGGGTTATTGTTAGGGGTTGGAGTTATGGTTTGGTTTAGGGTTAATGTTGGGAGTTAGGGGTTATCTTTTGGGTTATGGTTATGGTTTGGGTTATGGTTATGGTTGGGGTTATGGTTTAGGTTAGGGTTATTGTTAGGGGTTGGGGTTATGGTTTGGGTTAGGGTTATTGTTAGGGGTTATGGTTTGGGTTATGGTTATGGTTGGGGTTATGGTTATGGTTTGGGTTAAGTTTTGGGTTAGGTTTTGGGTTAGGTTTTGGGTGAGGTTTTGGGTGAGGTTTTGGGTGAGGTTTTGGGTGAGGTTTTGGGTGAGGTTTTGGGTTAGGTTTTGGGTGAGGTTTTGGGTGAGGTTTTGGGTGAGGTTTTGGGTGAGGTTTTGGGTTAGGTTTTGGGTTAGGTTTATTGTTAGGGTTATTGTTAGGGGTTGGGGTTATGGTTTGGGTTAGGGTTATTGTTAGGGGTTATGGTTTGGGTTATGGTTTGGGTTATGGTTATGGTTGGGGTTATGGTTATGGTTTGGGTTAAGTTTTGGGTTAGGTTTTGGGTTAGGTTTTGGGTTAGGTTTTGGGTGAGGTTTTGGGTGAGGTTTTGGGTGAGGTTTTGGGTGAGGTTTTGGGTTAGGTTTTGGGTGAGGTTTTGGGTGAGGTTTTGGGTGAGGTTTTGGGTGAGGTTTTGGGTTAGGTTTATTGTTAGGGGTTGGGGTTATGGTTTGGGTTATGGTTTAGGTTAGGGTTATTGTTAGGGGTTGGGGTTATGGTTTGGGTTAGGGTTATTATTAGGGGTTATGGTTTGGGTTAGGGATATTGTTAGGGGTTAGGGGTTATGGTTTGGGTTAGGGTTATTGTTAGGGGTTGGGGTTATGGTTGGGGTTATGGTTGGGGTTATGGTTGGGGTTATGGTTGGAGTTATGGTTGGGGTTATGGTTAGGGTTATGGTTAGGGTTGGGGTTATGGTTGGGGTTATGGCTAAGGTTGGGAATATGGTTTTGGTTGGGGTTATGTTTATGGTTGGGAATCTGGTTATGGTTGGGGTTATGGTTTACGTTAGGGTTATTGTTAGGGGTTGGGGTTATGGTTTGGGTTAGGAATATTGTAAGGGATAAGGGGTTATGGTTTGGGTTTTGGTTATGGTTGGGGTTATGGTTCGGGTTAGGGTTATTGTTAGGGGTTGGGGTTATGGTTTGGGTTAGGGTTATTGTTAGGGGTTGGGGTTATGGTTTGGGTTCGGGTTATGGTTTGGGTTAGGGTTATTGTTAGGGGTTTGGGGTTATGGTTGGGGTTATGGCTGTGGATGGGATTATGGTTTGGGTTAGGGTTCTTGTTAGGGGTTTGGGTTAGGGTTATTGTTAGAAGTTAGGGGTTGTGGTTTAGGTTAGGGTTATTGTTGGGGTTATGGTTTGGGTTAGGGTTATTGTTAGGGGTTGGAGTTATGGTATGGTTTAGGGTTAATGTTGGGAGTTAGGGGTTATGTTTTGGGTTATGGTTATGGTTGGGGTTATGGTTTAGGTTAGGGTTATTGTTAGGGGTTGGGGTTATGGTTTGGGTTAGGGTTATTGTTAGGGGTTATGGTTTGGGTTATGGTTATGGTTGGGGTTATGGTTATGGTTTGGGTTATGTTTATGGTTTGGGTTATGTTTATGGTTGGGAATCTGGTTATGGTTGGGGTTATGGTTTAGGTTAGGGTTATTGTTAGGGGTTGGGGTTATGGTTTGGGTTAGGAATATTGTAAGGGATAAGGGGTTATGGTTTGGGTTTTGGTTATGGTTGGGGTTATGGTTCGGGTTAGGGTTATTGTTAGGGGTTGGGGTTATGGTTTGGGTAAGGGTTATTGTTAGGGGTTGGGTTTATGGTTTGGGTTAGGGTTATTGCTAGGGGTTATGTTTTGGGTTATGGTTATGGGTTGGGTTATGGTTTGGGTTCGGGTTATGGTTTGGGTTAGGGTTATTGTTAGGGGTTGGGGGTTATGGTTTGGGTTATGGTTATGGTTGGGGTTATGGCTATGGATGGGATTATGGTTTGGGTTAGGGTTATTGTTGGGGTTATGGTTTGGGTTAGGGTTATTGTTAGGGGTTGGAGTTATGGTATGGTTTAGGGTTAATGTTGGGAGTTAGGGGTTATGTTTTGGGTTATGGTTATGGTTGGGGTTATGGTTTAGGTTAGGGTTATTGTTAGGGGTTGGGGTTATGGTTTGGGTTAGGGTTATTGTTAGGGGTTATGGTTTGGGTTATGGTTATGGTTGGGGTTATGGTTATGGTTTGGGTTATGTTTATGGTTTGGGTTATGTTTATGGTTGGGAATCTGGTTATGGTTGGGGTTATGGTTTAGGTTAGGGTTATTGTTAGGGGTTGGGGTTATGGTTTGGGTTAGGAATATTGTAAGGGATAAGGGGTTATGGTTTGGGTTTTGGTTATGGTTGGGGTTATGGTTCGGGTTAGGGTTATTGTTAGGGGTTGGGGTTATGGTTTGGGTAAGGGTTATTGTTAGGGGTTGGGTTTATGGTTTGGGTTAGGGTTATTGCTAGGGGTTATGTTTTGGGTTATGGTTATGGTTATGGGTTGGGTTAGGGTTTGGGTTATGGGTTGGGTTATGGTTTGGGTTCGGGTTATGGTTTGGGTTAGGGTTATTGTTAGGGGTTGGGGGTTATGGTTTGGGTTATGGTTATGGTTGGGGTTATGGCTATGGATGGGATTATGGTTTGGGTTAGGGTTCTTGTTAGGGGTTTGGGTTAGGGTTATTGTTAGAAGTTAGGTGTTATGGTTTAGGTTATGGTTGGGGTTATGGTTTAGGTTAGGGTTATTGTTAGGGGTTGGGGTTATGGTTTGGGTTAGGGTTATCTTAAGGGATTAGGGGTTATGGTTTGGGTTAGGGTTCTTGTTAGGGGTGTGGGTTAGGGTTATTGTTAGAAGTTAGGGGTTATGGTTGGGGTTATGGTTTAGGTTAGGGTTATTGTTAGGGGTTGGGGTTATGGTTTGGGTTAGGGTTATTTTAAGGGATTAGGGGTTATGGTTTGGGTTTTGGTTATGGTTGGGGTTATGGTTTGGGTTAGGGTTATTGTTAGGGGTTGGAGTTATGGTTTGGTTTAGGGTTAATGTTGGGAGTTAGGGGTTATGTTTTGGGTTATGGTTATGGTTTGGGTTATGGTTATGGTTGGGGTTATGGTTTAGGTTAGGGTTATTGTTAGGGGTTGGGGTTATGGTTTGGGTTAGGGTTATTGTTAGGGGTTATGGTTTGGGTTATGGTTATGGTTGGGGTTATGGTTATGGTTTGGGTTAAGTTTTGGGTTAGGTTTTGGGTTAGGTTTTGGGTGAGGTTTTGGGTGAGGTTTTGGGTGAGGTTTTGGGTGAGGTTTTGGGTGAGGTTTTGGGTGAGGTTTTGGGTAAGGTTTTGGGTTAGGTTTTGGGTTAGGTTTATTGTTAGGGGTTGGGGTTATGGTTTGGGTTAGGGTTATTGTTAGGGGTTAGGGGTTATGGTTTGGGTTATGGTAATGGTTGGGGTAATGATTTAGGTTAGGGTTATTGTTGGGGTTAATGTTTGGGTTAGGGTTATTGTTAGGGGTTGGAGTTGTGGTATGGTTTAGGGTTAATGTTGGGAGTTAGGGGTTATGTTTTGGGTTATGGTTATGGTTGGGGTTATGGTTTAGGTTAGGGTTATTGTTAGGGGTTGGGGTTATGGTTTGGGTTAGGGTTATTGTTAGGGGTTATGGTTTGGGTTATGGTTATGGTTGGGGTTATGGTTATGGTTTGGGTTATGTTTATGGTTTGGGTTATGTTTATGGTTGGGAATCTGGTTATGGTTGGGGTTATGGTTTAGGTTAGGGTTATTGTTAGGGGTTGGGGTTATGGTTTGGGTTAGGAATATTGTAAGGGATAAGGGGTTATGGTTTGGGTTTTGGTTATGGTTGGGGTTATGGTTCGGGTTAGGGTTATTGTTAGGGGTTGGGGTTATGGTTTGGGTAAGGGTTATTGTTAGGGGTTGGGTTTATGGTTTGGGTTAGGGTTATTGCTAGGGGTTATGTTTTGGGTTATGGTTATGGTTATGGGTTGGGTTAGGGTTTGGGTTATGGGTTGGGTTATGGGTTGGGTTATGGTTTGGGTTCGGGTTATGGTTTGGGTTAGGGTTATTGTTAGGGGTTGGGGGTTATGGTTTGGGTTATGGTTATGGTTGGGGTTATGGCTATGGATGGGATTATGGTTTGGGTTAGGGTTCTTGTTAGGGGTTTGGGTTAGGGTTATTGTTAGAAGTTAGGCGTTATGGTTTAGGTTATGGTTGGGGTTATGGTTTAGGTTAGGGTTATTGTTAGGGGTTGGGGTTATGGTTTGGGTTAGGGTTATCTTAAGGGATTAGGGGTTATGGTTTGGGTTAGGGTTCTTGTTAGGGGTTTGGGTTAGGGTTATTGTTAGAAGTTAGGGGTTATGGTTTGGGTTATGGTTGGGGTTATGGTTTAGGTTAGGGTTATTGTTAGGGGTTGGGGTTATGGTTTGGGTTAGGGTTATTTTAAGGGATTAGGGGTTATGGTTTGGGTTTTGGTTATGGTTGGGGTTATGGTTTGGGTTAGGGTTATTGTTAGGGGTTGGAGTTATGGTTTGGTTTAGGGTTAATGTTGGGAGTTAGGGGTTATCTTTTGGGTTATGGTTATGGTTTGGGTTATGGTTATGGTTGGGGTTATGGTTTAGGTTAGGGTTATTGTTAGGGGTTGGGGTTATGGTTTGGGTTAGGGTTATTGTTAGGGGTTATGGTTTGGGTTATGGTTATGGTTGGGGTTATGGTTATGGTTTGGGTTAAGTTTTGGGTTAGGTTTTGGGTTAGGTTTTGGGTGAGGTTTTGGGTGAGGTTTTGGGTGAGGTTTTGGGTGAGGTTTTGGGTGAGGTTTTGGGTGAGGTTTTGGGTTAGGTTTTGGGTGAGGTTTTGGGTGAGGTTTTGGGTGAGGTTTTGGGTGAGGTTTTGGGTTAGGTTTTGGGTTAGGTTTATTGTTAGGGTTATTGTTAGGGGTTGGGGTTATGGTTTGGGTTAGGGTTATTGTTAGGGGTTATGGTTTGGGTTATGGTTTGGGTTATGGTTATGGTTGGGGTTATGGTTATGGTTTGGGTTAAGTTTTGGGTTAGGTTTTGGGTTAGGTTTTGGGTTAGGTTTTGGGTGAGGTTTTGGGTGAGGTTTTGGGTGAGGTTTTGGGTGAGGTTTTGGGTTAGGTTTTGGGTGAGGTTTTGGGTGAGGTTTTGGGTGAGGTTTTGGGTGAGGTTTTGGGTTAGGTTTATTGTTAGGGGTTGGGGTTATGGTTTGGGTTATGGTTTAGGTTAGGGTTATTGTTAGGGGTTGGGGTTATGGTTTGGGTTAGGGTTATTATTAGGGGTTATGGTTTGGGTTAGGGATATTGTTAGGGGTTAGGGGTTATGGTTTGGGTTAGGGTTATTGTTAGGGGTTGGGGTTATGGTTGGGGTTATGGTTGGGGTTATGGTTGGGGTTATGGTTGGAGTTATGGTTGGGGTTATGGTTAGGGTTATGGTTAGGGTTGGGGTTATGGTTGGGGTTATGGCTAAGGTTGGGAATATGGTTTTGGTTGGGGTTATGTTTATGGTTGGGAATCTGGTTATGGTTGGGGTTATGGTTTACGTTAGGGTTATTGTTAGGGGTTGGGGTTATGGTTTGGGTTAGGAATATTGTAAGGGATAAGGGGTTATGGTTTGGGTTTTGGTTATGGTTGGGGTTATGGTTCGGGTTAGGGTTATTGTTAGGGGTTGGGGTTATGGTTTGGGTTAGGGTTATTGTTAGGGGTTGGGGTTATGGTTTGGGTTCGGGTTATGGTTTGGGTTAGGGTTATTGTTAGGGGTTATGGCTATGGATGGGATTATGGTTTGGGTTAGGGTTCTTGTTAGGGGTTTGGGTTAGGGTTATTGTTAGAAGTTAGGCGTTATGGTTTAGGTTATGGTTGGGGTTATGGTTTAGGTTAGGGTTATTGTTAGGGGTTGGGGTTATGGTTTGGGTTAGGGTTATCTTAAGGGATTAGGGGTTATGGTTTGGGTTAGGGTTCTTGTTAGGGGTTTGGGTTAGGGTTATTGTTAGAAGTTAGGGGTTATGGTTTGGGTTATGGTTGGGGTTATGGTTTAGGTTAGGGTTATTGTTAGGGGTTGGGGTTATGGTTTGGGTTAGGGTTATTTTAAGGGATTAGGGGTTATGGTTTGGGTTTTGGTTATGGTTGGGGTTATGGTTTGGGTTAGGGTTATTGTTAGGGGTTGGAGTTATGGTTTGGTTTAGGGTTAATGTTGGGAGTTAGGGGTTATCTTTTGGGTTATGGTTATGGTTTGGGTTATGGTTATGGTTGGGGTTATGGTTTAGGTTAGGGTTATTGTTAGGGGTTGGGGTTATGGTTTGGGTTAGGGTTATTGTTAGGGGTTATGGTTTGGGTTATGGTTATGGTTGGGGTTATGGTTATGGTTTGGGTTAAGTTTTGGGTTAGGTTTTGGGTTAGGTTTTGGGTGAGGTTTTGGGTGAGGTTTTGGGTGAGGTTTTGGGTGAGGTTTTGGGTGAGGTTTTGGGTGAGGTTTTGGGTGAGGTTTTGGGTGAGGTTTTGGGTGAGGTTTTGGGTGAGGTTTTGGGTGAGGTTTTGGGTTAGGTTTTGGGTTAGGTTTATTGTTAGGGTTATTGTTAGGGGTTGGGGTTATGGTTTGGGTTAGGGTTATTGTTAGGGGTTATGGTTTGGGTTATGGTTTGGGTTATGGTTATGGTTGGGGTTATGGTTATGGTTTGGGTTAAGTTTTGGGTTAGGTTTTGGGTTAGGGTTTGGGTTAGGTTTTGGGTGAGGTTTTGGGTGAGGTTTTGGGTGAGGTTTTGGGTGAGGTTTTGGGTTAGGTTTTGGGTGAGGTTTTGGGTGAGGTTTTGGGTGAGGTTTTGGGTGAGGTTTTGGGTTAGGTTTATTGTTAGGGGTTGGGGTTATGGTTTGGGTTATGGTTTAGGTTAGGGTTATTGTTAGGGGTTGGGGTTATGGTTTGGGTTAGGGTTATTATTAGGGGTTATGGTTTGGGTTAGGGATATTGTTAGGGGTTAGGGGTTATGGTTTGGGTTAGGGTTATTGTTAGGGGTTGGGGTTATGGTTGGGGTTATGGTTGGGGTTATGGTTGGGGTTATGGTTGGAGTTATGGTTGGGGTTATGGTTAGGGTTATGGTTAGGGTTGGGGTTATGGTTGGGGTTATGGCTAAGGTTGGGAATATGGTTTTGGTTGGGGTTATGTTTATGGTTGGGAATCTGGTTATGGTTGGGGTTATGGTTTACGTTAGGGTAATTGTTAGGGGTTGGGGTTATGGTTTGGGTTAGGAATATTGTAAGGGATAAGGGGTTATGGTTTGGGTTTTGGTTATGGTTGGGGTTATGGTTCGGGTTAGGGTTATTGTTAGGGGTTGGGGTTATGGTTTGGGTTAGGGTTATTGTTAGGGGTTGGGGTTATGGTTTGGGTTCGGGTTATGGTTTGGGTTAGGGTTATTGTTAGGGGTTTGGGGTTATGGTTGGGGTTATGGCTGTGGATGGGATTATGGTTTGGGTTAGGGTTCTTGTTAGGGGTTTGGGTTAGGGTTATTGTTAGAAGTTAGGGGTTGTGGTTTAGGTTAGGGTTATTGTTGGGGTTATGGTTTGGGTTAGGGTTATTGTTAGGGGTTGGAGTTATGGTATGGTTTAGGGTTAATGTTGGGAGTTAGGGGTTATGTTTTGGGTTATGGTTATGGTTGGGGTTATGGTTTAGGTTAGGGTTATTGTTAGGGGTTGGGGTTATGGTTTGGGTTAGGGTTATTGTTAGGGGTTATGGTTTGGGTTATGGTTATGGTTGGGGTTATGGTTATGGTTTGGGTTATGTTTATGGTTTGGGTTATGTTTATGGTTGGGAATCTGGTTATGGTTGGGGTTATGGTTTAGGTTAGGGTTATTGTTAGGGGTTGGGGTTATGGTTTGGGTTAGGAATATTGTAAGGGATAAGGGGTTATGGTTTGGGTTTTGGTTATGGTTGGGGTTATGGTTCGGGTTAGGGTTATTGTTAGGGGTTGGGGTTATGGTTTGGGTAAGGGTTATTGTTAGGGGTTGGGTTTATGGTTTGGGTTAGGGTTATTGCTAGGGGTTATGTTTTGGGTTATGGTTATGGGTTGGGTTATGGTTTGGGTTCGGGTTATGGTTTGGGTTAGGGTTATTGTTAGGGGTTGGGGGTTATGGTTTGGGTTATGGTTATGGTTGGGGTTATGGCTATGGATGGGATTATGGTTTGGGTTAGGGTTCTTGTTAGGGGTTTGGGTTAGGGTTATTGTTAGAAGTTAGGCGTTATGGTTTAGGTTATGGTTGGGGTTATGGTTTAGGTTAGGGTTATTGTTAGGGGTTGGGGTTATGGTTTGGGTTAGGGTTATTTTAAGGGATTAGGGGTTATGGTTTGGGTTAGGGTTCTTGTTAGGGGTTTGGGTTAGGGTTATTGTTAGAAGTTAGGGGTTATGGTTTGGGTTATGGTTGGGGTTATGGTTTAGGTTAGGGTTATTGTTAGGGGTTGGGGTTATGGTTTGGGTTAGGGTTATTTTAAGGGATTAGGGGTTATGGTTTGGGTTTTGGTTATGGTTGGGGTTATGGTTTGGGTTAGGGTTATTGTTAGGGGTTGGAGTTATGGTTTGGTTTAGGGTTAATGTTGGGAGTTAGGGGTTATGTTTTGGGTTATGGTTATGGTTTGGGTTATGGTTATGGTTGGGGTTATGGTTTAGGTTAGGGTTATTGTTAGGGGTTGGGGTTATGGTTTGGGTTAGGGTTATTGTTAGGGGTTATGGTTTGGGTTATGGTTATGGTTGGGGTTATGGTTATGGTTTGGGTTAAGTTTTGGGTTAGGTTTTGGGTTAGGTTTTGGGTGAGGTTTTGGGTGAGGTTTTGGGTGAGGTTTTGGGTGAGGTTTTGGGTGAGGTTTTGGGTAAGGTTTTGGGTTAGGTTTTGGGTTAGGTTTATTGTTAGGGGTTGGGGTTATGGTTTGGGTTAGGGTTATTGTTAGGGGTTAGGGGTTATGGTTTGGGTTATGGTAATGGTTGGGGTAATGGTTTAGGTTAGGGTTATTGTTGGGGTTATGGTTTGGGTTAGGGTTATTGTTAGGGGTTGGAGTTGTGGTATGGTTTAGGGTTAATGTTGGGAGTTAGGGGTTATGTTTTGGGTTATGGTTATGGTTGGGGTTATGGTTTAGGTTAGGGTTATTGTTAGGGGTTGGGGTTATGGTTTGGGTTAGGGTTATTGTTAGGGGTTATGGTTTGGGTTATGGTTATGGTTGGGGTTATGGTTATGGTTTGGGTTATGTTTATGGTTTGGGTTATGTTTATGGTTGGGAATCTGGTTATGGTTGGGGTTATGGTTTAGGTTAGGGTTATTGTTAGGGGTTGGGGTTATGGTTTGGGTTAGGAATATTGTAAGGGATAAGGGGTTATGGTTTGGGTTTTGGTTATGGTTGGGGTTATGGTTCGGGTTAGGGTTATTGTTAGGGGTTGGGGTTATGGTTTGGGTAAGGGTTATTGTTAGGGGTTGGGTTTATGGTTTGGGTTAGGGTTATTGCTAGGGGTTATGTTTTGGGTTATGGTTATGGTTATGGGTTGGGTTATGGTTTGGGTTATGGGTTGGGTTATGGGTTGGGTTATGGTTTGGGTTCGGGTTATGGTTTGGGTTAGGGTTATTGTTAGGGGTTGGGGGTTATGGTTTGGGTTATGGTTATGGTTGGGGTTATGGCTATGGATGGGATTATGGTTTGGGTTAGGGTTCTTGTTAGGGGTTTGGGTTAGGGTTATTGTTAGAAGTTAGGCGTTATGGTTTAGGTTATGGTTGGGGTTATGGTTTAGGTTAGGGTTATTGTTAGGGGTTGGGGTTATGGTTTGGGTTAGGGTTATCTTAAGGGATTAGGGGTTATGGTTTGGGTTAGGGTTCTTGTTAGGGGTTTGGGTTAGGGTTATTGTTAGAAGTTAGGGGTTATGGTTTGGGTTATGGTTGGGGTTATGGTTTAGGTTAGGGTTATTGTTAGGGGTTGGGGTTATGGTTTGGGTTAGGGTTATTTTAAGGGATTAGGGGTTATGGTTTGGGTTTTGGTTATGGTTGGGGTTATGGTTTGGGTTAGGGTTATTGTTAGGGGTTGGAGTTATGGTTTGGTTTAGGGTTAATGTTGGGAGTTAGGGGTTATCTTTTGGGTTATGGTTATGGTTTGGGTTATGGTTATGGTTGGGGTTATGGTTTAGGTTAGGGTTATTGTTAGGGGTTGGGGTTATGGTTTGGGTTAGGGTTATTGTTAGGGGTTATGGTTTGGGTTATGGTTATGGTTGGGGTTATGGTTATGGTTTGGGTTAAGTTTTGGGTTAGGTTTTGGGTTAGGTTTTGGGTGAGGTTTTGGGTGAGGTTTTGGGTGAGGTTTTGGGTGAGGTTTTGGGTGAGGTTTTGGGTTAGGTTTTGGGTGAGGTTTTGGGTGAGGTTTTGGGTGAGGTTTTGGGTGAGGTTTTGGGTTAGGTTTTGGGTTAGGTTTATTGTTAGGGTTATTGTTAGGGGTTGGGGTTATGGTTTGGGTTAGGGTTATTGTTAGGGGTTATGGTTTGGGTTATGGTTTGGGTTATGGTTTGGGTTATGGTTATGGTTGGGGTTATGGTTATGGTTTGGGTTAAGTTTTGGGTTAGGTTTTGGGTTAGGTTTTGGGTGAGGTTTTGGGTGAGGTTTTGGGTGAGGTTTTGGGTGAGGTTTTGGGTGAGGTTTTGGGTTAGGTTTTGGGTGAGGTTTTGGGTGAGGTTTTGGGTGAGGTTTTGGGTGAGGTTTTGGGTTAGGTTTATTGTTAGGGGTTGGGGTTATGGTTTGGGTTATGGTTTAGGTTAGGGTTATTGTTAGGGGTTGGGGTTATGGTTTGGGTTAGGGTTATTATTAGGGGTTATGGTTTGGGTTAGGGATATTGTTAGGGGTTAGGGGTTATGGTTTGGGTTAGGGTTATTGTTAGGGGTTGGGGTTATGGTTGGGGTTATGGTTGGGGTTATGGTTGGGGTTATGGTTGGAGTTATGGTTGGGGTTATGGTTAGGGTTATGGTTAGGGTTGGGGTTATGGTTGGGGTTATGGTTGGGGTTATGGTTGGGGTTATGGCTATGGTTGGGAATATGGTTTTGGTTGGGGTTATGGTTATGGTTGGGAATCTGGTTATGGTTGGGGTTAAGGTTTGGGTTAGGGTTATGGTTTGGGTTAGGGTTATGGTTTGGGTTAGGGTTATGGTTTGGGTTATGGTTTGGGTTCGGGTTATGGTTTGGGTTCGGGTTATGGTTTGGGTTAGGGTTATTGTTAGGGGTTTGGGGTTATGGTTGGGGTTATGGCTGTGGATGGGATTATGGTTTGGGTTAGGGTTCTTGTTAGGGGTTTGGGTTAGGGTTATTGTTAGAAGTTAGGGGTTATGGTTTAGGTTAGGGTTATTGTTGGGGTTATGGTTTGGGTTAGGGTTATTGTTAGGGGTTGGAGTTATGGTATGGTTTAGGGTTAATGTTGGGAGTTAGGGGTTATGTTTTGGGTTATGGTTATGGTTGGGGTTATGGTTTAGGTTAGGGTTATTGTTAGGGGTTGGGGTTATGGTTTGGGTTAGGGTTATTGTTAGGGGTTATGGTTTGGGTTATGGTTATGGTTGGGGTTATGGTTATGGTTTGGGTTATGTTTATGGTTTGGGTTATGTTTATGGTTGGGAATCTGGTTATGGTTGGGGTTATGGTTTAGGTTAGGGTTATTGTTAGGGGTTGGGGTTATGGTTTGGGTTAGGAATATTGTAAGGGATAAGGGGTTATGGTTTGGGTTTTGGTTATGGTTGGGGTTATGGTTCGGGTTAGGGTTATTGTTAGGGGTTGGGGTTATGGTTTGGGTAAGGGTTATTGTTAGGGGTTGGGTTTATGGTTTGGGTTAGGGTTATTGCTAGGGGTTATGTTTTGGGTTATGGTTATGGTTATGGGTTGGGTTAGGGTTTGGGTTATGGGTTGGGTTATGGTTTGGGTTCGGGTTATGGTTTGGGTTAGGGTTATTGTTAGGGGTTGGGGGTTATGGTTTGGGTTATGGTTATGGTTGGGGTTATGGCTATGGATGGGATTATGGTTTGGGTTAGGGTTCTTGTTAGGGGTTTGGGTTAGGGTTATTGTTAGAAGTTAGGTGTTATGGTTTAGGTTATGGTTGGGGTTATGGTTTAGGTTAGGGTTATTGTTAGGGGTTGGGGTTATGGTTTGGGTTAGGGTTATCTTAAGGGATTAGGGGTTATGGTTTGGGTTAGGGTTCTTGTTAGGGGTGTGGGTTAGGGTTATTGTTAGAAGTTAGGGGTTATGGTTGGGGTTATGGTTTAGGTTAGGGTTATTGTTAGGGGTTGGGGTTATGGTTTGGGTTAGGGTTATTTTAAGGGATTAGGGGTTATGGTTTGGGTTTTGGTTATGGTTGGGGTTATGGTTTGGGTTAGGGTTATTGTTAGGGGTTGGAGTTATGGTTTGGTTTAGGGTTAATGTTGGGAGTTAGGGGTTATGTTTTGGGTTATGGTTATGGTTTGGGTTATGGTTATGGTTGGGGTTATGGTTTAGGTTAGGGTTATTGTTAGGGGTTGGGGTTATGGTTTGGGTTAGGGTTATTGTTAGGGGTTATGGTTTGGGTTATGGTTATGGTTGGGGTTATGGTTATGGTTTGGGTTAAGTTTTGGGTTAGGTTTTGGGTTAGGTTTTGGGTGAGGTTTTGGGTGAGGTTTTGGGTGAGGTTTTGGGTGAGGTTTTGGGTGAGGTTTTGGGTAAGGTTTTGGGTTAGGTTTTGGGTTAGGTTTATTGTTAGGGGTTGGGGTTATGGTTTGGGTTAGGGTTATTGTTAGGGGTTAGGGGTTATGGTTTGGGTTATGGTAATGGTTGGGGTAATGATTTAGGTTAGGGTTATTGTTGGGGTTATGGTTTGGGTTAGGGTTATTGTTAGGGGTTGGAGTTGTGGTATGGTTTAGGGTTAATGTTGGGAGTTAGGGGTTATGTTTTGGGTTATGGTTATGGTTGGGGTTATGGTTTAGGTTAGGGTTATTGTTAGGGGTTGGGGTTATGGTTTGGGTTAGGGTTATTGTTAGGGGTTATGGTTTGGGTTATGGTTATGGTTGGGGTTATGGTTATGGTTTGGGTTATGTTTATGGTTTGGGTTATGTTTATGGTTGGGAATCTGGTTATGGTTGGGGTTATGGTTTAGGTTAGGGTTATTGTTAGGGGTTGGGGTTATGGTTTGGGTTAGGAATATTGTAAGGGATAAGGGGTTATGGTTTGGGTTTTGGTTATGGTTGGGGTTATGGTTCGGGTTAGGGTTATTGTTAGGGGTTGGGGTTATGGTTTGGGTAAGGGTTATTGTTAGGGGTTGGGTTTATGGTTTGGGTTAGGGTTATTGCTAGGGGTTATGTTTTGGGTTATGGTTATGGTTATGGGTTGGGTTAGGGTTTGGGTTATGGGTTGGGTTATGGTTTGGGTTCGGGTTATGGTTTGGGTTAGGGTTATTGTTAGGGGTTGGGGGTTATGGTTTGGGTTATGGTTATGGTTGGGGTTATGGCTATGGATGGGATTATGGTTTGGGTTAGGGTTCTTGTTAGGGGTTTGGGTTAGGGTTATTGTTAGAAGTTAGGTGTTATGGTTTAGGTTATGGTTGGGGTTATGGTTTAGGTTAGGGTTATTGTTAGGGGTTGGGGTTATGGTTTGGGTTAGGGTTATCTTAAGGGATTAGGGGTTATGGTTTGGGTTAGGGTTCTTGTTAGGGGTGTGGGTTAGGGTTATTGTTAGAAGTTAGGGGTTATGGTTGGGGTTATGGTTTAGGTTAGGGTTATTGTTAGGGGTTGGGGTTATGGTTTGGGTTAGGGTTATTTTAAGGGATTAGGGGTTATGGTTTGGGTTTTGGTTATGGTTGGGGTTATGGTTTGGGTTAGGGTTATTGTTAGGGGTTGGAGTTATGGTTTGGTTTAGGGTTAATGTTGGGAGTTAGGGGTTATGTTTTGGGTTATGGTTATGGTTTGGGTTATGGTTATGGTTGGGGTTATGGTTTAGGTTAGGGTTATTGTTAGGGGTTGGGGTTATGGTTTGGGTTAGGGTTATTGTTAGGGGTTATGGTTTGGGTTATGGTTATGGTTGGGGTTATGGTTATGGTTTGGGTTAAGTTTTGGGTTAGGTTTTGGGTTAGGTTTTGGGTGAGGTTTTGGGTGAGGTTTTGGGTGAGGTTTTGGGTGAGGTTTTGGGTGAGGTTTTGGGTAAGGTTTTGGGTTAGGTTTTGGGTTAGGTTTATTGTTAGGGGTTGGGGTTATGGTTTGGGTTAGGGTTATTGTTAGGGGTTAGGGGTTATGGTTTGGGTTATGGTAATGGTTGGGGTAATGATTTAGGTTAGGGTTATTGTTGGGGTTAATGTTTGGGTTAGGGTTATTGTTAGGGGTTGGAGTTGTGGTATGGTTTAGGGTTAATGTTGGGAGTTAGGGGTTATGTTTTGGGTTATGGTTATGGTTGGGGTTATGGTTTAGGTTAGGGTTATTGTTAGGGGTTGGGGTTATGGTTTGGGTTAGGGTTATTGTTAGGGGTTATGGTTTGGGTTATGGTTATGGTTGGGGTTATGGTTATGGTTTGGGTTATGTTTATGGTTTGGGTTATGTTTATGGTTGGGAATCTGGTTATGGTTGGGGTTATGGTTTAGGTTAGGGTTATTGTTAGGGGTTGGGGTTATGGTTTGGGTTAGGAATATTGTAAGGGATAAGGGGTTATGGTTTGGGTTTTGGTTATGGTTGGGGTTATGGTTCGGGTTAGGGTTATTGTTAGGGGTTGGGGTTATGGTTTGGGTAAGGGTTATTGTTAGGGGTTGGGTTTATGGTTTGGGTTAGGGTTATTGCTAGGGGTTATGTTTTGGGTTATGGTTATGGTTATGGGTTGGGTTAGGGTTTGGGTTATGGGTTGGGTTATGGGTTGGGTTATGGTTTGGGTTCGGGTTATGGTTTGGGTTAGGGTTATTGTTAGGGGTTGGGGGTTATGGTTTGGGTTATGGTTATGGTTGGGGTTATGGCTATGGATGGGATTATGGTTTGGGTTAGGGTTCTTGTTAGGGGTTTGGGTTAGGGTTATTGTTAGAAGTTAGGCGTTATGGTTTAGGTTATGGTTGGGGTTATGGTTTAGGTTAGGGTTATTGTTAGGGGTTGGGGTTATGGTTTGGGTTAGGGTTATTTTAAGGGATTAGGGGTTATGGTTTGGGTTAGGGTTCTTGTTAGGGGTTTGGGTTAGGGTTATTGTTAGAAGTTAGGGGTTATGGTTTGGGTTATGGTTGGGGTTATGGTTTAGGTTAGGGTTATTGTTAGGGGTTGGGGTTATGGTTTGGGTTAGGGTTATTTTAAGGGATTAGGGGTTATGGTTTGGGTTTTGGTTATGGTTGGGGTTATGGTTTGGGTTAGGGTTATTGTTAGGGGTTGGAGTTATGGTTTGGTTTAGGGTTAATGTTGGGAGTTAGGGGTTATCTTTTGGGTTATGGTTATGGTTTGGGTTATGGTTATGGTTGGGGTTATGGTTTAGGTTAGGGTTATTGTTAGGGGTTGGGGTTATGGTTTGGGTTAGGGTTATTGTTAGGGGTTATGGTTTGGGTTATGGTTATGGTTGGGGTTATGGTTATGGTTTGGGTTAAGTTTTGGGTTAGGTTTTGGGTTAGGTTTTGGGTGAGGTTTTGGGTGAGGTTTTGGGTGAGGTTTTGGGTGAGGTTTTGGGTGAGGTTTTGGGTGAGGTTTTGGGTGAGGTTTTGGGTGAGGTTTTGGGTGAGGTTTTGGGTGAGGTTTTGGGTGAGGTTTTGGGTTAGGTTTTGGGTTAGGTTTATTGTTAGGGTTATTGTTAGGGGTTGGGGTTATGGTTTGGGTTAGGGTTATTGTTAGGGGTTATGGTTTGGGTTATGGTTTGGGTTATGGTTATGGTTGGGGTTATGGTTATGGTTTGGGTTAAGTTTTGGGTTAGGTTTTGGGTTAGGTTTTGGGTTAGGTTTTGGGTGAGGTTTTGGGTGAGGTTTTGGGTGAGGTTTTGGGTGAGGTTTTGGGTTAGGTTTTGGGTGAGGTTTTGGGTGAGGTTTTGGGTGAGGTTTTGGGTGAGGTTTTGGGTTAGGTTTATTGTTAGGGGTTGGGGTTATGGTTTGGGTTATGGTTTAGGTTAGGGTTATTGTTAGGGGTTGGGGTTATGGTTTGGGTTAGGGTTATTATTAGGGGTTATGGTTTGGGTTAGGGATATTGTTAGGGGTTAGGGGTTATGGTTTGGGTTAGGGTTATTGTTAGGGGTTGGGGTTATGGTTGGGGTTATGGTTGGGGTTATGGTTGGGGTTATGGTTGGAGTTATGGTTGGGGTTATGGTTAGGGTTATGGTTAGGGTTGGGGTTATGGTTGGGGTTATGGCTAAGGTTGGGAATATGGTTTTGGTTGGGGTTATGTTTATGGTTGGGAATCTGGTTATGGTTGGGGTTATGGTTTACGTTAGGGTTATTGTTAGGGGTTGGGGTTATGGTTTGGGTTAGGAATATTGTAAGGGATAAGGGGTTATGGTTTGGGTTTTGGTTATGGTTGGGGTTATGGTTCGGGTTAGGGTTATTGTTAGGGGTTGGGGTTATGGTTTGGGTTAGGGTTATTGTTAGGGGTTGGGGTTATGGTTTGGGTTCGGGTTATGGTTTGGGTTAGGGTTATTGTTAGGGGTTTGGGGTTATGGTTGGGGTTATGGCTGTGGATGGGATTATGGTTTGGGTTAGGGTTCTTGTTAGGGGTTTGGGTTAGGGTTATTGTTAGAAGTTAGGGGTTGTGGTTTAGGTTAGGGTTATTGTTGGGGTTATGGTTTGGGTTAGGGTTATTGTTAGGGGTTGGAGTTATGGTATGGTTTAGGGTTAATGTTGGGAGTTAGGGGTTATGTTTTGGGTTATGGTTATGGTTGGGGTTATGGTTTAGGTTAGGGTTATTGTTAGGGGTTGGGGTTATGGTTTGGGTTAGGGTTATTGTTAGGGGTTATGGTTTGGGTTATGGTTATGGTTGGGGTTATGGTTATGGTTTGGGTTATGTTTATGGTTTGGGTTATGTTTATGGTTGGGAATCTGGTTATGGTTGGGGTTATGGTTTAGGTTAGGGTTATTGTTAGGGGTTGGGGTTATGGTTTGGGTTAGGAATATTGTAAGGGATAAGGGGTTATGGTTTGGGTTTTGGTTATGGTTGGGGTTATGGTTCGGGTTAGGGTTATTGTTAGGGGTTGGGGTTATGGTTTGGGTAAGGGTTATTGTTAGGGGTTGGGTTTATGGTTTGGGTTAGGGTTATTGCTAGGGGTTATGTTTTGGGTTATGGTTATGGGTTGGGTTATGGTTTGGGTTCGGGTTATGGTTTGGGTTAGGGTTATTGTTAGGGGTTGGGGGTTATGGTTTGGGTTATGGTTATGGTTGGGGTTATGGCTATGGATGGGATTATGGTTTGGGTTAGGGTTCTTGTTAGGGGTTTGGGTTAGGGTTATTGTTAGAAGTTAGGCGTTATGGTTTAGGTTATGGTTGGGGTTATGGTTTAGGTTAGGGTTATTGTTAGGGGTTGGGGTTATGGTTTGGGTTAGGGTTATTTTAAGGGATTAGGGGTTATGGTTTGGGTTAGGGTTCTTGTTAGGGGTTTGGGTTAGGGTTATTGTTAGAAGTTAGGGGTTATGGTTTGGGTTATGGTTGGGGTTATGGTTTAGGTTAGGGTTATTGTTAGGGGTTGGGGTTATGGTTTGGGTTAGGGTTATTTTAAGGGATTAGGGGTTATGGTTTGGGTTTTGGTTATGGTTGGGGTTATGGTTTGGGTTAGGGTTATTGTTAGGGGTTGGAGTTATGGTTTGGTTTAGGGTTAATGTTGGGAGTTAGGGGTTATGTTTTGGGTTATGGTTATGGTTTGGGTTATGGTTATGGTTGGGGTTATGGTTTAGGTTAGGGTTATTGTTAGGGGTTGGGGTTATGGTTTGGGTTAGGGTTATTGTTAGGGGTTATGGTTTGGGTTATGGTTATGGTTGGGGTTATGGTTATGGTTTGGGTTAAGTTTTGGGTTAGGTTTTGGGTTAGGTTTTGGGTGAGGTTTTGGGTGAGGTTTTGGGTGAGGTTTTGGGTGAGGTTTTGGGTGAGGTTTTGGGTAAGGTTTTGGGTTAGGTTTTGGGTTAGGTTTATTGTTAGGGGTTGGGGTTATGGTTTGGGTTAGGGTTATTGTTAGGGGTTAGGGGTTATGGTTTGGGTTATGGTAATGGTTGGGGTAATGGTTTAGGTTAGGGTTATTGTTGGGGTTATGGTTTGGGTTAGGGTTATTGTTAGGGGTTGGAGTTGTGGTATGGTTTAGGGTTAATGTTGGGAGTTAGGGGTTATGTTTTGGGTTATGGTTATGGTTGGGGTTATGGTTTAGGTTAGGGTTATTGTTAGGGGTTGGGGTTATGGTTTGGGTTAGGGTTATTGTTAGGGGTTATGGTTTGGGTTATGGTTATGGTTGGGGTTATGGTTATGGTTTGGGTTATGTTTATGGTTTGGGTTATGTTTATGGTTGGGAATCTGGTTATGGTTGGGGTTATGGTTTAGGTTAGGGTTATTGTTAGGGGTTGGGGTTATGGTTTGGGTTAGGAATATTGTAAGGGATAAGGGGTTATGGTTTGGGTTTTGGTTATGGTTGGGGTTATGGTTCGGGTTAGGGTTATTGTTAGGGGTTGGGGTTATGGTTTGGGTAAGGGTTATTGTTAGGGGTTGGGTTTATGGTTTGGGTTAGGGTTATTGCTAGGGGTTATGTTTTGGGTTATGGTTATGGTTATGGGTTGGGTTATGGTTTGGGTTATGGGTTGGGTTATGGGTTGGGTTATGGTTTGGGTTCGGGTTATGGTTTGGGTTAGGGTTATTGTTAGGGGTTGGGGGTTATGGTTTGGGTTATGGTTATGGTTGGGGTTATGGCTATGGATGGGATTATGGTTTGGGTTAGGGTTCTTGTTAGGGGTTTGGGTTAGGGTTATTGTTAGAAGTTAGGCGTTATGGTTTAGGTTATGGTTGGGGTTATGGTTTAGGTTAGGGTTATTGTTAGGGGTTGGGGTTATGGTTTGGGTTAGGGTTATCTTAAGGGATTAGGGGTTATGGTTTGGGTTAGGGTTCTTGTTAGGGGTTTGGGTTAGGGTTATTGTTAGAAGTTAGGGGTTATGGTTTGGGTTATGGTTGGGGTTATGGTTTAGGTTAGGGTTATTGTTAGGGGTTGGGGTTATGGTTTGGGTTAGGGTTATTTTAAGGGATTAGGGGTTGTGGTTTGGGTTTTGGTTATGGTTGGGGTTATGGTTTGGGTTAGGGTTATTGTTAGGGGTTGGAGTTATGGTTTGGTTTAGGGTTAATGTTGGGAGTTAGGGGTTATCTTTTGGGTTATGGTTATGGTTTGGGTTATGGTTATGGTTGGGGTTATGGTTTAGGTTAGGGTTATTGTTAGGGGTTGGGGTTATGGTTTGGGTTAGGGTTATTGTTAGGGGTTATGGTTTGGGTTATGGTTATGGTTGGGGTTAAGGTTATGGTTTGGGTTAAGTTTTGGGTTAGGTTTTGGGTTAGGTTTTGGGTGAGGTTTTGGGTGAGGTTTTGGGTGAGGTTTTGGGTGAGGTTTTGGGTGAGGTTTTGGGTTAGGTTTTGGGTGAGGTTTTGGGTGAGGTTTTGGGTGAGGTTTTGGGTGAGGTTTTGGGTGAGGTTTTGGGTTAGGTTTTGGGTTAGGTTTATTGTTAGGGTTATTGTTAGGGGTTGGGGTTATGGTTTGGGTTAGGGTTATTGTTAGGGGTTATGGTTTGGGTTATGGTTTGGGTTATGGTTTGGGTTATGGTTATGGTTGGGGTTATGGTTATGGTTTGGGTTAAGTTTTGGGTTAGGTTTTGGGTTAGGTTTTGGGTGAGGTTTTGGGTGAGGTTTTGGGTGAGGTTTTGGGTGAGGTTTTGGGTGAGGTTTTGGGTTAGGTTTTGGGTGAGGTTTTGGGTGAGGTTTTGGGTGAGGTTTTGGGTTAGGTTTATTGTTAGGGGTTGGGGTTATGGTTTGGGTTATGGTTTAGGTTAGGGTTATTGTTAGGGGTTGGGGTTATGGTTTGGGTTAGGGTTATTATTAGGGGTTATGGTTTGGGTTAGGGATATTGTTAGGGGTTAGGGGTTATGGTTTGGGTTAGGGTTATTGTTAGGGGTTGGGGTTATGGTTGGGGTTATGGTTGGGGTTATGGTTGGGGTTATGGTTGGAGTTATGGTTGGGGTTATGGTTAGGGTTATGGTTAGGGTTGGGGTTATGGTTGGGGTTATGGTTGGGGTTATGGTTGGGGTTATGGCTATGGTTGGGAATATGGTTTTGGTTGGGGTTATGGTTATGGTTGGGAATCTGGTTATGGTTGGGGTTAAGGTTTGGGTTAGGGTTATGGTTTGGGTTAGGGTTATGGTTTGGGTTAGGGTTATGGTTTGGGTTATGGTTTGGGTTCGGGTTATGGTTTGGGTTCGGGTTATGGTTTGGGTTAGGGTTATTGTTAGGGGTTTGGGGTTATGGTTGGGGTTATGGCTGTGGATGGGATTATGGTTTGGGTTAGGGTTCTTGTTAGGGGTTTGGGTTAGGGTTATTGTTAGAAGTTAGGGGTTATGGTTTAGGTTAGGGTTATTGTTGGGGTTATGGTTTGGGTTAGGGTTATTGTTAGGGGTTGGAGTTATGGTATGGTTTAGGGTTAATGTTGGGAGTTAGGGGTTATGTTTTGGGTTATGGTTATGGTTGGGGTTATGGTTTAGGTTAGGGTTATTGTTAGGGGTTGGGGTTATGGTTTGGGTTAGGGTTATTGTTAGGGGTTATGGTTTGGGTTATGGTTATGGTTGGGGTTATGGTTATGGTTTGGGTTATGTTTATGGTTTGGGTTATGTTTATGGTTGGGAATCTGGTTAAGGTTGGGGTTATGGTTTAGGTTAGGGTTATTGTTAGGGGTTGGGGTTATGGTTTGGGTTAGGAATATTGTAAGGGATAAGGGGTTATGGTTTGGGTTTTGGTTATGGTTGGGGTTATGGTTCGGGTTAGGGTTATTGTTAGGGGTTGGGGTTATGGTTTGGGTAAGGGTTATTGTTAGGGGTTGGGTTTATGGTTTGGGTTAGGGTTATTGCTAGGGGTTATGTTTTGGGTTATGGTTATGGTTATGGGTTGGGTTAGGGTTTGGGTTATGGGTTGGGTTATGGTTTGGGTTCGGGTTATGGTTTGGGTTAGGGTTATTGTTAGGGGTTGGGGGTTATGGTTTGGGTTATGGTTATGGTTGGGGTTATGGCTATGGATGGGATTATGGTTTGGGTTAGGGTTCTTGTTAGGGGTTTGGGTTAGGGTTATTGTTAGAAGTTAGGTGTTATGGTTTAGGTTATGGTTGGGGTTATGGTTTAGGTTAGGGTTATTGTTAGGGGTTGGGGTTATGGTTTGGGTTAGGGTTATCTTAAGGGATTAGGGGTTATGGTTTGGGTTAGGGTTCTTGTTAGGGGTGTGGGTTAGGGTTATTGTTAGAAGTTAGGGGTTATGGTTGGGGTTATGGTTTAGGTTAGGGTTATTGTTAGGGGTTGGGGTTATGGTTTGGGTTAGGGTTATTTTAAGGGATTAGGGGTTATGGTTTGGGTTTTGGTTATGGTTGGGGTTATGGTTTGGGTTAGGGTTATTGTTAGGGGTTGGAGTTATGGTTTGGTTTAGGGTTAATGTTGGGAGTTAGGGGTTATGTTTTGGGTTATGGTTATGGTTTGGGTTATGGTTATGGTTGGGGTTATGGTTTAGGTTAGGGTTATTGTTAGGGGTTGGGGTTATGGTTTGGGTTAGGGTTATTGTTAGGGGTTATGGTTTGGGTTATGGTTATGGTTGGGGTTATGGTTATGGTTTGGGTTAAGTTTTGGGTTAGGTTTTGGGTTAGGTTTTGGGTGAGGTTTTGGGTGAGGTTTTGGGTGAGGTTTTGGGTGAGGTTTTGGGTGAGGTTTTGGGTAAGGTTTTGGGTTAGGTTTTGGGTTAGGTTTATTGTTAGGGGTTGGGGTTATGGTTTGGGTTAGGGTTATTGTTAGGGGTTAGGGGTTATGGTTTGGGTTATGGTAATGGTTGGGGTAATGATTTAGGTTAGGGTTATTGTTGGGGTTATGGTTTGGGTTAGGGTTATTGTTAGGGGTTGGAGTTGTGGTATGGTTTAGGGTTAATGTTGGGAGTTAGGGGTTATGTTTTGGGTTATGGTTATGGTTGGGGTTATGGTTTAGGTTAGGGTTATTGTTAGGGGTTGGGGTTATGGTTTGGGTTAGGGTTATTGTTAGGGGTTATGGTTTGGGTTATGGTTATGGTTGGGGTTATGGTTATGGTTTGGGTTATGTTTATGGTTTGGGTTATGTTTATGGTTGGGAATCTGGTTATGGTTGGGGTTATGGTTTAGGTTAGGGTTATTGTTAGGGGTTGGGGTTATGGTTTGGGTTAGGAATATTGTAAGGGATAAGGGGTTATGGTTTGGGTTTTGGTTATGGTTGGGGTTATGGTTCGGGTTAGGGTTATTGTTAGGGGTTGGGGTTATGGTTTGGGTAAGGGTTATTGTTAGGGGTTGGGTTTATGGTTTGGGTTAGGGTTATTGCTAGGGGTTATGTTTTGGGTTATGGTTATGGTTATGGGTTGGGTTAGGGTTTGGGTTATGGGTTGGGTTATGGGTTGGGTTATGGTTTGGGTTCGGGTTATGGTTTGGGTTAGGGTTATTGTTAGGGGTTGGGGGTTATGGTTTGGGTTATGGTTATGGTTGGGGTTATGGCTATGGATGGGATTATGGTTTGGGTTAGGGTTCTTGTTAGGGGTTTGGGTTAGGGTTATTGTTAGAAGTTAGGCGTTATGGTTTAGGTTATGGTTGGGGTTATGGTTTAGGTTAGGGTTATTGTTAGGGGTTGGGGTTATGGTTTGGGTTAGGGTTATCTTAAGGGATTAGGGGTTATGGTTTGGGTTAGGGTTCTTGTTAGGGGTTTGGGTTAGGGTTATTGTTAGAAGTTAGGGGTTATGGTTTGGGTTATGGTTGGGGTTATGGTTTAGGTTAGGGTTATTGTTAGGGGTTGGGGTTATGGTTTGGGTTAGGGTTATTTTAAGGGATTAGGGGTTATGGTTTGGGTTTTGGTTATGGTTGGGGTTATGGTTTGGGTTAGGGTTATTGTTAGGGGTTGGAGTTATGGTTTGGTTTAGGGTTAATGTTGGGAGTTAGGGGTTATCTTTTGGGTTATGGTTATGGTTTGGGTTATGGTTATGGTTGGGGTTATGGTTTAGGTTAGGGTTATTGTTAGGGGTTGGGGTTATGGTTTGGGTTAGGGTTATTGTTAGGGGTTATGGTTTGGGTTATGGTTATGGTTGGGGTTATGGTTATGGTTTGGGTTAAGTTTTGGGTTAGGTTTTGGGTTAGGTTTTGGGTGAGGTTTTGGGTGAGGTTTTGGGTGAGGTTTTGGGTGAGGTTTTGGGTGAGGTTTTGGGTTAGGTTTTGGGTGAGGTTTTGGGTGAGGTTTTGGGTGAGGTTTTGGGTGAGGTTTTGGGTTAGGTTTTGGGTTAGGTTTATTGTTAGGGTTATTGTTAGGGGTTGGGGTTATGGTTTGGGTTAGGGTTATTGTTAGGGGTTATGGTTTGGGTTATGGTTTGGGTTATGGTTATGGTTGGGGTTATGGTTATGGTTTGGGTTAAGTTTTGGGTTAGGTTTTGGGTTAGGTTTTGGGTTAGGTTTTGGGTGAGGTTTTGGGTGAGGTTTTGGGTGAGGTTTTGGGTGAGGTTTTGGGTTAGGTTTTGGGTGAGGTTTTGGGTGAGGTTTTGGGTGAGGTTTTGGGTGAGGTTTTGGGTTAGGTTTATTGTTAGGGGTTGGGGTTATGGTTTGGGTTATGGTTTAGGTTAGGGTTATTGTTAGGGGTTGGGGTTATGGTTTGGGTTAGGGTTATTATTAGGGGTTATGGTTTGGGTTAGGGATATTGTTAGGGGTTAGGGGTTATGGTTTGGGTTAGGGTTATTGTTAGGGGTTGGGGTTATGGTTGGGGTTATGGTTGGGGTTATGGTTGGGGTTATGGTTGGAGTTATGGTTGGGGTTATGGTTAGGGTTATGGTTAGGGTTGGGGTTATGGTTGGGGTTATGGCTAAGGTTGGGAATATGGTTTTGGTTGGGGTTATGTTTATGGTTGGGAATCTGGTTATGGTTGGGGTTATGGTTTACGTTAGGGTTATTGTTAGGGGTTGGGGTTATGGTTTGGGTTAGGAATATTGTAAGGGATAAGGGGTTATGGTTTGGGTTTTGGTTATGGTTGGGGTTATGGTTCGGGTTAGGGTTATTGTTAGGGGTTGGGGTTATGGTTTGGGTTAGGGTTATTGTTAGGGGTTGGGGTTATGGTTTGGGTTCGGGTTATGGTTTGGGTTAGGGTTATTGTTAGGGGTTTGGGGTTATGGTTGGGGTTATGGCTGTGGATGGGATTATGGTTTGGGTTAGGGTTCTTGTTAGGGGTTTGGGTTAGGGTTATTGTTAGAAGTTAGGGGTTGTGGTTTAGGTTAGGGTTATTGTTGGGGTTATGGTTTGGGTTAGGGTTATTGTTAGGGGTTGGAGTTATGGTATGGTTTAGGGTTAATGTTGGGAGTTAGGGGTTATGTTTTGGGTTATGGTTATGGTTGGGGTTATGGTTTAGGTTAGGGTTATTGTTAGGGGTTGGGGTTATGGTTTGGGTTAGGGTTATTGTTAGGGGTTATGGTTTGGGTTATGGTTATGGTTGGGGTTATGGTTTGGGTTATGTTTATGGTTTGGGTTATGTTTATGGTTGGGAATCTGGTTATGGTTGGGGTTATGGTTTAGGTTAGGGTTATTGTTAGGGGTTGGGGTTATGGTTTGGGTTAGGAATATTGTAAGGGATAAGGGGTTATGGTTTGGGTTTTGGTTATGGTTGGGGTTATGGTTCGGGTTAGGGTTATTGTTAGGGGTTGGGGTTATGGTTTGGGTAAGGGTTATTGTTAGGGGTTGGGTTTATGGTTTGGGTTAGGGTTATTGCTAGGGGTTATGTTTTGGGTTATGGTTATGGGTTGGGTTATGGTTTGGGTTCGGGTTATGGTTTGGGTTAGGGTTATTGTTAGGGGTTGGGGGTTATGGTTTGGGTTATGGTTATGGTTGGGGTTATGGCTATGGATGGGATTATGGTTTGGGTTAGGGTTCTTGTTAGGGGTTTGGGTTAGGGTTATTGTTAGAAGTTAGGCGTTATGGTTTAGGTTATGGTTGGGGTTATGGTTTAGGTTAGGGTTATTGTTAGGGGTTGGGGTTATGGTTTGGGTTAGGGTTATTTTAAGGGATTAGGGGTTATGGTTTGGGTTAGGGTTCTTGTTAGGGGTTTGGGTTAGGGTTATTGTTAGAAGTTAGGGGTTATGGTTTGGGTTATGGTTGGGGTTATGGTTTAGGTTAGGGTTATTGTTAGGGGTTGGGGTTATGGTTTGGGTTAGGGTTATTTTAAGGGATTAGGGGTTATGGTTTGGGTTTTGGTTATGGTTGGGGTTATGGTTTGGGTTAGGGTTATTGTTAGGGGTTGGAGTTATGGTTTGGTTTAGGGTTAATGTTGGGAGTTAGGGGTTATGTTTTGGGTTATGGTTATGGTTTGGGTTATGGTTATGGTTGGGGTTATGGTTTAGGTTAGGGTTATTGTTAGGGGTTGGGGTTATGGTTTGGGTTAGGGTTATTGTTAGGGGTTATGGTTTGGGTTATGGTTATGGTTGGGGTTATGGTTATGGTTTGGGTTAAGTTTTGGGTTAGGTTTTGGGTTAGGTTTTGGGTTAGGTTTTGGGTTAGGTTTTGGGTGAGGTTTTGGGTGAGGTTTTGGGTGAGGTTTTGGGTGAGGTTTTGGGTGAGGTTTTGGGTGAGGTTTTGGGTGAGGTTTTGGGTTAGGTTTTGGGTTAGGTTTTGGGTTAGGTTTATTGTTAGGGGTTGGGGTTATGGTTTGGGTTAGGGTTATTGTTAGGGGTTAGGGGTTATGGTTTGGGTTATGGTAATGGTTGGGGTTATGGTTTAGGTTAGGGTTATTGTTAGGGGTTGGGGTTATGGTTTGGGTTAGGGTTATTATTAGGGGTTATGGTTTGGGTTAGGGATATTGTTAGGGGTTAGGGGTTATGGTTTGGGTTAGGGTTATTGTTAGGGGTTGGGGTTATGGTTTGGGTTATGGTTGGGGTTATGGTTGGGGTTATGGTTGGAGTTATGGTTGGGGTTATGGTTAGGGTTATGGTTAGGGTTGGGGTTATGGTTGGGGTTATGGCTAAGGTTGGGAATATGGTTTTGGTTGGGGTTATGTTTATGGTTGGGAATCTGGTTATGGTTGGGGTTATGGTTTACGTTAGGGTTATTGTTAGGGGTTGGGGTTATGGTTTGGGTTAGGAATATTGTAAGGGATAAGGGGTTATGGTTTGGGTTTTGGTTATGGTTGGGGTTATGGTTCGGGTTAGGGTTATTGTTAGGGGTTGGGGTTATGGTTTGGGTTAGGGTTATTGTTAGGGGTTGGGGTTATGGTTTGGGTTAGGGTTATTGCTAGGGGTTATGTTTTGGGTTATGGTTATGGGTTGGTGTTACGGCTGGCAGCCTGGACACACACTATGTAGGAGGTGTGTGCTTTCCTTTCTTTACCGGTATCTGCCACTGTGGCTCCACCCCTGTGACAGAGCCCTGCCCAGGCCAACACGGCTGTAATTAATTCCCCAATCATCCCTCCTGCCCTTATTTAAAGCCTTTTCAGTTGTCAGTTCACCCTTTGCCCTTGCCCTGGCCTTTGCCCTTGTCCTTGATGCCTTGCTGAGTTGCAGGCTTGTGAGTATGTTACTCCCTGTTATATTTTGTATGTGTTGTTAATGATTTTGGGTTGCATAGGGGAACTTCTTGAGATAATTTTAGACACCCATGGGTATACATATAGTTTGTGCATTTAGACACAGTTATTCCCCTGTCTAGATTATATTACATCAGTTTAACAGTGGCATCCTTCGGTCTTATTTCCTGTATTTTGTGGGTGTTCATTTGAACACCTGTCTGGGAGGGGTTTTTTACCGTGTTTATTTGAGGGTGCCACTTTAATATCTCGTGCTTCCCCTATGTTATCCCGTAGTCTGTTTTATTGACTTTATTGTAAATAAAAATAACTGAAGGCTACTTGCAATGTGTGTCCGAACTCATCTTTGACCGAACCTGTCTGCTGTGATAGTTGCGACTCCCTGGTATATCATACCCCAGGGGGAGTCGTAACAGTTGGGTTAGGGTTATTGTTTGTGGTTGGGGTTATGGTTTGGGTTAGGGTTATTGTTAGGGTTATGGTTATGGTTTGGGTTAGAGTTATTGTTAGGGGTTGGGGTAATAGTTTGTGTTAGGGTTATTGTTTGTGGTTGGGGTTATGGTTTGGGTTAGGGTTATTGTTAGGGTTATGGTTATGGTTTGGGTTAGAGTTATTGTTAGGGGTTGGGGTAATAGTTTGTGTTAGGGTTATTGTTAGGGTTTAGGGGTTATGGTTTGGTTTACGGTTATGGTTAAGGTTATGGTTGGGGTTATGGTTTGGGTTAGCGTTATTTTTAGGGGTTAGGGGTTATGGTTTGGGTTATGGTTATTGTTGGGGTTACTGTTATGGATGGGATTATGGTTTGGGTTAGGGTTATTGTTAGGGGTTGGGGTAATAGTTTGTGTTAGGGTTATTGTTAGGGTTTAGGCGTTATGGTTTGGTTTACGGTTATGGTTAAGGTTATGGTTGGGGTTATGGTTTGGGTTAGCGTTATTTTTAGGATTCAGGGGTTATGGTTTGGCTTATGGTTATTGTTGGGGTTATGGTTATGGATGGGATTATGGTTTGGGTTAGGGTTATTGTTGGGGGTTGGGTGTTATGGTTTGGGTTATGGTTATGGTTTGGGTTATGGTTATGGTTGGGGTTATGGTTTGGGTTAGGGTTATTGTAAGGGGTTATGGTTTGGGTTAGGGATATTGTTAGGGGTTAGGGGCAATGGTTTGGGTTAGGGTTGGGGTTATGGTTGGGGTTATGGTTGGGGTTATGGTTGGGGTTATGGTTATGGTTATGGTTATGGTTGGGGTTATGGTTGGGGTTATGGTTGGGGTTATGGTTGGGGTTATGGTTGGGGTTATGGTTGGGGTTATGGTTGGGGTTATGGTTGGGGTTATGGCTATGGTTGGGAATATGGTTTTGGTTGGGGTTATGGCTATGGTTGGGAATATGGTTTTGGTTGGGGTTATGGTTATGGTTGGGAATCTGGTTATGGTTGGGGTTAAGGTTTGGGTTAGGGTTATGGTTTGGGTTAGGGTTATGGTTTGGGTTAGGGTTATGGCTTGGGTTATGGTTTGGGTTCGGGTTATGGTTTGGGTTCGGGTTATGGTTTGGGTTAGGGTTATTGTTAGGGGTTTGGGGTTATGGTTGGGGTTATGGCTGTGGATGGGATTATGGTTTGGGTTAGGGTTCTTGTTAGGGGTTTGGGTTAGGGTTATTGTTAGAAGTTAGGGGTTATGGTTTAGGTTAGGGTTATTGTTGGGGTTATGGTTTGGGTTAGGGTTATTGTTAGGGGTTGGAGTTATGGTATGGTTTAGGGTTAATGTTGGGAGTTAGGGGTTATGTTTTGGGTTATGGTTATGGTTGGGGTTATGGTTTAGGTTAGGGTTATTGTTAGGGGTTGGGGTTATGGTTTGGGTTAGGGTTATTGTTAGGGGTTATGGTTTGGGTTATGGTTATGGTTGGGGTTATGGTTATGGTTTGGGTTATGTTTATGGTTTGGGTTATGTTTATGGTTGGGAATCTGGTTATGGTTGGGGTTATGGTTTAGGTTAGGGTTATTGTTAGGGGTTGGGGTTATGGTTTGGGTTAGGAATATTGTAAGGGATAAGGGGTTATGGTTTGGGTTTTGGTTATGGTTGGGGTTATGGTTCGGGTTAGGGTTATTGTTAGGGGTTGGGGTTATGGTTTGGGTAAGGGTTATTGTTAGGGGTTGGGTTTATGGTTTGGGTTAGGGTTATTGCTAGGGGTTATGTTTTGGGTTATGGTTATGGGTTGGGTTAGGGTTTGGGTTATGGGTTGGGTTATGGGTTGGGTTATGGGTTGGGTTATGGTTTGGGTTCGGGTTATGGTTTGGGTTAGGGTTATTGTTAGGGGTTGGGGGTTATGGTTTGGGTTAGGGTTATTGTTAGGGGTTGGGGGTTATGGTTTGGGTTATGGTTATGGTTGGGGTTATGGCTATGGATGGGATTATGGTTTGGGTTAGGGTTCTTGTTAGGGGTTTGGGTTAGGGTTATTGTTAGAAGTTAGGCGTTATGGTTTAGGTTATGGTTGGGGTTATGGTTTAGGTTAGGGTTATTGTTAGGGGTTGGGGTTATGGTTTGGGTTAGGGTTATCTTAAGGGATTAGGGGTTATGGTTTGGGTTAGGGTTCTTGTTAGGGGTTTGGGTTAGGGTTATTGTTAGAAGTTAGGGGTTATGGTTTGGGTTATGGTTGGGGTTATGGTTTAGGTTAGGGTTATTGTTAGGGGTTGGGGTTATGGTTTGGGTTAGGGTTATTTTAAGGGATTAGGGGTTATGGTTTGGGTTTTGGTTATGGTTGGGGTTATGGTTTGGGTTAGGGTTATTGTTAGGGGTTGGAGTTATGGTTTGGTTTAGGGTTAATGTTGGGAGTTAGGGGTTATGTTTTGGGTTATGGTTATGGTTTGGGTTATGGTTATGGTTGGGGTTATGGTTTAGGTTAGGGTTATTGTTAGGGGTTGGGGTTATGGTTTGGGTTAGGGTTATTGTTAGGGGTTATGGTTTGGGTTATGGTTATGGTTGGGTTTATGGTTATGGTTTGGGTTAAGTTTTGGGTTAGGTTTTGGGTTAGGTTTTGGGTTAGGTTTTGGGTGAGGTTTTGGGTGAGGTTTTGGGTGAGGTTTTGGGTGAGGTTTTGGGTGAGGTTTTGGGTGAGGTTTTGGGTTAGGTTTTGGGTGAGGTTTTGGGTGAGGTTTTGGGTGAGGTTTTGGGTGAGGTTTTGGGTGAGGTTTTGGGTGAGGTTTTGGGTGAGGTTTTGGGTTAGGTTTTGGGTTAGGTTTTGGGTTAGGTTTATTGTTAGGGGTTGGGGTTATGGTTTGGGTTATGGTTTAGGTTAGGGTTATTGTTAGGGGTTGGGGTTATGGTTTGGGTTAGGGTTATTATTAGGGGTTATGGTTTGGGTTAGGGATATTGTTAGGGGTTAGGGGTTATGGTTTGGGTTAGGGTTATTGTTAGGGGTTGGGGTTATGGTTTGGGTTATGGTTGGGGTTATGGTTGGGGTTATGGTTGGAGTTATGGTTGGGGTTATGGTTAGGGTTATGGTTAGGGTTGGGGTTATGGTTGGGGTTATGGCTAAGGTTGGGAATATGGTTTTGGTTGGGGTTATGTTTATGGTTGGGAATCTGGTTATGGTTGGGGTTATGGTTTACGTTAGGGTTATTGTTAGGGGTTGGGGTTATGGTTTGGGTTAGGAATATTGTAAGGGATAAGGGGTTATGGTTTGGGTTTTGGTTATGGTTGGGGTTATGGTTCGGGTTAGGGTTATTGTTAGGGGTTGGGGTTATGGTTTGGGTTAGGGTTATTGTTAGGGGTTGGGGTTATGGTTTGGGTTAGGGTTATTGCTAGGGGTTATGTTTTGGGTTATGGTTATGGGTTGGTGTTACGGCTGGCAGCCTGGACACACACTATGTAGGAGGTGTGTGCTTTCCTTTCTTTACCGGTATCTGCCACTGTGGCTCCACCCCTGTCACAGAGCCCTGCCCAGGCCAACACGGCTGTAATTAATTCCCCAATCATCCCTCCTGCCCTTATTTAAAGCCTTTTCAGTTGTCAGTTCACCCTTTGCCCTTGCCCTGGCCTTTGCCCTTGTCCTTGATGCCTTGCTGAGTTGCAGGCTTGTGAGTATGTTACTCCCTGTTATATTTTGTATGTGTTGTTAATGATTTTGGGTTGCATAGGGGGACTTCTTGAGATAATTTTAGACACCCATGGGTATACATATAGTTTGTGCATTTAGACACAGTTATTCCCCTGTCTAGATTATATTACATCAGTTTAACAGTGGCATCCTTCGGTCTTATTTCCTGTATTTTGTGGGTGTTCATTTGAACACCTGTCTGGGAGGGGTTTTTTACCGTGTTTATTTGAGGGTGCCACTTTAATATCTCGTGCTTCC
Organism: Stigmatopora nigra; assembly: GCF_051989575.1. NCBI lineage: Eukaryota > Metazoa > Chordata > Actinopteri > Syngnathiformes > Syngnathidae > Stigmatopora > Stigmatopora nigra. Next base: position 5,527,149 of record NW_027551603.1, read on the forward strand.
CCTATGTTATCCCGTAGTCTGTTTTATTGACTTTATTGTAAATAAAAATAACTGAAGGCTACTTGCAATGTGTGTCCGAACTCATCTTTGACCGAACCTGTCTGCTGTGATAGTTGCGACTCCCTGGTATATCATACCCCAGGGGGAGTCGTAACAGTTGGGTTAGGGTTATTGTTTGTGGTTGGGGTTATGGTTTGGGTTAGGGTTATTGTTAGGGTTATGGTTATGGTTTGGGTTAGAGTTATTGTTAGGGGTTGGGGTAATAGTTTGTGTTAGGGTTATTGTTAGGGTTTAGGGGTTATGGTTTGGTTTACGGTTATGGTTAAGGTTATGGTTGGGGTTATGGTTTGGGTTAGCGTTATTTTTAGGGGTTAGGGGTTATGGTTTGGGTTATGGTTATTGTTGGGGTTACTGTTATGGATGGGATTATGGTTTGGGTTAGGGTTATTGTTAGGGGTTGGGGTAATAGTTTGTGTTAGGGTTATTGTTAGGGTTTAGGCGTTATGGTTTGGTTTACGGTTATGGTTAAGGTTATGGTTGGGGTTATGGTTTGGGTTAGCGTTATTTTTAGGATTCAGGGGTTATGGTTTGGCTTATGGTTATTGTTGGGGTTATGGTTATGGATGGGATTATGGTTTGGGTTAGGGTTATTGTTGGGGGTTGGGTGTTATGGTTTGGGTTATGGTTATGGTTTGGGTTATGGTTATGGTTGGGGTTATGGTTTGGGTTAGGGTTATTGTAAGGGGTTATGGTTTGGGTTAGGGATATTGTTAGGGGTTAGGGGTTATGGTTTGGGTTAGGGTTGGGGTTATGGTTGGGGTTATGGTTGGGGTTATGGTTGGGGTTATGGTTGGGGTTATGGTTATGGTTATGGTTATGGTTGGGGTTATGGTTGGGGTTATGGTTGGGGTTATGGTTGGGGTTATGGTTGGGGTTATGGTTGGGGTTATGGTTGGGGTTATGGTTGGGGTTATGGTTGGGGTTATGGTTGGGGTTATGGTTGGGGTTATGGTTGGGGTTATGGTTGGGGTTATGGCTATGGTTGGGAATATGGTTTTGGTTGGGGTTATGGTTATGGTTGGGAATCTGGTTATGGTTGGGGTTAAGGTTTGGGTTAGGGTTATGGTTTGGGTTAGGGTTATGGTTTGGGTTAGGGTTATGGTTTGGGTTATGGTTTGGGTTCGGGTTATGGTTTGGGTTCGGGTTATGGTTTGGGTTCGGGTTATGGTTTGGGTTAGGGTTATTGTTAGGGGTTTGGGGTTATGGTTGGGGTTATGGCTGTGGATGGGATTATGGTTTGGGTTAGGGTTCTTGTTAGGGGTTTGGGTTAGGGTTATTGTTAGAAGTTAGGGGTTATGGTTTAGGTTAGGGTTATTGTTGGGGTTATGGTTTGGGTTAGGGTTATTGTTAGGGGTTGGAGTTATGGTATGGTTTAGGGTTAATGTTGGGAGTTAGGGGTTATGTTTTGGGTTATGGTTATGGTTGGGGTTATGGTTTAGGTTAGGGTTATTGTTAGGGGTTGGGGTTATGGTTTGGGTTAGGGTTATTGTTAGGGGTTATGGTTTGGGTTATGGTTATGGTTGGGGTTATGGTTATGGTTTGGGTTATGTTTATGGTTTGGGTTATGTTTATGGTTGGGAATCTGGTTATGGTTGGGGTTATGGTTTAGGTTAGGGTTATTGTTAGGGGTTGGGGTTATGGTTTGGGTTAGGAATATTGTAAGGGATAAGGGGTTATGGTTTGGGTTTTGGTTATGGTTGGGGTTATGGTTCGGGTTAGGGTTATTGTTAGGGGTTGGGGTTATGGTTTGGGTAAGGGTTATTCTTAGGGGTTGGGTTTATGGTTTGGGTTAGGGTTATTGCTAGGGGTTATGTTTTGGGTTATGGTTATGGTTATGGGTTGGGTTAGGGTTTGGGTTATGGGTTGGGTTATGGTTTGGGTTCCGGTTATGGTTTGGGTTAGGGTTATTGTTAGGGGTTGGGGGTTATGGTTTGGGTTATGGTTATGGTTGGGGTTATGGCTATGGATGGGATTATGGTTTGGGTTAGGGTTCTTGTTAGGGGTTTGGGTTAGGGTTATTGTTAGAAGTTAGGCGTTATGGTTTAGGTTATGGTTGGGGTTATGGTTTAGGTTAGGGTTATTGTTAGGGGTTGGGGTTATGGTTTGGGTTAGGGTTATCTTAAGGGATTAGGGGTTATGGTTTGGGTTAGGGTTCTTGTTAGGGGTTTGGGTTAGGGTTATTGTTAGGAGTTAGGGGTTATGGTTTGGGTTATGGTTGGGGTTATGGTTTAGGTTAGGGTTATTGTTAGGGGTTGGGGTTATGGTTTGGGTTAGGGTTATTTTAAGGGATTAGGGGTTATGGTTTGGGTTTTGGTTATGGTTGGGGTTATGGTTTGGGTTAGGGTTATTGTTAGGGGTTGGAGTTATGGTTTGGTTTAGGGTTAATGTTGGGAGTTAGGGGTTATGTTTTGGGTTATGGTTATGGTTTGGGTTATGGTTATGGTTGGGGTTATGGTTTAGGTTAGGGTTATTGTTAGGGGTTGGGGTTATGGTTTGGGTTAGGGATATTGTTAGGGGTTATGGTTTGGGTTATGGTTATGGTTGGGGTTATGGTTATGGTTTGGGTTAAGTTTTGGGTTAGGTTTTGGGTGAGGTTTTGGGTTAGGTTTTGGGTGAGGTTTTGGGTGAGGTTTTGGGTGAGGTTTTGGGTTAGGTTTTGGGTTAGGTTTATTGTCAGGGGTTGGGGTTATGGTTTGGGTTAGGGTTATTGTTAGGGGTTAGGGGTTATGGTTTGGGTTATGGTAATGGTTGGGGTTATGGTTTAGGTTAGGGTTATTGTTAGGGGTTGGGGTTATGGTTTGGGTTAGGGTTATTATTAGGGGTTATGGTTTGGGTTAGGGATATTGTTAGGGGTTAGGGGTTATGGTTTGGGTTAGGGTTATTGTTAGGGGTTGGGGTTATGGTTTGGGTTATGGTTGGGGTTATGGTCGGGGTTATGGTTGGGGTTATGGTTGGAGTTATGGTTGGAGTTATGGTTGGGGTTATGGTTAGGGTTATGGTTAGGGTTGGGGTTATGGTTGGGGTTATGGCTAAGGTTGGGAATATGGTTTTGGTTGGGGTTATGTTTATGGTTGGGAATCTGGTTATGGTTGGGGTTATGGTTTACGTTAGGGTTATTGTTAGGGGTTGGGGTTATGGTTTGGGTTAGGAATATTGTAAGGGATAAGGGGTTATGGTTTGGGTTTTGGTTATGGTTGGGGTTATGGTTCGGGTTAGGGTTATTGTTAGGGGTTGGGGTTATGGTTTGGGTTAGGGTTATTGTTAGGGGTTGGGGTTATGGTTTGGGTTAGGGTTATTGCTAGGGGTTATGTTTTGGGTTATGGTTATGGGTTGGTGTTACGGCTGGCAGCCTGGACACACACTATGTAGGAGGTGTGCTTTCCTTTCTTTACCGGTATCTGCCACTGTGGCTCCACCCCTGTGACAGAGCCCTGCCCAGGCCAACACGGCTGTAATTAATTCCCCAATCATCCCTCCTGCCCTTATTTAAAGCCTTTTCAGTTGTCAGTTCACCCTTTGCCCTTGCCCTGGCCTTTGCCCTTGTCCTTGATGCCTTGCTGAGTTGCAGGCTTGTGAGTATGTTACTCCCTGTTATATTTTGTATGTGTTGTTAATGATTTTGGGTTGCATAGGGGGACTTCTTGAGATAATTTTAGACACCCATGGGTATACATATAGTTTGTGCATTTAGACACAGTTATTCCCCTGTCTAGATTATATTACATCAGTTTAACAGTGGCATCCTTCGGTCTTATTTCCTGTATTTTGTGGGTGTTCATTTGAACACCTGTCTGGGAGGGGTTTTTTACCGTGTTTATTTGAGGGTGCCACTTTAATATCTCGTGCTTCCCCTATGTTATCCCGTAGTCTGTTTTATTGACTTTATTGTAAATAAAAATAACTGAAGGCTACTTGCAATGTGTGTCCGAACTCATCTTTGACCGAACCTGTCTGCTGTGATAGTTGCGACTCCCTGGTATATCATACCCCAGGGGGAGTCGTAACAGTTGGGTTAGGGTTATTGTTTGTGGTTGGGGTTATGGTTTGGGTTAGGGTTATTGTTAGGGTTATGGTTATGGTTTGGGTTAGAGTTATTGTTAGGGGTTGGGGTAATAGTTTGTGTTAGGGTTATTGTTAGGGTTTAGGGGTTATGGTTTGGTTTACGGTTATGGTTAAGGTTATGGTTGGGGTTATGGTTTGGGTTAGCGTTATTTTTAGGGGTTAGGGTAATAGTTTGTGTTAGGGTTATTGTTAGGGTTTAGGCGTTATGGTTTGGTTTACGGTTATGGTTAAGGTTATGGTTGGGGTTATGGTTTGGGTTAGCGTTATTTTTAGGATTTAGGGGTTATGGTTTGGCTTATGGTTATTGTTGGGGTTATGGTTATGGATGGGATTATGGTTTGGGTTAGGGTTATTGTTGGGGGTTGGGTGTTATGGTTTGGGTTATGGTTATGGTTTGGGTTATGGTTATGGTTGGGGTTATGGTTTGGGTTAGGGTTATTGTAAGGGGTTATGGTTTGGGTTAGGGATATTGTTAGGGGTTAGGGGTTATGGTTTGGGTTAGGGTTGGGGTTATGGTTGGGGTTATGGTTGGGGTTATGGTTGGGGTTATGGTTGGGGTTATGGTTATGGTTATGGTTATGGTTGGGGTTATGGTTGGGGTTATGGTTGGGGTTATGGTTGGGGTTATGGTTGGGGTTATGGTTGGGGTTATGGTTGGGGTTATGGCTATGGTTGGGAATATGGTTTTGGTTGGGGTTATGGTTATGGTTGGGAATCTGGTTATGGTTGGGGTTAAGGTTTGGGTTAGGGTTATGGTTTGGGTTAGGGTTATGGTTTGGGTTAGGGTTATGGTTTGGGTTATGGTTTGGGTTCGGGTTATGGTTTGGGTTCGGGTTATGGTTTGGGTTAGGGTTATTGTTAGGGGTTTTGGGTTATGGTTGGGGTTATGGCTGTGGATGGGATTATGGTTTGGGTCAGGGTTCTTGTTAGGGGTTTGGGTTAGGGTTATTGTTAGAAGTTAGGGGTTATGGTTTAGGTTAGGGTTATTGTTGGGGTTATGGTTTGGGTTAGGGTTATTGTTAGGGGTTGGAGTTATGGTATGGTTTAGGGTTAATGTTGGGAGTTAGGGGTTATGTTTTGGGTTATGGTTATGGTTGGGGTTATGGTTTAGGTTAGGGTTATTGTTAGGGGTTGGGGTTATGGTTTGGGTTAGGGTTATTGTTAGGGGTTATGGTTTGGGTTATGGTTATGGTTGGGGTTATGGTTATGGTTTGGGTTATGTTTATGGTTTGGGTTATGTTTATGGTTTGGGTTATGTTCATGGTTGGGAATCTGGTTATGGTTGGGGTTATGGTTTAGGTTAGGGTTATTGTTAGGGGTTGGGGTTATGGTTTGGGTTAGGAATATTGTAAGGGATAAGGGGTTATGGTTTGGGTTTTGGTTATGGTTGGGGTTATGGTTCGGGTTAGGGTTATTGTTAGGGGTTGGGGTTATGGTTTGGGTAAGGGTTATTGTTAGGGGTTGGGTTTATGGTTTGGGTTAGGGTTATTGCTAGGGGTTATGTTTTGGGTTATGGTTATGGTTATGGGTTGGGTTAGGGTTTGGGTTATGGGTTGGGTTATGGGTTGGGTTATGGTTTGGGTTATGGTTTGGGTTCGGGTTATGGTTTGGGTTAGGGTTATTGTTAGGGGTTGGGGGTTATGGTTTGGGTTATGGTTATGGTTGGGGTTATGGCTATGGATGGGATTATGGTTTGGGTTAGGGTTCTTGTTAGGGGTTTGGGTTAGGGTTATTGTTAGAAGTTAGGCGTTATGGTTTAGGTTATGGTTGGGGTTATGGTTTAGGTTAGGGTTATTGTTAGGGGTTGGGGTTATGGTTTGGGTTAGGGTTATCTTAAGGGAGTAGGGGTTATGGTTTGGGTTAGGGTTCTTGTTAGGGGTTTGGGTTAGGGTTATTGTTAGAAGTTAGGGGTTATGGTTTGGGTTATGGTTGGGGTTATGGTTTAGGTTAGGGTTATTGTTAGGGGTTGGGGTTATGGTTTGGGTTAGGGTTATTTTAAGGGATTAGGGGTTATGGTTTGGGTTTTGGTTATGGTTGGGGTTATGGTTTGGGTTAGGGTTATTGTTAGGGGTTGGAGTTATGGTTTGGTTTAGGGTTAATGTTGGGAGTTAGGGGTTATGTTTTGGGTTATGGTTATGGTTTGGGTTATGGTTATGGTTGGGGTTATGGTTTAGGTTAGGGTTATTGTTAGGGGTTGGGGTTATGGTTTGGGTTAGGGTTATTGTTAGGGGTTATGGTTTGGGTTATGGTTATGGTTGGGGTTATGGTTATGGTTTGGGTTAAGTTTTGGGTTAGGTTTTGGGTTAGGTTTTGGGTGAGGTTTTGGGTTAGGTTTTGGGTGAGGTTTTGGGTGAGGTTTTGGGTGAGGTTTTGGGTGAGGTTTTGGGTGAGGTTTTGGGTGAGGTTTTGGGTGAGGTTTTGGGTGAGGTTTTGGGTTAGGTTTTGGGTGAGGTTTTGGGTGAGGTTTTGGGTGAGGTTTTGGGTGAGGTTTTGGGTGAGGTTTTGGGTTAGGTTTTGGGTTAGGTTTATTGTTAGGGGTTGGGGTTATGGTTTGGGTTATGGTTTAGGTTAGGGTTATTGTTAGGGGTTGGGGTTATGGTTTGGGTTAGGGTTATTATTAGGGGTTATGGTTTGGGTTAGGGATATTGTTAGGGGTTAGGGGTTATGGTTTGGGTTAGGGTTATTGTTAGGGGTTGGGGTTATGGTTTGGGTTATGGTTGGGGTTATGGTTGGGGTTATGGTTGGGGTTATGGTTGGAGTTATGGTTGGGGTTATGGTTAGGGTTATGGTTAGGGTTGGGGTTATGGTTGGGGTTATGGTTAGGGTTATGGTTAGGGTTGGGGTTATGGTTGGGGTTATGGCTAAGGTTGGGAATATGGTTTTGGTTGGGGTTATGTTTATGGTTGGGAATCTGGTTATGGTTGGGGTTATGGTTTACGTTAGGGTTATTGTTAGGGGTTGGGGTTATGGTTTGGGTTAGGAATATTGTAAGGGATAAGGGGTTATGGTTTGGGTTTTGGTTATGGTTGGGGTTATGGTTCGGGTTAGGGTTATTGTTAGGGGTTGGGGTTATGGTTTGGGTTAGGGTTATTGTTAGGGGTTGGGGTTATGGTTTGGGTTAGGGTTATTGCTAGGGGTTATGTTTTGGGTTATGGTTATGGGTTGGTGTTACGGCTGGCAGCCTGGACACACACTATGTAGGAGGTGTGTGCTTTCCTTTCTTTACCGGTATCTGCCACTGTGGCTCCACCCCTGTCACAGAGCCCTGCCCAGGCCAACACGGCTGTAATTAATTCCCCAATCATCCCTCCTGCCCTTATTTAAAGCCTTTTCAGTTGTCAGTTCACCCTTTGCCCTTGCCCTGGCCTTTGCCCTTGTCCTTGATGCCTTGCTGAGTTGCAGGCTTGTGAGTATGTTACTCCCTGTTATATTTTGTATGTGTTGTTAATGATTTTGGGTTGCATAGGGGGACTTCTTGAGATAATTTTAGACACCCATGGGTATACATATAGTTTGTGCATTTAGACACAGTTATTCCCCTGTCTAGATTATATTACATCAGTTTAACAGTGGCATCCTTCGGTCTTATTTCCTGTATTTTGTGGGTGTTCATTTGAACACCTGTCTGGGAGGGGTTTTTTACCGTGTTTATTTGAGGGTGCCACTTTAATATCTCGTGCTTCCCCTATGTTATCCCGTAGTCTGTTTTATTGACTTTATTGTAAATAAAAATAACTGAAGGCTACTTGCAATGTGTGTCCGAACTCATCTTTGACCGAACCTGTCTGCTGTGATAGTTGCGACTCCCTGGTATATCATACCCCAGGGGGAGTCGTAACAGTTGGGTTAGGGTTATTGTTTGTGGTTGGGGTTATGGTTTGGGTTAGGGTTATTGTTAGGGTTATGGTTATGGTTTGGGTTAGAGTTATTGTTAGGGGTTGGGGTAATAGTTTGTGTTAGGGTTATTGTTAGGGTTTAGGGGTTATGGTTTGGTTTACGGTTATGGTTAAGGTTATGGTTGGGGTTATGGTTTGGGTTAGCGTTATTTTTAGGGGTTAGGGGTTATGGTTTGGGTTATGGTTATTGTTGGGGTTACTGTTATGGATGGGATTATGGTTTGGGTTAGGGTTATTGTTAGGGGTTGGGGTAATAGTTTGTGTTAGGGTTATTGTTAGGGTTTAGGCGTTATGGTTTGGTTTACGGTTATGGTTAAGGTTATGGTTGGGGTTATGGTTTGGGTTAGCGTTATTTTTAGGATTCAGGGGTTATGGTTTGGCTTATGGTTATTGTTGGGGTTATGGTTATGGATGGGATTATGGTTTGGGTTAGGGTTATTGTTGGGGGTTGGGTGTTATGGTTTGGGTTATGGTTATGGTTTGGGTTATGGTTATGGTTGGGGTTATGGTTTGGGTTAGGGTTATTGTAAGGGGTTATGGTTTGGGTTAGGGATATTGTTAGGGGTTAGGGGTTATGGTTTGGGTTAGGGTTGGGGTTATGGTTGGGGTTATGGTTGGGGTTATGGTTGGGGTTATGGTTGGGGTTATGGTTGGGGTTATGGTTATGGTTATGGTTGGGGTTATGGTTGGGGTTATGGTTGGGGTTATGGTTGGGGTTATGGTTGGGGTTATGGTTGGGGTTATGGTTGGGGTTATGGTTGGGGTTATGGTTGGGGTTATGGTTGGGGTTATGGTTGGGGTTATGGTTGGGGTTATGGTTGGGGTTATGGCTATGGTTGGGAATATGGTTTTGGTTGGGGTTATGGTTATGGTTGGGAATCTGGTTATGGTTGGGGTTAAGGTTTGGGTTAGGGTTATGGTTTGGGTTAGGGTTATGGTTTGGGTTAGGGTTATGGTTTGGGTTATGGTTTGGGTTATGGTTTGGGTTCGGGTTATGGTTTGGGTTCGGGTTATGGTTTGGGTTCGGGTTATGGTTTGGGTTAGGGTTATTGTTAGGGGTTTGGGGTTATGGTTGGGGTTATGGCTGTGGATGGGATTATGGTTTGGGTTAGGGTTCTTGTTAGGGGTTTGGGTTAGGGTTATTGTTAGAAGTTAGGGGTTATGGTTTAGGTTAGGGTTATTGTTGGGGTTATGGTTTGGGTTAGGGTTATTGTTAGGGGTTGGAGTTATGGTATGGTTTAGGGTTAATGTTGGGAGTTAGGGGTTATGTTTTGGGTTATGGTTATGGTTGGGGTTATGGTTTAGGTTAGGGTTATTGTTAGGGGTTGGGGTTATGGTTTGGGTTAGGGTTATTGTTAGGGGTTATGGTTTGGGTTATGGTTATGGTTGGGGTTATGGTTATGGTTTGGGTTATGTTTATGGTTTGGGTTATGTTTATGGTTGGGAATCTGGTTATGGTTGGGGTTATGGTTTAGGTTAGGGTTATTGTTAGGGGTTGGGGTTATGGTTTGGGTTAGGAATATTGTAAGGGATAAGGGGTTATGGTTTGGGTTTTGGTTATGGTTGGGGTTATGGTTCGGGTTAGGGTTATTGTTAGGGGTTGGGGTTATGGTTTGGGTAAGGGTTATTGTTAGGGGTTGGGTTTATGGTTTGGGTTAGGGTTATTGCTAGGGGTTATGTTTTGGGTTATGGTTATGGGTTGGGTTAGGGTTTGGGTTATGGGTTGGGTTATGGGTTGGGTTAGGGTTTGGGTTATGGGTTGGGTTATGGGTTGGGTTATGGTTTGGGTTCGGGTTATGGTTTGGGTTAGGGTTATTGTTAGGGGTTGGGGGTTATGGTTTGGGTTATGGTTATGGTTGGGGTTATGGCTATGGATGGGATTATGGTTTGGGTTAGGGTTCTTGTTAGGGGTTTGGGTTAGGGTTATTGTTAGAAGTTAGGCGTTATGGTTTAGGTTATGGTTGGGGTTATGGTTTAGGTTAGGGTTATTGTTAGGGGTTGGGGTTATGGTTTGGGTTAGGGTTATCTTAAGGGATTAGGGGTTATGGTTTGGGTTAGGGTTCTTGTTAGGGGTTTGGGTTAGGGTTATTGTTAGAAGTTAGGGGTTATGGTTTGGGTTATGGTTGGGGTTATGGTTTAGGTTAGGGTTATTGTTAGGGGTTGGGGTTATGGTTTGGGTTAGGGTTATTTTAAGGGATTAGGGGTTATGGTTTGGGTTTTGGTTATGGTTGGGGTTATGGTTTGGGTTAGGGTTATTGTTAGGGGTTGGAGTTATGGTTTGGTTTAGGGTTAATGTTGGGAGTTAGGGGTTATGTTTTGGGTTATGGTTATGGTTTGGGTTATGGTTATGGTTGGGGTTATGGTTTAGGTTAGGGTTATTGTTAGGGGTTGGGGTTATGGTTTGGGTTAGGGATATTGTTAGGGGTTATGGTTTGGGTTATGGTTATGGTTGGGGTTATGGTTATGGTTTGGGTTAAGTTTTGGGTTAGGTTTTGGGTTAGGTTTTGGGTTAGGTTTTTGGTGAGGTTTTGGGTGAGGTTTTGGGTGAGGTTTTGGGTTAGGTTTTGGGTTAGGTTTTGGGTTAGGTTTTGGGTTAGGTTTATTGTCAGGGGTTGGGGTTATGGTTTGGGTTAGGGTTATTGTTAGGGGTTAGGGGTTATGGTTTGGGTTATGGTAATGGTTGGGGTTATGGTTTAGGTTAGGGTTATTGTTAGGGGTTGGGGTTATGGTTTGGGTTAGGGTTATTATTAGGGGTTATGGTTTGGGTTAGGGATATTGTTAGGGGTTAGGGGTTATGGTTTGGGTTAGGGTTATTGTTAGGGGTTGGGGTTATGGTTTGGGTTATGGTTGGGGTTATGGTTGGGGTTATGGTTGGGGTTATGGTTGGAGTTATGTTTGGGGTTATGGTTAGGGTTATGGTTAGGGTTGGGGTTATGGTTGGGGTTATGGCTAAGGTTGGGAATATGGTTTTGGTTGGGGTTATGTTTATGGTTGGGAATCTGGTTATGGTTGGGGTTATGGTTTACGTTAGGGTTATTGTTAGGGGTTGGGGTTATGGTTTGGGTTAGGAATATTGTAAGGGATAAGGGGTTATGGTTTGGGTTTTGGTTATGGTTGGGGTTATGGTTCGGGTTAGGGTTATTGTTAGGGGTTGGGGTTATGGTTTGGGTTAGGGTTATTGTTAGGGGTTGGGGTTATGGTTTGGGTTAGGGTTATTGCTAGGGGTTATGTTTTGGGTTATGGTTATGGGTTGGTGTTACGGCTGGCAGCCTGGACACACACTATGTAGGAGGTGTGCTTTCCTTTCTTTACCGGTATCTGCCACTGTGGCTCCACCCCTGTGACAGAGCCCTGCCCAGGCCAACACGGCTGTAATTAATTCCCCAATCATCCCTCCTGCCCTTATTTAAAGCCTTTTCAGTTGTCAGTTCACCCTTTGCCCTTGCCCTGGCCTTTGCCCTTGTCCTTGATGCCTTGCTGAGTTGCAGGCTTGTGAGTATGTTACTCCCTGTTATATTTTGTATGTGTTGTTAATGATTTTGGGTTGCATAGGGGGACTTCTTGAGATAATTTTAGACACCCATGGGTATACATATAGTTTGTGCATTTAGACACAGTTATTCCCCTGTCTAGATTATATTACATCAGTTTAACAGTGGCATCCTTCGGTCTTATTTCCTGTATTTTGTGGGTGTTCATTTGAACACCTGTCTGGGAGGGGTTTTTTACCGTGTTTATTTGAGGGTGCCACTTTAATATCTCGTGCTTCCCCTATGTTATCCCGTAGTCTGTTTTATTGACTTTATTGTAAATAAAAATAACTGAAGGCTACTTGCAATGTGTGTCCGAACTCATCTTTGACCGAACCTGTCTGCTGTGATAGTTGCGACTCCCTGGTATATCATACCCCAGGGGGAGTCGTAACAGTTGGGTTAGGGTTATTGTTTGTGGTTGGGGTTATGGTTTGGGTTAGGGTTATTGTTAGGGTTATGGTTATGGTTTGGGTTAGAGTTATTGTTAGGGGTTGGGGTAATAGTTTGTGTTAGGGTTATTGTTAGGGTTTAGGGGTTATGGTTTGGTTTACGGTTATGGTTAAGGTTATGGTTGGGGTTATGGTTTGGGTTAGCGTTATTTTTAGGGGTTAGGGGTTATGGTTTGGGTTATGGTTATTGTTGGGGTTACTGTTATGGATGGGATTATGGTTTGGGTTAGGGTTATTGTTAGGGGTTGGGGTAATAGTTTGTGTTAGGGTTATTGTTAGGGTTTAGGCGTTATGGTTTGGTTTACGGTTATGGTTAAGGTTATGGTTGGGGTTATGGTTTGGGTTAGCGTTATTTTTAGGATTCAGGGGTTATGGTTTGGCTTATGGTTATTGTTGGGGTTATGGTTATGGATGGGATTATGGTTTGGGTTAGGGTTATTGTTGGGGGTTGGGTGTTATGGTTTGGGTTATGGTTATGGTTTGGGTTATGGTTATGGTTTGGGTTATGGTTATGGTTGGGGTTATGGTTTGGGTTAGGGTTATTGTAAGGGGTTATGGTTTGGGTTAGGGATATTGTTAGGGGTTAGGGGTTATGGTTTGGGTTAGGGTTGGGGTTATGGTTGGGGTTATGGTTGGGGTTATGGTTGGGGTTATGGTTATGGTTATGGTTATGGTTGGGGTTATGGTTGGGGTTATGGTTGGGGTTATGGTTGGGGTTATGGTTGGGGTTATGGTTGGGGTTATGGTTGGGGTTATGGTTGGGGTTATGGTTGGGGTTATGGTTGGGGTTATGGTTGGGGTTATGGCTATGGTTGGGAATATGGTTTTGGTTGGGGTTATGGTTATGGTTGGGAATCTGGTTATGGTTGGGGTTAAGGTTTGGGTTAGGGTTATGGTTTGGGTTAGGGTTATGGTTTGGGTTAGGGTTATGGTTTGGGTTCGGGTTATGGTTTGGGTTCGGGTTATGGTTTGGGTTAGGGTTATTGTTAGGGGTTTGGGGTTATGGTTGGGGTTATGGCTGTGGATGGGATTATGGTTTGGGTTAGGGTTCTTGTTAGGGGTTTGGGTTAGGGTTATTGTTAGAAGTTAGGGGTTATGGTTTAGGTTAGGGTTATTGTTGGGGTTATGGTTTGGGTTAGGGTTATTGTTAGGGGTTGGAGTTATGGTATGGTTTAGGGTTAATGTTGGGAGTTAGGGGTTATGTTTTGGGTTATGGTTATGGTTGGGGTTATGGTTTAGGTTAGGGTTATTGTTAGGGGTTGGGGTTATGGTTTGGGTTAGGGTTATTGTTAGGGGTTATGGTTTGGGTTATGGTTATGGTTGGGGTTATGGTTAAGGTTTGGGTTATGTTTATGGTTTGGGTTATGTTTATGGTTGGGAATCTGGTTATGGTTGGGGTTATGGTTTAGGTTAGGGTTATTGTTAGGGGTTGGGGTTATGGTTTGGGTTTGGGTTATGTTTATGGTTTGGGTTATGTTTATGGTTGGGAATCTGGTTATGGTTGGGGTTATGGTTTAGGTTAGGGTTATTGTTAGGGGTTGGGGTTATGGTTTGGGTTAGGAATATTGTAAGGGATAAGGGGTTATGGTTTGGGTTTTGGTTATGGTTGGGGTTATGGTTCGGGTTAGGGTTATTGTTAGGGGTTGGGGTTATGGTTTGGGTAAGGGTTATTGTTAGGGGTTGGGTTTATGGTTTGGGTTAGGGTTATTGCTAGGGGTTATGTTTTGGGTTATGGTTATGGTTATGGGTTGGGTTAGGGTTTGGGTTATGGGTTGGGTTATGGTTTGGGTTCGGGTTATGGTTTGGGTTAGGGTTATTGTTAGGGGTTGGGGGTTATGGTTTGGGTTATGGTTATGGTTGGGGTTATGGCTATGGATGGGATTATGGTTTGGGTTAGGGTTCTTGTTAGGGGTTTGGGTTAGGGTTATTGTTAGAAGTTAGGCGTTATGGTTTAGGTTATGGTTGGGGTTATGGTTTAGGTTAGGGTTATTGTTAGGGGTTGGGGTTATGGTTTGGGTTAGGGTTATCTTAAGGGATTAGGGGTTATGGTTTGGGTTAGGGTTCTTGTTAGGGGTTTGGGTTAGGGTTATTGTTAGAAGTTAGGGGTTATGGTTTGGGTTATGGTTGGGGTTATGGTTTAGGTTAGGGTTATTGTTAGGGGTTGGGGTTATGGTTTGGGTTAGGGTTATTTTAAGGGATTAGGGGTTATGGTTTGGGTTTTGTTTATGGTTGGGGTTATGGTTTGGGTTAGGGTTATTGTTAGGGGTTGGAGTTATGGTTTGGTTTAGGGTTAATGTTGGGAGTTAGGGGTTATGTTTTGGGTTATGGTTTGGGTTATGGTTATGGTTGGGGTTATGGTTTAGGTTAGGGTTATTGTTAGGGGTTGGGGTTATGGTTTGGGTTAGGGTTATTGTTAGGGGTTATGGTTTGGGTTATGGTTATGGTTGGGGTTATGGTTATGGTTTGGGTTAAGTTTTGGGTTAGGTTTTGGGTTAGGTTTTGGGTTAGGTTTTGGGTGAGGTTTTGGGTGAGGTTTTGGGTGAGGTTTTGGGTGAGGTTTTGGGTGAGGTTTTGGGTTAGGTTTTGGGTTAGGTTTTGGGTGAGGTTTTGGGTGAGGTTTTGGGTGAGGTTTTGGGTGAGGTTTTGGGTGAGGTTTTGGGTGAGGTTTTGGGTGAGGTTTTGGGTGAGGTTTTGGGTGAGGTTTTGGGTTAGGTTTTGGGTTAGGTTTATTGTTAGGGGTTGGGGTTATGGTTTGGGTTATGGTTTAGGTTAGGGTTATTGTTAGGGGTTGGGGTTATGGTTTGGGTTAGGGTTATTATTAGGGGTTATGGTTTGGGTTAGGGATATTGTTAGGGGTTAGGGGTTATGGTTTGGGTTAGGGTTATTGTTAGGGGTTGGGGTTATGGTTTGGGTTATGGTTGGGGTTATGGTTGGGGTTATGGTTGGGGTTATGGTTGGAGTTATGGTTGGGGTTATGGTTAGGGTTATGGTTAGGGTTGGGGTTATGGTTGGGGTTATGGTTAGGGTTATGGTTAGGGTTGGGGTTATGGTTGGGGTTATGGCTAAGGTTGGGAATATGGTTTTGGTTGGGGTTATGTTTATGGTTGGGAATCTGGTTATGGTTGGGGTTATGGTTTACGTTAGGGTTATTGTTAGGGGTTGGGGTTATGGTTTGGGTTAGGAATATTGTAAGGGATATTGTAAGGGATAAGGGGTTATGGTTTGGGTTTTGGTTATGGTTGGGGTTATGGTTCGGGTTAGGGTTATTGTTAGGGGTTGGGGTTATGGTTTGGGTTAGGGTTATTGTTAGGGGTTGGGGTTATGGTTTGGGTTAGGGTTATTGCTAGGGGTTATGTTTTGGGTTATGGTTATGGGTTGGTGTTACGGCTGGCAGCCTGGACACACACTATGTAGGAGGTGTGTGCTTTCCTTTCTTTACCGGTATCTGCCACTGTGGCTCCACCCCTGTGACAGAGCCCTGCCCAGGCCAACACGGCTGTAATTAATTCCCCAATCATCCCTCCTGCCCTTATTTAAAGCCTTTTCAGTTGTCAGTTCACCCTTTGCCCTTGCCCTGGCCTTTGCCCTTGTCCTTGATGCCTTGCTGAGTTGCAGGCTTGTGAGTATGTTACTCCCTGTTATATTTTGTATGTGTTGTTAATGATTTTGGGTTGCATAGGGGGACTTCTTGAGATAATTTTAGACACCCATGGGTATACATATAGTTTGTGCATTTAGACACAGTTATTCCCCTGTCTAGATTATATTACATCAGTTTAACAGTGGCATCCTTCGGTCTTATTTCCTGTATTTTGTGGGTGTTCATTTGAACACCTGTCTGGGAGGGGTTTTTTACCGTGTTTATTTGAGGGTGCCACTTTAATATCTCGTGCTTCCCCTATGTTATCCCGTAGTCTGTTTTATTGACTTTATTGTAAATAAAAATAACTGAAGGCTACTTGCAATGTGTGTCCGAACTCATCTTTGACCGAACCTGTCTGCTGTGATAGTTGCGACTCCCTGGTATATCATACCCCAGGGGGAGTCGTAACAGTTGGGTTAGGGTTATTGTTTGTGGTTGGGGTTATGGTTTGGGTTAGGGTTATTGTTAGGGTTATGGTTATGGTTTGGGTTAGAGTTATTGTTAGGGGTTGGGGTAATAGTTTGTGTTAGGGTTATTGTTAGGGTTTAGGGGTTATGGTTTGGTTTACGGTTATGGTTAAGGTTATGGTTGGGGTTATGGTTTGGGTTAGCGTTATTTTTAGGGGTTAGGGGTTATGGTTTGGGTTATGGTTATTGTTGGGGTTACTGTTATGGATGGGATTATGGTTTGGGTTAGGGTTATTGTTAGGGGTTGGGGTAATAGTTTGTGTTAGGGTTATTGTTAGGGTTTAGGCGTTATGGTTTGGTTTACGGTTATGGTTAAGGTTATGGTTGGGGTTATGGTTTGGGTTAGCGTTATTTTTAGGATTCAGGGGTTATGGTTTGGCTTATGGTTATTGTTGGGGTTATGGTTATGGATGGGATTATGGTTTGGGTTAGGGTTATTGTTGGGGGTTGGGTGTTATGGTTTGGGTTATGGTTATGGTTTGGGTTATGGTTATGGTTTGGGTTATGGTTATGGTTGGGGTTATGGTTTGGGTTAGGGTTATTGTAAGGGGTTATGGTTTGGGTTAGGGATATTGTTAGGGGTTAGGGGTTATGGTTTGGGTTAGGGTTGGGGTTATGGTTGGGGTTATGGTTGGGGTTATGGTTGGGGTTATGGTTATGGTTATGGTTATGGTTGGGGTTATGGTTGGGGTTATGGTTGGGGTTATGGTTGGGGTTATGGTTGGGGTTATGGTTGGGGTTATGGTTGGGGTTATGGTTGGGGTTATGGTTGGGGTTATGGTTGGGGTTATGGCTATGGTTGGGAATATGGTTTTGGTTGGGGTTATGGTTATGGTTGGGAATCTGGTTATGGTTGGGGTTAAGGTTTGGGTTAGGGTTATGGTTTGGGTTAGGGTTATGGTTTGGGTTAGGGTTATGGTTTGGGTTATGGTTTGGGTTCGGGTTATGGTTTGGGTTAGGGTTATTGTTAGGGGTTTGGGGTTATGGTTGGGGTTATGGCTGTGGATGGGATTATGGTTTGGGTTAGGGTTCTTGTTAGGGGTTTGGGTTAGGGTTATTGTTAGAAGTTAGGGGTTATGGTTTAGGTTAGGGTTATTGTTGGGGTTATGGTTTGGGTTAGGGTTATTGTTAGGGGTTGGAGTTATGGTATGGTTTAGGGTTAATGTTGGGAGTTAGGGGTTATGTTTTGGGTTATGGTTATGGTTGGGGTTATGGTTTAGGTTAGGGTTATTGTTAGGGGTTGGGGTTATGGTTTGGGTTAGGGTTATTGTTAGGGGTTATGGTTTGGGTTATGGTTATGGTTGGGGTTATGGTTAAGGTTTGGGTTATGTTTATGGTTTGGGTTATGTTTATGGTTGGGAATCTGGTTATGGTTGGGGTTATGGTTTAGGTTAGGGTTATTGTTAGGGGTTGGGGTTATGGTTTGGGTTAGGAATATTGTAAGGGATAAGGGGTTATGGTTTGGGTTTTGGTTATGGTTGGGGTTATGGTTCGGGTTAGGGTTATTGTTAGGGGTTGGGGTTATGGTTTGGGTAAGGGTTATTGTTAGGGGTTGGGTTTATGGTTTGGGTTAGGGTTATTGCTAGGGGTTATGTTTTGGGTTATGGTTATGGTTATGGGTTGGGTTAGGGTTTGGGTTATGGGTTGGGTTATGGTTTGGGTTCGGGTTATGGTTTGGGTTAGGGTTATTGTTAGGGGTTGGGGGTTATGGTTTGGGTTATGGTTATGGTTGGGGTTATGGCTATGGATGGGATTATGGTTTGGGTTAGGGTTCTTGTTAGGGGTTTGGGTTATTGTTAGAAGTTAGGCGTTATGGTTTAGGTTATGGTTGGGGTTATGGTTTAGGTTAGGGTTATTGTTAGGGGTTGGGGTTATGGTTTGGGTTAGGGTTATCTTAAGGGATTAGGGGTTATGGTTTGGGTTAGGGTTCTTGTTAGGGGTTTGGGTTAGGGTTATTGTTAGAAGTTAGGGGTTATGGTTTGGGTTATGGTTGGGGTTATGGTTTAGGTTAGGGTTATTGTTAGGGGTTGGGGTTATGGTTTGGGTTAGGGTTATTTTAAGGGATTAGGGGTTATGGTTTGGGTTTTGTTTATGGTTGGGGTTATGGTTTGGGTTAGGGTTATTGTTAGGGGTTGGAGTTATGGTTTGGTTTAGGGTTAATGTTGGGAGTTAGGGGTTATGTTTTGGGTTATGGTTTGGGTTATGGTTATGGTTGGGGTTATGGTTTAGGTTTTGGGTTAGGTTTTGGGTGAGGTTTTGGGTGAGGTTTTGGGTGAGGTTTTGGGTGAGGTTTTGGGTGAGGTTTTGGGTTAGGTTTTGGGTGAGGTTTTGGGTGAGGTTTTGGGTTAGGTTTTGGGTTAGGTTTTGGGTTAGGTTTTGGGTGAGGTTTTGGGTGAGGTTTTGGGTGAGGTTTTGGGTGAGGTTTTGGGTTAGGTTTTGGGTTAGGTTTTGGGTTAGGTTTTGGGTGAGGTTTTGGGTGAGGTTTTGGGTGAGGTTTTGGGTGAGGTTTTGGGTGAGGTTTTGGGTTAGGTTTTGGGTTAGGTTTATTGTTAGGGGTTGGGGTTATGGTTTGGGTTATGGTTTAGGTTAGGGTTATTGTTAGGGGTTGGGGTTATGGTTTGGGTTAGGGTTATTATTAGGGGTTATGGTTTGGGTTAGGGATATTGTTAGGGGTTAGGGGTTATGGTTTGGGTTAGGGTTATTGTTAGGGGTTGGGGTTATGGTTTGGGTTATGGTTGGGGTTATGGTTGGGGTTATGGTTGGGGTTATGGTTGGGGTTATGGTTGGAGTTATGGTTGGGGTTATGGTTGGGGTTATGGTTAGGGTTGGGGTTATGGTTGGGGTTATGGCTAAGGTTGGGAATATGGTTTTGGTTGGGGTTATGTTTATGGTTGGGAATCTGGTTATGGTTGGGGTTATGGTTTACGTTAGGGTTATTGTTAGGGGTTGGGGTTATGGTTTGGGTTAGGAATATTGTAAGGGATAAGGGGTTATGGTTTGGGTTTTGGTTATGGTTGGGGTTATGGTTCGGGTTAGGGTTATTGTTAGGGGTTGGGGTTATGGTTTGGGTTAGGGTTATTGTTAGGGGTTGGGGTTATGGTTTGGGTTAGGGTTATTGCTAGGGGTTATGTTTTGGGTTATGGTTATGGGTTGGTGTTACGGCTGGCAGCCTGGACACACACTATGTAGGAGGTGTGTGCTTTCCTTTCTTTACCGGTATCTGCCACTGTGGCTCCACCCCTGTGACAGAGCCCTGCCCAGGCCAACACGGCTGTAATTAATTCCCCAATCATCCCTCCTGCCCTTATTTAAAGCCTTTTCAGTTGTCAGTTCACCCTTTGCCCTTGCCCTGGCCTTTGCCCTTGTCCTTGATGCCTTGCTGAGTTGCAGGCTTGTGAGTATGTTACTCCCTGTTATATTTTGTATGTGTTGTTAATGATTTTGGGTTGCATAGGGGGACTTCTTGAGATAATTTTAGACACCCATGGGTATACATATAGTTTGTGCATTTAGACACAGTTATTTCCCTGTCTAGATTATATTACATCAGTTTAACAGTGGCATCCTTCGGTCTTATTTCCTGTATTTTGTGGGTGTTCATTTGAACACCTGTCTGGGAGGGGTTTTTTACCGTGTTTATTTGAGGGTGCCACTTTAATATCTCGTGCTTCCCCTATGTTATCCCGTAGTCTGTTTTATTGACTTTATTGTAAATAAAAATAACTGAAGGCTACTTGCAATGTGTGTCCGAACTCATCTTTGACCGAACCTGTCTGCTGTGATAGTTGCGACTCCCTGGTATATCATACCCCAGGGGGAGTCGTAACAGTTGGGTTAGGGTTATTGTTTGTGGTTGGGGTTATGGTTTGGGTTAGGGTTATTGTTAGGGTTATGGTTATGGTTTGGGTTAGAGTTATTGTTAGGGGTTGGGGTAATAGTTTGTGTTAGGGTTATTGTTAGGGTTTAGGGGTTATGGTTTGGTTTACGGTTATGGTTAAGGTTATGGTTGGGGTTATGGTTTGGGTTAGCGTTATTTTTAGGGGTTAGGGGTTATGGTTTGGGTTATGGTTATTGTTGGGGTTACTGTTATGGATGGGATTATGGTTTGGGTTAGGGTTATTGTTAGGGGTTGGGGTAATAGTTTGTGTTAGGGTTATTGTTAGGGTTTAGGCGTTATGGTTTGGTTTACGGTTATGGTTAAGGTTATGGTTGGGGTTATGGTTTGGGTTAGCGTTATTTTTAGGATTCAGGGGTTATGGTTTGGCTTATGGTTATTGTTGGGGTTATGGTTATGGATGGGATTATGGTTTGGGTTAGGGTTATTGTTGGGGGTTGGGTGTTATGGTTTGGGTTATGGTTATGGTTTGGGTTATGGTTATGGTTTGGGTTATGGTTATGGTTGGGGTTATGGTTTGGGTTAGGGTTATTGTAAGGGGTTATGGTTTGGGTTAGGGATATTGTTAGGGGTTAGGGGTTATGGTTTGGGTTAGGGTTGGGGTTATGGTTGGGGTTATGGTTGGGGTTATGGTTGGGGTTATGGTTATGGTTATGGTTATGGTTGGGGTTATGGTTGGGGTTATGGTTGGGGTTATGGTTGGGGTTATGGTTGGGGTTATGGTTGGGGTTATGGTTGGGGTTATGGTTGGGGTTATGGTTGGGGTTATGGTTGGGGTTATGGCTATGGTTGGGAATATGGTTTTGGTTGGGGTTATGGTTATGGTTGGGAATCTGGTTATGGTTGGGGTTAAGGTTTGGGTTAGGGTTATGGTTTGGGTTAGGGTTATGGTTTGGGTTAGGGTTATGGTTTGGGTTATGGTTTGGGTTCGGGTTATGGTTTGGGTTCGGGTTATGGTTTGGGTTAGGGTTATTGTTAGGGGTTTGGGGTTATGGTTGGGGTTATGGCTGTGGATGGGATTATGGTTTGGGTTAGGGTTCTTGTTAGGGGTTTGGGTTAGGGTTATTGTTAGAAGTTAGGGGTTATGGTTTAGGTTAGGGTTATTGTTGGGGTTATGGTTTGGGTTAGGGTTATTGTTAGGGGTTGGAGTTATGGTATGGTTTAGGGTTAATGTTGGGAGTTAGGGGTTATGTTTTGGGTTATGGTTATGGTTGGGGTTATGGTTTAGGTTAGGGTTATTGTTAGGGGTTGGGGTTATGGTTTGGGTTAGGGTTATTGTTAGGGGTTATGGTTTGGGTTATGGTTATGGTTGGGGTTATGGTTAAGGTTTGGGTTATGTTTATGGTTTGGGTTATGTTTATGGTTGGGAATCTGGTTATGGTTGGGGTTATGGTTTAGGTTAGGGTTATTGTTAGGGGTTGGGGTTATGGTTTGGGTTAGGAATATTGTAAGGGATAAGGGGTTATGGTTTGGGTTTTGGTTATGGTTGGGGTTATGGTTCGGGTTAGGGTTATTGTTAGGGGTTGGGGTTATGGTTTGGGTAAGGGTTATTGTTAGGGGTTGGGTTTATGGTTTGGGTTAGGGTTATTGCTAGGGGTTATGTTTTGGGTTATGGTTATGGTTATGGTTATGGGTTGGGTTAGGGTTTGGGTTATGGGTTGGGTTATGGTTTGGGTTCGGGTTATGGTTTGGGTTAGGGTTATTGTTAGGGGTTGGGGGTTATGGTTTGGGTTATGGTTATGGTTGGGGTTATGGCTATGGATGGGATTATGGTTTGGGTTAGGGTTCTTGTTAGGGGTTTGGGTTAGGGTTATTGTTAGAAGTTAGGCGTTATGGTTTAGGTTATGGTTGGGGTTATGGTTTAGGTTAGGGTTATTGTTAGGGGTTGGGGTTATGGTTTGGGTTAGGGTTATCTTAAGGGATTAGGGGTTATGGTTTGGGTTAGGGTTCTTGTTAGGGGTTTGGGTTAGGGTTATTGTTAGAAGTTAGGGGTTATGGTTTGGGTTATGGTTGGGGTTATGGTTTAGGTTAGGGTTATTGTTAGGGGTTGGGGTTATGGTTTGGGTTAGGGTTATTTTAAGGGATTAGGGGTTATGGTTTGGGTTTTGTTTATGGTTGGGGTTATGGTTTGGGTTAGGGTTATTGTTAGGGGTTGGAGTTATGGTTTGGTTTAGGGTTAATGTTGGGAGTTAGGGGTTATGTTTTGGGTTATGGTTTGGGTTATGGTTATGGTTGGGGTTATGGTTTAGGTTAGGGTTATTGTTAGGGGTTGGGGTTATGGTTTGGGTTAGGGTTATTGTTAGGGGTTATGGTTTGGGTTATGGTTATGGTTGGGGTTATGGTTATGGTTTGGGTTAAGTTTTGGGTTAGGTTTTGGGTTAGGTTTTGGGTGAGGTTTTGGGTGAGGTTTTGGGTGAGGTTTTGGGTGAGGTTTTGGGTTAGGTTTTGGGTTAGGTTTTGGGTGAGGTTTTGGGTGAGGTTTTGGGTGAGGTTTTGGGTGAGGTTTTGGGTGAGGTTTTGGGTGAGGTTTTGGGTTAGGTTTATTGTTAGGGGTTGGGGTTATGGTTTGGGTTATGGTTTAGGTTAGGGTTATTGTTAGGGGTTGGGGTTATGGTTTGGGTTAGGGTTATTATTAGGGGTTATGGTTTGGGTTAGGGATATTGTTAGGGGTTAGGGGTTATGGTTTGGGTTAGGGTTATTGTTAGGGGTTGGGGTTATGGTTTGGGTTATGGTTGGGGTTATGGTTGGGGTTATGGTTGGGGTTATGGTTGGGGTTATGGTTGGAGTTATGGTTGGGGTTATGGTTGGGGTTATGGTTAGGGTTGGGGTTATGGTTGGGGTTATGGCTAAGGTTGGGAATATGGTTTTGGTTGGGGTTATGTTTATGGTTGGGAATCTGGTTATGGTTGGGGTTATGGTTTACGTTAGGGTTATTGTTAGGGGTTGGGGTTATGGTTTGGGTTAGAAATATTGTAAGGGATAAGGGGTTATGGTTTGGGTTTTGGTTATGGTTGGGGTTATGGTTCGGGTTAGGGTTATTGTTAGGGGTTGGGGTTATGGTTTGGGTTAGGGTTATTGTTAGGGGTTGGGGTTATGGTTTGGGTTAGGGTTATTGCTAGGGGTTATGTTTTGGGTTATGGTTATAGGTTGGTGTTACGGCTGGCAGCCTGGACACACACTATGTAGGAGGTGTGCTTTCCTTTCTTTACCGGTATCTGCCACTGTGGCTCCACCCCTGTGACAGAGCCCTGCCCAGGCCAACACGGCTGTAATTAATTCCCCAATCATCCCTCCTGCCCTTATTTAAAGCCTTTTCAGTTGTCAGTTCACCCTTTGCCCTTGCCCTGGCCTTTGCCCTTGTCCTTGATGCCTTGCTGAGTTGCAGGCTTGTGAGTATGTTACTCCCTGTTATATTTTGTATGTGTTGTTAATGATTTTGGGTTGCATAGGGGGACTTCTTGAGATAATTTTAGACACCCATGGGTATACATATAGTTTGTGCATTTAGACACAGTTATTCCCCTGTCTAGATTATATTACATCAGTTTAACAGTGGCATCCTTCGGTCTTATTTCCTGTATTTTGTGGGTGTTCATTTGAACACCTGTCTGGGAGGGGTTTTTTACCGTGTTTATTTGAGGGTGCCACTTTAATATCTCGTGCTTCCCCTATGTTATCCCGTAGTCTGTTTTATTGACTTTATTGTAAATAAAAATAACTGAAGGCTACTTGCAATGTGTGTCCGAACTCATCTTTGACCGAACCTGTCTGCTGTGATAGTTGCGACTCCCTGGTATATCATACCCCAGGGGGAGTCGTAACAGTTGGGTTAGGGTTATTGTTTGTGGTTGGGGTTATGGTTTGGGTTAGGGTTATTGTTAGGGTTATGGTTATGGTTTGGGTTAGAGTTATTGTTAGGGGTTGGGGTAATAGTTTGTGTTAGGGTTATTGTTAGGGTTTAGGGGTTATGGTTTGGTTTACGGTTATGGTTAAGGTTATGGTTGGGGTTATGGTTTGGGTTAGCGTTATTTTTAGGGGTTAGGGGTTATGGTTTGGGTTATGGTTATTGTTGGGGTTACTGTTATGGATGGGATTATGGTTTGGGTTAGGGTTATTGTTAGGGGTTGGGGTAATAGTTTGTGTTAGGGTTATTGTTAGGGTTTAGGCGTTATGGTTTGGTTTACGGTTATGGTTAAGGTTATGGTTGGGGTTATGGTTTGGGTTAGCGTTATTTTTAGGATTCAGGGGTTATGCTTTGGCTTATGGTTATTGTTGGGGTTATGGTTATGGATGGGATTATGGTTTGGGTTAGGGTTATTGTTGGGGGTTGGGTGTTATGGTTTGGGTTATGGTTATGGTTTGGGTTATGGTTATGGTTTGGGTTATGGTTATGGTTGGGGTTATGGTTTGGGTTAGGGTTATTGTAAGGGGTTATGGTTTGGGTTAGGGATATTGTTAGGGGTTAGGGGTTATGGTTTGGGTTAGGGTTGGGGTTATGGTTGGGGTTATGGTTGGGGTTATGGTTGGGGTTATGGTTATGGTTGGGGTTATGGTTGGGGTTATGGTTGGGGTTATGGTTGGGGTTATGGTTGGGGTTATGGTTGGGGTTATGGTTGGGGTTATGGTTGGGGTTATGGTTGGGGTTATGGTTGGGGTTATGGTTGGGGTTATGGTTGGGGTTATGGCTATGGTTGGGAATATGGTTTTGGTTGGGGTTATGGTTATGGTTGGGAATCTGGTTATGGTTGGGGTTAGGGTTAGGGTTAGGGTTAGGGTTATGGTTTGGGTTAGGGTTATGGTTTGGGTTATGGTTTGGGTTCGGGTTATGGTTTGGGTTCGGGTTATGGTTTGGGTTCGGGTTATGGTTTGGGTTAGGGTTATTGTTAGGGGTTTGGGGTTATGGTTGGGGTTATGGCTGTGGATGGGATTATGGTTTGGGTTAGGGTTCTTGTTAGGGGTTTGGGTTAGGGTTATTGTTAGAAGTTAGGGGTTATGGTTTAGGTTAGGGTTATTGTTGGGGTTATGGTTTGGGTTAGGGTTATTGTTAGGGGTTGGAGTTATGGTATGGTTTAGGGTTAATGTTGGGAGTTAGGGGTTATGTTTTGGGTTATGGTTATGGTTGGGGTTATGGTTTAGGTTAGGGTTATTGTTAGGGGTTGGGGTTATGGTTTGGGTTAGGGTTATTGTTAGGGGTTATGGTTTGGGTTATGGTTATGGTTGGGGTTATGGTTAAGGTTTGGGTTATGTTTATGGTTTGGGTTATGTTTATGGTTGGGAATCTGGTTATGGTTGGGGTTATGGTTTAGGTTAGGGTTATTGTTAGGGGTTGGGGTTATGGTTTGGGTTATGAATATTGTAAGGGATAAGGGGTTATGGTTTGGGTTTTGGTTATGGTTGGGGTTATGGTTCGGGTTAGGGTTATTGTTAGGGGTTGGGGTTATGGTTTGGGTAAGGGTTATTGTTAGGGGTTGGGTTTATGGTTTGGGTTAGGGTTATTGCTAGGGGTTATGTTTTGGGTTATGGTTATGGTTATGGGTTGGGTTAGGGTTTGGGTTATGGGTTGGGTTATGGTTTGGGTTCGGGTTATGGTTTGGGTTAGGGTTATTGTTAGGGGTTGGGGGTTATGGTTTGGGTTATGGTTATGGTTGGGGTTATGGCTATGGATGGGATTATGGTTTGGGTTAGGGTTCTTGTTAGGGGTTTGGGTTAGGGTTATTGTTAGAAGTTAGGCGTTATGGTTTAGGTTATGGTTGGGGTTATGGTTTAGGTTAGGGTTATTGTTAGGGGTTGGGGTTATGGTTTGGGTTAGGGTTATCTTAAGGGATTAGGGGTTATGGTTTGGGTTAGGGTTCTTGTTAGGGGTTTGGGTTAGGGTTATTGTTAGAAGTTAGGGGTTATGGTTTGGGTTATGGTTGGGGTTATGGTTTAGGTTAGGGTTATTGTTAGGGGTTGGGGTTATGGTTTGGGTTAGGGTTATTTTAAGGGATTAGGGGTTATGGTTTGGGTTTTGTTTATGGTTGGGGTTATGGTTTGGGTTAGGGTTATTGTTAGGGGTTGGAGTTATGGTTTGGTTTAGGGTTAATGTTGGGAGTTAGGGGTTATGTTTTGGGTTATGGTTTGGGTTATGGTTATGGTTGGGGTTATGGTTTAGGTTAGGGTTATTGTTAGGGGTTGGGGTTATGGTTTGGGTTAGGGTTATTGTTAGGGGTTATGGTTTGGGTTATGGTTATGGTTGGGGTTATGGTTATGGTTTGGGTTAAGTTTTGGGTTAGGTTTTGGGTTAGGTTTTGGGTTAGGTTTTGGGTGAGGTTTTGGGTGAGGTTTTGGGTGAGGTTTTGGGTGAGGTTTTGGGTTAGGTTTTGGGTTAGGTTTTGGGTGAGGTTTTGGGTGAGGTTTTGGGTGAGGTTTTGGGTGAGGTTTTGGGTGAGGTTTTGGGTGAGGTTTTGGGTTAGGTTTTGGGTTAGGTTTATTGTTAGGGGTTGGGGTTATGGTTTGGGTTATGGTTTAGGTTAGGGTTATTGTTAGGGGTTGGGGTTATGGTTTGGGTTAGGGTTATTATTAGGGGTTATGGTTTGGGTTAGGGATATTGTTAGGGGTTAGGGGTTATGGTTTGGGTTAGGGTTATTGTTAGGGGTTGGGGTTATGGTTTGGGTTATGGTTGGGGTTATGGTTGGGGTTATGGTTGGGGTTATGGTTGGGGTTATGGTTGGAGTTATGGTTGGGGTTATGGTTGGGGTTATGGTTAGGGTTGGGGTTATGGTTGGGGTTATGGCTAAGGTTGGGAATATGGTTTTGGTTGGGGTTATGTTTATGGTTGGGAATCTGGTTATGGTTGGGGTTATGGTTTACGTTAGGGTTATTGTTAGGGGTTGGGGTTATGGTTTGGGTTAGGAATATTGTAAGGGATAAGGGGTTATGGTTTGGGTTTTGGTTATGGTTGGGGTTATGGTTCGGGTTAGGGTTATTGTTAGGGGTTGGGGTTATGGTTTGGGTTAGGGTTATTGTTAGGGGTTGGGGTTATGGTTTGGGTTAGGGTTATTGCTAGGGGTTATGTTTTGGGTTATGGTTATGGGTTGGTGTTACGGCTGGCAGCCTGGACACACACTATGTAGGAGGTGTGTGCTTTCCTTTCTTTACCGGTATCTGCCACTGTGGCTCCACCCCTGTGACAGAGCCCTGCCCAGGCCAACACGGCTGTAATTAATTCCCCAATCATCCCTCCTGCCCTTATTTAAAGCCTTTTCAGTTGTCAGTTCACCCTTTGCCCTTGCCCTGGCCTTTGCCCTTGTCCTTGATGCCTTGCTGAGTTGCAGGCTTGTGAGTATGTTACTCCCTGTTATATTTTGTATGTGTTGTTAATGATTTTGGGTTGCATAGGGGGACTTCTTGAGATAATTTTAGACACCCATGGGTATACATATAGTTTGTGCATTTAGACACAGTTATTCCCCTGTCTAGATTATATTACATCAGTTTAACAGTGGCATCCTTCGGTCTTATTTCCTGTATTTTGTGGGTGTTCATTTGAACACCTGTCTGGGAGGGGTTTTTTACCGTGTTTATTTGAGGGTGCCACTTTAATATCTCGTGCTTCCCCTATGTTATCCCGTAGTCTGTTTTATTGACTTTATTGTAAATAAAAATAACTGAAGGCTACTTGCAATGTGTGTCCGAACTCATCTTTGACCGAACCTGTCTGCTGTGATAGTTGCGACTCCCTGGTATATCATACCCCAGGGGGAGTCGTAACAGTTGGGTTAGGGTTATTGTTTGTGGTTGGGGTTATGGTTTGGGTTAGGGTTATTGTTAGGGTTATGGTTATGGTTTGGGTTAGAGTTATTGTTAGGGGTTGGGGTAATAGTTTGTGTTAGGGTTATTGTTAGGGTTTAGGGGTTATGGTTTGGTTTACGGTTATGGTTAAGGTTATGGTTGGGGTTATGGTTTGGGTTAGCGTTATTTTTAGGGGTTAGGGGTTATGGTTTGGGTTATGGTTATTGTTGGGGTTACTGTTATGGATGGGATTATGGTTTGGGTTAGGGTTATTGTTAGGGGTTGGGGTAATAGTTTGTGTTAGGGTTATTGTTAGGGTTTAGGCGTTATGGTTTGGTTTACGGTTATGGTTAAGGTTATGGTTGGGGTTATGGTTTGGGTTAGCGTTATTTTTAGGATTCAGGGGTTATGGTTTGGCTTATGGTTATTGTTGGGGTTATGGTTATGGATGGGATTATGGTTTGGGTTAGGGTTATTGTTGGGGGTTGGGTGTTATGGTTTGGGTTATGGTTATGGTTTGGGTTATGGTTATGGTTGGGGTTATGGTTTGGGTTAGGGTTATTGTAAGGGGTTATGGTTTGGGTTAGGGATATTGTTAGGGGTTAGGGGTTATGGTTTGGGTTAGGGTTGGGGTTATGGTTGGGGTTATGGTTGGGGTTATGGTTATGGTTATGGTTATGGTTGGGGTTATGGTTGGGGTTATGGTTGGGGTTATGGTTGGGGTTATGGTTGGGGTTATGGTTGGGGTTATGGTTGGGGTTATGGTTGGGGTTATGGTTGGGGTTATGGTTGGGGTTATGGTTGGGGTTATGGTTGGGGTTATGGCTATGGTTGGGAATATGGTTTTGGTTGGGGTTATGGTTATGGTTGGGAATCTGGTTATGGTTGGGGTTAAGGTTTGGGTTAGGGTTATGGTTTGGGTTAGGGTTATGGTTTGGGTTAGGGTTATGGTTTGGGTTCGGGTTATGGTTTGGGTTCGGGTTATGGTTTGGGTTAGGGTTATTGTTAGGGGTTTGGGGTTATGGTTGGGGTTATGGCTGTGGATGGGATTATGGTTTGGGTTAGGGTTCTTGTTAGGGGTTTGGGTTAGGGTTATTGTTAGAAGTTAGGGGTTATGGTTTAGGTTAGGGTTATTGTTGGGGTTATGGCTGTGGATGGGATTATGGTTTGGGTTAGGGTTCTTGTTAGGGGTTTGGGTTAGGGTTATTGTTAGAAGTTAGGGGTTATGGTTTAGGTTAGGGTTATTGTTGGGGTTATGGTTTGGGTTAGGGTTATTGTTAGGGGTTGGAGTTATGGTATGGTTTAGGGTTAATGTTGGGAGTTAGGGGTTATGTTTTGGGTATGGTTATGGTTGGGGTTATGGTTTAGGTTAGGGTTATTGTTAGGGGTTGGGGTTATGGTTTGGGTTGGGGTTATTGTTAGGGGTTATGGTTTGGGTTATGGTTATGGTTGGGGTTATGGTTATGGTTTGGGTTATGTTTATGGTTTGGGTTATGTTTATGGTTGGGAATCTGGTTATGGTTGGGGTCATGGTTTAGGTTAGGGTTATTGTTAGGGGTTGGGGTTATGGTTTGGGTTAGGAATATTGTAAGGGATAAGGGGTTATGGTTTGGGTTTTGGTTATGGTTGGGGTTATGGTTCGGGTTAGGGTTATTGTTAGGGGTTGGGGTTATGGTTTGGGTAAGGGTTATTGTTAGGGGTTGGGTTTATGGTTTGGGTTAGGGTTATTGCTAGGGGTTATGTTTTGGGTTATGGTTATGGGTTGGGTTAGGGTTTGGGTTATGGGTTGGGTTATGGGTTGGGTTATGGTTTGGGTTCGGGTTATGGTTTGGGTTAGGGTTATTGTTAGGGGTTGGGGGTTATGGTTTGGGTTATGGTTATGGTTGGGGTTATGGCTATGGATGGGATTATGGTTTGGGTTAGGGTTCTTGTTAGGGGTTTGGGTTAGGGTTATTGTTAGAAGTTAGGCGTTATGGTTTAGGTTATGGTTGGGGTTATGGTTTAGGTTAGGGTTATTGTTAGGGGTTGGGGTTATGGTTTGGGTTAGGGTTATTTTAAGGGATTAGGGGTTATGGTTTGGGTTAGGGTTCTTGTTAGGGGTTTGGGTTAGGGTTATTGTTAGGGGTTGGAGTTATGGTTTGGTTTAGGGTTAATGTTGGGAGTTAGGGGTTATGTTTTGGGTTATGGTTATGGTTTGGGTTATGGTTATGGTTGGGGTTATGGTTTAGGTTAGGGTTATTGTTAGGGGTTGGGGTTATGGTTTGGGTTAGGGATATTGTTAGGGGTTATGGTTTGGGTTATGGTTATGGTTGGGGTTATGGTTATGGTTTGGGTTAGGTTTTGGGTTAGGTTTTGGGTTAGGTTTTGGGTTAGGTTTTGGGTTAGGTTTTGGGTGAGGTTTTGGGTGAGGTTTTGGGTGAGGTTTTGGGTGAGGTTTTGGGTTAGGTTTTGGGTTAGGTTTTGGGTTAGGTTTATTGTCAGGGGTTGGGGTTATGGTTTGGGTTAGGGTTATTGTTAGGGGTTAGGGGTTATGGTTTGGGTTATGGTAATGGTTGGGGTTATGGTTTAGGTTAGGGTTATTATTAGGGGTTGGGGTTATCGTTTGGGTTAGGAATATTGTAAGGGATAAGGGGTTATGGTTTGGGTTTTGGTTATGGTTGGGGTTATGGTTTGGGTTAGGGTTATTATTAGGGGTTATGGTTTGGGTTAGGGATATTGTTAGGGGTTAGGGGTTATGGTTTGGGTTAGGGTTATTGTTAGGGGTTGGGGTTATGGTTTGGGTTATGGTTGGGGTTATGGTTGGGGTTATGGTTGGGGTTATGGTTGGAGTTATGGTTGGGGTTATGGTTAGGGTTATGGTTAGGGTTGGGGTTATGGTTGGGGTTATGGCTAAGGTTGGGAATATGGTTTTGGTTGGGGTTATGTTTATGGTTGGGAATCTGGTTATGGTTGGGGTTATGGTTTACGTTAGGGTTATTGTTAGGGGTTGGGGTTATCGTTTGGGTTAGGAATATTGTAAGGGATAAGGGGTTATGGTTTGGGTTTTGGTTATGGTTGGGGTTATGGTTCGGGTTAGGGTTATTGTTAGGGGTTGGGGTTATGGTTTGGGTTAGGGTTATTGTTAGGGGTTGGGGTTATGGTTTGGGTTAGGGTTATTGCTAGGGGTTATGTTTTGGGTTATGGTTATGGGTTGGTGTTACGGCTGGCAGCCTGGACACACACTATGTAGGAGGTGTGCTTTCCTTTCTTTACCGGTATCTGCCACTGTGGCTCCACCCCTGTGACAGAGCCCTGCCCAGGCCAACACGGCTGTAATTAATTCCCCAATCATCCCTCCTGCCCTTATTTAAAGCCTTTTCAGTTGTCAGTTCACCCTTTGCCCTTGCCCTGGCCTTTGCCCTTGTCCTTGATGCCTTGCTGAGTTGCAGGCTTGTGAGTATGTTACTCCCTGTTATATTTTGTATGTGTTGTTAATGATTTTGGGTTGCATAGGGGGACTTCTTGAGATAATTTTAGACACCCATGGGTATACATATAGTTTGTGTGAGATAATTTTAGACACCCATGGGTATACATATAGTTTGTGCATTTAGACACAGTTATTCCCCTGTCTAGATTATATTACATCAGTTTAACAGTGGCATCCTTCGGTCTTATTTCCTGTATTTTGTGGGTGTTCATTTGAACACCTGTCTGGGAGGGGTTTTTTACCGTGTTTATTTGAGGGTGCCACTTTAATATCTCGTGCTTCCCCTATGTTATCCCGTAGTCTGTTTTATTGACTTTATTGTAAATAAAAATAACTGAAGGCTACTTGCAATGTGTGTCCGAACTCATCTTTGACCGAACCTGTCTGCTGTGATAGTTGCGACTCCCTGGTATATCATACCCCAGGGGGAGTCGTAACAGTTGGGTTAGGGTTATTGTTTGTGGTTGGGGTTATGGTTTGGGTTAGGGTTATTGTTAGGGTTATGGTTATGGTTTGGGTTAGAGTTATTGTTAGGGGTTGGGGTAATAGTTTGTGTTAGGGTTATTGTTAGGGTTTAGGGGTTATGGTTTGGTTTACGGTTATGGTTAAGGTTATGGTTGGGGTTATGGTTTGGGTTAGCGTTATTTTTAGGGGTTAGGGGTTATGGTTTGGGTTATGGTTATTGTTGGGGTTACTGTTATGGATGGGATTATGGTTTGGGTTAGGGTTATTGTTAGGGGTTGGGGTAATAGTTTGTGTTAGGGTTATTGTTAGGGTTTAGGCGTTATGGTTTGGTTTACGGTTATGGTTAAGGTTATGGTTGGGGTTATGGTTTGGGTTAGCGTTATTTTTAGGATTCAGGGGTTATGGTTTGGCTTATGGTTATTGTTGGGGTTATGGTTATGGATGGGATTATGGTTTGGGTTAGGGTTATTGTTGGGGGTTGGGTGTTATGGTTTGGGTTATGGTTATGGTTTGGGTTATGGTTATGGTTTGGGTTATGGTTATGGTTGGGGTTATGGTTTGGGTTAGGGTTATTGTAAGGGGTTATGGTTTGGGTTAGGGATATTGTTAGGGGTTAGGGGTTATGGTTTGGGTTAGGGTTGGGGTTATGGTTGGGGTTATGGTTGGGGTTATGGTTGGGGTTATGGTTATGGTTATGGTTGGGGTTATGGTTGGGGTTATGGTTGGGGTTATGGTTGGGGTTATGGTTGGGGTTATGGTTGGGGTTATGGTTGGGGTTATGGTTGGGGTTATGGTTGGGGTTATGGTTGGGGTTATGGCTATGGTTGGGAATATGGTTTTGGTTGGGGTTATGGTTATGGTTGGGAATCTGGTTATGGTTGGGGTTAAGGTTTGGGTTAGGGTTATGGTTTGGGTTAGGGTTATGGTTTGGGTTAGGGTTATGGTTTGGGTTATGGTTTGGGTTCGGGTTATGGTTTGGGTTCGGGTTATGGTTTGGGTTAGGGTTATTGTTAGGGGTTTGGGGTTATGGTTGGGGTTATGGCTGTGGATGGGATTATGGTTTGGGTTAGGGTTCTTGTTAGGGGTTTGGGTTAGGGTTATTGTTAGAAGTTAGGGGTTATGGTTTAGGTTAGGGTTATTGTTGGGGTTATGGTTTGGGTTAGGGTTATTGTTAGGGGTTGGAGTTATGGTATGGTTTAGGGTTAATGTTGGGAGTTAGGGGTTATGTTTTGGGTTATGGTTATGGTTGGGGTTATGGTTTAGGTTAGGGTTATTGTTAGGGGTTGGGGTTATGGTTTGGGTTAGGGTTATTGTTAGGGGTTATGGTTTGGGTTAGGGTTATTGTTAGGGGTTATGGTTTGGGTTATGGTTATGGTTGGGGTTATGGTTAAGGTTTGGGTTATGTTTATGGTTTGGGTTATGTTTATGGTTGGGAATCTGGTTATGGTTGGGGTTATGGTTTAGGTTAGGGTTATTGTTAGGGGTTGGGGTTATGGTTTGGGTTAGGAATATTGTAAGGGATAAGGGGTTATGGTTTGGGTTTTGGTTATGGTTGGGGTTATGGTTCGGGTTAGGGTTATTGTTAGGGGTTGGGGTTATGGTTTGGGTAAGGGTTATTGTTAGGGGTTGGGTTTATGGTTTGGGTTAGGGTTATTGCTAGGGGTTATGTTTTGGGTTATGGTTATGGTTATGGGTTGGGTTAGGGTTTGGGTTATGGGTTGGGTTATGGTTTGGGTTCGGGTTATGGTTTGGGTTAGGGTTATTGTTAGGGGTTGGGGGTTATGGTTTGGGTTATGGTTATGGTTGGGGTTATGGCTATGGATGGGATTATGGTTTGGGTTAGGGTTCTTGTTAGGGGTTTGGGTTAGGGTTATTGTTAGAAGTTAGGCGTTATGGTTTAGGTTATGGTTGG
The DNA here is from genome assembly GCF_051989575.1 of Stigmatopora nigra. Taxonomy (NCBI): domain Eukaryota; kingdom Metazoa; phylum Chordata; class Actinopteri; order Syngnathiformes; family Syngnathidae; genus Stigmatopora; species Stigmatopora nigra. The sequence continues at coordinate 5,560,770 of NW_027551603.1, forward strand.
GGTTATGGTTTAGGTTAGGGTTATTGTTAGGGGTTGGGGTTATGGTTTGGGTTAGGGTTATCTTAAGGGATTAGGGGTTATGGTTTGGGTTAGGGTTCTTGTTAGGGGTTTGGGTTAGGGTTATTGTTAGAAGTTAGGGGTTATGGTTTAGGTTAGGGTTATTGTTGGGGTTATGGTTTGGGTTAGGGTTATTGTTAGGGGTTGGAGTTATGGTATGGTTTAGGGTTAATGTTGGGAGTTAGGGGTTATGTTTTGGGTATGGTTATGGTTGGGGTTATGGTTTAGGTTAGGGTTATTGTTAGGGGTTGGGGTTATGGTTTGGGTTGGGGTTATTGTTAGGGGTTATGGTTTGGGTTATGGTTATGGTTGGGGTTATGGTTATGGTTTGGGTTATGTTTATGGTTTGGGTTATGTTTATGGTTGGGAATCTGGTTATGGTTGGGGTCATGGTTTAGGTTAGGGTTATTGTTAGGGGTTGGGGTTATGGTTTGGGTTAGGAATATTGTAAGGGATAAGGGGTTATGGTTTGGGTTTTGGTTATGGTTGGGGTTATGGTTCGGGTTAGGGTTATTGTTAGGGGTTGGGGTTATGGTTTGGGTAAGGGTTATTGTTAGGGGTTGGGTTTATGGTTTGGGTTAGGGTTATTGCTAGGGGTTATGTTTTGGGTTATGGTTATGGGTTGGGTTAGGGTTTGGGTTATGGGTTGGGTTATGGGTTGGGTTATGGTTTGGGTTCGGGTTATGGTTTGGGTTAGGGTTATTGTTAGGGGTTGGGGGTTATGGTTTGGGTTATGATTATGGTTGGGGTTATGGCTATGGATGGGATTATGGTTTGGGTTAGGGTTCTTGTTAGGGGTTTGGGTTAGGGTTATTGTTAGAAGTTAGGCGTTATGGTTTAGGTTATGGTTGGGGTTATGGTTTAGGTTAGGGTTATTGTTAGGGGTTGGGGTTATGGTTTGGGTTAGGGTTATCTTAAGGGATTAGGGGTTATGGTTTGGGTTAGGGTTCTTGTTAGGGGTTTGGGTTAGGGTTATTGTTAGAAGTTAGGGGTTATGGTTTGGGTTATGGTTGGGGTTATGGTTTAGGTTAGGGTTATTGTTAGGGGTTGGGGTTATGGTTTGGGTTAGGGTTATTTTAAGGGATTAGGGGTTATGGTTTGGGTTTTGGTTATGGTTGGGGTTATGGTTTGGGTTAGGGTTATTGTTAGGGGTTGGAGTTATGGTTTGGTTTAGGGTTAATGTTGGGAGTTAGGGGTTATGTTTTGGGTTATGGTTATGGTTTGGGTTATGATTATGGTTGGGGTTATGGTTTAGGTTAGGGTTATTGTTAGGGGTTGGGGTTATGGTTTGGGTTAGGGATATTGTTAGGGGTTATGGTTTGGGTTATGGTTATGGTTGGGGTTATGGTTATGGTTTGGGTTAAGTTTTGGGTTAGGTTTTGGGTTAGGTTTTGGGTTAGGTTTTGGGTTAGGTTTTGGGTTAGGTTTTGGGTGAGGTTTTGGGTGAGGTTTTGGGTTAGGTTTTGGGTTAGGTTTTGGGTTAGGTTTATTGTCAGGGGTTGGGGTTATGGTTTGGGTTAGGGTTATTGTTAGGGGTTAGGGGTTATGGTTTGGGTTATGGTAATGGTTGGGGTTATGGTTTAGGTTAGGGTTATTGTTAGGGGTTGGGGTTATGGTTTGGGTTAGGGTTATTATTAGGGGTTATGGTTTGGGTTAGGGATATTGTTAGGGGTTAGGGGTTATGGTTTGGGTTAGGGTTATTGTTAGGGGTTGGGGTTATGGTTTGGGTTATGGTTGGGGTTATGGTTGGGGTTATGGTTGGGGTTATGGTTGGAGTTATGGTTGGGGTTATGGTTAGGGTTATGGTTAGGGTTGGGGTTATGGTTGGGGTTATGGCTAAGGTTGGGAATATGGTTTTGGTTGGGGTTATGTTTATGGTTGGGAATCTGGTTATGGTTGGGGTTATGGTTTACGTTAGGGTTATTGTTAGGGGTTGGGGTTATGGTTTGGGTTAGGAATATTGTAAGGGATAAGGGGTTATGGTTTGGGTTTTGGTTATGGTTGGGGTTATGGTTCGGGTTAGGGTTATTGTTAGGGGTTGGGGTTATGGTTTGGGTTAGGGTTATTGTTAGGGGTTGGGGTTATGGTTTGGGTTAGGGTTATTGCTAGGGGTTATGTTTTGGGTTATGGTTATGGGTTGGTGTTACGGCTGGCAGCCTGGACACACACTATGTAGGAGGTGTGCTTTCCTTTCTTTACCGGTATCTGCCACTGTGGCTCCACCCCTGTGACAGAGCCCTGCCCAGGCCAACACGGCTGTAATTAATTCCCCAATCATCCCTCCTGCCCTTATTTAAAGCCTTTTCAGTTGTCAGTTCACCCTTTGCCCTTGCCCTGGCCTTTGCCCTTGTCCTTGATGCCTTGCTGAGTTGCAGGCTTGTGAGTATGTTACTCCCTGTTATATTTTGTATGTGTTGTTAATGATTTTGGGTTGCATAGGGGGACTTCTTGAGATAATTTTAGACACCCATGGGTATACATATAGTTTGTGCATTTAGACACAGTTATTCCCCTGTCTAGATTATATTACATCAGTTTAACAGTGGCATCCTTCGGTCTTATTTCCTGTATTTTGTGGGTGTTCATTTGAACACCTGTCTGGGAGGGGTTTTTTACCGTGTTTATTTGAGGGTGCCACTTTAATATCTCGTGCTTCCCCTATGTTATCCCGTAGTCTGTTTTATTGACTTTATTGTAAATAAAAATAACTGAAGGCTACTTGCAATGTGTGTCCGAACTCATCTTTGACCGAACCTGTCTGCTGTGATAGTTGCGACTCCCTGGTATATCATACCCCAGGGGGAGTCGTAACAGTTGGGTTAGGGTTATTGTTTGTGGTTGGGGTTATGGTTTGGGTTAGGGTTATTGTTAGGGTTATGGTTATGGTTTGGGTTAGAGTTATTGTTAGGGGTTGGGGTAATAGTTTGTGTTAGGGTTATTGTTAGGGTTTAGGGGTTATGGTTTGGTTTACGGTTATGGTTAAGGTTATGGTTGGGGTTATGGTTTGGGTTAGCGTTATTTTTAGGGGTTAGGGGTTATGGTTTGGGTTATGGTTATTGTTGGGGTTACTGTTATGGATGGGATTATGGTTTGGGTTAGGGTTATTGTTAGGGGTTGGGGTAATAGTTTGTGTTAGGGTTATTGTTAGGGTTTAGGCGTTATGGTTTGGTTTACGGTTATGGTTAAGGTTATGGTTGGGGTTATGGTTTGGGTTAGCGTTATTTTTAGGATTCAGGGGTTATGGTTTGGCTTATGGTTATTGTTGGGGTTATGGTTATGGATGGGATTATGGTTTGGGTTAGGGTTATTGTTGGGGGTTGGGTGTTATGGTTTGGGTTATGGTTATGGTTTGGGTTATGGTTATGGTTTGGGTTATGGTTATGGTTTGGGTTATGGTTATGGTTTGGGTTATGGTTATGGTTGGGGTTATGGTTTGGGTTAGGGTTATTGTAAGGGGTTATGGTTTGGGTTAGGGATATTGTTAGGGGTTAGGGGTTATGGTTTGGGTTAGGGTTGGGGTTATGGTTGGGGTTATGGTTGGGGTTATGGTTGGGGTTATGGTTATGGTTATGGTTATGGTTGGGGTTATGGTTGGGGTTATGGTTGGGGTTATGGTTGGGGTTATGGTTGGGGTTATGGTTGGGGTTATGGTTGGGGTTATGGTTGGGGTTATGGTTGGGGTTATGGCTATGGTTGGGAATATGGTTTTGGTTGGGGTTATGGTTATGGTTGGGAATCTGGTTATGGTTGGGGTTAAGGTTTGGGTTAGGGTTATGGTTTGGGTTAGGGTTATGGTTTGGGTTAGGGTTATGGTTTGGGTTATGGTTTGGGTTCGGGTTATGGTTTGGGTTCGGGTTATGGTTTGGGTTAGGGTTATTGTTAGGGGTTTGGGGTTATGGTTGGGGTTATGGCTGTGGATGGGATTATGGTTTGGGTTAGGGTTCTTGTTAGGGGTTTGGGTTAGGGTTATTGTTAGAAGTTAGGGGTTATGGTTTAGGTTAGGGTTATTGTTGGGGTTATGGTTTGGGTTAGGGTTATTGTTAGGGGTTGGAGTTATGGTATGGTTTAGGGTTAATGTTGGGAGTTAGGGGTTATGTTTTGGGTTATGGTTATGGTTGGGGTTATGGTTTAGGTTAGGGTTATTGTTAGGGGTTGGGGTTATGGTTTGGGTTAGGGTTATTGTTAGGGGTTATGGTTTGGGTTATGGTTATGGTTGGGGTTATGGTTAAGGTTTGGGTTATGTTTATGGTTTGGGTTATGTTTATGGTTGGGAATCTGGTTATGGTTGGGGTTATGGTTTAGGTTAGGGTTATTGTTAGGGGTTGGGGTTATGGTTTGGGTTAGGAATATTGTAAGGGATAAGGGGTTATGGTTTGGGTTTTGGTTATGGTTGGGGTTATGGTTCGGGTTAGGGTTATTGTTAGGGGTTGGGGTTATGGTTTGGGTAAGGGTTATTGTTAGGGGTTGGGTTTATGGTTTGGGTTAGGGTTATTGCTAGGGGTTATGTTTTGGGTTATGGTTATGGTTATGGGTTGGGTTAGGGTTTGGGTTATGGGTTGGGTTATGGTTTGGGTTCGGGTTATGGTTTGGGTTAGGGTTATTGTTAGGGGTTGGGGGTTATGGTTTGGGTTATGGTTATGGTTGGGGTTATGGCTATGGATGGGATTATGGTTTGGGTTAGGGTTCTTGTTAGGGGTTTGGGTTAGGGTTATTGTTAGAAGTTAGGCGTTATGGTTTAGGTTATGGTTGGGGTTATGGTTTAGGTTAGGGTTATTGTTAGGGGTTGGGGTTATGGTTTGGGTTAGGGTTATCTTAAGGGATTAGGGGTTATGGTTTGGGTTAGGGTTCTTGTTAGGGGTTTGGGTTAGGGTTATTGTTAGAAGTTAGGGGTTATGGTTTGGGTTATGGTTGGGGTTATGGTTTAGGTTAGGGTTATTGTTAGGGGTTGGGGTTATGGTTTGGGTTAGGGTTATTTTAAGGGATTAGGGGTTATGGTTTGGGTTTTGGTTATGGTTGGGGTTATGGTTTGGGTTAGGGTTATTGTTAGGGGTTGGAGTTATGGTTTGGTTTAGGGTTAATGTTGGGAGTTAGGGGTTATGTTTTGGGTTATGGTTTGGGTTATGGTTATGGTTGGGGTTATGGTTTAGGTTAGGGTTATTGTTAGGGGTTGGGGTTATGGTTTGGGTTAGGGTTATTGTTAGGGGTTATGGTTTGGGTTATGGTTATGGTTGGGGTTATGGTTATGGTTTGGGTTAAGTTTTGGGTTAGGTTTTGGGTTAGGTTTTGGGTTAGGTTTTGGGTGAGGTTTTGGGTGAGGTTTTGGGTGAGGTTTTGGGTGAGGTTTTGGGTTAGGTTTTGGGTTAGGTTTTGGGTGAGGTTTTGGGTGAGGTTTTGGGTGAGGTTTTGGGTGAGGTTTTGGGTGAGGTTTTGGGTTAGGTTTTGGGTTAGGTTTATTGTTAGGGGTTGGGGTTATGGTTTGGGTTATGGTTTGGGTTATGGTTTAGGTTAGGGTTATTGTTAGGGGTTGGGGTTATGGTTTGGGTTAGGGTTATTATTAGGGGTTATGGTTTGGGTTAGGGATATTGTTAGGGGTTAGGGGTTATGGTTTGGGTTAGGGTTATTGTTAGGGGTTGGGGTTATGGTTTGGGTTATGGTTGGGGTTATGGTTGGGGTTATGGTTGGGGTTATGGTTGGGGTTATGGTTGGAGTTATGGTTGGGGTTATGGTTGGGGTTATGGTTAGGGTTGGGGTTATGGTTGGGGTTATGGCTAAGGTTGGGAATATGGTTTTGGTTGGGGTTATGTTTATGGTTGGGAATCTGGTTATGGTTGGGGTTATGGTTTACGTTAGGGTTATTGTTAGGGGTTGGGGTTATGGTTTGGGTTAGGAATATTGTAAGGGATAAGGGGTTATGGTTTGGGTTTTGGTTATGGTTGGGGTTATGGTTCGGGTTAGGGTTATTGTTAGGGGTTGGGGTTATGGTTTGGGTTAGGGTTATTGTTAGGGGTTGGGGTTATGGTTTGGGTTAGGGTTATTGCTAGGGGTTATGTTTTGGGTTATGGTTATGGGTTGGTGTTACGGCTGGCAGCCTGGACACACACTATGTAGGAGGTGTGTGCTTTCCTTTCTTTACCGGTATCTGCCACTGTGGCTCCACCCCTGTGACAGAGCCCTGCCCAGGCCAACACGGCTGTAATTAATTCCCCAATCATCCCTCCTGCCCTTATTTAAAGCCTTTTCAGTTGTCAGTTCACCCTTTGCCCTTGCCCTGGCCTTTGCCCTTGTCCTTGATGCCTTGCTGAGTTGCAGGCTTGTGAGTATGTTACTCCCTGTTATATTTTGTATGTGTTGTTAATGATTTTGGGTTGCATAGGGGGACTTCTTGAGATAATTTTAGACACCCATGGGTATACATATAGTTTGTGCATTTAGACACAGTTATTCCCCTGTCTAGATTATATTACATCAGTTTAACAGTGGCATCCTTCGGTCTTATTTCCTGTATTTTGTGGGTGTTCATTTGAACACCTGTCTGGGAGGGGTTTTTTACCGTGTTTATTTGAGGGTGCCACTTTAATATCTCGTGCTTCCCCTATGTTATCCCGTAGTCTGTTTTATTGACTTTATTGTAAATAAAAATAACTGAAGGCTACTTGCAATGTGTGTCCGAACTCATCTTTGACCGAACCTGTCTGCTGTGATAGTTGCGACTCCCTGGTATATCATACCCCAGGGGGAGTCGTAACAGTTGGGTTAGGGTTATTGTTTGTGGTTGGGGTTATGGTTTGGGTTAGGGTTATTGTTAGGGTTATGGTTATGGTTTGGGTTAGGGTTATTGTTAGGGTTATGGTTATGGTTTGGGTTAGAGTTATTGTTAGGGGTTGGGGTAATAGTTTGTGTTAGGGTTATTGTTAGGGTTTAGGGGTTATGGTTTGGTTTACGGTTATGGTTAAGGTTATGGTTGGGGTTATGGTTTGGGTTAGCGTTATTTTTAGGGATTAGGGGTTATGGTTTGGGTTATGGTTATTGTTGGGGTTACTGTTATGGATGGGATTATGGTTTGGGTTAGGGTTATTGTTAGGGGTTGGGGTAATAGTTTGTGTTAGGGTTATTGTTAGGGTTTAGGCGTTATGGTTTGGTTTACGGTTATGGTTAAGGTTATGGTTGGGGTTATGGTTTGGGTTAGCGTTATTTTTAGGATTCAGGGGTTATGGTTTGGCTTATGGTTATTGTTGGGGTTATGGTTATGGATGGGATTATGGTTTGGGTTAGGGTTATTGTTGGGGGTTGGGTGTTATGGTTTGGGTTATGGTTATGGTTTGGGTTATGGTTATGGTTGGGGTTATGGTTTGGGTTAGGGTTATTGTAAGGGGTTATGGTTTGGGTTAGGGATATTGTTAGGGGTTAGGGGTTATGGTTTGGGTTAGGGTTGGGGTTATGGTTGGGGTTATGGTTGGGGTTATGGTTGGGGTTATGGTTATGGTTATGGTTATGGTTGGGGTTATGGTTGGGGTTATGGTTGGGGTTATGGTTGGGGTTATGGTTGGGGTTATGGTTGGGGTTATGGTTGGGGTTATGGTTGGGGTTATGGTTGGGGTTATGGTTGGGGTTATGGTTGGGGTTATGGTTGGGGTTATGGTTGGGGTTATGGTTGGGGTTATGGCTATGGTTGGGAATATGGTTTTGGTTGGGGTTATGGTTATGGTTGGGAATCTGGTTATGGTTGGGGTTAAGGTTTGGGTTAGGGTTATGGTTTGGGTTAGGGTTATGGTTTGGGTTAGGGTTATGGTTTGGGTTATGGTTTGGGTTCGGGTTATGGTTTGGGTTCGGGTTATGGTTTGGGTTAGGGTTATTGTTAGGGGTTTGGGGTTATGGTTGGGGTTATGGCTTTGGATGGGATTATGGTTTGGGTTAGGGTTCTTGTTAGGGGTTTGGGTTAGGGTTATTGTTAGAAGTTAGGGGTTATGGTTTAGGTTAGGGTTATTGTTGGGGTTATGGTTTGGGTTAGGGTTATTGTTAGGGGTTGGAGTTATGGTATGGTTTAGGGTTAATGTTGGGAGTTAGGGGTTATGTTTTGGGTATGGTTATGGTTGGGGTTATGGTTTAGGTTAGGGTTATTGTTAGGGGTTGGGGTTATGGTTTGGGTTAGGGTTATTGTTAGGGGTTATGGTTTGGGTTATGGTTATGGTTGGGGTTATGGTTATGGTTTGGGTTATGTTTATGGTTTGGGTTATGTTTATGGTTGGGAATCTGGTTATGGTTGGGGTCATGGTTTAGGTTAGGGTTATTGTTAGGGGTTGGGGTTATGGTTTGGGTTAGGAATATTGTAAGGGATAAGGGGTTATGGTTTGGGTTTTGGTTATGGTTGGGGTTATGGTTCGGGTTAGGGTTATTGTTAGGGGTTGGGGTTATGGTTTGGGTAAGGGTTATTGTTAGGGGTTGGGTTTATGGTTTGGGTTAGGGTTATTGCTAGGGGTTATGTTTTGGGTTATGGTTATGGGTTGGGTTAGGGTTTGGGTTATGGGTTGGGTTATGGGTTGGGTTATGGTTTGGGTTCGGGTTATGGTTTGGGTTAGGGTTATTGTTAGGGGTTGGGGGTTATGGTTTGGGTTATGGTTATGGTTGGGGTTATGGCTATGGATGGGATTATGGTTTGGGTTAGGGTTCTTGTTAGGGGTTTGGGTTAGGGTTATTGTTAGAAGTTAGGCGTTATGGTTTAGGTTATGGTTGGGGTTATGGTTTAGGTTAGGGTTATTGTTAGGGGTTGGGGTTATGGTTTGGGTTAGGGTTATCTTAAGGGATTAGGGGTTATGGTTTGGGTTAGGGTTCTTGTTAGGGGTTTGGGTTAGGGTTATTGTTAGAAGTTAGGGGTTATGGTTTGGGTTATGGTTGGGGTTATGGTTTAGGTTAGGGTTATTGTTAGGGGTTGGGGTTATGGTTTGGGTTAGGGTTATTTTAAGGGATTAGGGGTTATGGTTTGGGTTTTGGTTATGGTTGGGGTTATGGTTTGGGTTAGGGTTATTGTTAGGGGTTGGAGTTATGGTTTGGTTTAGGGTTAATGTTGGGAGTTAGGGGTTATGTTTTGGGTTATGGTTATGGTTTGGGTTATGGTTATGGTTGGGGTTATGGTTTAGGTTAGGGTTATTGTTAGGGGTTGGGGTTATGGTTTGGGTTAGGGTTATTGTTAGGGGTTATGGTTTGGGTTATGGTTATGGTTGGGGTTATGGTTATGGTTTGGGTTAAGTTTTGGGTTAGGTTTTGGGTTAGGTTTTGGGTTAGGTTTTGGGTTAGGTTTATTGTTAGGGGTTGGGGTTATGGTTTGGGTTAGGGTTATTGTTAGGGGTTAGGGGTTATGGTTTGGGTTATGGTAATGGTTGGGGTTATGGTTTAGGTTAGGGTTATTGTTAGGGGTTGGGGTTATGGTTTGGGTTAGGGTTATTATTAGGGGTTATGGTTTGGGTTAGGGATATTGTTAGGGGTTAGGGGTTATGGTTTGGGTTAGGGTTATTGTTAGGGGTTGGGGTTATGGTTTGGGTTATGGTTGGGGTTATGGTTGGGGTTATGGTTGGGGTTATGGTTGGAGTTATGGTTGGGGTTATGGTTAGGGTTATGGTTAGGGTTGGGGTTATGGTTGGGGTTATGGCTAAGGTTGGGAATATGGTTTTGGTTGGGGTTATGTTTATGGTTGGGAATCTGGTTATGGTTGGGGTTATGGTTTACGTTAGGGTTATTGTTAGGGGTTGGGGTTATGGTTTGGGTTAGGAATATTGTAAGGGATAAGGGGTTATGGTTTGGGTTTTGGTTATGGTTGGGGTTATGGTTCGGGTTAGGGTTATTGTTAGGGGTTGGGGTTATGGTTTGGGTTAGGGTTATTGTTAGGGGTTGGGGTTATGGTTTGGGTTAGGGTTATTGCTAGGGGTTATGTTTTGGGTTATGGTTATGGGTTGGTGTTACGGCTGGCAGCCTGGACACACACTATGTAGGAGGTGTGTGCTTTCCTTTCTTTACCGGTATCTGCCACTGTGGCTCCACCCCTGTGACAGAGCCCTGCCCAGGCCAACACGGCTGTAATTAATTCCCCAATCATCCCTCCTGCCCTTATTTAAAGCCTTTTCAGTTGTCAGTTCACCCTTTGCCCTTGCCCTGGCCTTTGCCCTTGTCCTTGATGCCTTGCTGAGTTGCAGGCTTGTGAGTATGTTACTCCCTGTTATATTTTGTATGTGTTGTTAATGATTTTGGGTTGCATAGGGGGACTTCTTGAGATAATTTTAGACACCCATGGGTATACATATAGTTTGTGCATTTAGACACAGTTATTCCCCTGTCTAGATTATATTACATCAGTTTAACAGTGGCATCCTTCGGTCTTATTTCCTGTATTTTGTGGGTGTTCATTTGAACACCTGTCTGGGAGGGGTTTTTTACCGTGTTTATTTGAGGGTGCCACTTTAATATCTCGTGCTTCCCCTATGTTATCCCGTAGTCTGTTTTATTGACTTTATTGTAAATAAAAATAACTGAAGGCTACTTGCAATGTGTGTCCGAACTCATCTTTGACCGAACCTGTCTGCTGTGATAGTTGCGACTCCCTGGTATATCATACCCCAGGGGGAGTCGTAACAGTTGGGTTAGGGTTATTGTTTGTGGTTGGGGTTATGGTTTGGGTTAGGGTTATTGTTAGGGTTATGGTTATGGTTTGGGTTAGGGTTATTGTTAGGGTTATGGTTATGGTTTGGGTTAGAGTTATTGTTAGGGGTTGGGGTAATAGTTTGTGTTAGGGTTATTGTTAGGGTTTAGGGGTTATGGTTTGGTTTACGGTTATGGTTAAGGTTATGGTTGGGGTTATGGTTTGGGTTAGCGTTATTTTTAGGGGTTAGGGGTTATGGTTTGGGTTATGGTTATTGTTGGGGTTACTGTTATGGATGGGATTATGGTTTGGGTTAGGGTTATTGTTAGGGGTTGGGGTAATAGTTTGTGTTAGGGTTATTGTTAGGGTTTAGGCGTTATGGTTTGGTTTACGGTTATGGTTAAGGTTATGGTTGGGGTTATGGTTTGGGTTAGCGTTATTTTTAGGATTCAGGGGTTATGGTTTGGCTTATGGTTATTGTTGGGGTTATGGTTATGGATGGGATTATGGTTTGGGTTAGGGTTATTGTTGGGGGTTGGGTGTTATGGTTTGGGTTATGGTTATGGTTTGGGTTATGGTTATGGTTGGGGTTATGGTTTGGGTTAGGGTTATTGTAAGGGGTTATGGTTTGGGTTAGGGATATTGTTAGGGGTTAGGGGTTATGGTTTGGGTTAGGGTTGGGGTTATGGTTGGGGTTATGGTTGGGGTTATGGTTGGGGTTATGGTTATGGTTATGGTTATGGTTGGGGTTATGGTTGGGGTTATGGTTGGGGTTATGGTTGGGGTTATGGTTGGGGTTATGGTTGGGGTTATGGTTGGGGTTATGGTTGGGGTTATGGTTGGGGTTATGGTTGGGGTTATGGTTGGGGTTATGGTTGGGGTTATGGTTGGGGTTATGGCTATGGTTGGGAATATGGTTTTGGTTGGGGTTATGGTTATGGTTGGGAATCTGGTTATGGTTGGGGTTAAGGTTTGGGTTAGGGTTATGGTTTGGGTTAGGGTTATGGTTTGGGTTAGGGTTATGGTTTGGGTTATGGTTTGGGTTCGGGTTATGGTTTGGGTTCGGGTTATGGTTTGGGTTAGGGTTATTGTTAGGGGTTTGGGGTTATGGTTGGGGTTATGGCTGTGGATGGGATTATGGTTTGGGTTAGGGTTCTTGTTAGGGGTTTGGGTTAGGGTTATTGTTAGAAGTTAGGGGTTATGGTTTAGGTTAGGGTTATTGTTGGGGTTATGGTTTGGGTTAGGGTTATTGTTAGGGGTTGGAGTTATGTTATGGTTTAGGGTTAATGTTGGGAGTTAGGGGTTATGTTTTGGGTATGGTTATGGTTGGGGTTATGGTTTAGGTTAGGGTTATTGTTAGGGGTTGGGGTTATGGTTTGGGTTAGGGTTATTGTTAGGGGTTATGGTTTGGGTTATGGTTATGGTTGGGGTTATGGTTATGGTTTGGGTTATGTTTATGGTTTGGGTTATGTTTATGGTTGGGAATCTGGTTATGGTTGGGGTCATGGTTTAGGTTAGGGTTATTGTTAGGGGTTGGGGTTATGGTTTGGGTTAGGAATATTGTAAGGGATAAGGGGTTATGGTTTGGGTTTTGGTTATGGTTGGGGTTATGGTTCGGGTTAGGGTTATTGTTAGGGGTTGGGGTTATGGTTTGGGTAAGGGTTATTGTTAGGGGTTGGGTTTATGGTTTGGGTTAGGGTTATTGCTAGGGGTTATGTTTTGGGTTATGGTTATGGGTTGGGTTAGGGTTTGGGTTATGGGTTGGGTTATGGGTTGGGTTATGGTTTGGGTTCGGGTTATGGTTTGGGTTAGGGTTATTGTTAGGGGTTGGGGGTTATGGTTTGGGTTATGGTTATGGTTGGGGTTATGGCTATGGATGGGATTATGGTTTGGGTTAGGGTTCTTGTTAGGGGTTTGGGTTAGGGTTATTGTTAGAAGTTAGGCGTTATGGTTTAGGTTATGGTTGGGGTTATGGTTTAGGTTAGGGTTATTGTTAGGGGTTGGGGTTATGGTTTGGGTTAGGGTTATCTTAAGGGATTAGGGGTTATGGTTTGGGTTAGGGTTCTTGTTAGGGGTTTGGGTTAGGGTTATTGTTAGAAGTTAGGGGTTATGGTTTGGGTTATGGTTGGGGTTATGGTTTAGGTTAGGGTTATTGTTAGGGGTTGGGGTTATGGTTTGGGTTAGGGTTATTTTAAGGGATTAGGGGTTATGGTTTGGGTTTTGGTTATGGTTGGGGTTATGGTTTGGGTTAGGGTTATTGTTAGGGGTTGGAGTTATGGTTTGGTTTAGGGTTAATGTTGGGAGTTAGGGGTTATGTTTTGGGTTATGGTTATGGTTTGGGTTATGGTTATGGTTGGGGTTATGGTTTAGGTTAGGGTTATTGTTAGGGGTTGGGGTTATGGTTTGGGTTAGGGTTATTGTTAGGGGTTATGGTTTGGGTTATGGTTATGGTTGGGGTTATGGTTATGGTTTGGGTTAAGTTTTGGGTTAGGTTTTGGGTTAGGTTTTGGGTTAGGTTTTGGGTGAGGTTTTGGGTGAGGTTTTGGGTGAGGTTTTGGGTGAGGTTTTGGGTTAGGTTTTGGGTTAGGTTTTGGGTTAGGTTTATTGTTAGGGGTTGGGGTTATGGTTTGGGTTAGGGTTATTGTTAGGGGTTAGGGGTTATGGTTTGGGTTATGGTAATGGTTGGGGTTATGGTTTAGGTTAGGGTTATTGTTAGGGGTTGGGGTTATGGTTTGGGTTAGGGTTATTATTAGGGGTTATGGTTTGGGTTAGGGATATTGTTAGGGGTTAGGGGTTATGGTTTGGGTTAGGGTTATTGTTAGGGGTTGGGGTTATGGTTTGGGTTATGGTTGGGGTTATGGTTGGGGTTATGGTTGGGGTTATGGTTGGAGTTATGGTTGGGGTTATGGTTAGGGTTATGGTTAGGGTTGGGGTTATGGTTGGGGTTATGGCTAAGGTTGGGAATATGGTTTTGGTTGGGGTTATGTTTATGGTTGGGAATCTGGTTATGGTTGGGGTTATGGTTTACGTTAGGGTTATTGTTAGGGGTTGGGGTTATGGTTTGGGTTAGGAATATTGTAAGGGATAAGGGGTTATGGTTTGGGTTTTGGTTATGGTTGGGGTTATGGTTCGGGTTAGGGTTATTGTTAGGGGTTGGGGTTATGGTTTGGGTTAGGGTTATTGTTAGGGGTTGGGGTTATGGTTTGGGTTAGGGTTATTGCTAGGGGTTATGTTTTGGGTTATGGTTATGGGTTGGTGTTACGGCTGGCAGCCTGGACACACACTATGTAGGAGGTGTGCTTTCCTTTCTTTACCGGTATCTGCCACTGTGGCTCCACCCCTGTGACAGAGCCCTGCCCAGGCCAACACGGCTGTAATTAATTCCCCAATCATCCCTCCTGCCCTTATTTAAAGCCTTTTCAGTTGTCAGTTCACCCTTTGCCCTTGCCCTGGCCTTTGCCCTTGTCCTTGATGCCTTGCTGAGTTGCAGGCTTGTGAGTATGTTACTCCCTGTTATATTTTGTATGTGTTGTTAATGATTTTGGGTTGCATAGGGGGACTTCTTGAGATAATTTTAGACACCCATGGGTATACATATAGTTTGTGCATTTAGACACAGTTATTCCCCTGTCTAGATTATATTACATCAGTTTAACAGTGGCATCCTTCGGTCTTATTTCCTGTATTTTGTGGGTGTTCATTTGAACACCTGTCTGGGAGGGGTTTTTTACCGTGTTTATTTGAGGGTGCCACTTTAATATCTCGTGCTTCCCCTATGTTATCCCGTAGTCTGTTTTATTGACTTTATTGTAAATAAAAATAACTGAAGGCTACTTGCAATGTGTGTCCGAACTCATCTTCATACCTGTCAACCTCGAACCATTTGTGATCTTACCAAATTTTGTTTTCGCCCTTACATATATGTATAAATACATGGAAAATCTTACCACTTTACTTTTTTGTAAAAAATCACGAACAACAAAATGAAAGTAAACATAAACAAGGGAACAGGAAACGGAAATCACATGGTGAAAGTGTTACAAAACGAAATGTTTATCATGATCTTTTTTTTTTAGCCAATCAGAGGCGCCGGTACATATATCACTTGGCAGACATGCGTTTCCGGGAACGATTCTCAAAATCACCGTTTAGCGTACCATTTTCATGTGTACAGCGTACCAATATAAAAATGGGCTTTCAGTTGTACCAATTACGGCGAGAACGTACCAGTTGACAGGTATGCATCTTTGACCGAACCTGTCTGCTGTGATAGTTGCGACTCCCTGGTATATCATACCCCAGGGGGAGTCGTAACAGTTGGGTTAGGGTTATTGTTTGTGGTTGGGGTTATGGTTTGGGTTAGGGTTATTGTTAGGGTTATGGTTATGGTTTGGGTTAGAGTTATTGTTAGGGGTTGGGGTAATAGTTTGTGTTAGGGTTATTGTTAGGGTTTAGGGGTTATGGTTTGGTTTACGGTTATGGTTAAGGTTATGGTTGGGGTTATGGTTTGGGTTAGCGTTATCTTTAGGGGTTAGGGGTTATGGTTTGGGTTATGGTTATTGTTGGGGTTACTGTTATGGATGGGATTATGGTTTGGGTTAGGGTTATTGTTAGGGGTTGGGGTAATAGTTTGTGTTAGGGTTATTGTTAGGGTTTAGGCGTTATGGTTTGGTTTACGGTTATGGTTAAGGTTATGGTTGGGGTTATGGTTTGGGTTAGCGTTATTTTTAGGATTCAGGGGTTATGGTTTGGCTTATGGTTATTGTTGGGGTTATGGTTATGGATGGGATTATGGTTTGGGTTAGGGTTATTGTTGGGGGTTGGGTGTTATGGTTTGGGTTATGGTTATGGTTTGGGTTATGGTTATGGTTGGGGTTATGGTTTGGGTTAGGGATATTGTTAGGGGTTAGGGGTTATGGTTTGGGTTAGGGTTGGGGTTATGGTTGGGGTTATGGTTGGGGTTATGGTTGGGGTTATGGTTATGGTTATGGTTGGGGTTATGGTTGGGGTTATGGTTGGGGTTATGGTTGGGGTTATGGTTGGGGTTATGGTTGGGGTTATGGTTGGGGTTATGGTTGGGGTTATGGTTGGGGTTATGGTTGGGGTTATGGTTGGGGTTATGGCTATGGTTGGGAATATGGTTTTGGTTGGGGTTATGGTTATGGTTGGGAATCTGGTTATGGTTGGGGTTAAGGTTTGGGTTAGGGTTATGGTTTGGGTTAGGGTTATGGTTTGGGTTAGGGTTATGGTTTGGGTTATGGTTTGGGTTCGGGTTATGGTTTGGGTTCGGGTTATGGTTTGGGTTAGGGTTATTGTTAGGGGTTTGGGGTTATGGTTTAGGAGGTTATGGTTATGGTTGGGGTTATGGCTGTGGATGGGATTATGGTTTGGGTTAGGGTTCTTGTTAGGGGTTTAGGTTAGGGTTATTGTTAGAAGTTAGGGGTTATGGTTTAGGTTAGGGTTATTGTTGGGGTTATGGTTTGGGTTAGGGTTATTGTTAGGGGTTGGAGTTATGGTTTGGTTTAGGGTTAATGTTGGGAGTTAGGGGTTATGGTTATGGTTGGGGTTATGGTTTAGGTTAGGGTTATTGTTAGGGGTTGGGGTTATGGTTTGGGTTAGGAATATTGTAAGGGATAAGGGGTTATGGTTTGGGTTTTGGTTATGGTTGGGGTTATGGTTCGGGTTAGGGTTATTGTTAGGGGTTGGGGTTATGGTTTGGGTAAGGGTTATTGTTAGGGGTTGGGTTTATGGTTTGGGTTAGGGTTATTGCTAGGGGTTATGTTTTGGGTTATGGTTATGGTTATGGGTTGGGTTAGGGTTATTGTTTTTGGTTGGGGTTATGGTTTTGGTTGGGGTTATGGTTTGGGTTAGGGTTATTGTTAGGCGTTGGGGTTATGGTTTGGGTTAGGGTTATGGTTTGGGTTAGGGTTATTGTTAGGCGTTGGGGTAATAGTTTGTGTTAGGGTTATGGTTTGGGTTAGGGTTATTGTTAGGCGTTGGGGTAATAGTTTGTGTTAGGGTTATTGTTAGGGTTTAGGGGTTATGGTTTGGTTTACGGTTATGGTTAAGGTTATGGTTGGGGTTATGGTTATGGATGGGATAATGGTTTGGGTTAGGGTTATTGTTAGGGGTTGGGGTAATAGTTTGTGTTAGGGTTATTGTTAGGGTTTAGGGGTTATGGTTTTGTTTACGGTTATGGTTAAGGTTATGGTTGGGGTTATGGTTTGGGTTAGCGTTATTTTTAGGGGTTAGGGGTTATGGTTTGGGTTATGGTTATTGTTGGGGTTACTGTTTTGGATGGGATTATGGTTTGGGTTAGGGTTATTGTTAGGGGTAGGGGTAATAGTTTGTGTTAGGGTTATTGTTAGGGTTTAGGCGTTATGGTTTGGTTTACGGTTATGATTAAGGTTATGGTTGGGGTTATGGTTGGGGTTATGGTTTGGGTTAGCGTTATTTTTAGGATTTAGGGGTTGTGGTTTGGGTTATAGTTATTGTTGGGGTTATGGTTATGGATGGGATTATGGTTTGGGTTAGGGTTATTGTTGGGGGTTGGGTGTTATGGTTTGGGTTATGGTTAGGGTTATGGTTATGGTTGGGGTTATGGTTGGGGTTATGGTTGGGGTTATGGTTGGGGTTATGGTTGCGGTTATGGCTTTGGTTGGGAATATGGTTTTGGTTGGGGTTATGGTTATGGTTGGGAATCTGGTTATGGTTGGGGTTATGGTTAGGGTTATGGTTATGGTTGGGGTTATGGTTGGGGTTATGGTTGGGGTTTATGGCTATGGTTGGGAATATGGTTTTGGTTGGGGTTATGGTTATGGTTGGGAATCTGGTTATGGTTGGGGTTATGGTTTGGGTTAGGGTTATGGTTTGGGTTAGGGTTATGGTTTGGGTTAGGGTTATGGTTTGGGTTAGGGTTATTGTTCGGGGTTGGGGTTATGGTTTGGGTTAAGGTTGGGGTTATGGTTTAGGTTAGGTTTATTGTTAGGGGTTGGGGTTATGGTTTGGGTTAAGGTTATTGTTTGGCGTTGGGGTTATGGTTTGGGTTAGGGTTATTGTTAGGCGTTGGGGTAATAGTTTGTGTTAGGGTTATTGTTAGGGTTTAGGGGTTATGGTTTGGTTTATGGTTATTGTTAAGGTTATGGTTGGGGTTATGGTTTGGTTTTTGGTTATTGTTAAGGTTATGGTTGGGGTTATGGTTTGGGTTAGTGTTATTTTTAGGGGTTAGGGGTTATGGTTTGGGTTATGGTTATTGTTGGGGTTATGGTTGGGGTTATGGTTATGGTTGGGGTTATGGTTGGGGTTATGGTTGGGCTTATGGTTGGGGTTATGGTTGCGGTTATGGCTATGGTTGGGAATATGGTTTTGGTTGGGGTTATGGTTATGGTTGGGAATCTGGTTATGGTTGGGGTTATGGTTATGGTTGGGGTTATGGTTGGGGTTATGGTTGGGGTTATGGTTGGGGTTATGGTTGGGGTTATGGCTATGGTTGGGAATATGGTTTTGGTTGGGGTTATGGTTGGGAATCTGGTTATGGTTGGGGTTATGGTTTGGGTTAGGGTTATGGTTTGGGTTAGGGTTATGGTTTGGGTTAGGGTTATGGTTTGGGTTAGGGTTATGGTTTGGGTTATGGTTTGGGTTATGGTTTGGGTTCGGGTTATGGTTTGGGTTAGGGTTATTGTTAGGGGTTTGGGGTTATGGTTTGGGTAATGGTTATGGTTGGGGTTATGGCTATGGATGGGATTATGGTTTGGGTTAGGGTTTTTGTTAGGG
This sequence comes from Stigmatopora nigra, assembly GCF_051989575.1. Classification (NCBI taxonomy): domain Eukaryota; kingdom Metazoa; phylum Chordata; class Actinopteri; order Syngnathiformes; family Syngnathidae; genus Stigmatopora; species Stigmatopora nigra. The sequence goes on from NW_027551603.1 coordinate 5,579,227, forward strand.
GTTTTGGTTAGGGTTATTGTTAGAAGTTAGGGGTTATGGTTTGGGTTATGGTTGGGGTTATGGTTTAGGTTAGAGTTATTGTTAGGGGTTGGGGGTATGGTTTGGGTTAGGGTTATTTTAAGGGATTAGGGGTTATGGTTTGGGTTTTGTTTATGGTTGGGGTTATGGTTTGGGTTAGGGTTATTGTTAGGGGTTGGGGTTATGGTTTGGGTTATGGTCGGGGTTATGGTCGGGGTTATGGTTGGGGTTATGGTTGGGGTTATGGTTGGGGTTATGGTTGGGGTTATGGTTGGAGTTATGGTTGGGGTTATGGTTAGGGTTATGGTTAGGGTTGGGGTTATGGTTGGGGTTATGGCTATGGTTGGGAATATGGTTTTGGTTGGGGTTATGTTTATGGTCGGGAATCTGGTTATGGTTGGGGTTATGGTTTAGGTTAGGGTTATTGTTAGGGGTTGGGGTTGTGGTTTGGGTTAGGAATATTGTAAGGGATAAGGGGTTATGGTTTAGGTTATGGTTTGTGTTATGGTTTGGGTTATGGTTTGGGTTAGCGTTATTGTTAGGGGTTGGGGTTATGGTTTTGGTTAGGGTTATTGCTAGGGGTTATGTTTTGGGTTATGGTTATGGTTATGGGTTGGGTTAGGGTTATTGTTTGTGGTTGGGGTTATGGTTTGGGTTAGGGTTATTGTTAGGGGTTATGGTTTGGGTTATGGTTATGGTTTGGGTTAGGGTTATTGTTAGGGGTTGGGGTTATGGTTTGGGTTATGGTTTGGGTTATGGTTTGGGTTATGGTTTGGGTTATGGTTTGGGTTATGGTTATTGTTAGGGGTTGGGGTTATGGTTTGGGTTAGGGTTATTGCTAGGGGTTATGGTTACTGTTAGGGTTATGGTTACTGTTAGGGTTATGGTTATGGTTTGGGTTAGAGTTATTGTTAGGGGTTGGGGTTATGGTTTGGGTTAGGGTTATTGTTAGGGGTTATGGTGATGGTTTGGGTTATGGTGATGGTTTGGTTTATGGTTATGGTTGGGGTTAGGGTTATGGTTTAGGTTAGGTTTATTGTTAGGGGTTGGGGTTATGGTTTGGGTTAAGGTTATTGTTTGGCGTTGGGGTTATGGTTTGGGTTAGGGTTATTGTTAGGCGTTGGGGTAATAGTTTGTGTTAGGGTTATTGTTAGAGTTTAGGGGTTATGGTTTGGTTTACGGTTATGGTTAAGGTTATGGTTGGGGTTATGGTTTGGGTTAGCGTTATTTTTAGGTGTTAGGGGTTATGGTTTGGGTTATGGTTATTGTTGGGGTTATGGTTATGGATGGAATTATGGTTTGGGTTAGGGTTATTGTTGGGGGTTTGGTGTTATGGTTTGGGTTATGGTTATGGTTTGGGTTGTGGTTATGGTTATGGTTATGGTTATGGTTTGGGTTATGGTTATGGTTGGGGTTATGGTTGGGGTTATGGTTGGGGTTATGGTTTGGGTTAGGGTTATTGTTAGGGGTTATGGTTTGGGTTAGAGATATTGTTAGGGGTTAGGGGTTATGGTTTGGGTAAGGGTTGGGGTTATGGTTGGGGTTATGGTTGGGGTTATGGTTGGGGTTATGGTTGGGGTAAGGGGTTGGGGTTATGGTTTGGGTTAGGGTCATTGCTAGGGGTTATGTTTTGGGTTATGGTTATGGTTATGGGTTGGGTTAGGGTTATTGTTTGTGGTTGGGGTTATGGTTTGGGTTAGGGTTATTGTTAGGGGTTATGGTTTGGGTTATGGTTACTGTTAGGGTTATGGTTATGGTTTGGGTTAGAGTTATTGTTAGGGGTTGGGGTTATGGTTTGGGTTAGGGTTAGGGTTATTGTTAGGGGTTATTGTGATGGTTTGGGTTATGGTGATGGTTTGGTTTATTGTTATGGTTGGGGTTATGGTTAGGGTTATGGTTTAGGTTAGGTTTATTGTTAGGGGTTGGGGTTATGGTTTGGGTTAAGGTTATTGTTTGGCGTTGGGGTTATGGTTTGGGTTAGGGTTATTGTTAGGCGTTGGGGTAATAGTTTGTGTTAGGGTTATTGTTAGGGTTTAGGGGTTATGGTTTGGTTTACGGTTATGGTTAAGGTTATGGTTGGGGTTATGGTTTGGGTTAGCGTTATTTTTAGGGGTTAGGGGTTATGGTTTGGGTTATGGTTATTGTTGGGGTTATGGTTATGGATGGGATAATGGTTTGGGTTAGGGTTATTGTTAGGGGTTGGGGTAATAGTTTGTGTTAGGGTTATTGTTAGGGTTTAGGGGTTATGATTTGGTTTACGGTTATGGTTAAGGTTATGGTTGGGGTTATGGTTTGGGTTAGCGTTATTTTTAGGAGTTAGGGGTTATGGTTCGAGTTATGGTTATTGTTGTGGTTACTGTTATGGATGGGATTATGGTTTGGGTTAGGGTTATTGTTAGGGTTTAGGGGTTATGGTTTGGTTTACAGTTATGGTTAGGGTTATGGTTGGGGTTATGGTTTGGTTTACAGTTATGGTTTAGGTTATGGTTGGGGTTATGGTTTGGGTTAGGGTTATTGTTAGGGGTTGGGGTTATGGTTTGGGTTAGGGTTATTGTTAGGGGTTATGGTTTGGGTTATGGTTATGGTTGGGGTTATGGTTAGGTTTTGGGTTAGGGTTATTGTTAGGGGTTGGGGTTATGGTTTGGGTTAGGGTTATTGTTAGGGGTTAGGGGTTATGGTTTGGGTTATGGTTGGGGTTATGGTTGGGGTTATGGTTGGGGTTATGGTTTGGGTTATGATTGGAGTTATGGTTGGGGTTATGGTTAGGGTTATGGTTAGGGTTGGGGTTATGGTTGGGGTTATGGCTATGGTTCGGAATATGGTTTTGGTTCGGGTTATGTTTATGGTTGGGAATCTGGTTATGGTTGGGGTTATGGTTTGGGTTTGGGTTATGGTTATGGTTTAGGTTAGGGTTATTGTTAGGGGTTGGGGTTATGGTTTGGGTTATGGTTTGGGTTATGGTTTGGGTTATGGTTTGGGTTATGGTTTGGGTTATGGTTTGGGTTATGGTTTGGGTTATGGTTTGGGTTATGGTTTGGGTTATGGTTTGGGTTATGGTTTGGGTTATGGTTTGGGTTATGGTTTGGGTTATGGTTTGGGTTATGGTTTGGGTTATGGTTATTGTTAGGGGTTGGGGTTATGGTTTGGGTTAGGGTTATTGCTAGGGGTTATGGTTACTGTTAGGGTTATGGTTATGGTTTGGGTTCGAGTTATTGTTAGGGGTTGGGGTTATGGTTTGGGTTAGGGTTATTGTTAGGGGTTATGGTGATGGTTTGGGTTATGGTGATGGTTTGGTTTATGGTTATGGTTTAGGTTAGGTTTATTGTTAGGGGTTGGGGTTATGGTTTGGGTTAAGGTTATTGTTTGGCGTTGGGGTTATGGTTTGGGTTAGGGTTATTGTTAGGCGTTGGGGTAATAGTTTGTGTTAGGGTTATTGTTAGGGTTTAGGGGTTATGGTTTGGTTTACGGTTATGGTTAAGGTTATGGTTGGGGTTATGGTTTGGGTTAGCGTTATTTTTAGGTGTTAGGGGTTATGGTTTGGGTTATGGTTATTGTTGGGGTTATGGTTATGGATGGAATTATGGTTTGGGTTAGGGTTATTGTTGGGGGTTTGGTGTTATGGTTTGGGTTATGGTTATGGTTTGGGTTATGGTTATCGTTTGGGTTATGGTTAAGGTTATGGTTTGGGTTATGGTTATGGTTATGGTTTGGGTTATGGTTATGGTTATGGTTTGGGTTATGGTTATGGTTGGGGTTATGGTTTGGGTTAGGGTTATTGTTAGGGGTTATGGTTTGGGTTAGGGATATTGTTAGGGGTTAGGGGTTTTGGTTTGGGTAAGGGTTGGGGTTATGGTTGGGGTTATGGTTGGGGTAAGGGGTTGGGGTTATGGTTTGGGTTAGGGTTATTTTTAGGGTTTGGGGTTATGGTTTGGGTTAGGGTCATTGCCAGGGGTTATGTTTTGGGTTATGGTTATGGTTATGGGTTGGGTTAGGGTTATTGTTTGTGGTTGGGGTTATGGTTTGGGTTAGGGTTATTGTTAGGGGTTATGGTTTGGGTTATGGTTACTGTTAGGGTTATGGTTATGGTTTGGGTTAGAGTTATTGTTAGGGGTTGGGGTTATGGTTTGGGTTAGGGTTAGGGTTATTGTTAGGGGTTATTGTGATGGTTTGGGTTATGGTGATGGTTTGGTTTATTGTTATGGTTGGGGTTATGGTTAGGGTTATGGTTTAGGTTAGGTTTATTGTTAGGGGTTGGGGTTATGGTTTGGGTTAAGGTTATTGTTTGGCGTTGGGGTTATGGTTTGGGTTAGGGTTATTGTTAGGCGTTGGGGTAATAGTTTGTGTTAGGGTTATTGTTAGGGTTTAGGGGTTATGGTTTGGTTTACGGTTATGGTTAAGGTTATGGTTGGGGTTATGGTTTGGGTTAGCGTTATTTTTAGGGGTTAGGGGTTATGGTTTGGGTTATGGTTATTGTTGGGGTTATGGTTATGGATGGGATAATGGTTTGGGTTATGGTTATGGTTTGGGTTATGGTTATGGTTTGGGTTATGGTTAAGGTTATGGTTTGGGTTATGGTTTGGGTTATGGTTATGGTTATGGTTTGGGTTATGGTTATGGTTATGGTTATGGTTTGGGTTATGGTTATGGTTGGGGTTATGGTTTGGGTTAGGGATATTGTTAGGGGTTAGGGGTTATGGTTTGGGTAAGGGTTGGGGTTATGGTTGGGGTAAGGGGTTGGGGTTATGGTTTGGGTTAGGGTTATTTTTAGGGGTTGGGGTTATGGTTTGGGTTAGGGTCATTGCCAGGGGTTATGTTTTGGGTTATGGTTATGGTTATGGGTTGGGTTAGGGTTATTGTTTGTGGTTGGAGTTATGGTTTGGGTTAGGGTTATTGTTAGGGGTTATGGTTTGGGTTATGGTTACTGTTAGGGTTATGGTTATGGTTTGGGTTAGAGTTATTGTTAGGGGTTGGGGTTATGGTTTGGGTTAGGGTTAGGGTTATTGTTAGGGGTTATTGTGATGGTTTGGGTTATGGTGATGGTTTGGTTTATTGTTATGGTTGGGGTTATGGTTAGGGTTATGGTTTAGGTTAGGTTTATTGTTAGGGGTTGGGGTTATGGTTTGGGTTAAGGTTATTGTTTGGCGTTGGGGTTATGGTTTGGGTTAGGGTTATTGTTAGGCGTTGTGGTAATAGTTTGTGTTAGGGTTATTGTTAGGGTTTAGGGGTTATGGTTTGGTTTACGGTTATGGTTAAGGTTATGGTTGGGGTTATGGTTTGGGTTAGCGTTATTTTTAGGGGTTAGGGGTTATGGTTTGGGTTATGGTTATTGTTGGGGTTATGGTTATGGATGGGATAATGGTTTGGGTTAGGGTTATTGTTAGGGGTTGGGGTAATAGTTTGTGTTAGGGTTATTGTTAGGGTTTAGGGGTTATGATTTGGTTTACGGTTATGGTTAAGGTTATGGTTGGGGTTATGGTTTGGGTTAGCGTTATTTTTAGGAGTTAGGGGTCATGGTTTGGGTTATGGTTATTGTTGTGGTTACTGTTATGGATGGGATTATGGTTTGGGTTAGGGTTATTGTTAGGGTTTAGGGGTTATGGTTTGGTTTACAGTTATGGTTAAGGTTATGGTTGGGGTTATGGTTTGGTTTACAGTTATGGTTTAGGTTATGGTTGGGGTTATTGTTTGGGTTAGGGTTATTGTTAGGGGTTGGGGTTATGGTTTGGGTTAGGGTTATTGTTAGGGGTTATGGTTTGGGTTATGGTTATGGTTGGGGTTATGGTTAGGTTTTGGGTTAGGGTTATTGTTAGGGGTTGGGGTTATGGTTTGGGTTAGGGTTATTGTTAGGGGTTAGGGGTTATGGTTTGGGTTATGGTTGGGGTTATGGTTGGGGTTATGGTTGGGGTTATGGTTTGGGTTATGATTGGAGTTATGGTTGGGGTTATGGTTAGGGTTATGGTTAGGGTTGGGGTTATGGTTGGGGTTATGGCTATGGTTCGGAATATGGTTTTGGTTCGGGTTATGTTTATGGTTGGGAATCTGGTTATGGTTGGGGTTATGGTTTGGGTTTGGGTTATGGTTATGGTTTAGGTTAGGGTTATTGTTAGGGGTTGGGGTTATGGTTTGGGTTATGGTTTGGGTTATGGTTTGGGTTATGGTTTGGGTTATGGTTTGGGTTATGGTTTGGGTTATGGTTTGGGTTATGGTTTGGGTTATGGTTTGGGTTATGGTTTGGGTTATGGTTTGGGTTATGGTTATTGTTAGGGGTTGGGGTTATGGTTTGGGTTAGGGTTATTGCTAGGGGTTATGGTTACTGTTAGGGTTATGGTTATGGTTTGGGTTCGAGTTATTGTTAGGGGTTGGGGTTATGGTTTGGGTTAGGGTTATTGTTAGGGGTTATGGTGATGGTTTGGGTTATGGTGATGGTTTGGTTTATGGTTATGGTTTAGGTTAGGTTTATTGTTAGGGGTTGGGGTTATGGTTTGGGTTAAGGTTATTGTTTGGCGTTGGGGTTATGGTTTGGGTTAGGGTTATTGTTAGGCGTTGGGGTAATAGTTTGTGTTAGGGTTATTGTTAGGGTTTAGGGGTTATGGTTTGGTTTACGGTTATGGTTAAGGTTATGGTTGGGGTTATGGTTTGGGTTAGCGTTATTTTTAGGTGTTAGGGGTTATGGTTTGGGTTATGGTTATTGTTGGGGTTATGGTTATGGATGGAATTATGGTTTGGGTTAGGGTTATTGTTGGGGGTTTGGTGTTATGGTTTGGGTTATGGTTATGGTTTGGGTTATGGTTATGGTTTGGGTTATGGTTAAGGTTATGGTTTGGGTTATGGTTATGGTTATGGTTATGGTTTGGGTTATGGTTATGGTTATGGTTATGGTTTGGGTTATGGTTATGGTTGGGGTTATGGTTTGGGTTAGGGTTATTGTTAGGGGTTATGGTTTGGGTTAGGGATATTGTTAGGGGTTAGGGGTTATGGTTTGGGTAAGGGTTGGGGTTATGGTTGGGGTTATGGTTGGGGTTATGGTTGGGGTTATGGTTGGGGTAAGGGGTTGGGGTTATGGTTTGGGTTAGGGTTATTTTTAGGGGTTGGGGTTATGGTTTGGGTTAGGGTCATTACCAGGGGTTATGTTTTGGGTTATGGTTATGGTTATGGGTTGGGTTAGGGTTATCGTTTGTGGTTGGGGTTATGGTTTGGGTTAGGGTTATTGTTAGGGGTTATGGTTTGGGTTATGGTTACTGTTAGGGTTATGGTTATGGTTTGGGTTAGAGTTATTGTTAGGGGTTGGGGTCATGGTTTGGGTTAGGGTTAGGGTTATTGTTAGGGGTTATTGTGATGGTTTGGGTTATGGTGATGGTTTGGTTTATTGTTATGGTTGGGGTTATGGTTAGGGTTATGGTTTAGGTTAGGTTTATTGTTAGGGGTTGGGGTTATGGTTTGGGTTAAGGTTATTGTTTGGCGTTGGGGTTATGGTTTGGGTTAGGGTTATTGTTAGGCGTTGGGGTAATAGTTTGTGTTAGGGTTATTGTTAGGGTTTAGGGGTTATGGTTTGGTTTACGGTTATGGTTAAGGTTATGGTTGGGGTTATGGTTTGGGTTAGCGTTATTTTTAGGGGTTAGGGGTTATGGTTTGGGTTATGGTTATTGTTGGGGTTATGGTTATGGATGGGATAATGGTTTGGGTTAGGGTTATTGTTAGGGGTTGGGGTAATAGTTTGTGTTAGGGTTATTGTTAGGGTTTAGGGGTTATGATTTGGTTTACGGTTATGGTTAAGGTTATGGTTGGGGTTATGGTTTGGGTTAGCGTTATTTTTAGGAGTTAGGGGTTATGGTTTGGGTTATGGTTATTGTTGGGGTTACTGTTATGGATGGGATTATGGTTTGGGTTAGGGTTATTGTTAGGGTTTAGGGGTTATGGTTTGGTTTACAGTTATGGTTAAGGTTATGGTTGGGGTTATGTTTTGGTTTACAGTTATGGTTAAGGTTATGGTTGGGGTTATGGTTTGGGTTAGGGTTATTGTTAGGGGTTGGGGTTATGGTTTGGGTTAGGGTTATTGTTAGGGGTTATGGTTTGGGTTTTGGTTATATTTGGGCTTATGGTTATGGTTTGGGTTAGGTTTTGGGTTAGGTTTTGGGTTAGGTTTTGGGTTAGGGTTATTGTTAGGGGTTGGGGTTATGGTTTGGGTTAGGGTTATTGTTAGGGGTTAGGGGTTATGGTTTGGGTTATGGTTGGGGTTATGGTTTGGGTTATGATTGGAGTTATGGTTGGGTTTATGGTTAGGGTTATGGTTAGGGTTGGGGTTATGGTTGGGGTTATGGCTATGGTTCGGAATATGGTTTTGGTTCGGGTTATGTTTATGGTTGGGAATCTGGTTATGGTTGGGGTTATGGTTTGGGTTTGGGTTATGGTTATGGTTTAGGTTAGGGTTATTGTTAGGGGTTGGGGTTATGGTTTGGGTTATGGTTTGGGTTATGGTTTGGGTTATGGTTTGGGTTATGGTTTGGGTTATGGTTTGGGTTATGGTTTGGGTTATGGTTTGGGTTATGGTTTGGGTTATGGTTTGGGTTATGGTTTGGGTTATGGTTTGGGTTATGGTTTGGGTTATGGTTTGGGTTATGGTTTGGGTTATGGTTTGGGTTATGGTTTGGGTTATGGTTTGGGTTATGGTTTGGGTTATGGTTTGGGTTATGGTTTGGGTTATGGTTTGGGTTATGGTTTGGGTTATGGTTTGGGTTATGGTTTGGGTTATGGTTTGGGTTAGCATTATTGTTAGGGGTTGGGGTTATGGTTTTGGTTAGGGTTATTGCTAGGGGTTATGTTTTGGGTTTTGGTTATGGTTATGGGTTGGGTTAGGGTTATTGTTTGTGGTTGGGGTTATGGTTTGTGTTAGGGTTATTGTTAGGGGTTATGGTTTGGTTTATGGTTATGGTTTGGGTTAGGGTTATTGTTAGGGGTTGGGGTTATGGTTTGGGTTATGGTTTGGGTTATGGTTTGGGTTATGGTTTGGGTTATGGTTTGGGTTATGGTTTGGGTTAGGGTTATTGTTAGGGGTTGGGGTTATGGTTTGGGTTAGGGTTATTGCTAGGGGTTATGTTTTGGGTTATGGTTATGGTTATGGGTTCGGTTAGGGTTATTGTTTGTGGTTGGGGTTATGGTTTGGGTTAGGGTTATTGTTAGGGGTTATGGTTTGGGTTATGGTTACTGTTAGGGTTATGGTTATGGTTTGGGTTAGAGTTATTGTTAGGGGTTGGGGTTATGGTTTGGGTTAGGGTTATTGTTAGGGGTTATGGTGATGGTTTGGGTTATGGTGATGGTTTGGTTTATGGTTATGGTTGGGGTTAGGGTTATGGTTTAGGTTAGGTTTATTGTTAGGGGTTGGGGTTATGGTTTGGGTTAAGGTTATTGTTTGGCGTTGGGGTTATGGTTTGGGTTAGGGTTATTGTTAGGCGTTGGGGTAATAGTTTGTGTTAGGGTTATTGTTAGGGTTTAGGGGTTATGGTTTGGTTTACGGTTATTGTTAGGGTTTAGGGGTTATGGTTTGGTTTACGGTTATGGTTAAGGTTATGGTTGGGGTTATGGTTTGGGTTAGCGTTATTTTTAGGGGTTAGGGGTTATGGTTTGGGTTATGGTTATTGTTGGGGTTACTGTTATGAATGTGATTATGGTTTGGGTTAGGGTTATTGTTAGGGGTTGGGGTAATAGTTTGTGTTAGGGTTATTGTTAGGGTTTAGGGGTTATGGTTTGGTTTACGGTTATGGTTAAGGTTATGGTTGGGGTTATGGTTTGGGTTATGGTTTGGGTTTTGTTTATGGTTGGGGTTATGGTTTGGGTTAGGGTTATTGTTAGGGGTTGGGGTTATGGTTTGGGTTAGGGTTATCTTAAGGGATTAGGGGTTATGGTTTGGGTTTTGGTTATGGTTGGGGTTATGGTTTGGGTTAGGGTTATTGTTAGGGGTTGGAGTTATGGTTTCGTTTAGGGTTAATGTTGGGAGTTAGGGGTTATGTTTTGGGTTATGGTTATGGTTTGGGTTATGGTTATGGTTGGGGTTATGGTTTAGGTTAGGGTTATTGTTAGGGGTTGGGGTTATGGTTTGGGTTAGGGTTATTGTTAGGGGTTATGGTTTGGGTTATGGTTATGGTTGGCGTTATGGTTATGGTTTGGGTTAAGTTTTGGGTTAGGTTTTGGGTTAGGTTTTGTTTGAGGTTTTGGGTGAGGTTTTGGGTTAGGTTTTGGGTTAGGGTTATTGTTAGGGGTTTGGGTTATGGTTTGGGTTAGGGTTATTGTTAGGGGTTATGGTTTGGGTTATGGTAATGGTTGGGGTTATGGGTTAGGTTAGGGTTATTGTTAGGGGTTGGGGTTATGGTTTGGGTTAGGGTTATTATTAGGAGTTATGGTTTGGGTTAGGGATATTGTTAGGGGTTAGGGGTTATGGTTTGGGTTAGGGTTATTGTTAGGGGTTGGGGTTATGGTACTGGTTATGGTTGGGGTTATGGTTGGGGTTATGGTTGGGGTTATGGTTGGAGTTATGGTTGGGGTAATGGTTAGGGTTATGGTTGGGGTTATGGCTATGGTTGGGAATATGGTTTTGGTTGGGGTTATGTTTATGGTTGGGAATCTGGTTATGGTTGGGGTTATGGTTTAGGTTAGGGTTATTATTAGGGGTTGGGGTTATGGTTTGGGTTAGGAATATTGTAAGGGATAACGGGTTATGGTTTGGGTTTTGGTTATGGTTGGGGTTATGGTTCGGGTTAGGGTTATTGTTAGGGGTTGGGGTTATGGTTTGGGTTATGGTTTGGGTTAGGGTTATTGTTAGGGGTTGGGGTTATGGTTTGTGTTAGGGTTATTTCTAGGGGTTATGTTTTGTGTTAGGGTTATTTCTAGGGGTTATGTTTTGGGTTATGGCTATGGTTGGGAATATGGTTTTGGTTGGGGTTATGGTTATGGTTGGGAATCTGGTTATGGTTGGGGTTATGGTTTGGGTTAGGGTTACGGTTTGGGTTATGGTTTGGGTTATGGTTTGGGTTATGGTTTGGGTTAGGGTTATGGTTTGGGTTATGGGTTGGGTTATGGGTTGGGTTATGGTTTGGGTTCGGGTTATGGTTTGGGTTAGGGTTATTGTTAGGGGTTGGGGGTTATGGTTTGGGTTATGGTTATGGTTGGGGTTATGGCTATGGATGGGATTATGGTTTGGGTTAGGGTTCTTGTTAGGGGTTTGGGTTAGGGTTCTTGTTAGGGGTTTGGGTTAGGGTTATTGTTAGAAGTTAGGCGTTATGGTTTAGGTTATGGTTGGGGTTATGGTTTAGGTTAGGGTTATTGTTAGGGGTTGGGGTTATGGTTTGGGTTAGGGTTATTTTAAGGGATTAGGGGTTATGGTTTGGGTTAGGGTTCTTGTTAGGGGTTTGGGTTAGGGTTATTGTTAGAAGTTAGGGGTTATGGTTTGGGTTATGGTTGGGGTTATGGTTTAGGTTAGGGTTATTGTTAGGGGTTGGGGTTATGGTTTGGGTTAGGGTTATTTTAAGGGATTAGGGGTTATGGTTTGGGTTTTGGTTATGGTTGGGGTTATGGTTTGGGTTAGGGTTATTGTTAGGGGTTGGAGTTATGGTTTGGTTTAGGGTTAATGTTGGGAGTTAGGGGTTATGTTTTGGGTTATGGTTATGGTTTGGGTTATGGTTATGGTTGGGGTTATGGTTTAGGTTAGGGTTATTGTTAGGGGTTGGGGTTATGGTTTGGGTTAGGGTTATTGTAAGGGGTTATGGTTTGGGTTATGGTTATGGTTGGGGTTATGGTTATGGTTTGGGTTAAGTTTTGGGTTAGGTTTTGGGTTAGGTTTTGGGTTAGGTTTTGGGTGAGGTTTTGGGTGAGGTTTTGGGTGAGGTTTTGGGTGAGGTTTTGGGTTAGGTTTTGGGTTAGGTTTTGGGTTAGGTTTTGGGTTAGGTTTATTGTTAGGGGTTGGGGTTATGGTTTGGGTTATGGTTGGGGTTATGGTTGGGGTTATGGTTGGGGTTATGGTTGGGGTTATGGTTGGAGTTATGGTTGGGGTTATGGTTAGGGTTATGGTTAGGGTTGGGGTTATGGTTGGGGTTATGGCTAAGGTTGGGAATATGGTTTTGGTTGGGGTTATGTTTATGGTTGGGAATCTGGTTATGGTTGGGGTTATGGTTTACGTTAGGGTTATTGTTAGGGGTTGGGGTTATGGTTTGGGTTAGGGTTATTGTTAGGGGTTGGGGTTATGGTTTGGGTTAGGGTTATTGCTAGGGGTTATGTTTTGGGTTATGGTTATGGGTTGGTGTTACGGCTGGCAGCCTGGACACACACTATGTAGGAGGTGTGTGCTTTCCTTTCTTTACCGGTATCTGCCACTGTGGCTCCACCCCTGTGACAGAGCCCTGCCCAGGCCAACACGGCTGTAATTAATTCCCCAATCATCCCTCCTGCCCTTATTTAAAGCCTTTTCAGTTGTCAGTTCACCCTTTGCCCTTGCCCTGGCCTTTGCCCTTGTCCTTGATGCCTTGTTGAGTTGCAGGCTTGTGAGTATGTTACTCCCTGTTATATTTTGTATGTGTTGTTAATGATTTTGGGTTGCATAGGGGGACTTCTTGAGATAATTTTAGACACCCATGGGTATACATATAGTTTGTGCATTTAGACACAGTTATTCCCCTGTCTAGATTATATTACATCAGTTTAACAGTGGCATCCTTCGGTCTTATTTCCTGTATTTTGTGGGTGTTCATTTGAACACCTGTCTGGGAGGGGTTTTTTACCGTGTTTATTTGAGGGTGCCACTTTAATATCTCGTGCTTCCCCTATGTTATCCCGTAGTCTGTTTTATTGACTTTATTGTAAATAAAAATAACTGAAGGCTACTTGCAATGTGTGTCCGAACTCATCTTTGACCGAACCTGTCTGCTGTGATAGTTGCGACTCCCTGGTATATCATACCCCAGGGGGAGTCGTAACAGTTGGGTTAGGGTTATTGTTTGTGGTTGGGGTTATGGTTTGGGTTAGGGTTATTGTTAGGGTTATGGTTATGGTTTGGGTTAGAGTTATTGTTAGGGGTTGGGGTAATAGTTTGTGTTAGGGTTATTGTTAGGGTTTAGGGGTTATGGTTTGGTTTACGGTTATGGTTAAGGTTATGGTTGGGGTTAGCGTTATTTTTAGGGGTTAGGGGTTATGGTTTGGGTTATGGTTATTGTTGGGGTTACTGTTTTGGATGGGATTATGGTTTGGGTTAGGGTTATTGTTAGGGGTTGGGGTAATAGTTTGTGTTAGGGTTATTGTTAGGGTTTAGGCGTTATGGTTTGGTTTACGGTTATGATTAAGGTTATGGTTGGGGTTATGGTTGGGGTTATGGTTTGGGTTAGCGTTATTTTTAGGATTTAGGGGTTGTGGTTTGGGTTTAGGGTTAATGTTGGGAGTTAGGGGTTATGTTTTGGGTTATGGTTATGGTTTGGGTTATGGTTATGGATGGGATTATGGTTTGGGTTAGGGTTATTGTTGGGGGTTGGGTGTTATGGTTTGGGTTATGGTTAGGGTTATGGTTATGGTTGGGGTTATGGTTGGGGTTATGGTTGGGGTTATGGTTGGGGTTATGGTTGGGGTTATGGTTGGGGTTATGGTTGCGGTTATGGCTATGGTTGGGAATATGGTTTTGGTTGGGGTTATGGTTATGGTTGGGAATCTGGTTATGGTTGGGGTTATGGTTAGGGTTATGGTTATGGTTGGGGTTATGGTTGGGGTTATGGTTGGGGTTTATGGCTATGGTTGGGAATATGGTTTTGGTTGGGGTTATGGTTATGGTTGGGAATCTGGTTATGGTTGGGGTTATGGTTTGGGTTAGGGTTATGGTTTGGGTTAGGGTTATGGTTTGGGTTAGGGTTATGGTTTGGGTTAGGGTTAATGTTCGGGGTTGGGGTTATGGTTTGGGTTAAGGTTGGGGTTATGGTTAGGGTTATGGTTAGGGTTATGGTTTAGGTTAGGTTTATTGTTAGGGGTTGGGGTTATGGTTTGGGTTAAGGTTATTGTTTGGCGTTGGGGTTATGGTTTGGGTTAGGGTTATTGTTAGGCGTTGGGGTAATAGTTTGTGTTAGGGTTATTGTTAGGGTTTAGGGGTTATGGTTTGGTTTATGGTTATTGTTAAGGTTATGGTTGGGGTTATGGTTTGGTTTTTGGTTATTGTTAAGGTTATGGTTGGGGTTATGGTTTGGGTTAGTGTTATTTTTAGGGGTTAGGGGTTATGGTTTGGGTTATGGTTATTGTTGGGGTTATGGTTGGACTTATGGTTGGGCTTATGGTTGGGGTTATGGTTGCGGTTATGGCTATGGTTGGGAATATGGTTTTGGTTGGGGTTATGGTTATGGTTGGGAATCTGGTTATGGTTGGGGTTATGGTTAGGGTTATGGTTATGGTTGGGGTTATGGTTGGGGTTATGGTTGGGGTTATGGCTATGGTTGGGAATATGGTTTTGGTTGGGGTTATGGTTATGGTTGGGAATCTGGTTATGGTTGGGGTTATGGTTTGGGTTAGGGTTATGGTTTGGGTTAGGGTTATGGTTTGGGTTAGGGTTATGGTTTGGGTTATGGTTTGGGTTATGGTTTGGGTTATGGTTTGGGTTATGGTTTGGGTTCGGGTTATGGTTTGGGTTAGGGTTATGGTTTGGGTTATGGTTTGGGTAATGGTTATGGTTGGGGTTATGGCTATGGATGGGATTATGGTTTGGGTTAGGGTTTTTGTTAGGGGTTTTGGTTAGGGTTATTGTTAGAAGTTAGGGGTTATGGTTTGGGTTATGGTTGGGGTTATGGTTTAGGTTAGGGTTATTGTTAGGGGTTGGGGGTATGGTTTGGGTTAGGGTTATTTTAAGGGATTAGGGGTTATGGTTTGGGTTTTGTTTATGGTTGGGGTTATGGTTTGGGTTAGGGTTATTGTTAGGGGTTGGGGTTATGGTTTGGGTTATGGTCGGGGTTATGGTCGGGGTTATGGTTGGGGTTATGGTTGGGGTTATGGTTGGGGTTATGGTTGGAGTTATGGTTGGGGTTATGGTTAGGGTTATGGTTAGGGTTGGGGTTATGGTTGGGGTTATGGCTATGGTTGGGAATATGGTTTTGGTTGGGGTTATGTTTATGGTCGGGAATCTGGTTATGGTTGGGGTTATGGTTTAGGTTAGGGTTATTGTTAGGGGTTGGGGTTGTGGTTTGGGTTAGGAATATTGTAAGGGATAAGGGGTTATGGTTATGGTTATGGGTTGGGTTAGGGTTATTGTTTGTGGTTGGGGTTATGGTTTGGGTTAGGGTTATTGTTAGGGGTTATGGTTTGGGTTATGGTTATGGTTTGGGTTAGGGTTATTGTTAGGGGTTGGGGTTATGGTTTGGGTTATGGTTTGGGTTATGGTTTGGGTTATGGTTTGGGTTATGGTTTGGGTTATGGTTTGGGTTATGGTTTGGGTTATGGTTTGGGTTATGGTTTGGGTTATGGTTATTGTTAGGGGTTGGGGTTATGGTTTGGGTTAGGGTTATTGCTAGGGGTTATGGTTACTGTTAGGGTTATGGTTATGGTTTGGGTTAGAGTTATTGTTAGGGGTTGGGGTTATGGTTTGGGTTAGGGTTATTGTTAGGGGTTATGGTGATGGTTTGGGTTATGGTGATGGTTTGGTTTATGGTTATGGTTGGGGTTAGGGTTATGGTTTAGGTTAGGTTTATTGTTAGGGGTTGGGGTTATGGTTTGGGTTAAGGTTATTGTTTGGCGTTGGGGTTATGGTTTGGGTTAGGGTTATTGTTAGGCGTTGGGGTAATAGTTTGTGTTAGGGTTATTGTTAGGGTTTAGGGGTTATGGTTTGGGTTATGGTTATGGTTTGGGTTATGGTTATGGTTGGGGTTATGGTTTAGGTTAGGGTTATTGTTAGGGGTTGGGGTTATGGTTTGGGTTAGGGTTATTGTAAGGGGTTATGGTTTGGGTTATGGTTATGGTTGGGGTTATGGTTATGGTTTGGGTTAAGTTTTGGGTTAGGTTTTGGGTTAGGTTTTGGGTTAGGTTTTGGGTGAGGTTTTGGGTGAGGTTTTGGGTGAGGTTTTGGGTGAGGTTTTGGGTTAGGTTTTGGGTTAGGTTTTGGGTTAGGTTTTGGGTTAGGTTTATTGTTAGGGGTTGGGGTTATGGTTTGGGTTATGGTTGGGGTTATGGTTGGGGTTATGGTTGGGGTTATGGTTGGGGTTATGGTTGGAGTTATGGTTGGGGTTATGGTTAGGGTTATGGTTAGGGTTGGGGTTATGGTTGGGGTTATGGCTAAGGTTGGGAATATGGTTTTGGTTGGGGTTATGTTTATGGTTGGGAATCTGGTTATGGTTGGGGTTATGGTTTACGTTAGGGTTATTGTTAGGGGTTGGGGTTATGGTTTGGGTTAGGAATATTGTAAGGGATAAGGGGTTATGGTTTGGGTTTTGGTTATGGTTGGGGTTATGGTTCGGGTTAGGGTTATTGTTAGGGGTTGGGGTTATGGTTTGGGTTAGGGTTATTGTTAGGGGTTGGGGTTATGGTTTGGGTTAGGGTTATTGCTAGGGGTTATGTTTTGGGTTATGGTTATGGGTTGGTGTTACGGCTGGCAGCCTGGACACACACTATGTAGGAGGTGTGTGCTTTCCTTTCTTTACCGGTATCTGCCACTGTGGCTCCACCCCTGTGACAGAGCCCTGCCCAGGCCAACACGGCTGTAATTAATTCCCCAATCATCCCTCCTGCCCTTATTTAAAGCCTTTTCAGTTGTCAGTTCACCCTTTGCCCTTGCCCTGGCCTTTGCCCTTGTCCTTGATGCCTTGTTGAGTTGCAGGCTTGTGAGTATGTTACTCCCTGTTATATTTTGTATGTGTTGTTAATGATTTTGGGTTGCATAGGGGGACTTCTTGAGATAATTTTAGACACCCATGGGTATACATATAGTTTGTGCATTTAGACACAGTTATTCCCCTGTCTAGATTATATTACATCAGTTTAACAGTGGCATCCTTCGGTCTTATTTCCTGTATTTTGTGGGTGTTCATTTGAACACCTGTCTGGGAGGGGTTTTTTACCGTGTTTATTTGAGGGTGCCACTTTAATATCTCGTGCTTCCCCTATGTTATCCCGTAGTCTGTTTTATTGACTTTATTGTAAATAAAAATAACTGAAGGCTACTTGCAATGTGTGTCCGAACTCATCTTTGACCGAACCTGTCTGCTGTGATAGTTGCGACTCCCTGGTATATCATACCCCAGGGGGAGTCGTAACAGTTGGGTTAGGGTTATTGTTTGTGGTTGGGGTTATGGTTTGGGTTAGGGTTATTGTTAGGGTTATGGTTATGGTTTGGGTTAGAGTTATTGTTAGGGGTTGGGGTAATAGTTTGTGTTAGGGTTATTGTTAGGGTTTAGGGGTTATGGTTTGGTTTACGGTTATGGTTAAGGTTATGGTTGGGGTTAGCGTTATTTTTAGGGGTTAGGGGTTATGGTTTGGGTTATGGTTATTGTTGGGGTTACTGTTTTGGATGGGATTATGGTTTGGGTTAGGGTTATTGTTAGGGGTTGGGGTAATAGTTTGTGTTAGGGTTATTGTTAGGGTTTAGGCGTTATGGTTTGGTTTACGGTTATGATTAAGGTTATGGTTGGGGTTATGGTTGGGGTTATGGTTTGGGTTAGCGTTATTTTTAGGATTTAGGGGTTGTGGTTTGGGTTTAGGGTTAATGTTGGGAGTTAGGGGTTATGTTTTGGGTTATGGTTATGGTTTGGGTTATGGTTATGGATGGGATTATGGTTTGGGTTAGGGTTATTGTTGGGGGTTGGGTGTTATGGTTTGGGTTATGGTTAGGGTTATGGTTATGGTTGGGGTTATGGTTGGGGTTATGGTTGGGGTTATGGTTGGGGTTATGGTTGGGGTTATGGTTGCGGTTATGGCTATGGTTGGGAATATGGTTTTGGTTGGGGTTATGGTTATGGTTGGGAATCTGGTTATGGTTGGGGTTATGGTTAGGGTTATGGTTATGGTTGGGGTTATGGTTG
This sequence comes from Stigmatopora nigra, assembly GCF_051989575.1. NCBI lineage: Eukaryota > Metazoa > Chordata > Actinopteri > Syngnathiformes > Syngnathidae > Stigmatopora > Stigmatopora nigra. Next base: position 5,597,262 of record NW_027551603.1, read on the forward strand.
GGGTTATGGTTGGGGTTTATGGCTATGGTTGGGAATATGGTTTTGGTTGGGGTTATGGTTATGGTTGGGAATCTGGTTATGGTTGGGGTTATGGTTTGGGTTAGGGTTATGGTTTGGGTTAGGGTTATGGTTTGGGTTAGGGTTATGGTTTGGGTTAGGGTTAATGTTCGGGGTTGGGGTTATGGTTTGGGTTAAGGTTGGGGTTATGGTTAGGGTTATGGTTAGGGTTATGGTTTAGGTTAGGTTTATTGTTAGGGGTTGGGGTTATGGTTTGGGTTAAGGTTATTGTTTGGCGTTGGGGTTATGGTTTGGGTTAGGGTTATTGTTAGGCGTTGGGGTAATAGTTTGTGTTAGGGTTATTGTTAGGGTTTAGGGGTTATGGTTTGGTTTATGGTTATTGTTAAGGTTATGGTTGGGGTTATGGTTTGGTTTTTGGTTATTGTTAAGGTTATGGTTGGGGTTATGGTTTGGGTTAGTGTTATTTTTAGGGGTTAGGGGTTATGGTTTGGGTTATGGTTATTGTTGGGGTTATGGTTGGACTTATGGTTGGGCTTATGGTTGGGGTTATGGTTGCGGTTATGGCTATGGTTGGGAATATGGTTTTGGTTGGGGTTATGGTTATGGTTGGGAATCTGGTTATGGTTGGGGTTATGGTTAGGGTTATGGTTATGGTTGGGGTTATGGTTGGGGTTATGGTTGGGGTTATGGCTATGGTTGGGAATATGGTTTTGGTTGGGGTTATGGTTATGGTTGGGAATCTGGTTATGGTTGGGGTTATGGTTTGGGTTAGGGTTATGGTTTGGGTTAGGGTTATGGTTTGGGTTAGGGTTATGGTTTGGGTTATGGTTTGGGTTATGGTTTGGGTTATGGTTTGGGTTATGGTTTGGGTTCGGGTTATGGTTTGGGTTAGGGTTATGGTTTGGGTTATGGTTTGGGTAATGGTTATGGTTGGGGTTATGGCTATGGATGGGATTATGGTTTGGGTTAGGGTTTTTGTTAGGGGTTTTGGTTAGGGTTATTGTTAGAAGTTAGGGGTTATGGTTTGGGTTATGGTTGGGGTTATGGTTTAGGTTAGGGTTATTGTTAGGGGTTGGGGGTATGGTTTGGGTTAGGGTTATTTTAAGGGATTAGGGGTTATGGTTTGGGTTTTGTTTATGGTTGGGGTTATGGTTTGGGTTAGGGTTATTGTTAGGGGTTGGGGTTATGGTTTGGGTTATGGTCGGGGTTATGGTCGGGGTTATGGTTGGGGTTATGGTTGGGGTTATGGTTGGGGTTATGGTTGGAGTTATGGTTGGGGTTATGGTTAGGGTTATGGTTAGGGTTGGGGTTATGGTTGGGGTTATGGCTATGGTTGGGAATATGGTTTTGGTTGGGGTTATGTTTATGGTCGGGAATCTGGTTATGGTTGGGGTTATGGTTTAGGTTAGGGTTATTGTTAGGGGTTGGGGTTGTGGTTTGGGTTAGGAATATTGTAAGGGATAAGGGGTTATGGTTATGGTTATGGGTTGGGTTAGGGTTATTGTTTGTGGTTGGGGTTATGGTTTGGGTTAGGGTTATTGTTAGGGGTTATGGTTTGGGTTATGGTTATGGTTTGGGTTAGGGTTATTGTTAGGGGTTGGGGTTATGGTTTGGGTTATGGTTTGGGTTATGGTTTGGGTTATGGTTTGGGTTATGGTTTGGGTTATGGTTTGGGTTATGGTTTGGGTTATGGTTTGGGTTATGGTTTGGGTTATGGTTATTGTTAGGGGTTGGGGTTATGGTTTGGGTTAGGGTTATTGCTAGGGGTTATGGTTACTGTTAGGGTTATGGTTATGGTTTGGGTTAGAGTTATTGTTAGGGGTTGGGGTTATGGTTTGGGTTAGGGTTATTGTTAGGGGTTATGGTGATGGTTTGGGTTATGGTGATGGTTTGGTTTATGGTTATGGTTGGGGTTAGGGTTATTTTTAGGGGTTGGGGTTATGGTTTGGGTTAGAGTCATTGCTAGGGGTTATGTTTTGGGTTATGGTTATGGTTATGGGTTGGGTTAGGGTTATTGTTTGTGGTTGGGGTTATGGTTTGGGTTAGGGTTATGGTTTGGGTTATGGTTACTGTTAGGGTTATGGTTATGGTTTGGGTTAGAGTTATTGTTAGGGGTTGGGGTTATGGTTTGGGTTAGGGTTAGGGTTATTGTTAGGGGTTAGTGTGATGGTTTGGGTTATGGTGATGGTTTGGTTTATTGTTATGGTTGGGGTTATGGTTAGGGTTATGGTTTAGGTTAGGTTTATTGTTAGGGGTTGGGGTTATGGTTTGGGTTAAGGTTATTGTTTGGCGTTGGGGTTATGGTTTGGGTTAGGGTTATTGTTAGGCGTTGGGGTAATAGTTTGTGTTAGGGTTATTGTTAGGGTTTAGGGGTTTTGGTTTGGTTTACGGTTATGGTTAAGGTTATGGTTGGGGTTATGGTTTGGGTTAGCGTTATTTTTAGGGGTTAGGGGTTATGGTTTGGGTTATGGTTATTGTTGGGGTTATGGTTATGGATGGGATAATGGTTTGGGTTAGGGTTATTGTTAGGGGTTGGGGTAATAGTTTGTGTTAGGGTTATTGTTAGGGTTTAGGGGTTATGATTTGGTTTACGGTTATGGTTAAGGTTATGGTTGGGGTTATGGTTTGGGTTAGCGTTATTTTTAGGAGTTAGGGGTTATGGTTTGGGTTATGGTTATTGTTGGGGTTACTGTTATGGATGGGATTATGGTTTGGGTTAGGGTTATTGTTAGGGTTTAGGGGTTATGGTTTGGTTTACAGTTATGGTTAAGGTTATGGTTGGGGTTATGGTTTGGTTTACAGTTATGGTTAAGGTTATGGTTGGGGTTATGGTTTGGGTTAGGGTTATTGTTAGGGGTTGGGGTTATGGTTTGGGTTAGGGTTATTGTTAGGGGTTATGGTTTGGGTTATGGTTATGGTTGGGGTTATGGTTATGGTTTGGGTTAGGTTTTGGGTTAGGTTTTGGGTTAGGTTTTGGGTTAGGGTTATTGTTAGGGGTTGGGGTTATGGTTTGGGTTAGGGTTATTGTTAGGGGTTAGGGGTTATGGTTTGGGTTATGGTTGGGGTTATGGTTGGGGTTATGGTTGGGGTTATGGTTTGGGTTATGATTGGAGTTATGGTTGGGGTTATGGTTAGGGTTATGGTTAGGGTTGGGGTTATGGTTGGGGTTATGGCTATGGTTCGGAATATGGTTTTGGTTCGGGTTATGTTTATGGTTGGGAATCTGGTTATGGTTGGGGTTATGGTTTGGGTTTGGGTTATGGTTATGGTTTAGGTTAGGGTTATTGTTAGGGGTTGGGGTTATGGTTTGGGTTATGGTTTGGGTTATGGTTTGGGTTATGGTTTGGGTTATGGTTTGGGTTATGGTTTGGGTTATGGTTTGGGTTATGGTTTGGGTTATGGTTTGGGTTATGGTTTGGGTTATGGTTTGGGTTATGGTTTGGGTTATGGTTTGGGTTATGGTTTGGGTTATGGTTTGGGTTATGGTTTGGGTTATGGTTTGGGTTATGGTTTGGGTTATGGTTTGGGTTATGGTTTGGGTTATGGTTTGGGTTATGGTTTGGGTTATGGTTTGGGTTATGGTTTGGGTTATGGTTTGGGTTATGGTTTGGGTTATGGTTTGGGTTATGGTTTGGGTTATGGTTTGGGTTATGGTTTGGGTTATGGTTTGGGTTATGGTTTGGGTTAGCATTATTGTTAGGGGTTGGGGTTATGGTTTTGGTTAGGGTTATTGCTAGGGGTTATGTTTTGGGTTATGGTTATGGTTATGGGTTGGGTTAGGGTTATTGTTTGTGGTTGGGGTTATGGTTTGGGTTAGGGTTATTGTTAGGGGTTATGGTTTGGTTTATGGTTATGGTTTGGGTTAGGGTTATTGTTAGGGGTTGGGGTTATGGTTTGGGTTATGGTTTGGGTTATGGTTTGGGTTATGGTTTGGGTTATGGTTTGGGTTATGGTTTGGGTTATGGTTTGGGTTATGGTTTGGGTTATGGTTTGGGTTAGGGTTATTGTTAGGGGTTGGGGTTATGGTTTGGGTTAGGGTTATTGCTAGGGGTTATGTTTTGGGTTATGGTTATGGGTTTGGTTAGGGTTATTGTTTGTGGTTGGGGTTATGGTTTGGGTTAGGGTTATGGTTTGGGTTAGGGTTATTGTTAGGGGTTATGGTTTGGGTTATGGTTACTGTTAGGGTTATGGTTATGGTTTGGGTTAGAGTTATTGTTAGGGGTTGGGGTTATGGTTTGGGTTAGGGTTATTGTTAGGGGTTATGGTGATGGTTTGGGTTATGGTGATGGTTTGGTTTATGGTTATGGTTGGGGTTAGGGTTATGGTTTAGGTTAGGTTTATTGTTAGGGGTTGGGGTTATGGTTTGGGTTAAGGTTATTGTTAGGGTTATGGTTATGGTTTGGGTTAGAGTTATTGTTAGGGGTTGGGGTAATAGTTTGTGTTAGGGTTATTGTTAGGGTTTAGGGGTTATGGTTTGGTTTACGGTTATGGTTAAGGTTATGGTTGGGGTTATGGTTTGGGTTAGCGTTATTTTTAGGGGTTAGGGGTTATGGTTTGGGTTATGGTTATTGTTGGGGTTACTGTTTTGGATGGGATTATGGTTTGGGTTAGGGTTATTGTAAGGGGTTGGGGTAATAGTTTGTGTTAGGGTTATTGTTAGGGTTTAGGCGTTATGGTTTGGTTTACGGTTATGATTAAGGTTATGGTTGGGGTTATGGTTGGGGTTATGGTTTGGGTTAGCGTTATTTTTAGGATTTAGGGGTTGTGGTTTGGGTTATAGTTATTGTTGGGGTTATGGTTATGGATGGGATTATGGTTTGGGTTAGGGTTATTGTTGGGGGTTGGGTGTTATGGTTTGGGTTATGGTTAGGGTTATGGTTATGGTTGGGGTTATGGTTGGGGTTATGGTTGGGGTTATGGTTGGGGTTATGGTTGGGGTTATGGTTGGGGTTATGGTTGGGGTTATGGTTGGGGTTATGGTTGGGGTTATGGTTGCGGTTATGGCTATGGTTGGGAATATGGTTTTGGTTGGGGTTATGGTTATGGTTGGGAATCTGGTTATGGTTGGGGTTATGGTTAGGGTTATGGTTATGGTTGGGGTTATGGTTGGGGTTATGGTTGGGGTTTATGGCTATGGTTGGGAATATGGTTTTGGTTGGGGTTATGGTTATGGTTGGGAATCTGGTTATGGTTGGGGTTATGGTTTGGGTTAGGGTTATGGTTTGGGTTAGGGTTATGGTTTGGGTTAGGGTTATGGTTTGGGTTAGGGTTATGGTTTGGGTTAGGGTTATGGTTTGGGTTAGGGTTATTGTTCGGGGTTGGGGTTATGGTTTGGGTTAAGGTTGGGGTTATGGTTAGGGTTATGGTTAGGGTTATGGTTTAGGTTAGGTTTATTGTTAGGGGTTGGGGTTATGGTTTGGGTTAAGGTTATTATTTGGCGTTGGGGTTATGGTTTGGGTTAGGGTTATTGTTAGGCGTTGGGGTAATAGTTTGTGTTAGGGTTATTGTTAGGGTTTAGGGGTTATGGTTTGGTTTATGGTTATTGTTAAGGTTATGGTTGGGGTTATGGTTTGGTTTTTGGTTATTGTTAAGGTTATGGTTGGGGTTATGGTTTGGGTTAGTGTTATTTTTAGGGGTTAGGGGTTATGGTTTGGGTTATGGTTATTGTTGGGGTTATGGTTGGGGTTATGGTTATGGTTGGGGTTATGGTTGGGGTTATGGTTGGGCTTATGGTTGGGGTTATGGTTGCGGTTATGGCTATGGTTAGGAATATGGTTTTGGTTGGGGTTATGGTTATGGTTGGGAATCTGGTTATGGTTGGGGTTATGGTTGGGCTTATGGTTGGGGTTATGGTTGCGGTTATGGCTATGGTTGGGAATATGGTTTTGGTTGGGGTTATGGTTATGGTTGGGAATCTGGTTATGGTTGGGGTTATGGTTAGGGTTATGGTTATGGTTGGGGTTATGGTTGGGGTTATGGTTGGGGTTATGGCTATGGTTGGGAATATGGTTTTGGTTGGGGTTATGGTTGGGAATCTGGTTATGGTTGGGGTTATGGTTTGGGTTAGGGTTATGGTTTGGGTTAGGGTTATGGTTTGGGTTAGGGTTATGGTTTGGGTTATGGTTTGGGTTATGGTTTGGGTTCGGGTTATGGTTTGGGTTAGGGTTATTGTTAGGGGTTTGGGGTTATGGTTTGGGTAATGGTTATGGTTGGGGTTATGGCTATGGATGGGATTATGGTTTGGGTTAGGGTTTTTGTTAGGGGTTTTGGTTAGGGTTATTGTTAGAAGTTAGGGGTTATGGTTTGGGTTATGGTTGGGGTTATGGTTTAGGTTAGGGTTATTGTTAGGGGTTGGGGGTATGGTTTGGGTTAGGGTTATTTTAAGGGATTAGCGGTTATGGTTTGGGTTTTGTTTATGGTTGGGGTTATGGTTTGGGTTAGGGTTATTGTTAGGGGTTGGGGTTATGGTTTGGGTTATGGTCGGGGTTATGGTCGGGGTTATGGTTGGGGTTATGGTTGGGGTTATGGTTGGGGTTATGGTTGGAGTTATGGTTGGGGTTATGGTTAGGGTTATGGTTAGGGTTGGGGTTATGGTTGGGGTTATGGCTATGGTTGGGAATATGGTTTTGGTTGGGGTTATGTTTATGGTCGGGAATCTGGTTATGGTTGGGGTTATGGTTTAGGTTAGGGTTATTGTTAGGGGTTGGGGTTGTGGTTTGGGTTAGGAATATTGTAAGGGATAAGGGGTTATGGTTATGGTTATGGGTTGGGTTAGGGTTATTGTTTGTGGTTGGGGTTATGGTTTGGGTTAGGGTTATTGTTAGGGGTTATGGTTTGGGTTATGGTTATGGTTTGGGTTAGGGTTATTGTTAGGGGTTGGGGTTATGGTTTGGGTTATGGTTTGGGTTATGGTTTGGGTTATGGTTTGGGTTATGGTTATTGTTAGGGGTTGGGGTTATGGTTTGGGTTAGGGTTATTGCTAGGGGTTATGGTTACTGTTAGGGTTATGGTTATGGTTTGGGTTAGAGTTATTGTTAGGGGTTGGGGTTATGGTTTGGGGTTATGGTTTGGGTTAGGGTTATTGTTAGGGGTTATGGTGATGGTTTGGGTTATGGTGATGGTTTGGTTTATGGTTATGGTTGGGGTTGGGGTTAGGGTTATGGTTTAGGTTAGGTTTATTGTTAGGGGTTGGGGTTATGGTTTGGGCTAAGGTTATTGTTTGGCGTTGGGGTTATGGTTTGGGTTAGGGTTATTGTTAGGCGTTGGGGTAATAGTTTGTGTTAGGGTTATTGTTAGGGTTTAGGGGTTATGGTTTGGTTTACCGTTATGGTTAAGGTTATGGTTGGGGTTATGGTTTGGGTTAGCGTTATTTTTAGGTGTTAGGGGTTATGGTTTGGGTTATGGTTATTGTTGGGGTTATGGTTATGGATGGAATTATGGTTTGGGTTAGGGTTATTGATGGGGGTTTGGTGTTATGGTTTGGGTTATGGTTATGGTTTGGGTTATGGTTATGGTTATGGTTTGGGTTATGGTTGGGGTTATGGTTGGGGTTATGGTTTGGGTTAGGGTTATTGTTAGGGGTTATGGTTTGGGTTAGGGATATTGTTAGGGGTTAGGGGTTATGGTTTGGGTAAGGGTTGGGGTTATGGTTGGGGTTATGGTTGGGGTTATGGTTGGGGTAAGGGGTTGGGGTTATGGTTTGGGTAAGGGTTATTTTTAGGGGTTGGGGTTATGGTTTGGGTTAGAGTCATTGCTAGGGGTTATGTTTTGGGTTATGGTTATGGTTATGGGTTGGGTTAGGGTTATTGTTTGTGGTTGGGGTTATGGTTTGGGTTAGGGTTATTGTTAGGGGTTATGGTTTGGGTTATGGTTACTGTTAGGGTTATGGTTATGGTTTGGGTTAGAGTTATTGTTAGGGGTTGGGGTTATGGTTTGGGTTAGGGTTAGGGTTATTGTTAGGGGTTAGTGTGATGGTTTGGGTTATGGTGATGGTTTGGTTTATTGTTATGGTTGGGGTTATGGTTAGGGTTATGGTTTAGGTTAGGTTTATTGTTAGGGGTTGGGGTTATGGTTTGGGTTAAGGTTATTGTTTGGCGTTGGGGTTATGGTTTGGGTTAGGGTTATTGTTAGGCGTTGGGGTAATAGTTTGTGTTAGGGTTATTGTTAGGGTTTAGGGGTTATGGTTTGGTTTACGGTTATGGTTAAGGTTATGGTTGGGGTTATGGTTTGGGTTAGCGTTATTTTTAGGGGTTAGGGGTTATGGTTTGGGTTATGGTTATTGTTAGGGTTATGGTTATGGATGGGATAATGGTTTGGGTTAGGGTTATTGTTAGGGGTTGGGGTAATAGTTTGTGTTAGGGTTATTGTTAGGGTTTAGGGGTTATGATTTGGTTTACAGTTATGGTTAAGGTTATGGTTGGGGTTATGGTTTGGGTTAGCGTTATTTTTAGGAGTTAGGGGTTATGGTTTAGGTTATGGTTATTGTTGGGGTTACTGTTATGGATGGGATTATGGTTTGGGTTAGGGTTATTGTTAGGGTTTAGGGGTTATGGTTTGGTTTACAGTTATGGTTAAGGTTATGGTTGGGGTTATGGTTTGGTTTACAGTTATGGTTAAGGTTATGGTTGGGGTTATGGTTTGGGTTAGGGTTATTGTTAGGGGTTGGGGTTATGGTTTGGGTTAGGGTTATTGTTAGGGGTTATGGTTTGGGTTATGGTTATGGTTGGGGTTATGGTTAGGTTTTGGGTTAGGGTTATTGTTAGGGGTTGGGGTTATGGTTTGGGTTAGGGTTATTGTTAGGGGTTAGGGGTTATGGTTTGGGTTATGGTTAGGGTTATGGTTTGGGTTATGATTGGAGTTATGGTCTGGGTTATGGTCTGGGTTATGGTCTGGGTTATGGTTAGGGTTATGGTTAGGGTTATGGTTAGGGTTGGGGTTATGGTTGGGGTTATGGCTATGGTTCGGAATATGGTTTTGGTTCGGGTTATGTTTATGGTTGGGAATCTGGTTATGGTTGGGGTTATGGTTTGGGTTTGGGTTATGGTTATGGTTTAGGTTAGGGTTATTGTTAGGGGTTGGGGTTATGGTTTGGGTTATGGTTTGGGTTATGGTTTGGGTTATGGTTTGGGTTATGGTTTGGGTTATGGTTTGGGTTATGGTTTGGGTTATGGTTTGGGTTATGGTTTGGGTTATGGTTATTGTTAGGGGTTGGGGTTATGGTTTGGGTTAGGGTTATTGCTAGGGGTTATGGTTACTGTTAGGGTTATGGTTATGGTTTGGGTTCGAGTTATTGTTAGGGGTTGGGGTTATGGTTTGGGTTAGGGTTATTGTTAGGGGTTATGGTGATGGTTTGGGTTATGGTGATGGTTTGGTTTATGGTTATGGTTTAGGTTAGGTTTATTGTTAGGGGTTGGGGTTATGGTTTGGGTTAAGGTTATTGTTTGGCGTTGGGGTTATGGTTTGGGTTAGGGTTATTGTTAGGCGTTGGGGTAATAGTTTGTGTTAGGGTTATTGTTAGGGTTTAGGGGTTATGGTTTGGTTTAGGGGTTATGGTTTGGTTTACGGTTATGGTTAAGGTTACGGTTGGGGTTATGGTTTGGGTTAGCGTTATTTTTAGGTGTTAGGGGTTATGGTTTGGGTTATGGTTATTGTTGGGGTTATGGTTATGGATGGAATTATGGTTTGGGTTAGGGTTATTGTTGGGGGTTTGGTGTTATGGTTTGGGTTATGGTTATGGTTTGGGTTATGGTTATGGTTTGGGTTATGGTTATGGTTATGGTTATGGTTTGGGTTATGGTTATGGTTATGGTTATGGTTATGGTTATGGTTTGGGTTATGGTTATGGTTATGGTTATGGTTATGGTTATGGTTATGGTTATGGTTATGGTTATGGTTATGGTTTGGGTTATGGTTATGGTTGGGGTTATGGTTTGGGTTAGGGTTATTGTTAGGGGTTATGGTTTGGGTTAGGGATATTGTTAGGGGTTAGGGGTTATGGTTTGGGTAAGGGTTGGGGTTATGGTTGGGGTTATGGTTGGGGTAAGGGGTTGGGGTTATGGTTTGGGTTAGGGTTATTTTTAGGGGTTGGGGTTATGGTTTGGGTTAGGGTCATTGCCAGGGGTTATGTTTTGGGTTATGGTTATGGTTATGGGTTGGGTTAGGGTTATTGTTTGTGGTTGGGGTTATGGTTTGGGTTAGGGTTATTGTTAGGGGTTATGGTTTGGGTTATGGTTACTGTTAGGGTTATGGTTATGGTTTGGGTTAGAGTTATTGTTAGGGGTTGGGGTTATGGTTTGGGTTAGGGTTAGGGTTATTGTTAGGGGTTATTGTGATGGTTTGGGTTATGGTGATGGTTTGGTTTATTGTTATGGTTGGGGTTAGGGTTATGGTTTAGGTTAGGTTTATTGTTAGGGGTTGGGGTTATGGTTTGGGTTAAGGTTATTGTTTGGCGTTGGGGTTATGGTTTGGGTTAGGGTTATTGTTAGGCGTTGGGGTAATAGTTTGTGTTAGGGTTATTGTTAGGGTTTAGGGGTTATGGTTTGGTTTACGGTTATGGTTAAGGTTATGGTTGGGGTTATGGTTTGGGTTAGCGTTATTTTTAGGGGTTAGGGGTTATGGTTTGGGTTATGGTTATTGTTGGGGTTATGGTTATGGATGGGATAATGGTTTGGGTTAGGGTTATTGTTAGGGGTTGGGGTAATAGTTTGTGTTAGGGTTATTGTTAGGGTTTAGGGGTTATGATTTGGTTTACGGTTATGGTTAAGGTTATGGTTGGGGTTATGGTTTGGGTTAGCGTTATTTTTAGGAGTTAGGGGTTATGGTTTGGGTTATGGTTATTGTTGGGGTTACTGTTATGGATGGGATTATGGTTTGGGTTAGGGTTATTGTTAGGGTTTAGGGGTTATGGTTTGGTTTACAGTTATGGTTAAGGTTATGGTTGGGGTTATGGTTTGGTTTACAGTTATGGTTAAGGTTATGGTTGGGGTTATGGTTTGGGTTAGGGTTATTGTTAGGGGTTGGGGTTATGGTTTGGGTTAGGGTTATTGTTAGGGGTTATGGTTTGGGTTATGGTTATGGTTGGGCTTATGGTTATGGTTTGGGTTAGGTTTTGGGTTAGGTTTTGGGTTAGGTTTTGGGTTAGGGTTATTGTTAGGGGTTGGGGTTATGGTTTGGGTTAGGGTTATTGTTAGGGGTTAGGGGTTATGGTTTGGGTTATGGTTGGGGTTATGGTTTGGGTTATGATTGGAGTTATGGTTGGGTTTATGGTTAGGGTTATGGTTAGGGTTGGGGTTATGGTTGGGGTTATGGCTATGGTTCGGAATATGGTTTTGGTTCGGGTTATGTTTATGGTTGGGAATCTGGTTATGGTTGGGGTTATGGTTTGGGTTTGGGTTATGGTTATGGTTTAGGTTAGGGTTATTGTTAGGGGTTGGGGTTATGGTTTGGGTTATGGTTTGGGTTATGGTTTGGGTTATGGTTTGGGTTATGGTTTGGGTTATGGTTTGGGTTATGGTTTGGGTTATGGTTTGGGTTATGGTTTGGGTTATGGTTTGGGTTATGGTTTGGGTTATGGTTTGGGTTATGGTTTGGGTTATGGTTTGGGTTATGGTTTGGGTTATGGTTTGGGTTATGGTTTGGGTTATGGTTTGGGTTATGGTTTGGGTTATGGTTTGGGTTATGGTTTGGGTTATGGTTTGGGTTATGGTTTGGGTTATGGTTTGGGTTATGGTTTGGGTTATGGTTTGGGTTATGGTTTGGGTTATGGTTTGGGTTATGGTTTGGGTTATGGTTTGGGTTATGGTTTGGGTTATGGTTTGGGTTAGCGTTATTGTTAGGGGTTGGGGTTATGGTTTTGGTTAGGGTTATTGCTAGGGGTTATGTTTTGGGTTATGGTTATGGTTATGGGTTGGGTTAGGGTTATTGTTTGTGGTTGGGGTTATGGTTTGGGTTAGGGTTATTGTTAGGGGTTATGGTTTGGGTTATGGTTATGGTTTGGGTTAGGGTTATTGTTAGGGGTTGGGGTTATGGTTTGGGTTATGGTTTGGGTTATGGTTTGGGTTATGGTTTGGGTTATGGTTTGGGTTATGGTTTGGGTTATGGTTTGGGTTATGGTTTGGGTTAGGGTTATTGTTAGGGGTTGGGGTTATGGTTTGGGTTAGGGTTATTGCTAGGGGTTATGTTTTGGGTTATGGTTATGGTTATGGGTTCGGTTAGGGTTATTGTTTGTGGTTGGGGTTATGGTTTGGGTTAGGGTTATTGTTAGGGGTTATGGTTTGGGTTATGGTTACTGTTAGGGTTATGGTTATGGTTTGGGTTAGAGTTATTGTTAGGGGTTGGGGTTATGGTTTGGGTTTGGGTTATTGTTAGGGGTTATGGTGATAGTTTGGGTTATGGTGATGGTTTGGTTTATGGTTATGGTTGGGGTTAGGGTTATGGTTTAGGTTAGGTTTATTGTTAGGGGTTGGGGTTAAGGTTTGGGTTAAGGTTTGGGTTAAGGTTATTGTTTGGCGTTGGGGTTATGGTTTGGGTTAGGGTTATTGTTAGGCGTTGGGGTAATAGTTTGCGTTAGGGTTATTGTTAGGGTTTAGGGGTTATGGTTTGGTTTACGGTTATGGATAAGGTTAAGGTTATGGTTGGGGTTATGGTTTGGGTTAGCGTTATTTTTAGGTGTTAGGGGTTATGGTTTGGGTTATGGTTATTGTTGGGGTTATGGTTATGGATGGGATTATGGTTTGGGTTAGGGTTATTGTTGGGGGTTGGGTGTTATGGTTTGGGTTAGGGTTATTGTTGGGGGTTGGGTGTTATGGTTTGGGTTATGGTTATGGTTTGGGTTATGGTTTGGGTTATGGTTATGGTTGGGGTTATGGTTTGGGTTAGGGTTATTGTTAGGGGTTATGGTTTGGGTTAGGGATATTGTTAGGGGTTAGGGGTTATGGTTTGGGTAAGGGTTGGGGTTATGGTTGGGGTTATGGTTGGGGTTATGGTTGGGGTTATGGTTGGGGTTATGGTTGGGGTTATGGTTATGGTTGGGGTTATTGTTGGGGTTATGGTTGGGGTTATGGTTGGGGTTATGGTTGGGGTTATGGCTATGGTTGGGGTTATGGTTTTGGTTGGGGTTATGGTTATGGTTGGGAATATGGTTATGGTTGGGGTTATGGTTTGGGTTAGGGTTATGGTTTGGGTTAGGGTTATGGTTTGGGTTATGGTTTGGGTTATGGTTTGGGTTATGGTTTGGGTTCGGGTTATGGTTTGGGTTCGGGTTATGGTTTGGGTTAGGGTTATGGTTTGGGTTAGGGTTAGGGTTATGGTTTGGGTTATGGTTATGGTTGGGGTTATGGTTTAGTTTAGGGTTATTGTTAGGGGTTGGGGTTATGGTTTGGGTTAGGGTTATTGTTAGGGGTTATGGTTTGGGTTATGGTTATGGTTGGGGTTATGGTTATGGTTTGGGTTAGGTTTTGGGTTAGGTTTTGGGTTAGGTTTTGGGTTATGTTTTGGGTTAGGTTTTGGGTTAGGTTTTGGGTTAGGGTTCTTGTTAGGGGTTGGGGTTATGGTTTGGGTTAGGGTTATTGTTAGGGGTTAGGGGTTATGGTTTGGGTTATGGTAATGGTTGGGGTTATGGTTTAGGTTAGGGTTATTGTTAGGGGTTGGGGTTTATGGTTTGGGTTAGGGTTATTATTAGGGGTTATGGTTTGGGTTGTTATGGTTTGGGTTAGGGATATTGTTAGGGGTTAGGGGTTATGGTTTGGGTTATGGTTATTGTTGGGGTTATGGTTATGGATGGGATAATGGTTTGGGTTAGGGTTATTGTTAGGGGTTATGGTGATGGTTTGGGTTATGGTGATGGTTTGGGTTATGGTGATGGTTTGGTTTATGGTTATGGTTGGGGTTATGGTTAGGGTTATGGTTAGGCTTATGGTTTAGGTTAGGTTTATTGTTAGGGGTTGGGGTTATGGTTTGGGTTAGGGTTATTGTTAGGCGTTGGGGTTATGGTTTGGGTTAGGGTTATGGTTTGGGTTAGGGTTATTGTTAGGCGTTGGGGTAATAGTTTGTGTTAGGGTTATTGTTAGGGTTTAGGGGTTATGGTTTGGTTTACGGTTATGGTTAAGGTTATGGTTGGGGTTATGGTTTGAGTTAGCGTTATTTTTAGGGGTTAGGGGTTATGGTTTGGGTTATGGTTATTGTTGGGGTTATGGTTGGGGTTATGGTTGGGGTTATGGTTGGGCTTATGGTTGGGGTTATGGTTGCTGTTATGGCTATGGTTGGGAATATGGTTTTGGTTGGGGTTATGGTTATGGTTGGGAATCTGGTTATGGTTGGGGTTATGGTTAGGGTTATGGTTATGGTTGGGGTTATGGTTGGGGTTATGGTTGGGGTTATGGTTGGGGTTATGGTTGGGGTTATGGTTGGGGTTATGGTTGGGGTTATGGTTGGGGTTATGGTTGGGGTTATGGTTGGGGTTATGGTTGGGGTTATGGTTGGGGTTATGGCTATGGTTGGGAATATGGTTTTGGTTGGGGTTATGGTTATGGTTGGGAATCTGGTTATGGTTGGGGTTATGGTTTGGGTTAGGGTTATGGTTTGGGTTAGGGTTATGGTTTGGGTTAGGGTTTTCGTTTGGGTTATGGTTTGGGTTCGGGTTATGGTTTGGGTTAGGGTTATGGTTTGGGTTAGGGTTATGGTTTGGGTTATGGTTTGGGTTCGGGTTATGGTTTGGGTTAGGGTTATTGTTAGGGGTTTGGGGTTATGGTTTGGGTAATGGTTATGGTTGGGGTTATGGCTATGGATGGGATTATGGTTTGGGTTAGGGTTTTTGGTTAGGGTTATTGTTAGAAGTTAGGGGTTATGGTTTGGGTTATGGTTGGGGTTATGGTTTAGGTTAGGGTTATTGTTAGGGGTTGGGGTTATGGTTTGGGTTAGGGTTATTTTAAGGGATTAGGGGTTATGGTTTGGGTTTTGTTTATGGTTGGGGTTATGGTTTGGGTTAGGGTTATTGTTAGGGGTTGGGGTTATGGTTTGGGTTATGGTCGGGGTTATGGTCGGGGTTATGGTTGGGGTTATGGTTGGGGTTATGGTTTGGGTTATGGTTGGATTTATGGTTGGGGTTATGGTTAGGGTTATGGTTAGGGTTGGGGTTATGGTTGGGGTTATGGTTGGGGTTATGGTTGGGGTTATGGTTGGAGTTATGGTTGGGGTTATGGTTAGGGTTATGGTTAGGGTTGGGGTTATGGTTGGGGTTATGGCTATGGTTGGGAATATGGTTTTGGTTGGGGTTATGTTTATGGTCGGGAATCTGGTTTTGGTTGTGGTTATGGTTTAGGTTAGGGTTATTGTTAGGGGTTGGGGTTGTGGTTTGGGTTAGGAATATTGTAAGGGATAAGGGGTTATGGTTTAGGTTATGGTTTGGGTTATGGTTTGGGTTATGGTTTGGGTTATGGTTTGGGTTAGCGTTATTGTTAGGGGTTGGGGTTATGGTTTTGGTTAGGGTTATTGCTAGGGGTTATGTTTTGGGTTATGGTTATGGTTATGGGTTGGGTTAGGGTTATTGTTTGTGGTTGGGGTTATGGTTTGGGTTAGGGTTATTGTTAGGGGTTATGGTTTGGGTTAGGGTTATGGTTTGGGTTAGGGTTATTGTTAGGGGTTGGGGTTATGGTTTGGGTTATAGTTTGGGTTATGGTTTGGGTTATGGTTTGGGTTATGGTTTGGGTTATGGTTTGGGTTATGGTTATTGTTAGGGGTTGGGGTTATGGTTTGGGTTAGGGTTATTGCTAGGGGTTATGGTTACTGTTAGGGTTATGGTTATGGTTTGGGTTAGAGTTATTGTTAGGGGTTGGGGTTATGGTTTGGGTTAGGGTTATTGTTAGGGGTTATGGTGATGGTTTGGGTTATGGTGATGGTTTGGTTTATGGTTATGGTTGGGTTTAGGGTTATGGTTTAGGTTAGGTTTATTGTTAGGGGTTGGGGTTATGGTTTGGGTTAAGGTTATTGTTTGGCGTTGGGGTTATGGTTTGGGTTAGGGTTATTGTTAGGCGTTGGGGTAATAGTTTGTGTTAGGGTTATTGTTAGGGTTTAGGGGTTATTGTTTGGTTTACGGTTATGGTTAAGGTTATGGTTGGGGTTATGGTTTGGGTTAGCGTTATTTTTAGGTGTTAGGGGTTATGGTTTGGGTTATGGTTATTGTTGGGGTTATGGTTATGGATGGAATTATGGTTTGGGTTAGGGTTATTGTTGGGGGTTTGGTGTTATGGTTTGGGTTATGGTTATGGTTTGGGTTATGGTTATGGTTATGGTTATGGTTATGGTTATGGTTATGGTTTGGGTTATGGTTATGGTTGGGGTTATGGTTTGGGTTAGGGTTATTGTTAGGGGTTATGGTTTGGGT
Source organism: Stigmatopora nigra (assembly GCF_051989575.1). Lineage (NCBI taxonomy): Eukaryota > Metazoa > Chordata > Actinopteri > Syngnathiformes > Syngnathidae > Stigmatopora > Stigmatopora nigra. The sequence continues at coordinate 5,613,658 of NW_027551603.1, forward strand.
TAGGGATATTGTTAGGGGTTAGGGGTTATGGTTTGGGTAAGGGTTGGGGTTATGGTTGGGGTTATGGTTGGGGTAAGGGGTTGGGGTTATGGTTTGGGTTAGGGTTATTTTTAGGGGTTGGGGTTATGGTTTGGGTTAGGGTCATTGCCAGGGGTTATGTTTTGGGTTATGGTTATGGTTATGGGTTGGGTTAGGGTTATTGTTTGTGGTTGGGGTTATGGTTTGGGTTAGGGTTATTGTTAGGGGTTATGGTTTGGGTTATGGTTACTGTTAGGGTTATGGTTATGGTTTGGGTTAGAGTTATTGTTAGGGGTTGGGGTTATGGTTTGGGTTAGGGTTAGGGTTATTGTTAGGGGTTAGTGTGATGGTTTGGGTTATGGTGATGGTTTGGTTTATTGTTATGGTTGGGGTTATGGTTAGGGTTATGGTTTAGGTTAGGTTTATTGTTAGGGGTTGGGGTTATGGTTTGGGTTAAGGTTATTGTTTGGCGTTGGGGTTATGGTTTGGGTTAGGGTTATTGTTAGGCGTTGGGGTAATAGTTTGTGTTAGGGTTATTGTTAGGGTTTAGGGGTTATGGTTTGGTTTACGGTTATGGTTAAGGTTATGGTTGGGGTTATGGTTTGGGTTAGCGTTATTTTTAGGGGTTAGGGGTTATGGTTTGGGTTATGGTTATTGTTGGGGTTATGGTTATGGATGGGATAATGGTTTGGGTTAGGGTTATTGTTAGGGGTTGGGGTAATAGTTTGTGTTAGGGTTATTGTTAGGGTTTAGGGGTTATGATTTGGTTTACGGTTATGGTTAAGGTTATGGTTGGGGTTATGGTTTGGGTTAGCGTTATTTTTAGGAGTTAGGGGTTATGGTTTGGGTTATGGTTATTGTTGGGGTTACTGTTATGGATGGGATTATGGTTTGGGTTAGGGTTATTGTTAGGGTTTAGGGGTTATGGTTTGGTTTACAGTTATGGTTAAGGTTATGGTTGGGGTTATGGTTTGGTTTACAGTTATGGTTAAGGTTATGGTTGGGGTTATGGTTTGGGTTAGGGTTATTGTTAGGGGTTGGGGTTATGGTTTGGGTTAGGGTTATTGTTAGGGGTTATGGTTTGGGTTATGGTTATAGTTGGGGTTATGGTTATGGTTTGGGTTAGGTTTTGGGTTAGGTTTTGGGTTAGGTTTTGGGTTAGGTTTTGGGTTAGGTTTTGGGTTAGGTTTTGGGTTAGGTTTTGGGTTAGGTTTTGGGTTAGGTTTTGGGTTAGGTTTTGGGTTAGGGTTATTGTTAGGGGTTGGGGTTATGGTTTGGGTTAGGGTTATTGTTAGGGGTTAGGGGTTATGGTTTGGGTTATGGTTGGGGTTATGGTTGGGGTTATGGTTTGGGTTATGATTGGAGTTATGGTTGGGGTTATGGTTAGGGTTATGGTTAGGGTTGGGGTTATGGTTGGGGTTATGGCTATGGTTCGGAATATGGTTTTGGTTCGGGTTATGTTTATGGTTGGGAATCTGGTTATGGTTGGGGTTATGGTTTGGGTTTGGGTTATGGTTATGGTTTAGGTTAGGGTTATTGTTAGGGGTTGGGGATATGGTTTGGGTTTGGGTTATGGTTATGGTTTAGGTTAGGGTTATTGTTAGGGGTTGGGGTTATGGTTTGGGTTATGGTTTGGGTTATAGTTTGGGTTATAGTTTGGGTTATGGTTTGGGTTATGGTTTGGGTTATGGTTTGGGTTATGGTTTGGGTTATGGTTTGGGTTATGGTTTGGGTTATGGTTTGGGTTATGGTTTGGGTTATGGTTTGGGTTATGGTTTGGGTTATGGTTTGGGTTATGGTTTGGGTTAGCGTTATTGTTAGGGGTTGGGGTTATGGTTTTGGTTAGGGTTATTGCTAGGGTTTATGTTTTGGGTTATGGTTATGGTTATGGTTATGGGTTGGGTTAGGGTTATTGTTTGTGGTTGGGGTTATGGTTTGGGTTAGGGTTATTGTTAGGGGTTATGGTTTGGGTTATGGTTATGGTTTGGGTTAGGGTTATTGTTAGGGGTTGGGGTTATGGTTTGGGTTATGGTTTGGGTTATGGTTTGGGTTATGGTTTGGGTTATGGTTTGGGTTATGGTTTGGGTTATGGTTTGGGTTAGGGTTATTGTTAGGGGTTGGGGTTATGGTTTGGGTTAGGGTTATTGCTAGGGGTTATGTTTTGGGTTATGGTTATGGTTATGGGTTCGGTTAGGGTTATTGTTTGTGGTTGGGGTTATGGTTTGGGTTAGGGTTATTGTTAGGGGTTATGGTTTGGGTTATGGTTACTGTTAGGGTTATGGTTATGGTTTGGGTTAGAGTTATTGTTAGGGGTTGGGGTTATGGTTTGGGTTAGGGTTATTGTTAGGGGTTATGGTGATAGTTTGGGTTATGGTGATGGTTTGGTTTGTGGTTATGGTTGGGGTTAGGGTTATGGTTTAGGTTAGGTTTATTGTTAGGGGTTGGGGTTAAGGTTTGGGTTAAGGTTATTGTTTGGCGTTGGGGTTATGGTTTGGGTTAGGGTTATTGTTAGGCGTTGGGGTAATAGTTTGTGTTAGGGTTATTGTTAGGGTTTAGGGGTTATGGTTTGGTTTACGGTTATGGTTAAGGTTATGGTTGGGGTTATGGTTTGGGTTAGCGTTATTTTTAGGTGTTAGGGGTTATGGTTTGGGTTATGGTTATTGTTGGGGTTATGGTTATGGATGGGATTATGGTTTGGGTTAGGGTTATTGTTGGGGGTTGGGTGTTATGGTTTGGGTTAGGGTTATTGTTGGGGGTTGGGTGTTATGGTTTGGGTTAGGGTTATTGTTAGGGGTTATGGTTTGGGTTAGGGATATTGTTAGGGGTTAGGGGTTATGGTTTGGGTAAGGGTTGGGGTTATGGTTGGGGTTATGGTTGGGGTTATGGTTGGGGTTATGGTTGGGGTTATGGTTGGGGTTATGGTTGGGGTTATGGTTGGGGTTATGGTTGGGGTTATGGTTGGGGTTATGGTTGGGGTTATGGTTATGGTTGGGGTTATTGTTGGGGTTATGGTTGGGGTTATGGCTATGGTTGGGGTTATGGTTTTGGTTGGGGTTATGGTTATGGTTGGGAATATGGTTATGGTTGGGGTTATGGTTTGGGTTAGGGTTATGATTTGGGTTAGGGTCATGGTTTGGGTTATGGTTTGGGTTATGGTTTGGGTTATGGTTTGGGTTATGGTTTGGGTTCGGGTTATGGTTTGGGTTCGGGTTATGGTTTGGGTTAGGGTTATGGTTTGGGTTATGGTTATGGTTGGGGTTATGGTTTAGGTTAGGGTTATTGTTAGGGGTTGGGGTTATGGTTTGGGTTAGGGTTATTGTTAGGGGTTATGGTTTGGGTTATGGTTATGGTTGGGGTTATGGTTATGGTTTGGGTTAGGTTTTGGGTTAGGTTTTGGGTTAGGTTTTGGGTTAGGTTTTGGGTTAGGTTTTGGGTTAGGTTTTGGGTTAGGTTTTGGGTTAGGTTTTGGGTTAGGTTTTGGGTTAGGTTTTGGGTTAGGGTTCTTGTTAGGGGTTGGGGTTATGGTTTGGGTTAGGGTTATTGTTAGGGGTTAGGGGTTATGGTTTGGGTTATGGTAATGGTTGGGGTTATGGTTTAGGTTAGGGTTATTGTTAGGGGTTGGGGTTTATGGTTTGGGTTAGGGTTATTATTAGGGGTTATGGTTTGGGTTGTTATGGTTTGGGTTAGGGATATTGTTAGGGGTTAGGGGTTATGGTTTGGGTTATGGTTATTGTTGGGGTTATGGTTATGGATGGGATAATGGTTTGGGTTAGGGTTATTGTTAGGGGTTATGGTGATGGTTTGGGTTATGGTGATGGTTTGGTTTATGGTTATGGTTGGGGTTATGGTTAGGGTTATGGTTAGGGTTATGGTTTAGGTTAGGTTTATTGTTAGGGGTTGGGGTTATGGTTTGGGTTAGGGTTATTGTTAGGCGTTGGGGTTATGGTTTGGGTTAGGGTTATGGTTTGGGTTAGGGTTATGGTTTGGGTTAGGGTTATTGTTAGGCGTTGGGGTAATAGTTTGTGTTAGGGTTATTGTTAGGGTTTAGGGGTTATGGTTTGGTTTACGGTTATGGTTAAGGTTATGGTTGGGGTTATGGTTTGAGTTAGCGTTATTTTTAGGGGTTATGGTTTGGGTTATGGTTATTGTTGGGGTTATGGTTATGGATGGGATAATGGTTTGGGTTAGGGTTATTGTTAGGGGTTGGGGTAATAGTTTGTGTTAGGGTTATTGTTAGGGTTTAGGGGTTATGGTTTTGTTTACGGTTATGGTTAAGGTTATGGTTGGGGTTATGGTTTGGGTTATCGTTATTTTTAGGGGTTAGGGGTTATGGTTTGGGTTATGGTTATTGTTGGGGTTACTGTTATGGATGGGATTATGGTTTGGGTTAGGGTTATTGTTAGGGGTTGGGGTAATAGTTTGTGTTAGGGTTATTGTTAGGGTTTAGGCGTTATGGTTTGGTTTACGGTTATGATTAAGGTCATGGTTGGGGTTATGGTTGGGGTTATGGTTTGGGTTAGCGTTATTTTTAGGATTTAGGGGTTGTGGTTTGGGTTATAGTTATTGTTGGGGTTATGGTTATGGATGGGATTATGGTTTGGGTTAGGGTTATTGTTGGGGGTTAGGTGTTATGGTTAGGGCGTTAGGGTTAGGGTTATGGTTATGGTTGGGGTTATGGTTGGGGTTATGGTTGGGGTTATGGTTGGGGTTGTGGTTGCGGTTATGGCTATGGTTGGGAATATGGTTTTGGTTGGGGTTATGGTTATGGTTGGGAATCTGGTTATGGTTGGGGTTATGGTTAGGGTTATGGTTATGGTTGGGGTTATGGTTGGGGTTATGGTTGGGGTTTATGGCTATGGTTGGGAATATGGTTTTGGTTGGGGTTATGGTTATGGTTGGGAATCTGGTTATGGTTGGGGTTATGGTTTGGGTTAGGGTTATGGTTTGGGTTAGGGTTATGGTTTGGGTTAGGGTTATGGTTTGGGTTCGGGTTATGGTTTAGGTTAGGTTTATTGTTCGGGGTTGGGGTTATGGTTTGGGTTAAGGTTATTGTTTGGCGTTGGGGTTATGGTTTGGGTTAGGGTTATTGTTAGGCGTTGGGGTAATAGTTTGTGTTAGGGTTATTGTTAGGGTTTAGGGGTTATGGTTTGGTTTATGGTTATTGTTAAGGTTATGGTTGGGGTTATGGTTTGGGTTAGTGTTATTTTTAGGGGTTAGGGGTTATGGTTTGGGTTATGGTTATTGTTGGGGTTATGGTTGGGGTTATGGTTATGGTTGGGGTTATGGTTGGGCTTATGGTTGGGGTTATGGTTGCGGTTATGGCTATGGTTGGGAATATGGTTTTGGTTGGGGTTATGGTTGGGAATCTGGTTATGGTTGGGGTTATGGTTAGGGTTATGGTTATGGTTGGGGTTATGGTTGGGGTTATGGCTATGGTTGGGAATATGGTTTTGGTTGGGGTTATGGTTATGGTTGGGAATCTGGTTATGGTTGGGGTTATGGTTTGGGTTAGGGTTATGGTTTGGGTTAGGGTTATGGTTTGGGTTAGGGTTATGGTTTGGGTTATGGTTTGGATTCGGGTTATGGTTTGGGTTAGGGTTATTGTTAGGGGTTTGGGGTTATGGTTTGGGTAATGGTTATGGTTGGGGTTATGGCTATGGATGGGATTATGGTTTGGGTTAGGGTTTTTGTTAGGGGTTTTGGTTAGGGTTATTGTTAGAAGTTAGGGGTTATGGTTTGGGTTATGGTTGGGGTTATGGTTTAGGTTAGGGTTATTGTTAGGGGTTGGGGTTATGGTTTGGGTTAGGGTTATTTTAAGGGATTAGGGGTTATGGTTTGGGTTTTGTTTATGGTTGGGGTTATGGTTTGGGTTAGGGTTATTGTTAGGGGTTGGGGTTATGGTTTGGGTTATGGTCGGGGTTATGGTCGGGGTTATGGTTGGGGTTATGGTTGGGGTTATGGTTGGAGTTATGGTTGGGGTTATGGTTAGGGTTATGGTTAGGGTTGGGGTTATGGTTGGGGTTATGGTTGGGGTTATGGTTGGGGTTATGGTTGGAGTTATGGTTGGGGTTATGGTTAGGGTTATGGTTAGGGTTGGGGTTATGATTGGGGTTATGGCTATGGTTGGGAATATGGTTTTGGTTGGGGTTATGTTTATGGTCGGGAATCTGGTTGTGGTTGGGGTTATGGTTTAGGTTAGGGTTATTGTTAGGGGTTGGGGTTGTGGTTTGGGTTAGGAATATTGTAAGGGATAAGGGGTTATGGTTTAGGTTATGGTTTGGGTTAGGGTTTGGGTTATGGTTTGGGTTAGCGTTATTGTTAGGGGTTGGGGTTATGGTTTTGGTTAGGGTTATTGCTAGGGGTTATGTTTTGGGTTATGGTTAATGTTATGGGTTGGGTTAGGGTTATTGTTTGTGGTTGGGGTTATGGTTTGGTTTAGGGTTATTGTTAGGGGTTATGGTTTGGGTTATGGTTTGGGTTATGGTTTGGGTTATGGTTTGGGTTATGGTTTGGGTTATGGTTTGGGTTATGGTTTGGGTTATGGTTTGGGTTATGGTTTGGGTTATGGTTTGGGTTATGGTTTGGGTTATGGTTTGGGTTATGGTTTGGGTTATGGTTATTGTTAGGGGTTGGGGTTATGGTTTGGGTTAGGGTTATTGCTAGGGGTTATGGTTACTGTTAGGGTTATGGTTATGGTTTGGGTTAGAGTTATTGTTAGGGGTTGGGGTTATGGTTTGGGTTAGGGTTATTGTTAGGGGTTATGGTGATGGTTTGGGTTATGGTGATGGTTTGGTTTAAGGTTATGGTTGGGGTTAGGGTTATGGTTTAGGTTAGGTTTATTGTTAGGGGTTGGGGTTATGGTTTGGGTTAAGGTTATTGTTTGGCGTTGGGGTTATGGTTTGGGTTAGGGTTATTGTTAGGCGTTGGGGTAATAGTTTGTGTTAGGGTTATTGTTAGGGTTTAGGGGTTATGGTTTGGTTTACGGTTATGGTTAAGGTTATGGTTGGGGTTATGGTTTGGGTTAGCGTTATTTTTAGGTGTTAGGGGTTATGGTTTGGGTTATGGTTATTGTTGGGGTTATGGTTATGGATGGAATTATGGTTTGGGTTAGGGTTATTGTTGGGGGTTTGGTGTTATGGTTTGGGTTATGGTTATGGTTTGGGTTATGGTTATGGTTATGGTTATGGTTATGGTTTGGGTTATGGTTATGGTTGGGGTTATGGTTTGGGTTAGGGTTATTGTTAGGGGTTATGGTTTGGGTTAGGGTTATTGTTAGGGGTTATGGTTTGGGTTAGGGATATTGTTAGGGGTTAGGGGTTATGGTTTGGGTTAGGGATATTGTTAGGGGTTAGGGGTTATGGTTTGGGTAAGGGTTGGGGTTATGGTGGGGGTTATGGTTGGGGTAAGGGGTTGGGGTTATGGTTTGGGTTAGGGTTATTTTTAGGGGTTGGTGTTATGGTTTGGGTTAGGGTCATTGCTAGGGGTTATGTTTTGGGTTATGGTTATGGTTATGGGTTGGGTTAGGGTTATTGTTTGTGGTTGGGGTTATGGTTTGGGTTAGGGTTATTGTTAGGGGTTATGGTTTGGGTTATGGTTACTGTTAGGGTTATGGTTATGGTTTGGGTTAGAGTTATTGTTAGGGGTTGGGGTTATGGTTTGGGTTAGGGTTAGGGTTATTGTTAGGGGTTATTGTGATGGTTTGGGTTATGGTGATGGTTTGGTTTATTGTTATGGTTGGGGTTATGGTTAGGGTTATGGTTTAGGTTAGGTTTATTGTTAGGGGTTGGGGTTATGGTTTGGGTTAAGGTTATTGTTTGGCGTTGGGGTTATGGTTTGGGTTAGGGTTATTGTTAGGCGTTGGGGTAATAGTTTGTGTTAGGGTTATTGTTAGGGTTTAGGGGTTATGGTTTGGTTTACGGTTATGGTTAAGGTTATGGTTGGGGTTATGGTTTGGGTTAGCGTTATTTTTAGGGGTTAGGGATTATGGTTTGGGTTATGGTTATTGTTGGGGTTATGGTTATGGATGGGATAATGGTTTGGGTTAGGGTTATTGTTAGGGGTTGGGGTAATAGTTTGTGTTAGGGTTATTGTTAGGGTTTAGGGGTTATGATTTGGTTTACGGTTATGGTTAAGGTTATGGTTGGGGTTATGGTTTGGGTTAGTGTTATTTTTAGGAGTTAGGGGTTATGGTTTGGGTTATGGTTATTGTTGGGGTTACTGTTATGGATGGGATTATGGTTTGGGTTAGGGTTATTGTTAGGGTTTAGGGGTTATGGTTTGGTTTACAGTTATGGTTAAGGTTATTGTTGGGGTTATGGTTTGGTTTACAGTTATGGTTAAGGTTATGGTTGGGGTTATGGTTTGGGTTAGGGTTATTGTTAGGGGTTGGGGTTATGGTTTGGGTTAGGGTTATTGTTAGGGGTTATGGTTTGGGTTATGGTTATGGTTGGGGTTATGGTTAGGTTTTGGGTTAGGGTTATTGTTAGGGGTTGGGGTTATGGTTTGAGTTAGGGTTATTGTTAGGGGTTAGGGGTTATGGTTTGGGTTATGGTTGGGGTTATGGTTGGGGTTATGGTTTGGGTTATGATTGGAGTTATGGTTGGGGTTATGGTTAGGGTTATGGTTAGGGTTGGGGTTATGGTTGGGGTTATGGCTATGGTTCGGAATATGGTTTTGGTTCGGGTTATGTTTATGGTTGGGAATCTGGTTATGGTTGGGGTTATGGTTTGGGTTTGGGTTATGGTTATGGTTTAGGTTAGGGTTATTGTTAGTGGTTGGGGTTATGGTTTGGGTTTGGGTTATGGTTATGGTTTAGGTTAGGGTTATTGTTAGTGGTTGGGGTTATGGTTTGGGTTATGGTTTGGGTTATGGTTTGGGTTATGGTTTGGGTTATGGTTTGGGTTATGGTTATTGTTAGGGGTTGGGGTTATGGTTTGGGTTAGGGTTATTGCTAGGGGTTATGGTTACTGTTAGGGTTATGGTTATGGTTTGGGTTAGAGTTATTGTTAGGGGTTGGGGTTATGGTTTGGGTTAGGGTTATTGTTAGGGGTTATGGTGATGGTTTGGGTTATGGTGATGGTTTGGTTTATGGTTATGGTTGGGGTTAGGGTTATGGTTTAGGTTAGGTTTATTGTTAGGGGTTGGGGTTATGGTTTGGGTTAAGGTTATTGTTTGGCGTTGGGGTTATGGTTTGGGTTAGGGTTATTGTTAGGCGTTGGGGTAATAGTTTGTGTTAGGGTTATTGTTAGGGTTTAGGGGTTATGGTTTGGTTTACGGTTATGGTTAAGGTTATGGTTGGGGTTATGGTTTGGGTTAGCGTTATTTTTAGGTGTTAGGGGTTATGGTTTGGGTTATGGTTATTGTTGGGGTTATGGTTATGGATGGAATTATGGTTTGGGTTAGGGTTATTGTTGGGGGTTTGGTGTTATGGTTTGGGTTATGGTTATGGTTTGGGTTATGGTTATGGTTATGGTTTGGGTTATGGTTATGGTTATGGTTTGGGTTATGGTTTGGGTTATGGTTTGGGTTATGGTTTGGGTTATGGTTATGGTTATGGTTATGGTTATGGTTTGGGTTATGGTTATGGTTGGGGTTATGGTTTGGGTTAGGGTTATTGTTAGGGGTTATGGTTTGGGTTAGGGATATTGTTAGGGGTTAGGGGTTATGGTTTGGGTAAGGGTTGGGGTTATGGTTGGGGTTATGGTTGGGGTTATGGTTGGGGTAAGGGGTTGGGGTTATGGTTTGGGTTAGGGTTATTTTTAGGGGTTGGGGTTATGGTTTGGGTTAGGGTCATTGCCAGGGGTTATGTTTTGGGTTATGGTTATGGTTATGGGTTGGGTTAGGGTTATTGTTTGTGGTTGGGGTTATGGTTTGGGTTAGGGTTATTGTTAGGGGTTATGGTTTGGGTTATGGTTACTGTTAGGGTTATGGTTATGGTTTGGGTTAGAGTTATTGTTAGGGGTTGGGGTTATGGTTTGGGTTAGGGTTAGGGTTATTGTTAGGGGTTATTGTGATGGTTTGGGTTATGGTGATGGTTTGGTTTATTGTTATGGTTGGGGTTATGGTTAGGGTTATGGTTTAGGTTAGGTTTATTGTTAGGGGTTGGGGTTATGGTTTGGGTTAAGGTTATTGTTTGGCGTTGGGGTTATGGTTTGGGTTAGGGTTATTGTTAGGCGTTGGGGTAATAGTTTGTGTTAGGGTTATTGTTAGGGTTTAGGGGTTATGGTTTGGTTTACGGTTATGGTTATGGTTGGGGTTATGGTTTGGGTTAGCGTTATTTTTAGGGGTTAGGGGTAATGGTTTGGGTTATGGTTATTGTTGGGGTTATGGTTATGGATGGGATAATGGTTTGGGTTAGGGTTATTGTTAGGGGTTGGGGTAATAGTTTGTGTTAGGGTTATTGTTAGGGTTTAGGGGTTATGATTTGGTTTACGGTTATGGTTAAGGTTATGGTTGGGGTTATGGTTTGGGTTAGCGTTATTTTTAGGAGTTAGGGGTTATGGTTTGGGTTATGGTTATTGTTGGGGTTACTGCTATGGATGGGATTATGGTTTGGGTTAGGGTTATTGTTAGGGTTTAGGGGTTATGGTTTGGTTTACAGTTATGGTTAAGGTTATGGTTGGGGTTATGGTTTGGTTTACAGTTATGGTTAAGGTTATGGTTGGGGTTATGGTTTGGGTTAGGGTTATTGTTAGGGGTTGGGGTTATGGTTTGGGTTAGGGTTATTGTTAGGGGTTATGGTTTGGGTTATGGTTATAGTTGGGGTTATGGTTATGGTTTGGGTTAGGTTTTGGGTTAGGTTTTGGGTTAGGTTTTGGGTTAGGGTTATTGTTAGGGGTTGGGGTTATGGTTTGGGTTAGGGTTATTGTTAGGGGTTAGGGGTTATGGTTTGGGTTATGGTTGGGGTTATGGTTGGGGTTATGGTTTGGGTTATGATTGGAGTTATGGTTGGGGTTATGGTTAGGGTTATGGTTAGGGTTGGGGTTATGGTTGGGGTTATGGCTATGGTTCGGAATATGGTTTTGGTTCGGGTTATGTTTATGGTTGGGAATCTGGTTATGGTTGGGGTTATGGTTTGGGTTTGGGTTATGGTTATGGTTTAGGTTAGGGTTATTGTTAGGGGTTGGGGATATGGTTTGGGTTTGGGTTATGGTTATGGTTTAGGTTAGGGTTATTGTTAGGGGTTGGGGTTATGGTTTGGGTTATGGTTTGGGTTATGGTTTGGGTTATGGTTTGGGTTATGGTTTGGGTTATGGTTTGGGTTATGGTTTGGGTTATGGTTTGGGTTATGGTTTGGGTTATGGTTTGGGTTAGCGTTATTGTTAGGGGTTGGGGTTATGGTTTTGGTTAGGGTTATTGCTAGGGGTTATGTTTTGGGTTATGGTTATGGTTATGGGTTGGGTTAGGGTTATTGTTTGTGGTTGGGGTTATGGTTTGGGTTAGGGTTATTGTTAGGGGTTATGGTTTGGGTTATGGTTATGGTTTGGGTTAGGGTTATTGTTAGGGGTTGGGGTTATGGTTTGGGTTATGGTTTGGGTTATGGTTTGGGTTATGGTTTGGGTTATGGTTTGGGTTATGGTTTGGGTTATGGTTTGGGTTATGGTTTGGGTAATGGTTTGGGTTATGGTTTGGGTTAGGGTTATTGTTAGGGGTTGGGGTTATGGTTTGGGTTAGGGTTATTGCTAGGGGTTATGTTTTGGGTTATGGTTATGGTTATGGGTTCGGTTAGGGTTATTGTTTGTGGTTGGGGTTATGGTTTGGGTTAGGGTTATTGTTAGGGGTTATGGTTTGGGTTATGGTTACTGTTAGGGTTATGGTTATGGTTTGGGTTAGAGTTATTGTTAGGGGTTGGGGTTATGGTTTGGGTTAGGGTTATTGTTAGGGGTTATGGTGATAGTTTGGGTTATGGTGATGGTTTGGTTTGTGGTTATGGTTGGGGTTAGGGTTATGGTTTAGGTTAGGTTTATTGTTAGGGGTTGGGGTTAAGGTTTGGGTTAAGGTTATTGTTTGGCGTTGGGGTTATGGTTTGGGTTAGGGTTATTGTTAGGCGTTGGGGTAATAGTTTGTGTTAGGGTTATTGTTAGGGTTTAGGGGTTATGGTTTGGTTTACGGATATGGTTAAGGTTATGGTTGGGGTTATGGTTTGGGTTAGCGTTATTTTTAGGTGTTAGGGGTTATGGTTTGGGTTATGGTTATTGTTGGGGTTATGGTTATGGATGGGATTATGGTTTGGGTTAGGGTTATTGTTGGGGGTTGGGTGTTATGGTTTGGGTTATGGTTATGGTTTGGGTTATGGTTATGGTTTGGGTTATGGTTATGGTTGGGGTTATGGTTTGGGTTAGGGTTATTGTTAGGGGTTATGGTTTGGGTTAGGGATATTGTTAGGGGTTAGGGGTTATGGTTTGGGTAAGGGTTGGGGTTATGGTTGGGGTTATGGTTGGGGTTATGGTTGGGGTTATGGTTGGGGTTATGGTTGGGGTTATGGTTGGGGTTATGGTTGGGGTTATGGTTGGGGTTATGGTTGGGGTTATGGTTGGGGTTATGGTTGGGGTTATGGTTGGGGTTATGGTTATGGTTGGGGTTATTGTTGGGGTTATGGTTGGGGTTATGGTTGGGGTTATGGCTATGGTTTGGGTTATGGTTTTGGTTGGGGTTATGGTTATGGTTGGGAATATGGTTATGGTTGGGGTTATGGTTTGGGTTAGGGTTATGATTTGGGTTAGGGTTATGGTTTGGGTTATGGTTTGGGTTATGGTTTGGGTTCGGGTTATGGTTTGGGTTAGGGTTATGGTTTGGGTTATGGTTATGGTTGGGGTTATGGTTTAGGTTAGGGTTATTGTTAGGGGTTGGGGTTATGGTTTGGGTTAGGGTTATTGTTAGGGGTTATGGTTTGGGTTATGGTTATGGTTGGGGTTATGGTTATGGTTTGGGTTAGGTTTTGGGTTATGTTTTGGGTTAGGTTTTGGGTTATGTTTTGGGTTAGGTTTTGGGTTAGGTTTTGGGTTAGGTTTTGGGTTAGGTTTTGGGTTAGGGTTCTTGTTAGGGGTTAGGGGTTATGGTTTGGGTTATGGTAATGGTTGGGGTTATGGTTTAGGTTAGGGTTATTGTTAGGGGTTGGGGTTTATGGTTTGGGTTAGGGTTATTATTAGGGGTTATGGTTTGGGTTGTTATGGTTTGGGTTAGGGATATTGTTAGGGGTTAGGGGTTATGGTTTGGGTTATGGTTATTGTTGGGGTTATGGTTATGGATGGGATAATGGTTTGGGTTAGGGTTATTGTTAGGGGTTATGGTGATGGTTTGGGTTATGGTGATGGTTTGGTTTATGGTTATGGTTGGGGTTATGGTTAGGGTTATGGTTAGGGTTATGGTTTAGGTTAGGTTTATTGTTAGGGGTTGGGGTTATGGTTTGGGTTAGGGTTATTGTTAGGCGTTGGGGTTATGGTTTGGGTTAGGGTTATGGTTTGGGTTAGGGTTATGGTTTGGGTTAGGGTTATTGTTAGGCGTTGGGGTAATAGTTTGTGTTAGGGTTATTGTTAGGGTTTAGGGGTTATGGTTTGGTTTACGGTTATGGTTAAGGTTATGGTTGGGGTTATGGTTTGAGTTAGCGTTATTTTTAGGGGTTATGGTTTGGGTTATGGTTATTGTTGGGGTTATGGTTATGGATGGGATAATGGTTTGGGTTAGGGTTATTGTTAGGGGTTGGGGTAATAGTTTGTGTTAGGGTTATTGTTAGGGTTTAGGGGTTATGGTTTTGTTTACGGTTATGGTTAAGGTTATGGTTGGGGTTATGGTTTGGGTTATCGTTATTTTTAGGGGTTAGGGGTTATGGTTTGGGTTATGGTTATTGTTGGGGTTACTGTTATGGATGGGATTATGGTTTGGGTTAGGGTTATTGTTAGGGGTTGGGGTAATAGTTTGTGTTAGGGTTATTGTTAGGGTTTAGGCGTTATGGTTTGGTTTACGGTTATGATTAAGGTCATGGTTGGGGTTATGGTTGGGGTTATGGTTTGGGTTAGCGTTATTTTTAGGATTTAGGGGTTGTGGTTTGGGTTATAGTTATTGTTGGGGTTATGGTTATGGATGGGATTATGGTTTGGGTTAGGGTTATTGTTGGGGGTTAGGTGTTATGGTTAGGGCGTTAGGGTTAGGGTTATGGTTATGGTTGGGGTTATGGTTGGGGTTATGGTTGGGGTTATGGTTGGGGTTGTGGTTGCGGTTATGGCTATGGTTGGGAATATGGTTTTGGTTGGGGTTATGGTTATGGTTGGGAATCTGGTTATGGTTGGGGTTATGGTTAGGGTTATGGTTATGGTTGGGGTTATGGTTGGGGTTATGGTTGGGGTTTATGGCTATGGTTGGGAATATGGTTTTGGTTGGGGTTATGGTTATGGTTGGGAATCTGGTTATGGTTGGGGTTATGGTTTGGGTTAGGGTTATGGTTTGGGTTAGGGTTATGGTTTGGGTTAGGGTTATGGTTTGGGTTCGGGTTATGGTTTAGGTTAGGTTTATTGTTCGGGGTTGGGGTTATGGTTTGGGTTAAGGTTATTGTTTGGCGTTGGGGTTATGGTTTGGGTTAGGGTTATTGTTAGGCGTTGGGGTAATAGTTTGTGTTAGGGTTATTGTTAGGGTTTAGGGGTTATGGTTTGGTTTATGGTTATTGTTAAGGTTATGGTTGGGGTTATGGTTTGGGTTAGTGTTATTTTTAGGGGTTAGGGGTTATGGTTTGGGTTATGGTTATTGTTGGGGTTATGGTTGGGGTTATGGTTATGGTTGGGGTTATGGTTGGGCTTATGGTTGGGGTTATGGTTGCGGTTATGGCTATGGTTGGGAATATGGTTTTGGTTGGGGTTATGGTTGGGAATCTGGTTATGGTTGGGGTTATGGTTAGGGTTATGGTTATGGTTGGGGTTATGGTTGGGGTTATGGCTATGGTTGGGAATATGGTTTTGGTTGGGGTTATGGTTATGGTTGGGAATCTGGTTATGGTTGGGGTTATGGTTTGGGTTAGGGTTATGGTTTGGGTTAGGGTTATGGTTTGGGTTAGGGTTATGGTTTGGGTTATGGTTTGGATTCGGGTTATGGTTTGGGTTAGGGTTATTGTTAGGGGTTTGGGGTTATGGTTTGGGTAATGGTTATGGTTGGGGTTATGGCTATGGATGGGATTATGGTTTGGGTTAGGGTTTTTGTTAGGGGTTTTGGTTAGGGTTATTGTTAGAAGTTAGGGGTTATGGTTTGGGTTATGGTTGGGGTTATGGTTTAGGTTAGGGTTATTGTTAGGGGTTGGGGTTATGGTTTGGGTTAGGGTTATTTTAAGGGATTAGGGGTTATGGTTTGGGTTTTGTTTATGGTTGGGGTTATGGTTTGGGTTAGGGTTATTGTTAGGGGTTGGGGTTATGGTTTGGGTTATGGTCGGGGTTATGGTCGGGGTTATGGTTGGGGTTATGGTTGGGGTTATGGTTGGAGTTATGGTTGGGGTTATGGTTAGGGTTATGGTTAGGGTTGGGGTTATGGTTGGGGTTATGGTTGGGGTTATGGTTGGGGTTATGGTTGGAGTTATGGTTGGGGTTATGGTTAGGGTTATGGTTAGGGTTGGGGTTATGATTGGGGTTATGGCTATGGTTGGGAATATGGTTTTGGTTGGGGTTATGTTTATGGTCGGGAATCTGGTTGTGGTTGGGGTTATGGTTTAGGTTAGGGTTATTGTTAGGGGTTGGGGTTGTGGTTTGGGTTAGGAATATTGTAAGGGATAAGGGGTTATGGTTTAGGTTATGGTTTGGGTTAGGGTTTGGGTTATGGTTTGGGTTAGCGTTATTGTTAGGGGTTGGGGTTATGGTTTTGGTTAGGGTTATTGCTAGGGGTTATGTTTTGGGTTATGGTTATGGTTATGGGTTGGGTTAGGGTTATTGTTTGTGGTTGGGGTTATGGTTTGGTTTAGGGTTATTGTTAGGGGTTATGGTTTGGGTTATGGTTTGGGTTATGGTTTGGGTTATGGTTTGGGTTATGGTTTGGGTTATGGTTTGGGTTATGGTTTGGGTTATGGTTTGGGTTATGGTTTGGGTTATGGTTTGGGTTATGGTTTGGGTTATGGTTTGGGTTATGGTTTGGGTTATGGTTATTGTTAGGGGTTGGGGTTATGGTTTGGGTTAGGGTTATTGCTAGGGGTTATGGTTACTGTTAGGGTTATGGTTATGGTTTGGGTTAGAGTTATTGTTAGGGGTTGGGGTTATGGTTTGGGTTAGGGTTATTGTTAGGGGTTATGGTGATGGTTTGGGTTATGGTGATGGTTTGGTTTAAGGTTATGGTTGGGGTTAGGGTTATGGTTTAGGTTAGGTTTATTGTTAGGGGTTGGGGTTATGGTTTGGGTTAAGGTTATTGTTTGGCGTTGGGGTTATGGTTTGGGTTAGGGTTATTGTTAGGCGTTGGGGTAATAGTTTGTGTTAGGGTTATTGTTAGGGTTTAGGGGTTATGGTTTGGTTTACGGTTATGGTTAAGGTTATGGTTGGGGTTATGGTTTGGGTTAGCGTTATTTTTAGGTGTTAGGGGTTATGGTTTGGGTTATGGTTATTGTTGGGGTTATGGTTATGGATGGAATTATGGTTTGGGTTAGGGTTATTGTTGGGGGTTTGGTGTTATGGTTTGGGTTATGGTTATGGTTTGGGTTATGGTTATGGTTATGGTTATGGTTATGGTTTGGGTTATGGTTATGGTTGGGGTTATGGTTTGGGTTAGGGTTATTGTTAGGGGTTATGGTTTGGGTTAGGGTTATTGTTAGGGGTTATGGTTTGGGTTAGGGATATTGTTAGGGGTTAGGGGTTATGGTTTGGGTTAGGGATATTGTTAGGGGTTAGGGGTTATGGTTTGGGTAAGGGTTGGGGTTATGGTGGGGGTTATGGTTGGGGTAAGGGGTTGGGGTTATGGTTTGGGTTAGGGTTATTTTTAGGGGTTGGTGTTATGGTTTGGGTTAGGGTCATTGCTAGGGGTTATGTTTTGGGTTATGGTTATGGTTATGGGTTGGGTTAGGGTTATTGTTTGTGGTTGGGGTTATGGTTTGGGTTAGGGTTATTGTTAGGGGTTATGGTTTGGGTTATGGTTACTGTTAGGGTTATGGTTATGGTTTGGGTTAGAGTTATTGTTAGGGGTTGGGGTTATGGTTTGGGTTAGGGTTAGGGTTATTGTTAGGGGTTATTGTGATGGTTTGGGTTATGGTGATGGTTTGGTTTATTGTTATGGTTGGGGTTATGGTTAGGGTTATGGTTTAGGTTAGGTTTATTGTTAGGGGTTGGGGTTATGGTTTGGGTTAAGGTTATTGTTTGGCGTTGGGGTTATGGTTTGGGTTAGGGTTATTGTTAGGCGTTGGGGTAATAGTTTGTGTTAGGGTTATTGTTAGGGTTTAGGGGTTATGGTTTGGTTTACGGTTATGGTTAAGGTTATGGTTGGGGTTATGGTTTGGGTTAGCGTTATTTTTAGGGGTTAGGGATTATGGTTTGGGTTATGGTTATTGTTGGGGTTATGGTTATGGATGGGATAATGGTTTGGGTTAGGGTTATTGTTAGGGGTTGGGGTAATAGTTTGTGTTAGGGTTATTGTTAGGGTTTAGGGGTTATGATTTGGTTTACGGTTATGGTTAAGGTTATGGTTGGGGTTATGGTTTGGGTTAGTGTTATTTTTAGGAGTTAGGGGTTATGGTTTGGGTTATGGTTATTGTTGGGGTTACTGTTATGGATGGGATTATGGTTTGGGTTAGGGTTATTGTTAGGGTTTAGGGGTTATGGTTTGGTTTACAGTTATGGTTAAGGTTATTGTTGGGGTTATGGTTTGGTTTACAGTTATGGTTAAGGTTATGGTTGGGGTTATGGTTTGGGTTAGGGTTATTGTTAGGGGTTGGGGTTATGGTTTGGGTTAGGGTTATTGTTAGGGGTTATGGTTTGGGTTATGGTTATGGTTGGGGTTATGGTTAGGTTTTGGGTTAGGGTTATTGTTAGGGGTTGGGGTTATGGTTTGAGTTAGGGTTATTGTTAGGGGTTAGGGGTTATGGTTTGGGTTATGGTTGGGGTTATGGTTGGGGTTATGGTTTGGGTTATGATTGGAGTTATGGTTGGGGTTATGGTTAGGGTTATGGTTAGGGTTGGGGTTATGGTTGGGGTTATGGCTATGGTTCGGAATATGGTTTTGGTTCGGGTTATGTTTATGGTTGGGAATCTGGTTATGGTTGGGGTTATGGTTTGGGTTTGGGTTATGGTTATGGTTTAGGTTAGGGTTATTGTTAGTGGTTGGGGTTATGGTTTGGGTTTGGGTTATGGTTATGGTTTAGGTTAGGGTTATTGTTAGTGGTTGGGGTTATGGTTTGGGTTATGGTTTGGGTTATGGTTTGGGTTATGGTTTGGGTTATGGTTTGGGTTATGGTTATTGTTAGGGGTTGGGGTTATGGTTTGGGTTAGGGTTATTGCTAGGGGTTATGGTTACTGTTAGGGTTATGGTTATGGTTTGGGTTAGAGTTATTGTTAGGGGTTGGGGTTATGGTTTGGGTTAGGGTTATTGTTAGGGGTTATGGTGATGGTTTGGGTTATGGTGATGGTTTGGTTTATGGTTATGGTTGGGGTTAGGGTTATGGTTTAGGTTAGGTTTATTGTTAGGGGTTGGGGTTATGGTTTGGGTTAAGGTTATTGTTTGGCGTTGGGGTTATGGTTTGGGTTAGGGTTATTGTTAGGCGTTGGGGTAATAGTTTGTGTTAGGGTTATTGTTAGGGTTTAGGGGTTATGGTTTGGTTTACGGTTATGGTTAAGGTTATGGTTGGGGTTATGGTTTGGGTTAGCGTTATTTTTAGGTGTTAGGGGTTATGGTTTGGGTTATGGTTATTGTTGGGGTTATGGTTATGGATGGAATTATGGTTTGGGTTAGGGTTATTGTTGGGGGTTTGGTGTTATGGTTTGGGTTATGGTTATGGTTTGGGTTATGGTTATGGTTATGGTTTGGGTTATGGTTATGGTTATGGTTTGGGTTATGGTTTGGGTTATGGTTTGGGTTATGGTTTGGGTTATGGTTATGGTTATGGTTATGGTTATGGTTTGGGTTATGGTTATGGTTGGGGTTATGGTTTGGGTTAGGGTTATTGTTAGGGGTTATGGTTTGGGTTAGGGATATTGTTAGGGGTTAGGGGTTATGGTTTGGGTAAGGGTTGGGGTTATGGTTGGGGTTATGGTTGGGGTTATGGTTGGGGTAAGGGGTTGGGGTTATGGTTTGGGTTAGGGTTATTTTTAGGGGTTGGGGTTATGGTTTGGGTTAGGGTCATTGCCAGGGGTTATGTTTTGGGTTATGGTTATGGTTATGGGTTGGGTTAGGGTTATTGTTTGTGGTTGGGGTTATGGTTTGGGTTAGGGTTATTGTTAGGGGTTATGGTTTGGGTTATGGTTACTGTTAGGGTTATGGTTATGGTTTGGGTTAGAGTTATTGTTAGGGGTTGGGGTTATGGTTTGGGTTAGGGTTAGGGTTATTGTTAGGGGTTATTGTGATGGTTTGGGTTATGGTGATGGTTTGGTTTATTGTTATGGTTGGGGTTATGGTTAGGGTTATGGTTTAGGTTAGGTTTATTGTTAGGGGTTGGGGTTATGGTTTGGGTTAAGGTTATTGTTTGGCGTTGGGGTTATGGTTTGGGTTAGGGTTATTGTTAGGCGTTGGGGTAATAGTTTGTGTTAGGGTTATTGTTAGGGTTTAGGGGTTATGGTTTGGTTTACGGTTATGGTTATGGTTGGGGTTATGGTTTGGGTTAGCGTTATTTTTAGGGGTTAGGGGTAATGGTTTGGGTTATGGTTATTGTTGGGGTTATGGTTATGGATGGGATAATGGTTTGGGTTAGGGTTATTGTTAGGGGTTGGGGTAATAGTTTGTGTTAGGGTTATTGTTAGGGTTTAGGGGTTATGATTTGGTTTACGGTTATGGTTAAGGTTATGGTTGGGGTTATGGTTTGGGTTAGCGTTATTTTTAGGAGTTAGGGGTTATGGTTTGGGTTATGGTTATTGTTGGGGTTACTGTTATGGATGGGATTATGGTTTGGGTTAGGGTTATTGTTAGGGTTTAGGGGTTATGGTTTGGTTTACAGTTATGGTTAAGGTTATGGTTGGGGTTATGGTTTGGTTTACAGTTATGGTTAAGGTTATGGTTGGGGTTATGGTTTGGGTTAGGGTTATTGTTAGGGGTTGGGGTTATGGTTTGGGTTAGGGTTATTGTTAGGGGTTATGGTTTGGGTTATGGTTATAGTTGGGGTTATGGTTATGGTTTGGGTTAGGTTTTGGGTTAGGTTTTGGGTTAGGTTTTGGGTTAGGGTTATTGTTAGGGGTTGGGGTTATGGTTTGGGTTAGGGTTATTGTTAGGGGTTAGGGGTTATGGTTTGGGTTATGGTTGGGGTTATGGTTGGGGTTATGGTTTGGGTTATGATTGGAGTTATGGTTGGGGTTATGGTTAGGGTTATGGTTAGGGTTGGGGTTATGGTTGGGGTTATGGCTATGGTTCGGAATATGGTTTTGGTTCGGGTTATGTTTATGGTTGGGAATCTGGTTATGGTTGGGGTTATGGTTTGGGTTTGGGTTATGGTTATGGTTTAGGTTAGGGTTATTGTTAGGGGTTGGGGATATGGTTTGGGTTTGGGTTATGGTTATGGTTTAGGTTAGGGTTATTGTTAGGGGTTGGGGTTATGGTTTGGGTTATGGTTTGGGTTATGGTTTGGGTTATGGTTTGGGTTATGGTTTGGGTTATGGTTTGGGTTATGGTTTGGGTTATGGTTTGGGTTATGGTTTGGGTTATGGTTTGGGTTAGCGTTATTGTTAGGGGTTGGGGTTATGGTTTTGGTTAGGGTTATTGCTAGGGGTTATGTTTTGGGTTATGGTTATGGTTATGGGTTGGGTTAGGGTTATTGTTTGTGGTTGGGGTTATGGTTTGGGTTAGGGTTATTGTTAGGGGTTATGGTTTGGGTTATGGTTATGGTTTGGGTTAGGGTTATTGTTAGGGGTTGGGGTTATGGTTTGGGTTATGGTTTGGGTTATGGTTTGGGTTATGGTTTGGGTTATGGTTTGGGTTATGGTTTGGGTTATGGTTTGGGTAATGGTTTGGGTTATGGTTTGGGTTAGGGTTATTGTTAGGGGTTGGGGTTATGGTTTGGGTTAGGGTTATTGCTAGGGGTTATGTTTTGGGTTATGGTTATGGTTATGGGTTCGGTTAGGGTTATTGTTTGTGGTTGGGGTTATGGTTTGGGTTAGGGTTATTGTTAGGGGTTATGGTTTGGGTTATGGTTACTGTTAGGGTTATGGTTATGGTTTGGGTTAGAGTTATTGTTAGGGGTTGGGGTTATGGTTTGGGTTAGGGTTATTGTTAGGGGTTATGGTGATAGTTTGGGTTATGGTGATGGTTTGGTTTGTGGTTATGGTTGGGGTTAGGGTTATGGTTTAGGTTAGGTTTATTGTTAGGGGTTGGGGTTAAGGTTTGGGTTAAGGTTATTGTTTGGCGTTGGGGTTATGGTTTGGGTTAGGGTTATTGTTAGGCGTTGGGGTAATAGTTTGTGTTAGGGTTATTGTTAGGGTTTAGGGGTTATGGTTTGGTTTACGGATATGGTTAAGGTTATGGTTGGGGTTATGGTTTGGGTTAGCGTTATTTTTAGGTGTTAGGGGTTATGGTTTGGGTTATGGTTATTGTTGGGGTTATGGTTATGGATGGGATTATGGTTTGGGTTAGGGTTATTGTTGGGGGTTGGGTGTTATGGTTTGGGTTATGGTTATGGTTTGGGTTATGGTTATGGTTTGGGTTATGGTTATGGTTGGGGTTATGGTTTGGGTTAGGGTTATTGTTAGGGGTTATGGTTTGGGTTAGGGATATTGTTAGGGGTTAGGGGTTATGGTTTGGGTAAGGGTTGGGGTTATGGTTGGGGTTATGGTTGGGGTTATGGTTGGGGTTATGGTTGGGGTTATGGTTGGGGTTATGGTTGGGGTTATGGTTGGGGTTATGGTTGGGGTTATGGTTGGGGTTATGGTTGGGGTTATGGTTGGGGTTATGGTTGGGGTTATGGTTGGGGTTATGGTTATGGTTGGGGTTATTGTTGGGGTTATGGTTGGGGTTATGGTTGGGGTTATGGCTATGGTTTGGGTTATGGTTTTGGTTGGGGTTATGGTTATGGTTGGGAATATGGTTATGGTTGGGGTTATGGTTTGGGTTAGGGTTATGATTTGGGTTAGGGTTATGGTTTGGGTTATGGTTTGGGTTATGGTTTGGGTTCGGGTTATGGTTTGGGTTAGGGTTATGGTTTGGGTTATGGTTATGGTTGGGGTTATGGTTTAGGTTAGGGTTATTGTTAGGGGTTGGGGTTATGGTTTGGGTTAGGGTTATTGTTAGGGGTTATGGTTTGGGTTATGGTTATGGTTGGGGTTATGGTTATGGTTTGGGTTAGGTTTTGGGTTATGTTTTGGGTTAGGTTTTGGGTTATGTTTTGGGTTAGGTTTTGGGTTAGGTTTTGGGTTAGGTTTTGGGTTAGGTTTTGGGTTAGGGTTCTTGTTAGGGGTTAGGGGTTATGGTTTGGGTTATGGTAATGGTTGGGGTTATGGTTTAGGTTAGGGTTATTGTTAGGGGTTGGGGTTTATGGTTTGGGTTAGGGTTATTATTAGGGGTTATGGTTTGGGTTGTTATGGTTTGGGTTAGGGATATTGTTAGGGGTTAGGGGTTATGGTTTGGGTTATGGTTATTGTTGGGGTTATGGTTATGGATGGGATAATGGTTTGGGTTAGGGTTATTGTTAGGGGTTATGGTGATGGTTTGGGTTATGGTGATGGTTTGGTTTATGGTTATGGTTGGGGTTATGGTTAGGGTTATGGTTAGGGTTATGGTTTAGGTTAGGTTTATTGTTAGGGGTTGGGGTTATGGTTTGGGTTAGGGTTATTGTTAGGCGTTGGGGTTATGGTTTGGGTTAGGGTTATGGTTTGGGTTAGGGTTATTGTTAGGCGTTGGGGTAATAGTTTGTGTTAGGGTTATTGTTAGGGTTTAGGGGTTATGGTTTGGTTTACGGTTATGGTTAAGGTTACGGTTGGGGTTATGGTTTGAGTTAGCGTTATTTTTAGGGGTTAGGGGTTATGGTTTGGGTTATGGTTATTGTTGGGGTTATGGTTATGGATGGGATAATGGTTTGGGTTAGGGTTATTGTTAGGGGTTGGGGTAATAGTTTGTGTTAGGGTTATTGTTAGGGTTTAGGGGTTATGGTTTTGTTTACGGTTATGGTTAAGGTTATGGTTGGGGTTATGGTTTGGGTTAGCGTTATTTTTAGGGGTTAGGGGTTATGGTTTGGGTTATGGTTATTGTTGGGGTTACTGTTATGGATGGGATTATGGTTTGGGTTAGGGTTATTGTTAGGGGTTGGGGTAATAGTTTGTGTTAGGGTTATTGTTAGGGTTTAGGCGTTATGGTTTGGTTTACGGTTATGATTAAGGTCATGGTTGGGGTTATGGTTGGGGTTATGGTTTGGGTTAGCGTTATTTTTAGGATTTAGGGGTTGCGGTTTGGGTTATAGTTATTGTTGGGGTTATGGTTATGGATGGGATTATGGTTTGGGTTAGGGTTATTGTTGGGGGTTAGGTGTTATGGTTTGGGTTATGGTTAGGGTTATGGTTATGGTTGGGGTTATGGTTGGGGTTATGGTTGGGGTTATGGTTGGGGTTATGGTTGGGGTTGTGGTTGCGGTTATGGCTATGGTTGGGAATATGGTTTTGGTTGGGGTTATGGTTATGGTTGGGAATCTGGTTATGGTTGGGGTTATGGTTAGGGTTATGGTTATGGTTGGGGTTATGGTTGGGGTTATGGTTGGGGTTTATGGCTATGGTTGGGAATATGGTTTTGGTTGGGGTTATGGTTATGGTTGGGAATCTGGTTATGGTTGGGGTTATGGTTTGGGTTAGGGTTATGGTTTGGGTTAGGGTTATGGTTTGGGTTAGGGTTATGGTTTGGGTTAGGGTTATGGTTTGGGTTCGGGTTATGGTTTAGGTTAGGTTTATTGTTCGGGGTTGGGGTTATGGTTTGGGTTAAGGTTATTGTTTGGCGTTGGGGTTATGGTTTGGGTTAGGGTTATTGTTAGGCGTTGGGGTAATAGTTTGTGTTAGGGTTATTGTTAGGGTTTAGGGGTTATGGTTTGGTTTATGGTTATTGTTAAGGTTATGGTTGGGGTTATGGTTTGGGTTAGTGTTATTTTTAGGGGTTAGGGGTTATGGTTTGGGTTATGGTTATTGTTGGGGTTATGGTTGGGGTTATGGTTATGGTTGGGGTTATGGTTGGGGTTATGGTTGGGCTTATGGTTGGGGTTATGGTTGCGGTTATGGCTATGGTTGGGAATATGGTTTTGGTTGGGGTTATGGTTATGGTTGGGAATCTGGTTATGGTTGGGGTTATGGTTAGGGTTATGGTTATGGTTGGGGTTATGGTTGGGGTTATGGCTATGGTTGGGAATATGGTTTTGGTTGGGGTTATGGTTATGGTTGGGAATCTGGTTATGGTTGGGGTTATGGTTTGGGTTAGGGTTATGGTTTGGGTTAGGGTTATGGTTTGGGTTAGGGTTATGGTTTGGGTTATGGTTTGGGTTCGGGTTATGGTTTGGGTTAGGGTTATTGTTAGGGGTTTGGGGTTATGGTTTGGGTAATGGTTATGGTTGGGGTTATGGCTATGGATGGGATTATGGTTTGGGTTAGGGTTTTTGTTAGGGGTTTTGGTTAGGGTTATTGTTAGAAGTTGGGGTTATGGTTTGGGTTAGGGTTATTTTAAGGGATTAGGGGTTATGGTTTGGGTTTTGTTTATGGTTGGGGTTATGGTTTGGGTTAGGGTTATTGTTAGGGGTTGGGGTTATGGTTTGGGTTATGGTCGGGGTTATGGTCGGGGTTATGGTTGGGGTTATGGTTGGGGTTATGGTTGGGGTTATGGTTGGGGTTATGGTTGGAGTTATGGTTGGGGTTATGGTTAGGGTTATGGTTAGGGTTGGGGTTATGGTTGGGGTTATGGTTGGGGTTATGGTTGGGGTTATGGTTGGAGTTATGGTTGGGGTTATGGTTAGGGTTATGGTTAGGGTTGGGGTTATGATTGGGGTTATGGCTATGGTTGGGAATATGGTTTTGGTTGGGGTTATGTTTATGGTCGGGAATCTGGTTGTGGTTGGGGTTATGGTTTAGGTTAGGGTTATTGTTAGGGGTTGGGGTTATGGTTTGGGTTAGGGTTATTGTTAGGCGTTGGGGTAATAGTTTGTGTTAGGGTTATTGTTAGGGTTTAGGGGTTATGGTTTGGTTTACGGTTATGGTTAAGGTTATGGTTGGGGTTATGGTTTGGGTTAGCGTTATTTTTAGGGGTTAGGGATTATGGTTTGGGTTATGGTTATTGTTGGGGTTATGGTTATGGATGGGATAATGGTTTGGGTTAGGGTTATTGTTAGGGGTTGGGGTAATAGTTTGTGTTAGGGTTATTGTTAGGGTTTAGGGGTTATGATTTGGTTTACGGTTATGGTTAAGGTTATGGTTGGGGTTATGGTTTGGGTTAGTGTTATTTTTAGGAGTTAGGGGTTATGGTTTGGGTTATGGTTATTGTTGGGGTTACTGTTATGGATGGGATTATGGTTTGGGTTAGGGTTATTGTTAGGGTTTAGGGGTTATGGTTTGGTTTACAGTTATGGTTAAGGTTATTGTTGGGGTTATGGTTTGGTTTACAGTTATGGTTAAGGTTATGGTTGGGGTTATGGTTTGGGTTAGGGTTATTGTTAGGGGTTGGGGTTATGGTTTGGGTTAGGGTTATTGTTAGGGGTTATGGTTTGGGTTATGGTTATGGTTGGGGTTATGGTTAGGTTTTGGGTTAGGGTTATTGTTAGGGGTTGGGGTTATGGTTTGAGTTAGGGTTATTGTTAGGGGTTAGGGGTTATGGTTTGGGTTATGGTTGGGGTTATGGTTGGGGTTATGGTTTGGGTTATGATTGGAGTTATGGTTGGGGTTATGGTTAGGGTTATGGTTAGGGTTGGGGTTATGGTTGGGGTTATGGCTATGGTTCGGAATATGGTTTTGGTTCGGGTTATGTTTATGGTTGGGAATCTGGTTATGGTTGGGGTTATGGTTTGGGTTTGGGTTATGGTTATGGTTTAGGTTAGGGTTATTGTTAGTGGTTGGGGTTATGGTTTGGGTTTGGGTTATGGTTATGGTTTAGGTTAGGGTTATTGTTAGTGGTTGGGGTTATGGTTTGGGTTATGGTTTGGGTTATGGTTTGGGTTATGGTTTGGGTTATGGTTTGGGTTATGGTTATTGTTAGGGGTTGGGGTTATGGTTTGGGTTAGGGTTATTGCTAGGGGTTATGGTTACTGTTAGGGTTATGGTTATGGTTTGGGTTAGAGTTATTGTTAGGGGTTGGGGTTATGGTTTGGGTTAGGGTTATTGTTAGGGGTTATGGTGATGGTTTGGGTTATGGTGATGGTTTGGTTTATGGTTATGGTTGGGGTTAGGGTTATGGTTTAGGTTAGGTTTATTGTTAGGGGTTGGGGTTATGGTTTGGGTTAAGGTTATTGTTTGGCGTTGGGGTTATGGTTTGGGTTAGGGTTATTGTTAGGCGTTGGGGTAATAGTTTGTGTTAGGGTTATTGTTAGGGTTTAGGGGTTATGGTTTGGTTTACGGTTATGGTTAAGGTTATGGTTGGGGTTATGGTTTGGGTTAGCGTTATTTTTAGGTGTTAGGGGTTATGGTTTGGGTTATGGTTATTGTTGGGGTTATGGTTATGGATGGAATTATGGTTTGGGTTAGGGTTATTGTTGGGGGTTTGGTGTTATGGTTTGGGTTATGGTTATGGTTTGGGTTATGGTTATGGTTATGGTTTGGGTTATGGTTATGGTTATGGTTATGGTTATGGTTTGGGTTATGGTTATGGTTATGGTTATGGTTATGGTTATGGTTATGGTTATGGTTATGGTTTGGGTTATGGTTATGGTTGGGGTTATGGTTTGGGTTAGGGTTATTGTTAGGGGTTATGGTTTGGGTTAGGGATATTGTTAGGGGTTAGGGGTTATGGTTTGGGTAAGGGTTGGGGTTATGGTTGGGGTTATGGTTGGGGTTATGGTTGGGGTTATGGTTGGGGTAAGGGGTTGGGGTTATGGTTTGGGTTAGGGTTATTTTTAGGGGTTGGGGTTATGGTTTGGGTTAGGGTCATTGCCAGGGGTTATGTTTTGGGTTATGGTTATGGGTTGGGTTAGGGTTATTGTTTGTGGTTGGGGTTATGGTTTGGGTTAGGGTTATTGTTAGGGGTTATGGTTTGGGTTATGGTTACTGTTAGGGTTATGGTTATGGTTTGGGTTAGAGTTATTGTTAGGGGTTGGGGTTATGGTTTGGGTTAGGGTTAGGGTTATTGTTAGGGGTTATTGTGATGGTTTGGGTTATGGTGATGGTTTGGTTTATTGTTATGGTTGGGGTTATGGTTAGGGTTATGGTTTAGGTTAGGTTTATTGTTAGGGGTTGGGGTTATGGTTTGGGTTAAGGTTATTGTTTGGCGTTGGGGTTATGGTTTGGGTTAGGGTTATTGTTAGGCGTTGGGGTAATAATTTGTGTTAGGGTTATTGTTAGGGTTTAGGGGTTATGGTTTGGTTTACGGTTATGGTTATGGTTGGGGTTATGGTTTGGGTTAGCGTTATTTTTAGGGGTTAGGGGTAATGGTTTGGGTTATGGTTATTGTTGGGGTTATGGTTATGGATGGGATAATGGTTTGGGTTAGGGTTATTGTTAGGGGTTGGGGTAATAGTTTGTGTTAGGGTTATTGTTAGGGTTTAGGGGTTATGATTTGGTTTACGGTTATGGTTAAGGTTATGGTTGGGGTTATGGTTTGGGTTAGCGTTATTTTTAGGAGTTAGGGGTTATGGTTTGGGTTATGGTTATTGTTGGGGTTACTGTTATGGATGGGATTATGGTTTGGGTTAGGGTTATTGTTAGGGTTTAGGGGTTATGGTTTGGTTTACAGTTATGGTTAAGGTTATGGTTGGGGTTATGGTTTGGTTTACAGTTATGGTTAAGGTTATGGTTGGGGTTATGGTTTGGGTTAGGGTTATTGTTAGGGGTTGGGGTTATGGTTTGGGTTAGGGTTATTGTTAGGGGTTATGGTTTGGGTTATGGTTATAGTTGGGGTTATGGTTATGGTTTGGGTTAGGTTTTGGGTTAGGTTTTGGGTTAGGTTTTGGGTTAGGTTTTGGGTTAGGGTTATTGTTAGGGGTTGGGGTTATGGTTTGGGTTAGGGTTATTGTTAGGGGTTAGGGGTTATGGTTTGGGTTATGGTTGGGGTTATGGTTGGGGTTATGGTTTGGGTTATGATTGGAGTTATGGTTGGGGTTATGGTTAGGGTTATGGTTAGGGTTGGGGTTATGGTTGGGGTTATGGCTATGGTTCGGAATATGGTTTTGGTTCGGGTTATGTTTATGGTTGGGAATCTGGTTATGGTTGGGGTTATGGTTTGGGTTTGGGTTATGGTTATGGTTTAGGTTAGGGTTATTGTTAGGGGTTGGGGATATGGTTTGGGTTTGGGTTATGGTTATGGTTTAGGTTAGGGTTATTGTTAGGGGTTGGGGTTATGGTTTGGGTTATGGTTTGGGTTATGGTTTGGGTTATGGTTTGGGTTATGGTTTGGGTTATGGTTTGGGTTATGGTTTGGGTTATGGTTTGGGTTATGGTTTGGGTTATGGTTTGGGTTATGGTTTGGGTTAGCGTTATTGTTAGGGGTTGGGGTTATGGTTTTGGTTAGGGTTATTGCTAGGGGTTATGTTTTGGGTTATGGTTATGGGTTGGGTTAGGGTTATTGTTAGGGGTTATGGTTTGGGTTATGGTTATGGTTTGGGTTAGGGTTATTGTTAGGGGTTGGGGTTATGGTTTGGGTTATGGTTTGGGTTATGGTTTGGGTTATGGTTTGGGTTATGGTTTGGGTTATGGTTTGGGTTATGGTTTGGGTTATGGTTTGGGTAATGGTTTGGGTTATGGTTTGGGTTAGGGTTATTGTTAGGGGTTGGGGTTATGGTTTGGGTTAGGGTTATTGCTAGGGGTTATGTTTTGGGTTATGGTTATGGTTATGGGTTCGGTTAGGGTTATTGTTTGTGGTTGGGGTTATGGTTTGGGTTAGGGTTATTGTTAGGGGTTATGGTTTGGGTTATGGTTACTGTTAGGGTTATGGTTATGGTTTGGGTTAGAGTTATTGTTAGGGGTTGGGGTTATGGTTTGGGTTAGGGTTATTGTTAGGGGTTATGGTGATAGTTTGGGTTATGGTGATGGTTTGGTTTGTGGTTATGGTTGGGGTTAGGGTTATGGTTTAGGTTAGGTTTATTGTTAGGGGTTGGGGTTAAGGTTTGGGTTAAGGTTATTGTTTGGCGTTGGGGTTATGGTTTGGGTTAGGGTTATTGTTAGGCGTTGGGGTAATAGTTTGTGTTAGGGTTATTGTTAGGGTTTAGGGGTTATGGTTTGGTTTACGGATATGGTTAAGGTTATGGTTGGGGTTATGGTTTGGGTTAGCGTTATTTTTAGGTGTTAGGGGTTATGGTTTGGGTTATGGTTATTGTTGGGGTTATGGTTATGGATGGGATTATGGTTTGGGTTAGGGTTATTGTTGGGGGTTGGGTGTTATGGTTTGGGTTATGGTTATGGTTTGGGTTATGGTTATGGTTTGGGTTATGGTTATGGTTGGGGTTATGGTTTGGGTTAGGGTTATTGTTAGGGGTTATGGTTTGGGTTAGGGATATTGTTAGGGGTTAGGGGTTATGGTTTGGGTAAGGGTTGGGGTTATGGTTGGGGTTATGGTTGGGGTTATGGTTGGGGTTATGGTTGGGGTTATGGTTGGGGTTATGGTTGGGGTTATGGTTGGGGTTATGGTTGGGGTTATGGTTGGGGTTATGGTTGGGGTTATGGTTGGGGTTATGGTTGGGGTTATGGTTGGGGTTATGGTTGGGGTTATGGTTATGGTTGGGGTTATTGTTGGGGTTATGGTTGGGGTTATGGTTGGGGTTATGGTTGGGGTTATGGCTATGGTTTGGGTTATGGTTTTGGTTGGGGTTATGGTTATGGTTGGGAATATGGTTATGGTTGGGGTTATGGTTTGGGTTAGGGTTATGATTTGGGTTAGGGTTATGGTTTGGGTTATGGTTTGGGTTATGGTTTGGGTTCGGGTTATGGTTTGGGTTAGGGTTATGGTTTGGGTTATGGTTATGGTTGGGGTTATGGTTTAGGTTAGGGTTATTGTTAGGGGTTGGGGTTATGGTTTGGGTTAGGGTTATTGTTAGGGGTTATGGTTTGGGTTATGGTTATGGTTGGGGTTATGGTTATGGTTTGGGTTAGGTTTTGGGTTATGTTTTGGGTTAGGTTTTGGGTTATGTTTTGGGTTAGGTTTTTGGTTAGGTTTTGGGTTAGGTTTTGGGTTAGGTTTTGGGTTAGGGTTCTTGTTAGGGGTTAGGGGTTATGGTTTGGGTTAGGGTTATTGCTAGGGGTTATGGTTACTGTTAGGGTTATGGTTATGGTTTGGGTTAGAGTTATTGTTAGGGGTTGGGGTTATGGTTTGGGTTAGGGTTATTGTTAGGGGTTATGGTGATGGTTTGGGTTATGGTGATGGTTTGGTTTATGGTTATGGTTGGGGTTAGGGTTATGGTTTAGGTTAGGTTTATTGTTAGGGGTTGGGGTTATGGTTTGGGTTAAGGTTATTGTTTGGCGTTGGGGTTATGGTTTGGGTTAGGGTTATTGTTAGGCGTTGGGGTAATAGTTTGTGTTAGGGTTATTGTTAGGGTTTAGGGGTTATGGTTTGGTTTACGGTTATGGTTAAGGTTATGGTTGGGGTTATGGTTTGGGTTAGCGTTATTTTTAGGTGTTAGGGGTTATGGTTTGGGTTATGGTTATTGTTGGGGTTATGGTTATGGATGGAATTATGGTTTGGGTTAGGGTTATTGTTGGGGGTTTGGTGTTATGGTTTGGGTTATGGTTATGGTTTGGGTTATGGTTATGGTTATGGTTTGGGTTATGGTTATGGTTATGGTTATGGTTTGGGTTATGGTTATGGTTATGGTTATGGTTATGGTTATGGTTATGGTTATGGTTATGGTTTGGGTTATGGTTATGGTTGGGGTTATGGTTTGGGTTAGGGTTATTGTTAGGGGTTATGGTTTGGGTTAGGGATATTGTTAGGGGTTAGGGGTTATGGTTTGGGTAAGGGTTGGGGTTATGGTTGGGGTTATGGTTGGGGTTATGGTTGGGGTAAGGGGTTGGGGTTATGGTTTGGGTTAGGGTTATTTTTAGGGGTTGGGGTTATGGTTTGGGTTAGGGTCATTGCCAGGGGTTATGTTTTGGGTTATGGTTATGGTTATGGGTTGGGTTAGGGTTATTGTTTGTGGTTGGGGTTATGGTTTGGGTTAGGTTTATTGTTAGGGGTTATGGGTTATGGTTTGGGTTATGGTTGGGGTTATGGTTGGGGTTATGGTTTGGGTTATGATTGGAGTTATGGTTGGGGTTATGGTTAGGGTTATGGTTAGGGTTGGGGTTATGGTTGGGGTTATGGCTATGGTTCGGAATATGGTTTTGGTTCGGGTTATGTTTATGGTTGGGAATCTGGTTATGGTTGGGGTTATGGTTTGGGTTTGGGTTATGGTTATGGTTTAGGTTAGGGTTATTGTTAGGGGTTGGGGATATGGTTTGGGTTTGGGTTATGGTTATGGTTTAGGTTAGGGTTATTGTTAGGGGTTGGGGTTATGGTTTGGGTTATGGTTTGGGTTATGGTTTGGGTTATGGTTTGGGTTATGGTTTGGGTTATGGTTTGGGTTATGGTTTGGGTTATGGTTTGGGTTATGGTTTGGGTTATGGTTTGGGTTAGCGTTATTGTTAGGGGTTGGGGTTATGGTTTTGGTTAGGGTTATTGCTAGGGGTTATGTTTTGGGTTATGGTTATGGTTATGGGTTGGGTTAGGGTTATTGTTTGTGGTTGGGGTTATGGTTTGGGTTAGGGTTATTGTTAGGGGTTATGGTTTGGGTTATGGTTATGGTTTGGGTTAGGGTTATTGTTAGGGGTTGGGGTTATGGTTTGGGTTATGGTTTGGGTTATGGTTTGGGTTATGGTTTGGGTTATGGTTTGGGTTATGGTTTGGGTTATGGTTTGGGTTATGGTTTGGGTAATGGTTTGGGTTATGGTTTGGGTTAGGGTTATTGTTAGGGGTTGGGGTTATGGTTTGGGTTAGGGTTATTGCTAGGGGTTATGTTTTGGGTTATGGTTATGGTTATGGGTTCGGTTAGGGTTATTGTTTGTGGTTGGGGTTATGGTTTGGGTTAGGGTTATTGTTAGGGGTTATGGTTTGGGTTATGGTTACTGTTAGGGTTATGGTTATGGTTTGGGTTAGAGTTATTGTTAGGGGTTGGGGTTATGGTTTGGGTTAGGGTTATTGTTAGGGGTTATGGTGATAGTTTGGGTTATGGTGATGGTTTGGTTTGTGGTTATGGTTGGGGTTAGGGTTATGGTTTAGGTTAGGTTTATTGTTAGGGGTTGGGGTTAAGGTTTGGGTTAAGGTTATTGTTTGGCGTTGGGGTTATGGTTTGGGTTAGGGTTATTGTTAGGCGTTGGGGTAATAGTTTGTGTTAGGGTTATTGTTAGGGTTTAGGGGTTATGGTTTGGTTTACGGATATGGTTAAGGTTATGGTTGGGGTTATGGTTTGGGTTAGCGTTATTTTTAGGTGTTAGGGGTTATGGTTTGGGTTATGGTTATTGTTGGGGTTATGGTTATGGATGGGATTATGGTTTGGGTTAGGGTTATTGTTGGGGGTTGGGTGTTATGGTTTGGGTTATGGTTATGGTTTGGGTTATGGTTATGGTTTGGGTTATGGTTATGGTTGGGGTTATGGTTTGGGTTAGGGTTATTGTTAGGGGTTATGGTTTGGGTTAGGGATATTGTTAGGGGTTAGGGGTTATGGTTTGGGTAAGGGTTGGGGTTATGGTTGGGGTTATGGTTGGGGTTATGGTTGGGGTTATGGTTGGGGTTATGGTTGGGGTTATGGTTGGGGTTATGGTTGGGGTTATGGTTGGGGTTATGGTTGGGGTTATGGTTGGGGTTATGGTTGGGGTTATGGTTGGGGTTATGGTTGGGGTTATGGTTATGGTTGGGGTTATTGTTGGGGTTATGGTTGGGGTTATGGTTGGGGTTATGGCTATGGTTTGGGTTATGGTTTTGGTTGGGGTTATGGTTATGGTTGGGAATATGGTTATGGTTGGGGTTATGGTTTGGGTTAGGGTTATGATTTGGGTTAGGGTTATGGTTTGGGTTATGGTTTGGGTTATGGTTTGGGTTCGGGTTATGGTTTGGGTTAGGGTTATGGTTTGGGTTATGGTTATGGTTGGGGTTATGGTTTAGGTTAGGGTTATTGTTAGGGGTTGGGGTTATGGTTTGGGTTAGGGTTATTGTTAGGGGTTATGGTTTGGGTTATGGTTATGGTTGGGGTTATGGTTATGGTTTGGGTTAGGTTTTGGGTTATGTTTTGGGTTAGGTTTTGGGTTAGGTTTTGGGTTATGTTTTGGGTTAGGTTTTGGGTTAGGTTTTGGGTTAGGTTTTGGGTTAGGTTTTGGGTTAGGGTTCTTGTTAGGGGTTAGGGGTTATGGTTTGGGTTATGGTAATGGTTGGGGTTATGGTTTAGGTTAGGGTTATTGTTAGGGGTTGGGGTTTATGGTTTGGGTTAGGGTTATTATTAGGGGTTATGGTTTGGGTTGTTATGGTTTGGGTTAGGGATATTGTTAGGGGTTAGGGGTTATGGTTTGGGTTATGGTTATTGTTGGGGTTATGGTTATGGATGGGATAATGGTTTGGGTTAGGGTTATTGTTAGGGGTTATGGTGATGGTTTGGGTTATGGTGATGGTTTGGTTTATGGTTATGGTTGGGGTTATGGTTAGGGTTATGGTTAGGGTTATGGTTTAGGTTAGGTTTATTGTTAGGGGTTGGGGTTATGGTTTGGGTTAGGGTTATTGTTAGGCGTTGGGGTTATGGTTTGGGTTAGGGTTATGGTTTGGGTTAGGGTTATTGTTAGGCGTTGGGGTAATAGTTTGTGTTAGGGTTATTGTTAGGGTTTAGGGGTTATGGTTTGGTTTACGGTTATGGTTAAGGTTACGGTTGGGGTTATGGTTTGAGTTAGCGTTATTTTTAGGGGTTAGGGGTTATGGTTTGGGTTATGGTTATTGTTGGGGTTATGGTTATGGATGGGATAATGGTTTGGGTTAGGGTTATTGTTAGGGGTTGGGGTAATAGTTTGTGTTAGGGTTATTGTTAGGGTTTAGGGGTTATGGTTTTGTTTACGGTTATGGTTAAGGTTATGGTTGGGGTTATGGTTTGGGTTAGCGTTATTTTTAGGGGTTAGGGGTTATGGTTTGGGTTATGGTTATTGTTGGGGTTACTGTTATGGATGGGATTATGGTTTGGGTTAGGGTTATTGTTAGGGGTTGGGGTAATAGTTTGTGTTAGGGTTATTGTTAGGGTTTAGGCGTTATGGTTTGGTTTACGGTTATGATTAAGGTCATGGTTGGGGTTATGGTTGGGGTTATGGTTTGGGTTAGCGTTATTTTTAGGATTTAGGGGTTGCGGTTTGGGTTATAGTTATTGTTGGGGTTATGGTTATGGATGGGATTATGGTTTGGGTTAGGGTTATTGTTGGGGGTTAGGTGTTATGGTTTGGGTTATGGTTAGGGTTATGGTTATGGTTGGGGTTATGGTTGGGGTTATGGTTGGGGTTATGGTTGGGGTTGTGGTTGCGGTTATGGCTATGGTTGGGAATATGGTTTTGGTTGGGGTTATGGTTATGGTTGGGAATCTGGTTATGGTTGGGGTTATGGTTAGGGTTATGGTTATGGTTGGGGTTATGGTTGGGGTTATGGTTGGGGTTTATGGCTATGGTTGGGAATATGGTTTTGGTTGGGGTTATGGTTATGGTTGGGAATCTGGTTATGGTTGGGGTTATGGTTTGGGTTAGGGTTATGGTTTGGGTTAGGGTTATGGTTTGGGTTAGGGTTATGGTTTGGGTTAGGGTTATGGTTTGGGTTCGGGTTATGGTTTAGGTTAGGTTTATTGTTCGGGGTTGGGGTTATGGTTTGGGTTAAGGTTATTGTTTGGCGTTGGGGTTATGGTTTGGGTTAGGGTTATTGTTAGGCGTTGGGGTAATAGTTTGTGTTAGGGTTATTGTTAGGGTTTAGGGGTTATGGTTTGGTTTATGGTTATTGTTAAGGTTATGGTTGGGGTTATGGTTTGGGTTAGTGTTATTTTTAGGGGTTAGGGGTTATGGTTTGGGTTATGGTTATTGTTGGGGTTATGGTTGGGGTTATGGTTATGGTTGGGGTTATGGTTGGGGTTATGGTTGGGCTTATGGTTGGGGTTATGGTTGCGGTTATGGCTATGGTTGGGAATATGGTTTTGGTTGGGGTTATGGTTATGGTTGGGAATCTGGTTATGGTTGGGGTTATGGTTAGGGTTATGGTTATGGTTGGGGTTATGGTTGGGGTTATGGCTATGGTTGGGAATATGGTTTTGGTTGGGGTTATGGTTATGGTTGGGAATCTGGTTATGGTTGGGGTTATGGTTTGGGTTAGGGTTATGGTTTGGGTTAGGGTTATGGTTTGGGTTAGGGTTATGGTTTGGGTTAGGGTTATGGTTTGGGTTATGGTTTGGGTTCGGGTTATGGTTTGGGTTAGGGTTATTGTTAGGGGTTTGGGGTTATGGTTTGGGTAATGGTTATGGTTGGGGTTATGGCTATGGATGGGATTATGGTTTGGGTTAGGGTTTTTGTTAGGGGTTTTGGTTAGGGTTATTGTTAGAAGTTGGGGTTATGGTTTGGGTTAGGGTTATTTTAAGGGATTAGGGGTTATGGTTTGGGTTTTGTTTATGGTTGGGGTTATGGTTTGGGTTAGGGTTATTGTTAGGGGTTGGGGTTATGGTTTGGGTTATGGTCGGGGTTATGGTCGGGGTTATGGTTGGGGTTATGGTTGGGGTTATGGTTGGGGTTATGGTTGGGGTTATGGTTGGAGTTATGGTTGGGGTTATGGTTAGGGTTATGGTTAGGGTTGGGGTTATGGTTGGGGTTATGGTTGGGGTTATGGTTGGGGTTATGGTTGGAGTTATGGTTGGGGTTATGGTTAGGGTTATGGTTAGGGTTGGGGTTATGATTGGGGTTATGGCTATGGTTGGGAATATGGTTTTGGTTGGGGTTATGTTTATGGTCGGGAATCTGGTTGTGGTTGGGGTTATGGTTTAGGTTAGGGTTATTGTTAGGGGTTGGGGTTGTGGTTTGGGTTAGGAATATTGTAAGGGATAAGGGGTTATGGTTTAGGTTATGGTTTGGGTTAGGGTTTGGGTTATGGTTTGGGTTAGCGTTATTGTTAGGGGTTGGGGTTATGGTTTTGGTTAGGGTTATTGCTAGGGGTTATGTTTTGGGTTATGGTTATGGTTATGGGTTGGGTTAGGGTTATTGTTTGTGGTTGGGGTTATGGTTATGGTTATGGGTTGGGTTAGGGTTATTGTTTGTGGTTGGGGTTATGGTTTGGGTTAGGGTTATTGTTAGGGGTTATGGTTTGGGTTATGGTTTGGGTTATGGTTTGGGTTATGGTTTGGGTTATGGTTTGGGTTATGGTTTGGGTTATGGTTTGGGTTATGGTTTGGGTTATGGTTTGGGTTATGGTTTGGGTTATGGTTTGGGTTATGGTTTGGGTTATGGTTTGGGTTATGGTTTGGGTTATGGTTTGGGTTATGGTTTGGGTTATGGTTTGGGTTATGGTTTGGGTTATGGTTATTGTTAGGGGTTGGGGTTATGGTTTGGGTTAGGGTTATTGCTAGGGGTTATGGTTACTGTTAGGGTTATGGTTATGGTTTGGGTTAGAGTTATTGTTAGGGGTTGGGGTTATGGTTTGGGTTAGGGTTATTGTTAGGGGTTATGGTGATGGTTTGGGTTATGGTGATGGTTTGGTTTATGGTTATGGTTGGGGTTAGGGTTATGGTTTAGGTTAGGTTTATTGTTAGGGGTTGGGGTTATGGTTTGGGTTAAGGTTATTGTTTGGCGTTGGGGTTATGGTTTGGGTTAGGGTTATTGTTAGGCGTTGGGGTAATAGTTTGTGTTAGGGTTATTGTTAGGGTTTAGGGGTTATGGTTTGGTTTACGGTTATGGTTAAGGTTATGGTTGGGGTTATGGTTTGGGTTAGCGTTATTTTTAGGTGTTAGGGGTTATGGTTTGGGTTATGGTTATTGTTGGGGTTATGGTTATGGATGGAATTATGGTTTGGGTTAGGGTTATTGTTGGGGGTTTGGTGTTATGGTTTGGGTTATGGTTATGGTTTGGGTTATGGTTATGGTTATGGTTTGGGTTATGGTTATGGTTTGGGTTATGGTTATGGTTATGGTTATGGTTATGGTTATGGTTATGGTTATGGTTATGGTTTGGGTTATGGTTATGGTTGGGGTTATGGTTTGGGTTAGGGTTATTGTTAGGGGTTATGGTTTGGGTTAGGGATATTGTTAGGGGTTAGGGGTTATGGTTTGGGTAAGGGTTGGGGTTATGGTTGGGGTTATGGTTGGGGTTATGGTTGGGGTAAGGGGTTGGGGTTATGGTTTGGGTTAGGGTTATTTTTAGGGGTTGGGGTTATGGTTTGGGTTAGGGTCATTGCCAGGGGTTATGTTTTGGGTTATGGTTATGGTTATGGGTTGGGTTAGGGTTATTGTTTGTGGTTGGGGTTATGGTTTGGGTTAGGGTTATTGTTAGGGGTTATGGTTTGGGTTATGGTTACTGTTAGGGTTATGGTTATGGTTTGGGTTAGAGTTATTGTTAGGGGTTGGGGTTATGGTTTGGGTTAGGGTTAGGGTTATTGTTAGGGGTTATTGTGATGGTTTGGGTTATGGTGATGGTTTGGTTTATTGTTATGGTTGGGGTTATGGTTAGGGTTATGGTTTAGGTTAGGTTTATTGTTAGGGGTAGGGGTTATGGTTTGGGTTAAGGTTATTGTTTGGCGTTGGGGTTATGGTTTGGGTTAGGGTTATTGTTAGGCGTTGGGGTAATAGTTTGTGTTAGGGTTATTGTTAGGGTTTAGGGGTTATGGTTTGGTTTACGGTTATGGTTATGGTTGGGGTTATGGTTTGGGTTAGCGTTATTTTTAGGGGTTAGGGGTAATGGTTTGGGTTATGGTTATTGTTGGGGTTATGGTTATGGATGGGATAATGGTTTGGGTTAGGGTTATTGTTAGGGGTTGGGGTAATAGTTTGTGTTAGGGTTATTGTTAGGGTTTAGGGGTTATGATTTGGTTTACGGTTATGGTTAAGGTTATGGTTGGGGTTATGGTTTGGGTTAGCGTTATTTTTAGGAGTTAGGGGTTATGGTTTGGGTTATGGTTATTGTTGGGGTTACTGTTATGGATGGGATTATGGTTTGGGTTAGGGTTATTGTTAGGGTTTAGGGGTTATGGTTTGGTTTACAGTTATGGTTAAGGTTATGGTTGGGGTTATGGTTTGGTTTACAGTTATGGTTAAGGTTATGGTTGGGGTTATGGTTTGGGTTAGGGTTATTGTTAGGGGTTGGGGTTATGGTTTGGGTTAGGGTTATTGTTAGGGGTTATGGTTTGGGTTATGGTTATAGTTGGGGTTATGGTTATGGTTTGGGTTAGGTTTTGGGTTAGGTTTTGGGTTAGGTTTTGGGTTAGGGTTATTGTTAGGGGTTGGGGTTATGGTTTGGGTTAGGGTTATTGTTAGGGGTTAGGGGTTATGGTTTGGGTTATGGTTGGGGTTATGGTTGGGGTTATGGTTTGGGTTATGATTGGAGTTATGGTTGGGGTTATGGTTAGGGTTATGGTTAGGGTTGGGGTTATGGTTGGGGTTATGGCTATGGTTCGGAATATGGTTTTGGTTCGGGTTATGTTTATGGTTGGGAATCTGGTTATGGTTGGGGTTATGGTTTGGGTTTGGGTTATGGTTATGGTTTAGGTTAGGGTTATTGTTAGGGGTTGGGGATATGGTTTGGGTTTGGGTTATGGTTATGGTTTAGGTTAGGGTTATTGTTAGGGGTTGGGGTTATGGTTTGGGTTATGGTTTGGGTTATGGTTTGGGTTATGGTTTGGGTTATGGTTTGGGTTATGGTTTGGGTTATGGTTTGGGTTATGGTTTGGGTTATGGTTTGGGTTATGGTTTGGGTTATGGTTTGGGTTATGGTTTGGGTTATGGTTTGGGTTATGGTTTGGGTTAGCGTTATTGTTAGGGGTTGGGGTTATGGTTTTGGTTAGGGTTATTGCTAGGGGTTATGTTTTGGGTTATGGTTATGGTTATGGGTTGGGTTAGGGTTATTGTTTGTGGTTGGGGTTATGGTTTGGGTTAGGGTTATTGTTAGGGGTTATGGTTTGGGTTATGGTTATGGTTTGGGTTAGGGTTATTGTTAGGGGTTGGGGTTATGGTTTGGGTTATGGTTTGGGTTATGGTTTGGGTTATGGTTTGGGTTATGGTTTGGGTTATGGTTTGGGTTATGGTTTGGGTTAGGGTTATTGTTAGGGGTTGGGGTTATGGTTTGGGTTAGGGTTATTGCTAGGGGTTATGTTTTGGGTTATGGTTATGGTTATGGGTTCGGTTAGGGTTATTGTTTGTGGTTGGGGTTATGGTTTGGGTTAGGGTTATTGTTAGGGGTTATGGTTTGGGTTATGGTTACTGTTAGGGTTATGGTTATGGTTTGGGTTAGAGTTATTGTTAGGGGTTGGGGTTATGGTTTGGGTTAGGGTTATTGTTAGGGGTTATGGTGATAGTTTGGGTTATGGTGATGGTTTGGTTTGTGGTTATGGTTGGGGTTAGGGTTATGGTTTAGGTTAGGTTTATTGTTAGGGGTTGGGGTTAAGGTTTGGGTTAAGGTTATTGTTTGGCGTTGGGGTTATGGTTTGGGTTAGGGTTATTGTTAGGCGTTGGGGTAATAGTTTGTGTTAGGGTTATTGTTAGGGTTTAGGGGTTATGGTTTGGTTTACGGATATGGTTAAGGTTATGGTTGGGGTTATGGTTTGGGTTAGCGTTATTTTTAGGTGTTAGGGGTTATGGTTTGGGTTATGGTTATTGTTGGGGTTATGGTTATGGATGGGATTATGGTTTGGGTTAGGGTTATTGTTGGGGGTTGGGTGTTATGGTTTGGGTTATGGTTATGGTTTGGGTTATGGTTATGGTTTGGGTTATGGTTATGGTTGGGGTTATGGTTTGGGTTAGGGTTATTGTTAGGGGTTTTGGTTTGGGTTAGGGATATTGTTAGGGGTTAGGGGTTATGGTTTGGGTAAGGGTTGGGGTTATGGTTGGGGTTATGGTTGGGGTTATGGTTGGGGTTATGGTTGGGGTTATGGTTGGGGTTATGGTTGGGGTTATGGTTGGGGTTATGGTTGGGGTTATGGTTGGGGTTATGGTTGGGGTTATGGTTGGGGTTATGGTTGGGGTTATGGTTGGGGTTATGGTTGGGGTTATGGTTGGGGTTATGGTTATGGTTGGGGTTATTGTTGGGGTTATGGTTGGGGTTATGGTTGGGGTTATGGCTATGGTTTGGGTTATGGTTTTGGTTGGGGTTATGGTTATGGTTGGGAATATGGTTATGGTTGGGGTTATGGTTTGGGTTAGGGTTATGATTTGGGTTAGGGTTATGGTTTGGGTTATGGTTTGGGTTATGGTTTGGGTTCGGGTTATGGTTTGGGTTAGGGTTATGGTTTGGGTTATGGTTATGGTTGGGGTTATGGTTTAGGTTAGGGTTATTGTTAGGGGTTGGGGTTATGGTTTGGGTTAGGGTTATTGTTAGGGGTTATGGTTTGGGTTATGGTTATGGTTGGGGTTATGGTTATGGTTTGGGTTAGGTTTTGGGTTATGTTTTGGGTTAGGTTTTGGGTTATGTTTTGGGTTAGGTTTTGGGTTAGGTTTTGGGTTAGGTTTTGGGTTAGGGTTCTTGTTAGGGGTTAGGGGTTATGGTTTGGGTTATGGTAATGGTTGGGGTTATGGTTTAGGTTAGGGTTATTGTTAGGGGTTGGGGTTTATGGTTTGGGTTAGGGTTATTATTAGGGGTTATGGTTTGGGTTGTTATGGTTTGGGTTAGGGATATTGTTAGGGGTTAGGGGTTATGGTTTGGGTTATGGTTATTGTTGGGGTTATGGTTATGGATGGGATAATGGTTTGGGTTAGGGTTATTGTTAGGGGTTATGGTGATGGTTTGGGTTATGGTGATGGTTTGGTTTATGGTTATGGTTGGGGTTAGGGTTATGGTTTAGGTTAGGTTTATTGTTAGGGGTTGGGGTTATGGTTTGGGTTAAGGTTATTGTTAGGGTTATGGTTATGGTTTGGGTTAGAGTTATTGTTAGGGGTTGGGGTAATAGTTTGTGTTAGGGTTATTGTTAGGGTTTAGGGGTTATGGTTTGGTTTACGGTTATGGTTAAGGTTATGGTTGGGGTTATGGTTTGGGTTAGCGTTATTTTTAGGGGTTAGGGGTTATGGTTTGGGTTATGGTTATTGTTGGGGTTACTGTTTTGGATGGGATTATGGTTTGGGTTAGGGTTATTGTTAGGGGTTGGGGTAATAGTTTGTGTTAGGGTTATTGTTAGGGTTTAGGCGTTATGGTTTGGTTTACGGTTATGATTAAGGTTATGGTTGGGGTTATGGTTGGGGTTATGGTTTGGGTTAACGTTATTTTTAGGATTTAGGGGTTGTGGTTTGGGTTATAGTTATTGTTGGGGTTATGGTTATGGATGGGATTATGGTTTGGGTTAGGGTTATTGTTGGGGGTTGGGTGTTATGGTTTGGGTTATGGTTAGGGTTATGGTTATGGTTGGGGTTATGGTTGGGGTTATGGTTGGGGTTATGGTTGGGGTTATGGTTGGGGTTATGGTTGGGGTTATGGTTGGGGTTATGGTTGCGGTTATGGCTATGGTTGGGAATATGGTTTTGGTTGGGGTTATGGTTATGGTTGGGAATCTGGTTATGGTTGGGAATCTGGTTATGGTTGGGGTTATGGTTAGGGTTATGGTTATGGTTGGGGTTATGGTTGGGGTTATGGTTGGGGTTTATGGCTATGGTTGGGAATATGGTTTTGGTTGGGGTTATGGTTATGGTTGGGAATCTGGTTATGGTTGGGGTTATGGTTTGGGTTAGGGTTATGGTTTGGGTTAGGGTTATGGTTTGGGTTAGGGTTATGGTTTGGGTTAGGGTTATTGTTCGGGGTTGGGGTTATGGTTTGGGTTAAGGTTGGGGTTATGGTTAGGGTTATGGTTTAGGTTAGGTTTATTGTTAGGGGTTGGGGTTATGGTTTGGGTTAAGGTTATTATTTGGCGTTGGGGTTATGGTTTGGGTTAGGGTTATTGTTAGGCGTTGGGGTAATAGTTTGTGTTAGGGTTATTGTTAGGGTTTAGGGGTTATGGTTTGGTTTATGGTTATTGTTAAGGTTATGGTTGGGGTTATGGTTTGGTTTTTGGTTATTGTTAAGGTTATGGTTGGGGTTATGGTTTGGGTTAGTGTTATTTTTAGGGGTTAGGGGTTATGGTTTGGGTTATGGTTATTGTTGGGGTTATGGTTGGGGTTATGGTTATGGTTGGGGTTATGGTTGGGGTTATGGTTGGGCTTATGGTTGGGGTTATGGTTGCGGTTATGGCTATGGTTAGGAATATGGTTTTGGTTGGGGTTATGGTTATGGTTGGGAATCTGGTTATGGTTGGGGTTATGGTTGGGCTTATGGTTGGGGTTATGGTTGCGGTTATGGCTATGGTTGGGAATATGGTTTTGGTTGGGGTTATGGTTATGGTTGGGAATCTGGTTATGGTTGGGGTTATGGTTAGGGTTATGGTTATGGTTGGGGTTATGGTTGGGGTTATGGTTGGGGTTATGGCTATGGTTGGGAATATGGTTTTGGTTGGGGTTATGGTTGGGAATCTGGTTATGGTTGGGGTTATGGTTTGGGTTAGGGTTATGGTTTGGGTTAGGGTTATGGTTTGGGTTAGGGTTATGGTTTGGGTTAT
Source organism: Stigmatopora nigra (assembly GCF_051989575.1). Lineage (NCBI taxonomy): Eukaryota > Metazoa > Chordata > Actinopteri > Syngnathiformes > Syngnathidae > Stigmatopora > Stigmatopora nigra. The sequence goes on from NW_027551603.1 coordinate 5,656,669, forward strand.
GGTTTGGGTTATGGTTTGGGTTCGGGTTATGGTTTGGGTTAGGGTTATTGTTAGGGGTTTGGGGTTATGGTTTGGGTAATGGTTATGGTTGGGGTTATGGCTATGGATGGGATTATGGTTTGGGTTAGGGTTTTTGTTAGGGGTTTTGGTTAGGGTTATTGTTAGAAGTTAGGGGTTATGGTTTGGGTTATGGTTGGGGTTATGGTTTAGGTTAGGGATATTGTTAGGGGTTGGGGGTATGGTTTGGGTTAGGGTTATTTTAAGGGATTAGGGGTTATGGTTTGGGTTTTGTTTATGGTTGGGGTTATGGTTTGGGTTAGGGTTATTGTTAGGGGTTGGGGTTATGGTTTGGGTTATGGTCGGGGTTATGGTCGGGGTTATGGTTGGGGTTATGGTTGGGGTTATGGTTGGGGTTATGGTTGGGGTTATGGTTGGAGTTATGGTTGGGGTTATGGTTAGGGTTATGGTTAGGGTTGGGGTTATGGTTGGGGTTATGGCTATGGTTGGGAATATGGTTTTGGTTGGGGTTATGTTTATGGTCGGGAATCTGGTTATGGTTGGGGTTATGGTTTAGGTTAGGGTTATTGTTAGGGGTTGGGGTTGTGGTTTGGGTTAGGAATATTGTAAGGGATAAGGGGTTATGGTTATGGTTATGGGTTGGGTTAGGGTTATTGTTTGTGGTTGGGGTTATGGTTTGGGTTAGGGTTATTGTTAGGGGTTATGGTTTGGGTTATGGTTATGGTTTGGGTTAGGGTTATTGTTAGGGGTTGGGGTTATGGTTTGGGTTATGGTTTGGGTTATGGTTTGGGTTATGGTTTGGGTTATGGTTTGGGTTATGGTTTGGGTTATGGTTATTGTTAGGGGTTGGGGTTATGGTTTGGGTTAGGGTTATTGCTAGGGGTTATGGTTACTGTTAGGGTTATGGTTATGGTTTGGGTTAGAGTTATTGTTAGGGGTTGGGGTTATGGTTTGGGTTAGGGTTATTGTTAGGGGTTATGGTGATGGTTTGGGTTATGGTGATGGTTTGGTTTATGGTTATGGTTGGGGTTGGGGTTAGGGTTATGGTTTAGGTTAGGTTTATTGTTAGGGGTTGGGGTTATGGTTTGGGTTAAGGTTATTGTTTGGCGTTGGGGTTATGGTTTGGGTTAGGGTTATTGTTAGGCGTTGGGGTAATAGTTTGTGTTAGGGTTATTGTTAGGGTTTAGGGGTTATGGTTTGGTTTACGGTTATGGTTAAGGTTATGGTTGGGGTTATGGTTTGGGTTAGCGTTATTTTTAGGGGTTAGGGGTTATGGTTTGGGTTATGGTTATGGTTATGGATGGGATAATGGTTTGGGTTAGGGTTATTGTTAGGGGTTGGGGTAATAGTTTGTGTTAGGGTTATTGTTAGGGTTTAGGGGTTATGATTTGGTTTACAGTTATGGTTAAGGTTATGGTTGGGGTTATGGTTTGGGTTAGCGTTATTTTTAGGAGTTAGGGGTTATGGTTTAGGTTATGGTTATTGTTGGGGTTACTGTTATGGATGGGATTATGGTTTGGGTTAGGGTTATTGTTAGGGTTTAGGGGTTATGGTTTGGTTTACAGTTATGGTTAAGGTTATGGTTGGGGTTATGGTTTGGTTTACAGTTATGGTTAAGGTTATGGTTGGGGTTATGGTTTGGGTTAGGGTTATTGTTAGGGGTTGGGGTTATGGTTTGGGTTAGGGTTATTGTTAGGGGTTATGGTTTGGGTTATGGTTATGGTTGGGGTTATGGTTAGGTTTTGGGTTAGGGTTATTGTTAGGGGTTGGGGTTATGGTTTGGGTTAGGGTTATTGTTAGGGGTTAGGGGTTATGGTTTGGGTTATGGTTGGGGTTATGGTTGGGGTTATGGTTTGGGTTATGATTGGAGTTATGGTTGGGGTTATGGTTAGGGTTATGGTTAGGGTTGGGGTTATGGTTGGGGTTATGGCTATGGTTCGGAATATGGTTTTGGTTCGGGTTATGTTTATGGTTGGGAATCTGGTTATGGTTGGGGTTATGGTTTGGGTTTGGGTTATGGTTATGGTTTAGGTTAGGGTTATTGTTAGGGGTTGGGGATATGGTTTGGGTTTGGGTTATGGTTATGGTTTAGGTTAGGGTTATTGTTAGGGGTTGGGGTTATGGTTTGGGTTATGGTTTGGGTTATGGTTTGGGTTATGGTTTGGGTTATGGTTTGGGTTATGGTTTGGGTTATGGTTTGGGTTATGGTTTGGGTTATGGTTTGGGTTATGGTTTGGGTTATGGTTTGGGTTAGCGTTATTGTTAGGGGTTGGGGTTATGGTTTTGGTTAGGGTTATTGCTAGGGGTTATGTTTTGGGTTATGGTTATGGTTATGGGTTGGGTTAGGGTTATTGTTTGTGGTTGGGGTTATGGTTTGGGTTAGGGTTATTGTTAGGGGTTATGGTTTGGGTTATGGTTATGGTTTGGGTTAGGGTTATTGTTAGGGGTTGGGGTTATGGTTTGGGTTATGGTTTGGGTTATGGTTTGGGTTATGGTTTGGGTTATGGTTTGGGTTATGGTTTGGGTTATGGTTTGGGTAATGGTTTGGGTTATGGTTTGGGTTAGGGTTATTGTTAGGGGTTGGGGTTATGGTTTGGGTTAGGGTTATTGCTAGGGGTTATGTTTTGGGTTATGGTTATGGTTATGGGTTCGGTTAGGGTTATTGTTTGTGGTTGGGGTTATGGTTTGGGTTAGGGTTATTGTTAGGGGTTATGGTTTGGGTTATGGTTACTGTTAGGGTTATGGTTATGGTTTGGGTTAGAGTTATTGTTAGGGGTTGGGGTTATGGTTTGGGTTAGGGTTATTGTTAGGGGTTATGGTGATAGTTTGGGTTATGGTGATGGTTTGGTTTGTGGTTATGGTTGGGGTTAGGGTTATGGTTTAGGTTAGGTTTATTGTTAGGGGTTGGGGTTAAGGTTTGGGTTAAGGTTATTGTTTGGCGTTGGGGTTATGGTTTGGGTTAGGGTTATTGTTAGGCGTTGGGGTAATAGTTTGTGTTAGGGTTATTGTTAGGGTTTAGGGGTTATGGTTTGGTTTACGGATATGGTTAAGGTTATGGTTGGGGTTATGGTTTGGGTTAGCGTTATTTTTAGGTGTTAGGGGTTATGGTTTGGGTTATGGTTATTGTTGGGGTTATGGTTATGGATGGGATTATGGTTTGGGTTAGGGTTATTGTTGGGGGTTGGGTGTTATGGTTTGGGTTATGGTTATGGTTTGGGTTATGGTTATGGTTTGGGTTATGGTTATGGTTGGGGTTATGGTTTGGGTTAGGGTTATTGTTAGGGGTTATGGTTTGGGTTAGGGATATTGTTAGGGGTTAGGGGTTATGGTTTGGGTAAGGGTTGGGGTTATGGTTGGGGTTATGGTTGGGGTTATGGTTGGGGTTATGGTTGGGGTTATGGTTGGGGTTATGGTTGGGGTTATGGTTGGGGTTATGGTTGGGGTTATGGTTGGGGTTATGGTTGGGGTTATGGTTGGGGTTATGGTTGGGGTTATGGTTATGGTTGGGGTTATTGTTGGGGTTATGGTTGGGGTTATGGTTGGGGTTATGGCTATGGTTTGGGTTATGGTTTTGGTTGGGGTTATGGTTATGGTTGGGAATATGGTTATGGTTGGGGTTATGGTTTGGGTTAGGGTTATGATTTGGGTTAGGGTTATGGTTTGGGTTATGGTTTGGGTTATGGTTTGGGTTCGGGTTATGGTTTGGGTTAGGGTTATGGTTTGGGTTATGGTTATGGTTGGGGTTATGGTTTAGGTTAGGGTTATTGTTAGGGGTTGGGGTTATGGTTTGGGTTAGGGTTATTGTTAGGGGTTATGGTTTGGGTTATGGTTATGGTTGGGGTTATGGTTATGGTTTGGGTTAGGTTTTGGGTTATGTTTTGGGTTAGGTTTTGGGTTATGTTTTGGGTTAGGTTTTGGGTTAGGTTTTGGGTTAGGTTTTGGGTTAGGTTTTGGGTTAGGGTTCTTGTTAGGGGTTAGGGGTTATGGTTTGGGTTATGGTAATGGTTGGGGTTATGGTTTAGGTTAGGGTTATTGTTAGGGGTTGGGGTTTATGGTTTGGGTTAGGGTTATTATTAGGGGTTATGGTTTGGGTTGTTATGGTTTGGGTTAGGGATATTGTTAGGGGTTAGGGGTTATGGTTTGGGTTATGGTTATTGTTGGGGTTATGGTTATGGATGGGATAATGGTTTGGGTTAGGGTTATTGTTAGGGGTTATGGTGATGGTTTGGGTTATGGTGATGGTTTGGTTTATGGTTATGGTTGGGGTTATGGTTAGGGTTATGGTTAGGGTTATGGTTTAGGTTAGGTTTATTGTTAGGGGTTGGGGTTATGGTTTGGGTTAGGGTTATTGTTAGGCGTTGGGGTTATGGTTTGGGTTAGGGTTATGGTTTGGGTTAGGGTTATTGTTAGGCGTTGGGGTAATAGTTTGTGTTAGGGTTATTGTTAGGGTTTAGGGGTTATGGTTTGGTTTACGGTTATGGTTAAGGTTACGGTTGGGGTTATGGTTTGAGTTAGCGTTATTTTTAGGGGTTAGGGGTTATGGTTTGGGTTATGGTTATTGTTGGGGTTATGGTTATGGATGGGATAATGGTTTGGGTTAGGGTTATTGTTAGGGGTTGGGGTAATAGTTTGTGTTAGGGTTATTGTTAGGGTTTAGGGGTTATGGTTTTGTTTACGGTTATGGTTAAGGTTATGGTTGGGGTTATGGTTTGGGTTAGCGTTATTTTTAGGGGTTAGGGGTTATGGTTTGGGTTATGGTTATTGTTGGGGTTACTGTTATGGATGGGATTATGGTTTGGGTTAGGGTTATTGTTAGGGGTTGGGGTAATAGTTTGTGTTAGGGTTATTGTTAGGGTTTAGGCGTTATGGTTTGGTTTACGGTTATGATTAAGGTCATGGTTGGGGTTATGGTTGGGGTTATGGTTTGGGTTAGCGTTATTTTTAGGATTTAGGGGTTGCGGTTTGGGTTATAGTTATTGTTGGGGTTATGGTTATGGATGGGATTATGGTTTGGGTTAGGGTTATTGTTGGGGGTTAGGTGTTATGGTTTGGGTTATGGTTAGGGTTATGGTTATGGTTGGGGTTATGGTTGGGGTTATGGTTGGGGTTATGGTTGGGGTTGTGGTTGCGGTTATGGCTATGGTTGGGAATATGGTTTTGGTTGGGGTTATGGTTATGGTTGGGAATCTGGTTATGGTTGGGGTTATGGTTAGGGTTATGGTTATGGTTGGGGTTATGGTTGGGGTTATGGTTGGGGTTTATGGCTATGGTTGGGAATATGGTTTTGGTTGGGGTTATGGTTATGGTTGGGAATCTGGTTATGGTTGGGGTTATGGTTTGGGTTAGGGTTATGGTTTGGGTTAGGGTTATGGTTTGGGTTAGGGTTATGGTTTGGGTTAGGGTTATGGTTTGGGTTCGGGTTATGGTTTAGGTTAGGTTTATTGTTCGGGGTTGGGGTTATGGTTTGGGTTAAGGTTATTGTTTGGCGTTGGGGTTATGGTTTGGGTTAGGGTTATTGTTAGGCGTTGGGGTAATAGTTTGTGTTAGGGTTATTGTTAGGGTTTAGGGGTTATGGTTTGGTTTATGGTTATTGTTAAGGTTATGGTTGGGGTTATGGTTTGGGTTAGTGTTATTTTTAGGGGTTAGGGGTTATGGTTTGGGTTATGGTTATTGTTGGGGTTATGGTTGGGGTTATGGTTATGGTTGGGGTTATGGTTGGGGTTATGGTTGGGCTTATGGTTGGGGTTATGGTTGCGGTTATGGCTATGGTTGGGAATATGGTTTTGGTTGGGGTTATGGTTATGGTTGGGAATCTGGTTATGGTTGGGGTTATGGTTAGGGTTATGGTTATGGTTGGGGTTATGGTTGGGGTTATGGCTATGGTTGGGAATATGGTTTTGGTTGGGGTTATGGTTATGGTTGGGAATCTGGTTATGGTTGGGGTTATGGTTTGGGTTAGGGTTATGGTTTGGGTTAGGGTTATGGTTTGGGTTAGGGTTATGGTTTGGGTTATGGTTTGGGTTCGGGTTATGGTTTGGGTTAGGGTTATTGTTAGGGGTTTGGGGTTATGGTTTGGGTAATGGTTATGGTTGGGGTTATGGCTATGGATGGGATTATGGTTTGGGTTAGGGTTTTTGTTAGGGGTTTTGGTTAGGGTTATTGTTAGAAGTTGGGGTTATGGTTTGGGTTAGGGTTATTTTAAGGGATTAGGGGTTATGGTTTGGGTTTTGTTTATGGTTGGGGTTATGGTTTGGGTTAGGGTTATTGTTAGGGGTTGGGGTTATGGTTTGGGTTATGGTCGGGGTTATGGTCGGGGTTATGGTTGGGGTTATGGTTGGGGTTATGGTTGGGGTTATGGTTGGGGTTATGGTTGGAGTTATGGTTGGGGTTATGGTTAGGGTTATGGTTAGGGTTGGGGTTATGGTTGGGGTTATGGTTGGGGTTATGGTTGGGGTTATGGTTGGAGTTATGGTTGGGGTTATGGTTAGGGTTATGGTTAGGGTTGGGGTTATGATTGGGGTTATGGCTATGGTTGGGAATATGGTTTTGGTTGGGGTTATGTTTATGGTCGGGAATCTGGTTGTGGTTGGGGTTATGGTTTAGGTTAGGGTTATTGTTAGGGGTTGGGGTTATGGTTTGGGTTAGGGTTATTGTTAGGCGTTGGGGTAATAGTTTGTGTTAGGGTTATTGTTAGGGTTTAGGGGTTATGGTTTGGTTTACGGTTATGGTTAAGGTTATGGTTGGGGTTATGGTTTGGGTTAGCGTTATTTTTAGGGGTTAGGGATTATGGTTTGGGTTATGGTTATTGTTGGGGTTATGGTTATGGATGGGATAATGGTTTGGGTTAGGGTTATTGTTAGGGGTTGGGGTAATAGTTTGTGTTAGGGTTATTGTTAGGGTTTAGGGGTTATGATTTGGTTTACGGTTATGGTTAAGGTTATGGTTGGGGTTATGGTTTGGGTTAGTGTTATTTTTAGGAGTTAGGGGTTATGGTTTGGGTTATGGTTATTGTTGGGGTTACTGTTATGGATGGGATTATGGTTTGGGTTAGGGTTATTGTTAGGGTTTAGGGGTTATGGTTTGGTTTACAGTTATGGTTAAGGTTATTGTTGGGGTTATGGTTTGGTTTACAGTTATGGTTAAGGTTATGGTTGGGGTTATGGTTTGGGTTAGGGTTATTGTTAGGGGTTGGGGTTATGGTTTGGGTTAGGGTTATTGTTAGGGGTTATGGTTTGGGTTATGGTTATGGTTGGGGTTATGGTTAGGTTTTGGGTTAGGGTTATTGTTAGGGGTTGGGGTTATGGTTTGAGTTAGGGTTATTGTTAGGGGTTAGGGGTTATGGTTTGGGTTATGGTTGGGGTTATGGTTGGGGTTATGGTTTGGGTTATGATTGGAGTTATGGTTGGGGTTATGGTTAGGGTTATGGTTAGGGTTGGGGTTATGGTTGGGGTTATGGCTATGGTTCGGAATATGGTTTTGGTTCGGGTTATGTTTATGGTTGGGAATCTGGTTATGGTTGGGGTTATGGTTTGGGTTTGGGTTATGGTTATGGTTTAGGTTAGGGTTATTGTTAGTGGTTGGGGTTATGGTTTGGGTTTGGGTTATGGTTATGGTTTAGGTTAGGGTTATTGTTAGTGGTTGGGGTTATGGTTTGGGTTATGGTTTGGGTTATGGTTTGGGTTATGGTTTGGGTTATGGTTTGGGTTATGGTTATTGTTAGGGGTTGGGGTTATGGTTTGGGTTAGGGTTATTGCTAGGGGTTATGGTTACTGTTAGGGTTATGGTTATGGTTTGGGTTAGAGTTATTGTTAGGGGTTGGGGTTATGGTTTGGGTTAGGGTTATTGTTAGGGGTTATGGTGATGGTTTGGGTTATGGTGATGGTTTGGTTTATGGTTATGGTTGGGGTTAGGGTTATGGTTTAGGTTAGGTTTATTGTTAGGGGTTGGGGTTATGGTTTGGGTTAAGGTTATTGTTTGGCGTTGGGGTTATGGTTTGGGTTAGGGTTATTGTTAGGCGTTGGGGTAATAGTTTGTGTTAGGGTTATTGTTAGGGTTTAGGGGTTATGGTTTGGTTTACGGTTATGGTTAAGGTTATGGTTGGGGTTATGGTTTGGGTTAGCGTTATTTTTAGGTGTTAGGGGTTATGGTTTGGGTTATGGTTATTGTTGGGGTTATGGTTATGGATGGAATTATGGTTTGGGTTAGGGTTATTGTTGGGGGTTTGGTGTTATGGTTTGGGTTATGGTTATGGTTTGGGTTATGGTTATGGTTATGGTTTGGGTTATGGTTATGGTTATGGTTATGGTTATGGTTTGGGTTATGGTTATGGTTATGGTTATGGTTATGGTTATGGTTATGGTTATGGTTTGGGTTATGGTTATGGTTGGGGTTATGGTTTGGGTTAGGGTTATTGTTAGGGGTTATGGTTTGGGTTAGGGATATTGTTAGGGGTTAGGGGTTATGGTTTGGGTAAGGGTTGGGGTTATGGTTGGGGTTATGGTTGGGGTTATGGTTGGGGTAAGGGGTTGGGGTTATGGTTTGGGTTAGGGTTATTTTTAGGGGTTGGGGTTATGGTTTGGGTTAGGGTCATTGCCAGGGGTTATGTTTTGGGTTATGGTTATGGGTTGGGTTAGGGTTATTGTTTGTGGTTGGGGTTATGGTTTGGGTTAGGGTTATTGTTAGGGGTTATGGTTTGGGTTATGGTTACTGTTAGGGTTATGGTTATGGTTTGGGTTAGAGTTATTGTTAGGGGTTGGGGTTATGGTTTGGGTTAGGGTTAGGGTTATTGTTAGGGGTTATTGTGATGGTTTGGGTTATGGTGATGGTTTGGTTTATTGTTATGGTTGGGGTTATGGTTAGGGTTATGGTTTAGGTTAGGTTTATTGTTAGGGGTTGGGGTTATGGTTTGGGTTAAGGTTATTGTTTGGCGTTGGGGTTATGGTTTGGGTTAGGGTTATTGTTAGGCGTTGGGGTAATAATTTGTGTTAGGGTTATTGTTAGGGTTTAGGGGTTATGGTTTGGTTTACGGTTATGGTTATGGTTGGGGTTATGGTTTGGGTTAGCGTTATTTTTAGGGGTTAGGGGTAATGGTTTGGGTTATGGTTATTGTTGGGGTTATGGTTATGGATGGGATAATGGTTTGGGTTAGGGTTATTGTTAGGGGTTGGGGTAATAGTTTGTGTTAGGGTTATTGTTAGGGTTTAGGGGTTATGATTTGGTTTACGGTTATGGTTAAGGTTATGGTTGGGGTTATGGTTTGGGTTAGCGTTATTTTTAGGAGTTAGGGGTTATGGTTTGGGTTATGGTTATTGTTGGGGTTACTGTTATGGATGGGATTATGGTTTGGGTTAGGGTTATTGTTAGGGTTTAGGGGTTATGGTTTGGTTTACAGTTATGGTTAAGGTTATGGTTGGGGTTATGGTTTGGTTTACAGTTATGGTTAAGGTTATGGTTGGGGTTATGGTTTGGGTTAGGGTTATTGTTAGGGGTTGGGGTTATGGTTTGGGTTAGGGTTATTGTTAGGGGTTATGGTTTGGGTTATGGTTATAGTTGGGGTTATGGTTATGGTTTGGGTTAGGTTTTGGGTTAGGTTTTGGGTTAGGTTTTGGGTTAGGTTTTGGGTTAGGGTTATTGTTAGGGGTTGGGGTTATGGTTTGGGTTAGGGTTATTGTTAGGGGTTAGGGGTTATGGTTTGGGTTATGGTTGGGGTTATGGTTGGGGTTATGGTTTGGGTTATGATTGGAGTTATGGTTGGGGTTATGGTTAGGGTTATGGTTAGGGTTGGGGTTATGGTTGGGGTTATGGCTATGGTTCGGAATATGGTTTTGGTTCGGGTTATGTTTATGGTTGGGAATCTGGTTATGGTTGGGGTTATGGTTTGGGTTTGGGTTATGGTTATGGTTTAGGTTAGGGTTATTGTTAGGGGTTGGGGATATGGTTTGGGTTTGGGTTATGGTTATGGTTTAGGTTAGGGTTATTGTTAGGGGTTGGGGTTATGGTTTGGGTTATGGTTTGGGTTATGGTTTGGGTTATGGTTTGGGTTATGGTTTGGGTTATGGTTTGGGTTATGGTTTGGGTTATGGTTTGGGTTATGGTTTGGGTTATGGTTTGGGTTAGCGTTATTGTTAGGGGTTGGGGTTATGGTTTTGGTTAGGGTTATTGCTAGGGGTTATGTTTTGGGTTATGGTTATGGTTATGGGTTGGGTTAGGGTTATTGTTTGTGGTTGGGGTTATGGTTTGGGTTAGGGTTATTGTTAGGGGTTATGGTTTGGGTTATGGTTATGGTTTGGGTTAGGGTTATTGTTAGGGGTTGGGGTTATGGTTTGGGTTATGGTTTGGGTTATGGTTTGGGTTATGGTTTGGGTTATGGTTTGGGTTATGGTTTGGGTTATGGTTTGGGTTATGGTTTGGGTTATGGTTTGGGTTATGGTTTGGGTTATGGTTTGGGTAATGGTTTGGGTTATGGTTTGGGTTAGGGTTATTGTTAGGGGTTGGGGTTATGGTTTGGGTTAGGGTTATTGCTAGGGGTTATGTTTTGGGTTATGGTTATGGTTATGGGTTCGGTTAGGGTTATTGTTTGTGGTTGGGGTTATGGTTTGGGTTAGGGTTATTGTTAGGGGTTATGGTTTGGGTTATGGTTACTGTTAGGGTTATGGTTATGGTTTGGGTTAGAGTTATTGTTAGGGGTTGGGGTTATGGTTTGGGTTAGGGTTATTGTTAGGGGTTATGGTGATAGTTTGGGTTATGGTGATGGTTTGGTTTGTGGTTATGGTTGGGGTTAGGGTTATGGTTTAGGTTAGGTTTATTGTTAGGGGTTGGGGTTAAGGTTTGGGTTAAGGTTATTGTTTGGCGTTGGGGTTATGGTTTGGGTTAGGGTTATTGTTAGGCGTTGGGGTAATAGTTTGTGTTAGGGTTATTGTTAGGGTTTAGGGGTTATGGTTTGGTTTACGGATATGGTTAAGGTTATGGTTGGGGTTATGGTTTGGGTTAGCGTTATTTTTAGGTGTTAGGGGTTATGGTTTGGGTTATGGTTATTGTTGGGGTTATGGTTATGGATGGGATTATGGTTTGGGTTAGGGTTATTGTTGGGGGTTGGGTGTTATGGTTTGGGTTATGGTTATGGTTTGGGTTATGGTTATGGTTTGGGTTATGGTTATGGTTGGGGTTATGGTTTGGGTTAGGGTTATTGTTAGGGGTTATGGTTTGGGTTAGGGATATTGTTAGGGGTTAGGGGTTATGGTTTGGGTAAGGGTTGGGGTTATGGTTGGGGTTATGGTTGGGGTTATGGTTGGGGTTATGGTTGGGGTTATGGTTGGGGTTATGGTTGGGGTTATGGTTGGGGTTATGGTTGGGGTTATGGTTGGGGTTATGGTTGGGGTTATGGTTGGGGTTATTGTTGGGGTTATGGTTGGGGTTATGGTTATGGTTGGGGTTATTGTTGGGGTTATGGTTGGGGTTATGGTTGGGGTTATGGTTGGGGTTATGGCTATGGTTTGGGTTATGGTTTTGGTTGGGGTTATGGTTATGGTTGGGAATATGGTTATGGTTGGGGTTATGGTTTGGGTTAGGGTTATGATTTGGGTTAGGGTTATGGTTTGGGTTATGGTTTGGGTTATGGTTTGGGTTCGGGTTATGGTTTGGGTTAGGGTTATGGTTTGGGTTATGGTTATGGTTGGGGTTATGGTTTAGGTTAGGGTTATTGTTAGGGGTTGGGGTTATGGTTTGGGTTAGGGTTATTGTTAGGGGTTATGGTTTGGGTTATGGTTATGGTTGGGGTTATGGTTATGGTTTGGGTTAGGTTTTGGGTTATGTTTTGGGTTAGGTTTTGGGTTATGTTTTGGGTTAGGTTTTTGGTTAGGTTTTGGGTTAGGTTTTGGGTTAGGTTTTGGGTTAGGGTTCTTGTTAGGGGTTAGGGGTTATGGTTTGGGTTAGGGTTATTGCTAGGGGTTATGGTTACTGTTAGGGTTATGGTTATGGTTTGGGTTAGAGTTATTGTTAGGGGTTGGGGTTATGGTTTGGGTTAGGGTTATTGTTAGGGGTTATGGTGATGGTTTGGGTTATGGTGATGGTTTGGTTTATGGTTATGGTTGGGGTTAGGGTTATGGTTTAGGTTAGGTTTATTGTTAGGGGTTGGGGTTATGGTTTGGGTTAAGGTTATTGTTTGGCGTTGGGGTTATGGTTTGGGTTAGGGTTATTGTTAGGCGTTGGGGTAATAGTTTGTGTTAGGGTTATTGTTAGGGTTTAGGGGTTATGGTTTGGTTTACGGTTATGGTTAAGGTTATGGTTGGGGTTATGGTTTGGGTTAGCGTTATTTTTAGGTGTTAGGGGTTATGGTTTGGGTTATGGTTATTGTTGGGGTTATGGTTATGGATGGAATTATGGTTTGGGTTAGGGTTATTGTTGGGGGTTTGGTGTTATGGTTTGGGTTATGGTTATGGTTTGGGTTATGGTTATGGTTATGGTTTGGGTTATGGTTATGGTTATGGTTATGGTTTGGGTTATGGTTATGGTTATGGTTATGGTTATGGTTATGGTTATGGTTATGGTTATGGTTTGGGTTATGGTTATGGTTGGGGTTATGGTTTGGGTTAGGGTTATTGTTAGGGGTTATGGTTTGGGTTAGGGATATTGTTAGGGGTTAGGGGTTATGGTTTGGGTAAGGGTTGGGGTTATGGTTGGGGTTATGGTTGGGGTTATGGTTGGGGTAAGGGGTTGGGGTTATGGTTTGGGTTAGGGTTATTTTTAGGGGTTGGGGTTATGGTTTGGGTTAGGGTCATTGCCAGGGGTTATGTTTTGGGTTATGGTTATGGTTATGGGTTGGGTTAGGGTTATTGTTTGTGGTTGGGGTTATGGTTTGGGTTAGGGTTATTGTTAGGGGTTATGGGTTATGGTTTGGGTTATGGTTGGGGTTATGGTTGGGGTTATGGTTTGGGTTATGATTGGAGTTATGGTTGGGGTTATGGTTAGGGTTATGGTTAGGGTTGGGGTTATGGTTGGGGTTATGGCTATGGTTCGGAATATGGTTTTGGTTCGGGTTATGTTTATGGTTGGGAATCTGGTTATGGTTGGGGTTATGGTTTGGGTTTGGGTTATGGTTATGGTTTAGGTTAGGGTTATTGTTAGGGGTTGGGGATATGGTTTGGGTTTGGGTTATGGTTATGGTTTAGGTTAGGGTTATTGTTAGGGGTTGGGGTTATGGTTTGGGTTATGGTTTGGGTTATGGTTTGGGTTATGGTTTGGGTTATGGTTTGGGTTATGGTTTGGGTTATGGTTTGGGTTATGGTTTGGGTTATGGTTTGGGTTATGGTTTGGGTTAGCGTTATTGTTAGGGGTTGGGGTTATGGTTTTGGTTAGGGTTATTGCTAGGGGTTATGTTTTGGGTTATGGTTATGGTTATGGGTTGGGTTAGGGTTATTGTTTGTGGTTGGGGTTATGGTTTGGGTTAGGGTTATTGTTAGGGGTTATGGTTTGGGTTATGGTTATGGTTTGGGTTAGGGTTATTGTTAGGGGTTGGGGTTATGGTTTGGGTTATGGTTTGGGTTATGGTTTGGGTTATGGTTTGGGTTATGGTTTGGGTTATGGTTTGGGTTATGGTTTGGGTTATGGTTTGGGTAATGGTTTGGGTTATGGTTTGGGTTAGGGTTATTGTTAGGGGTTGGGGTTATGGTTTGGGTTAGGGTTATTGCTAGGGGTTATGTTTTGGGTTATGGTTATGGTTATGGGTTCGGTTAGGGTTATTGTTTGTGGTTGGGGTTATGGTTTGGGTTAGGGTTATTGTTAGGGGTTATGGTTTGGGTTATGGTTACTGTTAGGGTTATGGTTATGGTTTGGGTTAGAGTTATTGTTAGGGGTTGGGGTTATGGTTTGGGTTAGGGTTATTGTTAGGGGTTATGGTGATAGTTTGGGTTATGGTGATGGTTTGGTTTGTGGTTATGGTTGGGGTTAGGGTTATGGTTTAGGTTAGGTTTATTGTTAGGGGTTGGGGTTAAGGTTTGGGTTAAGGTTATTGTTTGGCGTTGGGGTTATGGTTTGGGTTAGGGTTATTGTTAGGCGTTGGGGTAATAGTTTGTGTTAGGGTTATTGTTAGGGTTTAGGGGTTATGGTTTGGTTTACGGATATGGTTAAGGTTATGGTTGGGGTTATGGTTTGGGTTAGCGTTATTTTTAGGTGTTAGGGGTTATGGTTTGGGTTATGGTTATTGTTGGGGTTATGGTTATGGATGGGATTATGGTTTGGGTTAGGGTTATTGTTGGGGGTTGGGTGTTATGGTTTGGGTTATGGTTATGGTTTGGGTTATGGTTATGGTTTGGGTTATGGTTATGGTTGGGGTTATGGTTTGGGTTAGGGTTATTGTTAGGGGTTATGGTTTGGGTTAGGGATATTGTTAGGGGTTAGGGGTTATGGTTTGGGTAAGGGTTGGGGTTATGGTTGGGGTTATGGTTGGGGTTATGGTTGGGGTTATGGTTGGGGTTATGGTTGGGGTTATGGTTGGGGTTATGGTTGGGGTTATGGTTGGGGTTATGGTTGGGGTTATGGTTGGGGTTATGGTTGGGGTTATGGTTGGGGTTATGGTTGGGGTTATGGTTATGGTTGGGGTTATTGTTGGGGTTATGGTTGGGGTTATGGTTGGGGTTATGGCTATGATTTGGGTTATGGTTTTGGTTGGGGTTATGGTTATGGTTGGGAATATGGTTATGGTTGGGGTTATGGTTTGGGTTAGGGTTATGATTTGGGTTAGGGTTATGGTTTGGGTTATGGTTTGGGTTATGGTTTGGGTTCGGGTTATGGTTTGGGTTAGGGTTATGGTTTGGGTTATGGTTATGGTTGGGGTTATGGTTTAGGTTAGGGTTATTGTTAGGGGTTGGGGTTATGGTTTGGGTTAGGGTTATTGTTAGGGGTTATGGTTTGGGTTATGGTTATGGTTGGGGTTATGGTTATGGTTTGGGTTAGGTTTTGGGTTATGTTTTGGGTTAGGTTTTGGGTTAGGTTTTGGGTTATGTTTTGGGTTAGGTTTTGGGTTAGGTTTTGGGTTAGGTTTTGGGTTAGGTTTTGGGTTAGGGTTCTTGTTAGGGGTTAGGGGTTATGGTTTGGGTTATGGTAATGGTTGGGGTTATGGTTTAGGTTAGGGTTATTGTTAGGGGTTGGGGTTTATGGTTTGGGTTAGGGTTATTATTAGGGGTTATGGTTTGGGTTGTTATGGTTTGGGTTAGGGATATTGTTAGGGGTTAGGGGTTATGGTTTGGGTTATGGTTATTGTTGGGGTTATGGTTATGGATGGGATAATGGTTTGGGTTAGGGTTATTGTTAGGGGTTATGGTGATGGTTTGGGTTATGGTGATGGTTTGGTTTATGGTTATGGTTGGGGTTATGGTTAGGGTTATGGTTAGGGTTATGGTTTAGGTTAGGTTTATTGTTAGGGGTTGGGGTTATGGTTTGGGTTAGGGTTATTGTTAGGCGTTGGGGTTATGGTTTGGGTTAGGGTTATGGTTTGGGTTAGGGTTATTGTTAGGCGTTGGGGTAATAGTTTGTGTTAGGGTTATTGTTAGGGTTTAGGGGTTATGGTTTGGTTTACGGTTATGGTTAAGGTTACGGTTGGGGTTATGGTTTGAGTTAGCGTTATTTTTAGGGGTTAGGGGTTATGGTTTGGGTTATGGTTATTGTTGGGGTTATGGTTATGGATGGGATAATGGTTTGGGTTAGGGTTATTGTTAGGGGTTGGGGTAATAGTTTGTGTTAGGGTTATTGTTAGGGTTTAGGGGTTATGGTTTTGTTTACGGTTATGGTTAAGGTTATGGTTGGGGTTATGGTTTGGGTTAGCGTTATTTTTAGGGGTTAGGGGTTATGGTTTGGGTTATGGTTATTGTTGGGGTTACTGTTATGGATGGGATTATGGTTTGGGTTAGGGTTATTGTTAGGGGTTGGGGTAATAGTTTGTGTTAGGGTTATTGTTAGGGTTTAGGCGTTATGGTTTGGTTTACGGTTATGATTAAGGTCATGGTTGGGGTTATGGTTGGGGTTATGGTTTGGGTTAGCGTTATTTTTAGGATTTAGGGGTTGCGGTTTGGGTTATAGTTATTGTTGGGGTTATGGTTATGGATGGGATTATGGTTTGGGTTAGGGTTATTGTTGGGGGTTAGGTGTTATGGTTTGGGTTATGGTTAGGGTTATGGTTATGGTTGGGGTTATGGTTGGGGTTATGGTTGGGGTTATGGTTGGGGTTGTGGTTGCGGTTATGGCTATGGTTGGGAATATGGTTTTGGTTGGGGTTATGGTTATGGTTGGGAATCTGGTTATGGTTGGGGTTATGGTTAGGGTTATGGTTATGGTTGGGGTTATGGTTGGGGTTATGGTTGGGGTTTATGGCTATGGTTGGGAATATGGTTTTGGTTGGGGTTATGGTTATGGTTGGGAATCTGGTTATGGTTGGGGTTATGGTTTGGGTTAGGGTTATGGTTTGGGTTAGGGTTATGGTTTGGGTTAGGGTTATGGTTTGGGTTAGGGTTATGGTTTGGGTTCGGGTTATGGTTTAGGTTAGGTTTATTGTTCGGGGTTGGGGTTATGGTTTGGGTTAAGGTTATTGTTTGGCGTTGGGGTTATGGTTTGGGTTAGGGTTATTGTTAGGCGTTGGGGTAATAGTTTGTGTTAGGGTTATTGTTAGGGTTTAGGGGTTATGGTTTGGTTTATGGTTATTGTTAAGGTTATGGTTGGGGTTATGGTTTGGGTTAGTGTTATTTTTAGGGGTTAGGGGTTATGGTTTGGGTTATGGTTATTGTTGGGGTTATGGTTGGGGTTATGGTTATGGTTGGGGTTATGGTTGGGGTTATGGTTGGGCTTATGGTTGGGGTTATGGTTGCGGTTATGGCTATGGTTGGGAATATGGTTTTGGTTGGGGTTATGGTTATGGTTGGGAATCTGGTTATGGTTGGGGTTATGGTTAGGGTTATGGTTATGGTTGGGGTTATGGTTGGGGTTATGGCTATGGTTGGGAATATGGTTTTGGTTGGGGTTATGGTTATGGTTGGGAATCTGGTTATGGTTGGGGTTATGGTTTGGGTTAGGGTTATGGTTTGGGTTAGGGTTATGGTTTGGGTTAGGGTTATGGTTTGGGTTAGGGTTATGGTTTGGGTTATGGTTTGGGTTCGGGTTATGGTTTGGGTTAGGGTTATTGTTAGGGGTTTGGGGTTATGGTTTGGGTAATGGTTATGGTTGGGGTTATGGCTATGGATGGGATTATGGTTTGGGTTAGGGTTTTTGTTAGGGGTTTTGGTTAGGGTTATTGTTAGAAGTTGGGGTTATGGTTTGGGTTAGGGTTATTTTAAGGGATTAGGGGTTATGGTTTGGGTTTTGTTTATGGTTGGGGTTATGGTTTGGGTTAGGGTTATTGTTAGGGGTTGGGGTTATGGTTTGGGTTATGGTCGGGGTTATGGTCGGGGTTATGGTTGGGGTTATGGTTGGGGTTATGGTTGGGGTTATGGTTGGGGTTATGGTTGGAGTTATGGTTGGGGTTATGGTTAGGGTTATGGTTAGGGTTGGGGTTATGGTTGGGGTTATGGTTGGGGTTATGGTTGGGGTTATGGTTGGAGTTATGGTTGGGGTTATGGTTAGGGTTATGGTTAGGGTTGGGGTTATGATTGGGGTTATGGCTATGGTTGGGAATATGGTTTTGGTTGGGGTTATGT
The DNA here is from genome assembly GCF_051989575.1 of Stigmatopora nigra. NCBI lineage: Eukaryota > Metazoa > Chordata > Actinopteri > Syngnathiformes > Syngnathidae > Stigmatopora > Stigmatopora nigra. The sequence goes on from NW_027551603.1 coordinate 5,674,365, forward strand.
TTATGGTCGGGAATCTGGTTGTGGTTGGGGTTATGGTTTAGGTTAGGGTTATTGTTAGGGGTTGGGGTTGTGGTTTGGGTTAGGAATATTGTAAGGGATAAGGGGTTATGGTTTAGGTTATGGTTTGGGTTAGGGTTTGGGTTATGGTTTGGGTTAGCGTTATTGTTAGGGGTTGGGGTTATGGTTTTGGTTAGGGTTATTGCTAGGGGTTATGTTTTGGGTTATGGTTATGGTTATGGGTTGGGTTAGGGTTATTGTTTGTGGTTGGGGTTATGGTTATGGTTATGGGTTGGGTTAGGGTTATTGTTTGTGGTTGGGGTTATGGTTTGGGTTAGGGTTATTGTTAGGGGTTATGGTTTGGGTTATGGTTTGGGTTATGGTTTGGGTTATGGTTTGGGTTATGGTTTGGGTTATGGTTTGGGTTATGGTTTGGGTTATGGTTTGGGTTATGGTTTGGGTTATGGTTTGGGTTATGGTTTGGGTTATGGTTTGGGTTATGGTTTGGGTTATGGTTTGGGTTATGGTTTGGGTTATGGTTTGGGTTATGGTTTGGGTTATGGTTTGGGTTATGGTTTGGGTTATGGTTATTGTTAGGGGTTGGGGTTATGGTTTGGGTTAGGGTTATTGCTAGGGGTTATGGTTACTGTTAGGGTTATGGTTATGGTTTGGGTTAGAGTTATTGTTAGGGGTTGGGGTTATGGTTTGGGTTAGGGTTATTGTTAGGGGTTATGGTGATGGTTTGGGTTATGGTGATGGTTTGGTTTATGGTTATGGTTGGGGTTAGGGTTATGGTTTAGGTTAGGTTTATTGTTAGGGGTTGGGGTTATGGTTTGGGTTAAGGTTATTGTTTGGCGTTGGGGTTATGGTTTGGGTTAGGGTTATTGTTAGGCGTTGGGGTAATAGTTTGTGTTAGGGTTATTGTTAGGGTTTAGGGGTTATGGTTTGGTTTACGGTTATGGTTAAGGTTATGGTTGGGGTTATGGTTTGGGTTAGCGTTATTTTTAGGTGTTAGGGGTTATGGTTTGGGTTATGGTTATTGTTGGGGTTATGGTTATGGATGGAATTATGGTTTGGGTTAGGGTTATTGTTGGGGGTTTGGTGTTATGGTTTGGGTTATGGTTATGGTTTGGGTTATGGTTATGGTTATGGTTTGGGTTATGGTTATGGTTTGGGTTATGGTTATGGTTATGGTTATGGTTATGGTTATGGTTATGGTTATGGTTTGGGTTATGGTTATGGTTGGGGTTATGGTTTGGGTTAGGGTTATTGTTAGGGGTTATGGTTTGGGTTAGGGATATTGTTAGGGGTTAGGGGTTATGGTTTGGGTAAGGGTTGGGGTTATGGTTGGGGTTATGGTTGGGGTTATGGTTGGGGTAAGGGGTTGGGGTTATGGTTTGGGTTAGGGTTATTTTTAGGGGTTGGGGTTATGGTTTGGGTTAGGGTCATTGCCAGGGGTTATGTTTTGGGTTATGGTTATGGTTATGGGTTGGGTTAGGGTTATTGTTTGTGGTTGGGGTTATGGTTTGGGTTAGGGTTATTGTTAGGGGTTATGGTTTGGGTTATGGTTACTGTTAGGGTTATGGTTATGGTTTGGGTTAGAGTTATTGTTAGGGGTTGGGGTTATGGTTTGGGTTAGGGTTAGGGTTATTGTTAGGGGTTATTGTGATGGTTTGGGTTATGGTGATGGTTTGGTTTATTGTTATGGTTGGGGTTATGGTTAGGGTTATGGTTTAGGTTAGGTTTATTGTTAGGGGTAGGGGTTATGGTTTGGGTTAAGGTTATTGTTTGGCGTTGGGGTTATGGTTTGGGTTAGGGTTATTGTTAGGCGTTGGGGTAATAGTTTGTGTTAGGGTTATTGTTAGGGTTTAGGGGTTATGGTTTGGTTTACGGTTATGGTTATGGTTGGGGTTATGGTTTGGGTTAGCGTTATTTTTAGGGGTTAGGGGTAATGGTTTGGGTTATGGTTATTGTTGGGGTTATGGTTATGGATGGGATAATGGTTTGGGTTAGGGTTATTGTTAGGGGTTGGGGTAATAGTTTGTGTTAGGGTTATTGTTAGGGTTTAGGGGTTATGATTTGGTTTACGGTTATGGTTAAGGTTATGGTTGGGGTTATGGTTTGGGTTAGCGTTATTTTTAGGAGTTAGGGGTTATGGTTTGGGTTATGGTTATTGTTGGGGTTACTGTTATGGATGGGATTATGGTTTGGGTTAGGGTTATTGTTAGGGTTTAGGGGTTATGGTTTGGTTTACAGTTATGGTTAAGGTTATGGTTGGGGTTATGGTTTGGTTTACAGTTATGGTTAAGGTTATGGTTGGGGTTATGGTTTGGGTTAGGGTTATTGTTAGGGGTTGGGGTTATGGTTTGGGTTAGGGTTATTGTTAGGGGTTATGGTTTGGGTTATGGTTATAGTTGGGGTTATGGTTATGGTTTGGGTTAGGTTTTGGGTTAGGTTTTGGGTTAGGTTTTGGGTTAGGTTTTGGGTTAGGGTTATTGTTAGGGGTTGGGGTTATGGTTTGGGTTAGGGTTATTGTTAGGGGTTAGGGGTTATGGTTTGGGTTATGGTTGGGGTTATGGTTGGGGTTATGGTTTGGGTTATGATTGGAGTTATGGTTGGGGTTATGGTTAGGGTTATGGTTAGGGTTGGGGTTATGGTTGGGGTTATGGCTATGGTTCGGAATATGGTTTTGGTTCGGGTTATGTTTATGGTTGGGAATCTGGTTATGGTTGGGGTTATGGTTTGGGTTTGGGTTATGGTTATGGTTTAGGTTAGGGTTATTGTTAGGGGTTGGGGATATGGTTTGGGTTTGGGTTATGGTTATGGTTTAGGTTAGGGTTATTGTTAGGGGTTGGGGTTATGGTTTGGGTTATGGTTTGGGTTATGGTTTGGGTTATGGTTTGGGTTATGGTTTGGGTTATGGTTTGGGTTATGGTTTGGGTTATGGTTTGGGTTATGGTTTGGGTTATGGTTTGGGTTATGGTTTGGGTTATGGTTTGGGTTATGGTTTGGGTTATGGTTTGGGTTAGCGTTATTGTTAGGGGTTGGGGTTATGGTTTTGGTTAGGGTTATTGCTAGGGGTTATGTTTTGGGTTATGGTTATGGTTATGGGTTGGGTTAGGGTTATTGTTTGTGGTTGGGGTTATGGTTTGGGTTAGGGTTATTGTTAGGGGTTATGGTTTGGGTTATGGTTATGGTTTGGGTTAGGGTTATTGTTAGGGGTTGGGGTTATGGTTTGGGTTATGGTTTGGGTTATGGTTTGGGTTATGGTTTGGGTTATGGTTTGGGTTATGGTTTGGGTTATGGTTTGGGTTAGGGTTATTGTTAGGGGTTGGGGTTATGGTTTGGGTTAGGGTTATTGCTAGGGGTTATGTTTTGGGTTATGGTTATGGTTATGGGTTCGGTTAGGGTTATTGTTTGTGGTTGGGGTTATGGTTTGGGTTAGGGTTATTGTTAGGGGTTATGGTTTGGGTTATGGTTACTGTTAGGGTTATGGTTATGGTTTGGGTTAGAGTTATTGTTAGGGGTTGGGGTTATGGTTTGGGTTAGGGTTATTGTTAGGGGTTATGGTGATAGTTTGGGTTATGGTGATGGTTTGGTTTGTGGTTATGGTTGGGGTTAGGGTTATGGTTTAGGTTAGGTTTATTGTTAGGGGTTGGGGTTAAGGTTTGGGTTAAGGTTATTGTTTGGCGTTGGGGTTATGGTTTGGGTTAGGGTTATTGTTAGGCGTTGGGGTAATAGTTTGTGTTAGGGTTATTGTTAGGGTTTAGGGGTTATGGTTTGGTTTACGGATATGGTTAAGGTTATGGTTGGGGTTATGGTTTGGGTTAGCGTTATTTTTAGGTGTTAGGGGTTATGGTTTGGGTTATGGTTATTGTTGGGGTTATGGTTATGGATGGGATTATGGTTTGGGTTAGGGTTATTGTTGGGGGTTGGGTGTTATGGTTTGGGTTATGGTTATGGTTTGGGTTATGGTTATGGTTTGGGTTATGGTTATGGTTGGGGTTATGGTTTGGGTTAGGGTTATTGTTAGGGGTTTTGGTTTGGGTTAGGGATATTGTTAGGGGTTAGGGGTTATGGTTTGGGTAAGGGTTGGGGTTATGGTTGGGGTTATGGTTGGGGTTATGGTTGGGGTTATGGTTGGGGTTATGGTTGGGGTTATGGTTGGGGTTATGGTTGGGGTTATGGTTGGGGTTATGGTTGGGGTTATGGTTGGGGTTATGGTTGGGGTTATGGTTGGGGTTATGGTTGGGGTTATGGTTGGGGTTATGGTTGGGGTTATGGTTATGGTTGGGGTTATTGTTGGGGTTATGGTTGGGGTTATGGTTGGGGTTATGGCTATGGTTTGGGTTATGGTTTTGGTTGGGGTTATGGTTATGGTTGGGAATATGGTTATGGTTGGGGTTATGGTTTGGGTTAGGGTTATGATTTGGGTTAGGGTTATGGTTTGGGTTATGGTTTGGGTTATGGTTTGGGTTCGGGTTATGGTTTGGGTTAGGGTTATGGTTTGGGTTATGGTTATGGTTGGGGTTATGGTTTAGGTTAGGGTTATTGTTAGGGGTTGGGGTTATGGTTTGGGTTAGGGTTATTGTTAGGGGTTATGGTTTGGGTTATGGTTATGGTTGGGGTTATGGTTATGGTTTGGGTTAGGTTTTGGGTTATGTTTTGGGTTAGGTTTTGGGTTATGTTTTGGGTTAGGTTTTGGGTTAGGTTTTGGGTTAGGTTTTGGGTTAGGGTTCTTGTTAGGGGTTAGGGGTTATGGTTTGGGTTATGGTAATGGTTGGGGTTATGGTTTAGGTTAGGGTTATTGTTAGGGGTTGGGGTTTATGGTTTGGGTTAGGGTTATTATTAGGGGTTATGGTTTGGGTTGTTATGGTTTGGGTTAGGGATATTGTTAGGGGTTAGGGGTTATGGTTTGGGTTATGGTTATTGTTGGGGTTATGGTTATGGATGGGATAATGGTTTGGGTTAGGGTTATTGTTAGGGGTTATGGTGATGGTTTGGGTTATGGTGATGGTTTGGTTTATGGTTATGGTTGGGGTTAGGGTTATGGTTTAGGTTAGGTTTATTGTTAGGGGTTGGGGTTATGGTTTGGGTTAAGGTTATTGTTAGGGTTATGGTTATGGTTTGGGTTAGAGTTATTGTTAGGGGTTGGGGTAATAGTTTGTGTTAGGGTTATTGTTAGGGTTTAGGGGTTATGGTTTGGTTTACGGTTATGGTTAAGGTTATGGTTGGGGTTATGGTTTGGGTTAGCGTTATTTTTAGGGGTTAGGGGTTATGGTTTGGGTTATGGTTATTGTTGGGGTTACTGTTTTGGATGGGATTATGGTTTGGGTTAGGGTTATTGTTAGGGGTTGGGGTAATAGTTTGTGTTAGGGTTATTGTTAGGGTTTAGGCGTTATGGTTTGGTTTACGGTTATGATTAAGGTTATGGTTGGGGTTATGGTTGGGGTTATGGTTTGGGTTAACGTTATTTTTAGGATTTAGGGGTTGTGGTTTGGGTTATAGTTATTGTTGGGGTTATGGTTATGGATGGGATTATGGTTTGGGTTAGGGTTATTGTTGGGGGTTGGGTGTTATGGTTTGGGTTATGGTTAGGGTTATGGTTATGGTTGGGGTTATGGTTGGGGTTATGGTTGGGGTTATGGTTGGGGTTATGGTTGGGGTTATGGTTGGGGTTATGGTTGGGGTTATGGTTGCGGTTATGGCTATGGTTGGGAATATGGTTTTGGTTGGGGTTATGGTTATGGTTGGGAATCTGGTTATGGTTGGGAATCTGGTTATGGTTGGGGTTATGGTTAGGGTTATGGTTATGGTTGGGGTTATGGTTGGGGTTATGGTTGGGGTTTATGGCTATGGTTGGGAATATGGTTTTGGTTGGGGTTATGGTTATGGTTGGGAATCTGGTTATGGTTGGGGTTATGGTTTGGGTTAGGGTTATGGTTTGGGTTAGGGTTATGGTTTGGGTTAGGGTTATGGTTTGGGTTAGGGTTATTGTTCGGGGTTGGGGTTATGGTTTGGGTTAAGGTTGGGGTTATGGTTAGGGTTATGGTTTAGGTTAGGTTTATTGTTAGGGGTTGGGGTTATGGTTTGGGTTAAGGTTATTATTTGGCGTTGGGGTTATGGTTTGGGTTAGGGTTATTGTTAGGCGTTGGGGTAATAGTTTGTGTTAGGGTTATTGTTAGGGTTTAGGGGTTATGGTTTGGTTTATGGTTATTGTTAAGGTTATGGTTGGGGTTATGGTTTGGTTTTTGGTTATTGTTAAGGTTATGGTTGGGGTTATGGTTTGGGTTAGTGTTATTTTTAGGGGTTAGGGGTTATGGTTTGGGTTATGGTTATTGTTGGGGTTATGGTTGGGGTTATGGTTATGGTTGGGGTTATGGTTGGGGTTATGGTTGGGCTTATGGTTGGGGTTATGGTTGCGGTTATGGCTATGGTTAGGAATATGGTTTTGGTTGGGGTTATGGTTATGGTTGGGAATCTGGTTATGGTTGGGGTTATGGTTGGGCTTATGGTTGGGGTTATGGTTGCGGTTATGGCTATGGTTGGGAATATGGTTTTGGTTGGGGTTATGGTTATGGTTGGGAATCTGGTTATGGTTGGGGTTATGGTTAGGGTTATGGTTATGGTTGGGGTTATGGTTGGGGTTATGGTTGGGGTTATGGCTATGGTTGGGAATATGGTTTTGGTTGGGGTTATGGTTGGGAATCTGGTTATGGTTGGGGTTATGGTTTGGGTTAGGGTTATGGTTTGGGTTAGGGTTATGGTTTGGGTTAGGGTTATGGTTTGGGTTATGGTTTGGGTTATGGTTTGGGTTCGGGTTATGGTTTGGGTTAGGGTTATTGTTAGGGGTTTGGGGTTATGGTTTGGGTAATGGTTATGGTTGGGGTTATGGCTATGGATGGGATTATGGTTTGGGTTAGGGTTTTTGTTAGGGGTTTTGGTTAGGGTTATTGTTAGAAGTTAGGGGTTATGGTTTGGGTTATGGTTGGGGTTATGGTTTAGGTTAGGGTTATTGTTAGGGGTTGGGGGTATGGTTTGGGTTAGGGTTATTTTAAGGGATTAGGGGTTATGGTTTGGGTTTTGTTTATGGTTGGGGTTATGGTTTGGGTTAGGGTTATTGTTAGGGGTTGGGGTTATGGTTTGGGTTATGGTCGGGGTTATGGTCGGGGTTATGGTTGGGGTTATGGTTGGGGTTATGGTTGGGGTTATGGTTGGGGTTATGGTTGGAGTTATGGTTGGGGTTATGGTTAGGGTTATGGTTAGGGTTGGGGTTATGGTTGGGGTTATGGCTATGGTTGGGAATATGGTTTTGGTTGGGGTTATGTTTATGGTCGGGAATCTGGTTATGGTTGGGGTTATGGTTTAGGTTAGGGTTATTGTTAGGGGTTGGGGTTGTGGTTTGGGTTAGGAATATTGTAAGGGATAAGGGGTTATGGTTATGGTTATGGGTTGGGTTAGGGTTATTGTTTGTGGTTGGGGTTATGGTTTGGGTTAGGGTTATTGTTAGGGGTTATGGTTTGGGTTATGGTTATGGTTTGGGTTAGGGTTATTGTTAGGGGTTGGGGTTATGGTTTGGGTTATGGTTTGGGTTATGGTTTGGGTTATGGTTTGGGTTATGGTTTGGGTTATGGTTTGGGTTATGGTTATTGTTAGGGGTTGGGGTTATGGTTTGGGTTAGGGTTATTGCTAGGGGTTATGGTTACTGTTAGGGTTATGGTTATGGTTTGGGTTAGAGTTATTGTTAGGGGTTGGGGTTATGGTTTGGGTTAGGGTTATTGTTAGGGGTTATGGTGATGGTTTGGGTTATGGTGATGGTTTGGTTTATGGTTATGGTTGGGGTTGGGGTTAGGGTTATGGTTTAGGTTAGGTTTATTGTTAGGGGTTGGGGTTATGGTTTGGGTTAAGGTTATTGTTTGGCGTTGGGGTTATGGTTTGGGTTAGGGTTATTGTTAGGCGTTGGGGTAATAGTTTGTGTTAGGGTTATTGTTAGGGTTTAGGGGTTATGGTTTGGTTTACGGTTATGGTTAAGGTTATGGTTGGGGTTATGGTTTGGGTTAGCGTTATTTTTAGGGGTTAGGGGTTATGGTTTGGGTTATGGTTATGGTTATGGATGGGATAATGGTTTGGGTTAGGGTTATTGTTAGGGGTTGGGGTAATAGTTTGTGTTAGGGTTATTGTTAGGGTTTAGGGGTTATGATTTGGTTTACAGTTATGGTTAAGGTTATGGTTGGGGTTATGGTTTGGGTTAGCGTTATTTTTAGGAGTTAGGGGTTATGGTTTAGGTTATGGTTATTGTTGGGGTTACTGTTATGGATGGGATTATGGTTTGGGTTAGGGTTATTGTTAGGGTTTAGGGGTTATGGTTTGGTTTACAGTTATGGTTAAGGTTATGGTTGGGGTTATGGTTTGGTTTACAGTTATGGTTAAGGTTATGGTTGGGGTTATGGTTTGGGTTAGGGTTATTGTTAGGGGTTGGGGTTATGGTTTGGGTTAGGGTTATTGTTAGGGGTTATGGTTTGGGTTATGGTTATGGTTGGGGTTATGGTTAGGTTTTGGGTTAGGGTTATTGTTAGGGGTTGGGGTTATGGTTTGGGTTAGGGTTATTGTTAGGGGTTAGGGGTTATGGTTTGGGTTATGGTTGGGGTTATGGTTGGGGTTATGGTTTGGGTTATGATTGGAGTTATGGTTGGGGTTATGGTTAGGGTTATGGTTAGGGTTGGGGTTATGGTTGGGGTTATGGCTATGGTTCGGAATATGGTTTTGGTTCGGGTTATGTTTATGGTTGGGAATCTGGTTATGGTTGGGGTTATGGTTTGGGTTTGGGTTATGGTTATGGTTTAGGTTAGGGTTATTGTTAGGGGTTGGGGATATGGTTTGGGTTTGGGTTATGGTTATGGTTTAGGTTAGGGTTATTGTTAGGGGTTGGGGTTATGGTTTGGGTTATGGTTTGGGTTATGGTTTGGGTTATGGTTTGGGTTATGGTTTGGGTTATGGTTTGGGTTATGGTTTGGGTTATGGTTTGGGTTATGGTTTGGGTTATGGTTTGGGTTATGGTTTGGGTTAGCGTTATTGTTAGGGGTTTGGGTTATGGTTTTGGTTAGGGTTATTGCTAGGGGTTATGTTTTGGGTTATGGTTATGGTTATGGGTTGGGTTAGGGTTATTGTTTGTGGTTGGGGTTATGGTTTGGGTTAGGGTTATTGTTAGGGGTTATGGTTTGGGTTATGGTTATGGTTTGGGTTAGGGTTATTGTTAGGGGTTGGGGTTATGGTTTGGGTTATGGTTTGGGTTATGGTTTGGGTTATGGTTTGGGTTATGGTTTGGGTTATGGTTTGGATTATGGTTTGGGTAATGGTTTGGGTTATGGTTTGGGTTAGGGTTATTGTTAGGGGTTGGGGTTATGGTTTGGGTTAGGGTTATTGCTAGGGGTTATGTTTTGGGTTATGGTTATGGTTATGGGTTCGGTTAGGGTTATTGTTTGTGGTTGGGGTTATGGTTTGGGTTAGGGTTATTGTTAGGGGTTATGGTTTGGGTTATGGTTACTGTTAGGGTTATGGTTATGGTTTGGGTTAGAGTTATTGTTAGGGGTTGGGGTTATGGTTTGGGTTAGGGTTAGGGTTATTGTTAGGGGTTAGTGTGATGGTTTGGGTTATGGTGATGGTTTGGTTTATTGTTATGGTTGGGGTTATGGTTAGGGTTATGGTTTAGGTTAGGTTTATTGTTAGGGGTTGGGGTTATGGTTTGGGTTAAGGTTATTGTTTGGCGTTGGGGTTATGGTTTGGGTTAGGGTTATTGTTAGGCGTTGGGGTAATAGTTTGTGTTAGGGTTATTGTTAGGGTTTAGGGGTTATGGTTTGGTTTACGGTTATGGTTAAGGTTATGGTTGGGGTTATGGTTTGGGTTAGCGTTATTTTTAGGTGTTAGGGGTTATGGTTTGGGTTATGGTTATTGTTGGGGTTATGGTTATGGATGGAATTATGGTTTGGGTTAGGGTTATTGTTGGGGGTTTGGTGTAATGGTTTGGGTTATGGTTTGGGTTCGGGTTATGGTTTGGGTTCGGGTTATGGTTTGGGTTAGGGTTATGGTTTGGGTTATGGTTATGGTTGGGGTTATGGTTTAGGTTAGGCTTATTGTTAGGGGTTGGGGTTATGGTTTGGGTTAGGGTTATTGTTAGGGGTTATGGTTTGGGTTATGGTTATGGTTGGGGTTATGGTTATGGTTTGGGTTAGGTTTTGGGTTAGGTTTTGGGTTAGGTTTTGGGTTAGGTTTTGGGTTAGGTTTTGGGTTAGGTTTTGGGTTAGGGTTCTTGTTAGGGGTTGGGGTTATGGTTTGGGTTAGGGTTATTGTTAGGGGTTAGGGGTTATGGTTTGGGTTATGGTAATGGTTGGGGTTATGGTTTAGGTTAGGGTTATTGTTAGGGGTTGGGGTTTATGGTTTGGGTTAGGGTTATTATTAGGGGTTATGGTTTGGGTTGTTATGGTTTGGGTTAGGGATATTGTTAGGGGTTAGGGGTTATGGTTTGGGTTATGGTTATTGTTGGGGTTATGGTTATGGATGGGATAATGGTTTGGGTTAGGGTTATTGTTAGGGGTTATGGTGATGGTTTGGGTTATGGTGATGGTTTGGTTTATGGTTATGGTTGGGGTTATGGTTAGGGTTATGGTTAGGGTTATGGTTTAGGTTAGGTTTATTGTTAGGGGTTGGGGTTATGGTTTGGGTTAGGGTTATTGTTAGGCGTTGGGGTTATGGTTTGGGTTAGGGTTATGGTTTGGGTTAGGGTTATTGTTAGGCGTTGGGGTAATAGTTTGTGTTAGGGTTATTGTTAGGGTTTAGGGGTTATGGTTTGGTTTACGGTTATGGTTAAGGTTATGGTTGGGGTTATGGTTTGAGTTAGCGTTATTTTTAGGGGTTAGGGGTTATGGTTTGGGTTATGGTTATTGTTGGGGTTATGGTTATGGATGGGATAATGGTTTGGGTTAGGGTTATTGTTAGGGGTTGGGGTAATAGTTTGTGTTAGGGTTATTGTTAGGGTTTAGGGGTTATGGTTTTGTTTACGGTTATGGTTAAGGTTATGGTTGGGGTTATGGTTTGGGTTAGCGTTATTTTTAGGGGTTAGGGGTTATGGTTTGGGTTATGGTTATTGTTGGGGTTACTGTTATGGATGGGATTATGGTTTGGGTTAGGGTTATTGTTAGGGGTTGGGGTAATAGTTTGTGTTAGGGTTATTGTTAGGGTTTAGGCGTTATGGTTTGGTTTACGGTTATGATTAAGGTCATGGTTGGGGTTATGGTTGGGGTTATGGTTTGGGTTAGCGTTATTTTTAGGATTTAGGGGTTGTGGTTTGGGTTATAGTTATTGTTGGGGTTATGGTTATGGATGGGATTATGGTTTGGGTTAGGGTTATTGTTGGGGGTTAGGTGTTATGGTTAGGGGGTTAGGGTTAGGGTTATGGTTATGGTTGGGGTTATGGTTGGGGTTATGGTTGGGGTTATGGTTGGGGTTGTGGTTGCGGTTATGGCTATGGTTGGGAATATGGTTTTGGTTGGGGTTATGGTTATGGTTGGGAATCTGGTTATGGTTGGGGTTATGGTTAGGGTTATGGTTATGGTTGGGGTTATGGTTGGGGTTATGGTTGGGGTTTATGGCTATGGTTGGGAATATGGTTTTGGTTGGGGTTATGGTTATGGTTGGGAATCTGGTTATGGTTGGGGTTATGGTTTGGGTTAGGTTTATGGTTTGGGTTAGGGTTATGGTTTGGGTTAGGGTTATGGTTTGGGTTCGGGTTATGGTTTAGGTTAGGTTTATTGTTCGGGGTTGGGGTTATGGTTTGGGTTAAGGTTATTGTTTGGCGTTGGGGTTATGGTTTGGGTTAGGGTTATTGTTAGGCGTTGGGGTAATAGTTTGTGTTAGGGTTATTGTTAGGGTTTAGGGGTTATGGTTTGGTTTATGGTTATTGTTAAGGTTATGGTTGGGGTTATGGTTTGGGTTAGTGTTATTTTTAGGGGTTAGGGGTTATGGTTTGGGTTATGGTTATTGTTGGGGTTATGGTTGGGGTTATGGTTATGGTTGGGGTTATGGTTGGGCTTATGGTTGGGGTTATGGTTGCGGTTATGGCTATGGTTGGGAATATGGTTTTGGTTGGGGTTATGGTTGGGAATCTGGTTATGGTTGGGGTTATGGTTAGGGTTATGGTTATGGTTGGGGTTATGGTTGGGGTTATGGTTGGGGTTATGGCTATGGTTGGGAATATGGTTTTGGTTGGGGTTATGGTTATGGTTGGGAATCTGGTTATGGTTGGGGTTATGGTTTGGGTTAGGGTTATGGTTTGGGTTAGGGTTATGGTTTGGGTTAGGGTTATGGTTTGGGTTATGGTTTGGGTTCGGGTTATGGTTTGGGTTAGGGTTATTGTTAGGGGTTTGGGGTTATGGTTTGGGTAATGGTTATGGTTGGGGTTATGGCTATGGATGGGATTATGGTTTGGGTTAGGGTTTTTGTTAGGGGTTTTGGTTAGGGTTATTGTTAGAAGTTAGGGGTTATGGTTGGGGTTATGGTTGGGGTTATGGTTGGGGTTATGGTTGGGGTTATGGTTGGAGTTATGGTTGGGGTTATGGTTAGGGTTATGGTTAGGGTTGGGGTTATGGTTGGGGTTATGGTTGGGGTTATGGTTGGGTTTATGGTTGGAGTTATGGTTGGGGTTATGGTTAGGGTTATGGTTAGGGTTGGGGTTATGATTGGGGTTATGGCTATGGTTGGGAATATGGTTTTGGTTGGGGTTATGTTTATGGTCGGGAATCTGGTTGTGGTTGGGGTTATGGTTTAGGTTAGGGTTATTGTTAGGGGTTGGGGTTGTGGTTTGGGTTAGGAATATTGTAAGGGATAAGGGGTTATGGTTTAGGTTATGGTTTGGGTTAGGGTTTGGGTTATGGTTTGGGTTAGCGTTATTGTTAGGGGTTGGGGTTATGGTTTTGGTTAGGGTTATTGCTAGGGGTTATGTTTTGGGTTATGGTTATGGTTATGGGTTGGGTTAGGGTTATTGTTTGTGGTTGGGGTTATGGTTTGGGTTAGGGTTATTGTTAGGGGTTATGGTTTGGGTTATGGTTTGGGTTATGGTTTGGGTTATGGTTTGGGTTATGGTTTGGGTTATGGTTTGGGTTATGGTTTGGGTTATGGTTTGGGTTATGGTTTGGGTTATGGTTTGGGTTATGGTTTGGGTTATGGTTTGGGTTATGGTTTGGGTTATGGTTTGGGTTATGGTTTGGGTTATGGTTTGGGTTATGGTTTGGGTTATGGTTTGGGTTATGGTTTGGGTTATGGTTTGGGTTATGGTTTGGGTTATGGTTATTGTTAGGGGTTGGGGTTATGGTTTGGGTTAGGGTTATTGCTAGGGGTTATGGTTACTGTTAGGGTTATGGTTATGGTTTGGGTTAGAGTTATTGTTAGGGGTTGGGGTTATGGTTTGGGTTAGGGTTATTGTTAGGGGTTATGGTGATGGTTTGGGTTATGGTGATGGTTTGGTTTAAGGTTATGGTTGGGGTTAGGGTTATGGTTTAGGTTAGGTTTATTGTTAGGGGTTGGGGTTATGGTTTGGGTTAAGGTTATTGTTTGGCGTTGGGGTTATGGTTTGGGTTAGGGTTATTGTTAGGCGTTGGGGTAATAGTTTGTGTTAGGGTTATTGTTAGGGTTTAGGGGTTATGGTTTGGTTTACGGTTATGGTTAAGGTTATGGTTGGGGTTATGGTTTGGGTTAGCGTTATTTTTAGGTGTTAGGGGTTATGGTTTGGGTTATGGTTATTGTTGGGGTTATGGTTATGGATGGAATTATGGTTTGGGTTAGGGTTATTGTTGGGGGTTTGGTGTTATGGTTTGGGTTATGGTTATGGTTTGGGTTATGGTTATGGTTATGGTTATGGTTATGGTTTGGGTTATGGTTATGGTTGGGGTTATGGTTTGGGTTAGGGTTATTGTTAGGGGTTATGGTTTGGGTTAGGGTTATTGTTAGGGGTTATGGTTTGGGTTAGGGATATTGTTAGGGGTTAGGGGTTATGGTTTGGGTTAGGGATATTGTTAGGGGTTAGGGGTTATGGTTTGGGTAAGGGTTGGGGTTATGGTGGGGGTTATGGTTGGGGTAAGGGGTTGGGGTTATGGTTTGGGTTAGGGTTATTTTTAGGGGTTGGTGTTATGGTTTGGGTTAGGGTCATTGCTAGGGGTTATGTTTTGGGTTATGGTTATGGGTTGGGTTAGGGTTATTGTTTGTGGTTGGGGTTATGGTTTGGGTTAGGGTTATTGTTAGGGGTTATGGTTTGGGTTATGGTTACTGTTAGGGTTATGGTTATGGTTTGGGTTAGAGTTATTGTTAGGGGTTGGGGTTATGGTTTGGGTTAGGGTTAGGGTTATTGTTAGGGGTTATTGTGATGGTTTGGGTTATGGTGATGGTTTGGTTTATTGTTATGGTTGGGGTTATGGTTAGGGTTATGGTTTAGGTTAGGTTTATTGTTAGGGGTTGGGGTTATGGTTTGGGTTAAGGTTATTGTTTGGCGTTGGGGTTATGGTTTGGGTTAGGGTTATTGTTAGGCGTTGGGGTAATAGTTTGTGTTAGGGTTATTGTTAGGGTTTAGGGGTTATGGTTTGGTTTACGGTTATGGTTAAGGTTATGGTTGGGGTTATGGTTTGGGTTAGCGTTATTTTTAGGGGTTAGGGATTATGGTTTGGGTTATGGTTATTGTTGGGGTTATGGTTATGGATGGGATAATGGTTTGGGTTAGGGTTATTGTTAGGGGTTGGGGTAATAGTTTGTGTTAGGGTTATTGTTAGGGTTTAGGGGTTATGATTTGGTTTACGGTTATGGTTAAGGTTATGGTTGGGGTTATGGTTTGGGTTAGTGTTATTTTTAGGAGTTAGGGGTTATGGTTTGGGTTATGGTTATTGTTGGGGTTACTGTTATGGATGGGATTATGGTTTGGGTTAGGGTTATTGTTAGGGTTTAGGGGTTATGGTTTGGTTTACAGTTATGGTTAAGGTTATTGTTGGGGTTATGGTTTGGTTTACAGTTATGGTTAAGGTTATGGTTGGGGTTATGGTTTGGGTTAGGGTTATTGTTAGGGGTTGGGGTTATGGTTTGGGTTAGGGTTATTGTTAGGGGTTATGGTTTGGGTTATGGTTATGGTTGGGGTTATGGTTAGGTTTTGGGTTAGGGTTATTGTTAGGGGTTGGGGTTATGGTTTGAGTTAGGGTTATTGTTAGGGGTTAGGGGTTATGGTTTGGGTTATGGTTGGGGTTATGGTTGGGGTTATGGTTTGGGTTATGATTGGAGTTATGGTTGGGGTTATGGTTAGGGTTATGGTTAGGGTTGGGGTTATGGTTGGGGTTATGGCTATGGTTCGGAATATGGTTTTGGTTCGGGTTATGTTTATGGTTGGGAATCTGGTTATGGTTGGGGTTATGGTTTGGGTTTGGGTTATGGTTATGGTTTAGGTTAGGGTTATTGTTAGGGGTTGGGGATATGGTTTGGGTTTGGGTTATGGTTATGGTTTAGGTTAGGGTTATTGTTAGGGGTTGGGGTTATGGTTTGGGTTATGGTTTGGGTTATGGTTTGGGTTATGGTTTGGGTTATGGTTTGGGTTATGGTTTGGGTTATGGTTTGGGTTATGGTTTGGGTTATGGTTTGGGTTATGGTTTGGGTTATGGTTTGGGTTATGGTTTGGGTTATGGTTTGGGTTATGGTTTGGGTTAGCGTTATTGTTAGGGGTTGGGGTTATGGTTTTGGTTAGGGTTATTGCTAGGGGTTATGTTTTGGGTTATGGTTATGGTTATGGGTTGGGTTAGGGTTATTGTTTGTGGTTGGGGTTATGGTTTGGGTTAGGGTTATTGTTAGGGGTTATGGTTTGGGTTATGGTTATGGTTTGGGTTAGGGTTATTGTTAGGGGTTGGGGTTATGGTTTGGGTTATGGTTTGGGTTATGGTTTGGGTTATGGTTTGGGTTATGGTTTGGGTTATGGTTTGGGTTAGGGTTATTGTTAGGGGTTGGGGTTATGGTTTGGGTTAGGGTTATTGCTAGGGGTTATGTTTTGGGTTATGGTTATGGTTATGGGTTCGGTTAGGGTTATTGTTTGTGGTTGGGGTTATGGTTTGGGTTAGGGTTATTGTTAGGGGTTATGGTTTGGGTTATGGTTACTGTTAGGGTTATGGTTATGGTTTGGGTTAGAGTTATTGTTAGGGGTTGGGGTTATGGTTTGGGTTAGGGTTATTGTTAGGGGTTATGGTGATAGTTTGGGTTATGGTGATGGTTTGGTTTGTGGTTATGGTTGGGGTTAGGGTTATGGTTTAGGTTAGGTTTATTGTTAGGGGTTGGGGTTAAGGTTTGGGTTAAGGTTATTGTTTGGCGTTGGGGTTATGGTTTGGGTTAGGGTTATTGTTAGGCGTTGGGGTAATAGTTTGTGTTAGGGTTATTGTTAGGGTTTAGGGGTTATGGTTTGGTTTACGGATATGGTTAAGGTTATGGTTGGGGTTATGGTTTGGGTTAGCGTTATTTTTAGGTGTTAGGGGTTATGGTTTGGGTTATGGTTATTGTTGGGGTTATGGTTATGGATGGGATTATGGTTTGGGTTAGGGTTATTGTTGGGGGTTGGGTGTTATGGTTTGGGTTATGGTTATGGTTTGGGTTATGGTTATGGTTTGGGTTATGGTTATGGTTGGGGTTATGGTTTGGGTTAGGGTTATTGTTAGGGGTTTTGGTTTGGGTTAGGGATATTGTTAGGGGTTAGGGGTTATGGTTTGGGTAAGGGTTGGGGTTATGGTTGGGGTTATGGTTGGGGTTATGGTTGGGGTTATGGTTGGGGTTATGGTTGGGGTTATGGTTGGGGTTATGGTTGGGGTTATGGTTGGGGTTATGGTTGGGGTTATGGTTGGGGTTATGGTTGGGGTTATGGTTGGGGTTATGGTTGGGGTTATGGTTGGGGTTATGGTTGGGGTTATGGTTATGGTTGGGGTTATTGTTGGGGTTATGGTTGGGGTTATGGTTGGGGTTATGGCTATGGTTTGGGTTATGGTTTTGGTTGGGGTTATGGTTATGGTTGGGAATATGGTTATGGTTGGGGTTATGGTTTGGGTTAGGGTTATGATTTGGGTTAGGGTTATGGTTTGGGTTATGGTTTGGGTTATGGTTTGGGTTCGGGTTATGGTTTGGGTTAGGGTTATGGTTTGGGTTATGGTTATGGTTGGGGTTATGGTTTAGGTTAGGGTTATTGTTAGGGGTTGGGGTTATGGTTTGGGTTAGGGTTATTGTTAGGGGTTATGGTTTGGGTTATGGTTATGGTTGGGGTTATGGTTATGGTTTGGGTTAGGTTTTGGGTTATGTTTTGGGTTAGGTTTTGGGTTATGTTTTGGGTTAGGTTTTGGGTTAGGTTTTGGGTTAGGTTTTGGGTTAGGGTTCTTGTTAGGGGTTAGGGGTTATGGTTTGGGTTATGGTAATGGTTGGGGTTATGGTTTAGGTTAGGGTTATTGTTAGGGGTTGGGGTTTATGGTTTGGGTTAGGGTTATTATTAGGGGTTATGGTTTGGGTTGTTATGGTTTGGGTTAGGGATATTGTTAGGGGTTAGGGGTTATGGTTTGGGTTATGGTTATTGTTGGGGTTATGGTTATGGATGGGATAATGGTTTGGGTTAGGGTTATTGTTAGGGGTTATGGTGATGGTTTGGGTTATGGTGATGGTTTGGTTTATGGTTATGGTTGGGGTTAGGGTTATGGTTTAGGTTAGGTTTATTGTTAGGGGTTGGGGTTATGGTTTGGGTTAAGGTTATTGTTAGGGTTATGGTTATGGTTTGGGTTAGAGTTATTGTTAGGGGTTGGGGTAATAGTTTGTGTTAGGGTTATTGTTAGGGTTTAGGGGTTATGGTTTGGTTTACGGTTATGGTTAAGGTTATGGTTGGGGTTATGGTTATGGTTAGCGTTATTTTTAGGGGTTAGGGGTTATGGTTTGGGTTATGGTTATTGTTGGGGTTACTGTTTTGGATGGGATTATGGTTTGGGTTAGGGTTATTGTTAGGGGTTGGGGTAATAGTTTGTGTTAGGGTTATTGTTAGGGTTTAGGCGTTATGGTTTGGTTTACGGTTATGATTAAGGTTATGGTTGGGGTTATGGTTGGGGTTATGGTTTGGGTTAACGTTATTTTTAGGATTTAGGGGTTGTGGTTTGGGTTATAGTTATTGTTGGGGTTATGGTTATGGATGGGATTATGGTTTGGGTTAGGGTTATTGTTGGGGGTTGGGTGTTATGGTTTGGGTTATGGTTAGGGTTATGGTTATGGTTGGGGTTATGGTTGGGGTTATGGTTGGGGTTATGGTTGGGGTTATGGTTGGGGTTATGGTTGGGGTTATGGTTGGGGTTATGGTTGGGGTTATGGTTGCGGTTATGGCTATGGTTGGGAATATGGTTTTGGTTGGGGTTATGGTTATGGTTGGGAATCTGGTTATGGTTGGGAATCTGGTTATGGTTGGGGTTATGGTTAGGGTTATGGTTATGGTTGGGGTTATGGTTGGGGTTATGGTTGGGGTTTATGGCTATGGTTGGGAATATGGTTTTGGTTGGGGTTATGGTTATGGTTGGGAATCTGGTTATGGTTGGGGTTATGGTTTGGGTTAGGGTTATGGTTTGGGTTAGGGTTATGGTTTGGGTTAGGGTTATGGTTTGGGTTAGGGTTATTGTTCGGGGTTGGGGTTATGGTTTGGGTTAAGGTTGGGGTTATGGTTAGGGTTATGGTTTAGGTTAGGTTTATTGTTAGGGGTTGGGGTTATGGTTTGGGTTAAGGTTATTATTTGGCGTTGGGGTTATGGTTTGGGTTAGGGTTATTGTTAGGCGTTGGGGTAATAGTTTGTGTTAGGGTTATTGTTAGGGTTTAGGGGTTATGGTTTGGTTTATGGTTATTGTTAAGGTTATGGTTGGGGTTATGGTTTGGTTTTTGGTTATTGTTAAGGTTATGGTTGGGGTTATGGTTTGGGTTAGTGTTATTTTTAGGGGTTAGGGGTTATGGTTTGGGTTATGGTTATTGTTGGGGTTATGGTTGGGGTTATGGTTATGGTTGGGGTTATGGTTGGGGTTATGGTTGGGCTTATGGTTGGGGTTATGGTTGCGGTTATGGCTATGGTTAGGAATATGGTTTTGGTTGGGGTTATGGTTATGGTTGGGAATCTGGTTATGGTTGGGGTTATGGTTGGGCTTATGGTTGGGGTTATGGTTGCGGTTATGGCTATGGTTGGGAATATGGTTTTGGTTGGGGTTATGGTTATGGTTGGGAATCTGGTTATGGTTGGGGTTATGGTTAGGGTTATGGTTATGGTTGGGGTTATGGTTGGGGTTATGGTTGGGGTTATGGCTATGGTTGGGAATATGGTTTTGGTTGGGGTTATGGTTGGGAATCTGGTTATGGTTGGGGTTATGGTTTGGGTTAGGGTTATGGTTTGGGTTAGGGTTATGGTTTGGGTTAGGGTTATGGTTTGGGTTATGGTTTGGGTTATGGTTTGGGTTCGGGTTATGGTTTGGGTTAGGGTTATTGTTAGGGGTTTGGGGTTATGGTTTGGGTAATGGTTATGGTTGGGGTTATGGCTATGGATGGGATTATGGTTTGGGTTAGGGTTTTTGTTAGGGGTTTTGGTTAGGGTTATTGTTAGAAGTTAGGGGTTATGGTTTGGGTTATGGTTGGGGTTATGGTTTAGGTTAGGGTTATTGTTAGGGGTTGGGGGTATGGTTTGGGTTAGGGTTATTTTAAGGGATTAGGGGTTATGGTTTGGGTTTTGTTTATGGTTGGGGTTATGGTTTGGGTTAGGGTTATTGTTAGGGGTTGGGGTTATGGTTTGGGTTATGGTCGGGGTTATGGTCGGGGTTATGGTTGGGGTTATGGTTGGGGTTATGGTTGGGGTTATGGTTGGGGTTATGGTTGGAGTTATGGTTGGGGTTATGGTTAGGGTTATGGTTAGGGTTGGGGTTATGGTTGGGGTTATGGCTATGGTTGGGAATATGGTTTTGGTTGGGGTTATGTTTATGGTCGGGAATCTGGTTATGGTTGGGGTTATGGTTTAGGTTAGGGTTATTGTTAGGGGTTGGGGTTGTGGTTTGGGTTAGGAATATTGTAAGGGATAAGGGGTTATGGTTATGGTTATGGGTTGGGTTAGGGTTATTGTTTGTGGTTGGGGTTATGGTTTGGGTTAGGGTTATTGTTAGGGGTTATGGTTTGGGTTATGGTTATGGTTTGGGTTAGGGTTATTGTTAGGGGTTGGGGTTATGGTTTGGGTTATGGTTTGGGTTATGGTTTGGGTTATGGTTTGGGTTATGGTTTGGGTTATGGTTTGGGTTATGGTTATTGTTAGGGGTTGGGGTTATGGTTTGGGTTAGGGTTATTGCTAGGGGTTATGGTTACTGTTAGGGTTATGGTTATGGTTTGGGTTAGAGTTATTGTTAGGGGTTGGGGTTATGGTTTGGGTTAGGGTTATTGTTAGGGGTTATGGTGATGGTTTGGGTTATGGTGATGGTTTGGTTTATGGTTATGGTTGGGGTTGGGGTTAGGGTTATGGTTTAGGTTAGGTTTATTGTTAGGGGTTGGGGTTATGGTTTGGGTTAAGGTTATTGTTTGGCGTTGGGGTTATGGTTTGGGTTAGGGTTATTGTTAGGCGTTGGGGTAATAGTTTGTGTTAGGGTTATTGTTAGGGTTTAGGGGTTATGGTTTGGTTTACGGTTATGGTTAAGGTTATGGTTAGGGGTTATGGTTTGGGTTATGGTTATGGTTATGGATGGGATAATGGTTTGGGTTAGGGTTATTGTTAGGGGTTGGGGTAATAGTTTGTGTTAGGGTTATTGTTAGGGTTTAGGGGTTATGATTTGGTTTACAGTTATGGTTAAGGTTATGGTTGGGGTTATGGTTTGGGTTAGCGTTATTTTTAGGAGTTAGGGGTTATGGTTTAGGTTATGGTTATTGTTGGGGTTACTGTTATGGATGGGATTATGGTTTGGGTTAGGGTTATTGTTAGGGTTTAGGGGTTATGGTTTGGTTTACAGTTATGGTTAAGGTTATGGTTGGGGTTATGGTTTGGTTTACAGTTATGGTTAAGGTTATGGTTGGGGTTATGGTTTGGGTTAGGGTTATTGTTAGGGGTTGGGGTTATGGTTTGGGTTAGGGTTATTGTTAGGGGTTATGGTTTGGGTTATGGTTATGGTTGGGGTTATGGTTAGGTTTTGGGTTAGGGTTATTGTTAGGGGTTGGGGTTATGGTTTGGGTTAGGGTTATTGTTAGGGGTTAGGGGTTATGGTTTGGGTTATGGTTGGGGTTATGGTTGGGGTTATGGTTTGGGTTATGATTGGAGTTATGGTTGGGGTTATGGTTAGGGTTATGGTTAGGGTTGGGGTTATGGTTGGGGTTATGGCTATGGTTCGGAATATGGTTTTGGTTCGGGTTATGTTTATGGTTGGGAATCTGGTTATGGTTGGGGTTATGGTTTGGGTTTGGGTTATGGTTATGGTTTAGGTTAGGGTTATTGTTAGGGGTTGGGGATATGGTTTGGGTTTGGGTTATGGTTATGGTTTAGGTTAGGGTTATTGTTAGGGGTTGGGGTTATGGTTTGGGTTATGGTTTGGGTTATGGTTTGGGTTATGGTTTGGGTTATGGTTTGGGTTATGGTTTGGGTTATGGTTTGGGTTATGGTTTGGGTTATGGTTTGGGTTATGGTTTGGGTTATGGTTTGGGTTAGCGTTATTGTTAGGGGTTTGGGTTATGGTTTTGGTTAGGGTTATTGCTAGGGGTTATGTTTTGGGTTATGGTTATGGTTATGGGTTGGGTTAGGGTTATTGTTTGTGGTTGGGGTTATGGTTTGGGTTAGGGTTATTGTTAGGGGTTATGGTTTGGGTTATGGTTATGGTTTGGGTTAGGGTTATTGTTAGGGGTTGGGGTTATGGTTTGGGTTATGGTTTGGGTTATGGTTTGGGTTATGGTTTGGGTTATGGTTTGGGTTATGGTTTGGATTATGGTTTGGGTAATGGTTTGGGTTATGGTTTGGGTTAGGGTTATTGTTAGGGGTTGGGGTTATGGTTTGGGTTAGGGTTATTGCTAGGGGTTATGTTTTGGGTTATGGTTATGGTTATGGGTTCGGTTAGGGTTATTGTTTGTGGTTGGGGTTATGGTTTGGGTTAGGGTTATTGTTAGGGGTTATGGTTTGGGTTATGGTTACTGTTAGGGTTATGGTTATGGTTTGGGTTAGAGTTATTGTTAGGGGTTGGGGTTATGGTTTGGGTTAGGGTTAGGGTTATTGTTAGGGGTTAGTGTGATGGTTTGGGTTATGGTGATGGTTTGGTTTATTGTTATGGTTGGGGTTATGGTTAGGGTTATGGTTTAGGTTAGGTTTATTGTTAGGGGTTGGGGTTATGGTTTGGGTTAAGGTTATTGTTTGGCGTTGGGGTTATGGTTTGGGTTAGGGTTATTGTTAGGCGTTGGGGTAATAGTTTGTGTTAGGGTTATTGTTAGGGTTTAGGGGTTATGGTTTGGTTTACGGTTATGGTTAAGGTTATGGTTGGGGTTATGGTTTGGGTTAGCGTTATTTTTAGGTGTTAGGGGTTATGGTTTGGGTTATGGTTATTGTTGGGGTTATGGTTATGGATGGAATTATGGTTTGGGTTAG
Source organism: Stigmatopora nigra (assembly GCF_051989575.1). NCBI lineage: Eukaryota > Metazoa > Chordata > Actinopteri > Syngnathiformes > Syngnathidae > Stigmatopora > Stigmatopora nigra. The sequence goes on from NW_027551603.1 coordinate 5,697,016, forward strand.
GGTTATTGTTGGGGGTTTGGTGTAATGGTTTGGGTTATGGTTTGGGTTCGGGTTATGGTTTGGGTTCGGGTTATGGTTTGGGTTAGGGTTATGGTTTGGGTTATGGTTATGGTTGGGGTTATGGTTTAGGTTAGGCTTATTGTTAGGGGTTGGGGTTATGGTTTGGGTTAGGGTTATTGTTAGGGGTTATGGTTTGGGTTATGGTTATGGTTGGGGTTATGGTTATGGTTTGGGTTAGGTTTTGGGTTAGGTTTTGGGTTAGGTTTTGGGTTAGGTTTTGGGTTAGGTTTTGGGTTAGGTTTTGGGTTAGGGTTCTTGTTAGGGGTTGGGGTTATGGTTTGGGTTAGGGTTATTGTTAGGGGTTAGGGGTTATGGTTTGGGTTATGGTAATGGTTGGGGTTATGGTTTAGGTTAGGGTTATTGTTAGGGGTTGGGGTTTATGGTTTGGGTTAGGGTTATTATTAGGGGTTATGGTTTGGGTTGTTATGGTTTGGGTTAGGGATATTGTTAGGGGTTAGGGGTTATGGTTTGGGTTATGGTTATTGTTGGGGTTATGGTTATGGATGGGATAATGGTTTGGGTTAGGGTTATTGTTAGGGGTTATGGTGATGGTTTGGGTTATGGTGATGGTTTGGTTTATGGTTATGGTTGGGGTTATGGTTAGGGTTATGGTTAGGGTTATGGTTTAGGTTAGGTTTATTGTTAGGGGTTGGGGTTATGGTTTGGGTTAGGGTTATTGTTAGGCGTTGGGGTTATGGTTTGGGTTAGGGTTATGGTTTGGGTTAGGGTTATTGTTAGGCGTTGGGGTAATAGTTTGTGTTAGGGTTATTGTTAGGGTTTAGGGGTTATGGTTTGGTTTACGGTTATGGTTAAGGTTATGGTTGGGGTTATGGTTTGAGTTAGCGTTATTTTTAGGGGTTAGGGGTTATGGTTTGGGTTATGGTTATTGTTGGGGTTATGGTTATGGATGGGATAATGGTTTGGGTTAGGGTTATTGTTAGGGGTTGGGGTAATAGTTTGTGTTAGGGTTATTGTTAGGGTTTAGGGGTTATGGTTTTGTTTACGGTTATGGTTAAGGTTATGGTTGGGGTTATGGTTTGGGTTAGCGTTATTTTTAGGGGTTAGGGGTTATGGTTTGGGTTATGGTTATTGTTGGGGTTACTGTTATGGATGGGATTATGGTTTGGGTTAGGGTTATTGTTAGGGGTTGGGGTAATAGTTTGTGTTAGGGTTATTGTTAGGGTTTAGGCGTTATGGTTTGGTTTACGGTTATGATTAAGGTCATGGTTGGGGTTATGGTTGGGGTTATGGTTTGGGTTAGCGTTATTTTTAGGATTTAGGGGTTGTGGTTTGGGTTATAGTTATTGTTGGGGTTATGGTTATGGATGGGATTATGGTTTGGGTTAGGGTTATTGTTGGGGGTTAGGTGTTATGGTTAGGGGGTTAGGGTTAGGGTTATGGTTATGGTTGGGGTTATGGTTGGGGTTATGGTTGGGGTTATGGTTGGGGTTGTGGTTGCGGTTATGGCTATGGTTGGGAATATGGTTTTGGTTGGGGTTATGGTTATGGTTGGGAATCTGGTTATGGTTGGGGTTATGGTTAGGGTTATGGTTATGGTTGGGGTTATGGTTGGGGTTATGGTTGGGGTTTATGGCTATGGTTGGGAATATGGTTTTGGTTGGGGTTATGGTTATGGTTGGGAATCTGGTTATGGTTGGGGTTATGGTTTGGGTTAGGTTTATGGTTTGGGTTAGGGTTATGGTTTGGGTTAGGGTTATGGTTTGGGTTCGGGTTATGGTTTAGGTTAGGTTTATTGTTCGGGGTTGGGGTTATGGTTTGGGTTAAGGTTATTGTTTGGCGTTGGGGTTATGGTTTGGGTTAGGGTTATTGTTAGGCGTTGGGGTAATAGTTTGTGTTAGGGTTATTGTTAGGGTTTAGGGGTTATGGTTTGGTTTATGGTTATTGTTAAGGTTATGGTTGGGGTTATGGTTTGGGTTAGTGTTATTTTTAGGGGTTAGGGGTTATGGTTTGGGTTATGGTTATTGTTGGGGTTATGGTTGGGGTTATGGTTATGGTTGGGGTTATGGTTGGGCTTATGGTTGGGGTTATGGTTGCGGTTATGGCTATGGTTGGGAATATGGTTTTGGTTGGGGTTATGGTTGGGAATCTGGTTATGGTTGGGGTTATGGTTAGGGTTATGGTTATGGTTGGGGTTATGGTTGGGGTTATGGTTGGGGTTATGGCTATGGTTGGGAATATGGTTTTGGTTGGGGTTATGGTTATGGTTGGGAATCTGGTTATGGTTGGGGTTATGGTTTGGGTTAGGGTTATGGTTTGGGTTAGGGTTATGGTTTGGGTTAGGGTTATGGTTTGGGTTATGGTTTGGGTTCGGGTTATGGTTTGGGTTAGGGTTATTGTTAGGGGTTTGGGGTTATGGTTTGGGTAATGGTTATGGTTGGGGTTATGGCTATGGATGGGATTATGGTTTGGGTTAGGGTTTTTGTTAGGGGTTTTGGTTAGGGTTATTGTTAGAAGTTAGGGGTTATGGTTGGGGTTATGGTTGGGGTTATGGTTGGGGTTATGGTTGGGGTTATGGTTGGAGTTATGGTTGGGGTTATGGTTAGGGTTATGGTTAGGGTTGGGGTTATGGTTGGGGTTATGGTTGGGGTTATGGTTGGGTTTATGGTTGGAGTTATGGTTGGGGTTATGGTTAGGGTTATGGTTAGGGTTGGGGTTATGATTGGGGTTATGGCTATGGTTGGGAATATGGTTTTGGTTGGGGTTATGTTTATGGTCGGGAATCTGGTTGTGGTTGGGGTTATGGTTTAGGTTAGGGTTATTGTTAGGGGTTGGGGTTGTGGTTTGGGTTAGGAATATTGTAAGGGATAAGGGGTTATGGTTTAGGTTATGGTTTGGGTTAGGGTTTGGGTTATGGTTTGGGTTAGCGTTATTGTTAGGGGTTGGGGTTATGGTTTTGGTTAGGGTTATTGCTAGGGGTTATGTTTTGGGTTATGGTTATGGTTATGGGTTGGGTTAGGGTTATTGTTTGTGGTTGGGGTTATGGTTTGGGTTAGGGTTATTGTTAGGGGTTATGGTTTGGGTTATGGTTTGGGTTATGGTTTGGGTTATGGTTTGGGTTATGGTTTGGGTTATGGTTTGGGTTATGGTTTGGGTTATGGTTTGGGTTATGGTTTGGGTTATGGTTTGGGTTATGGTTTGGGTTATGGTTTGGGTTATGGTTTGGGTTATGGTTTGGGTTATGGTTTGGGTTATGGTTTGGGTTATGGTTTGGGTTATGGTTTGGGTTATGGTTTGGGTTATGGTTTGGGTTATGGTTATTGTTAGGGGTTGGGGTTATGGTTTGGGTTAGGGTTATTGCTAGGGGTTATGGTTACTGTTAGGGTTATGGTTATGGTTTGGGTTAGAGTTATTGTTAGGGGTTGGGGTTATGGTTTGGGTTAGGGTTATTGTTAGGGGTTATGGTGATGGTTTGGGTTATGGTGATGGTTTGGTTTAAGGTTATGGTTGGGGTTAGGGTTATGGTTTAGGTTAGGTTTATTGTTAGGGGTTGGGGTTATGGTTTGGGTTAAGGTTATTGTTTGGCGTTGGGGTTATGGTTTGGGTTAGGGTTATTGTTAGGCGTTGGGGTAATAGTTTGTGTTAGGGTTATTGTTAGGGTTTAGGGGTTATGGTTTGGTTTACGGTTATGGTTAAGGTTATGGTTGGGGTTATGGTTTGGGTTAGCGTTATTTTTAGGTGTTAGGGGTTATGGTTTGGGTTATGGTTATTGTTGGGGTTATGGTTATGGATGGAATTATGGTTTGGGTTAGGGTTATTGTTGGGGGTTTGGTGTTATGGTTTGGGTTATGGTTATGGTTTGGGTTATGGTTATGGTTATGGTTATGGTTATGGTTTGGGTTATGGTTATGGTTGGGGTTATGGTTTGGGTTAGGGTTATTGTTAGGGGTTATGGTTTGGGTTAGGGTTATTGTTAGGGGTTATGGTTTGGGTTAGGGATATTGTTAGGGGTTAGGGGTTATGGTTTGGGTTAGGGATATTGTTAGGGGTTAGGGGTTATGGTTTGGGTAAGGGTTGGGGTTATGGTGGGGGTTATGGTTGGGGTAAGGGGTTGGGGTTATGGTTTGGGTTAGGGTTATTTTTAGGGGTTGGTGTTATGGTTTGGGTTAGGGTCATTGCTAGGGGTTATGTTTTGGGTTATGGTTATGGGTTGGGTTAGGGTTATTGTTTGTGGTTGGGGTTATGGTTTGGGTTAGGGTTATTGTTAGGGGTTATGGTTTGGGTTATGGTTACTGTTAGGGTTATGGTTATGGTTTGGGTTAGAGTTATTGTTAGGGGTTGGGGTTATGGTTTGGGTTAGGGTTAGGGTTATTGTTAGGGGTTATTGTGATGGTTTGGGTTATGGTGATGGTTTGGTTTATTGTTATGGTTGGGGTTATGGTTAGGGTTATGGTTTAGGTTAGGTTTATTGTTAGGGGTTGGGGTTATGGTTTGGGTTAAGGTTATTGTTTGGCGTTGGGGTTATGGTTTGGGTTAGGGTTATTGTTAGGCGTTGGGGTAATAGTTTGTGTTAGGGTTATTGTTAGGGTTTAGGGGTTATGGTTTGGTTTACGGTTATGGTTAAGGTTATGGTTGGGGTTATGGTTTGGGTTAGCGTTATTTTTAGGGGTTAGGGATTATGGTTTGGGTTATGGTTATTGTTGGGGTTATGGTTATGGATGGGATAATGGTTTGGGTTAGGGTTATTGTTAGGGGTTGGGGTAATAGTTTGTGTTAGGGTTATTGTTAGGGTTTAGGGGTTATGATTTGGTTTACGGTTATGGTTAAGGTTATGGTTGGGGTTATGGTTTGGGTTAGTGTTATTTTTAGGAGTTAGGGGTTATGGTTTGGGTTATGGTTATTGTTGGGGTTACTGTTATGGATGGGATTATGGTTTGGGTTAGGGTTATTGTTAGGGTTTAGGGGTTATGGTTTGGTTTACAGTTATGGTTAAGGTTATTGTTGGGGTTATGGTTTGGTTTACAGTTATGGTTAAGGTTATGGTTGGGGTTATGGTTTGGGTTAGGGTTATTGTTAGGGGTTGGGGTTATGGTTTGGGTTAGGGTTATTGTTAGGGGTTATGGTTTGGGTTATGGTTATGGTTGGGGTTATGGTTAGGTTTTGGGTTAGGGTTATTGTTAGGGGTTGGGGTTATGGTTTGAGTTAGGGTTATTGTTAGGGGTTAGGGGTTATGGTTTGGGTTATGGTTGGGGTTATGGTTGGGGTTATGGTTTGGGTTATGATTGGAGTTATGGTTGGGGTTATGGTTAGGGTTATGGTTAGGGTTGGGGTTATGGTTGGGGTTATGGCTATGGTTCGGAATATGGTTTTGGTTCGGGTTATGTTTATGGTTGGGAATCTGGTTATGGTTGGGGTTATGGTTTGGGTTTGGGTTATGGTTATGGTTTAGGTTAGGGTTATTGTTAGTGGTTGGGGTTATGGTTTGGGTTTGGGTTATGGTTATGGTTTAGGTTAGGGTTATTGTTAGTGGTTGGGGTTATGGTTTGGGTTATGGTTTGGGTTATGGTTTGGGTTATGGTTTGGGTTATGGTTTGGGTTATGGTTATTGTTAGGGGTTGGGGTTATGGTTTGGGTTAGGGTTATTGCTAGGGGTTATGGTTACTGTTAGGGTTATGGTTATGGTTTGGGTTAGAGTTATTGTTAGGGGTTGGGGTTATGGTTTGGGTTAGGGTTATTGTTAGGGGTTATGGTGATGGTTTGGGTTATGGTGATGGTTTGGTTTATGGTTATGGTTGGGGTTAGGGTTATGGTTTAGGTTAGGTTTATTGTTAGGGGTTGGGGTTATGGTTTGGGTTAAGGTTATTGTTTGGCGTTGGGGTTATGGTTTGGGTTAGGGTTATTGTTAGGCGTTGGGGTAATAGTTTGTGTTAGGGTTATTGTTAGGGTTTAGGGGTTATGGTTTGGTTTACGGTTATGGTTAAGGTTATGGTTGGGGTTATGGTTTGGGTTAGCGTTATTTTTAGGTGTTAGGGGTTATGGTTTGGGTTATGGTTATTGTTGGGGTTATGGTTATGGATGGAATTATGGTTTGGGTTAGGGTTATTGTTGGGGGTTTGGTGTTATGGTTTGGGTTATGGTTATGGTTTGGGTTATGGTTATGGTTATGGTTTGGGTTATGGTTATGGTTTGGGTTATGGTTATGGTTATGGTTATGGTTATGGTTATGGTTATGGTTATGGTTATGGTTTGGGTTATGGTTATGGTTGGGGTTATGGTTTGGGTTAGGGTTATTGTTAGGGGTTATGGTTTGGGTTAGGGATATTGTTAGGGGTTAGGGGTTATGGTTTGGGTAAGGGTTGGGGTTATGGTTGGGGTTATGGTTGGGGTTATGGTTGGGGTAAGGGGTTGGGGTTATGGTTTGGGTTAGGGTTATTTTTAGGGGTTGGGGTTATGGTTTGGGTTAGGGTCATTGCCAGGGGTTATGTTTTGGGTTATGGTTATGGTTATGGGTTGGGTTAGGGTTATTGTTTGTGGTTGGGGTTATGGTTTGGGTTAGGGTTATTGTTAGGGGTTATGGTTTGGGTTATGGTTACTGTTAGGGTTATGGTTATGGTTTGGGTTAGAGTTATTGTTAGGGGTTGGGGTTATGGTTTGGGTTAGGGTTAGGGTTATTGTTAGGGGTTATTGTGATGGTTTGGGTTATGGTGATGGTTTGGTTTATTGTTATGGTTGGGGTTATGGTTAGGGTTATGGTTTAGGTTAGGTTTATTGTTAGGGGTTGGGGTTATGGTTTGGGTTAAGGTTATTGTTTGGCGTTGGGGTTATGGTTCGGGTTAGGGTTATTGTTAGGCGTTGGGGTAATAGTTTGTGTTAGGGTTATTGTTAGGGTTTAGGGGTTATGGTTTGGTTTACGGTTATGGTTATGGTTGGGGTTATGGTTTGGGTTAGCGTTATTTTTAGGGGTTAGGGGTAATGGTTTGGGTTATGGTTATTGTTGGGGTTATGGTTATGGATGGGATAATGGTTTGGGTTAGGGTTATTGTTAGGGGTTGGGGTAATAGTTTGTGTTAGGGTTATTGTTAGGGTTTAGGGGTTATGATTTGGTTTACGGTTATGGTTAAGGTTATGGTTGGGGTTATGGTTTGGGTTAGCGTTATTTTTAGGAGTTAGGGGTTATGGTTTGGGTTATGGTTATTGTTGGGGTTACTGTTATGGATGGGATTATGGTTTGGGTTAGGGTTATTGTTAGGGTTTAGGGGTTATGGTTTGGTTTACAGTTATGGTTAAGGTTATGGTTGGGGTTATGGTTTGGTTTACAGTTATGGTTAAGGTTATGGTTGGGGTTATGGTTTGGGTTAGGGTTATTGTTAGGGGTTGGGGTTATGGTTTGGGTTAGGGTTATTGTTAGGGGTTATGGTTATAGTTGGGGTTATGGTTATGGTTTGGGTTAGGTTTTGGGTTAGGTTTTGGGTTAGGTTTTGGGTTAGGTTTTGGGTTAGGGTTATTGTTAGGGGTTGGGGTTATGGTTTGGGTTAGGGTTATTGTTAGGGGTTAGGGGTTATGGTTTGGGTTATGGTTGGGGTTATGGTTGGGGTTATGGTTTGGGTTATGATTGGAGTTATGGTTGGGGTTATGGTTAGGGTTATGGTTAGGGTTGGGGTTATGGTTGGGGTTATGGCTATGGTTCGGAATATGGTTTTGGTTCGGGTTATGTTTATGGTTGGGAATCTGGTTATGGTTGGGGTTATGGTTTGGGTTTGGGTTATGGTTATGGTTTAGGTTAGGGTTATTGTTAGGGGTTGGGGATATGGTTTGGGTTTGGGTTATGGTTATGGTTTAGGTTAGGGTTATTGTTAGGGGTTGGGGTTATGGTTTGGGTTATGGTTTGGGTTATGGTTTGGGTTATGGTTTGGGTTATGGTTTGGGTTATGGTTTGGGTTATGGTTTGGGTTATGGTTTGGGTTATGGTTTGGGTTATGGTTTGGGTTATGGTTTGGGTTATGGTTTGGGTTAGCGTTATTGTTAGGGGTTGGGGTTATGGTTTTGGTTAGGGTTATTGCTAGGGGTTATGTTTTGGGTTATGGTTATGGTTATGGGTTGGGTTAGGGTTATTGTTTGTGGTTGGGGTTATGGTTTGGGTTCGGGTTATTGTTAGGGGTTATGGTTTGGGTTATGGTTATGGTTTGGGTTAGGGTTATTGTTAGGGGTTGGGGTTATGGTTTGGGTTATGGTTTGGGTTATGGTTTGGGTTATGGTTTGGGTTATGGTTTGGGTTATGGTTTGGATTATGGTTTGGGTAATGGTTTGGGTTATGGTTTGGGTTAGGGTTATTGTTAGGGGTTGGGGTTATGGTTTGGGTTAGGGTTATTGCTAGGGGTTATGTTTTGGGTTATGGTTATGGTTATGGGTTCGGTTAGGGTTATTGTTTGTGGTTGGGGTTATGGATTGGGTTAGGGTTATTGTTAGGGGTTATGGTTTGGGTTATGGTTACTGTTAGGGTTATGGTTATGGTTTGGGTTAGAGTTATTGTTAGGGGTTGGGGTTATGGTTTGGGTTAGGGTTATTGTTAGGGGTTATGGTGATAGTTTGGGTTATGGTGATGGTTTGGTTTGTGGTTATGGTTGGGGTTAGGGTTATGGTTTAGGTTAGGTTTATTGTTAGGGGTTGGGGTTAAGGTTTGGGTTAAGGTTATTGTTTGGCGTTGGGGTTATGGTTTGGGTTAGGGTTATTGTTAGGCGTTGGGGTAATAGTTTGTGTTAGGGTTATTGTTAGGGTTTAGGGGTTATGGTTTGGTTTACGGATATGGTTAAGGTTATGGTTGGGGTTATGGTTTGGGTTAGCGTTATTTTTAGGTGTTAGGGGTTATGGTTTGGGTTATGGTTATTGTTGGGGTTATGGTTATGGATGGGATTATGGTTTGGGTTAGGGTTATTGTTGGGGGTTGGGTGTTATGGTTTGGGTTATGGTTATGGTTTGGGTTATGGTTATGGTTTGGGTTATGGTTATGGTTGGGGTTATGGTTTGGGTTAGGGTTATTGTTAGGGGTTATGGTTTGGGTTAGGGATATTGTTAGGGGTTAGGGGTTATGGTTTGGGTAAGGGTTGGGGTTATGGTTGGGGTTATGGTTGGGGTTATGGTTGGGGTTATGGTTGGGGTTATGGTTGGGGTTATGGTTGGGGTTATGGTTGGGGTTATGGTTGGGGTTATGGTTGGGGTTATGGTTGGGGTTATGGTTGGGGTTATGGTTATGGTTGGGGTTATTGTTGGGGTTATGGTTGGGGTTATGGTTGGGGTTATGGCTATGGTTTGGGTTATGGTTTTGGTTGGGGTTATGGTTATGGTTGGGAATATGGTTATGGTTGGGGTTATGGTTTGGGTTAGGGTTATGATTTGGGTTAGGGTTATGGTTTGGGTTATGGTTTGGGTTATGGTTTGGGTTCGGGTTATGGTTTGGGTTAGGGTTATGGTTTGGGTTATGGTTATGGTTGGGGTTATGGTTTAGGTTAGGGTTATTGTTAGGGGTTGGGGTTATGGTTTGGGTTAGGGTTATTGTTAGGGGTTATGGTTTGGGTTATGGTTATGGTTGGGGTTATGGTTATGGTTTGGGTTAGGTTTTGGGTTATGTTTTGGGTTAGGTTTTGGGTTATGTTTTGGGTTAGGTTTTGGGTTAGGTTTTGGGTTAGGTTTTGGGTTAGGTTTTGGGTTAGGGTTCTTGTTAGGGGTTAGGGGTTATGGTTTGGGTTATGGTAATGGTTGGGGTTATGGTTTAGGTTAGGGTTATTGTTAGGGGTTGGGGTTTATGGTTTGGGTTAGGGTTATTATTAGGGGTTATGGTTTGGGTTGTTATGGTTTGGGTTAGGGATATTGTTAGGGGTTAGGGGTTATGGTTTGGGTTATGGTTATTGTTGGGGTTATGGTTATGGATGGGATAATGGTTTGGGTTAGGGTTATTGTTAGGGGTTATGGTGATGGTTTGGGTTATGGTGATGGTTTGGTTTATGGTTATGGTTGGGGTTATGGTTAGGGTTATGGTTAGGGTTATGGTTTAGGTTAGGTTTATTGTTAGGGGTTGGGGTTATGGTTTGGGTTAGGGTTATTGTTAGGCGTTGGGGTTATGGTTTGGGTTAGGGTTATGGTTTGGGTTAGGGTTATTGTTAGGCGTTGGGGTAATAGTTTGTGTTAGGGTTATTGTTAGGGTTTAGGGGTTATGGTTTGGTTTACGGTTATGGTTAAGGTTATGGTTGGGGTTATGGTTTGAGTTAGCGTTATTTTTAGGGGTTAGGGGTTATGGTTTGGGTTATGGTTATTGTTGGGGTTATGGTTATGGATGGGATAATGGTTTGGGTTAGGGTTATTGTTAGGGGTTGGGGTAATAGTTTGTGTTAGGGTTATTGTTAGGGTTTAGGGGTTATGGTTTTGTTTACGGTTATGGTTAAGGTTATGGTTGGGGTTATGGTTTGGGTTAGCGTTATTTTTAGGGGTTAGGGGTTATGGTTTGGGTTATGGTTATTGTTGGGGTTACTGTTATGGATGGGATTATGGTTTGGGTTAGGGTTATTGTTAGGGGTTGGGGTAATAGTTTGTGTTAGGGTTATTGTTAGGGTTTAGGCGTTATGGTTTGGTTTACGGTTATGATTAAGGTCATGGTTGGGGTTATGGTTGGGGTTATGGTTTGGGTTAGCGTTATTTTTAGGATTTAGGGGTTGCGGTTTGGGTTATAGTTATTGTTGGGGTTATGGTTATGGATGGGATTATGGTTTGGGTTAGGGTTATTGTTGGGGGTTAGGTGTTATGGTTAGGGGGTTAGGGTTAGGGTTATGGTTATGGTTGGGGTTATGGTTGGGGTTATGGTTGGGGTTATGGTTGGGGTTGTGGTTGCGGTTATGGCTATGGTTGGGAATATGGTTTTGGTTGGGGTTATGGTTATGGTTGGGAATCTGGTTATGGTTGGGGTTATGGTTGGGGTTATGGTTAGGGTTATGGTTATGGTTGGGGTTATGGTTGGGGTTATGGTTGGGGTTTATGGCTATGGTTGGGAATATGGTTTTGGTTGGGGTTATGGTTATGGTTGGGAATCTGGTTATGGTTGGGGTTATGGTTTGGGTTAGGGTTATGGTTTGGGTTAGGGTTAGGGTTATGGTTTGGGTTAGGGTTATGGTTTGGGTTCGGGTTATGGTTTAGGTTAGGTTTATTGTTCGGGGTTGGGGTTATGGTTTGGGTTAAGGTTATTGTTTGGCGTTGGGGTTATGGTTTGGGTTAGGGTTATTGTTAGGCGTTGGGGTAATAGTTTGTGTTAGGGTTATTGTTAGGGTTTAGGGGTTATGGTTTGGTTTATGGTTATTGTTAAGGTTATGGTTGGGGTTATGGTTTGGGTTAGTTTTATTTTTAGGGGTTAGGGGTAATGGTTTGGGTTATGGTTATTGTTGGGGTTATGGTTATGGATGGGATAATGGTTTGGGTTAGGGTTATTGTTAGGGGTTGGGGTAATAGTTTGTGTTAGGGTTATTGTTAGGGTTTAGGGGTTATGATTTGGTTTACGGTTATGGTTAAGGTTATGGTTGGGGTTATGGTTTGGGTTAGCATTATTTTTAGGAGTTAGGGGTTATGGTTTGGGTTATGGTTATTGTTGGGGTTACTGTTATGGATGGGATTATGGTTTGGGTTAGGGTTATTGTTAGGGTTTAGGGGTTATGGTTTGGTTTACAGTTATGGTTAAGGTTATGGTTGGGGTTATGGTTTGGTTTACAGTTATGGTTAAGGTTATGGTTGGGGTTATGGTTTGGGTTAGGGTTATTGTTAGGGGTTGGGGTTATGGTTTGGGTTAGGGTTATTGTTAGGGGTTATGGTTTGGGTTATGGTTATGGTTGGGGTTATGCTTATGGTTTGGGTTAGGTTTTGGGTTAGGTTTTGGGTTAGGGTTATTGTTAGGGGTTGGGGTTATGGTTTGGGTTAGGGTTATTGTTAGGGGTTAGGGGTTATGGTTTGGGTTATGGTTGGGGTTATGGTTGGGGTTATGGTTTGGGTTATGATTGGAGTTATGGTTGGGGTTATGGTTAGGGTTATGGTTAGGGTTGGGGTTATGGTTGGGGTTATGGCTATGGTTCGGAATATGGTTTTGGTTCGGGTTATGTTTATGGTTGGGAATCTGGTTATGGTTGGGGTTATGGTTTGGGTTTGGGTTATGGTTATGGTTTAGGTTAGGGTTATTGTTAGGGGTTGGGGTTATGGTTTGGGTTTGGGTTATGGTTATGGTTTAGGTTAGGGTTATTGTAAGGGGTTGGGGTTATGGTTTGGGTTATGGTTTGGGTTATGGTTTGGGTTATGGTTTGGGTTATGGTTTGGGTTATGGTTTGGGTTATGGTTTGGGTTATGGTTTGGGTTATGGTTTGGGTTATGGTTTGGGTTATGGTTTGGGTTATGGTTTGGGTTATGGTTTGGGTTATGGTTTGGGTTATGGTTTGGGTTATGGTTTGGGTTAGCGTTATTGTTAGGGGTTGGGGTTATGGTTTTGGTTAGGGTTATTGCTAGGGGTTATGTTTTGGGTTATGGTTATGGTTATGGGTTGGGTTAGGGTTATTGTTTGTGGTTGGGGTTATGGTTTGGGTTAGGGTTATTGTTAGGGGTTATGGTTTGGGTTATGGTTATGGTTTGGGTTAGGGTTATTGTTAGGGGTTGGGGTTATGGTTTGGGTTATGGTTTGGGTTATGGTTTGGGTTATGGTTTGGGTTATGGTTTGGGTTATGGTTTGGGTTATGGTTTGGGTTATGGTTTGGGTTATGGTTTGGGTTATGGTTTGGGTTATGGTTTGGGTTATGGTTTGGGTTATGGTTTGGGTTATGGTTTGGGTTATGGTTTGGGTTATGGTTTGGGTTATGGTTTGGGTTATGGTTTGGGTTATGGTTTGGGTTAGGGTTATTGTTAGGGGTTTGGGTTATGGTTTGGGTTAGGGTTATTGCTAGGGGTTATGTTTTGGGTTATGGTTATGGTTATGGGTTCGGTTAGGGTTATTGTTTGTGGTTGGGGTTATGGTTTGGGTTAGGGTTATTGTTAGGGGTTATGGTTTGGGTTATGGTTACTGTTAGGGTTATGGTTATGGTTTGGGTTAGAGTTATTGTTAGGGGTTGGGGTTATGGTTTGGGTTAGGGTTATTGTTAGGGGTTATGGTGATAGTTTGGTTTGTGGTTATGGTTGGGGTTAGGGTTATGGTTTAGGTTAGGTTTATTGTTAGGGGTTGGGGTTAAGGTTTGGGTTAAGGTTATTGTTTGGCGTTGGGGTTATGGTTTGGGTTAGGGTTATTGTTAGGCGTTGGGGTAATAGTTTGTGTTAGGGTTATTGTTAGGGTTTAGGGGTTATGGTTTGGTTTACGGTTATGGTTAAGGTTATGGTTGGGGTTATGGTTTGGGTTAGCGTTATTTTTAGGTGTTAGGGGTTATGGTTTGGGTTATGGTTATGGATGGGATTATGGTTTGGGTTAGGGTTATTGTTGGGGGTTGGGTGTTATGGTTTGGGTTATGGTTTGGGTTAGCGTTATTTTTAGGTGTTAGGGGTTATGGTTTGGGTTATGGTTATGGATGGGATTATGGTTTGGGTTAGGGTTATTGTTGGGGGTTGGGTGTTATGGTTTGGGTTATGGTTATGGTTTGGGTTATGGTTATGGTTTGGGTTATGGTTATGGTTGGGGTTATGGTTTGGGTTAGGGTTATTGTTAGTGGTTATGGTTTGGGTTAGGGATATTGTTAGGGGTTAGGGGTTATGGTTTGGGTAAGGGTTGGGGTTATGGTTGGGGTTATGGTTGGGGTTATGGTTACGGTTATGGTTGGGGTTATGGTTGGGGTTATGGTTGGGGTTATGGTTGGGGTTATGGTTATGGTTGGGGTTATTGTTGGGGTTATGGTTGGGGTTATGGTTGGGGTTATGGCTATGGTTGGGGTTATGGTTGGGGTTATGGTTGGGGTTATGGTTGGGGTTATGGTTATGGTTGGGGTTATGGTTATGGTTGGGGTTATTGTTGGGGTTATGGTTGGGGTTATGGTTGGGGTTATGGCTATGGTTGGGGTTATGGTTTTGGTTGGGGTTATGGTTATGGTTGGGAATATGGTTATGGTTGGGGTTATGGTTTGGGTTAGGGTTATGATTTGGGTTAGGGTTATGGTTTGGGTTATGGTTTGGGTTATGGTTTGGGTTATGGTTTGGGTTATGGTTTGGGTTCGGGTTATGGTTTGGGTTAGGGTTATGGTTTGGGTTATGGTTATGGTTGGGGTTATGGTTTAGGTTAGGGTTATTGTTAGGGGTTGGGGTTATGGTTTGGGTTAGGGTTATTGTTAGGGGTTATGGTTTGGGTTATGGTTATGGTTGGGGTTATGGTTATGGTTTGGGTTAGGTTTTGGGTTAGGTTTTGGGTTAGGTTTTGGGTTAGGTTTTGGGTTAGGGTTCTTGTTAGGGGTTGGAGTTATGGTTTGGGTTAGGGTTATTGTTAGGGGTTAGGGGTTATGGTTTGGGTTATGGTAATGGTTGGGGTTATGGTTTAGGTTAGGGTTATTGTTAGGGGTTGGGTTTATGGTTTGGGTTAGGGTGATTATTAGGGGTTATGGTTTGGGTTGTTATGGTTTGGGTTAGGGATATTGTTAGGGGTTAGGGGTTATGGTTTGGGTTATGGTTATTGTTGGGGTTATGGTTATGGATGGGATAATGGTTTGGGTTAGGGTTATTGTTAGGGGTTATGGTGATGGTTTGGGTTATGGTGATGGTTTGGTTTATGGTTATGGTTGGGGTTATGGTTAGGGTTATGGTTAGGGTTATGGTTTAGGTTAGGTTTATTGTTAGGGGTTGGGGTTATGGTTTGGGTTAGGGTTATTGTTAGGCGTTGGGGTTATGGTTTGGGTTAGGGTTATGGTTTGGGTTAGGGTTATTGTTAGGCGTTGGGGTAATAGTTTGTGTTAGGGTTATTGTTAGGGTTTAGGGGTTATGGTTTGGTTTACGGTTATGGTTAAGGTTATGGTTGGGGTTATGGTTGGGGTTATGGTTGGGGTTATGGTTTGAGTTAGCGTTATTTTTAGGGGTTAGGGGTTATGGTTTGGGTTATGGTTATTGTTGGGGTTATGGTTATGGATGGGATAATGGTTTGGGTTAGGGTTATTGTTAGGGGTTGGGGTAATAGTTTGTGTTAGGGTTATTGTTAGGGTTTAGGGGTTATGGTTTTGTTTACGGTTATGGTTAAGGTTATGGTTGGGGTTATGGTTTGGGTTAGCGTTATTTTTAGGGGTTAGGGGTTATGGTTTGGGTTATGGTTATTGTTGGGGTTACTGTTATGGATGGGATTATGGTTTGGGTTAGGGTTATTGTTAGGGTTTAGGCGTTATGGTTTGGTTTACGGTTATGATTAAGGTCATGGTTGGGGTTATGGTTGGGGTTATGGTTTGGGTTAGCGTTATTTTTAGGATTTAGGGGTTGTGGTTTGGGTTATAGTTATTGTTGGGGTTATGGTTATGGATGGGATTATGGTTTGGGTTAGGGTTATTGTTGGGGGTTGGGTGTTATGGTTTGGGTTATGGTTAGGGTTATGGTTATGGTTGGGGTTATGGTTGGGGTTATGGTTGGGGTTATGGTTGGGGTTATGGTTGGGGTTATGGTTGCGGTTATGGCTATGGTTGGGAATATGGTTTTGGTTGGGGTTATGGTTATGGTTGGGAATCTGGTTATGGTTGGGGTTATGGTTAGGGTTATGGTTATGGTTGGGGTTATGGTTGGGGTTATGGTTGGGGTTATGGTTGGGGTTTATGGCTATGGTTGGGAATATGGTTTTGGTTGGGGTTATGGTTATGGTTGGGAATCTGGTTATGGTTGGGGTTATGGTTTGGGTTAGGGTTATGGTTTGGGTTAGGGTTAGGGTTATGGTTTGGGTTAGGGTTATGGTTTGGGTTCGGGTTATGGTTTAGGTTAGGTTTATTGTTCGGGGTTGGGGTTATGGTTTGGGTTAAGGTTGGGGTTATGGTTAGGGTTATGGTTTAGGTTAGGTTTATTGTTAGGGGTTGGGGTTATGGTTTGGGTTAAGGTTATTGTTTGGCGTTGGGGTTATGGTTTGGGTTAGGGTTATTGTTAGGCGTTGGGGTAATAGTTTGTGTTAGGGTTATTGTTAGGGTTTAGGGGTTATGGTTTGGTTTATGGTTATTGTTAAGGTTATGGTTGGGGTTATGGTTTGGTTTTTGGTTATTGTTAAGGTTATGGTTGGGGTTATGGTTTGGGTTAGTGTTATTTTTAGGGGTTAGGGGTTATGGTTTGGGTTATGGTTATTGTTGGGGTTATGGTTGGGGTTATGGTTATGGTTGGGGTTATGGTTATGGTTGGGGTTATGGTTGGGGTTATGGTTGGGCTTATGGTTGGGGTTATGGTTGCGGTTATGGCTATGGTTGGGAATATGGTTTTGGTTGGGGTTATGGTTATGGTTGGGAATCTGGTTATGGTTGGGGTTATGGTTAGGGTTATGGTTATGGTTGGGGTTATGGTTGGGGTTATGGCTATGGTTGGGAATATGGTTTTGGTTGGGGTTATGGTTATGGTTGGGAATCTGGTTATGGTTGGGGTTATGGTTTGGGTTAGGGTTATGGTTTGGGTTAGGGTTATGGTTTGGATTAGGGTTATGGTTTGGGTTATGGTTTGGGTTCGGGTTATGGTTTGGGTTAGGGTTATTGTTAGGGGTTTGGGGTTATGGTTTGGGTAATGGTTATGGTTGGGGTTATGGCTATGGATGGGATTATGGTTTGGGTTAGGGTTTTTGTAAGCGGTTTTGGTTAGGGTTATTGTTAGAAGTTAGGGGTTATGGTTTGGGTTACGGTTGGGGTTATGGTTTAGGTTAGGGTTATTGTTAGGGGTTGGGGTTATGGTTTGGGTTAGGGTTATTTTAAGGGATTAGGGGTTATGGTTTGGGTTTTGTTTATGGTTGGGGTTATGGTTTGGGTTAGGGTTATTGTTAGGGGTTGGGGTTATGGTTTGGGTTATGGTCGGGTTTATGGTCGGGGTTATGGTTGGGGTTATGGTTGGGGTTATGGTTGGGGTTATGGTTGGAGTTATGGTTGGGGTTATGGTTAGGGTTATGGTTAGGGTTGGGGTTATGGTTGGGGTTATGGTTGGGGTTATGGTTGGGGTTATGGTTGGAGTTATGGTTGGGGTTATGGTTAGGGTTATGGTTAGGGTTGGGGTTATGGTTGGGGTTATGGCTATGGTTGGGAATATGGTTTTGGTTGGGGTTATGTTTATGGTCGGGAATCTGGTTGTGGTTGGGGTTATGGTTTAGGTTAGGGTTATTGTTAGGGGTTGGGGTTGTGGTTTGGGTTAGGAATATTGTAAGGGATAAGGGGTTATGGTTTAGGTTATGGTTTGGGTTATGGTTTGGGTTATGGTTTGGGTTATGGTTTGGGTTATGGTTTGGGTTATGGTTTGGGTTATGGTTTGGGTTAGCGTTATTGTTAGGGGTTGGGGTTATGGTTTTGGTTAGGGTTATTGCTAGGGGTTATGTTTTGGGTTATGGTTATGGTTATGGGTTGGGTTAGGTTTATTGTTTGTGGTTGGGGTTATGGTTTGGGTTAGGGTTATTGTTAGGGGTTATGGTTTAGGTTATGGTTATGGTTTGGGTTAGGGTTATTGTTAGGGGTTGGGGTTATGGTTTGGGTTATGGTTTGGGTTATGGTTTGGGTTATGGTTTGGGTTATGGTTTGGGTTATGGTTTGGGTTATGGTTTGGGTTATGGTTTGGGTTATGGTTTGGGTTATGGTTATTGTTAGGGGTTGGGGTTATGGTTTGGGTTAGGGTTATTGCTAGGGGTTATGGTTACTGTTAGGGTTATGGTTATGGTTTGGGTTAGAGTTATTGTTAGGGGTTGGGGTTATGGTTTGGGTTAGGGTTATTGTTAGGGGTTATGGTGATGGTTTGGGTTATGGTGATGGTTTGGTTTATGGTTATGGTTGGGGTTAGGGTTATGGTTTAGGTTAGGTTTATTGTTAGGGGTTATGGTTTGGGTTAAGGTTATTGTTTGGCGTTGGGGTTATGGTTTGGGTTAGGGTTATTGTTAGGCGTTGGGGTAATAGTTTGTGTTAGGGTTATTGTTAGGGTTTAGGGGTTATGGTTTGGTTTACGGTTATGGTTAAGGTTATGGTTGGGGTTATGGTTTGGGTTAGCGTTATTTTTAGGTGTTAGGGGTTATGGTTTGGGTTATGGTTATTGTTGGGGTTATGGTTATGGATGGAATTATGGTTTGGGTTAGGGTTATTGTTGGGGGTTTGGTGTTATGGTTTGGGTTATGGTTATGGTTTGGGTTATGGTTATGGTTTGGGTTATGGTTATGGTTATGGTTTGGGTTATGGTTTGGGTTATGGTTTGGGTTATGGTTTGGGTTATGGTTTGGGTTATGGTTATGGTTATGGTTATGGTTATGGTTATGGTTATGGTTATGGTTATGGTTATGGTTATGGTTATGGTTATGGTTATGGTTATGGTTATGGTTTGGGTTATGGTTATGGTTGGGGTTATGGTTTGGGTTAGGGTTATTGTTAGGGGTTATGGTTTGGGTTAGGGATATTGTTAGGGGTTAGGGGTTATGGTTTGGGTAAGGGTTGGGGTTATGGTTGGGGTTATGGTTGGGGTTATGGTTGGGGTAAGGGGTTGGGGTTATGGTTTGGGTTAGGGTTATTTTTAGGGGTTGGGGTTATGGTTTGGGTTAGGGTCATTGCCAGGGGTTATGTTTTGGGTTATGGTTATGGTTATGGGTTGGGTTAGGGTTATTGTTTGTGGTTGGGGTTATGGTTTGGGTTAGGGTTATTGTTAGGGGTTATGGTTTGGGTTATGGTTACTGTTAGGGTTATGGTTATGGTTTGGGTTAGAGTTATTGTTAGGGGTTGGGGTTATGGTTTGGGTTAGGGTTAGGGTTATTGTTAGGGGTTATTGTGATGGTTTGGGTTATGGTGATGGTTTGGTTTATTGTTATGGTTGGGGTTATGGTTAGGGTTATGGTTTAGGTTAGGTTTATTGTTAGGGGTTGGGGTTATGGTTTGGGTTAAGGTTATTGTTTGGCGTTGGGGTTATGGTTTGGGTTAGGGTTATTGTTAGGCGTTGGGGTAATAGTTTGTGTTAGGGTTATTGTTAGGGTTTAGGGGTTATGGTTTGGTTTACGGTTATGGTTAAGGTTATGGTTGGGGTTATGGTTTGGGTTAGCGTTATTTTTAGGGGTTAGGGGTAATGGTTTGGGTTATGGTTATTGTTGGGGTTATGGTTATGGATGGGATAATGGTTTGGGTTAGGGTTATTGTTAGGGGTTGGGGTAATAGTTTGTGTTAGGGTTATTGTTAGGGTTTAGGGGTTATGATTTGGTTTACGGTTATGGTTAAGGTTATGGTTGGGGTTATGGTTTGGGTTAGCGTTATTTTTAGGAGTTAGGGGTTATGGTTTGGGTTATGGTTATTGTTGGGGTTACTGTTATGGATGGGATTATGGTTTGGGTTAGGGTTATTGTTAGGGTTTAGGGGTTATGGTTTGGTTTACAGTTATGGTTAAGGTTATGGTTGGGGTTATGGTTTGGTTTACAGTTATGGTTAAGGTTATGGTTGGGGTTATGGTTTGGGTTAGGGTTATTGTTAGGGGTTGGGGTTATGGTTTGGGTTAGGGTTATTGTTAGGGGTTATGGTTTGGGTTATGGTTATGGTTGGGGTTATGCTTATGGTTTGGGTTAGGTTTTGGGTTAGGTTTTGGGTTAGGGTTATTGTTAGGGGTTGGGGTTATGGTTTGGGTTAGGGTTATTGTTAGGGGTTAGGGGTTATGGTTTGGGTTATGGTTGGGGTTATGGTTGGGGTTATGGTTTGGGTTATGATTGGAGTTATGGTTGGGGTTATGGTTAGGGTTATGGTTAGGGTTGGGGTTATGGTTGGGGTTATGGCTATGGTTCGGAATATGGTTTTGGTTCGGGTTATGTTTATGGTTGGGAATCTGGTTATGGTTGGGGTTATGGTTTGGGTTTGGGTTATGGTTATGGTTTAGGTTAGGGTTATTGTTAGGGGTTGGGGTTATGGTTTGGGTTTGGGTTATGGTTATGGTTTAGGTTAGGGTTATTGTAAGGGGTTGGGGTTATGGTTTGGGTTATGGTTTGGGTTATGGTTTGGGTTATGGTTTGGGTTATGGTTTGGGTTATGGTTTGGGTTATGGTTTGGGTTATGGTTTGGGTTATGGTTTGGGTTATGGTTTGGGTTATGGTTTGGGTTATGGTTTGGGTTATGGTTTGGGTTATGGTTTGGGTTATGGTTTGGGTTATGGTTTGGGTTATGGTTTGGGTTATGGTTTGGGTTATGGTTTGGGTTATGGTTTGGGTTAGCGTTATTGTTAGGGGTTGGGGTTATGGTTTTGGTTAGGGTTATTGCTAGGGGTTATGTTTTGGGTTATGGTTATGGTTATGGGTTGGGTTAGGGTTATTGTTTGTGGTTGGGGTTATGGTTTGGGTTAGGGTTATTGTTAGGGGTTATGGTTTGGGTTATGGTTATGGTTTGGGTTAGGGTTATTGTTAGGGGTTGGGGTTATGGTTTGGGTTATGGTTTGGGTTATGGTTTGGGTTATGGTTTGGGTTATGGTTTGGGTTATGGTTTGGGTTATGGTTTGGGTTATGGTTTGGGTTATGGTTTGGGTTATGGTTTGGGTTATGGTTTGGGTTATGGTTTGGGTTATGGTTTGGGTTATGGTTTGGGTTATGGTTTGGGTTATGGTTTGGGTTATGGTTTGGGTTATGGTTTGGGTTAGGGTTATTGTTAGGGGTTGGGGTTATGGTTTGGGTTAGGGTTATTGCTAGGGGTTATGTTTTGGGTTATGGTTATGGTTATGGGTTCGGTTAGGGTTATTGTTTGTGGTTGGGGTTATGGTTTGGGTTAGGGTTATTGTTAGGGGTTATGGTTTGGGTTATGGTTACTGTTAGGGTTATGGTTATGGTTTGGGTTAGAGTTATTGTTAGGGGTTGGGGTTATGGTTTGGGTTAGGGTTATTGTTAGGGGTTATGGTGATAGTTTGGTTTGTGGTTATGGTTGGGGTTAGGGTTATGGTTTAGGTTAGGTTTATTGTTAGGGGTTGGGGTTAAGGTTTGGGTTAAGGTTATTGTTTGGCGTTGGGGTTATGGTTTGGGTTAGGGTTATTGTTAGGCGTTGGGGTAATAGTTTGTGTTAGGGTTATTGTTAGGGTTTAGGGGTTATGGTTTGGTTTACGGTTATGGTTAAGGTTATGGTTGGGGTTATGGTTTGGGTTAGCGTTATTTTTAGGTGTTAGGGGTTATGGTTTGGGTTATGGTTATGGATGGGATTATGGTTTGGGTTAGGGTTATTGTTGGGGGTTGGGTGTTATGGTTTGGGTTATGGTTTGGGTTAGCGTTATTTTTAGGTGTTAGGGGTTATGGTTTGGGTTATGGTTATGGATGGGATTATGGTTTGGGTTAGGGTTATTGTTGGGGGTTGGGTGTTATGGTTTGGGTTATGGTTATGGTTTGGGTTATGGTTATGGTTTGGGTTATGGTTATGGTTGGGGTTATGGTTTGGGTTAGGGTTATTGTTAGTGGTTATGGTTTGGGTTAGGGATATTGTTAGGGGTTAGGGGTTATGGTTTGGGTAAGGGTTGGGGTTATGGTTGGGGTTATGGTTGGGGTTATGGTTACGGTTATGGTTGGGGTTATGGTTGGGGTTATGGTTGGGGTTATGGTTGGGGTTATGGTTATGGTTGGGGTTATTGTTGGGGTTATGGTTGGGGTTATGGTTGGGGTTATGGCTATGGTTGGGGTTATGGTTGGGGTTATGGTTGGGGTTATGGTTGGGGTTATGGTTATGGTTGGGGTTATGGTTATGGTTGGGGTTATTGTTGGGGTTATGGTTGGGGTTATGGTTGGGGTTATGGCTATGGTTGGGGTTATGGTTTTGGTTGGGGTTATGGTTATGGTTGGGAATATGGTTATGGTTGGGGTTATGGTTTGGGTTAGGGTTATGATTTGGGTTAGGGTTATGGTTTGGGTTATGGTTTGGGTTATGGTTTGGGTTATGGTTTGGGTTCGGGTTATGGTTTGGGTTAGGGTTATGGTTTGGGTTATGGTTATGGTTGGGGTTATGGTTTAGGTTAGGGTTATTGTTAGGGGTTGGGGTTATGGTTTGGGTTAGGGTTATTGTTAGGGGTTATGGTTTGGGTTATGGTTATGGTTGGGGTTATGGTTATGGTTTGGGTTAGGTTTTGGGTTAGGTTTTGGGTTAGGTTTTGGGTTAGGTTTTGGGTTAGGGTTCTTGTTAGGGGTTGGAGTTATGGTTTGGGTTAGGGTTATTGTTAGGGGTTAGGGGTTATGGTTTGGGTTATGGTAATGGTTGGGGTTATGGTTTAGGTTAGGGTTATTGTTAGGGGTTGGGTTTATGGTTTGGGTTAGGGTGATTATTAGGGGTTATGGTTTGGGTTGTTATGGTTTGGGTTAGGGATATTGTTAGGGGTTAGGGGTTATGGTTTGGGTTATGGTTATTGTTGGGGTTATGGTTATGGATGGGATAATGGTTTGGGTTAGGGTTATTGTTAGGGGTTATGGTGATGGTTTGGGTTATGGTGATGGTTTGGTTTATGGTTATGGTTGGGGTTATGGTTAGGGTTATGGTTAGGGTTATGGTTTAGGTTAGGTTTATTGTTAGGGGTTGGGGTTATGGTTTGGGTTAGGGTTATTGTTAGGCGTTGGGGTTATGGTTTGGGTTAGGGTTATGGTTTGGGTTAGGGTTATTGTTAGGCGTTGGGGTAATAGTTTGTGTTAGGGTTATTGTTAGGGTTTAGGGGTTATGGTTTGGTTTACGGTTATGGTTAAGGTTATGGTTGGGGTTATGGTTGGGGTTATGGTTGGGGTTATGGTTTGAGTTAGCGTTATTTTTAGGGGTTAGGGGTTATGGTTTGGGTTATGGTTATTGTTGGGGTTATGGTTATGGATGGGATAATGGTTTGGGTTAGGGTTATTGTTAGGGGTTGGGGTAATAGTTTGTGTTAGGGTTATTGTTAGGGTTTAGGGGTTATGGTTTTGTTTACGGTTATGGTTAAGGTTATGGTTGGGGTTATGGTTTGGGTTAGCGTTATTTTTAGGGGTTAGGGGTTATGGTTTGGGTTATGGTTATTGTTGGGGTTACTGTTATGGATGGGATTATGGTTTGGGTTAGGGTTATTGTTAGGGTTTAGGCGTTATGGTTTGGTTTACGGTTATGATTAAGGTCATGGTTGGGGTTATGGTTGGGGTTATGGTTTGGGTTAGCGTTATTTTTAGGATTTAGGGGTTGTGGTTTGGGTTATAGTTATTGTTGGGGTTATGGTTATGGATGGGATTATGGTTTGGGTTAGGGTTATTGTTGGGGGTTGGGTGTTATGGTTTGGGTTATGGTTAGGGTTATGGTTATGGTTGGGGTTATGGTTGGGGTTATGGTTGGGGTTATGGTTGGGGTTATGGTTGGGGTTATGGTTGCGGTTATGGCTATGGTTGGGAATATGGTTTTGGTTGGGGTTATGGTTATGGTTGGGAATCTGGTTATGGTTGGGGTTATGGTTAGGGTTATGGTTATGGTTGGGGTTATGGTTGGGGTTATGGTTGGGGTTATGGTTGGGGTTTATGGCTATGGTTGGGAATATGGTTTTGGTTGGGGTTATGGTTATGGTTGGGAATCTGGTTATGGTTGGGGTTATGGTTTGGGTTAGGGTTATGGTTTGGGTTAGGGTTATGGTTTGGGTTAGGGTTATGGTTTGGGTTCGGGTTATGGTTTAGGTTAGGTTTATTGTTCGGGGTTGGGGTTATGGTTTGGGTTAAGGTTGGGGTTATGGTTAGGGTTATGGTTTAGGTTAGGTTTATTGTTAGGGGTTGGGGTTATGGTTTGGGTTAAGGTTATTGTTTGGCGTTGGGGTTATGGTTTGGGTTAGGGTTATTGTTAGGCGTTGGGGTAATAGTTTGTGTTAGGGTTATTGTTAGGGTTTAGGGGTTATGGTTTGGTTTATGGTTATTGTTAAGGTTATGGTTGGGGTTATGGTTTGGTTTTTGGTTATTGTTAAGGTTATGGTTGGGGTTATGGTTTGGGTTAGTGTTATTTTTAGGGGTTAGGGGTTATGGTTTGGGTTATGGTTATTGTTGGGGTTATGGTTGGGGTTATGGTTATGGTTGGGGTTATGGTTATGGTTGGGGTTATGGTTGGGGTTATGGTTGGGCTTATGGTTGGGGTTATGGTTGCGGTTATGGCTATGGTTGGGAATATGGTTTTGGTTGGGGTTATGGTTATGGTTGGGAATCTGGTTATGGTTGGGGTTATGGTTAGGGTTATGGTTATGGTTGGGGTTATGGTTGGGGTTATGGCTATGGTTGGGAATATGGTTTTGGTTGGGGTTATGGTTATGGTTGGGAATCTGGTTATGGTTGGGGTTATGGTTTGGGTTAGGGTTATGGTTTGGGTTAGGGTTATGGTTTGGATTAGGGTTATGGTTTGGGTTATGGTTTGGGTTCGGGTTATGGTTTGGGTTAGGGTTATTGTTAGGGGTTTGGGGTTATGGTTTGGGTAATGGTTATGGTTGGGGTTATGGCTATGGATGGGATTATGGTTTGGGTTAGGGTTTTTGTAAGCGGTTTTGGTTAGGGTTATTGTTAGAAGTTAGGGGTTATGGTTTGGGTTACGGTTGGGGTTATGGTTTAGGTTAGGGTTATTGTTAGGGGTTGGGGTTATGGTTTGGGTTAGGGTTATTTTAAGGGATTAGGGGTTATGGTTTGGGTTTTGTTTATGGTTGGGGTTATGGTTTGGGTTAGGGTTATTGTTAGGGGTTGGGGTTATGGTTTGGGTTATGGTCGGGTTTATGGTCGGGGTTATGGTTGGGGTTATGGTTGGGGTTATGGTTGGGGTTATGGTTGGGGTTATGGTTGGAGTTATGGTTGGGGTTATGGTTAGGGTTATGGTTAGGGTTGGGGTTATGGTTGGGGTTATGGTTGGGGTTATGGTTGGGGTTATGGTTGGAGTTATGGTTGGGGTTATGGTTAGGGTTATGGTTAGGGTTGGGGTTATGGTTGGGGTTATGGCTATGGTTGGGAATATGGTTTTGGTTGGGGTTATGTTTATGGTCGGGAATCTGGTTGTGGTTGGGGTTATGGTTTAGGTTAGGGTTATTGTTAGGGGTTGGGGTTGTGGTTTGGGTTAGGAATATTGTAAGGGATAAGGGGTTATGGTTTAGGTTATGGTTTGGGTTATGGTTTGGGTTATGGTTTGGGTTATGGTTTGGGTTATGGTTTGGGTTATGGTTTGGGTTATGGTTTGGGTTATGGTTTGGGTTAGCGTTATTGTTAGGGGTTGGGGTTATGGTTTTGGTTAGGGTTATTGCTAGGGGTTATGTTTTGGGTTATGGTTATGGTTATGGGTTGGGTTAGGTTTGTGGTTGGGGTTATGGTTTGGGTTAGGGTTATTGTTAGGGGTTATGGTTTAGGTTATGGTTATGGTTTGGGTTAGGGTTATTGTTAGGGGTTGGGGTTATGGTTTGGGTTATGGTTTGGGTTATGGTTTGGGTTATGGTTTGGGTTATGGTTTGGGTTATGGTTTGGGTTATGGTTTGGGTTATGGTTTGGGTTATGGTTTGGGTTATGGTTTGGGTTATGGTTATTGTTAGGGGTTGGGGTTATGGTTTGGGTTAGGGTTATTGCTAGGGGTTATGGTTACTGTTAGGGTTATGGTTATGGTTTGGGTTAGAGTTATTGTTAGGGGTTGGGGTTATGGTTTGGGTTAGGGTTATTGTTAGGGGTTATGGTGATGGTTTGGGTTATGGTGATGGTTTGGTTTATGGTTATGGTTGGGGTTAGGGTTATGGTTTAGGTTAGGTTTATTGTTAGGGGTTATGGTTTGGGTTAAGGTTATTGTTTGGCGTTGGGGTTATGGTTTGGGTTAGGGTTATTGTTAGGCGTTGGGGTAATAGTTTGTGTTAGGGTTATTGTTAGGGTTTAGGGGTTATGGTTTGGTTTACGGTTATGGTTAAGGTTATGGTTGGGGTTATGGTTTGGGTTAGCGTTATTTTTAGGTGTTAGGGGTTATGGTTTGGGTTATGGTTATTGTTGGGGTTATGGTTATGGATGGAATTATGGTTTGGGTTAGGGTTATTGTTGGGGGTTTGGTGTTATGGTTTGGGTTATGGTTATGGTTTGGGTTATGGTTATGGTTTGGGTTATGGTTATGGTTATGGTTTGGGTTATGGTTTGGGTTATGGTTTGGGTTATGGTTATGGTTATGGTTATGGTTATGGTTATGGTTATGGTTATGGTTATGGTTATGGTTATGGTTATGGTTTGGGTTATGGTTATGGTTGGGGTTATGGTTTGGGTTAGGGTTATTGTTAGGGGTTATGGTTTGGGTTAGGGATATTGTTAGGGGTTAGGGGTTATGGTTTGGGTAAGGGTTGGGGTTATGGTTGGGGTTATGGTTGGGGTTATGGTTGGGGTTATGGTTGGGGTAAGGGGTTGGGGTTATGGTTTGGGTTAGGGTTATTTTTAGGGGTTGGGGTTATGGTTTGGGTTAGGGTCATTGCCAGGGGTTATGTTTTGGGTTATGGTTATGGTTATGGGTTGGGTTAGGGTTATTGTTTGTGGTTGGGGTTATGGTTTGGGTTAGGGTTATTGTTAGGGGTTATGGTTTGGGTTATGGTTACTGTTAGGGTTATGGTTACTGTTAGGGTTATGGTTATGGTTTGGGTTAGAGTTATTGTTAGGGGTTGGGGTTATGGTTTGGGTTAGGGTTAGGGTTATTGTTAGGGGTTATTGTGATGGTTTGGGTTATGGTGATGGTTTGGTTTATTGTTATGGTTGGGGTTATGGTTAGGGTTATGGTTTAGGTTAGGTTTATTGTTAGGGGTTGGGGTTATGGTTTGGGTTAAGGTTATTGTTTGGCGTTGGGGTTATGGTTTGGGTTAGGGTTATTGTTAGGCGTTGGGGTAATAGTTTGTGTTAGGGTTATTGTTAGGGTTTAGGGGTTATGGTTTGGTTTACGGTTATGGTTAAGGTTATGGTTGGGGTTATGGTTTGGGTTAGCATTATTTTTAGGGGTTAGGGGTAATGGTTTGGGTTATGGTTATTGTTGGGGTTATGGTTATGGATGGGATAATGGTTTGGGTTAGGGTTATTGTTAGGGGTTGGGGTAATAGTTTGTGTTAGGGTTATTGTTAGGGTTTAGGGGTTATGATTTGGTTTACGGTTATGGTTAAGGTTATGGTTGGGGTTATGGTTTGGGTTAGCGTTATTTTTAGGAGTTAGGGGTTATGGTTTGGGTTATGGTTATTGTTGGGGTTACTGTTATGGATGGGATTATGGTTTGGGTTAGGGTTATTGTTAGGGTTTAGGGGTTATGGTTTGGTTTACAGTTATGGTTAAGGTTATGGTTGGGGTTATGGTTTGGTTTACAGTTATGGTTAAGGTTATGGTTGGGGTTATGGTTTGGGTTAGGGTTATTGTTAGGGGTTGGGGTTATGGTTTGGGTTAGGGTTATTGTTAGGGGTTATGGTTTGGGTTATGGTTATGGTTGGGGTTATGGTTATGGTTTGGGTTAGGTTTTGGGTTAGGTTTTGGGTTAGGTTTTGGGTTAGGGTTATTGTTAGGGGTTGGGGTTATGGTTTGGGTTAGGGTTATTGTTAGGGGTTAGGGGTTATGGTTTGGGTTATGGTTGGGGTTATGGTTGGGGTTATGGTTTGGGTTATGATTGGAGTTATGGTTGGGGTTATGGTTAGGGTTATGGTTAGGGTTGGGGTTATGGTTGGGGTTATGGCTATGGTTCGGAATATGGTTTTGGTTCGGGTTATGTTTATGGTTGGGAATCTGGTTATGGTTGGGGTTATGGTTTGGGTTTGGGTTATGGTTATGGTTTAGGTTAGGGTTATTGTTAGGGGTTGGGGTTATGGTTTGGGTTTGGGTTATGGTTATGGTTTAGGTTAGGGTTATTGTAAGGGGTTGGGGTTATGGTTTGGGTTATGGTTTGGGTTATGGTTTGGGTTATGGTTTGGGTTATGGTTTGGGTTATGGTTTGGGTTATGGTTTGGGTTATGGTTTGGGTTATGGTTTGGGTTATGGTTTGGGTTATGGTTTGGGTTATGGTTTGGGTTATGGTTTGGGTTAGCGTTATTGTTAGGGGTTGGGGTTATGGTTTTGGTTAGGGTTATTGCTCGGGGTTATGTTTTGGGTTATGGTTATGGTTATGGGTTGGGTTAGGGTTATTGTTTGTGGTTGGGGTTATGGTTTGGGTTAGGGTTATTGTTAGGGGTTATGGTTTGGGTTATGGTTATGGTTTGGGTTAGGGTTATTGTTAGGGGTTGGGGTTATGGTTTGGGTTATGGTTTGGGTTATGGTTTGGGTTATGGTTTGGGTTATGGTTTGGGTTATGGTTTGGGTTATGGTTTGGGTTATGGTTTGGGTTAGGGTTATTGTTAGGGGTTGGGGTTATGGTTTGGGTTAGGGTTATTGCTAGGGGTTATGTTTTGGGTTATGGTTATGGTTATGGGTTCGGTTAGGGTTATTGTTTGTGGTTGGGGTTATGGTTTGGGTTAGGGTTATTGTTAGGGGTTATGGTTTGGGTTATGGTTACTGTTAGGGTTATGGTTATGGTTTGGGTTAGAGTTATTGTTAGGGGTTGGGGTTATGGTTTGGGTTAGGGTTATTGTTAGGGGTTATGGTGATAGTTTGGGTTGTGGTGATGGTTTGGTTTGTGGTTATGGTTGGGGTTAGGGTTATGGTTTAGGTTAGGTTTATTGTTAGGGGTTGGGGTTAAGGTTTGGGTTAAGGTTATTGTTTGGCGTTGGGGTTATGGTTTGGGTTAGGGTTATTGTTAGGTGTTGGGGTAATAGTTTGTGTTAGGGTTATTGTTAGGGTTTAGGGGTTATGGTTTGGTTTACGGTTATGGTTAAGGTTATGGTTGGGGTTATGGTTTGGGTTAGCGTTATTTTTAGGTGTTAGGGGTTATGGTTTGGGTTATGGTTATTGTTGGGGTTATGGTTATGGATGGGATTATGGTTTGGGTTAGGGTTATTGTTGGGGGTTGGGTGTTATGGTTTGGGTTATGGTTAGGGTTTGGGTTATGGTTATGGTTTGGGTTATGGTTATGGTTTGGGTTATGGTTATGGTTGGGGTTATGGTTTGGGTTAGGGTTATTGTTAGGGGTTGTGGTTTGGGTTAGGGATATTGTTAGGGGTTAGGGGTTATGGTTTGGGTAAGGGTTGGGGTTATGGTTGGGGTTATGGTTGGGGTTATGGTTGGGGTTATGGTTCGGGTTATGGTTGGGGTTATGGTTGGGGTTATGGTTGGGGTTATGGTTGGGGTTATGGTTGGGGTTATGGTTGGGGTTATGGCTATGGTTGGGGTTATGGTTTTGGTTGGGGTTATGGTTATGGTTGGGAATATGGTTATGGTTGGGAATATGGTTATGGTTGGGGTTATGGTTTGGGTTAGGGTTATGATTTGGGTTAGGGTTATGGTTTGGGTTATGGTTTGGGTTATGGTTTGGGTTCGGGTTATGGTTTGGGTTAGGGTTATGGTTTGGGTTATGGTTATGGTTGGGGTTATGGTTTAGGTTAGGGTTATTGTTAGGGGTTGGGGTTATGGTTTGGGTTAGGGTTATTGTTAGGGGTAATGGTTTGGGTTATGGTTATGGTTGGGGTTATGGTTATGGTTTGGGTTAGGTTTTGGGTTAGGTTTTGGGCTAGGTTTTGGGTTAGGTTTTGGGTTAGGTTTTGGGTTAGGTTTTGGGTTAGGGTTCTTGTTAGGGGTTGGGGTTATGGTTTGGGTTAGGGTTATTGTTAGGGGTTAGGGGTTATGGTTTGGGTTATGGTAATGGTTGGGGTTATGGTTTAGGTTAGGGTTATTGTTAGGGGTTGGGTTTATGGTTTGGGTTAGGGTTATTATTAGGGGTTATGGTTTGGGTTGTTATGGTTTGGGTTAGGGATATTGTTAGGGGTTAGGGGTTATGGTTTGGGTTATGGTTATTGTTGGGGTTATGGTTATGGATGGGATAATGGTTTGGGTTAGGGTTATTGTTAGGGGTTATGGTGATGGTTTGGGTTATGGTGATGGTTTGGTTTATGGTTATGGTTGGGGTTATGGTTAGGGTTATGGTTAGGGTTATGGTTAGGGTTATGGTTTAGGTTAGGTTTATTGTTAGGGGTTGGGGTTATGGTTTGGGTTAGGGTTATTGTTAGGCGTTGGGGTTATGGTTTGGGTTAGGGTTATGGTTTGGGTTAGGGTTATTGTTAGGCGTTGGGGTAATAGTTTGTGTTAGGGTTATTGTTAGGGTTTAGGGGTTATGGTTTGGTTTACGGTTATGGTTAAGGTTATGGTTGGGGTTATGGTTTGAGTTAGCGTTATTTTTAGGGGTTAGGGGTTATGGTTTGGGTTATGGTTATTGTTGGGGTTATGGTTATGGATGGGATAATGGTTTGGGTTAGGGTTATTGTTAGGGTTTGGGGTAATAGTTTGTGTTAGGGTTATTGTTAGGGTTTAGGGGTTATGGTTTTGTTTACGGTTATGGTTAAGGTTATGGTTGGGGTTATGGTTTGGGTTAGCGTTATTTTTAGGGGTTAGGGGTTATGGTTTGGGTTATGGTTATTGTTGGGGTTACTGTTATGGATGGGATTATGGTTTGGGTTAGGGTTATTGTTAGGGTTTAGGCGTTATGGTTTGGTTTACGGTTATGATTAAGGTCATGGTTGGGGTTATGGTTGGGGTTATGGTTTGGGTTAGCGTTATTTTTAGGATTTAGGGGTTGTGGTTTGGGTTATAGTTATTGTTGGGGTTATGGTTATGGATGGGATTATGGTTTGGGTTAGGGTTATTGTTGGGGGTTGGGTGTTATGGTTTGGGTTATGGTTAGGGTTATGGTTGGGGTTATGGTTGGGGTTATGGTTGGGGTTATGGTTGCGGTTATGGCTATGGTTGGGAATATGGTTTTGGTTGGGGTTATGGTTATGGTTGGGAATCTGGTTATGGTTGGGGTTATGGTTAGGGTTATGGTTATGGTTGGGGTTATGGTTGGGGTTATGGTTGGGGTTTATGGCTATGGTTGGGAATATGGTTTTGGTTGGGGTTATGGTTATGGTTGGGAATCTGGTTATGGTTGGGGTTATGGTTTGGGTTAGGGTTATGGTTTGGGTTAGGGTTATGGTTTGGGTTAGGGTTATGGTTTGGGTTTGGGTTATGGTTTAGGTTAGGTTTATTGTTCGGGGTTGGGGTTATGGTTTGGGTTAAGGTTGGGGTTATGGTTAGGGTTATGGTTTAGGTTAGGTTTATTGTTAGGGGTTGGGGTTATGGTTTGGGTTAAGGTTATTGTTTGGCGTTGGGGTTATGGTTTGGGTTAGGGTTATTGTTAGGCGTTGGGGTAATAGTTTGTGTTAGGGTTATTGTTAGGGTTTAGGGGTTATGGTTTGGTTTATGGTTATTGTTAAGGTTATGGTTGGGGTTATGGTTTGGTTTTTGGTTATTGTTAAGGTTATGGTTGGGGTTATGGTTTGGGTTAGTGTTATTTTTAGGGGTTAGGGGTTATGGTTTGGGTTATGGTTATTGTTGGGGTTATGGTTGGGGTTATGTTTATGGTTGGGGTTATGGGTATGGTTGGGGTTATGGTTGGGGTTATGGTTGGGCTTATGGTTGGGGTTATGGTTGCGGTTATGGCTATGGTTGGGAATATGGTTTTGGTTGGGGTTATGGTTATGGTTGGGAATCTGGTTATGGTTGGGGTTATGGTTAGGGTTATGGTTATGGTTGGGGTTATGGTTGGGGTTATGGCTATGGTTGGGAATATGGTTTTGGTTGGGGTTATGGTTATGGTTGGGAATCTGGTTATGGTTGGGGTTATGGTTTGGGTTAGGGTTATGGTTTGGGTTAGGGTTATGGTTTGGGTTAGGGTTATGGTTTGGGTTATGGTTTGGGTTCGGGTTATGGTTTGGGTTAGGGTTATTGTTAGGGGTTTGGGGTTATGGTTTGGGTAATGGTTATGGTTGGGGTTATGGCTATGGATGGGATTATGGTTTGGGTTAGGGTTTTTGTAAGGGGTTTTGGTTAGGGTTATTGTTAGAAGTTAGGGGTTATGGTTTGGGTTACGGTTGGGGTTATGGTTTAGGTTAGGGTTATTGTTAGGGGTTGGGGTTATGGTTTGGGTTAGGGTTATTTTAAGGGATTAGGGGTTATGGTTTGGGTTTTGTTTATGGTTGGGGTCATGGTTTGGGTTAGGGTTATTGTTAGGGGTTGGGGTTATGGTTCTGGTTATGGTCGGGTTTATGGTCGGGGTTATGGTTGGGGTTATGGTTGGGGTTATGGTTGGGGTTATGGTTGGGGTTATGGTTGGAGTTATGGTTGGGGTTATGGTTAGGGTTATGGTTAGGGTTGGGGTTATGGTTGGGGTTATGGTTGGGGTTATGGTTGGGGTTATGGTTGGGGTTATGGTTGGAGTTATGGTTGGGGTTATGGTTAGTGTTATGGTTAGGGTTGGGGTTATGGTTGGGGTTATGGCTATGGTTGGGAATATGGTTTTGGTTGGGGTTATGTTTATGGTCGGGAATCTGGTTGTGGTTGGGGTTATGGTTTAGGTTAGGGTTATTGTTAGGGGTTGGGGTTGTGGTTTGGGTTAGGAATATTGTAAGGGATAAGGGGTTATGGTTTAGGTTATGGTTTGGGTTATGGTTTGGGTTATGGTTTGGGTTATGGTTTGGGTTATGGTTTGGGTTATGGTTTGGGTTAGCGTTATTGTTAGGGGTTGGGGTTATGGTTTTGGTTAGGGTTATTGCTAGGAGTTATGTTTTGGGTTATGGTTATGGGTTGGGTTAGGGTTATTGTTTGTGGTTGGGGTTATGGTTTGGGTTAGGGTTATTGTTAGGGGTTATGGTTTGGGTTATGGTTATGGTTTGGGTTAGGGTTATTGTTAGGGGTTGGGGTTATGGTTTGGGTTATGGTTTGGGTTATGGTTTGGGTTATGGTTTGGGTTATGGTTTGGGTTATGGTTATTGTTAGGGGTTGGGGTTATGGTTTGGGTTAGGGTTATTGCTAGGGGTTATGGTTACTGTTAGGGTTATGGTTATGGTTTGGGTTAGAGTTATTGGTAGGGGTTGGGGTTATGGTTTGGGTTAGGGTTATTGTTAGGGGTTATGGTGATGGTTTGGGTTATGGTGATGGTTTGGTTTAAGGTTATGGTTGGGGTTAGGGTTATGGTTTAGGTTAGGTTTATTGTTAGGGGTTGGGGTTATGGTTTGGGTTAAGGTTATTGTTTGGCGTTGGGGTTATGGTTTGGGTTAGGGTTATTGTTAGGCGTTGGGGTAATAGTTTGTGTTAGGGTTATTGTTAGGGTTTAGGGGTTATGGTTTGGTTTACGGTTATGGTTAAGGTTATGGTTGGGGTTATGGTTTGGGTTAGCGTTATTTTTAGGTGTTAGGGGTTATGGTTTGGGTTATGGTTATTGTTGCGGTTATGGTTATGGATGGAATTATGGTTTGGGTTAGGGTTATTGTTGGGGGTTTGGTGTTATGGTTTGGGTTATGGTTATGGTTATGGTTTGGGTTATGGTTATGGTTATGGTTTGGGTTATGGTTATGGTTATGGTTATGGTTATGGTTATGGTTATGGTTATGGTTATGGTTATGGTTATGGTTATGGTTATGGTTATGGTTTGGGTTATGGTTATGGTTGGGGTTATGGTTTGGGTTAGGGTTATTGTTAGGGGTTATGGTTTGGGTTAGGGATATTGTTAGGGGTTAGGGGTTATGGTTTGGGTAAGGGTTGGGGTTATGGTTGGGGTTATGGTTGGGGTTATGGTTGGGGTAAGGGGTTGGGGTTATGGTTTTGGTTAGGGTTATTTTTAGGGGTTGGGGTTATGGTTTGGGTTAGGGTCATTGCCAGGGGTTATGTTTTGGGTTATGGTTATGGTTATGGGTTGGGTTAGGGTTATTGTTTGTGGTTGGGGTTATGGTTTGGGTTAGGGTTATTGTTAGGGGTTATGGTTTGGGTTATGGTTACTGTTAGGGTTATGGTTATGGTTTGGGTTAGAGTTATTGTTAGGGGTTGGGGTTATGGTTTGGGTTAGGGTTAGGGTTATTGTTAGGGGTTATTGTGATGGTTTGGGTTATGGTGATGGTTTGGTTTATTGTTATGGTTGGGGTTATGGTTAGGGTTATGGTTTAGGTTAGGTTTATTGTTAGGGGTTGGGGTTATGGTTTGGGTTAAGGTTATTGTTTGGCGTTGGGGTTATGGTTTGGGTTAGGGTTATTGTTAGGCGTTGGGGTAATAGTTTGTGTTAGGGTTATTGTTAGGGTTTAGGGGTTATGGTTTGGTTTACGGTTATGGTTAAGGTTATGGTTGGGGTTATGGTTTGGGTTAGCGTTATTTTTAGGGGTTAGGGGTAATGGTTTGGGTTATGGTTATTGTTGGGGTTATGGTTATGGATGGGATAATGGTTTGGGTTAGGGTTATTGTTAGGGGTTGGGGTAATAGTTTGTGTTAGGGTTATTGTTAGGGTTTAGGGGTTATGATTTGGTTTACGGTTATGGTTAAGGTTATGGTTGGGGTTATGGTTTGGGTTAGCGTTATTTTTAGGAGTTAGGGGTTATGGTTTGGGTTATGGTTATTGTTGGGGTTACTGTTATGGATGGGATTATGGTTTGGGTTAGGGTTATTGTTAGGGTTTAGGGGTTATGGTTTGGTTTACAGTTATGGTTAAGGTTATGGTTGGGGTTATGGTTTGGTTTACAGTTATGGTTAAGGTTATGGTTGGGGTTATGGTTTGGGTTAGGGTTATTGTTAGGGGTTGGGGTTATGGTTTGGGTTAGGGTTATTGTTAGGGGTTATGGTTTGGGTTATGGTTATGGTTGGGGTTATGGTTATGGTTTGGGTTAGGTTTTGGGTTAGGTTTTGGGTTAGGTTTTGGGTTAGGGTTATTGTTAGGGGTTGGGGTTATGGTTTGGGTTAGGGTTATTGTTAGGGGTTAGGGGTTATGGTTTGGGTTATGGTTGGGGTTATGGTTGGGGTTATGGTTTGGGTTATGATTGGAGTTATGGTTGGGGTTATGGTTAGGGTTATGGTTAGGGTTGGGGTTATGGTTGGGGTTATGGCTATGGTTCGGAATATGGTTTTGGTTCGGGTTATGTTTATGGTTGGGAATCTGGTTATGGTTGGGGTTATGGTTTGGGTTTGGGTTATGGTTATGGTTTAGGTTAGGGTTATTGTTAGGGGTTGGGGTTATGGTTTGGGTTTGGGTTATGGTTATGGTTTAGGTTAGGGTTATTGTAAGGGGTTGGGGTTATGGTTTGGGTTATGGTTTGGGTTATGGTTTGGGTTATGGTTTGGGTTATGGTTTGGGTTATGGTTTGGGTTATGGTTTGGGTTATGGTTTGGGTTATGGTTTGGGTTATGGTTTGGGTTATGGTTTGGGTTATGGTTTGGGTTATGGTT
Source organism: Stigmatopora nigra (assembly GCF_051989575.1). Lineage (NCBI taxonomy): Eukaryota > Metazoa > Chordata > Actinopteri > Syngnathiformes > Syngnathidae > Stigmatopora > Stigmatopora nigra. The sequence continues at coordinate 5,732,474 of NW_027551603.1, forward strand.
TGGGTTATGGTTTGGGTTATGGTTTGGGTTATGGTTTGGGTTATGGTTTGGGTTATGGTTTGGGTTATGGTTTGGGTTATGGTTTGGGTTATGGTTTGGGTTATGGTTTGGGTTATGGTTTGGGTTATGGTTTGGGTTAGCGTTATTGTTAGGGGTTGGGTTATGGTTTTGGTTAGGGTTATTGCTCGGGGTTATGTTTTGGGTTATGGTTATGGTTATGGGTTGGGTTAGGGTTATTGTTTGTGGTTGGGGTTATGGTTTGGGTTAGGGTTATTGTTAGGGGTTATGGTTTGGGTTATGGTTATGGTTTGGGTTAGGGTTATTGTTAGGGGTTGGGGTTATGGTTTGGGTTATGGTTTGGGTTATGGTTTGGGTTATGGTTTGGGTTATGGTTTGGGTTATGGTTTGGGTTATGGTTTGGGTTATGGTTTGGGTTAGGGTTATTGTTAGGGGTTGGGGTTATGGTTTGGGTTAGGGTTATTGCTAGGGGTTATGTTTTGGGTTATGGTTATGGTTATGGGTTCGGTTAGGGTTATTGTTTGTGGTTGGGGTTATGGTTTGGGTTAGGGTTATTGTTAGGGGTTATGGTTTGGGTTATGGTTACTGTTAGGGTTATGGTTATGGTTTGGGTTAGAGTTATTGTTAGGGGTTGGGGTTATGGTTTGGGTTAGGGTTATTGTTAGGGGTTATGGTGATAGTTTGGGTTATGGTGATGGTTTGGTTTGTGGTTATGGTTGGGGTTAGGGTTATGGTTTAGGTTAGGTTTATTGTTAGGGGTTGGGGTTAAGGTTTGGGTTAAGGTTATTGTTTGGCGTTGGGGTTATGGTTTGGGTTAGGGTTATTGTTAGGTGTTGGGGTAATAGTTTGTGTTAGGGTTATTGTTAGGGTTTAGGGGTTATGGTTTGGTTTACGGTTATGGTTAAGGTTATGGTTGGGGTTATGGTTTGGGTTAGCGTTATTTTTAGGTGTTAGGGGTTATGGTTTGGGTTATGGTTATTGTTGGGGTTATGGTTATGGATGGGATTATGGTTTGGGTTAGGGTTATTGTTGGGGGTTGGGTGTTATGGTTTGGGTTATGGTTATGGTTTGGGTTATGGTTATGGTTTGGGTTATGGTTATGGTTTGGGTTATGGTTATGGTTGGGGTTATGGTTTGGGTTAGGGTTATTGTTAGGGGTTATGGTTTGGGTTAGGGATATTGTTAGGGGTTAGGGGTTATGGTTTGGGTAAGGGTTGGGGTTATGGTTGGGGTTATGGTTGGGGTTATGGTTGGGGTTATGGTTGGGGTTATGGTTGGGGTTATGGTTGGGGTTATGGTTGGGGTTATGGTTATGGTTGGGGTTATTGTTGGGGTTATGGTTGGGGTTATGGTTGGGGTTATGGCTATGGTTGGGGTTATGGTTTTGGTTGGGGTTATGGTTATGGTTGGGAATATGGTTATGGTTGGGGTTATGGTTTGGGTTAGGGTTATGATTTGGGTTAGGGTTATGGTTTGGGTTATGGTTTGGGTTATGGTTTGGGTTATGGTTTGGGTTATGGTTTGGGTTATGGTTTGGGTTATGGTTTGGGTTCGGGTTATGGTTTGGGTTAGGGTTATGGTTTGGGTTATGGTTATGGTTGGGGTTATGGTTTAGGTTAGGGTTATTGTTAGGGGTTGGGGTTATGGTTTGGGTTAGGGTTATTGTTAGGGGTTATGGTTTGGGTTATGGTTATGGTTGGGGTTATGGTTATGGTTTGGGTTAGGTTTTGGGTTAGGTTTTGGGTTAGGTTTTGGGTTAGGTTTTGGGTTAGGTTTTGGGTTAGGTTTTGGGTTAGGGTTCTTGTTAGGGGTTGGGGTTATGGTTTGGGTTAGGGTTATTGTTAGGGGTTAGGGGTTATGGTTTGGGTTATGGTAATGGTTGGGGTTATGGTTTAGGTTAGGGTTATTGTTAGGGGTTGGGTTTATGGTTTGGGTTAGGGTTATTATTAGGGGTTATGGTTTGGGTTGTTATGGTTTGGGTTAGGGATATTGTTAGGGGTTAGGGGTTATGGTTTGGGTTATGGTTATTGTTGGGGTTATGGTTATGGATGGGATAATGGTTTGGGTTAGGGTTATTGTTAGGGGTTATGGTGATGGTTTGGGTTATGGTGATGGTTTGGTTTATGGTTATGGTTGGGGTTATGGTTAGGGTTATGGTTAGGGTTATGGTTTAGGTTAGGTTTATTGTTAGGGGTTGGGGTTATGGTTTGGGTTAGGGTTATTGTTAGGCGTTGGGGTTATGGTTTGGGTTAGGGTTATGGTTTGGGTTAGGGTTATTGTTAGGCGTTGGGGTAATAGTTTGTGTTAGGGTTATTGTTAGGGTTTAGGGGTTATGGTTTGGTTTACGGTTATGGTTAAGGTTATGGTTGGGGTTATGGTTTGAGTTAGCGTTATTTTTAGGGGTTAGGGGTTATGGTTTGGGTTATGGTTATTGTTGGGGTTATGGTTATGGATGGGATAATGGTTTGGGTTAGGGTTATTGTTAGGGGTTGGGGTAATAGTTTGTGTTAGGGTTATTGTTAGGGTTTAGGGGTTATGGTTTTGTTTACGGTTATGGTTAAGGTTATGGTTGGGGTTATGGTTTGGGTTAGCGTTATTTTTAGGGGTTAGGAGTTATGGTTTGGGTTATGGTTATTGTTGGGGTTACTGTTATGGATGGGATTATGGTTTGGGTTAGGGTTATTGTTAGGGTTTAGGCGTTATGGTTTGGTTTACGGTTATGATTAAGGTCATGGTTGGGGTTATGGTTGGGGTTATGGTTTGGGTTAGCGTTATTTTTAGGATTTAGGGGTTGTGGTTTGGGTTATAGTTATTGTTGGGGTTATGGTTATGGATGGGATTATGGTTTGGGTTAGGGTTATTGTTGGGGGTTGGGTGTTATGGTTTGGGTTATGGTTAGGGTTATGGTTATGGTTGGGGTTATGGTTGGGGTTATGGTTGGGGTTATGGTTGGGGTTATGGTTGCGGTTATGGCTATGGTTGGGAATATGGTTTTGGTTGGGGTTATGGTTATGGTTGGGAATCTGGTTATGGTTGGGGTTATGGTTAGGGTTATGGTTATGGTTGGTGTTATGGTTGGGGTTATGGTTGGGGTTTATGGCTATGGTTGGGAATATGGTTTTGGTTGGGGTTATGGTTATGGTTGGGAATCTGGTTATGGTTGGGGTTATGGTTTGGGTTAGGGTTATGGTTTGGGTTAGGGTTATGGTTTGGGTTAGGGTTATGGTTTGGGTTCGGGTTATGGTTTAGGTTAGGTTTATTGTTCGGGGTTGGGGTTATGGTTTGGGTTAAGGTTGGGGTTATGGTTAGGGTTATGGTTTAGGTTAGGTTTATTGTTAGGGGTTGGGGTTATGGTTTGGGTTAAGGTTATTGTTTGGCGTTGGGGTTATGGTTTGGGTTAGGGTTATTGTTAGGCGTTGGGGTAATAGTTTGTGTTAGGGTTATTGTTAGGGTTTAGGGGTTATGGTTTGGTTTATGGTTATTGTTAAGGTTATGGTTGGGGTTATGGTTTGGTTTTTGGTTATTGTTAAGGTTATGGTTGGGGTTATGGTTTGGGTTAGTGTTATTTTTAGGGGTTAGGGGTTATGGTTTGGGTTATGGTTATTGTTGGGGTTATGGTTGGGGTTATGTTTATGGTTGGGGTTATGGGTATGGTTGGGGTTATGGTTGGGGTTATGGTTGGGCTTATGGTTGGGGTTATGGTTGCGGTTATGGCTATGGTTGGGAATATGGTTTTGGTTGGGGTTATGGTTATGGTTGGGAATCTGGTTATGGTTGGGGTTATGGTTAGGGTTATGGTTATGGTTGGGGTTATGGTTGGGGTTATGGCTATGGTTGGGAATATGGTTTTGGTTGGGGTTATGGTTATGGTTGGGAATCTGGTTATGGTTGGGGTTATGGTTTGGGTTAGGGTTATGGTTTGGGTTAGGGTTATGGTTTGGGTTAGGGTTTTGGTTTGGGTTATGGTTTGGGTTATGGTTTGGGTTCGGGTTATGGTTTGGGTTAGGGTTATTGTTAGGGGTTTGGGGTTATGGTTTGGGTAATGGTTATGGTTGGGGTTATGGCTATGGATGGGATTATGGTTTGGGTTAGGGTTTTTGTAAGGGGTTTTGGGTAGGGTTATTGTTAGAAGTTAGGGGTTATGTTTTGGGTTATGGTTATGGTTTGGGTTATGGTTATGGTTGGGGTTATGGTTTAGGTTAGGGTTATTGTTAGGGGTTGGGGTTATGGTTTGGGTTAGGGTTATTTTAAGGGATTAGGGGTTATGGTTTGGGTTTTGTTTATGGTTGGGGTCATGGTTTGGGTTAGGGTTATTGTTAGGGGTTGGGGTTATGGTTTGGGTTATGGTCGGGTTTATGGTCGGGGTTATGGTTGGGGTTATGGTTGGGGTTATGGTTGGGGTTATGGTTGGAGTTATGGTTGGGGTTATGGTTAGGGTTATGGTTAGGGTTGGGGTTATGGTTGGGGTTATGGTTGGGGTTATGGTTGGGGTTATGGTTGGGGTTATGGTTGGAGTTATGGTTGGGGTTATGGTTAGTGTTATGGTTAGGGTTGGGGTTATGGTTGGGGTTATGGCTATGGTTGGGAATATGGTTTTGGTTGGGGTTATGTTTATGGTCGGGAATCTGGTTGTGGTTGGGGTTATGGTTTAGGTTAGGGTTATTGTTAGGGGTTGGGGTTGTGGTTTGGGTTAGGAATATTGTAAGGGATAAGGGGTTATGGTTTAGGTTATGGTTTGGGTTATGGTTTGGGTTATGGTTTGGGTTATGGTTTGGGTTATGGTTTGGGTTATGGTTTGGGTTAGCGTTATTGTTAGGGGTTGGGGTTATGGTTTTGGTTAGGGTTATTGCTAGGAGTTATGTTTTGGGTTATGGTTATGGGTTGGGTTAGGGTTATTGTTTGTGGTTGGGGTTATGGTTTGGGTTAGGGTTATTGTTAGGGGTTATGGTTTGGGTTATGGTTATGGTTTGGGTTAGGGTTATTGTTAGGGGTTTGGGTTATGGTTTGGGTTATGGTTTGGGTTATGGTTTGGGTTATGGTTTGGGTTATGGTTTGGGTTATGGTTTGGGTTATGGTTATTGTTAGGGGTTGGGGTTATGGTTTGGGTTAGGGTTATTGCTAGGGGTTATGGTTACTGTTAGGGTTATGGTTATGGTTTGGGTTAGAGTTATTGGTAGGGGTTGGGGTTATGGTTTGGGTTAGGGTTATTGTTAGGGGTTATGGTGATGGTTTGGGTTATGGTGATGGTTTGGTTTAAGGTTATGGTTGGGGTTAGGGTTATGGTTTAGGTTAGGTTTATTGTTAGGGGTTGGGGTTATGGTTTGGGTTAAGGTTATTGTTTGGCGTTGGGGTTATGGTTTGGGTTAGGGTTATTGTTAGGCGTTGGGGTAATAGTTTGTGTTAGGGTTATTGTTAGGGTTTAGGGGTTATGGTTTGGTTTACGGTTATGGTTAAGGTTATGGTTGGGGTTATGGTTTGGGTTAGCGTTATTTTTAGGTGTTAGGGGTTATGGTTTGGGTTATGGTTATTGTTGGGGTTATGGTTATGGATGGAATTATGGTTTGGGTTAGGGTTATTGTTGGGGGTTTGGTGTTATGGTTTGGGTTATGGTTATGGTTATGGTTTGGGTTATGGTTATGGTTATGGTTTGGGTTATGGTTATGGTTATGGTTATGGTTTGGGTTATGGTTATGGTTATGGTTATGGTTATGGTTATGGTTATGGTTTGGGTTATGGTTATGGTTGGGGTTATGGTTTGGGTTAGGGTTATTGTTAGGGGTTATGGTTTGGGTTAGGGATATTGTTAGGGGTTAGGGGTTATGGTTTGGGTAAGGGTTGGGGTTATGGTTGGGGTTATGGTTGGGGTTATGGTTTGGGTTAGGGTTATTTTTAGGGGTTGGGGTTATGGTTTGGGTTAGGGTCATTGCCAGGGGTTATGTTTTGGGTTATGGTTATGGTTATGGGTTGGGTTAGGGTTATTGTTTGTGGTTGGGGTTATGGTTTGGGTTAGGGTTATTGTTAGGGGTTATGGTTTGGGTTATGGTTACTGTTAGGGTTATGGTTATGGTTTGGGTTAGAGTTATTGTTAGGGGTTGGGGTTATGGTTTGGGTTAGGGTTAGGGTTATTGTTAGGGGTTATTGTGATGGTTTGGGTTATGGTGATGGTTTGGTTTATTGTTATGGTTGGGGTTATGGTTAGGGTTATGGTTTAGGTTAGGTTTATTGTTAGGGGTTGGGGTTATGGTTTGGGTTAAGGTTATTGTTTGGCGTTGGGGTTATGGTTTGGGTTAGGGTTATTGTTAGGCGTTGGGGTAATAGTTTGTGTTAGGGTTATTGTTAGGGTTTAGGGGTTATGGTTTGGTTTACGGTTATGGTTAAGGTTATGGTTGGGGTTATGGTTTGGGTTAGCGTTATTTTTAGGGGTTAGGGGTAATGGTTTGGGTTATGGTTATTGTTGGGGTTATGGTTATGGATGGGATAATGGTTTGGGTTAGAGTTATTGTTAGGGGTTGGGGTAATAGTTTGTGTTAGGGTTATTGTTAGGGTTTAGGGGTTATGATTTGGTTTACGGTTATGGTTAAGGTTATGGTTGGGGTTATGGTTTGGGTTAGCGTTATTTTTAGGAGTTAGGGGTTATGGTTTGGGTTATGGTTATTGTTGGGGTTACTGTTATGGATGGGATTATGGTTTGGGTTAGGGTTATTGTTAGGGTTTAGGGGTTATGGTTTGGTTTACAGTTATGGTTAAGGTTATGGTTGGGGTTATGGTTTGGTTTACAGTTATGGTTAAGGTTATGGTTGGGGTTATGGTTTGGGTTAGGGTTATTGTTAGGGGTTGGGGTTATGGTTTGGGTTAGGGTTATTGTTAGGGGTTAGGGGTTATGGTTTGGGTTATGGTTGGGGTTATGGTTGGGGTTATGGTTTGGGTTATGATTGGAGTTAAGGTTGGGGTTATGGTTAGGGTTATGGTTAGGGTTGGGGTTATGGTTGGGGTTATGGCTATGGTTCGGAATATGGTTTTGGTTCGGGATATGTTTATGGTTGGGAATCTGGTTATGGTTGGGGTTATGGTTTGGGTTTGGGTTATGGTTATGGTTTAGGTTAGGGTTATTGTTAGGGGTTGGGGTTATGGTTTGGGTTTGGGTTATGGTTATGGTTTAGGTTAGGGTTATTGTAAGGGGTTGGGGTTATGGTTTGGGTTATGGTTTGGGTTATGGTTTGGGTTATGGTTTGGGTTATGGTTTGGGTTATGGTTTGGGTTATGGTTTGGGTTATGGTTTGGGTTATGGTTTGGGTTATGGTTTGGGTTATGGTTTGGGTTATGGTTTGGGTTATGGTTTGGGTTATGGTTTGGGTTATGGTTTGGGTTATGGTTTGGGTTATGGTTTGGGTTATGGTTTGGGTTATGGTTTGGGTTATGGTTTGGGTTATGGTTTGGGTTATGGTTTGGGTTATGGTTTGGGTTATGGTTTGGGTTAGCGTTATTGTTAGGGGTTGGGGTTATGGTTTTGGTTAGGGTTATTGCTAGGGGTTATGTTTTGGGTTATGGTTATGGTTATGGGTTGGGTTAGGGTTATTGTTTGTGGTTGGGGTTATGGTTTGGGTTAGGGTTATTGTTAGGGGTTATGGTTTGGGTTATGGTTATGGTTTGGGTTAGGGTTATTGTTAGGGGTTGGGGTTATGGTTTGGGTTATGGTTTGGGTTATGGATTGGGTTATGGTTTGGGTTATGGTTTGGGTTATGGTTTGGGTTATGGTTTGGGTTATGGTTTGGGTTATGGTTATGGTTGGGGTTATGGCTATGGATGGGATTATGGTTTGGGTTAGGGTTCTTTTTAGGGATTAGGGGTTATGGTTTGGGTTATGGTTATGATTGGGTTTATGGTTTGGGTTAGGGTTATTGTTAGGGGTTGGGGTTATGATTTGGTTGAGGGTTATTGTTAGGGGTTATGGTTATGGTTTGGGTTATGGTTAATGTTGGGGTTATGGTTTAGGTTAGGGTTATGGTTATGGTTGGGGTTATGGTTGGGGTTATGGTTATGGTTTGGGTTAGGTTTTGGGTTAGGGTTATTGTTAGGGGTTGGGGTTATGGTTTGGGTTAGGGTTATTTTTAGGGGTTAGGGGTTATGGTTTGGGTTATGGTTATTGTTAGGGGTTGGGATTATGGTTTGGGTTAGGGTTATTGTTAGGGGTTATGGTTTGGGTTAGGGATATTGTTTGGGTTATGGTTTGGGTTCGGGTTAGGGTTATGGTTTGGGTTAGGGTTTGGGTTATGGTATGGGTTATGGTTTGGGTGTATGGTTTGGGTTATGGTTTGGGTTATGGTTTGGGTTATGGTTTGGGTTATGGTTTGGGTTATGGTTTGGGTTACGGTTTGGTTTATGGTTTGGGTTATGGTTAATGTTGGGGTTATGGTTTAGGTTAGGGTTATTGTTAGGGGTTGGGGTTATGGTTTTGGTTAGGGTTATTGTTAGGGGTTATGGTTTGGGTTATGGTTATGGTTGGGGTTATGGTTATGGTTTGGGTTAGGTTTTGGGTTAGGGTTATTGTTAGGGGTTAGGGGTTATGGTTTGGGTTATGGTTATTGTTAGGGGTTGGGGTTATGGTTTGGGTTAGGGTTATTGTAAGGGGTTATGGTTTGGGTTAGGGATATTGTTAGGGGTTAGGGGTTATGGTTTGGGTTAGGGTTAGGGTTATTGTTAGGGGTTGGGGTTAGGGTTTGGGTTATGGTTGGGGTTATGGTTGGTGTTATGGTTGGGGTTATCGGTTAGGGTTATGGTTATGGTTGGGGATATGGTTGGAGTTATGGCTATGGTTGGGAATATGGTTTTGGTTGGGGTTATGGTTATGGTTGGGAATCTGGTTATGGTTGGGGTTATGGTTTGGGTTAGGGTTATGGTTTGGGTTAGGGTTATTGTTTGGGTTCGGGTTATGGTTTGGGTTATGGTTTGGGTTATGGTTTGGGTTATGGTTTGGGTTATGGTTTGGGTTATGGTTTGGGTTATGGTTTGGGTTATGGTTTGGGTTATGGTTTGGGTTATGGTTTGGGTTATGGTTTGGGTTATGGTTTGGGTTTGGGTTATGGTTTGGGTTATGGTTTGGGTTATGGTTTGGGTTATGGTTTGGGTTATGGTTTGGGTTATGGTTTGGGTTATGGTTTGGGTTATGGTTTGGGTTATGGTTTGGGTTATGGTTTGGGTTATGGTTTGGGTTATGGTTTGGGTTATGGTTTGGGTTATGGTTTGGGTTATGGTTTGGGTTATGGTTTGGGTTATGGTTTGGGTTATGGTTTGGGTTATGGTTTGGGTTATGGTTTGGGTTATGGTTTGGGTTATGGTTTGGGTTATGGTTTGGGTTATGGTTTGGGTTATGGTTTGGGTTATGGTTTGGGTTATGGTTTGGGTTATGGTTTGGGTTATGGTTTGGGTTATGGTTTGGGTTATGGTTTGGGTTATGGTTTGGGTTATGGTTTGGGTTATGGTTTGGGTTATGGTTTGGGTTATGGTTTGGGTTATGGTTTGGGTTATGGTTTGGGTTATGGTTTGGGTTATGGTTTGGGTTATGGTTTGGGTTATGGTTTGGGTTATGGTTTGGGTTATGGTTTGGGTTATGGTTTGGGTTATGGTTTGGGTTATGGTTTGGGTTATGGTTTGGGTTATGGTTTGGGTTATGGTTTGGGTTATGGTTTGGGTTATGGTTTGGGTTATGGTTTGGGTTATGGTTTGGGTTATGGTTTGGGTTATGGTTTGGGTTATGGTTTGGGTTATGGTTTGGGTTATGGTTTGGGTTATGGTTTGGGTTATGGTTTGGGTTATGGTTTGGGTTATGGTTTGGGTTATGGTTTGGGTTATGGTTTGGGTTATGGTTTGGGTTATGGTTTGGGTTATGGTTTGGGTTATGGTTTGGGTTATGGTTTGGGTTATGGTTTGGGTTATGGTTTGGGTTATGCTTTGGGTTATGCTTTGGGTTATGCTTTGGGTTATGCTTTGGGTTATGCTTTGGGTTATGCTTTGGGTTATGCTTTGGGTTATGGTTTGGGTTATGGTTTGGGTTATGGTTTGGGTTATGGTTTGGGTTATGGTTTGGGTTATGGTTTGGGTTATGGTTTGGGTTATGGTTTGGGTTATGGTTTGGGTTATGGTTTGGGTTATGGTTTGGGTTATGGTTTGGGTTATGGTTTGGGTTATGGTTTGGGTTATGGTTTGGGTTATGGTTTGGGTTATGGTTTGGGTTATGGTTTGGGTTATGGTTTGGGTTATGGTTTGGGTTATGGTTTGGGTTATGGTTTGGGTTATGGTTTGGGTTATGGTTTGGGTTATGGTTTGGGTTATGGTTTGGGTTATGGTTTGGGTTATGGTTTGGGTTATGGTTTGGGTTATGGTTTGGGTTATGGTTTGGGTTATGGTTTGGGTTATGGTTTGGGTTATGGTTTGGGTTATGGTTTGGGTTATGGTTTGGGTTATGGTTTGGGTTATGGTTTGGGTTATGGTTTGGGTTATGGTTTGGGTTATGGTTTGGGTTATGGTTTGGGTTATGGTTTGGGTTATGGTTTGGGTTATGGTTTGGGTTATGGTTTGGGTTATGGTTTGGGTTATGGTTTGGGTTATGGTTTGGGTTATGGTTTGGGTTATGGTTTGGGTTATGGTTTGGGTTATGGTTTGGGTTATGGTTTGGGTTATGGTTTGGGTTATGGTTTGGGTTATGGTTTGGGTTATGGTTTGGGTTATGGTTTGGGTTATGGTTTGGGTTATGGTTTGGGTTATGGTTTGGGTTATGGTTTGGGTTATGGTTTGGGTTATGGTTTGGGTTATGGTTTGGGTTATGGTTTGGGTTATGGTTTGGGTTATGGTTTGGGTTATGGTTTGGGTTATGGTTTGGGTTATGGTTTGGGTTATGGTTTGGGTTATGGTTTGGGTTATGGTTTGGGTTATGGTTTGGGTTATGGTTTGGGTTATGGTTTGGGTTATGGTTTGGGTTATGGTTTGGGTTATGCTTTGGGTTATGCTTTGGGTTATGCTTTGGGTTATGCTTTGGGTTATGCTTTGGGTTATGCTTTGGGTTATGCTTTGGGTTATGGTTTGGGTTATGGTTTGGGTTATGGTTTGGGTTATGGTTTGGGTTATGGTTTGGGTTATGCTTTGGGTTATGCTTTGGGTTATGGTTTGGGTTATGGTTTGGGTTATGGTTTGGGTTATGGTTTGGGTTATGGTTTGGGTTATGGTTTGGGTTATGGTTTGGGTTATGGTTTGGGTTATGGTTTGGGTTATGGTTTGGGTTATGGTTTGGGTTATGGTTTGGGTTATGGTTTGGGTTATGGTTTGGGTTATGGTTTGGGTTATGGTTTGGGTTATGGTTTGGGTTATGGTTTGGGTTATGGTTTGGGTTATGGTTTGGGTTATGGTTTGGGTTATGGTTTGGGTTATGGTTTGGGTTATGGTTTGGGTTATGGTTTGGGTTATGGTTTGGGTTATGGTTTGGGTTATGGTTTGGGTTATGGTTTGGGTTATGGTTTGGGTTATGGTTTGGGTTATGGTTTGGGTTATGGTTTGGGTTATGGTTTGGGTTATGGTTTGGGTTATGGTTTGGGTTATGGTTTGGGTTATGGTTTGGGTTATGGTTTGGGTTATGGTTTGGGTTATGGTTTGGGTTATGGTTTGGGTTATGGTTTGGGTTATGGTTTGGGTTATGGTTTGGGTTATGGTTTGGGTTATGGTTTGGGTTATGGTTTGGGTTATGGTTTGGGTTATGGTTTGGGTTATGGTTTGGGTTATGGTTTGGGTTATGGTTTGGGTTATGGTTTGGGTTATGGTTTGGGTTATGGTTTG